>NW_027362764.1:752111786-757339286 GCF_046119375.1 Phyllobates terribilis
CAGACTGATTAAACTCACTGATGGATTCTCAGTTAACTCATTCTTCAGCCAAAAGTAGACAGTGCAATGCAGGGGCTATAGAGGGCAAATGGTGGAAAAATTTTAATGAAACCTATTTGCAAAAATGATTTATAGCCCAAATTACATATATTTAACCCTCAACTGGTGAGGTGGGGTTTTTGTCACGCAACTGGTGATGTGGGGTTTCCTATACCCCAGTGTTTAGAAGATCACGTTTGTTTTAATCGTTTTCTTATCGGCGATTGATTACACATGAGTATAACAAATTTTTGACACCCACAAATGGATGGAAGCTAGTAAGACGCGTATCCTCATACCAGCATTTTTCAATGAATGGCAGCCGAACAAAAATTGTCTGGGGTGTGGCAAACCCCACCTCACCAGTTGAGGATTAAGCTCCTTTTAAAATGCCCTAGGTTTTTGACAACCTTTGTATTTGGAACAGAACTAATTTTGGAATCAAAGTGCTAGAGCATAGTCGACGGCAGTCCTGAATTTATGTAAAGTCTGACCAATGTGAGCACTTTGCAGATAGTCCTGGGGGCGGGGCTTAGCTACTTTTCCAACTAAGATGCCATTAAAAATGCTGGTTACACATTACAGGAAGGGTGGACGTGGATAGAAGAGGGCCCCTGCTTTGTAGGGAGAAGAAGCCCCCTTACCTTTCTGGTCCCATGTTGCTCCAATAGTATGTCCACCCTGCTTTACACTCCATCCCGTAATGCTACAGTGAAAGAAAAGATGACTTTCAGCGATCGCCCCAGTAAAGGCTGAGTCACATATTGCATTTTTTTCCCAAAAATTGGAGCAAAAAATACCCACAACAAAAGCTGAGCTTCCTCACTGCTGTGTCATGGTTTCTGCCTCTGCTGACTCTTTCCTGCATTTCTTGTAAAGCCTGTTTTAACTGTTTAGACACCTGGTCAGACACACAATTAAACGCATTGATTTCTCCGGCTTCGTCTTGACATGAAAAGTGTCAGTGTTCACCAGACATGGACGTTACATAAGGGAGCGCGTGACGCCGGGACTATTTCATAACGCAGGTGCGAGAATCACAGACTGACAAGCCGGATACTACCGGAGAAGCGGATAGTGCAGCGCCACCTAGTGGATGATGCATGACTAGAACTGATTGACAAGGCTAAAATCAGTGTATCAGAGTATCCAGCCGTATACACCTGTGTGTGAGGATATGGCCGAGTCCACTGGTAGAGTAAGTAATGAAGGCTCCTATGTAATGACAGCGGGCAGAGATCCTGATAATGGCGGGGACGTAATACAGACAGGAAACTAAGGATCCAGAAAGATGGAACAGACATAACACAAATATATAACTACTAGATGGTGGCCCGATTCTAACACATCGGGTATTCTAGAATATGTATGCGGCCGACTGGGCAAAATCAGCAGAGCGGTGTTTAAATTTGGTGCCAAAAATCGCTGATTGGTCGCGGCCGGTGACCAATCAGCAAAGCGGTGTTTAAGTTTGGCGCCAATATCGCTGATTGGTCGCAGCCGGCGGCCGCGACCAATCAGCGAACCGTGTTAGTGAGTGCCGGAGAGCGTGTTTAAATTTGGCGCCAAAATCGCTGATTGGTCGCAGCTGCGACCAATCAGCAAAGCGGTGTTTAAATTTGGCGCCAATATCGCTGATTTGCCACGTGCCGCTCCCCGGTCCTCCCTTCACACTTGCCGTCGGGAGATCAGCAGCCCTAGCCGCTGATCTCCCGGCGGTAACCGCATGGAGGTCAGCAGCGCCGCAGGTCGGGGTAGTTCTGCGAGCAGCCGGGAGATGACCGGCTGGCGCCGGTCATCTCCCGGCTGCATCGCAGCTGACCTCCGTGCGGCAGAAGAGCCGCTAACGGCCACCATCTTTTTCTGAAATACCGCGTCGCTGATTGGCCGCGGCCGGACGAATCAGCGACGCGGGATTTCCTGGACAGAAGGACAGACAGACAGACGGGATAAGACGATTACATATATTAGACTAGATGGTGGCCCGATTCTAATGCATCGGGTATTCTAGAATATATATGCGGCCGACCGGGCGCAATCAGCAGAACGTTGTTTAAATTTGGCGGCAATATCGGTGATTGGTCACGGGTGGCGGTCGCGACCAATCAGCGAACTGTGTTAGTGAGGACCAGAGAGCTTGTTTAAATTTGGCGATAAAATCGACCAATGAGCAGAGCGGTGTTTAAATTTGGCGCCAAAATCGCTGATTGGTAGCAGTCGCCGGCGGCCGCGACCAATCAGCAGAGCATTGTTTAAGTTTGGCGCCAATCTCGCTGATTGTTGCGGCTGGCGGCCGCGGCCAATCAGCACAGCGGTGTTTACATTTGGCGCCAATCTCGCTGATTGGTCGCGGTCGGCCGGCGGCTGCGACCAATCAGCAGAGCGGTGTTTAAATTTAGCGCCAATCTCACTGATTGGTCGCGGCCGGCCACCGCAACCAATCAGCAGAGCGGCGTTTAGATTTGCCGCCCATCTCGCTGATTGGTCGTGACCGGCCACCGCGACCAATCAGCAGAGGGGCGTTTAAATGTGCCACCCATCTCGCTGATTGGTTGCGGCCGGCCACCGCGACCAATCAGCAGAGCGGCGTTTAAATTTGCCGCCCATCTCGCTGATTGGTCGCGGTGGCCGGCCGCTACTAATCTGCAGAGCGGCGTTTAAATTTGCCGCCCATCTCGCTGATTGGTCGCGGCCGGCCACCGCGACCAATCAGCGTCGTATTAGTGTGGGCCTGGGAGCTTGTGCGGCTCCGTATTAGCGAGGACCGGGGAGCGGTGCTGCCTGTGCGGCTCCTTCTGCTGCGAGAAGCCGGGAGATGAGCGGCTGCTCGCAGCAGAAGCATCCCGCTCCTCGGTCCTCCGTTCACACTTGCTGTCGGGAAATCAGCGGGCCAAGCCCCTGATCTTCCGACGTTAGCCGCATGGAGGTCAGCGGCGCCGGTCGGGGTAGTTGTGCTGCTAGCGTCGCTCATCTCCCCACTGCATCGCTGCTGACCTCCGTCCGCCAGATGAGCTGCTAATGGCCGCCATCTTTTTTCAGAAATCCCGCGGCGCTGATAGGCCGCTGCCGGACCAATGAGCGACGCGGGATTTCAAGGACAGACAGAAAGACAGACAGACAGACAGAAAGACAGACAGACAGACGGGATAAGACGATTATATATATAGATTATACAAAAGGAAAACTTTTATTTGCGCAAACAGTAAAACTTCTAGTAATCTGTCCATCTATCTATTTATTATATATCTATCATCTATCTATTATCTATCTATTATCTATCTATATATCTATTATCTATCTATTATCTATCTATTATCTATCTATCTATTATTTATCTATTATCTATCTATCTATCTATTATCTATCTATTATCTATCTATCTTTCTATCTATTATCTATCTATTATCTATCTATTATCTATCTATATATCTATTATCTATCTATTATCTATCTATTATCTATCTATCTATTATTTATCTATTATCTATCTATCTATCTATCTATCATCTATCTATTTATTATATATCTATCATCTATCTATTATCTATCTATTATCTATCTATTATCTATCTATCTATTATTTATCTATTATCTATCTATCTATCTATCTATTATCTATCTATTATCTATCTATCATCTATCTATATATCTATTATCTATCTATTATCTATCTATTATCTATCTATCTATCTATTATTTATCTATTATCTATCTATTATCTATTATTTATCTATTATCTATCTATTATCTATCTATTATCTATCTATCTATTATCTATCTATTATCCATCTATCTATTATTTATCTATTATCTATCTATTATCTATCTATCATCTATCTATCTATCTATTATCTATATATTATCTATCTATCTACTATCTATCTATTATCTATCTATCTATCATCTATCTATTATCTATCTATTATCTATCTATCTATCATCTATCTATTATCTATCTATCTATTATCTATCTATTATCTATCTATCTTTCTATCTATTATCTATCTATCTATTATTTATCTATTATCTATCTATTATTTATCTATTATCTATCTATCTATTATCTATCTATCTATTATTTATCTATTATCTATTATCTATCTATTATCTATCTATTATCTATCTATCTATCTATTATCTATTATCTATCTATTATCTATCTATCATCTATCTATCATCTATCTATCTATTATCTATCTATTATTTATCTATTATCTATCTATCTATTATCTATCTAGTATCTATCTATTATCTAGCTATCTATTATTTATCTATTATATATCTATTATTTATCTATCTATCTATCTATCTATCTATTATTTATCTATTATCTATCTATTATTTATCTATTATCTATCTATTATTTATCTATCTATCTATCCATCTATTATCTATCTATCTATTATCTATCTATCTATTAGGTCAACGCAATTTTTCTGGCAAAAGGTTTTAAAACATATTTTAAGTCAATTTTGGCTGCTGATTACGAATACGAACTCCGTTTTTGGCTATTACATCAGGATTTCGAGACATTTTACATTTTTGATGAAAATTACTCCTTTCGAATGTTTTTTGATAAAAACCTCATGATTTTCGTTACTACATTTTGTATATTTTTAATCAAGGAATAACAAAGATTACAAAGTCTGTGTACAGTAAATCAAATATACTTACAGCATTAAACTGCAAAATATAAAAACACATATATATATGGCACACAGATGAATGGCAAATGGCAGTTATTTGAACTTTCTTTTTTTGGCTGATCTGTGATGTACAGCTTCTGGGTTGTCTCTCATCAAGCTCCAGCAATAGTCAGCCATCATATGTGAGTCTCACCGGCCTTGATACCGTTCTTCCATTGTTTTAATGTCCTGATGAAAACGCTCCCCTTGTTCCTCGCTCACATCCCCAAGGTTCTCTGGAAAAAAGTCCAAATGGCTGTGTGAATAGTGAATCTTGATACTCATTCTACATCCAAGATTTTGCAGACTCATTAGTAGCTCTTCCTTCATAGTTGTCTGCTTTCTTATTCCCTAGAAAATTCTGCACCACATTACAAAATGCATTCCAAGCTCTTTCTTCTGTCTCATTCATTGATGTGATAAAGTTTGGGTCTCTCATAAGTGTTCTTATTTGAGGTCCATGCAGGGGTGGATTAAGGTTAGCCAGGGCCCCGGGCAGTTGAGACTGCGTGGGCCCCCCCCCCCCCTCATGACAGGTCGGGGGTCACCATATACCGGAAACATTAGTATTGAAAAAAGTAGCTGCCGAGTGAAACTAACCTAAAAAAACAGCCATTAATCTAAAATTTACCTTCAGTTAAAAAAAAAAAAAAACTTTAACCCATAGTATTGAACAGACCAACTTTAATATGTAAACAAGTCTCTTGCCAATTTTCACAAGGTTTTCATATCAATAGTGCAACACAAACATAGAATACTGTAGAAAACATTAACAATATAACACTTCCATTACAATAGAAACAGTCATATCAATAAAGTGTCAAATGTGTAACAATAAATAAATATATATTTTTCAAAAGCTGTCAGAACCATAAACTGTAGAAGCAAAGTATCCTCTCACTAAGCCTAAGCTCAAGCATACCAGATAGATTTGTGTATGTTACTTGTTACATTTAATAGGTTAATCTGACCTTTAACCAAGGGATGTTAGTAAAGATTTGTCTCCAAAAGTGTCACCCATTTCCCCTGTATGAGGTTGACCAATCAAACTGAAGGCATGAAGGAAAAAAAAAAAAAAAAAAACAGATTAAGGCAAGACCTCACCTTTTCTGAGTAATACAAGTCTCATGTTTAAAGCAATACTCCAGGTTTTTTTTTGTATTATGGCACTGGAGTAGAGCCACTAATCTAAGTTCCCTGCCCCTAGTCTCATACTTACCAACCGGCATCTTCATCTGTATTCCTTGAGTCTCCTGACGTTCTCCAGCAGTTTGTGACCTGCCGGATTGCTCCAGTATTTGCTGGCCTATCAGGAAGTCAGAACTCAATTTAAGTCCATGAGATCCAGAACAAGGCCTCCAACAGGCTCCCACACTTACACTGAGAACTTCTGACCATTACTTCAGGCCAGTCCATAGTTGTAGTCAATACATGGCTGTGGGACTGAAGCTGCTCTGGGAAAAGCTGAAGACAGTGGCTAGTAAGTATAATAGGGTTAAGGAACCACTAGTTTAGTTGCACCACTCCAGTGCTGAAATTAAAAAAAAAAACAAAACCCTGGAGTGGGGCTTTAACCAGGTCACAAAACTGTCACTAGCAATGATTACTGTGCAGGCGGAGGAGAGCAAAAGGTGTGTGATTCCATATACTGCTCTGTATCTATCTCAGGCTGTGTGGAATAATGCCCTGATACCTGCGGTAAATGCTGAGCGTTGTATGTGACACGTGCTGATCGGACACTGCAGCTCTCATCTCAGTACTGTCCTGCTGCTGTGAGACTAGAGCTGTAGTGTGCGATCAGCACTTGTAACAAACAGCGCTCAGAATTTAGCCCAGGTGCCTGAAAGTTATTCACCAAAGCCTGGGACGGATGCAGAGCAGAATATAGAATCATACACCACTGCATAGCAATCAATAGAAGTGAGGTTTTTTTTTTTTAACTAGTTAGACATGAGTATTATATACAGAGAAAGCCAGCTCTCATATCCTCTGCGATTCTGCGCTTTATCCTCTGCCTGACACCTCCGGCATATTATTGGATAACATCATGTAGGGGAAAAAGTAAATGCCCCCTTAGTTGAAGGGGAAATTGCCATAAAGTTTACAAGTTAATATCTCTGCAACGGAGATGATAAATAAAAAAAAGCAATGTTTTATTCATATCTTCAGGCACTTGAATGTGAAGCAACTATTTCCTCTTTAAAAAGGGAATCGTTTAATAAGATGAACCTGGCCCAAACCACATATATAGGCATGCAGGTCCTTGAAACCTAAATCCAATGACATCTTTATATCTTTTATTTGTTACTGCATACCCAATAAATCAGTTTTGTAACTGGGCTTACAATATAACTAGTGGGCATTGTTTTCCTTAGACTAATTGTTCCACTAATCATGTTATCATGTCCTGCAGGATTGAGTGACATTTGCAAGAGCAGGGTCACCAACAGCTCTTTGTAAATTTCAGCATCCCTGATCATGCACAGTAAGCCAGGTGTGCACCGTGGCTTCATCAGAGCAATGTGCATGGCCGGGTATGCAGCATGGACGCAGGACACAGCCAGCTGCGGAATTTGCAGAGAACTGTCTGTAAAGGCTGGCTGTGTCCTGTGTCATAATTGCCTGTAGTTAATACACAGTGTGCCGATAAAGTTAGGGTGCACACATACGTCTGCTTTATTGCGCAATGTCAAGGAGGCAAAGATTTGCATAGAGCCAGTGGTAACAATGCTTTGCAAATAATGTCACTCATTCCCACAGGGGTATACCATGATTAGTGGAACAATTAGTCTGGGGAAAATAACGCCCTCACAACTAGTCCCCCAGTACTTAGCAAATTGCAAGCCCTGTTATAAAATTGATCTTCTGCATAGGTAGCAATTAATAAGCCCAAAAAAGCCTTGTAAGAAGGGTATAAAGGAATCAAGAAATATGTGGTTACAGATTGGAGATCCTGGAGAAGCAGACAAGTTACCTTTAAAATAGAAATTTATTGGAAATGAATAGACATGACTACTAAATTAACATTTTTTTTTCCTACATTTCTTGGCGCTGTATTCATCAATTATTTGGGATAGGTCCAGGGTTTTCAGAAGTTTGCATTCAATACTTAAAAGAGACAGGTGATTTAACCGTTCTTGGCCCATTTTACTCCTTAGTTCGTTTTTTATCCTTTTCAATTTGGAAAAAAGACCTTTCGCCAGCACAGTTTGATACCATCATACTCAAATATATTCTAAGTATAATTTCAGTGTTACAAAATGTCTGAGTAAGGTTATGCTCATGTAGAAATAGAAACAAATTCAGTTCTGTCAAGTCATTTTTTATGGTCTTCTCTCTTATAAAGGAGGTGGATAAAAATTTGGAGAACTGAACCAACTCTGTTTCAGTTACACCTGGCATTAGGTCTTCTGGATATAAGCAAACAAGATTGCTTCCAGCTTTTTTTTTATCTCCAATGGAGAAAGTTTGGACAAATTTGCTAAAAAGCCAAATTTGGAGCAAACATCTGTATATGCTCCAAGACGTTGACTCAGGCCACTCATTAGGTTATCTACCAGACTTAGAAAAACTTCAGCTTTGAATTTATCCCTTGGTGATAAAAGAGTTGCTTCGGAGTTACCATCATCAAAGCGGCGATTTCTTTTCCAAATTCGACGTACAGAAGAATTATACATATTATGGCCACAAAGCTTGACAGCTTCACTTTCATATGCATCAAATACTTCCCTCAGACTACTGACAAAGTCTAACAAAGACTGAAGTAAAGCTACAACTGTATTTAAATGTAAACCTGCCTCTTGAAGCGACAGATTGGTTTTATGAAATCGATCCAACATCGCATGCCACACTACAAGAATGAAGGTAGAATCAAGTTCACTGAATTTCTCACCCAAAGCCTCAGCCTCATTTTTACATGAACTGAAGTCAGGGTCTGTAGCCATGCAGTCTAAAAGATTACATATTGGCTCATATCCCTTGTACAAAGCTAAAACTGCTTCATATCTTGCTGACCACCTTGTGGTAGAAAGCTGTTTTACAACTGGTAACCCAAGAGGTTTTAGTTTTTCTACAAGCACCCTCCATCTACCAGTAGATGATGAAAAAAATACATAAAGTTGTTCCAAAGTGTTGAAAAATCTGTATATCTCTGGAATACTTTCAGCACTATTTTTCCCTACCAGGTTAAGGGAATGGGCCGCACAGGGAATGTATGTGGCATAAGGGCATACATTTCTAACATGTGCTTGGACCCCATTGTACTTCCCACTCATATTGGCAGCATTATCATAAGACTGACCACGACAATCTTGAATATTAATACCGTTTTTAGAAAGCATATCAACAATCAATTCTGCAAATTGTTTGCCAGTGTGACCAATAACAGGAATGAATTGTAAAAATCTTTCAACGGGTCCAGTGGGCAAAGCATAACGGACAATAAATGTAAGTTGGTCACAGTTGGAAACATCTGGTGTAGAATCCACAGAGAGCGAGTAAAATTTTGCTTTCTTTAATTCTTGCACAATAAGTGAGAGGACATTGGTTCCTAAAATCTGTACCAGCTCTTCACACACGGTAGAAGACAAATATGATGTATGCCCCCTGCCTTTATTTGCATGTTGTTTTATGTGTTCCTCTAGAAATTCGTCCACATTCGCCATTACTTCCATGAACCCAAGATAATTCCCATTATGAGAAGAGCCAATTATTTCATCTTTTCCCCTAAAAGGAAGCCCTCTTTCAGCAAGGAGCATTATAACTGAAAGGGATCTTTTTAAAACTTTGCGCCAATATAGTTTCTCACTTTCCATTTGCAAGACCATCTGACTGTCCAGCCGACAGGATGTCTGTTGTCTGCTCACTACTGATAGCACAGATTGCTTGTGGTGCTCACTATATTCATGAGTAGCTAGCCTGTCCTCAGCATGTTTCCAGTCATTGAAACCATACGTAAATACACCACGCCTGCTAGAAAGCAGTTTACATGGAAAACAGTACAATTTGCCTTGAGATGGTGAATAGCATAACCAATTTCTTGATGACATTTCATTTGTTTTTGGGTTTACATGTGTGAACACTTTTTTGTTACAGTACTTATGATAGTTAGCAGTTGTAAGCACAGCGGAGTTGTGGAAGTCTGCCTCAGAGTTTTGGAAAAAAGAGCTCCTTTTGAAATACAATATTCTTGCATTTCTTTTGAAATTTGTTCACCCCACAGCCCAATATCTGATGGAAACTCTGAAACAGCTTCCACCCCTTCCTGAGCACATTCCATTTTGTCGATGACATTTTCTGCTTCTGCGTCAGGTGTTTGGGGCGCTACAATTAAAGGATCCGTGTGCTCAGAACAGTGAGATGGAGATGGACATTTGCTGTTGTTATTGACATCACTTTCACTTGGCCCATCAGATTCTGTAGATTTTCTTCTAAAGAAAGTCTGTAACTTAGGAATTTTACAAATCTCTTCATTTATTTGTTGAGTTCTCTGTCGCTGCTCTTTTCTTTTCTGAGCACCCGATTTTAGTGAAGAATGCATCTACGGGCATAGGACGATAAAGTAGAAGAATAATTATAAAAACTAAAAATGGCTGCTGTGTCAGTCTGTGTGTGTGTTTTGTGAGTAACTTACAGTTTGGCTGGTACTTTGAAGAACAAACACACGATGGTATGTGCTGTGCTTGAATTTTCAAAACCTAAAAGAAATGAGGCAAAAAAAAAAATTTTTTCTTAACATCTGCTTACACCTACATAGTAACATAGTAACATAGTTTTTAACGTCCATCTAGTTCAACCCATAGCCGAACATGTTGATCCAGAGGAAGGCAAAAAAAATCCATGTGGCAAACA
This sequence comes from Phyllobates terribilis, assembly GCF_046119375.1. Taxonomy (NCBI): domain Eukaryota; kingdom Metazoa; phylum Chordata; class Amphibia; order Anura; family Dendrobatidae; genus Phyllobates; species Phyllobates terribilis. The sequence continues at coordinate 752,122,361 of NW_027362764.1, forward strand.
CTAAGCTCCACATTGGAGAAAAAAATTCCTTTCCGACTCCATACGACAATCAGACTAGTTCCCTGGATCAACGCCCTATCAAGGAATCTAGTATTTATAACCTGTAATATTATACTTTTCAAGAAAGGCATCCAGGCCCTTCTTAAATGTTAGTAGTGAATCCCTCATTACACATCATGCGGCAGAGAGTTCCATAGTCTCACTGCTCTTACAGTAAAGAATCCGCGTCTGTGATTATGATTAAACCTTCTTTCCTCCAGACGTAGAAGATGCCCCCTTGTCCCCGTCTCTGGCCTCAGAGTAAAAAGATCAGTAGAAAGGTCTTTGTACTGTCCCCTCATATACTTGTACATAGTAATAAGATCACCCCTAAGCCTTCTTTTTCCACAGTAAATAACCCCCAGTGAAATTGATAAGAATGTGTGTTTGTCGTATGCGAGTGTACTTGAGAAATACTTACTAGAAAGTGGAGTCACTGGGTCTCCGTTTTTTCTTTCTCCAACAGCTTCTTGGTCCTGACACGTGTTCCATTGATCAAAGCATGAGAGAAGTTCCTGTAGACAAACCCTGAAAAACATAATGCGAGTCAGCTCTGACCAGATTGTCATGACTTTTCTCAGAACGTCTACTTCTCTTAATGTGAGAAAATGGCTGTGGATTTTTAACATTTCATTTACTTTGTTAGTCCCCTTAGGGAACTTGAAACTGAACGTTCGATTACTTGTCTATATTCAACAGTACTTTTGCATTGCTACATATAGGAAAAATCACTATTACCTGTGAAGCCCAACCGCAGAATGACAGTGGCATGTGAAGAGAACCTATTATGTCCATGTACTACGAGAGTAGTAGTGTCTGTCTGCTTCCGCATGATCCACCTGCAAAATTTAAGATTAAAATAATAAAATTCTTATACTCACCTCTCCTAGGTGTCCCGCGCTGTAATCCATGCGACCGCTGCTGCAGAGGAGCTGGGGAGAGTGAGCCGCTCTGTAGCTGTGCTCAGTGAGTGACAGGACATCGCTCCTGAGCGCAGCTGTGGAGCGGCTCATTTTCCCCAGCTGCATCAGTGGATTACAGCATGGGACACTTAGGAAAGGTGAGTATATGGATTTTATTATTTTAATCTTATTTTTACATAGGGACAGGCACTTCTACCCTCATCATTGTCCCTGCTCTTGCTGATCACAGAGCCGGCAGGGAACCGTAATGAGGGCAATGTTCAGCAACCGACACTTGGGAAAAGTGCTAACTGTACACTGATTCCCAGGCGCTGGTCTGTGTGATCCTGATGCAGCACACGGGCGGCACATGTGTGACACACTCGGGCACGGATATCTCCAGTACCGGAAATAGTCGGATGTGTGAAACCAGCCTAATGACATGTAATCTCACCCGTGGTGCGGGTTTACAAGATGGAGCATGGCTGCATGTGAATTTCTGTAGCAAAGACCAGTGTCTTCAGTGTATGACCAATAGCATGTCATTAGATGAGGTAACTCTGCATGTCACTAAACACAAGTGCTGTAATTACAATGCAGCGAAAATACGCTGCATCCAAAACGCTACCATTCCTGAATCCTGATCATGGGCATATACAAGCAGAATTTGCAGTGGCACTCTGTATCTAAGGGCAAGGAGCCTTTCATTGTGTAAAAAATGTGGGGGATGGGAGTGAACTGAAACTACATGGGGCAAATGCCCCTGCACACTATGTACCCCTCCACCTTGGAAATTTTGCTTTTATATTTATACAAATAATGAAATACATGATGCAAGCAAAATTTCTAACATGATGGGGGGGAGGGGGGTACATCGTGTGCAGGGGCATTTGTCTTTATGAAGTTCAGTCCACTCCTCTCCCATCCCCAACATTATGTACAAATTTTAAAAATGACAATGATCCTCTGCCCTTTCATACAAAGTGCTGCTGGCTGCCCACCCCGTTCCACTGCCACGGTCCACAGACACTGTCTGAGACAGACGATGATATAAGCTAATGTTTGTCTGTGGCAAGTGGCAGGAACGCTAGAAGACCGCCAGCAAGCACTCTGTATAACACTGCAGGGGACCATCCATTATTCATTGATATACAAAAACATACTTTTTTGATAGAATACACACTTTGAGACTGAAGCAGCAGGGCTCAGCAGGAGACTAGGCAGGCTGCAGACAAACTGTGGGTGCGTGGGTGGCGGCTCCTCTTCAGCAGATGCTGCAGCAGGGCAGAATGACACTGGCTCATGTCAGCCATTTCATTAACTTTTAAATAGACCCACGCCCCTGTGTATGCTGGGCCCTGCCTGACGTCATGTGGCAGGGCGGTCCCAGCATCATTCAAACAGCCCGCCCCGGTGGATCTGCAGCTGGCCTGATGGGAGCGGCTGCGTGATGCAGCGTGTCTGTGAGTGGCTGCTTTGAACTTTGGTACCGCCCTGCTTGATGTCATGTGGCAGGGCGGTCCCAAAGTTCAAAGCAGCCACTCACAGACACGCTGGCTGCATCGCGCAGCCCTGTATGTGCACTAGCGCTGGCGGGAAATTTAAATGATGTTGGGACCGCCCTGCCACGTGACGTCAAGCGGGGCGGTCCCAACAGCAGCCAGCCAGCCACTCACAGACAGTGCACGCTGGCTGCATCAGGCTGCTCTGTAATTGCAGCCGCACCGGCGGGAAATTTAAATGATGTTGGGACCGCCCTGCCACATGACGTCATGCAGGGCGGTCCCAACAGCAGCCAGCCAGCCACTCACAGACAGTGCATGGTGGCTGCATCAGGCTGCTCTGTAATTGCAGCCGCACCGGTGGGAAATTTAAATGATGTTGGGACCGCCCTGCGACATGACGTCAAGCGGGGCGGTCCCAACAGCAGCCAGCCAGCCACTCACAGACAGTGCACACTGGCTGCATCAGGCTGCTCTGTAATTGCAGCCGCACCGGTGGGAAATTTAAATGATGTTGGGACCGCCCTGCGACATGACATCAGGCAGGGCGGTCCCAACAGCAGCCAGCCAGCCACTCACAGACAGTGCACGCTGGCTGCATCAGGCTGCTCTGTAATTGCAGCCGCACCGGTGGGAAATTTAAATGATGTTGGGACCGCCCTGCCACATGACGTCAAGCGGGGCGGTCCCAACAGCATTTAAACTGCACGCCCGTGCTAGTGAATAGACAACTGCGGGCCTGCGGCGGCCAGATGGGAGCGGCATGTGGCACTGGCAGGGCGGGGCGACACCGCATGATGCAAATCGCCTACAGCTGCGGGCCCGCAGCGGTGATCATGACCTTCGGCCAGCGCGGCTGTGCCTGTGACCAAAAAAATGCGCATTATAATGGGAGCAATTCATGGGCCCCCTGGGGCCTCGGGCCCCGGGCGGTAGCCCGGATTGCCCTCATTATAATCCGCCTATGGGTCCATGAAATATTCCAGCCTTTTTCTTCTCTTCACTAAGACCAGGAAAAGTTGAACATATATAGTTAAAGCATTCTCCACTGTGATTGAGAGCTTTGACGAACTGCTTCATAAATCCAAGTTTTATGTGCAAGGGAGGAAAGACAATGTTCTTCCTATCCACTAGAGGATCATGGATGACATTCTTATCGCCAGATGCCAAACTCTGTCGCTGAGGCCATTCAGTTTTCACCCAATACTCTGCTGTAGCTCTACTGTCCCAGTAGCACAGAAAACAAGGGTGTTTTGTGTACCCTCCTTGCAGACCCAAAAGAAAGTTAACCATTTTCAAATCAACACAAATTAACCACCCACGAACATTATATTGTAACCTCTCTAGAACAATCTTGATGTTTTTATATTCTTCTTTAAGTTTTACAGAATGACCTATTGGTACAGAGCCATACTTATTTCCGTTGTGTAACAGAACACATTTTAAACTTCTTTTGGAACTATCAATAAAAAGCCTCCAATCCCTTGAATCATATGCTGGAAGTCCCATAAAGAGAAGTAGCCCTTCAACATCAGTACAATAGACCAGCTGGCCATCAGAATGGAAGTACTTCCGCAGTTCTGCTTCCCTGTTACCATAAAATGAGACACTTGTACCGGGTTTCAACATTCGATTCTCTTGTAGTCTTGAAGCCAATAGTTCAGCAGACTCTTTTGGTAGATAAAGATCTCTAACCAGATCATTCAAAGCAGACTGAGTAAACAGAATTGGTTTGTCACAATCTTCATCACATGGCTGAAAAATATCAGGACTGTCTTCTTCATCAGTATAACAATGTCAGGAGAGATCTGTGTCAACGTTTTCTGGAAGCGCAGTAAATGTTGGAACAGGTATGTCTTCACTATGGGCAACTGGTCGAATAGCTGAAGGGATACTCGGGTATTGCAAATATTGCTTGTTTTTCTTATTGAAACCTTTTACATCGACAAGGCAGAAATAGCAGTCTTCTAAATGATTGCTTGGTTCTCTCCAAACCATAGGAACTCCAAACTGAAGTTTAGCATTCTTTCCTCGAGACCATGATCTCAAGCTCTCAATACAGGTTTTGTACACTTTGTGAGGAGCCCAATGCTTGTCTTGGTCTCCAAGTTTTACTTTGAAGTACGCAAAATACACCCTCTTAACAAAGTCAGTAATGTTGCGCCTCTGAGTCTTCACAGTAAAGTTTCCACAGATGTAACAACAAATTATTTGGATCATTTGAGCACTGTCTTCTGCGAGATGTAGAGGCCATTGAATTTCTGTCTCCCGCCCCCCCCCCCACACACCTTAGGTATTGATTCACAAACAAAAAACAGAAAACCAGCAGGATAAAAGCAATAAATATCAAAATTCATTGAAAATTTCAATAAATAAAACAGTACCTGCACACGACTGTTGTGTACGTTGAAAACTGTTGTTTTACTTTCTTATCATAGCAAATGGGAACTATGCATGTTCAAAGAAAACAAAGATATTCTCACATTTATTGGGAGACAAAATGAAAACTAAATTTACCTTAGTGAACCGTACAAACCGGCACTTTTCATAAACTACTTATATTTTTCATGGAATTCATGAAAATGGGCTATATACCTATAGTGCAAAAACATGATGTGATAGAGAAATTATAAGATCAGATTTTATCTATTATCTATCTATCTATCTATCTATCTATCTATCTATCATCTATCATCTATCTATCATCTATCATCTATCTATTATCTATCCGTTATATATATATATATTATCTATCTATCTATTATCTATCTATCTATCTATCTATCTATCTATTATCTATCTATTATCTATCTATCATCTATCTATCTATCCATCTATCTATCATCTATCTATTATCTATCTATTATCTATCATCTATCTATTATCTATCTATTATCTATCTATCTATCTATCTAACTATCTTAATGGCTTCTGACTCCTGCAGCCTCCGCTGTGGCCACTGAAGTCACATGTTGTCCCCCACCAGACGAGGAATGTGAAGAGTCTAACATTGGTCATCGGCAGCAGTCCTGAGGGACAGCGGGTGTCAGTCGGGTGAGTTTATGGTTTTGTTTTTTAATTTCAGACCACCATGGGCATATTTCTAAAATAAAAAATAAAGTCATGGAGAACCCCTTTAATAGATGGGTGATTTCTCTAAGCCAGAGAAAGAAATAATCAACCTTGAACTTTGTAAAATGAAATGAAATCTTGGAGGAAATTCATTGTCTTATATTACTGTCTGTAATGGATTGTCCCTCATGAACCAACTACAGAAGAGCAGAGCTGGCCAGCTGTCTGCTGCCTCTCTGGAAAGTGATATTGGTTTACTTAAGCCAACCAGCATTTTATCATTATGAGTTGACTCCTAGCATTCCTACCTATCAGATGACAGAAGGGACGCCCATAAGTTATTATGCCATATTATGTGCAAAATTTATTTTGATCCATCATCTCTTTAAAATGTCCAATATGTTGGGGTAAGTGTCCTGTAAAAATACTGGCGATCGTCCGATATATTTGTAGTTTTGACTCTGAGCTGATGGTAATGAGGAGAGCTGGTCCCAGGCGCCATGTTGGTGGAGGAACAGAAAACAATTAAAACAACGGCTATAGTTTAACGAGGCTGTCCATTGAACATAAGTCAACATTTATCCACAGGAGAGGTGATTATCTGCTGATGGATGGCGATCTGACAGGTGGGACTCACACTGATCAGCAGAACAGAGCGCAGTGCACATGCCCGACCACCGCTCCATACCTTACCTATGGGGGCTGCTGATTTGACTTTTTTTCCAGCAGCCCCATAGAGAATGAACAGATCGCCCATTGGGCATCCTACCTTCAGATCCATTTTGTAATGTGAGAAGAGAAGTTCCGCGTAGAAAATAAAAATTCCTTGTTCTCCCGATCAGTGGGAAACTCCTCCAATCAGAAAGTTATCACCTCTCCTGTGGATAGTTGATAACTTGTTCTCATAGACAACCCCATAAAGTTGAACCTCCTGACTACAGATGAGCAGATCAATTATTGGGACTCCGATCCGGCAGCTAGGTCAGTGGTACCTGGCAGCTAGATAGGAGGCCATCAAATCTCTTACCTTACATTACGCGCAGATGACGTCTCGCCAGATCAAATGTTGCAAATGTTGCGCCCGGTTTGCCGAAAGCTCAGAGTTTTGTAGGCCTCCCGTTCAACTGCTAGGTACCACACTGACCTGGCCACCGGACCGGAGTCCCTGAGAATCGCTCTCCTCATCTCTACTCCTGACCTATTGCTCATCATTACCTGCTCCTAATCCTACAGTTCCTGCAATGCTTGATGGCTGTTCCTGTGCCTGTTCCTGTTTAATAGGCACAGCTCCACACATTGGCTGTACCTGGTACTGCAGCTCTCTGCAGTTCAGTCCCATTTAAGTATACTGGATTGAGATTCAGTACCAGGCATTGTCTCTACCATGCGCATGGAACTGTGCCACTCCTTTTATTGTACATCTCATTCCAAAACCATGAGCGGTAAATTGGAGTAGGGCCATATTTTTGGCTATAACAGCTTCCACTCTTCTTCTCGGCCCCTCAGCTTCCAATCTTTTGGGAAGACTCTCTACAAGATTTTAGAGATATGTTTGAGAATTTTTTCCAGAAGATCAATTGTGAGGTCAGACCCTAATGTTGGATGAGAAGATCCATCTCAAAGTCAGTTTTCAATTCATCCCAAAGGTTTTCCACGTGGTTGAGGTCAGGGCTCTATGCTGCCATTCGATTACCCCCAGATCAAACCCATCTCACCACGTCTTTGTGGACCTCAATTTTGTGCACTTGGCCATGGCCATGTTGGAAGTGCCACATGTTTCCATACCCAGTGGCCACCTCTGTGAGACAACACTTCTTGTTGTAGTCACTTCCATTTTCCAATAATAGCATTTATAGATGACCGGGTCCAATCTAGAAAATCAATAATTTACCTGTAGCAATCCTAGCATCCTATGACTCTGCCATGCGTAAACTCACCCGGCCTTTTAGTGCTGCCCATAGTACCACCATCTACCATCTATGGAGATTACATGACTGTGTGCTTGATTTTACGCACCGGTTTGTAATATGGGACGGTAAAGAACCTGAGCTCAATCATTCTTTTTTTGGTCATAAATTTGATCATAAATTGTATATTGTGACACAGATTGAACTACTTTAACTGATCAAATAATTATGTGGTAGGGAAATTACTACATTTTATGGCTCATTCAGAAGTCTGTTTTTTTTTCACGTACGAGAAAAAGGTCCTAGTGTCATAAATTATTTTGCTTAGATTTTCATCAGTTTTTCATCCTGGTTTGGTCTGAGTTTTTTTCTCGGATGGAAAAAAAAAAAAAAAGTTTCTCAACCTTCTTCTATCTAGCAGTCTGTAAAAAACGGACAGCACACCGATGACCATTACCCATAGACTTGCTTTGCCGATTTTTTTCATCCGACACTTGGATTAATATTGGACAAGGCTCTTCGATTTTGTATGGTCCTCAAAAAAAAATCAGAAATGTGGACAACCCCATTGACTATCCTGGGTACGAGTGGAATCCGTAAAAAAATAAGGATAGAAGGCATATGTGAAAAACGGATGTCTGAATGAGCCCTTAATGAACAAACACGGGGGTCGGTCCTACACTAGGTTGGATGGTGCTTTAGTGTAATGTAGATATTTACAAATAGTGTCAATTTTTCCAGGACAGTCTCTTAAAAAGAACCACAAAAGGAATAGGCTTAGCAAAACCATGCCCAAAAGTGACACACAATGAGCGCCACCCGAAGCCTACTAAGTGCAGGAAACGCTGGCACAGAGAGAAGGAAGACCACTCACTGCTAGAGTGGTACATTTATAGCATAGCACAGTGTATGAAGGGGTTAAATTACCCCTTAAAGTTTTTAAAAACTTCTCCTTTCTCTTTGCTCCCTTCTCTACAGCGTAGTAAAGCTTCACTATTCCTTGTCACGCTGCTATTAATGTGGTGATGGGATTTCTGGTTGATGTCAAGCAAAAACAAACTCCTGGTGACTAAGTAACATTTTTTCTCACCCTTCCCGCTGTCGGCGGCTTGATCGCTGCAATTAAAACAAGATAAAGAATAAAGAGGCAAAAAATTAATTCTCTGCAAAAAAATGATTTGAAAATGAATGAATTAGGAGATGAATTATTGACGAGCGCCTGCATTATTAACAACAGGAGGATTTTTTTGCTCTCAGCGAGGACGATAGTTAAACCCCATTTACAAGCACGGTATACTTATATCTGCTCCTAGATCCTGACAACCAGTATCCCCATCCTGCATGGATTGTAATCCAGCTGTTCCAGGCTCCTGAATAACAAATCAGCCTCATTTTACAGTAACACAGTGCACCCCCCCCCCCAGCTTTACTGTTGATTTGCTACTTTGCAAACTAGGAAAGATGGTAGTAGTGTCATTTACTTCCTTAAAGAACACCTATCACCAGGTCAGAAGTGGCTAATTTTGATCTTATTTTTTACCCGCTGTTCCCCTGAGTATTCTGCTTTTTGTTTTTTGTAAATCTGTCATGCGGTTCCTGAGATATGGGCTTTTTTTATTTAGTGCTAATTTGTATTGTCTTTTCCAAGGAGGTGGGTCTCACTGGGTAATTATGCAGAGCAGTTTAAAGACTCGCCCCCAAAGATCCTTCTGAGCCCTGCCCCCTAGGTACAGACTATAAACAATCACTAAGTTAAAAGACCCATATCTCTAAAACAGTATGGCGGATTGTAAAATAATAAAATAAAATAAACAACTGCATACTCGGGGAACAGTGGGAATAAAACAAGAGCAAAGATTTACACATTTTAACCTGGTGCCAGGTCTCTTTTAAGGTTACCATGACGTGCAGCCCAAAATGGTTCCCTACACACGGAAGGTGGAGAAGTCTTTTTAACTAACATGACATTCCATAGACTATCACAGAAAAATTAAAATCCATAAGACCGCTTCAGATGTCACCCTCACATAAAACGTCTGGGAGAAGAACTTGCGCTTCAAACTCTTAGAAGTAGATTTCACAATGGAACACATGAGTAAGAAGGAAAATTACGCATAATTAGGAAGTGAGAGAAAGTAATTAAAGCAAGGGAAATGGGGATAGAGATAGTACTTTAACCCCCTTTGAAGCCGAGACTCCCTGCAGTATCCAGGTAATTAAACAGGAAATATCTTTTCTGGGAACCAGTGACCAAAATGGGAACTGTTTACCCAGAGGTAACTTTTTTTCTCATCAAAGCATCTGTTGTAATCAGCTGTCTCCAAGGTTCAGATAGGAATTTTGAGGTTTGTATCGATCCAATATTTATGAGATCTAGATTTTCAGCATCATACTTAAGGGATGAACGTGACGCATTCACTCGCATCACTGTATGGCATCTAGAATCCCTCCAATTGAATAACGAACTGATAGATGATGGTATACCTGTCATGTTTGATCTCTATGTAACAGTAAAATCATGATAAAAAATATGACGTCAATATCTAATGCCAAGGACCTTCAGAGGCAAAAATATCTTGTAAGTTAGGGATCTCATAAAATCCTGAAGGACTGAGAACATCCCACAATCCGCCCCACATGAGATCATGAAGGGTAGGTGTGTGGGCATAACTTAGCAGAAACTGGGTCTGGGTCAATTGTCAGTACTTGGAAAGGACAGTTCACTTTTGGTTCTGTCCGTTTTCCAATTGGAGCGCCTCCCAGTGCTAAGCTCTGAGCCTTATTTGTGACATCAGGGTTAGTAAGTTTCTTTCGTTATTCCTTTTTATTTCTATGTAATTGTATATACCGTATTGTTTTGTTCCCATTTTGTATCATCTTGTATATTTTTATAAACACTGCTTATCTTTCCAGATTAAATGTAAAATTGAATATCTCTTGCTCTGTAAACCGCACCCCTGAAGCCATACGCTACCTGTATCGGGTGTCCAATCGACCTAAATAAATGATTGGTGGTGGCAGCGAGTAGTTTTTTTGGTCATTGTGGAATTGGCAGTGACCGTAAGGGTGGTATATACATGTATTCCATGTGTTAGAATCGGAGGTATATACAGTTGTGGTCAAAAGTTTACATACCCCGGCAGAATTTTTCCTTTCTTGGCCTTGTTTCAGAGAATATGAATGATAACAAAAAAACTTTTTCTCCACTCATGGTTATTGGTTGGGTGAAGCCATTTATTGTCAAACTACTGTGTTTTCCATTTTCAAATCTTAATGACAACCAAAATCAGTGCTTCCTCCACCCAACTGTCATGTGATCAATAGATGAAGGGAGGAATTAGTAGCTTCTGGGTCCTACGAGAGTTTGTCAGATCTTCTAAGCAGCTACGTTGCTGAATTTCCACTATAACTGGGGCTAATATACCAGTCACAGTTACAGAGGAAAGAGTTTATAAAAAAACTTTTAAATGTTGAAATGTCCCCCAAAGGTCTTTTATGACTTTATAGTGAACACAGTACGTGAAATAAATGAAAAATAAATATATAAATAGCAGGGAAATTAAAAAAAAAAACTGCTGCCAATCCAAATTGCTCTTATAAAATCCCACCCCTGTAAAAAAGTGTCAATCATATAAAATGTATTGTTACGGAAAGAAGAACAAATTTTTAAAATGTATTTTAGTGGTTCTTTCTGGTTATATACAATGAAAAACAAACACATATTTCCTTTATTTTCCCACTGATGTTGCTGGATACTGCAAAAAAAAAAAAATAGAAATAAAAAAAGAGTATGACAAAATATGAAAAAAATAAAAAAAATAAAAAAGAGTATGACATAAAAATTAGACCCAATGTATCACAAAAAAAAGATGCAAAAATTATTTGGATATCCAAAGAAAAAAAATTTTTTACAAGTCTTTGAACTGTGTGCATGAAAAACAAAACAAAATGTGCCTGGTCAGTATCGGGGATAAATGTCCCGGCCCTGAATTGTTTTTTTGTAGAAGAACTCTCCTCCCTTACACCAGCTGGTCAGTTTCCCCTGCGGCATCTGATTCCTCACCCCTCACACTTCACTCCTTCCTGGGGCAGCACATAGGAACTCAGCAATGCATGCAACGTGATGGGGATCTGTCACTAGGTTTTTGCTACCTCATCTGAGAGCAGCACGATGTCCGGGCAGAGACACAGATTCCAGCGACGTGTCACTTACTGGGCTGCTTGCTGCAGTTTTGATCAAATTCACTCCTTTATCTGCTGAAGATCTAGCAGTTCTCTAAATGCTGAGCCCTGTATAACCCCGCCCCACACCACTGATTGGCAGCTTTCTGTGTACACTGTGCATGGGCAGAAAGCTGCCAATCAGTGCTGGGGGGAGTGGTTGGACTACCGGTATTACCAGTCCTCAAATGATAATCTCCTGCTGATAATACTGTGATTTTATCAAAACTACAGCAAGCAGCCCAGTAAGTGACACATCACTGGAATCAGAGTCAATGTCTCTAAATTATGCTGTTCTCAGTTAAGGTGGCAACCTGACAGCTCATGCCCTCTGCGCCATTATGTGCCAACTGTTCTGAATTTGCCAGAGACAAACCTTGCAAATTTGTAGCATTCTAGGACTAAAAGGGAAAGAGTTTAAATATGTAGGCGATTCCAGATGGTGTCAGAGTGGAGCGCGGGGTGGGACTATCAACACAAAATCTTGATAACTGTGTCTCCGACCCTGAGTAACGTTAAAACAGAACCCTATAAACATCCAGTGTGTGTTAGTGCTGACCTGTCGTTACCTCTTTATTCAGCACCTTTCGGAACATTAACCTGTTACATTGTAAAATGAGTGTAATATACTGGTGCATCTCACTAAATTAGAATATCATCAAAAAGTAAATTTATTTCAGTTCTTCAATACAAAAAGTGAACCATGATATTATATAGAGTCATTACACACAGAGGGATCTATTTCAAGTGTTTATTTCTGTTAATGTTGATGATTATGGCTTACAGCCAATGAAAACACAAACGTCATTAACTCAGTAAATTAAAATAATTAACAAAAAACGCCTGAAAGGCTTCCTAAGTGTTTACAAAAGTCCCTTAGTCTGTTTCAGTAGGCTCCACAATCATGGGGAAGACTGCTGACTTGACAGATGTCCAGAAGTCAGTCATTGACACACTCCACAAGGTCCCAGAGTCTGGAGGAAGAGTGGAGAGGCCACAATCCAAGCTGCTTGAGGTCTAGTGTGAAGTTTCCACCATCAGTGATGGTTTGGGGGGCCATGTCATCTACTGGTGTAGGTCCACTGTGTTTTATCAAGACCAAAGTCAGCGCAGCCGTCTACCAGGACATTTTCGAGCACTTCACGCTTCCCTCTGCCGACAAGCTTTTTGAAGATGGAAGTTTCATTCTGCAGCAGGACTTGGCCCCTGTCCACACGGCCAAAAGTACCAACACCTGGTTTACACACAACAGTATCACTGTGCTTGATTGGCAGCAAACTCGCCTGACCTTAACCCCATAGAGAATCTATTATAGAGAATCTATGGGGTATTGTCAAGAGGAAGATGAGAGACCCCAGACCCAACAATGCAGACGAGCTGAAGGCTGCTATCAAAGCCACCTGGGCTTCCATAACACCTCAGCAGTGCCACAGGCTGATCGCCTCCATGCCACATTGCCGCATTGATGCAGTAATTGATGCAAAGGAGTCGCGACCAAGTATTGAGGGCATTTACTGAACATACATTTCAGTAGGACAACATTTCGTATTTTAAAATCATTTTTCAAGCTGTTGTTATAAAGTATTCTAATTTACTGAGATAATGACGTTTGTGTTTTCATTGGCTGTAACCATAATCATCAACATTAACAGAAATAAACACGTGAAATAGATCCCTCTGTGTGTAATGACTCTATATAATAGATCCCTCTGTGTGTAATGACTCTATATAATAGATCCCTCTGTGTGTAATGACTCTATATAATAGATCCCTCTGTGTGTAATGACTCTATATAATAGATCCCTCTGTGTGTAATGACTCTATATAATAGATCCCTCTGTGTGTAATGTCTCTATATAATAGATCGCTCTGTGTGTAATGACTCTATATAATAGATCCCTCTGTGTGTAATGACTCTATATAATAGATCCCTCTGTGTGTAATGACTCTATATAATAGATCACTCTGTGTGTAATGACTCTATATAATAGATCCCTCTGTGTGTAATGACTCTATATAATAGATCCCTCTGTGTGTAATGACTCTATATAATAGATCCCTCTGTGTGTAATGACTCTATATAATAGATCCCTCTGTGTGTAATGACTCTATATAATAGATCCCTCTGTGTGTAATGACTCTATATAATAGATCACTCTGTGTGTAATGACTCTATATAATAGATCACTCTGTGTGTAATGACTCTATATAATAGATCACTTTGTGTGTAATGACTCTATATAATAGATCACTCTGTGTGCAATGACTCTATATAATAGATCACTCTGTGTGTAATGACTCTATATAATAGATCACTCTGTTTGTAATGACTCTATATAATAGATCACTCTGTGTGTAATGACTCTATATAATAGATCCCTCTGTCTGTAATGACTCTATATAATAGATCACTCTGTGTGTAATGACTCTATATAATAGATCACTCTGTGTGCAATGACTCTATATAACAGATCACTCTGTGTGTAATGACTCTATATAATAGATCCCTCTGTGTGTAATGACTCTATATAATAGATCATTCTGTTTGTAATGACTCTATATAATAGATCGCTCTGTGTGTAATGACTCTATATAATAGATCACTCTGTGTGCAATGACTCTATATAATAGATCACTCTGTGTGTAATGACTCTATATAATAGATCACTCTGTTTGTAATGATTCTATATAATAGATCACTCTGTTTGTAATGACTCTATATAATAGATCCCTCTGTGTGTAATGACTCTATATAATAGATCCCTCTGTGTGTAATGACTCTATATAATAGATCCCTCTGTGTGTAATGACTCTATATAATAGATCCCTCTGTGTGTAATGACTCTATATAATAGATCCCTCTGTGTGTAATGACTCTATATAATAGATCCCTCTGTGTGTAATGACTCTATATAATAGATCCCTCTGTGTGTAATGACTCTATATAATATAGGAAATTCACTTTTTGTATTGAAGAACTGAAATAAGATTAACTTTCTCATGATATTCTAATTTAGTGAGATGCACCTGTATTAGATTTGTTAAAATCTGTGCTTGCCGATATTGAATGTAAACCTTCATTGTTTAATTAATGAGAATGAGAATTAGTGCTGATTATATGATACAAACGCGCTCGGTCCATAATTATACCCTAACTGTAATGAGTCGAGCATTTGTCCATCCACTGGAAAAGGTGGAAATTCTGCTGCCCTTATACTCTACAAGGTAAAACTGCTTTGGTTCACATGCTAGGGTAATATAGCCAGGAAACAGCCCAATTCTCATGCTTTGTAATTTGCCATCCACTCTTCATGAATAGGCTATTCTCTTTCATCAGCACTCTGCCTGCACTATAGGGGCAGGAACTTCCTTTCCCACCAAATCCCTGCATACATTACTAAAAAACCTGCGTCTCGTTTAACAGTAAAACCTAGTCTTAGGATAGATGATAACATTATGATGATCACTGGAGCTTTCGATTGCCGAGACCCCTAAGAATTCCGATAACTGGATGTCAAAGTAATGAAGTGATTGTGAGCATGTGCGACCATCACTTCTATAGATGTTTGCACATGCTCAGCACAGCTCCTTCACACAGGTGACCCTTGTGCTAGGTGGAAATCCCAGCGGTTGAACCCTCAACAATCATAGATTTACCCTGTGGATATTTGATATAGGTTGTTTCTTGCTTTCTCTGCACCCCCTATAGCTATTCATCAATATGTAGAATATTATTTTCAGGTCTGTCTGGGGAATATTCTACATTTTACTATCCGCAACTCTATCTCCTTTGCATAGTACCATAAAAACCCTGCTAGCTGGAATATAATGATCCAAATGATCTCGTTACAGCTGGATTTTGACAGTCGTTATCAGGTTCTATTTTACCTGCTGTAAAAGACATCATCAGACAATGAAGAAATGGATGAAGATGAATGTGTATATTATTTTTGGACCATCTGCTAGACAGTCTGACACTGTAGTTCCCGCAGCTGCAGGGAAGCCCTGAGCCATCTCGGTTCAGTCTTTTTAAAGTCTGTCTAGGCAAAAGACAGAAAGGTTTAACAATGCGCCTCCTAAATTGTGGATTATTAACATGAAAACGAAGCAATTCCTTTATTCGTTTTGACATAAGGTATCACAGATTTTTATCTTATTTTAGCCAAGGAAATAACATTAAAAAAGTTTTGTTTTAGAAACTCACAAATGACTTATTTTTGCCTGCATGCAGACACCACTAGGGGGGGTGCTAAGTGCATTTGGATATACAGATAGAAATCAATGGGAGATGCAGAAATCTGTAAGAAGTGAGCTCCCCCTAGTGGCCATTACAGGTAGTCAGCATGACAGTGAGGGATAGTAGAGGACGCCATACCTGGGATCTGTTAATCTTTTTATGGTTGGCAGAGGAGATAAGTGAATTATTAACTGTGTATTATTAACCCTTTAGTCCCTGAATGGACCTTAATGACCAGCCATTTTTTTTTTTTTTTCGTTTTGCTGTTCCTCTTTTTTTTTTATGTTTTCTTGGATCCAAGGGGTAACGTTTCTCCTTGTGTAGAGTGGCATGTCAAGCCTGACATGCCAACGTGAGGAGACTTTTAAGTTGCAATGCTCTAATGGGAAATATGCAAATTGTCTCTTCAGAGAGAAGGAGGACTAGAACTCTAGTGCCACCTATAGGAAGTAGTAATCCTGAAAGTCAATATCGACTCTCTAACGAACCTTGTTACGTGACTTAGAATAACAGCCAAAACCAAAATCTCAATTTGCAGACACTGTGTTTCAGGGTACTGTCTCTCATCAGTGCAAAGTGTGATAACCTGGTTTGGCTGGGTAAGAGGCGTCTGACCGGGATCCAAGGGGGTAAAGTTTCTCCTTGCAGAGAGTGACATGTCAAGCATGGCAAGGTGAGGAGACTTTTAAACCTCAATGCTCCTCTGGAAAAGATGCAAATTGTCTCTTCAGAGAGGAAGAGGACCCGAACTGTAGTGCACTCTCCCCAATGAGAGACGTTACCCCATGTATCCCTGTCAGACGCCTCTCACCCAGCCAAACCAGATCTCACATTTGTACTGATTAGGGGCAGTACCCCGAAACACAGCGTCTGCAAATTGAGATTGGGTTTTGGCTTTTATCCTTAGTCATATTTCAAGGCTCGTTAGAGAGTCGATATTGACTTTTAGGATCGCTACTTCCTATAAATGGCACTAGAGTTCTAGTCCTCTTCCTCTCTGAAGAGAAAATTTGCACTTTATGTTTTATTCAAGACGTGGCAGTATGAGGTTTTGTTTTATGCAAGACAAATTGTAATTTTTAGCGCTGTTTTATGGTAGATATAAATTACTGTCCAGCTTACATAATTTTTCTTTGAGACGCAAAAAAAAACATTTTTTGGTTTAGTTTGTTCTTCTTTATATTTTTAACTGTTCACCTTTCACACCAAATAACCTATTGAATAAATTATTCAGGTCATTTCGGTCATATAGATACTGTAAGGCGGCGGTGTTCACACCGTGCAGTAACTGAGGCAGTGACCCAAGCAAGTCCAACATAAGCAGCTTTTATTCAGCAAACACACAGGTAAAATAGAAAGTCCTCCGGTTCGCAGCCGGGTTAACACAAGTCCATAAACAAGGGTTGCCTGGGGAAATGTCCGCGCCGGGCTGCTCAGAGCCTGACGGGTGCAGATCCTTCCCAGGCGTGGGTTCAGCTACACACAGGCCCGCCTAGCTTTCCTGCTATGCCCCTAGCATGTCCCAACACTGAACACCACTAACCCTTACTGCAGGGTTTTTAAAGGACCTGTGGCAAGAGCCACTGGAAAACCCGGGTTGGAGGGAGGAGGCCGCCCCACTGCCTCCTGTGACCTCCTCCAAGAAATGAAGGCCCTGCCGGGTTTTACTTAATCTGCCTTAGCCAGATAGTCTGACCAGGTCATTGCTCACCTTCATTCCTGCATTGCAGCCGCAGGTGTGCCTGTGACAGAAATGCACTCCAATGGATTTAATAGGACTCTGTACACATTCTGGGGATATATAATGTCCCTCGTATACGATCCCGGTCACTGCCTCACATATTCCCCCCCCCCTGTTCAAACTTGTGGGTTTGAACATTTGTCATCATACAAGGTGCCCGGGACAGGGCATCCGCGTTTGCCTGCGACTTCCCAAGGCGATGTTCTACAGAGAAACTGAAATTTTGCAGTGACAGGAACCACCTGGTGACTCGTGCATTCCTCTCCTTGGCGTTTCTCATCCATACCAAGGGTGAGTGGTCCGTCACCAAGCGAAACAGACGCCCGAGCAAATAATAACGTAGCGACTCCAAAGCCCACTTAATAGCCAAACACTCCTTCTCTACTACACTATAGTTTTTCTCTGCCGGGGTAAGTTTTCTACTCAAGTAGGTGACCGGGTGCTCTTCACCATTCACTTTTTGTGACAATACCGCCCCTAGGCCTACCACTGAGGCATCTGTCTGTACAATGAAGGTTTCCTTGAAGTTGGGACTGATGAGGACCGGCTGTCCACACAGGGCCTATTTCATGGACTGAAACGCTTCTAATGCCTGAGGGTTCCACCGAACCATTACCGATTTTTTCCCTTTCAAGAGATCGGTCAGGGCCGCCGTTCTCCCAGCAAAATTAAGTATTAACCGGCGGTAATACCCAAGGATGCCAAGGAACGCCCTCACCTGCTTTGTACTTGACGGTTTAGGACAGTTTTTAATGGCCTCAACTTTATTGATTTGGGGCTTGATAACTCCTCGGCCAATCACATTCCTCAAATATCGGGCTTCCTCTAGCCCTATCACACATTTTTTGGGGTTTGCCGTTAATCCCATGGCTCTGAGATAATCCAGCACCACTTATACCTGGGATAGATGCGTATGCTAGACGGTGCTAAAGATGATGATGTCATCTAGATACGCGGACGCGTACTCCTGATGGGGCTTGAGCACTATGTTCATCAGCCTCTGGAATGAAGCCGGGGCCCCATGTAACCCAAAAGGTAAGACCACATAGTGATATAGACCCTCCGGAGTTATGAAGATGGTCTTTTCCTTCTCTGATTTCGTGAGAGGTACCTGCCAGTAACCCTTGGTGAGATCGAGCGTGGTAAAGTACTGGGCCTGCCCCAGTCTCTCAATCAGCTCATCCACCCTGGGAATTGGATAAAGGTCCAACTTTGACACTTCATTCAATTTCTGGAAATCGTTACAGAAGCGTAACGATCCGTCTGGTTTCGGGATCAGTATGATGGGGCTAGCCCACTCACTCCGTGATTCCTCGATGACGCCTAACTGGAGAATTTGTTTTACCTCAGCCGGTCTCATTTGTACTGTGACGCCCAGCTGCGCTTGGTATCACAGATCCTGGAGGAGTGCATTGATGGATTCCTCCACAAAGGGCCCCCATAAACATTCACACATCTCCACCTTCCACCTCAGACCACCAGAGGGAGCCCGTTAGGGATATAAATGGGGAAAGTGGAGCCAGGCAGTTTAGTCTGGAGTCGACAGAGAGTGATTCAGCAATTCCTCTGAGGAGCTCCTGCAGTAGAGAAGCCTGAGAGAGGTTAGCCTG
Organism: Phyllobates terribilis; assembly: GCF_046119375.1. Lineage (NCBI taxonomy): Eukaryota > Metazoa > Chordata > Amphibia > Anura > Dendrobatidae > Phyllobates > Phyllobates terribilis. Next base: position 752,141,592 of record NW_027362764.1, read on the forward strand.
AAGTGGAGCACAGTCCAGACTCAGTTGTAGCCCTGAATAGTGAGCTTTAGGTGTGCCGGCACCGGCACCATAAGATCGGTGAAGCGCGGCAAGCTGCCGTTAGTGTGTATAGCCTAGTGAGGGCCCGAGTAGGCCGAAGGCGAGTGGAGAGTTAGTACATAGGGGGCAGAGGAGCTTAACTAGCTCACCCCGAAGAAGCTACCGGACACTGGGTCCGAAGCTTACCGGGATCTCTATGACCCAGTAAGGCATAACCGGAATCCCTGGAGAACTACAAGTCCCAGGATCGCTAAACTGCTGATACGTAACAGAGCCAGGAGACACATAGGCCCCGTAAGCTGGGAGCGTGCACTCCAAGAGAAGGCCCAACCACTACGTCAGCCAGCGCAGGACAGAGACAAAGTTAGGCCTAGCTCCAGGCAGGTCAGAAACATACTACGCAGAGGCAAGAAATAGGAGGCCCTACACCCGCTCATTGGGGAGGATCCTGACATGCACCCTTCACCCTACAGTGCTCCAGGACATGCCTGAATTTCCATCAGTAAAAGGTACTGAAGTGACTATCGTGTCTGTCCCTGTTCTTGCTCTGACCCGGCTGGGTCTCGCCTGTCCTGCATCCCCCCTTCAAACACTGCCCTGAGGCCTAGCTCCACCTGTGGGGAGCTATACCATCGAGCTGCCTTATCACCGGCCTCCGTGGACTGCGCAGCGCTGGTGATTCTCACCAGAAACCACAGGTGGCGTCACAAACTTTTCTTAAAAAAATTAATAAATATCCACCTTTTAAAGAGCGACCCCAGGGTACGGGCCCGGGAGCCGACCACCGCGACATCCCCAAAGGCAAAGGCCCGGGTACCAAGTCATCCCCATCCCCCTGCGCTAGTCAGTACCCTTACCCCAGGTTCGGTAACAATGTCATGTTGGAGGACCGTAGTCCTACCCGGTTGCTCTGAGAACACTTCGGTATTCTGCTGCACAAGCGAGAAAGCCTCCCGTCGCTGCTGTTTAGTGAGAGCATAACTTATCCTGACCTCTCCGCTGGACGCATCCCTGGCTTAAGGTAGAGAACTCTCTGATGGCATGCCCGAAGTGACCTCTGTATCTAAACACTCTCGATCTTTCCAAGGTTTTAGCAGGTTTACATGATAAAACTGCTCAGGTTTCCTCCTTCCGGTCTGATACACCCGGTAATTTGCCTCCCCCACCTTTTCTCTAACTTCATATGGTCCTTGCCACTTGGTCATGAGCTTACTCTCGGCTGTGGGTACAAGTACTAACACCCGATCGCCCTTGTCAAAAGACCTGACTCTGGCTCTTTTATTATATGTGCAACTATGTGCTGCCTGGGCATCTAACAGATGTTTTTTCACGATAGGTATGACCGCCGCAATCCGGTCTTGCATACTAACCACGTGTTCAATTATACTCCTATGTGGAGTCGGCTCTTGTTCCCACGTCTCTTGGCTACGTCCAACAGACCCCTAGGGTGTCTGCCGTACAATATCTCAAAGGGAGAGAACCCTGTGGAAGCCTGGGGTACCTCACGGACAGCGAATATCAAATAGGGTAGCAACATGTTCCAATCCCTTCCGTCCTTAGAAACCACCTTTTTTAACATGGACTTGAGGGTTTTATTGAACCGTTCTACTAGCCCGACAGTCTAAGGGTGGTACACCGAGGTGCACAATTGTTTTATTTTCAGCAGTTTGTACAGTTCATTCGTCACCTTGGAGATAAAAGGGGTCCCTTGATCCGTCAGGATCTCCTTAGGTAGCCCAAGGCGACAGAACAAGGCAAACAACTCCCGAGCAATCAGTTTCGCCGAGGTGTGTTGTAGCGGAATAGCCTCTGGGTACCAGGTGGCATAGTCGACCACAAGTATATATTGGTGGCCACGACCGGATTTTACAATGGGCCCTACCAAGTCCATTGCAATCCTTTCAAAAGGTACCCCTATCACTGTCAGAGGTACCAATGGGCCACGGAAACTTGCGGTGGGTGTGGTCAGCTGACATTCAGGGCAGGATTCGCAGTACTTTTGCACCTCCGCGTAAATCCCAGGCAAAAAGAGCAGCTGCAAGATATGCTCTTGCGTCTTTTTAACCCCTAAGTGCCCACCCAGCAGGTGTGTGTGTGCCATCTCCAGAACTGCCCGACGGTACGACTGAGGTACCACTAACTGTTACATGACTTCGTCCCTGATTTTGTGTACCCTATGGAGCAATTCATCGTTGACCACCATGCGTGGAAACACAGTATCTGCACCGGGCTGTTGAGCTACACCATTTACCTCTAACACCCTTTCCCGCGCCCGAGTCAGGGTGGGATCCTGTAGCTGAGCTATCCCAAACGTGCCCCGGGACACTTCCAGCTTGGGGATCGAAGGGGTCTCCTCTACTTCTCCTGCCAGCACCTCTAGGGGAAACCTATCGGGGTCACACTCTGTCCCTAGGTTGGACACCCCTACGTCAGGTACCCCTGACTCGGGTTCTTTCGGATACAGTGCCCTTAATAAATTTTACCGGGGGAGAGTGGATTTTGTTTTTCCACAGAGTCCAGAACAGGGGCAAGTCTCTTCCCAACACAGTCCCATAGGGAAGGGTTTTTACCACTCCCACCAGATGTTTCATGTCCCCACATGGCGTGGACAAAGCTACCTCTGCGGTTGGGTATTCTCGGAGGTCCCAATGGATACACACAACCCTGACTGTCCTTCCACTGGGGTTGTCTCCTGCCATCAGCGACCCATGTACCAAAGTCACTAGGCTTCCAGAGTCTAAGAGGGCCTCTGTTGGGTACCCATTAACCAGTACATGGCAGAGTTTGGGTTCAATGTCCGAGGCGTCAGCACTCGCAGTACAGACGGTCTGGGCGTACATTGAGAACTGGCGATTATACCCGCAGTCCAAGGGCTCTGTAGTCAGGGTGCAGTTAGCAACCACATGTCCCGGCCCCTGACACCTCCAGCACCTAATGGAGGAGGTACTGTTAGTTCTTGTGACCGTTTGGGAGGAAACCAGTCTCCTGCAACTCTCACTCCAGGCTACCTCTTCAGCATGGGTACGGTGCTGACTGTCCTCAGCAGAGGGACGCGACCCCTTTGCCGGTTCCTGGGTTGGCAGAGTCTGGCACGACAGCCGTGAAGGGGCAGAGTCCCGTATAAAGTCCTGAGTGGTCGAGTACTGCTCGATCAGGCTGACCACCTGGTCGAGGTTACAGGGGTCCCCTTGCCCCACCCAATGTTGGATAGAGGCCAGCAGAGTCCTCACCAGCCGGATGACCACCACCCTCTCCACCATCTGGGCTGGAGTCAAAGTCTCAGGCTGGAGCCACCTCTTTACCAGCTGCAGAAGGTCATAAGCCTGAGACCGGGTGGGTGGCATCTCCACAAAGGCCCATGAAAATACTCACTGAGCCCTCACGTATGTATTGACCCCCAGTCAGGCAAGGATCTCACCTTTGAGCCTCTGGTAGTGTGGCACCCCAGGGAGTCTGGTTGCCACGGTGGTAGAAATACCATGTCTGAGAGCGAGCATGGGTTTTCCTGGTCAGGAGCACTATTGCATGCAACGCCTCCTGCCCCAGTCCAGGGAGGGGAGGAACCTACCCTTTATAAACTGGATCTGGGGCGAGGTTAGCAGAGAAGAGTAGAGTAGAGCTGAGGAGCAGCAAGGAGCTCTGGAAGCAACACAGGAGCAGAGAGCCAGGGATTGGAGCTGATAGAGCTCATCCTGGCACAAGACGCAGAGAACCGCACACCGGAGTCCGAGGCTGTGAGGACATCCACATCCAGCAGCAGAAAGCACCTGGCAGGGGATTTCAGGTCCTCTGGCCATAGAAAGCCCGGAGACTCAGTCACACACAAGGGACCGGCACCGCCATCGAGGAGCGGAAGGTACCAAAGGCCCCAAGTCACCAGCCATACGGGTGAGCACCACACCGTACACTCAGGGACATGGACTACTACACTACTACAGCAGGGTAGCCAGGAAGAGTGCAGTCAGACGGGAAGGCCTACACCTCCACCTGGCCAGGGGGACTCTTGTTCACTCACAGACTAACCAGGCCTCTAATGTCAGCCAGTGCTCCCGGCAGGGCCTTCTTCATTACCAACAGTAAAGACCCTGAACTGCACTGCACGGACTCTGAGTCATTTCTGCTGCGCCCATGCACCACAACCCTCACCATCTACACACGCTGCCCTGAGGCTATACTCCTCCCGTGGGGAGTTATACTACCCTCTGCTGCGCACACAACATCAGCCTCAGCGGTCTGCCCCGCAGCGGCAGTTCCCAGGGACCGCAATCCACGGGTGGCGGAGTCGGACATTTCAACATTAAAAACCAAGTAAACAGATCCGCCACTGGTTTGACCACCCTGAGCCACGAGACCGGGTCGCCGCCACGGAGACTACAACCCCTGACATTACACAGAGACCCGGTTACGGGTATTCCCCCACACACGGCCCAGGGGGCGCGTCAACTTTGGCGTAGTTGGCAGGATTTCGTGTCCGCAACCACCGGGTACTGCGTGCCTGAAGAAAGACTGTGATACTTACCGTGGTGAAGTTTCCCGCCATCCGCAGCCGTTTTCCCGCCATCCGCAGCCATTTTCCCGCCAGTGGGCGCCATTTTTGGGATGCCGCGGGGGAAGAAGAGGGGCGTGGACACCAAAAGCGCGCGAGAGCTGAAGCCACGCCTTACGTACTGGCGCTGCGCAAGGTCCTGGAAGGAGCCCAGCCGACGCCGACGTCACCAGCACACGACGCAAGGTCCTCGACCCCGACGATTGCCTGCGGAGCCGTGGCCTACGGAGAGAAAGCAACGGAAGGTAGGCCACGGTTAACTAGGGGGGAGGAAGACACCAGGAATGGAGGGAGCTCCCACCACCAGCGCGGCTGCTGCGGCAGTGATGCCTTATATCCCCGGAGCGGCAAGGTTACCCCAGTACTCAGGGGAGTCGCATACCCTGAGCGACTTTAAAGAAAGACTGTATAGCCTCTTCAAAGTATACCCCCTGTCCGAGGAACAAAAAGTGAGCATCCTGATAGGTCTGTTAATCGGAGCAGCCCAAAGAGAAGTGAAGTCCTGGTCAGCCAGGGAAAAGGGGACTGTAAAGGAAATACTGGCCCGTCTAAAGGACACTTTTGATACCCGCACCTCAGCAGAGATCAAGCTAAAATTTTATGGATGCAAACAGCTTGCACAAGACAGTATACGGGACTATGCTTTGAATTTGCAGGAGGCCCTGAGAGCCATTAACCAGGCAGACCTTGACAGCGTGCGGAATGAGGATAAGCTGTTGACTGAACAGTTCATTGAGGGTCTACAGTCCAGCGCCCACCGAACCCAGTTGCGTGTAATGGCCTTGTAGAACCCTGATTTGGACTTTGCGCAGTTTAAAGACAGGGCCATCCGGGTGCTCCGAGACCGGCACCAGGTGGCGCTGTCACCCACAGGCGCCCTGCTATCACCTAACACCACGAGGCGGCGCCCTTGTCTGCAGAGCCTGTGGGAGCTGATGCACAGGCTTTGGACAAAGCCCCGGCTGCAGACCTATACCATCAGGTCCAAGAGCTGACCAAAAGCGTTGCCGCGCTAACCAGAACTGTGCAGTCTTTACAGGTGTCCCCCCCAGGAAAAATCCAGCTGGCTTCCAGTCCGGAGGACATCCCTTGGCGCCGACAGAGGAGCATCCCATCGTCCAGAGGAAGGCCCAGCGACCGCTACGACCAGGACGGACAACCCATCTGCCGCCGCAGCAACCAACCAGGACATATGGCAAGGTACTGTTATTTAAACGGGGCAACCTGGGGCAGAGGGCCGACCCCCAGGCATAAAACCATCAGGCCCATTGAGCTGGCGTGATAAGTACGTAGGGGGACGACCGGTCTTGCCTGTGGTGCTGGATGGCATTCCTATGAGTGCACTACTGGACACCGGGTCACAGGTAACCACCATCCCCTATGTGCTTTTTAAGCGGTACTGGAATGACTCAGATATTACCTGCTACCCAGATAACGATTTGAGCATCATCGCCAGCAATGGTCAGCCCGTACCGCAGGTGGGATTCAAGGAGGTGACCATCAAAATTGGTAATGTTGAACTGCCAGCGCAAGGACTGATTATTGTGGACATTGACCGTCGTGAAAGCCACCCTAAGATAACCTTGGGTACTAATGTTATTGAAAATTGTCTTGCAAAGATAATTGTCATATTACAGCAGGTTGCGGTAAACGCCAGCTCCAGCCAGCAGCGTGTCCTACAAAAAGAGATCAGAGCCCTGATGAAAAGGCAACAGGTAGAACTGTATGGTGGTGAGATTGGTAGTGTTAGGATGAGTGACCCATTCCCTATCGCCATGCCCCCAAAAAGTGAGATGATGATCTGGTGCCGGACTGCAATCGGGTTAAGAGGAAGGGACTACCAAGCTATGGTAGAACCCGTCTACTCAGAGAGTAGGCCCACCATTTTGAAAGCACGGGGGGTGGTCGATGTACGCCATGGGAGGGTACCCGTCCGCATCCTGAACATTGGGGAAAGAGAAGTATACTTGCCCCGGTATGCCACTCTAGCCAAATTGTTCACCGTTAACCAAAACTCTGTAAAGGCCGTGGAACCCTTGCCTCCATCTCAACCAGAGGAGGGTAACGGCTCCAAGAAACAAATGGAGGACTGGTGTCAGAAGCTGCATGTGGGCACCAACTCCACTCCCTCACACCAAAAACAGGGAGTCTACCGGGTGGTGCAGGAGTACGAAAGAGTCTTTAGCAAAGACCCGCTAGACTTTGGGCAAGTAAAGGGGGTAGGACACCACATCCCCACAGGAGACCATCCACCCACAAAGGAAAGATACCGACCTGTACCACCTGCACTCTATCAGAATGCTAAGGGAATGTTGCGAGAAATGAAGGAGGCTGGGGTAATCAGGGACAGCTGTAGCCCCTGGGCAGCTCCACTAGTTCTTGTGAAAAAGAAAGATGGCACCATGAGAATGTGTGTAGATTACAGAAAGGTTAACCGTATCACACACAAAGATGCGTACCCGTTACCTAGGATAGAGGAATCTTTAGCTGCATTAAAGTCTGCTAACTTCTTCTCCACTTTGGATCTTACTAGCGGGTACTGGCAGGTTCCTGTACAGAGGCAGACAAGGAGAAGACCGCGTTCACCACCCCAATGGGTCTCAGCGAATTCAACTGTATGCCGTTCGGGCTCTGCAACGCACCAGGAACCTTCCAGCGGTTGATGGAGTGCTGCCAGGGGCTCAGGAATTTCGAGACGGTCCTGCTATACCTGGATGATGTCATCGTGTATTCCAAAACATATGAGGACCTTCTGAAACACCTGGCAGAGGTATTTGACGCCCTGGCAGGCTACGGCCTAAAGGTGAAACCCTCCAAGTGTCATCTACTGAAACCAAAGGTACAGTACCTGGGACACGTGGTGAGTGCTGACAGAGTAGCTCCAGACCCTGATAAGATCACAGTGATTAAGGACTGGCCAAGACCCTCCAGCATAAAGGAAGTGCGGCAGTTCCCCGGGTTGGTAGGCTACTACCGAAGATTCATCTCTGGGTTCACCAAAATGGCAGCCCCTATGCAAGACCTCCTGTTAGGTCAGTCAAAGACCAAGAATCAGAAGCCGCCCTTCAGGTGGGACAAGCCGGAAGAGGAGTCTTTCCGCCAGCTGAAGATGGCCCTCACAGGGGATGAGATCTTGGCTTACCCTGATTACGGCCAGCCTTTCATCCTCCACTCAGACGCCAGTAACGTGGGGCTGGGAGCCGTACTATCCCAGATCCAGCAGGGCACAGAGCGGGTAATCGCTTACGCCAGCTGAAAACTATGGCCCACAGAGAGAAACCCTGAGAATTATAGCTCCTTCAAGCTAGAGTTCCTGGCAGTGATGTGGGCAGTGACGGAACGTTTCAAACATTACCTTGCCTCTGCCAAGTTCACTGTGTACACGGACAACAACCCGTTGACACACTTGGACACTGCAAGACTTGGTGCCCTGGAGCAAAGATGGATGGCCCGGCTGTCAAACTATGAGTTCACCATCAAATACCGGGCGGGACGCACAAATGCCAACGCAGACGCCCTGTCCAGGATACTGAACTTGCCGGACGGAGGGGAAGATCCAGAAGAACTGGAAGAGATTGAACTCCCTGCGTTCCACCTTCATGGGATTACCCAGTGTTCTCACTGAGTAATGGACAAGCACTCTGTCACGTTCAATCCCTTACCCCACTACAGCTGGGCAGAGACGCAAGACAGTGACCCAGCCATCCGCCTGGTAAAAGAGATGCTGACACAGGCTGATGCCCGCCTTGAACCAGACGCTCCGGAAGAGACCAAACAGCTGTGGAAGGAGAAGAGTAAACTGTTTTTCTACAAGGGGAAGCTGTGCCGGAGAATTGTCAACTCCCGGACACATGAGCTGACCTGGCAGGTAGTGGTCCCGAGACGATACGCGCCTATGGTCCTGGAGGCATACCACGATGGAGCAGGGCACTTTGGATGGAAGAAGTTGGAGTTCCTTTTGCGTGAACGGTTCTTCTGGGTAGGCATGAGAGGGGCCATTGAGAGATGGTGCAGAGACTGCGGCCCGTGCAACCTAAGAAGAAAGGACCGTGCCAGCCAGAAGACTCCCCTGCAGCCCATCATCACTAAGCAGCCACTAGAACTGGTAGCCCTGGACCATGTGAAGCTGGCTCCAAGTAGGTCCGGGTACGTCTACGCCCTCACCATCGTAGACCACTACTCCTGGTTCCTGGTGGTGGTCCCTGTCAAGGACTTAACAGCTCAGACAGCAGCTAGAGCCTTCCAGCAGCACTTCTGCCGTCCACACGGGTATCCGGAGCAAGTGCTGACTGACCAAGGTCCAGCCTTCGAAGCGGAGGTCTTCCAGGAGTTCTGCAACCTGTATGGCTGCAAGAAGATAAGGACAACGCCCTATCACCCCCAAACCAACGGATTGTGCGAGAAGATGAACCAGGTGGTGATAGACTTGCTGAAAACGTTGCCCCTGGAAGAACGTAGTCTGTGGCCTGAAAATCTGCCTGATCTGGTGGACTTGTATAACCACATCCAAGTAAATTCCACCAACTGCACCCCGGCTTACCTAATGAGAGCAAGACCTGGTAAGCTGCCTATTGACCTGGATATGGGAGTCCTGACACCCGAGGACACCTCGCCAGAGGCAGACTGGGATACAGAATGGCAGCAGCAGTACCGGAAAGTGCAGGAGAGTGTTGAGAGAAGTCTATCTCAAGCAAGAGAAAGGCAAGAGAGGACTTACAACCAGCATGCTCCCGCTGTTCCCCTGGCACCTGGAGAGCAGGTCTTGAAGATGAAGAGGCGACTCCATAAGTTGGATGACCAGTGGGAGAAAGACCCGTACACAGTACTGCCCTCAAGTCATGAAAATCCGAAAGTATGCATTATCAGTAAGGATGGAAGAGAGACCACAGCCACTGTCTCCAGAGACCACCTGAAGAAATGTCCCGAGCAGCTGCAAAGCACTGATGAAGACCAAGATAGCCCTCAACCCGCAGAGGAAAGGGAAGAAATGGTCAGTACAGTACTCAGAGAATTTCCCTGGTCCTGGACACAAATTAACAACGCTATTGTGGTACCAATCCTTACCTTCCTCCAGCCAGCCCCTCAAGGGCATACAGAAGAGCAAGTAGTGTTGGGAGAGCAACCGGCCCCCGAGGCAGAAGATTCCATACCAGCAGCCCAGGAGAATCAACCCTCTGCTAGTAGTGAGCCTGCCGTGCCCTTGGTAAGCCAAAGAGTACGCAGAAAGCTGCCCAACCTACCCGTAACATCTCCAAAAACCTGTAGTGCAGACACTAGCGAGCCCACTACACAAGGGGTGGAAACAGGGGACCCAGAAAGAACACCACCAGATAGTGTGTTACGTAGGTCCACAAGGAGCACTAGAGGTCAGATGCCCGCTCTCTGGAGAATCTTAAAAAAAAAAGTGATATCTACCTGTATATTGCAAATGTTGAAATGTTTTATGTTTTTTGCATGAATAATAAGTATGTTTCTCAAGTTACCCGACAGGGTTTATGGACTGACAGGTTATGGACAATGAATAACCGGAACTGTACCTTGTAAATAGTTGCACCTGTTAAGTGCCCCCTTCTGTGCCAGACCACAGAACAAAAACCCGTGGAGGTGGCTGAAGACGTGGTCCAATGCCGGATCATCGATGCCCTGTAGCCACCCCAGGGCCTACGTGGAGGGTTTGGGACGGGTCCCTCAAAATACATCTTGGGTGACATGGACACCTGGTTGCGGAAGCGCCGTGACCTATAAAGACTGAACTCCTTGTACATATGTTGATGTGTTATTGCTTATACCCTGTTATGTATGTTTTCATAAAATGTGTTTAGTCCCAGAGTACTAAAATTTACCAGGGGGGAATGTGGCACCCCAAGGGGTCTGGTTGCCTCAGTGGTAGAAATACCATGTCTGAGAGCGAGCATGGGTTTTTCTGGTCAGGAGCACTATTGCATGCAACGCCTCCTGCCCCAGTCCAGGGAAGGGAGGAACCTGCCCTTTATAAACTGGATCTGGAGTGAGGTTAGCAGAGTAGAGTGGAGCTGAGGAGCAGCAAGGAGCTCTGGAAGCAACACAGGAGCAGAGAGCCAGGGATTGGAGCTGATAGAGCTCATCCTGGCAGAAGACGCAGAGAACCGGACACCAGAGTCCGAGGCTGTGAGGACATCCACATCCAGCAGCAGAAAGCACTTGGCAGGGGATTTCAGGTCCTCTGGCCATAGAAAGCCCGGAGGCTCAGTCACACGCAAGGGACCGGCACCGCCATCGAGGAGCGGAAGGTACCGAAGGCCCCAAGTCACCAGCCATACGGGTGAGCACCACACGGTACACTCTGGGACGTGGGCTACTACACGACTACAGCAGGGTAGCCAGGAAGAGTGCAGTCAGACGGGAAGGCCTACACCTCCACCTGGCCAGGGGGACTCTTGTTCACTCACAGACTGACCAGGCCTCTAATGTTAGCCAGTGCTCCCGGCAGGGCCTTCTTCATTACCAACAGTAAAGACCCTGAACTGCACTGCACGGACTATGAGTCATTTCTGCTGCGCCCATGCACCACAACTCTCACCATCTACACACGCTGCCCTGAGGCTATACTCCTCCCATGGGGAGTTATACTACACTCTGCTGCACACACAACATCAGCCTCAGTGGTCTGCCCCGCAGCAGCGGTTCTCAGTGACCGCAATCCACGGGTGGCGTAGTCTGACATTTCAACATTAAAAACCAAGTAAACAGATCCGCCACTGGTTTGACCACCCTGAGCCACGGGACCGGGTCGCCGCCACGGAGACTACAACCCCTGACATTACACAGAGACCCGGCTCCTGGTATTCCCCCACACACGGCCCAGGGGGCGCGTCAGTAGTCCTTGGCGCCCTCCCAACTGAGGTCGAAGTAGGCCTTCTGGGCATCGCCAACCAAAAACGGAGCCACTACTTCCGGCAACTGGCCGGCTGGTAGGTTTTCCTGCTCTTCTGTGCGTTCATAGATGGGAAGGAAGGCTTCCACGTCATCCTCCGGTCTCATCTTCCTCAACGCTGAGCGAACCTTGTCCGGGGCCTCTCGATTTTTCGGGGCTGGTGCTGTCGGCGTCTCCAGCAGAGCTGTGAGCTGCTGCACGATCATCTCATTGGTGTGCTGCTGCTTAAACTGCTCCTGCTGCCGCTGCGTGAGGGCCAAATGCCTTAACAGCTCCTCTATTTTGTCCACGGGGTTGGGCTAAAAGGTGGCCAGCCGGATTGTGGTCATGCAGCTGCTGGTGAGGTATGCCTCAGTCACAATGCCTGCATTCTCTACCAAACTGTAAGGAGGCTGCGTTCACACCGTGCAGTAACTGAGTCAGTGACCCAAGCAAGTCCAACATAAGCAGCTTTTATTCTGCAAACTCACAGGTAAAATAGAAAGTCCTCCGGTTCGCAGCTGGGTTAACACAAGTCCATAAATAATGGTTGCTGGGGGCAACGACCACGCCGGGCCGCTCAGAGCCTGACGGGTGCACAGCTTTCCCAGGCAGGGGTTCAGCCACACTCAATCCTGCTGAGCTTTCCTGCTATGCTCCTAGCAGGTCCCGACACTGAACACCACTAACCCTTAATGCAGGGTTTTTAAAGGATCTGTGGCAAGAGCCAATGGAAAACCCGGGTTGGAGGGAGGAGGCCGCCCCACTGCCTTCCTGTAGCCTCCCCCAAGAGATGAAGGCCCTGCCGGGTTTTACTTAATCCAGATAGCCTGACCAGGTCAATGCTCATCTTCATTCCTGCACTGCAGCCACAGCTGTGTCTGTGTCTGTAACTGCAATGTACTCCAACGGGTTTAATAGGTCTCTGTACACATTCTGGGGGATATACAGTATAACATCCCTCGTATACTATTCCAGTCACTGACTCACAATACTTAATATGTGTAGGTTTTCTATTTATATGTGCTGTTAAAAAAAAAAACATTTTTCTTTTTTTTTTTCATTTTATGTTGTGGGAACTTTTTATTTTTTATTAAAAATATTTCCAGGTGTTTTAATCATGTTTTTATCATTTACTTAATTTGTTTGGCAAACAGATCATAAAAGATGTCTAGGGAGAGATATATAGTTATTTTTTTCCACTATAACTTGGGCATCATAGGAGCCATAGTTACAGAGGAAAATAGCCCCCTGCATTACTGGCTGTGCTGATCTGGTTCTTCTAGATCCTAGTATCTCTTCTATGCTAGCAGAGACCTTGCAATCATATGATTGCCAGGTCCTACAGAAGTATTAGCAGTGTCGATGCTAATGTTCTCTGCATAGCACTTGCAAAGCGCCATGTAGTTGGCAAAAGAGAAGATAGAAGTGGTGATAAACCACTTATTTTTTCCTCTCGGAAACCCCAGCTGTCAGACACAGACGTACTCCTGCTAGATTGCAGGAGCAGGAGCTTCAACATTGCGCCTTAAATTTACAATGGTTTGGAAATTGAAGCATAGGACCAAGAGCTGTAATTTTACGGCGCTTGGTCGATGTCTAGGTTAAAAGTTTGTTTCAGGTTAAATTTATCCAAATCGGATAAAAATTTTGATTCAGACTTCGAAATTGATCCGAAACCACATGTATTATGTAAGCCACCATCCAACTGCCATTTTACTGGATTCTTTGAGAACTGGGAAGAGGTTAAAAAATAAAAGATTATACTCACCTTTCCTCAGCCTGTCCCTCACCTGTTCTGTCACCGCAGCTTCCCGATCAGACTTCCAATCTTTGCTTCAGATCTTTTTTCAGCCTCCAGTCTTCTCTTCAGGTCTTTCTTCACCGTGTAGGCCTAATGTGGTCATTGACCTGCTTGGTGCCCCAAATGCGGGCTGGAAGATCTGAAGAGAAGTCCAGAGGCCAGAAGAAGATCAGAAATGAAGACCTGAGCACTGGGCTGGGAGCTGCAGTGTCAGGACAGGTGAGGAGCAGGTCGAGGACAGGTGAGAATAATCTTTTATTTTTTAACTTCTTCCTGGTCCTCAAAAAAATCCAGCAAAATAGCAGCTGGATAGTGTGACATACGGCCTCCATTTTACTAAATTTGTTAAAAAAAAGATTGAATTCTGTAGAATCCAATTTTTCTATGAAATTTGTGATGACTCCAATTTGTTTAGAAGCGATTCACTTTTCTCCGGTTGGCACTTTGGGTGGTCGAGATTAGTAATCAGTGTTAGGGATACAGATACTATGTAAATATATTCAGAAAAACATGTTACACTCACGCCGCTGGGTTCAGATAGGGAGAGACGGGTTTCATGAATTCTTTGGAATCCTGGGGGAACCATTACTCAGAGCGGCCATAGGCTGCAGCTTCTCTCAGGCACACGATAGATTCAATTGCTGACCAGACACATCTGACAAGTCTTTTTCAATAGTTTAACGGTGGAATTTAATCTGAAGCACAGCCAGTGCAATTCAGGAATATTACAGCAACAATCTTCATTACAGTACAGTCTCAGTTTCTTGAGCAACCGGCTCCAGTAACAATACAGTAGTTTCTTCACAAGGCACATTATTACAGTCTCTTCAGTAGCATAATTCAGCATAGATTAGATGTCTTAGCAGCATACTTCAGGCTTTTCCTTCACAAGGACACAATAGTACACAGCATTCTTTATCCTGCATGGAGATGGAGGGGGGGGAGGGTTTGATGAGGGAGATGATCCCTGTGACACAATTCCTTCCAGTCCTTATTTTACTGCCCGATAATACTCTGCACTGTTAGTTCAGGGAGTTTATCTGACCTGTGTTTAGTTTCTCTCCTGATCTGAATCCTGTTCAGTTGCCTTCTGTCAGATCCAGATAACATACCACCTTTCTCTTCAGCTTCAGCCAGACTACAATAACAAGTTCCCCAAAATCCCCCTGGGACTCTGCTAAAACACTCTCTGTCTCCTGTGACTGTGTTAACCCCTCTAGTTGCTGGATGCTTTTGAAGCAACAGCACTACTTCTGTATGTCACAAAAATGGCACCTAAATTTTATGCAATTCAAGAAATTGCATTATTTAATTAATGACAATACGTATGTCATAAAGTCAGAGAGAACATAAGGAGTGAGAAATCTATACTGCTTGAGAGAGCGTGGTGGCCACTGATGTGTTCTGGCATGTATATACTATAGACTCTCCGGACTAGTAACCATGGACACCAATCATTCCAGCAATGTAATGTGCGGTCTGGGAAAATGTGAGAAAAAACATCTAGGCCACAAACACTATAGACTCAAGGCTGGGAGAAGTTGTCATAGTGTTCTGATGGTATTTGTAGATTGGAGTAGATTTTGGAGACACAGCACTCAACAAAGTAATATGCTCAAAGGAATTTGATGCCTTAAAGGGTTTATCTCACTATAACAATAGTGTCCTATTAGGCCTCACAGAGTTTCTCCAGCACCCTTTTTATGACCTACAATGAAGGTCTGAACTGTAGGAGCAGATTCTGCTCATGTGGACCTGGGCCACACATGGATTCGTTTGAATGGGCTTTAAAATAACAGTATGCAATAATCTCCTAGGCGCCCCTTAGTGGTGGCTACAGGTAGCCTGAATTTTAATATTTTACCCTTTCTCGGCATAGGGTGTATATGTACGCCCTACAAAATGTGCGTGTTTATGGAGAGGACTCATGAGCTAGTGCTGACGCGCCCCTCTGGGCCGTGGGGTACTCAGCAGCCGGGCCTCTGCGTATGCCGGTAGGGGATATCACGGTGGCTGGCCTGGTCCGTGACCCAGGGCGGTCAGTAAAAAGGGGAATTTATAGGGGATTTGGAAAGTTCGTGACGCCACCTGTGGAATGCGGCAAAAGGGTGCCGCCGCTGCGGAGCAGTCCTCTGGAGCTGGTGTTACGGCAGCAGGGATAGTGTGGCTCTCCACAGGTAGAGCTAGCTCCAGGGCAGTGTAGGGGTAGATGGTGGATGCTAGGGAGAGACAGCAGGACGGTCCCGGAGGAAAGACTGACACTCACACGGGGGTAAGCTTCAGTACCTTTACTGGTGATGCTGCAGGCACGGTCCCTACTCCGGACTAAGGGTGCACTTTTGGACTCTCCCCAGTGAGCGGGTATAGGGCCTCCTGATCCATGGCTTTTCTCGTTAAGCTTCTGGCCTGCCTAGAACTAGGCATAGCTTAGTTACTGTCTCTCTCTCCCTTGCGTCTGCTGACCTGGTGGTAGGGCGTTCTCTTGGAGATCACTCTCCCTGGACGTTGGGGCCTCCGTGACTCCTAGCCCTGGTACTGTAGTCAGTGTTTGGCAAACCTGGGACCTGTAGTCCTCCAGGGGTTCTGGTGGTCCCTACTGGGTGTAAAGAGTCCCTGTAGGCGCGGACCCGGTGTCCGGTATATATCTCGCGGTGAGCCTGGTATGCTCCTCTGCCCCCTTGCTACTTCTTCCTTCTCCTCTCTTCCTCTCGCCTTCGGCCACACTCAAGGCCCTCACTAGGCTTTCACTTGTGCTGTAGGCCTTGGCTCGCCTAAGCACCGCAGCAGCGTGCTGCTCTTCGCTGCTCTCTGAGCATCAGCACGCTCTTCCTCTCACTGAGAGACTGCCTGAGCTCCAAACTAAACTCACAGACTAAACTGAGCTGCCTGGATCCACCCTCCCTTTATATATCCCTAACTGGCTCCCTCTAGTGGTCTGAGGTGGTAGGGTGGAGGTGTGTGAATGTGTGAGGGCCTCTTGTGGAGAAGTCCATCCATGCACCCTTCTGGGTCCTGTGGCACCATTGAGCAGCAGGGCGCCACATTCCCCCCTAGTAAAACTCAGTACTCCTGGACTGAAGCATTTTTCTCAAAACAGGTTAACAATAACATTTCTTCCCTATATGGGAGGCACCTTTCTTGAACGTAACAGGTAACATTATAATACAATAATAACAATTATAAATAACATTAATTAAGTCACAGTAAGTCCCGTAACCTGGTGTCCATTTCACCGATGAAAGAACATGAGGGTTTCGCCTGAAAACCCTCAACGTAGGCCCTGGGCGTGGCTACAGGGCATAAGTGATCCAGTTGCTGGACCACGTCTTCGGCCATGCCAAACGGGTTTTTGTTCCGTGGTCACTTAAGGGGCACTCCAGGGAGTACAACTATGTACATGACAGTTTTTGGGGCTGCTCACAGTCCTCAGCCTCTGAGTCCTTTATATATACCCTTATGGGTTGATAAATAAACACATATATTTCAGTTTATACAGTAAACATTATGCAATACCCTACTGGGTAACTATTTATACTGCAGGTATTTTTTTTACTTACTCCTTATACCTGACAGGGGTCTGGCCTTTCGTGCTACGCGATGACCTACGTAGTACGGGGATGCGTGTAGTGTGGATGCTTGCACTATTTTCCCTCTAGGTGTTGGTGTACTGCAAGACTGCCTTAACCTCTCTACGGGACTGGCAAGTACACTGGTAACTGGGCATACTGGCTCTACTTCTACCGGTGATCCTTCTTCCGGGGATTCTTCCTGAGCAGGCTCTTCTGGGGCACTTACAGGTCTTACTTGCAGTGGAGAGTCTTCTGGCTGTTGGTAGAAGTGTATCACAGGTATTATTACTGCTCCACCTAGTGTAACATATCGGCTTAATTATCTTATGAAGAAAGAGAATTTCTGGATTTTTAAATTGGGTATTTTATATCCGGAAGGATTGAATTTAGCGATTGATAATGTATGCAGATGAATTATTAATATTAATATATATATTTCTTTGGGTAAAGATTGGTTGAGGTATATACTTAGGATATGCCTCACCAATTTTTATGTAATATGCTCATTTACCCTTATTTATATATGCATTTTTACATGTATTTATTTTTAAAGCATTGCTGTTAATGTCTGCATTTTGTATCTTCTTAGTAAGTTCATAATGTGTAATTATTGACCCATAATGCTTTTTGAAGTCCTCTTTGTTATTAAATTGTGATTGTCTTTTTGTATGGTGATTGAGGGGTTAAGTACCAAGTTTTCCCTTGGCACCTCCCATTGAGTTCCATTGCTTTATGTATAAAAGTGCCTGCTTCTGCCATTTTCCCATAACTCTACCTGATGAAGGCAGCAGATCGCTGCAGAAACGTGTTGTGGGAAATAGAACTTCAATAAAGAGGTTTGTTTTATCCTTTTCCAGCGACTTATCCAGTTTCTAGCGCCCCACTGACCACCTCGATTTGCACATTGTTCACTTAACCTCTCTACGGGACTGGCAAGTACCCTGGTTACTGGGCCTACTGGCTCTGCTTCTACCGGTGATCCTTCTTCCGGGGATTCTTCCTGAGCAGGCTCTTCCGGGGCACTTACAGGTCGTACTTGCAGTGGAGAGTCTTCTGGCTGTTGGTAGAAGTGTATCACAGGTATTATTACAGCTCCACCTAGTTGAGGCCAATCTGCCGGGAAATCTCCTAAGTAAGTATGGAGTACTTCTTCTTTAGGCTCCTCCGGTACGGTGAGAGGCACTTCCTCCTGGGGCTTCAACAGACTTAGACACAACTTCAGATGGTCTCTTGATACCGTTGCAGTTGTTCTTCCTCCGTCTTTGCTAATTAGACAGGTTTTCTTATTGTTTGATCTGGAATTCAACACAGTGTAAGGTTCTCTTTCCCACTGGTCGTCAAGCTTGTGGCTTCTCCTTTTTGGTTTCAGCACAACTTCTCCAGGTGTCAAGGGTTCGGCTGGTGCACTCTTGTTGTACTGTGCTTCCTGCTTATCTCTCACCCTATTTAGACTGTCTTCGACACAGGCCTGTACCCTCTTGTACTGCTCCTGTCGAGTCGTATCCCAGTCTTCAGTGGACATATCTGCTTCTGGCTCTACCACTCCATGCTCCAGGTCCATGGGCAACTTTCCGGGTCTTGCTCTCATGAGGTACGCTGGAGTACAATTGGTGGAATTCACAGGTATGTGATTGTACAGATCTACCAGGTCAGGTAATTTGTCTGGCCACTGGTTTCTTTCTTCTAGAGGTAAGGTCTTCAACAGGTCGATGACTATGTTATTCATCTTTTCACATAACCCATTGGTTTGGGGGTGGTACGGTGTAGTCCGGATCTTCTTACACCCGTACAGATGGCAGAACTCCTTGAACAATTCGGCTTCAAAGGCAGGGCCTTGATCCGTCAGCACCTGCTACGGGTATCCATGGGGCCTGCAGAAGTATGCTTGAAACGTCTTTGCCGCAGTCTCTGCCGTCAGATCCTTGACGGGGGCGACCACCAGGAACCGGGAGTAGTGATCCACCATGGTCCAGACATAGGAGTATCCTGACCTGCTGGGTGACAGCTTGACGTGATCCAAGGCAACAATCTCCAAAGGTCGAGTTGTCTTGATGGGCTGCAGGGGTGCCTTCTGGCTGCTGTAGTCTTTTCTTCTGAGGCTACAGGGTCCACAATCCCGGCACCATCTCTCTATGGAACTGTGCATTCCAACCCAATAAAAGCGACCCTTCAGCAGGGTTTCTAGCTTCTTCCAGCCAAAGTGCCCCGCTTGATCGTGGTAGGCCTCAACACCATCTGGATGTCTGTCCTGGGCACTACGATCTGCCATACCATCTCTTGGGTCCTAGGGTTGACATACCTCCGGCACAGCTTCTCTCTATAGATGAACAGCTGGCTTCTCTCATTCCACAGTTGCTTGGCTTGTGGAGGAGCGTCCTTCTCCAGGGAGGAACCTTCCTGGGTTATCAGTTCTTTGATACGGCTGACAACCGGGTCGCTGTCTTGGGTCTCCTTCCAACTGTGATGAGGTAAAGGGTTTAGTGTCTTACCACGATACCTCCTGGAGGTGCGCTGCTCGTGGACCATCCCATTTCTGTGGAAGGCAGGTAGCTTAATCTCCTCCAGGTCATCCACTTCTTCTTCAGTGTCCGACTGGTGAGGCATTCTGGATAGGGCATCGACGTTGGCGTTCTTGTGGCCTGCCCGGTACTTGATGGTGAACTGATAGTTTGACAGCCGGGCCATCCAACGCTGTTCCATGGCTCCCAACTTGGCTGTCTCTAGATGTGTCAAGGGGTTGTTGTCAGTGTAAGCCATGAACTTACTGCAGGCCAAGTAGTGCTTGAATCGTTCAGTGATGGCCCAGACCAAGGCCAGGAACTCCAACTTGAAGGAGCTATATTTTTTTGGATTCCTCTCAGTAGGACGAAGCTTCCTGCTGGCATAGGCAATCACCTTCTCTTTGCCATACTGCTTCTGACTCAACACAGCTGTAGTCAGGGTAGGCCAGAATTTCTTCGCCGGTCAGGATCTCTTTCATCACTGCTAAGGACTCAGCCTGCTCTTTACCCCACTGGAAGGGTTTTTTTTTGCCTCTGTTGGACTGTCCTACCAGGAGATCTTGCAAAGGTGCTGCCTTCTTGGTGTAGTCCTTCATAAATCTCCGATAATACCCGACCAGTCCCAGGAACTGACGTACCTCCTTGAGATTCTTCGGTTACGGCCATTTCTGGATGGCAGTGACCTTCTCCGGGTCTGGTGCTACTCCTTCTGAACTGATGATGTGCCCCAGGTACTGAACCTTCTTTTTGAGCAGGTGGCACTTGGAAGGCTTCAATTTCATCCCACACCGGGACAATGACTCAAATACTTCCGCCAGGTGCTTCAAATGGTCCTCATACGTCTTGGAGTACACTATCACGTCATCCAGGTATAGCAGCACGGTCTCGAAGTTACGGTTCCCCAAACAGCACTCCATCAATCTCTGGAATGTTCCAGGGGCATTGCAGAGTCCGAACGGCATACTGTTGAACTCGCAGAGTTCCATCGGGGTAGTGAAGACTGACTTCTCTCGGTTCTCCTCAGCAACTGCTACTTGCCAGTACCCACTAGTGAGGTCAAGGGTAGAGAAGTAATTTGCAGACTTTAGTGCAGCCAGGGATTCCTCTATATGGGGCAAAGGGTATGCATCTTTATGTGTTATGCGATTAATCTGTCTGTAATCTACACACATCCTCATGCTTCCATCCTTTTTCCTGACTAGGACCAGGGGAGCTGCCCAGGGGCTACAGCTATCTCTTATTACCCCTGCCTTCCTCATGTCATGCAACATTTCCTTCGCTTTCTGGTAGTGAGCTGGTGGTATGGGCCTGTTCTTTGATGGGTTGATGGTCACCTGTTGGTATATGGTGTTGTACCCCTTTAATCCTCCCAAAATCAAGTGGGTGTTTGCTGAATACTCCCTCGTATTCCTGAACCACCCTGTGTACACCTTGTTTCTGATGGACAGGAGTGGCGCCAGTCCCAACATGGAGCTGTTGACACCAATCGCCCACCTGGGTTTCCGATTCGTTATCCTCCACTCTGTCTGGTGAAGTTAAGGACTTCACTGTGTGGATAGCGTTGTTATTTATAGTGTACAATCTGAAAACAGTGGCATATTGTGGTAATTTGACTTCATCCTCTCCATAGTGTAGGAGGCATACGGGCACCCTCCCATTGCGTACATCAACCACCCCTCTGGCAGTTAAGAGTGTAGGTCTGTGCTCTGAGCTAATGGGCTCCACTACCGCCTGGTAGTTCTGTCCCTTGAGACCTATTGCTGCCCTACACCAAATCAGCATTTCACTCATCGGGGGGATCACAATGGGTATTGGGTCTGTCACCCGTACATTACCAATTTCACCACCTGTTAGCTTTACCTGTTGCTGGTACATAAGGGCTCGGATCTCCTTCTGGAGCACCCTCCTCTGCCCTGGCCTGGCGGTGTCAGCAATCTGTTGGAGCAAAAACAACACTTCTCCCAAACAGTTACCGACAATATTTGTACCAAGTATCTTATACAAGTCTGTATCACCAGGATTAGACTCCACTACAATCAGTCCTTGGTCCTTTAGTTCCGCTCTCCCCACTTTCACTGTCACGTTCTTAACCCCTACTAGGTTAAGAGGAAGGCCATTAGAGGCATACATGGAGAGGTTCAGGGCTGGCGGCTGGAGTTCATCTACGGACCAGTACCTTTTGTAGAGGACATCAGGTATGATGGTTACCTGAGATCCAGTGTCCAGCAGGGCAGGTGTCGCGATGCCATCCAGCACAATGGACAGGAAAGGTCTTCCTCCCATGAACCGATGGTACCAGCCTGATGGGCCTGCTTGATCTACTCCTGGGTGTCGGCCCTCGGCCCCAGGGTTTGCTCGTTTAAAGGACAGTGCCGCGCTGTGTGGCCTGCCTTCTGGCAGCGGTAGCAGATGAATTCTCCTGGAGGGTGACATTGGTCATCCCACAGGGTGGCGTTGTCCTCCTCCGGGGCGGCGTTGTCCTCCTACGGGGTGGCATTGTCCTCCTTTTCCTCCTCATCCAGGGGACGTCCTCAGGGAGGTCGGCCAGTAGGATCCTTCCTTCCGGCTCAGACTCTGTCTGTAGCTGCAGGGTGCTCAGGACAGTGGCGAGGTTTTTACTTAACTGGCACACTTCAGAGCGTAGGCTGTCCAGCTCGCTAGGAGGCACTGTTTGCATCTTTGTTTCAGCCATTAATGAAGGAGCAGTGGGTGCTGCGGACACTGGGGTGGCCCCACCCTTGTAATGCTGGATAGCAGTATCTGTTGTTTCCAGGGGCTGCAGCCCCTTTATAGCCATGTCCTTAAGGGTGTCAAAGGTGGCATCTGGATGATCTAAGGCCCACCACCGTACAGTTCAGCTCTCCTCCTGGGACCTCAACCCCCGGATGAACTGTTCCATCAGCATTTTATTTTCATTTTGTATGCTGGCTGGACTAACCTGTTTCAGGGCCCGCAGGGCTTCCTGTAAGTGCCAGGCATAGTCCCGGACACTGTCCTCAGGTTTCTGGACACAGTGGTAGAACCTCATCCGGAGATCTGTCTCAGTGCGGTTTTCAAACACAGTTTGCAGTCTCTTAAAGACGATGGATACTGATTCCTGGTCTGCGGCTGGCCAGGTTTCAACTTCCCGCTCTGCGGCACCAGTCAATTGTCCCAGCACAACACCAGCTCTCTGCTTACCAGTCATAGAGTACATGTCCAGTACACCGCATATTTTTCTCTTGAATCCGGACAGGGTGTCTGGTTTGCCATCATACTTGGGAAGCCATTTCGCTCCAGGGATATACAGCAGGGCCATGAGTATCAACGGGGTCATGACCCCTGCTGGTGGAGCTGCCGCTCCGGCCTGTGCAGCGCCGGGCGCAAATTGGGCATCAGGAGCATTAACCGGTGCTCCGGCGGCTTGCTGGTCGTCGGCCATGGTTGCCCCCCCCTACTGAACCGGAGCCTACCTTCTTCACTTCTCATCCTGTAGTCTGCAGCTCCGCGGGCGACGGTCTTCTTCCAGGACCTTGCGTCGCTCGCGTCTAACGTCAGAGCGTCCTCTGGGCTCCTTGCAGGACCTGACGCTTCCTAGTTCGACGTCAGGGGCGGGGCGTGTCCTGGGCTTCGCGCGCTTCCAGTGGTTACGCCTCTCCAATTCCCGCGGTTACGCCCCTCTTCTTCCCGCGTGGCGACAGGAAAATGGCGGACAATGGCGGGAAATCTCGGGAATGGCGGGAAACCTTCACTACAGTGAGTATCACAGTCTTTTTAAGGCGCACAGTACCCGGTGGCAACGGGCACGCAATCCTGTTCGTGACGCCAAGGCTGACGCGCCCCTCTGAGCTATGGGGTACTCGGCAGCCGGGCCTCTGCGTATGCCGGTGGGGGATATCACGGTGGCTGGCCCGGTCCGTGACCCAGGGTGGTCAGTAAAAAGGGGAATTTATAGGGGATTTGGAAAGTTTGTGACGCCACCTGTGGAATGCGGCAAAAGGGTGCCGCCACTGCAGAGCAGTCCTCTGGAGCTGGTGTTACGGCAGCAGGGATAGTGTGGCTCTCCACAGGTAGAGCTAGCTCCAGGGCAGTGTATGGGTAGATGGTGGATACTAGGGAGAGACGGCAGGACGGTCCCGGAGGAAAGACGGACACTCACACGAGGGTAAGCTTCAGTACCTTTACTGGTGATGCTGCAGGCACAGTCCAGGGTACTCCGGGCAAAGGGTGCACTTTTGGACTCTCCCCAGTGAGCGGGTATAGGGCCTCCTGATCCGTGGCTCTTCTCGTTAAGCTTCTGGCCTGCCTGGAACTAGGCCTAGCTTGGTTACTGTCTCTCTCTCCCTTGCGCCTGCTGACCTGGTGGCAGGGCCTTCTCTTGGAGATCACTCTCCCTGGACATTGGGGCCTCCGTGACTCCTAGCCCTGGTACTGTAGTCAGCGTTTGGCAGACCTGGGACCTGTAGTCCTCCAGGGGTTCCGGTGGTCCCTACTGGGTGTAAAGAGCCCCTGTAGGCATGGTCCCGGTGTCCGGTATATATCTCGGGGTGAGCCTGGTATGCTCCTCTGCCCCCTTGCTACTTCTTCCTTCTCCTCTCTTCCTCTTGCCTTCGGCCACACTCAAGGCCCTCACTAGGCTTTCACTTGTGCTGTAGGCCTTGGTCTGAGGTGGTAAGGTGGAGGTTTTTTTTTGCAAAGTTCTGTTTTTTTTAACAATTAAAATATAAAAACAAACTATATACTGTAAGTTTGGTATTGCTGTAATCGTACTGACCTGGAGAATCATATTGTCCAGTCATTTTTACTACAGAAATGTTTTGGTACAAAGTAAAAAGGCCAAAAAAAGCTATTGCGGTTTTTAAACCCTTTCCCCACAAGTGTTTTTTTTTCTCCTTTTTTTCAGTACATTACATAGTAAAATGAATAGTGTAATGAAAACTAAAACTCGTCCTGTAAAAAACAAGCCTTCTTACGTCTGTGTCAACTGAAAAAAAAATAAAATGTGCTATGTCTCTTAGAAAAAGGAGAAGACAAACAAAACTGCAAAAAATGAAAATTCCCTCCTTGTGGAAGGGGCTAAAGGGGTTTTAAAGAAAAATCCTAGCATGATCCATTCTATTTTGGTCATATAGACGTGTCACTGTTGTGGCCACTAAATGCCGGCAGAGGTGAAAAACAAAGATCTGACCACTCTAAAAATTAATAAATGCAAAATACTAGTCTTGAAATGGTCAATGGCAGCTCGGTGTGGACCAAATATGTCAACTCACTCTGAGAAGTTGACTTTCTGAGCGCTTGGTACTGATTTTAACAGAAGCTATTATCTGAGATCATCAAGGACAAAACCATAATTCTCTATGACGCAACACCATTGGTATTTTTAATTTTATGTAATCTAGAAGTAAATTCACTAAATTAGGTTAATCATTTTACAATAAAAACTTATATAAGTCTAGAGCTTAGGGCTGTGCTGAATTTCGCTCACATAGGATTGCCTACACTAATGCAATGTAACAAACAGCAACTCCGGGAAGTATGTATGGGTCTTATGTCAAGATGAGCAAATTGCCATTTTACTTATTTTGGAAGATTACATCAACCAGAGAAGAATATATATATATATATATATATATATATATATATATATATATAAATATACTAGATGGTGGCCCGATTCTAATGCATCGGGTATTCTAGCATATGTCTCCCGACCCTCCTTTATAATGCCCCATGCAGGAAGTCACATCCCCCGTATATAATACCCCGTGCAGGATGTCACATCCCCCGCATATAATGCCCCATGCAGGAAGTCACATCCCCCGTATATAATACCCCATGCAGGAAGTCACATCCCCCATATATAATGCCCCATGCAGGATGTCACCTCTCCCCCATATAATGCCCCATGTAGGATGTGACCTCTCCCCCCATATAATGCCCCATGCAGGATGTGACCTCTCCCCCCATATAATGCCTCATGCAGGATGTCACCTCCACCCCCATATAATGCCCCATGCAGGATGTGACCTCTCCCCCCATATAATGCCCCATGTAGGATGCGACCTCTCCCCCCATATAATGCCCCATGTAGGATGTGACCTCTCCCCCCATATAATGCCCCATGCAGGATGTGACCTCTCCCCCCATATAATGCCCCATGCAGGATGTGACCTCTCCCCCCATATAATGCCCCATGCAGGATGTCACCTCTCCCCCATATAATACCCCATGCAGGATGTCACCTCTCCCCCATATAATGCCCCATGTAGGATGTCACCTCTCCCCCCCATATAATGCCCCATGTAGGATGTCACCTCTCCCCCCCATATAATGCCCCATGCAGGAAGTCATATCCCCTGTATATCCATCCCCCCATAGTGCCCCATGCAGGTCCCCTATGGCCCCATACAAAAAAAAAATCCAATACTCACCTCCCTTCTCAGCTGCTTCTCTGGACTCCAGCGTAGCCGGCATGTTGACGCTGTGCGCTGTGACCGGTCAGGAGAGAGAGCGGTGTAAAGACGTCACCGCGCCCTCTGACCTGAGACGTCACAGAGCATCAGCGGAAGACACAGGAGCTGCTGCGGAGGCACGGGGAGGGGTAAGTATGACACCGGTGCCGGGGTCCTGATCGAGCGGGGGGAGGGACGGGAGGAGAGGGAAGGGAAGGGAGGAGAGGAGAGGGAAGGGGAGAGGAGGGGAGGGGTAAGTATGACGCCGGGTGCCGGGGTCCTGATCGAGCGGGTGGAGGGACGGGAGGAGAGGGGAGGGGAGAGGTGAGGAGGGGAGGGGAGGGGCATCATACTTGTCCTCGGGAGATTAGCGGCCGTAGCCGCTGATCTCCCGATGATAGCCGCATGTAGGTCAGCGGCGCCTGCGGTCGGGGGACTTATGCTGCGAGTAGCCGGCTGCATCTCCCGGCTGCATCGCCGCTGACCTCCGTGCCGCACATGAGCCGCTAACGGCCGCCATGTTTTTCAGAAATGCCGCATCGCTGATTGGCCGCGGCCGGACCAATCAGCGACCCGGGATTTCCAAGACAGACAGACAGACAGAAAGACAGAGACAGACAGAAAGACAGACAGACGGGATAAGACAATTATATAGTAGATATATATACATATACATACATTTATATGTACATTTCCATAATATCTATAACAACACGTAGTCTATCATAGACTGTATAAAAGCCAAGGCAGGGAATGCAGCAGCTATTTTACGGTGAATCTGGATAGTGAGAGGACATCACAGCTCAGCAAAACAGATAGGGGTTGAAAGCCATAAAACATTGAATAAACATTATAGATAGCGTATGGCAGCAAAGCAGTGAAGAAGAGTTTTATCCTTTTACTCATTGTCATACATGTTGAGGACACTTTGACACTACTAAGGTTGGTTTGCATTAAAGAGCATGCAAATTGTCTCTTCAGAGTGGATGAGGTCAAGAACTGTAGTGCCACCTACAGGAAGTAGCAATCCTAAAAGTCAATAGTGACCCTTTAACGAGCCTTATCACATGACTTAGGATATAAGCCAGAACCAGAAACGCAATTTGCAGACACTATGTTTCGTGATACTGCCCCTCGTCATTGTTTTCTGCCTTCAGATGTAAACAGAAATGTTTTCACTAACTTGATCAGTAACAGGAAGGGTCTGAAGAGCTCACTGTATGTACAGGTGCGAGAGGAGAGCTGTGCAGACTCAATACAATGTCTATGGGTTTGCATATGGCTCTGCTGTCATGCAAGGTGTGGGAAAGACTTAGTGCAACACAAAGGGAAGAGGGAAAGGGAGCCCAGACTCTAGGGAAAGGGGGAAAGTGGAGACCTCCTAGGTTTATCTAGCATCACCCTGTCTCCCTTAATGTCCCTGTATTGGCTCTTCACCAATTGCTGCACGCGTGCCTTGCCCTGTCTTTCCCTGGCGTATGACTAAGGCTAGGGATGGGAGGAGATGAGCACAAGTCGATCTCCACTAAACACTATAGACAACTGGGGTGGACAAACAGGGGGAATTTGCTTAGCTTTAGACGAACTCCAGACAAATGTGCACACGTCCTCAAGCTCCAGAGAGGATGAAGTACTGCTCTTGCTAAAGCTTTCACGTAGTAATGAATATCACCTGCACCTCCCTCTGAAACACAGCAGGTATTTATACACCTAGGCAGGGTGTTAATTAGCCAGAGGGAGGTAGCAGCTGGGTCCTAGAGACAGCATCTAAGAAGATGTCTGTAATTCCAAATGTGTCACCCTACCTGGATGCCACAAGTGTAATAAAGCTGTGTCTGAGAGCAAGGGGGAGGTTCTCTGGTCAGGGGAACATTAGCATGCAATGCCTCCTGTCTCAGGCCAGTAGGGGGAGCAGGCTGCCCCTATAAAAGCTGGTACTGGGGACAGGGTTGGAGAGAACTGGAAAGCCTGTCTCAGCACTGAGACGTGTCCCAGAGTGGAGCAGGGACAGAAAGTTGCACTGCACCTAAGAGGAAGTGTGGCAGGAGGAGAGCCACAAGCCAGGGACAAGAGGCAAGGAGAGCCTGTCTTGGCAGAGAAAAGACTTATCTTTACCAGACTTTGGTGTCTGAGGCTGGAAGGATTCCACATCCTCCAGCAGAGAACCAGTCCGCAAGGGACTGTATATTCCTTGGCCTAAGAAGCCTGGAGGCCCTGCCACAACCGAAGGGACCAGTAAAGCCGTACAAGGCTGGGAGCAGAAAGGAACCCACGTCGCAGGCCATACAGGTGAGAATACACGGAAAGCTCGGAAACGTGGGCTGTTACCCTATCAGGAGGAGATAGCCAGAAGGAGCGCAGAAAGCACGGTAGGCCTACACCCTCACCCTGACCAGGGCCAATTTCCCCATTGCTCTCAGACATCCAGGTCCCCTCCTAGCCGGGACTGTTTGTGGGTCAGTTTACCTGTTTAGTAAAGACCCTGGACTGCAACCTGTTGTCTGTGTGCTCCTTGCTCCTCCAGCACTATCATCACTGGGACTCTCACTACCATCACTCCCACCATCCACTATACTGCCCTGGGGCCGCACTCTTCCTGTGGGGAGTCACACTACCCTAGCTGCACACCTCATCAGCCCCAGCGGTCTGCATGCAGCGGCGGTTCCTAATAACCGCAATCCACGGGTGGCGTAGTCGGACATAATCAACAACACGTAACAGACTACCATTGGCCTGACCACCCTGAGCCACGGACCGGGCAGCCACTACTACCCCCATCGTTCCCCTAATTGCCCGGATCCGAGTGCCCCACGGCCCAGGGGGCGAGTCAGCTTTGGCGTAGTCGGCAGGATTTCGTGCCCGCAACCACCGGATACTGCGTGCCTGAAAAAGACTGTTGTAAACTTACCTGTGGAGAAGTTTCCCGCCATCAGATGCCATCTCGGACCGTTTCCCGCCGTCCGGAGTCGTTTCCCGCCATCCGGAGCCGATTCCCGCCATCAGACGCCATCTTGGACCGTTTCCCGCCGTCTTCCCGCCATCGGACGCCATCTTCAGGACGCCGCGCGGGAAGAAGAGGGGCGTGGACGTCAAATCCGCGCGAGATACGAAGCTCCGCCCCACGCACCGACGCTGCGCAAGGTCCTGGAAGGGAGAGAGAGCGACGCTGACGTCATCGGAGTGCGACGCCAGGTCCTCGTCCAGAGCAGCAGCGGAGCCGCGGCCTACAGAAGAGGATCGTCGGAAGGTAGGCCACACTTCACTAGGGGGGGAGGAAGATGTCGGACACAGAGGCGCCCACTACCACCAACGCAGCTGCAGCAGCGGTGATGCCCTTTTCCTTGGCCTACATCCCTGGAGCGGCCTGGCTGCCCAAATACTCAGGGGAGCCCCATGCCCTAACTGACTTCAAGGAAAGACTGTATAGTTTGTTCCAAGTTTACCCCCTGACAGAGGAACAGAAGGTCAGCATATTGACAGGGCAGTTAACTGGCGCAGCCCAAAGGGAGGTAAAATCATGGCCCATTGAGGAGAAAGGGACTGTGAAGGGTATTCTGGCCCGGCTGCGGGGTACCTTTGATACACGTACCTCCGCTGAAATTAAAATGAGGTTCTATGGATGTAAGCAGCGGGCACAGGACAGCATCAGAGACTATGCCCTAAATCTGCAGGAAGCCTTGAGGGCTATTCAACAAACTGACCCTGGCAGTGTGCAGGAAACCGATAAGCTGCTAACAGAACAATTCATAGAGGGTCTGCTGTCCAGCGCCCACAGGGCCCAGCTGCGCCTCATGTTCTTCCAGAACCCCGACCTGACCTTTGCCCAATTTAAGGACAGGGCCATAAGGGTGCTCCGTGAATCTGCAACCAGTGGCGC
The DNA here is from genome assembly GCF_046119375.1 of Phyllobates terribilis. NCBI lineage: Eukaryota > Metazoa > Chordata > Amphibia > Anura > Dendrobatidae > Phyllobates > Phyllobates terribilis. The sequence goes on from NW_027362764.1 coordinate 752,171,251, forward strand.
TATAAACCCCCGGCGCCCTGCTATCACCTACCACCAGGAGGCGGCGCCCTCCTCTATGGACTCCGTGGAGGCTGATGCACAGGCCCTGAACCAAGCCCCGTCGAAAGGCCTGCACCACCAAGTCCAGGAGCTGACCAGGAGCGTTGCGGCGTTGACCAGGACCGTCCAGGCGTTGCAAGTGGACCCGTCAAGACCCATCAAGCTGGCTTCAAGTCCGGAGGATGTCCCATGGCGTCGACAGAGGAGGATCCCGTCGTTCCGAGGGAGGCCCACAGACCGCTACGCAGAGGATGGACAGCCCATTTGCCGTCGATGCAACCAGCCCGGACACATTTCCAGGTACTGTAATTTAAACGGGTCCAACCTGGGGCAGAGGGCCGACCCCCAGGCATAAGATCACCAGGCCCTTATAATTGGCGTGATAAGTACGTTGGGGGGCGCCCGGTTTTACCCGTGGTGCTGGACGGTATCCCCATGAGCGCCTTGCTGGATACTGGGTCGCAAGTAACCACAATCCCTTATGTACTTTTTAAGCAGTATTGGACTGATGCTGATATCACACGGTATCCAGACAGTAACTTGAGCATCATCGCCAGTAATGGCTTACCCGTGCCGCAGATGGGGTTCAAGGAGATGACCATTAAAATTGGTAAAGTTGAACTGCCGGCACCTGGAGTGATTATTGTGGACATTGACCGTCATGAAAGTCACCCTAAAATAACTGTGGGTACTAACATAATTGAAAATTGTCTTTCAGAAGTAATTGTAATTCTACAACAGGTGGCGGTGAATGCTAGTTCCAGCCAACAGAGAGTCCTCAACAAGGAGATAAAAGCCCTGATGAGACGGCAGCAGGTAAAACTGTCTGGTGGTGAGATCGGTAGCGTAAGACTCAGTGATCCATTCCCCATTTCCATGCCTCCTAAAAGTGAAATGATGATCTGGTGTCGGACTGCAATCGGGTTGAGAGGTAGAGACTACCAAGCCATGGTAGAACCCGTGTACTCAGACAGCAGGCCCACCATTTTGACAGCCCGGGGGGTGGTTGATGTTCGTCATGGGAGGGTGCCCGTCCGCATCCTCAACATTGGGGAGAGGGAAGTACACTTACCCAGGTACGCTACACTCGCCAAACTGTTTGTCGTCGAACACCAAGCTATCAGGGCCGTGGAACCCTTGCCTCCATCTCCACAGGCGGAGGGTAATGGCTCCCACAAACAAAAGGGGGACTGGTGCCAGAAACTCCACGTGGGTGCTGACTCCACTCCCCTGCACCAAAAACAAGGAGTCTACCGGGTGGTACGGGAGTACGAGAGAGTCTTTAGTAAGCACCCGCTAGACTTCGGCAGAGTAAAAGGGATAGAACACCACATCCCCACAGGGAGCCACCCACCAATAAAAGAGAGGCACAGACCTGTACCCCCTGCACATTATCAGAACGCCAAGGGTATGCTAAGGGAGATGAAAGAAGCTGGGGTCATTAGAGACAGCTGTAGCCCCTGGGCAGCCCCCTTGGTTCTGGTCAAAAAGAAAGACGGCACCATGAGAATGTGCGTGGACTATAGACAAATCAACCGTATCACCCACAAAGACGCATATCCGCTGCCTAGAATAGAAGAGTCTTTAGCCGCACTAAAATCTGCTAACTTCTTTTCTACTTTGGACCTTACTAGCGGGTACTGGCAGGTTACTGTGGCAGAGGCTGACAAGGAGAAGACCGCCTTCACCACCCCGATGGGACTGAGCGAATTCAACTGTATGCCTTTCGGGCTCTCCAACGCACCAGGGACCTTCCAGCGGCTGATGGAATGCTGTCTAGGGCACCGAAACTTTGAGACGGTCCTCCTTTACCTGGACGACATGATCGTCTATTCGAAGACCTACGAGGACCATCTCAAGCACCTGGCTGAGGTGTTCGAAGCCCTGGCAGGCTATGGCCTGAAGGTGAAACCATCGAAGTGCCACCTGCTGAAACCAAAGGTCCAGTACCTAGGGCACGTGGTAAGCGCGGAAGGAGTGGCCCCCGACCCTGACAAGGTCACGGCAATCAAGAGCTGGCCAAGCCCCTCGAACATCAAAGAGGTGAGACAGTTTCTCGGGTTGGTAGGCTACTACCGAAGGTTCATCCCCGGGTTCACTAAGATGGCAGCTCCTATGCAGGACCTCCTGATCGGGCAGTCCAAGTCCAGAAGTCAAAAGCCACCCTTCAAGTGGGATAAACCGGAAGAGGAGTCCTTCCACCAGCTAAAGTTGGCCCTCACTGGGGATGAGATCCTGGCCTACCCTGATTATGGCCAGCCTTTCATTCTCCACACAGATGCCAGTAATGTGGGACTGGGAGCCGTACTGTCCCAAAACCAACAGGGCAGAGAACGGGTGATCGCATACGCCAGCCGGAAGCTGAGGCCCACCGAAAGGAACCCGGAGAATTACAGCTCCTTCAAGCTAGAATTCTTGGCGGTGGTGTGGGCCGTGACGGAACGCTTCAAGCATTACCTGGCCTCCGCAAAGTTCACCATGTACACGGACAACAACCCGTTGACACACCTGGACAATGCAAGACTGGGTGCCCTGGAACAGCGGTGGATGGCCCGTCTCTCCAACTATGACTTCGTGATCAAGTACCGGGCAGGCAAAACCAACGCCAACGCGGACGCCCTATCAAGAATGCCTCACTTACCTGAAGGTGACGAAGACCCAGAAGAGCTGGAAGAGGTAGAACTCCCCGCGTTTCACCGGTATGGAGCCGCTCAACACTCTCACCGCGTGAAGGAGGAGGATCTAACAACTGTGATGATGAATCCCCTACCTCACCACAGCTGGGCCGAAACCCAAGATAGTGACCCTGCTGTCCGCCTGGTGAAAGATCTGCTGACCCGGGAAGACGCCCGCCTAGATCCAGATGCCCCAGAGGAAGCCAAGCAGCTATGGAAGGAGAAGAGCAAGCTGTTCCTCTACGAAGGCAAGTTGTGCAGAAGGATTGTCAACCACCGGACGCACGAGCTGACCTGGCAAGTCGTGGTCCCAAGGCGAGATGCAGCTATGGTCCTGGGAGCTTACCATGACAGAGCGGGACACTTCGGTTGGAAGAAACTGGAGTTCCTACTAAGAGGAAGGTTCTTTTGGGTCGGCATGAGAGGAGCAGTAGAAAAGTGGTGCAGAGACTGTGGCCCTTGTCACCTGAGGAGGAAGGACCGCACCAGCCAGAAGACACCCTTGAGGCCCATCGTCACCACGCAGCCTCTTGAGCTGGTAGCTCTGGACCACGTCAAATTGACTCCAAGCCGATCCGGATACATCTACGCCCTGACAATCGTGGACCACTATTCCCGTTTTCTAGTGGTGGTCCCGGTAAAGGACTTGACAGCCCAAACAGCGGCCCGAGCCTTCCAGCAATACTTCTGCCGTCCACACGGGTATCCGGAACAGGTCCTGACAGACCAGGGTCCAGCGTTTGAAGCTGAAATCTTCCAGGAGTTCTGCAACCTCTATGGCTGTAAGAAGATTCGGACAACGCCTTACCACCCCCAAACCAACGGGATGTGTGAGAAGATGAACAATATAGTCATTGATCTCCTGAAGACGTTGCCCCTGGAGGAACGCAGCCTGTGGCCAGAAAAGTTGCCGGACCTGGTAGACATGTACAACAATATCCCGGTGAATGCTACAAACTGCACCCCGGCTTACCTGATGCGAGCTAGACCAGGTAAGCTGCCCGTAGACCTGGAGATGGGAGTCCTAATACCTGAGGACACCTCCCCGGATGCGGACTGGGATACGGAAAGGCAACTGCAGTACAAGAAGGTACAGGAGAGTGTGGAGAAGAGCCTGGCCCAGGTGAGAGAGAAGCAAGAAAGACTCTTCAATCAACACGCCCCTGCTAGTCCCCTAGAACCTGGTGAGCAAGTCCTAAAGCGAAAAAGAAGGCTACATAAGTTGGACGACCAGTGGGAAAGGGAACCCTACACCATACTGCAGTCTGACCACGACAACCCAAAGGTGTGCGTGATCACCAAGGACGGAGGAGAAACCACTAGTGTCGTCTCCAGAGACCACCTCAAAAGGTGCCCCGAGCAACTCCGCAGTGCAGAAGAGGATCAGAGTGACCTTGAACCCGCAGAGGACAAGGAAGAAATGATCAGCACCGTTCTCGGAGAGTTCCCTCAGTCCTGGACTCGCATAAATGATGCCATAGTGGTACCTGTCCTGCATTTCCTGCAACCGGCACAGCAACAACCAACACCAGAGCCGGAAGGTGAAGAGGAGCAAGCGGTTCCAGAGGCAGAAGAGCCTGTTCCAGCAGCCCAGGAGAGTCAACCCTCTGCTGACAGTGAGCCTGCCATGCCTGCGGTAAGCCAAAGGACCCGCAGACAGCTGCCTGCCCTACCTGTACACCCAGCTGGTAGCTGTACCCCTAACGCTAGTGGGGAAAGCCAGGTTAGTCCACCACCAGACAGTGGGTTAAGGAGGTCAACCAGGAGCACAAAGGGACAGATACCCGCTCGCTGGAGAATATAGAGCGCACTAAAAATTGTAAATAACCCTGTTGCCAAATGTTGAAATGTTTGCCAAAGTTACCTGCGTGATTAGTAATTGTGTGTTTCAGTCTCTTGCAGCAACCGTAAGGACTCACAGGTTATGGACTTTTTTATAACCGGGACCTTGTGTGGACTGCATTCTGAGCCTAACCCAGGAATGAACTAAGACTGTGAAGGACTTGGGGTAGGACAGACCCCCACCTGGTTAAGGCTCCCCGTTGTGCTGGTGATATGGACACCCGGTCACAGGCCACACTGTGACCTAAAGAACTCAATTTGTGCGCCGTCTGTCTATTAATGTTTTATTTTTATGCATATTGTCTTTGTTTATTGTTTAGTCCCGGAGTACTAAATTTCACTAGGGGGGAATGTGTCACCCTACCTGGATGCCACAAGTGTAATAAAGCTGTGTCTGAGAGCAAGGGGGAGGTTCTCTGGTCAGGGGAACATTAGCATGCAATGCCTCCTGTCTCAGGCCAGTAGGGGGAGCAGGCTGCCCCTATAAAAGCTGGTACTGGGGACAGGGTTGGAGAGAACTGGAAAGCCTGTCTCAGCACTGAGACGTGTCCCAGAGTGGAGCAGGGACAGAAAGTTGCACTGCACCTAAGAGGAAGTGTGGCAGGAGGAGAGCCACAAGCCAGGGACAAGAGGCAAGGAGAGCCTGTCTTGGCAGAGAAAAGACTTATCTTTACCAGACTTTGGTGTCTGAGGCTGGAAGGATTCCACATCCCCCAGCAGAGAACCAGTCCGCAAGGGACTGTATATTCCTTGGCCTAAGAAGCCTGGAGGCCCTGCCACAACCGAAGGGACCAGTAAAGCCGTACAAGGCTGGGAGCAGAAAGGAACCCACGTCGCAGGCCATACAGGCGAGAATACACGGAAAGCTCGGAAACGTGGGCTGTTACCCTATCAGGAGGAGATAGCCAGAAGGAGCGCAGAAAGCACGGTAGGCCTACACCCTCACCCTGACCAGGGCCAATTTCCCCGTTGCTCTCAGACATCCAGGTCCCCTCCTAGCCGGGACTGTTTGTGGGTCAGTTTACCTGTTTAGTAAAGACCCTGGACTGCAACCTGTTGTCTGTGTGCTCCTTGCTCCTCCAGCACTATCATCACTGGGACTCTCACTACCATCACTCCCACCATCCACTATACTGCCCTGGGGCCGCACTCTTCCCGTGGGGAGTCACACTACCCTAGCTGCACACCTCATCAGCCCCAGCGGTCTGCATGCAGCGGCGGTTCCTAATAACCGCAATCCACGGGTGGCGTAGTCGGACATAATCAACAACACGTAACAGACTACCATTGGCCTGACCACCCTGAGCCACGGACCGGGCAGCCACTACTACCCCCATCGTTCCCCTAATTGCCCGGATCCGAGTGCCCCACGGCCCAGGGGGCGAGTCACAAACATAGAGATCTCCCGCAACCAACTGCAGGGCGACTGTCTGTCTCCTCTGACACACCCATCACATCTGCTCATGTTCAAAGAGAAGCTCCTTCATTTGTGATTGGAGGGAGTCTCATGATCTAGACACCCATAAATCAAAAACTACAGAATTCTCTCAATAAAATATCAAAAGTTTTAGTTATTTTAACTATTACCATTTAAGCTTTAATGAAACACAATAGGACCGGAAATACCCTTTAAAGATGTATCCTTGCTAATTTATGGGGATCTCAGCCTGCTGAACAAAATTGGTGTTGTTATTTTTCTAAATCTGAAGATAAATTTAGAAGATCCCTCTATAGCTCAAATAAAACTAGAGTCAGAGATTAAGCTAGATCTGACAGGTCCTGAGGAGATCCCCAACACCTTAGTTCAGTAATGAGGAAAATTCAGACATTAGGGGAGTTTTCCCCCAATTAACAACATGGAAGAGGAAAGGTGATAAATGTATAATTGATGGGGGTCCAACGGTTGGGATCCTCAACAATCATGAGAACTAGGGTGCTAAGGATCAGAGTAGTCGTATGTCACTGTCTATAGAAGTGGTGGTCGCCCATGTTACATTTACATAGGCGACTTGGGGCCTCCTGTTCCTGGAAATAAAGGGGGTTTCAGCAGTGGGACACATACATTTATCATAAATGTTGTTTATGACACAGAACGTTTAATGAGCTAAAGTTTGAAGTGAACTAAAGACCTTACAAAAACATCTTTGACAAGGTGGCTGACGAGCCCAGGGGATGGGGACGACTCGGTACCCGGGCCTTTGCCTGGTTTGGGGGTGTCGCGGTGGTCGGCTCCCGGGCTCGTACCCTGGGGTCACTCTTGAAAAAGGGGATTGGAACTTGGATAGAAATAAAAATAAAGTAAATGGTTTGTGGCGCCACCTGTGGTACCTGGTAAGGTTTACCAGCACTGCTGCAGACCTCCGGGAGGTGATGGGATGGCAGCTGGGATCTTTCTGCTCCCCACAGGCGGAGCGAACCCCCGGGACAGTGTGGAGTTTGATGGTGGGTGGTGTTGCTGGGGCTTGTAGTGCTGGGAGAGAGATGGCGCAGTTGAAATAATTGACGGAGGCAGTGCAGTGCAGTCATCCGAGCTTTACTCACAGTTCTTGTACAAGGTTCTCAGGTACACTATACGGGTGTCCGCCTTCGCGTCGCATGGCGTCTACCAGACCAGGGGTTCAGCTCTTCCTCAGATATGTCAGGAGCGCTTGACGGAACCCCGCTTTCTTTATGTTCCTAACTAGACCGACTTCCCGCGCTGGGTCTTCTCCCTCCTGCCCTGCGCTTCCCACACACTCAGTCTCGCTCGGGTGTTCTGAAGTCCCTCTGGGCAACCTGGAGTTCCCGGACCTGCTTGACCCTCACGGTGACTAGAATGAGACTGTGGCGACTGCACCATGGAAGTGCAGAAGCCTCCGGTTTTTCCAGCCGAGACCTGGAGTAACACGGCTGGTCCAGGGGCCGGTCCCCTTCTTGCGGCCTGATCCCTCTGACACCAGGCAGATTCGGGGCGTACGGGTGCCGTCCTGCACTCACCGCACCCCCTGGGATCCCTTCTATAGAACGGAGCCTTCCTCCTCTGCTCCCCTCCTGGGCCTCTATCACTAGGCCCTACTTGTCGAGCAGAGCTCCTCCGAGACTCTGCTCCCCAACCGACTGTCTTCACTAACTCCTCTTACTGACCTGCCACCCTAAGATGGCCTCCCTTTATATACCTCCTATGATGGTGCTCCCCTACTCTACTTCCTCCACCCACACCCACTACTGGTTCCCCCTACCTTTGGTTCCCCCCACTCCAGCCAGGGACAGGCCTCAGCAGGAACACAGTGCATCTTGCTCTTCCAGCCGGCCTGGAGCAGTGTAGTGTTGGATGCAGGTGTTGGGGTTCCGGGCAGCACTCCCTCCTTACCTGAGAGAACGAGATACCACACCTCTGGGTGAGGTGCAGTACCTCTGTGGTGACTGAACCCTCAGGGGCGCTACATGGCCCCTTAGCGGTCATAAATCCAGAGGTATACCACACATGACATCTACTAGCAGACTGTGATTGAAAAAGCCTTGGCAGGGGCCCTCCTGGCATTGAGTATGGTGTTACATAACATGAGCTTCTTCTTGAGATACGATCATTTGATCACAGATGTCTTATCTTACATTTCAGTAAGACAAGTCCCCACACCAAGGTCAATAAAGAGATCACTTCTATTGTGCCTCGTCACCTCCACCCTGGTGCCTCGCTCCCTGATTTCCAAGACAATCAGCCCTTACAAGAAGGTATTCGTGAAGCTTCAGCTCAAGAAGTAAAAAGCTGTTTAGAGTAAATGCTGAGCCTTCCGGCTAAGCTTACTGTAGGTTTTCTTGGTCTTGGTGGTGGAGAGAGGCATGCAGCAGCCTCTCGTATTGTCGTATGTTTAATGCTGCTTAGACCTCACCGTGTGGTAGGGATGAAATGCTTAAGCTTTCAGTGTTAATCACAGTAGGAAAGCGGTGGGAAAAACAAAGGCATAAAAGAGGTTATATTTAGCAATATTTACTCAGTGGCTAAATGTAACATAATACAGCAGGAGGGCTGCATGTGGCTGGCTGCGGCTTTCATCATTAGAAATGGCTTCTAATGGTGAAATATTGACATAATATAAGAAGAAGAGAGAAGTTCTACAAATCAGACGCCGTCTAAGATCACATTTATGTCTAGTGCATAGCTTATATTGTATTAGCATATATAGGGGGACACCAACATATTACCTCGAAAACTACAAATAGCCAGTGGTTGTCTTGATATGTGCTATGGTTCACCAGCTAAAGTTGCTTTGTTAAGCGATAAGTCAAGGTGAGCCGCACAGACCCTGTGCACTGATGCTGCTGAGTTGGATAGACCGGACAGCAGATGGAAAAATTTAAATCTATAAAATTGGATATGTTGGACATCACATGGAACAGAAGAGCTGGATATATGTGTACGTGGTACAATGAAAAGCAGTACAGCTGGATACACCTGGCTACAGCAGAGCCGAGTGTGCAGACAGAACTTTGGTACAGAAATGTCGGATTGGCTGAAAGGTACCTTGATATAGCAAAGTCAAGAATGTGGATATCACTTTTGAACAGCAGATCTGGATAGCTAGACCGGCACCTTGAAGAGGCAGTAGAAGAGTCCAGCAATTGTAGATCTGGGTTCGTCTTGAGATTTTGCAGGTCATCAGCACATGGTAGCAGCATACTACTACATGAACATTTGTGAAATCAGAGCTTTGCATTGGGTTAGCAATGATAATCGAAGCAGACGAGAGCAGAGAGAGCCTGATGCTGGAGAAGAAACACAAATGGACCGGCGCCGGAGCCAGGACAGGAGAATAGCAATATTCCTAGCAATGAAACATTGACAAGTGAAAAGACTGTGGCAGTCACTTTGTGGAAAGCCAAAATGGGCTCCAAAATGGAGCAATGAATAGGACAATGATTACAAAAGCTTTATGAAGGTGGTTTTCAGGTACAGTGGTGTGAAAAAGTGTTTGCCCCCTTCCTGATTTCTTATTCTTTTGCATGTTTGTTACGCTTAAATGTTTCAGATCACAAAACAAATTTAAATATTAGACAAAGATAACACAAGTGTGAAGACCCGGGGCCTTCCGTGGGCATAATACTACTCAGACAACACAGGGTGAGGGTAAAACACTGTGGCAATATTTTATTGAACCACCAAACAGACAATAAACACATAGAACAGTCCCAAAAAATACCTAAGATGGTACATCATTACACAGTCTCATCCTTCCACTGCCCCGCCTGGGATGGAACACCTGCTACTTTGGGACTTCCAGGGCCAACTACCTCAACCAGGGGCCCCCGGCTTTAGGGGGCCCCCACAGAGAGGAGATAGTGGAAAGCTTAGGAAGCTGACAGTCCATTGAGGTACAAGGCCAGGAGTCCCGAGGGTCCGACCATGGCTTCTCTTACAGTTTCCATGGGGCCAGATGACCGGCTGGTCATAATCTGGCTTCTTTGAATGTCTCCATGGGTTCCAAGTGACCGGAGGGTCCCACCTGGCAACCCTGGCTACCAGGCTGAAGTCCTGAAGAATCTGACTGATCTTTTGATTTTCTCTTTCAATTCTGACTGCTACAGAGGCATATGTCCCTTAAATAGTTACAATCGTCCTTTCAAGTACACATCCACAGGTCAAGGATTAGGGAGGGTATTATTCCACAGGCTCAGGTCTCATTGTTTGAGTATTTAATCAATTTACATATTTGGTGTAGCAGGGGGCTCTGGTAAATCAACATCTAGCTGGCTTTGGTATAATATGTAATTAGCATATTAATAAACACTATTGTTTCCAGACTTCAAGAGAAGTCAACATTCAGGTATATACACATAATAGTATGTCCTTCTTGACCAGCCACAGAAATACACATACATTCACAAGTCAACACAAACACAATAGTGTATTTCTTTTGGCTTAACAAATCTAGACTTCTGGCTTTTTAAGATAACAAGCCTTATAGTCACAAAAAGTAAAACACAAAATGCAATTTTTAAATGAAAGTCTTTATTATTAAGGGAAAAAGAAATCCAAACCTACAGGGCCCTGTGTGAAAAAGTGATTGCACCCCCCACCTTAAAACATAAATTAACTGTGGTTTATCACATCTTTGGGAAGCTGAGTTCAATTTCCCTAGCCACACACAGACCTGATTACTGCCATACCTGTTCTCAATCAAGAAATCACTTAAATAGAACCTGCCTGACAAAGTTAAATAGACCAAAAGATCCTCAAAAGCGAGACATCATGCTGCGATCCAATGAAATTCAGGAACAAATAAGAAACAAAGTAATTGAGATCTATCAGTCTGGAAAAGGTTATAAAGCCATTTCTAAAGCTTTGGGACTCCAGCGAACCACAGTGAGAGCCATTATCCACAAATGGTGAAAACATGGAACAGTGGTGAACCTTCCCAGGAGTGGCCAACAGTTTTTCACACCACTGTATGTGTAAAGTATATTGAGGGTCAAAGTTTTACTTCGGACTGAAGGGTCTTTTTAACCAATAAAATTGTTTCTGCCTGCTGTCGCCATTAGGGGGAGCTTGTTAAATAATAATCTATACAGCTTTAATGTATAGAACTTATCACTTATCTACAGGATTGGTGTGGATAGAAGTTTATAATCACTGGGGATCAAGAGGATGTGGGCCCCTCGTCCCTATGTGGGGGGCCAGCAATAATAAACAAGCTGTACTAAGTTATCACTGTCAGCACAATAGAATATGAGTGTGCGCTGCTGCTATATTGTCTATGACACTCATGAAAATGTCCGAGCTGTATCCAATTACCACCATCAGTCCTGTAGACAATGAACGGTCCAGCAGCGCGCATGCGCAACTTCCATTTTATTCATTGTGTGGGTACAGGACCACATTCTCATGATAATGCTCTTGCTGATCACTAAGGTTCCACCCCTTGGATTGCCATAGATAGCGGAGTACAGAGTCTTGTTATCTCCAGCACCCCCATAGACAATGAATAGAGTGGTGCTGCGCATGCGCCACTATCAGCAAGTTATCACCTTTCCCAAGTTGGGAATAACCATTTAATGGACGATTTGTAAAATGCCTGCAGAGACTGCCGGATAATTTACCTATTGCTGATTTTCAAGTCTATAAATTTTGCCAAGAGCAAAAACATAAGAAAAGAACAAATAATATATAAAAGTGCTGGAGCTCGTTTTTTTCTTTGCCGATAGATAACTCCCGGGAGGATCTGTGCAGAACATAAAAGCTCCATCAGTCACTGCTATGTAAATGCTTTTGTCTTCTATTGCTTCTTCTTCTCCTGGAAGACACTTACTGGTAAATGACTGCTTTTCTTCATACTGTGATAAACTCTTTTTTTAGTTTTGAGAACAAAGAATTGCCTGAGTTGCTTCCCGTGTGTTGTGGTGGACATATGCACCAGAGATACATTGGCGGAAGACGAACTGTATGCTGAGAGCACATTATTCAAGTTCAAAGGATAATGGGAAAGGAGGTGATGTGGCTCTTGGCTTCTTTGTAAAACTATCAGAAATTGATAGTAAACTTTATAACGTGCCCTTTTATTTCTTTTTATTTCTTTTTTTTAATATACAGTAGTTTTTTCTTCTAAAACAGCCATTTAGAAATCTTGTGAAGAACACAGTCATTCCCAACATTAAAAGTTATCACCTATCAACAAGATAAATGATAACTTTCTCATTGATGAGACCCCGTCGAAATCCTGATAACGAGGCTCTGAAATGCTTCACCAGAGTAGAGCGGTGGCTGCGCATGCGCACCACATTTCCATTTATTCTTTATGGGAGAAAAAGCTGAGTGTTATACTCAGCTATCACCAGCAGTCTTGTAGAAAATGAGTAGAGCTGTGGTGTGCATGTTTGGCCACCATTCCTGTCCATTTGGGCATCTCTGACCCCTGTTCTTGGGATTGGAGGAAATTCCAGTGGCATGACCCCCACAAGTCAAAAAGTTAGCACTTTTCTTGTGGATACATGGTTACTATTAATGTTGGAAATAAAACCTTCAGTTTCCTTGGGTCCCATTTGTGGGCTAAAAGGTGATTGAGTGGTAAAAGGGTTATTCGTAATAATAGAAAAAAAAGTAGGAATAAAATTTAACTTGTAATATACTTGATAAAAACTAGGAACTCAAAAAACACCTACAAACAACGAAAAACACATATTGAGAGTGTAAATAGCTAAATTTTTCATAAAATGTAGTCATATATCATCAGAGTATTTAGGTTTTTCTCCTGACGCGTTTCTTCAACTATTGATTCATCAGGAGAGGCAGTAGTGGAGACCATGAGGCTCTTCACCACTGAGAGCCAAGCACTATACAAGAGCTGAGGACCAGGCTATCTAGTGCCCACTGCCTCCCCCAGTGAATCAATTGTTGAAGAAACGCGTCGGCAGAAAAATTACTGGATTCTTTAATTCTGGGATACTGTTTGCGGCTCCTCTCCGCTTTCCTTCTACTGAAGGATCTTATATGAATAACCCAGGACCATCCTCTGAAGTGGATGAGATTGTTCCTATTTTTATTTCATGGCGAATTTTTCTATACTAAGGGCTTATATTTAGGAGACCTCTTTTTCATATCGAGTCATATTTAAACACACGGATGATATATGACTGCATTTTATGAAAAATGGAGCTATATGATAATATATGTTTTTCGTTGTTTGTGGGTGTGTTTTTTTTGGCCCTAGCTAGGGTGTTTGTATATTAAAAGTTACATTTTATTTCTACTGTTTTTACTATTAATACTAATGAACAGTGGGTCAATAAATTATTGTTTGATGCATCTATTGTGCTGATTCAGATAAAGGGTTATTCCCAAAATTCAATATTATCACTTGTCTATTAAATAGGTGTCTAAATTTTAGGACCAATGATCCAGAGAATGGGGCTCTGAAAATCTATGTCAGAATAGAGCAGTGGTTGCGCATGCGCACCACAACTCCATATACTATATTCTCTAGGGGTCTTCCAAGAAAAAGGGGAGTGCTGCACTCATATGTCACCAATTGAGAATGGCCGCCACTCTGTTCCGACTAGGCATCTCAAAGCCCCCAGAGGACCCATCTGTCGGACCCTTACCAATCAGAAAGTTTGCTACTGTGGATACTTTTTCAATACATTATATTGCAAATCAAATATCGCCATTAAAAAATACCACTCATGAAAGAAAAATAAAATACAATTTTTGCTCTTGGAAGGTGGGTGTAATAAATAAGACAAAAAAAAATAGTAAAGAACTGTTTGGAGGAAAAAATGCACACACATAGAGCAGTAACGCCTGGTAAGGTTAGTGAGAGGCGGGAGTACGCACTCACCTGGCGGTGTTATGTGAAGGCTCAACACCTGTAGACACTTGTAAATGCTGCTGCGGCCGTGGCTGGAGGCAAAAAACGTCTTCAAGATGAATAATAGTAGAGGAGGAGGATATCACTGTGAAAGAGCTGCGCTGCTGTAAATGAGAAGCCTTTTGGGTTTCCAAAATGGTTCTTTAGTGTTCCAACGCGTTTTAGGGTCAGATCGGCACCTTTCTCAAGGTAAAAAAGCAAATATAGGGCAGCATGGTGGCTCAGTGGTTAGCACAGTGGCTCAGTGGTTAGCACTGCAGCCTTGCAGCGCTGGGGTTCTGGGTTCAAATCCCACCAAGGACAACATCTGCAAGGAGTTAGTATGTTCTCCCTGTGTTTGTGTGTGTTTCCTCCGGGTTCTCTGGTTTCCTCCCACACTCCAAAGACATACTGATAGGGAATGTAGATTGTGAGCCCCAATGGGGACAGTGCCAATAATGTCTGTAAATTGTCTGAATTATAAAGCGCTGGGGAATATGTTGGTGCTATATAAACAAAAACATTATCATTAAACATCATATCATATTTGTTTTTTCACCTTTAGAAAGACGTCAGTCCGGGGCTGAAATGCGTTGGAACGATAAGGAACCATTTTGGAACACTAAAGACTTCTCATTTACCGCACTGCAGCCCGTTCAACGTGATATCGTGATAACATTATAAAACAAAAATAGTCCGGCTGGGGTTGATACATAGAATTTGTCCTCCACGATTCATTTTTTTGCATGTTCAGTGACTTTTTTGCCGTTAGTACATTTTGAACATGAATCTCACATCTGATAGCTGATGGAATAACTTCAGAAACGCGCTTAGGTCTACGATTCCTAATTGCGAGGCAAACAGTGGCTACAAATAGACATGAAAGGAAGTTTAAGGTGCAGCACTGGAGAAGTTGTGCTTTCAGACTTGCAGTGTGGATGCTGAAGTGCCGTATTAACCCGGGATTGCAAAAAAAAGCCCATATTCTCATGTTTCAAAGGTTACCCTTTGCCTTTTATGTTGCTTCAAATGAACAAAGCCTAACGAGGGTTTGTTCTGTGGAGGCACGCAGATCCTGTTTTGCTATGTGCAATCAGCGATACACGTCATCCTGGATTCATCTTTTATTTTCTTTTACTTTGCTATTTTTATTTTGTTTATTTCTCCTTCTGAAGTCTAAAAGAATATATAATATTTAAAAGAACATTCCATAAAACGGTCAAAATCATACAGCAAAATGTGAACTCTACGATACATTCTTGTGCCCATTCTGACTTAATTTTTCTACCTTCTGAGTAGTGTTGAGCCACCCCCGTAGTGTTCGGGTTCGGTTCGATTCGTCGAACACCGGCATGTTTGCCCAACGGTTCGTCGAACACCGTCGAACACCGTTAAAACCAATGGCAGGCAAACAAAAACACATTTAAACACCTAGAAAACACATAGAAAACACCTTTATGGGTGTCCAAAAGCTGACAAACTGCTCAGAAGACACAACTAACACATGGAAAAGTGACAAATACATATAGTCATGCGAAAAGAAAAGAGGTGGAGGAGTAAAAGGAGGAGGAGACACAGATATAGGCATGTCATGCCCTTCTAAAATCAAGAAAGGCTGGAGTAAAAATCTAAAATCAGCCTACCAACACCCAGACGTCGTGACAAGAAAATTAAAAAAATAAATATCTTTAGGTCGAATGGCGGTTCCATTCAGAACACTTTCCTTACAAGACGTAGTGGTATCCCCGTTGGGATTCGTGCCAAAAACGGAACCCAATACATTCGGACTAATCCACCATTTGTCATATCCAAGGGGCAGGTCAGTAAACGACAACATCGACGCGGAACCAAGTACAGTAGTATATACTGTACCTCCTTTGACAAGGCAATCAGGCTGGTCAAGAAGTTGGGAAGGGGCACCTTAATGGCCAAAACAGTCATTGAGGGGGCGTTCCGGTTACTTACTGCCTGTGCCTCCGAATAGTGTCCGCCTATTGGGCTTCTTCTGGTAAGGAGCATACTATATAGATCCCTGTTTGCCAATGGGG
Organism: Phyllobates terribilis; assembly: GCF_046119375.1. Classification (NCBI taxonomy): domain Eukaryota; kingdom Metazoa; phylum Chordata; class Amphibia; order Anura; family Dendrobatidae; genus Phyllobates; species Phyllobates terribilis. The sequence goes on from NW_027362764.1 coordinate 752,187,172, forward strand.
TGCTCCATATCCTGCTCACTATTTGAGGCGTTTAGTTGCTTCCTCGAATGGGTCGTCATGGACGTTTCTAAGGGGGCACATATTATCCATTACCTAGATGACTTCTTATGCCTGGGCCCAAATGATTTGCCACAGTGTGAATACACGCGGTAGTCCACCTGTGAGAAGGAGAGAGCTGGAAGGAGAGCGGACACCACAGAGCCGAGGGGTTAGATGGAGAACGGAAGAAGGAAAGAGGGCGAGGGAGGTAAGGGAGTATGGTGGAAGGCCGACCTGAGCTCCCCCACGTTCCTGCTGGGCGGGGAACAGCCCTGGGAAGAAAAGCCACTTGCGCATCCCTTGGAGGTTACGGCCGTGAGCGGGCAGAGGGACTACGCTGGAGTGCGAAGCCGACACGGCCAGGCCGTTCCTGCCCGTGCGACGTCTGTGTCGCCGGGTTTGTGCCAGAGCCGCGGTGGACCCTGACGGCCAGCCCCCCCCTCTCCCAATACTGGTGCCTGTCCGCTGGTGGGTCGAGACCCCCCGCGGTGGAGGCAGGTCTAAGCTCTGTAATTTAAATTGGCTCTGTAATTTGAATGAGTACACTTTAAATCCTTTTACAAGGAGGGCAAGTTTGGTGCCAGCAGCAGCGGTAATTCCAGCTCCAGTAGCGTCCACTAAAGCTGCTGCAGTTAAAATGCTTTTATAAGGATTGAGTTTGACGGTCCGCCGCAAGGCGTGCTACCGCCAGTTCCAGCCCCTCTGTCTTGGGGCGCCTCACCGATGCTCTTGACTGAGTGTCCCGGGGGCCCAAAGCGTTTCCTTTGAAAAAATTAAGTGTCCAAAGCACAGGTGGTGTAGCTTGCTTACTCCGCTGACTAGCAGACACTGCTACTAGGCCCAAAGTATTGCCTGGGCTAGATGCAGTTAAAAATTGTTATTAGATACAAAGGCGGTGTAGCTTGCTTTAGATGGGCTACTCCGCTGACTACGAGACACTGCTACAAGCCCAAAAGTATTTACTGGGTTAGATGCAGTAAAAAATTGTTATTAGATACACAGTTGGTGTAGCTTGCTTCAAATGGGCTACTCCACTGACTACCAGACACTGCTACTAGGCCCAAAAGGATTTCCTGGGTTAGATGCAGTAAAAAATTAGAATTAGATACACAGGCGGTGTAGCTTCCTTCACAGGTGGGCTACTCCGCTGACTACCAGACACTGCTACTAGGCCCAAAAAGATTTCCTGGGTTAGATGCAGTAAAAAATTAGAATTAGATACACAGGCGGTGTAGCTTCCTTCACAGGTGGGCTACTCCGCTGACTACCAGACACTGCTATTAGGCCCAAAAATATTTCCTGGGTTAGATGCAGTAAAAAATTAGAATTAGATACACAGGCGGTGTAGCTTCCTTCACAAGTGGGCTACTCCGCTGACTATGAGACACTGCTACTATGCCCAAAAGGATTTACTGGGTTAGATGCAGTAAAAAATTGTTATTAGATACACAGGTGGTGTAGCTTGCTTCAGATGGGCTACTCCACTGACTACCAGATACTGCTACAGGCCCAAAAGGATTAGCTGGCTTAGATGCAGTAAAAAATTGGTATTAGATACACAGGTGGTGTAGCTTGCAACACAGATAGGCTACTCCAATGACTAACAGACACTGCTACAGGCCCAAAAGGATTGGCTGAGCTACATTTCGCCAAATGCTGTGAAAAACACTTGCACAGCACTGGCACAGACCTGCCTGGCAAAAAGTGCTATGAACTGCTGTAACCTAGCCCTCAAAAGGGCTTCAATTAGAACTAGTCCCTACTCCCTAAACCTATCTCTCTATGTAACAGGAAATTCGCTCACAATTCACACAGTTATACGGTATAGTGCCCACAGTAGCAGCAGTGCCGTCTAACACTCAGCTGCAGCAGTGAGAAAATGGTGGCGACGGGGAAAATGGCTGGGTCTTATAGGGCAAGGACATGTGACATACACAGCCAATGATACATGCCCTTGATTGTGTGAAGAAAAAGCACTTCGCTGCGTGTGTGCGCTGCTGATAGGCTGACAGACTGCACCGCCCCACTGTAAATGCTGGAAAGAAAAAAAAATGGAGATCGGCATTATTTCTGCAGAGATCCATCCCCTGCCCCTCCCCCCACCCAATCTACACTGAAACTGTCTATTAACATTGATTAACAGTATTACTGTGAAAAAATCTAGTTACGCTTTTGGTGCACAAACAGTTATCGAACATAACCTCGAACAGCCGAATTTTTTGCAAATCGTTCGAGTTCGTCGAATGACTCGAATACCGCCCAAAACAGCTCGAATTTGAGATTGGCGAACAGTTCGAGTCGAGCACCGCTCATCTCTACTTCTGAGCATTTCTTGCAATGTGTCAATCAAGGCACAAGTGTAACGTGAAGTTTCCAGCCTCAGTGTAAAAGTTGTCACACAATCCACCTACCATGTGCCGGTTATAGTACTGGTGTCAGATAGGCATGAAGTCCACGATGTTGGAGATCCCTTAAAGGAGCTGTCCACTTTTGTGGCCAATTTTTTTTAATTACTGCAATTGGGGCTAAATATCATTTTTGCAATTGGGTTTCATCAAAAATTTTGCTCCTATGTCCTCTGTATTTCACTGTGTATCGTTGCACAATGTGACCAGACCTGTCCAATTGTAAACCTCACATGAGAAAACTGCTTTTCTATTGAAGGATACTAATGGACAAGTCTGGTCACATGCTCATCCACCAGCAGCCATTTTATGGAGGGGAGATTTGTGCATCTGTAATAGTGAGGAAAGGTGTAACCTTCCCCTGTGACTGAAGTAGTTAGAATTACATATCCCCATAGTTAGGCACTCTCTGAACTGTTATTAGGTCAAGTTACAGGGTTAATTTCAGTGGCGCAGTCAGTGGAGTAAGAGGGAAACGTAGTGATAGGGATAGACACTGGACATGTCTAGAGGTTAGATATAATTCATTGTGGGGCTGCAGTACTTTTTTTTATCAGCCACAAGATGTCACTGCTGGGCACAGTTGTCAGTGAAAGGCAAGGCAGTTGCTAAGGAGATGGCTTAGTTGGTGGAGCCTCTGGGTGTGCTAAAGATAGCTGCAGCTGTTATTTTTGAGTCAGTTGAAGCCCTGTCAGGGACATGACAGGAACTCTTACATACTGACAGTCAGGGAAATTGGCTGCTAGGGTAGACGGGGGCTCTCTACCCTCAGACAGTGAATCCATAATGTGAATATCTCCTCACGCAGGAGTCCCATTAGCTGGCCAGAGAAACTCAACGGAGGTATTGAGGATGCGGGGCACTTCTAGTCTGCAGGTAGCAGAGGAAAATAGGACTCCAGGATAAGCCGTGAGTGAGATAAAGGATCTGGGTACACTGTCTCTGGTGAGGAACCATCTCTTAGGCTAAGGAATAGAAACAGAGAGATGCTTCACCTAAAGAGGGCACCCGGGCTGAAGATGATTTTAGCACCTGTATGGCAGACAAGAACCTGTTAGGCCTTATCCAATCTACCAGACTGTAAATATTGTAATTACTCCTTTCCCCCAAGTAAAACCCAGTTATGGTTAATAACTTTGTGTCTTATGAAATTATTACTGCCCTGGTCCCAGAAGAGAGATATCTGGAGACAGCCGCGACCGGATGGTGTGAAGTAAGTGAAGAATGCACAGCCACACATCAAAGGGAGGACACGAATTGTCTGTAAGGTGCCAAAGTGAGCAGGGGCCACAACTCGCCCACGACTACCTCACTGAGGCACCTTACACATCTGTAAGGGAAGCTGCTCTAACACAAAATGATGTCCTCTACACTTCTGCTAAAATAAATATAATGTGGCCAGCCCCATAAATTCATTCTGCAGTCAGAAATATGCAGTGTAATAGTAATGGATATAGGAGGCAAACCCAGAACATTCTTGCTGGTTGTATGCAAAATTGTGCCACAAAGTTGAGGCAGAGAACTTGGCAGTTACACATCCAAGTTGAGGCAGAGAACTTGGCAGTTACACATCAAAGGTGAGGCAGAGAACTTGGCAGTTACACATCAAAGTTGAGGTAGAGAACTTGGCAGTTATACATCAAAGGTGAGGCAGAGAACTTGGCAGTTACACATCCAAGTTGAGGCAGAGAACTTGGCAGTTACACATCAAAAGTGAGGCAGAGAACTTGGCAGTCACACATCAAAGTTGAGCCAGAGAACTTGGCAGTTATTCATCAAAGGTGAGGCAGAGAACTTGGCAGTTACACATCAAAGGTGAGGCAGAGAACTTGGCGGTTACACATCAAAGTTGAAGCTTATAGAAAACCTGTGATCCGGGCTAAAAGTGGTACGTTTTTGCGCCTATTTTTTTCTCGCTGATCCCTTGAATATTCCAGTTTTTGATTTTGAAAATTCCAGAGATAAGGAGCTTTTCCAGTGCTGTTTTCATGACCAGAGCTGTGTTTGAACAGGACTGGAATAATGTTCATTTCAATAGCTTAGTCAGTCCCCTTCTCTCTCTATAGTGTTATGATCTGCAACTTGAACTAAGGAAAGATAGGGGAAAGCTGTCCCTACAGTAAGACTAAGCTGAATCCCTATGATGTAGCGGGCTGCCTGTTCCTAGCGAACAGACCTGCCTTAGTCCTCGGCTAGTCTGAACGAAGACCTATAGCATAACGGGAGGGGTCCCTAAAAGAACTAAGGACTGGGACAAAAATGGGACACCTCCTAAACAGAAAAGTTGTTGCAGAACACAAAAAGACAAACTGACTAAAAAAGTACCAGAGGTCCCAAAAGGACCAAGCGAACTGACAGAGAAAGGCACAGAAGCACCTGGCTAGAGAAACAGTCAAACACTGAAGTCCAGCACAGCCAAAAGGGTGGAGCTGGAATATAAAGGCAGATGGTCACGTGACCGCAAAACACAAGATGGAAGAAACAAACAGGAGGGTTCTAACATATAGATGGGCAGTGACAGAAACTGGGGCTGGCTTAGCTATCAAAATGGGCAGTCTTCCAGCACTGTTCACACACAGACCTGGTCATGTGCCGACACTGGCAATGCTGTACTGCATTAGTCACTATCTGGGAGAAGAATTGCCAGAACTGCACCTAAAAGCTGAAGATCAGGGCACCTTTCACATGGTAAAATTGTATTCCCATCTTCAAGATCCTATCCAATATGTAGTAGGTGTAATAATAATAATATTAGCAAATACCTCTAATTAGAAATGTAGTATAGTTCTTCTGATTCGCTATGTCCCTTACCCAATATGCGGGGCATTGCAGCAGCTTAGGTATCCATGGTTGCAACCACTCATATAGCGATACTTAGTTGTTAGAGGTCGTAACCCTGGATACCAAAGCTACTGCAATATCCTGCACATGGGGTAAGTGACATAGAGAATTAGAAGAACTATACTACATTTCTAATTGGAGGTATTTGCTAATATTACAGTAATAATATTCGTATAATTATTATTATTACACCTACTACATATTGGGATAGGATATTGGAGATGGGAATAGCCCTTTAAATGTATTAGTAAATTGCAAGATCTACGGTACTTATTTAAGTATTTTTGTAGCTGGACAACCCCTTTAACAAAGATATATGGCACACAACTTGTCATAAGAGGATGACTGAAGAATGTCTTTATTTATCGCCGATGTTTTAAGCTCAATGTGGAAATGAGTTATGATTCCTAGACCAAGTACTCATGGTCATTAAAGAGTGTCATCCCCCCTTAAATTAATGTTAAATGATGTAAACAATGATATACAAGGGAAAGTACAAATGAAAATCATACCTGTTAGTAGTGAAGTTCCTGAGAAAAATATTTTTAATTCACATTCAAATGAGGGTGCTTCAGAACACTACTGGTATGGCCAAAAGCTTGGTGCACTGTTACACCCCCTCATTTTGCATGTTAAGGGTCTTCCCCCACTTCTGATTGAAAGCGCTCACTTCCCAGAGTGATCACTGTCTGAATGCAGCTTGCGCATCTGCTCTTGCGCACCGGCACTGCCTGAGCCCCTTGAGCACACAGTGTGGGCGGGCGCCTTCTCGACCCTTGATCACTTCAATAAGGCACTAATTGTAGCAAGAGATCTCTGCAGAGAGGAGCCTGGGAGGAGAACGCATCTGCCCACACTGTGTGCACAATGGCGCCGACATGGTGTGTTTTGCCAGACTCAGTCAGTGTCAGTGGGCAAGTGCAGACACACCAGCTGAGTTCAGACTGTGCTTGCTCTGGGAAGCTCGTGCTGTCAATCAGAAGTGGGGAAAGCCCTCAATATGTAAAATGAGGAGGCATAATGATGCATTGAGCTCTTGGCAACACTGAGGGTGTGTCACGGGTGTATCAAGTGTGACAGACAGTCGCTCTGGATCCGGCTGTAGAAGGTCACTGCACTTGGCATTGCAGACGCCTTCTTGATCCTCTCATCTCTGTATTGTAGTGATATCCTTCTTCCTTTAGGAGCCAGTGGAGACCTCAACCTTCTGCTGCTAATTGACACACCCTTGCTTGGTAGTTAAAAACTCTCAGTTTCTCCAGAGAGTCACGGGTGATAGTTCTATGTTTCTCTGTCCATGCCTGAAGTACTAGAAGTTGGCCTATTTCTTCTTGGACTTCCCTTGGAGGACAGTTGGCATTATCTCTCTGGTGTCTTTTCAAGCTAAGTGTATCCCCTTTGATTGTTTACCTTGTTGTCCTTAGTTTCAGTGGGGCCTAACTAGTGCTTACCCTTTCCCCTCCCTACCTAGGGCCTAGCTCTAGGGACATCCAGGGATTAGGTTCCTGCTTTGCGATAGGTGTGGAACCTATATAGGGACGATAGGGTAGGCAGGGTGATATTAGATCAGCCTAGGGGTCTCCACTCCCCCTTTCCCTAGTTGTTGTGCTCCCTTCCCCCTCTTTCCATTGTTGTACACTTGTTCCTTCCCTCACCTTGAGTGACAGGGTGCCCCAAAGCCCCTTCATTTGCATTGAAATGAAAAGTATTATTCTCAGGCACTTTACCACTAACAGGTACAGTACTCATGTGATTTTTTTTACGGGCTAAGTCTTTTAGCTATTGTTCATGGAAATTATTCCGGTGATATAAGTAAAGGTTGGTGACTCAACCTTCTTCCTATTTTACAGTCTTTTAGAAACAAAATAATAAGAACCTGAACTTATTTCACTTCTCACTATAAAGATATTTCAAGCGGCGCGTCTCTTTCATGTTACGCCCTGCTTCCTTTACATGTGACGCCAATGCTCCATTGTGGCTTCCTGCTTCTACAAGTTAAAAAAAAAAGCATCCAAAATGTGTTATATGAACAGCACTTCTTGTCTTCTGTAGCTTTATTTCCTGCTTTTCACGTACATGACAATAAGGGTCGTGGGTTTCTTTTAAAAGTAGCGCTTCCTTCTTTAAGGAGCTGTCCACAGTCAGTTTTTTTATTTGAACTAATTGATCACAGGGTATCACGGTGCGAAGACTTCCAGCAATTAGCTATAATCGTGGATCCCGGGAGCACGATTTTTTGCCCCTACAGAAATAATAAAGCATTACATGGTACACATTGCATTCAATAGGCTATAGAGTAATGAACCAGGTCCTCCAGAGAAAAAGAGACATTCTTTGTAGCTTTCATTTATGGAATCACTGACTTTCAGAAAGTGTTTTGGAAAGCTATTGGTGGTATTCAGCTCCATAAAGTGCTGAGCCCTATTCCACATCTGTTCTAAGTCAGAATATGATAAGAAACACTCATCTAAGTAAAGACAAACTACATTCCATTACCTTACGATATGATGATCTGTCAATCCAGAAAATTGCTAGAACCTTGAAGGTATCCTCAATCGCAGTCATGAAAGCCATAAAATGTATATGTACTGTACAAACATACATGCAGTACATTTAGCACTGTGCAAAAGTTTTAGGCAATTTTGGGAACAATATTGCAAACTAAGAATGCTTTAAAAAACAAGTGGTAATAGTTTATTTTCATTGAGTAACAAAATGCAAAATGAATGAATAAAAGAAAATTCTAAATCCCATCATTATTAACCCCTTTCCGACATGATACATACTAATACATATCTGTGGCCTATGCCTTATGGACCAGATACGTATTAGTACGCATTGGCGATTCTGCCCGCACACAGGCTGACACCCGATGCTATGTGCTGGGAGCGGTCCCGTACCGCTCCCAGCACATTAACCCCTGAAATGCTGCAATCGAAGTCGACCGCAGCATTCCGGTGGCAAGAGGAGGTAAGCGTCGGTACTCACCTCCTCTTCGGCGTCCCGCGGTGTCTGTGGCCGGGTCCCGTGGTTGTCATGTGACCCGAATGTCGCCAGGACGACATCAGGGTCACCTGACACCAGGAAGATACTTTGATAATGTGCAGCGCACGATCACAGTATCTTCTCCCTCTGCAGCGCTGACAGCCTGTATAGCATAGGGATGCTGCTGCATTCCTGTGTTATACAGGCGATCAGAATGTAAAAAGTGAAAGTCTCATAGTGGGACAATGTGTAAAAGTAAAAAAAAAATCACAAAGTGAAAAAAAACTAAAAAAAAAAATTGTAAAAATATAAAAAAAAAGAAAAAAATAATTCCCAAAAAATAAAACTATATTGTCATGTCATGTGCCTGAAAATGGTACCATTAAAAAAGCCAACTCGTCCCGCAAAAGACAAGCCGTCACATGACTCTGTCGACTGAAATATGGAAAAATTAAAGCTCTCAAAATATGGTGATGCAAAAACTAGTCTTTTCAAAAAAAAGCGTCTTTTAGTGTGTGACAGCGGTCAATCATAAAAACCCGATATGAATCTGGTATCGCTGTAATCACACCGACCCGAAGAATAACGTCGTCTAGTCACTTATAATGGTACGAGGAAAGGTGTAAAAAATAAACTTTAGGGTTAGGGTTGTGCTAGAGTTAGGGTTGTGCTAGAGTTAGGGTCGTGATAGGGTTAGGGTTGTGCTAGGGTTAGGGTTGTGCTATGGTTAGGGTTGTGCTAGAGTTAAGGTTGTGATAGGGTTAGGGTTGTGCTAGGGTTAGGGTTGTGCTAGGGTCTGGGTTGTGCTAGGGTTAGGGTGGTGCTAGGGTCTGGGTTGTGCTAGGGTTAGGGTTGTGCTAGGGTTAGGGTTATGGTTGTGCTGGGGTTAGGGTTGTGCTAGGCTTAGGGTTGTGTTGGGGTTGGGATTTTTTCAAAAGTAAAAAAAAAAAAGTGACGATATGGCGACTAGTGTTGAGCGCAAGTGCTCGCTACTTGTGTTTGCATCGGGTGCTTGGGTATGCACAGAGTATCGCGGGTGCTCGAGTGACATGCTCGAGTCTCCGCCCCATATGCTTCGCAGCCAAAAAAACCTGCCGAGGATTGCCTGCCATGCACGAGCAATGCCCACATGTTTCTTTTTGGGTGTCTAACAACCGTGAAACATGCGGGCGGGGACTCGAGCATGTCACTGAAGCACCCGCGATACATTGTGCATACCTGAGTACCCGATGCAAACTAAAGTAGCGAGCACTTGCTCACAAGACTAATGACAACTTATTCAATATGATGACCTAATGTTATCAATTTCTGTGTCGTACCTCTGGGTTCAAAATGTTCACTATATCCCTTCATAAAATCCTTGAGGGGTCTAGTTTCCAAAATGGGATCACTTGTGGGGGGAGAAATTGCACAATAAATGGTATGGCGCAATTTCTCCTGTTACCCTTATGAAAATGCAAAATTGGGGGCTGAAAAACATTTTTTTGGGAAAAATGTGAAAATTTTATTTTTACGGCTCAATGCTATAAACTTCTGTGAAGCACTTGGGGGTTCAGGGTGCTCACCACACACCTAGATAAGTTTCCCTGAGGGGTCCAGTTTCCAAAATGGGGTCACTTCTTGGGCGTTTCCACTGTTTAGGCACATCAGGGGCTCCCCAAACGCAACATGGTATCCGCTAATTATTCAAGCAAATTTTACATTGAAAAAGTCAAATGGCGCTCCTTCCCTTCTAAACCTTGCTGTGTGCCCAAAGAGTGGTTTGCCACCACATATGGGGTATTGGTGTGCTCAGGAGAAATTGCACAACAAATTTTAGGATCCATTCTTTCCTGTTACCCTTGCAAAAATAAAAAAATTGGGGTCTAAAGTAACATTTTTGTGAAAAAAGTTACATTTTAATTTTTTTCTTCCATTTTCCAAAAATTCCTGTGAAGCACGTGAAGGGTTAATAAACTTCTTGAATATGGTTTTGAGCACCTTGAGGGGTGCAGTTTTTAGAATGGTGTCACTTTTGGGTATTTTCTGTCATAAAGACCCCTCAAAGTGACTTCAAATGTGATGTGGTCCCTAAAAAAATGGTTTTGTAAATTTTGTTGTAAAAATGAGAAATCGCTGGTCAACTTTTAACCCTTATTGCTCTCTAATAAAAAAAAAAAATTTGGTTCCAAAATTGTGCTGATGTAAAGTAGACCTGTGGGAAATGTTACTTATTAACTATTTTGGGTAACATATTTCTCTGATTTAAGGGCATAAAAATTCACATTTTGAAAATTTCAAAATTTTCGCCAAATTTCAGATTTTTTCACAAATAAACGCAAGTGACATCGAAGAAATGTTACCACTATCATGAAGTACAATATGTCACGAAAAAACAATCTCAGAATCAGGGGGATCTGTTGAAGCGTTCCAGAGTATGGGTGCTCTACCAGAGTCGTGTATAGTAGTCTTTATTAAAAGTGTAATTTCAGTTATAATTGTTAGTAAGTTTTAGCTCTGGTTATATCCTATAATCTCATATACAGACATCACATCATTATTATTATTATTATTTATTTTTTTAGCACCATTGTTCCTGGTGCTGTACATGAGAAGGGGTTACATACAAAACACAAATATAAATACAATGAACAAAATAACAGTGACAGACTGGTACAGAGGGGAAAGGACCCTGCCTTCATGGGATTACATTCCACAGGATGATGGGGAAGGAGACAGAAGTTTGGGGGGTTGCGGCAGCTCCAGTGGTGGTGAGGTGGCAGCTCTGGTAGCGGTGAGGCAGCAGCTCCAGTGGTGGTGAGGCAGCAGCTCCAGTGGTGGTGAGGCGGCAGCTCTAGTGGTGGTGAGGCAGCAGCTCCAGTGGTGGTGAGGTGGCAGCTCTATTAGTGGTGAGGCGGCAGCTCCTGTGGTGGTGAGGTGGCACTCCAGTGGTGGTGAGGCGGCAGCTCCGGTGGTGGTGATGCGGCAGCTTCAGTGGTGGCGAGGCGGCAGCTCTAGTGGTGGTGAGGCAGCAGCTCTGGTGGTGATGAGGTGGCAGCTCCGGTGGTGGTGGTGAGGAGGCAGCTCTGGTGATGGTGAGGCAGCTCTGGTGATGGTGAGGCAGCAGCTCTGGTGGTGATGAGGTGGCAGCTCCGGTGGTGGTGGTGAGGAGGCAGCTCTGGTCTTGGTGAGGCGGCAGCTCTGGTGGTGATCAGGTGGCAGCTCTGGTGGTGGTGAGGTGGCTGCATCAGTGGTGGTGGTGAGGCGGCAGCTCTGGTGGTGGTGAGGCGGCAGCTCTGGTGGTTTTGAGGCGGCAGCTCTGGTGTTGGTGAGGCGGCAGCTCTGGTGGTTTTGAGGTGGCAGCTCCAGTGGAGGTGGTGAGGAGGCAGCTCTGGTGTTGGAGAGGCGGCAGCTCTGGTGGTAGTGAGGAGGCAGCTGGGTCATTGCAGGCTGTAGCTTTCATGAAAAAATGGGTTTTCATGTTCCATTTGAAAGTTCTGAAGCTATAGCTATGTAGATCATTTTAAATTGTTATCAGGAAGAGAAACAAAGATGCTGGTTTGTGGCACAGAAGAGGCCATGGACTGTGCCCTGTGCAGCTGTGTGCATGTCATAAGCACTGGCCAAAGGTTAGTTCATAGCAAGGAGACGAACAGGTGATTGGTTGACTATCACTTTGCTTTATCTACAAGAAGAACAGCAGTGTCAAATTCAATTTTTTAAGGTTTGTGTTAGGACATTATGCCTGGCCATGCCCCGGAGGAAATAGTACAGCACACCGAGGTAGCAAGGTATGGACACTAACAGCCAAGTCTGGTATGAAGTCTGAAAACACTTTGGGGTCTGCAATTATTTTGAGATCTTATCCGGGAGGTTGAATTTATTAAATGGTCTGAGGGGGTTTGAATTTGTTATAGGGTCTGAGTTGGAATACATTTAGAGGGAAACCTATCAATCCCTCTACACCAATTTTCTTGGGTCAAAATTTACCGCACTTGTTATTTCCGCAAAATTTATCTCTAAAATTTAAAGACTTCTAAAACCTGTCTCTTTTCTAAAAAACCTACTAATTTACTATATTGCACGCCAGAAAACTGGAGTACATTGTAGCTGAAATCCACTCCAGCTCAGATTTCAATTTCTGGATTACAAGCAGCCCAAAGATCCGCCAGACTTATTAAGAGGCGCACCATACTCCAGCGAACCATAGGTTTAGGAGTAGTAAGAGACTGCCTTATAAATTCACCCTTAGTCTCTTTATTCACTTTCTTACAGAGATAAGGATGGGTCCTCATTCCAAATTTTGTTATGTGGCCCTGTGAACTCTTCTCTTGATCATATATTGAGCAGACATTTCATAACTGAGAGCAGGGCCGGCTCCAGGTTTTTCTGGGCCCCGGGCGAAAGAGTCTCAGTGGGCCCCTTTAACACATACCACGATTTATGATGCAGAGATACCGCAGAGAAATATATATATAGTACAATGCAAAGATTTCACTTCTTACATTACATGAGCGATATCTATTGTAAATTCCACAATAGCTCAGAAACCGGTGAATCGCTCCACACAGAATACTGGCCCCCATATAAGGCCCCATACGGAATACTGGCCCCCATATAAGGCCCCATGCGGAATACTGGCCCCCATATAAGGCTCCATACGGAATACTGGCCCCCATATAAGGCTCCATACGGAATACTGGCCCCCATATAAGGCTCCATACGGAATACTGGCCCCCATATAACGCTTCATACGGAATACTGGCCCCCATATAAGGCTCCATATGGAATACTGGCCCCCATGTAAGGCTCCATACGGAATACTGGCCCCCATATAAGGCCCCATACGGAATACTGGCCCCCATATAAGGCCCCATACGGAATACTGGCCTCCATATAAGACTCCATACGGAATACTGGCCTCCCAAATAAGGCTCCATACGGAATACTGGCCCCCATATAAGGCTCCATACGGAATACTGGCCCCCATATTATGCCCCATACGGAATACTGGCCCCCATATAAGGCTCCATACGGAATACTGGCCTCCATATAAGGCTCCATACGGAATACTGGCCCCCATAAAAGGCTCCATACGGAATACTGGCCCCCATATAACGCTCCATACAGGATACTGGTCCCCTTATAAAGCTCCATACAGGATACTGGCCCCCATATAACGCTCCATACAGGATACCGGTCCCCTTATAACGCTCCATACAGGATACCGGTCCCCTTATAACTCTCCATACAGGATACTGGCCCCCATATAATGCTGCATGCAGGCTGTTACCCCCCACATAATGCCCCATACAGGCTGTCCCCCCCTTATAATGCTCCATGCAGGCTGTTACCCCCCACATAATGCCCCATACAGGCTCCCCCCTTTTAATGCTCCATGCAGGCTGTTACCCCCCACATAATGCCCCATACAGGCTGCCCCCCTTATAATGCTCCATGCAGGCTGTTCCCCCCCACATAATGCACTATGCAGGCTGCCCCCCCCTTTATAATGCCCCATGCAGGCTGTTCCCCACCTTATAATGCCCCATGCAGGATGTCCCCCCCCTCTTTATAATGCCCCATGCAGGATGCCCCCCCCTCTTTATAATGCCCCATGCAGGATGCCCCCCCCTTATAATGCTCCATGCAGGCTGTTCCCCCCCACATAATGCCCCATACAGGCCCCCCCCCTTTTAATGCTCCATGCAGGCTGTTACCCCCCCACATAATGCCCCATACAGGCTGCCCCCCCTTATAATGCTCCATGCAGGCTGTTCCCCACCTTATAATGCCCCATGCAGGATGTCACCCCCCCTCTATATAATGCCCCATGCAGGATGTCCCCCCCCTCTTTATAATGCCCCATGCAGGATGCCCCCCCTCTTTATAATGCCCCATGCAGGATGCCCCCCCCTATAATGCTCCATGCAGGCTGTTCCCCCCCACATAATGCCCGATACAGGCCCCCCCCCTTTTAATGCTCCATGCAGGCTGTTACCCCCCCACATAATGCCCCATACAGGCTGCCCCCCCTTATAATGCTCCATGCAGGCTGTTCCCCACCTTATAATGCCCCATGCAGGATGTCACCCCCCCTCTATATAATGCCCCATGCAGGATGCCCCCCCCTTCTCTTTATACTGCCCCATGCAGGATGCCCCCCCCTCTATATAATGCCCCATGCAGGATGCCCCCCCCTTCTCTTTATACTGCCCCATGCCTCCATACATTAAAAAAAAAAAAATCAAATACTCACCTCCCTTCTCCTCACCTGCTACCTGCTGCCCGCTGCTGCAGCGTTGTCGGTGTCTTCCCGCTCAGCGCTCCCTGTGACGGCTCAGGGTAGGGCGCGGTGTAAAGACGTCACCGCGCCCTCTGACCTAAGACGTCACAGGGAGCGCGCACCAGGAAGACAGCTGATCTGCGGAGGCACGGGGAGAGGTAAGTATCCAGCTGCCGGGGCCCTGAGCAAGCGGCGGAGAAGGGCGGGCGCTGACACCGCTCTCCTCCGCCCATAGCCCAGCGGGGTGCGCGACCGCCAGTGGGCCCCTCTGCCTGCTCAGGGCCCCGGCATTTGCCCGGGTGCGCCGGGTGCTGACGCCGGCCCTGACTGAGAGTATATGCTGGAATGAATTTTCTGCAGATTTCCTCCGTCTTGCACTGATGAGGATGATTCGCTCGGAGATGTGCTTTTAAATGAGGTTAACTGTTCTTTAATTTAGGATTTATAATGCTGTTGTGCACTATAATAATGTTCCTTCTTTACCGCGATCTTCGTTGTCTACATGGCCTGCAGGTGAGCATCGGAATAATCTGTCTGCTTTACCCCATCTACCGCATCCATCACTGTCATTATCTGTCACACCTTGCTTACCCCGCACCATAAACATTTACTCGGGCGTGCTGAGCTGACGCATTTCAGTGAGAAAAAGTTTGTAAATTAATTTTGGCTTTTTTTGAGCGACATCTGTGTGCCAGCCACACATGCCCATATAACACTGCCAGTCTATGTACAAAAATTGTTAGCCACAGACAGTGCAATAAGAATCAGTTATAGATCCCTGACTTTGCTATAGGCTGTGTGTCATTTTCTTAGTAGTGCAGCACACACTCACAGTGCTGTCCACTCGCAACCCATCTGACGGTCACTTCTCTCTCAAAGCTACTGTAGTTTTGTCTGGTACTTTGCACCAGTCTCCTAGCCGTCTCTGGCATAATACTGTGAGGCTCACCTCTTGAAGTCGACCCACTGGTCCTCAGGTCTGAAGATGTACACGGAACCGGACGTTGATGCACCTGGCAGGATGGCATGTGGGGAGCGAGAGAGCAGCAGGACGGATGAAGTGGAAGTCAGCTGCGAATGAAGCAAGTTACAGCAGAGTTGTGCGCAGAAGGTGGAGAACAGCAAACTAAAGTCTTCAATTTCAATCCTAAGACACCATGTGTGTGTCCTAATGGGCCTGAAATAGGATAATGGAGATGAAATCACTGTGCCTCGCTGGGCAACCCGCAAAAACAGATGTGGAGCACAACAGAGGGCAGCAGACCGAGATGAAGAAAGCAGAGCCAGAGAAAATAGTGATTCCTCACCCCTATTTGACAGCTAATCCCTAACTTGCCTGGTAGATGCATTCATCACAGTCAGGAATGAGTCTTTATGTGCTTCTCTGTTGCGCTATAGCTTGCCTCACTAATAACAGAAGATGTGCTAGACTCTTCCACCTGAGAGTACTTTATATTCTTCATGCTTCTCTGCGGATGTCACTGAGCCCTGGGGTAATGGACCTTACTTGTGAGTGTTACTCATTCCCACTTGCTGGCTAACTATGATGCAGATATTTCTCTCTGAAGCACAGCCTCCTCCTCCTTCTCAGCCTGCCTGTGCCCTCTATGAACTTCTGACCTGTACTAATACTTCATATGCTATTAGGAGTTTGACTAGGTCAGGTGTGGAGATGCTTAGGGTGCTGCTGACTCCACCATGACCCATCATCTCACCAGCAGCATTGTGCATAACTTTTCAGAGTAGATTCCAAAAGTATTGCCCATTCCATGTAGCACCTCAAGGAAAAAATGTTTGTACTGTGTTATGCAAATTACCTCTTCAGAGAGGAAGAGGACTTGAACTCTATAGCACCACCTGTTGGAAGCAGCAATCCTACAAGTCACTATCGACCTTTTAACGAGTCTTGCAATATGACTTAGGATAAAAGCCAAATCAGTTGAAAAAAAAAGAATTGATCTTAGTAGGAAAAAACAAAACAAAAAAATCTAGTAGATATTTTGTAGAACCTAAGGCTGTGTGCCCACTATGCGTTTTTCAAGCGTTTTTGCCACGGAATTTTGTGCCCCATGGTCCCCAATGATAATCCGCATGTGGAAATTTCCGCTGCGGATTATCATTGCGGAAAAATACGCAGCAAGTCCATTAATTTTGCAGACACGCAGCGTAATCGCCGCCATTGACTTGCATTTGACCGCTTGACATCCGCATGACTACATCTGTACATGTGGATATCACACGGTTCAATGTGCGGATGGTACCCAGGTCTGGAGGAGAGAAGACTCTCCTCCAGACCCGGGTACGATAGAACCTGTAAAAAAAGAATTTAAAATAAAAAATAAAGATTATACTTACCTTCTGATGTCCTCCCGGTGTTTTCTCCCCTCCGTCTGGTCTGCTGTATGGGTCGCGGTGTTTTGAAGGACCTGCCATGATGTCATTGAGTCATGTGACCTGTCACATGACTCAATGACGTCACCGCAGGTCCTTCACACCACCGCGAGCCTCCCAAGACACTGGATGCAGCGGAGAAAACACCGGGAGGACATCGGAAGGTGAGTATAAGCTTTATTTTTTATTTTCTACCATTCTTATTCTTTTTTTTTTTAACTAACTTGGTCACACTACTATAAATCCATATAACATACACCTGGTCATATATTTTTTGGAAGAGGGCAGAGTGCTCTTTTTAACCCCATTTTGGCTATTTCTATCATAGTTTGAATGAGGTGGTAGAGTGCAATCTAGACCGCCTCTCCATTCAAGCTCCTCCTAGTAGCAGCTCTATGTCTCTATCGGTGGGAGTTCCTGCCCTTATGTCTCGATCGGTGGGAGTCACGCCCTTACCGATCCAACATTGATCACCGATCAAATGGATTGGATAATTGATGCTTTTGGCTCCTTGTAGACATAGACATATGTAGACATATTACTGCCCCTTTAAAATAATCCTCAGTTGTAACAGTCCATGAAAAGTGTTTATTATGATGAACTGTAATTAATGTTATAGCCTTTAATTTTAGCGGATGCAAACTTTTGCAAAAAAAATAAAATAAAATAATCCTCTCTTCTTTGGCAGTCCAATTTATTTTAATGATATGAACAATGTTTTAATTTGCATTTCAAACAGTTTTGTTTTTTGGAGTAATGCACAGTTTTGCTGTATATTTATATCATTTAACACGGGCAGGAAAAAAAAAGCAACTGTCCTCTTTCCCGCGTTACATAATGTTAGCTAATGACACGAGAGGCTGCAAGTTTTGCATAATTAGGCAGATTAAATTAAATAGCGGAGCATTTTAATGGACTCAAGAAATGAAATGTCCATAGAGTTTTTTTTTCTCTCTCGAAGTGCTAAGTGCCGAAAGTTTGTTACAATTATTAAGCTTTAATAGCGGCTGGATACATATTTAAAATCATTAGTCTCCGAGAAACTGGAATATATGAGCTGCTAATACATCTTGCAATGAAATGCTAATTGTAGAAAAAATATACATACAGTGGGGAACATAGAAATATAGATAGTTGGCCCCGTAGTAAAATAGGGCTCCCATTATTGTGCTGGGTTATAACAGCCAGGACAGAAAGACCTGGTATCTCTTCCATTACTTATGGGTCAATTACTTGTACTGGTTCTTGACATCGAGTAGGAACAAAGAAGGCTGGGCCCACACTTTCTCCTGGATCCCATAGAACAAAGAGCTCTATATTCTCGTGTTGGGTTATAACAGCCAGTAAAAAGGAGCTGGTATCTGTTCCATGTCTTATGCATCAATTACTTACCATCTTGTTTTAAGGAAGTTGGGTACTGGTTCTTTCCACTAAGTGGGAACAAAGCAGGGCTTGTTTCTTTCTCCTGGGGTCCCATAACAAAATGTTTTTTTTTATTGTGATAGCGCATTATAACACCCAGGACAGTGGACCTGGAGTCTGTTCCGTGTCCTATGCATTGATTACCCACCATCTTGTTTTAAAGAAGTTCTGTACTAGTTATTACCACCCAGAAGGAACAAAGAAGGGTCAGACCTTCTCTTTCTCCTGTCTACCATAGCAAAATGGCCCTCCATTCTGGAGTTGGGTTATACCTGCCAGGAGAGAAGGACATAGCCTCTGTTCCATGACCTATAGCTCAGTTACACACTTGTTTGTCTTGTTTTAAGGATGTCCTGTACTGGTTCTTACCAAACTGTAAGAAAAAAGAAAAGTTGGACCTCCTCTTTTTCCATAGATTCGCCATCAAAATATGACCTCCATTATGGCATGTGGTTCTAACAGCCAAGATAGAAAGACTTGTTCCTATGGGTCAGTTACCCACCATCAAGTTTTAACCAAGTCCTGTACTGATCTTGCCACCCTGACGGAACAAAAAATGACAGGACCCTCTCTGTCTTTCTACTGGGGCTTCATACCAAACTGTGCCCTCTTTTATGATGATTTCAGGACAGGAGGACCTGGTTTCCGTTCCATGTGTCAATAGCCCACCATCTTCTTCTAACCAACTTCTGTCTTGGTTCTTGCTACTCAGTAGGAACAAAGGAGGGCTGGACCATCTGTCTAGAGGCCCCATACAAAAAATGTCCTCTTCATTGGGGTAGTGGGTTATAGAAGCCCAGAGAGGAGGACATTCCATGTTCTATGGATCAATTACTAACCATCTTGTTTTCATGAAGTCTCATACGCATTCTTGCCACCAAGTAGGAACAAACAAGTGCTGGGTCCTCTTTCTCTCCTGATGTCCATAGAAGCCATATGGTGCCTCTATGATTTGTGTACTCTGTGTCTGAATGGAAGCTACTAAGCCAAGGCTAATTGTGACCTAAATTATTACTATTATTTATTATTATAGCGCCAATAATTTCATGGCGCTGTACATGTTTAAAAGGGGTATATATAGCAAACAACAAGTACAATAATGTGAACAAAAGCAAGTCACCGACCGGTACAGGAGGATAGTGGACCCTGCCCGCGAGGGCTCACAGTCCACAAGGGATGGGTGAGGATACAGTAGGTGAGGGTAGAGCTGGTCGTGCAGCGGTATGGTGGAAGAGGGTTACTGCAGATTATAGGCTTGTTACCCAAAGTCATTGTGAAGGCTAGCCTTACCACATGATCTGATGTGCATAGCCATATCTATGCTTTCCAGAACCTAGTCAAAATGACTTCTTGGGATCCCCTGGCACACAGCTTCCAGGGCACACGACTCACTGCCTGGGTCTTGGCTATGCTCCTAGTGATACGGCACGTGAAATCATTTCTTAGGAATGCACCGACCTGCCTTTAATTGAAAACACCAATGAACATGATGCAATTCTAAAATAGGATATTACTTCTCTTTAACTTTTTTTTTTACTTCCATACAAGACTTTTTTTTGTGTGGGATGAGCTGTACTTTGAGAAGGACCTGTCACCAAGTCAAAAGTGGGTAGTTTTGGTTCTTATTTTATTCCCAATGTTCACCTGAATATTTCATTTTTTGCTTATTTTAAATCCACCAGACAGATCCAGAGATATAGGGCCTGACGAAGGCAGCTGTGCCGAAACGCGCGTCTGGGTGAGCGCCATTGAGGAGTGTGTTAGCACGTGCAACTGACATAAGTACATATTATGCAGTAAGGATGTATTAGCCGCTTGATTGAATTCTTCTATTCTAGTGATCCATCTGGATGCAATCTCTATGCCTCAACATATAGCAGTAAGCAGTGAGAATTACTTTTCTCAGTACTTTAATGGTATCTTGTACAGCTATTATGCCCATAGAGTCTGCTACTAATCTATATAGCCCCCTTCATATTGGTGTAACTTACTAGCATTTTCATGCATACTCTCAGGTGTTATGATAGTCTATAGTGGCAGTTTTGACACGTATATCTTTAGGCACTTGCACTTTAATAATTACTATTTTTTTATGTAAATTTATTCAAAATGCTATTTTGGATATTAATTGATATTAGACCAATTATGTAATTTTTCTGTCATTTACCATTGTATTGCACTCTCCTTTTTTGGTGCCGCTCTACCGCAATTTTTTTTTAACTTATCCCTGTATCTGTGATTCACACTCTTCCTTGTATTAATAAATAATAAAATATTGTTATTTCCACTAATAATTGGACTTTGGCTCGAAGTGTGTTCCTCGTGTTTTTCATTTTTATAGTCTTTTCATGGGGGGGGGCGTGGCTCACAGGATAATAATGCAAAGCAGGCTAAAGACACGCCCCCGAAGATCCCATCAGCCACGCCCTCTAGGTACAGATCATAAAAATTTGCGCTAAATACAAAGCCCCAGAAGAACAAAATGCTGAGCAGAAAAGTGTGAATAAGCATGAAAAACTGGTCACTTTTGAAACTTTTTGAAAGGTCCTCTTTAAGTACAGGTGGGGTTATGCATTAAATAATGTCACACATTCATTATACAAGTTTTTATTGTGATGATGCCAAATTTGGAACTGTGCCTTGGGATATAGTAAAGTTAAAGTTTTGTAAAAATTTGAATTTATATTTGTAATTGTTTTTTGATTTAACTTTTTTTTTATTTTTTTTGCTTATTTTTTATATTTCTTATATACTGGCATAAATACCTAATAATGCCCTAACAGTATACAGCCCTGGAGTCTTCCTATAGATACTTGGTATTTGACCGGATCAATGGAGGCTACCCCCATTGTGTCTAGGATTGATCACATCCTTCACAGCCTTTGCCTTCTTTATTGCATGGAAGTAGCATTGTTTGTATTATCGTCATGATGAGAGTGATCATCTTGATGCAGCTGCTGCCTGTGGATCATAATTTTATACTAACCGGTTAGAGAGTTTTTCGGCATTAAAAATTTTTCAATAAATTCTGGGTAATTTTAAGGTACGTTCAGGACCCTTAGCTATTGCTAAGAAAGTAGGTTACATCCTATTGGTTGTCAACTTTTGGGACCAATATATATTATTTTACTTAAATGCATACATTTTGGACAAAATATTAATAATTTTTGCAATCGGGTTGCATTAAAAAATTTGCACCGTTTAACTTTTACAGGCTTATTGTTTTCCTGCTTATTCAACTTTGATGTGGTCTGCGGTCATAAAGCAGCTCAGAGAAGCTCAGAATAAGACAAATAAAAGAGTTAAAAATTCCCAGTCAGACCTCAGAATGAGCTCACTGATGGATTCTCAGTTAACTCATTCTGCAGCCAGCAGTGGACAGTGCAGCACAGAGGCTATAGAAGGGAAACGGTGCAACATTTTTAATGAAACCCAAGTGCAAAAAATGATTTAGATCCAGAAATACATGCAAGTAAGTAAGGAAAAAAGTGTTTCGAAGGGTGGACAGCCCTGTCAAGATCAGAAATATATATGACCGGGAGGGTTAACATTAATTGCTGAGTATTCACAGTTTGGGCTAAAAATTCTATGTAATTTAATTTCAACAATATAAACGTCTCCTATGTGACCTTATTGTAGCCATGGCTTTCAGACTCGATGCCGTCCCCAGCCATAAAGATGAGGATGGATCAGCCCGCAGCCTTCATTACCCTGAAAACGTCTCACAACACATGAATGAAGACGTTTGAGAAATTGGACTGTGGTGCACGGGGTGCTGGGGACAAGTTCATCTTTAATGAAGTCTTACTTTGCAAAATCATTAATTAAAGGGGACCTGACATAGCATTTTCTGCCCCTAAATCACCACTATGGCATTATACCTTCTCATAGGATTAACAGATGTCTGAATTATCCCTTGTGGAATAAAGAAATAAATGAAGTTATAAAATAGCGTGCTGTGTGTTAACTGCTAAAAAAGAAGCAAATATTTTGTAATTTGAATTCACCAGTTTGATTCATTAAAAAAAAAAGGATTTTCAGCGAATTGATGTGCAGCAAATCGTAAGTGCTGCAAGGCCTCCAATTGTGTGTAACACTCTGAGGTCCCCAGGACTGTATCCAATCTTTGTCAAGCTCTTAAACACAAAAGCAGCCTTCGTAATTCCCAAGTGACCTCAAGGTACATTGGTACAAATAAATGGATGGTAACCATTCATCACGGCTGTGCTGTCACACACTATCAATACAGTTTATTCAGTGTTTTATGGCTTAAAGTGATGAAAAGCCTCCAATTGTGTGTTACACTCTGAGGTCTCTTACGACTGTATCAAGCCCCTGTCAAGCTCTTTAACACAAAAGCAGCCTTTGTAATGCCAAAGTGACCTCAATTATACATTGGTACGGATAAATGGATGGAAACTGTTCTTCACTTGCTGTGCTGTCACACACTAATGGTACAGTTTATTCAGTGTTTTATGGATTTTTCTTCCTACCTCTATTGCTGAGCTGTGACGTTTTGCAACTGTTCAGATGTACCAAAAAAATGGCCGCTGCATTCCATGCCTCAGCTTTTATACAGGCTATGATAGTCCTTCTTGATTTGCTATGCACTGCCATACCAGGTGATAGCTACAAAGCAATTATAGGGAAGTTCACACGGTCGTGATTGAGGTCTTGTGAGCCTCTTCTGTATTATTCAATCTGATTTGTGTAAAATGGCAGCAGGCATTTTATTGGCTATTTGCACGAATCAAGTCTCACATTGTTCGAATTTTCTAAAGTTCGATGCAAATCACATTTATTAATTTGATTTACCCATCTCTATTAATTACCCATGAAAAGTCATCTGGGTGGTCCCACTTTCTTAAGAGGTTATGTAGATCTGGATAATTGACATCATGAATTCCAGCAAATCTCATTACAAGCTAGATCTCGGGACATCCATCGCTTGCGCAGCACAATGTGTTGTGCATGCGCGGAGAGGGAAATCCAATGGTAACAATTAAGAACAGAAAGATCAGATGAGACTTTGCTAGAAAATATCTGAAAACACCACACAGTCCTGAAACAACAAACGATGGTCAGATGATGCCAAGAATCATGAAAGGAGAAGAGTAGGAAGAAGAAGAGGAAGAAGAAGAGGAAGGACTCACGATATCATCTGCCACATGCGAAGGAAGTAGTATTATGGCATGGGCATGTCTGTCGCAAAAGGAGCCAGGTCAATGGTGTTTTCTAATGATATTTGTAGAGTTATACCAAGAAAGCAATCCAATAGCTTCTTGTTAAGCTCACCAGGTGAGGTGGATCCTCTACGCCTTAGATCCAGGTGGGCACACGGATGCAGCAAGCTTTGAAGGCATGTGGGCAGCGAGGACTTGGCAAACTCAGGGATCTCAAGAGTGGCAGGAAGGATGAAGTGGAATCCATCAGGGATGGAAGCAAGTTCAAACACAATAAGCACAGATGGTGGAGCACACCAAGCATAGGACTCTGGAGTTTCAGGAGTAGGAGGACAGAAGATGGGGCACACCAATCAGAAGTCTAGAAACTCAATTTCAAGATCCAAGTGTGTGTCACTGGGTCTTAAATAGGTAGAGGGAGATGATGTCACTGATCCATGCCGGGCATCTTGCAAAACCCAACGTTGAGCACAACAAAGGGCCAAGGACCCAGAAGAAGGTAGTGAAGATCGGGAAACCCAAAGCAGGTGTGTAACACTTCTTAAGGTAAAGTAATGGAATATTCTTCACCACAAATGATAAGGCGAAAGATAGGTGTGGTCAAAGTCGAGGTCAGGATCAGGAACAATAGCTAAGTCAGTAGGAATGCACAGGAACACGTAATGCAACTCAACTGCAGAAAAATTACATGGCAGGACTCCTTTCCTTGTTTAATAACAGCATCCTTGAGTGCAGATTGACTTGTCAGAGTGACTCTACTTTGGTCATAATGGAAGACTGGGTCAGAAGAAGAAGAAGTACCGGGAACGTAGGAGAAGTTGAGTTGTGTCTGGTGTTGCACTCACTTGGATATTAACTGCAATACCACCCTCAACCTATGGATAAAAGTGGCACTGTTTCTGCAAAATCAACAAATCCTTTTTTTTTTTCAAATCCTGGACAACCCCTTTAGGCAAAATAAGCACCCCTGTAGATGCTCGTAATTTATCTGAAGGAAAAGAGCATTGTAAGAACATCCTGGAACTGAAACCAAGGTCTCCTGCAACGTTCCTACTGTTATTATAATTCAATCAGTGCAATTAAGTGGCGAGTTATGCGCTCCGGTACACCAGCAGGAAATTGTACATCACGGGAAGCGAACTCCATGATGACTTTAGGGATTTATCGCCTATCTCACCTTTCAAATTCCAGATTAACATTTCAACTCCGGTATTATTGCCGCAAGATTAATATCCGGGGTCGTCCTTCTATAGGAACCCCGCGCACATTTCTTCTGCTATATAATCAGCCTGAAAATGTAGAGCGCCGCCGGGGAATGGGGATATGTAAATAATGGCAATGAATATTAATGATCGGCTTTTAGTCTAAATCTCCTTTTCAAGACACAAGAATCCTCTATTCGGAATTCACTTTCATCTTCTTTCCCGGTGTAGAAACTTTATTTAATTGTAAGTGTCTGAGAAGAAGCACAAGTAAAAGCTGATTTCACTGGAGCCTAAATGCTATAAATGTAGAATAAACTATGAAAATACCAATGTGGTAATTAAGAAAGTCTAACTTGACTCTGGACCAATCAAATTGCTCATCTCTACTAATCAGTTTCAAATTTTTCAGATTTTCAAACTAAGGCAGAATTTTATCTAAATCATTGGCAAAAAAATAGACCAATAGGATCGAAAGACTTAAAGGGTTTGACTTGATGAAAATCCGGAAGGAGTAGCTGTTCTTTTATTTTTCATTTCATAAATCAATAATACACATGAAAATAAGCAACATTGTCATATATCTTATTAGACAAATCTGCTTTTGAATATAGATTTTCACACTATGGAGATTGGTAGATGACAGTTGGTGCTTATATAGTTCTATGGAGGTGGGGGAGGAGCAAGAGGCTGACACAGACAAGTTCTCCTGAAATGACAGTTATAATTCTCCATAGCGCTTTATAGGCACCAACTGTCATCTCCTATTTTAGCAATGGGGAAATCTGTCTTCACTGAAGACAGATTTTACCTGTGAATTGGGAATTTTGAGGATGAATGATCAGTCCAGGAGGAGAAAGAAGCGGGTTTCTCTGATAAGATATATTACAAGGTTTCTTATTTTCATTTGTACTATTGATTTATGAAAATGTATGACATAAAGTCACTTCATAAGGGTCCTGACTTTGATGCCGGCTCGCAAGCTGAGTCCTCATCTTTCCCAGCAGATGATGCCTGTGTTATCCAACCATCATCTGCCTCTAACAGCCGTGAGTCAAGTGAGCTCCGCCTGCGGTTGTTAACCTGTTAAATGCCGTCGTCAATCTCCATGATGGCTGGGGATCTGCTGAAGACCCCCGTGTCTGTCATGACTCCTGGCCAGCTTGTAGCTGGTGTTCATAAGAGACTATGATAGCAGTGTTGTAGCATTGCTGTGTATAGTACAAGCGATCGGATGATCGTAGGTCCAAGTCCCTTAAGGGGACTAATAAATACAGTAGAAAGTGGAAGAAAAATGTTTTTAAAAATATAAAAAAAAATAAAAATATATAAAATTTTGCTATATAAATTTATAGTAAATCTAAAATTTAAATCACCCCCTCTTACCCCATTAAAATAAATAAAAAAATACACATATTTGGCATAGCTGCGTTTGTAAAATTTTCAAATATAAAAATATAAAATTAATTAACCTGATCGTAAATGGTTTAATCAGAAAAAAATCGAAACACCAGAATTACGTTTCTTTTCGAACAACATAACAGTGCAAAATGCAATTAGAGGCGATCAAAATGTCGTGTATACCCCAAAATGGTATTAATAAAAACGTCAGCTCAGGGAGCAAAAAATAAGTCTTGACACTGCCCCATCGACCAAAATTGACAAATTTCTGACCACTTAAATAAAGAAAATCTTTTTGCCTGTCATTTTTACTGTAAAAAGAACGCTGTAAATAAAAATAAAAAATTGCAGAATTGCTCATTTTTTTGCTATTTTGCCAAGCTAGGAACTTTTTTCCTACTTTCCCGTACATGACATGATAAAATGGAAGGTGTCATCCAAAAGTACAACTTGTTCTTAAAAAAAAAACCTATGTGGATGGAAAAATAAAAAAGTTATGGCTCTTGGAATAAAGGGAAAGAAAAATGAAAGCACAAAAACAAAAAATAGCCTGATCGAGAAGGTGTTCACGCAGATGACATCTGCGTGACAGCGTGGCAAATCAGGGATGTTCATGGGCGGAGCCAATTTTTTTGGCACGAACAAGTCGGAACCCTGAACACGAATATGAATTTGAAATGCTGAACAAATTTGCTCAACACTGGTGTGACATGCAGAACTAGTGCGACATGCAGAACTAGTGCTGTTGCTTTAAAAGCATTCAGCAACTGTTAGAAGTAACACAAGCACAGAAGACAGGAAGTGTTGTGCTCCAGAAGCATCCAGCAACTAGAGGGGTTAACACAGTCACAGGAGAAGGGGGGTGTTTTAGCAGAGCCCCAGGGGGATTGTGGGAAAGTTGTTTACTGTCTGGCTGGAGCCAAAGAGAAAGGTGGTGTCTGTGTTCTGCATCTGACAGAAGTGCCCCTGAAAGTAAAAAGGATTCAAGTCAGGAGTGAAGCTATGCACAGGTCAGGTAGAGTTCCTGAACTTGCAGTGCAAAGTACTGTCAAGCAGAAAGATAAGGACTGTAAGAAATGGTGTCACAGGGATCATCTTCCTCAGCAAACCCTCCCCCCCTCCTCCATCTCACTGTGCTGTAAAGAATGCTGTGCTCATTAATGTGCCTTTGCATTAGAACTGTGCTGTCCTGTACTGCTGGGAAAACTGTGAACCGCAATGCTGCTAAGGAAATTGCACTGTTTGTCACTGGAGCCTGTTGCTCATAAGACTTAACTTGCACTGGCTGTGCGGCTTCTTATTAAATGCTACTGTTCTACCGTTTATGAGGACTCTTGTCAAGTGTGTCTGGTCTACGTGTCTGTGCCTGAGGGTCAATACCCCTGTGTGCCTGAGAAAAGCTGCAGCACATGGTCTATGGTTGCAGTGAGTAA
The DNA here is from genome assembly GCF_046119375.1 of Phyllobates terribilis. Lineage (NCBI taxonomy): Eukaryota > Metazoa > Chordata > Amphibia > Anura > Dendrobatidae > Phyllobates > Phyllobates terribilis. The sequence goes on from NW_027362764.1 coordinate 752,214,739, forward strand.
CGGTTCCCCCAGGATTCCAAAGAATTCATGTAACCTGTCTCGTCCCTATCTGAACCTAGCGGCATGCGTGTAACACTAATCCAGAGGTCACAAACTCCAAATTTTAAGTAAAATATAGGCAGAACTTTTTCAGCTTTCATTGTAATTCAGCGTGTCCCCATAGTGACATGCATGAATTCATTACATTATTGATACCTACATGGAACTCAAAAAGGATCGATAGACTCAGCGGGCATAAGTTGTGCTGCTCCCGGGAAAATTAGATAAAAAGAAACCATTGTTTAGTCTCAAAGTCTCTGAGGATTCGGGAGCAGGAGATGGTGTGGTGTCCTAGAGTTTAATAAAGCTGAGCCCCCAGACACCCAGGTTGTACTTGTCATAGGCCTAATTGACCTTTTAATTGACACCCCCCACCACCCATTCCTATGCTCATCTGAAAAAAAACAGTTTGATTTTTTCTGCTTCTACTTCCATTTTTGTTATTTTTCTGCATTTTTATTATGCCTCCTTTTGTCCCCACTTCTGCTTTATTTTTCATATTAACTTCCTTTTACTGCAATTTTTACTGTTTCTATTCTCTTTTTTGGTTTCTTCTTTGTTCTTTCAAAGCTTCTTCTGTTTTTCTTTCTCTTTTCTATTGTACTTACTTCTTTGTCTTCTCTGTTTTCATTTCCTGATTCCCCCTTCTTTTTTTTTTTCTTTTTCCTTCTACTCCATTCTTGCTTTTTTCCCCTTTTCCTCTCCAACTTTCTTTTTTCCATTCTTTTGTTTCCCATTTCTTCTGCTACTTCTTTTTTTCCTATATCACTCTTACTTCTACTTACTGCTTCTCTCTTCTTTTTCTTTGTTCCTGCTTTTCGTATAACTTTGCACTACCTACTCTCTATTTTTTCTTCCTGCTACTTCCTTCTTAATTTTTTTCTTTCACGTTTTCTCCCTTCTTTTTTAATTTAATCTTGTAATACTAGGAATTCTCTCCCTTCTTTTTTTCCTAGTTTTCTTTTAAACACCTTTTTGTTCTATTCCTATATTTTTTGTCTTGTTTATCTTCCTTTTTGTAGCTTTTTTTCCACTAATTACATTTTACTTCTTTGTTCCTCTTCTATTCCTTATTCTTCTTCTTCTTCTATCTAATTTTTCCATTTCTTCTTTTACTACTACTTCCTTAAATGTTCTCTTTTTTCTGTTTCCTTTTTCTGACTTCTTTTTCCTTATTCATATTTTTCTTTATCTTTTATTCCTTTTCTTTTCTTCTTCTAGCTGCTTAATTTTGTATACTTTGTTTACTCTTTCCTCTTCTACTTCTACTTTTTCTTTCTCTCTTTCTTTTTCTTTCTTTCCTTCTTTTTTCTCTCTTTGTCTTTTTTTCTCTCTCTTTTTCTTTCGTTCTTTCTCTTTTATTTCTTTTATTTTTCTTTTTTCTTTCTCTCTTGCTCTTTCTTTCTCTTTTTCTTTCTCTCTCTTTTTCTTTTGTTCTTTTCTTTCTCTCTTTTTCTTTCGTTCTTTCTTTCATTCCTTCCTTCTTTATTTTTTCTTCTTTCCAACTCTCTTTCCTTCTTTTTTTCTCTCTTTCATTCTCTGTTTCCTTCTTTCTTGCTCTCTTTTTCTGTTTCTTTCCTACTACTTTAATTAATCCACTTCTACTTCATCCTTTACTTCCTTTTCCTTTCTTTCTATTTTTCTTCTTCTAGTACTGCTCATTCCTTCCTTTCCTTAATTGTCTTCTTTCTTTATTCTTTCTAATTATTTCTTTATTTGTATTTGTTTTCTACTTTGTTTCTCCTTCCTCACTTCCCTTCATCTCTTTTCTCATATCTATGTTGCCTCTAGCAGTCTTTGCTCACACTTGTCCACCATTTGGGCCCATTTTTGGAAAGATGCTCATAAGCAGACATTGTTTGCCCTTATCCATTTGTTCTATTCTTTGTACTGAGGCTATTAGGGTGGGGAAGTTGGTGGGAAGTATTTCTTATTGTCCTTCCTTTATAGGCCTATCCTCATTGGGCTTCTTCTCCTTTCCGGTCTTCTGGTTGGCGCTATCACTGACAAGATCCCATATGGTGATGAGGGGAACAACACTCTTCATTAAGGGAATGGGATTGGAGCGGCGGTGGGACAGGTATAGGAAGGGCCAAGGAGCGGTAAGTAGAAGAGTTTGTTTTTTACTCCCTTCTCAGTCAGTTTCATTTGCACCAAATTTATTTGATGCAAAATGAATCTTCCTTCGACCCAATTTGAGGGAATTTGCCAAATCGAGTTTCAGGAATTTTGCTCATTGAGCAGATTTACTATTACTATTCTAAATTTAGGCAGCATAAAACTCTATCAGACAGACAAACTCTATGACAGTAGGGTGCAATGTATGATGGAACTGGTGCTTTTTTGTTAGAAATGTCAGACATGATAGATTCATTAAAAAGGTTTTTACGTAGGACAGGTAACCAATTTCAGGTTGGTGGGAGTCCGACAGCTCCCCCACGATCAGCTAGGCGCAACTCCTGGCAGAGTCGGATGTACTTCAATAGGAGCTAAGCTGCAGTACACGAGAACGGCCACTGCACTGTGCATGGCGCTATCTACACTCAGTACGCTGTGTACGTCCAAGTGCTGCAAACAGCGGATTGATGGGGGTATCGGCTGTTGGACCGCCAAGTATAAACTCTGAAATTAATGACCCAAGGAGAGGCCATTTATATCAATGTCCTAAAAAAAACCTTTAGTATGATGAAATACTGTATTTCACTTGCTTTCCTAGCAGACACAGTTTTCCTCTGTCCTCTACCAGTGTGATCATTTATCTATTGCGCTGTGTACACTTCTGATAATCTCTCTTGATCTGATGTTTTATTCTTTGCTTTTCGTTATTCGTTTTCTGGCACTCATATAAACCTATTTCTGGCTGGATCGGAGCAGGGGCTGCTTTAAATGCATTTCTGGTATTAGAATGAGGCATCTTCTAAATAAGAGGCATGTTGAGACAAATAGATCAATATAAAGGTGGAATAAAAACACAAAGAAGCGAGAAGAAAGTGAAACGTGCCAAAATTTACAACTGCCAAAATAATTATTTGTAAAGAAAAAGAATAAGAAGCAGTGTAGCAGAAACCGATATTATGAGAGGAATAGACTAGAGATGTGGAATATGTATGATCAGAGGATAATGGGAGTGTAAAGGGGAACGGTTCACCTTGTGGAGAGTGCTAAGCCGTGTAAGGAGACTTATAGGCCATGCAATGTTCCTCTGAGAATTTAAATATGTAAATAGTTTCTTCAGCTCATAGGAGAGGAATTCTAGTTCCACATAGAAGGTAGCAATCCTAAAAATCAAAATTGACCCGTTAACAAGCCTCGCCACATGACTTAGGACTTACGAAACTGAACCAGAAACTCCATTTGCAGACACATGTTTCTGGGTGTTTAACTCTCATCAGCGCAAATCAGGAGACCTGATTTGGCTGGATGAAAGGCCACTGAGGGACTAAGAGGGAATGTTTCTGCAAATGGAGTTTCTGGTTTGGCTTCTTATTGTAAGTCATATGGGAAGGCTCGTTAAAAATGAATATTGAGTTTTATGATTGCTACCTCCATTAGGTGGCGATAGAGTTCAAGTCGTATTCTTCTCTAAAGAGACTATTTATAAATCTACTATATACCGAGAACAGTCCACAAGACCTTTCATATGTCGAGAACACATTACAAAACCAGTCAGACTATGGAATGCTGACCGCAAGAGGTAGTAACGGTCGGCACTATAACAGCTTTCAAAAAATGGCTGGACGATTTTCCTCGATACACATAATATTGTGGGTTACAGTTAAATTAGACAAAATGTTACACCTATAGTAGTATGTTTAGTACGGTAATAGGAATTGCACAACTAGTATCATAGTTAGGTTTAATCCAGGATTCTAGGACTGATCACCTTCTCGGGGTCAAGAAGGAATTTTTCCCCGTGACACAAATTGGCTGAATGTGTCCTGGGGTTTTTGTCTTCTTCTGGATAAACAGATTTAGGCATAGGGAGTGTAGTAATACCATTATTAGAATCACAAGAGTAATGCAAAATATAAAACTAATTAAAATTATAAACGGGTTCATTTTTAATTGTAGTAGTGCAGCAATAATAAAAATAGTAATAATACATTTGTGAGGTCAAGTCCCAGTAAGATAGTGAACTGTTAGTGTAGGGAGTACAATTGGGGGAGAAAGGTTGAACTTGATGGACCTAGGTCTTTATTCAACCTACATTACTATGTAAACCCTTCACAACACCTACCATATAGCGGAAATACCCAACAGAAACTACCATATACCAGGAAAACACCACAAGACCTACCTTATGCTGAGAACACCGCACAAGGCCTGTCATATCCCTGGAACATCCCAGAAGATGCACCCTATCCTGGGAACATCCCACAATACAAATCATATAGCGAAAACACTCCACAGAAACTACCAAATAACAGGAACACACCACAAGGCCTACCATATACTGTGAGCACCCCACAAGACCTACCATGTAACGGAACATCTTTCAAGGCCTACTAGATACTGGGAACACCCCAAAAGACCTAACATATAGATGAAAAACCACAAAGAATATACCATATACTGAGAACACACCACAAAGCCTACTATATACTGGAAACATCACACAAGATTTACCATACAATTGGAAACAGACCACAAGACCTACCATATATTTGGAACACCCCACAAGACCTAGAGTATACTGGAAATAAAACACAAAACCTACCATATACCTGGGACACTGCACAAGAACTACCAAACTACCATATACTGGGAACACCCAACAAGACTTACCATACTACCATATACTGGGAACACCCCACAAGACCTACCATGCTAGCATATACTGGGAACACCCTACAAGACTTACCATATACTGGGAACACCCCATAAGACTTATTATGCTACCATATACTGGGAACACCCAACAAGACCTACCATGCTACCATGTATTGAGAACACCCAAAACGAACTACCATACTACCATATACTGGGAACACCCCACAAGACCTACCATACTACCATATACCGGGAACACCTCACAAGACCTACCATACTACCATGTACTGGGAACACCCAACAAGACTTATCACACTACCATATACTGGGAACACTCCACAAGACCTACCATACTACCATATACTGGGAACACCCTACAAGACCTACCATATACTGAGAACACCTCATAAGACTTATCATGCTACCATGTACTGGGAACACCCAACAAGACCTACCATGCTACCATGTACTGGGAACACCTCACAAGACCTACCATACTACCATGTACTGGGAACACCCCACAAGACATACCATACTACCATACACCGGGAACAGCTCACAAGATCTACCATACTACCATATACTGGGAACACCCAACAAGACCTACCATACTACCCTATACTGGGAACACCCCACAAGACATGCCATACTACCATATACTGGGAACACCCCACAAGACCTACCATACTACTATATACTGAGAACACCCCACAAGACCTACCATACTACCATACACCGGGAACACCTCACAAGACCTATCATACTACCATATACTGGGAACACCCCACAAGACCTACCATATACTGGGAACACCCAACAAGACCTACCATGTTACCATATGCTGAGAATACCCAACAAGACCTTCCTTGTTCCCATATACTGAGAACACCCCACAAGAATTTCCATACTACCATATACTGGGAACAGCCAACAAGACCTATCATACTAGCATATACTGGGAACACCCCACAAGACCTACCATACTACAATATAATGGGAACACACCACAAGATATACCATACTACCATATACCCGGTTGGATTGGTTGCTGGTCTTCCTCTTTGCTTTCTTCCTTCTATACTTCAAAGTATGATGTCCTTTTCCAGTAATTGCTGTCTTCCATTCAATCCTTAGACTAGTGTAAATGCTGTTGTTAGAGAGTCCACAACTAATTCAAACGCTGTGGACTGTCAGTCCTTTTAAATGTTGTGGTCATTCAGTCCACAGTGTAATTTTAATAGTGTGGTCAGTCTCTTGTAATCGCGGTATTGATTGCTACACCGCTGATTACAAGGCTATTCTATGAAATAGAATAGGGGATTCCTCCCTTTAAAAGACAGAGGTTGGCCCACAGTCTAGTCTACTGTAAATGTGGTCAAGCAGTCCACACCTAGCGTGAATGCTGTAGTCAGGCAGTCCACACCTAGTGTGAATGCTGTGGTCAGTCAGCCCAATTTTTATTATTAACGGCCTTCGGTTGAAACTCGAGCCATGACGACTGGATGAATTAACGATCTTTAGGAAGAGGAGAAGTTCTTGAGAGGAGCGAAGATCGCGCGGGGGGACATATCTGGAAACCTGGTCGGAGATGTAGGGAGGGGACAGGTTGTGTATGGCCTTGTATGTTAGGGTTAGGGCTTTGAACTGTGATCTCAGGGCAATGGGGAGCCAAGTGAAGGGCTTGGCAGAGGGGGGAGGCGGGGGTGAAACGGGGAGATAGGTGGATGAGTCGGGCAGCGGAATTGAGGATGGTGCGGAGAGGTGCGAGGGAGGAAGCGGGGAGGCCAGTGAGCAGGGGGTTGCAGTAGTCGAGACGGGAGATGATGAGGGTGTGGATAAGCGTTTTTGCCGAGTCCTGGTCAAGGAACGAGCGGATTCGGGCAATGTTCCTCAGTTGGAGTCGGCAGGCGGTGGTGAGGGCTTCGATGTGGGGCTTGAAGGAGAGCGCAGAGTCGAGGATTAATCCGTGGCACTTGGCGTGGGAGATGGGTGAGAGGGTGCAGTCGTTGATTGTGATGGATAAGTTGTGGGGCTGGGGAGAGCGGTTGGGGGGGAGACGATTATCTCGGTCTTGTCCATGTTGAGTTTGAGGAAGCGGGCGGAGAAGAAGGATGAGATGGCGGATAGGCATTGGGGAATTTTGGATAGTAGGGCAGAAATGTCGGGGCCGGACAGGTAGAGCTGGGTGTCGTCAGCGTAGAGGTGGTATTGGAGGCCGTGGGATTCAATGAGTTTCCCCAGGCCGAGGGTGTATGCGGAGAAGAGTAGTGGTCCCAGGACTGAGCCTTGGGGAACTCCAACAGAAAGGGGGTGGGGTGAGGATGAGGTGTGGGAGTGGGTGACACTGAAAGTCCGGTCCGTTAGGTAGGAGGAGATCCATGAGAGGGCTAGGTCAGTGATGCCAAGGGATTCTAGGATGTTGAGTAGGAGGGGGTGGTCGACTGTGTCGAAGGAGGCGGAGAGGTCGAGGAGAAGGAGGACGGAGTAGTGTCGCTTGCTCTTGGTGGTCAGTAGGTCGTTGGTGACTTTAGTTAGGGCTGTTTCGGTGGAGTGGTGGGGTCGGAAGCCGGATTGAAGGCTGTCGAAAAGGGAGGAGGTGGAGAGGTGGGAGGACAGCTCGACATGAACGTGCTGTTCAAATAATTTTGAGGCAAAAGGGAGGAGGGATATCGGGCGGTAGTTGGAGACTATTGCAGGGTCAAGGGAGGTGTAACATACCTGGCGGCGTCCTTGCATAGTGGTCCATTTCCCACTGTGCAGGAGCGCGCACTTGATCTCCTGTCCGGAATGTCTCTCTGGCTTCCCTCCATGCTGTCTGTTTGTGTCTGTCTCTGCTGCTTAAGGGCGGCGCCCGATCACTTCCTGCTTTTTGTACCTGCTGTGGGTCACACCCCTTGTGCGTCCTCAGCCTATTGCTGTCTGACACTTGGTATATAGCTCAGCAGCTCCCTTCTATCCCTGCCTGAGCATAAGTGTTTTCCTTCAGTGTGTGCTTGCACTCTGAAGGTGCCAGGTCCCGTCTTTGTTTCCTTGTCTGCCTTTCCTGGAGGCTGTATTTCCAGGCCTGTCTGAACTTAGTCCTGTATGTCTCCTGCTTTGCGGTATTAGTTCCCGTGTCTGAACTAAGTCCTGTATTTCTCCTGCTTTGCGGTATTAGTTCCCGTGTCTGAACTAAGTCCTGTATGTCTCCTGCTTTTTGTATCAGTTCCCGTGTCTGAACTGAGTCCTGTATGTCTCCTGCTTTTTGTATCAGTTCCCGTGTCTGAACTGAGTCCTGTATGTCTCCTGCTTTGCGGTATCAGCTCCCGTGTCTGAACTGTGTCCTGTATGTCTCCTGCTTTGCGGTATTAGTTCCCGTGTCTGAACTAAGTCCTGTATGTCTCCTGCTTTGCGGTATTAGTTCCCGTGTCTGAACTGAGTCCTTTCTGTGTTCTCTTGTCTGTCCTGTCTGAACACGCTCCTTGCCTGTTCGTTCCGCCTTCTAGTGGCCGATTTCCTAGACCCGCTCCTGTTTCTGGTCTGTCCTGTCTGAACACGCTCCTTGCCTGTTCGTTCCGCCTCTCTGGGGGCCGTATTCCCAGACCCGCTCCTGTATCCCGCTGCAGTGTCGGTCTCCTCCGTACACTCAGTTCCAGTCTGAACTCTCTCCTGTCCTTTACCTGTTTTGCCTCTATGTCCGTTCCCTTCCTTTTTCTGCAGAGTCTGAACTCGTACCTAACTCCTGCTTGTTGCTTCTGCAAGTACTGTGTGAGTATCTGGCTCTGTCTTTCCCTTCCTGTCTGTTCCGTGTGAACAGAGCCCTGTCCTCCCTGCTCAGCCTTGTCTGCACTCTAGCTGTGCTTGCCTGTAACCCTCTGCCTGTATTGTTCCTGAGTCCCGGTGTGTACTGGGTCCTATCCCGCCTGTGTTCCTACCTGCTAGTGCCTCCCTGTCTGCACTCTAGCTGTGCTTGCCTTTACCCCCCTGTCTGCATACCCGCCTGCCTGCATACCAGTCGTGCCTGCCTATACCCTCCAGTCTGTGTGCCAGCCTACCAGCCTGTTCCTGTATTTCCCTGTGTGGGTCAACAGCCGTGTCCGGGGTCTGTCCTGGAGTAGCACCTGGTCCCTCTGCTCGGTTCCTCCTTGGTGCACTGGCGTCGTATGCCGTCGTGCGACCCTGGTCGGATCGGGTGAATACTTAGTCACGCCCCTCCAGGCATTCACTCTCCGGCACGGTCCAGTGGAATCACTACCAATCACACGCACACGCCGCTTAGCCCGGGCGTGTGCATAACAGCATGCTCAGGCCATGGTTCCCGTTGAGCCCCACGGCCTTCGCCCTCTGAGAAGTTTTCCAGCGAATATATGCATTAAAATGAATAAATAAATTTTTTTTCTCTTAGCTGAGTTCCAGGCGAAATTACGCACCGTCCAGATGGATCTATCAGCTCTCGTTCCTGCGGATCCGCCACGTTACTATGGGGATCCAAGACAGTGTCGTGCATTTGTGGAGCAATGCATGCTACACTTTAAGGCCTACCCTCTCTACTTTCCTTCCGATTGGGCTAAAGTGGCCTTTATGATGTCTTACCTGGCGGGTGATGCCTTGGAATGGATCAACCCCCTATATGAAACACAGGATCCGATCCTCCGGGACCTAATGGCCTTCCTGGTGGCCTTTCTAATGGTCTTCGATGATCCTAACCCGGAGGCTCCTGCTGAAGCTTCACCTCCCAATATCCCGGAGCAGCCCCGATGGGTAATGTGTGTGGGTAGCGCAATAGTCCTCCAGCCCAATGAGACTACTGCCCACCCAGAATCCTCACAGGGTGACTACGCTTTCCGGAATACTTCTCTCAACCTCAAGAGGCAGTCCAGACGTGCTAGACGTAGAGGCAAGCCGTCACGCCAGGGTCTGTCCTCCCTGAGACCTCCTGACCCCAACCTTGAAGTCCCTACTGAAGCTTCATCTCCCTGTATCCCGGAGAAACCCCAATGGGTAATGTGCGTGGGTAGTGCACCAGTTCTCCTGCCCGAAGAGACTTCTGCCCATCCAGACTCCACACAGGAGAACTTCCTGCACCCGGCATCAGATGCTTCTCTCTCTTTAACCGGTGTGCATGTCCAAGGATGCTCCAAAGCTGTGGTTACCTCTGAGTCTGTGCACCTCTACTACCTGGCGGAGGATCCCCTGTTGCCTCCTGAATCCTCCGGGATACCACTCGATGACAAATGGAGAGAGACTTCTCTACACCCGGTACTCAATACTTTGTCCGCTTCGTCCTGTGAGCCTGACAATGGGTACCCCAAAGTGGTAGTTACCCCCGAGTCTCTACACCCCTCCGACCAGGCGGAGGATCTCCAGTTGTCTCCTGAACCCTTCGGGGTGCTACCTGGTAGCGAAAGGACAGAGACTCTCCTATACTCTGTACCTGATACCTCGCTCGCTTCGTCCAGTGAGTCCAACCTAGTGTACTCCGAAGCAGAGGTTACTCCCGAGTCTCTACACCCCTCCGACCAGGCGGAGGACCTCCAGTTGTGTTCAGAACCCTTTGGGGTGCCACCTGGTGGTGAAAGGACAGAGACTCTCTTATACTCTGTACCTGATACCTCGCTCGCTTCGTCCAGTGAGTCCAACCTAGTGTACTCCGAAGCAGAGGTTACTCCCGAGTCTCTACACCCCTCCGACCAGGCGGAGGACCTCCAGTTGTGTTCAGAACCCTTCGGGGTGCCACCTGGTGGTGAATGGACAGAGACTTTCCTATACTCTGTACCCGATACCTCGCCTGCTTCCTCCAGTGAGTCCAACCTAGTGTACTCCGAAGCAGAGGTTACTCCCGAGTCTCTACACCCCTCCGACCAGGCGGAGGACCTCCAGTTGTGTTCAGAACCCTTCGGGGTGCCACCTGGTGGTGAATGGACAGAGACTTTCCTATACTCGGTACCCGATACCTCGCCTGCTTCCTCCAGTGAGTCCGACCTAGTGTACTCTGAAGCAGTTGTTTTCTCTGAGCCTCTGCACTCTTCTGACCCGGCGGAGGACCTCCAGTTGTTTCCTGAATCCTCCGGGGTACCACCAGATAACAAAGAGACAGTGACTTTTCCTCATTATGTACCTGATAACCCGTCTATTTTTTCCTGTGAGCTTGACAAGATGTACCTCGAAGCAGAGATTACCCTCAAGTCTCTGTCCCCCTCCAACCCAGTGAACGACTGGTCCTCGAATTCCCTGCGGAAGATTCTGGCAGGTCTGAAGAAGAGGGGGCGTAAGGGGGGAGGTACTGTAACATACCTGGCGGCGTCCTTGCATAGTGGTCCATTTCCCACTGTGCAGGAGCGCGCACTTGATCTCCTGTCCGGAATGTCTCTCTGGCTTCCCTCCATGCTGTCTGTTTGTGTCTGTCTCTGCTGCTTAAGGGCGGCGCCCGATCACTTCCTGCTTTTTGTACCTGCTGTGGGTCACACCCCTTGTGCGTCCTCAGCCTATTGCTGTCTGACACTTGGTATATAGCTCAGCAGCTCCCTTCTATCCCTGCCTGAGCATAAGTGTTTTCCTTCAGTGTGTGCTTGCACTCTGAAGGTGCCAGGTCCCGTCTTTGTTTCCTTGTCTGCCTTTCCTGGAGGCTGTATTTCCAGGCCTGTCTGAACTTAGTCCTGTATGTCTCCTGCTTTGCGGTATTAGTTCCCGTGTCTGAACTAAGTCCTGTATTTCTCCTGCTTTGCGGTATTAGTTCCCGTGTCTGAACTAAGTCCTGTATGTCTCCTGCTTTTTGTATCAGTTCCCGTGTCTGAACTGAGTCCTGTATGTCTCCTGCTTTTTGTATCAGTTCCCGTGTCTGAACTGAGTCCTGTATGTCTCCTGCTTTGCGGTATCAGCTCCCGTGTCTGAACTGTGTCCTGTATGTCTCCTGCTTTGCGGTATTAGTTCCCGTGTCTGAACTAAGTCCTGTATGTCTCCTGCTTTGCGGTATTAGTTCCCGTGTCTGAACTGAGTCCTTTCTGTGTTCTCTTGTCTGTCCTGTCTGAACACGCTCCTTGCCTGTTCGTTCCGCCTTCTAGTGGCCGATTTCCTAGACCCGCTCCTGTTTCTGGTCTGTCCTGTCTGAACACGCTCCTTGCCTGTTCGTTCCGCCTCTCTGGGGGCCGTATTCCCAGACCCGCTCCTGTATCCCGCTGCAGTGTCGGTCTCCTCCGTACACTCAGTTCCAGTCTGAACTCTCTCCTGTCCTTTACCTGTTTTGCCTCTATGTCCGTTCCCTTCCTTTTTCTGCAGAGTCTGAACTCGTACCTAACTCCTGCTTGTTGCTTCTGCAAGTACTGTGTGAGTATCTGGCTCTGTCTTTCCCTTCCTGTCTGTTCCGTGTGAACAGAGCCCTGTCCTCCCTGCTCAGCCTTGTCTGCACTCTAGCTGTGCTTGCCTGTAACCCTCTGCCTGTATTGTTCCTGAGTCCCGGTGTGTACTGGGTCCTATCCCGCCTGTGTTCCTACCTGCTAGTGCCTCCCTGTCTGCACTCTAGCTGTGCTTGCCTTTACCCCCCTGTCTGCATACCCGCCTGCCTGCATACCAGTCGTGCCTGCCTATACCCTCCAGTCTGTGTGCCAGCCTACCAGCCTGTTCCTGTATTTCCCTGTGTGGGTCAACAGCCGTGTCCGGGGTCTGTCCTGGAGTAGCACCTGGTCCCTCTGCTCGGTTCCTCCTTGGTGCACTGGCGTCGTATGCCGTCGTGCGACCCTGGTCGGATCGGGTGAATACTTAGTCACGCCCCTCCAGGCATTCACTCTCCGGCACGGTCCAGTGGAATCACTACCAATCACACGCACACGCCGCTTAGCCCGGGCGTGTGCATAACAGGAGGGTTTATTGAGGATGGGTGTGAGTGTGGCATGCTTGAAGGATGATGGGAAAATGCCGGATTTAAGTGATAGGTTGAAAAGATGGGTTAGGGGGGGGATGAGGACAGTAGTGAGGTTAGGGAGGAGGTGGGATGGGAGGGGGTCGAGGGCACAGGTGGTGAGGTGTGAGTGAGCTAGCAGAGAGGAGAGGAGGTCTTCTGTCATGGGGGAGAAACTACATTTGGGTGAGGGGGGCTGGGCGGTGGGGGTGCGGGGCCGAGCGGCTTGTAGATTGAAGCTTTGTCTGACTTTGTCAATCTTGTCCTTGAAGAAGGTGGCAAAGTCGTCGGCTGAGATGAGGGGTGAGGGGGGGGTGCATGGGGACGGAGTAGAGAGTTGAAGGTACTGCAAAGTTGCTTGGGGTTGCGGGATAGGGTGATTATTAGGGAAGAGAAGTAGTCTTGTTTTGCATTCGTGAGAGCGGTCTTGAAGGCCGTGAGGGACTGTTGAGCCAGGTGAGGTGTTCGGCAGAGTGGGATTTCTTCCATTTCCGCTCAGCCACTCTAGACGTCTGCCGAAGTTTTTTCGTGAGGGGCGTTAGCCAGGGTTGTCTGTGTGCACGGGTAGTGATGTGTGAGAGCGGGGCAGCTTGGTCGAGGGCTGTGTTGAGGGTGGTGTTGTAGAGGGTGGCGGCTGCGTCAGCGTCCTGAGAAGAAGCTAGGCCGGAGAGAGGGAGGAGGGACTCGGAGAGTGAGTGGAAGTCGATGAGTTTGAGGTTTCTGCGGGGGTGGGGGAGTGAGCGGGGAGGGGCGATCAGAGAGGGGGGGAGAGGGAGGAGAAGGTCAGTAGGTTGTGGTCAGATAGGGGGAGAGGTGAGTTTTCCAGGTTAGCAAGGGAACAGAGGCGGGTGAAGACAAGGTCCAGTGTGTGACCGTCGGTGTGTGTGGCGGATGAGGTCCATTGGGAGAGGCCGAGGGAGGAGGTTAGGGATAGGAGTCTGGAGGCGGCGGTGCAGGGGGTGTCAACGGGGATATTGAAGTCACCCATGATGATGGTGGGGATGTCAGAGGAGAGGAGGTGGAGGAGCCAGGTTGTGAAGTGGTCAAAGAAAGAGGAGGGGGATCCTGGGGGACGGTAGATAACTGCCAGTTGGAGGTTGCAAGGGGAGAAGATGCGCACGGAGTGTGCCTCGAAGGAGGGGAGGGGGTAGGAGGGGGGCGGCGTAATCGGGATGAAGGAGCACGTATTGGCCAGGAGTAGGCCGACGCCTCCACCGCGGGTGTTGTTGGGGCGGGGGGTGTGGGAAAATGTAAGTCCACTGTAGGAGAGGGCGGCCGGGGAGGTTGTGTCGGAGGGGGTGAGCCAGGTTTCCGTGATGCCGAGGAAGGAGAGTTTTTTGGAGATGACGAGGTCGTGGATGTATGGAAGTTTATTGCAGACCGAGCGGGAGTTCCAGAGGGTGCCCGGAAGGGAGACTGGGGAAGCAGGGGCCGGAGGGATGGGTCTGAGGTTGTTGAGGTTACGGGGGTTGGTTATATGTCGTGGGAGTGAGGGGGTGGTGTGATGGGGTGGGCCAGGATTAGGGGAGATGTCACCCGCAATTAGGAGGAGCAGGGAGAGGGTGAGAAGGTGTGGGCAGGAGAGCTTGCGTGGCGGGCGTGGTTGTTTGGAGATGGAGGGTTGAAAGTGGAGAAACAGATCAGATGAGAGGGTGAGCTGAGTAGGTAGGATGGAGGGAGAGATGAGCATTTCATTATTGGGGGGAGTGATGATTGGGTGTAGTAGGAAGTGGAGAAGGATGGGAGTGAGGGTGAGAAGAAGCGGGAACATTGCTGGGGTGAGTAGTGGGCGAGAGGTGACAGGGATAGGAGGCAGCCCGGGAACGATGTAGGTGGGGTGAGTCCTAGTGGGGGACGGTTGGCCGCATGTGAGGTGCTGCTGGGGGATAGGATGCGATCAGGGATGGGGAGCAGTTCAGGGATGGGTTGCAGTCTGGGGGAGAGGTACAAACAGCCGGGGTAGAGATGAAAGTGAAGTAGCCGGGGGAGATGCAGCAGCCGTGGACGAGGTGATGGAGCCTGGATGAGAGGGTGCGGCTGGGGATAGGATGATACGGCAGGGGTGGGGTGATGCGGCAGGGATGAGATGAAGCAGCTGGAGATGAGGTGATGCAGCGGGGATGAGATGAAGCAGCCGGAAATTTGGTGATGCGGTAGGGGTGAGATGATGCAGTCAGAGATGAGGTGCTGTAGCCGGGGTGTGGTGATGCAGCCTAGATGAGAGGAGGCAGTTGAGGATGAAGTGAAGCAGCCGATGATGGGAAGATGCAGCCGAGGATGGGAAGATGCGGCCGAGGATGGGAAGATGCAGCCAAGGATGGGATGATGCAGCCGAGGATGGGATGATGCAGCTGAGGGAGAGATGATGATGCGGCCGAGGATGAGATGAGGCGGTCGAGGATGGGATGAGGCAGCCGAGGATGGGATGATGCAGCCGAGGATGGGATGATGCAGCCAAGGATGGGATGATGCAGCCGAGGATGGGATGATGCAGCCGAGGATGGGATGGTGCAGCCGAGGATGGTATGGTGCAGCCGAGGATGGGATGGTGAAGCCGAGGATGGGATGATGCAGCGGAGGATGGGATGGTGCAGCCGAGGATGGGATGGTGCAGCCGAGGATGGGATGATGCAGCCGAGGATGGGATGGTGCAGGTGATGCAGCCAAGGATAGGATGGTGCAGCCGGGAGCAGGATGATGCAGCCAGGGGCTTAGGAGCGGCTGGCAGGGTTAGGGGCAGGCAGCAGGGTGGGAGGCAGGATGAGAGGCAGCCAGCAGGGTCAGAGGCGGCCAGGAGGGTCAGAGGCGGCCAACAGGGTCAGAGGCGGCCAGCAGGGTCAGAGGCAGCCAGAGGGGGTTCATTGCGGCCAGGGGGCCGGGTGCGGTGGGGAGTCAGGTGCGGTCGGGTCCGGTGAGGCTGAAGGCCCAGTTCATTCAGGGGCATGTTACAGATAAGGGCCTGAACCTGCAGATGGGCCAGGTGTAGCTGAGGGCCCAGCGCGGTCAGGGGCACGGTGCGGTCAGGGCCAGCGCAAGCAGGTACAGCCAGGGGCCAGGTGTGGCTGGGGCCCAATATAGCCTGGGGTACGGTGCCGTCAGGGCCAGCAGAGACAGGTGCGGCCAGGTGTGGCTGAGGGCGCGGTGCGGCCTAGGGTACGGACTGGACGGTCTTGGCTGCGGTGTGGGCAGCTGTGGGGCCCCGGGTCAGGGCAGGCCAGTGTGGGGGTCCGCTGCACAGTCTATGGGCCGGGAGCTGCAGTGGGCTCCGCGCTAGGCTGGGGCCGATGGAGGTAGGGCACCGAAGGCGGCGCCGTCGATCCCCGCACAGCCCACGGCCCCGCACCGCTGTGGAGGGTCCCGAGCGCAGCGCTGACAGCTCCACTTGGTATTCAGCTGGGTATGCTGCGGTGGACCCCGTGGGAGTGCCGATTGCCCTCCACAGCCCACAGCTCTGTAGCACCGCGGAGGGCCAGGCGCAGGTACGGGAGCCCAGGAGGGAGCAGGCCAGGCCGCGGTCGGGCCTGTAGCAATGGCGGGGTGTGGAGGACCGCACTTACCGGTGGTCCAGGCGGTGAAGAACCGCACAGAAGTCCGGGGCTGCAGCAGCGCGGATGAGCGCCGCAGCCTTTGGGGGACCGTGCTGGGAGCGCTGGAGGCACCCGGGTGCCGGCGATGTCAGGGACGCAGGCCCAGGTGAGGGCCGCAAGGCACGGCCGCTGGCCGCACACGGGCAGGCCGGCCAGAGGGTCTGGTAGGTGGCCCAGATGGTCGGAGGGTGCCCGGGGTGATGTAGGTGAGGATGGTAGTGTGTAGGGAGAACGGGCGAGCTTGGATGCGGTGGATGGTGTCCAAGTGCCTGGAGCCTCCCTACGTGTGACCATCACCCCCGGCGGCCATCTTCAATATCAATTTTGTCAAAGACTACATAGGTCCACTAGGGTCTTCTCCACCGTTATCTTGATAGTGTCAATCCTTTGGATTGGCTGCTGGTCTTCTTCTTTGACTTCGTCCTTCTATAACTCAAAGTATGATGTCCTTTTCCAGTGATTGCTGTCTTCCAGTCAATCCTTAGACTAGTGTAAATGCTGTTGTCAGTCAGTCCACAACTAATTCCAACGCTGTGGACTGTCAGTCCTTTTAAATGCTGTGGTCATTCAGTCCACAGTGTAGTCTTAATAGTGTGGTTAGTCTCTTGTAATCGTGGTATTGATTGTTACACCGCTGATTACAAGGCTATTCTATGAAATAGAATAGGGGATTCCTCACTTTAGAAGACAGAGGTTGGCCCACAGTCTACCGTAAATATGATCAGGCAGTCCACAACTAGTGTGAATGCTGTGGTCAGTCAGTCCATTTTTTATTATTAACGGCCTTCGGTTGAAACTCTAGCCATGACGACTGGATGAATTAACGATCTTTGGGAAGATCAATTTTGTGCAAGACTAGATAGGTCCACTAGGGTTTTCTTCACCATTATCTTGATAGTGTCAATCCTTTGGAATGGTTCCTGGTCTTCCTCTTTGCTTTCTTCCTTCTATATTTCAAAGTATGATGTCCTTTTCCAGTGATTGCTGTCTTCCAGTCAATCCTTAGACTAGTGTAAATGCTGTTGTCAGTCAGTCCACACCTAATTTAAATGCTGTGGACTGTCAGTCTTCATAAATTTTGTGGTCAATTGGTCCACAGTGTAGTCTTAATACTGTGGTCAGTATCTTGTAATCGTGGTATTGATTGTTACACCGCTGATTACAAGTCTATTCTATGAAACAGAATAAGGGATTCCTCACTTTAGAATACAGAGGATAATGAAAATAAATGTTCCTTATGTCTCTACCTAAGATATGGTTGTGTTATACTAGGAGTTGTGTATAGAAAATATACATATGTAAACCACTAACAGTATATTCTCATGTATCAGAAAGGTGTTGTGACACCTCCGCAGGTCTAGAACTTATGCCTAGACTGACTATTATCAGTAATTAATATGAATATTAATTACCTGTTATTTGACTTTCCACATTCTTTTCTTGGAGTCCACAAGGAAACATTTCAAATCCCACGATGTCAAAGGGCGTCAGTCACCTGTAAATATTCAAAAGAGTGATATGTTCCTGCTACATGCTATACACACCAAAGAGTATGATGGAAAAAGTATAACACTCTAGGGTCAAAATTACTTATTTCAAAGATAAAGACTGTGGTCAGTCGGTCTGCATTTTATTATAAAAATTGTAGTCATACAGTCCATTTTATGCTCAATTCTTTCACAGACTACTGTAAATGTGGTCAGGCAGTTGATTTTTTATTATTAACGGCCTTAGGTAGAAACTCTAACAAAGAAGTGTTAGGTGTTTGTTGGATCTGAAATGGGTTCAGAATCATCAGTGGAATCTGTGGTTTCCCATTCTGGTCCAGCCAGGGCAGATGCTGCTCAGTTTTGTCATCAGTCCCAACGCCTGGCTGGTGCACAATAAGTGCATGTTGTCTTTTGGGTATTTGTGCCTAGCAACATGAAGCATAGGTTGCGGAGGGAGACAGGGCTTCTGCAGCCTAAGTCCAGGATGCATCACACTGAGCATTCCCGTGGCGGACCGTGATTGGTGGTTTGGGAGTCAGCTGACCCGGTGACCTGGCACCGCCTGATTGGTCGCGGGTGACGTCACCAATGGTGCGACGGTGCGCAGGGCTTAATCTTTAAAAGACCCACCCACAAACATGGCGGCGCGCTCTGATCTTTGAGCAATGATGGTGTGTGGACGCTTGGTCTCTTGGGCTCCACGTGTGCTTTATTTTATGCTAGGCAGGTGTAGTGGAAATAGGCAGGCTAGTTGAAATAGGCAGGTAGCTTCGTCTCACGGTCTGGCTCAGGCAAAGGGGTCGCCTTACACCCCAAGCAGCCTGCAGACGCCCCAGGCTGCATCGCGGATCCCGGGTTCGGTTGCGTTCCATTATAATAAAGTTGTTTGCAATCGTCCCCTTAACAGTATCAGAGAGCCAGGGTCTTGCTGAACATGGCTGACAACCAGCAACTGCAGCGCTATATACAGCAACTTGAGGCCAGACTTAGGACTCTGGAACAAGCTGCCCCGGTCGCTGATATCACTGCAGTAGCTACCCTGGCAGCTTCTCAAGCAGCCAATCTGGTTAACACGGCTGCGGTGAATGCTGCGACAGCTGCAACTGCCCCATTACCCCGTTTTGCTCTCCCAGAAAAAAATTTCTGGGGACAGTAAATCCTGCAGGGGTTTTATTAATTTATGCTCCATTCATTTGAAGATGATGGAGGCACGGTTCCCCTCCGAAAGAGCCAAAGTGGATTATTTCATCTCATTACTCTCCCACAGGGCTCTGGAGTGGGCTACTCCTCTATGGGAGCGGAATGATCCGGTTATGGCTAATGCGGGTCTTTTCCTTAAGACCCTAAAGAGTGTATTCCTAGGTCCTCAGGTCACGCATGATACGCTTGTGACACCCCAGGGGTCTGGTTGCCACAGTGATAGAGATATTACGTCTGAGAGCAGGTGGGAGGTCTCTTGGTCAGGGATCCTATGCATGCCACACCTCCTGCCCAGTCCTGGGAGGGGAAGAACTTCCCCTATATAAACCTAGGGCTGAGGCAGGGTTAGTGAGTAGAGAAGAAGTAGAGACAGAGAAGCAGATATAGGAAAAGAACATCAGGAGCTCTGTGGGAGCAGTGCTACAAGGAGTCAGGGGCTGGCAGCTGCAGAGCTCGCCCTGACTGAGAAGTTATCACCGGACCCGGAGTCCGAGGCTGTGGGGACTAACTCCTATCCAGCAGCAGAAACCGACCGGCAGGGGATTGCAGGTCCTCTGGCCCAGAAACCCGAAGGCACGGTCACACGCGTGGGACCAGCACCGCCGTCGTGGAGCGGAAGCTACTAGAAGGCCCCGAGTCACCGGCCATACGGGTGAGCACCACACGGTACACTCAGGGACGTGGGCTACTTATACCCGCCTCTAGCAAGGTAGCCGGAAGAGTATCGTTAGTTTGGGAGGCCTACAACTCCGCCTGGCCAGGGGAGATCCCATCTGCTCAAGGACTGACCAGGCCCCAATCGCTAGCCAGTACTCCGGGAGGGTCTATCTTTGTCACCAGTAAAGACCCTGAACTACACCGTACCGTCTCCGAGTGGTTCCTGCTACCCCCATCATCCACGTCGGCTGCCCTGAGGCCATACCCCTCCCGTTGGGGGTTATACTATCACGCTGCACAATCCTACCACCGGCCTCAGCGGTCTGCCCTGCAGCAGCAGCTCCTTAGCTGTACTCAATGGGTGGCGTAGTCGTCCAACATCTACCGCTAATACAGCGCCACTTAGTCTGACTCCCTGGGCACGGACCGGATCACCGCCACGAGACTACAACCCTAAAGAGATCCGGCTCCGGGTAAGCTCCCGCGTGCGCAACGCAGCGCGACACAGGCCCAGGGGTGCGTCACGCTCTTAAGCTTCTTGCGTTGATCCAGGGTTCTGCCACCGCCAGCCACTATGCCAGCCAGTTCAGAACCTTAGCGGCTGAACTGGATTGGCCTGAGCGGTCGCTTATCCCGGTGTTTTGGAGGAGGTTGGCAGGGCATATTAAAGATGCTCTAGATACCAGAGAGATCCCAACCTCTCTGAAAGAGTTGATCACTCTCGCTAACCGAATAGATCTGCGTCATGCAGAACGCAAGTTAGAGCTGGAGGTTTCCAGACCTCGGTTTCGGTTGGCATCCTCTTTCTCTAGACCTATCTCCAAACCCGCGGGTCTCGACCCAGAGCCTGAGGCTATGGATATATCCCGGACTAAGTCTAAACCCCCTCGATCCCGACCTGCACATCTCTTGGAGAACCCCGTTAACCCTAGAACGCATGACCATAAAAATCTACACTTTCACATACCTGGGGCCTTTTAGGCCCATGTGCAAATAATAAATAAATGACCAACTGGAAATGACAAACAACTATATACCTGAGGAATACCTAGAGTTTCAAAATTCTAACTAAAGAAATCTTGCAGAAAATAGAAAACAATTAACAGGGCGGGCCTGCGAGGCCCCAGGTATGCGTTCTAGGGTTAATAAGGGTTCCAAGCGGTCGGGAAACGAGGGTGTCTAACCACCGTTGGAGGGGGTGTGTTAGATTCAGGGGTTTCCTCCTCCAAATTATTGTATGAGGTGACGTTGTCCTTCGGAACAACCATGGCTACTGCAAGGGCGTGGGTGGATTCTGGAGCCGATGGCAATTTTTTGTCATCAACATTTGCCCAGAGGCATGCCATCCCTATGGAGTTACTGCCCAAGCCAATGAACATCAGGGTGGTCAACGGTTCTCTGCTAGACAAACAAATCACTCACCAGTCAGCCCCCCTCACCATTTCGTTTCCTCAGGGTCACTGGGAGGTTATCTCTTTCCTTATTATCCCCGGGGGATTAGATGAGGTGCTATTGGGTCTCCCTTGGCTAGGTTGTCACACTCCACACATTGATTGGAGTACAGGGAGAATTTCTTCCTGGGGTAAGAATTGTGTGCCTCAATGTATGGTTACAGCCGCCCGGAGGGTAGTCTCAGAGCCTTCTCCCGACTTGTCCGTTCTGCCAGTACAATATCGGAGTTTTGCAGACGTCTTTTCCAAAAAGGGTGCAGAGACTCAACCCCCCCACCGACCATATGACTGTCCTATTGACTTGGTCCCCGGTACGGAGCCCCCTTGCGGTAGGGTTTATCCCCTGTCTGTACCCGAGACCCAGGCCATGTTAGACTATATCAAAGAGAACCTGGCCCGGGGATTTATCAGAAAATCGGTCTCTCCTGCTGGAGCGGGGTTTTTCTTCGTCCAGAAGAGGGTGATTTACGTCCCTGCATTGATTACAGAGGACTAAATGCCATCACCATCAAAAATAAATACCCTCTGCTCCTTATTTCTGAACTATTCGACATGTTGCGAGGGGCTAACATCTTCACTAAATTGGACCTGCGAGGGGCCTATAATCTTGTGCGAATCCGTGAGGGTGACGAGTGGAAAGCAGCCTTTAACACTCGTAATGGTCATTACGAGTATCTCGTCATGCCTTTCGGGTTATGCAATGCCCCTGCGGTTTTTCAAGATTTTGTCAACGATATCTTTTGGGATTTGCTGCTATCTTCCGTGGTAGTCTATCTTGATGATATCCTTATCTTTTCCCCGGACCTCTCCACACACAGAGAGGATGTTCGCAGAGTTTTTGAACGATTGCGAGCAAATTCTTTGTATTGTAAGCTGGAGAAGTGTCAGTTTGAACGAGAGTCTCTACCGTTACTGGGCTACATCATATCCAGTAAGGGATTGGCTATGGACCCACAAAAGTTGGTGGCGGTACAGAACTGGCAGGAGCCCCACTCCCTTAAAGTGGTACAATGCTTCATGGGCTTTATCAACTACTACCAGCAGTTCATACTACATTTTTCCACACTGGTGGCTCCTTTAGCAGCTTTAACCAGGAAGGGGGCCAATCACAAGAATTGGTCTAAGGAGACATCCGAGGCGTTCCAGGAGATTAAGTCCTATTTTTCTAGAGCTCCTATTCTCCCTCGCCCGGATGTGGACAAGCCATTTTTCCTGGAGGTCGATGCCTCCACTGTGGGAGCAGGAGCGGTTCTCTCTCAAAAGAATGAACAGGGTCGGACAAGACCATGTTTTTTCTTCTCCAAGACCTTCTCTCCAGCAGAGAAGAATTATACGATTGGTGACAAAGAATTACTTGCTATTAAGATGGCTTTTTCGGAATGGAGGTACCTCTTGGAGGGAGCTAAACATCCTTTCGTGGTATATTCCGATCATAAAAATCTTTCGTACCTACAGACGGCGCAGCGTCTTAACCCGAGGCAGGCCAGGTGGTCTCTTTTCTTTTCCTGGTTCAATGTCTCTATTCACTTTTTAAAAGGGGAAAAGAACCCCCGGGCGGACGCTTTGTCCCGGTCTATGGATACGGCTGAGGATGAGAACGAGCCTAGGCTTATTTTTCCTTCAGAGTGTATGCGAACGGTGGCTCCAGTGTCTCTAAACCAGGTCCCTCCCGGGAGGACATTCGTTCCTCCTAATTTACAGAATGAGGTACTCTCCTGGTCACATGCCTCTAAGATCGGAGGTCATTTTGGGGTCAAACGTACCACGGAGTTTCTCCAACGGTCGTATTGGTGGCCTCGGTTATCCCAGGACGTTGAAGAATATGTCCAAGCGTGTGTCTCCTGTGCAAGAAACAAATCGTCCCGTCAGAAGCCGGCTGGTCTTCTTCATCCGTTACCCTTGGCGGATAGACCTTGGGAGCTGGTTGGGATGGATTTTATTGTCGAGTTACCTAAGTCCCAGGGAAACGCGACAATATGGGTAGTGTCTGACCATTTTTCTAAGATGGTTCACCTGGTTCCTCTGCCTAGGGATCCCTCTTTCCGGGTTCTGGCATCACTGTTCATTTGTCACGTTTTCCGTCTCCACTGAATGCCTGATAGGATTGTCTGTGACCGGGGTCCACAGTTTTCCTCCCGGTTCTGGAAAGAATTGTGTAATTTGCATAACATTGAACTGAATCTTTCTACTGCCTATCACCCGGAGACCAATGGTCTGGTGGAACGCACTAACCAGACGCTTGTGACATACTTGCGTCATTTCGTTTCGGCCAACCAGAATGACTGGGCGATATTGCTCCCCTGGGCAGAGTTTGCCCTAAACAACGCTGTGGCAGATTCCACAGGTCAGACTCCGTTTCTCCTAAATAATAGCCAACATCCACGAGTCCCGGTTCCTATGCCAGTTTCCTCTGTGGAACCTGGAGTCAGAGATTGGGCTCTGGAGGCACGGGAGGTTTGGGATCATACCCAGGATGCGATATTGGCCTCCAAGCATCGGATGAGAGAGTCGGCTGACACTCATCGCCGTCCAGCCCCCGTATTCTCCCCGGGCGACAGGGTGTGGCTCGCGGCTCGCAATATCAGAGTACGTGGGGAATCCGCTAAGTTTGCCCCCCGTTTTATTGGCCCTTTCAGAATTTTGGCCCAAATAAACCCCGTTGTGTACCGGTTACAGTTACCACGACACATGAGGATTCACGACACTTTTCATGTGTCGCTCCTTAAGCCGGTTCACCTGACCAAATTCTCGGAAAACCAACCTGCTCCAGACTCCAGGGGTGATGATTTTGAGGTACAGGCGATTGTGGGGTCTATGATGGTTCATGGCAAAAAATAATACCTTGTACACTGGAGGGGCCATGGATCTGAGGATCGTTCCTGTGAACCAGTGGACCACATTCATGCTCCCTTGCTTGTTGAGGAATATGAGTGTCAAGTGGAGGGGGATAATGTTAGGTGTTGGGCATTTGCTGGATCTGAAATGGGTTCAGAATCATCAGTGGACTCTGTGGTCTTCCATTCTGGTCCAGCTGGGGCAGATGCTGTTTAGCATTGTTGTCAGTCCCAATGCCTAGCTGGTGCACAAGATGAGCAGGTTGTCTCTTGGGTATTTGTGCCTAGCAACATGAAGCATAGGTTGTGGAGGGAGACAGGGCTTCTGCAGCCTAAGTCCAGGATGCATCGCACTGAGCATGCCCCTGACATGGCCGTGATTGGTGGTTTGGGAGTCAGCTGACCCGGTGATCTGGCACCGCCTGATTGGTCGCGAGGGACGTCACCAATGGTGCGATGGTGGGCAGGGCTTAATCTTTAACCCCTTAAGCCCCGAGGGTGGTTTGCACGTTAATGACCAGGCCAATTTTTACAATTCTGTCCACTGTCACTTTATGAGGTAATTACTCTGGAACGCTTCAACGGATCCCCCTGATTCTGAGACTGTTTTTTCGAGACATATTGTACTTCATGATTTTGGTAAAATTTCTTCGATATCACTTGCGTTTATTTGTGAAAAAAATGGAAATTTGGCGAAAATTTTGAAAATTTTGCTATTTTGAAAATTTGAATTTTTATGCCCTTAAATCAGAGAGATATGTCGCACAAAAGAGTTAATAAATAACATTTCCCACATGTCTACTTTACATCAGCACAATTTTGGAACCAAATTTTTTTTTGTTAGGGAGCTATAAGGGTTAAAAGTTGACAAGCGATTTCTCATTTTTTCCAACAAAATTTACAAAACCATTTTTTTAGGGACCACATCACATTTGAAGTCACTTTGAGAGGTCTTTATGACAGTAAATACCCAAGAGTGACACCATTCTAAAAACTGCACCCCTCAAGGTGCTCAAAACCACATTCAAGAACTTTAATAACCCTTCAGGTGCTTCACAGGAATTTTTTGAATGTGGAATAAAAAAATGAACATTTAACTTTTTTCACAAAAATGTTACTTTAGACCCAATTTTTTTTATTTTCACAGGGGTAACAAGAAAAAATGGACCCCAAGATTTGTTGTGCAATTTCCCCTGGGCACGGAGATACCCAATATTTGGGGAAAAAACACTGTTTGGGCGCACGGCAGGGCTCGGAAGGGAAGGAGCGCCATTTGACTTTTTGATTGTAAAATTTGCTTGAATAATTAGCGGACGCCATGTTGTGTTTGGAGAGTCCCTGTGTGCCCAAACATTGGAGCTCCCCCACAAGTGACCCCATTTTGGAAACTAGACCCCCCAAGGCACCTATCTAGATGCATAGTGAGCCCTTGGAACCCCCAGGTGCTTCACAAATTGATTCGTAAAAATGAAAAAGTGTTTTTTTTTTCACTTTTTCATTTTTATGAATCAATTTGTGAAGCACCTAGGGGCTCCAAGTGCTCACTATGCATCTAGATAGGTGCCTTGGGGGGTCTAGTTTCCAAAATGGGGTCACTTGTGGGGAAGCTCCAATGTTTGGGCACACAGGGACTCTCCAAATGCAACATGATATCCGCTAACAAATTGTCGGCTCAAATTGTTAGCGGACACCATGTTGTGTTTGAAAAGCCCCTGTGTGCCCAAACATTGGAGCTCCCCCACAAGTGACCCCATTTTGGAAACTAGACCCCCCAAGGCACCTATCTAGATGCATAGTGAGCACTTGGAACCCCCTAGGTGCTTCACAAATTGATTCGTAAAAATGAAAAAGTGTTTTTTTTTTCATTTTTTCATTTTTACGAATCAATTTGTGAAGCACCTGGGGTTCCAAGTGCTCACTATGCATCTAGATAGGTGCCTTGGGGGTTCTAGTTTCCAAAATGGGGTCACTTGTGGGGGAGCTCCAATGTTTGGGCACACAGGGACTCTCCAAATGCAACATGGTATCCGCTAACAAATTGAATGGAAAATCGGCTCAAATTGTTAGCGGACACCATGTTGCGTTTGGAGAGCCCCTGTGTGCACAAACTTTGGAGCTCCCCCACAAGTGACCCCATTTTGGAAACTAGACCCCCCAAGGCACCTATCTAGATGCATAGTGAGCACTTGGAACCCCCAGGTGCTTCACAAATTGATTCGTAAAAATGAAAAAGTGAAAAAAAAAACACTTTTTCATTTTTATGAATCAATTTGTGAAGCACCTGGGGGTTCCAAGTGCTCACTATGCATCTAGATAGGTGCCTTGGGGGGTCTAGTTTCCAAAATGGGGTCACTTGTGGGGGAGCTCTAATGTTTGGGCACACAGGGACTCTTCAAATGCAACATGGTGTCCGCTAACAAATTGTCGGCTCAAATTGTTAGCGGACACCATGTTGCGTTTGGAGAGCCCCTGTGTGCCCAAACATTGGAGCTCCCCAATTCTGTTTCACTCTATGAAACAGAATAAGGGATTCCTCACTTTAGAAGACTGAGGATAATGAAAAGAAATGTTCCTTATGTCTCTACCTAAGATATGGTTGTGTTATACTAGGAGTTGTGTATAGAAAATATACATATGTAAACCACTAACAGTATATTCTCATGTATCAGAAAGGTGTTCCACATTCTTTTCTTGGAGTCTACAAGGAAACATTTCAAATCCCACCATGTCAAAGGGCATCAGTCACCTGTAAATATTCAAAAGAGTGATAATATGTTCCTGCTACATGCTATACACACCAAAAAGTATAACACTCTAGAGCCAAAATTACTTATTTCAAAGATAAAGGCTGTGGTCAGTCGGTCTGCATTTTATTATAAAAATTGTAGTCTGACAGTCCACAGTCTATTTTAAATTTTCTGCTCAATCGTTTCACAGTCTACTGTAAATGTGGTCAGGCAGTCCACATCTAGTGTATATGCTGTGTAACATCCCTGGTGGCATGCTTGTGACGCGCCCCTGGGCCTTCATTGCGCGGCATCGCGCGCACGGGGGAGGGCTTACCCGGAGCCGGATCCGATGGGAGTAGTAGTCTCGTGGCGGTGACCCGGTCCGTGCCCAGGGAGTCAAACTGAGCGGCACTGTTTTGCAGTAGATGTTAAAATGTTCGACTACGCCACCCGTTGATTGCGGCTATGAGGCCGCCGCTGCAGGGCAGACCGCTGAGGCCGGTGATAGGATTGTGCAGCGTAGATGGTATAACCCCCAACGGGAGGGGTATGGCCTCAGGGCAGCAGATGTAGATGACAGTGGTGGTGATGGTGAAGCAAGGAAGCTCAGAGACGTGTGGTGTAGTTTCAAGGCTTTTACTCACAGGTGTTGCTCCGGTCACTTCGGCCAAGAGTGACCACCCAAGCCGTGCTGCGTCCACCAGGTGCGGGACTCGGCCAACTCCCGGGCAGTTCCAGAGCGTGGTCCTGAGCTCCCCTCTCTTCCTTCCTACTGGCCGTCCTCACCAGGGACCCACCTATGTCCGGCTCCCTCGGGCATTTTGGTGGCGAAACCTGTCCCGGCTTCCCTGACCCTATTCGTGGTCTGCCTTCCTGGTGGATATGGCGAGGGGTCGCGCCAAAACTTGTCCACGACCTCCGGTTCCTGGCTAAGGATGATTAGCCTCTACCAGCTTGGGATCCGGTACCCTTTTCTACCAACCCTTCACCCTTCTGGTTTACTTCTGGGATCTCAGGGTTCCCTCTTGTCTTGTGTCTCTGGGCCTCTCTTCCTCCTTCTCTCCACTACAGGCCTGGCCCAGGAGCTGGGCCCAGCCGGAGCCACAGCTCCCTGTCAGCCCTCCTGGCTGAACTCTCTCTCAGAACTCACCCTGTCTCTAGATGGTGCCCACCATATATACTCCCTCTATGTGTGAGCCCAGGTGACCAGCACCCAATGGGCTCCTACCTCTATGCCCAGAGCCCCTCCCCTATCTGCCCCTACACTACTAGGATGTTCCTCCCCCCTCCCCACTCCAGCCAGGGACAGACGCTGTCGTACCTGCACAACTATTTGGTGGGAGTACCGTTGTTCTGTCCCCCGGAAATGGGGTGAGTGTAGTGCATGCAGCTATCTGAGCTCAGTCCCACACTCCATCCTTACCCGGGAGTGGAATACCACACCTCTGGTTTGAGGTGCAATACCCCTGTAGCAGCCGAGTCCTCGGGGTGCTACATTCCCCCCTGGTAAACCACAGCACGTCCTCGGGCTGGAAAAGAGTAAAACATACCAAAACTTACAAGCTTTTTTTTTTTTTTTTTAAAACATACACTAACAGGTAAAACATTATAAAACATTATCAGCAAATATAACATGACAGGTAACTTCTTATATATTATTCTAGCAGTATAAACTTTTGATATAAAACTTTTCCATAATAAACGTTCTTGATCCCTGGCCACCGTGCAACTTGTGACCAGGTAAAGTGCCACAGTCACTGATAGAAAAACAGTTCTCCTATAAAACCGGTAGGGGGCGCCTTAGGAAGCGCAACTATTTACAGGATATGGCCGCTCTCAGTCCTCGGCCAGTGAGGATAAGGAATGGCTGCTCACAGTCCTCAGCCTGTGGGGATAAGGAATGGCTGCTCACAGTCCTCAGCCTGTGGGGATAGGGGCACACGGGGAACAATTCACACTAGTCCCAACGGGGAACACACTTTAATTAGCAGTATGACAAGTACCCCTACGGGTAACTATATACAGCTTCAGTTTATGCTACTTCCCTTCAGCAGCGGTGTCCTCTCCTTGTCTCCTCCTGAGGGTAGTCTTCAGACCCGTCCGGGTCCTCTTGATCTTCCTCATACCGCAGCTCTTCCTCCGTTAACCGGTGCACGTGAAGGGCGTACGGTCCTTTAGCGCACTGATGCCGGGTGAAGGTGACCTCATCACCCAGGTAAAGGTCACGTCCGCGGTGTCCCTCTGGCAGGTGGGACTCAACATCCCTACGGGTGACTAAGACGTCGCCGGGGGTCCTGTGATCCCTGATAAAGCCCCAACCGTGCTCCAGTTGGAACTTGATTACGGTCCCGGTGGCGCGGGGACCGTGGGCTGCACGGGGGTTTCGCCGGGTCCGGCGTTTCTGCTCCGCGCTCTGTACCTGCAGCCGCTCCTCGCGGACCCGCCTCTCTTGCCGTTCTTTGTTGAAGACCTCTAGTTGTTGTCGGCAGCACTCCACACGCTGGGCTGCGGCCGCCCGGGTCTCTTGGGTGAACCCCATGAGGTTTTCACCGGTGGGGTCCCATGCGAACTGAGCCTCCTCCAACGGGAGTGGGGTGATCTTGGCGGGCGCCGGAGCCGGGATCAGGGGCTCACACAGGGGCCATTCCTTCCGGAGTCGGGGATTGATGTACTCTGGTGGCCACACAAAGGACTGCCCATCCGGGCAAGTATGTTGTGCGAACAGGTCTTCACCCAAGGGTAGCACTGTGGAGGTTGAGGGCGCGGTGGTGGTAGCGGCGCCCGGATTCACCAGGCCTTGCGACCAGGCCGGTGGCGCTCTGAAGGTGAAGGGCACTGTGGAAACGGCGGCGCCCGGGGGTACTCGGCCTTGCGACCAGGCCGGTGGCGTTTCCTGCTTGGCCGCGCTCAGGGTTGAGGCGCGTGACGTCACAGGGGGCGTGGCCGCGGCTCCTGCCGCTTGAGGCCTAGTTTGGAGCGGTGGCGGTGCAGCATCGGGCACGGTAAGGGGGATTTTGGGCTCTGCGACAGGGAGCTGGGGCAGGCTCACGGCTACTAGGCCTGGGGTGGTGACGTCCCCTTTACCTGCTTCCATCTCTTCAGCTCCTTCCACGGCGTCGTCTCCGGCCTTCGTCCCTCCTGCACCATCCTCAGAGGCAGACAGACTCCTCGTCCCGGGTGGCGTCCTTTGCTGGCGGGTTCCAGCCTGCAGGGCCATTTCTTTGCTCCACTCGGCCAGCACTTCTTGCTGCACTCGGGCCATCTTCCGAGCCAAGCCCTCCAGCGCGGTCTGTGCATGCTCCCGATCTTTGGGGAGCTGTGCCAGGATCTCCACCAGGCCTTCTGGGGTGGCGGCCTGCAACAGGCTCCTGACCAGAGGGTCGGTGCTGCCTGACTCTCCCTCCATCTCCGGGTGCGATCTTTCCCGACTCCTCCAGGCTGCACCCATCCTCTCTCTTTTGTTCTTGATCCGCCCATACTGAGGGTGGTCCCGGGGCCACTTGGTGATTGTCAGTTCCAGGGGCAGACCCCTCGCTCTGATGGACATCTCTATCATTGCAGTCTCTGCTGGTGGGGGCGGTCTCCGCTTTTGGCGCTCTTCTGGGACCAGGCCCACGATGGGAGGTGGTCTCTTGCCACCCTCTGGCACGCCCATAATGGCGTCCGCTCTGCCAGGGCGGGAAATCGTCTCAGATGGCGGGAATCGTCTCCTAATGGCGGGAAACTCCGTGGATGGCGGGAAAAGGCTGCAGATGGCGGGCAAACGGCGGGAAACGACCCGAGATGGCGTCCGATGGCGGGGACCCTCTGGAATTGGCGGGAGACTTCTTCTTATGGTACATATAAACTTTTCTTCAGGCACGCAGTACCCGGTAGTTGCGGGCACGAAATCCTGCCGACTACGCCAAAGTTGACGCGCCCCTGGGCCTTCATTGCGCGGCATCGCGCGCACGGGGGAGGGCTTACCCGGAGCCGGATCCGATGGGAGTAGTAGTCTCGTGGCGGTGACCCGGTCCGTGCCCAGGGAGTCAAACTGAGCGGCACTGTTTTGCAGTAGATGTTAAAATGTTCGACTACGCCACCCGTTGATTGCGGCTATGAGGCCGCCGCTGCAGGGCAGACCGCTGAGGCCGGTGATAGGATTGTGCAGCGTAGATGGTATAACCCCCAACGGGAGGGGTATGGCCTCAGGGCAGCAGATGTAGATGACAGTGGTGGTGATGGTGAAGCAAGGAAGCTCAGAGACGTGTGGTGTAGTTTCAAGGCTTTTACTCACAGGTGTTGCTCCGGTCACTTCGGCCAAGAGTGACCACCCAAGCCGTGCTGCGTCCACCAGGTGCGGGACTCGGCCAACTCCCGGGCAGTTCCAGAGCGTGGTCCTGAGCTCCCCTCTCTTCCTTCCTACTGGCCGTCCTCACCAGGGACCCACCTATGTCCGGCTCCCTCGGGCATTTTGGTGGCGAAACCTGTCCCGGCTTCCCTGACCCTATTCGTGGTCTGCCTTCCTGGTGGATATGGCGAGGGGTCGCGCCAAAACTTGTCCACAACCTCCGGTTCCTGGCTAAGGATGATTAGCCTCTACCAGCTTGGGATCCGGTACCCTTTTCTGCCAACCCTTCACCCTTCTGGTTTACTTCTGGGATCTCAGGGTTCCCTCTTGTCTTGTGTCTCTGGGCCTCTCTTCCTCCTT
This sequence comes from Phyllobates terribilis, assembly GCF_046119375.1. Classification (NCBI taxonomy): domain Eukaryota; kingdom Metazoa; phylum Chordata; class Amphibia; order Anura; family Dendrobatidae; genus Phyllobates; species Phyllobates terribilis. The sequence continues at coordinate 752,246,059 of NW_027362764.1, forward strand.
CTCTCCACTACAGGCCTGGCCCAGGAGCTGGGCCCAGCTGGAGCCACAGCTCCCTGTCAGCCATCCTGGCTGAACTCTCTCTCAGAACTCACCCTGTCTCTAGATGGTGCCCACCAAATATACTCCCTCTATGTGTGAGCCCAGGTGACCAGCACCCAATGGGCTCCTACCTCTATGCCCAGAGCCCCTCCCCTATCTGCCCCTACACTACTGGGATGTTCCTCCCCCCTCCCCACTCCAGCCAGGGACAGACGCTGTCGTACCTGCACAACTATTTGGTGGGAGTACCGTTGTTCTGTCCCCCGGAAATGGGGTGAGTGTAGTGCATGCAGCTATCTGAGCTCAGTCCCACACTCCATCCTTACCCGGGAGTGGAATACCACACCTCTGGTTTGAGGTGCAATACCCCTGTAGCAGCCGAGTCCTCGGGGTGCTACACTTGCATGGTGCACCACCTCCCACCATGCAAGACCGCAATCTTACCCTTCAGTCCGGCCTGAAAGCCGTGTTCCTGTTCATGCTGTGTGCATTCCTCTTGACTGTCTGCTTAGGGCGGCGGCCCGGTTACTTTCTGATTCTTATAGCTGCTGTGGGCACACCCCTAATGCGTCTCCAGCCTATTGCTGTCAGTCACTGGATATTTAAACCCCCTCCACCCAGAAGGAGGTGCCTGTGCAACACCTTCACTCAGTTTGTTCTTGCACCTGTATTGCCAGGTCCTGTCCTCTTACCTGTATCTTCTAGTCTGTGTCCGCCATCTCTGGTGGCTGTATACCCAGACCTGTTTCTGTATTTCGTTGCAGTAGCAGTTCCTGTCTGAACTGTTTCCTAGTCTGTTACTTGTTTTGTCTTTATGTCCGTACCCTTCCTTTTCCTGCATTGACTGAACCTGCACCTAGCTCCAATTCGTTGTCTCTGTACTTCTGTTTGTGAGTTTTGTGTCCATTAGCTACTTCATTGTAAGTACCTTGTGTGTAACTGGTTCTGCTTGTCTCCTTTCCCTTCCTTTGTATCTACCTTATGTGTTCTAGCAATCTTTCTCTATTTTCCTATGTGTTCCATGGGAACAGAGCCCTGTCCTCTCTGCCTGCTTCGTCAGCCCTGTTCTGTTCTGCCTTGTCCACCGCTCCAGCGGTTCCTTTCTGCTCTGCCTTGTATACCAAACCAGCGGTTTAGCTCCGCTCCGCTTGTTCTCCGCGTCTGCGTTTTTTTTGCTCTGCTTTGCTTGTCTACCGCATCTGCGGGTTTTGCTCTGCTCAGCTTTGTCAACTGCATCTGCGGTTTTGCTCTGCTTTGCTTGTCTACCGCATCTGAGGTTTTGCTTTTCTTTGCTTGTCTACCACATCTGCGGGTTTTGCTCTGCTCAGCTTTGTCTACCGCATCTGCGGTTTTGATCTGCTCAGCTTTGTCTACCGCATCTGCGGTTTTAATCTGCTTTGCTTGTCTACCGCATCTGCGGGTTTTGCTCTGCTCAGCTTTGTCTACCGCATCTGTGGTTTTGCTCTGCTCAGCTTTGTCTACCGCATCTGCGGTTTTGCTCTGCTTTGCTTGTCTACCACATCTGCGGGTTTTGCTCTGCTCAGCTTTGTCTACCGCATCTGCGGTTTTGCTCTGCTCAGCTTTGTCTACCGCATCTGCGGTTTTGCTCTGCTTTGCTTGTCTACCGCATCTGCGGGTTTTGCTCTGCTCAGCTTTGTCTACCGCATCTGCGGTTTTGCTCTGCTCAGCTTTGTCTACCGCATCTGCGGTTTTGCTCTGCTTTGCTTGTCTACCGCATCTGCGGGTTTTTCTCTGCTCAGCTTTGTCTACAGCATCTGCGGTTTTGCTCTGCTTTGCTTGTCTACCGCATCTGCGGGTTTTGCTCTGCTCAGCTTGTCTACCGCATCTGCGAGTTTTGCTCTGCTCAGCTTGTCTACCGCATCTGCGGTTTTGCTCTCTGCCTAGTCTAACGCTCCGGCTGTTCCTTTCTGCTTTGCTGTGTTCACCGCACCTGCGGATTAGTTTTGCTTTGCTAGCTCACCGCTCCGGCCGTTCCTCTTTGCTCTGCCTTGTTCACCGCACTTGCGGTTTAGTTCTGCTCTGCCTTGTCCTCCGCTCCAGCGGTTTCGCTTTACGCTACTTGACTACCGCATCTGCGGCTCTGTTCCTGTCTCCCAGTCTGTACTGGACTCTATCCAGCTTGCGCTCCAACCTGTTAGTACCCACCTGTCCGCACTCCAGCCGTGCTTGCTAGTACCCCATCTGTCTGCACACCAGCTTTACTTACTACTACCCCCCCTGTCTGCATACCAGCCATGAGTGCCAGTGCCCACCTGTCTGTATGCCAGCTTAACCTGCCTGTTCCTGCATTCTCCAGTGTGGGTCAACAGCTGTGACCGGGGTCTGACCTGGTGTGGCACCTGGTCCCTCTGCTCGGTTCCTCCTTGGTTCATGGAGTCGTTAGCCGCCGTTCGACCTTGTTCGGATTGGGTTGATACTTAGTTACGCCCCTCCAGGCACTCCTCGGTTCATGGTACAGTGGGAACACTAATCATGCTCACGACAGTCTGTCCGGGCGTGAGCGTAACATGCTTTGGTCAGTCAGTCAGTCCATTCTTTAATTAATGGCCTTCGGTTGAAACTCGAGCCATGACGACTTGATGAATTAATGATCTTTAGGAAGATCAATCTTGTGCAAGACTAGATAGGTCCACTAGGGTCTTCTTCACCATTATCTTGATAGTATCAATCCATTGGATTGGTTGCTGGTCTTGCTCTTTGCTTTCTTCCTTCTATACTTCAAAGTATGAAGTCCTTTTCCAGTGATTGCTGTCTTCAAGTCAATCCATAGACTAGTGTAAATGCTGTTGTCAGTCAGTCCACAACCAATTCAAACGCTGTAGACTGTCAGTCCTTTTAAATGTTGTGGTCATTCAGTCCACAGTGGAATTTTAATATTGTGGTCAATCTCTTGTAATCGCGGTATTGATTGTTACACCGCTGATTACAAGGCTATTCTATGAAATAGAATAGGGGATTCCTCCTTTTAAAAGACAGAGGTTGGCCCACAGTCTAGTCTACTGTAAATATGGTCAAGCAGTCCACATCTAGTGTGAATGCTGTAGTCAGGCAGTCCACACCCAGTGTGAATACTGTGGTCAGTCAGCCCATTTTTTATTATTAACGGCCTTCGGATGAAGCTCGTGGCATGACGACTGGATGAATTAACGATCTTTAGGAAGATCAATTTTGTGAAAGACTACTTAGGTCCACTAGGGTTATCTTCACTATTATCTTGATAGTGACAATCCTTTGGATTGTTTGCTGGTCTTTCTCTTTTCCTTTTTCCTTCTATTCTTCCGAGTATGATGTCCCTTTCCAGTAATTGCTGTCTTCCAGTCAATCCATAGACTAGTGAAAATGCTGTTGTCAGTCAGTCCACACCTAATTTTAATGCTGTGGACTGTCAGTCCTCGTAAATTTTGTGGTCAATTGGTCCACAGTGTTGTCTTAATACTGTGGTCAGTCTCTTGTAATCGCGGTATTGATTGTTACACCACTGATTACAAGGCTATTCTATGAAATAGAATAGGGGATTCCTCCTTTTAAAAGACAGAGCTTGGCCCACAGTCTACTGTAAATGTGGTCACGCAGTCCACACATAGTGTGAATGCTGTAGTCAGTCAGCCCATTTTTTATTATTAACGGCCTTCGGATGAAACTCGAGCCATGACGAATGGATGAAATAACGATCTTTAGGAAGATCAATTTTGTGAAAGACTACTTAGGTCCACTAGGGTCTTCTCCACCGTTATCTTGATATTGTTAATCCTTTGGATTGGCTGCTGGTCTTCCTCTTTGCTTTCTACTTTCTATACTTCAAAGTATGATGTCCTTTTCCAGTGATTGCTGTCTTCCAGTCAATCCTTAGACTAGTGTAAATGCTGTTGTCAGTCAGTCTACAACTAATTCAAACGCTGTGGACTGTCAGTCCTTTTAAATGCTGTGGTCATTCAGTCCACAGTGTAGATTTAGTAGTGTGGTCAGTGTCTTGTAATCGCGGTATTGATTGTTACACCGCTGATTACAAGGCTATTCTATGAAATAGAATAGGGGATTCCTCACTTTAGAATACAGAGGTTGGCCCACAGTCTAGTCTACTGTAAATGTGGTCAAGCAGTCCACACCTAGTGTGAATGCTGTAGTCAGGCAGTCCATTTTTTATTATTAACGGCCTTTGGTTGAAACTCTAGCCATGACGACTGGATGAATTAACGATCTTTGGGAAGATCAATTTTGTGCAAGACTAGATAGGTCCACTAGGGTTTTCTTCACCATTAACTTGATAGTGTCAATCCTTTGGATTGGTTGCTGGTCTTGCGCTTTGCCTACTTACTTCTATTCTTCCGAGTATGATGTCCCTTTCCAGTAATTGCTGTCTTCCAGTCAATCCATAGACTAGTGTAAATGCTGTTGTCAGTCAGTCCATGTAGCGTCGGCGTCCCTGTCTCCTGCTAGGCAGGGACGCCGTTCCCCTCACCTCTCCGCTCCGTGCCCGGCGGCTTCCTCCCGCTCTGCTGGCAGCGCGCGCTGCTTCCAGGCCTCTGTGCTTAGGGCGCGCGCGCTCCCCCTCTCTTAAAGGGGCCGCGCGCGCCGTCCTAAGGAGTCCCCGGCCAATGGCCGGAGGACCTCACCATATATAAGGCACCTCCTCCAAAATGGAGGTGCCCGAGCAATGTTGTTGCAAAGCCTTTCAACTCTGCTTCAGCCCTCAGGTCCCGTTACCAGTTACCTGCCAGTCACCTGCCAGATTCCTGCTTGATACCTGCCTGATACCTGCCTGATATCTGTGTACCTGCTTGCAATCCTGCGGTCCGACAGTCTGCCCTCCAACACCTGTCAGTCTGTCTATGGACCAGCCCGCCCTCTCACCTGGGAGCGCTCACCTGCTACCAGCCTGCTAGCCTACCTGGAGGCTCTGCCGTCACTTGCCGTGACCACCTGCCTGTCCAGAGACTCTTGCCCGCTCACCTGGGAGCGCCCACCTGCTACCTATCTGTTAGCCTACCTGGAGGCTCTGCCGTCACTTGCCGTGACCACCTGCCTGTCCAGAGACTCTTGCCCGCTCACCTGGGAGCGCCCACCTGCTACCTGTCTGCTAGCCTACCTGGAGGCTCTGCCGTCACTTGCCGTGACCACCTGCCTATCCAGAGACTCTTGCCCACTCACCTGGGAGCGCCTACCTGCTACCTGCCTGCTAGCCTACCTGGAGGCTCAGCCGTCGCCTGCCGTGACCACCTGCCAGTCTAGAGACTCTTACCCTGCTGTCACTTGCCGTGACCATCCGCCTGTCAAGAGACTGTCCCCGTCACTTGCCGTGACCTCCGGCCCTTCTACCCAGAGACTGTCCCTGTCACTTGCCGTGACCTCCTGCCCGCCTTCCCTGGGAGCCACCCGCTTTCTTACAAGGACTGCCCCTTTGTATAGTTGCTGTGAGGTTCCACCTCCCAGACCCGTTACAGTCCACACCTAATTTAAATGCAGTGGACTGTCAGTCCTCGTAAATTTTGTGGTCAATTGGTCCACAGTGTAGTCTTAATACTGTGGTCAGTCTCTTGTAATCGCGGTATTGATTGTTACACCACTGATTACAAGGCTATTCTATGAAACAGAATAAGAGATTCCTCACTTTAGAATACAGAGGATAAGGAAAAGAAATGTTCCTTATGTCTCTACCTAAGATATGGTTGTGTTATACTAGGAGTTGTGTATAGAAAATATACATATGTAAACCAATAAGAGTATATTCTCATGTATCAGAAAGGTGTTGTCACACCTCCGCAGGTCTAGAACTTATTTCTAGACTGACTATAATCAGTAATTAATATGAATATTAATTACCTGTTATGTGACTTTCCACATTCTTTTCTTGGAGTCCAAAAGGAAACATTTTAAATCCCACGATGTCAATGGGCGTTAGTCACCTGTAATTATTCAAAAGAGTGATAATATGTTCCTGCTACATGCTATACACACCAAAAAGTATAACACTCTAGGGCCAAAATTACTTATTTCAAAGATAAAGACTGTGGTCAGTCGCTCTGCATTTTATTATAAAAATTGTAGTCCGACAGTCCACAGTCTATTTTAAATTTTATGCTCAGTCGGTTCACAGTCTACTGTAAATGTGGTCAGGCAGTCCACATCTAGTGTATATGCTGTGGTCAGTCAGTCAGTCCATTCTTTATAATTAATGGCCTTCGGTTGAAACTCGAGCCATGACAACTTGATGAATTAACGATCTTTGGGAAGATCAATCTTGTGCTAGACTAGATAGGTCCACTAGGGTCTTCTTCACCATTATCTTGATAGTATCAATCCATTGGATTGGTTGCTGGTCTTGCTCTTTGCTTTCTTCCTTCTATTCTTCAAAGTATGATGTCCTTTTCCAGTGATTGCTGTCTTCCATTCAATCCTTAGATTAGTGTAAATGCTGTTGTCAGTCAGTCCACAACTAATTCAAACGCTGTGGACTGTCAGTCCTTTTAAATGTTGTGGTCATTCAGTCCACAGTGTAATTTTAATAGTGTGTTCAATCTCTTGTAATCGCGGTATTGATTGTTACACCACTGATTACAAGGCTATTCTATGAAATAGGATAGGGGATTCCTCACTTTAGAAGACAGAGTTTGGCCCACAGTCTAGTCTACTGTAAATGTGATCAAGCAGTCCACACCTAGTGTGAATGCTGTGGTCAAATGTGGCGCCCTGCTGTGTTTGGTACCACAGATCCCAGAGGGGTGCATGGACGGATTCCTCCACAAGAGGCCCTCATAAGCATTTACACACCTCCACCTTCCACCTCAGACCACCAGAGGGAGCCCGTTAGGGATATAAATAGGGAAGGTGGAGCTAGGCAGTTCAGTTTGGAAGCTGTCTGGAGTCTGAGAGGAGTCTGAAGTCCAGTCTGTGAGATGTACAGTCTGAGAACAGTTACCTCAGGGGACAGAGCTAGTGCCAGTTGCTAGCCTGCAGTTGCTAGCCTGCAGTAGAGCACAGTCCAGACTCACCGAGTTCAGGTTAGTGAGCAAAAGGCGTGCCGACGCCATAAGAGCGGTGAAGCGCAGTGAGGCCTACTGCCCGTGTGAAGCCTAGTCAGGGCCCTGAGCGTGGCCGAAGGCGAGTGGAAAGAGAGTAACATAGCGGTCAGAGGAGCTTTACCCGCTCACCCCAAAACCATATACCGGACACCGGGTCCGAGTCTGCAGGGATTCTTTACACCCAGCAGAAAACAACCGGAACCCCTGGCGAACTACATGTCCCAGGAATACCAAACACTGACTGTTATACCAGGGTCAGGAGTTACTGAAGCCCCATATACCAGGGAGTGCGTACTCCAACAGAAGGCCCTACCACAGGATCAGCAGGTGCAAGAGAGAAACCAAGTTAGGCCTAGCTCCAGGCAGGTCAGAAATTTAACGAGGAAAGGCAAGGAACAGGAGGCCCCACAAACGCTCACTGGGGAGAGTCCTGATATGCACCCTTCACCCTACAGTGCCCTGAATTGTGCCTGAAACACCACCAGTAAAGGTACTGAAGTGAACTATTGTGTGTGTGCCTATCCTTCCTCCGACCAGGCTGGGTCCCCTCTGGCCTGCATCCCTACACTCACGCTGCCCTGAGGCCCTGCTCCACCTGTGGGGAGCCGCACCAACTAAGCTGCCTCAACACCGGCCTCAGAGGACTGCCGCAGCACTGGTGATCCTCACCAGAAACTACAGGTGGCGTCACGAACTTTCCCTTTCACATATAAACTTTCCACCCCTTTCTCTTTTTATTGACTGACCTGGGTCACGGACCGGGCCAGCCACCGTGATATTCCCCACAAGCAGCCTTCTGTCTTCCAGTCAATCTTTAGACTAGTGTAAATGCTGTTGTTAGTCAGTTCACAACTAATTCAAACGCTGTGGACTGTCAGTCCTTTTAAATGTTGTGGTTATTCAGTCCACAGTGTAATTTTAATAGTGTGGTCAGTCTCTTGCAATCATGGTATTGATTGTTACACCACTGATTACAAGGCTATTCTATGAAATAGGATAGGGGATTCCTCACTTTAGAAGACAGAGGTTGGCCCACAGTCTAGTCTACTGTAAATGTGGTCAAGCAGTCCACACATAATGTGAATGCTGTAGTCAGGCAGTCCACACCTAGTGTGAATGCTGTGGTCAGTCAGCCCATTTTTTATTATTAACGGCCTTCGGATGAAACTCTAGCCATGACGACTGGATGAATTAACGATCTTAAGGAAGATCAATTTTGTGAAAGACGACATAGGTCCACTAGCGTCTTCTCCACCGTTATCTTGATAGTGTCAATCCTTTGGATTGTTTGCTGGTCTTGCTCTTTGGTTTCTTCCTTATATACTTCAAAGTATGATGTCCTTTTCCAGTGATTGTTGTCTTCCAGTCAATCCTTAGACTAGTGTAAATGCTGTTGTCAGTCAGTCCACAACTAATTCAAACGCTGTGGACTGTCAGTCCTTTTAAATGTTGTGGTCATTCAGTCCACAGTGTAATTTTAATATTGTGGTCAATCTCTTGTAATCTCGGTATTGATTGTTACACCGCTGATTACAAGGCTATTCTATGAAATAGGATAGGGGATACCTCATTTTAGAAGACAGAGGTTGGCCCACAGTCTAGTCTACTGTAAATGTGATCAAGAAGTCCACACCTAGTGTGAATGCTGTAGTCAGGCAGTCTACAACTAGTGTGAATGTTGTGGTCAGCCAGCCCATTTTTTATTATTAATGGCCTTCGGTTGAAACTCGAGCCATGACGACTGGATGAATTAACGATCTTTGGGATAATCAATTTTGTGCAAGACTAAATAGGTCCACTAGGGTTTTCTTCACCATTATCTTGATAGTGTCAATCCTTTGGATTGGTTGCTGTTCTTCCTCTTTGCCTACTTCCTTCTATTCTTCCGAGTATGATGTCCCTTTCCAGTAATTGCTGTCTTCCAGTCAATCCATAGACTAGTGTAAATGCTGTTGTCAGTCAGTCCACACCTAATTTAAATGCTGTGGACTGTCCGTCCTCGTAAATTTTGTGGTCAATTGGTCCACAGTGTAGTCTTAATACTGTGGTCAGTCTCTTGTAATCGTAGTATTGATTGTTACACCCCTGATTACAAGGTTATTCTATGAAACAGAATAAGAGATTCCTCACTTTAGAATACAGAGGATAAGGAAAAGAAATGTTCCTTATGTCTGTACCTAAGATATGGTTGTGTTATACTAGGAGTTGTGTATAGAAAATATACATATGTAAAACACTAAGAGTATATTCTCATGTATCAGAAAGGTGTTGTCTCACCTCCGCAGGTCTAGAACTTATGCCTAGACTGACTATTATCAGTAATTAATATGAATATTAATTACCTGTTATGTGACTTTCCACATTCTTTTCTTGGAGTCCACAAGGAAACATTTCAAATCCCACCATGTCAATGGGCGTCAGTCACCTATAAATATTCAAAAGAGTGATAATATGTTCCTGCTACATGCTATACACACCAAAAAGTATAACACTCTAGGGCCAAAATTACATATTTCAAAGATAAAGACTGTGGTCAGTCGGTCTGCATTTTATTATAAAAATTGTAGTCAGACAGTCCACAGTCTATTTCAAATTTTATGCTGAATCGGTTCACAGTCTACTGTAAATGTGGTCAGGCAGTCCACATCTAGTGTATATGCTGTGGTCAGTCACTCAGTCCTTTCTTTATAATTAATGGCCTTCGGTTGAAACTCGAGCCATGACGACTTGATGAATTAACGATCTTTAGGAAGATCAATCTTGTGCAAGACTAGATAGGTCCACTAGGGTCTTCTTCACCATTATCTTGATAGGATCAATCCATTGGCTTGGTTGCTTGTCTTGCTCATTTCTTTCTTCCTTCTATACTTCAAAGTATGATGTCCTTTTCCATTGATTGCTGTCTTCCATTCAATCCTTAGACTAGTGTAAATGCTGTTGTCAGTCAGTCCACAACTAATTCAAACGCTGTGGACTGTCAGTCCTTTTAAATGCTGTGGTCATTCAGTCCACAGTGTAATCTTAATAGTGTGGTCAGTGTCTTGTAATCGCGGTATTGATTGTTACACCGCTGATTACAATGCTATTCTATGAAATAGGATAGGGGATTCCTCACTTTAGAAGACAGAGGTTGGCCCACAGTCTAGCCTACTGTAAATGTGGTCAAGCAGTCCACACCTAGTGTGAATGCTGTAGTCAGGCAGTCCACACCTAGTGTGAATGCTGTGGTCAGTCAGCCCATTTTTTATCATTAACTGCCTTCGGATGAAACTCGAGCCATGACGACTGGATGAATTGACGATCTTAAGGAAGATCAATTTTGTGAAAGACTACATAGGTCCACTATGGTCTTCTCTACCGTTATCTTGATAGTGTCAATCCTTTGGATTGTTTGCTGGTCTTCCTCTTTGCTTTCTTCCTTCTATACTTCAAAGTATGATGTGTTTTTCCAGTGATTGCTGTCTTCCAGTCAATCCTTAGACTAGTGTAAATGCTGTTGTCAGTCAGTCCACAACTAATTCAAACGCTGTGGACTGTCAGTCCTTTTAAATGTTGTGGTCATTCAGTCCACAGTGTAGTCTCAGTAGTGTGGTCAGTCTCTTGTAATCGCGGTATTGATTGTTACACCGCTGATTACAAGGCTATTCTATGAAATAGAATAGGGGATTCCTCACTTTAGAAGACAGAGGTTGGCCCACAGTCTAGTCTACTGTAAATATGATCAGGCAGTCCACACCTAGTGTGAATGCTGTGGTCAGTCAGTCCATTTTTTATTATTAATGGCCTTCGGTTGAAACTCGAGCTATGACGATTGGATGAATTAATGATCTTTAGGAAGATCAATTTTGTGAAAGACTACATACGTCTACTAGGGTCTTCTCTACCGTTATATTGATAGTGTCAATCCTTTGGATTGGCTGCTGGTCTTGCTCTTTGCTTTCTTCCTTCTATACTTCAAAGTATGATGTCCTTTTCCAGTGATTGCTGTCTTCCAGTCAATCCAGTGGCGTACCGCCAATGACGGCAGACCACGCCACTGCTATGGGGCCCGTTGCCGGAGGGGGCCCGTGAGCCGGGAGGGCCCCAAGCAGCGTGGGAACGAGGAGGATAGGTGAGTAGGAGGTTGCGGCAGCAGAGGAGCGGGGCACACGCTGTAGCCGCTGCTGCAGCTACTACGTGTGCCCGCTGCTAAAGGGACATAAATATTCCCTCTTCTCCACTTGCATGGGCATGGAGAAGTGGGAATATTCATTCTCTTTAGTAGCGGGCACGGAGGAGCGCTGAGCCCCGGCTCCTGCTGTCAGTGCCCGCTGCTAAAGAGAAAGCATATTCACGCTTCTCCACGCCCATAGTCCTGGTGTGGAGAAGAGTGAATGTGCCTGCAGCAGCAGCAGCAGCAGCAGCTCACCTCGACTTATGAGAGCTCGCACTGCTCAGATGCCGACATGAGCTGCTGCGGACAGGACGCAGCGCTGGAGCAGAGGTGAGGAAGGAAGGTGAGTATAAGTGTTTATTGTTTTATGTGTGCAGTGATTGGGGGAATGAGAAAGCCACACATACCAGGATTTGGGGATTGAGGAGGCCACATGTACCAGGATTGGGGGATTGAGGAGGCCACATGTACCAGGATTGGGGGATTGAGGAGGCCACACATACCAGGATTTGGGGATTGAGGAGGTCACACATACCAGGATACTTGGATTGAGGAGGCCACACATACCAGGAATGGGGGATTGAGGAGGCCACACATACCAGGATTTGGGGATTGAGGAGGCCACACATACCAGGATTTGGAGATTGAGGAGACCACACGTACCAGGATTGGGGGATTGAGGAGGCCACACGCACCAGGATTGGGGAATTGAGGAGGCCACACGTACCAGGATTGGGGGATTGAGGAGGCCACACGTACCAGGATTTGGGGATTGAGGAGGCCACACATACCAGGATACTTGGATTGAGGAGGCCACACATACCAGGAATGGGGGATTGAGGAGGCCACACATACCAGGATTTGGGGATTGAGGAGGCCACACATACCAGGATTTGGAGATTGAGGAGACCACACGTACCAGGATTGGGGGATTGAGGAGGCCACACGCACCAGGATTGGGGAATTGAGGAGGCCACACGTACCAGGATTTGGGGATTGAGGAGGCCACACATACCAGGATTTGGGGATTGAGGAGGCCACACATTCCAGGATTTGGGGATTGAGGAGGCCACACATACCAGGATTTGGGGATTGAGGAGGCCACACATACCAGGATTTGGGGATTGAGGAGGCCACACATACCAGGATTTGGGAATTGAGGAGGCCACACATACCAGGATTTGGGGATTGAGGAGGCCACACATACCAGGATTGGGGGATTGAGGAGGCCACACATACCAGGATTGGGGGATTGAGAAGGCCACACATACCAGGATTGAGGGGTTGAGGAGGCCACACATACCAGGATTGGGGGATGGAGGAGGCCACACATACCAGGATTGGGGGATTGAGGAGGCCACACATATCAGGATTGGGGGATTGAAGAAGCCACACATACCAGAATTGGGGTATTGAGGAGGCCACACATACCAGGATTTGGGGATTGAGGAGGCCACACTTACCAGGATTTGGGGATTGAGGAGGCCACACATACCAGGATTGGGGGATTGAGGAGGCAACACATACCAGGATTGGGGGATTGAGGGGGCCACACATACCAGGGATTGGGGGACTGAGGAGGCTACACATACCAGGGATTGTGGGGGCCACACATACCAGGGATTGTGGGATTGAGGGGGCCACACATACGAGGATGGAGAAATTTACCAGTAGCTGCTGCATTTCCCACCCTAGGCTTATACTCAAGTCAATAGGTTTTCCCATTTTTATGTGGTAAAATTAGGGGCCTCGACTTATATTCGAGTTGGCTTATTTAAAATATACGGTATTTTAAAATCAGTGAGTACGTGGTGCCCATAATACTGCAGGACTGTGGCGTGCATTATACTATATGGGGGCTGCATTTTACCCTATGGGGTGTGTAATATACTGTATGGAGGACTATGGGGAGTCATTATATTCTATGGAGGATCATGGGAAGCTCATTATATTATATAGAGGATTATGGGGGGCGCATTATACTATATGGAGGTTTAAGGGGGGAGCATTATACTATATGGAGGATTATGGGGGTGCATTATACTACATGGAGGATTATGGGGGGAGCATTATACTATAAGGAGGATTATGGGGGAGCATTATGCTATATGGAAGATTATCGGTGGTGTATTATACCATATGGAAGGCTATGTTGGGCCATTATAATATTTGAGGGCTATATGGGGGGGCCATTATACTGTATGAAAGCAATTATACAGTGTGAAGGTTTGTGTGGGGTCATTATACTGTTTGGAGGGCTGTGTGGGGGCCATTATACTGTTTGGAGGGCTGTGTGGGGGCCATGAGAGTGTATGGAGGGCTCTGTGGGGTTCACAGTTGGGGAATTATACTGTGTTAGGGTCACCATACTTTGCCGTGAGAGTTGAAGTGGGGTACAATAGGGTCATTATACTGTGCATGTGGAGGCTAATGTGGAGGAATGCACCATAGGGGTATCATACAGTTTGGGGGGCACTTTTGTTGGCACCATACTTTATGGGGCAATGAAAGAGAAATCTACTACTTCAGAAGGAGGAAAATTACTATGTAAAGGCTGGAAAGTTATGAGATCTGCTCTTCTGTGACACAGACAAATATATATTTTTTTTTGGGTGGGGGGGGCAATTCGAGCTTCTGCTATGGGGCCCCATGACTTCTATGTACGCCCCTGAGTGAATCCATAGACTAGTGTAAATGCTGTTGTCAGTCGGTCCACAAATAATTCAAACGCTGTGGACTGTCAGTCCTTTTAAATGTTGTGGTCAATCAGTCCACAGTGTAGTCTTAGTAGTGTGGTCAGTCTCTTGTAATTGCGGTATTGATTGTTACACCGCTGATTACAAGGCTATTCTATGAAACAGAATAAGGGATTCCTCACTTTAGAAGACAGAGGTTGGCCCACAGTCTAGTCTACTGTAAATGTGGTCAAGCAGTCCACACCTAGTGTGAATGCTGTAGTCAGTAAGTCCATTTTTTATTATTAACAGCCTTCGGTTGAAATTCGAGCCATGACGACTCGATGAATTAACGATCTTTAGGAAGATCAATTTTGTGAAAGACTAGATAGGTCCTCTAGGGTCTTCTCCACCATTATCTTGATAGTGTCAATCCTTTGGATTGGTTGCTCGTCTTCCTCTTTGCTTTCTTCCTTTTATACTTCAAAGTATGATGTCCTTTTCCATTGATTGCTGTCTTCCAGTCAATCCTTAGACTAGTGTAAATGCTGTTGTCAGTCAGTCCACACCTAATTCAAACGCTGTGGACTGTCAGTCCTTTTAAATGCTGTGGACTGTCAGTCCTTTTAAATGCTGTGGTTATTCAGTCCACAGTGTAGTCTTAATAATGTGGTCAGTCTCTTGTAATCGCGGTATTGATTGTTACACCGCTTATTACAAGGCTATTCTATGAAACAGAATAAGGGATTCCACACTTTAGAAGACAGAGGATAATGAAAAGAAATTTCCTTATGTCTCTACCTAAGATATGGTTGTGTAATGCTAGGAGTTGTGTATAGAAAATATACATATGTAAACCACTAACAGTATATTCTCATGTATCAGAAAGGTGTTGTCACACCTCCGCAGGTCTAGAACTTATGCCTAGAATGACTATTATCAGTAATTAATATGAATATTAATTACCTGTTATGTGACTTTCCACATTCTTTTCTTGGAGTCCACAAGGAAACATTTCAAATCCCACGATGTCAATGGGCGTCAGTCACCTGTAAATATTCAAAAGAGTGATAATATGTTCCTGCTACATGCTATACACACCAAAGAGTATAACACTCTAGGGCCAAAATTACTTATTTCAAAGATAAAGACTGTGGTCAGTCGGTCTGCATTTTATTATAAAAATTGTAGTCAGACAGTGCACAGTCTATTTTAAATTTTATGCTCAATCGGTTCACAGTCTACTGTAAATGTGGTCAGGCAGTCCACATCTAGTGTATATGTAGCGCCCCGAGGGTTCTGCCGCTACAGGGGTATTGCACCTCTGCCAGACGTGTGGTATTCCACTCCCAGGTAAGGATGGAGTGTGGACCAGGGCTCAGTTAGCTGCATACAGCACACTCACCCCATTTCCGAGGGACAGCTCAACGGAGCTCCCACTAGACAGAAGTGCAGGCACGACAGACCATGTCCCTGGCTGGAGTGGGGAGGGGGGAGGAATACCCGGTGATGTAGGAGCAGATAGGGGACGGTTCCTGAGCATAGGTAGGAGCCCATTGGTTGCTGGTCACCTGGGCTCATGTTCTAAGGGAAGGTATAAAAGGTGGGCACCATCTTAGATCTAGGTTCGTTCGTTCGTTCTGTCCAGTGAGAGAGGACAGGGAGCAGAGGCTCTGTAGGAGCTCTGCTCAGAGGCAGGCCTAGAGAAAAGGCCGGGAACAGAAAGGAGCAAGAACAGAAAGGAACAGAAATAGCAAGGAACAGCAGGGAAAGAGAGAGAGAGAAGAACAGAAGGGCTCAGGAACAAGAAGGCAGAAGGAACCCTAAGAACCCTCGAGAATACAGGGTGAAGGGTCAGGCAGATTAAGGGTACCGGATCCCAAGTTGGTGGAGGAGAAACTACCCTCAGCCAAAGACTGGAGGTCGTGATTATTTATTGGTGCGACACCTCATTAAACCTGCTAGGAAGGCACCATATAGAACTACGGGGAACGGGATCCACGCTTAACCGCACAAGTTCGCGGCAGCTGGACAAAAGTGGGTCACTGGTGAGGCAGGCCAGAGAAAGGATAAAAGGGGGTCCTGGCCATGCTCCTGAACTGCCTGGGGGTTGACCGAGCCCCTCATCTGGTGGACACCGCACGGCTTGGGTGGTCACTACCTGTACAGAAGTGACCCGGAGAATCTGAACTGTGAGTAAAAGGCATGGGACTGTAGTACGTTGTCTGTGTACTCTTTTGCTCCTCCAGCACTAACGCTACTGGGACTTCCTGCACCATCACACCCACCATCCACTGCACTGCCCTGGGGTTACACTCTTCTCGTGGGGAGTTATACAATCTCAGCTGCGCATACCATCAACCTCAGGGGACTGCCTTGCAGCGGCGGTTCCTAATAACCGCAATCCACGGGTGGCGTAGTCGGACATACAAACAGCGCATCGCAGACTACCAATGGCCTGACCACCCTGAGCCACGGAACCGGGTAGCCACTACTACCCCCCACCGTTCCCCTATTGCCCGGATCCGAGTGCCCCACGGCCCAGGGGGCGAGTCATATATGCTGTGGTCAGTCAGTCAGTCCATTCTTTATAATTAATGGCCTTCGGTTGAAACTCGAGCCATGACGACTTGATGAATTAATGATCTTTAGGAAGATCAATCTTGTGGAAGACTAGATAGGTCCACTAGGGTCTTCTTCACCATTATCTTGATAGTATCAATCCATTGGATTGGTTGTTGGTCTTGCTCTTTGTTTTCTTCCTTCTATACTTCAAAGTATGATGTCCTTTTCCAGTGATTGCTGTCTTCCAGTCAATCCTTAGACTAGTGTAAATGCTGTGGTCATTCAGTCCACAGTGTAATTTTAATATTGTGGTCAATCTCTTGTAATCGCGGTATTGATTGTTACACCGCTGATTACAAGGTTATTCTATGAAATAGGATAGGGGATACCTCACTTTAGAAGACAGAGGTTGGCCCACAGTCGAGTCTACTGTAAATGTGGTCAAGCAGTCCACACCTAGTGTAAATGCTGTGGTCAGTAGGCCCATTTTTTATTATTAACGGCCTTCGGATGAAACTCTAGCCATGACGACTGGATGAATTAACGATCTTTAGGAAGATCAATTATGTGAAAGACTTCTTAGGTCCACTAGGGTCTTCTCCACCGTTATCTTGATAGTGTCAATCCTTTGGATTGGCTGCTGGTCTTCCTCTTTGCTTTCTTCCTTCTATTCCTCCGAGTATGTTGTCCCTTTCCAGTAATTGCTGTCTTCCAGTCAATCCTTAGACTAGTGTAAATGCTGTTGTCAGTCAGTCCACAACTAATTCAAACGCTGTGGACTGTCAGTCCTTTTAAATGCTGTGGTCATTCAGTCCACAGTGTAGTCTTAATAGTGTGGTCAGTCTCTTGTAATTGCGGTATTGATTGTTACATCGCTGATTACAAGGCTATTTTATGAAAAAGAATAGGGGATTCCTCACTTTAGAAGACAGAGGTTGGCCCACAGTCTACTGTAAATATCATCAGGCAGTCCACAACTAGTGTGAATGCTGTGGTCAGTCAGTTCATTTTTTATTATTAACGGCCTTCGGTTGAAACTCTAGCAATGACGACTGGATGAATTAACGATCTTTGGGAAGATCAGTTTTGTGCAAGACTAGATAGGTCCACCAGGGTTTTCTTCACCATTATCTTGATAGTGTCAATCCTTTGGATTGGTTGCTGGTCTTCTTCTTTTCCTTCTTCCTTCTATTCTTCTGAGTATGATGTCCCTTTCCAGTAATTTCTGTCTTCCAGTCAATCCTTAGACTAGTGTAAATGCTGTTGTCAGTCAGTCCACAACTAATTTAAATGCTGTGGACTGTCATTCCTTTTAAATGCTGTGGTCATTCAGTCCACAGTGTAGTCTTAATAATGTGGCTTGTCTCTTGTAATCGCAGTATTGATTGTTACACCGCTGATTACAAGGCTATTCTATGAAATAGAATAAGGGATTCCTCACTTTAGAAGACAGAGGATAAGGAAAAGAAATGTTCCTTATGTCCCTACCTAAGATATGGTTGTGTTATACTATGAGTTGTGTATAGAAAATATACATATGTAAACCACTAACAGTATATTCTCATGTATCAGAAAGGTGTTGTCACACCTCCGCAGTTCTAGAACTTATGCCTAGACTGACTATTATCAGTAATTAATATGAATATTAATTACCTGTTATGTGACTTTCCACATTCTTTTCTTGGAGTCCACAAGGAAACATTTGAAATCCCACGATGTCAATGGGCGTCAGTCACCTGTAAATATTCAAAAGAGTGATAATATGTTCCTGCTACATGCTATACACACCAAAAAGTATAGCACTCTAGGGCCTAAATTACTTATTTCAAAGATAAAGACTGTGGTCAGTCGGTCTGCATTTTATTATAAAAATTGTAGTCAGACAGTCTACTTTATGCTCAATTGGTTCACAGTCTACTGTAAATGTGGTCAGGCAGTCCAAATCTAGTGTATATGCTGTGGTCAGTCAATTTTTCATTATTAATGACCTTTGGTAGAAACTCTAGCAATGATGTGTTAGGTGTTTGCTGGATCTGAAATGGGTTTAGAATCACCAGTGGATTCTGTGGTCTACCATCCTGGTCTAGCCTGGGCAAATGCTGCTCAGCATCCTTGTCGTTCCCAATGACTAGCTGGTGCACGAGATGTGCAGGTTGTCTTTTGGGTATTTGTGCCTAGCAACATGAAGCATAGGTTGCGGAGGGAGACAAGGCTTCTGCAGCCTAAGTCCAGGATGCATCGCACTGAGCATTCCCGTGACATAGCGGACCGTGACTGGTGGTTTGGGAGTCAGCTGACCCGGTGACCTGGCACCGCCTGATTGGTCGTGGGTGATGTCACCAATGGTGTGACGGTGAGCAGGGCTTAATCTTTAAAAGACACACCCTCAAACATGGCAGCGCGCTCTGATCTTTGAGCAATGATGGTGTGTGGACGCTTGGTCTCTTGGGCTCCACGTGTGTTTTATTTTCTGCTATGCAGGTGTAGTGGAAATAGGCAGGCTAGTTGAAATAGGCAGGTAGCTTCGTCTCACGGTCTGGCTCAGGCAAAGGGGTCGCCTTACACCCAAAGCAGCCTGCAGACCCCCCAGGCTGCATCGCGGACCCCGGGTTCGGTTGCGTTCCATTATAATAAAGTTGTTTGCAATCGTCCCCTTAACAGTATCAGAGAGCCAGGGTCTTGCTAAACATGGCTGACAACCAGCAACTGCAGCGCTATATACAGCAACTTGAGGCCAGACTTAGGACTCTGGAACAAGCTGCCCCGGTCGCTGATATCACTGCAGTAGCTACCCAGGCGGCTTCTCAAGCAGCCAATCTGGTTAACACGGCTGCGGAGAATGCTGCGTCAGCTGGAACTGCCTCATTACCCCTTTTTGCTCTCCCAGAAAAATTTTCTGGGGACAGTAAATCCTGCAGGGGTTTTATTAATTTATGCTCCATTCATTTGAAGATGATGGAGGCACGGTTCCCCTCCGAAAGAGCCAAAGTGGGTTATTTCATCTCATTACTCTCCCACAGGGCTCTGGAGTGGGCTACTCCTCTATGGGAGCGGAATGATCCGGTTGTGGCTAATGCGGGTCTTTTCCTTAAGACCCTAAAGAGTGTATTCCTAGGTCCTCATAGTCACTCATGATACGCTCTTAAGCTTCTTGCGTTGATCCAGGGTTCGGCCACTGCCAGCCACTATGCCATCCAGTTCAGAACCTTAGCGGCTGAACTGGATTGGCCTGAGCGGTCGCTTATCCCGGTGTTTTGGAGGGGGTTGGCAGGGCATATTAAAGATGCTCTAGCTACCAGAGAGATCCCAACCTCTCTGGAAGAGTTGATCACTCTCGCTAACCGAATAGATCTGCGTCATGCAGAACGCAAGTTAGAGCTGGAGGTTTCCAGACCTCGGTTTCGGTTGGCATCCTCTTTCTCTAGACCTATCTCCAAACCCGCGGGTCTCGACCCGGAGCCTGAGGATATGGATATATCCCGGACTAAGTCTAAACCCCCTCGTTCCCGACCTGCACATCTCTTGGAGTACCCCGTTAATAAGGGTTCCAAGCAGTCGGGAAACCAGGGTGTCTAACCACTGTTGGAGGGGGGGTGTTAGATTCAGGGGTTTCCTCCTCCAAATTATTGTATGAGGTGACGTTGTCCTTCGGAACAACCATGGTTACTGCCAGGGCGTAGGTGGATTCTGGAGCCGATGGCAATTTTTGTCATCAACATTTGCCCAGAGGCATGCTATCCCTATGGAGTTACTGCCCAAGCCAATGAACATCACTGTGGTCAACGGTTCTCTGCTGGACACACAAATCACTCACCAGTCAGCCCCCCTCACCATGTCGTTTCCTCAGGGTCACCGGGAGGTTATCTCTTTCCTTATTATCCCCGGGGGATTAGATGAGGTACTATTGGGTCTCCCTTGGCTAGGTTGTCACACTCCACACATTGATTGGAGTACAGGGAGAATTTCTTCCTGGGTTAAGAATTGTGTGCCTCAATGTATGGTTACAGCCGCCCGGAGGGTAGTCTCAGAGCCTTCTCCCGACTTGTCCGCTCTGCCAGTACAATATCGGAGTTTTGCGGACGTCTTTTCCAAAAAGGGTGCAGAGACTCTACCCCCCCACCGACCGTATGACTGTCCTATTGACTTGGTCCCCGGTACGGAGCCCCCTTGCGGTAGGGTTTATCCCCTCTCTGTACCCGAGACCCAGGCCATGTCAGACTATATCAAAGAGAACCTGGCCCAGGGGTTTATCTGAAAATCGGTCTCTCCTGCTGGAGCTGGGTTTTTCTTCGTCCAGAAGAGGGTGATTTACGTCCCTGCATTTATTACAGAGGACTAAATGCCATCACCATCAAAAATAAATACCCTCTGCCCCTAATTTCTGAACTATTCGACATGTTGCGAGGGGCTAACATCTTCACTAAATTGGACCAGCAAGGGGCCTATAATCTTGTGCGAATCCGTGAGGGTGACGAGTGGAAAACAGCCTTTAACACTCGTGATGGTCATTACGAGTATCTCATCATGCCTTTCGGGTTATGCAATGCCCCTGCGGTTTTTCAAGATTTTGTCAACGATATCTTTCGGGATTTGCTGCTATCTTCCGTGGTAGTCTATCTTGATGATATCCTTATCTTTTCCCCGGACCTCTCCACACACAGAGAGGATGTTCGCAGAGTTTTTGAACGATTGCGAGCAAATTCTTTGTATTGTAAGCTGGAGAAGTGTCAGTTTGAACGAGAGTCTCTACCGTTCCTGGGCTACATCATATCCAGTAAGGGATAGGCTATGGACCCACAAAAGTTGGTGGCGGTACAGAACTGGCAGGAGCCCCACTCCCTTAAAGCGGTACAACGCTTCATGGGCTTTATCAACTACTACCGGCAGTTCATACCACATTTTTCCACACTGGTGGCTGCTTTAGCCGCTTTAACCAGGAAGGGTGCCAATCCCAAGAATTGGTCTAAGGAGACATCCGAGGTGTTCCAGGAGATTAAGTCCTATTTTTTAGAGCTCCCATTCTTCATCGCCCGGATGTGGACAAGCCATTTTTCCTGGAGGTCGATGCCTCCTCTGTGGGAGCAGGAGCGGTTCTCTCTCCATAGAATGAACAGGGTCGGACAAGACCATGTTTTTTCTTCTCCAAGACCTTCTCTCCAGCAGAGAAGAATTATACGATTGGTGACAAAGAGTTACTTGCTATTAAGATGGCTTTTTCAGAATGGAGGTACCTCTTGGAGGGAGCTAAACATCCTTTCGTGGTATATTCCGATCATAAAAATCTTTCGTACCTACAGACGGCGCAGCGTCTTAACTCGAGGTAGGCCAGGTGGTCTCTTTTCTTTTCCCGGTTCAATTTCTCTTTTCACTTTTTAAAAGGGGAAAAGAACCCCCGGGCGGATGCTTTGTCCCGGTCTATGGATACGGCTGAGGATGAGGACGAGCCCAGGCTTATTTTTCCTCCAGAGTGTATGCGGACGGTGGCTCCAGTGTCTCTAAACCAGGTCCCTTCGGGGAGGACATTCGTTCCTCCTAATTTACAGAATGAGGTACTCTCCTGGGCACATGCCTTTAAGATCGGAGGTCATTTTGGGGTCAAACGTACCACGGAGTTTCTCCAACGGTCGCATTGGTGGCCTCGGTTATCCCAG
Source organism: Phyllobates terribilis (assembly GCF_046119375.1). Lineage (NCBI taxonomy): Eukaryota > Metazoa > Chordata > Amphibia > Anura > Dendrobatidae > Phyllobates > Phyllobates terribilis. Next base: position 752,268,182 of record NW_027362764.1, read on the forward strand.
GACGTTAAAGAATATGTCCAAGTGTGTGTCTCCTGTGCAAGAAACAAATCGTCCCGTCAGAAGCCGGCTGGTCTTCTTCATCCGTTACCCGTGGCGGATAGACCTTGGGAGCTGGTTGGGATGGATTTTATTGTCGAGTTACCTAAGTCCCGGGGAAACGTGACTGTATGGGTGGTGTCTGACCATTTTTCTAAGATGGTTCACCTGGTTCCTCTGCCTAGGGTTCCCTCTTCCCGGGTTCTGGTATCACTGTTCATTTGTCACGTTTTCCGTCTCCACGGAATGCCTGATAGGATTGTCTGTGAAACGGGTCCACAGTTTTCCTCCCGGTTCTGGAAAGAATTGTGTAATTTGCATAGCATTGAACTGAATCTTTCTACTGCCTATCACCCGGAGATCAATGGTCTGGTGGAACGCACTAACCAGACGCTTGTGACATACTTGCGTCATTTCGTTTCGGCCAACCAGAATGACTGGGCGATATTGCTCCCCTGGCCAGAGTTTGCCCTAAACAACGCTGTGGCAGATTCCACAGGTTCCGACTCCGTTTCTCCTAAATAATGGCCAACATCCGCGAGTCCCGGTTCCTATGCCAGTTTCCTCTGTGGAACCTGGGGTCAGAGATTGGGCTCTGGAGGCGCGGGAGGTTTGGGATCATACCCAGGATGCGATATTGGCCTCCAAGAATCGAATGAGAGAGTCGGCTGACACTCATCGCCATCCAGCCCCCGTATTCTCCCCGGGCGACAGGGTGTGGCTCGCGGCTCGCAATATCAGAGTACGCGGGGAATCCGCTAAGTTTGCCCCCCGTTTTATTGGTCCTTTCAGAATTTTGGTCCAAATAAACCCCGTTGTGTACCGGTTACAGTTACCACGACACATGAGGATTCACGACACTTTTCATGTGTCGCTCCTTAAGTCGGTTCGCCTGACCAAATTCTCGGAACCCCAACCTGCTCCAGACTCCAGGGGTGTTGATTTCGAGGTACAGGCGATTGTGGGGTCTAAGATGGTTCGTGGAAAAAAATATTACCTCGTACACTGGAGGGGCCATGGATCTGAGGATTGTTCATGGGAACCAGTGGAACACATTCATGCTCCATTGCTCATTGAGGAATATGAGTGTCAAGTGGAGGGGGATAATGTTAGGTGTTGGGTGTTTACTGGATCTGAAATGGGTTCAGAATCATCAGTGAATTCTGTGGTCTCCCATTCTGATCCAAATGCTGCTCAGCATCGTTATCGGTCCCAACGCCTAGCTGGTGCACGAGATGTGCAGGTTGTCTCTTGGGTATTTGTGCCTAGCAACATGAAGCATAGGTTGCGGAGGGAGACAGGGCTTCTGCAGCCTAAGTCCAAGATGCATCGCACTGAGCATGCCCGTGACATGGCGGACCGTGATTGGTGGTTTGGGAGTCAGCTGACCCGGTGACCTGGCACCGCCTGATTGGTCGCGGGTGACGTCACCAATGGTGCGACGGTGGGCAGGGCTTAATCTTTAAAAGACCCGCCCACAAACATGGCGGCACGCTCTGATCTTTGAGCAATGATGATGTTGTGTGGACGCTTGGTCTCTTGGGCTCCACGTGTGCTTTAGTTTCTGCTAGGCAGGTGTAGTGGAAGTAGGCAGGCTAGTTCAAATAGGCAGGTAGCTTCGTCTCACGGTCTGGCTCAGGCAAAGGGGTCGCCTTACACCCCAAGCAGCCTGCAGATGCCCTATCCCTGATAACACCTGTAAGCCACGTGGAGTGATACTCCTCAGTCTGGTAGCACACCGGCTGGAGGCACGTATGCGCCGGCGTGAGTCACACATGCATCCAAGCGCCAACAGCGTAGTCCCTGTGCTGCAAAAGGTCTACAGATATATTATTTATTGCACATCTCCCGTGCCGTTAACGGAGAAAGTGCGAATCCCTATTCCCGTTCCGGTGTGCTGTAACACGGAGGGGATTGTTATTTAAGTTGGTTGTTTCCTTCTCACCCAGAAGGTGTTCGGCCGCAGTCCTCCAGGCCGCATCGCGGACCCCGGGTTCGGTTGCGTTCCATTATAGTAAAGTTGTTTGCAACCATCTCTTTAACATGACCACTGGATGAATTAACGATCTTTGGAAAGATCAATTTTGTGCAAGACTAGATAGGTCCACTAGGGTTTTCTTCACCATTATGTAGATAGTGTCAATCCTTTGGATTGGTTGCAGGTCTTCCTCTTTGCCTACTTCCTTCTATTTTTCCGAGTATGATGTCCCTTTCCAGTAATTGCTGTCTTCCAGTCAATCCATAGACTAGTGTAAATGCTGTTGTCAGTCAGTCCACACCTAATTTAAATGCTGTGAACTGTCAGTCCTTGTAAATTTTGTGGTCAATTGGTCCACAGTGTAGTCTTAATACTGTGGTTAGTCTCTTGTAATCGCGGTATTGATTGTTACACCGCTGATTACAAGGCTGTTCTATGAAAGAGAATAAGGGATTCCTCACTTTAGAATACAGAGGATAAGGAAAAGAAATGTTCCTTATGTCTCTACCTAAGATATGGTTGTGTTATACTAGGAGTTGTGTATAGAAAATATACATATATAGAACACTATATTCTCATGTATCAGGAAGGTGTTGTCACACCTCCGCAGGTCTAGAACTTATGCCTAGACTGACTATTATCAGTAATTAATATGAATATTAATTACCTGTTATGTGACTTTCCACATTCTTTTCTTGGAGTCCACAAGGAAACATTTCAAATCCCAAGATGTCAATGGGCGTCAGTCACCTGTAAATATTCAAAAGAGTGATAATATGTTCCTGCTACATGCTATACACACCAAAAAGTATAACACTCTAGGGCCAAAATTACTTATTTCAAAGATAAAGACTGTGGTCAGTCGGTCTGCATTTTATTATAAAAATTGTAGTCAGACAGTCCACAGTCTGTTACAAATTTTATGCTCAGTCGTTTCAGAGTCTACTATAAATGTGGTCAGGCAGTCCACACCTAGTGTATATGCTGTTGTCAGTCAGTCAGTCCATTCTTTATTATTAACGGCCTTCGGTTGAAACCTCGAGCCATGACGACTTGATGAATTAATGATCTTTAGGATGATCAATCTTGTGCAAGGCTAGATAGGTCCACTAGGGTCTTCTTCACCATTTTCTTGATAGTATCAATCCATTGGATTGGTTGCTCGTCTTACTCTTTGCTTTCTTCCTTCTATACTTCAAAGTATGATGTCCTTTTCCAGTAATTGCGTCTTCCAGTCAATCCATAGACTAGTGTAAATGCTGTTGTCAGTCAGTCCACAACTAATTTAGATGCTGTGGACTGTCAGTCCTCGTAAATTTTGTGGTCAATTGGTCCACAGTGTAGTCTCAATACTGAGGTCAGTCTCTTGTAATCGCGGTATTGATTGTTACACCGCTGATTACAAGTCTATTCTATAAAACAGAATAGGGGATTCCTCACTTTAGAATACAGAGGATAAGGAAAAGAAATGTTCCTTATGTCTCTACCTAAGATATGGTTGTGTTATACTAGGAGTTGTGTATAGAAAATATACATATGTAATCCACTAACAGTATATTCTCATGTATCAGAGAGGTGTTGTCACACCTCCGCAGGTCTAGAACTTATGCCTAGACCGACTATTATCAGTAATTAATATGAACATTAATTACCTGTTATGTGACTTTCCATATTCTATTCTTGGAGTCCACAAGGAAACATTTCAAATCCCACCATGTCAATGGGCGTCAGTCACCTGTAAATATTCAAAAGAGTGATAATATGTTCCTGCTACATGCTATACACACCAAAAAGTATAACACTCTAGGGCCAAAATTACTTATTTCAAAGATAAAGACTGTGGTCAGTCGGTCTGCATTTTATTATAAAAAATGTAGTCAGATAGTCCACAACAAAATTTATTCTCAATCAGTTCACAGTCTACTGTAAATGTGGTCAGGCAGTCCACACCTAGTGTATATGCTGTGGTCAGTCCATTTTTTATTATTAATGGCCTTTGGTAGAAACTCTAGCAATGATGTGTTAGGTGTTTGCTGGATTTGAAATGGGTTCAGAATCATCAGTGGATTCTGTGGTCTCCCATTCTGGTCCAGCCAGGGCTGATGCTGCTCAGCATCATTATCGTTCCCAATGACTAGATGGTGCACAAGATGTGCAGGTTGTTTCTTGGGTATTTGTGCCTAGCAACATGAAGCATAGGTTGCGGAGGGAGACAGGGCTTCTGCAGCCTAAGTCCAGGATGCATCGCACTGAGCATGCCCGTGACATGGCGGACCGTGATTGGTGGTTTGGGAGTCAGCTGACCCGGTCACCTGGCACCGCCTGATTGGTCGTGGGTGACGTCACCAATGGTGCGACGGTGCGCAGGGCTTAATCTTTAAAAGACCCGCCCACAAACATGGCGGTGAGCTCTGATCTTTGAGCAATGATGGTGTGTGGACGCTTGGTCTCTTGGGCTCCACGTGTGTTTTAGTTTCTGCTAGGCAGGTGTAGTTGAAATAGGCAGGTAGCTTCGTCTCACGGTCTGGCTCAGGCAAAGAGGTCGCCTTACACCCCAAGCAACCTGCTGACGCCCCAGGCTGCATCGCGGACCCCGGGTTCGGTTGCGTTCCATTATAATAAAGTTGTTTGCAATCGTCCCCTTAACAGTATCAGAGCGCCAGGGTCTTGCTAAACATGGCTGACAACCAGCAACTGCAGCGCTATATACAGCAACTTGAGGCCAGACTTAGGACTCTGGAACAAGCTGCCCCGGTCGCTGATATCACTGCAGTAGCTACCCTGGCAGCTTCTCAAGCAGCCAATCTGGTTAACACGGCTGCGGTGAATGCTGCGACAGCTGCAACTGCCCCATTACCCCGTTTTGCTCTCCCAGAAAAATTTTCTGGGGACAGTAAATCCTGCAGGGGTTTTATTAATTTATGCTCCATTCATTTGAAGATGATGGAGGCACGATTCCCCTCCGAAAGAGCCAAAGTGGGTTATTTCATCTCATTACTCTCCCACAGGGCTCTGGAGTGGGCTACTCCTCTTTGGGAGTGGAATGATCCGGTTGTGGCTAATGCGGGTCTTTTCCTTAAGACCCTAAAGAGTGTATTCCTAGGTCCTCAGGTCACGCATGATACGCTCTTAAGCTTCTTGCGTTGATCCAGGGTTCGGCCACTGCCAGCCACTATGCCATCCAGTTCAGAACCTTAGCGGCTGAACTGGATTGGCCTGAGCGGTCGTTTATCCCGGTGTTTTGGAGGGGGTTGGCAGGGCATATTAAAGATGCTCTAGCTACCAGAGAGATCCCAACCTCTCTGGAAGAGTTGATCACTCTCGCTAACCGAATAGATCTGCGTCATGCAGAACGCAAGTTAGAGCTGGAGGTTTCCAGACCTCGGTTTCGGTTGGCATCCTCTTTCTCTAGACCTAGCTCCACACCCGCGGGTCTCGACCCGGAGTCTGAGGCTATGGATATATCCCGGACTAAGTCTAAACCCCCTCGTTCCCGACCTGCACATCTCTTGGAGTACCCCCTTAATAAGCGTTCCAAGCGGTCGGGAAACGAGTGTCTAACCACCGTTGGAGGGGGTGTGTTAGATTCAGGGGTTTCCTCCTCCAAATTATTGTATGAGGTGACGTTGTCCTTCGGAACAACCATGGTTACTGCCAGGGCGTGGGTGGATTCTGGAGCCGATGGCAATTTTTTGTCATCAACATTTGCCCAGAGGCATGCCATCCCTATGGAGTTACTGCCCAAGCCAATGAACATCCGGGTGGTCAACGGTTCTCTGCTGGACACACAAATCACTCACCAGTCAGCCCCCCTCACCATGTCGTTTCCTCAGGGTCACCGGGAGGTTATCTCTTTCCTTATTATCCCCGGGGGATTAGATGAGGTGCTATTGTGTCTCCCTTGGCTAGGTTGTCACACTCCACACATTGATTGGAGTACAGGGAGAATTTCTTCCTGGGGTAAGAATTGTGTGCCTCAATGTATGGTTACAGCCGCCCGGAGGGTAGTCTCAGAGCCTTCTCCCGACTTGTCCGCTCTGCCAGTACAATATCGGAGTTTTGCGGACGTCTTTTCCAAAAAGGGCGCAGAGACTCTACCCCCCCACCTACCGTAGGACTGTCCTATTGACTTGGTCCCCGGAACGGAGCCCCCTTGCGGTAGGGTTTATCCCATGTCTGTACCTGAGACCCAGGCCATGTCGGACTATATCAAAGAGAACCTGGCCCGGGGGTTTATCTGAAAATCGGTCTCTCCTGCTGGAGCGTGGTTTTTCTTCGTCCAGAAGAGGGTGATTTACGTCCCTGCATTGATTACAGAGGACTAAATGCCATCACCATCAAAAATAAATACCCTCTGCCCCTTATTTCTGAACTATTCGACATGTTGCGAGGGGCTAACATCTTCACTAAATTGGACCAGCGAGGGGACTATAATCTTGTGCGAATCCGTGTGGGTGACAAGCGGAAAACAGCCTTTAACACTCGTGATGGTCATTACGAGTATCTCGTCATGCCTTATGGGTTATGCAATGCCCCTGCGGTTTTTCAAGATTTTGTCAACGATATCTTTCGGGATTTGCTGCTATCTTCCGTGGTAGTCTATCTTGATGATATCCTTATCTTTTCCCCGGACCTCTCCACACACAGAGAGGATGTTCGCAGAGTTTTTGAACGATTGCGAGCAAATTCTTTGTATTGTAAGCTGGAGAAGTGTCAGTTTGAACGAGAGTCTCTACCGTTCCTGGGCTACATCATATCCAGTAAGGGATTGGCTATGGACCCACAAAAGTTGGTGGCGGTACAGAACGGCAGGAGCCCCACTCCCTTAAAGCAGTACAATGCTTCATGGGCTTTATCAACTACTACCGGCAGTTCATACCACATTTTTCCACACTGGTGGCTCCTTTAGCCGCTTTAACCAGAAAGGGTGCCAATCCCAAGAATTAGTCTAAGGAGACATCCGAGGTGTTCCAGGAGATTAAGTCCTATTTTTCTAGAGCTCCCATTCTCCATCGCCCGGATGTGGACAAGCCATTTTTCCTGGAGGTCGATGCCTCCTCTGTGGGAGCAGGAGCGGTTCTCTCTCAAAAGAATGAACAGGGTCGGACAAGACCATGTTTTTTCTTCTCCAAGACCTTCTCTCCAGCAGAGAAGAATTATACGATTGGTGACAAAGAGTTACTTGCTATTAAGATGGCTTTTTCGGAATGGAGGTACCTCTTGGAGGGAGCTAAACATCCTTTCGTGGTATATTCCGATCATAAAAATCTTTCGTACCTACAGGCGGCGCAGCGACTTAACCCGAGGCAGGCCAGGTGGTCTCTTTTCTTTTCCCGGTTCAATTTCTCTATTCACTTTTTAAAAGGGGAAAAGAACCCCCGGGCGGACGCTTTGTCCCAGTCTATGGATACGGCTGAGGATGAGAACGAGCCCAGGCTTATTTTTCCTCCAGAGTGTATGCGGACGGTGGCTCCAGTGTCTCTAAACCAGGTCCCTCCCGGGAGGACATTCGTTCCTCCTAATTTACAGAATGAGGTACTCTCCTGGGCACATGCCTCTAAGATCGGAGGTCATTTTGGGGTCAAACGTACCACGGAGTTTCTCCAACGGTCGTATTGGTGGCCTCGGTTATCCCAGGACGTTAAAGAATATGTCCAAGCGTGTGTCTCCTGTGCAAGAAACAAATCGTCCCGTCAGAAGCCGACTGGTCTTCTTCATCCGTTACCCGTGGCGGATAGACCTTGGGAGCTGGTTGGGATGGATTTTATTGTCGAGTTACCGAAGTCCCGGGGAAACGTGACAATATGGGTGGTGTCTGACCATTTTTCTAAGATGGTTCACCTGGTTCCTCTGCCTAGGGTTCCCTCTTCCCAGGTTCTGGCATCACTGTTCATTTGTCACGTTTTCCGTCTCCACGGAATGCCTGATAGGATAGTCTGTGACCGGGGTCCACAGTTTTCCTCCCGGTTCTGGAAAGAATTGTGTAATTTGCTTAGCATTGAACTGAATCTTTCTACTGCCTATCACCCGGAGACCAATGGTCTGGTGGAACGCACTAACCAGACGCTTGTGACATACTTGCGTCATTTCGTTTCAGCCAACCAGAATGACTGGGCGATATTGCTCCCCTGGCCAGAGTTTGCCCTAAACAACGCTGTGGCAGATTCCACAGGTCAGACTCCGTTTCTCCTAAATAATGGCCAACATCCGCGAGTCCCGGTTCCTATGCCAGTTTCCTCTGTGGAACCTGGGGTCAGAGATTGGGCTCTGGAGGCGCGGGAGGTTTGGGATCATACCCAGGATGCGATATTGGCCTCCAAGAATTGGATGAGAGAGTCGGCTGACACTCATTGCCATCCAGCCCCCGTATTCTCCCCGGGCGACAGGGTGTGGCTCGCGGCTCGCAATATCAGAGTACGTGGGGAATCCGCTAAGTTAGCCCCCCGTTTTATTGGTCCTTTCAGAATTTTGGCCCAAATAAACCCCGTTGTGTACCGGTTACAGTTACCACGACACATGAGGATTCACGACACTTTTCATGTGTCGCTCCTTAAGTCGGTTCGCCTGACGAAATTCTCGGAAAACCAACCTGCTCCAGACTCCAGGGGTGATGATTTCGAGGTACAGGCGATTGTGGGGTCTAAGATGGTTCATGGAAAAAAATATTACCTCGTACACTGGAGGGGCCATGGATCTGAGGATTGTTCATTGGAACCAGTGGACCACATTCATGCTCCATTGCTCATTGAGGAATATGAGTGTCAAGTGGAGGGGGATGTTAAAAGGGGCGATAATGTAAAGCGTTGGGTGTTTGCTGGATCTGAAATGGGTTCAGATTCATCAGTGGATTCTGTGGTCTCCCATTCTGGTCCAGCTGGGGCAAATGCTGCTCAGCATTGTCGTCAGTCCCAACGCCTAGCTGGTGCAGGTTGTCTCTTGGGTATTTGTGCCTAGCAACATGAAGCATAGGTTGCAGAGGGAGACAGGGCTTCTGTAGCCTAAGTCCAAGATGCATCGCACTGAGCATGCCCGTGACATGGCGGACCGTGATTGGTGGTTTGGGAGTCAGCTGACCCGGTGACCTGGCACCGCCTGATTGGTCGCGGGTGACGTCACCAATGGTGCGACGGTGGGCAGGGCTTAAACTTTAAAAGACCCGCCCACAAACATGGCGGCGCGCTCTGATCTTTGAGCAATGATGGTGTTGTGTGGACACTTGGTCTCTTGGGCTCCACGTGTGCTTTAGTTTCTGCTAGGCAGGTGTAGTGGAAGTAGGCAGGCTAGTTGAAATAGGCAGGTAGCTTCGTCTCACGGTCTGTCTCAGGCAAAGGGGTCGCCTTACACCCCAAGCAGCCTGCAGACGCCCTATCTCTGATAACACCTGTAAGCCACGTGGAGTGATACTCCTCAGTCTGGTAGCACGCCGGCTGGAGGCACGTATGCGCCGGCGTGAGTCACACATGCATCCAAGCGCCAACAGCGTAGTCCCTGTGCTGCAACAGGTCTACAGATATATTATTTATCGCACATCTCCCGTGTCGTTAACGGAGAAAGTGCGAATCCCTATTCCCGTTCCGGTGTGCTGTAACATGGAGGGGATTGTTATTTAAGTTAGTTGTTTCCTTCTCACCCAGAAGATGTTCAGCCGCAGTCCTCCAGGCCGCATCGCGGACCCCGGATTCGGTTGCGTTCCATTATAATAAAGTTGTTTGCAACCGTTCCCTTAACATGACGACTGGATGAATTAACGATCTTTGGAAAGATCAATTTTGTGCAAGACTAGATAGGTCCACTAGGGCTTTCTTCACCATTATCTAGATAGTGTCAATCCTTTGGATTGGTTGCTGGTCTTCCTCCTTGCCTACTTCCTTCTATTCTTCTGAGTATGATGTCCCTTTCCAGTAATTGCTGTCTTCCAGTCAATCCATAGACTAGTGTAAATGCTGTTGTCAGTCAGTCCACACCTAATTTAAATGCTGATTACAAGTCTATTCTATGAAACAGAATAAGGGATTCCTCACTTTAGAAGACTGAGGATAATGAAAAGAAATATTCCTTATGTCTCTACCTAAGATATGGTTGTGTTATACTAGGAGTTGTGTATAGAAAATATACATATGTTTACCACTAACAGTATATTCTCATGTATCAGAAAGGTGTTGTCACACCTCCGCAGGTCTAGAACGTATGCCTAGACTGACTATTATCAGTAATTAATATGAATATTAATTACCTGTTATGTGACTTTCCACATTCTTTTCTTGGAGTCCACACAGAAAATTTCAAATCCCACCAAGTCAAAGGGCATCAGTCACCTGTAAATTTTCAAAAGAGTGATAATATGTTCCTGCTACATGCTATGCACACCAAAAAGTATAACACTCTAGGGCCAAAATGACTTATTTCAAAGATAAAGGCTGTGGTCAGTCGGTTTGCATTTTATTATAAAAATTGTAGTCAGATAGTCCACAGTCTATTTTAAATTTTCTGCTCAATCGTTTCACAGTATACTGTAAATGTGATCAGGCAGTCCACATCTAGTGTATATGCTGTGTAACATCCCTGGCGGCATGCTTGCATGGTGCACCACCTCCCACCATGCAAGACCGCAATCTTACCCTTCAGTCCAGCCTGCAAGCCGTGTTCCTGTTCATGCTGTGTGCATTCCTCTTGACTGTCTGCTTAGGGCGGCGGCCCGGTTAGTTTCTGATTCTTATAGCTGCTGTGGGCACACCCCTAATGCGTCTCCAGCTTATTGCTGTCAGTCACTAGATATTTAAACCCCCTCCACCCAGAAGGAGGTGCCTGTGCAACACCTTCACTCAGTTTGTTCTTGCAACTGTATTGCCAGGTCCTGTCCACTTACCTGTATCTTCTAGTCTGTGTCCGCCATCTCTGGTGGCTGTATACCCAGACCTGTTACCTGTGTCTTCTAGTCCATCTCCGCCATCTCTGGGGGCTGTATACCCAGACCCGTTTCTGTATCTCGTTGCAGTAGCAGTTCCTGTCTGAACTGTCTCCTAGTCTGTTACTTGTTTTGTCTTTATGTCCGTACCCTCCCTTTTCCTGCATTGACTGAACCTGCACCTAGCTCCAATTCGTTGTCTCTGTACTTCTGTTTGTGAGTTTTGTGTCAACTAGCTACTTCATTGTAAGTACCTTGTGTGTATCTAGTTCTGCTTGTCTCCTTTCCCTTCCTTTGTATCTACCTTCTGTGTTCTAGCCATCTTTCTGTATTCTCCTATGTGTTCCATGGGAACAGAGCCCTGTCCTCTCTGCCTGCTTCGTCAGCCCTGTTCTGTTCTGCCTTGTCCACTGCTCGAGCGGTTCCTTTCTGCTCTGCCTTGTATACCGCACCTGCGGTTTAGCTCTGCTCCGCTTGTTCTCCGCGTCTGCGTTTTTTTTGCTCTGCTTTGCTTGTCTACCGCATCTGCGGGTTTTGCTCTGCTCAGCTTTGTCTACCGCATCTGCGGTTTTGCTCTGCTTTGCTTGTCTACCTCATCTGCGGTTTTGCTCTGCTTTGCTTGTCTACCGCATCTGTGGGTTTTGCTCTGCTCAGCTTTGTCTACCGCATCTGCGGTTTTGCTCTGCTCAGCTTTGTCTACCGCATCTGCGGTTTTGCTCTGCTTTGCTTGTCTACCGCATCTGCGGGTTTTGCTCTGCTCAGCTTTGTCTACCGCATCTGCGGTTTTGCTCTGCTCAGCTTTGTCTACCGCATCTGCGGTTTTGCTCTGCTCAGCTTTGTCTACAGCATCTGCGGTTTTGCTCTGCTTTGCTTGTCTACCGCATTTGCGGGTTTTGCTCTGCTCAGCTTGTCTACCGCATCTGCGGGTTTTGCTCTGCTCAGCTTGTCTACCGCATCTGTGGTTTTGCTCTCTGCCTAGTCTACCGCTCCGTCGGTTCCTTTCTGCTTTGCCGTGTTCACCGCACCTGCGGTTTAGATTTGCTCTGCTAGCTCACCGCTCCGGTGGTTCCTCTTTGCTCTGCCTTGTTCACCGCACTTGCGGTTTAATTCTGCTCTGCCTTGTCCTCCGCTCCGGCGGTTTTGCTTTACTCTACTTGTCTACCGCGTCTGCGGCTCTGTTCCTGTCTCCCAGTCTGTACTGGACTCTATCCAGCTTGGGCTCCAACCTGCTAGTACCCACCTGTCCGCACTCCAGCCGTGCTTGCTAGTACCCCATCTGTCTGCACACCAGCCTTGCTTACTAGTACCCCCCCTGTCTGCATACCTGCCATGCCTGCCAGTGCCCACCTGTCTGTATGCCAGCTTAACCTGCTTGTTCCTGCATTCTCCAGTGTGGGTCAACAGCTGTGATCGGGGTCTGACCTGGTGTAGCACCTGGTCCCTCTGCTCGGTTCCTTCTTGGTTCACGGAGTCGTTAGCCGCCGTGCTCACTTGGTCGGATCGGGTTGATACTTAGTTACGCCCCTCCAAGCACTCCTCGGTTCATGGTACAGTGGGAACACTAATCATGCTCACGCCTGTCAGCCCGGGCGAGAGCGTAACATGCTGTGGTCAGTCAGTCAGTCCATTCTTTATAATTAATGGCCTTCGGTTGAAACTGGAGCCATGACGACTTGATGAATTAATGATTTTTAGGAAGATCAATCTTGTGCAAGACTAGATACGTCCACTAGGGTCTTCTTCACCATTATCTTGATAGTATCAATCCATTGGATTGGTTGCTGGTCTTGCTCTTTGCTTTCCTCCTTCTATACTTCAAAGTATGATGTCCTTTTCCAGTGATTGCTGTCTTCCAGTCAATCCATAGACTAGTGTAAATGCTGTTGTCAGTCAGTCCACACCTAATTTAAATGCTGTGGACTGTTAGTCCTTTTAAATGCTGTGGTTATTCAGTCCACAGTATAATTTTAATAGTGTGGTCAGTCTCTTGCAATCACAGTATTGATTGTTACACCGCTGATTACAAGGCTATTCTATGAAATAGGATAGGGGATTTATCACTTTAGAAGACAGAGGTTGGCCCACAGTCTAGTCTACTGTAAATGTGGTCAAGCAGTCCACACCTAGTGTGAATGCTGTTGTCAGGCAGTCCACACCTAGTGTGAATGCTGTGGTCAGTCAGCCCATTTTTTATTATTAACAGCCTTCGGATGAAACTCGAGCCATGACGACTGGATGAATTAACGATCTTAAGGAAGATCAATTTTGTGAAAGACGACATAGGTCCACTAGGGTCTTCTCCACCGTTATCTTGATAGTGTCAATCCATTGGATTGGTTGCTGCTCTTGCTCTTTGGTTTCTTTCTTCTATACTTCAAAGTATGATGTCCTTTTCCATTTATTGCTGTCTTGCATTCAATCCTTAGACTAGTGTAAATGCTGTTGTTAGTCAGTCCACAACTAATTCAAATGCTGTGGACTGTCAGTCCTTTTAAATGCTGTGGTTATTCAGTTCACAGTGTAATTTTAATAGTGTGGTCAGTCTCTTGTAATCGCGGTATTGATTGTTACATCGCTGATTACAAGGCTATTCTATGAAACAGAATAGGGGATTCCTCACTTTAGAAGACAGAGGTTGGCCCACAGTCTACTGTAAATATGATCAGGCAGTCCACAACTAGTGTGAATGCTGTGGTCAGTCAGTCCATTTTTTATTATTAACGGCCTTCGGTTGAAACTATAGCCATGACGACTGGATGAATTAACGATCTTTGGGAAGATCAATTTTGTGCAAGACTAGATAGGTCCACTAGGGTTTTCTTCACCATTATGTAGATAGTGTCAATCCTTTGGATTGTTTGCTGGTCTTCCTCTTTTCCTTCTTCCTTCTATTCTTCCGAGTATGATGTTCTTTCCTGTGATTGCTGTCTTCCAGTCAATCCATAGACTAGTGTAAATGCTGTTGTCAGTCTGTCCACACCTAATTTAAATGCTGTGGACTGTTAGTCTTCGTAAATTTTGTGGTCAATTGGTCTACAGTGTAGTCTTAATGCTGTGGTCAGTCTCTTGTAATCGCGGTATTGATTGTTACACCGCTGATTACAAGGCTATTCTATGAAACAGAATAAGGGATTCCTCACTTTAGAAGACAGATGATAAGGAAAAGAAATGTTCCTTATGTCTCTACCTAAGATATGGTTGTGTTATACTAGGAGTTGTGTATAGAAAATATACATATGTAAACCACTAACAGTATATTCTCATGTATCAGAAAGGTGTTGTCACACCTACGCAGGTCTAGAACTTATGCCTAGACTGACTATTATCAGTAATTAATATGAATATTAATTACCTGTTATTTGACTTTCCACATTCTTTTCTTGGAGTCCACAAGGAAACATTTCAAATCCCACGATGTCAATGGGCGTCAGTCACCTGTAAATATTCAAAAGAGTGATAATATGTTCCTGCTACATGCTATACACACCAAAAAGTATAACACTCTAGGGCCAAAATTACTTATTTCAAAGATAAAGACTATGGTCAGTCGGTCAGCATTTTATTATAAAAATTGTATTCAGTCCGTCCACAGTCTATTTTACATTTTATGCTCAATCGGTTCACAGTCTCCTGTAAATGTGGTCAGGCAGTCCACATCTAGTGTACATGCTGTGGTCAGTCAGTCAGTCCATTTTTTATAATTAATGGCCTTCGGTTGAAACTCGAGCCATGACGACTTGATGAATTAATGATCTTTAGGAAGATCAATCTTGTGGAAGACTAGATAGGTCCACTAGGGTCTTCTTCACCATTATCTTGATAGTATCAATCCATTGGATTGGTTGCTGGTCTTGCTCTTTGCTTTCTTCCTTCTATACTTCAAAGTATGATGTCCTTTTCCAGTGATTGCTGTCTTCCATTCATCCTTAGACTAGTGTAAATGCTGTTGTCATTCAGTCCAGAACTGATTCAAATGCTGTGGACTGTCAGTCGTTTTAAATGTTGTGGTCATTCAGTCCACAGTGTAATTTTAATAATGTGGTCAGTCTCTTGTAATCGCGGTATTGATTGTTACACCGCTGATTACAAGGCTCTTCTATGAAATAGGATAGGGGATTCCTTACTTTAGAAGACAGAGGTTGGCCCACAGTCTAGTCTACTGTAAATATTATCAGGCAGTCCACACCTAGTGTGAATGCTGTGGTCAGTCAGACCATTTTCTTTTATTATTAACGACCTTCGGATGAAACTCGAGCTATGATGACTGGATAAATTAACAATCTATAGGAAGATCAATTTTGTGAAAGACTACTTAGGTCCAGTAGTGTCTTCTCCACCGTTATCTTGATAGTGTCAATTCTTTGGAATGGCTGCTGGTCTTCCTCTTTGCTTTATTTCTTCTATACTTCAAAGTATGATGTCCTTTTCCAGTGATTGCTGTCATCCAGTCAATCCTCAGACTAGTGTAAATGCTGTTGTCAGTCAGTCCACAACTAATTCAAACGCTGTGGACTGTCAGTCCTTTTAATTGCTGTGGTCATTCAGTCCACAGAGTAGTCTTAATAGTGTGGTCAGTGTCTTGTAATTTCGGTATTGATTGTTACACCGCTGATTACAAGGCTATTCTATGAAATAGAATAGGGGATTCCTCACTTTAGAAGACAGAGGTTGGCCCACAGTCTACTGTAAATATGATCAGGCAGTCCACAACTAGTGTGAATGCTGTGGTCAGTCAGTCCATTTTTTATTATTAACGGCCTTCGGTTGAAACTCGAGCTATGAAGACTGGATGAATTAATGATCTTTAGGAAGATCAATTTTGTGAAAGACTACATAGGTCCACTAGGGTCTTCTCCACCATTATCTTGATAGTGTCAATCCTTTGGATTGTTTGCTGGTCTTCCTCTTTGCTTTCTTCCTTCTATACTTCATAGTATGATGTCCTTTTCCATTGATTGCTGTCTTCCATTCATCCTTAGACTAGTGTAAATGCTGTTGTCAGTCAGTCCACAACTAATTTAAACGCTGTGGACTGTCAGTCCTTTAAAATGTTGTGGTCATTCAGTCCACAGTGTAGTCTTAATAGTGTGGTCAGTCTCTTGTAATCGCGGTATTGATTGTTACACCGCTGATTACAAGGCTATTCTATGAAACAGAATAGGGGATTCCTCACTTTAGAAGACAGAGGATAATGAAAAGAAATGTTCCTTATGTCTCTACCTAAGATATGGTTGTGTTATACTAGGAGTTGTGTATGGAAAATATACATATGTAAACCACTAACAGTATATTCTCATGTATCAGAAAGGTGTTGTCACACCTCCGCAGGTCTAGAACTTATGCCTAGACTGACTATTATCAGAAATTAATATGAATATTAATTACCTGTTATGTGACTTTCCACATTCTTTTCTTGGAGTCCACAAGGAAACATTTCAAATCCCACGATGTCAAAGGGCGTCAGTCACCTGTAAATATTCAAAAGAGTGATAATATGTTCCTGCTACATGCTATACACACCAAAAGAGTATAACACTCTAGGGCCAAAATTACTTATTTCAAAGATAAAGACTGTGGTCAGTCGCTCTGCATTTTATTATAAAAATTGTAGTCAGACAGTGCACAGTCTATTTTAAATTTTATGCTCAATCGGTTCACAGTCTACTGTAAATGTGGTCAGGCAGTCCACATCTAGTGTATATGTAGCGCCCCGAGGGTTCGGCCGCTACAGGGGTATTGCACCTCTGCCAGAGGTGTGGTATTCCACTCCCAGGTAAGGATGGAGTGTGGACCAGGGCTCAGTTAGCTGCATACAGCACACTCATTCCATTTCCGAGGGACAGTTCAACGGTACTCCCATTAGACAGAAATGCAGGCACGACAGACCATGTCCCTGGCTGGAGTGGGGAGGGGGGAGGAATACCCAGTGATGTAGGAGCAGATAGGGGACGGATCCTGAGCGCAGGTAGGAGCTCATTGGTTGCTGGTCACCTGGGCTCATTTTCTAAGGGAAGGTATAAAAGGTGGGCACCATCTTAGATCTAGGTTCGTTCATTCGTTCTGTCCAGTGAGAGAGGACATGGAGCAGAGGCTCTGTAGGAGCTCTGCTCAGAGGCAGGCCTAGAGAAAAGGCTGGGAACAGAAAGGAGCAAGAACAGAAAGGAACAGAAATAGCAAGGAACAGCAGGGAAAGAGAGAGACAAGAACAGAAGGGCTCAGGAACAAGAAGGCAGAAGGAACCCTAAGAACCCACGAGAATACAGAGTGAAGGGTCAGGCAGATTAAGGGTACCGGATCCCAAGTTGGTGGAAGAGAAACAACCCTCAGCCAAAGACTGGAGGTCGTGATCATTTATTGGTGCGACACCTCATTAAACCTGCTAGGAAGGCACCATATAGAACTGCGGGGAACGGGATCCACGTTTACCCGCACAAGTTCGCGGCAGCTGGACAAAAGTGGGTCACTGGTGAGGCAGGCCAGAGAAAGGATAAAAGGGGGTCCTGGCCATGCTCCTGAACTGCCTGGGGGTTGACCGAGCCCCTCACCTGGTGGACACCGCACGGCTTGGGTGGTCACTACCTGTACAGAAGTGACCCGGAGAATCTGAACTGTGAGTAAAAGGCATTGGACTGTAGTACGTTGTCTGTGTACTCTTTCGCTCCTCCAGCACTAACGGTACTGGGACTTCCTGCACCATCACCCCCACCATCCACTGCACTGCCCTGGGGTTACACTCTTCCCGTGGGGAGTTATAAAATTTCAGCTGCGCATACCATCAACCTCAGGGGACTGCCTTGCAGCGGCGGTTCCTAATAACCGCAATCCACGGGTGGCGTAGTCGGACATACAAACAGCGCATCGCAGACTACCAATGGCCTGACCACCCTGAGCCACGGAACCGGGTAGCCACTACTACCCCCCACCGTTCCCCTATTGCCCGGATCCGAGTGCCCCACGGCCCAGGGGGCGAGTCATATATGCTGTGGTCAGTCAGTCAGTCCATTCTTTATAATTAATGGCCTTCGGTTGAAACTCGAGCCATGACGACTTGATGAATTAATGATCTTTAGGAAGATCAATGTTGTGGAAGACTAGATAGGTCCACTAGGGTCTTCTTCACCATTATCTTGATAGTATCAATCCACTGGATTGGTTGCTGGTCTTGCTCTTTGCTTTCTTCCTTCTATACTTCAAAGTATGATGTCCTTTTCCAGTGATTGCTGTCTTCCAGTCAATCCTTAGACTAGTGTAAATGCTGTTGTCAGTCAGTCCACAACTAATTCAAACGCTGTGGACTGTCAGTCCTTTTGAATGTTGTGGTCATTTAGTCCACAGTGTAATTTTAATACTGTGGTCAGTCTCCTGTAATCGCGGTATTGATTGTTACACCGCTGATTACAGGGCTATTCTATGAAATAGAATAAGGGATATATCACCTTAAAAGACAGAGGTTGGCCCACAGTCTAGTCTACTGTAAATATGATCAGGCAGTCCACACCTAGTGTGAATACTGTGGTCAGTCAGTCCATTTTTTATTATTAACGTCCTTGGGTTGAAATTCGAGCCATGACGACTGGATGAATTAACGATCTTTAGGAAGATCAATTTTGTGAAAGACTAGATAGGTCCACTAGGCTCTTCACCACCGTTATCTTGATAGTATCAATCCTTAGGATTGGCTGCTGGTCTTCCTCTTTGCTTTCTTCCTTCTATACTTCAAATTATAATGTGTTTTTCCAGTAATTGCTGTCTTCCAGTCAATCCTTAGACTAGTGTAAATGCTGTTGTCAGTCAGTCCACAACTAATTCAAACGCTGTGGACTGTCAGTCGTTTTAAATGTTGTGGTCATTCAGTCCACAGTGGAATTTTAATATTGTGGTCAATCTCTTGTAATCACGGTATTGATTGTTACACCACTGATTACAAGGCTATTCTATGAAATAGAATAAGGGATTCCTCCTTTTAAAAGACAGAGGTTGGCCAACAGTCTAGTCTATTGTAAATGTAGTCAAGCAGTCCACACCTAGTGTGAATGCTATAGTCAGGCAGTCCACACCCAGTGTGAATGCTGTGGTCAGTCAGCCCATTTTTTATTAACGGCCTTCGGATGAAACTCGAGCCATGACGACTGGATGAATTAACGATATTTAGGAAGATCAATTTTGTTAAAGACTTCTTAGGTCCACTAGGGTCTTCTCCACCGTTATCTTGATAGTGTCAATCCTTTGGATTGGCAGCTGGTCTTGCTCTTTGCTTTCTTTCTTCTATACTTCAAAGTATGATGTCCTTTTCCAGTGATTGCTGTCATCCAGTCAATCCATAGACTAGTGTAAATGCTGTTGTCAGTCAGTCCACACCTAATTTAGATGCTGTGGACTGTCAGTCCTCGTAAATTTTGTGGTCAATTGGTCCACAGTGTAGTCTTAATGCTGTGGTCAGTCTCTTGTAATCGCGGTATTGATTGTTACACCGCTGATTACAAGTCTATTCTATAAAACAGACTAAAGGATTCCTCACTTTAGAATACAGAAGATAAGGAAAAGAAATTTCCTTATGTCTCTACCTAAGATATGGCTGTGTTATACTAGGAGTTGTGTATAGAAAATATACATATGTAAACCACTAACAGTATATTCTCATGTATCAGGAAGGTGTTGTCACACCTCCGCTGGTCTAGAACTTATGCCTAGACTGACTATTATCAGTAATTAATATGAATATTAATTACCTGTTATGTGACTTTCCACATTCTTTTCTTGGAATCCACAAGGAAACATTTCAAATCCCACAATGTCAATGGGAGTCAGTCACCTGTAAATATTTAAAAGAGTGATAATATGTTCCTGCTACATTCTATACACACCAAAAAGTATAACACTCTAGGGCCAAAATTACTTATTTCAAAGATAAAGACTGGTCAGTCGGTCTGCATTTTATTATAAAAATTGTAGTCAGACAGTCCACAGTCTATTATAAATTTTATGCTCAATTGGTTCACAGTCTACTGTAAATGTGGTCTGGCAGTCCACATCTAGAGTATATGCTGTGGTCAGTCAATTTTTCATTATTAATGGCCTTTGGTAGAAACTCTAGCAATGATGTGTTAGGTGTTTGCTGGATCTGAAATGGGTTCAGAATCATCAGTGGATTCTATGGTCTACCATTCTGGTCCAGCCAGCGCAGATGCTGCTCAGCATCATTATCGGTCCCAACGACTAGCTGGTGCACGAGATGTGCAGGTTGTCTCTTGGGTATTTGTGCCTAGCAATATGAAGCATAGGTTGCGGAGGGAGACAGGGCTTCTGCAGCCTACGTCCAGGATGCATCGCACTGAGCATTCCCGTGACATGGCGGACCGTGATTGGTGGCTTGGGAGTCAGCTGACCCGGTGACCTGGCACCGCCTGATTGGTCGTGTGTGACGTCACCAATGGTGCGACGGTGCGCAGGGCTTAATCTTTAAAAGACCCGCCCACAACCATGACAGCGCGCTCTGATCTTTGAGCAATGATGGTGTGTGGACGCTTGGTCTCTTGGGCTCCACGTGTGTTTTATTTTCTGCTAGGCAGGTGGAGTGGAAATAGGCAGGCTAGTTGAAATAGGCAGGTAGCTTCGTCTCACGGTCTGGCTCAGGCAAAGGGGTCGCCTTACACCCCAAGCAGCCTGCAGACCCCCCAGGCTGCATCGCGGACCCCGGGTTCGGTTGCGTTCCATTATAATAAAGTTGTTTGCAATCGTCCCCTTAACAGTATCAGAGAGCCAGGGTCTTGCTGAACATGGCTGACAAACAGCAACTGCAGCGCTATATACAGCAACTTGAGGCCAGACTTAGGACTCTGGAACAAGCTGCCCCGGTCGCTGATATCACTGCAGTAGCTACCCTGGCAGCTTCTCAAGCAGCCAATCTGGTTAACACGGCTGCGGAGAATGCTGCGACAGTTGCAACTGCCCCATTACCCCGTTTTGCTCTCCCAGAAAAACTTTCTGGGGACAGTAAATCCTGCAGGGGTTTTATTAATTTATGCTCCATTCATTTGAATATGATGGAGGCACGGTTCCCCTCCGAAAGAGCCAAAGTGGGTTATTTCATCTCATTACTCTCCCACAGGGCTCTGGAGTGGGCTACTCCTCTATGGGAGCGGAATGATCCGGTTGTGGCTAATGCGGGTCTTTTCCTTAAGACCCTAAAGAGTGTATTCCTAGGTCCTCAGGTCACGCATGATAAGCTCTTAAGCTTCTTGCGTTGATCCAGGGTTCGGCCACTGCCAGCCACTATGCCATCCAGTTCAGAACCTTAGCGGCTGAACTGGATTGGCCTGAGCGGTCGCTTATGCCGGTGTTTTGGAGGGGGTTGGCAGGGCATATTAAAGATGCTCTAGCTACCAGAGAGATCCCAACCTCTCTGAAAGAGTTGATCACTCTCGCTAACCGAATAGATCTGCATCATGCAGAACGCAAGTTAGAGGTTTCGGTTGGCATCCTCTTTCTCTAGACCTATCTCCAAACCCGCGGTTCTCGACCCGGAGCCTGAGGATATGGATATATCCCGGACTAAGTCTAAACCCCCTCGTTCCCGACTTGCACATCTCTTGGAGTACCCCGTTAATAAGGGTTCCAAGCGGTCGGGAAACCAGGGTGTCTAACCACTGTTGGATTCAGGGGTTTCCTCCTCCAAGTTATTGTATGAGGTGACGTTGTCCTTCGGAACAACCATGGTTACTGCCAGGGCGTGGGTGGATTTTGGAGCCGATGGCAATTTTTTGTCATCAACATTTGCCCAGAGGCATGCCATCCCTATGGAGTTACTGCCCAAGCCAATGAACATCAGTGTGGTCAACGGTTCTCTGCTGGACACACAAATCACTCACCAGTCAGCCCCCCTCACCATGTCGTTTCCTCAGGGTCACCGGGAGGTTATCTCTTTCCTTATTATCCCCGGGGGATTAGATGAGGTGCTATTGGGTCTCCCTTGGCTAGGTTGTCACACTCCACACATTGATTGGAGTACAGGGAGAATTTCTTCCTGGGGTAAGAATTGTGTGCCTCAATGTATGGTTACAGCCGCCCGGAGGGTAGCCTCAGAGCCTTCTCCCGACTTGTCCGCTCTGCCAGTACAATATCGTAGTTTTGCGGACGTCTTTTCCTAAAAGGGTGCAGAGACTCTACCCCCCCACCGACCGTATGACTGTCCTATTGACTTGGTCCCCGGTACGGAGCCCCCTTGCGGTAGGGTTTATCCCCTCTCTGTACCCGAGACCCAGGCCATGTCAGACTATATCAAAGAGAACCTGGCCCGGGGGTTTATCTGAAAATCGGTCTCTCCTGCTGGAGCGGGGTTTTTCTTCGTCCAGAAGAGGGTGATTTACGTCCGTGCATTGATTACAGAGGACTAAATGCCATCACCATCAAAAATAAATACCCTCTGCCCCTTATTTCTGAACTATTCGACATGTTGCGAGGGGCTAACATCTTCACTAAATTGGACCAGCGAGGGGCCTATAATCTTGTGCGAATCCGTGAGGGTGACGAGTGGAAAACAGCCTTTAACACTCGTGATGGTCATTACGAGTATCTCGTCATGCCTTTCGGGTTATGCAATGCCCCTGCGGTTTTTCAAGATTTTGTCAACGATATCTTTCGGGATTTGCTGCTATCTTCCGTGGTAGTCTATCTTGATGATATCCTTATCTTTTCCCCGGACCTCTCCACACACAGAGAGGATGTTCGCAGAGTTTTTGAACGATTGCGAGCAAATTCTTTGTATTGTAAGCTGGAGAAGTGTCAGTTTGAACGAGAGTATCTACCGTTCCTGGGCTACATCATATCCAGTAAGGGATTGGCTATGGACCCACAAAAGTTGGTGGCGGTACAGAACTGGCAGGAGCCCCACTCCCTTAAAGCAGTACAACGCTTCATGGGCTTTATCAACTACTACCGGCAGTTCATACCACATTTTTCCACACTGGTGGCTGCTTTTGCCGCTTTAACCAGGAAGGGTGCCAATCCCAAGAATTGGTCTAAGGAGACATCCGAGGCGTTCCAGGAGATTAAGTCCTATTTTTTTAGAGCTCCCATTCTCCATCGCCCGGATGTGGACAAGCCATTTTTCCTGGAGGTCGATGCCTCCTCTGTGGGAGCAGGAGCGGTTCTCTCTCAAAAGAATGAACAGGGTCAGACAAGACCATGTTTTTTCTTCTCCACGACCTTCTCTCCAGCAGAGAAGAATTATACGATTGGTGACAAAGAGTTACTTGCTATTAAGATGGCTTTTTCGGAATGGAGGTACCTCTTGGAGGGAGCTAAACATCCTTTCGTGGTATATTCCGATCATAAAAATCTTTCGTACCTACAGACGGCGCAGCGTCTTAACCCGAGGCAGGCCAGGTGGTCTCTTTTCTTTTCCCGGTTCAATTTCTCTATTCATTTTTTAAAAGGGGAAAAGAACCCCCGGGCGGATGCTTTGTCCCGGTCTATGGATACCGTTGTGGATGAGGACGAGCCCAGGCTTATTTTTCCTTCAGAGTGTATGCGGACGGTGGCTCCAGTGTCTCTAAACCAGGTCCCTCCCGGGAGGACATTCGTTCCTCCTAATTTACAGAATGAGGTACTCTCCTGGGCACATGCCTCTAAGATCGGAGGTCATTTTGGGGACAAACGTACCACGGAGTTTCTCCAACGGTCGTATTGGCGGCCTCGGTTATCCCAGGACGTTAAAGAATATGTCCAAGCGTGTGTCTCCTGTGCAAGAAACAAATCGTCCCGTCAGAAGCCGGCTGGTCTTCTTCATCCGTTACCCGTGGCGGATAGACCTTGGAAGCTGGTTGGGATGGATTTTATTGTCGAGTTACCCAAGTCCCGGGGAAACGTGACAATATGGGTGGTGTCTGACCATTTTTCTAAGATGGTTCACCTGGTTCCTCTGCCTAGGGTTCCCTCTTCCCGGGTTCTGGGATCACTGTTCATTTGTCACGTTTTCCGTCTCCACGGAATGCCTGATAGGATTGTCTGTGAAAGGGGTCCACAGTTTTCCTCCCGGTTCTGGAAAGAATTGTGTAATTTGCTTAGCATTGAACTGAAGCTTTCTACTGCCTATCACCCGGAGACCAATGGTCTGGTGGAACGCACTAACCAGACGCTTGTGACATACTTGCGTCATTTCGTTTCGGCCAACCAGAATGACTGGGCGATATTGCTCCCCTGGGCAGAGTTTGCACTAAACAACGCTGTGGCAGATTTCACAGGTCAGACTCCGTTTCTCCTAAATAATGGCCAACATCCGCGAGTCCCGGTTCCTATGCCAGTTTCCTCTGTGGAACCTGGGGTCAGAGATTGGGCTCTGGAGGCGCGGGAGGTTTGGGATCATACCCAGGATGCGATATTGGCCTCCAAGAATCGAATGAGAGAGTCGGCTGACACTCATCGCCGTCCAGCCCCCGTATTCTCCCTGGGCGACAGGGTGTGGCTCGCGGCTCGCAATATCAGAGTACGCGGGGAATCCGCTAAGTTTGCCCCCCGTTTTATTGGTCCTTTCAGAATTTTGGCCCAAATAAACCCCGTTGTGTACCGGTTACAGTTACCACGACACATGAGGATTCACGACACTTTTCATGTGTCGCTCCTTAAGCCGGTTTGCCTGACCAAATTCTCGGAACCCCAACCTGCTCCAGACTCCAGGGGTGATGATTTCGAGGTACAGGCGATTGTGGGGTCTAAGATGGTTCGTGGAAAAAAATATCACCTTGTACACTGGAGGGGCCATGGATCTGAGGATTGTTCATGGCAACCAGTGGACCACATTCATGCTCCATTGCTCATTGAGGAATATGAGTGTCAAGTGGAGGGGGATGTTAGAAGGGGGGATAATGTTAGGTGTTGGGTGTTTGCTGGATCTGAAATGGGTTCCGAATCATCAGTGGATTCTGTGGTCACCCATTCTGGTCCAGCTGGGGCAAATGCTGCTCAGCATCGTCATCAGTCCCAACGCCTAACTGGTGCACGAGATGTGCAGGTTGTCTCTTGGGTATTTGTGCCTAGCAACATGAAGCATAGGTTGCGGAGGGAGACAGGGCTTCTGCAGCCTAAGTCCAAGATGCATCGCACTGAGCATGCCCGTGACATGGCGGACCGTGATTGGTGGTTTGGGAGTCAGCTGACCCGGTGACCTGGCACCGCCTGATTGGTCGCGGGTGACGTCACCAATGGTGCGACGGTGGGCAGGGCTTAATCTTTAAAAGACCCGCCCACAAACATGGCGGCGCGCTCTGATCTTTGAGCAATGATGGTGTTGTGTGGACGCTTGGTCTCTTGGGCTCCACGTGTGCTTTAGTTTCTGCTAGGCAGGTGTAGTGGAAACAGGCAGGTAGCTTCGTCTCACGGTCTGGCTCAGGCAAAGGGGTTGCCTTACACCCCAAGCAGCCTGCAGATGCCCTATCCCTGATAACACCTGTAAGCCACGTGGAGTGATACTCCTCAGTCTGGTAGCACGTCCGCTGGAGGCATGTATGCGCCGGCGTGAGTCACACATGCATCCAAGCGCCAACAGAGTAGTCCATGTGCTGCAACAGGTCTACAGATATATTATTTATCACACATCTCCCGTGCCGTTAACGGAGAAAGTGCGAATCCCTATTCCCGTTCCGGTGTGCTGTAACACGGAGGGGATTGTTATTTAAGTTGGTTGTTTCCTTCTCACCCAGAAGGTGTTCGGCCGCAGTCCTCCAGGCCGCATACCGGACCCCGGGTTCGGTTGCGTTCCATTATAATAAAGTTGTTTGCAACCGTCCCCTTAACATGACGACTGGATGAATTAACGATCTTTGGAAAGATCAATTTTGTGCAAGACTAGATAGGTCCACTAGCGTTTTCTTCACCATTATCTTGATAGTGTCAATCTTTTGGATTGGTTGCTGGTCTTCCTCTTTGCCTACTTCCTTCTATTCTTCCGAGTATGATGTCCCTTTCCAGTAATTGCTGTCTTCCAGTCAATCCATAGACTAGTGTAAATGCTGTTGTCAGTCAGTCCACACCTAATTTAAATGCTGATTACAAATCTATTCTATGAAACAGAATAAGGGATTCCTCACTTTAGAAGACTGAGGATAATGAAAAGAAATGTTCCTTATGTCTCTACCTAAGATATGGTTGTGTATAGAAAATATACATATGTAAACCACTAACCGTATATTCTCATGTATCAGAAAGGTGTTGTCACACCTCCGCAGGTCTAGAACGTATGCCTAGACTGACTATTATCAGTAATTAATATGAATATTAATTACCTGTTATGTGACTTTCCACATTCTTTTCTTGGAGTCCACAAGGAAACATTTCAAATCCCACGATGTCAATGGGCGTCAGTCACCTGTAAATATTCAAAAGAGTGATAATATGTTCCTGCTACATGCTATACACACCAAAATGTATAACAGTCTAGGGCCAAAATTACTTATTTCAAAGATAAAGGCTGTGGTCAGTCGGTTTGCATTCTATTATAAAAATTGTAGTCAGATAGTCCACAGTCTATTTTAAATTTTCTGCTCAATCGTTTCACAGTATACTGTAAGTGTGGTCAGGCAGTCCACATCTAGTGTATATGCTGTGTAACATCCCTGGCGGCATGCTTGCATGGTGCACCACCTCCCACCATGCAAGACCGCAATCTTACCCTTCACTCCAGCCTGCAAGCCGTGTTCCTGTTCATGCTGTGTGCATTCCTCTTGACTGTCTGCTTAGGGCGGCGGCCCGGTTAGTTTCTGATTCTTATAGCTGCTGTGGGCACACCCCTAATGCGTCTCCAGCTTATTGCTGTCAGTCACTAGATATTTAAACCCCCTCCACCCAGAAGGAGGTGCCTGTGCAACACCTTCACTCAGTTTGTTCTTGCAACTGTATTGCCAGGTCCTGTCCTCTTACCTGTATTTTCTAGTCTGTGTCCGCCATCTCTGGTGTCTGTATACCCAGACCTGTTGCCTGTGTCTTCTAGTCCGTCTCCGCCATCTCTGGGGGCTGTATACCCAGATCCGTTTCTGTATCTCGTTGCAGTAGCAGTTCCTGTCTGAACTGTCTCCTAGTCTGTTACTTGTTTTGTCTTTATGTCCGTACCCTCCCTTTTCCTGGATTGACTGAACCTGCACCTAGCTCCAATTCGTTGTCTCTGTACTTCTGTTTGTGAGTTTTGTGTCCACTAGCTACTTAATTATAAGTACCTTGTGTGTATCTAGTTCTGCTTGTCTCCTTTCCCTTCCTTTGTATCTACCTTCTATGTTCTAGCCATCTTTCTGTATTTTCCTATGTGTTCCATGGGAACAGAGTCCTGTCCTCTCTGCCTGCTTCGTGAGCCCTGTTCTGTTCTGCCTTGTCCACCGCTCCAGCGGTTCCTTTCTGCTCTGCCTTGTATACCGCACCTGCGGTTTAGCTCCGATACGCTTGTTCTCCACGTATGCGTTTTTTTGCTCAGCTTTGCTTGTCTACCGCATCTGTGGGTTTTGCTCTGCTCAGCTTTGTCTACCGCATCTGCGGTTTTGCTCTGCTTTGCTTGTATACCGCATCTGCGGTTTTGCTCTGCTTTGCTTGTCTACCGCATCTGTTGGTTTTGCTCTGCTCAGCTTTGTCTACCGCATCTGCGGTTTTGCTCTGCTCAGCTTTGTCTACCGCATCTGCGGTTTTGCTCTGCTTTGCTTGTCTACCGCATCTGCGGATTTTGCTCTGCTCAGCTTTGTCTACCGCATCTGCGGTTTTGCTCTGCTCAGTTTTGTCTACCGCATCTGTGGTTTTGCTCTGCTTTGCTTGTCTACCGCATCTGCGAGTTTTGCTCTGCTCAGCTTTGTCTACAGCATCTGCAGTTTTGCTCTGCTTTGCTTGTCTACCGCATCTGCGGGTTTTGCTCTGCTGAGCTTGTCTACCGCCTCTGCGGGTTTTGCTCTGCTCAGCTTGTCTACCGCATCTGCGGTTTTGCTCTCTGCCTAGTTTACCGCTCCGGCGGTTCCTTTCTGCTTTGTCGTGTTCACCGCACCTGCGGTTTAGTTTTGCTCTGCTAGCTCACCGCTCCGGCGGATCCTCTTTGCTCTGCCTTGTCCACCGCACTTGCGGTTTAGTTCTGCTCTGCCTTGTCCTCCGCTCCAGTGGTTTCGCTTTACTCTACTTGTCTACCGCACCTGCGGCTCTGTTCCTGTCTCCCAGTCTGTACTGGACTCTAGCCAGCTTGCGCTCCAACCTGCTAGTACCCATCTGTCCGCACTCCAGCCATGCTTGCTAGTACCCCATCTGTCTGCACACCAGCCTTGCTTACTAGTACCCCCCTGTCTGCATACCTGCCATGCCTGCCAGGGCCCACCTGTCTGTATGCCAGCTTCACCTGCCTGTTCATGCATTCTCCAATGTCGGTCAACAGCTGTGACTGGGGTCTGACCTGGTGTAGCACCTGGTCCCTCTGCTCGGTTCCTTCTTGGTTCACGGAGTCGTTAGCCGCCGTGCGACCTTGGTCGGATCGGGTGGATACTTAGTTACGACCCTCCAAGCACTCCTCGGTTCATGGTACAGTGGGATCACTAATCATGCTCACGCCAGTCAGTCCGAGCGTGAGCGTAACATGCTGTGGTCAGTCAGTCAGTCCATTCTTTATAATTAATGGCCTTCGGTTGAAACTCGAGCCATGACGACTTGATGAATTAATGATCTTTAGGAAGATCAATCTTGTGCATGACTAGATAGGTCCACTAGGGTCTTCTTCACCATTATCTTGATAGTATCAATCCATTGGATTGGTTGCTGTTCTTGCTCTTTGCTTTCTTCCTTCTATATTTCAAAGTCTCATGTCCTTTTCCATTGATTGCTGTCTTCCAGTCAAATCTTAGACTAGTGTAAATGCTGTTGTCAGTTAGTCCACAGCTAATTTAAACGCTGTGGACTGTCAGTCCTTTTAAATGCTGTGGTCATTCAGTCCACAGTGTCTTAATAGTGTGGTCAGTCTCTTGTAATCGCGGTATTGATTGTTACACCACTGATTACAAGGCTATTCTCTGAAATAGAATAGGGGATTCCTCACTTTAGAAGACAGAGGTTGGCCCACAGTCTAGTCTACTGTAAGTAGGATCAGGCAGTCCACAACTAGTGTGAATGCTGTGGTCAGTCAGTCCATTTTTTATTATTAACGACCTTCGGTTGAGACTCTAGCCATGACGACTGGATGAATTAATGATCTTTAGGAAGATCAATTTTGTGCAAGACTAGATAGGTCCACTAGGGTTTCCCTAACCATTATCTTGATAGTGTCAATCCTTTGGATTGGTTGCTGGTCTTGCTCTTTGCTTTCTTCCTTCTATACTTCAAAGTATGAAGTCCTTTTCCAGTGATTGCTGTCTTCCATTCAATCTTTAGACTAGTGTAAATGCTGTTGTCAGTCAGTCCACAACTAATTCAAATGTTGTGGACTGTCAGTCCTTTTAAATGTTGTGGTCAATCAGTCCACAGTGGAATTTTAATATTGTGGTCAATCTCTTGTAATCTCGGTATTGATTGTTACACCGCTGATTACAAGGCTATTCTATGAAATAGAATAGGGGATTCCTCACTTTAGAAGACAGAGGTTGGCCCACAGTCTAGTCTACTGTAAATGTGGTCAAGCAGTCCACACCTAGTGTGAATGCTGTAGTCAGGCTGTCCATTTTTTATTATTAACGGCCTTTGGTTGAAACTCTAGCCATGACGACTGGATGAATTAACGATCTTTGGGAAGATCAATTTTGTGCAAGACTAGATAGGTCCACTAGGGTTTTCTTCACCATAATCTTGATAGTGTCAATCCTTTGGATTGGTTGCTGGTCTTCCTCTTTGCCTACTTCCTTCTATTCTCCCGAGTATGATGTCCTTTTCCAGTGATTGCTGTCATCCAGTCAATCCATAGACTAGTGTAAATGCTGTTGTCAGTCAGTCCAAACCTAATTTAAATGCTGTGGACTGTCAGTCCTCGTAAATTTTGTGGTCAATTGGTCCACAGTGTAGTCTTAATGCTGTGGTCAGTCTCTTGTAATCGCGGTATTGATTGTTACACCGCTGATTACAAGGCTATTCTATGAAACAGAATAAGAGATTCCTCACTTTAGAATACAGAGGATAAGGAAAAGAAATGTTCCTTATGTCTCTACCTAAGATATGGTTGTGTTATAGTAGGATTTGTGTATAGAAAATATACATATGTAAACCACTAACAGTATATTCTCATGTATCAGAAAGGTGTTGTCACACCTCCGCAGGTCTAGAACTTATGCCTAGACCGACTATTATCAGTAATTCATATGAATATTAATTACCTGTTATGTGACTTTCCACATTCTTTTCTTGGAGTCCACAAGGAAACATTTCAAATCCCACAATGTCAATGGGCGTCAGTCACCTGTAAATATTCAAAAGAGTGATAATATGTTCCTGCTACATGCTATACACACCAAAAAGTATAACACTCTAGGGCCAAAATTACTTATTTCAAAGATAAAGACTGTGGTCAGTCGGTCTGCATTTTATTATAAAAATTGTAGTCAGACAGTCCACAGTCTATTTTACATTTTATGCTCAATCGGTTCACAGTCTACTGTAAATGTGGTCAGGCAGTCCACATCTAGTGTAAATGTTGTGGTCATTCAGTCCACAGTGTAATTTTAATAGTGTGCTCAATCTCTTGTAATCGCTGTATTGATTGTTACACCGCTGATTACAAGGCTATTCTATGAAATAGGATAGGGGATTCCTCACTTTAGAAGACAGAGTTTGGCCCACAGTCTACTGTAAATATGATCAGGCAGTCCACAACTAGTGTGAATGCTGTGGTCAGTCAGTCCATTTTTTATTATCAATGGCCTTCGGTTGAAACTCTAGCAATGACGACTGGATGAATTAACGATCTTTGGGAAGATCAATTTTGTGCAAGACTAAATAGGTCCACTAGGGTTATGTTCACTATTATCTTGATAGTGTCAATCCATTGGATTGGTTGCTGGTCTTGCTCTTTGCTTTCTTCCCTCTATACTTCAAAGTATGATGTCCTTTTCCAGTGATTGCTGTCTTCCAGTCAATCCTTAGACTAGTGTAAATGCTGTTGTCAGTCAGTCCACAACTAATTCAAACGCTGTGGACTGTCAGTCCTTTTAAATGTTGTGGTCATTCAGTCCACAGTGTAATCTTAATAGTGTGTTCAATCTCTTGTAATCGCTGTATTGATTGTTACACCGCTGATTACAAGGCTATTCTATGAAATGGGATAGGGGATTCCTCACTTTAGAAGACAGAGTTTGGCCCACAGTCTAGTCTACTGTAAATGTGATCAAGCAGTCCACACCTAGTGTGAATGCTGTGGTCAAATGTGGCGCCCTGCTGTGTTTGGTACCACAGATCCCAGAGGGGTGCATGGACGAATTCCTCCACAAGAGACCCTCATAAGCATTCACACACCTCCACCTTCCACCTCAGACCACCAGAGGGAGCCCGTTAGGTATATAAATAGGGAAGGTGGAGCTAGGCAGTTCAGTCTGGAAGCTGTCTGGAGTCTGATAGGAGTCTGAAGTCCAGTCTGTGAGATGTACAGTCTGAGAACAGTTACCTCAGGGGATAGAGCTAGTGCCAGCTCCTGCAGTTGCTAGCCTGCAGTAGAGCATAGTCCAGACTCACCGAGTTCAGGTTAGTGAGCCAAAGGTGTGCCGACGCCATAAGAGCGGTGAAGCGCAGTGAGGCCTACTGCCCGTGTGAAGCCTAGTCAGGGCCCCGAGCAGGCCGAAGGCGAGTGGAAAGAGAGTAACATAGCGGTCAGAGGAGCTTTACCCGCTCACCCCAAAAACATATACCGGACACCGGGTCCGAGTCTGCAGGGATTCTTTACACCCAGCAGAAAACAACCGGAACCCCTGGCGAACTACATGTCCCAAGAATACCAAACGCTGACTGTTATACCAGCGTCAGGAGTTAATGAAGCCCTATATACCAGGGAGTGCGTACTCCAACAGAAGGCCCTACCACAGGATCAGCAGGTGCAAGACAGAAACCAAGTTAGGCCTAGCTCCAGGCAGGTCAGAAACTTAACGAGGAAAGGCAAGGAACAGGAGGCCCCACACCCGCTCACTGGGGAGAGTCCTGATATGCACCCTTCACCCTACAGTGCCCTGGATTGTGCCTGAAACACCACCAGTAAAGGTACTGAAGTGAACTATTGTGTGTGTGCCTATCCTTCCTCCGACCCGGCTGGGTCCCCTCTGGCCTGCATCCCTACACTCACGCTGCCCTGAGGCCCTGCTCCACCTGTGGGGAGCCGCACCAACTAAGCTGCCTCAACACCGGCCTCAGAGGACTGCCGCAGCACTGGTGATCCTCACCAGAAACTACAGGTGGCATCACGAACTTTCCCTTTCCCATATAAACTTTCCCCCCTTTCTCTTTTTACTGACCGCCCTGGGTCACGGACCGGGCCAGCCACCGTGATATTCCCCACAAGCAGCCTTCTGTCTTCCAGTCAATCCTTAGACTAGTGTAAATGCTGTTGTTAGTCAGTTCACAAATAATTCAAACGCTGTGGACTGTCAGTCCTTTTAAATGTTGTGGTCATTCAGTCCACAGTGTAGTCTTAATAGTGTGGTCAGTCTCTTGTAATCGCGGTATTGATTGTTACACCGCTGATTACAAGGCTATTCTATAAAATGGGATAGGGAATTCCTCACTTTAGAAGACAGAGGTTGGCCCACAGTCTAGTCTGCTGTAAATGTGGTCAAGGTGTCCACACCTAGTGTGAATGCTGTAGTCAGGCAGTCCACATCTAGTGTATATGCTGTGGTCAGTCACTCAGTCCATTCTTTATAATTAACAGCCTTCGGTTGAAAGTCGAGCCACGACGACTTGATGAATTAATGATCTTTAGGAAGATCAATCTTGTGCAAGACTAGATCGGTCCACTAGGGTCTTCTTCACCATTATCTTGATAGTATCAATCCATTGGATTGGTTGCTGGTCTTCCTCTTTGCTTTCTTCCTTATATACTTCAAAGTATGATGTCCTTTTCCAGTAATTGTGCCTTCCAGTCCATCCATAGACGAGTGTAAATGCTGTTGTCAGTCAGTCCACAACTAATTCAAACGCTGTGGACTGTCAGTCCTAGTAAATTTTGTGGTCAATTGGTCCACAGTGTAGTCTTAATAGTGTGGTCAGTCTGTTGTACTCGCGGTATTGATTGTTACACCGCTGATTACAAGGCTATTCTATGAAACAGAATAAGAGATTCCTCACTTTAGAAGACAGAGGTTGGCCCACAGTCTACTGTAAATGTGGTCAAGCAGTCCACACCTAGTGTAAATGCTGTAGGCAGTCAGTCCATTTTTTATTATTAACGGCCTTCGGTTGAAACTCGAGCCATGACGACTGGATGAATTAACGATCTTAAGGAAGATCAATTTTGGAGAAAGACTACATAGGTCCAGTAGGGTCTTCTTCACCATTATATTGATAGTATCAATCCATTGGATTGGTTGCTGGTCTTCGTCTTTCCTTTCTTCCTTCTATACTTCAAAGTATGATGTCCCTTTCCAGTAATTGCTGTCTTCCAGTCCATCCATAGAAAAGTGTAAATGCTGTTGTCAGTCAGTCCACACCTAATTCAAATGCTGTGGACTGTCAGTCCTAGTAAATTTTGTGGTCAATTGGTCCACAGTGTAGTCTTAATAGTGTGGTCAGTCTCTTGTAATCGCGGTATTGATTGTTACACCGCTGATTACAAGGCTATTCTATGAAACAGAATAAGGGATTCCTCACTTTAGAAGACAGAGGATAAGGAAAAGAAATGTTCCTTATGTCTCTACCTAAGATATGGTTGTGTTATACTAGGAGTTGTGTATAGAAAATATACATATGTAAACCACTAACAGTATATTCTCATGTATCAGAAAGGTGTTGTCACACCTCCGCAGGTCTAGAACTTATGCCTAGACTGACTATTATCAGTAATTAATATGAATATTAATTACCTGTTATGTGACTTTCCACATTCTTTTCTTGGAGTCCACAAGGAAACATTTCAAATCCCACGATGTCAATGGGCGTCAGTCACCTGTAAATATTCAAAAGAGTGATAATATGTTCCTGCTACATGCTATACACACCAAAGAGTATGATGGAAAAAGTAATGTGTAAAAAGTCGTAGTTGTGACAATATGTTTACACTAAAAATGAAACAAAAAAAAAAACAATAGAGGAATATTTTTTACTCTTGTTACAATACAGTAGTAGGTATTTATGTGAAATCTAATTTATTCAAATATAAGTCTTTTTGTTTTTTTTATGTGTAGTTTTTGTAGTATTATGTGACATTATTAATATTTTATTATAGTTTACAACCTACCCCCAATGCACCATTTAAATTACCCTTTTAAAAATGAGGAGTGAGAGAGAAAAAAAAAGAAAAGTGAAAAAATAAGTAAATAAAAAGTAAAAAGGTGCTATATTAACCTTTCTTTCCTATTTATTCCCTTTACTATTCTAAAGACCCATTGCATAGTCAATTTATTTCTGCAATGATTATATATAATTGTTTTTTCAACCCCCTTTTTTCTTCAGGTTTCAAATTATCCTCATTTAATTAACTCTGCTGAAAGGGAATTATGTCAGATCATAATAAAGGGTAAGAGTCCATTGATCAGGGGCATACATATTAATCACTGAGCCCCATAGCAGAAGTTTTAATAGTCCCCTCACTCCACAAAAAAAAAATTGGTGGTATCACAGAAGAGCATATCTTACAACTTTGCAGCCCTTCCAAATGTATTTTCTTCTCATAGAAGCCCCTAGATTCCACCGTAAAGTACGAAACCAGCAAAAGTGCCCCCCCCCAAATACAGAGTGATACCCCCACAGTGAATTCCTCCACAGTACCCTCCTCATGCACAGTATAATAACCCTGCTGTCCCTCCCTTCCCTGACAAAGCATGGTGACCCCCCAAGACAGTATGATGCCCCAACTGTGACCCCAACACAGCCCTCCATACAATATGATGGCCCACACATAGCCCTCTATACACAATAATGATCCCACACCCCTCCACACAGTAAGATGGCCCCAACACAATACTCCACATAGTAGGATGGCCCCATCACAGCCCTAGGCACAATATGATGGCCCCTACCCAGCCCTCCATACAGTATAATGGCCCTCCACACAGTATGATGGCCCCAAAATGCACGACCATCCACACAGTATGATGGCCCCCACACAGCCCTCTAAACAGCATAATGACCCCCACAGAACCCTCCACACAGTATGATGGACCATACTAGCCCTCCAAAAGTATAATATTCCCAACAACGCCCTCCAAACAGTATAATGGCCCTCGCATAGCCTTGCAAACAAAATAATTGCCCATCACATAGTTCTTCAAACAGTATCTTAGCCCCCACACAACCCTCAAAACAGTATGATGAACCCCACACCAAGGTCCACACTGTATAATTGCTTGTATACAGTATAACAGCGCCCACTATCACTTCAAACATTATATTGGCCCCTACACAGCCATACAAACATTATAATGGTCCCCTACATAGCCCTGCAAACAGTATTATGGCCCACACATAGCCGTCTATAGAGTATCATGGCCCCAACATAGCCCTCCATATAGTATAATGGCCCTCACATAGCTCCCACACAGTATAATGGTCCTCACATAGCCCTGCAAACAGAATAATGGGCCCACATAGTCCTCCATACAGTATAATGGCACCCACACAACCCTCCATACAGTATGATGGACCCCACACAAACCTCCACATTGCTTAATTGCTCGTATACAGTATAATGGCCTCCACTAGCCCTCCAGACAGTATAATGGCCCCCTAATAGCCATGCTAACAGTAGAATGATGGCCTCCCACATAGGCCTCCAAACAATATACCGGCCCCAACACAGCCTACACAAACCTCCTCATTGTATAATTGCTCGTATACAGTATAATGGCCTCCACTAGCCCTCCAAACAGTATAATGCCCCCCCACATAGCCCTGCTAACAGTATAATTGCCCCCCTCACAGCCCTGAAAACAATATTATGGCCCACACATAGCCCTCTGTATAGTATAATGGCCCCCACATAGCTCTCCAAATATTATAATGGCCCTCACATAGCCCTACATATAGTATAATGGGCCCCACATAGCCTTTCATGTTGTATAATGGGCCCCACATAACATTTCATGTAGTATAATGGGCTACACAAAGCCTTGTATTGTAGAATAACGGGCACCACATAGCCTCCCATATAGTATAATGGGCCCCACGTAGCCTTCCATGTAATATAACAGACAGCTCCCTCTTCTGTCCTTGCATTCAGCTGTATTGGCATGCAGGATGCTGATACAGTTGAAAGTGTGATCCCGGGAGGGCAGGGGTGGGTATTGATGGTAAGTACCACTTTGCATTGGAAGACCCCACCCATCTTGAAACTGCACAAAAAACATAAGTACTCCTGCTTAAGCCAAATGTTTCCTGCTT
Organism: Phyllobates terribilis; assembly: GCF_046119375.1. NCBI lineage: Eukaryota > Metazoa > Chordata > Amphibia > Anura > Dendrobatidae > Phyllobates > Phyllobates terribilis. The sequence continues at coordinate 752,304,610 of NW_027362764.1, forward strand.
CATATCACATCATACTATGCCAATTTAAACTTGCTTCAATTCTGCAAAAACTATGTCCTCATACAGCTATGTTGATGGGAAAAATTATTCCTTGATATGAGGCAACACTTTTTTTTTTCATAAATCGTGTTCTTGTGCAAAATATTATATATTGCTAGCAATATGAAGGCTAATATGTATATAGATACACAAATATCCAGTTTAGTAGTTAGGGATTATACTGTATATAAAGAAATGTGACAAATGGCCTCCCACTTCCATCTTACTGTATGTATTTATAACAGGGATGTCAAACTTAAACACACAGAGGGCCAAAGTGAAAAACTTGGACAAAGTCACGGGTCAACTAGTATACAGTATAATGGGCCCCACATAGTCCTCCATACAGAATAATGGGCCTCACATAGTCCTCCATACAGAATTATGGGCCTCACATAGTCCTCCATACAGAATAATGGGCCTCACATAGTCTTCCATACAGTATAATGGGCCCCACATAGTCATCCATACAGAATAATGGGCCTCACATAGTACTCCATACAGAATAATGGGCCTCACATAGTCCTCCATACAGAATAATGGGCCCCCATAGTCGTGGGCCAACCAGTATACAGTATAATGGGCCCCAAATAGTCCTCCATACAGACTAATGGGCCTCATAGTCCTCCATACAGAATAATGGCCCAATATAGCGGTGTCGGTTCTGGTGTTACGGGCCAAATATAACCACCCTGCGGGCCAGATATGACCCACGGGCCGGAGTTTGACACGTGTAATCTATAATATGGAGATTTTACAGAACATGGAAACCTGGAACTAAAATCTATTGTGATCAATAGGATTGAATTACCTCTTCTGTGTCACCTTGTCCTCTTTCCCTCCTCCTGTCAGTGTGTGCTCCCTGTGATGGCAATGATCTGAACTGTGACTCTACAGCACCACGTTCTAACATAATATGATGTCACGCCTCTATGACATCATAAAAGAAGATGAGCAAAGGAATCTGGGGACGATGTGGTATGTTGGTGGCATCCAGCCTGCTTTCACCTTACCAGCAATTTACTAATCTCCAGTAACTCTCTAAATTTTAATTTTCAATAAAGTGAAACTTACTTAATTTTAAAGTAAATTTGTATAAAATAAAAAGAATTATCAATTTAAAAAAAAAAATGATTAAAAGAAAAAATTCATCCCAAGGTCTGGCAGTATTTTTACATAAATGTGGTCAGATTTTACCTTTAATGTTTCTGACACTGGTAAAATATGTGATTGGCTGTGATGAGGCCTCGTGTCACCATAATAATACCAGAAAGAGCAGTACATGTTAGAGCAGCTATGGGAAGACAGGAGCAGTCAATGATATCATGCACTGTGTGGGTGGCTGAAACACAGAATAAAGCCTTGTGGTCGCCATGTATCAAATGTGTCTGCGACAAAAAAGTAGCGGTTTTTCAAAATCAACCAAAAAGTCTACTCGCTCCGGACGCTTTATTGGTGGCACCGTCATATTTATAATGGCAGTACTGATTTTTGAACTTCCTGGTCATTGGGACCCTCACTGAATCTTAAGATCACAGCTCTGCAATGTCCGAACAGACAGGAGGTCAAGCTTGTGCACCGCAGCTCCATTCATTCTCTAAGGGACTGCTGGAGATAAATTAATTCAGCGGTATCTCAGCCAGTCCCGTAGACAATGAATGGAGCAGAGGTTTACATGCTGGACCTCCGCTTTGCGTTATTGATCGATGAGGGTCCTAGTGGTTGGATCCCCAAAATCAGGAAGTTATCACCTTTTCTATGGTATAAAATGAATTATGATATTTGGGTGCAATCTGACCCAAGGCCATTTTGGGGAATATGAATCGCTAATTACATTAGTTTAACTTGCTGGCCTAGAATTAGTATGTATTCTAATTAATAAATTAATGATAGTAATTACCTCTGCCCTGTCACCTCTTCCACATCTTTATGCTTTACCACAATGACATCAACTGCACAAGTGATTGGAATGTAGAGAGCTGAATGTTCTAAGTAATTGTGACATCACCTCTCTATGACATCATCAGTGAGGACCAGCAGAGGATGCAGGAAAGGACATTGGATGATCACATTAAGTGTCATAAAGATGGAGAATGCTCAAGACATTATAAGGACAGATATTTAGGGGTTAATAAAACCCACCTAACCACCCACCTTCCCTTAAAATAACAATACTTCACTACATACAGCTTCTTAATTGGAAAGGTGTCTGATCAGAGCTTTATTGAATGATGGATTCAACATGTAAAATATGAGAATTAATTTTAAAAAAAAGTATCAAATACAGTACCCTGTAGTGATTACGAAAAGATTGCAGAGGGCACGCAGATGATATACATTTCCATTTACATACAGTATTAACAGTCATAAACATCAACATAGTGGAAATATATATATCTGCTAACTAGATTGGATCGACCAATCGGAACAGAATTAGAACCTATATAAAAAGATCCGACAAATAGGTCTTTGATGTAAATAAAAGAGACCTTTATTATAACAAGTAGGGTACATGGTGATACAAAAAAGGAGCACACACACATAATACTGACATGTTAAAACATACGGCTGATAGTAGTATACGAGCATGATATCAGAGCTCAATGTCACTGGAAACACTCTAATGACCGGATCCTTGGTAACTACCACTAAAACCTGCTACATTGGCAGGGTATCAATCCCGAATAACTACCACTGAAACCTGCTATGCTAACAGGGTATTAGTCTCAGATACTGTACACTTATAGCCAATTAGGCACAACCAGGGATATAGCCAGTAGTCTCTGTCTCTATCAGGAATAAGTACCATTTAAAAATAGAGCTAATTATTGATACATTGCATTAATTGCTCTTAATATCCATACATCTAATTGTACATGATTATATAATATTCAAATGGTTCATACCTGGTTTATGAAACATATGCGTTGTCTAGTTGTTCTAAGATCACTGGTCTAAGGGCATGCATATATGGAGAGTGGCTCTGGATTCAATGGTCCTGTTGTTGGTGTTGTGCTCACCCCGACGCATGTTTCGGTGCGTCCTTAGACCACTGATCTTAGAACAACTAGACAACGCAAATGTACCTATTTTTAAATGGTACTTATTCCTGATAGAGACAGAGACTACTGGCTATATCCCTGGTTGTGCCTAATTGGCTATAAGTGTACAGTATCTGAGACTAATACCCTGTTAGCATAGCAGGTTTCAGTGGTAGTTATTCGGGATTGATATCCTGCCAATGTAGCAGGTTTTAGTGGTAGTTACCAAGGATCCCGTCATTAGAGTGTTTCCAGTGACATTGAGCTCTGATATCATGTTCGTATACTACTATCAACCGTATGTTTTAGCATGTCAGTGTTATGTGTGTGTGCTCCTTTTTTGTATCACCATGTACCCTACTTGTTATAATAAAGGTCTCATTTATTTACATCAAAGTCCTATTTGTCGGATATTTTTATATAGGTTCTAACAGTACCCTGTAGGCAGATTCCTTGGCAATGACAACACCGCAATCAATGCCACAATCCGAAAAATCAGGTGTACATTTCTACATATACGGACAACATACTCAGATAAATGCAATCTTAGCCTCCACCAGTACCCGGTAAAAGCACCAACTAGCTTCAGAGCTTCAGAGGCGGACAATGGCTCCTGTTCCACGGCACCAGAACATCACCCATCAGGTTTTAACCTTAATGTAATTAATTGATCAAATTAGTAAGTGAGATATTATGTAAAGGAGCGCCTTCCTGTACCCGTGTTACAATCCTCGAAACCTAGAGAAGACATCATATATATCCACATGCCACTTATCATTTATTTATTTATTTTTATATCTTTATAATGTAATTATTTTTTTCCAAACATAACTAAATAACTCCCCAAGGACTCCTAAAGTCATAGAATCATAGAATGGTAGAGTTGGAGGGGACCTCCTGGGTCATCTGGTCCAACCCCCTGCTCAAAGCAGGATTCACTATATCATCTCAGACAGATGTCTGTCCAGCCTCTGTTTGAAGATCTCCATTGAAGGGGAACTCACCACCTCTCGTGGCAGCCTGTTCCACTCATTAATCACCCTGTCAAAAAGTTTTTTCTAATATCTAATCTGTGTCTCCTCCCATTTAGTTTCATCCCATTGCTTCTAGTCTTTCCTTGTGCAAATGAGAATAAAGATGATCCTTCTACAATGTGACAGCCCTTGACATATTTGTAGACAGCTATTAAGTCTCCTCTCAGTCTTCTTTTTTGCAAGCTAAACATTCCCAAATCCTGCAACCGTTCCTCATAGGACATGGTTTGCAGACCAGTCACCATTCTGGTCGCTCTTCTCTGAACTTGCTCCAGTTTGTCTATGTCTTTTTTAAAATGTGGTGCCCAAAACTGTACACAGTATTCCAGATGAGGTCTGACCAAAGAGGAGTAAAGACCGATAATGACTTCACGTGATCTAGACTGTATGCTTCTGTTAATACATCCCAGAATTGTATTTGCCGTTTTTGCTGCTGCATCACACTGTTGACTCATGTTTAGTCTATGATCTATTAGTATACCTAAGTCTTTTTCACATGTACTGTTGCTTAGCTCTATTCCTCCCATTCTGTATATGCTTTTTTCATTTTTATTGCCCAGATGTAGTACTTTGCATTTTTCCCTGTTAAAAACCATTCTGTTGGTTGCTGCCCACTGCTCCAGTTTATTTAGGTCTTTTTGAATCCTCTCTCTCTCTTCTCTAGTATTAGCTATCCCTCCTAGCTTTGTGTCATCAGCAAATTTAATCAGTTTACCCTCAATTCCTTCATCTAAATCATTGATAAAGATGTTGAACAATACAGGTCCCAGGACGGAGCCCTGTGGTACCCCACTTGAGACATTCATCCAGCTGGATGTGAAGCCATTTACAACCACCCTTTGAGTCCGATCACTAAGCCAGTTATGAATCCACCTAACAGTTGCCTGGTCCATTGCATACTTGGTCATTTTTTCAATAAGGATGGTGTGAGATACTTTGTCAAATGCTTTGCTGAAGTCAAGATATACTATATCTACAGCATTTCCCTGATCCACCCAGTCAGTGATTCTGTCATAGAAGGAAATTAAGTTAGTCTGACATGACTTGTTAGTTACAAACCCATGCTGACTCTGGTTAATCACTTCATTCTTATCCATGTACTTACATACATGTTGTTTAATAATTTGTTCAAAGATCTTTCCTGGTATAGAAGTCAGACTCACCGGCCTATAGTTCCCTGGGTCCACCTTCTTCCCCTTTTTGAAGATAGGAACAACATTTGCTCTTTTCCAGTCTTCTGGGACTTCTATTCTCCAAGAATTTTCAAAGATTATGGAGAGTGGTTCTAAAATTTCTTCTACGATCTCCTTCAGTACTCTGGGGTGTAATTCATCTGGACCTGGAGACTTGAACTCATTTATGTTAGCTAAATATTCCCTCACAATCTTTCTGTTTACAGATAACTTTGATTCCTCTATTCCTTTAAAAGGACAATGAAGATCAGTTGATGTTACATTTTCTTTCTGAGAGAAAACAGATGCAAAATAGGAATTAAAAAGTTCGGCCTTCTCAACATCCTCTCTTACCATTTCTCCATTTTCATCCTGTAAAAATACTATAGCATCTTTGACTTTTCTTTTACTTTTGACATACCCCCAAAATCCTTTTTTATTGCTTTTGACATCTCTTGCAAGCCTTAATTCATTGTCAGCTTTAGCTAACCTGATACGTGCCCTGCAGGATCTGCAGACTGCATTATAATCTTCTTTAGATATGCCTCCCTCTTTCCATTTAATAAACATTTCTTTCTTTCTTTTTAGCATGTGTTTAAGTTCTGTGTTCATCCATCCTGGTTTCTTTAAATGCTTCCCATTCTTCCTACTTTTCGGGATTGTTAACGATTGTGCTTTGAGAATCTCATTTTTAAAAATTTCCCATCCTTCCTGGACATTTTTGTCCTTAAGGACATCCAGCCATTGGATCCCTCCTATTCTCTTTCTGAGTCTCTTAAAATCTGCCTTTCTAAAATCTAACCTTGAAGTTTGAGTCTTCACATGTCTTCCTCCTCTAGTTATCCAAAATTCTATAATAGCATGATCGCTGCCTCCTAGGGTCCCAGCCACCTTTACCTCCTCAACCATTTCCTCCCTGTTTATAAGGATTAGATCCAAAGTAGCAGATCCCCTTGTTTTCTCCCCTACCTTTTGGAAGATAAAGTTGTCAGCAAGAGAGGATAAGAATTTGCTTGACCTGTTAGTTTTACTTGAGAGAGATTCCCAACAAATATCTGGATAGTTGAAATCTCCCATGACCACTACGTCATATTTTTTGGAGAACTTGGTCATTTGATACATAAAGAGTTCATCCATATCTTCAGCTTGCCCAGGTGGCCTGTAGTAAATGCCTACAATGGTGTCCTTTCCGTTGTTCTCTCCTTGTATTCTTACCCAAACAGTTTCCACAGAACTCCCAGTCTCTGAAGCTTCAATCTCTGTGCAGATATACGCTTTTCTAACATACAATGCGACACCTCCTCCTCGTTTATCAAGTCTGTTTCTTGCAAATAAGTTGTATCCTTTTAGCCTTGTATTCCAATCATGTGTATCGTCCCACCAAGTTTCAGTGATTCCAATGACATCATATTCCTTTTCCTGCATTAGTAGTTCTAATTCTCCTTGTTTGTTGCCCATGCTTTGTGCATTTGTATAAAAACATTTTAGTTTGTGATTGGTTTCTCTTCCTCCCATATTTTTATTATTTAAATTGTTTTGTCTTTGTTCTTCCTTTCCACTTCCAGTAGCAGAGATCTCAATAGTATTTGTCAGCTGTATGGCTTTTTCTGGCCTTTTGCTTCCCTTCCCACATTGTTCTAGTTTAAAGCTCTCCTGATGAGTGTAGCAAGGCGACTTCCAAATACACGTTTTCCAGTCTTCGTAAGGTGCACCCCATCTCTAGCAAGTAGTCCATCGTATAGGTAATTCATTCCGTGATCCAGAAATCCAAATCATTGTTGACGGCACCATCGACGTAGCCAGTTGTTCACCTGTAGAATCTTATTCCACCTCATTGTTCCATGGCCATCCACTGGGATGATGGATGAGAAGACCACCTGCGCTCCCAATTCTTTCACTTTCTTGCCTAAGTCTTCAAAGTCACGGCAGATGGTTTCCAGGTCCTTTCTTGCGGTGTCTCACCACCCATATAATCCCTCAGATTTTACAAGGGAGGGAGAGGAGGTGGGACACACTTTTCTTTTCAACTGAGAACTGGAACATCTCACACCAAACATATACAGTTATGCTCAAAAGTTTACATTCCCCGGCAGAATTTTTCCTTTCTTGGTTCAGAGAATATGAATGATAACAAAAAAACTTTTTCTCCACTCATGGTTAATGGTTGGGTGAAGCCATTTATTGTCAAACTACTGTGTTTTCTCTTTTTAAATCTTAATGACAACCAAAAACATCCAAATGACCTGATCAAAAGTTCACATACCCCAGTTCTTAATACCGTATATAGTGTCCCTCTAACATCAATGACATCTTGAAGTCTTTTGTGGTAGTTGTGGATGAGGTTCTTTATTTTCTCAGATGGTAAAGCTGATCATTCTTCTTGGAAAAAAGCTTCCAGTTCCTGTAAATTTCTGGGCTGTCTAGCATGAACTGCGCGCTTGAGATCTTCCCAGAGTGGCTCAATGATATTGAGGTCAGGAGACTGAGATGGCCACTCCAGAACCTTCACATTGTTCTGCTGTAGCCAATATCAGGTCGACTTGGCCTTGTGTTTTGGTTCGTTGTCATGTTGGAACCTCCAAGTACATCCCATGCGCAGCTTCCAGGCTGATGAGTGCAAATTTGCCTCCAGTATTTGCTGATAACGTGCTGCATTCATCTTTCCTTCAACATTTACCAAGTTTCCTGTGTCTTTGTAGCTCACACATCCCCAAAACATCAGCAATCCACCTCCGTGCTTTACTGTAGGAATGGTGTTCTTTTCATCATAGGCCTTGTTGCCCTCTCTCCAAATGTAACGTTTATGATTGTGGCCAAAAAGTTCAATTTTGGTGTCATCACTCCAAATTACCTTCTTCCAGAAGTTTTGAAGCTTGTCTCTGTGCTGTTTGGCATATTGTATGCGAGATACTTTGTGGCATTTGAGCAATAATGGCTTTCTTCTGGCGACTCGACCATGCAGCTAAATTTTCTTTAAGTCCTTCCTTATTGTGCATCTTGAACAGCCACACCAGTAATTTTCAGAGAGTCCTGAATTTCAGCTGATGTTATTTGTGAGTTTTTCTTTGCATCCCAAACAATTTTCCTGGCAGTTGTGGCCAAAATCTTTGTTGGTCTACCTGACCGTGGTTTTTGTTTTTACAGAGGCACTGATTTTCCATTTGTTAATCACAGTTTGAACGCTGCTGACTGGCATTATCAATTCCTTGGATATTTTTTTGTATCCCTTTTTTGTGTTACACAGTTCACCTACCTTTTCCCGTAGATTCGTTGACAATTCTTTTGCTTTCCCCATGACTCACAATCCAGAAACGTCAGTGGCTGGTTGAAAGATGCAAGAGTCTGTCTGGATCCCAGAAACTCACTCAGCTTTTATGCACACAAACACTAATTACAAGCAAACAGGTCACAGGTGAGGATGTAACCTTTAGTAGCCATTCAAATCTATTTGTGTCAAATTCTGTGCATGTTATCAGGCCAAAAACACCAGGGTATGTGAACTTTTGATCAGGGTCATTTAGATATTTTTGGTTGTCATTAAGATTTAAAAAGAGAAAACACAGTAGTTTGACAATAAATGGCTTCACCCAACCAATAACCATGAGTGGAGAAAAAGTTTTTTTGTTATCATTCATATTATCTGAAACAAGGCCAAAAAAGGAAAAATTGAGCACAACTGTAATATATATATATATATTCTGTTCTACTACTACTACTACTATTTTCTCCTCCGTCCCCCAGTGCCTCCTCCCTCTCCTCTTATTTCAGCCGAAGACTTTGCCTCATTCTTCAAGCAGAAGATTGACACCATCAGTCAAAGCTTTTGCCTAAAGCCCCCACAGCCCCTCCCCACACCTACTCAACCCTCCTCCTCCAAAACCACCTTCTCCACCATTACGGAAGATCAACTTTCCTCTTTACTCTCCAAATCACACCTCACCACCTGTAAACTTGACCCAATCCCGTCCCACCTCATCCCAAACCTTACCACTATCTTCATCCCACCCCTAGCCCACCTCTTCAACCTGTCACTAACAACTGTTGTCTTCCCCTCATGCTTCAAGCATGCCTCAATCACGCCAATCCTCAAAAAGCCCTCCCTTGACCCATCCTCTCTGTCTAGCTATCGCCCATATCACTTCTCCCCTGTGCCTCAAAACTACTGGAACAACACGTCCATTCTGAGCTGTCCTCCCACCTCTCCTCCTGCTCCCTCTTCGACCGCCTACAATCTGGTTTCCAACCGCACCATTCTACTGAAACTGCACTGACTAAAGTCACCAACGACCTACTAACCGCCAAATCTAAGCGACACTACTCTGTCCTCCTCCTCCTAGACCTGTCATCTGCCTTCGACACAGTGGATCATTCCCTCCTACTACAAACTCTCTCATATCTCGGAATCACAGACTTGGCCCTATCCTGGATCTCCTCATACCTAACACACAGGACATTCAGTGTCTCCCACTCACAGACCACCTCCTCATCTCGCCCCCTATCTGTCGGTGTCCCCCAAGGTTCAGTTCTAGGACCCCTGCTCTTCTCCATCTACACCTTAGGCCTGGGACAGCTCATAGAGTCTCATGGCTTTCATTATCACCTCTATGCTGATGACACACAGATCTACCTCTCTGGACCCGATATCACCTCCTTACTAACCAAAATCCCACAATGTCTGTCTGCTATTTCATCCTTCTTCTCTGCTAGATTTCTAAAACTTAACATGGGCGAAACAGAATTCATCATCTTTCTGCCATCTCATTCAACCCCCCCAACTGACCTATCTATCAACGTTAATGGCTACCCACTCTCCCCAGTCCCTCAGGCTCGCTGCCTTGGGGTAACACTGGACTCTGAACTCTCCTTCAAACCACATATCCAAGCCCTTTCCACTTCCTGCCGACTCCAACTCAAAAATATCTCCAGGATTCGCACATTCCTCAACCATGAATCTGCAAAAACACTAGTGCATGCCCTCATCATCTCCCGCCTTGACAACTGCAACCTCCTGCTCTGTGGCCTCTCTTTCAACACTCTCGCACCCCTCCAATCCATCCTAAACTCTGCTGCCCGACTAATCCACCTGTCCCCCCGCTATTCCCCGGCCTCTCCTCTCTGTCAATCTCTTCACTGGCTCCCCATTGCCCAGAGACTCCAGTTCAAAACCCTAACCATGACATACAAAGCCATCCACAACCTGTCTCCTCCATATATCTCTGACCTAGTCTCCCGCTACATACCCGCACGCAACCTCCGATCCTCACAAGATCTCCTTCTCTACTCCCCTCTAATCTCCTCCTCCCACAATCGCATACAAGATTTCTCCCGTGCTTCCCCCCTACTCTGGAACTCTCTACCCCAACACATCAGACTCTCGTCGACCGTGGAAACCTTCAAAAAGAGCCTGAAGTCCCACCTCTTCCGATAAGCCTACAACCTGCAGTAACCACCACTCCACCAATACAGCTGCACGACCAGCTCTACCCTCACCTACTGTATCCTCACCCATCCCTTGTAGACTGTGAGCCCTCACGGGCAGGGTCCTCGCTCCTCCTGTACCAGTCGCCGTCACATTGTGTTCAAGATTATTGTAATTGTTCTTGTATGTATACCCATTTTTCACATGTAAAGTGCCATGGAATAAATGGCGCTATAATAATAATAAATAATAATAATACTACCCGACCCACAGACTATATCCTCCACCTATCCAGACATTTCTTTCCTTGAGCATAATATCATTAACACCTTCCTGCCCAATCCTGTCATACCCACTCTGTGCCTATACTGTGTCTGATCCGTGCTACCATGCTCATCGATCAACCTGTGCATAAAGGCTTAAAGGGTTGTGCAGAATTTTACATTGATTAAAAGAGATTAAAATACCTATACTGAGCTATAGTATGGGCTAAAGGAAATCAGAAGAAAGCTCCATCTTGTACTTCTGTTATTGTAGTTTTCCCAGGTGGGGAACACTAACACACCTGGAAGAGAGTGGTGCTGTCACATAGAGAGGCAGGGGTGGACATCCCATTGGTGCAACCTGTGCAGCTACATATTGACCCAAGAAGTAAACAAGCCACTTCCACCTCCAAAACAAGTGAAATTGTGCATTAGGATGAGCAATTGGACAACAAAGGGTCCCCATCCCATATACTGTTCTTGTATAGGGACTACACTGTGTTCCAAATTATTATGCAATAATATTTTCTCAGATTTTCCCAAATTACCTATATGAATTGCAGTCATTGTAATTTTCCAGTCAAATAACTATTAGAGTACAATTGAAAGGTTTTTGTACAAACTGCCGATGATAACAGTATATTTTTAAAAAAATAAAATACTCAAACTGCACTCAAAATGCATGTTCCAAATTATTATGCACAGCAGAGTTTTCAACCTTTTCATTTTAATAAAGAACAAAAAAATGGTCATTTTTGCAATTATAAGCATTAGCAGGTTATTACAAACTGAAATCAAACAGTTTTCACTTCAAAACTTTATTCTAGGTGATGTCAAATTTGCACATAGGACCCCTTGTCCGAAAGGAGCTTCTGAACTCTCTCGTCCATTGAATTTGTCAGGTTTTGGATGGTTTCTGCTACAATGGTTTTGCATGAGGACAGAATACCCTCCCAGAGCTGTTGCTTAGATGTGAACTGCCTCCCGCCATCATAGACACTCCTTTTGATGATGCTGCAGAGGTTCTCAATGGGGTAAATGTCAGGGGAGCATGGGGGCCACACCATAAGTTTGTCCCCTTTATGCCCATAGCAGCCAGAGATGCAGATGTGTTATGTGCAGCATGAGACGGTGCATTATCATGCATGAACATGATCTTGCTGCAGAATGTACGGTTCTTCTTCTTGAACCATGGAAGGAAGTGCTGTTTGAGAAACTCAACATACATTATGGAGTTCATCTTTACCCCTTCAGGGATCCTAAAGGGGCCGACAATCTCTCTCCCCATGATTCCAGCCCAAAACATTACTCCACCTCCTCCTTGTTGGCGCCGTAGCCATGTTTGCATGGAGTGTCCATCAACCAGCCATCCTGCACTCCATCCATCTGGACCATCGAGCGTTGCACAGCACTCATCGGTGAACAAAACAGTTCGATGGTCCAGATGGATGGAGTGGGCATAAAAGGGGACAAACTTATGGTGTGGCCCCCATGCTCCCCTGACCTTAAACCCTTTGAGAAACTCTGCAGCATCATCAAAAGGAGTGTCTATGATGGCGGGAGGCAGTTCACATCTAAGCAACAGCTCTGGGAGGGTATTCTGTCCTCATGCAAAACAATTGTAGCAGAAACCATCAAAAACCTGACAAATTCAATGGACGAGAGAGTTCAGAAGCTCCTTTCGAACAAGGGGTCCTATGTGCAAATGTAACATCACCTAGAAAAAAGTTTTGAGGTGAAAACTGTTTGATTTCAGTTTGTAATAACTTGCTAATGCTTATAATTTCAAAAATGACCATTTTTTTTGTTCTTTATTAAAATGAAAAGGTTGAAAACTCTGCTGTGCATAATAATTTGGAACATGCATTTTGAGTGCAGTTTGAGTATTTCATTTTTTAAAAAATATTCTGTTATCATAGGCAGTTTGTACAAAAACCTTTCAATTGTACTCTAATAGTTATTTGACTGGAAAATTACAATGACTGCAATTCATATAGGTAATTTGGGAAAATCTGAGAAAATATTATTTGCATAATAATTTGGAACACAGTGTATATTTTGTCTGTGTCTACCACTGGAGAAAGGGCAAGGTTTGCCACTACAAAGGGTAGCAGACGGGCTTGAAAACGGTTGTCACAGGTGAGATGGGGGCAGATTAGTGTCTGAGTGTAAGGGTCTGATATGTGCAATGTGAGTAGGCTGCAGGAGTGTGCAAGATTGCAGATGTGTTATTGCAGTGTACTCATGTCACGAAAGAAGAGCAGGATTATCCAGCGCCGGTGCGATGTCATCATTGCGTCATGCTCATCTCTAGTTGGGACTTTTTGGATTTATTTTTTGTTCATTTATTCATAGACGTAGCAGCCAGAACTTTCTCATTTTTATGTAAGCTTCACTATATGACATGTTGCTTTTTGGTGTCTGTAAGGCTGTGTTCACACGTTGCATAAATACTGTGTTTTTTTCTTTTCTTCAGGTGCCCGCACCAATCTACACAATAATAATAATCTTCTCTGGTTATTGCACTGTTACGGCATTTTATGCCTTTATTTGATGATTTTTTGGTGCAGATTTGAAGGAGCGTTTTTAATGTGTTTTTTATAGTACAGAAAAGCTTTGATTCTGCACTTAAAAAGTAACTGCAGTCTTTCACTTGCTCACACTGTATGAGGGTCCCCACCATTGCCGGCTCCAGGTTTTTGTGGGCCCTGGGCGAAAGTGTTTTAGTGGGCCCCTTTAACACATACCACGATTCATGATGCACAGATATAACAGAGAAATATAGGGATAGTACCAGGCCCGGCGTCGGCACCCGGGCAAGTGTCGGGGCCCTGAGCAGGCAGGGGGGCCCACTCACCGTCGGGCACCCCGCCGCGATATGGGACCCGTGAGCGATGCGGTGTCCCGATGCCAGCGCCCGCCTTCCCCGCTTGCTCAGGGCCCCGGCACAATACTTACCTCTCCCCGTGCCTCCTCAGCAGGTCCGGTGTTTTCCGCGGCTGCTGCACTGTGACGTCTCAGGTCAGAAGGCGCGGTGACGTCTTTACACCGCGCTCTCTCCTGAGCCGTCAAAGCGCAGAGCGGGAAGACGCCGGTGACGTGGCTGAGGAGTCCGGAGCAGCGGCAGCAGGTGAGAAGTGAGGTGAGTATTTGATTTTTTTTTTATATGTATGGAGGCATAGGGCATTTTATGGGGAGGAGGGTAGAATAAGTGACATCCTGCATGGGGCATTATATGGGGAGGGGGAGAACAAGTGACATCCTGCACTGGGCATTATATGGGGGGGAACAAGTGACATCCTGCATGGGGCATTATATGGGGGGAACAAGTGACATCCTGCATGGGGCATTATATGGGGGGGACAAGTGACATCCTGCATGGGGCATTATATGGGGGAGTGGTGACATCCTGCATGGGGCATTATATGGGGGAGCAAGTGACTTCCTGCATGGGGCATTATATGGGGGGGGAGAGGTGACATCCTGCATAGGGCATTATATGGGGAGAGAGATGACATCCTGCATGGGGCATTATATGGGGGGGAAGTGACATCCTGCATGGGGCATTATATGGGGGGGAGTGACATCCTGCATGTGGCATTATATGGGGGAGAGAGGTGACATCCTGCATGGGGCATTATATGGGGGTGGGGTGACATCCTGCAGGGGGCATTATATAGGGGGAAGTGACATCCTGCATGGGGCATTATGTGGGGGCACAGCCTGCATGGGGCATTATGTGGGGGCTAGTATTCTGTATGGGGCGTTATAAGGGGGCCAGTATCCTCTATGGAGCGTTATATGGGGGCCAGTATCCTGTATGGAGCGTTATATGGGGACCAGAATTCTGCATGGATCGTTATATGGGGTCCATTATTCTGTATGGAGCAAAATATGGGGCCCATAATACTGTATGGAGGACTATACTGTCCGGTCTGCACTGTGCATTGCGAGGATTCTCTGGTTTCTTAGCTATTGTAGAATTTACAATAGATATCACTAATGTAATGTAAGAAGTGAAATCTTCGGCATTGTACTATAGATATATTTCTCTGCGGTATCTGTGCATCATGAATCGTGGTATGTGTTAAAGGGGCCCACTGAGACTCTTTCGCCCAGGGCCCACAAAAACCTGGAGCCGGCCCTGGATAGTACAATACCAAAGATTTCACTTACTTCTTACATGAGTGATATCTATTGTAAATTCTACAACAGCTCAGAAACCGGCGATTCAAATGTTTTCATTTTAGACCGGACAGTATAGTCCTCCATATAGAATTTTGGGCACCACATCGACCTCCATACAGTATTATGGGCACCACATAGTCCTTCATACAGTATAATGTGCCCCATGTAATGCTCCATACAGAATAATGAACCCCATATAATGCTCCATACAGGATAATGGACCCCATATAATGCTCCATACATAATAATGAGCCCCATATCTAATATATATCATTGTCTTATCCCGTCTGTCTGTCTGTCTATCTGTCTGTCTGTCTGTCTGTCTGTCCAGGAAATCCCACTTCGCTGATTGGTCAGGCCGCGGCCAATCAGCGACGTGGGATTTCAGAAAAAGACGGCGGCCGTTAGCGGCTCACCCTCACACGCTCACCCGCACACGCTCACCCTCACACGCTCACCCTCACACGCTCACCCTCACACCCTCAGACGCTCACCCTCACGCTCGGACGCTCACGCTCGGACGCTCACGCTCGGACGCTCACGCTCGGACGCTCACGCTCTGGCGCTCACGCTCTCACGCTCTGACGCTGACGCGCTCACCCGCTCCCACGATCACCCACTCACCCGCTCACCCTGTGCTAGCCGGTCATCTCCCGGCTGCTCGCAGCAGAAGTTCCCCGACCGGCGGCGTCGCTCCCCGGTCCTCCAAAATTCATTAGGGGCCCCGGGGGATACATTGGGGGGTTAATTTAAAGTAGTGTGACTCGCCCCCTGGGCCGTGGGGCACGCGGATCCGGGCGATAGGGGAACGATGGGGGTAGTAGTGGCGGCCTGGTCTCGCGGCTCAGGGTGGTCAGACCAATGGTAGTCTGCTACTGTACTTTAGATAATGTCCGACTACGCCATCCGGGGATTGCGGTTATTAGGAACCGCCGCTGCAAGGCAGTCTGCTGGGGCCAATGACGTGTGCAGCTGGGATGATGTGACTCCCCACGGGAAGAGTGCGGCCCCAGGGCAGTGTAGTGGATGGTGGGAGTGATGGTGGTGAGAGTCCCAGTACCGGTAATGCCGGAGGAGCGAAAAAGCACACGGACAACGTACTGCAGTCCAGGGTCTTTACTCACGGTTAATATCCAAGTCACTTCTGCAGGGAATGACTGCCCGAGCCGTGCTGCGTCCACCAGGTGAGGAGCTCGGTCAACTCCCAGACAGCTCAGGAGTATGGCTCAAGACCCCCTTTTGTCCTTTCTCTGGCCTGCCTCACCAGTGACCCACTTTTGTTCAGCTGCCACGGACTTGTGCGGTTAAACGTGGGCCCCGTCCTCCGCTGTCCTATATGGTGCCTTCCTAGCAGGTTTGATGAGGTGCTGCACCAATAAATGGTCACAGCCTCCGGTCTTTGGCTGAGGGTTGTTTCTCCTCCACCAACTTGGGATCCGGTACCCTTAATCTGCCTGACCCTGCACCCTGGATTCTCGTGGGTTCTTAGGGTCCATTCCACCTTCTTGTTCCTGAGCCCTTCTGTTTCTCTGTCTCTTCTTCTCCCTTTCCGTTCCTTCCTGTTCCTTTCTCTTGGAGCTGGGCTCAGGTGGCACCACAGCTCCCCTTCACCTCCTCCTCGGCCTCTCACTAGGCCCTCCTGGAGTAGAGCTCCTACAGAGCCTCTACTCACTGTCTTCTCCTCTCTGGACAGAACCTAGGTCTAAGATGGTGCCCACCTTTTATACCTCAATCTGACCATGAGCCCAGGTGACCAGCAACCAATGGGCTCCTTCCTATGCTCAATAACCAACCCCTATCTGCCCCTACAGCACTGGGTGTTCCACCCCCCTCCCCACTCCAGGCAGGGACATAGTCGGTCGTGCCTGCACTACTGTCTAGTGGGAGCACCATTGAGCTGTCCCTGTCCCTCGGAAATGGGGTGTGTGTGCTATATGCAGCTAACTGAGCCCTGGTCCATACTCCATCCTTACCCGGGAGTGGAATATCACACCTCTGGTCTGAGGTGCAATACCCCTGTAGCGGCCGAACCCTCGGGGCGCTACAAGTGCACAACCCATTTAAACACTGCTTCGCTGATTAGTCGCGCCCGGTCGGCCGCATACATATTCTAGAATACCCGATGCGTTAGAATCGGGCCACCATCTAGTAGTATATAATGGGCCCCATATATTGCTCCATACAGAATAATGGACCCCATATAGTGCTCCATACAGAATAATGAGTCAGATATATTGCTCCATAAAGTATAATGAACCCCATATAATGCTCCATACAGAATAATGGACCCCATATAATACTCCATACAGAATAATGGGCCCAATATAATGCTGCATACAGAATAATGGGCCCCATATAATGCTCCATACAGAATAATGGACCCCATATAATGATCCATACAGAATAATGGGCCCCATATACTGCTCTATAGAGAATGGGCCCCATATATAGCTCCATACAGTATGGGCCCCATATATTACTCCATACAGTATGGGACCCATATAATGCTCCATAGAGAATGGGCTCCATATTATGCTCCATAGAGAAAGGGCCCCATATTATGCTTCATATAGAATGGGCTCCATATTATGCTCCATAGAGAATGGGCCCCATATTATGCTCCATAGAGAATGGGCCCCATATTATGCTCCATAGAGAATGGGCCCCATATTATGCTCCATAGAAAATGGGCCGCATATTATGCTCAATACAGAATAGGCCCCATATTATGCTCCATACAGAATGGGCCCCATATTAGGCTCCATACAGAATGGGCCCCATATATACAGTAGCTCTATACATTTAAAAAAAAATCAAATACTCACCTCTCCTTGCTGGTGGCAGGCCAGGACTCCTCAGCGTCTTCCGGCTCTCTGCACTGTCAGAGCAGAGAGCGCACTTGACTGATGTCATCGCTCCCTCTGTCCCTGACATGTCACAGTGTCAAAAGACACTGGAGCTGTGGAGGATCGGGGAGAGGTAAGTATAAGTGCGGGGGCCCAGAGCACAGCAGGGGAGCCCACTCGCGGGCGCTGGCATCGCGCTCTCTCGATTCACCGGCCCCATCAAGTGCCGGGGTTCCCGACCGCGAGTGCCCCCCAACCCATTTGCTCAGGGCCTCGGCACTTGCCCGGGCGTGCCGGGTGCTGACGCTGATCCTGGTCCTCACAATAGCTCCCACACTGTATGAGGGCCCACCACAGTAGTCCCCACATAGTATAAAGGTCCCCCATACTTTATGATATGATTTCCCGACACTTCAAGTATTAATTAAAATGAAAAAAAACCATCAAATACTCACCTAATCCAGGATCCTGACGAGTCCACCACCAAAGCGTGGGTGGAACAACCTGTTGATGTCATTGCATTGGCGTACTCACAGGACGTCAGAGTCTTATCCACTGAATCACCCTGCCGTTCTATAGGCCGACCTGCAATCTACAGAACAGCAAGCTCCCTGCTCTACCGCAGAACTTAAGTTAAGAGTAGTGCGAACAAGGCGACCTACAAACCTGGATCAGTTACACCAGTTTTGTCAGGAGGAATGGGCCCAAATTCCGACCAACTATTTTGAGAAGCTTGTGGAAGGATATCCCAAACGTTTGTCCCAAGTCTTTCAGTTTAATGGCAATGGTACCAAATACTAATGAAATGTATGTAAACTTTTGAATTTGCAGTAAGTAATAAAAATGCCTTAAAACATTCTCTCTCTCTCATTATTTTGGCATCTGGCAAATATTAAAAATAATGGTAATCCTCATTGACCTAAAACGTGAAAGATTTATTCTGATTTCATGTCAGATATTGAGAAAAACGTGCAGATGTGTCTTCTTATATAGTGTATATAAACTTCTGGTTTCAACTGTATATATTAGTATTTGATGTTGTCTGCATAACTGGCTTAGCTGCAGTGCACTGCACGTGCGATGACTTCACAAGATCAGTGCCGCAGTACTTGCACTGCTTAGAACGAAGCAGTATGCCGGGGAGAATGGGAGCAAGGTGAGTAATGTTTTTTTTTTTTAATGTCAGTAGCAGTGGGGACTGAGGGCTGTGCTGTGGAGAACATCTTGCTGAGTGGGAGGTAGTGGGGAACATTATACTGAGTGGGGAGTGGGCTTTGAGGGACATCATACTGAGTGTGGGTGAGCTGTGGGGAACATCATACCAGGGTCGGACTGGCCTAGCGAGGTGCCGGGGAAATCCCCGATGGGCCCTTGAAGAGGAGTGTAGGAGTAAGCGTCGAATTAAAAAGAAAAAAAAGGGGGGGAGACATAGTGGCGGCAGGCCCTTTAACCACCGCGATGCCCAGGACAGTGGCGGGCGGGGCCAGGGAGCAGGAGAGCCGAAGAGCAGCGGCTGCACGGCAGCGTCACACTTAGCAGCCACGGGCGCAGCCACGTCTGCTAAAAGTGACGTCACTCACCACGCAGCGCTGCAGTCTCCTGCTGTAGGAGCGCTTCAACAAAGTATATGGGCCGGAGTGGAGACAAATCAAGGTAGGGTGATATTTGTGTGTGTTTGTATGAATTTTTATGTATGTACCTGTGTGTGTCTGCTTATGTATTTCTGTGCATGTGTCTGCATGCACGTGTCTGTGTTTACGTGTGCATTTCTGTGTGTGTGTATGTCTTTGCATGTCTGCGCATGCATTTCTGCACGTGCATCCGTGTTAGCATGTGCATTTCTGTGCATGTATGTCTTTGAGTGTCTGCATGTCTGTGTGTCTATGTGTGCGTGTCTACATGTGTATATGTCTTCACACATGTGTGCGTGCTTCCCTGCGTGTGTGCATGTGTCATTTTTGTGTATGTGGTTGTCTGAGAGTACATGACTGCATGTGCATTTCTGTGTGTGCTTGGCTGATTGTGTATACACGAGTGTATACACGTATGTATACATGTCCCCATTTCTGTGAGTGTGTGTATCTGCGTGTGTGTACATTAGGGCTCTTTCACACATCCTGATATTTCCAGTACTGGAGAAACCAATATCGCAGAGGTCCGTGTGCACCTGTGTGACAACCGTATGCCGCCCGTGTACTGCATCAGGAGTACACGTACACGTACCGGCGCCTTGGAATCAGTGTACAGTTCATGCTGTTCCCAAGCGCCAGGTGCTAAACACTGCCCTCATCATGGTTCCCTGCTGGAGCTGCAATCAGCATCAACAGGGACCATGATGAGAGTAGTAGTGTCTGCTCCCGCAGTGTCCTGGTGTAAAAATAAGAATAAAATAAAAAAAATCCTTGTACTCACCTGTCGTAAGTGTCCCCTGCTGCAATCCATGCGACCGCTCAGCAGAGGAGCCGGGGAGAATGACTCCTGCAGTGAATGAGCCCCGGAGCTGCTCTAAGTGAGCAGTGTTCTGTCACTCACTGAGCGCAGCTCGCCCGCTCGCTGCAGCGCTTCTTTCTCCCCGACTCCTCGGTGTGATTGGTCACATGGATTACAGCGAGGGAGACTTAGGTGAGTATAAGGATTTTTTAATTTTATTTTTACAGTTGGACACTGCAGTAGCAGACACAACTACTCTCATCATTGTCCCTGATAGTGCTGATCGCAGCGACGGCACGGAACAATGATGAGGGCAGCATTTGGCACCCGGCGCTTGGGAAAAGCGCTACCTGTACACTGATTCCCAGGCGCCAGTACTGATCTCATCCATGTGTCATTAGTGTGGGACATTTTGTGGACCGTGCAGCAGGTAAAACACAGACATGTCAGCGTGTTTTTCCCATTGACACACGGTCCGTGGAAACACATTGGAATGACATGGTTCACTCGACTGGGTCTACGTGTGTCAGTGTCTCCGGTACGTGTGGAAACTGTCATCAGACGTACCGGAGATACTGACGTGTGAAAGAGGCCTTAGTGTGTGTCTGTATGTGTGAATGTTTTTGTGTGTGTAAGCACGCTTCTGCATGTTTGTGTGTGTCTTTGTGCATGTCTGTGTGCTCTTCCGAAGATTTATTATATTTGGGGAAAGATGGGAGAGAAATTTTAGGAAACAGTATGAGGAGATGTGTGAAGAAACAGTATGGTGAACGAGGAGAGGGGTGGGAATGGGTGCGGGAACAGAATGGGGAAGGGGGATGTATGAGGAAACAGTATGGAGAGTAGGGGAATGGTGTGAGGAGACAGTATGGAGGGAGAAAAGTGTGAGGTGACACAGAACAGAGACTAGGTAGTGTGAGGGAAGGTATAGAGATGCGGCAGTATGGTGGGGACAGTGTGAGGGCGCAGCAAGGAGGGAACAGTATGCTGAGGAGGGGGAGTGTGATGAAGGGGCACAGTATAGAGACTGGGCAGTATAGGGGGAGTCACCGTGTGAGAGGACAGTATGAAGAGGTGGCCCAGTATGGTAAGGAGGGGGCTGTGTGGAGGGCATGTACCATAAGAGGAGTAGAGTGTGGGACATATTTTGTGCAGGGAGCATTGTGAGAGTTAGGTTTATTCAGGGGCCCAGTATAGGGCAGATATTTTTATTCAGTAGCATTATAATGACACTGCTATCTTTAAGGGCATCGTGTGGGGATGTGCTGCAGAAGACTGGACAAGATGGAAGTCTGCAGAGACGAGCTGTGGATGGGAAAAGTCATCATGAAGACTGGACAAGATGGAGACGAAAAGAAAGAGAACGACTCTAATCAGAGAAGACGTCTCAGGTAAGATACCTGGGTGTAAATGTGTATTTGTCATCCTGCCTGCGTCTCATCAGTACTGTGGTTCTTGTATGGTCCACAGTCTGATGATGACTGGTAACAACAACTCCCAGTATCTCTATTGTTAATTACATTCTGGCAGTTGTAGGTTCATACTATACAAAGGTATATGGGGTTGACTTGACATTACAATTGATGGACCAGATACAGATGGTGGTTCAGATGATGTATTCATCTACTGGCATGTTTGTGCTCGTCTGCGTGTTTGTGCATGTTTGTGTATCTGAAATTATATGTATTTTTGTAAGATGCGTGTATGTAATGGTGCATTGTGGTGTGTAATAACATTCACACACTTGGGGCACATTTACTAAATCTATTACGGCTCTTTCACATGTGTAAGGAAATTCCATTTGTCTTTCCATATTTAGGAACAGACAAGTGAAATTTGCTAACCTTAACTGTCACCTTAGGGTTGTGCTTTTATGGAGCGGGATCAGGAGCTGAGCCTTCACCATACCGGGCAGATGTCGGCTGTGATTCATCGCCGGAGTCTGCCTGTAACAGCAGTGATCAGAGCTCGCCTTGATTGCTGCTATTTTAAGTATTTAAGTGCCCTTGTCAATCACTGACAGCAGCATTTAGATAGCACGATGGCCTGCGCATGCACTCACCTTCTTCCTTCAGCATCCTGTGACGCAGTTGCAGGTTGCTGATGGGTTGCGAGTAGTGATGATCGAGCATGCTCGCTGCTCGAGATTTACGAGCATGCTCAGGCAAGCACCTATTATCTTCAGCGTGCTCGGGGGTTAAGTTTTCGTCGCTCCATGAACATAATTTGCGACTGTTTCACAGCTTTAATACATGTGAGGAATGCTGGAAGAACAGGCATTCCTCACATGTGTTAAAGTTATCAAACAGTCGCAAATCATATTCACTGAGCGACGAAAACTTAACCCCCGAGCACGCTGAAGATAATAGGTGCTCACCCGAGCATGCTCATAAATCTCGAGCAACGAGCATGCTCGATCATCACTAGTTGCCAGTGTTATGATCTGCTACAGAGACTAAGGAAAGAGAGGAGATCTGTCCCTACAATAGAACTAAACTAGATCCCTACGATGTAACGGGGAACCTGATCCTGCGATCAGACCCGCTAAAGTCCTCGGCTAGTCTGAACGCAGACCTATAGATGTGAGGGAGGGATCCCTACAAGATCTAGGGACTGGGAAAAGTTGGACACCTCCTAGCAGAAATAGTAGCAGTCAAAGACAAACACACAACAAAAAGGCATAGGGGTCAGAAGACCTAGCAAAACTAACAGAGAATGGCAACAGAGCAACAAGCTAGCTCAACAGTAGTAAATACAAATGAAGTCCAGCAAAGCCAGGAGGGCGGAGCCGGATTAAATAGGCAAAATGGTCATGTGACCAGCAAACTAAAAAAAAACTAACAGGAGAGTTGTAACAGTACCCCCTCTTCTAAGAGGATCCTCCGGATCACCTAGGCCCAGGCTTACCAGGAAACCTCCTGTGAAACGCTCGGACAAGTCTGGGAGCAGAAACATCATCCGCCCTCACCCATGAGTTATCCTCAGGTCCGAAACCCTTCCAAGCGACCAGAAACTGCAAACTCCCTCTATACCATCTAGAATTAAGGATGCGGGAAATTTCATATTCCCCGTCCTCCACCACCGGAGGAACAGTGGCAGAGGCGTCACCATCCGACACATCAACTTTTTTCAACAGAGAAACATGAAACACCGGATTAATCCTACAGGACGTAGGAACCTCCAGCCTAACAGCAGATTGGTTAACTATCTGAAGTACCTTAAAGGGCCCTACGAACTTGGGACCCAATTTTTTAGAAGGAATCCTCAATCGCAGATTCTTAGAGGACAACCAAACCATGTCACCAACAGCAAACAAAACCTCTTGCCGTTTCCTATCAAAGTACCTCTTAGATTTCTTGTTAGCCTCCTGAAGATTACCATGCACATCCGTCCAAACTCTCTCCAAATCACCGGAAAAACTCTCCTCCTCAGGCACAGCCGAAACCAATTTGGAAAATGACCCAAAAGACGGATGTCTTCCAGAACAACAAAAAAAAGGCGAACACCCAGCAGAAGAGGATGTATGGTTGTTAAGAGCAAATTCAGCAAGTGGCAGAAACTCAGATCACCCCTCTTGATTGTCTGCCACAAAACAACGCAAGAACTGCTCAACATCCTGGTTCTTCTTTTCTGTCTGGCCATTAGACTCAGGATGATATCCGGATGAAAACGACAAATGAACTCCCAACCTGTCACAAAAGGCACGCCAAAAACGAGCCACGAACTGAGGTCCCCTATCAGAAACAATGTCAGTAGGAACACCATGTAGTCTGACAATTTCCTTGACAAAGGCCTTGGCGAGTGTCTTAGCGCAAGGCAGTTTGATGAAGGGAACCAAGTGACACATCTTGCTAAAACGGTCCACGACCACCCAGATGACCGTGAAACCTTCAGAGGGAGGAAGGTCAGTAATAAAGTCCATAGCAAGATGTGTCCAAGGTGCACTAGGAACCTCCAAAGGGCAAAGCAACCCCGCAGCAGGAGCATGCGAAGACTTGGATCTTGCACACACAGTACATTGGCGCACCCACTTAATGACTTCCTTCTGCCATCCAGGCCACCAAAAACTGCGACCCACAAGTCTCTTGGTCTCAGAAATTCCTGGATGACCTGCCAACCGAGACTCATGACACTCAACAAACAAATCTCTCCTAAAGGTCCTAGGCACAAACAACCTCCCATGGGGAGTGTTAGATGGGGCATTCTCCTGTGCTTTAAGAATCTCATCCTCCAAAACGGAGTCCAAAGCAGCAATCACAACACCTTCTTGTAAAATGGTCTCCTCTTCCTCCTCAAGACCGACCATGGGAGAAAAGCTGCGAGACAAAGCATCCGCTTTAACATTCTTGGTACCCGGGATGTAAGTAACGGAAAAATTAAACCGCGAGAAAAAAAGTGCCCACCTAGCCTGACGGGCATTCAAGCGCTTGGCAGCATCAAGATAGATCAGATTTTTATGATCAGTGAAAACCTGAATGGGAAATTCAGCACCTTCCAAGAGATGACGCCAGTGTTCAAATGCGAGTTTAATCGCCAGCAATTCCCGATTACCAATATCGTAATTAAGTTCAGTCTCGGAAAAATTTTTTGAAAAAAAGGCACAGGGATGTACTCCATCCTTGTTTTCCTGAGACAACACCGCACCAACCCCCACCGAAGAAGCATCAACCTCAACCAAAAACGGCTTAGTCACATCAGGCTGCATAAGGATGGGAGCAGAGGTGAACCTCTCCTTTAGAAACACAAAAGCTTCAATGGCCTCAGAAGTCCACTGAACCACATTAGCACCTTTCCTGGTGAGATCGGTCAGCGGTTTGACAATAATAGAAATTTTTTTTATGAATTTTCTGTAATAATTGGCGAAACCCAAAAACCTCTGTATCGATTTCAAACCAATAGGCCTAGGCCATTCCTGCACAGCTTGAACTTTAACCGGGTCCATCTCAAAACCTTCACTGGAGATAATGTAGCCCAAAAAACTAATTCTCTGTACAGCGAACTCACATTTCTCCAGCTTAGCAAAAAGCGAATTGTCCATTAATAACTGTAATACCTCACGTACGCTCCGCCAATGAGACTCCAGATCCGGCGAATAAATCAAAATGTCATCCAAATACACAACCACATTTTTGCCGATTAAAGGTCTAAGGATATCATTAATAAGATTCTGAAAAAATGCTGGAGCATTGGTGAGACCAAAAGGCATAACCAGATTCTCAAAATGACCCACAGGAGTGTTAAAAGCAGTCTTCCATTCATCACCCTCCTTCATGCGCAACAAATTGTATGCCCCCCGGAGATCAATTTTAGAGAACCACTTGGCCCCCACTAACTGGTTAAATAAATCAGGAATCAATGGCAGTGGGTAAGGATTGCGTACAGTAATTTTATTAATCTCACGAAAGTCCAGAAAGTCCAGACAAGGACGTAAACCGCCATCTTTTTTTTTTACAAAAAAAAGTCCAGACAAGGACGTAAACCGCCATCTTTTTTTTTTACAAAAAAAAATCCAACAGCCACAGGAGACTTGGAAGGCCTAATGTGACCGGCGGCCAAGCTTGTCTGTATGTATTCTTCCAAAGCCTTTCTTTCAGGAATAGTAAGATTAAATAAACGACTCTTAGGAAGAGTCGCTCCAGGGACAAATTCAATGGTACAATCATAGTCTCTATGGGGAGACAAAACCTGCGACTCCTCCTCAGAAAAAACTCTCCAAAAATCCTGAATAGGTACAGGCAATTCCCCTTTATCCACCGCAGCAATGCGTCCGTTACAACACTTGTCATAACACTTAGGGCTCCAGGACTTAATTTCATTGGTAGACCAATCCAGTACAGGATTGTGCAATTTTAACCAGGGTAACCCCAATATTACTGGAGAAGGCAAATTATCCAATACCACCAAATCCAAATTCTCTTGATGAATACCATTAATAGTGAGGGGAAATTCACAGACCTTGTGAGTAACACTCTTCAAGGGAGAGCCATCAACAGAAACCACAGCAATAGGGGATGACAAAGTTTTAGGTTCTAATCTAAGTTTTTCCAAGAATCCCCCATCAATCACATTCAGAGTAGATCCACAATCCACAAATACCCGAAATTCAATTAATTCATCCTGAGCAGCAGTAGTGGCAGATAGGAATACTCCCTTAGAATTTAAACAGGCAATACGAGCATGACTGACCATTTTTTTTTCTTTCTTCCTACGAAGCACACAGTTCTTAATAAAATGACCAGAATTTCCGCAATAGAAACACAAGCCTTCAGAAAGTCGGCGGTCTTTTTCCTGCGAGTGGGGTGCCATCGCCCCAATTTCCATCGGCTCTCCATTGTCAGCACAGAACCTCTCAGGACTCGAAGCTGACATAGCAGAGGATTTGATCTCATTAACCCTTTCACGCAGTCTCCTGTCTACCCGTATAGCTAATTGCATTGCCTCCTGCAAGTTTCCAGGTGTGGGATAAGCAATCAGTAAATCCTTAACCCTTTGACCTAGTCCTGCAAGAAACAAGCTTTTCAAAGCTGAATCGTTCCACCCCACCTGGGCAGACCACTGACGGAAGTGAGAACAATATTTTTCCACATTACCTGATCTCTGCCTCAAACGTCTTAATTCAGACTCAGCAGATGAGACACGATCAGGATCATCGTACAACAAACCCAAAGCAGAAAAAAAACTATCCACTGATCTAAAGCACGGATCACTAGGTTGGAGAGAGAAGGCCCATCTCTGAGGATCTTTGCGCAAAAGTGACATTATGATCCCTATGCGCTGTGATTCATCACCAGAGGATCCGGGACTCAAACGAAAATATAATAGACAAGCATTTTTAAAAGAAAAAAAATCTTGTTGTTCGCCAAAAAATAAATCAGGCAGATGTACCTTAGGTTCCACAAAATGCGCTCCAGAACAGCTACTCACGTGTTGTTGGAGCTTGGTCACCTCCAGAGAGAGTCCCTGCAAGCGTTGAGCCAAATCTTGCACCAAGACCATGATGGAAAACTGGAGGTCTTTCCTTAGAGAATTTTTTTTTTTTTTTATGGCTGGACTTACTGTTATGATCTGCTACAGAGACTAAGGAAAGAGAAGAGATCTGTCCCTACAATAGAACTAAACTAGATCCCTACGATGTAACGGGGAACCTGATCCTGCGATCAGACCCGCTAAAGTCCTCGGCTAGTCTGAACGCAGACCTATAGATGTGAGGGAGGGATCCCTACAAGATCTAGGGACTGGGAAAAGTTGGACACCTCCTAGCAGAAATAGTAGCAGTCAAAGACAAACACACAACAAAAAGGCATAGGGGTCAGAAGACCTAGCAAAACTAACAGAGAACGGCAACAGAGCAACAAGCTAGCTCAACAGTAGTAAATACAAATGAAGTCCAGCAAAGCCAGGAGGGCGGAGCCGGATTAAATAGGCAAAATGGTCATGTGACCAGCAAACTAAAAAAAACCTAACAGGAGAGTTGTAACAGCCAGTAGTGCTGAGCATGCACGGTCAGATAAGGTGCTATCCAAGCGTGCTCGGGTGTTATCCGAATATCTTGTAGTGCTCTGCTAATACGCTCGAGTCCCTGCGATAGCATGTTTTGCTGCGGTAGACAGATGCAACACATGTAGGGATTACCTAAAAAACAGGCAATTCCTGCATGTGTTGTGTCTGCCTCTGCCTACTGCCACAAAACATGCTACCACAGGGACTCGAGCATATTAGCAGAGCTAATATACTCGGATAACACCTGAGCATGCTTGGATAATTTTCACGGTTCCACCCCTCACTGTGTCTGGGATGCAGTTACTGACAGCTCAGCTGTCCAATCTTGTTCAGGGGCATGCTGGAGCTGTCAGTACTGTGATTGACAGCTCGACCATCCAATCTGCTACATGGGCGTGCAATAGCTGTTAGTGTGGTGATTGACAGCTCGGCTATCCAACCTGAGACTGGGAGGCACTGGCTATCTTCAGGTGCTCATTATCCCAGTTGAATGCCTGAATACTTAACTGAGCTGTTTGTCCCAGATCTCTGCCAGATGTACATTCAGATAGTGTGAGGTTAGTGCTCTGTGCCTTGAGTTCTGTTTATTGATCTTCTGTCTATTTTAAATTTTATGCTCAATCGGTTCACAGTCTACTGTAAATGTGGTCAAGCAGTCCACATCTAGTGTATATGCTGTGGTCAGTCACTCAGTCCATTCTTTATAATTAATGGCCTTCGGTTGAAACTCGAGCCATGACGACTGGATGAATTAACAATCTTTAGGAAGATCAATCTTGCGCAAGACTAGATAGGTCCACTAGGATCTTCTCCACCATTATCTTGATAGTATCAATCCATTGGATTGGTTGCTGGTCTTGCTCTTTGCTTTCTTCCTTCTATACTTCAAAGTATGATGTCCTTTTCCAGTAATTGCGTCTTCCAGTCAATCCATAGACTAGTGTAAATGCTGTTGTCAGTCAGTCCACAACTAATTTAAATGCTGTGGACTGTCAGTCCTCGTAAATTTTGTGGTCAATTGGTCCACAGTGTAGTCTTAATGCTGTGGTCAGTCTCTTGTAATCGCGGTATTGATTGCTACACCGCTTAATACAAGGCTATTCTATGAAACAGAATAGGGGATTCCTCACTTTAGAATACAGAGGATAAGGAAAAGAAATGTTCCTTATGTCTCTACCTAAGATATGGTTGTGTTATACTAGGAGTTGTGTATAGAAAATATACATATGTAAAACACTAACAATAAATTCTCATGTATCAGAAAGGTGTTGTCACACCTCCGCAGGTCTAGAACGTATGCCTAGACTGACTATTATCAGTAATTAATATGAATATTAATTACCTGTTATTAGAGATGAGCGTTGTTCTACTCGAACTGTTCGCCAATCTCAAATTCGAGCTGTTTTGGGCGGTGTTCGAGCCGGTCGGCGAACACGAACAATTTGAGAAAAATTCGGCTGTTCGAGGTTATGTTCGATAACTGTTCGTGCACCAAAATCATAACTGGATTTTTTCTCAGTAATGATGAAAATTAATGTTAATACGCAGTTTGAGTGTACAGCGGGGTGGGGGGAGGTGCAGGTGATGGATCTCTGCAGGAACAATGAAGATCTCCATTTTTTTTTCTCTTTCCCGCATTTGCAGTGGGGAGGTGCAATCTGTCAGCCTATCAGCAGCGCACACACGGAGCGAAGTGCTTTTTTTCACACAAGCAAGGGCATGTGTGATTGGCAGTGTATGTCACATGTCCTTGCCCTATAAGACCAAGCCATTTTCCCCGTCGCCACCATTTTCTCACTGCTGCAGCTGCGTGTTAGACGGCACCGCTGTTGCTGTGTGCGCTATACCTTGTTAATTTCAAGCCAATTTTCGCACAAATATACAGATAGCTTGGAAGTAGGGAATAGTTGTGATTGCAGTCCTTTTAAGGACTAGGTTACAGCATTTCCTACGACTTTTATCAGGCAGGTCTGTGCTCTTAAATAGATAGATTGTGGGAGTAAAGACTAATTGTAATTGGAGTCCTTTTCAGGACTAGGTTACATGAGTTCCTATCAGTTTTTGCCAGGCAGGTCTGTGCCAGTGCTGTGCAAGTTTTTTTCACAGCATTTGGCTGAATCTAGCAAAGCTAATCCTTTTTGGCCTATTGCAGAGTGTGTTAGTCAGTGGAGTAGCCTATCTGTGTTGCAAGATATACCACCTGTGTATAGAATACCAATTTTTTTACTGCACCTAGTGAAGTAAAATCTTTTGGGCATAGCATCATTCTATTAGTCCATCTATACTGACCTCCATCAGGTTGCAAACTGAATATAATTTTTTTCTGCATCTAGCTCTGAAAAAATATTTGGGCTTCTAGCAGTGTGTGGGACTTGGTCTATTAGTCCATCTATACTGACCTCCATCAGGTTGCAAATTAAAAATAATTTTTTTCTTCATTTAGCTCTGAAAAAATATTTGGGCTTCTAGCAGTGTGTGGGACTTGTTCTATTAGTCCTTCTATACTGACCTCCAGCAGGTTGCAAATTGAATATAATTTTTTTCTGCATCTAGCTCTGAAAAAATATTTGGGCTTCTAGCGGTGTGTGGGACTTGGTCTATTAGTCCATCTATACTGACCTCCATCAGGTTGCAAATTAAAAATAATTTTTTTCTGCATCTAGCTCTGAAAAAATATTTGGGCTTCTAGCAGTGTGTGGGACTTGGTCTATTAGTCCATCTATACTGACCTCCATCAGGTTGCAAATTAAAAATAATTTTTTTCTTCATTTATCTCTGAAAAAATATTTGGGCTTCTAGCAGCGTGTGGGACTTGGTCTATTAGTCCATCTATACTGACCTCCATCAGGTTGCAAATTAAAAATAATTTTTTTCTGCATCTAGCTCTGAAAAAATATTTGGGCTTCTAGCAGTGTGTGGGACTTGGTCTATTAGTCCATCTATACTGACCTCCATCAGGTTGCAAATTAAAAATAATTTTTTTCTGCATCTAGCTCTGAAAAAATATTTGGGCTTCTAGCAGTGTGTGGGACTTGGTCTATTAGTCCATCTATACTGACCTCCATCAGGTTGCAAATTGAATAAAGAAATTTTCTGCATCTAGCTCTGAAAAAATATTTGGGCTTCTAGCGGTGTGTGGGACTTGGTCTATTAGTCCATCTATACTGACCTCCATCAGGTTGCAAATTAAAAATAATTTTTTTCTGCATCTAACCCAGCCAATAGTTTTGGCCTAATACCACAGTTTGGCCACTCAGCTCTGCTCGGTTACCATCCATTGTTTTTTTGTGCAAACAACTCCAGAGTTGTGAATTAGTTAACCACCAAAATGAGTGGAAAAAGGCCTGCTGCTGGTGGAAAGGGGAATAGGCGTGTTGGGAAGGGGAAAAAAGGTTGTGTCCGTGGGGTAGGTGCAGAAGAAAGACCATCTTCCAGCCAAACTAAAATGTCTACTTCTTTTAGCGGACAATGTGATAAGATCCCTTTCTTACGGCCACGCCAATCGCTACAAATTCCAGATGAGGCACAAAAACAGCAGGTGCTTCAACGGATATCAAGTGCTCCTTTAAGTGGGCTCTCCTCCACATCAACTTCAACATCACAAATACTCCAGTCCTCAAAGGTGTCACCCAAATCGCACTTGCTTCCTCACAGCTCCCAAATCTCCAGCTGCCCGTCTGAGTATGAGGTAGAACAGATGGTTGAGTCTGCAGAGCTGTTTACTCATACTATAGCCTGGGAATCAGAGGTCGACTCCAGCGCTTCTGTGAATCCAGACGAGGAAATGATCTGCACTGATGCCCAGAATCTTTATGAGTCGGATCCAGGACCAGACGCAGAAGGTTCTGACCATAATGTAGACCCTCATTCCCAAACTGTAACTCCTGTTGGTGGAGACAATGAGGAAGACGATGATAAGACTCAAATACCTGATTGGAGCGACAACTTTAGTTTTTTGTCAGGGCAGGAACAGGTTGGCTCTGAGGACGACGGGTGTGATAACGCACAGGGTGATGATGATGAGGTCGGAGATCCCACTTACTGTCAACCCACAGTCAGCCAAGAGATGAGGTCAGCAGAGGAGGTGGAGGAAGATGCTAGTGACGACGAGGTCAGGTTGCGCCTTCCTGGACAGAGACGTAGTACTGGAAGCACGTCAACAACTGCATCCTCAAACACAACTCTGCCTCTCACCACAAGTCGTGGTGGCTCTTCAGGTCGCATGGGTGCTAAGCCTTGCATAGCCTGGGCATTTTTTCAGATCGATAAAGATGACCCAACTCGTGTTATCTGTAACATTTGTCAGCAAAAGCTAAGTAGAGGCCAAAAAATACATAGTTTGAGTACTTCATGCATGAACCGGCACATGGACATGAAGCATAAGTTGCAGTGGGAAGCTCAGTGTGCTACAATGCGGTCTAGCCGGCCGGGCCAACCACCGTCTGCCATATCTTGTGCATCCGCGGCCTCTTCATCCTCTGTGACTGGGGGGACAGCAGTCACACCTGTTTTGGGGCGCAGACCTGCCACCTCTTTACCCGCAACAGCCAGCGTGATTGGCAGGTCATCATTTTCTTTGGAGGTGGTAACACCAGCTGGTCTTGAGCGCTGTCCGACATCGATAGCACCACCTTTGGATCAAGGCAACCTAACATGTCCGCCTGCATCTTCCTCACAGACCGGCAGTTTGCCGGGGACACCCTTATCAACCCCGTCTAAGCACAATAGCCAGCCCTCGGTCCCTCAGATGTGGACAAGTAAAAGACCATTTCCTCCTAGCCATGAGAAAGCTAAGAGGTTGAATTTCACCATCTGCAAGCTCTTGGCTACAGAAATGCTGCCTTTCCGCCTGGTGGACACAGAGGATTTTCGAGACCTTATGTCCGTCGCAGTGCCCCAGTACCAGATGCCCAGTCGGCACTACTTCTCAAAGAAAGGTGTGCCTGCGCTCCACCAGCATGTCGCACACAACATCACCGCTTCTTTGAGAAACTCTGTGTGTGACAGGGTGCATTTCACCACAGACACTTGGACGAGTAGGCATGGACAGGGGCGTTACATGTCGCTGACTGGGCACTGGGTAACTATGGTGACAGCAGGACAAGGGGCTGCTGTCCAAGTCTTGCCGTCCCCACGAGTTGTGCGTCAATCCTCTTTATGTCAAAGTTCCATCACTGCTTCTGCCTCCTCAACCTCCTCTCGGTCTTCCACCTGCACCCAAAGCCTGTCTGGTCATGCCACAAGCTTTCTAACTGCGCAGAAGGGATCCTGCACACCTCCTTACTATGCTGGCAGTAGGGCTCAACGTCATCAGGCGGTTTTTACATTGAAATGTCTGGGAAATGTGAGTCACACAGCTGAGGAGTTGTGGTCAGCTCTGGAGAACCAATTTCATGAATGGTTGTCTCCACTGGACCTGAAACCAGGGAAGGCCGTGTGCGACAATGCTGCAAACCTGGGTGCGGCCCTTCGCCGGGGCAATGTCACACACGTGCCTTGTATGGCTCACGTGTTGAACCTGGTTGTCCAGCAATTTTTAGCCCACTATCCCAGACTAGATGGCCTTCTGCAGAGGGCACGGTCGCTGTGTGCTCACTTCCGCCGTTCGCATCCCGCAGCTCAGCGACTTACATCTCTACAGAAGTCGTTGGGCCTGCCACTTCACCGGCTAAAATGCGATGTGCCTACCCGGTGGAATTCAACTCTGCACATGTTGCAGCGACTGTGGCAGCACCGACAAGCCCTGGTGCAATACGTTCTGACGTATAGCCTGGGCCAACGAGATTCAGAGGTGGGGCAAATCACGCTGGAGGAGTGGTCTCAGATCAGGGACCTATGCACCCTTCTGCACAGTTTTGAAATGGCGACGAAGATGTTTAGTGCTGACGATGCCATTATCAGCATGACTATTCCGGTGATTTACATGCTGGAGCACATGTTAAACAGAATTCGGAGTCAGGTGGTGGCACAAGAGGAGGTGGAGGAAGTAGAGGAGGAGGAGTTGTATGCGGAAGGGCTAACATCTGCAAGGTCCAGACGGTCGGCAGCACCAAGGCGGCAGGCATGTGAGGGTGGGGGAGATGGTTTTACCAGGGCGCATGGTAGCAGCCAAACTAGTGAGGAAGGTGCAGGAGCCCAGGAAGAAGTGGAGGACGAACTGATGGAAGACTCATCAGATGAGGGAGACCTTGATCACATTTCTGTTGTGCGAGGTTGGGGGGAGAGGACAGAGGAAGGAAGCATGATTGTTACCTCGCCACCAACACAACAGGGACTTGGTGCTCCTGGATGTGCAACACACATGAGTGCCTTCTTGCTGCACTACCTGCAACATGACCCTCGAATTGTGAGAATTAGAAATAATCCTGACTACTGGGTTGCCACACTGTTAGATCCCCGGTACAAAAGTAAATTTGCAGAAATTATTCCTGCCATAGAAAGGGATGCACGCATGCAGGAGTATCAGCAGAGACTGTTGCAGAATCTTACATGTGCTTTTCCACAAAATACCAGTGGTGCACGTAGTGAATCTCACAGTTCCAACTTGCCAACCGTGGGACCGTCAAGTGTTCAGCACTCAAACCGTGACAGAACCACAGTATCTGCTGGTAACATCAATTTTGCGGAATCATTTCACCACTTTTTTAGCCCATCCTTTGCAAGGCCACAGGAGACAAGAAGTCTGACACATAGTCAACGCCTAGAGACGATGGTACAGGAGTATCTCCAAGTAAACATTGAAGCCACGACTGTGTCACTGGACCCTTGCTCTTTTTGGGCTTCCAATCTGGATAAATGGCCGGAGCTAGCCACTTACGCCTTGGAGATCTTGTCATGCCCCGCAGCCAGCGTTCTGTCTGAACGTGTGTTCAGCGCTGCTGGTGGTGTGCTGACAGATAAGCGCACGCGGCTCTCCACTGATAATGTAGACAGACTCACGTTCATAAAGATGAACAAATCATGGATCCGAAACGACTTTTCTACCCCTGTGTCATCCTGGGGAGAGTAAAAGCTTGATGATTGGTTAAAATCACCCTACCAACCGTTTTAAGCTTTCAAATTACTAATCATGTTTATCTGTATCTTGACTGGAAAATAATTTGGGCTTTGTAGCAGTGTGCAGCACTGATCCTATTAGGCCATCTATACTAAAGCTTCACCAGATTTAAAATTAAAAATAATTTTTAGCTGCATCTAGCCCGGAAAATAATTTTGGGGCTCCGAGATGCGCAAGGCACATAAGTGCCTTCTTGCTGCACTACCTGCAGCATGACCCTCATATTGTCAGAATTCGAAGTAATCATGACTACTGGGTTGCCACACTCTTAGATCCCCCAAACTTTTCGATCAACCTTTTCATTTTAATAAAGACCAAAAAAATGGTCATTTTTGAAATTATAAGCATTAGCAGGTTGTTAGAAACTGAAATCAAACAGTTTTCAACTCAAAACTTTATTCTAGGTGATGTTACATTTTCACATAGGACCCCTTGTTCGAAAGGAGCTTCTGAACTCTCTCGTCCATTGAATTTGTCAGGTTTTGGATGGTTTCTGCTTCAATTGTTTTGCATGAGGACAGAATACCCTCCCAGAGCTGTTGCTTAGATGTGAACTGCCTCCCGCCATCATAGACACTCCTTTTAATGATGCTCCAAAGGTTCTGAATGGGGTAGAGGTCAGGGGAGCATGGGGGTCACACCATAAGTTTGTCCCCTTTTATGCCCATATCAGCCAGAGATGCAGATGTTTTATGTGCAGCATGAGATGGTGCATTATCATGCAGAAAAATGATCTTGCTGTGAAATACACGGTTCTTCTTCTTGAACCATGGCAGGAAGTGCTGTTTGAGAAAATCCACATACATTATGGAGTTCATCTTTAGCGCCTTCAGGGATCCTAAAGGGGCCGACAATCTCTCTCCCCATGATTCCAGCCCAAAACATTACTCCACCTCCTCCTTGTTGGCGCTGTAGCCGTGTTTGCGTGGGGTGTCCATCAACCAGCCATCCTCCACTCCATCCATCTGGACCATCGAGCGCTGCACGACACTCATCCGTGAACAAAACAGTTTTGAAATCAGTCTTCATGTAATGTTTGGCCCACTGGAGCCGTTTCTGCTTGTGTGAAGTGGATAGAGGAGGTCGACAGGATGGCGCATGCACAGCTGCAAACCTCTGAAGGACCCTGCATCTTGTTGTTTGGGGGACGTTGGAGGCACAAGCAGCTTCAAAAACTTGTCTGCTGCTATGACAAGGCTTTTTTGCCGCTGCTGTTTCAACCTGACGTAATTGCCTGTAGGAAAGAGTCCTCAATTTGCCCTTATCAGCACGCACACGTGTGTACTGTGAATCAGCTACATACTTCTTGATTGCCAAGACACTTCATCCTGATCATCGCACAATGTTGATTGTAGTCATGCCTTGACCTAAACACTCCACAATTTGTTGCTTCTCAGCAGCCGACACATCCTTTTTCTTTCCCATTTTGGCAGAAAATGTAGGCTGCTTAATAATGTGAGACAGCCTGCTTAAGTAGTCTTGCCTTTCATTGGACACACCTGCCAAACTAATTAGCACAGGTGTCTGCAATTGCTTACAGTGATATAAAGAGCCCTGACACAAATCACCATCAATGAGTTTAACTGACAAACAAACAAATTCTTCCCTTATCACTCCTAAACACTTTTTGTATAATAATTTGGAACGCAGTGTACATGTGCTTTTCCACAAAACACCAGTGGTTCACGTAGTGAATCTTACAGTTCTAACTTGCCAACCGTGGTCTGTATGGAGTTGTTCAATAAAGGGCCCAAAATTAAGATAACATAGATGGGAGAGGTCTCTATGAATAGGAATTCCTAAGTATTTGATACCCTGTGAGGGCCAGGCAAAGGGAAAGTTGGACTGGATTGAATCCTATATGGATTTGGGGAGGGAGACATCGAGGGCCTCAGACTTCGCTGCATTGATTTTAAAATTTTACCATGTAACAAAGTGATCTATTTCAGCCATAACAGCATGGATGGATATATGTGATTGAGTGATATATACTAGGACATCATCAGCAAATAGAGAGCACTTGTACTCGGTGCCTCCCACCTCAATCCACCTAATATTGGGGTTATGGCGAATTGATGAGAGCAGGTGCTCCGTCACTAGGATGTATAAGAGAGGGGACAGAGGACATCCCTGCCTTGTCCCATTGGTGATTGTGAAAGGTGATGAAAATGTTCTGACGCACCCCCTGGGCCTTGGGACACCCGGAGCCGGACCCTTTTTGGTGGATGCTGGTGGTTGTAGTCTTCGTGGCGGCGACCCAGTTCCGTGGCTCAGGGCGGTCAAACCAGTGGCGGAACTATTTATGTGGTTTTGATGTTTAAATGTCCGACTACGCCACCCGTGGATTGCGGTCAGAGTGAACCGCCGCTGCAGTGCAGACCGCTGAGGCTGGTGTTGTGGGTGCAGCAGAGCGTAGCATAACTCCCCATGGGAGGAGTATAGCCTCAGGGCAGTGTATGCGGAGGATGGGGGTGATGGTGCAGGGCAGCAGCAGTAACGACACGGAGTCAGTGATGCAGTTCAGGGCCTTTACTCACAGTTCTTATTATCCAGACCACGTCTGCAGGTAACGGCTGCCCACGTCGTACTGTGCTCACCAGGTGAGGGGCTCAGACAACTCCCAGATAACTTTGGAGCACTTCACAGGACCCCCTTTGTGTGTCCTTTGTCTGGCCTTTCTTACCAACACTTCTGTCCGGCTGCCTCGGGCCTCCTCTTGGTAAACTTGGCGCCAGTTTCCCTGACCCTATGTGGTGCCTTCCTAGCGGGTGTAGCGAGGGGCTGCGCCACATAAAATGTCAGAGCCTCCGGTTTCTAGCTGAGGGTCGTTTCCTGCCTCCACTAGTTCGGGGACCGGTCTCCCCCTTTGGCCTGACCCCTCCACGCAGGTGGATTCGGGCGTGCGGTGGCGACTCGCCCGTCCGCACCCCTGGGATCCCTTCATTCCTCGTTCCTGGAGCCTTCTCCGCTCCTCTTCCTTCCTTCTCCCTCTTCCAGGCCTGGGCCTCTGTTACTAGGCCCGCCTCCGGAGCAGAGCTCATGCAGAGCCCCTGCTCCCTGCCACTTCTGCTCAGACTTCTCTGCACTGAACTAAGATGGTGCCCACCTTTTATACTCCCTTCTCAATGCACCCAGGAACTGCTTCCTCCCTGCTCCTGCACTACAGGGTTCCCCTTCCTCAGTGTTCCCTCCCCCCACTCCAGCCAGGGACAGGGACTGTCGTGCCCATCTCAGGGGCATATTGGTCGCCCTGCCCCACGGCAATGTGGTGTAATGCATGCAGGTGTCGGGTCCTGATCCACACTCCATCCTTACCTGAGAGTGAGATATCACACCTCTGGGTGAGGTGCAATACGTCTTTAGCAACCGAGCCCTCAGGGTGCTACAGTTCCATTTATCTTCAGCCTAGGTGACGTATTGCGATACAGGGCCGTGATTTTGGCTATAAAAGGGTCCCCTAGACCCCTACACCAAGCTTTTTAAGAGAATCATATATGGCGTGCCAGGAGACTCTATGGAATGCTTTCTCAGCATCCAACGAGAGTATCTAATTACAAATTTTTAACTGCATCTAGCCCAGGAAATACTTTGTGCCTAGTAGCAGTGTCTGCTAGTAAGCGGATTATCCCGGCTGTTAAGCAAGCTGCACCACCTGTAGTTTAGACACTTAATTTTTTCAAAGGAAATGCTTCGGGACCATGGGATACTTAGTGAAGAGCATCAGGAGGCACCCCAAGGCATAGGGGCTGGGACTGGCAGTAGGATGCCTTGCGGTGGACAGCCGAGCTCGATCCTTATAAAAGCTTTTTAACTGCAGCAGCTTTAGTGGACGCTACTGGAGCTGGAATTACCGCGGCTGCTGGCATGAGACTTGCCCTCCAATAGATCCTTGTAAATGGATTTAAAGTGTATTCATTCAAATTAGAGAGACAATTTAAATTAAAAAGCTTAGAGCTGCCTCCACCACAGGGGGGCTCGCTCGACCCACCAGCGGACAGGCACCAGTATTGGGAGAGGGGGGCTGGCCGTCAGGGTTCACCGCGGCTCTGGCACAAACCCGGCGACACGGAGGTGGCACGGGCAGGAGCGGACTGGCCGTGTCGGCTTCTCACTTTTTGGATTTTAGAAGGGCATGACATGCCTATATCTGTGTCTCCCCCTCCTTTTACTCCTCCACCTCTTTTATTTTCGCATGACTATATGTACTTGTCACTTTTCCATGTGTTAGTTATGTCTTCTGAGCAGTTTGTCAGCTTTTGGACACCTTTGAAGGTGTTTTCTATGTGTTTCTATGTGTTTTTGTTTGCCTGCCATTGGTTTTAACGGTGTTCGAAGGTGTTCGACGAACAGTTCGACGAACAGTTCGGCGAACACACGGGTGTTCGACGAACCGAACCAAACTCGAACACTACGGGGGTGGCTCAACACTACCTGTTATGTGACTTTCCATATTCTATTCTTGGAGTCCACAAGGAAACATTTCAAATCCCACCATGTCAATGGGCGTCAGTCACCTGTAAATATTCAAAAGAGTGATAATATGTTCCTGCTACATGCTATATTCACCAAAAAGTATAACACTCTAGGGCCAAAATTACTTATTTCAAAGATAAAGACTGTGGTCAGTCGGTCTGCATTTTATTATAAAAAATGTAGTCAGACAGTCCAGAGTCTATAACAAATTTTATGCTCAATCAGTTCACAGTCTACTGTAAATGTGGTCAGGCAGTCCACATCTAGAGTATATGCTGTGGTCAGTCAGTCCACATCTAGTGTATATGCTGTGGTCGGTCATTCAGTCCACAGTGTAATTTTAATGTCTTTTGTAATCGCGGTATTGATTGTTACACCGCTGATTACAAGGCTATTCTATGAAATAGAATAAGGGATTCCTCACTTTAGAAGACAGAGGTTGGCCCACAGTCTACTGTTAATATGATCAGGCAGTCCACACCTAGTGTGAATGCTGTGGTCAGTCAGTCTATTCTTTATTATTAACGGCCATGACGACTGGATGAATTAACGATCTTTGAGAAGATCAATTTTGTGCAAGACTAGATAGGTCCACTAGGGTTTTCTTCACCATTATCTTGATAGTGTCAATCCTTTGGATTGGTTGCTGGTCTTCCTCTTTGCCTATTTCCTTCTATTCCTCCGAGTATGATGTCCCTTTCCAGTAATTGCTTTCTTCCAGTCAATCCATAGACTAGTGTAAATGCTGTTGTCAGTCAGTCCACACCTAATTTAAATGCTGTGGATTGTCAGTCCTCGTAAATTTTGTGGTCAATTGGTCCACAGTGTAGTCTTAGCTGTGGTCAGTCTCTTGTAATCGCGGTATTGATTGTTGCACCGCTGATTACAAGGCTATTCCTCTTTTTAAAAGACAGAGGTTGGCCCACAGTCTAGTCTACTGTAAATGTGGTCAAGCAGTCCACACCTAGTGTGAATGCTATAGTCAGGCAGTCCACACCCAGTGTGAATGCTGTGGTCAGTCAGCCCATTTTTTATTATTAACGGCCTTCGGTTGAAACTCCAGCCATGACGACTGGATGAATTAACAATCTTTAGGAAGATTATTTTTGTGAAAGACTACATAGGTCCAATAGGGTCTTCTCCACCGTTATCTTGATAGTGTCAATCCTTTGGATTGGCTGCTGGTCTTCCTCTTTGCTTTCTTCCTTCTATACTTCAAAGTATGATGTCCCTTTTCAGTAATTGCTGTCTTCAAGTCAATCCATAGACTAGTGTAAATGCTGTTGTCAGTCAGTCCACACCTAATTTAAATGCTGTGGACTGTCAGTCCTCGTAAATTTTGTGGTGAATTGGTCCACAGTGTAGTCTTAATAGTGTGGTCAGTGTCTTGTAATCGCGGTATTGATTGTTACACCGCTGATTACAAGGCTATTCTATGAAACAGAATAAGGGACTCCTCACTTTAGAATACAGAGGATAAGGAAAAGAAATGTTCCTTATGTCTGTACCTAAGATATGGTTGTGTTATACTAGGAGTTGTGTATGGAAAATATACATATGTAAACCACTAACAGTATATTCTCATGTATCAGAAAGGTGTTGTCACACCTCCGCAGGTCTAGAACTTATGCCTAGACTGACTATTATCAGTAATTAATATGAATATTAATTACCTGTTATGTGACTTTCCACATTCTTTTCTTGGAGCCCACAAGGAAACATTTCAAATCCCACGATGTCAATGGGCTTCAGTCACCTGTAAATATTCAAAAGAGTGATAATATGTTCCTGCTACATGCTATACACAACAAAAAGTATAACACTCTAGGGCCAAAATTACTTGTTTCAAAGATAAAGACTGTGGTCAGTCGGTCTGCATTTTATTATAAAAACAGTAGCCAGACAGTCCATTTTAAATTTTATGCTCAATTGGTTCACAGTCTACTGTAAATGTGGTCTGGCAGTCCACATCTAGTGTATATGCTGTGGTCAGTCCATTTTTTATTATTAAAGGCCTTTGGCAGAAACTCTAGCAATGATGTGTTAGGTGTTTGCTGGATTTGAAATGGGTTCAGAA
This sequence comes from Phyllobates terribilis, assembly GCF_046119375.1. Taxonomy (NCBI): domain Eukaryota; kingdom Metazoa; phylum Chordata; class Amphibia; order Anura; family Dendrobatidae; genus Phyllobates; species Phyllobates terribilis. The sequence continues at coordinate 752,346,149 of NW_027362764.1, forward strand.
TCATCAGTGGATTCTGTGGTTTCCCATTCTAGTCCAGCCAGGGCAGATGCTGCTCAGCATCATTGTCGTTCCCAACGACTAGCTGGTGCACGAGATGTGCAGGTTGTCTCTTGGGTATTTGTACCTAGCAACATGAAGCATAGGTTGCGGAGGGAGACAGGGCTTCTGCAGCCTAAGTCCAGGATGCATCGCACTGAGCATGCCCGTGACATGGCGGACCGTGATTGGTGGTTTGGGAGTCAGCTGACCCGGTCACCTGGCACCGCCTGATTGGTCGTGGGTGACGTCACCAATGGTGCGACGGTGCGCAGGGCTTAATCTTTAAAAGACCCGCCCACAAACATGGCGGCGAGCTCTGATCTTTGAGCAATGATGGTGTGTGGACGCTTGGTCTCTTGGGCTCCACGTGTGTTTTAGTTTCTGCTAGGCAGGTGTAGTGGAAATAGGCAGGCTAGTTGAAATAGGCAGGTAGCTTCGTCTCACGGTCTGGCTCAGGCAAAGGGGTCGCCTTACACCCCAAGCAACCTGCTGACGCCCCAGGCTGCATCGCGGACCCCGGGTTCGGTTGCGTTCCATTATAATAAAGTTGTTTGCAATCGTCCCCTTAACAGTATCAGAGAGGCAGGGTCTTGCTAAACATGGCTGACAACCAGCAACTGCAGCGCTATATACAGCAACTTGAGGCCAGACTTAGGACTCTGGAACAAGCTGCCCCGGTCGCTGATATCACTGCAGTAGCTACCCTGGCAGCTTCTCAAGCAGCCAATCTGGTTAACACGGCTGCGGTGAATGCTGCGACAGCTGCAACTGCCCCATTACCCCGTTTTGCTCTCCCAGAAAAATTTTCTGGGGACAGTAAATCCTGCAGGGGTTTTATTAATTTATGCTCCATTCATTTGAAGAAGATGGAGGCACGGTTCCCCTCCGAAAGAGCCAAAGTGGGTTAATTCATCTCATTACTCTCCCACGGGGCTCTGGAGTGGGCTACTCCTCTTTGGGAGTGGAATGATCCGGTTGTGGCTAATGCGGGTCTTTTCCTTAAGACCCTAAAGAGTGTATTCCTAGGTCCTCAGGTCACGCATGATACGCTCTTAAGCTTCTTGCGTTGATCCAGGGTTCGGCCACTGCCAGCCACTATGCCATCCAGTTCAGAACCTTAGCGGCTGAACTGGATTGGCCTGAGCGGTCGCTTATCCCGGTGTTTTGGAGGGGGTTGGCAGGGCATATTAAAGATGCTCTAGCTACCAGAGAGATCCCAACCTCTCTGGAAGAGTTGATCACTCTCGCTAACCGAATAGATCTGCGTCATGCAGAACGCAAGTTAGAGCTGGAGGTTTCCAGACCTCGGTCTCGGTTGGCATCCTCTTTCTCTAGACCTATCTCCAAACCTGCGGGTCTCGACCCGGAGCCTGAGGCTATGGATATATCCCGGACTAAGTCTAAACCCCCTCGTTCCCGACCTGCACATCTCTTGGAGTACCCCCTTAATAAGCGTTCCAAGCGGTCGGGAAACGAGAGTGTCTAACCACCGTTGGAGGGGGTGTGTTAGATTCAGGGGTTTCCTCCTCCAAATTATTGTATGAGGTGACGTTGTCCTTCGGAACAACCATGGTTACTGCCAGGGCGTGGGTGGATTCTGGAGCCGATGGCAATTTTTTGTCATCAACATTTGCCCAGAGGCATGCCATCCCTATGGAGTTACTGCCCAAGCCAATGAACATCTGAGTGGTCAACGGTTCTCTGCTGGACACACAAATCACGCACCAGTCAGCCCCCCTCACCATGTCGTTTCCTCAGCGTCACCCGGAGGTTATCTCTTTCCTTATTATCCCCGGGGGATTAGGTGAGGTGCCCAAGACCCAGGCCATGTCGGACTATATCAAAGAGAACCTGGCCCGGGGGTTTATCTGAAAATCGGTCTCTCCTGCTGGAGCGGCGTTTTTCTTCGTCCAGAAGAGGGTGATTTACGTCCCTGCATTGATTACAGAGGACTAAATGCCATCACCATCAAAAATAAATACCCTCTGCCCCTTATTTCTGAACTATTCGACATGTTGCGAGGGGCTAACATCTTCACTAAATTGGACCAGCGAGGGGCCTATAATCTTGTGCGAATCCGTGAGGGTGACGAGTGGAAAACAGCCTTTAACACTCGTGATGGTCATTACGAGTATCTCGTCATGCCTTTCGGGTTATGCAATGCCCCTGCGGTTTTTCAAGATTTTGTCAACGATATCTTTCGGGATTTGCTGCTATCTTCCGTGGTAGTCTATCTTGATGATATCCTTATCTTTTCCCCGGACCTCTCCACACACAGAGAGGATGTTCGCAGAGTTTTTGAACGATTGCGAGCAAATTCTTTGTATTGTAAGCTGGAGAAGTGTCAGTTTGAACGAGAGTCTCTACCGTTCCTGGGCTACATCATATCCAGTAAGGGATTGGCTATGGACCCACAAAAGTTGGTGGCTGTACAGAACGGCAGGAGCCCCACTCCCTTAAAGCGGTACAACGCTTCATGGGCTTTATCAACTACTACCGGCAGTTCATACCACATTTTTCCACACTGGTGGCTCCTTTAGCCGCTTTAACCAGGAAGGGGGCCAATCACAAGAATTGGTCTAAGGAGACATCCGAGGTGTTCCAGGAGATTAAGTCCTATTTTTCTAGAGCTCCCATTCTCCATCGCCCGGATGTGGACAAGCCATTTTTCCTGGAGGTCGATGCCTCCTCTGTGGGAGCAGGAGCGGTTCTCTCTCAAAAGAATGAACAGGGTCGGACAAGACCATGTTTTTTCTTCTCCAAGACCTTCTCTCCAGCAGAGAAGAATTATACGATTGGTGACAAAGAGTTACTTGCTATTAAGATGGCTTTTTCGGAATGGAGGTACCTCTTGGAGGGAGATAAACATCCTTTCGTGGTATATTCCGATCATAAAAATCTTTCGTACCTACAGGCGGCGCAGCGACTTAACCCGAGGCAGGCCAGGTGGTCTCTTTTCTTTTCCCGGTTCAATTTCTCTATTCACTTTTTAAAAGGGGAAAAGAACCCCCGGGCGGACGCTTTGTCCCGGTCTATGGATACGGCTGAGGATGAGGACGAGCCCAGGCTTATTTTTCCTCCAGAGTGTATGCGGACGGTGGCTCCAGTGTCTCTAAACCAGGTCCCTCCCGGGAGGACATTCGTTCCTCCTAATTTACAGAATGAGGTACTCTCCTGGGCACATGCCTCTAAGATCGGAGGTCATTTTGGGGTCAAACATACCACGGAGTTTCTCCAACGGTCTTATTGGTGGCCTCGGTTATCCCAGGACGTTAAAGAATATGTCCAAGCGTGTGTCTCCTGTGCAAGAAACAAATCGTCCCGTCAGAAGCCGGCTGGTCTTCTTCATCCGTTACCCGTGGCGGATAGACCTTGGGAGCTGGTTGGGATGGATTTTATTGTCGAGTTACCTAAGTCCCGGGGAAACGTGACAATATGGGTGGTGTCTGACCATTTTTCTAAGATGGTTCACCTGGTTCCTCTGCCTAGGGTTCCCTCTTCCCAGGTTCTGGCATCACTGTTCATTTGTCACGTTTTCTGTCTCCACGGAATGCCTGATAGGATAGTCTGTGAACGGGGTCCACAGTTTTCCTCCCAGTTCTGGAAAGAATTGTGTAATTTGCTTAGCATTGAACTGAATCTTTCTACTGCCTATCACCCGGAGACCAATGGTCTGGTGGAACGCACTAACCAGACGCTTGTGACATACTTGCGTCATTTCGTTTCGGCCAACCAGAATGACTGGGCGATATTGCTCCCCTGGCCAGAGTTTGCCCTAAACAACGCTGTGGCAGATTCCACAGGTCAGACTCCGTTTCTCCTAAATAATGGCCAACATCCGCGAGTCCCGGTTCCTATGCCAGTTTCCTCTGTGGAACCTGGGGTCAGAGATTGGGCTCTGGAGGCGCGGGAGGTTTGGGATCATACCCAGGATGCGATATTGGCCTCCAAGAATCGGATGAGAGAGTCGGCTGACACTCATTGCATCCAGCCCCTGTATTCTCCCCGGGCGACAGGGTGTGGCTCGCGGCTCGCAATATCAGAGTACGCGGGGAATCCGCTAAGTTAGCCCCCCGTTTTATCGGTCCTTTCAGAATTTTGGCCCAAATAAACCCCGTTGTGTACCTGTTACAGTTACCACGACACATGAGGATTCACAACACTTTTCATGTTTCGCTCCTTAAGTCGGTTCGCCTGTCGAAATTCTCGGAACCCCAACCTGCTCCAGACTCCAGGGGTGATGATTTCGAGGTACAGGCGATTGTGGGGTCTAAGATGGTTCATGGAAAAAAATATTACCTCGTACACTGGAGGGGCCATGGATCTGAGGATTGTTCATGGGAACCAGTGGACCACATTCATGCTCCATTGCTCATTGAGGAATATGAGTGTCAAGTGGAGGGGCATGTTAAAAGGGGCGATAATGTAAAGCGTCAGGTGTTTGCTGGATCTGAAATGGGTTCAGATTCATCAGTGGATTCTGTGGTCTCCCATTCTGGTCCAGCTGGGGTAAATGCTGCTCAGCATTGTCGTCGGTCCCAACGCCTAGCTGGTGCATGAGATGTGCAGGTTGTCTCTTGGGTATTTGTGCCTAGCAACATGAAGCATAGGTTTCAGAGGGAGACAGGGCTTCTGCAGCCTAAGTCCAAGATGCATCGCACTGAGCATGCCCGTGACATGGCGGACCGTGATTGGTGGTTTGGGAGTCAGCTGACCCGGTGACCTGGCACCGCCTGATTGGTCGCGGGTGACGTCACCAATGGTGCGACGATGGGCAGGGCTTAATCTTTAAAAGACCCGCCAACAAACATGGCGGCGCGCTCTGATCTTTGAGCAATGATGGTGTTGTGTGGACGCTTGGTCTCTTGGGCTCCATGTGTGCTTTAGTTTCTGCTAGGCAGGTGTAGTGGAAGTAGGCACGCTAGTTGAAATAGGCAGGTAGCTTCGTCTCACGGTCTGGCTCAGGCAAAGGGGTCGCCTTACACTCCAAGCAGCCTGCAGACGCCCTATCTCTGATAACACCTGTAAGCCACGTGGAGTGATACTCCTCAGTCTGGTAGCACGCCGGCTGGAGGCACGTATGCACCGGCGTGAGTCACACATGCATCCAAGTGCCAACAGCGTAGTCCCTGTGCTGCAACAGGTCTACAGATATATTATTTATCGCACATCTCCCGTGTCGTTAACGGAGAAAGTGCGAATCCCTATTCCCGTTCCGGTGTGCTGTAACACGGAGGGGATTGTTATTTAAGTTGGTTGTTTCATTCTCACCCAGAAGGTGTTCGGCCGCAGTCCTCCAGGCCGCATCGCGGACCCCGGGTTCGGTTGCGTTCCATTATAATAAAGTTGTTTGCAACCGTCCCCTTAACATGACGACTGGATGAATTAACGATCTTTGGAAAGATCAATTTTGTGCAAGACTAGATAGGTCCACTAGGGCTTTCTTCACCATTATCTAGATATTGTCAATCCTTTGGATTGGTTGCTGGTCTTCCTCCTTGCCTACTTCCTTCTATTCTTCTGAGTATGATGTCCCTTTCCAGTAATTGCTCTCTTCCAGTCAATCCATACACTAGTGTAAATGCTGTTGTCAGTCAGTCCACACCTAATTTAAATGCTGATTACAAAGCTATTCTATGAAACAGAATAAGGGATTCCTCACTTTAGAAGACTGAGGATAATGAAAAGAAATATTCCTTATGTCTCTACCTAAGATATGGTTGTGTTATACTAGGAGTTGTGTATAGAAAATATACATATGTTTACCACTAACAGTATAGTCTCATGTATCAGAAAGGTGTTGTCACACCTCCGCAGGTCTAGAACGTATGCCTAGACTGACTATTATCAGTAATTAATATGAATATTAATTACCTGTTATGTGACTTTCCACATTCTTTTCTTGGAGTCCACAAGGAAACATTTCAAATCCCACCAAGTCAAAGGGCATCAGTCACCTGTAAATTTTCAAAAGAGTGATAATATGTTCCTGCTACATGCTATGCACACCAAAAAGTATAACACTCTAGGGCCAAAATGACTTATTTCAAAGATAAAGGCTGTGGTCAGTCGGTTTGCATTTTATTATAAAAATTGTAGTCAGATAGTCCACAGTCTATTTTAAATTTTCTGCTCAATCGTTTCACAGTATACTGTAAATGTGATCAGGCAGTCCACATCTAGTGTATATGCTGTGTAACATCCCTGGCGGTATGCTTGCATGGTGCACCACCTCCCACCATGCAAGACCGCAATCTTACCCTTCAGTCCAGCCTGCAAGCCGTGTTCCTGTTCATGCTGTGTGCATTCCTCTTGACTGTCTGCTTAGGGCTGCGGCCCTGTTAGTTTCTGATTCTTATAGCTGCTGTGGGCACACCCCTAATGCGTCTCCAGCTTATTGCTGTCAGTCACTAGATATTTAAACCCCCTCCACCCAGAAGGAGGTGCCTGTGCAACACCTTCACTCAGTTTGTTCTTGCAACTGTATTGCCAGGTCCTGTCCACTTACCTGTATCTTCTAGTCTGTGTCCGCCATCTCTGGTGGCTGTATACCCAGACCTGTTACCTGTGTCTTCTAGTCCATCTCCGCCATCTCTGGGGGCTGTATACCCAGACCCGTTTCTGTATCTCGTTGCAGTAGCAGTTCCTGTCTGAACTGTCTCCTAGTCTGTTACTTGTTTTGTCTTTATGTCCGTACCCTCCCTTTTCCTGCATTGACTGAACCTGCACCTAGCTCCAATTCGTTGTCTCTGTACTTATGTTTGTGAGTTTTGTGTCAACTAGCTACTTCATTGTAAGTACCTTGTGTGTATCTAGTTCTGCTTGTCTCCTTTCCCTTCCTTTGTATCTACCTTCTGTGTTCTAGCCATCTTTCTGTATTCTCCTATGTGTTCCATGGGAACAGAGCCCTGTCCTCTCTACCTGCTTCGTCAGCCCTGTTCTGTTCTGCCTTGTCCACTGCTCGAGCGGTTCCTTTCTGCTCTGCCTTGTATACCGCACCTGCGGTTTAGCTCTGCCCCGCTTGTTCTCCGCGTCTGCGTTTTTTTTGCTCTGCTTTGCTTGTCTACCGCATCTGCGGGTTTTGCTCTGTTCAGCTTTGTCTACCGCATCTGCGGTTTTGCTCTGCTTTGCTTGTCTACCTCATCTGTGGTTTTGCTCTGCTTTGCTTGTCTACCGCATCTGCGGTTTTGCTCTGCTCAGCTTTGTCTACCGCATCTGCGGTTTTGCTCTGCTTTGCTTGTCTACCGCATCTGCGGGTTTTGCTCTGCTCAGCTTTGTCTACCGCATCTGCGGCTTTGCTCTGCTCAGCTTTGTCTACCGCATCTGCGGTTTTGCTCTCTGCCTAGTCTACCGCTCCGTCGGTTCCTTTCTGCTTTGCCGTGTTCACCGCACCTGCGGTTTAGTTTTGCTCTGCTAGCTCACCGCTCCGGCGGTTCCTCTTTGCTCTGCCTTGTTCACCACACTTGCGGTTTAATTCTGCTCTGCCTTGTCCTCCGCTCCGGCGGTTTTGCTTTACTCTACTTGTCTACCGCGTCTGCGGCTCTGTTCCTGTCTCCCAGTCTGTACTGGACTCTATCCAGCTTGGGCTCCAACCTGCTAGTACCCACCTGTCCGCACTCCAGCCATGCTTGCTAGTACCCCATCTGTCTGCACACCAGCCTTGCTTACTAGTACCCCCCCTGTCTGCATACCTGCCATGCCTGCCAGTGCCCACCTGTCTGTATGCCAGCTTAACCTGCCTGTTCCTGCATTCTCCAGTGTGGGTCAACAGCTGTGACCGGGGTATGACCTGGTGTAGCACCTGGTCCCTCTGCTCGGTTCCTTCTTGGTTCACGGAGTCGTTAGCCGCCGTGCTACCTTGGTCGGATCGGGTTGATACTTAGTTATGCCCCTCCAAGCACTCCTCGGTTCATGGTACAGTGGGAACACTAATCATGCTCACGCCTGTCAGCCCGGGCGTGAGCGTAACATGCTGTGGTCAGTCAGTCCATTCTTTATAATTAATGGCCTTCGGTTGAAACTCAAGCCATGACGACTTGATGAATTAATGATCTCAAGGAAGATCAATCTTGTGCAAGACTAGATAGGTCCACTAGGGTCTTCTTCACCATTATCTTGATAGTATCAATCCATTGGATTGGTTGCTGGTCTTGCTCTTTGCTTTCTTCCTTCTATACTTCAAAGTCTGATGTCCTTTTCCATTGATTGCTGTCTTTCATTCAATCCTTAGACTAGTGTAAATGCTGTTGTCAGTCAGTCCACAACTAATTTAAATGCTATGGACTGTCAGTCCTTTTAAATGCTGTGGTCATTCAGTCCACAGTGTCTTAATAGTGTGGTTAGTCTCTTATAATCGCGGTATTGATTGTTACATCGCTGATTACAAGGCTATTCTCTGAAATCGAATAGGGGATTCCTCACTTTAGAAGACAGAGGTTGGCCCACAGTCTACTGTAAATATGATCAGGCAGTCCACAACTAGTGTGAATGCTGTAGTCAGTCAGTCCATTTTTTATTATTAACGGCCTTCGGTTGAGACTTTAGCCATGACAACTGGATGAATTAACGATCTTTGGGAAGATCAATTTTGTGCAAGACTAGATAGGTCCACTAGGGTTTTCCTAACCATTATCTTGATAGTGTCAATCCCTTGGATTGGTTGCTGGTCTTCCTATTTGCCTACTTCCTTCTATTCTCCCGAGTATGATGTCCCTTTCCAGTGATTGCTGTCATCCAGGCAATCCTAAGACTAGTGTAAATGCTGTTGTCAGTCAGTCCACACCTAATTTAGATGCTGTGGACTGTCAGTCCTCGTAAATTTTGTGGTCAATTGGTCCACAGTGTAGTCTTATTAGTGTGGTCAGTCTCTTGTAATCGCTGAATTGATTGTTACACCGCTGATTACAAGGCTATTCTATGAAACAGAATAAGGGATTCCTCACTTTAGAATACAGAGGATAAGGAAAAGAAATGTTCCTTATGTCTCTACCTAAGGTATGGTTGTGTTATACTAGGAGTTGTGTATAGAAAATATACATATGTAAACCACTAACAGTATATTCTCATGTATTAGAAAGGTGTTGTCACACCTCCGCAGGTCTAGAACTTATGCCTAGACTGACTATTATCAGTAATTAATATGAATATTAATTACCTGTTATGTGACTTTCCACATTCTTTTCTTGGAGTCCACAAGGAAACATTTGAAATCCCACCATGTCAAAGGGCGTCAGTCACCTGTAAATATTCAAAAGAGTGATAATATGTTCCTGCTACATGCTATACACACCAAAAAGTATAACACTCTAGGGCCAAAATTACTTATTTCAAAGATAAAGACTGTGGTCAGTCGGTCTGCATTTTATTATAAAAATTGTAGTCAGACAGTCCACTATAAATTTTATGCTCAATTGGTTCACAGTCTACTGTAAATGTGGTCTGGCAGTCCACATCTAGTGTATATGCTGTGGTCAGTCAATTTTTCATTATTAATGGCCTTTGGCAGAAACTCTAGCAATGATGTGTTAGGTGTTTGCTGGATCTGAAATGGGTTCAGAATCATCAGTGGATTCTATGGTCTACCATTCTGGTCCAGCCAGGGCAGATGCTGCTCAGCATCATTATCGGTCCCAACGACTAGCTGGTGCACGAGATGTGCAGGTTGTCTCTTGGGTATTTGTGCCTAGCAACATGAAGCATAGGTTGCGGAGGGAGACAGGGCTTCTGCAGCCTAAGTCCAGGATGCATCGCACTGAGCATGCCCGTGACATGGCGGACCGTGATTGGTGGTTTGGGAGTCAGCTGACCCGGTGACCTGGCACCGCCTGATTGGTCGTGGGTGACGTCACCAATGGTGCGACGGTGCGCAGGGCTTAATCTTTAAAAGACCCGCCCACAAACATGACTGCGCGCTCTGATCTTTGAGCAATGATGGTGTGTGGACGCTTGGTCTCTTGGGCTCCACGTGTGTTTTATTTTCTGCTAGGCAGGTGTAGTGGAAATAGGCAGGCTAGTTGAAATAGGCAGGTAGCTTCGTCTCACGGTCTGGCTCAGGCAAAGGGGTCGCCTTACACCCCAAGCAGCCTGAAGACCCCCCAGGCTGCATCGCGGACCCCGGGTTCGGTTGCGTTCCATTATAATAAAGTTGTTTGCAATCGTCCCCTTAACAGTATCAGAGCGCCAGGGTCTTACTGAACATGGCTGACAAACAGCAACTGCAGCGCTATATACAGCAACTTGAGGCCAGACTTAGGACTCTGGAACAAGCTGCCCCGGTCGCTGATATCACTGCAGTAGCTACCCTGGCAGCTTCTCAAGCAGCCAATCTGGTTAACACGGCTGCGGAGAATGCTGCGACAGCTGCAACTGCCCCATTACCCCGTTTTGCTCTCCCAGAAAAATTTTCTGGGGACAGTAAATCCTGCAGGGGTTTTATTAATTTATGCTCCATTCATTTGAAGATGATGGAGGCACGGTTCCCAAAGTGGGTTATTTCATCTCATTACTCTCCCACAGGGCTCTGGAGTGGGCTACTCCTCTATGGGAGCGGAATGATCCGGTTGTGGCTAATGCGGGTCTTTTCCTTAAGACCCTAAAGAGTGTGTTCCTAGGTCCTCAGGTCACGCATGATACGCTCTTAAGCTTCTTGCGTTGATCCAGGGTTCGGCCACTGCCAGCCACTATGCCATCCAGTTCAGAACCTTAGCGGCTGAACTGGATTGGCCTGAGCGGTCGCTTATGCCGGTGTTTTGGAGGGGGTTGGCAGGGCATATTAAAGATGCTCTAGCTACCAGAGAGATCCCAACCTCTCTGAAAGAGTTGATCACTCTCGCTAACCGAATAGATCTGCGTCATGCAGAACGCAAGTTAGAGCTGGAGGTTTCCAGACCCCGGTTTCGGAGAATTTCTTCCTGGGGTAAGAATTGTGTGCCTCAATGTATGGTTACAGCCGCCCGGAGGGTAGTCTCAGAGCCTTCTCCCGACTTGTCCTCTCTGCCAGTACAATATCGTAGTTTTGCGGATGTCTTTTCCAAAAAGGGTGCAGAGACTCTACCCCCCCACCGACCGTATGACTGTCCTATTGACTTGGTCCCCGGTACGGAGCCCCCTTGCGGTAGGGTTTATCCCCTCTCTGTACCCGAGACCCAGGCCATGTCAGACTATATCAAAGAGAACCTGGCCCGGGGGTTTATCTGAAAATCGGTCTCTCCTGCTGGAGCGGGGTTTTTCTTCATCCAGAAGAGGGTGATTTACGTCCCTGCATTGATTACAGAGGACTAAATGCCATCACCATAAAAATAAATACCCTCTGCCCCTTATTTCTGAACTATTCTACATGTTGCGAGGGGCTAACATCTTCACTAAATTGGACCAGCGAGGGGCCTATAATCTTGTGCGAATCCGTGACGGTGACGAGTGGAAAACAGCCTTTAACACTCGTGATGGTCATTACGAGTATCTCGTCATGCCTTTCGGGTTATGCAATGCCCCTGCGGTTTTTCAAGATTTTGTCAACGATATCTTTCGGGATTTGCTGCTATCTTCCGTGGTAGTCTATCTTGATGATATCCTTATCTTTTCCCCGGACCTCTCCACACACAGAGAGGATGTTCGCAGAGTTTTTGAACGATTGCGAGCAAATTCTTTGTATTGTAAGCTGGAGAAGTGTCAGTTTGAACGAGAGTCTCTACCGTTCCTGGGCTACATCATATCCAGTAAGGGATTGGCTATTGACCCACAAAAGTTGGTGGCGGTACAGAACTGGCAGGAGCACCACTCCCTTAAAGCGGTACAACGCTTCATGGGCTTTATCAACTGCTACCGGCAGTTCATACTACATTTTTCCACACTGGTGGCTGCTTTAGCCGCTTTAACCAAGAAGGGTGCCAATCCCAAGAATTGGTCTAAGGAGACATCCGAGGCGTTCCAGGAGATTAAGTCCTATTTTTCTAGAGCTCCCATTCTCCATCGCCCGGATGTGGACAAGCCATTTTTCCTGGAGGTCGATGCCTCCTCTGTGGGAGCAGGAGCGGTTCTCTCTCAAAAGAATGAACAGGGTCGGACAAGACCATGTTTTTTCTTCTCCAAGACCTTCTCTCCAGCAGAGAAGAATTATACGATTGGTGACAAAGAGTTACTTGCTATTAAGATGGCTTTTTCGGAATGGAGGTACCTCTTGGAGGGAGCTAAACATCCTTTCGTGGTATATTCCGATCATAAAAATCTTTCGTACCTACAGACGGGGCAGCGTCTTAACCGGAGGCAGGCCAGGTGGTCTCTTTTCTTTTCCCGGTTCAATTTCTGTATTCACTTTTTAAAAGGGGAAAAGAACCCCCGGGCGGATGCTTTGTCCCGGTCTATGGATACCGTTGAGGATGAGGACGAGCCCAGGCTTATTTTTCCTCCAGAGTGTATGCGGACGGTGGCTCCAGTGTCTCTAAACCAGGTCCCTCCCGGGAGGACATTCGTTCCTCCTAATTTACAGAATGAGGTACTCTCCTGGGCACATGCCTCTAAGATCGGAGGTCATTTTGGGGACAAACGTACCACGGAGTTTCTCCAACGGTCGTATTGGCGGCTTCGGTTATCCCAGGACATTAAAGAATATGTCCAAGCGTGTGTCTCCTGTGCAAGAAACAAATCGTCCCGTCAGAAGCCGGCTGGTCTTCTTCATCCGTTACCCGTGGCGGATAGACCTTGGGAGCTGGTTGGGATGGATTTTATTGTCGAGTTACCTAAGTCCCGGGGAAACGTGACAATATGGGTGGTTACTGACCATTTTTCTAAGATGGTTCACCTGGTTCCTCTGCCTAGGGTTCCCTCTTCCCGGGTTCTGGTATCACTGTTCATTTGTCACGTTTTCCGTCTCCACGGAATGCCTGATAGGATTGTCTGTGAAAGGGGTCCACAGTTTTCCTCCCGGTTCTGGAAAGAATTGTGTAATTTGCTTAGCATTGAACTGAAGCTTTCTACTGCCTATCACCCGGAGACCAATGGTCTGGTGGAACGCACTAACCAGACGCTTGTGACATACTTGCGTCATTTCGTTTCGGCCAACCAGAATGACTGGGCGATATTGCTCCCCTGGCCAGAGTTTGCCCTAAACAACGCTGTGGCAGATTCCACAGGTCAGACTCCGTTTCTCCTAAATAATGGCCAACATCCGCGAGTCCCGGTTCCTATGCCAGTTTCCTCTGTGGAACCTGGGGTCAGAGATTGGGCTCTGGAGGCGCGGGAGGTTTGGGATCATACCCAGGATGCGATATTGGCCTCCAAGAATCGAATGAGAGAGTCGGCTGACACTCATCGCCGTCCAGCCCCCGTATTCTCCCCGGGCGACAGGGTGTGGCTCGCGGCTCGCAATATCAGAGTATGCGGGGAATCCGCTAAGTTTGCCCCCCATTTTATTGGTCCTTTCAGAATTTTAGCCCAAATAAACCCCGTTGTGTACCGGTTACAGTTACCACGACACATGAGGATTCACGACACTTTTCATGTGTCGCTCCTTAAGCCAGTTTGCCTGACCAAATTCTCGGAACCCCAACCTGCTCCAGACTCCAGGGGTGATGATTTCGAGGTACAGGCGATTGTGGGGTCTAAGATGGTTCGTGGAAAAAAATATTACCTTGTACACTGGAGGGGCCATGGATCTGAGGATTGTTCATGGGAACCAGTGGACCACATTCATGCTCCATTGCTCATTGAGGAATATGAGTGTCAAGTGGAGGGGGATGTTAGAAGGGGGGATAATGTTATGTGTTGGGTGTTTGCAACAGTGGATTCTGTGGTCTCCCATTCTGGTCTAGCTGGGGCAAATGCTGCTCAGCATCATCATCAGTCCCAACGCCTAGCTGGTGCAGGTTGTCTCTTGGGTATTTGTGCCTAGCAACATGAAGCATAGGTTGCGGAGGGAGACAGGGCTTCTGCAGCCTAAGTCCAAGATGCATCGCACTGAGCATGCCCGTGACATGGCGGACCGTGATTGGTGGTTTGGGAGTCAGCTGACCCGGTGACCTGGCACCGCCTGATTGGTCGCGGGTGACGTCACCAATGGTGCGACGGTGGGCAGGGCTTAATCTTTAAAAGACCCGCCCACAAACATGGCGGCGCGCTCTGATCTTTGAGCAATGATGGTGTTGTGTGGACGCTTGGTCTCTTGGGCTCCACGTGTGCTTTAGTTTCTGCTAGGCAGGTGTAGTGGAAGTAGGCAGGCTAGTTGAAATAGGCAGGTAGCTTCGTCTCACGGTCTGGCTCAGGCAAAGGGGTTGCCTTACACCCCAAGCAGCCTGCAGACGCCCTATCCCTGATAACACCTGTAAGCCACGTGGAGTGATACTCCTCAGTCTGGTAGCACGCCGGCTGGAGGCACGTATGCGCCGGCGTGAGTCACACATGCATCCAAGCACCAAAAGAGTAGTAGTCCCTGTGCTGCAACAGGTCTACAGATATATTATTTATCACACATCTCCCGTGCCGTTAACGGAGAAAGTGCGAATCCCTATTCCCGTTCCGGTGTGCTGTAACACGGAGGGGATTGTTATTTAAGTTGGTTGTTTCCTTCTCACCCAGAAGGTGTTCGGCCGCAGTCCTCCAGGCCGCATCGCGGACCCCGGGTTCGGTTGCGTTCCATTATAATAAAGTACTTTGCAACCGTCCCCTTAACATGACGACTGGATGAATTAGCGATCTTTGGAAAGATCAATTTTGTGCAAGACTAGATAGGTCCACTAGGGTTTTCTTCACCATTATCTAGATAGTGTAAATCCTTTGGATTGGTTGCTGGTCTTCCTCTTTGCCTACTTCCTTCTATTCTTCCGAGTATGATGTCCCTTTCCAGTAATTGCTGTCTTCCAGTCAATCCATAGACTAGTGTAAATGCTGTTGTCAGTCAGTCCACACCTAATTTAAATGCTGATTACAAATCTATTCTATGAAACAGAATAAGGGATTCCTCACTTTAGAAGACTGAGGATAATGAAAAGAAATGTTCCTTATGTCTCTACCTAAGATATGGTTGTGTTATACTAGGAGTTGTGTATAGAAAATATACATATGTAAACCACTAACAGTATATTCTCATGTATCAGAAAGGTGTTGTCACACCTCCGCAGGTCTAGAACGTATGCCTAGACTGACTATTATCAGTAATTAATATGAATATTAATTACCTGTTATGTGACTTTCCACATTCTTTTCTTGGAGTCCACAAGGAAACATTTCAAATCTCACCAAGTCAAAGGGCATCAGTCACCTGTAAATATTCAAAAGAGTGATAATATGTTCCTGCTACATGCTATACACACCAAAAAGTATAACAGTCTAGGGCCAAAATTACTTATTTCAAAGATAAAGGCTGGGGTCAGTCGGTTTGCATTCTATTATAAAAATTGTAGTCAGATAGTCCACAGTCTATTTTAAATTTTCTGCTCAATCGTTTCACATTATACTGTAAGTGTGGTCAGGCAGTCCACATCTAGTGTATATGCTGTGTAACATCCCTGGCGGCATGCTTGCATGGTGCACCACCTCCCACCATGCAAGACCGCAATCTTACCCTTCACTCCAGCCTGCAAGCCGTGTTCCTGTTCATGCTGTGTGCATTCCTCTTGACTGTCTGCTTCGGGCGGCGGCCCGGTTAGTTTCTGATTCTTATAGCTGCTGTGGGCACACCCCTAATGCATCTCCAGCTTATTGCTGTCAGTCACTAGATATTTAAACCCCCTCCACCCTGAAGGAGGTGCCTGTGCAACACCTTCACTCAGTTTGTTCTTGCAACTGTATTGCCAGTTCCTGTCCACTTACCTGTATCTTCTTGTCTGTGTCCGCCATCTCTGGTGGCTGTATACCCAGACCTGTTACCTGTGTCTTCTAGTCCATCTCCGCCATCTCTGGGGGCTGTATACCCAGACCCGTTTCTGTATCTCGTCCTAGTCTGTTACTTGTTTTGTCTTTATGTCCGTACCCTCCCTTTTCCTGCATTGACTGAACCTGCACCTAGCTCCAATTCGTTGTCTCTGTACTTCTGTTTGTGAGTTTTGTGTCAACTAGCTACTTCATTGTAAGTACCTTGTGTGTATCTAGTTCTGCTTGTCTCCTTTCCCTTACTTTGTATCTACCTTCTGTGTTCTAGCCATCTTTCTGTATTCTCCTATGTGTTCCATGGGAACAGAGCCCTGTCCTCTCTGCCTGCTTCGTCAGCCCTGTTCTGTTCTGCCTTGTCCACTGCTCGAGCGGTTCCTTTCTGCTCTGCCTTGTATACCGCACCTGCGGTTTAGCTCTGCTCCGCTTGTTCTCCGCGTCTGCGTTTTTTTTGCTCTGCTTGCTGGTCTACCGCATCTGCGGGTTTTGCTCTGCTCAGCTTTGTCTACCGCATCTGCGGTTTTGCTCTGCTTTGCTTGTCTACCTCATCTGCGGTTTTGCTCTGCTTTGCTTGTCTACCGCATCTGCGGGTTTTGCTCTGCTGAGCTTTATCTACCGCATCTGCGGTTTTGCTCTGCTCAGCTTTGTCTACCGCATCTGCGGTTTTGCTCTGCTATGCTTGTCTACCGCATCTGCGGGTTTTGCTCTGCTCAGCTTTGTCTAGCGCATCTGCGGTTTTGCTCTGCTCAGCCTTGTCTACCGCATCTGCGGTGTTGCTCTGCTCAGCTTTGTCTACCGCATCTGCGGTTTTGCTCTGCTTTGCTTGTCTACCGCATCTGCGGGTTTTGCTCTGCTCAGCTTTGTCTACCGCATCTGCTTTTTTGCTCTGCTCAGCTTTGTCTACCGCATCTGCGGTTTTGCTCTGCTTTGCTTGTCTACCACATCTGCGGGTTTTGCTCTGCTCAGCTTTGTCTACCGCATCTGCGGTTTTGCTCTGCTCAGCCTTGTCTACAACATCTGCGTTTTTGCTCTGCTCAGCTTTGTCTACAGCATCTGCGGTTTTGCTCTGCTTTGCTTGTCTCCCGCATTTGCGGGTTTTGCTCTGCTCAGCTTGTCTACCGCATTTGCGGGTTTTGCTCTGCTCAGCTTGTCTACTTCATCTGCGGTTTTGCTCTCTGCCTAGTCTACCGCTCCGTCGGTTCCTTTCTGCTTTGCCGTGTTCACCGCACCTGCGGTTTAGTTTTGCTCTGCTAGCTCACCGCTCCGGCGGTTGCTCTTTGCTCTGCCTTGTTCACCGCACTTGCGGTTTAATTCTGCTCTGCCTTGTCCTCCGGCGGTTTTGCTTTACTCTACTTGTCTACCGCGTCTGCGGCTCTGTTCCTGTCTCCCAGTCTGTACTGGACTCTATCCAGCTTGGGCTCCAACCTGCTAGTACCCACCTGTCCGCACTCCAGCCGTGCTTGCTAGTACCCCATCTGTCTGCACACCAGCCTTGCTTACTAGTACCCCCCCGTCTGCATACCTGCCATGCCTGCCAGTGCCCACCTGTCTGTATGCCAGCTTAAAATGCCTGTTCCTGCATTCTCCAGTGTGGGTCAACAGCTGTGACCGGGGTCTGACCTGGTGTAGCACCTGGTCCCTCTGCTCGGTTCCTTCTTGGTTCACGGAGTCGTTAGCCGCCGCGCTACCTTGGTCGGATCGGGTTGATACTTAGTTACGCCCCTCCAAGCACTCCTCGGTTCATGGTACAGTGGGAACACTAATCATGCTCACGCCTGTCAGCCCGGGCGTGAGCGTAACATGCTGTGGTCAGTCAGTCAGTCCATTCTTTATAATTAATGGCCTTCGCTTGAAACTCGAGCCATGACGACTTGATGAATTAATGATCTTTAGGAAGATCAATCTTGTGCAAGACTAGATAGGTCCACTAGGGTCTTCTTCACCATTATCTTGATAGTATCAATCCATTGGATTGGTTGCTGGTCTTGCTCTTTGCTTTCTTCCTTCTATACTTCAAAGTCTGATGTCCTTTTCCATTGATTGCTCTCTTTCATTCAATCCTTAGACTAGTGTAAATGCTGTTGTTAGTCAGTCCACAACTAATTTAAACGCTGTGGACTGTCAGTCCTTTTAAATGCTGTGGTCATTCAGTCCACAGTGTCTTAATAGTGTGGTTAGTCTCTTATAATCGCGGTATTGATTGTTACATCGCTGATTACAAGGCTATTCTCTGAAATCGAATAGGGGATTCCTCACTTTAGAAGACAGAGGTTGGCCCACAGTCTACTGTAAATATGATCAGGCAGTCCACAACTAGTGTGAATGCTGTGGTCAGTCAGTCCATTTTTTAGTATTAACGGCCTTCGGTTGAGACTCTAGCCATGACAACTGGATGAATTAACGATCTTTGGGAAGATCAATTTTGTGCAAGACTAGATAGGTCCACTAGGGTTTTCCTAACCATTATCTTGATAGTGTCAATCCCTTGGATTGGTTGCTGGTCTTCCTATTTGCCTACTTCCTTCTATTCTCCCGAGTATGATGTCCCTTTCCAGTAATTGCTGTCTTCCAGTCAATCCATAGACTAGTGTAAATGCTGTTGTCAGTCAGTCCACACCTAATTTAAATGCTGTTGTCAGTCAGTCCACACCTAATTTAGATGCTGTGGACTGTTAGTCCTCGTAAATTTTGTGGTCAGTTGGTCCACAGTGTAGTCTTAATGCTGTGGTCAGTCTCTTGTAATCGCGGTATTGATTGTTACACCGCTGATTACAAGGCTGTTCTATGAAACAGAATAAGGGATTCCTAACTTTAGAAGACAGAGGATAAGAAAAAGACATGTTCCTTATGTCTCTACCTAAGATATGGTTGTGTTATACTAGGAGTTGTGTATAGAAAATATACATATGTAAACCACTAACAGTATATTCTCATGTATCAGAAAGGTGTTGTCACACCTCCGCAGTTCTAGAATTTATGCCTAGACTGACTATTATCAGTAATTAATATGAATATTAATTACCTGTTATGTGACTTTCCACATTCTTTTCTTGGAGTCCACAAGGAAACATTTCAAATCCCACCATGTCAAAGGGCGTCAGTCACCTGTAAATATTCAAAAGAGTGATAATATGTTCCTGCTACATGCTATACACACCAAAAAGTATAACACTCTAGGGCCAAAATTACTTATTTCAAAGATAAAGACTGTGGTCAGTCGGTCTGTATTTTATTATAAAAATTGTAGTCAGACAGTCCACAGTCTATTTTACATTTTATTCTCAATCGGTTCACAGTCTACTGTAAATGTGGTCAGCCAGTCCACATTTAGTGTATATGCTGTGGTCAGTCAGTCAGTCCATTCTTTATAATTAATGGCCTTCGGTCGGTTGAAACTCGAGCCATGACGACTTAATGAATTAATGATCTTTAGGAAGATCAATCTTGTGGAAGACTAGATAGGTCCTCTAGGGTCTTCTTCACCATTATCTTTATAGTATCAATCCATTGGATTGGTTGCTGGTCTTGCTCTTTGCTTTCTTCCTTCTATACTTCAAAGTATGATGTCTTTTTCCAGTGATTGCTGTCTTCCAGTCAATCCTTAGACTAGTGTAAATGCTGTTGTCAGTCAGTCCACAACTATTTCAAACGCTGTGGACTGTCAGTACTTTTAAATGCTGTGGTCATTCAGTCCACAGTGTAATTTTAATATTGTGGTCAATCTCTTGTAATCGCGGTACTGATTGTTACACCGCTGATTACAAGGCTATTCTATGAAATAGGATAGGGGATTCCTCACTTTAAAAGACAGAGGTTGGCCCACAGTCTAGTCTACTGTAAATGTGGTCAAGCAGTCCACACCTAGTATGAATGCTGTAGTCAGGCAGTCCACATCTAGTGTGAAAGCTGTGGACAGTCAGCCCATTTTTTATTATTAAAGGCTTTCAGATGAAACTCGAGCCATGACGACTGGATGAATTAACGATCTTTGGGAAGATCAATTTTGTGAAAGACTTCTTAGGTCCATCAGGGTCTTCTCCACCGTTATCTTGATAGTGTCAATCCTTTGGATTGGCTGCTCGTCTTCCTCTTTGCTTTCTTCCTTCTATACTTCAAAGTATGATGTCCTTTTCCAGTGATTGCTGTCTTCCAGTCAATCCTTAGACTAGTGTAAATGCTGTTGTCAGTCAGTCCACAACTAATTCAAACGCTGTGGACTGTCAGTCCTTTTAAATGTTGTGGTCATTCAGTCCACAGTGGAATTTTAATATTGTGGTCAATCTCTTGTAATCGCGGTATTGATTGTTACACCGCTGATTACAAGGCTATTCTATGAAATAGAATAGGGGATTCCTCCTTTTAAAAGACAGAAGTTGGCCCACAGTCTAGTCTACTGTAAATGTGATCAAGCAGTCCACACCTAGTGTGAATGCTGCGGTCAAATGTGGCGCCCTGCTGTGTTTGGTACCACAGATCCCAGAGGGGTGCATGGACGGATTCCTCCACAAGAGGCCCTCATAAGCATTCACACACCTCCACCTTCCACCTCAGACCACCAGAGGGAGCCGGTTAGGGATATAAATAGGGAAGGTGGAGCTAGGCAGTTCAGTCTGGAAGCTGTCTGGAGTCTGAGAGGAGTCTGAAGTCCAGTCAGTGAGATGTACAGTCTGAGAACAGTTACCTCAGGGGACAGAGCTAGTGCCAGCTCCTGCAGTTGCTAGCCTGCAGTAGAGCACAGTCCAGACTCACCGAGTTCAGGTTAGTGAGCCAAAGGCATGCCGACGCCATAAGAGCGGTGAAGCGCAGTGAGGCCTACTGCCCGTGTGAAGCCTAGTCAGGGCCCCGAGCGTGGCCGAAGGCGAGTGGAAAGAGAGTAACATAGCGGTCAGAGGAGCTTTACCCGCTCACCCCAAAATCATATACCGGACACCGGGTCCGAGTCTGCAGGGATTCTTTACACCCAGCAGAAAGCAACCGGAACCCCTGGCGAACTACATGTCCCAAGAATACCAAACGCTGACTGTTATACCAGGGTCAGGAGTTACTGAAGCCCCATATACCAGGGAGTGCGTACTCCAACAGAAGGCCCTACCACAGGATCAGCAGGTGCAAGACAGAAACCAAGTTAGGCCTAGCTCCAGGCAGGTCAGAAACTTAATGAGGAAAGGCAAGGAACAGGAGGCCCCACACCCGCTCACTGGGGGGAGTCCTGATATGCACCCTTCACCCTACAGTGCCCTGGATTGTGCCTGAAACACCACCAGTAAAGGTACTGAAGTGAACTATTGTGTCTGTGCCTATCCTTCCTCCGACCCAGCTGGGTCCCCTCTGGCCTGCATCCCTACACTCACACTGCCCTGAGGCCCTGCTCCACCTGTGGGGAGCCGCACCAACTAAGCTGCCTCAACACCGGCCTCAGAGGACTGCGGCAGCACTGGTGATCCTCACCAGAAACTACAGGTGGCGTCACGAACTTTCCCTTTCCCATATAAACTTTCCCCCCTTTCTCTTTTTACTGACCGTCCTGGGTCACGGATCGGGCCAGCCACCGTGATATTCCCCACAAGCAGCCTTTTGTCTTCCAGTCAATCCTTAGACTAGTGTAAATGCTGTTGTCAGTCAGTTCACAAATAATTCAAACGCTGTGGACTGTCAGTCCTTTTAAATGTTGTGGTTATTCAGTCCACAGTGTAGTCTTAATGCTGTGGTCAGTCTCATGTAATCGCGGTATTGATTGTTACATCGCTGATTACAAGGCTATTCTATGAAACAGAATAGGGTATTCCTCACTTTAGAAGACAGAGGTTGGCCCACAGTCTACTGTAAATATGATCAGGCAGTCCACAACTAGTGTGAATGCTGTGGTCAGTCAGTCCATTTTTTATTATTAACGGCCTTCGGTTGAAACTCTAGCCATGACGACTGGATGAATTAACGATCTTTGGGAAGATCAATTTTGTGCAAGACTAGATAGGTCCACTAGGGTTTTCTTCACCATTATCTTGATAGTGTCAATCCTTTGGATAGTTTGCTGGTCTTCCTCTTTTCCTTCTTCCTTCTATTCTTCCGAGTATGATGTTCTTTCCAGTGATTGCTGTCTTCCAGTCAATCCATAGACTAGTGTAAATGCTGTTGTCAGTCAGTCCACAACTAATTTAAATGCTGTGGACTGTTAGTCTTCGTAAATTTTGTGGTCAATTGGTCCACAGTGTAGTCTTAATTCTGTGGTCAGTCTCTTGTAATCGCGGTATTGATTGTTACACCGCTGATTACAAGTCTATTCTATGAAACAGAATAAGGGATTCCTCACTTTAGAAGACAGATGATAAGGAAAAGAAATGTTCCTTATGTCTCTACCTAAGATATGGTTGTGTTATACTAGGAGTTGTGTATAGAAAATATACATATGTAAACCACTAACAGTATATTCTCATGTATCAGAAAGGTGTTGTCACACCTCCGCAGGTCTAGAACTTATGCCTAGACTGACTATTATCAGTAAATCATATGAATATTAATTACCTGTTATGTGACTTTCCACATTCTTTTCTTGCAGTCCACAAGGAAACATTTCAAATCCCACAATGTCAAAGGGCGTCAGTCACCTGTAAATATTCAAAAGAGTGATAATATGTTCCTGCTACATGCTATACACACCAAAAAGTATAACACTCTAGGGCCAAAATTACTTATTTCAAAGATAAAGACTGTGGTCAGTCGGTCTGCATTTTATTATAAAAATTGTAGTCAGACAGTCCAGAGTCTATTACAAATTTTATGCTCAATAGTTTCACAGTCTACAGTAAATGTGGTCAGGCAGTCAGTCCATTCTTTATAATTAATTGCTTTCGGTTGAAACTCGAGCCATGACGACTTAATGAATTAATGATCTTTAGGAAGATCAATCTTGTGGAAGACTAGATAAGTCCACTAGGGTCTTCTTCACCATTATCTTGATAGTATCAATCCATTGGATTGGTTGCTGGTCTTGCTCTTTGCTTTCTTCCTTCTATACTTCAAAGTATGATGTCCTTTTCCAGTGTTTGCTGTCTTCCATTCAATCCTTAGACTAGTGTAAATGCTGTTGTCAGTCAGTCCACAACTAATTTAAACGCTGTAGACTGTCAGTCCTTTTAAATGCTGTGGTCAATCAGTCCACAGTGGAATTTTAAAACTGTGGTCAATCTCTTGTAATCGCGGTATTGATTGTTACACCGCTGATTACAAGGCTATTCTATGAAATTGAATAGGGGATACCTCCTTTTAAAAGACAGAGGTTGTCCCACAGTCTAGTCTACTGTTAATGTGGTCAAGCAGTCCACACCTAGTGTGAATGCTGTGGTCAGTCAGCCCATTTTTTTATTATTAACGACCTTCGGATGAAACTCGAGCTATGACGACTGGATAAATTAACAATCTATAGGAAGATCAATTTTGTGAAAGACTACTTAGGTCCAGTAGGGTCTTCTCCACCGTTATCTTGATAGTGTCAATTCTTTGGATTGGCTGCTGGTCTTCCTCTTTGCTTTCTTTCTTCTATACTTCAAAGTATGATGTCCTTTTCCATTGATTGCTGTCTTCCAGTCAATCCTTAGACTAGTGTAAATGCTGTTGTCAGTCAGTCCACAACTAATTCAAATGCTGTGGACTGTCAGTCCTTTTAAATGTTGTGGTCAATCAGTCCACAGTGTAGTCTTAGTAGTGTGGTCAGTCTCTTGTAATTGCGGTATTGATTGTTACACCGCTGATTACAAGGCTATTCTATGAAATAGAATAGGGGATTCCTCACTTTAGAAGACAGATGTAGTGCCGGCGTCCCTGCCCTCTGCTAGGCAGGGACGCTGCTCCTCTCACCGCTCTGCTCCGTGCCCAGCATCCTCCCCCCGCTCTGCTGTCAGCGCGCGCTCCGTCCCGGCGTCCTCCTCCTGCTCTGCTCTCAGCGCGCGCTCCTTCCCGGACCCTGTGCTTAGGGCGCGCGCGCGCGCGCTCCCCTCCTCTTAAAGGGGCCGCGCGCGCCGCCCTAAAGAGTCCCCGGCCAATGGCCGGAGGACTTCATCATATATAAGGCACCTCCTCCAAAATGGAGGTGCCCGAGCAATGTTGTTTGCACCTGTGTCTCACCTGTGCTTCAGCCCTCAGGTCCCGTTGCCAGTTACCTGCCAGTTACCTGCCAGTTACCTGCCTGATTCCTGCCAGTTACCTGCCTGATTCCTGCCTGAATACTTGTTACCTGTCTGCCAGTCTGAGGTCCGACGGTCTGCCTTACTACTCCTGTCAGTCTGTCTAAGGACCAGCCTGCCCGCTCACCTGGGAGCGCATATCAGCTACCTGCCTGCTTGCCTGAGGTCCGACGGTCTGCCTTACTACTCCGGTCAGTCTGTCTATGGACCAGCTTGCCCGCTCACCTGGGAGCGCTTCTCCGTTACCTGCCTGCTTGCCAGCCCGGAGGCTCCGTTGTCACGTGCTGTGACCACCAGCTATCTCAGAGACTCTTGCCCGCTCACCTGGGAGCGCATCTCCGTTACCTGCCTGCTTGCCAGCCCGGAGGTCCCGTTGTCACGTGCGGTGACCACCAGCTATTCCAGAGACTCTTGCCCGCTCACCTGGGAGCGCTTCTCCGTTACCTGCCTGCCTGCCAGCCCGGAGGCTCCGCCGTCACGTGCCGTGACCACCTGCTATTCCAGAGACTCTCGCTTGCTCACCTGGGAGCACCAATCTACCATCTGCCTGCTAGCCTACCCGGAGGCTCTGCCATCACAGGTCGTACCTACCCCTTACCCAGAGACTGCCCTGATCACTTGCCGTATCTCCCTGTCCGTTCATCCAGAGACTGCCACCCGCTCCCTTACAAGGGCCGCCCCCTTGTATAGTAGCTCAGAGGTTCCGCCTCCCGGACCCGTTACAGTTTGCTCGGGCCATGGAACCCGGTGGCACCCAAGCTCCCTCGCTCACGGACCTGTGTCATGAACTATCCCGTCAAAGGTCCCAACAGGAGTCCATCCTGGGTCACCTGCGGAATGTCAATACTCGCCTGGACACTCTGACTGCACCACCTGCAGCCACTGCCAGTACCATGACTCGCAACCCGGCAGCTCCGCTACTCACTAATACCATGGTAACCTATCCCGGACCCCGGCTGTCTGCACCTCCTCGCTTCGGAGGTGACTCCGCCCAGGCTCGGGGCTTCATAAATCAGTGCACCCTGCACTTTGAACTTTTGTCCCATCAGTTTAATTCCGACCGGGCCAAAATTGCCTTTATCATGTCCCATCTCACCGGGGAGGCCCTGGCCTGGCTAAATCCTCTATGGGAGAGAGGAGACCCCCTGGTGTCCAACTTGCCTGCTTTTCTCTCAGCTTTCCGGAAAGTCTTCGACGAACCCGGACGGAAGACCTCATCCGCATCCTCTCTGCTACGCCTCCGTCAGGAGGGTCTCACCGTGGGCCAATATGCCATACGGTTCCGCACCCTTGCCTCGGAGCTGGCCTGGGATAACGACGCTCTGGTATCCGTCTTCTGGGAGGGTCTGTCTGGTCGTATTAAAGATGAACTTGCTGGTCGGGACATTCCTACCTCTCTCGATGATCTAATAACCCTTGCCACCCGGATTGACCTACGGTTCCAGGAGCGTGCCAAAGAGGTCACCCGTGAGAGAAGGATTCCACGTTTAGCTCCTACTTTCCAGAAACCCGTCATTCCCTCCGTTTCTCCCCAGGTACACTCTCCTGAGCCTATGCAGGTCGACCAGACCAAGATGGTCAAAACCCGTCAGGACTCACGCCGTGCCGAGGGGAGCTGCTTCTACTGTGGCAGTAAGGAGCACCGGATCCGTGCCTGCCCGGAGAGGTCGGGAAACGCCTGTGTCTAGGTTCGCTCAGAGAGGTCCACCTAGACAAGAATAAATCCTCTCCATCCCTGCTGTTGTCTGTTTCGATCATCTACGGGGAGAACCGTTATTTCGAACTAGCCCAACTTGACTCTGGAGCAGCCGGGAACCTTATTTCACAGTCCCTGGTTGAGAAATACCGCATCCCCACCAAACCTCTGGCTGTACCCTTGTCTGTCGCTGCCGTGGATGGGGGCCTCTTACCTCGCCCCATTCAACTCATCACCGAATCCATTACCCTGCAGGTGGGAATGCTGCATTCTGAAAGTATCTCCTTTCATGTTCTGCCTGGACTCTCTCACGCCCTCTTGCTAGGTCTGCCCTGGCTCCAGAGACATGCACCCGTGCTAGACTGGCAAACCGGAGAGGTCCTTCGCTGGGGACAAGACTGTCATAAAACCTGCCTGGTTCCCGTCCATCCCGTCCGTCCCTCTCCTACCCCAGCTAATCTACCTGGACTTCCGATTCCTTATTGGTCTTATGCAGATGTCTTTAATAAAAAGGAGGCAGAGACATTACCACCACATAGACCATACGACTGTCCCATCGATCTGCTACCCGGTACTACTCCTCCCCGTGGGCGTATCTATCCTTTATCCGCTGCTGAGACCCGGTCAATGTCCGAATATATTGAGGAGAATCTGGCCAGAGGATTCATCTGGAAATCTACCTCCCCGGCGGGAGCAGGCTTCTTTTTCGTCAAAAAGAAGGACGGCTCTCTCCGTCCCTGTATAGACTATAGAGGCCTAAACCTGATCACGGTGAAGAATAAGTACCCCCTTCCGCTCATTCCAGAATTATTTGATCGTCTGAGGGGGGCTAGGATCTTCACCAAACTGGACCTTCGTGGGGCGTACAACCTGGTTCGTATTCGTCAGGGGGATGAATGGAAGACGGCATTCAACACCCGGGACGGCCACTATGAATACCTGGTAATGCCCTTTGGTCTCTGTAACGCTCCTGCCGTCTTTCAAGAGTTGGTCAATGACATCTTCCGGGACCTTCTCTACTCCTGCGTAGTGGTGTACCTGGACGACATCTTGGTCTTCTCTCCGGATCTCCAGACTCACCGGAGGGACGTTCGTCAGGTCCTGCTCAGGCTAAGGCAGAACCATCTCTATGCTAAATTTGAGAAGTGCCTCTTTGAGCAGACCTCGCTTCCGTTTCTGGGCTACATTATCTCTCAGACCGGCCTACAAATGGATCCTGAGAAACTGTCTGCCATCGAGAAATGGCCCCGACCGGAGGGGTTGAAGGCCATTCAGCGATTCCTGGGCTTCGCCAACTACTACCGCCTCTTCATACCACACTTCTCTTCCCGGACGGCCCCAATTTCTGCGCTCACCCGTAAAGGTGCTAATCCCAAAGAGTGGCCACCCGAAGCAGAGGAGGCCTTTCTTTCCCTTAAACAGGCCTTCTCTTCCGCCCCGGTGCTGCATCGCCCAGATGGCAACAAGCAGTTCTTCCTGGAAGTTGACGCCTCCTCCTCTGGAGCCGGAGCGGTACTTACTCAAAAATCATCTTCCGGGAGGATGGTAACTTGTGGCTTCTTCTCAAAACTCTTCTCCTCCTCTGAGCGCAACTATTCCATAGGAGACCGAGAGTTATTGGCCATCAAACTGGCATTGGAGGAGTGGCGTTACCTGCTCGAGGGGGCTCTTCACCCGGTAATAATTTACACTGACCACAAGAACTTGGCTTACCTCCAGCATGCCCAGAGACTTAACCCGCGCCAAGCCCGGTGGTCCTTGTTTTTTGCTCGTTTTGATTTTGTCCTTCATTTTCGCCCGGCTGACAAAAAACGTCAAGGCGGACGCCTTGTCTCGATCCTTTCTGGTGTCTGATCTCGAGGAGGATCCGAAACACATCATCGATCCCGCCAGAGTAATGCAGGTGGCTCCCGTGAGTCTAAATCGTCTTCCTCCTGGTAAGACGTTCGTACCAGTACCTGATCGGGAGAAGATCCTACACTGGGGTCATTCGTCTAAACTAGCTGGCCACGCCGGTCAGAAAAAGACCCTCCAGCTTATTACCCGGCACTACTGGTGGCCTAACCTGCACAAGGATGTAATTGACTTTGTTTCTGCCTGTGTGTCCTGCGCCCGCAACAAAGTTCCGAGACACCTGCCGGCCGGCCGCCTCCTACCTCTGCCAGTACCTGCTGCCCCCTGGCAGCATATAGCGATGGACTTCATAACTGATCTGCCCGTCTCTGCCGGTTGTACGGTCATTTGGGTGGTCGCTGACCGCTTTTCCAAGATGGCTCACTTCATTCCACTGCCAGGTCTTCCGTCTGCACCCGAGCTGGCTAAAGACTTTATTCGCCACATCTTCAGTCTTCATGGCCTGCCCCGTCACATCGTGTCGGATCGAGGAGTACAGTTCACTTCCCGTTTCTGGAGAGCCACTTGTAAATTGCTGGACGTCACCCTGGACTTCTCCTCCGCTTACCACCCACAGTCTAATGGTCAAGTGGAGCGGATCAATCAGAACCTGACCAGTTACCTTCGGCACTTCGTTAATGCCCACCATTCTGACTGGGTGGATCTCCTGCCATGGGCCGAATTCTCGTACAACAATCACGAGAGCGAGTCTTCCTCCAAATCCCCGTTTTTTGTAGTCTACGGTCAGCATCCTCGGATCCCGTTTCCCGTCTCCACCTCGGTGGACAATCCGGCTGCGGAATCTCTTGTTAACAAATTTTCCTCCATATGGGAGAGTACCCGGTCCGCACTCCTTCTGTCATCCGAGCGTATGAAAAGACACGCTGACAAAAAACGTCTGGACCCTCCTCAATTCCGCCCTGGGGATAAAGTCTGGCTCTCGTCCAAATATGTCCGGCTCAAGATCCCTTCCTATAAGTTAGGGCCTCGGTTCATCGGCCCACTGGAGGTCATCAGTCAGATCAACCCGGTGGCCTATAAATTGAAACTCCCGGCCAACTTACGGATCCCTAACTCCTTCCATGTATCTCTCCTCAAACCTGTGGTGCTTAACTCTTTTTCCAAGTCTACAGGTACGCCTCCTGCTCCGGTTTCTGCTGAGGACGAGTTTGAGGTAGAGAACATTCTTGCCACCAAAAGGGTAAGAGGAAAGACCTTTTTCCTGGTAGATTGGAAGGGGTTTGGTCCTGAGGAGAGAACGTGGGAGCCCCGGGAGAACATCCATGCCCCTCTCATCCTAGCTAAATTTCTGTCTGGCCTAAAAAAGGGGGGGCCTAAAGGGGGGGGTACTGTAGTGCCGGCGTCCCTGCCCTCTGCTAGGCAGGGACGCTGCTCCTCTCACCGCTCTGCTCCGTGCCCAGCATCCTCCCCCCGCTCTGCTGTCAGCGCGCGCTCCGTCCCGGCGTCCTCCTCCTGCTCTGCTCTCAGCGCGCGCTCCTTCCCGGCCCCTGTGCTTAGGGCGCGCGCGCGCGCGCTCCCCTCCTCTTAAAGGGGCCGCGCGCGCCGCCCTAAAGAGTCCCCGGCCAATGGCCGGAGGACTTCATCATATATAAGGCACCTCCTCCAAAATGGAGGTGCCCGAGCAATGTTGTTTGCACCTGTGTCTCACCTGTGCTTCAGCCCTCAGGTCCCGTTGCCAGTTACCTGCCAGTTACCTGCCAGTTACCTGCCTGATTCCTGCCAGTTACCTGCCTGATTCCTGCCTGAATACTTGTTACCTGTCTGCCAGTCTGAGGTCCGACGGTCTGCCTTACTACTCCTGTCAGTCTGTCTAAGGACCAGCCTGCCCGCTCACCTGGGAGCGCATATCAGCTACCTGCCTGCTTGCCTGAGGTCCGACGGTCTGCCTTACTACTCCGGTCAGTCTGTCTATGGACCAGCTTGCCCGCTCACCTGGGAGCGCTTCTCCGTTACCTGCCTGCTTGCCAGCCCGGAGGCTCCGTTGTCACGTGCTGTGACCACCAGCTATCTCAGAGACTCTTGCCCGCTCACCTGGGAGCGCATCTCCGTTACCTGCCTGCTTGCCAGCCCGGAGGTCCCGTTGTCACGTGCGGTGACCACCAGCTATTCCAGAGACTCTTGCCCGCTCACCTGGGAGCGCTTCTCCGTTACCTGCCTGCCTGCCAGCCCGGAGGCTCCGCCGTCACGTGCCGTGACCACCTGCTATTCCAGAGACTCTCGCTTGCTCACCTGGGAGCACCAATCTACCATCTGCCTGCTAGCCTACCCGGAGGCTCTGCCATCACAGGTCGTACCTACCCCTTACCCAGAGACTGCCCTGATCACTTGCCGTATCTCCCTGTCCGTTCATCCAGAGACTGCCACCCGCTCCCTTACAAGGGCCGCCCCCTTGTATAGTAGCTCAGAGGTTCCGCCTCCCGGACCCGTTACAACAGAGGTTGGCCCACAGTCTACTGTTAATATGATCAGGCAGTCCACACCTAGTGTGAATGCTTTGGTCAGTCAATCCATTTTTTATTATTAACGGCCTTCGGTTGAAACTCAAGCTATGAAGACTGGATGAATTAATGATCTTTAGGAAGATCAATTTTGTGAAAGACTACATAGGTCCACTAGGGTCTTCTACACCGTTATCTTGATAGTGTCAATCATTTGGATTGGTTGCTGGTCTTCCTCTTTGCTTTCTTCCTTCTATACTTCATAGCATGATGTCCTTTTCCATTGATTGCTGTCTTCCATTCATCCTTAGACTAGTGTAAATGCTGTTGTCAGTCAGTCCACAACTAATTCAAACGTTGTGGACTGTCAGTCCTTTAAAATGCTGTGGTCATTCAGTCCACAGTGTAGTCTTAATAGTGTGGTCAGTGTCTTGTAATCGCGGTATTGATTGTTACACCGCTGATTACAAGGCTATTCTATGAAACAGAATAAGAAATTCCTCACTTTAGAAGACAGAGGATAAGGAAAAGAAATGTTCCTTATGTCTCTACCTAAGATATGGTTGTGTTATACTAGGAGTTGTGTATAGAAAATATACATATGTAAACCACTAACAGTATATTCTCATGTATCAGAAAGGTGTTGTCACACCTCCGCAGTTCTAGAACTTATGCCTTGACTGACTATTATCAGTAATTAATATGAATATTAATTACCTGTTATGTGACTTTATAATTTCTTTTCTTGGAGTCCACAAGGAAACATTTCAAATCCCACGATGTCAATGGGCGTCAGTCACCTGTAAATATTCAAAAGAGTGATAATATGTTCCTGCTACATGCTATACACACCAAAAAGTATAACACTCTAGGGCCAAAATTACTTATTTCAAAGATAAAGACTGTGGTCAGTCGCTCTGCATTTTATTATAAAAATTGTAGTCAGACAGTCCACAATCTATTTTAAATTTTATGCTCAATTGGTTCACAGTCTACTGTAAATGTGGTCAGGCAGTCCACATCTAGTGTATATGTAGCGCCCCGAGGGTTCGGCCGCTACAGGGGTATTGCACCTCTGCCAGAGGTGTGATATTCCACTCCCGGGTAAGGATGGAGTGTGGACCAGGGCTCAGTTAGCTGCATACAGCACACTCACCCCATTTCCGAGGGACAGTTCAACGGTGCTCCCATTAGACAGAAATGCAGGCACGACAGACCATGTCCCTGGCTGGAGTGGGGAGGGGGGAGGAATACCCAGTGATGTAGGAGCAGATAGGGGACGGATCCTGAGCGCAGGTAGGAGCTCATTGGTTGCTGGTCACCTGGGCTCATGTTCTAAGGGAAGGTATAAAAAGTGGGCACCATCTTAGATCTAGGTTCGTTCATTCTTTCTGTCCAGTGAGAGAGGACAGGGAGCAGAGGCTCTTTAGGAGCTCTGCTCAGAGGCAGGCCTAGAGAAAAGGCCGGGAACAGAAAGGAGCAAGAACAGAAAGGAACAGAAACAGCAAGGAACAGCAGGGAAAGAGAGAGAGAAGAACAGAAGGGCTCAGGAGCAAGAAGGCAGAAGGGACCCTAAGAACCCACGAGAATACAGAGTGAAGGGTCAGGCAGATTAAGGGTACCGGATCCCAAGTTGGTGGAGGAGACACAACCCTCAGCCAAAGACTGGAGGTCGTGATCATTTATTGGTGCGACACCTCATTAAACCTGCTAGGAAGGCACCATATAGAACTGCGGGGAACGGGATCCACGTTTACCCGCACAAGTCCGCGGCAGTTGGACAAAAGTGGGTCACTGGTGAGGCAGGCCAGAGAAAGGATAAAAGGGGGTCCTGGCCATGCTCCTGAACTGCCTGGGGGTTGACCGAGCCCCTCACCTGGTGGACACCGCACGGCTTGGGTGGTCACTACCTGAACAGAAGTGACCCGGAGAATCTGAACTGTGAGTAAAAGGCATTGGACTGTAGTACGTTGTCTGTGTACTCTTTCGCTCCTCCAGCACTAATTGTACTGGGACTTCCTGCACCATCACCCCCACCATCCACTGCACTGCCCTGGGGTTACACTCTTCCCGTGGGGAGTTATAAAATTTCAGCTGCGCATACCATCAACCTCAGGGGACTGCCTTGCAGCGGCGGTTCCTAATAACCGCAATCCACGGGTGGCGTAGTCGGACATACAAACAGCGCATCGCAGACTACCAATGGCCTGACCACCCTGAGCCACGGAACCGGGTAGCCACTACTACCCCCCACCGTTCCCCTATTGCCCGGATCCGAGTGCCCCACGGCCCAGGGGGCGAGTCATATATGCTGTGGTCAGTCAGTCAGTCCATTCTTTATAATTAATGGCCTTCGGTTGAAACTGAGCCATGACGACTTGATGAATTAATGATCTTTAGGAAGATCAATTGTTGTGGAAGACTAGATAGGTCCACTAGGGTCTTCTTCACCATTATCTTGATAGTATCAATCCATTGGATTGGTTGCTGGTCTTGCTCTTTGCTTTCTTCCTTCTATACTTCAAAGTATGATGTCCTTTTCCATTGATTGCTGTCTTTCATTCAATCCTTAGACTAGTGTAAATGCTGTGGTCATTCAGTCCACAGTGTAATTTTAATATTGTGGTCAATCTCTTGTAATCGCGGTATTGATTGTTACACCGCTGATTACAAGGTTATTCTATGAAATAGGATAGGGGATTCCTCACTTTAGAAGACAGAGGTTGGCCCACAGTCTAGTCTACTGTAAATGTGGTCAAGCAGTCCACACCTAGTATGAATGCTGTAGTCAGGCAGTCCACACCTAGTGTGAATGCTGTGGTCAGTCAGCCCATTTATTATTATTAACGGCCTTCGGTTGAAACTCTAGCAATGACGACTGGATGAATTAACGATCTTTAGGAAGATCAATTATGTGAAAGACTTCTTAGGTCCACTAGGGTCTTCTCCACCGTTATCTTGATAGTGTCAATCCATTGGATTGGCTGCTGGTCTTCCTCTTTGCTTTCTTCCTTCTATTCCTCCGAGTATGTTGTCCCTTTCCAGTAATTGCTGTCTTCCAGTCAATCCATAGACTAGTGTAAATGCTGTTGTCAGTCAGTCCACAACTAATTCAAACGCTGTGGACTGTCAGTCCTTTTAAATGCTGTGGTCATTCAGTCCACAGTGTAGTCTTAATAGTGTGGTCAGTCTCTTGTAATCGCGGTATTGATTGTTACACCGCTGATTACAAGGCTTTTCTCTGAAATAGAATAGGGGATTTCTCACTTTAGAAGACAGAGGTTGGCCCACAGTCTACTGTAAATAAGATCAGGCAGTCCACAACTAGTGTGAATGCTGTGGTCAGTCAGTCCATTTTTTATTATTAACGGCCTTCGGTTGAAACTCTAGCCATGACGACTGGATGAATTAACGATCTTTGGGAAGATCAGTTTTGTGCAAGACTAGATAGGTCCACCAGGGTTTTCTTCACCATTATCTTGATACTGTCAATCCTTTGGATTGGTTGCTGGTCTTCTTCTTTTCCTTCTTCCTTCTATTCTTCCGAGTATGATGTCCCTTTCCAGTAATTTCTGTCCTCCAGTAAATCCATAGACTAGTGTAAATGCTGTTGTCAGTCAGTCCACACCTAATTTAAATGCTGTGGACTGTCAGTCCTTGTAAATTTTGTGGTCAATTGGTCCACAGTGTTGTCTTAATACTGTGGTCAGTCTCTTGTAATCGCTGAATTGATTGTTACACCGCTGATTACAAGTCTATTCTATAAAACAGAATAAGGGATTCCTCACTTTAGAATACAGAGGATAAGGAAAAGAAATTTCCTTATGTCTCTACCTAAGATATGGTTGTGTTATACTAGGAGTTGTGTATAGAAAATATACATATGTAAACCACTAACAGCATATTCTCATGTATCAGAGAGGTGTTGTCACACCTCCGCAGGTCTAGAACTTATGCCTAGACCGACTATTATCAGTAATTAATATGAATATTAATTACCTGTTATGTGACTTTCCACATTCTTTTCTTGGAGTCCACAAGGAAACATTTCAAATCCCACCAAGTCAAAGGGCATCAGTCACCTGTAAATATTCAAAAGAGTGATAATATGTTCCTGCTACATGCTATACACACCAAAAAGTATAACACTCTAGGGCCAAAATTACTTATTTCAAAGATAAAGACTGTGGTCAGTCGGTCTGCATTTTATTATAAAAATTGTAGTCAGATAGTCCACAGTCTATTTTAAATTTTCTGCTCAATCGTTTCACATTATACTGTAAGTGTGGTCAGGCAGTCCACATCTAGTGTATATGCTGTGCAACATCCCTGGCGGCATGCTTGCATGGTGCACCACCTCCCACCATGCAAGACCGCAATCTTACCCTTCACTCCAGCCTGCAAGCCGTGTTCCTGTTCATGCTGTGTGCATTCCTCTTGACTGTCTGCTTAGAGCGGCGGCCCGGTTAGTTTCTGATTCTTATAGCTGCTGTGGGCACACCCCTAATGCGTCTCCAGCTTATTGCTGTCAGTAACTAGATATTTAAACCCCCTCCACCCAGAAGGAGGTGCCTGTGCAACACCTTCACTCAGTTTGTTCTTGCAACTGTATTGCCAGGTCCTGTCCTCTTACCTGTATCTTCTAGTCTGTGTCCGCCATCTCTGGTGGCTGTATACCCAGACCTGTTACCTGTGTCTTCTAGTCCGTCTCCGCCATCTCTGGGGGCTGTATACCCAGACCCGTTTCTGTATCTCGTTGCAGTAGCAGTTCCTGTGTGAACTGTCTCCTAGTCTGTTACTTGTTTTGTCTGTATGTCCGTACCCTCCCTTTTCCTGCATTGACTGAACCTGCACCTAGAATCATAGAATCATAGAATCATAGAATCATAGAATGGTAGAGTTGGAAGGGACCTCCTGGGTCATCTGGTCCAACCCCCTGCTCAAAGCAGGATTCACTAGATCATCTCAGACAGATGTCTGTCCAGCCTCTGTTTGAAGACGTCCATTGAAGGGGAACTCACCACCTCTCGTGGAAGCCTGTTCCACTCATTAATCACCCTAACTGTCAAAAAGTTTTTTCTAATATCTAATCTGTGTCTCCTCCCATTTAGTTTCATCCCATTGCTTCTAGTCTTTCCTTGTGCAAATGAGAATAAAGATGATCCTTCTACAATGTGACAGCCCTTGACATATTTGTAGACAACTATTAAGTCTCCTCTCAGTCTTCTTTTTTGCAAGCTAAACATTCCCAAATCCTGCAACCGTTCCTCATAGGACATGGTTTGCAGACCAGTCACCATTCTGGTCGCTCTTCTCTGAACTTGCTCCAGTTTGTCTATGTCTTTTTTAAAATGTGGTGCCCAAAACTGTACACAGTATTCCAGATGAGGTCTGACCAAAGAGGAGTAAAGACCGATAATGACTTCACGTGATCTAGACTGTATGCTTCTGTTAATACATCCCAGAATTGTATTTGCCTTTTTTGCTGCTGCAATTCGTTGTCTCTGTACTTCTGTTTGTGAGTTTTGTGTCCACTAGCTACTTCATTATAAGTACCTTGTGTGTTTCTAGTTCTGCTTGTCTCCTTTCCCTTCCTTTGTATCTACCTTCTGTGTTCTAGCCATCTTTCTGTATTTTCCTATGTGTTCCATGGGAACAGAGCCCTGTCCTCTCTGCCTGCTTCGTCAGCCCTGTTCTGTTCTGCCTTGTCCACCGCTCCAGCGGTTCCTTTCTGCTCTGCCTTGTATACCGCACCTGCGGTTTAGCTCCGCTCCACTTGTTCTCCACGTATGCGTTTTTTTGCTCAGCTTTGCTTTTCTACCACATCTGCGGGTTTTGCTCTGCTCAGCTTTGTCTACTGCATCTGCGGTTTTGCTCTGCTTTGCTTGTCTACCGCATCTGTTGGTTTTGCTCTGCTCAGCTTTGTCTACCGCATCTGCGGTTTTGCTCTGCTCAGCTTTGTGTACCGCATCTGCGGTTTTGCTCTGCTTTGCTTGTCTACCGCATCTGCGGATTTTGCTCTGCTCAGCTTTGTCTACCGCATCTGCGGTTTTGCTCTGCTCAGCTTTGTCTACCGCATCTGTGGTTTTGCTCTGCTTTGCTTGTCTACCGCATCTGCGAGTTTTGCTCTGCTCAGCTTTGTCTACAGCATCTGCAGTTTTGCTCTGCTTTGCTTGTCTACCGCATCTGCGGGTTTTGCTCTGCTCAGCTTGTCTACCGCCTCAGCGGGTTTTGCTCTGCTCAGCTTGTCTACCGCATCTGCGGTTTTGCTCTCTGCCTAGTCTACCGCTCCGGCGGTTCCTTTCTGCTTTGCCGTGTTCACCGCACCTGCGGTTTAGTTTTGCTCTGCTAGCTCACCGCTCCGGCGGATCCTCTTTGCTCTGCCTTGTCCACCGCACTTGCGGTTTAGTTCTGCTCTGCCTTGTCCTCCGCTCCAGCGGTTTCGCTTTACTCTACTTGTCTACCGAATCTGCGGCTCTGTTCCTGTCTCCCAGTCTGTACTGGACTCTAGCCAGCTTGCGCTCCAACCTGCTAGTACCCACCTGTCCGCACTCCAGCCATGCTTGCTAGTACCCCATCTGTCTGCACACCAGCCTTGCTTACTAGTACCCCCCTGTCTGCATACCTGCCATGCCTGCCAGGGCCCACCTGTCTGTATGCCAGCTTAACCTGCCTGTTCATGCATTCTCCAATGTGGGTCAACAGCTGTGACTGGGGTCTGACCTGGTGTAGCACCTGGTCCCTCTGCTCGGTTCCTTCTTGGTTCACGGAGTCGTTAGCCGCCGTGCGACCTTGGTCGGATCGGGTTGATACTTAGTTACGACCCTCCAAGCACTCCTCGGTTCATGGTACAGTGGGATCACTAATCATGCTCACGTCAGTCAGCCCGGGCATGAGCGTAACATGCTGTGGTCAGTCAGTCAGTCCATTCTTTATAATTAATGGCCTTCGGTTGAAACTCGAGCCATGACGACTTGATGAATTAATGATCTTTAGGAAGATCAATCTTGTGCACGACTAGATAGGTCCACTAGGGTCTTCTTCACCATTTTCTTGATAGTATCAATCCATTGGATTGGTTGCTGGTCTTGCTCTTTGCTTTCTTCCTTCTATATTTCAAAGTATGATGTCCTTTTCCATTGATTGCTGTCTTCCAGTCAATCCTTAGACTAGTGTAAATGCTGTTGTCAGTTAGTCCACAGCTAATTTAAACGCTGTGGACTGTCAGTCCTTTTAAATGCTGTGGTCATTCAGTCCACAGTGTAGTCTTAATAGTGTGGTCAGTCTCTTGTAATCGCGGTATTGATTGTTACATCGCTGATTGCAAGGCTATTCTCTGAAATAGAATAGGGGATTCCTCACTTTAGAAGACAGAGGTTGGCCCACAGTCTACTGTAAGTAGGATCAGGCAGTCCACAACTAGTGTGAATGCTGTGGTCAGTCAGTCCATTTTTTATTAATATCGGCCTTCGGTTGAGACTCTAGCCATGACGACTGGATGAATTAACGATCTTTGAGAAGATCAATTTTGTGCAAGACTAGATAGGTCCACTAGGGTTTCCCTAACCATTATCTTGATAGTGTCAATCCTTTGGATTGGCTGCTGGTCTTCCTCTTTGCTTTCTTCCTTCTATTCTCCCGAGTATGATGTCCCTTTCCATTAATTGCTGTCTTCCAGTCAATCCATAGACTAGTGTAAATGCTGTTGTCAGTTAGTCCACACCTAATTTAAATGCTGTGGACTGTTAGTCCTCGTAAATTTTGTGGTCAGTTGGTCCACAGTGTTGTCTTAATGCTGTGGTCAGTCTCTTGTAATCGCGGTATTGATTGTTACACCGCTTAATACAAGGCTATTCTATGAAACAGAATAAGGGATTCCTCACTTGAGAAGACAGAGGATAAGGAAAAGAAATGTTCCTTATGTCTCTACCTAAGATATGGTTGTGTTATACTAGGAGTTGTGTATAGAAAATATACATATGTAAACCACTAACAGTATATTCTCATGTATCAGAAAGGTGTTGTCACACCTCCGCAGGTCTAGAACTTATGCCTAGACTGACTATTATCAGTAATTAATATGAATATTAATTACCTGTTATGTGACTTTCCACATTCTTTTCTTGGAGTCCACAAGGAAACATTTCAAATCCCACCATGTCAGTGGGCGTCAGTCACCTGTAAATATTCAAAAGAGTGATAATATGTTCCTGCTACATGCTATACACACCAAAAAGTATAACACTCTAGGGTCAAAATTACTTATTTCAAAGATAAAGACTGTGGTCAGTCGGTCTGCATTTTATTATAAAAATTGTAGTCAGACAGTCCACAGTCTATCACAAATTTTATGCTCAGTCGTTTCAGAGTCTACTGTAAATGTGGTCAGGCAGTCCACACCTAGTGTATATGCTGTGGTCAGTCAGTCAGTCCATTCTTTATAATTAATGGCCTTCGGTTGAAACTTGAGCCATGACGACTTGATGAATTAATGATCTTGAGGAAGATTAATCTTGTGCAAGACTAGATAGGTCCACTAGGGTCTTCTTCACCATTTTCTTGATAGTATCAATCCATTGGATTGGTTGCTGGTCTTGCTCTTTGCTTTCCTCCCTCTATACTTCAAAGTATGATGTCCTTTTCCAGTGATTGCTGTCTTCCAGTCAATCCTTAAACTAGTGTAAATGCTGTTGTCAGTCAGTCCACAACTAATTCAAACGCTGTGGACTGTCAGTCCTTTTAAATGCTGTGGTCATTCAGTCCACAGTGTAGTCTTAATAATGTGGTTTGTCTCTTGTAATCGCGGTATTGATTGTTACACCGCTGATTACAAGGCTATTCTATGAAATAGAATAGGAGATTCCTCACTTTAGAAGACAGAGGTTGGCCCACAGTCTACTGTAAATATGATCAGGCAGTCCACAACTAGTGTGAATGCTGTAGTCAGGCTGTCCATTTTTTATTATTAACGGCCTTCGGTTGAAACTCTAGCCATGACGACTGGATGAATTAACGATCTTTGGGAAGATCAATTTTGTGCAAGACTAGATAGGTTCACTAGGGTTTTCTTCACCATTATCTTGATAGTGTCAATCCTTTGGATTGGTTGCTGGTCTTCCTCTTTGCCTACTTCCTCCTATTCTTCCGAGTATGATTTGCCTTTCCAGTAACTGCTGTCTTCCAGTCAATCCATAGACTAGTGTAAATGCTGTTGTCAGTCAGTCCACAACTAATTTAAACGTTGTGGACTGTCAGTCCTTTTAAATGCTGTGGTCATTCAGTCCACAGTGTAGTCTTAATAGTGTGGTCAGTCATTTGTAATCGCGGTATTGATTGTTACACCGCTGATTACAAAGGTATTCCATGTAAAAGAATAGGGGATTCCTCACTTTAGAACACAGAGGTTGGCCCACAGTCTATTGTAAATATGATCAGGCAGTCCACAACTAGTGTGAATGCTGTGGTCAGTCAGCCCATTTTTTATTATTAACGGCCTTCGGATGAAACTCTAGCCATGACGACTGGATGAATTAACGATCTTTAGAAAGATCAATTTTGTGAAAGACTAGATAGGTCCAGTAGGGTCTTCTCCACCGTTATCTTGATAGTGTCAATTCTTTGGATTGGTTGCTGGTCTTACTCTTTGCTTTCCTCCTTCTATACTTCAAAGTATGATGTCCTTTTCCAGTGATTGCTGTCATCCAGTCAATCCATAGACTAGTGTAAATGCTGTTGTCAGTCAGTCCACACCTAATTTAAATGCTGTGGACTGTCAGTCCTCGTAAATTTTGTGGTCAATTGGTCCACAGTGTAGTCTTAATACTGTGGTTAGTCTCTTGTAATCGCGGTATTGATTGTTACACCGCTAATTACAAGTCTATTCTATAAAACAGACTAAGGGATTCCTCACTTTAGAATACAGGGGATAAGAAAAAGAAATTTCCTTATGTCTCTACCTAAGATATGGTTGTGTTATACTAGGAGTTGTGTATAGAAAATATACATATGTAAACCACTAACAGTATATTCTCATGTATCAGAGAGGTGTTGTCACACCTCCGCAGGTCTAGAACGTATGCGTAGACTGACTATTATTAGTAATTTAATATGAATATTAATTACCTGTTATGTGACTTTCCACATTCTTTTCTTGGAGTCCACAAGGAAACATTTGAAATCCCACCATGTCAAAGGGCGTCAGTCACCTGTAAATATTCAAAAGAGTGATAATATGTTCCTGCTAC
This sequence comes from Phyllobates terribilis, assembly GCF_046119375.1. Lineage (NCBI taxonomy): Eukaryota > Metazoa > Chordata > Amphibia > Anura > Dendrobatidae > Phyllobates > Phyllobates terribilis. The sequence goes on from NW_027362764.1 coordinate 752,386,518, forward strand.
ATGCTATACACACCAAAAAGTATAACACTCTAGGGCCAAAATTACTTATTTCAAAGATAAAGACTGTGGTCAGTCGGTCTGCATTTTATTATAAAAATTGTAGTCAGACAGTCCACTTTATGCTCAATTGGTTCACAGTCTACTGTAAATATGGTCTGGCAGTCCACATCTAGAGTATATGCTGTGGTCAGTCAATATTTCATTATTAATGGCCTTTGGTAGAAACTCTAGCAATGATGTGTCAGGTATTGGGTGTTTGCTGGATCTGAAATGGGTTCAGAATCATCAGTGGATTCTGTGGTCTACCATCCTGGTTCAGCCAGGGCAGATGCTGCTTAGCATCATTATCAGTCCCAACGACTAGCTGGTGCACAAGATGTGCAGGTTGTCTCTTGGGTATTTGTGCCTAGCAACATGAAGCATAGGTTGCGGAGGGAGACAGGGCTTCTGCAGCCTAAGTCCAGGATGCATCGCACTGAGCATTCCCGTTACATGGCGGACCGTGATTGGTGGTTTGGGAGTCAGCTGACCCGGTGACCTGGCACCGCCTGATTGGTCGTGGGTGACGTCACCAATGGTGTGACGGTGCGCAGGGCTTAATCTTTAAAAGACACGCCCACAAACATGGCAGCGCGCTCTGATCTTTGAGCAATGATGGTGTGTGGACGCTTAGTCTCTTGGGCTCCACGTGTGTTTTATTTTCTGCTAGGCAGGTGTAGTGGAAATAGGCAGGCTAGTTGAAATAGGCAGGTAGCTTCGTCTCACGGTCTGGCTCAGGCAAAGGGGTCGCCTTACACCCCAAGCAGCCTGCAGACCCCCCAGGCTGCATCGCGGACCCCGGGTTCGGTTGTGTTTCATTATAATAAAGCTGTTTGCAATCGTCCCCTTAACAGTATCAGAGAGGCAGGGTCTTGCTGAACATGGCTGACAACCAGCAACTGCAGCGCTATATACAGCAACTTGAGGCCAGACTTAGGACTCTGGAACAAGCTGCCCCGGTCGCTGATATCACTGCAGTAGCTACCCTGGCAGCTTCTCAAGCAGCCAATCTGGTTAACACGGCTGTGGTGAATGCTGCGACAGCTGCAACTGCCCCATTACCCCGTTTTGCTCTCCCAGAAAAATTTTCTGGGGACAGTAAATCCTGCAGGGGTTTTATTAATTTATGCGCCATTCATTTGAAGATGATGGAGGCACGGTTCCCCTCCGAAAGAGCCAAAGTGGGTTATTTCATCTCATTACTCTCCCACAGGGCTCTGGAGTGGGCTACTCCTCTATGGGAGCGAAATGATCCGGTTGTGGCTAATGCGGGTCTTTTCCTTAAGACCCTAAAGAGTGTATTCCTAGGTCCTCATAGTCACGCATGATACGCTCTTAAGCTTCTTGCGTTGATCCAGGGTTCGGCCACTGCCAGCCACTATGCCATCCAGTTCAGAACCTTAGCGGCTGAACTGGATTGGCCTGAGCGTTCGCTTATCCCGGTGTTTTGGAGGGGGTTGGCAGGGCATATTAAAGATGCTCTAGCTACCAGAGAGATCCCAACCTCTCTGGAAGAGTTGATCACTCTCGCTAACCGAATAGATCTGCGTCATGCAGAACGCAAGTTAGAGCTGGAGATTTCCAGACCCCGGTTTCGGTTGGCATCCTCTTTCTCTAGACCTATCTCCAAACCCGCGGGTCTCGACCCGAAGCCTGAGGATATGGATATATCCCGGACTAAGTCTAAACCCCCTTGTTCCCGACCTGCACATCTCTTGGAGTACCCCGTTAATAAGGGTTCCAAGCGGTCGGGAAACCAGGGTGTCTAACCACTGTTGGAGTGGGGGTGTTAGATTCAGGGGTTTCCTCCTCCAAATTATTGTATGAGGTGACGTTGTCCGTCGGAACAACCATGGTTACTGCCAGGGCGTGGGTGGATTCTGGAGCCGATGGCAATTTTTGTCATCAACATTTGCCCAGAGGCATGCCATCCCTATGGAGTTACTGCCCAAGCCAATGAACATCAGTGTGGTCAACGGTTCTCTGCTGGACACACAAATCACTCATCAGTCAGCCCCCCTCACCATGTCGTTTCCTCAGGGTCACCGGGAGGTTATCTCTTTCCTTATTATCCCCGGGGGATTAGATGAGGTGCTATTGGGTCTCCCTTGGCTAGGTTGTCACACTCCACACATTGATTGGAGTACAGGGAGAATTTCTTCCTGGGGTAAGAATTGTGTGCCTCAATGTATGGTTACAGCCGCCCGGAGGGTAGTCTCAGATCCTTCTCCCGACTTGTCCGCTCTGCCAGTACAATATCGGAGTTTTGCGGACGTCTTTTCCAAAAAGGGTGCAGAGACTCTACCCCCCCACCGACCTTATGACTGTCCTATTGACTTGGTCCCCGGTACGGAGCCCCCTTGCGGTAGGGTTTATCCCCTCTCTGTACCCGAGACCCAGGCCATGTCAGACTATATCAAAGAGAACCTGGCCCGGGGGTTTATCTGAAAATCGGTCTCTCATGCTGGAGCTGGGTTTTTCTTCGTCCTGAAGAGGGTGATTTACGTCCCTGCATTGATTACAGAGGACTAAATGCCATCACCATCAAAAATAAATACCCTCTGCCCCTTATTTCTGAACTATTCGACATGATGCGAGGGGCTAACATCTTCACTAAATTGGACCAGCGAGGGGCCTATAATCTTGTGCGAATCCGTGAGGGTGACGAGTGGAAAATAGCCTTTAACACTCGTGATGGTCATTACGGGTATCTCATCATGCCTTTCGGGTTATGCAATGCCCCTGCAGTTTTTCAAGATTTTGTCAACGATATCTTTCGGGATTTGCTGCTATCTTCCGTGGTAGTCTATCTTGATGATATCCTTATCTTTTCCCCGGACCTCTCCACACACAGAGAGGATGTTCGCAGAGTTTTTGAACGATTGCGAGCAAATTCTTTGTATTGTAAGCTGGAGAAGTGTCAGTTTGAACGAGAGTCTCTGCCGTTCCTGGGCTACATCATATCCAGTAAGGGATTGACTATGGACCCACAAAAGTTGGTGGCGGTACAGAACTGGCAGGAGCCCCACTCCCTTAAAGCGGTACAATGCTTCATGGGCTTTATCAACTACTACCGGCAGTTCATACCACATTTTTCCACACTGGTGGCTGCTTTAGCCGCTTTAACCAGGAAGGGTGCCAATCCCAAGAATTGGTCTAAGGAGACATCCGAGGTGTTCCAGGAGATTAAGTCCTATTTTTTAGAGCTCCCATTCTCCATCGCCCGGATGTGGACAAGCCATTTTTCCTGGAGGTCGATGCCTCCTCTGTGGGAGCAGGAGCGGTTCTCTCTCAATAGAATGAACAGGGTCGGACAAGACCATGTTTTTTCTTCTCCAAGACCTTCTCTCCAGCAGAGAAGAATTATACGATTGGTGACAAAGAGTTACTTGCTATTAAGATGGCTTTTTCGGAATGGAGGTACCTCTTGGAGGGAGCTAAACTTCCTTTCGTGGTATATTCCGATCATAAAAATCTTTCGTACCTACAGACGGTGCAGCGTCTTAACCCGAGGTAGGCCAGGTGGTCTCTTTTCTTTTCCCGGTTCAATTTCTCTATTCACTTTTTAAAAGGGGAAAAGAACCCCCGGGCGGATGCTTTGTCCCAGTCTATGGATATGGCTGAGGATGAGGACGAGCCCAGGCTTATTTTTCCTCCAGAGTGTATGCGGACGGTGGCTCCAGTGTCTCTAAACCAGGCCCTCCGGGGAGGACATTGGTTCCTCCTAATTTACAGAATGAGGTACTCTCCTGGGCACATGCCTCTAAGATCGGAGGTCATTTTGGGGTCAAACGTACCACGAAGTTTCTCCAACGGTCGTATTGGTGGCCTCGGTTATCTCAGGACATTAAAGAATATGTCCAAGCGTGTGTCTCCTGTGCAAGAAACAAATCGTCCCGTCAGAAGCCGGCTGGTCTTCTTCATCCGTTACCCGTGGCGGATAGACCTTGGGAGCTGGTTGGGATGGATTTTATTGTCGAGTTACCTAAGTCCCGGGGAAACGTGACAATATGGGTGGTGTCTGACCATTTTTCTAAGATGGTTCACCTGGTTCCTCTGCCTAGGGTTCCCTCTTCCCGGGTTCTGGTATCACTGTTCATTTGTCACGTTTTCCGTCTCCACGGAATGCCTGATAGGATTGTCTGTGAAAGGGGTCCACAGTTTTCCTCCCGGTTCTGGAAAGAATTGTGTAATTTGCATAGCATTGAACTGAATCTTTCTACTGCCTATCACCCGGAGACCAATGGTCTGGTGGAACGCACTAACCAGACGCTTGTGACATACTTGCGTCATTTAGTTTCGGCAAACCAGAATGACTGGGCGATATTGCTCCCCTGGGTAGAGTTTGCCCTAAACAACGCTGTGGCAGATTCCACAGGTCAGACTCCGTTTCTCCTAAATAATGGCTAACATCCGCGAGTCCCGGTTCCTATGCCAGTTTCCTCTGTGGAACCTGGGGTCAGAGATTGGGCTCTGGAGGCGCGGGAGGTTTGGGATCATACCCAGGATGCGATATTGGCCTCCAAGAATCGAATGAGAGAGTCGGCTGACACTCATCGCCGTCCAGCCCCTGTATTCTCCCCGGGCGACAGGGTGTGGCTCGCGGCTCGCAATATCAGAGTACGCGGGGAATCCGCTAAGTTTGCCCCCCGTTTTATTGGTCATTTCAGAATTTTGGCCCACATAAACCCCGTTGTGTACTGGTTACAGTTACCACGACACATGAGGATTCACGACACTTTTCATGTGTCGCTCCTTAAGCCGGTTCGCCTGACCAAATTCTCTGAACCCCAACCTGCTCCAGACTCCAGGGGTGATGATTTCGAGGTACAGGCGATTGTGGGGTCTAAGATGGTTCATGGAAAAAAATATTACCTTGTACACTGGAGGGGCCATGGATCTGAGGATTGTTCATGGGAACCAGTGGACCACATTCATGCTCCATTGCTCATTGAGGAATATGAGTGTCAAGTGGAGGGTTATAATGTTTGGTGTTGGGTGTTTGCTGGATCTGAGATGGGTTCAGAATCATCAGTGGATTCTGTGGTCTCCCATTCTGGTCCAGCTGGGGCAAATGCTGCTCAGCATCGTCGTCGGTCCCAACGCCTAGCTGGTGCACAAGATGTGCAGGTTGTCTCTTGGGTATTTGTGCCTAGCAACATGAAGCATAGGTTGCGGAGGGAGACAGGGCTTCTGCAGCCTAAGTCCAAGATGCATCGCACTGAGCATGCCCGTGACATGGCGGACCGTGATTGGTGGTTTGGGAGTCAGCTGACCCGGTGACCTGGCACCGCCTGATTGGTCGCAGGTGACGTCACCAATGGTGCGACGGTGGGCAGGGCTTAATCTTTAAAAGACCCGCCCACAAACATGGCGCGCTCTGATCTTTGAGCAATGATGGTGTTGTGTGGACACTTGGTCTCTTGGGCTCCACGTGTGTTTTAGTTTCTGCTAGGCAGGTGTAGTGGAAGTAGGCAGGCTAGTTGAAATAGGCAGGTAGCTTCGTCTCACGGTCTGGCTCAGGCAAAGGGGTCGCCTTACACCCCAAGCAGCCTGCAGACGCCCTATCCCTGATAACACCTGTAAGCCACGTGGAGTGATACTCCTCAGTTTGGTAGCACGCCGGCTGGAGGCACGTATGCGCCGGCGTGAGTCACACATGCATCCAAGCGCCAACAGCGTAGTCCCTGTGCTGCAACAGGTCTACAGATATATTATTTATCGCACATCTCCCGTGCCGTTAACGGAGAAAGTGCGAATCCCTATTCCTGTTCCGGTGTGCTGTAACAGGGAGGGGATTGTTATTTAAGTTGGTTGTTTCCTTCTCACCCAGAAGGTGTTCGGCCGCAGTCCTCCAGGCCGCATCGCGGACCCCGGGTTCGGTTGCGTTCCATTATAGTAAAGTTGTTTGCAACCATCCCCTTAACATGATGACTGGATGAATTAACGATCTTTGGAAAGATCAATTTTGTGCAAGACTAGATAGGTCCACTAGGGTTTTCTTCACCATTATGTAGATAGTGTCAATCCTTTGGATTGGTTGCTGGTCTTCCTCTTTGCCTACTTCCTTCTATTCTTCCGAGTATGATGTCCCTTTCCAGTAATTGCTGTCTTCCAGTCAATCCATAGAATAGTGTAAATGCTGTTGTCAGTCAGTCCACACCTAATTTAAATGCTGATTACAAATCTATTCTATGAAACAGAATAAGGGATTCCTCACTTTAGAAGACTGAGGATAATGAAAAGAAATGTTCCTTATGTCTCTACCTAAGATATGGTTGTGTTATACTAGGAGTTGTGTATAGAAAATATACATATGTAAACCACTAACAGTATATTCTCATGTATCAGAAGGGTGTTGTCACACCTCCGCAGGTCTAGAACGTATGCCTAGACTGACTATTATCAGTAATTAATATGAATATTAATTACCTGTTATGTGACTTTCCACATTCTTTTCTTGGAGTCCACAAGGAAACATTTCAAATCCCACGATGTCAAAGGGCATCAGTCACCTTTAAATATTCAAAAGAGTGATAATATGTTCCTGCTACATGCTATACGCACCAAAAAGTATAACACTCTAGGGCCAAAATTACTTATTTCAAAGATAAAGGCTGTGGTCAGTCGGTTTGCATTTTATTATAAAAATAGTAGTCAGATAGTCCACAGTCTATTTTAAATTTTCTGCTCAATCGTTTCACAGTATACTGTAAGTGTGGTCAGGCAGTCCACATCTAGTGTATATGCTGTGTAACATCCCTGGCGGCATGCTTGCATGGTGCACCACCTCCCACCATGCAAGACCGCAATCTTACCCTTCACTCGAGCCTGCAAGCCGTGTTCCTGTTCATGCTGTGTGCATTCCTCTTGACTGTCTGCTTAGGGCGGCGGCCCGGTTAGTTTCTGATTCTTATAGCTGCTGTGGGCACACCCCTAATGCGTCTCCAGCTTATTTCTGTCAGTCACTAGATATTTAAACCCCCTCCACCCAGAAGGAGGTGCCTGTGCAACACCTTCACTCAGTTTGTGCTTGCAACTGTATTGCCAGGTCCTGTCCTCTTACCTGTATTTTCTAGTCTGTGTCCGCCATCTCTGGTGGCTGTATACCCAGACCTGTTACCTGTGTCTTCTAGTCCGTCTCCGCCATCTCTGGGGGCTGTATACCCAGACCCGTTTCTGTATCTCGTTGCAGTAGCAGTTCCTGTCTGAACTGTCTCCTAGTCTGTTACTTGTTTTGTCTTTATGTCCGTACCCTCCCTTTTCCTGCATTGACTGAACCTGCACCTACCTCCAATTCGTTGTCTCTGTAATTCTGTTTGTGAGTTTTGTGTCCACTAGCTACTTCATTGTAAGTACCTTGTGTGTATCTAGTTCTGCTTGTCTCCTTTCCCTTCCTTTGTATCTACCTTCTGTGTTCTAGCCATCTTTCTGTATTTTCCTATGTGTTCCATGGGAACAGAGCCCTGTCCTCTCTGCCTGCTTCGTCAGCCCTGTTCTGTTCTGCCTTGTCCACCGCTCCAGCGGTTCCGTTCTGCTCTGCCTTGTATACCGCACCTGCGGTTTAGCTCCGCTCCGCTTGTTCTCCACGTATGCGGTTTTTTGCTCAGCTTTGCTTGTCTACCACATCTGCCGCTTTTGCTCTGCTCAGCTTTGTCTACCGCATCTGCGGTTTTGCTCTGCTTTGCTTGTCTACCGCATCTGCGGTTTTGCTCTGCTTTGCTTGTCTTCCGCATCTGTTGGTTTTGCTCTGCTCAACTTTGTCTACCGCATCTGCGGTTTTGCTCTGCTCAGCTTTGTCTACCGCATCTGCGGTTTTGCTCTGCTTTGCTTGTCTACCGCATCTGCGAGTTTTGCTCTGCTCAGCTTTGTCTACAGCATCTGCTGTTTTGCTCTGCTTTGCTTGTCTACCGCATCTGCGGGTTTTGCTCTGCTCAGCTTGTCTACCGCATCTGCGGGTTTTGCTCTGCTCAGCTTGTCTACCGCATCTGCGGTTTTGCTCTCTGCCTAGTCTACCGCTCCGGCGGTTCCTTTCTGCTTTGCTGTGTTCACCGCACCTGCTATTTAGTTTTGCTCTGCTAGCTCACCGCTCCGGCGGTTCCTCTTTGCTCTGCCTTGTCCACCGCACTTGCGGTTTAGTTCTGCTCTGCCTTGTCCTCGGCTCCAGCGGTTTCGCTTTACTCTACTTGTCTACCGCATCTGCGGCTCTGTTCCTGTCTCCCAGTCTGTACTGGACTCTATCCAGCTTGCGCTCCAACCTGTTAGTACCCACCTGTCCACACTCCAGCCATGCTTGCTAGTACCCCATCTGTCTGCACACCAGCCTTGCTTACTAGTACCCCACCTGTCTGCATACCTGCCATGCCTGCCAGGGCCCACCTGTCTGTATGCCAGCTTAACCTGCCTGTTCCTGCATTCTCCAGTGTGGGTCAACAGCTGTGACCGGGGTCTGACCTGGTGTAGCACCTGGTCCCTCTGCTCGGTTCCTCCTTGGTTCACGGAGTCGTTAGCCGCCGTGCGACCTTGGTCGGATAGGGTTGATACTTAGTTACGACCCTCCAAGCACTCCTCGGTTCATGGTACAGTGGGATCACTAATCATGCTCACGCCAGTCAGCCCGGGCGTGAGCGTAACATGCTGTGGTCAGTCAGTCAGTCCATTCTTTATAATTAATGGCCTTCGGTTGAAACTTGAGCCTTGACGACTTGATGAATTAATGATCTTTAGGAAGATCAATCTTGTGCAAGACTAGATAGGTCCACTAGGGTCTTCTTCACCATCATCTTGATAGTATCAATCCATTGGATTGGTTGCTGGTCTTGCTCTTTGCTTTCTTCCTTCTATACTTCAAAGTCTGATGTCCTTTTCCACTGATTGCTGTGTTTCAATTAATCCTTAGACTAGTGTAAATGCTGTTGTCAGTCAGTCCACAGCTAATTTAAACGCTGTGGACTGTTAGTCCTTTTAAATGCTGTGGTCATTCAGTCCACAGTGTAGTCTTAATAGTGTGGTTAGTCTCTTGTAATCGCGGTATTGATTGTTACATCGCTGATTGCAAGGCTATTCTATGAAACAGAATAGGGGATTCCTCACTTTAGAAGACAGAGGTTGGCCCACAGTCTACTGTAAATATGATCAGGCAGTCCACAACTAGTGTGAATGCTGTGGTCAGTCAATCCATTTTTTATTATTAACGGCCTTCGGTTGAGACTCTAGCCATGACGACTGGATGAATTAACGATCTTTGAGAAGATCAATTTTGTGCAAGACTAGATAGGTCCACTAGGGTTTTCCTAACCATTATCTTGATAGTGTCAATCCTTTGGACTGGTTGCTGTTCTTCCTCTTTGCTTTCTTCCTTCTATTCTCCCGAGTATGATGTCCTTTTCCAGTAATTGCTGTCTTCCAGTCAATCCATAGACCAGTGTAAATGCTGTTGTCAGTCAGTCCACACCTAATTTAAATGCTGTGGACTGTTAATCCTCGTAAATTTTGTGGTCAGTTGGTCCACAGTGTAGTCTTAATACTGTGGACAGTCTCTTGTAATCGCGGTATTGATTGTTACACCGCTGATTACAAGGCTATTCTATGAAACAGAATAAGGGATTCCTCACTTTAGAATACAGAGGATAAGGAAAAGAAATGTTCCTTATGTCTCTACCTAAGATATAGTTGTGTTATACTAGGAGTTGTGTATAGAAAATATACATATGTAATCCACTAACAGTATATTCTCATGTATCAGGAAGGTGTTGTCACACCTCCGCAGGTCTAGAACTTATGCCTAGACTGACTATTATCAGTAATTAATATGAATATTAATTACCTGTTATGTGACTTTCCACATTCTTTTCTTGGAGCCCATAAGGAAACATTTCAAATCCCACGATGTCAATGGGCTTCAGTCACCTGCAAATATTCAAAAGAGTGATAATATGTTCCTGCTACATGCTATACACACCAAAAAGTATAACATTCTAGGGCCAAAATTACTTATTTCAAAGATAAAGACTGTGGTCAGTCGGTCTGCATTTTATTATAAAAATTGTAGTCAGACAGTCCACAGTCTATTTCAAATTTTATGCTGAATCGGTTCACAGTCTACTGTAAATGTGGTCAGGCAGTCCACATCTAGTGTGAATGCTGTGGTCAGTCAGTCAGACCATTCTTTATAATTAATGGCCTTCAGATGAAACTCGAGCCATGACGACTTGATGAATTAATGATCTTTAGGAAGATCAATTTTGTGAAAGACTACATAGGTCCACTAGGGTCTTCTCCACTATTATCTTGATAGTGTCAATCCTTTGGATTGGCTGCTGGTCTTCCTCTTTGCTTTCTTCCTTCTATACTTCAAAATATGATGTGTTTTTCCAGTGATTGCTGTCTTCCAGTCAATCCTTAGACTAGTGTAAATGCTGTTGTCAGTCAGTCCACAACTAATTCAAATGCTGTGGACTGTCATTCCTTATAAATGTTGTGGTCATTCAGTCCACAGTGTAATTTTAATAGTGTGTTCAATCTCTTGTAATCGCGGTATTGATTGTTACACCGCTGATTACAAGGCTATTCTATGAAATAGAATAGGGGATTCCTCACTTTAGAAGACAGAGGTTGGCCCACAGTCTACTGTAAATATGATCAGGCAGTCCACAACTAGTGTGAATGCTGTGGTCAGTCAGTCCATTTTTTATTATCAATGGCCTTTCGGTTGAAACTCTAGCAATGACGACTGGATGAATTAACGATCTTTGGGAAGATCAATTTTGTGCAAGACTAAATAGGTCCACTTAGGTTATCTTCACTATTATCTTGATAGTGTCAATCCATTGGATTGGTTGCTGGTCTTGCTCTTTGCTTTCTTCCTTCTATACTTCAAAGTATGAAGTCCTTTTCCAGTGATTGCTGTCTTCCAGTCAATCCTTAGACTAGTGTAAATGCTGTTGTCAGTCAGTCCACAACTAATTCAAACACTGTGGACTGTCAGTCCTTTTAAATATTGTGGTCATTCAGTCCACAGTGTAGTCTTAATAGTGTGGTCAGTCTCTTGTAATCGCGGTATTGATTGTTACATCGCTGATTACAAGGCTATTCTATGAAATAGGGAAGGGGATTCCACACTTTAGAAGACAGAGGTTGGCCCACAGTCTACTGTAAATGTGGTCAAGCAGTCCACACCTAGGGTGAATGCTGTGGTCAGTCAGTCCATTTTTTATTATTAACGGCCTTTGGTTGAAACTCTAGCCATGACGACTGGATGAATTAACGATCTTTGGGAAGATCAATTTTGTGCAAGACTAAATAGGTCCACTAGGGTTTTCTTCACCATTATCTTGATAGTGTCAATCCTTTGGATTGGTTGCTGGTCTTCCTCTTTTCCTTCTTCCTTGTATTCTTCCGAGTATGTTGTCCCTTTCCAGTAATTGCTGTCTTCCAGTCAATCCATAGACTAGTGTAAATGCTGTTGTCAGTCAGTCCACACCTAATTTTAATGCTGTGGACTGTCAGTCCTCGTAAATTTTGTGGTTAATTGGTCCACAGTGTTGTCTTAATACTATGGTCAGTCTCTTGTAATCGCGGTATTGATTGTTACACCGCTGATTACAAAGTTATTCTATGAAACAGAATAAGGGATTCCTCACTTTAGAATACAGAGGATAAGGAAAAGAAATGTTCCTTATGTCTCTACCTAAGATATGGTTGTGTTATACTAGGAGTTGTGTATAGAAAATATACATATGTAAACCACTAACAGTATATTCTCATGTATCAGAAAGGTGTTGTCACACCTCCGCAGGTCTAGAACTTATGCCTAGACTGACTATTATCAGTAATTAATATGAATATTAATTACCTGTTATGCGACTTTCCACATTCTTTTCTTGGAGTCCACAAGGAAACATTTCAAATCCCACGATGTCAATGGGCGTCAGTCACCTGTAAATATTCAAAAGAGTGATAATATGTTCCTGCTACATGCTATACACACCAAAAAGTATAACACTCTAGGGCCAAAATTACTTATTTCAAAGATAAAGACTGTGGTCAGTCGGTCTGCATTTTATTATAAAAATTGTAGTCAGACAGTCCACAGTCTATTACAAATTTTATGCTCAGTCGTTTCAGAGTCTAATATAAATGGGGTCAGGCAGTCCACACCTAGTGTATATGCTGTGGTCAGTCAGTCAGTCCATTCTTTATAATTAATGGCCTTCGGTTGAAACTCGAGCCATGACGACTTGATGAATTAATGATCTTTAGGAAGATCAATCTTGTGCAAGACTAGATAGGTCCACTAGGGTCTTCTTCACCATTTTCTTGATAGTATCAATCCATTGGATTGGTTGCTGGTCTTGCTCTTTGCTTTCTTCCTTCTATACTTCAAAGTATGATGTCCTTTTCCAGTGATTGCTGTCTTCCATTCATCCTTAGACTAGTGTAAATGCTGTTGTCAGTCAGTCCACAACTAATTCAAACGCTGTGGACTGTCAGTCCTTTTAAATGTTGTGGTCATTCAGTCCACAGTGTAATCTTAATAGTGTGTTCAATCTCTTGTAATCGCTGTATTGATTGTTACATCGCTGATTACAAGGCTATTCTATGAAATGGGATAGGGGATTCCTCACTTTAGAAGACAGAGTTTAGCCCACAGTCTAGTCTACTGTAAATGTGATCAAGCAGTCCACACCTAGTGTGAATGCTGTGGTCAAATGTGGCGCCCTGCTGTGTTTGGTACCACAGATCCCAGAGGGGTGCATGGACGGATTCCTCCACAAGAGGCCCTCATAAGCATTCACACACCTCTACCTTCCACCTCAGACCACCAGAGGGAGCCCGTTAGGGATATAAATAGGGAAGGTGGAGCTAGGCAGTTCAGTCTGGAAGCTGTCTGGAGTCTGAGAGGAGTCTGAAGTCCAGTCTGTGAGATGTACAGTCTGAGAACAGTTACCTCAGGGGACAGAGCTAGTGCCAGCTCCTGCAGTTGCTAGCCTGCAGTAGAGCACAGTCCAGACTCACCGAGTTCAGGTTAGTGAGCCAAAGGCGTGCCGACGCCATAAGAGCGGTGAAGCGCAGTGAGGCCTACTGCCCATGTGAAGCCTAGTCAGGGCCCCGAGCGGGCCGAAGGCGAGTGGAAAGAGAGTAACATAGCGGTCAGAGGAGCTTTACCCGATCACCCCAAAACCATATACCGGACACCGGGTCCGATTCTGCAGGGATTCTTTACACCCAGCAGAAAACAACCGGAACCCCTGGTGAACTACATGTCCCAGGAATACCAAACGCTGACTGTTATACCAGGGTCAGGAGTTACTGAAGCCCCATAAACCAGGGAGTGCGTACTCCAACAGAAGGCCCTACCACAGGATCAGCAGGTGCAAGACAGAAGCCAAGTTAGGCCTAGCTCCAGGCAGGTCAGAAACTTAACGAGGAAAGGCAAGGAACAGGAGGCCCCACACCCGCTCACTGGGGAGAGTCCTGATATGCACCCTTCACCCTACAGTGCCCTGGATTGTGCCTGAAACACCACCAGTAAAGGTACTGAAGTGAACTATTGTGTGTGTGCCTATCCTTCCTCCGACCAGGCTGGGTCCCCTCTGGCCTGCATCCCTACACTCACGCTGCCCTGAGGCCCTGCTCCACCTGTGGGGAGCCGCACCAACTAAGCTGCCTCAACACCGGCCTCAGAGGACTGCCGCAGCACTGGTGATCCTCACCAGAAACTACAGGTGGCATCACGAACTTTCCCTTTCCCATATAAACTTTCCCCCCTTTCTCTTTTTACTGACCGCCCTGGGTCACGGACCGGGCCAGCCACCGTGATATTCCCCACAAGCAGCCTTCTGTCTTCCAGTCAATCCTTAGACTAGTGTAAATGCTGTTGTTAGTCAGTTCACAAATAATTCAAATGCTGTGGACTGTCAGTCCTTTTAAAGGCTGTGGACTGTCAGTCCTTTTAAATGCTGTGGTCATTCAGTCCACAGTGTAGTCTTAATACTGTGGTCAGTCTCTTGTAATCGCGGTATTGATTGTTACACCACTGATTACAAGTCTATTCTATGAAATAGAATAAGAGATTCCTCACTTTAGAAGACAGATGATAAGGAAAATAAATGTCCCTTATGTCTCTACCTAAGATATGGTTGTGTTATACTAGGAGTTGTGTATAGAAAATATACATATGTAAACCACTAACAGTATATTCTCATGTATCAGAAAGGTGTTGTCACACCTCCGCAGGCCTAGAACGTATGCCTAGACTGACTATTATTAGTAATTTAATATGAATATTAATTACCTGTTATGTGACTTTCCACATTCTTTTCTTGGAGTTCACAAGGAAACATTTCAAATCCCACGATGTCAATGGGCGTCAGTCACCTGTAAATATTCAAAAGAGTGATAATATGTTCCTGCTACATGCTATACACACCAAAGAGTATGATGGAAAAAGTAATGTGTAAAAAGTCGTAGTTGTGACAATATGTTTACACTAAAAATGAAACAAAAAAAAAAACAATAGAGGAATATTTTTTACTCTTGTTACAATACAGTAGTAGGTATTTATGTGAAATCTAATTTATTCAAATATAAGTCTTTTTGTTTTTTTTATGTGTAGTTTTTGTAGTATTATGTGACATTATTAATATTTTATTATAGTTTACAACCTACCCCCAATGCACCATTTAAATTACCCTTTTAAAAATGAGGAGTGAGAGAGAAAAAAAAAGAAAAGTGAAAAAATAAGTAAATAAAAAGTAAAAAGGTGCTATATTAACCTTTCTTTCCTATTTATTCCCTTTACTATTCTAAAGACCCATTGCATAGTCAATTTATTTCTGCAATGATTATATATAATTGTTTTTTCAACCCCCTTTTTTCTTCAGGTTTCAAATTATCCTCATTTAATTAACTCTGCTGAAAGGGAATTATGTCAGATCATAATAAAGGGTAAGATTCCATTGATCAGGGGCATACATATTAATCACTGAGCCCCATAGCAGAAGTTTTAATAGTCCCCTCACTCCACAAAAAAAAAATTGGTGGTATCACAGAAGAGCATATCTTACAACTTTACAGCCCTTCCAAATGTATTTTCTTCTCATAGAAGCCCCTAGATTCCACCGTAAAGTACGAAACCAGCAAAAATGCCCCCCCCCAAATACAGAGTGATACCCCCACAGTGAATTCCTCCACAGTACCCTCCTCATGCACAGTATAATAACCCTGCTGTCCCTCCCTTCCCTGACAAAGCATGGTGACCCCCCAAGACAGTATGATGCCCCAACTGTGACCCCAACACAGCCCTCCATACAATATGATGGCCCACACATAGCCCTCTATACACAATAATGATCCCACACCCCTCCACACAGTAAGATGGCCCCAACACAATACTCCACATAGTAGGATGGCCCCATCACAGCCCTAGGCACAATATGATGGCCCCTACCCAGCCCTCCATACAGTATAATGGCCCTCCACACAGTATGATGGCCCCAAAATGCACGACCATCCACACAGTATGATGGCCCCCACACAGCCCTCTAAACAGCATAATGACCCCCACAGAACCCTCCACACAGTATGATGGACCATACTAGCCCTCCAAAAGTATAATATTCCCAACAACGCCCTCCAAACAGTATAATGGCCCTCGCATAGCCTTGCAAACAAAATAATTGCCCATCACATAGTTCTTCAAACAGTATCTTAGCCCCCACACAACCCTCAAAACAGTATGATGAACCCCACACCAAGGTCCACACTGTATAATTGCTTGTATACAGTATAACAGCGCCCACTATCACTTCAAACATTATATTGGCCCCTACACAGCCATACAAACATTATAATGGTCCCCTACATAGCCCTGCAAACAGTATTATGGCCCACACATAGCCGTCTATAGAGTATCATGGCCCCAACATAGCCCTCCATATAGTAAAATGGCCCTCACATAGCTCCCACACAGTATAATGGTCCTCACATAGCCCTGCAAACAGAATAATGGGCCCACATAGTCCTCCATACAGTATAATGGCACCCACACAACCCTCCATACAGTATGATGGACCCCACACAAACCTCCACATTGCTTAATTGCTCGTATACAGTATAATGGCCTCCACTAGCCCTCCAGACAGTATAATGGCCCCCTAATAGCCATGCTAACAGTAGAATGATGGCCTCCCACATAGGCCTCCAAACAATATACCGGCCCCAACACAGCCTACACAAACCTCCACATTGTATAATTGCTCGTATACAGTATAATGGCCTCCACTAGCCCTCCAAACAGTATAATGCCCCCCCACATAGCCCTGCTAACAGTATAATTGCCCCCCTCACAGCCCTGAAAACAATATTATGGCCCACACATAGCCCTCTGTATAGTATAATGGCCCCCACATAGCTCTCCAAATATTATAATGGCCCTCACATAGCCCTCCATATAGTATAATGGGCCCCACATAGCCTTTCATGTTGTATAATGGGCCCCACATAACATTTCATGTAGTATAATGGGCTACACAAAGCCTTGTATTGTAGAATAACGGGCACCACATAGCCTCCCATATAGTATAATGGGCCCCACGTAGCCTTCCATGTAATATAACAGACAGCTCCCTCTTCTGTCCTTGCATTCAGCTGTATTGGCATGCAGGATGCTGATACAGTTGAAAGTGTGATCCCGGGAGGGCAGGGGTGGGTATTGATGGTAAGTACCACTTTGCATTGGAAGACCCCACCCATCTTTAAACTGCACAAAAAACATAAGTACTCCTGCTTAAGCCAAATGTTTCCTGCTTCATATCACATCATACTATGCCAATTTAAACTTGCTTCAATTCTGCAAAAACTATGTCCTCATACAGCTATGTTGATGGGAAAAATTATTCCTTGATATGAGGCAACACTTTTTTTTTTCATAAATCGTGTTCTTGTGCAAAATATTATATATTGCTAGCAATATGAAGGCTAATATGTATATAGATACACAAATATCCAGTTTAGTAGTTAGGGATTATACTGTATATAAAGAAATGTGACAAATGGCCTCCCACTTCCATCTTACTGTATGTATTTATAACAGGGATGTAAAACTTAAACACACAGAGGGCCAAAGTGAAAAACTTGGACAAAGTCACGGGTCAACTAGTATACAGTATAATGGGCCCCACATAGTCCTCCATACAGAATAATGGGCCTCACATAGTCCTCCATACAGAATAATGGGCCTCACATAGTCCTCCATACAGAATAATGGGCCTCACATAGTCTTCCATACAGTATAATGGGCCCCACATAGTCATCCATACAGAATAATGGGCCTCACATAGTACTCCATACAGAATAATGGGCCTCACATAGTCCTCCATACAGAATAATGGGCCTCACATAGTACTCCATACAGAATAATGGGCCTCACATAGTCCTCCATACAGAATAATGGGCCTCACATAGTCCTCCATACAGAATAATGGGCCTCACATAGTCCTCCATACAGAATAATGGGCCTCACATAGTCCTCCATACAGAATAATGGGCCTCACATAGTACTCCATACAGAATAATGGGCCTCACATAGTCATCCATACAGAATAATGGGCCTCACATAGTACTCCATACAGAATAATGGGCCTCACATAGTCCTCCATACAGAATAATGGGCCTCACATAGTCCTCCATACAGAATAATGGGCCCCCATAGTCGTGGGCCAACCAGTATACAGTATAATGGGCCCCAAATAGTCCTCCATACAGACTAATGGGCCTCATAGTCCTCCATACAGAATAATGGCCCAATATAGCGGTGGCGGTTCTGGTGTTACGGGCCAAATATAACCACCCTGCGGGCCAGATATGACCCACGGGCCGGAGTTTGACACGTGTAATCTATAATATGGAGATTTTACAGAACATGGAGACCTGGAACTAAAATCTATTGTGATCGATAGGATTGAATTACCTCTTCTGTGTCACCTTGTCCTCTTTCCCTCCTCCTGTCGGTGTGTGCTCCCTGTGATGGCAATGATCTGAACTGTGACTCTACAGCACCACGTTCTAACATAATATGATGTCACGCCTCTATGACATCATAAAAGAAGATGAGCAAAGGAATCTGGGGACGATGTGGTATGTTGGTGGCATCCAGCCTGCTTTCACCTTACCAGCAATTTACTAATCTCCAGTAACTCTCTGAATTTTAATTTTCAATAAAGTGAAACTTACTTAATTTTAAAGTAAATTTGTATAAAATAAAAAGAATTATCAATTTAAAAAAAAAAATGATTAAAAGAAAAAATTCATCCCAAGGTCTGGCAGTATTTTTACATAAATTTGGTCAGATTTTACCTTTAATGTTTCTGACACTGGTAAAATATGTGATTGGCTGTGATGAGGCCTCGTGTCACCATAATAATACCAGAAAGAGCAGGACATGTTAGAGCAGCTATGGGAAGACAGGAGCAGTCAATGATATCATGCACTGTGTGGGTGGCTGAAACACAGAATAAAGCCTTGTGGTCGCCATGTATCAAATGTGTCTGCGACAAAAAAGTAGCGGTTTTTCAAAATCAACCAAAAAGTCTACTCGCTCCGGACGCTTTATTGGTGGCACCGTCATATTTATAATGGCAGTACTGATTTTTGAACTTCCTGGTCATTGGGACCCTCACTGAATCACGGATCACAGCTCTGCAATGTCCGAACAGACAGGAGGTCAAGCTTGTGCACCGCAGCTCCATTCATTCTCTAAGGGACTGCTGGAGATAAATTAATTCAGCGGTATCTCAGCCAGTCCCGTAGACAATGAATGGAGCAGAGGTTTACATGCTGGACCTCCGCTTTGCGTTATTGATCGATGAGGGTCCTAGTGGTTGGATCCCCAGCAATCAGGAAGTTATCACCTTTTCTATGGTATAAAATGAATTATGATATTTGGGTGCAATCTGACCCAAGGCCATTTTGGGGAATATGAATCGCTAATTACATTAGTTTAACTTGCTGGCCTAGAATTAGTATGTATTCTAATTAATAAATTAATGATAGTAATTACCTGTGCCCTGTCACCTCTTCCACATCTTTATGCTTTAACACAATGACATCAACTGCACAAGTGATTGGAATGTAGAGAGCTGAATGTTCTAAGTAATTGTGACATCACCTCTCTATGACATCATCAGTGAGGACCAGCAGAGGATGCAGGAAAGGACATTGGATGATCACATTAAGTGTCATAAAGATGGAGAATGCTCAAGACATTATAAGGACAGATATTTAGGGGTTAATAAAACCCACCTAACCACCCACCTTCCCTTAAAATAACAATACTTCACTATATACAGCTTCTTAATTGGAAAGGTGTCTGATCAGAGCTTTATTGAATGATGGATTCAACATGTAAAATATGAGAATTAATTTTAAAAAAAAGTATAAAATACAGTACCCTGTAGGGATTACGAAAAGATTGCAGAGGGCACGCAGATGATATACATTTCCATTTACATACAGTATTAACAGTCATAAACATCAACATAGTGGAAATATATATATCTGCTAACTAGATTGGATCGACCAATCGGAACAGAATTAGAACCTATATAAAAAGATCCGACAAATAGGTCTTTGATGTAAATAAAAGAGACCTTTATTATAACAAGTAGGGTACATGGTGATACAAAAAAGGAGCACACACACATAATACTGACATGTTAAAACATACGGTTGATAGTAGTATACGAACATGATATCAGAGCTCAATGTCACTGGAAACACTCTAATGACCGGATCCTTGGTAACTACCACTAAAACCTGCTACATTGGCAGGGTATCAATCCCGAATAACTACCACTGAAACCTGCTATGCTACCAGGGTATTAGTCTCAGATACTGTACACTTATAGCCAATTAGGCACAACCAGGGATATAGCCAGTAGTCTCTGTCTCTATCAGGAATAAGTACCATTTAAAAATAGAGCTAATTATTGATACATTGCATTAATTGCTCTTAATATCCATACATCTAATTGTACATGATTATATAATATTCAAATGGTTCATACCTGGTTTATGAAACATATGCGTTGTCTAGTTGTTCTAAGATCACTGGTCTAAGGGCATGCATATATGGAGAGTGGCTCTGGATTCAATGGTCCTGTTGTTGGTGTTGTGCTCACCCCGACGCACGTTTCGGTGCGTCCTTAGACCACTGATCTTAGAACAACTAGACAACGCAAATGTACCTATTTTTAAATGGTACTTATTCCTGATAGAGACAGAGACTACTGGCTATATCCCTGGTTGTGCCTAATTGGCTATAAGTGTACAGTATCTGAGACTAATACCCTGTTAGCATAGCAGGTTTCAGTGGTAGTTATTCGGGATTGATATCCTGCCAATGTAGCAGGTTTTAGTGGTAGTTACCAAGGATCCCGTCATTAGAGTGTTTCCAGTGACATTGAGCTCTGATATCATGTTCGTATACTACTATCAGCCGTATGTTTTAGCATGTCAGTATTATGTGTGTGTGCTCCTTTTTTGTATCACCATGTACCCTACTTGTTATAATAAAGGTCTCATTTATTTACATCAAAGTCCTATTTGTCGGATATTTTTATATAGGTTCTAACAGTACCCTGTAGGCAGATTCCTTGGCAATGACAACACCGCAATCAATGCCACAATCCGAAAAATCAGGTGTACATTTCTACATATACGGACAACATACTCAGATAAATGCAATCTTAGCCTCCACCAGTACCCGGTAAAAGCACCAACTAGCTTCAGAGCTTCAGAGGCGGACAATGGCTCCTGTTCCACGGCACCAGAACATCACCCATCAGGTTTTAACCTTAATGTAATTAATTGATCAAATTAGTAAGTGAGATATTATGTAAAGGAGCGCCTTCCTGTACCCGTGTTACAATCCTCGAAACCTAGAGAAGACATCATATATATCCACATGGCACTTATCATTTATTTATTTATTTTTATATCTTTATAATGTAATTATTTTTTTCCAAACATAACTAAATAACTCCCCAAGGACTCCTAAAGTCATAGAATCATAGAATGGTAGAGTTGGCGGGGACCTCCTGGGTCATCTGGTCCAACCCCCTGCTCAAAGCAGGATTCACTAAATCATCTCAGACAGATTTCTGTCCAGCCTCTGTTTGAAGATCTCCATTGAAGGGGAACTCACCACCTCTCGTGGCAGCCTGTTCCACTCATTAATCACCCTGTCAAAAAGTTTTTTCTAATATCTAATCTGTGTCTCCTCCCATTTAGTTTCATCCCATTGCTTCTAGTCTTTCCTTGTGCAAATGAGAATAAAGATGATCCTTCTACAATGTGACAGCCCTTGACATATTTGTAGACAGCTATTAAGTCTCCTCTCAGTCTTCTTTTTTGCAAGCTAAACATTCCCAAATCCTGCAACCGTTCCTCATAGGACATGGTTTGCAGACCAGTCACCATTCTGGTCGCTCTTCTCTGAACTTGCTCCAGTTTGTCTATGTCTTTTTTAAAATGTGGTGCCCAAAACTGTACACAGTATTCCAGATGAGGTCTGACCAAAGAGGAGTAAAGACCGATAATGACTTCACGTGATCTAGACTGTATGCTTCTGTTAATACATCCCAGAATTGTATTTGCCTTTTTTGCTGCTGCATCACACTGTTGACTCATGTTTAGTCTATGATCTATTAGTATACCTAAGTCTTTTTCACATGTACTGTTGCTTAGCTCTATTCCTCCCATTCTGTATATGCTTTTTTCATTTTTATTGCCCAGATGTAGTACTTTGCATTTTTCCCTGTTAAAAACCATTCTGTTGGTTGCTGCCCACTGCTCCAGTTTATTTAGGTCTTTTTGAATCCTCTCTCTCTCTTCTCTAGTATTAGCTATCCCTCCTAGCTTTGTGTCATCAGCAAATTTAATCAGTTTACCCTCAATTCCTTCATCTAAATCATTGATAAAGATGTTGAACAATACAGGTCCCAGGACGGAGCCCTGTGGTACCCCACTTGAGACATTCATCCAGCTGGATGTGAAGCCATTTACAACCACCCTTTGAGTCCGATCACTAAGCCAGTTATGAATCCACCTAACAGTTGCCTGGTCCATTGCATACTTGGTCATTTTTTCAATAAGGATGGTGTGAGATACTTTGTCAAATGCTTTGCTGAAGTCAAGATATACTATATCTACAGCATTTCCCTGATCCACCCAGTCAGTGATTCTGTCATAGAAGGAAATTAAGTTAGTCTGACATGACTTGTTAGTTACAAACCCATGCTGACTCTGGTTAATCACTTCATTCTTATCCATGTACTTACATACATGTTGTTTAATAATTTGTTCAAAGATCTTTCCTGGTATAGAAGTCAGACTCACCGGCCTATAGTTCCCTGGGTCCACCTTCTTCCCCTTTTTGAAGATAGGAACAACATTTGCTCTTCTCCAGTCTTCTGGGACTTCTCCTGTTCTCCAAGAATTTTCAAAGATTATGGAGAGTGGTTCTAAAATTTCTTCTACGATCTCCTTCAGTACTCTGGGGTGTAATTCATCTGGACCTGGAGACTTGAACTCATTTATGTTAGCTAAATATTCCCTCACAATCTTTCTGTTTACAGATAACTTTGATTCCTCTATTCCTTTAAAAGGACAATGAAGATCAGTTGATGTTACATTTTCTTTCTGAGAGAAAACAGATGCAAAATAGGAATTAAAAAGTTCGGCCTTCTCAACATCCTCTCTTACCATTTCTCCATTTTCATCCTGTAAAAATCCTATAGCATCTTTGACTTTTCTTTTACTTTTGACATACCCCCAAAATCCTTTTTTATTGCTTTTGACATCTCTTGCAAGCCTTAATTCATTGTCAGCTTTAGCTAACCTGATACGTGCCCTACAGGATCTGCAGACTGCATTATAATCTTCTTTAGATATGCCTCCCTCTTTCCATTTAATAAACATTTCTTTCTTTCTTTTTAGCATGTGTTTAAGTTCTGTGTTCATCCATCCTGGTTTCCTTAAATGCTTCCCATTCTTCCTACTTTTCGGGATTGTTAACGATTGTGCTTTGAGAATCTAATTTTTAAAAATTTCCCATCCTTCCTGGACATTTTTGTCCTTAAGGACATCCAGCCATTGGATCCCTCCTATTCTCTTTCTGAGTCTCTTAAAATCTGCCTTTCTAAAATCTAACCTTGAAGTTTGAGTCTTCACATGTCTTCCTCCTCTAGTTATCCAAAATTCTATAATAGCATGATCGCTGCCTCCTAGGGTCCCAGCCACCTTTACCTCCTCAACCATTTCCTCCCTGTTTATAAGGATTAGATCCAAAGTAGCAGATCCCCTTGTTTTCTCCCCTACCTTTTGGAAGATAAAGTTGTCAGCAAGAGAGGATAAGAATTTGCTTGACCTGTTAGTTTTACTTGAGAGAGATTCCCAACAAATATCTGGATAGCTGAAATCTCCCATGACCACTACGTCATATTTTTTGGAGAACTTGGTCATTTGATACATAAAGAGTTCATCCATATCTTCAGCTTGCCCAGGTGGCCTGTAGTAAATGCCTACAATGGTGTCCTTTCCGTTGTTCTCTCCTTGTATTCTTACCCAAACAGTTTCCACAGAACTCCCAGTCTCTGAAGCTTCAATCTCTGTGCAGATATACGCTTTTCTAACATACAATGCGACACCTCCTCCTCGTTTATCAAGTCTGTTTCTTGCAAATAAGTTGTATCCTTTTAGCCTTGTATTCCAATCATGTGTATCATCCCACCAAGTTTCAGTGATTCCAATGACATCATATTCCTTTTCCTGCATTAGTAGTTCTAATTCTCCTTGTTTGTTGCCCATGCTTTGTGCATTTGTATAAAAACATTTTAGTTTGCGATTGGTTTCTCTTCCTCCCATATTTTTATTATTTAAATTGTTTTGTCTTTGTTCTTCCTTTCCACTTCCAGTAGCAGAGATCTCAATAGTATTTGTCAGCTGTATGGCTTTTTCTGGCCTTTTGCTTCCCTTCCCACATTGTTCTAGTTTAAAGCTCTTCTGATGAGTGTAGCAAGGCGACTTCCAAATACACGTTTTCCAGTCTTCGTAAGGTGCACCCCATCTCTAGCAAGTAGTCCATCGTATAGGTAATTCATTCCGTGATCCAGAAATCCAAATCCTTGTTGACGGCACCATCGACGTAGCCAGTTGTTCACCTGTAGAATCTTATTCCACCTCATTGTTCCATGGCCATCCACTGGGATGATGGATGAGAAGACCACCTGCGCTCCCAATTCTTTCACTTTCTTGCCTAAGTCTTCAAAGTCACGGCAGATGGTTTCCAGGTCCTTTCTTGCGGTGTCTCACCACCCATATAATCCCTCAGATTTTACAAGGGAGGGAGAGGAGGTGGGACACACTTTTCTTTTCAACTGAGAACTGGAACATCTCACACCAAACATATACAGTTATGCTCAAAAGTTTACATTTTTCCTTTCTTGGTTCAGAGAATATGAATGATAACAAAAAACCTTTTTCTCCACTCATGGTTAATGGTTGGGTGAAGCCATTTATTGTCAAACTACTGTGTTTTCTCTTTTTAAATCTTAATGACAACCAAAAACATCCAAATGACCTGATCAAAAGTTCACATACCCCAGTTCTTAATACCGTATATAGTGTCCCTCTAACATCAATGACATCTTGAAGTCTTTTGTGGTAGTTGTGGATGAGGTTCTTTATTTTCTCAGATGGTAAAGCTGATCATTCTTCTTGGAAAAAAGCTTCCAGTTCCTGTAAATTTCTGGGCTGTCTAGCATGAACTGCGCGCTTGAGATCTTCCCAGAGTGGCTCAATGATATTGAGGTCAGGAGACTGAGATGGCCACTCCAGAACCTTCACTTTGTTCTGCTGTGTAGCGCCGGCGTCCCTGCCCTCTGCTAGGCAGGGACGCTGTTCCCCTCACCTCCCTGCTCCGTGCCCGGCGTCCTCCTCCCGCTCTGCTGGCAGGGCGCGCTCCTTCCCGGCCACTGTGCTTAGGGCGCGCGCGCTCTCCCTTCCTCTTAAAAGGGCCGCGCGCGCCGTCCTAAGGAGTCCCCGGCCAATGGCCGGAGGACTTCACCATATATAAGGCACCTCCTCCAAAATGGAGGTGCCCGAGCAATGTTGTTGCACTGTTCTACTCTGCTTCAGCCCTCAGGTCCCGTTGCCAGTTACCTGCCTGATTCCTGCCAGAGATTTCAGTTTGTAAAAACTTGCTAATGCTTATAATTTCAAAAATGACCATTTCTTTTGTTCTTTATTAAAATGAAAAGGTTGAAAACTCTGCTGTGCATAATAATTTGGAACATGCATTTTGAGTGCAGTTTGAGTATTTCATTTTTTAAAAAATATTCTGTTATCATAGGCAGTTTGTACAAAAACCTTTCAATTGTACTCTAATAGTTATTTGACTGGAAAATTACAATGACTGCAATTCATATAGGTAATTTGGGAAAATCTGAGAAAATATTATTTGCATAATAATTTGGAACACAGTGTATATTTTGTCTGTGTCTACCACTGGAGAAAGGGCAAGGTTTGCCACTACAAAGGGTAGCAGACGGGCTTGAAAACGGTTGTCACAGGTGAGATGGGGGCAGATTAGTGTCTGAGTGTGAGGGTCTGATATGTGCAATGTGAGTAGGCTGCAGGAGTGTGCAAGATTGCAGATGTGTTATTGCAGTATACTCATGTCACGAAAGAAGAGCAGGATTATCCAGCGCCGGTGCGATGTCATCATTGCGTCATGCTCATCTCTAGTTGGGACTTTTTGGATTTATTTTTTGTTCATTTATTCATAGACGTAGCAGCCAGAACTTTCTCATTTTTATGTAAGCTTCACTATATGACATGTTGCTTTTTGGTGTCTGTAAGGCTGTGTTCACACGTTGCATAAATACTGTGTTTTTTTTCTTTTCTTCAGGTGCCCGCACCAATCTACACAATAATAATAATAATCTTCTCTGGTTATTGCACTGTTACGGCATTTTATGCCTTTATTTGATGATTTTTTGGTGCAGATTTGAAGGAGCGTTTTTAATGTGTTTTTTATAGTACAGAAAACCTTTCATTCTGCACTTAAAAAGTAACTGCAGTCTTTCACATGTTCACACTGTATGAGGGTCCCCACCATTGCCGGCTCCAGGTTTTTGTGGGCCCTGGGCGAAAGTGTTTTAGTGGGCCCCTTTAACACATACCACGATTCATGATGCACAGATATAACAGAGAAATATAGGGATAGTACCAGGCCCGGCGTCGGCACCCGGGCAAGTGTCGGGGCCCTGAGCAGGCAGGGGGGCCCACTCACCGTCGGGCACCCCGCCGCGATATGGGACCCGTGAGCGATGCGGTGTCCCGATGCCAGCGCCCGCCTTCCCCGCTTGCTCAGGGCCCCGGCACAATACTTACCTCTCCCCGTGCCTCCTCAGCAGGTCCGGTGTTTTCCGCGGCTGCTGCACTGTGACGTCTCAGGTCAGAAGGCGCGGTGACGTCTTTACACCGCGCTCTCTCCTGAGCCGTCAAAGCGCAGAGCGGGAAGACGCTGGCGACGTGGCTGAGGAGTCCGGAGCAGCGGCAGCAGGTGAGAAGTGAGGTGAGTATTTGATTTTTTTTTATATGTATGGAGGCATAGGGCATTTTATGGGGAGGAGGGTAGAATAAGTGACATCCTGCATGGGGCATTATATGGGGAGGGGGAGAACAAGTGACATCCTGCACTGGGCATTATATGGGGGGGAACAAGTGACACCCTGCATGGGGCATTATATGGGGGGAACAAGTGACATCCTGCATGGGGCATTATATGGGGGGGACAAGTGACATCCTGCATGGGGCATTATATGGGGGAGAGGTGACATCCTGCATGGGGCATTATATGGGGGAGCAAGTGACTTCCTGCATGGGGCATTATATGGGGGGGAGAGGTGACATCCTGCATAGGGCATTATATGGGGAGAGAGATGACATCCTGCATGGGGCATTATATGGGGGGGAAGTGACATCCTGCATGGGGCATTATATAGGGGCGGTGAGTGACATCCTGCATGGGGCATTATATGGGGGAGAGGTGACATCCTGCATGGGGCATTATATGGGGGGGCAAGTGACATCCTGCATGGGGCATTATATGGGGGGGAAGAGGTGACATCCTGCATAGGGTATTATATGGGAGGAGAGATGACATCCTGCATGGGGCATTATATGGGGGGGAAGTGACATCCTGCATGGGGCATTATATAGGGGCGGTGAGTGACATCCAGCATTGGGCATTATATGGGGGGAAAGGTGACATCCTGCAGGGGTCATTATATGGGGGGGAAGTGACATCCTGCATGGGGCATTATATGGGGGGGAGTGACATCCTGCATGTGGCATTATATGGGGGAGAGAGGTGACATCCTGCATGGGGCATTATATGGGGGTGGGGTGACATCCTGCAGGGGGCATTATATAGGGGGAAGTGACATCCTGCATGGGGCATTATGTGGGGGCACAGCCTGCATGGGGCATTATGTGGGGGCTAGTATTCTGTATGGGGCGTTATAAGGGGGCCAATATCCTCTATGGAGCGTTATATGGGGGCCAGTATCCTGTATGGAGCGTTATATGGGGACCAGAATTCTGCATGGAGCGTTATATGGGGTCCATTATTCTGTATGGAGCAAAATATGGGGCCCATAATACTGTATGGCGGACTATACTGTCCGGTCTGCACTGTGCATTGCGAGGATTCTCTGGTTTCTTAGCTATTGTAGAATTTACAATAGATATCACTCATGTAATGTAAGAAGTGAAATCTTCGGCATTGTACTATAGATATATTTCTCTGCGGTATCTGTGCATCATGAATCGTGGTGTGTTAAAGGGGCCCACTGAGACTCTTTCGCCCAGGGCCCACAAAAACCTGGTGCCGGCCCTGGATAGTACAATACCAAAGATTTCACTTACTTCTTACATGAGTGATATTTATTGTAAATTCTACAACAGCTCAGAAACCGGCGATTCAAATGTTTTCATTTTAGACCGGACAGTATAGTCCTCCATATAGAATTTTGGGCACCACATCGACCTCCATACAGTATTATGGGCACCACATAGTCCTTCATACAGTATAATGTGCCCCATGTAATGCTCCATACAGAATAATGAACCCCATATAATGCTCCATACAGGATAATGGACCCCATATAATGCTCCATACATAATAATGAGCCCCATATCTAATATATATCATTGTCTTATCCCGTCTGTCTGTCTGTCTATCTGTCTGTCTGTCTGTCCAGGAAATCCCACGTCGCTGATTGGTCAGGCCGCGGCCAATCAGCGACGTGGGATTTCAGAAAAAGATGGCGGCCGTTAGCGGCTCACCCTCACACGCTCACCCGCACACGCTCACCCTCACCCGCTCACCCTCAGACGCTCACCCTCACGCTCTGACGCTCACGCTCTAACGCTCACGCTCGGACGCTCACGCTCGGACGCTCACGCTCTGGCGCTCACGCTCTCACGCTCTGACGCGCTCACCCGCTCCCACGATCACCCGCTCACCCTGTGCTAGCCGGTCATCTCCCGGCTGCTCGCAGCAGAAGTTCCCCGACCGGCGGCGTCGCTCCCCGGTCCTCCAAAATTCATTAGGGGCCCCGGGGGATACATTGGGGGGTTAATTTAAAGTAGTGTGACTCGCCCCCTGGGCCGTGGGGCACGCGGATCCGGGCGATAGGGGAACGATGGGGGTAGTAGTGGCGGCCCGGTCTCGCGGCTCAGGGTGGTCAGACCAATGGTAGTCTGCTACTGTACTTTAGATAATGTCCGACTACGCCATCCGGGGATTGCGGTTATTAGGAACCGCCGCTGCAAGGCAGTCTGCTGGGGCCGATGACGTGTGCAGCTGGGATGATGTGACTCCCCACGGGAAGAGTGCGGCCCCAGGGCAGTGTAGTGGATGGTGGGAGTGATGGTGGTGAGAGTCCCAGTACCGGTAATGCCGGAGGAGCGAAAAAGCACACGGACAACGTACTGCAGTCCAGGGTCTTTACTCACGGTTAATATCCAAGTCACTTCTGCAGGGAATGACTGCCCGAGCCGTGCTGCGTCCACCAGGTGAGGGGCTCGGTCAACTCCCAGACAGCTCAGGAGTATGGCTCAAGACCCCCTTTTGTCCTTTCTCTGGCCTGCCTCACCAGTGACCCACTTTTGTTCAGCTGCCACGGACTTGTGCGGTTAAACGTGGGCCCCGTCCTCCGCTGTCCTATATGGTGCCTTCCTAGCAGGTTTGATGAGGTGCTGCACCAATAAATGGTCACAGCCTCCGGTCTTTGGCTGAGGGTTGTTTCTCCTCCACCAACTTGGGATCCGGTACCCTTAATCTGCCTGACCCTGCACCCTGGATTCTCGTGGGTTCTTAGGGTCCCTTCCACCTTCTTGTTCCTGAGCCCTTCTGTTTCTCTGTCTCTTCTTCTCCCTTTCCGTTCCTTCCTGTTCCTTTCTCTTGGAGCTGGGCTCAGGTGGCACCACAGCTCCCCTTCACCTCCTCCTCGGCCTCTCACTAGGCCCTCCTGGAGTAGAGCTCCTACAGAGCCTCTACTCACTGTCTTCTCCTCTCTGGACAGAACCTAGGTCTAAGATGGTGCCCACCTTTTATACCTCAATCTGACCATGAGCCCAGGTGACCAGCAACCAATGGGCTCCTTCCTATGCTCAATAACCAACCCCTATCTGCCCCTACAGCACTGGGTGTTCCACCCCCCTCCCCACTCCAGGCAGGGATATAGTCGGTCGTGCCTGCACTACTGTCTAGTGGGAGCACCATTGAGCTGTCCCTGTCCCTCGGAAATGGGGTGTGTGTGCTGTATGCAGCTAACTGAGCCCTGGTCCATACTCCATCTTTACCCGGGAGTGGAATATCACACCTCTGGTCTGAGGTGCAATACCCCTGTAGCGGCCGAACCCTCGGGGCGCTACAAGTGCACAACCCATTTAAACACTGCTTCGCTGATTAGTCGCGCCCGGTCGGCCGCATACATATTCTAGAATACCCGATGCGTTAGAATCGGGCCACCATCTAGTAGTATATAATGGGCCCCATATATTGCTCCATACAGAATAATGGACCCCATATAGTGCTCCATACAGAATAATGAGTCAGATATATTGCTCCATAAAGTATAATGAACCCCATATAATGCTCCATACAGAATAATGGACCCCATATAATACTCCATACAGAATAATGGGCCCAATATAATGCCCCATACAGAATAATGGGCCCCATATAATGCTCCATACAGAATAATGGACCCCATATAATGATCCATACAGAATAATGGGCCCCATATACTGCTCTATAGAGAATGGGCCCCATATATAGCTCCATACAGTATGGGCCCCATATATTACTCCATACAGTATGGGACCCATATAATGCTCCATAGAGAATGGGCTCCATATTATGCTCCATAGAGAAAGGGCCCCATATTATGCTTCATATAGAATGGGCTCCATATTATGCTCCATAGAGAATGGGCCCCATATTATGCTCCATAGAGAATGGGCCCCATATTATGCTCCATAGAGAATGGGCCCCATATTATGCTCCATAGAGAATGGGCCGCATATTATGCTCAATACAGAATAGGCCCCATATTATGCTCCATACAGAATGGGCCCCATATTAGGCTCCATACAGAATGGGCCCCATATATACAGTAGCTCTATACATTTAAAAAAAAATCAAATACTCACCTCTCCTTGCTGGTGGCAGGCCAGGACTCCTCAGCGTCTTCCGGCTCTCTGCACTGTCAGAGCAGAGAGCGCACTTGACTGATGTCATCGCTCCCTCTGTCCCTGACATGTCACAGTGTCAAAAGACACTGGAGCTGTGGAGGATCGGGGAGAGGTAAGTATAAGTGCGGGGGCCCAGAGCACAGCAGGGGAGCCCACTCGCGGGCGCTGGCATCGCGCTCTCTCGATTCACCGGCCCCATCAAGTGCCGGGGTTCCCGACCGCGAGTGCCCCCCCATTTGCTCAGGGCCTCGGCACTTGCCCGGGCGTGCCGGGTGCTGACGCTGATCCTGGTCCTCACAATAGCTCCCACACTGTATGAGGGCCCACCACAGTAGTCCCCACATAGTATAAAGGTCCCCCATACTTTATGATATGATTTCCCGACACTTCAAGCATTAATTAAAATGAAAAAAAAACATCAAATACTCACCTAATCCAGGATCCTGACGAGTCCACCACCAAAGCGTGGGTGGAACAACCTGTTGATGTCATTGCATTGGGGTACTCACAGGACGTCAGAGTCTTATCCACTGAATCACCCTGCCGTTCTATAGGCCGACCTGCAATCTACAGAACAGCAAGCTCCCTGCTCTACCGCAGAACTTAAGTTAAGAGTAGTGCGAACAAGACGACCTACAAACCTGGATCAGTTACACCAGTTTTGTCAGGAGGAATGGGCCCAAATTCCGACCAACTATTTTGAGAAGCTTGTGGAAGGATATCCCAAACGTTTGTCCCAAGTCTTTCAGTTTAATGGCAATGGTACCAAATACTAATGAAATGTATGTAAACTTTTGAATTTGCAGTAAGTAATAAAAATGCCTTAAAACATTCTCTCTCTCTCATTATTTTGGCATCTGGCAAATATTAAAAATAATGGTAATCCTCATTGACCTAAAACGTGAAAGATTTATTCTGAATTCATGTCAGATATTGAGAAAAACGTGCATATGTGTCTTCTTATATAGTGTATATAAACTTCTGGTTTCAACTGTATATATTAGTATTTGATGTTGTCTGCATAACTGGCTTAGCTGCAGTGCACTGCACGTGCGATGACTTCACAAGATCAGTGCCGCAGTACTTGCACTGCTTAGAACGAAGCAGTATGCCGGGGAGAATGGAAGCAAGGTGAGTAATGTTTTTTTTTTTTAATGTCAGTAGCAGTGGGGACTGAGGGCTGTGCTGTGGAGAACATCTTGCTGAGTGGGAGGTAGTGGGGAACATTATACTGAGTGGGGAGTGGGCTTTGAGGGACATCATACTGAGTGTGGGTGAGCTGTGGGGAACATCATGCCAGGGTCGGACTGGCCTAGCGAGGTGCCGGGGAAATCCCCGGTGGGCCCTTGAAGAGGAGTGTAGGAGTAAGCGTCGAATTAAAAAGAAAAAAAAGGGGGGGAGACATAGTGGCGGCAGGCCCTTTAACCACCGCGATGCCCAGGACAGTGGCGGGCGGGGCCAGGGAGCAGGAGAGCCGAAGAGCAGCGGCTGCACGGCAGCGTCACACTTAGCAGCCACGGGCGCAGCCACGTCTGCTAAAAGTGACGTCACTCACCACGCAGCGCTGCAGTCTCCTGCTGTAGGAGCGCTTCAACAAAGTATATGGGCCGGAGTGGAGACAAATCAAGGTAGGGTGATATTTGTGTGTGTTTGTATGAATTTTTATGTATGGACATGTGTGTGTCTGCTTATGTATTTCTGTGCATGTGTCTGCATGCACGTGTCTGTGTTTACGTGTGCATTTCTGTGTGTGTGTATGTCTTTGCATGTCTGCGCATGCATTTCTGCACGTGCATCCGTGTTAGCATGTGCATTTCTGTGCATGTAAGTCTTTGAGTGTCT
The DNA here is from genome assembly GCF_046119375.1 of Phyllobates terribilis. Lineage (NCBI taxonomy): Eukaryota > Metazoa > Chordata > Amphibia > Anura > Dendrobatidae > Phyllobates > Phyllobates terribilis. The sequence goes on from NW_027362764.1 coordinate 752,419,227, forward strand.
GCATGTCTGTGTGTCTACGTGTGCGTGTCTACATGTGTATATGTCTTCACACATGTGTGCGTGCTTCCCTGCGTGTGTGCATGTGTCATTTTTGTGTATGTGATTGTCTGAGAGTACATGACTGCATGTGCATTTCTGTGTGTGCTTGGCTGATTGTGTATACACGAGTGTATACACGTATGTATACATGTCCCCATTTCTGTGAGTGTGTGTATCTGCGTGTGTGTATATTAGGGCTCTTTCACACATCCTGATATTTCCAGTACTGGAGAAACCAATATCGCAGAGGTCCGTGTGCACCTGTGTGACAACCGTATGCCGCCCGTGTACTGCATCAGGAGTACACGTACACGTACCGGCGCCTTGGAATCAGTGTACAGTTCATGCTGTTCCCAAGCGCCAGGTGCTAAACACTGCCCTCATCATGGTTCCCTGCTGGAGCTGCAATCAGCATCAACAGGGACCATGATGAGAGTAGTAGTGTCTGCTCCCGCAGTGTCCTGGTGTAAAAATAAGAATAAAATAAAAAAAATCCTTGTACTCACCTGTCGTAAGTGTCCCCTGCTGCAATCCATGCGACCGCTCAGCAGAGGAGCCGGGGAGAATGACTCCTGCAGTGAATGAGCCCCGGAGCTGCTCTAAATGAGCAGTGTCCTGTCACTCACTGAGCGCAGCTCGCCCGCTCGCTGCAGCGCTTCTTTCTCCCCGACTCCTCGGTGTGATTGGTCACATGGATTACAGCGAGGGAGACTTAGGTGAGTATAAGGAGTCACCGTGTGAGAGGACAGTATGAAGAGCTGGCCCAGTATGGTAAGGAGGGGGCTGTGTGGAGGGCATGTACCATAAGAGGAGTAGAGTGTGGGACATATTTTGTGCAGGGAGCATTGTGAGAGTTAGGTTTATTCAGGGGCCCAGTATAGGGCAGATATTTTTATTCAGTAGCATTATAATGACACTGCTATCTTTAAGGGCATCGTGTGGGGATGTGCTGCAGAAGACTGGACAAGATGGAAGTCTGCAGAGACGAGCTGTGGATGGGAAAAGTCATCATGGAGACTGGACAAGATGGAGACGAAAAGAAAGAGAACGACTCTAATCAGAGAAGACGTCTCAGGTAAGATACCTGGGTGTAAATGTGTATTTGTCATCCTGCCTGCGTCTCATCAGTACTGTGGTTCTTGTATGGTCCACAGTCTGATGATGACTGGTAACAACAACTCCCAGTATCTCTATTGTTAATTACATTCTGGCAGTTGTAGGTTCATACTATACAAAGGTATATGGGGTTGACTTGACATTACAATTGATGGACCAGATACAGATGGTGGTTCAGATGATGTATTCATCTACTGGCGTGTTTGTGCATGTTTGTGTATCTGAAATTATATGTATTTTTGCAAGATGCGTGTATGTAATGGTGCATTGTGGTGTGTAATAACATTCACATACTTGGGGCACATTTACTAAATCTATTACGGCTCTTTCACATGTGTAAGGGAATTCCATTTGTCTTTCCATATTTAGCAACAGACAAGTGAAATTTGCTAACCTTAACTGTCACCTTAGGGTTGTGCTTTTATGGAGCGGGATCAGGAGCTGAGCCTTCACCATACCGGGCAGATGTCGGCTGTGATTCATCGCCGGAGTCTGCCTGTAACAGCAGTGATCAGAGCTCGCCTTGATTGCTGCTGTTGTAAGTATTTAAGTGCCCTTGTCAATCACTGACAGCGGCATTTAGATAGCACGATGGCCTGCGCATGCACTCACCTTCTTCCTTCAGCATCCTGTGACGCAGTTGCAGGTTGCTGATGGGTTGCGAGTAGTGATGATCGAGCATGCTCGCTGCTCGAGATTTACGAGCATGCTCAGGCAAGCACCTATTATCTTCAGCGTGCTCGGGGGTTAAGTTTTCGTCGCTCCATGAACATAATTTGCGACTGTTTCACAGCTTTAATACATGTGAGGAATGCTGGAAGAACAGGCATTCCTCACATGTGTTAAAGTTATCAAACAGTCGCAAATCATATTCACTGAGCGACGAAAACTTAACCCCTGAGCACGCTGAAGATAATAGGTGCTCACCCGAGCATGCTCATAAATCTCGAGCAAAGAGCATGCTCGATCATCACTAGTTGCCAGTGTTATGATCTGCTACAGAGACTAAGGAAAGAGAGGAGATCTGTCCCTACAATAGAACTAAACTAGATCCCTACGATGTAACGGGGAACCTGATCCTGCGATCAGACCCGCTAAAGTCCTCGGCTAGTCTGAACGCAGACCTATAGATGTGAGGGAGGGATCCCTACAAGATCTAGGGACTGGGAAAAGTTGGACACCTCCTAGCAGAAATAGTAGCAGTCAAAGACAAACACACAACAAAAAGGCATAGGGGTCAGAAGACCTAGCAAAACTAACAGAGAACGGCAACAGAGCAACAAGCTAGCTCAACAGTAGTAAATACAAATGAAGTCCAGCAAAGCCAGGAGGGCGGAGCCGGATTAAATAGGCAAAATGGTCATGTGACCAGCAAACTAAAAAAAAACTAACAGGAGAGTTGTAACAGTACCCCCTCTTCTAAGAGGATCCTCCGGATCCCCTAGGCCCAGGCTTACCAGGAAACCTCCTGTGAAACGCTCGGACAAGTCTGGGAGCAGAAACATCATCCGCCCTCACCCATGAGTTATCCTCAGGTCCGAAACCCTTCCAAGCGACGAGATACTGCAAACTCCCTCTATACCGTCTAGAATTAAGGATGCGGGAAATTTCATATTCCCCGTCCTCCACCACCGGAGGAACAGTGGCAGAGGCGTCACCATCCGACACATCAGCTTTTTTCAACAGAGAAACATGAAACACCGGATTAATCCTCCAGGACGTAGGAACCTCCAGCCTAACAGCAGATTGGTTAACTATCTGAAGTACCTTAAAGGGCCCTACGAACTTGGGACCCAATTTTTTAGAAGGAATCCTCAATCGCAGATTCTTAGAGGACAACCAAACCATGTCACCAACAGCAAACAAAACCTCTTGCCGTTTCCTATCAAAGTACCTCTTAGATTTCTTGTTAGCCTCCTGAAGATTACCATGCACATCCGTCCAAACTCTCTCCAAATCACCGGAAAAACTCTCCTCCTCAGGCACAGCCGAAACCAATTTGGAAAATGACCCAAAAGACGGATGTCTCCCAGAACAACAAAAAAAAGGCGAACATCCAGCAGAAGAGGATGTATGGTTGTTAAGAGCAAATTCAGCAAGTGGCAGAAACTCAGACCACCCCTCTTGATTGTCTGCCACAAAACAACGCAAGAACTGCTCAACATCCTGGTTCTTCTTTTCTGTCTGGCCATTAGACTCAGGATGATATCCGGATGAAAACGACAAATGAACTCCCAACCTGTCACAAAAGGCACGCCAAAAACGAGCCACGAACTGAGGTCCCCTATCAGAAACAATGTCAGTAGGAACACCATGTAGTCTGACAATTTCCTTGACAAAGGCCTTGGCGAGTGTCTTAGCGCAAGGCAGTTTGATGAAGGGAACCAAGTGACACATCTTGCTAAAACGGTCCACGACCACCCAGATGACCGTGAAACCTTCAGAGGGAGGAAGGTCAGTAATAAAGTCCATAGCAAGATGTGTCCAAGGTGCACTAGGAACCTCCAGAGGGCAATGCAACCCCGCAGCAGGAGCATGCGAAGACTTGGATCTTGCACACACAGTACATTGGCGCACCCACTTAATGACTTCCTTCTGCCACCCAGGCCACCAAAAACTGCGACCCACAAGTCTCTTGGTCTCAGAAATTCCTGGATGACCTGCCAACCGAGACTCATGACACTCAACAAACAAATCTCTCCTAAAGTTCCTAGGCACAAACAACCTCCCATGGGGAGTGTTAGATGGGGCATTCTCCTGTGCTTTAAGAATCTCATCCTCCAAAACGGAGTCCAAAGCAGCAATCACAACACCTTCTTGTAAAATGGTCTCCTCTTCCTCCTCAAGACCGACCATGGGAGAAAAGCTGCGAGACAAAGCATCCGCTTTAACATTCTTGGTACCCGGGATGTAAGTAACGGAAAAATTAAACCGCGAGAAAAAAAGTGCCCACCTAGCCTGACGGGCATTCAAGCGCTTGGCAGCATCAAGATAGATCAGATTTTTATGATCAGTGAAAACCTGAATGGGAAATTCAGCACCTTCCAAGAGATGACGCCAGTGTTCAAATGCGAGTTTAATCGCCAGCAATTCCCGATTACCAATATCGTAATTAAGTTCAGTCTCGGAAAATTTTTTTGAAAAAAAGGCACAGGGATGTACTCCATCCTTGTTTTCCTGAGACAACACCGCACCAACCCCCACCGAAGAAGCATCAACCTCAACCAAAAACGGCTTAGTCACATCAGGCTGCATAAGGATGGGAGCAGAGGTGAACCTCTCCTTTAGAAACACAAAAGCTTCAATGGCCTCAGAAGTCCACTGAACCGCATTAGCACCTTTCCTGGTGAGATCGGTCAGCGGTTTGACAATAATAGAAAATTTTTTATGAATTTTCTGTAATAATTGGCGAAACCCAAAAACCTCTGTATCGATTTCAAACCAATAGGCCTAGGCCATTCCTGCACAGCTTGAACTTTAACCGGGTCCATCTCAAAACCTTCACTGGAGATAATGTAGCCCAAAAAACTAATTCTCTGTACAGCGAACTCACATTTCTCCAGCTTAGCAAAAAGCGAATTGTCCATTAATAACTGTAATACCTCACGTACGCTCCGCCAATGAGACTCCAGATCCGGCGAATAAATCAAAATGTCATCCAAATACACAACCACATTTTTGCCGATTAAAGGTCTAAGGATATCATTAATAAGATTCTGAAAAAATGCTGGAGCATTGGTGAGACCAAAAGGCATAACCAGATTCTCAAAATGACCCATAGGAGTGTTAAAAGCAGTCTTCCATTCATCACCCTCCTTCATGCGCAACAAATTGTATGCCCCCCGGAGATCAATTTTAGAGAACCACTTGGCCCCCACTAACTGGTTAAATAAATCAGGAATCAATGGCAGTGGGTAAGGATTGCGTACAGTAATTTTATTAATCTCACGAAAGTCCAGAAAGTCCAGACAAGGACGTAAACCGCCATCTTTTTTTTTTTACAAAAAAAAATCCAACAGCCACAGGAGACTTGGAAGGCCTAATGTGACCGGCGGCCAAGCTTGTCTGTATGTATTCTTCCAAAGCCTTTCTTTCAGGAATAGTAAGATTAAATAAACGACTCTTAGGAAGAGTCGCTCCAGGGACAAATTCAATGGTACAATCATAGTCTCTATGGGGAGACAAAACCTGCGACTCCTCCTCAGAAAAAACTCTCCAAAAATCCTGAATAGGTACAGGCAATTCCCCTTTATCCACCGCAGCAATGCGTCCGTTACAACACTTGTCATAACACTTAGGGCTCCAGGACTTAATTTCATTGGTAGACCAATCCAGTACAGGATTGTGCAATTTTAACCAGGGTAACCCCAATATTACTGGAGAAGGCAAATTATCCAATACCACCAAATCCAAATTCTCTTGATGAATACCATTAATAGTGAGGGGAAATTCACAGACCTTGTGAGTAACACTCTACAAGGGAGAGCCATCAACAGAAACTACAGCAATAGGGGATGACAAAGTTTTAGGTTCTAATCTAAGTTTTTCCAAGAATCCCCCATCAATCACATTCAGAGTAGATCCACAATCCACAAATACCCGAAATTCAATTAATTCATCCTGAGCAGCAGTAGTGGCAGATAGGAATACTCCCTTAGAATTTAAACAGGCAATACGAGCATGACTGACCATTTTTTTTTCTTTCTTCCTACGAAGCACACAGTTCTTAATAAAATGACCAGAATTTCCGCAATAGAAACACAAGCCTTCAGAAAGTCGGCGGTCTTTTTCCTGAGAGCGGGGTGCCATCGCCCCAATTTCCATCGGCTCTCCATTGTCAGCACAGAACCTCTCAGGACTCGAAGCTGACATAGCAGAGGATTTGATCTCATTAACCCTTTCACGCAGTCTCCTGTCTACCCGTATAGCTAATTGCATTGCCTCCTGCAAGTTTCCAGGTGTGGGATAAGCAATCAGTAAATCCTTAACCCTTTCACCTAGTCCTGCAAGAAACAAGCTTTTCAAAGCTGAATCGTTCCACCCCACCTGGGCAGACCACCGACGGAATTGAGAACAATATTTTTCCACATTACCTGATCCCTGCCTCAAACGTCTTAATTCAGACTCAGCAGATGAGACACGATCAGGATCATCGTACAACAAACCCAAAGCAGAAAAAAAACTATCCACTGATCTAAAGCACGGATCACTAGGTTGGAGAGAGAAGGCCCATCCCTGAGGATCTTTGCGCAAAAGTGACATTATGATCCCTATGCGCTGTGATTCATCACCAGAGGATCCGGGTCTCAAACGAAAATATAATAGACAAGCATTTTTAAAAGAAAAAAAATCTTGTTGTTCGCCAAAAAATAAATCAGGCAGACGTACCTTAGGTTCCACAAAATGCGCTCCAGAACAGCTACTCACGTGTTGTTGGAGCTTGGTCACCTCCAGAGAGAGTCCCTGCAAGCGTTGAGCCAAATCTTGCACCAAGACCATGATGGAAAACTGGAGGTCTTTCCTTAGAGAAATTTTTTTTTTTTTATGGCTGGACTTACTGTTATGATCTGCTACAGAGACTAAGGAAAGAGAAGAGATCTGTCCCTACAATAGAACTAAACTAGATCCCTACGATGTAACGGGGAACCTGATCCTGCGATCAGACCCGCTAAAGTCCTCGGCTAGTCTGAACGCAGACCTATAGATGTGAGGGAGGGATCCCTACAAGATCTAGGGACTGGGAAAAGTTGGACACCTCCTAGCAGAAATAGTAGCAGTCAAAGACAAACACACAACAAAAAGGCATAGGGGTCAGAAGACCTAGCAAAACTAACAGAGAACGGCAACAGAGCAACAAGCTAGCTCAACATTAGTAAATACAAATGAAGTCCAGCAAAGCCAGGAGGGCGGAGCCGGATTAAATAGGCAAAATGGTCATGTGACCAGCAAACTAAAAAAAACCTAACAGGAGAGTTGTAACAGCCAGTAGTGCTGAGCATGCATGGTCAGATAAGGTGCTATCCAAGCATGCTCGGGTGTTATCCGAATATCTTGTAGTGCTCTGCTAATACGCTCGAGTCCCTGCGATAGCATGTTTTGCTGCGGTAGACAGATGCAACACATGTAGGGATTACCTAAAAAACAGGCAATTCCTGCATGTGTTGTGTCTGCCTCTGCCTACTGCCACAAAACATGCTACCACAGGGACTCGAGCATATTAGCAGAGCTAATATACTCGGATAACACCTGAGCATGCTTGGATAATTTTCACGGTTCCACCCCTCACTGTGTCTGGGATGCAGTTACTGACAGCTCAGCTGTCCAATCTTGTTCAGGGGCATGCTGGAGCTGTCAGTACTGTGATTGACAGCTCGACCATCCAATCTGCTACATGGGCGTGCAATAGCTGTTAGTGTGGTGATTGACAGCTCGGCTGTCCAACCTGAGACTGGGAGGCACTGGCTATCTTCAGGTGCTCATTATCCCAGTTGAATGCCTGAATACTTAACTGAGCTGTTTGTCCCAGATCTCGGCCAGATGTACATTCAGCTAGTGTGAGGTTAGTGCTCTGTGCCTTGAGTTCTGTTTATTGATCTTCTGTCTATTTTAAATTTTATGCTCAATCGGTTCACAGTCTACTGTAAATGTGGTCAAGCAGTCCACATCTAGTGTATATGCTGTGGTCACTCAGTCCATTCTTTATAATTAATGGCCTTCGGTTGAAACTCGAGCCATGACGACTGGATGAATTAACAATCTTTAGGAAGATCAATCTTGCGCAAGACTAGATAGGTCCACTAAGATCTTCTCCACCATTATCTTGATAGTATCAATCCATTGGATTGGTTGCTGGTCTTGCTCTTTGCTTTCTTCCTTCTATACTTCAAAGTATGATGTCCTTTTCCAGTAATTGCGTCTTCCAGTCAATCCATAGACTAGTGTAAATGCTGTTGTCAGTCAGTCCACAACTAATTTAAATGCTGTGGACTGTCAGTCCTCGTAAATTTTGTGGTCAATTGGTCCACAGTGTAGTCTTAATACTGTGGTCAGTCTCTTGTAATCGCGGTATTGATTGCTACACCGCTTAATACAAGGCTATTCTATGAAACAGAATAGGGGATTCCTCACTTTAGAATACAGAGGATAAGGAAAAGAAATGTTCCTTATGTCTCTACCTAAGATATGGTTGTGTTATACTAGGAGTTGTGTATAGAAAATATACATATGTAAAACACTAACAATAAATTCTCATGTATCAGGAAGGTGTTGTCACACCTCCGCAGGTCTAGAACTTATGCCTAGACCGACTATTATCAGTAATTAATATGAATATTAATTACCTGTTATGTGACTTTCCATATTCTATTCTTGGAGTCCACAAGGAAACATTTCAAATCCCACCATGTCAATGGGCGTCAGTCACCTGTAAATATTCAAAAGAGTGATAATATGTTCCTGCTACATGCTATATACACCAAAAAGTATAACACTCTAGGGCCAAAATTACTTATTTCGAAGATAAAGACTGTGGTCAGTCGGTCTGCATTTTATTATAAAAAATGTAGTCAGACAGTCCAGAGTCTATAACAAATTTTATGCTCAATCAGTTCAGTCTACTGTAAATGTGGTCAGGCAGTCCACATCTAGTGTGTATGCTGTGGTCAGTCAGTCCACATCTAGTGTATATGCTGTGGTCAGTCAGTCAGTCCATTCTTTATATTTAATGGCCTTCGGTTGAAACTCGAGCCATGACGACTTGATGAATTAATGATCTTTAGGAAGATCAATCTTGTGCAAGACAAGATAGGTCCACTAGGGTCTTCTTCACCATTATCTTGATAGTATCAATCAATTGGATTGGTTGCTAGTCTTCCTCTTTGCTTTCCTCCTTCTATATTTCAAAGTATGATGTCCTTTTCCAGTGATTGCTGTTTTCCATTCAATCCTTAGACTAGTGTAAATGCTGTTGTCAGTCAGTCCACAACTAATTCAAACGCTGTGGACTGTCAGTCCTTTTAAATGTTGTGGTTATTTAGTCCACAGTGTAATTTTAATACTGTGGTCAGTCTCTTGTAATCGCGGTATTGATTGTTACACCGCTGATTACAAGGCTATTCTATGAAATAGAATAAGGGATATCTCACTTTAGAAGACAGAGGTTGGCCCACAGTCTACTGTAAATATGATCAGGCAGTCCACACCTAGTGTGAATGCTGTGGTCAGTCAGTCCATTTTTTATTATTAACGGCCTTGGGTTGAAATTCGAGCCATGACGACTGGATGAATTAACGATCTTTAGGAAGATCAATTTTGTGAAAGACTACATAGGTCCACTAGGCTCTTCACCACCGTTATCTTGATAGTATCAATCCTTAGGATTGGCTGCTGGTCTTCCTCTTTGCTTTCTTCCTTCTATACTTCAAAGTATGATGTCCTTTTCCAGTGATTGCTGTCTTCCAGTCAATCCTTAGACTAGTGTAAATGCTGTTGTCAGTCAGTCCACAACTAATTCAAACGCTGTGGACTGTCAGTCCTTTTAAATGCTGTGGTTATTCAGTCCACAGTGTAGTCTTAATAATGTGGTCAGTCTCTTGTAATCCCGGTATTGATTGTTACACCGCTGATTACAAGGCTATTCTATGAAATAGAATAAGGGATTCCTCCTTTTAAAAGACAGAGGTTGGCCAACAGTCTAGTCTATTGTAAATGTAGTCAAGCAGTCCACACCTAGTGTGAATGCTATACTCAGGCAGTCCACACCCAGTGTGAATGCTGTGGTCAGTCAGCCCATTTTTTATTAACGGCCTTCGGATGAAACTCGAGCCATGACGACTGGATGAATTAACGATCTATAGGAAGATCAATTTTGTGAAAGACTACATAGGTCCACTAGGCTCTTCACCACCGTTATCTTGATAGTGTCAATTCTTTGGATTGGCTGCTGGTCTTCCTCTTTGCTTTCTTCCTTCTATACTTCAAAGTATGATGTCCTTTTCCAGTGATTGCTGTCATCCAGTCAATCCTTAGACTAGTGTAAATGCTGTTGTCAGTCAGTCCACACCTAATTTAGATGCTGTGGACTGTCAGTCCTCGTAAATTTTGTGGTCAATTGGTCCACAGTGTAGTCTTAATGCTGTGGTCAGTCTCTTGTAATCGCGGTATTGATTGTTACACCGCTGATTACAAGGCTATTCTATGAAACAGAATAAGGGATTCCTCACTTTAGAATACAGAGGATAAGGAAAAGAAATGTTCCTTATGTCTCTACCTAAGATATGGTTGTGTTATACTAGGAGTTGTGTATAGAAAATATACATATGTAAACCACTAACAGTATATTCTCATGTATCAGAAAGGTGTTGTCACACCTCCGCAGGTCTAAAACTTATGCCTAGACTGACTATTATCAGTAATTAATATGAATATTAATTACCTGTTATGTGACTTTCCACATTCTTTTCTTGGAGTCCACAAGGAAACATTTCAAATCTCACGATGTCAATGGGCGTCAGTCACCTGTAAATATTCAAAAGAGTGATAATATGTTCCTGCTACATGCTATACACACCAAAAAGTATAACACTCTAGGGCCAAAATTACTTATTTCAAAGATAAAGACTGTGGTCAGTCGGTCTGCATTTTATTATAAAAATTGTAGTCAGACAGTCCACTCTAAATTTTATGCTCAATTGGTTCACAATCTACTGTAAATGTGGTCTGGCAGTCCACATCTAGTGTATATGCTGTGGTCAGTCCATATTTTATTATTAAAGGCCTTTGGTAGAAACTCTAGCAATGATGTGTTGGGTGTTTGCTGGATCTGAAATGGGTTCAGAATCATCAGTGGATTCTATGGTCTACCATTCTGGTCCAGCCAGGACAGATGCTGCTCAGCATCATTATTGGTCCCAACGACTAGCTGGTGCACGAGATGTGCAGGTTGTCTCTTGGGTATTTGTGCCTAGCAACATGAATCATAGGTTGCGGAGGGAGACAGGGCTTCTGCAGCCTACGTCCAGGATGCATCGCACTGAGCATTCCCGTGACATGGCGGACCGTGATTGGTGGTTTGGGAGTCAGCTGACCCGGTGACCTGGCACCGCCTGATTGGTCGTGGGTGACGTCACCAATGGTGCGACGGTGCGCAGGGCTTAATCTTTAAAAGACCCGCCCACAAACATGACAGCGCGCTCTGATCTTTGAGCAATGATGGTGTGTGGACGCTTGGTCTCTTGGGCTCCACGTGTGTTTTATTTTCTGCTAGGCAGGTGTAGTGGAAATAGGCAGGCTAGTTGAAAGAGGCAGGTAGCTTCGTCTCACGGTCTGGCTCAGGCAAAGGGGTCGCCTTACACCCCAAGCAGCCTGCAGACCCCCCAGGCTGCATCGCGGACCCCGGGTTCGGTTGCGTTCCATTATAATAAAGTTGTTTGCAATCGTCCCCTTAACAGTATCAGAGCGCCAGGATCTTACTGAACATGGCTGACAAACAGCAACTGCAGCGCTATATACAGCAACTTGAGGCCAGACTTAGGACTCTGGAACAAGCTGCCCCGGTCGCTGATAACACGGCTGCGGTGAATGCTGCGACAGCTGCAACTACCCCGTTTTGCTCTCCCAGAAAAATTTTCTGGGGACAGTAAATCCTGCAGGGGTTTTATTAATTTATGCTCCATTCATTTGAAGATGATGGAGGCACGGTTCCCCTCCGAAAGAGCCAAAGTGGGTTATTTCATCTCATTACTCTCCCACAGGGCTCTGGAGTGGGCTACTCCTCTATGGAAGCGGAATGATCCGGTTGTGGCTAATGCGGGTCTTTTCCTTAAGACCCTAAAGAGTGTATTACTAGGTCCTCAGGTCACGCATGATACGCTCTTAAGCTTCTTGCGTTGATCCAGGGTTCGGCCACTGCCAGCCACTATGCCATCCAGTTCAGAACCTTAGCGGCTGAACTGGATTGGCCTGAGCGGTCGCTTATGCCGGTGTTTTGGAGGGGGTTGGCAGGGAATATTAAAGATGCTCTAGCTACCAGAGAGATCCCAACCTCTCTGAAAGAGTTGATCACTCTCGTTAACCGAATAGATCTGCGTCATGCAGAACGCAAGTTAGAGCTGGAGGTTTCCAGACCCCGGTTTCGGTTGGCATCCTCTTTCTCTAGACCTATCTCCAAACCCACGGGTCTCGACCCGGAGCCTGAGGCTATGGATATATCCCGGACTAAGTCTAAACCCCCTCGTTCCCGACTTGCACATCTCTTGGAGTACCCCGTTAATAAGGGTTCCAAGCGGTCGGGAAACCAGGGTGTCTAACCACTGTTGGAGGGGGTGTGTTAGATTCAGGGGTTTCCTCCTCCAAGTTATTGTATGAGGTGACGTTGTCCTTCAGAACAACCATGGTTACTGCCAGGGCGTGGGTGGATTGCCGATGGCAATTTTTGTCATCAACATTTGCCCAGAGGCATGCCATCCCTATGGAGTAACAGCCCAAGCCAATGAACATCAGTGTGGTCAACGGTTCTCTGCTGGACACACAAATCACTCACCAGTCAGCCCCCCTCACCATGTCGTTTCCTCAGGGTCACCGGGAGGTTATCTCTTTCCTTATTATCCCCGGGGGATTAGATGAGGTGCTATTGGGTCTCCCTTGGCTAGGTTGTCACACTCCACACATTGATTGGAGTACAGGGAGAATTTCTTGCTGGGGTAAGAATTGTGTGCCTCAATGTATGGTTACAGCCGCCCGGAGGGTAGTCTCAGAGCCTTCTCCCGACTTGTCCGCTCTGCCAGTACAATATCGTAGTTTTGCGGACGTCTTTTCCAAAAAGGGTGCAGAGACTCTACCCCCCCACCGACCGTATGACTGTCCTATTGACTTGGTCCCCCGGTACGGAGCCCCCTTGCGGTAGGGTTTATCCCCTGTCTGTACCCGAGACCCAGGCCATGTCAGACTATATCAAAGAGAACCTGGCCCGGGGGTTTATCTGAAAATCGGTCTCTCCTGCTGGAGCGGGGTTTTTCTTCGTCCAGAAGAGGGTGATTTACTTCCCTGCATTGATTACAGAGGACTAAATGCCATCACCATCAAAAATAAATACCCTCTGCCCCTTATTTCTGAACTATTCGACATGTTGCGAGGGGCTAACATCTTCACTAAATTGGACCAGCGAGGGGCCTATAATCTTGTGCGAATCCGTGAGGGTGACGAGTGGAAAACAGCCTTTAACACTCGTGATGGTCATTACGAGTATCTCGTCATGCCTTTCGGGTTATGCAATGCCCCTGCGGTTTTTCAAGATTTTGTCAACGATATCTTTCGGGATTTGCTGCTATCTTCCGTGGTAGTCTATCTTGATGATATCCTTATCTTTTCCCCGGACCTCTCTACACACAGAGAGGATGTTCGCAGAGTTTTTGAACAATTGCGAGCAAATTCTTTGTATTGTAAGCTGGAGAAGTGTCAGTTTGAACGAGAGTCTCTACCGTTCCTGGGCTACATCATATCCAGTAAGGGATTGGCTATGGACCCACAAAAGTTGGTGGCGGTACAGAACTGGCAGGAGCCCCACTCCCTTAAAGCGGTACAACGCTTCATGGGCTTTATCAACTACTACCGGCAGTTCATACCACATTTTTCCACACTGGTGGCTGCTTTAGCCGCTTTAACCAGGAAGGGTGCCAATCCCAAGAATTGGTCTAAGGAGACATCCGAGGCGTTCCAGGAGATTAAGTCCTATTTTTCTAGAGCTCCCATTCTCCATCGCCCGGATGTGGACAAGCCATTTTTCCTGGAGGTCGATGCCTCCTCTGTGGGAGCAGGAGCGGTTCTCTCTCAAAAGAATGAACAGGGTCGGACAAGACCATGTTTTTTCTTCTCCAAGACCTTCTCTCCAGCAGAGAAGAATTATACGATTGGTGACAAAGAGTTACTTGCTATTAAGATGGCTTTTTCGGAATGGAGGTACCTCTTGGAGGGAGCTAAACATCCTTTCGTGGTATATTCCGATCATAAAAATCTTTCGTACCTACAGACGGCGCAGCGTCTTAACCCAAGGCAGGCCAAGTGGTCTCTTTTCTTTTCCCGGTTTAATTTCTCAATTCACTTTTTAAAAGGGGAAAAGAACCCCCGGGCGGATGCTTTGTCCCGGTCTATGGATACCGTTGAGGATGAGGACGAGCCCAGGCTTATTTTTCCTCCAGAGTGTATGCGGATGGTGGCTCCAGTGTCTCTAAACCAGGTCCCTCCCGGGAGGACATTCGTTCCTCCTAATTTACAGAATTAGGTACTCTCCTGGGCACATGCCTCTAAGATCGGAGGTCATTTTGGGGACAAATGTACCACGGAGTTTCTCCAACGGTCGTATTGGCGGCCTCGGTTATCCCAGGACGTTAAAGAATATGTCCAAGCGTGTGTCTCCTGTGCAAGAAACAAATTGTCCCGTCAGAAGCCGGCTGGTCTTCTTCATCCGTTACCCGTGGCGGATAGACCTTGGGAGCTGGTTGGGATGGATTTTATTGTCGAGTTACCTAAGTCCCGGGGAAACGTGACAATATGGGTGGTGTCTGACCATTTTTCTAAGATGGTTCACCTGGTTCCTCTGCCTAGGGTTCCCTCTTCCCGGGTCCTGGTATCACTGTTCATTTGTCACGTTTTCCGTCTCCACGGAATGCTTGATAGGTTTGTCTGTGAAAGGGGTCCACAGTTTTCCTCCCGGTTCTGGAAAGAATTGTGTAATTTGCTTAGCATTGAACTGAATCTTTCTACTGCCTATCACCCGGAGACCAATGGTCTGGTGGAACGCACTAACCAGACGCTTGTGACATACTTGCGTCATTTCGTTTCGGCCAACCAGAATGACTGGGCGATATTGCTCCCCTGGCCAGAGTTTGCCCTAAACAACGCTGTGGCAGATTCCACAGGTCAGACTCCGTTTCTCCTAAATAATGGCCAACATCCGCGAGTCCCGGTTCCTATGCCAGTTTCCTCTGTGGAACCTGGGGTCAGAGATTGGGCTCTGGAGGCGCGGGAGGTTTGAGATCATACCCAGGATGCGATATTGGCCTCCAAGAATCGAATGAGAGAGTCGGCTGACACTCATCGCCATCCAGCCCCCGTATTCTCCCCGGGTGACAGGGTGTGGCTCGCGGCTCGCAATATCAGAGTACGCGGGGAATCCGCTAAGTTTGCCCCCCGTTTTATTGGTCCTTTCAGAATTTTGGCCCAAATAAACCCCGTTGTGTACTGGTTACAGTTACCACGACACATGAGGATTCACGACACTTTTCATGTGTCGCTCCTTAAGCCGGTTTGCCTGACCAAATTCTCGGAACCCCAACCTGCTCCAGACTCCAGGGGTGATGATTTCGAGGTACAGGCGATTGTGGGGTCTAAGATGGTTCGTGGAAAAAAATATTACCTTGTACACTGGAGGGGCCATGGATCTGAGGATTGTTCATGGGAACAAGTGGACCACATTCATGCTCCATTGCTCATTGAGTAATATGAGTGTCAAGTGGAGGGGGATAATGTTGGGTGTTTGCTGGATCTGAGATAGGTTCAGAATCATCAGTGGATTCTGGGGTCTCCCATTCTGGTCCAGCTGGGGCAAATGCTGCTCAGCATCGTCGTCGGTCCCAACGCCTAGCTGGTGCACGAGATGTGCAGGTTGTCTCTTGGGTATTTGTGCCTAGCAACATGAAGCATAGGTTGCGGAGGGAGACAGGGCTTCTGCAGCCTAAGTCCAAGATGCATCGCACTGAGCATGCCCGTGACATGGCAGACCGTGATTGGTGGTTTGGGAGTCAGCTGACCCGGTGACCTGGCACCGCCTGATTGGTCGCAGGTGACGTCACCAATGGTGTGACGGTGGGCAGGGCTTAATCTTTAAAAGACCCGCCCACAAACATGGCGGCGCGCTCTGATTTTTGAGCAATGATGGTGTTGTGTGGACGCTTGGTCTCTTGGGCTCCACGTGTGTTTTAGTTTCTGCTAGGCAGGTGTAGTGGAAGTAGGCAGGCTAGTTGAAATAGGCAGGTAGCTTCGTCTCACGGTCTGGCTCAGGCAAAGGGGTCGCCTTACACCCCAAGCAGCCTGCAGACGCCCTATCCCTGATAACACCTGTAAGCCACGTGGAGTGATACTCCTCAGTTTGGTAGCAAGCCGGCTGGAGGCACGTATGCGCCGGCCTGAGTCACACATGCATCCAAGCGCCAACAGCGTAGTCCCTGTGCTGCAACAGGTCTACAGATATATTATTTATCGCACATCTCCCGTGCCGTTAACGGAGAAAGTGCGAATCCCTATTCCTGTTCCGGTGTGCTGTAACACGGAGGGGATTGTTATTTAAGTTGGTTGTTTCCTTCTCACCCAGAAGGTGTTCGGCCGCAGTCCTCCAGGCCGCATCGCGGACCCCGGGTTCGGTTGCGTTCCATTATAATAAAGTTGTTTGCAACCATCCCCTTAACATGACGACTGGATGAATTAACGATCTTTGGAAAGATCAATTTTGTGCAAGACTAGATAGGTCCACTAGGGTTTTCTTCACCATTATGTAGATAGTGTCAATCCTTTGGATTGGTTGCTGGTCTTCCTCTTTGCCTACTTCCTTCTATTCTTCCGAGTATGATGTCCCTTTCCAGTAATTGCTGTCTTCCAGTCAATCCATAGAATAGTGTAAATGCTGTTGTCAGTCAGTCCACACCTAATTTAAATGCTGATTACAAATCTATTCTATGAAACAGAATAAGGGATTCCTCACTTTAGAAGACTGAGGATAATGAAAAGAAATGTTCCTTATGTCTCTACCTAAGATATGGTTGTGTTATACTAGGAGTTGTGTATAGAAAATATACATATGTTTACCACTAACAGTATATTCTCATGTATCAGAAGGGTGTTGTCACACCTCTGCAGGTCTAGAACGTATGCCTAGACTGACTATTATCAGTAATTAATATGAATATTAATTACCTGTTATGTGACTTTCCACATTCTTTTCTTGGAGTCCACAAGGAAACATTTCAAATCCCACGATGTCAAAGGGCATCAGTCACCTTTAAATATTCAAAAGAGTGATAATATGTTCCTGCTACATGCTATACACACCAAAAAGTATAACACTCCAGGGCCAAAATTACTTATTTCAAAGATAAAGGCTGTGGTCAGTCGGTTTGCATTTTATTATAAAAATAGTAGTCAGATAGTCCACAGTCTATTTTAAATTTTCTGCTCAATCGTTTCACAGTATACTGTAAGTGTGGTCAGGCAGTCCACATCTAGTGTATATGCTGTGTAACATCCCTGGCGGCATGCTTGCATGGTGCACCACCTCCCACCATGCAAGACCGCAATCTTACCCTTCACTCCAGCCTGCAAGCCGTGTTCCTGTTCATGCTGTGTGCATTCCTCTTGACTGTCTGCTTCGGGCGGCGGCCCGGTTAGTTTCTGATTCTTATAGCTGCTGTGGGCACACCCCTAATGCGTCTCCAGCTTATTGCTGTCAGTCACTAGATATTTAAACCCCCTCCACCCAGAAGGACGTGCCTGTGCAACACCTTCACTCAGTTTGTTCTTGCAACTGTATTGCCAGGTCCTGTCCTCTTACCTGTATCTTCTAGTCTGTGTCCGCCATCTCTGGTGGCTGTATACCCAGACCTGTTACCTGTGTCTTCTAGTCCGTCTCCGCCATCTCTGGGGGCTGTATACCCAGACCCGTTTCTGTATCTCGTAGCAGTAGCAGTTCCTGTCTGAACTGTCTCCTAGTCTGTTACTTGTTTTGTCTTTATGTCCGTACCCTTCCTTTTCCTGCATTGACTGAACCTGCACCTACCTTCAATTCGTTGTCTCTGTACTTCTGTTTGTGAGTTTTGTGTCCACTAGCTACTTCATTGTAAGTACCTTGTGTGTATCTAGTTCTGCTTGTCTCCTTTCCCTTACTTTGTATCTACCTTCTGTGTTCTAGCCATCTTTCTGTATTTTCCTATGTGTTCCATGGGAACAGAGCCCTGTCCTCTCTGCCTGCTTCGTCAGCCCTGTTCTGTTCTGCCTTGTCCACCGCTCCAGCGGTTCCGTTCTGCTCTGCCTTGTATACCGCACCTGCGGTTTAGCTCCGCTCCGCTTGTTCTCCACGTATGCGGTTTTTTGCTCAGCTTTGCTTGTCTACCGCATCTGCGGGTTTTGCTCTGCTCAGCTTTGTCTACCGCATCTGCGGTTTTGCTCTGCTTTGCTTGTCTACCGCATCTGCGGTTTTGCTCTGCTTTGCTTGTCTTCCGCATCTGTTGGTTTTGCTCTGCTCAGCTTTGTCTACCGCATCTGCGGTTTTGCTCTGCTCAGCTTTGTCTACCGCATCTGCGGTTTTGCTCTGCTTTGCTTGCTTACCGCATCTGCTTATTTTGCTCTGCTCAGCTTTGTCTACCGCATCTGCGGTTTTGCTCTGCTCAGCTTTGTCTACCGCATCTGCGGTTTTGCTCTGCTTTGCTTGTCTACCGCATCTGCGAGTTTTGCTCTGCTCAGCTTTGTCTACAGCATCTGCTGTTTTGCTCTGCTTTGCTTGTCTACCGCATCTGCGGGTTTTGCTCTGCTCAGCTTGTCTACCGCATCTGCGGGTTTTGCTCTGCTCAGCTTGTCTACCGCATCTGCGGTTTTGCTCTCTGCCTAGTCTACCGCTCCAGCGGTTCCTTTCTGCTTTGCTGTGTTCACCGCACCTGCTATTTAGTTTTGCTCTGCTAGCTCACCGCTCCGGCGGTTCCTCTTTGCTCTGCCTTGTCCACCGCACTTGCGGTTTAGTTCTGCTCTGCCTTGTCCTCGGCTCCAGCGGTTTCGCTTTACTCTACTTGTCTACCGCATCTGCGGCTCTGTTCCTGTCTCCCAGTCTGTACTGGACTCTATCCAGCTTGTGCTCCACCCTGCTAGTACCCACCTGTCCACACTCCAGCCATGCTTGCTAGTACCCCATCTGTCTGCACACCAGCCTTGCTTACTAGTACCCCACCTGTCTGCATACCTGCCATGCCTGCCAGGGCCCACCTGTCTGTATGCCAGCTTAACCTGCCTGTTCCTGCATTCTCCAGTGTGGGTCAACAGCTGTGACCGGGGTCTGACCTGGTGTAGCACCTGGTCCCTCTGCTCGGTTCCTCCTTGGTTCACGGAGTCGTTAGCCGCCGTGCGACCTTGGTCGGATCGGGTTGATACTTAGTTACGACCCTCCAAGCACTCCTCGGTTCATGGTACAGTGGGATCACTAATCATGCTCACGCCAGTCAGCCCGGGCGTGAGCGTAACATGCTGTGGTCAGTCAGTCAGTCCATTCTTTATAATTAATGGCCTTCGGTTGAAACTCGAGCCATGACGACTTGATGAATTAATGATCTTTAGGAAGATCAATCTTGTGCAAGACTAGATAGGTCCACTAGGGTCTTCTTCACCATTATCTTGATAGTATCAATCCATTGGATTGGTTGCTGGTCTTGCTCTTTGCTTTCTTCCTTCTATACTTCAAAGTCTGATGTCCTTTTCCACTGATTGCTGTGTTTCATTTAATCCTTAGACTAGTGTAAATGCTGTTGTCAGTCAGTCCACAGCTAATTTAAACGCTGTGGACTGTCAGTCCTTTTAAATGCTGTAGTCATTCAGTCCACAGTGTAGACTTAGTAGTGTGGTCAGTCTATTGTAATTGCGGTATTGATTGTTACACCGCTGATTACAAATCTATTCTCTGAAATAGAATAGGGGATTCCTCACTTTGGAAGACAGAGGTTGGCCCACAGTCTACTGTAAATATGATCAGGCAGTCCACAACTAGTGTGAATGCTGTGGTCAGTCAGTCCATTTTTTATTATCAAGGGCCTTCGGTTGAAACTCTAGCAATGACGACTGGATGAATTAACGATCTTTGGGAAGATCAATTTTGTGCAAGACTAAATAGGTCCACTAGGGTCTTCTCCACCTTTATCTTGATAGTGTCAATCCTTTGGATTGGCAGCTGGTCTTACTCTTTGCTTTCTTTCTTCTATACTTCAAAGTATGATGTCCTTTTCCAGTGATTGCTGTCTTCCAGTCAATCCTTAGACTAGTGTAAATGCTGTTGTCAGTCAGTCCACAACTAATTCAAATGCTGTGGACTGTCAGTCCTTTTAAATATTGTGGTCATTCAGTCCACAGTGTAATCTTAATAGTGTGGTCAGTGTCTTGTAATCGCGGTATTGATTGTTACACCGCTGATTACAAGGCTATTCTATGAAATACGAAAGGGGATTCCACACATTAGAAGACAGAGGTTGGCCCACAGTCTACTGTAAATGTGGTCAAGCAGTCCACACCTAGTGTGAATGCTGTAGTCAGGCTGTCCATTTTTTATTATTAACGGACTTCGGTTGAAACTCTAGCCATGACGACTGGATGAATTAACGATCTTTAGGAAGATCAATTTTGTGCAAGACTAAATAGGTCCACTAGGGTTTTCTTCACCATTATATTGATAGTGTCAATCCTTTGGATTGGTTGCTGGTCTTCCTCTTTTCCTTCTTCCTTGTATTCTTCCGAGTATGATGTCCCTTTCCAGTAATTGCTGTCTTCCAGTCAATCCATAGACTAGTGTAAATGCTGTTGTCAGTCAGTCCACACCTAATTTTAATGCTGTGGACCGTCAGTCCTCGTAAATTTTGTGGTCAATTGGTCCACAGTGTTGTCTTAATACTGTGGTCAGTCTCTTGTAATCGCGGTATTGATTGTTACACCGCTGATTACAAGGCTATTCTATGAAACAGAATAAGGGATTCCTCACTTTAGAAAACAGAGGATAATGAAAAGAAATGTTCCTTATGTCTCTACCTAAGATATGGTTGTGTTATACTAGGAGTTGTGTATAGGAAATATACATATGTAAACCACTAACAGTATATTCTCATGTATCAGAAAGGTGTTGTCACACCTCCGCAGGTCTAGAACTTATGCCTAGACCGACTATTATCAGTAATTAATATGAATATTAATTACCTGTTATGCGACTTTCCACATTCTTTTCTTGGAGTCCACAAGGAAACATTTGAAATCCCACCATGTCAATGGGCGTCAGTCACCTGTAAATATTCAAAAGAGTGATAATATGTTCCTGCTACATGCTATACACACCAAAAAATATAACACTCTAGGGCCAAAATTACTTATTTCAAAGATAAAGACTGTGGTCAGTCGCTCTGCATTTTATTATAAAAATTGTAGTCAGACAGTCCAGAGTCTATTACAAATTTTATGCTCAATAGTTTCACGGTCTACAGCAAATGTGGTCAGGCAGTCCACACCTAGTGTATATGCTGTGGTCAGTCAGTCAGTCCATTCTTTATAATTAATGGCCTTCGGTTGAAACTCGAGCCATGACGACTTGATGAATTAATGATCTTTAGGAAGATCAATCTTGTGGAAGACTAGATAGGTCCACTAGGGTCTTCTTCACCATTATCTTGATAGTATCAATCCATTGGATTGGTTGCTGGTCTTGCTCTTTGCTTTCTTCCTTCTATACTTCAAAGTATGATGTCCTTTTCCAGTGAATGTGTCTTCCATTCATCCTTCGACTAGTGTAAATGCTGTTGTCAGTCAGTCCACAACTAATTCAAATGCTGTGGACTGTCAGTCCTTTTAAATGCTGTGGTCATTCAGTCCACAGTGTAATTTTAATACTGTGGTCAGTCTCTTGTAATCGCGGTATTGATTGTTACACCGCTGATTACAAGGCTATTCTATGAAATAGAATAGGGGATTCCTCACTTTAGAAGACAGAGGTTGGCCCACAGTCTAGAATACTGTAAATATTATCAGGCAGTCCACACCTAGTGTGAATGCTGTGGTCAGTCAGCCCATTTTTTTTATTATTAACGACCTTCGGATGAAACTCGAGCTATGACGACTGGATAAATTAACAATCTATAGGAAGATCAATTTTGTGAAAGACTACTTAGGTCCAGTAGGGTCTTCTCCACCGTTATCTTGATAGTGTCAATTCTTTGGATTGGCTGCTGGTCTTCCTCTTTGCTTTCTTTCTTCTATACTTCAAAGTATGATGTCCTTTTCCAGTGATTGCTGTCATCCAGTCAATCCTTAGACTAGTGTAAATGCTGTTGTAGTCAGTCCACAACTAATTCAAACGCTGTGGACTGTCAGTCCTTTTAATTGTTGTGGTCATTCAGTCCACAGTATAGTCTTAATAGTGTGGTCAGTGTCTTGTAATCACGGTATTGATTGTTACACCGCTGATTACAAGGCTATTCTATGAAATAGAATAGGGGATTCCTCACTTTAGAAGACAGAGGTTGGCCCACAGTCTACTGTAAATATGATCAGGCAGTCCACACCTAGTGTAAATGCTGTGGTCAGTCAGTCCATTTTTTATTATTAACGGCCTTCCGTTGAAACTCGAGCTATGAAGACTGGATGAATTAATGATCTTTAGGAAGATCAATTTTGTGAAAGACTACATAGGTCCACTAGGGTCTTCTACACCATTATCTTGATAGTGTCAATCCTTTGGATTGGTTGCTGGTCTTCCTCTTTCCTTTCTTCTTTCTATACTTCATAGTATGATGTCCTTTTCCATTGATTGCTGTCTTCCATTCATCCTTAGACTAGTGTAAATGCTGTTGTCAGTCAGTCCACAACTAATTTAAACGCTGTGGACTGTCAGTCCTTTAAAATGCTGTGGTCATTCAGTCCACAGTGTAGTCTTAATACTGTGGTCAGTCTCTTGTAATCGCGGTATTGATTGTTACACCGCTGATTACAAGGCTATTCTATGAAATAGAATAAGGGATTCCTCACTTTAGAAGACAGAGGATAATGAAAAGAAATGTTCCTTATGTCTATACCTAAGATATGGTTGTGTTATACTAGGAGTTGTGTATGGAAAATATACATATGTAAACCACTAACAGTATATTCTCATGTATCAGAAAGGTGTTGTCACACCTCCGCAGGTCTAGAACTTATGCCTAGACCGACTATTATCAGTAATTAATATGAATATTAATTACCTGTTATGTGACTTTCCACATTCTTTTCTTGGAATCCACAAGGAAACATTTCAAATCCCACCATGTCAATGGGCGTCAGTCACCTGTAAATATTCAAAAGAGTGATAATATGTTCCTGCTACATGCTATACACACCAAAAAGTATAACACTCTAGGGCCAAAATTACTTATTTCAATGATAAAGACTGTGGTCAGTCGCTCTGCATTTTATTATAAAAATTGGAGTCAGACAGTCCACAATCTATTTTAAATTTTATGCTCAATCGGTTCACAGTCTACTGTAAATGTGGTCAGGCAGTCCACATCTAGTGTATATGTAGCGCCCCGAGGGTTCGGCCGCTACAGGGGTATTGCACCTCTGCCAGAGGTGTGGTATTCCACTCCCAGGTAAGGATGGAGTATGGACCAGGGCTCAGTTAGCTGCATACAGCACACTCATTCCATTTCCGAGGGACAGTTCAACGGTACTCCCATTAGACAGAAATGCAGGCACGACAGACCATGTCCCTGGCTGGAGTGGGGAGGGGGGAGGAATACCCAGTGATGTAGGAGCAGATAGGGGACGGATCCTGAGCGCAGGTAGGAGCTCATTGGTTGCTGGTCACCTGGGCTCATGTTCTAAGGGAAGGTATAAAAGTGGGCACCATCTTAGATCTAGGTTCGTTCATTCGTTCTGTCCAGTGAGAGAGGACATGGAGCAGAGGCTCTGTAGGAGCTCTGCTCAGAGGCAGGCCTAGAGAAAAGGCCGGGAACAGAAAGGAACAAGAACAGAAAGGAACAGAAACTGCAAGGAACAGCAGGGAAAGAGAGAGACAAGAACAGAAGGGCTCAGGAACAAGAATTCAGAAGGGACCCTAAGAACCCACGAGAATACAGAGTGAAGGGTCAGGCAGATTAAGGGTACCGGATCCCAAGTTGGTGGAAGAGAAACAACCCTCAGCCAAAGACTGGAGGTCGTGATCATTTATTGGTGCGACACCTCATTAAACCTGCTAGGAAGGCACCATATAGAACTGCGGGGAACGGGATCCACGTTTACCCGCACAAGTTCGCGGCAGCTGGACAAAAGTGGGTCACTGGTGAGGCAGGCCAGAGAAAGGATAAAAGGGGGTCCTGGCCATGCTCCTGAACTGCCTGGGGGTTGACCGAGCCCCTCACCTGGTGGACACCGCACGGCTTGGGTGGTCACTACCTGTACAGAAGTGACCCGGAGAATCTGAACTGTGAGTAAAAGGCATTGGACTGTAGTACGTTGTCTGTGTACTCTTTCGCTCCTCCAGCACTAACGGTACTGGGACTTCCTGCACCATCACCCCCACCATCCACTGCACTGCCCTGGGGTTACACTCTTCCAGTGGGGAGTTATAAAATTTCAGCTGCGCATACCATCAACCTCAGGGGACTGCCTTGCAGCGGCGGTTCCTAATAACCGCAATCCACGGGTGGCGTAGTCGGACATACAAACAGCGCATCGCAGACTACCAATGGCCTGACCACCCTGAGCCACGGAACCGGGTAGCCACTACTACCCCCCACCGTTCCCATATTGCCCGGATCCGAGTGCCCCACGGCCCAGGGGGCGAGTCATATATGCTGTGGTCAGTCAGTCAGTCCATTCTTTATAATTAATGGCCTTCGGTTGAAACTCGAGCCATGACGACTTAATGAATTAATGATCTTTAGGAAGATCAATGTTGTGGAAGACTAGCTAGGTCCACTAGGGTCTTCTTCACCATTATCTTGATAGTATCAATCCACTGGATTGGTTGCTGGTCTTGCTCTTTGCTTTCTTCCTTCTAGACTTCAAAGTATGATGTCCTTTTCCAGTGATTGCTGTCTTCCAGTCAATCCTTAGACTAGTGTAAATGCTGTTGTCAGTCAGTCCACAACTAATTCAAACGCTGTGGACTGTCAGTCCTTTTAAATGTTGTGGTCATTTAGTCCACAGTGTAATTTTAATACTGTGGTCAGTCTCCTGTAATCGCGGTATTGATTGTTACACCGCTGATTACAAGGCTATTCTATGAAATAGAATAAGGGATATCTCACTTTAAAAGACAGAGGTTGGCCCACAGTCTAGTCTACTGTAAATATGATCAGGCAGTCCACACCTAGTGTGAATGCTGTGGTCAGTCAGTCCATTTTTTATTATTAACGGCCTTGGGTTGAAATTCGAGCCATGACGACTGGATGAATTAACGATCTTTAGGAAGATCAATTTTGTGAAAGACTACATAGGTCCACTAGGCTCTTCACCACCGTTATCTTGATAGTATCAATCCTTAGGATTGGCTGCTGGTCTTCCTCTTTGCTTTCTTCCTTCTATACTTCAAATTATAATGTGTTTTTCCAGTAATTGCTGTCTTCCAGTCAATCCTTAGACTAGTGTAAATGCTGTTGTCAGTCAGTCCACAACTAATTCAAACGCTGTGGACTGTCAGTCGTTTTAAATGTTGTGGTCATTCAGTCCACAGTGGAATTTTAATATTGTGGTCAATGTCTTGTAATCACGGTATTGATTGTTACACCACTGATTACAATGCTATTCTATGAAATAGAATAAGGGATTCCTCCTTTTAAAAGACAGAGGTTGGCCAACAGTCTAGTCTATTGTAAATGTAGTCAAGCAGTCCACAGCTAGTGTGAATGCTATAGTCAGGCAGTCCACACCTAGTGTGAATGCTATAGTCAGGCAGTCCACACCCAGTGTGAATGCTGTGGTCAGTCAGCCCATTTTTTATTAACGGCCTTCGGATGAAACTCGAGCCAAGAAGACTGGATGAATAAACGATCTATAGGAAGATCAATTTTGTGAAAGACTACTTAGGTCCAGTAGGGTCTTCTCCACCGTTATCTTGATAGTGTCAATTCTTTGGAATGGCTGCTGGTCTTACTCTTTGCTTTCTTTCTTCTATACTTCAAAGTATGATGTCCTTTTCCAGTGATTGCTGTCTTCCAGTAAATCCTTAGACTAGTGTAAATGCTGTTGTCAGTCAGTCCACAACTAATTCAAATGCTGTGGACTGTCATTCCTTTTAAATGTTGTGGTCATTCAGTCCACAATGTAGTCTTAATAGTGTGGTCAGTCTCTTGTTATTGCGGTATTGATTGTTACAACGCTGATTACAAGGCTATTCTATGAAATAGAATAAGGGATTCCTCCTTTTAAAAGACAGAGGTTGGCCAACAGTCTAGTCTATTGTAAATGTAGTCAAGCAGTCCACACCTAGTGTGAATGCTATAGTCAGGCAGTCCACACCTAGTGTGAATGCTATAGTCAGGCAGTCCACACCCAGTGTGAATGCTGTGGTCAGTCAGCCCATTTTTTATTAACGGCCTTCGGATGAAACTCGAGCCGTGACGACTGGATGAATTAACGATCTTTAGGAAGATCAATTTTGTGAAAGACTTCTTAGGTCCACTAGGGTCTTCTCCACCGTTATCTTGATAGTGTCAATCCTTTGGATTGGCAGCTGGTCTTACTCTTTGCTTTCTTTCTTCTATACTTCAAAGTATGATGTCCTTTTCCAGTGATTGCTGTCATCCAGTCAATCCATAGACTAGTGTAAATGCTGTTGTCAGTCAGTCCACACCTAATTTAGATGCTGTGGACTGTCAGTCCTCGTAAATTTTGTGGTCAATTGGTCCACAGTGTAGTCTTAATGCTGTGGTCAGTCTCTTGTAATCGCGGTATTGATTGTTACACCGCTGATTACAAGTCTATTCTATAAAACAGACTAAAGGATTCCTCACTTTAGAATACAGAAGATAAGGAAAAGAAATTTCCTTATTTCTCTACCTAAGATATGGTTGTGTTATACTAGGAGTTGTGTATAGAAAATATACATATGTAAACCACTAACAGTATATTCTTATGTATCAGGAAGGTGTTGTCACACCTCCGCAGGTCTAGAACTTATGCCTAGAATGACTATTATCAGTAATTAATATGAATATTAATTACCTGTTATGTGACTTTCCACATTCTTTTCTTGGAGTCCACAAGGAAACATTTCAAATCCCACGATGTCAATGGGCGTCAGTCACCTGTAAATATTCAAAAGAGTGATAATATGTTCCTGCTACATGCTATACACACCAAAGAGTATAACACTCTAGGGCCAAAATTACTTATTTCAAAGATAAAGACTGTGGTCAGTCGGTCTGCATTTTATTATAAAATTTGTAGTCAGACAGTGCACAGTCTATTATAAATTTTATGCTCAATTGGTTCACAGTCTACTGTAAATGTGGTCTGGCAGTCCACATCTAGAGTATATGCTGTGGTCAGTCAATTTTTCATTATTAATGGCCTTTGGTAGAAACTCTAGCAATGATGTGTTAGGTGTTTGCTGGATCTGAAATGGGTTCAGAATCATCAGTAGATTCCATGGTCTACCATTCTGGTCCAGCCAGCGCAGATGCTGCTTAGCATCATTATCGGTCCCAACGACTAGCTGGTGCACGAGATGTGCAGGTTGTCTCTTGGGTATTTGTGCCTAGCAATATGAAGCATAGGTTGCGGAGGGAGACAGGGCTTCTGCAGCCTACGTCCAGGATGCATCGCACTGAGCATTCCCGTGACATGGCGGACCGTGATTGGTGGCTTGGGAGTCAGCTGACCCGGTGACCTGGCACCGCCTGATTGGTCGTGTGTGACGTCACCAATGGTGCGACGGTGCGCAGGGCTTAATCTTTAAAAGACCCGCCCACAAACATGACAGCGCGCTCTGATCTTTGAGCAATGATGGTGTGTGGACGCTTGGTCTCTTGGGCTCCACGTGTGTTTTATTTTCTGCTAGGCAGGTGTAGTGAAATAGGCAGGCTAGTTGAAATAGGCAGGTAGCTTCGTCTCACGGTCTGGCTCAGGCAAAGGGGTCGCCTTACACCCCAAGCAGCCTGCAGACCCCCCAGGCTGCATCGCGGACCCCGGGTTCGGTTGCATTCCATTATAATAAAGTTGTTTGCAATCGTCCCCTTAACAGTATCAGAGCGCCAGGGTCTTACTGAACATGGCTGACAAACAGCAACTGCAGCGCTATATACAGCAACTTGAGGCCAGACTTAGGACTCTGGAACAAGCTGCCCCGGTCGCTGATATCACTGCAGTAGCTACCCTGGCAGCTTCTCAAGCAGCCAATCTGGTTAACACGGCTGCGAAGAATGCTGCGACAGTTGCAACTGCCCCATTACCCCGTTTTGCTCTCCCAGAAAAATTTTCTGGGGACAGTAAATCCTGCAGGGGTTTTATTAATTTATGCTCCATTCATTTGAATATGATGGAGGCACGGTTCCCCTCCGAAAGAGCCAAAGTAGGTTATTTCATCTCATTACTCTACCACAGGGCTCTGGAGTGGGCTACTCCTCTATGGGAGCGGAATGATCCGGTTGTGGCTAATGCGGGTCTTTTCCTTAAGACCCTAAAGAGTGTATTCCTAGGTCCTCAGGTCACGCATGATAAGCTCTTAAGCTTCTTGCGTTGATCCAGGGTTCGGCCACTGCCAGCCACTATGCCATCCAGTTCAGAACCTTAGTGGCTGAACTGGATTGGCCTGAGCGGTCGCTTATGCCGGTGTTTTGGAGGGGGTTGGCAGGGCATATTAAAGATGCTCTAGCTACCAGAGAGATCCCAACCTCTCTGAAAGAGTTGATCACTCTCGCTAACCGAATAGATCTGCATCATGCAGAACGCAAGTTAGAGGTTTCGGTTGGCATCCTCTTTCTCTAGACCTATCTCCAAACCCGCGGGTCTCGACCCGGAGCCTGAGGATATGGATATATCCCGGACTAAGTCTAAACCCCCTCGTTCCCGACTTGCACATCTCTTGGAGTACCCCGTTAATAAGGGTTCCATGCGGTCGGGAAACCAGGGTGTCTAACCACTGTTGGATTCAGGGGTTTCCTCCTCCAAGTTATTGTATGAGGTGACGTTGTCCTTCGGAACAACCATGGTTACTGCCAGGGCGTGGGTGGATTCTGGAGCCGATGGCAATTTTTGTCATCAACATTTGCCCAGAGGCATGCCATCCCTATGGAGTTACAGCCCAAGCCAATGAACATCAGTGTGGTCAACGGTTCTCTGCTGGACACACAAATCACTCACCAGTCAGCCCCCCTCACCATGTCATTTCCTCAGGGTCACCGGGAGGTTATCTCTTTCCTTATTATCCCCGGGGGATTAGATGAGGTGCTATTGGGTCTCCCTTGGCTAGGATGTCACACTCCACACATTGATTGGAGTACAGGGAGAATATCTTCCTGGGGTAAGAATTGTGTGCCTCAATGTATGGTTACAGCCGCCCGGAGGGTAGTCTCAGAGCCTTCTCCCGACTTGTCCGCTCTGCCAGTACAATATCGTAGTTTTGCGGACGTCTTTTCCTAAAAGGGTGCAGAGACTCTACCCCCCACAGACCGTATGACTGTCCTATTGACTTGGTCCCCGGTACGGAGCCCCCTTGCGGTAGGGTTTATCCCCTGTCTGTACCCGAGACCCAGGCCATGTCAGACTATATCAAAGAGAACCTGGCCCGGGGGTTTATCTGAAAATCGGTCTCTCCTGCTGGAGCGGTGTTTTTTTTCGTCCAGAAGAGGGTGATTTACATCCTTGCATTGATTACAGAGGACTAAATGCAATCACCATCAAAAATAAATACCATCTGCCCCTTATTTCTGAACTATTCGACATGTTGCGAGGGGCTAACATCTTCACTAAATTGGACCAGCGAGGGGCCTATAATCTTGTGCGAATCCGTGACGGTGACGAGTGGAAAACAGCCTTTAACACTCGTGATGGTCATTACGAGTATCTCGTCATGCCTTTCGGGTTATGCAATGCCCCTGCGGTTTTTCAAGATTTTGTCAACGATATCTTTCGGGATTTGCTGCTATCTTCCGTGGTAGTCTATCTTGATGATATCCTTATCTTTTCCCCGAACCTCTCCACACACAGAGAGGATGTTCGCAGAGTTTTTGAACGATTGCGAGCAAATTCTTTGTATTGTAAGCTGGAGAAGTGTCAGTTTGAACGAGAGTCTCTACCGTTCCTGGGCTACATCATATCCAGTAAGGGATTGGCTATGGACCCACAAAAGTTGGTGGCGGTACAGAACTGGCAGGAGCCCCACTCCCTTAAAGCGGTACAACGCTTCATGGGCTTTATCAACTACTACCGGCAGTTCATACCACATTTTTCCACACTGGTGGCTGCTTTAGCCGCTTTAACCAGGAAGGGTGCCAATCCCAAGAATTGGTCTAAGGAGACATCCGAGGCGTTCCAGGAGATTAAGTCCTATTTTTTTAGAGCTCCCATTCTCCATCGCCCGGATGTGGACAAGCCATTTTTCCTGGAGGTTGATGCCTCCTCTGTGGGAGCAGGAGCGGTTCTCTCTCAAAAGAATGAACAGGGTCAGACAAGACCATGTTTTTTCTTCTCCACAACCTTCTCTCCAGCAGAGAAGAATTATACGATTGGTGACAAAGAGTTATTTGCTATTAAGATGGCTTTTTCGGAATGGAGGTACCTCTTGGAGGGAGCTAAACATCCTTTCGTGGTATATTCCGATCATAAAAATCTTTCGTACCTACAGACGGCGCAGCGTCTTAACCCGAGGCAGGCCAGGTGGTCTCTTTTCTTTTCCCGGTTCAATTTCTCTATTCACTTTTTAAAAGGGGAAAAGAACCCCCGGGCGGATGCTTTGTCCCGGTCTATGGATACCGTTGAGGATGAGGACGAGCCCAGGCTTATTTTTCCTCCAGAGTGTATGCGGACGGTGGCTCCAGTGTCTCTAAACCAGGTCCCTCCCGGGAGGACATTCGTTCCTCCTAATTTACAGAATGAGGTACTCTCCTGGGCACATGCCTCTAAGATCGGAGGTCATTTTGGGGACAAACGTACCACGGAGTTTCTCCAATGGTCGTATTGGCGGCCTCGGTTATCCCAGGACGTTGAAGAATATGTCCAAGCTTGTGTCTCCTGTGCAAGAAACAAATCGTCCCGTCAGAAGCCGGCTGGTCTTCTTCATCCGTTACCCATGGCGGATAGACCTTGGGAGCTGGTTGGGATGGATTTTATTGTCGAGTTACCTAAGTCCCGGGGAAACGTGACAATATGGGTGGTGTCTGACCATTTTTCTAAGATGGTTCACCTGGTTTCTCTGCCTAGGGTTCCCTCTTCCTGGGTTCTGGTATCACTGTTCATTTGTCACGTTTTCCGTCTCCACGGAATGCCTGATAGGATTGTCTGTGAAAGGGGTCCACAGTTTTCCTCCCGGTTCTTTAAAGAATTGTGTAATTTGCATAGCATTGAACTGAATCTTTCTACTGCCTATCACCCGGAGACCAATGGTCTGGTGGAACGCACTAACCAGACGCTTGTGACATACTTGTGTCATTTCGTTTCGGCCAACCAGAATGACTGGGCGATATTGCTCCCCTGGGTAGAGTTTGCCCTAAACAACGCTGTGGCAGATTCCACAGGTCAGACTCCGTTTCTCCTAAATAATGGCCAACATCCGCGAGTCCCGGTTCCTATGCCAGTTTCCTCTGTGGAACCTGGGGTCAGAGATTGGGCTCTGGAGGCGCGTTTGGGATCATACCCAGGATGCGATATTGGCCTCCAAGAATCGGATGAGAGAGTCGGCTGACACTCATTGCCATCCAGTCCCTGTATTCTCCCCGGGCGACAGGGTGTGGCTCGCGGCTCGCAATATCAGAGTACGCGGGGAATCCGCTAAGTTAGCCCCCCGTTTTATTGGTCCTTTCAGAATTTTGGCCCAAATAAACCCCGTTGTGTACCTGTTACAGTTACCACGACACATGAGGATTCACAACTCTTTTCATGTTTCGCTCCTTAAGTCGGTTCGCCTGTCGAAATTCTCGGAACCCCAACCTGCTCCAGACTCCAGGGGTGATGATTTCGAGGTACAGGCGATTGTGGGGTCTAAGATGGTTCATGGAAAAAAATATTACCTTGTACACTGGAGGGGCCATGGATCTGAGGATTGTTCATGGGAACCAGTGGACCACATTCATGCTCCATTGCTCATTGAGGAATATGAGTGTCAAGTGGAGGGGGATAATGTTGGGTGTTAATAAAGTATATAATAAAGTTTATAATAAAGTGTATAATAAAGTTGTTTGCAACCGTCCCCTTAACATGACGACTGGATGAATTAACGATCTTTGGAAAGATCAATTTTGTGCAAGACTAGATAGGTCCACTAGGGTTTTCTTCACCATTATCTAGATAGTGTCTTTGCCTACTTCCTTCTATTCTTCCGAGTATGATGTCCCTTTCCAGTAATTGCTGTCTTCCAGTCAATCCATAGACTAGTGTAAATGCTGTTGTCAGTCAGTCCACACCTAATTTAAATGCTGATTACAAATCTATTCTATGAAACAGAATAAGGGATTC
The DNA here is from genome assembly GCF_046119375.1 of Phyllobates terribilis. NCBI lineage: Eukaryota > Metazoa > Chordata > Amphibia > Anura > Dendrobatidae > Phyllobates > Phyllobates terribilis. The sequence continues at coordinate 752,451,810 of NW_027362764.1, forward strand.
CTCACTTTAGAAGACTGAGGATAATGAAAAGAAACGTTCCTTATGTCTCTACCTAAGATATGGTTGTGTATAGAAAATATACATATGTAAACCACTAACAGTATATTCTCATGTATCAGAAAGGTGTTGTCACACCTCCGCAGGTCTAGAACGTATGCCTAGACTGACTATTATCAGTAATTAATATGAATATTAATTACCTGTTATGTGACTTTCCACATTCTTTTCTTGGAGTCCACAAGGAAACATTTCAAATCCCACGATGTCAATGGGCGTCAGTCACCTGTAAATATTCAAAAGAGTGATAATATGTTCCTGCTACATGCTATACACACCAAAATGTATAACAGTCTAGGGCCAAAATTACTTATTTCAAAGATAAAGGCTGTGGTCAGTCGGTTTGCATTCTATTATAAAAATTGTAGTCAGATAGTCCACAGTCTATTTTAAATTTTCTGCTCAATCGTTTCACAGTATACTGTAAGTGTGGTCAGGCAGTCCACATCTAGTGTATATGCTGTGTAACATCCCTGGCGGCATGCTTGCATGGTGCACCACCTCCCACCATGCAAGACCGCAATCTTACCCTTCACTCCAGCCTGCAAGCCGTGTTCCTGTTCATGCTGTGTGCATTCCTCTTGACTGTCTGCTTAGGGCGGCGGCCCGGTTAGTTTCTGATTCTTATAGCTGCTGTGGGCACACCCCTAATGCGTCTCCAGCTTATTGCTGTCAGTCACTAGATATTTAAACCCCCTCCACCAAGAAGGAGGTGCCTGTGCAACACCTTCACTCAGTTTGTTCTTGCAACTGTATTGCCAGGTCCTGTCCTCTTACCTGTATTTTCTAGTCTGTGTCCGCCATCTCTGGTGTCTGTATACCCAGACCTGTTACCTGTGTCTTCTAGTCCGTCTCCGCCATCTCTGGGGGCTGTATACCCAGACCCGTTTCTGTATCTCGTTGCAGTAGCAGTTCCTGTCTGAACTGTCTCCTAGTCTGTTACTTGTTTTGTCTTTATGTCCGTACCCTCCCTTTTCCTGCATTGACTGAACCTGCACCTAGCTCCAATTCGTTGTCTCTGTACTTCTGTTTGTGAGTTTTGTGTTCACTAGCTACTTCATTATAAGTACTGTAGACTGTAGACTGTGAGCCCTCGCGGGCAGGGTCCTCGCTCCTCCTGTACCAGTCGCTGACTCGTTTTGTTAAGATTATGTAAATGCTTTTGTTATGTATATCCCTATCACATGTAAAGCGCCATGGAATAAATGGCGCTATAATAATAAATAATAATAATAATAATAATAAAGTACCTTGTGTGTATCTAGTTCTGCTTTTCTCCTTTCCCTTCCTTTATATCTACCTTCTGTGTTCAAGCCATCTTTCTGTATTCTCCTATGTGTTCCATGGGAACAGAGCCCTGTCCTCTCTGCCTGCTTCGTGAGCCCTGTTCTGTTCTGCCTTGTCCACCGCTCCAGCGGTTCCTTTCTGCTCTGCCTTGTATACCGCACCTGCGGTTTAGCTCCGCTCCGCTTGTTCTCCACGTATGCGTTTTTTTGCTCAGCTTTGCTTGTCTACCGCATCTGCGGGTTTTGCACTGCTCAGCTTTGTCTACCGCATCTGCGGTTTTGCTCTGCTTTGCTTGTCTACCGCATCTGCGGTTTTGCTCTGCTTTGCTTGTCTACCGCATCTGTTGGTTTTGCTCTGCTCAGCTTTGTCTACCGCATCTGAGGTTTTGCTCTGCTCAGCTTTGTCTACCGCATCTGCGGTTTTGCTCTGCTTTGCTTGTCTACCGCATCTGCGGATTTTGCTCTGCTCAGCTTTGTCTACCGCATCTGAGGTTTTGCTCTGCTCAGCTTTGTCTACCGCATCTGTGGTTTTGCTCTGCTTTGCTTGTCTACCGCATCTGCGAGTTTTGCTCTGCTCAGCTTTGTCTACAGCATCTGCAGTTTTGCTCTGCTTTGCTTGTCTACTGCATCTGCGGGTTTTGCTCTGCTGAGCTTGTCTACCGCATCTGCGGTTTTGCTCTCTGCCTAGTCTACCGCTCCGGCGGTTCCTTTCTGCTTTGTCGTGTTCACCGCACCTGCGGTTTAGTTTTGCTCTGCTAGCTCACCGCTCCGGCGGATCCTCTTTGCTCTGCCTTGTCCACCGCACTTGCGGTTTAGTTCTGCTCTGCCTTGTCCTCCGCTCCAGTGGTTTCGCTTTACTCTACTTGTCTACCGCACCTGCGGCTCTGTTCCTGTCTCCCAGTCTGTACTGGACTCTAGCCAGCTTGCGCTCCAACCTGCTACTATCCATCTGTCCGCACTCCAGCCATGCTTGCTAGTACCCCATCTGTCTGCACACCAGCCTTGCTTACTAGTACCCCCCTGTCTGCATACCTGCCATGCCTGCCAGGGCCCACCTGTCTGTATGCCAGCTTAACCTGCCTGTTCATGCATTCTCCAATGTCGGTCAACAGCTGTGACTGGGGCTGACCTGGTGTAGCACCTGGTCCCTCTGCTCGGTTCCTTCTTGGTTCACGGAGTCGTTAGCCGCCGTGCGACCTTGGTCGGATCGGGTGGATACTTAGCTACGACCCTCCAAGCACTCCTCGGTTCATGGTACAGTGGGATCACTATTCATGCTCACGCCAGTCAGCCCGAGCGTGAGCGTAACATGCTGTGGTCAGTCAGTCAGTCCATTCTTTATAATTAATGGCCTTCGGTTGAAACTCGAGCCATGACGACTTGATGAATTAATGATCTTTAGGAAGATCAATCTTGTGCACGACTAGATAGGTCCACTAGGGTCTTCTTCACCATTATCTTGATAGTATCAATCCATTGGATTGGTTGCTGGTCTTGCTCTTTGCTTTCTTCCTTCTATATTTCAAAGTCTGATGTCCTTTTCCATTGATTGCTGTCTTCCAGTCAATCCTTAGACTAGTGTAAATGCTGTTGTCAGTTAGTCCACAGCTAATTTAAACGCTGTGGACTGTCAGTCCTTTTAAATGCTGTGGTCATTCAGTCCACAGTGTCTTAATAGTGTGGTCAGTCTCTTGTAATCGCGGTATTGATTGTTACACCACTGATTACAAGGCTATTCTCTGAAATAGAATAGGGGATTCCTCACTTTAGAAGACAGAGGTTGGCCCACAGTCTACTGTAAATATGATCAGGCAGTCCACAACTAGTGTGAATGCTGTGGTCAGTCAGTCCATTTTTTATTATTAACGACCTTCGGTTGAGACTCTAGCCATGACGACTGGATGAATTAATGATCTTTAGGAAGATCAATTTTGTGCAAGACTAGATAGGTCCACTAGGGTTTCCCTAACCATTATCTTGATAGTGTCAATCCTTTGGATTGGTTGCTGGTCTTGCTCTTTGCTTTCTTCCTTCTATACTTCAAAGTATGAAGTCCTTTTCCAGTGATTGCTGTCTTCCATTCAATCCTTAGACTAGTGTAAATGCTGTTGTCAGTCAGTCCACAACTAATTCAAATGCTGTGGACTGTCAGTCCTTTTAAATGTTGTGGTCAATCAGTCCACAGTGGAATTTTAATATTGTGGTCAATCTCTTGTAATCGCGGTATTGATTGTTACACCGCTGATTACAAGGCTATTCTATGAAATAGAATAGGGGATTCCTCACTTTAGAAGACAGAGGTTGGCCCACAGTCTAGTCTACTGTAAATGTGGTCAAGCAGTCCACACCTAGTGTGAATGCTGCAGTCAGGCTGTCCATTTTTTATTATTAACGACCTTCGGTTGAGACTCTAGCCATGACGACTGGATGAATTAATGATCTTTAGGAAGATCAATTTTGTGCAAGACTAGATAGGTCCACTAGGGTTTCCCTAACCATTATCTTGATAGTGTCAATCCTTTGGATTGGTTGCTGGTCTTGCATTTTGCTTTCTTCCTTCTATACTTCAAAGTATGAAGTCCTTTTCCAGTGATTGCTGTCTTCCATTCAATCCTTAGACTAGTGTAAATGCTGTTGTCAGTCAGTCCACAACTAATTCAAATGCTGTGGACTGTCAGTCCTTTTAAATGTTGTGGTCAATCAGTCCACAGTGGAATTTTAATATTGTGGTCAATCTCTTGTAATCGCGGTATTGATTGTTACACTGCTGATTACAAGGCTATTCTATGAAATAGAATAGGGGATTCCTCACTTTAGAAGACAGAGGTTGGCCCACAGTCTAGTCTACTGTAAATGTGGTCAAGCAGTCCACACCTAGTGTGAATGCTGTAGTCAGGCTGTCCATTTTTTATTATTAACGGCCTTTGGTTGAAACTCTAGCAATGACGACTGGATGAATTAACGATCTTTGGGAAGATCAATTTTGTGCAAGACTAGATAGGTCCACTAGGGTTTTCTTCACCATTATCTTGATAGTGTCAATCCTTTGGATTGGTTGCTGGTCTTCCTCTTTGCCTACTTCCTTCTATTCTCCCGAGTATGATGTCCTTTTCCAGTAATTGCGTCTTCCAGTCAATCCATAGACTAGTGTAAATGCTGTTGTCAGTCAGTCCAAACCTAATTTAAATGCTGTGGACTGTCAGTCCTCGTAAATTTTGTGGTCAATTGGTCCACAGTGCAGTTTTAATACTGTGGTCAGTCTCTTGTAATCGCGGTATTGATTGTTACACCGCTGATTACAAGGCTATTCTATGAAACAGAATAAGAGATTCCTCACTTTAGAATACAGAGGATATGGAAAAGAAATGTTCCTTATGTCTCTACCTAAGATATGGTTGTGTTATAGTAGGAGTTGTGTATAGAAAATATACATATGTAAACCACTAACAGTATATTCTCATGTATCAGAAAGGTGTTGTCACACCTCCGCAGGTCTAGAACTTATGCCTAGACTGACTATTATCAGTAATTCATATGAATATTAATTACCTGTTATGTGACTTTCCACATTCTTTTCTTGGAGTCCACAAGGAAACATTTCAAATCCCACGATGTCAATGGGCGTCAGTCACCTGTAAATATTCAAAAGAGTGATAATATGTTCCTGCTACATGCTATACACACCAAAAAGTATAACACTCTAGGGCCAAAATTACTTATTTCAAAGATAAAGACTGTGGTCAGTCGGTCTGCATTTTATTATAAAAATTGTAGTCAGACAGTCCACAGTCTATTTTACATTTTATGCTCAATCGGTTCACAGTCTACTGTAAATGTGGTCAGGCAGTCCACATCTAGTGTAAATGCTGTTGTCAGTCAGTCCACAACTAATTCAAACGCTGTGGACTGTCAGTCCTTTTAAATGTTGTGGTCATTCAGTCCACAGTGTAATTTTAATAGTGTGCTCAATCTCTTGTAATCGCTGTATTGATTGTTACACCGCTGATTACAAGGCTATTCTATGAAATAGGATAGGGGATTCCTCACTTTAGAAGACAGAGTTTGGCCCACAGTCTAGTCTACTGTAAATGTGATCAAGCAGTCCACACCTAGTGTGAATGCTGTGGTCAAATGTGGCGCCCTGCTGTGTTTGGTACCACAGATCCCAGAGGGGTGCATGGACGGATTCCTCCACAAGAGACCCTCATAAGCATTCACACACCTCCACCTTCCACCTCAGACCACCAGAGGGAGCCTGTTAGGGATATAAATAGGGAAGGTGGAGCTAGGCAGTTCAGTCTGGAAGCTGTCTGGAGTCTGATAGGAGTCTGAAGTCCAGTCTGTGAGATGTACAGTCTGAGAACAGTTACCTCAGGGGACAGAGCTAGTGCCAGCTCCTGCAGTTGCTAGCCTGCAGTAGAGCACAGTCCAGACTCACCGAGTTCAGGTTAGTGAGCCAAAGGTGTGCCGACGCCATAAGAGCGGTGAAGCGCAGTGAGGCCTACTGCCCGTGTGAAGCCTAGTCAGGGCCCCGAGCAGGCCGAAGGCGAGTGGAAAGAGAGTAACATAGCGGTCAGAGGAGCTTTACCCGCTCACCCCAAAACCATATACCGGACACCGGGTCCGAGTCTGCAGGGATTCTTTACACCCAGCAGAAAACAACCGGAACCCCTGGCGAACTACAGGTCCCAAGAATACCAAACGCTGACTGTTATACCAGCGTCAGGAGTTACTGAAGCCCTATATACCAGGGAGTGCGTACTCCAACAGAAGGCCCTACCACAGGATCAGCAGGTGCAAGACAGAAGCCAAGTTAGGCCTAGCTCCAGGCAGGTCAGAAACTTAACGAGGAAAGGCAAGGAACAGGAGGCCCCACACCCGCTCACTGGGGACAGTCCTGATATGCACCCTTCACCCTACAGTGCCCTGGATTGTGCCTGAAACACCACCAGTAAAGGTACTGAAGTGAACTATTGTGTGTGTGCCTATCCTTCCTCCGACCCGGCTGGGTCCCCTCTGGCCTGCATCCCTACACTCACGCTGCCCTGAGGCCCTGCTCCACCTGTGGGGAGCCGCACCAACTAAGCTGCCTCAACACCGGCCTCATAGGACTGCCGCAGCACTGGTGATCCTCACCAGAAACTACAGGTGGCATCACGAACTTTCCCTTTCCCATATAAACTTTCCCCCCTTTCTCTTTTTACTGACCGCCCTGGGTCACGGACCGGGCCAGCCACCGTGATATTCCCCACAAGCAGCCTTCTGTCTTCCAGTCAACCCTTAGACTAGTGTAAATGCTGTTGTTAGTCAGTTCACAAATAATTCAAACGCTGTGGACTGTCAGTCCTTTTAAATGTTGTGGTCATTCAGTCCACAGTGTAGTCTTAATAGTGTGGTCAGTCTCTTGTAATCGCGGTATTGATTGTTACACTGCTGATTACAAGGCTATTCTATAAAATGGGATAGGGAATTCCTCACTTTAGAAGACAGAGGTTGGCCCACAGTCTAGTCTACTGTAAATGTGGTCAAGATGTCCACACCTAGTGTGAATGCTGTAGTCAGGCAGTCCACATCTAGTGTATATGCTGTGGTCAGTCACTCAGTCCATTCTTTATAATTAACAGCCTTCGGTTGAAAGTCGAGCCACGACGACTTGATGAATTAATGATCTTTAGGAAGATCAATCTTGTGCAAGACTAGATCGGTCCACTAGGGTCTTCTTCACCATTATCTTGATAGTATCAATCCATTGGATTGGTTGCTGGTCTTCCTCTTTGCTTTCTTCCTTCTATACTTCAAAGTATGATGTCCCTTTCCAGTAATTGCTGTCTTCCAGTCCATCCATAGAAAAGTGTAAATGCTGTTGTCAGTCAGTCCACACCTAATTTAGATGCTGTGGACTGTCAGTCCTAGTAAATTTTGTGGTCAGTTGGTCCACAGTGTAGTCTTAATAGTGTGGTCAGTCTCTTGTAATCGCGGTATTGATTGTTACACCGTTGATTACAAGGCTATTCTATGAAACAGAATAAGGAATTCCTCACTTTAGAAGACAGAGGATAATGAAAAGAAATGTTCCTTATGTCTCTACCTAAGATATGGTTGTGTTATACTAGGAGTTGTGTATAGGAAATATACATATGTAAACCACTAACAGTATATTCTCATGTATCAGAAAGGTGTTGTCACACCTCCGCAGGCCTAGAACTTATGCCTAGACTGACTATTATCAGTAATTAATATGAACATTAATTACCTGTTATGTGACTTTCCACATTCTTTTCTTGGAGTCCACAAGGAAACATTTCAAATCCCACGATGTCAATGGGCGTCAGTCACCTGTAAATATTCAAAAGAGTGATAATATGTTCCTGCTACATGCTATACACACCAAAGAGTATGATGGAAAAAGTAATGTGTAAAAAGTCGTAGTTGTGACAATATGTTTACACTAAAAATGAAACAAAAAAAAAACAATAGAGGAATATTTTTTTACTCTTGTTACAATACAGTAGTAGGTTTTTATGTGAAATCTAATTTATTCAAATATAAGTCTTTTTGGTTTTTTTTATGTGTAGTTTTTGTAGTATTATGTGACATTATTAATATTTTATTATAGTTTACAACCTACCCCCAATGCACTATTTAAATTACCCTTTTAAAAATGAGGAGTGAGAGAGAAAAAAAAAGAAAAAGTGAAAAAATAAGTAAATAAAAAGTAAAAAGGTGCTATATTAACCTTTCTTTTCCTATTTATTCCCTTTACTATTCTAAAGACCCATTGCATAGTCAATTTATTTCTGCAATGATTATATATAATTGTTTTTTCAACCCCCTTTTTTCTTCAGGTTTCAAATTATCCTCATTTAATTAACTCTGCTGAAAGGGAATTATGTCAGATCATAATAAAGGGTAAGATTCCATTGATCAGGGGCATACATATTAATCACTGAGCCCCATAGCAGAAGTTTTAATAGTCCCCTCAGTCCACAAAAAAAAAATTGGTGGTATCACAGAAGAGCATATCTTACAACTTTGCAGCCCTTCCAAATGTATTTTCTTCTCATAGAAGCCCCTAGATTCCACCGTAAAGTACGAAACCAGCAAAAGTGCCCTCCCCCAAATACAGAGTGATACCCCCACAGTGAATTCCTCCACAGTACCCTCCTCATGCACAGTATAATAACCCTGCTGTCCCTCCCTTCCCTGACAAAGTATGGTGACCCCCCAAGACAGTATGATGCCCCAACTGTGACCCCAACACAGCCCTCCATACAATATGATGGCCCACACATAGCCCTCTATACACAATAATGATCCCACACCCCTCCACACAGTAAGATGGCCCCAACACAATACTCCACATAGTAGGATGGCCCCATCACAGCCCTAGGCACAATATGATGGCCCCTACCCAGCCCTCCATACAGTATAATGGCCCTCCACACAGTATGATGGCCCCAAAATGCACGACCATCCACACAGTATGATGGCCCCCACACAGCCCTCTAAACAGCATAATGACCCCCACAGAACCCTCCACACAGTATGATGGACCATACTAGCCCTCCAAAAGTATAATATTCCCAACAACGCCCTCCAAACAGTATAATGGCCCTCGCATAGCCTTGCAAACAAAATAATTGCCCATCACATAGTTCTTCAAACAGTATCTTAGCCCCCACACAACCCTCAAAACAGTATGATGAACCCCACACAAAGGTCCACACTGTATAATTGCTTGTATACAGTATAACAGCGCCCACTTTCACTTCAAACATTATATTGGCCCCTACACAGCCATACAAACATTATAATGGTTCCCTACATAGCCCTGCAAACAGTATTATGGCCCACACATAGCCGTCTATAGAGTATCATGGCCCCAACATAGCCCTCCATATAGTATAATGGCCCTCACATAGCTCCCACACAGTATAATGGTCCTCACATAGCCCTGCAAACAGAATAATGGGCCCACATAGTCCTCCATACAGTATAATGGCACCCACACAACCCTCCATACAGTATGATGGACCCCACACAAACCTCCACATTGCTTAATTGCTCGTATACAGTATAATGGCCTCCACTAGCCCTCCAGACAGTATAATGGCCCCCTAATAGCCATGCTAACAGTAGAATGATGGCCTCCCACATAGGCCTCCAAACAATATACCGGCCCCAACACAGCCTACACAAACCTCCACATTGTATAATTGCTCGTATACAGTATAATGGCCTCCACTAGCCCTCCAAACAGTATAATGCCCCCCCACATAGCCCTGCTAACAGTATAATTGCCCCCCTCACAGCCCTGAAAACAATATTATGGCCCACACATAGCCCTCTGTATAGTATAATGGCCCCCACATAGCTCTCCAAATATTATAATGGCCCTCACATAGCCCTCCATATAGTATAATGGGCCCCACATAGCCTTTCATGTTGTATAATGGGCCCCACATAACATTTCATGTAGTATAATGGGCTACACAAGGCCTTGTATTGTAGAATAACGGGCACCACATAGCCTCCCATATAGTATAATGGGCCCCACGTAGCCTTCCATGTAATATAACAGACAGCTCCCTCTTCTGTCCTTGCATTCAGCTGTATTGGCATGCAGGATGCTGATACAGTTGAAAGTGTGATCCCGGGAGGGCAGGGGTGGGTATTGATGGTAAGTACCACTTTGCATTGGAAGACCCCACCCATCTTGAAACTGCACAAAAAACATAAGTACTCCTGCTTAAGCCAAATGTTTCCTGCTTCATATCACATCATACTATGCCAATTTAAACTTGCTTCAATTCTGCAAAAACTATGTCCTCATACAGCTATGTTGATGGGAAAAATTATTCCTTGATATGAGGCAACACTTTTTTTTTTCATAAATCGTGTTCTTGTGCAAAATATTATATATTGCTAGCAATATGAAGGCTAATATGTATACAGATACACAAATATCCAGTTTAGTAGTTAGGGATTATACTGTATATAAAGAAATGTGACAAATGGCCTCCCACTTCCATCTTACTGTATGTATTTATAACAGGGAGGTCAAACTTAAACACACAGAGGGCCAAAGTGAAAAACTTGGACAAAGTCACGGGTCAACTAGTATACAGTATAAGGGGCCCCACATAGTCCTCCATACAGAATAATGGGCCTCACATAGTCCTCCATACAGAATAATGGGCCTCACATAGTCCTCCATACAGAATAATGGGCCTCACATAGTCTTCCATACAGTATAATGGGCCTCACATAGTCCTCCATACAGAATAATGGGCCTCACATAGTACTCCATACAGAATAATGGGCCTCACATACTCCTCCATACAGAATAATGGGCCCCCATAGTCGTGGGCCAACCAGTATACAGTATAATGGGCCCCAAATAGTCCTCCATACAGACTAATGGGCCTCATAGTCCTCCATACAGAATAATGGCCCAATATAGCGGTGGCGGTTCTGGTGTTACGGGCCAAATATAACCACCCTGCGGGCCAGATATGACCCACGGGCCGGAGTTTGACACGTGTAATCTATAATATGGAGATTTTACAGAACATGGAGACCTGGAACTAAAATCTATTGCGATCAATAGGATTGAATTACCTCTTCTGTGTCACCTTGTCCTCTTTCCCTCCTCCTGTCGGTGTGTGCTCCCTGTGATGGCAATGATCAGAACTGTGACTCTACAGCACCACGTTCTAACATAATATGATGTCACGCCTCTATGACATCATAAAAGAAGATGAGCAAAGGAATCTGGGGACGATGTGGTATGTTGGTGGCATCCAGCCTGCTTTCACCTTACCAGCAATTTACTAATCTCCAGTAACTCTCTGAATTTTAATTTTCAATAAAGTGAAACTTACTTAATTTTAAAGTAAATTTGTATAAAATAAAAAGAATTATCAATTTAAAAAAAAAAAATGATTAAAAGAAAAAATTCATCCCAAGGTCTGGCAGTATTTTTACATAAATTTGGTCAGATTTTACCTTTAATGTTTCTGACACTGGTAAAATATGTGATTGGCTGTGATGAGGCCTCGTGTCACCATAATAATACCAGAAAGAGCAGGACATGTTAGAGCAGCTATGGGAAGACAGGAGCAGTCAATGATATCATGCACTGTGTGGGTGGCTGAAACACAGAATAAAGCCTTGTGGTCGCCATGTATCAAATGTGTCTGCGACAAAAAAGTAGCGGTTTTTCAAAATCAACCAAAAAGTCTACTCGCTCCGGACGCTTTATTGGTGGCACCGTCATATTTATAATGGCAGTACTGATTTTTGAACTTCCTGGTCATTGGGACCCTCACTGAATCTTAAGATCACAGCTCTGCAATGTCCGAACAGACAGGAGGTCAAGCTTGTGCACCGCAGCTCCATTCATTCTCTAAGGGACTGCTGGAGATAAATTAATTCAGCGGTATCTCAGCCATTCCCGTAGACAATGAATGGAGCAGAGGTTTACATGCTGGACCTCCGCTTTGCGTTATTGATCGATGAGGGTCCTAGTGGTTGGATCCCCAGCAATCAGGAAGTTATCACCTTTTCTATGGTATAAAATGAATTATGATATTTGGGTGCAATCTGACCCAAGGCCATTTTGGGGAATATGAATCGCTAATTACATTAGTTTAACTTGCTGGCCTAGAATTAGTATGTATTCTAATTAATAAATTAATGATAGTAATTACCTCTGCCCGGTCACCTCTTCCACATCTTTATGCTTTACCACAATGACATCAACTGCAGAAGTGATTGGAATGTAGAGAGCTGAATGTTCTAAGTAATTGTGACATCACCTCTCTATGACATCATCAGTGAGGACCAGCAGAGGATGCAGGAAAGGACATTGGATGATCACATTAAGTGTCATAAAGATGGAGAATGCTCAAGACATTATAAGGACAGATATTTAGGGGTTAATAAAACCCACCTAACCACCCACCTTCCCTTAAAATAACAATACTTCACTACATACAGCTTCTTAATTGGAAAGGTGTCTGATCAGAGCTTTATTGAATGATGTATTCAACATGTAAAATATGAGAATTAATTTTAAAAAAAAGTATAAAATACAGTACCCTGTAGTGATTACGAAAAGATTGCAGAGGGCACGCAGATGATATACATTTCCATTTACATACAGTATTAACAGTCATAAACATCAACATAGTGGAAATATATATATCTGCTAACTAGATTGGATCGACCAATCGGAACAGAATTAGAACCTATATAAAAAGATCCGACAAATAGGTCTTTGATGTAAATAAAAGAGACCTTTATTATAACAAGTAGGGTACATGGTGATACAAAAAAGGAGCACACACACATAATACTGACATGTTAAAACATACGGCTGATAGTAGTATACGAGCATGATATCAGAGCTCAATGTCACTGGAAACACTCTAATGACCGGATCCTTGGTAACTACCACTAAAACCTGCTACATTGGCAGGGTATCAATCCCGAATAACTACCACTGAAACCTGCTATGCTACCAGGGTATTAGTCTCAGATACTGTACACTTATAGCCAATTAGGCACAACCAGGGATATAGCCAGTAGTCTCTGTCTCTATCAGGAATAAGTACCATTTAAAAATAGAGCTAATTATTGATACCTTGCATTAATTGCTCTTAATATCCATACATCTAATTGTACATGATTATATAATATTCAAATGGTTCATACCTGGTTTATGAAACATATGCGTTGTCTAGTTGTTCTAAGATCACTGGTCTAAGGGCATGCATATATGGAGAGTGGCTCTGGATTCAATGGTCCTGTTGTTGGTGTTGTGCTCACCCTGACGCACGTTTCGGTGCGTCCTTAGACCACTGATCTTAGAACAACTAGACAACGCAAATGTACCTATTTTTAAATGGTACTTATTCCTGATAGAGACAGAGACTACTGGCTATATCCCTGGTTGTGCCTAATTGGCTATAAGTGTACAGTATCTGAGACTAATACCCTGGTAGCATAGCAGGTTTCAGTGGTAGTTATTCGGGATTGATATCCTGCCAATGTAGCAGGTTTTAGTGGTAGTTACCAAGGATCCCGTCATTAGAGTGTTTCCAGTGACATTGAGCTCTGATATCATGTTCGTATACTACTATCAGCCGTATGTTTTAGCATATCAGTATTATGTGTGTGTGCTCCTTTTTTGTATCACCATGTACCCTACTTGTTATAATAAAGGTCTCATTTATTTACATCAAAGTCCTATTTGTCGGATATTTTTATATAGGTTCTAACAGTACCCTGTAGGCAGATTCCTTGGCAATGACAACACCGCAATCAATGCCACAATCCGAAAAATCAGGTGTACAATTCTACATATACGGACAACATACTCAGATAAATGCAATCTTAGCCTCCACCAGTACCCGGTAAAAGCACCAACTAGCTTCAGAGCTTCAGAGGCGGACAATGGCTCCTGTTCCACGGCACCAGAACATCACCCATCAGGTTTTAACCTTAATGTAATTAATTGATCAAATTAGTAAGTGAGATATTATGTAAAGGAGCGCCTTCCTGTACCCGTGTTACAATCCTCGAAACCTAGAGAAGACATCATATATATCCACATGCCACTTATCATTTATTTATTTATTTTTATATCTTTATAATGTAATTATTTTTTTCCAAACATAACTAAATAACTCCCCAAGGACTCCTAAAGTCATAGAATCATAGAATCATAGAATGGTAGAGTTGGAGGGGACCTCCTGGGTCATCTGGTCCAACCCCCTGCTCAAAGCAGGATTCACTAAATCATCTCAGACAGATTTCTGTCCAGCCTCTGTTTGAAGATCTCCATTGAAGGGGAAATCACCACCTCTCGTGGCAGCCTGTTCCACTCATTAATCACCCTGTCAAAAAGTTTTTTCTAATATCTAATCTGTGTCTCCTCCCATTTAGTTTCATCCCATTGCTTCTAGTCTTTCCTTGTGCAAATGAGAATAAAGATGATCCTTCCACAATGTGACAGCCCTTGACATATTTGTAGACAGCTATTAAGTCTCCTCTCAGTCTTCTTTTTTGCAAGCTAAACATTCCCAAATCCTGCAACCGTTCCTCATAGGACATGGTTTGCAGACCAGTCACCATTCTGGTCGCTCTTCTCTGAACTTGCTCCAGTTTGTCTATGTCTTTTTTAAAATGTGGTGCCCAAAACTGTACACAGTATTCCAGATGAGGTCTGACCAAAGAGGAGTAAAGACCGATAATGACTTCACGTGATCTAGACTGTATGCTTCTGTTAATACATCCCAGAATTGTATTTGCCGTTTTTGCTGCTGCATCACACTGTTGACTCATGTTTAGTCTATGATCTATTAGTATACCTAAGTCTTTTTCACATGTACTGTTGCTTAGCTCTATTCCTCCCATTCTGTATATGCTTTTTTCATTTTTATTGCCCAGATGTAGTACTTTGCATTTTTCCCTGTTAAAAACCATTCTGTTGGTTGCTGCCCACTGCTCCAGTTTATTTAGGTCTTTTTGAATCCTCTCTCTCTCTTCTCTAGTATTAGCTATCCCTCCTAGCTTTGTGTCATCAGCAAATTTAATCAGTTTACCCTCAATTCCTTCATCTAAATCATTGATAAAGATGTTGAACAATGCAGGTCCCAGGACGGAGCCCTGTGGTACCCCACTTGAGACATTCATCCAGCTGGATGTGAAGCCATTTACAACCACCCTTTGAGTCCGATCACTAAGCCAGTTATGAATCCACCTAACAGTTGCCTGGTCCATTGCATACTTGGTCATTTTTTCAATAAGGATGGTGTGAGATACTTTGTCAAATGCTTTGCTGAAGTCAAGATGTATTATCTATAGCATTTCCCTGATCCACCCAGTCAGTGATTCTGTCATAGAAGGAAATTAAGTTAGTCTGACATGACTTGTTAGTTACAAACCCATGCTGACTCTGGTTAATCACTTCATTCTTATCCATGTACTTACATACATGTTGTTTAATAATTTGTTCAAAGATCTTTCCTGGTATAGAAGTCAGACTCACCGGCCTATAGTTCCCTGGGTCCACCTTCTTCCCCTTTTTGAAGATAGGAACAACATTTGCTCTTCTCCAGTCTTCAGGGACTTCTCCTGTTCTCCAAGAATTTTCAAAGATTATGGAGAGTGGTTCTAAAATTTCTTCTACGATCTCCTTCAGTACTCTGGGGTGTAATTCATCTGGACCTGGAGACTTGAACTCATTTATGTTAGCTAAATATTCCCTCACAATCTTTCTGTTTACAGATAACTTTGATTCCTCTATTCCTTTAAAAGGACAATGAAGATCAGTTGATGTTACATTTTCTTTCTGAGAGAAAACAGATGCAAAATAGGAATTAAAAAGTTCGGCCTTCTCAACATCCTCTCTTACCATTTCTCCATTTTCATCCTGTAAAAATCCTATAGCATCTTTGACTTTTCTTTTACTTTTGACATACCCCCAAAATCCTTTTTTATTGCTTTTGACATCTCTTGCAAGCCTTAATTCATTGTCAGCTTTAGCTAACCTGATACGTGCCCTGCAGGATCTGCAGACTGCATTATAATCTTCTTTAGATATGCCTCCCTCTTTCCATTTAATAAACATTTCTTTCTTTCTTTTTAGCATGTGTTTAAGTTCTGTGTTCATCCATCCTGGTTTCATTAAATGCTTCCCATTCTTCCTACTTTTCGGGATTGTTAACGATTGTGCTTTGAGAATCTCATTTTTAAAAATTTCCCATCCTTCCTGGACATTTTTGTCCTTAAGGACATCCAGCCATTGGATCCCTCCTATTCTCTTTCTGAGTCTCTTAAAATCTGCCTTTCTAAAATCTAACCTTGAAGTTTGAGTCTTCACATGTCTTCCTCCTCTAGTTATCCAAAATTCTATAATAGCATGATCGCTGCCTCCTAGGGTCCCAGCCACCTTTACCTCCTCAACCATTTCCTCCCTGTTTATAAGGATTAGATCCAAAGTAGCAGATCCCCTTGTTTTCTCCCCTACCTTTTGGAAGATAAAGTTGTCAGCAAGAGAGGATAAGAATTTGCTTGACCTGTTAGTTTTACTTGAGAGAGATTCCCAACAAATGTCTGGATAGTTGAAATCTCCCATGACCACTACGTCATATTTTTTGGAGAACTTGGTCATTTGATACATAAAGAGTTCATCCATATCTTCAGCTTGCCCAGGTGGCCTGTAGTAAATGCCTACAATGGTGTCCTTTCCGTTGTTCTCTCCTTGTATTCTTACCCAAACAGTTTCCACAGAACTCCCAGTCTCTGAAGCTTCAATCTCTGTGCAGATATACGCTTTTCTAACATACAATGCGACACCTCCTCCTCGTTTATCAAGTCTGTTTCTTGCAAATAAGTTGTATCCTTTTAGCCTTGTATTCCAATCATGTGTATCGTCCCACCAAGTTTCAGTGATTCCAATGACATCATATTCCTTTTCCTGCATTAGTAGTTCTAATTCTCCTTGTTTGTTGCCCATGCTTTGTGCATTTGTATAAAAACATTTTAGTTTGTGATTGGTTTCTCTTCCTCCCATATTTTTATTATTTAAATTGTTTTGTCTTTGTTCTTTCTTTCCACTTCCAGTAGCAGAGATCTCAATAGTATTTGTCAGCTGTATGGCTTTTTCTGGCCTTTTGCTTCCCTTCCCACATTGTTCTAGTTTAAAGCTCTCCTGATGAGTGTAGCAAGGCGACTTCCAAATACATGTTTTCCAGTCTTCGTAAGGTGCACCCCATCTCTAGCAAGTAGACCATCGTATAGGTAATTCATTCCGTGATCCAGAAATCCAAATCCTTGTTGACGGCACCATCGACGTAGCCAGTTGTTCACCTGTAGAATCTTATTCCACCTCATTGTTCCATGGCCATCCACTGGGATGATGGATGAGAAGACCACCTGCGCTCCCAATTCTTTCACTTTCTTGCCTAAGTCTTCAAAGTCACGACAGATGGTTTCCAGGTCCTTTCTTGCGGTGTCTCACCACCCATATAATCCCTCAGATTTTACAAGGGAGGGAGAGGAGGTGGGACACACTTTTCTTTTCAACTGAGAACTGGAACATCTCACACCAAACATATACAGTTATGCTCAAAAGTTTACATTCCCCGGCAGAATTTTTCCTTTCTTGGTTCAGAGAATATGAATGATAACAAAAAAACTTTTTCTCCACTCATGGTTAATGGTTGGGTGAAGCCATTTATTGTCAAACTACTGTGTTTTCTCTTTTTAAATCTTAATGACAACCAAAAACATCCAAATCACCTGATCAAAAGTTCACATACCCCAGTTCTTAATACCGTATATAGTGTCCCTCTAACATCAATGACATCTTGAAGTCTTTTGTGGTAGTTGTGGATGAGGTTCTTTATTTTCTCAGATGGTAAAGCTGATCATTCTTCTTGGAAAAAAGCTTTCAGTTCCTGTAAATTTCTGGGCTGTCTAGCATGAACTGCGCGCTTGAGATCTTCCCAGAGTGGCTCAATGATATTGAGGTCAGGAGACTGAGATGGCCACTCCAGAACCTTCACTTTGTTCTGCTGTAGCCAATATCAGGTCGACTTGGCCTTGTGTTTTGGTTCGTTGTCATGTTGGAACCTCCAAGTACATCCCATGCGCAGCTTCCAGGCTGATGAGTGCAAATTTGCCTCCAGTATTTGCTGATAACGTGCTGCATTCATCTTTCCTTCAACATTTACCAAGTTTCCTGTGTCTTTGTAGCTCACACATCCCCAAAACATCAGCAATCCACCTCCGTGCTTTACTGTAGGAATGGTGTTCCTTTCATCATAGGCCTTGTTGCCCTCTCTACAAATGTAACGTTTATGATTGTGGCCAAAAAGTTCAATTTTGGTGTCATCACTCCAAATTACCTTCTTCCAGAAGTTTTGAAGCTTGTCTCTGTGCTGTTTGGCATATTGTATGCGAGATACTTTGTGGCATTTGAGCAATAATGGCTTTCTTCTGGCGACTCGACCATGCAGCTAAATTTTCTTTAAGTCCTTCCTTATTGTGCATCTTGAACAGCCACACCAGTAATTTTCAGAGAGTCCTGAATTTCAGCTGATGTTATTTGTGAGTTTTTCTTTGCATCCCAAACAATTTTCCTGGCAGTTGTGGCCAAAATCTTTGTTGGTCTACATGACCGTGGTTTTTGTTTTTACAGAGCCACTGATTTTCCATTTGTTAATCACAGTTTGAACGCTGCTGACTGGCATTATCAATTCCTTGGATATTTTTTTGTATCCCTTTTTTGTGTTACACAGTTCACCTACCTTTTCCCGTAGATTCGTTGACAATTCTTTTGCTTTCCCCATGACTCACAATCCAGAAACGTCAGTGGCTGGTTGAAAGATGCAAGAGTCTGTCTGGATCCCAGAAACTCACTCAGCTTTTATGCACACAAACACTAATTACAAGCAAACAGGTCACAGGTGAGGATGTAACCTTTAGTAGCCATTCAAACCTATTTGTGTCAAATTCTGTGCATTTTATCAGGCCAAAAACACCAGGGTATGTGAACTTTTGATCAGGGTCATTTAGATATTTTTGGTTGTCATTAAGATTTAAAAAGAGAAAACACAGTAGTTTGACAATAAATGGCTTCACCCAACCAATAACCATGAGTGGAGAAAAAGTTTTTTTGTTATCATTCATATTATCTGAAACAAGGCCAAAAAAGGAAAAATTGAGCACAACTGTAATATATATATATATATTCTGTTCTACTACTACTACTATTTTCTCCTCCGTCCCCCAGTGCCTCCTCCCTCTCCTCTTATTTCAGCCGAAGACTTTGCCTCATTCTTCAAGCAGAAGATTGACACCATCAGTCAAAGCTTTTGCCTAAAGCCCCCACAGCCCCTCCCCACACCTACTCAACCCTCCTCCTCCAAAACCACCTTCTCCACCATTACGGAAGATCAACTTTCCTCTTTACTCTCCAAATCACACCTCACCACCTGTAAACTTGACCCAATCCCGTCCCACCTCATCCCAAACCTTACCACTATCTTCATCCCACCCCTAGCCCACCTCTTCAACCTGTCACTAACAACTGTTGTCTTCCCCTCATGCTTCAAGCATGCCTCAATCACGCCAATCCTCAAAAAGCCCTCCCTTGACCCATCCTCTCTGTCTAGCTATCGCCCATATCACTTCTCCCCTGTGCCTCAAAACTACTGGAACAACACGTCCATTCTGAGCTGTCCTCCCACCTCTCCTCCTGCTCCCTCTTCGACCGCCTACAATCTGGTTTCCGACCGCACCATTCTACTGAAACTGCACTGACTAAAGTCACCAACGACCTACTAACCGCCAAATCTAAGCGACACTACTCTGTCCTCCTCCTCCTAGACCTGTCATCTGCCTTCGACACAGTGGATCATTCCCTCCTACTACAAACTCTCTCATATCTCGGAATCACAGACTTGACCCCTGCTCTTCTCCATCTACACCTTAGGCCTGGGACAGCTCATAGAGTCTCATGGCTTTCATTATCACCTCTATGCTGATGACACACAGATCTACCTCTCTGGACCCGATATCACCTCCTTACTAACCAAAATCCCACAATGTCTGTCTGCTATTTCATCCTTCTTCTCTGCTAGATTTCTAAAACTTAACATGGGCGAAACAGAATTCATCATCTTTCTGCCATCTCATTCAACCCCCCCAACTGACCTATCTATCAACGTTAATGGCTACCCACTCTCCCCAGTCCCTCAGGCTCGCTGCCTTGGGGTAACACTGGACTCTGAACTCTCCTTCAAACCACATATCCAAGCCCTTTCCACTTCCTGCCGACTCCAACTCAAAAATATCTCCCGGATTCGCACATTCCTCAACCATGAATCTGCAAAAACACTAGTGCATGCCCTCATCATCTCCCGCCTTGACAACTGCAACCTCCTGCTCTGTGGCCTTTCTTTCAACACTCTCGCACCCCTCCAATCCATCCTAAACTCTGCTGCCCGACTAATCCACCTGTCCCCCCGCTATTCCCCGGCCTCTCCTCTCTGTCAATCTCTTCACTGGCTCCCCATTGCCCAGAGACTCCAGTTCAAAACCCTAACCATGACATACAAAGCCATCCACAACCTGTCTCCTCCATATATCTCTGACCTAGTCTCCCGCTACATACCCGCACGCAACCTCCGATCCTCACAAGATCTCCTTCTCTACTCCCCTCTAATCTCCTCCTCCCACAATCGCATACAAGATTTCTCCCGTGCTTCCCCCCTACTCTGGAACTCTCTACCCCAACACATCAGACTCTCGTCGACCGTGGAAACCTTCAAAAAGAGCCTACAACCTGCAGTAACCACCACTCCACCAATACAGCTGCACGACCAGCTCTACCCTCACCTACTGTATCCTCACCCATCCCTTGTAGACTGTGAGCCCTCACGGGCAGGGTCCTCGCTCCTCCTGTACCAGTCGCCGTCACATTGTGTTCAAGATTATTGTAATTGTTCTTGTATGTATACCCATTTTTCACATGTAAAGTGCCATGGAATAAATGGCGCTATAATAATAATAAATAATAATAATAATAATAATACTACCCGACCCACAGACTATATCCTCCACCTATCCAGACATTTCTTTCCTTGAGCATAATATCATTAACACCTTCCTGCCCAATCCTGTCATACCCACTCTGTGCCTATACTGTGTCTGATCCGTGCTACCATGCTCATCGATCAACCTGTGCATAAAGGCTTAAAGGGTTGTGCAGAATTTTACATTGATTAAAAGAGATTAAAATACCTATACTGAGCTATAGTATGGGCTAAAGGAAATCAGAAGAAAGCTCCATCTTGTACTTCTGTTATTGTAGTTTTCCCAGGTGGGGAACACTAACACACCTGGAAGAGAGTGGTGCTGTCACATAGAGAGGCTGGGGTGGACATCCCATTGGTGCAACCTGTGCAGCTACATATTGACCCAAGAAGTAAACGAGCCACTTCCACCTCCAAAACAAGTGAAATTGTGCATTAGGATGAGCAATTGGACAACAAAGGGTCCCCATCCCATATACTGTTCTTGTATAGGGACTACACTGTGTTCCAAATTATTATGCAATAATATTTTCTCAGATTTTCCCAAATGACCTATATGAATTGCAGTCATTGTAATTTTCCAGTCAAATAACTATTAGAGTACAATTGAAAGATTTTTGTACAAACTGCCTATGATAACAGTATATTTTTAAAAAAATAAAATACTCAAACTGCACTCAAAATGCATGTTCCAAATTATTATGCACAGCAGAGTTTTCAACCTTTTCATTTTAATAAAGAACAAAAAAATGGTCATTTTTGCAATTATAAGCATTAGCAGGTTATTACAAACTGAAATCAAACAGTTTTCACCTCAAAACTTTATTCTAGGTGATGTCACATTTGCACATAGGACCCCTTGTCCGAAAGGAGCTTCTGAACTCTCTCGTCCATTGAATTTGTCAGGTTTTGGATGGTTTCTGCTACAATGGTTTTGCATGAGGACAGAATACCCTCCCAGAGCTGTTGCTTAGATGTGAACTGCCTCCCGCCATCATAGATACTCCTTTTGATGATGCTGCAGAGGTTCTCAATGGGGTAAAGGTCAGGGGAGCATGGGGGCCACACCATAAGTTTGTCCCCTTTATGCCCATAGCAGCCAGAGATGCAGATGTGTTATGTGCAGCATGAGACGGTGCATTATCATGCATGAACATGATCTTGCTGCAGAATGTACGGTTCTTCTTCTTGAACCATGGAAGGAAGTGCTGTTTGAGAAACTCAACATACATTATGGAGTTCATCTTTACCCCTTCAGGGATCCTAAAGGGGCCGACAATCTCTCTCCCCATGATTCCAGCCCAAAACATTACTCCACCTCCTCCTTGTTGGCGCCGTAGCCATGTTTGCATGGAGTGTCCATCAACCAGCCATCCTGCACTCCATCCATCTGGACCATCGAGCGTTGCACGGCACTCATCGGTGAACAAAACAGTTCGATGGTCCAGATGGATGGAGTGGGCATAAAAGGGGACAAACTTATGGTGTGGCCCCCATGCTCCCCTGACCTTAAACCCTTTGAGAACCTCTGCAGCATCATCAAAAGGAGTGTCTATGATGGCGGGAGGCAGTTCACATCTAAGCAACAGCTCTGGGAGGGTATTCTGTCCTCATGCAAAACAATTGTAGCAGAAACCATCAAAAACCTGACAAATTCAATGGACGAGAGAGTTCAGAAGCTCCTTTCGAACAAGGGGTCCTATGTGCAAATGTAACATCACCTAGAAAAAAGTTTTGAGGTGAAAACTGTTTGATTTCAGTTTGTAATAACTTGCTAATGCTTATAATTTCAAAAATGACCATTTTTTTTGTTCTTTATTAAAATGAAAAGGTTGAAAACTCTGCTGTGCATAATAATTTGGAACATGCATTTTGAGTGCAGTTTGAGTATTTCATTTTTTAAAAAATATTCTGTTATCATAGGCAGTTTGTACAAAAACCTTTCAATTGTACTCTAATAGTTATTTGACTGGAAAATTACAATGACTGCAATTCATATAGGTAATTTGGGAAAATCTGAGAAAATATTATTTGCATAATAATTTGGAACACAGTGTATATTTTGTCTGTGTCTACCACTGGAGAAAGGGCAAGGTTTGCCACTACAAAGGGTAGCAGACGGGCTTGAAAACGGTTGTCACAGGTGAGATGGGGGCAGATTAGTGTCTGAGTGTGAGGGTCTGATATGTGCAATGTGAGTAGGCTGCAGGAGTGTGCAAGATAGCAGATGTGTTATTGCAGTGTACTCATGTCACGAAAGAAGAGCAGGATTATCCAGCGCCGGTGCGATGTCATCATTGCGTCATGCTCATCTCTAGTTGGGACTTTTTGGATTTATTTTTTGTTCATTTATTCATAGACGTAGCAGCCAGAACTTTCTCATTTTTATGTAAGCTTCACTATATGACATGTTGCTTTTTGGTGTCTGTAAGGCTGTGTTCACACGTTGCATAAATACTGTGTTTTTTTCTTTTCTTCAGGTGCCCGCACCAATCTACACAATAATAATAATAATCTTCTCTGGTTATTGCACTGTTACGGCATTTTATGCCTTTATTTGATGATTTTTTGGTGCAGATTTGAAGGAGCGTTTTTAATGTGTTTTTTATAGTACAGAAAAGCTTTGATTCTGCACTTAAAAAGTAACTGCAGTCTTTCACATGCTCACACTGTATGAGGGTCCCCACCATTGCCGGCTCCAGGTTTTTGTGGGCCCTGGGCGAAAGTGTTTTAGTGGGCCCCTTTAACATATACCACGATTCATGATGCACAGATATAACAGAGAAATATAGGGATAGTACCAGGCCCGGCGTCGGCACCCGGGCAAGTGTCGGGGCCCTGAGCAGGCAGGGGGGCCCACTCACCGTCGGGCACCCCGCCGCGATATGGGACCCGTGAGCGATGCGGTGTCCCGATGCCAGCGCCCGCCTTCCCCGCTTGCTCAGGGCCCCGGCACAATACTTACCTCTCCCCGTGCCTCCTCAGCAGGTCCGGTGTTTTCCGCGGCTGCTGCACTGTGACGTCTCAGGTCAGAAGGCGCGGTGACGTCTTTACACCGCGCTCTCTCCTGAGCCGTCAAAGCGCAGAGCGGGAAGACGCCGGCGACGTGGCTGAGGAGTCCGGAGCAGCGGCAGCAGGTGAGAAGTGAGGTGAGTATTTGATTTTTTTTTATATGTATGGAGGCATAGGGCATTTTATGGGGAGGAGGGTAGAATAAGTGACATCCTGCATGGGGCATTATATGGGGAGGGGGAGAACAAGTGACATCCTGCACTGGGCATTATATGGGGGGGAACAAGTGAAATCCTGCATGGGGCATTATATGGGGGGAACAAGTGACATCCTGCATGGGGCATTATATGGGGGAGAGGTGACATCCTGCATGGGGCATTATATGGGGGAGCAAGTGACTTCCTGCATGGGGCATTATATGGGGGGGAAGAGGTGACATCCTGCATAGGGTATTATATGGGAGGAGAGATGACATCCTGCATGGGGCATTATATGGGGGAGAAGTGACATCCTGCATGGGGCATTATATAGGGGCGGTGAGTGACATCCAGCATTGGGCATTATATGGGGGGAGAGGTGACATCCTGCAGGGGTCATTATATGGGGGGGAAGTGACATCCTGCATGGGGCATTATATGGGGGGGGAGTGACATCCTGCATGTGGCATTATATGGGGGAGAGAGGTGACATCCTGCATGGGGCATTATATGGGGGTGGGGTGACATCCTGCAGGGGGCATTATATAGGGGGAAGTGACATCCTGCATGGGGCATTATGTGGGGGCACAGCCTGCATGGGGCATTATGTGGGGGCTAGTATTCTGTATGGGGCGTTATAAGGGGGCCAGTATCCTCTATGGAGCGTTATATGGGGGCCAGTATCCTGTATGGAGCGTTATATGGGGACCAGAATTCTGCATGGAGCGTTATATGGGGTCTATTATTCTGTATGGAGCAAAATATGGGGCCCATAATACTGTATGGAGGACTATACTGTCCGGTCTGCACTGTGCATTGCGAGGATTCTCTGGTTTCTTAGCTATTGTAGAATTTACAATAGATATCACTCATGTAATGTAAGAAGTGAAATCTTCGGCATTGTACTATAGATATATTTCTCTGCGGTATCTGTGCATCATGAATCGTGGTATGTGTTAAAGGGGCCCACTGAGACTCTTTCGCCCAGGGCCCACAAAAACCTGGAGCCGGCCCTGGATAGTACAATACCAAAGATTTCACTTACTTCTTACATGAGTGATATCTATTGTAAATTCTACAACAGCTCAGAAACCGGCGATTCAAATGTTTTCATTTTAGACCGGACAGTATAGTCCTCCATATAGAATTTTGGGCACCACATCGACCTCCATACAGTATTATGGGCACCACATAGTCCTTCATACAGTATAATGTGCCCCATGTAATGCTCCATACAGAATAATGAACCCCATATAATGCTCCATACAGGAAAATGGACCCCATATAATGCTCCATACATAATAATGAGCCCCATATCTAATATATATCATTGTCTTATCCCGTCTGTCTGTCTGTCTATCTGTCTGTCTGTCTGTCTGTCTGTCTGTCCAGGAAATCCCACGTCGCTGATTGGTCAGGCCGCGGCCAATCAGCGACGTGGGATTTCAGAAAAAGATGGCGGCCGTTAGCGGCTCACCCTCACACGCTCACCCGCACACGCTCACTCTCACCCGCTCACCCTCACACGCTCACCCTCACACCCTCAGACGCTCACCCTCACGCTCTGACGCTCACGCTCTAACGCTGACGCTCGGACGCTCACGCTCGGACGCTCACGCTCTGGCGCTCACGCTCTCACGCTCTGACGCTGACGCGCTCACCCGCTCCCACGATCACCCGCTCACCCGCTCACCCTGTGCTAGCCGGTCATCTCCCGGCTGCTCGCAGCAGAAGTTCCCCGACCGGCGGCGTCGCTCCCCGGTCCTCCAAAATTCATTAGGGGCCCCGGGGGATACATTGGGGGGTTAATTTAAAGTAGTGTGACTCGCCCCCTGGGCCGTGGGGCACGCGGATCCGGGCGATAGGGGAACGATGGGGGTAGTAGTGGCGGCCCGGTCTCGCGGCTCAGGGTGGTCAGACCAATGGTAGTCTGCTACTGTACTTTAGATAATGTCCGACTACGCCATCCGGGGATTGCGGTTATTAGGAACCGCCGCTGCAAGGCAGTCTGCTGGGGCCGATGACGTGTGCAGCTGGGATGATGTGACTCCCCACGGGAAGAGTGCGGCCCCAGGGCAGTGTAGTGGATGGTGGGAGTGATGGTGGTGAGAGTCCCAGTACCGGTAATGCCGGAGGAGCGAAAAAGCACATGGACAACGTACTGCAGTCCAGGGTCTTTACTCACGGTTAATATCCAAGTCACTTCTGCAGGGAATGACTGCTGCGTCCACCAGGTGAGGGGCTCGGTCAACTCCCAGACAGCTCAGGAGTATGGCTCAAGACCCCCTTTTGTCCTTTTTCTGGCCTGCCTCACCAGTGACCCACTTTTGTTCAGCTGCCACGGACTTGTGCGGTTAAACGTGGGCCCCGTCCTCCGCTGTCCTATATGGTGCCTTCCTAGCAGGTTTGATGAGGTGCTGCACCAATAAATGGTCACAGCCTCCGGTCTTTGGCTGAGGGTTGTTTCTCCTCCACCAACTTGGGATCCGGTAACCTTAATCTGCCTGACCCTGCACCCTGGATTCTCGTGGGTTCTTAGGGTCCCTTCCACCTTCTTGTTCCTGAGCCCTTCTGTTTCTCTGTCTCTTCTTCTCCCTTTCCGTTCCTTCCTGTTCCTTTCTCTTGGAGCTGGGCTCAGGTGGCACCACAGCTCCCCTTCACCTCCTCCTCGGCCTCTCACTAGGCCCTCCTGGAGTAGAGCTCCTACAGAGCCTCTACTCACTGTCTTCTCCTCTCTGGACAGAACCTAGGTCTAAGATGGTGCCCACCTTTTATACCTCAATCTGACCATGAGCCCAGGTGACCAGCAACCAATGGGCTCCTTCCTATGCTCAATAACCAACCCCTATCTGCCCCTACAGCACTGGGTGTTCCACCCCCCTCCCTACTCCAGGCAGGGACATAGTCGGTCGTGCCTGCACTACTGTCTAGTGGGAGCACCATTGAGCTGTCCCTGTCACTCGGAAATGGGGTGTGTGTGCTGTATGCAGCTAACTGAGCCCTGGTCCATACTCCATACTTACCCGGGAGTGGAATATCACACCTCTGGTCTGAGGTGCAATACCCCTGTAGCGGCCGAACCCTCGGGGCGCTACAAGTGCACAACCCATTTAAACACTGCTTCGCTGATTAGTCGCGCCCGGTCGGCCGCATACATATTCTAGAATACCCGATGCGTTAGAATCGGGCCACCATCTAGTAGTATATAATGGGCCCCATATATTGCTCCATACAGAATAATGGACCCCATATAGTGCTCCATACAGAATAATGAGTCAGATATATTGCTCCATAAAGTATAATGAACCCCATATAATGCTCCATACAGAATAATGGACCCCATATAATACTCCATACAGAATAATGGGCCCAATATAATGCCCCATACAGAATAATGGGCCCCATATAATGCTCCATACAGAATAATGGACCCCATATAATGATCCATACAGAATAATGGGCCCCATATACTGCTCTATAGAGAATGGGCCCCATATATAGCTCCATACAGTATGGGCCCCATATATTACTCCATACAGTATGGGACCCATATAATGCTCCATAGAGAATGGGCTCCATATTATGCTCCATAGAGAAAGGGCCCCATATTATGCTTCATATAGAATGGGCTCCATATTATGCTCCATAAAGAATGGGCCCCATATTATGCTCCATAAAGAATGGGCCCCATATTATGCTCCATAGAGAATGGGCCCCATATTATGCTCCATAGAGAATGGGCCGCATATTATGCTCAATACAGAATAGGCCCCATATTATGCTCCATACAGAATGGGCCCCATATTATGCTCCATACAGAATGGGCCCCATATATACAGTAGCTCTATACATTTAAAAAAAAATCAAATACTCACCTCTCCTTGCTGGTGGCAGGCCAGGACTCCTCAGCGTCTTCCGGCTCTCTGCACTGTCAGAGCAGAGAGCGCACTTGACTGATGTCATCGCTCCCTCTGTCCCTGACATGTCACAGTGTCAAAAGACACTGGAGCTGTGGAGGATCGGGGAGAGGTAAGTATAAGTGCGGGGGCCCAGAGCACAGCAGGGGAGCCCACTCGCGGGCGCTGGCATCGCGCTCTCTCGATTCACCGGCCCCATCAAGTGCCAGGGTTCCCGACCGCGAGTGCCCCCCCCCCCCATTTGCTCAGGGCCTCGGCACTTGCCCGGGCGTGCCGGGTGCTGACGCTGATCCTGGTCCTCACAATAGCTCCCACACTGTATGAGGGCCCACCACAGTAGTCCCCACATAGTATAAAGGTCCCCCATACTTTATGATATGATTTCCCGACACTTCAAGCATTAATTAAAATGAAAAAAAAACATCAAATACTCACCTAATCCAGGATCCAGACGAGTCCACCACCAAAGCGTGGGTGGAACAACCTGTTGATGTCATTGCATTGGGGTACTCACAGGACGTCAGAGCCTTATCCACTGAATCACCCTGCCGTTCTATAGGCCGACCTGCAATCTACAGAACAGCAAGCTCCCTGCTCTACCGCAGAACTTAAGTTAAGAGTAGTGCGAACAAGGCGACCTACAAACCTGGATCAGTTACACCAGTTTTGTCAGGAGGAATGGGCCCAAATTCCGACCAACTATTTTGAGAAGCTTGTGGAAGGATATCCCAAACGTTTGTCCCAAGTCTTTCAGTTTAATGGCAATGGTACCAAATACTAATGAAATGTATGTAAACTTTTGAATTTGCAGTAAGTAATAAAAATGCCTTAAAACATTCTCTCTCTCTCATTATTTTGGCATCTGGCAAATATTAAAAATAATGGTAATCCTCATTGACCTAAAACGTGAAAGATTTATTCTGATTTCATGTCAGATATTGAGAAAAACGTGCATATGTGTCTTCTTATATAGTGTATATAAACTTCTGGTTTCAACTGTATATATTAGTATTTGATGTTGTCTGCATAACTGGCTTAGCTGCAGTGCACTGCACGTGCGATGACTTCACAAGATCAGTGCCGCAGTACTTGCACTGCTTAGAACGAAGCAGTATGCCGGGGAGAATGGGAGCAAGGTGAGTAATGTTTTTTTTTTTTAATGTCAGTAGCAGTGGGGACTGAGGGCTGTGCTGTGGAGAACATCTTGCTGAGTGGGAGGTAGTGGGGAACATTATACTGAGTGGGGAGTGGGCTTTGAGGGACATCATACTGAGTGTGGGTGAGCTGTGGGGAACATCATACCAGGGTCGGACTGGCCTAGCGAGGTGCCGGGGAAATCCCCGATGGGCCCTTGAAGAGGAGTGTAGGAGTAAGCGTCGAATTAAAAAGAAAAAAAAGGGGGGGAGACATAGTGGCGGCAGGCCCTTTAACCACCGCGATGCCCAGGACAGTGGCGGGCGGGGCCAGGGAGCAGGAGAGCCGAAGAGCAGCGGCTGCACGGCAGCGTCACACTTAGCAGCCACGGGCGCAGCCACGTCTGCTAAAAGTGACGTCACTCACCACGCAGCGCTGCAGTCTCCTGCTGTAGGAGCGCTTCAACAAAGTATATGGGCCGGAGTGGAGACAAATCAAGGTAGGGTGATATTTGTGTGTGTTTGTATGAATTTTTATGTATGTACCTGTGTGTGTCTGCTTATGTATTTCTGTGCATGTGTCTGCATGCACGTGTCTGTGTTTACGTGTGCATTTCTGTGTGTGTGTATGTCTTTGCATGTCTGCGCATGCATTTCTGCACGTGCATCCGTGTTAGCATGTGCATTTCTGTGCATGTATGTCTTTGAGTGTCTGCATGTCTGTGTGTCTATGTGTGCGTGTCTACATGTGTATATGTCTTCACACATGTGTGCGTGCTTCCCTGCGTGTGTGCATGTGTCATTTTTGTGTATGTGGTTGTCTGAGAGTACATGACTGCATGTGCATTTCTGTGTGTGCTTGGCTGATTGTGTATACACGAGTGTATACACGTATGTATACATGTCCCCATTTCTGTGAGTGTGTGTATCTGCGTGTGTGTATATTAGGGCTCTTTCACACATCCTGATATTTCCAGTACTGGAGAAACCAATATCGCAGAGGTCCGTGTGCACCTGTGTGACAACCGTATGCCGCCCGTGTACTGCATCAGGAGTACACGTACACGTACCGGCGCCTTGGAATCAGTGTACAGTTCATGCTGTTCCCAAGCGCCAGGTGCTAAACACTGCCCTCATCATGGTTCCCTGCTGGAGCTGCAATCAGCATCAACAGGGACCATGATGAGAGTAGTAGTGTCTGCTCCCGCAGTGTCCTGGTGTAAAAATAAGAATAAAATAAAAAAAATCCTTGTACTCACCTGTCGTAAGTGTCCCCTGCTGCAATCCATGCGACCGCTCAGCAGAGGAGCCGGGGAGAATGACTCCTGCAGTGAATGAGCCCCGGAGCTGCTCTAAGTGAGCAGTGTTCTGTCACTCACTGAGCGCAGCTCGCCCGCTCGCTGCAGCGCTTCTTTCTCCCCGACTCCTCGGTGTGATTGGTCACATGGATTACAGCGAGGGAGACTTAGGTGAGTATAAGGATTTTTTAATTTTATTTTTACAGTTGGACACTGCAGTAGCAGACACAACTACTCTCATCATTGTCCCTGATAGTGCTGATCGCAGCGACGGCACGGAACAATGATGAGGGCAGCATTTGGCACCCGGCGCTTGGGAAAAGCGCTACCTGTACACTGATTCCCAGGCGCCAGTACTGATCTCATCCATGTGTCATTAGTGTGGGACATTTTGTGGACCGTGCAGCAGGTAAAACACAGACATGTCAGCGTGTTTTTCCCATTGACACACGGTCCGTGGAAACACATTGGAATGACATGGTTCACTCGACTGGGTCTACGTGTGTCAGTGTCTCCGGTACGTGTGGAAACTGTCATCAGACGTACCGGAGATACTGACGTGTGAAAGAGGCCTTAGTGTGTGTCTGTATGTGTGAATGTTTTTGTGTGTGTAAGCACGCTTCTGCATGTTTGTGTGTGTCTTTGTGCATGTCTGTGTGCTCTTCCGAAGATTTATTATATTTGGGGAAAGATGGGAGAGAAATTTTAGGAAACAGTATGAGGAGATGTGTGAAGAAACAGTATGGTGAACGAGGAGAGGGGTGGGAATGGGTGCGGGAACAGAATGGGGAAGGGGGATGTATGAGGAAACAGTATGGAGAGTAGGGGAATGGTGTGAGGAGACAGTATGGAGGGAGAAAAGTGTGAGGTGACACAGAACAGAGACTAGGTAGTGTGAGGGAAGGTATAGAGATGCGGCAGTATGGTGGGGACAGTGTGAGGGCGCAGCAAGGAGGGAACAGTATGCTGAGGAGGGGGAGTGTGATGAAGGGGCACAGTATAGAGACTGGGCAGTATAGGGGGAGTCACCGTGTGAGAGGACAGTATGAAGAGCTGGCCCAGTATGGTAAGGAGGGGGCTGTGTGGAGGGCATGTACCATAAGAGGAGTAGAGTGTGGGACATATTTTGTGCAGGGAGCATTGTGAGAGTTAGGTTTATTCAGGGGCCCAGTATAGGGCAGATATTTTTATTCAGTAGCATTATAATGACACTGCTATCTTTAAGGGCATCGTGTGGGGATGTGCTGCAGAAGACTGGACAAGATGGAAGTCTGCAGAGACGAGCTGTGGATGGGAAAAGTCATCATGAAGACTGGACAAGATGGAGACGAAAAGAAAGAGAACGACTCTAATCAGAGAAGACGTCTCAGGTAAGATACCTGGATGTAAATGTTTATTTGTCATCCTGCCTGTGTCTCATCAGTACTGTGGTTCTTGTATGGTCCACAGTCTGATGATGACTGGTAACAACAACTCCCAGTATCTCTATTGTTAATTACATTCTGGCAGTTGTAGGTTCATACTATACAAAGGTATATGGGGTTGACTTGACATTACAATTGATGGACCAGATACAGATGGTGGTTCAGATGATGTATTCATCTACTGGCATGTTTGTGCTCGTCTGCGTGTTTGTGCATGTTTGTGTATCTGAAATTATATGTATTTTTGTAAGATGCGTGTATGTAATGGTGCATTGTGGTGTGTAATAACATTCACACACTTGGGGCACATTTACTAAATCTATTACGGCTCTTTCACATGTGTAAGGGAATTCCATTTGTCTTTCCATATTTAGGAACAGACAAGTGAAATTTGCTAACCTTAACTGTCACCTTAGGGTTGTGCTTTTATGGAGCGGGATCAGGAGCTGAGCCTTCACCATACTGGGC
Source organism: Phyllobates terribilis (assembly GCF_046119375.1). NCBI lineage: Eukaryota > Metazoa > Chordata > Amphibia > Anura > Dendrobatidae > Phyllobates > Phyllobates terribilis. The sequence continues at coordinate 752,484,212 of NW_027362764.1, forward strand.
AGATGTCGGCTGTGATTCATCGCCGGAGTCTGCCTGTAACAGCAGTGATCAGAGCTCGCCTTGATTGCTGCTATTTTAAGTATTTAAGTGCCCTTGTCAATCACTGACAGCAGCATTTAGATAGCACGATGGCCTGCGCATGCACTCACCTTCTTCCTTCAGCATCCTGTGACGCAGTTGCAGGTTGCTGATGGGTTGCGAGTAGTGATGATCGAGCATGCTCGCTGCTCGAGATTTACGAGCATGCTCAGGCAAGCACCTATTATCTTCAGCGTGCTCGGGGGTTAAGTTTTCGTCGCTCCATGAACATAATTTGCGACTGTTTCACAGCTTTAATACATGTGAGGAATGCTGGAAGAACAGGCATTCCTCACATGTGTTAAAGTTATCAAACAGTCGCAAATCATATTCACTGAGCGACGAAAACTTAACCCCCGAGCACGCTGAAGATAATAGGTGCTCACCCGAGCATGCTCATAAATCTCGAGCAACGAGCATGCTCGATCATCACTAGTTGCCAGTGTTATGATCTGCTACAGAGACTAAGGAAAGAGAGGAGATCTGTCCCTACAATAGAACTAAACTAGATCCCTACGATGTAACGGGGAACCTGATCCTGCGATCAGACCCGCTAAAGTCCTCGGCTAGTCTGAACGCAGACCTATAGATGTGAGGGAGGGATCCCTACAAGATCTAGGGACTGGGAAAAGTTGGACACCTCCTAGCAGAAATAGTAGCAGTCAAAGACAAACACACAACAAAAAGGCATAGGGGTCAGAAGACCTAGCAAAACTAACAGAGAACGGCAACAGAGCAACAAGCTAGCTCAACAGTAGTAAATACAAATGAAGTCCAGCAAAGCCAGGAGGGCGGAGCCGGATTAAATAGGCAAAATGGTCATGTGACCAGCAAACTAAAAAAAAACTAACAGGAGAGTTGTAACAGTACCCCCTCTTCTAAGAGGATCCTCCGGATCACCTAGGCCCAGGCTTACCAGGAAACCTCCTGTGAAACGCTCGGACAAGTCTGGGAGCAGAAACATCATCCGCCCTCACCCATGAGTTATCCTCAGGTCCGAAACCCTTCCAAGCGACCAGAAACTGCAAACTCCCTCTATACCATCTAGAATTAAGGATGCGGGAAATTTCATATTCCCCGTCCTCCACCACCGGAGGAACAGTGGCAGAGGCGTCACCATCCGACACATCAACTTTTTTCAACAGAGAAACATGAAACACCGGATTAATCCTACAGGACGTAGGAACCTCCAGCCTAACAGCAGATTGGTTAACTATCTGAAGTACCTTAAAGGGCCCTACGAACTTGGGACCCAATTTTTTAGAAGGAATCCTCAATCGCAGATTCTTAGAGGACAACCAAACCATGTCACCAACAGCAAACAAAACCTCTTGCCGTTTCCTATCAAAGTACCTCTTAGATTTCTTGTTAGCCTCCTGAAGATTACCATGCACATCCGTCCAAACTCTCTCCAAATCACCGGAAAAACTCTCCTCCTCAGGCACAGCCGAAACCAATTTGGAAAATGACCCAAAAGACGGATGTCTTCCAGAACAACAAAAAAAAGGCGAACACCCAGCAGAAGAGGATGTATGGTTGTTAAGAGCAAATTCAGCAAGTGGCAGAAACTCAGATCACCCCTCTTGATTGTCTGCCACAAAACAACGCAAGAACTGCTCAACATCCTGGTTCTTCTTTTCTGTCTGGCCATTAGACTCAGGATGATATCCGGATGAAAACGACAAATGAACTCCCAACCTGTCACAAAAGGCACGCCAAAAACGAGCCACGAACTGAGGTCCCCTATCAGAAACAATGTCAGTAGGAACACCATGTAGTCTGACAATTTCCTTGACAAAGGCCTTGGCGAGTGTCTTAGCGCAAGGCAGTTTGATGAAGGGAACCAAGTGACACATCTTGCTAAAACGGTCCACGACCACCCAGATGACCGTGAAACCTTCAGAGGGAGGAAGGTCAGTAATAAAGTCCATAGCAAGATGTGTCCAAGGTGCACTAGGAACCTCCAAAGGGCAAAGCAACCCCGCAGCAGGAGCATGCGAAGACTTGGATCTTGCACACACAGTACATTGGCGCACCCACTTAATGACTTCCTTCTGCCATCCAGGCCACCAAAAACTGCGACCCACAAGTCTCTTGGTCTCAGAAATTCCTGGATGACCTGCCAACCGAGACTCATGACACTCAACAAACAAATCTCTCCTAAAGGTCCTAGGCACAAACAACCTCCCATGGGGAGTGTTAGATGGGGCATTCTCCTGTGCTTTAAGAATCTCATCCTCCAAAACGGAGTCCAAAGCAGCAATCACAACACCTTCTTGTAAAATGGTCTCCTCTTCCTCCTCAAGACCGACCATGGGAGAAAAGCTGCGAGACAAAGCATCCGCTTTAACATTCTTGGTACCCGGGATGTAAGTAACGGAAAAATTAAACCGCGAGAAAAAAAGTGCCCACCTAGCCTGACGGGCATTCAAGCGCTTGGCAGCATCAAGATAGATCAGATTTTTATGATCAGTGAAAACCTGAATGGGAAATTCAGCACCTTCCAAGAGATGACGCCAGTGTTCAAATGCGAGTTTAATCGCCAGCAATTCCCGATTACCAATATCGTAATTAAGTTCAGTCTCGGAAAAATTTTTTGAAAAAAAGGCACAGGGATGTACTCCATCCTTGTTTTCCTGAGACAACACCGCACCAACCCCCACCGAAGAAGCATCAACCTCAACCAAAAACGGCTTAGTCACATCAGGCTGCATAAGGATGGGAGCAGAGGTGAACCTCTCCTTTAGAAACACAAAAGCTTCAATGGCCTCAGAAGTCCACTGAACCGCATTAGCACCTTTCCTGGTGAGATCGGTCAGCGGTTTGACAATAATAGAAATTTTTTTTATGAATTTTCTGTAATAATTGGCGAAACCCAAAAACCTCTGTATCGATTTCAAACCAATAGGCCTAGGCCATTCCTGCACAGCTTGAACTTTAACCGGGTCCATCTCAAAACCTTCACTGGAGATAATGTAGCCCAAAAAACTAATTCTCTGTACAGCGAACTCACATTTCTCCAGCTTAGCAAAAAGCGAATTGTCCATTAATAACTGTAATACCTCACGTACGCTCCGCCAATGAGACTCCAGATCCGGCGAATAAATCAAAATGTCATCCAAATACACAACCACATTTTTGCCGATTAAAGGTCTAAGGATATCATTAATAAGATTCTGAAAAAATGCTGGAGCATTGGTGAGACCAAAAGGCATAACCAGATTCTCAAAATGACCCACAGGAGTGTTAAAAGCAGTCTTCCATTCATCACCCTCCTTCATGCGCAACAAATTGTATGCCCCCCGGAGATCAATTTTAGAGAACCACTTGGCCCCCACTAACTGGTTAAATAAATCAGGAATCAATGGCAGTGGGTAAGGATTGCGTACAGTAATTTTATTAATCTCACGAAAGTCCAGAAAGTCCAGACAAGGACGTAAACCGCCATCTTTTTTTTTTACAAAAAAAAGTCCAGACAAGGACGTAAACCGCCATCTTTTTTTTTTACAAAAAAAAATCCAACAGCCACAGGAGACTTGGAAGGCCTAATGTGACCGGCGGCCAAGCTTGTCTGTATGTATTCTTCCAAAGCCTTTCTTTCAGGAATAGTAAGATTAAATAAACGACTCTTAGGAAGAGTCGCTCCAGGGACAAATTCAATGGTACAATCATAGTCTCTATGGGGAGACAAAACCTGCGACTCCTCCTCAGAAAAAACTCTCCAAAAATCCTGAATAGGTACAGGCAATTCCCCTTTATCCACCGCAGCAATGCGTCCGTTACAACACTTGTCATAACACTTAGGGCTCCAGGACTTAATTTCATTGGTAGACCAATCCAGTACAGGATTGTGCAATTTTAACCAGGGTAACCCCAATATTACTGGAGAAGGCAAATTATCCAAATACCACCAAATCCAAATTCTCTTGATGAATACCATTAATAGTGAGGGGAAATTCACAGACCTTGTGAGTAACACTCTTCAAGGGAGAGCCATCAACAGAAACCACAGCAATAGGGGATGACAAAGTTTTAGGTTCTAATCTAAGTTTTTCCAAGAATCCCCCATCAATCACATTCAGAGTAGATCCACAATCCACAAATACCCGAAATTCAATTAATTCATCCTGAGCAGCAGTAGTGGCAGATAGGAATACTCCCTTAGAATTTAAACAGGCAATACGAGCATGACTGACCATTTTTTTTTCTTTCTTCCTACGAAGCACACAGTTCTTAATAAAATGACCAGAATTTCCGCAATAGAAACACAAGCCTTCAGAAAGTCGGCGGTCTTTTTCCTGCGAGCGGGGTGCCATCGCCCCAATTTCCATCGGCTCTCCATTGTCAGCACAGAACCTCTCAGGACTCGAAGCTGACATAGCAGAGGATTTGATCTCATTAACCCTTTCACGCAGTCTCCTGTCTACCCGTATAGCTAATTGCATTGCCTCCTGCAAGTTTCCAGGTGTGGGATAAGCAATCAGTAAATCCTTAACCCTTTGACCTAGTCCTGCAAGAAACAAGCTTTTCAAAGCTGAATCGTTCCACCCCACCTGGGCAGACCACCGACGGAAGTGAGAACAATATTTTTCCACATTACCTGATCTCTGCCTCAAACGTCTTAATTCAGACTCAGCAGATGAGACACGATCAGGATCATCGTACAACAAACCCAAAGCAGAAAAAAAACTATCCACTGATCTAAAGCACGGATCACTAGGTTGGAGAGAGAAGGCCCATCTCTGAGGATCTTTGCGCAAAAGTGACATTATGATCCCTATGCGCTGTGATTCATCACCAGAGGATCCGGGACTCAAACGAAAATATAATAGACAAGCATTTTTAAAAGAAAAAAAATCTTGTTGTTCGCCAAAAAATAAATCAGGCAGATGTACCTTAGGTTCCACAAAATGCGCTCCAGAACAGCTACTCACGTGTTGTTGGAGCTTGGTCACCTCCAGAGAGAGTCCCTGCAAGCGTTGAGCCAAATCTTGCACCAAGACCATGATGGAAAACTGGAGGTCTTTCCTTAGAGAATTTTTTTTTTTTTTATGGCTGGACTTACTGTTATGATCTGCTACAGAGACTAAGGAAAGAGAAGAGATCTGTCCCTACAATAGAACTAAACTAGATCCCTACGATGTAACGGGGAACCTGATCCTGCGATCAGACCCGCTAAAGTCCTCGGCTAGTCTGAACGCAGACCTATAGATGTGAGGGAGGGATCCCTACAAGATCTAGGGACTGGGAAAAGTTGGACACCTCCTAGCAGAAATAGTAGCAGTCAAAGACAAACACACAACAAAAAGGCATAGGGGTCAGAAGACCTAGCAAAACTAACAGAGAACGGCAACAGAGCAACAAGCTAGCTCAACAGTAGTAAATACAAATGAAGTCCAGCAAAGCCAGGAGGGCGGAGCCGGATTAAATAGGCAAAATGGTCATGTGACCAGCAAACTAAAAAAAACCTAACAGGAGAGTTGTAACAGCCAGTAGTGCTGAGCATGCACGGTCAGATAAGGTGCTATCCAAGCGTGCTCGGGTGTTATCCGAATATCTTGTAGTGCTCTGCTAATACGCTCGAGTCCCTGCGATAGCATGTTTTGCTGCGGTAGACAGATGCAACACATGTAGGGATTACCTAAAAAACAGGCAATTCCTGCATGTGTTGTGTCTGCCTCTGCCTACTGCCACAAAACATGCTACCACAGGGACTCGAGCATATTAGCAGAGCTAATATACTCGGATAACACCTGAGCATGCTTGGATAATTTTCACGGTTCCACCCCTCACTGTGTCTGGGATGCAGTTACTGACAGCTCAGCTGTCCAATCTTGTTCAGGGGCATGCTGGAGCTGTCAGTACTGTGATTGACAGCTCGACCATCCAATCTGCTACATGGGCGTGCAATAGCTGTTAGTGTGGTGATTGACAGCTCGGCTATCCAACCTGAGACTGGGAGGCACTGGCTATCTTCAGGTGCTCATTATCCCAGTTGAATGCCTGAATACTTAACTGAGCTGTTTGTCCCAGATCTCTGCCAGATGTACATTCAGATAGTGTGAGGTTAGTGCTCTGTGCCTTGAGTTCTGTTTATTGATCTTCTGTCTATTTTAAATTTTATGCTCAATCGGTTCACAGTCTACTGTAAATGTGGTCAAGCAGTCCACATCTAGTGTATATGCTGTGGTCAGTCACTCAGTCCATTCTTTATAATTAATGGCCTTCGGTTGAAACTCGAGCCATGACGACTGGATGAATTAACAATCTTTAGGAAGATCAATCTTGCGCAAGACTAGATAGGTCCACTAGGATCTTCTCCACCATTATCTTGATAGTATCAATCCATTGGATTGGTTGCTGGTCTTGCTCTTTGCTTTCTTCCTTCTATACTTCAAAGTATGATGTCCTTTTCCAGTAATTGCGTCTTCCAGTCAATCCATAGACTAGTGTAAATGCTGTTGTCAGTCAGTCCACAACTAATTTAAATGCTGTGGACTGTCAGTCCTCGTAAATTTTGTGGTCAATTGGTCCACAGTGTAGTCTTAATACTGTGGTCAGTCTCTTGTAATCGCGGTATTGATTGCTACACCGCTTAATACAAGGCTATTCTATGAAACAGAATAGGGGATTCCTCACTTTAGAATACAGAGGATAAGGAAAAGAAATGTTCCTTATGTCTCTACCTAAGATAAGGTTGTGTTATACTAGGAGTTGTGTATAGAAAATATACATATGTAAAACACTAACAATAAATTCTCATGTATCAGGAAGGTGTTGTCACACCTCCGCAGGTCTAGAACGTATGCCTAGACTGACTATTATCAGTAATTAATATGAATATTAATTACCTGTTATTAGAGATGAGCGTTGTTCTACTCGAACTGTTCGCCAATCTCAAAATCGAGCTGTTTTGGGCGGTGTTCGAGCCGGTCGGCGAACACGAACAATTTGAGAAAAATTCGGCTGTTCGAGGTTATGTTCGATAACTGTTCGTGCACCAAAATCATAACTGGATTTTTTCTCAGTAATGATGAAAATTAATGTTAATACGCAGTTTGAGTGTACAGCGGGGCGGGGGGAGGGGCAGGGGATGGATCTCTGCAGGAACAATGAAGATCTCCATTTTTTTTTCTCTTTCCCGCATTTGCAGTGGGGAGGTGCAATCTGTCAGCCTATCAGCAGCGCACACACGGAGCGAAGTGCTTTTTTTCACACAAGCAAGGGCATGTGTGATTGGCAGTGTATGTCACATGTCCTTGCCCTATAAGACCAAGCCATTTTCCCCGTCGCCACCATTTTCTCACTGCTGCAGCTGCGTGTTAGACGGCACCGCTGTTGCTGTGTGCGCTATACCTTGTTAATTTCAAGCCAATTTTCGCACAAATATACAGATAGCTTGGGAGTAGGGAATAGTTGTGATTGCAGTCCTTTTAAGGACTAGGTTACAGCATTTCCTACGACTTTTATCAGGCAGGTCTGTGCTCTTAAATAGATAGATTGTGGGAGTAAAGACTAATTGTAATTGGAGTCCTTTTCAGGACTAGGTTACATGAGTTCCTATCAGTTTTTGCCAGGCAGGTCTGTGCCAGTGCTGTGCAAGTTTTTTTCACAGCATTTGGCTGAATCTAGCAAAGCTAATCCTTTTTGGCCTATTGCAGAGTGTGTTAGTCAGTGGAGTAGCCTATCTGTGTTGCAAGATATGCCACCTGTGTATAGAATACCAATTTTTTTACTGCACCTAGTGAAGTAAAATCTTTTGGGCATAGCATCATTCTATTAGTCCATCTATACTGACCTCCATCAGGTTGCAAATTAAAAATAATTTTTTTCTTCATTTAGCTCTGAAAAAATATTTGGGCTTCTAGCAGTGTGTGGGACTTGTTCTATTAGTCCTTCTATACTGACCTCCAGCAGGTTGCAAATTGAATATAATTTTTTTCTGCATCTAGCTCTGAAAAAATATTTGGGCTTCTAGCGGTGTGTGGGACTTGGTCTATTAGTCCATCTATACTGACCTCCATCAGGTTGCAAATTAAAAATAATTTTTTTCTGCATCTAGCTCTGAAAAAATATTTGGGCTTCTAGCAGTGTGTGGGACTTGGTCTATTAGTCCATCTATACTGACCTCCATCAGGTTGCAAATTAAAAATAATTTTTTTCTTCATTTATCTCTGAAAAAATATTTGGGCTTCTAGCAGCGTGTGGGACTTGGTCTATTAGTCCATCTATACTGACCTCCATCAGGTTGCAAATTAAAAATAATTTTTTTCTGCATCTAGCTCTGAAAAAATATTTGGGCTTCTAGCAGTGTGTGGGACTTGGTCTATTAGTCCATCTATACTGACCTCCATCAGGTTGCAAATTAAAAATAATTTTTTTCTGCATCTAGCTCTGAAAAAATATTTGGGCTTCTAGCAGTGTGTGGGACTTGGTCTATTAGTCCATCTATACTGACCTCCATCAGGTTGCAAATTGAATAAAGAAATTTTCTGCATCTAGCTCTGAAAAAATATTTGGGCTTCTAGCGGTGTGTGGGACTTGGTCTATTAGTCCATCTATACTGACCTCCATCAGGTTGCAAATTAAAAATAATTTTTTTCTGCATCTAACCCAGCCAATAGTTTTGGCCTAATACCACAGTTTGGCCACTCAGCTCTGCTCGGTTACCATCCATTGTTTTTTTGTGCAAACAACTCCAGAGTTGTGAATTAGTTAACCACCAAAATGAGTGGAAAAAGGCCTGCTGCTGGTGGAAAGGGGAATAGGCGTGTTGGGAAGGGGAAAAAAGGTTGTGTCCGTGGGGTAGGTGCAGAAGAAAGACCATCTTCCAGCCAAACTAAAATGTCTACTTTTAGCGGACAATGTGATAAGATCCCTTTCTTACGGCCACGCCAATCGCTACAAATTCCAGATGAGGCACAAAAACAGCAGGTGCTTCAACGGATATCAAGTGCTCCTTTAAGTGGGCTCTCCTCCACATCAACTTCAACATCACAAATACTCCAGTCCTCAAAGGTGTCACCCAAATCGCACTTGCTTCCTCACAGCTCCCAAATCTCCAGCTGCCCGTCTGAGTATGAGGTAGAACAGATGGTTGAGTCTGCAGAGCTGTTTACTCATACTATAGCCTGGGAATCAGAGGTCGACTCCAGCGCTTCTGTGAATCCAGACGAGGAAATGATCTGCACTGATGCCCAGAATCTTTATGAGTCGGATCCAGGACCAGACGCAGAAGGTTCTGACCATAATGTAGACCCTCATTCCCAAACTGTAACTCCTGTTGGTGGAGACAATGAGGAAGACGATGATAAGACTCAAATACCTGATTGGAGCGACAACTTTAGTTTTTTGTCAGGGCAGGAACAGGTTGGCTCTGAGGACGACGGGTGTGATAACGCACAGGGTGATGATGATGAGGTCGGAGATCCCACTTACTGTCAACCCACAGTCAGCCAAGAGATGAGGTCAGCAGAGGAGGTGGAGGAAGATGCTAGTGACGACGAGGTCAGGTTGCGCCTTCCTGGACAGAGACGTAGTACTGGAAGCACGTCAACAACTGCATCCTCAAACACAACTCTGCCTCTCACCACAAGTCGTGGTGGCTCTTCAGGTCGCATGGGTGCTAAGCCTTGCATAGCCTGGGCATTTTTTCAGATCGATAAAGATGACCCAACTCGTGTTATCTGTAACATTTGTCAGCAAAAGCTAAGTAGAGGCCAAAAAATACATAGTTTGAGTACTTCATGCATGAACCGGCACATGGACATGAAGCATAAGTTGCAGTGGGAAGCTCAGTGTGCTACAATGCGGTCTAGCCGGCCGGGCCAACCACCGTCTGCCATATCTTGTGCATCCGCGGCCTCTTCATCCTCTGTGACTGGGGGGACAGCAGTCACACCTGTTTTGGGGCGCAGACCTGCCACCTCTTTACCCGCAACAGCCAGCGTGATTGGCAGGTCATCATTTTCTTTGGAGGTGGTAACACCAGCTGGTCTTGAGCGCTGTCCGACATCGATAGCACCACCTTTGGATCAAGGCAACCTAACATGTCCGCCTGCATCTTCCTCACAGACCGGCAGTTTGCCGGGGACACCCTTATCAACCCCGTCTAAGCACAATAGCCAGCCCTCGGTCCCTCAGATGTGGACAAGTAAAAGACCATTTCCTCCTAGCCATGAGAAAGCTAAGAGGTTGAATTTCACCATCTGCAAGCTCTTGGCTACAGAAATGCTGCCTTTCCGCCTGGTGGACACAGAGGATTTTCGAGACCTTATGTCCGTCGCAGTGCCCCAGTACCAGATGCCCAGTCGGCACTACTTCTCAAAGAAAGGTGTGCCTGCGCTCCACCAGCATGTCGCACACAACATCACCGCTTCTTTGAGAAACTCTGTGTGTGACAGGGTGCATTTCACCACAGACACTTGGACGAGTAGGCATGGACAGGGGCGTTACATGTCGCTGACTGGGCACTGGGTAACTATGGTGACAGCAGGACAAGGGGCTGCTGTCCAAGTCTTGCCGTCCCCACGAGTTGTGCGTCAATCCTCTTTATGTCAAAGTTCCACCACTGCTTCTGCCTCCTCAACCTCCTCTCGGTCTTCCACCTGCACCCAAAGCCTGTCTGGTCATGCCACAAGCTTTCTAACTGCGCAGAAGGGATCCTGCACACCTCCTTACTATGCTGGCAGTAGGGCTCAACGTCATCAGGCGGTTTTTACATTGAAATGTCTGGGAAATGTGAGTCACACAGCTGAGGAGTTGTGGTCAGCTCTGGAGAACCAATTTCATGAATGGTTGTCTCCACTGGACCTGAAACCAGGGAAGGCCGTGTGCGACAATGCTGCAAACCTGGGTGCGGCCCTTCGCCGGGGCAATGTCACACACGTGCCTTGTATGGCTCACGTGTTGAACCTGGTTGTCCAGCAATTTTTAGCCCACTATCCCAGACTAGATGGCCTTCTGCAGAGGGCACGGTCGCTGTGTGCTCACTTCCGCCGTTCGCATCCCGCAGCTCAGCGACTTACATCTCTACAGAAGTCGTTGGGCCTGCCACTTCACCGGCTAAAATGCGATGTGCCTACCCGGTGGAATTCAACTCTGCACATGTTGCAGCGACTGTGGCAGCACCGACAAGCCCTGGTGCAATACGTTCTGACGTATAGCCTGGGCCAACGAGATTCAGAGGTGGGGCAAATCACGCTGGAGGAGTGGTCTCAGATCAGGGACCTATGCACCCTTCTGCACAGTTTTGAAATGGCGACGAAGATGTTTAGTGCTGACGATGCCATTATCAGCATGACTATTCCGGTGATTTACATGCTGGAGCACATGTTAAACAGAATTCGGAGTCAGGTGGTGGCACAAGAGGAGGTGGAGGAAGTAGAGGAGGAGGAGTTGTATGCGGAAGGGCTAACATCTGCAAGGTCCAGACGGTCGGCAGCACCAAGGCGGCAGGCATGTGAGGGTGGGGGAGATGGTTTTACCAGGGCGCATGGTAGCAGCCAAACTAGTGAGGAAGGTGCAGGAGCCCAGGAAGAAGTGGAGGACGAACTGATGGAAGACTCATCAGATGAGGGAGACCTTGATCACATTTCTGTTGTGCGAGGTTGGGGGGAGAGGACAGAGGAAGGAAGCATGATTGTTACCTCGCCACCAACACAACAGGGACTTGGTGCTCCTGGATGTGCAACACACATGAGTGCCTTCTTGCTGCACTACCTGCAACATGACCCTCGAATTGTGAGAATTAGAAATAATCCTGACTACTGGTTTGCCACACTGTTAGATCCCCGGTACAAAAGTAAATTTGCAGAAATTATTCCTGCCATAGAAAGGGATGCACGCATGCAGGAGTATCAGCAGAGACTGTTGCAGAATCTTACATGTGCTTTTCCACAAAATACCAGTGGTGCACGTAGTGAATCTCACAGTTCCAACTTGCCAACCGTGGGACCGTCAAGTGTTCAGCACTCAAACCGTGACAGAACCACAGTATCTGCTGGTAACATCAATTTTGCGGAATCATTTCACCACTTTTTTAGCCCATCCTTTGCAAGGCCACAGGAGACAAGAAGTCTGACACATAGTCAACGCCTAGAGACGATGGTACAGGAGTATCTCCAAGTAAACATTGAAGCCACGACTGTGTCACTGGACCCTTGCTCTTTTTGGGCTTCCAATCTGGATAAATGGCCGGAGCTAGCCACTTACGCCTTGGAGATCTTGTCATGCCCCGCAGCCAGCGTTCTGTCTGAACGTGTGTTCAGCGCTGCTGGTGGTGTGCTGACAGATAAGCGCACGCGGCTCTCCACTGATAATGTAGACAGACTCACGTTCATAAAGATGAACAAATCATGGATCCGAAACGACTTTTCTACCCCTGTGTCATCCTGGGGAGAGTAAAAGCTTGATGATTGGTTAAAATCACCCTACCAACCGTTTTAAGCTTTCAAATTACTAATCATGTTTATCTGTATCTTGACTGGAAAATAATTTGGGCTTTGTAGCAGTGTGCAGCACTGATCCTATTAGGCCATCTATACTAAAGCTTCACCAGATTTAAAATTAAAAATAATTTTTAGCTGCATCTAGCCCGGAAAATAATTTTGGGGCTCCGAGATGCGCAAGGCACATAAGTGCCTTCTTGCTGCACTACCTGCAGCATGACCCTCATATTGTCAGAATTCGAAGTAATCATGACTACTGGGTTGCCACACTCTTAGATCCCCCAAACTTTTCGATCAACCTTTTCATTTTAATAAAGACCAAAAAAATGGTCATTTTTGAAATTATAAGCATTAGCAGGTTGTTAGAAACTGAAATCAAACAGTTTTCAACTCAAAACTTTATTCTAGGTGATGTTACATTTTCACATAGGACCCCTTGTTCGAAAGGAGCTTCTGAACTCTCTCGTCCATTGAATTTGTCAGGTTTTGGATGGTTTCTGCTTCAATTGTTTTGCATGAGGACAGAATACCCTCCCAGAGCTGTTGCTTAGATGTGAACTGCCTCCCGCCATCATAGACACTCCTTTTAATGATGCTCCAAAGGTTCTGAATGGGGTAGAGGTCAGGGGAGCATGGGGGTCACACCATAAGTTTGTCCCCTTTTATGCCCATATCAGCCAGAGATGCAGATGTTTTGTGTGCAGCATGAGATGGTGCATTATCATGCAGAAAAATGATCTTGCTGTGAAATACACGGTTCTTCTTCTTGAACCATGGCAGGAAGTGCTGTTTGAGAAAATCCACATACATTATGGAGTTCATCTTTAGCGCCTTCAGGGATCCTAAAGGGGCCGACAATCTCTCTCCCCATGATTCCAGCCCAAAACATTACTCCACCTCCTCCTTGTTGGCACTGTAGCCGTGTTTGCGTGGGGTGTCCATCAACCAGCCATCCTCCACTCCATCCATCTGGACCATCGAGCGCTGCACGACACTCATCCGTGAACAAAACAGTTTTGAAATCAGTCTTCATGTAATGTTTGGCCCACTGGAGCCGTTTCTGCTTGTGTGAAGTGGATAGAGGAGGTCGACAGGATGGCGCATGCACAGCTGCAAACCTCTGAAGGACCCTGCATCTTGTTGTTCGGGGGACGTTGGAGGCACAAGCAGCTTCAAAAACTTGTCTGCTGCTATGACAAGGCTTTTTTGCCGCTGCTGTTTCAACCTGACGTAATTGCCTGTAGGAAAGAGTCCTCAATTTGCCCTTATCAGCACGCACACGTGTGTACTGTGAATCAGCTACATACTTCTTGATTGCCAAGACACTTCATCCTGATCATCGCACAATGTTGATTGTAGTCATGCCTTGACCTAAACACTCCACAATTTGTTGCTTCTCAGCAGCCGACACATCCTTTTTCTTTCCCATTTTGGCAGAAAATGTAGGCTGCTTAATAATGTGAGAGAGCCTTCTTAAGTAGTCTTGCCTTTCATTGGACACACCTGCCAAACTAATTAGCACAGGTGTCTGCAATTGCTTACAGTGATATAAAGAGCCCTGACACAAATCACCATCAATGAGTTTAACTGACAAACAAACAAATTCTTCCCTTATCACTCCTAAACACTTTTTGTATAATAATTTGGAACGCAGTGTACATGTGCTTTTCCACAAAACACCAGTGGTTCACGTAGTGAATCTTACAGTTCTAACTTGCCAACCGTGGTCTGTATGGAGTTGTTCAATAAAGGGCCCAAAATTAAGATAACATAGATGGGAGAGGTCTCTATGAATAGGAATTCCTAAGTATTTGATACCCTGTGAGGGCCAGGCAAAGGGAAAGTTGGACTGGATTGAATCCTATATGGATTTGGGGAGGGAGACATCGAGGGCCTCAGACTTCGCTGCATTGATTTTAAAATTTTACCATGTAACAAAGTGATCTATTTCAGCCATAACAGCATGGATGGATATATGTGATTGAGTGATATATACTAGGACATCATCAGCAAATAGAGAGCACTTGTACTCGGTGCCTCCCACCTCAATCCACCTAATATTGGGGTTATGGCGAATTGATGAGAGCAGGTGCTCCGTCACTAGGATGTATAAGAGAGGGGACAGAGGACATCCCTGCCTTGTCCCATTGGTGATTGTGAAAGGTGATGAAAATGTTCTGACGCACCCCCTGGGCCTTGGGACACCCGGAGCCGGACCCTTTTTGGTGGATGCTGGTGGTTGTAGTCTTCGTGGCGGCGACCCAGTTCCGTGGCTCAGGGCGGTCAAACCAGTGGCGGAACTATTTATGTGGTTTTCATGTTTAAATGTCCGACTACGCCACCCGTGGATTGCGGTCAGAGTGAACCGCCGCTACAGGGCAGACCACTGAGGCTGGTGTTGTGGGTGCAGCAGAGCGTAGCATAACTCCCCACGGGAGGAGTATAGCCTCAGGGCAGTGTATGCGGAGGATGGGGGTGATGGTGCAGGGCAGCAGCAGTAACGACACGGAGTCAGTGATGCAGTTCAGGGCCTTTACTCACAGTTCTTATTATCCAGACCACGTCTGCAGGTAACGGCTGCCCACGTCGTACTGTGCTCACCAGGTGAGGGGCTCAGACAACTCCCAGATAACTTTGGAGCACTTCACAGGACCCCCTTTGTGTGTCCTTTGTCTGGCCTTTCTTACCAACACTTCTGTCCGGCTGCCTCGGGCCTCCTCTTGGTAAACTTGGCGCCAGTTTCCCTGACCCTATGTGGTGCCTTCCTAGCGGGTGTAGCGAGGGGCTGCGCCACATAAAATGTCAGAGCCTCCGGTTTCTAGCTGAGGGTCGTTTCCTGCCTCCACTAGTTCGGGGACCGGTCTCCCCCTTTGGCCTGACCCCTCCACGCAGGTGGATTCGGGCGTGCGGTGGCGACTCGCCCGTCCGCACCCCTGGGATCCCTTCATTCCTCGTTCCTGGAGCCTTCTCCGCTCCTCTTCCTTCCTTCTCCCTCTTCCAGGCCTGGGCCTCTGTTACTAGGCCCGCCTCCGGAGCAGAGCTCATGCAGAGCCCCTGCTCCCTGCCACTTCTGCTCAGACTTCTCTGCACTGAACTAAGATGGTGCCCACCTTTTATACTCCCTTCTCAATGCACCCAGGAACTGCTTCCTCCCTGCTCCTGCACTACAGGGTTCCCCTTCCTCAGTGTTCCCTCCCCCCACTCCAGCCAGGGACAGGGACTGTCGTGCCCATCTCAGGGGCATATTGGTCGCCCTGCCCCACGGCAATGTGGTGTAATGCATGCAGGTGTCGGGTCCTGATCCACACTCCATCCTTACCTGAGAGTGAGATATCACACCTCTGGGTGAGGTGCAATACGTCTTTAGCAACCGAGCCCTCAGGGTGCTACAGTTCCATTTATCTTCAGCCTAGGTGACGTATTGCGATACAGGGCCGTGATTTTGGCTATAAAAGGGTCCCCTAGACCCCTACCCCAAGCTTTTTAAGAGAATCATATATGGCGTGCCAGGAGACTCTATGGAATGCTTTCTCAGCATCCAACGAGAGTATCTAATTACAAATTTTTAACTGCATCTAGCCCAGGAAATACTTTGTGCCTAGTAGCAGTGTCTGCTAGTAAGCGGATTATCCCGGCTGTTAAGCAAGCTGCACCACCTGTAGTTTAGACACTTAATTTTCTCAAAGGAAATGCTTCGGGACCATGGGATACTTAGTGAAGAGCATCAGGAGGCACCCCAAGGCATAGGGGCTGGGACTGGCAGTAGGATGCCTTGCGGTGGACAGCCGAGCTCGATCCTTATAAAAGCTTTTTAACTGCAGCAGCTTTAGTGGACGCTACTGGAGCTGGAATTACGCGGCTGCTGGCATGAGACTTGCCCTCCAATAGATCCTTGTAAATGGATTTAAAGTGTATTCATTCAAATTAGAGAGACAATTTAAATTAAAAAGCTTAGAGCTGCCTCCACCACAGGGGGGCTCGCTCGACCCACCAGCGGACAGGCACCAGTATTGGGAGAGGGGGGCTGGCCGTCAGGGTTCACCGCGGCTCTGGCACAAACCCGGCGACACGGAGGTGGCACGGGCAGGAGCGGACTGGCCGTGTCGGCTTCTCACTTTTTGGATTTTAGAAGGGCATGACATGCCTATATCTGTGTCTCCCCCTCCTTTTACTCCTCCACCTCTTTTATTTTCGCATGACTATATGTACTTGTCACTTTTCCATGTGTTAGTTATGTCTTCTGAGCAGTTTGTCAGCTTTTGGACACCTTTGAAGGTGTTTTCTATGTGTTTCTATGTGTTTTTGTTTGCCTGCCATTGGTTTTAACGGTGTTCGAAGGTGTTCGACGAACAGTTCGACGAACAGTTCGGCGAACACACGGGTGTTCGACGAACCGAACCAAACTCGAACACTACGGGGGTGGCTCAACACTACCTGTTATGTGACTTTCCATATTCTATTCTTGGAGTCCACAAGGAAACATTTCAAATCCCACCATGTCAATGGGCGTCAGTCACCTGTAAATATTCAAAAGAGTGATAATATGTTCCTGCTACATGCTATATTCACCAAAAAGTATAACACTCTAGGGCCAAAATTACTTATTTCAAAGATAAAGACTGTGGTCAGTCGGTCTGCATTTTATTATAAAAAATGTAGTCAGACATTCCAGAGTCTATAACAAATTTTATGCTCAATCAGTTCACAGTCTACTGTAAATGTGGTCAGGCAGTCCACATCTAGAGTATATGCTGTGGTCAGTCAGTCCACATCTAGTGTATATGCTGTGGTCGGTCATTCAGTCCACAGTGTAATTTTAATGTCTTTTGTAATCGCGGTATTGATTGTTACACCGCTGATTACAAGGCTATTCTATGAAATAGAATAAGGGATTCCTCACTTTAGAAGACAGAGGTTGGCCCACAGTCTACTGTTAATATGATCAGGCAGTCCACACCTAGTGTGAATGCTGTGGTCAGTCAGTCTATTCTTTATTATTAACGGCCATGACGACTGGATGAATTAACGATCTTTGAGAAGATCAATTTTGTGCAAGACTAGATAGGTCCACTAGGGTTTTCTTCACCATTATCTTGATAGTGTCAATCCTTTGGATTGGTTGCTGGTCTTCCTCTTTGCCTATTTCCTTCTATTCCTCCGAGTATGATGTCCCTTTCCAGTAATTGCTTTCTTCCAGTCAATCCATAGACTAGTGTAAATGCTGTTGTCAGTCAGTCCACACCTAATTTAAATGCTGTGGATTGTCAGTCCTCGTAAATTTTGTGGTCAATTGGTCCACAGTGTAGTCTTAGCTGTGGTCAGTCTCTTGTGATCGCGGTATTGATTGTTGCACCGCTGATTACAAGGCTATTCCTCTTTTTAAAAGACAGAGGTTGGCCCACAGTCTAGTCTACTGTAAATGTGGTCAAGCAGTCCACACCTAGTGTGAATGCTATAGTCAGGCAGTCCACACCCAGTGTGAATGCTGTGGTCAGTCAGCCCATTTTTTATTATTAACGGCCTTCGGTTGAAACTCCAGCCATGACGACTGGATGAATTAACAATCTTTAGGAAGATTATTTTTGTGAAAGACTACATAGGTCCAATAGGGTCTTCTCCACCGTTATCTTGATAGTGTCAATCCTTTGGATTGGCTGCTGGTCTTCCTCTTTGCTTTCTTCCTTCTATACTTCAAAGTATGATGTCCCTTTTCAGTAATTGCTGTCTTCAAGTCAATCCATAGACTAGTGTAAATGCTGTTGTCAGTCAGTCCACACCTAATTTAGATGCTGTGGACTGTCAGTCCTCGTAAATTTTGTGGTCAATTGGTCCACAGTGTAGTATTAATAGTGTGGTCAGTCTCTTGTAATCGCGGTATTGATTGTTACACCGCTGATTACAAGGCTATTCTATGAAACAGAATAAGGGACTCCTCACTTTAGAATACAGAGGATAAGGAAAAGAAATGTTCCTTATGTCTCTACCTAAGATATGGTTGTGTTATACTAGGAGTTGTGTATAGAAAATATACATATGTAAACCACTAACAGTATATTCTCATGTATCAGAAAGGAGTTGTCACACCTCCGCAGCTCTAGAACGTATGCCTAGACTGACTATTATCAGTAATTAATATGAATATTAATTACCTGTTATGTGACTTTCCACATTCTTTTCTTGGAGCCCACAAGGAAACATTTCAAATCCCACGATGTCAATGGGCTTCAGTCACCTGTAAATATTCAAAAGAGTGATAATATGTTCCTGCTACATGCTATACACAACAAAAAGTATAACACTCTAGGGCCAAAATTACTTATTTCAAAGATAAAGACTGTGGTCAGTCGGTCTGCATTTTATTATAAAAACAGTAGCCAGACAGTCCATTTTAAATTTTATGCTCAATTGGTTCACAGTCTACTGTAAATGTGGTCTGGCAGTCCACATCTAGTGTATATGCTGTGGTCAGTCCATTTTTTATTATTAAAGGCCTTTGGCAGAAACTCTAGCAATGATGTGTTAGGTGTTTGCTGGATTTGAAATGGGTTCAGAATCATCAGTGGATTCTGTGGTTTCCCATTCTAGTCCAGCCAGGGCAGATGCTGCTCAGCATCATTGTCGTTCCCAACGACTAGCTGGTGCACGAGATGTGCAGGTTGTCTCTTGGGTATTTGTACCTAGCAACATGAAGCATAGGTTGCGGAGGGAGACAGGGCTTCTGCAGCCTAAGTCCAGGATGCATCGCACTGAGCATGCCCGTGACATGGCGGACCGTGATTGGTGGTTTGGGAGTCAGCTGACCCGGTCACCTGGCACCGCCTGATTGGTCGTGGGTGACGTCACCAATGGTGCGACGGTGCGCAGGGCTTAATCTTTAAAAGACCCGCCCACAAACATGGCGGCGAGCTCTGATCTTTGAGCAATGATGGTGTGTGGACGCTTGGTCTCTTGGGCTCCACGTGTGTTTTAGTTTCTGCTAGGCAGGTGTAGTGGAAATAGGCAGGCTAGTTGAAATAGGCAGGTAGCTTCGTCTCACGGTCTGGCTCAGGCAAAGGGGTCGCCTTACACCCCAAGCAACCTGCTGACGCCCCAGGCTGCATCGCGGACCCCGGGTTCGGTTGCGTTCCATTATAATAAAGTTGTTTGCAATCGTCCCCTTAACAGTATCAGAGCGCCAGGGTCTTGCTAAACATGGCTGACAACCAGCAACTGCAGCGCTATATACAGCAACTTGAGGCCAGACTTAGGACTCTGGAACAAGCTGCCCCGGTCGCTGATATCACTGCAGTAGCTACCCTGGCAGCTTCTCAAGCAGCCAATCTGGTTAACACGGCTGCGGTGAATGCTGCGACAGCTGCAACTGCCCCATTACCCCGTTTTGCTCTCCCAGAAAAATTTTCTGGGGACAGTAAATCCTGCAGGGGTTTTATTAATTTATGCTCCATTCATTTGAAGAAGATGGAGGCACGGTTCCCCTCCGAAAGAGCCAAAGTGGGTTAATTCATCTCATTACTCTCCCACGGGGCTCTGGAGTGGGCTACTCCTCTTTGGGAGTGGAATGATCCGGTTGTGGCTAATGCGGGTCTTTTCCTTAAGACCCTAAAGAGTGTATTCCTAGGTCCTCAGGTCACGCATGATACGCTCTTAAGCTTCTTGCGTTGATCCAGGGTTCGGCCACTGCCAGCCACTATGCCATCCAGTTCAGAACCTTAGCGGCTGAACTGGATTGGCCTGAGCGGTCGCTTATCCCGGTGTTTTGGAGGGGGTTGGCAGGGCATATTAAAGATGCTCTAGCTACCAGAGAGATCCCAACCTCTCTGGAAGAGTTGATCACTCTCGCTAACCGAATAGATCTGCGTCATGCAGAACGCAAGTTAGAGCTGGAGGTTTCCAGACCTCGGTCTCGGTTGGCATCCTCTTTCTCTAGACCTATCTCCAAACCCGCGGGTCTCGACCCGGAGCCTGAGGCTATGGATATATCCCGGACTAAGTCTAAACCCCCTCGTTCCCGACCTGCACATCTCTTGGAGTACCCCCTTAATAAGCGTTCCAAGCGGTCGGGAAACGAGAGTGTCTAACCACCGTTGGAGGGGGTGTGTTAGATTCAGGGGTTTCCTCCTCCAAATTATTGTATGAGGTGACGTTGTCCTTCGGAACAACCATGGTTACTGCCAGGGCGTGGGTGGATTCTGGAGCCGATGGCAATTTTTTGTCATCAACATTTGCCCAGAGGCATGCCATCCCTATGGAGTTACTGCCCAAGCCAATGAACATCTGAGTGGTCAACGGTTCTCTGCTGGACACACAAATCACGCACCAGTCAGCCCCCCTCACCATGTCGTTTCCTCAGCGTCACCCGGAGGTTATCTCTTTCCTTATTATCCCCGGGGGATTAGGTGAGGTGCCCAAGACCCAGGCCATGTCGGACTATATCAAAGAGAACCTGGCCCGGGGGTTTATCTGAAAATCGGTCTCTCCTGCTGGAGCGGCGTTTTTCTTCGTCCAGAAGAGGGTGATTTACGTCCCTGCATTGATTACAGAGGACTAAATGCCATCACCATCAAAAATAAATACCCTCTGCCCCTTATTTCTGAACTATTCGACATGTTGCGAGGGGCTAACATCTTCACTAAATTGGACCAGCGAGGGGCCTATAATCTTGTGCGAATCCGTGAGGGTGACGAGTGGAAAACAGCCTTTAACACTCGTGATGGTCATTACGAGTATCTCGTCATGCCTTTCGAGTTATGCAATGCCCCTGCGGTTTTTCAAGATTTTGTCAACGATATCTTTCGGGATTTGCTGCTATCTTCCGTGGTAGTCTATCTTGATGATATCCTTATCTTTTCCCCGGACCTCTCCACACACAGAGAGGATGTTCGCAGAGTTTTTGAACGATTGCGAGCAAATTCTTTGTATTGTAAGCTGGAGAAGTGTCAGTTTGAACGAGAGTCTCTACCGTTCCTGGGCTACATCATATCCAGTAAGGGATTGGCTATGGACCCACAAAAGTTGGTGGCTGTACAGAACGGCAGGAGCCCCACTCCCTTAAAGCGGTACAACGCTTCATGGGCTTTATCAACTACTACCGGCAGTTCATACCACATTTTTCCACACTGGTGGCTCCTTTAGCCGCTTTAACCAGGAAGGGGGCCAATCACAAGAATTGGTCTAAGGAGACATCCGAGGTGTTCCAGGAGATTAAGTCCTATTTTTCTAGAGCTCCCATTCTCCATCGCCCGGATGTGGACAAGCCATTTTTCCTGGAGGTCGATGCCTCCTCTGTGGGAGCAGGAGCGGTTCTCTCTCAAAAGAATGAACAGGGTCGGACAAGACCATGTTTTTTCTTCTCCAAGACCTTCTCTCCAGCAGAGAAGAATTATACGATTGGTGACAAAGAGTTACTTGCTATTAAGATGGCTTTTTCGGAATGGAGGTACCTCTTGGAGGGAGCTAAACATCCTTTCGTGGTATATTCCGATCATAAAAATCTTTCGTACCTACAGGCGGCGCAGCGACTTAACCCGAGGCAGGCCAGGTGGTCTCTTTTCTTTTCCCGGTTCAATTTCTCTATTCACTTTTTAAAAGGGGAAAAGAACCCCCGGGCGGACGCTTTGTCCCGGTCTATGGATACGGCTGAGGATGAGGACGAGCCCAGGCTTATTTTTCCTCCAGAGTGTATGCGGACGGTGGCTCCAGTGTCTCTAAACCAGGTCCCTCCCGGGAGGACATTCGTTCCTCCTAATTTACAGAATGAGGTACTCTCCTGGGCACATGCCTCTAAGATCGGAGGTCATTTTGGGGTCAAACATACCACGGAGTTTCTCCAACGGTCTTATTGGTGGCCTCGGTTATCCCAGGACGTTAAAGAATATGTCCAAGCGTGTGTCTCCTGTGCAAGAAACAAATCGTCCCGTCAGAAGCCGGCTGGTCTTCTTCATCCGTTACCCGTGGCGGATAGACCTTGGGAGCTGGTTGGGATGGATTTTATTGTCGAGTTACCTAAGTCCCGGGGAAACGTGACAATATGGGTGGTGTCTGACCATTTTTCTAAGATGGTTCACCTGGTTCCTCTGCCTAGGGTTCCCTCTTCCCAGGTTCTGGCATCACTGTTCATTTGTCACGTTTTCTGTCTCCACGGAATGCCTGATAGGATAGTCTGTGAACGGGGTCCACAGTTTTCCTCCCAGTTCTGGAAAGAATTGTGTAATTTGCTTAGCATTGAACTGAATCTTTCTACTGCCTATCACCCGGAGACCAATGGTCTGGTGGAACGCACTAACCAGACGCTTGTGACATACTTGCGTCATTTCGTTTCAGCCAACCAGAATGACTGGGCGATATTGCTCCCCTGGCCAGAGTTTGCCCTAAACAACGCTGTGGCAGATTCCACAGGTCAGACTCCGTTTCTCCTAAATAATGGCCAACATCCGCGAGTCCCGGTTCCTATGCCAGTTTCCTCTGTGGAACCTGGGGTCAGAGATTGGGCTCTGGAGGCGCGGGAGGTTTGGGATCATACCCAGGATGCGATATTGGCCTCCAAGAATCGGATGAGAGAGTCGGCTGACACTCATTGCATCCAGCCCCTGTATTCTCCCCGGGCGACAGGGTGTGGCTCGCGGCTCGCAATATCAGAGTACGCGGGGAATCCGCTAAGTTAGCCCCCCGTTTTATCGGTCCTTTCAGAATTTTGGCCCAAATAAACCCCGTTGTGTACCTGTTACAGTTACCACGACACATGAGGATTCACAACACTTTTCATGTTTCGCTCCTTAAGTCGGTTCGCCTGTCGAAATTCTCGGAACCCCAACCTGCTCCAGACTCCAGGGGTGATGATTTCGAGGTACAGGCGATTGTGGGGTCTAAGATGGTTCATGGAAAAAAATATTACCTCGTACACTGGAGGGGCCATGGATCTGAGGATTGTTCATGGGAACCAGTGGACCACATTCATGCTCCATTGCTCATTGAGGAATATGAGTGTCAAGTGGAGGGGGATGTTAAAAGGGGCGATAATGTAAAGCGTCAGGTGTTTGCTGGATCTGAAATGGGTTCAGATTCATCAGTGGATTCTGTGGTCTCCCATTCTGGTCCAGCTGGGGAAAATGCTGCTCAGCATTGTCGTCGGTCCCAACGCCTAGCTGGTGCATGAGATGTGCAGGTTGTCTCTTGGGTATTTGTGCCTAGCAACATGAAGCATAGGTTTCAGAGGGAGACAGGGCTTCTGCAGCCTAAGTCCAAGATGCATCGCACTGAGCATGCCCGTGACATGGCGGACCGTGATTGGTGGTTTGGGAGTCAGCTGACCCGGTGACCTGGCACCGCCTGATTGGTCGCGGGTGACGTCACCAATGGTGCGACGATGGGCAGGGCTTAATCTTTAAAAGACCCGCCCACAAACATGGCGGCGCGCTCTGATCTTTGAGCAATGATGGTGTTGTGTGGACGCTTGGTCTCTTGGGCTCCATGTGTGCTTTAGTTTCTGCTAGGCAGGTGTAGTGGAAGTAGGCACGCTAGTTGAAATAGGCAGGTAGCTTCGTCTCACGGTCTGGCTCAGGCAAAGGGGTCGCCTTACACTCCAAGCAGCCTGCAGACGCCCTATCTCTGATAACACCTGTAAGCCACGTGGAGTGATACTCCTCAGTCTGGTAGCACGCCGGCTGGAGGCACGTATGCACCGGCGTGAGTCACACATGCATCCAAGTGCCAACAGCGTAGTCCCTGTGCTGCAACAGGTCTACAGATATATTATTTATCGCACATCTCCCGTGTCGTTAACGGAGAAAGTGCGAATCCCTATTCCCGTTCCGGTGTGCTGTAACACGGAGGGGATTGTTATTTAAGTTGGTTGTTTCATTCTCACCCAGAAGGTGTTCGGCCGCATCGCGGACCCCGGGTTCGGTTGCGTTCCATTATAATAAAGTTGTTTGCAACCGTCCCCTTAACATGACGACTGGATGAATTAACGATCTTTGGAAAGATCAATTTTGTGCAAGACTAGATAGGTCCACTAGGGCTTTCTTCACCATTATCTAGATATTGTCAATCCTTTGGATTGGTTGCTGGTCTTCCTCCTTGCCTACTTCCTTCTATTCTTCTGAGTATGATGTCCCTTTCCAGTAATTGCTCTCTTCCAGTCAATCCATACACTAGTGTAAATGCTGTTGTCAGTCAGTCCACACCTAATTTAAATGCTGATTACAAAGCTATTCTATGAAACAGAATAAGGGATTCCTCACTTTAGAAGACTGAGGATAATGAAAAGAAATATTCCTTATGTCTCTACCTAAGATATGGTTGTGTTATACTAGGAGTTGTGTATAGAAAATATACATATGTTTACCACTAACAGTATAGTCTCATGTATCAGAAAGGTGTTGTCACACCTCCGCAGGTCTAGAACGTATGCCTAGACTGACTATTATCAGTAATTAATATGAATATTAATTACCTGTTATGTGACTTTCCACATTCTTTTCTTGGAGTCCACAAGGAAACATTTCAAATCCCACCAAGTCAAAGGGCATCAGTCACCTGTAAATTTTCAAAAGAGTGATAATATGTTCCTGCTACATGCTATGCACACCAAAAAGTATAACACTCTAGGGCCAAAATGACTTATTTCAAAGATAAAGGCTGTGGTCAGTCGGTTTGCATTTTATTATAAAAATTGTAGTCAGATAGTCCACAGTCTATTTTAAATTTTCTGCTCAATCGTTTCACAGTATACTGTAAATGTGATCAGGCAGTCCACATCTAGTGTATATGCTGTGTAACATCCCTGGCGGTATGCTTGCATGGTGCACCACCTCCCACCATGCAAGACCGCAATCTTACCCTTCAGTCCAGCCTGCAAGCCGTGTTCCTGTTCATGCTGTGTGCATTCCTCTTGACTGTCTGCTTAGGGCTGCGGCCCGGTTAGTTTCTGATTCTTATAGCTGCTGTGGGCACACCCCTAATGCGTCTCCAGCTTATTGCTGTCAGTCACTAGATATTTAAACCCCCTCCACCCAGAAGGAGGTGCCTGTGCAACACCTTCACTCAGTTTGTTCTTGCAACTGTATTGCCAGGTCCTGTCCACTTACCTGTATCTTCTAGTCTGTGTCCGCCATCTCTGGTGGCTGTATACCCAGACCTGTTACCTGTGTCTTCTAGTCCATCTCCGCCATCTCTGGGGGCTGTATACCCAGACCCGTTTCTGTATCTCGTTGCAGTAGCAGTTCCTGTCTGAACTGTCTCCTAGTCTGTTACTTGTTTTGTCTTTATGTCCGTACCCTCCCTTTTCCTGCATTGACTGAACCTGCACCTAGCTCCAATTCGTTGTCTCTGTACTTATGTTTGTGAGTTTTGTGTCAACTAGCTACTTCATTGTAAGTACCTTGTGTGTATCTAGTTCTGCTTGTCTCCTTTCCCTTCCTTTGTATCTACCTTCTGTGTTCTAGCCATCTTTCTGTATTCTCCTATGTGTTCCATGGGAACAGAGCCCTGTCCTCTCTGCCTGCTTCGTCAGCCCTGTTCTGTTCTGCCTTGTCCACTGCTCGAGCGGTTCCTTTCTGCTCTGCCTTGTATACCGCACCTGCGGTTTAGCTCTGCCCCGCTTGTTCTCCGCGTCTGCGTTTTTTTTGCCCTGCTTTGCTTGTCTACCGCATCTGCGGGTTTTGCTCTGTTCAGCTTTGTCTACCGCATCTGCGGTTTTGCTCTGCTTTGCTTGTCTACCTCATCTGTGGTTTTGCTCTGCTTTGCTTGTCTACCGCATCTGCGGTTTTGCTCTGCTCAGCTTTGTCTACCGCATCTGCGGTTTTGCTCTGCTTTGCTTGTCTACCGCATCTGCGGGTTTTGCTCTGCTCAGCTTTGTCTACCGCATCTGCGGCTTTGCTCTGCTCAGCTTTGTCTACCGCATCTGCGGTTTTGCTCTCTGCCTAGTCTACCGCTCCGTCGGTTCCTTTCTGCTTTGCCGTGTTCACCGCACCTGCGGTTTAGTTTTGCTCTGCTAGCTCACCGCTCCGGCGGATCCTCTTTGCTCTGCCTTGTTCACCACACTTGCGGTTTAATTCTGCTCTGCCTTGTCCTCCGCTCCGGCGGTTTTGCTTTACTCTACTTGTCTACCGCGTCTGCGGCTCTGTTCCTGTCTCCCAGTCTGTACTGGACTCTATCCAGCTTGGGCTCCAACCTGCTAGTACCCACCTGTCCGCACTCCAGCCATGCTTGCTAGTACCCCATCTGTCTGCACACCAGCCTTGCTTACTAGTACCCCCCCTGTCTGCATACCTGCCATGCCTGCCAGTGCCCACCTGTCTGTATGCCAGCTTAACCTGCCTGTTCCTGCATTCTCCAGTGTGGGTCAACAGCTGTGACCGGGGTATGACCTGGTGTAGCACCTGGTCCCTCTGCTCGGTTCCTTCTTGGTTCACGGAGTCGTTAGCCGCCGTGCTACCTTGGTCGGATCGGGTTGATACTTAGTTATGCCCCTCCAAGCACTCCTCGGTTCATGGTACAGTGGGAACACTAATCATGCTCACGCCTGTCAGCCCGGGCGTGAGCGTAACATGCTGTGGTCAGTCAGTCCATTCTTTATAATTAATGGCCTTCGGTTGAAACTCAAGCCATGACGACTTGATGAATTAATGATCTCAAGGAAGATCAATCTTGTGCAAGACTAGATAGGTCCACTAGGGTCTTCTTCACCATTATCTTGATAGTATCAATCCATTGGATTGGTTGCTGGTCTTGCTCTTTGCTTTCTTCCTTCTATACTTCAAAGTCTGATGTCCTTTTCCATTGATTGCTGTCTTTCATTCAATCCTTAGACTAGTGTAAATGCTGTTGTCAGTCAGTCCACAACTAATTTAAATGCTATGGACTGTCAGTCCTTTTAAATGCTGTGGTCATTCAGTCCACAGTGTCTTAATAGTGTGGTTAGTCTCTTATAATCGCGGTATTGATTGTTACATCGCTGATTACAAGGCTATTCTCTGAAATCGAATAGGGGATTCCTCACTTTAGAAGACAGAGGTTGGCCCACAGTCTACTGTAAATATGATCAGGCAGTCCACAACTAGTGTGAATGCTGTAGTCAGTCAGTCCATTTTTTATTATTAACGGCCTTCGGTTGAGACTTTAGCCATGACAACTGGATGAATTAACGATCTTTGGGAAGATCAATTTTGTGCAAGACTAGATAGGTCCACTAGGGTTTTCCTAACCATTATCTTGATAGTGTCAATCCCTTGGATTGGTTGCTGGTCTTCCTATTTGCCTACTTCCTTCTATTCTCCCGAGTATGATGTCCCTTTCCAGTGATTGCTGTCATCCAGTCAATCCTAAGACTAGTGTAAATGCTGTTGTCAGTCAGTCCACACCTAATTTAGATGCTGTGGACTGTCAGTCCTCGTAAATTTTGTGGTCAATTGGTCCACAGTGTAGTCTTATTAGTGTGGTCAGTCTCTTGTAATCGCTGAATTGATTGTTACACCGCTGATTACAAGGCTATTCTATGAAACAGAATAAGGGATTCCTCACTTTAGAATACAGAGGATAAGGAAAAGAAATGTTCCTTATGTTTCTACCTAAGATATGGTTGTGTTATACTAGGAGTTGTGTATAGAAAATATACATATGTAAACCACTAACAGTATATTCTCATGTATCAGAAAGGTGTTGTCACACCTCCGCAGGTCTAGAACTTATGCCTAGACTGACTATTATCAGTAATTAATATGAATATTAATTACCTGTTATGTGACTTTCCACATTCTTTTCTTGGAGTCCACAAGGAAACATTTGAAATCCCACCATGTCAAAGGGCGTCAGTCACCTGTAAATATTCAAAAGAGTGATAATATGTTCCTGCTACATGCTATACACACCAAAAAGTATAACACTCTAGGGCCAAAATTACTTATTTCAAAGATAAAGACTGTGGTCAGTCGGTCTGCATTTTATTATAAAAATTGTAGTCAGACAGTCCACTATAAATTTTATGCTCAATTGGTTCACAGTCTACTGTAAATGTGGTCTGGCAGTCCACATCTAGAGTATATGCTGTGGTCAGTCAATTTTTCATTATTAATGGCCTTTGGCAGAAACTCTAGCAATGATGTGTTAGGTGTTTGCTGGATCTGAAATGGGTTCAGAATCATCAGTGGATTCTATGGTCTACCATTCTGGTCCAGCCAGGGCAGATGCTGCTCAGCATCATTATCAGTCCCAACGACTAGCTGGTGCACGAGATGTGCAGGTTGTCTCTTGGGTATTTGTGCCTAGCAACATGAAGCATAGGTTGCGGAGGGAGACAGGGCTTCTGCAGCCTAAGTCCAGGATGCATCGCACTGAGCATGCCCGTGACATGGCGGACCGTGATTGGTGGTTTGGGAGTCAGCTGACCCGGTGACCTGGCACCGCCTGATTGGTCGTGGGTGACGTCACCAATGGTGCGACGGTGCGCAGCGCTTAATCTTTAAAAGACCCGCCCACAAACATGACTGCGCGCTCTGATCTTTGAGCAATGATGGTGTGTGGACGCTTGGTCTCTTGGGCTCCACGTGTGTTTTATTTTCTGCTAGGCAGGTGTAGTGGAAATAGGCAGGCTAGTTGAAATAGGCAGGTAGCTTCGTCTCACGGTCTGGCTCAGGCAAAGGGGTCGCCTTACACTCCAAGCAGCCTGAAGACCCCCCAGGCTGCATCGCGGACCCCGGGTTCGGTTGCGTTCCATTATAATAAAGTTGTTTGCAATCGTCCCCTTAACAGTATCAGAGCGCCAGGGTCTTACTGAACATGGCTGACAAACAGCAACTGCAGCGCTATATACAGCAACTTGAGGCCAGACTTAGGACTCTGGAACAAGCTGCCCCGGTCGCTGATATCACTGCAGTAGCTACCCTGGCAGCTTCTCAAGCAGCCAATCTGGTTAACACGGCTGCGGAGAATGCTGCGACAGCTGCAACTGCCCCATTACCCCGTTTTGCTCTCCCAGAAAAATTTTCTGGGGACAGTAAATCCTGCAGGGGTTTTATTAATTTATGCTCCATTCATTTGAAGATGATGGAGGCACGGTTCCCAAAGTGGGTTATTTCATCTCATTACTCTCCCACAGGGCTCTGGAGTGGGCTACTCCTCTATGGGAGCGGAATGATCCGGTTGTGGCTAATGCGGGTCTTTTCCTTAAGACCCTAAAGAGTGTGTTCCTAGGTCCTCAGGTCACGCATGATACGCTCTTAAGCTTCTTGCGTTGATCCAGGGTTCGGCCACTGCCAGCCACTATGCCATCCAGTTCAGAACCTTAGCGGCTGAACTGGATTCGCCTGAGCGTTCGCTTATGCCGGTGTTTTGGAGGGGGTTGGCAGGGCATATTAAAGATGCTCTAGCTACCAGAGAGATCCCAACCTCTCTGAAAGAGTTGATCACTCTCGCTAACCGAATAGATCTGCGTCATGCAGAACGCAAGTTAGAGCTGGAGGTTTCCAGACCCCGGTTTCGGAGAATTTCTTCCTGGGGTAAGAATTGTGTGCCTCAATGTATGGTTACAGCCGCCCGGAGGGTAGTCTCAGAGCCTTCTCCCGACTTGTCCGCTCTGCCAGTACAATATCGTAGTTTTGCGGACGTCTTTTCCAAAAAGGGTGCAGAGACTCTACCCCCCCACCGACCGTATGACTGTCCTATTGACTTGGTCCCCGGTACGGAGCCCCCTTGCGGTAGGGTTTATCCCCTCTCTGTACCCGAGACCCAGGCCATGTCAGACTATATCAAAGAGAACCTGGCCCGGGGGTTTATCTGAAAATCGGTCTCTCCTGCTGGAGCGGGGTTTTTCTTCATCCAGAAGAGGGTGATTTACGTCCCTGCATTGATTACAGAGGACTAAATGCCATCACCATAAAAATAAATACCCTCTGCCCCTTATTTCTGAACTATTCGACATGTTGCGAGGGGCTAACATCTTCACTAAATTGGACCAGCGAGGGGCCTATAATCTTGTGCGAATCCGTGACGGTGACGAGTGGAAAACAGCCTTTAACACTCGTGATGGTCATTACGAGTATCTCGTCATGCCTTTCGGGTTATGCAATGCCCCTGCGGTTTTTCAAGATTTTGTCAACGATATCTTTCGGGATTTGCTGCTATCTTCCGTGGTAGTCTATCTTGATGATATCCTTATCTTTTCCCCGGACCTCTCCACACACAGAGAGGATGTTCGCAGAGTTTTTGAACGATTGCGAGCAAATTCTTTGTATTGTAAGCTGGAGAAGTGTCAGTTTGAACGAGAGTCTCTACCGTTCCTGGGCTACATCATATCCAGTAAGGGATTGGCTATTGACCCACAAAAGTTGGTGGCGGTACAGAACTGGCAGGAGCACCACTCCCTTAAAGCGGTACAACGCTTCATGGGCTTTATCAACTGCTACCGGCAGTTCATACTACATTTTTCCACACTGGTGGCTGCTTTAGCCGCTTTAACCAAGAAGGGTGCCAATCCCAAGAATTGGTCTAAGGAGACATCCGAGGCGTTCCAGGAGATTAAGTCCTATTTTTCTAGAGCTCCCATTCTCCATCGCCCGGATGTGGACAAGCCATTTTTCCTGGAGGTCGATGCCTCCTCTGTGGGAGCAGGAGCGGTTCTCTCTCAAAAGAATGAACAGGGTCGGACAAGACCATGTTTTTTCTTCTCCAAGACCTTCTCTCCAGCAGAGAAGAATTATACGATTGGTGACAAAGAGTTACTTGCTATTAAGATGGCTTTTTCGGAATGGAGGTACCTCTTGGAGGGAGCTAAACATCCTTTCGTGGTATATTCCGATCATAAAAATCTTTCGTACCTACAGACGGGGCAGCGTCTTAACCGGAGGCAGGCCAGGTGGTCTCTTTTCTTTTCCCGGTTCAATTTCTGTATTCACTTTTTAAAAGTGGAAAAGAACCCCCGGGCGGATGCTTTGTCCCGGTCTATGGATACCGTTGAGGATGAGGACGAGCCCAGGCTTATTTTTCCTCCAGAGTGTATGCGGACGGTGGCTCCAGTGTCTCTAAACCAGGTCCCTCCCGGGAGGACATTCGTTCCTCCTAATTTACAGAATGAGGTACTCTCCTGGGCACATGCCTCTAAGATCGGAGGTCATTTTGGGGACAAACGTACCACGGAGTTTCTCCAACGGTCGTATTGGCGGCTTCGGTTATCCCAGGACATTAAAGAATATGTCCAAGCATGTGTCTCCTGTGCAAGAAACAAATCGTCCCGTCAGAAGCCGGCTGGTCTTCTTCATCCGTTACCCGTGGCGGATAGACCTTGGGAGCTGGTTGTGATGGATTTTATTGTCGAGTTACCTAAGTCCCGGGGAAACGTGACAATATGGGTGGTTACTGACCATTTTTCTAAGATGGTTCACCTGGTTCCTCTGCCTAGGGTTCCCTCTTCCCGGGTTCTGGTATCACTGTTCATTTGTCACGTTTTCCGTCTCCACGGAATGCCTGATAGGATTGTCTGTGAAAGGGGTCCACAGTTTTCCTCCCGGTTCTGGAAAGAATTGTGTAATTTGCTTAGCATTGAACTGAAGCTTTCTACTGCCTATCACCCGGAGACCAATGGTCTGGTGGAACGCACTAACCAGACGCTTGTGACATACTTGCGTCATTTCGTTTCGGCCAACCAGAATGACTGGGCGATATTGCTCCCCTGGCCAGAGTTTGCCCTAAACAACGCTGTGGAAGATTCCACAGGTCAGACTCCGTTTCTCCTAAATAATGGCCAACATCCGCGAGTCCCGGTTCCTATGCCAGTTTCCTCTGTGGAACCTGGGGTCAGAGATTGGGCTCTGGAGGCGCGGGAGGTTTGGGATCATACCCAGGATGCGATATTGGCCTCCAAGAATCGAATGAGAGAGTCGGCTGACACTCATCGCCGTCCAGCCCCCGTATTCTCCCCGGGCGACAGGGTGTGGCTCGCGGCTCGCAATATCAGAGTACGCGGGGAATCCGCTAAGTTTGCCCCCCATTTTATTGGTCCTTTCAGAATTTTGGCCCAAATAAACCCCGTTGTGTACCGGTTACAGTTACCACGACACATGAGGATTCACGACACTTTTCATGTGTCGCTCCTTAAGCCGGTTTGCCTGACCAAATTCTCGGAACCCCAACCTGCTCCAGACTCCAGGGGTGATGATTTCGAGGTACAGGCGATTGTGGGGTCTAAGATGGTTCGTGGAAAAAAATATTACCTTGTACACTGGAGGGGCCATGGATCTGAGGATTGTTCATGGGAACCAGTGGACCACATTCATGCTCCATTGCTCATTGAGGAATATGAGTGTCAAGTGGAGGGGGATGTTAGAAGGGGGGATAATGTTATGTGTTGGGTGTTTGCAACAGTGGATTCTGTGGTCTCCCATTCTTTTCTAGCTGGGGCAAATGCTGCTCAGCATCATCATCAGTCCCAACGCCTAGCTGGTGCAGGTTGTCTCTTGGGTATTTGTGCCTAGCAACATGAAGCATAGGTTGCGGAGGGAGACAGGGCTTCTGCAGCCTAAGTCCAAGATGCATCGCACTGAGCATGCCCGTGACATGGCGGACCGTGATTGGTGGTTTGGGAGTCAGCTGACCCGGTGACCTGGCACCGCCTGATTGGTCGCGGGTGACGTCACCAATGGTGCGACGGTGGGCAGGGCTTAATCTTTAAAAGACCCGCCCACAAACATGGCGGCGCGCTCTGATCTTTGAGCAATGATGGTGTTGTGTGGACGCTTGGTCTCTTGGGCTCCACGTGTGCTTTAGTTTCTGCTAGGCAGGTGTAGTGGAAGTAGGCAGGCTAGTTGAAATAGGCAGGTAGCTTCGTCTCACGGTCTGGCTCAGGCAAAGGGGTTGCCTTACACCCCAAGCAGCCTGCAGACGCCCTATCCCTGATAACACCTGTAAGCCACGTGGAGTGATACTCCTCAGTCTGGTAGCACGCCGGCTGGAGGCACGTATGCGCCGGCGTGAGTCACACATGCATCCAAGCGCCAAAAGAGTAGTAGTCCCTGTGCTGCAACAGGTCTACAGATATATTATTTATCACACATCTCCCGTGCCGTTAACGGAGAAAGTGCGAATCCCTATTCCTGTTCCGGTGTGCTGTAACACGGAGGGGATTGTTATTTAAGTTGGTTGTTTCCTTCTCACCCAGAAGGTGTTCGGCCGCAGTCCTCCAGGCCGCATCGCGGACCCCGGGTTCGGTTGCGTTCCATTATAATAAAGTTCTTTGCAACCGTCCCCTTAACATGACGACTGGATGAATTAGCGATCTTTGGAAAGATCAATTTTGTGCAAGACTAGATAGGTCCACTAGGGTTTTCTTCACCATTATCTAGATAGTGTAAATCCTTTGGATTGGTTGCTGGTCTTCCTCTTTGCCTACTTCCTTCTATTCTTCCGAGTATGATGTCCCTTTCCAGTAATTGCTGTCTTCCAGTCAATCCATAGACTAGTGTAAATGCTGTTGTCAGTCAGTCCACACCTAATTTAAATGCTGATTACAAATCTATTCTATGAAACAGAATAAGGGATTCCTCACTTTAGAAGACTGAGGATAATGAAAAGAAATGTTCCTTATGTCTCTACCTAAGATATGGTTGTGTTATACTAGGAGTTGTGTATAGAAAATATACATATGTAAACCACTAACAGTATATTCTCATGTATCAGAAAGGTGTTGTCACACCTCCGCAGGTCTAGAACGTATGCCTAGACTGACTATTATCAGTAATTAATATGAATATTAATTACCTGTTATGTGACTTTCCACATTCTTTTCTTGGAGTCCACAAGGAAACATTTCAAATCTCACCAAGTCAAAGGGCATCAGTCACCTGTAAATATTCAAAAGAGTGATAATATGTTCCTGCTACATGCTATACACACCAAAAAGTATAACAGTCTAGGGCCAAAATTACTTATTTCAAAGATAAAGGCTGGGGTCAGTCGGTTTGCATTCTATTATAAAAATTGTAGTCAGATAGTCCACAGTCTATTTTAAATTTTCTGCTCAATCGTTTCACATTATACTGTAAGTGTGGTCAGGCAGTCCACATCTAGTGTATATGCTGTGTAACATCCCTGGCGGCATGCTTGCATGGTGCACCACCTCCCACCATGCAAGACCGCAATCTTACCCTTCACTCCAGCCTGCAAGCCGTGTTCCTGTTCATGCTGTGTGCATTCCTCTTGACTGTCTGCTTCGGGCGGCGGCCCGGTTAGTTTCTGATTCTTATAGCTGCTGTGGGCACACCCCTAATGCATCTCCAGCTTATTGCTGTCAGTCACTAGATATTTAAACCCCCTCCACCCTGAAGGAGGTGCCTGTGCAACACCTTCACTCAGTTTGTTCTTGCAACTGTATTGCCAGTTCCTGTCCACTTACCTGTATCTTCTTGTCTGTGTCCGCCATCTCTGGTGGCTGTATACCCAGACCTGTTACCTGTGTCTTCTAGTCCATCTCCGCCATCTCTGGGGGCTGTATACCCAGACCCGTTTCTGTATCTCGTCCTAGTCTGTTACTTGTTTTGTCTTTATGTCCGTACCCTCCCTTTTCCTGCATTGACTGAACCTGCACCTAGCTCCAATTCGTTGTCTCTGTACTTCTGTTTGTGAGTTTTGTGTCAACTAGCTACTTCATTGTAAGTACCTTGTGTGTATCTAGTTCTGCTTGTCTCCTTTCCCTTACTTTGTATCTACCTTCTGTGTTCTAGCCATCTTTCTGTATTCTCCTATGTGTTCCATGGGAACAGAGCCCTGTCCTCTCTGCCTGCTTCGTCAGCCCTGTTCTGTTCTGCCTTGTCCACTGCTCGAGCGGTTCCTT
Organism: Phyllobates terribilis; assembly: GCF_046119375.1. Classification (NCBI taxonomy): domain Eukaryota; kingdom Metazoa; phylum Chordata; class Amphibia; order Anura; family Dendrobatidae; genus Phyllobates; species Phyllobates terribilis. The sequence continues at coordinate 752,519,555 of NW_027362764.1, forward strand.
TCTGCTCTGCCTTGTATACCGCACCTGCGGTTTAGCTCTGCTCCGCTTGTTCTCCGCGTCTGCGTTTTTTTTGCTCTGCTTGCTGGTCTACCGCATCTGCGGGTTTTGCTCTGCTCAGCTTTGTCTACCGCATCTGCGGTTTTGCTCTGCTTTGCTTGTCTACCTCATCTGCGGTTTTGCTCTGCTTTGCTTGTCTACCGCATCTGCGGGTTTTGCTCTGCTGAGCTTTATCTACCGCATCTGCGGTTTTGCTCTGCTCAGCTTTGTCTACCGCATCTGCGGTTTTGCTCTGCTTTGCTTGTCTACCGCATCTGCGGGTTTTGCTCTGCTCAGCTTTGTCTAGCGCATCTGCGGTTTTGCTCTGCTCAGCCTTGTCTACCGCATCTGCGGTGTTGCTCTGCTCAGCTTTGTCTACCGCATCTGCGGTTTTGCTCTGCTTTGCTTGTCTACCGCATCTGCGGGTTTTGCTCTGCTCAGCTTTGTCTACCGCATCTGCTTTTTTGCTCTGCTCAGCTTTGTCTACCGCATCTGCGGTTTTGCTCTGCTTTGCTTGTCTACCACATCTGCGGGTTTTGCTCTGCTCAGCTTTGTCTACCGCATCTGCGGTTTTGCTCTGCTCAGCCTTGTCTACAACATCTGCGTTTTTGCTCTGCTCAGCTTTGTCTACAGCATCTGCGGTTTTGCTCTGCTTTGCTTGTCTCCCGCATTTGCAGGTTTTGCTCTGCTCAGCTTGTCTACTTCATCTGCGGTTTTGCTCTCTGCCTAGTCTACCGCTCCGTCGGTTCCTTTCTGCTTTGCCGTGTTCACCGCACCTGCGGTTTAGTTTTGCTCTGCTAGCTCACCGCTCCGGCGGTTCCTCTTTGCTCTGCCTTGTTCACCGCACTTGCGGTTTAATTCTGCTCTGCCTTGTCCTCCGGCGGTTTTGCTTTACTCTACTTGTCTACCGCGTCTGCGGCTCTGTTCCTGTCTCCCAGTCTGTACTGGACTCTATCCAGCTTGGGCTCCAACCTGCTAGTACCCACCTGTCCGCACTCCAGCCGTGCTTGCTAGTACCCCATCTGTCTGCACACCAGCCTTGCTTACTAGTACCCCCCCTGTCTGCATACCTGCCATGCCTGCCAGTGCCCACCTGTCTGTATGCCAGCTTAACCTGCCTGTTCCTGCATTCTCCAGTGTGGGTCAACAGCTGTGACCGGGGTCTGACCTGGTGTAGCACCTGGTCCCTCTGCTCGGTTCCTTCTTGGTTCACGGAGTCGTTAGCCGCCGCGCTACCTTGGTCGGATCGGGTTGATACTTAGTTACGCCCCTCCAAGCACTCCTCGGTTCATGGTACAGTGGGAACACTAATCATGCTCACGCCTGTCAGCCCGGGCGTGAGCGTAACATGCTGTGGTCAGTCAGTCAGTCCATTCTTTATAATTAATGGCCTTCGCTTGAAACTCGAGCCATGACGACTTGATGAATTAATGATCTTTAGGAAGATCAATCTTGTGCAAGACTAGATAGGTCCACTAGGGTCTTCTTCACCATTATCTTGATAGTATCAATCCATTGGATTGGTTGCTGGTCTTGCTCTTTGCTTTCTTCCTTCTATACTTCAAAGTCTGATGTCCTTTTCCATTGATTGCTCTCTTTCATTCAATCCTTAGACTAGTGTAAATGCTGTTGTTAGTCAGTCCACAACTAATTTAAACGCTGTGGACTGTCAGTCCTTTTAAATGCTGTGGTCATTCAGTCCACAGTGTCTTAATAGTGTGGTTAGTCTCTTATAATCGCGGTATTGATTGTTACATCGCTGATTACAAGGCTATTCTCTGAAATCGAATAGGGGATTCCTCACTTTAGAAGACAGAGGTTGGCCCACAGTCTACTGTAAATATGATCAGGCAGTCCACAACTAGTGTGAATGCTGTGGTCAGTCAGTCCATTTTTTAGTATTAACGGCCTTCGGTTGAGACTCTAGCCATGACAACTGGATGAATTAACGATCTTTGGGAAGATCAATTTTGTGCAAGACTAGATAGGTCCACTAGGGTTTTCCTAACCATTATCTTGATAGTGTCAATCCCTTGGATTGGTTGCTGGTCTTCCTATTTGCCTACTTCCTTCTATTCTCCCGAGTATGATGTCCCTTTCCAGTAATTGCTGTCTTCCAGTCAATCCATAGACTAGTGTAAATGCTGTTGTCAGTCAGTCCACACCTAATTTAGATGCTGTGGACTGTTAGTCCTCGTAAATTTTGTGGTCAGTTGGTCCACAGTGTAGTCTTAATGCTGTGGTCAGTCTCTTGTAATCGCGGTATTGATTGTTACACCGCTGATTACAAGGCTGTTCTATGAAACAGAATAAGGGATTCCTAACTTTAGAAGACAGAGGATAAGAAAAAGACATGTTCCTTATGTCTCTACCTAAGATATGGTTGTGTTATACTAGGAGTTGTGTATAGAAAATATACATATGTAAACCACTAACAGTATATTCTCATGTATCAGAAAGGTGTTGTCACACCTCCGCAGTTCTAGAATTTATGCCTAGACTGACTATTATCAGTAATTAATATGAATATTAATTACCTGTTATGTGACTTTCCACATTCTTTTCTTGGAGTCCACAAGGAAACATTTCAAATCCCACCATGTCAAAGGGCGTCAGTCACCTGTAAATATTCAAAAGAGTGATAATATGTTCCTGCTACATGCTATACACACCAAAAAGTATAACACTCTAGGGCCAAAATTACTTATTTCAAAGATAAAGACTGTGGTCAGTCGGTCTGTATTTTATTATAAAAATTGTAGTCAGACAGTCCACAGTCTATTTTACATTTTATTCTCAATCGGTTCACAGTCTACTGTAAATGTGGTCAGCCAGTCCACATTTAGTGTATATGCTGTGGTCAGTCAGTCAGTCCATTCTTTATAATTAATGGCCTTCGGTCGGTTGAAACTCGAGCCATGACGACTTAATGAATTAATGATCTTTAGGAAGATCAATCTTGTGGAAGACTAGATAGGTCCTCTAGGGTCTTCTTCACCATTATCTTTATAGTATCAATCCATTGGATTGGTTGCTGGTCTTGCTCTTTGCTTTCTTCCTTCTATACTTCAAAGTATGATGTCTTTTTCCAGTGATTGCTGTCTTCCAGTCAATCCTTAGACTAGTGTAAATGCTGTTGTCAGTCAGTCCACAACTATTTCAAACGCTGTGGACTGTCAGTACTTTTAAATGCTGTGGTCATTCAGTCCACAGTGTAATTTTAATATTGTGGTCAATCTCTTGTAATCGCGGTATTGATTGTTACACCGCTGATTACAAGGCTATTCTATGAAATAGGATAGGGGATTCCTCACTTTAAAAGACAGAGGTTGGCCCACAGTCTAGTCTACTGTAAATGTGGTCAAGCAGTCCACACCTAGTATGAATGCTGTAGTCAGGCAGTCCACATCTAGTGTGAATGCTGTGGACAGTCAGCCCATTTTTTATTATTAAAGGCTTTCAGATGAAACTCGAGCCATGACGACTGGATGAATTAACGATCTTTGGGAAGATCAATTTTGTGAAAGACTTCTTAGGTCCATCAGGGTCTTCTCCACCGTTATCTTGATAGTGTCAATCCTTTGGATTGGCTGCTCGTCTTCCTCTTTGCTTTCTTCCTTCTATACTTCAAAGTATGATGTCCTTTTCCAGTGATTGCTGTCTTCCAGTCAATCCTTAGACTAGTGTAAATGCTGTTGTCAGTCAGTCCACAACTAATTCAAACGCTGTGGACTGTCAGTCCTTTTAAATGTTGTGGTCATTCAGTCCACAGTGGAATTTTAATATTGTGGTCAATCTCTTGTAATCGCGCTATTGATTGTTACACCGCTGATTACAAGGCTATTCTATGAAATAGAATAGGGGATTCCTCCTTTTAAAAGACAGAAGTTGGCCCACAGTCTAGTCTACTGTAAATGTGATCAAGCAGTCCACACCTAGTGTGAATGCTGCGGTCAAATGTGGCGCCCTGCTGTGTTTGGTAGCACAGATCCCAGAGGGGTGCATGGACGGATTCCTCCACAAGAGGCCCTCATAAGCATTCACACACCTCCACCTTCCACCTCAGACCACCAGAGGGAGCCGGTTAGGGATATAAATAGGGAAGGTGGAGCTAGGCAGTTCAGTCTGGAAGCTGTCTGGAGTCTGAGAGGAGTCTGAAGTCCAGTCAGTGAGATGTACAGTCTGAGAACAGTTACCTCAGGGGACAGAGCTAGTGCCAGCTCCTGCAGTTGCTAGCCTGCAGTAGAGCACAGTCCAGACTCACCGAGTTCAGGTTAGTGAGCCAAAGGCATGCCGACGCCATAAGAGCGGTGAAGCGCAGTGAGGCCTACTGCCCGTGTGAAGCCTAGTCAGGGCCCCGAGCGTGGCCGAAGGCGAGTGGAAAGAGAGTAACATAGTGGTCAGAGGAGCTTTACCCGCTCACCCCAAAATCATATACCGGACACCGGGTCCGAGTCTGCAGGGATTCTTTACACCCAGCAGAAAGCAACCGGAACCCCTGGCGAACTACATGTCCCAAGAATACCAAACGCTGACTGTTATACCAGGGTCAGGAGTTACTGAAGCCCCATATACCAGGGAGTGCGTACTCCAACAGAAGGCCCTACCACAGGATCAGCAGGTGCAAGACAGAAACCAAGTTAGGCCTAGCTCCAGGCAGGTCAGAAACTTAATGAGGAAAGGCAAGGAACAGGAGGCCCCACACCCGCTCACTGGGGGGAGTCCTGATATGCACCCTTCACCCTACAGTGCCCTGGATTGTGCCTGAAACACCACCAGTAAAGGTACTGAAGTGAACTATTGTGTCTGTGCCTATCCTTCCTCCGACCCAGCTGGGTCCCCTCTGGCCTGCATCCCTACACTCACACTGCCCTGAGGCCCTGCTCCACCTGTGGGGAGCCGCACCAACTAAGCTGCCTCAACACCGGCCTCAGAGGACTGCGGCAGCACTGGTGATCCTCACCAGAAACTACAGGTGGCGTCACGAACTTTCCCTTTCCCATATAAACTTTCCCCCCTTTCTCTTTTTACTGACCGTCCTGGGTCACGGATCGGGCCAGCCACCGTGATATTCCCCACAAGCAGCCTTCTGTCTTCCAGTCAATCCTTAGACTAGTGTAAATGCTGTTGTCAGTCAGTTCACAAATAATTCAAACGCTGTGGACTGTCAGTCCTTTTAAATGTTGTGGTTATTCAGTCCACAGTGTAGTCTTAATGCTGTGGTCAGTCTCATGTAATCGCGGTATTGATTGTTACATCGCTGATTACAAGGCTATTCTATGAAACAGAATAGGGGATTCCTCACTTTAGAAGACAGAGGTTGGCCCACAGTCTACTGTAAATATGATCAGGCAGTCCACAACTAGTGTGAATGCTGTGGTCAGTCAGTCCATTTTTTATTATTAACGGCCTTCGGTTGAAACTCTAGCCATGACGACTGGATGAATTAACGATCTTTGGGAAGATCAATTTTGTGCAAGACTAGATAGGTCCACTAGGGTTTTCTTCACCATTATCTTGATAGTGTCAATCCTTTGGATAGTTTGCTGGTCTTCCTCTTTTCCTTCTTCCTTCTATTCTTCCGAGTATGATGTTCTTTCCAGTGATTGCTGTCTTCCAGTCAATCCATAGACTAGTGTAAATGCTGTTGTCAGTCAGTCCACAACTAATTTAAATGCTGTGGACTGTTAGTCTTCGTAAATTTTGTGGTCAATTGGTCCACAGTGTAGTCTTAATTCTGTGGTCAGTCTCTTGTAATCGCGGTATTGATTGTTACACCGCTGATTACAAGTCTATTCTATGAAACAGAATAAGGGATTCCTCACTTTAGAAGACAGATGATAAGGAAAAGAAATGTTCCTTATGTCTCTACCTAAGATATGGTTGTGTTATACTAGGAGTTGTGTATAGAAAATATACATATGTAAACCACTAACAGTATATTCTCATGTATCAGAAAGGTGTTGTCACACCTCCGCAGGTCTAGAACTTATGCCTAGACTGACTATTATCAGTAAATCATATGAATATTAATTACCTGTTATGTGACTTTCCACATTCTTTTCTTGGAGTCCACAAGGAAACATTTCAAATCCCACGATGTCAATGGGCGTCAGTCACCTGTAAATATTCAAAAGAGTGATAATATGTTCCTGCTACATGCTATACACACCAAAAAGTATAACACTCTAGGGCCAAAATTACTTATTTCAAAGATAAAGACTGTGGTCAGTCGGTCTGCATTTTATTATAAAAATTGTAGTCAGACAGTCCAGAGTCTATTACAAATTTTATGCTCAATAGTTTCACAGTCTACAGTAAATGTGGTCAGGCAGTCAGTCCATTCTTTATAATTAATTGCTTTCGGTTGAAACTCGAGCCATGACGACTTAATGAATTAATGATCTTTAGGAAGATCAATCTTGTGGAAGACTAGATAAGTCCACTAGGGTCTTCTTCACCATTATCTTGATAGTATCAATCCATTGGATTGGTTGCTGGTCTTGCTCTTTGCTTTCTTCCTTCTATACTTCAAAGTATGATGTCCTTTTCCAGTGTTTGCTGTCTTCCATTCAATCCTTAGACTAGTGTAAATGCTGTTGTCAGTCAGTCCACAACTAATTTAAACGCTGTAGACTGTCAGTCCTTTTAAATGCTGTGGTCAATCAGTCCACAGTGGAATTTTAAAACTGTGGTCAATCTCTTGTAATCGCGGTATTGATTGTTACACCGCTGATTACAAGGCTATTCTATGAAATTGAATAGGGGATACCTCCTTTTAAAAGAAAGAGGTTGTCCCACAGTCTAGTCTACTGTTAATGTGGTCAAGCAGTCCACACCTAGTGTGAATGCTGTGGTCAGTCAGCCCATTTTTTTATTATTAACGACCTTCGGATGAAACTCGAGCTATGACGACTGGATAAATTAACAATCTATAGGAAGATCAATTTTGTGAAAGACTACTTAGGTCCAGTAGGGTCTTCTCCACCGTTATCTTGATAGTGTCAATTCTTTGGATTGGCTGCTGGTCTTCCTCTTTGCTTTCTTTCTTCTATACTTCAAAGTATGATGTCCTTTTCCATTGATTGCTGTCTTCCAGTCAATCCTTAGACTAGTGTAAATGCTGTTGTCAGTCAGTCCACAACTAATTCAAACGCTGTGGACTGTCAGTCCTTTTAAATGTTGTGGTCAATCAGTCCACAGTGTAGTCTTAGTAGTGTGGTCAGTCTCTTGTAATTGCGGTATTGATTGTTACACCGCTGATTACAAGGCTATTCTATGAAATAGAATAGGGGATTCCTCACTTTAGAAGACAGAGGTTGGCCCACAGTCTACTGTTAATATGATCAGGCAGTCCACACCTAGTGTGAATGCTGTGGTCAGTCAATCCATTTTTTATTATTAACGGCCTTCGGTTGAAACTCAAGCTATGAAGACTGGATGAATTAATGATCTTTAGGAAGATCAATTTTGTGAAAGACTACATAGGTCCACTAGGGTCTTCTACACCGTTATCTTGATAGTGTCAATCATTTGGATTGGTTGCTGGTCTTCCTCTTTGCTTTCTTCCTTCTATACTTCATAGCATGATGTCCTTTTCCATTGATTGCTGTCTTCCATTCATTCTTAGACTAGTGTAAATGCTGTTGTCAGTCAGTCCACAACTAATTCAAACGTTGTGGACTGTCAGTCCTTTAAAATGCTGTGGTCATTCAGTCCACAGTGTAGTCTTAATAGTGTGGTCAGTGTCTTGTAATCGCGGTATTGATTGTTACACCGCTGATTACAAGGCTATTCTATGAAACAGAATAAGAAATTCCTCACTTTAGAAGACAGAGGATAAGGAAAAGAAATGTTCCTTATGTCTCTACCTAAGATATGGTTGTGTTATACTAGGAGTTGTGTATAGAAAATATACATATGTAAACCACTAACAGTATATTCTCATGTATCAGAAAGGTGTTGTCACACCTCCGCAGTTCTAGAACTTATGCCTTGACTGACTATTATCAGTAATTAATATGAATATTAATTACCTGTTATGTGACTTTATAATTTCTTTTCTTGGAGTCCACAAGGAAACATTTCAAATCCCACGATGTCAAAGGGCGTCAGTCACCTGTAAATATTCAAAAGAGTGATAATATGTTCCTGCTACATGCTATACACACCAAAAAGTATAACACTCTAGGGCCAAAATTACTTATTTCAAAGATAAAGACTGTGGTCAGTCGCTCTGCATTTTATTATAAAAATTGTAGTCAGACAGTCCACAATCTATTTTAAATTTTATGCTCAATTGGTTCACAGTCTACTGTAAATGTGGTCAGGCAGTCCACATCTAGTGTATATGTAGCGCCCCGAGGGTTCGGCCGCTACAGGGGTATTGCACCTCTGCCAGAGGTGTGATATTCCACTCCCGGGTAAGGATGGAGTGTGGACCAGGGCTCAGTTAGCTGCATACAGCACACTCACCCCATTTCCGAGGGACAGTTCAACGGTGCTCCCATTAGACAGAAATGCAGGCACGACAGACCATGTCCCTGGCTGGAGTGGGGAGGGGGGAGGAATACCCAGTGATGTAGGAGCAGATAGGGGACGGATCCTGAGCGCAGGTAGGAGCTCATTGGTTGCTGGTCACCTGGGCTCATGTTCTAAGGGAAGGTATAAAAAGTGGGCACCATCTTAGATCTAGGTTCGTTCATTCTTTCTGTCCAGTGAGAGAGGACAGGGAGCAGAGGCTCTTTAGGAGCTCTGCTCAGAGGCAGGCCTAGAGAAAAGGCCGGGAACAGAAAGGAGCAAGAACAGAAAGGAACAGAAACAGCAAGGAACAGCAGGGAAAGAGAGAGAGAAGAACAGAAGGGCTCAGGAGCAAGAAGGCAGAAGGGACCCTAAGAACCCACGAGAATACAGAGTGAAGGGTCAGGCAGATTAAGGGTACCGGATCCCAAGTTGGTGGAGGAGACACAACCCTCAGCCAAAGACTGGAGGTCGTGATCATTTATTGGTGCGACACCTCATTAAACCTGCTAGGAAGGCACCATATAGAACTGCGGGGAACGGGATCCACGTTTACCCGCACAAGTCCGCGGCAGTTGGACAAAAGTGGGTCACTGGTGAGGCAGGCCAGAGAAAGGATAAAAGAGGGTCCTGGCCATGCTCCTGAACTGCCTGGGGGTTGACCGAGCCCCTCACCTGGTGGACACCGCACGGCTTGGGTGGTCACTACCTGAACAGAAGTGACCCGGAGAATCTGAACTGTGAGTAAAAGGCATTGGACTGTAGTACGTTGTCTGTGTACTCTTTCGCTCCTCCAGCACTAATTGTACTGGGACTTCCTGCACCATCACCCCCACCATCCACTGCACTGCCCTGGGGTTACACTCTTCCCGTGGGGAGTTATAAAATTTCAGCTGCGCATACCATCAACCTCAGGGGACTGCCTTGCAGCGGCGGTTCCTAATAACCGCAATCCACGGGTGGCGTAGTCGGACATACAAACAGCGCATCGCAGACTACCAATGGCCTGACCACCCTGAGCCACGGAACCGGGTAGCCACTACTACCCCCCACCGTTCCCCTATTGCCCGGATCCGAGTGCCCCACGGCCCAGGGGGCGAGTCATATATGCTGTGGTCAGTCAGTCAGTCCATTCTTTATAATTAATGGCCTTCGGTTGAAACTCGAGCCATGACGACTTGATGAATTAATGATCTTTAGGAAGATCAATGTTGTGGAAGACTAGATAGGTCCACTAGGGTCTTCTTCACCATTATCTTGATAGTATCAATCCATTGGATTGGTTGCTGGTCTTGCTCTTTGCTTTCTTCCTTCTATACTTCAAAGTATGATGTCCTTTTCCATTGATTGCTGTCTTTCATTCAATCCTTAGACTAGTGTAAATGCTGTGGTCATTCAGTCCACAGTGTAATTTTAATATTGTGGTCAATCTCTTGTAATCGCGGTATTGATTGTTACACCGCTGATTACAAGGTTATTCTATGAAATAGGATAGGGGATTCCTCACTTTAGAAGACAGAGGTTGGCCCACAGTCTAGTCTACTGTAAATGTGGTCAAGCAGTCCACACCTAGTATGAATGCTGTAGTCAGGCAGTCCACACCTAGTGTGAATGCTGTGGTCAGTCAGTCCATTTTTTATTATTAACGGCCTTCGGTTGAAACTCTAGCCATGACGACTGGATGAATTAACGATCTTTGGGAAGATCAGTTTTGTGCAAGACTAGATAGGTCCACCAGGGTTTTCTTCACTATTATCTTGATACTGTCAATCCTTTGGATTGGTTGCTGGTCTTCTTCTTTTCCTTCTTCCTTCTATTCTTCCGAGTATGATGTCCCTTTCCAGTAATTTCTGTCCTCCAGTAAATCCATAGACTAGTGTAAATGCTGTTGTCAGTCAGTCCACACCTAATTTAAATGCTGTGGACTGTCAGTCCTTGTAAATTTTGTGGTCAATTGGTCCACAGTGTTGTCTTAATACTGTGGTCAGTCTCTTGTAATCGCTGAATTGATTGTTACACCGCTGATTACAAGTCTATTCTATAAAACAGAATAAGGGATTCCTCACTTTAGAATACAGAGGATAAGGAAAAGAAATTTCCTTATGTCTCTACCTAAGATATGGTTGTGTTATACTAGGAGTTGTGTATAGAAAATATACATATGTTTACCACTAACAGCATATTCTCATGTATCAGAGAGGTGTTGTCACACCTCCGCAGGTCTAGAACTTATGCCTAGACCGACTATTATCAGTAATTAATATGAATATTAATTACCTGTTATGTGACTTTCCACATTCTTTTCTTGGAGTCCACAAGGAAACATTTCAAATCCCACCAAGTCAAAGGGCATCAGTCACCTGTAAATATTCAAAAGAGTGATAATATGTTCCTGCTACATGCTATACACACCAAAAAGTATAAGACTCTAGGGCCAAAATTACTTATTTCAAAGATAAAGACTGTGGTCAGTCGGTCTGCATTTTATTATAAAAATTGTAGTCAGATAGTCCACAGTCTATTTTAAATTTTCTGCTCAATCGTTTCACATTATACTGTAAGTGTGGTCAGGCAGTCCACATCTAGTGTATATGCTGTGCAACATCCCTGGCGGCATGCTTGCATGGTGCACCACCTCCCACCATGCAAGACCGCAATCTTACCCTTCACTCCAGCCTGCAAGCCGTGTTCCTGTTCATGCTGTGTGCATTCCTCTTGACTGTCTGCTTAGAGCGGCGGCCCGGTTAGTTTCTGATTCTTATAGCTGCTGTGGGCACACCCCTAATGCGTCTCCAGCTTATTGCTGTCAGTAACTAGATATTTAAACCCCCTCCACCCAGAAGGAGGTGCCTGTGCAACACCTTCACTCAGTTTGTTCTTGCAACTGTATTGCCAGGTCCTGTCCTCTTACCTTTATCTTCTAGTCTGTGTCCGCCATCTCTGGTGGCTGTATACCCAGACCTGTTACCTGTGTCTTCTAATCCGTCTCCGCCATCTCTGGGGGCTGTATACCCAGACCCGTTTCTGTATCTCGTTGCAGTAGCAGTTCCTGTGTGAACTGTCTCCTAGTCTGTTACTTGTTTTGTCTGTATGTCCGTACCCTCCCTTTTCCTGCATTGACTGAACCTGCACCTAGAATCATAGAATCATAGAATCATAGAATGGTAGAGTTGGAAGGGACCTCCTGGGTCATCTGGTCCAACCCCCTGCTCAAAGCAGGATTCACTAGATCATCTCAGACAGATGTCTGTCCAGCCTCTGTTTGAAGACGTCCATTGAAGGGGAACTCACCACCTCTCGTGGAAGCCTGTTCCACTCATTAATCACCCTAACTGTCAAAAAGTTTTTTCTAATATCTAATCTGTGTCTCCTCCCATTTAGTTTCATCCCATTGCTTCTAGTCTTTCCTTGTGCAAATGAGAATAAAGATGATCCTTCTACAATGTGACAGCCCTTGACATATTTGTAGACAACTATTAAGTCTCCTCTCAGTCTTCTTTTTTGCAAGCTAAACATTCCCAAATCCTGCAACCGTTCCTCATAGGACATGGTTTGCAGACCAGTCACCATTCTGGTCGCTCTTCTCTGAACTTGCTCCAGTTTGTCTATGTCTTTTTTAAAATGTGGTGCCCAAAACTGTACACAGTATTCCAGATGAGGTCTGACCAAAGAGGAGTAAAGACCGATAATGACTTCACGTGATCTAGACTGTATGCTTCTGTTAATACATCCCAGAATTGTATTTGCCTTTTTTGCTGCTGCAATTCGTTGTCTCTGTACTTCTGTTTGTGAGTTTTGTGTCCACTAGCTACTTCATTATAAGTACCTTGTGTGTTTCTAGTTCTGCTTGTCTCCTTTCCCTTCCTTTGTATCTACCTTCTGTGTTCTAGCCATCTTTCTGTATTTTCCTATGTGTTCCATGGGAACAGAGCCCTGTCCTCTCTGCCTGCTTCGTCAGCCCTGTTCTGTTCTGCCTTGTCCACCGCTCCAGCGGTTCCTTTCTGCTCTGCCTTGTATACCGCACCTGCGGTTTAGCTCCGCTCCACTTGTTCTCCACGTATGCGTTTTTTTGCTCAGCTTTGCTTTTCTACCGCATCTGCGGGTTTTGCTCTGCTCAGCTTTGTCTACTGCATCTGCGGTTTTGCTCTGCTTTGCTTGTCTACCGCATCTGTTGGTTTTGCTCTGCTCAGCTTTGTCTACCGCATCTGCGGTTTTGCTCTGCTCAGCTTTGTGTACCGCATCTGCGGTTTTGCTCTGCTTTGCTTGTCTACCGCATCTGCGGATTTTGCTCTGCTCAGCTTTGTCTACCGCATCTGCGGTTTTGCTCTGCTCAGCTTTGTCTACCGCATCTGTGGTTTTGCTCTGCTTTGCTTGTCTACCGCATCTGCGAGTTTTGCTCTGCTCAGCTTTGTCTACAGCATCTGCAGTTTTGCTCTGCTTTGCTTGTCTACCGCATCTGCGGGTTTTGCTCTGCTCAGCTTGTCTACCGCCTCAGCGGGTTTTGCTCTGCTCAGCTTGTCTACCGCATCTGCGGTTTTGCTCTCTGCCTAGTCTACCGCTCCGGCGGTTCCTTTCTGCTTTGCCGTGTTCACCGCACCTGCGGTTTAGTTTTGCTCTGCTAGCTCACCGCTCCGGCGGATCCTCTTTGCTCTGCCTTGTCCACCGCACTTGCGGTTTAGTTCTGCTCTGCCTTGTCCTCCGCTCCAGCGGTTTCGCTTTACTCTACTTGTCTACCGAATCTGCGGCTCTGTTCCTGTCTCCCAGTCTGTACTGGACTCTAGCCAGCTTGCGCTTAAACCTGCTAGTACCCACCTGTCCGCACTCCAGCCATGCTTGCTAGTACCCCATCTGTCTGCACACCAGCCTTGCTTACTAGTACCCCCCTGTCTGCATACCTGCCATGCCTGCCAGGGCCCACCTGTCTGTATGCCAGCTTAACCTGCCTGTTCATGCATTCTCCAATGTGGGTCAACAGCTGTGACTGGGGTCTGACCTGGTGTAGCACCTGGTCCCTCTGCTCGGTTCCTTCTTGGTTCACGGAGTCGTTAGCCGCCGTGCGACCTTGGTCGGATCGGGTTGATACTTAGTTACGACCCTCCAAGCACTCCTCGCTTCATGGTACAGTGGGATCACTAATCATGCTCACGCCAGTCAGCCCGGGCATGAGCGTAACATGCTGTGGTCAGTCAGTCAGTCCATTCTTTATAATTAATGGCCTTCGGTTGAAACTCGAGCCATGACGACTTGATGAATTAATGATCTTTAGGAAGATCAATCTTGTGCACGACTAGATAGGTCCACTAGGGTCTTCTTCACCATTTTCTTGATAGTATCAATCCATTGGATTGTTTGCTGGTCTTGCTCTTTGCTTTCTTCCTTCTATATTTCAAAGTATGATGTCCTTTTCCATTGATTGCTGTCTTCCAGTCAATCCTTAGACTAGTGTAAATGCTGTTGTCAGTTAGTCCACAGCTAATTTAAACGCTGTGGACTGTCAGTCCTTTTAAATGCTGTGGTCATTCAGTCCACAGTGTAGTCTTAATAGTGTGGTCAGTCTCTTGTAATCGCGGTATTGATTGTTACATCGCTGATTGCAAGGCTATTCTCTGAAATAGAATAGGGGATTCCTCACTTTAGAAGACAGAGGTTGGCCCACAGTCTACTGTAAGTAGGATCAGGCAGTCCACAACTAGTGTGAATGCTGTGGTCAGTCAGTCCATTTTTTATTAATATCGGCCTTCGGTTGAGACTCTAGCCATGACGACTGGATGAATTAACGATCTTTGAGAAGATCAATTTTGTGCAAGACTAGATAGGTCCACTAGGGTTTCCCTAACCATTATCTTGATAGTGTCAATCCTTTGGATTGGCTGCTGGTCTTCCTCTTTGCTTTCTTCCTTCTATTCTCCCGAGTATGATGTCCCTTTCCATTAATTGCTGTCTTCCAGTCAATCCATAGACTAGTGTAAATGCTGTTGTCAGTTAGTCCACACCTAATTTAAATGCTGTGGACTGTTAGTCCTCGTAAATTTTGTGGTCAGTTGGTCCACAGTGTTGTCTTAATGCTGTGGTCAGTCTCTTGTAATCGCGGTATTGATTGTTACACCGCTTAATACAAGGCTATTCTATGAAACAGAATAAGGGATTCCTCACTTGAGAAGACAGAGGATAAGGAAAAGAAATGTTCCTTATGTCTCTACCTAAGATATGGTTGTGTTATACTAGGAGTTGTGTATAGAAAATATACATATGTAAACCACTAACAGTATATTCTCATGTATCAGAAAGGTGTTGTCACACCTCCGCAGGTCTAGAACTTATGCCTAGACTGACTATTATCAGTAATTAATATGAATATTAATTACCTGTTATGTGACTTTCCACATTCTTTTCTTGGAGTCCACAAGGAAACATTTCAAATCCCACCATGTCAATGGGCGTCAGTCACCTGTAAATATTCAAAAGAGTGATAATATGTTCCTGCTACATGCTATACACACCAAAAAGTATAACACTCTAGGGTCAAAATTACTTATTTCAAAGATAAAGACTGTGGTCAGTCGGTCTGCATTTTATTATAAAAATTGTAGTCAGACAGTCCACAGTCTATCACAAATTTTATGCTCAGTCGTTTCAGAGTCTACTGTAAATGTGGTCAGGCAGTCCACACCTAGTGTATATGCTGTGGTCAGTCAGTCAGTCCATTCTTTATAATTAATGGCCTTCGGTTGAAACTTGAGCCATGACGACTTGATGAATTAATGATCTTGAGGAAGATTAATCTTGTGCAAGACTAGATAGGTCCACTAGGGTCTTCTTCACCATTTTCTTGATAGTATCAATCCATTGGATTGGTTGCTGGTCTTGCTCTTTGCTTTCCTCCTTCTATACTTCAAAGTATGATGTCCTTTTCCAGTGAATGTGTCTTCCATTCATCCTTCGACTAGTGTAAATGCTGTTGTCAGTCAGTCCACAACTAATTCAAATGCTGTGGACTGTCAGTCCTTTTAAATGCTGTGGTCATTCAGTCCACAGTGTAGTCTTAATAATGTGGTTTGTCTCTTGTAATCGCGGTATTGATTGTTACACCGCTGATTACAAGGCTATTCTATGAAATAGAATAGGAGATTCCTCACTTTAGAAGACAGAGGTTGGCCCACAGTCTACTGTAAATATGATCAGGCAGTCCACAACTAGTGTGAATGCTGTAGTCAGGCTGTCCATTTTTTATTATTAACGGCCTTCGGTTGAAACTCTAGCCATGACGACTGGATGAATTAACGATCTTTGGGAAGATCAATTTTGTGCAAGACTAGATAGGTTCACTAGGGTTTTCTTCACCATTATCTTGATAGTGTCAATCCTTTGGATTGGTTGCTGGTCTTCCTCTTTGCCTACTTCCTCCTATTCTTCCGAGTATGATTTGCCTTTCCAGTAACTGCTGTCTTCCAGTCAATCCATAGACTAGTGTAAATGCTGTTGTCAGTCAGTCCACAACTAATTTAAACGTTGTGGACTGTCAGTCCTTTTAAATGTTGTGGTCATTCAGTCCACAGTGTAGTCTTAATAGTGTGGTCAGTCATTTGTAATCGCGGTATTGATTGTTACACCGCTGATTACAAAGGTATTCCATGTAAAAGAATAGGGGATTCCTTACTTTAGAACACAGAGGTTGGCCCACAGTCTATTGTAAATATGATCAGGCAGTCCACAACTAGTATGAATGCTGTGGTCAGTCAGCCCATTTTTTATTATTAACGGCCTTCGGATGAAACTCTAGCCATGACGACTGGATGAATTAACGATCTTTAGAAAGATCAATTTTGTGAAAGACTAGATAGGTCCAGTAGGGTCTTCTCCACCGTTATCTTGATAGTGTCAATTCTTTGGATTGGTTGCTGGTCTTACTCTTTGCTTTCCTCCTTCTATACTTCAAAGTATGATGTCCTTTTCCAGTGATTGCTGTCATCCAGTCAATCCATAGACTAGTGTAAATGCTGTTGTCAGTCAGTCCACACCTAATTTAAATGCTGTGGACTGTCAGTCCTCGTAAATTTTGTGGTCAATTGGTCCACAGTGTAGTCTTAATACTGTGGTTAGTCTCTTGTAATCGCGGTATTGATTGTTACACCGCTAATTACAAGTCTATTCTATAAAACAGACTAAGGGATTCCTCACTTTAGAATACAGGGGATAAGAAAAAGAAATTTCCTTATGTCTCTACCTAAGATATGGTTGTGTTATACTAG
Organism: Phyllobates terribilis; assembly: GCF_046119375.1. Taxonomy (NCBI): domain Eukaryota; kingdom Metazoa; phylum Chordata; class Amphibia; order Anura; family Dendrobatidae; genus Phyllobates; species Phyllobates terribilis. The sequence continues at coordinate 752,536,360 of NW_027362764.1, forward strand.
GAGTTGTGTATAGAAAATATACATATGTAAACCACTAACAGTATATTCTCATGTATCAGAGAGGTGTTGTCACACCTCCGCAGGTCTAGAACGTATGCGTAGACTGACTATTATTAGTAATTTAATATGAATATTAATTACCTGTTATGTGACTTTCCACATTCTTTTCTTGGAGTCCACAAGGAAACATTTCAAATCCCACCATGTCAAAGGGCGTCAGTCACCTGTAAATATTCAAAAGAGTGATAATATGTTCCTGCTACATGCTATACACACCAAAAAGTATAACACTCTAGGGCCAAAATTACTTATTTCAAAGATAAAGACTGTGGTCAGTCGGTCTGCATTTTATTATAAAAATTGTAGTCAGACAGTCCACTTTATGCTCAATTGGTTCACAGTCTACTGTAAATATGGTCTGGCAGTCCACATCTAGAGTATATGCTGTGGTCAGTCAATATTTCATTATTAATGGCCTTTGGTAGAAACTCTAGCAATGATGTGTCAGGTATTGGGTGTTTGCTGGATCTGAAATGGGTTCAGAATCATCAGTGGATTCTGTGGTCTACCATCCTGGTCCAGCCAGGGCAGATGCTGCTTAGCATCATTATCAGTCCCAACGACTAGCTGGTGCACAAGATGTGCAGGTTGTCTCTTGGGTATTTGTGCCTAGCAACATGAAGCATAGGTTGCGGAGGGAGACAGGGCTTCTGCAGCCTAAGTCCAGGATGCATCGCACTGAGCATTCCCGTTACATGGCGGACCGTGATTGGTGGTTTGGGAGTCAGCTGACCCGGTGACCTGGCACCGCCTGATTGGTCGTGGGTGACGTCACCAATGGTGTGACGGTGCGCAGGGCTTAATCTTTAAAAGACACGCCCACAAACATGGCAGCGCGCTCTGATCTTTGAGCAATGATGGTGTGTGGACGCTTAGTCTCTTGGGCTCCACGTGTGTTTTATTTTCTGCTAGGCAGGTGTAGTGGAAATAGGCAGGCTAGTTGAAATAGGCAGGTAGCTTCGTCTCACGGTCTGGCTCAGGCAAAGGGGTCGCCTTACACCCCAAGCAGCCTGCAGACCCCCCAGGCTGCATCGCGGACCCCGGGTTCGGTTGTGTTTCATTATAATAAAGCTGTTTGCAATCGTCCCCTTAACAGTATCAGAGAGGCAGGGTCTTGCTGAACATGGCTGACAACCAGCAACTGCAGCGCTATATACAGCAACTTGAGGCCAGACTTAGGACTCTGGAACAAGCTGCCCCGGTCGCTGATATCACTGCAGTAGCTACCCAGGCGGCTTCTCAAGCAGCCAATCTGGTTAACACGGCTGTGGTGAATGCTGCGACAGCTGCAACTGCCCCATTACCCCGTTTTGCTCTCCCAGAAAAATTTTCTGGGGACAGTAAATCCTGCAGGGGTTTTATTAATTTATGCGCCATTCATTTGAAGATGATGGAGGCACGGTTCCCCTCCGAAAGAGCCAAAGTGGGTTATTTCATCTCATTACTCTCCCACAGGGCTCTGGAGTGGGCTACTCCTCTATGGGAGCGGAATGATCCGGTTGTGGCTAATGCGGGTCTTTTCCTTAAGACCCTAAAGAGTGTATTCCTAGGTCCTCATAGTCACGCATGATATGCTCTTAAGCTTCTTGCGTTGATCCAGGGTTCGGCCACTGCCAGCCACTATGCCATCCAGTTCAGAACCTTAGCGGCTGAACTGGATTGGCCTGAGCGTTCGCTTATCCCGGTGTTTTGGAGGGGGTTGGCAGGGCATATTAAAGATGCTCTAGCTACCAGAGAGATCCCAACCTCTCTGGAAGAGTTGATCACTCTCGCTAACCGAATAGATCTGCGTCATGCAGAACGCAAGTTAGAGCTGGAGATTTCCAGACCCCGGTTTCGGTTGGCATCCTCTTTCTCTAGACCTATCTCCAAACCCGCGGGTCTCGACCCGAAGCCTGAGGATATGGATATATCCCGGACTAAGTCTAAACCCCCTTGTTCCCGACCTGCACATCTCTTGGAGTACCCCGTTAATAAGGGTTCCAAGCGGTCGGGAAACCAGGGTGTCTAACCACTGTTGGAGTGGGGGTGTTAGATTCAGGGGTTTCCTCCTCCAAATTATTGTATGAGGTGACGTTGTCCGTCGGAACAACCATGGTTACTGCCAGGGCGTGGGTGGATTCTGGAGCCGATGGCAATTTTTGTCATCAACATTTGCCCAGAGGCATGCCATCCCTATGGAGTTACTGCCCAAGCCAATGAACATCAGTGTGGTCAACGGTTCTCTGCTGGACACACAAATCACTCATCAGTCAGCCCCCCTCACCATGTCGTTTCCTCAGGGTCACCGGGAGGTTATCTCTTTCCTTATTATCCCCGGGGGATTAGATGAGGTGCTATTGGGTCTCCCTTGGCTAGGTTGTCACACTCCACACATTGATTGGAGTACAGGGAGAATTTCTTCCTGGGGTAAGAATTGTGTGCCTCAATGTATGGTTACAGCCGCCCGGAGGGTAGTCTCAGATCCTTCTCCCGACTTGTCCGCTCTGCCAGTACAATATCGGAGTTTTGCGGACGTCTTTTCCAAAAAGGGTGCAGAGACTCTACCCCCCCACCGACCTTATGACTGTCCTATTGACTTGGTCCCCGGTACGGAGCCCCCTTGCGGTAGGGTTTATCCCCTCTCTGTACCCGAGACCCAGGCCATGTCAGACTATATCAAAGAGAACCTGGCCCGGGGGTTTATCTGAAAATCGGTCTCTCATGCTGGAGCTGGGTTTTTCTTCGTCCTGAAGAGGGTGATTTACGTCCCTGCATTGATTACAGAGGACTAAATGCCATCACCATCAAAAATAAATACCCTCTGCCCCTTATTTCTGAACTATTCGACATGTTGCGAGGGGCTAACATCTTCACTAAATTGGACCAGCGAGGGGCCTATAATCTTGTGCGAATCCGTGAGGGTGACGAGTGGAAAATAGCCTTTAACACTCGTGATGGTCATTACGGGTATCTCATCATGCCTTTCGGGTTATGCAATGCCCCTGCAGTTTTTCAAGATTTTGTCAACGATATCTTTCGGGATTTGCTGCTATCTTCCGTGGTAGTCTATCTTGATGATATCCTTATCTTTTCCCCGGACCTCTCCACACACAGAGAGGATGTTCGCAGAGTTTTTGAACGATTGCGAGCAAATTCTTTGTATTGTAAGCTGGAGAAGTGTCAGTTTGAACGAGAGTCTCTACCGTTCCTGGGCTACATCATATCCAGTAAGGGATTGACTATGGACCCACAAAAGTTGGTGGCGGTACAGAACTGGCAGGAGCCCCACTCCCTTAAAGCGGTACAATGCTTCATGGGCTTTATCAACTACTACCGGCAGTTCATACCACATTTTTCCACACTGGTGGCTGCTTTAGCCGCTTTAACCAGGAAGGGTGCCAATCCCAAGAATTGGTCTAAGGAGACATCCGAGGTGTTCCAGGAGATTAAGTCCTATTTTTTAGAGCTCCCATTCTCCATCGCCCGGATGTGGACAAGCCATTTTTCCTGGAGGTCGATGCCTCCTCTGTGGGAGCAGGAGCGGTTCTCTCTCAATAGAATGAACAGGGTCGGACAAGACCATGTTTTTTCTTCTCCAAGACCTTCTCTCCAGCAGAGAAGAATTATACGATTGGTGACAAAGAGTTACTTGCTATTAAGATGGCTTTTTCGGAATGGAGGTACCTCTTGGAGGGAGCTAAACTTCCTTTCGTGGTATATTCCGATCATAAAAATCTTTCGTACCTACAGACGGTGCAGCGTCTTAACCCGAGGTAGGCCAGGTGGTCTCTTTTCTTTTCCCGGTTCAATTTCTCTATTCACTTTTTAAAAGGGGAAAAGAACCCCCGGGCGGATGCTTTGTCCCAGTCTATGGATATGGCTGAGGATGAGGACGAGCCCAGGCTTATTTTTCCTCCAGAGTGTATGCGGACGGTGGCTCCAGTGTCTCTAAACCAGGCCCTCCGGGGAGGACATTGGTTCCTCCTAATTTACAGAATGAGGTACTCTCCTGGGCACATGCCTCTAAGATCGGAGGTCATTTTGGGGTCAAACGTACCACGAAGTTTCTCCAACGGTCGTATTGGTGGCCTCGGTTATCTCAGGACGTTAAAGAATATGTCCAAGCGTGTGTCTCCTGTGCAAGAAACAAATCGTCCCGTCAGAAGCCGGCTGGTCTTCTTCATCCGTTACCCGTGGCGGATAGACCTTGGGAGCTGGTTGGGATGGATTTTATTGTCGAGTTACCTAAGTCCCGGGGAAACGTGACAATATGGGTGGTGTCTGACCATTTTTCTAAGATGGTTCACCTGGTTCCTCTGCCTAGGGTTCCCTCTTCCCGGGTTCTGGTATCACTGTTCATTTGTCACGTTTTCCGTCTCCACGGAATGCCTGATAGGATTGTCTGTGAAAGGGGTCCACAGTTTTCCTCCCGGTTCTGGAAAGAATTGTGTAATTTGCATAGCATTGAACTGAATCTTTCTACTGCCTATCACCCGGAGACCAATGGTCTGGTGGAACGCACTAACCAGACGCTTGTGACATACTTGCGTCATTTAGTTTCGGCAAACCAGAATGACTGGGCGATATTGCTCCCCTGGGTAGAGTTTGCCCTAAACAACGCTGTGGCAGATTCCACAGGTCAGACTCCGTTTCTCCTAAATAATGGCTAACATCCGCGAGTCCCGGTTCCTATGCCAGTTTCCTCTGTGGAACCTGGGGTCAGAGATTGGGCTCTGGAGGCGCGGGAGGTTTGGGATCATACCCAGGATGCGATATTGGCCTCCAAGAATCGAATGAGAGAGTCGGCTGACACTCATCGCCGTCCAGCCCCTGTATTCTCCCCGGGCGACAGGGTGTGGCTCGCGGCTCGCAATATCAGAGTACGCGGGGAATCCGCTAAGTTTGCCCCCCGTTTTATTGGTCATTTCAGAATTTTGGCCCACATAAACCCCGTTGTGTACTGGTTACAGTTACCACGACACATGAGGATTCACGACACTTTTCATGTGTCGCTCCTTAAGCCGGTTCGCCTGACCAAATTCTCTGAACCCCAACCTGCTCCAGACTCCAGGGGTGATGATTTCGAGGTACAGGCGATTGTGGGGTCTAAGATGGTTCATGGAAAAAAATATTACCTTGTACACTGGAGGGGCCATGGATCTGAGGATTGTTCATGGGAACCAGTGGACCACATTCATGCTCCATTGCTCATTGAGGAATATGAGTGTCAAGTGGAGGGTTATAATGTTTGGTGTTGGGTGTTTGCTGGATCTGAGATGGGTTCAGAATCATCAGTGGATTCTGTGGTCTCCCATTCTGGTCCAGCTGGGGCAAATGCTGCTCAGCATCGTCGTCGGTCCCAACGCCTAGCTAGTGCACAAGATGTGCAGGTTGTCTCTTGGGTATTTGTGCCTAGCAACATGAAGCATAGGTTGCGGAGGGAGACAGGGCTTCTGCAGCCTAAGTCCAAGATGCATCGCACTGAGCATGCCCGTGACATGGCGGACCGTGATTGGTGGTTTGGGAGTCAGCTGACCCGGTGACCTGGCACCGCCTGATTGGTCGCAGGTGACGTCACCAATGGTGCGACGGTGGGCAGGGCTTAATCTTTAAAAGACCCGCCCACAAACATGGCGCGCTCTGATCTTTGAGCAATGATGGTGTTGTGTGGACACTTGGTCTCTTGGGCTCCACGTGTGTTTTAGTTTCTGCTAGGCAGGTGTAGTGGAAGTAGGCAGGCTAGTTGAAATAGGCAGGTAGCTTCGTCTCACGGTCTGGCTCAGGCAAAGGGGTTGCCTTACACCCCAAGCAGCCTGCAGACGCCCTATCCCTGATAACACCTGTAAGCCACGTGGAGTGATACTCCTCAGTTTGGTAGCACGCCGGCTGGAGGCACGTATGCGCCGGCGTGAGTCACACATGCATCCAAGCGCCAACAGCGTAGTCCCTGTGCTGCAACAGGTCTACAGATATATTATTTATCGCACATCTCCCGTGCCGTTAACGGAGAAAGTGCGAATCCCTATTCCTGTTCCGGTGTGCTGTAACAGGGAGGGGATTGTTATTTAAGTTGGTTGTTTCCTTCTCACCCAGAAGGTGTTCGGCCGCAGTCCTCCAGGCCGCATCGCGGACCCCGGGTTCGGTTGCGTTCCATTATAGTAAAGTTGTTTGCAACCATCCCCTTAACATGACGACTGGATGAATTAACGATCTTTGGAAAGATCAATTTTGTGCAAGACTAGATAGGTCCACTAGGGTTTTCTTCACCATTATGTAGATAGTGTCAACCCTTTGGATTGGTTGCTGGTCTTCCTCTTTGCCTACTTCCTTCTATTCTTCCGAGTATGATGTCCCTTTCCAGTAATTGCTGTCTTCCAGTCAATCCATAGAATAGTGTAAATGCTGTTGTCAGTCAGTCCACACCTAATTTAAATGCTGATTACAAATCTATTCTATGAAACAGAATAAGGGATTCCTCACTTTAGAAGACTGAGGATAATGAAAAGAAATGTTCCTTATGTCTCTACCTAAGATATGGTTGTGTTATACTAGGAGTTGTGTATAGAAAATATACATATGTAAACCACTAACAGTATATTCTCATGTATCAGAAGGGTGTTGTCACACCTCCGCAGGTCTAGAACGTATGCCTAGACTGACTATTATCAGTAATTAATATGAATATTAATTACCTGTTATGTGACTTTCCACATTCTTTTCTTGGAGTCCACAAGGAAACATTTCAAATCCCACGATGTCAAAGGGCATCAGTCACCTTTAAATATTCAAAAGAGTGATAATATGTTCCTGCTACATGCTATACGCACCAAAAAGTATAACACTCTAGGGCCAAAATTACTTATTTCAAAGATAAAGGCTGTGGTCAGTCGGTTTGCATTTTATTATAAAAATAGTAGTCAGATAGTCCACAGTCTATTTTAAATTTTCTGCTCAATCGTTTCACAGTATACTGTAAGTGTGGTCAGGCAGTCCACATCTAGTGTATATGCTGTGTAACATCCCTGGCGGCATGCTTGCATGGTGCACCACCTCCCACCATGCAAGACCGCAATCTTACCCTTCACTCGAGCCTGCAAGCCGTGTTCCTGTTCATGCTGTGTGCATTCCTCTTGACTGTCTGCTTAGGGCGGCGGCCCGGTTAGTTTCTGATTCTTATAGCTGCTGTGGGCACACCCCTAATGCGTCTCCAGCTTATTGCTGTCAGTCACTAGATATTTAAACCCCCTCCACCCAGAAGGAGGTGCCTGTGCAACACCTTCACTCAGTTTGTGCTTGCAACTGTATTGCCAGGTCCTGTCCTCTTACCTGTATTTTCTAGTCTGTGTCCGCCATCTCTGGTGGCTGTATACCCAGACCTGTTACCTGTGTCTTCTAGTCCGTCTCCGCCATCTCTGGGGGCTGTATACCCAGACCCGTTTCTGTATCTCGTTGCAGTAGCAGTTCCTGTCTGAACTGTCTCCTAGTCTGTTACTTGTTTTGTCTTTATGTCCGTACCCTCCCTTTTCCTGCATTGACTGAACCTGCACCTACCTCCAATTCGTTGTCTCTGTACTTCTGTTTGTGAGTTTTGTGTCCACTAGCTACTTCATTGTAAGTACCTTGTGTGTATCTAGTTCTGCTTGTCTCCTTTCCCTTCCTTTGTATCTACCTTCTGTGTTCTAGCCATCTTTCTGTATTTTCCTATGTGTTCCATGGGAACAGAGCCCTGTCCTCTCTGCCTGCTTCGTCAGCCCTGTTCTGTTCTGCCTTGTCCACCGCTCCAGCGGTTCCGTTCTGCTCTGCCTTGTATACCGCACCTGCGGTTTAGCTCCGCTCCGCTTGTTCTCCACGTATGCGGTTTTTTGCTCAGCTTTGCTTGTCTACCACATCTGCCGCTTTTGCTCTGCTCAGCTTTGTCTACCGCATCTGCGGTTTTGCTCTGCTTTGCTTGTCTACCGCATCTGCGGTTTTGCTCTGCTTTGCTTGTCTTCCGCATCTGTTGGTTTTGCTCTGCTCAACTTTGTCTACCGCATCTGCGGTTTTGCTCTGCTCAGCTTTGTCTACCGCATCTGCGGTTTTGCTCTGCTTTGCTTGTCTACCGCATCTGCGAGTTTTGCTCTGCTCAGCTTTGTCTACAGCATCTGCTGTTTTGCTCTGCTTTGCTTGTCTACCGCATCTGCGGGTTTTGCTCTGCTCAGCTTGTCTACCGCATCTGCGGGTTTTGCTCTGCTCAGCTTGTCTACCGCATCTGCGGTTTTGCTCTCTGCCTAGTCTACCGCTCCGGCGGTTCCTTTCTGCTTTGCTGTGTTCACCGCACCTCCTAATTAGTTTTGCTCTGCTAGCTCACCGCTCCGGCGGTTCCTCTTTGCTCTGCCTTGTCCACCGCACTTGCGGTTTAGTTCTGCTCTGCCTTGTCCTCGGCTCCAGCGGTTTCGCTTTACTCTACTTGTCTACCGCATCTGCGGCTCTGTTCCTGTCTCCCAGTCTGTACTGGACTCTATCCAGCTTGCGCTCCAACCTGTTAGTACCCACCTGTCCACACTCCAGCCATGCTTCCTAGTACCCCATCTGTCTGCACACCAGCCTTGCTTACTAGTACCCCACCTGTCTGCATACCTGCCATGCCTGCCAGGGCCCACCTGTCTGTATGCCAGCTTAACCTGCCTGTTCCTGCATTCTCCAGTGTGGGTCAACAGCTGTGACCGGGGTCTGACCTGGTGTAGCACCTGGTCCCTCTGCTCGGTTCCTCCTTGGTTCACGGAGTCGTTAGCCGCCGGGCGACCTTGGTCGGATAGGGTTGATACTTAGTTACGACCCTCCAAGCACTCCTCGGTTCATGGTACAGTGGGATCACTAATCATGCTCACGCCAGTCAGCCCGGGCGTGAGCGTAACATGCTGTGGTCAGTCAGTCAGTCCATTCTTTATAATTAATGGCCTTCGGTTGAAACTTGAGCCATGACGACTTGATGAATTAATGATCTTTAGGAAGATCAATCTTGTGCAAGACTAGATAGGTCCACTAGGGTCTTCTTCACCATCATCTTGATAGTATCAATCCATTGGATTGGTTGCTGGTCTTGCTCTTTGCTTTCTTCCTTCTATACTTCAAAGTCTGATGTACTTTTCCACTGATTGCTGTGTTTCAATTAATCCTTAGACTAGTGTAAATGCTGTTGTCAGTTAGTCCACAGCTAATTTAAACGCTGTGGACTGTTAGTCCTTTTAAATGCTGTGGTCATTCAGTCCACAGTGTAGTCTTAATAGTGTGGTTAGTCTCTTGTAATCGCGGTATTGATTGTTACATCGCTGATTGCAAGGCTATTCTATGAAACAGAATAGGGGATTCCTCACTTTAGAAGACAGAGGTTGGCCCACAGTCTACTGTAAATATGATCAGGCAGTCCACAACTAGTGTGAATGCTGTGGTCAGTCAATCCATTTTTTATTATTAACGGCCTTCGGTTGAGACTCTAGCCATGACGACTGGATGAATTAACGATCTTTGAGAAGATCAATTTTGTGCAAGACTAGATAGGTCCACTAGGGTTTTCCTAACCATTATCTTGATAGTGTCAATCCTTTGGACTGGTTGCTGTTCTTCCTCTTTGCTTTCTTCCTTCTATTCTCCCGAGTATGATGTCCTTTTCCAGTAATTGCTGTCTTCCAGTCAATCCATAGACCAGTGTAAATGCTGTTGTCAGTCAGTCCACACCTAATTTAAATGCTGTGGACTGTTAATCCTCGTAAATTTTGTGGTCAGTTGGTCCACAGTGAAGTCTTAATACTGTGGACAGTCTCTTGTAATCGCGGTATTGATTGTTACACCACTGATTACAAGGCTATTCTATGAAACAGAATAAGGGATTCCTCACTTTAGAATACAGAGGATAAGGAAAAGAAATGTTCCTTATGTCTCTACCTAAGATATAGTTGTGTTATACTAGGAGTTGTGTATAGAAAATATACATATGTAATCCACTAACAGTATATTCTCATGTATCAGGAAGGTGTTGTCACACCTCCGCAGGTCTAGAACTTATGCCTAGACTGACTATTATCAGTAATTAATATGAATATTAATTACCTGTTATGTGACTTTCCACATTCTTTTCTTGGAGTCCACAAGGAATCATTTCAAATCCCACGATGTCAATGGGCTTCAGTCACCTGCAAATATTCAAAAGAGTGATAATATGTTCCTGCTACATGCTATACACACCAAAAAGTATAACATTCTAGGGCCAAAATTACTTATTTCAAAGATAAAGGCTGTGGTCAGTCGGTTTGCATTTTATTATAAAAATAGTAGTCAGATAGTCCACAGTCTATTTTAAATTTTCTGCTCAATCGTTTCACAGTATACTGTAAGTGTGGTCAGGCAGTCCACATCTAGTGTATATGCTGTGTAACATCCCTGGCGGCATGCTTGCATGGTGCACCACCTCCCACCATGCAAGACCGCAATCTTACCCTTCACTCGAGCCTGCAAGCCGTGTTCCTGTTCATGCTGTGTGCATTCCTCTTGACTGTCTGCTTAGGGCGGCGGCCCGGTTAGTTTCTGATTCTTATAGCTGCTGTGGGCACACCCCTAATGCGTCTCCAGCTTATTGCTGTCAGTCACTAGATATTTAAACCCCCTCCACCCAGAAGGAGGTGCCTGTGCAACACCTTCACTCAGTTTGTGCTTGCAACTGTATTGCCAGGTCCTGTCCTCTTACCTGTATTTTCTAGTCTGTGTCCGCCATCTCTGGTGGCTGTATACCCAGACCTGTTACCTGTGTCTTCTAGTCCATCTCCGCCATCTCTGGGGGCTGTATACCCAGACCCGTTTCTGTATCTCGTTGCAGTAGCAGTTCCTGTCTGAACTGTCTCCTAGTCTGTTACTTGTTTTGTCTTTATGTCCGTACCCTCCCTTTTCCTGCATTGACTGAACCTGCACCTACCTCCAATTCGTTGTCTCTGTACTTCTGTTTGTGAGTTTTGTGTCCACTAGCTACTTCATTGTAAGTACCTTGTGTGTATCTAGTTCTGCTTGTCTCCTTTCCCTTCCTTTGTATCTACCTTCTGTGTTCTAGCCATCTTTCTGTATTTTCCTATGTGTTCCATGGGAACAGAGCCCTGTCCTCTCTGCCTGCTTCGTCAGCCCTGTTCTGTTCTGCCTTGTCCACCGCTCCAGCGGTTCCGTTCTGCTCTGCCTTGTATACCGCACCTGCGGTTTAGCTCCGCTCCGCTTGTTCTCCACGTATGCGGTTTTTTGCTCAGCTTTGCTTGTCTACCACATCTGCCGCTTTTGCTCTGCTCAGCTTTGTCTACCGCATCTGCGGTTTTGCTCTGCTTTGCTTGTCTACCGCATCTGCGGTTTTGCTCTGCTTTGCTTGTCTTCCGCATCTGTTGGTTTTGCTCTGCTCAACTTTGTCTACCGCATCTGCGGTTTTGCTCTGCTCAGCTTTGTCTACCGCATCTGCGGTTTTGCTCTGCTTTGCTTGTCTACCGCATCTGCGAGTTTTGCTCTGCTCAGCTTTGTCTACAGCATCTGCTGTTTTGCTCTGCTTTGCTTGTCTACCGCATCTGCGGGTTTTGCTCTGCTCAGCTTGTCTACCGCATCTGCGGGTTTTGCTCTGCTCAGCTTGTCTACCGCATCTGCGGTTTTGCTCTCTGCCTAGTCTACCGCTCCGGCGGTTCCTTTCTGCTTTGCTGTGTTCACCGCACCTGCTATTTAGTTTTGCTCTGCTAGCTCACCGCTCCGGCGGTTCCTCTTTGCTCTGCCTTGTCCACCGCACTTGCGGTTTAGTTCTGCTCTGCCTTGTCCTCGGCTCCAGCGGTTTCGCTTTACTCTACTTGTCTACCGCATCTGCGGCTCTGTTCCTGTCTCCCAGTCTGTACTGGACTCTATCCAGCTTGCGCTCCAACCTGTTAGTACCCACCTGTCCACACTCCAGCCATGCTTGCTAGTACCCCATCTGTCTGCACACCAGCCTTGCTTACTAGTACCCCACCTGTCTGCATACCTGCCATGCCTGCCAGGGCCCACCTGTCTGTATGCCAGCTTAACCTGCCTGTTCCTGCATTCTCCAGTGTGGGTCAACAGCTGTGACCGGGGTCTGACCTGGTGTAGCACCTGGTCCCTCTGCTCGGTTCCTCCTTGGTTCACGGAGTCGTTAGCCGCCATGCGACCTTGGTCGGATAGGGTTAATACTTAGTTACGACCCTCCAAGCACTCCTCGGTTCATGGTACAGTGGGATCACTAATCATGCTCACGCCAGTCAGCCCGGGCGTGAGCGTAACATGCTGTGGTCAGTCAGTCAGTCCATTCTTTATAATTAATGGCCTTCGGTTGAAACTTGAGCCATGACGACTTGATGAATTAATGATCTTTAGGAAGATCAATCTTGTGCAAGACTAGATAGGTCCACTAGGGTCTTCTTCACCATCATCTTGATAGTATCAATCCATTGGATTGGTTGCTGGTCTTGCTCTTTGCTTTCTTCCTTCTATACTTCAAAGTCTGATGTCCTTTTCCACTGATTGCTGTGTTTCAATTAATCCTTAGACTAGTGTAAATGCTGTTGTCAGTCAGTCCACAGCTAATTTAAACGCTGTGGACTGTTAGTCCTTTTAAATGCTGTGGTCATTCAGTCCACAGTGTAGTCTTAATAGTGTGGTTAGTCTCTTGTAATCGCGGTATTGATTGTTACATCGCTGATTGCAAGGCTATTCTATGAAACAGAATAGGGGATTCCTCACTTTAGAAGACAGAGGTTGGCCCACAGTCTACTGTAAATATGATCAGGCAGTCCACAACTAGTGTGAATGCTGTGGTCAGTCAATCCATTTTTTATTATTAACGGCCTTCGGTTGAGACTCTAGCCATGACGACTGGATGAATTAACGATCTTTGAGAAGATCAATTTTGTGCAAGACTAGATAGGTCCACTAGGGTTTTCCTAACCATTATCTTGATAGTGTCAATCCTTTGGACTGGTTGCTGTTCTTCCTCTTTGCTTTCTTCCTTCTATTCTCCCGAGTATGATGTCCTTTTCCAGTAATTGCTGTCTTCCAGTCAATCCATAGACCAGTGTAAATGCTGTTGTCAGTCAGTCCACACCTAATTTAAATGCTGTGGACTGTTAATCCTCGTAAATTTTGTGGTCAGTTGGTCCACAGTGTAGTCTTAATACTGTGGACAGTCTCTTGTAATCGCGGTATTGATTGTTACACCGCTGATTACAAGGCTATTCTATGAAACAGAATAAGGGATTCCTCACTTTAGAATACAGAGGATAAGGAAAAGAAATGTTCCTTATGTCTCTACCTAAGATATAGTTGTGTTATACTAGGAGTTGTGTATAGAAAATATACATATGTAATCCACTAACAGTATATTCTCATGTATCAGGAAGGTGTTGTCACACCTCCGCAGGTCTAGAACTTATGCCTAGACTGACTATTATCAGTAATTAATATGAATATTAATTACCTGTTATGTGACTTTCCACATTCTTTTCTTGGAGTCCACAAGGAATCATTTCAAATCCCACGATGTCAATGGGCTTCAGTCACCTGCAAATATTCAAAAGAGTGATAATATGTTCCTGCTACATGCTATACACACCAAAAAGTATAACATTCTAGGGCCAAAATTACTTATTTCAAAGATAAAGACTGTGGTCAGTCGGTCTGCATTTTATTATAAAAATTGTAGTCAGACAGTCCACAGTCTATTTCAAATTTTATGCTGAATCGGTTCACAGTCTACTGTAAATGTGGTCAGGCAGTCCACATCTAGTGTGAATGCTGTGGTCAGTCAGTCAGACCATTCTTTATAATTAATGGCCTTCAGATGAAACTCGAGCCATGACGACTTGATGAATTAATGATCTTTAGGAAGATCAATTTTGTGAAAGACTACATAGGTCCACTAGGGTCTTCTCCACTATTATCTTGATAGTGTCAATCCTTTGGATTGGCTGCTGGTCTTCCTCTTTGCTTTCTTCCTTCTATACTTCAAAATATGATGTGTTTTTCCAGTGATTGCTGTCTTCCAGTCAATCCTTAGACTAGTGTAAATGCTGTTGTCAGTCAGTCCACAACTAATTCAAATGCTGTGGACTGTCATTCCTTATAAATGTTGTGGTCATTCAGTCCACAGTGTAATTTTAATAGTGTGTTCAATCTCTTGTAATCGCGGTATTGATTGTTACACCGCTGATTACAAGGCTATTCTATGAAATAGAATAGGGGATTCCTCACTTTAGAAGACAGAGGTTGGCCCACAGTCTACTGTAAATATGATCAGGCAGTCCACAACTAGTGTGAATGCTGTGGTCAGTCAGTCCATTTTTTATTATCAATGGCCTTTCGGTTGAAACTCTAGCAATGACGACTGGATGAATTAATGATCTTTGGGAAGATCAATTTTGTGCAAGACTAAATAGGTCCACTTAGGTTATCTTCACTATTATCTTGATAGTGTCAATCCATTGGATTGGTTGCTGGTCTTGCTCTTTGCTTTCTTCCTTCTATACTTCAAAGTATGAAGTCCTTTTCCAGTGATTGCTGTCTTCCAGTCAATCCTTAGACTAGTGTAAATGCTGTTGTCAGTCAGTCCACAACTAATTCAAACACTGTGGACTGTCAGTCCTTTTAAATATTGTGGTCATTCAGTCCACAGTGTAGTCTTAATAGTGTGGTCAGTCTCTTGTAATCGCGGTATTGATTGTTACATCGCTGATTACAAGGCTATTCTATGAAATAGGGAAGGGGATTCCACACTTTAGAAGACAGAGGTTGGCCCACAGTCTACTGTAAATGTGGTCAAGCAGTCCACACCTAGTGTGAATGCTGTAGTCAGGCTGTCCATTTTTTATTATTAACGGCCTTTGGTTGAAACTCTAGCCATGACGACTGGATGAATTAACGATCTTTGGGAAGATCAATTTTGTGCAAGACTAAATAGGTCCACTAGGGTTTTCTTCACCATTATCTTGATAGTGTCAATCCTTTGGATTGGTTGCTGGTCTTCCTCTTTTCCTTCTTCCTTGTATTCTTCCGAGTATGTTGTCCCTTTCCAGTAATTGCTGTCTTCCAGTCAATCCATAGACTAGTGTAAATGCTGTTGTCAGTCAGTCCACACCTAATTTTAATGCTGTGGACTGTCAGTCCTCGTAAATTTTGTGGTTAATTGGTCCACAGTGTTGTCTTAATACTATGGTCAGTCTCTTGTAATCGCGGTATTGATTGTTACACCGCTGATTACAAAGTTATTCTATGAAACAGAATAAGGGATTCCTCACTTTAGAATACAGAGGATAAGGAAAAGAAATGTTCCTTATGTCTCTACCTAAGATATGGTTGTGTTATACTAGGAGTTGTGTATAGAAAATATACATATGTAAACCACTAACAGTATATTCTCATGTATCAGAAAGGTGTTGTCACACCTCCGCAGGTCTAGAACTTATGCCTAGACTGACTATTATCAGTAATTAATATGAATATTAATTACCTGTTATGCGACTTTCCACATTCTTTTCTTGGAGTCCACAAGGAAACATTTCAAATCCCACGATGTCAATGGGCGTCAGTCACCTGTAAATATTCAAAAGAGTGATAATATGTTCCTGCTACATGCTATACACACCAAAAAGTATAACACTCTAGGGCCAAAATTACTTATTTCAAAGATAAAGACTGTGGTCAGTCGGTCTGCATTTTATTATAAAAATTGTAGTCAGACAGTCCACAGTCTATTACAAATTTTATGCTCAGTCGTTTCAGAGTCTAATATAAATGGGGTCAGGCAGTCCACACCTAGTGTATATGCTGTGGTCAGTCAGTCAGTCCATTCTTTATAATTAATGGCCTTCGGTTGAAACTCGAGCCATGACGACTTGATGAATTAATGATCTTTAGGAAGATCAATCTTGTGCAAGACTAGATAGGTCCACTAGGGTCTTCTTCACCATTTTCTTGATAGTATCAATCCATTGGATTGGTTGCTGGTCTTGCTCTTTGCTTTCTTCCTTCTATACTTCAAAGTATGATGTCCTTTTCCAGTGATTGCTGTCTTCCATTCATCCTTAGACTAGTGTAAATGCTGTTGTCAGTCAGTCCACAACTAATTCAAACGCTGTGGACTGTCAGTCCTTTTAAATGTTGTGGTCATTCAGTCCACAGTGTAATCTTAATAGTGTGTTCAATCTCTTGTAATCGCTGTATTGATTGTTACACCGCTGATTACAAGGCTATTCTATGAAATGGGATAGGGGATTCCTCACTTTAGAAGACAGAGTTTAGCCCACAGTCTAGTCTACTGTAAATGTGATCAAGCAGTCCACACCTAGTGTGAATGCTGTGGTCAAATGTGGCGCCCTGCTGTGTTTGGTACCACAGATCCCAGAGGGGTGCATGGACGGATTCCTCCACAAGAGGCCCTCATAAGCATTCACACACCTCTACCTTCCACCTCAGACCACCAGAGGGAGCCCGTTAGGGATATAAATAGGGAAGGTGGAGCTAGGCAGTTCAGTCTGGAAGCTGTCTGGAGTCTGAGAGGAGTCTGAAGTCCAGTCTGTGAGATGTACAGTCTGAGAACAGTTACCTCAGGGGACAGAGCTAGTGCCAGCTCCTGCAGTTGCTAGCCTGCAGTAGAGCACAGTCCAGACTCACCGAGTTCAGGTTAGTGAGCCAAAGGCGTGCCGACGGCATAAGAGCGGTGAAGCGCAGTGAGGCCTACTGCCCATGTGAAGCCTAGTCAGGGCCCCGAGCGGGCCGAAGGCGAGTGGAAAGAGAGTAACATAGCGGTCAGAGGAGCTTTACCCGCTCACCCCAAAACCATATACCGGACACCGGGTCCGATTCTGCAGGGATTCTTTACACCCAGCAGAAAACAACCGGAACCCCTGGTGAACTACATGTCCCAGGAATACCAAACGCTGACTGTTATACCAGGGTCAGGAGTTACTGAAGCCCCATAAACCAGGGAGTGCGTACTCCAACAGAAGGCCCTACCACAGGATCAGCAGGTGCAAGACAGAAGCCAAGTTAGGCCTAGCTCCAGGCAGGTCAGAAACTTAACGAGGAAAGGCAAGGAACAGGAGGCCCCACACCCGCTCACTGGGGAGAGTCCTGATATGCACCCTTCACCCTACAGTGCCCTGGATTGTGCCTGAAACACCACCAGTAAAGGTACTGAAGTGAACTATTGTGTGTGTGCCTATCCTTCCTCCGACCAGGCTGGGTCCCCTCTGGCCTGCATCCCTACACTCACGCTGCCCTGAGGCCCTGCTCCACCTGTGGGGAGCCGCACCAACTAAGCTGCCTCAACACCGGCCTCAGAGGACTGCCGCAGCACTGGTGATCCTCACCAGAAACTACAGGTGGCATCACGAACTTTCCCATTCCCATATAAACTTTCCCCCCTTTCTCTTTTTACTGACCGCCCTGGGTCACGGACCGGGCCAGCCACCGTGATATTCCCCACAAGCAGCCTTCTGTCTTCCAGTCAATCCTTAGACTAGTGTAAATGCTGTTGTTAGTCAGTTCACAAATAATTCAAATGCTGTGGACTGTCAGTCCTTTTAAAGGCTGTGGACTGTCAGTCCTTTTAAATGCTGTGGTCATTCAGTCCACAGTGTAGTCTTAATACTGTGGTCAGTCTCTTGTAATCGCGGTATTGATTGTTACACCGCTGATTACAAGTCTATTCTATGAAATAGAATAAGAGATTCCTCACTTTAGAAGACAGATGATAAGGAAAATAAATGTTCCTTATGTCTCTACCTAAGATATGGTTGTGTTATACTAGGAGTTGTGTATAGAAAATATACATATGTAAACCACTAACAGTATATTCTCATGTATCAGAAAGGTGTTGTCACACCTCCGCAGGTCTAGAACTTATGCCTAGACCGACTATTATCAGTAATTAATATGAATATTAATTACCTGTTATGTGACTTTCCACATTCTTTTCTTGGAGTCCACAAGGAAACATTTCAAATCCCACGATGTCAATGGGCGTCAGTCACCTGTAAATATTCAAAAGAGTGATAATATGTTCCTGCTACATGCTATACACACCAAAGAGTATGATGGAAAAAGTAATGTGTAAAAAGTCGTAGTTGTGACAATATGTTTACACTAAAAATGAAACAAAAAAAAAACAATAGAGGAATATTTTTTACTCTTGTTACAATACAGTAGTAGGTATTTATGTGAAATCTAATTTATTCAAATATAAGTCTTTTTGTTTTTTTTATGTGTAGTTTTTGTAGTATTATGTGACATTATTAATATTTTATTATAGTTTACAACCTACCCCCAATGCACTATTTAAATTACCCTTTTAAAAATGAGGAGTGAGAGAGAAAAAAAAAGAAAAGTGAAAAAATAAGTAAATAAAAAGTAAAAAGGTGCTATATTAACCTTTCTTTCCTATTTATTCCCTTTACTATTCTAAAGACCCATTGCATAGTCAATTTATTTCTGCAATGATTATATATAATTGTTTTTTCAACCCCCTTTTTTCTTCAGGTTTCAAATTATCCTCATTTAATTAACTCTGCTGAAAGGGAATTATGTCAGATCATAATAAAGGGTAAGATTCCATTGATCAGGGGCATACATATTAATCACTGAGCCCCATAGCAGAAGTTTTAATAGTCCCCTCACTCCACAAAAAAAAAATTGGTGGTATCACAGAAGAGCATATCTTACAACTTTACAGCCCTTCCAAATGTATTTTCTTCTCATAGAAGCCCCTAGATTCCACCGTAAAGTACGAAACCAGCAAAAATGCCCCCCCCCAAATACAGAGTGATACCCCCACAGTGAATTCCTCCACAGTACCCTCCTCATGCACAGTATAATAACCCTGCTGTCCCTCCCTTCCCTGACAAAGCATGGTGACCCCCCAAGACAGTATGATGCCCCAACTGTGACCCCAACACAGCCCTCCATACAATATGATGGCCCACACATAGCCCTCTATACACAATAATGATCCCACACCCCTCCACACAGTAAGATGGCCCCAACACAATACTCCACATAGTAGGATGGCCCCATCACAGCCCTAGGCACAATATGATGGCCCCTACCCAGCCCTCCATACAGTATAATGGCCCTCCACACAGTATGATGGCCCCAAAATGCACGACCATCCACACAGTATGATGGCCCCCACACAGCCCTCTAAACAGCATAATGACCCCCACAGAACCCTCCACACAGTATGATGGACCATACTAGCCCTCCAAAAGTATAATATTCCCAACAACGCCCTCCAAACAGTATAATGGCCCTCGCATAGCCTTGCAAACAAAATAATTGCCCATCACATAGTTCTTCAAACAGTATCTTAGCCCCCACACAACCCTCAAAACAGTATGATGAACCCCACACCAAGGTCCACACTGTATAATTGCTTGTATACAGTATAACAGCGCCCACTATCACTTCAAACATTATATTGGCCCCTACACAGCCATACAAACATTATAATGGTCCCCTACATAGCCCTGCAAACAGTATTATGGCCCACACATAGCCGTCTATAGAGTATCATGGCCCCAACATAGCCCTCCATATAGTATAATGGCCCTCACATAGCTCCCACACAGTATAATGGTCCTCACATAGCCCTGCAAACAGAATAATGGGCCCACATAGTCCTCCATACAGTATAATGGCACCCACACAACCCTCCATACAGTATGATGGACCCCACACAAACCTCCACATTGCTTAATTGCTCGTATACAGTATAATGGCCTCCACTAGCCCTCCAGACAGTATAATGGCCCCCTAATAGCCATGCTAACAGTAGAATGATGGCCTCCCACATAGGCCTCCAAACAATATACCGGCCCCAACACAGCCTACACAAACCTCCACATTGTATAATTGCTCGTATACAGTATAATGGCCTCCACTAGCCCTCCAAACAGTATAATGCCCCCCCACATAGCCCTGCTAACAGTATAATTGCCCCCCTCACAGCCCTGAAAACAATATTATGGCCCACACATAGCCCTCTGTATAGTATAATGGCCCCCACATAGCTCTCCAAATATTATAATGGCCCTCACATAGCCCTCCATATAGTATAATGGGCCCCACATAGCCTTTCATGTTGTATAATGGGCCCCACATAACATTTCATGTAGTATAATGGGCTACACAAAGCCTTGTATTGTAGAATAACGGGCACCACATAGCCTCCCATATAGTATAATGGGCCCCACGTAGCCTTCCATGTAATATAACAGACAGCTCCCTCTTCTGTCCTTGCATTCAGCTGTATTGGCATGCAGGATGCTGATACAGTTGAAAGTGTGATCCCGGGAGGGCAGGGGTGGGTATTGATGGTAAGTACCACTTTGCATTGGAAGACCCCACCCATCTTTAAACTGCACAAAAAACATAAGTACTCCTGCTTAAGCCAAATGTTTCCTGCTTCATATCACATCATACTATGCCAATTTAAACTTGCTTCAATTCTGCAAAAACTATGTCCTCATACAGCTATGTTGATGGGAAAAATTATTCCTTGATATGAGGCAACACTTTTTTTTTTCATAAATCGTGTTCTTGTGCAAAATATTATATATTGCTAGCAATATGAAGGCTAATATGTATATAGATACACAAATATCCAGTTTAGTAGTTAGGGATTATACTGTATATAAAGAAATGTGACAAATGGCCTCCCACTTCCATCTTACTGTATGTATTTATAACAGGGATGTAAAACTTAAACACACAGAGGGCCAAAGTGAAAAACTTGGACAAAGTCACGGGTCAACTAGTATACAGTATAATGGGCCCCACATAGTCCTCCATACAGAATAATGGGCCTCACATAGTCCTCCATACAGAATAATGGGCCTCACATAGTCCTCCATACAGAATAATGGGCCTCACATAGTCTTCCATACAGTATAATGGGCCCCACATAGTCATCCATACAGAATAATGGGCCTCACATAGTACTCCATACAGAATAATGGGCCTCACATAGTCCTCCATACAGAATAATGGGCCTCACATAGTACTCCATACAGAATAATGGGCCTCACATAGTCCTCCATACAGAATAATGGGCCTCACATAGTCCTCCATACAGAATAATGGGCCTCACATAGTCCTCCATACAGAATAATGGGCCTCACATAGTCCTCCATACAGAATAATGGGCCTCACATAGTACTCCATACAGAATAATGGGCCTCACATAGTCCTCCATACAGAATAATGGGCCTCACATAGTACTCCATACAGAATAATGGGCCTCACATAGTCCTCCATACAGAATAATGGGCCTCACATAGTCCTCCATACAGAATAATGGGCCCCCATAGTCGTGGGCCAACCAGTATACAGTATAATGGGCCCCAAATAGTCCTCCATACAGACTAATGGGCCTCATAGTCCTCCATACAGAATAATGGCCCAATATAGCAGTGGCGGTTCTGGTGTTACGGGCCAAATATAACCACCCTGCGGGCCAGATATGACCCACGGGCCGGAGTTTGACACGTGTAATCTATAATATGGAGATTTTACAGAACATGGAGACCTGGAACTAAAATCTATTGCGATCAATAGGATTGAATTACCTCTTCTGTGTCACCTTGTCCTCTTTCCCTCCTCCTGTCGGTGTGTGCTCCCTGTGATGGCAATGATCTGAACTGTGACTCTACAGCACCACGTTCTAACATAATATGATGTCACGCCTCTATGACATCATAAAAGAAGATGAGCAAAGGAATCTGGGGACGATGTGGTATGTTGGTGGCATCCAGCCTGCTTTCACCTTACCAGCAATTTACTAATCTCCAGTAACTCTCTGAATTTTAATTTTCAATAAAGTGAAACTTACTTAATTTTAAAGTAAATTTGTATAAAATAAAAAGAATTATCAATTTAAAAAAAAAAATGATTAAAAGAAAAAATTCATCCCAAGGTCTGGCAGTATTTTTACATAAATTTGGTCAGATTTTACCTTTAATGTTTCTGACACTGGTAAAATATGTGATTGGCTGTGATGAGGCCTCGTGTCACCATAATAATACCAGAAAGAGCAGGACATGTTGGAGCAGCTATGGGAAGACAGGAGCAGTCAATGATATCATGCACTGTGTGGGTGGCTGAAACACAGAATAAAGCCTTGTGGTCGCCATGTATCAAATGTGTCTGCGACAAAAAAGTAGCGTTTTTTCAAAATCAACCAAAAAGTCTACTCGCTCCGGACGCTTTATTGGTGGCACCGTCATATTTATAATGGCAGTACTGATTTTTGAACTTCCTGGTCATTGGGACCCTCACTGAATCACGGATCACAGCTCTGCAATGTCCGAACAGACAGGAGGTCAAGCTTGTGCACCGCAGCTCCATTCATTCTCTAAGGGACTGCTGGAGATAAATTAATTCAGCGGTATCTCAGCCAGTCCCGTAGACAATGAATGGAGCAGAGGTTTACATGCTGGACCTCCGCTTTGCGTTATTGATCGATGAGGGTCCTAGTGGTTGGATCCCCAGCAATCAGGAAGTTATCACCTTTTCTATGGTATAAAATGAATTATGATATTTGGGTGCAATCTGACCCAAGGCCATTTTGGGGAATATGAATCGCTAATTACATTAGTTTAACTTGCTGGCCTAGAATTAGTATGTATTCTAATTAATAAATTAATGATAGTAATTACCTCTGCCCTGTCACCTCTTCCACATCTTTATGCTTTACCACAATGACATCAACTGCACAAGTGATTGGAATGTAGAGAGCTGAATGTTCTAAGTAATTGTGACATCACCTCTCTATGACATCATCAGTGAGGACCAGCAGAGGATGCAGGAAAGGACATTGGATGATCACATTAAGTGTCATAAAGATGGAGAATGCTCAAGACATTATAAGGACAGATATTTAGGGGTTAATAAAACCCACCTAACCACCCACCTTCCCTTAAAATAACAATACTTCACTACATACAGCTTCTTAATTGGAAAGGTGTCTGATCAGAGCTTTATTGAATGATGTATTCAACATGTAAAATATGAGAATTAATTTTAAAAAAAAGTATCAAATACAGTACCCTGTAGGGATTACGAAAAGATTGCAGAGGGCACGCAGATGATATACATTTCCATTTACATACAGTATTAACAGTCATAAACATCAACATAGTGGAAATATATATATCTGCTAACTAGATTGGATCGACCAATCGGAACAGAATTAGAACCTATATAAAAAGATCCGACAAATAGGTCTTTGATGTAAATAAAAGAGACCTTTATTATAACAAGTAGGGTACATGGTGATACAAAAAAGGAGCACACACACATAATACTGACATGTTAAAACATACGGCTGATAGTAGTATACGAGCATGATATCAGAGCTCAATGTCACTGGAAACACTCTAATGACCGGATCCTTGGTAACTACCACTAAAACCTGCTACATTGGCAGGGTATCAATCCCGAATAACTACCACTGAAACCTGCTATGCTAACAGGGTATTAGTCTCAGATACTGTACACTTATAGCCAATTAGGCACAACCAGGGATATAGCCAGTAGTCTCTGTCTCTATCAGGAATAAGTACCATTTAAAAATAGAGCTAATTATTGATACATTGCATTAATTGCTCTTAATATCCATACATCTAATTGTACATGATTATATAATATTCAAATGGTTCATACCTGGTTTATGAAACATATGCGTTGTCTAGTTGTTCTAAGATCACTGGTCTAAGGGCATGCATATATGGAGAGTGGCTCTGGATTCAATGGTCCTGTTGTTGGTGTTGTGCTCACCCCGACGCACGTTTCGGTGCGTCCTTAGACCACTGATCTTAGAACAACTAGACAACGCAAATGTACCTATTTTTAAATGGTACTTATTCCTGATAGAGACAGAGACTACTGGCTATATCCCTGGTTGTGCCTAATTGGCTATAAGTGTACAGTATCTGAGACTAATACCCTGTTAGCATAGCAGGTTTCAGTGGTAGTTATTCGGGATTGATATCCTGCCAATGTAGCAGGTTTTAGTGGTAGTTACCAAGGATCCCGTCATTAGAGTGTTTCCAGTGACATTGAGCTCTGATATCATGTTCGTATACTACTATCAGCCGTATGTTTTAGCATGTCAGTATTATGTGTGTGTGCTCCTTTTTTGTATCACCATGTACCCTACTTGTTATAATAAAGGTCTCATTTATTTACATCAAAGTCCTATTTGTCGGATATTTTTATATAGGTTCTAACAGTACCCTGTAGGCAGATTCCTTGGCAATGACAACACCGCAATCAATGCCACAATCCGAAAAATCAGGTGTACATTTCTACATATACGGACAACATACTCAGATAAATGCAATCTTAGCCTCCACCAGTACCCGGTAAAAGCACCAACTAGCTTCAGAGCTTCAGAGGCGGACAATGGCTCCTGTTCCACGGCACCAGAACATCACCCATCAGGTTTTAACCTTAATGTAATTAATTGATCAAATTAGTAAGTGAGATATTATGTAAAGGAGTGCCTTCCTGTACCCGTGTTACAATCCTCGAAACCTAGAGAAGACATCATATATATCCACATGCCACTTATCATTTATTTATTTATTTTTATATCTTTATAATGTAATTATTTTTTTCCAAACATAACTAAATAACTCCCCAAGGACTCCTAAAGTCATAGAATCATAGAATCATAGAATGGTAGAGTTGGAGGGGACCTCCTGGGTCATCTGGTCCAACCCCCTGCTCAAAGCAGGATTCACTAAATCATCTCAGACAGATTTCTGTCCAGCCTCTGTTTGAAGATCTCCATTGAAGGGGAACTCACCACCTCTCGTGGCAGCCTGTTCCACTCATTAATCACCCTGTCAAAAAGTTTTTTCTAATATCTAATCTGTGTCTCCTCCCATTTAGTTTCATCCCATTGCTTCTAGTCTTTCCTTCTGCAAATGAGAATAAAGATGATCCTTCTACAATGTGACAGCCCTTGACATATTTGTAGACAGCTATTAAGTCTCCTCTCAGTCTTCTTTTTTGCAAGCTAAACATTCCCAAATCCTGCAACCGTTCCTCATAGGACATGGTTTGCAGACCAGTCACCATTCTGGTCGCTCTTCTCTGAACTTGCTCCAGTTTGTCTATGTCTTTTTTAAAATGTGGTGCCCAAAACTGTACACAGTATTCCAGATGAGGTCTGACCAAAGAGGAGTAAAGACCGATAATGACTTCACGTGATCTAGACTGTATGCTTCTGTTAATACATCCCAGAATTGTATTTGCCTTTTCTGCTGCTGCATCACACTGTTGACTCATGTTTAGTCTATGATCTATTAGTATACCTAAGTCTTTTTCACATGTACTGTTGCTTAGCTCTATTCCTCCCATTCTGTATATGCTTTTTTCATTTTTATTGCCCAGATGTAGTACTTTGCATTTTTCCCTGTTAAAAACCATTCTGTTGGTTGCTGCCCACTGCTCCAGTTTATTTAGGTCTTTTTGAATCCTCTCTCTCTCTTCTCTAGTATTAGCTATCCCTCCTAGCTTTGTGTCATCAGCAAATTTAATCAGTTTACCCTCAATTCCTTCATCTAAATCATTGATAAAGATGTTGAACAAAACAGGTCCCAGGACGGAGCCCTGTGGTACCCCACTTGAGACATTCATCCAGCTGGATGTGAAGCCATTTACAACCACCCTTTGAGTCCGATCACTAAGCCAGTTATGAATCCACCTAACAGTTGCCTGGTCCATTGCATACTTGGTCATTTTTTCAATAAGGATGGTGTGAGATACTTTGTCAAATGCTTTGCTGAAGTCAAGATATACTATATCTACAGCATTTCCCTGATCCACCCAGTCAGTGATTCTGTCATAGAAGGAAATTAAGTTAGTCTGACATGACTTGTTAGTTACAAACCCATGCTGACTTTGGTTAATCACTTCATTCTTATCCATGTACTTACATACATGTTGTTTAATAATTTGTTCAAAGATCTTTCCTGGTATAGAAGTCAGACTCACCGGCCTATAGTTCCCTGGGTCCACCTTCTTCCCCTTTTTGAAGATAGGAACAACATTTGCTCTTCTCCAGTCTTCTGGGACTTCTCCTGTTCTCCAAGAATTTTCAAAGATTATGGAGAGTGGTTCTAAAATTTCTTCTACGATCTCCTTCAGTACTCTGGGGTGTAATTCATCTGGACCTGAAGACTTGAACTCATTTATGTTAGCTAAATATTCCCTCACAATCTTTCTGTTTACAGATAACTTTGATTCCTCTATTCCTTTAAAAGGACAATGAAGATCAGTTGATGTTACATTTTCTTTCTGAGAGAAAACAGATGCAAAATAGGAATTAAAAAGTTCGGCCTTCTCAACATCCTCTCTTACCATTTCTCCATTTTCATCCTGTAAAAATCCTATAGCATCTTTGACTTTTCTTTTACTTTTGACATACCCCCAAAATCCTTTTTTATTGCTTTTGACATCTCTTGCAAGCCTTAATTCATTGTCAGCTTTAGCTAACCTGATACGTGCCCTACAGGATCTGCAGACTGCATTATAATCTTCTTTAGATATGCCTCCCTCTTTCCATTTAATAAACATTTCTTTCTTTCTTTTTAGCATGTGTTTAAGTTCTGTGTTCATCCATCCTGGTTTCCTTAAATGCTTCCCATTCTTCCTACTTTTCGGGATTGTTAACGATTGTGCTTTGAGAATCTCATTTTTAAAAATTTCCCATCCTTCCTGGACATTTTTGTCCTTAAGGACATCCAGCCATTGGATCCCTCCTATTCTCTTTCTGAGTCTCTTAAAATCTGCCTTTCTAAAATCTAACCTTGAAGTTTGAGTCTTCACATGTCTTCCTCCTCTAGTTATCCAAAATTCTATAATAGCATGATCGCTGCCTCCTAGGGTCCCAGCCACCTTTACCTCCTCAACCATTTCCTCCCTGTTTATAAGGATTAGATCCAAAGTAGCAGATCCCCTTGTTTTCTCCCCTACCTTTTGGAAGATAAAGTTGTCAGCAAGAGAGGATAAGAATTTGCTTGACCTGTTAGTTTTACTTGAGAGAGATTCCCAACAAATATCTGGATAGTTGAAATCTCCCATGACCACTACGTCATATTTTTTGGAGAACTTGGTCATTTGATACATAAAGAGTTCATCCATATCTTCAGCTTGCCCAGGTGGCCTGTAGTAAATGCCTACAATGGTGTCCTTTCCGTTGTTCTCTCCTTGTATTCTTACCCAAACAGTTTCCACAGAACTCCCAGTCTCTGAAGCTTCAATCTCTGTGCAGATATACGCTTTTCTAACATACAATGCGACACCTCCTCCTCGTTTATCAAGTCTGTTTCTTGCAAATAAGTTGTATCCTTTTAGCCTTGTATTCCAATCATGTGTATCGTCCCACCAAGTTTCAGTGATTCCAATGACATCATATTCCTTTTCCTGCATTAGTAGTTCTAATTCTCCTTGTTTGTTGCCCATGCTTTGTGCATTTGTATAAAAACATTTTAGTTTGTGATTGGTTTCTCTTCCTCCCATATTTTTATTATTTAAATTGTTTTGTCTTTGTTCTTCCTTTCCACTTCCAGTAGCAGAGATCTCAATAGTATTTGTCAGCTGTATGGCTTTTTCTGGCCTTTTGCTTCCCTTCCCACATTGTTCTAGTTTAAAGCTCTCCTGATGAGTGTAGCAAGGCGACTTCCAAATACACGTTTTCCAGTCTTCGTAAGGTGCACCCCATCTCTAGCAAGTAGTCCATCGTATAGGTAATTCATTCCGTGATCCAGAAATCCAAATCATTGTTGACGGCACCATCGACGTAGCCAGTTGTTCACCTGTAGAATCTTATTCCACCTCATTGTTCCATGGCCATCCACTGGGATGATGGATGAGAAGACCACCTGCGCTCCCAATTCTTTCACTTTCTTGCCTAAGTCTTCAAAGTCACGGCAGATGGTTTCCAGGTCCTTTCTTGCGGTGTCTCACCACCCATATAATCCCTCAGATTTTACAAGGGAGGGAGAGGAGGTGGGACACACTTTTCTTTTCAACTGAGAACTGGAACATCTCACACCAAACATATACAGTTATGCTCAAAAGTTTACATTCCCCGGCAGAATTTTTCCTTTCTTGGTTCAGAGAATATGAATGATAACAAAAAAACTTTTTCTCCACTCATGGTTAATGGTTGGGTGAAGCCATTTATTGTTAAACTACTGTGTTTTCTCTTTTTAAATCTTAATGACAACCAAAAACATCCAAATGACCTGATCAAAAGTTCACATACCCCAGTTCTTAATACCGTATATAGTGTCCCTCTAACATCAATGACATCTTGAAGTCTTTTGTGGTAGTTGTGGATGAGGTTCTTTATTTTCTCAGATGGTAAAGCTGATCATTCTTCTTGGAAAAAAGCTTCCAGTTCCTGTAAATTTCTGGGCTGTCTAGCATGAACTGCGCGCTTGAGATCTTCCCAGAGTGGCTCAATGATATTGAGGTCAGGAGACTGAGATGGCCACTCCAGAACCTTCACTTTGTTCTGCTGTAGCCAATATCAGGTCGACTTGGCCTTGTATTTTGGTTCGTTGTCATGTTGGAACCTCCAAGTACATCCCATGCGCAGCTTCCAGGCTGATGAGTGCAAATTTGCCTCCAGTATTTGCTGATAACGTGCTGCATTCATCTTTCCTTCAACATTTACCAAGTTTCCTGTGTCTTTGTAGCTCACACATCCCCAAAACATCAGCAATCCACCTCCGTGCTTTACTGTAGGAATGGTGTTCCTTTCATCATAGGCCTTGTTGCCCTCTCTCCAAATGTAACGTTTATGATTGTGGCCAAAAAGTTCAATTTTGGTGTCATCACTCCAAATTACTGTTATGTTCTGCTACCAAAGCTAAGGAAAGAGAGGAGATCTGTCCCTACTATAGGACTCAGCTGAATCCCTACGATGTAACAGGGAACCTGATCCTGCGATCAGACCTGCTAAAGTCCTAATCTAGTCTGTACGGAGACCTATAGATGTGGGGAGGGAATCCCTACAAGTACTAAGGACTGGGAGGAATATGGGACACCTCCTAACAGAAATAGTAGCAGACAGACGAACAAACAAAATAGATAGAACATAGAGGTCCGTAGACCAAGCAAACTAACAGAGCTAGATACAGAGCACAGGCTAGCTAGAAAGTAGATATACAATGAAGTCCAGCAAAGCCAGAAGGGCCGAGCAGGATTAAATAGGCCAACAAGGTCATGTGACCAGCAAAGGAAAAAAAACCTAACAGCAAGGTTCTAACAGTATCCCCCCCCTTCTAAGAGGATCCTCCGGATCCCCTAGGACCAGGCTTATCAGGAAATCTCCTGTGAAACGCTCTGATAAGTCTGGACGCGGAAACATCATCTGACCTCACCCAAGAGTTATCCTCGGGTCCGAAACCTTTCCAGGCCACAAGATACTGCAAACTACCTCTATACCGTCTAGAGTCAAGGATGCGAGAAATTTCATATTCCCCGTCCTCCACCACCGGAGGAACAGAGGCAGAGGCGTCACCATCCGACACAACAGCTTTTTTTTAACAGAGAGACATGAAAGACTGGATTAATTCTCCAGGAGGTAGGAACCTCCAACCTAACAGCAGATTGGTTGACAACCTGAAGCACCTTAAAGGGCCCTACAAACTTGGGACCCAATTTCTTAGAAGGAATCCTCAACCGCAGATTCCTAGAGGACAACCAAACCATGTCACCAACAGCGATCAAAACCTCCTGTCGTTTCCTATCAAAGTAGTCTTTAGATTTTCTGTTGGCCTCCTGAAGATTACCACGCACATCCGTCCAAACTCTTTCCAAATCACCGGAAAAATTCTCCTCCTCAGGCACGGCAGATCCCAACTTGGAGAACGACCCAAACGACGGATGTCTCCCAGAACAACAAAAAAAAGGCGAACAACCAGCAGAAGAAGATGTATGATTGTTCAGAGCAAATTCGGCAAGTGGCAGAAACTCAGACCACCCCTCTTGATTGTCTGCCACAAAACAACGCAAGAACTGCTCAACATCCTGGTTTTTCCTTTCTGTCTGGCCATTAGATTCAGGATGATATCCGGACGAAAACGACAAATGAATTCCCAACCTGTCACAAAAGGCACGCCAAAAACGAGCCACGAACTGAGGACCCCTATCAGAAACAATGTCAGTAGGAACGCCATGAAGTCTGACAATTTCCTTGACAAAGGCCTTAGCGAGAGTTTTAGCGCAGGGCAGTTTGACGAAGGGAACCAAGTGACACATCTTGCTAAAACGGTCCACGACCACCCAGATGACAGTAAAACCCTCAGAGGGGGGAAGGTCAGTTATAAAGTCCATAGCCAAATGTGTCCAAGGAGCACTGGGGACCTCCAAAGGACAAAGTAACCCCGCAGCAGGAGTATGTGAGGACTTAGATCTAGCACATATAGTACATTGGCGCACCCACTTAATGACTTCCTTCTGCCATCCAGGCCACCAAAAACTGCGACCCACCAGTCTCTTGGTCTCAGAGATTCCGGGATGACCTGCCAACCGAGATTCATGACACTCAACAAACAAATCTCTCCTAAAGGTCCCAGGCACAAACAACCTCCCATGAGGAGTGTTAGATGGGGCATTCTCCTGAGCTTTAAGAATCTCATCTTCCAAAATGGAGTCTAAAGCAGCTATCACAACACCTTCTTGTAAAATGTTTTCCTCTTTCTCAGCACCGACTATGGGAGAAAAACTGCGAGACAAGGCATCCGCCTTAACATTCTTAGTACCAGGGATGTAAGTAACGGAGAAATTAAACCGCGAGAAAAACAGTGCCCACCTAGCCTGACGGGCATTCAGGCGCTTGGCAGCATCAAGATATATCAGATTTTTATGATCCGTAAGAACCTGAACGGGAAATTCCGCACCTTCCAAGAAGTGGCGCCAGTGTTCAAATGCGAGTTTAATAGCCAATAATTCCCGATTACCAATATCGTAATTCAATTCAGTCTCCGAAAATTTTTTTGAAAAAAAGGCACAGGGATGTAATCCATCCCCGTTATCCTGAGACAATACTGCGCCAACCCCCACAGAGGAAGCATCAACCTCAACCAAAAACGGCCTAGTAACATCAGGCTGCATAAGGATGGGAGCAGAGGTGAACCTCTCCTTGAGATACACAAAAGCTTCAATGGCCTCAGAAGACCACTGAACCGCATCAGCACCTTTCCTGGTGAGATCAGTCAGAGGTTTGACAATACTAGAAAAATTTTTTATGAATTTTCTATAGTAATTGGCGAAACCCAAAAACCTCTGTATCGATTTCAAACCAATAGGCCTAGGCCATTCCTGCACAGCCTGAACCTTAACCGGATCCATCTCAAAACCTTTGCTGGAGATAATGTAGCCCAAAAAACTAATTCTCTGTACAGCGAACTCACATTTCTCCAGCTTAGCAAAAAGCGAATTGTCCATTAATAACTGTAATACCTCACGCACGCTCCGCCAATGAGACTCCAGATCTGGCGAATAAATCAAAATGTCATCCAAATACACAACCACATTTTTACCGATCAAAGGTCTAAGGATGTCATTAATCAGATTCTGAAAAAATGCAGGAGCATTAGTAAGACCAAAAGGCATAACCAGATTCTCAAAATGACCCACAGGAGTGTTAAAAGCAGTCTTCCATTCATCACCCTCCTTCATGCGCAACAGATTGTATGCCCCCTTAAGGTCAATTTTAGAGAACCACTTGGCCCCCAATAACTGGTTAAACAGATCAGGAATCAATGGCAGTGGGTAAGGATTGCGTACCGTAATTTTGTTAATCTCACGAAAATCCAGACAAGGACGTAAACCGCCGTCCTTTTTTTTTACAAAAAAAAATCCAACCGCCACAGGAGACTTAGAGGGCCTAATGTGACCAGCGGCCAAACTTGTCTGTATGTATTCCTCCAAAGCCTTCCTCTCAGGAATAGTAAGGTTAAATAAACGACTTTTAGGAAGAATCGCTCCAGGGACAAATTCAATAGAACAATCATAGTCTCTATGGGGAGGCAAAACCTGCGATTCTTTCTCAGAAAAAACTCTCCAAAAATCCTGAATAGGAACAGGCAATTCTTCCCTATCCAAAGCTGCAATATGCCCGTTACAACACTTGTCATAACATTTATGGCTCCAGGATTTAATTTCACTGGTAGACCAATCCAGTACAGGATTGTGAAATTTTAACCAGGGCAAACCCAATATTACTGGAGAAGGCAAGTTATTCAACACTACCAAATCCAATTTCTCATGGTGAACACCATTAATAGTGAGAGGAAATTCACTGACCTTGAGAGTAATATTCTTCAAAGGGGAGCCATCCACAGAAACCACAGCAATGGGGGATGATAAAGGTTCAGGTTTTAAATTGAGTTTTTCCACGAATCCTCCATCAATTACATTCAGTGTAGACCCGCAATCAACAAACACCCGAAATTCCATTAATTTTTCCTGAGCAATCGTGGAAGCAGCTAAAAATACACCCTTGGAATTTAAACAGGCAATACGGGCGTGACTGACCATTTTTTTTTCTTTCTTCATACGAAGCTCACAGCCTTTAATCAAATGACCAGATTTTCCGCAATAGAAACACAAGCCTTCCGAAAAACGACGGTCTTTTTCTTGAGAGCGAGGTGCCACCGATCCAATCTCCATCGGTTCACCACTGTTAGTACACACATTATCATAACCAGAAACTGACATAGCAGAGGATTTGCTCTCATTAACCCTAGCACGCAGTCTTCTATCCACCCGTATAGCTAATTGCATAGCCTGTTGCAAATCCTCAGGTGTAGGATAAGCAATTAGCAGGTCTTTAACCCTTTCACTGAGCCCAGCAAGAAATAGACTTTTCAGAGCAGAATCGTTCCACCCTGTTTGAGTGGACCAACGACGAAAATGAGTACAATATTTTTCCACATTACCTGATCCTTGTTTTAAACGTCTCAACTCAGTCTCAGCTGATGCCACACGGTCAGGATCATCATATAATAATCCTAAAGCAGAAAATAAACTATCCACTGATCTGAAGCATGTATCACTAGGTTGCAAAGAAAAGGCCCACTCCTGAGGCTCTTTGCGCAAAAGTGACATTATGAACCCTACGCGCTGGGATTCATCCCCAGAGGACTTGGGTCTCAAACGAAAATACAATAAGCAAGCATTTTTAAATGAAAAAAATTCTCGATGTTCACCAAAAAATAAATCCGGCAAACATACCTTAGGCTCCAAGAAATATGCTCCAGGACAGTTACTCACGTGCTGACGGAGCTCGGCCACTTCCAGAGAGAGTCCCTGCAGGTGTTTAGCCAAATCCTGAACCGACACCATGATGGAACAAAAAAAAAAAAAAATCTTTCCTTAGAGAATTTGCAGGCTGGACTTACTGTTATGTTCTGCTACCAAAGCTAAGGAAAGAGAGGAGATCTGTCCCTACTATAGGACTCAGCTGAATCCCTACGATGTAACAGGGAACCTGATCCTGCGATCAGACCTGCTAAAGTCCTAATCTAGTCTGTACGGAGACCTATAGATGTGGGGAGGGAATCCCTACAAGTACTAAGGACTGGGAGGAATATGGGACACCTCCTAACAGAAATAGTAGCAGACAGACGAACAAACAAAATAGATAGAACATAGAGGTCCGTAGACCAAGCAAACTAACAGAGCTAGATACAGAGCACAGGCTAGCTAGAAAGTAGATATACAATGAAGTCCAGCAAAGCCAGAAGGGCGGAGCAGGATTAAATAGGCCAACAAGGTCATGTGACCAGCAAAGGAAAAAAAACCTAACAGCAAGGTTCTAACAATTACCTTCTTCCAGAAGTTTTGAAGCTTGTCTCTGTGCTGTTTGGCATATTGTATGCGAGATACTTTGTGGCATTTGAGCAATAATGGCTTTCTTCTGGCGACTCGACCATGCAGCTAAATTTTCTTTAAGTCCTTCCTTATTGTGCATCTTGAACAGCCACACCAGTAATTTTCAGAGAGTCCTGAATTTCAGCTGATGTTATTTGTGAGTTTTTCTTTGCATCCCAAACAATTTTCCTGGCAGTTGTGGCCAAAATCTTTGTTGGTCTACCTGACCGTGGTTTTTGTTTTTACAGAGCCACTGATTTTCC
This sequence comes from Phyllobates terribilis, assembly GCF_046119375.1. Classification (NCBI taxonomy): domain Eukaryota; kingdom Metazoa; phylum Chordata; class Amphibia; order Anura; family Dendrobatidae; genus Phyllobates; species Phyllobates terribilis. Next base: position 752,570,619 of record NW_027362764.1, read on the forward strand.
ATTTGTTAATCACAGTTTGAACGCTGCTGACTGGCATTATCAATTCCTTGGATATTTTTTTGTATCCCTTTTTTGTGTTACACAGTTCACCTACCTTTTCCCGTAGATTCGTTGACAATTCTTTTGCTTTCCCCATGACTCACAATCCAGAAACGTCAGTGGCTGGTTGAAAGATGCAAGAGTCTGTCTGGATCCCAGAAACTCACTCAGCTTTTATGCACACAAACACTAATTACAAGCAAACAGGTCACAGGTGAGGATGTAACCTTTAGTAGCCATTCAAACCTATTTGTGTCAAATTCTGTGCATGTTATCAGGCCAAAAACACCAGGGTATGTGAACTTTTGATCAGGGTCACTTAGATATTTTTGGTTGTCATTAAGATTTAAAAAGAGAAAACACAGTAGTTTGACAATAAATGGCTTCACCCAACCAATAACCATGAGTGGAGAAAAAGTTTTTTTGTTATCATTCATATTATCTGAAACAAGGCCAAAAAAGGAAAAATTGAGCACAACTGTAATATATATATATATATATATATTCTGTTCTACTACTACTACTACTATTTTTCCTCCGTCCCCCAGTGCCTCCTCCCTCTCCTCTTATTTCAGCCGAAGACTTTGCCTCATTCTTCAAGCAGAAGATTGACACCATCAGTCAAAGCTTTTGCCTAAAGTCCCCACAGCCCCTCCCCACACCTACTCAACCCTCCTCCTCCAAAACCACCTTCTCCACCATTACGGAAGATCAACTTTCCTCTTTACTCTCCAAATCACACCTCACCACCTGTAAACTTGACCCAATCCCGTCCCACCTCATCCCAAACCTTACCACTATCTTCATCCCACCCCTAGCCCACCTCTTCAACCTGTCACTAACAACTGTTGTCTTCCCCTCATGCTTCAAGCATGCCTCAATCACGCCAATCCTCAAAAAGCCCTCCCTTGACCCATCCTCTCTGTCTAGCTATCGCCCCATATCACTTCTCCCCTGTGCCTCAAAACTACTGGAACAACACGTCCATTCTGAGCTGTCCTCCCACCTCTCCTCCTGCTCCCTCTTCGACCGCCTACAATCTGGTTTCCGACCGCACCATTCTACTGAAACTGCACTGACTAAAGTCACCAACGACCTACTAACCGCCAAATCTAAGCGACACTACTCTGTCCTCCTCCTCCTAGACCTGTCATCTGCCTTCGACACAGTGGATCATTCCCTCCTACTACAAACTCTCTCATATCTCGGAATCACAGACTTGGCCCTATCCTGGATCTCCTCATACCTAACACACAGGACATTCAGTGTCTCCCACTCACAGACCACCTCCTCATCTCGCCCCCTATCTGTCGGTGTCCCCCAAGGTTCAGTTCTAGGACCCCTGCTCTTCTCCATCTACACCTTAGGCCTGGGACAGCTCATAGAGTCTCATGGCTTTCATTATCACCTCTATGCTGATGACACACAGATCTACCTCTCTGGACCCGATATCACCTCCTTACTAACCAAAATCCCACAATGTCTGTCTGCTATTTCATCCTTCTTCTCTGCTAGATTTCTAAAACTTAACATGGGCGAAACAGAATTCATCATCTTTCTGACATCTCATTCAACCCCCCCAACTGACCTATCTATCAACGTTAATGGCTACCCACTCTCCCCAGTCCCTCAGGCTCGCTGCCTTGGGGTAACACTGGACTCTGAACTCTCCTTCAAACCACATATCCAAGCCCTTTCCACTTCCTGCCGACTCCAACTCAAAAATATCTCCCGGATTCGCACATTCCTCAACCATGAATCTGCAAAAACACTAGTGCATGCCCTCATCATCTCCCGCCTTGACAACTGCAACCTCCTGCTCTGTGGCCTCTCTTTCAACACTCTCGCACCCCTCCAATCCATCCTAAACTCTGCTGCCCGACTAATCCACCTGTCCCCCCGCTATTCCCCGGCCTCTCCTTTCTGTCAATCTCTTCACTGGCTCCCCATTGCCCAGAGACTCCAGTTCAAAACCCTAACCATGACATACAAAGCCATCCACAACCTGTCTCCTCCATATATCTCTGACCTAGTCTCCCGCTACATACCCGCACGCAACCTCCGATCCTCACAAGATCTCCTTCTCTACTCCCCTCTAATCTCCTCCTCCCACAATCGCATACAAGATTTCTCCCGTGCTTCCCCCCTACTCTGGAACTCTCTACCCCAACACATCAGACTCTCGTCGACCGTGGAAACCTTCAAAAAGAGCCTGAAGTCCCACCTCTTCCGATAAGCCTACAACCTGCAGTAACCACCACTCCACCAATACAGCTGCACGACCAGCTCTACCCTCACCTACTGTATCCTCACCCATCCCTTGTAGACTGTGAGCCCTCACTGGCAGGGTCCTCGCTCCTCCTGTACCAGTCGCAGTCACATTGTGTTCAAGATTATTGTAATTGTTCTTGTATGTATACCCATTTTTCACATGTAAAGTGCCATGGAATAAATGGCGCTATAATAATAATAAATAATAATAATAATAATACTACCCGACCCACAGACTATATCCTCCACCTATCCAGACATTTCTTTCCTTGAGCATAATATCATTAACACCTTCCTGCCCAATCCTGTCATACCCACTCTGTGCCTATACTGTGTCTGATCCGTGCTACCATGCTCATCGATCAACCTGTGCATAAAGGCTTAAAGGGTTGTGCAGAATTTTACATTGATTAAAAGAGATTAAAATACCTATACTGAGCTATAGTATGGGCTAAAGGAAATCAGAAGAAAGCTCCATCTTGTACTTCTGTTATTGTAGTTTTCCCAGGTGGGGAACACTAACACACCTGGAAGAGAGTGGTGCTGTCACATAGAGAGGCTGCGGTGGACATCCCATTGGTGCAACCTGTGCAGCTACATATTGACCCAAGAAGTAAACGAGCCACTTCCACCTCCAAAACAAGTGAAATTGTGCATTAGGATGAGCAATTGGACAACAAAGGGTCCCCATCCCATATACTGTTCTTGTATAGGGACTACACTGTGTTCCAAATTATTATGCAATAATATTTTCTCAGATTTTCCCAAATTACCTATATGAATTGCAGTCATTGTAATTTTCCAGTCAAATAACTATTAGAGTACAATTGAAAGGTTTTTGTACAAACTGCCGATGATAACAGTATATTTTTAAAAAAATAAAATACTCAAACTGCACTCAAAATGCATGTTCCAAATTATTATGCACAGCAGAGTTTTCAACCTTTTCATTTTAATAAAGAACAAAAAAATGGTCATTTTTGCAATTATAAGCATTAGCAGGTTATTACAAACTGAAATCAAACAGTTTTCACCTCAAAACTTTATTCTAGGTGATGTCACATTTGCACATAGGACCCCTTGTCCGAAAGGAGCTTCTGAACTCTCTCGTCCATTGAATTTGTCAGGTTTTGGATGGTTTCTGCTACAATTGTTTTGCATGAGGACAGAATACCCTCCCAGAGCTGTTGCTTAGATGTGAACTGCCTCCCGCCATCATAGACACTCCTTTTGATGATGCTGCAGAGGTTCTCAATGGGGTAAAGGTCAGGGGAGCATGGGGGCCACACCATAAGTTTGTCCCCTTTATGCCCATAGCAGCCAGAGATGCAGATGTGTTATGTGCAGCATGAGACGGTGCATTATCATGCATGAACATGATCTTGCTGCAGAATGTACGGTTCTTCTTCTTGAACCATTGAAGGAAGTGCTGTTTGAGAAACTCAACATACATTATGGAGTTCATCTTTACCCCTTCAGGTATCCTAAAGGGGCCGACAATCTCTCTCCCCATGATTCCAGCCCAAAACATTACTCCACCTCCTCCTTGTTGGCGCCGTAGCCATGTTTGCATGGAGTGTCCATCAACCAGCCATCCTGCACTCCATCCATCTGGACCATCGAGCGTTGCACGGCACTCATCGGTGAACAAAACAGTTCGATGGTCCAGATGGATGGAGTGGGCATAAAAGGGGACAAACTTATGGTGTGGCCCCCATGCTCCCCTGACCTTAAACCCTTTGAGAACCTCTGCAGCATCATCAAAAGGAGTGTCTATGATGGCGGGAGGCAGTTCACATCTAAGCAACAGCTCTGGGAGGGTATTCTGTCCTCATGCAAAACAATTGTAGCAGAAACCATCAAAAACCTGACAAATTCAATGGACGAGAGAGTTCAGAAGCTCCTTTCGAACAAGGGGTCCTATGTGCAAATGTAACATCACCTAGAAAAAAGTTTTGAGGTGAAAACTGTTTGATTTCAGTTTGTAATAACTTGCTAATGCTTATAATTTCAAAAATGACAATTTTTTTTGTTCTTTATTAAAATGAAAAGGTTGAAAACTCTGCTGTGCATAATAATTTGGAACATGCATTTTGAGTGCAGTTTGAGTATTTCATTTTTTAAAAAATATTCTGTTATCATAGGCGGTTTGTACAAAAACCTTTCAATTGTACTCTAATAGTTATTTGAGTGGAAAATTACAATGACTGCAATTCATATAGGTAATTTGGGAAAATCTGAGAAAATATTATTTGCATAATAATTTGGAACACAGTGTATATTTTGTCTGTGTCTACCACTGGAGAAAGGGCAAGGTTTGCCACTACAAAGGGTAGCAGACGGGCTTGAAAACGGTTGTCACAGGTGAGATGGGGGCAAATTAGTGTCTGAGTGTGAGGGTCTGATATGTGCAATGTGAGTAGGCTGCAGGAGTGTGCAAGATTGCAGATGTGTTATTGCAGTGTACTCATGTCACGAAAGAAGAGCAGGATTATCCAGCGCCGGTGCGATGTCATCATTGCCTCATGCTCATCTCTAGTTGGGACTTTTTGGATTTATTTTTTGTTCATTTATTCATAGACGTAGCAGCCAGAACTTTCTCATTTTTATGTAATCTTCACTATATGACATGTTGCTTTTTGGTGTCTGTAAGGCTGTGTTCACACGTTGCATAAATACTGTGTTTTTTTCTTTTCTTCAGGTGCCCGCACCAATCTACACAATAATAATAATAATCTTCTCTGGTTATTGCACTGTTACGGCATTTTATGCCTTTATTTGATGATTTTTTGGTGCAGATTTGAAGGAGCGTTTTTAATGTGTTTTTTATAGTACAGAAAAGCTTTGATTCTGCACTTAAAAAGTAACTGCAGTCTTTCACATGCTCACACTGTATGAGGGTCCCCACCATTGCCGGCTCCAGGTTTTTGTGGGCCCTGGGCGAAAGTGTTTTAGTGGGCCCCTTTAACACATACCACGATTCATGATGCACAGATATAACAGAGAAATATAGGGATAGTACCAGGCCCGGCGTCGGCACCCGGGCAATTGTCGGAGCCCTGAGCAGGCAGGGGGGCCCACTCACCGTCGGGCACCCCGCCGCGATATGGGACCCGTGAGCGATGCGGTGTCCCGATGCCAGCGCCCGCCTTCCCCGCTTGCTCAGGGCCCCGGCACAATACTTACTTCTCCCCGTGCCTCCTCAGCAGGTCCGGTGTTTTCCGCGGCTGCTGCACTGTGACGTCTCAGGTCAGAAGGCGCGGTGACGTCTTTACACCGCGCTCTCTCCTGAGCCGTCAAAGCGCAGAGCGGGAAGACGCCGGCGACGTGGCTGAGGAGTCCGGAGCAGCGACAGCAGGTGAGAAGTGAGGTGAGTATTTGATTTTTTTTTATATGTATGGAGGCATAGGGCATTTTATGGGGAGGAGGGTAGAACAAGTGACATCCTGCATGGGGCATTATATGGGGAGGGGGAGAACAAGTGACATCCTGCACTGGGCATTATATGGGGGGGAACAAGTGACATCCTGCATGGGGCATTATATGGGGGGAAACAAGTGACATCCTGCATGGGGCATTATATGGGGGGGACAAGTGACATCCTGCATGGGGCATTATATGGGGGAGAGGTGACATCCTGCATGGGGCATTATATGGGGGAGCAAGTGACTTCCTGCATGGGGCATTATATGGGGGGGAGAGGTGACATCCTGCATAGGGCATTATATGGGGAGAGAGATGACATCCTGCATGGGGCATTATATGGGGGGGAAGTGACATCCTGCATGGGGCATTATATAGGGGCGGTGAGTGACATCCTGCATGGGGCATTATATGGGGGAGAGGTGACATCCTGCATGGGGCATTATATGGGGGGGCAAGTGACATCCTGCATGGGGCATTATATGGGGGGGAAGAGGTGACATCCTGCATAGGGTATTATATGGGAGGAGAGATGACATCCTGCATGGGGCATTATATGGGGGGGAAGTGACATCCTGCATGGGGCATTATATAGGGGCGGTGAGTGACATCCAGCATTGGGCATTATATGGGGGGAGAGATGACATCCTGCAGGGGTCATTATATGGGGGGGAAATGACATCCTGCATGGGGCATTATATGGGGGGGAGTGACATCCTGCATGTGGCATTATATGGGGGAGAGAGGTGACATCCTGCATGGGGCATTATATGGGGGTGGGGTGACATCCTGCAGGGGGCATTATATAGGGGGAAGTGACATCCTGCATGGGGCATTATGTGGGGGCACAGCCTGCATGGGGCATTATGTGGGGGCTAGTATTCTGTATGGGGCGTTATAAGGGGGCCAGTATCCTCTATGGAGCGTTATATGGGGGCCAGTATCCTGTATGGAGCGTTATATGGGGACCAGAATTCTGCATGGAGCGTTATATGGGGTCCATTATTCTGTATGGAGCAAAATATGGGGCCCATAATACTGTATGGAGGACTATACTGTCCGGTCTGCACTGTGCATTGCGAGGATTCTCTGGTTTCTTAGCTATTGTAGAATTTACAATAGATATCACTCATGTAATGTAAGAAGTGAAATCTTCGGCATTGTACTATAGATATATTTCTCTGCGGTATCTGTGCATCATGAATCGTGGTATGTGTTAAAGGGGCCCACTGAGACTCTTTCGCCCAGGGCCCACAAAAACCTGGAGCCGGCCCTGGATAGTACAATACCAAAGATTTCACTTACTTCTTACATGAGTGATATCTATTGTAAATTCTACAACAGCTCAGAAACCGGCGATTCAAATGTTTTCATTTTAGACCGGACAGTATAGTCCTCCATATAGAATTTTGGGCACCACATCGACCTCCATACAGTATTATGGGCACCACATAGTCCTTCATACAGTATAATGTGCCCCATGTAATGCTCCATACAGAATAATGAACCCCATATAATGCTCCATACAGGATAATGGACCCCATATAATGCTCCATACATAATAATGAGCCCCATATCTAATATATATCATTGTCTTATCCCGTCTGTCTGTCTGTCTATCTGTCTGTCTGTCTGTCTGTCTGTCCAGGAAATCCCACGTCGCTGATTGGTCAGGCCGCGGCCAATCAGCGACGTGGGATTTCAGAAAAAGATGGCGACCGTTAGCGGCTCACCCTCACACGCTCACCCGCACATGCTCACCCTCACCCGCTCACCCTCACACGCTCACCCTCACACCCTCAGACGCTCACCCTCACGCTCTGACGCTCACGCTCTAACGCTCACGCTCGGACGCTCACGCTCGGACGCTCACGCTCTGGCGCTCACGCTCTCACGCTCTGACGCTGACGCGCTCACCCGCTCCCACGATCACCCGCTCACCCTGTGCTAGCCGGTCATCTCCCGGCTGCTCGCAGCAGAAGTTCCCCGACCGGCGGCGTCGCTCCCCGGTCCTCCAAAATTCATTAGGGGCCCCGGGGGATACATTGGGGGGTTAATTTAAAGTAGTGTGACTCGCCCCCTGGGCCGTGGGGCACGCGGATCCGGGCGATAGGGGAACGATGGGGGTAGTAGTGGCGGCCCGGTCTCGCGGCTCAGGGTGGTCAGACCAATGGTAGTCTGCTACTGTACTTTAGATAATGTCCGACTACTCCATCCGGGGATTGCGGTTATTAAGAACCGCCGCTGCAAGGCAGTCTGCTGGGGCCGATGACGTGTGCAGCTGGGATGATGTGACTCCCCACGGGAAGAGTGCGGCCCCAGGGCAGTGTAGTGGATGGTGGGAGTGATGGTGGTGAGAGTCCCAGTACCGGTAATGCCGGAGGAGCGAAAAAGCACACGGACAACGTACTGCAGTCCAGGGTCTTTACTCACGGTTAATATCCAAGTCACTTCTGCAGGGAATGACTGCTCGAGCCGTGCTGCGTCCACCAGGTGAGGGGCTCGGTCAACTCCCAGACAGCTCAGGAGTATGGCTCAAGACCCCCTTTTGTCCTTTCTCTGGCCTGCCTCACCAGTGACCCACTTTTGTTCAGCTGCCACGGACTTGTGCGGTTAAACGTGGGCCCCGTCCTCCGCTGTCCTATATGGTGCCTTCCTAGCAGGTTTGATGAGGTGCTGCACCAATAAATGGTCACAGCCTCCGGTCTTTGGCTGAGGGTTGTTTCTCCTCCACCAACTTGGGATCCGGTACCCTTAATCTGCCTGACCCTGCACCCTGGATTCTCGTGGGTTCTTAGGGTCCCTTCCACCTTCTTGTTCCTGAGCCCTTCTGTTTCTCTGTCTCTTCTTCTCCCTTTCCGTTCCTTCCTGTTCCTTTCTCTTGGAGCTGGGCTCAGGTGGCACCACAGCTCCCCTTCACCTCCTCCTCGGCCTCTCACTAGGCCCTCCTGGAGTAGAGCTCCTACAGAGCCTCTACTCACTGTCTTCTCCTCTCTGGACAGAACCTAGGTCTAAGATGGTGCCCACCTTTTATACCTCAATCTGACCATGAGCCCAGGTGACCAGCAACCAATGGGCTCCTTCCTATGCTCAATAACCAACCCCTATCTGCCCCTACAGCACTGGGTGTTCCACCCCCCTCCCCACTCCAGGCAGGGACATAGTCGGTCGTGCCTGCACTACTGTCTAGTGGGAGCACCATTGAGCTGTCCCTGTCCCTCGGAAATGGGGTGTGTGTGCTGTATGCAGCTAACTGAGCCCTGGTCCATACTCCATCCTTACCCGGGAGTGGAATATCACACCTCTGGTCTGAGGTGCAATACCCCTGTAGCGGCCGAACCCTCGGGGCGCTACAAGTGCACAACCCATTTAAACACTGCTTCGCTGATTAGTCGCGCCCGGTCGGCCGCATACATATTCTAGAATACCCGATGCGTTAGAATCGGGCCACCATCTAGTAGTATATAATGGGCCCCATATATTGCTCCATACAGAATAATGGACCCCATATAGTGCTCCATACAGAATAATGAGTCAGATATATTGCTCCATAAAGTATAATGAACCCCATATAATGCTCCATACAGAATAATGGACCCCATATAATACTCCATACAGAATAATGGGCCCAATATAATGCCCCATACAGAATAATGGGCCCCATATAATGCTCCATACAGAATAATGGACCCCATATAATGATCCATACAGAATAATGGGCCCCATATACTGCTCTATAGAGAATGGGCCCCATATATAGCTCCATACAGTATGGGCCCCATATATTACTCCATACAGTATGGGACCCATATAATGCTCCATAGAGAATGGGCTCCATATTATGCTCCATAGAGAAAGGGCCCCATATTATGCTTCATATAGAATGGGCTCCATATTATGCTCCATAGAGAATGGGCCCCATATTATGCTCCATAGAGAATGGGCCCCATATTATGCTCCATAGAGAATGGGCCCCATATTATGCTCCATAGAGAATGGGCCGCATATTATGCTCAATACAGAATAGGCCCCATATTATGCTCCATACAGAATGGGCCCCATATTAGGCTCCATACAGAATGGGCCCCATATATACAGTAGCTCTATACATTTAAAAAAAAATCAAATACTCACCTCTCCTTGCTGGTGGCAGGCCAGGACTCCTCAGCGTCTTCCGGCTCTCTGCACTGTCAGAGCAGAGAGCGCACTTGACTGATGTCATCGCTCCCTCTGTCCCTGACATGTCACAGTGTCAAAAGACACTGGAGCTGTGGAGGATCGGGGAGAGGTAAGTATAAGTGCGGGGGCCCAGAGCACAGCAGGGGAGCCCACTCGCGGGCGCTGGCATCGCGTTCTCTCGATTCACCGGCCCCATCAAGTGCCGGGGTTCCCGACCGCGAGTGCCCCCCCCATTTGCTCAGGGCCTTGGCACTTGCCCGGGCGTGCCGGGTGCTGACGCTGATCCTGGTCCTCACAATAGCTCCCACACTGTATGAGGGCCCACCACAGTAGTCCCCACATAGTATAAAGGTCCCCCATACTTTATGATATGATTTCCCGACACTTCAAGCATTAATTAAAATGAAAAAAAAACATCAAATACTCACCTAATCCAGGATCCTGACGAGTCCACCACCAAAGCGTGGGTGGAACAACCTGTTGATGTCATTGCATTGGGGTACTCACAGGACGTCAGAGCCTTATCCACTGAATCACTCTGCCGTTCTATAGGCCGACCTGCAATCTACAGAACAGCAAGCTCCCTGCTCTACCGCAGAACTTAAGTTAAGAGTAGTGCGAACAAGGCGACCTACAAACCTGGATCAGTTACACCAGTTTTGTCAGGAGGAATGGGCCCAAATTCCGACCAACTATTGTGAGAAGCTTGTGGAAGGAGATCCCAAACGTTTGTCCCAAGTCTTTCAGTTTAATGGCAATGGTACCAAATACTAATGAAATGTATGTAAACTTTTGAATTTGCAGTAAGTAATAAAAATGCCTTAAAACATTCTCTCTCTCTCATTATTTTGGCATCTGGCAAATATTAAAAATAATGGTAATCCTCATTGACCTAAAACGTGAAAGATTTATTCTGAATTCATGTCAGATATTGAGAAAAACGTGCATATGTGTCTTCTTATATAGTGTATATAAACTTCTGGTTTCAACTGTATATATTAGTATTTGATGTTGTCTGCATAACTGGCTTAGCTGCAGTGCACTGCACGTGCGATGACTTCACAAGATCAGTGCCGCAGTACTTGCACTGCTTAGAACGAAGCAGTATGCCGGGGAGAATGGAAGCAAGGTGAGTAATGTTTTTTTTTTTTAATGTCAGTAGCAGTGGGGACTGAGGGCTGTGCTGTGGAGAACATCTTGCTGAGTGGGAGGTAGTGGGGAACATTATACTGAGTGGGGAGTGGGCTTTGAGGGACATCATACTGAGTGTGGGTGAGCTGTGGGGAACATCATACCAGGGTCGGACTGGCCTAGCGAGGTGCCGGGGAAATCCCCGATGGGCCCTTGAAGAGGAGTGTAGGAGTAAGCGTCGAATTAAAAAGAAAAAAAAGGGGGGGAGACATAGTGGCGGCAGGCCCTTTAACCACCGCGATGCCCAGGACAGTGGCGGGCTGGGCCAGGGAGCAGGAGAGCCGAAGAGCAGCGGCTGCACGGCAGCGTCACACTTAGCAGCCACGGGCGCAGCCACGTCTGCTAAAAGTGACGTCACTCACCACGCAGCGCTGCAGTCTCCTGCTGTAGGAGCGCTTCAACAAAGTATATGGGCCGGAGTGGAGACAAATCAAGGTAGGGTGATATTTGTGTGTGTTTGTATGAATTTTTATGTATGGACATGTGTGTGTCTGCTTATGTATTTCTGTGCATGTGTCTGCATGCACGTGTCTGTGTTTACGTGTGCATTTCTGTGTGTGTATGTCTTTGCATGTCTGCGCATGCATTTCTGCACGTGCATCCGTGTTAGCATGTGCATTTCTGTGCATGTAAGTCTTTGAGTGTCTGCATGTCTGTGTGTCTACGTGTGCGTGTCTACATGTGTATGTGTCTTCACACATGTGTGCGTGCTTCCCTGCGTGTGTGCATGTGTCATTTTTGTGTATGTGATTGTCTGAGAGTACATGACTGCATGTGCATTTCTGTGTGTGCTTGGCTGATTGTGTATACACGAGTGTATACACGTATGTATACATGTCCCCATTTCTGTGAGTGTGTGTATCTGCGTGTGTGTATATTAGGGCTCTTTCACACATCCTGATATTTCCAGTACTGGAGAAACCAATATCGCAGAGGTCCGTGTGCACCTGTGTGACAACCGTATGCCGCCCGTGTACTGCATCAGGAGTACACATACACGTACCGGCGCCTTGGAATCAGTGTACAGTTCATGCTGTTCCCAAGCGCCAGGTGCTAAACACTGCCCTCATCATGGTTCCCTGCTGGAGCTGCAATCAGCATCAACAGGGACCATGATGAGAGTAGTAGTGTCTGCTCCCGCAGTGTCCTGGTGTAAAAATAAGAATAAAATAAAAAAAATCCTTGTACTCACCTGTCGTAAGTGTCCCCTGCTGCAATCCATGCGACCGCTCAGCAGAGGAGCCGGGGAGAATGATTCCTGCAGTGAATGAGCCCCGGAGCTGCGCTAAGTGAGCAGTGTCCTGTCACTCACTGAGCGCAGCTCGCCCGCTCGCTGCAGCGCTTCTTTCTCCCCGACTCCTCAGTGTGATTGGTCACATGGATTACAGCGAGGGAGACTTAGGTGAGTATAAGGATTTTTTTATTTTATTTTTACAGTTGGACACTGCAGTAGCAGACACAACTACTCTCATCATTGTCCCTGATAGTGCTGATCGCAGCGACGGCAGGGAACAATGATGAGGGCAGCATTTGGCACCCGGCGCTTGGGAAAAGCGCTACCTGTACACTGATTCCCAGGCGCCAGTACTGATCTCATCCATGTGTCATTAGTGTGGGACATTTTGTGGACCGTGCAGCAGGTAAAACACAGACATGTCAGCGTGTTTTTCCCATTGACACACGGTCCGTGGAAACACATTGGAATGACATGGTTCACTCGAATGGGTCTACGTGTGTCAGTGTCTCCGGTACGTGTGGAAACTGTCATCAGACGTACCGGAGATACTGACGTGTGAAAGAGGCCTTAGTGTGTGTCTGTATGTGTGAATGTTTTTGTGTGTGTAAGCACGCTTCTGCATGTTTGTGTGTGTCTTTGTGCATGTCTGTGTGCTCTTCCGAAGATTTATTATATTTGGGGAAAGATGGGAGAGAAATATTAGGAAACAGTATGAGGAGATGTGTGAAGAAACAGTATGGTGAACGAGGAGAGGGGTGGGAATGGGTGCGGGAACAGAATGGGGAAGGGGGATGTATGAGGAAACAGTATGGAGAGTAGGGGAATGGTGTGAGGAGACAGTATGGAGGGAGAAAAGTGTGAGGTGACACAGAACAGAGACTAGGTAGTGTGAGGGAAGGTATAGAGATGCGGCAGTATGGTTGGGACAGTGTGAGGGCGCAGCAAGGAGGGAACAGTATGCTGAGGAGGGGGAGTGTGATGAAGGGGCACAGTATAGAGACTGGGCAGTATAGGGGGAGTCACCGTGTGAGAGGACAGTATGAAGAGGTGGCCCAGTATGGTAAGGAGGGGGCTGTGTGGAGGGCATGTACCGTAAGAGGAGTAGAGTGTGGGACATATTTTGTGCAGGGAGCATTGTGAGAGTTAGGTTTATTCAGGGGCCCAGTATAGGGCAGATATTTTTATTCAGTAGCATTATAATGACACTGCTATCTTTAAGGGCATCGTGTGGGGATGTGCTGCAGAAGACTGGACAAGATGGAAGTCTGCAGAGACGAGCTGTGGATGGGAAAAGTCATCATGGAGACTGGACAAGATGGAGACGAAAAGAAAGAGAACGACTCTAATCAGAGAAGACGTCTCAGGTAAGATACCTGGGTGTAAATGTGTATTTGTCATCCTGCCTGCGTCTCATCAGTACTGTGGTTCTTGTATGGTCCACAGTCTGATGATGACTGGTAACAACAACTCCCAGTATCTCTATTGTTAATTACATTCTGGCAGTTGTAGGTTCATACTATACAAAGGTATATGGGGTTGACTTGACATTACAATTGATGGACCAGATACAGATGGTGGTTCAGATGATGTATTCATCTACTGGCGTGTTTGTGCATGTTTGTGTATCTGAAATTATATGTATTTTTGTAAGATGCGTGTATGTAATGGTGCATTGTGGTGTGTAATAACATTCACACACTTGGGGCACATTTACTAAATCTATTACGGCTCTTTCACATGTGTAAGGGAATTCCATTTGTCTTTCCATATTTAGGAACAGACAAGTGAAATTTGCTAACCTTAACTGTCACCTTAGGGTTGTGCTTTTATGGAGCGGGATCAGGAGCTGAGCCTTCACCATACCGGGCAGATGTCGGCTGTGATTCATCGCCGGAGTCTGCCTGTAACAGCAGTGATCAGAACTCGCCTTGATTGCTGCTGTTTTAAGTATTTAAGTGCCCTTGTCAATCACTGACAGCGGCATTTAGATAGCACGATGGCCTGCGCATGCACTCACCTTCTTCCTTCAGCATCCTGTGACGCAGTTGCAGGTTGCTGATGGGTTGCGAGTAGTGATGATCGAGCATGCTCGCTGCTCGAGATTTACGAGCATGCTCAGGCAAGCACCTATTATCTTCAGCGTGCTCGGGGGTTAAATTTTCGTCGCTCCATGAACATAATTTGCGACTGTTTCACAGCTTTAATACATGTGAGGAATGCTGGAAGAACAGGCATTCCTCACATGTGTTAAAGTTATCAAACAGTCGCAAATCATATTCACTGAGCGACGAAAACTTAACCCCCGAGCACGCTGAAGATAATAGGTGCTCACCCGAGCATGCTCATAAATCTCGAGCAACGAGCATGCTCGATCATCACTAGTTGCCAGTGTTATGATCTGCTACAGAGACTAAGGAAAGAGAGGAGATCTGTCCCTACAATAGAACTAAACTAGATCCCTACGATGTAACGGGGAACCTGATCCTGCGATCAGACCCGCTAAAGTCCTCGGCTAGTCTGAACGCAGACCTATAGATGTTAGGGAGGGATCCCTACAAGATCTAGGGACTGGGAAAAGTTGGACACCTCCTAGCAGAAATAGTAGCAGTCAAAGACAAACACACAACAAAAAGGCATAGGGGTCAGAAGACCTAGCAAAACTAACAGAGAACGGCAACAGAGCAACAAGCTAGCTCAACAGTAGTAAATACAAATGAAGTCCAGCAAAGCCAGGAGGGCGGAGCCGGATTAAATAGGCAAAATGGTCATGTGACCAGCAAACTAAAAAAAACCTAACAGGAGAGTTGTAACAGTACCCCCTCTTCTAAGAGGATCCTCCGGATCCCCTAGGCCCAGGCTTACCAGGAAACCTCCTGTGAAACGCTCGGACAAGTCTGGGAGCAGAAACATCATCCGCCCTCACCCATGAGTTATCCTCAGGTCCGAAACCCTTCCAAGCGACGAGATACTGCAAACTCCCTCTATACCGTCTAGAATTAAGGATGCGGGAAATTTCATATTCCCCGTCCTCCACCACAGGAGGAACAGTGGCAGAGGCGTCACCATCCGACACATCAGCTTTTTTCAACAGAGAAACATGAAACACCGGATTAATCCTCCAGGACGTAGGAACCTCCAGCCTAACAGCAGATTGGTTAACTATCTGAAGTACCTTAAAGGGCCCTACGAACTTGGGACCCAATTTTTTAGAAGGAATCCTCAATCGCAGATTCTTAGAGGACAACCAAACCATGTCACCAACAGCAAACAAAACCTCTTGCCGTTTCCTATCAAAGTACCTCTTAGATTTCTTGTTAGCCTCCTGAAGATTACCATGCACATCCGTCCAAACTCTCTCCAAATCACCGGAAAAACTCTCCTCCTCAGGCACAGCCGAAACCAATTTGGAAAATGACCCAAATGACGGATGTCTCCCAGAACAACAAAAAAAAGGCGAACACCCAGCAGAAGAGGATGTATGGTTGTTAAGAGCAAATTCAGCAAGTGGCAGAAACTCAGACCACCCCTCTTGATTGTCTGCCACAAAACAACGCAAGAACTGCTCAACATCCTGGTTCTTCTTTTCTGTCTGGCCATTAGACTCAGGATGATATCCGGATGAAAACGACAAATGAACTCCCAACCTGTCACAAAAGGCACGCAAAAAACGAGCCACGAACTGAGGTCCCCTATCAGAAACAATGTCAGTAGGAACACCATGTAGTCTGACAATTTCCTTGACAAAGGCCTTGGCGAGTGTCTTAGCGCAAGGCAGTTTGATGAAGGGAACCAAGTGACACATCTTGCTAAAACGGTCCACGACCACCCAGATGACCGTGAAACCTTCAGAGGGAGGAAGGTCAGTAATAAAGTCCATAGCAAGATGTGTCCAAGGTGCACTAGGAACCTCCAGAGGGCAATGCAACCCCGCAGCAGGAGCATGCGAAGACTTGGATCTTGCACACACAGTACATTGGCGCACCCACTTAATGACTTCCTTCTGCCACCCAGGCCACCAAAAACTGCGACCCACAAGTCTCTTGGTCTCAGAAATTCCTGGATGACCTGCCAACCGAGACTCATGACACTCAACAAACAAATCTCTCCTAAAGGTCCTAGGCACAAACAACCTCCCATGGGGAGTGTTAGATGGGGCATTCTCCTGTGCTTTAAGAATCTCATCCTCCAAAACGGAGTCCAAAGCAGCAATCACAACACCTTCTTGTAAAATGGTCTCCTCTTCCTCCTCAAGACCGACCATGGGAGAAAAGCTGCGAGACAAAGCATCCGCTTTAACATTCTTGGTACCCGGGATGTAAGTAACGGAAAAATTAAACCGCGAGAAAAAAAGTGCCCACCTAGCCTGACGGGCATTCAAGCGCTTGGCAGCATCAAGATAGATCAGATTTTTATGATCAGTGAAAACCTGAATGGGAAATTCAGCACCTTCCAAGAGATGACGCCAGTGTTCAAATGCGAGTTTAATCGCCAGCAATTCCCGATTACCAATATCGTAATTAAGTTCAGTCTCGGAAAAATTTTTTGAAAAAAAGGCACAGGGATGTACTCCATCCTTGTTTTCCTGAGACAACACCGCACCAACCCCCACCGAAGAAGCATCAACCTCATACAAAAACGGCTTAGTCACATCAGGCTGCATAAGGATGGGAGCAGAGGTGAACCTCTCCTTTAGAAACACAAAAGCTTCAATGGCCTCAGAAGTCCACTGAACCGCATTAGCACCTTTCCTGGTGAGATCGGTCAGCGGTTTGACAATAATAGAAATTTTTTTTATGAATTTTCTGTAATAATTGGCGAAACCCAAAAACCTCTGTATCGATTTCAAACCAATAGGCCTAGGCCATTCCTGCACAGCTTGAACTTTAACCGGGTCCATCTCAAAACCTTCACTGGAGATAATGTAGCCCAAAAAACTAATTCTCTGTACAGCGAACTCACATTTCTCCAGCTTAGCAAAAAGCGAATTGTCCATTAATAACTGTAATACCTCACGTACGCTCCGCCAATGAGACTCCAGATCCGGCGAATAAATCAAAATGTCATCCAAATACACAACCACATTTTGCCGATTAAAGGTCTAAGGATATCATTAATAAAATTCTGAAAAAATGCTGGAGCATTGGTGAGACCAAAAGGCATAACCAGATTCTCAAAATGACCCACAGGAGTGTTAAAAGCAGTCTTCCATTCATCACCCTCCTTCATGCGCAACAAATTGTATGCCCCCCGGAGATCAATTTTAGAGAACCACTTGGCCCCCACTAACTGGTTAAATAAATCAGGAATCAATGGCAGTGGGTAAGGATTGCGTACAGTAATTTTATTAATCTCACGAAAGTCCAGAAAGTCCAGACAAGGACGTAAACCGCCATCTTTTTTTTTTACAAAAAAAAATCCAACAGCCACAGGAGACTTGGAAGGCCTAATGTGACCGGCGGCCAAGCTTGTCTGTATGTATTCTTCCAAAGCCTTTCTTTCAGGAATAGTAAGATTAAATAAACGACTCTTAGGAAGAGTCGCTCCAGGGACAAATTCAATGGTACAATCATAGTCTCTATGGGGAGACAAAACCTGCGACTCCTCCTCAGAAAAAACTCTCCAAAAATCCTGAATAGGTACAGGCAATTCCCCTTTATCCACCGCAGCAATGCGTCCGTTACAACACTTGTCATAACACTTAGGGCTCCAGGACTTAATTTCATTGGTAGACCAATCCAGTACAGGATTGTGCAATTTTAACCAGGGTAACCCCAATATTACTGGAGAAGGCAAATTATCCAATACCACCAAATCCAAATTCTCTTGATGAATACCATTAATAGTGAGGGGAAATTCACAGACCTTGTGAGTAACACTCTTCAAGGGAGAGCCATCAACAGAAACCACAGCAATAGGGGATGACAAAGTTTTAGGTTCTAATCTAAGTTTTTCCAAGAATCCCCCATCAATCACATTCAGAGTAGATCCACAATCCACAAATACCCGAAATTCAATTAATTCATCCTGAGCAGCAGTAGTGGCAGATAGGAATACTCCCTTAGAATTTAAACAGGCAATACGAGCATGACTGACCATTTTTTTTTCTTTCTTCCTACGAAGCACACAGTTCTTAATAAAATGACCAGAATTTCCGCAATAGAAACACAAGCCTTCAGAAAGTCGGCGGTCTTTTTCCTGAGAGCGGGGTGCCATCGCCCCAATTTCCATCGGCTCTCCATTGTCAGCACAGAACCTCTCAGGACTCGAAGCTGACATAGCAGAGGATTTGATCTCATTAACCCTTTCACGCAGTCTCCTGTCTACCCGTATAGCTAATTGCATTGCCTCCTGCAAGTTTCCAGGTGTGGGATAAGCAATCAGTAAATCCTTAACCCTTTCACCTAGTCCTGCAAGAAACAAGCTTTTCAAAGCTGAATCGTTCCACCCCACCTGGGCAGACCACCGACGGAAGTGAGAACAATATTTTTCCACATTACCTGATCCCTGCCTCAAACGTCTTAATTCAGACTCAGCAGATGAGACACGATCAGGATCATCGTACAACAAACCCAAAGCAGAAAAAAAACTATCCACTGATCTAAAGCACGGATCACTAGGTTGGAGAGAGAAGGCCCATCCCTGAGGATCTTTGCGCAAAAGTGACATTATGATCCCTATGCGCTGTGATTCATCACCAGAGGATCCGGGTCTCAAACGAAAATATAATAGACAAGCATTTTTAAAAGAAAAAAAATCTTGTTGTTCGCCAAAAAATAAATCAGGCAGACGTACCTTAGGTTCCACAAAATGCGCTCCAGAACAGCTACTCACGTGTTGTTGGAGCTTGGTCACCTCCAGAGAGAGTCCCTGCAAGCGTTGAGCCAAATCTTGCACCAAGACCATGATGGAAAACTGGAGGTCTTTCCTTAGAGAAATTTTTTTTTTTTTATGGCTGGACTTACTGTTATGATCTGCTACAGAGACTAAGGAAAGAGAAGAGATCTGTCCCTACAATAGAACTAAACTAGATCCCTACGATGTAACGGGGAACCTGATCCTGCGATCAGACCCGCTAAAGTCCTCGGCTAGTCTGAACGCAGACCTATAGATGTGAGGGAGGGATCCCTACAAGATCTAGGGACTGGGAAAAGTTGGACACCTCCTAGCAGAAATAGTAGCAGTCAAAGACAAACACACAACAAAAAGGCATAGGGGTCAGAAGACCTAGCAAAACTAACAGAGAACGGCAACAGAGCAACAAGCTAGCTCAACAGTAGTAAATACAAATGAAGTCCAGCAAAGCCAGGAGGGCGGAGCCGGATTAAATAGGCAAAATGGTCATGTGACCAGCAAACTAAAAAAAAACTAACAGGAGAGTTGTAACAGCCAGTAGTGCTGAGCATGCATGGTCAGATAAGGTGCTATCCAAGCGTGCTCGGGTGTTATCCGAATATCTTGTAGTGCTCTGCTAATACGCTCGAGTCCCTGCGATAGCATGTTTTGCTGCGGTAGACAGATGCAACACATGTAGGGATTACCTAAAAAACAGGCAATTCCTGCATGTGTTGTGTCTGCCTCTGCCTACTGCCACAAAACATGCTACCACAGGGACTCGAGCATATTAGCAGAGCTAATATACTCGGATAACACCTGAGCATGCTTGGATAATTTTCACGGTTCCACCCCTCACTGTGTCTGGGATGCAGTTACTGACAGCTCAGCTGTCCAATCTTGTTCAGGGGCATGCTGGAGCTGTCAGTACTGTGATTGACAGCTCGACCATCCAATCTGCTACATGGGCGTGCAATAGCTGTTAGTGTGGTGATTGACAGCTCGGCTGTCCAACCTGAGACTGGGAGGCACTGGCTATCTTCAGGTGCTCATTATCCCAGTTGAATGCCTGAATACTTAACTGAGCTGTTTGTCCCAGATCTCTGCCAGATGTACATTCAGCTAGTGTGAGGTTAGTGCTCTGTGCCTTGAGTTCTGTTTATTGATCTTCTGTCTATTTTAAATTTTATGCTCAATCGGTTCACAGTCTACTGTAAATGTGGTCAAGCAGTCCACATCTAGTGTATATGCTGTGGTCAGTCACTCAGTCCATTCTTTATAATTAATGGCCTTCGGTTGAAACTCGAGCCATGACGACTGGATGAATTAACAATCTTTAGGAAGATCAATCTTGCGCAAGACTAGATAGGTCCACTAGGATCTTCTCCACCATTATCTTGATATTATCAATCCATTGGATTGGTTGCTGGTCTTGCTCTTTGCTTTCTTCCTTCTATACTTCAAAGTATGATGTCCTTTTCCAGTAATTGCATCTTCCAGTCAATCCTTAGACTAGTGTAAATGCTGTTGTCAGTCAGTCCACAACTAATTTAAATGCTGTGGACTGTCAGTCCTCGTAAATTTTGTGGTCAATTGGTCCACAGTGTAGTATTAATACTGTGGTCAGTCTCTTGTAATCGCGGTATTGATTGCTACACCGCTTAATACAAGGCTATTCTATGAAACAGAATAGGGGATTCCTCACTTTAGAATACAGAGGATAAGGAAAAGAAATGTTCCTTATGTCTGTACCTAAGATATGGTTGTGTTATACTAGGAGTTGTGTATAGAAAATATACATATGTAAACCACTAACAGTATATTCTCATGTATCAGAAAGGTGTCACACCTCCGCAGGTCTAGAACTTATGCCTAGACTGACTATTATCAGTAATTAATATGAATATTAATTACCTGTTATGTGACTTTCCACATTCTTTTCTTGGAGTCCACAAGGAAACATTTCAAATCCCACCATGTCAAAGGGCGTCAGTCACCTGTAAATATTCAAAAGAGTGATAATATGTTCCTGCTACATGCTATACACAACAAAAAGTATAACACTCTAGGGCCAAAATTACTTATTTCAAAGATAAAGACTGTGGTCAGTCGGTCTGCATTTTGTTATAAAAACAGTAGCCAGACAGTCCATTTTAAATTTTATGCTCAATTGGTTCACAGTCTACTGTAAATGTGGTCAGGCAGTCCACATCTAGTGTATATGCTGTGGTTAGTCCATTTTTTATTATTAATGGCCTTTGGTAGAAACTCTAGCAATGATGTGTTAGGTGTTTGCTGGATTTAAAATGGGTTCAGAATCATCAGTGGATTCTGTGGTTTCCCATTCTGGTCCAGCCAGGGCTGATGCTGCTCAGCATCATTGTCGTTCCCAATGACTAGCTGGTGCACGAGATGTGCAGGTTGTCTCTTGGGTATTTGTACCTAGCAACATGAAGCATAGGTTGCGGAGGGAGACAGGGCTTCTGCAGCCTAAGTCCAGGATGCATCGCACTGAGCATGCCCGTGACATGGCGGACCGTGATTGGTGGTTTGGGAGTCAGCTGACCCGGTGACCTGGCACCGCCTGATTGGTCTTGGGTGACGTCACCAATGGTGCGACGGTGCGCAGGGCTTAATCTTTAAAAGACCTGCCCACAAACATGGCGGCGAGCTCTGATCTTTGAGCAATGATGGTGTGTGGACGCTTGGTCTCTTGGGCTCCACGTGTGTTTTAGTTTCTGCTAGGCAGGTGTAGTGGAAATAGGTAGGCTAGTTGAAATAGGCAGGTAGCTTCGTCTCACGGTCTGGCTCAGGCAAAGGGGTCGCCTTACACCCCAAGCAACCTGCTGACGCCCCAGGCTGCATCGCGGACCCCGGGTTCGGTTGCGTTCCATTATAATAAAGTTGTTTGCAATCGTCCCCTTAACAGTATCAGAGCGCCAGGGTCTTGCTAAACATGGCTGACAACCAGCAACTGCAGCGCTATATACAGCAACTTGAGGCCAGACTTAGGACTCTGGAACAAGCTGCCCCGGTCGCTGATATCACTGCAGTAGCTACCCTGGCAGCTTCTCAAGCAGTCAATCTGGTTAACACGGCTGCGGTGAATGCTGCGACTGCTGCAACTGCCCCATTACCCCGTTTTGCTCTCCCAGAAAAATTTTCTGGGGACAGTAAATCCTGCAGGGGTTTTATTAATTTATGCTCCATTCATTTGAAGAAGATGGAGGCACGGTTCCCCTCCGAAAGAGCCAAAGTGGGTTAATTCATCTCATTACTCTCCCACAGGGCTCTGGAGTGGGTTACTCCTCTTTGGGAGTGGAATGATCCAGTTGTGGCTAATGCGGGTCTTTTCCTTAAGACCCTAAAGAGTGTATTCCTAGGTCCTCAGGTCACGCATGATACGCTCTTAAGCTTCTTGCGTTGATCCAGGGTTCGGCCACTGCCAGCCACTATGCCATCCAGTTCAGAACCTTAGCGGCTGAACTGGATTGGCCTGAGCGGTCGCTTATCCCGGTGTTTTGGAGGGGGTTGGCAGGGCATATTAAAGATGCTCTAGCTACCAGAGAGATCCCAACCTCTCTGGAAGAGTTGATCACTCTCGCTAACCGAATAGATCTGCGTCATGCAGAACGCAAGTTAGAGCTGGAGGTTTCCAGACCTCGGTTTCGGTTGGCATTATCTTTCTATAGACCTATCTCCAAACCCGCGGGTCTCGACCCGGAGCCTGAGGATATGGATATATCCCGGACTAAGTCTAAACCCCCTCGTTCCCGACCTGCACATCTCTTGGAGTACCCCCTTAATAAGCGTTCCAAGCGGTCGGGAAACGAGAGTGTCTAACCACCGTTGGAGGGGGTGTGTTAGATTCAGGGGTTTCCTCCTCCAAATTATTGTATGAGGTGACGTTGTCCTTCGGAACAACCATGGTTACTGCCAGGGCGTGGGTGGATTCTGGAGCTGATGGCAATTTTTTGTCATCAACATTTGCCCAGAGGCATGCCATCCCTATGGAGTTACTGCCCAAGCCAATGAACATCAGAGTGGTCAACGGTTCTCTGCTGGACACACAAATCACGCACCAGTCAGCCCCCCTCACCATGTCGTTTCCTCAGGGTCACCAGGAGGTTATCTCTTTCCTTATTATCCCCGGGGGATTAGGTGAGGTGCCCGAGACCCAGGCCATGTCGGACTATATTAAAGAGAACCTGGCCCGGGGGTTTATCTGAAAATCGGTCTCTCCTGCTGGAGTGGCGTTTTTCTTCGTCCAGAAGAGGGTGATTTACGTCCCTGCATTGATTACAGAGGACTAAATGCCATCACCATCAAAAATAAATACCCTCTGCCCCTTATTTCTGAACTATTCGACATGTTGCGAGGGGCTAACATCTTCACTAAATTGGACCAGCGAGGGGCCTATAATCTTGTGCGAATCCGTGAGGGTGATGAGTGGAAAACAGCCTTTAACACTCGTGATGGTCATTACGAGTATCTCGTCATGCCTTTCGGGTTATGCAATGCCCCTGCGGTTTTTCAAGATTTTGTCAACGATATCTTTCGGGATTTGCTGCTATCTTCCGTGGTAGTCTATCTTGATGATATCCTTATCTTTTCCCCGGACCTCTCCACACACAGAGAGGATGTTCGCAGAGTTTTTGAACGATTGCGAGCAAATTCTTTGTATTGTAAGCTGGAGAAGTGTCAGTTTGAACGAGAGTCTCTACCGTTCCTGGGCTACATCATATCCAGTAAGGGATTGGCTATGGACCCACAAAAGTTGGTGGCTGTACAGAACGGCAGGAGCCCCACTCCCTTAAAGCGGTACAACGCTTCATGGGCTTTATCAACTACTACCGGCAGTTCATACCACATTTTTCCACACTGGTGGCTCCTTTAGCCGCTTTAACCAGGAAGGGGGCCAATCACAAGAATTGGTCTAAGGAGACATCCGAGGTGTTCCAGGAGATTAAGTCCTATTTTTCTAGAGCTCCCATTCTCCATCGCCCGGATGTGGACAAGCCATTTTTCCTGGAGGTCGATGCCTCCTCTGTGGGAGCAGGAGCGGTTCTCTCTCAAAAGAATGAACAGGGTCGGACAAGACCATGTTTTTTCTTCTCCAAGACCTTCTCTCCAGCAGAGAAGAATTATACGATTGGTGACAAAGAGTTACTTGCTATTAAGATGGCTTTTTCGGAATGGAGGTACCCCTTGGAGGGAGCTAAACATCCTTTCGTGGTATATTCCGATCATAAAAATCTTTCGTACCTACAGGCGGCGCAGCGACTTAACCCGAGGCAGGCCAGGTGGTCTCTTTTCTTTTCCCGGTTCAATTTCTCTATTCACTTTTTAAAAGGGGAAAAGAACCCCCGGGCGGACGCTTTGTCCCAGTCTATGGATACGGCTGAGGATGAGGACGAGCCCAGGCTTATTTTTCCTCCAGAGTGTATGCGGACGGTGGCTCCAGTGTCTCTAAACCAGGTCCCTCCCGGGAGGACATTCGTTCCTCCTAATTTACAGAATGAGGTACTCTCCTGGGCACATGCCTCTAAGATCGGAGGTCATTTTGGGGTCAAACATACCACGGAGTTTCTCCAACGGTCTTATTGGTGGCCTCGGTTATCCCAGGACGCTAAAGAATATGTCCAAGCGTGTGTCTCCTGTGCAAGAAACAAATCGTCCTGTCAGAAGCCGGCTGGTCTTCTTCATCCGTTACCCGTGGCGGATAGACCTTGGGAGCTGGTTGGGATGGATTTTATTGTCGAGTTACCTAAGTCCCGGGGAAACGTGACAATATGGGTAGTGTCTGACCATTTTTCTAAGATGGTTCACCTGGTTCCTCTGCCTAGGGTTCCCTCTTCCCAGGTTCTGGCATCACTGTTCATTTGTCACGTTTTCTGTCTCCACGGAATGCCTGATAGGATAGTCTGTGAACGGGGTCCACAGTTTTCCTCCCGGTTCTGGAAAGAATTGTGTAATTTGCTTAGCATTGAACTGAATCTTTCTACTGCCTATCACCCGGAGACCAATGGTCTGGTGGAACGCACTAACCAGACGCTTGTGACATACTTGCGTCATTTCGTTTCGGCCAACCAGAATGACTGGGCGATATTGCTCCCCTGGCCAGAATTTGCCCTAAACAACGCTGTGGCAGATTCCACAGGTCAGACTCCGTTTCTCCTAAATAATGGCCAACATCCGCGAGTCCCGGTTCCTATGCCAGTTTCCTCTGTGGAACCTGGGGTCAGAGATTGGGCTCTGGAGGCGCGGGAGGTTTGGGATCATACCCAGGATGCGATATTGGCCTCCAAGAATCGGATGAGAGAGTCGGCTGACACTCATTGCCATCCAGCCCCTGTATTCTCCCCGGGCGACAGGGTGTGGCTCGCGGCTCGCAATATCAGAGTACGCGGGGAATCCGCTAAGTTAGCCCCCCGTTTTATTGGTCCTTTCAGAATTTTGGCCCAAATAAACCCCGTTGTGTACCTGTTACAGTTACCACGACACATGAGGATTCACAACACTTTTCATGTTTCGCTCCTTAAGTCGGTTCGCCTGTCGAAATTCTCGGAACCCCAACCTGCTCCAGACTCCAGGGGTGATGATTTCGAGGTACAGGCGATTGTGGGGTCTAAGATGGTTCATGGAAAAAAATATTACCTCGTACACTGGAGGGGCCATGGATCTGAGGATTGTTCATGGGAACCAGTGGACCACATTCATGCTCCATTGCTCATTGAGGAATATGAGTGTCAAGTGGAGGGGGATGTTAAAAGTGGCGATAATGTAAAGCGTCGGCTGTTTGCTGGATCTGAAATGGGTTCAGATTCATCAGTGGATTCTGTGGTCTCCCATTCTGGTCCAGCTGGGGCAAATGCTGCTCAGCATTGTCGTCGGTCCCAACGCCTAGCTGGTGCATGAGATGTGCAGGTTGTCTCTTGGGTATTTGTGCCTAGCAACATGAAGCATAGGTTGCAGAGGGAGACAGGGCTTCTGCAGCCTAAGTCCAAGATGCATCGCACTGAGCATGCCCGTGACATGGCGGACCGTGATTGGTGGTTTGGGAGTCAGCTGACCCGGTGACCTGGCACCGCCTGATTGGTCGCGGGTGACGTCACCAATGGTACGACGGTGGGCAGGGCTTAATCTTTAAAAGACCCGCCCACAAACATGGCGGCGCGCTCTGATCTTTGAGCAATGATGGTGTTGTGTGGACGCTTGGTCTCTTGGGCTCCACGTGTGCTTTAGTTTCTGCTAGGCAGGTGTAGTGGAAGTAGGCACGCTAGTTGAAATAGGCAGGTAGCTTCGTCTCACGGTCTGGCTCAGGCAAAGGGGTCGCCTTACACCCCAAGCAGCCTGCAGACGCCCTATCTCTGATAACACCTGTAAGCCACGTGGAGTGATACTCCTCAGTCTGGTAGCACGCCGGCTGGAGGCACGTATGCACCGGCGTGAGTCACACATGCATCCAAGCGCCAACAGCGTAGTCCCTGTGCTGCAACAGGTCTACAGATATATTATTTATCACACATCTCCCGTGTCGTCAACGGAGAAAGTGTGAATCCCTATTCCCGTTCCGGTGTGCTGTAACACGGAGGGGATTGTTATTTAAGTTGGTTGTTTCATTCTCACCCAGAAGGTGTTCGGCCGCAGTCCTCCAGGCCGCATCGCGGACCCCGGGTTCGGTTGCGTTCCATTATAATAAAGTTGTTTGCAACCGTTCCCTTAACATGACGACTGGATGAATTAACGATCTTTGGAAAGATCAATTTTGTGCAAGACTAGATAGGTCCACTAGGGCTTTCTTCACCATTATCTAGATATTGTCAATCCTTTGGATTGGTTGCTGGTCTTCCTCCTTGCCTACTTCCTTCTATTCTTCTGAGTATGATGTCCCTTTCCAGTAATTGCTCTCTTCCAGTCAATCCATAGACTAGTGTAAATGCTGTTGTCAGTCAGTCCACACCTAATTTAAATGCTGATTACAAAGCTATTCTATGAAACAGAATAAGGGATTCCTCACTTTAGAAGACTGAGGATAATGAAAAGAAATATTCCTTATGTCTCTACCTAAGATATGGTTGTGTTATACTAGGAGTTGTGTATAAAAAATATACATATGTTTACCACTAACAGTATATTCTCATGTATCAGAAAGGTGTTGTCACACCTCCGCAGGTCTAGAACGTATGCCTAGACTGACTATTATCAGTAATTAATATGAATATTAATTACCTGTTATGTGACTTTCCACATTCTTTTCTTGGAGTCCACAAGGAAACATTTCAAATCCCACCAAGTCAAAGGGCATCAGTCACCTGTAAATTTTCAAAAGAGTGATAATATGTTCCTGCTACATGCTATGCACACCAAAAAGTATAACACTCTAGGGCCAAAATGACTTATTTCAAAGATAAAGGCTGTGGTCAGTCGGTTTGCATTTTATTATAAAAATTGTAGTCAGATAGTCCACAGTCTATTTTAAATTTTCTGCTCAATCGTTTCACAGTATACTGTAAATGTGATCAGGCAGTCCACATCTAGTGTATATGCTGTGTAACATCCCTGGCGGCATTCTTGCATGGTGCACAACCTCCCACCATGCAAGACCGCAATCTTACCCTTCAGTCCAGCCTGCAAGCCGTGTTCCTGTTCATGCTGTGTGCATTCCTCTTGACTGTCTGCTTAGGGCTGCGGCCCGGTTAGTTTCTGATTCTTATAGCTGCTGTGGGCACACCCCTAATGCGTCTCCAGCTTATTGCTGTCAGTCACTAGATATTTAAACCCCCTCCACCCAGAAGGAGGTGCCTGTGCAACACCTTCACTCAGTTTGTTCTTGCAACTGTATTGCCAGGTCCTGTCCACTTACCTGTATCTTCTAGTCTGTGTCCGCCATCTCTGGTGGCTGTATACCCAGACCTGTTACCTGTGTCTACTAGTCCATCTCCGCCATCTCTGGGGGCTGTATACTCAGACCCGTTTCTGTATCTCGTTGCAGTAGCAGTTCCTGTCTGAACTGTCTCCTAGTCTGTTACTTGTTTTGTCTTTATGTCCGTACCCTCCCTTTTCCTGCATTGACTGAACCTGCACCTAGCTCCAATTCGTTGTCTCTGTACTTATGTTTGTGAGTTTTGTGTCAACTAGCTACTTCATTGTAAGTACCTTGTGTGTATCTAGTTCTGCTTGTCTCCTTTCCCTTCCTTTGTATCTACCTTCTGTGTTCTAGCCATCTTTCTGTATTCTCCTATGTGTTCCATGGGAACAGAGCCCTGTCCTCTCTGCCTGCTTCGTCAGCCCTGTTCTGTTCTGCCTTGTCCACTGCTCGAGCGGTTCCTTTCTGCTCTGCCTTGTATACCGCACCTGCGGTTTAGCTCTGCTCCGCTTGTTCTCCGCGTCTGCGTTTTTTTTGCTCTGCTTTGCTTGTCTACCTCATCTGCGGGTTTTGCTCTGTTCAGCTTTGTCTACCGCATCTGCGGTTTTGCTCTGCTTTGCTTGTCTACCTCATCTGTGGTTTTGCTCTGCTTTGCTTGTCTACCGCATCTGCGGGTTTTGCTCTGCTCAGCTTTGTCTACCGCATCTGCGGTTTTGCTTTGCTCAGCTTTGTCTACAGCATCTGCGGTTTTGCTCTGCTTTGCTTGTCTACCGCATTTGCGGGTTTTGCTCTGCTCTGCTTGTCTACCGCATCTGGGGGTTTTGCTCTGCTCAGCTTGTCTACCGCATCTGCGGTTTTGCTCTCTGCCTAGTCTACCGCTCCGTCGGTTCCTTTCTGCTTTGCCGTGTTCACCGCACCTGCGGTTTAGATTTGCTCTGCTAGCTCACCGCTCCGGCGGTTCCTCTTTGCTCTGCCTTGTTCACCGCACTTGCGGTTTAATTCTGCTCTGCCTTGTCCTCCGCTCCGGCGGTTTTGCTTTACTCTACTTGTCTACCGCGTCTGCGGCTCTGTTCCTGTCTCCCAGTCTGTACTGGACTCTATCCAGCTTGGGCTCCAACCTGCTAGTACCCACCTGTCCGCACTCCAGCCATGCTTGCTAGTACCCCATCTGTCTGCACACCAGCCTTGCTTACTAGTACCCCCCCTGTCTGCATACCTGCCATGCCTGCCAGTGCCCACCTGTCTGTATGCCAGCTTAACCTGCCTGTTCCTGCATTCTCCAGTGTGGGTCAACAGCTGTGACCGGGGTATGACCTGGTGTAGCACCTGGTCCCTCTGCTCGGTTCCTTCTTGGTTCACGGAGTCGTTAGCCGCCGTGCTACCTTGGTCGGATCGGGTTGATACTTAGTTACGCCCCTCCAAGCACTCCTCGGTTCATGGTACAGTGGGAACACTAATCATGCTCACGCCTGTCAGACCGGGCGTGAGCGTAACATGCTGTGGTCAGTCAGTCCATTCTTTATAATTAATGGCCTTCGGTTGAAACTCGAGCCATGACGACTTGATGAATTAATGATCTCAAGGAAGATCAATCTTGTGCAAGACTAGATAGGTGTTATGTTCTGCTACCAGAGCTAAGGAAAGAGAGGAGATCTGTCCCTACGATAGAACTCAGCTTTATCCCTACGATGTAACAGGGGACCTGATCCTGCGATCAGACCTGCTAAAGTCCTAAGCTAGTCTGTACGGAGACCTATAGATGTGGGGAAGGAATCCCTACAAGTACTAAGGACTGGGAGGAAAATGGACACCTCCTAACAGAAATAGTAGCAGACAGACGAACAAACAAAATATATAGAACACTGAGGTCCGTAGACCAAGCAAACTAACAGAGTTAGATACAGAGCACAGGCTAGCTAAAGAGTAGAAATACAATGAAGTCCAGCAAAGCCAGAAGGGCGGAGCAGGATTAAATAGGCCAACAAGGTCATGTGACCAGCAAAGGAAAAAACCTAAGAGCAAGGTTCTAACAGTACCCCCCCTTCTAAGAGGATCCTCCGGATCCCCTAGGACCAGGCTTATCAGGAAATCTCCTGTGAAACGCTCTGATAAGTCTGGACGCGGAAACATCATCTGACCTCACCCAAGAGTTATCCTCGGGTCCGAAACCTTTCCAGGCCACAAGATACTGCAAACTACCTCTATACCGTCTAGAGTTAAGGATGCGAGAAATTTCATATTCCCCGTCCTCCACCAGCGGAGGAACAGAGGCAGAGGCGTCACCATCCGACACAACAGCTTTTTTTAACAGAGAGACATGAAATACCGGATTAATTCTCCAGGAGGTAGGAACCTCCAACCTAACAGCAGATTGGTTGACAACCTGAAGCACCTTAAAGGGCCCTACAAACTTGGGACCCAATTTCTTAGAAGGAATCCTCAACCGCAGATTCCTAGAGGACAACCAAACCATGTCACCAACAGCGAACAAAACCTCCTGTCGTTTCCTATCAAAGTAGTCTTTAGATTTTCTGTTGGCCTCCTGAAGATTACCACGCACATCCGTCCAAACTCTCTCCAAATCACCGGAAAAATTCTCCTCCTCAGGCACAGCAGATCCCAACTTGGAGAACGACCCAAACGACGGATGTCTCCCAGAACAACAAAAAAAAGGCGAACAACCAGCAGAAGAAGATGTATGATTGTTCAGAGCAAATTCAGCAAGTGGCAGAAACTCAGACCACCCCTCTTGATTGTCTGCCACAAAACAACGCAAGAACTGCTCAACATCCTGGTTTTTCCTTTCTGTCTGGCCATTAGATTCAGGATGATATCCGGACGAGAACGACAAATGAACTCCCAACCTGTCACAAAAGGCACGCCAAAAACGAGCCACGAACTGAGGACCCCTATCAGAAACAATGTCAGTAGGAACGCCATGAAGTCTGACAATTTCCTTGACAAAGGCCTTAGCGAGAGTTTTAGCGCAGGGCAGTTTGACGAAGGGAACCAAGTGACACATCTTGCTAAAACGGTCCACGACCACCCAGATGACAGTAAAACCCTCAGAGGGGGGAAGGTCAGTTATAAAGTCCATAGCCAAATGTGTCCAAGGAGCACTGGGAACCTCCAAAGGACAAAACAACCCCGCAGCAGGAGTATGTAAGGACTTAGATCTAGCACATATAGTACATTGACGCACCCACTTAATGACTTCCTTCTGCCATCCAGGCCATCAAAAACTGCGACCCACCAGTCTCTTGGTCTCAGAGATTCCGGGATGACCTGCCAACCGAGATTCGTGACACTCAACAAACAAATCTCTCCTAAAGGTCCCAGGCACAAACAACCTCCCATGAGGAGTGTTAGATGGGGCATTCTCCTGTGCTTTAAGAATCTCATCTTCCAAAACGGAGTCCAAAGCAGCTATCACAACACCTTCTTGTAAAATGTTCTCCTCTTTCTCAGCACCGACTATGGGAGATAAACTGCGAGACAAGGCATCCGCCTTAACATTCTTAGTACCAGGGATGTAAGTAACGGAGAAATTAAACCGCGAGAAAAACAGTGCCCACCTAGCCTGACGGGCATTCAGGCGCTTGGCAGCATCAAGATATATCAGATTTTTATGATCCGTAAGAACCTGAACGGGAAATTCCGCACCTTCCAAGAAGTGGCGCCAGTGTTCAAATGCGAGTTTAATAGCCAATAATTCCCGATTACCAATATCGTAATTCAGTTCAGTCTCCGAAAAAATTTTTGAAAAAAAGGCACAGGGATGTAATCCATCCCCGTTATCCTGAGACAATACTGCGCCAACCCCCACAGAGGAAGCATCAACCTCAACCAAAAACGGCTTAGTCACATCAGGCTGCATAAGAATGGGAGCAGAGGTGAACCTCTCCTTGAGATACACAAAAGCTTCAATAGCCTCAGAAGACCACTGAACCGCATCAGCACCTTTCCTGGTGAGATCGGTCAGAGGTTTGACAATACTAGAAAAATTTTTTATGAATTTTCTGTAATAATTGGCGAAACCTAAAAACCTCTGTATCGATTTCAAACCAATAGGCCTAGGCCATTCCTGTACAGCTTGAACTTTAACCGGGTCCATCTCAAAACCTTCGCTGGAGATAATGTAACCCAAAAAACTAATTCTCTGTACAGCGAACTCACATTTCTCCAGCTTAGCAAAAAGCGAATTGTCCATTAACAACTGTAATACCTCACGTACGCTCTGCCAATGAGACTCCAGATCCGGCGAATAAATCAAAATGTCATCCAAATACACAACCACATTTTTGCCGATCAAAGGTCTAAGGATGTCATTAATAAGATTCTGAAAAAATGCAGGAGCATTAGTAAGACCAAAAGGCATAACCAGATTCTCAAAATGACCCACAGGAGTGTTAAAAGCAGTCTTCCATTCGTCACCCTCCTTCATGCGCAACAGATTGTATGCCCCCTTAAGGTCAATTTTAGAGAACCACTTGGCCCCCATTAACTGGTTAAACAGATCAGGAATCAATGGCAGTGGGTAAGGATTGCGTACAGTAATTTTGTTAATCTCACGAAAATCCAGACAAGGACGTAAACCGCCGTCCTTTTTTTTTACAAAAAAATATCCAACCGCCACAGGAGACTTAGAGGGCCTAATGTGACCGGCGGCCAAACTTGTCTGTATGTATTCCTCCAAAGCCTTCCTCTCAGGAATAGTAAGGTTAAATAAACGACTTTTAGGAAGAGTCGCTCCAGGGACAAATTCAATAGAACAATCATAGTCTCTATGGGGAGGCAAAACCTGCGATTCCTTCTCAGAAAAAACTCTCCAAAAATCCTGAATAGGAACAGGCAATTCTCCCCTATCCACAGCTGCAATACGCCCGTTACAACACTTGTCATAACATTTATGGCTCCAGGATTTAATTTCACTGGTAGACCAATCCAGTACAGGATTGTGAAATTTTAACCAGGGCAATCCCAATATTACTGGAGAAGGCAAGTTATTCAAAACTACCAAATCCAATTTCTCATGGTGAACACCATTAATAGTGAGAGGAAATTCACAGACCTTGAGAGTAATATTCTTCAAAGGGGAACCATCCACAGAAACCACAGCAATGGGGGAGGACAAAGGTTCGGGTTTTAAATTGAGTTTTTTCAAGAATCCCCCATCAATTACATTCAGAGTAGACCCACAATCGACAAACACCCGAAATTCCATTAATTTTTCCTGAGCAATCGTGGAAGCAGCTAAAAATACACCCTTGGAATTTAAACAGGCAATACGGGCATGACTGACCATTTTTTTTTCTTTCTTCATACGAAGCTCACAGCCTTTAATCAAATGACCAGATTTTCCGCAATAGAAACACAAGCCTTCAAAAAATCTACGGTCTTTTTCTTGAGAGCGAGGTGCCACCGATCCAATCTCCATCGGTTCACCACTGTTAGTACACACATTCTCATAACCAGAAACTGACATAGCAGAGGATTTGCTCTCATTAACCCTTGCACGCAGTCTCCTATCCACCCGTATAGCTAATTGCATAGCCTGTTGCAAATCTTCAGGTGTAGGATAAGCAATTAGCAGGTCTTTAACCCTTTCATTGAGCCCAGCAAGAAATAGACTTTTCAGAGCAGAATCGTTCCACCCTGTTTGAGTAGACCAACGACGGAAATGAGTACAATATTTTTCCACATTACCTGATCCCTGTTTCAAACGTCTCAACTCAGTCTCAGCTGATGCGACACGGTCAGGATCATCATATAATAGTCCCAAAGCAGAAAAAAAACTATCCACTGATCTGAAGCATGTATCACTAGGTTGCAAAGAAAAGGCCCACTCCTGAGGCTCTTTGCGCAAAAGTGACATTATGAACCCTATGCGCTGGGATTCATCCCCAGAGGACTTGGGTCTCAAACGAAAATACAATAAGCAAGCATTTTTAAATGAGAAAAATTCTCGGTGTTCACCAAAAAGTAAATCCGGCAAACATACCTTAGGCTCCAAGAAATGTGCTCCAGGACAGTTACTCACGTGCTGACGGAGCTCGGCCACCTCCAGAGATTGTCCCTGCAGGCGATGAGCCAAATCCTGAACCGACACCATGATGGAACAGAAAAATCTTTCCTTAGAGAATTTGCAGGCTGGACTTACTGTTATGTTCTGCTACCAGAGCTAAGGAGAGAGGAGATCTGTTCCTACGATAGAACTCAGCTTTATCCCTACGATGTAACAGGGGACCTGATCCTGCGATCAGACCTGCTAAAGTCCTAAGCTAGTCTGTACGGAGACCTATAGATGTGGGGAAGGAATCCCTACAAGTACTAAGGACTGGGAGGAAAATGGGACACCTCCTAACAGAAATAGTAGCAGACAGACAAACAAACAAAATATATAGAACACTGAGGTCCGTAGACCAAGCAAACTAACAGAGTTAGATACAGAGCACAGGCTAGCTAAAGAGTAGAAATACAATGAAGTCCAGCAAAGCCAGAAGGGCGGAGCAGGATTAAATAGGCCAACAAGGTCATGTGACCAGCAAAGGAAAAAACCTAAGAGCAAGGTTCTAACAATAGGTCCACTAGGGTCTTCTTCACCATTATCTTGATAGTATCAATCCATTGGATTGGTTGCTGGTCTTGCTCTTTGCTTTCTTCCTTCTATACTTCAAAGTCTGATGTCCTTTTCCATTGATTGCTGTCTTCCAGTCAATCCTTAGACTAGTGTAAATGCTGTTGTCAGTCAGTCCACAACTAATTCAAACGCTGTGGACTGTCAGTCCTTTTAAATGTTGTGGTCATTCAGTCCACAGTGTAGTCTTAGTAGTGTGGTCAGTCTCTTGTAATTGCGGTATTGATTGTTACACCGCTGATTGCAAGGCTATTCTATGAAATAGAATAGGGGATTCCTCACTTTAGAAGACAGAGGTTGGCCCACAGTCTACTGTAAATATGATCAGGCAGTCCACACCTAGTGTGAATGCTGTGGTCAGTCAATCCATTTTTTATTATTAACGGCCTTCGGTTGAAACTCGAGCTATGAAGACTTGATGAATTAATGATCTTTGGGAAGATCAATTTTGTGAAAGACTAAATAGGTCCACTAGGGTCTTCTACACCGTTATCTTGATAGTGTCAATCCTTTGGATTGGTTGCTGGTCTTCCTCTTTGCTTTCTTCCTTCTATACTTCATAGTATGATGTCCTTTTCCATTGATTGCTGTCTTCCATTCATCCTTAGACTAGTGTAAATGCTGTTGTCAGTCAGTCCACAACTAATTCAAACGCTGTGGACTGTCAGTCCTTTAAAATGCTGTGGTCATTCAGTCCACAGTGTAGTCTTAATACTGTGGTCAGTCTCTTGTAATCGCGGTATTGATTGTTACACCGCTGATTACAAGGCTATTCTATGAAACAGAATAAGAAATTCCTCACTTTAGAAGACAGAGGATAAGGAAAAGAAATGTTCCTTATGTCTCTACCTAAGATATGGTTGTGTTATACTATGAGTTGTGTATAGAAAATATACATATGTAAACCACTAACAGTATATTCTCATGTATCAGAAAGGTGTTGTCACACCTCCGCAGGTCTAGAACTTATGCCTAGACCGACTATTATCAGTAATTAATATGAATATTAATTACCTGTTATGTGACTTTCCACATTCTTTTCTTGGAGTCCACAAGGAAACATTTCAAATCCCACGATGTCAATGGGCGTCAGTCACCTGTAAATATTCAAAAGAGTGATAATATGTTCCTGCTACATTCTATACACACCAAAAAGTATAACACTCTAGGGCCAAAATTACTTATTTCAAAGATAAAGACTGTGGTCAGTCGGTCTGCATTTTATTATAAAAATTGTAGTCAGACAGTGCACAGTCTATTTTAAATTTTATGCTCAATCGGTTCACAGTCTACTGTAAATGTGGTCAGGCAGTCCACATCTAGTGTATATGCTGTGGTCAGTCAGTCAGTCCATTCTTTATATTTAATGGCCTTCGGTTGAAACTCGAGCCATGACGACTTGATGAATTAATGATCTTTAGGAAGATCAATCTTGTGCAAGACTAGATAGGTCCACTAGGGTCTTCTTCACCATTATCTTGATAGTATCAATCAATTGGATTGGTTGCTAGTCTTCCTCTTTGCTTTCCTCCTTCTATATTTCAAAGTATGATGTCCTTTTCCAGTGATTGCTGTTTTCCATTCAATCCTTAGACTAGTGGAAATGCTGTTGTCAGTCAGTCCACAACTAATTCAAACGCTGTGGACTGTCAGTCCTTTTAAATGTTGTGGTCATTTAGTCCACAGTGTAATTTTAATACTGTGGTCAGTCTCTTGTAATCGCGGTATTGATTGTTACACCGCTGATTACAAGGCTATTCTATGAAATAGAATAAGGGATATCTCACTTTAAAAGACAGAGGTTGGCCCACAGTCTAGTCTACTGTAAATATGATCAGGCAGTCCACACCTAGTGTGAATGCTGTGGTCAGTCAGTCCATTTTTTATTATTAACGGCCTTGGGTTGAAATTTGAGCCATGACGACTGGATGAATTAACGATCTTTAGGAAGATCAATTTTGTGAAAGACTACATAGGTCCACTAGGCTCTTCACCACCGTTATCTTGATAGTATCAATCCTTAGGATTGGCTGCTGGTCTTCCTCTTTGCTTTCTTCCTTCTATACTTCAAAGTATGATGTCCTTTTCCAGTGATTGCTGTCTTCCAGTCAATCCTTAGACTAGTGTAAATGCTGTTGTCAGTCAGTCCACAACTAATTCAAACGCTGTGGACTGTCAGTCCTTTAAAATGCTGTGGTCATTCAGTCCACAGTGTAGTCTTAATAATGTGGTCAGTCTCTTGTAATCCCGGTATTGATTGTTACACCGCTGATTACAAGGCTATTCTATGAAATAGAATAAGGGATTCCTCCTTTTAAAAGACAGAGGTTGGCCAACAGTCTAGTCTATTGTAAATGTAGTCAAGCAGTCCACACCTAGTGTGAATGCTATACTCAGGCAGTCCACACCCAGTGTGAATGCTGTGGTCAGTCAGCCCATTTTTTATTAACGGCCTTCGGATGAAACTCGAGCCATGACGACTGGATGAATTAACGATCTATAGGAAGATCAATTTTGTGAAAGACTACTTAGGTCCAGTAGGGTCTTCTCCACCGTTATCTTGATAGTGTCAATTCTTTGGATTGGCTGCTGGTCTTACTCTTTGCTTTCTTTCTTCTATACTTCAAAGTATGATGTCCTTTTCCAGTGATTGCTGTCATCCAGTCAATCCTTAGACTAGTGTAAATGCTGTTGTCAGTCAGTCCACACCTAATTTAGATGCTGTGGACTGTCAGTCCTCGTAAATTTTGTTGTCAATTGGTCCACAGTGTAGTCTTAATGCTGTGGTCAGTCTCTTGTA
Organism: Phyllobates terribilis; assembly: GCF_046119375.1. Taxonomy (NCBI): domain Eukaryota; kingdom Metazoa; phylum Chordata; class Amphibia; order Anura; family Dendrobatidae; genus Phyllobates; species Phyllobates terribilis. The sequence goes on from NW_027362764.1 coordinate 752,608,096, forward strand.
ATCGCGGTATTGATTGTTACACCGCTGATTACAAGGCTATTCTATGAAACAGAATAAGGGATTCCTCACTTTAGAATACAGAGGATAAGGAAAAGAAATGTTCCTTATGTCTCTACCTAAGATATGGTTGTGTTATACTAGGAGTTGTGTATAGAAAATATACATATGTAAACCACTAACAGTATATTCTCATGTATCAGAAAGGTGTTGTCACACCTCCGCAGGTCTAGAACTTATGCCTAGACCGACTATTATCAGTAATTAATATGAATATTAATTACCTGTTATGTGACTTTCCACATTCTTTTCTTGGAGTCCACAGGAAACATTTCAAATCCCACCATGTCAAAGGGCGTCAGTCACCTGTAAATATTCAAAAGAGTGATAATATGTTCCTGCTACATGCTATACACAACAAAGAGCATAACACTCTAGGGCCAAAATTACTTATTTCAAAGATAAAGACTGTGGTCAGTCGGTCTGCATTTTATTATAAAAATTGTAGTCAGACAGTCCACTCTAAATTTTATGCTCAATTGGTTCACAGTCTACTGTAAATGTGGTCTGGCAGTCCACATCTAGTGTATATGCTGTGGTCAGTCCATATTTTATTATTAAAGGCCTTTGGTAGAAACTCTAGCAATGATGTGTTGGGTGTTTGCTGGATCTGAAATGGGTTCAGAATCATCTGTGGATTCTATGGTCTACCATTCTGGTCCAGCCAGGGCAGATGCTGCTCAGCATCATTATCAGTCCCAACGACTAGCTGGTGCACGAGATGTGCAGGTTGTCTCTTGGGTATTTGTGCCTAGCAACATGAAGCATAGGTTGCGGAGGGAGACAGGGCTTCTGCAGCCTAAGTCCAGGATGCATCGCACTGAGCATGCCCGTGACATGGCGGACCGTGATTGGTGGTTTGGGAGTCAGCTGACCCGGTGACCTGGCACCGCCTGATTGGTCGTGGGTGACGTCACCAATGGTGCGACGGTGCGCAGGGCTTAATCTTTAAAAGACCCGCCCACAAACATGACTGCGCGCTCTGATCTTTGAGCAATGATGGTGTGTGGACGCTTGGTCTCTTGGGCTCCACGTGTGTTTTATTTTCTGCTAGGCAGGTGTAGTGGAAATAGGCAGGCTAGTTGAAATAGGCAGGTAGCTTCGTCTCACGGTCTGGCTCAGGCAAAGGGGTCGCCTTACACCCCAAGCAGCCTGCAGACCCCCCAGGCTGCATCGCGGACCCCGGGTTCGGTTGCGTTCCATTATAATAAAGTTGTTTGCAATCGTCCCCTTAACAGTATCAGAGCGCCAGGGTCTTACTGAACATGGCTGACAAACAGCAACTGCAGCGCTATATACAGCAACTTGAGGCCAGACTTAGGACTCTGGAACAAGCTGCCCCGGTCGCTGATATCACTGCAGTAGCTACCCTGGCAGCTTCTCAAGCAGCCAATCTGGTTAACACGGCTGCGGAGAATGCTGCGACAGCTGCAACTGCCCCATTACCCCGTTTTGCTCTCCCAGAAAAATTTTCTGGGGACAGTAAATCCTGCAGGGGTTTTATTAATTTATGCTCCATTCATTTGAAGATGATGGAGGCACGGTTCCCAAAGTGGGTTATTTCATCTCATTACTCTCCCACAGGGCTCTGGAGTGGGCTACTCCTCTATGGGAGCGGAATGATCCGGTTGTGGCTAATGCGGGTCTTTTCCTTAAGACCCTAAAGAGTGTGTTCCTAGGTCCTCAGGTCATGCATGATACGCTCTTAAGCTTCTTGCGTTGATCCAGGGTTCGGCCACTGCCAGCCACTATGCCATCCAGTTCAGAACCTTAGCGGCTGAACTGGATTGGCCTGAGCGGTCGCTTATGCCGGTGTTTTGGAGGGGGTTGGCAGGGCATATTAAAGATGCTCTAGCTACCAGAGAGATCCCAACCTCTCTGAAAGAGTTGATCACTCTCGCTAACCGAATAGATCTGCGTCATGCAGAACGCAAGTTAGAGCTGGAGGTTTCCAGACCCCGGTTTCGGAGAATTTCTTCCTGGGGTAAGAATTGTGTGCCTCAATGTATGGTTACAGCCGCCCGGAGGGTAGTCTCAGAGCCTTCTCCCGACTTGTCCGCTCTGCCAGTACAATATCGTAGTTTTGCGGACGTCTTTTCCAAAAAGGGTGCAGAGACTCTACCCCCCCACCGACCGTATGACTGTCCTATTGACTTGGTCCCCGGTACGGAGCCCCCTTGCGGTAGGGTTTATCCCCTCTCTGTACCCGAGACCCAGGCCATGTCAGACTATATCAAAGAGAACCTGGCCCGGGGGTTTATCTGAAAATCGGTCTCTCCTGCTGGAGCGGGGTTTTTCTTCATCCAGAAGAGGGTGATTTACGTCCCTGCATTGATTACAGAGGACTAAATGCCATCACCATCAAAAATAAATACCCTCTGCCCCTTATTTCTGAACTATTCGACATGTTGCGAGGGGCTAACATCTTCACTAAATTGGACCAGCGAGGGGCCTATAATCTTGTGCGAATCCGTGAGGGTGACGAGTGGAAAACAGCCTTTAACACTCGTGATGGTCATTACGAGTATCTCGTCATGCCTTTCGGGTTATGCAATGCCCCTGCGGTTTTTCAAGATTTTGTCAACGATATCTTTCGGGATTTGCTGCTATCTTCCGTGGTAGTCTATCTTGATGATATCCTTATCTTTTCCCCGGACCTCTCCACACACAGAGAGGATGTTCGCAGAGTTTTTGAACGATTGCGAGCAAATTCTTTGTATTGTAAGCTGGAGAAGTGTCAGTTTGAACGAGAGTCTCTACCGTTCCTGGGCTACATCATATCCAGTAAGGGATTGGCTATTGACCCACAAAAGTTGGTGGCGGTACAGAACTGGCAGGAGCCCCACTCCCTTAAAGCGGTACAACGCTTCATGGGCTTTATCAACTGCTACCGGCAGTTCATACCACATTTTTCCACACTGGTGGCTGCTTTAGCCGCTTTAACCAGGAAGGGTGCCAATCCCAAGAATTGGTCTAAGGAGACATCCGAGGCGTTCCAGGAGATTAAGTCCTATTTTTCTAGAGCTCCCATTCTCCATCGCCCGGATGTGGACAAGCCATTTTTCCTGGAGGTCGATGCCTCCTCTGTGGGAGCAGGAGCGGTTCTCTCTCAAAAGAATGAACAGGGTCGGACAAGACCATGTTTTTTCTTCTCCAAGACCTTCTCTCCAGCAGAGAAGAATTATACGATTGGTGACAAAGAGTTACTTGCTATTAAGATGGCTTTTTCGGAATGGAGGTACCTCTTGGAGGGAGCTAAACATCCTTTCGTGGTATATTCCGATCATAAAAATCTTTCGTACCTACAGACGGCGCAGCGTCTTAACCCGAGGCAGGCCAGGTGGTCTCTTTTCTTTTCCCGGTTCAATTTCTGTATTCACTTTTTAAAAGGGGAAAAGAACCCCCGGGCGGATGCTTTGTCCCGGTCTATGGATACCGTTGAGGATGAGGACGAGCCCAGGCTTATTTTTCCTCCAGAGTGTATGCGGACGGTGGCTCCAGTGTCTCTAAACCAGGTCCCTCCCGGGAGGACATTCGTTCCTCCTAATTTACAGAATGAGGTACTCTCCTGGGCACATGCCTCTAAGATCGGAGGTCATTTTGGGGACAAACGTACCACGGAGTTTCTCCAACGGTCGTATTGGCGGCCTCGGTTATCCCAGGACATTAAAGAATATGTCCAAGCGTGTGTCTCCTGTGCAAGAAACAAATCGTCCCGTCAGAAGCCGGCTGGTCTTCTTCATCCGTTACCCGTGGCGGATAGACCTTGGGAGCTGGTTGGGATGGATTTTATTGTCGAGTTACCTAAGTCCTGGGGAAACGTGACAATATGGGTGGTGTCTGACCATTTTTCTAAGATGGTTCACCTGGTTCCTCTGCCTAGGGTTCCCTCTTCCCGTGTTCTGGTATCACTGTTCATTTGTCACGTTTTCCGTCTCCACGGAATGCCTGATAGGATTGTCTGTGAAAGGGGTCCACAGTTTTCCTCCCGGTTCTGGAAAGAATTGTGTAATTTGCTTAGCATTGAACTGAAGCTTTCTACTGCCTATCACCCGGAGACCAATGGTCTGGTGGAACGCACTAACCAGACGCTTGTGACATACTTGCGTCATTTCGTTTCGGCCAACCAGAATGACTGGGCGATATTGCTCCCCTGGGCAGAGTTTGCCCTAAACAACGCTGTGGCAGATTCCACAGGTCAGACTCCGTTTCTCCTAAATAATGGCCAACATCCGCGAGTCCCGGTTCCTATGCCAGTTTCCTCTGTGGAACCTGGGGTCAGAGATTGGGCTCTGGAGGCGCGGGAGGTTTGGGATCATACCCAGGATGCGATATTGGCCTCCAAGAATCGAATGAGAGAGTCGGCTGACACTCATCGCCGTCCAGCCCCCGTATTCTCCCCGGGCGACAGGGTGTGGCTCGCGGCTCGCAATATCAGAGTACGCGGGGAATCCGCTAAGTTTGCCCCCCATTTTATTGGTCCTTTCAGAATTTTGGCCCAAATAAACCCCGTTGTGTACCGGTTACAGTTACCACGACACATGAGGATTCACGACACTTTTCATGTGTCGCTCCTTAAGCCGGTTTGCCTGACCAAATTCTCGGAACCCCAACCTGCTCCAGACTCCAGGGGTGATGATTTCGAGGTACAGGCGATTGTGGGGTCTAAGATGGTTCGTGGAAAAAAATATTACCTTGTACACTGGAGGGGCCATGGATCTGAGGATTGTTCATGGGAACCAGTGGACCACATTCATGCTCCATTGCTCATTGAGGAATATGAGTGTCAAGTGGAGGGGGATGTTAGAAGGGGGGATAATGTTAGGTGTTGGGTGTTTGCTGGATCTGAAATGGGTTCAGAATCATCAGTGGATTCTGTGGTCTCCCATTCTGGTCCAGCTGGGGCAAATGCTGCTCAGCATCGTCATCAGTCCCAACGCCTAGCTGGTGCAGGTTGTCTCTTGGGTATTTGTGCCTAGCAACATGAAGCATAGGTTGCGGAGGGAGACAGGGCTTCTGCAGCCTAAGTCCAAGATGCATCGCACTGAGCATGCCCGTGACATGGCGGACCGTGATTGGTGGTTTGGGAGTCAGCTGACCCGGTGACCTGGCACCGCCTGATTGGTCGCGGGTGACGTCACCAATGGTGCGACGGTGGGCAGGGCTTAATCTTTAAAAGACCCGCCCACAAACATGGCGGCGCGCTCTGATCTTTGAGCAATGATGGTGTTGTGTGGACGCTTGGTCTCTTGGGCTCCACGTGTGCTTTAGTTTCTGCTAGGCAGGTGTTCTGGAAGTAGGCAGGCTAGTTGAAATAGGCAGGTAGCTTCGTCTCACGGTCTGGCTCAGGCAAAGGGGTTGCCTTACACCCCAAGCAGCCTGCAGACGCCCTATCCCTGATAACACCTGTAAGCCACGTGGAGTGATACTCCTCAGTCTGGTAGCACGCCGGCTGGAGGCACGTATGCGCCGGCGTGAGTCACACATGCATCCAAGCGCCAACAGAGTAGTAGTCCCTGTGCTGCAACAGGTCTACAGATATATTATTTATCACACATCTCCCGTGCCGTTAACGGAGAAAGTGCGAATCCCTATTCCCGTTCCGGTGTGCTGTAACACGGAGGGGATTGTTATTTAAGTTGGTTGTTTCCTTCTCACCCAGAAGGTGTTCGGCCGCAGTCCTCCAGGCCGCATCGCGGACCCCGGGTTCGGTTGCGTTCCATTATAATAAAGTTCTTTGCAACCGTCCCCTTAACATGACGACTGGATGAATTAACGATCTTTGGAAAGATCAATTTTGTGCAAGACTAGATGGGTCCACTAGGGTTTTCTTCACCATTATCTAGATAGTGTAAATCCTTTGGATTGGTTGCTGGTCTTCCTCTTTGCCTACTTCCTTCTATTCTTCCGAGTATGATGTCCCTTTCCAGTAATTGCTGTCTTCCAGTCAATCCATAGACTAGTGTAAATGCTGTTGTCAGTCAGTCCACACCTAATTTAAATGCTGATTACAAATCTATTCTATGAAACAGAATAAGGGATTCCTCACTTTAGAAGACTGAGGATAATGAAAAGACATGTTCCTTATGTCTCTACCTAAGATATGGTTGTGTTATACTAGGAGTTGTGTATAGAAAATATACATATGTAAACCACTAACAGTATATTCTCATGTATCAGAAAGGTGTTGTCACACCTCCGCAGGTCTAGAACGTATGCCTAGACTGACTATTATCAGTAATTAATATGAATATTAATTACCTGTTATGTGACTTTCCACATTCTTTTCTTGGAGTCCACAAGGAAACATTTTAAATCTCACCAAGTCAAAGGGCATCAGTCACCTGTAAATATTCAAAAGAGTGATAATGTATAACAGTCTAGGGCCAAAATTACTTATTTCAAAGGTAAAGGCTGTGGTCAGTCGGTTTGCATTCTATTATAAAAATTGTAGTCAGATAGTCCACAGTCTATTTTAAATTTTCTGCTCAATCGTTTCACATTATACTGTAAGTGTGGTCAGGCAGTCCACATCTAGTGTATATGCTGTGTAACATCCCTGGCGGCATGCTTGCATGGTGCACCACCTCCCACCATGCAAGACCGCAATCTTACCCTTCACTCCAGCCTGCAAGCCGTGTTCCTGTTCATGCTGTGTGCATTCCTCTTGACTGTCTGCTTCGGGCGGCGGCCCGGTTAGTTTCTGATTCTTATAGCTGCTGTGGGCACACCCCTAATGCATCTCCAGCTTATTGCTGTCAGTCACTAGATATTTAAACCCCCTCCACCCAGAAGGAGGTGCCTGTGCAACACCTTCACTCAGTTTGTTCTTGCAACTGTATTGCCAGTTCCTGTCCACTTACCTGTATCTTCTTGTCTGTGTCCGCCATCTCTGGTGGCTGTATACCCAGACCTGTTACCTGTGTCTTCTAGTCCATCTGCGCCATCTCTGGGGGCTGTATACCCAGACCCGTTTCTGTATCTCGTTGCAGTAGCAGTTCCTGTCTGAACTGTCTCCTAGTCTGTTACTTGTTTTGTCTTTATGTCCGTACCCTCCCTTTTCCTGCATTGACTGAACCTGCACCTAGCTCCAATTCGTTGTCTCTGTACTTCTGTTTGTGAGTTTTGTGTCAACTAGCTACTTCATTGTAAGTACCTTGTGTGTATCTAGTTCTGCTTGTCTCCTTTCCCTTACTTTGTATCTACCTTCTGTGTTCTAGCCATCTTTCTGTATTCTCCTATGTGTTCCATGGGAACAGAGCCCTGTCCTCTCTGCCTGCTTCGTCAGCCCTGTTCTGTTCTGCCTTGTCCACTGCTCGAGCGGTTCCTTTCTGCTCTGCCTTGTATACCGCACCTGCGGTTTAGCTCTGCTCCGCTTGTTCTCCGCGTCTGCGTTTTTTTTGCTCTGCTTGCTTGTCTACCGCATCTGCGGGTTTTGCTCTGCTCAGCTTTGTCTACCGCATCTGCGGTTTTGCTCTGCTTTGCTTGTCTACCTCATCTGTGGTTTTGCTCTGCTTTGCTTGTCTACCGCATCTGCGGGTTTTGCTCTGCTCAGCTTTGTCTACCGCATCTGCGGTTTTGCTCTGCTCAGCTTTGTCTACCGCATCTGCGGTTTTGCTCTGCTTTGCTTGTCTACCGCATCTGCGGGTTTTGCTCTGCTCAGCTTTGTCTACCGCATCTGCGGTTTTGCTCTGCTCAGCCTTGTCTACCGCATCTGCGGTTTTGCTCTGCTCAGCTTTGTCTACCGCATCTGCGGTTTTGCTCTGCTTTGCTTGTCTACCGCATCTGCGGGTTTTGCTCTGCTCAGCTTTGTCTACCGCATCTGCTTTTTTGCTCTGCTCAGCTTTGTCTACCGCATCTGCGGTTTTGCTCTGCTTTGCTTGTCTACCACATCTGCGGGTTTTGCTCTGCTCAGCTTTGTCTACCGCATCTGCGGTTTTGCTCTGCTCTGCATTGTCTACAGCATCTGCCGTTTTGCTCTGCTCAGCTTTGTCTACAGCATCTGCGGTTTTGCTCTGCTTTGCTTGTCTCCCGCATTTGCGGGTTTTGCTCTGCTCAGCTTGTCTACCGCATTTGCGGGTTTTGCTCTGCTCAGCTTGTCTACCGCATCTGCGGTTTTGCTCTCTGCCTAGTCTACCGCTCCGTCGGTTCCTTTCTGCTTTGCCGTGTTCACCGCACCTGCGGTTTAGTTTTGCTCTGCTAGCTCACCGCTCCGGCGGTTCCTCTTTGCTCTGCCTTGTTCACCGCACTTGCGGTTTAATTCTGCTCTGCCTTGTCCTCCGCTCCGGCGGTTTTGCTTTACTCTATTTGTCTACCGCGTCTGCGGCTCTGTTCCTGTCTCCCAGTCTGTACTGGACTCTATCCAGCTTGGGCTCCAACCTGCTAGTACCCACCTGTCCGCACTCCAGCCGTGCTTGCTCGTACCCCATCTGTCTGCACACCATCCTTGCTTACTAGTACCCCCCCTGTCTGCATACCTGCCATGCCTGCCAGTGCCCACCTGTCTGTATGCCAGCTTAACCTGCCTGTTCCTGCATTCTCCAGTGTGGGTCAACAGCTGTGACCGGGGTCTGACCTGGTGTAGCACCTGGTCCCTCTGCTCGGTTCCTTCTTGGTTCACGGAGTCGTTAGCCGCCGCGCTACCTTCTTCGGATCGGGTTGATACTTAGTTACGCCCCTCCAAGCACTCCTCGGTTCATGGTACAGTGGGAACACTAATCATGCTCACGCCTGTCAGCCCGGGCGTGAGCGTAACATGCTGTGGTCAGTCAGTCAGTCCATTCTTTATAATTAATGGCCTTCAGTTGAAACTTGAGCCATGACGACTTGATGAATTAATGATCTTTAGGAAGATCAATCTTGTGCAAGACTAGATAGGTCCACTAGGGTCTTCTTCACCATTATCTTGATAGTATCAATCCATTGGATTGGTTGCTGGTCTTGCTCTTTGCTTTCTTCCTTCTATACTTCAAAGTCTGATGTCCTTTTCCATTGATTGCTGTCTTTCATTCAATCCTTAGACTAGTGTAAATGCTGTTGTTAGTCAGTCCACAACTAATTTAAACGCTGTGGACTGTCAGTCCTTTTAAATGCTGTGGTCATTCAGTCCACAGTGTCTTAATAGTGTGGTTAGTCTCTTATAATCGCGGTATTGATTGTTACATCGCTGATTACAAGGCTATTCTCTGAAATCGAATAGGGGATTCCTCACTTTAGAAGACAGAGGTTGGCCCACAATCTACTGTAAATATGATCAGGCAGTCCACAACTAGTGTGAATGCTGTGGTCAGTCAGTCCATTTTTTATTAATAACGGCCTTCGGTTGAGACTCTAGCCATGACAACTGGATGAATTAACGATCTTTGGGAAGATCAATTTTGTGCAAGACTAGATGGGTCCACTAGGGTTTTCCTAACCATTATCTTGATAGTGTCAATCCCTTGGATTGGTTGCTGGTCTTCCTATTTGCCTACTTCCTTCTATTCTCCCGAGTATGATGTCCCTTTCCAGTAATTGCTGTCTTCCAGTCAATCCATAGACTAGTGTAAATGCTGTTGTCAGTCAGTCCACACCTAATTCAAATGCTGTTGTCAGTCAGTCCACACCTAATTTAGATGCTGTGGACTGTTAGTCCTCGTAAATTTTGTGGTCAGTTGGTCCACAGTGTAGTCTCAATGCTGTGGTCAGTCTCTTGTAATCGCGGTATTGATTGTTACACCGCTGATTACAAGGCTGTTCTATGAAACAGAATAAGGGATTCCTCACTTTAGAAGACAGAGGATAAGAAAAAGAAATGTTCCTTATGTCTCTACCTAAGATATGGTTGTGTTATACTAGGAGTTGTGTATAGAAAATATACATATGTAAACCACTAACAGTATATTCTCATGTATCAGAAAGGTGTTGTCACACCTCCGCAGTTCTAGAACTTATGCCTAGACCGACTATTATCAGTAATTAATATGAATATTAATTACCTGTTATGTGACTTTCCACATTCTTTTCTTGGAGTCCACAAGGAAACATTTCAAATCCCACGATGTCAATGGGCGTCAGTCACCTGTAAATATTCAAAAGAGTGATAATATGTTCCTGCTACATGCTATACACACCAAAAAGTATAACACTCTAGGGCCAAAATTACTTATTTCAAAGATAAAGACTGTGGTCAGTCGGTCTGTATTTTATTATAAAAATTGTAGTCAGACAGTCCACAGTCTATTTTACATTTTATTCTCTATCGGTTCACAGTCTACTGTAAATGTGGTCAGCCAGTCCACATTTAGTGTATATGCTGTGGTCAGTCAGTCAGTCCATTCTTTATAATTAATGGCCTTCGGTCGGTTGAAACTCGAGCCATGACGACTTGATGAATTAATGATCTTTAGGAAGATCAATCTTGTGGAAGACTAGATAGGTCCTCTAGGGTCTTCTTAACCATTATCTTTATAGTATCAATCCATTGGATTGGTTGCTGGTCTTGCTCTTTGCTTTCTTCCTTTTATACTTCAAAGTATGATGTCTTTTTCCAGTGATTGCTGTCTTCCAGTCAATCCTTAGACTAGTGTAAATGCTGTTGTCAGTCAGTCCACAACTAATTCAAACGCTGTGGACTGTCAGTCCTTTTAAATGCTGTGGTCATTCAGTCCACAGTGTAGTCTTAATAATGTGGTCAGTCTCTTGTAATCCCGGTATTGATTGTTACACCGCTGATTACAAGGCTATTCTATGAAATAGAATAAGGGATTCCTCCTTTTAAAAGACAGAGGTTGGCCAACAGTCTAGTCTATTGTAAATGTAGTCAAGCAGTCCACACCTAGTGTGAATGCTATACTCAGGCAGTCCACACCCAGTGTGAATGCTGTGGTCAGTCAGCCCATTTTTTATTAACGGCCTTCGGATGAAACTCGAGCCATGACGACTGGATGAATTAACGATCTATAGGAAGATCAATTTTGTGAAAGACTACTTAGGTCCAGTAGGGTCTTCTCCACCGTTATCTTGATAGTGTCAATTCTTTGGATTGGCTGCTGGTCTTACTCTTTGCTTTCTTTCTTCTATACTTCAAAGTATGATGTCCTTTTCCAGTGATTGCTGTCTTCCAGTCAATCCTTAGACTAGTGTAAATGCTGTTGTCAGTCAGTCCACACCTAATTTATATGCTGTGGACTGTCAGTCCTCGTAAATTTTGTGGTCAATTGGTCCACAGTGTAGTCTTAATGCTGTGGTCAGTCTCTTGTAATCGCGGTATTGATTGTTACACCGCTGATTACAAGTCTATTCTATAAAACAGACTAAAGGATTCCTCACTTTAGAATACAGAGGATAAGGAAAAGAAATGTTCCTTATGTCTCTACCTAAGATATGGTTGTGTTATACTATGAGTTGTGTATAGAAAATATACATATGTAAACCACTAACAGTATATTCTCATCTATCAGAAAGGTGTTGTCACACCTCCGCAGGTCTAGAACTTATGCCTAGACCGACTATTATCAGTAATTAATATGAATATTAATTACCTGTTATGTGACTTTCCACATTCTTTTCTTGGAGTCCACAAGGAAACATTTCAAATCCCACGATGTCAATGGGCGTCAGTCACCTGTAAATATTCAAAAGAGTGATAATATGTTCCTGCTACATGCTATACACACCAAAAAGTATAACACTCTAGGGCCAAAATTACTTATTTCAAAGATAAAGACTGTGGTCAGTCGGTCTGCATTTTATTATAAAAATTGTAGTCAGACAGTCCACTATAAATTTTATGCTCAATTGGTTCACAGTCTACTGTAAATGTGGTCTGGCAGTCCACATCTAGTGTATATGCTGTGGTCAGTCCATATTTTATTATTAAAGGCCTTTGGTAGAAACTCTAGCAATGATGTGTTGGGTGTTTGCTGGATCTGAAATGGTTTCAGAATCATCAGTGGATTCTATGGTCTACCATTCTGGTCCAGCCAGGGCAGATGCTGCTCAGCATCATTATCAGTCCCAACGACTAGCTGGTGCATGAGATGTGCAGGTTGTCTCTTAGGTATTTGTGCCTAGCAACATGAAGCATAGGTTGCGGAGGGAGACAGGGCTTCTGCAGCCTAAGTCCAGGATGCATCGCACTGAGCATGCCCGTGACATGGCGGACCGTGATTGGTGGTTTGGGAGTCAGCTGACCCGGTGACCTGGCACCGCCTGATTGGTCGTGGGTGACGTCACCAATGGTGCGACGGTGCGCAGGGCTTAATCTTTAAAAGACCCGCCCACAAATATGACTGCGCGCTCTGATCTTTGAGCAATGATGGTGTGTGGACGCTTGGTCTCTTGGGCTCCACGTGTGTTTTAGTTTCTGCTAGGCAGGTGTAGTGGAAATAGGCAGGCTAGTTGAAATAGGCAGGTAGCTTCGTCTCACGGTCTGGCTCAGGCAAAGGGGTCGCCTTACACCCCAAGCCGCCTGCAGACCCCCCAGGCTGCATCGCGGACCCCGGGTTCGGTTGCGTTCCATTATAATAAAGTTGTTTGCAATCGTCCCCTTAACAGTATCAGAGCGCCAGGGTCTTACTGAACATGGCTGACAAACAGCAACTGCAGCGCTATATACAGCAACTTGAGGCCAGACTTAGGACTCTGGAACAAGCTGCCCCGGTCGCTGATATCACTGCAGTAGCTACCCTGGCAGCTTCTCAAGCAGCCAATCTGGTTAACACGGCTGCGGAGAATGCTGCGACAGCTGCAACTGCCCCATTACCCCGTTTTGCTCTCCCAGAAAAATTTTCTGGGGACAGTAAATCCTGCAGGGGTTTTATTAATTTATGCTCCATTCATTTGAAGATGATGGAGGCACGGTTCCCAAAGTGGGTTATTTCATCTCATTACTCTCCCACAGGGCTCTGGAGTGGGCTACTCCTCTATGGGAGCGGAATGATCCGGTTGTGGCTAATGCGGGTCTTTTCCTTAAGACCCTAAAGAGTGTGTTCCTAGGTCCTCAGGTCATGCATGATAAGCTCTTAAGCTTCTTGCGTTGATCCAGGGTTCGGCCACTGCCAGCCACTATGCCATCCAGTTCAGAACCTTAGCGGCTGAACTGGATTGGCCTGAGCGGTCGCTTATGCCGGTGTTTTGGAGGGGGTTGGCAGGGCATATTAAAGATGCTCTAGCTACCAGAGAGATCCCAACCTCTCTGAAAGAGTTGATCACTCTCGCTAACCGAATAGATCTGCGTCATGCAGAACGCAAGTTAGAGCTGGAGGTTTCCAGACCCCGGTTTCGGAGAATTTCTTCCTGGGGTAAGAATTGTGTGCCTCAATGTATGGTTACAGCCGCCCGGAGGGTAGTCTCAGAGCCTTCTCCCGACTTGTCCGCTCTGCCAGTACAATATCGTAGTTTTGCGGACGTCTTTTCCAAAAAGGGTGCAGAGACTCTACCCCCCCACCGACCGTATGACTGTCCTATTGACTTGGTCCCCGGTACGGAGCCCCCTTGCGGTAGGGTTTATCCCCTCTCTGTACCCGAGACCCAGGCCATGTCAGACTAGATCAAAGAGAACCTGGCCCGGGGGTTTATCTGAAAATCGGTCTCTCCTGCTGGAGCGGGGTTTTTCTTCATCCAGAAGAGGGTGATTTACGTCCCTGCATTGATTACAGAGGACTAAATGCCATCACCATCAAAAATAAATACCCTCTGCCCCTTATTTCTGAACTATTCGACATGTTGCGAGGGGCTAACATCTTCACTAAATTGGACCAGCGAGGGGCCTATAATCTTGTGCGAATCCGTGAGGGTGACGAGTGGAAAACAGCCTTTAACACTCGTGATGGTCATTACGAGTAGTGTTGAGCCACCCCCGTAGTGTTCGAGTTCGGTTCGGTTCGTCGAACACCCGTGTGTTCGCCGAACTGTTCGTCGAACTGTTCGTCGAACACCTTCGAACACCGTTAAAACCAATGGCAGGCAAACAAAAACACATAGAAACACATAGAAAACACCTTCAAAGGTGTCCAAAAGCTGACAAACTGCTCAGAAGACACAACTAACACATGGAAAAGTGACAAGTACATATAGTCATGCGAAAAGAAAAGAGGTGGAGGAGTAAATGGAGGGGGAGACACAGATATAGGCATGTCATGCCCTTCTAAAATCCAAAAAGTGAGAAGCCGAGACGGCCAGTCCGCTCCTGCCCGTGCCACCTCCGTGTCGCCGGGTTTGTGCCAGAGCCGCGGTGAACCCTGACGGCCAGCCCCCCTCTCCCAATACTGGTGCCTGTCCGCTGGTGGGTCGAGAGAGCCCCCCTGTGGTGGAGGCAGCTCTAAGCTTTTTAATTTAAATTGTCCCTCTAATTTGAATGAATACACTTTAAATCCATTTACAAGGATCTATTAGAGGGCAAGTCTCATGCCAGCAGCCGCGTAATTCCAGCTCCAGTAGCGTCCACTAAAGCTGCTGCAGTTAAAAAGCTTTTATAAGGATCGAGCTCGGCTGTCCACCGCAAGGCATCCTAGTGCCAGTCCCAGCCCCTATGCCTTGGGGTGCCTCCTGATGCTCTTCACTAAGTATCCCGTGGTCCCGAAGCATTTCCTTTGAAAAAATTAAGTGTCCAAACTACAGGTGGTGTAGCTTGCTTAACAGCCGGGATAATCCGCTGACTAGCAGACACTGCTACTAGGCACAAAGTATTTCCTGGGCTAGATGCAGTTAAAAATTTGTAAGTAGATACTCTCGTTGGATGCTGAGAAAGCATTCCATAGAGTCTCCTGGCACGCCATATATGATTCTCTTAAAAAGCTTGGGGTAGGGGTCTAGGGGACCCTTTTATAGCCAAAATCACAGCCCTGTATCACAATACGTCACCTAGGCTGAAGATAAATGGAACTGTAGCACCGAGGGCTCGGTTGCTACAGACGTATTGCACCTCACCCAGAGGTGTGATATCTCACTCTCAGATAAGGATGGAGTGTGGATCAGGACCCGACACCTGCATGCATTACACCACATTGCCGTGGGGCAGGGCGACCAATATGCCCCTGAGATGGGCACGACAGTCCCTGTCCCTGGCTGGAGTGGGGGGAGGGAACACTGAGGAAGGGGAACCCTGCAGTGCAGGAGCAGGGAGGAAGCAGTTCCTGGGTGCATTGAGAAGGGAGTATAAAAGGTGGGCACCATCTTAGTTCAGTGCAGAGAAGTCTGAGCAGAAGTGGCAGGGAGCAGGGGCTCTGCATGAGCTCTGCTCCGGAGACGGGCCTAGTAACAGAGGCCCAGGCCTGCAAGAGGGAGAAGGAAGGAAGAGGAGCGGAGAAGGCTCCAGGAACGAGGAATGAAGGGATCCCAGGGGTGCGGACGGGCGAGTCGCCACCGCACGCCCGAATCCACCTGCGTGGAGGGGTCAGGCCAAAGGGGGAGACCGGTCACCGAACTAGTGGAGGCAGGAAACGACCCTCAGCTAGAAACCGGAGGCTCTGACATTTTATGTGGCGCAGCCCCTTGCTCCACCCGCTAGGAAGGCACCACATAGGGTCAGGGAAACTGGCGCCAAGTTTACCAAGAGGAGGCCCGAGGCAGCCGGACAGAAGTGTTGGTAAGAAAGGCCAGACAAAGGACACACAAAGGGGGTCCTGTGAAGCGCTCCAAAGTTATCTGGGAGTTGTCTGAGCCCCTCACCTGGTGAGCACAGTACGACGTGGGCAGCCGTTACCTGCAGACGTGGTCTGGATAATAAGAACTGTGAGTAAAGGCCCTGAACTGCATCACTGACTCCGTGTCGTTACTGCTGCTGCCCTGCACCATCACCCCCATCCTCCGCATACACTGCCCTGAGGCTATACTCCTCCCGTGGGGAGTTATGCTACGCTCTGCTGCACCCACAACACCAGCCTTAGCGGTCTGCCCTGTAGCGGCGGTTCACTCTGACCGCAATCCACGGGTGGCGTAGTCGGACATTTAAACATCAAAACCACATAAATAGTTCCGCCACTGGTTTGACCGCCCTGAGCCACGGAACCGGATCGCCGCCACGAAGACTACAACCACCAGCATCCACCAAAAAGGGTCCGGCTCCGGGTGTCCCAAGGCCCAGGGGGTGCGTCAGAACATTTTCATCACCTTTCACAATCACCAATGGGACAAGGCAGGGATGTCCTCTGTCCCCTCTCTTATACATCCTAGTGACGGAGCACCTGCTCTCATCAATTCGCCATAACCCCAATATTAGGTGGATTGAGGTGGGAGGCACCGAGTACAAGTGCTCTCTATTTGCTGATGATGTCCTAGTATATATCACTCAATCACATATATCCATCCCTGCTGCTATGGCTGAAATAGATCACTTTGTTACATGGTAAAATTTTAAAATCAATGCAGCGAAGTCTGAGGCCCTCGATGTCTCCCTCCCTAAATCCATATAGGATTCCATCCAGTCCAACTTTCCCTTTGCCTGGCCCTCACAGGGTATCAAATACTTAGGAATTCCTATTCATAGAGACCTCTCCCATCTATGTTATCTTAATTTTGGGCCCTTTATTGAACAATTCCATACAGACCACGGTTGGCAAGTTAGAACTGTAAGATTCACTACGTGAACCACTGGTGTTTTGTGGAAAAGCACATGTACACCGCGTTCCAAATTATTATGCAAAAAGTGTTTAGGAGTGATAAGGGAAGAATTTGTTTGTTTGTCAGTTAAACTCATTGATGGTGATGTGTGTCAGGGCTCTTTATATCACTGTAAGCAATTGCAGACACCTGTGCTAATTAGTTTCGCAGGTGTGTCCAATGAAAGGCAAGACTACTTAAGAAGGCTCTCTCACATTATTAAGCAGCCTACATTTTCTGCCAAAATGGGAAAGAAAAAGGATGTGTCGGCTGCTGAGAAGCAACAAATTGTGGAGTGTTTAGGTCAAGGCATGACTACAATCAACATTGTGCGATGATCATTACGAAGTGTCTTGGCAATCAAGAAGTATGTAGCTGATTCACAGTACACACGTGTGCGTGCTGATAAGGGCAAATTGAGGACTCTTTCCTACAGGCAATTACGTCAGGTTGAAACAGCAGCGGCAAAAAAGCCTTGTCATAGCAGCAGACAAGTTTTTGAAGCTGCTTGTGCCTCCAACGTCCCCCGAACAACAAGATGCAGGGTCCTTCAGAGGTTTGCAGCTGTGCATATGCCATCCTGTCGACCTCCTCTATCCACTTCACACAAGCAGAAACGTCTCCAGTGGGCCAAACATTACATGAAGACTGATTTCAAAACTGTTTTGTTCACGGATGAGTGCCGTGCAGCGCTCGATGGTCCAGATGAATGGAGTGGAGGATGGCTGGTTGATGGACACCCCACGCAAACACGGCTACAGCGCCAACAAGGAGGAGGTGGAGTAATGTTTTGGGCTGGAATCATGGGGAGAGAGATTGTCGGCCCCTTTAGGATCCCTGAAGGAGCTAAAGATGAACTCCATAATGTATGTGGATTTTCTCAAACAGCACTTCCTGCCATGGTTCAAGAAGAAGAACCGTGTATTTCACAGCAAGATCATTTTTCTGCATGATAATGCACCATCTCATGCTGCACATAAAACATCTGCATCTCTGGCTGATATGGGCATAAAAGGGGACAAACTTATGGTGTGACCCCCATGCTCCCCTGACCTCTACCCCATTCAGAACCTTTGGAGCATCATTAAAAGGAGTGTCTATGATGGCGGGAGGCAGTTCACATCTAAGCAACAGCTCTGGGAGGGTATTCTGTCCTCATGCAAAACAATTGAAGCAGAAACCATCCAAAACCTGACAAATTCAATGGACGAGAGAGTTCAGAAGCTCCTTTCGAACAAGGGGTCCTATGTGAAAATGTAACATCACCTAGAATAAAGTTTTGAGTTGAAAACTGTTTGATTTCAGTTTCTAACAACCTGCTAATGCTTATAATTTCAAAAATGACCATTTTTTTGGTCTTTATTAAAATGAAAAGGTTGATTGAAAAGTTTGGGGGATCTAAGAGTGTGGCAACCCAGTAGTCATGATTACTTCGAATTCTGACAATATGAGGGTCATGCTGCAGGTAGTGCAGCAAGAAGGCACTTATGTGTTTTGCGCATCTCGGAGCCCCAAAATTATTTTCCGGGCTAGATGCAGCTAAAAATTATTTTTAATTTTAAATCTGGTGAAGCTTATTATAGATGGCCTAATAGGATCAGTGCTGCACACTGCTACAAAGCCCAAATTATTTTCCAGTCAAGATACAGATAAACATGATTAGTAATTTGAAAGCTTAAAACGGTTGGTAGGGTGATTTTAACCAATCATCAAGCTTTTACTCTCCCCAGGATGACACAGGGGTAGAAAAGTCGTTTCGGATCCATGATTTGTTCATCTTTATGAACGTGAGTCTGTCTACATTATCAGTGGAGAGCCGCGTGCGCTTATCTGTCAGCACACCACCAGCAGCACTGAACACACGTTCAGACAGAACGCTGGCTGCGGGGCATGACAAGATCTCCAAGGCGTAAGTGGCTAGCTCCGGCCATTTATCCAGATTGGAAGCCCAAAAAGAGCAAGGGTCCAGTGACACAGTCGTGGCTTCAATGTTTACTTGGAGATACTCCTGTACCATCGTCTCTAGGCGTTGACTATGTGTCAGACTTCTTGTCTCCTGTGGCCTTGCAAAGGATGGGCTAAAAAAGTGGTGAAATGATTCCGCAAAATTGATGTTACCAGCAGATACTGTGGTTCTGTTACGGTTTGAGTGCTGAACACTTGACGGTCCCACGGTTGGCAAGTTGGAACTGTGAGATTCACTACGTGCACCACTGGTATTTTGTGGAAAAGCACATGTAAGATTCTGCAACAGTCTCTGCTGATACTCCTGCATGCGTGCATCCCTTTCTATGGCAGGAATAATTTCTGCAAATTTACTTTTGTACCGGGGATCTAACAGTGTGGCAACCCAGTAGTCAGGATTATTTCTAATTCTCACAATTCGAGGGTCATGTTGCAGGTAGTGCAGCAAGAAGGCACTCATGTGTGTTGCGCATACAGGAGCACCAAGTCCCTGTTGTGTTGGTGGCGAGGTAGCAATCATGCTTCCTTCCTCTGTCCTCTCCCCCCAACCTCGCACAACAGAAATGTGATCAAGGTCTCCCTCATCTGATGAGTCTTCCATCAGTTCGTCCTCCACTTCTTCCTGGGCTCCTGCACCTTCCTCACTAGTTTGGCTGCTACCATGCGCCCTGGTAAAATCATCTCCCCCACCCTCACATGCCTGCCGCCTTGGTGCTGCCGACCGTCTGGACCTTGCAGATGTTAGCCCTTCCGCATACAACTCCTCCTCCTCTACTTCCTCCACCTCCTCTTGTGCCACCACCTGACTCCGAATTCTGTTTAACATGTGCTCCAGCATGTAAATCACCGGAATAGTCATGCTGATAATGGCATCGTCAGCACTAAACATCTTCGTCGCCATTTCAAAACTGTGCAGAAGGGTGCATAGGTCCCTGATCTGAGACCACTCCTCCAGCGTGATTTGCCCCACCTCTGAATCTCGTTGGCCCAGGCTATACGTCAGAACGTATTGCACCAGGGCTTGTCGGTGCTGCCACAGTCGCTGCAACATGTGCAGAGTTGAATTCCACCGGGTAGGCACATCGCATTTTAGCCGGTGAAGTGGCAGGCCCAACGACTTCTGTAGAGATGTAAGTCGCTGAGCTGCGGGATGCGAACGGCGGAAGTGAGCACACAGCGACCGTGCCCTCTGCAGAAGGCCATCTAGTCTGGGATAGTGGGCTAAAAATTGCTGGACAACCAGGTTCAACACGTGAGCCATACAAGGCACGTGTGTGACATTGCCCCGGCGAAGGGCCGCACCCAGGTTTGCAGCATTGTCGCACACGGCCTTCCCTGGTTTCAGGTCCAGTGGAGACAACCATTCATGAAATTGGTTCTCCAGAGCTGACCACAACTCCTCAGCTGTGTGACTCACATTTCCCAGACATTTCAATGTAAAAACCGCCTGATGACGTTGAGCCCTACTGCCAGCATAGTAAGGAGGTGTGCAGGATCCCTTCTGCGCAGTTAGAAAGCTTGTGGCATGACCAGACAGCCTTTGGGTGCAGGTGGAAGACCGAGAGGAGGTTGAGGAGGCAGAAGCAGTGGAGGAAAAATGACATAAAGAGGATTGACGCACAACTCGTGGGGACGGCAAGACTTGGACAGCAGCCCCTTGTCCTGCTGTCACCATAGTTACCCAGTGCCCAGTCAGCGACATGTAACGCCCCTGTCCATGCCTACTCGTCCAAGTGTCTGTGGTGAAATGCACCCTGTCACACACAGAGTTTCTCAAAGAAGCGGTGATGTTGTGTGCGACATGCTGGTGGAGCGCAGGCACACCTTTCTTTGAGAAGTAGTGCCGACTGGGCATCTGGTACTGGGGCACTGCGACGGACATAAGGTCTCGAAAATCCTCTGTGTCCACCAGGCGGAAAGGCAGCATTTCTGTAGCCAAGAGCTTGCAGATGGTGAAATTCAACCTCTTAGCTTTCTCATGGCTAGGAGGAAATGGTCTTTTACTTGTCCACATCTGAGGGACCGAGGGCTGGCTATTGTGCTTAGACGGGGTTGATAAGGGTGTCCCCGGCAAACTGCCGGTCTGTGAGGAAGATGCAGGCGGACATGTTAGGTTGCCTTGATCCAAAGGTGGTGCTATCGATGTCGGACAGCGCTCAAGACCAGCTGGTGTTACCACCTCCAAAGAAAATGATGACCTGCCAATCACGCTGGCTGTTGCGGGTAAAGAGGTGGCAGGTCTGCGCCCCAAAACAGGTGTGACTGCTGTCCCCCCAGTCACAGAGGATGAAGAGGCCGCGGATGCACAAGATATGGCAGACGGTGGTTGGCCCGGCCGGCTAGACCGCATTGTAGCACACTGAGCTTCCCACTGCAACTTATGCTTCATGTCCATGTGCCGGTTCATGCATGAAGTACTCAAACTATGTATTTTTTGGCCTCTACTTAGCTTTTGCTGACAAATGTTACAGATAACACGAGTTGGGTCATCTTTATCAATCTGAAAAAATGCCCAGGCTATGCAAGGCTTAGCACCCATGCGACCTGAAGAGCCACCACGACTTGTGGTGAGAGGCAGAGTTGTGTTTGAGGATGCAGTTGTTGACGTGCTTCCAGTACTACGTCTCTGTCCAGGAAGGCGCAACCTGACCTCGTCGTCACTAGCATCTTCCTCCACCTCCTCTGCTGACCTCATCTCTTGGCTGACTGTGGGTTGACAGTAAGTGGGATCTCCGACCTCATCATCATCACCCTGTGCGTTATCACACCCGTCGTCCTCAGAGCCAACCTGTTCCTGCCCTGACAAAAAACTAAAGTTGTCGCTCCAATCAGGTATTTGAGTCTTATCATCGTCTTCCTCATTGTCTCCACCAACAGGAGTTACAGTTTGGGAATGAGGGTCTACATTATGGTCAGAACCTTCTGCGTCTGGTCCTGGATCCGACTCATAAAGATTCTGGGCATCAGTGCAGATCATTTCCTCGTCTGGATTCACAGAAGCGCTGGAGTCGACCTCTGATTCCCAGGCTATAGTATGAGTAAACAGCTCTGCAGACTCAACCATCTGTTCTACCTCATACTCAGACGGGCAGCTGGAGATTTGGGAGCTGTGAGGAAGCAAGTGCGATTTGGGTGACACCTTTGAGGACTGGAGTATTTGTGATGTTGAAGTTGATGTGGAGGAGAGCCCACTTAAAGGAGCACTTGATATCCGTTGAAGCACCTGCTGTTTTTGTGCCTCATCTGGAATTTGTAGCGATTGGCGTGGCCGTAAGAAAGGGATCTTATCACATTGTCCGCTAAAAGAAGTAGACATTTTAGTTTGGCTGGAAGATGGTCTTTCTTCTGCACCTACCCCACGGACACAACCTTTTTTCCCCTTCCCAACACGCCTATTCCCCTTTCCACCAGCAGCAGGCCTTTTTCCACTCATTTTGGTGGTTAACTAATTCACAACTCTGGAGTTGTTTGCACAAAAAAACAATGGATGGTAACCGAGCAGAGCTGAGTGGCCAAACTGTGGTATTAGGCCAAAACTATTGGCTGGGTTAGATGCAGAAAAAAATTATTTTTAATTTGCAACCTGATGGAGGTCAGTATAGATGGACTAATAGACCAAGTCCCACACACCGCTAGAAGCCCAAATATTTTTTCAGAGCTAGATGCAGAAATTTTTTTTATTCAATTTGCAACCTGATGGAGGTCAGTATAGATGGACTAATAGACCAAGTCCCACACACTGCTAGGAGCCCAAATATTTTTTCAGAGCTAGATGCAGAAAAAAAATATTTTTAATTTGCAACCTGATGGAGGTCAGTATAGATGGACTAATAGACCAAGTCCCACACACCGCTAGAAGCCCAAATATTTTTTCAGAGCTAGATGCAGAAAAAAATTATTTTTAATTTGCAACCTGATGGAGGTCAGTATAGATGGACTAATAGACCAAGTCCCACACACCGCTAGAAGCCCAAATATTTTTTCAGAGCTAGATGCAGAAAATTTTTTTATTCAATTTGCAACCTGATGGAGGTCAGTATAGATGGACTAATAGACCAAGTCCCACACACTGCTAGAAGCCCAAATATTTTTTCAGAGCTAGATGCAGAAAAAAATTATTTTTAATTTGCAACCTGATGGAGGTCAGTATAGATGGACTAATAGACCAAGTCCCACACACCGCTAGAAGCCCAAATATTTTTTCAGAGCTAGATGCAGAAAAAAATTATTTTTAATTTGCAACCTGATGGAGGTCAGTATAGATGGACTAATAGACCAAGTCCCACACACCGCTAGAAGCCCAAATATTTTTTCAGAGCTAGATGCAGAAAAAAATTATATTCAATTTGCAACCTGCTGGAGGTCAGTATAGAAGGACTAATAGAACAAGTCCCACACACTGCTAGAAGCCCAAATATTTTTTCAGAGCTAAATGAAGAAAAAAATTATTTTTAATTTGCAACCTGATGGAGGTCAGTATAGATGGACTAATAGACCAAGTGCCACACACTGCTAGAAGCCCAAATATTTTTTCAGAGCTAGATGCAGAAAAAAATTATTTTTAATTTGCAACCTGATGGAGGTCAGTATAGATGGACTAATAGACCAAATCCCACACACTGCTAGAAGCCCAAATATTTTTTCAGAGCTAGATGCAGAAAAAAATTATTTTTAATTTGCAACCTGATGGAGGTCAGTATAGATGGACTAATAGACCAAGTCCCACACACCGCTAGAAGCCCAAATATTTTTTCAGAGCTATATGCAGAAAAAAATTATATTCAATTTGCAACCTGCTGGACGTCAGTATAGAAGGACTAATAGAACAAGTCCCACACACTGCTAGAAGCCCAAATATTTTTTCAGAGCTAAATGAAGAAAAAAATTATTTTTAATTTGCAACCTGATGGAGGTCAGTATAGATGGACTAATAGACCAAGTCCCACACACTGCTAGAAGCCCAAATATTTTTTCTGAGCTAGATGCAGAAAAAAAATATTTTTAATTTGCAACCTGATGGAGGTCAGTATAGATGGACTAATAGACCAAGTCCCACACACCGCTAGAAGCCCAAATATTTTTTCAGAGCTAGATGCAGAAATTTTTTTTATTCAATTTGCAACCTGATGGAGGTCAGTATAGATGGACTAATAGACCAAGTCCCACTCACTGCTAGAAGCCCAAATATTTTTTCAGAGCTAGATGCAGAAAAAAATTATTTTTAATTTGCAACCTGATGGAGGTCAGTATAGATGGACTAATAGACCAAGTCCCACACACTGCTAGAAGCCCAAATATTTTTTCAGAGCTAGATGCAGAAAAAAATTATTTTTAATTTGCAACCTGATGGAGGTCAGTATAGATGGACTAATAGAACAAGTCCCACACGCTGCTAGAAGCCCAAATATTTTTTCAGAGATAAATGAAGAAAAAAATTATTTTTAATTTGCAACCTGATGGAGGTCAGTATAGATGGACTAATAGACCAAGTCCCACACACTGCTAGAAGCCCAAATATTTTTTCAGAGCTAGATGCAGAAAAAAAATATTTTTAATTTGCAACCTGATGGAGGTCAGTATAGATGGACTAATAGACCAAGTCCCACACACTGCTAGAAGCCCAAATATTTTTTCAGAGCTAGATGCAGAAAAAAATTATATTCAGTTTGCAACCTGATGGAGGTCAGTATAGATGGACTAATAGAATGATGCTATGCCCAAAAGATTTTACTTCACTAGGTGCAGTAAAAAAATTGGTATTCTATACACAGGTGGTATATCTTGCAACACAGATAGGCTACTCCACTGACTAACACACTCTGCAATAGGCCAAAAAGGATTAGCTTTGCTAGATTCAGCCAAATGCTGTGAAAAAAACTTGCACAGCACTGGCACAGACCTGCCTGGCAAAAACTGATAGGAACTGATGTAACCTAGTCCTGAAAAGGACTCCAATTACAATTAGTCTTTACTCCCACAATCTATCTATTTAAGAGCACAGACCTGCCTGATAAAAGTCGTAGGAAATGCTGTAACCTAGTCCTTAAAAGGACTGCAATCACAACTATTCCCTACTCCCAAGCTATCTGTATATTTGTGCGAAAATTGGCTTGAAATTAACAAGGTATAGCGCACACAGCAACAGCGGTGCCGTCTAACACGCAGCTGCAGCAGTGAGAAAATGGTGGCGACGGGGAAAATGGCTTGGTCTTATAGGGCAAGGACATGTGACATACACTGCCAATCACACATGCCCTTGCTTGTGTGAAAAAAAGCACTTCGCTCCGTGTGTGCGCTGCTGATAGGCTGACAGATTGCACCTCCCCACTGCAAATGCGGGAAAGAGAAAAAAAAATGGAGATCTTCATTGTTCCTGCAGAGAACCATCCCCTGCCCCTCCCCCCGCCCCGCTGTACACTCAAACTGCGTATTAACATTAATTTTCATCATTACTGAGAAAAAATCCAGTTATGATTTTGGTGCACGAACAGTTATCGAACATAACCTCGAACAGCCGAATTTTTCTCAAATTGTTCGTGTTCGCCGACCGGCTCGAACACCGCCCAAAACAGCTCGAATTTGAGATTGGCGAACAGTTCGAGTAGAACAACGCTCATCTCTAATTACGAGTATCTCGTCATGCCTTTCGGGTTATGCAATGCCCCTGCGGTTTTTCAAGATTTTGTCAACGATATCTTTCGGGATTTGCTGCTATCTTCCGTGGTAGTCTATCTTGATGATATCCTTATCTTTTCCCCGGACCTCTCCACACACAGAGAGGATGTTCGCAGAGTTTTTGAACGATTGCGAGCAAATTCTTTGTATTGTAAGCTGGAGAAGTGTCAGTTTGAACGAGAGTCTCTACCATTCCTGGGCTACATCATATCCAGTAAGGGATTGGCTATTGACCCACAAAAGTTGGTGGCGGTACAGAACTGGCTGGAGCCCCACTCCCTTAAAGCGGTACAACGCTTCATGGGCTTTATCAACTGCTACCGGCAGTTCATACCACATTTTTCCACACTGGTGGCTGCTTTAGCCGCTTTAACCAGGAAGGGTGCCAATCCCAAGAATTGGTCTAAGGAGATGTAGCACCCTGAGGATTCGGCTGCTACAGGGGTATTGCACCTCAACCCAGAGGTGTGATATTCCACTCCCGGGTAAGGATGGAGTGTGGACCTGAGCTCGGTAGGCTGCATGCACTACACACATCCCATTTCCGAGGAGCAGACCAACGGTACTCCCACTTAGAAATGTGCAGGTACGACCGAGTCTGTTCCTGGCTGGAGTGGGAGGGGGGTGGTACATCCCAAGTAGTGTAGGGGCAGATAGGGGGGAGCAGCCTGGGTAAAGATAGGAGCTCATTGGGTGCTGGTCGCCTGAGCTCACACATAGAGGGTGTATATAAGGTGGGCACCATCAGAGAACAGGGTCAGTCAGTCTGCCAGCCTTTTGCAGAGAGAAGTCAGAGGAGGAAGAGGAGCAGAGAAGCCCCAGAGAGAGAGAGAGAGTGGAGCAGAGAAGGAAAGACCCAGAGGAGACAAAGAGAGGACTCTGAGAACCCAAATTCAATCCCCGGGTGAAGAGTCGGCAATAGGGTACCGGATCCCAAGCTGGTGGGGGCAAAAGCACACCCTAGCCAGAAACCGGAGGCCGTGGGCAGCGTCTGCCACGGCCACCCACCACATCCACCCCGAAGGCAAACCACGTGGAGGGTCAGGGAACCCAAGGCCAAGGGTCTCCCAACAGAAGGCCCGAGGGAGCTGGACCTGGGTGGATCACTAGTGGGGACGGCCAGAGGAAAGGACAGAAGGAGAGCTCAGGGTCACGCTCCGGACTTGCTTGGGGGTTGGCTGAATCCAGGACCTGGTGGACGCAGCACGGCTCGGGTGGTCACTTGAAGCTGGAGTGACCGGAACATCAGCAGTGAGTAAATACCCTAAACTGCACAACCCGACTCTGTCTTCATTTAACATCTATGCTGCACCACCACAACCCCCATTCTCTGCACCTGACCCCCTGAGGCTATACCCCACCCGTTGGGGGTTATACTACCAAAAGCTGCACCAACACCATCAGCCTCAGCGGACCCTGCTGCAGCGGCGGCCATAGTGACCGCAATACAACGGGTGGCGTAGTCGACATTAAGAACTTAATAACATCTGTAGGACTGCCACATACAACTGAGTTTGACACCCTGGGCACGGACCGGGTCACAGCCACTCGGAAGACTACAACTCCCATCTGATCCGGCTCCGGATATTCCCCCTAAAGAATATGGCCCAGGGGGCGCGTCAACTTTGGCGTAGTCGGCAGGATTACGTGCCCACAACAACCGGGTACTGCGTGCCTGAAGAAAAGAACGAGTTTACCTCAAAAAGAAGTCTCCTGCCGGTTCCGGAGGGTCCCCGCCATCGGACTCCATCACAGATCGATTCCCGCCGGTTGTCCGCCATTAACAGCTTTTTCCCGCCATCTGCAGAGTTTCCCGCCACTGGGAGACGATTCCCGCCATTTCCAAAGGTTTCCCGCCTTGTCAGAGCGGACGCCATTATGGGCGTGCCAGAGGATGGCAAGAGGCCACCTCCCATCGTGGGCCAGGACCGAAAATGGCGCCAAAAGTGGAAACCGCCCCCACCAACAGAGACTGTGATGCTAGAGGTGTCTGTCAGCGTGAAAGAACTGCCCCTGGAGCTGACAATCACCAAGTGGCCCCGGGACCGCCCTCGAAGTGGGAGGACTGAGAAGAAGAGAACAAAGATGGGTGTCGCCTGGAGCAGTCTGGAGCGAGCGCACCCGGAGGCAAGAAGCCTGGAGAAGAGTATCGGAGGAGCTTACCCGGAGATGGCGAGAAAGCAGAGCAGCACCGGCCCGTTGGCCAGGAGCCTGCTAGAAACAGAGGAGGGAGAGCAGAGCAGCACCGGCCCGCTGGCCAGGAGCCTGCTAGAGACAACTGTAGGAGAGCAGAGCAGCACCGACCCGTTGGTCAGGAGCCTGCTGGAAACAACGACCCCACTAGGCCTAGTGGAGGTCCTAGCACAGCTCCCCCGAGACCGGGAGTGTGCACAGACCGCTCTGGAGGGCCTCGCAAGGAGGATGGCCCGGGTGCAGCGAGAGACGTTGGCAGAGTGGAGCCGTGAGATGGCCCAGCAGACCGAGACCTGTCAGCGGAGCACGCCACCCAAGACGAGGAGACAGACCGCCTCTGAGGATGGCGCGGGAGGACTGAAGGCCGGAGACGGCGCCGAGAAGGGAGCCGAACGAGTGGAGGCAGGTAAAGGGGACGTCTATACCCCAAACCGGGAAACCGTGTACCTGCCCCAGCTCCCCGTCGCAGAGCCCGAAGTCTATCCTGCCATGCCCGTCGCTGCAACGTCACCGCCGCAGACTAGGCCTCAAATGGGAGCCGCGACCCCTGTGACGTCACACGCCTCGACCCCGAGCGTGACCAAGCAGGAAGTACCACCAGCCTGGTCGCAAGGCCTAGTACCCCCGGGCGCTGCAATACCAACAGCGCCCCCTACCTCCGCGGAGCCCCCGGCCTGGTCACAGGGCCAAGTAGCCCAGGGTGCCGCCGTCCTTACGGTGCCCTTCACCTTCCAGATACCCCCGGCCTGGCCGCAAGGCCCAGGCAACCCGGGCGCTAACACCACCGCGCCCATAAGACCAAGAGTGCCGCATCTGGGAGAGGACCTGTTTACCCAACACACGTGCCCGGATGGGCAGCCTTTCATCTGGCCCCAGGAATATCATGAACTGGAACGGCAGAGGAAGGCTGGGGCCATGTGTGCACCCCTGATCCCGGCTCCAAAGCCCGTAAAGAGGATCTCGCCACCGCTAGAAGAGACCCAGTTTGAGTGGGACCCCACCGGAGAAGACCTCATGGGGTTCACTCAGGAGACTCGGGCAGCTGCAGCGGAGCGTGCTGAGTGCTGCCGCCAACAACTCGAGGTCTTCGAGAAGGAGCGGAGAGAGAGGCGGGTCCGGGAACAGCAAGCTCAAATAAGGAGCGCGGAGCAGAAGAGCCGGGCCAGGAGAGACCCCCGTGCAGCGCATAGTCCCCGCACCACCGGGACTGTGATAAAGTTTAACATGCAGCATGGGTGGGGCTTCATCCGAGATCACCGCACCCCAGGCGACGTCTTCGTGACAAGAAGAGACGTTGAGTCCCACCTACCGTAGGGACACAGAGGACGTGACCTTTACATCGGGGACGAGGTCACCTTTACCCGGCACAAGTGTGCCAAAGGACCCTACGCCCTCCATGTGCATCGCCTGACGGAGGAAGAGCTGCGGTGTGAGGAGGAAGAACAAGAGGACCCGGACGGGTCTGAAGCTAAAGGTAACCACAAAGAAAGAGCAGGAGGACGTCGTCGTTAAGTACGGCAGAGTAGAGGCTGTACATAGTTACCTGTCGGGGTACCAAAGAAACTGTTGCTGATAATATAGTCCCCGTTGGGACCAGCATGTGTGAACTGTTTACCCGTTTATCCCTTAAATCCCACTGACCGAGGACTGAGCGCGGTCATTCCTCCCTAATACCTGGCCGAGGACTGAGAGCGGCCACTACCCCTTTTGTATATAGTTGCGCTTCCTAAAGCGCCCCCTACCGGTTTTATAGGAAAACCATTTTTCAAGAAAAGACTGTCGCACTGTACCCGGTCACACGTTGCACAGTGACCGGAGGAGGAGCCAGAGGCGACGGGAATGTTTTATATGAAAAGTTTTATGATGCTGCTAATGTATGTTATTTTATATGTTTTTACTATGTTGTTGATATGAAAAAAAAAAAATTTGTATGTTTTGTGGTGTTTTGTTCTTACAGCCCGAGGACGTGCTGTGATTTACCAGGGGGGAATGTAGCACCCTGAGGATTCGGCTGCTACAGGGGTATTGCACCTCAACCCAGAGGTGTGATATTCCACTCCCGGGTAAGGATGGAGTGTGGACCTGAGCTCGGTAGGCTGCATGCACTACACACATCCCATTTCCGAGGAGCAGACCAACGGTACTCCCACTTAGAAATGTGCAGGTACGACCGAGTCTGTTCCTGGCTGGAGTGGGAGGGGGGTGGTACATCCCAAGTAGTGTAGGGGCAGATAGGGGGGAGCAGCCTGGGTAAAGATAGGAGCTCATTGGGTGCTGGTCGCCTGAGCTCACACATAGAGGGTGTATATAAGGTGGGCACCATCAGAGAACAGGGTCATTCAGTCTGCCAGCCTTTTGCAGAGAGAAGTCAGAGGAGGAAGAGGAGCAGAGAAGCCCCAGAGAGAGAGAGAGAGAGAGTGGAGCAGAGAAGGAAAGACCCAGAGGAGACAAAGAGAGGACTCTGAGAACCCAAATTCAATCCCCGGGTGAAGAGTCGGCAATAGGGTACCGGATCCCAAGCTGGTGGGGGCAAAAGCACACCCTAGCCAGAGACCGGAGGCCGTGGGCAGCGTCTGCCACGGCCACCCACCACATCCACCCCGAAGGCAAACCACGTGGAGGGTCAGGGAACCCAAGGCCAAGGGTCTCCCAACAGAAGGCCCGAGGGAGCTGGACCTGGGTGGATCACTAGTGGGGACGGCCAGAGGAAAGGACAGAAGGAGAGCTCAGGGTCACGCTCCGGACTTGCTTGGGGGTTGGCTGAATCCAGGACCTGGTGGACGCAGCACGGCTCGGGTGGTCACTTGAAGCTGGAGTGACCGGAACATCAGCAGTGAGTAAATACCCTAAACTGCACAACCCGACTCTGTCTTCATTTAACATCTATGCTGCACCACCACAACCCCCATTCTCTGCACCTGACCCCCTGAGGCTATACCCCACCCGTTGGGGGTTATACTACCAAAAGCTGCACCAACACCATCAGCCTCAGCGGACCCTGCTGCAGCGGCGGCCATAGTGACCGCAATACAACGGGTGGCGTAGTCGACATTAAGAACTTAATAACATCTGTAGGACTGCCACATACAACTGAGTTTGACACCCTGGGCACGGACCGGGTCACAGCCACTCGGAAGACTACAACTCCCATCTGATCCGGCTCCGGATATTCCCCCTAAAGAATATGGCCCAGGGGGCGCGTCAGAGACATCCGAGGCGTTCCAGGAGATTAAGTCCTATTTTTCTAGAGCTCCCTTTCTCCATCGCCCGGATGTGGACAAGCCATTTTTCCTGGAGGTCGATGCCTCCTCTGTGGGAGCAGGAGCGGTTCTCTCTCAAAAGAATGAACAGGGTCGGACAAGACCATGTTTTTTCTTCTCCAAGACCTTCTCTCCAGCAGAGAAGAATTATACGATTGGTGACAAAGAGTTACTTGCTATTAAGATGGCTTTTTCGGAATGGAGGTACCTCTTGGAGGGAGCTAAACATCCTTTCGTGGTATATTCCGATCATAAAAATCTTTCGTACCTACAGACGGCGCAGCGTCTTAACCCGAGGCAGGCCAGGTGGTCTCTTTTCTTTTCCCGGTTCAATTTCTTTATTCACTTTTTAAAAGGGGAAAAGAACCCCCGGGCGGATGCTTTGAACCGGTCTATGGATACCGTTGAGGATGAGGACGAGCCCAGGCTTATTTTTCCTCCAGAGTATATGCGGACGGTGGCTCCAGTGTCTCTAAACCAGGTCCCTCCCGGGAGGACATTCGTTCCTCCTAATTTACAGAATGAGGTACTCTCCTGGGCACATGCCTCTAAGATCGGAGGTCATTTTGGGGACAAACGTACCACGGAGTTTCTCCAACGGTCGTATTGGCGGCCTCGGTTATCCCAGGATATTAAAGAATATGTCCAAGCGTGTGTCTCCTGTGCAAGAAACAAATCGTCCCGTCAGAAGCCGGCTGGTCTTCTTCATCCGTTACCCGTGGCGGATAGACCTTGGGAGCTGGTTGGGATGGATTTTATTGTCGAGTTACCTAAGTCCCGGGGAAACGTGACAATATGGGTGGTGTCTGACCATTTTTCTAAGATGGTTCACCTGGTTCCTCTGCCTAGGGTTCCCTCTTCCCGGGTTCTGGTATCACTGTTCATTTGTCACGTTTTCCGTCTCCACGGAATGCCTGATAGGATTGTCTGTGAAAGGGGTCCACAGTTTTCCTCCCGGTTCTGGAAAGAATTGTGTAATTTGCTTAGCATTGAACTGAAGCTTTCTACTGCCTATCACCCGGAGACCAATGGTCTGGTGGAACGCACTAACCAGACGCTTGTGACATACTTGCGTCATTTCGTTTCGGCCAACCAGAATGACTGGGCGATAATCTTTGAAAATTCTTGGAGAACAGGAGAAGTCCCAGAAGACTGGAGAAGAGCAAATGTTGTTCCTATCTTCAAAAAGGGGAAGAAGGTGGACCCAGGGAACTATAGGCCGGTGAGTCTGACTTCTATACCAGGAAAGATCTTTGAACAAATTATTAAACAACATGTATGTAAGTACATGGATAAGAATGAAGTGATTAACCAGAGTCAGCATGGGTTTGTAACTAACAAGTCATGTCAGACTAACTTAATTTCCTTCTATGACAGAATCACTGACTGGGTGGATCAGGGAAATGCTGTAGATATAGTATATCTTGACTTCAGCAAAGCATTTGACAAAGTATCTCACACCATCCTTATTGAAAAAATGACCAAGTATGCAATGGACCAGGCAACTGTTAGGTGGATTCATAACTGGCTTAGTGATCGGACTCAAAGGGTGGTTGTAAATGGCTTCACATCCAGCTGGATGAATGTCTCAAGTGGGGTACCACAGGGCTCCGTCCTGGGACCTGTATTGTTCAACATCTTTATCAATGATTTAGATGAAGGAATTGAGGGTAAACTGATTAAATTTGCTGATGACACAAAGCTAGGAGGGATAGCTAATACTAGAGAAGAGAGAGAGAGGATTCAAAAAGACCTAAATAAACTGGAGCAGTGGGCAGCAACCAACAGAATGGTTTTTAACAGGGAAAAATGCAAAGTACTACATCTGGGCAATAAAAATGAAAAAAGCATATACAGAATGGGAGGAATAGAGCTAAGCAACAGTACATGTGAAAAAGACTTAGGTATACTAATAGATCATAGACTAAACATGAGTCAACAGTGTGATGCAGCAGCAAAAAAGGCAAATACAATTCTGGGATGTATTAACAGAAGCATACAGTCTAGATCACGTGAAGTCATTATCGGTCTTTACTCCTCTTTGGTCAGACCTCATCTGGAATACTGTGTACAGTTTTGGGCACCACATTTTAAAAAAGACATAGACAAACTGGAGCAAGTTCAGAGAAGAGCGACCAGAATGGTGACTGGTCTGCAAACCATGTCCTATGAGGAACGGTTGCAGGATTTGGGAATGTTTAGCTTGCAAAAAAGAAGACTGAGAGGAGACTTAATAGCTGTCTACAAATATGTCAAGGGCTGTCACATTGTAGAAGGATCATCTTTATTCTCATTTGCACAAGGAAAGACTAGAAGCAATGGGATGAAACTAAATGGGAGGAGACACAGATTAGATATTAGAAAAAACTTTTTGACAGTTAGGGTGATTAATGAGTGGAACAGGCTGCCACGAGAGGTGGTGAGTTCCCCTTCAATGGACGTCTTCAAACAGAGGCTGGACAGACATCTGTCTGAGATGATCTAGTGAATCCTGCTTTGAGCAAGGGGTTGGACCAGATGACCCAGGAGGTCCCTTCCAACTCAACCATTCTATGATTCTATGATTCTATGATTCTATTGCTCCCCTGGGCAGAGTTTGCCCTAAACAACGCTGTGGCAGATTCCACAGGTCAGACTCCGTTTCTCCTAAATAATGGCTAACATCCGCGAGTCCCGGTTCCTATGCCAGTTTCCTCTGTGGAACCTGGGGTCAGAGATTGGGCTCTGGAGGCGCGGGAGGTTTGGGATCATACCCAGGATGCGATATTGGCCTCCAAGAATCGAATGAGAGAGTCGGCTGACACTCATCGCCATCCAGCCCCCGTATTCTCCCCGGGCGACAGGGTGTGGCTCGCGGCTCGCAATATCAGAGTACGCGGGGAATCCGCTAAGTTTGCCCCCCGTTTTATTGGTCCTTTCAGAATTTTGGCCCAAATAAACCCCGTTGTGTACTGGTTACAGTTACCACGACACATGAGGATTCACGACACTTTTCATGTGTCGCTCCTTAAGCCGGTTTGCCTGACCAAATTCTTGGAACCCTAACCTGCTCCAGACTCCAGGGGTGATGATTTCGAGGTACAGGCGATTGTGGGGTCTAAGATGGTTCGTGGAAAAAAATATTACCTTGTACACTGGAGGGGCCATGGATCTGAGGATTGTTCATGGGAACAAGTGGACCACATTCATGCTCCATTGCTCATTGAGGAATATGTGTCAAGTGGAGGGGGATGTTCGAAGGGGGGATAATGTTAGGTGTTGGGTGTTTGCTGGATCTGAAATGGGTTCAGAATCATCAGTGGATTCTGTGGTCTCCCATTCTGGTCCAACTGGGGCAAATGCTGCTCATCATCGTCATCAGTCCCAGCGCCTAGCTGGTGCACGAGATGTGCAGGTTGTCTCTTGGGTATTTGTGCCTAGCAACATGAAGCATAGGTTGCGGAGGGAGACAGGGCTTCTGCAGCCTAATCCAAGATGCATCGCACTGAGCATGCCCGTGACATGGCGGACAGTGATTGGTGGTTTGGGAGTCAGCTGACCCGGTGACCTGGCACCGCCTGAATGGTCGCGGGTGACGTCACCAATGGTGCGACGGTGGGCAGGGCTTAATCTTTAAAAGACCCGCCCACAAACATGGCGGCGCGCTCTGATCTTTGAGCAATGATGGTGCTGTGTGGATTCTTGGTCTCTTGGGCTCCACGTGTGCTTTAGTTTCTGCTAGGCAGGTGTAGTGGAAGTAGGCAGGCTAGTTGAAATAGGCAGGTAGCTTCGTCTCACTGTCTGGCTCAGGCAAAGGGGTTGCCTTACACCCCAAGCAGCCTGCAGACGCCCTATCCCTGATAACACCTGTAAGCCACGTGGAGTGATACTCCTCAGTCTGGTAGCACGCCGGCTGGAGGCACGCATGCGCCGGCGTGAGTCACACATGCATCCAAGCGCCAACAGAGTAGTCCCTGTGCTGCAACAGGTCTACAGATATATTATTTATCGCACATCTCCCGTGCCGTTAACGGAGAAAGTGCGAATCCCTATTCCCGTTCCGGTGTGCTGTAACACGGAGGGGATTGTTATTTAAGTTGGTTGTTTCCTTCTCACCCAGAAGGTGTTCGGCCGCAGTCCTCCAGGCCGCATCGCGGACCCCGGGGTCGGTTGCGTTCCATTATAATAAAGTTGTTTGCAACCGTCCCCTTAACATGACGACTGGATGAATTAACGATCTTTGGAAAGATAAATTTTGTGCAAGACTAGATAGGTCTACTAGGGTTTTCTTGACCATTATCTAGATAGTGTCAATCTTTTGGATTGGTTGCTGGTCTTCCTCTTTGCCTACTTCCTTCTATTCTTCCGAGTATGATGTCCCTTTCCAGTAATTGCTGTCTTCCAGTCAATCCATAGACTAGTGTAAATGCTGTTGTCAGTCAGTCCACACCTAATTTAAATGCTGATTACAAATCTATTCTATGAAACAGAATAAGGGATTCCTCACTTTAGAAGACTGAGGATAATGAAAAGAAATGCTCCTTATGTCTCTACCTAAGATATGGTTGTGTTATACTAGGAGTTGTGTATAGAAAATATACATATGTAAACCACTAACAGTATATTCTCATGTATCAGAAAGGTGTTGTCACACCTCCGCAGGTCTAGAACTTATGCCTAGACTGACTATTATCAGTAATTAATATGAATATTAATTACCTGTTATGTGACTTTCCACATTCTTTTCTTGGAGTCCACAAGGAAACATTTTAAATCTCACCAAGTCAAAGGGCATCAGTCACCTGTAAATATTCAAAAGAGTGATAATGTGTAACAGTCTAGGGCCAAAATTACTTATTTCAAAGATAAAGGCTGTGGTCAGTCGGTTTGCATTCTATTATAAAAATTGTAGTCAGATAGTCCACAGTCTATTTTAAATTTTCTGCTCAATCGTTTCACATTATACTGTAAGTGTGGTCAGGCAGTCCACATCTAGTGTATATGCTGTGTAACATCCCTGGCGGCATGCTTGCATGGTGCACCACCTCCCACCATGCAAGACCGCAATCTTACCCTTCCCTCCAGCCTGCAAGCCGTGTTCCTGTTCATGCTGTGTGCATTCCTCTTGACTGTCTGCTTAGAGCGGCGGCCCGGTTAGTTTCTGATTCTTATAGCTGCTGTGGGCACACCCCTAATGCGTCTCCAGCTTATTGCTGTCAGTCACTAGATATTTAAACCCCCTCCACCCAGAAGGAGGTGCCTGTGCAACACCTTCACTCAGTTTGTTCTTGCAACTGTATTGCCAGGTCCTGTCCTCTTAGCTGTATTTTCTAGTCTGTGTCCGCCATCTCTGGTGTCTGTATACCCAGACCTGTTACCTGTGTCTTCTAGTCCGTCTCCGCCATCTCTGGGGGCTGTATACCCAGACCCGTTTCTGTATCTCGTTGCAGTAGCAGTTCCTGTCTGAACTGTCTCCTAGTCTGTTACTTGTTTTGTCTTTATGTCCGTACCCTCCCTTTTCCTGCATTGACTGAACCTGCACATAGAATCATAGAATCATAGAATCATAGAATGGTAGAGTTGGAAGGGACCTCCTGGGTCATCTGGTCCAACCCCCTGCTCAAAGCAGGATTCACTAGATCATCTCAGACAGATGTCTGTCCAGCCTCTGTTTGAAGACGTCCATTGAAGGGGAACTCACCACCTCTCGTGGCAGCCTGTTCCACTCATTAATCACCCAAACTGTCAAAAAGTTTTTTCTAATATCTAATCTGTGTCTCCTCCCATTTAGTTTCATCCCATTGCTTCTAGTCTTTCCTTGTGCAAATGAGAATAAAGATGATCCTTCTACAATGTGACAGCCCTTGACATATTTGTAGACAGCTATTAAGTCTCCTCTCAGTCTTCTTTTTTGCAAGCTAAACATTCCCAAATCCTGCAACCGTTCCTCATAGGACATGGTTTGCAGACCAGTCACCATTCTGGTCGCTCTTCTCTGAACTTGCTCCAGTTTGTCTATGTCTTTTTTAAAATGTGGTGCCCAAAACTGTACACAGTATTCCAGAGGAGGTCTGACCAAAGAGGAGTAAAGACCGATAATGACTTCACGTGATCTAGACTGTATGCTTCTGTTAATACATCCCAGAATTGTATTTGCCTTTTTTGCTGCTGCAATTCGTTGTCTCTGTACTTCTGTTTGTGAGTTTTGTGTCCACTAGCTACTTCATTATAAGTACCTTGTGTGTATCTAGTTCTGCTTGTCTCCTTTCCCTTCCTTTGTATCTACCTTCTGTGTTCTAGCCATCTTTCTGTATTTTCCTATGTGTTCCATGGGAACAGAGCCCTGTCCTCTCTGCCTGCTTCGTCAGCCCTGTTCTGTTCTGCCTTGTCCACCGCTCCAGCGGTTCCTTTCTGCTCTGCCTTGTATACCGCACCTGCGGTTTAGCTCCGCTCCACTTGTTCTCCACGTATGCGTTTTTTTGCTCAGCTTGGCTTGTCTACCGCATCTGCGGGTTTTGCTCTGCTCAGCTTTGTCTACTGCATCTGCGGTTTTGCTCTGCTTTGCTTGTCTACCGCATCTGCGGTTTTGCTCTGCTTTGCTTGTCTACCGCATCTGTTGGTTTTGCTCTGCTCAGCTTTGTCTACCGCATCTGCGGTTTTGCTCTGCTCAGCTTTGTGTACCGCATCTGCGGTTTTGCTCTGCTTTGCTTGTCTACCGCATCTGCGGATTTTGCTCTGCTCAGCTTTGTCTACCGCATCTGCGGTTTTGCTCTGCTCAGCTTTGTCTACCGCATCTGTGGTTTTGCTCTGCTTTGCTTGTCTACCGCATCTGCGAGTTTTGCTCTGCTCAGCTTTGTCTACCGCATCTGTGGTTTTGCTCTGCTTTGCTTGTCTACCGCATCTGCGGGTTTTGCTCTGCTCAGCTTGTCTACCGCATCTGCGGTTTTGCTCTCTGCCTAGTCTACCGCTCCGGCGGTTCCTTTCTGCTTTGCCGTGTTCACCGCACCTGCGGTTTAGTTTTGCTCTGCTAGCTCACCACTCCTGCGGATCCTCTTTGCTCTGCCTTGTCCACCGCACTTGCGGTTTAGTTCTGCTCTGCCTTGTCCTCCGCTCCAGCGGTTTCGCTTTACTCTACTTGTCTACCGCATCTGCGGCTCTGTTCCTGTCTCCCAGTCTGTACTGGACTCTAGCCAGTTTGCGCTCCAACCTGCTAGTACCCACCTGTCCGCACTCCAGCCATGCTTGCTAGTACCCCATCTGTCTGCACACCAGCCTTGCTTACTAGTACCCCCCTGTCTGCATACCTGCCATGCCTGCCAGGGCCCACCTGTCTGTATGCCAGCTTAACCTGCCTGTTCATGCATTCTCCAATGTGGGTCAACAGCTGTGACTGGGGTCTGACCTGGTGTAGCACCTGGTCCCTCTGCTCGGTTCCTTCTTGGTTCACGGAGTCGTTAGCCGCCGTGCGACCTTGGTCGGATCGGGTTGATACTTAGTTACGACCCTCCAAGCACTCCTCGGTTCATGGTACAGTGGGATCACTAATCATGCTCACGCCAGTCAGCCCGGGCGTGAGCGAAACATGCTGTGGTCAGTCAGTCAGTCCATTCTTTATAATTAATGGCCTTCGGTTGAAACTCGAGCCATGACGACTTGATGAATTAATGATCTTTAGGAAGATCAATCTTGTGCACGACTAGATAGGTCCACTAGGGTCTTCTTCACCATTATCTTGATAGTATCAATCCATTGGATTGGTTGCTGGTCTTGCTCTTTGCTTTCTTCCTTCTATATTTCAAAGTATGATGTCCTTTTCCATTGATTGCTGTCTTCCAGTCAATCCTTAGACTAGTGTAAATGCTGTTGTCAGTTAGTCCACAGCTAATTTAAACGCTGTGGACTGTCAGTCCTTTTAAATGCTGTGGTCATTCAGTCCACAGTGTAGTCTTAATAGTGTGGTCAGTCTCTTGTAATCGCGGTATTGATTGTTACATCGCTGATTGCAAGGCTATTCTCTGAAATAGAATAGGGGATTCCTCACTTTAGAAGACAGAGGTTGGCCCACAGTCTACTGTAAGTAGGATCAGGCAGTCCACAACTAGTGTGAATGCTGTGGTCAGTCAGTCCATTTTTTATTATTAACGGCCTTCGGTTGAGACTCTAGCCATGACGACTGGATGAATTAACGATCTTTGAGAAGATCAATTTTGTGCAAGACTAGATAGGTCCACTAGGGTTTCCCTAACCATTATCTTGATAGTGTCAATCCTTTGGATTGGCTGCTGGTCTTCCTCTTTGCTTTCTTCCTTCTATTCTCCCGAGTATGATGCCCCTTTCCATTAATTGCTGTCTTCCAGTCAATCCATAGACTAGTGTAAATGCTGTTGTCAGTTAGTCCACACCTAATTTAAATGCTGTGGACTGTTAGTCCTCGTAAATTTTGTGGTCAGTTGGTCCACAGTGTTGTCTTAATGCTGTGGTCAGTCTCTTGTAATCGCGGTATTGATTGTTACACCGCTGATTACAAGGCTATTCTATGAAACAGAATAAGGGATTCCTCACTTTAGAAGCCAGAGGATAAGGAAAAGAAATGTTCCTTATGTCTCTACCTAAGATATGGTTGTGTTATACTAGGAGTTGTGTATAGAAAATATACATATGTAAACCACTAACAGTATATTCTCATGTATCAGAAAGGTGTTGTCACACCTCCGCAGGTCTAGAACTTATGCCTAGACCGACTATTATCAGTAATTAATATGAATATTAATTACCTGTTATGTGACTTTCCACATTCTTTTCTTGGAGTCCACAAGGAAACATTTCAAATCCCACCATGTCAAAGGGCGTCAGTCACCTGTAAATATTCAAAAGAGTGATAATATGTTCCTGCTACATGCTATACACACCAAAAAGTATAACACTCTAGGGCCAAAATTACTTATTTCAAAGATAAAGACTGTGGTCAGTCGGTCTGCATTTTATTATAAAAATTGTAGTCAGACAGTCCACAGTCTATCACAAATTTTATGCTCAGTCGTTTCAGAGTCTACTGTAAATGTGGTCAGGCAGTCCACACCTAGTGTATATGCTGTGGTCAGTCAGTCAGTCCATTCTTTATAATTAATGGCCTTCGGTTGAAACTTGAGCCATGACGACTTGATGAATTAATGATCTTGAGGAAGATCAATCTTGTGCAAGACTAGATATGTCCACTAGGGTCTTCTTCACCATTTTCTTGATAGTATCAATCCATTGGATTGGTTGCTGGTCTTGCTCTTTGCTTTCCTCCTTCTATACTTCAAAGTATGATGTCCTTTTCCAGTGATTGCTGTTTTCCAGTCAATCCTTAAACTAGTGTAAATGCTGTTGTCAGTCAGTCCACAACTAATTCAAACGCTGTGGACTGTCAGTCCTTTTAAATGCTGTGGTCATTCAGTCCACAGTGTAGACTCAGTAGTGTGGTCAGTGTCTTGTAATCGCGGTATTGATTGTTCCACCGCTGATTACAAGGCTATTCTATGAAATAGGAAAGGGGATTTCACACTTTAGTAGACAGAGGTTGGCCCACAGTCTACTGTAAATATGATCAGGCAGTCCACACCTAGTGTGAATGCTGTGGTCAGTCAGTCCATTTTTTATTATTAACGGCATTTGGTTGAAACTCTAGCCATGACGACTGGATGAATTAACGATCTTTGGGAAGATAAATTTTGTGCAAGACTAGATAGGTCCACTATTGTTTTCTTCACAATTATCTTGATAGTGTCAATCCTTTGGATTGGTTGCTGGTCTTCCTCTTTGCCAACTTCCTTCTATTCTTCCGAGTATTATGTCCCTTTCCAGTAATTGCTGTCTTCCAGTCAATCCATAGACTAGTGTAAATGCTGTTGTCAGTCAGTCGACACCTAATTTAAATGCTGTGGACTGTCAGTCCTCGTAAATTTTGTGGTCAATTGGTCCACAGTGTAGTCTTAATACTGTGGTCAGTCTCTTGTAATTGCGGTATTGATTGTTACACCGCTGATTACAAGGCTATTCTATGAAACAGAATAAGGGATTCCTCACTTTAGAATACAGAGGATAAGAAAAAGAAATGTTCCTGATGTCTCTACCTAAGATATGGTTGTGTTATACTAGGAGTTGTGTATAGAAAATAAACATATGTAAACCACTAACAGTATATTCTCATGTATCAGAAAGGTGTTGTCACACCTCCGCAGGTCTAGAACTTATGCCTAGACTGACTATTATCAGTAATTAATATGAATATTAATTACCTGTTATGTGACTTTCCACATTCTTTTCTTGGAGTCCACAAGGAAACATTTCAAATCCCACCATGTCAAAGGGCATCAGTCACCTGTAAATATTCAAAAGAGTGATAATATGTTCCTGCTACATGCTATACACACCAAAAAGTATAACACTCTAGGGCCAAAATTACTTATTTCAAAGATAAAGACTGTGGTCAGTCGGTCTGCATTTTACTATAAAAATTGTAGTCAGACAGTCCACAGTCTATTTTACATTTTATTCTAAATCGGTTCACAGTCTACTGTAAATGTGGTCAGGCAGTCCACATCTAGTGTATATGCTGTGGTCAGTCAGTCAGTCCATTCTTTATTATTAACGGCCTTCGGTTGAAACCTCGAGCCATGACGACTTGATGAATTAATGATCTTTAGGAAGATCAATCTTGTGCAAGACTAGATCGGTCCACTAGGGTCTTCTTCACCATTATCTTGATAGTATCAATCCATTGGATTGGCTGCTGGTCTTCCTCTTTGCTTTCTTCCTTCTATACTTCAAAGTATGAAGTCCTTTTCCAGTGATTGCTGTCTTCCATTCAATCCATAGACTAGTGTAAATGCTGTTGTCAGTCAGTCCACAACTAATTCAAATGCTGTGGACTGTCAGTCCTTTTAAATGTTGTGGTCAATCAGTCCACAGTGGAATTTTAATATTGTGGTCAATCTCTTGTAATCGTGGTATTGATTGTTACACCGCTAATTACAAGTCTATTCTATGAAATAGAATAGGGGATTCCTCCTTTTAAAAGACAGAGGTTGGCCCACAGTCTAGTCTACTGTAAATGTGGTCAAGCAGTCCACACCTAGTGTGAATGCTGTAGTCAGTCAGCCCATTTTTTATTATTAACGGCCTTCGGATGAAACTCGAGCCATGACGACTGGATGAATTAACGATCTTTAGGAAGATCAATTTTGTGAAAGACTACTTATGTCCACTAGGGTCTTCTCCACCGTTGTCTTGATATTGTCAATCCTTTGGATTGGCTGCTGGTCTTCCTCTTTGCTTTCTTCCTTCTGTACTTTAAAGTATGATGTCCTTTTCCAGTGATTGCTGTCTTCCAGTCAATCCTTAGACTAGTGTAAATGCTGTTGTCAGTCAGTCCACAACTAATTCAAACGCTGTGGACTGTCTGTCCTTTTAAATGCTGTGGTCATTCAGTCCACAGTGTAGACTTAGTAGTGTGGTCAATCTCTTGTAGTCGCGGTATTGATTGCTACACCGCTGATTACAAGGCTATTCTATGAAACAGAATAGGGGATTCCTCACTTTAGAAGACAGAGGTTGGCCCACAGTCTAGTCTACTGTAAATGTGCTCAAGCAGTCCACACCTAGTGTGAATGCTGTGGTCAAATGTGGCGCCCTGCTGTGTTTGGTAGCACAGATCCCAGAGGGGTGCATGGACAGATTCCTCCACAAGAGGCCCTCATAAGCATTCACACACCTCCACCTTCCACCTCAGACCACCAGAGGGAGCCCGTTATTGATATAGATAGGGAAGGTGGAGCTAGGCAGTTCAGTCTGGAAGCTGTCTGGAGTCTGAGAGGAGTCTGAAGTCCAGTCTGTGAGATGTACAGTCTGAGAACAGTTACCTCAGGTGACAGAGCTAGTGCCAGCTCCTGCAGTTGCTAGCCTGCAGTAGAGCACAGTCCAGACTCACCGAGTTCAGGTTAGTGAGCCAAAGGCGTGCCGACGGCATAAGAGTGGTGAAGCGCAGTGAGGCCTACTGCCCGTGTGAAGCCTAGTCAGGGCCTCGAGCGTGGCCGAAGGCGAGTGGAAAGAGAGTAACATAGTGGTCAGAGGAGCTTTAGCCGCTCACTCCAAAACCATATACCGGACACCTGGTCCGAGTCTGCAGGGTTTCTTTACACCCAGCAGAAAACAACCGGAACCCCTGGCGAACTACATGTCCCAAGAATACCAAACGCTGACTGTTATACCAGGGTCAGGAGTTACTGAAGCCCCATATACCAGGGAGTGCGTACTCCAACAGAAAGCCCTACCACAGGATCAGCAGGTGCAAGACAGAAACCAAGTTAGGCCTAGCTCCAGGCAGGTCAGAAACTTAACGAGGAAAGGCAAGGAACAGGAGGCCCCACACCCGCTCACTGGGGAGAGTCCTGATATGCACCCTTCACCCTACAGTGCCCTGGATTGTGCCTGAAACACCACCAGTAAAGGTACTGAAGTGAACTATTGTGTCTGTGCCTATCCTTCCTCCGACCCGGCTGGGTCCCCTTTGGCCTGCATCCCTACACTCACGCTGCCCTGAGGCCCTGCTCCACCTGTGGGGAGCCGCACCAACTAAGCTGTCTCAACACCGGCCTCAGAGGACTGCGGCAGCACTGGTGATCCTCACCAGAAACTACAGGTGGCGTCACGGACTTTCCCTTTCCCATATAAACTTTCCCCCCTTTCTCTTTTTGCTGACCGTTCTGGGTCACGGACCGGGCCAGCCACCATGATATTCCCCACAAGCAGCCTTCTGTCTTCCAGTCAATCCATAGACTAGTGTAAATGCTGTTGTTAGTCAGTTTACAAATAATTCAAACGCTGTGGACTGTCAGTCCTTTTAAATGTTGTGGTCATTCAGTCCACAGTGTAATTTTAATAGTGTGGTCAGTCTCTTGCAATCACGGTATTGATTGTTACACCGCTGATTACAAGGCTCTTCTATGAAATAGGATAGGGGATTCCTCACTTTAGAAGACAGAGGTTGGCCCACAGTCTAGTCTACTGTAAATGTGGTCAAGCAGTCCACACCTAGTGTGAATGCTGTAGTCAGGCAGTCCACACCTAGAGTGAATGCTGTAGTCAGGCAGTCCACATCTAGTGTGAATGCTGTGGTCAGTCAGCCCATTTTTTATTATTAACAGCCTTCGGATGAAACTCGAGCCATGACGACTGGATGAATTAACGATCTTAAGGAAGATCAATTTTGTGAAAGACGACATAGGTCCACTAGGGTCTTCTCCACCGTTAACTTGATAGTGTCAATCCTTTGGATTGGTTGCTGGTCTTGCTCTTTGGTTTCTTCCTTCTATACTTCAAAGCATGATGTCCTTTTCCAGTGATTGCTGTCTTCCAGTCAATCCTTAGACTAGTGTAAATGCTGTTGTCAGTCAGTCCACAACTAATTCAAACGCTGTGGACTGTCAGTCCTTTGAAATGCTGTGGTCATTCAGTCCACAGTGCAGTTTTAATAGTGTGGTCAGTGTCTTGTAATCGCGGTATTGATTGTTACACCGCTGATTACAAGGCTATTCTATGAAACAGAATAGGGGATTCCTCACTTTAGAAGACAGAAGTTGGCCCACAGTCTACTGTAAATATGATCAGGCAGTCCACAACTAGTGTGAATGCTGTGGTCAGTCAGTCCATTTTTTATTATTAACGGCCTTCGGTTGAAACTCTAGCCATGATGACTGGATGAATTAACGATCTTTGGGAAGATCAATTTTGTGCAAGACTAGATAGGTCCACTAGGGTTTTCTTCACCATTATCTTGATAGTGTCAATCCTTTGGATTGGTTGCTGGTCTTCCTCTTTTCCTTCTTCCTTCTATTTTTCCGAGTATGATGTCCCTTTCCAGTAATTACGTCTTCCAGTCAATCCATAGACTAGTGTAAATGCTGTTGTCAGTCAGTCCACACATAATTTAAATGCTGTGGACTGTCAGTCCTCGTAAATTTTGTGGTCAATTGGTCCACAGTGTAGTCTTAATACTTTGGTCAGTCTCTTGTAATCGCGGTATTGATTGTTACACCGCTTAATACAAGTCTATTCTATGAAACAGAATAAGGGATTCCTCACTTTAGAATACAGAGGACAATGAAAAGAAATGTTCCTTATGTCTCTACCTAAGATATGGTTGTATTATTCTAGGAGTTGTGT
Organism: Phyllobates terribilis; assembly: GCF_046119375.1. Classification (NCBI taxonomy): domain Eukaryota; kingdom Metazoa; phylum Chordata; class Amphibia; order Anura; family Dendrobatidae; genus Phyllobates; species Phyllobates terribilis. The sequence goes on from NW_027362764.1 coordinate 752,653,011, forward strand.
ATAGAAAATATACATATGTAAACCACTAACAGTATATTCTCATGTATCAGGAAGGTGTTGTCACACCTCCGCAGTTCTAGAACTTATGCCTAGACTGACTATTATCAGTAAATAATATGAATATTAATTACCTGTTATGTGACTTTCCACATTCTTTTCTTGGAGTCCACAAAGAAACATTTCAAATCCCACGATGTCAATGGGCGTCAGTCACCTGTAAATATTCAAAAGAGTGATAATATGTTCCTGCTACATGCTATACACACAAAAAAGTATAACACTCTAGGGCCAAAATTACTTATTTCAAAGATAAAGACTGTGGTCAGTCGCTCTGCATTTTATTATAAAAATTGTATTCAGACCGTCCACAGTCTATTTTACATTTTATGCTCAATCGGTTCACAGTCTACTGTAAATGTGGTCAGGCAGTCCACATCTAGTGTATATGCTGTGGTCAGTCAGTCAGTCCATTTTTTATAATTAATGGCCTTCGGTTGAAACTCGAGCCATGACGACTTGATGAATTAATGATCTTTAGGAAGATCAATCTTGTGGAAGACTAGATAGGTCCACTAGGGTCTTCTTCACCATTATCTTGATAGTATCAATCCATTGGATTGGTTGCTGGTCTTGCTCTTTGCTTTCTTCCTTCTATACTTCAAAGTATGATGTCCTTTTCCAGTGATTGCTGTCTTCCATTCATCCTTAGACTAGTGTAAATGCTGTTGTCATTCAGTCCAGAACTAATTCAAACGCTGTGGACTGTCAGTCGTTTTAAATGTTGTGGTCATTCAGTCCACAGTGTAATTTTAATACTGTGGTCAGTCTCTTGTAATCCCGGTATTGATTGTTACACCGCTGATTACAAGGCTATTCTATGAAATTGAATAGGGGATACCTCCTTTTAAAAGACAGAGGTTGGCCCACAGTCTAGTCTACTGTAAATGTGGTCAAGCAGTCCACACCTAGTGTGAATGCTGTGGTCAGTCAGCCCATTTTTTTATTATTAACGACCTTCGGATGAAACTCGAGCTATGACGACTGGATAAATTAACAATCTATAGGAAGATCAATTTTGTGAAAGACTACTTAGGTCCACTAGGGTCTTCTCCACCGTTATCTTGATAGTGTCAGTTCTTTGGATTGGCTGCTGGTCTTCCTCTTTGCTTTCTTTCTTCTATACTTCAAAGTATGATGTCCTTTTCCAGTGATTGCTGTCTTCCAGTCAATCCTTAGACTAGTGTAAATGCTGTTGTCAGTCAGTCCACAACTAATTCAAACGCTGTGGACTGTCAGTCCTTTTAAATGCTGTGGACTGTCAGTCCTTTTAAATGCTGTGGTCATTCAGTCCACAGTGTAGTCTTAGTAGTGTGGTCAGTGTCTTGTAATCGCGGTATTGATTGTTACACCGCTGATTACAAGGCTATTCTATGAAATAGAATAGGGGATTCCTCACTTTAGAAGACAGAGGTTGGCCCACAGTCTACTGTAAATATGATCAGGCAGTCCACATCTAGTGTACATGCTGTGGTCAGTCAGTCAGTCCATTCTTTATAATTAATGGCCTTCGGTTGAAACTCGAGCCATGACGACTTGATGAATTAATGATCTTTAGGAAGATCAATCTTGTGGAAGACTAGATAGGTCCACTAGGGTCTTCTTCACCATTATCTTGATAGTATCAATCCATTGGATTGGTTGCTGGTCTTGCTCTTTGCTTTTTTCCTTCTATACTTCAAAGTATGATGTCCTTTTCCATTTATTGCTGTCTTTCATTCAATCTTTAGACTAGTGTAAATGCTGTGGTCATTCAGTCCTTTTAATATTGTGGTCAATCTCTTGTAATCGCGGTATTGATTGTTACACTGCTGATTACAAGGTTATTCTATGAAATAGGATAGGGGATTCCTCACTTTAGAAGACAGAGGTTGGCCCACAGTCTAGTCTACTGTAAATGTGGTCAGGCAGTCCACACCTAGTGTGAATGCTGTGGTCAGTCAGCCCATTTTTTATTATTAAGGGCCTTCGGTTGAAAGTCTAGCAATGACGACTGGATGAATTAACGATCTTTAGGAAGATCAATTATGTGAAAGACTTCTTAGGTCCACTAGGGTCTTCTCCGCCGTTATCTGGATAGTGTCAATCCTTTTGATTGGCAGCTGGTCTTCCTCTTTGCTTTCTTCATTCTATTCCTCCGAGTATGTTGTCCCTTTCCAGTAATTGCTGTCTTCCAGTTAATCCTTAGACTAGTGTAAATGCTGTTGTCAGTCATTCCACAACTAATTCAAACGCTGTGGACTGTCAGTCCTTTTAAATGTTGTGGTCATTCAGTCCACAGTGTAGACTTAATAGTGTGGTCAATCTCTTGTAATTGCTGTATTGATTGTTACACCGCTGATTACAAGGCTATTTTATGAAAAAGAATAGGGGATTCCTCACTTTAGAAGACAGAGGTTGGCCCACAGTCTACTGTAAATATGATCAGGCAGTCCACAACTAGGGTGAATGCTGTGGTCAGTCAGTCCATTTTTTAGTATTAACGGCCTTCGGTTTAAACTATAGCAATGACGACTGGATGAATTAACGATCTTTGGGAAGATCAGTTTTGTGCAAGACTAGATAGGTCCACCAGGGTTTTCTTCACCATTATCTTGATAGTGTCAATCCTTTGGATTGGTTGCTGGTCTTCTTCTTTTCCTTCTTCCTTCTATTCTTCCGAGTATGATGTCCCTTTCCAGTAATTTCTGTCTTCCAGTAAATCCATAGACGAGTGTAAATGCTGTTGTCAGTCAGTCCACACCTAATTTAAATGCTGTGGACAGTCAGTCCTCGTAAATTTTGTGATCATTCAGTCCACAGTGCAGTCTTAATAGTGTGGTCAGTCTCTTGTAATCGCGGTATTGATTGTTACACCGCTGATTACAAGGCTGTTCTATGAAACAGAATAAGGGATTCCTCACTTTAGAAGACATAGGATAAGGAATAGAAATTTCCTTATGTCTCTAGCTAAGATATGGTTGTGTTATACTAGGAGTTGTGTATAGAAAATATACGTATGTAAACCACTAACAGTATATTCTCATGTATCAGAAAGGTGTTGTCACACCTCCGCAGGTCTAGAACTTATGTCTAGACTGACTATTATCAGTAATTAATATGAATATTAATTACCTGTTATGTGACTTTCCACATTCTTTTCTTGGAGTCTACAAGGAAACATTTCAAATCCCACCATGTCAATGGGCGTCAGTCACCTGTAAATATTCAAAAGAGTGATAATATGTTCCTGCTACATGCTATACACACCAAAAAATATAACACTCTAGGGCCAAAATTACTTATTTCAAAGATAAAGACTGTGGTCAGTCGGTCTGCATTTTATTATAAAAATTGTAGTCAGACAGTGCACAGTCTATTACAAATTTTATGCTCAATCGTATCACAGTCTACTGTAAATGTGGTCAGGCAGTCCACAACTAGCGTGAATGCTGTGGTCAGTCAGTCCATTCTTTATAATTAATGGGCTTCGGTTGAAACTCGAGCCATGACGACTGGATGAATTAATGATCTTTAGGAAGATCAATCTTGTGCAAGACTAGATAGGTCCACTAGGGTCTTCTTCACCATTATCTTGATAGTATGAAACAATTGGATTGGTTGCTAGTCTTCCTCTTTGCTTTCCTCCTTCTATACTTCAAAGTATGAAGTCCTTTTCCAGTGATTGCTGTCTTCCATTCATCCTTAGACTAGTGTGAATGCTGTGGTCAGTCAGTCCATTTTTTATTATTAACGGCCTTGGGTTGAAATTCGAGCCATGACGACTGGATGAATTAACGATCTTTAGGAATATCAATTTTGTGAAAGACTACATAGGTCCACTAGGCTCTTCACCACCGTTATCTTGATAGTATCAATCCTTAGGATTGGCTGCTGGTCTTCCTCTTTGCTTTCTTCCTTCTATACTTCAAATTATGATGTGTTTTTCCAGTGATTGCTGTCTTCCATTCATCCTTAGACTAGTGTAAATGCTGTTGTCAGTCAGTCCACAACTAATTCAAACGCTGTGGACTGTCAGTCCTTTTAAATGCTGTGGTCATTCAGTCCACAGTGCAGTCTTAATAATGTGGTTTGTCTCTTGCAATCGCGGTATTGATTGTTACACCGCTGATTACAAGGCTATTCTATGAAATAGAATAGGAGATTCCTCACTTTAGAAGACAGAGGTTGGCCCACAGTCTACTGTAAATATGATCAGGCAGTCCACAACTAGTGTGAATGCTGTAGTCAGGCTGTCCATTTTTTATTATTAACGGCCTTCGGTTGAAACTCTAGCCATGATGACTGGATGAATTAACGATCTTTGGGAAGATCAATTTTGTGCAAGACTAGATAGGTCCACTATTGTTTTCTTCACCATTATCTTGATAGTGTCAATCCTTTGGATTGGTTGCTGGTCTTCCTCTTTGCTTTCTTCCTTCTATACTTCAAATTATGATGTGTTTTTCCAGTGATTGCTGTCTTCCATTCATCCTTAGACTAGTGTAAATGCTGTTGTCAGTCAGTCCACAACTAATTCAAACGCTGTGGACTGTCAGTCCTTTTAAATGCTGTGGTCATTCAGTCCACAGTGCAGTCTTAATAATGTGGTTTGTCTCTTGCAATCGCGGTATTGATTGTTACACCGCTGATTACAAGGCTATTCTATGAAATAGAATAGGAGATTCCTCACTTTAGAAGACAGAGGTTGGCCCACAGTCTACTGTAAATATGATCAGGCAGTCCACAACTAGTGTGAATGCTGTAGTCAGGCTGTCCATTTTTTATTATTAACGGCCTTCGGTTGAAACTCTAGCCATGATGACTGGATGAATTAACGATCTTTGGGAAGATCAATTTTGTGCAAGACTAGATAGGTCCACTATTGTTTTCTTCACCATTATCTTGATAGTGTCAATCCTTTGGATTGGTTGCTGGTCTTCCTCTTTGCCAACTTCCTTCTATTCTTCTGAGTATTATGTCCCTTTCCAGTAATTGCTGTCTTCCAGTCAATCCATAGACTAGTGTAAATGCTGTTGTCAGTCAGTCGACACCTAATTTAAATGCTGTGGACTGTCAGTCCTCGTAAATTTTGTGGTCAATTGGTCCACAGTGTAGTCTTAATACTGTGGTCAGTCTCTTGTAATCGCGGTATTGATTGTTACACCGCTGATTACAAGTCTATTCTATAAAACAGACTAAGGGATTCCTCACTTTAGAATACAGAGGATAAGGAAAAGAAATTTCCTTATGTCTCTACCTAAGATATGGTTGTGTTATACTAGGAGTTGTGTATAGAAAATATACATATGTACACCACTAACAGTATATTCTCATGTATCAGAGAGGTGTTGTCACACCTCCGCAGGTCTAGAACGTATGCCTAGACCGACTATTATCAGTAATTAATATGAATATTAATTACCTGTTATGTGACTTTCCACATTCTTTTCTTGGAGTCCACAAGGAAACATTTGAAATCCCACCATGTCAATGGGCGTCAGTCACCTGTAAATATTCAAAAGAGTGATCATATGTTCCTGCTACATGCTATACACACCAAAAAGTATAACACTCTAGGGCCAAAATTACTTATTTCAAAGATAAAGACTGTGGTCAGTCAGTCTGCATTTTATTATAAAAATTGTAGTCAGACAGTCCACAGTCTATTTTATGCTCAATTGGTTCACAGTCTACTGTAAATGTGGTCTGGCAGTCCACATCTAGTGTATATGCTGTGGTCAGTCAATATTTCATCATTAATGGCCTTTGGCAGAAACTCTAGCAATGATGTGTTAGGCATTGGGTGTTTGCTGGATCTGAAATGGGTTCAGAATCATCAGTGGATTCTGTGGTCTACCATCCTGGTCCAGCCAGGGCAGATGCTGCTTAGCATCATTATCAGTCCCAACGACTAGCTGGTGCACGAGATGTGCAGGTTGTCTCTTGGGTATTTGTGCCTAGCAACATGAAGCATAGGTTGCGGAGGGAGACAGGGCTTCTGCAGCCTAAGTCCAGGATGCATCGCACTGAGCATTCCCGTGACATGGCGGACCGTAATTGGTGGTTTGGGAGTCAGCTGACCCGGTGACCTGGCACCGCCTGATTGGTCGTGGGTGACGTCACCAATGGTGTGACGGTGCGCAGGGCTTAATCTTTAAAAGACACGCCCACAAACATGTCAGCGCGCTCTGATCTTTGAGCAATGATGGTGTGTGGACGCTTAGTCTCTTGGGCTCCACGTGTGTTTTAGTTTCTGCTAGGCAGGTGTAGTGGAAGTAGGCAGGCTAGTTGAAATAGGCAGGTAGCTTCGTCTCACGGTCTGGCTCAGGCAAAGGGGTCGCCTTACACCCCAAGCAGCCTGCAGACCCCCCAGGCTGCATCGCGGACCCCGGGTTCGGTTGCGTTCCATTATAATAAAGTTGTTTGCAATCGTCCCCTTAGCAGTATCAGAGAGCCAGGGTCTTGCTGAACATGGCTGACAACCAGCAACTGCAGCGCTATATACAGCAACTTGAGGCCAGACTTAGGACTCTGGAACAAGCTGCCCCGGTCGCTGATATCACTGCAGTAGCTACCCTGGCAGCTTCTCAAGCAGCCAATCTGGTTAACACGGCTGCGGTGAATGCTGCGACAGCTGCAACTGCCCCATTACCCCGTTTTGCTCTCCCAGAAAAATTTTCTGGGGACAGTAAATCCTGCAGGGGTTTTATTAATTTATGCGCCATTCATTTGAAGATGATGGAGGCACGGTTCCCCTCCGAAAGAGCCAAAGTGGGTTATTTCATCTCATTACTCTCCCATAGGGCTCTGGAGTGGGCTACTCCTCTATGGGAGCGGAATGATCCGGTTGTGGCTAATGCGGGTCTTTTCCTTAAGACCCTAAAGAGTGTATTCCTAGGTCCTCATAGTCACGCATGATACGCTCTTAAGCTTCTTGCGTTGATCCAGGGTTCGGCCACTGCCAGCCACTATGCCATCCAGTTCAGAACCTTAGCGGCTGAACTGGATTGGCCTGAGCGTTCGCTTATCCCGGTGTTTTGGAGGGGGTTGGCAGGGCATATTAAAGATGCTCTAGCTACCAGAGAGATCCCAACCTCTCTGGAAGAGTTGATCACTCTCGCTAACCGAAAAGATCTGCGTCATGCAGAACGCAAGTTAGAGCTGGAGGTTTCCAGACCCCGGTTTCGGGTGGCATCCTCTTTCTCTAGACCTATCTCCAAACCCGCGGGTCTCGACCCGGAGCCTGAGGAAATGGATATATCCCGGACTAAGTCTAAACCCCCTCGTTCCCGACCTGCACATCTCTTGGAGTTCCCCGTTAATAAGGGTTCCAAGCGGTCGGGAAACCAGGGTGTCTAACCACTGTTGGAGTGGGGGTGTTAGATTCAGGGGTTTCCTCCTCCAAATTATTGTATGAGGTGACGTTGTCCGTCGGAACAACCATGGTTACTGCCAGGGCGTGGGTGGATTCTGGAGCCGATGGCAATTTTTGTCATCAACATTTGCCCAGAGGCATGCCATCCCTATGGAGTTACTGCCCAAGCCAATGAACATCAGTGTGGTCAACGGTTCTCTGCTGGACACACAAATCACTCACCAGTCAGCCCCCCTCACCATGTCGTTTCCTCAGGGTCACCGGGAGGTTATCTCTTTCCTTATTATCCCCGGGGGATTAGATGAGGTGCTATTGGGTCTCCCTTGGCTAGGTTGTCACACTCCACACATTGATTGGAGTACAGGGAGAATTTCTTCCTGGGATAAGAATTGTGTGACTCAATGTATGGTTACAGCCGCCCGGAGGGTAGTCTCAGAGCCTTCTCCCGACTTGTCCGCTCTGCCAGTACAATATCGGAGTTTTGCGGACGTCTTTTCCAAAAAGGGTGCAGAGATTCTACCCCCCCACCGACCTTATGACTGTCCTATTGACTTGGTTCCCGGTACGGAGCCCCCTTGCGGTAGGGTTTATCCCCTCTCTGTACCCGAGACCCAGGCCATGTCAGACTATATCAAAGAGAACCTGGCCCGGGGGTTTATCTGAAAATCGGTCTCTCCTGCTGGAGCTGGGATTTTCGTCGTCCAGAAGAGGGTGATTTACGTCCCTGCATTGATTACAGAGGACTAAATGCCATCACCATCAAAAATAAATACCCTCTGCCCCTTATTTCTGAACTATTCGACATGTTGCGAGGGGCTAACATCTTCACTAAATTGGACCAGCGAGGGGCCTATAATCTTGTGCGAATCCGTGAGGGTGACGAGTGGAAAACAGCCTTTAACACTCGTGATGGTCATTACGAGTATCTCATCATGCCTTTCGGGTTATGCAATGCCCCTGCGGTTTTTCAAGATTTTGTCAACGATATCTTTCGGGATTTGCTGCTATCTTCCGTGGTAGTCTATCTTGATGATATCCTTATCTTTTCCCCGGACCTCTCCACACACAGGGAGGATGTTCGCAGAGTTTTTGAACGATTGCGAGCAAATTCTTTGTATTGTAAGCTGGAGAAGTGTCAGTTTGAACGAGAGTCTCTAACGTTCCTGGGCTACATCATATCCAGTAAGGGATTGGCTATGGACCCACAAAAGTTGGTGGCGGTACAGAACTGGCAGGAGCCCCACTCCCTTAAAGCGGTACAACGCTTCATGGGCTTTATCAACTACTACCGGCAGTTCATACCACATTTTTCCACACTGGTGGCTGCTTTAGCCGCTTTAACCAGGAAGGGTGCCAATCCCAAGAATTGGTCTAAGGAGACATCCGAGGTGTTCCAGGAGATTAAGTCCTATTTTTTAGAGCTCCCATTCTCCATCGCCCGGATGTGGACAAGCCATTTTTCCTGGAGGTCGATGCCTCCTCTGTGGGAGCAGGAGCGGTTCTCTCTCAATAGAATGAACAAGGTCGGACAAGACCATGTTTTTTCTTCTCCAAGACCTTCTCTCCAGCAGAGAAGAATTATACGATTGGTGACAAAGAGTTACTTGCTATTAAGATGGCTTTTTCGGAATGGAGGTACCTCTTGGAGGGAGCTAAACTTCCTTTCGTGGTATATTCCGATCATAAAAATCTTTCGTACCTACAGACGGCGCAGCGTCTTAACCCGAGGTAGGCCAGGTGGTCTCTTTTCTTTTCCCGGCTCAATTTCTCTATTCACTTTTTAAAAGGGGAAAAGAACCCCCGGGCGGATGCTTTGTCCCGGTCTATGGATATGGCTGAGGATGAGGACGAGCCCAGGCTTATTTTTCCTCCAGAGTGTATGCGGACGGTGGCTCCAGTGTCTCTAAACCAGGTCCCTCCGGGGAGGACATTGGTTCCTCCTAATTTACAGAATGAGGTACTCTCCTGGGCACATGCCTCTAAGATCGGAGGTCATTTTGGGGTCAAACGTACCACGGAGTTTCTCCAACGGTCGTATTGGTGGCCTCGGTTATCTCAGGACGTTAAAGAATATGTCCAAGCATGTGTCTCCTGTGCAAGAAACAAATCGTCCCGTCAGAAGCCGGCTGGTCTTCTTCATCCGTTACCCGTGGCGGATAGACCTTGGGAGCTGGTTGGGATGGATTTTATTGTCGAGTTACCTAAGTCCCGGGGAAACGTGACAATATGGGTGGTGTCTGACCATTTTTCTAAGATGGTTCACCTGGTTCCTCTGCCTAGGGTTCCCTCTTCCCGGGTTCTGGTATCACTGTTCATTTGTCACGTTTTCCGTCTCCACGGAATGCCTGATAGGATTGTCTGTGAAAGGGGTCCACAGTTTTCCTCCCGGTTCTGGAAAGAATTGTGTAATTTGCATAGCATTGAACTGAATCTTTCTACTGCCTATCACCCGGAGACCAATGGTCTGGTGGAACGCACTAACCAGACGCTTGTGACATACTTGTGTCATTTCGTTTCGGCCAACCAGAATGACTGGGCGATATTGCTCCCCTGGGTAGAGTTTGCCCTAAACAACGCTGTGGCAGATTCCACAGGTCAGACTCCGTTTCTCCTAAATAATGGCTAACATCCGCGAGTCCCGGTTCCTATGCCAGTTTCCTCTGTGGAACCTGGGGTCAGAGATTGGGCTCTGGAGGCGCGGAAGGTTTGGGATCATACCCAGGATGCGATATTGGCCTCCAAGAATCGAATGAGAGAGTCGGCTGACACTCATTGCCGTCCAGCCCCTGTATTCTCCCCGGGCGACAGGGTGTGGCTCGCGGCTCGCAATATCAGAGTACGCGGGGAATCCGCTAAGTTTGCCCCCCGTTTTATTGGTCCTTTCAGAATTTTGGCCCAAATAAACCCCGTTGTGTACCGGTTACAGTTACCACGACACATGAGGATTCACGACACTTTTCATGTGTCGCTCCTTAAGCCGGTTCGCCTGACCAAATTCTCTGAACCCCAACCTGCTCCAGACTCCAGGGGTGATGATTTCGAGGTACAGGCGATTGTGGGGTCTAAGATGGTTCGTGGAAAAAAATATTACCTTGTACACTGGAGGGGCCATGGATCTGAGGATTGTTCATGGGAACCAGTGGACCACATTCATGCTCCATTGCTCATTGAGGAATATGAGTGTCAAGTGGAGGGGGATAATATTAGGTGTTGGCTGGATCTGAGATGGGTTCAGAATCATCAGTGGATTCTGTGGTCTCCCATTCTGGTCCAGCTGGGGCAAATGCTGCTCAGCATCGTCGTCGGTCCCAACGCCTAGCTGGTGCACGAGATGTGCAGGTTGTCTCTTGGGTATTTGTGCCTAGCAACATGAAGCATAGGTTGCGGAGGGAGACAGGGCTTCTGCAGCCTAAGTCCAAGATGCATCGCACTGAGCATGCCCGTGACATGGCAGACCGTGATTGGTGGTTTGGGAGTCAGCTGACCCGGTGACCTGGCACCGCCTGATTGGTCGCAGGTGACGTCACCAATGGTGCGACGGTGGGCAGGGCTTAATCTTTAAAAGACCCGCCCACAAACATGGCGGCGCGCTCTGATTTTTGAGCAATGATGGTGTTGTGTGGACGCTTGGTCTCTTGGGCTCCACGTGTGTTTTAGTTTCTGCTAGGCAGGTGTAGTGGAAGTAGGCAGGCTAGTTGAAATAGGCAGGTAGCTTCGTCTCACGGTCTGGCTCAGGCAAAGGGGTCGCCTTACACCCCAAGCAGCCTGCAGACGCCCTATCCCTGATAACACCTGTAGGCCACGTGGAGTGATACTCCTCAGTTTGGTAGCACGCCGGCTGGAGGCACGTATGCGCCGGCGTGAGTCACACATGCATCCAAGCGCCAACAGCGTAGTCCCTGTGCTGCAACAGGTCTACAGATATATTATTTATCGCACATCTCCCGTGCCGTTAACGGAGAAAGTGCGAATCCCTATTCCTGTTCCGGTGTGCTGTAACACGGAGGGGATTGTTATTTAAGTTGGTTGTTTCCTTCTCACCCAGAAGGTGTTCGGCCGCAGTCCTCCAGGCCGCATCGCGGACCCCGGGTTCGGTTGCGTTCCATTATAATAAAGTTGTTTGCAACCATCCCCTTAACATGACGACTGGATGAATTAACGATCTTTGGAAAGATCAATTTTGTGCAAGACTAGATAGGTCCACTAGGGTTTTCTTCACCATTATGTAGATAGTGTCAATCCTTTGGATTGGTTGCTGGTCTTCCTCTTTGCCTACTTCCTTCTATTCTTCCGAGTATGATGTCCCTTTCCAGTAATTGCTGTCTTCCAGTCAATCCATAGAATAGTGTAAATGCTGTTGTCAGTCAGTCCACACCTAATTTAAATGCTGATTACAAATCTATTCTATGAAACAGAAAAAGGGATTCCTCACTTTAGAAGACTGAGGATAATGAAAAGAAATGTTCCTGATGTCTCTACCTAAGATATGGTTGTGTTATACTAGGAGTTGTGTATAGAAAATATACATATGTTTACCACTAACAGTATATTCTCATGTATCAGAAGGGTGTTGTCACACCTCCGCAGGTCTAGAACGTATGCCTAGACTGACTATTATCAGTAATTAATATGAATATTAATTACCTGTTATGTGACTTTCCACATTCTTTTCTTGGAGTCCACAAGGAAACATTTCAAATCCCACGATGTCAAAGGGCATCAGTCACCTTTAAATATTCAAAAGAGTGATAATATGTTCCTGCTACATGCTATACACACCAAAAAGTATAACACTCCAGGGCCAAAATTACTTATTTCAAAGATAAAGGCTGTGGTCAGTCGGTTTGCATTTTATTATAAAAATAGTAGTCAGATAGTCCACAGTCTATTTTAAATTTTCTGCTCAATCGTTTCACAGTATACTGTAAGTGTGGTCAGGCAGTCCACATCTAGTGTATATGCTGTGTAACATCCCTGGCGGCATGCTTGCATGGTGCACCACCTCCCACCATGCAAGACCGCAATCTTACCCTTCACTCCAGCCTGCAAGCCGTGTTCCTGTTCATGCTGTGTGCATTCCTCTTGACTGTCTGCTTAGGGCAGCGGCCCGGTTAGTTTCTGATTCTTATAGCTGCTGTGGGCACACCCCTAATGCGTCTCCAGCTTATTGCTGTCAGTCACTAGATATTTAAACCCCCTCCACCCAGAAGGACGTGCCTGTGCAACACCTTCACTCAGTTTGTTCTTGCAACTGTATTGCCAGGTCCTGTCCTCTTACCTGTATCTTCTAGTCTGTGTCCGCCATCTCTGGTGGCTGTATACCCAGACCTGTTACCTGTGTCTTCTAGTCCGTCTCCGCCATCTCTGGGGGCTGTATACCCAGACCCGTTTCTGTATCTCGTTGCAGTAGCAGTTCCTGTCTGAACTGTCTCCTAGTCTGTTACTTGTTTTGTCTTTATGTCCGTACCCTTCCTTTTCCTGCATTGACTGAACCTGCACCTACCTCCAATTCGTTGTCTCTGTACTTCTGTTTGTGAGTTTTGTGTCCACTAGCTACTTCATTGTAAGTACCTTGTGTGTATCTAGTTCTGCTTGTCTCCTTTCCCTTCCTTTGTATCTACCTTCTGTGTTCTAGCCATCTTTCTGTATTTTCCTATGTGTTCCATGGGAACAGAGCCCTGTCCTCTCTGCCTGCTTCGTCAGCCCTGTTCTGTTCTGCCTTGTCCACCGCTCCAGCGGTTCCGTTCTGCACTGATTTGTATACCGCACCTGCGGTTTAGCTCCGCTCCGCTTGTTCTCCACGTATGCGGTTTTTTGCTCAGCTTTGCTTGTCTACCGCATCTGCGGGTTTTGCTCTGCTCAGCTTTGTCTACCGCATCTGCGGTTTTGCTCTGCTTTGCTTGTCTACCGCATCTGCGGTTCTGCTCTGCTTTGCTTGTCTTCCGCATCTGTTGGTTTTGCTCTGCTCAGCTTTGTCTACCGCATCTGCGGTTTTGCTCTGCTCAGCTTTGTCTACCGCATCTGCGGCTTTGCTCTGCTTTGCTTGCTTACCGCATCTGCTTATTTTGCTCTGCTCAGCTTTGTCTACCGCATCTGCGGTTTTGCTCTGCTCAGCTTTGTCTACCGCATCTGCGGTTTTGCTCTGCTTTGCTTGTCTACCGCATCTGCGAGTTTTGCTCTGCTCAGCTTTGTCTACAGCATCTGCTGTTTTGCTCTGCTTTGCTTGTCTACCGCATCTGCGGGTTTTGCTCTGCTCAGCTTGTCTACCGCATCTGCGGGTTTTGCTCTGCTCAGCTTGTCTACCGCATCTGCGGTTTTGCTCTCTGCCTAGTCTACCGCTCCGGCGGTTCCTTTCTGCTTTGCTGTGTTCACCGCACCTGCTATTTAGTTTGGCTCTGCTAGGTCACCGCTCCGGCGGTTCCTCTTTGCTCTGCCTTGTCCACCGCACTTGCGGTTTAGTTCTGCTCTGCCTTGTCCTCGGCTCCAGCGGTTTCGCTTTACTCTACTTGTCTACCGCATCTGCGGCTCTGTTCCTGTCTCCCAGTCTGTACTGGACTCTATCCAGCTTGCGCTCCACCCTGCTAGTACCCACCTGTCCACACTCCATCCATGCTTGCTAGTACCCCATCTGTCTGCACACCAGCCTTGCTTACTAGTACCCCACCTGTCTGCATACCTGCCATGCCTGCCAGGGCCCACCTGTCTGTATGCCAGCTTAACCTGCCTGTTCCTGCATTCTCCAGTGTGGGTCAACAGCTGTGACCGGGGTCTGACCTGGTGTAGCACCTGGTCCCTCTGCTCGGTTCCTCCTTGGTTCACGGAGTCGTTAGCCGCCGTGCGACCTTGGTCGGATCGGGTTGTTACTTAGTTACGACCCTCCAAGCACTCCTCGGTTCATGGTACAGTGGGATCACTAATCATGCTCACGCCAGTCAGCCCGGGCGTGAGCGTAACATGCTGTGGTCAGTCAGTCAGTCCATTCTTTATAATTAATGGCCTTCGGTTTAAACTCGAGCCATGACGACTTGATGAATTAATGATCTTTAGGAAGATCAATCTTGTGCAAGACTAGATAGGTCCACTAGGGTCTTCTTCACCATTATCTTGATAGTATCAATCCATTGGATTGGTTGCTGGTCTTGCTCTTTGCTTTCTTCCTTCTATACTTCAAAGTCTGATGTCCTTTTCCACTGATTACTGTGTTTCATTTAATCCTTAGACTAGTGTAAATGCTGTTGTCAGTCAGTCCACAGCTAATTTAAACGCTGTGGACTGTCAGTCCTTTTAAATGCTGTGGTCATTCAGTCCACAGTGTAGACTTAGTAGTGTGGTCAGTCTCTTGTAATTGCGGTATTGATTGTTACACCGCTGATTACAAGGCTATTCTCTGAAATAGAATAGGGGATTCCTCACTTTAGAAGACAGAGGTTGGCCCACAGTCTACTGTAAATATGATCAGGCAGTCCACAACTAGTGTGAATGCTGTGGTCAGTCAGTCCATTTTTTATTATCAACGGCCTTCGGTTGAAACTCTAGCAATGACGACTGGATGAATTAACGATCTTTGGGAAGATCAATTTTGTGCAAGACTAAATAGGTCCACTAGGGTCTTCTCCACCTTTATCTTGATAGTGTCAATCCTTTGGATTGGCAGCTGGTCTTACTCTTTGCTTTCTTTCTTCTATACTTCAAAGTATGATGTCCTTTTCCAATGATTGCTGTCTTCCAGTCAATCCTTAGACTAGTGTAAATGCTGTTGTCAGTCAGTCCACACCTAATTTTAATGCTGTGGACTGTCAGTCCTCGTAAATTTTGTGGTCAATTGGTCCACAGTGTTGTCTTAATAGTGTGGTCAGTCTCTTGTAATCGCGGTATTGATTGTTACACCGCTGATTACAAGGCTATTCTATGAAACAGAATAAGGGATTTCTCACTTTAGAAAACAGAGGATAATGAAAAGAAATGTTCCTTATGTCTCTACCTAAGATATGGTTGTGTTATACTAGGAGTTGTGTATAGGAAATATACATATGTAAACCACTAACAGTATATTCTCATGTATCAGAAAGGTGTTGTCACACCTCCGCAGGTCTAGAACTTATGCCTAGACCGACTATTATCAGTAATTAATATGAATATTAATTACCTGTTATGTGACTTTCCACATTCTTTTCTTGGAGTCCACAAGGAAACATTTGAAATCCCACCATGTCAATGGGCGTCAGTCACCTGTAAATATTCAAAAGAGTGATAATATGTTCCTGCTACATGCTATACACACCAAAAAATATAACACTCTAGGGCCAAAATTACTTATTTCAAAGATAAAGACTGTGGTCAGTCGGTCTGCATTTTATTATACAAATTGTAGTCAGACAGTCCACAGTCTATTACAAATTTTATGCTCAGTCGTTTCAGAGTCTAATATAAATGGGGTCAGGCAGTCCACACCTAGTGTATATGCTGTGGTCAGTCAGTCAGTCAATTATTTATAATTAATGGCCTTCGGTTGAAACTCGAGCCATGACGACTTGATGAATTAATGATCTTTAGGAAGATCAATCTTGTGCAAGACTAGATAGGTCCACTATGGTCTTCTTCACCATTTTCTTGATAGTATCAATCCATTGGATTGTTTGCTGGTCTTGCTCTTTGCTTTCTTCCTTCTATACTTCAAAGTATGATGTCCTTTTCCAGTGATTGCTGTCTTCCAGTCAATCCTTAGACTAGTGTAAATGCTGTTGTCAGTCAGTCCACAACTAATTCAAATGCTGTGGACTGTCAGTCCTTTTAAATGTTGTGGTCATTCAGTCCACAGTGTAATCTTAATAGTGTGTTCAATCTCTTGTAATCGCTGTATTGATTGTTACACCGCTGATTACAAGGCTATTCTATGAAATGGGATAGGGGATTCCTCACTTTAGAAGACAGAGTTTGGCCCACAGTCTAGTCTACTGTAAATGTGATCAAGCAGTCCACACCTAGTGTGAATGCTGTGGTCAAATGTGGCGCCCTGCTGTGTTTGGTACCACAGATCCCAGAGGGGTGCATGGACGGATTCCTCCACAAGAGGCCCTCATAAGCATTCACACACCTCTACCTTCCACCTCAGACCACCAGAGGGAGCCCGTTAGGGATATAAATAGGGAAGGTGGAGCTAGGCAGTTCAGTCTGGAAGCTGTCTGGAGTCTGAGAGGAGTCTGAAGTCCAGTCTGTGAGATGTACATTCTGAGAACAGTTACCTCAGGGGACAGAGCTAGTGCCAGCTCCTGCAGTTGCTAGCCTGCAGTAGAGCACAGTCCAGACTCACCGAGTTCAGGTTAGTGAGCCAAAGGCGTGCCGACGCCATAAGAGCGGTGAAGCGCAGTGAGGCCTACTGCCCATGTGAAGCCAAGTCAGGGCCCCGAGAGGGCCGAAGGCGAGTGGAAAGAGAGTAACATAGCGGTCAGAGGAGCTTTACCCGCTCACCCCAAAACCATATACCGGACACCGGGTCAGAGTCTGCAGGGATTCTTTACACCCAGCAGAAAACAACCGGAACCCCTGGTGAACTACATGTCCCAGGAATACCAAACGCTGACTGTTATACCAGGGTCAGGAGTTACTGAAGCCCCATAAACCAGGGAGTGCGTACTCCAACAGAAGGCCCTACCACAGGATCAGCAGGTGCAAGACAGAAACCAAGTTAGGCCTAGCTCCAGGCAGGTCAGAAACTTAACGAGGAAAGGCAAGGAACAGGAGGCCCCACACTCGCTCACTGGGGAGAGTCCTGATATGCACCCTTTACCCTACAGTGCCCCGGATTGTGCCTGAAACACCACCAGTAAAGGTACTGAAGTGAACTATTGTGTGTGTGCCTATCCTTCCTCCGACCAGGCTGGGTCCCCTCTGGCCTGCATCCCTACACTCACGCTGCCCTGAGGCCCTGCTCCACCTGTGGGGAGCCGCACCAACTAAGCTGCCTCAACACCGGCCTCAGAGGACTGCCGCAGCACTGGTGATCCTCACCAGAAACTACAGGTGGCATCACGAACTTTCCCTTTCCCATATGAACTTTCCACCCTTTCTCTTTTTACTGACCGCCCTGGGTCACGGACCGGGCCAGCCACCATGATATTCCCCACAAGCAGCCTTCTGTCATCGAGTCAATCCATAGACTAGTGTAAATGCTGTTGTCAGTCAGTCCACACCTAATTTAGATGCTGTGGACTGTCAGTCCTCGTAAATTTTGTGGTCAATTGGTCCACAGTGTAGTCTTAATGCTGTGGTCAGTCTCTTGTAATCGCGGTATTGATTGTTACACCGCTGATTACAAGTCTATTCTATAAAACAGACTAAAGGATTCCTCACTTTAGAATACAGAAGATAAGGAAAAGAAATTTCCTTATGTCTCTACCTAAGATATGGTTGTGTTATACTAGGAGTTGTGTATAGAAAATATACATATGTAAACCACTAACAGTATATTCTCATGTATCAGGAAGGTGTTGTCACACCTCCGCAGGTCTAGAACTTATGCCTAGAATGACTATTATCAGTAATTAATATGAATATTAATTACCTGTTATGTGACTTTCCACATTCTTTTCTTGGAGTCCTCAAGGAAACATTTCAAATCCCACGATGTCAATGGGTGTCAGTCACCTGTAAATATTCAAAAGAGTGATAATATGTTCCTGCTACATGCTATACACACCAAAAAGTATAACACTCTAGGGCCAAAATTACTTATTTCAAAGATAAAGACTGTGGTCAGTCGGTCTGCATTTTATTATAAAAATTGTAGTCAGAGAGTCCACAGTCTATTTTAAATTTTATGCTCAATCGGTTCACAGTATACTGTACATGAGGTTAGGCAGTCCACATCTAGTGTATATGCTGTGGTCAGTCAATTTTTCATTATTAATGGCCTTTGGTAGAAACTCTAGCAATGATGTGTTAGGTGTTTGCTGGATCTGAAATGGGTTCAGAATCATCAGTAGATTCCATGGTCTACCATTCTGGTCCAGCCAGTGCAGATGCTGCTTAGCATCATTATCGGTCCCAACGACTAGCTGGTGCACGAGATGTGCAGGTTGTCTCTTGGGTATTTGTGCCTAGTAATATGAAGCATAGGTTGCGGAGGGAGACAGGGCTTCTGCAGCCTATGTCCAGGATGCATCGCACTGAGCATTCCCGTGACATGGCGGACTGTGATTGGTGGCTTGGGAGTCAGCTGACCCGGTGACCTGGCACCGCCTGATTGGTCGTGTGTGACGTCACCAATGGTGCGACGGTGCGCAGGGCTTAATCTTTAAAAGACCCGCCCACAAACATGACAGCGCGCTCTGATCTTTGAGCAATGATGGTGTGTGGACGCTTGGTCTCTTGGGCTCCACGTGTGTTTTATTTTCTGCTAGGCAGGTGTAGTGAAATAGGCAGGCTAGTTGAAATAGGCAGGTAGCTTCGTCTCACGGTCTGGCTCAGGCAAAGGGGTCGCCTTACACCCCAAGCAGCCTGCAGACCCCCCAGGCTGCATCGCGGACCCCGGGTTCGGTTGCCTTCCATTATAATAAAGTTGTTTGCAATCGTCCCCTTAACAGTATCAGAGCGCCAGGGTCTTACTGAACATGGCTGACAAACAGCAACTGCAGCGCTATATACAGCAACTTGAGGCCAGACTTAGGACTCTGGAACAAGCTGCCCCGGTCGCTGATATCACTGCAGTAGCTACCCTGGCAGCTTCTCAAGCAGCCAATCTGGTTAACACGGCTGCGGAGAATGCTGCGACAGTTGCAACTGCCCCATTACCCCGTTTTGCTCTCCCAGAAAAATTTTCTGGGGACAGTAAATCCTGCAGGGGTTTTATTAATTTATGCTCCATTCATTTGAATATGATGGAGGCACGGTTCCCCTCCGAAAGAGCCAAAGTGGGTTATTTCATCTCATTACTCTCCCACAGGGCTCTGGAGTGGGCTACTCCTCTATGGGAGCGGAATGATCCGGTTGTGGCTAATGCGGGTCTTTTCCTTAAGACCCTAAAGAGTGTATTCCTAGGGCCTCAGGTCACGCATGATAAGCTCTTAAGCTTCTTGCGTTGATCCAGGGTTCGGCCACTGCCAGCCACTATGCCATCCAGTTCAGAACCTTAGCGGCTGAACTGGATTGGCCTGAGCGGTCGCTTATGCCGGTGTTTTGGAGGGGGTTGGCAGGGCATATTAAAGATGCTCTAGCTACCAGAGAGATCCCAACCTCTCTGAAAGAGTTGATCACTCTCGCTAACTGAATAGATCTGCATCATGCAGAACGCAAGTTAGAGGTTTCGGTTGGCATCCTCTTTCTCTAGACCTATCTCCAAACCCGCGGGTCTCGACCCGGAGCCTGAGGATATGGATATATCCCGGACTAAGTCTAAACCCCCTCGTTCCCGACTTGCACATCTCTTGGAGTACCCCGTTAATAAGGGTTCCAAGCGGTCGGGAAA
This sequence comes from Phyllobates terribilis, assembly GCF_046119375.1. Taxonomy (NCBI): domain Eukaryota; kingdom Metazoa; phylum Chordata; class Amphibia; order Anura; family Dendrobatidae; genus Phyllobates; species Phyllobates terribilis. The sequence goes on from NW_027362764.1 coordinate 752,672,888, forward strand.
CCAGGGTGTCTAACCACTGTTGGATTCAGGGGTTTCCTCCTCCAAGTTATTGTATGAGGTGACGTTGTCCTTCGGAACAACCATGGTTACTGCCAGGGCGTGGGTGGATTCTGGAGCCGATGGCAATTTTTGTCATCAACATTTGCCCAGAGGCATGCCATCCCTATGGAGTTACAGCCCAAGCCAATGAACATCAGTGTGGTCAACGGTTCTCTGCTGGACACACAAATCACTCACCAGTCAGCCCCCCTCACCATGTCTTTCCTCAGGGTCACCGGGAGGTTATCTCTTTCCTTATTATCCCCGGGGGATTAGATGAGGTGCTATTGGGTCTCCCTTGGCTAGGTTGTCACACTCCACACATTGATTGGAGTACAGGGAGAATTTCTTCCTGGGGTAAGAATTGTGTGCCTCAATGCATGGTTACAGCCGCCCGGAGGGTAGTCTCAGAGCCTTCTCCCGACTTGTCCGCTCTGCCAGTACAATATCGTAGTTTTGCGGACGTCTTTTCCTAAAAGGGTGCAGAGACTCTACCCCCCCACAGACCGTATGACTGTCCTATTGACTTGGTCCCCGGTACGGAGCCCCCTTGCGGTAGGGTTTATCCCCTGTCTGTACCCGAGACCCAGGCCATGTCAGACTATATCAAAGAGAACCTGGCCCGGGGGTTTATCTGAAAATCGGTCTCTCCTGCTGGAGCGGGGTTTTTCTTCGTCCAGAAGAGGGTGATTTACATCCCTGCATTGATTACAGAGGACTAAATGCCATCACCATCAAAAATAAATACCCTCTGCCCCTTATTTCTGAACTATTCGACATGTTGCGAGGGGCTAACATCTTCACTAAATTGGACCAGCGAGGGGCCTATAATCTTGTGCGAATCCGTGAGGGTGACGAGTGGAAAACAGCCTTTAACACTCATGATGGTCATTACGAGTATCTCGTCATGCCTTTCGGGTTATGCAATGCCCCTGCGGTTTTTCAAGATTTTGTCAACGATATCTTTCGGGATTTGCTGCTATCTTCCGTGGTAGTCTATCTTGATGATATCCTTATCTTTTCCCCGGACCTCTCCACACACAGAGAGGATGTTCGCAGAGTTTTTGAACGATTGCGAGCAAATTCTTTGTATTGTAAGCTGGAGAAGTGTCAGTTTGAACGAGAGTATCTACCGTTCCTGGGCTACATCATATCCAGTAAGGGATTGGCTATGGACCCACAAAAGTTGGTGGCGGTACAGAACTGGCAGGAGCCCCACTCCCTTAAAGCGGTACAACGCTTCATGGGCTTTATCAACTACTACCGGCAGTTCATACCACATTTTTCCACACTGGTGGCTGCTTTAGCCGCTTTAACCAGGAAGGGTGCCAATCCCAAGAATTGGTCTAAGGAGACATCCGAGGCGTTCCAGGAGATTAAGTCCTATTTTTTTAGAGCTCCCATTCTCCATCGCCCGGATGTGGACAAGCCATTTTTCCTGGAGGTCGATGCCTCCTCTGTGGGAGCAGGAGCGGTTCTCTCTCAAAAGAATGAACAGGGTCAGACAAGACCATGTTTTTTCTTCTCCACGACCTTCTCTCCAGCAGAGAAGAATTATACGATTGGTGACAAAGAGTTACTTGCTATTAAGATGGCTTTTTCGGAATGGAGGTACCTCTTGGAGGGAGCTAAACATCCTTTCGTGGTATATTCCGATCATAAAAATCTTTCGTACCTACAGACGGCGCAGCGTCTTAACCCGAGGCAGGCCAGGTGGTCTCTTTTCTTTTCCCGGTTCAATTTCTCTATTCACTTTTTAAAAGGGGAAAAGAACCCCCGGGCGGATGCTTTGTCCCGGTCTATGGATACCGTTGAGGATGAGGACGAGCCCAGGCTTATTTTTCCTCCAGAGTGTATGCGGACGGTGGCTCCAGTGTCTCTAAACCAGGTCCCTCCCGGGAGGACATTCGTTCCTCCTAATTTACAGAATGAGGTACTCTCCTGGGCACATGCCTCTAAGATCGGAGGTCATTTTGGGGACAAACGTACCACGGAGTTTCTCCAACGGTCGTATTGGCGGCCTCGGTTATCCCAGGACGTTAAAGAATATGTCCAAGCGTGTGTCTCCTGTGCAAGAAACAAATCGTCCCGTCAGAAGCCGGCTGGTCTTCTTCATCCGTTACCCGTGGCGGATAGACCTTGGGAGCTGGTTGGGATGGATTTTATTGTCGAGTTACCTAAGTCCCGGGGAAACGTGACAATATGGGTGGTGTCTGACCATTTTTCTAAGATGGTTCACCTGGTTCCTCTGCCTAGGGTTCCCTCTTCCCGGGTTCTGGTATCACTGTTCATTTGTCACGTTTTCCGTCTCCACGGAATGCCTGATAGGATTGTCTGTGAAAGGGGTCCACAGTTTTCCTCCCGGTTCTGGAAAGAATTGTGTAATTTGCTTAGCATTGAACTGAAGCTTTCTACTGCCTATCACCCGGAGACCAATGGTCTGGTGGAACGCACTAACCAGACGCTTGTGACATACTTGCGTCATTTCGTTTCGGCCAACCAGAATGACTGGGCGATATTGCTCCCCTGGGCAGAGTTTGCCCTAAACAACGCTGTGGCAGATTCCACAGGTCAGACTCCGTTTCTCCTAAATAATGGCCAACATCCGCGAGTCTCGGTTCCTATGCCAGTTTCCTCTGTGGAACCTGGGGTCAGAGATTGGGCTCTGGAGGCGCGGGAGGTTTGGGATCATACCCAGGATGCGATATTGGCCTCCAAGAATCGAATGAGAGAGTCGGCTGACACTTATCGCCGTCCAGCCCCCGTATTCTCCCCGGGCGACAGGGTGTGGCTCGCGGCTCGCAATATCAGAGTACGCAGGGAATCCGCTAAGTTTGCCCCCCGTTTTATTGGTCCTTTCAGAATTTTGGCCCAAATAAACCCCGTTGTGTACCGGTTACAGTTACCACGACACATGAGGATTCACGACACTTTTCATGTGTCGCTCCTTAAGCCGGTTTGCCTGACCAAATTCTCGGAACCCCAACCTGCTCCAGACTCCAGGGGTGATGATTTCGAGGTACAGGCGATTGTGGGGTCTAAGATGGTTCATGGAAAAAAATATCACCTTGTACACTGGAGGGGCCATGGATCTGAGGATTGTTCATGGCAACCAGTGGACCACATTCATGCTCCATTGCTCATTGAGGAATATGAGTGTCAAGTGGAGGGGGATGTTAGAAGGGGGGATAATGTTAGGTGTTTGCTGGATCTGAAATGGGTTCCGAATCATCAGTGGATTCTGTGGTCTCCCATTCTGGTCCAGCTGGGGCAAATGCTGCTCAGCATCGACATCAGTCCCAACGCCTAACTGGTGCACGAGATGTGCAGGTTGTCTCTTGGGTATTTGTGCCTAGCAACATGAAGCATAGGTTGCGGAGGGAGACAGGGCTTCTGCAGCCTAAGTCCAAGATGCATCGCACTGAGCATGCCCGTGACATGGCGGACCGTGATTGGTGGTTTGGGAGTCAGTTGACCCGGTGACCTGGCACCGCCTGATTGGTCGCGGGTGACATCACCAATGGTGCGACGGTGGGCAGGGCTTAATCTTTAAAAGACCCGCCCACAAACATGGCGGCGCGCTCTGATCTTTGAGCAATGATGGTGTTGTGTGGACGCTTGGTCTCTTGGGCTCCACGTGTGCTTTAGTTTCTGCTAGGCAGGTGTAGTGGAAATAGGCAGGTAGCTTCGTCTCACGGTCTGGCTCAGGCAAAGGGGTTGCCTTACACCCCAAGCAGCCTGCAGACGCCCTATCCCTGATAACACTTGTAAGCCACGTGGAGTGATACTCCTCAGTCTGGTAGCACGCCGGCTGGAGGCATGTATGCGCCGGTGTGAGTCACACATGCATCCAAGCGCCAACAGAGTAGTCCCTGTGCTGCAACAGGTCTACAGATATATTATTTATCACACATCTCCCGTGCCGTTAACGGAGAAAGTGTGAATCCCTATTCCCGTTCCGGTGTGCTGTAACACGGAGGGGATTGTTATTTAAGTTGGTTGTTTCCTTCTCACCCAGAAGGTGTTCGGCAGCAGTCCTCCAGGCCGCATACCGGACCCCGGGTTCGGTTGCGTTCCATTATAATAAAGTTGTTTGCAACCGTCCCCTTAACATGACGACTGGATGAATTAACGATCTTTGGAAAGATCAATTTTGTGCAAGACTAGATAGGTCCACTAGGGTTTTCTTCACCATTATCTAGATAGTGTCTTTGCCTACTTCCTTCTATTCTTCCGAGTATGATGTCCCTTTCCAGTAATTGCTGTCTTCCAGTCAATCCATAGACTAGTGTAAATGCTGTTGTCAGTCAGTCCACACCTAATTTAAATGCTGATTACAAATCTATTCTATGAAACAGAATAAGGGATTCCTCACTTTAGAAGACTGAGGATAATGAAAAGAAATGTTCCTTATGTCTCTACCTAAGATATGGTTGTGTATAGAAAATATACATATGTAAACCACTAACAGTATATTCTCATGTATCAGAAAGGTGTTGTCACACCTCCGCAGGTCTAGAACGTATGCCTAGACTGACTATTATCAGTAATTAATATGAATATTAATTACCTGTTATGTGACTTTCCACATTCTTTTCTTGGAGTCCACAAGGAAACATTTCAAATCCCACGATGTCAATGGGCGTCAGTCACCTGTAAATATTCAAAAGAGTGATAATATGTTCCTGCTACATGCTATACACACCAAAATGTATAACAGTCTAGGGCCAAAATTACTTATTTCAAAGATAAAGGCTGTGGTCAGTCGGTTTGCATTCTATTATAAAAATTGTAGTCAGATAGTCCACAGTCTATTTTAAATTTTCTGCTCAATCGTTTCACAGTATACTGTAAGTGTGGTCAGGCAGTCCACATCTAGTGTATATGCTGTGTAACATCCCTGGCGGCATGCTTGCATGGTGCACCACCTCCCACCATGCAAGACCGCAATCTTACCCTTCACTCCAGCCTGCAAGCCGTGTTCCTGTTCATGCTGTGTGCATTCCTCTTGACTGTCTGCTTAGGGCGGCGGCCCGGTTAGTTTCTGATTCTTATAGCTGCTGTGGGCACACCCCTAATGCGTCTCCAGCTTATTGCTGTCAGTCACTAGATATTTAAACCCCCTCCACCCAGAAGGAGGTGCCTGTGCAACACCTTCACTCAGTTTGTTCTTGCAACTGTATTGCCAGGTCCTGTCCTCTTACCTGTATTTTCTAGTCTGTGTCCGCCATCTCTGGTGTCTGTATACCCAGACCTGTTACCTGTGTCTTCTAGTCCATCTCCGCCATCTCTGGGGGCTGTATACCCAGACCCGTTTCTGTATCTCGTTGCAGTAGCAGTTCCTGTCTGAACTGTCTCCTAGTCTGTTACTTGTTTTGTCTTTATGTCCGTACCCTCCCTTTTCCTGCATTGACTGAACCTGCACCTAGCTCCAATTCGTTGTCTCTGTACTTCTGTTTGTGAGTTTTGTGTTCACTAGCTACTTCATTATAAGTACTGTAGACTGTAGACTGTGAGCCCTCGCGGGCAGGGTCCTCCTCCTCCTGTACCAGTCGCTGACTCGTTTTGTTAAGATTATGTAAATGCTTTTGTTATGTATATCCCTATCACATGTAAAGCGCCATGGAATAAATGGTGCTATAATAATAAATAATAATAATAATAATAAAGTACCTTGTGTGTATCTAGTTCTGCTTGTCTCCTTTCCCTTCCTTTGTATCTACCTTCTGTGTTCTAGCCATCTTTCTGTATTCTCCTATGTGTTCCATGGGAACAGAGCCCTGTCCTCTCTGCCTGCTTCGTGAGCCCTGTTCTGTTCTGCCTTGTCCACCGCTCCAGCGGTTCCTTTCTGCTCTGCCTTGTATACCGCACCTGCGGTTTAGCTCCGCTCCGCTTGTTCTCCACGTATGCGTTTTTTTGCTCAGCTTTGCTTGTCTACCGCATCTGCGGGTTTTGCTCTGCTTTGCTTGTCTACCGCATCTGCGGTTTTGCTCTGCTTTGCTTGTCTACCGCATCTGTTGGTTTTGCTCTGCTCAGCTTTGTCTACCGCATCTGCGGTTTTGCTCTGCTCAGCTTTGTCTACCGCATCTGCGGTTTTGCTCTGCTTTGCTTGTCTACCGCATCTGCGGTTTTGCTCTGCTTTGCTTGTCTACCGCATCTGTTGGTTTTGCTCTGCTCAGCTTTGTCTACCGCATCTGCGGTTTTGCTCTGCTCAGCTTTGTCTACCGCATCTGCGGTTTTGCTCTGCTTTGCTTGTCTACCGCATCTGCGGATTTTGCTCTGCTCAGCTTTGTCTACCGCATCTGAGGTTTTGCTCTGCTCAGCTTTGTCTACCGCATCTGCGGTTTTGCTCTGCTTTGCTTGTCTACCGCATCTGCGAGTTTTGCTCTGCTCAGCTTTGTCTACAGCATCTGCAGTTTTGCTCTGCTTTGCTTGTCTACCGCATCTGCGGGTTTTGCTCTGCTGAGCTTGTCTACCGCATCTGCGGTTTTGCTCTCTGCCTAGTCTACCGCTCCGGCGGTTCCTTTCTGCTTTGTCGTGTTCACCGCACCTGCGGTTTAGTTTTGCTCTGCTAGCTCACCGCTCCGGCGGATCCTCTTTGCTCTGCCTTGTCCACCGCACTTGCGGTTTAGTTCTGCTCTGCCTTGTCCTCCGCTCCAGTGGTTTCGCTTTACTCTACTTGTCTACCGCACCTGCGGCTCTGTTCCTGTCTCCCAGTCTGTACTGGACTCTAGCCAGCTTGCGCTCCAACCTGCTAGTACCCATCTGTCCGCACTCCAGCCATGCTTGCTAGTACCCCATCTGTCTGCACACCAGCCTTGCTTACTAGTACCCCCCTGTCTGCATACCTGCCATGCCTGCCAAGGCCCACCTGTCTGTATGCCAGCTTAACCTGCCTGTTCATGCATTCTCCAATGTCGGTCAACAGCTGTGACCGGGGTCTGACCTGGTGTAGCACCTGGTCCCTCTGCTCGGTTCCTTCTTGGTTCACGGAGTCGTTAGCCGCCGTGCGACCTTGGTCGGATCGGGTGGATACTTAGTTACGACCCTCCAAGCACTCCTCGGTTCATGGTACAGTGGGATCACTATTCATGCTCACGCCAGTCAGCCCAAGGGTGAGCGTAACATGCTGTGGTCAGTCAGTCAGTCCATTCTTTATAATTAATGGCCTTTGGTTGAAACTCGAGCCATGACGACTTGATGAATTAATGATCTTTAGGAAGATCAATCTTGTGCACGACTAGATAGGTCCACCAGGGTTTCCCTAACCATTATCTTGATAGTGTCAATCCTTTGGATTGGTTGCTGGTCTTGCTTTTTGCTTTCTTCCTTCTATACTTCAAAGTATGAAGTCCTTTTCCAGTGATTGCTGTCTTCCATTCAATCCTTAGACTAGTGTAAATGCTGTTGTCAGTCAGTCCACAACTAATTCAAATGCTGTGGACTGTCAGTCCTTTTAAATGTTATGGTCAATCAGTCCACAGTGGAATTTTAATATTGTGGTCAATCTCTTGTAATCGCGGTATTGATTGTTACACCGCTGATTACAAGGCTATTCTATGAAATAGAATAGGGGATTCCTCACTTTAGAAGACAGAGGTTGGCCCACAGTCTAGTCTACTGTAAATGTGGTCAAGCAGTCCACACCTAGTGTGAATGCTGTAGTCAGGCTGTCCATTTTTTATTATTAACGACCTTCGGTTGAGACTCTAGCCATGACGACTGGATGAATTAATGATCTTTAGGAAGATCAATTTTGTGCAAGACTAGATAGGTCCACTAGGGTTTCCCTAACCATTATCTTGATAGTGTCAATCCTTTGGATTGGTTGCTGGTCTTGCTCTTTGCTTTCTTCCTTCTATACTTCAAAGTATGAAGTCCTTTTCCAGTGATTGCTGTCTTCCATTCAATCCTTAGACTAGTGTAAATGCTGTTGTCAGTCAGTCCACAACTAATTCAAACGCTGTGGACTGTCAGTCCTTTTAAATGTTGTGGTCAAACAGTCCACAGTGGAATTTTAATATTGTGGTCAATCTCTTGTAATCGCGGTATTGATTGTTACACCGCTGATTACAAGGCTATTCTATGAAATAGAATAGGGGATTCCTCACTTTAGAAGACAGAGGTTGGCCCACAGTCTAGTCTACTGTAAATGTGGTCAAGCAGTCCACACCTAGTGTGAATGCTGTAGTCAGGCTGTCCATTTTTTATTATTAACGGCCTTTGGTTGAAACTCTAGCCATGACGACTGGATGAATTAACGATCTTTGGGAAGATCAATTTTGTGCAAGACTAGATAGGTCCACTAGGGTTTTCTTCACCATTATCTTGATAGTGTCAATCCTTTGGATTGGTTGCTGGTCTTCCTCTTTGCCTACTTCCTTCTATTCTCCCGAGTATGATGTCCTTTTCCAGTAATTGCGTCTTCCAGTCAATCCATAGACTAGTGTAAATGCTGTTGTCAGTCAGTCCAAACCTAATTTAGATGCTGTGGACTGTCAGTCCTCGTAAATTTTGTGGTCAATTGGTCCACAGTGCAGTTTTAATACTGTGGTCAGTCTCTTGTAATCGCGGTATTGATTGTTACACGGCTGATTACAAGGCTATTCTATGAAACAGAATAAGAGATTCCTCACTTTAGAATACAGAGGATAATGAAAAGAAATGTTCCTTATGTCTCTACCTAAGATATGGTTGTGTTATAGTAGGATTTGTGTATAGAAAATATACATATGTAAACCACTAACAGTATATTCTCATGTATCAGAAAGGTGTTGTCACACCTCCGCAGGTCTAGAACTTATGCCTAGACTGACTATTATCAGTAATTAATATGAATATTAATTACCTGTTATGTGACTTTCCACATTCTTTTCTTGGAGTCCAAAAGGAAACATTTCAAATCCCACGATGTCAATGGGCTTCAGTCACCTGTAATTATTCAAAAGAGTGATAATATGTTCCTGCTACATGCTATACACACCAAAAAGTATAACACTCTAGGGCCAAAATTACTTATTTCAAAGATAAAGACTGTGGTCAGTCGGTCTGCATTTTATTATAAAAATTGTAGTCAGACAGTCCACAGTCTATTTTACATTTTATGCTCAATCGGTTCACAGTCTACTGTAAATGTGGTCAGGCATTCCACATCTAGTGTAAATGCTGTGGACTGTCAGTCCTTTTAAATGTTGTGGTCATTCAGTCCACATTGTAATTTTAATAGTGTGCTCAATCTCTTGTAATCGCTGTATTGATTGTTACACCGCTGATTACAAGGCTATTCTATGAAATAGGATAGGGGATTCCTCACTTTAGAAGACAGAGTTTGGCCCACAGTCTAGTCTACTGTAAATGTGATCAAGCAGTCCACACCTAGTGTGAATGCTGTGGTCAAATGTGGCGCCCTGCTGTGTTTGGTACCACAGATCCCAGAGGGGTGCATGGACGGATTCCTCCACAAGAGACCCTCATAAGCATTCACACACCTCCACCTTCCACCTCAGACCACCAGAGGGAGCCCGTTAGGGATATAAATAGGGAAGGTGGAGCTAGGCAGTTCAGTCTGGAAGCTGTCTGGAGTCTGATAGGAGTCTGAAGTCCAGTCTGTGAGATGTACAGTCTGAGAACAGTTACCTCAGGGGATAGAGCTAGTGCCAGCTCCTGCAGTTGCTAGCCTGCAGTAGAGCACAGTCCAGACTCACCGAGTTCAGGTTAGTGAGCCAAAGGTGTGCCGACGCCATAAGAGCGGTGAAGCGCAGTGAGGCCTACTGCCCGTGTGAAGCCTAGTCAGGGCCCCGAGCAGGCCGAAGGCGAGTGGAAAGAGAGTAACATAGCGGTCAGAGGAGCTTTACCCGCTCACCCCAAAACCATATACCGGACACCGGGTCCGAGTCTGCAGGGATTCTTTACACCCAGCAGAAAACAACCGGAACCCCTGGCGAACTACATGTCCCAAGAATACCAAACGCTGACTGTTATACCAGCGTCAGGAGTTACTGAAGCCCTATATACCAGGGAGTGCGTACTCCAACAGAAGGCCCTACCACAGGATCAGCAGGTGCAAGACAGAAGCCAAGTTAGGCCTAGCTCCAGGCAGGTCAGAAACTTAACGAGGAAAGGCAAGGAACAGGAGGCCCCACACCCGCTCACTGGGGAGAGTCCTGATATGCACCCTTCACCCTACAGTGCCCCGGATTGTGCCTGAAACACCCCCAGTAAAGGTACTGAAGTGAACTATTGTGTGTGTGCCTATCCTTCCTCCGACCCGGCTGGGTCCCCTCTGGCCTGCATCCCTACACTCACGCTGCCCTGAGGCCCTGCTCCACCTGTGGGGAGCCGCACCAACTAAGCTGCCTCAACACCGGCCTCAGAGGACTGCCGCAGCACTGGTGATCCTCACCAGAAACTACAGGTGGCATCACGAACTTTCCCTTTCCCATATAAACTTTCCCCCCTTTCTCTTTTTACTGACCGCCCTGGGTCACGGACCGGGCCAGCCACCGTGATATTCCCCACAAGCAGCCTTCTGTCTTCCAGTCAACCCTTAGACTAGTGTAAATGCTGTTGTTAGTCAGTTCACAAATAATTCAAACGCTGTGGACTGTCAGTCCTTTTAAATGTTGTGGTCATTCAGTCCACAGTGTAGTCTTAATAGTGTGGTCAGTCTCTTGTAATCGCGGTATTGATTGTTACACCGCTGATTACAAGGCTATTCTATAAAATGGGATAGGGAATTCCTCACTTTAGAAGACCGAGGTTGGCCCACAGTCTAGTCTACTGTAAATGTAGTCAAGGTGTCCACACCTAGTGTGAATGCTGTAGTCAGGCAGTCCACATCTAGTGTATATGCTGTGGTCAGTCAGTCAGTCCATTCTTTATAATTAACAGCCTTCGGTTGAAAGTCGAGCCACGACGACTTGATGAATTAATGATCTTTAGGAAGATCAATCTTGTGCAAGACTAGATCGGTCCACTAGGGTCTTCTTCACCATTATCTTGATAGTATCAATCCATTGGATTGGTTGCTGGTCTTCCTCTTTGCTTTCTTCCTTATATACTTCAAAGTATGATGTCCTTTTCCAGTAATTGTGCCTTCCAGTCCATCCATAGACGAGTGTAAATGCTGTTGTCAGTCAGTCCACAACTAATTCAAACGCTGTGGACTGTCAGTCCTAGTAAATTTTGTGGTCAATTGGTCCACAGTGTAGTCTTAATAGTGTGGTCAGTCTGTTGTACTCGCGGTATTGATTGTTACACCGCTGATTACAAGGCTATTCTATGAAACAGAATAAGAGATTCCTCACTTTAGAAGACAGAGGTTGGCCCACAGTCTATTGTAAATGTGGTCAAGCAGTCCACACCTAGTGTGAATGCTGTGGTCAGTCAGTTCATTTTTTATTATTAACGGCCTTCGGTTGAAACTCGAGCCATGACGACTGGATGAATTAACGATCTTAAGGAAGATCAATTTTGGAGAAAGACTACATAGGTCCAGTAGGGTCTTCTTCACCATTATATTGATAGTATCAATCCATTGGATTGGTTGCTGGTCTTCGTCTTTCCTTTCTTCCTTCTATACTTCAAAGTATGATGTCCCTTTCCAGTAATTGCTGTCTTCCAGTCCATCCATAGAAAAGTGTAAATGCTGTTGTCAGTCAGTCCACACCTAATTCAAATGCTGTGGACTGTCAGTCCTAGTATTGTTTGTGGTCAGTTGGTCCACAGTGTAGTCTTAATAGTGTGGTCAGTCTCTTGTAATCGCGGTATTGATTGTTACACCGTTGATTACAAGGCTATTCTATGAAACAGAATAAGAAATTCCTCACTTTAGAAGACAGAGGATAATGAAAAGAAATGTTCCTTATGTCTCTACCTAAGATATGGTTGTGTTATACTAGGAGTTGTGTATAGAAAATATACATATGTAAACCACTAACAGTATATTCTCATGTATCAGAAAGGTGTTGTCACACCTCCGCAGGTCTAGAACTTATGCCTAAACCGACTATTATCAGTAATTAATATGAATATTAATTACCTGTTATGTGACTTTCCACATTCTTTTCTTGGAATCCACAAGGAAACATTTCAAATCCCACGATGTCAATGGGCGTCAGTCACCTGTAAATATTCAAAAGAGTGATAATATGTTCCTGCTACATGCTATACACACCAAAGAGTATGATGGAAAAAGTAATGTGTAAAAAGTCGTAGTTGTGACAATATGTTTACACTAAAAATGAAACAAAAAAAAAACAATAGAGGAATATTTTTTTACTCTTGTTACAATACAGTAGTAGGTTTTTATGTGAAATCTAATTTATTCAAATATAAGTCTTTTGGGGTTTTTTATGTGTAGTTTTTGTAGTATTATGTGACATTATTAATATTTTTATTATAGTTTACAACCTACCCCCAATGCACCATTTAAATTACCCTTTTAAAAATGAGGAGTGAGAGAGAAAAAAAAAGAAAAAGTGAAAAAATAAGTAAATAAAAAGTAAAAAGGTGCTATATTAACCTTTCTTTTCCTATTTATTCCCTTTACTATTCTAAAGACCCATTGCATAGTCAATTTATTTCTGCAATGATTATATATAATTGTTTTTTCAACCCCCTTTTTTCTTCAGGTTTCAAATTATCCTCATTTAATTAACTCTGCTGAAAGGGAATTATGTCAGATCATAATAAAGGGTAAGATTCCATTGATCAGGGGCATACATATTAATCACTGAGCCCCATAGCAGAAGTTTTAATAGTCCCCTCACTCCACAAAAAAAAAATTGGTGGTATCACAGAAGAGCATATCTTACAACTTTACAGCCCTTCCAAATGTATTTTCTTCTCATAGAAGCCCCTAGATTCCACCGTAAAGTACGAAACCAGCAAAAGTGCCCCCCCCCAAATACAGAGTGATACCCCCACAGTGAATTCCTCCACAGTACCCTCCTCATGCACAGTATAATAACCCTGCTGTCCCTCCCTTCCCTGACAAAGCATGGTGACCCCCCAAGACAGTATGATGCCCCAACTGTGACCCCAACACAGCCCTCCATACAATATGATGGCCCACACATAGCCCTCTATACACAATAATGATCCCACACCCCTCCACACAGTAAGATGGCCCCAACACAATACTCCACATAGTAGGATGGCCCCATCACAGCCCTAGGCACAATATGATGGCCCCTACCCAGCCCTCCATACAGTATAATGGCCCTCCACACAGTATGATGGCCCAAAAATGCACGACCATCCACACAGTATGATGGCCCCCACACAGCCCTCTAAACAGCATAATGACCCCCACAGAACCCTCCACACAGTATGATGGACCATACTAGCCCTCCAAAAGTATAATATTCCCAACAACGCCCTCCAAACAGTATAATGGCCCTCGCATAGCCTTGCAAACAAAATAATTGCCCATCACATAGTTCTTCAAACAGTATCTTAGCCCCCACACAACCCTCAAAACAGTATGATGAACCCCACACAAAGGTCCACACTGTATAATTGCTTGTATACAGTATAACAGCGCCCACTATCACTTCAAACATTATATTGGCCCCTGCACAGCCATACAAACATTATAATGGTCCCCTACATAGCCCTGCAAACAGTATTATGGCCCACACATAGCCGTCTATAGAGTATCATGGCCCCAACATAGCCCTCCATATAGTATAATGGCCCTCACATAGCTCCCACACAGTATAATGGTCCTCACATAGCCCTGCAAACAGAATAATGGGCCCACATAGTCCTCCATACAGTATAATGGCACCCACACAACCCTCCATACAGTATGATGGACCCCACACAAACCTCCACATTGCTTAATTGCTCGTATACAGTATAATGGCCTCCACTAGCCCTCCAGACAGTATAATGGCCCCCTAATAGCCATGCTGACAGTAGAATGATGGCCTTCCACATAGGCCTCCAAACAATATACCGGCCCCAACACAGCCTACACAAACCTCCACATTGTATAATTGCTCGTATACAGTATAATGGCCTCCACTAGCCCTCCAAACAGTATAATGCCCCCCCACATAGCCCTGCTAACAGTATAATTGCCCCCCTCACAGCCCTGAAAACAATATTATGGCCCACACATAGCCCTCTGTATAGTATAATGGCCCCCACATAGCTCTCCAAATATTATAATGGCCCTCACATAGCCCTCCATATAGTATAATGGGCCCCACATAGCCTTTCATGTTGTATAATGGGCCCCACATAACATTTCATGTAGTATAATGGGCTACACAAAGCCTTGTATTGTAGAATAACGGGCACCATATAGCCTCCCATATAGTATAATGGGCCCCACGTAGCCTTCCATGTAATATAACAGACAGCTCCCTCTTCTGTCCTTGCATTCAGCTGTATTGGCATGCAGGATGCTGATACAGTTGAAAGTGTGATCCCGGGAGGGCAGGGGTGGGTATTGATGGTAAGTACCACTTTGCATTGGAAGACCCCACCCATCTTCAAACTGCACAAAAAACATAAGTACTCCTGCTTAAGCCAAATGTTTCCTGCTTCATATCACATCATACTATGCCAATTTAAACTTGCTTCAATTCTGCAAAAACTATGTCCTCATACAGCTATGTTGATGGGAAAAATTATTCCTTGATATGAGGCAACACTTTTTTTTTCATAAATCGTGTTCTTGTGCAAAATGTTGTATATTGCTAGCAATATGAAGGCTAATATGTATACAGATACACAAATATCCAGTTTAGTAGTTAGGGATTATACTGTATATAAAGAAATGTGACAAATGGCCTCCCACTTCCATCTTACTGTATGTATTTATAACAGGGATGTCAAACTTAAACACACAGAGGGCCAAAGTGAAAAACATGGACAAAGTCACGGGTCAACTAGTATACAGTATAATGGGCCCCACATAGTCCTCCATACAGAATAATGGGCCTCACATAGTCCTCCATACAGAATAATGGGCCTCACATAGTCCTCCATACAGAATAATGGGCCTCACATAGTCTTCCATACAGTATAATGGGCCCCACATAGTCATCCATACAGAATAATGGGCCTCACATAGTACTCCATACAGAATAATGGGCCTCACATAGTCCTCCATACAGAATAATGGGCCCCCATAGTCGTGGGCCAACCAGTATACAGTATAATGGGCCCCAAATAGTCCTCCATACAGACTAATGGGCCTCATAGTCCTCCATACAGAATAATGGCCCAATATAGCGGTGGCGGTTCTGGTGTTACGGGCCAAATATAACCACCCTGCGGGCCAGATATGACCCACGGGCCGGAGTTTGACACGTGTAATCTATAATATGGAGATTTTACAGAACATGGAGACCTGGAACTAAAATCTATTGCGATCAATAGGATTGAATTACCTCTTCTGTGTCACCTTGTCCTCTTTCCCTCCTCCTGTCGGTGTGTGCTCCCTGTGATGGCAATGATCAGAACTGTGACTCTACAGCACCACGTTCTAACATAATATGATGTCACGCCTCTATGACATCATAAAAGAAGATGAGCAAAGGAATCTGGGGACGATGTGGTATGTTGGTGGCATCCAGCCTGCTTTCACCTTACCAGCAATTTACTAATCTCCAGTAACTCTCTGAATTTTAATTTTCAATAAAGTGAAACTTACTTAATTTTAAAGTAAATTTGTATAAAATAAAAAGAATTATCAATTTAAAAAAAAAAAATGATTAAAAGAAAAAATTCATCCCAAGGTCTGGCAGTATTTTTACATAAATTTGGTCAGATTTTACCTTTAATGTTTCTGACACTGGTAAAATATGTGATTGGCTGTGATGAGGCCTCGTGTCACCATAATAATACCAGAAAGAGCAGGACATGTTAGAGCAGCTATGGGAAGACAGGAGCAGTCAATGATATCATGCACTGTGTGGGTGGCTGAAACACAGAATAAAGCCTTGTGGTCGCCATGTATCAAATGTGTCTGCGACAAAAAAGTAGCGGTTTTTCAAAATCAACCAAAAAGTCTACTCGCTCCGGACGCTTTATTGGTGGCACCGTCATATTTATAATGGCAGTACTGATTTTTGAACTTCCTGGTCATTGGGACCCTCACTGAATCTTAAGATCACAGCTCTGCAATGTCCGAACAGACAGGAGGTCAAGCTTGTGCACCGCAGCTCCATTCATTCTCTAAGGGACTGCTGGAGATAAATTAATTCAGCGGTATCTCAGCCATTCCCGTAGACAATGAATGGAGCAGAGGTTTACATGCTGGACCTCCGCTTTGCGTTATTGATCGATGAGGGTCCTAGTGGTTGGATCCCCAGCAATCAGGAAGTTATCACCTTTTCTATGGTATAAAATGAATTATGATATTTGGGTGCAATCTGACCCAAGGCCATTTTGGGGAATATGAATCGCTAATTACATTAGTTTAACTTGCTGGCCTAGAATTAGTATGTATTCTAATTAATAAATTAATGATAGTAATTACCTCTGCCCGGTCACCTCTTCCACATCTTTATGCTTTACCACAATGACATCAACTGCAGAAGTGATTGGAATGTAGAGAGCTGAATGTTCTAAGTAATTGTGACATCACCTCTCTATGACATCATCAGTGAGGACCAGCAGAGGATGCAGGAAAGGACATTGGATGATCACATTAAGTGTCATAAAGATGGAGAATGCTCAAGACATTATAAGGACAGATATTTAGGGGTTAATAAAACCCACCTAACCACCCACCTTCCCTTAAAATAACAATACTTCACTACATACAGCTTCTTAATTGGAAAGGTGTCTGATCAGAGCTTTATTGAATGATGTATTCAACATGTAAAATATGAGAATTAATTTTAAAAAAAAGTATAAAATACAGTACCCTGTAGTGATTACGAAAAGATTGCAGAGGGCACGCAGATGATATACATTTCCATTTACATACAGTATTAACAGTCATAAACATCAACATAGTGGAAATATATATATCTGCTAACTAGATTGGATCGACCAATCGGAACAGAATTAGAACCTATATAAAAAGATCCGACAAATAGGTCTTTGATGTAAATAAAAGAGACCTTTATTATAACAAGTAGGGTACATGGTGATACAAAAAAGGAGCACACACACATAATACTGACATGTTAAAACATACGGCTGATAGTAGTATACGAGCATGATATCAGAGCTCAATGTCACTGGAAACACTCTAATGACCGGATCCTTGGTAACTACCACTGAAACCTGCTACATTGGCAGGGTATCAATCCCGAATAACTACCACTGAAACCTGCTATGCTACCAGGGTATTAGTCTCAGATACTGTACACTTATAGCCAATTAGGCACAACCAGGGATATAGCCAGTAGTCTCTGTCTCTATCAGGAATAAGTACCATTTAAAAATAGAGCTAATTATTGATACCTTGCATTAATTGCTCTTAATATCCATACATCTAATTGTACATGATTATATAATATTCAAATGGTTCATACCTGGTTTATGAAACATATGCGTTGTCTAGTTGTTCTAAGATCACTGGTCTAAGGGCATGCATATATGGAGAGTGGCTCTGGATTCAATGGTCCTGTTGTTGGTGTTGTGCTCACCCCGACGCACGTTTCGGTGCGTCCTTAGACCACTGATCTTAGAACAACTAGACAACGCAAATGTACCTATTTTTAAATGGTACTTATTCCTGATAGAGACAGAGACTACTGGCTATATCCCTGGTTGTGCCTAATTGGCTATAAGTGTACAGTATCTGAGACTAATACCCTGTTAGCATAGCAGGTTTCAGTGGTAGTTATTCGGGATTGATACCCTGCCAATGTAGTAGGTTTTAGTGGTAATTACCAAGGATCCCGTCATTAGAGTGTTTCCAGTGACATTGAGCTCTGATATCTTGTTCGTATACTACTATCAACCGTATGTTTTAGCATGTCAGTATTATGTGTGTGTGCTCCTTTTTTGTATCACCATGTACCCTACTTGTTATAATAAAGGTCTCATTTATTTACATCAAAGTCCTATTTGTCGGATATTTTTATATAGGTTCTAACAATACCCTGTAGGCAGATTCCTTGGCAATGACAACACAGCAATCAATGCCACAATCCGAAAAATCAGGTGTACATTTCTACATATACGGACAACATACTCAGATAAATGCAATCTTAGCCTCCACCAGTACCCGGTAAAAGCACCAACTAGCTTCAGAGCTTCAGAGGCGGACAATGGCTCCTGTTCCACGGCACCAGAACATCACCCATCAAGTTTTAACCCTAATGTAATTAATTGATCAAATTAGTAAGTGAGATATTATGTAAAGGAGCGCCTTCCTGTACCCGTGTTACAATCCTCGAAACCTAGAGAAGACATCATATATATCCACATGCCACTTATCATTTATTTATTTATTTTTATATCTTTATAATGTAATTATTTTTTTCCAAACATAACTAAATAACTCCCCAAGGACTCCTAAAGTCATAGAATCATAGAATCATAGAATGGTAGAGTTGGAGGGGACCTCCTGGGTCATCTGGTCCAACCCCCTGCTCAAAGCAGGATTCACTAAATCATCTCAGACAGATTTCTGTCCAGCCTCTGTTTGAAGATCTCCATTGAAGGGGAAATCACCACCTCTCGTGGCAGCCTGTTCCACTCATTAATCACCCTGTCAAAAAGTTTTTTCTAATATCTAATCTGTGTCTCCTCCCATTTAGTTTCATCCCATTGCTTCTAGTCTTTCCTTGTGCAAATGAGAATAAAGATGATCCTTCTACAATGTGACAGCCCTTGACATATTTGTAGACAGCTATTAAGTCTCCTCTCAGTCTTCTTTTTTGCAAGCTAAACATTCCCAAATCCTGCAACCGTTCCTCATAGGACATGGTTTGCAGACCAGTCACCATTCTGGTCGCTCTTCTCTGAACTTGCTCCAGTTTGTCTATGTCTTTTTTAAAATGTGGTGCCCAAAACTGTACACAGTATTCCAGATGAGGTCTGACCAAAGAGGAGTAAAGACCGATAATGACTTCACGTGATCTAGACTGTATGCTTCTGTTAATACATCCCAGAATTGTATTTGCCTTTTCTGCTGCTGCATCACACTGTTGACTCATGTTTAGTCTATGATCTATTAGTATACCTAAGTCTTTTTCACATGTACTGTTGCTTAGCTCTATTCCTCCCATTCTGTATATGCTTTTTTCATTTTTATTGCCCAGATGTAGTACTTTGCATTTTCCCTGTTAAAAACCATTCTGTTGGTTGCTGCCCACTGCTCCAGTTTATTTAGGTCTTTTTGAATCCTCTCTCTCTCTTCTCTAGTATTAGCTATCCCTCCTAGCTTTGTGTCATCAGCAAATTTAATCAGTTTACCCTCAATTCCTTCATCTAAATCATTGATAAAGATGTTGAACAATACAGGTCCAGGACGGAGCCCTGTGGTACCCCACTTGAGACATTCATCCAGCTGGATGTGAAGCCATTTACAACCACCCTTTGAGTCCGATCACTAAGCCAGTTATGAATCCACCTAACAGTTGCCTGGTCCATTGCATACTTGGTCATTTTTTCAATAAGGATGGTGTGAGATACTTTGTCAAATGCTTTGCTGAAGTCAAGATATACTATATCTACAGCATTTCCCTGATCCACCCAGTCAGTGATTCTGTCATAGAAGGAAATTAAGTTAGTCTGACATGACTTGTTAGTTACAAACCCATGCTGACTCTGGTTAATCACTTCATTCTTATCCATGTGCTTACATACATGTTGTTTAATAATTTGTTCAAAGATCTTTCCTGGTATAGAAGTCAGACTCACCGGCCTATAGTTCCCTGGGTCCACCTTCTTCCCCTTTTTGAAGATAGGAACAACATTTGCTCTTCTCCAGTCTTCTGGGACTTCTCCTGTTCTCCAAGAATTTTCAAAGATTATGGAGAGTGGTTCTAAAATTTCTTCTACGATCTCCTTCAGTACTCTGGGGTGTAATTCATCTGGACCTGGAGACTTGAACTCATTTATGTTAGCTAAATATTCCCTCACAATCTTTCTGTTTACAGATAACTTTGATTCCTCTATTCCTTTAAAAGGACAATGAAGATCAGTTGATGTTACATTTTCTTTCTGAGAGAAAACAGATGCAAAATAGGAATTAAAAAGTTCGGCCTTCTCAACATCCTCTCTTACCATTTCTCCATTTTCATCCTGTAAAAATCCTATAGCATCTTTGACTTTTCTTTTACTTTTGACATACCCCCAAAATCCTTTTTTATTGCTTTTGACATCTCTTGCAAGCCTTAATTCATTGTCAGCTTTAGCTAACCTGATACGTGCCCTGCAGGATCTGCAGACTGCATTATAATCTTCTTTAGATATGCCTCCCTCTTTCCATTTAATAAACATTTCTTTCTTTCTTTTTAGCATGTGTTTAAGTTCTGTGTTCATCCATCCTGGTTTCCTTAAATGCTTCCCATTCTTCCTACTTTTCGGGATTGTTAACGATTGTGCTTTGAGAATCTCATTTTTAAAAATTTCCCATCCTTCCTGGACATTTTTGTCCTTAAGGACATCCAGCCATTGGATCCCTCCTATTCTCTTTCTGAGTCTCTTAAAATCTGCCTTTCTAAAATCTAACCTTGAAGTTTGAGTCTTCACATGTCTTCCTCCTCTAGTTATCCAAAATTCTATAATAGCATGATCGCTGCCTCCTAGGGTCCCAGCCACCTTTACCTCCTCAACCATTTCCTCCCTGTTTATAAGGATTAGATCCAAAGTAGCAGATCCCCTTGTTTTCTCCCCTACCTTTTGGAAGATAAAGTTGTCAGCAAGAGAGGATAAGAATTTGCTTGACCTGTTAGTTTTACTTGAGAGAGATTCCCAACAAATATCTGGATAGTTGAAATCTCCCATGACCACTACGTCATATTTTTTGGAGAACTTGGTCATTTGATACATAAAGAGTTCATCCATATCTTCAGCTTGCCCAGGTGGCCTGTAGTAAATGCCTACAATGGTGTCCTTTCCGTTGTTCTCTCCTTGTATTCTTACCCAAACAGTTTCCACAGAACTCCCAGTCTCTGAAGCTTCAATCTCTGTGCAGATATACGCTTTTCTAACATACAATGCGACACCTCCTCCTCGTTTATCAAGTCTGTTTCTTGCAAATAAGTTGTATCCTTTTAGCCTTGTATTCCAATCATGTGTATTGTCCCACCAAGTTTCAGTGATTCCAATGACATCATATTCCTTTTCCTGCATTAGTAGTTCTAATTCTCCTTGTTTGTTGCCCATGCTTTGTGCATTTGTATAAAAACATTTTAGTTTGTGATTGGTTTCTCTTCCTCCCATATTTTTATTATTTAAATTGCTTTGTCTTTGTTCTTCCTTTCCACTTCCAGTAGCAGAGATCTCAATAGTATTTGTCAGCTGTATGGCTTTTTCTGGCCTTTTGCTTCCCTTCACACATTGTTCTAGTTTAAAGCTCTCCTGATGAGTGTAGCAAGGCGACTTCCAAATACACGTTTTCCAGTCTTCGTAAGGTGCACCCCATCTCTAGCAAGTAGTCCATCGTATAGGTAATTCATTCCGTGATCCAGAAATCCAAATCATTGTTGACGGCACCATCGACGTAGCCAGTTGTTCACCTGTAGAATCTTATTCCACCTCATTGTTCCATGGCCATCCACTGGGATGATGGATGAGAAGACCACCTGCGCTCCCAATTCTTTCACTTTCTTGCCTAAGTCTTCAAAGTCACGGCAGATGGTTTCCAGGTCCTTTCTTGCGGTGTCTCACCACCCATATAATCCCTCAGATTTTACAAGGGAGGGAGAGGAGGTGGGACACACTTTTCTTTTCAACTGAGAACTGGAACATCTCACACCAAACATATACAGTTATGCTCAAAAGTTTACATTCCCCGGCAGAATTTTTCCTTTCTTGGTTCAGAGAATATGAATGATAACAAAAAAACTTTTTCTCCACTCATGGTTAATGGTTGGGTGAAGCCATTTATTGTCAAACTACTGTGTTTTCTCTTTTTAAATCTTAATGACAACCAAAAACATCCAAATGACCTGATCATAAGTTCACATACCCCAGTTCTTAATACCGTATATAGTGTCCCTCTAACATCAATGACATCTTGAAGTCTTTTGTGGTAGTTGTGGATGAGGTTCTTTATTTTCTCAGATGGTAAAGCTGATCATTCTTCTTGGAAAAAAGCTTCCAGTTCCTGTAAATTTCTGGGCTGTCTAGCATGAACTGCGCACTTGAGATCTTCCCAGAGTGGCTCAATGATATTGAGGTCAGGAGACTGAGATGGCCACTCCAGAACCTTCACTTTGTTCTGCTGTAGCCAATATCAGGTCGACTTGGCCTTGTGTTTTGGTTCGTTGTCATGCTGGAACCTCCAAGTACATCCCATGCGCAGCTTCCAGGCTGATGAGTGCAAATTTGCCTCCAGTATTTGCTGATAACGTGCTGCATTCATCTTTCCTTCAACATTTACCAAGTTTCCTGTGTCTTTGTAGCTCACACATCCCCAAAACATCAGCAATCCACCTCCGTGCTTTACTGTAGGAATGGTGTTCCTTTCATCATAGGCCTTGTTGCCCTCTCTCCAAATGTAACGTTTATGATTGTGGCCAAAAAGTTCAATTTTGGTGTCATCACTCCAAATTACCTTCTTCCAGAAGTTTTGAAGCTTGTCTCTGTGCTGTTTGGCATACTGTATGCGAGATACTTTGTGGCATTTGAGCAATAATGGCTTTCTTCTGGCGACTCGACCATGCAGCTAAATTTTCTTTAAGTCCTTCCTTATTGTGCATCTTGAACAGCCACACCAGTAATTTTCAGAGAGTCCTGAATTTCAGCTGATGTTATTTGTGAGTTTTTCTTTGCATCCCAAACAATTTTCCTGGCAGTTGTGGCCAAAATCTTTGTTGGTCTACCTGACCGTGGTTTTTGTTTTTACAGAGCCACTGATTTTCCATTTGTTAATCACAGTTTGAATGCTGCTGACTGGCATTATCAATTCCTTGGATATTTTTTTGTATCCCTTTTTTGTGTTACACAGTTCACCTACCTTTTCCCGTAGATTCGTTGACAATTCTTTTGCTTTCCCCATGACTCACAATCCAGAAACGTCAGTGGCTGGTTGAAAGATGCAAGAGTCTGTCTGGATCCCAGAAACTCACTCAGCTTTTATGCACACAAACACTAATTACAAGCAAACAGGTCACAGGTGAGGATGTAACCTTTAGTAGCCATTCAAACCTATTTGTGTCAAATTCTGTGCATGTTATCAGGCCAAAAACACCAGGGTATGTGAACTTTTGATCAGGGTCATTTAGATATTTTTGGTTGTCATTAAGATTTAAAAAGAGAAAACAGTAGTTTGACAATAAATGGCTTCACCCAACCAATAACCATGAGTGGAGAAAAAGTTTTTTTGTTATCATTCATATTATCTGAAACAAGGCCAAAAAAGGAAAAATTGAGCACAACTGTAATATATATATATATATTCTGTTCTACTACTACTACTACTATTTTCTCCTCCGTCCCCCAGTGCCTCCTCCCTCTCCTCTTATTTCAGCCGAAGACTTTGCCTCATTCTTCAAGCAGAAGATTGACACCATCAGTCAAAGCTTTTGCCTAAAGCCCCCACAGCCCCTCCCCACACCTACTCAACCCTCCTCCTCCAAAACCACCTTCTCCACCATTACGGAAGATCAACTTTCCTCTTTACTCTCCAAATCACACCTCACCACCTGTAAACTTGACCCAATCCCGTCCCACCTCATCCCAAACCTTACCACTATCTTCATCCCACCCCTAGCCCACCTCTTCAACCTGTCACTAACAACTGTTGTCTTCCCCTCATGCTTCAAGCATGCCTCAATCACGCCAATCCTCAAAAAGCCCTCCCTTGACCCATCCTCTCTGTCTAGCTATCGCCCATATCACTTCTCCCCTGTGCCTCAAAACTACTGGAACAACACGTCCATTCTGAGCTGTCCTCCCACCTCTCCTCCTGCTCCCTCTTCGACCGCCTACAATCTGGTTTCCGACCGCACCATTCTACTGAAACTGCACTGACTAAAGTCACCAACGACCTACTAACCGCCAAATCTAAGCGACACTACTCTGTCCTCCTCCTCCTAGACCTGTCATCTGCCTTCGACACAGTGGATCATTCCCTCCTACTACAAACTCTCTCATATCTCGGAATCACAGACTTGGCCCTATCCTGGATCTCCTCATACCTAACACACAGGACATTCAGTGTCTCCCACTCACAGACCACCTCCTCATCTCGCCCCCTATCTGTCGGTGTCCCCCAAGGTTCAGTTCTAGGACCCCTGCTCTTCTCCATCTACACCTTAGGCCTGGGACAGCTCATAGAGTCTCATGGCTTTCATTATCACCTCTATGCTGATGACACACAGATCTACCTCTCTGGACCCGATATCACCTCCTTACTAACCAAAATCCCACAATGTCTGTCTGCTATTTCATCCTTCTTCTCTGCTAGATTTCTAAAACTTAACATGGGCGAAACAGAATTCATCATCTTTCTGCCATCTCATTCAACCCCCCCAACTGACCTATCTATCAACATTAATGGCTACCCACTCTCCCCAGTCCCTCAGGCTCGCTGCCTTGGGGTAACACTGGACTCTGAACTCTCCTTCAAACCACATATCCAAGCCCTTTCCACTTCCTGCCGACTCCAACTCAAAAATATCTCCCGGATTCGCACATTCCTCAACCATGAATCTGCAAAAACACTAGTGCATGCCCTCATCATCTCCCGCCTTGACAACTGCAACCTCCTGCTCTGTGGCCTCTCTTTCAACACTCTCGCACCCCTCCAATCCATCCTAAACTCTGCTGCCCGACTAATCCACCTGTCCCCCCGCTATTCCCCGGCCTCTCCTCTCTGTCAATCTCTTCACTGGCTCCCCATTGCCCAGAGACTCCAGTTCAAAACCCTAACCATGACATACAAAGCCATCCACAACCTGTCTCCTCCATATATCTCTGACCTAGTCTCCCGCTACATACCCGCACGCAACCTCCGATCCTCACAAGATCTCCTTCTCTACTCCCCTCTAATCTCCTCCTCCCACAATAGCATACAAGATTTCTCCCGTGCTTCCCCCCTACTCTGGAACTCTCTACCCCAACACATCAGACTCTCGTCGACCGTGGAAACCTTCAAAAAGAGCCTGAAGTCCCACCTCTTCCGATAAGCCTACAACCTGCAGTAACCACCACTCCACCAATACAGCTGCACGACCAGCTCTACCCTCACCTACTGTATCCTCACCCATCCCTTGTAGACTGTGAGCCCTCACGGGCAGGGTCCTCGCTCCTCCTGTACCAGTCGCCGTCACATTGTGTTCAAGATTATTGTAATTGTTCTTGTATGTATACCCATTTTTCACATGTAAAGTGCCATGGAATAAATGGCGCTATAATAATAATAAATAATAATAATACTACCCGACCCACAGACTATATCCTCCACCTATCCAGACATTTCTTTCCTTGAGCATAATATCATTAACACCTTCCTGCCCAATCCTGTCATACCCACTCTGTGCCTATACTGTGTCTGATCCGTGCTACCATGCTCATCGATCAACCTGTGCATAAAGGCTTAAAGGGTTGTGCAGAATTTTACATTGATTAAAAGAGATTAAAATACCTATACTGAGCTATAGTATGGGCTAAAGGAAATCAGAAGAAAGCTCCATCTTGTACTTCTGTTATTGTAGTTTTCCCAGGTGGGGAACACTAACACACCTGGAAGAGAGTGGTGCTGTCACATAGAGAGGCTGGGGTGGACATCCCATTGGTGCAACCTGTGCAGCTACATATTGACCCAAGAAGTAAACGAGCCACTTCCACCTCCAAAACAAGTGAAATTGTGCATTAGGATGAGCAATTGGACAACAAAGGGTCCCCATCCCATATACTGTTCTTGTATAGGGACTACACTGTGTTCCAAATTATTATGCAATAATATTTTCTCAGATTTTCCCAAATGACCTATATGAATTGCAGTCATTGTAATTTTCCAGTCAAATAACTATTAGAGTACAATTGAAAGGTTTTTGTACAAACTGCCTATGATAACAGTATATTTTTAAAAAAATAAAATACTCAAACTGCACTCAAAATGCATGTTCCAAATTATTATGCACAGCAGAGTTTTCAACCTTTTCATTTTAATAAAGAACAAAAAAATGGTCATTTTTGCAATTATAAGCATTAGCAGGTTATTACAAACTGAAATCAAACAGTTTTCACCTCAAAACTTTATTCTAGGTGATGTCACATTTGCACATAGGACCCCTTGTCTGAAAGGAGCTTCTGAACTCTCTCGTCCATTGAATTTGTCAGGTTTTGGATGGTTTCTGCTACAATGGTTTTGCATAAGGACAGAATACCCTCCCAGAGCTGTTCCTTAGATGTGAACTGCCTCCCGCCATCATAGACACTCCTTTTGATGATGCTGCAGAGGTTCTCAATGGGGTAAAGGTCAGGGGAGCATGGGGGCCACACCATAAGTTTGTCCCCTTTATGCCCATAGCAGCCAGAGATGCAGATGTGTTATGTGCAGCATGAGATGGTGCATTATCATGCATGAACATGATCTTGCTGCAGAATGTACGGTTCTTCTTCTTGAATCATGGAAGGAAGTGCTGTTTGAGAAACTCAACATACATTATGGAGTTCATCTTTACCCCTTCAGGGATCCTAAAGGGGCCGACAATCTCTCTCCCCATGATTCCAGCCCAAAACATTACTCCACCTCCTCCTTGTTGGCGCCGTAGCCATGTTTGTGTGACACCCCAGGGGTCTGGTTGCCACAGTGATAGAGATGTTATGTCTGAGAGCAGGTGGGAGGTCCTTTGGTCAGGGATCCTGTGCATGCCACACCTCCTGCCCAGTCTTGGGAGGGGAAGAACTTCCCCTATATAAACCCGGGGCTGAAGCAGGGATAGGAGTCCAGGAGAGTAGAGACAAGAGACAGTCATAGGAAGAAACAGCTGGAGCTCAGTGGGAGCAATACTACTACGAGTCAGGGGCTGGCAGCTGCAGAGCTCGCACTGACTGAGAAGCTTTCTTACCGGACCCGGCGTCCGAGGCTGTGGGGACTAACTCTTACCCAGCAGCAGAAGCCGACCGGCAGGGGATTTCAGGTCCTCAGGCCCAGAAACCCGAAGGCACGGTCACACGTGTGGGACCAGCACCGCCATCGTGGAGCGGAAGCCAATAGAAGGCCCCGAGTCACCGGCCATACGGGTGAGCACCACACGGTACACTCAGGGACGTGGGCTACTTATATCCGCTTCTAGCAAGGTAGCCAGAAGAGTACAGTCAGTTTGGGAGGCCTACAACTCCGCCTGGCCAGGGGAGATCCCATCTGCTCAAGGACTGACCAGGCCCCGTTCGCTAGCAAGTACTCCGGGAGGGTCTATCGTTGTTACCAGTAAAGACCCTGAATTACACCGCACCGTCTCTGAGTGGTTCCTGCTACCCCCATCTTCCACGTCGGCTGCCCTGAGGCCATACCCCTCCCGTTGGGGGTTATACTATCACGCTGCACAATTCTACACCGGCCTCAGCGGTCTGCCCTGCAGCGGCAGCTCCATAGCTGCAAATCAACGGGTGGCGTAGTCGACACTCAAATAACATCTATCAAGACTGCCACACACTGAGTTTGACTCCCTGGGCACGGACCGGGTCCCCGCCACTCGGAGACTACAACCCTCATCTGATCCGGTTCCGGGTAAGCCCACGTGCGCGAGACGCTGCGCGACACAGCAGGCCCAGGGGCGCGTCAACTTTGGCGTAGTCGGCAGGATTTCGTGCCCGCAACCACCGGGTACTGCGTGCCTGAAAAGCAAAGACTGTTCAAACTTACCAGTGGTGAGGTTTCCCGCCATCCGGCGCCATTTTCAGCCTTCTTCCCGCCTTCCGTGGAGTTTTCCCGCCGTTGGACGCCATCTTGAAGACGTCGCGCGGGAAGACGAGGGGCGTGGACTCCGAAAGCGCGCGAGAACTGAAGCCCCGCCTCACGTCCGGACGTCGCGTAAGGTCCTGGAAGGAGCCCAGCAGACGCCGACGTCACAGGAGCGCGACGGAAGGTCCTCAACCCTGACGATCTACTGCGGAGCCGCGGCCTACGGAAGAGGATCATCGCAAGGTAGGCCACGGTCCACTAGGGGGGAGGAGGATGTCGGATACGGAGGAGAGCTTCACTGCCTCAACCCCCGCCAGAGCCACCGCTGCTGCAGTTATGCCCTTCACCATGCCCTATATCCCGGGAGCAGCTTGGCTACCCCAGTACTCAGGGGAGTCACATACCCTGCATGACTTTAGAGAAAAGCTGGATAGCCTCTTCCAGGTGTACCCCCTCACAGAAGAGCAAAAAGTGAGCATCCTGGTGGCCCAACTAACCGGGGCAGCTAAAAGGGAAGTAAAATCCTGGCCACCTGGGAGGAAGACTGTCGCAGGGATACTAACCCGGCTGAAGGATACCTTTGATACCCGCACCTCAGCCGAGATTAAGCTTAGATTCTACGGGTGCAAGCAGCGAGCGCATGAGAGTATAAGGGACTATGCACTAAACCTACAAGAGGCCCTGAGGGCCATTAAGCAGACCGACCCTGATGGAGTGGGAAACGAGGACAGGCTGTTGACTGAACAATTTATAGAGGGACTGTATTGTAATGCCCACCGAACCCAGTTGCGGGCGATGGCCTTACAGGATCCCCATCTGGGCTTTGCACAGTTCAAGGACAGAGCCATCCGGGTGCTCCGAGAACCGGCACCGGGTGGCGTTATGACCCACAGGCGCCCAGCTATTACTTTCCACCAGGAGGCGGCGCCCTTGTCGGCAGGGCCTGTGGGAGCTGATGCGCAGGCTTTGGACAATGACCCGGCTCCAGACCTACACCATCAGGTCCAAGAGCTAGCTAAGAGCATTGCTGCGCTAACCCGAACTGTGCAGTCTTTACAGGTTTCCACCCCAGGGAAGATCCAGCTGGCATCCGGACCGGAGGACATCCCGTGGCGTCGACCAAGGAGGACCCCACCGGCCAGAGGAAGACCCAGTGACCGATACAGCGAGGACGGACGACCCATCTGCCGCCGCTGCAATCAACCCGGACATATGGCAAGGTACTGTTCTTTAAACGGGCACAACCTGGGGTAGAGGGCCAAACCCCAGGAAAAAGATCACCAGGCCCATCGAACTGGCGCGACAGATATGTGGGAGGACGTCCAGTCTTGCCTGTGGTACTGGATGGCATTCCCATGAGTGCCCTACTGGACACCGGGTCACAGGTCACCACCATCCCGTACGTGCTCTTTAAGCAGTACTGGAATGACTCGGATATTACCCGCTACCCTGACGACGACTTGAGTATCATCGCCAGCAATGGCCAGCCCGTGCCACAGATCGGATTTAAAGAGGTGACCATCAAAATCGGTAGAGTCGAACTGGCAGCACAGGGACTGATCATTGTAGATATTGACAAACATGAGAGTCACCCAAAAATAACTCTAGGAACTAATGTAATTGAAAATTGTCTTGCAGAGGTGATTTTCCTTTTACAGCAGGTTGCCAAGAACGCCAGCTCCGGCGAGCAGCGGGTGCTCCAGAAAGAGATCCGGGCACTGATGCGACGGCAACAGGTGGAACTCTCCGGCGGTGAGATTGGTAGCGTAAGAATGTGTGACCCTTTTCCTATTGCCATGCCCCCAAAAAGTGAAATGATGATTTGGTGCCGGGCAGCTATTGGTCTGAGAGGTAGGGATTACCAGGCAATGGTAGAACCAGTTTACTCAGACAGTAGGCCCACCATTTTGACAGCACGGGGGGTGGTTGATGTACGCCATGGGAGGGTGCCCGTTCGCATAATAAATATCGGGGAGAGGGAAGTGTACCTGCCCCGGTATGCCACGCTAGCCAAATTATATACCATTAACCAAAATTCTATACAATCTGTGGAACCCTTGCCTCCATCTCACCCGGAGGAAGGTAACAGCTCTAAGAAAAACATGGAGGACTGGTGTCAGCAACTACATCTGGGTACTGACTCCACTCCCTCACACCAGAAACAAGGAGTCTATCGGGTGGTTCAGGAGTACGAGAGAGTGTTCAGTAAACACCCGTTAGACTTCGGGCGAGTCAAGGGGGTAGAACACCACATCCCCACGGGAGACCATCCTCCTATAAAAGAGAGGTATCGACCCGTACCCCCTGCCCACTACCAACACGCCAAGGGGATGCTTAGAGACATGAAGGAGGCTGGGGTGATCAGGGATAGCTGTAGCCCCTGGGCAGCTCCACTAGTCTTAGTCAGAAAAAAAGACAACACCATGAGGATGTGTGTAGATTACCGGAAAATCAACCGTATCACACACAAGGATGCGTACCCCTTACCAAGGATAGAGGAGTCATTGGCTGCTTTAAGATCTGCTAACTTCTTCTCTACCTTGGATCTCACTAGCGGGTACTGGCAGGTTCCTGTAGCAGAGGCGGACCGGGAGAAGACCGCATTCACCACCCCGATGGGACTTAGCGAGTTCACCTGCATGCCGTTCGGACTCTGCAACGCACCAGGAACCTTCCAACGACTAATGGAGTGTTGTCTGGGCCACAGAAACTTCGAGACGGTCTTGTTGTACCTGGACGATGTCATCGTATATTCCAAGACGTATGAGGACCACCTGAAACACCTGGCGGAAGTGTTCGAAGCTCTGGCGAGTTACGGCCTAAAGGTGAAACCCTCCAAGTGTCACCTCCTGAAACCAAAGGTGCAGTACCTGGGACACGTGGTGAGCGCTGACGGAGTGGCTCCCGACCCTGATAAGATCACCGCAATTAAGGAATGGCCAAGCCCCTCCAGCGTAAAAGAAGTGCGGCAGTTCCTCGGGTTGGTAGGCTACTACCGAAGGTTTATTCCCGGTTTCACCAAAAAGGCAGCACCTATGCAGGACCTCCTGATAGGCCAGTACCGGAAGGCCAAGAACCAGAAGCCGCCCTTCAAATGGGAGGAGCTGGAAGAAGAGTCCTTCCGCCAGCTGAAGATGGCCCTCACGGGGGACGAAATCCTGGCGTACCCGGATTATAGCCAGCCCTTTATCCTCTACACCGACGCCAGTAACATCGGGCTAGGAGCCGTACTGTCCCAGATCCAGCAGGGGAAGGAACGAGTAATCGCCTACGCCAGCCGAAAACTGCGACCCACCGAAAGGAACCCCGAGAATTACAGCTCATTTAAGCTAGAGTTCCTGGCCGTAGTATGGGCAGTCACCGAGCGCTTTAAGCATTACCTCGCTTCTTCCCGGTTCACCGTGTACACGGATAACAACCCGTTGACACACCTGGACACGGCAAGACTCGGTGCCCTGGAGCAGAGGTTTATGGCCCGTCTGTCCAACTACGAGTTCACAATCAAATACCGGGCCGGACGCTCCAATACCAACGCGGATGCCCTGTCCAGGATGCCCAACCTGCCGGACGAAGGAGAAGATCCGGAGGGACTGGAAGAAGTTGAACTCCCTGCGTTCCACCGTCATGGGACTATCCAGTATTCCCACCGGGTAAGGAGTAAGCAGGCTGCTACGTTGAACCCCTTACCTCACTACAACTGGGCGGAAACGCAAGACAGCGACCCTGCCGTCCGATTGGTGAAGGAGATGCTGACTCGCCCGGAGGCTTGCCTTGAACCAGACGCTCCGGAGGAAGCCAAACAACTATGGGCAGAGAAGAGTCGACTGTTCCTTTACAAGGGGAAGTTGTGCCGCAGAATGATTAACTCCCGGACGCATGAACTACTCTGGCAAGTAGTGGTGCCACGAAGAGACGCAGCCATGGTGATGGAGGCATACCACGACGGAGCTGGACACTTCGGGTGGAAGAAGCTGGAGTTCCTGCTGCGCGAGCGATTCCACTGGGTAGGCATGAGGGGAACCATTGAGAAGTGGTGCAGAGACTGTGGCCTGTGCAACCTGAGAAGGAAGGACCGTGCCAGCCAGAAGACTCCCCTGCAGTCCATCGTCACCCGGCAACCGTTGGAACTGGTAGCCTTGGATCATGTAAAACTGACCCCAAGCAGAAGTGGCTACGTCTACGCGTTAACCATCGTGGATCATTACTCCCGGTTCTTGGTTGTCGTCCCCGTCAAGGACTTAACGGCTCAAACAGCAGCTAGAGCCTTCCAGCAGCACTTTTGCCGTCCACACGGGTACCCGGACCAAGTGCTGACGGACCAGGGACCTGCCTTTGAAGCGGAGGTCTTCCAGGAATTCTGCAATCTGTATGGCTGCCGGAAGATAAGGACGACACCCTACCATCCGCAAACTAATGGACTTTGTGAGAAAATGAACCAGGTGGTAATGGATCTTTTAAAAACGTTGCCCCTGGAAGAACGCAGTCTGTGGCCTGAGAAGTTGCCCGATCTGGTGGACCTATACAACCACATCCCGGTAGGTTCCACCAACTGTACCCCGGCTTACCTAATGAGGGCAAGACCTGGTAAGTTACCTGTTGACCTGGAAATGGGAGTCCTGACACCCGAGGACACTTCACCAGAAACAGACTGGGACACAGAGAGGCAGCAGCAGTACCGGAGAGTACAGGAGAGCGTGGAGCGAAGTCTCTGTCAGGCTAGGGAAAGACAAGAGAAAACTTACAACCAGTATGCTCCCGCTGTTCCCCTGGTACCCGGAGAGCAGGTCTTGAAGAGGAAGAGACGGCTCCACAAGTTGGACGACCAGTGGGAAAAGGACCCGTACACCGTACTGCCCTCAAGCCACGAGAACCCGAAGGTTTGTACCATCAGTAAAGACGGAGGGGAAACCACAGCTATTGTATCCCGGGACCACCTGAAGAAGTGTCCTGAACAACTGAGGAACCCTGAAGAGGAACAAGAAGACCATCGACCCGTAGAGGAAAGGGAAGATATGGTTAGTACTGTGCTCGGGGACTTCCCTCGGTCTTGGACTCAAGTTAATGGTGCAGTTGTGGTACCCGTACTCACCTTCCTCCAACCAGCATCCCAAGCACCTACGGAGCAACAGGTAGAGCTGGAAGAACAGCCGGTCCAGGAGGCAGCAGACCCCACACCCGCAGACCAGGAGGATCAACCCTCTGCTTGCAGTGAGCCTGCCATATCCCTAGTGAGCCAAAGAGCCGGTAGACAGCTGCCCAGTTTACCCTTGACAGCTCCTACACCCTGTAGTTCAGGGCTAGGCAGTCAGCTCCGTAGGTCCACTAGGGCCACTAGAGGCCAGTTACCCGCACGGTGGAGGATTTGAAGTGTATAAATTGTTTTATTTATGTTTACCTGTGTATTGTTGCTTGTGTATAATTTTGTGTTTCTAGTTATTTGTAGGAGTCCTTGGCGGATTTACCGGGAATCCTTGTACATAGTTGGAGCGTAACCCAGGACGGACTAAAGACTGTTAAGGACTCGGGGTAGGACAAACCCCTACCTGGTTACGTCTCCCTGTTTTGGTGAAATGGACACCTTGTTTTTCTTCAAAGACTGCACCCGGTTACAGACATGCCGTAACCATCTTTATATGTTTTTCTTATTGTATTATTATTGTTTTTATCTTGTTATGTTTTTCTAAAATATGTTTAGTCCCGGAGTACTAAATTTCACTAGGGGGGAATGTGACACCCCAGGGGTCTGGTTGCCACAGTGATAGAGATGTTATGTCTGAGAGCAGGTGGGAGGTCCTTTGGTCAGGGATCCTGTGCATGCCACACCTCCTGCCCAGTCTTGGGAGGGGAAGAACTTCCCCTATATAAACCCGGGGCTGAAGCAGGGTTAGGAGTCCAGGAGAGTAGAGACAAGAGACAGTCATAGGAAGAAACAGCTGGAGCTCAGTGGGAGTAATACTACTACGAGTCAGGGGCTGGCAGCTGCAGAGCTCGCCCTGACTGAGAAGCTTTCTTACCGGACCCGGCGTCCGAGGCTGTGGGGACTAACTCTTACCCAGCAGCAGAAGCCGACCGGCAGGGGATTTCAGGTCCTCAGGCCCAGAAACCCGAAGGCACGGTCACACGTGTGGGACCAGCACCGCCATCGTGGAGCGGAAGCCAATAGAAGGCCCCGAGTCACCGGCCATACGGGTGAGCACCACACGGTACACTCAGGGACGTGGGCTACTTATATCCGCTTCTAGCAAGGTAGCCAGAAGAGTACAGTCAGTTTGGGAGGCCTACAACTCCGCCTGGCCAGGGGAGATCCCATCTGCTCAAGGACTGACCAGGCCCCGTTCGCTAGCAAGTACTCCGGGAGGGTCTATCGTTGTTACCAGTAAAGACCCTGAATTACACCGCACCGTCTCTGAGTGGTTCCTGCTACCCCCATCTTCCACGTCGGCTGCCCTGAGGCCATACCCCTCCCGTTGGGGGTTATACTATCACGCTGCACAATTCTACACCGGCCTCAGCGGTCTGCCCTGCAGCGGCAGCTCCATAGCTGCAAATCAACGGGTGGCGTAGTCGACACTCAAATAACATCTATCAAGACTGCCACACACTGAGTTTGACTCCCTGGGCACGGACCGGGTCCCCGCCACTCGGAGACTACAACCCTCATCTGATCCGGTTCCGGGTAAGCCCCCGTGCGCGAGACGCTGCGCGACACAGCAGGCCCAGGGGCGCGTCATTTGCATGGAGTGTCCATCAACCAGCCATCCTGCACTCCATCCATCTGGACCATCGAGCGTTGCACGGCACTCATCGGTGAACAAAACAGTTCGATAGTCCAGATGGATGGAGTGGGCATAAAAGGGGACAAACTTATGGTGTGGCCCCCATGCTCCCCTGACCTTAAACCCTTTGAGAACCTCTGCAGCATCATCAAAAGGAGTGTCTATGATGGCGGGAGGCAGTTCACATCTAAGCAACAGCTCTGGGAGGGTATTCTGTCCTCATGCAAAACAATTGTAGCAGAAACCATCAAAAACCTGACAAATTCAATGGACGAGAGAGTTCAGAAGCTCCTTTCGAACAAGGGGTCCTATGTGCAAATGTAACATCACCTAGAATAAAGTTTTGAGCTGAAAACGGTTTGATTTCAGTTTGTAATAACTTGCTAATGCTTATAATTTCAAAAATGACCATTTTTTTTGTTCTTTATTAAAATGAAAAGGTTGAAAACTCTGCTGTGCATAATAATTTGGAACATGCATTTTTAGTGCAGTTTGAGTATTTCATTTTTTAAAAAATATTCTGTTATCATAGGCAGTTTGTACAAAAACCTTTCAATTGTACTCTAATAGTTATTTGACTGGAAAATTACAATGACTGCAATTCATATAGGTAATTTGGGAAAATCTGAGAAAATATTATTTGCATAATAATTTGGAACACAGTGTATATTTTGTCTGTGTCTATCACTGGAGAAAGGGCAAGGTTTGCCACTACAAAGGGTAGCAGACGGGCTTGAAAACGGTTGTCACAGGTGAGATGGGGGCAGATTAGTGTCTGAGTGTGAGGGTCTGATATGTGCAATGTGAGTAGGCTGCAGGAGTGTGCAAGATTGCAGATGTGTTATTGCAGTGTACTCATGTCACGAAAGAAGAGCAGGATTATCCAGCGCCGGTGCGATGTCATCATTGCGTCATGCTCATCTCTAGTTGGGACTTTTTGGATTTATTTTTTGTTCATTTATTCATAGACGTAGCAGCCAGAACTTTCTCATTTTATGTAAGCTTCACTATATGACATGTTGCTTTTTGGTGTCTGTAAGGCTGTGTTCACACGTTGCATAAATACTGTGTTTTTTTCTTTTCTTCAGGTGCCCGCACCAATCTACACAATAATAATAATAATCTTCTCTGGTTATTGCACTGTTACGGCATTTTATGCCTTTATTTGATGATTTTTTGGTGCAGATTTGAAGGAGCGTTTTTAATGTGTTTTTTATAGTACAGAAAAGCTTTGATTCTGCACTTAAAAAGTAACTGCAGTCTTTCACATGCTCACACTGTATGAGGGTCCCCACCATTGCCGACTCCAGGTTTTTGTGGGCCCTGGGCGAAAGTGTTTTAGTGGGCCCCTTTAACACATACCACGATTCATGATGCACAGATATAACAGAGAAATATAGGGATAGTACCAGGCCCGGCGTCGGCACCCGGGCAAGTGTCGGGGCCCTGAGCAGGCAGGGGGGCCCACTCACCGTCGGGCACCCCGCCGCGATATGGGACCCGTGAGCGATGCCGTGTCCCGATGCCAGCGCCCGCCTTCCCCGCTTGCTCAGGGCCCCGGCACAATACTTACCTCTCCCCGTGCCTCCTCAGCAGGTCCGGTGTTTTCCGCGGCTGCTGCACTGTGACGTCTCAGGTCAGAAGGCGCGGTGACGTCTTTACACCGCGCTCTCTCCTGAGCCGTCAAAGCACAGAGCGGGAAGACGCCGGCGACGTGGCTGAGGAGTCCGGAGCAGCGGCAGCAGGTGAGAAGTGAGGTGAGTATTTGATTTTTTTTTATATGTATGGAGGCATAGGGCATTTTATGGGGAGGAGGGTAGAATAAGTGACATCCTGCATGGGGCATTATATGGGGAGGGGGAGAACAAGTGACATCCTGCACTGGGCATTATATGGGGGGGAACAAGTGACATCCTGCATGGGGCATTATATGGGGGGAACAAGTGACATCCTGCATGGGGCATTATATGGGGGGGACAAGTGACATCCTGCATGGGGCATTATATGGGGGAGAGGTGACATCCTGCATGGGGCATTATATGGGGGAGCAAGTGACTTCCTGCATGGGGCATTATATGGGGGGGGAGAGGTGACATCCTGCATAGGGCATTATATGGGGAGAGAGATGACATCCTGCATGGGGCATTATATGGGGGGGAAGTGACATCCTGCATGGGGCATTATATAGGGGCGGTGAGTGACATCCTGCATGGGGCATTATATGGGGGAGAGGTGACATCCTGCATGGGGCATTATATGGGGGGGCAAGTGACATCCTGCATGGGGCATTATATGGGGGGGAAGAGGTGACATCCTGCATAGGGTATTATATGGGAGGAGAGATGACATCCTGCATGGGGCATTATATGGGGGGGAAGTGACATCCTGCATGGGGCATTATATAGGGGCGGTGAGTGACATCCAGCATTGGGCATTATATGGGGGGAGAGGTGACATCCTGCAGGGGTCATTATATGGGGGGGAAGTGACATCCTGCATGGGGCATTATATGGGGGGGAGTGACATCCTGCATGTGGCATTATATGGGGGAGAGAGGTGACATCCTGCATGGGGCATTATATGGGGGTGGGGTGACATCCTGCAGGGGGCATTATATAGGGGGAAGTGACATCCTGCATGGGGCATTATGTGGGGGCACAGCCTGCATGGGGCATTATGTGGGGGCTAGTATTCTGTATGGGGCGTTATAAGGGGGCCAGTATCCTCTATGGAGCGTTATATGGGGGCCAGTATCCTGTATGGAGCGTTATATGGGGACCAGAATTCTGCATGGAGCGTTATATGGGGTCTATTATTCTGTATGGAGCAAAATATGGGGCCCATAATACTGTATGGAGGACTATACTGTCCGGTCTGCACTGTGCATTGCGAGGATTCTCTGGTTTCTTACCTATTGTAGAATTTACAATAGATATCACTCATGTAATGTAAGAAGTGAAATCTTCGGCATTGTACTATAGATATATTTCTCTGCGGTATCTGTGCATCATGAATCGTGGTATGTGTTAAAGGGGCCCACTGAGACTCTTTCGCCCAGGGCCCACAAAATCCTGGAGCCGGCCCTGGATAGTACAATACCAAAGATTTCACTTACTTCTTACATGAGTGATATCTATTGTAAATTCTACAACAGCTCAGAAACCGGTGATTCAAATGTTTTCATTTTAGACCGGACAGTATAGTCCTCCATATAGAATTTTGGGCACCACATCGACCTCCATACAGTATTATGGGCACCACATAGTCCTTCATACAGTATAATGTGCCCCATGTAATGCTCCATACAGAATAATGAACCCCATATAATGCTCCATACAGGATAATGGACCCCATATAATGCTCCATACATAATAATGAGCCCCATATCTAATATATATCATTGTCTTATCCCGTCTGTCTGTCTGTCTATCTGTCTGTCTGTCTGTCTGTCTGTCTGTCTGTCCAGGAAATCCCACGTCGCTGATTGGTCAGGCCGCGGCCAATCAGCGACGTGGGATTTCAGAAAAAGATGGCGGCCGTTAGCGGCTCACCCTCACACGCTCACCCGCACACGCTCACCCTCACCCGCTCACCCTCACACGCTCACCCTCACACCCTCAGACGCTCACCCTCACGCTCTGACACTCATGCTCTAACGCTCACGCTCGGACGCTCACGCTCTGGCGCTCACGCTCTCACGCTCTGACGCTGACGTGCTCACCCGCTCCCACGATCACCCGCTCACCCGCTCACCCTGTGCTAGCCGGTCATCTCCCGGCTGCTCGCAGCAGAAGTTCCCCGACCGGCGGCGTCGCTCCCCGGTCCTCCAAAATTCATTAGGGGCCCCGGGGGATACATTGGGGGGTTAATTTAAAGTAGTGTGACTCGCCCCCTGGGCCGTGGGGCACGCGGATCCGGGCGATAGGGGAACGATGGGGGTAGTAGTGGCGGCCCGGTCTCGCGGCTCAGGGTGGTCAGACCAATGGTAGTCTGCTACTGTACTTTAGATAATGTCCGACTACGCCAAACGTGGATTGCGGTTATTAGGAACCGCCGCTGCAAGGCAGTCTGCTGGGGCCGATGACGTGTGCAGCTGGGATGATGTGACTCCCCACGGGAAGAGTGCGGCCCCAGGGCAGTGTAGTGGATGGTGCGAGTGATGGTGGTGAGAGTCCCAGTACGGTAATGCCGGAGGAGCGAAAAAGCACACGGACAACGTACTGCAGTCCAGGGTCTTTACTCACGGTTAATATCCAAGTCACTTCTGCAGGGAAGTGACTGCCCGAGCCATGCTGCGTCCACCAGGTGAGGAGCTCGGTCAACTCCCAGACAGCTCAGGAGTACGGCTCAAGACCCCCTTTTGTCCTTTCTCTGGCCTGCCTCACCAGTGACCCACTTTTGTTCAGCTGCCACGGACTTGTGCGGTTAAACGTGGGCCCCGTCCTCCGCTGTCCTATATGGTGCCTTCCTAGCAGGTTTGATGAGGTGCTGCACCAATAAATGGTCACAGCCTCCGGTCTTTGGCTGAGGGTTGTTTCTCCTCCACCAACTTGGGATCCGGTACCCTTAATCTGCCTGACCCTGCACCCTGGATTCTCGTGGGTTCTTAGGGTCCCTTCCACCTTCTTGTTCCTGAGCCCTTCTGTTTCTCTGTCTCTTCTTCTCCCTTTCCGTTCCTTCCTGTTCCTTTCTCTTGGAGCTGGGCTCAGGTGGCACCACAGCTCCCCTTCACCTCCTCCTCGGCCTCTCACTAGGCCCTCCTGGAGTAGAGCTCCTACAGAGCCTCTACTCACTGTCTTCTCCTCTCTGGACAGAACCTAGGTCTAAGATGGTGCCCACCTTTTATACCTCAATCTGACCATGAGCCCAGGTGACCAGCAACCAATGGGCTCCTTCCTATGCTCAATAACCAACCCCTATCTGCCCCTACAGCACTGGGTGTTCCACCCCCCTCCCCACTCCAGGCAGGGACATAGTCGGTCGTGCCTGCACTACTGTCTAGTGGGAGCACCATTGAGCTGTCCCTGTCCCTCGGAAATGGGGTGTGTGTGCTGTATGCAGCTAACTGAGCCCTGGTCCATACTCCATCCTTACCCGGGAGTGGAATATCACACCTCTGGTCTGAGGTGCAATACCCCTGTAGCGGCCGAACCCTCGGGGCGCTACAAGTGCACAACCCATTTAAACACTGCTTCGCTGATTAGTGGCGCCCGGTCGGCCGCATACATATTCTAGAATACCCGATGCGTTAGAATTGGGCCACCATCTAGTAGTAGTATATAATGGGCCCCATATATTGCTCCATACAGAATAATGGACCCCATATAGTGCTCCATACAGAATAATGAATCAGATATATTGCTCCATAAAGTATAATGAACCCCATATAATGCTCCATACAGAATAATGGACCCCATATAATACTCCATACAGAATAATGGGCCCAATATAATGCCCCATACAGAATAATGGGCCCCATATAATGCTCCATACAGAATAATGGACCCCATATAATGATCCATACAGAATAATGGGCCCCATATACTGCTTTATAGAGAATGGGCCCCATATATAGCTCCATACAGTATGGGCCCCATATATTACTCCATACAGTATGGGACCCATATAATGCTCCATAGAGAATGGGCTCCATATTATGCTCCATAGAGAAAGGGCCCCATATTATGCTTCATATAGAATGGGCTCCATATTATGCTCCATAGAGAATGGGCCCCATATTATGCTCCATAGAGAATGGGCCCCATATTATGCTCCATAGAGAATGGGCCCCATATTATGCTCCATAGAGAATGGGCCACATATTATGCTCAATACAGAATAGGCCCCATATTATGCTCCATACAGAATGGGCCCCATATTAGGCTCCATACAGAATGGGCCCCATATATACAGTAGCTCTATACATTTAAAAAAAAATCAAATACTCACCTCTCCTTGCTGGTGGCAGGCCAGGACTCCTCAGCGTCTTCCGGCTCTCTGCACTGTCAGAGCAGAGAGCGCACTTGACTGATGTCATCGCTCCCTCTGTCCCTGACATGTCACAGTGTCAAAAGACACTGGAGCTGTGGAGGATCGGGGAGAGGTAAGTATAAGTGCGGGGGCCCAGAGCACAGCAGGGGAGCCCACTCGCGGGCGCTGGCATCGCGCTCTCTCGATTCACCGGCCCCATCAAGTGCCGGGGTTCCCGACCGCGAGTGCCCCCACCATTTGCTCAGGGCCTTGGCACTTGCCCGGGCATGCCGGGTGCTGACGCTGATCCTGGTCCTCACAATAGCTCCCACACTGTATGAGGGCCCACCACAGTAGTCCCTACATAGTATAAAGGTCCCCCATACTTTATGATATGATTTCCCGACACTTCAAGCATTAATTAAAATGAAAAAAAAACATCAAATACTCACCTAATCCAGGATCCTGACGAGTCCACCACCAAAGCGTGGGTGGAACAACCTGTTGATGTCATTGCATTGGGGTACTCACAGGACGTCAGAGTCTTATCCACTGAATCACCCTGCCGTTCTATAGGCAGACCTGCAATCTACAGAACAGCAAGCTCCCTGCTCTACCGCAGAACTTAAGTTAAGAGTAGTGCGAACAAGGCGACCTACAAACCTGGATCAGTTACACCAGTTTTGTCAGGAGGAATGGGCCCAAATTCCGACCAACTATTGTGAGAAGCTTGTGGAAGGATATCCCAAACGTTTGTCCCAAGTCTTTCAGTTTAATGGCAATGGTACCAAATACTAATGAAATGTATGTAAACTTTTGAATTTGCAGTAAGTAATAAAAATGCCTTAAAACATTCTCTCTCTCTCATTATTTTGGCATCTGGCAAATATTAAAAATAATGGTAATCCTCATTGACCTAAAACGTGAAAGATTTATTCTGA
The DNA here is from genome assembly GCF_046119375.1 of Phyllobates terribilis. Classification (NCBI taxonomy): domain Eukaryota; kingdom Metazoa; phylum Chordata; class Amphibia; order Anura; family Dendrobatidae; genus Phyllobates; species Phyllobates terribilis. Next base: position 752,714,617 of record NW_027362764.1, read on the forward strand.
ATTCATGTCAGATATTGAGAAAAACGTGCATATGTGTCTTCTTATATAGTGTATATAAACTTCTGGTTTCAACTGTATATATTAGTATTTGATGTTGTCTGCATAACTGGCTTAGCTGCAGTGCACTGCACGTGCGATGACTTCACAAGATCAGTGCCGCAGTACTTGCACTGCTTAGAACGAAGCAGTATGCCGGGGAGAATGGAAGCAAGGTGAGTAATGTTTTTTTTTTTTAATGTCAGTAGCAGTGGGGACTGAGGGCTGTGCTGTGGAGAACATCTTGCTGAGTGGGAGGTAGTGGGGAACATTATACTGAGTGGGGAGTGGGCTTTGAGGGACATCATACTGAGTGTGGGTGTGCTGTGGGGAACATCATACCAGGGTCGGACTGGCCTAGCGAGGTGCCGGGGAAATCCCCGGTGGGCCCTTGAAGAGGAGTGTAGGAGTAAGCGTCGAATTAAAAAGAAAAAAAAGGGGGGGAGACATAGTGGCGGCAGGCCCTTTAACCACCGCGATGCCCAGGACAGTGGCGGGCGGGGCTAGGGAGCAGGAGAGCCGAAGAGCAGCGGCTGCACGGCAGCGTCACACTTAGCAGCCACGGGCGCAGCCACGTCTGCTAAAAGTGACGTCACTCACCACGCAGCGCTGCAGTCTCCTGCTGTAGGAGCGCTTCAACAAAGTATATGGGCCGGAGTGGAGACAAATCAAGGTAGGGTGATATTTGTGTGTGTTTGTATGAATTTTTATGTATGGACATGTGTGTGTCTGCTTATGTATTTCTGTGCATGTGTCTGCATGCACGTGTCTGTGTTTACGTGTGCATTTCTGTGTGTGTGTATGTCTTTGCATGTCTGCGCATGCATTTCTGCACGTGCATCCGTGTTAGCATGTGCATTTCTGTGCATGTAAGTCTTTGAGTGTCTGCATGTCTGTGTGTCTACGTGTGCATGTCTACATGTGTATATGTCTTCACACATGTGTGCGTGCTTCCCTGCGTGTGTGCATGTGTCATTTTTGTGTATGTGATTGTCTGAGAGTACATGACTGCATGTGCATTTCTGTGTGTGCTTGGCTGATTGTGTATACACGAGTGTATACACGTATGTATACATGTCCCCATTTCTGTGAGTGTGTGTATCTGCGTGTGTGTATATTAGGGCTCTTTCACACATCCTGATATTTCCAGTACTGGAGAAACCAATATCGCAGAGGTCCGTGTGCACCTGTGTGACAACCGTATGCCGCCCGTGTACTGCATCAGGAGTACACGTACACGTACCGGCGCCTTGGAATCAGTGTACAATTCATGCTGTTCCCAAGCGCCACGTGCTAAACACTGCCCTCATCATGGTTCCCTGCTGGAGCTGCAATCAGCATCAACAGGGACCATGATGAGAGTAGTAGTGTCTGCTCCCGCAGTGTCCTGGTGTAAAAATAAGAATAAAATAAAAAAAATCCTTGTACTCACCTGTCGTAAGTGTCCCCTGCTGCAATCCATGCGACCGCTCAGCAGAGGAGCCGGGGAGAATGACTCCTGCAGTGAATGAGCCCCGGAGCTGCGCTAAGTGAGCAGTGTCCTGTCACTCACTGAGCGCAGCTCGCCCGCTCGCTGCAGCGCTTCTTTCTCCCCGACTCCTCGGTGTGATTGGTCACATGGATTACAGCGAGGGAGACTTAGGTGAGTATAAGGATTTTTTTATTTTATTTTTACAGTTGGACACTGCAGTAGCAGACACAACTACTCTCATCATTGTCCCTGATAGTGCTGATCGCAGCGACGGCAGGGAACAATGATGAGGGCAGAATTTGGCACCCGGCGCTTGGGAAAAGCGCTACCTGTACACTGATTCCCAGGCGCCAGTACTGATCTCATCCATGTGTCATTAGTGTGGGACATTTTGTGGACCGTGCAGCAGGTAAAACACAGACATGTCAGCGTGTTTTTCCCATTGACACACGGTCCGTGGAAACACATTGGAATGACATGGTTCACTCGAATGGGTCTACGTGTGTCAGTGTCTCCGGTACGTGTGGAAACTGTCATCAGACGTACCGGAGATACTGACGTGTGAAAGAGGCCTTAGTGTGTGTCTGTATGTGTGAATGTTTTTGTGTGTGTAAGCACGCTTCTGCATGTTTGTGTGTGTCTTTGTGCATGTCTGTGTGCTCTTCCGAAGATTTATTATATTTGGGGAAAGATGGGAGAGAAATTTTAGGAAACAGTATGAGGAGATGTGTGAAGAAACAGTATGGTGAACGAGGAGAGGGGTGGGAATGGGTGCGGGAACAGAATGGGGAAGGGGGATGTATGAGGAAACAGTATGGAGAGTAGGGGAATGGTGTGAGGAGACAGTATGGAGGGAGAAAAGTGTGAGGTGACACAGAACAGAGACTAGGTAGCGTGAGGGATGGTATAGAGATGCGGCAGTATGGTGGGGACAGTGTGAGGGCGCAGCAAGGAGGGAACAGTATGCTGAGGAGGGGGAGTGTGATGAAGGGGCACAGTATAGAGACTGGGCAGTATAGGGGGAGTCACCGTGTGAGAGGACAGTATGAAGAGGTGGCCCAGTATGGTAAGGAGGGGGCTGTGTGGAGGGCATGTACCATAAGAGGAGTAGAGTGTGGGACATATTTTGTGCAGGGAGCATTGTGAGAGTTAGGTTTATTCAGGGGCTCAGTGTAGGGCTGTTATTTTTATTCAGTAGCATTATAATGACACTGCTATTTTTAAGGGCATCGTGTGGGGATGTGCTGCAGAAGACTGGACAAGATGGAAGTCTGCAGAGACGAGCTGTGGATGGGAAAAGTCATCATGGAGACTGGACAAGATGGAGACGAAAAGAAAGAGAACGACTCTAATCAGAGAAGACGTCTCAGGTAAGATACCTGGATGTAAATGTTTATTTGTCATCCTGCCTGCGTCTCATCAGTACTGTGGTTCTTGTATGGTCCACAGTCTGATGATGACTGGTAACAACAACTCCCAGTATCTCTATTGTTAATTACATTCTGGCAGTTGTAGGTTCATACTATACAAAGGTATATGGGGTTGACTTGACATTACAATTGATGGACCAGATACAGATGGTGGTTCAGATGATGTATTCATCTACTGGCGTGTTTGTGCTCGTCTGCGTGTTTGTGCATGTTTGTGTATCTGAAATTATATGTATTTTTGTAAGATGCGTGTATGTAATGGTGCATTGTGGTGTGTAATAACATTCACACACTTGGGGCACATTTACTAAATCTATTACGGCTCTTTCACATGTGTAAGGGAATTCCAATTGTCTTTCCATATTTAGGAACAGACAAGTGAAATTTGCTAACCTTAACTGTCACCTTAGGGTTGTGCTTTTATGGAGCGGGATCAGGAGCTGAGCCTTCACCATACCGGGCAGATGTCGGCTGTGATTCATCGCCGGAGTCTGCCTGTAACAGCAGTGATCAGAGCTCGCCTTGATTGCTGCTGTTTTAAGTATTTAAGTGCCCTTGTCAATCACTGACAGCGGCATTTAGATAGCACGATGGCCTGCGCATGCACTCACCTTCTTCCTTCAGCATCCTGTGACGCAGTTGCAGGTTGCTGATGGGTTGCGAGTAGTGATGATCGAGCATGCTCGCTGCTCGAGATTTACGAGCATGCTCAGGCAAGCACCTATTATCTTCAGCGTGCTCGGGGGTTAAGTTTTCGTCGCTCCATGAACATAATTTGCGACTGTTTCACAGCTTTAATACATGTGAGGAATGCTGGAAGAACAGGCATTCCTCACATGTGTTAAAGTTATCAAACAGTCGCAAATCATATTCACTGAGCGACGAAAACTTAACCCCCGAGCACGCTGAAGATAATAGGTGCTCACCCGAGCATGCTCATAAATCTCGAGCAACGAGCATGCTCGATCATCACTAGTTGCCAGTGTTATGATCTGCTACAGAGACTAAGGAAAGAGAGGAGATCTGTCCCTACAATAGAACTAAACTAGATCCCTACGATGTAACGGGGAACCTGATCCTGCAATCAGACCCGCTAAAGTCCTCGGCTAGTCTGAACGCAGACCTATAGATGTGAGGGAGGGATCCCTACAAGATCTAGGGACTGGGAAAAGTTGGACACCTCCTAGCAGAAATAGTAGCAGTCAAAGACAAACACACAACAAAAAGGCATAGGGGTCAGAAGACCTAGCAAAACTAACAGAGAACGGCAACAGAGCAACAAGCTAGCTCAACAGTAGTAAATACAAATGAAGTCCAGCAAAGCCAGGAGGGCGGAGCCGGATTAAATAGGCAAAATGGTCATGTGACCAGCAAACTAAAAAAAACCTAACAGGAGAGTTGTAACAGTACCCCCTCTTCTAAGAGGATCCTCCGGATCCCCTAGGCCCAGGCTTACCAGGAAACCTCCTGTGAAACGCTCGGACAAGTCTGGGAGCAGAAACATCATCCGCCCTCACCCATGAGTTATCCTCAGGTCCGAAACCCTTCCAAGCGACGAGATACTGCAAACTCCCTCTATACCGTCTAGAATTAAGGATGCGGGAAATTTCATATTCCCCGTCCTCCACCACCGGAGGAACAGTGGCAGAGGCGTCACCATCCGACACATCAGCTTTTTTCAACAGAGAAACATGAAACACCGGATTAATCCTCCAGGACGTAGGAACCTCCAGCCTAACAGCAGATTGGTTAACTATCTGAAGTACCTTAAAGGGCCCTACGAACTTGGGACCCAATTTTTTAGAAGGAATCCTCAATCGCAGATTCTTAGAGGACAACCAAACCATGTCACCAACAGCAAACAAAACCTCTTGCCGTTTCCTATCAAAGTACCTCTTAGATTTCTTGTTAGCCTCCTGAAGATTACCATGCACATCCGTCCAAACTCTCTCCAAATCACCGGAAAAACTCTCCTCCTCAGACACAGCCGAAACCAATTTGGAAAATGACCCAAAAGACGGATGTCTCCCAGAACAACAAAAAAAAGGCGAACATCCAGCAGAAGAGGATGTATGGTTGTTAAGAGCAAATTCAGCAAGTGGCAGAAACTCAGACCACCCCTCTTGATTGTCTGCCACAAAACAACGCAAGAACTGCTCAACATCCTGGTTCTTCTTTTCTGTCTGGCCATTAGACTCAGGATGATATCCGGATGAAAACGACAAATGAACTCCCAACCTGTCACAAAAGGCACGCCAAAAACGAGCCACGAACTGAGGTCCCCTATCAGAAACAATGTCAGTAGGAACACCATGTAGTCTGACAATTTCCTTGACAAAGGCCTTGGCGAGTGTCTTAGCGCAAGGCAGTTTGATGAAGGGAACCAAGTGACACATCTTGCTAAAACGGTCCACGACCACCCAGATGACCGTGAAACCTTCAGAGGGAGGAAGGTCAGTAATAAAGTCCATAGCAAGATGTGTCCAAGGTGCACTAGGAACCTCCAGAGGGCAATGCAACCCCGCAGCAGGAGCATGCGAAGACTTGGATCTTGCACACACAGTACATTGGCGCACCCACTTAATGACTTCCTTCTGCCACCCAGGCCACCAAAAACTGCGACCCACAAGTCTCTTGGTCTCAGAAATTCCTGGATGACCTGCCAACCGAGACTCATGACACTCAACAAACAAATCTCTCCTAAAGTTCCTAGGCACAAACAACCTCCCATGGGGAGTGTTAAATGGGGCATTCTCCTGTGCTTTAAGAATCTCATCCTCCAAAACGGAGTCCAAAGCAGCAATCACAACACCTTCTTGTAAAATGGTCTCCTCTTCCTCCTCAAGACCGACCATGGGAGAAAAGCTGCGAGACAAAGCATCCGCTTTAACATTCTTGGTACCCGGGATGTAAGTAACGGAAAAATTAAACCGCGAGAAAAAAAGTGCCCACCTAGCCTGACGGGCATTCAAGCGCTTGGCAGCATCAAGATAGATCAGATTTTTATGATCAGTGAAAACCTGAATGGGAAATTCAGCACCTTCCAAGAGATGACGCCAGTGTTCAAATGCGAGTTTAATCGCCAGAAATTCCCGATTACCAATATCGTAATTAAGTTCAGTCTCGGAAAATTTTTTTGAAAAAAAGGCACAGGGATGTACTCCATCCTTGTTTTCCTGAGACAACACCGCACCAACCCCCACCGAAGAAGCATCAACCTCAACCAAAAACGGCTTAGTCACATCAGGCTGCATAAGGATGGGAGCAGAGGTGAACCTCTCCTTTAGAAACACAAAAGCTTCAATGGCCTCAGAAGTCCACTGAACCGCATTAGCACCTTTCCTGGTGAGATCGGTCAGCGGTTTGACAATAATAGAAATTTTTTTTATGAATTTTCTGTAATAATTGGCGAAACCCAAAAACCTCTGTATCGATTTCAAACCAATAGGCCTAGGCCATTCCTGCACAGCTTGAACTTTAACCGGGTCCATCTCAAAACCTTCACTGGAGATAATGTAGCCCAAAAAACTAATTCTCTGTACAGCGAACTCACATTTCTCCAGCTTAGCAAAAAGCGAATTGTCCATTAATAACTGTAATACCTCACGTACGCTCCGCCAATGAGACTCCAGATCCGGCGAATAAATCAAAATGTCATCCAAATACACAACCACATTTTTGCCGATTAAAGGTCTAAGGATATCATTAATAAGATTCTGAAAAAATGCTGGAGCATTGGTGAGACCAAAACGCATAACCAGATTCTCAAAATGACCCACAGGAGTGTTAAAAGCAGTCTTCCATTAATCACCCTCCTTCATGCGCAACAAATTGTATGCCCCCCGGAGATCAATTTTAGAGAACCACTTGGCCCCCACTAACTGGTTAAATAAATCAGGAATCAATGGCAGTGGGTAAGGATTGCGTACAGTAATTTTATTAATCTCACGAAAGTCCAGAAAGTCCAGACAAGGACGTAAACCGCCATCTTTTTTTTTTACAAAAAAAAATCCAACAGCCACAGGAGACTTGGAAGGCCTAATGTGACCGGCGGCCAAGCTTGTCTGTATGTATTCTTCCAAAGCCTTTCTTTCAGGAATAGTAAGATTAAATAAACGACTCTTAGGAAGAGTCGCTCCAGGGACAAATTCAATGGTACAATCATAGTCTCTATGGGGAGACAAAACCTGCGACTCCTCCTCAGAAAAAACTCTCCAAAAATCCTGAATAGGTACAGGCAATTCCCCTTTATCCACCGCAGCAATGCGTCCGTTACAACACTTGTCATAACACTTAGGGCTCCAGGACTTAATTTCATTGGTAGACCAATCCAGTACAGGATTGTGCAATTTTAACCAGGGTAACCCCAATATTACTGGAGAAGGCAAATTATCCAATACCACCAAATCCAAATTCTCTTGATGAATACCATTAATAGTGAGGGGAAATTCACAGACCTTGTGAGTAACACTCTACAAGGGAGAGCCATCAACAGAAACCACAGCAATAGGGGATGACAAAGTTTTAGGTTCTAATCTAAGTTTTTCCAAGAATCCCCCATCAATCACATTCAGAGTAGATCCACAATCCACAAATACCCGAAATTCAATTAATTCATCCTGAGCAGCAGTAGTGGCAGATAGGAATACTCCCTTAGAATTTAAACAGGCAATACGAGCATGACTGACCATTTTTTTTTCTTTCTTCCTACGAAGCACACAGTTCTTAATAAAATGACCAGAATTTCCGCAATAGAAACACAAGCCTTCAGAAAGTCGGCGGTCTTTTTCCTGAGAGCGGGGTGCCATCGCCCCAATTTCCATCGGCTCTTCATTGTCAGCACAGAACCTCTCAGGACTCGAAGCTGACATAGCAGAGGATTTGATCTCATTAACCCTTTCACGCAGTCTCCTGTCTACCCGTATAGCTAATTGCATTGCCTCCTGCAAGTTTCCAGGTGTGGGATAAGCAATCAGTAAATCCTTAACCCTTTCACCTAGTCCTGCAAGAAACAAGCTTTTCAAAGCTGAATCGTTCCACCCCACCTGGGCAGACCACCGACGGAATTGAGAACAATATTTTTCCACATTACCTGATCCCTGCCTCAAACGTCTTAATTCAGACTCAGCAGATGAGACACGATCAGGATCATCGTACAACAAACCCAAAGCAGAAAAAAAACTATCCACTGATCTAAAGCACGGATCACTAGGTTGGAGAGAGAAGGCCCATCCCTGAGGATCTTTGCGCAAAAGTGACATTATGATCCCTATGCGCTGTGATTCATCACCAGAGGATCCGGGTCTCAAACGAAAATATAATAGACAAGCATTTTTAAAAGAAAAAAAATTTTGTTGTTCGCCAAAAAATAAATCAGGCAGACGTACCTTAGGTTCCACAAAATGCGCTCCAGAACAGCTACTCACATGTTGTTGGAGCTTGGTCACCTCCAGAGAGAGTCCCTGCAAGCGTTGAGCCAAATCTTGCACCAAGACCATGATGGAAAACTGGAGGTCTTTCCTTAGAGAAATTTTTTTTTTTTTATGGCTGGACTTACTGTTATGATCTGCTACAGAGACTAAGGAAAGAGAAGAGATCTGTCCCTACAATAGAACTAAACTAGATCCCTACGATGTAACGGGGAACCTGATCCTGCGATCAGACCCGCTAAAGTCCTCGGCTAGTCTGAACGCAGACCTATAGATGTGAGGGAGGGATCCCTACAAGATCTAGGGACTGGGAAAAGTTGGACACCTCCTAGCAGAAATAGTAGCAGTCAAAGACAAACACACAACAAAAAGGCATAGGGGTCAGAAGACCTAGCAAAACTAACAGAGAACGGCAACAGAGCAACAAGCTAGCTCAACATTAGTAAATACAAATGAAGTCCAGCAAAGCCAGGAGGGCGGAGCCGGATTAAATAGGCAAAATGGTCATGTGACCAGCAAACTAAAAAAAAACTAACAGGAGAGTTGTAACAGCCAGTAGTGCTGAGCATGCATGGTCAGATAAGGTGCTATCCAAGCGTGCTCGGGTGTTATCCGAATATCTTGTAGTGCTCTGCTAATACGCTCGAGTCCCTGCGATAGCATGTTTTGCTGCGGTAGACAGATGCAACACATGTAGGGATTACCTAAAAAACAGGCAATTCCTGCATGTGTTGTGTCTGCCTCTGCCTACTGCCACAAAACATGCTACCACAGGGACTCGAGCATATTAGCAGAGCTAATATACTCGGATAACACCTGAGCATGCTTGGATAATTTTCACGGTTCCACCCCTCACTGTGTCTGGGATGCAGTTACTGACAGCTCAGCTGTCCAATCTTGTTCAGGGGCATGCTGGAGCTGTCAGTACTGTGATTGACAGCTCGACCATCCAATCAGCTACATGGGCGTGCAATAGCTGTTTGTGTGGTGATTGACAGCTCGGCTGTCCAACCTGAGACTGGGAGGCACTGGCTATCTTCAGGTGCTCATTATCCCAGTTGAATGCCTGAATACTTAACTGAGCTGTTTGTCCCAGATCTCGGCCAGATGTACATTCAGCTAGTGTGAGGTTAGTGCTCTGTGCCTTGAGTTCTGTTTATTGATCTTCTGTCTATTTTAAATTTTATGCTCAATCGGTTCACAGTCTACTGTAAATGTGGTCAAGCAGTCCACATCTAGTGTATATGCTGTGGTCAGTCACTCAGTCCATTCTTTATAATTAATGGCCTTCGGTTGAAACTCGAGCCATGACGACTGGATGAATTAACAATCTTTAGGAAGATCAATCTTGCGCAAGACTAGATAGGTCCACTAAGATCTTCTCCACCATTATCTTGATAGTATCAATCCATTGGATTGGTTGCTGGTCTTGCTCTTTGCTTTCTTCCTTCTATACTTCAAAGTATGATGTCCTTTTACAGTAATTTCGTCTTCCAGTCAATCCTTAGACTAGTGTAAATGCTGTTGTCAGTCAGTCCACAACTAATTTAAATGCTGTGGACTGTCAGTCCTCGTAAATTTTGTGGTCAATTGGTCCACAGTGTAGTCTTAATACTGTGGTCAGTCTCTTGTAATCGCGGTATTGATTGCTACACCGCTTAATACAAGGCTATTCTATGAAACAGAATAGGGGATTCCTCACTTTAGAATACAGAGGATAAGGAAAAGAAATGTTCCTTATGTCTCTACCTAAGATAAGGTTGTGTTATACTAGGAGTTGTGTATAGAAAATATACATATGTAAAACACTAACAGTAAATTCTCATGTATCAGGAAGGTGTTGTCACACCTCCGCAGGTCTAGAACTTATGCCTAGACCGACTATTATCAGTAATTAATATGAATATTAATTACCTGTTATGTGACTTTCCATATTCTATTCTTGGAGTCCACAAGGAAACATTTCAAATCCCACCATGTCAATGGGCGTCAGTCACCTGTAAATATTCAAAAGAGTGATAATATGTTCCTTCTACATGCTATATACACCAAAAAGTATAACATTCTAGGGCCAAAATTACTTATTTCGAAGATAAAGACTGTGGTCAGTCGGTCTGCATTTTATTATAAAAAATGTAGTCAGACAGTCCAGAGTCTATAACAAATTTTATGCTCAATCAGTTCAGTCTACTGTAAATGTGGTCAGGCAGTCCACATCTAGTGTGTATGCTGTGGTCAGTCAGTCCACATCTAGTGTATATGCTGTGGTCAGTCAGTCAGTCCATTCTTTATATTTAATGGCCTTCGGTTGAAACTCGAGCCATGACGACTTGATGAATTAATGATCTTTAGGAAGATCAATCTTGTGCAAGACAAGATAGGTCCACTAGGGTCTTCTTCACCATTATCTTGATAGTATCAATCAATTGGATTGGTTGCTAGTCTTCCTCTTTGCTTTCCTCCTTCTATATTTCAAAGTATGATGTTCTTTCCTGTGATTGCTGTCTTCCAGTCAATCCTTAGACTAGTGTAAATGCTGTTGTCAGTCAGTCCACAACTAATTCAAACGCTGTGGACTGTCAGTCCTTTTAAATGCTGTGGTCATTCAGTCCACAGTGTAGTCTTAGTAGTGTAGTCAGTCTCTTGTAATCGCGGTATTGATTGTTACACCGCTGATTACAAGGCTATTCTATGAAATAGAATAAGGGATATCTCACTTTAGAAGACAGAGGTTGGCCCACAGTCTACTGTAAATATGATCAGGCAGTCCACACCTAGTGTGAATGCTGTGGTCAGTCAGTCCATTTTTTATTATTAACGGCCTTGGGGTGAAATTCGAGCCATGACGACTGGATGAATTAACGATCTTTAGGAAGATCAATTTTGTGAAAGACTACATAGGTCCACTAGGCTCTTCACCACCGTTATCTTGATAGTATCAATCCTTAGGATTGGCTGCTGGTCTTCCTCTTTGCTTTCTTCCTTCTATACTTCAAAGTATGATGTCCTTTTCCAGTGATTGCTGTCTTCCAGTCAATCCTTAGACTAGTGTAAATGCTGTTGTCAGTCAGTCCACAACTAATTCAAACGCTGTGGACTGTCAGTCCTTTTAAATGCTGTGGTCATTCAGTCCACAGTGTAGTCTTAATAATGTGGTTTGTCTCTTGTAATCGCGGTATTGATTGTTACACCGCTGATTACAAGGCTATTCTATGAAATAGAATAAGGGATTCCTCCTTTTAAAAGACAGAGGTTGGCCAACAGTCTAGTCTATTGTAAATGTAGTCAAGCAGTCCACACCCAGTGTGAATGCTGTGGTCAGTAAGCCCATTTTTTATTAACGGCCTTCGGATGAAACTCGAGCCATGACGACTGGATGAATTAACGATCTATAGGAAGATCAATTTTGTGAAAGACTACTTAGGTCCACTAGGGTCTTCTCCACCGTTATCTTGATAGTGTCAATTCTTTGGATTGGCTGCTGGTCTTACTCTTTGCTTTCTTTCTTCTATACTTCAAAGTATGATGTCCTTTTCCAGTGATTGCTGTCATCCAGTCAATCCTTAGACTAGTGTAAATGCTGTTGTCAGTCAGTCCACACCTAATTTAGATGCTGTGGACTGTCAGTCCTCGTAAATTTTGTGGTCAATTGGTCCACAGTGTAGTCTTAATGCTGTGGTCAGTCTCTTGTAATCGCGGTATTGATTGTTACACCGCTGATTACAAGGCTATTCTATGAAACAGAATAAGGGATTCCTCACTTTAGAATACAGAGGATAAGGAAAAGAAATGTTCCTTATGTCTCTACCTAAGATATGGTTGTGTTATACTAGGAGTTGTGTATAGAAAATATACATATGTAAACCACTAACAGTATATTCTCATGTATCAGAAAGGTGTTGTCACACCTCCGCAGGTCTAGAACTTATGCCTAGACTGACTATTATCAGTAATTAATATGAATATTAATTACCTGTTATGTGACTTTCCACATTCTTTTCTTGGAGTCCACAAGGAAACATTTCAAATCCCACGATGTCAATGGGCGTCAGTCACCTGTAAATATTCAAAAGAGTGATAATATGTTCCTGCTACATGCTATACACACCAAAAAGTATAACACTCTAGGGCCAAAATTACTTATTTCAAAGATAAAGACTGTGGTCAGTCGGTCTGCCTTTTATTATAAAAATTGTAGTCAGACAGTCCACTCTAAATTTTATGCTCAATTGGTTCACAATCTACTGTAAATGTGGTCTGGCAGTCCACATCTAGTGTATATGCTGTGGTCAGTCCATATTTTATTATTAAAGGCCTTTGGTAGAAACTCTAGCAATGATGTGTTGGGTGTTTGCTGGATCTGAAATGGGTTCAGAATCATCAGTGGATTCTATGGTCTACCATTCTGGTCCAGCCAGGGCAGATGCTGCTCAGCATCATTATCAGTCCCAACGACTAGCTGGTGCACGAGATGTGCAGGTTGTCTCTTGGGTATTTGTGCCTAGCAACATGAAGCATAGGTTGCGGAGGGAGACAGGGCTTCTGCAGCCTAAGTCCAGGATGCATCGCACTGAGCATGCCCGTGACATGGCGGACCGTGATTGGTGGTTTGGGAGTCAGCTGACCCGGTGACCTGGCACCGCCTGATTGGTCGTGGGTGACGTCACCAATGGTGCGACGGTGCGCAGGGCTTAATCTTTAAAAGACCCGCCCACAAACATGACAGCGCGCTCTGATCTTTGAGCAATGATGGTGTGTGGACGCTTGGTCTCTTGGGCTCCACGTGTGTTTTATTTTCTGCTAGGCAGGTGTAGTGGAAATAGGCAGGCTAGTTGAAAGAGGCAGGTAGCTTCGTCTCACGGTCTGGCTCAGGCAAAGGGGTTGCCTTACACCCCAAGCAGCCTGCAGACCCCCCAGGCTGCATCGCGGACCCCGGGTTCGGTTGCCTTCCATTATAATAAAGTTGTTTGCAATCGTCCCCTTAACAGTATCAGAGCGCCAGGATCTTACTGAACATGGCTGACAAACAGCAACTGCAGAGCTATATACAGCAACTTGAGGCCAGACTTAGGACTCTGGAACAAGCTGCCCCGGTCGCTGATAACACGGCTGCGGTGAATGCTGCGACAGCTGCAACTACCCCGTTTTGCTCTCCCAGAAAATTTTCTGGGGACAGTAAATCCTGCAGGGGTTTTATTAATTTATGCTCCATTCATTTGAAGATGATGGAGGCACGGTTCCCCTCCGAAAGAGCCAAAGTGGGTTATTTCATCTCATTACTCTCCCACAGGGCTCTGGAGTGGGCTACTCCTCTATGGAAGCGGAATGATCCGGTTGTGGCTAATGCGGGTCTTTTCCTTAAGACCCTAAAGAGTGTATTCCTAGGTCCTCAGGTCACGCATGATACGCTCTTAAGCTTCTTGCGTTGATCCAGGGTTCGGCCACTGCCAGCCACTATGCCATCCAGTTCAGAACCTTAGCGGCTGAACTGGATTGGCCTGAGCGGTCGCTTATGCCGGTGTTTTGGAGGGGGTTGGCAGGGAATATTAAAGATGCTCTAGCTACCAGAGAGATCCCAACCTCTCTGAAAGAGTTGATCACTCTCGCTAACCGAATAGATCTGCGTCATGCAGAACGCAAGTTAGAGCTGGAGGTTTCCAGACCCCGGTTTCGGTTGGCATCCTCTTTCTCTAGACCTATCTCCAAACCCACGGGTCTCGACCCGGAGCCTGAGGCTATGGATATATCCCGGACTAAGTCTAAACCCCCTCGTTCCCGACTTGCACATCTCTTGGAGTACCCCGTTAATAAGGGTTCCAAGCGGTCGGGAAACCAGGGTGTCTAACCACTGTTGGAGGGGGTGTGTTAGATTCAGGGGTTTCCTCCTCCAAGTTATTGTATGAGGTGACGTTGTCCTTCAGAACAACCATGGTTACTGCCAGGGCGTGGGTGGATTCTGGAGCCGATGGCAATTTTTGTCATCAACATTTGCCCAGAGGCATGCCATCCCTATGGAGTAACAGCCCAAGCCAATGAACATCAGTGTGGTCAACGGTTCTCTGCTGGACACACAAATCACTCACCAGTCAGCCCCCCTCACCATGTCGTTTCCTCAGGGTCACCGGGAGGTTATCTCTTTCCTTATTATCCCCGGGGGATTAGATGAGGTGCTATTGGGTCTCCCTTGGCTAGGTTGTCACACTCCACACATTGATTGGAGTACAGGGAGAATTTCTTGCTGGGGTAAGAATTGTGTGCCTCAATGTATGGTTACAGCCGCCCGGAGGGTAGTCTCAGAGCCTTCTCCCGACTTGTCCGCTCTGCCAGTACAATATCGTAGTTTTGCGGACGTCTTTTCCAAAAAGGGTGCAGAGACTCTACCCCCCCACCGACCGTATGACTGTCCTATTGACTTGGTCCCCCGGTACGGAGCCCCCTTGCGGTAGGGTTTATCCCCTGTCTGTACCCGAGACCCAGGCCATGTCAGACTATATCAAAGAGAACCTGGCCCGGGGGTTTATCTGAAAATCGGTCTCTCCTGCTGGAGCGGGGTTTTTCTTCGTCCAGAAGAGGGTGATTACTTCCCTGCATTGATTACAGAGGACTAAATGCCATCACCATCAAAAATAAATACCCTCTGCCCCTTATTTCTGAACTATTCGACATGTTGCGAGGGGCTAACATCTTCACTAAATTGGACCAGCGAGGGGCCTATAATCTTGTGCGAATCCGTGAGGGTGACGAGTGGAAAACAGCCTTTAACACTCGTGATGGTCATTACGAGTATCTCGTCATGCCTTTCGGGTTATGCAATGCCCCTGCGGTTTTTCAAGATTTTGTCAACGATATCTTTCGGGATTTGCTGCTATCTTCCGTGGTAGTCTATCTTGATGATATCCTTATCTTTTCCCCGGACCTCTCTACACACAGAGAGGATGTTCGCAGAGTTTTTGAACAATTGCGAGCAAATTCTTTGTATTGTAAGCTGGAGAAGTGTCAGTTTGAACGAGAGTCTCTACCGTTCCTGGGCTACATCATATCCAGTAAGGGATTGGCTATGGACCCACAAAAGTTGGTGGCGGTACAGAACTGGCAGGAGCCCCACTCCCTTAAAGCGGTACAACGCTTCATGGGCTTTATCAACTACTACCGGCAGTTCATACCACATTTTTCCACACTGGTGGCTGCTTTAGCCGCTTTAACCAGGAAGGGTGCCAATCCCAAGAATTGGTCTAAGGAGACATCCGAGGCGTTCCAGGAGATTAAGTCCTATTTTTCTAGAGCTCCCATTCTCCATCGCCCGGATGTGGACAAGCCATTTTTCCTGGAGGTCGATGCCTCCTCTGTGGGAGCAGGAGCGGTTCTCTCTCAAAAGAATGAACAGGGTCGGACAAGACCATGTTTTTTCTTCTCCAAGACCTTCTCTCCAGCAGAGAAGAATTATACGATTGGTGACAAAGAGTTACTTGCTATTAAGATGGCTTTTTCGGAATGGAGGTACCTCTTGGAGGGAGCTAAACATCCTTTCGTGGTATATTCCGATCATAAAAATCTTTCGTACCTACAGACGGCGCAGCGTCTTAACCCAAGGCAGGCCAAGTGGTCTCTTTTCTTTTCCCGGTTTAATTTCTCTATTCACTTTTTAAAAGGGGAAAAGAACCCCCGGGCGGATGCTTTGTCCCGGTCTATGGATACCGTTGAGGATGAGGACGAGCCCAGGCTTATTTTTCCTCCAGAGTGTATGCGGATGGTGGCTCCAGTGTCTCTAAACCAGGTCCCTCCCGGGAGGACATTCGTTCCTCCTAATTTACAGAATTAGGTACTCTCCTGGGCACATGCCTCTAAGATCGGAGGTCATTTTGGGGACAAATGTACCACGGAGTTTCTCCAACGGTCGTATTGGCGGCCTCGGTTATCCCAGGACGTTAAAGAATATGTCCAAGCGTGTGTCTCCTGTGCAAGAAACAAATCGTCCCGTCAGAAGCCGGCTGGTCTTCTTCATCCGTTACCCGTGGCGGATAGACCTTGGGAGCTGGTTGGGATGGATTTTATTGTCGAGTTACCTAAGTCCCGGGGAAACGTGACAATATGGGTGGTGTCTGACCATTTTTCTAAGATGGTTCACCTGGTTCCTCTGCCTAGGGTTCCCTCTTCCCGGGTCCTGGTATCACTGTTCATTTGTCACGTTTTCCGTCTCCACGGAATGCTTGATAGGTTTGTCTGTGAAAGGGGTCCACAGTTTTCCTCCCGGTTCTGGAAAGAATTGTGTAATTTGCTTAGCATTGAACTGAATCTTTCTACTGCCTATCACCCGGAGACCAATGGTCTGGTGGAACGCACTAACCAGACGCTTGTGACATACTTGCGTCATTTCGTTTCGGCCAACCAGAATGACTGGGCGATATTGCTCCCCTGGCCAGAGTTTGCCCTAAACAACGCTGTGGCAGATTCCACAGGTCAGACTCCGTTTCTCCTAAATAATGGCCAACATCCGCGAGTCCCGGTTCCTATGCCAGTTTCCTCTGTGGAACCTGGGGTCAGAGATTGGGCTCTGGAGGCGCGGGAGGTTTGGGATCATACCCAGGATGCGATATTGGCCTCCAAGAATCGAATGAGAGAGTCGGCTGACACTCATCGCCATCCAGCCCCCGTATTCTCCCCGGGCGACAGGGTGTGGCTCGCGGCTCGCAATATCAGAGTACGCGGGGAATCCGCTAAGTTTGCCCCCCGTTTTATTGGTCCTTTCAGAATTTTGGCCCAAATAAACCCCGTTGTGTACCTGTTACAGTTACCACGACACATGAGGATTCACGACACTTTTCATGTGTCGCTCCTTAAGCCGGTTTGCCTGACCAAATTCTCGGAACCCCAACCTGCTCCAGACTCCAGGGGTGATGATTTCGAGGTACAGACGATTGTGGGGTCTAAGATGGTTCGTGGAAAAAAATATTACCTTGTACACTGGAGGGGCCATGGATCTGAGGATTGTTCATGGGAACAACTGGACCACATTCATGCTCCATTGCTCATTGAGGAATATGAGTGTCAAGTGGAGGGGGATGTTAGAAGGGGGGATAATGTTAGGTGTTTGCTGGATCTGAAATGGGTTCAGAATCATCAGTGGATTCTGTGGTCTCCCATTCTGGTCCAGCTGGGGCAAATGCTGCTCAGCATCGTCATCAGTCCCAGCGCCTAGCTGGTGCACGAGATGTGCAGGTTGTCTCTTGGGTATTTGTGCCTAGCAACATGAAGCATAGGTTGCGGAGGGAGACAGGGCTTCTGCAGCCTAAGTCCAAGATGCATCGCACTGAGCATGCCCGTGACATGGCGGACTGTGATTGGTGGTTTGGGAGTCAGCTGACCCGGTGACCTGGCACCGCCTGATTGGTCGCGGGTGACGTCACCAATGGTGCGACGGTGGGCAGGGCTTAATCTTTAAAAGACCCGCCCACAAACATGGCGGCGCGCTCTGATCTTTGAGCAATGATGGTGCTGTGTGGATTCTTGGTCTCTTGGGCTCCACGTGTGCTTTAGTTTCTGCTAGTCAGGTGTAGTGGAAGTAGGCAGGCTAGTTGAAATAGGCAGGTAGCTTCGTCTCACTGTCTGGCTCAGGCAAAGGGGTTGCCTTACACCCCAAGCAGCCTGCAGACGCCCTATCCCTGATAACACCTGTAAGCCACGTGGAGTGATACTCCTCAGTCTGGTAGCACGCCGGCTGGAGGCACGCATGCGCCGGCGTGAGTCACACATGCATCCAAGCACCAACAGAGTAGTCCCTGTGCTGCAACAGGTCTACAGATATATTATTTATCGCACATCTCCCGTGCCGTTAACGGAGAAAGTGCGAATCCCTATTCCCGTTCCGGTGTGCTGTAACACGGAGGGGATTGTTATTTAAGTTGGTTGTTTCCTTCTCACCCAGAAGGTGTTCGGCCGCAGTCCTCCAGGCCGCATCGCGGACCCCGGGGTCGGTTGCCTTCCATTATAATAAAGTTGTTTGCAACCGTCCCCTTAACATGACGACTGGATGAATTAACGATCTTTGGAAAGATAAATTTTGTGCAAGACTAGATAGGTCTACTAGGGTTTTCTTCACCATTATCTAGATAGTGTCAATCTTTTGGATTGGTTGCTGGTCTTCCTCTTTGCCTACTTCCTTCTATTCTTCCGAGTATGATGTCCCTTTCCAGTAATTGCTGTCTTCCAGTCAATCCATAGACTAGTGTAAATGCTGTTGTCAGTCAGTCCACACCTAATTTAAATGCTGATTACAAATCTATTCTATGAAACAGAATAAGGGATTCCTCACTTTAGAAGACTGAGGATAATGAAAAGAAATGTTCCTTATGTCTCTACCTAAGATATGATTGTGCTATACTAGGAGTTGTGTATAGAAAATATACATATGTAAACCACTAACAGTATATTCTCATGTATCAGAAAGGTGTTGTCACACCTCCGCAGGTCTAGAACGTATGCCTAGACTGACTATTATCAGTAATTAATATGAATATTAATTACCTGTTATGTGACTTTCCACATTCTTTTCTTGGAGTCCACAAGGAAACATTTTAAATCTCACCAAGTCAAAGGGCATCAGTCACCTGTAAATATTCAAAAGAGTGATAATGTATAACAGTCTAGGGCCAAAATTACTTATTTCAAAGGTAAAGGCTGTGGTCAGTCGGTTTGCATTCTATTATAAAAATTGTAGTCAGATAGTCCACAGTCTATTTTAAATTTTCTGCTCAATCGTTTCACATTATACTGTAAGTGTGGTCAGGCAGTCCACATCTAGTGTATATGCTGTGTAACATCCCTGGCGGCATGCTTGCATGGTGCACCACCTCCCACCATGCAAGACCGCAATCTTACCCTTCACTCCAGCCTGCAAGCCGTGTTCCTGTTCATGCTGTGTGCATTCCTCTTGACTGTCTGCTTAGAGCGGCGGCCCGGTTAGTTTCTGATTCTTATAGCTGCTGTGGGCACACCCCTAATGCGTCTCCAGCTTATTGCTGTCAGTCACTAGATATTTAAACCCCCTCCACCCAGAAGGAGGTGCCTGTGCAACACCTTCACTCAGTTTGTTCTTGCAACTGTATTGCCAGGTCCTGTCCTCTTACCTGTATTTTCTAGTCTGTGTCCGCCATCTCTGGTGTCTTTATACCCAGACCTGTTACCTGTGTCTTCTAGTCCGTCTCCGCCATCTCTGGGGGCTGTATACCCAGACCCGTTTCTGTATCTCGTTGCAGTAGCAGTTCCTGTCTGAACTGTCTCCTAGTCTGTTACTTGTTTTGTCTTTATGTCCGTACCCTCCCTTTTCCTGCATTGACTGAACCTGCACCTAGAATCATAGAATGATAGAATCATAGAATCATAGAATGGTAGAGTTGGAAGGGACCTCCTGGGTCATCTGGTCCAACCCCCTGCTCAAAGCAGGATTCACTAGATCATCTCAGACAGATGTCTGTCCAGCCTCTGTTTGAAGACGTCCATTGAAGGGGAACTCACCACCTCTCGTGGCAGCCTGTTCCACTCATTAATCACCCAAACTGTCAAAAAGTTTTTTCTAATATCTAATCTGTGTCTCCTCCCATTTAGTTTCATCCCATTGCTTCTAGTCTTTCCTTGTGCAAATGAGAATAAAGATGATCCTTCTACAATGTGACAGCCCTTGACATATTTGTAGACAGCTATTAAGTCTCCTCTCAGTCTTCTTTTTTGCAAGCTAAACATTCCCAAATCCTGCAACCGTTCCTCATAGGACATGGTTTGCAGACCAGTCACCATTCTGGTCGCTCTTCTCTGAACTTGCTCCAGTTTGTCTATGTCTTTTTTAAAATGTGGTGCCCAAAACTGTACACAGTATTCCAGAGGAGGTCTGACCAAAGAGGAGTAAAGACCGATAATGACTTCACGTGATCTAGACTGTATGCTTCTGTTAATACATCCCAGAATTGTATTTGCCTTTTTTGCTGCTGCAATTCGTTGTCTCTGTACTTCTGTTTGTGAGTTTTGTGTCCACTAGCTACTTCATTATAAGTACCTTGTGTGTATCAAGTTCTGCTTGTCTCCTTTCCCTTCCTTTGTATCTACCTTCTGTGTTCTAGCCATCTTTCTGTATTTTCCTATGTGTTCCATGGGAACAGAGCCCTGTCCTCTCTGCCTGCTTCGTCAGCCCTGTTCTGTTCTGCCTTGTCCACCGCTCCAGCGGTTCCTTTCTGCTCTGCCTTGTATACCGCACCTGCGGTTTAGCTCCGCTCCACTTGTTCTCCACGTATGCGTTTTTTTGCTCAGCTTTGCTTGTCTACCGCATCTGCGGGTTTTGCTCTGCTCAGCTTTGTCTACTGCATCTGCGGTTTTGCTCTGCTTTGCTTGTCTACCGCATCTGTTTGTTTTGCTCTGCTCAGCTTTGTCTACCGCATCTGCGGTTTTGCTCTGCTCAGCTTTGTGTACCGCATCTGCGGTTTTGCTCTGCTTTGCTTGTCTACCGCATCTGCGGATTTTGCTCTGCTCAGCTTTGTCTACCGCATCTGCGGTTTTGCTCTGCTCAGCTTTGTCTACCGCATCTGTGGTTTTGCTCTGCTTTGCTTGTCTACCGCATCTGCGAGTTTTGCTCTGCTCAGCTTTGTCTACAGCATCTGCAGTTTTGCTCTGCTTTGCTTGTCTACCGCATCTGCGGGTTTTGCTCTGCTCAGCTTGTCTACCGCCTCTGCGGGTTTTGCTCTGCTCAGCTTGTCTACCGCATCTGCGGTTTTGCTCTCTGCCTAGTCTACCGCTCCGGCGGTTCCTTTCTGCTTTGCCGTGTTCACCGCACCTGCGGTTTAGTTTTGCTCTGCTAGCTCACCGCTCCGGCGGATCCTCTTTGCTCTGCCTTGTCCACCGCACTTGCGGTTTAGTTCTGCTCTGCCTTGTCCTCCGCTCCAGCGGTTTCGCTTTACTCTACTTGTCTACCGCATCTGCGGCTCTGTTCCTGTCTCCCAGTCTGTACTGGACTCTAGCCAGCTTGCGCTCCAACCTGCTAGTACCCACCTGTCCGCACTCCAGCCATGCTTGCTAGTACCCCATCTGTCTGCACACCAGCCTTGCTTACTAGTACCCCACTGTCTGCATACCTGCCATGCCTGCCAGGGCCCACCTGTCTGTATGCCAGCTTAACCTGCCTGTTCATGCATTCTCCAATGTGGGTCAACAGCTGTGACTGGGGTCTGACCTGGTGTAGCACCTGGTCCCTCTGCTCGGTTCCTTCTTGGTTCATGGAGTCGTTAGCCGCCGTGCGACCTTGGTCGGATCGGGTTGATACTTAGTTACGACCCTCCAAGCACTCCTCGGTTCATGGTACAGTGGGATCACTAATCATGCTCACGCCAGTCAGCCCGGGCGTGAGCGTAACATGCTGTGGTCAGTCAGTCAGTCCATTCTTTATAATTAATGGCCTTCGGTTGAAACTCGAGCCATGACGACTTGATGAATTAATGATCTTTAGGAAGATCAATCTTGTGCACGACTAGGGTCTTCTTCACCATTATCTTGATAGTATCAATCCATTGGATTGGTTGCTGGTCTTGCTCTTTGCTTTTTTCCTTCTATATTTCAAAGTATGATGTCCTTTTCCATTGATTGCTGTCTTCCAGTCAATCCTTAGACTAGTGTAAATGCTGTTGTCAGTTAGTCCACAGCTAATTTAAACGCTGTGGACTGTCAGTCCTTTTAAATGCTGTGGTCATTCAGTCCACAGTGTAGTCTTAATAGTGTGGTCAGTCTCTTGTAATCGCGGTATTGATTGTTACATCGCTGATTGCAAGGCTATTCTCTGAAATAGAATAGGGGATTCCTCACTTTAGAAGACAGAGGTTGGCCCACAGTCTACTGTAAGTAGGATCAGGCAGTCCACAACTAGTGTGAATGCTGTGGTCAGTCAGTCCATTTTTTATTATTAACGGCCTTCGGTTGAGACTCTAGCCATGACGACTGGATGAATTACCGATCTTTGAGAAGATCAATTTTGTGCAAGACTAGATAGGTCCACTAGGGTTTCCCTAACCATTATCTTGATAGTGTCAATCCTTTGGATTGGCTGATGGTCTTCCTCTTTGCTTTCTTCCTTCTATTCTCCCGAGTATGATGCCCCTTTCCATTAATTGCTGTCTTCCAGTCAATCCATAGACTAGTGTAAATGCTGTTGTCAGTCAGTCGACACCTAATTTAAATGCTGTGGACTGTCAGTCCTCGTAAATGTTGTGGTCATTCAGTCCACAGTGTAGTCTTAATACTGTGGTCAGTCTGTGGTCAGTCTCTTGTAATCGCGGTATTGATTGTTACAACGCTGATTACAAGGCTGTTCTATGAAACAGAATAAGGGATTCCTCACTTTAGAAGACATAGGATAAGGAATAGAAATTTCCTTATGTCTCTAGCTAAGATATTTTTGTGTTATACTAGGAGTTGTGTATAGAAAATATACGTATGTAAACCAGTAACAGTATATTCTCATGTATCAGAAAGGTGTTGTCACACCTCCGCAGGTCTAGAACTTATGTCTAGACTGACTATTATCAGTAATTAATATGAATATTAATTACCTGTTATGTGACTTTCCACATTCTTTTCTTGGAGTCCACAAGGAAACATTTCAAATCCCACCATGTCAATGGGCGTCAGTCACCTGTAAATATTCAAAAGAGTGATAATATGTTCCTGCTACATGCTATACACACCAAAGAGTATAACACTCTAGGGCCAAAATTACTTATTTCAAAGATAAAGACTGTGGTCAGTCGGTCTGCATTTTATTATAAAAATTGTAGTCAGACAGTGCACAGTCTATTACAAATTTTATGCTCAATCGTATCACAGTCTACTGTAAATGTGGTCAGGCAGTCCACAACTAGCATGAATGCTGTGGTCAGTCAGTCCATTCTTTATAATTAATGGGCTTCGGTTGAAACTCGAGCCATGACGACTGGATGAATTAATGATCTTTAGGAAGATCAATCTTGTGCAAGACTAGATAGGTCCACTAGGGTCTTCTTCACCATTATCTTGATAGTATGAAACAATTGGATTGGTTGCTAGTCTTCCTCTTTGCTTTCCTCCTTCTATACTTCAAAGTATGAAGTCCTTTTCCAGTGATTGCTGTCTTCCATTCATCCTTAGACTAGTGTGAATGCTGTGGTCAGTCAGTCCATTTTTTATTATTAACGGCCTTGGGTTGAAATTCGAGCCATGACGACTGGATGAATTAATGATCTTTAGGAAGATCAATTTTGTGAAAGACTACATAGGTCCACTAGGCTCTTCACCACCGTTATCTTGATAGTATCAATCCTTAGGATTGGCTGCTGGTCTTCCTCTTTGCTTTCTTCCTTCTATACTTCAAATTATGATGTGTTTTTCCAGTGATTGCTGTCTTCCAGTCAATCCTTAGACTAGTGTAAATGCTGTTGTCAGTCAGTCCACAACTAATTCAAACGCTGTGGACTGTCAGTCCTTTTAAATGCTGTGGTCATTCAGTCCACAGTGTAGTCTTAATAATGTGGTTTGTCTCTTGTAATCGCGGTATTGATTGTTACACCGCTGATTACAAGGCTATTCTATGAAATAGAATAGGAGATTCCTCACTTTAGAAGACAGAGGTTGGCCCACAGTCTACTGTAAATATGATCAGGCAGTCCACAACTAGTGTGAATGCTGTAGTCAGTCAGTCCATTTTTTATTATTAACGGCCTTCGGTTGAAACTCTAGCCATGATGACTGGATGAATTAACGATCTTTGGGAAGATCAATTTTGTGCAAGACTAGATAGGTCCACTAGGGTTTTCTTCACCATTATCTTGATAGTGTCAATCCTTTGGATTGGTTGCTGGTCTTCCTCTTTGCCTACTTCCTCCTATTCTTCCGAGTATGATTTGCCTTTCCAGTAACTGCTGTCTTCCAGTCAATCCATAGACTAGTGTAAATGCTGTTGTCAGTCAGTTCACACCTAATTTAAAAGCTGTGGACTGTCACTCCTCGTAAATTTTGTGGTCAATTGGTCCACAGTGTAGTCTTAATACTGTGGTCAGTCTCTTGTAATCCCGGTATTGATTGTTACACCGCTGATTACAAGGCTATTCTATGAAATAGAATAAGGGATTCCTCCTTTTAAAAGACAGAGGTTGGCCAACAGTCTAGTCTACTGTAAATGTGGTCATGCAGTCCACACCTAGTGTGAATGCTATAGTCAGGCAGTCCACACCTAGTGTGAATGCTGTGGTCAGTCAGCCCATTTTTTATTAACGGCCTTCGGATGAAACTCGAGCCATGACGACTGGATGAATTAACGATCTATAGGAAGATCAATTTTGTGAAAGACTACTTAGGTCCAGTAGGGTCTTCTCCACCGTTATCTTGATAGTGTCAATTCTTTGGATTGGCTGCTGGTCTTACTCTTTGCTTTCTTTCTTCTATACTTCAAAGTATGATGTCCTTTTCCAGTGATTGCTGTCATCCAGTCAATCCTTAGACTAGTGTAAATGCTGTTGTCGGTCAGTCCACAACTAATTCAAACGCTGTGGACTGTCAGTCCTTTTAAATGCTGTGGTCATTCAGTCCACAGTGTAGTCTTAATAGTGTGGTCAGTCATTTGTAATCGCGGTATTGATTGTTACACCGCTGATTACAAAGGTATTCCATGTAAAAGAATAGGGGATTCCTCACTTTAGAACACAGAGGTTGGCCCACAGTCTACTGTAAATATGATCAGGCAGTCCACAACTAGTGTGAATGCTGTGGTCAGTCAGCCCATTTTTTATTATTAACGGCCTTCGGATGAAACTCTAGCCATGACGACTGGATGAATTAACGATGTCTAGAAAGATCAATTTTATGAAAGACTACTTAGGTCTACTACTGGACTACTTAGGTCCAGTAGGGTCTTCTCCACCGTTATCTTGATAGTGTCAATTCTTTGGATTGGCTGCTGGTCTTACTCTTTGCTTTCTTTCTTCTAAACTTCAAAGTATGATGTCCTTTTGCTGTCATCCAGTCAATCCATAGACTAGTGTAAATGCTGTTGTCAGTCAGTCCACACCTAATTTAGATGCTGTGGACTGTCAGTCCTCGTAAATTTTGTGGTCAATTGGTCCACAGTGTAGTCTTAATACTGTGGTTAGTCTCTTGTAATCGCGGTATTGATTGTTACACCGCTGATTACAAGTCTATTCTATAAAACAGACTAAGGGATTCCTCACTTTAGAATACAGAGGATAAGGAAAAGAAATTTCCTTATGTCTCTACCTAAGATATGGTTGTGTTATACTAGGAGTTGTGTATAGAAAATATACATATGTAAACCACTAACAGTATATTCTCATGTATCAGAAAGGTGTTGTCACACCTCCGAAGGTCTAGAACGTATGCCTAGACTGACTATTATCAGTAATTTAATATGAATATTAATTACCTGTTATGTGACTTTCCACATTCTTTTCTTGGAGTCCACAAGGAAACATTTGAAATCCCACCATGTCAAAGGGCGTCAGTCACCTGTAAATATTCAAAAGAGTGATAATATGTTCCTGCTACATGCTATACACACCAAAAAGTATAACACTCTAGGGCCAAAATTACTTATTTCAAAGATAAAGACTGTGGTCAGTCGGTCTGCATTTTATTATAAAAATTGTAGTCAGACAGTCCACAGTCTATTTTATGCTCAATTGGTTCACAGTCTACTGTAAATGTGGTCTGGCAGTCCACATCTAGTGTATATGCTGTGGTCAGTCAATATTTCATTATTAATGGCCTTTGGTAGAAACTCTAGCAATGATGTGTTAGGCATTGGGTGTTTGCTGGATCTGAAATGGGTTCAGAATCATCAGTGGATTCTGTGGTCTACCATTCTGGTCCAGCCAGAGCAGATGCTGCTTAGCATCATTATCAGTCCCAACGACTAGCTGGTGCACGAGATGTGCAGGTTGTCTCTTGGGTATTTGTGCCTAGCAACATGAAGCATAGGTTGCAGAGGGAGACAGGGCTTCTGCAGCCTAAGTCCAGGATGCATCGCACTGAGCATTCCCGTGACATGGCGGACCGTAATTGGTGGTTTGGGAGTCAGCTGACCCGGTGACCTGGCACCGCCTGATTGGTCGTGGGTGACGTCACCAATGGTGTGACGGTGCGCAGGGCTTAATCTTTAAAAGACACGCCCACAAACATGGCAGCGCGCTCTGATCTTTGAGCAATGATGGTGTGTGGACGCTTAGTCTCTTGGGCTCCACGTGTGTTTTAGTTTCTGCTAGGCAGGTGTAGTGGAAATAGGCAGGCTAGTTGAAATAGGCAGGTAGCTTCGTCTCACGGTCTGGCTCAGGCAAAGGGGTCGCCTTACACCCCAAGCAGCCTGCAGACCCCCCAGGCTGCATCGCGGACCCCGGGTTCGGTTTCGTTCCATTATAATAAAGTTGTTTGCAATCGTCCCCTTAACAGTATCAGAGAGCCAGGGTCTTGCTGAACATGGCTGACAACCAGCAACTGCAGCGCTATATACAGCAACTTGAGGCCAGACTTAGGACTCTGGAACAAGCTGCCCCGGTCGCTGATATCACTGCAGTAGCTACCCTGGCAGCTTCTCAAGCAGCCAATCTGGTTAACACGGCTGCGGTGAATGCTGCGACAGCTGCAACTGCCCCATTACCCCGTTTTGCTCTCCCAGAAAAATTTTCTGGGGACAGTAAATCCTGCAGGGGTTTTATTAATTTATGCGCCATTCATTTGAAGATGATGGAGGCACGGTTCCCCTCCGAAAGAGCCAAAGTGGGTTATTTCATCTCATTACTCTCCCATAGGGCTCTGGAGTGGGCTACTCCTCTATGGGAGCGGAATGATCCGGTTGTGGCTAATGCGGTTCTTTTCCTTAAGACCCTAAAGAGTGTATTCCTAGGTCCTCATAGTCACGCATGATACGCTCTTAAGCTTCTTGCGTTGATCCAGGGTTCGGCCACTGCCAGCCACTATGCCATCCAGTTCAGAACCTTAGCGGCTGAACTGGATTGGCCTGAGCGTTCGCTTATCCCGGTGTTTTGGAGGGGGTTGGCAGGGCATATTAAAGATGCTCTAGCTACCAGAGAGATCCCAACCTCTCTGGAAGAGTTGATCACTCTCGCTAACCGAATAGATCTGCGTCATGCAGAACGCAAGTTAGAGCCGGTTTCGGTTGGCATCCTCTTTCTCTAGACCTATCTCCAAACCCGCGGGTCTCGACCCGGAGCCTGAGGATATGGATATATCCCGGACTAAGTCTAAACCCCCTCGTTCCCGACCTGCACATCTCTTGGAGTACCCCGTTAATAAGGGTTCCAAGCGGTCGGGAAACCAGGGTGTCTAACCACTGTTGGAGTGGGGGTGTTAGATTCAGGGGTTTCCTCCTCCAAATTATTGTATGAGGTGACGTTGTCCGTCGGAACAACCATGGTTACTGCCAGGGCGTGGGTGGATTCTGGAGCCGATGGCAATTTTTGTCATCAACATTTGCCCAGAGGCATGCCATCCCTATGGAGTTACTGCCCAAGCCAATGAACATCAGTGTGGTCAACGGTTCTCTGCTGGACACACAAATCACTCACCAGTCAGCCCCCCTCACCATGTCGTTTCCTCAGAGTCACCGGGAGGTTATCTCTTTCCTTATTATCCCCGGGGGATTAGATGAGGTGCTATTGGGTCTCCCTTGGCTAGGTTGTCACACTCCACACATTGATTGGAGTACAGGGAGAATTTCTTCCTGGGGTAAGAATTGTGTGCCTCAATGTATGGCTACAGCCGCCCGGAGGGTAGTCTCAGAGCCTTCTCCCGACTTGTCCGCTCTGCCAGTACAATATCGGAGTTTTGCGGACGTCTTTTCCAAAAAGGGTGCAAAGACTCTACCCCCCCACCGACCTTATGACTGTCCTATTGACTTGGTTCCCGGTACGGAGCCCCCTTGCGGTAGGGTTTATCCCCTCTCTGTACCCGAGACCCAGGCCATGTCAGACTATATCAAAGAGAACCTGGCCCGGGGGTTTATCTGAAAATCGGTCTCTCCTGCTGGAGCTGGGTTTTTCTTCGTCCAGAAGAGGGTGATTTACGTCCCTGCATTGATTACAGAGGACTAAATGCCATCACCATCAAAAATAAATACCCTCTGCCCCTTATTTCTGAACTATTCGACATGTTGCGAGGGGCTAACATCTTCACTAAATTGGACCAGCGAGGGGCCTATAATCTTGTGCGAATCCGTGAGGGTGACGAGTGGAAAACAGCCTTTAACACTCGTGATGGTCATTACGAGTATCTCATCATGCCTTTCGGGTTATGCAATGCCCCTGCGGTTTTTCAAGATTTTGTCAACGATATCTTTCGGGATTTGCTGCTATCTTCCGTGGTAGTCTATCTTGATGATATCCTTATCTTTTCCCCGGACCTCTCCACACACAGAGAGGATGTTCGCAGAGTTTTTGAACGATTGCGAGCAAATTCTTTGTATTGTAAGCTGGAGAAGTGTCAGTTTGAACGAGAGTCTCTAACGTTCCTGGGCTACATCATATCCAGTAAGGGATTGGCTATGGACCCACAAAAGTTGGTGGCGGTACAGAACTGGCAGGAGCCCCACTCCCTTAAAGCGGTACAACGCTTCATGGGCTTTATCAACTACTACCGGCAGTTCATACCACATTTTTCCACACTGGTGGCTGCTTTAGCCGCTTTAACCAGGAAGGGTGCCAATCCCAAGAATTGGTCTAAGGAGACATCCGAGGTGTTCCAGGAGATTAAGTCCTATTTTTTAGAGCTCCCATTCTCCATCGCCCGGATGTGGACAAGCCATTTTTCCTGGAGGTCGATGCCTCCTCTGTGGGAGCAGGAGCGGTTCTCTCTCAATAGAATGAACAGGGTCGGACAAGACCATGTTTTTTCTTCTCCAAGACCTTCTCTCCAGCAGAGAAGAATTATACGATTGGTGACAAAGAGTTACTTGCTATTAAGATGGCTTTTTCGGAATGGAGGTACCTCTTGGAGGGAGCTAAACTTCCTTTCGTGGTATATTCCGATCATAAAAATCTTTCGTACCTACAGACGGCGCAGCGTCTTAACCCGAGGTAGGCCAGGTGGTCTCTTTTCTTTTCCCGGTTCAATTTCTCTATTCACTTTTTAAAAGGGGAAAAGAACCCCCGGGCGGATGCTTTGTCCCGGTCTATGGATATGGCTGAGGATGAGGACGAGCCCAGGCTTATTTTTCCTCCAGAGTGTATGCGGACGGTGGCTCCAGTGTCTCTAAACCAGGTCCCTCCGGGGAGGACATTGGTTCCTCCTAATTTACAGAATGAGGTACTCTCCTGGGCACATGCCTCTAAGATCGGAGGTCATTTTGGGGTCAAACGTACCACGGAGTTTCTCCAACGGTCGAATTGGTGGCCTCGGTTATCTCAGGACGTTAAAGAATATGTCCAAGCATGTGTCTCCTGTGCAAGAAACAAATCGTCCCGTCAGAAGCCGGCTGGTCTTCTTCATCCGTTACCCGTGGCGGATAGACCTTGGGAGCTGGTTGGGATGGATTTTATTGTCGAGTTACCTAAGTCCCGGGGAAACGTGACAATATGGGTGGTGTCTGACCATTTTTCTAAGATGGTTCACCTGGTTCCTCTGCCTAGGGTTCCCTCTTCCCGGGTTCTGGTATCACTGTTCATTTGTCACGTTTTCCGTCTCCACAGAATGCCTGATAGGATTGTCTGTGAAAGGGGTCCACAGTTTTCCTCCCGGTTCTTTAAAGAATTGTGTAATTTGCATAGCATTGAACTGAATCTTTCTACTGCCTATCACCCGGAGACCAATGGTCTGGTGGAACGCACTAACCAGACGCTTGTGACATACTTGTGTCATTTCGTTTCGGCCAACCAGAATGACTGGACGATATTGCTCCCCTGGGTAGAGTTTGCCCTAAACAACGCTGTGGCAGATTCCACAGGTCAGACTCCGTTTCTCCTAAATAATGGCTAACATCCGCGAGTCCCGGTTCCTATGCCAGTTTCCTCTGTGGAACCTGGGGTCAGAGATTGGGCTCTGGAGGCGCGGAAGGTTTGGGATCATACCCAGGATGCGATATTGGCCTCCAAGAATCGAATGAGAGAGTCGGCTGACACTCATTGCCGTCCAGCCCCTGTATTCTTCCCGGGCGACAGGGTGTGGCTCGCGGCTCGCAATATCAGAGTACGCGGGGAATCCGCTAAGTTTGCCCCCCGTTTTATTGGTCCTTTCAGAATTTTGGCCCAAATAAACCCCGTTGTGTACCGGTTACAGTTACCACGACACATGAGGATTCACGACACTTTTCATGTGTCGCTCCTTAAGCCGGTTCGCCTGACCAAATTCTCTGAACCCCAACCTGCTCCAGACTCCAGGGGTGATGATTTCGAGGTACAGGCGATTGTGGGGTCTAAGATGGTTCGTGGAAAAAAATATTACCTTGTACACTGGAGGGGCCATGGATCTGAGGATTGTTCATGGGAACCAGTGGACTACATTCATGCTCCATTGCTCATTGAGGAATATGAGTGTCAAGTGGAGGGGGATAATGTTGGGTGTTTGCTGGATCTGAGATAGGTTCAGAATCATCAGTGGATTCTGTGGTCTCCCATTCTGGTCCAGCTGGGGCAAATGCTGCTCAGCATCGTCGTCGGTCCCAACGCCTAGCTGGTGCACGAGATGTGCAGGTTGTCTCTTGGGTATTTGTGCCTAGCAACATGAAGCATAGGTTGCGGAGGGAGACAGGGCTTCTGCAGCCTAAGTCCAAGATGCATCGCACTGAGCATGCCCGTGACATGGCAGACCGTGATTGGTGGTTTGGGAGTCAGCTGACCCGGTGACCTGGCACCGCCTGATTGGTCGCAGGTGACGTCACCAATGGTGTGACGGTGGGCAGGGCTTAATCTTTAAAAGACCCGCCCACAAACATGGCGGCGCGCTCTGATTTTTGAGCAATGATGGTGTTGTGTGGACGCTTGGTCTCTTGGGCTCCACGTGTGTTTTAGTTTCTGCTAGGCAGGTGTAGTGGAAGTAGGCAGGCTAGTTGAAATAGGCAGGTAGCTTCGTCTCACGGTCTGGCTCAGGCAAAGGGGTCGCCTTACACCCCAAGCAGCCTGCAGACGCCCTATCCCTGATAACACCTGTAAGCCACGTGGAGTGATACTCCTCAGTTTGGTAGCAAGCCGGCTGGAGGCACGTATGCGCCGGCGTGAGTCACACATGCATCCAAGCGCCAACAGCGTAGTCCCTGTGCTGCAACAGGTCTACAGATATATTATTTATCGCACATCTCCCGTGCCGTTAACGGAGAAAGTGCGAATCCCTATTCCCGTTCCGGTGTGCTGTAACACGGAGGGGATTGTTATTTAAGTTGGTTGTTTCCTTCTCACCCAGAAGGTGTTCGGCCGCAGTCCTCCAGGCCGCATCGCGGACCCCGGGTTCGGTTGCGTTCCATTATAATAAAGTTGTTTGCAACCATCCCCTTAACATGACGACTGGATGAATTAACGATCTTTGGAAAGATCAATTTTGTGCAAGACTAGATAGGTCCACTAGGGTTTTCTTCACCATTATGTAGATAGTGTCAATCCTTTGGATTGGCAGCTGGTCTTACTCTTTGCTTTCTTTCTTCTATACTTCAAAGTATGATGTCCTTTTCCAGTGATTGCTGTCTTCCAGTCAATCCTTAGACTAGTGTAAATGCTGTTGTCAGTCAGTCCACAACTAATTCAAATGCTGTGGACTGTCAGTCCTTTTAAATATTGTGGTCATTCAGTCCACAGTGTAGTCTTAATAGTGTGGTCAGTGTCTTGTAATCGCGGTATTGATTGTTACACCGCTGATTACAAGGCTATTCTATGAAATAGGAAAGGGGATTCCACACATTAGAAGACAGAGGTTGGCCCACAGTCTACTGTAAATGTGGTCAAGCAGTCCACACCTAGTGTGAATGCTGTAGTCAGTCAGTCCATTTTTTATTATTAACGGACTTCGGTTGAAACTCTAGCCATGACGACTGGATGAATTAACGATCTTTAGGAAGATCAATTTTGTGCAAGACTAAATAGGTCCACTAGGGTTTTCTTCACCATTATATTGATAGTGTCAATCCTTTGGATTGGTTGCTGGTCTTCCTCTTTTCCTTCTTCCTTGTATTCTTCCGAGTATGATGTCCCTTTCCAGTAATTGCTGTCTTCCAGTCAATCCATAGACTAGTGTAAATGCTGTTGTCAGTCAGTCCACACCTAATTTTAATGCTGTGGACCGTCAGTCCTCGTAAATTTTGTGGTCAATTGGTCCACAGTGTTGTCTTAATACTGTGGTCAGTCTCTTGTAATCGCGGTATTGATTGTTACACCGCTGATTACAAGGCTATTCTATGAAACAGAATAAGGGATTCCTCACTTTAGAAAACAGAGGATAATGAAAAGAAATGTTCCTTATGTCTCTACCTAAGATATGGTTGTGTTATACTAGGAGTTGTGTATAGGAAATATACATATGTAAACCACTAACAGTATATTCTCATGTATCAGAAAGGTGTTGTCACACCTCCGCAGGTCTAGAACTTATGCCTAGACCGACTATTATCAGTAATTAATATGAATATTAATTACCTGTTATGCGACTTTCCACATTCTTTTCTTGGAGTCCACAAGGAAACATTTGAAATCCCACCATGTCAATGGGCGTCAGTCACCTGTAAATATTCAAAAGAGTGATAATATGTTCCTGCTACATGCTATACACACCAAAAAGTATAACACTCTAGGGCCAAAATTACTTATTTCAAAGATAAAGACTGTGGTCAGTCGCTCTGCATTTTATTATAAAAATTGTAGTCAGACAGTCCAGAGTCTATTACAAATTTTATGCTCAATAGTTTCACAGTCTACAGCAAATGTGGTCAGGCAGTCCACACCTAATGTATATGCTGTGGTCAGTCAGTCAGTCCATTCTTTATAATTAATGGCCTTCGGTTGAAACTCGAGCCATGACGACTTGATGAATTAATGATCTTTAGGAAGATCAATCTTGTGGAAGACTAGATAGGTCCACTAGGGTCTTCTTCACCATTATCTTGATAGTATCAATCCATTGGATTGGTTGCTGGTCTTGCTCTTTGCTTTCTTCCTTCTATACTTCAAAGTATGATGTCCTTTTCCAGTGAATGTGTCTTCCATTCATCCTTCGACTAGTGTAAATGCTGTTGTCAGTCAGTCCACAACTAATTCAAATGCTGTGGACTGTCAGTCCTTTTAAATGCTGTGGTCATTCAGTCCACAGTGTAATTTTAATACTGTGGTCAGTCTCTTGTAATCGCGGTATTGATTGTTACACCGCTGATTACAAGGCTATTCTATGAAATAGAATAGGGGATTCCTCACTTTAGAAGACAGAGGTTGGCCCACAGTCTAGAATACTGTAAATATTATCAGGCAGTCCACACCTAGTGTGAATGCTGTGGTCAGTCAGCCCATTTTTTTTATTATTAACGAACTTCGGATGAAACTCGAGCTATGACGACTGGATAAATTAACAATCTATAGGAAGATCAATTTTGTGAAAGACTACTTAGGTCCAGTAGGGTCTTCTCCACCGTTATCTTGATAGTGTCAATTCTTTGGATTGGCTGCTGGTCTTCCTCTTTGCTTTCTTTCTTCTATACTTCAAAGTATGATGTCCTTTTCCAGTGATTGCTGTCATCCAGTCAATCCTTAGACTAGTGTAAATGCTGTTGTAGTCAGTCCACAACTAATTCAAACGCTGTGGACTGTCAGTCCTTTTAATTGTTGTGGTCATTCAGTCCACAGTGTAGTCTTAATAGTGTGGTCAGTGTCTTGTAATCACAGTATTGATTGTTACACCGCTGATTACAAGGCTATTCTATGAAATAGAATAGGGGATTCCTCACTTTAGAAGACAGAGGTTGGCCCACAGTCTACTGTAAATATGATCAGGCAGTCCACAACTAGTGTGAATGCTGTGGTCAGTCAGTCCATTTTTTATTATTAACGGCCTTCGGTTGAAACTCGAGCTATGAAGACTGGATGAATTAATGATCTTTAGGAAGATCAATTTTGTGAAAGACTACATAGGTCCACTAGGGTCTTCTACACCATTATCTTGATAGTGTCAATCCTTTGGATTGGTTGCTGGTCTTCCTCTTTCCTTTCTTCCTTCTATACTTCATAGTATGATGTCCTTTTCCAGTGATTGCTGTCATCCAGTCAATCCTTAGACTAGTGTAAATGCTGTTGTTAGTCAGTCCACAACTAATTTAAACGCTGTGGACTGTCAGTCCTTTAAAATGCTGTGGTCATTCAGTCCACAGTGTAGTCTTAATACTGTGGTCAGTCTCTTGTAATCGCGGTATTGATTGTTACACCGCTGATTACAAGGCTATTCTATGAAATAGAATAAGGGATTCCTCACTTTAGAAGACAGAGGATAATGAAAAGAAATGTTCCTTATGTCTATACCTAAGATATGGTTGTGTTATACTAGGAGTTGTGTATGGAAAATATACATATGTAAACCACTAACAGTATATTCTCATGTATCAGAAAGGTGTTGTCACACCTCCGCAGTTCTAGAACTTATGCCTAGACCGACTATTATCAGTAATTAATATGAATATTAATTACCTGTTATGTGACTTTCCACATTCTTTTCTTGGAATCCACAAGGAAACATTTCAAATCCCACGATGTCAATGGGCGTCAGTCACCTGTAAATATTCAAAAGAGTGATAATATGTTCCTGCTACATGCTATACACACCAAAAAGTATAACACTCTAGGGCCAAAATTACTTATTTCAAAGATAAAGACTGTGGTCAGTCGCTCTGCATTTTATTATAAAAATTGGAGTCAGACAGTCCACAATCTATTTTAAATTTTATGCTCAATCGGTTCACAGTCTACTGTAAATGTGGTCAGGCAGTCCACATCTAGTGTATATGTAGCGCCCCGAGGGTTCGGCCGCTACAGGGGTATTGCACCTCTGCCAGAGGTGTGGTATTCCACTCCCAGGTAAGGATGGAGTATGGACCAGGGCTCAGTTAGCTGCATACAGCACACTCATTCCATTTCCGAGGGACAGTTCAACGGTACTCCCATTAGACAGAAATGCAGGCACGACAGACCATGTCCCTGGCTGGAGTGGGGAGGGGGGAGGAATACCCAGTGATGTAGGAGCAGATAGGGGACGGATCCTGAGCGCAGGTAGGAGCTCATTGGTTGCTGGTCACCTGGGCTCATGTTCTAAGGGAAGGTATAAAAGTGGGCACCATCTTAGATCTAGGTTCGTTCATTCGTTCTGTCCAGTGAGAGAGGACATGGAGCAGAGGCTCTGTAGGAGCTCTGCTCAGAGGCAGGCCTAGAGAAAAGGCCGGAAACAGAAAGGAACAAGAACAGAAAGGAACAGAAACAGCAAGGAACAGCAGGGAAAGAGAGAGACAAGAACAGAAGGGCTCAGGAACAAGAATGCAGAAGGGACCCTAAGAACCCACGAGAATACAGAGTGAAGGGTCAGGCAGATTAAGGGTACCGGATCCCAAGTTGGTGGAAGAGAAACAACCCTCAGCCAAAGACTGGAGGTCGTGATCATTTATTGGTGCGACACCTCATTAAACCTGCTAGGAAGGCACCATATAGAACTGCGGGGAACGGGATCCACGTTTACCCGCACAAGTTCGCGGCAGCTGGACAAAAGTGGGTCACTGGTGAGGCAGGCCAGAGAAAGGATAAAAGGGGGTCCTGGCCATGCTCCTGAACTGCCTGGGGGTTGACCGAGCCCCTCACCTGGTGGACACCGCACGGCTTGGGTGGTCACTACCTGTACAGAAGTGACCCGGAGAATCTGAACTGTGAGTAAAAGGCATTGGACTGTAGTACGTTGTATGTGTACTCTTTCGCTCCTCCAGCACTAACGGTACTGGGACTTCCTGCACCATCACCCCCACCATCCACTGCACTGCCCTGGGGTTACACTCTTCCCGTGGGGAGTTATAAAATTTCAGCTGCGCATACCATCAACCTCAGGGGACTGCCTTGCAGCGGCGGTTCCTAATAACCGCAATCCACGGGTGGTGTAGTCGGACATACAAACAGCGCATCGCAGACTATCAATGGCCTGACCACCCTGAGCCACGGAACCGGGTAGCCACTACTACCCCCCACCGTTCCCCTATTGCCCGGATCCGAGTGCCCCACGGCCCAGGGGGCGAGTCATATATGCTGTGGTCAGTCAGTCAGTCCATTCTTTATAATTAATGGCCTTCGGTTGAAACTCGAGCCATGACGACTTAATGAATTAATGATCTTTAGGAAGATCAATGTTGTGGAAAACTAGCTAGGTCCAGTAGGGTCTTCTTCACCATTATCTTGATAGTATCAATCCACTGGATTGGTTGCTGGTCTTGCTCTTTGCTTTCTTCCTTCTATACTTCAAAGTATGATGTCCTTTTCCAGTGATTGCTGTCTTCCAGTCAATCCTTAGACTAGTGTAAATGCTGTTGTCAGTCAGTCCACAACTAATTCAAATGCTGTGGACTGTCAGTCTTTTAAATGTTGTGGTCATTTAGTCCACAGTGTAATTTTAATACTGTGGTCAGTCTCTTGTAATCGCGGTATTGATTGTTACACCGCTGATTACAAGGCTATTCTATGAAATAGAATAAGGGATATCTCACCTTAAAAGACAGAGGTTGGCCCACAGTCTAGTCTACTGTAAATATGATCAGGCAGTCCACACCTAGTGTGAATGCTGTGGTCAGTCAGTCCATTTTTTATTATTAACGGCCTTGGGTTGAAATTCGAGCCATGACGACTGGATGAATTAACGATCTTTAGGAAGATCAATTTTGTGAAAGACTAGATAGGTCCACTAGGCTCTTCACCACCGTTATCTTGATAGTATCAATCCTTAGGATTGGCTGCTGGTCTTCCTCTTTGCTTTCTTCCTTCTATACTTCAAATTATAATGTGTTTTTCCAGTAATTGCTGTCTTCCAGTCAATCCTTAGACTAGTGTAAATGCTGTTGTCAGTCAGTCCACAACTAATTCAAACGCTGTGGACTGTCAGTCGTTTTAAATGTTGTGGTCATTCAGTCCACAGTGGAATTTTAATATTGTGGTCAATGTCTTGTAATCACGGTATTGATTGTTACACCACTGATTACAATGCTATTCTATGAAATAGAATAAGGGATTCCTCCTTTTAAAAGACAGAGGTTGGCCAACAGTCTAGTCTATTGTAAATGTAGTCAAGCAGTCCACACCTAGTGTGAATGCTATAGTCAGGCAGTCCACCCCTAGTGTGAATGCTATAGTCAGGCAGTCCACACCCAGTGTGAATGCTGTGGTCAGTCAGCCCATTTTTTATTAACGGCCTTCGGATGAAACTCGAGCCAAGACGACTGGATGAATAAACGATCTATAGGAAGATCAATTTTGTGAAAGACTACTTAGGTCCAGTAGGGTCTTCTCCACCGTTATCTTGATAGTGTCAATTCTTTGGAATGGCTCCTGGTCTTACTCTTTGCTTTCTTTCTTCTATACTTCAAAGTATGATGTCCTTTTCCAGTGATTGCTGTCTTCCAGTCAATCCTTAGACTAGTGTAAATGCTGTTGTCAGTCAGTCCACACCTAATTCAAACGCTGTGGACTGTCAGTCCTTTTAAATGTTGTGGTCATTCAGTCCACAATGTAGTCTTAATAGTGTGGTCAGTCTCTTGTTATCGCGGTATTGATTGTTACACCGCTGATTACAAGGCTATTCTATGAAATAGAATAAGGGATTCCTCCTTTTAAAAGACAGAGGATGGCCAACAGTCTAGTCTATTGTAAATGTAGTCAAGCAGTCCACACCTAGTGTGAATGCTAAAGTCAGGCAGTCCACACCTAGTGTGAATGCTATAGTCAGGCAGTCCACACCCAGTGTGAATGCTGTGGTCAGTCAGCCCATTTTTTATTAACGGCCTTCGGATGAAACTCGAGCCGTGACGACTGGATGAATTAACGATCTTTAGGAAGATCAATTTTGTGAAAGACTTCTTAGGTCCACTAGGGTCTTCTCCACCGTTATCTTGATAGTGTCAATCCTTTGGATTGGCAGCTGGTCTTACTCTTTGCTTTCTTTCTTCTATACTTCAAAGTATGATGTCCTTTTCCAGTGATTGCTGTCATCCAGTCAATCCATAGACTAGTGTAAATGCTGTTGTCAGTCAGTCCACACCTAATTTAGATGCTGTGGACTGTCAGTCCTTTAAAATGCTGTGGTCATTCAGTCCACAGTGTAGTCTTAATACTGTGGTCAGTCTCTTGTAATCGCGGTATTGATTGTTACACCGCTGATTACAAGGCTATTCTATGAAACAGAATAAGAAATTCCTCACTTTAGAAGACAGAGGATAAGGAAAAGAAATGTTCCTTATGTCTCTACCTAAGATATGGTTGTGTTATACTATGAGTTGTGTATAGAAAATATACATATGTAAACCACTAACAGTATATTCTCATGTATCAGAAAGGTGTTGTCACACCTCCGCAGGTCTAGAACGTATGCCTAGACTGACTATTATCAGTAATTAATATGAATATTAATTACCTGTTATGTGACTTTCCACATTCTTTTCTTGGAGTCCACAAGGAAACATTTCAAATCCCACGATGTCAATGGGCGTCAGTCACCTGTAAATATTCAAAAGAGTGATAATATGTTCCTGCTACATGCTATACACACCAAAATGTATAACAGTCTAGGGCCAAAATTACTTATTTCAAAGATAAAGGCTGTGGTCAGTCGGTTTGCATTCTATTATAAAAATTGTAGTCAGATAGTCCACAGTCTATTTTAAATTTTCTGCTCAATCGTTTCACAGTATACTGTAAGTGTGGTCAGGCAGTCCACATCTAGTGTATATGCTGTGTAACATCCCTGGCGGCATGCTTGCATGGTGCACCACCTCCCACCATGCAAGACCGCAATCTTACCCTTCACTCCAGCCTGCAAGCCGTGTTCCTGTTCATGCTGTGTGCATTCCTCTTGACTGTCTGCTTAGGGCGGCGGCCCGGTTAGTTTCTGATTCTTATAGCTGCTGTGGGCACACCCCTAATGCGTCTCCAGCTTATTGCTGTCAGTCACTAGATATTTAAACCCCCTCCACCCAGAAGGAGGTGCCTGTGCAACACCTTCACTCAGTTTGTTCTTGCAACTGTATTGCCAGGTCCTGTCCTCTTACCTGTATTTTCTAGTCTGTGTCCGCCATCTCTGGTGTCTGTATACCCAGACCTGTTACCTGTGTCTTCTAGTCCGTCTCCGCCATCTCTGGGGGCTGTATACCCAGACCCGTTTCTGTATCTCGTTGCAGTAGCAGTTCCTGTCTGAACTGTCTCCTAGTCTGTTACTTGTTTTGTCTTTATGTCCGTACCCTCCCTTTTCCTGCATTGACTGAACCTGCACCTAGCTCCAATTCGTTGTCTCTGTACTTCTGTTTGTGAGTTTTGTGTTCACTAGCTACTTCATTATAAGTACTGTAGACTGTAGACTGTGAGCCCTCGCGGGCAGGGTCCTCGCTCCTCCTGTACCAGTCGCTGACTCGTTTTGTTAAGATTATGTAAATGCTTTTGTTATGTATATCCCTATCACATGTAAAGCGCCATGGAATAAATGGCGCTATAATAATAAATAATAATAATAATAATAAAGTACCTTGTGTGTATCTAGTTCTGCTTGTCTCCTTTCCCTTCCTTTGTATCTACCTTCTGTGTTCAAGCCATCTTTCTGTATTCTCCTATGTGTTCCATGGGAACAGAGCCCTGTCCTCTCTGCCTGCTTCGTGAGCCCTGTTCTGTTCTGCCTTGTCCACTGCTCCAGCGGTTCCTTTCTGATCTGCCTTGTATACCGCACCTGCGGTTTAGCTCCGCTCCGCTTGTTCTCCACGTATGCGTTTTTTTGCTCAGCTTTGCTTGTCTACCGCATCTGCGGGTTTTGCTCTGCTCAGCTTTGTCTACCGCATCTGCGGTTTTGCTCTGCTTTGCTTGTCTACCGCATCTGCGGTTTTGCTCTGCTTTGCTTGTCTACCGCATCTGTTGGTTTTGCTCTGCTCAGCTTTGTCTACCGCATCTGAGGTTTTGCTCTGCTCAGCTTTGTCTACCGCATCTGCGGTTTTGCTCTGCTTTGCTTGTCTACCGCATCTGCGGATTTTGCTCTGCTCAGCTTTGTCTACTGCATCTGAGGTTTTGCTCTGCTCAGCTTTGTCTACCGCATCTGTGGTTTTGCTCTGCTTTGCTTGTCTACCGCATCTGCGAGTTTTGCTCTGCTCAGCTTTGTCTACAGCATCTGCAGTTTTGCTCTGCTTTGCTTGTCTACCGCATCTGCGGGTTTTGCTCTGCTGAGCTTGTCTACCGCATCTGCGGTTTTGCTCTCTGCCTAGTCTACCGCTCCAGCGGTTCCTTTCTGCTTTGTCGTGTTCACCGCACCTGCGGTTTAGTTTTGCTCTGCTAGCTCACCGCTCCGGCGGATCCTCTTTGCTCTGCCTTGTCCACCGCACTTGCGGTTTAGTTCTGCTCTGCCTTGTCCTCCGCTCCAGTGGTTTCGCTTTACTCTACTTGTCTACCGCACCTGCGGCTCTGTTCCTGTCTCCCAGTCTGTACTGGACTCTAGCCAGCTTGCGCTCCAACCTGCTAGTACCCATCTGTCCGCACTCCAGCCATGCTTGCTAGTACCCCATCTGTCTGCACACCAGCCTTGCTTACTAGTACCCCCCTGTCTGCATACCTGCCATGCCTGCCAGGGCCCACCTGTCTGTATGCCAGCTTAACCTGCCTGTTCATTACTTCAACTTTGATATACAGTAAGGTTTTTAATATAGGCAGTATAGGTACCGTCCCAATTTAGGGTCACCTTGCCGCTGGTGGGACGGCTTGTATACTTTTTTTGATCAAAAATAGTTCACTAAGTACCCTATATTTATTATGCAATTTTGCTTTACATTTATATATAATTATGGTAGGGTATGAGATATATTTTTGTCTTGCTTCTTTTTTGCCAATCCTTAGACTAGTGTAAATGCCGTTGTCAGTTAGTCCACAGCTAATTTAAACGCTGTGGACTGTCAGTCCTTTGAAATGCTGTGGTCATTCAGTCCACAGTGTCTTAATAGTGTGGTCAGTCTCTTGTAATCGCGGTATTGATTGTTACACCACTGATTACAAGGCTATTCTCTGAAATAGAATAGGGGATTCCTCACTTTAGAAGACAGAGGTTGGCCCACAGTCTACTGTAAATATGATCAGGCAGTCCACAACTAGTGTGAATGCTGTGGTCAGTCAGTCCATTTTTTATTATTAACGACCTTCGGTTGAGACTCTAGCCATGACGACTGGATGAATTAATGATCTTTAGGAAGATCAATTTTGTGCAAGACTAGATAGGTCCACTAGGGTTTCCCTAACCATTATCTTGATAGTGTCAATCCTTTGGATTGGTTGCTGGTCTTGCTCTTTGCTTTCTTCCTTCTATACTTCAAAGTATGAAGTCCTTTTCCAGTGATTGCTGTCTTCCATTCAATCCTTAGACTAGTGTAAATGCTGTTGTCAGTCAGTCCACAACTAATTCAAATGCTGTGGACTGTCAGTCCTTTTAAATGTTGTGGTCAATCAGTCCACAGTGGAATTTTAATATTGTGGTCAATCTCTTGTAATCGCGGTATTGATTGTTACACCGCTGATTACAAGGCTATTCTATGAAATAGAATAGGGGATTCCTCACTTTAGAAGACAGAGGTTGGCCCACAGTCTAGTCTACTGTAAATGTGGTCAAGCAGTCCACACCTAGTGTGAATGCTGCAGTCAGGCTGTCCATTTTTTATTATTAACGACCTTCGGTTGAGACTCTAGCCATGACGACTGAATGAATTAATGATCTTTAGGAAGATCAATTTTGTTCAAGACTAGATAGGTCCACTAGGGTTTCCCTAACCATTATCTTGATAGTGTCAATCCTTTGGATTGGTTGCTGGTCTTGCTCTTTGCTTTCTTCCTTCTATACTTCAAAGTATCAAGTCCTTTTCCAGTGATTGCTGTCTTCCATTCAATCCTTAGACTAGTGTAAATGCTGTTGTCAGTCAGTCCACAACTAATTCAAATGCTGTGGACTGTCAGTCCTTTTAAATGTTGTGGTCAATCAGTCCACAGTGGAATTTTAATATTGTGGTCAATCTCTTGTAATCGCGGTATTGATTGTTACACTGCTGATTACAAGGCTATTCTATGAAATAGAATAGGGGATTCCTCACTTTAGAAGACAGAGGTTGGCCCACAGTCTAGTCTACTGTAAATGTGGTCAAGCAGTCCACACCTAGTGTGAATGCTGTAGTCAGGCTGTCCATTTTTTATTATTAACGGCCTTTGGTTGAAACTCTAGCCATGACGACTGGATGAATTAACGATCTTTGGGAAGATCAATTTTGTGCAAGACTAGATAGGTCCACTAGGGTTTTCTTCACCATTATCTTGATAGTGTCAATCCTTTGGATTGGTTGCTGGTCTTCCTCTTTGCCTACTTCCTTCTATTCTCCCGAGTATGATGTCCTTTTCCAGTAATTGCGTCTTCCAGTCAATCCATAGACTAGTGTAAATGCTGTTGTCAGTCAGTCCAAACCTAATTTAAATGCTGTGGACTGTCAGTCCTCGCAAATTTTGTGGTCAATTGGTCCACAGTGCAGTTTTAATACTGTGGTCAGTCTCTTGTAATCGCGGTATTGATTGTTACACCGCTGATTACAAGGCTATTCTATGAAACAGAATAAGAGATTCCTCACTTTAGAATACAGAGGATAAGGAAAAGAAATGTTCCTTATGTCTCTACCTAAGATATGGTTGTGTTATAGTAGGATTTGTGTATAGAAAATATACATATGTAAACCACTAACAGTATATTCTCATGTATCAGAAAGGTGTTGTCACACCTCCGCAGGTCTAGAACTTATGCCTAGACTGACTATTATCAGTAATTCATATGAATATTAATTACCTGTTATGTGACTTTCCACATTCTTTTCTTGGAGTCCACAAGGAAACATTTCAAATCCCACCATGTCAAAGGGCGTCAGTCACCTGTAAATATTCAAAAGAGTGATAATATGTTCCTGCTACATTCTATACACACCAAAAAGTATAACACTCTAGGGTCAAAATTACTTATTTCAAAGATAAAGACTGTGGTCAGTCGGTCTGCATTTTATTATAAAAATTGTAGTCAGACAGTCCACAGTCTATTTTACATTTTATGCTCAATCGGTTCACAGTCTACTGTAAATGTGGTCAGGCAGTCCACATCTAGTGTAAATACTGTTGTCAGTCAGTCCACAACTAATTCAAACGCTGTGGACTGTCAGTCCTTTTAAATGTTGTGGTCATTCAGTCCACAGTGTAATTTTAATAGTGTGCTCAATCTCTTGTAATCGCTGTATTGATTGTTACACCGCTGATTACAAGGCTATTCTATGAAATAGGATAGGGGATTCCTCACTTTAGAAGACAGAGTTTGGCCCACAGTCTAGTCTACTGTAAATGTGATCAAGCAGTCCACACCTAGTGTGAATGCTGTGGTCAAATGTGGCGCCCTGCTGTGTTTGGTACCACAGATCCCAGAGGGGTGCATGGACGGATTCCTCCACAAGAGACCCTCATAAGCATTCACACACCTCCACCTTCCACCTCAGACCACCAGAGGGAGCCCGTTAGGGATATAAATAGGGAAGGTGGAGCTAGGCAGTTCAGTCTGGAAGCTGTCTGGAGTCTGATAGGAGTCTGAAGTCCAGTCTGTGAGATGTACAGTCTGAGAACAGTTACCTCAGGGGACAGAGCTAGTGCCAGCTCCTGCAGTTGCTAGCCTGCAGTAGAGCACAGTCCAGACTCACCGAGTTCAGGTTAGTGAGCCAAAGGTGTGCCGACGCCATAAGAGCGGTGAAGCGCAGTGAGGCCTACTGCCCGTGTGAAGCCT
This sequence comes from Phyllobates terribilis, assembly GCF_046119375.1. NCBI lineage: Eukaryota > Metazoa > Chordata > Amphibia > Anura > Dendrobatidae > Phyllobates > Phyllobates terribilis. The sequence goes on from NW_027362764.1 coordinate 752,759,025, forward strand.
AGTCAGGGCCCCAAGCAGGCCGAAGGCGAGTGGAAAGAGAGTAACATAGCGGTCAAAGGAGCTTTACCCGCTCACCCCAAAACCATATACCGGACACCGGGTCCGAGTCTGCAGGGATTCTTTACACCCAGCAGAAAACAACCGGAACCCCTGGCGAACTACATGTCCCAAGAATACCAAACGCTGACTGTTATACCAGCGTCAGGAGTTACTGAAGCCCTATATACCAGGGAGTGCGTACTCCAACAGAAGGCCCTACCACAGGATCAGCAGGTGCAAGACAGAAGCCAAGTTAGGCCTAGCTCCAGGCAGGTCAGAAACTTAACGAGGAAAGGCAAGGAACAGGAGGCCCCACACCCGCTCACTGGGGAGAGTCCTGATATGCACCCTTCACCCTACAGTGCCCTGGATTGTGCCTAAAACACCACCAGTAAAGGTACTGAAGTGAACTATTGTGTGTGTGCCTATCCTTCCTCCGACCCGGCTGGGTCCCCTCTGGCCTGCATCCCTACACTCACGCTGCCCTGAGGCCCTGCTCCACCTGTGGGGAGCCGCACCAACTAAGCTGCCTCAACACCGGCCTCAGAGGACTGCCGCAGCACTGGTGATCCTCACCAGAAACTACAGGTGGCATCACGAACTTTCCCTTTCCCATATAAACTTTCCCCCCTTTCTCTTTTTACTGACCGCCCTGGGTCACGGACCGGGCCAGCCACCGTGATATTCCCCACAAGCAGCCTTCTGTCTTCCAGTCAACCCTTAGACTAGTGTAAATGCTGTTGTTAGTCAGTTCACAAATAATTCAAACGCTGTGGACTGTCAGTCCTTTTAAATGTTGTGGTCATTCAGTCCACAGTGTAGTCTTAATAGTGTGGTCAGTCTCTTGTAATCGCGGTATTGATTGTTACACTGCTGATTACAAGGCTATTCTATAAAATGGGATAGGGAATTCCTCACTTTAGAAGACAGAGGTTGGCCCACAGTCTAGTCTACTGTAAATGTGGTCAAGGTGTCCACACCTAGTGTAAATGCTGTAGTCAGGCAGTCCACATCTAGTGTATATGCTGTGGTCAGTCACTCAGTCCATTCTTTATAATTAACAGCCTTCGGTTGAAAGTCGAGCCACGACGACTTGATGAATTAATGATCTTTAGGAAGATCAATCTTGTGCAAGACTAGATCGGTCCACTAGGGTCTTCTTCACCATTATCTTGATAGTATCAATCCATTGGATTGGTTGCTGGTCTTCCTCTTTGCTTTCTTCCTTATATACTTCAAAGTATGATGTCCTTTTCCAGTAATTGTGCCTTCCAGTCCATCCATAGACGAGTGTAAATGCTGTTGTCAGTCAGTCCACAACTAATTCAAACGCTGTGGACTCTCAGTCCTAGTAAATTTTGTGGTCAATTGGTCCACAGTGTAGTCTTAATAGTGTGGTCAGTCTGTTGTACTCGCGGTATTGATTGTTACACCGCTGATTACAAGGCTATTCTATGAAACAGAATAAGAGATTCCTCACTTTAGAAGACAGAGGTTGGCCCACAGTCTACTGTAAATGTGGTCAAGCAGTCCACACCTAGTGTAAATGCTGTAGGCAGTCAGTCCATTTTTTATTATTAACGGCCTTCGGTTGAAACTCGAGCCATGACGACTGGATGAATTAACGATCTTAAGGAAGATCAATTGTGGAGAAAGACTACATAGGTCCAGTAGGGTCTTCTTCACCATTATATTGATAGTATCAATCCATTGGATTGGTTGCTGGTCTTCGTCTTTCCTTTCTTCCTTCTATACTTCAAAGTATGATGTCCCTTTCCAGTAATTGCTGTCTTCCAGTCCATCCATAGAAAAGTGTAAATGCTGTTGTCAGTCAGTCCACACCTAATTCCAATGCTGTGGACTGTCAGTCCTAGTAAATTTTGTGGTCAGTTGGTCCAGAGTGTAGTCTTAATAGTGTGGTCAGTCTCTTGTAATCGCGGTATTGATTGTTACACCGCTGATTACAAGGCTATTCTATGAAACAGAATAAGGAATTCCTCACTTTAGAAGACAGAGGATAATGAAAAGAAATGTTCCTTATGTCTCTACCTAAGATATGGTTGTGTTATACTAGGAGTTGTGTATAGAAAATATACATATGTAAACCACTAACAGTATATTCTCATGTATCAGAAAGGTGTTGTCACACCTCCGCAGATCTAGAACTTATGCCTAGACCGACTATTATCAGTAATTAATATGAATATTAATTACCTGTTATGTGACTTTCCACATTCTTTTCTTGGAGTCCACAAGGAAACATTTCAAATCCCACGATGTCAAAGGGCGTCAGTCACCTGTAAATATTCAAAAGAGTGATAATATGTTCCTGCTACATGCTATACACACCAAAGAGTATGATGGAAAAAGTAATCTGTAAAAAGTCGTAGTTGTGACAATATGTTTACACTAAAAATGAAACAAAAAAAAAACAATAGAGGAATATTTTTTTACTCTTGTTACAATACAGTAGTAGGTTTTTATGTGAAATCTAATTTATTCAAATATAAGTCTTTTTGGGTTTTGTTATGTGTAGTTTTTGTAGTATTATGTGACATTATTAATATTTTATTATAGTTTACAACCTACCCCCAATGCACTATTTAAATTACCCTTTTAAAAATGAGGAGTGAGAGAGAAAAAAAAAGAAAAGGGAAAAAATAAGTAAATAAAAAGTAAAAAGGTGCTATATTAACCTTTCTTTTCCTATTTATTCCCTTTACTATTCTAAAGACCCATTGCATAGTCAATTTATTTCTGCAATGATTATATATAATTGTTTTTTCAACCCCCTTTTTTCTTCAGGTTTCAAATTATCCTCATTTAATTAACTCTGCTGAAAGGGAATTATGTCAGATCATAATAAAGGGTAAGATTCCATTGATCAGGGGCATACATATTAATCACTGAGCCCCATAGCAGAAGTTTTAATAGTCCCCTCAGTCCACAAAAAAAAAATTGGTGGTATCACAGAAGAGCATATCTTACAACTTTGCAGCCCTTCCAAATGTATTTTCTTCTCATAGAAGCCCCTAGATTCCACCGTAAAGTATGAAACCAGCAAAAGTGCCCCCCCCAAATACAGAGTGATACCCCCACAGTGAATTCCTCCACAGTACCCTCCTCATGCACAGAATAATAACCCTGCTGTCCCTCCCTTCCCTGACAAAGCATGGTGACCCCCCAAGACAGTATGATGCCCCAACTGTGACCCCAACACAGCCCTCCATACAATATGATGGCCCACACATAGCCCTCTATACACAATAATGATCCCACACCCCTCCACACAGTAAGATGGCCCCAACACAATACTCCACATAGTAGGATGGCCCCATCACAGCCCTAGGCACAATATGATGGCCCCTACCCAGCCCTCCATACAGTATAATGGCCCTCCACACAGTATGATGGCCCCAAAATGCACGACCATCCACACAGTATGATGGCCCCCACACAGCCCTCTAAACAGCATAATGACCCCCACAGAACCCTCCACACAGTATGATGGACCATACTAGCCCTCCAAAAGTATAATGTTCCTAACAACGCCCTCCAAACAGTATAATGGCCCTCGCATAGCCTTGCAAACAAAATAATTGCCCATCACATAGTTCTTCAAACAGTATCTTAGCCCCCACACAACCCTCAAAACAGTATGATGAACCCCACACAAAGGTCCACACTGTATAATTGCTTGTATACAGTATAACAGCGCCCACTTTCACTTCAAACATTATATTGGCCCCTACACAGCCATACAAACATTATAATGGTCCCCTACATAGCCCTGCAAACAGTATTATGGCCCACACATAGCCGTCTATAGAGTATCATGGCCCCAACATAGCCCTCCATATAGTATAATGGCCCTCACATAGCTCCCACACAGTATAATGGTCCTCACATAGCCCTGCAAACAGAATAATTGGCCCACATAGTCCTCCATACAGTATAATGGCACCCACACAACCCTCCATACAGTATGATGGACCCCACACAAACCTCCACATTGCTTAATTGCTCGTATACAGTATAATGGCCTCCACTAGCCCTCCAGACAGTATAATGGCCCCCTAATAGCCATGCTAACAGTAGAATGATGGCCTCCCACATAGGACTCCAAACAATATACCGGCCCCAACACAGCCTACACAAACCTCCACATTGTATAATTGCTCGTATACAGTATAATGGCCTCCACTAGCCCTCCAAACAGTATAATGCCCCCCCACATAGCCCTGCTAACAGTATAATTGCCCCCCTCACAGCCCTGAAAACAATATTATGGCCCACACATAGCCCTCTGTATAGTATAATGGCCCCCACATAGCTCTCCAAATATTATAATGGCCCTCACATAGCCCTCCATATAGTATAATGGGCCCCACATAGCCTTTCATGTTGTATAATGGGCCCCACATAACATTTCATGTAGTATAATGGGCTACACAAAGCCTTGTATTGTAGAATAACAGGCACCACATAGCCTCCCATATAGTATAATGGGCCCCACGTAGCCTTCCATGTAATATAACAGACAGCTCCCTCTTCTGTCCTTGCATTCAGCTGTATTGGCATGCAGGATGCTGATACAGTTGAAAGTGTGATGCCGGGAGGGCAGGGGTGGGTATTGATGGTAAGTACCACTTTGCATTGGAAGACCCCACCCATCTTCAAACTGCACAAAAAACATAAGTACTCCTGCTTAAGCCAAATGTTTCCTGCTTCATATCACATCATACTATGCCAATTTAAACTTGCTTCAATTCTGCAAAAACTATGTCCTCATACAGCTATGTTGATGGGAAAAATTATTCCTTGATATGAGGCAACACTTTTTTTTTTCATAAATCGTGTTCTTGTGCAAAATATTATATATTGCTAGCAATATGAAGGCTAATATGTATACAGATACACAAATATCCAGTTTAGTAGTTAGGGATTATACTGTATATAAAGAAATGTGACAAATGGCCTCCCACTTCCATCTTACTGTATGTATTTATAACAGGGATGTCAAACTTAAACACACAGAGGGCCAAAGTGAAAAACTTGGACAAAGTCACGGGTCAACTAGTATACAGTATAATGGGCCCCACATAGTCCTCCATACAGAATAATGGGCCTCACATAGTCCTCCATACAGAATAATGGGCCTCACATAGTCCTCCATACAGAATAATGGGCCTCACATAGTCCTCCATACAGAATAATGGGCCTCACATAGTCCTCCATACAGAATAATGGGCCTCACATAGTCCTCCATACAGAATAATGGGCCTCACATAGTCCTCCATACAGAATAATGGGCCTCACATAGTCCTCCATACAGAATAATGGGCCCCCATAGTCGTGGGCCAACCAGTATACAGTATAATGGGCCCCAAAAAGTCCTCCATACAGACTAATGGGCCTCATAGTCCTCCATACAGAATAATGGCCCAATATAGCGGTGGCGGTTCTGGTGTTACGGGCCAAATATAACCACCCTGCGGGCCAGATATGACCCACGGGCCAGAGTTTGACACGTGTAATCTATAATATGGAGATTTTACAGAACATGGAGACCTGGAACTAAAATCTATTGCGATCAATAGGATTGAATTACCTCTTCTGTGTCACCTTGTCCTCTTTCCCTCCTCCTGTCGGTGTGTGCTCCCTGTGATGGCAATGATCTGAACTGTGACTCTACAGCACCACGTTCTAACATAATATGATGTCACGCCTCTATGACATCATAAAAGAAGATGAGCAAAGGAATCTGGGGACGATGTGGTATGTTGGTGGCATCCAGCCTGCTTTCACCTTACCAGCAATTTACTAATCTCCAGTAACTCTCTGAATTTTAATTTTCAATAAAGTGAAACTTACTTAATTTTAAAGTAAATTTGTATAAAATAAAAAGAATTATCAATTTAAAAAAAAAAATGATTAAAAGAAAAAATTCATCCCAAGGTCTGGCAGTATTTTTACATAAATTTGGTCAGATTTTACCTTTAATGTTTCTGACACTGGTAAAATATGTGATTGGCTGTGATGAGGCCTCGTGTCACCATAATAATAGCAGAAAGAGCAGGACATGTTGGAGCAGCTATGGGAAGACAGGAGCAGTCAATGATATCATGCACTGTGTGGGTGGCTGAAACACAGAATAAAGCCTTGTGGTCGCCATGTATCAAATGTGTCTGCGACAAAAAAGTAGCGGTTTTTCAAAATCAACCAAAAAGTCTACTCGCTCCGGACGCTTTATTGGTGGCACCGTCATATTTATAATGGCAGTACTGATTTTTGAACTTCCTGGTCATTGGGACCCTCACTGAATCACAGATCACAGCTCTGCAATGTCCGAACAGACAGGAGGTCAAGCTTGTGCACCGCAGCTCCATTCATTCTCTAAGGGACTGCTGGAGATAAATTAATTCAGCGGTATCTCAGCCAGTCCCGTAGACAATGAATGGAGCAGAGGTTTACATGCTGGACCTCCGCTTTGCGTTATTGATCGATGAGGGTCCTAGTGGTTGGATCCCCAGCAATCAGGAAGTTATCACCTTTTCTATGGTATAAAATGAATTATGATATTTGGGTGCAATCTGACCCAAGGCCATTTTGGGGGATATGAATCGCTCATTACATTAGTTTAACTTGCTGGCCTAGAATTAGTATGTATTCTAATTAATAAATTAATGATAGTAATTACCTGTGCCCTGTCACCTCTTCCACATCTTTATGCTTTACCACAATGACATCAACTGCACAAGTGATTGGAATGTAGAGAGCTGAATGTTCTAAGTAATTGTGACATCACCTCTCTATGACATCATCAGTGAGGACCAGCAGAGGATGCAGGAAAGGACATTGGATGATCACATTAAGTGTCATAAAGATGGAGAATGCTCAAGACATTATAAGGACAGATATTTAGGGGTTAATAAAACCCACCTAACCACCCACCTTCCCTTAAAATAACAATACTTCACTATATACAGCTTCTTAATTGGAAAGGTCTGATCAGAGCCTTATTGAATGATGTATTCAACATGTAAAATATGAGAATTAATTTAAAAAAAAAGTATAAAATACAGTACCCTGTAGGGATTACGAAAAGATTGCAGAGGGCACGCAGATGATATACATTTCCATTTACATACAGTATTAACAGTCATAAACATCAACATAGTGGAAATATGTATATCTGCTAACTAGATTGGATCGACCAATCGGAACCTATATAAAAAGATCCGACAAATAGGTCTTTGATGTAAATAAAAGAGACCTTTATTATAACAAGTAGGGTACATGGTGATACAAAAAAGGAGCACACACACATAATACTGACATGTTAAAACATACGGCTGATAGTAGTATACGAGCATGATATCAGAGCTCAATGTCACTGGAAACACTCTAATGACCGGATCCTTGGTAACTACCACTAAAACCTGCTACATTGGCAGGATATCAATCCCGAATAACTACCACTGAAACCTGCTATGCTAACAGGGTATTAGTCTCAGATGCTGTACACTTATAGCCAATTAGGCACAACCAGGGATATAGCCAGTAGCAACAGCTCTGGGAGGGTATTCTGTCCTCATGCAAAACAATTGTAGCAGAAACCATCCAAAACCTGACAAATTCAATGGACGAGAGAGTTCAGAAGCTCCTTTCGAACAAGGGGTCCTATGTGCAAATGTAACATCACCTAGAATAAAGTTTTGAGCTGAAAACGGTTTGATTTCAGTTTGTAATAACTTGCTAATGCTTATAATTTCAAAAATGACCATTTTTTTTGTTCTTTATTAAAATGAAAAGGTTGAAAACTCTGCTGTGCATAATAATTTGGAACATGCATTTTGAGTGCAGTTTGAGTATTTCATTTTTTAAAAAATATTCTGTTATCATAGGCAGTTTGTACAAAAACCTTTCAATTGTACTCTAATAGTTATTTGACTGGAAAGTTACAATGACTGCAATTCATATAGGTAATTTGGGAAAATCTGAGAAAATATTATTTGCATAATAATTTGGAACACAGTGTATATTTTGTCTGTGTCTACCACTGGAGAAAGGGCAAGGTTTGCCACTACAAAGGGTAGCAGACGGGCTTGAAAACGGTTGTCACAGGTGAGATGGGGGCAGATTAGTGTCTGAGTGTGAGGGTCTGATATGTGCAATGTGAGTAGGCTGCAGGAGTGTGCAAGATTGCAGATGTGTTATTGCAGTGTACTCATGTCACGAAAGAAGAGCAGGATTATCCAGCGCCGGTGCGATGTCATCATTGCGTCATGCTCATCTCTAGTTGGGACTTTTTGGATTTATTTTTTGTTCATTTATTCATAGACGTAGCAGCCAGAACTTTCTCATTTTTATGTAAGCTTCACTATATGACATGTTGCTTTTTGGTGTCTGTAAGGCTGTGTTCACACGTTGCATAAATACTGTATTTTTTTTCTTTTCTTCAGGTGCCCGCACCAATCTACACAATAATAATAATAATCTTCTCTGGTTATTGCACTGTTACGGCATTTTATGCCTTTATTTGATGATTTTTTGGTGCAGATTTGAAGGAGCGTTTTTAATGTGTTTTTTATAGTACAGAAAAGCTTTGATTCTGCACTTAAAAAGTAACTGCAGTCTTTCACATGCTCACACTCTATGAGGGTCCCCACCATTGCCGGCTCCAGGTTTTTGTGGGCCCTGGGCGAAAGTGTTTTAGTGGGCCCCTTTAACACATACCACGATTCATGATGCACAGATATAACAGAGAAATATAGGGATAGTACCAGGCCCGGCGTCGGCACCCGGGCAAGTGTCGGGGCCCTGAGCAGGCAGGGGGGCCCACTCACCGTGGGCACCCCGCCGCGATATGGGACCCGTGAGCGATGCGGTGTCCCGATGCCAGCGCCCGCCTTCCCCGCTTGCTCAGGGCCCCGGCACAATACTTACCTCTCCCCGTGCCTCCTCAGCAGGTCCGGTGTTTTCCGCGGCTGCTGCACTGTGACGTCTCAGGTCAGAAGGCACGGTGACGTCTTTACACCGCGCTCTCTCCTGAGCCGTCAAAGCGCAGAGCGGGAAGACGCCGGCGACGTGGCTGAGGAGTCCGGAGCAGCGGCAGCAGGTGAGAAGTGAGGTGAGTATTTGATTTTTTTTTATATGTATGGAGGCATAGGGCATTTTATGGGGAGGAGGGTAGAATAAGTGACATCCTGCATGGGGCATTATATGGGGAGGGGGAGAACAAGTGACATCCTGCACTGGGCATTATATGGGGGGGAACAAGTGACATCCTGCATGGGGCATTATATGGGGAGGGGGAGAACAAGTGACATCCTGCACTGGGCATTATATGGGGGGGAACAAGTGACATCCTGCAGGGGGCATTATATGGGGGGAACAAGTGACATCCTGCATGGGGCATTATATGGGGGGGACAAGTGACATCCTGCATGGGGCATTATATGGGGGAGAGGTGACATCCTGCATGGGGCATTATATGGGGGAGCAAGTGACTTCCTGCATGGGGCATTATATGGGGGGGGAGAGGTGACATCCTGCATAGGGCATTATATGGGGAGAGAGATGACATCCTGCATGGGGCATTATATGGGGGGGAAGTGACATCCTGCATGGGGCATTATATAGGGGCGGTGAGTGACATCCTGCATGGGGCATTATATGGGGGAGAGGTGGCATCCTGCATGGGGCATTATTTGGGGGGGCAAGTGACATCCTGCATGGGGAATTATATGGGGGGGAAGAGGTGACATCCTGCATAGGGTATTATATGGGAGGAGAGATGACATCCTGCATGGGGCATTATATGGGGGGAAGTGACATCCTGCATGGGGCATTATATAGGGGCGGTGAGTGACATCCAGAATTGGGCATTATATGGGGGGAGAGGTGACATCCTGCAGGGGTCATTATATGGGGGGGAAGTGACATCCTGCATGGGGCATTATATGGGGGGGAGTGACATCCTGCATGTGGCATTATATGGGGGAGAGAGGTGACATCCTGCATGGGGCATTATATGGGGGTGGGGTGACATCCTGCAGGGGGCATTATATAGGGGGAAGTGACATCCTGCATGGGGCATTATGTGGGGGCACAGCCTGCATGGGGCATTATGTGGGGGCTAGTATTCTGTATGGGGCGTTATAAGGGGGCCAGTATCCTCTATGGAGCGTTATATGGGGGCCAGTATCCTGTATGGAGCGTTATATGGGGACCAGAATTCTGCATGGAGCGTTATATGGGGTCTATTATTCTGTATGGAGCAAAATATGGGGCCCATAATACTGTATGGAGGACTATACTGTCCGGTCTGCACTGTGCATTGCGAGGATTCTCTGGTTTCTTAGCTATTGTAGAATTTACAATAGATATCACTCATGTAATGTAAGAAGTGAAATCTTCGGCATTGTACTATAGATATATTTCTCTGCGGTATCTGTGCATCATGAATCGTGGTATGTGTTAAAGGGGCCCACTGAGACTCTTTCGCCCAGGGCCCACAAAAACCTGGAGCCGGCCCTGGATAGTACAATACCAAAGATTTCACTTACTTCTTACATGAGTGATATCTATTGTAAATTCTACAACAGCTCAGAAACCGGCGATTCAAATGTTTTCATTTTAGACCGGACAGTATAGTCCTCCATATAGAATTTTGGGCACCACATCGACCTCCATACAGTATTATGGGCACCACATAGTCCTTCATACAGTATAATGTGCCCCATGTAATGCTCCATACAGAATAATGAACCCCATATAATGCTCCATATAGGATAATGGACCCCATATAATGCTCCATACATAATAATGAGCCCCATATCTAATATATATCATTGTCTTATCCCGTCTGTCTGTCTGTCTATCTGTCTGTCTGTCTGTCTGTCCAGGAAATCCCATGTCGCTGATTGGTCAGGCCGCGGCCAATCAGCGACTTGGGATTTCAGAAAAAGATGGCGGCCGTTAGCGGCTCACCCTCACACGCTCACCCGCACATGCTCACCCTCACCCGCTCACCCTCACACGCTCACCCTCACACCCTCAGACGCTCACCCTCACGCTCTGACGCTCACGCTCTAACGCTCACGCTCGGACGCTCACGCTCTGGCGCTCACGCTCTCACGCTCTGACGCTGACGCGCTCACCCGCTCCCACGATCACCCGCTCACCCGCTCACCCTGTGCTAGCCGGTCATCTCCCGGCTGCTCGCAGCAGAAGTTCCCCGACCGGCGGCGTCGCTCCCCGGTCCTCCAAAATTCATTAGGGGCCCCGGGGGATACATTGGGGGGTTAATTTAAAGTAGTGTGACTCGCCCCCTGGGCCGTGGGGCACGCGGATCCGGGCGATAGGGGAACGATGGGGGTAGTAGTGGCGGCCCGGTCTCGCGGCTCAGGGTGGTCAGACCAATGGTAGTCTGCTACTGTACTTTAGATAATGTCCGACCACTCCATCCGGGGATTGCGGTTATTAGGAACCGCCGCTGCAAGGCAGTCTGCTGGGGCCGATGACGTGTGCAGCTGGGATGATGTGACTCCCCACGGGAAGAGTGCGGCCCCAGGGCAGTGTAGTGGATGGTGGGAGTGATGGTGGTGAGAGTCCCAGTACCGGTAATGCCGGAGGAGCGAAAAAGCACACGGACAACGTACTGCAGTCCAGGGTCTTTACTCACGGTTAATATCCAAGTCACTTCTGCAGGGAATGACTGCTCGAGCCGTGCTGCGTCCACCAGGTGAGGGGCTCGGTCAACTCCCAGACAGCTCAGGAGTATGGCTCAAGACCCCCTTTTGTCCTTTCTCTGGCCTGCCTCACCAGTGACCCACTTTTGTTCAGCTGCCACGGACTTGTGCGGTTAAACGTGGGCCCCGTCCTCCGCTGTCCTATATGGTGCCTTCCTAGCAGGTTTGATGAGGTGCTGCACCAATAAATGGTCACAGCCTCCGGTCTTTGGCTGAGGGTTGTTTCTCCTCCACCAACTTGGGATCCGGTACCCTTAATCTGCCTGACCCTGCACCCTGGATTCTCGTGGGTTCTTAGGGTCCCTTCCACCTTCTTGTTCCTGAGCCCTTCTGTTTCTCTGTCTCTTCTTCTCCCTTTCCGTTCCTTCCTGTTCCTTTCTCTTGGAGCTGGGCTCAGGTGGCACCACAGCTCCCCTTCACCTCCTCCTCGGCCTCTCACTAGGCCCTCCTGGAGTAGAGCTCCTACAGAGCCTCTACTCACTGTCTTCTCCTCTCTGGACAGAACCTAGGTCTAACATGGTGCCCACCTTTTATACCTCAATCTGACCATGAGCCCAGGTGACCAGCAACCAATGGGCTCCTTCCTATGCTCAATAACCAACCCCTATCTGCCCCTACAGCACTGGGTGTTCCACCCCCCTCCCCACTCCAGGCAGGGACATAGTCGGTCGTGCCTGCACTACTGTCTAGTGGGAGCACCATTGAGCTGTCCCTGTCCCTCGGAAATGGGGTGTGTGTGCTGTATGCAGCTAACTGAGCCCTGGTCCATACTCCATCCTTACCCGGGAGTGGAATATCACACCTCTGGTCTGAGGTGCAATACCCCTGTAGCGGCCGAACCCTCGGGGCGCTACAAGTGCACAACCCATTTAAACACTGCTTCGCTGATTAGTCGCGCCCGGTCGGCCGCATACATATTCTAGAATACCCGATGCGTTAGAATCGGGCCACCATCTAGTAGTATATAATGGGCCCCATATATTGCTCCATACAGAATAATGGACCCCATATAGTGCTCCATACAGAATAATGAGTCAGATATATTGCTCCATAAAGTATAATGAACCCCATATAATGCTCCATACAGAATAATGGACCCCATATAATACTCCATACAGAATAATGGGCCCAATATAATGCCCCATACAGAATAATGGGCCCCATATAATGCTCCATACAGAATAATGGACCCCATATAATGATCCATACAGAATAATGGGCCCCATATACTGCTCTATAGAGAATGGGCCCCATATATAGCTCCATACAGTATGGGCCCCATATATTACTCCATACAGTATGGGACCCATATAATGCTCCATAGAGAATGGGCTCCATATTATGCTCCATAGAGAAAGGGCCCCATATTATGCTTCATATAGAATGGGCTCCATATTATGCTCCATAGAGAATGGGCCCCATATTATGCTCCATAGAGAATGGGCCCCATATTATGCTCCATAGAGAATGGGCCCCATATTATGCTCCATAGAGAATGGGCCGCATATTATGCTCAATACAGAATAGGCCCCATATTATGCTCCATACAGAATGGGCCCCATATTAGGCTCCATACAGAATGGGCCCCATATATACAGTAGCTCTATACATTTAAAAAAAAATCAAATACTCACCTCTCCTTGCTGGTGGCAGGCCAGGACTCCTCAGCGTCTTCCGGCTCTCTGCACTGTCAGAGCAGAGAGCGCACTTGACTGATGTCATCGCTCCCTCTGTCCCTGACATGTCACAGTGTCAAAAGACACTGGAGCTGTGGAGGATCGGGGAGAGGTAAGTATAAGTGCGGGGGCCCAGAGCACAGCAGGGGAGCCCACTCGCGGGCGCTGGCATCGCGCTCTCTCGATTCACCGGCCCCATCAAGTGCCGGGGTTCCCGACCGCGAGTGCCCCCCCCATTTGCTCAGGGCCTTGGCACTTGCCCGGGCGTGCCGGGTGCTGACGCTGATCCTGGTCCTCACAATAGCTCCCACACTGTATGAGGGCCCACCACAGTAGTCCCCACATAGTATAAAGGTCCCCCATACTTTATGATATGATTTCCCGACACTTCAAGCATTAATTAAAATGAAAAAAAAACATCAAATACTCACCTAATCCAGGATCCTGATGAGTCCACCACCAAAGCGTGGGTGGAACAACCTGTTGATGTCATTGCATTGGGGTACTCACAGGACGTCAGAGTCTTATCCACTGAATCACCCTGCCGTTCTATAGGCCGACCTGCAATCTACAGAACAGCAAGCTCCCTGCTCTACCGCAGAACTTAAGTTAAGAGTAGTGCGAACAAGGCGACCTACAAACCTGGATCAGTTACACCAGTTTTGTCAGGAGGAATGGGCCCAAATTCCGACCAACTATTGTGAGAAGCTTGTGGAAGGAGATCCCAAACGTTTGTCCCAAGTCTTTCAGTTTAATGGCAATGGTACCAAATACTAATGAAATGTATGTAAACTTTTGAATTTGCAGTAAGTAATAAAAATGCCTTAAAACATTCTCTCTCTCTCATTATTTTGGCATCTGGCAAATATTAAAAATAATGGTAATCCTCATTGACCTAAAACGTGAAAGATTTATTCTGAATTCATGTCAGATATTGAGAAAAACGTGCATATGTGTCTTCTTATATAGTGTATATAAACTTCTGGTTTCAACTGTATATATTAGTATTTGATGTTGTCTGCATAACTGGCTTAGCTGCAGTGCACTGCACATGCGATGACTTCACAAGATCAGTGCCGCAGTACTTGCACTGCTTAGAACGAAGCAGTATGCCGGGGAGAATGGAAGCAAGGTGAGTAATGTTTTTTTTTTTTAATGTCAGTAGCAGTGGGGACTGAGGGCTGTGCTGTGGAGAACATCTTGCTGAATGGGAGGTAGTGGGGAACATTATACTGAGTGGGGAGTGGGCTTTGAGGGACATCATACTGAGTGTGGGTGAGCTGTGGGGAACATCATACCAGGGTCGGACTGGCCTAACGAGGTGCCGGGGAAATCCCCGATGGGCCCTTGAAGAGGAGTGTAGGAGTAAGCGTCGAATTAAAAAGAAAAAAAAGGGGGGGAGACATAGTGGCGGCAGGCCCTTTAACCACCGCGATGCCCAGGACAGTGGCGGGCGGGGCCAGGGAGCAGGAGAGCCGAAGAGCAGCGGCTGCACGGCAGCGTCACACTTAGCAGCCCCGGGCGCAGCCACGTCTGCTAAAAGTGACGTCACTCACCACGCAGCGCTGCAGTCTCCTGCTGTAGGAGCGCTTCAACAAAGTATATGGGCCGGAGTGGAGACAAATCAAGGTAGGGTGATATTTGTGTGTGTTTGTATGAATTTTTATGTATGGACATGTGTGTGTCTGCTTATGTATTTCTGTGCATGTGTCTGCATGCACGTGTCTGTGTTTACGTGTGCATTTCTGTGTGTGTGTATGTCTTTGCATGTCTGCGCATGCATTTCTGCACGTGCATCCGTGTTAGCATGTGCATTTCTGTGCATGTAAGTCTTTGAGTGTCTGCATGTCTGTGTGTCTACGTGTGCGTGTCTACATGTGTATATGTCTTCACACATGTGTGCGTGCTTCCCTGCGTGTGTGCATGTGTCATTTTTGTGTATGTGATTGTCTGAGAGTACATGACTGCATGTGCATTTCTGTGTGTGCTTGGCTGATTGTGTATACACGAGTGTATACACGTATGTATACATGTCCCCATTTCTGTGAGTGTGTGTATCTGCGTGTGTGTATATTAGGGCTCTTTCACACATCCTGATATTTCCAGTACTGGAGAAACCAATATCGCAGAGGTCCGTGTGCACCTGTGTGACAACCGTATGCCGCCCGTGTACTGCATCAGGAGTACACGTACACGTACCGGCGCCTTGGAATCAGTGTACAGTTCATGCTGTTCCCAAGCGCCAGGTGCTAAACACTGCCCTCATCATGGTTCCCTGCTGGAGCTGCAATCAGCATCAACAGGGACCATGATGAGAGTAGTAGTGTCTGCTCCCGCAGTGTCCTGGTGTAAAAATAAGAATAAAATAAAAAAAATCCTTGTACTCACCTGTCGTAAGTGTCCCCTGCTGCAATCCATGCGACCGCTCAGCAGAGGAGCCGGGGAGAATGACTCCTGCAGTGAATGAGCCCCGGAGCTGCTCTAAGTGAGCAGTGTCCTGTCACTCACTGAGCGCAGCTCGCCCGCTCGCTGCAGCGCTTCTTTCTCCCCGACTCCTCGGTGTGATTGGTCACATGGATTACAGCGAGGGAGACTTAGGTGAGTATAAGGATTTTTTTATTTTATTTTTACAGTTGGACACTGCAGTAGCAGACACAACTACTCTCATCATTGTCCCTGATAGTG
Organism: Phyllobates terribilis; assembly: GCF_046119375.1. Taxonomy (NCBI): domain Eukaryota; kingdom Metazoa; phylum Chordata; class Amphibia; order Anura; family Dendrobatidae; genus Phyllobates; species Phyllobates terribilis. The sequence goes on from NW_027362764.1 coordinate 752,775,181, forward strand.
CTGATCGCAGCGACGGCAGGGAACAATGATGAGGGCAGCATTTGGCACCCGGCGCTTGGGAAAAGCGCTACCTGTACACTGATTCCCAGGCGCCAGTACTGATCTCATCCATGTGTCATTAGTGTGGGACATTTTGTGGACCGTGCGCAGGTAAAACACAGACATGTCAGCGTGTTTTTCCCATTGACACATTGGAATGACATGGTTCACTCGAATGGGTCTACGTGTGTCAGTGTCTCCGGTACGTGTGGAAACTGTCATCAGACGTACCGGAGATACTGACGTGTGAAAGAGGCCTTAGTGTGTGTCTGTATGTGTGAATGTTTTTGTGTGTGTAAGCACGCTTCTGCATGTTTGTGTGTGTCTTTGTGCATGTCTGTGTGCTCTTCCGAAGATTTATTATATTTGGGGAAAGATGGGAGAGAAATTTTAGGAAACAGTATGAGGAGATGTGTGAAGAAACAGTATGGTGAACGAGGAGAGGGGTGGGAATGGGTGCGGGAACAGAATGGGGAAGGGGGATGTATGAGGAAACAGTATGGAGAGTAGGGGAATGGTGTGAGGAGACAGTATGGAGGGAGAAAAGTGTGAGGTGACACAGAACAGAGACTAGGTAGTGTGAGGGAAGGTATAGAGATGCGGCAGTATGGTGGGGACAGTGTGAGGGCGCAGCAAGGAGGGAACAGTATGCTGAGGAGGGGGAGTGTGATGAAGGGGCACAGTATAGAGACTGGGCAGTATAGGGGGAGTCACCGTGTGAGAGGACAGTATGAAGAGGTGGCCCAGTATGGTAAGGAGGGGGCTGTGTGGAGGGCATGTACCATAAGAGGAGTAGAGTGTGGGACATATTTTGTGCAGGGAGCATTGTGAGAGTTAGGTTTATTCAGGGGCCCAGTATAGGGCAGATATTTTTATTCAGTAGCATTATAATGACACTGCTATCTTTAAGGGCATCGTGTGGGGATGTGCTGCAGAAGACTGGACAAGATGGAAGTCTGCAGAGACGAGCTGTGGATGGGAAAAGTCATCATGGAGACTGGACAAGATGGAGACGAAAAGAAAGAGAACGACTCTAATCAGAGAAGACGTCTCAGGTAAGATACCTGGGTGTAAATGTGTATTTGTCATCCTGCCTGCGTCTCATCAGTACTGTGGTTCTTGTATGGTCCACAGTCTGATGATGACTGGTAACAACAACTCCCAGTATCTCTATTGTTAATTACATTCTGGCAGTTGTAGGTTCATACTATACAAAGGTATATGGGGTTGACTTGACATTACAATTGATGGACCAGATACAGATGGTGGTTCAGATGATGTATTCATCTACTGGCGTGTTTGTGCTCGTCTGCGTGTTTGTGCATGTTTGTGTATCTGAAATTATATGTATTTTTGTAAGATGCGTGTATGTAATGGTGCATTGTGGTGTGTAATAACATTCACACACTTGGGGCACATTTACTAAATCTATTACGGCTCTTTCACATGTGTAAGGGAATTCCATTTGTCTTTCCATATTTAGGAACAGACAAGTGAAATTTGCTAACCTTAACTGTCACCTTAGGGTTGTGCTTTTATGGAGCGGGATCAGGAGCTGAGCCTTCACCATACCGGGCAGATGTCGGCTGTGATTCATCGCCGGAGTCTGCCTGTAACAGCAGTGATAAGAGCTCGCCTTGATTGCTGCTGTTTTAAGTATTTAAGTGCCCTTGTCAATCACTGACAGCGGCATTTAGATAGCACGATGGCCTGCGCATGCACTCACCTTCTTCCTTCAGCATCCTGTGACGCAGTTGCAGGTTGCTGATGGGTTGCGAGTAGTGATGATCGAGCATGCTCGCTGCTCGAGATTTACGAGCATGCTCAGGCAAGCACCTATTATCTTCAGCGTGCTCGGGGGTTAAGTTTTCGTCGCTCCATGAACATAATTTGCGACTGTTTCACAGCTTTAATACATGTGAGGAATGCTGGAAGAACAGGCATTCCTCACATGTGTTAAAGTTATCAAACAGTCGCAAATCATATTCACTGAGCGACGAAAACTTAACCCCCGAGCACGCTGAAGATAATAGGTGCTCACCCGAGCATGCTCATAAATCTCGAGCAACGAGCATGCTCGATCATCACTAGTTGCCAGTATTATGATCTGCTACAGAGACTAAGGAAAGAGAGGAGATCTGTCCCTACAATAGAACTAAACTAGATCCCTACGATGTAACGGGGAACCTGATCCTGCGATCAGACCCGCTAAAGTCCTCGGCTAGTCTGAACGCAGACCTATAGATGTGAGGGAGGGATCCCTACAAGATCTAGGGACTGGGAAAAGTTGGACACCTCCTAGCAGAAATAGTAGCAGTCAAAGACAAACACACAACAAAAAGGCATAGGGGTCAGAAGACCTAGCAAAACTAACAGAGAACGGCAACAGAGCAACAAGCTAGCTCAACAGTAGTAAATACAAATGAAGTCCAGCAAAGCCAGGAGGGCGGAGCCGGATTAAATAGGCAAAATGGTCATGTGACCAGCAAACTAAAAAAAACCTAACAGGAGAGTTGTAACAGTACCCCCTCTTCTAAGAGGATCCTCCGGATCCCCTAGGCCCAGGCTTACCAGGAAACCTCCTGTGAAACGCTCGGACAAGTCTGGGAGCAGAAACATCATCCGCCCTCACCCATGAGTTATCCTCAGGTCCGAAACCCTTCCAAGCGACGAGATACTGCAAACTCCCTCTATACCGTCTAGAATTAAGGATGCGGGAAATTTCATATTCCCCGTCCTCCACCACAGGAGGAACAGTGGCAGAGGCGTCACCATCCGACACATCAGCTTTTTTCAACAGAGAAACATGAAACACCGGATTAATCCTCCAGGACGTAGGAACCTCCAGCCTAACAGCAGATTGGTTAACTATCTGAAGTACCTTAAAGGGCCCTACGAACTTGGGACCCAATTTTTTAGAAGGAATCCTCAATCGCAGATTCTTAGAGGACAACCAAACCATGTCACCAACAGCAAACAAAACCTCTTGCCGTTTCCTATCAAAGTACCTCTTAGATTTCTTGTTAACCTCCTGAAGATTACCATGCACATCCGTCCAAACTCTCTCCAAATCACCGGAAAAACTCTCCTCCTCAGGCACAGCTGAAACCAATTTGGAAAATGACCCAAAAGACGGATGTCTCCCAGAACAACAAAAAAAAGGCGAACACCCAGCAGAAGAGGATGTATGGTTGTTAAGAGCAAATTCAGCAAGTGGCAGAAACTCAGACCACCCCTCTTGATTGTCTGCCACAAAACAACGCAAGAACTGCTCAACATCCTGGTTCTTCTTTTCTGTCTGGCCATTAGACTCAGGATGATATCCGGATGAAAACGACAAATGAACTCCCAACCTGTCACAAAAGGCACGCCAAAAACGAGCCATGAACTGAGGTCCCCTATCAGAAACAATGTCAGTAGGAACACCATGTAGTCTGACAATTTCCTTGACAAAGGCCTTGGCGAGTGTCTTAGCGCAAGGCAGTTTGATGAAGGGAACCAAGTGACACATCTTGCTAAAACGGTCCACGACCACCCAGATGACCGTGAAACCTTCAGAGGGAGGAAGGTCAGTAATAAAGTCCATAGCAAGATGTGTCCAAGGTGCACTAGGAACCTCCAGAGGGCAATGCAACCCCGCAGCAGGAGCATGCGAAGACTTGGATCTTGCACACACAGTACATTGGCGCACCCACTTAATGACTTCCTTCTGCCACCCAGGCCACCAAAAACTGCGACCCACAAGTCTCTTGGTCTCAGAAATTCCTGGATGACCTGCCAACCGAGACTCATGACACTCAATAAACAAATCTCTCCTAAAGGTCCTAGGCACAAACAACCTCCCATGGGGAGTGTTAGATGGGGCATTCTCCTGTGCTTTAAGAATCTCATCCTCCAAAACGGAGTCCAAAGCAGCAATCACAACACCTTCTTGTAAAATGGTCTCCTCTTCCTCCTCAAGACCGACCATGGGAGAAAAGCTGCGAGACAAAGCATCCGCTTTAACATTCTTGGTACCCGGGATGTAAGTAACGGAAAAATTAAACCGCGAGAAAAAAAGTGCCCACCTAGCCTGACGGGCATTCAAGCGCTTGGCAGCATCAAGATAGATCAGATTTTTATGATCAGTGAAAACCTGAATGGGAAATTCAGCACTTCCAAGAGATGACGCCAGTGTTCAAATGCGAGTTTAATCGCCAGCAATTCCCGATTACCAATATCGTAATTAAGTTCAGTCTCGGAAAAATTTTTTGAAAAAAAGGCACAGGGATGTACTCCATCCTTGTTTTCCTGAGACAACACCGCACCAACCCCCACCGAAGAAGCATCAACCTCAACCAAAAACGGCTTAGTCACATCAGGCTGCATAAGGATGGGAGCAGAGGTGAACCTCTCCTTTAGAAACACAAAAGCTTCAATGGCCTCAGAAGTCCACTGAACCGCATTAGCACCTTTCCTGGTGAGATCGGTCAGCGGTTTGACAATAATAGAAATTTTTTTTATGAATTTTCTGTAATAATTGGCGAAACCCAAAAACCTCTGTATCGATTTCAAACCAATATGCCTAGGCCATTCCTGCACAGCTTGAACTTTAACCGGGTCCATCTCAAAACCTTCACTGGAGATAATATAGCCCAAAAAACTAATTCTCTGTACAGCGAACTCACATTTCTCCAGCTTAGCAAAAAGCGAATTGTCCATTAATAACTGTAATACCTCACGTACGCTCCGCCAATGAGACTCCAGATCCGGCGAATAAATCAAAATGTCATCCAAATACACAACCACATTTTTGCCGATTAAAGGTCTAAGGATATCATTAATAAGATTCTGAAAAAATGCTGGAGCATTGGTGAGACCAAAAGGCATAACCAGATTCTCAAAATGACCCACAGGAGTGTTAAAAGCAGTCTTCCATTCATCACCCTCCTTCATGCGCAACAAATTGTATGCCCCCCGGAGATCAATTTTAGAGAACCACTTGGCCCCCACTAGCTGGTTAAATAAATCAGGAATCAATGGCAGTGGGTAAGGATTGCGTACAGTAATTTTATTAATCTCACGAAAGTCCAGAAAGTCCAGACATGGACGTAAACCGCCATCTTTTTTTTTTACAAAAAAAAATCCAACAGCCACAGGAGACTTGGAAGGCCTAATGTGACCGGCGGCCAAGCTTGTCTGTATGTATTCTTCCAAAGCCTTTCTTTCAGGAATAGTAAGATTAAATAAACGACTCTTAGGAAGAGTCGCTCCAGGGACAAATTCAATGGTACAATCATAGTCTCTATGGGGAGACAAAACCTGCGACTCCTCCTCAGAAAAAACTCTCCAAAAATCCTGAATAGGTACAGGCAATTCCCCTTTATCCACCGCAGCAATGCGTCCGTTACAACACTTGTCATAACACTTAGGGCTCCAGGACTTAATTTCATTGGTAGACCAATCCAGTACAGGATTGTGCAATTTTAACCAGGGTAACCCCAATATTACTGGAGAAGGCAAATTATCCAATACCACCAAATCCAAATTCTCTTGATGAATACCATTAATAGTGAGGGGAAATTCACAGACCTTGTGAGTAACACTCTTCAAGGGAGAGCCATCAACAGAAACCACAGCAATAGGGGATGACAAAGTTTTAGGTTCTAATCTAAGTTTTTCCAAGAATCCCCCATCAATCACATTCAGAGTAGATCAACAATCCACAAATACCCGAAATTCAATTAATTCATCCTGAGCAGCAGTAGTGGCAGATAGGAATACTCCATTAGAATTTAAACAGGCAATACGAGCATGACTGACCATTTTTTTTTCTTTCTTCCTACGAAGCACACAGTTCTTAATAAAATGACCAGAATTTCCGCAATAGAAACACAAGCCTTCAGAAAGTCGGCGGTCTTTTTCCTGAGAGCGGGGTGCCATCGCCCCAATTTCCATCGGCTCTCCATTGTCAGCACAGAACCTCTCAGGACTCGAAGCTGACATAGCAGAGGATTTGATCTCATTAACCATTTCACGCAGTCTCCTGTCTACCCGTATAGCTAATTGCATTGCCTCCTGCAAGTTTCCAGGTGTGGGATAAGCAATCAGTAAATCCTTAACCCTTTCACCTAGTCCTGCAAGAAACAAGCTTTTCAAAGCTGAATCGTTCCACCCCACCTGGGCAGACCACCGACGGAAGTGAGAACAATATTTTTCCACATTACCTGATCCCTGCCTCAAACGTCTTAATTCAGACTCAGCAGATGAGACACGATCAGGATCATCGTACAACAAACCCAAAGCAGAAAAAAAACTATCCACTGATCTAAAGCACGTATCACTAGGTTGGAGAGAGAAGGCCCATCCCTGAGGATCTTTGCGCAAAAGTGACATTATGATCCCTATGCGCTGTGATTCATCACCAGAGGATCCGGGTCTCAAACGAAAATATAATAGACAAGCATTTTTAAAAGAAAAAAAATCTTGTTGTTCGCCAAAAAATAAATCAGGCAGACGTACCTTAGGTTCCACAAAATGCGCTCCAGACCAGCTACTCACGTGTTGTTGGAGCTTGGTCACCTCCAGAGAGAGTCCCTGCAAGCGTTGAGCCAAATCTTGCACCAAGACCATGATGGAAAACTGGAGGTCTTTCCTTGGAGAAATTTTTTTTTTTTTATGGCTGGACTTACTGTTATGATCTGCTACAGAGACTAAGGAAAGAGAAGAGATCTGTCCCTACAATAGAACTAAACTAGATCCCTACGATGTAACGGGGAACCTGATCCTGCGATCAGACCCGCTAAAGTCCTCGGCTAGTCTGAACGCAGACCTATAGATGTGAGGGAGGGATCCCTGCAAGATCTAGGGACTGGGAAAAGTTGGACACCTCCTAGCAGAAATAGTAGCAGTCAAAGACAAACACACAACAAAAAGGCATAGGGGTCAGAAGACCTAGCAAAACTAACAGAGAACGGCAACAGAGCAACAAGCTAGCTCAACAGTAGTAAATACAAATGAAGTCCAGCAAAGCCAGGAGGGCGGAGCTGGATTAAATAGGCAAAATGGTCATGTGACCAGCAAACTAAAAAAAAACTAACAGGAGAGTTGTAACAGCCAGTAGTGCTGAGCATGCATGGTCAGATAAGGTGCTATCCAAGCGTGCTCGGGTGTTATCCGAATATCTTGTAGTGCTCTGCTAATACGCTCGAGTCCCTGCGATAGCATGTTTTGCTGCGGTAGACAGATGCAACACATGTAGGGATTACCTAAAAAACAGGCAATTCCTGCATGTGTTGTGTCTGCCTCTGCCTACTGCCACAAAACATGCTACCACAGGGACTCGAGCATATTAGCAGAGCTAATATACTCGGATAACACCTGAGCATGCTTGGATAATTTTCACGGTTCCACCCCTCACTGTGTCTGGGATGCAGTTACTGACAGCTCAGCTGTCCAATCTTGTTCAGGGGCATGCTGGAGCTGTCAGTACTGTGATTGACAGCTCGACCATCCAATCTGCTACATGGGCGTGCAATAGCTGTTAGTGTGGTGATTGACAGCTCGGCTATCCAACCTGAGACTGGGAGGCACTGGCTATCTTCAGGTGCTCATTATCCCAGTTGAATGCCTGAATACTTAACTGAGCTGTTTGTCCCAGATCTCGGCCAGATGTACATTCAGCTAGTGTGAGGTTAGTGCTCTGTGCCTTGAGTTCTGTTTATTGATCTTCTGTCTATTTTAAATTTTATTCTCAATCGGTTCACAGTCTACTGTAAATGTGGTCAAGCAGTCCACATCTAGTGTATATGCTGTGGTCAGTCACTCAGTCCATTCTTTATAATTAATGGCCTTCGGTTGAAACTCGAGCCATGACGACTGGATGAATTAACAATCTTTAGGAAGATCAATCTTGCGCAAGACTAGATAGGTCCACTAGGATCTTCTCCACCATTATCTTGATAGTATCAATCCATTGGATTGGTTGCTGGTCTTGCTCTTTGCTTTCTTCCTTCTATACTTCAAAGTATGATGTCCTTTTCCAGTAATTGCGTCTTCCAGTCAATCCATAGACTAGTGTAAATGCTGTTGTCAGTCAGTCCACAACTAATTTAAATGCTGTGGACTGTCAGTCCTCGTAAATTTTGTGGTCAATTGGTCCACAGTGTAGTCTTAATACTGTGGTCAGTCTGTTGTAATCGCGGTATTGATTGCTACACCGCTTAATAGAAGGCTATTCTATGAAACAGAATAGGGGATTCCTCACTTTAGAATACAGAGGATAAGGAAAAGAAATGTTCCTTATGTCTCTACCTAAGATAAGGTTGTGTTATACTAGGAGTTGTGTATAGAAAATATACATATGTAAAACACTAACAGTAAATTCTCATGTATCAGGAAGGTGTTGTCACACCTCCGCAGGTCTAGAACTTATGCCTAGACCGACTATTATCAGTAATTAATATGAATATTAATTACCTGTTATGTGACTTTCCATATTCTATTCTTGGAGTCCACAAGGAAACATTTCAAATCCCACCATGTCAATGGGCGTCAGTCACCTGTAAATATTCAAAAGAGTGATAATATGTTCCTGCTACATGCTATACACACCAAAAAGTATAACACTCTAGGGCCAAAATTACTTATTTCGAAGATAAAGACTGTGGTCAGTCGGTCTGCATTTTATTATAAAAAATGTAGTCAGACAGTCCAGAGTCTATAACAAATTTTATGCTCAATCAGTTCACAGTCTACTGTAAATGTGGTCAGGCAGTCCACATCTAGTGTGTATGCTGTGGTCAGTCAGTCCACATCTAGTGTATATGCTGTGGTCGGTCATTCAGTCCACAGTGTAATTTTAATGTCTTTTGTAATCGCGGTATTGATTGTTACACCACTGATAACAAGGCTATTCTATGAAATAGAATAAGGGATTCCTCACTTTAGAAGACAGAGGTTGGCCCACAGTCTACTGTTAATATGATCAGGCAGTCCACACCTAGTGTTAATGCTGTGGTCAGTCAGTCTATTTTTTATTATTAACGGCCTTCGGTTGAAACTCGAGCCATGACGACTGGATGAATTAACGATCTTTGAGAAGATCAATTTTGTGCAAGACTAGATAGGTCCACTAGGGTTTTCTTCACCATTATCTTGATAGTGTCAATCCTTTGGATTGGTTGCTGGTCTTCCTCTTTGCCTACTTCCTTCTATTCCTCCGAGTATGATGTCCCTTTCCAGTAATTGCTGTCTTCCAGTCAATCCATAGACTAGTGTAAATGCTGTTGTCAGTCAGTCCACACCTAATTTAAATGCTGTGGATTGTCAGTCCTCGTAAATTTTGTGGTCAATTGGTCCACAGTGTAGTCTTAGCTGTGGTCAGTCTCTTGTAATCGCGGTATTGATTGTTGCACCGCTGATTACAAGGCTATTCTATGAAATAGAATAGGGGATTCCTCATTTTAAAAGACAGAGGTTGGCCCACAGTCTAGTCTACTGTAAATGTGGTCAAGCAGTCCACACCTAGTGTGAATGCTGTGGTCAGTCAGCCCATTTTTTATTATTAACGGCCTTCGGTTGAAACTCCAGCCATGACGACTGGATGAATTAACAATCTTTAGGAAGATTATTTTTGTGAAAGACTACATAGGTCCAATAGGGTCTTCTCCACCGTTATCTTGATAGTGTCAATCCTTTGGATTGGCTGCTGGTCTTCCTCTTTGCTTTCTTCCTTCTATACTTCAAAGTATGATGTCCCTTTTCAGTAATTGCTGTCTTCAAGTCAATCCATAGACTAGTGTAAATGCTGTTGTCAGTCTGTCCACACCTAATTTAAATGCTGTGGACTGTCAGTCCTCGTAAATTTTGTGGTCAATTGGTCCACAGTGTAGTCTTAATAGTGAGGCCAGTCTCTTGTAATCGCGGTATTGATTGTTACACCGCTGATTACAAGGCTATTCTATGAAACAGAATAAGGGATTCCTCACTTTAGAATACAGAGGATAAGGAAAAGAAATGTTCCTTATGTCTCTACCTAAGATATGGTTGTGTTATACTAGGAGTTGTGTATAGAAAATATACATATGTAAACCACTAACAGTATATTCTCATGTATCAGAAAGGTGTCACACCTCCGCAGGTCTAGAACTTATGCCTAGACTGACTATTATCAGTAATTAATATGAATATTAATTACCTGTTATGTGACTTTCCACATTCTTTTCTTGGAGTCCACAAGGAAACATTTCAAATCCCACCATGTCAAAGGGCGTCAGTCACCTGTAAATATTCAAAAGAGTGATAATATGTTCCTGCTACATGCTATACACAACAAAAAGTATAACACTCTAGGACCAAAATTACTTATTTCAAAGATAAAGACTGTGGTCAGTCGGTCTGCATTTTATTATAAAAACAGTAGCCAGACAGTCCATTTTAAATTTTATGCTCAATTGGTTCACAGTCTACTGTAAATGTGGTCAGGCAGTCCACATCTAGTGTATATGCTGTGGTCAGTCCATTTTTTATTATTAATGGCCTTTGGTAGAAACTCTAGCAATGATGTGTTAGGTGTTTGCTGGATTTGAAATGGGTTCAGAATCATCAGTGGATTCTGTGGTTTCCCATTCTGGTCCAGCCAGGGCTGATGCTGCTCAGCATCATTGTTGTTCCCAATGACTAGCTGGTGCACGAGATGTGCAGGTTGTCTCTTGGGTATTTGTACCTAGCAACATGAAGCATAGGTTGCGGAGGGAGACAGGGCTTCTGCAGCCTAAGTCCAGGATGCATCGCACTGAGCATGCCCGTGACATGGCGGACCGTGATTGGTGGTTTGGGAGTCAGCTGACCCGGTCACCTGGCACCGCCTGATTGGTCTTGGGTGACGTCACCAATGGTGCGACGGTGCGCAGGGCTTAATCTTTAAAAGACCCGCCCACAAACATGGCGGCGAGCTCTGATCTTTGAGCAATGATGGTGTGTGGACGCTTGGTCTCTTGGGCTCCACGTGTGTTTTAGTTTCTGCTAGGCAGGTGTAGTGGAAATAGGCAGGCTAGTTGAAATAGGCAGGTAGCTTCGTCTCACGGTCTGGCTCAGGCAAAGGGGTCGCCTTACACCCCAAGCAACCTGCTGACGCCCCAGGCTGCATCGCGGACCCCGGGTTCGGTTGCGTTCCATTATAATAAAGTTGTTTGCAATCGTCCCCTTAACAGTATCAGAGCGCCAGGGTCTTGCTAAACATGGCTGACAACCAGCAACTGCAGCGCTATATACAGCAACTTGAGGCCAGACTTAGGACTCTGGAACAAGCTGCCCCGGTCGCTGATATCACTGCAGTAGCTACCCTGGCAGCTTCTCAAGCAGCCAATCTGGTTAACACGGCTGCGGTGAATGCTGCGACTGCTGCAACTGCCCCATTACCCCGTTTTGCTCTCCCAGAAAAATTTTCTGGGGACAGTAAATCCTGCAGGGGTTTTATTAATTTATGCTCCATTCATTTGAAGAAGATGGAGGCACGGTTCCCCTCCGAAAGAGCCAAAGTGGGTTAATTCATCTCATTACTCTCCCACAGGGCTCTGGAGTGGGTTACTCCTCTTTGGGAGTGGAATGATCCGGTTGTGGCTAATGCGGGTCTTTTCCTTAAGACCCTAAAGAGTGTATTCCTAGGTCCTCAGGTCACGCATGATACGCTCTTAAGCTTCTTGCGTTGATCCAGGGTTCGGCCACTGCCAGCCACTATGCCATCCAGTTCAGAACCTTAGCGGCTGAACTGAATTGGCCTGAGCGGTCGCTTATCCCGGTGTTTTGGAGGGGGTTGGCAGGGCATATTAAAGATGCTCTAGCTACCAGAGAGATCCCAACCTCTCTGGAAGAGTTGATCACTCTCGCTAACCGAATAGATCTGCGTCATGCAGAACGCAAGTTAGAGCTGGAGGTTTCCAGACCTCGGTTTCGGTTGGCATCCTCTTTCTATAGACCTATCTCCAAACCCGCGGGTCTCGACCCGGAGCCTGAGGATATGGATATATCCCGGACTAAGTCTAAACCCCCTCGTTCCCGACCTGCACATCTCTTGGAGTACCCCCTTAATAAGCGTTCCAAGCGGTCGGGAAACGAGAGTGTCTAACCACCGTTGGAGGGGGTGTGTTAGATTCAGGGGTTTCCTCCTCCAAATTATTGTATGAGGTGACGTTGTCCTTCGGAACAACCATGGTTACTGCCAGGGCGTGGGTGGATTCTGGAGCTGATGGCAATTTTTTGTCATCAACATTTGCCCAGAGGCATGCCATCCCTATGGAGTTACTGCCCAAGCCAATGAACATCAGAGTGGTCAACGGTTCTCTGCTGGACACACAAATCACGCACCAGTCAGCCCCCCTCACCATGTCGTTTCCTCAGGGTCACTGGGAGGTTATCTCTTTCCTTATTATCCCCGGGGGATTAGGTGAGGTGCCCGAGACCCAGGCCATGTCGGACTATATCAAAGAGAACCTGGCCCGGGGGTTTATCTAAAAATCGGTCTCTCCTGCTGGAGCGGCGTTTTTCTTCGTCCAGAAGAGGGTGATTTACGTCCCTGCATTGATTACAGAGGACTAAATGCCATCACCATCAAAAATAAATACCCTCTGCCCCTTATTTCTGAACTATTCGACATGTTGCGAGGGGCTAACATCTTCACTAAATTGGACCAGCGAGGGGCCTATAATCTTGTGAGAATCCGTGAGGGTGACGAGTGGAAAACAGTCTTTAACACTCGTGATGGTCATTACGAGTATCTCGTCATGCCTTTCGGGTTATGCAATGCCCCTGCGGTTTTTCAAGATTTTGTCAACGATATCTTTCGGGATTTGCTGCTATCTTCCGTGGTAGTCTATCTTGATGATATCCTTATCTTTTCCCCGGACCTCTCCACACACAGAGAGGATGTTCGCAGAGTTTTTGAACGATTGCGAGCAAATTCTTTGTATTGTAAGCTGGAGAAGTGTCAGTTTGAACGAGAGTCTCTACCGTTCCTGGGCTACATCATATCCAGTAAGGGATTGGCTATGGACCCACAAAAGTTGGTGGCTGTACAGAACGGCAGGAGCCCCACTCCCTTAAAGCGGTACAACGCTTCATGGGCTTTATCAACTACTACCGGCAGTTCATACCACATTTTTCCACACTGGTGTCTCCTTTAGCCGCTTTAACCAGGAAGGGGGCCAATCACAAGAATTGGTCTAAGGAGACATCCGAGGTGTTCCAGGAGATTAAGTCCTAATTTTCTAGAGCTCCCATTCTCCATCGCCCGGATGTGGACAAGCCATTTTTCCTGGAGGTCGATGCCTCCTCTGTGGGAGCAGGAGCGGTTCTCTCTCAAAAGAATGAACAGGGTCGGACAAGGCCATGTTTTATCTTCTCCAAGACCTTCTCTCCAGCAGAGAAGAATTATACGATTGGTGACAAAGAGTTACTTGCTATTAAGATGGCTTTTTCGGAATGGAGGTACCTCTTGGAGGGAGCTAAACATCCTTTCGTGGTATATTCCGATCATAAAAATCTTTCGTACCTACAGGCGGCGCAGCGACTTAACCTGAGGCAGGCCAGGTGGTCTCTTTTCTTTTTCCGGTTCAATTTCTCTATTCACTTTTTAAAAGGGGAAAAGAACCCCCGGGCGGACGCTTTGTCCCAGTCTATGGATACGGCTGAGGATGAGGACGAGCCCAGGCTTATTTTTCCTCCAGAGTGTATGCGGACGGTGGCTCCAGTGTCTCTAAACCAGGTCCCTCCCGGGAGGACATTCGTTTCTCCTAATTTACAGAATGAGGTACTCTCCTGGGCACATGCCTCTAAGATCGGAGGTCATTTTGGGGTCAAACATACCACGGAGTTTCTCCAACGGTCTTATTGGTGGCCTTGGTTATCCCAGGACGTTAAAGAATATGTCCAAGCGTGTGTCTCCTGTGCAAGAAACAAATCGTCCCGTCAGAAGCCGGCTGGTCTTCTTCATCCGTTACCCGTGGCGGATAGACCTTGGGAGCTGGTTGGGATGGATTTTATTGTCGAGTTACCTAAGTCCCGGGGAAACGTGACAATATGGGTGGTGTCTGACCATTTTTCTAAGATGGTTCACCTGGTTCCTCTGCCTAGGGTTCCCTCTTCCCAGGTTCTGGCATCACTGTTCATTTGTCACGTTTTCTGTCTCCACGGAATGCCTGATAGGATAGTCTGTGAACGGGGTCCACAGTTTTCCTCCCGGTTCTGGAAAGAATTGTGTAATTTGCTTAGCATTGAACTGAATCTTTCTACTGCCTATCACCCGGAGACCAATGGTCTGGTGGAACGCACTAACCAGACGCTTGTGACATACTTGCGTCATTTCGTTTCGGCCAACCAGAATGACTGGGCGATATTGCTCCCCTGGCCAGAGTTTGCCCTAAACAACGCTGTGGCAGATTCCACAGGTCAGACTCCGTTTCTCCTAAATAATGGCCAACATCCGCGAGTCCCGGTTCCTATGCCAGTTTCCTCTGTGGAACCTGGGGTCAGAGATTGGGCTCTGGAGGCGCGGGAGGTTTGGGATCATACCCAGGATGCGATATTGGCCTCCAAGAATCGGATGAGAGAGTCGGCTGACACTCATCGCCGTCCAGCCCCCGTATTCTCCCCGGGCGACAGGGTGTGGCTCGCGGCTCGCAATATCAGAGTACGCGGGGAATCCGCTAAGTTAGCCCCCCGTTTTATTGGTCCTTTCAGAATTTTGGCCCAAATAAACCCCGTTGTGTACCTGTTACAGTTACCACGACACATGAGGATTCACAACACTTTTCATGTTTCGCTCCTTAAGTCGGTTCGCCTGTCGAAATTCTCGGAACCCCAACCTGCTCCAGACTCCAGGGGTGATGATTTCGAGGTACAGGCGATTGTGGGGTCTAAGATGGTTCATGGAAAAAAATATTACCTTGTACACTGGAGGGGCCATGGATCTGAGGATTGTTCATGGGAACCAGTGGACCACATTCATGCTCCATTGCTCATTGAGGAATATGAGTGTCAAGTGGAGGGGGATGTTAAAAGGGGTGATAATGTAAAGCGTCGGGTGTTTGCTGGATCTGAAATGGGTTCAGATTCATCAGTGGATTCTGTGGTCTCCCATTCTGGTCCAGCTGGGGCAAATGCTGCTCAGCATTGTTGTCGGTCCCAATGCCTAGCTGGTGCATGAGATGTGCAGGTTGTCTCTTGGGTATTTGTGCCTAGCAACATGAAGCATAGGTTGCAGAGGGAGACAGGGCTTCTGCAGCCTAAGTCCAAGATGCATCGCACTGAGCATGCCCGTGACATGGCGGACCGTGATTGGTGGTTTGGGAGTCAGCTGACCCGGTGACCTGGCACCGCCTGATTGGTCGCGGGTGACGTCACCAATGGTACGACGGTGGGCAGGGCTTAATCTTTAAAAGACCCGCCCACAAACATGGCGGCGCGCTCTGATCTTTGAGCAATGATGGTGTTGTGTGGACGCTTGGTCTCTTGGGCTCCACGTGTGCTTTAGTTTCTGCTAGGCAGGTGTAGTGGAAGTAGGCACGCTAGTTGAAATAGGCAGGTAGCTTCGTATCACGGTCTGGCTCAGGCAAAGGGGTCGCCTTACACCCCAAGCAGCCTGCAGACGCCCTATCTCTGATAACACCTGTAAGCCACGTGGAGTGATACTCCTCAGTCTGGTAGCACGCCGGCTGGAGGCACGTATGCACCGGCGTGAGTCACACATGCATCCAAGCGCCAACAGCGTAGTCCCTGTGCTGCAACAGGTCTACAGATATATTATTTATCGCACATCTCCCGTGTCGTTAACGGAGAAAGTGCGAATCCCTATTCCCGTTCCGGTGTGCTGTAACACGGAGGGGATTGTTATTTAAGTTGGTTGTTTCATTCTCACCCAGAAGGTGTTCGGCCGCAGTCCTCCAGGCCGCATCGCGGACCCCGGGTTCGGTTGCGTTCCATTATAATAAAGTTGTTTGCAACCGTTCCCTTAACATGACGACTGGATGAATTAACGATCTTTGGAAAGATCAATTTTGTGCAAGACTAGATAGGTCCACTAGGGCTTTCTTCACCATTATCTAGATATTGTCAATCCTTTGGATTGGTTGCTGGTCTTCCTCTTTGCCTACTTCCTTCTATTCTTCTGAGTATGATGTCCTTTTCCAGTAATTGCTCTCTTCCAGTCAATCCATAGACTAGTGTAAATGCTGTTGTCAGTCAGTCCACACCTAATTTAAATGCTGATTACAAAGCTATTCTATGAAACAGAATAAGGGATTCCTCACTTTAGAAGACAGAGGATAATGAAAAGAAATGTTCCTTATGTCTCTACCTAAGATATGGTTGTGTTATACTAGGAGTTGTGTATAGAAAATATACATATGTAAACCACTAACAGTATATTCTCATGTATCAGAGAGGTGTTGTCACACCTCCGCAGGTCTAGAACTTATGCCTAGACTGACTATTATCAGTAATTAATATGAATATTAATTACCTGTTATGTGACTTTCCACATTCTTTTCTTGGAGTCCACAAGGAAACATTTCAAATCCCACGATGTCAATGGGCGTCAGTCACCTGTAAATATTCAAAAGAGTGATAATATGTTCCTGCTACATGCTATACACACCAAAAAGTATAACACTCTAGGGCCAAAATTACTTATTTCAAAGATAAAGGCTGTGGTCAGTCGGTTTGCATTTTATTATAAAAATTGTAGTCAGATAGTCCACAGTCTATTTTAAATTTTCTGCTCAATCGTTTCACAGTATACTGTAAATGTGATCAGGCAGTCCACATCTAGTGTATATGCTGTGTAACATCCCTGGCGGCATTCTTGCATGGTGCACCACCTCCCACCATGCAAGACCGCAATCTTACCCTTCAGTCCAGCCTGCAAGCCGTGTTCCTGTTCATGCTGTGTGCATTCCTCTTGACTGTCGGCTTAGGGCTGCGGCCCGGTTAGTTTCTGATTCTTATAGCTGCTGTGGGCACACCCCTAATGCGTCTCCAGCTTATTGCTGTCAGTCACTAGATATTTAAACCCCCTCCACCCAGAAGGAGGTGCCTGTGCAACACATTCACTCAGTTTGTTCTTGCAACTGTATTGTCAGGTCCTGTCCTCTTACCTGTATCTTCTAGTCTGTGTCCGCCATCTCTGGTGGCTGTATACCCAGACCTGTTACCTGTGTCTTCTAGTCCATCTCCGCCATCTCTGGGGGCTGTATACTCAGACCCGTTTCTGTATCTCGTTGCAGTAGCAGTTCCTGTCTGAACTGTCTCCTAGTCTGTTACTTGTTTTGTCTTTATGTCCGTACCCTCCCTTTTCCTGCATTGACTGAACCTGCACCTAGCTCCAATTCGTTGTCTCTGTATTTATGTTTGTGAGTTTTGTGTCAACTAGCTACTTCATTGTAAGTACCTTGTGTGTATCTAGTTCTGCTTGTCTCCTTTCCCTTCCTTTGTATCTACCTTCTGTGTTCTAGCCATCTTTCTGAATTCTCCTATGTGTTCCATGGGAACAGAGCCCTGTCCTCTCTGCCTGCTTCGTCAGCCCTGTTCTGCTCTGCCTTGTCCACTGCTCGAGCGGTTCCTTTCTGCTCTGCCTTGTATACCGCACCTGCGGTTTAGCTCTGCTCCGCTTGTTCTCCGCGTCTGCGTTTTTTTTGCTCTGCTTTGCTTGTCTACCGCATCTGCGGGTTTTGCTCTGTTCAGCTTTGTCTACCTCATCTGCGGTTTTGCTCTGCTTTGCTTGTCTACCTCATCTGTGGTTTTGCTCTGCTTTGCTTGTCTACCGCATCTGCGGGTTTTGCTCTGCTCAGCTTTGTCTACCGCATCTGCGGTTTTGCTCTGCTCAGCTTTGTCTACCGCATCTGCGGTTTTGCTCTGCTTTGCTTGTCTACCGCATCTGCGGGTTTTGCTCTGCTCAGCTTTGTCTACCGCATCTGCGGTTTTGCTCTGCTCAGCTTTGTCTACAGCATCTGCGGTTTTGCTCTGCTTTGCTTGTCTACCGCATTTGCGGGTTTTGCTCTGCTCAGCTTGTCTACCGCATCTGCGGGTTTTGCTCTGCTCAGCTTGTCTACCGCATGTGCGGTTTTGCTCTCTGCCTAGTCTACCGCTCCGTCGGTTCCTTTCTGCTTTGCCGTGTTCACCGCACCTGCGGTTTAGATTTGCTTTGCTAGCTCACCGCTCCGGCGGTTCCTCTTTGCTCTGCCTTGTTCACCGCACTTGCGGTTTAATTCTGCTCTGCCTTGTCCTCCGCTCCGGCGGTTTTGCTTTACTCTACTTGTCTACCGCGTCTCCGGCTCTGTTCCTGTCTCCCAGTCTGTACTGGACTCTATCCAGCTTGGGCTCCAACCTGCTAGTACCCACCTGTCCGCACTCCAGCCATGCTTGCTAGTACCCCATCTGTCTGCACACCAGCCTTGCTTACTAGTACCCCCCCTGTCTGCATACCTGCCATGCCTGCCAGTGCCCACCTGTCTGTATGCCAGCTTAACCCGCCTGTTCCTGCATTCTCCAGTGTGGGTCAACAGCTGTGACCGGGGTATGACCTGGTGTAGCACCTGGTCCCTCTGCTCGGTTCCTTCTTGGTTCACGGAGTCGTTAGCCGCCGTGCTACCTTGGTCGGATCGGGTTGATACTTAGTTACGCCCCTCCAAGCACTCCTCGGTTCATGGTACAGTGGGAACACTAATCATGCTCACGCCTGTCAGACCGGGCGTGAGCGTAACATGCTGTGGTCAGTCAGTCCATTCTTTATAATTAATGGCCTTGGGTTGAAACTCGAGCCATGACGACTTGATGAATTAATGATCTCAAGGAAGATCAATCTTGTGCAAGACTAGATAGGTGTTATGTTCTGCTACCAGAGCTAAGGAAAGAGAGGAGATCTGTCCCTACGATAGAACTCAGCTTTATCCCTACGATGTAATAGGGGACCTGATCCTGCGATCAGACCTGCTAAAGTCCTAAGCTAGTCTGTACGGAGACCTATAGATGTGGGGAAGGAATCCCTACAAGTACTAAGGACTGGGAGGAAAATGGGACACCTCCTAACAGAAATAGTAGCAGACAGACAAACAAACAAAATATATAGAACACTGAGGTCCGTAGACCAAGCAAACTAACAGAGTTAGATACAGAGCACAGGCTAGCTAAAGAGTAGAAATACAATGAAGTCCAGCAAAGCCAGAAGGGCGGAGCAGGATTAAATAGGCCAAAAAGGTCATGTGACCAGCAAAGGAAAAAACCTAAGAGCAAGGTTCTAACAATAGGTCCACTAGGGTCTTCTTCACCATTATCTTGATAGTATCAATCCATTGGATTGGTTGCTGGTCTTGCTCTTTGCTTTCTTCCTTCTATACTTCAAAGTCTGATGTCCTTTTCCATTGATTGCTGTCTTCCAGTCAATCCTTAGACTAGTGTAAATGCTGTTGTCAGTCAGTCCACAACTAATTCAAACGCTGTGGACTGTCAGTCCTTTTAAATGTTGTGGTCATTCAGTCCACAGTGTAGTCTTAGTAGTGTGGTCAGTCTCTTGTAATTGCGGTATTGATTGTTACACCGCTGATTGCAAGGCTATTCTATGAAATAGAATAGGGGATTCCTCACTTTAGAAGACAGAGGTTGGCCCACAGTCTACTGTAAATATGATCAGGCAGTCCACACCTAGTGTGAATGCTGTGGTCAGTCAATCCATTTTTTATTATTAACGGCCTTCGGTTGAAACTCGAGCTATGAAGACTTGATGAATTAATGATCTTTGGGAAGATCAATTTTGTGAAAGACTAAATAGGTCCACTAGGGTCTTCTACACCGTTATCTTGATAGTGTCAATCCTTTGGATTGGTTGCTGGTCTTCCTCTTTGCTTTCTTCCTTCTATACTTCATAGTATGATGTCCTTTTCCATTGATTGCTGTCTTCCATTCATCCTTAGACTAGTGTAAATGCTGTTGTCAGTCAGTCCACAACTAATTCAAACGCTGTGGACTGTCAGTCCTTTAAAATGCTGTGGTCATTCAGTCCACAGTGTAGTCTTAATACTGTGGTCAGTCTCTTGTAATCGCGGTATTGATTGTTACACCGCTGATTACAAGGCTATTCTATGAAACAGAATAAGAAATTCCTCACTTTAGAAGACAGAGGATAAGGAAAAGAAATGTTCCTTATGTCTCTACCTAAGATATGGTTGTGTTATACTATGAGTTGTGTATAGAAAATATACATATGTAAACCACTAACAGTATATTCTCATGTATCAGAAAGGTGTTGTCACACCTCCGCAGGTCTAGAACTTATGCCTAGACCGACTATTATCAGTAATTAATTTGAATATTAATTACCTGTTATGTGACTTTCCACATTCTTTTCTTGGAGTCCACAAGGAAACATTTCAAATCCCACGATGTCAATGGGCGTCAGTCACCTGTAAATATTCAAAAGAGTGATAATATGTTCCTGCTACATTCTATACACACCAAAAAGTATAACACTCTAGGGCCAAAATTACTTATTTCAAAGATAAAGACTGTGGTCAGTCGGTCTGCATTTTATTATAAAAATTGTAGTCAGACAGTGCACAGTCTATTTTAAATTTTATGCTCAATCGGTTCACAGTCTACTGTAAATGTGGTCAGGCAGTCCACATCTAGTGTATATGCTGTGGTCAGTCAGTCAGTCCATTCTTTATATTTAATGGCCTTCGGTTGAAACTCGAGCCATGACGACTTGATGAATTAATGATCTTTAGGAAGATCAATCTTGTGCAAGACTAGATAGGTCCACTAGGGTCTTCTTCACCATTATCTTGATAGTATCAATCAATTGGATTGGTTGCTAGTCTTCCTCTTTGCTTTCCTCCTTCTATATTTCAAAGTATGATGTCCTTTTCCAGTGATTGCTGTTTTCCATTCAATCCTTAGACTAGTGGAAATGCTGTTGTCAGTCAGTCCACAACTAATTCAAACGCTGTGGACTGTCAGTCCTTTTAAATGTTGTGGTCATTTAGTCCACAGTGTAATTTTAATACTGTGGTCAGTCTCTTGTAATCGCGGTATTGATTGTTACACCGCTGATTACAAGGCTATTCTATGAAATAGAATAAGGGATATCTCACTTTAAAAGACAGAGGTTGGCCCACAGTCTAGTCTACTGTAAATATGATCAGGCAGTCCACACCTAGTGTGAATGCTGTGGTCAGTCAGTCCATTTTTTATTATTAACGGCCTTGGGTTGAAATTTGAGCCATGACGACTGGATGAATTAACGATCTTTAGGAAGATCAATTTTGTGAAAGACTACATAGGTCCACTAGGCTCTTCACCACCGTTATCTTGATAGTATCAATCCTTAGGATTGGCTGCTGGTCTTCCTCTTTGCTTTCTTCCTTCTATACTTCAAAGTATGATGTCCTTTTCCAGTGATTGCTGTCTTCCAGTCAATCCTTAGACTAGTGTAAATGCTGTTGTCAGTCAGTCCACAACTAATTCAAACGCTGTGGACTGTCAGTCCTTTAAAATGCTGTGGTCATTCAGTCCACAGTGTAGTCTTAATAATGTGGTCAGTCTCTTGTAATCCCGGTATTGATTGTTACACCGCTGATTACAAGGCTATTCTATGAAATAGAATAAGGGATTCCTCCTTTTAAAAGACAGAGGTTGGCCAACAGTCTAGTCTATTGTAAATGTAGTCAAGCAGTCCACACCTAGTGTGAATGCTATACTCAGGCAGTCCACACCCAGTGTGAATGCTGTGGTCAGTCAGCCCATTTTTTATTAACGGCCTTCGGATGAAACTCGAGCCATGACGACTGGATGAATTAACGATCTATAGGAAGATCAATTTTGTGAAAGACTACTTAGGTCCAGTAGGGTCTTCTCCACCGTTATCTTGATAGTGTCAATTCTTTGGATTGGCTGCTGGTCTTACTCTTTGCTTTCTTTCTTCTATACTTCAAAGTATGATGTCCTTTTCCAGTGATTGCTGTCATCCAGTCAATCCTTAGACTAGTGTAAATGCTGTTGTCAGTCAGTCCACACCTAATTTAGATGCTGTGGACTGTCAGTCCTCGTAAATTTTGTTGTCAATTGGTCCACAGTGTAGTCTTAATGCTGTGGTCAGTCTCTTGTAATCGCGGTATTGATTGTTACACCGCTGATTACAAGGCTATTCTATGAAACAGAATAAGGGATTCCTCACTTTAGAATACAGAGGATAAGGAAAAGAAATGTTCCTTATGTCTCTACCTAAGATATGGTTGTGTTATACTAGGAGTTGTGTATAGAAAATATACATATGTAAACCACTAACAGTATATTCTCATGTATCAGAAAGGTGTTGTCACACCTCCGCAGGTCTAGAACTTATGCCTAGACCGACTATTATCAGTAATTAATATGAATATTAATTACCTGTTATGTGACTTTCCACATTCTTTTCTTGGAGTCCACAGGAAACATTTCAAATCCCACCATGTCAAAGGGCGTCAGTCACCTGTAAATATTCAAAAGAGTGATAATATGTTCCTGCTACATGCTATACACAACAAAGAGCATAACACTCTAGGGCCAAAATTACTTATTTCAAAGATAAAGACTGTGGTCAGTCGGTCTGCATTTTATTATAAAAATTGTAGTCAGACAGTCCACTCTAAATTTTATGCTCAATTGGTTCACAGTCTACTGTAAATGTGGTCTGGCAGTCCACATCTAGTGTATATGCTGTGGTCAGTCCATATTTTATTATTAAAGGCCTTTGGTAGAAACTCTAGCAATGATGTGTTGGGTGTTTGCTGGATCTGAAATGGGTTCAGAATCATCTGTGGATTCTATGGTCTACCATTCTGGTCCAGCCAGGGCAGATGCTGCTCAGCATCATTATCAGTCCCAACGACTAGCTGGTGCACGAGATGTGCAGGTTGTCTCTTGGGTATTTGTGCCTAGCAACATGAAGCATAGGTTGCGGAGGGAGACAGGGCTTCTGCAGCCTAAGTCCAGGATGCATCGCACTGAGCATGCCCGTGACATGGCGGACCGTGATTGGTGGTTTGGGAGTCAGCTGACCCGGTGACCTGGCACCGCCTGATTGGTCGTGGGTGACGTCACCAATGGTGCGACGGTGCGCAGGGCTTAATCTTTAAAAGACCCGCCCACAAACATGACTGCGCGCTCTGATCTTTGAGCAATGATGGTGTGTGGACGCTTGGTCTCTTGGGCTCCACGTGTGTTTTATTTTCTGCTAGGCAGGTGTAGTGGAAATAGGCAGGCTAGTTGAAATAGGCAGGTAGCTTCGTCTCACGGTCTGGCTCAGGCAAAGGGGTCGCCTTACACCCCAAGCAGCCTGCAGACCCCCCAGGCTGCATCGCGGACCCCGGGTTCGGTTGCGTTCCATTATAATAAAGTTGTTTGCAATCGTCCCCTTAACAGTATCAGAGCGCCAGGGTCTTACTGAACATGGCTGACAAACAGCAACTGCAGCGCTATATACAGCAACTTGAGGCCAGACTTAGGACTCTGGAACAAGCTGCCCCGGTCGCTGATATCACTGCAGTAGCTACCCTGGCAGCTTCTCAAGCAGCCAATCTGGTTAACACGGCTGCGGAGAATGCTGCGACAGCTGCAACTGCCCCATTACCCCGTTTTGCTCTCCCAGAAAAATTTTCTGGGGACAGTAAATCCTGCAGGGGTTTTATTAATTTATGCTCCATTCATTTGAAGATGATGGAGGCACGGTTCCCAAAGTGGGTTATTTCATCTCATTACTCTCCCACAGGGCTCTGGAGTGGGCTACTCCTCTATGGGAGCGGAATGATCCGGTTGTGGCTAATGCGGGTCTTTTCCTTAAGACCCTAAAGAGTGTGTTCCTAGGTCCTCAGGTCATGCATGATACGCTCTTAAGCTTCTTGCGTTGATCCAGGGTTCGGCCACTGCCAGCCACTATGCCATCCAGTTCAGAACCTTAGCGGCTGAACTGGATTGGCCTGAGCGGTCGCTTATGCCGGTGTTTTGGAGGGGGTTGGCAGGGCATATTAAAGATGCTCTAGCTACCAGAGAGATCCCAACCTCTCTGAAAGAGTTGATCACTCTCGCTAACCGAATAGATCTGCGTCATGCAGAACGCAAGTTAGAGCTGGAGGTTTCCAGACCCCGGTTTCGGAGAATTTCTTCCTGGGGTAAGAATTGTGTGCCTCAATGTATGGTTACAGCCGCCCGGAGGGTAGTCTCAGAGCCTTCTCCCGACTTGTCCGCTCTGCCAGTACAATATCGTAGTTTTGCGGACGTCTTTTCCAAAAAGGGTGCAGAGACTCTACCCCCCCACCGACCGTATGACTGTCCTATTGACTTGGTCCCCGGTACGGAGCCCCCTTGCGGTAGGGTTTATCCCCTCTCTGTACCCGAGACCCAGGCCATGTCAGACTATATCAAAGAGAACCTGGCCCGGGGGTTTATCTGAAAATCGGTCTCTCCTGCTGGAGCGGGGTTTTTCTTCATCCAGAAGAGGGTGATTTACGTCCCTGCATTGATTACAGAGGACTAAATGCCATCACCATCAAAAATAAATACCCTCTGCCCCTTATTTCTGAACTATTCGACATGTTGCGAGGGGCTAACATCTTCACTAAATTGGACCAGCGAGGGGCCTATAATCTTGTGCGAATCCGTGAGGGTGACGAGTGGAAAACAGCCTTTAACACTCGTGATGGTCATTACGAGTATCTCGTCATGCCTTTCGGGTTATGCAATGCCCCTGCGGTTTTTCAAGATTTTGTCAACGATATCTTTCGGGATTTGCTGCTATCTTCCGTGGTAGTCTATCTTGATGATATCCTTATCTTTTCCCCGGACCTCTCCACACACAGAGAGGATGTTCGCAGAGTTTTTGAACGATTGCGAGCAAATTCTTTGTATTGTAAGCTGGAGAAGTGTCAGTTTGAACGAGAGTCTCTACCGTTCCTGGGCTACATCATATCCAGTAAGGGATTGGCTATTGACCCACAAAAGTTGGTGGCGGTACAGAACTGGCAGGAGCCCCACTCCCTTAAAGCGGTACAACGCTTCATGGGCTTTATCAACTGCTACCGGCAGTTCATACCACATTTTTCCACACTGGTGGCTGCTTTAGCCGCTTTAACCAGGAAGGGTGCCAATCCCAAGAATTGGTCTAAGGAGACATCCGAGGCGTTCCAGGAGATTAAGTCCTATTTTTCTAGAGCTCCCATTCTCCATCGCCCGGATGTGGACAAGCCATTTTTCCTGGAGGTCGATGCCTCCTCTGTGGGAGCAGGAGCGGTTCTCTCTCAAAAGAATGAACAGGGTCGGACAAGACCATGTTTTTTCTTCTCCAAGACCTTCTCTCCAGCAGAGAAGAATTATACGATTGGTGACAAAGAGTTACTTGCTATTAAGATGGCTTTTTCGGAATGGAGGTACCTCTTGGAGGGAGCTAAACATCCTTTCGTGGTATATTCCGATCATAAAAATCTTTCGTACCTACAGACGGCGCAGCGTCTTAACCCGAGGCAGGCCAGGTGGTCTCTTTTCTTTTCCCGGTTCAATTTCTGTATTCACTTTTTAAAAGGGGAAAAGAACCCCCGGGCGGATGCTTTGTCCCGGTCTATGGATACCGTTGAGGATGAGGACGAGCCCAGGCTTATTTTTCCTCCAGAGTGTATGCGGACGGTGGCTCCAGTGTCTCTAAACCAGGTCCCTCCCGGGAGGACATTCGTTCCTCCTAATTTACAGAATGAGGTACTCTCCTGGGCACATGCCTCTAAGATCGGAGGTCATTTTGGGGACAAACGTACCACGGAGTTTCTCCAACGGTCGTATTGGCGGCCTCGGTTATCCCAGGACATTAAAGAATATGTCCAAGCGTGTGTCTCCTGTGCAAGAAACAAATCGTCCCGTCAGAAGCCGGCTGGTCTTCTTCATCCGTTACCCGTGGCGGATAGACCTTGGGAGCTGGTTGGGATGGATTTTATTGTCGAGTTACCTAAGTCCTGGGGAAACGTGACAATATGGGTGGTGTCTGACCATTTTTCTAAGATGGTTCACCTGGTTCCTCTGCCTAGGGTTCCCTCTTCCCGTGTTCTGGTATCACTGTTCATTTGTCACGTTTTCCGTCTCCACGGAATGCCTGATAGGATTGTCTGTGAAAGGGGTCCACAGTTTTCCTCCCGGTTCTGGAAAGAATTGTGTAATTTGCTTAGCATTGAACTGAAGCTTTCTACTGCCTATCACCCGGAGACCAATGGTCTGGTGGAACGCACTAACCAGACGCTTGTGACATACTTGCGTCATTTCGTTTCGGCCAACCAGAATGACTGGGCGATATTGCTCCCCTGGGCAGAGTTTGCCCTAAACAACGCTGTGGCAGATTCCACAGGTCAGACTCCGTTTCTCCTAAATAATGGCCAACATCCGCGAGTCCCGGTTCCTATGCCAGTTTCCTCTGTGGAACCTGGGGTCAGAGATTGGGCTCTGGAGGCGCGGGAGGTTTGGGATCATACCCAGGATGCGATATTGGCCTCCAAGAATCGAATGAGAGAGTCGGCTGACACTCATCGCCGTCCAGCCCCCGTATTCTCCCCGGGCGACAGGGTGTGGCTCGCGGCTCGCAATATCAGAGTACGCGGGGAATCCGCTAAGTTTGCCCCCCATTTTATTGGTCCTTTCAGAATTTTGGCCCAAATAAACCCCGTTGTGTACCGGTTACAGTTACCACGACACATGAGGATTCACGACACTTTTCATGTGTCGCTCCTTAAGCCGGTTTGCCTGACCAAATTCTCGGAACCCCAACCTGCTCCAGACTCCAGGGGTGATGATTTCGAGGTACAGGCGATTGTGGGGTCTAAGATGGTTCGTGGAAAAAAATATTACCTTGTACACTGGAGGGGCCATGGATCTGAGGATTGTTCATGGGAACCAGTGGACCACATTCATGCTCCATTGCTCATTGAGGAATATGAGTGTCAAGTGGAGGGGGATGTTAGAAGGGGGGATAATGTTAGGTGTTGGGTGTTTGCTGGATCTGAAATGGGTTCAGAATCATCAGTGGATTCTGTGGTCTCCCATTCTGGTCCAGCTGGGGCAAATGCTGCTCAGCATCGTCATCAGTCCCAACGCCTAGCTGGTGCAGGTTGTCTCTTGGGTATTTGTGCCTAGCAACATGAAGCATAGGTTGCGGAGGGAGACAGGGCTTCTGCAGCCTAAGTCCAAGATGCATCGCACTGAGCATGCCCGTGACATGGCGGACCGTGATTGGTGGTTTGGGAGTCAGCTGACCCGGTGACCTGGCACCGCCTGATTGGTCGCGGGTGACGTCACCAATGGTGCGACGGTGGGCAGGGCTTAATCTTTAAAAGACCCGCCCACAAACATGGCGGCGCGCTCTGATCTTTGAGCAATGATGGTGTTGTGTGGACGCTTGGTCTCTTGGGCTCCACGTGTGCTTTAGTTTCTGCTAGGCAGGTGTTCTGGAAGTAGGCAGGCTAGTTGAAATAGGCAGGTAGCTTCGTCTCACGGTCTGGCTCAGGCAAAGGGGTTGCCTTACACCCCAAGCAGCCTGCAGACGCCCTATCCCTGATAACACCTGTAAGCCACGTGGAGTGATACTCCTCAGTCTGGTAGCACGCCGGCTGGAGGCACGTATGCGCCGGCGTGAGTCACACATGCATCCAAGCGCCAACAGAGTAGTAGTCCCTGTGCTGCAACAGGTCTACAGATATATTATTTATCACACATCTCCCGTGCCGTTAACGGAGAAAGTGCGAATCCCTATTCCCGTTCCGGTGTGCTGTAACACGGAGGGGATTGTTATTTAAGTTGGTTGTTTCCTTCTCACCCAGAAGGTGTTCGGCCGCAGTCCTCCAGGCCGCATCGCGGACCCCGGGTTCGGTTGCGTTCCATTATAATAAAGTTCTTTGCAACCGTCCCCTTAACATGACGACTGGATGAATTAACGATCTTTGGAAAGATCAATTTTGTGCAAGACTAGATGGGTCCACTAGGGTTTTCTTCACCATTATCTAGATAGTGTAAATCCTTTGGATTGGTTGCTGGTCTTCCTCTTTGCCTACTTCCTTCTATTCTTCCGAGTATGATGTCCCTTTCCAGTAATTGCTGTCTTCCAGTCAATCCATAGACTAGTGTAAATGCTGTTGTCAGTCAGTCCACACCTAATTTAAATGCTGATTACAAATCTATTCTATGAAACAGAATAAGGGATTCCTCACTTTAGAAGACTGAGGATAATGAAAAGAAATGTTCCTTATGTCTCTACCTAAGATATGGTTGTGTTATACTAGGAGTTGTGTATAGAAAATATACATATGTAAACCACTAACAGTATATTCTCATGTATCAGAAAGGTGTTGTCACACCTCCGCAGGTCTAGAACGTATGCCTAGACTGACTATTATCAGTAATTAATATGAATATTAATTACCTGTTATGTGACTTTCCACATTCTTTTCTTGGAGTCCACAAGGAAACATTTTAAATCTCACCAAGTCAAAGGGCATCAGTCACCTGTAAATATTCAAAAGAGTGATAATGTATAACAGTCTAGGGCCAAAATTACTTATTTCAAAGGTAAAGGCTGTGGTCAGTCGGTTTGCATTCTATTATAAAAATTGTAGTCAGATAGTCCACAGTCTATTTTAAATTTTCTGCTCAATCGTTTCACATTATACTGTAAGTGTGGTCAGGCAGTCCACATCTAGTGTATATGCTGTGTAACATCCCTGGCGGCATGCTTGCATGGTGCACCACCTCCCACCATGCAAGACCGCAATCTTACCCTTCACTCCAGCCTGCAAGCCGTGTTCCTGTTCATGCTGTGTGCATTCCTCTTGACTGTCTGCTTCGGGCGGCGGCCCGGTTAGTTTCTGATTCTTATAGCTGCTGTGGGCACACCCCTAATGCATCTCCAGCTTATTGCTGTCAGTCACTAGATATTTAAACCCCCTCCACCCAGAAGGAGGTGCCTGTGCAACACCTTCACTCAGTTTGTTCTTGCAACTGTATTGCCAGTTCCTGTCCACTTACCTGTATCTTCTTGTCTGTGTCCGCCATCTCTGGTGGCTGTATACCCAGACCTGTTACCTGTGTCTTCTAGTCCATCTGCGCCATCTCTGGGGGCTGTATACCCAGACCCGTTTCTGTATCTCGTTGCAGTAGCAGTTCCTGTCTGAACTGTCTCCTAGTCTGTTACTTGTTTTGTCTTTATGTCCGTACCCTCCCTTTTCCTGCATTGACTGAACCTGCACCTAGCTCCAATTCGTTGTCTCTGTACTTCTGTTTGTGAGTTTTGTGTCAACTAGCTACTTCATTGTAAGTACCTTGTGTGTATCTAGTTCTGCTTGTCTCCTTTCCCTTACTTTGTATCTACCTTCTGTGTTCTAGCCATCTTTCTGTATTCTCCTATGTGTTCCATGGGAACAGAGCCCTGTCCTCTCTGCCTGCTTCGTCAGCCCTGTTCTGTTCTGCCTTGTCCACTGCTCGAGCGGTTCCTTTCTGCTCTGCCTTGTATACCGCACCTGCGGTTTAGCTCTGCTCCGCTTGTTCTCCGCGTCTGCGTTTTTTTTGCTCTGCTTGCTTGTCTACCGCATCTGCGGGTTTTGCTCTGCTCAGCTTTGTCTACCGCATCTGCGGTTTTGCTCTGCTTTGCTTGTCTACCTCATCTGTGGTTTTGCTCTGCTTTGCTTGTCTACCGCATCTGCGGGTTTTGCTCTGCTCAGCTTTGTCTACCGCATCTGCGGTTTTGCTCTGCTCAGCTTTGTCTACCGCATCTGCGGTTTTGCTCTGCTTTGCTTGTCTACCGCATCTGCGGGTTTTGCTCTGCTCAGCTTTGTCTACCGCATCTGCGGTTTTGCTCTGCTCAGCCTTGTCTACCGCATCTGCGGTTTTGCTCTGCTCAGCTTTGTCTACCGCATCTGCGGTTTTGCTCTGCTTTGCTTGTCTACCGCATCTGCGGGTTTTGCTCTGCTCAGCTTTGTCTACCGCATCTGCTTTTTTGCTCTGCTCAGCTTTGTCTACCGCATCTGCGGTTTTGCTCTGCTTTGCTTGTCTACCACATCTGCGGGTTTTGCTCTGCTCAGCTTTGTCTACCGCATCTGCGGTTTTGCTCTGCTCTGCATTGTCTACAGCATCTGCCGTTTTGCTCTGCTCAGCTTTGTCTACAGCATCTGCGGTTTTGCTCTGCTTTGCTTGTCTCCCGCATTTGCGGGTTTTGCTCTGCTCAGCTTGTCTACCGCATTTGCGGGTTTTGCTCTGCTCAGCTTGTCTACCGCATCTGCGGTTTTGCTCTCTGCCTAGTCTACCGCTCCGTCGGTTCCTTTCTGCTTTGCCGTGTTCACCGCACCTGCGGTTTAGTTTTGCTCTGCTAGCTCACCGCTCCGGCGGTTCCTCTTTGCTCTGCCTTGTTCACCGCACTTGCGGTTTAATTCTGCTCTGCCTTGTCCTCCGCTCCGGCGGTTTTGCTTTACTCTATTTGTCTACCGCGTCTGCGGCTCTGTTCCTGTCTCCCAGTCTGTACTGGACTCTATCCAGCTTGGGCTCCAACCTGCTAGTACCCACCTGTCCGCACTCCAGCCGTGCTTGCTCGTACCCCATCTGTCTGCACACCATCCTTGCTTACTAGTACCCCCCCTGTCTGCATACCTGCCATGCCTGCCAGTGCCCACCTGTCTGTATGCCAGCTTAACCTGCCTGTTCCTGCATTCTCCAGTGTGGGTCAACAGCTGTGACCGGGGTCTGACCTGGTGTAGCACCTGGTCCCTCTGCTCGGTTCCTTCTTGGTTCACGGAGTCGTTAGCCGCCGCGCTACCTTCTTCGGATCGGGTTGATACTTA
Organism: Phyllobates terribilis; assembly: GCF_046119375.1. Lineage (NCBI taxonomy): Eukaryota > Metazoa > Chordata > Amphibia > Anura > Dendrobatidae > Phyllobates > Phyllobates terribilis. The sequence goes on from NW_027362764.1 coordinate 752,806,077, forward strand.
GTTACGCCCCTCCAAGCACTCCTCGGTTCATGGTACAGTGGGAACACTAATCATGCTCACGCCTGTCAGCCCGGGCGTGAGCGTAACATGCTGTGGTCAGTCAGTCAGTCCATTCTTTATAATTAATGGCCTTCAGTTGAAACTTGAGCCATGACGACTTGATGAATTAATGATCTTTAGGAAGATCAATCTTGTGCAAGACTAGATAGGTCCACTAGGGTCTTCTTCACCATTATCTTGATAGTATCAATCCATTGGATTGGTTGCTGGTCTTGCTCTTTGCTTTCTTCCTTCTATACTTCAAAGTCTGATGTCCTTTTCCATTGATTGCTGTCTTTCATTCAATCCTTAGACTAGTGTAAATGCTGTTGTTAGTCAGTCCACAACTAATTTAAACGCTGTGGACTGTCAGTCCTTTTAAATGCTGTGGTCATTCAGTCCACAGTGTCTTAATAGTGTGGTTAGTCTCTTATAATCGCGGTATTGATTGTTACATCGCTGATTACAAGGCTATTCTCTGAAATCGAATAGGGGATTCCTCACTTTAGAAGACAGAGGTTGGCCCACAATCTACTGTAAATATGATCAGGCAGTCCACAACTAGTGTGAATGCTGTGGTCAGTCAGTCCATTTTTTATTAATAACGGCCTTCGGTTGAGACTCTAGCCATGACAACTGGATGAATTAACGATCTTTGGGAAGATCAATTTTGTGCAAGACTAGATGGGTCCACTAGGGTTTTCCTAACCATTATCTTGATAGTGTCAATCCCTTGGATTGGTTGCTGGTCTTCCTATTTGCCTACTTCCTTCTATTCTCCCGAGTATGATGTCCCTTTCCAGTAATTGCTGTCTTCCAGTCAATCCATAGACTAGTGTAAATGCTGTTGTCAGTCAGTCCACACCTAATTCAAATGCTGTTGTCAGTCAGTCCACACCTAATTTAGATGCTGTGGACTGTTAGTCCTCGTAAATTTTGTGGTCAGTTGGTCCACAGTGTAGTCTCAATGCTGTGGTCAGTCTCTTGTAATCGCGGTATTGATTGTTACACCGCTGATTACAAGGCTGTTCTATGAAACAGAATAAGGGATTCCTCACTTTAGAAGACAGAGGATAAGAAAAAGAAATGTTCCTTATGTCTCTACCTAAGATATGGTTGTGTTATACTAGGAGTTGTGTATAGAAAATATACATATGTAAACCACTAACAGTATATTCTCATGTATCAGAAAGGTGTTGTCACACCTCCGCAGTTCTAGAACTTATGCCTAGACCGACTATTATCAGTAATTAATATGAATATTAATTACCTGTTATGTGACTTTCCACATTCTTTTCTTGGAGTCCACAAGGAAACATTTCAAATCCCACGATGTCAATGGGCGTCAGTCACCTGTAAATATTCAAAAGAGTGATAATATGTTCCTGCTACATGCTATACACACCAAAAAGTATAACACTCTAGGGCCAAAATTACTTATTTCAAAGATAAAGACTGTGGTCAGTCGGTCTGTATTTTATTATAAAAATTGTAGTCAGACAGTCCACAGTCTATTTTACATTTTATTCTCTATCGGTTCACAGTCTACTGTAAATGTGGTCAGCCAGTCCACATTTAGTGTATATGCTGTGGTCAGTCAGTCAGTCCATTCTTTATAATTAATGGCCTTCGGTCGGTTGAAACTCGAGCCATGACGACTTGATGAATTAATGATCTTTAGGAAGATCAATCTTGTGGAAGACTAGATAGGTCCTCTAGGGTCTTCTTAACCATTATCTTTATAGTATCAATCCATTGGATTGGTTGCTGGTCTTGCTCTTTGCTTTCTTCCTTTTATACTTCAAAGTATGATGTCTTTTTCCAGTGATTGCTGTCTTCCAGTCAATCCTTAGACTAGTGTAAATGCTGTTGTCAGTCAGTCCACAACTATTTCAAACGCTGTGGACTGTCAGTACTTTTAAATGCTGTGGTCATTCAGTCCACAGTGTAATTTTAATATTGTGGTCAATCTCTTGTAATCGCGGTATTGATTGTTACACCGCTGATTACAAGGCTATTCTATGAAATAGGATAGGGGATTCCTCACTTTAAAAGACAGAGGTTGGCCCACAGTCTAGTCTACTGTAAATGTGGTCAAGCAGTCCACACCTAGTATGAATGCTGTAGTCAGGCAGTCCACATCTAGTGTGAATGCCGTGGTCAGTCAGCCCATTTTTTATTATTAAAGGCTTTCAGATGAAACTCGAGCCATGACGACTGGATGAATTAACGATCTTTGGGAAGATCAATTTTGTGCAAGACTAGATAGGTCCACTAGGGTTTTCTTCACCATTATCTTGATAGTGTCAATCCTTTGGATTGTTTGCTAGTCTTCCTCTTTTCCTTCTTCCTTCTATTCTTCCGAGTATGATGTTCTTTCCAGTGATTGCTGTCTTCCAGTCAATCCATAGACTAGTGTAAATGCTGTTGTCAGTCAGTCCACAACTAATTTAAATGCTGTGGACTGTTAGTCTTCGTAAATTTTGTGGTCAATTGGTCCACAGTGTAGTCTTAATTCTGTGGTCAGTCTCTTGTAATCGCGGTATTGATTGTTACACCGCTGATTACAAGGCTATTCTATGAAACAGAATAAGGGATTCCTCACTTTAGAAGACAGATGATAAGGAAAAGAAATGTTCCTTATGTCTCTACCTAAGAAATGGTTGTGTTATACTAGGAGTTGTGTATAGAAAATATACATATGTAAACCACTAACAGTATATTCTCATGTATCAGAAAGGTGTTGTCACACCTCCGCAGGTCTAGAACTTATGCCTAGACTGACTATTATCAGTAATTAATATGAATATTAATTACCTGTTATTTGACTTTCCACATTCTTTTCTTGCAGTTCACAGGAAACATTTCAAATCCCACGATGTCAATGGGCGTCAGTCACCTGTAAATATTCAAAAGAGTGATAATATGTTCCTGCTACATGCTATACACACCAAAAAGTATAACACTCTAGGGCCAAAATTACTTATTTCAAAGATAAAGACTGTGGTCAGTCGGTCTGCATTTTATTATAAAAATTGTAGTCAGACAGTCCAGAGTCTATTACAAATTTTATGCTCAATAGTTTCACAGTCTACAGTAAATGTGGTCAGGCAGTCCACATCTAGTGTATATGCTGTGGTCAGTCAGTCAGTCCATTCTTTATAATTAATTGCCTTCGGTTGAAACTCGAGCCATGACGACTTAATGAATTAATGATCTTTAGGAAGATCAATCTTGTGGAAGATTAGATAGGTCCACTAGGGTCTTCTTCACCATTATCTTGATAGTATCAATCCATTGGATTGGTTGCTGGTCTTGCTCTTTGCTTTCTTCCTTCTATACTTCAAAGTATGATGTCCTTTTCCAGTGATTGCTGTCTTCCATTCATCCTTAGACTAGTGTAAATGCTGTTGTCAGTCACTCCACAACTAATTCAAACGCTGTGGACTGTCAGTCGTTTTAAATGTTGTGGTCATTCAGTCCACAGTGTAATTTTAATACTGTGGTCAATCTCTTGTAATCGCGGTATTGATTGTTACACCGCTGATTACAAGGCTATTCTATGAAATTGAATAGGGGATACCTCCTTTTAAAAGACAGAGGTTGTCCCACAGTCTAGTCTACTGTTAATGTGGTCAAAAGCAGTCCACACCTAGTGTGAATGCTGTGGTCAGTCAGCCCATTTTTTTATTATTAACAACCTTCGGATGAAACTCGAGCTATGACGACTGGATAAAATAACAATCTATAGGAAGATCAATTTTGTGAAAGACTACTTAGGTCCAGTAGGGTCTTCTCCACCGTTATCTTGATAGTGTCAATTCTTTGGATTGGCTGCTGGTCTTCCTCTTTGCTTTCTTTCTTCTATACTTCAAAGTATGATGTCCTTTTCCAGTGATTGCTGTCTTCCAGTCAATCCTTAGACTAGTGTAAATGCTGTTGTCAGTCAGTCCACAACTAATTCAAACGCTGTGGACTGTCAGTCCTTTTAAATGTTGTGGTCAATCAGTCCACAGTGTAGTCTTAGTAGTGTGGTCAGTCTCTTGTAATTGCGGTATTGATTGTTACACCACTGATTACAAGGCTATTCTATGAAATAGAATAGGGGATTCCTCACTTTAGAAGACAGAGGTTGGCCCACAGTCTACTGTAAATATGATCAGGCAGTCCACACTTAGTGTGAATGCTGTGGTCAGTCAATCCATTTTTTATTATTAACGGCCTTCGGTTGAAACTCGAGCTATAAAGACTGGATGAATTAATGATCTTTGGGAAGATCAATTTTGTGAAAGACTACATAGGTCCACTAGGGTCTTCTACACCGTTATCTTGATAGTGTCAATCATTTGGATTGGTTGCTGGTCTTCTTCTTTGCTTTCTTCCTTCTATACTTCATAGTATGATGTCTTTTTCCATTGATTGCTGTCTTCCATTCATCCTTAGACTAGTGTAAATGCTGTTGTTAGTCAGTCCACAACTAATTCAAACGCTGTGGACTGTCAGTCCTTTAAAATGCTGTGGTCATTCAGTCCACAGTGTAGTCTTAATACTGTGGTCAGTCTCTTGTAATCGCGGTATTGATTGTTACACCGCTGATTACAAGGCTATTCTATGAAACAGAATAAGAAATTCCTCACTTTAGAAGACAGAGGATAATGAAAAGAAATGTTCCTTATGTCTCTACCTAAGATATGGTTGTGTTATACTAGGAGTTGTGTATAGAAAATATACATATGTAAACCACTAACAGTATATTCTCATGTATCAGAAAGGTGTTATCACACCTCCGCAGGTCTAGAACTTATGCCTAGACTGACTATTATCAGTAATTAATATGAATATTAATTACCTGTTATTTGACTTTCCACATTCTTTTCTTGCAGTCCACAAGGAAACATTTCAAATCCCACGATGTCAAAGGGCGTCAGTCACCTGTAAGTATTCAAAAGAGTGATAATATGTTCCTGCTACATGCTATACACACCAAAAATCATAACACTCTAGGGCCAAAATTACTTATTTCAAAGATAAAGACTGTGGTCAGTCGGTCTGCATTTTATTATAAAAATTGTAGTCAGACAGTGCACAGTCTATTTTAAATTTTATGCTCAATTGGTTCACAGTCTACTGTAAATGTGGTCAGGCAGTCCACATCTAGTGTATATGTAGCGCCCCGAGGGTTCGGCCGCTACAGGTGTATTGCACCTCTGCCAGAGGTGTGATATTCCACTCCCGGGTAAGGATGGAGTGTGGACCAGGGCTCAGTTAGCTGCATACAGCACACTCACCCCATTTCCGAGGGACAGTTCAACGGTGCTCCCATTAGACAGAAATGCAGGCACGACAGACCATGTCCCTGGCTGGAGTGGGGAGGGGGGAGGAATACCCAGTGATGTAGGAGCAGATAGGGGACGGATCCTGAGCGCAGGTAGGAGCTCATTGGTTGCTGGTCACCTGGGCTCATGTTCTAAGGGAAGGTATAAAAAGTGGGCACCATCTTAGATCTAGGTTCGTTCATTCGTTCTGTCCAGTGAGAGAGGACAGGGAGCAGAGGCTCTGTAGGAGCTCTGCTCAGAGGCAGGCCTAGAGAAAAGGCCGGGAACAGAAAGGAACAAGAACAGAAAGGAACAGCAGGGAAAGAGAGAGAGAAGAACAGAAGTGCTCAGGAGCAAGAAGGCAGAAGGGACCCTAAGAACCCACGAGAATACAGAGTGAAGGGTCAGGCAGATTAAGGGTACCGGATCCCAAGTTGGTGGAGGAGACACAACCCTCAGCCAAAGACTGGAGGTCGTGATCATTTATTGGTGCGACACCTCATTAAACCTGCTAGGAAGGCACCATATAGAACTGAGGGGAACGGGATCCACGTTTACCCGCACAAGTCCACGGCAGCTGGACAAAAGTGGGTCACTGGTGAGGCAGGCCAGAGAAACGATAAAAGGGGGTCCTGGCCATGCTCCTGAACTGCCTGGGGGTTGACCGAGCCCCTCACCTGGTGGACACCGCACGGCTTGGGTGGTCACTACCTGTACAGAAGTGACCCGGAGAATCTGAACTGTGAGTAAAAGGCATTGGACTGTAGTACGTTGTCTGTGTACTCTTTCGCTCCTCCAGCACTAATTGTACTGGGACTTCCTGCACCATCACCCCCACCATCCACTGCACTGCCCTGGGGTTACACTCTTCCCGTGGGGAGTTATAAAATTTCAGCTGCGCATACCATCAACCTCAGGGGACTGCCTTGCAGCGGCGGTTCCTAATAACCGCAATCCACGGGTGGCGTAGTCGGACATACAAACAGCGCATCGCAGACTACCAATGGCCTGACCACCCTGAGCCACGGAACCGGGTAGCCACTACTACCCCCCACCGTTCCCCTATTGCCCGGATCCGAGTGCCCCACGGCCCAGGGGGCGAGTCATATATGCTGTGGTCAGTCAGTCAGTCCATTCTTTATAATTAATGGCCTTCGGTTGAAACTCGAGCCATGACGACTTGATGAATTAATGATCTTTAGGAAGATCAATGTTGTGGAAGACTAGATAGGTCCACTAGGGTCTTCTTCACCATTATCTTGATAGTATCAACCCATTGGATTGGTTGCTGGTCTTGCTCTTTGCTTTCTTCCTTCTATACTTCAAAGTATGATGTCCTTTTCCATTGATTGCTGTCTTTCATTCAATCCTTAGACTAGTGTAAATGCTGTGGTCATTCAGTCCACAGTGTAATTTTAATATTGTGGTCAATCTCTTGTAATCGCGGTATTGATTGTTACACCGTTGATTACAAGGTTATTCTATGAAATAGGATAGGGGATTCCTCACTTTAGAAGTCAGAGGTTGGCCCACAGTCTAGTCTACTGTAAATGTGGTCAAGCAGTCCACACCTAGTATGAATGCTGTAGTCAGGCAGTCCACACCTAGTGTGAATGCTGTGGTCAGTCAGCCCATTTTTTATTATTAACGGCCTTCGGTTGAAACTCTAGCAATGACGACTGGATGAATTAACGATCTTTAGGAAGATCAATTATGTGAAAGACTTCTTAGGTCCACTAGGGTCTTCTCCACCGTTATCTTGATAGTGTCAATCCATTGGATTGGCTGCTGGTCTTCCTCTTTGCTTTATTCCTTCTATTCCTCCGAGTATGTTGTCCCTTTCCAGTAATTGCTGTCTTCCAGTCAATCCTTAGACTAGTGTAAATGCTGTTGTTAGTCAGTCCGCAACTAATTCAAACGCTGTGGACTGTCAGTCCTTTTAAATGCTGTTGTCATTCAGTCCACAGAGTAGTCTTAATAGTTTGGTCAGTCTCTTGTAATCGCGGTATTGATTGTTACACCGCTGATTACAAGGCTATTTTATGAAAAAGAATAGGGGATTCCTCACTTTAGAAGACAGAGGTTGGCCCACAGTCTAGTCTACTGTAAATAATATCAGGCAGTCCACAACTAGTGTGAATGCTGTGGTCAGTCAGTCCATTTTTTATTATTAACGGCCTTCGGTTGAAACTCTAGCCATGACGACTGGATGAATTAACGATCTTTGGGAAGATCAGTTTTGTGCAAGACTAGATAGGTCCACCAGGGTTTTCTTCACCATTATCTTGATAGTGTCATTCCTTTGGATTGGTTGCTGGTCTTCTTCTTTTCCTTCTTCCTTCTATTCTTCCGAGTATGATGTCCCTTTCCAGTAATTTCTGTCCTCCAGTAAATCCATAGACTAGTGTAAATGCTGTTGTCAGTCAGAAGAAATTTCCTTATGTCTCTACCTAAGATATGGTTGTGTTATACTAGGAGTTGTGTATAGAAAATATACATATGTAAACCACTAACAGCATATTCTCATGTATCAGAGAGGTGTTGTCACTAGTGTTGAGCCACCCCCGTAGTGTTCGAGTTCGGTTCGGTTCGTCGAACACCCGTGTGTTCGCCGAACTGTTCGTCGAACTGTTCGTCGAACACCTTCGAACACCGTTAAAACCAATGGCAGGCAAACAAAAACACATAGAAACACATAGAAAACACCTTCAAAGGTGTCCAAAAGCTGACAAACTGCTCAGAAGACACAACTAACACATGGAAAAGTGACAAGTACATATAGTCATGCGAAAAGAAAAGAGGTGGAGGAGTAAAAGGAGGGGGAGACACAGATATAGGCATGTCATGCCCTTCTAAAATCCAAAAAGTGAGAAGCCGAGACGGCCAGTCCGCTCCTGCCCGTGCCACCTCCGTGTCGCCGGGTTTGTGCCAGAGCCGCGGTGAACCCTGACGGCCAGCCCCCCTCTCCCAATACTGGTGCCTGTCCGCTGGTGGGTCGAGAGAGCCCCCCTGTGGTGGAGGCAGCTCTAAGCTTTTTAATTTAAATTGTCCCTCTAATTTGAATGAATACACTTTAAATCCATTTACAAGGATCTATTGGAGGGCAAGTCTCATGCCAGCAGCCGCGTAATTCCAGCTCCAGTAGCGTCCACTAAAGCTGCTGCAGTTAAAAAGCTTTTATAAGGATCGAGCTCGGCTGTCCACCGCAAGGCATCCTAGTGCCAGTCCCAGCCCCTATGCCTTGGGGTGCCTCCTGATGCTCTTCACTAAGTATCCCGTGGTCCCGAAGCATTTCCTTTGAAAAAATTAAGTGTCCAAACTACAGGTGGTGTAGCTTGCTTAACAGCCGGGATAATCCGCTGACTAGCAGACACTGCTACTAGGCACAAAGTATTTCCTGGGCTAGATGCAGTTAAAAATTTGTAAGTAGATACTCTCGTTGGATGCTGAGAAAGCATTCCATAGAGTCTCCTGGCACGCCATATATGATTCTCTTAAAAAGCTTGGGGTAGGGGTCTAGGGGACCCTTTTATAGCCAAAATCACGGCCCTGTATCACAATACGTCACCTAGGCTGAAGATAAATGGAACTGTAGCACCGAGGGCTCGGTTGCTACAGACGTATTGCACCTCACCCAGAGGTGTGATATCTCACTCTCAGATAAGGATGGAGTGTGGATCAGGACCCGACACCTGCATGCATTACACCACATTGCCGTGGGGCAGGGCGACCAATATGCCCCTGAGATGGGCACGACAGTCCCTGTCCCTGGCTGGAGTGGGGGGAGGGAACACTGAGGAAGGGGAACCCTGCAGTGCAGGAGCAGGGAGGAAGCAGTTCCTGGGTGCATTGAGAAGGGAGTATAAAAGGTGGGCACCATCTTAGTTCAGTGCAGAGAAGTCTGAGCAGAAGTGGCAGGGAGCAGGGGCTCTGCATGAGCTCTGCTCCGGAGGCGGGCCTAGTAACAGAGGCCCAGGCCTGCAAGAGGGAGAAGGAAGGAAGAGGAGTGGAGAAGGCTCCAGGAACGAGGAATGAAGGGATCCCAGGGGTGCGGACGGGCGAGTCGCCACCGCACGCCCGAATCCACCTGCGTGGAGGGGTCAGGCCAAAGGGGGAGACCGGTCCCCGAACTAGTGGAGGCAGGAAACGACCCTCAGCTAGAAACCGGAGGCTCTGACATTTTATGTGGCGCAGCCCCTTGCTCCACCCGCTAGGAAGGCACCACATAGGGTCAGGGAAACTGGCGCCAAGTTTACCAAGAGGAGGCCCGAGGCAGCCGGACAGAAGTGTTGGTAAGAAAGGCCAGACAAAGGACACACAAAGGGGGTCCTGTGAAGCGCTCCAAAGGTATCTGGGAGTTGTCTGAGCCCCTCACCTGGTGAGCACAGTACGACGTGGGCAGCCGTTACCTGCAGACGTGGTCTGGATAATAAGAACTGTGAGTAAAGGCCCTGAACTGCATCACTGACTCCGTGTCGTTACTGCTGCTGCCCTGCACCATCACCCCCATCCTCCGCATACACTGCCCTGAGGCTATACTCCTCCCGTGGGGAGTTATGCTACGCTCTGCTGCACCCACAACACCAGCCTTAGCGGTCTGCCCTGTAGCGGCGGTTCACTCTGACCGCAATCCACGGGTGGCGTAGTCGGACATTTAAACATCAAAACCACATAAATAGTTCCGCCACTGGTTTGACCGCCCTGAGCCACGGAACCGGATCGCCGCCACGAAGACTACAACCACCAGCATCCACCAAAAAGGGTCCGGCTCCGGGTGTCCCAAGGCCCAGGGGGTGCGTCAGAACATTTTCATCACCTTTCACAATCACCAATGGGACAAGGCAGGGATGTCCTCTGTCCCCTCTCTTATACATCCTAGTGACGGAGCACCTGCTCTCATCAATTCGCCATAACCCCAATATTAGGTGGATTGAGGTGGGAGGCACCGAGTACAAGTGCTCTCTATTTGCTGATGATGTCCTAGTATATATCACTCAATCACATATATCCATCCCTGCTGTTATGGCTGAAATAGATCACTTTGTTACATGGTAAAATTTTAAAATCAATGCAGCGAAGTCTGAGGCCCTCGATGTCTCCCTCCCTAAATCCATATAGGATTCCATCCAGTCCAACTTTCCCTTTGCCTGGCCCTCACAGGGTATCAAATACTTAGGAATTCCTATTCATAGAGACCTCTCCCATCTATGTTATCTTAATTTTGGGCCCTTTATTGAACAATTCCATACAGACCACGGTTGGCAAGTTGGAACTGTGAGATTCACTATGTGCACCACTGGTATTTTGTGGAAAAGCACATGTAAGATTCTGCAACAGTCTCTGCTGATACTCCTGCATGCGTGCATCCCTTTCTATGGCAGGAATAATTTCTGCAAATTTACTTTTGTACCGGGGATCTAACAGTGTGGCAACCCAGTAGTCAGGATTATTTCTAATTCTCACAATTCGAGGGTCATGTTGCAGGTAGTGCAGCAAGAAGGCACTCATGTGTGTTGCGCATCCAGGAGCACCAAGTCCCTGTTGTGTTGGTGGCGAGGTAACAATCATGCTTCCTTCCTCTGTCCTCTCCCCCCAACCTCGCACAACAGAAATGTGATCAAGGTCTCCCTCATCTGATGAGTCTTCCATCAGTTCGTCCTCCACTTCTTCCTGGGCTCCTGCACCTTCCTCACTAGTTTGGCTGCTACCATGCGCCCTGGGAAAATCATCTCCCCCACCCTCACATGCCTGCCGCCCTGGTGCTGCCGACCGTCTGGACCTTGCAGATGTTAGCCCTTCCGCATACAACTCCTCCTCCTCTACTTCCTCCACCTCCTCTTGTGCCACCACCTGACTCCGAATTCTGTTTAACATGTGCTCCAGCATGTAAATCACCGGAATAGTCATGCTGATAATGGCATCGTCAGCACTAAACATCTTCGTCGCCATTTCAAAACTGTGCAGAAGGGTGCATAGGTCCCTGATCTGAGACCACTCCTCCAGCGTGATTTGCCCCACCTCTGAATCTCGTTGGCCCAGGCTATACGTCAGAACGTATTGCACCAGGGCTTGTCGGTGCTGCCACAGTCGCTGCAACATGTGCAGAGTTGAATTCCACCGGGTAGGCACATCGCATTTTAGCCGGTGAAGTGGCAGGCCCAACGACTTCTGTAGAGATGTAAGTCGCTGAGCTGCGGGATGCGAACGGCGGAAGTGAGCACACAGCGACCGTGCCCTCTGCAGAAGGCCATCTAGTCTGGGATAGTGGGCTAAAAATTGCTGGACAACCAGGTTCAACACGTGAGCCATACAAGGCACGTGTGTGACATTGCCCCGGCGAAGGGCCGCACCCAGGTTTGCAGCATTGTCGCACACGGCCTTCCCTGGTTTCAGGTCCAGTGGAGACAACCATTCATGAAATTGGTTCTCCAGAGCTGACCACAACTCCTCAGCTGTGTGACTCACATTTCCCAGACATTTCAATGTAAAAACCGCCTGATGACGTTGAGCCCTACTGCCAGCATAGTAAGGAGGTGTGCAGGATCCCTTCTGCGCAGTTAGAAAGCTTGTGGCATGACCAGACAGGCTTTGGGTGCAGGTGGAAGACCGAGAGGAGTTTGAGGAGGCAGAAGCAGTGGAGGAAAAATGACATAAAGAGGATTGACGCACAACTCGTGGGGACGGCAAGACTTGGACAGCAGCCCCTTGTCCTGCTGTCACCATAGTTACCCAGTGCCCAGTCAGCGACATGTAACGCCCCTGTCCATGCCTACTCGTCCAAGTGTCTGTGGTGAAATGCACCCTGTCACACACAGAGTTTCTCAAAGAAGCGGTGATGTTGTGTGCGACATGCTGGTGGAGCGCAGGCACACCTTTCTTTGAGAAGTAGTGCCGACTGGGCATCTGGTACTGGGGCACTGCGACGGACATAAGGTCTCGAAAATCCTCTGTGTCCACCAGGCGGAAAGGCAGCATTTCTGTAGCCAAGAGCTTGCAGATGGTGAAATTCAACCTCTTAGCTTTCTCATGGCTAGGAGGAAATGGTCTTTTACTTGTCCACATCTGAGGGACCGAGGGCTGGCTATTGTGCTTAGACGGGGTTGATAAGGGTGTCCCCGGCAAACTGCCGGTCTGTGAGGAAGATGCAGGCGGACATGTTAGGTTGCCTTGATCCAAAGGTGGTGCTATCGATGTCGGACAGCGCTCAAGACCAGCTGGTGTTACCACCTCCAAAGAAAATGATGACCTGCCAATCACGCTGGCTGTTGCGGGTAAAGAGGTGGCAGGTCTGCGCCCCAAAACAGGTGTGACTGCTGTCCCCCCAGTCACAGAGGATGAAGAGGCCGCGGATGCACAAGATATGGCAGACGGTGGTTGGCCCGGCCGGCTAGACCGCATTGTAGCACACTGAGCTTCCCACTGCAACTTATGCTTCATGTCCATGTGCCGGTTCATGCATGAAGTACTCAAACTATGTATTTTTTGGCCTCTACTTAGCTTTTGCTGACAAATGTTACAGATAACACGAGTTGGGTCATCTTTATCGATCTGAAAAAATGCCCAGGCTATGCAAGGCTTAGCACCCATGCGACCTGAAGAGCCACCACGACTTGTGGTGAGAGGCAGAGTTGTGTTTGAGGATGCAGTTGTTGACGTGCTTCCAGTACTACGTCTCTGTCCAGGAAGGCGCAACCTGACCTCGTCGTCACTAGCATCTTCCTCCACCTCCTCTGCTGACCTCATCTCTTGGCTGACTGTGGGTTGACAGTAAGTGGGATCTCCGACCTCATCATCATCACCCTGTGCGTTATCACACCCGTCGTCCTCAGAGCCAACCTGTTCCTGCCCTGACAAAAAACTAAAGTTGTCGCTCCAATCAGGTATTTGAGTCTTATCATCGTCTTCCTCATTGTCTCCACCAACAGGAGTTACAGTTTGGGAATGAGGGTCTACATTATGGTCAGAACCTTCTGCGTCTGGTCCTGGATCCGACTCATAAAGATTCTGGGCATCAGTGCAGATCATTTCCTCGTCTGGATTCACAGAAGCGCTGGAGTCGACCTCTGATTCCCAGGCTATAGTATGAGTAAACAGCTCTGCAGACTCAACCATCTGTTCTACCTCATACTCAGACGGGCAGCTGGAGATTTGGGAGCTGTGAGGAAGCAAGTGCCATTTGGGTGACACCTTTGAGGACTGGAGTATTTGTGATGTTGAAGTTGATGTGGAGGAGAGCCCACTTAAAGGAGCACTTGATATCCGTTGAAGCACCTGCTGTTTTTGTGCCTCATCTGGAATTTGTAGCGATTGGCGTGGCCGTAAGAAAGGGATCTTATCACATTGTCCGCTAAAAGAAGTAGACATTTTAGTTTGGCTGGAAGATGGTCTTTCTTCTGCACCTACCCCACGGACACAACCTTTTTTCCCCTTCCCAACACGCCTATTCCCCTTTCCACCAGCAGCAGGCCTTTTTCCACTCATTTTGGTGGTTAACTAATTCACAACTCTGGAGTTGTTTGCACAAAAAAACAATGGATGGTAACCGAGCAGAGCTGAGTGGCCAAACTGTGGTATTAGGCCAAAACTATTGGCTGGGTTAGATGCAGAAAAAAATTATTTTTAATTTGCAACCTGATGGAGGTCAGTATAGATGGACTAATAGACCAAGTCCCACACACCGCTAGAAGCCCAAATATTTTTTCAGAGCTAGATGCAGAAAATTTTTTTATTCAATTTGCAACCTGATGGAGGTCAGTATAGATGGACTAATAGACCAAGTCCCACACACTGCTAGAAGCCCAAATATTTTTTCAGAGCTAGATGCAGAAAAAAATTATTTTTAATTTGCAACCTGATGGAGGTCAGTATAGATGGACTAATAGACCAAGTCCCACACACTGCTAGAAGCCCAAATATTTTTTCAGAGCTAGATGCAGAAAAAAATTATTTTTAATTTGCAACCTGATGGAGGTCAGTATAGATGGACTAATAGACCAAGTCCCACACACTGCTAGAAGCCCAAATATTTTTTCAGAGCTAGATGCAGAAAAAAATTATTTTTAATTTGCAACCTGATGGAGGTCAGTATAGATGGACTAATAGACCAAGTCCCACACACCGCTAGAAGCCCAAATATTTTTTCAGAGCTAGATGCAGAAAAAAATTATATTCAATTTGCAACCTGCTGGACGTCAGTATAGAAGGACTAATAGAACAAGTCCCACACACTGCTAGAAGCCCAAATATTTTTTCAGAGCTAAATGAAGAAAAAAATTATTTTTAATTTGCAACCTGATGGAGGTCAGTATAGATGGACTAATAGACCAAGTCCCACACACTGCTAGAAGCCCAAATATTTTTTCAGAGCTAGATGCAGAAAAAAATTATATTCAGTTTGCAACCTGATGGAGGTCAGTATAGATGGACTAATAGAATGATGCTATGCCCAAAAGATTTTACTTCACTAGGTGCAGTAAAAAAATTGGTATTCTATACACAGGTGGTATATCTTGCAACACAGATAGGCTACTCCACTGACTAACACACTCTGCAATAGGCCAAAAAGGATTAGCTTTGCTAGATTCAGCCAAATGCTGTGAAAAAAACTTGCACAGCACTGGCACAGACCTGCCTGGCAAAAACTGATAGGAACTGATGTAACCTAGTCCTGAAAAGGACTCCAATTACAATTAGTCTTTACTCCCACAATCTATCTATTTAAGAGCACAGACCTGCCTGATAAAAGTCGTAGGAAATGCTGTAACCTAGTCCTTAAAAGGACTGCAATCACAACTATTCCCTACTCCCAAGCTATCTGTATATTTGTGCGAAAATTGGCTTGAAATTAACAAGGTATAGCGCACACAGCAACAGCGGTGCCGTCTAACACGCAGCTGCAGCAGTGAGAAAATGGTGGCGACGGGGAAAATGGCTTGGTCTTATAGGGCAAGGACATGTGACATACACTGCCAATCACACATGCCCTTGCTTGTGTGAAAAAAAGCACTTCGCTCCGTGTGTGCGCTGCTGATAGGCTGACAGATTGCACCTCCCCACTGCAAATGCGGGAAAGAGAAAAAAAATTGGAGATCTTCATTGTTCCTGCAGAGATCCATCCCCTGCCCCTCCCCCCGCCCCGCTGTACACTCAAACTGCGTATTAACATTAATTTTCATCATTACTGAGAAAAAATCCAGTTATGATTTTGGTGCACGAACAGTTATCGAACATAACCTCGAACAGCCGAATTTTTCTCAAATTGTTCGTGTTCGCCGACCGGCTCGAACACCGCCCAAAACAGCTCGAATTTGAGATTGGCGAACAGTTCGAGTAGAACAACGCTCATCTCTAGTTGTCACACCTCCGCAGGTCTAGAACTTATGACTAGACCGACTATTATCAGTAATTAATATGAATATTAATTACCTGTTATGTGACTTTCCACATTCTTTTCTTGGAGTCCACAAGGAAACATTTCAAATCCCACGATGTCAATGGGCGTCAGTCACCTGTAAATATTCAAAAGAGTGATAATATGTTCCTGCTACATGCTATACACATCAAAAAGTATAACACTCTAGGGCCAAAATTACTTATTTCAAAGATAAAGACTGTGGTCAGTCGGTCTGCATTTTATTATAAAAATTGTAGTCAGACAGTCCACAGTCTACTATAAATTTTATGCTCAATTGGTTCACAGTCTACTGTAAATGTGGTCTGGCAGTCCACATCTAGAGTATATGCTGTGGTCAGTCAGTCCACATCTAGTGTATATGCTGTGGTCAGTCAATTTTTCATTATTAAAGGCCTTTGGTAGAAACTCTAGCAATGATGTGTTAGGTGTTTGCTGGATCTAAAATGGGTTCAGAATCATCAGTGGATTCTATGGTCTACCATTCTGGTCCAGCCAGGACAGATGCTGCTCAGCATCTTTATTGGTCCCAACGACTAGCTGGTGCACGAGATGTGCAGGTTGTCTCTTGGGTATTTGTGCCTAGCAACATGAAGCATAGGTTGCGGAGGGAGACAGGGCTTCTGCAGCCTACGTCCAGGATGCATCGCACTGAGCATTCCCGTGACATGGCGGACCGTGATTGGTGGTTTGGGAGTCAGCTGACCCGGTGACCTGGCACTGCCTGATTGGTCGTGGGTGACGTCACCAATGGTGCGACGGTGCGCAGGGCTTAATCTTTAAAAGACCCGCCCACAAACATGACAGCGCGCTCTGATCTTTGAGCAATGATGGTGTGTGGACGCTTGGTCTCTTGGGCTCCACGTGTGTTTTATTTTCTGCTAGGCAGGTGTAGTGGAAATAGGCAGGCTAGTTGAAATAGGCAGGTAGCTTCGTCTCACGGTCTGGCTCAGGCAAAGGGGTCGCCTTACACCCCAAGCAGCCTGCAGACCCCCCAGGCTGCATCGCGGACCCCGGGTTCGGTTGCGTTCCATTATAATAAAGTTGTTTGCAATCGTCCCCTTAACAGTATCAGAGCGCCAGGGTCTTACTGAACATGGCTGACAAACAGCAACTGCAGCGCTATATACAGCAACTTGAGGCCAGACTTAGGACTCTGGAACAAGCTGCCCCGGTCGCTGATAACACGGCTGCGGTGAATGCTGCGACAGCTGCAACTACCCCGTTTTGCTCTCCCAGAAAAATTTTCTGGGGACAGTAAATCCTGCAGGGGTTTTATTAATTTATGCTCCATTCATTTGAAGATGATGGAGGCACGGTTCCCCTCCGAAAGAGCCAAAGTGGGTTATTTCATCTCATTACTCTCCCCAGGGCTCTGGAGTGGGCTACTCCTCTATGGGAGCGGAATGATCCGGTTGTGGCTAATGCGGGTCTTTTCCTTAAGACCCTAAAGAGTGTATTCCTAGGTCCTCAGGTCACGCATGATACGCTCTTAAGCTTCTTGCGTTGATCCATGGTTCGGCCACTGCCAGCCACTATGCCATCCAGTTCAGAACTTTAGCGGCTGAACTGGATTGGCCTGAGCGGTCGCTTATGCCGGTGTTTTGGAGGGGGTTGGCAGGGAATATTAAAGATGCTCTAGCTACCAGAGAGATCCCAACCTCTCTGAAAGAGTTGATCACTCTCGCTAACCGAATAGATCTGCGTCATGCAGAACGCAAGTTAGAGCTGGAGGTTTCCAGACCCCGGTTTCGGTTGGCATCCTCTTTCTCTAGACCTATCTCCAAACCCACGGGTCTCGACCCGGAGCCTGAGGCTATGGATATATCCCGGACTAAGTCTAAACCCCCTCGTTCCCGACTTGCACATCTCTTGGAGTACCCCGTTAATAAGGGTTCCAAGCGGTCGGGAAACCAGGGTGTCTAACCACTGTTGGAGGGGGTGTGTTAGATTCAGGGGTTTCCTCCTCCAAGTTATTGTATGAGGTGACGTTGTCCTTCAGAACAACCATGGTTACTGCCAGGGCGTGGGTGGATTCTGGAGCCGATGGCAATTTTTGTCATCAACATTTGCCCAGAGGCATGCCATCCCTATGGAGTTACAGCCCAAGCCAATGAACATCAGTGTGGTCAACGGTTCTCTGCTGGACACACAAATCACTCACCAGTCAGCCCCCCTCACCATGTCGTTTCCTCAGGGTCACCGGGAGGTTATCTCTTTCCTTATTATCCCCGGGGGATTAGATGAGGTGCTATTGGGTCTCCCTTGGCTAGGTTGTCACACTCCACACATTGATTGGAGTACAGGCAGAATTTCTTGCTGGGGTAAGAATTGTGTGCCTCAATGTATGGTTACAGCCGCCCGGAGGGTAGTCTCAGAGCCTTCTCCCGACTTGTCCGCTCTGCCAGTACAATATCGTAGTTTTGCGGACGTCTTTTCCAAAAAGGGTGCAGAGACTCTACCCCCCCACTGACCGTATGACTGTCCTATTGACTTGGTCCCCCGGTACGGAGCCCCCTTGCGGTAGGGTTTATCCCCTGTCTGTACCCGAGACCCAGGCCATGTCAGACTATATCAAAGAGAACCTGGCCCGGGGGTTTATCTGAAAATCGGTCTCTCCTGCTGGAGCGGGGTTTTTCTTCGTCCAGAAGAGGGTGATTTACTTCCCTGCATTGATTACAGAGGACTAAATGCCATCACCATCAAAAATAAATACCCTCTGCCCCTTATTTCTGAACTATTCGACATGTTGCGAGGGGCTAACATCTTCACTAAATTGGACCAGCGAGGGGCCTATAATCTTGTGCGAATCCGTGAGGGTGACGAGTGGAAAACAGCCTTTAACACTCGTGATGGTCATTACGAGTATCTCATCATGCCTTTCGGGTTATGCAATGCCCCTGCGGTTTTTCAAGATTTTGTCAACGATATCTTTCGGGATTTGCTGCTATCTTCCGTGGTAGTCTATCTTGATGATATCCTTATCTTTTCCCCGGACCTCTCCACACACAGAGAGGATGTTCGCAGAGTTTTTGAACGATTGCGAGCAAATTCTTTGTATTGTAAGCTGGAGAAGTGTCAGTTTGAACGAGAGTCTCTACCGTTCCTGGGCTACATCATATCCAGTAAGGGATTGGCTATGGACCCACAAAAGTTGGTGGCGGTACAGAACTGGCAGGAGCCCCACTCCCTTAAAGCGGTACAACGCTTCATGGGCTTTATCAACTACTACCGGCAGTTCATACCACATTTTTCCACACTGGTGGCTGCTTTAGCCGCTTTAACCAGGAAGGGTGCCAATCCCAAGAATTGGTCTAAGGAGACATCCGAGGCGTTCCAGGAGATTAAGTCCTATTTTTCTAGAGCTCCCATTCTCCATCGCCCGGATGTGGACAAGCCATTTTTCCTGGAGGTCGATGCCTCCTCTGTGGGAGCAGGAGCGGTTCTCTCTCAAAAGAATGAACAGGGTCGGACAAGACCATGTTTTTTCTTCTCCAAGACCTTCTCTCCAGCAGAGAAGAATTATACAATTGGTGACAAAGAGTTACTTGCTATTAAGATGGCTTTTTCGGAATGGAGGTACCTCTTGGAGGGAGCTAAACATCCTTTCGTGGTATATTCCGATCATAAAAATCTATCGTACCTACAGACGGCGCAGCATCTTAACCCGAGGCAGGCCAGGTGGTCTCTTTTCTTTTCCCGGTTTAATTTCTCTATTCACTTTTTAAAAGGGGAAAAGAACCCCCGGGCGGATGCTTTGTCCCGGTCTATGGATACCGTTGAGGATGAGGACGAGCCCAGGCTTATTTTTCCTCCAGAGTGTATGTGGACGGTGGCTCCAGTGTCTCTAAACCAGGTCCCTCCCGGGAGGACATTCGTTCCTCCTAATTTACAGAATGAGGTACTCTCCTGGGCACATGCCTCTAAGATCGGAGGTCATTTTGGGGACAAACGTACCACGGAGTTTCTCCAACGGTCGTATTGGTGGCCTCGGTTATCCCAGGACGTTAAAGAATATGTCCAAGCGTGTGTCTCCTGTGCAAGAAACAAATCGTCCCGTCAGAAGCCGGCTGGTCTTCTTCATCCGTTACCCGTGGCGGATAGACCTTGGGAGCTGGTTGGGATGGATTTTATTGTCGAGTTACCTAAGTCCCGGGGAAACGTGACAATATGGGTGGTGTCTGACCATTTTTCTAAGATGGTTCACCTGGTTCCTCTGCCTAGGGTTCCCTCTTCCCGGGTCCTGGTATCACTGTTCATTTGTCACGTTTTCCGTCTCCACGGAATGCCTGATAGGATTGTCTGTGAAAGGGGTCCACAGTTTTCCTCCCGGTTCTGGAAAGAATTGTGTAATTTGCTTAGCATTGAACTGAATCTTTCTACTGCCTATCACCCGGAGACCAATGGTCTGGTGGAACGCACTAATCAGACGCTTGTGACATACTTGCGTCATTTCGTTTCGGCCAACCAGAATGACTGGGCGATATTGCTCCCCTGGGCAGAGTTTGCCCTAAACAACGCTGTGGCAGATTCCACAGGTCAGACTCCGTTTCTCCTAAATAATGGCCAACATCCGCGAGTCCCGGTTCCTATGCCAGTTTCCTCTGTGGAACCTGGGGTCAGAGATTGGGCTCTGGAGGCGCGGGTGGTTTGGGATCATACCCAGGATGCGATATTGGCCTCCAAGAATCGAATGAGAGAGTCGGCTGACACTCATCGCCATCCAGCCCCCGTATTCTCCCCGGGCGACAGGGTGTGGCTCGCGGCTCGCAATATCAGAATACGCGGAGAGTCCGCTAAGTTTGCCCCCCGTTTTATTGGTCCTTTCAGAATTTTGGCCCAAATAAACCCCGTTGTGTACTGGTTACAGTTACCACGACACATGAGGATTCACGACACTTTTCATGTGTCGCTCCTTAAGCCGGTTTGCCTGACCAAATTCTCGGAACCCCAACCTGCTCCAGACTCCAGGGGTGATGATTTCGAGGTACAGGCGATTGTGGGGTCTAAGATGGTTCGTGGAAAAAAATATTACCTTGTACACTGGAGGGGCCATGGATCTGAGGATTGTTCATGGGAACAAGTGGACCACATTCATGCTCCATTGCTCATTGAGGAATATGAGTGTCAAGTGGAGGGGGATGTTAGAAGGGGGGATAATGTTAGGTGTTGGGTGTTTGCTGGATCTGAAATGGGTTCAGAATCATCAGTGGATTCTGTGGTCTCCCATTCTGGTCCAGCTGGGGCAAATGCTGCTCAGCATCGTCATCAATCCCAGCGCCTAGCTGGTGCACGAGATGTGCAGGTTGTCTCTTGGGTATTTGTGCCTAGCAACATGAAGCATAGGTTGCGGAGGGAGACAGGGCTTCTGCAGCCTAAGTCCAAGATGCATCGCACTGAGCATGCCCGTGACATGGCGGACCGTGATTGGTGGTTTGGGAGTCAGCTGACCCGGTGACCTGGCACCGCCTGATTTGTCGCGGGTGACGTCACCAATGGTGCGACGGTGGGCAGGGCTTAATCTTTAAAAGACCCGCCCACAAACATGGCGGCGCGCTCTGATCTTTGAGCAATGATGGTGCTGTGTGGATTCTTGGTCTCTTGGGCTCCACGTGTGCTTTAGTTTCTGCTAGGCAGGTGTAGTGGAAGTAGGTAGGCTAGTTGAAATAGGCAGGTAGCTTCGTCTCACTGTCTGGCTCAGGCAAAGGGGTTGCCTTACACCCCAAGCAGCCTGCAGACGCCCTATCCCTGATAACACCTGTAAGCCACGTGGAGTGATACTCCTCAGTCTGGTAGCACGCCGGCTGGAGGCACGCATGCGCCGGCGTGAGTCACACATGCATCCAAGCGCCAACAGAGTAGTCCCTGTGCTGCAACAGGTCTACAGATATATTATTTATCGCACATCTCCCGTGCCGTTAACGGAGAAAGTGCGAATCCCTATTCCCGTTCCGGTGTGCTGTAACACGGAGGGGATTGTTATTTAAGTTGGTTGTTTCCTTCTCACCCAGAAGGTGTTCGGCCGCAGTCCTCCAGGCCGCATCGCGGACCCCGGGGTCGGTTGCGTTCCATTATAATAAAGTTGTTTGCAACCGTCCCCTTAACATGACGACTGGATGAATTAACGATCTTTGGAAAGATAAATTTTGTGCAAGACTAGATAGGTCTACTAGGGTTTTCTTCACCATTATCTAGATAGTGTCAATCTTTTGGATTGGTTGCTGGTCTTCCTCTTTGCCTACTTCCTTCTATTCTTCCGAGTATGATGTCCCTTTCCAGTAAAAGTCTTCCAGTCAATCCATAGACTAGTGTAAATGCTGTTGTCAGTCAGTCCACACCTAATTTAAATGCTGATTACAAATCTATTCTATGAAACAGAATAAGGGATTCCTCACTTTAGAAGACTGAGGATAATGAAAAGAAATGTTCCTTATGTCTCTACCTAAGATATGGTTGTGTTATACTAGGAGTTGTGTATAGAAAATATACATATGTAAACCACTAACAGTATATTCTCATGTATCAGAAAGGTGTTCTCACACCTCCGCAGGTCTAGAACGTATGCCTAGACTGACTATTATCAGTAATTAATATGAATATTAATTACCTGTTATGTGACTTTCCACATTCTTTTCTTGGAGTCCACAAGGAAACATTTTAAATCTCACCAAGTCAAAGGGCATCAGTCACCTGTAAATATTCAAAAGAGTGATAATGTATAACAGTCTAGGGCCAAAATTACTTATTTCAAAGGTAAAGGCTGTGGTCAGTCGGTTTGCATTCTATTATAAAAATTGTAGTCAGATAGTCCACAGTCTATTTTAAATTTTCTGCTCAATCGTTTCACATTATACTGTAAGTGTGGTCAGGCAGTCCACATCTAGTGTATATGCTGTGTAACATCCCTGGCGGCATGCTTGCATGGTGCACCACCTCCCACCATGCAAGACCGCAATCTTACCCTTCACTCCAGCCTGCAAGCCGTGTTCCTGTTCATGCTGTGTGCATTCCTCTTGACTGTCTGCTTAGAGCGGCGGCCCGGTTAGTTTCTGATTCTTATAGCTGCTGTGGGCACACCCCTAATGCGTCTCCAGCTTATTGCTGTCAGTCACTAGATATTTAAACCCCCTCCACCCAGAAGGAGGTGCCTGTGCAACACCTTCACTCAGTTTGTTCTTGCAACTGTATTGCCAGGTCCTGTCCTCTTACCTGTATTTTCTAGTCTGTGTCCGCCATCTCTGGTGTCTGTATACCCAGACCTGTTACCTGTGTCTTCTAGTCCGTCTCCGCCATCTCTGGGGGCTGTATACCCAGACCCGTTTCTGTATCTCGTTGCAGTAGCAGTTCCTGTCTGAACTGTCTCCTAGTCTGTTACTTGTTTTGTCTTTATGTCCGTACCCTCCCTTTTCCTGCATTGACTGAACCTGCACCTAGAATCATAGAATCATAGAATCATAGAATCATAGAATCATAGAATGGTAGAGTTGGAAGGGACCTCCTGCGTCATCTGGTCCAACCCCCTGCTCAAAGCAGGATTCACTAGATCATCTCAGACAGATGTCTGTCCAGCCTCTGTTTGAAGACGTCCATTGAAGGGGAACTCACCACCTCTCATGGCAGCCTGTTCCACTCATTAATCACCCAAACTGTCAAAAAGTTTTTTCTAATATCTAATCTGTGTCTCCTCCCATTTAGTTTCATCCCATTGCTTCTAGTCTTTCCTTGTGCAAATGAGAATAAAGATGATCCTTCTACAATGTGACAGCCCTTGACATATTTGTAGACAGCTATTAAGTCTCCTCTCAGTCTACTTTTTTGCAAGCTAAACATTCCCAAATCCTGCAACCGTTCCTCATAGGACATGGTTTGCAGACCAGTCACCATTCTGGTCGCTCTTCTCTGAACTTGCTCCAGTTTGTCTATGTCTTTTTTAAAATGTGGTGCCCAAAACTGTACACAGTATTCCAGAGGAGGTCTGACCAAAGAGGAGTAAAGACCGATAATGACTTCACGTGATCTAGACTGTATGCTTCTGTTAATACATCCCAGAATTGTATTTGCCTTTTTTGCTGCTGCAATTCGTTGTCTCTGTACTTCTGTTTGTGAGTTTTGTGTCCACTAGCTACTTCATTATAAGTACCTTGTGTGTATCTAGTTCTGCTTGTCTCCTTTCCCTTCCTTTGTATCTACCTTCTGTGTTCTAGCCATCTTTCTGTATTTTCCTATGTGTTCCATGGGAACAGAGCCCTGTCCTCTCTGCCTGCTTCGTCAGCCCTGTTCTGTTCTGCCTTGTCCACCGCTCCAGCGGTTCCTTTCTGCTCTGCCTTGTATACCGCACCTGCGGTTTAGCTCCGCTCCACTTGTTCTCCACGTATGCGTTTTTTTGCTCAGCTTTGCTTGTCTACCGCATCTGCGGGTTTTGCTCTGCTCAGCTTTGTCTACTGCATCTGCGGTTTTGCTCTGCTTTGCTTGTCTACCGCATCTGCGGTTTTGCTCTGCTTTGCTTGTCTACCACATCTGTTGGTTTTGCTCTGCTCAGCTTTGTCTACCGCATCTGCGGTTTTGCTCTGCTCAGCTTTGTGTACCGCATCTGCGGTTTTGCTCTGCTTTGCTTGTCTACCGCATCTGCGGATTTTGCTCTGCTCAGCTTTGTCTACCGCATCTGCGGTTTTGCTCTGCTCAGCTTTGTCTACCGCATCTGTGGTTTTGCTCTGCTTTGCTTCTCTACTGCATCTGCGAGTTTTGCTCTGCTCAGCTTTGTCTACAGCATCTGCAGTTTTGCTCTGCTTTGCTTGTCTACCGCATCTGCGGGTTTTGCTCTGCTCAGCTTGTCTACCGCCTCTGCGGGTTTTGCTCTGCTCAGCTTGTCTACTGCATCTGCGGTTTTGCTCTCTGCCTAGTCTACCGCTCCGGCGGTTCCTTTCTGCTTTGCCGTGTTCACCGCACCTGCGGTTTAGTTTTGCTCTGCTAGCTCACCGCTCCGGCGGATCCTCTTTGCTCTGCCTTGTCCACCGCACTTGCGGTTTAGTTCTCCTCTGCCTTGTCCTCCGCTCCAGCGGTTTCGCTTTACTCTGTTCCTGTCTCCCAGTCTGTACTGGACTCTAGCCAGCTTGCGCTCCAACCTGCTAGTACCCACCTGTCCGCACTCCAGCCATGCTTGCTAGTACCCCATCTGTCTGCACACCAGCCTTGCTTACTAGTACCCCCCTGTCTGCATACCTGCCATGCCTGCCAGGGCCCACCTGTCTGTATGCCAGCTTAACCTGCCTGTTCATGCATTCTCCAATGTGGGTCAACAGCTGTGACTGGGGTCTGACCTGGTGTAGCACCTGGTCCCTCTGCTCGGTTCCTTCTTGGTTCACGGAGTCGTTAGCCGCCGTGCGACCTTGGTCGGATCGGGTTGATACTTAGTTACGACCCTCCAAGCACTCCTCGGTTCATGGTACAGTGGGATCACTAATCATGCTCACGCCAGTCAGCCCGGGCGTGAGCGTAACATGCTGTGGTCAGTCAGTCAGTCCATTCTTTATAATTAATGGCCTTCGGTTGAAACTCGAGCCATGACGACTTGATGAATTAATGATCTTTAGGAAGATCAATCTTGTGCACGACTAGATAGGTCCACTAGGGTCTTCTTCACCATTATCTTGATAGTATCAATCCATTGGATTGGTTGCTGGTCTTGCTCTTTGCTTTCTACCTTCTATATTTCAAAGTATGATGTCCTTTTCCATTGATTGCTGTCTTCCAGTCAATCCTTAGACTAGTGTAAATGCTGTTGTCAGTTAGTCCACAGCTAATTTAAACGCTGTGGACTGTCAGTCCTTTTAAATGCTGTGGTTATTCAGTCCACAGTGTAGTCTTAATAGTGTGGTCAGTCTCTTGTAATCGCGGTATTGATTGTTACATCGCTGATTGCAAGGCTATTCTCTGAAATAGAATAGGGGATTCCTCACTTTAGAAGACAGAGGTTGGCCCACAGTCTACTGTAAGTAGGATCAGGCAGTCCACAACTAGTGTGAATGCTGTGGTCAGTCAGTCCATTTTTTATTATTAACGGCCTTCGGTTGAGACTCTAGCTATGACGACTGGATGAATTAACGATCTTTGAGAAGATCAATTTTGTGCAAGACTAGATAGGTCCACTAGGGATTCCCTAACCACTATCTTGATAGTGTCAATCCTTTGGATTGGCTGCAGGTCTTCCTCTTTGCTTTCTTCCTTCTATTCTCCCGAGTATGATGCCCCTTTCCATTAATTGCTGTCTTCCAGTCAATCCATAGACTAGTGTAAATGCTGTTGTCAGTTAGTCCACACCTAATTTAAATGCTGTGGACTGTTAGTCCTCGTAAATTTTGTGGTCAGTTGGTCCACAGTGTTGTCTTAATGCTGTGGTCAGTCTCTTGTAATCGCGGTATTGATTGTTACACCGCTGATTACAAGGCTATTCTATGAAACAGAATAAGGGATTCCTCACTTTAGAAGCCAGAGGATAAGGAAAAGAAATGTTCCTTATGTCTCTACCTAAGATATGGTTGTGTTATACTAGGAGTTGTGTATAGAAAATATACATATGTAAACCACTAACAGTATATTCTCATGTATCAGAAAGGTGTTGTCACACCTCCGCAGGTCTAGAACTTATGCCTAGACTGACTATTATCACTAATTAATATGAATATTAATTACCTGTTATGTGACTTTCCACATTCTTTTCTTGGAGTCCACAAGGAAACATTTCAAATCCCACCATGTCAATGGGCGTCAGTCACCTGTAAATATTCAAAAGAGTGATAATATGTTCCTGCTACATGCTATACACACCAAAGAGTATAACACTCTATGGCCAAAATTACTTATTTCAAAAATAAAGACTGTGGTCAGTCGGTCTGCATTTTATTATAAAAATTGTAGTCAGACAGTCCACAGTCTATCACAAATTTTATGCTCAGTCGTTTCAGAGTCTACTGTAAATGTGGTCAGGCAGTCCACACCTAGTGTATATGCTGTGGTCAGTCAGTCAGTCCATTCTTTATAATTAATGGCCTTCGGTTGAAACTTGAGCCATGACGACTTGATGAATTAATGATCTTGAGGAAGATCAATCTTGTGCAAGACTAGATAGGTCCACTAGGGTCTTCTCCACCGTTGTCTTGATATTGTCAATCCTTTGGATTGGCTGCTGGTCTTCCTCTTTGCTTTCTTCCTTCTGTACTTTAAAGTATGATGTCCTTTTCCAGTGATTGCTGTCTTCCAGTCAATCCTTAGACTAGTGTAAATGCTGTTGTCAGTCAGTCCACAACTAATTCAAACGCTGTGGACTGTCAGTCCTTTTAAATGTTGTGGTCAATCAGTCCACAGTGTAGACTCAGTAGTGTGGTCAGTGTCTTGTAATCGCGGTATTGATTGTTCCACCGCTGATTACAAGGCTATTCTATGAAATAGGAAAGGGGATTTCACACTTTAGAAGACAGAGGTTGGCCCACAGTCTACTGTAAATATGATCAGGCAGTCCACACCTAGTGTGAATGCTGTGATCAGTGAGTCCATTTTTTATTATTAACGGCATTTGGTTGAAACTCTAGCCATGACGACTGGATGAATTAACGATCTTTGGGAAGATCAATTTTGTGCAAGACTAGATAGGTCCACTATTGTTTTCTTCACCATTATCTTGATAGTGTCAATCCTTTGGATTGGTTGCTGGTCTTCCTCTTTGCCAACTTCCTTCTATTCTTCCGAGTATGATGTCCCTTTCCAGTAATTGCTGTCTTCCAGTCAATCCATAGACTAGTGTAAATGCTGTTGTCAGTCAGTCCACACCTAATTTAAATGCTGTGGACTGTCAGTCCTCGTAAATTTTGTGGTCAATTGGTCCACAGTGTAGTCTTAATAGTGTGGTCAGTCTCTTGTAATCGCGGTATTGATTGTTACACCGCTGATTACAAGGCTATTCTATGAAACAGAATAAGGGATTCCTCACTTTAGAATACAGAGGATAAGAAAAAGAAATGTTCCTTATGTCTCTACCTAAGATATGGTTGTGTTATACTAGGAGTTGTGTATAGAAAATAAACATATGTAAACCACTAACAGTATATTCTCATGTATCAGAAAGGTGTTGTCACACCTCCGCAGGTCTAGAACGTATGCCTAGACTGACTATTATCAGTAATTAATATGAATATTAATTACCTGTTATGTGACTTTCCACATTCTTTTCTTGGAGTCCACAAGGAAACATTTCAAATCCCACGATGTCAATGGGCGTCAGTCACCTGTAAATATTCAAAAGAGTGATAATATGTTCCTGCTACATGCTATACACACCAAAAAGTATAATACTCTAGGGCCAAAATTACTTATTTCAAAGATAAAGACTATGGTCAGTCGGTCTGCATTTTACTATAAAAATTGTAGTCAGACAGTCCACAGTCTATTTTACATTTTATTCTCAATCGGTTCACAGTCTACTGTAAATGTGGTCAGGCAGTCCACATCTAGTGTATATGCTGTGGTCAGTCAGTCAGTCCATTCTTTATTATTAACGGCCTTCGGTTGAAACCTCGAGCCATGACGACTTGATGAATTAATGATCTTTAGGAAGATCAATCTTGTGCAAGACTAGATCGGTCCACTAGGGTCTTCTTCACCATTATCTTGATAGTATCAATCCATTGAATTGGCTGCTGGTCTTCCTCTTTGCTTTCTTCCTTCTATACTTCAAAGTATGAAGTCCTTTTCCAGTGATTGCTGTCTTCCATTCAATCCATAGACTAGTGTAAATGCTGTTGTCAGTCAGTCCACAACTAATTCAAATGCTGTGGACTGTCAGTCCTTTTAAATGTTGTGGTCAATCAGTCCACAGTGGAATTTTAATATTGTGGTCAATCTCTTGTAATCGTGGTATTGATTGTTACACCGCTAATTACAAGTCTATTCTATGAAATAGAATAGGGGATTCCTCCTTTTAAAAGACAGAGGTTGGCCCACAGTCTAGTCTACTGTAAATGTGGTCAAGCAGTCCACACCTAGTGTGAATGCTGTAGTCAGTCATCCCATTTTTTATTATTAACGGCCTTCGGATGAAACTCGAGCCATGACGACTGGATGAATTAACGATCTTTAGGAAGATCAATTTTGTGAAAGACTACTTATGTCCACTAGGGTCTTCTCCACCGTTGTCTTGATATTGTCAATCCTTTGGATTGGCTGCTGGTCTTCCTCTTTGCTTTCTTCCTTCTGTACTTTAAAGTATGATGTCCTTTTCCAGTGATTGCTGTCTTCCAGTCAATCCTTAGACTAGTGTAAATGCTGTTGTCAGTCAGTCCACAACTAATTCAAACGCTGTGGACTGTCTGTCCTTTTAAATGCTGTGGTCATTCAGTCCACAGTGTAGACTTAGTAGTGTGGTCAATCTCTTGTAGTCGCGGTATTGATAGCTACACCGCTGATTACAAGGCTATTCTATGAAACAGAATAGGGGATTCCTCACTTTAGAAGACAGAGGTTGGCCCACAGTCTAGTCTACTGTAAATGTGCTCAAGCAGTCCACACCTAGTGTGAATGCTGTGGTCAAATGTGGCGCCCTGCTGTGTTTGGTAGCACAGATCCCAGAGGGGTGCATGGACGGATTCCTCCACAAGAGGCCCTCATAAGCATTCACACACCTCCACCTTCCACCTCAGACCACCAGAGGGAGCCCGTTAGGGATATAAATAGGGAAGGTGGAGCTAGGCAGTTCAGTCTGGAAGCTGTCTGGAGTCTGAGAGGAGTCTGAAGTCCAGTCTGTGAGATGTACAGTCTGAGAACAGTTACCTCAGGTGACAGAGCTAGTGCCAGCTCCTGCAGTTGCTAGCCTGCAGTAGAGCACAGTCCAGACTCACCGAGTTCAGGTTAGTGAGCCAAAGGCGTGCCGACGGCATAAGAGTGGTGAAGCGCAGTGAGGCCTACTGCCCGTGTGAAGCCTAGTCAGGGCCTCGAGCGTGGCCGAAGGCGAGTTGAAAGAGAGTAACATAGTGGTCAGAGGAGCTTTACCCGCTCACCCCAAAACCATATACCGGACACCTGGTCCGAGTCTGCAGGGTTTCTTTACACCCAGCAGAAAACAACCGGAACCCCTGGCGAACTACATGTCCCAAGAATACCAAACGCTGACTGTTATACCAGGGTCAGGAGTTACTGAAGCCCCATATACCAGGGAGTGCGTACTCCAACAGAAGGCCCTACCACAGGATCAGCAGGTGCAAGACAGAAACCAAGTTAGGCCTAGCTCCAGGCAGGTCAGAAACTTAACGAGGAAAGGCAAGGAACAGGAGGCCCCACACCCGCTCACTGGGGAGAGTCCTGATATGCACCCTTCACCCTACAGTGCCCTGGATTGTGCCTGAAACACCACCAGTAAAGGTACTGAAGTGAACTATTGTGTCTGTGCCTATCCTTCCTCCGACCCGGCTGGGTCCCCTTTGGCCTGCATCCCTACACTCACGCTGCCCTGAGGCCCTGCTCCACCTGTGGGGAGCCGCACCAACTAAGCTGTCTCAACACCGGCCTCAGAGGACTGCGGCAGCACTGGTGATCCTCACCAGAAACTACAGGTGGCGTCACGGACTTTCCCTTTCCCATATAAACTTTCCCCCCTTTCTCTTTTTGCTGACCGTCCTGGGTCACGGACCGGGCCAGCCACCATGATATTCCCCACAAGCAGCCTTCTGTCTTCCAGTCAATCCTTAGACTAGTGTAAATGCTGTTGTTAGTCAGTTCACAAATAATTCAAATGCTGTGGACTGTCAGTCCTTTTAAATGTTGTGGTCATTCAGTCCACAGTGTAATTTTAATAGTGTGGTCAGTCTCTTGCAATCACTGTATTGATTGTTACACCGCTGATTACAAGGCTCTTCTATGAAATAGGATAGGGGATTCCTCACTTTAGAAGACAGAGGTTGGCCCACAGTCTAGTCTACTGTAAATGTGGTCAAGCAGTCCACACCTAGTGTGAATGCTGTAGTCAGGCAGTCCACACCTAGTGTGAATGCTGTGGTCAGTCAGCCCATTTTTTATTATTAACAGCCTTCGGATGAAACTCGAGAGATGACGACTGGATGAATTAACGATCTTAAGGAAGATCAATTTTGTGAAAGACGACATAGGTCCACTAGGGTCTTCTCCACCATTATCTTGATAGTGTCAATCCTTTGGATTGGTTGCTGGTCTTGCTCTTTGGTTTCTTCCTTCTATACTTCAAAGCATGATGTCCTTTTCCAGTGATTGCTGTCTTCCAGTCAATCCTTAGACTAGTGTAAATGCTGTTGTCAGTCAGTCCACAACCAATTCAAACGCTGTGGACTGTCAGTCCTTTGAAATGCTGTGGTCATTCAGTCCACAGTGCAGTCTTAATAGTGTGGTCAGTGTCTTGTAATCGCGGTATTGATTGTTACACCGCTGATTACAAGGCTATTCTATGAAACAGAATAGGGGATTCCTCACTTTAGAAGACAGAAGTTGGCCCACAGTCTACTGTAAATATGATCAGGCAGTCCACAACTAGTGTGAATGCTGTGGTCAGTCAGTCCATTTTTTATTATTAAAGGCCTTCGGTTGAAACTCTAGCCATGACGACTGGATGAATTAACGATCTTTGGGAAGATCAATTTTGTGCAAGACTAGATAGGTCCACTAGGGTTTTCTTCACCATTATCTTGATAGTGTCAATCCTTTGGATTGGTTGCTGGTCTTCCTCTTTTCCTTCTTCCTTCTATTTTTCCGAGTATGATGTCCCTTTCCAGTAATTGCGTCTTCCAGTCAATCCATAGACTAGTGTAAATGCTGTTGTCAGTCAGTCCACACATAATTTAAATGCTGTGGACTGTCAGTCCTCGTAAATTTTGTGGTCAATTGGTCCACAGTGTAGTCTTAATACTTTGGTCAGTCTCTTGTAATCGCGGTATTGATTGTTACACCGCTTAATACAAGTCTATTCTATGAAACAGAATAAGGGATTCCTCACTTTAGAATACAGAGGACAATGAAAAGAAATGTTCCTTATGTCTCTACCTAAGATATGGTTGTATTATTCTAGGAGTTGTGTATAGAAAATATACATATGTAAACCACTAACAGTATATTCTCATGTATCAGGAAGGTGTTTTCACACCTCCGCAGTTCTAGAACTTATGCCTAGACTGACTATTATCAGTAATTAATATGAATATTAATTACCTGTTATGTGACTTTCCACATTCTTTTCATGGAGTCCACAAAGAAACATTTCAAATCCCACAATGTCAATGGGCGTCAGTCACCTGTAAATATTCAAAAGAGTAATAATATGTTCCTGCTACATGCTATACACACAAAAAAGTATAAAACTCTAGGGCCAAAATTACTTATTTCAAAGATAAAGACTATGGTCAGTCGGTCAGCATTTTATTATAAAAATTGTATTCAGACCGTCCACAGTCTATTTTACATTTTATGCTCAATCGGTTCACAGTCTCCTGTAAATGTGGTCAGGCAGTCCACATCTAGTGTATATGCTGTGGTCAGTCAGTCAGTCCATTTTTTATAATTAATGGCCTTCGGTTGAAACTCGAGCCATGACGACTTGATGAATTAATGATCTTTAGGAAGATCAATCTTGTGGAAGACTAGATAGGTCCACTAGGGTCTTCTTCACCATTATCTTGATAGTATCAATCCATTGGATTGGTTGCTGGTCTTGCTCTTTGCTTTCTTCCTTCTATACTTCAAAGTATGATGTCCTTTTCCAGTGATTGCTGTCTTCCATTCATCCTTAGACTAGTGTAAATGCTGTTGTCATTCAGTCCAGAACTAATTCAAACGCTGTGGACTGTCAGTCCTTTTAAATGTTGTGGTCATTCAGTCCACAGTGTAATTTTAATACTGTGGTCAGTCTCTTGTAATCCCGGTATTGATTGTTACACCGCTGATTACAAGGCTATTCTATGAAATTGAATAGGGGATACCTCCTTTTAAAAGACAGAGGTTGGCCCACAGTCTAGTCTACTGTAAATGTGGTCAAGCAGTCCACACCTAGTGTGAATGCTGTAGTCAGTCAGCCCATTTTTTTATTATTAACGACCTTCGGATGAAACTCGAGCTATGACGACTGGATAAATTAACAATCTATAGGAAGATCAATTTTGTGAAAGACTACTTAGGTCCACTAGGGTCTTCTCCACCGTTATCTTGATAGTGTCAGTTCTTTGGATTGGCTGCTGGTCTTCCTCTTTGCTTTCTTTCTTCTATACTTCAAAGTATGATGTCCTTTTCCAGTGATTGCTGTCTTCCAGTCAATCCTTAGACTAGTGTAAATGCTGTTGTCAGTCAGTCCACAACTAATTCAAATGCTGTGGACTGTCAGTCCTTTTAAATGCTGTGGTCATTCAGTCCACAGTGTAGTCTTAGTAGTGTGGTCAGTGTCTTGTAATCGCGGTATTGATTGTTACACCGCTGATTACAAGGCTATTCTATGAAATAGAATAGGGGATTCCTCACTTTAGAAGACAGAGGTTGGCCCACAGTCTACTGTAAATATGATCAGGCAGTCCACATCTAGTGTATATGCTGTGGTCAGTCAGTCAGTCCATTCTTTATAATTAATAGCCTTCGGTTGAAACTCGAGCCATGACGACTTGATGAATTAATGATCTTTAGGAAGATCAATCTTGTGGAAGACTAGATAGGTCCACTAGGGTCTTCTTCACCATTATCTTGATAGTATCAATCCATTGGATTGGTTGCCGGTCTTGCTCTTTGCTTTTTTCCTTCTATACTTCAAAGTATGATGTCCTTTTCCATTGATTGCTGTCTTTCATTCAATCCTTAGACTAGTGTAAATGCTGTGGTCATTCAGTCCTTTTAACATTGTGGTCAATCTCTTGTAATCGCGGTATTGATTGTTACACCGCTGATTACAAGGTTATTCTATGAAATAGGATAGGGGATTCCTCACTTTAGAAGACAGAGGTTGGCCCACAGTCTAGTCTACTGTAAATGTGGTCAGGCAGTCCACACCTAGTGTGAATGCTGTGGTCAGTCAGCCCATTTTTTATTATTAAGGGCCTTCGGTTGAAACTCTAGCAATGACGACTGGATGAATTAACGATCTTTAGGAAGATCAATTATGTGAAAGACTTCTTAGGTCCACTAGGGTCTTCTCCGCCGTTATCTGGATAGTGTCAATCCTTTTGATTGGCAGCTGGTCTTCCTCTTTGCTTTCTTCCTTCTATTCCTCCGAGTATGTTGTCCCTTTCCAGTAATTGCTGTCTTCCAGTCAATCCTTAGACTAGTGTAAATGCTGTTGTCAGTCATTCCACAACTAATTCAAACGCTGTGGACTGTCAGTCCTTTTAAATGTTGTGGTCATTCAGTCCACAGTGTAGACTTAATAGTGTGGTCAATCTCTTGTAATTGCTGTATTGATTGTTACACCGCTGATTACAAGGCTATTTTATGAAAAAGAATAGGGGATTCCTCACTTTAGAAGACAGAGGTTGGCCCACAGTCTACTGTAAATATGATCAGGCAGTCCACAACTAGTGTGAATGCTGTGGTCAGTCAGTCCATTTTTTAGTATTAACGGCCTTCGGTTGAAACTCTAGCAATGACGACTGGATGAATTAACGATCTTTGGGAAGATCAGTTTTGTGCAAGACTAGATAGGTCCACCAGGGTTTTCTTCACCATTATCTTGATAGTGTCAATCCTTTGGATTGGTTGCTGGTCTTCTTCTTTTCCTTCTTCCTTCTATTCTTCCGAGTATGATGTCCCTTTCCAGTAATTTCTGTCTTCCAGTAAATCCATAGACGAGTGTAAATGCTGTTGTCAGTCAGTCCACACCTAATTTAAATGCTGTGGACAGTCAGTCCTCGTAAATTTTGTGATCATTCAGTCCACAGCGCAGTCTTAATAGTGTGGTCAGTCTCTTGTAATCGCGGTATTGATTGTTACACCGCTGATTACAAGGCTGTTCTATGAAACAGAATAAGGGATTCCTCACTTTAGAAGACATAGGATAAGGAATAGAAATTTCCTTATGTCTCTAGCTAAGATATGGTTGTGTTATACTAGGAGTTGTGTATAGAAAATATACGTATGTAAACCACTAACAGTATATTCTCATGTATCAGAAAGGTGTTGTCACACCTCCGCAGGTCTAGAACTTATGTCTAGACTGACTATTATCAGTAATTAATATGAATATTAATTACCTGTTATGTGACTTTCCACATTCTTTTCTTGGAGTCCACAAGGAAACATTTCAAATCCCACCATGTCAATGGGCGTCAGTCACCTGTAAATATTCAAAAGAGTGATAATATGTTCCTGCTACATACTATACACACCAAAAAATATAACACTCTAGGGCCAAAATTACTTATTTCAAAGATAAAGACTGTGGTCAGTCGGTCTGCATTTTATTATAAAAATTGTAGTCAGACAGTGCACAGTCTATTACAAATTTTATGCTCAATCGTATCACAGTCTACTGTAAATGTGGTCAGGCAGTCCACAACTAGCGTGAATTCTGTGGTCAGTCAGTACATTCTTTATAATTAATGGGCTTCGGTTGAAACTCGAGCTATGACGACTGGATGAATTAATGATCTTTAGGAAGATCAATCTTGTGCAAGACTAGATAGGTCCACTAGGGTCTTCTTCACCATTATCTTGATAGTATGAAACAATTGGATTGGTTGCTAGTCTTCCTCTTTGCTTTCCTCCTTCTATGCTTCAAAGTATGAAGTCCTTTTCCAGTGATTGCTGTCTTCCATTCATCCTTAGACTAGTGTGAATGCTGTGGTCAGTCAGTCCATTTTTTATTATTAACGGCCTTGGGTTGAAATTCGAGCCATGACGACTGGATGAATTAACGATCTTTAGGAAGATCAATTTTGTGAAAGACTACATAGGTCCACTAGGCTCTTCACCACCGTTATCTTGATAGTATCAATCCTTAGGATTGGCTGCTGGTCTTCCTCTTTGCTTTCTTCCTTCTATACTTCAAATTATGATGTGTTTTTCCAGTGATTGCTGTCTTCCAGTCAATCCTTAGACTAGTGTAAATGCTGTTGTCAGTCAGTCCACAACTAATTCAAACGCTGTGGACTGTCAGTACTTTTAAATGCTGTGGTCATTCAGTCCACAGTGTAGTCTTAATAGTGTGGTTTGTCTCTTGTAATCGCTGTATTGATTGTTACACCGCTGATTACAAGGCTATTCTATGAAATAGAATAGGAGATTCCTCACTTTAGAAGACAGAGGTTGGCCCACAGTCTACTGTAAATATGATCAGGCAGTCCACAACTAGTGTGAATGCTGTAGTCAGTCAGTCCATTTTTTATTATTAACGGCCTTCGGTTGAAACTCTAGCCATGATGACTGGATGAATTAACGATCTTTGGGAAGATCAATTTTGTGCAAGACTAGATAGGTCCACTAGGGTTTTCTTCACCATTATCTTGATAGTGTCAATCCTTTGGATTGGTTGCTGGTCTTCTTCTTTGCCTACTTCCTCCTATTCTTCCGAGTATGATTTGCCTTTCCAGTAACTGCTGTCTTCCAGTCAATCCATAGACTAGTGTAAATGCTGTTGTCAGTCAGTTCACACCTAATTTAAAAGCTGTGGACTGTCACTCCTCGTAAATTTTGTGGTCAATTGGTCCACAGTGTAGTCTTAATACTGTGGTCAGTCTCTTGTAATCCCGGTATTGATTGTTACACCGCTGATTACAAGGCTATTCTATGAAATAGAATAAGGGATTCCTCCTTTTAAAAG
The DNA here is from genome assembly GCF_046119375.1 of Phyllobates terribilis. Lineage (NCBI taxonomy): Eukaryota > Metazoa > Chordata > Amphibia > Anura > Dendrobatidae > Phyllobates > Phyllobates terribilis. Next base: position 752,842,642 of record NW_027362764.1, read on the forward strand.
ACAGAGGTTGGCCAACAGTCTAGTCTACTGTAAATGTGGTCATGCAGTCCACACCTAGTGTGAATGCTATAGTCAGGCAGTCCACACCTAGTGTGAATGCTGTGGTCAGTCAGCCCATTTTTTATTAACGGCCTTCGGATGAAACTCGAGCCATGACGACTGGATGAATTAACGATCTATAGGAAGATCAATTTTGTGAAAGACTACTTAGGTCCAGTAGGGTCTTCTCCACCGTTATCTTGATAGTGTCAATTCTTTGGATTGGCTGCTGGTCTTACTCTTTGCTTTCTTTCTTCTATACTTCAAAGTATGATGTCCTTTTGCTGTCATCCAGTCAATCCATAGACTAGTGTAAATGCTGTTGTCAGTCAGTCCACACCTAATTTAGATGCTGTGCACTGTCAGTCCTCGTAAATTTTGTGGTCAATTGGTCCACAGTGTAGTCTTAATACTGTGGTTAGTCTCTTGTAATCGCGGTATTGATTGTTACACCGCTGATTACAAGTCTATTCTATAAAACAGACTAAGGGATTCCTCACTTTAGAATACAGAGGATAAGGAAAAGAAATTTCCTTATGTCTCTACCTAAGATATGGTTGTGTTATACTAGGAGTTGTGTATAGAAAATATACATATGTAAACCACTAACAGTATATTCTCATGTATCAGAGAGGTGTTGTCACACCTCCGCAGTTCTAGAACGTATGCCTAGACTGACTATTATCAGTAATTTAATATGAATATTAGTTACCTGTTATGTGACTTTCCACATTCTTTTCTTGGAGTCCACAAGGAAACATTTGAAATCCCACCATGTCAAAGGGCGTCAGTCACCTGTAAATATTCAAAAGAGTGATAATATGTTCCTGCTACATGCTATACACACCAAAAAGTATAACACTCTAGGGCCAAAATTACTTATTTCAAAGATAAAGACTGTGGTCAGTCGGTCTGCATTTTATTATAAAAATTATAGTCAGACAGTCCACAGTCTATTTTATGCTCAATCGGTTCACAGTCTACTGTAAATGTGGTCTGGCAGTCCACATCTAGTGTATATGCTGTGGTCAGTCAATATTTCATTATTAATGGCCTTTGGTAGAAACTCTAGCAATGATGTGTTAGCCATTGGGTGTTTGCTGGATCTGAAATGGGTTCAGAATCATCAGTGGATTCTGTGGTCTACCATCCTGGTCCAGCCAGAGCAGATGCTGCTTAGCATCATTATCAGTCCCAACGACTAGCTGGTGCACGAGATGTGCAGGTTGTCTCTTGGGTATTTGTGCCTAGCAACATGAAGCATAGGTTGCGGAGGGAGACAGGGCTTCTGCAGCCTAAGTCCAGGATGCATCGCACTGAGCATTCCCGTGACATGGCGGACCGTAATTGGTGGTTTGGGAGTCAGCTGACCCGGTGACCTGGCACCGCCTGATTGGTCGTGGGTGATGTCACCAATGGTGTGACGGTGCGCAGGGCTTAATCTTTAAAAGACACGCCCACAAACATGGCAGCGCGCTCTGATCTTTGAGCAATGATGGTGTGTGGACGCTTAGTCTCTTGGGCTCCACGTGTGTTTTAGTTTCTGCTAGGCAGGTGTAGTGGAAATAGGCAGGCTAGTTGAAATAGGCAGGTAGCTTCGTCTCACGGTCTGGCTCAGGCAAAGGGGTCGCCTTACACCCCAAGCAGCCTGCAGACACCCCAGGCTGCATCGCGGACCCCGGGTTCGGTTGCGTTCCATTATAATAAAGTTGTTTGCAATCGTCCCCTTAACAGTATCAGAGAGCCAGGGTCTTGCTGAACATGGCTGACAACCAGCAACTGCAGCGCTATATACAGAAACTTGAGGCCAGACTTAGGACTCTGGAACAAGCTGCACCGGTCGCTGATATCACTGCAGTAGCTACCCTGGCAGCTTCTCAAGCAGCCAATCTGGTTAACACGGCTGCGGTGAATGCTGCGACAGCTGCAACTGCCCCATTACCCCGTTTTGCTCTCCCAGAAAAATTTTCTGGGGACAGTAAATCCTGCAGGGGTTTTATTAATTTATGCGCCATTCATTTGAAGATGATGGAGGCACGGTTCCCCTCCGAAAGAGTCAAAGTGGGTTATTTCATCTCATTACTCTCCCATAGGGCTCTGGAGTGGGCTACTCCTCTATGGGAGCGGAATGATCCGGTTGTGGCTAATGCGGGTCTTTTCCTTAAGACCCTAAAGAGTGTATTCCTAGGTCCTCATAGTCACGCATGATACGCTCTTAAGCTTCTTGCGTTGATCCAGGGTTCGGCCACTGCCAGCCACTATGCCATCCAGTTCAGAACCTTAGCGGCTGAACTGGATTGGCCTGAGCGTTCGCTTATCCCGGTGTTTTGGAGGGGGTTGGCAGGGCATATTAAAGATGCTCTAGCTACCAGAGAGATCCCAACCTCTCTGGAAGAGTTGATCACTCTCGCTAACCGAATAGATCTGCGTCATGCAGAACGCAAGTTAGAGCTGGAGGTTTCCAGACCCCGGTTTCGGTTGGCATCCTCTTTCTCTAGACCTATCTCCAAACCCGCGCGTCTCGACCCGGAGCCTGAGGATATGGATATATCCCGGACTAAGTCTAAACCCCCTCGTTCCCGACCTGCACATCTCTTGGAGTACCCCGTTAATAAGGGTTCCAAGCGGTCGGGAAACCAGGGTGTCTAACCACTGTTGGAGTGGGGGTGTTAGATTCAGGGGTTTCCTCCTCCAAATTATTGTATGAGGTGACGTTGTCCGTCGGAACAACCATGGTTACTGCCAGGGCGTGGGTGGATTCTGGAGCTGATGGCAATTTTTGTCATCAACATTTGCCCAGAGGCATGCCATCCCTATGGAGTTACTGCCCAAGCCAATGAACATCAGTGTGGTCAACGGTTCTCTGCTGGACACACAAATTACTCACCAGTCAGCCCCCCTCACCATGTCGTTTCCTCAGGGTCACCGGGAGGTTATCTCTTTCCTTATTATCCCCGGGGGATTAGATGAGGTGCTATTGGGTCTCCCTTGGCTAGGTTGTCACACTCCACACATTGATTGGAGTACAGGGAGAATTTCTTCCTGGGGTAAGAATTGTGTGCCTCAATGTATGGCTACAGCCGCCCGGAGGGTAGTCTCAGAGCCTTCTCCCGACTTGTCCGCTCTGCCAGTACAATATCGGAGTTTTGCGGACGTCTTTTCCAAAAAGGGTGCAGAGACTCTACCCCCCCACCGACCTTATGACTGTCCTATTGACTTGGTTCCCGGTACGGAGCCCCCTTGCGGTAGGGTTTATCCCCTCTCTGTACCCGAGACCCAGGCCATGTCAGACTATATCAAAGAGAACCTGGCCCGGGGGTTTATCTGAAAATCGGTCTCTCCTGCTGGAGCTGGGTTTTTCTTCGTCCAGAAGAGGGTGATTTACGTCCCTGCATTGATTACAGAGGACTAAATGCCATCACCATCAAAAATAAATACCCTCTGCCCCTTATTTCTGAACTATTCGACATGTTGCGAGGGGCTAACATCTTCACTAAATTGGACCAGCGAGGGGCCTATAATCTTGTGCGAATCCGTGAGGGTGACGAGTGGAAAACAGCCTTTAACACTCGTGATGGTCATTACGAGTATCTCATCATGCCTTTCGGGTTATGCAATGCCCCTGCGGTTTTTCAAGATTTTGTCAACGATATCTTTCGGGATTTGCTGCTATCTTCCGTGGTAGTCTATCTTGATGATATCCTTATCTTTTCCCCGGACCTCTCCACACACAGAGAGGATGTTCGCAGAGTTTTTGAACGATTGCGAGCAAATTCTTTGTATTGTAAGCTGGAGAAGTGTTAGTTTGAACGAGAGTCTCTAACGTTCCTGGGCTACATCATATCCAGTAAGGGATTGGCTATGGACCCACAAAAGTTGGTGGCGGTACAGAACTGGCAGGAGCCCCACTCCCTTAAAGCGGTACAACGCTTCATGGGCTTTATCAACTACTACCGGCAGTTCATACCACATTTTTCCACACTGGTGGCTGCTTTAGCCGCTTTAACCAGGAAGGGTGCCAATCCCAAGAATTGGTCTAAGGAGACATCCGAGGTGTTCCAGGAGATTAAGTCCTATTTTTTAGAGCTCCCATTCTCCATCGCCCGGATGTGGACAAGCCATTTTTCCTGGAGGTCGATGCCTCCTCTGTGGGAGCAGGAGCGGTTCTCTCTCAATAGAATGAACAGGGTCGGACAAGACCATGTTTTTTCTTCTCCAAGACCTTCTCTCCAGCAGAGAAGAATTATACGATTGGTGACAAAGAGTTACTTGCTATTAAGATGGCTTTTTCGGAATGGAGGTACCTCTTGGAGGGAGCTAAACTTCCTTTCGTGGTATATTCCGATCATAAAAATCTTTCGTACCTACAGACGGCGCAGCGTCTTAACCCGAGGTAGGCCAGGTGGTCTCTTTTCTTTTCCCGGTTCAATTTCTCTATTCACTTTTTAAAAGGGGAAAAGAACCCCCGGGCGGATGCTTTGTCCCGGTCTATGGATATGGCTGAGGATGAGGACGAGCCCAGGCTTATTTTTCCTCCAGAGTGTATGCGGACGGTGGCTCCAGTGTCTCTAAACCAGGTCCCTCCGGGGAGGACATTGGTTCCTCCTAATTTACAGAATGAGGTACTCTCCTGGGCACATGCCTCTAAGATCGGAGGTCATTTTGGGGTCAAACGTACCACGGAGTTTCTCCAACGGTCGTATTGGTGGCCTCGGTTATCTCAGGACGTTAAAGAATATGTCCAAGCATGTGTCTCCTGTGCAAGAAACAAATCGTCCCGTCAGAAGCCGGCTGGTCTTCTTCATCCGTTACCCGTGGCGGATAGACCTTGGGAGCTGGTTGGGATGGATTTTATTGTCGAGTTACCTAAGTCCCGGGGAAACGTGACAATATGGGTGGTGTCTGACCATTTTTCTAAGATGGTTCACCTGGTTCCTCTGCCTAGGGTTCCCTCTTCCTGGGTTCTGGTATCACTGTTCATTTGTCACGTTTTCCGTCTCCACGGAATGCCTGATAGGATTGTCTGTGAAAGGGGTCCACAGTTTTCCTCCCGGTTCTTTAAAGAATTGTGTAATTTGCATAGCATTGAACTGAACCTTTCTACTGCCTATCACCCGGAGACCAATGGTCTGGTGGAACGCACTAACCAGACGCTTGTGACATACTTGTGTCATTTCGTTTCGGCCAACCAGAATGACTGGGCGATATTGCTCCCCTGGGTAGAGTTTGCCCTAAACAACGCTGTGGCAGATTCCACAGGTCAGACTCCGTTTCTCCTAAATAATGGCTAACATCCGCGAGTCCCGGTTCCTATGCCAGTTTCCTCTGTGGAACCTGGGGTCAGAGATTGGGCTCTGGAGGCGCGGAAGGTTTGGGATCATACCCAGGATGCGATATTGGCCTCCAAGAATCGAATGAGAGAGTCGGCTGACACTCATTGCCGTCCAGCCCCTGTATTCTTCCCGGGCGACAGGGTGTGGCTCACGGCTCGCAATATCAGAGTACGCGGGGAATCCGCTAAGTTTGCCCCCCGTTTTATTGGTCCTTTCAGAATTTTGGCCCAAATAAACCCCGTTGTATACCGGTTACAGTTACCACGACACATGAGGATTCACGACACTTTTCATGTGTCGCTCCTTAAGCCGGTTCGCCTGACCAAATTCTCTGAACCCCAACCTGCTCCAGACTCCAGGGGTGATGATTTCGAGGTACAGGCGATTGTGGGGTCTAAGATGGTTCGTGGAAAAAAATATTACCTTGTACACTGGAGGGGCCATGGATCTGAGGATTGTTCATGGGAACCAGTGGACCACATTCATGCTCCATTGCTCATTGAGGAATATGAGTGTCAAGTGGAGGGGGATAATGTTGGGTGTTTGCTGGATCTGAGATGGGTTCAGAATCATCAGTGGATTCTGTGGTCTCCCATTCTGGTCCAGCTGGGGCAAATGCTGCTCAGCATTGTCGTCGGTCCCAACGCCTAGCTGGTGCACGAGATGTGCAGGTTGTCTCTTGGGTATTTGTGCCTAGCAACATGAAGCATAGGTTGCGGAGGGAGACAGGGCTTCTGCAGCCTAAGTCCAAGATGCATCGCACTGAGCATGCCCGTGACATGGCAGACCGTGATTGGTGGTTTGGGAGTCAGCTGACCCGTTGACCTGGCACCGCCTGATTGGTCGCAGGTGACGTCACCAATGGTGCGACGGTGGGCAGGGCTTAATCTTTAAAAGACCCGCCCACAAACATGGCGGCGCGCTCTGATTTTTGAGCAATGATGGTGTTGTGTGGACGCTTGGTCTCTTGGGCTCCACGTGTGTTTTAGTTTCTGCTAGGCAGGTGTAGTGGAAGTAGGCAGGCTAGTTGAAATAGGCAGGTAGCTTCGTCTCACGGTCTGGCTCAGGCAAAGGGGTCGCCTTACACCCCAAGCAGCCTGCAGACGCCCTATCCCTGATAACACCTGTAAGCCACGTGGAGTGATACTCCTCAGTTTGGTAGCACGCCGGCTGGAGGCACGTATGCGCCGGCGTGAGTCACACATGCATCCAAGCGCCAACAGCGTAGTCCCTGTGCTGCAACAGGTCTACAGATATATTATTTATCGCACATCTCCCGTGCCGTTAACGGAGAAAGTGCGAATCCCTATTCCTGTTCCGGTGTGCTGTAACACGGAGGGGATTGTTATTTAAGTTGGTTGTTTCCTTCTCACCCAGAAGGTGTTCGGCCGCAGTCCTCCAGGCCGCATCGCGGACCCCGGGTTCGGTTGCGTTCCATTATAATAAAGTTGTTTGCAACCATCCCCTTAACATGACGACTGGATGAATTAACGATCTTTGGAAAGATCAATTTTGTGCAAGACTAGATAGGTCCACTAGGGTTTTCTTCACCATTATGTAGATAGTGTCAATCCTTTGGATTGGTTGCTGGTCTTCCTCTTTGCCTACTTCCTTCTATTCTTCCGAGTATGATGTCCCTTTCCAGTAATTGCTGTCTTCCAGTCAATCCATAGAATAGTGTAAACGTTGTTGTCAGTCAGTCCACACCTAATTTAAATGCTGATTACAAATCTATTCTATGAAACAGAATAAGGGATTCCTCACTTTAGAAGACTGAGGATAATGAAAAGAAATGTTCCTTATGTCTCTACCTAAGATATGGTTGTGTTATACTAGGAGTTGTGTATAGAAAATATACATATGTTTACCACTAACAGTATATTCTCATGTATCAGAAGGGTGTTGTCACACCTCCGCAGGTCTAGAACGTATGCCTAGACTGACTATTATCAGTAATTAATATGAATATTAATTACCTGTTATGTGACTTTCCACATTCTTTTCTTGGAGTCCACAAGGAAACATTTCAAATCCCACGATGTCAAAGGGCATCAGTCACCTTTAAATATTCAAAAGAGTGATAATATGTTCCTGCTACATGCTATACACACCAAAAAGTATAACACTCCAGGGCCAAAATTACTTATTTCAAAGATAAAGGCTGTGGTCAGTCGGTTTGCATTTTATTATAAAAATTGTAGTCAGATAGTCCACAGTCTATTTTAAATTTTCTGCTCAATCGTTTCACAGTATACTGTAAGTGTGGTCAGGCAGTCCACATCTAGTGTATATGCTGTGTAACATCCCTGGCGGCATGCTTGCATGGTGCACCACCTCCCACCATGCAAGACCGCAATCTTACCCTTCACTCCAGCCTGCAAGCCGTGTTCCTGTTCATGCTGTGTGCATTCCTCTTGACTGTCTGCTTAGGGCGGCGGCCCGGTTAGTTTCTGATTCTTATAGCTGCTGTGGGCACACCCCTAATGCGTCTCCAGCTTATTGCTGTCAGTCACTGGATATTTAAACCCCCTCCACCCAGAAGGACGTGCTTGTGCAACACCTTCACTCAGTTTGTTCTTGCAACTGTATTGCCAGGTCCTGTCCTCTTACCTGTATCTTCTAGTCTGTGTCCGCCATCTCTGGTGGCTGTATACCCAGACCTGTTACCTGTGTCTTCTAGTCCGTCTCCGCCATCTCTGGGGGCTGTATACCCAGACCCGTTTCTGTATCTCGTTGCAGTAGCAGTTCCTGTCTGAACTGTCTCCTAGTCTGTTACTTGTTTTGTCTTTATGTCCGTACCCTTCCTTTTCCTGCATTGACTGAACCTGCACCTACCTCCAATTCGTTGTCTCTGTACTTCTGTTTGTGAGTTTTGTGTCCACTAGCTACTTCATTGTAAGCACCTTGTGTGTATCTAGTTCTGCTTGTCTCCTTTCCCTTCCTTTGTATCTACCTTCTGTGTTCTAGCCATCTTTCTGTATTTTCCTATGTGTTCCATGGGAACAGAGCCCTGTCCTCTCTGCCTGCTTCGTCAGCCCTGTTCTGTTCTGCCTTGTCCACCGCTCCAGCGGTTCCGTTCTGCTCTGCCTTGTATACCGCACCTGCGGTTTAGCTCCGCTCCGCTTGTTCTCCACGTATGCGGTTTTTTGCTCAGCTTTGCTTGTCTACCGCATCTGCGGGTTTTGCTCTGCTCAGCTTTGTCTACCGCATCTGCGGTTTTGCTCTGCTTTGCTTGTCTACCGCATCTGCGGTTTTGCTCTGCTTTGCTTGTCTTCCGCATCTGTTGGTTTTGCTCTGCTCAGCTTTGTCTGCCGCATCTGCGGTTTTGCTCTGCTCAGCTTTGTTTACCGCATCTGCGGTTTTGCTCTGCTTTGCTTGCTTACCGCATCTGCTTATTTTGCTCTGCTCAGCTTTGTCTACCGCATCTGCGGTTTTGCTCTGCTCAGCTTTGTCTACCGCATCTGCGGTTTTGCTCTGCTTTGCTTGTCTACCGCATCTGCGAGTTTTGCTCTGCTCAGCTTTGTCTACAGCATCTGCTGTTTTGCTCTGCTTTGCTTGTCTACCGCATCTGCGGGTTTTGCTCTGCTCAGCTTGTCTACCGCATCTGCGGGTTTTGCTCTGCTCAGCTTGTCTACCGCATCTGCGGTTTTGCTCTCTGCCTAGTCTACCGCTCCGGCGGTTCCTTTCTGCTTTGCTGTGTTCACCGCACCTGCTATTTAGTTTTGCTCTGCTAGCTCACCGCTCCGGCGGTTCCTCTTTGCTCTGCCTTGTCCACCGCACTTGCGGTTTAGTTCTGCTCTGCCTTGTCCTCGGCTCCAGCGGTTTCGCTTTACTCTACTTGTCTACCGCATCTGCGGCTCTGTTCCTGTCTCCCAGTCTGTACTGGACTCTATCCAGCTTGCGCTCCACCCTGCTAGTACCCACCTGTCCACACTCCAGCCATGCTTGCTAGTACCCCATCTGTCTGCACACCAGCCTTGCTTACTAGTACCCCACCTGTCTGCATACCTGCCATGCCTGCCAGGGCCCACCTGTCTGTATGCCAGCTTAACCTGCCTGTTCCTGCATTCTCCAGTGTGGGTCAACAGCTGTGACCGGGGTCTGACCTGGTGTAGCACCTGGTCCCTCTGCTCGGTTCCTCCTTGTTTCACGGAGTCGTTAGCCGCCGTGCGACCTTGGTCGGATCGGGTTGATACTTAGTTACGACCCTCCAAGCACTCCTCGGTTCATGGTACAGTGGGATCACTAATCATGCTCACGCCAGTCAGCCCGGGCGTGAGCGTAACATGCTGTGGTCAGTCAGTCAGTCCATTCTTTATAATTAATGGCCTTCGGTTGAAACTCGAGATATGACGACTTGATGAATTAATGATCTTTAGGAAGATCAATCTTGTGCAAGACTAGATAGGTCCACTAGGGTCTTCTTCACCATTATCTTGATTGTATCAATCCATTGGATTGGTTGCTGGTCTTGCTCTTTGCTTTCTTCCTTCTATACTTCAAAGTCTCATGTCCTTTTCCACTGATTGCTGTGTTTCATTTAATCCTTAGACTAGTGTAAATGCTGTTGTCAGTCAGTCCACAGCTAATTTAAACGCTGTGGACTGTCAGTCCTTTTAAATGCTGTAGTCATTCAGTCCACAGTGTAGACTTAGTAGTGTGGTCAGTCTATTGTAATTGCGGTATTGATTGTTACACCGCTGATTACAAGGCTATTCTCTGAAATAGAATAGGGGATTCCTCACTTTGGAAGACAGAGGTTGGCCCACAGTCTACTGTAAATATGATCAGGCAGTCCACAACTAGTGTGAATGCTGTGGTCAGTCAGTCCATTTTTTATTATCAAGGGCCTTTGGTTGAAACTCTAGCAATGACGACTGGATGAATTAACGATCTTTGGGAAGATCAATTTTGTGCAAGACTAAATAGGTCCACTAGGGTCTTCTCCACCTTTATCTTGATAGTGTCAATCCTTTGGATTGGCAGCTGGTCTTACTCTTTGCTTTCTTCCTTCTATACTTCAAAGTATGATGTCCTTTTCCAGTGATTGCTGTCTTCCAGTCAATCCTTAGACTAGTGTAAATGCTGTTGTCAGTCAGTCCACAACTAATTCAAATGCTGTGGACTGTCAGTCCTTTTAAATATTGTGGTCATTCAGTCCACAGTGTAATCTTAATAGTGTGGTCAGTGTCTTGTAATCGCGGTATTGATTGTTACACCGCTGATTACAAGGCTATTCTATGAAATAGGAAAGGGGATTCCACACATTAGAAGACAGAGGTTGGCCCACAGTCTACTGTAAATGTGGTCAAGCAGTCCACACCTAGTGTGAATGCTGTGGTCAGGCAGTCCATTTTTTATTATTAACGGACTTCGGTTGAAACTCTAGCCATGACGACTGGATGAATTAACGATCTTTAGGAAGATCAATTTTGTGCAAGACTAAATAGGTCCACTAGGGTTTTCTTCACCATTATATTGATAGTGTCAATCCTTTGGATTGGTTGCTGGTCTTCCTCTTTTCCTTCTTCCTTGTATTCTTCCGAGTATGATGTCCCTTCCAGTAATTGCTGTCTTCCCTTCAATCCATAGACTAGTGTAAATGCTGTTGTCAGTCAGTCCACACCTAATTTTAATGCTGTGGACCGTCAGTCCTCGTAAATTTTGTGGTCAATTGGTCCACAGTGTAGTCTTAATACTGTGGTCAGTCTCTTGTAATCGCGGTATTGATTGTTACACCGCTGATTACAAGGCTATTCTATGAAACAGAATAAGGGATTCCTCACTTTAGAAAACAGAGGATAATGAAAAGAAATGTTCCTTATGTCTCTACCTAAGATATGGTTGTGTTATACTAGGAGTTGTGTATAGGAAATATACATATGTAAACCACTAACAGTATATTCTCATGTATCAGAAAGGTGTTGTCACACCTCCGCAGGTCTAGAACTTATGCCTAGACCGACTATTATCAGTAATTAATATGAATATTAATTACCTGTTATGCGACTTTCCACATTCTTTTCTTGGAGTCCACAAGGAAACATTTGAAATCCCACCATGTCAATGGGCGTCAGTCACCTGTAAATATTCAAAAGAGTGATAATATGTTCCTGCTACATGCTATACACACCAAAAAATATAACACTCTAGGGCCAAAATTACTTATTTCAAAGATAAAGACTGTGGTCAGTCGGTCTGCATTTTATTATAAAAATTGTAGTCAGACAGTCCACAGTCTATTACAAATTTTATGCTCAATAGTTTCAGAGTCTAATATAAATGGGGTCAGGCAGTCCGCACCTAGTGTATATGCTGTGGTCAGTCAGTCAGTCCATTCTTTATAATTAATGGCCTTCGGTTGAAACTCGAGCCATGACGACTTGATGAATTAATGATTTTTAGGAAGATTAATCTTGTGCAAGACTAGATAGGTCCACTAGGGTCTTCTTCACCATTTTCTTGATAGTATCAATCCATTGGATTGTTTGCTGGTCTTGCTCTTTGCTTTCTTCCTTCTATACTTCAAAGTATGATGTCCTTTTCCAGTGATTGCTGTCTTCCAGTCAATCCTTAGACTAGTGTAAATGCTGTTGTCAGTCAGTCCACAACTAATTCAAACGCTGTGGACTGTCAGTCCTTTTAAATCTTGTAGTCATTCAGTCCACAGTGTAATCTTAATAGTGTGTTCAATCTCTTGTAATCGCTGTATTGATTGTTACACCGCTGATTACAAGGCTATTCTATGAAATGGGATAGGGGATTCCTCACTTTAGAAGACAGAGTTTGGCCCACAGTCTAGTCTACTGTAAATGTGATCAAGCAGTCCACACCTAGTGTGAATGCTGTGGTCAAATGTGGCGCCCTGCTGTGTTTGGTACCACAGATCCCAGAGGGGTGCATGGACGGATTCCTCCACAAGAGGCACTCATAAGCATTCACACACCTCTACCTTCCACCTCAGACCACCAGAGGGAGCCCGTTAGGGATATAAATAGGGAAGGTGGAGCTAGGCAGTTCAGTCTGGAAGCTGTCTGGAGTCTGAGAGGAGTCTGAAGTCCAGTCTGTGAGATGTACATTCTGAGAACAGTTACCTCAGGGGACAGAGCTAGTGCCAGCTCCTGCAGTTGCTAGCCTGCAGTAGAGCACAGTCCAGACTCACCGAGTTCAGGTTAGTGAGTCAAAGGCGTGCCGACGCCATAAGAGCGGTGAAGCGCAGTGAGGCCTACTGCCCATGTGAAGCCTAGTCAGGGCCCCGAGCGGGCCGAAGGCGAGTGGAAAGAGAGTAACATAGCGGTCAGAGGGGCTTTACCCGCTCACCCCAAAACCATATACCGGACACCGGGTCCGAGTCTGCAGGGATTCTTTACACCCAGCAGAAAACAACTGGAACCCCTGGTGAACTACATGTCCCAGGAATACCAAACGCTGACTGTTATACCAGGGTCAGGAGTTACTGAAGCCCCATAAACCAGGGAGTGCGTACTCCAACAGAAGGCCCTACCACAGGATCAGCAGGTGCAAGACAGAAACCAAGTTAGGCCTAGCTCCAGGCAGGTCAGAAACTTAACGAGGAAAGGCAAGGAACAGGAGGCCCCACACTCGCTCACTGGGGAGAGTCCTGATATGCACCCTTTACCCTACAGTGCCCCGGATTGTGCCTGAAACACCACCAGTAAAGGTACTGAAGTGAACTATTGTGTGTGTGCCTATCCTTCCTCCGACCAGGCTGGGTCCCCTCTGGCCTGCATCCCTACACTCACGCTGCCCTGAGGCCCTGCTCCACCTGTGGGGAGCCGCACCAACTAAGCTGCCTCAACACCGGCCTCAGAGGACTGCCGCAGCACTGGTGATCCTCACCAGAAACTACAGGTGGCATCACGAACTTTCCCTTTCCCATATAAACTTTCCCCCCTTTCTCTTTTTACTGACCGCCCTGGGTCACGGACCGGGCCAGCCACCGTGATATTCCCCACAAGCAGCCTTCCGTCTTCCAGTCAATCCTTAGACTAGTGTAAATGCTGTTGTTAGTCAGTTCACAAATAATTCAAACGCTGTGGACTGTCAGTCCTTTTAAATTTTGTGGTCAGTTGGTCCACAGTGTTGTCGTAATGCTGTGGTCAATCTCTTGTAATCGCGGTATTGATTGTTACACCACTGATTACAAGGCTATTCTATGAAACAGAATAAGGGATTCCTCACTTTAGAAGACAGATGATAAGGAAAATAAATGTTCCTTATGTCTCTACCTAAGATATGGTTGTGTTATACTAGGAGTTGTGTATAGAAAATGTACATATGTAAACCACTAACAGTATATTCTCATGTATCAGAAAGGTGTTGTCACACCTCCGCAGGTCTAGAACGTATGCCAAGACTGACTATTATCAGTAATTAATATGAATATTAATTATCTGTTATTTGACTTTCCACATTCTTTTCTTGGAGTCCACAAGGAAACATTTCAAATCCCACGATGTCAATGGGCGTCAGTCACCTGTAAATATTCAAAAGAGTGATAATATGTTCCTGCTACATGCTATATACACCAAAAAGTATAACACTCTAGGGCCAAAATTACTTATTTCAAAGATAAAGACTGTGGTCAGTCGCTCTGCATTTTATTATAAAAATTGTAGTCAGACAGTCCAGAGTCTATTACAAATTTTATGCTCAATAGTTTCACAGTCTACAGTAAATGTGGTCAGGCAGTCCACACCTAGTGTATATGCTGTGGTCAGTCAGTCAGTCCATTCTTTATAATTAATGGCCTTCGGTTGAAACTCGAGCCATGACGACTTGATGAATTAATGATCTTTAGGAAGATCAATCTTGTGGAAGACTAGATAGGTCCACTAGGGTCTTCTTCACCATTATCTTGATAGTATCAATCCATTGGATTGGTTGCTGGTCTTGCTCTTTGCTTTCTTCCTTCTATACTTCAAAGTATGATGTCCTTTTCCAGTGAATGTGTCTTCCATTCATCCTTCGACTAGTGTAAATGCTGTTGTCAGTCAGTCCACAACTAATTCAAATGCTGTGGACTGTCAGTCCTTTTAAATGCTGTGGTCATTCAGTCCACAGTGTAATTTTAATACTGTGGTCAGTCTCTTGTAATCGCGGTATTGATTGTTACACCGCTGATTACAAGGCTATTCTATGAAATAGAATAGGGGATTCCTCACTTTAGAAGACAGAGGTTGGCCCACAGTCTAGTCTACTGTAAATATTATCAGGCAGTCCACACCTAGTGTGAATGCTGTGGTCAGTCAGCCCATTTTTTTTATTATTAACGACCTTCGGATGAAACTCGAGCTATGACGACTGGATAAATTAACAATCTATAGGAAGATCAATTTTGTGAAAGACTACTTAGGTCCAGTAGGGTCTTCTCCACCGTTATCTTGATAGTGTCAATTCTTTGGATTGGCTGCTGGTCTTCCTCTTTGCTTTCTTTCTTCTATACTTCAAAGTATGATGTCCTTTTCCAGTGATTGCTGTCATCCAGTCAATCCTTAGACTAGTGTAAATGCTGTTGTAGTCAGTCCACAACTAATTCAAACGCTGTGGACTGTCAGTCCTTTTAATTGTTGTGGTCATTCAGTCCACAGTGTAGTCTTAATAGTGTGGTCAATGTCTTGTAATCACGGTATTGATTGTTACACCGCTGATTACAAGGCTATTCTATGAAATAGAATAGGGGATTCCTCACTTTAGAAGACAGAGGTTGGCCCACAGTCTACTGTAAATATGATCAGGCAGTCCACAACTAGTGTGAATGCTGTGGTCAGTCAGTCCATTTTTTATTATTAACGGCCTTCGGTTGAAACTCGAGCTATGAAGACTGGATGAATTAATGATCTTTAGGAAGATCAATTTTGTGAAAGACTACATAGGTCCACTAGGGTCTTCTCCACCGTTATCTTGATAGTGTCAATCCTTTGGATTGGTTGCTGGTCTTCCTCTTTCCTTTCTTCCTTCTATACTTCATAGTATGATGTCCTTTTCCATTGATTGCTGTCTTCCATTCATCCTTAGACTAGTGTAAATGCTGTTGTCTGTCAGTCCACAACTAATTTAAACGCTGTGGACTGTCAGTCCTTTAAAATGCTGTGGTCATTCAGTCCACAGTGTAGTCTTAATACTGTGGTCAGTCTCTTGTAATCGCGGTATTGATTGTTACACCGCTGATTACAAGGCTATTCTATGAAATAGAATAAGGGATTCCTCACTTTAGAAGACAGAGGATAATGAAAAGAAATGTTCCTTATTTCTCTACCTAAGATATGGTTGTGTTATACTAGGAGTTGTTTATGGAAAATATACATATGTAAACCACTAACAGTATATTCTCATGTATCAGAAAGGTGTTGTCACACCTCCGCAGGTCTAGAAATTATGCCTAGACCGACTATTATCAGTAATTAATATGAATATTAATTACCTGTTATGTGACTTTCCAATTTCTTTTCTTGGAGTCCACAAGGAAACATTTCAAATCCCACGATGTCAATGGGCTTCAGTCACCTGTAAATATTCAAAAGAGTGATAATATGTTCCTGCTACATGCTATACACACCAAAAAGTATAACACTCTAGGGCCAAAATTACTTATTTCAAAGATAAAGACTGTGGTCAGTCGCTCTGCATTTTATTATAAAAATTGTAGTCAGACAGTCCACAATCTATTTTAAATTTTATGCTCAATCGGTTCACAGTCTACTGTAAATGTGGTCAGGCAGTCCACATCTAGTGTATATGTAGCGCCCCGAGGGTTCGGCCGCTACAGGGGTATTGCACCTCTGCCAGAGGTGTGGTATTCCACTCCCAGGTAAGGATGGAGTATGGACCAGGGCTCAGTTAGCTGCATACAGCACACTCATTCCATTTCCGAGGGACAGTTCAACGGTACTCCCATTAGACAGAAATGCAGGCACGACAGACCATGTCCCTGGCTGGAGTGGGGAGGGGGGAGGAATACCCAGTGATGTAGGAGCAGATAGGGGACGGATCCTGAGCGCAGGTAGGAGCTCATTGGTTGCTGGTCACCTGGGCTCATGTTCTAAGGGAAGGTATAAAAGTGGGCACCATCTTAGATCTAGGTTCGTTCATTCGTTCTGTCCAGTGAGAGAGGACATGGAGCAGAGGCTCTGTAGGAGCTCTGCTCAGAGGCAGGCCTAGAGAAAAGGCCGGGAACAGAAAGGAACAAGAACAGAAAGGAACAGCAGGGAAAGAGAGAGAGAAGAACAGAAGGGCTCAGGAGCAAGAAGGCAGAAGGAACCCTAAGAACCCACGAGAATACAGAGTGAAGGGTCAGACAGATTAAGGGTACCGGATCCCAAGTTGGTGGAAGAGAAACAACCCTCAGCCAAAGACTGGAGGTCGTGATCATTTATTGGTGCGACACCTCATTAAACCTGCTAGGAAGGCACCATATAGAACTGCGGGGAACGGGATCCACGTTTACCCGCACAAGTTCGCGGCAGCTGGACAAAAGTGGGTCACTGGTGAGGCAGGCCAGAGAAAGGATAAAAGGGGGTCCTGGCCATGCTCCTGAACTGCCTGGGGGTTGACCGAGCCCCTCACCTGGTGGACACCGCACGGCTTGGGTGGTCACTACCTGTACAGAAGTGACCCGGAGAATCTGAACTGTGAGTAAAAGGCATTGGACTGTAGTACGTTGTCTGTGTACTCTTTCGCTCCTCCAGCACTAACGGTATTGGGACTTCCTGCACCATCACCCCCACCATCCACTGCACTGCCCTGGGGTTACACTCTTCCCGTGGGGAGTTATAAAATTTCAGCTGCGCATACCATCAACCTCAGGGGACTGCCTTGCAGCGGCGGTTCCTAATAACCGCAATCCACGGGTGGTGTAGTCAGACATACAAACAGCGCATCGCAGACTATCAATGGCCTGACCACCCTGAGCCACGGAACCGGGTGGCCACTACTACCCCCCACCGTTCCCCTATTGCCCGGATCCGAGTGCCCCACGGCCCAGGGGGCGAGTCATATATGCTGTGGTCAGTCAGTCAGTCCATTCTTTATAATTAATGGCCTTCGGTTGAAACTCGAGGCATGACGACTTAATGAATTAATGATCTTTAGGAAGATCAATGTTGTGGAAGACTAGCTAGGTCCACTAGGGTCTTCTTCACCATTATCTTGATAGTATCAATCCACTGGATTGGTTGCTGGTCTTGCTCTTTGCTTTCTTCCTTCTATACTTCAAAGTATGATGTCCTTTTCCAGTGATTGTTGTCTTCCAGTCAATCCTTAGACTAGTGTAAATGCTGTTGTCAGTCAGTCCACAACTAATTCAAACGCTGTGGACTGTCAGTCGTTTTAAATGTTGTGGTCATTCAGTTCACAGTGGAATTTTAATATTGTGGTCAGTCTCTTGTAATCGCGGTATTGATTGTTACACCGCTGATTACAAGGCTATTCTATGAAATAGAATAAGGGATATCTCACCTTAAAAGACAGAGGTTGGCCCACAGTCTAGTCTACTGTAAATATGATCAGGCAGTCCACACCTAGTGTGAATGCTGTGGTCAGTCAGTCCATTTTTTATTATTAACGGCCTTGGGTTGAAATTCGAGCCATGACGACTGGATGAATTAACGATCTTTAGGAAGATCAATTTTGTGAAAGACTAGATAGGTCCACTAGGCTCTTCACAACCGTTATCTTGATAGTATCAATCCTTAGGATTGGCTGCTGGTCTTCCTCTTTGCTTTCTTCCTTCTACACTTCAAATTATAATGTGTTTTTCCAGTAATTGCTGTCTTCCAGTCAATCCTTAGACTAGTGTAAATGCTGTTGTCAGTCAGTCCACAACTAATTCAAACGCTGTGGACTGTCAGTCGTTTTAAATGTTGTGGTCATTCAGTCCACAGTGGAATTTTAATATTGTGGTCAATGTCTTGTAATCACGGTATTGATTGTTACACCACTGATTACAATGCTATTCTATGAAATAGAATAAGGGATTCCTCCTTTTAAAAGACAGAGGTTAGCCAACAGTCTAGTCTATTGTAAATGTAGTCAAGCAGTCCACACCTAGTGTGAATGTTATAGTCAGGCAGTCCACACCCAGTGTGAATGCTGTGGTCAGTCAGTCCATTTTTTATTATTAACGGCCTTGGGTTGAAATTCGAGCCAAGACGACTGGATGAATAAACGATCTATAGGAAGATCAATTTTGTGAAAGACTACTTAGGTCCAGTAGGGTCTTCTCCACCGTTATCTTGATAGTGTCAATTCTTTGGAATGGCTGCTGGTCTTCCTCTTTGCTTTATTTCTTCTATACTTCAAAGTATGATGTCCTTTTCCAGTGATTGCTGTCATCCAGTCAATCCTTAGACTAGTGTAAATGCTGTTGTCAGTCAGTCCACACCTAATTCAAACGCTGTGGACTGTCAGTCCTTTTAAATGTTGTGGTCATTCAGTCCACAATGTAGTCTTAATAGTGTGGTCAGTCTCTTGTTATCGCGGTATTGATTGTTACACCGCTGATTACAAGGCTATTCTATGAAATAGAATAAGGGATTCCTCCTTTTAAAAGACAGAGGTTGGCCAACAGTCTAGTCTATTGTAAATGTAGTCAAGCAGTCCACACCTAGTGTGAATGCTAAAGTCAGGCAGTCCACACCTAGTGTGAATGCTATAGTCAGGCAGTCCACACCCAGTGTGAATGCTGTGGTCAGTCAGCCCATTTTTTATTAACGGCCTTCGGATGAAACTCGAGCCGTGACGACTGGATGAATTAACGATCTTTAGGAAGATTAATTTTGTGAAAGACTTCTTAGGTCCACTAGGGTCTTCTCCACCGTTATCTTGATAGTGTCAATCCTTTGGATTGGCAGCTGGTCTTACTCTTTGCTTTCTTTCTTCTATACTTCAAAGTATGATGTCCTTTTCCAGTGATTGCTGTCATCCAGTCAATCCATAGACTAGTGTAAATGCTGTTGTCAGTCAGTCCACACCTAATTTAGATGCTGTGGACTGTCAGTCCTCGTAAATTTTGTGGTCAATTGGTCCACAGTGTAGTCTTAATGCTGTGGTCAGTCTCTTGTAATCGCGGTATTGATTGTTACACCGCTGATTACAAGTCTATTCTATAAAACAGACTAAAGGATTCCTCACTTTAGAATACAGAAGATAAGGAAAAGAAATTTCCTTATGTCTCTACCTAAGATATGGTTGTATTATACTAGGAGTTGTGTATAGAAAATATACATATGTAAACCACTAACAGTATATTCTCATGTATCAGAAAGGTGTCACACCTCCGCAGGTCTAGAACTTATGCCTAGAATGACTATTATCAGTAATTAATATGAATATTAATTACCTGTTATGTGACTTTCCACATTCTTTTCTTGGAGTCCACAAGGAAACATTTCAAATCCCACGATGTCAATGGGCGTCAGTCACCTGTAAATATTCAAAAGAGTGATAATATGTTCCTGCTACATGCTATACACACCAAAAGGTATAACACTCTAGCGCCAAAATTACTTATTTCAAAGATAAAGACTGTGGTCAGTCGGTCTGCATTTTATTATAAAATTTGTAGTCAGACAGTGCACAGTCTATTATAAATTTTATGCTCAATTGGTTCACAGTCTACTGTAAATGTGGTCAGGCAGTCCACATCTAGAGTATATGCTGTGGTCAGTCAATTTTTCATTATTAATGGCCTTTGGTAGAAACTCTAGCAATGATGTGTTAGGTGTTTGCTGGGTCTGAAATGGGTTCAGAATCATCAGTAGATTCCATGGTCTACCATTCTGGTCCAGCCAGCGCAGATGCTGCTTAGCATCATTATCGGTCCCAACGACTAGCTGGTGCACGAGATGTGCAGGTTGTCTCTTGGGTATTTGTGCCTAGCAATATGAAGCATAGGTTGCGGAGGGAGACAGGGCTTCTGCAGCCTACATCCAGGATGCATCGCACTGAGCATTCCCGTGACATGGCGGACCGTGATTGGTGGCTTGGGAGTCAGCTGACCTGGTGACCTGGCACCGCCTGATTGGTCGTGTGTGACGTCACCAATGGTGCGACGGTGCGCAGGGCTTAATCTTTAAAAGACCCGCCCACAAACATGACAGCGCGCTCTGATCTTTGAGCAATGATGGTGTGTGGACGCTTGGTCTCTTGGGCTCCACGTGTGTTTTAATTTCTGCTAGGCAGGTGTAGTGAAATAGGCAGGCTAGTTGAAATAGGCAGGTAGCTTCGTCTCACGGTCTGGCTCAGGCAAAGGTGTCGCCTTACACCCCAAGCAGCCTGCAGACCCCCCAGGCTGCATCGCGGACCCCGGGTTCGGTTGCATTCCATTATAATAAAGTTGTTTGCAATCGTCCCCTTAACAGTATCAGAGCGCCAGGGTCTTACTGAACATGGCTGACAAACAGCAACTGCAGCGCTATATACAGCAACTTGAGGCCAGACTTAGGACTCTGGAACAAGCTGCCCCGGTCGCTGATATCACTGCAGTAGCTACCCTGGCAGCTTCTCAAGCAGCCAATCTGGTTAACACGGCTGCGGAGAATGCTGCGACAGTTGCAACTGCCCCATTACCCCGTTTTGCTCTCCCAGAAAAATTTTCTGGGGACAGTAAATCCTGCAGGGGTTTTATTAATTTATGCTCCATTCATTTGAATATGATGGAGGCACGGTTCCCCTCCGAAAGTGCCAAAGTAGGTTATTTCATCTCATTACTCTCCCACAGGGCTCTGGAGTGGGCTACTCCTCTATGGGAGCGGAATGATCCGGTTGTGGCTAATGCGGGTCTTTTCCTTAAGACCCTAAAGAGTGTATTCCTAGGTCCTCAGGTCACGCATGATAAGCTCTTAAGCTTCTTGCGTTGATCCAGGGTTCGGCCACTGCCAGCCACTATGCCATCCAGTTCAGAACCTTAGTGGCTGAACTGGATTGGCCTGAGCGGTCGCTTATGCCGGTGTTTTGGAGGGGGTTGGCAGGGCATATTAAAGATGCTCTAGCTACCAGAGAGATCCCAACCTCTCTGAAAGAGTTGATCACTCTCGCTAACCGAATAGATCTGCATCATGCAGAACGCAAGTTAGAGGTTTCGGTTGGCATCCTCTTTCTCTAGACCTATCTCCAAACCCGCGGGTCTCGACCCGGAGCCTGAGGATATGGATATATCCCGGACTAAGTCTAAACCCCCTCGTTTCCCGACTTGCACATCTCTTGGAGTACCCCGTTAATAAGGGTTCCAAGCGGTCGGGAAACCAGGGTGTCTAACCACTGTTGGATTCAGGGGTTTCCTCCTCCAAGTTATTGTATGAGGTGACGTTGTCCTTCGGAACAACCATGGTTACTGCCAGGGCGTGGGTGGATTCTGGAGCCGATGGCAATTTTTGTCATCAACATTTGCAAGAGGCATGCCATCCCTATGGAGTTACAGCCCAAGCCAATGAACATCAGTGTGGTCAACGGTTCTCTGCTGGACACACAAATCACTCACCAGTCAGCCCCCCTCACCATGTCGTTTCCTCAGGGTCACCGGGAGGTTATCTCTTTCCTTATTATCCCCGGGGGATTAGATGAGGTGCTATTGGGTCTCCCTTGGCTAGGTTGTCACACTCCACACATTGATTGGAGTACAGGGAGAATTTCTTCCTGGGGTAAGAATTGTGTGCCTCAATGTATGGTTACAGCCGCCCGGAGGGTAGTCTCAGAGCCTTCTCCCGACTTGTCCGCTCTGCCAGTACAATATCGTAGTTTTGCGGACGTCTTTTCCTAAAAGGGTGCAGAGACTCTACCCCCCACAGACCGTATGACTGTCCTATTGACTTGGTCCCCGGTACGGAGCCCCCTTGCGGTAGGGTTTATCCCCTGTCTGTACCCGAGACCCAGGCCATGTCAGACTATATCAAAGAGAATCTGGCCCGGGGGTTTATCTGAAAATCGGTCTCTCCTGCTGGAGCGGGGTTTTTCTTCGTCCAGAAGAGGGTGATTTACATCCCTGCATTGATTACAGAGGACTAAATGCCATCACCATCAAAAATAAATACCCTCTGCCCCTTATTTCTGAACTATTCGACATGTTGCGAGGGGCTAACATCTTCACTAAATTGGACCAGCGAGGGGCCTATAATCTTGTGCGAATCCGTGAGGGTGATGAGTGGAAAACAGCCTTTAACACTCGTGATGGTCATTACGAGTATCTCGTCATGCCTTTCGGGTTATGCAATGCCCCTGCGGTTTTTCAAGATTTTGTCAACGATATCTTTCGGGATTTGCTGCTATCTTCCGTGGTAGTCTATCTTGATGATATCCTTATCTTTTCCCCGGACCTCTCCACACACAGAGAGGATGTTCGCAGAGTTTTTGAACGATTGCGAGCAAATTCTTTGTATTGTAAGCTGGAGAAGTGTCAGTTTGAACGAGAGTCTCTACCGTTCCTGGGCTACATCATATCCAGTAAGGGATTGGCTATGGACCCACAAAAGTTGGTGGCGGTACAGAACTGGCAGGAGCCCCACTCCCTTAAAGCGGTACAACGCTTCATGGGCTTTATCAACTACTACCGGCAGTTCATACCACATTTTTCCACACTGGTGGCTGCTTTAGCCGCTTTAACCAGGAAGGGTGCCAATCCCAAGAATTGGTCTAAGGAGACATCCGAGGCGTTCCAGGAGATTAAGTCCTATTTTTTTAGAGCTCCCATTCTCCATCGCCCGGATGTGGACAAGCCATTTTTCCTGGAGGTTGATGCCTCCTCTGTGGGAGCAGGAGCGGTTCTCTCTCAAAAGAATGAACAGGGTCAGACAAGACCATGTTTTTTCTTCTCCACGACCTTCTCTCCAGCAGAGAAGAATTATACGATTGGTGACAAAGAGTTACTTGCTATTAAGATGGCTTTTTCGGAATGGAGGTACCTCTTGGAGGGAGCTAAACATCCTTTCGTGGTATATTCCGATCATAAAAATCTTTCGTACCTACAGACGGCGCAGCGTCTTAACCCGAGGCAGGCCAGGTGGTCTCTTTTCTTTTCCCGGTTCAATTTCTCTATTCACTTTTTAAAAGGGGAAAAGAACCCCCGGGCGGATGCTTTGTCCCGGTCTATGGATACCGTTGAGGATGAGGACGAGCCCAGGCTTATTTTTCCTCCAGAGTGTATGCGGACGGTGGCTCCAGTGTCTCTAAACCAGGTCCCTCCCGGGAGGACATTCGTTCCTCCTAATTTACAGAATGAGGTACTCTCCTGGGCACATGCCTCTAAGATCGGAGGTCATTTTGGGGACAAACGTACCACGGAGTTTCTCCAACGGTTGTATTGGCGGCCTCGGTTATCCCAGGACGTTAAAGAATATATCCAAGCGTGTGTCTCCTGTGCAAGAAACAAATCGTCCCGTCAGAAGCCGGCTGGTCTTCTTCATCCGTTACCCGTGGCGGATAGACCTTGGGAGCTGGTTGGGATGGATTTTATTGTCGAGTTACCTAAGTCCCGGGGAAACGTGACAATATGGGTGGTGTCTGACCATTTTTCTAAGATGGTTCACCTGGTTCCTCTGCCTAGGGTTCCCTCTTCCCGGGTTCTGGTATCACTGTTCATTTGTCACGTTTTCCGTCTCCACGGAATGCCTGATAGGATTGTCTGTGAAAGGGGTCCACAGTTTTCCTCCCGGTTCTGGAAAGAATTGTGTAATTTGCTTAGCATTGAACTGAAGCTTTCTACTGCCTATCACCCGGAGACCAATGGTCTGGTGGAACGCACTAACCAGACGCTTGTGACATACTTGCGTCATTTCGTTTCGGCCAACCAGAATGACTGGGCGATATTGCTCCCCTGGGCAGAGTTTGCCCTAAACAACGCTGTGGCAGATTCCACAGGTCAGACTCCGTTTCTCCTAAATAATGGCCAACATCCGCGAGTCCCGGTTCCTATGCCAGTTTCCTCTGTGGAACCTGGGGTCAGAGATTGGGCTCTGGAGGCGCGGGAGGTTTGGGATCATACCCAGGATGCGATATTGGCCTCCAAGAATCGAATGAGAGAGTCGGCTGACACTCATCGCCGTCCAGCCCCCGTATTCTCCCCGGGCGACAGGGTGTGGCTCGTGGCTCGCAATATCAGAGTACGCGGGGAATCCGCTAAGTTTGCCCCCCGTTTTATTGGTCCTTTCAGAATTTTGGCCCAAATAAACCCCGTTGTGTACCGGTTACAGTTACCACGACACATGAGGATTCACGACACTTTTCATGTGTCGCTCCTTAAGCCGGTTTGCCTGACCAAATTCTCGGAACCCCAACCTGCTCCAGACTCCAGGGGTGATGATTTCGAGGTACAGGCGATTGTGGGATCTAAGATGGTTCGTGGAAAAAAATATCACCTTGTACACTGGAGGGGCCATGGATCTGAGGATTGTTCATGGCAACCAGTGGACCACATTCATGCTCCATTGCTCATTGAGGAATATGAGTGTCAAGTGGAGTGGGATGTTAGAAGGGGGGATAATGTTAGGTGTTTGCTGGATCTGAAATGGGTTCCGAATCATCAGTGGATTCTGTGATCTCCCATTCTGGTCCAGCTGGGACAAATGCTGCTCAGCATCGTCATCAGTCCCAACGCCTAACTGGTGCACGAGATGTGCAGGTTGTCTCTTGGGTATTTGTGCCTAGCAACATGAAGCATAGGTTGCGGAGGGAGACAGGGCTTCTGCAGCCTAAGTCCAAGATGCATCGCACTGAGCATGCCCGTGACATGGCGGACCGTGATTGGTGGTTTGAGAGTCAGTTGACCCGGTGACCTGGCACCGCCTGATTGGTCGCGGGTGACATCACCAATGGTGCGATGGTGGGCAGGGCTTAATCTTTAAAAGACCCGCCCACAAACATGGCGGCGCGCTCTGATCTTTGAGCAATGATGGTGTTGTGTGGACGCTTGGTCTCTTGGGCTCCACGTGTGCTTTAGTTTCTGCTAGGCAGGTGTAGTGGAAGTAGGCACGCTAGTTGAAATAGGCAGGTAGCTTCGTCTCACGGTCTGGCTCAGGCAAAGGGGTCGCCTTCCACCCCAAGCAGCCTGCAGACGCTCTATCTCTGATAACACCTGTAAGCCACGTGGAGTGATACTCCTCAGTCTGGTAGCACGCCGGCTGGAGGCATGTATGCGCCGGCGTGAGTCACACATGAATCCAAGCGCCAACAGAGTAGTCCCTGTGCTGCAACAGGTCTACAGATATATTATTTATCACACATCTCCCGTGCTGTTAACGGAGAAAGTGTGAATCCCTATTCCCGTTCCGGTGTGCTGTAACACGGAGGGGATTGTTATTTAAGTTGGTTGTTTCCTTCTCACCCAGAAGGTGTTCGGCCGCAGTCCTCCAGGCCGCATACCGGACCCCGGGTTCGGTTGCGTTCCATTATAATAAAGTTGTTTGCAACCGTCTCCTTAACATGATGACTGGATGAATTAACGATCTTTGGAAAGATCAATTTTGTGCAAGACTAGATAGGTCCACTAGGGTTTTCTTCACCATTATCTAGATAGTGTCTTTGCCTACTTCCTTCTATTCTTCCGAGTATGATGTCCCTTTCCAGTAATTGCTGTATTCCAGTCAATCCATAGACTAGTGTAAATGCTGTTGTCAGTCAGTCCACACCTAATTTAAATGCTGATTACAAATCTATTCTATGAAACAGAATAAGGGATTCCTCACTTTAGAAGACTGAGGATAATGAAAAGTAATGTTCCTTATGTCTCTACCTAAGATATGGTTGTGTATAGAAAATATACATATGTAAACCACTAACAGTATATTCTCATGTATCAGAAAGGTGTTGTCACACCTCCGCAGGTCTAGAACGTATGCCTAGACTGACTATTATCAGTAATTCATATGAATATTAATTACCTGTTATGTGACTTTCCACATTCTTTTCTTGGAGTCCACAAGGAAACATTTCAAATCCCACGATGTCAATGGGCTTCAGTCACCTGTAAATATTCAAAAGAGTGATAATATGTTCCTGCTACATGCTATACACACCAAAAAGTATAACACTCTAGGGCCAAAATTACTTATTTCAAAGATAAAGACTGTGGTCAGTCGGTCTGCATTTTATTATAAAAATTGTAGTCAGACAGTCCACAGTCTATTTTACATTTTATGCTCAATCGGTTCACAGTCTACTGTAAATGTGGTCAGGCAGTCCACATCTAGTGTAAATGCTGTTGTCAGTCAGTCCACAACTAATTCAAACGCTGTGGACTGTCAGTCCTTTTAAATATTGTGGTCATTCAGTCCACAGTGTAATTTTAATAGTGTGCTCAATCTCTTGTAATCGCTGTATTGATTGTTACACCGCTGATTACAAGGCTATTCTATGAAATAGGATAGGGGATTCCTCACTTTAGAAGACAGAGTTTGGCCCACAGTCTAGTCTACTGTAAATGTGATCAAGCAGTTTACACCTAGTGTGAATGCTGTGGTCAAATGTGGCGCCCTGCTGTGTTTGGTACCACAGATCCCAGAGGGGTGCATGGACGGATTCCTCCACAAGAGACCCTCATAAGCATTCACACACCTCCACCTTCCACCTCAGACCACCAGAGGGAGCCCGTTAGGGATATAAATAGGGAAGGTGGAGCTAGGCAGTTCAATCTGGAAGCTGTCTGGAGTCTGATAGGAGTCTGAAGTCCAGTCTGTGAGATGTACAGTCTGAGAACAGTTACCTCAGGGGACAGAGCTAGTGCCAGCTCCTGCAGTTGCTAGCCTGCAGTAGAGCACAGTCCAGACTCACCGAGTTCAGGTTAGTGAGCCAAAGGTGTGCCGACGCCATAAGAGCGGTGAAGCGCAGTGAGGCCTACTGCCCGTGTGAAGCCTAGTCAGGGCCCCGAGCAGGCCGAAGGCGAGTGGAAAGAGAGTAACATAGCGGTCAGAGGAGCTTTACCCGCTCACCCCAAAACCATATACCGGACACCGGGTCCGAGTCTGCAGGGATTCTTTACACCCAGCAGAAAACAACCGGAACCCCTGGCGAACTACATGTCCCAAGAATACCAAACGCTGACTGTTATACCAGCGTCAGGAGTTACTGAAGCCCTATATACCAGGGAGTGCGTACTCCAACAGAAGGCCCTACCACAGGATCAGCAGGTGCAAGACAGAAGCCAAGTTAGGCCTAGCTCCAGGCAGGTCAGAAACTTAACGAGGAAAGGCAAGGAACAGGAGGCCCAACACCCGCTCACTGGGGAGAGTCCTGATATGCACCCTTCACCCTACAGTGCCCTGGATTGTGCCTAAAACACCACCAGTAAAGGTACTGAAGTGAACTATTGTGTGTGTGCCTATCCTTCCTCCGACCTGGCTGGGTCCCCTCTGGCCTGCATCCCTACACTCACGCTGCCCTGAGGACCTGCTCCACCTGTGGGGAGCCGCACCAACTAAGCTGCCTCAACACCGGCCTCAGAGGACTGCCGCAGCACTGGTGATCCTCACCAGAAACTACAGGTGGCATCACGAACTTTCCCTTTCCCATATAAACTTTCCCCCCTTTCTCTTTTTACTGACCGCCCTGGGTCACGGACCGGGCCAGCCACCGTGATATTCCCCACAAGCAGCCTTCTGTCTTTCATTCAATCCTTAGACTAGTGTAAATGCTGTTGTTAGTTAGTTCACAAATAATTCAAACGCTGTGGACTGTCAGTCCTTTTAAATGTTGTGGTCATTCAGTCCACAGTGTAGTCTTAATAGTGTGGTCAGTCTCTTGTAATCGCGGTATTGATTGTTACACTGCTGATTACAAGGCTATTCTATAAAATGGGATAGGGAATTCCTCACTTTAGAAGACAGAGGTTGGCCCACAGTCTAGTCTACTGTAAATGTGGTCAAGGTGTCCACACCTAGTGTGAATGCTGTAGTCAGGCAGTCCACATCTAGTGTATATGCTGTGGTCAGTCACTCAGTCCATTCTTTATAATTAACAGCCTTCGGTTGAAAGTCGAGCCACGACGACTTGATGAATTAATGATCTTTAGGAAGATCAATCTTGTGCAAGACTAGATCGGTCCACTAGGGTCTTCTTCACCATTATCTTGATATTATCAATCCATTGGATTGTTTGCTGGTCTTCCTCTTTGCTTTCTTCCTTATATACTTCAAAGTATGATGTCCTTTTCCAGTAATTGTGCCTTCCAGTCCATCCATAGACGAGTGTAAATGCTGTTGTCAGTCAGTCCACAACTAATTCAAACGCTGTGGACTGTCAGTCCTAGTAAATTTTGTGGTCAATTGGTCCACAGTGTAGTCTTAATAGTGTGGTCAGTCTGTTGTACTCGCGGTATTGATTGTTACACCGCTGATTACAAGGCTATTCTATGAAACAGAATAAGAGATTCCTCACTTTAGAAGACAGAGGTTGGCCCACAGTCTACTGTAAATGTGGTCAAGCAGTCCACACCTAGTGTAAATGCTGTAGGCAGTCAGTCCATTTTTTATTATTAACGGCCTTCGGTTGAAACTCGAGCCCTGACGACTGGATGAATTAACGATCTTAAGGAAGATCAATTTTGGAGAAAGACTACATAGGTCCAGTAGGGTCTTCTTCACCATTATATTGATAGTATCAATCCATTGGATTGGTTGCTGGTCTTCGTCTTTATTTCTTCCTTCTATACTTCAAAGAATGATGTCCCTTTCCAGTAATTGCTGTCTTCCAGTCCATCCATAGAAAAGTGTAAATGCTGTTGTCAGTCAGTCCACACCTAATTCAAATGCTGTGGACTGTCAGTCCTAGTAAATTTTGTGGTCAGTTGGTCCACAGTGTAGTCTTAATAGTGTGGTCAGTCTCTTGTAATCGCGGTATTGATTGTTACACCGTTGATTACAAGGCTATTCTATGAAACAGAATAAGGAATTCCTCACTTTAGAAGACAGAGGATAATGAAAAGAAATGTTCCTTATGTCTCTACCTAAGATATGGTTGTGTTATACTAGGAGTTGTGTATAGAAAATATACATATGTAAACCACTAACAGTATATTCTCATGTATCAGAAAGGTGTTGTCACACCTCCGCAGGTCTAGAACTTATGCCTAGACTGACTATTATCAGTAATTAATATGAATATTAATTACCTGTTATGTGACTTTCCCCATTCTTTTCTTGGAGTCCACAAGGAAACATTTCAAATCCCACGATGTCAATGGGCGTCAGTCACCTGTAAATATTCAAAAGAGTGATAATATGTTCCTGCTACATGCTATACACACCAAAGAGTATGATGGAAAAAGTAATCTGTAAAAAGTCGTAGTTGTGACAATATGTTTACACTAAAAATGAAACAAAAAAAAAACAATAGAGGAATATTTTTTTACTCTTGTTGCAATACAGTAGTAGGTTTTTATGTGAAATCTAATTTATTCAAATATAAGTCTTTTTGGGTTTTGTTATGTGTAGTTTTTGTAGTATTATGTGACATTATTAATATTTTTATTATAGTTTACAACCTACCCCCAATGCACTATTTAAATTACCCTTTTAAAAATGAGGAGTGAGAGAGAAAAAAAAAGAAAAAGTGAAAAAATAAGTAAATAAAAAGTAAAAAGGTGCTATATTAACCTTTCTTTTCCTATTTATTCCCTTTACTATTCTAAAGACCCATTGCATAGTCAATTTATTTCTGCAATGATTATATATAATTGTTTTTTCAACCCCCTTTTTTCTTCAGGTTTCAAATTATCCTCATTTAATTAACTCTGCTGAAAGGGAATTATGTCAGATCATAATAAAGGGTAAGATTCCATTGATCAGGGGCATACATATTAATCACTGAGCCCCATAGCAGAAGTTTTAATAGTCCCCTCAGTCCACAAAAAAAAAATTGGTGGTATCACAGAAGAGCATATCTTACAACTTTGCAGCCCTTCCAAATGTATTTTCTTCTCATAGAAGCCCCTAGATTCCACCGTAAAGTATGAAACCAGCAAAAGTGCCCCCCCCAAATACAGAGTGATACCCCCACAGTGAATTCCTCCACAGTACCCTCCTCATGCACAGTATAATAACCCTGCTGTCCCTCCCTTCCCTGACAAAGCATGGTGACCCCCCAAGACAGTATGATGCCCCAACTGTGACCCCAACACAGCCCTCCATACAATATGATGGCCCACACATAGCCCTCTATACACAATAATGATCCCACACCCCTCCACACAGTAAGATGGCCCCAACACAATACTCCACACAGTATGATGGCCCCCACACAGCCCTCTAAACAGCATAATGACCCCCACAGAGCCCTCCACACAGTATGATGGACCATACTAGCCCTCCAAAAGTATAATATTCCCAACAACGCCCTCCAAACAGTATAATGGCCCTCGCATAGCCTTGCAAACAAAATAATTGCCCATCACATAGTTCTCCAAACAGTATCTTAGCCCCCACACAACCCTCAAAACAGTATGATGAACCCCACACAAAGGTCCACACTGTATAATTGCTTGTATACAGTATAACAGCGCCCACTATCACTTCAAACATTATATTGGCCCCTACACAGCCATACAAACATTATAATGGTCCCCTACATAGCCCTGCAAACAGTATTATGGCCCACACATAGCCGTCTATAGAGTATCATGGCCCCAACATAGCCCTCCATATAGTATAATGGCCCTCACATAGCTCCCACACAGTATAATGGTCCTCACATAGCCCTGCAAACAGAATAATGGGCCCACATAGTCCTCCATACAGTATAATGGCACCCACACAACCCTCCATACAGTATGATGGACCCCACACAAACCTCCACATTGCTTAATTGCTCGTATACAGTATAATGGCCTCCACTAGCCCTCCAGACAGTATAATGGCCCCCTAATAGCCATGCTAACAGTAGAATGATGGCCTCCCACATAGGCCTCCAAACAATATACCGGCCCCAACACAGCCTACACAAACCTCCACATTGTATAATTGCTCGTATACAGTATAATGGCCTCCACTAGCCCTCCAAACAGTATAATGCCCCCCCACATAGCCCTGCTAACAGTATAATTGCCCCCCTCACAGCCCTGAAAACAATATTATGGCCCACACATAGCCCTCTGTATAGTATAATGGCCCCCACATAGCTCTCCAAATATTATAATGGCCCTCACATAGCCCTCCATATAGTATAATGGGCCCCACATAGCCTTTCATGTTGTATAATGGGCCCCACATAACATTTCATGTAGTATAATGGGCTACACAAAGCCTTGTATTGTAGAATAACGGGCACCACATAGCCTCCCATATAGTATAATGGGCCCCACGTAGCCTTCCATGTAATATAACAGACAGCTCCCTCTTCTGTCCTTGCATTCAGCTGTATTGGCATGCAGGATGCTGATACAGTTGAAAGTGTGATCCCGGGAGGGCAGGGGTGGGTATTGATGGTAAGTACCACTTTGCATTGGAAGACCCCACCCATCTTGAAACTGCACAAAAAACATAAGTACTCCTGCTTAAGCCAAATGTTTCCTGCTTCATATCACATCATACTATGCCAATTTAAACTTGCTTCAATTCTGCAAAAACTATGTCCTCATACAGCTATGTTGATGGGAAAAATTATTCCTTGATATGAGGCAACACTTTTTTTTTTTCATAAATCGTGTTCTTGTGCAAAATATTATATATTGCTAGCAATATGAAGGCTAATATGTATACAGATACACAAATATCCAGTTTAGTAGTTAGGGATTATACTGTATATAAAGAAATGTGACAAATGGCCTCCCACTTCCATCTTACTGTATGTATTTATAACAGGGATGTCAAACTTAAACACACAGAGGGCCAAAGTGAAAAACTTGGACAAAGTCACGGGTCAACTAGTATACAGTATAATGGGCCCCACATAGTCCTCCATACAGAATAATGGGCCTCACATAGTCCTCCATACAGAATAATGGGCCTCACATAGTCCTCCATACAGAATAATGGGCCTCACATAGTCTTCCATACAGTATAATGGGCCCCACATAGTCATCCATACAGAATAATGGGCCTCACATAGTACTCCATACAGAATAATGGGCCTCACATAGTACTCCATACAGAATAATGGGCCTCACATAGTCCTCCATACAGAATAATGGGCCCCCATAGTCGTGGGCCAACCAGCATACAGTATAATGGGCCCCAAATAGTCCTCCATACAGACTAATGGGCCTCATAGTCCTCCATACAGAATAATGGCCCAATATAGCGGTGGCGGTTCTGGTGTTACGGGCCAAATATAACCACCCTGCGGGCCAGATATGACCCACGGGCCGGAGTTTGACACGTGTAATCTATAATATGGAGATTTTACAGAACATGGAAACCTGGAACTAAAATCTATTGTGATCAATAGGATTGAATTACCTCTTCTGTGTCACCTTGTCCTCTTTCCCTCCTCCTGTCAGTGTGTGCTCCCTGTGATGGCAATGATCTGAACTGTGACTCTACAGCACCACGTTCTAACATAATATGATGTCACGCCTCTATGACATCATAAAAGAAGATGAGCAAAGGAATCTGGGGACGATGTGGTATGTTGGTGGCATCCAGCCTGCTTTCACCTTACCAGCAATTTACTAATCTCCAGTAACTCTCTAAATTTTAATTTTCAATAAAGTGAAACTTACTTAATTTTAAAGTAAATTTGTATAAAATAAAAAGAATTATCAATTTAAAAAAAAAAATGATTAAAAGAAAAAATTCATCCCAAGGTCTGGCAGTATTTTTACATAAATGTGGTCAGATTTTACCTTTAATGTTTCTGACACTGGTAAAATATGTGATTGGCTGTGATGAGGCCTCGTGTCACCATAATAATACCAGAAAGAGCAGTACATGTTAGAGCAGCTATGGGAAGACAGGAGCAGTCAATGATATCATGCACTGTGTGGGTGGCTGAAACACAGAATAAAGCCTTGTGGTCGCCATGTATCAAATGTGTCTGCGACAAAAAAGTAGCGGTTTTTCAAAATCAACCAAAAAGTCTACTCGCTCCGGACGCTTTATTGGTGGCACCGTCATATTTATAATGGCAGTACTGATTTTTGAACTTCCTGGTCATTGGGACCCTCACTGAATCTTAAGATCACAGCTCTGCAATGTCCGAACAGACAGGAGGTCAAGCTTGTGCACCGCAGCTCCATTCATTCTCTAAGGGACTGCTGGAGATAAATTAATTCAGCGGTATCTCAGCCAGTCCCGTAGACAATGAATGGAGCAGAGGTTTACATGCTGGACCTCCGCTTTGCGTTATTGATCGATGAGGGTCCTAGTGGTTGGATCCCCAAAATCAGGAAGTTATCACCTTTTCTATGGTATAAAATGAATTATGATATTTGGGTGCAATCTGACCCAAGGCCATTTTGGGGAATATGAATCGCTAATTACATTAGTTTAACTTGCTGGCCTAGAATTAGTATGTATTCTAATTAATAAATTAATGATAGTAATTACCTCTGCCCTGTCACCTCTTCCACATCTTTATGCTTTACCACAATGACATCAACTGCACAAGTGATTGGAATGTAGAGAGCTGAATGTTCTAAGTAATTGTGACATCACCTCTCTATGACATCATCAGTGAGGACCAGCAGAGGATGCAGGAAAGGACATTGGATGATCACATTAAGTGTCATAAAGATGGAGAATGCTCAAGACATTATAAGGACAGATATTTAGGGGTTAATAAAACCCACCTAACCACCCACCTTCCCTTAAAATAACAATACTTCACTACATACAGCTTCTTAATTGGAAAGGTGTCTGATCAGAGCTTTATTGAATGATGGATTCAACATGTAAAATATGAGAATTAATTTTAAAAAAAAGTATCAAATACAGTACCCTGTAGGGATTACGAAAAGATTGCAGAGGGCACGCAGATGATATACATTTCCATTTACATACAGTATTAACAGTCATAAACATCAACATAGTGGAAATATATATATCTGCTAACTAGATTGGATCGACCAATCGGAACAGAATTAGAACCTATATAAAAAGATCCGACAAATAGGTCTTTGATGTAAATAAAAGAGACCTTTATTATAACAAGTAGGGTACATGGTGATACAAAAAAGGAGCACACACACATAATACTGACATGTTAAAACATACGGCTGATAGTAGTATACGAGCATGATATCAGAGCTCAATGTCACTGGAAACACTCTAATGACCGGATCCTTGGTAACTACCACTAAAACCTGCTACATTGGCAGGGTATCAATCCCGAATAACTACCACTGAAACCTGCTATGCTAACAGGGTATTAGTCTCAGATACTGTACACTTATAGCCAATTAGGCACAACCAGGGATATAGCCAGTAGTCTCTGTCTCTATCAGGAATAAGTACCATTTAAAAATAGAGCTAATTATTGATACATTGCATTAATTGCTCTTAATATCCATACATCTAATTGTACATGATTATATAATATTCAAATGGTTCATACCTGGTTTATGAAACATATGCGTTGTCTAGTTGTTCTAAGATCACTGGTCTAAGGGCATGCATATATGGAGAGTGGCTCTGGATTCAATGGTCCTGTTGTTGGTGTTGTGCTCACCCCGACGCATGTTTCGGTGCGTCCTTAGACCACTGATCTTAGAACAACTAGACAACGCAAATGTACCTATTTTTAAATGGTACTTATTCCTGATAGAGACAGAGACTACTGGCTATATCCCTGGTTGTGCCTAATTGGCTATAAGTGTACAGTATCTGAGACTAATACCCTGTTAGCATAGCAGGTTTCAGTGGTAGTTATTCGGGATTGATATCCTGCCAATGTAGCAGGTTTTAGTGGTAGTTACCAAGGATCCCGTCATTAGAGTGTTTCCAGTGACATTGAGCTCTGATATCATGTTCGTATACTACTATCAACCGTATGTTTTAGCATGTCAGTGTTATGTGTGTGTGCTCCTTTTTTGTATCACCATGTACCCTACTTGTTATAATAAAGGTCTCATTTATTTACATCAAAGTCCTATTTGTCGGATATTTTTATATAGGTTCTAACAGTACCCTGTAGGCAGATTCCTTGGCAATGACAACACCGCAATCAATGCCACAATCCGAAAAATCAGGTGTACATTTCTACATATACGGACAACATACTCAGATAAATGCAATCTTAGCCTCCACCAGTACCCGGTAAAAGCACCAACTAGCTTCAGAGCTTCAGAGGCGGACAATGGCTCCTGTTCCACGGCACCAGAACATCACCCATCAGGTTTTAACCTTAATGTAATTAATTGATCAAATTAGTAAGTGAGATATTATGTAAAGGAGCGCCTTCCTGTACCCGTGTTACAATCCTCGAAACCTAGAGAAGACATCATATATATCCACATGGCACTTATCATTTATTTATTTATTTTTATATCTTTATAATGTAATTATTTTTTTCCAAACATAACTAAATAACTCCCCAAGGACTCCTAAAGTCATAGAATCATAGAATGGTAGAGTTGGAGGGGACCTCCTGGGTCATCTGGTCCAACCCCCTGCTCAAAGCAGGATTCACTATATCATCTCAGACAGATGTCTGTCCAGCCTCTGTTTGAAGATCTCCATTGAAGGGGAACTCACCACCTCTCGTGGCAGCCTGTTCCACTCATTAATCACCCTGTCAAAAAGTTTTTTCTAATATCTAATCTGTGTCTCCTCCCATTTAGTTTCATCCCATTGCTTCTAGTCTTTCCTTGTGCAAATGAGAATAAAGATGATCCTTCTACAATGTGACAGCCCTTGACATATTTGTAGACAGCTATTAAGTCTCCTCTCAGTCTTCTTTTTTGCAAGCTAAACATTCCCAAATCCTGCAACCGTTCCTCATAGGACATGGTTTGCAGACCAGTCACCATTCTGGTCGCTCTTCTCTGAACTTGCTCCAGTTTGTCTATGTCTTTTTTAAAATGTGGTGCCCAAAACTGTACACAGTATTCCAGATGAGGTCTGACCAAAGAGGAGTAAAGACCGATAATGACTTCACGTGATCTAGACTGTATGCTTCTGTTAATACATCCCAGAATTGTATTTGCCGTTTTTGCTGCTGCATCACACTGTTGACTCATGTTTAGTCTATGATCTATTAGTATACCTAAGTCTTTTTCACATGTACTGTTGCTTAGCTCTATTCCTCCCATTCTGTATATGCTTTTTTCATTTTTATTGCCCAGATGTAGTACTTTGCATTTTTCCCTGTTAAAAACCATTCTGTTGGTTGCTGCCCACTGCTCCAGTTTATTTAGGTCTTTTTGAATCCTCTCTCTCTCTTCTCTAGTATTAGCTATCCCTCCTAGCTTTGTGTCATCAGCAAATTTAATCAGTTTACCCTCAATTCCTTCATCTAAATCATTGATAAAGATGTTGAACAATACAGGTCCCAGGACGGAGCCCTGTGGTACCCCACTTGAGACATTCATCCAGCTGGATGTGAAGCCATTTACAACCACCCTTTGAGTCCGATCACTAAGCCAGTTATGAATCCACCTAACAGTTGCCTGGTCCATTGCATACTTGGTCATTTTTTCAATAAGGATGGTGTGAGATACTTTGTCAAATGCTTTGCTGAAGTCAAGATATACTATATCTACAGCATTTCCCTGATCCACCCAGTCAGTGATTCTGTCATAGAAGGAAATTAAGTTAGTCTGACATGACTTGTTAGTTACAAACCCATGCTGACTCTGGTTAATCACTTCATTCTTATCCATGTACTTACATACATGTTGTTTAATAATTTGTTCAAAGATCTTTCCTGGTATAGAAGTCAGACTCACCGGCCTATAGTTCCCTGGGTCCACCTTCTTCCCCTTTTTGAAGATAGGAACAACATTTGCTCTTTTCCAGTCTTCTGGGACTTCTATTCTCCAAGAATTTTCAAAGATTATGGAGAGTGGTTCTAAAATTTCTTCTACGATCTCCTTCAGTACTCTGGGGTGTAATTCATCTGGACCTGGAGACTTGAACTCATTTATGTTAGCTAAATATTCCCTCACAATCTTTCTGTTTACAGATAACTTTGATTCCTCTATTCCTTTAAAAGGACAATGAAGATCAGTTGATGTTACATTTTCTTTCTGAGAGAAAACAGATGCAAAATAGGAATTAAAAAGTTCGGCCTTCTCAACATCCTCTCTTACCATTTCTCCATTTTCATCCTGTAAAAATACTATAGCATCTTTGACTTTTCTTTTACTTTTGACATACCCCCAAAATCCTTTTTTATTGCTTTTGACATCTCTTGCAAGCCTTAATTCATTGTCAGCTTTAGCTAACCTGATACGTGCCCTGCAGGATCTGCAGACTGCATTATAATCTTCTTTAGATATGCCTCCCTCTTTCCATTTAATAAACATTTCTTTCTTTCTTTTTAGCATGTGTTTAAGTTCTGTGTTCATCCATCCTGGTTTCTTTAAATGCTTCCCATTCTTCCTACTTTTCGGGATTGTTAACGATTGTGCTTTGAGAATCTCATTTTTAAAAATTTCCCATCCTTCCTGGACATTTTTGTCCTTAAGGACATCCAGCCATTGGATCCCTCCTATTCTCTTTCTGAGTCTCTTAAAATCTGCCTTTCTAAAATCTAACCTTGAAGTTTGAGTCTTCACATGTCTTCCTCCTCTAGTTATCCAAAATTCTATAATAGCATGATCGCTGCCTCCTAGGGTCCCAGCCACCTTTACCTCCTCAACCATTTCCTCCCTGTTTATAAGGATTAGATCCAAAGTAGCAGATCCCCTTGTTTTCTCCCCTACCTTTTGGAAGATAAAGTTGTCAGCAAGAGAGGATAAGAATTTGCTTGACCTGTTAGTTTTACTTGAGAGAGATTCCCAACAAATATCTGGATAGTTGAAATCTCCCATGACCACTACGTCATATTTTTTGGAGAACTTGGTCATTTGATACATAAAGAGTTCATCCATATCTTCAGCTTGCCCAGGTGGCCTGTAGTAAATGCCTACAATGGTGTCCTTTCCGTTGTTCTCTCCTTGTATTCTTACCCAAACAGTTTCCACAGAACTCCCAGTCTCTGAAGCTTCAATCTCTGTGCAGATATACGCTTTTCTAACATACAATGCGACACCTCCTCCTCGTTTATCAAGTCTGTTTCTTGCAAATAAGTTGTATCCTTTTAGCCTTGTATTCCAATCATGTGTATCGTCCCACCAAGTTTCAGTGATTCCAATGACATCATATTCCTTTTCCTGCATTAGTAGTTCTAATTCTCCTTGTTTGTTGCCCATGCTTTGTGCATTTGTATAAAAACATTTTAGTTTGTGATTGGTTTCTCTTCCTCCCATATTTTTATTATTTAAATTGTTTTGTCTTTGTTCTTCCTTTCCACTTCCAGTAGCAGAGATCTCAATAGTATTTGTCAGCTGTATGGCTTTTTCTGGCCTTTTGCTTCCCTTCCCACATTGTTCTAGTTTAAAGCTCTCCTGATGAGTGTAGCAAGGCGACTTCCAAATACACGTTTTCCAGTCTTCGTAAGGTGCACCCCATCTCTAGCAAGTAGTCCATCGTATAGGTAATTCATTCCGTGATCCAGAAATCCAAATCATTGTTGACGGCACCATCGACGTAGCCAGTTGTTCACCTGTAGAATCTTATTCCACCTCATTGTTCCATGGCCATCCACTGGGATGATGGATGAGAAGACCACCTGCGCTCCCAATTCTTTCACTTTCTTGCCTAAGTCTTCAAAGTCACGGCAGATGGTTTCCAGGTCCTTTCTTGCGGTGTCTCACCACCCATATAATCCCTCAGATTTTACAAGGGAGGGAGAGGAGGTGGGACACACTTTTCTTTTCAACTGAGAACTGGAACATCTCACACCAAACATATACAGTTATGCTCAAAAGTTTACATTCCCCGGCAGAATTTTTCCTTTCTTGGTTCAGAGAATATGAATGATAACAAAAAAACTTTTTCTCCACTCATGGTTAATGGTTGGGTGAAGCCATTTATTGTCAAACTACTGTGTTTTCTCTTTTTAAATCTTAATGACAACCAAAAACATCCAAATGACCTGATCAAAAGTTCACATACCCCAGTTCTTAATACCGTATATAGTGTCCCTCTAACATCAATGACATCTTGAAGTCTTTTGTGGTAGTTGTGGATGAGGTTCTTTATTTTCTCAGATGGTAAAGCTGATCATTCTTCTTGGAAAAAAGCTTCCAGTTCCTGTAAATTTCTGGGCTGTCTAGCATGAACTGCGCGCTTGAGATCTTCCCAGAGTGGCTCAATGATATTGAGGTCAGGAGACTGAGATGGCCACTCCAGAACCTTCACATTGTTCTGCTGTAGCCAATATCAGGTCGACTTGGCCTTGTGTTTTGGTTCGTTGTCATGTTGGAACCTCCAAGTACATCCCATGCGCAGCTTCCAGGCTGATGAGTGCAAATTTGCCTCCAGTATTTGCTGATAACGTGCTGCATTCATCTTTCCTTCAACATTTACCAAGTTTCCTGTGTCTTTGTAGCTCACACATCCCCAAAACATCAGCAATCCACCTCCGTGCTTTACTGTAGGAATGGTGTTCTTTTCATCATAGGCCTTGTTGCCCTCTCTCCAAATGTAACGTTTATGATTGTGGCCAAAAAGTTCAATTTTGGTGTCATCACTCCAAATTACCTTCTTCCAGAAGTTTTGAAGCTTGTCTCTGTGCTGTTTGGCATATTGTATGCGAGATACTTTGTGGCATTTGAGCAATAATGGCTTTCTTCTGGCGACTCGACCATGCAGCTAAATTTTCTTTAAGTCCTTCCTTATTGTGCATCTTGAACAGCCACACCAGTAATTTTCAGAGAGTCCTGAATTTCAGCTGATGTTATTTGTGAGTTTTTCTTTGCATCCCAAACAATTTTCCTGGCAGTTGTGGCCAAAATCTTTGTTGGTCTACCTGACCGTGGTTTTTGTTTTTACAGAGGCACTGATTTTCCATTTGTTAATCACAGTTTGAACGCTGCTGACTGGCATTATCAATTCCTTGGATATTTTTTTGTATCCCTTTTTTGTGTTACACAGTTCACCTACCTTTTCCCGTAGATTCGTTGACAATTCTTTTGCTTTCCCCATGACTCACAATCCAGAAACGTCAGTGGCTGGTTGAAAGATGCAAGAGTCTGTCTGGATCCCAGAAACTCACTCAGCTTTTATGCACACAAACACTAATTACAAGCAAACAGGTCACAGGTGAGGATGTAACCTTTAGTAGCCATTCAAATCTATTTGTGTCAAATTCTGTGCATGTTATCAGGCCAAAAACACCAGGGTATGTGAACTTTTGATCAGGGTCATTTAGATATTT
The DNA here is from genome assembly GCF_046119375.1 of Phyllobates terribilis. NCBI lineage: Eukaryota > Metazoa > Chordata > Amphibia > Anura > Dendrobatidae > Phyllobates > Phyllobates terribilis. Next base: position 752,883,372 of record NW_027362764.1, read on the forward strand.
TTGGTTGTCATTAAGATTTAAAAAGAGAAAACACAGTAGTTTGACAATAAATGGCTTCACCCAACCAATAACCATGAGTGGAGAAAAAGTTTTTTTGTTATCATTCATATTATCTGAAACAAGGCCAAAAAAGGAAAAATTGAGCACAACTGTAATATATATATATATATTCTGTTCTACTACTACTACTACTATTTTCTCCTCCGTCCCCCAGTGCCTCCTCCCTCTCCTCTTATTTCAGCCGAAGACTTTGCCTCATTCTTCAAGCAGAAGATTGACACCATCAGTCAAAGCTTTTGCCTAAAGCCCCCACAGCCCCTCCCCACACCTACTCAACCCTCCTCCTCCAAAACCACCTTCTCCACCATTACGGAAGATCAACTTTCCTCTTTACTCTCCAAATCACACCTCACCACCTGTAAACTTGACCCAATCCCGTCCCACCTCATCCCAAACCTTACCACTATCTTCATCCCACCCCTAGCCCACCTCTTCAACCTGTCACTAACAACTGTTGTCTTCCCCTCATGCTTCAAGCATGCCTCAATCACGCCAATCCTCAAAAAGCCCTCCCTTGACCCATCCTCTCTGTCTAGCTATCGCCCATATCACTTCTCCCCTGTGCCTCAAAACTACTGGAACAACACGTCCATTCTGAGCTGTCCTCCCACCTCTCCTCCTGCTCCCTCTTCGACCGCCTACAATCTGGTTTCCGACCGCACCATTCTACTGAAACTGCACTGACTAAAGTCACCAACGACCTACTAACCGCCAAATCTAAGCGACACTACTCTGTCCTCCTCCTCCTAGACCTGTCATCTGCCTTCGACACAGTGGATCATTCCCTCCTACTACAAACTCTCTCATATCTCGGAATCACAGACTTGGCCCTATCCTGGATCTCCTCATACCTAACACACAGGACATTCAGTGTCTCCCACTCACAGACCACCTCCTCATCTCGCCCCCTATCTGTCGGTGTCCCCCAAGGTTCAGTTCTAGGACCCCTGCTCTTCTCCATCTACACCTTAGGCCTGGGACAGCTCATAGAGTCTCATGGCTTTCATTATCACCTCTATGCTGATGACACACAGATCTACCTCTCTGGACCCGATATCACCTCCTTACTAACCAAAATCCCACAATGTCTGTCTGCTATTTCATCCTTCTTCTCTGCTAGATTTCTAAAACTTAACATGGGCGAAACAGAATTCATCATCTTTCTGCCATCTCATTCAACCCCCCCAACTGACCTATCTATCAACGTTAATGGCTACCCACTCTCCCCAGTCCCTCAGGCTCGCTGCCTTGGGGTAACACTGGACTCTGAACTCTCCTTCAAACCACATATCCAAGCCCTTTCCACTTCCTGCCGACTCCAACTCAAAAATATCTCCAGGATTCGCACATTCCTCAACCATGAATCTGCAAAAACACTAGTGCATGCCCTCATCATCTCCCGCCTTGACAACTGCAACCTCCTGCTCTGTGGCCTCTCTTTCAACACTCTCGCACCCCTCCAATCCATCCTAAACTCTGCTGCCCGACTAATCCACCTGTCCCCCCGCTATTCCCCGGCCTCTCCTCTCTGTCAATCTCTTCACTGGCTCCCCATTGCCCAGAGACTCCAGTTCAAAACCCTAACCATGACATACAAAGCCATCCACAACCTGTCTCCTCCATATATCTCTGACCTAGTCTCCCGCTACATACCCGCACGCAACCTCCGATCCTCACAAGATCTCCTTCTCTACTCCCCTCTAATCTCCTCCTCCCACAATCGCATACAAGATTTCTCCCGTGCTTCCCCCCTACTCTGGAACTCTCTACCCCAACACATCAGACTCTCGTCGACCGTGGAAACCTTCAAAAAGAGCCTGAAGTCCCACCTCTTCCGATAAGCCTACAACCTGCAGTAACCACCACTCCACCAATACAGCTGCACGACCAGCTCTACCCTCACCTACTGTATCCTCACCCATCCCTTGTAGACTGTGAGCCCTCACGGGCAGGGTCCTCGCTCCTCCTGTACCAGTCGCCGTCACATTGTGTTCAAGATTATTGTAATTGTTCTTGTATGTATACCCATTTTTCACATGTAAAGTGCCATGGAATAAATGGCGCTATAATAATAATAAATAATAATAATACTACCCGACCCACAGACTATATCCTCCACCTATCCAGACATTTCTTTCCTTGAGCATAATATCATTAACACCTTCCTGCCCAATCCTGTCATACCCACTCTGTGCCTATACTGTGTCTGATCCGTGCTACCATGCTCATCGATCAACCTGTGCATAAAGGCTTAAAGGGTTGTGCAGAATTTTACATTGATTAAAAGAGATTAAAATACCTATACTGAGCTATAGTATGGGCTAAAGGAAATCAGAAGAAAGCTCCATCTTGTACTTCTGTTATTGTAGTTTTCCCAGGTGGGGAACACTAACACACCTGGAAGAGAGTGGTGCTGTCACATAGAGAGGCAGGGGTGGACATCCCATTGGTGCAACCTGTGCAGCTACATATTGACCCAAGAAGTAAACAAGCCACTTCCACCTCCAAAACAAGTGAAATTGTGCATTAGGATGAGCAATTGGACAACAAAGGGTCCCCATCCCATATACTGTTCTTGTATAGGGACTACACTGTGTTCCAAATTATTATGCAATAATATTTTCTCAGATTTTCCCAAATTACCTATATGAATTGCAGTCATTGTAATTTTCCAGTCAAATAACTATTAGAGTACAATTGAAAGGTTTTTGTACAAACTGCCGATGATAACAGTATATTTTTAAAAAAATAAAATACTCAAACTGCACTCAAAATGCATGTTCCAAATTATTATGCACAGCAGAGTTTTCAACCTTTTCATTTTAATAAAGAACAAAAAAATGGTCATTTTTGCAATTATAAGCATTAGCAGGTTATTACAAACTGAAATCAAACAGTTTTCACTTCAAAACTTTATTCTAGGTGATGTCAAATTTGCACATAGGACCCCTTGTCCGAAAGGAGCTTCTGAACTCTCTCGTCCATTGAATTTGTCAGGTTTTGGATGGTTTCTGCTACAATGGTTTTGCATGAGGACAGAATACCCTCCCAGAGCTGTTGCTTAGATGTGAACTGCCTCCCGCCATCATAGACACTCCTTTTGATGATGCTGCAGAGGTTCTCAATGGGGTAAATGTCAGGGGAGCATGGGGGCCACACCATAAGTTTGTCCCCTTTATGCCCATAGCAGCCAGAGATGCAGATGTGTTATGTGCAGCATGAGACGGTGCATTATCATGCATGAACATGATCTTGCTGCAGAATGTACGGTTCTTCTTCTTGAACCATGGAAGGAAGTGCTGTTTGAGAAACTCAACATACATTATGGAGTTCATCTTTACCCCTTCAGGGATCCTAAAGGGGCCGACAATCTCTCTCCCCATGATTCCAGCCCAAAACATTACTCCACCTCCTCCTTGTTGGCGCCGTAGCCATGTTTGCATGGAGTGTCCATCAACCAGCCATCCTGCACTCCATCCATCTGGACCATCGAGCGTTGCACAGCACTCATCGGTGAACAAAACAGTTCGATGGTCCAGATGGATGGAGTGGGCATAAAAGGGGACAAACTTATGGTGTGGCCCCCATGCTCCCCTGACCTTAAACCCTTTGAGAAACTCTGCAGCATCATCAAAAGGAGTGTCTATGATGGCGGGAGGCAGTTCACATCTAAGCAACAGCTCTGGGAGGGTATTCTGTCCTCATGCAAAACAATTGTAGCAGAAACCATCAAAAACCTGACAAATTCAATGGACGAGAGAGTTCAGAAGCTCCTTTCGAACAAGGGGTCCTATGTGCAAATGTAACATCACCTAGAAAAAAGTTTTGAGGTGAAAACTGTTTGATTTCAGTTTGTAATAACTTGCTAATGCTTATAATTTCAAAAATGACCATTTTTTTTGTTCTTTATTAAAATGAAAAGGTTGAAAACTCTGCTGTGCATAATAATTTGGAACATGCATTTTGAGTGCAGTTTGAGTATTTCATTTTTTAAAAAATATTCTGTTATCATAGGCAGTTTGTACAAAAACCTTTCAATTGTACTCTAATAGTTATTTGACTGGAAAATTACAATGACTGCAATTCATATAGGTAATTTGGGAAAATCTGAGAAAATATTATTTGCATAATAATTTGGAACACAGTGTATATTTTGTCTGTGTCTACCACTGGAGAAAGGGCAAGGTTTGCCACTACAAAGGGTAGCAGACGGGCTTGAAAACGGTTGTCACAGGTGAGATGGGGGCAGATTAGTGTCTGAGTGTAAGGGTCTGATATGTGCAATGTGAGTAGGCTGCAGGAGTGTGCAAGATTGCAGATGTGTTATTGCAGTGTACTCATGTCACGAAAGAAGAGCAGGATTATCCAGCGCCGGTGCGATGTCATCATTGCGTCATGCTCATCTCTAGTTGGGACTTTTTGGATTTATTTTTTGTTCATTTATTCATAGACGTAGCAGCCAGAACTTTCTCATTTTTATGTAAGCTTCACTATATGACATGTTGCTTTTTGGTGTCTGTAAGGCTGTGTTCACACGTTGCATAAATACTGTGTTTTTTTCTTTTCTTCAGGTGCCCGCACCAATCTACACAATAATAATAATCTTCTCTGGTTATTGCACTGTTACGGCATTTTATGCCTTTATTTGATGATTTTTTGGTGCAGATTTGAAGGAGCGTTTTTAATGTGTTTTTTATAGTACAGAAAAGCTTTGATTCTGCACTTAAAAAGTAACTGCAGTCTTTCACTTGCTCACACTGTATGAGGGTCCCCACCATTGCCGGCTCCAGGTTTTTGTGGGCCCTGGGCGAAAGTGTTTTAGTGGGCCCCTTTAACACATACCACGATTCATGATGCACAGATATAACAGAGAAATATAGGGATAGTACCAGGCCCGGCGTCGGCACCCGGGCAAGTGTCGGGGCCCTGAGCAGGCAGGGGGGCCCACTCACCGTCGGGCACCCCGCCGCGATATGGGACCCGTGAGCGATGCGGTGTCCCGATGCCAGCGCCCGCCTTCCCCGCTTGCTCAGGGCCCCGGCACAATACTTACCTCTCCCCGTGCCTCCTCAGCAGGTCCGGTGTTTTCCGCGGCTGCTGCACTGTGACGTCTCAGGTCAGAAGGCGCGGTGACGTCTTTACACCGCGCTCTCTCCTGAGCCGTCAAAGCGCAGAGCGGGAAGACGCCGGCGACGTGGCTGAGGAGTCCGGAGCAGCGGCAGCAGGTGAGAAGTGAGGTGAGTATTTGATTTTTTTTTTATATGTATGGAGGCATAGGGCATTTTATGGGGAGGAGGGTAGAATAAGTGACATCCTGCATGGGGCATTATATGGGGAGGGGGAGAACAAGTGACATCCTGCACTGGGCATTATATGGGGGGGAACAAGTGACATCCTGCATGGGGCATTATATGGGGGGAACAAGTGACATCCTGCATGGGGCATTATATGGGGGGGACAAGTGACATCCTGCATGGGGCATTATATGGGGGAGTGGTGACATCCTGCATGGGGCATTATATGGGGGAGCAAGTGACTTCCTGCATGGGGCATTATATGGGGGGGGAGAGGTGACATCCTGCATAGGGCATTATATGGGGAGAGAGATGACATCCTGCATGGGGCATTATATGGGGGGGAAGTGACATCCTGCATGGGGCATTATATAGGGGCGGTGAGTGACATCCTGCATGGGGCATTATATGGGGGAGAGGTGACATCCTGCATGGGGCATTATATGGGGGGGCAAGTGACATCCTGCATGGGGCATTATATGGGGGGGAAGAGGTGACATCCTGCATAGGGTATTATATGGGAGGAGAGATGACATCCTGCATGGGGCATTATATGGGGGGGAAGTGACATCCTGCATGGGGCATTATATAGGGGCGGTGAGTGACATCCAGCATTGGGCATTATATGGGGGGAGAGGTGACATCCTGAAGGGGTCATTATATGGGGGGGAAGTGACATCCTGCATGGGGCATTATATGGGGGGGAGTGACATCCTGCATGTGGCATTATATGGGGGAGAGAGGTGACATCCTGCATGGGGCATTATATGGGGGTGGGGTGACATCCTGCAGGGGGCATTATATAGGGGGAAGTGACATCCTGCATGGGGCATTATGTGGGGGCACAGCCTGCATGGGGCATTATGTGGGGGCTAGTATTCTGTATGGGGCGTTATAAGGGGGCCAGTATCCTCTATGGAGCGTTATATGGGGGCCAGTATCCTGTATGGAGCGTTATATGGGGACCAGAATTCTGCATGGATCGTTATATGGGGTCCATTATTCTGTATGGAGCAAAATATGGGGCCCATAATACTGTATGGAGGACTATACTGTCCGGTCTGCACTGTGCATTGCGAGGATTCTCTGGTTTCTTAGCTATTGTAGAATTTACAATAGATATCACTAATGTAATGTAAGAAGTGAAATCTTCGGCATTGTACTATAGATATATTTCTCTGCGGTATCTGTGCATCATGAATCGTGGTATGTGTTAAAGGGGCCCACTGAGACTCTTTCGCCCAGGGCCCACAAAAACCTGGAGCCGGCCCTGGATAGTACAATACCAAAGATTTCACTTACTTCTTACATGAGTGATATCTATTGTAAATTCTACAACAGCTCAGAAACCGGCGATTCAAATGTTTTCATTTTAGACCGGACAGTATAGTCCTCCATATAGAATTTTGGGCACCACATCGACCTCCATACAGTATTATGGGCACCACATAGTCCTTCATACAGTATAATGTGCCCCATGTAATGCTCCATACAGAATAATGAACCCCATATAATGCTCCATACAGGATAATGGACCCCATATAATGCTCCATACATAATAATGAGCCCCATATCTAATATATATCATTGTCTTATCCCGTCTGTCTGTCTGTCTATCTGTCTGTCTGTCTGTCTGTCTGTCCAGGAAATCCCACTTCGCTGATTGGTCAGGCCGCGGCCAATCAGCGACGTGGGATTTCAGAAAAAGACGGCGGCCGTTAGCGGCTCACCCTCACACGCTCACCCGCACACGCTCACCCTCACACGCTCACCCTCACACGCTCACCCTCACACCCTCAGACGCTCACCCTCACGCTCGGACGCTCACGCTCGGACGCTCACGCTCGGACGCTCACGCTCGGACGCTCACGCTCTGGCGCTCACGCTCTCACGCTCTGACGCTGACGCGCTCACCCGCTCCCACGATCACCCACTCACCCGCTCACCCTGTGCTAGCCGGTCATCTCCCGGCTGCTCGCAGCAGAAGTTCCCCGACCGGCGGCGTCGCTCCCCGGTCCTCCAAAATTCATTAGGGGCCCCGGGGGATACATTGGGGGGTTAATTTAAAGTAGTGTGACTCGCCCCCTGGGCCGTGGGGCACGCGGATCCGGGCGATAGGGGAACGATGGGGGTAGTAGTGGCGGCCTGGTCTCGCGGCTCAGGGTGGTCAGACCAATGGTAGTCTGCTACTGTACTTTAGATAATGTCCGACTACGCCATCCGGGGATTGCGGTTATTAGGAACCGCCGCTGCAAGGCAGTCTGCTGGGGCCAATGACGTGTGCAGCTGGGATGATGTGACTCCCCACGGGAAGAGTGCGGCCCCAGGGCAGTGTAGTGGATGGTGGGAGTGATGGTGGTGAGAGTCCCAGTACCGGTAATGCCGGAGGAGCGAAAAAGCACACGGACAACGTACTGCAGTCCAGGGTCTTTACTCACGGTTAATATCCAAGTCACTTCTGCAGGGAATGACTGCCCGAGCCGTGCTGCGTCCACCAGGTGAGGAGCTCGGTCAACTCCCAGACAGCTCAGGAGTATGGCTCAAGACCCCCTTTTGTCCTTTCTCTGGCCTGCCTCACCAGTGACCCACTTTTGTTCAGCTGCCACGGACTTGTGCGGTTAAACGTGGGCCCCGTCCTCCGCTGTCCTATATGGTGCCTTCCTAGCAGGTTTGATGAGGTGCTGCACCAATAAATGGTCACAGCCTCCGGTCTTTGGCTGAGGGTTGTTTCTCCTCCACCAACTTGGGATCCGGTACCCTTAATCTGCCTGACCCTGCACCCTGGATTCTCGTGGGTTCTTAGGGTCCCTTCCACCTTCTTGTTCCTGAGCCCTTCTGTTTCTCTGTCTCTTCTTCTCCCTTTCCGTTCCTTCCTGTTCCTTTCTCTTGGAGCTGGGCTCAGGTGGCACCACAGCTCCCCTTCACCTCCTCCTCGGCCTCTCACTAGGCCCTCCTGGAGTAGAGCTCCTACAGAGCCTCTACTCACTGTCTTCTCCTCTCTGGACAGAACCTAGGTCTAAGATGGTGCCCACCTTTTATACCTCAATCTGACCATGAGCCCAGGTGACCAGCAACCAATGGGCTCCTTCCTATGCTCAATAACCAACCCCTATCTGCCCCTACAGCACTGGGTGTTCCACCCCCCTCCCCACTCCAGGCAGGGACATAGTCGGTCGTGCCTGCACTACTGTCTAGTGGGAGCACCATTGAGCTGTCCCTGTCCCTCGGAAATGGGGTGTGTGTGCTATATGCAGCTAACTGAGCCCTGGTCCATACTCCATCCTTACCCGGGAGTGGAATATCACACCTCTGGTCTGAGGTGCAATACCCCTGTAGCGGCCGAACCCTCGGGGCGCTACAAGTGCACAACCCATTTAAACACTGCTTCGCTGATTAGTCGCGCCCGGTCGGCCGCATACATATTCTAGAATACCCGATGCGTTAGAATCGGGCCACCATCTAGTAGTATATAATGGGCCCCATATATTGCTCCATACAGAATAATGGACCCCATATAGTGCTCCATACAGAATAATGAGTCAGATATATTGCTCCATAAAGTATAATGAACCCCATATAATGCTCCATACAGAATAATGGACCCCATATAATACTCCATACAGAATAATGGGCCCAATATAATGCTCCATACAGAATAATGGGCCCCATATAATGCTCCATACAGAATAATGGACCCCATATAATGATCCATACAGAATAATGGGCCCCATATACTGCTCTATAGAGAATGGGCCCCATATATAGCTCCATACAGTATGGGCCCCATATATTACTCCATACAGTATGGGACCCATATAATGCTCCATAGAGAATGGGCTCCATATTATGCTCCATAGAGAAAGGGCCCCATATTATGCTTCATATAGAATGAGCTCCATATTATGCTCCATAGAGAATGGGCCCCATATTATGCTCCATAGAGAATGGGCCCCATATTATGCTCCATAGAGAATGGGCCCCATATTATGCTCCATAGAAAATGGGCCGCATATTATGCTCAATACAGAATAGGCCCCATATTATGCTCCATACAGAATGGGCCCCATATTAGGCTCCATACAGAATGGGCCCCATATATACAGTAGCTCTATACATTTAAAAAAAAATCAAATACTCACCTCTCCTTGCTGGTGGCAGGCCAGGACTCCTCAGCGTCTTCCGGCTCTCTGCACTGTCAGAGCAGAGAGCGCACTTGACTGATGTCATCGCTCCCTCTGTCCCTGACATGTCACAGTGTCAAAAGACACTGGAGCTGTGGAGGATCGGGGAGAGGTAAGTATAAGTGCGGGGGCCCAGAGCACAGCAGGGGAGCCCACTCGCGGGCGCTGGCATCGCGCTCTCTCGATTCACCGGCCCCATCAAGTGCCGGGGTTCCCGACCGCGAGTGCCCCCCAACCCATTTGCTCAGGGCCTCGGCACTTGCCCGGGCGTGCCGGGTGCTGACGCTGATCCTGGTCCTCACAATAGCTCCCACACTGTATGAGGGCCCACCACAGTAGTCCCCACATAGTATAAAGGTCCCCCATACTTTATGATATGATTTCCCGACACTTCAAGTATTAATTAAAATGAAAAAAAACCATCAAATACTCACCTAATCCAGGATCCTGACGAGTCCACCACCAAAGCGTGGGTGGAACAACCTGTTGATGTCATTGCATTGGCGTACTCACAGGACGTCAGAGTCTTATCCACTGAATCACCCTGCCGTTCTATAGGCCGACCTGCAATCTACAGAACAGCAAGCTCCCTGCTCTACCGCAGAACTTAAGTTAAGAGTAGTGCGAACAAGGCGACCTACAAACCTGGATCAGTTACACCAGTTTTGTCAGGAGGAATGGGCCCAAATTCCGACCAACTATTTTGAGAAGCTTGTGGAAGGATATCCCAAACGTTTGTCCCAAGTCTTTCAGTTTAATGGCAATGGTACCAAATACTAATGAAATGTATGTAAACTTTTGAATTTGCAGTAAGTAATAAAAATGCCTTAAAACATTCTCTCTCTCTCATTATTTTGGCATCTGGCAAATATTAAAAATAATGGTAATCCTCATTGACCTAAAACGTGAAAGATTTATTCTGATTTCATGTCAGATATTGAGAAAAACGTGCAGATGTGTCTTCTTATATAGTGTATATAAACTTCTGGTTTCAACTGTATATATTAGTATTTGATGTTGTCTGCATAACTGGCTTAGCTGCAGTGCACTGCACGTGCGATGACTTCACAAGATCAGTGCCGCAGTACTTGCACTGCTTAGAACGAAGCAGTATGCCGGGGAGAATGGGAGCAAGGTGAGTAATGTTTTTTTTTTTTAATGTCAGTAGCAGTGGGGACTGAGGGCTGTGCTGTGGAGAACATCTTGCTGAGTGGGAGGTAGTGGGGAACATTATACTGAGTGGGGAGTGGGCTTTGAGGGACATCATACTGAGTGTGGGTGAGCTGTGGGGAACATCATACCAGGGTCGGACTGGCCTAGCGAGGTGCCGGGGAAATCCCCGATGGGCCCTTGAAGAGGAGTGTAGGAGTAAGCGTCGAATTAAAAAGAAAAAAAAGGGGGGGAGACATAGTGGCGGCAGGCCCTTTAACCACCGCGATGCCCAGGACAGTGGCGGGCGGGGCCAGGGAGCAGGAGAGCCGAAGAGCAGCGGCTGCACGGCAGCGTCACACTTAGCAGCCACGGGCGCAGCCACGTCTGCTAAAAGTGACGTCACTCACCACGCAGCGCTGCAGTCTCCTGCTGTAGGAGCGCTTCAACAAAGTATATGGGCCGGAGTGGAGACAAATCAAGGTAGGGTGATATTTGTGTGTGTTTGTATGAATTTTTATGTATGTACCTGTGTGTGTCTGCTTATGTATTTCTGTGCATGTGTCTGCATGCACGTGTCTGTGTTTACGTGTGCATTTCTGTGTGTGTGTATGTCTTTGCATGTCTGCGCATGCATTTCTGCACGTGCATCCGTGTTAGCATGTGCATTTCTGTGCATGTATGTCTTTGAGTGTCTGCATGTCTGTGTGTCTATGTGTGCGTGTCTACATGTGTATATGTCTTCACACATGTGTGCGTGCTTCCCTGCGTGTGTGCATGTGTCATTTTTGTGTATGTGGTTGTCTGAGAGTACATGACTGCATGTGCATTTCTGTGTGTGCTTGGCTGATTGTGTATACACGAGTGTATACACGTATGTATACATGTCCCCATTTCTGTGAGTGTGTGTATCTGCGTGTGTGTACATTAGGGCTCTTTCACACATCCTGATATTTCCAGTACTGGAGAAACCAATATCGCAGAGGTCCGTGTGCACCTGTGTGACAACCGTATGCCGCCCGTGTACTGCATCAGGAGTACACGTACACGTACCGGCGCCTTGGAATCAGTGTACAGTTCATGCTGTTCCCAAGCGCCAGGTGCTAAACACTGCCCTCATCATGGTTCCCTGCTGGAGCTGCAATCAGCATCAACAGGGACCATGATGAGAGTAGTAGTGTCTGCTCCCGCAGTGTCCTGGTGTAAAAATAAGAATAAAATAAAAAAAATCCTTGTACTCACCTGTCGTAAGTGTCCCCTGCTGCAATCCATGCGACCGCTCAGCAGAGGAGCCGGGGAGAATGACTCCTGCAGTGAATGAGCCCCGGAGCTGCTCTAAGTGAGCAGTGTTCTGTCACTCACTGAGCGCAGCTCGCCCGCTCGCTGCAGCGCTTCTTTCTCCCCGACTCCTCGGTGTGATTGGTCACATGGATTACAGCGAGGGAGACTTAGGTGAGTATAAGGATTTTTTAATTTTATTTTTACAGTTGGACACTGCAGTAGCAGACACAACTACTCTCATCATTGTCCCTGATAGTGCTGATCGCAGCGACGGCACGGAACAATGATGAGGGCAGCATTTGGCACCCGGCGCTTGGGAAAAGCGCTACCTGTACACTGATTCCCAGGCGCCAGTACTGATCTCATCCATGTGTCATTAGTGTGGGACATTTTGTGGACCGTGCAGCAGGTAAAACACAGACATGTCAGCGTGTTTTTCCCATTGACACACGGTCCGTGGAAACACATTGGAATGACATGGTTCACTCGACTGGGTCTACGTGTGTCAGTGTCTCCGGTACGTGTGGAAACTGTCATCAGACGTACCGGAGATACTGACGTGTGAAAGAGGCCTTAGTGTGTGTCTGTATGTGTGAATGTTTTTGTGTGTGTAAGCACGCTTCTGCATGTTTGTGTGTGTCTTTGTGCATGTCTGTGTGCTCTTCCGAAGATTTATTATATTTGGGGAAAGATGGGAGAGAAATTTTAGGAAACAGTATGAGGAGATGTGTGAAGAAACAGTATGGTGAACGAGGAGAGGGGTGGGAATGGGTGCGGGAACAGAATGGGGAAGGGGGATGTATGAGGAAACAGTATGGAGAGTAGGGGAATGGTGTGAGGAGACAGTATGGAGGGAGAAAAGTGTGAGGTGACACAGAACAGAGACTAGGTAGTGTGAGGGAAGGTATAGAGATGCGGCAGTATGGTGGGGACAGTGTGAGGGCGCAGCAAGGAGGGAACAGTATGCTGAGGAGGGGGAGTGTGATGAAGGGGCACAGTATAGAGACTGGGCAGTATAGGGGGAGTCACCGTGTGAGAGGACAGTATGAAGAGGTGGCCCAGTATGGTAAGGAGGGGGCTGTGTGGAGGGCATGTACCATAAGAGGAGTAGAGTGTGGGACATATTTTGTGCAGGGAGCATTGTGAGAGTTAGGTTTATTCAGGGGCCCAGTATAGGGCAGATATTTTTATTCAGTAGCATTATAATGACACTGCTATCTTTAAGGGCATCGTGTGGGGATGTGCTGCAGAAGACTGGACAAGATGGAAGTCTGCAGAGACGAGCTGTGGATGGGAAAAGTCATCATGAAGACTGGACAAGATGGAGACGAAAAGAAAGAGAACGACTCTAATCAGAGAAGACGTCTCAGGTAAGATACCTGGGTGTAAATGTGTATTTGTCATCCTGCCTGCGTCTCATCAGTACTGTGGTTCTTGTATGGTCCACAGTCTGATGATGACTGGTAACAACAACTCCCAGTATCTCTATTGTTAATTACATTCTGGCAGTTGTAGGTTCATACTATACAAAGGTATATGGGGTTGACTTGACATTACAATTGATGGACCAGATACAGATGGTGGTTCAGATGATGTATTCATCTACTGGCATGTTTGTGCTCGTCTGCGTGTTTGTGCATGTTTGTGTATCTGAAATTATATGTATTTTTGTAAGATGCGTGTATGTAATGGTGCATTGTGGTGTGTAATAACATTCACACACTTGGGGCACATTTACTAAATCTATTACGGCTCTTTCACATGTGTAAGGAAATTCCATTTGTCTTTCCATATTTAGGAACAGACAAGTGAAATTTGCTAACCTTAACTGTCACCTTAGGGTTGTGCTTTTATGGAGCGGGATCAGGAGCTGAGCCTTCACCATACCGGGCAGATGTCGGCTGTGATTCATCGCCGGAGTCTGCCTGTAACAGCAGTGATCAGAGCTCGCCTTGATTGCTGCTATTTTAAGTATTTAAGTGCCCTTGTCAATCACTGACAGCAGCATTTAGATAGCACGATGGCCTGCGCATGCACTCACCTTCTTCCTTCAGCATCCTGTGACGCAGTTGCAGGTTGCTGATGGGTTGCGAGTAGTGATGATCGAGCATGCTCGCTGCTCGAGATTTACGAGCATGCTCAGGCAAGCACCTATTATCTTCAGCGTGCTCGGGGGTTAAGTTTTCGTCGCTCCATGAACATAATTTGCGACTGTTTCACAGCTTTAATACATGTGAGGAATGCTGGAAGAACAGGCATTCCTCACATGTGTTAAAGTTATCAAACAGTCGCAAATCATATTCACTGAGCGACGAAAACTTAACCCCCGAGCACGCTGAAGATAATAGGTGCTCACCCGAGCATGCTCATAAATCTCGAGCAACGAGCATGCTCGATCATCACTAGTTGCCAGTGTTATGATCTGCTACAGAGACTAAGGAAAGAGAGGAGATCTGTCCCTACAATAGAACTAAACTAGATCCCTACGATGTAACGGGGAACCTGATCCTGCGATCAGACCCGCTAAAGTCCTCGGCTAGTCTGAACGCAGACCTATAGATGTGAGGGAGGGATCCCTACAAGATCTAGGGACTGGGAAAAGTTGGACACCTCCTAGCAGAAATAGTAGCAGTCAAAGACAAACACACAACAAAAAGGCATAGGGGTCAGAAGACCTAGCAAAACTAACAGAGAATGGCAACAGAGCAACAAGCTAGCTCAACAGTAGTAAATACAAATGAAGTCCAGCAAAGCCAGGAGGGCGGAGCCGGATTAAATAGGCAAAATGGTCATGTGACCAGCAAACTAAAAAAAAACTAACAGGAGAGTTGTAACAGTACCCCCTCTTCTAAGAGGATCCTCCGGATCACCTAGGCCCAGGCTTACCAGGAAACCTCCTGTGAAACGCTCGGACAAGTCTGGGAGCAGAAACATCATCCGCCCTCACCCATGAGTTATCCTCAGGTCCGAAACCCTTCCAAGCGACCAGAAACTGCAAACTCCCTCTATACCATCTAGAATTAAGGATGCGGGAAATTTCATATTCCCCGTCCTCCACCACCGGAGGAACAGTGGCAGAGGCGTCACCATCCGACACATCAACTTTTTTCAACAGAGAAACATGAAACACCGGATTAATCCTACAGGACGTAGGAACCTCCAGCCTAACAGCAGATTGGTTAACTATCTGAAGTACCTTAAAGGGCCCTACGAACTTGGGACCCAATTTTTTAGAAGGAATCCTCAATCGCAGATTCTTAGAGGACAACCAAACCATGTCACCAACAGCAAACAAAACCTCTTGCCGTTTCCTATCAAAGTACCTCTTAGATTTCTTGTTAGCCTCCTGAAGATTACCATGCACATCCGTCCAAACTCTCTCCAAATCACCGGAAAAACTCTCCTCCTCAGGCACAGCCGAAACCAATTTGGAAAATGACCCAAAAGACGGATGTCTTCCAGAACAACAAAAAAAAGGCGAACACCCAGCAGAAGAGGATGTATGGTTGTTAAGAGCAAATTCAGCAAGTGGCAGAAACTCAGATCACCCCTCTTGATTGTCTGCCACAAAACAACGCAAGAACTGCTCAACATCCTGGTTCTTCTTTTCTGTCTGGCCATTAGACTCAGGATGATATCCGGATGAAAACGACAAATGAACTCCCAACCTGTCACAAAAGGCACGCCAAAAACGAGCCACGAACTGAGGTCCCCTATCAGAAACAATGTCAGTAGGAACACCATGTAGTCTGACAATTTCCTTGACAAAGGCCTTGGCGAGTGTCTTAGCGCAAGGCAGTTTGATGAAGGGAACCAAGTGACACATCTTGCTAAAACGGTCCACGACCACCCAGATGACCGTGAAACCTTCAGAGGGAGGAAGGTCAGTAATAAAGTCCATAGCAAGATGTGTCCAAGGTGCACTAGGAACCTCCAAAGGGCAAAGCAACCCCGCAGCAGGAGCATGCGAAGACTTGGATCTTGCACACACAGTACATTGGCGCACCCACTTAATGACTTCCTTCTGCCATCCAGGCCACCAAAAACTGCGACCCACAAGTCTCTTGGTCTCAGAAATTCCTGGATGACCTGCCAACCGAGACTCATGACACTCAACAAACAAATCTCTCCTAAAGGTCCTAGGCACAAACAACCTCCCATGGGGAGTGTTAGATGGGGCATTCTCCTGTGCTTTAAGAATCTCATCCTCCAAAACGGAGTCCAAAGCAGCAATCACAACACCTTCTTGTAAAATGGTCTCCTCTTCCTCCTCAAGACCGACCATGGGAGAAAAGCTGCGAGACAAAGCATCCGCTTTAACATTCTTGGTACCCGGGATGTAAGTAACGGAAAAATTAAACCGCGAGAAAAAAAGTGCCCACCTAGCCTGACGGGCATTCAAGCGCTTGGCAGCATCAAGATAGATCAGATTTTTATGATCAGTGAAAACCTGAATGGGAAATTCAGCACCTTCCAAGAGATGACGCCAGTGTTCAAATGCGAGTTTAATCGCCAGCAATTCCCGATTACCAATATCGTAATTAAGTTCAGTCTCGGAAAAATTTTTTGAAAAAAAGGCACAGGGATGTACTCCATCCTTGTTTTCCTGAGACAACACCGCACCAACCCCCACCGAAGAAGCATCAACCTCAACCAAAAACGGCTTAGTCACATCAGGCTGCATAAGGATGGGAGCAGAGGTGAACCTCTCCTTTAGAAACACAAAAGCTTCAATGGCCTCAGAAGTCCACTGAACCGCATTAGCACCTTTCCTGGTGAGATCGGTCAGCGGTTTGACAATAATAGAAATTTTTTTTATGAATTTTCTGTAATAATTGGCGAAACCCAAAAACCTCTGTATCGATTTCAAACCAATAGGCCTAGGCCATTCCTGCACAGCTTGAACTTTAACCGGGTCCATCTCAAAACCTTCACTGGAGATAATGTAGCCCAAAAAACTAATTCTCTGTACAGCGAACTCACATTTCTCCAGCTTAGCAAAAAGCGAATTGTCCATTAATAACTGTAATACCTCACGTACGCTCCGCCAATGAGACTCCAGATCCGGCGAATAAATCAAAATGTCATCCAAATACACAACCACATTTTTGCCGATTAAAGGTCTAAGGATATCATTAATAAGATTCTGAAAAAATGCTGGAGCATTGGTGAGACCAAAAGGCATAACCAGATTCTCAAAATGACCCACAGGAGTGTTAAAAGCAGTCTTCCATTCATCACCCTCCTTCATGCGCAACAAATTGTATGCCCCCCGGAGATCAATTTTAGAGAACCACTTGGCCCCCACTAACTGGTTAAATAAATCAGGAATCAATGGCAGTGGGTAAGGATTGCGTACAGTAATTTTATTAATCTCACGAAAGTCCAGAAAGTCCAGACAAGGACGTAAACCGCCATCTTTTTTTTTTACAAAAAAAAGTCCAGACAAGGACGTAAACCGCCATCTTTTTTTTTTACAAAAAAAAATCCAACAGCCACAGGAGACTTGGAAGGCCTAATGTGACCGGCGGCCAAGCTTGTCTGTATGTATTCTTCCAAAGCCTTTCTTTCAGGAATAGTAAGATTAAATAAACGACTCTTAGGAAGAGTCGCTCCAGGGACAAATTCAATGGTACAATCATAGTCTCTATGGGGAGACAAAACCTGCGACTCCTCCTCAGAAAAAACTCTCCAAAAATCCTGAATAGGTACAGGCAATTCCCCTTTATCCACCGCAGCAATGCGTCCGTTACAACACTTGTCATAACACTTAGGGCTCCAGGACTTAATTTCATTGGTAGACCAATCCAGTACAGGATTGTGCAATTTTAACCAGGGTAACCCCAATATTACTGGAGAAGGCAAATTATCCAATACCACCAAATCCAAATTCTCTTGATGAATACCATTAATAGTGAGGGGAAATTCACAGACCTTGTGAGTAACACTCTTCAAGGGAGAGCCATCAACAGAAACCACAGCAATAGGGGATGACAAAGTTTTAGGTTCTAATCTAAGTTTTTCCAAGAATCCCCCATCAATCACATTCAGAGTAGATCCACAATCCACAAATACCCGAAATTCAATTAATTCATCCTGAGCAGCAGTAGTGGCAGATAGGAATACTCCCTTAGAATTTAAACAGGCAATACGAGCATGACTGACCATTTTTTTTTCTTTCTTCCTACGAAGCACACAGTTCTTAATAAAATGACCAGAATTTCCGCAATAGAAACACAAGCCTTCAGAAAGTCGGCGGTCTTTTTCCTGCGAGTGGGGTGCCATCGCCCCAATTTCCATCGGCTCTCCATTGTCAGCACAGAACCTCTCAGGACTCGAAGCTGACATAGCAGAGGATTTGATCTCATTAACCCTTTCACGCAGTCTCCTGTCTACCCGTATAGCTAATTGCATTGCCTCCTGCAAGTTTCCAGGTGTGGGATAAGCAATCAGTAAATCCTTAACCCTTTGACCTAGTCCTGCAAGAAACAAGCTTTTCAAAGCTGAATCGTTCCACCCCACCTGGGCAGACCACTGACGGAAGTGAGAACAATATTTTTCCACATTACCTGATCTCTGCCTCAAACGTCTTAATTCAGACTCAGCAGATGAGACACGATCAGGATCATCGTACAACAAACCCAAAGCAGAAAAAAAACTATCCACTGATCTAAAGCACGGATCACTAGGTTGGAGAGAGAAGGCCCATCTCTGAGGATCTTTGCGCAAAAGTGACATTATGATCCCTATGCGCTGTGATTCATCACCAGAGGATCCGGGACTCAAACGAAAATATAATAGACAAGCATTTTTAAAAGAAAAAAAATCTTGTTGTTCGCCAAAAAATAAATCAGGCAGATGTACCTTAGGTTCCACAAAATGCGCTCCAGAACAGCTACTCACGTGTTGTTGGAGCTTGGTCACCTCCAGAGAGAGTCCCTGCAAGCGTTGAGCCAAATCTTGCACCAAGACCATGATGGAAAACTGGAGGTCTTTCCTTAGAGAATTTTTTTTTTTTTTTATGGCTGGACTTACTGTTATGATCTGCTACAGAGACTAAGGAAAGAGAAGAGATCTGTCCCTACAATAGAACTAAACTAGATCCCTACGATGTAACGGGGAACCTGATCCTGCGATCAGACCCGCTAAAGTCCTCGGCTAGTCTGAACGCAGACCTATAGATGTGAGGGAGGGATCCCTACAAGATCTAGGGACTGGGAAAAGTTGGACACCTCCTAGCAGAAATAGTAGCAGTCAAAGACAAACACACAACAAAAAGGCATAGGGGTCAGAAGACCTAGCAAAACTAACAGAGAACGGCAACAGAGCAACAAGCTAGCTCAACAGTAGTAAATACAAATGAAGTCCAGCAAAGCCAGGAGGGCGGAGCCGGATTAAATAGGCAAAATGGTCATGTGACCAGCAAACTAAAAAAAACCTAACAGGAGAGTTGTAACAGCCAGTAGTGCTGAGCATGCACGGTCAGATAAGGTGCTATCCAAGCGTGCTCGGGTGTTATCCGAATATCTTGTAGTGCTCTGCTAATACGCTCGAGTCCCTGCGATAGCATGTTTTGCTGCGGTAGACAGATGCAACACATGTAGGGATTACCTAAAAAACAGGCAATTCCTGCATGTGTTGTGTCTGCCTCTGCCTACTGCCACAAAACATGCTACCACAGGGACTCGAGCATATTAGCAGAGCTAATATACTCGGATAACACCTGAGCATGCTTGGATAATTTTCACGGTTCCACCCCTCACTGTGTCTGGGATGCAGTTACTGACAGCTCAGCTGTCCAATCTTGTTCAGGGGCATGCTGGAGCTGTCAGTACTGTGATTGACAGCTCGACCATCCAATCTGCTACATGGGCGTGCAATAGCTGTTAGTGTGGTGATTGACAGCTCGGCTATCCAACCTGAGACTGGGAGGCACTGGCTATCTTCAGGTGCTCATTATCCCAGTTGAATGCCTGAATACTTAACTGAGCTGTTTGTCCCAGATCTCTGCCAGATGTACATTCAGATAGTGTGAGGTTAGTGCTCTGTGCCTTGAGTTCTGTTTATTGATCTTCTGTCTATTTTAAATTTTATGCTCAATCGGTTCACAGTCTACTGTAAATGTGGTCAAGCAGTCCACATCTAGTGTATATGCTGTGGTCAGTCACTCAGTCCATTCTTTATAATTAATGGCCTTCGGTTGAAACTCGAGCCATGACGACTGGATGAATTAACAATCTTTAGGAAGATCAATCTTGCGCAAGACTAGATAGGTCCACTAGGATCTTCTCCACCATTATCTTGATAGTATCAATCCATTGGATTGGTTGCTGGTCTTGCTCTTTGCTTTCTTCCTTCTATACTTCAAAGTATGATGTCCTTTTCCAGTAATTGCGTCTTCCAGTCAATCCATAGACTAGTGTAAATGCTGTTGTCAGTCAGTCCACAACTAATTTAAATGCTGTGGACTGTCAGTCCTCGTAAATTTTGTGGTCAATTGGTCCACAGTGTAGTCTTAATGCTGTGGTCAGTCTCTTGTAATCGCGGTATTGATTGCTACACCGCTTAATACAAGGCTATTCTATGAAACAGAATAGGGGATTCCTCACTTTAGAAT
The DNA here is from genome assembly GCF_046119375.1 of Phyllobates terribilis. Lineage (NCBI taxonomy): Eukaryota > Metazoa > Chordata > Amphibia > Anura > Dendrobatidae > Phyllobates > Phyllobates terribilis. Next base: position 752,903,954 of record NW_027362764.1, read on the forward strand.
ACAGAGGATAAGGAAAAGAAATGTTCCTTATGTCTCTACCTAAGATATGGTTGTGTTATACTAGGAGTTGTGTATAGAAAATATACATATGTAAAACACTAACAATAAATTCTCATGTATCAGAAAGGTGTTGTCACACCTCCGCAGGTCTAGAACGTATGCCTAGACTGACTATTATCAGTAATTAATATGAATATTAATTACCTGTTATTAGAGATGAGCGTTGTTCTACTCGAACTGTTCGCCAATCTCAAATTCGAGCTGTTTTGGGCGGTGTTCGAGCCGGTCGGCGAACACGAACAATTTGAGAAAAATTCGGCTGTTCGAGGTTATGTTCGATAACTGTTCGTGCACCAAAATCATAACTGGATTTTTTCTCAGTAATGATGAAAATTAATGTTAATACGCAGTTTGAGTGTACAGCGGGGTGGGGGGAGGTGCAGGTGATGGATCTCTGCAGGAACAATGAAGATCTCCATTTTTTTTTCTCTTTCCCGCATTTGCAGTGGGGAGGTGCAATCTGTCAGCCTATCAGCAGCGCACACACGGAGCGAAGTGCTTTTTTTCACACAAGCAAGGGCATGTGTGATTGGCAGTGTATGTCACATGTCCTTGCCCTATAAGACCAAGCCATTTTCCCCGTCGCCACCATTTTCTCACTGCTGCAGCTGCGTGTTAGACGGCACCGCTGTTGCTGTGTGCGCTATACCTTGTTAATTTCAAGCCAATTTTCGCACAAATATACAGATAGCTTGGAAGTAGGGAATAGTTGTGATTGCAGTCCTTTTAAGGACTAGGTTACAGCATTTCCTACGACTTTTATCAGGCAGGTCTGTGCTCTTAAATAGATAGATTGTGGGAGTAAAGACTAATTGTAATTGGAGTCCTTTTCAGGACTAGGTTACATGAGTTCCTATCAGTTTTTGCCAGGCAGGTCTGTGCCAGTGCTGTGCAAGTTTTTTTCACAGCATTTGGCTGAATCTAGCAAAGCTAATCCTTTTTGGCCTATTGCAGAGTGTGTTAGTCAGTGGAGTAGCCTATCTGTGTTGCAAGATATACCACCTGTGTATAGAATACCAATTTTTTTACTGCACCTAGTGAAGTAAAATCTTTTGGGCATAGCATCATTCTATTAGTCCATCTATACTGACCTCCATCAGGTTGCAAACTGAATATAATTTTTTTCTGCATCTAGCTCTGAAAAAATATTTGGGCTTCTAGCAGTGTGTGGGACTTGGTCTATTAGTCCATCTATACTGACCTCCATCAGGTTGCAAATTAAAAATAATTTTTTTCTTCATTTAGCTCTGAAAAAATATTTGGGCTTCTAGCAGTGTGTGGGACTTGTTCTATTAGTCCTTCTATACTGACCTCCAGCAGGTTGCAAATTGAATATAATTTTTTTCTGCATCTAGCTCTGAAAAAATATTTGGGCTTCTAGCGGTGTGTGGGACTTGGTCTATTAGTCCATCTATACTGACCTCCATCAGGTTGCAAATTAAAAATAATTTTTTTCTGCATCTAGCTCTGAAAAAATATTTGGGCTTCTAGCAGTGTGTGGGACTTGGTCTATTAGTCCATCTATACTGACCTCCATCAGGTTGCAAATTAAAAATAATTTTTTTCTTCATTTATCTCTGAAAAAATATTTGGGCTTCTAGCAGCGTGTGGGACTTGGTCTATTAGTCCATCTATACTGACCTCCATCAGGTTGCAAATTAAAAATAATTTTTTTCTGCATCTAGCTCTGAAAAAATATTTGGGCTTCTAGCAGTGTGTGGGACTTGGTCTATTAGTCCATCTATACTGACCTCCATCAGGTTGCAAATTAAAAATAATTTTTTTCTGCATCTAGCTCTGAAAAAATATTTGGGCTTCTAGCAGTGTGTGGGACTTGGTCTATTAGTCCATCTATACTGACCTCCATCAGGTTGCAAATTGAATAAAGAAATTTTCTGCATCTAGCTCTGAAAAAATATTTGGGCTTCTAGCGGTGTGTGGGACTTGGTCTATTAGTCCATCTATACTGACCTCCATCAGGTTGCAAATTAAAAATAATTTTTTTCTGCATCTAACCCAGCCAATAGTTTTGGCCTAATACCACAGTTTGGCCACTCAGCTCTGCTCGGTTACCATCCATTGTTTTTTTGTGCAAACAACTCCAGAGTTGTGAATTAGTTAACCACCAAAATGAGTGGAAAAAGGCCTGCTGCTGGTGGAAAGGGGAATAGGCGTGTTGGGAAGGGGAAAAAAGGTTGTGTCCGTGGGGTAGGTGCAGAAGAAAGACCATCTTCCAGCCAAACTAAAATGTCTACTTCTTTTAGCGGACAATGTGATAAGATCCCTTTCTTACGGCCACGCCAATCGCTACAAATTCCAGATGAGGCACAAAAACAGCAGGTGCTTCAACGGATATCAAGTGCTCCTTTAAGTGGGCTCTCCTCCACATCAACTTCAACATCACAAATACTCCAGTCCTCAAAGGTGTCACCCAAATCGCACTTGCTTCCTCACAGCTCCCAAATCTCCAGCTGCCCGTCTGAGTATGAGGTAGAACAGATGGTTGAGTCTGCAGAGCTGTTTACTCATACTATAGCCTGGGAATCAGAGGTCGACTCCAGCGCTTCTGTGAATCCAGACGAGGAAATGATCTGCACTGATGCCCAGAATCTTTATGAGTCGGATCCAGGACCAGACGCAGAAGGTTCTGACCATAATGTAGACCCTCATTCCCAAACTGTAACTCCTGTTGGTGGAGACAATGAGGAAGACGATGATAAGACTCAAATACCTGATTGGAGCGACAACTTTAGTTTTTTGTCAGGGCAGGAACAGGTTGGCTCTGAGGACGACGGGTGTGATAACGCACAGGGTGATGATGATGAGGTCGGAGATCCCACTTACTGTCAACCCACAGTCAGCCAAGAGATGAGGTCAGCAGAGGAGGTGGAGGAAGATGCTAGTGACGACGAGGTCAGGTTGCGCCTTCCTGGACAGAGACGTAGTACTGGAAGCACGTCAACAACTGCATCCTCAAACACAACTCTGCCTCTCACCACAAGTCGTGGTGGCTCTTCAGGTCGCATGGGTGCTAAGCCTTGCATAGCCTGGGCATTTTTTCAGATCGATAAAGATGACCCAACTCGTGTTATCTGTAACATTTGTCAGCAAAAGCTAAGTAGAGGCCAAAAAATACATAGTTTGAGTACTTCATGCATGAACCGGCACATGGACATGAAGCATAAGTTGCAGTGGGAAGCTCAGTGTGCTACAATGCGGTCTAGCCGGCCGGGCCAACCACCGTCTGCCATCCGCGGCCTCTTCATCCTCTGTGACTGGGGGGACAGCAGTCACACCTGTTTTGGGGCGCAGACCTGCCACCTCTTTACCCGCAACAGCCAGCGTGATTGGCAGGTCATCATTTTCTTTGGAGGTGGTAACACCAGCTGGTCTTGAGCGCTGTCCGACATCGATAGCACCACCTTTGGATCAAGGCAACCTAACATGTCCGCCTGCATCTTCCTCACAGACCGGCAGTTTGCCGGGGACACCCTTATCAACCCCGTCTAAGCACAATAGCCAGCCCTCGGTCCCTCAGATGTGGACAAGTAAAAGACCATTTCCTCCTAGCCATGAGAAAGCTAAGAGGTTGAATTTCACCATCTGCAAGCTCTTGGCTACAGAAATGCTGCCTTTCCGCCTGGTGGACACAGAGGATTTTCGAGACCTTATGTCCGTCGCAGTGCCCCAGTACCAGATGCCCAGTCGGCACTACTTCTCAAAGAAAGGTGTGCCTGCGCTCCACCAGCATGTCGCACACAACATCACCGCTTCTTTGAGAAACTCTGTGTGTGACAGGGTGCATTTCACCACAGACACTTGGACGAGTAGGCATGGACAGGGGCGTTACATGTCGCTGACTGGGCACTGGGTAACTATGGTGACAGCAGGACAAGGGGCTGCTGTCCAAGTCTTGCCGTCCCCACGAGTTGTGCGTCAATCCTCTTTATGTCAAAGTTCCATCACTGCTTCTGCCTCCTCAACCTCCTCTCGGTCTTCCACCTGCACCCAAAGCCTGTCTGGTCATGCCACAAGCTTTCTAACTGCGCAGAAGGGATCCTGCACACCTCCTTACTATGCTGGCAGTAGGGCTCAACGTCATCAGGCGGTTTTTACATTGAAATGTCTGGGAAATGTGAGTCACACAGCTGAGGAGTTGTGGTCAGCTCTGGAGAACCAATTTCATGAATGGTTGTCTCCACTGGACCTGAAACCAGGGAAGGCCGTGTGCGACAATGCTGCAAACCTGGGTGCGGCCCTTCGCCGGGGCAATGTCACACACGTGCCTTGTATGGCTCACGTGTTGAACCTGGTTGTCCAGCAATTTTTAGCCCACTATCCCAGACTAGATGGCCTTCTGCAGAGGGCACGGTCGCTGTGTGCTCACTTCCGCCGTTCGCATCCCGCAGCTCAGCGACTTACATCTCTACAGAAGTCGTTGGGCCTGCCACTTCACCGGCTAAAATGCGATGTGCCTACCCGGTGGAATTCAACTCTGCACATGTTGCAGCGACTGTGGCAGCACCGACAAGCCCTGGTGCAATACGTTCTGACGTATAGCCTGGGCCAACGAGATTCAGAGGTGGGGCAAATCACGCTGGAGGAGTGGTCTCAGATCAGGGACCTATGCACCCTTCTGCACAGTTTTGAAATGGCGACGAAGATGTTTAGTGCTGACGATGCCATTATCAGCATGACTATTCCGGTGATTTACATGCTGGAGCACATGTTAAACAGAATTCGGAGTCAGGTGGTGGCACAAGAGGAGGTGGAGGAAGTAGAGGAGGAGGAGTTGTATGCGGAAGGGCTAACATCTGCAAGGTCCAGACGGTCGGCAGCACCAAGGCGGCAGGCATGTGAGGGTGGGGGAGATGGTTTTACCAGGGCGCATGGTAGCAGCCAAACTAGTGAGGAAGGTGCAGGAGCCCAGGAAGAAGTGGAGGACGAACTGATGGAAGACTCATCAGATGAGGGAGACCTTGATCACATTTCTGTTGTGCGAGGTTGGGGGGAGAGGACAGAGGAAGGAAGCATGATTGTTACCTCGCCACCAACACAACAGGGACTTGGTGCTCCTGGATGTGCAACACACATGAGTGCCTTCTTGCTGCACTACCTGCAACATGACCCTCGAATTGTGAGAATTAGAAATAATCCTGACTACTGGGTTGCCACACTGTTAGATCCCCGGTACAAAAGTAAATTTGCAGAAATTATTCCTGCCATAGAAAGGGATGCACGCATGCAGGAGTATCAGCAGAGACTGTTGCAGAATCTTACATGTGCTTTTCCACAAAATACCAGTGGTGCACGTAGTGAATCTCACAGTTCCAACTTGCCAACCGTGGGACCGTCAAGTGTTCAGCACTCAAACCGTGACAGAACCACAGTATCTGCTGGTAACATCAATTTTGCGGAATCATTTCACCACTTTTTTAGCCCATCCTTTGCAAGGCCACAGGAGACAAGAAGTCTGACACATAGTCAACGCCTAGAGACGATGGTACAGGAGTATCTCCAAGTAAACATTGAAGCCACGACTGTGTCACTGGACCCTTGCTCTTTTTGGGCTTCCAATCTGGATAAATGGCCGGAGCTAGCCACTTACGCCTTGGAGATCTTGTCATGCCCCGCAGCCAGCGTTCTGTCTGAACGTGTGTTCAGCGCTGCTGGTGGTGTGCTGACAGATAAGCGCACGCGGCTCTCCACTGATAATGTAGACAGACTCACGTTCATAAAGATGAACAAATCATGGATCCGAAACGACTTTTCTACCCCTGTGTCATCCTGGGGAGAGTAAAAGCTTGATGATTGGTTAAAATCACCCTACCAACCGTTTTAAGCTTTCAAATTACTAATCATGTTTATCTGTATCTTGACTGGAAAATAATTTGGGCTTTGTAGCAGTGTGCAGCACTGATCCTATTAGGCCATCTATACTAAAGCTTCACCAGATTTAAAATTAAAAATAATTTTTAGCTGCATCTAGCCCGGAAAATAATTTTGGGGCTCCGAGATGCGCAAGGCACATAAGTGCCTTCTTGCTGCACTACCTGCAGCATGACCCTCATATTGTCAGAATTCGAAGTAATCATGACTACTGGGTTGCCACACTCTTAGATCCCCCAAACTTTTCGATCAACCTTTTCATTTTAATAAAGACCAAAAAAATGGTCATTTTTGAAATTATAAGCATTAGCAGGTTGTTAGAAACTGAAATCAAACAGTTTTCAACTCAAAACTTTATTCTAGGTGATGTTACATTTTCACATAGGACCCCTTGTTCGAAAGGAGCTTCTGAACTCTCTCGTCCATTGAATTTGTCAGGTTTTGGATGGTTTCTGCTTCAATTGTTTTGCATGAGGACAGAATACCCTCCCAGAGCTGTTGCTTAGATGTGAACTGCCTCCCGCCATCATAGACACTCCTTTTAATGATGCTCCAAAGGTTCTGAATGGGGTAGAGGTCAGGGGAGCATGGGGGTCACACCATAAGTTTGTCCCCTTTTATGCCCATATCAGCCAGAGATGCAGATGTTTTATGTGCAGCATGAGATGGTGCATTATCATGCAGAAAAATGATCTTGCTGTGAAATACACGGTTCTTCTTCTTGAACCATGGCAGGAAGTGCTGTTTGAGAAAATCCACATACATTATGGAGTTCATCTTTAGCGCCTTCAGGGATCCTAAAGGGGCCGACAATCTCTCTCCCCATGATTCCAGCCCAAAACATTACTCCACCTCCTCCTTGTTGGCGCTGTAGCCGTGTTTGCGTGGGGTGTCCATCAACCAGCCATCCTCCACTCCATCCATCTGGACCATCGAGCGCTGCACGACACTCATCCGTGAACAAAACAGTTTTGAAATCAGTCTTCATGTAATGTTTGGCCCACTGGAGCCGTTTCTGCTTGTGTGAAGTGGATAGAGGAGGTCGACAGGATGGCGCATGCACAGCTGCAAACCTCTGAAGGACCCTGCATCTTGTTGTTTGGGGGACGTTGGAGGCACAAGCAGCTTCAAAAACTTGTCTGCTGCTATGACAAGGCTTTTTTGCCGCTGCTGTTTCAACCTGACGTAATTGCCTGTAGGAAAGAGTCCTCAATTTGCCCTTATCAGCACGCACACGTGTGTACTGTGAATCAGCTACATACTTCTTGATTGCCAAGACACTTCATCCTGATCATCGCACAATGTTGATTGTAGTCATGCCTTGACCTAAACACTCCACAATTTGTTGCTTCTCAGCAGCCGACACATCCTTTTTCTTTCCCATTTTGGCAGAAAATGTAGGCTGCTTAATAATGTGAGACAGCCTGCTTAAGTAGTCTTGCCTTTCATTGGACACACCTGCCAAACTAATTAGCACAGGTGTCTGCAATTGCTTACAGTGATATAAAGAGCCCTGACACAAATCACCATCAATGAGTTTAACTGACAAACAAACAAATTCTTCCCTTATCACTCCTAAACACTTTTTGTATAATAATTTGGAACGCAGTGTACATGTGCTTTTCCACAAAACACCAGTGGTTCACGTAGTGAATCTTACAGTTCTAACTTGCCAACCGTGGTCTGTATGGAGTTGTTCAATAAAGGGCCCAAAATTAAGATAACATAGATGGGAGAGGTCTCTATGAATAGGAATTCCTAAGTATTTGATACCCTGTGAGGGCCAGGCAAAGGGAAAGTTGGACTGGATTGAATCCTATATGGATTTGGGGAGGGAGACATCGAGGGCCTCAGACTTCGCTGCATTGATTTTAAAATTTTACCATGTAACAAAGTGATCTATTTCAGCCATAACAGCATGGATGGATATATGTGATTGAGTGATATATACTAGGACATCATCAGCAAATAGAGAGCACTTGTACTCGGTGCCTCCCACCTCAATCCACCTAATATTGGGGTTATGGCGAATTGATGAGAGCAGGTGCTCCGTCACTAGGATGTATAAGAGAGGGGACAGAGGACATCCCTGCCTTGTCCCATTGGTGATTGTGAAAGGTGATGAAAATGTTCTGACGCACCCCCTGGGCCTTGGGACACCCGGAGCCGGACCCTTTTTGGTGGATGCTGGTGGTTGTAGTCTTCGTGGCGGCGACCCAGTTCCGTGGCTCAGGGCGGTCAAACCAGTGGCGGAACTATTTATGTGGTTTTGATGTTTAAATGTCCGACTACGCCACCCGTGGATTGCGGTCAGAGTGAACCGCCGCTGCAGTGCAGACCGCTGAGGCTGGTGTTGTGGGTGCAGCAGAGCGTAGCATAACTCCCCATGGGAGGAGTATAGCCTCAGGGCAGTGTATGCGGAGGATGGGGGTGATGGTGCAGGGCAGCAGCAGTAACGACACGGAGTCAGTGATGCAGTTCAGGGCCTTTACTCACAGTTCTTATTATCCAGACCACGTCTGCAGGTAACGGCTGCCCACGTCGTACTGTGCTCACCAGGTGAGGGGCTCAGACAACTCCCAGATAACTTTGGAGCACTTCACAGGACCCCCTTTGTGTGTCCTTTGTCTGGCCTTTCTTACCAACACTTCTGTCCGGCTGCCTCGGGCCTCCTCTTGGTAAACTTGGCGCCAGTTTCCCTGACCCTATGTGGTGCCTTCCTAGCGGGTGTAGCGAGGGGCTGCGCCACATAAAATGTCAGAGCCTCCGGTTTCTAGCTGAGGGTCGTTTCCTGCCTCCACTAGTTCGGGGACCGGTCTCCCCCTTTGGCCTGACCCCTCCACGCAGGTGGATTCGGGCGTGCGGTGGCGACTCGCCCGTCCGCACCCCTGGGATCCCTTCATTCCTCGTTCCTGGAGCCTTCTCCGCTCCTCTTCCTTCCTTCTCCCTCTTCCAGGCCTGGGCCTCTGTTACTAGGCCCGCCTCCGGAGCAGAGCTCATGCAGAGCCCCTGCTCCCTGCCACTTCTGCTCAGACTTCTCTGCACTGAACTAAGATGGTGCCCACCTTTTATACTCCCTTCTCAATGCACCCAGGAACTGCTTCCTCCCTGCTCCTGCACTACAGGGTTCCCCTTCCTCAGTGTTCCCTCCCCCCACTCCAGCCAGGGACAGGGACTGTCGTGCCCATCTCAGGGGCATATTGGTCGCCCTGCCCCACGGCAATGTGGTGTAATGCATGCAGGTGTCGGGTCCTGATCCACACTCCATCCTTACCTGAGAGTGAGATATCACACCTCTGGGTGAGGTGCAATACGTCTTTAGCAACCGAGCCCTCAGGGTGCTACAGTTCCATTTATCTTCAGCCTAGGTGACGTATTGCGATACAGGGCCGTGATTTTGGCTATAAAAGGGTCCCCTAGACCCCTACACCAAGCTTTTTAAGAGAATCATATATGGCGTGCCAGGAGACTCTATGGAATGCTTTCTCAGCATCCAACGAGAGTATCTAATTACAAATTTTTAACTGCATCTAGCCCAGGAAATACTTTGTGCCTAGTAGCAGTGTCTGCTAGTAAGCGGATTATCCCGGCTGTTAAGCAAGCTGCACCACCTGTAGTTTAGACACTTAATTTTTTCAAAGGAAATGCTTTGGGACCATGGGATACTTAGTGAAGAGCATCAGGAGGCACCCCAAGGCATAGGGGCTGGGACTGGCAGTAGGATGCCTTGCGGTGGACAGCCGAGCTCGATCCTTATAAAAGCTTTTTAACTGCAGCAGCTTTAGTGGACGCTACTGGAGCTGGAATTACCGCGGCTGCTGGCATGAGACTTGCCCTCCAATAGATCCTTGTAAATGGATTTAAAGTGTATTCATTCAAATTAGAGAGACAATTTAAATTAAAAAGCTTAGAGCTGCCTCCACCACAGGGGGGCTCGCTCGACCCACCAGCGGACAGGCACCAGTATTGGGAGAGGGGGGCTGGCCGTCAGGGTTCACCGCGGCTCTGGCACAAACCCGGCGACACGGAGGTGGCACGGGCAGGAGCGGACTGGCCGTGTCGGCTTCTCACTTTTTGGATTTTAGAAGGGCATGACATGCCTATATCTGTGTCTCCCCCTCCTTTTACTCCTCCACCTCTTTTATTTTCGCATGACTATATGTACTTGTCACTTTTCCATGTGTTAGTTATGTCTTCTGAGCAGTTTGTCAGCTTTTGGACACCTTTGAAGGTGTTTTCTATGTGTTTCTATGTGTTTTTGTTTGCCTGCCATTGGTTTTAACGGTGTTCGAAGGTGTTCGACGAACAGTTCGACGAACAGTTCGGCGAACACACGGGTGTTCGACGAACCGAACCAAACTCGAACACTACGGGGGTGGCTCAACACTACCTGTTATGTGACTTTCCATATTCTATTCTTGGAGTCCACAAGGAAACATTTCAAATCCCACCATGTCAATGGGCGTCAGTCACCTGTAAATATTCAAAAGAGTGATAATATGTTCCTGCTACATGCTATATTCACCAAAAAGTATAACACTCTAGGGCCAAAATTACTTATTTCAAAGATAAAGACTGTGGTCAGTCGGTCTGCATTTTATTATAAAAAATGTAGTCAGACAGTCCAGAGTCTATAACAAATTTTATGCTCAATCAGTTCACAGTCTACTGTAAATGTGGTCAGGCAGTCCACATCTAGAGTATATGCTGTGGTCAGTCAGTCCACATCTAGTGTATATGCTGTGGTCGGTCATTCAGTCCACAGTGTAATTTTAATGTCTTTTGTAATCGCGGTATTGATTGTTACACCGCTGATTACAAGGCTATTCTATGAAATAGAATAAGGGATTCCTCACTTTAGAAGACAGAGGTTGGCCCACAGTCTACTGTTAATATGATCAGGCAGTCCACACCTAGTGTGAATGCTGTGGTCAGTCAGTCTATTCTTTATTATTAACGGCCATGACGACTGGATGAATTAACGATCTTTGAGAAGATCAATTTTGTGCAAGACTAGATAGGTCCACTAGGGTTTTCTTCACCATTATCTTGATAGTGTCAATCCTTTGGATTGGTTGCTGGTCTTCCTCTTTGCCTATTTCCTTCTATTCCTCCGAGTATGATGTCCCTTTCCAGTAATTGCTTTCTTCCAGTCAATCCATAGACTAGTGTAAATGCTGTTGTCAGTCAGTCCACACCTAATTTAAATGCTGTGGATTGTCAGTCCTCGTAAATTTTGTGGTCAATTGGTCCACAGTGTAGTCTTAGCTGTGGTCAGTCTCTTGTAATCGCGGTATTGATTGTTGCACCGCTGATTACAAGGCTATTCCTCTTTTTAAAAGACAGAGGTTGGCCCACAGTCTAGTCTACTGTAAATGTGGTCAAGCAGTCCACACCTAGTGTGAATGCTATAGTCAGGCAGTCCACACCCAGTGTGAATGCTGTGGTCAGTCAGCCCATTTTTTATTATTAACGGCCTTCGGTTGAAACTCCAGCCATGACGACTGGATGAATTAACAATCTTTAGGAAGATTATTTTTGTGAAAGACTACATAGGTCCAATAGGGTCTTCTCCACCGTTATCTTGATAGTGTCAATCCTTTGGATTGGCTGCTGGTCTTCCTCTTTGCTTTCTTCCTTCTATACTTCAAAGTATGATGTCCCTTTTCAGTAATTGCTGTCTTCAAGTCAATCCATAGACTAGTGTAAATGCTGTTGTCAGTCAGTCCACACCTAATTTAAATGCTGTGGACTGTCAGTCCTCGTAAATTTTGTGGTGAATTGGTCCACAGTGTAGTCTTAATAGTGTGGTCAGTGTCTTGTAATCGCGGTATTGATTGTTACACCGCTGATTACAAGGCTATTCTATGAAACAGAATAAGGGACTCCTCACTTTAGAATACAGAGGATAAGGAAAAGAAATGTTCCTTATGTCTGTACCTAAGATATGGTTGTGTTATACTAGGAGTTGTGTATAGAAAATATACATATGTAAACCACTAACAGTATATTCTCATGTATCAGAAAGGAGTTGTCACACCTCCGCAGGTCTAGAACTTATGCCTAGACTGACTATTATCAGTAATTAATATGAATATTAATTACCTGTTATGTGACTTTCCACATTCTTTTCTTGGAGCCCACAAGGAAACATTTCAAATCCCACGATGTCAATGGGCTTCAGTCACCTGTAAATATTCAAAAGAGTGATAATATGTTCCTGCTACATGCTATACACAACAAAAAGTATAACACTCTAGGGCCAAAATTACTTATTTCAAAGATAAAGACTGTGGTCAGTCGGTCTGCATTTTATTATAAAAACAGTAGCCAGACAGTCCATTTTAAATTTTATGCTCAATTGGTTCACAGTCTACTGTAAATGTGGTCTGGCAGTCCACATCTAGTGTATATGCTGTGGTCAGTCCATTTTTTATTATTAAAGGCCTTTGGCAGAAACTCTAGCAATGATGTGTTAGGTGTTTGCTGGATTTGAAATGGGTTCAGAATCATCAGTGGATTCTGTGGTTTCCCATTCTAGTCCAGCCAGGGCAGATGCTGCTCAGCATCATTGTCGTTCCCAACGACTAGCTGGTGCACGAGATGTGCAGGTTGTCTCTTGGGTATTTGTACCTAGCAACATGAAGCATAGGTTGCGGAGGGAGACAGGGCTTCTGCAGCCTAAGTCCAGGATGCATCGCACTGAGCATGCCCGTGACATGGCGGACCGTGATTGGTGGTTTGGGAGTCAGCTGACCCGGTCACCTGGCACCGCCTGATTGGTCGTGGGTGACGTCACCAATGGTGCGACGGTGCGCAGGGCTTAATCTTTAAAAGACCCGCCCACAAACATGGCGGCGAGCTCTGATCTTTGAGCAATGATGGTGTGTGGACGCTTGGTCTCTTGGGCTCCACGTGTGTTTTAGTTTCTGCTAGGCAGGTGTAGTGGAAATAGGCAGGCTAGTTGAAATAGGCAGGTAGCTTCGTCTCACGGTCTGGCTCAGGCAAAGGGGTCGCCTTACACCCCAAGCAACCTGCTGACGCCCCAGGCTGCATCGCGGACCCCGGGTTCGGTTGCGTTCCATTATAATAAAGTTGTTTGCAATCGTCCCCTTAACAGTATCAGAGAGGCAGGGTCTTGCTAAACATGGCTGACAACCAGCAACTGCAGCGCTATATACAGCAACTTGAGGCCAGACTTAGGACTCTGGAACAAGCTGCCCCGGTCGCTGATATCACTGCAGTAGCTACCCTGGCAGCTTCTCAAGCAGCCAATCTGGTTAACACGGCTGCGGTGAATGCTGCGACAGCTGCAACTGCCCCATTACCCCGTTTTGCTCTCCCAGAAAAATTTTCTGGGGACAGTAAATCCTGCAGGGGTTTTATTAATTTATGCTCCATTCATTTGAAGAAGATGGAGGCACGGTTCCCCTCCGAAAGAGCCAAAGTGGGTTAATTCATCTCATTACTCTCCCACGGGGCTCTGGAGTGGGCTACTCCTCTTTGGGAGTGGAATGATCCGGTTGTGGCTAATGCGGGTCTTTTCCTTAAGACCCTAAAGAGTGTATTCCTAGGTCCTCAGGTCACGCATGATACGCTCTTAAGCTTCTTGCGTTGATCCAGGGTTCGGCCACTGCCAGCCACTATGCCATCCAGTTCAGAACCTTAGCGGCTGAACTGGATTGGCCTGAGCGGTCGCTTATCCCGGTGTTTTGGAGGGGGTTGGCAGGGCATATTAAAGATGCTCTAGCTACCAGAGAGATCCCAACCTCTCTGGAAGAGTTGATCACTCTCGCTAACCGAATAGATCTGCGTCATGCAGAACGCAAGTTAGAGCTGGAGGTTTCCAGACCTCGGTCTCGGTTGGCATCCTCTTTCTCTAGACCTATCTCCAAACCTGCGGGTCTCGACCCGGAGCCTGAGGCTATGGATATATCCCGGACTAAGTCTAAACCCCCTCGTTCCCGACCTGCACATCTCTTGGAGTACCCCCTTAATAAGCGTTCCACGCGGTCGGGAAACGAGAGTGTCTAACCACCGTTGGAGGGGGTGTGTTAGATTCAGGGGTTTCCTCCTCCAAATTATTGTATGAGGTGACGTTGTCCTTCGGAACAACCATGGTTACTGCCAGGGCGTGGGTGGATTCTGGAGCCGATGGCAATTTTTTGTCATCAACATTTGCCCAGAGGCATGCCATCCCTATGGAGTTACTGCCCAAGCCAATGAACATCTGAGTGGTCAACGGTTCTCTGCTGGACACACAAATCACGCACCAGTCAGCCCCCCTCACCATGTCGTTTCCTCAGCGTCACCCGGAGGTTATCTCTTTCCTTATTATCCCCGGGGGATTAGGTGAGGTGCCCAAGACCCAGGCCATGTCGGACTATATCAAAGAGAACCTGGCCCGGGGGTTTATCTGAAAATCGGTCTCTCCTGCTGGAGCGGCGTTTTTCTTCGTCCAGAAGAGGGTGATTTACGTCCCTGCATTGATTACAGAGGACTAAATGCCATCACCATCAAAAATAAATACCCTCTGCCCCTTATTTCTGAACTATTCGACATGTTGCGAGGGGCTAACATCTTCACTAAATTGGACCAGCGAGGGGCCTATAATCTTGTGCGAATCCGTGAGGGTGACGAGTGGAAAACAGCCTTTAACACTCGTGATGGTCATTACGAGTATCTCGTCATGCCTTTCGGGTTATGCAATGCCCCTGCGGTTTTTCAAGATTTTGTCAACGATATCTTTCGGGATTTGCTGCTATCTTCCGTGGTAGTCTATCTTGATGATATCCTTATCTTTTCCCCGGACCTCTCCACACACAGAGAGGATGTTCGCAGAGTTTTTGAACGATTGCGAGCAAATTCTTTGTATTGTAAGCTGGAGAAGTGTCAGTTTGAACGAGAGTCTCTACCGTTCCTGGGCTACATCATATCCAGTAAGGGATTGGCTATGGACCCACAAAAGTTGGTGGCTGTACAGAACGGCAGGAGCCCCACTCCCTTAAAGCGGTACAACGCTTCATGGGCTTTATCAACTACTACCGGCAGTTCATACCACATTTTTCCACACTGGTGGCTCCTTTAGCCGCTTTAACCAGGAAGGGGGCCAATCACAAGAATTGGTCTAAGGAGACATCCGAGGTGTTCCAGGAGATTAAGTCCTATTTTTCTAGAGCTCCCATTCTCCATCGCCCGGATGTGGACAAGCCATTTTTCCTGGAGGTCGATGCCTCCTCTGTGGGAGCAGGAGCGGTTCTCTCTCAAAAGAATGAACAGGGTCGGACAAGACCATGTTTTTTCTTCTCCAAGACCTTCTCTCCAGCAGAGAAGAATTATACGATTGGTGACAAAGAGTTACTTGCTATTAAGATGGCTTTTTCGGAATGGAGGTACCTCTTGGAGGGAGATAAACATCCTTTCGTGGTATATTCCGATCATAAAAATCTTTCGTACCTACAGGCGGCGCAGCGACTTAACCCGAGGCAGGCCAGGTGGTCTCTTTTCTTTTCCCGGTTCAATTTCTCTATTCACTTTTTAAAAGGGGAAAAGAACCCCCGGGCGGACGCTTTGTCCCGGTCTATGGATACGGCTGAGGATGAGGACGAGCCCAGGCTTATTTTTCCTCCAGAGTGTATGCGGACGGTGGCTCCAGTGTCTCTAAACCAGGTCCCTCCCGGGAGGACATTCGTTCCTCCTAATTTACAGAATGAGGTACTCTCCTGGGCACATGCCTCTAAGATCGGAGGTCATTTTGGGGTCAAACATACCACGGAGTTTCTCCAACGGTCTTATTGGTGGCCTCGGTTATCCCAGGACGTTAAAGAATATGTCCAAGCGTGTGTCTCCTGTGCAAGAAACAAATCGTCCCGTCAGAAGCCGGCTGGTCTTCTTCATCCGTTACCCGTGGCGGATAGACCTTGGGAGCTGGTTGGGATGGATTTTATTGTCGAGTTACCTAAGTCCCGGGGAAACGTGACAATATGGGTGGTGTCTGACCATTTTTCTAAGATGGTTCACCTGGTTCCTCTGCCTAGGGTTCCCTCTTCCCAGGTTCTGGCATCACTGTTCATTTGTCACGTTTTCTGTCTCCACGGAATGCCTGATAGGATAGTCTGTGAACGGGGTCCACAGTTTTCCTCCCAGTTCTGGAAAGAATTGTGTAATTTGCTTAGCATTGAACTGAATCTTTCTACTGCCTATCACCCGGAGACCAATGGTCTGGTGGAACGCACTAACCAGACGCTTGTGACATACTTGCGTCATTTCGTTTCGGCCAACCAGAATGACTGGGCGATATTGCTCCCCTGGCCAGAGTTTGCCCTAAACAACGCTGTGGCAGATTCCACAGGTCAGACTCCGTTTCTCCTAAATAATGGCCAACATCCGCGAGTCCCGGTTCCTATGCCAGTTTCCTCTGTGGAACCTGGGGTCAGAGATTGGGCTCTGGAGGCGCGGGAGGTTTGGGATCATACCCAGGATGCGATATTGGCCTCCAAGAATCGGATGAGAGAGTCGGCTGACACTCATTGCATCCAGCCCCTGTATTCTCCCCGGGCGACAGGGTGTGGCTCGCGGCTCGCAATATCAGAGTACGCGGGGAATCCGCTAAGTTAGCCCCCCGTTTTATCGGTCCTTTCAGAATTTTGGCCCAAATAAACCCCGTTGTGTACCTGTTACAGTTACCACGACACATGAGGATTCACAACACTTTTCATGTTTCGCTCCTTAAGTCGGTTCGCCTGTCGAAATTCTCGGAACCCCAACCTGCTCCAGACTCCAGGGGTGATGATTTCGAGGTACAGGCGATTGTGGGGTCTAAGATGGTTCATGGAAAAAAATATTACCTCGTACACTGGAGGGGCCATGGATCTGAGGATTGTTCATGGGAACCAGTGGACCACATTCATGCTCCATTGCTCATTGAGGAATATGAGTGTCAAGTGGAGGGGCATGTTAAAAGGGGCGATAATGTAAAGCGTCAGGTGTTTGCTGGATCTGAAATGGGTTCAGATTCATCAGTGGATTCTGTGGTCTCCCATTCTGGTCCAGCTGGGGTAAATGCTGCTCAGCATTGTCGTCGGTCCCAACGCCTAGCTGGTGCATGAGATGTGCAGGTTGTCTCTTGGGTATTTGTGCCTAGCAACATGAAGCATAGGTTTCAGAGGGAGACAGGGCTTCTGCAGCCTAAGTCCAAGATGCATCGCACTGAGCATGCCCGTGACATGGCGGACCGTGATTGGTGGTTTGGGAGTCAGCTGACCCGGTGACCTGGCACCGCCTGATTGGTCGCGGGTGACGTCACCAATGGTGCGACGATGGGCAGGGCTTAATCTTTAAAAGACCCGCCAACAAACATGGCGGCGCGCTCTGATCTTTGAGCAATGATGGTGTTGTGTGGACGCTTGGTCTCTTGGGCTCCATGTGTGCTTTAGTTTCTGCTAGGCAGGTGTAGTGGAAGTAGGCACGCTAGTTGAAATAGGCAGGTAGCTTCGTCTCACGGTCTGGCTCAGGCAAAGGGGTCGCCTTACACTCCAAGCAGCCTGCAGACGCCCTATCTCTGATAACACCTGTAAGCCACGTGGAGTGATACTCCTCAGTCTGGTAGCACGCCGGCTGGAGGCACGTATGCACCGGCGTGAGTCACACATGCATCCAAGTGCCAACAGCGTAGTCCCTGTGCTGCAACAGGTCTACAGATATATTATTTATCGCACATCTCCCGTGTCGTTAACGGAGAAAGTGCGAATCCCTATTCCCGTTCCGGTGTGCTGTAACACGGAGGGGATTGTTATTTAAGTTGGTTGTTTCATTCTCACCCAGAAGGTGTTCGGCCGCAGTCCTCCAGGCCGCATCGCGGACCCCGGGTTCGGTTGCGTTCCATTATAATAAAGTTGTTTGCAACCGTCCCCTTAACATGACGACTGGATGAATTAACGATCTTTGGAAAGATCAATTTTGTGCAAGACTAGATAGGTCCACTAGGGCTTTCTTCACCATTATCTAGATATTGTCAATCCTTTGGATTGGTTGCTGGTCTTCCTCCTTGCCTACTTCCTTCTATTCTTCTGAGTATGATGTCCCTTTCCAGTAATTGCTCTCTTCCAGTCAATCCATACACTAGTGTAAATGCTGTTGTCAGTCAGTCCACACCTAATTTAAATGCTGATTACAAAGCTATTCTATGAAACAGAATAAGGGATTCCTCACTTTAGAAGACTGAGGATAATGAAAAGAAATATTCCTTATGTCTCTACCTAAGATATGGTTGTGTTATACTAGGAGTTGTGTATAGAAAATATACATATGTTTACCACTAACAGTATAGTCTCATGTATCAGAAAGGTGTTGTCACACCTCCGCAGGTCTAGAACGTATGCCTAGACTGACTATTATCAGTAATTAATATGAATATTAATTACCTGTTATGTGACTTTCCACATTCTTTTCTTGGAGTCCACAAGGAAACATTTCAAATCCCACCAAGTCAAAGGGCATCAGTCACCTGTAAATTTTCAAAAGAGTGATAATATGTTCCTGCTACATGCTATGCACACCAAAAAGTATAACACTCTAGGGCCAAAATGACTTATTTCAAAGATAAAGGCTGTGGTCAGTCGGTTTGCATTTTATTATAAAAATTGTAGTCAGATAGTCCACAGTCTATTTTAAATTTTCTGCTCAATCGTTTCACAGTATACTGTAAATGTGATCAGGCAGTCCACATCTAGTGTATATGCTGTGTAACATCCCTGGCGGTATGCTTGCATGGTGCACCACCTCCCACCATGCAAGACCGCAATCTTACCCTTCAGTCCAGCCTGCAAGCCGTGTTCCTGTTCATGCTGTGTGCATTCCTCTTGACTGTCTGCTTAGGGCTGCGGCCCTGTTAGTTTCTGATTCTTATAGCTGCTGTGGGCACACCCCTAATGCGTCTCCAGCTTATTGCTGTCAGTCACTAGATATTTAAACCCCCTCCACCCAGAAGGAGGTGCCTGTGCAACACCTTCACTCAGTTTGTTCTTGCAACTGTATTGCCAGGTCCTGTCCACTTACCTGTATCTTCTAGTCTGTGTCCGCCATCTCTGGTGGCTGTATACCCAGACCTGTTACCTGTGTCTTCTAGTCCATCTCCGCCATCTCTGGGGGCTGTATACCCAGACCCGTTTCTGTATCTCGTTGCAGTAGCAGTTCCTGTCTGAACTGTCTCCTAGTCTGTTACTTGTTTTGTCTTTATGTCCGTACCCTCCCTTTTCCTGCATTGACTGAACCTGCACCTAGCTCCAATTCGTTGTCTCTGTACTTATGTTTGTGAGTTTTGTGTCAACTAGCTACTTCATTGTAAGTACCTTGTGTGTATCTAGTTCTGCTTGTCTCCTTTCCCTTCCTTTGTATCTACCTTCTGTGTTCTAGCCATCTTTCTGTATTCTCCTATGTGTTCCATGGGAACAGAGCCCTGTCCTCTCTACCTGCTTCGTCAGCCCTGTTCTGTTCTGCCTTGTCCACTGCTCGAGCGGTTCCTTTCTGCTCTGCCTTGTATACCGCACCTGCGGTTTAGCTCTGCCCCGCTTGTTCTCCGCGTCTGCGTTTTTTTTGCTCTGCTTTGCTTGTCTACCGCATCTGCGGGTTTTGCTCTGTTCAGCTTTGTCTACCGCATCTGCGGTTTTGCTCTGCTTTGCTTGTCTACCTCATCTGTGGTTTTGCTCTGCTTTGCTTGTCTACCGCATCTGCGGTTTTGCTCTGCTCAGCTTTGTCTACCGCATCTGCGGTTTTGCTCTGCTTTGCTTGTCTACCGCATCTGCGGGTTTTGCTCTGCTCAGCTTTGTCTACCGCATCTGCGGCTTTGCTCTGCTCAGCTTTGTCTACCGCATCTGCGGTTTTGCTCTCTGCCTAGTCTACCGCTCCGTCGGTTCCTTTCTGCTTTGCCGTGTTCACCGCACCTGCGGTTTAGTTTTGCTCTGCTAGCTCACCGCTCCGGCGGTTCCTCTTTGCTCTGCCTTGTTCACCACACTTGCGGTTTAATTCTGCTCTGCCTTGTCCTCCGCTCCGGCGGTTTTGCTTTACTCTACTTGTCTACCGCGTCTGCGGCTCTGTTCCTGTCTCCCAGTCTGTACTGGACTCTATCCAGCTTGGGCTCCAACCTGCTAGTACCCACCTGTCCGCACTCCAGCCATGCTTGCTAGTACCCCATCTGTCTGCACACCAGCCTTGCTTACTAGTACCCCCCCTGTCTGCATACCTGCCATGCCTGCCAGTGCCCACCTGTCTGTATGCCAGCTTAACCTGCCTGTTCCTGCATTCTCCAGTGTGGGTCAACAGCTGTGACCGGGGTATGACCTGGTGTAGCACCTGGTCCCTCTGCTCGGTTCCTTCTTGGTTCACGGAGTCGTTAGCCGCCGTGCTACCTTGGTCGGATCGGGTTGATACTTAGTTATGCCCCTCCAAGCACTCCTCGGTTCATGGTACAGTGGGAACACTAATCATGCTCACGCCTGTCAGCCCGGGCGTGAGCGTAACATGCTGTGGTCAGTCAGTCCATTCTTTATAATTAATGGCCTTCGGTTGAAACTCAAGCCATGACGACTTGATGAATTAATGATCTCAAGGAAGATCAATCTTGTGCAAGACTAGATAGGTCCACTAGGGTCTTCTTCACCATTATCTTGATAGTATCAATCCATTGGATTGGTTGCTGGTCTTGCTCTTTGCTTTCTTCCTTCTATACTTCAAAGTCTGATGTCCTTTTCCATTGATTGCTGTCTTTCATTCAATCCTTAGACTAGTGTAAATGCTGTTGTCAGTCAGTCCACAACTAATTTAAATGCTATGGACTGTCAGTCCTTTTAAATGCTGTGGTCATTCAGTCCACAGTGTCTTAATAGTGTGGTTAGTCTCTTATAATCGCGGTATTGATTGTTACATCGCTGATTACAAGGCTATTCTCTGAAATCGAATAGGGGATTCCTCACTTTAGAAGACAGAGGTTGGCCCACAGTCTACTGTAAATATGATCAGGCAGTCCACAACTAGTGTGAATGCTGTAGTCAGTCAGTCCATTTTTTATTATTAACGGCCTTCGGTTGAGACTTTAGCCATGACAACTGGATGAATTAACGATCTTTGGGAAGATCAATTTTGTGCAAGACTAGATAGGTCCACTAGGGTTTTCCTAACCATTATCTTGATAGTGTCAATCCCTTGGATTGGTTGCTGGTCTTCCTATTTGCCTACTTCCTTCTATTCTCCCGAGTATGATGTCCCTTTCCAGTGATTGCTGTCATCCAGGCAATCCTAAGACTAGTGTAAATGCTGTTGTCAGTCAGTCCACACCTAATTTAGATGCTGTGGACTGTCAGTCCTCGTAAATTTTGTGGTCAATTGGTCCACAGTGTAGTCTTATTAGTGTGGTCAGTCTCTTGTAATCGCTGAATTGATTGTTACACCGCTGATTACAAGGCTATTCTATGAAACAGAATAAGGGATTCCTCACTTTAGAATACAGAGGATAAGGAAAAGAAATGTTCCTTATGTCTCTACCTAAGGTATGGTTGTGTTATACTAGGAGTTGTGTATAGAAAATATACATATGTAAACCACTAACAGTATATTCTCATGTATTAGAAAGGTGTTGTCACACCTCCGCAGGTCTAGAACTTATGCCTAGACTGACTATTATCAGTAATTAATATGAATATTAATTACCTGTTATGTGACTTTCCACATTCTTTTCTTGGAGTCCACAAGGAAACATTTGAAATCCCACCATGTCAAAGGGCGTCAGTCACCTGTAAATATTCAAAAGAGTGATAATATGTTCCTGCTACATGCTATACACACCAAAAAGTATAACACTCTAGGGCCAAAATTACTTATTTCAAAGATAAAGACTGTGGTCAGTCGGTCTGCATTTTATTATAAAAATTGTAGTCAGACAGTCCACTATAAATTTTATGCTCAATTGGTTCACAGTCTACTGTAAATGTGGTCTGGCAGTCCACATCTAGTGTATATGCTGTGGTCAGTCAATTTTTCATTATTAATGGCCTTTGGCAGAAACTCTAGCAATGATGTGTTAGGTGTTTGCTGGATCTGAAATGGGTTCAGAATCATCAGTGGATTCTATGGTCTACCATTCTGGTCCAGCCAGGGCAGATGCTGCTCAGCATCATTATCGGTCCCAACGACTAGCTGGTGCACGAGATGTGCAGGTTGTCTCTTGGGTATTTGTGCCTAGCAACATGAAGCATAGGTTGCGGAGGGAGACAGGGCTTCTGCAGCCTAAGTCCAGGATGCATCGCACTGAGCATGCCCGTGACATGGCGGACCGTGATTGGTGGTTTGGGAGTCAGCTGACCCGGTGACCTGGCACCGCCTGATTGGTCGTGGGTGACGTCACCAATGGTGCGACGGTGCGCAGGGCTTAATCTTTAAAAGACCCGCCCACAAACATGACTGCGCGCTCTGATCTTTGAGCAATGATGGTGTGTGGACGCTTGGTCTCTTGGGCTCCACGTGTGTTTTATTTTCTGCTAGGCAGGTGTAGTGGAAATAGGCAGGCTAGTTGAAATAGGCAGGTAGCTTCGTCTCACGGTCTGGCTCAGGCAAAGGGGTCGCCTTACACCCCAAGCAGCCTGAAGACCCCCCAGGCTGCATCGCGGACCCCGGGTTCGGTTGCGTTCCATTATAATAAAGTTGTTTGCAATCGTCCCCTTAACAGTATCAGAGCGCCAGGGTCTTACTGAACATGGCTGACAAACAGCAACTGCAGCGCTATATACAGCAACTTGAGGCCAGACTTAGGACTCTGGAACAAGCTGCCCCGGTCGCTGATATCACTGCAGTAGCTACCCTGGCAGCTTCTCAAGCAGCCAATCTGGTTAACACGGCTGCGGAGAATGCTGCGACAGCTGCAACTGCCCCATTACCCCGTTTTGCTCTCCCAGAAAAATTTTCTGGGGACAGTAAATCCTGCAGGGGTTTTATTAATTTATGCTCCATTCATTTGAAGATGATGGAGGCACGGTTCCCAAAGTGGGTTATTTCATCTCATTACTCTCCCACAGGGCTCTGGAGTGGGCTACTCCTCTATGGGAGCGGAATGATCCGGTTGTGGCTAATGCGGGTCTTTTCCTTAAGACCCTAAAGAGTGTGTTCCTAGGTCCTCAGGTCACGCATGATACGCTCTTAAGCTTCTTGCGTTGATCCAGGGTTCGGCCACTGCCAGCCACTATGCCATCCAGTTCAGAACCTTAGCGGCTGAACTGGATTGGCCTGAGCGGTCGCTTATGCCGGTGTTTTGGAGGGGGTTGGCAGGGCATATTAAAGATGCTCTAGCTACCAGAGAGATCCCAACCTCTCTGAAAGAGTTGATCACTCTCGCTAACCGAATAGATCTGCGTCATGCAGAACGCAAGTTAGAGCTGGAGGTTTCCAGACCCCGGTTTCGGAGAATTTCTTCCTGGGGTAAGAATTGTGTGCCTCAATGTATGGTTACAGCCGCCCGGAGGGTAGTCTCAGAGCCTTCTCCCGACTTGTCCTCTCTGCCAGTACAATATCGTAGTTTTGCGGATGTCTTTTCCAAAAAGGGTGCAGAGACTCTACCCCCCCACCGACCGTATGACTGTCCTATTGACTTGGTCCCCGGTACGGAGCCCCCTTGCGGTAGGGTTTATCCCCTCTCTGTACCCGAGACCCAGGCCATGTCAGACTATATCAAAGAGAACCTGGCCCGGGGGTTTATCTGAAAATCGGTCTCTCCTGCTGGAGCGGGGTTTTTCTTCATCCAGAAGAGGGTGATTTACGTCCCTGCATTGATTACAGAGGACTAAATGCCATCACCATAAAAATAAATACCCTCTGCCCCTTATTTCTGAACTATTCGACATGTTGCGAGGGGCTAACATCTTCACTAAATTGGACCAGCGAGGGGCCTATAATCTTGTGCGAATCCGTGACGGTGACGAGTGGAAAACAGCCTTTAACACTCGTGATGGTCATTACGAGTATCTCGTCATGCCTTTCGGGTTATGCAATGCCCCTGCGGTTTTTCAAGATTTTGTCAACGATATCTTTCGGGATTTGCTGCTATCTTCCGTGGTAGTCTATCTTGATGATATCCTTATCTTTTCCCCGGACCTCTCCACACACAGAGAGGATGTTCGCAGAGTTTTTGAACGATTGCGAGCAAATTCTTTGTATTGTAAGCTGGAGAAGTGTCAGTTTGAACGAGAGTCTCTACCGTTCCTGGGCTACATCATATCCAGTAAGGGATTGGCTATTGACCCACAAAAGTTGGTGGCGGTACAGAACTGGCAGGAGCACCACTCCCTTAAAGCGGTACAACGCTTCATGGGCTTTATCAACTGCTACCGGCAGTTCATACTACATTTTTCCACACTGGTGGCTGCTTTAGCCGCTTTAACCAAGAAGGGTGCCAATCCCAAGAATTGGTCTAAGGAGACATCCGAGGCGTTCCAGGAGATTAAGTCCTATTTTTCTAGAGCTCCCATTCTCCATCGCCCGGATGTGGACAAGCCATTTTTCCTGGAGGTCGATGCCTCCTCTGTGGGAGCAGGAGCGGTTCTCTCTCAAAAGAATGAACAGGGTCGGACAAGACCATGTTTTTTCTTCTCCAAGACCTTCTCTCCAGCAGAGAAGAATTATACGATTGGTGACAAAGAGTTACTTGCTATTAAGATGGCTTTTTCGGAATGGAGGTACCTCTTGGAGGGAGCTAAACATCCTTTCGTGGTATATTCCGATCATAAAAATCTTTCGTACCTACAGACGGGGCAGCGTCTTAACCGGAGGCAGGCCAGGTGGTCTCTTTTCTTTTCCCGGTTCAATTTCTGTATTCACTTTTTAAAAGGGGAAAAGAACCCCCGGGCGGATGCTTTGTCCCGGTCTATGGATACCGTTGAGGATGAGGACGAGCCCAGGCTTATTTTTCCTCCAGAGTGTATGCGGACGGTGGCTCCAGTGTCTCTAAACCAGGTCCCTCCCGGGAGGACATTCGTTCCTCCTAATTTACAGAATGAGGTACTCTCCTGGGCACATGCCTCTAAGATCGGAGGTCATTTTGGGGACAAACGTACCACGGAGTTTCTCCAACGGTCGTATTGGCGGCTTCGGTTATCCCAGGACATTAAAGAATATGTCCAAGCGTGTGTCTCCTGTGCAAGAAACAAATCGTCCCGTCAGAAGCCGGCTGGTCTTCTTCATCCGTTACCCGTGGCGGATAGACCTTGGGAGCTGGTTGGGATGGATTTTATTGTCGAGTTACCTAAGTCCCGGGGAAACGTGACAATATGGGTGGTTACTGACCATTTTTCTAAGATGGTTCACCTGGTTCCTCTGCCTAGGGTTCCCTCTTCCCGGGTTCTGGTATCACTGTTCATTTGTCACGTTTTCCGTCTCCACGGAATGCCTGATAGGATTGTCTGTGAAAGGGGTCCACAGTTTTCCTCCCGGTTCTGGAAAGAATTGTGTAATTTGCTTAGCATTGAACTGAAGCTTTCTACTGCCTATCACCCGGAGACCAATGGTCTGGTGGAACGCACTAACCAGACGCTTGTGACATACTTGCGTCATTTCGTTTCGGCCAACCAGAATGACTGGGCGATATTGCTCCCCTGGCCAGAGTTTGCCCTAAACAACGCTGTGGCAGATTCCACAGGTCAGACTCCGTTTCTCCTAAATAATGGCCAACATCCGCGAGTCCCGGTTCCTATGCCAGTTTCCTCTGTGGAACCTGGGGTCAGAGATTGGGCTCTGGAGGCGCGGGAGGTTTGGGATCATACCCAGGATGCGATATTGGCCTCCAAGAATCGAATGAGAGAGTCGGCTGACACTCATCGCCGTCCAGCCCCCGTATTCTCCCCGGGCGACAGGGTGTGGCTCGCGGCTCGCAATATCAGAGTATGCGGGGAATCCGCTAAGTTTGCCCCCCATTTTATTGGTCCTTTCAGAATTTTAGCCCAAATAAACCCCGTTGTGTACCGGTTACAGTTACCACGACACATGAGGATTCACGACACTTTTCATGTGTCGCTCCTTAAGCCGGTTTGCCTGACCAAATTCTCGGAACCCCAACCTGCTCCAGACTCCAGGGGTGATGATTTCGAGGTACAGGCGATTGTGGGGTCTAAGATGGTTCGTGGAAAAAAATATTACCTTGTACACTGGAGGGGCCATGGATCTGAGGATTGTTCATGGGAACCAGTGGACCACATTCATGCTCCATTGCTCATTGAGGAATATGAGTGTCAAGTGGAGGGGGATGTTAGAAGGGGGGATAATGTTATGTGTTGGGTGTTTGCAACAGTGGATTCTGTGGTCTCCCATTCTGGTCTAGCTGGGGCAAATGCTGCTCAGCATCATCATCAGTCCCAACGCCTAGCTGGTGCAGGTTGTCTCTTGGGTATTTGTGCCTAGCAACATGAAGCATAGGTTGCGGAGGGAGACAGGGCTTCTGCAGCCTAAGTCCAAGATGCATCGCACTGAGCATGCCCGTGACATGGCGGACCGTGATTGGTGGTTTGGGAGTCAGCTGACCCGGTGACCTGGCACCGCCTGATTGGTCGCGGGTGACGTCACCAATGGTGCGACGGTGGGCAGGGCTTAATCTTTAAAAGACCCGCCCACAAACATGGCGGCGCGCTCTGATCTTTGAGCAATGATGGTGTTGTGTGGACGCTTGGTCTCTTGGGCTCCACGTGTGCTTTAGTTTCTGCTAGGCAGGTGTAGTGGAAGTAGGCAGGCTAGTTGAAATAGGCAGGTAGCTTCGTCTCACGGTCTGGCTCAGGCAAAGGGGTTGCCTTACACCCCAAGCAGCCTGCAGACGCCCTATCCCTGATAACACCTGTAAGCCACGTGGAGTGATACTCCTCAGTCTGGTAGCACGCCGGCTGGAGGCACGTATGCGCCGGCGTGAGTCACACATGCATCCAAGCACCAAAAGAGTAGTAGTCCCTGTGCTGCAACAGGTCTACAGATATATTATTTATCACACATCTCCCGTGCCGTTAACGGAGAAAGTGCGAATCCCTATTCCCGTTCCGGTGTGCTGTAACACGGAGGGGATTGTTATTTAAGTTGGTTGTTTCCTTCTCACCCAGAAGGTGTTCGGCCGCAGTCCTCCAGGCCGCATCGCGGACCCCGGGTTCGGTTGCGTTCCATTATAATAAAGTACTTTGCAACCGTCCCCTTAACATGACGACTGGATGAATTAGCGATCTTTGGAAAGATCAATTTTGTGCAAGACTAGATAGGTCCACTAGGGTTTTCTTCACCATTATCTAGATAGTGTAAATCCTTTGGATTGGTTGCTGGTCTTCCTCTTTGCCTACTTCCTTCTATTCTTCCGAGTATGATGTCCCTTTCCAGTAATTGCTGTCTTCCAGTCAATCCATAGACTAGTGTAAATGCTGTTGTCAGTCAGTCCACACCTAATTTAAATGCTGATTACAAATCTATTCTATGAAACAGAATAAGGGATTCCTCACTTTAGAAGACTGAGGATAATGAAAAGAAATGTTCCTTATGTCTCTACCTAAGATATGGTTGTGTTATACTAGGAGTTGTGTATAGAAAATATACATATGTAAACCACTAACAGTATATTCTCATGTATCAGAAAGGTGTTGTCACACCTCCGCAGGTCTAGAACGTATGCCTAGACTGACTATTATCAGTAATTAATATGAATATTAATTACCTGTTATGTGACTTTCCACATTCTTTTCTTGGAGTCCACAAGGAAACATTTCAAATCTCACCAAGTCAAAGGGCATCAGTCACCTGTAAATATTCAAAAGAGTGATAATATGTTCCTGCTACATGCTATACACACCAAAAAGTATAACAGTCTAGGGCCAAAATTACTTATTTCAAAGATAAAGGCTGGGGTCAGTCGGTTTGCATTCTATTATAAAAATTGTAGTCAGATAGTCCACAGTCTATTTTAAATTTTCTGCTCAATCGTTTCACATTATACTGTAAGTGTGGTCAGGCAGTCCACATCTAGTGTATATGCTGTGTAACATCCCTGGCGGCATGCTTGCATGGTGCACCACCTCCCACCATGCAAGACCGCAATCTTACCCTTCACTCCAGCCTGCAAGCCGTGTTCCTGTTCATGCTGTGTGCATTCCTCTTGACTGTCTGCTTCGGGCGGCGGCCCGGTTAGTTTCTGATTCTTATAGCTGCTGTGGGCACACCCCTAATGCATCTCCAGCTTATTGCTGTCAGTCACTAGATATTTAAACCCCCTCCACCCTGAAGGAGGTGCCTGTGCAACACCTTCACTCAGTTTGTTCTTGCAACTGTATTGCCAGTTCCTGTCCACTTACCTGTATCTTCTTGTCTGTGTCCGCCATCTCTGGTGGCTGTATACCCAGACCTGTTACCTGTGTCTTCTAGTCCATCTCCGCCATCTCTGGGGGCTGTATACCCAGACCCGTTTCTGTATCTCGTCCTAGTCTGTTACTTGTTTTGTCTTTATGTCCGTACCCTCCCTTTTCCTGCATTGACTGAACCTGCACCTAGCTCCAATTCGTTGTCTCTGTACTTCTGTTTGTGAGTTTTGTGTCAACTAGCTACTTCATTGTAAGTACCTTGTGTGTATCTAGTTCTGCTTGTCTCCTTTCCCTTACTTTGTATCTACCTTCTGTGTTCTAGCCATCTTTCTGTATTCTCCTATGTGTTCCATGGGAACAGAGCCCTGTCCTCTCTGCCTGCTTCGTCAGCCCTGTTCTGTTCTGCCTTGTCCACTGCTCGAGCGGTTCCTTTCTGCTCTGCCTTGTATACCGCACCTGCGGTTTAGCTCTGCTCCGCTTGTTCTCCGCGTCTGCGTTTTTTTTGCTCTGCTTGCTGGTCTACCGCATCTGCGGGTTTTGCTCTGCTCAGCTTTGTCTACCGCATCTGCGGTTTTGCTCTGCTTTGCTTGTCTACCTCATCTGCGGTTTTGCTCTGCTTTGCTTGTCTACCGCATCTGCGGGTTTTGCTCTGCTGAGCTTTATCTACCGCATCTGCGGTTTTGCTCTGCTCAGCTTTGTCTACCGCATCTGCGGTTTTGCTCTGCTTTGCTTGTCTACCGCATCTGCGGGTTTTGCTCTGCTCAGCTTTGTCTAGCGCATCTGCGGTTTTGCTCTGCTCAGCCTTGTCTACCGCATCTGCGGTGTTGCTCTGCTCAGCTTTGTCTACCGCATCTGCGGTTTTGCTCTGCTTTGCTTGTCTACCGCATCTGCGGGTTTTGCTCTGCTCAGCTTTGTCTACCGCATCTGCTTTTTTGCTCTGCTCAGCTTTGTCTACCGCATCTGCGGTTTTGCTCTGCTTTGCTTGTCTACCACATCTGCGGGTTTTGCTCTGCTCAGCTTTGTCTACCGCATCTGCGGTTTTGCTCTGCTCAGCCTTGTCTACAACATCTGCGTTTTTGCTCTGCTCAGCTTTGTCTACAGCATCTGCGGTTTTGCTCTGCTTTGCTTGTCTCCCGCATTTGCGGGTTTTGCTCTGCTCAGCTTGTCTACCGCATTTGCGGGTTTTGCTCTGCTCAGCTTGTCTACTTCATCTGCGGTTTTGCTCTCTGCCTAGTCTACCGCTCCGTCGGTTCCTTTCTGCTTTGCCGTGTTCACCGCACCTGCGGTTTAGTTTTGCTCTGCTAGCTCACCGCTCCGGCGGTTGCTCTTTGCTCTGCCTTGTTCACCGCACTTGCGGTTTAATTCTGCTCTGCCTTGTCCTCCGGCGGTTTTGCTTTACTCTACTTGTCTACCCCGTCTGCGGCTCTGTTCCTGTCTCCCAGTCTGTACTGGACTCTATCCAGCTTGGGCTCCAACCTGTTAGTACCCACCTGTCCGCACTCCAGCCGTGCTTGCTAGTACCCCATCTGTCTGCACACCAGCCTTGCTTACTAGTACCCCCCCTGTCTGCATACCTGCCATGCCTGCCAGTGCCCACCTGTCTGTATGCCAGCTTAAAATGCCTGTTCCTGCATTCTCCAGTGTGGGTCAACAGCTGTGACCGGGGTCTGACCTGGTGTAGCACCTGGTCCCTCTGCTCGGTTCCTTCTTGGTTCACGGAGTCGTTAGCCGCCGCGCTACCTTGGTCGGATCGGGTTGATACTTAGTTACGCCCCTCCAAGCACTCCTCGGTTCATGGTACAGTGGGAACACTAATCATGCTCACGCCTGTCAGCCCGGGCGTGAGCGTAACATGCTGTGGTCAGTCAGTCAGTCCATTCTTTATAATTAATGGCCTTCGCTTGAAACTCGAGCCATGACGACTTGATGAATTAATGATCTTTAGGAAGATCAATCTTGTGCAAGACTAGATAGGTCCACTAGGGTCTTCTTCACCATTATCTTGATAGTATCAATCCATTGGATTGGTTGCTGGTCTTGCTCTTTGCTTTCTTCCTTCTATACTTCAAAGTCTGATGTCCTTTTCCATTGATTGCTCTCTTTCATTCAATCCTTAGACTAGTGTAAATGCTGTTGTTAGTCAGTCCACAACTAATTTAAACGCTGTGGACTGTCAGTCCTTTTAAATGCTGTGGTCATTCAGTCCACAGTGTCTTAATAGTGTGGTTAGTCTCTTATAATCGCGGTATTGATTGTTACATCGCTGATTACAAGGCTATTCTCTGAAATCGAATAGGGGATTCCTCACTTTAGAAGACAGAGGTTGGCCCACAGTCTACTGTAAATATGATCAGGCAGTCCACAACTAGTGTGAATGCTGTGGTCAGTCAGTCCATTTTTTAGTATTAACGGCCTTCGGTTGAGACTCTAGCCATGACAACTGGATGAATTAACGATCTTTGGGAAGATCAATTTTGTGCAAGACTAGATAGGTCCACTAGGGTTTTCCTAACCATTATCTTGATAGTGTCAATCCCTTGGATTGGTTGCTGGTCTTCCTATTTGCCTACTTCCTTCTATTCTCCCGAGTATGATGTCCCTTTCCAGTAATTGCTGTCTTCCAGTCAATCCATAGACTAGTGTAAATGCTGTTGTCAGTCAGTCCACACCTAATTTAAATGCTGTTGTCAGTCAGTCCACACCTAATTTAGATGCTGTGGACTGTTAGTCCTCGTAAATTTTGTGGTCAGTTGGTCCACAGTGTAGTCTTAATGCTGTGGTCAGTCTCTTGTAATCGCGGTATTGATTGTTACACCGCTGATTACAAGGCTGTTCTATGAAACAGAATAAGGGATTCCTAACTTTAGAAGACAGAGGATAAGAAAAAGACATGTTCCTTATGTCTCTACCTAAGATATGGTTGTGTTATACTAGGAGTTGTGTATAGAAAATATACATATGTAAACCACTAACAGTATATTCTCATGTATCAGAAAGGTGTTGTCACACCTCCGCAGTTCTAGAATTTATGCCTAGACTGACTATTATCAGTAATTAATATGAATATTAATTACCTGTTATGTGACTTTCCACATTCTTTTCTTGGAGTCCACAAGGAAACATTTCAAATCCCACCATGTCAAAGGGTGTCAGTCACCTGTAAATATTCAAAAGAGTGATAATATGTTCCTGCTACATGCTATACACACCAAAAAGTATAACACTCTAGGGCCAAAATTACTTATTTCAAAGATAAAGACTGTGGTCAGTCGGTCTGTATTTTATTATAAAAATTGTAGTCAGACAGTCCACAGTCTATTTTACATTTTATTCTCAATCGGTTCACAGTCTACTGTAAATGTGGTCAGCCAGTCCACATTTAGTGTATATGCTGTGGTCAGTCAGTCAGTCCATTCTTTATAATTAATGGCCTTCGGTCGGTTGAAACTCGAGCCATGACGACTTAATGAATTAATGATCTTTAGGAAGATCAATCTTGTGGAAGACTAGATAGGTCCTCTAGGGTCTTCTTCACCATTATCTTTATAGTATCAATCCATTGGATTGGTTGCTGGTCTTGCTCTTTGCTTTCTTCCTTCTATACTTCAAAGTATGATGTCTTTTTCCAGTGATTGCTGTCTTCCAGTCAATCCTTAGACTAGTGTAAATGCTGTTGTCAGTCAGTCCACAACTATTTCAAACGCTGTGGACTGTCAGTACTTTTAAATGCTGTGGTCATTCAGTCCACAGTGTAATTTTAATATTGTGGTCAATCTCTTGTAATCGCGGTACTGATTGTTACACCGCTGATTACAAGGCTATTCTATGAAATAGGATAGGGGATTCCTCACTTTAAAAGACAGAGGTTGGCCCACAGTCTAGTCTACTGTAAATGTGGTCAAGCAGTCCACACCTAGTATGAATGCTGTAGTCAGGCAGTCCACATCTAGTGTGAAAGCTGTGGACAGTCAGCCCATTTTTTATTATTAAAGGCTTTCAGATGAAACTCGAGCCATGACGACTGGATGAATTAACGATCTTTGGGAAGATCAATTTTGTGAAAGACTTCTTAGGTCCATCAGGGTCTTCTCCACCGTTATCTTGATAGTGTCAATCCTTTGGATTGGCTGCTCGTCTTCCTCTTTGCTTTCTTCCTTCTATACTTCAAAGTATGATGTCCTTTTCCAGTGATTGTTGTCTTCCAGTCAATCCTTAGACTAGTGTAAATGCTGTTGTCAGTCAGTCCACAACTAATTCAAACGCTGTGGACTGTCAGTCCTTTTAAATGTTGTGGTCATTCAGTCCACAGTGGAATTTTAATATTGTGGTCAATCTCTTGTAATCGCGGTATTGATTGTTACACCGCTGATTACAAGGCTATTCTATGAAATAGAATAGGGGATTCCTCCTTTTAAAAGACAGAAGTTGGCCCACAGTCTAGTCTACTGTAAATGTGATCAAGCAGTCCACACCTAGTGTGAATGCTGCGGTCAAATGTGGCGCCCTGCTGTGTTTGGTACCACAGATCCCAGAGGGGTGCATGGACGGATTCCTCCACAAGAGGCCCTCATAAGCATTCACACACCTCCACCTTCCACCTCAGACCACCAGAGGGAGCCGGTTAGGGATATAAATAGGGAAGGTGGAGCTAGGCAGTTCAGTCTGGAAGCTGTCTGGAGTCTGAGAGGAGTCTGAAGTCCAGTCAGTGAGATGTACAGTCTGAGAACAGTTACCTCAGGGGACAGAGCTAGTGCCAGCTCCTGCAGTTGCTAGCCTGCAGTAGAGCACAGTCCAGACTCACCGAGTTCAGGTTAGTGAGCCAAAGGCATGCCGACGCCATAAGAGCGGTGAAGCGCAGTGAGGCCTACTGCCCGTGTGAAGCCTAGTCAGGGCCCCGAGCGTGGCCGAAGGCGAGTGGAAAGAGAGTAACATAGCGGTCAGAGGAGCTTTACCCGCTCACCCCAAAATCATATACCGGACACCGGGTCCGAGTCTGCAGGGATTCTTTACACCCAGCAGAAAGCAACCGGAACCCCTGGCGAACTACATGTCCCAAGAATACCAAACGCTGACTGTTATACCAGGGTCAGGAGTTACTGAAGCCCCATATACCAGGGAGTGCGTACTCCAACAGAAGGCCCTACCACAGGATCAGCAGGTGCAAGACAGAAACCAAGTTAGGCCTAGCTCCAGGCAGGTCAGAAACTTAATGAGGAAAGGCAAGGAACAGGAGGCCCCACACCCGCTCACTGGGGGGAGTCCTGATATGCACCCTTCACCCTACAGTGCCCTGGATTGTGCCTGAAACACCACCAGTAAAGGTACTGAAGTGAACTATTGTGTCTGTGCCTATCCTTCCTCCGACCCAGCTGGGTCCCCTCTGGCCTGCATCCCTACACTCACACTGCCCTGAGGCCCTGCTCCACCTGTGGGGAGCCGCACCAACTAAGCTGCCTCAGCACCGGCCTCAGAGGACTGCGGCAGCACTGGTGATCCTCACCAGAAACTACAGGTGGCGTCACGAACTTTCCCTTTCCCATATAAACTTTCCCCCCTTTCTCTTTTTACTGACCGTCCTGGGTCACGGATCGGGCCAGCCACCGTGATATTCCCCACAAGCAGCCTTTTGTCTTCCAGTCAATCCTTAGACTAGTGTAAATGCTGTTGTCAGTCAGTTCACAAATAATTCAAACGCTGTGGACTGTCAGTCCTTTTAAATGTTGTGGTCATTCAGTCCACAGTGGAATTTTAATATTGTGGTCAATCTCTTGTAATCGCGGTATTGATTGTTACACCGCTGATTACAAGGCTATTCTATGAAATAGAATAGGGGATTCCTCCTTTTAAAAGACAGAAGTTGGCCCACAGTCTAGTCTACTGTAAATGTGATCAAGCAGTCCACACCTAGTGTGAATGCTGCGGTCAAATGTGGCGCCCTGCTGTGTTTGGTACCACAGATCCCAGAGGGGTGCATGGACGGATTCCTCCACAAGAGGCCCTCATAAGCATTCACACACCTCCACCTTCCACCTCAGACCACCAGAGGGAGCCGGTTAGGGATATAAATAGGGAAGGTGGAGCTAGGCAGTTCAGTCTGGAAGCTGTCTGGAGTCTGAGAGGAGTCTGAAGTCCAGTCAGTGAGATGTACAGTCTGAGAACAGTTACCTCAGGGGACAGAGCTAGTGCCAGCTCCTGCAGTTGCTAGCCTGCAGTAGAGCACAGTCCAGACTCACCGAGTTCAGGTTAGTGAGCCAAAGGCATGCCGACGCCATAAGAGCGGTGAAGCGCAGTGAGGCCTACTGCCCGTGTGAAGCCTAGTCAGGGCCCCGAGCGTGGCCGAAGGCGAGTGGAAAGAGAGTAACATAGCGGTCAGAGGAGCTTTACCCGCTCACCCCAAAATCATATACCGGACACCGGGTCCGAGTCTGCAGGGATTCTTTACACCCAGCAGAAAGCAACCGGAACCCCTGGCGAACTACATGTCCCAAGAATACCAAACGCTGACTGTTATACCAGGGTCAGGAGTTACTGAAGCCCCATATACCAGGGAGTGCGTACTCCAACAGAAGGCCCTACCACAGGATCAGCAGGTGCAAGACAGAAACCAAGTTAGGCCTAGCTCCAGGCAGGTCAGAAACTTAATGAGGAAAGGCAAGGAACAGGAGGCCCCACACCCGCTCACTGGGGGGAGTCCTGATATGCACCCTTCACCCTACAGTGCCCTGGATTGTGCCTGAAACACCACCAGTAAAGGTACTGAAGTGAACTATTGTGTCTGTGCCTATCCTTCCTCCGACCCAGCTGGGTCCCCTCTGGCCTGCATCCCTACACTCACACTGCCCTGAGGCCCTGCTCCACCTGTGGGGAGCCGCACCAACTAAGCTGCCTCAACACCGGCCTCAGAGGACTGCGGCAGCACTGGTGATCCTCACCAGAAACTACAGGTGGCGTCACGAACTTTCCCTTTCCCATATAAACTTTCCCCCCTTTCTCTTTTTACTGACCGTCCTGGGTCACGGATCGGGCCAGCCACCGTGATATTCCCCACAAGCAGCCTTTTGTCTTCCAGTCAATCCTTAGACTAGTGTAAATGCTGTTGTCAGTCAGTTCACAAATAATTCAAACGCTGTGGACTGTCAGTCCTTTTAAATGTTGTGGTTATTCAGTCCACAGTGTAGTCTTAATGCTGTGGTCAGTCTCATGTAATCGCGGTATTGATTGTTACATCGCTGATTACAAGGCTATTCTATGAAACAGAATAGGGTATTCCTCACTTTAGAAGACAGAGGTTGGCCCACAGTCTACTGTAAATATGATCAGGCAGTCCACAACTAGTGTGAATGCTGTGGTCAGTCAGTCCATTTTTTATTATTAACGGCCTTCGGTTGAAACTCTAGCCATGACGACTGGATGAATTAACGATCTTTGGGAAGATCAATTTTGTGCAAGACTAGATAGGTCCACTAGGGTTTTCTTCACCATTATCTTGATAGTGTCAATCCTTTGGATAGTTTGCTGGTCTTCCTCTTTTCCTTCTTCCTTCTATTCTTCCGAGTATGATGTTCTTTCCAGTGATTGCTGTCTTCCAGTCAATCCATAGACTAGTGTAAATGCTGTTGTCAGTCAGTCCACAACTAATTTAAATGCTGTGGACTGTTAGTCTTCGTAAATTTTGTGGTCAATTGGTCCACAGTGTAGTCTTAATTCTGTGGTCAGTCTCTTGTAATCGCGGTATTGATTGTTACACCGCTGATTACAAGTCTATTCTATGAAACAGAATAAGGGATTCCTCACTTTAGAAGACAGATGATAAGGAAAAGAAATGTTCCTTATGTCTCTACCTAAGATATGGTTGTGTTATACTAGGAGTTGTGTATAGAAAATATACATATGTAAACCACTAACAGTATATTCTCATGTATCAGAAAGGTGTTGTCACACCTCCGCAGGTCTAGAACTTATGCCTAGACTGACTATTATCAGTAAATCATATGAATATTAATTACCTGTTATGTGACTTTCCACATTCTTTTCTTGCAGTCCACAAGGAAACATTTCAAATCCCACAATGTCAAAGGGCGTCAGTCACCTGTAAATATTCAAAAGAGTGATAATATGTTCCTGCTACATGCTATACACACCAAAAAGTATAACACTCTAGGGCCAAAATTACTTATTTCAAAGATAAAGACTGTGGTCAGTCGGTCTGCATTTTATTATAAAAATTGTAGTCAGACAGTCCAGAGTCTATTACAAATTTTATGCTCAATAGTTTCACAGTCTACAGTAAATGTGGTCAGGCAGTCAGTCCATTCTTTATAATTAATTGCTTTCGGTTGAAACTCGAGCCATGACGACTTAATGAATTAATGATCTTTAGGAAGATCAATCTTGTGGAAGACTAGATAAGTCCACTAGGGTCTTCTTCACCATTATCTTGATAGTATCAATCCATTGGATTGGTTGCTGGTCTTGCTCTTTGCTTTCTTCCTTCTATACTTCAAAGTATGATGTCCTTTTCCAGTGTTTGCTGTCTTCCATTCAATCCTTAGACTAGTGTAAATGCTGTTGTCAGTCAGTCCACAACTAATTTAAACGCTGTAGACTGTCAGTCCTTTTAAATGCTGTGGTCAATCAGTCCACAGTGGAATTTTAAAACTGTGGTCAATCTCTTGTAATCGCGGTATTGATTGTTACACCGCTGATTACAAGGCTATTCTATGAAATTGAATAGGGGATACCTCCTTTTAAAAGACAGAGGTTGTCCCACAGTCTAGTCTACTGTTAATGTGGTCAAGCAGTCCACACCTAGTGTGAATGCTGTGGTCAGTCAGCCCATTTTTTTATTATTAACGACCTTCGGATGAAACTCGAGCTATGACGACTGGATAAATTAACAATCTATAGGAAGATCAATTTTGTGAAAGACTACTTAGGTCCAGTAGGGTCTTCTCCACCGTTATCTTGATAGTGTCAATTCTTTGGATTGGCTGCTGGTCTTCCTCTTTGCTTTCTTTCTTCTATACTTCAAAGTATGATGTCCTTTTCCATTGATTGCTGTCTTCCAGTCAATCCTTAGACTAGTGTAAATGCTGTTGTCAGTCAGTCCACAACTAATTCAAATGCTGTGGACTGTCAGTCCTTTTAAATGTTGTGGTCAATCAGTCCACAGTGTAGTCTTAGTAGTGTGGTCAGTCTCTTGTAATTGCGGTATTGATTGTTACACCGCTGATTACAAGGCTATTCTATGAAATAGAATAGGGGATTCCTCACTTTAGAAGACAGATGTAGTGCCGGCGTCCCTGCCCTCTGCTAGGCAGGGACGCTGCTCCTCTCACCGCTCTGCTCCGTGCCCAGCATCCTCCCCCCGCTCTGCTGTCAGCGCGCGCTCCGTCCCGGCGTCCTCCTCCTGCTCTGCTCTCAGCGCGCGCTCCTTCCCGGACCCTGTGCTTAGGGCGCGCGCGCGCGCGCTCCCCTCCTCTTAAAGGGGCCGCGCGCGCCGCCCTAAAGAGTCCCCGGCCAATGGCCGGAGGACTTCATCATATATAAGGCACCTCCTCCAAAATGGAGGTGCCCGAGCAATGTTGTTTGCACCTGTGTCTCACCTGTGCTTCAGCCCTCAGGTCCCGTTGCCAGTTACCTGCCAGTTACCTGCCAGTTACCTGCCTGATTCCTGCCAGTTACCTGCCTGATTCCTGCCTGAATACTTGTTACCTGTCTGCCAGTCTGAGGTCCGACGGTCTGCCTTACTACTCCTGTCAGTCTGTCTAAGGACCAGCCTGCCCGCTCACCTGGGAGCGCATATCAGCTACCTGCCTGCTTGCCTGAGGTCCGACGGTCTGCCTTACTACTCCGGTCAGTCTGTCTATGGACCAGCTTGCCCGCTCACCTGGGAGCGCTTCTCCGTTACCTGCCTGCTTGCCAGCCCGGAGGCTCCGTTGTCACGTGCTGTGACCACCAGCTATCTCAGAGACTCTTGCCCGCTCACCTGGGAGCGCATCTCCGTTACCTGCCTGCTTGCCAGCCCGGAGGTCCCGTTGTCACGTGCGGTGACCACCAGCTATTCCAGAGACTCTTGCCCGCTCACCTGGGAGCGCTTCTCCGTTACCTGCCTGCCTGCCAGCCCGGAGGCTCCGCCGTCACGTGCCGTGACCACCTGCTATTCCAGAGACTCTCGCTTGCTCACCTGGGAGCACCAATCTACCATCTGCCTGCTAGCCTACCCGGAGGCTCTGCCATCACAGGTCGTACCTACCCCTTACCCAGAGACTGCCCTGATCACTTGCCGTATCTCCCTGTCCGTTCATCCAGAGACTGCCACCCGCTCCCTTACAAGGGCCGCCCCCTTGTATAGTAGCTCAGAGGTTCCGCCTCCCGGACCCGTTACAGTTTGCTCGGGCCATGGAACCCGGTGGCACCCAAGCTCCCTCGCTCACGGACCTGTGTCATGAACTATCCCGTCAAAGGTCCCAACAGGAGTCCATCCTGGGTCACCTGCGGAATGTCAATACTCGCCTGGACACTCTGACTGCACCACCTGCAGCCACTGCCAGTACCATGACTCGCAACCCGGCAGCTCCGCTACTCACTAATACCATGGTAACCTATCCCGGACCCCGGCTGTCTGCACCTCCTCGCTTCGGAGGTGACTCCGCCCAGGCTCGGGGCTTCATAAATCAGTGCACCCTGCACTTTGAACTTTTGTCCCATCAGTTTAATTCCGACCGGGCCAAAATTGCCTTTATCATGTCCCATCTCACCGGGGAGGCCCTGGCCTGGCTAAATCCTCTATGGGAGAGAGGAGACCCCCTGGTGTCCAACTTGCCTGCTTTTCTCTCAGCTTTCCGGAAAGTCTTCGACGAACCCGGACGGAAGACCTCATCCGCATCCTCTCTGCTACGCCTCCGTCAGGAGGGTCTCACCGTGGGCCAATATGCCATACGGTTCCGCACCCTTGCCTCGGAGCTGGCCTGGGATAACGACGCTCTGGTATCCGTCTTCTGGGAGGGTCTGTCTGGTCGTATTAAAGATGAACTTGCTGGTCGGGACATTCCTACCTCTCTCGATGATCTAATAACCCTTGCCACCCGGATTGACCTACGGTTCCAGGAGCGTGCCAAAGAGGTCACCCGTGAGAGAAGGATTCCACGTTTAGCTCCTACTTTCCAGAAACCCGTCATTCCCTCCGTTTCTCCCCAGGTACACTCTCCTGAGCCTATGCAGGTCGACCAGACCAAGATGGTCAAAACCCGTCAGGACTCACGCCGTGCCGAGGGGAGCTGCTTCTACTGTGGCAGTAAGGAGCACCGGATCCGTGCCTGCCCGGAGAGGTCGGGAAACGCCTGTGTCTAGGTTCGCTCAGAGAGGTCCACCTAGACAAGAATAAATCCTCTCCATCCCTGCTGTTGTCTGTTTCGATCATCTACGGGGAGAACCGTTATTTCGAACTAGCCCAACTTGACTCTGGAGCAGCCGGGAACCTTATTTCACAGTCCCTGGTTGAGAAATACCGCATCCCCACCAAACCTCTGGCTGTACCCTTGTCTGTCGCTGCCGTGGATGGGGGCCTCTTACCTCGCCCCATTCAACTCATCACCGAATCCATTACCCTGCAGGTGGGAATGCTGCATTCTGAAAGTATCTCCTTTCATGTTCTGCCTGGACTCTCTCACGCCCTCTTGCTAGGTCTGCCCTGGCTCCAGAGACATGCACCCGTGCTAGACTGGCAAACCGGAGAGGTCCTTCGCTGGGGACAAGACTGTCATAAAACCTGCCTGGTTCCCGTCCATCCCGTCCGTCCCTCTCCTACCCCAGCTAATCTACCTGGACTTCCGATTCCTTATTGGTCTTATGCAGATGTCTTTAATAAAAAGGAGGCAGAGACATTACCACCACATAGACCATACGACTGTCCCATCGATCTGCTACCCGGTACTACTCCTCCCCGTGGGCGTATCTATCCTTTATCCGCTGCTGAGACCCGGTCAATGTCCGAATATATTGAGGAGAATCTGGCCAGAGGATTCATCTGGAAATCTACCTCCCCGGCGGGAGCAGGCTTCTTTTTCGTCAAAAAGAAGGACGGCTCTCTCCGTCCCTGTATAGACTATAGAGGCCTAAACCTGATCACGGTGAAGAATAAGTACCCCCTTCCGCTCATTCCAGAATTATTTGATCGTCTGAGGGGGGCTAGGATCTTCACCAAACTGGACCTTCGTGGGGCGTACAACCTGGTTCGTATTCGTCAGGGGGATGAATGGAAGACGGCATTCAACACCCGGGACGGCCACTATGAATACCTGGTAATGCCCTTTGGTCTCTGTAACGCTCCTGCCGTCTTTCAAGAGTTGGTCAATGACATCTTCCGGGACCTTCTCTACTCCTGCGTAGTGGTGTACCTGGACGACATCTTGGTCTTCTCTCCGGATCTCCAGACTCACCGGAGGGACGTTCGTCAGGTCCTGCTCAGGCTAAGGCAGAACCATCTCTATGCTAAATTTGAGAAGTGCCTCTTTGAGCAGACCTCGCTTCCGTTTCTGGGCTACATTATCTCTCAGACCGGCCTACAAATGGATCCTGAGAAACTGTCTGCCATCGAGAAATGGCCCCGACCGGAGGGGTTGAAGGCCATTCAGCGATTCCTGGGCTTCGCCAACTACTACCGCCTCTTCATACCACACTTCTCTTCCCGGACGGCCCCAATTTCTGCGCTCACCCGTAAAGGTGCTAATCCCAAAGAGTGGCCACCCGAAGCAGAGGAGGCCTTTCTTTCCCTTAAACAGGCCTTCTCTTCCGCCCCGGTGCTGCATCGCCCAGATGGCAACAAGCAGTTCTTCCTGGAAGTTGACGCCTCCTCCTCTGGAGCCGGAGCGGTACTTACTCAAAAATCATCTTCCGGGAGGATGGTAACTTGTGGCTTCTTCTCAAAACTCTTCTCCTCCTCTGAGCGCAACTATTCCATAGGAGACCGAGAGTTATTGGCCATCAAACTGGCATTGGAGGAGTGGCGTTACCTGCTCGAGGGGGCTCTTCACCCGGTAATAATTTACACTGACCACAAGAACTTGGCTTACCTCCAGCATGCCCAGAGACTTAACCCGCGCCAAGCCCGGTGGTCCTTGTTTTTTGCTCGTTTTGATTTTGTCCTTCATTTTCGCCCGGCTGACAAAAAACGTCAAGGCGGACGCCTTGTCTCGATCCTTTCTGGTGTCTGATCTCGAGGAGGATCCGAAACACATCATCGATCCCGCCAGAGTAATGCAGGTGGCTCCCGTGAGTCTAAATCGTCTTCCTCCTGGTAAGACGTTCGTACCAGTACCTGATCGGGAGAAGATCCTACACTGGGGTCATTCGTCTAAACTAGCTGGCCACGCCGGTCAGAAAAAGACCCTCCAGCTTATTACCCGGCACTACTGGTGGCCTAACCTGCACAAGGATGTAATTGACTTTGTTTCTGCCTGTGTGTCCTGCGCCCGCAACAAAGTTCCGAGACACCTGCCGGCCGGCCGCCTCCTACCTCTGCCAGTACCTGCTGCCCCCTGGCAGCATATAGCGATGGACTTCATAACTGATCTGCCCGTCTCTGCCGGTTGTACGGTCATTTGGGTGGTCGCTGACCGCTTTTCCAAGATGGCTCACTTCATTCCACTGCCAGGTCTTCCGTCTGCACCCGAGCTGGCTAAAGACTTTATTCGCCACATCTTCAGTCTTCATGGCCTGCCCCGTCACATCGTGTCGGATCGAGGAGTACAGTTCACTTCCCGTTTCTGGAGAGCCACTTGTAAATTGCTGGACGTCACCCTGGACTTCTCCTCCGCTTACCACCCACAGTCTAATGGTCAAGTGGAGCGGATCAATCAGAACCTGACCAGTTACCTTCGGCACTTCGTTAATGCCCACCATTCTGACTGGGTGGATCTCCTGCCATGGGCCGAATTCTCGTACAACAATCACGAGAGCGAGTCTTCCTCCAAATCCCCGTTTTTTGTAGTCTACGGTCAGCATCCTCGGATCCCGTTTCCCGTCTCCACCTCGGTGGACAATCCGGCTGCGGAATCTCTTGTTAACAAATTTTCCTCCATATGGGAGAGTACCCGGTCCGCACTCCTTCTGTCATCCGAGCGTATGAAAAGACACGCTGACAAAAAACGTCTGGACCCTCCTCAATTCCGCCCTGGGGATAAAGTCTGGCTCTCGTCCAAATATGTCCGGCTCAAGATCCCTTCCTATAAGTTAGGGCCTCGGTTCATCGGCCCACTGGAGGTCATCAGTCAGATCAACCCGGTGGCCTATAAATTGAAACTCCCGGCCAACTTACGGATCCCTAACTCCTTCCATGTATCTCTCCTCAAACCTGTGGTGCTTAACTCTTTTTCCAAGTCTACAGGTACGCCTCCTGCTCCGGTTTCTGCTGAGGACGAGTTTGAGGTAGAGAACATTCTTGCCACCAAAAGGGTAAGAGGAAAGACCTTTTTCCTGGTAGATTGGAAGGGGTTTGGTCCTGAGGAGAGAACGTGGGAGCCCCGGGAGAACATCCATGCCCCTCTCATCCTAGCTAAATTTCTGTCTGGCCTAAAAAAGGGGGGGCCTAAAGGGGGGGGTACTGTAGTGCCGGCGTCCCTGCCCTCTGCTAGGCAGGGACGCTGCTCCTCTCACCGCTCTGCTCCGTGCCCAGCATCCTCCCCCCGCTCTGCTGTCAGCGCGCGCTCCGTCCCGGCGTCCTCCTCCTGCTCTGCTCTCAGCGCGCGCTCCTTCCCGGCCCCTGTGCTTAGGGCGCGCGCGCGCGCGCTCCCCTCCTCTTAAAGGGGCCGCGCGCGCCGCCCTAAAGAGTCCCCGGCCAATGGCCGGAGGACTTCATCATATATAAGGCACCTCCTCCAAAATGGAGGTGCCCGAGCAATGTTGTTTGCACCTGTGTCTCACCTGTGCTTCAGCCCTCAGGTCCCGTTGCCAGTTACCTGCCAGTTACCTGCCAGTTACCTGCCTGATTCCTGCCAGTTACCTGCCTGATTCCTGCCTGAATACTTGTTACCTGTCTGCCAGTCTGAGGTCCGACGGTCTGCCTTACTACTCCTGTCAGTCTGTCTAAGGACCAGCCTGCCCGCTCACCTGGGAGCGCATATCAGCTACCTGCCTGCTTGCCTGAGGTCCGACGGTCTGCCTTACTACTCCGGTCAGTCTGTCTATGGACCAGCTTGCCCGCTCACCTGGGAGCGCTTCTCCGTTACCTGCCTGCTTGCCAGCCCGGAGGCTCCGTTGTCACGTGCTGTGACCACCAGCTATCTCAGAGACTCTTGCCCGCTCACCTGGGAGCGCATCTCCGTTACCTGCCTGCTTGCCAGCCCGGAGGTCCCGTTGTCACGTGCGGTGACCACCAGCTATTCCAGAGACTCTTGCCCGCTCACCTGGGAGCGCTTCTCCGTTACCTGCCTGCCTGCCAGCCCGGAGGCTCCGCCGTCACGTGCCGTGACCACCTGCTATTCCAGAGACTCTCGCTTGCTCACCTGGGAGCACCAATCTACCATCTGCCTGCTAGCCTACCCGGAGGCTCTGCCATCACAGGTCGTACCTACCCCTTACCCAGAGACTGCCCTGATCACTTGCCGTATCTCCCTGTCCGTTCATCCAGAGACTGCCACCCGCTCCCTTACAAGGGCCGCCCCCTTGTATAGTAGCTCAGAGGTTCCGCCTCCCGGACCCGTTACAACAGAGGTTGGCCCACAGTCTACTGTTAATATGATCAGGCAGTCCACACCTAGTGTGAATGCTTTGGTCAGTCAATCCATTTTTTATTATTAACGGCCTTCGGTTGAAACTCAAGCTATGAAGACTGGATGAATTAATGATCTTTAGGAAGATCAATTTTGTGAAAGACTACATAGGTCCACTAGGGTCTTCTACACCGTTATCTTGATAGTGTCAATCATTTGGATTGGTTGCTGGTCTTCCTCTTTGCTTTCTTCCTTCTATACTTCATAGCATGATGTCCTTTTCCATTGATTGCTGTCTTCCATTCATCCTTAGACTAGTGTAAATGCTGTTGTCAGTCAGTCCACAACTAATTCAAACGTTGTGGACTGTCAGTCCTTTAAAATGCTGTGGTCATTCAGTCCACAGTGTAGTCTTAATAGTGTGGTCAGTGTCTTGTAATCGCGGTATTGATTGTTACACCGCTGATTACAAGGCTATTCTATGAAACAGAATAAGAAATTCCTCACTTTAGAAGACAGAGGATAAGGAAAAGAAATGTTCCTTATGTCTCTACCTAAGATATGGTTGTGTTATACTAGGAGTTGTGTATAGAAAATATACATATGTAAACCACTAACAGTATATTCTCATGTATCAGAAAGGTGTTGTCACACCTCCGCAGTTCTAGAACTTATGCCTTGACTGACTATTATCAGTAATTAATATGAATATTAATTACCTGTTATGTGACTTTATAATTTCTTTTCTTGGAGTCCACAAGGAAACATTTCAAATCCCACGATGTCAATGGGCGTCAGTCACCTGTAAATATTCAAAAGAGTGATAATATGTTCC
Source organism: Phyllobates terribilis (assembly GCF_046119375.1). Lineage (NCBI taxonomy): Eukaryota > Metazoa > Chordata > Amphibia > Anura > Dendrobatidae > Phyllobates > Phyllobates terribilis. Next base: position 752,948,803 of record NW_027362764.1, read on the forward strand.
TGCTACATGCTATACACACCAAAAAGTATAACACTCTAGGGCCAAAATTACTTATTTCAAAGATAAAGACTGTGGTCAGTCGCTCTGCATTTTATTATAAAAATTGTAGTCAGACAGTCCACAATCTATTTTAAATTTTATGCTCAATTGGTTCACAGTCTACTGTAAATGTGGTCAGGCAGTCCACATCTAGTGTATATGTAGCGCCCCGAGGGTTCGGCCGCTACAGGGGTATTGCACCTCTGCCAGAGGTGTGATATTCCACTCCCGGGTAAGGATGGAGTGTGGACCAGGGCTCAGTTAGCTGCATACAGCACACTCACCCCATTTCCGAGGGACAGTTCAACGGTGCTCCCATTAGACAGAAATGCAGGCACGACAGACCATGTCCCTGGCTGGAGTGGGGAGGGGGGAGGAATACCCAGTGATGTAGGAGCAGATAGGGGACGGATCCTGAGCGCAGGTAGGAGCTCATTGGTTGCTGGTCACCTGGGCTCATGTTCTAAGGGAAGGTATAAAAAGTGGGCACCATCTTAGATCTAGGTTCGTTCATTCTTTCTGTCCAGTGAGAGAGGACAGGGAGCAGAGGCTCTTTAGGAGCTCTGCTCAGAGGCAGGCCTAGAGAAAAGGCCGGGAACAGAAAGGAGCAAGAACAGAAAGGAACAGAAACAGCAAGGAACAGCAGGGAAAGAGAGAGAGAAGAACAGAAGGGCTCAGGAGCAAGAAGGCAGAAGGGACCCTAAGAACCCACGAGAATACAGAGTGAAGGGTCAGGCAGATTAAGGGTACCGGATCCCAAGTTGGTGGAGGAGACACAACCCTCAGCCAAAGACTGGAGGTCGTGATCATTTATTGGTGCGACACCTCATTAAACCTGCTAGGAAGGCACCATATAGAACTGCGGGGAACGGGATCCACGTTTACCCGCACAAGTCCGCGGCAGTTGGACAAAAGTGGGTCACTGGTGAGGCAGGCCAGAGAAAGGATAAAAGGGGGTCCTGGCCATGCTCCTGAACTGCCTGGGGGTTGACCGAGCCCCTCACCTGGTGGACACCGCACGGCTTGGGTGGTCACTACCTGAACAGAAGTGACCCGGAGAATCTGAACTGTGAGTAAAAGGCATTGGACTGTAGTACGTTGTCTGTGTACTCTTTCGCTCCTCCAGCACTAATTGTACTGGGACTTCCTGCACCATCACCCCCACCATCCACTGCACTGCCCTGGGGTTACACTCTTCCCGTGGGGAGTTATAAAATTTCAGCTGCGCATACCATCAACCTCAGGGGACTGCCTTGCAGCGGCGGTTCCTAATAACCGCAATCCACGGGTGGCGTAGTCGGACATACAAACAGCGCATCGCAGACTACCAATGGCCTGACCACCCTGAGCCACGGAACCGGGTAGCCACTACTACCCCCCACCGTTCCCCTATTGCCCGGATCCGAGTGCCCCACGGCCCAGGGGGCGAGTCATATATGCTGTGGTCAGTCAGTCAGTCCATTCTTTATAATTAATGGCCTTCGGTTGAAACTGAGCCATGACGACTTGATGAATTAATGATCTTTAGGAAGATCAATTGTTGTGGAAGACTAGATAGGTCCACTAGGGTCTTCTTCACCATTATCTTGATAGTATCAATCCATTGGATTGGTTGCTGGTCTTGCTCTTTGCTTTCTTCCTTCTATACTTCAAAGTATGATGTCCTTTTCCATTTATTGCTGTCTTTCATTCAATCCTTAGACTAGTGTAAATGCTGTGGTCATTCAGTCCACAGTGTAATTTTAATATTGTGGTCAATCTCTTGTAATCGCGGTATTGATTGTTACACCGCTGATTACAAGGTTATTCTATGAAATAGGATAGGGGATTCCTCACTTTAGAAGACAGAGGTTGGCCCACAGTCTAGTCTACTGTAAATGTGGTCAAGCAGTCCACACCTAGTATGAATGCTGTAGTCAGGCAGTCCACACCTAGTGTGAATGCTGTGGTCAGTCAGCCCATTTATTATTATTAACGGCCTTCGGTTGAAACTCTAGCAATGACGACTGGATGAATTAACGATCTTTAGGAAGATCAATTATGTGAAAGACTTCTTAGGTCCACTAGGGTCTTCTCCACCGTTATCTTGATAGTGTCAATCCATTGGATTGGCTGCTGGTCTTCCTCTTTGCTTTCTTCCTTCTATTCCTCCGAGTATGTTGTCCCTTTCCAGTAATTGCTGTCTTCCAGTCAATCCATAGACTAGTGTAAATGCTGTTGTCAGTCAGTCCACAACTAATTCAAACGCTGTGGACTGTCAGTCCTTTTAAATGCTGTGGTCATTCAGTCCACAGTGTAGTCTTAATAGTGTGGTCAGTCTCTTGTAATCGCGGTATTGATTGTTACACCGCTGATTACAAGGCTTTTCTCTGAAATAGAATAGGGGATTTCTCACTTTAGAAGACAGAGGTTGGCCCACAGTCTACTGTAAATAAGATCAGGCAGTCCACAACTAGTGTGAATGCTGTGGTCAGTCAGTCCATTTTTTATTATTAACGGCCTTCGGTTGAAACTCTAGCCATGACGACTGGATGAATTAACGATCTTTGGGAAGATCAGTTTTGTGCAAGACTAGATAGGTCCACCAGGGTTTTCTTCACCATTATCTTGATACTGTCAATCCTTTGGATTGGTTGCTGGTCTTCTTCTTTTCCTTCTTCCTTCTATTCTTCCGAGTATGATGTCCCTTTCCAGTAATTTCTGTCCTCCAGTAAATCCATAGACTAGTGTAAATGCTGTTGTCAGTCAGTCCACACCTAATTTAAATGCTGTGGACTGTCAGTCCTTGTAAATTTTGTGGTCAATTGGTCCACAGTGTTGTCTTAATACTGTGGTCAGTCTCTTGTAATCGCTGAATTGATTGTTACACCGCTGATTACAAGTCTATTCTATAAAACAGAATAAGGGATTCCTCACTTTAGAATACAGAGGATAAGGAAAAGAAATTTCCTTATGTCTCTACCTAAGATATGGTTGTGTTATACTAGGAGTTGTGTATAGAAAATATACATATGTAAACCACTAACAGCATATTCTCATGTATCAGAGAGGTGTTGTCACACCTCCGCAGGTCTAGAACTTATGCCTAGACCGACTATTATCAGTAATTAATATGAATATTAATTACCTGTTATGTGACTTTCCACATTCTTTTCTTGGAGTCCACAAGGAAACATTTCAAATCCCACCAAGTCAAAGGGCATCAGTCACCTGTAAATATTCAAAAGAGTGATAATATGTTCCTGCTACATGCTATACACACCAAAAAGTATAACACTCTAGGGCCAAAATTACTTATTTCAAAGATAAAGACTGTGGTCAGTCGGTCTGCATTTTATTATAAAAATTGTAGTCAGATAGTCCACAGTCTATTTTAAATTTTCTGCTCAATCGTTTCACATTATACTGTAAGTGTGGTCAGGCAGTCCACATCTAGTGTATATGCTGTGCAACATCCCTGGCGGCATGCTTGCATGGTGCACCACCTCCCACCATGCAAGACCGCAATCTTACCCTTCACTCCAGCCTGCAAGCCGTGTTCCTGTTCATGCTGTGTGCATTCCTCTTGACTGTCTGCTTAGAGCGGCGGCCCGGTTAGTTTCTGATTCTTATAGCTGCTGTGGGCACACCCCTAATGCGTCTCCAGCTTATTGCTGTCAGTAACTAGATATTTAAACCCCCTCCACCCAGAAGGAGGTGCCTGTGCAACACCTTCACTCAGTTTGTTCTTGCAACTGTATTGCCAGGTCCTGTCCTCTTACCTGTATCTTCTAGTCTGTGTCCGCCATCTCTGGTGGCTGTATACCTAGACCTGTTACCTGTGTCTTCTAGTCCGTCTCCGCCATCTCTGGGGGCTGTATACCCAGACCCGTTTCTGTATCTCGTTGCAGTAGCAGTTCCTGTGTGAACTGTCTCCTAGTCTGTTACTTGTTTTGTCTGTATGTCCGTACCCTCCCTTTTCCTGCATTGACTGAACCTGCACCTAGAATCATAGAATCATAGAATCATAGAATCATAGAATGGTAGAGTTGGAAGGGACCTCCTGGGTCATCTGGTCCAACCCCCTGCTCAAAGCAGGATTCACTAGATCATCTCAGACAGATGTCTGTCCAGCCTCTGTTTGAAGACGTCCATTGAAGGGGAACTCACCACCTCTCGTGGAAGCCTGTTCCACTCATTAATCACCCTAACTGTCAAAAAGTTTTTTCTAATATCTAATCTGTGTCTCCTCCCATTTAGTTTCATCCCATTGCTTCTAGTCTTTCCTTGTGCAAATGAGAATAAAGATGATCCTTCTACAATGTGACAGCCCTTGACATATTTGTAGACAACTATTAAGTCTCCTCTCAGTCTTCTTTTTTGCAAGCTAAACATTCCCAAATCCTGCAACCGTTCCTCATAGGACATGGTTTGCAGACCAGTCACCATTCTGGTCGCTCTTCTCTGAACTTGCTCCAGTTTGTCTATGTCTTTTTTAAAATGTGGTGCCCAAAACTGTACACAGTATTCCAGATGAGGTCTGACCAAAGAGGAGTAAAGACCGATAATGACTTCACGTGATCTAGACTGTATGCTTCTGTTAATACATCCCAGAATTGTATTTGCCTTTTTTGCTGCTGCAATTCGTTGTCTCTGTACTTCTGTTTGTGAGTTTTGTGTCCACTAGCTACTTCATTATAAGTACCTTGTGTGTTTCTAGTTCTGCTTGTCTCCTTTCCCTTCCTTTGTATCTACCTTCTGTGTTCTAGCCATCTTTCTGTATTTTCCTATGTGTTCCATGGGAACAGAGCCCTGTCCTCTCTGCCTGCTTCGTCAGCCCTGTTCTGTTCTGCCTTGTCCACCGCTCCAGCGGTTCCTTTCTGCTCTGCCTTGTATACCGCACCTGCGGTTTAGCTCCGCTCCACTTGTTCTCCACGTATGCGTTTTTTTGCTCAGCTTTGCTTTTCTACCACATCTGCGGGTTTTGCTCTGCTCAGCTTTGTCTACTGCATCTGCGGTTTTGCTCTGCTTTGCTTGTCTACCGCATCTGTTGGTTTTGCTCTGCTCAGCTTTGTCTACCGCATCTGCGGTTTTGCTCTGCTCAGCTTTGTGTACCGCATCTGCGGTTTTGCTCTGCTTTGCTTGTCTACCGCATCTGCGGATTTTGCTCTGCTCAGCTTTGTCTACCGCATCTGCGGTTTTGCTCTGCTCAGCTTTGTCTACCGCATCTGTGGTTTTGCTCTGCTTTGCTTGTCTACCGCATCTGCGAGTTTTGCTCTGCTCAGCTTTGTCTACAGCATCTGCAGTTTTGCTCTGCTTTGCTTGTCTACCGCATCTGCGGGTTTTGCTCTGCTCAGCTTGTCTACCGCCTCAGCGGGTTTTGCTCTGCTCAGCTTGTCTACCGCATCTGCGGTTTTGCTCTCTGCCTAGTCTACCGCTCCGGCGGTTCCTTTCTGCTTTGCCGTGTTCACCGCACCTGCGGTTTAGTTTTGCTCTGCTAGCTCACCGCTCCGGCGGATCCTCTTTGCTCTGCCTTGTCCACCGCACTTGCGGTTTAGTTCTGCTCTGCCTTGTCCTCCGCTCCAGCGGTTTCGCTTTACTCTACTTGTCTACCGAATCTGCGGCTCTGTTCCTGTCTCCCAGTCTGTACTGGACTCTAGCCAGCTTGCGCTCCAACCTGCTAGTACCCACCTGTCCGCACTCCAGCCATGCTTGCTAGTACCCCATCTGTCTGCACACCAGCCTTGCTTACTAGTACCCCCCTGTCTGCATACCTGCCATGCCTGCCAGGGCCCACCTGTCTGTATGCCAGCTTAACCTGCCTGTTCATGCATTCTCCAATGTGGGTCAACAGCTGTGACTGGGGTCTGACCTGGTGTAGCACCTGGTCCCTCTGCTCGGTTCCTTCTTGGTTCACGGAGTCGTTAGCCGCCGTGCGACCTTGGTCGGATCGGGTTGATACTTAGTTACGACCCTCCAAGCACTCCTCGGTTCATGGTACAGTGGGATCACTAATCATGCTCACGTCAGTCAGCCCGGGCATGAGCGTAACATGCTGTGGTCAGTCAGTCAGTCCATTCTTTATAATTAATGGCCTTCGGTTGAAACTCGAGCCATGACGACTTGATGAATTAATGATCTTTAGGAAGATCAATCTTGTGCACGACTAGATAGGTCCACTAGGGTCTTCTTCACCATTTTCTTGATAGTATCAATCCATTGGATTGGTTGCTGGTCTTGCTCTTTGCTTTCTTCCTTCTATATTTCAAAGTATGATGTCCTTTTCCATTGATTGCTGTCTTCCAGTCAATCCTTAGACTAGTGTAAATGCTGTTGTCAGTTAGTCCACAGCTAATTTAAACGCTGTGGACTGTCAGTCCTTTTAAATGCTGTGGTCATTCAGTCCACAGTGTAGTCTTAATAGTGTGGTCAGTCTCTTGTAATCGCGGTATTGATTGTTACATCGCTGATTGCAAGGCTATTCTCTGAAATAGAATAGGGGATTCCTCACTTTAGAAGACAGAGGTTGGCCCACAGTCTACTGTAAGTAGGATCAGGCAGTCCACAACTAGTGTGAATGCTGTGGTCAGTCAGTCCATTTTTTATTAATATCGGCCTTCGGTTGAGACTCTAGCCATGACGACTGGATGAATTAACGATCTTTGAGAAGATCAATTTTGTGCAAGACTAGATAGGTCCACTAGGGTTTCCCTAACCATTATCTTGATAGTGTCAATCCTTTGGATTGGCTGCTGGTCTTCCTCTTTGCTTTCTTCCTTCTATTCTCCCGAGTATGATGTCCCTTTCCATTAATTGCTGTCTTCCAGTCAATCCATAGACTAGTGTAAATGCTGTTGTCAGTTAGTCCACACCTAATTTAAATGCTGTGGACTGTTAGTCCTCGTAAATTTTGTGGTCAGTTGGTCCACAGTGTTGTCTTAATGCTGTGGTCAGTCTCTTGTAATCGCGGTATTGATTGTTACACCGCTTAATACAAGGCTATTCTATGAAACAGAATAAGGGATTCCTCACTTGAGAAGACAGAGGATAAGGAAAAGAAATGTTCCTTATGTCTCTACCTAAGATATGGTTGTGTTATACTAGGAGTTGTGTATAGAAAATATACATATGTAAACCACTAACAGTATATTCTCATGTATCAGAAAGGTGTTGTCACACCTCCGCAGGTCTAGAACTTATGCCTAGACTGACTATTATCAGTAATTAATATGAATATTAATTACCTGTTATGTGACTTTCCACATTCTTTTCTTGGAGTCCACAAGGAAACATTTCAAATCCCACCATGTCAGTGGGCGTCAGTCACCTGTAAATATTCAAAAGAGTGATAATATGTTCCTGCTACATGCTATACACACCAAAAAGTATAACACTCTAGGGTCAAAATTACTTATTTCAAAGATAAAGACTGTGGTCAGTCGGTCTGCATTTTATTATAAAAATTGTAGTCAGACAGTCCACAGTCTATCACAAATTTTATGCTCAGTCGTTTCAGAGTCTACTGTAAATGTGGTCAGGCAGTCCACACCTAGTGTATATGCTGTGGTCAGTCAGTCAGTCCATTCTTTATAATTAATGGCCTTCGGTTGAAACTTGAGCCATGACGACTTGATGAATTAATGATCTTGAGGAAGATTAATCTTGTGCAAGACTAGATAGGTCCACTAGGGTCTTCTTCACCATTTTCTTGATAGTATCAATCCATTGGATTGGTTGCTGGTCTTGCTCTTTGCTTTCCTCCCTCTATACTTCAAAGTATGATGTCCTTTTCCAGTGATTGCTGTCTTCCAGTCAATCCTTAAACTAGTGTAAATGCTGTTGTCAGTCAGTCCACAACTAATTCAAACGCTGTGGACTGTCAGTCCTTTTAAATGCTGTGGTCATTCAGTCCACAGTGTAGTCTTAATAATGTGGTTTGTCTCTTGTAATCGCGGTATTGATTGTTACACCGCTGATTACAAGGCTATTCTATGAAATAGAATAGGAGATTCCTCACTTTAGAAGACAGAGGTTGGCCCACAGTCTACTGTAAATATGATCAGGCAGTCCACAACTAGTGTGAATGCTGTAGTCAGGCTGTCCATTTTTTATTATTAACGGCCTTCGGTTGAAACTCTAGCCATGACGACTGGATGAATTAACGATCTTTGGGAAGATCAATTTTGTGCAAGACTAGATAGGTTCACTAGGGTTTTCTTCACCATTATCTTGATAGTGTCAATCCTTTGGATTGGTTGCTGGTCTTCCTCTTTGCCTACTTCCTCCTATTCTTCCGAGTATGATTTGCCTTTCCAGTAACTGCTGTCTTCCAGTCAATCCATAGACTAGTGTAAATGCTGTTGTCAGTCAGTCCACAACTAATTTAAACGTTGTGGACTGTCAGTCCTTTTAAATGCTGTGGTCATTCAGTCCACAGTGTAGTCTTAATAGTGTGGTCAGTCATTTGTAATCGCGGTATTGATTGTTACACCGCTGATTACAAAGGTATTCCATGTAAAAGAATAGGGGATTCCTCACTTTAGAACACAGAGGTTGGCCCACAGTCTATTGTAAATATGATCAGGCAGTCCACAACTAGTGTGAATGCTGTGGTCAGTCAGCCCATTTTTTATTATTAACGGCCTTCGGATGAAACTCTAGCCATGACGACTGGATGAATTAACGATCTTTAGAAAGATCAATTTTGTGAAAGACTAGATAGGTCCAGTAGGGTCTTCTCCACCGTTATCTTGATAGTGTCAATTCTTTGGATTGGTTGCTGGTCTTACTCTTTGCTTTCCTCCTTCTATACTTCAAAGTATGATGTCCTTTTCCAGTGATTGCTGTCATCCAGTCAATCCATAGACTAGTGTAAATGCTGTTGTCAGTCAGTCCACACCTAATTTAAATGCTGTGGACTGTCAGTCCTCGTAAATTTTGTGGTCAATTGGTCCACAGTGTAGTCTTAATACTGTGGTTAGTCTCTTGTAATCGCGGTATTGATTGTTACACCGCTAATTACAAGTCTATTCTATAAAACAGACTAAGGGATTCCTCACTTTAGAATACAGGGGATAAGAAAAAGAAATTTCCTTATGTCTCTACCTAAGATATGGTTGTGTTATACTAGGAGTTGTGTATAGAAAATATACATATGTAAACCACTAACAGTATATTCTCATGTATCAGAGAGGTGTTGTCACACCTCCGCAGGTCTAGAACGTATGCGTAGACTGACTATTATTAGTAATTTAATATGAATATTAATTACCTGTTATGTGACTTTCCACATTCTTTTCTTGGAGTCCACAAGGAAACATTTGAAATCCCACCATGTCAAAGGGCGTCAGTCACCTGTAAATATTCAAAAGAGTGATAATATGTTCCTGCTACATGCTATACACACCAAAAAGTATAACACTCTAGGGCCAAAATTACTTATTTCAAAGATAAAGACTGTGGTCAGTCGGTCTGCATTTTATTATAAAAATTGTAGTCAGACAGTCCACTTTATGCTCAATTGGTTCACAGTCTACTGTAAATATGGTCTGGCAGTCCACATCTAGAGAATATGCTGTGGTCAGTCAATATTTCATTATTAATGGCCTTTGGTAGAAACTCTAGCAATGATGTGTCAGGTATTGGGTGTTTGCTGGATCTGAAATGGGTTCAGAATCATCAGTGGATTCTGTGGTCTACCATCCTGGTTCAGCCAGGGCAGATGCTGCTTAGCATCATTATCAGTCCCAACGACTAGCTGGTGCACAAGATGTGCAGGTTGTCTCTTGGGTATTTGTGCCTAGCAACATGAAGCATAGGTTGCGGAGGGAGACAGGGCTTCTGCAGCCTAAGTCCAGGATGCATCGCACTGAGCATTCCCGTTACATGGCGGACCGTGATTGGTGGTTTGGGAGTCAGCTGACCCGGTGACCTGGCACCGCCTGATTGGTCGTGGGTGACGTCACCAATGGTGTGACGGTGCGCAGGGCTTAATCTTTAAAAGACACGCCCACAAACATGGCAGCGCGCTCTGATCTTTGAGCAATGATGGTGTGTGGACGCTTAGTCTCTTGGGCTCCACGTGTGTTTTATTTTCTGCTAGGCAGGTGTAGTGGAAATAGGCAGGCTAGTTGAAATAGGCAGGTAGCTTCGTCTCACGGTCTGGCTCAGGCAAAGGGGTCGCCTTACACCCCAAGCAGCCTGCAGACCCCCCAGGCTGCATCGCGGACCCCGGGTTCGGTTGTGTTTCATTATAATAAAGCTGTTTGCAATCGTCCCCTTAACAGTATCAGAGAGGCAGGGTCTTGCTGAACATGGCTGACAACCAGCAACTGCAGCGCTATATACAGCAACTTGAGGCCAGACTTAGGACTCTGGAACAAGCTGCCCCGGTCGCTGATATCACTGCAGTAGCTACCCAGGCGGCTTCTCAAGCAGCCAATCTGGTTAACACGGCTGTGGTGAATGCTGCGACAGCTGCAACTGCCCCATTACCCCGTTTTGCTCTCCCAGAAAAATTTTCTGGGGACAGTAAATCCTGCAGGGGTTTTATTAATTTATGCGCCATTCATTTGAAGATGATGGAGGCACGGTTCCCCTCCGAAAGAGCCAAAGTGGGTTATTTCATCTCATTACTCTCCCACAGGGCTCTGGAGTGGGCTACTCCTCTATGGGAGCGAAATGATCCGGTTGTGGCTAATGCGGGTCTTTTCCTTAAGACCCTAAAGAGTGTATTCCTAGGTCCTCATAGTCATGCATGATACGCTCTTAAGCTTCTTGCGTTGATCCAGGGTTCGGCCACTGCCAGCCACTATGCCATCCAGTTCAGAACCTTAGCGGCTGAACTGGATTGGCCTGAGCGTTCGCTTATCCCGGTGTTTTGGAGGGGGTTGGCAGGGCATATTAAAGATGCTCTAGCTACCAGAGAGATCCCAACCTCTCTGGAAGAGTTGATCACTCTCGCTAACCGAATAGATCTGCGTCATGCAGAACGCAAGTTAGAGCTGGAGATTTCCAGACCCCGGTTTCGGTTGGCATCCTCTTTCTCTAGACCTATCTCCAAACCCGCGGGTCTCGACCCGAAGCCTGAGGATATGGATATATCCCGGACTAAGTCTAAACCCCCTTGTTCCCGACCTGCACATCTCTTGGAGTACCCCGTTAATAAGGGTTCCAAGCGGTCGGGAAACCAGGGTGTCTAACCACTGTTGGAGTGGGGGTGTTAGATTCAGGGGTTTCCTCCTCCAAATTATTGTATGAGGTGACGTTGTCCGTCGGAACAACCATGGTTACTGCCAGGGCGTGGGTGGATTCTGGAGCCGATGGCAATTTTTGTCATCAACATTTGCCCAGAGGCATGCCATCCCTATGGAGTTACTGCCCAAGCCAATGAACATCAGTGTGGTCAACGGTTCTCTGCTGGACACACAAATCACTCATCAGTCAGCCCCCCTCACCATGTCGTTTCCTCAGGGTCACCGGGAGGTTATCTCTTTCCTTATTATCCCCGGGGGATTAGATGAGGTGCTATTGGGTCTCCCTTGGCTAGGTTGTCACACTCCACACATTGATTGGAGTACAGGGAGAATTTCTTCCTGGGGTAAGAATTGTGTGCCTCAATGTATGGTTACAGCCGCCCGGAGGGTAGTCTCAGATCCTTCTCCCGACTTGTCCGCTCTGCCAGTACAATATCGGAGTTTTGCGGACGTCTTTTCCAAAAAGGGTGCAGAGACTCTACCCCCCCACCGACCTTATGACTGTCCTATTGACTTGGTCCCCGGTACGGAGCCCCCTTGCGGTAGGGTTTATCCCCTCTCTGTACCCGAGACCCAGGCCATGTCAGACTATATCAAAGAGAACCTGGCCCGGGGGTTTATCTGAAAATCGGTCTCTCATGCTGGAGCTGGGTTTTTCTTCGTCCTGAAGAGGGTGATTTACGTCCCTGCATTGATTACAGAGGACTAAATGCCATCACCATCAAAAATAAATACCCTCTGCCCCTTATTTCTGAACTATTCGACATGATGCGAGGGGCTAACATCTTCACTAAATTGGACCAGCGAGGGGCCTATAATCTTGTGCGAATCCGTGAGGGTGACGAGTGGAAAATAGCCTTTAACACTCGTGATGGTCATTACGGGTATCTCATCATGCCTTTCGGGTTATGCAATGCCCCTGCAGTTTTTCAAGATTTTGTCAACGATATCTTTCGGGATTTGCTGCTATCTTCCGTGGTAGTCTATCTTGATGATATCCTTATCTTTTCCCCGGACCTCTCCACACACAGAGAGGATGTTCGCAGAGTTTTTGAACGATTGCGAGCAAATTCTTTGTATTGTAAGCTGGAGAAGTGTCAGTTTGAACGAGAGTCTCTGCCGTTCCTGGGCTACATCATATCCAGTAAGGGATTGACTATGGACCCACAAAAGTTGGTGGCGGTACAGAACTGGCAGGAGCCCCACTCCCTTAAAGCGGTACAATGCTTCATGGGCTTTATCAACTACTACCGGCAGTTCATACCACATTTTTCCACACTGGTGGCTGCTTTAGCCGCTTTAACCAGGAAGGGTGCCAATCCCAAGAATTGGTCTAAGGAGACATCCGAGGTGTTCCAGGAGATTAAGTCCTATTTTTTAGAGCTCCCATTCTCCATCGCCCGGATGTGGACAAGCCATTTTTCCTGGAGGTCGATGCCTCCTCTGTGGGAGCAGGAGCGGTTCTCTCTCAATAGAATGAACAGGGTCGGACAAGACCATGTTTTTTCTTCTCCAAGACCTTCTCTCCAGCAGAGAAGAATTATACGATTGGTGACAAAGAGTTACTTGCTATTAAGATGGCTTTTTCGGAATGGAGGTACCTCTTGGAGGGAGCTAAACTTCCTTTCGTGGTATATTCCGATCATAAAAATCTTTCGTACCTACAGACGGTGCAGCGTCTTAACCCGAGGTAGGCCAGGTGGTCTCTTTTCTTTTCCCGGTTCAATTTCTCTATTCACTTTTTAAAAGGGGAAAAGAACCCCCGGGCGGATGCTTTGTCCCAGTCTATGGATATGGCTGAGGATGAGGACGAGCCCAGGCTTATTTTTCCTCCAGAGTGTATGCGGACGGTGGCTCCAGTGTCTCTAAACCAGGCCCTCCGGGGAGGACATTGGTTCCTCCTAATTTACAGAATGAGGTACTCTCCTGGGCACATGCCTCTAAGATCGGAGGTCATTTTGGGGTCAAACGTACCACGAAGTTTCTCCAACGGTCGTATTGGTGGCCTCGGTTATCTCAGGACATTAAAGAATATGTCCAAGCGTGTGTCTCCTGTGCAAGAAACAAATCGTCCCGTCAGAAGCCGGCTGGTCTTCTTCATCCGTTACCCGTGGCGGATAGACCTTGGGAGCTGGTTGGGATGGATTTTATTGTCGAGTTACCTAAGTCCCGGGGAAACGTGACAATATGGGTGGTGTCTGACCATTTTTCTAAGATGGTTCACCTGGTTCCTCTGCCTAGGGTTCCCTCTTCCCGGGTTCTGGTATCACTGTTCATTTGTCACGTTTTCCGTCTCCACGGAATGCCTGATAGGATTGTCTGTGAAAGGGGTCCACAGTTTTCCTCCCGGTTCTGGAAAGAATTGTGTAATTTGCATAGCATTGAACTGAATCTTTCTACTGCCTATCACCCGGAGACCAATGGTCTGGTGGAACGCACTAACCAGACGCTTGTGACATACTTGCGTCATTTAGTTTCGGCAAACCAGAATGACTGGGCGATATTGCTCCCCTGGGTAGAGTTTGCCCTAAACAACGCTGTGGCAGATTCCACAGGTCAGACTCCGTTTCTCCTAAATAATGGCTAACATCCGCGAGTCCCGGTTCCTATGCCAGTTTCCTCTGTGGAACCTGGGGTCAGAGATTGGGCTCTGGAGGCGCGGGAGGTTTGGGATCATACCCAGGATGCGATATTGGCCTCCAAGAATCGAATGAGAGAGTCGGCTGACACTCATCGCCGTCCAGCCCCTGTATTCTCCCCGGGCGACAGGGTGTGGCTCGCGGCTCGCAATATCAGAGTACGCGGGGAATCCGCTAAGTTTGCCCCCCGTTTTATTGGTCATTTCAGAATTTTGGCCCACATAAACCCCGTTGTGTACTGGTTACAGTTACCACGACACATGAGGATTCACGACACTTTTCATGTGTCGCTCCTTAAGCCGGTTCGCCTGACCAAATTCTCTGAACCCCAACCTGCTCCAGACTCCAGGGGTGATGATTTCGAGGTACAGGCGATTGTGGGGTCTAAGATGGTTCATGGAAAAAAATATTACCTTGTACACTGGAGGGGCCATGGATCTCAGGATTGTTCATGGGAACCAGTGGACCACATTCATGCTCCATTGCTCATTGAGGAATATGAGTGTCAAGTGGAGGGTTATAATGTTTGGTGTTGGGTGTTTGCTGGATCTGAGATGGGTTCAGAATCATCAGTGGATTCTGTGGTCTCCCATTCTGGTCCAGCTGGGGCAAATGCTGCTCAGCATCGTCGTCGGTCCCAACGCCTAGCTGGTGCACAAGATGTGCAGGTTGTCTCTTGGGTATTTGTGCCTAGCAACATGAAGCATAGGTTGCGGAGGGAGACAGGGCTTCTGCAGCCTAAGTCCAAGATGCATCGCACTGAGCATGCCCGTGACATGGCGGACCGTGATTGGTGGTTTGGGAGTCAGCTGACCCGGTGACCTGGCACCGCCTGATTGGTCGCAGGTGACGTCACCAATGGTGCGACGGTGGGCAGGGCTTAATCTTTAAAAGACCCGCCCACAAACATGGCGCGCTCTGATCTTTGAGCAATGATGGTGTTGTGTGGACACTTGGTCTCTTGGGCTCCACGTGTGTTTTAGTTTCTGCTAGGCAGGTGTAGTGGAAGTAGGCAGGCTAGTTGAAATAGGCAGGTAGCTTCGTCTCACGGTCTGGCTCAGGCAAAGGGGTCGCCTTACACCCCAAGCAGCCTGCAGACGCCCTATCCCTGATAACACCTGTAAGCCACGTGGAGTGATACTCCTCAGTTTGGTAGCACGCCGGCTGGAGGCACGTATGCGCCGGCGTGAGTCACACATGCATCCAAGCGCCAACAGCGTAGTCCCTGTGCTGCAACAGGTCTACAGATATATTATTTATCGCACATCTCCCGTGCCGTTAACGGAGAAAGTGCGAATCCCTATTCCTGTTCCGGTGTGCTGTAACAGGGAGGGGATTGTTATTTAAGTTGGTTGTTTCCTTCTCACCCAGAAGGTGTTCGGCCGCAGTCCTCCAGGCCGCATCGCGGACCCCGGGTTCGGTTGCGTTCCATTATAGTAAAGTTGTTTGCAACCATCCCCTTAACATGATGACTGGATGAATTAACGATCTTTGGAAAGATCAATTTTGTGCAAGACTAGATAGGTCCACTAGGGTTTTCTTCACCATTATGTAGATAGTGTCAATCCTTTGGATTGGTTGCTGGTCTTCCTCTTTGCCTACTTCCTTCTATTCTTCCGAGTATGATGTCCCTTTCCAGTAATTGCTGTCTTCCAGTCAATCCATAGAATAGTGTAAATGCTGTTGTCAGTCAGTCCACACCTAATTTAAATGCTGATTACAAATCTATTCTATGAAACAGAATAAGGGATTCCTCACTTTAGAAGACTGAGGATAATGAAAAGAAATGTTCCTTATGTCTCTACCTAAGATATGGTTGTGTTATACTAGGAGTTGTGTATAGAAAATATACATATGTAAACCACTAACAGTATATTCTCATGTATCAGAAGGGTGTTGTCACACCTCCGCAGGTCTAGAACGTATGCCTAGACTGACTATTATCAGTAATTAATATGAATATTAATTACCTGTTATGTGACTTTCCACATTCTTTTCTTGGAGTCCACAAGGAAACATTTCAAATCCCACGATGTCAAAGGGCATCAGTCACCTTTAAATATTCAAAAGAGTGATAATATGTTCCTGCTACATGCTATACGCACCAAAAAGTATAACACTCTAGGGCCAAAATTACTTATTTCAAAGATAAAGGCTGTGGTCAGTCGGTTTGCATTTTATTATAAAAATAGTAGTCAGATAGTCCACAGTCTATTTTAAATTTTCTGCTCAATCGTTTCACAGTATACTGTAAGTGTGGTCAGGCAGTCCACATCTAGTGTATATGCTGTGTAACATCCCTGGCGGCATGCTTGCATGGTGCACCACCTCCCACCATGCAAGACCGCAATCTTACCCTTCACTCGAGCCTGCAAGCCGTGTTCCTGTTCATGCTGTGTGCATTCCTCTTGACTGTCTGCTTAGGGCGGCGGCCCGGTTAGTTTCTGATTCTTATAGCTGCTGTGGGCACACCCCTAATGCGTCTCCAGCTTATTTCTGTCAGTCACTAGATATTTAAACCCCCTCCACCCAGAAGGAGGTGCCTGTGCAACACCTTCACTCAGTTTGTGCTTGCAACTGTATTGCCAGGTCCTGTCCTCTTACCTGTATTTTCTAGTCTGTGTCCGCCATCTCTGGTGGCTGTATACCCAGACCTGTTACCTGTGTCTTCTAGTCCGTCTCCGCCATCTCTGGGGGCTGTATACCCAGACCCGTTTCTGTATCTCGTTGCAGTAGCAGTTCCTGTCTGAACTGTCTCCTAGTCTGTTACTTGTTTTGTCTTTATGTCCGTACCCTCCCTTTTCCTGCATTGACTGAACCTGCACCTACCTCCAATTCGTTGTCTCTGTACTTCTGTTTGTGAGTTTTGTGTCCACTAGCTACTTCATTGTAAGTACCTTGTGTGTATCTAGTTCTGCTTGTCTCCTTTCCCTTCCTTTGTATCTACCTTCTGTGTTCTAGCCATCTTTCTGTATTTTCCTATGTGTTCCATGGGAACAGAGCCCTGTCCTCTCTGCCTGCTTCGTCAGCCCTGTTCTGTTCTGCCTTGTCCACCGCTCCAGCGGTTCCGTTCTGCTCTGCCTTGTATACCGCACCTGCGGTTTAGCTCCGCTCCGCTTGTTCTCCACGTATGCGGTTTTTTGCTCAGCTTTGCTTGTCTACCACATCTGCCGCTTTTGCTCTGCTCAGCTTTGTCTACCGCATCTGCGGTTTTGCTCTGCTTTGCTTGTCTACCGCATCTGCGGTTTTGCTCTGCTTTGCTTGTCTTCCGCATCTGTTGGTTTTGCTCTGCTCAACTTTGTCTACCGCATCTGCGGTTTTGCTCTGCTCAGCTTTGTCTACCGCATCTGCGGTTTTGCTCTGCTTTGCTTGTCTACCGCATCTGAGAGTTTTGCTCTGCTCAGCTTTGTCTACAGCATCTGCTGTTTTGCTCTGCTTTGCTTGTCTACCGCATCTGCGGGTTTTGCTCTGCTCAGCTTGTCTACCGCATCTGCGGGTTTTGCTCTGCTCAGCTTGTCTACCGCATCTGCGGTTTTGCTCTCTGCCTAGTCTACCGCTCCGGCGGTTCCTTTCTGCTTTGCTGTGTTCACCGCACCTCCTATTTAGTTTTGCTCTGCTAGCTCACCGCTCCGGCGGTTCCTCTTTGCTCTGCCTTGTCCACCGCACTTGCGGTTTAGTTCTGCTCTGCCTTGTCCTCGGCTCCAGCGGTTTCGCTTTACTCTACTTGTCTACCGCATCTGCGGCTCTGTTCCTGTCTCCCAGTCTGTACTGGACTCTATCCAGCTTGCGCTCCAACCTGTTAGTACCCACCTGTCCACACTCCAGCCATGCTTGCTAGTACCCCATCTGTCTGCACACCAGCCTTGCTTACTAGTACCCCACCTGTCTGCATACCTGCCATGCCTGCCAGGGCCAACCTGTCTGTATGCCAGCTTAACCTGCCTGTTCCTGCATTCTCCAGTGTGGGTCAACAGCTGTGACCGGGGTCTGACCTGGTGTAGCACCTGGTCCCTCTGCTCGGTTCCTCCTTGGTTCACGGAGTCGTTAGCCACCGTGCGACCTTGGTCGGATAGGGTTGATACTTAGTTACGACCCTCCAAGCACTCCTCGGTTCATGGTACAGTGGGATCACTAATCATGCTCACGCCAGTCAGCCCGGGCGTGAGCGTAACATGCTGTGGTCAGTCAGTCAGTCCATTCTTTATAATTAATGGCCTTCGGTTGAAACTTGAGCCATGACGACTTGATGAATTAATGATCTTTAGGAAGATCAATCTTGTGCAAGACTAGATAGGTCCACTAGGGTCTTCTTCACCATCATCTTGATAGTATCAATCCATTGGATTGGTTGCTGGTCTTGCTCTTTGCTTTCTTCCTTCTATACTTCAAAGTCTGATGTCCTTTTCCACTGATTGCTGTGTTTCAATTAATCCTTAGACTAGTGTAAATGCTGTTGTCAGTCAGTCCACAGCTAATTTAAACGCTGTGGACTGTTAGTCCTTTTAAATGCTGTGGTCATTCAGTCCACAGTGTAGTCTTAATAGTGTGGTTAGTCTCTTGTAATCGCGGTATTGATTGTTACATCGCTGATTGCAAGGCTATTCTATGAAACAGAATAGGGGATTCCTCACTTTAGAAGACAGAGGTTGGCCCACAGTCTACTGTAAATATGATCAGGCAGTCCACAACTAGTGTGAATGCTGTGGTCAGTCAATCCATTTTTTATTATTAACGGCCTTCGGTTGAGACTCTAGCCATGACGACTGGATGAATTAACGATCTTTGAGAAGATCAATTTTGTGCAAGACTAGACAGGTCCACTAGGGTTTTCCTAACCATTATCTTGATAGTGTCAATCCTTTGGACTGGTTGCTGTTCTTCCTCTTTGCTTTCTTCCTTCTATTCTCCCGAGTATGATGTCCTTTTCCAGTAATTGCTGTCTTCCAGTCAATCCATAGACCAGTGTAAATGCTGTTGTCAGTCAGTCCACACCTAATTTAAATGCTGTGGACTGTTAATCCTCGTAAATTTTGTGGTCAGTTGGTCCACAGTGAAGTCTTAATACTGTGGACAGTCTCTTGTAATCGCGGTATTGATTGTTACACCGCTGATTACAAGGCTATTCTATGAAACAGAATAAGGGATTCCTCACTTTAGAATACAGAGGATAAGGAAAAGAAATGTTCCTTATGTCTCTACCTAAGATATAGTTGTGTTATACTAGGAGTTGTGTATAGAAAATATACATATGTAATCCACTAACAGTATATTCTCATGTATCAGGAAGGTGTTGTCACACCTCCGCAGGTCTAGAACTTATGCCTAGACTGACTATTATCAGTAATTAATATGAATATTAATTACCTGTTATGTGACTTTCCACATTCTTTTCTTGGAGTCCACAAGGAATCATTTCAAATCCCACGATGTCAATGGGCTTCAGTCACCTGCAAATATTCAAAAGAGTGATAATATGTTCCTGCTACATGCTATACACACCAAAAAGTATAACATTCTAGGGCCAAAATTACTTATTTCAAAGATAAAGGCTGTGGTCAGTCGGTTTGCATTTTATTATAAAAATAGTAGTCAGATAGTCCACAGTCTATTTTAAATTTTCTGCTCAATCGTTTCACAGTATACTGTAAGTGTGGTCAGGCAGTCCACATCTAGTGTATATGCTGTGTAACATCCCTGGCGGCATGCTTGCATGGTGCACCACCTCCCACCATGCAAGACCGCAATCTTACCCTTCACTCGAGCCTGCAAGCCGTGTTCCTGTTCATGCTGTGTGCATTCCTCTTGACTGTCTGCTTAGGGCGGCGGCCCGGTTAGTTTCTGATTCTTATAGCTGCTGTGGGCACACCCCTAATGCGTCTCCAGCTTATTGCTGTCAGTCACTAGATATTTAAACCCCCTCCACCCAGAAGGAGGTGCCTGTGCAACACCTTCACTCAGTTTGTGCTTGCAACTGTATTGCCAGGTCCTGTCCTCTTACCTGTATTTTCTAGTCTGTGTCCGCCATCTCTGGTGGCTGTATACCCAGACCTTTTACCTGTGTCTTCTAGTCCATCTCCGCCATCTCTGGGGGCTGTATACCCAGACCCGTTTCTGTATCTCGTTGCAGTAGCAGTTCCTGTCTGAACTGTCTCCTAGTCTGTTACTTGTTTTGTCTTTATGTCCGTACCCTCCCTTTTCCTGCATTGACTGAACCTGCACCTACCTCCAATTCGTTGTCTCTGTACTTCTGTTTGTGAGTTTTGTGTCCACTAGCTACTTCATTGTAAGTACCTTGTGTGTATCTAGTTCTGCTTGTCTCCTTTCCCTTCCTTTGTATCTACCTTCTGTGTTCTAGCCATCTTTCTGTATTTTCCTATGTGTTCCATGGGAACAGAGCCCTGTCCTCTCTGCCTGCTTCGTCAGCCCTGTTCTGTTCTGCCATGTCCACCGCTCCAGCGGTTCCGTTCTGCTCTGCCTTGTATACCGCACCTGCGGTTTAGCTCCGCTCCGCTTGTTCTCCACGTATGCGGTTTTTTGCTCAGCTTTGCTTGTCTACCACATCTGCCGCTTTTGCTCTGCTCAGCTTTGTCTACCGCATCTGCGGTTTTGCTCTGCTTTGCTTGTCTACCGCATCTGCGGTTTTGCTCTGCTTTGCTTGTCTTCCGCATCTGTTGGTTTTGCTCTGCTCAACTTTGTCTACCGCATCTGCGGTTTTGCTCTGCTCAGCTTTGTCTACCGCATCTGCGGTTTTGCTCTGCTTTGCTTGTCTACCGCATCTGCGAGTTTTGCTCTGCTCAGCTTTGTCTACAGCATCTGCTGTTTTGCTCTGCTTTGCTTGTCTACCGCATCTGCGGGTTTTGCTCTGCTCAGCTTGTCTACCGCATCTGCGGGTTTTGCTCTGCTCAGCTTGTCTACCGCATCTGCGGTTTTGCTCTCTGCCTAGTCTACCGCTCCGGCGGTTCCTTTCTGCTTTGCTGTGTTCACCGCACCTGCTATTTAGTTTTGCTCTGCTAGCTCACCGCTCCGGCGGTTCCTCTTTGCTCTGCCTTGTCCACCGCACTTGCGGTTTAGTTCTGCTCTGCCTTGTCCTCGGCTCCAGCGGTTTCGCTTTACTCTACTTGTCTACCGCATCTGCGGCTCTGTTCCTGTCTCCCAGTCTGTACTGGACTCTATCCAGCTTGCGCTCCAACCTGTTAGTACCCACCTGTCCACACTCCAGCCATGCTTGCTAGTACCCAATCTGTCTGCACACCAGCCTTGCTTACTAGTACCCCACCTGTCTGCATACCTGCCATGCCTGCCAGGGCCCACCTGTCTGTATGCCAGCTTAACCTGCCTGTTCCTGCATTCTCCAGTGTGGGTCAACAGCTGTGACCGGGGTCTGACCTGGTGTAGCACCTGGTCCCTCTGCTCGGTTCCTCCTTGGTTCACGGAGTCGTTAGCCGCCGTGCGACCTTGGTCGGATAGGGTTGATACTTAGTTACGACCCTCCAAGCACTCCTCGGTTCATGGTACAGTGGGATCACTAATCATGCTCACGCCAGTCAGCCCGGGCGTGAGCGTAACATGCTGTGGTCAGTCAGTCAGTCCATTCTTTATAATTAATGGCCTTCGGTTGAAACTTGAGCCTTGACGACTTGATGAATTAATGATCTTTAGGAAGATCAATCTTGTGCAAGACTAGATAGGTCCACTAGGGTCTTCTTCACCATCATCTTGATAGTATCAATCCATTGGATTGGTTGCTGGTCTTGCTCTTTGCTTTCTTCCTTCTATACTTCAAAGTCTGATGTCCTTTTCCACTGATTGCTGTGTTTCAATTAATCCTTAGACTAGTGTAAATGCTGTTGTCAGTCAGTCCACAGCTAATTTAAACGCTGTGGACTGTTAGTCCTTTTAAATGCTGTGGTCATTCAGTCCACAGTGTAGTCTTAATAGTGTGGTTAGTCTCTTGTAATCGCGGTATTGATTGTTACATCGCTGATTGCAAGGCTATTCTATGAAACAGAATAGGGGATTCCTCACTTTAGAAGACAGAGGTTGGCCCACAGTCTACTGTAAATATGATCAGGCAGTCCACAACTAGTGTGAATGCTGTGGTCAGTCAATCCATTTTTTATTATTAACGGCCTTCGGTTGAGACTCTAGCCATGACGACTGGATGAATTAACGATCTTTGAGAAGATCAATTTTGTGCAAGACTAGATAGGTCCACTAGGGTTTTCCTAACCATTATCTTGATAGTGTCAATCCTTTGGACTGGTTGCTGTTCTTCCTCTTTGCTTTCTTCCTTCTATTCTCCCGAGTATGATGTCCTTTTCCAGTAATTGCTGTCTTCCAGTCAATCCATAGACCAGTGTAAATGCTGTTGTCAGTCAGTCCACACCTAATTTAAATGCTGTGGACTGTTAATCCTCGTAAATTTTGTGGTCAGTTGGTCCACAGTGTAGTCTTAATACTGTGGACAGTCTCTTGTAATCGCGGTATTGATTGTTACACCGCTGATTACAAGGCTATTCTATGAAACAGAATAAGGGATTCCTCACTTTAGAATACAGA
Organism: Phyllobates terribilis; assembly: GCF_046119375.1. Classification (NCBI taxonomy): domain Eukaryota; kingdom Metazoa; phylum Chordata; class Amphibia; order Anura; family Dendrobatidae; genus Phyllobates; species Phyllobates terribilis. The sequence continues at coordinate 752,971,274 of NW_027362764.1, forward strand.
GGATAAGGAAAAGAAATGTTCCTTATGTCTCTACCTAAGATATAGTTGTGTTATACTAGGAGTTGTGTATAGAAAATATACATATGTAATCCACTAACAGTATATTCTCATGTATCAGGAAGGTGTTGTCACACCTCCGCAGGTCTAGAACTTATGCCTAGACTGACTATTATCAGTAATTAATATGAATATTAATTACCTGTTATGTGACTTTCCACATTCTTTTCTTGGAGCCCATAAGGAAACATTTCAAATCCCACGATGTCAATGGGCTTCAGTCACCTGCAAATATTCAAAAGAGTGATAATATGTTCCTGCTACATGCTATACACACCAAAAAGTATAACATTCTAGGGCCAAAATTACTTATTTCAAAGATAAAGACTGTGGTCAGTCGGTCTGCATTTTATTATAAAAATTGTAGTCAGACAGTCCACAGTCTATTTCAAATTTTATGCTGAATCGGTTCACAGTCTACTGTAAATGTGGTCAGGCAGTCCACATCTAGTGTGAATGCTGTGGTCAGTCAGTCAGACCATTCTTTATAATTAATGGCCTTCAGATGAAACTCGAGCCATGACGACTTGATGAATTAATGATCTTTAGGAAGATCAATTTTGTGAAAGACTACATAGGTCCACTAGGGTCTTCTCCACTATTATCTTGATAGTGTCAATCCTTTGGATTGGCTGCTGGTCTTCCTCTTTGCTTTCTTCCTTCTATACTTCAAAATATGATGTGTTTTTCCAGTGATTGCTGTCTTCCAGTCAATCCTTAGACTAGTGTAAATGCTGTTGTCAGTCAGTCCACAACTAATTCAAATGCTGTGGACTGTCATTCCTTATAAATGTTGTGGTCATTCAGTCCACAGTGTAATTTTAATAGTGTGTTCAATCTCTTGTAATCGCGGTATTGATTGTTACACCGCTGATTACAAGGCTATTCTATGAAATAGAATAGGGGATTCCTCACTTTAGAAGACAGAGGTTGGCCCACAGTCTACTGTAAATATGATCAGGCAGTCCACAACTAGTGTGAATGCTGTGGTCAGTCAGTCCATTTTTTATTATCAATGGCCTTTCGGTTGAAACTCTAGCAATGACGACTGGATGAATTAACGATCTTTGGGAAGATCAATTTTGTGCAAGACTAAATAGGTCCACTTAGGTTATCTTCACTATTATCTTGATAGTGTCAATCCATTGGATTGGTTGCTGGTCTTGCTCTTTGCTTTCTTCCTTCTATACTTCAAAGTATGAAGTCCTTTTCCAGTGATTGCTGTCTTCCAGTCAATCCTTAGACTAGTGTAAATGCTGTTGTCAGTCAGTCCACAACTAATTCAAACACTGTGGACTGTCAGTCCTTTTAAATATTGTGGTCATTCAGTCCACAGTGTAGTCTTAATAGTGTGGTCAGTCTCTTGTAATCGCGGTATTGATTGTTACATCGCTGATTACAAGGCTATTCTATGAAATAGGGAAGGGGATTCCACACTTTAGAAGACAGAGGTTGGCCCACAGTCTACTGTAAATGTGGTCAAGCAGTCCACACCTAGTGTGAATGCTGTAGTCAGGCTGTCCATTTTTTATTATTAACGGCCTTTGGTTGAAACTCTAGCCATGACGACTGGATGAATTAACGATCTTTGGGAAGATCAATTTTGTGCAAGACTAAATAGGTCCACTAGGGTTTTCTTCACCATTATCTTGATAGTGTCAATCCTTTGGATTGGTTGCTGGTCTTCCTCTTTTCCTTCTTCCTTGTATTCTTCCGAGTATGTTGTCCCTTTCCAGTAATTGCTGTCTTCCAGTCAATCCATAGACTAGTGTAAATGCTGTTGTCAGTCAGTCCACACCTAATTTTAATGCTGTGGACTGTCAGTCCTCGTAAATTTTGTGGTTAATTGGTCCACAGTGTTGTCTTAATACTATGGTCAGTCTCTTGTAATCGCGGTATTGATTGTTACACCGCTGATTACAAAGTTATTCTATGAAACAGAATAAGGGATTCCTCACTTTAGAATACAGAGGATAAGGAAAAGAAATGTTCCTTATGTCTCTACCTAAGATATGGTTGTGTTATACTAGGAGTTGTGTATAGAAAATATACATATGTAAACCACTAACAGTATATTCTCATGTATCAGAAAGGTGTTGTCACACCTCCGCAGGTCTAGAACTTATGCCTAGACTGACTATTATCAGTAATTAATATGAATATTAATTACCTGTTATGCGACTTTCCACATTCTTTTCTTGGAGTCCACAAGGAAACATTTCAAATCCCACGATGTCAATGGGCGTCAGTCACCTGTAAATATTCAAAAGAGTGATAATATGTTCCTGCTACATGCTATACACACCAAAAAGTATAACACTCTAGGGCCAAAATTACTTATTTCAAAGATAAAGACTGTGGTCAGTCGGTCTGCATTTTATTATAAAAATTGTAGTCAGACAGTCCACAGTCTATTACAAATTTTATGCTCAGTCGTTTCAGAGTCTAATATAAATGGGGTCAGGCAGTCCACACCTAGTGTATATGCTGTGGTCAGTCAGTCAGTCCATTCTTTATAATTAATGGCCTTCGGTTGAAACTCGAGCCATGACGACTTGATGAATTAATGATCTTTAGGAAGATCAATCTTGTGCAAGACTAGATAGGTCCACTAGGGTCTTCTTCACCATTTTCTTGATAGTATCAATCCATTGGATTGGTTGCTGGTCTTGCTCTTTGCTTTCTTCCTTCTATACTTCAAAGTATGATGTCCTTTTCCAGTGATTGCTGTCTTCCATTCATCCTTAGACTAGTGTAAATGCTGTTGTCAGTCAGTCCACAACTAATTCAAACGCTGTGGACTGTCAGTCCTTTTAAATGTTGTGGTCATTCAGTCCACAGTGTAATCTTAATAGTGTGTTCAATCTCTTGTAATCGCTGTATTGATTGTTACATCGCTGATTACAAGGCTATTCTATGAAATGGGATAGGGGATTCCTCACTTTAGAAGACAGAGTTTAGCCCACAGTCTAGTCTACTGTAAATGTGATCAAGCAGTCCACACCTAGTGTGAATGCTGTGGTCAAATGTGGCGCCCTGCTGTGTTTGGTACCACAGATCCCAGAGGGGTGCATGGACGGATTCCTCCACAAGAGGCCCTCATAAGCATTCACACACCTCTACCTTCCACCTCAGACCACCAGAGGGAGCCCGTTAGGGATATAAATAGGGAAGGTGGAGCTAGGCAGTTCAGTCTGGAAGCTGTCTGGAGTCTGAGAGGAGTCTGAAGTCCAGTCTGTGAGATGTACAGTCTGAGAACAGTTACCTCAGGGGACAGAGCTAGTGCCAGCTCCTGCAGTTGCTAGCCTGCAGTAGAGCACAGTCCAGACTCACCGAGTTCAGGTTAGTGAGCCAAAGGCGTGCCGACGCCATAAGAGCGGTGAAGCGCAGTGAGGCCTACTGCCCATGTGAAGCCTAGTCAGGGCCCCGAGCGGGCCGAAGGCGAGTGGAAAGAGAGTAACATAGCGGTCAGAGGAGCTTTACCCGCTCACCCCAAAACCATATACCGGACACCGGGTCCGATTCTGCAGGGATTCTTTACACCCAGCAGAAAACAACCGGAACCCCTGGTGAACTACATGTCCCAGGAATACCAAACGCTGACTGTTATACCAGGGTCAGGAGTTACTGAAGCCCCATAAACCAGGGAGTGCGTACTCCAACAGAAGGCCCTACCACAGGATCAGCAGGTGCAAGACAGAAGCCAAGTTAGGCCTAGCTCCAGGCAGGTCAGAAACTTAACGAGGAAAGGCAAGGAACAGGAGGCCCCACACCCGCTCACTGGGGAGAGTCCTGATATGCACCCTTCACCCTACAGTGCCCTGGATTGTGCCTGAAACACCACCAGTAAAGGTACTGAAGTGAACTATTGTGTGTGTGCCTATCCTTCCTCCGACCAGGCTGGGTCCCCTCTGGCCTGCATCCCTACACTCACGCTGCCCTGAGGCCCTGCTCCACCTGTGGGGAGCCGCACCAACTAAGCTGCCTCAACACCGGCCTCAGAGGACTGCCGCAGCACTGGTGATCCTCACCAGAAACTACAGGTGGCATCACGAACTTTCCCTTTCCCATATAAACTTTCCCCCCTTTCTCTTTTTACTGACCGCCCTGGGTCACGGACCGGGCCAGCCACCGTGATATTCCCCACAAGCAGCCTTCTGTCTTCCAGTCAATCCTTAGACTAGTGTAAATGCTGTTGTTAGTCAGTTCACAAATAATTCAAATGCTGTGGACTGTCAGTCCTTTTAAAGGCTGTGGACTGTCAGTCCTTTTAAATGCTGTGGTCATTCAGTCCACAGTGTAGTCTTAATACTGTGGTCAGTCTCTTGTAATCGCGGTATTGATTGTTACACCACTGATTACAAGTCTATTCTATGAAATAGAATAAGAGATTCCTCACTTTAGAAGACAGATGATAAGGAAAATAAATGTCCCTTATGTCTCTACCTAAGATATGGTTGTGTTATACTAGGAGTTGTGTATAGAAAATATACATATGTAAACCACTAACAGTATATTCTCATGTATCAGAAAGGTGTTGTCACACCTCCGCAGGCCTAGAACTTATGCCTAGACTGACTATTATTAGTAATTTAATATGAATATTAATTACCTGTTATGTGACTTTCCACATTCTTTTCTTGGAGTTCACAAGGAAACATTTCAAATCCCACCATGTCAATGGGCGTCAGTCACCTGTAAATATTCAAAAGAGTGATAATATGTTCCTGCTACATGCTATACACACCAAAGAGTATGATGGAAAAAGTAATGTGTAAAAAGTCGTAGTTGTGACAATATGTTTACACTAAAAATGAAACAAAAAAAAAAACAATAGAGGAATATTTTTTACTCTTGTTACAATACAGTAGTAGGTATTTATGTGAAATCTAATTTATTCAAATATAAGTCTTTTTGTTTTTTTTATGTGTAGTTTTTGTAGTATTATGTGACATTATTAATATTTTATTATAGTTTACAACCTACCCCCAATGCACCATTTAAATTACCCTTTTAAAAATGAGGAGTGAGAGAGAAAAAAAAAGAAAAGTGAAAAAATAAGTAAATAAAAAGTAAAAAGGTGCTATATTAACCTTTCTTTCCTATTTATTCCCTTTACTATTCTAAAGACCCATTGCATAGTCAATTTATTTCTGCAATGATTATATATAATTGTTTTTTCAACCCCCTTTTTTCTTCAGGTTTCAAATTATCCTCATTTAATTAACTCTGCTGAAAGGGAATTATGTCAGATCATAATAAAGGGTAAGATTCCATTGATCAGGGGCATACATATTAATCACTGAGCCCCATAGCAGAAGTTTTAATAGTCCCCTCACTCCACAAAAAAAAAATTGGTGGTATCACAGAAGAGCATATCTTACAACTTTACAGCCCTTCCAAATGTATTTTCTTCTCATAGAAGCCCCTAGATTCCACCGTAAAGTACGAAACCAGCAAAAATGCCCCCCCCCAAATACAGAGTGATACCCCCACAGTGAATTCCTCCACAGTACCCTCCTCATGCACAGTATAATAACCCTGCTGTCCCTCCCTTCCCTGACAAAGCATGGTGACCCCCCAAGACAGTATGATGCCCCAACTGTGACCCCAACACAGCCCTCCATACAATATGATGGCCCACACATAGCCCTCTATACACAATAATGATCCCACACCCCTCCACACAGTAAGATGGCCCCAACACAATACTCCACATAGTAGGATGGCCCCATCACAGCCCTAGGCACAATATGATGGCCCCTACCCAGCCCTCCATACAGTATAATGGCCCTCCACACAGTATGATGGCCCCAAAATGCACGACCATCCACACAGTATGATGGCCCCCACACAGCCCTCTAAACAGCATAATGACCCCCACAGAACCCTCCACACAGTATGATGGACCATACTAGCCCTCCAAAAGTATAATATTCCCAACAACGCCCTCCAAACAGTATAATGGCCCTCGCATAGCCTTGCAAACAAAATAATTGCCCATCACATAGTTCTTCAAACAGTATCTTAGCCCCCACACAACCCTCAAAACAGTATGATGAACCCCACACCAAGGTCCACACTGTATAATTGCTTGTATACAGTATAACAGCGCCCACTATCACTTCAAACATTATATTGGCCCCTACACAGCCATACAAACATTATAATGGTCCCCTACATAGCCCTGCAAACAGTATTATGGCCCACACATAGCCGTCTATAGAGTATCATGGCCCCAACATAGCCCTCCATATAGTAAAATGGCCCTCACATAGCTCCCACACAGTATAATGGTCCTCACATAGCCCTGCAAACAGAATAATGGGCCCACATAGTCCTCCATACAGTATAATGGCACCCACACAACCCTCCATACAGTATGATGGACCCCACACAAACCTCCACATTGCTTAATTGCTCGTATACAGTATAATGGCCTCCACTAGCCCTCCAGACAGTATAATGGCCCCCTAATAGCCATGCTAACAGTAGAATGATGGCCTCCCACATAGGCCTCCAAACAATATACCGGCCCCAACACAGCCTACACAAACCTCCACATTGTATAATTGCTCGTATACAGTATAATGGCCTCCACTAGCCCTCCAAACAGTATAATGCCCCCCCACATAGCCCTGCTAACAGTATAATTGCCCCCCTCACAGCCCTGAAAACAATATTATGGCCCACACATAGCCCTCTGTATAGTATAATGGCCCCCACATAGCTCTCCAAATATTATAATGGCCCTCACATAGCCCTCCATATAGTATAATGGGCCCCACATAGCCTTTCATGTTGTATAATGGGCCCCACATAACATTTCATGTAGTATAATGGGCTACACAAAGCCTTGTATTGTAGAATAACGGGCACCACATAGCCTCCCATATAGTATAATGGGCCCCACGTAGCCTTCCATGTAATATAACAGACAGCTCCCTCTTCTGTCCTTGCATTCAGCTGTATTGGCATGCAGGATGCTGATACAGTTGAAAGTGTGATCCCGGGAGGGCAGGGGTGGGTATTGATGGTAAGTACCACTTTGCATTGGAAGACCCCACCCATCTTTAAACTGCACAAAAAACATAAGTACTCCTGCTTAAGCCAAATGTTTCCTGCTTCATATCACATCATACTATGCCAATTTAAACTTGCTTCAATTCTGCAAAAACTATGTCCTCATACAGCTATGTTGATGGGAAAAATTATTCCTTGATATGAGGCAACACTTTTTTTTTTCATAAATCGTGTTCTTGTGCAAAATATTATATATTGCTAGCAATATGAAGGCTAATATGTATATAGATACACAAATATCCAGTTTAGTAGTTAGGGATTATACTGTATATAAAGAAATGTGACAAATGGCCTCCCACTTCCATCTTACTGTATGTATTTATAACAGGGATGTAAAACTTAAACACACAGAGGGCCAAAGTGAAAAACTTGGACAAAGTCACGGGTCAACTAGTATACAGTATAATGGGCCCCACATAGTCCTCCATACAGAATAATGGGCCTCACATAGTCCTCCATACAGAATAATGGGCCTCACATAGTCCTCCATACAGAATAATGGGCCTCACATAGTCTTCCATACAGTATAATGGGCCCCACATAGTCATCCATACAGAATAATGGGCCTCACATAGTACTCCATACAGAATAATGGGCCTCACATAGTCCTCCATACAGAATAATGGGCCTCACATAGTACTCCATACAGAATAATGGGCCTCACATAGTCCTCCATACAGAATAATGGGCCTCACATAGTCCTCCATACAGAATAATGGGCCTCACATAGTCCTCCATACAGAATAATGGGCCTCACATAGTCCTCCATACAGAATAATGGGCCTCACATAGTACTCCATACAGAATAATGGGCCTCACATAGTCATCCATACAGAATAATGGGCCTCACATAGTACTCCATACAGAATAATGGGCCTCACATAGTCCTCCATACAGAATAATGGGCCTCACATAGTCCTCCATACAGAATAATGGGCCCCCATAGTCGTGGGCCAACCAGTATACAGTATAATGGGCCCCAAATAGTCCTCCATACAGACTAATGGGCCTCATAGTCCTCCATACAGAATAATGGCCCAATATAGCGGTGGCGGTTCTGGTGTTACGGGCCAAATATAACCACCCTGCGGGCCAGATATGACCCACGGGCCGGAGTTTGACACGTGTAATCTATAATATGGAGATTTTACAGAACATGGAGACCTGGAACTAAAATCTATTGTGATCGATAGGATTGAATTACCTCTTCTGTGTCACCTTGTCCTCTTTCCCTCCTCCTGTCGGTGTGTGCTCCCTGTGATGGCAATGATCTGAACTGTGACTCTACAGCACCACGTTCTAACATAATATGATGTCACGCCTCTATGACATCATAAAAGAAGATGAGCAAAGGAATCTGGGGACGATGTGGTATGTTGGTGGCATCCAGCCTGCTTTCACCTTACCAGCAATTTACTAATCTCCAGTAACTCTCTGAATTTTAATTTTCAATAAAGTGAAACTTACTTAATTTTAAAGTAAATTTGTATAAAATAAAAAGAATTATCAATTTAAAAAAAAAAATGATTAAAAGAAAAAATTCATCCCAAGGTCTGGCAGTATTTTTACATAAATTTGGTCAGATTTTACCTTTAATGTTTCTGACACTGGTAAAATATGTGATTGGCTGTGATGAGGCCTCGTGTCACCATAATAATACCAGAAAGAGCAGGACATGTTAGAGCAGCTATGGGAAGACAGGAGCAGTCAATGATATCATGCACTGTGTGGGTGGCTGAAACACAGAATAAAGCCTTGTGGTCGCCATGTATCAAATGTGTCTGCGACAAAAAAGTAGCGGTTTTTCAAAATCAACCAAAAAGTCTACTCGCTCCGGACGCTTTATTGGTGGCACCGTCATATTTATAATGGCAGTACTGATTTTTGAACTTCCTGGTCATTGGGACCCTCACTGAATCTTAAGATCACAGCTCTGCAATGTCCGAACAGACAGGAGGTCAAGCTTGTGCACCGCAGCTCCATTCATTCTCTAAGGGACTGCTGGAGATAAATTAATTCAGCGGTATCTCAGCCAGTCCCGTAGACAATGAATGGAGCAGAGGTTTACATGCTGGACCTCCGCTTTGCGTTATTGATCGATGAGGGTCCTAGTGGTTGGATCCCCAGCAATCAGGAAGTTATCACCTTTTCTATGGTATAAAATGAATTATGATATTTGGGTGCAATCTGACCCAAGGCCATTTTGGGGAATATGAATCGCTAATTACATTAGTTTAACTTGCTGGCCTAGAATTAGTATGTATTCTAATTAATAAATTAATGATAGTAATTACCTGTGCCCTGTCACCTCTTCCACATCTTTATGCTTTACCACAATGACATCAACTGCACAAGTGATTGGAATGTAGAGAGCTGAATGTTCTAAGTAATTGTGACATCACCTCTCTATGACATCATCAGTGAGGACCAGCAGAGGATGCAGGAAAGGACATTGGATGATCACATTAAGTGTCATAAAGATGGAGAATGCTCAAGACATTATAAGGACAGATATTTAGGGGTTAATAAAACCCACCTAACCACCCACCTTCCCTTAAAATAACAATACTTCACTATATACAGCTTCTTAATTGGAAAGGTGTCTGATCAGAGCTTTATTGAATGATGGATTCAACATGTAAAATATGAGAATTAATTTTAAAAAAAAGTATAAAATACAGTACCCTGTAGGGATTACGAAAAGATTGCAGAGGGCACGCAGATGATATACATTTCCATTTACATACAGTATTAACAGTCATAAACATCAACATAGTGGAAATATATATATCTGCTAACTAGATTGGATCGACCAATCGGAACAGAATTAGAACCTATATAAAAAGATCCGACAAATAGGTCTTTGATGTAAATAAAAGAGACCTTTATTATAACAAGTAGGGTACATGGTGATACAAAAAAGGAGCACACACACATAATACTGACATGTTAAAACATACGGTTGATAGTAGTATACGAACATGATATCAGAGCTCAATGTCACTGGAAACACTCTAATGACCGGATCCTTGGTAACTACCACTAAAACCTGCTACATTGGCAGGGTATCAATCCCGAATAACTACCACTGAAACCTGCTATGCTACCAGGGTATTAGTCTCAGATACTGTACACTTATAGCCAATTAGGCACAACCAGGGATATAGCCAGTAGTCTCTGTCTCTATCAGGAATAAGTACCATTTAAAAATAGAGCTAATTATTGATACATTGCATTAATTGCTCTTAATATCCATACATCTAATTGTACATGATTATATAATATTCAAATGGTTCATACCTGGTTTATGAAACATATGCGTTGTCTAGTTGTTCTAAGATCACTGGTCTAAGGGCATGCATATATGGAGAGTGGCTCTGGATTCAATGGTCCTGTTGTTGGTGTTGTGCTCACCCCGACGCACGTTTCGGTGCGTCCTTAGACCACTGATCTTAGAACAACTAGACAACGCAAATGTACCTATTTTTAAATGGTACTTATTCCTGATAGAGACAGAGACTACTGGCTATATCCCTGGTTGTGCCTAATTGGCTATAAGTGTACAGTATCTGAGACTAATACCCTGTTAGCATAGCAGGTTTCAGTGGTAGTTATTCGGGATTGATATCCTGCCAATGTAGCAGGTTTTAGTGGTAGTTACCAAGGATCCCGTCATTAGAGTGTTTCCAGTGACATTGAGCTCTGATATCATGTTCGTATACTACTATCAGCCGTATGTTTTAGCATGTCAGTATTATGTGTGTGTGCTCCTTTTTTGTATCACCATGTACCCTACTTGTTATAATAAAGGTCTCATTTATTTACATCAAAGTCCTATTTGTCGGATATTTTTATATAGGTTCTAACAGTACCCTGTAGGCAGATTCCTTGGCAATGACAACACCGCAATCAATGCCACAATCCGAAAAATCAGGTGTACATTTCTACATATACGGACAACATACTCAGATAAATGCAATCTTAGCCTCCACCAGTACCCGGTAAAAGCACCAACTAGCTTCAGAGCTTCAGAGGCGGACAATGGCTCCTGTTCCACGGCACCAGAACATCACCCATCAGGTTTTAACCTTAATGTAATTAATTGATCAAATTAGTAAGTGAGATATTATGTAAAGGAGCGCCTTCCTGTACCCGTGTTACAATCCTCGAAACCTAGAGAAGACATCATATATATCCACATGGCACTTATCATTTATTTATTTATTTTTATATCTTTATAATGTAATTATTTTTTTCCAAACATAACTAAATAACTCCCCAAGGACTCCTAAAGTCATAGAATCATAGAATGGTAGAGTTGGCGGGGACCTCCTGGGTCATCTGGTCCAACCCCCTGCTCAAAGCAGGATTCACTAAATCATCTCAGACAGATTTCTGTCCAGCCTCTGTTTGAAGATCTCCATTGAAGGGGAACTCACCACCTCTCGTGGCAGCCTGTTCCACTCATTAATCACCCTGTCAAAAAGTTTTTTCTAATATCTAATCTGTGTCTCCTCCCATTTAGTTTCATCCCATTGCTTCTAGTCTTTCCTTGTGCAAATGAGAATAAAGATGATCCTTCTACAATGTGACAGCCCTTGACATATTTGTAGACAGCTATTAAGTCTCCTCTCAGTCTTCTTTTTTGCAAGCTAAACATTCCCAAATCCTGCAACCGTTCCTCATAGGACATGGTTTGCAGACCAGTCACCATTCTGGTCGCTCTTCTCTGAACTTGCTCCAGTTTGTCTATGTCTTTTTTAAAATGTGGTGCCCAAAACTGTACACAGTATTCCAGATGAGGTCTGACCAAAGAGGAGTAAAGACCGATAATGACTTCACGTGATCTAGACTGTATGCTTCTGTTAATACATCCCAGAATTGTATTTGCCTTTTTTGCTGCTGCATCACACTGTTGACTCATGTTTAGTCTATGATCTATTAGTATACCTAAGTCTTTTTCACATGTACTGTTGCTTAGCTCTATTCCTCCCATTCTGTATATGCTTTTTTCATTTTTATTGCCCAGATGTAGTACTTTGCATTTTTCCCTGTTAAAAACCATTCTGTTGGTTGCTGCCCACTGCTCCAGTTTATTTAGGTCTTTTTGAATCCTCTCTCTCTCTTCTCTAGTATTAGCTATCCCTCCTAGCTTTGTGTCATCAGCAAATTTAATCAGTTTACCCTCAATTCCTTCATCTAAATCATTGATAAAGATGTTGAACAATACAGGTCCCAGGACGGAGCCCTGTGGTACCCCACTTGAGACATTCATCCAGCTGGATGTGAAGCCATTTACAACCACCCTTTGAGTCCGATCACTAAGCCAGTTATGAATCCACCTAACAGTTGCCTGGTCCATTGCATACTTGGTCATTTTTTCAATAAGGATGGTGTGAGATACTTTGTCAAATGCTTTGCTGAAGTCAAGATATACTATATCTACAGCATTTCCCTGATCCACCCAGTCAGTGATTCTGTCATAGAAGGAAATTAAGTTAGTCTGACATGACTTGTTAGTTACAAACCCATGCTGACTCTGGTTAATCACTTCATTCTTATCCATGTACTTACATACATGTTGTTTAATAATTTGTTCAAAGATCTTTCCTGGTATAGAAGTCAGACTCACCGGCCTATAGTTCCCTGGGTCCACCTTCTTCCCCTTTTTGAAGATAGGAACAACATTTGCTCTTCTCCAGTCTTCTGGGACTTCTCCTGTTCTCCAAGAATTTTCAAAGATTATGGAGAGTGGTTCTAAAATTTCTTCTACGATCTCCTTCAGTACTCTGGGGTGTAATTCATCTGGACCTGGAGACTTGAACTCATTTATGTTAGCTAAATATTCCCTCACAATCTTTCTGTTTACAGATAACTTTGATTCCTCTATTCCTTTAAAAGGACAATGAAGATCAGTTGATGTTACATTTTCTTTCTGAGAGAAAACAGATGCAAAATAGGAATTAAAAAGTTCGGCCTTCTCAACATCCTCTCTTACCATTTCTCCATTTTCATCCTGTAAAAATCCTATAGCATCTTTGACTTTTCTTTTACTTTTGACATACCCCCAAAATCCTTTTTTATTGCTTTTGACATCTCTTGCAAGCCTTAATTCATTGTCAGCTTTAGCTAACCTGATACGTGCCCTACAGGATCTGCAGACTGCATTATAATCTTCTTTAGATATGCCTCCCTCTTTCCATTTAATAAACATTTCTTTCTTTCTTTTTAGCATGTGTTTAAGTTCTGTGTTCATCCATCCTGGTTTCCTTAAATGCTTCCCATTCTTCCTACTTTTCGGGATTGTTAACGATTGTGCTTTGAGAATCTAATTTTTAAAAATTTCCCATCCTTCCTGGACATTTTTGTCCTTAAGGACATCCAGCCATTGGATCCCTCCTATTCTCTTTCTGAGTCTCTTAAAATCTGCCTTTCTAAAATCTAACCTTGAAGTTTGAGTCTTCACATGTCTTCCTCCTCTAGTTATCCAAAATTCTATAATAGCATGATCGCTGCCTCCTAGGGTCCCAGCCACCTTTACCTCCTCAACCATTTCCTCCCTGTTTATAAGGATTAGATCCAAAGTAGCAGATCCCCTTGTTTTCTCCCCTACCTTTTGGAAGATAAAGGTGTCAGCAAGAGAGGATAAGAATTTGCTTGACCTGTTAGTTTTACTTGAGAGAGATTCCCAACAAATATCTGGATAGCTGAAATCTCCCATGACCACTACGTCATATTTTTTGGAGAACTTGGTCATTTGATACATAAAGAGTTCATCCATATCTTCAGCTTGCCCAGGTGGCCTGTAGTAAATGCCTACAATGGTGTCCTTTCCGTTGTTCTCTCCTTGTATTCTTACCCAAACAGTTTCCACAGAACTCCCAGTCTCTGAAGCTTCAATCTCTGTGCAGATATACGCTTTTCTAACATACAATGCGACACCTCCTCCTCGTTTATCAAGTCTGTTTCTTGCAAATAAGTTGTATCCTTTTAGCCTTGTATTCCAATCATGTGTATCATCCCACCAAGTTTCAGTGATTCCAATGACATCATATTCCTTTTCCTGCATTAGTAGTTCTAATTCTCCTTGTTTGTTGCCCATGCTTTGTGCATTTGTATAAAAACATTTTAGTTTGCGATTGGTTTCTCTTCCTCCCATATTTTTATTATTTAAATTGTTTTGTCTTTGTTCTTCCTTTCCACTTCCAGTAGCAGAGATCTCAATAGTATTTGTCAGCTGTATGGCTTTTTCTGGCCTTTTGCTTCCCTTCCCACATTGTTCTAGTTTAAAGCTCTTCTGATGAGTGTAGCAAGGCGACTTCCAAATACACGTTTTCCAGTCTTCGTAAGGTGCACCCCATCTCTAGCAAGTAGTCCATCGTATAGGTAATTCATTCCGTGATCCAGAAATCCAAATCCTTGTTGACGGCACCATCGACGTAGCCAGTTGTTCACCTGTAGAATCTTATTCCACCTCATTGTTCCATGGCCATCCACTGGGATGATGGATGAGAAGACCACCTGCGCTCCCAATTCTTTCACTTTCTTGCCTAAGTCTTCAAAGTCACGGCAGATGGTTTCCAGGTCCTTTCTTGCGGTGTCTCACCACCCATATAATCCCTCAGATTTTACAAGGGAGGGAGAGGAGGTGGGACACACTTTTCTTTTCAACTGAGAACTGGAACATCTCACACCAAACATATACAGTTATGCTCAAAAGTTTACATTTTTCCTTTCTTGGTTCAGAGAATATGAATGATAACAAAAAACCTTTTTCTCCACTCATGGTTAATGGTTGGGTGAAGCCATTTATTGTCAAACTACTGTGTTTTCTCTTTTTAAATCTTAATGACAACCAAAAACATCCAAATGACCTGATCAAAAGTTCACATACCCCAGTTCTTAATACCGTATATAGTGTCCCTCTAACATCAATGACATCTTGAAGTCTTTTGTGGTAGTTGTGGATGAGGTTCTTTATTTTCTCAGATGGTAAAGCTGATCATTCTTCTTGGAAAAAAGCTTCCAGTTCCTGTAAATTTCTGGGCTGTCTAGCATGAACTGCGCGCTTGAGATCTTCCCAGAGTGGCTCAATGATATTGAGGTCAGGAGACTGAGATGGCCACTCCAGAACCTTCACTTTGTTCTGCTGTGTAGCGCCGGCGTCCCTGCCCTCTGCTAGGCAGGGACGCTGTTCCCCTCACCTCCCTGCTCCGTGCCCGGCGTCCTCCTCCCGCTCTGCTGGCAGGGCGCGCTCCTTCCCGGCCACTGTGCTTAGGGCGCGCGCGCTCTCCCTTCCTCTTAAAAGGGCCGCGCGCGCCGTCCTAAGGAGTCCCCGGCCAATGGCCGGAGGACTTCACCATATATAAGGCACCTCCTCCAAAATGGAGGTGCCCGAGCAATGTTGTTGCACTGTTCTACTCTGCTTCAGCCCTCAGGTCCCGTTGCCAGTTACCTGCCTGATTCCTGCCAGAGATTTCAGTTTGTAAAAACTTGCTAATGCTTATAATTTCAAAAATGACCATTTCTTTTGTTCTTTATTAAAATGAAAAGGTTGAAAACTCTGCTGTGCATAATAATTTGGAACATGCATTTTGAGTGCAGTTTGAGTATTTCATTTTTTAAAAAATATTCTGTTATCATAGGCAGTTTGTACAAAAACCTTTCAATTGTACTCTAATAGTTATTTGACTGGAAAATTACAATGACTGCAATTCATATAGGTAATTTGGGAAAATCTGAGAAAATATTATTTGCATAATAATTTGGAACACAGTGTATATTTTGTCTGTGTCTACCACTGGAGAAAGGGCAAGGTTTGCCACTACAAAGGGTAGCAGACGGGCTTGAAAACGGTTGTCACAGGTGAGATGGGGGCAGATTAGTGTCTGAGTGTGAGGGTCTGATATGTGCAATGTGAGTAGGCTGCAGGAGTGTGCAAGATTGCAGATGTGTTATTGCAGTATACTCATGTCACGAAAGAAGAGCAGGATTATCCAGCGCCGGTGCGATGTCATCATTGCGTCATGCTCATCTCTAGTTGGGACTTTTTGGATTTATTTTTTGTTCATTTATTCATAGACGTAGCAGCCAGAACTTTCTCATTTTTATGTAAGCTTCACTATATGACATGTTGCTTTTTGGTGTCTGTAAGGCTGTGTTCACACGTTGCATAAATACTGTGTTTTTTTTCTTTTCTTCAGGTGCCCGCACCAATCTACACAATAATAATAATAATCTTCTCTGGTTATTGCACTGTTACGGCATTTTATGCCTTTATTTGATGATTTTTTGGTGCAGATTTGAAGGAGCGTTTTTAATGTGTTTTTTATAGTACAGAAAACCTTTCATTCTGCACTTAAAAAGTAACTGCAGTCTTTCACATGTTCACACTGTATGAGGGTCCCCACCATTGCCGGCTCCAGGTTTTTGTGGGCCCTGGGCGAAAGTGTTTTAGTGGGCCCCTTTAACACATACCACGATTCATGATGCACAGATATAACAGAGAAATATAGGGATAGTACCAGGCCCGGCGTCGGCACCCGGGCAAGTGTCGGGGCCCTGAGCAGGCAGGGGGGCCCACTCACCGTCGGGCACCCCGCCGCGATATGGGACCCGTGAGCGATGCGGTGTCCCGATGCCAGCGCCCGCCTTCCCCGCTTGCTCAGGGCCCCGGCACAATACTTACCTCTCCCCGTGCCTCCTCAGCAGGTCCGGTGTTTTCCGCGGCTGCTGCACTGTGACGTCTCAGGTCAGAAGGCGCGGTGACGTCTTTACACCGCGCTCTCTCCTGAGCCGTCAAAGCGCAGAGCGGGAAGACGCTGGCGACGTGGCTGAGGAGTCCGGAGCAGCGGCAGCAGGTGAGAAGTGAGGTGAGTATTTGATTTTTTTTTATATGTATGGAGGCATAGGGCATTTTATGGGGAGGAGGGTAGAATAAGTGACATCCTGCATGGGGCATTATATGGGGAGGGGGAGAACAAGTGACATCCTGCACTGGGCATTATATGGGGGGGAACAAGTGACACCCTGCATGGGGCATTATATGGGGGGAACAAGTGACATCCTGCATGGGGCATTATATGGGGGGGACAAGTGACATCCTGCATGGGGCATTATATGGGGGAGAGGTGACATCCTGCATGGGGCATTATATGGGGGAGCAAGTGACTTCCTGCATGGGGCATTATATGGGGGGGAGAGGTGACATCCTGCATAGGGCATTATATGGGGAGAGAGATGACATCCTGCATGGGGCATTATATGGGGGGGAAGTGACATCCTGCATGGGGCATTATATAGGGGCGGTGAGTGACATCCTGCATGGGGCATTATATGGGGGAGAGGTGACATCCTGCATGGGGCATTATATGGGGGGGCAAGTGACATCCTGCATGGGGCATTATATGGGGGGGAAGAGGTGACATCCTGCATAGGGTATTATATGGGAGGAGAGATGACATCCTGCATGGGGCATTATATGGGGGGGAAGTGACATCCTGCATGGGGCATTATATAGGGGCGGTGAGTGACATCCAGCATTGGGCATTATATGGGGGGAAAGGTGACATCCTGCAGGGGTCATTATATGGGGGGGAAGTGACATCCTGCATGGGGCATTATATGGGGGGGAGTGACATCCTGCATGTGGCATTATATGGGGGAGAGAGGTGACATCCTGCATGGGGCATTATATGGGGGTGGGGTGACATCCTGCAGGGGGCATTATATAGGGGGAAGTGACATCCTGCATGGGGCATTATGTGGGGGCACAGCCTGCATGGGGCATTATGTGGGGGCTAGTATTCTGTATGGGGCGTTATAAGGGGGCCAATATCCTCTATGGAGCGTTATATGGGGGCCAGTATCCTGTATGGAGCGTTATATGGGGACCAGAATTCTGCATGGAGCGTTATATGGGGTCCATTATTCTGTATGGAGCAAAATATGGGGCCCATAATACTGTATGGCGGACTATACTGTCCGGTCTGCACTGTGCATTGCGAGGATTCTCTGGTTTCTTAGCTATTGTAGAATTTACAATAGATATCACTCATGTAATGTAAGAAGTGAAATCTTCGGCATTGTACTATAGATATATTTCTCTGCGGTATCTGTGCATCATGAATCGTGGTGTGTTAAAGGGGCCCACTGAGACTCTTTCGCCCAGGGCCCACAAAAACCTGGTGCCGGCCCTGGATAGTACAATACCAAAGATTTCACTTACTTCTTACATGAGTGATATTTATTGTAAATTCTACAACAGCTCAGAAACCGGCGATTCAAATGTTTTCATTTTAGACCGGACAGTATAGTCCTCCATATAGAATTTTGGGCACCACATCGACCTCCATACAGTATTATGGGCACCACATAGTCCTTCATACAGTATAATGTGCCCCATGTAATGCTCCATACAGAATAATGAACCCCATATAATGCTCCATACAGGATAATGGACCCCATATAATGCTCCATACATAATAATGAGCCCCATATCTAATATATATCATTGTCTTATCCCGTCTGTCTGTCTGTCTATCTGTCTGTCTGTCTGTCCAGGAAATCCCACGTCGCTGATTGGTCAGGCCGCGGCCAATCAGCGACGTGGGATTTCAGAAAAAGATGGCGGCCGTTAGCGGCTCACCCTCACACGCTCACCCGCACACGCTCACCCTCACCCGCTCACCCTCAGACGCTCACCCTCACGCTCTGACGCTCACGCTCTAACGCTCACGCTCGGACGCTCACGCTCGGACGCTCACGCTCTGGCGCTCACGCTCTCACGCTCTGACGCGCTCACCCGCTCCCACGATCACCCGCTCACCCTGTGCTAGCCGGTCATCTCCCGGCTGCTCGCAGCAGAAGTTCCCCGACCGGCGGCGTCGCTCCCCGGTCCTCCAAAATTCATTAGGGGCCCCGGGGGATACATTGGGGGGTTAATTTAAAGTAGTGTGACTCGCCCCCTGGGCCGTGGGGCACGCGGATCCGGGCGATAGGGGAACGATGGGGGTAGTAGTGGCGGCCCGGTCTCGCGGCTCAGGGTGGTCAGACCAATGGTAGTCTGCTACTGTACTTTAGATAATGTCCGACTACGCCATCCGGGGATTGCGGTTATTAGGAACCGCCGCTGCAAGGCAGTCTGCTGGGGCCGATGACGTGTGCAGCTGGGATGATGTGACTCCCCACGGGAAGAGTGCGGCCCCAGGGCAGTGTAGTGGATGGTGGGAGTGATGGTGGTGAGAGTCCCAGTACCGGTAATGCCGGAGGAGCGAAAAAGCACACGGACAACGTACTGCAGTCCAGGGTCTTTACTCACGGTTAATATCCAAGTCACTTCTGCAGGGAATGACTGCCCGAGCCGTGCTGCGTCCACCAGGTGAGGGGCTCGGTCAACTCCCAGACAGCTCAGGAGTATGGCTCAAGACCCCCTTTTGTCCTTTCTCTGGCCTGCCTCACCAGTGACCCACTTTTGTTCAGCTGCCACGGACTTGTGCGGTTAAACGTGGGCCCCGTCCTCCGCTGTCCTATATGGTGCCTTCCTAGCAGGTTTGATGAGGTGCTGCACCAATAAATGGTCACAGCCTCCGGTCTTTGGCTGAGGGTTGTTTCTCCTCCACCAACTTGGGATCCGGTACCCTTAATCTGCCTGACCCTGCACCCTGGATTCTCGTGGGTTCTTAGGGTCCCTTCCACCTTCTTGTTCCTGAGCCCTTCTGTTTCTCTGTCTCTTCTTCTCCCTTTCCGTTCCTTCCTGTTCCTTTCTCTTGGAGCTGGGCTCAGGTGGCACCACAGCTCCCCTTCACCTCCTCCTCGGCCTCTCACTAGGCCCTCCTGGAGTAGAGCTCCTACAGAGCCTCTACTCACTGTCTTCTCCTCTCTGGACAGAACCTAGGTCTAAGATGGTGCCCACCTTTTATACCTCAATCTGACCATGAGCCCAGGTGACCAGCAACCAATGGGCTCCTTCCTATGCTCAATAACCAACCCCTATCTGCCCCTACAGCACTGGGTGTTCCACCCCCCTCCCCACTCCAGGCAGGGATATAGTCGGTCGTGCCTGCACTACTGTCTAGTGGGAGCACCATTGAGCTGTCCCTGTCCCTCGGAAATGGGGTGTGTGTGCTGTATGCAGCTAACTGAGCCCTGGTCCATACTCCATCTTTACCCGGGAGTGGAATATCACACCTCTGGTCTGAGGTGCAATACCCCTGTAGCGGCCGAACCCTCGGGGCGCTACAAGTGCACAACCCATTTAAACACTGCTTCGCTGATTAGTCGCGCCCGGTCGGCCGCATACATATTCTAGAATACCCGATGCGTTAGAATCGGGCCACCATCTAGTAGTATATAATGGGCCCCATATATTGCTCCATACAGAATAATGGACCCCATATAGTGCTCCATACAGAATAATGAGTCAGATATATTGCTCCATAAAGTATAATGAACCCCATATAATGCTCCATACAGAATAATGGACCCCATATAATACTCCATACAGAATAATGGGCCCAATATAATGCCCCATACAGAATAATGGGCCCCATATAATGCTCCATACAGAATAATGGACCCCATATAATGATCCATACAGAATAATGGGCCCCATATACTGCTCTATAGAGAATGGGCCCCATATATAGCTCCATACAGTATGGGCCCCATATATTACTCCATACAGTATGGGACCCATATAATGCTCCATAGAGAATGGGCTCCATATTATGCTCCATAGAGAAAGGGCCCCATATTATGCTTCATATAGAATGGGCTCCATATTATGCTCCATAGAGAATGGGCCCCATATTATGCTCCATAGAGAATGGGCCCCATATTATGCTCCATAGAGAATGGGCCCCATATTATGCTCCATAGAGAATGGGCCGCATATTATGCTCAATACAGAATAGGCCCCATATTATGCTCCATACAGAATGGGCCCCATATTAGGCTCCATACAGAATGGGCCCCATATATACAGTAGCTCTATACATTTAAAAAAAAATCAAATACTCACCTCTCCTTGCTGGTGGCAGGCCAGGACTCCTCAGCGTCTTCCGGCTCTCTGCACTGTCAGAGCAGAGAGCGCACTTGACTGATGTCATCGCTCCCTCTGTCCCTGACATGTCACAGTGTCAAAAGACACTGGAGCTGTGGAGGATCGGGGAGAGGTAAGTATAAGTGCGGGGGCCCAGAGCACAGCAGGGGAGCCCACTCGCGGGCGCTGGCATCGCGCTCTCTCGATTCACCGGCCCCATCAAGTGCCGGGGTTCCCGACCGCGAGTGCCCCCCCATTTGCTCAGGGCCTCGGCACTTGCCCGGGCGTGCCGGGTGCTGACGCTGATCCTGGTCCTCACAATAGCTCCCACACTGTATGAGGGCCCACCACAGTAGTCCCCACATAGTATAAAGGTCCCCCATACTTTATGATATGATTTCCCGACACTTCAAGCATTAATTAAAATGAAAAAAAAACATCAAATACTCACCTAATCCAGGATCCTGACGAGTCCACCACCAAAGCGTGGGTGGAACAACCTGTTGATGTCATTGCATTGGGGTACTCACAGGACGTCAGAGTCTTATCCACTGAATCACCCTGCCGTTCTATAGGCCGACCTGCAATCTACAGAACAGCAAGCTCCCTGCTCTACCGCAGAACTTAAGTTAAGAGTAGTGCGAACAAGACGACCTACAAACCTGGATCAGTTACACCAGTTTTGTCAGGAGGAATGGGCCCAAATTCCGACCAACTATTTTGAGAAGCTTGTGGAAGGATATCCCAAACGTTTGTCCCAAGTCTTTCAGTTTAATGGCAATGGTACCAAATACTAATGAAATGTATGTAAACTTTTGAATTTGCAGTAAGTAATAAAAATGCCTTAAAACATTCTCTCTCTCTCATTATTTTGGCATCTGGCAAATATTAAAAATAATGGTAATCCTCATTGACCTAAAACGTGAAAGATTTATTCTGAATTCATGTCAGATATTGAGAAAAACGTGCATATGTGTCTTCTTATATAGTGTATATAAACTTCTGGTTTCAACTGTATATATTAGTATTTGATGTTGTCTGCATAACTGGCTTAGCTGCAGTGCACTGCACGTGCGATGACTTCACAAGATCAGTGCCGCAGTACTTGCACTGCTTAGAACGAAGCAGTATGCCGGGGAGAATGGAAGCAAGGTGAGTAATGTTTTTTTTTTTTAATGTCAGTAGCAGTGGGGACTGAGGGCTGTGCTGTGGAGAACATCTTGCTGAGTGGGAGGTAGTGGGGAACATTATACTGAGTGGGGAGTGGGCTTTGAGGGACATCATACTGAGTGTGGGTGAGCTGTGGGGAACATCATGCCAGGGTCGGACTGGCCTAGCGAGGTGCCGGGGAAATCCCCGGTGGGCCCTTGAAGAGGAGTGTAGGAGTAAGCGTCGAATTAAAAAGAAAAAAAAGGGGGGGAGACATAGTGGCGGCAGGCCCTTTAACCACCGCGATGCCCAGGACAGTGGCGGGCGGGGCCAGGGAGCAGGAGAGCCGAAGAGCAGCGGCTGCACGGCAGCGTCACACTTAGCAGCCACGGGCGCAGCCACGTCTGCTAAAAGTGACGTCACTCACCACGCAGCGCTGCAGTCTCCTGCTGTAGGAGCGCTTCAACAAAGTATATGGGCCGGAGTGGAGACAAATCAAGGTAGGGTGATATTTGTGTGTGTTTGTATGAATTTTTATGTATGGACATGTGTGTGTCTGCTTATGTATTTCTGTGCATGTGTCTGCATGCACGTGTCTGTGTTTACGTGTGCATTTCTGTGTGTGTGTATGTCTTTGCATGTCTGCGCATGCATTTCTGCACGTGCATCCGTGTTAGCATGTGCATTTCTGTGCATGTAAGTCTTTGAGTGTCTGCATGTCTGTGTGTCTACGTGTGCGTGTCTACATGTGTATATGTCTTCACACATGTGTGCGTGCTTCCCTGCGTGTGTGCATGTGTCATTTTTGTGTATGTGATTGTCTGAGAGTACATGACTGCATGTGCATTTCTGTGTGTGCTTGGCTGATTGTGTATACACGAGTGTATACACGTATGTATACATGTCCCCATTTCTGTGAGTGTGTGTATCTGCGTGTGTGTATATTAGGGCTCTTTCACACATCCTGATATTTCCAGTACTGGAGAAACCAATATCGCAGAGGTCCGTGTGCACCTGTGTGACAACCGTATGCCGCCCGTGTACTGCATCAGGAGTACACGTACACGTACCGGCGCCTTGGAATCAGTGTACAGTTCATGCTGTTCCCAAGCGCCAGGTGCTAAACACTGCCCTCATCATGGTTCCCTGCTGGAGCTGCAATCAGCATCAACAGGGACCATGATGAGAGTAGTAGTGTCTGCTCCCGCAGTGTCCTGGTGTAAAAATAAGAATAAAATAAAAAAAATCCTTGTACTCACCTGTCGTAAGTGTCCCCTGCTGCAATCCATGCGACCGCTCAGCAGAGGAGCCGGGGAGAATGACTCATGCAGTGAATGAGCCCCGGAGCTGCTCTAAATGAGCAGTGTCCTGTCACTCACTGAGCGCAGCTCGCCCGCTCGCTGCAGCGCTTCTTTCTCCCCGACTCCTCGGTGTGATTGGTCACATGGATTACAGCGAGGGAGACTTAGGTGAGTATAAGGAGTCACCGTGTGAGAGGACAGTATGAAGAGCTGGCCCAGTATGGTAAGGAGGGGGCTGTGTGGAGGGCATGTACCATAAGAGGAGTAGAGTGTGGGACATATTTTGTGCAGGGAGCATTGTGAGAGTTAGGTTTATTCAGGGGCCCAGTATAGGGCAGATATTTTTATTCAGTAGCATTATAATGACACTGCTATCTTTAAGGGCATCGTGTGGGGATGTGCTGCAGAAGACTGGACAAGATGGAAGTCTGCAGAGACGAGCTGTGGATGGGAAAAGTCATCATGGAGACTGGACAAGATGGAGACGAAAAGAAAGAGAACGACTCTAATCAGAGAAGACGTCTCAGGTAAGATACCTGGGTGTAAATGTGTATTTGTCATCCTGCCTGCGTCTCATCAGTACTGTGGTTCTTGTATGGTCCACAGTCTGATGATGACTGGTAACAACAACTCCCAGTATCTCTATTGTTAATTACATTCTGGCAGTTGTAGGTTCATACTATACAAAGGTATATGGGGTTGACTTGACATTACAATTGATGGACCAGATACAGATGGTGGTTCAGATGATGTATTCATCTACTGGCGTGTTTGTGCATGTTTGTGTATCTGAAATTATATGTATTTTTGCAAGATGCGTGTATGTAATGGTGCATTGTGGTGTGTAATAACATTCACATACTTGGGGCACATTTACTAAATCTATTACGGCTCTTTCACATGTGTAAGGGAATTCCATTTGTCTTTCCATATTTAGCAACAGACAAGTGAAATTTGCTAACCTTAACTGTCACCTTAGGGTTGTGCTTTTATGGAGCGGGATCAGGAGCTGAGCCTTCACCATACCGGGCAGATGTCG
Organism: Phyllobates terribilis; assembly: GCF_046119375.1. NCBI lineage: Eukaryota > Metazoa > Chordata > Amphibia > Anura > Dendrobatidae > Phyllobates > Phyllobates terribilis. Next base: position 752,995,944 of record NW_027362764.1, read on the forward strand.
GCTGTGATTCATCGCCGGAGTCTGCCTGTAACAGCAGTGATCAGAGCTCGCCTTGATTGCTGCTGTTTTAAGTATTTAAGTGCCCTTGTCAATCACTGACAGCGGCATTTAGATAGCACGATGGCCTGCGCATGCACTCACCTTCTTCCTTCAGCATCCTGTGACGCAGTTGCAGGTTGCTGATGGGTTGCGAGTAGTGATGATCGAGCATGCTCGCTGCTCGAGATTTACGAGCATGCTCAGGCAAGCACCTATTATCTTCAGCGTGCTCGGGGGTTAAGTTTTCGTCGCTCCATGAACATAATTTGCGACTGTTTCACAGCTTTAATACATGTGAGGAATGCTGGAAGAACAGGCATTCCTCACATGTGTTAAAGTTATCAAACAGTCGCAAATCATATTCACTGAGCGACGAAAACTTAACCCCTGAGCACGCTGAAGATAATAGGTGCTCACCCGAGCATGCTCATAAATCTCGAGCAAAGAGCATGCTCGATCATCACTAGTTGCCAGTGTTATGATCTGCTACAGAGACTAAGGAAAGAGAGGAGATCTGTCCCTACAATAGAACTAAACTAGATCCCTACGATGTAACGGGGAACCTGATCCTGCGATCAGACCCGCTAAAGTCCTCGGCTAGTCTGAACGCAGACCTATAGATGTGAGGGAGGGATCCCTACAAGATCTAGGGACTGGGAAAAGTTGGACACCTCCTAGCAGAAATAGTAGCAGTCAAAGACAAACACACAACAAAAAGGCATAGGGGTCAGAAGACCTAGCAAAACTAACAGAGAACGGCAACAGAGCAACAAGCTAGCTCAACAGTAGTAAATACAAATGAAGTCCAGCAAAGCCAGGAGGGCGGAGCCGGATTAAATAGGCAAAATGGTCATGTGACCAGCAAACTAAAAAAAACCTAACAGGAGAGTTGTAACAGTACCCCCTCTTCTAAGAGGATCCTCCGGATCCCCTAGGCCCAGGCTTACCAGGAAACCTCCTGTGAAACGCTCGGACAAGTCTGGGAGCAGAAACATCATCCGCCCTCACCCATGAGTTATCCTCAGGTCCGAAACCCTTCCAAGCGACGAGATACTGCAAACTCCCTCTATACCGTCTAGAATTAAGGATGCGGGAAATTTCATATTCCCCGTCCTCCACCACCGGAGGAACAGTGGCAGAGGCGTCACCATCCGACACATCAGCTTTTTTCAACAGAGAAACATGAAACACCGGATTAATCCTCCAGGACGTAGGAACCTCCAGCCTAACAGCAGATTGGTTAACTATCTGAAGTACCTTAAAGGGCCCTACGAACTTGGGACCCAATTTTTTAGAAGGAATCCTCAATCGCAGATTCTTAGAGGACAACCAAACCATGTCACCAACAGCAAACAAAACCTCTTGCCGTTTCCTATCAAAGTACCTCTTAGATTTCTTGTTAGCCTCCTGAAGATTACCATGCACATCCGTCCAAACTCTCTCCAAATCACCGGAAAAACTCTCCTCCTCAGGCACAGCCGAAACCAATTTGGAAAATGACCCAAAAGACGGATGTCTCCCAGAACAACAAAAAAAAGGCGAACATCCAGCAGAAGAGGATGTATGGTTGTTAAGAGCAAATTCAGCAAGTGGCAGAAACTCAGACCACCCCTCTTGATTGTCTGCCACAAAACAACGCAAGAACTGCTCAACATCCTGGTTCTTCTTTTCTGTCTGGCCATTAGACTCAGGATGATATCCGGATGAAAACGACAAATGAACTCCCAACCTGTCACAAAAGGCACGCCAAAAACGAGCCACGAACTGAGGTCCCCTATCAGAAACAATGTCAGTAGGAACACCATGTAGTCTGACAATTTCCTTGACAAAGGCCTTGGCGAGTGTCTTAGCGCAAGGCAGTTTGATGAAGGGAACCAAGTGACACATCTTGCTAAAACGGTCCACGACCACCCAGATGACCGTGAAACCTTCAGAGGGAGGAAGGTCAGTAATAAAGTCCATAGCAAGATGTGTCCAAGGTGCACTAGGAACCTCCAGAGGGCAATGCAACCCCGCAGCAGGAGCATGCGAAGACTTGGATCTTGCACACACAGTACATTGGCGCACCCACTTAATGACTTCCTTCTGCCACCCAGGCCACCAAAAACTGCGACCCACAAGTCTCTTGGTCTCAGAAATTCCTGGATGACCTGCCAACCGAGACTCATGACACTCAACAAACAAATCTCTCCTAAAGTTCCTAGGCACAAACAACCTCCCATGGGGAGTGTTAGATGGGGCATTCTCCTGTGCTTTAAGAATCTCATCCTCCAAAACGGAGTCCAAAGCAGCAATCACAACACCTTCTTGTAAAATGGTCTCCTCTTCCTCCTCAAGACCGACCATGGGAGAAAAGCTGCGAGACAAAGCATCCGCTTTAACATTCTTGGTACCCGGGATGTAAGTAACGGAAAAATTAAACCGCGAGAAAAAAAGTGCCCACCTAGCCTGACGGGCATTCAAGCGCTTGGCAGCATCAAGATAGATCAGATTTTTATGATCAGTGAAAACCTGAATGGGAAATTCAGCACCTTCCAAGAGATGACGCCAGTGTTCAAATGCGAGTTTAATCGCCAGCAATTCCCGATTACCAATATCGTAATTAAGTTCAGTCTCGGAAAATTTTTTTGAAAAAAAGGCACAGGGATGTACTCCATCCTTGTTTTCCTGAGACAACACCGCACCAACCCCCACCGAAGAAGCATCAACCTCAACCAAAAACGGCTTAGTCACATCAGGCTGCATAAGGATGGGAGCAGAGGTGAACCTCTCCTTTAGAAACACAAAAGCTTCAATGGCCTCAGAAGTCCACTGAACCGCATTAGCACCTTTCCTGGTGAGATCGGTCAGCGGTTTGACAATAATAGAAAATTTTTTATGAATTTTCTGTAATAATTGGCGAAACCCAAAAACCTCTGTATCGATTTCAAACCAATAGGCCTAGGCCATTCCTGCACAGCTTGAACTTTAACCGGGTCCATCTCAAAACCTTCACTGGAGATAATGTAGCCCAAAAAACTAATTCTCTGTACAGCGAACTCACATTTCTCCAGCTTAGCAAAAAGCGAATTGTCCATTAATAACTGTAATACCTCACGTACGCTCCGCCAATGAGACTCCAGATCCGGCGAATAAATCAAAATGTCATCCAAATACACAACCACATTTTTGCCGATTAAAGGTCTAAGGATATCATTAATAAGATTCTGAAAAAATGCTGGAGCATTGGTGAGACCAAAAGGCATAACCAGATTCTCAAAATGACCCATAGGAGTGTTAAAAGCAGTCTTCCATTCATCACCCTCCTTCATGCGCAACAAATTGTATGCCCCCCGGAGATCAATTTTAGAGAACCACTTGGCCCCCACTAACTGGTTAAATAAATCAGGAATCAATGGCAGTGGGTAAGGATTGCGTACAGTAATTTTATTAATCTCACGAAAGTCCAGAAAGTCCAGACAAGGACGTAAACCGCCATCTTTTTTTTTTTACAAAAAAAAATCCAACAGCCACAGGAGACTTGGAAGGCCTAATGTGACCGGCGGCCAAGCTTGTCTGTATGTATTCTTCCAAAGCCTTTCTTTCAGGAATAGTAAGATTAAATAAACGACTCTTAGGAAGAGTCGCTCCAGGGACAAATTCAATGGTACAATCATAGTCTCTATGGGGAGACAAAACCTGCGACTCCTCCTCAGAAAAAACTCTCCAAAAATCCTGAATAGGTACAGGCAATTCCCCTTTATCCACCGCAGCAATGCGTCCGTTACAACACTTGTCATAACACTTAGGGCTCCAGGACTTAATTTCATTGGTAGACCAATCCAGTACAGGATTGTGCAATTTTAACCAGGGTAACCCCAATATTACTGGAGAAGGCAAATTATCCAATACCACCAAATCCAAATTCTCTTGATGAATACCATTAATAGTGAGGGGAAATTCACAGACCTTGTGAGTAACACTCTACAAGGGAGAGCCATCAACAGAAACTACAGCAATAGGGGATGACAAAGTTTTAGGTTCTAATCTAAGTTTTTCCAAGAATCCCCCATCAATCACATTCAGAGTAGATCCACAATCCACAAATACCCGAAATTCAATTAATTCATCCTGAGCAGCAGTAGTGGCAGATAGGAATACTCCCTTAGAATTTAAACAGGCAATACGAGCATGACTGACCATTTTTTTTTCTTTCTTCCTACGAAGCACACAGTTCTTAATAAAATGACCAGAATTTCCGCAATAGAAACACAAGCCTTCAGAAAGTCGGCGGTCTTTTTCCTGAGAGCGGGGTGCCATCGCCCCAATTTCCATCGGCTCTCCATTGTCAGCACAGAACCTCTCAGGACTCGAAGCTGACATAGCAGAGGATTTGATCTCATTAACCCTTTCACGCAGTCTCCTGTCTACCCGTATAGCTAATTGCATTGCCTCCTGCAAGTTTCCAGGTGTGGGATAAGCAATCAGTAAATCCTTAACCCTTTCACCTAGTCCTGCAAGAAACAAGCTTTTCAAAGCTGAATCGTTCCACCCCACCTGGGCAGACCACCGACGGAATTGAGAACAATATTTTTCCACATTACCTGATCCCTGCCTCAAACGTCTTAATTCAGACTCAGCAGATGAGACACGATCAGGATCATCGTACAACAAACCCAAAGCAGAAAAAAAACTATCCACTGATCTAAAGCACGGATCACTAGGTTGGAGAGAGAAGGCCCATCCCTGAGGATCTTTGCGCAAAAGTGACATTATGATCCCTATGCGCTGTGATTCATCACCAGAGGATCCGGGTCTCAAACGAAAATATAATAGACAAGAATTTTTAAAAGAAAAAAAATCTTGTTGTTCGCCAAAAAATAAATCAGGCAGACGTACCTTAGGTTCCACAAAATGCGCTCCAGAACAGCTACTCACGTGTTGTTGGAGCTTGGTCACCTCCAGAGAGAGTCCCTGCAAGCGTTGAGCCAAATCTTGCACCAAGACCATGATGGAAAACTGGAGGTCTTTCCTTAGAGAAATTTTTTTTTTTTTATGGCTGGACTTACTGTTATGATCTGCTACAGAGACTAAGGAAAGAGAAGAGATCTGTCCCTACAATAGAACTAAACTAGATCCCTACGATGTAACGGGGAACCTGATCCTGCGATCAGACCCGCTAAAGTCCTCGGCTAGTCTGAACGCAGACCTATAGATGTGAGGGAGGGATCCCTACAAGATCTAGGGACTGGGAAAAGTTGGACACCTCCTAGCAGAAATAGTAGCAGTCAAAGACAAACACACAACAAAAAGGCATAGGGGTCAGAAGACCTAGCAAAACTAACAGAGAACGGCAACAGAGCAACAAGCTAGCTCAACATTAGTAAATACAAATGAAGTCCAGCAAAGCCAGGAGGGCGGAGCCGGATTAAATAGGCAAAATGGTCATGTGACCAGCAAACTAAAAAAAACCTAACAGGAGAGTTGTAACAGCCAGTAGTGCTGAGCATGCATGGTCAGATAAGGTGCTATCCAAGCATGCTCGGGTGTTATCCGAATATCTTGTAGTGCTCTGCTAATACGCTCGAGTCCCTGCGATAGCATGTTTTGCTGCAGTAGACAGATGCAACACATGTAGGGATTACCTAAAAAACAGGCAATTCCTGCATGTGTTGTGTCTGCCTCTGCCTACTGCCACAAAACATGCTACCACAGGGACTCGAGCATATTAGCAGAGCTAATATACTCGGATAACACCTGAGCATGCTTGGATAATTTTCACGGTTCCACCCCTCACTGTGTCTGGGATGCAGTTACTGACAGCTCAGCTGTCCAATCTTGTTCAGGGGCATGCTGGAGCTGTCAGTACTGTGATTGACAGCTCGACCATCCAATCTGCTACATGGGCGTGCAATAGCTGTTAGTGTGGTGATTGACAGCTCGGCTGTCCAACCTGAGACTGGGAGGCACTGGCTATCTTCAGGTGCTCATTATCCCAGTTGAATGCCTGAATACTTAACTGAGCTGTTTGTCCCAGATCTCGGCCAGATGTACATTCAGCTAGTGTGAGGTTAGTGCTCTGTGCCTTGAGTTCTGTTTATTGATCTTCTGTCTATTTTAAATTTTATGCTCAATCGGTTCACAGTCTACTGTAAATGTGGTCAAGCAGTCCACATCTAGTGTATATGCTGTGGTCACTCAGTCCATTCTTTATAATTAATGGCCTTCGGTTGAAACTCGAGCCATGACGACTGGATGAATTAACAATCTTTAGGAAGATCAATCTTGCGCAAGACTAGATAGGTCCACTAAGATCTTCTCCACCATTATCTTGATAGTATCAATCCATTGGATTGGTTGCTGGTCTTGCTCTTTGCTTTCTTCCTTCTATACTTCAAAGTATGATGTCCTTTTCCAGTAATTGCGTCTTCCAGTCAATCCATAGACTAGTGTAAATGCTGTTGTCAGTCAGTCCACAACTAATTTAAATGCTGTGGACTGTCAGTCCTCGTAAATTTTGTGGTCAATTGGTCCACAGTGTAGTCTTAATACTGTGGTCAGTCTCTTGTAATCGCGGTATTGATTGCTACACCGCTTAATACAAGGCTATTCTATGAAACAGAATAGGGGATTCCTCACTTTAGAATACAGAGGATAAGGAAAAGAAATGTTCCTTATGTCTCTACCTAAGATATGGTTGTGTTATACTAGGAGTTGTGTATAGAAAATATACATATGTAAAACACTAACAATAAATTCTCATGTATCAGGAAGGTGTTGTCACACCTCCGCAGGTCTAGAACTTATGCCTAGACCGACTATTATCAGTAATTAATATGAATATTAATTACCTGTTATGTGACTTTCCATATTCTATTCTTGGAGTCCACAAGGAAACATTTCAAATCCCACCATGTCAATGGGCGTCAGTCACCTGTAAATATTCAAAAGAGTGATAATATGTTCCTGCTACATGCTATATACACCAAAAAGTATAACACTCTAGGGCCAAAATTACTTATTTCGAAGATAAAGACTGTGGTCAGTCGGTCTGCATTTTATTATAAAAAATGTAGTCAGACAGTCCAGAGTCTATAACAAATTTTATGCTCAATCAGTTCAGTCTACTGTAAATGTGGTCAGGCAGTCCACATCTAGTGTGTATGCTGTGGTCAGTCAGTCCACATCTAGTGTATATGCTGTGGTCAGTCAGTCAGTCCATTCTTTATATTTAATGGCCTTCGGTTGAAACTCGAGCCATGACGACTTGATGAATTAATGATCTTTAGGAAGATCAATCTTGTGCAAGACAAGATAGGTCCACTAGGGTCTTCTTCACCATTATCTTGATAGTATCAATCAATTGGATTGGTTGCTAGTCTTCCTCTTTGCTTTCCTCCTTCTATATTTCAAAGTATGATGTCCTTTTCCAGTGATTGCTGTTTTCCATTCAATCCTTAGACTAGTGTAAATGCTGTTGTCAGTCAGTCCACAACTAATTCAAACGCTGTGGACTGTCAGTCCTTTTAAATGTTGTGGTTATTTAGTCCACAGTGTAATTTTAATACTGTGGTCAGTCTCTTGTAATCGCGGTATTGATTGTTACACCGCTGATTACAAGGCTATTCTATGAAATAGAATAAGGGATATCTCACTTTAGAAGACAGAGGTTGGCCCACAGTCTACTGTAAATATGATCAGGCAGTCCACACCTAGTGTGAATGCTGTGGTCAGTCAGTCCATTTTTTATTATTAACGGCCTTGGGTTGAAATTCGAGCCATGACGACTGGATGAATTAACGATCTTTAGGAAGATCAATTTTGTGAAAGACTACATAGGTCCACTAGGCTCTTCACCACCGTTATCTTGATAGTATCAATCCTTAGGATTGGCTGCTGGTCTTCCTCTTTGCTTTCTTCCTTCTATACTTCAAAGTATGATGTCCTTTTCCAGTGATTGCTGTCTTCCAGTCAATCCTTAGACTAGTGTAAATGCTGTTGTCAGTCAGTCCACAACTAATTCAAACGCTGTGGACTGTCAGTCCTTTTAAATGCTGTGGTTATTCAGTCCACAGTGTAGTCTTAATAATGTGGTCAGTCTCTTGTAATCCCGGTATTGATTGTTACACCGCTGATTACAAGGCTATTCTATGAAATAGAATAAGGGATTCCTCCTTTTAAAAGACAGAGGTTGGCCAACAGTCTAGTCTATTGTAAATGTAGTCAAGCAGTCCACACCTAGTGTGAATGCTATACTCAGGCAGTCCACACCCAGTGTGAATGCTGTGGTCAGTCAGCCCATTTTTTATTAACGGCCTTCGGATGAAACTCGAGCCATGACGACTGGATGAATTAACGATCTATAGGAAGATCAATTTTGTGAAAGACTACATAGGTCCACTAGGCTCTTCACCACCGTTATCTTGATAGTGTCAATTCTTTGGATTGGCTGCTGGTCTTCCTCTTTGCTTTCTTCCTTCTATACTTCAAAGTATGATGTCCTTTTCCAGTGATTGCTGTCATCCAGTCAATCCTTAGACTAGTGTAAATGCTGTTGTCAGTCAGTCCACACCTAATTTAGATGCTGTGGACTGTCAGTCCTCGTAAATTTTGTGGTCAATTGGTCCACAGTGTAGTCTTAATGCTGTGGTCAGTCTCTTGTAATCGCGGTATTGATTGTTACACCGCTGATTACAAGGCTATTCTATGAAACAGAATAAGGGATTCCTCACTTTAGAATACAGAGGATAAGGAAAAGAAATGTTCCTTATGTCTCTACCTAAGATATGGTTGTGTTATACTAGGAGTTGTGTATAGAAAATATACATATGTAAACCACTAACAGTATATTCTCATGTATCAGAAAGGTGTTGTCACACCTCCGCAGGTCTAAAACTTATGCCTAGACTGACTATTATCAGTAATTAATATGAATATTAATTACCTGTTATGTGACTTTCCACATTCTTTTCTTGGAGTCCACAAGGAAACATTTCAAATCTCACGATGTCAATGGGCGTCAGTCACCTGTAAATATTCAAAAGAGTGATAATATGTTCCTGCTACATGCTATACACACCAAAAAGTATAACACTCTAGGGCCAAAATTACTTATTTCAAAGATAAAGACTGTGGTCAGTCGGTCTGCATTTTATTATAAAAATTGTAGTCAGACAGTCCACTCTAAATTTTATGCTCAATTGGTTCACAATCTACTGTAAATGTGGTCTGGCAGTCCACATCTAGTGTATATGCTGTGGTCAGTCCATATTTTATTATTAAAGGCCTTTGGTAGAAACTCTAGCAATGATGTGTTGGGTGTTTGCTGGATCTGAAATGGGTTCAGAATCATCAGTGGATTCTATGGTCTACCATTCTGGTCCAGCCAGGACAGATGTTGCTCAGCATCATTAATGGTCCCAACGACTAGCTGGTGCACGAGATGTGCAGGTTGTCTCTTGGGTATTTGTGCCTAGCAACATGAATCATAGGTTGCGGAGGGAGACAGGGCTTCTGCAGCCTACGTCCAGGATGCATCGCACTGAGCATTCCCGTGACATGGCGGACCGTGATTGGTGGTTTGGGAGTCAGCTGACCCGGTGACCTGGCACCGCCTGATTGGTCGTGGGTGACGTCACCAATGGTGCGACGGTGCGCAGGGCTTAATCTTTAAAAGACCCGCCCACAAACATGACAGCGCGCTCTGATCTTTGAGCAATGATGGTGTGTGGACGCTTGGTCTCTTGGGCTCCACGTGTGTTTTATTTTCTGCTAGGCAGGTGTAGTGGAAATAGGCAGGCTAGTTGAAAGAGGCAGGTAGCTTCGTCTCACGGTCTGGCTCAGGCAAAGGGGTCGCCTTACACCCCAAGCAGCCTGCAGACCCCCCAGGCTGCATCGCGGACCCCGGGTTCGGTTGCGTTCCATTATAATAAAGTTGTTTGCAATCGTCCCCTTAACAGTATCAGAGCGCCAGGATCTTACTGAACATGGCTGACAAACAGCAACTGCAGCGCTATATACAGCAACTTGAGGCCAGACTTAGGACTCTGGAACAAGCTGCCCCGGTCGCTGATAACACGGCTGCGGTGAATGCTGCGACAGCTGCAACTACCCCGTTTTGCTCTCCCAGAAAAATTTTCTGGGGACAGTAAATCCTGCAGGGGTTTTATTAATTTATGCTCCATTCATTTGAAGATGATGGAGGCACGGTTCCCCTCCGAAAGAGCCAAAGTGGGTTATTTCATCTCATTACTCTCCCACAGGGCTCTGGAGTGGGCTACTCCTCTATGGAAGCGGAATGATCCGGTTGTGGCTAATGCGGGTCTTTTCCTTAAGACCCTAAAGAGTGTATTACTAGGTCCTCAGGTCACGCATGATACGCTCTTAAGCTTCTTGCGTTGATCCAGGGTTCGGCCACTGCCAGCCACTATGCCATCCAGTTCAGAACCTTAGCGGCTGAACTGGATTGGCCTGAGCGGTCGCTTATGCCGGTGTTTTGGAGGGGGTTGGCAGGGAATATTAAAGATGCTCTAGCTACCAGAGAGATCCCAACCTCTCTGAAAGAGTTGATCACTCTCGTTAACCGAATAGATCTGCGTCATGCAGAACGCAAGTTAGAGCTGGAGGTTTCCAGACCCCGGTTTCGGTTGGCATCCTCTTTCTCTAGACCTATCTCCAAACCCACGGGTCTCGACCCGGAGCCTGAGGCTATGGATATATCCCGGACTAAGTCTAAACCCCCTCGTTCCCGACTTGCACATCTCTTGGAGTACCCCGTTAATAAGGGTTCCAAGCGGTCGGGAAACCAGGGTGTCTAACCACTGTTGGAGGGGGTGTGTTAGATTCAGGGGTTTCCTCCTCCAAGTTATTGTATGAGGTGACGTTGTCCTTCAGAACAACCATGGTTACTGCCAGGGCGTGGGTGGATTGCCGATGGCAATTTTTGTCATCAACATTTGCCCAGAGGCATGCCATCCCTATGGAGTAACAGCCCAAGCCAATGAACATCAGTGTGGTCAACGGTTCTCTGCTGGACACACAAATCACTCACCAGTCAGCCCCCCTCACCATGTCGTTTCCTCAGGGTCACCGGGAGGTTATCTCTTTCCTTATTATCCCCGGGGGATTAGATGAGGTGCTATTGGGTCTCCCTTGGCTAGGTTGTCACACTCCACACATTGATTGGAGTACAGGGAGAATTTCTTGCTGGGGTAAGAATTGTGTGCCTCAATGTATGGTTACAGCCGCCCGGAGGGTAGTCTCAGAGCCTTCTCCCGACTTGTCCGCTCTGCCAGTACAATATCGTAGTTTTGCGGACGTCTTTTCCAAAAAGGGTGCAGAGACTCTACCCCCCCACCGACCGTATGACTGTCCTATTGACTTGGTCCCCCGGTACGGAGCCCCCTTGCGGTAGGGTTTATCCCCTGTCTGTACCCGAGACCCAGGCCATGTCAGACTATATCAAAGAGAACCTGGCCCGGGGGTTTATCTGAAAATCGGTCTCTCCTGCTGGAGCGGGGTTTTTCTTCGTCCAGAAGAGGGTGATTTACTTCCCTGCATTGATTACAGAGGACTAAATGCCATCACCATCAAAAATAAATACCCTCTGCCCCTTATTTCTGAACTATTCGACATGTTGCGAGGGGCTAACATCTTCACTAAATTCGACCAGCGAGGGGCCTATAATCTTGTGCGAATCCGTGAGGGTGACGAGTGGAAAACAGCCTTTAACACTCGTGATGGTCATTACGAGTATCTCGTCATGCCTTTCGGGTTATGCAATGCCCCTGCGGTTTTTCAAGATTTTGTCAACGATATCTTTCGGGATTTGCTGCTATCTTCCGTGGTAGTCTATCTTGATGATATCCTTATCTTTTCCCCGGACCTCTCTACACACAGAGAGGATGTTCGCAGAGTTTTTGAACAATTGCGAGCAAATTCTTTGTATTGTAAGCTGGAGAAGTGTCAGTTTGAACGAGAGTCTCTACCGTTCCTGGGCTACATCATATCCAGTAAGGGATTGGCTATGGACCCACAAAAGTTGGTGGCGGTACAGAACTGGCAGGAGCCCCACTCCCTTAAAGCGGTACAACGCTTCATGGGCTTTATCAACTACTACCGGCAGTTCATACCACATTTTTCCACACTGGTGGCTGCTTTAGCCGCTTTAACCAGGAAGGGTGCCAATCCCAAGAATTGGTCTAAGGAGACATCCGAGGCGTTCCAGGAGATTAAGTCCTATTTTTCTAGAGCTCCCATTCTCCATCGCCCGGATGTGGACAAGCCATTTTTCCTGGAGGTCGATGCCTCCTCTGTGGGAGCAGGAGCGGTTCTCTCTCAAAAGAATGAACAGGGTCGGACAAGACCATGTTTTTTCTTCTCCAAGACCTTCTCTCCAGCAGAGAAGAATTATACGATTGGTGACAAAGAGTTACTTGCTATTAAGATGGCTTTTTCGGAATGGAGGTACCTCTTGGAGGGAGCTAAACATCCTTTCGTGGTATATTCCGATCATAAAAATCTTTCGTACCTACAGACGGCGCAGCGTCTTAACCCAAGGCAGGCCAAGTGGTCTCTTTTCTTTTCCCGGTTTAATTTCTCAATTCACTTTTTAAAAGGGGAAAAGAACCCCCGGGCGGATGCTTTGTCCCGGTCTATGGATACCGTTGAGGATGAGGACGAGCCCAGGCTTATTTTTCCTCCAGAGTGTATGCGGATGGTGGCTCCAGTGTCTCTAAACCAGGTCCCTCCCGGGAGGACATTCGTTCCTCCTAATTTACAGAATTAGGTACTCTCCTGGGCACATGCCTCTAAGATCGGAGGTCATTTTGGGGACAAATGTACCACGGAGTTTCTCCAACGGTCGTATTGGCGGCCTCGGTTATCCCAGGACGTTAAAGAATATGTCCAAGCGTGTGTCTCCTGTGCAAGAAACAAATTGTCCCGTCAGAAGCCGGCTGGTCTTCTTCATCCGTTACCCGTGGCGGATAGACCTTGGGAGCTGGTTGGGATGGATTTTATTGTCGAGTTACCTAAGTCCCGGGGAAACGTGACAATATGGGTGGTGTCTGACCATTTTTCTAAGATGGTTCACCTGGTTCCTCTGCCTAGGGTTCCCTCTTCCCGGGTCCTGGTATCACTGTTCATTTGTCACGTTTTCCGTCTCCACGGAATGCTTGATAGGTTTGTCTGTGAAAGGGGTCCACAGTTTTCCTCCCGGTTCTGGAAAGAATTGTGTAATTTGCTTAGCATTGAACTGAATCTTTCTACTGCCTATCACCCGGAGACCAATGGTCTGGTGGAACGCACTAACCAGACGCTTGTGACATACTTGCGTCATTTCGTTTCGGCCAACCAGAATGACTGGGCGATATTGCTCCCCTGGCCAGAGTTTGCCCTAAACAACGCTGTGGCAGATTCCACAGGTCAGACTCCGTTTCTCCTAAATAATGGCCAACATCCGCGAGTCCCGGTTCCTATGCCAGTTTCCTCTGTGGAACCTGGGGTCAGAGATTGGGCTCTGGAGGCGCGGGAGGTTTGAGATCATACCCAGGATGCGATATTGGCCTCCAAGAATCGAATGAGAGAGTCGGCTGACACTCATCGCCATCCAGCCCCCGTATTCTCCCCGGGTGACAGGGTGTGGCTCGCGGCTCGCAATATCAGAGTACGCGGGGAATCCGCTAAGTTTGCCCCCCGTTTTATTGGTCCTTTCAGAATTTTGGCCCAAATAAACCCCGTTGTGTACTGGTTACAGTTACCACGACACATGAGGATTCACGACACTTTTCATGTGTCGCTCCTTAAGCCGGTTTGCCTGACCAAATTCTCGGAACCCCAACCTGCTCCAGACTCCAGGGGTGATGATTTCGAGGTACAGGCGATTGTGGGGTCTAAGATGGTTCGTGGAAAAAAATATTACCTTGTACACTGGAGGGGCCATGGATCTGAGGATTGTTCATGGGAACAAGTGGACCACATTCATGCTCCATTGCTCATTGAGTAATATGAGTGTCAAGTGGAGGGGGATAATGTTGGGTGTTTGCTGGATCTGAGATAGGTTCAGAATCATCAGTGGATTCTGGGGTCTCCCATTCTGGTCCAGCTGGGGCAAATGCTGCTCAGCATCGTCGTCGGTCCCAACGCCTAGCTGGTGCACGAGATGTGCAGGTTGTCTCTTGGGTATTTGTGCCTAGCAACATGAAGCATAGGTTGCGGAGGGAGACAGGGCTTCTGCAGCCTAAGTCCAAGATGCATCGCACTGAGCATGCCCGTGACATGGCAGACCGTGATTGGTGGTTTGGGAGTCAGCTGACCCGGTGACCTGGCACCGCCTGATTGGTCGCAGGTGACGTCACCAATGGTGTGACGGTGGGCAGGGCTTAATCTTTAAAAGACCCGCCCACAAACATGGCGGCGCGCTCTGATTTTTGAGCAATGATGGTGTTGTGTGGACGCTTGGTCTCTTGGGCTCCACGTGTGTTTTAGTTTCTGCTAGGCAGGTGTAGTGGAAGTAGGCAGGCTAGTTGAAATAGGCAGGTAGCTTCGTCTCACGGTCTGGCTCAGGCAAAGGGGTCGCCTTACACCCCAAGCAGCCTGCAGACGCCCTATCCCTGATAACACCTGTAAGCCACGTGGAGTGATACTCCTCAGTTTGGTAGCAAGCCGGCTGGAGGCACGTATGCGCCGGCCTGAGTCACACATGCATCCAAGCGCCAACAGCGTAGTCCCTGTGCTGCAACAGGTCTACAGATATATTATTTATCGCACATCTCCCGTGCCGTTAACGGAGAAAGTGCGAATCCCTATTCCTGTTCCGGTGTGCTGTAACACGGAGGGGATTGTTATTTAAGTTGGTTGTTTCCTTCTCACCCAGAAGGTGTTCGGCCGCAGTCCTCCAGGCCGCATCGCGGACCCCGGGTTCGGTTGCGTTCCATTATAATAAAGTTGTTTGCAACCATCCCCTTAACATGACGACTGGATGAATTAACGATCTTTGGAAAGATCAATTTTGTGCAAGACTAGATAGGTCCACTAGGGTTTTCTTCACCATTATGTAGATAGTGTCAATCCTTTGGATTGGTTGCTGGTCTTCCTCTTTGCCTACTTCCTTCTATTCTTCCGAGTATGATGTCCCTTTCCAGTAATTGCTGTCTTCCAGTCAATCCATAGAATAGTGTAAATGCTGTTGTCAGTCAGTCCACACCTAATTTAAATGCTGATTACAAATCTATTCTATGAAACAGAATAAGGGATTCCTCACTTTAGAAGACTGAGGATAATGAAAAGAAATGTTCCTTATGTCTCTACCTAAGATATGGTTGTGTTATACTAGGAGTTGTGTATAGAAAATATACATATGTTTACCACTAACAGTATATTCTCATGTATCAGAAGGGTGTTGTCACACCTCTGCAGGTCTAGAACGTATGCCTAGACTGACTATTATCAGTAATTAATATGAATATTAATTACCTGTTATGTGACTTTCCACATTCTTTTCTTGGAGTCCACAAGGAAACATTTCAAATCCCACGATGTCAAAGGGCATCAGTCACCTTTAAATATTCAAAAGAGTGATAATATGTTCCTGCTACATGCTATACACACCAAAAAGTATAACACTCCAGGGCCAAAATTACTTATTTCAAAGATAAAGGCTGTGGTCAGTCGGTTTGCATTTTATTATAAAAATAGTAGTCAGATAGTCCACAGTCTATTTTAAATTTTCTGCTCAATCGTTTCACAGTATACTGTAAGTGTGGTCAGGCAGTCCACATCTAGTGTATATGCTGTGTAACATCCCTGGCGGCATGCTTGCATGGTGCACCACCTCCCACCATGCAAGACCGCAATCTTACCCTTCACTCCAGCCTGCAAGCCGTGTTCCTGTTCATGCTGTGTGCATTCCTCTTGACTGTCTGCTTCGGGCGGCGGCCCGGTTAGTTTCTGATTCTTATAGCTGCTGTGGGCACACCCCTAATGCGTCTCCAGCTTATTGCTGTCAGTCACTAGATATTTAAACCCCCTCCACCCAGAAGGACGTGCCTGTGCAACACCTTCACTCAGTTTGTTCTTGCAACTGTATTGCCAGGTCCTGTCCTCTTACCTGTATCTTCTAGTCTGTGTCCGCCATCTCTGGTGGCTGTATACCCAGACCTGTTACCTGTGTCTTCTAGTCCGTCTCCGCCATCTCTGGGGGCTGTATACCCAGACCCGTTTCTGTATCTCGTAGCAGTAGCAGTTCCTGTCTGAACTGTCTCCTAGTCTGTTACTTGTTTTGTCTTTATGTCCGTACCCTTCCTTTTCCTGCATTGACTGAACCTGCACCTACCTCCAATTCGTTGTCTCTGTACTTCTGTTTGTGAGTTTTGTGTCCACTAGCTACTTCATTGTAAGTACCTTGTGTGTATCTAGTTCTGCTTGTCTCCTTTCCCTTACTTTGTATCTACCTTCTGTGTTCTAGCCATCTTTCTGTATTTTCCTATGTGTTCCATGGGAACAGAGCCCTGTCCTCTCTGCCTGCTTCGTCAGCCCTGTTCTGTTCTGCCTTGTCCACCGCTCCAGCGGTTCCGTTCTGCTCTGCCTTGTATACCGCACCTGCGGTTTAGCTCCGCTCCGCTTGTTCTCCACGTATGCGGTTTTTTGCTCAGCTTTGCTTGTCTACCGCATCTGCGGGTTTTGCTCTGCTCAGCTTTGTCTACCGCATCTGCGGTTTTGCTCTGCTTTGCTTGTCTACCGCATCTGCGGTTTTGCTCTGCTTTGCTTGTCTTCCGCATCTGTTGGTTTTGCTCTGCTCAGCTTTGTCTACCGCATCTGCGGTTTTGCTCTGCTCAGCTTTGTCTACCGCATCTGCGGTTTTGCTCTGCTTTGCTTGCTTACCGCATCTGCTTATTTTGCTCTGCTCAGCTTTGTCTACCGCATCTGCGGTTTTGCTCTGCTCAGCTTTGTCTACCGCATCTGCGGTTTTGCTCTGCTTTGCTTGTCTACCGCATCTGCGAGTTTTGCTCTGCTCAGCTTTGTCTACAGCATCTGCTGTTTTGCTCTGCTTTGCTTGTCTACCGCATCTGCGGGTTTTGCTCTGCTCAGCTTGTCTACCGCATCTGCGGGTTTTGCTCTGCTCAGCTTGTCTACCGCATCTGCGGTTTTGCTCTCTGCCTAGTCTACCGCTCCAGCGGTTCCTTTCTGCTTTGCTGTGTTCACCGCACCTGCTATTTAGTTTTGCTCTGCTAGCTCACCGCTCCGGCGGTTCCTCTTTGCTCTGCCTTGTCCACCGCACTTGCGGTTTAGTTCTGCTCTGCCTTGTCCTCGGCTCCAGCGGTTTCGCTTTACTCTACTTGTCTACCGCATCTGCGGCTCTGTTCCTGTCTCCCAGTCTGTACTGGACTCTATCCAGCTTGTGCTCCACCCTGCTAGTACCCACCTGTCCACACTCCAGCCATGCTTGCTAGTACCCCATCTGTCTGCACACCAGCCTTGCTTACTAGTACCCCACCTGTCTGCATACCTGCCATGCCTGCCAGGGCCCACCTGTCTGTATGCCAGCTTAACCTGCCTGTTCCTGCATTCTCCAGTGTGGGTCAACAGCTGTGACCGGGGTCTGACCTGGTGTAGCACCTGGTCCCTCTGCTCGGTTCCTCCTTGGTTCACGGAGTCGTTAGCCGCCGTGCGACCTTGGTCGGATCGGGTTGATACTTAGTTACGACCCTCCAAGCACTCCTCGGTTCATGGTACAGTGGGATCACTAATCATGCTCACGCCAGTCAGCCCGGGCGTGAGCGTAACATGCTGTGGTCAGTCAGTCAGTCCATTCTTTATAATTAATGGCCTTCGGTTGAAACTCGAGCCATGACGACTTGATGAATTAATGATCTTTAGGAAGATCAATCTTGTGCAAGACTAGATAGGTCCACTAGGGTCTTCTTCACCATTATCTTGATAGTATCAATCCATTGGATTGGTTGCTGGTCTTGCTCTTTGCTTTCTTCCTTCTATACTTCAAAGTCTGATGTCCTTTTCCACTGATTGCTGTGTTTCATTTAATCCTTAGACTAGTGTAAATGCTGTTGTCAGTCAGTCCACAGCTAATTTAAACGCTGTGGACTGTCAGTCCTTTTAAATGCTGTAGTCATTCAGTCCACAGTGTAGACTTAGTAGTGTGGTCAGTCTATTGTAATTGCGGTATTGATTGTTACACCGCTGATTACAAGGCTATTCTCTGAAATAGAATAGGGGATTCCTCACTTTGGAAGACAGAGGTTGGCCCACAGTCTACTGTAAATATGATCAGGCAGTCCACAACTAGTGTGAATGCTGTGGTCAGTCAGTCCATTTTTTATTATCAAGGGCCTTCGGTTGAAACTCTAGCAATGACGACTGGATGAATTAACGATCTTTGGGAAGATCAATTTTGTGCAAGACTAAATAGGTCCACTAGGGTCTTCTCCACCTTTATCTTGATAGTGTCAATCCTTTGGATTGGCAGCTGGTCTTACTCTTTGCTTTCTTTCTTCTATACTTCAAAGTATGATGTCCTTTTCCAGTGATTGCTGTCTTCCAGTCAATCCTTAGACTAGTGTAAATGCTGTTGTCAGTCAGTCCACAACTAATTCAAATGCTGTGGACTGTCAGTCCTTTTAAATATTGTGGTCATTCAGTCCACAGTGTAGTCTTAATAGTGTGGTCAGTGTCTTGTAATCGCGGTATTGATTGTTACACCGCTGATTACAAGGCTATTCTATGAAATACGAAAGGGGATTCCACACATTAGAAGACAGAGGTTGGCCCACAGTCTACTGTAAATGTGGTCAAGCAGTCCACACCTAGTGTGAATGCTGTAGTCAGGCTGTCCATTTTTTATTATTAACGGACTTCGGTTGAAACTCTAGCCATGACGACTGGATGAATTAACGATCTTTAGGAAGATCAATTTTGTGCAAGACTAAATAGGTCCACTAGGGTTTTCTTCACCATTATATTGATAGTGTCAATCCTTTGGATTGGTTGCTGGTCTTCCTCTTTTCCTTCTTCCTTGTATTCTTCCGAGTATGATGTCCCTTTCCAGTAATTGCTGTCTTCCAGTCAATCCATAGACTAGTGTAAATGCTGTTGTCAGTCAGTCCACACCTAATTTTAATGCTGTGGACCGTCAGTCCTCGTAAATTTTGTGGTCAATTGGTCCACAGTGTTGTCTTAATACTGTGGTCAGTCTCTTGTAATCGCGGTATTGATTGTTACACCGCTGATTACAAGGCTATTCTATGAAACAGAATAAGGGATTCCTCACTTTAGAAAACAGAGGATAATGAAAAGAAATGTTCCTTATGTCTCTACCTAAGATATGGTTGTGTTATACTAGGAGTTGTGTATAGGAAATATACATATGTAAACCACTAACAGTATATTCTCATGTATCAGAAAGGTGTTGTCACACCTCCGCAGGTCTAGAACTTATGCCTAGACCGACTATTATCAGTAATTAATATGAATATTAATTACCTGTTATGCGACTTTCCACATTCTTTTCTTGGAGTCCACAAGGAAACATTTGAAATCCCACCATGTCAATGGGCGTCAGTCACCTGTAAATATTCAAAAGAGTGATAATATGTTCCTGCTACATGCTATACACACCAAAAAATATAACACTCTAGGGCCAAAATTACTTATTTCAAAGATAAAGACTGTGGTCAGTCGCTCTGCATTTTATTATAAAAATTGTAGTCAGACAGTCCAGAGTCTATTACAAATTTTATGCTCAATAGTTTCACGGTCTACAGCAAATGTGGTCAGGCAGTCCACACCTAGTGTATATGCTGTGGTCAGTCAGTCAGTCCATTCTTTATAATTAATGGCCTTCGGTTGAAACTCGAGCCATGACGACTTGATGAATTAATGATCTTTAGGAAGATCAATCTTGTGGAAGACTAGATAGGTCCACTAGGGTCTTCTTCACCATTATCTTGATAGTATCAATCCATTGGATTGGTTGCTGGTCTTGCTCTTTGCTTTCTTCCTTCTATACTTCAAAGTATGATGTCCTTTTCCAGTGAATGTGTCTTCCATTCATCCTTCGACTAGTGTAAATGCTGTTGTCAGTCAGTCCACAACTAATTCAAATGCTGTGGACTGTCAGTCCTTTTAAATGCTGTGGTCATTCAGTCCACAGTGTAATTTTAATACTGTGGTCAGTCTCTTGTAATCGCGGTATTGATTGTTACACCGCTGATTACAAGGCTATTCTATGAAATAGAATAGGGGATTCCTCACTTTAGAAGACAGAGGTTGGCCCACAGTCTAGAATACTGTAAATATTATCAGGCAGTCCACACCTAGTGTGAATGCTGTGGTCAGTCAGCCCATTTTTTTTATTATTAACGACCTTCGGATGAAACTCGAGCTATGACGACTGGATAAATTAACAATCTATAGGAAGATCAATTTTGTGAAAGACTACTTAGGTCCAGTAGGGTCTTCTCCACCGTTATCTTGATAGTGTCAATTCTTTGGATTGGCTGCTGGTCTTCCTCTTTGCTTTCTTTCTTCTATACTTCAAAGTATGATGTCCTTTTCCAGTGATTGCTGTCATCCAGTCAATCCTTAGACTAGTGTAAATGCTGTTGTAGTCAGTCCACAACTAATTCAAACGCTGTGGACTGTCAGTCCTTTTAATTGTTGTGGTCATTCAGTCCACAGTATAGTCTTAATAGTGTGGTCAGTGTCTTGTAATCACGGTATTGATTGTTACACCGCTGATTACAAGGCTATTCTATGAAATAGAATAGGGGATTCCTCACTTTAGAAGACAGAGGTTGGCCCACAGTCTACTGTAAATATGATCAGGCAGTCCACACCTAGTGTAAATGCTGTGGTCAGTCAGTCCATTTTTTATTATTAACGGCCTTCCGTTGAAACTCGAGCTATGAAGACTGGATGAATTAATGATCTTTAGGAAGATCAATTTTGTGAAAGACTACATAGGTCCACTAGGGTCTTCTACACCATTATCTTGATAGTGTCAATCCTTTGGATTGGTTGCTGGTCTTCCTCTTTCCTTTCTTCTTTCTATACTTCATAGTATGATGTCCTTTTCCATTGATTGCTGTCTTCCATTCATCCTTAGACTAGTGTAAATGCTGTTGTCAGTCAGTCCACAACTAATTTAAACGCTGTGGACTGTCAGTCCTTTAAAATGCTGTGGTCATTCAGTCCACAGTGTAGTCTTAATACTGTGGTCAGTCTCTTGTAATCGCGGTATTGATTGTTACACCGCTGATTACAAGGCTATTCTATGAAATAGAATAAGGGATTCCTCACTTTAGAAGACAGAGGATAATGAAAAGAAATGTTCCTTATGTCTATACCTAAGATATGGTTGTGTTATACTAGGAGTTGTGTATGGAAAATATACATATGTAAACCACTAACAGTATATTCTCATGTATCAGAAAGGTGTTGTCACACCTCCGCAGGTCTAGAACTTATGCCTAGACCGACTATTATCAGTAATTAATATGAATATTAATTACCTGTTATGTGACTTTCCACATTCTTTTCTTGGAATCCACAAGGAAACATTTCAAATCCCACCATGTCAATGGGCGTCAGTCACCTGTAAATATTCAAAAGAGTGATAATATGTTCCTGCTACATGCTATACACACCAAAAAGTATAACACTCTAGGGCCAAAATTACTTATTTCAATGATAAAGACTGTGGTCAGTCGCTCTGCATTTTATTATAAAAATTGGAGTCAGACAGTCCACAATCTATTTTAAATTTTATGCTCAATCGGTTCACAGTCTACTGTAAATGTGGTCAGGCAGTCCACATCTAGTGTATATGTAGCGCCCCGAGGGTTCGGCCGCTACAGGGGTATTGCACCTCTGCCAGAGGTGTGGTATTCCACTCCCAGGTAAGGATGGAGTATGGACCAGGGCTCAGTTAGCTGCATACAGCACACTCATTCCATTTCCGAGGGACAGTTCAACGGTACTCCCATTAGACAGAAATGCAGGCACGACAGACCATGTCCCTGGCTGGAGTGGGGAGGGGGGAGGAATACCCAGTGATGTAGGAGCAGATAGGGGACGGATCCTGAGCGCAGGTAGGAGCTCATTGGTTGCTGGTCACCTGGGCTCATGTTCTAAGGGAAGGTATAAAAGTGGGCACCATCTTAGATCTAGGTTCGTTCATTCGTTCTGTCCAGTGAGAGAGGACATGGAGCAGAGGCTCTGTAGGAGCTCTGCTCAGAGGCAGGCCTAGAGAAAAGGCCGGGAACAGAAAGGAACAAGAACAGAAAGGAACAGAAACTGCAAGGAACAGCAGGGAAAGAGAGAGACAAGAACAGAAGGGCTCAGGAACAAGAATTCAGAAGGGACCCTAAGAACCCACGAGAATACAGAGTGAAGGGTCAGGCAGATTAAGGGTACCGGATCCCAAGTTGGTGGAAGAGAAACAACCCTCAGCCAAAGACTGGAGGTCGTGATCATTTATTGGTGCGACACCTCATTAAACCTGCTAGGAAGGCACCATATAGAACTGCGGGGAACGGGATCCACGTTTACCCGCACAAGTTCGCGGCAGCTGGACAAAAGTGGGTCACTGGTGAGGCAGGCCAGAGAAAGGATAAAAGGGGGTCCTGGCCATGCTCCTGAACTGCCTGGGGGTTGACCGAGCCCCTCACCTGGTGGACACCGCACGGCTTGGGTGGTCACTACCTGTACAGAAGTGACCCGGAGAATCTGAACTGTGAGTAAAAGGCATTGGACTGTAGTACGTTGTCTGTGTACTCTTTCGCTCCTCCAGCACTAACGGTACTGGGACTTCCTGCACCATCACCCCCACCATCCACTGCACTGCCCTGGGGTTACACTCTTCCAGTGGGGAGTTATAAAATTTCAGCTGCGCATACCATCAACCTCAGGGGACTGCCTTGCAGCGGCGGTTCCTAATAACCGCAATCCACGGGTGGCGTAGTCGGACATACAAACAGCGCATCGCAGACTACCAATGGCCTGACCACCCTGAGCCACGGAACCGGGTAGCCACTACTACCCCCCACCGTTCCCATATTGCCCGGATCCGAGTGCCCCACGGCCCAGGGGGCGAGTCATATATGCTGTGGTCAGTCAGTCAGTCCATTCTTTATAATTAATGGCCTTCGGTTGAAACTCGAGCCATGACGACTTAATGAATTAATGATCTTTAGGAAGATCAATGTTGTGGAAGACTAGCTAGGTCCACTAGGGTCTTCTTCACCATTATCTTGATAGTATCAATCCACTGGATTGGTTGCTGGTCTTGCTCTTTGCTTTCTTCCTTCTAGACTTCAAAGTATGATGTCCTTTTCCAGTGATTGCTGTCTTCCAGTCAATCCTTAGACTAGTGTAAATGCTGTTGTCAGTCAGTCCACAACTAATTCAAACGCTGTGGACTGTCAGTCCTTTTAAATGTTGTGGTCATTTAGTCCACAGTGTAATTTTAATACTGTGGTCAGTCTCCTGTAATCGCGGTATTGATTGTTACACCGCTGATTACAAGGCTATTCTATGAAATAGAATAAGGGATATCTCACCTTAAAAGACAGAGGTTGGCCCACAGTCTAGTCTACTGTAAATATGATCAGGCAGTCCACACCTAGTGTGAATGCTGTGGTCAGTCAGTCCATTTTTTATTATTAACGGCCTTGGGTTGAAATTCGAGCCATGACGACTGGATGAATTAACGATCTTTAGGAAGATCAATTTTGTGAAAGACTACATAGGTCCACTAGGCTCTTCACCACCGTTATCTTGATAGTATCAATCCTTAGGATTGGCTGCTGGTCTTCCTCTTTGCTTTCTTCCTTCTATACTTCAAATTATAATGTGTTTTTCCAGTAATTGCTGTCTTCCAGTCAATCCTTAGACTAGTGTAAATGCTGTTGTCAGTCAGTCCACAACTAATTCAAACGCTGTGGACTGTCAGTCGTTTTAAATGTTGTGGTCATTCAGTCCACAGTGGAATTTTAATATTGTGGTCAATGTCTTGTAATCACGGTATTGATTGTTACACCACTGATTACAATGCTATTCTATGAAATAGAATAAGGGATTCCTCCTTTTAAAAGACAGAGGTTGGCCAACAGTCTAGTCTATTGTAAATGTAGTCAAGCAGTCCACAGCTAGTGTGAATGCTATAGTCAGGCAGTCCACACCTAGTGTGAATGCTATAGTCAGGCAGTCCACACCCAGTGTGAATGCTGTGGTCAGTCAGCCCATTTTTTATTAACGGCCTTCGGATGAAACTCGAGCCAAGAAGACTGGATGAATAAACGATCTATAGGAAGATCAATTTTGTGAAAGACTACTTAGGTCCAGTAGGGTCTTCTCCACCGTTATCTTGATAGTGTCAATTCTTTGGAATGGCTGCTGGTCTTACTCTTTGCTTTCTTTCTTCTATACTTCAAAGTATGATGTCCTTTTCCAGTGATTGCTGTCTTCCAGTAAATCCTTAGACTAGTGTAAATGCTGTTGTCAGTCAGTCCACAACTAATTCAAATGCTGTGGACTGTCAGTCCTTTTAAATGTTGTGGTCATTCAGTCCACAATGTAGTCTTAATAGTGTGGTCAGTCTCTTGTTATTGCGGTATTGATTGTTACAACGCTGATTACAAGGCTATTCTATGAAATAGAATAAGGGATTCCTCCTTTTAAAAGACAGAGGTTGGCCAACAGTCTAGTCTATTGTAAATGTAGTCAAGCAGTCCACACCTAGTGTGAATGCTATAGTCAGGCAGTCCACACCTAGTGTGAATGCTATAGTCAGGCAGTCCACACCCAGTGTGAATGCTGTGGTCAGTCAGCCCATTTTTTATTAACGGCCTTCGGATGAAACTCGAGCCGTGACGACTGGATGAATTAACGATCTTTAGGAAGATCAATTTTGTGAAAGACTTCTTAGGTCCACTAGGGTCTTCTCCACCGTTATCTTGATAGTGTCAATCCTTTGGATTGGCAGCTGGTCTTACTCTTTGCTTTCTTTCTTCTATACTTCAAAGTATGATGTCCTTTTCCAGTGATTGCTGTCATCCAGTCAATCCATAGACTAGTGTAAATGCTGTTGTCAGTCAGTCCACACCTAATTTAGATGCTGTGGACTGTCAGTCCTCGTAAATTTTGTGGTCAATTGGTCCACAGTGTAGTCTTAATGCTGTGGTCAGTCTCTTGTAATCGCGGTATTGATTGTTACACCGCTGATTACAAGTCTATTCTATAAAACAGACTAAAGGATTCCTCACTTTAGAATACAGAAGATAAGGAAAAGAAATTTCCTTATTTCTCTACCTAAGATATGGTTGTGTTATACTAGGAGTTGTGTATAGAAAATATACATATGTAAACCACTAACAGTATATTCTTATGTATCAGGAAGGTGTTGTCACACCTCCGCAGGTCTAGAACTTATGCCTAGAATGACTATTATCAGTAATTAATATGAATATTAATTACCTGTTATGTGACTTTCCACATTCTTTTCTTGGAGTCCACAAGGAAACATTTCAAATCCCACGATGTCAATGGGCGTCAGTCACCTGTAAATATTCAAAAGAGTGATAATATGTTCCTGCTACATGCTATACACACCAAAGAGTATAACACTCTAGGGCCAAAATTACTTATTTCAAAGATAAAGACTGTGGTCAGTCGGTCTGCATTTTATTATAAAATTTGTAGTCAGACAGTGCACAGTCTATTATAAATTTTATGCTCAATTGGTTCACAGTCTACTGTAAATGTGATCTGGCAGTCCACATCTAGAGTATATGCTGTGGTCAGTCAATTTTTCATTATTAATGGCCTTTGGTAGAAACTCTAGCAATGATGTGTTAGGTGTTTGCTGGATCTGAAATGGGTTCAGAATCATCAGTAGATTCCATGGTCTACCATTCTGGTCCAGCCAGCGCAGATGCTGCTTAGCATCATTATCGGTCCCAACGACTAGCTGGTGCACGAGATGTGCAGGTTGTCTCTTGGGTATTTGTGCCTAGCAATATGAAGCATAGGTTGCGGAGGGAGACAGGGCTTCTGCAGCCTACGTCCAGGATGCATCGCACTGAGCATTCCCGTGACATGGCGGACCGTGATTGGTGGCTTGGGAGTCAGCTGACCCGGTGACCTGGCACCGCCTGATTGGTCGTGTGTGACGTCACCAATGGTGCGACGGTGCGCAGGGCTTAATCTTTAAAAGACCCGCCCACAAACATGACAGCGCGCTCTGATCTTTGAGCAATGATGGTGTGTGGACGCTTGGTCTCTTGGGCTCCACGTGTGTTTTATTTTCTGCTAGGCAGGTGTAGTGAAATAGGCAGGCTAGTTGAAATAGGCAGGTAGCTTCGTCTCACGGTCTGGCTCAGGCAAAGGGGTCGCCTTACACCCCAAGCAGCCTGCAGACCCCCCAGGCTGCATCGCGGACCCCGGGTTCGGTTGCATTCCATTATAATAAAGTTGTTTGCAATCGTCCCCTTAACAGTATCAGAGCGCCAGGGTCTTACTGAACATGGCTGACAAACAGCAACTGCAGCGCTATATACAGCAACTTGAGGCCAGACTTAGGACTCTGGAACAAGCTGCCCCGGTCGCTGATATCACTGCAGTAGCTACCCTGGCAGCTTCTCAAGCAGCCAATCTGGTTAACACGGCTGCGAAGAATGCTGCGACAGTTGCAACTGCCCCATTACCCCGTTTTGCTCTCCCAGAAAAATTTTCTGGGGACAGTAAATCCTGCAGGGGTTTTATTAATTTATGCTCCATTCATTTGAATATGATGGAGGCACGGTTCCCCTCCGAAAGAGCCAAAGTAGGTTATTTCATCTCATTACTCTACCACAGGGCTCTGGAGTGGGCTACTCCTCTATGGGAGCGGAATGATCCGGTTGTGGCTAATGCGGGTCTTTTCCTTAAGACCCTAAAGAGTGTATTCCTAGGTCCTCAGGTCACGCATGATAAGCTCTTAAGCTTCTTGCGTTGATCCAGGGTTCGGCCACTGCCAGCCACTATGCCATCCAGTTCAGAACCTTAGTGGCTGAACTGGATTGGCCTGAGCGGTCGCTTATGCCGGTGTTTTGGAGGGGGTTGGCAGGGCATATTAAAGATGCTCTAGCTACCAGAGAGATCCCAACCTCTCTGAAAGAGTTGATCACTCTCGCTAACCGAATAGATCTGCATCATGCAGAACGCAAGTTAGAGGTTTCGGTTGGCATCCTCTTTCTCTAGACCTATCTCCAAACCCGCGGGTCTCGACCCGGAGCCTGAGGATATGGATATATCCCGGACTAAGTCTAAACCCCCTCGTTCCCGACTTGCACATCTCTTGGAGTACCCCGTTAATAAGGGTTCCATGCGGTCGGGAAACCAGGGTGTCTAACCACTGTTGGATTCAGGGGTTTCCTCCTCCAAGTTATTGTATGAGGTGACGTTGTCCTTCGGAACAACCATGGTTACTGCCAGGGCGTGGGTGGATTCTGGAGCCGATGGCAATTTTTGTCATCAACATTTGCCCAGAGGCATGCCATCCCTATGGAGTTACAGCCCAAGCCAATGAACATCAGTGTGGTCAACGGTTCTCTGCTGGACACACAAATCACTCACCAGTCAGCCCCCCTCACCATGTCATTTCCTCAGGGTCACCGGGAGGTTATCTCTTTCCTTATTATCCCCGGGGGATTAGATGAGGTGCTATTGGGTCTCCCTTGGCTAGGATGTCACACTCCACACATTGATTGGAGTACAGGGAGAATATCTTCCTGGGGTAAGAATTGTGTGCCTCAATGTATGGTTACAGCCGCCCGGAGGGTAGTCTCAGAGCCTTCTCCCGACTTGTCCGCTCTGCCAGTACAATATCGTAGTTTTGCGGACGTCTTTTCCTAAAAGGGTGCAGAGACTCTACCCCCCACAGACCGTATGACTGTCCTATTGACTTGGTCCCCGGTACGGAGCCCCCTTGCGGTAGGGTTTATCCCCTGTCTGTACCCGAGACCCAGGCCATGTCAGACTATATCAAAGAGAACCTGGCCCGGGGGTTTATCTGAAAATCGGTCTCTCCTGCTGGAGCGGTGTTTTTTTTCGTCCAGAAGAGGGTGATTTACATCCTTGCATTGATTACAGAGGACTAAATGCAATCACCATCAAAAATAAATACCATCTGCCCCTTATTTCTGAACTATTCGACATGTTGCGAGGGGCTAACATCTTCACTAAATTGGACCAGCGAGGGGCCTATAATCTTGTGCGAATCCGTGACGGTGACGAGTGGAAAACAGCCTTTAACACTCGTGATGGTCATTACGAGTATCTCGTCATGCCTTTCGGGTTATGCAATGCCCCTGCGGTTTTTCAAGATTTTGTCAACGATATCTTTCGGGATTTGCTGCTATCTTCCGTGGTAGTCTATCTTGATGATATCCTTATCTTTTCCCCGGACCTCTCCACACACAGAGAGGATGTTCGCAGAGTTTTTGAACGATTGCGAGCAAATTCTTTGTATTGTAAGCTGGAGAAGTGTCAGTTTGAACGAGAGTCTCTACCGTTCCTGGGCTACATCATATCCAGTAAGGGATTGGCTATGGACCCACAAAAGTTGGTGGCGGTACAGAACTGGCAGGAGCCCCACTCCCTTAAAGCGGTACAACGCTTCATGGGCTTTATCAACTACTACCGGCAGTTCATACCACATTTTTCCACACTGGTGGCTGCTTTAGCCGCTTTAACCAGGAAGGGTGCCAATCCCAAGAATTGGTCTAAGGAGACATCCGAGGCGTTCCAGGAGATTAAGTCCTATTTTTTTAGAGCTCCCATTCTCCATCGCCCGGATGTGGACAAGCCATTTTTCCTGGAGGTTGATGCCTCCTCTGTGGGAGCAGGAGCGGTTCTCTCTCAAAAGAATGAACAGGGTCAGACAAGACCATGTTTTTTCTTCTCCACAACCTTCTCTCCAGCAGAGAAGAATTATACGATTGGTGACAAAGAGTTATTTGCTATTAAGATGGCTTTTTCGGAATGGAGGTACCTCTTGGAGGGAGCTAAACATCCTTTCGTGGTATATTCCGATCATAAAAATCTTTCGTACCTACAGACGGCGCAGCGTCTTAACCCGAGGCAGGCCAGGTGGTCTCTTTTCTTTTCCCGGTTCAATTTCTCTATTCACTTTTTAAAAGGGGAAAAGAACCCCCGGGCGGATGCTTTGTCCCGGTCTATGGATACCGTTGAGGATGAGGACGAGCCCAGGCTTATTTTTCCTCCAGAGTGTATGCGGACGGTGGCTCCAGTGTCTCTAAACCAGGTCCCTCCCGGGAGGACATTCGTTCCTCCTAATTTACAGAATGAGGTACTCTCCTGGGCACATGCCTCTAAGATCGGAGGTCATTTTGGGGACAAACGTACCACGGAGTTTCTCCAATGGTCGTATTGGCGGCCTCGGTTATCCCAGGACGTTGAAGAATATGTCCAAGCTTGTGTCTCCTGTGCAAGAAACAAATCGTCCCGTCAGAAGCCGGCTGGTCTTCTTCATCCGTTACCCATGGCGGATAGACCTTGGGAGCTGGTTGGGATGGATTTTATTGTCGAGTTACCTAAGTCCCGGGGAAACGTGACAATATGGGTGGTGTCTGACCATTTTTCTAAGATGGTTCACCTGGTTTCTCTGCCTAGGGTTCCCTCTTCCTGGGTTCTGGTATCACTGTTCATTTGTCACGTTTTCCGTCTCCACGGAATGCCTGATAGGATTGTCTGTGAAAGGGGTCCACAGTTTTCCTCCCGGTTCTTTAAAGAATTGTGTAATTTGCATAGCATTGAACTGAATCTTTCTACTGCCTATCACCCGGAGACCAATGGTCTGGTGGAACGCACTAACCAGACGCTTGTGACATACTTGTGTCATTTCGTTTCGGCCAACCAGAATGACTGGGCGATATTGCTCCCCTGGGTAGAGTTTGCCCTAAACAACGCTGTGGCAGATTCCACAGGTCAGACTCCGTTTCTCCTAAATAATGGCCAACATCCGCGAGTCCCGGTTCCTATGCCAGTTTCCTCTGTGGAACCTGGGGTCAGAGATTGGGCTCTGGAGGCGCGTTTGGGATCATACCCAGGATGCGATATTGGCCTCCAAGAATCGGATGAGAGAGTCGGCTGACACTCATTGCCATCCAGTCCCTGTATTCTCCCCGGGCGACAGGGTGTGGCTCGCGGCTCGCAATATCAGAGTACGCGGGGAATCCGCTAAGTTAGCCCCCCGTTTTATTGGTCCTTTCAGAATTTTGGCCCAAATAAACCCCGTTGTGTACCTGTTACAGTTACCACGACACATGAGGATTCACAACTCTTTTCATGTTTCGCTCCTTAAGTCGGTTCGCCTGTCGAAATTCTCGGAACCCCAACCTGCTCCAGACTCCAGGGGTGATGATTTCGAGGTACAGGCGATTGTGGGGTCTAAGATGGTTCATGGAAAAAAATATTACCTTGTACACTGGAGGGGCCATGGATCTGAGGATTGTTCATGGGAACCAGTGGACCACATTCATGCTCCATTGCTCATTGAGGAATATGAGTGTCAAGTGGAGGGGGATAATGTTGGGTGTTAATAAAGTATATAATAAAGTTTATAATAAAGTGTATAATAAAGTTGTTTGCAACCGTCCCCTTAACATGACGACTGGATGAATTAACGATCTTTGGAAAGATCAATTTTGTGCAAGACTAGATAGGTCCACTAGGGTTTTCTTCACCATTATCTAGATAGTGTCTTTGCCTACTTCCTTCTATTCTTCCGAGTATGATGTCCCTTTCCAGTAATTGCTGTCTTCCAGTCAATCCATAGACTAGTGTAAATGCTGTTGTCAGTCAGTCCACACCTAATTTAAATGCTGATTACAAATCTATTCTATGAAACAGAATAAGGGATTCCTCACTTTAGAAGACTGAGGATAATGAAAAGAAACGTTCCTTATGTCTCTACCTAAGATATGGTTGTGTATAGAAAATATACATATGTAAACCACTAACAGTATATTCTCATGTATCAGAAAGGTGTTGTCACACCTCCGCAGGTCTAGAACGTATGCCTAGACTGACTATTATCAGTAATTAATATGAATATTAATTACCTGTTATGTGACTTTCCACATTCTTTTCTTGGAGTCCACAAGGAAACATTTCAAATCCCACGATGTCAATGGGCGTCAGTCACCTGTAAATATTCAAAAGAGTGATAATATGTTCCTGCTACATGCTATACACACCAAAAAGTATAACACTCTAGGGCCAAAATTACTTATTTCAAAGATAAAGGCTGTGGTCAGTCGGTTTGCATTCTATTATAAAAATTGTAGTCAGATAGTCCACAGTCTATTTTAAATTTTCTGCTCAATCGTTTCACAGTATACTGTAAGTGTGGTCAGGCAGTCCACATCTAGTGTATATGCTGTGTAACATCCCTGGTGGCATGCTTGCATGGTGCACCACCTCCCACCATGCAAGACCGCAATCTTACCCTTCACTCCAGCCTGCAAGCCGTGTTCCTGTTCATGCTGTGTGCATTCCTCTTGACTGTCTGCTTAGGGCGGCGGCCCGGTTAGTTTCTGATTCTTATAGCTGCTGTGGGCACACCCCTAATGCGTCTCCAGCTTATTGCTGTCAGTCACTAGATATTTAAACCCCCTCCACCAAGAAGGAGGTGCCTGTGCAACACCTTCACTCAGTTTGTTCTTGCAACTGTATTGCCAGGTCCTGTCCTCTTACCTGTATTTTCTAGTCTGTGTCCGCCATCTCTGGTGTCTGTATACCCAGACCTGTTACCTGTGTCTTCTAGTCCGTCTCCGCCATCTCTGGGGGCTGTATACCCAGACCCGTTTCTGTATCTCGTTGCAGTAGCAGTTCCTGTCTGAACTGTCTCCTAGTCTGTTACTTGTTTTGTCTTTATGTCCGTACCCTCCCTTTTCCTGCATTGACTGAACCTGCACCTAGCTCCAATTCGTTGTCTCTGTACTTCTGTTTGTGAGTTTTGTGTTCACTAGCTACTTCATTATAAGTACTGTAGACTGTAGACTGTGAGCCCTCGCGGGCAGGGTCCTCGCTCCTCCTGTACCAGTCGCTGACTCGTTTTGTTAAGATTATGTAAATGCTTTTGTTATGTATATCCCTATCACATGTAAAGCGCCATGGAATAAATGGCGCTATAATAATAAATAATAATAATAATAATAATAAAGTACCTTGTGTGTATCTAGTTCTGCTTTTCTCCTTTCCCTTCCTTTGTATCTACCTTCTGTGTTCAAGCCATCTTTCTGTATTCTCCTATGTGTTCCATGGGAACAGAGCCCTGTCCTCTCTGCCTGCTTCGTGAGCCCTGTTCTGTTTTGCCTTGTCCACCGCTCCAGCGGTTCCTTTCTGCTCTGCCTTGTATACCGCACCTGCGGTTTAGCTCCGCTCCGCTTGTTCTCCACGTATGCGTTTTTTTGCTCAGCTTTGCTTGTCTACCGCATCTGCGGGTTTTGCACTGCTCAGCTTTGTCTACCGCATCTGCGGTTTTGCTCTGCTTTGCTTGTCTACCGCATCTGCGGTTTTGCTCTGCTTTGCTTGTCTACCGCATCTGTTGGTTTTGCTCTGCTCAGCTTTGTCTACCGCATCTGAGGTTTTGCTCTGCTCAGCTTTGTCTACCGCATCTGCGGTTTTGCTCTGCTTTGCTTGTCTACCGCATCTGCGGATTTTGCTCTGCTCAGCTTTGTCTACCGCATCTGAGGTTTTGCTCTGCTCAGCTTTGTCTACCGCATCTGTGGTTTTGCTCTGCTTTGCTTGTCTACCGCATCTGCGAGTTTTGCTCTGCTCAGCTTTGTCTACAGCATCTGCAGTTTTGCTCTGCTTTGCTTGTCTACTGCATCTGCGGGTTTTGCTCTGCTGAGCTTGTCTACCGCATCTGCGGTTTTGCTCTCTGCCTAGTCTACCGCTCCGGCGGTTCCTTTCTGCTTTGTCGTGTTCACCGCACCTGCGGTTTAGTTTTGCTCTGCTAGCTCACCGCTCCGGCGGATCCTCTTTGCTCTGCCTTGTCCACCGCACTTGCGGTTTAGTTCTGCTCTGCCTTGTCCTCCGCTCCAGTGGTTTCGCTTTACTCTACTTGTCTACCGCACCTGCGGCTCTGTTCCTGTCTCCCAGTCTGTACTGGACTCTAGCCAGCTTGCGCTCCAACCTGCTACTATCCATCTGTCCGCACTCCAGCCATGCTTGCTAGTACCCCATCTGTCTGCACACCAGCCTTGCTTACTAGTACCCCCCTGTCTGCATACCTGCCATGCCTGCCAGGGCCCACCTGTCTGTATGCCAGCTTAACCTGCCTGTTCATGCATTCTCCAATGTCGGTCAACAGCTGTGACTGGGGCTGACCTGGTGTAGCACCTGGTCCCTCTGCTCGGTTCCTTCTTGGTTCACGGAGTCGTTAGCCGCCGTGCGACCTTGGTCGGATCGGGTGGATACTTAGCTACGACCCTCCAAGCACTCCTCGGTTCATGGTACAGTGGGATCACTATTCATGCTCACGCCAGTCAGCCCGAGCGTGAGCGTAACATGCTGTGGTCAGTCAGTCAGTCCATTCTTTATAATTAATGGCCTTCGGTTGAAACTCGAGCCATGACGACTTGATGAATTAATGATCTTTAGGAAGATCAATCTTGTGCACGACTAGATAGGTCCACTAGGGTCTTCTTCACCATTATCTTGATAGTATCAATCCATTGGATTGGTTGCTGGTCTTGCTCTTTGCTTTCTTCCTTCTATATTTCAAAGTCTGATGTCCTTTTCCATTGATTGCTGTCTTCCAGTCAATCCTTAGACTAGTGTAAATGCTGTTGTCAGTTAGTCCACAGCTAATTTAAACGCTGTGGACTGTCAGTCCTTTTAAATGCTGTGGTCATTCAGTCCACAGTGTCTTAATAGTGTGGTCAGTCTCTTGTAATCGCGGTATTGATTGTTACACCACTGATTACAAGGCTATTCTCTGAAATAGAATAGGGGATTCCTCACTTTAGAAGACAGAGGTTGGCCCACAGTCTACTGTAAATATGATCAGGCAGTCCACAACTAGTGTGAATGCTGTGGTCAGTCAGTCCATTTTTTATTATTAACGACCTTCGGTTGAGACTCTAGCCATGACGACTGGATGAATTAATGATCTTTAGGAAGATCAATTTTGTGCAAGACTAGATAGGTCCACTAGGGTTTCCCTAACCATTATCTTGATAGTGTCAATCCTTTGGATTGGTTGCTGGTCTTGCTCTTTGCTTTCTTCCTTCTATACTTCAAAGTATGAAGTCCTTTTCCAGTGATTGCTGTCTTCCATTCAATCCTTAGACTAGTGTAAATGCTGTTGTCAGTCAGTCCACAACTAATTCAAATGCTGTGGACTGTCAGTCCTTTTAAATGTTGTGGTCAATCAGTCCACAGTGGAATTTTAATATTGTGGTCAATCTCTTGTAATCGCGGTATTGATTGTTACACCGCTGATTACAAGGCTATTCTATGAAATAGAATAGGGGATTCCTCACTTTAGAAGACAGAGGTTGGCCCACAGTCTAGTCTACTGTAAATGTGGTCAAGCAGTCCACACCTAGTGTGAATGCTGCAGTCAGGCTGTCCATTTTTTATTATTAACGACCTTCGGTTGAGACTCTAGCCATGACGACTGGATGAATTAATGATCTTTAGGAAGATCAATTTTGTGCAAGACTAGATAGGTCCACTAGGGTTTCCCTAACCATTATCTTGATAGTGTCAATCCTTTGGATTGGTTGCTGGTCTTGCATTTTGCTTTCTTCCTTCTATACTTCAAAGTATGAAGTCCTTTTCCAGTGATTGCTGTCTTCCATTCAATCCTTAGACTAGTGTAAATGCTGTTGTCAGTCAGTCCACAACTAATTCAAATGCTGTGGACTGTCAGTCCTTTTAAATGTTGTGGTCAATCAGTCCACAGTGGAATTTTAATATTGTGGTCAATCTCTTGTAATCGCGGTATTGATTGTTACACTGCTGATTACAAGGCTATTCTATGAAATAGAATAGGGGATTCCTCACTTTAGAAGACAGAGGTTGGCCCACAGTCTAGTCTACTGTAAATGTGGTCAAGCAGTCCACACCTAGTGTGAATGCTGTAGTCAGGCTGTCCATTTTTTATTATTAACGGCCTTTGGTTGAAACTCTAGCAATGACGACTGGATGAATTAACGATCTTTGGGAAGATCAATTTTGTGCAAGACTAGATAGGTCCACTAGGGTTTTCTTCACCATTATCTTGATAGTGTCAATCCTTTGGATTGGTTGCTGGTCTTCCTCTTTGCCTACTTCCTTCTATTCTCCCGAGTATGATGTCCTTTTCCAGTAATTGCGTCTTCCAGTCAATCCATAGACTAGTGTAAATGCTGTTGTCAGTCAGTCCAAACCTAATTTAAATGCTGTGGACTGTCAGTCCTCGTAAATTTTGTGGTCAATTGGTCCACAGTGCAGTTTTAATACTGTGGTCAGTCTCTTGTAATCGCGGTATTGATTGTTACACCGCTGATTACAAGGCTATTCTATGAAACAGAATAAGAGATTCCTCACTTTAGAATACAGAGGATATGGAAAAGAAATGTTCCTTATGTCTCTACCTAAGATATGGTTGTGTTATAGTAGGAGTTGTGTATAGAAAATATACATATGTAAACCACTAACAGTATATTCTCATGTATCAGAAAGGTGTTGTCACACCTCCGCAGGTCTAGAACTTATGCCTAGACTGACTATTATCAGTAATTCATATGAATATTAATTACCTGTTATGTGACTTTCCACATTCTTTTCTTGGAGTCCACAAGGAAACATTTCAAATCCCACGATGTCAATGGGCGTCAGTCACCTGTAAATATTCAAAAGAGTGATAATATGTTCCTGCTACATGCTATACACACCAAAAAGTATAACACTCTAGGGCCAAAATTACTTATTTCAAAGATAAAGACTGTGGTCAGTCGGTCTGCATTTTATTATAAAAATTGTAGTCAGACAGTCCACAGTCTATTTTACATTTTATGCTCAATCGGTTCACAGTCTACTGTAAATGTGGTCAGGCAGTCCACATCTAGTGTAAATGCTGTTGTCAGTCAGTCCACAACTAATTCAAACGCTGTGGACTGTCAGTCCTTTTAAATGTTGTGGTCATTCAGTCCACAGTGTAATTTTAATAGTGTGCTCAATCTCTTGTAATCGCTGTATTGATTGTTACACCGCTGATTACAAGGCTATTCTATGAAATAGGATAGGGGATTCCTCACTTTAGAAGACAGAGTTTGGCCCACAGTCTAGTCTACTGTAAATGTGATCAAGCAGTCCACACCTAGTGTGAATGCTGTGGTCAAATGTGGCGCCCTGCTGTGTTTGGTACCACAGATCCCAGAGGGGTGCATGGACGGATTCCTCCACAAGAGACCCTCATAAGCATTCACACACCTCCACCTTCCACCTCAGACCACCAGAGGGAGCCTGTTAGGGATATAAATAGGGAAGGTGGAGCTAGGCAGTTCAGTCTGGAAGCTGTCTGGAGTCTGATAGGAGTCTGAAGTCCAGTCTGTGAGATGTACAGTCTGAGAACAGTTACCTCAGGGGACAGAGCTAGTGCCAGCTCCTGCAGTTGCTAGCCTGCAGTAGAGCACAGTCCAGACTCACCGAGTTCAGGTTAGTGAGCCAAAGGTGTGCCGACGCCATAAGAGCGGTGAAGCGCAGTGAGGCCTACTGCCCGTGTGAAGCCTAGTCAGGGCCCCGAGCAGGCCGAAGGCGAGTGGAAAGAGAGTAACATAGCGGTCAGAGGAGCTTTACCCGCTCACCCCAAAACCATATACCGGACACCGGGTCCGAGTCTGCAGGGATTCTTTACACCCAGCAGAAAACAACCGGAACCCCTGGCGAACTACAGGTCCCAAGAATACCAAACGCTGACTGTTATACCAGCGTCAGGAGTTACTGAAGCCCTATATACCAGGGAGTGCGTACTCCAACAGAAGGCCCTACCACAGGATCAGCAGGTGCAAGACAGAAGCCAAGTTAGGCCTAGCTCCAGGCAGGTCAGAAACTTAACGAGGAAAGGCAAGGAACAGGAGGCCCCACACCCGCTCACTGGGGACAGTCCTGATATGCACCCTTCACCCTACAGTGCCCTGGATTGTGCCTGAAACACCACCAGTAAAGGTACTGAAGTGAACTATTGTGTGTGTGCCTATCCTTCCTCCGACCCGGCTGGGTCCCCTCTGGCCTGCATCCCTACACTCACGCTGCCCTGAGGCCCTGCTCCACCTGTGGGGAGCCGCACCAACTAAGCTGCCTCAACACCGGCCTCATAGGACTGCCGCAGCACTGGTGATCCTCACCAGAAACTACAGGTGGCATCACGAACTTTCCCTTTCCCATATAAACTTTCCCCCCTTTCTCTTTTTACTGACCGCCCTGGGTCACGGACCGGGCCAGCCACCGTGATATTCCCCACAAGCAGCCTTCTGTCTTCCAGTCAACCCTTAGACTAGTGTAAATGCTGTTGTTAGTCAGTTCACAAATAATTCAAACGCTGTGGACTGTCAGTCCTTTTAAATGTTGTGGTCATTCAGTCCACAGTGTAGTCTTAATAGTGTGGTCAGTCTCTTGTAATCGCGGTATTGATTGTTACACTGCTGATTACAAGGCTATTCTATAAAATGGGATAGGGAATTCCTCACTTTAGAAGACAGAGGTTGGCCCACAGTCTAGTCTACTGTAAATGTGGTCAAGATGTCCACACCTAGTGTGAATGCTGTAGTCAGGCAGTCCACATCTAGTGTATATGCTGTGGTCAGTCACTCAGTCCATTCTTTATAATTAACAGCCTTCGGTTGAAAGTCGAGCCACGACGACTTGATGAATTAATGATCTTTAGGAAGATCAATCTTGTGCAAGACTAGATCGGTCCACTAGGGTCTTCTTCACCATTATCTTGATAGTATCAATCCATTGGATTGGTTGCTGGTCTTCCTCTTTGCTTTCTTCCTTCTATACTTCAAAGTATGATGTCCCTTTCCAGTAATTGCTGTCTTCCAGTCCATCCATAGAAAAGTGTAAATGCTGTTGTCAGTCAGTCCACACCTAATTTAGATGCTGTGGACTGTCAGTCCTAGTAAATTTTGTGGTCAGTTGGTCCACAGTGTAGTCTTAATAGTGTGGTCAGTCTCTTGTAATCGCGGTATTGATTGTTACACCGTTGATTACAAGGCTATTCTATGAAATAGAATAAGGGACTCCTCACTTTAGAAGACAGAGGATAATGAAAAGAAATGTTCCTTATGTCTCTACCTAAGATATGGTTGTGTTATACTAGGAGTTGTGTATAGGAAATATACATATGTAAACCACTAACAGTATATTCTCATGTATCAGAAAGGTGTTGTCACACCTCCGCAGGCCTAGAACTTATGCCTAGACTGACTATTATCAGTAATTAATATGAACATTAATTACCTGTTATGTGACTTTCCACATTCTTTTCTTGGAGTCCACAAGGAAACATTTCAAATCCCACGATGTCAATGGGCGTCAGTCACCTGTAAATATTCAAAAGAGTGATAATATGTTCCTGCTACATGCTATACACACCAAAGAGTATGATGGAAAAAGTAATGTGTAAAAAGTCGTAGTTGTGACAATATGTTTACACTAAAAATGAAACAAAAAAAAAACAATAGAGGAATATTTTTTTACTCTTGTTACAATACAGTAGTAGGTTTTTATGTGAAATCTAATTTATTCAAATATAAGTCTTTTTGGTTTTTTTTATGTGTAGTTTTTGTAGTATTATGTGACATTATTAATATTTTATTATAGTTTACAACTTACCCCCAATGCACTATTTAAATTACCCTTTTAAAAATGAGGAGTGAGAGAGAAAAAAAAAGAAAAAGTGAAAAAATAAGTAAATAAAAAGTAAAAAGGTGCTATATTAACCTTTCTTTTCCTATTTATTCCCTTTACTATTCTAAAGACCCATTGCATAGTCAATTTATTTCTGCAATGATTATATATAATTGTTTTTTCAACCCCCTTTTTTCTTCAGGTTTCAAATTATCCTCATTTAATTAACTCTGCTGAAAGGGAATTATGTCAGATCATAATAAAGGGTAAGATTCCATTGATCAGGGGCATACATATTAATCACTGAGCCCCATAGCAGAAGTTTTAATAGTCCCCTCAGTCCACAAAAAAAAAATTGGTGGTATCACAGAAGAGCATATCTTACAACTTTGCAGCCCTTCCAAATGTATTTTCTTCTCATAGAAGCCCCTAGATTCCACCGTAAAGTACGAAACCAGCAAAAGTGCCCTCCCCCAAATACAGAGTGATACCCCCACAGTGAATTCCTCCACAGTACCCTCCTCATGCACAGTATAATAACCCTGCTGTCCCTCCCTTCCCTGACAAAGCATGGTGACCCCCCAAGACAGTATGATGCCCCAACTGTGACCCCAACACAGCCCTCCATACAATATGATGGCCCACACATAGCCCTCTATACACAATAATGATCCCACACCCCTCCACACAGTAAGATGGCCCCAACACAATACTCCACATAGTAGGATGGCCCCATCACAGCCCTAGGCACAATATGATGGCCCCTACCCAGCCCTCCATACAGTATAATGGCCCTCCACACAGTATGATGGCCCCAAAATGCACGACCATCCACACAGTATGATGGCCCCCACACAGCCCTCTAAACAGCATAATGACCCCCACAGAACCCTCCACACAGTATGATGGACCATACTAGCCCTCCAAAAGTATAATATTCCCAACAACGCCCTCCAAACAGTATAATGGCCCTCGCATAGCCTTGCAAACAAAATAATTGCCCATCACATAGTTCTTCAAACAGTATCTTAGCCCCCACACAACCCTCAAAACAGTATGATGAACCCCACACAAAGGTCCACACTGTATAATTGCTTGTATACAGTATAACAGCGCCCACTTTCACTTCAAACATTATATTGGCCCCTACACAGCCATACAAACATTATAATGGTTCCCTACATAGCCCTGCAAACAGTATTATGGCCCACACATAGCCGTCTATAGAGTATCATGGCCCCAACATAGCCCTCCATATAGTATAATGGCCCTCACATAGCTCCCACACAGTATAATGGTCCTCACATAGCCCTGCAAACAGAATAATGGGCCCACATAGTCCTCCATACAGTATAATGGCACCCACACAACCCTCCATACAGTATGATGGACCCCACACAAACCTCCACATTGCTTAATTGCTCGTATACAGTATAATGGCCTCCACTAGCCCTCCAGACAGTATAATGGCCCCCTAATAGCCATGCTAACAGTAGAATGATGGCCTCCCACATAGGCCTCCAAACAATATACCGGCCCCAACACAGCCTACACAAACCTCCACATTGTATAATTGCTCGTATACAGTATAATGGCCTCCACTAGCCCTCCAAACAGTATAATGCCCCCCCACATAGCCCTGCTAACAGTATAATTGCCCCCCTCACAGCCCTGAAAACAATATTATGGCCCACACATAGCCCTCTGTATAGTATAATGGCCCCCACATAGCTCTCCAAATATTATAATGGCCCTCACATAGCCCTCCATATAGTATAATGGGCCCCACATAGCCTTTCATGTTGTATAATGGGCCCCACATAACATTTCATGTAGTATAATGGGCTACACAAGGCCTTGTATTGTAGAATAACGGGCACCACATAGCCTCCCATATAGTATAATGGGCCCCACGTAGCCTTCCATGTAATATAACAGACAGCTCCCTCTTCTGTCCTTGCATTCAGCTGTATTGGCATGCAGGATGCTGATACAGTTGAAAGTGTGATCCCGGGAGGGCAGGGGTGGGTATTGATGGTAAGTACCACTTTGCATTGGA
Source organism: Phyllobates terribilis (assembly GCF_046119375.1). Taxonomy (NCBI): domain Eukaryota; kingdom Metazoa; phylum Chordata; class Amphibia; order Anura; family Dendrobatidae; genus Phyllobates; species Phyllobates terribilis. Next base: position 753,036,946 of record NW_027362764.1, read on the forward strand.
AGACCCCACCCATCTTGAAACTGCACAAAAAACATAAGTACTCCTGCTTAAGCCAAATGTTTCCTGCTTCATATCACATCATACTATGCCAATTTAAACTTGCTTCAATTCTGCAAAAACTATGTCCTCATACAGCTATGTTGATGGGAAAAATTATTCCTTGATATGAGGCAACACTTTTTTTTTTCATAAATCGTGTTCTTGTGCAAAATATTATATATTGCTAGCAATATGAAGGCTAATATGTATACAGATACACAAATATCCAGTTTAGTAGTTAGGGATTATACTGTATATAAAGAAATGTGACAAATGGCCTCCCACTTCCATCTTACTGTATGTATTTATAACAGGGAGGTCAAACTTAAACACACAGAGGGCCAAAGTGAAAAACTTGGACAAAGTCACGGGTCAACTAGTATACAGTATAAGGGGCCCCACATAGTCCTCCATACAGAATAATGGGCCTCACATAGTCCTCCATACAGAATAATGGGCCTCACATAGTCCTCCATACAGAATAATGGGCCTCACATAGTCTTCCATACAGTATAATGGGCCTCACATAGTCCTCCATACAGAATAATGGGCCTCACATAGTACTCCATACAGAATAATGGGCCTCACATACTCCTCCATACAGAATAATGGGCCCCCATAGTCGTGGGCCAACCAGTATACAGTATAATGGGCCCCAAATAGTCCTCCATACAGACTAATGGGCCTCATAGTCCTCCATACAGAATAATGGCCCAATATAGCGGTGGCGGTTCTGGTGTTACGGGCCAAATATAACCACCCTGCGGGCCAGATATGACCCACGGGCCAGAGTTTGACACGTGTAATCTATAATATGGAGATTTTACAGAACATGGAGACCTGGAACTAAAATCTATTGCGATCAATAGGATTGAATTACCTCTTCTGTGTCACCTTGTCCTCTTTCCCTCCTCCTGTCGGTGTGTGCTCCCTGTGATGGCAATGATCTGAACTGTGACTCTACAGCACCACGTTCTAACATAATATGATGTCACGCCTCTATGACATCATAAAAGAAGATGAGCAAAGGAATCTGGGGACGATGTGGTATGTTGGTGGCATCCAGCCTGCTTTCACCTTACCAGCAATTTACTAATCTCCAGTAACTCTCTGAATTTTAATTTTCAATAAAGTGAAACTTACTTAATTTTAAAGTAAATTTGTATAAAATAAAAAGAATTATCAATTTAAAAAAAAAAAATGATTAAAAGAAAAAATTCATCCCAAGGTCTGGCAGTATTTTTACATAAATTTGGTCAGATTTTACCTTTAATGTTTCTGACACTGGTAAAATATGTGATTGGCTGTGATGAGGCCTCGTGTCACCATAATAATACCAGAAAGAGCAGGACATGTTGGAGCAGCTATGGGAAGACAGGAGCAGTCAATGATATCATGCACTGTGTGGGTGGCTGAAACACAGAATAAAGCCTTGTGGTCGCCATGTATCAAATGTGTCTGCGACAAAAAAGTAGCGGTTTTTCAAAATCAACCAAAAAGTCTACTCGCTCCGGACGCTTTATTGGTGGCACCGTCATATTTATAATGGCAGTACTGATTTTTGAACTTCCTGGTCATTGGGACCCTCACTGAATCTTAAGATCACAGCTCTGCAATGTCCGAACAGACAGGAGGTCAAGCTTGTGCACCGCAGCTCCATTCATTCTCTAAGGGACTGCTGGAGATAAATTAATTCAGCGGTATCTCAGCCATTCCCGTAGACAATGAATGGAGCAGAGGTTTACATGCTGGACCTCCGCTTTGCGTTATTGATCGATGAGGGTCCTAGTGGTTGGATCCCCAGCAATCAGGAAGTTATCACCTTTTCTATGGTATAAAATGAATTATGATATTTGGGTGCAATCTGACCCAAGGCCATTTTGGGGAATATGAATCGCTAATTACATTAGTTTAACTTGCTGGCCTAGAATTAGTATGTATTCTAATTAATAAATTAATGATAGTAATTACCTCTGCCCGGTCACCTCTTCCACATCTTTATGCTTTACCACAATGACATCAACTGCAGAAGTGATTGGAATGTAGAGAGCTGAATGTTCTAAGTAATTGTGACATCACCTCTCTATGACATCATCAGTGAGGACCAGCAGAGGATGCAGGAAAGGACATTGGATGATCACATTAAGTGTCATAAAGATGGAGAATGCTCAAGACATTATAAGGACAGATATTTAGGGGTTAATAAAACCCACCTAACCACCCACCTTCCCTTAAAATAACAATACTTCACTACATACAGCTTCTTAATTGGAAAGGTGTCTGATCAGAGCTTTATTGAATGATGTATTCAACATGTAAAATATGAGAATTAATTTTAAAAAAAAGTATAAAATACAGTACCCTGTAGTGATTACGAAAAGATTGCAGAGGGCACGCAGATGATATACATTTCCATTTACATACAGTATTAACAGTCATAAACATCAACATAGTGGAAATATATATATCTGCTAACTAGATTGGATCGACCAATCGGAACAGAATTAGAACCTATATAAAAAGATCCGACAAATAGGTCTTTGATGTAAATAAAAGAGACCTTTATTATAACAAGTAGGGTACATGGTGATACAAAAAAGGAGCACACACACATAATACTGACATGTTAAAACATACGGCTGATAGTAGTATACGAGCATGATATCAGAGCTCAATGTCACTGGAAACACTCTAATGACCGGATCCTTGGTAACTACCACTAAAACCTGCTACATTGGCAGGGTATCAATCCCGAATAACTACCACTGAAACCTGCTATGCTACCAGGGTATTAGTCTCAGATACTGTACACTTATAGCCAATTAGGCACAACCAGGGATATAGCCAGTAGTCTCTGTCTCTATCAGGAATAAGTACCATTTAAAAATAGAGCTAATTATTGATACCTTGCATTAATTGCTCTTAATATCCATACATCTAATTGTACATGATTATATAATATTCAAATGGTTCATACCTGGTTTATGAAACATATGCGTTGTCTAGTTGTTCTAAGATCACTGGTCTAAGGGCATGCATATATGGAGAGTGGCTCTGGATTCAATGGTCCTGTTGTTGGTGTTGTGCTCACCCTGACGCACGTTTCGGTGCGTCCTTAGACCACTGATCTTAGAACAACTAGACAACGCAAATGTACCTATTTTTAAATGGTACTTATTCCTGATAGAGACAGAGACTACTGGCTATATCCCTGGTTGTGCCTAATTGGCTATAAGTGTACAGTATCTGAGACTAATACCCTGGTAGCATAGCAGGTTTCAGTGGTAGTTATTCGGGATTGATATCCTGCCAATGTAGCAGGTTTTAGTGGTAGTTACCAAGGATCCCGTCATTAGAGTGTTTCCAGTGACATTGAGCTCTGATATCATGTTCGTATACTACTATCAGCCGTATGTTTTAGCATATCAGTATTATGTGTGTGTGCTCCTTTTTTGTATCACCATGTACCCTACTTGTTATAATAAAGGTCTCATTTATTTACATCAAAGTCCTATTTGTCGGATATTTTTATATAGGTTCTAACAGTACCCTGTAGGCAGATTCCTTGGCAATGACAACACCGCAATCAATGCCACAATCCGAAAAATCAGGTGTACATTTCTACATATACGGACAACATACTCAGATAAATGCAATCTTAGCCTCCACCAGTACCCGGTAAAAGCACCAACTAGCTTCAGAGCTTCAGAGGCGGACAATGGCTCCTGTTCCACGGCACCAGAACATCACCCATCAGGTTTTAACCTTAATGTAATTAATTGATCAAATTAGTAAGTGAGATATTATGTAAAGGAGCGCCTTCCTGTACCCGTGTTACAATCCTCGAAACCTAGAGAAGACATCATATATATCCACATGCCACTTATCATTTATTTATTTATTTTTATATCTTTATAATGTAATTATTTTTTTCCAAACATAACTAAATAACTCCCCAAGGACTCCTAAAGTCATAGAATCATAGAATCATAGAATGGTAGAGTTGGAGGGGACCTCCTGGGTCATCTGGTCCAACCCCCTGCTCAAAGCAGGATTCACTAAATCATCTCAGACAGATTTCTGTCCAGCCTCTGTTTGAAGATCTCCATTGAAGGGGAAATCACCACCTCTCGTGGCAGCCTGTTCCACTCATTAATCACCCTGTCAAAAAGTTTTTTCTAATATCTAATCTGTGTCTCCTCCCATTTAGTTTCATCCCATTGCTTCTAGTCTTTCCTTGTGCAAATGAGAATAAAGATGATCCTTCTACAATGTGACAGCCCTTGACATATTTGTAGACAGCTATTAAGTCTCCTCTCAGTCTTCTTTTTTGCAAGCTAAACATTCCCAAATCCTGCAACCGTTCCTCATAGGACATGGTTTGCAGACCAGTCACCATTCTGGTCGCTCTTCTCTGAACTTGCTCCAGTTTGTCTATGTCTTTTTTAAAATGTGGTGCCCAAAACTGTACACAGTATTCCAGATGAGGTCTGACCAAAGAGGAGTAAAGACCGATAATGACTTCACGTGATCTAGACTGTATGCTTCTGTTAATACATCCCAGAATTGTATTTGCCGTTTTTGCTGCTGCATCACACTGTTGACTCATGTTTAGTCTATGATCTATTAGTATACCTAAGTCTTTTTCACATGTACTGTTGCTTAGCTCTATTCCTCCCATTCTGTATATGCTTTTTTCATTTTTATTGCCCAGATGTAGTACTTTGCATTTTTCCCTGTTAAAAACCATTCTGTTGGTTGCTGCCCACTGCTCCAGTTTATTTAGGTCTTTTTGAATCCTCTCTCTCTCTTCTCTAGTATTAGCTATCCCTCCTAGCTTTGTGTCATCAGCAAATTTAATCAGTTTACCCTCAATTCCTTCATCTAAATCATTGATAAAGATGTTGAACAATGCAGGTCCCAGGACGGAGCCCTGTGGTACCCCACTTGAGACATTCATCCAGCTGGATGTGAAGCCATTTACAACCACCCTTTGAGTCCGATCACTAAGCCAGTTATGAATCCACCTAACAGTTGCCTGGTCCATTGCATACTTGGTCATTTTTTCAATAAGGATGGTGTGAGATACTTTGTCAAATGCTTTGCTGAAGTCAAGATGTATTATCTATAGCATTTCCCTGATCCACCCAGTCAGTGATTCTGTCATAGAAGGAAATTAAGTTAGTCTGACATGACTTGTTAGTTACAAACCCATGCTGACTCTGGTTAATCACTTCATTCTTATCCATGTACTTACATACATGTTGTTTAATAATTTGTTCAAAGATCTTTCCTGGTATAGAAGTCAGACTCACCGGCCTATAGTTCCCTGGGTCCACCTTCTTCCCCTTTTTGAAGATAGGAACAACATTTGCTCTTCTCCAGTCTTCAGGGACTTCTCCTGTTCTCCAAGAATTTTCAAAGATTATGGAGAGTGGTTCTAAAATTTCTTCTACGATCTCCTTCAGTACTCTGGGGTGTAATTCATCTGGACCTGGAGACTTGAACTCATTTATGTTAGCTAAATATTCCCTCACAATCTTTCTGTTTACAGATAACTTTGATTCCTCTATTCCTTTAAAAGGACAATGAAGATCAGTTGATGTTACATTTTCTTTCTGAGAGAAAACAGATGCAAAATAGGAATTAAAAAGTTCGGCCTTCTCAACATCCTCTCTTACCATTTCTCCATTTTCATCCTGTAAAAATCCTATAGCATCTTTGACTTTTCTTTTACTTTTGACATACCCCCAAAATCCTTTTTTATTGCTTTTGACATCTCTTGCAAGCCTTAATTCATTGTCAGCTTTAGCTAACCTGATACGTGCCCTGCAGGATCTGCAGACTGCATTATAATCTTCTTTAGATATGCCTCCCTCTTTCCATTTAATAAACATTTCTTTCTTTCTTTTTAGCATGTGTTTAAGTTCTGTGTTCATCCATCCTGGTTTCATTAAATGCTTCCCATTCTTCCTACTTTTCGGGATTGTTAACGATTGTGCTTTGAGAATCTCATTTTTAAAAATTTCCCATCCTTCCTGGACATTTTTGTCCTTAAGGACATCCAGCCATTGGATCCCTCCTATTCTCTTTCTGAGTCTCTTAAAATCTGCCTTTCTAAAATCTAACCTTGAAGTTTGAGTCTTCACATGTCTTCCTCCTCTAGTTATCCAAAATTCTATAATAGCATGATCGCTGCCTCCTAGGGTCCCAGCCACCTTTACCTCCTCAACCATTTCCTCCCTGTTTATAAGGATTAGATCCAAAGTAGCAGATCCCCTTGTTTTCTCCCCTACCTTTTGGAAGATAAAGTTGTCAGCAAGAGAGGATAAGAATTTGCTTGACCTGTTAGTTTTACTTGAGAGAGATTCCCAACAAATGTCTGGATAGTTGAAATCTCCCATGACCACTACGTCATATTTTTTGGAGAACTTGGTCATTTGATACATAAAGAGTTCATCCATATCTTCAGCTTGCCCAGGTGGCCTGTAGTAAATGCCTACAATGGTGTCCTTTCCGTTGTTCTCTCCTTGTATTCTTACCCAAACAGTTTCCACAGAACTCCCAGTCTCTGAAGCTTCAATCTCTGTGCAGATATACGCTTTTCTAACATACAATGCGACACCTCCTCCTCGTTTATCAAGTCTGTTTCTTGCAAATAAGTTGTATCCTTTTAGCCTTGTATTCCAATCATGTGTATCGTCCCACCAAGTTTCAGTGATTCCAATGACATCATATTCCTTTTCCTGCATTAGTAGTTCTAATTCTCCTTGTTTGTTGCCCATGCTTTGTGCATTTGTATAAAAACATTTTAGTTTGTGATTGGTTTCTCTTCCTCCCATATTTTTATTATTTAAATTGTTTTGTCTTTGTTCTTTCTTTCCACTTCCAGTAGCAGAGATCTCAATAGTATTTGTCAGCTGTATGGCTTTTTCTGGCCTTTTGCTTCCCTTCCCACATTGTTCTAGTTTAAAGCTCTCCTGATGAGTGTAGCAAGGCGACTTCCAAATACATGTTTTCCAGTCTTCGTAAGGTGCACCCCATCTCTAGCAAGTAGACCATCGTATAGGTAATTCATTCCGTGATCCAGAAATCCAAATCCTTGTTGACGGCACCATCGACGTAGCCAGTTGTTCACCTGTAGAATCTTATTCCACCTCATTGTTCCATGGCCATCCACTGGGATGATGGATGAGAAGACCACCTGCGCTCCCAATTCTTTCACTTTCTTGCCTAAGTCTTCAAAGTCACGACAGATGGTTTCCAGGTCCTTTCTTGCGGTGTCTCACCACCCATATAATCCCTCAGATTTTACAAGGGAGGGAGAGGAGGTGGGACACACTTTTCTTTTCAACTGAGAACTGGAACATCTCACACCAAACATATACAGTTATGCTCAAAAGTTTACATTCCCCGGCAGAATTTTTCCTTTCTTGGTTCAGAGAATATGAATGATAACAAAAAAACTTTTTCTCCACTCATGGTTAATGGTTGGGTGAAGCCATTTATTGTCAAACTACTGTGTTTTCTCTTTTTAAATCTTAATGACAACCAAAAACATCCAAATCACCTGATCAAAAGTTCACATACCCCAGTTCTTAATACCGTATATAGTGTCCCTCTAACATCAATGACATCTTGAAGTCTTTTGTGGTAGTTGTGGATGAGGTTCTTTATTTTCTCAGATGGTAAAGCTGATCATTCTTCTTGGAAAAAAGCTTTCAGTTCCTGTAAATTTCTGGGCTGTCTAGCATGAACTGCGCGCTTGAGATCTTCCCAGAGTGGCTCAATGATATTGAGGTCAGGAGACTGAGATGGCCACTCCAGAACCTTCACTTTGTTCTGCTGTAGCCAATATCAGGTCGACTTGGCCTTGTGTTTTGGTTCGTTGTCATGTTGGAACCTCCAAGTACATCCCATGCGCAGCTTCCAGGCTGATGAGTGCAAATTTGCCTCCAGTATTTGCTGATAACGTGCTGCATTCATCTTTCCTTCAACATTTACCAAGTTTCCTGTGTCTTTGTAGCTCACACATCCCCAAAACATCAGCAATCCACCTCCGTGCTTTACTGTAGGAATGGTGTTCCTTTCATCATAGGCCTTGTTGCCCTCTCTCCAAATGTAACGTTTATGATTGTGGCCAAAAAGTTCAATTTTGGTGTCATCACTCCAAATTACCTTCTTCCAGAAGTTTTGAAGCTTGTCTCTGTGCTGTTTGGCATATTGTATGCGAGATACTTTGTGGCATTTGAGCAATAATGGCTTTCTTCTGGCGACTCGACCATGCAGCTAAATTTTCTTTAAGTCCTTCCTTATTGTGCATCTTGAACAGCCACACCAGTAATTTTCAGAGAGTCCTGAATTTCAGCTGATGTTATTTGTGAGTTTTTCTTTGCATCCCAAACAATTTTCCTGGCAGTTGTGGCCAAAATCTTTGTTGGTCTACATGACCGTGGTTTTTGTTTTTACAGAGCCACTGATTTTCCATTTGTTAATCACAGTTTGAACGCTGCTGACTGGCATTATCAATTCCTTGGATATTTTTTTGTATCCCTTTTTTGTGTTACACAGTTCACCTACCTTTTCCCGTAGATTCGTTGACAATTCTTTTGCTTTCCCCATGACTCACAATCCAGAAACGTCAGTGGCTGGTTGAAAGATGCAAGAGTCTGTCTGGATCCCAGAAACTCACTCAGCTTTTATGCACACAAACACTAATTACAAGCAAACAGGTCACAGGTGAGGATGTAACCTTTAGTAGCCATTCAAACCTATTTGTGTCAAATTCTGTGCATTTTATCAGGCCAAAAACACCAGGGTATGTGAACTTTTGATCAGGGTCATTTAGATATTTTTGGTTGTCATTAAGATTTAAAAAGAGAAAACACAGTAGTTTGACAATAAATGGCTTCACCCAACCAATAACCATGAGTGGAGAAAAAGTTTTTTTGTTATCATTCATATTATCTGAAACAAGGCCAAAAAAGGAAAAATTGAGCACAACTGTAATATATATATATATATTCTGTTCTACTACTACTACTATTTTCTCCTCCGTCCCCCAGTGCCTCCTCCCTCTCCTCTTATTTCAGCCGAAGACTTTGCCTCATTCTTCAAGCAGAAGATTGACACCATCAGTCAAAGCTTTTGCCTAAAGCCCCCACAGCCCCTCCCCACACCTACTCAACCCTCCTCCTCCAAAACCACCTTCTCCACCATTACGGAAGATCAACTTTCCTCTTTACTCTCCAAATCACACCTCACCACCTGTAAACTTGACCCAATCCCGTCCCACCTCATCCCAAACCTTACCACTATCTTCATCCCACCCCTAGCCCACCTCTTCAACCTGTCACTAACAACTGTTGTCTTCCCCTCATGCTTCAAGCATGCCTCAATCACGCCAATCCTCAAAAAGCCCTCCCTTGACCCATCCTCTCTGTCTAGCTATCGCCCATATCACTTCTCCCCTGTGCCTCAAAACTACTGGAACAACACGTCCATTCTGAGCTGTCCTCCCACCTCTCCTCCTGCTCCCTCTTCGACCGCCTACAATCTGGTTTCCGACCGCACCATTCTACTGAAACTGCACTGACTAAAGTCACCAACGACCTACTAACCGCCAAATCTAAGCGACACTACTCTGTCCTCCTCCTCCTAGACCTGTCATCTGCCTTCGACACAGTGGATCATTCCCTCCTACTACAAACTCTCTCATATCTCGGAATCACAGACTTGACCCCTGCTCTTCTCCATCTACACCTTAGGCCTGGGACAGCTCATAGAGTCTCATGGCTTTCATTATCACCTCTATGCTGATGACACACAGATCTACCTCTCTGGACCCGATATCACCTCCTTACTAACCAAAATCCCACAATGTCTGTCTGCTATTTCATCCTTCTTCTCTGCTAGATTTCTAAAACTTAACATGGGCGAAACAGAATTCATCATCTTTCTGCCATCTCATTCAACCCCCCCAACTGACCTATCTATCAACGTTAATGGCTACCCACTCTCCCCAGTCCCTCAGGCTCGCTGCCTTGGGGTAACACTGGACTCTGAACTCTCCTTCAAACCACATATCCAAGCCCTTTCCACTTCCTGCCGACTCCAACTCAAAAATATCTCCCGGATTCGCACATTCCTCAACCATGAATCTGCAAAAACACTAGTGCATGCCCTCATCATCTCCCGCCTTGACAACTGCAACCTCCTGCTCTGTGGCCTCTCTTTCAACACTCTCGCACCCCTCCAATCCATCCTAAACTCTGCTGCCCGACTAATCCACCTGTCCCCCCGCTATTCCCCGGCCTCTCCTCTCTGTCAATCTCTTCACTGGCTCCCCATTGCCCAGAGACTCCAGTTCAAAACCCTAACCATGACATACAAAGCCATCCACAACCTGTCTCCTCCATATATCTCTGACCTAGTCTCCCGCTACATACCCGCACGCAACCTCCGATCCTCACAAGATCTCCTTCTCTACTCCCCTCTAATCTCCTCCTCCCACAATCGCATACAAGATTTCTCCCGTGCTTCCCCCCTACTCTGGAACTCTCTACCCCAACACATCAGACTCTCGTCGACCGTGGAAACCTTCAAAAAGAGCCTGAAGTCCCACCTCTTCCGATAAGCCTACAACCTGCAGTAACCACCACTCCACCAATACAGCTGCACGACCAGCTCTACCCTCACCTACTGTATCCTCACCCATCCCTTGTAGACTGTGAGCCCTCACGGGCAGGGTCCTCGCTCCTCCTGTACCAGTCGCCGTCACATTGTGTTCAAGATTATTGTAATTGTTCTTGTATGTATACCCATTTTTCACATGTAAAGTGCCATGGAATAAATGGCGCTATAATAATAATAAATAATAATAATAATAATAATACTACCCGACCCACAGACTATATCCTCCACCTATCCAGACATTTCTTTCCTTGAGCATAATATCATTAACACCTTCCTGCCCAATCCTGTCATACCCACTCTGTGCCTATACTGTGTCTGATCCGTGCTACCATGCTCATCGATCAACCTGTGCATAAAGGCTTAAAGGGTTGTGCAGAATTTTACATTGATTAAAAGAGATTAAAATACCTATACTGAGCTATAGTATGGGCTAAAGGAAATCAGAAGAAAGCTCCATCTTGTACTTCTGTTATTGTAGTTTTCCCAGGTGGGGAACACTAACACACCTGGAAGAGAGTGGTGCTGTCACATAGAGAGGCTGGGGTGGACATCCCATTGGTGCAACCTGTGCAGCTACATATTGACCCAAGAAGTAAACGAGCCACTTCCACCTCCAAAACAAGTGAAATTGTGCATTAGGATGAGCAATTGGACAACAAAGGGTCCCCATCCCATATACTGTTCTTGTATAGGGACTACACTGTGTTCCAAATTATTATGCAATAATATTTTCTCAGATTTTCCCAAATGACCTATATGAATTGCAGTCATTGTAATTTTCCAGTCAAATAACTATTAGAGTACAATTGAAAGATTTTTGTACAAACTGCCTATGATAACAGTATATTTTTAAAAAAATAAAATACTCAAACTGCACTCAAAATGCATGTTCCAAATTATTATGCACAGCAGAGTTTTCAACCTTTTCATTTTAATAAAGAACAAAAAAATGGTCATTTTTGCAATTATAAGCATTAGCAGGTTATTACAAACTGAAATCAAACAGTTTTCACCTCAAAACTTTATTCTAGGTGATGTCACATTTGCACATAGGACCCCTTGTCCGAAAGGAGCTTCTGAACTCTCTCGTCCATTGAATTTGTCAGGTTTTGGATGGTTTCTGCTACAATGGTTTTGCATGAGGACAGAATACCCTCCCAGAGCTGTTGCTTAGATGTGAACTGCCTCCCGCCATCATAGATACTCCTTTTGATGATGCTGCAGAGGTTCTCAATGGGGTAAAGGTCAGGGGAGCATGGGGGCCACACCATAAGTTTGTCCCCTTTATGCCCATAGCAGCCAGAGATGCAGATGTGTTATGTGCAGCATGAGACGGTGCATTATCATGCATGAACATGATCTTGCTGCAGAATGTACGGTTCTTCTTCTTGAACCATGGAAGGAAGTGCTGTTTGAGAAACTCAACATACATTATGGAGTTCATCTTTACCCCTTCAGGGATCCTAAAGGGGCCGACAATCTCTCTCCCCATGATTCCAGCCCAAAACATTACTCCACCTCCTCCTTGTTGGCGCCGTAGCCATGTTTGCATGGAGTGTCCATCAACCAGCCATCCTGCACTCCATCCATCTGGACCATCGAGCGTTGCACGGCACTCATCGGTGAACAAAACAGTTCGATGGTCCAGATGGATGGAGTGGGCATAAAAGGGGACAAACTTATGGTGTGGCCCCCATGCTCCCCTGACCTTAAACCCTTTGAGAACCTCTGCAGCATCATCAAAAGGAGTGTCTATGATGGCGGGAGGCAGTTCACATCTAAGCAACAGCTCTGGGAGGGTATTCTGTCCTCATGCAAAACAATTGTAGCAGAAACCATCAAAAACCTGACAAATTCAATGGACGAGAGAGTTCAGAAGCTCCTTTCGAACAAGGGGTCCTATGTGCAAATGTAACATCACCTAGAAAAAAGTTTTGAGGTGAAAACTGTTTGATTTCAGTTTGTAATAACTTGCTAATGCTTATAATTTCAAAAATGACCATTTTTTTTGTTCTTTATTAAAATGAAAAGGTTGAAAACTCTGCTGTGCATAATAATTTGGAACATGCATTTTGAGTGCAGTTTGAGTATTTCATTTTTTAAAAAATATTCTGTTATCATAGGCAGTTTGTACAAAAACCTTTCAATTGTACTCTAATAGTTATTTGACTGGAAAATTACAATGACTGCAATTCATATAGGTAATTTGGGAAAATCTGAGAAAATATTATTTGCATAATAATTTGGAACACAGTGTATATTTTGTCTGTGTCTACCACTGGAGAAAGGGCAAGGTTTGCCACTACAAAGGGTAGCAGACGGGCTTGAAAACGGTTGTCACAGGTGAGATGGGGGCAGATTAGTGTCTGAGTGTGAGGGTCTGATATGTGCAATGTGAGTAGGCTGCAGGAGTGTGCAAGATAGCAGATGTGTTATTGCAGTGTACTCATGTCACGAAAGAAGAGCAGGATTATCCAGCGCCGGTGCGATGTCATCATTGCGTCATGCTCATCTCTAGTTGGGACTTTTTGGATTTATTTTTTGTTCATTTATTCATAGACGTAGCAGCCAGAACTTTCTCATTTTTATGTAAGCTTCACTATATGACATGTTGCTTTTTGGTGTCTGTAAGGCTGTGTTCACACGTTGCATAAATACTGTGTTTTTTTCTTTTCTTCAGGTGCCCGCACCAATCTACACAATAATAATAATAATCTTCTCTGGTTATTGCACTGTTACGGCATTTTATGCCTTTATTTGATGATTTTTTGGTGCAGATTTGAAGGAGCGTTTTTAATGTGTTTTTTATAGTACAGAAAAGCTTTGATTCTGCACTTAAAAAGTAACTGCAGTCTTTCACATGCTCACACTGTATGAGGGTCCCCACCATTGCCGGCTCCAGGTTTTTGTGGGCCCTGGGCGAAAGTGTTTTAGTGGGCCCCTTTAACATATACCACGATTCATGATGCACAGATATAACAGAGAAATATAGGGATAGTACCAGGCCCGGCGTCGGCACCCGGGCAAGTGTCGGGGCCCTGAGCAGGCAGGGGGGCCCACTCACCGTCGGGCACCCCGCCGCGATATGGGACCCGTGAGCGATGCGGTGTCCCGATGCCAGCGCCCGCCTTCCCCGCTTGCTCAGGGCCCCGGCACAATACTTACCTCTCCCCGTGCCTCCTCAGCAGGTCCGGTGTTTTCCGCGGCTGCTGCACTGTGACGTCTCAGGTCAGAAGGCGCGGTGACGTCTTTACACCGCGCTCTCTCCTGAGCCGTCAAAGCGCAGAGCGGGAAGACGCCGGCGACGTGGCTGAGGAGTCCGGAGCAGCGGCAGCAGGTGAGAAGTGAGGTGAGTATTTGATTTTTTTTTATATGTATGGAGGCATAGGGCATTTTATGGGGAGGAGGGTAGAATAAGTGACATCCTGCATGGGGCATTATATGGGGAGGGGGAGAACAAGTGACATCCTGCACTGGGCATTATATGGGGGGGAACAAGTGAAATCCTGCATGGGGCATTATATGGGGGGAACAAGTGACATCCTGCATGGGGCATTATATGGGGGAGAGGTGACATCCTGCATGGGGCATTATATGGGGGAGCAAGTGACTTCCTGCATGGGGCATTATATGGGGGGGAAGAGGTGACATCCTGCATAGGGTATTATATGGGAGGAGAGATGACATCCTGCATGGGGCATTATATGGGGGAGAAGTGACATCCTGCATGGGGCATTATATAGGGGCGGTGAGTGACATCCAGCATTGGGCATTATATGGGGGGAGAGGTGACATCCTGCAGGGGTCATTATATGGGGGGGAAGTGACATCCTGCATGGGGCATTATATGGGGGGGGAGTGACATCCTGCATGTGGCATTATATGGGGGAGAGAGGTGACATCCTGCATGGGGCATTATATGGGGGTGGGGTGACATCCTGCAGGGGGCATTATATAGGGGGAAGTGACATCCTGCATGGGGCATTATGTGGGGGCACAGCCTGCATGGGGCATTATGTGGGGGCTAGTATTCTGTATGGGGCGTTATAAGGGGGCCAGTATCCTCTATGGAGCGTTATATGGGGGCCAGTATCCTGTATGGAGCGTTATATGGGGACCAGAATTCTGCATGGAGCGTTATATGGGGTCTATTATTCTGTATGGAGCAAAATATGGGGCCCATAATACTGTATGGAGGACTATACTGTCCGGTCTGCACTGTGCATTGCGAGGATTCTCTGGTTTCTTAGCTATTGTAGAATTTACAATAGATATCACTCATGTAATGTAAGAAGTGAAATCTTCGGCATTGTACTATAGATATATTTCTCTGCGGTATCTGTGCATCATGAATCGTGGTATGTGTTAAAGGGGCCCACTGAGACTCTTTCGCCCAGGGCCCACAAAAACCTGGAGCCGGCCCTGGATAGTACAATACCAAAGATTTCACTTACTTCTTACATGAGTGATATCTATTGTAAATTCTACAACAGCTCAGAAACCGGCGATTCAAATGTTTTCATTTTAGACCGGACAGTATAGTCCTCCATATAGAATTTTGGGCACCACATCGACCTCCATACAGTATTATGGGCACCACATAGTCCTTCATACAGTATAATGTGCCCCATGTAATGCTCCATACAGAATAATGAACCCCATATAATGCTCCATACAGGAAAATGGACCCCATATAATGCTCCATACATAATAATGAGCCCCATATCTAATATATATCATTGTCTTATCCCGTCTGTCTGTCTGTCTATCTGTCTGTCTGTCTGTCTGTCTGTCTGTCCAGGAAATCCCACGTCGCTGATTGGTCAGGCCGCGGCCAATCAGCGACGTGGGATTTCAGAAAAAGATGGCGGCCGTTAGCGGCTCACCCTCACACGCTCACCCGCACACGCTCACTCTCACCCGCTCACCCTCACACGCTCACCCTCACACCCTCAGACGCTCACCCTCACGCTCTGACGCTCACGCTCTAACGCTGACGCTCGGACGCTCACGCTCGGACGCTCACGCTCTGGCGCTCACGCTCTCACGCTCTGACGCTGACGCGCTCACCCGCTCCCACGATCACCCGCTCACCCGCTCACCCTGTGCTAGCCGGTCATCTCCCGGCTGCTCGCAGCAGAAGTTCCCCGACCGGCGGCGTCGCTCCCCGGTCCTCCAAAATTCATTAGGGGCCCCGGGGGATACATTGGGGGGTTAATTTAAAGTAGTGTGACTCGCCCCCTGGGCCGT
This sequence comes from Phyllobates terribilis, assembly GCF_046119375.1. Classification (NCBI taxonomy): domain Eukaryota; kingdom Metazoa; phylum Chordata; class Amphibia; order Anura; family Dendrobatidae; genus Phyllobates; species Phyllobates terribilis. The sequence goes on from NW_027362764.1 coordinate 753,052,930, forward strand.
GGGGCACGCGGATCCGGGCGATAGGGGAACGATGGGGGTAGTAGTGGCGGCCCGGTCTCGCGGCTCAGGGTGGTCAGACCAATGGTAGTCTGCTACTGTACTTTAGATAATGTCCGACTACGCCATCCGGGGATTGCGGTTATTAGGAACCGCCGCTGCAAGGCAGTCTGCTGGGGCCGATGACGTGTGCAGCTGGGATGATGTGACTCCCCACGGGAAGAGTGCGGCCCCAGGGCAGTGTAGTGGATGGTGGGAGTGATGGTGGTGAGAGTCCCAGTACCGGTAATGCCGGAGGAGCGAAAAAGCACATGGACAACGTACTGCAGTCCAGGGTCTTTACTCACGGTTAATATCCAAGTCACTTCTGCAGGGAATGACTGCTGCGTCCACCAGGTGAGGGGCTCGGTCAACTCCCAGACAGCTCAGGAGTATGGCTCAAGACCCCCTTTTGTCCTTTTTCTGGCCTGCCTCACCAGTGACCCACTTTTGTTCAGCTGCCACGGACTTGTGCGGTTAAACGTGGGCCCCGTCCTCCGCTGTCCTATATGGTGCCTTCCTAGCAGGTTTGATGAGGTGCTGCACCAATAAATGGTCACAGCCTCCGGTCTTTGGCTGAGGGTTGTTTCTCCTCCACCAACTTGGGATCCGGTAACCTTAATCTGCCTGACCCTGCACCCTGGATTCTCGTGGGTTCTTAGGGTCCCTTCCACCTTCTTGTTCCTGAGCCCTTCTGTTTCTCTGTCTCTTCTTCTCCCTTTCCGTTCCTTCCTGTTCCTTTCTCTTGGAGCTGGGCTCAGGTGGCACCACAGCTCCCCTTCACCTCCTCCTCGGCCTCTCACTAGGCCCTCCTGGAGTAGAGCTCCTACAGAGCCTCTACTCACTGTCTTCTCCTCTCTGGACAGAACCTAGGTCTAAGATGGTGCCCACCTTTTATACCTCAATCTGACCATGAGCCCAGGTGACCAGCAACCAATGGGCTCCTTCCTATGCTCAATAACCAACCCCTATCTGCCCCTACAGCACTGGGTGTTCCACCCCCCTCCCTACTCCAGGCAGGGACATAGTCGGTCGTGCCTGCACTACTGTCTAGTGGGAGCACCATTGAGCTGTCCCTGTCACTCGGAAATGGGGTGTGTGTGCTGTATGCAGCTAACTGAGCCCTGGTCCATACTCCATACTTACCCGGGAGTGGAATATCACACCTCTGGTCTGAGGTGCAATACCCCTGTAGCGGCCGAACCCTCGGGGCGCTACAAGTGCACAACCCATTTAAACACTGCTTCGCTGATTAGTCGCGCCCGGTCGGCCGCATACATATTCTAGAATACCCGATGCGTTAGAATCGGGCCACCATCTAGTAGTATATAATGGGCCCCATATATTGCTCCATACAGAATAATGGACCCCATATAGTGCTCCATACAGAATAATGAGTCAGATATATTGCTCCATAAAGTATAATGAACCCCATATAATGCTCCATACAGAATAATGGACCCCATATAATACTCCATACAGAATAATGGGCCCAATATAATGCCCCATACAGAATAATGGGCCCCATATAATGCTCCATACAGAATAATGGACCCCATATAATGATCCATACAGAATAATGGGCCCCATATACTGCTCTATAGAGAATGGGCCCCATATATAGCTCCATACAGTATGGGCCCCATATATTACTCCATACAGTATGGGACCCATATAATGCTCCATAGAGAATGGGCTCCATATTATGCTCCATAGAGAAAGGGCCCCATATTATGCTTCATATAGAATGGGCTCCATATTATGCTCCATAAAGAATGGGCCCCATATTATGCTCCATAAAGAATGGGCCCCATATTATGCTCCATAGAGAATGGGCCCCATATTATGCTCCATAGAGAATGGGCCGCATATTATGCTCAATACAGAATAGGCCCCATATTATGCTCCATACAGAATGGGCCCCATATTATGCTCCATACAGAATGGGCCCCATATATACAGTAGCTCTATACATTTAAAAAAAAATCAAATACTCACCTCTCCTTGCTGGTGGCAGGCCAGGACTCCTCAGCGTCTTCCGGCTCTCTGCACTGTCAGAGCAGAGAGCGCACTTGACTGATGTCATCGCTCCCTCTGTCCCTGACATGTCACAGTGTCAAAAGACACTGGAGCTGTGGAGGATCGGGGAGAGGTAAGTATAAGTGCGGGGGCCCAGAGCACAGCAGGGGAGCCCACTCGCGGGCGCTGGCATCGCGCTCTCTCGATTCACCGGCCCCATCAAGTGCCAGGGTTCCCGACCGCGAGTGCCCCCCCCCCCCATTTGCTCAGGGCCTCGGCACTTGCCCGGGCGTGCCGGGTGCTGACGCTGATCCTGGTCCTCACAATAGCTCCCACACTGTATGAGGGCCCACCACAGTAGTCCCCACATAGTATAAAGGTCCCCCATACTTTATGATATGATTTCCCGACACTTCAAGCATTAATTAAAATGAAAAAAAAACATCAAATACTCACCTAATCCAGGATCCAGACGAGTCCACCACCAAAGCGTGGGTGGAACAACCTGTTGATGTCATTGCATTGGGGTACTCACAGGACGTCAGAGCCTTATCCACTGAATCACCCTGCCGTTCTATAGGCCGACCTGCAATCTACAGAACAGCAAGCTCCCTGCTCTACCGCAGAACTTAAGTTAAGAGTAGTGCGAACAAGGCGACCTACAAACCTGGATCAGTTACACCAGTTTTGTCAGGAGGAATGGGCCCAAATTCCGACCAACTATTTTGAGAAGCTTGTGGAAGGATATCCCAAACGTTTGTCCCAAGTCTTTCAGTTTAATGGCAATGGTACCAAATACTAATGAAATGTATGTAAACTTTTGAATTTGCAGTAAGTAATAAAAATGCCTTAAAACATTCTCTCTCTCTCATTATTTTGGCATCTGGCAAATATTAAAAATAATGGTAATCCTCATTGACCTAAAACGTGAAAGATTTATTCTGATTTCATGTCAGATATTGAGAAAAACGTGCATATGTGTCTTCTTATATAGTGTATATAAACTTCTGGTTTCAACTGTATATATTAGTATTTGATGTTGTCTGCATAACTGGCTTAGCTGCAGTGCACTGCACGTGCGATGACTTCACAAGATCAGTGCCGCAGTACTTGCACTGCTTAGAACGAAGCAGTATGCCGGGGAGAATGGGAGCAAGGTGAGTAATGTTTTTTTTTTTTAATGTCAGTAGCAGTGGGGACTGAGGGCTGTGCTGTGGAGAACATCTTGCTGAGTGGGAGGTAGTGGGGAACATTATACTGAGTGGGGAGTGGGCTTTGAGGGACATCATACTGAGTGTGGGTGAGCTGTGGGGAACATCATACCAGGGTCGGACTGGCCTAGCGAGGTGCCGGGGAAATCCCCGATGGGCCCTTGAAGAGGAGTGTAGGAGTAAGCGTCGAATTAAAAAGAAAAAAAAGGGGGGGAGACATAGTGGCGGCAGGCCCTTTAACCACCGCGATGCCCAGGACAGTGGCGGGCGGGGCCAGGGAGCAGGAGAGCCGAAGAGCAGCGGCTGCACGGCAGCGTCACACTTAGCAGCCACGGGCGCAGCCACGTCTGCTAAAAGTGACGTCACTCACCACGCAGCGCTGCAGTCTCCTGCTGTAGGAGCGCTTCAACAAAGTATATGGGCCGGAGTGGAGACAAATCAAGGTAGGGTGATATTTGTGTGTGTTTGTATGAATTTTTATGTATGTACCTGTGTGTGTCTGCTTATGTATTTCTGTGCATGTGTCTGCATGCACGTGTCTGTGTTTACGTGTGCATTTCTGTGTGTGTGTATGTCTTTGCATGTCTGCGCATGCATTTCTGCACGTGCATCCGTGTTAGCATGTGCATTTCTGTGCATGTATGTCTTTGAGTGTCTGCATGTCTGTGTGTCTATGTGTGCGTGTCTACATGTGTATATGTCTTCACACATGTGTGCGTGCTTCCCTGCGTGTGTGCATGTGTCATTTTTGTGTATGTGGTTGTCTGAGAGTACATGACTGCATGTGCATTTCTGTGTGTGCTTGGCTGATTGTGTATACACGAGTGTATACACGTATGTATACATGTCCCCATTTCTGTGAGTGTGTGTATCTGCGTGTGTGTATATTAGGGCTCTTTCACACATCCTGATATTTCCAGTACTGGAGAAACCAATATCGCAGAGGTCCGTGTGCACCTGTGTGACAACCGTATGCCGCCCGTGTACTGCATCAGGAGTACACGTACACGTACCGGCGCCTTGGAATCAGTGTACAGTTCATGCTGTTCCCAAGCGCCAGGTGCTAAACACTGCCCTCATCATGGTTCCCTGCTGGAGCTGCAATCAGCATCAACAGGGACCATGATGAGAGTAGTAGTGTCTGCTCCCGCAGTGTCCTGGTGTAAAAATAAGAATAAAATAAAAAAAATCCTTGTACTCACCTGTCGTAAGTGTCCCCTGCTGCAATCCATGCGACCGCTCAGCAGAGGAGCCGGGGAGAATGACTCCTGCAGTGAATGAGCCCCGGAGCTGCTCTAAGTGAGCAGTGTTCTGTCACTCACTGAGCGCAGCTCGCCCGCTCGCTGCAGCGCTTCTTTCTCCCCGACTCCTCGGTGTGATTGGTCACATGGATTACAGCGAGGGAGACTTAGGTGAGTATAAGGATTTTTTAATTTTATTTTTACAGTTGGACACTGCAGTAGCAGACACAACTACTCTCATCATTGTCCCTGATAGTGCTGATCGCAGCGACGGCACGGAACAATGATGAGGGCAGCATTTGGCACCCGGCGCTTGGGAAAAGCGCTACCTGTACACTGATTCCCAGGCGCCAGTACTGATCTCATCCATGTGTCATTAGTGTGGGACATTTTGTGGACCGTGCAGCAGGTAAAACACAGACATGTCAGCGTGTTTTTCCCATTGACACACGGTCCGTGGAAACACATTGGAATGACATGGTTCACTCGACTGGGTCTACGTGTGTCAGTGTCTCCGGTACGTGTGGAAACTGTCATCAGACGTACCGGAGATACTGACGTGTGAAAGAGGCCTTAGTGTGTGTCTGTATGTGTGAATGTTTTTGTGTGTGTAAGCACGCTTCTGCATGTTTGTGTGTGTCTTTGTGCATGTCTGTGTGCTCTTCCGAAGATTTATTATATTTGGGGAAAGATGGGAGAGAAATTTTAGGAAACAGTATGAGGAGATGTGTGAAGAAACAGTATGGTGAACGAGGAGAGGGGTGGGAATGGGTGCGGGAACAGAATGGGGAAGGGGGATGTATGAGGAAACAGTATGGAGAGTAGGGGAATGGTGTGAGGAGACAGTATGGAGGGAGAAAAGTGTGAGGTGACACAGAACAGAGACTAGGTAGTGTGAGGGAAGGTATAGAGATGCGGCAGTATGGTGGGGACAGTGTGAGGGCGCAGCAAGGAGGGAACAGTATGCTGAGGAGGGGGAGTGTGATGAAGGGGCACAGTATAGAGACTGGGCAGTATAGGGGGAGTCACCGTGTGAGAGGACAGTATGAAGAGCTGGCCCAGTATGGTAAGGAGGGGGCTGTGTGGAGGGCATGTACCATAAGAGGAGTAGAGTGTGGGACATATTTTGTGCAGGGAGCATTGTGAGAGTTAGGTTTATTCAGGGGCCCAGTATAGGGCAGATATTTTTATTCAGTAGCATTATAATGACACTGCTATCTTTAAGGGCATCGTGTGGGGATGTGCTGCAGAAGACTGGACAAGATGGAAGTCTGCAGAGACGAGCTGTGGATGGGAAAAGTCATCATGAAGACTGGACAAGATGGAGACGAAAAGAAAGAGAACGACTCTAATCAGAGAAGACGTCTCAGGTAAGATACCTGGATGTAAATGTTTATTTGTCATCCTGCCTGTGTCTCATCAGTACTGTGGTTCTTGTATGGTCCACAGTCTGATGATGACTGGTAACAACAACTCCCAGTATCTCTATTGTTAATTACATTCTGGCAGTTGTAGGTTCATACTATACAAAGGTATATGGGGTTGACTTGACATTACAATTGATGGACCAGATACAGATGGTGGTTCAGATGATGTATTCATCTACTGGCATGTTTGTGCTCGTCTGCGTGTTTGTGCATGTTTGTGTATCTGAAATTATATGTATTTTTGTAAGATGCGTGTATGTAATGGTGCATTGTGGTGTGTAATAACATTCACACACTTGGGGCACATTTACTAAATCTATTACGGCTCTTTCACATGTGTAAGGGAATTCCATTTGTCTTTCCATATTTAGGAACAGACAAGTGAAATTTGCTAACCTTAACTGTCACCTTAGGGTTGTGCTTTTATGGAGCGGGATCAGGAGCTGAGCCTTCACCATACTGGGCAGATGTCGGCTGTGATTCATCGCCGGAGTCTGCCTGTAACAGCAGTGATCAGAGCTCGCCTTGATTGCTGCTATTTTAAGTATTTAAGTGCCCTTGTCAATCACTGACAGCAGCATTTAGATAGCACGATGGCCTGCGCATGCACTCACCTTCTTCCTTCAGCATCCTGTGACGCAGTTGCAGGTTGCTGATGGGTTGCGAGTAGTGATGATCGAGCATGCTCGCTGCTCGAGATTTACGAGCATGCTCAGGCAAGCACCTATTATCTTCAGCGTGCTCGGGGGTTAAGTTTTCGTCGCTCCATGAACATAATTTGCGACTGTTTCACAGCTTTAATACATGTGAGGAATGCTGGAAGAACAGGCATTCCTCACATGTGTTAAAGTTATCAAACAGTCGCAAATCATATTCACTGAGCGACGAAAACTTAACCCCCGAGCACGCTGAAGATAATAGGTGCTCACCCGAGCATGCTCATAAATCTCGAGCAACGAGCATGCTCGATCATCACTAGTTGCCAGTGTTATGATCTGCTACAGAGACTAAGGAAAGAGAGGAGATCTGTCCCTACAATAGAACTAAACTAGATCCCTACGATGTAACGGGGAACCTGATCCTGCGATCAGACCCGCTAAAGTCCTCGGCTAGTCTGAACGCAGACCTATAGATGTGAGGGAGGGATCCCTACAAGATCTAGGGACTGGGAAAAGTTGGACACCTCCTAGCAGAAATAGTAGCAGTCAAAGACAAACACACAACAAAAAGGCATAGGGGTCAGAAGACCTAGCAAAACTAACAGAGAACGGCAACAGAGCAACAAGCTAGCTCAACAGTAGTAAATACAAATGAAGTCCAGCAAAGCCAGGAGGGCGGAGCCGGATTAAATAGGCAAAATGGTCATGTGACCAGCAAACTAAAAAAAAACTAACAGGAGAGTTGTAACAGTACCCCCTCTTCTAAGAGGATCCTCCGGATCACCTAGGCCCAGGCTTACCAGGAAACCTCCTGTGAAACGCTCGGACAAGTCTGGGAGCAGAAACATCATCCGCCCTCACCCATGAGTTATCCTCAGGTCCGAAACCCTTCCAAGCGACCAGAAACTGCAAACTCCCTCTATACCATCTAGAATTAAGGATGCGGGAAATTTCATATTCCCCGTCCTCCACCACCGGAGGAACAGTGGCAGAGGCGTCACCATCCGACACATCAACTTTTTTCAACAGAGAAACATGAAACACCGGATTAATCCTACAGGACGTAGGAACCTCCAGCCTAACAGCAGATTGGTTAACTATCTGAAGTACCTTAAAGGGCCCTACGAACTTGGGACCCAATTTTTTAGAAGGAATCCTCAATCGCAGATTCTTAGAGGACAACCAAACCATGTCACCAACAGCAAACAAAACCTCTTGCCGTTTCCTATCAAAGTACCTCTTAGATTTCTTGTTAGCCTCCTGAAGATTACCATGCACATCCGTCCAAACTCTCTCCAAATCACCGGAAAAACTCTCCTCCTCAGGCACAGCCGAAACCAATTTGGAAAATGACCCAAAAGACGGATGTCTTCCAGAACAACAAAAAAAAGGCGAACACCCAGCAGAAGAGGATGTATGGTTGTTAAGAGCAAATTCAGCAAGTGGCAGAAACTCAGATCACCCCTCTTGATTGTCTGCCACAAAACAACGCAAGAACTGCTCAACATCCTGGTTCTTCTTTTCTGTCTGGCCATTAGACTCAGGATGATATCCGGATGAAAACGACAAATGAACTCCCAACCTGTCACAAAAGGCACGCCAAAAACGAGCCACGAACTGAGGTCCCCTATCAGAAACAATGTCAGTAGGAACACCATGTAGTCTGACAATTTCCTTGACAAAGGCCTTGGCGAGTGTCTTAGCGCAAGGCAGTTTGATGAAGGGAACCAAGTGACACATCTTGCTAAAACGGTCCACGACCACCCAGATGACCGTGAAACCTTCAGAGGGAGGAAGGTCAGTAATAAAGTCCATAGCAAGATGTGTCCAAGGTGCACTAGGAACCTCCAAAGGGCAAAGCAACCCCGCAGCAGGAGCATGCGAAGACTTGGATCTTGCACACACAGTACATTGGCGCACCCACTTAATGACTTCCTTCTGCCATCCAGGCCACCAAAAACTGCGACCCACAAGTCTCTTGGTCTCAGAAATTCCTGGATGACCTGCCAACCGAGACTCATGACACTCAACAAACAAATCTCTCCTAAAGGTCCTAGGCACAAACAACCTCCCATGGGGAGTGTTAGATGGGGCATTCTCCTGTGCTTTAAGAATCTCATCCTCCAAAACGGAGTCCAAAGCAGCAATCACAACACCTTCTTGTAAAATGGTCTCCTCTTCCTCCTCAAGACCGACCATGGGAGAAAAGCTGCGAGACAAAGCATCCGCTTTAACATTCTTGGTACCCGGGATGTAAGTAACGGAAAAATTAAACCGCGAGAAAAAAAGTGCCCACCTAGCCTGACGGGCATTCAAGCGCTTGGCAGCATCAAGATAGATCAGATTTTTATGATCAGTGAAAACCTGAATGGGAAATTCAGCACCTTCCAAGAGATGACGCCAGTGTTCAAATGCGAGTTTAATCGCCAGCAATTCCCGATTACCAATATCGTAATTAAGTTCAGTCTCGGAAAAATTTTTTGAAAAAAAGGCACAGGGATGTACTCCATCCTTGTTTTCCTGAGACAACACCGCACCAACCCCCACCGAAGAAGCATCAACCTCAACCAAAAACGGCTTAGTCACATCAGGCTGCATAAGGATGGGAGCAGAGGTGAACCTCTCCTTTAGAAACACAAAAGCTTCAATGGCCTCAGAAGTCCACTGAACCGCATTAGCACCTTTCCTGGTGAGATCGGTCAGCGGTTTGACAATAATAGAAATTTTTTTTATGAATTTTCTGTAATAATTGGCGAAACCCAAAAACCTCTGTATCGATTTCAAACCAATAGGCCTAGGCCATTCCTGCACAGCTTGAACTTTAACCGGGTCCATCTCAAAACCTTCACTGGAGATAATGTAGCCCAAAAAACTAATTCTCTGTACAGCGAACTCACATTTCTCCAGCTTAGCAAAAAGCGAATTGTCCATTAATAACTGTAATACCTCACGTACGCTCCGCCAATGAGACTCCAGATCCGGCGAATAAATCAAAATGTCATCCAAATACACAACCACATTTTTGCCGATTAAAGGTCTAAGGATATCATTAATAAGATTCTGAAAAAATGCTGGAGCATTGGTGAGACCAAAAGGCATAACCAGATTCTCAAAATGACCCACAGGAGTGTTAAAAGCAGTCTTCCATTCATCACCCTCCTTCATGCGCAACAAATTGTATGCCCCCCGGAGATCAATTTTAGAGAACCACTTGGCCCCCACTAACTGGTTAAATAAATCAGGAATCAATGGCAGTGGGTAAGGATTGCGTACAGTAATTTTATTAATCTCACGAAAGTCCAGAAAGTCCAGACAAGGACGTAAACCGCCATCTTTTTTTTTTACAAAAAAAAGTCCAGACAAGGACGTAAACCGCCATCTTTTTTTTTTACAAAAAAAAATCCAACAGCCACAGGAGACTTGGAAGGCCTAATGTGACCGGCGGCCAAGCTTGTCTGTATGTATTCTTCCAAAGCCTTTCTTTCAGGAATAGTAAGATTAAATAAACGACTCTTAGGAAGAGTCGCTCCAGGGACAAATTCAATGGTACAATCATAGTCTCTATGGGGAGACAAAACCTGCGACTCCTCCTCAGAAAAAACTCTCCAAAAATCCTGAATAGGTACAGGCAATTCCCCTTTATCCACCGCAGCAATGCGTCCGTTACAACACTTGTCATAACACTTAGGGCTCCAGGACTTAATTTCATTGGTAGACCAATCCAGTACAGGATTGTGCAATTTTAACCAGGGTAACCCCAATATTACTGGAGAAGGCAAATTATCCAAATACCACCAAATCCAAATTCTCTTGATGAATACCATTAATAGTGAGGGGAAATTCACAGACCTTGTGAGTAACACTCTTCAAGGGAGAGCCATCAACAGAAACCACAGCAATAGGGGATGACAAAGTTTTAGGTTCTAATCTAAGTTTTTCCAAGAATCCCCCATCAATCACATTCAGAGTAGATCCACAATCCACAAATACCCGAAATTCAATTAATTCATCCTGAGCAGCAGTAGTGGCAGATAGGAATACTCCCTTAGAATTTAAACAGGCAATACGAGCATGACTGACCATTTTTTTTTCTTTCTTCCTACGAAGCACACAGTTCTTAATAAAATGACCAGAATTTCCGCAATAGAAACACAAGCCTTCAGAAAGTCGGCGGTCTTTTTCCTGCGAGCGGGGTGCCATCGCCCCAATTTCCATCGGCTCTCCATTGTCAGCACAGAACCTCTCAGGACTCGAAGCTGACATAGCAGAGGATTTGATCTCATTAACCCTTTCACGCAGTCTCCTGTCTACCCGTATAGCTAATTGCATTGCCTCCTGCAAGTTTCCAGGTGTGGGATAAGCAATCAGTAAATCCTTAACCCTTTGACCTAGTCCTGCAAGAAACAAGCTTTTCAAAGCTGAATCGTTCCACCCCACCTGGGCAGACCACCGACGGAAGTGAGAACAATATTTTTCCACATTACCTGATCTCTGCCTCAAACGTCTTAATTCAGACTCAGCAGATGAGACACGATCAGGATCATCGTACAACAAACCCAAAGCAGAAAAAAAACTATCCACTGATCTAAAGCACGGATCACTAGGTTGGAGAGAGAAGGCCCATCTCTGAGGATCTTTGCGCAAAAGTGACATTATGATCCCTATGCGCTGTGATTCATCACCAGAGGATCCGGGACTCAAACGAAAATATAATAGACAAGCATTTTTAAAAGAAAAAAAATCTTGTTGTTCGCCAAAAAATAAATCAGGCAGATGTACCTTAGGTTCCACAAAATGCGCTCCAGAACAGCTACTCACGTGTTGTTGGAGCTTGGTCACCTCCAGAGAGAGTCCCTGCAAGCGTTGAGCCAAATCTTGCACCAAGACCATGATGGAAAACTGGAGGTCTTTCCTTAGAGAATTTTTTTTTTTTTTTATGGCTGGACTTACTGTTATGATCTGCTACAGAGACTAAGGAAAGAGAAGAGATCTGTCCCTACAATAGAACTAAACTAGATCCCTACGATGTAACGGGGAACCTGATCCTGCGATCAGACCCGCTAAAGTCCTCGGCTAGTCTGAACGCAGACCTATAGATGTGAGGGAGGGATCCCTACAAGATCTAGGGACTGGGAAAAGTTGGACACCTCCTAGCAGAAATAGTAGCAGTCAAAGACAAACACACAACAAAAAGGCATAGGGGTCAGAAGACCTAGCAAAACTAACAGAGAACGGCAACAGAGCAACAAGCTAGCTCAACAGTAGTAAATACAAATGAAGTCCAGCAAAGCCAGGAGGGCGGAGCCGGATTAAATAGGCAAAATGGTCATGTGACCAGCAAACTAAAAAAAACCTAACAGGAGAGTTGTAACAGCCAGTAGTGCTGAGCATGCACGGTCAGATAAGGTGCTATCCAAGCGTGCTCGGGTGTTATCCGAATATCTTGTAGTGCTCTGCTAATACGCTCGAGTCCCTGCGATAGCATGTTTTGCTGCGGTAGACAGATGCAACACATGTAGGGATTACCTAAAAAACAGGCAATTCCTGCATGTGTTGTGTCTGCCTCTGCCTACTGCCACAAAACATGCTACCACAGGGACTCGAGCATATTAGCAGAGCTAATATACTCGGATAACACCTGAGCATGCTTGGATAATTTTCACGGTTCCACCCCTCACTGTGTCTGGGATGCAGTTACTGACAGCTCAGCTGTCCAATCTTGTTCAGGGGCATGCTGGAGCTGTCAGTACTGTGATTGACAGCTCGACCATCCAATCTGCTACATGGGCGTGCAATAGCTGTTAGTGTGGTGATTGACAGCTCGGCTATCCAACCTGAGACTGGGAGGCACTGGCTATCTTCAGGTGCTCATTATCCCAGTTGAATGCCTGAATACTTAACTGAGCTGTTTGTCCCAGATCTCTGCCAGATGTACATTCAGATAGTGTGAGGTTAGTGCTCTGTGCCTTGAGTTCTGTTTATTGATCTTCTGTCTATTTTAAATTTTATGCTCAATCGGTTCACAGTCTACTGTAAATGTGGTCAAGCAGTCCACATCTAGTGTATATGCTGTGGTCAGTCACTCAGTCCATTCTTTATAATTAATGGCCTTCGGTTGAAACTCGAGCCATGACGACTGGATGAATTAACAATCTTTAGGAAGATCAATCTTGCGCAAGACTAGATAGGTCCACTAGGATCTTCTCCACCATTATCTTGATAGTATCAATCCATTGGATTGGTTGCTGGTCTTGCTCTTTGCTTTCTTCCTTCTATACTTCAAAGTATGATGTCCTTTTCCAGTAATTGCGTCTTCCAGTCAATCCATAGACTAGTGTAAATGCTGTTGTCAGTCAGTCCACAACTAATTTAAATGCTGTGGACTGTCAGTCCTCGTAAATTTTGTGGTCAATTGGTCCACAGTGTAGTCTTAATACTGTGGTCAGTCTCTTGTAATCGCGGTATTGATTGCTACACCGCTTAATACAAGGCTATTCTATGAAACAGAATAGGGGATTCCTCACTTTAGAATACAGAGGATAAGGAAAAGAAATGTTCCTTATGTCTCTACCTAAGATAAGGTTGTGTTATACTAGGAGTTGTGTATAGAAAATATACATATGTAAAACACTAACAATAAATTCTCATGTATCAGAAAGGTGTTGTCACACCTCCGCAGGTCTAGAACGTATGCCTAGACTGAATATTATCAGTAATTAATATGAATATTAATTACCTGTTATTAGAGATGAGCGTTGTTCTACTCGAACTGTTCGCCAATCTCAAAATCGAGCTGTTTTGGGCGGTGTTCGAGCCGGTCGGCGAACACGAACAATTTGAGAAAAATTCGGCTGTTCGAGGTTATGTTCGATAACTGTTCGTGCACCAAAATCATAACTGGATTTTTTCTCAGTAATGATGAAAATTAATGTTAATACGCAGTTTGAGTGTACAGCGGGGCGGGGGGAGGGGCAGGGGATGGATCTCTGCAGGAACAATGAAGATCTCCATTTTTTTTTCTCTTTCCCGCATTTGCAGTGGGGAGGTGCAATCTGTCAGCCTATCAGCAGCGCACACACGGAGCGAAGTGCTTTTTTTCACACAAGCAAGGGCATGTGTGATTGGCAGTGTATGTCACATGTCCTTGCCCTATAAGACCAAGCCATTTTCCCCGTCGCCACCATTTTCTCACTGCTGCAGCTGCGTGTTAGACGGCACCGCTGTTGCTGTGTGCGCTATACCTTGTTAATTTCAAGCCAATTTTCGCACAAATATACAGATAGCTTGGGAGTAGGGAATAGTTGTGATTGCAGTCCTTTTAAGGACTAGGTTACAGCATTTCCTACGACTTTTATCAGGCAGGTCTGTGCTCTTAAATAGATAGATTGTGGGAGTAAAGACTAATTGTAATTGGAGTCCTTTTCAGGACTAGGTTACATGAGTTCCTATCAGTTTTTGCCAGGCAGGTCTGTGCCAGTGCTGTGCAAGTTTTTTTCACAGCATTTGGCTGAATCTAGCAAAGCTAATCCTTTTTGGCCTATTGCAGAGTGTGTTAGTCAGTGGAGTAGCCTATCTGTGTTGCAAGATATGCCACCTGTGTATAGAATACCAATTTTTTTACTGCACCTAGTGAAGTAAAATCTTTTGGGCATAGCATCATTCTATTAGTCCATCTATACTGACCTCCATCAGGTTGCAAATTAAAAATAATTTTTTTCTTCATTTAGCTCTGAAAAAATATTTGGGCTTCTAGCAGTGTGTGGGACTTGTTCTATTAGTCCTTCTATACTGACCTCCAGCAGGTTGCAAATTGAATATAATTTTTTTCTGCATCTAGCTCTGAAAAAATATTTGGGCTTCTAGCGGTGTGTGGGACTTGGTCTATTAGTCCATCTATACTGACCTCCATCAGGTTGCAAATTAAAAATAATTTTTTTCTGCATCTAGCTCTGAAAAAATATTTGGGCTTCTAGCAGTGTGTGGGACTTGGTCTATTAGTCCATCTATACTGACCTCCATCAGGTTGCAAATTAAAAATAATTTTTTTCTTCATTTATCTCTGAAAAAATATTTGGGCTTCTAGCAGCGTGTGGGACTTGGTCTATTAGTCCATCTATACTGACCTCCATCAGGTTGCAAATTAAAAATAATTTTTTTCTGCATCTAGCTCTGAAAAAATATTTGGGCTTCTAGCAGTGTGTGGGACTTGGTCTATTAGTCCATCTATACTGACCTCCATCAGGTTGCAAATTAAAAATAATTTTTTTCTGCATCTAGCTCTGAAAAAATATTTGGGCTTCTAGCAGTGTGTGGGACTTGGTCTATTAGTCCATCTATACTGACCTCCATCAGGTTGCAAATTGAATAAAGAAATTTTCTGCATCTAGCTCTGAAAAAATATTTGGGCTTCTAGCGGTGTGTGGGACTTGGTCTATTAGTCCATCTATACTGACCTCCATCAGGTTGCAAATTAAAAATAATTTTTTTCTGCATCTAACCCAGCCAATAGTTTTGGCCTAATACCACAGTTTGGCCACTCAGCTCTGCTCGGTTACCATCCATTGTTTTTTTGTGCAAACAACTCCAGAGTTGTGAATTAGTTAACCACCAAAATGAGTGGAAAAAGGCCTGCTGCTGGTGGAAAGGGGAATAGGCGTGTTGGGAAGGGGAAAAAAGGTTGTGTCCGTGGGGTAGGTGCAGAAGAAAGACCATCTTCCAGCCAAACTAAAATGTCTACTTTTAGCGGACAATGTGATAAGATCCCTTTCTTACGGCCACGCCAATCGCTACAAATTCCAGATGAGGCACAAAAACAGCAGGTGCTTCAACGGATATCAAGTGCTCCTTTAAGTGGGCTCTCCTCCACATCAACTTCAACATCACAAATACTCCAGTCCTCAAAGGTGTCACCCAAATCGCACTTGCTTCCTCACAGCTCCCAAATCTCCAGCTGCCCGTCTGAGTATGAGGTAGAACAGATGGTTGAGTCTGCAGAGCTGTTTACTCATACTATAGCCTGGGAATCAGAGGTCGACTCCAGCGCTTCTGTGAATCCAGACGAGGAAATGATCTGCACTGATGCCCAGAATCTTTATGAGTCGGATCCAGGACCAGACGCAGAAGGTTCTGACCATAATGTAGACCCTCATTCCCAAACTGTAACTCCTGTTGGTGGAGACAATGAGGAAGACGATGATAAGACTCAAATACCTGATTGGAGCGACAACTTTAGTTTTTTGTCAGGGCAGGAACAGGTTGGCTCTGAGGACGACGGGTGTGATAACGCACAGGGTGATGATGATGAGGTCGGAGATCCCACTTACTGTCAACCCACAGTCAGCCAAGAGATGAGGTCAGCAGAGGAGGTGGAGGAAGATGCTAGTGACGACGAGGTCAGGTTGCGCCTTCCTGGACAGAGACGTAGTACTGGAAGCACGTCAACAACTGCATCCTCAAACACAACTCTGCCTCTCACCACAAGTCGTGGTGGCTCTTCAGGTCGCATGGGTGCTAAGCCTTGCATAGCCTGGGCATTTTTTCAGATCGATAAAGATGACCCAACTCGTGTTATCTGTAACATTTGTCAGCAAAAGCTAAGTAGAGGCCAAAAAATACATAGTTTGAGTACTTCATGCATGAACCGGCACATGGACATGAAGCATAAGTTGCAGTGGGAAGCTCAGTGTGCTACAATGCGGTCTAGCCGGCCGGGCCAACCACCGTCTGCCATATCTTGTGCATCCGCGGCCTCTTCATCCTCTGTGACTGGGGGGACAGCAGTCACACCTGTTTTGGGGCGCAGACCTGCCACCTCTTTACCCGCAACAGCCAGCGTGATTGGCAGGTCATCATTTTCTTTGGAGGTGGTAACACCAGCTGGTCTTGAGCGCTGTCCGACATCGATAGCACCACCTTTGGATCAAGGCAACCTAACATGTCCGCCTGCATCTTCCTCACAGACCGGCAGTTTGCCGGGGACACCCTTATCAACCCCGTCTAAGCACAATAGCCAGCCCTCGGTCCCTCAGATGTGGACAAGTAAAAGACCATTTCCTCCTAGCCATGAGAAAGCTAAGAGGTTGAATTTCACCATCTGCAAGCTCTTGGCTACAGAAATGCTGCCTTTCCGCCTGGTGGACACAGAGGATTTTCGAGACCTTATGTCCGTCGCAGTGCCCCAGTACCAGATGCCCAGTCGGCACTACTTCTCAAAGAAAGGTGTGCCTGCGCTCCACCAGCATGTCGCACACAACATCACCGCTTCTTTGAGAAACTCTGTGTGTGACAGGGTGCATTTCACCACAGACACTTGGACGAGTAGGCATGGACAGGGGCGTTACATGTCGCTGACTGGGCACTGGGTAACTATGGTGACAGCAGGACAAGGGGCTGCTGTCCAAGTCTTGCCGTCCCCACGAGTTGTGCGTCAATCCTCTTTATGTCAAAGTTCCACCACTGCTTCTGCCTCCTCAACCTCCTCTCGGTCTTCCACCTGCACCCAAAGCCTGTCTGGTCATGCCACAAGCTTTCTAACTGCGCAGAAGGGATCCTGCACACCTCCTTACTATGCTGGCAGTAGGGCTCAACGTCATCAGGCGGTTTTTACATTGAAATGTCTGGGAAATGTGAGTCACACAGCTGAGGAGTTGTGGTCAGCTCTGGAGAACCAATTTCATGAATGGTTGTCTCCACTGGACCTGAAACCAGGGAAGGCCGTGTGCGACAATGCTGCAAACCTGGGTGCGGCCCTTCGCCGGGGCAATGTCACACACGTGCCTTGTATGGCTCACGTGTTGAACCTGGTTGTCCAGCAATTTTTAGCCCACTATCCCAGACTAGATGGCCTTCTGCAGAGGGCACGGTCGCTGTGTGCTCACTTCCGCCGTTCGCATCCCGCAGCTCAGCGACTTACATCTCTACAGAAGTCGTTGGGCCTGCCACTTCACCGGCTAAAATGCGATGTGCCTACCCGGTGGAATTCAACTCTGCACATGTTGCAGCGACTGTGGCAGCACCGACAAGCCCTGGTGCAATACGTTCTGACGTATAGCCTGGGCCAACGAGATTCAGAGGTGGGGCAAATCACGCTGGAGGAGTGGTCTCAGATCAGGGACCTATGCACCCTTCTGCACAGTTTTGAAATGGCGACGAAGATGTTTAGTGCTGACGATGCCATTATCAGCATGACTATTCCGGTGATTTACATGCTGGAGCACATGTTAAACAGAATTCGGAGTCAGGTGGTGGCACAAGAGGAGGTGGAGGAAGTAGAGGAGGAGGAGTTGTATGCGGAAGGGCTAACATCTGCAAGGTCCAGACGGTCGGCAGCACCAAGGCGGCAGGCATGTGAGGGTGGGGGAGATGGTTTTACCAGGGCGCATGGTAGCAGCCAAACTAGTGAGGAAGGTGCAGGAGCCCAGGAAGAAGTGGAGGACGAACTGATGGAAGACTCATCAGATGAGGGAGACCTTGATCACATTTCTGTTGTGCGAGGTTGGGGGGAGAGGACAGAGGAAGGAAGCATGATTGTTACCTCGCCACCAACACAACAGGGACTTGGTGCTCCTGGATGTGCAACACACATGAGTGCCTTCTTGCTGCACTACCTGCAACATGACCCTCGAATTGTGAGAATTAGAAATAATCCTGACTACTGGTTTGCCACACTGTTAGATCCCCGGTACAAAAGTAAATTTGCAGAAATTATTCCTGCCATAGAAAGGGATGCACGCATGCAGGAGTATCAGCAGAGACTGTTGCAGAATCTTACATGTGCTTTTCCACAAAATACCAGTGGTGCACGTAGTGAATCTCACAGTTCCAACTTGCCAACCGTGGGACCGTCAAGTGTTCAGCACTCAAACCGTGACAGAACCACAGTATCTGCTGGTAACATCAATTTTGCGGAATCATTTCACCACTTTTTTAGCCCATCCTTTGCAAGGCCACAGGAGACAAGAAGTCTGACACATAGTCAACGCCTAGAGACGATGGTACAGGAGTATCTCCAAGTAAACATTGAAGCCACGACTGTGTCACTGGACCCTTGCTCTTTTTGGGCTTCCAATCTGGATAAATGGCCGGAGCTAGCCACTTACGCCTTGGAGATCTTGTCATGCCCCGCAGCCAGCGTTCTGTCTGAACGTGTGTTCAGCGCTGCTGGTGGTGTGCTGACAGATAAGCGCACGCGGCTCTCCACTGATAATGTAGACAGACTCACGTTCATAAAGATGAACAAATCATGGATCCGAAACGACTTTTCTACCCCTGTGTCATCCTGGGGAGAGTAAAAGCTTGATGATTGGTTAAAATCACCCTACCAACCGTTTTAAGCTTTCAAATTACTAATCATGTTTATCTGTATCTTGACTGGAAAATAATTTGGGCTTTGTAGCAGTGTGCAGCACTGATCCTATTAGGCCATCTATACTAAAGCTTCACCAGATTTAAAATTAAAAATAATTTTTAGCTGCATCTAGCCCGGAAAATAATTTTGGGGCTCCGAGATGCGCAAGGCACATAAGTGCCTTCTTGCTGCACTACCTGCAGCATGACCCTCATATTGTCAGAATTCGAAGTAATCATGACTACTGGGTTGCCACACTCTTAGATCCCCCAAACTTTTCGATCAACCTTTTCATTTTAATAAAGACCAAAAAAATGGTCATTTTTGAAATTATAAGCATTAGCAGGTTGTTAGAAACTGAAATCAAACAGTTTTCAACTCAAAACTTTATTCTAGGTGATGTTACATTTTCACATAGGACCCCTTGTTCGAAAGGAGCTTCTGAACTCTCTCGTCCATTGAATTTGTCAGGTTTTGGATGGTTTCTGCTTCAATTGTTTTGCATGAGGACAGAATACCCTCCCAGAGCTGTTGCTTAGATGTGAACTGCCTCCCGCCATCATAGACACTCCTTTTAATGATGCTCCAAAGGTTCTGAATGGGGTAGAGGTCAGGGGAGCATGGGGGTCACACCATAAGTTTGTCCCCTTTTATGCCCATATCAGCCAGAGATGCAGATGTTTTGTGTGCAGCATGAGATGGTGCATTATCATGCAGAAAAATGATCTTGCTGTGAAATACACGGTTCTTCTTCTTGAACCATGGCAGGAAGTGCTGTTTGAGAAAATCCACATACATTATGGAGTTCATCTTTAGCGCCTTCAGGGATCCTAAAGGGGCCGACAATCTCTCTCCCCATGATTCCAGCCCAAAACATTACTCCACCTCCTCCTTGTTGGCACTGTAGCCGTGTTTGCGTGGGGTGTCCATCAACCAGCCATCCTCCACTCCATCCATCTGGACCATCGAGCGCTGCACGACACTCATCCGTGAACAAAACAGTTTTGAAATCAGTCTTCATGTAATGTTTGGCCCACTGGAGCCGTTTCTGCTTGTGTGAAGTGGATAGAGGAGGTCGACAGGATGGCGCATGCACAGCTGCAAACCTCTGAAGGACCCTGCATCTTGTTGTTCGGGGGACGTTGGAGGCACAAGCAGCTTCAAAAACTTGTCTGCTGCTATGACAAGGCTTTTTTGCCGCTGCTGTTTCAACCTGACGTAATTGCCTGTAGGAAAGAGTCCTCAATTTGCCCTTATCAGCACGCACACGTGTGTACTGTGAATCAGCTACATACTTCTTGATTGCCAAGACACTTCATCCTGATCATCGCACAATGTTGATTGTAGTCATGCCTTGACCTAAACACTCCACAATTTGTTGCTTCTCAGCAGCCGACACATCCTTTTTCTTTCCCATTTTGGCAGAAAATGTAGGCTGCTTAATAATGTGAGAGAGCCTTCTTAAGTAGTCTTGCCTTTCATTGGACACACCTGCCAAACTAATTAGCACAGGTGTCTGCAATTGCTTACAGTGATATAAAGAGCCCTGACACAAATCACCATCAATGAGTTTAACTGACAAACAAACAAATTCTTCCCTTATCACTCCTAAACACTTTTTGTATAATAATTTGGAACGCAGTGTACATGTGCTTTTCCACAAAACACCAGTGGTTCACGTAGTGAATCTTACAGTTCTAACTTGCCAACCGTGGTCTGTATGGAGTTGTTCAATAAAGGGCCCAAAATTAAGATAACATAGATGGGAGAGGTCTCTATGAATAGGAATTCCTAAGTATTTGATACCCTGTGAGGGCCAGGCAAAGGGAAAGTTGGACTGGATTGAATCCTATATGGATTTGGGGAGGGAGACATCGAGGGCCTCAGACTTCGCTGCATTGATTTTAAAATTTTACCATGTAACAAAGTGATCTATTTCAGCCATAACAGCATGGATGGATATATGTGATTGAGTGATATATACTAGGACATCATCAGCAAATAGAGAGCACTTGTACTCGGTGCCTCCCACCTCAATCCACCTAATATTGGGGTTATGGCGAATTGATGAGAGCAGGTGCTCCGTCACTAGGATGTATAAGAGAGGGGACAGAGGACATCCCTGCCTTGTCCCATTGGTGATTGTGAAAGGTGATGAAAATGTTCTGACGCACCCCCTGGGCCTTGGGACACCCGGAGCCGGACCCTTTTTGGTGGATGCTGGTGGTTGTAGTCTTCGTGGCGGCGACCCAGTTCCGTGGCTCAGGGCGGTCAAACCAGTGGCGGAACTATTTATGTGGTTTTCATGTTTAAATGTCCGACTACGCCACCCGTGGATTGCGGTCAGAGTGAACCGCCGCTACAGGGCAGACCACTGAGGCTGGTGTTGTGGGTGCAGCAGAGCGTAGCATAACTCCCCACGGGAGGAGTATAGCCTCAGGGCAGTGTATGCGGAGGATGGGGGTGATGGTGCAGGGCAGCAGCAGTAACGACACGGAGTCAGTGATGCAGTTCAGGGCCTTTACTCACAGTTCTTATTATCCAGACCACGTCTGCAGGTAACGGCTGCCCACGTCGTACTGTGCTCACCAGGTGAGGGGCTCAGACAACTCCCAGATAACTTTGGAGCACTTCACAGGACCCCCTTTGTGTGTCCTTTGTCTGGCCTTTCTTACCAACACTTCTGTCCGGCTGCCTCGGGCCTCCTCTTGGTAAACTTGGCGCCAGTTTCCCTGACCCTATGTGGTGCCTTCCTAGCGGGTGTAGCGAGGGGCTGCGCCACATAAAATGTCAGAGCCTCCGGTTTCTAGCTGAGGGTCGTTTCCTGCCTCCACTAGTTCGGGGACCGGTCTCCCCCTTTGGCCTGACCCCTCCACGCAGGTGGATTCGGGCGTGCGGTGGCGACTCGCCCGTCCGCACCCCTGGGATCCCTTCATTCCTCGTTCCTGGAGCCTTCTCCGCTCCTCTTCCTTCCTTCTCCCTCTTCCAGGCCTGGGCCTCTGTTACTAGGCCCGCCTCCGGAGCAGAGCTCATGCAGAGCCCCTGCTCCCTGCCACTTCTGCTCAGACTTCTCTGCACTGAACTAAGATGGTGCCCACCTTTTATACTCCCTTCTCAATGCACCCAGGAACTGCTTCCTCCCTGCTCCTGCACTACAGGGTTCCCCTTCCTCAGTGTTCCCTCCCCCCACTCCAGCCAGGGACAGGGACTGTCGTGTCCATCTCAGGGGCATATTGGTCGCCCTGCCCCACGGCAATGTGGTGTAATGCATGCAGGTGTCGGGTCCTGATCCACACTCCATCCTTACCTGAGAGTGAGATATCACACCTCTGGGTGAGGTGCAATACGTCTTTAGCAACCGAGCCCTCAGGGTGCTACAGTTCCATTTATCTTCAGCCTAGGTGACGTATTGCGATACAGGGCCGTGATTTTGGCTATAAAAGGGTCCCCTAGACCCCTACCCCAAGCTTTTTAAGAGAATCATATATGGCGTGCCAGGAGACTCTATGGAATGCTTTCTCAGCATCCAACGAGAGTATCTAATTACAAATTTTTAACTGCATCTAGCCCAGGAAATACTTTGTGCCTAGTAGCAGTGTCTGCTAGTAAGCGGATTATCCCGGCTGTTAAGCAAGCTGCACCACCTGTAGTTTAGACACTTAATTTTCTCAAAGGAAATGCTTCGGGACCATGGGATACTTAGTGAAGAGCATCAGGAGGCACCCCAAGGCATAGGGGCTGGGACTGGCAGTAGGATGCCTTGCGGTGGACAGCCGAGCTCGATCCTTATAAAAGCTTTTTAACTGCAGCAGCTTTAGTGGACGCTACTGGAGCTGGAATTACCGCGGCTGCTGGCATGAGACTTGCCCTCCAATAGATCCTTGTAAATGGATTTAAAGTGTATTCATTCAAATTAGAGAGACAATTTAAATTAAAAAGCTTAGAGCTGCCTCCACCACAGGGGGGCTCGCTCGACCCACCAGCGGACAGGCACCAGTATTGGGAGAGGGGGGCTGGCCGTCAGGGTTCACCGCGGCTCTGGCACAAACCCGGCGACACGGAGGTGGCACGGGCAGGAGCGGACTGGCCGTGTCGGCTTCTCACTTTTTGGATTTTAGAAGGGCATGACATGCCTATATCTGTGTCTCCCCCTCCTTTTACTCCTCCACCTCTTTTATTTTCGCATGACTATATGTACTTGTCACTTTTCCATGTGTTAGTTATGTCTTCTGAGCAGTTTGTCAGCTTTTGGACACCTTTGAAGGTGTTTTCTATGTGTTTCTATGTGTTTTTGTTTGCCTGCCATTGGTTTTAACGGTGTTCGAAGGTGTTCGACGAACAGTTCGACGAACAGTTCGGCGAACACACGGGTGTTCGACGAACCGAACCAAACTCGAACACTACGGGGGTGGCTCAACACTACCTGTTATGTGACTTTCCATATTCTATTCTTGGAGTCCACAAGGAAACATTTCAAATCCCACCATGTCAATGGGCGTCAGTCACCTGTAAATATTCAAAAGAGTGATAATATGTTCCTGCTACATGCTATATTCACCAAAAAGTATAACACTCTAGGGCCAAAATTACTTATTTCAAAGATAAAGACTGTGGTCAGTCGGTCTGCATTTTATTATAAAAAATGTAGTCAGACATTCCAGAGTCTATAACAAATTTTATGCTCAATCAGTTCACAGTCTACTGTAAATGTGGTCAGGCAGTCCACATCTAGAGTATATGCTGTGGTCAGTCAGTCCACATCTAGTGTATATGCTGTGGTCGGTCATTCAGTCCACAGTGTAATTTTAATGTCTTTTGTAATCGCGGTATTGATTGTTACACCGCTGATTACAAGGCTATTCTATGAAATAGAATAAGGGATTCCTCACTTTAGAAGACAGAGGTTGGCCCACAGTCTACTGTTAATATGATCAGGCAGTCCACACCTAGTGTGAATGCTGTGGTCAGTCAGTCTATTCTTTATTATTAACGGCCATGACGACTGGATGAATTAACGATCTTTGAGAAGATCAATTTTGTGCAAGACTAGATAGGTCCACTAGGGTTTTCTTCACCATTATCTTGATAGTGTCAATCCTTTGGATTGGTTGCTGGTCTTCCTCTTTGCCTATTTCCTTCTATTCCTCCGAGTATGATGTCCCTTTCCAGTAATTGCTTTCTTCCAGTCAATCCATAGACTAGTGTAAATGCTGTTGTCAGTCAGTCCACACCTAATTTAAATGCTGTGGATTGTCAGTCCTCGTAAATTTTGTGGTCAATTGGTCCACAGTGTAGTCTTAGCTGTGGTCAGTCTCTTGTGATCGCGGTATTGATTGTTGCACCGCTGATTACAAGGCTATTCCTCTTTTTAAAAGACAGAGGTTGGCCCACAGTCTAGTCTACTGTAAATGTGGTCAAGCAGTCCACACCTAGTGTGAATGCTATAGTCAGGCAGTCCACACCCAGTGTGAATGCTGTGGTCAGTCAGCCCATTTTTTATTATTAACGGCCTTCGGTTGAAACTCCAGCCATGACGACTGGATGAATTAACAATCTTTAGGAAGATTATTTTTGTGAAAGACTACATAGGTCCAATAGGGTCTTCTCCACCGTTATCTTGATAGTGTCAATCCTTTGGATTGGCTGCTGGTCTTCCTCTTTGCTTTCTTCCTTCTATACTTCAAAGTATGATGTCCCTTTTCAGTAATTGCTGTCTTCAAGTCAATCCATAGACTAGTGTAAATGCTGTTGTCAGTCAGTCCACACCTAATTTAGATGCTGTGGACTGTCAGTCCTCGTAAATTTTGTGGTCAATTGGTCCACAGTGTAGTATTAATAGTGTGGTCAGTCTCTTGTAATCGCGGTATTGATTGTTACACCGCTGATTACAAGGCTATTCTATGAAACAGAATAAGGGACTCCTCACTTTAGAATACAGAGGATAAGGAAAAGAAATGTTCCTTATGTCTCTACCTAAGATATGGTTGTGTTATACTAGGAGTTGTGTATAGAAAATATACATATGTAAACCACTAACAGTATATTCTCATGTATCAGAAAGGAGTTGTCACACCTCCGCAGCTCTAGAACGTATGCCTAGACTGACTATTATCAGTAATTAATATGAATATTAATTACCTGTTATGTGACTTTCCACATTCTTTTCTTGGAGCCCACAAGGAAACATTTCAAATCCCACGATGTCAATGGGCTTCAGTCACCTGTAAATATTCAAAAGAGTGATAATATGTTCCTGCTACATGCTATACACACCAAAAAGTATAACACTCTAGGGCCAAAATTACTTATTTCAAAGATAAAGACTGTGGTCAGTCGGTCTGCATTTTATTATAAAAACAGTAGCCAGACAGTCCATTTTAAATTTTATGCTCAATTGGTTCACAGTCTACTGTAAATGTGGTCTGGCAGTCCACATCTAGTGTATATGCTGTGGTCAGTCCATTTTTTATTATTAAAGGCCTTTGGCAGAAACTCTAGCAATGATGTGTTAGGTGTTTGCTGGATTTGAAATGGGTTCAGAATCATCAGTGGATTCTGTGGTTTCCCATTCTAGTCCAGCCAGCGCAGATGCTGCTCAGCATCATTGTCGTTCCCAACGACTAGCTGGTGCACGAGATGTGCAGGTTGTCTCTTGGGTATTTGTACCTAGCAACATGAAGCATAGGTTGCGGAGGGAGACAGGGCTTCTGCAGCCTAAGTCCAGGATGCATCGCACTGAGCATGCCCGTGACATGGCGGACCGTGATTGGTGGTTTGGGAGTCAGCTGACCCGGTCACCTGGCACCGCCTGATTGGTCGTGGGTGACGTCACCAATGGTGCGACGGTGCGCAGGGCTTAATCTTTAAAAGACCCGCCCACAAACATGGCGGCGAGCTCTGATCTTTGAGCAATGATGGTGTGTGGACGCTTGGTCTCTTGGGCTCCACGTGTGTTTTAGTTTCTGCTAGGCAGGTGTAGTGGAAATAGGCAGGCTAGTTGAAATAGGCAGGTAGCTTCGTCTCACGGTCTGGCTCAGGCAAAGGGGTCGCCTTACACCCCAAGCAACCTGCTGACGCCCCAGGCTGCATCGCGGACCCCGGGTTCGGTTGCGTTCCATTATAATAAAGTTGTTTGCAATCGTCCCCTTAACAGTATCAGAGCGCCAGGGTCTTGCTAAACATGGCTGACAACCAGCAACTGCAGCGCTATATACAGCAACTTGAGGCCAGACTTAGGACTCTGGAACAAGCTGCCCCGGTCGCTGATATCACTGCAGTAGCTACCCTGGCAGCTTCTCAAGCAGCCAATCTGGTTAACACGGCTGCGGTGAATGCTGCGACAGCTGCAACTGCCCCATTACCCCGTTTTGCTCTCCCAGAAAAATTTTCTGGGGACAGTAAATCCTGCAGGGGTTTTATTAATTTATGCTCCATTCATTTGAAGAAGATGGAGGCACGGTTCCCCTCCGAAAGAGCCAAAGTGGGTTAATTCATCTCATTACTCTCCCACGGGGCTCTGGAGTGGGCTACTCCTCTTTGGGAGTGGAATGATCCGGTTGTGGCTAATGCGGGTCTTTTCCTTAAGACCCTAAAGAGTGTATTCCTAGGTCCTCAGGTCACGCATGATACGCTCTTAAGCTTCTTGCGTTGATCCAGGGTTCGGCCACTGCCAGCCACTATGCCATCCAGTTCAGAACCTTAGCGGCTGAACTGGATTGGCCTGAGCGGTCGCTTATCCCGGTGTTTTGGAGGGGGTTGGCAGGGCATATTAAAGATGCTCTAGCTACCAGAGAGATCCCAACCTCTCTGGAAGAGTTGATCACTCTCGCTAACCGAATAGATCTGCGTCATGCAGAACGCAAGTTAGAGCTGGAGGTTTCCAGACCTCGGTCTCGGTTGGCATCCTCTTTCTCTAGACCTATCTCCAAACCCGCGGGTCTCGACCCGGAGCCTGAGGCTATGGATATATCCCGGACTAAGTCTAAACCCCCTCGTTCCCGACCTGCACATCTCTTGGAGTACCCCCTTAATAAGCGTTCCAAGCGGTCGGGAAACGAGAGTGTCTAACCACCGTTGGAGGGGGTGTGTTAGATTCAGGGGTTTCCTCCTCCAAATTATTGTATGAGGTGACGTTGTCCTTCGGAACAACCATGGTTACTGCCAGGGCGTGGGTGGATTCTGGAGCCGATGGCAATTTTTTGTCATCAACATTTGCCCAGAGGCATGCCATCCCTATGGAGTTACTGCCCAAGCCAATGAACATCTGAGTGGTCAACGGTTCTCTGCTGGACACACAAATCACGCACCAGTCAGCCCCCCTCACCATGTCGTTTCCTCAGCGTCACCCGGAGGTTATCTCTTTCCTTATTATCCCCGGGGGATTAGGTGAGGTGCCCAAGACCCAGGCCATGTCGGACTATATCAAAGAGAACCTGGCCCGGGGGTTTATCTGAAAATCGGTCTCTCCTGCTGGAGCGGCGTTTTTCTTCGTCCAGAAGAGGGTGATTTACGTCCCTGCATTGATTACAGAGGACTAAATGCCATCACCATCAAAAATAAATACCCTCTGCCCCTTATTTCTGAACTATTCGACATGTTGCGAGGGGCTAACATCTTCACTAAATTGGACCAGCGAGGGGCCTATAATCTTGTGCGAATCCGTGAGGGTGACGAGTGGAAAACAGCCTTTAACACTCGTGATGGTCATTACGAGTATCTCGTCATGCCTTTCGAGTTATGCAATGCCCCTGCGGTTTTTCAAGATTTTGTCAACGATATCTTTCGGGATTTGCTGCTATCTTCCGTGGTAGTCTATCTTGATGATATCCTTATCTTTTCCCCGGACCTCTCCACACACAGAGAGGATGTTCGCAGAGTTTTTGAACGATTGCGAGCAAATTCTTTGTATTGTAAGCTGGAGAAGTGTCAGTTTGAACGAGAGTCTCTACCGTTCCTGGGCTACATCATATCCAGTAAGGGATTGGCTATGGACCCACAAAAGTTGGTGGCTGTACAGAACGGCAGGAGCCCCACTCCCTTAAAGCGGTACAACGCTTCATGGGCTTTATCAACTACTACCGGCAGTTCATACCACATTTTTCCACACTGGTGGCTCCTTTAGCCGCTTTAACCAGGAAGGGGGCCAATCACAAGAATTGGTCTAAGGAGACATCCGAGGTGTTCCAGGAGATTAAGTCCTATTTTTCTAGAGCTCCCATTCTCCATCGCCCGGATGTGGACAAGCCATTTTTCCTGGAGGTCGATGCCTCCTCTGTGGGAGCAGGAGCGGTTCTCTCTCAAAAGAATGAACAGGGTCGGACAAGACCATGTTTTTTCTTCTCCAAGACCTTCTCTCCAGCAGAGAAGAATTATACGATTGGTGACAAAGAGTTACTTGCTATTAAGATGGCTTTTTCGGAATGGAGGTACCTCTTGGAGGGAGCTAAACATCCTTTCGTGGTATATTCCGATCATAAAAATCTTTCGTACCTACAGGCGGCGCAGCGACTTAACCCGAGGCAGGCCAGGTGGTCTCTTTTCTTTTCCCGGTTCAATTTCTCTATTCACTTTTTAAAAGGGGAAAAGAACCCCCGGGCGGACGCTTTGTCCCGGTCTATGGATACGGCTGAGGATGAGGACGAGCCCAGGCTTATTTTTCCTCCAGAGTGTATGCGGACGGTGGCTCCAGTGTCTCTAAACCAGGTCCCTCCCGGGAGGACATTCGTTCCTCCTAATTTACAGAATGAGGTACTCTCCTGGGCACATGCCTCTAAGATCGGAGGTCATTTTGGGGTCAAACATACCACGGAGTTTCTCCAACGGTCTTATTGGTGGCCTCGGTTATCCCAGGACGTTAAAGAATATGTCCAAGCGTGTGTCTCCTGTGCAAGAAACAAATCGTCCCGTCAGAAGCCGGCTGGTCTTCTTCATCCGTTACCCGTGGCGGATAGACCTTGGGAGCTGGTTGGGATGGATTTTATTGTCGAGTTACCTAAGTCCCGGGGAAACGTGACAATATGGGTGGTGTCTGACCATTTTTCTAAGATGGTTCACCTGGTTCCTCTGCCTAGGGTTCCCTCTTCCCAGGTTCTGGCATCACTGTTCATTTGTCACGTTTTCTGTCTCCACGGAATGCCTGATAGGATAGTCTGTGAACGGGGTCCACAGTTTTCCTCCCAGTTCTGGAAAGAATTGTGTAATTTGCTTAGCATTGAACTGAATCTTTCTACTGCCTATCACCCGGAGACCAATGGTCTGGTGGAACGCACTAACCAGACGCTTGTGACATACTTGCGTCATTTCGTTTCAGCCAACCAGAATGACTGGGCGATATTGCTCCCCTGGCCAGAGTTTGCCCTAAACAACGCTGTGGCAGATTCCACAGGTCAGACTCCGTTTCTCCTAAATAATGGCCAACATCCGCGAGTCCCGGTTCCTATGCCAGTTTCCTCTGTGGAACCTGGGGTCAGAGATTGGGCTCTGGAGGCGCGGGAGGTTTGGGATCATACCCAGGATGCGATATTGGCCTCCAAGAATCGGATGAGAGAGTCGGCTGACACTCATTGCATCCAGCCCCTGTATTCTCCCCGGGCGACAGGGTGTGGCTCGCGGCTCGCAATATCAGAGTACGCGGGGAATCCGCTAAGTTAGCCCCCCGTTTTATCGGTCCTTTCAGAATTTTGGCCCAAATAAACCCCGTTGTGTACCTGTTACAGTTACCACGACACATGAGGATTCACAACACTTTTCATGTTTCGCTCCTTAAGTCGGTTCGCCTGTCGAAATTCTCGGAACCCCAACCTGCTCCAGACTCCAGGGGTGATGATTTCGAGGTACAGGCGATTGTGGGGTCTAAGATGGTTCATGGAAAAAAATATTACCTCGTACACTGGAGGGGCCATGGATCTGAGGATTGTTCATGGGAACCAGTGGACCACATTCATGCTCCATTGCTCATTGAGGAATATGAGTGTCAAGTGGAGGGGGATGTTAAAAGGGGCGATAATGTAAAGCGTCAGGTGTTTGCTGGATCTGAAATGGGTTCAGATTCATCAGTGGATTCTGTGGTCTCCCATTCTGGTCCAGCTGGGGAAAATGCTGCTCAGCATTGTCGTCGGTCCCAACGCCTAGCTGGTGCATGAGATGTGCAGGTTGTCTCTTGGGTATTTGTGCCTAGCAACATGAAGCATAGGTTTCAGAGGGAGACAGGGCTTCTGCAGCCTAAGTCCAAGATGCATCGCACTGAGCATGCCCGTGACATGGCGGACCGTGATTGGTGGTTTGGGAGTCAGCTGACCCGGTGACCTGGCACCGCCTGATTGGTCGCGGGTGACGTCACCAATGGTGCGACGATGGGCAGGGCTTAATCTTTAAAAGACCCGCCCACAAACATGGCGGCGCGCTCTGATCTTTGAGCAATGATGGTGTTGTGTGGACGCTTGGTCTCTTGGGCTCCATGTGTGCTTTAGTTTCTGCTAGGCAGGTGTAGTGGAAGTAGGCACGCTAGTTGAAATAGGCAGGTAGCTTCGTCTCACGGTCTGGCTCAGGCAAAGGGGTCGCCTTACACTCCAAGCAGCCTGCAGACGCCCTATCTCTGATAACACCTGTAAGCCACGTGGAGTGATACTCCTCAGTCTGGTAGCACGCCGGCTGGAGGCACGTATGCACCGGCGTGAGTCACACATGCATCCAAGTGCCAACAGCGTAGTCCCTGTGCTGCAACAGGTCTACAGATATATTATTTATCGCACATCTCCCGTGTCGTTAACGGAGAAAGTGCGAATCCCTATTCCCGTTCCGGTGTGCTGTAACACGGAGGGGATTGTTATTTAAGTTGGTTGTTTCATTCTCACCCAGAAGGTGTTCGGCCGCAGTCCTCCAGGCCGCATCGCGGACCCCGGGTTCGGTTGCGTTCCATTATAATAAAGTTGTTTGCAACCGTCCCCTTAACATGACGACTGGATGAATTAACGATCTTTGGAAAGATCAATTTTGTGCAAGACTAGATAGGTCCACTAGGGCTTTCTTCACCATTATCTAGATATTGTCAATCCTTTGGATTGGTTGCTGGTCTTCCTCCTTGCCTACTTCCTTCTATTCTTCTGAGTATGATGTCCCTTTCCAGTAATTGCTCTCTTCCAGTCAATCCATACACTAGTGTAAATGCTGTTGTCAGTCAGTCCACACCTAATTTAAATGCTGATTACAAAGCTATTCTATGAAACAGAATAAGGGATTCCTCACTTTAGAAGACTGAGGATAATGAAAAGAAATATTCCTTATGTCTCTACCTAAGATATGGTTGTGTTATACTAGGAGTTGTGTATAGAAAATATACATATGTTTACCACTAACAGTATAGTCTCATGTATCAGAAAGGTGTTGTCACACCTCCGCAGGTCTAGAACGTATGCCTAGACTGACTATTATCAGTAATTAATATGAATATTAATTACCTGTTATGTGACTTTCCACATTCTTTTCTTGGAGTCCACAAGGAAACATTTCAAATCCCACCAAGTCAAAGGGCATCAGTCACCTGTAAATTTTCAAAAGAGTGATAATATGTTCCTGCTACATGCTATGCACACCAAAAAGTATAACACTCTAGGGCCAAAATGACTTATTTCAAAGATAAAGGCTGTGGTCAGTCGGTTTGCATTTTATTATAAAAATTGTAGTCAGATAGTCCACAGTCTATTTTAAATTTTCTGCTCAATCGTTTCACAGTATACTGTAAATGTGATCAGGCAGTCCACATCTAGTGTATATGCTGTGTAACATCCCTGGCGGTATGCTTGCATGGTGCACCACCTCCCACCATGCAAGACCGCAATCTTACCCTTCAGTCCAGCCTGCAAGCCGTGTTCCTGTTCATGCTGTGTGCATTCCTCTTGACTGTCTGCTTAGGGCTGCGGCCCGGTTAGTTTCTGATTCTTATAGCTGCTGTGGGCACACCCCTAATGCGTCTCCAGCTTATTGCTGTCAGTCACTAGATATTTAAACCCCCTCCACCCAGAAGGAGGTGCCTGTGCAACACCTTCACTCAGTTTGTTCTTGCAACTGTATTGCCAGGTCCTGTCCACTTACCTGTATCTTCTAGTCTGTGTCCGCCATCTCTGGTGGCTGTATACCCAGACCTGTTACCTGTGTCTTCTAGTCCATCTCCGCCATCTCTGGGGGCTGTATACCCAGACCCGTTTCTGTATCTCGTTGCAGTAGCAGTTCCTGTCTGAACTGTCTCCTAGTCTGTTACTTGTTTTGTCTTTATGTCCGTACCCTCCCTTTTCCTGCATTGACTGAACCTGCACCTAGCTCCAATTCGTTGTCTCTGTACTTATGTTTGTGAGTTTTGTGTCAACTAGCTACTTCATTGTAAGTACCTTGTGTGTATCTAGTTCTGCTTGTCTCCTTTCCCTTCCTTTGTATCTACCTTCTGTGTTCTAGCCATCTTTCTGTATTCTCCTATGTGTTCCATGGGAACAGAGCCCTGTCCTCTCTGCCTGCTTCGTCAGCCCTGTTCTGTTCTGCCTTGTCCACTGCTCGAGCGGTTCCTTTCTGCTCTGCCTTGTATACCGCACCTGCGGTTTAGCTCTGCCCCGCTTGTTCTCCGCGTCTGCGTTTTTTTTGCCCTGCTTTGCTTGTCTACCGCATCTGCGGGTTTTGCTCTGTTCAGCTTTGTCTACCGCATCTGCGGTTTTGCTCTGCTTTGCTTGTCTACCTCATCTGTGGTTTTGCTCTGCTTTGCTTGTCTACCGCATCTGCGGTTTTGCTCTGCTCAGCTTTGTCTACCGCATCTGCGGTTTTGCTCTGCTTTGCTTGTCTACCGCATCTGCGGGTTTTGCTCTGCTCAGCTTTGTCTACCGCATCTGCGGCTTTGCTCTGCTCAGCTTTGTCTACCGCATCTGCGGTTTTGCTCTCTGCCTAGTCTACCGCTCCGTCGGTTCCTTTCTGCTTTGCCGTGTTCACCGCACCTGCGGTTTAGTTTTGCTCTGCTAGCTCACCGCTCCGGCGGATCCTCTTTGCTCTGCCTTGTTCACCACACTTGCGGTTTAATTCTGCTCTGCCTTGTCCTCCGCTCCGGCGGTTTTGCTTTACTCTACTTGTCTACCGCGTCTGCGGCTCTGTTCCTGTCTCCCAGTCTGTACTGGACTCTATCCAGCTTGGGCTCCAACCTGCTAGTACCCACCTGTCCGCACTCCAGCCATGCTTGCTAGTACCCCATCTGTCTGCACACCAGCCTTGCTTACTAGTACCCCCCCTGTCTGCATACCTGCCATGCCTGCCAGTGCCCACCTGTCTGTATGCCAGCTTAACCTGCCTGTTCCTGCATTCTCCAGTGTGGGTCAACAGCTGTGACCGGGGTATGACCTGGTGTAGCACCTGGTCCCTCTGCTCGGTTCCTTCTTGGTTCACGGAGTCGTTAGCCGCCGTGCTACCTTGGTCGGATCGGGTTGATACTTAGTTATGCCCCTCCAAGCACTCCTCGGTTCATGGTACAGTGGGAACACTAATCATGCTCACGCCTGTCAGCCCGGGCGTGAGCGTAACATGCTGTGGTCAGTCAGTCCATTCTTTATAATTAATGGCCTTCGGTTGAAACTCAAGCCATGACGACTTGATGAATTAATGATCTCAAGGAAGATCAATCTTGTGCAAGACTAGATAGGTCCACTAGGGTCTTCTTCACCATTATCTTGATAGTATCAATCCATTGGATTGGTTGCTGGTCTTGCTCTTTGCTTTCTTCCTTCTATACTTCAAAGTCTGATGTCCTTTTCCATTGATTGCTGTCTTTCATTCAATCCTTAGACTAGTGTAAATGCTGTTGTCAGTCAGTCCACAACTAATTTAAATGCTATGGACTGTCAGTCCTTTTAAATGCTGTGGTCATTCAGTCCACAGTGTCTTAATAGTGTGGTTAGTCTCTTATAATCGCGGTATTGATTGTTACATCGCTGATTACAAGGCTATTCTCTGAAATCGAATAGGGGATTCCTCACTTTAGAAGACAGAGGTTGGCCCACAGTCTACTGTAAATATGATCAGGCAGTCCACAACTAGTGTGAATGCTGTAGTCAGTCAGTCCATTTTTTATTATTAACGGCCTTCGGTTGAGACTTTAGCCATGACAACTGGATGAATTAACGATCTTTGGGAAGATCAATTTTGTGCAAGACTAGATAGGTCCACTAGGGTTTTCCTAACCATTATCTTGATAGTGTCAATCCCTTGGATTGGTTGCTGGTCTTCCTATTTGCCTACTTCCTTCTATTCTCCCGAGTATGATGTCCCTTTCCAGTGATTGCTGTCATCCAGTCAATCCTAAGACTAGTGTAAATGCTGTTGTCAGTCAGTCCACACCTAATTTAGATGCTGTGGACTGTCAGTCCTCGTAAATTTTGTGGTCAATTGGTCCACAGTGTAGTCTTATTAGTGTGGTCAGTCTCTTGTAATCGCTGAATTGATTGTTACACCGCTGATTACAAGGCTATTCTATGAAACAGAATAAGGGATTCCTCACTTTAGAATACAGAGGATAAGGAAAAGAAATGTTCCTTATGTTTCTACCTAAGATATGGTTGTGTTATACTAGGAGTTGTGTATAGAAAATATACATATGTAAACCACTAACAGTATATTCTCATGTATCAGAAAGGTGTTGTCACACCTCCGCAGGTCTAGAACTTATGCCTAGACTGACTATTATCAGTAATTAATATGAATATTAATTACCTGTTATGTGACTTTCCACATTCTTTTCTTGGAGTCCACAAGGAAACATTTGAAATCCCACCATGTCAAAGGGCGTCAGTCACCTGTAAATATTCAAAAGAGTGATAATATGTTCCTGCTACATGCTATACACACCAAAAAGTATAACACTCTAGGGCCAAAATTACTTATTTCAAAGATAAAGACTGTGGTCAGTCGGTCTGCATTTTATTATAAAAATTGTAGTCAGACAGTCCACTATAAATTTTATGCTCAATTGGTTCACAGTCTA
Source organism: Phyllobates terribilis (assembly GCF_046119375.1). Classification (NCBI taxonomy): domain Eukaryota; kingdom Metazoa; phylum Chordata; class Amphibia; order Anura; family Dendrobatidae; genus Phyllobates; species Phyllobates terribilis. Next base: position 753,087,875 of record NW_027362764.1, read on the forward strand.
CTGTAAATGTGGTCTGGCAGTCCACATCTAGAGTATATGCTGTGGTCAGTCAATTTTTCATTATTAATGGCCTTTGGCAGAAACTCTAGCAATGATGTGTTAGGTGTTTGCTGGATCTGAAATGGGTTCAGAATCATCAGTGGATTCTATGGTCTACCATTCTGGTCCAGCCAGGGCAGATGCTGCTCAGCATCATTATCAGTCCCAACGACTAGCTGGTGCACGAGATGTGCAGGTTGTCTCTTGGGTATTTGTGCCTAGCAACATGAAGCATAGGTTGCGGAGGGAGACAGGGCTTCTGCAGCCTAAGTCCAGGATGCATCGCACTGAGCATGCCCGTGACATGGCGGACCGTGATTGGTGGTTTGGGAGTCAGCTGACCCGGTGACCTGGCACCGCCTGATTGGTCGTGGGTGACGTCACCAATGGTGCGACGGTGCGCAGCGTTTAATCTTTAAAAGACCCGCCCACAAACATGACTGCGCGCTCTGATCTTTGAGCAATGATGGTGTGTGGACGCTTGGTCTCTTGGGCTCCACGTGTGTTTTATTTTCTGCTAGGCAGGTGTAGTGGAAATAGGCAGGCTAGTTGAAATAGGCAGGTAGCTTCGTCTCACGGTCTGGCTCAGGCAAAGGGGTCGCCTTACACTCCAAGCAGCCTGAAGACCCCCCAGGCTGCATCGCGGACCCCGGGTTCGGTTGCGTTCCATTATAATAAAGTTGTTTGCAATCGTCCCCTTAACAGTATCAGAGCGCCAGGGTCTTACTGAACATGGCTGACAAACAGCAACTGCAGCGCTATATACAGCAACTTGAGGCCAGACTTAGGACTCTGGAACAAGCTGCCCCGGTCGCTGATATCACTGCAGTAGCTACCCTGGCAGCTTCTCAAGCAGCCAATCTGGTTAACACGGCTGCGGAGAATGCTGCGACAGCTGCAACTGCCCCATTACCCCGTTTTGCTCTCCCAGAAAAATTTTCTGGGGACAGTAAATCCTGCAGGGGTTTTATTAATTTATGCTCCATTCATTTGAAGATGATGGAGGCACGGTTCCCAAAGTGGGTTATTTCATCTCATTACTCTCCCACAGGGCTCTGGAGTGGGCTACTCCTCTATGGGAGCGGAATGATCCGGTTGTGGCTAATGCGGGTCTTTTCCTTAAGACCCTAAAGAGTGTGTTCCTAGGTCCTCAGGTCACGCATGATACGCTCTTAAGCTTCTTGCGTTGATCCAGGGTTCGGCCACTGCCAGCCACTATGCCATCCAGTTCAGAACCTTAGCGGCTGAACTGGATTCGCCTGAGCGTTCGCTTATGCCGGTGTTTTGGAGGGGGTTGGCAGGGCATATTAAAGATGCTCTAGCTACCAGAGAGATCCCAACCTCTCTGAAAGAGTTGATCACTCTCGCTAACCGAATAGATCTGCGTCATGCAGAACGCAAGTTAGAGCTGGAGGTTTCCAGACCCCGGTTTCGGAGAATTTCTTCCTGGGGTAAGAATTGTGTGCCTCAATGTATGGTTACAGCCGCCCGGAGGGTAGTCTCAGAGCCTTCTCCCGACTTGTCCGCTCTGCCAGTACAATATCGTAGTTTTGCGGACGTCTTTTCCAAAAAGGGTGCAGAGACTCTACCCCCCCACCGACCGTATGACTGTCCTATTGACTTGGTCCCCGGTACGGAGCCCCCTTGCGGTAGGGTTTATCCCCTCTCTGTACCCGAGACCCAGGCCATGTCAGACTATATCAAAGAGAACCTGGCCCGGGGGTTTATCTGAAAATCGGTCTCTCCTGCTGGAGCGGGGTTTTTCTTCATCCAGAAGAGGGTGATTTACGTCCCTGCATTGATTACAGAGGACTAAATGCCATCACCATAAAAATAAATACCCTCTGCCCCTTATTTCTGAACTATTCGACATGTTGCGAGGGGCTAACATCTTCACTAAATTGGACCAGCGAGGGGCCTATAATCTTGTGCGAATCCGTGACGGTGACGAGTGGAAAACAGCCTTTAACACTCGTGATGGTCATTACGAGTATCTCGTCATGCCTTTCGGGTTATGCAATGCCCCTGCGGTTTTTCAAGATTTTGTCAACGATATCTTTCGGGATTTGCTGCTATCTTCCGTGGTAGTCTATCTTGATGATATCCTTATCTTTTCCCCGGACCTCTCCACACACAGAGAGGATGTTCGCAGAGTTTTTGAACGATTGCGAGCAAATTCTTTGTATTGTAAGCTGGAGAAGTGTCAGTTTGAACGAGAGTCTCTACCGTTCCTGGGCTACATCATATCCAGTAAGGGATTGGCTATTGACCCACAAAAGTTGGTGGCGGTACAGAACTGGCAGGAGCACCACTCCCTTAAAGCGGTACAACGCTTCATGGGCTTTATCAACTGCTACCGGCAGTTCATACTACATTTTTCCACACTGGTGGCTGCTTTAGCCGCTTTAACCAAGAAGGGTGCCAATCCCAAGAATTGGTCTAAGGAGACATCCGAGGCGTTCCAGGAGATTAAGTCCTATTTTTCTAGAGCTCCCATTCTCCATCGCCCGGATGTGGACAAGCCATTTTTCCTGGAGGTCGATGCCTCCTCTGTGGGAGCAGGAGCGGTTCTCTCTCAAAAGAATGAACAGGGTCGGACAAGACCATGTTTTTTCTTCTCCAAGACCTTCTCTCCAGCAGAGAAGAATTATACGATTGGTGACAAAGAGTTACTTGCTATTAAGATGGCTTTTTCGGAATGGAGGTACCTCTTGGAGGGAGCTAAACATCCTTTCGTGGTATATTCCGATCATAAAAATCTTTCGTACCTACAGACGGGGCAGCGTCTTAACCGGAGGCAGGCCAGGTGGTCTCTTTTCTTTTCCCGGTTCAATTTCTGTATTCACTTTTTAAAAGTGGAAAAGAACCCCCGGGCGGATGCTTTGTCCCGGTCTATGGATACCGTTGAGGATGAGGACGAGCCCAGGCTTATTTTTCCTCCAGAGTGTATGCGGACGGTGGCTCCAGTGTCTCTAAACCAGGTCCCTCCCGGGAGGACATTCGTTCCTCCTAATTTACAGAATGAGGTACTCTCCTGGGCACATGCCTCTAAGATCGGAGGTCATTTTGGGGACAAACGTACCACGGAGTTTCTCCAACGGTCGTATTGGCGGCTTCGGTTATCCCAGGACATTAAAGAATATGTCCAAGCGTGTGTCTCCTGTGCAAGAAACAAATCGTCCCGTCAGAAGCCGGCTGGTCTTCTTCATCCGTTACCCGTGGCGGATAGACCTTGGGAGCTGGTTGTGATGGATTTTATTGTCGAGTTACCTAAGTCCCGGGGAAACGTGACAATATGGGTGGTTACTGACCATTTTTCTAAGATGGTTCACCTGGTTCCTCTGCCTAGGGTTCCCTCTTCCCGGGTTCTGGTATCACTGTTCATTTGTCACGTTTTCCGTCTCCACGGAATGCCTGATAGGATTGTCTGTGAAAGGGGTCCACAGTTTTCCTCCCGGTTCTGGAAAGAATTGTGTAATTTGCTTAGCATTGAACTGAAGCTTTCTACTGCCTATCACCCGGAGACCAATGGTCTGGTGGAACGCACTAACCAGACGCTTGTGACATACTTGCGTCATTTCGTTTCGGCCAACCAGAATGACTGGGCGATATTGCTCCCCTGGCCAGAGTTTGCCCTAAACAACGCTGTGGAAGATTCCACAGGTCAGACTCCGTTTCTCCTAAATAATGGCCAACATCCGCGAGTCCCGGTTCCTATGCCAGTTTCCTCTGTGGAACCTGGGGTCAGAGATTGGGCTCTGGAGGCGCGGGAGGTTTGGGATCATACCCAGGATGCGATATTGGCCTCCAAGAATCGAATGAGAGAGTCGGCTGACACTCATCGCCGTCCAGCCCCCGTATTCTCCCCGGGCGACAGGGTGTGGCTCGCGGCTCGCAATATCAGAGTACGCGGGGAATCCGCTAAGTTTGCCCCCCATTTTATTGGTCCTTTCAGAATTTTGGCCCAAATAAACCCCGTTGTGTACCGGTTACAGTTACCACGACACATGAGGATTCACGACACTTTTCATGTGTCGCTCCTTAAGCCGGTTTGCCTGACCAAATTCTCGGAACCCCAACCTGCTCCAGACTCCAGGGGTGATGATTTCGAGGTACAGGCGATTGTGGGGTCTAAGATGGTTCGTGGAAAAAAATATTACCTTGTACACTGGAGGGGCCATGGATCTGAGGATTGTTCATGGGAACCAGTGGACCACATTCATGCTCCATTGCTCATTGAGGAATATGAGTGTCAAGTGGAGGGGGATGTTAGAAGGGGGGATAATGTTATGTGTTGGGTGTTTGCAACAGTGGATTCTGTGGTCTCCCATTCTTTTCTAGCTGGGGCAAATGCTGCTCAGCATCATCATCAGTCCCAACGCCTAGCTGGTGCAGGTTGTCTCTTGGGTATTTGTGCCTAGCAACATGAAGCATAGGTTGCGGAGGGAGACAGGGCTTCTGCAGCCTAAGTCCAAGATGCATCGCACTGAGCATGCCCGTGACATGGCGGACCGTGATTGGTGGTTTGGGAGTCAGCTGACCCGGTGACCTGGCACCGCCTGATTGGTCGCGGGTGACGTCACCAATGGTGCGACGGTGGGCAGGGCTTAATCTTTAAAAGACCCGCCCACAAACATGGCGGCGCGCTCTGATCTTTGAGCAATGATGGTGTTGTGTGGACGCTTGGTCTCTTGGGCTCCACGTGTGCTTTAGTTTCTGCTAGGCAGGTGTAGTGGAAGTAGGCAGGCTAGTTGAAATAGGCAGGTAGCTTCGTCTCACGGTCTGGCTCAGGCAAAGGGGTTGCCTTACACCCCAAGCAGCCTGCAGACGCCCTATCCCTGATAACACCTGTAAGCCACGTGGAGTGATACTCCTCAGTCTGGTAGCACGCCGGCTGGAGGCACGTATGCGCCGGCGTGAGTCACACATGCATCCAAGCGCCAAAAGAGTAGTAGTCCCTGTGCTGCAACAGGTCTACAGATATATTATTTATCACACATCTCCCGTGCCGTTAACGGAGAAAGTGCGAATCCCTATTCCTGTTCCGGTGTGCTGTAACACGGAGGGGATTGTTATTTAAGTTGGTTGTTTCCTTCTCACCCAGAAGGTGTTCGGCCGCAGTCCTCCAGGCCGCATCGCGGACCCCGGGTTCGGTTGCGTTCCATTATAATAAAGTTCTTTGCAACCGTCCCCTTAACATGACGACTGGATGAATTAGCGATCTTTGGAAAGATCAATTTTGTGCAAGACTAGATAGGTCCACTAGGGTTTTCTTCACCATTATCTAGATAGTGTAAATCCTTTGGATTGGTTGCTGGTCTTCCTCTTTGCCTACTTCCTTCTATTCTTCCGAGTATGATGTCCCTTTCCAGTAATTGCTGTCTTCCAGTCAATCCATAGACTAGTGTAAATGCTGTTGTCAGTCAGTCCACACCTAATTTAAATGCTGATTACAAATCTATTCTATGAAACAGAATAAGGGATTCCTCACTTTAGAAGACTGAGGATAATGAAAAGAAATGTTCCTTATGTCTCTACCTAAGATATGGTTGTGTTATACTAGGAGTTGTGTATAGAAAATATACATATGTAAACCACTAACAGTATATTCTCATGTATCAGAAAGGTGTTGTCACACCTCCGCAGGTCTAGAACGTATGCCTAGACTGACTATTATCAGTAATTAATATGAATATTAATTACCTGTTATGTGACTTTCCACATTCTTTTCTTGGAGTCCACAAGGAAACATTTCAAATCTCACCAAGTCAAAGGGCATCAGTCACCTGTAAATATTCAAAAGAGTGATAATATGTTCCTGCTACATGCTATACACACCAAAAAGTATAACAGTCTAGGGCCAAAATTACTTATTTCAAAGATAAAGGCTGGGGTCAGTCGGTTTGCATTCTATTATAAAAATTGTAGTCAGATAGTCCACAGTCTATTTTAAATTTTCTGCTCAATCGTTTCACATTATACTGTAAGTGTGGTCAGGCAGTCCACATCTAGTGTATATGCTGTGTAACATCCCTGGCGGCATGCTTGCATGGTGCACCACCTCCCACCATGCAAGACCGCAATCTTACCCTTCACTCCAGCCTGCAAGCCGTGTTCCTGTTCATGCTGTGTGCATTCCTCTTGACTGTCTGCTTCGGGCGGCGGCCCGGTTAGTTTCTGATTCTTATAGCTGCTGTGGGCACACCCCTAATGCATCTCCAGCTTATTGCTGTCAGTCACTAGATATTTAAACCCCCTCCACCCTGAAGGAGGTGCCTGTGCAACACCTTCACTCAGTTTGTTCTTGCAACTGTATTGCCAGTTCCTGTCCACTTACCTGTATCTTCTTGTCTGTGTCCGCCATCTCTGGTGGCTGTATACCCAGACCTGTTACCTGTGTCTTCTAGTCCATCTCCGCCATCTCTGGGGGCTGTATACCCAGACCCGTTTCTGTATCTCGTCCTAGTCTGTTACTTGTTTTGTCTTTATGTCCGTACCCTCCCTTTTCCTGCATTGACTGAACCTGCACCTAGCTCCAATTCGTTGTCTCTGTACTTCTGTTTGTGAGTTTTGTGTCAACTAGCTACTTCATTGTAAGTACCTTGTGTGTATCTAGTTCTGCTTGTCTCCTTTCCCTTACTTTGTATCTACCTTCTGTGTTCTAGCCATCTTTCTGTATTCTCCTATGTGTTCCATGGGAACAGAGCCCTGTCCTCTCTGCCTGCTTCGTCAGCCCTGTTCTGTTCTGCCTTGTCCACTGCTCGAGCGGTTCCTTTCTGCTCTGCCTTGTATACCGCACCTGCGGTTTAGCTCTGCTCCGCTTGTTCTCCGCGTCTGCGTTTTTTTTGCTCTGCTTGCTGGTCTACCGCATCTGCGGGTTTTGCTCTGCTCAGCTTTGTCTACCGCATCTGCGGTTTTGCTCTGCTTTGCTTGTCTACCTCATCTGCGGTTTTGCTCTGCTTTGCTTGTCTACCGCATCTGCGGGTTTTGCTCTGCTGAGCTTTATCTACCGCATCTGCGGTTTTGCTCTGCTCAGCTTTGTCTACCGCATCTGCGGTTTTGCTCTGCTTTGCTTGTCTACCGCATCTGCGGGTTTTGCTCTGCTCAGCTTTGTCTAGCGCATCTGCGGTTTTGCTCTGCTCAGCCTTGTCTACCGCATCTGCGGTGTTGCTCTGCTCAGCTTTGTCTACCGCATCTGCGGTTTTGCTCTGCTTTGCTTGTCTACCGCATCTGCGGGTTTTGCTCTGCTCAGCTTTGTCTACCGCATCTGCTTTTTTGCTCTGCTCAGCTTTGTCTACCGCATCTGCGGTTTTGCTCTGCTTTGCTTGTCTACCACATCTGCGGGTTTTGCTCTGCTCAGCTTTGTCTACCGCATCTGCGGTTTTGCTCTGCTCAGCCTTGTCTACAACATCTGCGTTTTTGCTCTGCTCAGCTTTGTCTACAGCATCTGCGGTTTTGCTCTGCTTTGCTTGTCTCCCGCATTTGCAGGTTTTGCTCTGCTCAGCTTGTCTACTTCATCTGCGGTTTTGCTCTCTGCCTAGTCTACCGCTCCGTCGGTTCCTTTCTGCTTTGCCGTGTTCACCGCACCTGCGGTTTAGTTTTGCTCTGCTAGCTCACCGCTCCGGCGGTTCCTCTTTGCTCTGCCTTGTTCACCGCACTTGCGGTTTAATTCTGCTCTGCCTTGTCCTCCGGCGGTTTTGCTTTACTCTACTTGTCTACCGCGTCTGCGGCTCTGTTCCTGTCTCCCAGTCTGTACTGGACTCTATCCAGCTTGGGCTCCAACCTGCTAGTACCCACCTGTCCGCACTCCAGCCGTGCTTGCTAGTACCCCATCTGTCTGCACACCAGCCTTGCTTACTAGTACCCCCCCTGTCTGCATACCTGCCATGCCTGCCAGTGCCCACCTGTCTGTATGCCAGCTTAACCTGCCTGTTCCTGCATTCTCCAGTGTGGGTCAACAGCTGTGACCGGGGTCTGACCTGGTGTAGCACCTGGTCCCTCTGCTCGGTTCCTTCTTGGTTCACGGAGTCGTTAGCCGCCGCGCTACCTTGGTCGGATCGGGTTGATACTTAGTTACGCCCCTCCAAGCACTCCTCGGTTCATGGTACAGTGGGAACACTAATCATGCTCACGCCTGTCAGCCCGGGCGTGAGCGTAACATGCTGTGGTCAGTCAGTCAGTCCATTCTTTATAATTAATGGCCTTCGCTTGAAACTCGAGCCATGACGACTTGATGAATTAATGATCTTTAGGAAGATCAATCTTGTGCAAGACTAGATAGGTCCACTAGGGTCTTCTTCACCATTATCTTGATAGTATCAATCCATTGGATTGGTTGCTGGTCTTGCTCTTTGCTTTCTTCCTTCTATACTTCAAAGTCTGATGTCCTTTTCCATTGATTGCTCTCTTTCATTCAATCCTTAGACTAGTGTAAATGCTGTTGTTAGTCAGTCCACAACTAATTTAAACGCTGTGGACTGTCAGTCCTTTTAAATGCTGTGGTCATTCAGTCCACAGTGTCTTAATAGTGTGGTTAGTCTCTTATAATCGCGGTATTGATTGTTACATCGCTGATTACAAGGCTATTCTCTGAAATCGAATAGGGGATTCCTCACTTTAGAAGACAGAGGTTGGCCCACAGTCTACTGTAAATATGATCAGGCAGTCCACAACTAGTGTGAATGCTGTGGTCAGTCAGTCCATTTTTTAGTATTAACGGCCTTCGGTTGAGACTCTAGCCATGACAACTGGATGAATTAACGATCTTTGGGAAGATCAATTTTGTGCAAGACTAGATAGGTCCACTAGGGTTTTCCTAACCATTATCTTGATAGTGTCAATCCCTTGGATTGGTTGCTGGTCTTCCTATTTGCCTACTTCCTTCTATTCTCCCGAGTATGATGTCCCTTTCCAGTAATTGCTGTCTTCCAGTCAATCCATAGACTAGTGTAAATGCTGTTGTCAGTCAGTCCACACCTAATTTAGATGCTGTGGACTGTTAGTCCTCGTAAATTTTGTGGTCAGTTGGTCCACAGTGTAGTCTTAATGCTGTGGTCAGTCTCTTGTAATCGCGGTATTGATTGTTACACCGCTGATTACAAGGCTGTTCTATGAAACAGAATAAGGGATTCCTAACTTTAGAAGACAGAGGATAAGAAAAAGACATGTTCCTTATGTCTCTACCTAAGATATGGTTGTGTTATACTAGGAGTTGTGTATAGAAAATATACATATGTAAACCACTAACAGTATATTCTCATGTATCAGAAAGGTGTTGTCACACCTCCGCAGTTCTAGAATTTATGCCTAGACTGACTATTATCAGTAATTAATATGAATATTAATTACCTGTTATGTGACTTTCCACATTCTTTTCTTGGAGTCCACAAGGAAACATTTCAAATCCCACCATGTCAAAGGGCGTCAGTCACCTGTAAATATTCAAAAGAGTGATAATATGTTCCTGCTACATGCTATACACACCAAAAAGTATAACACTCTAGGGCCAAAATTACTTATTTCAAAGATAAAGACTGTGGTCAGTCGGTCTGTATTTTATTATAAAAATTGTAGTCAGACAGTCCACAGTCTATTTTACATTTTATTCTCAATCGGTTCACAGTCTACTGTAAATGTGGTCAGCCAGTCCACATTTAGTGTATATGCTGTGGTCAGTCAGTCAGTCCATTCTTTATAATTAATGGCCTTCGGTCGGTTGAAACTCGAGCCATGACGACTTAATGAATTAATGATCTTTAGGAAGATCAATCTTGTGGAAGACTAGATAGGTCCTCTAGGGTCTTCTTCACCATTATCTTTATAGTATCAATCCATTGGATTGGTTGCTGGTCTTGCTCTTTGCTTTCTTCCTTCTATACTTCAAAGTATGATGTCTTTTTCCAGTGATTGCTGTCTTCCAGTCAATCCTTAGACTAGTGTAAATGCTGTTGTCAGTCAGTCCACAACTATTTCAAACGCTGTGGACTGTCAGTACTTTTAAATGCTGTGGTCATTCAGTCCACAGTGTAATTTTAATATTGTGGTCAATCTCTTGTAATCGCGGTATTGATTGTTACACCGCTGATTACAAGGCTATTCTATGAAATAGGATAGGGGATTCCTCACTTTAAAAGACAGAGGTTGGCCCACAGTCTAGTCTACTGTAAATGTGGTCAAGCAGTCCACACCTAGTATGAATGCTGTAGTCAGGCAGTCCACATCTAGTGTGAATGCTGTGGACAGTCAGCCCATTTTTTATTATTAAAGGCTTTCAGATGAAACTCGAGCCATGACGACTGGATGAATTAACGATCTTTGGGAAGATCAATTTTGTGAAAGACTTCTTAGGTCCATCAGGGTCTTCTCCACCGTTATCTTGATAGTGTCAATCCTTTGGATTGGCTGCTCGTCTTCCTCTTTGCTTTCTTCCTTCTATACTTCAAAGTATGATGTCCTTTTCCAGTGATTGCTGTCTTCCAGTCAATCCTTAGACTAGTGTAAATGCTGTTGTCAGTCAGTCCACAACTAATTCAAACGCTGTGGACTGTCAGTCCTTTTAAATGTTGTGGTCATTCAGTCCACAGTGGAATTTTAATATTGTGGTCAATCTCTTGTAATCGCGCTATTGATTGTTACACCGCTGATTACAAGGCTATTCTATGAAATGGGATAGGGGATTCCTCACTTTAGAAGACAGAGTTTAGCCCACAGTCTAGTCTACTGTAAATGTGATCAAGCAGTCCACACCTAGTGTGAATGCTGTGGTCAAATGTGGCGCCCTGCTGTGTTTGGTACCACAGATCCCAGAGGGGTGCATGGACGGATTCCTCCACAAGAGGCCCTCATAAGCATTCACACACCTCTACCTTCCACCTCAGACCACCAGAGGGAGCCCGTTAGGGATATAAATAGGGAAGGTGGAGCTAGGCAGTTCAGTCTGGAAGCTGTCTGGAGTCTGAGAGGAGTCTGAAGTCCAGTCTGTGAGATGTACAGTCTGAGAACAGTTACCTCAGGGGACAGAGCTAGTGCCAGCTCCTGCAGTTGCTAGCCTGCAGTAGAGCACAGTCCAGACTCACCGAGTTCAGGTTAGTGAGCCAAAGGCGTGCCGACGGCATAAGAGCGGTGAAGCGCAGTGAGGCCTACTGCCCATGTGAAGCCTAGTCAGGGCCCCGAGCGGGCCGAAGGCGAGTGGAAAGAGAGTAACATAGCGGTCAGAGGAGCTTTACCCGCTCACCCCAAAACCATATACCGGACACCGGGTCCGATTCTGCAGGGATTCTTTACACCCAGCAGAAAACAACCGGAACCCCTGGTGAACTACATGTCCCAGGAATACCAAACGCTGACTGTTATACCAGGGTCAGGAGTTACTGAAGCCCCATAAACCAGGGAGTGCGTACTCCAACAGAAGGCCCTACCACAGGATCAGCAGGTGCAAGACAGAAGCCAAGTTAGGCCTAGCTCCAGGCAGGTCAGAAACTTAACGAGGAAAGGCAAGGAACAGGAGGCCCCACACCCGCTCACTGGGGAGAGTCCTGATATGCACCCTTCACCCTACAGTGCCCTGGATTGTGCCTGAAACACCACCAGTAAAGGTACTGAAGTGAACTATTGTGTGTGTGCCTATCCTTCCTCCGACCAGGCTGGGTCCCCTCTGGCCTGCATCCCTACACTCACGCTGCCCTGAGGCCCTGCTCCACCTGTGGGGAGCCGCACCAACTAAGCTGCCTCAACACCGGCCTCAGAGGACTGCCGCAGCACTGGTGATCCTCACCAGAAACTACAGGTGGCATCACGAACTTTCCCATTCCCATATAAACTTTCCCCCCTTTCTCTTTTTACTGACCGCCCTGGGTCACGGACCGGGCCAGCCACCGTGATATTCCCCACAAGCAGCCTTCTGTCTTCCAGTCAATCCTTAGACTAGTGTAAATGCTGTTGTTAGTCAGTTCACAAATAATTCAAATGCTGTGGACTGTCAGTCCTTTTAAAGGCTGTGGACTGTCAGTCCTTTTAAATGCTGTGGTCATTCAGTCCACAGTGTAGTCTTAATACTGTGGTCAGTCTCTTGTAATCGCGGTATTGATTGTTACACCGCTGATTACAAGTCTATTCTATGAAATAGAATAAGAGATTCCTCACTTTAGAAGACAGATGATAAGGAAAATAAATGTCCCTTATGTCTCTACCTAAGATATGGTTGTGTTATACTAGGAGTTGTGTATAGAAAATATACATATGTAAACCACTAACAGTATATTCTCATGTATCAGAAAGGTGTTGTCACACCTCCGCAGGTCTAGAACTTATGCCTAGACCGACTATTATCAGTAATTAATATGAATATTAATTACCTGTTATGTGACTTTCCACATTCTTTTCTTGGAGTCCACAAGGAAACATTTCAAATCCCACGATGTCAATGGGCGTCAGTCACCTGTAAATATTCAAAAGAGTGATAATATGTTCCTGCTACATGCTATACACACCAAAGAGTATGATGGAAAAAGTAATGTGTAAAAAGTCGTAGTTGTGACAATATGTTTACACTAAAAATGAAACAAAAAAAAAACAATAGAGGAATATTTTTTACTCTTGTTACAATACAGTAGTAGGTATTTATGTGAAATCTAATTTATTCAAATATAAGTCTTTTTGTTTTTTTTATGTGTAGTTTTTGTAGTATTATGTGACATTATTAATATTTTATTATAGTTTACAACCTACCCCCAATGCACTATTTAAATTACCCTTTTAAAAATGAGGAGTGAGAGAGAAAAAAAAAGAAAAGTGAAAAAATAAGTAAATAAAAAGTAAAAAGGTGCTATATTAACCTTTCTTTCCTATTTATTCCCTTTACTATTCTAAAGACCCATTGCATAGTCAATTTATTTCTGCAATGATTATATATAATTGTTTTTTCAACCCCCTTTTTTCTTCAGGTTTCAAATTATCCTCATTTAATTAACTCTGCTGAAAGGGAATTATGTCAGATCATAATAAAGGGTAAGATTCCATTGATCAGGGGCATACATATTAATCACTGAGCCCCATAGCAGAAGTTTTAATAGTCCCCTCACTCCACAAAAAAAAAATTGGTGGTATCACAGAAGAGCATATCTTACAACTTTACAGCCCTTCCAAATGTATTTTCTTCTCATAGAAGCCCCTAGATTCCACCGTAAAGTACGAAACCAGCAAAAATGCCCCCCCCCAAATACAGAGTGATACCCCCACAGTGAATTCCTCCACAGTACCCTCCTCATGCACAGTATAATAACCCTGCTGTCCCTCCCTTCCCTGACAAAGCATGGTGACCCCCCAAGACAGTATGATGCCCCAACTGTGACCCCAACACAGCCCTCCATACAATATGATGGCCCACACATAGCCCTCTATACACAATAATGATCCCACACCCCTCCACACAGTAAGATGGCCCCAACACAATACTCCACATAGTAGGATGGCCCCATCACAGCCCTAGGCACAATATGATGGCCCCTACCCAGCCCTCCATACAGTATAATGGCCCTCCACACAGTATGATGGCCCCAAAATGCACGACCATCCACACAGTATGATGGCCCCCACACAGCCCTCTAAACAGCATAATGACCCCCACAGAACCCTCCACACAGTATGATGGACCATACTAGCCCTCCAAAAGTATAATATTCCCAACAACGCCCTCCAAACAGTATAATGGCCCTCGCATAGCCTTGCAAACAAAATAATTGCCCATCACATAGTTCTTCAAACAGTATCTTAGCCCCCACACAACCCTCAAAACAGTATGATGAACCCCACACCAAGGTCCACACTGTATAATTGCTTGTATACAGTATAACAGCGCCCACTATCACTTCAAACATTATATTGGCCCCTACACAGCCATACAAACATTATAATGGTCCCCTACATAGCCCTGCAAACAGTATTATGGCCCACACATAGCCGTCTATAGAGTATCATGGCCCCAACATAGCCCTCCATATAGTATAATGGCCCTCACATAGCTCCCACACAGTATAATGGTCCTCACATAGCCCTGCAAACAGAATAATGGGCCCACATAGTCCTCCATACAGTATAATGGCACCCACACAACCCTCCATACAGTATGATGGACCCCACACAAACCTCCACATTGCTTAATTGCTCGTATACAGTATAATGGCCTCCACTAGCCCTCCAGACAGTATAATGGCCCCCTAATAGCCATGCTAACAGTAGAATGATGGCCTCCCACATAGGCCTCCAAACAATATACCGGCCCCAACACAGCCTACACAAACCTCCACATTGTATAATTGCTCGTATACAGTATAATGGCCTCCACTAGCCCTCCAAACAGTATAATGCCCCCCCACATAGCCCTGCTAACAGTATAATTGCCCCCCTCACAGCCCTGAAAACAATATTATGGCCCACACATAGCCCTCTGTATAGTATAATGGCCCCCACATAGCTCTCCAAATATTATAATGGCCCTCACATAGCCCTCCATATAGTATAATGGGCCCCACATAGCCTTTCATGTTGTATAATGGGCCCCACATAACATTTCATGTAGTATAATGGGCTACACAAAGCCTTGTATTGTAGAATAACGGGCACCACATAGCCTCCCATATAGTATAATGGGCCCCACGTAGCCTTCCATGTAATATAACAGACAGCTCCCTCTTCTGTCCTTGCATTCAGCTGTATTGGCATGCAGGATGCTGATACAGTTGAAAGTGTGATCCCGGGAGGGCAGGGGTGGGTATTGATGGTAAGTACCACTTTGCATTGGAAGACCCCACCCATCTTTAAACTGCACAAAAAACATAAGTACTCCTGCTTAAGCCAAATGTTTCCTGCTTCATATCACATCATACTATGCCAATTTAAACTTGCTTCAATTCTGCAAAAACTATGTCCTCATACAGCTATGTTGATGGGAAAAATTATTCCTTGATATGAGGCAACACTTTTTTTTTTCATAAATCGTGTTCTTGTGCAAAATATTATATATTGCTAGCAATATGAAGGCTAATATGTATATAGATACACAAATATCCAGTTTAGTAGTTAGGGATTATACTGTATATAAAGAAATGTGACAAATGGCCTCCCACTTCCATCTTACTGTATGTATTTATAACAGGGATGTAAAACTTAAACACACAGAGGGCCAAAGTGAAAAACTTGGACAAAGTCACGGGTCAACTAGTATACAGTATAATGGGCCCCACATAGTCCTCCATACAGAATAATGGGCCTCACATAGTCCTCCATACAGAATAATGGGCCTCACATAGTCCTCCATACAGAATAATGGGCCTCACATAGTCTTCCATACAGTATAATGGGCCCCACATAGTCATCCATACAGAATAATGGGCCTCACATAGTACTCCATACAGAATAATGGGCCTCACATAGTCCTCCATACAGAATAATGGGCCTCACATAGTACTCCATACAGAATAATGGGCCTCACATAGTCCTCCATACAGAATAATGGGCCTCACATAGTCCTCCATACAGAATAATGGGCCTCACATAGTCCTCCATACAGAATAATGGGCCTCACATAGTCCTCCATACAGAATAATGGGCCTCACATAGTACTCCATACAGAATAATGGGCCTCACATAGTCCTCCATACAGAATAATGGGCCTCACATAGTACTCCATACAGAATAATGGGCCTCACATAGTCCTCCATACAGAATAATGGGCCTCACATAGTCCTCCATACAGAATAATGGGCCCCCATAGTCGTGGGCCAACCAGTATACAGTATAATGGGCCCCAAATAGTCCTCCATACAGACTAATGGGCCTCATAGTCCTCCATACAGAATAATGGCCCAATATAGCAGTGGCGGTTCTGGTGTTACGGGCCAAATATAACCACCCTGCGGGCCAGATATGACCCACGGGCCGGAGTTTGACACGTGTAATCTATAATATGGAGATTTTACAGAACATGGAGACCTGGAACTAAAATCTATTGCGATCAATAGGATTGAATTACCTCTTCTGTGTCACCTTGTCCTCTTTCCCTCCTCCTGTCGGTGTGTGCTCCCTGTGATGGCAATGATCTGAACTGTGACTCTACAGCACCACGTTCTAACATAATATGATGTCACGCCTCTATGACATCATAAAAGAAGATGAGCAAAGGAATCTGGGGACGATGTGGTATGTTGGTGGCATCCAGCCTGCTTTCACCTTACCAGCAATTTACTAATCTCCAGTAACTCTCTGAATTTTAATTTTCAATAAAGTGAAACTTACTTAATTTTAAAGTAAATTTGTATAAAATAAAAAGAATTATCAATTTAAAAAAAAAAATGATTAAAAGAAAAAATTCATCCCAAGGTCTGGCAGTATTTTTACATAAATTTGGTCAGATTTTACCTTTAATGTTTCTGACACTGGTAAAATATGTGATTGGCTGTGATGAGGCCTCGTGTCACCATAATAATACCAGAAAGAGCAGGACATGTTGGAGCAGCTATGGGAAGACAGGAGCAGTCAATGATATCATGCACTGTGTGGGTGGCTGAAACACAGAATAAAGCCTTGTGGTCGCCATGTATCAAATGTGTCTGCGACAAAAAAGTAGCGTTTTTTCAAAATCAACCAAAAAGTCTACTCGCTCCGGACGCTTTATTGGTGGCACCGTCATATTTATAATGGCAGTACTGATTTTTGAACTTCCTGGTCATTGGGACCCTCACTGAATCACGGATCACAGCTCTGCAATGTCCGAACAGACAGGAGGTCAAGCTTGTGCACCGCAGCTCCATTCATTCTCTAAGGGACTGCTGGAGATAAATTAATTCAGCGGTATCTCAGCCAGTCCCGTAGACAATGAATGGAGCAGAGGTTTACATGCTGGACCTCCGCTTTGCGTTATTGATCGATGAGGGTCCTAGTGGTTGGATCCCCAGCAATCAGGAAGTTATCACCTTTTCTATGGTATAAAATGAATTATGATATTTGGGTGCAATCTGACCCAAGGCCATTTTGGGGAATATGAATCGCTAATTACATTAGTTTAACTTGCTGGCCTAGAATTAGTATGTATTCTAATTAATAAATTAATGATAGTAATTACCTGTGCCCTGTCACCTCTTCCACATCTTTATGCTTTACCACAATGACATCAACTGCACAAGTGATTGGAATGTAGAGAGCTGAATGTTCTAAGTAATTGTGACATCACCTCTCTATGACATCATCAGTGAGGACCAGCAGAGGATGCAGGAAAGGACATTGGATGATCACATTAAGTGTCATAAAGATGGAGAATGCTCAAGACATTATAAGGACAGATATTTAGGGGTTAATAAAACCCACCTAACCACCCACCTTCCCTTAAAATAACAATACTTCACTACATACAGCTTCTTAATTGGAAAGGTGTCTGATCAGAGCTTTATTGAATGATGTATTCAACATGTAAAATATGAGAATTAATTTTAAAAAAAAGTATCAAATACAGTACCCTGTAGTGATTACGAAAAGATTGCAGAGGGCACGCAGATGATATACATTTCCATTTACATACAGTATTAACAGTCATAAACATCAACATAGTGGAAATATATATATCTGCTAACTAGATTGGATCGACCAATCGGAACAGAATTAGAACCTATATAAAAAGATCCGACAAATAGGTCTTTGATGTAAATAAAAGAGACCTTTATTATAACAAGTAGGGTACATGGTGATACAAAAAAGGAGCACACACACATAATACTGACATGTTAAAACATACGGCTGATAGTAGTATACGAGCATGATATCAGAGCTCAATGTCACTGGAAACACTCTAATGACCGGATCCTTGGTAACTACCACTAAAACCTGCTACATTGGCAGGGTATCAATCCCGAATAACTACCACTGAAACCTGCTATGCTAACAGGGTATTAGTCTCAGATACTGTACACTTATAGCCAATTAGGCACAACCAGGGATATAGCCAGTAGTCTCTGTCTCTATCAGGAATAAGTACCATTTAAAAATAGAGCTAATTATTGATACATTGCATTAATTGCTCTTAATATCCATACATCTAATTGTACATGATTATATAATATTCAAATGGTTCATACCTGGTTTATGAAACATATGCGTTGTCTAGTTGTTCTAAGATCACTGGTCTAAGGGCATGCATATATGGAGAGTGGCTCTGGATTCAATGGTCCTGTTGTTGGTGTTGTGCTCACCCCGACGCACGTTTCGGTGCGTCCTTAGACCACTGATCTTAGAACAACTAGACAACGCAAATGTACCTATTTTTAAATGGTACTTATTCCTGATAGAGACAGAGACTACTGGCTATATCCCTGGTTGTGCCTAATTGGCTATAAGTGTACAGTATCTGAGACTAATACCCTGTTAGCATAGCAGGTTTCAGTGGTAGTTATTCGGGATTGATATCCTGCCAATGTAGCAGGTTTTAGTGGTAGTTACCAAGGATCCCGTCATTAGAGTGTTTCCAGTGACATTGAGCTCTGATATCATGTTCGTATACTACTATCAGCCGTATGTTTTAGCATGTCAGTATTATGTGTGTGTGCTCCTTTTTTGTATCACCATGTACCCTACTTGTTATAATAAAGGTCTCATTTATTTACATCAAAGTCCTATTTGTCGGATATTTTTATATAGGTTCTAACAGTACCCTGTAGGCAGATTCCTTGGCAATGACAACACCGCAATCAATGCCACAATCCGAAAAATCAGGTGTACATTTCTACATATACGGACAACATACTCAGATAAATGCAATCTTAGCCTCCACCAGTACCCGGTAAAAGCACCAACTAGCTTCAGAGCTTCAGAGGCGGACAATGGCTCCTGTTCCACGGCACCAGAACATCACCCATCAGGTTTTAACCTTAATGTAATTAATTGATCAAATTAGTAAGTGAGATATTATGTAAAGGAGCGCCTTCCTGTACCCGTGTTACAATCCTCGAAACCTAGAGAAGACATCATATATATCCACATGCCACTTATCATTTATTTATTTATTTTTATATCTTTATAATGTAATTATTTTTTTCCAAACATAACTAAATAACTCCCCAAGGACTCCTAAAGTCATAGAATCATAGAATCATAGAATGGTAGAGTTGGAGGGGACCTCCTGGGTCATCTGGTCCAACCCCCTGCTCAAAGCAGGATTCACTAAATCATCTCAGACAGATTTCTGTCCAGCCTCTGTTTGAAGATCTCCATTGAAGGGGAACTCACCACCTCTCGTGGCAGCCTGTTCCACTCATTAATCACCCTGTCAAAAAGTTTTTTCTAATATCTAATCTGTGTCTCCTCCCATTTAGTTTCATCCCATTGCTTCTAGTCTTTCCTTCTGCAAATGAGAATAAAGATGATCCTTCTACAATGTGACAGCCCTTGACATATTTGTAGACAGCTATTAAGTCTCCTCTCAGTCTTCTTTTTTGCAAGCTAAACATTCCCAAATCCTGCAACCGTTCCTCATAGGACATGGTTTGCAGACCAGTCACCATTCTGGTCGCTCTTCTCTGAACTTGCTCCAGTTTGTCTATGTCTTTTTTAAAATGTGGTGCCCAAAACTGTACACAGTATTCCAGATGAGGTCTGACCAAAGAGGAGTAAAGACCGATAATGACTTCACGTGATCTAGACTGTATGCTTCTGTTAATACATCCCAGAATTGTATTTGCCTTTTCTGCTGCTGCATCACACTGTTGACTCATGTTTAGTCTATGATCTATTAGTATACCTAAGTCTTTTTCACATGTACTGTTGCTTAGCTCTATTCCTCCCATTCTGTATATGCTTTTTTCATTTTTATTGCCCAGATGTAGTACTTTGCATTTTTCCCTGTTAAAAACCATTCTGTTGGTTGCTGCCCACTGCTCCAGTTTATTTAGGTCTTTTTGAATCCTCTCTCTCTCTTCTCTAGTATTAGCTATCCCTCCTAGCTTTGTGTCATCAGCAAATTTAATCAGTTTACCCTCAATTCCTTCATCTAAATCATTGATAAAGATGTTGAACAAAACAGGTCCCAGGACGGAGCCCTGTGGTACCCCACTTGAGACATTCATCCAGCTGGATGTGAAGCCATTTACAACCACCCTTTGAGTCCGATCACTAAGCCAGTTATGAATCCACCTAACAGTTGCCTGGTCCATTGCATACTTGGTCATTTTTTCAATAAGGATGGTGTGAGATACTTTGTCAAATGCTTTGCTGAAGTCAAGATATACTATATCTACAGCATTTCCCTGATCCACCCAGTCAGTGATTCTGTCATAGAAGGAAATTAAGTTAGTCTGACATGACTTGTTAGTTACAAACCCATGCTGACTTTGGTTAATCACTTCATTCTTATCCATGTACTTACATACATGTTGTTTAATAATTTGTTCAAAGATCTTTCCTGGTATAGAAGTCAGACTCACCGGCCTATAGTTCCCTGGGTCCACCTTCTTCCCCTTTTTGAAGATAGGAACAACATTTGCTCTTCTCCAGTCTTCTGGGACTTCTCCTGTTCTCCAAGAATTTTCAAAGATTATGGAGAGTGGTTCTAAAATTTCTTCTACGATCTCCTTCAGTACTCTGGGGTGTAATTCATCTGGACCTGAAGACTTGAACTCATTTATGTTAGCTAAATATTCCCTCACAATCTTTCTGTTTACAGATAACTTTGATTCCTCTATTCCTTTAAAAGGACAATGAAGATCAGTTGATGTTACATTTTCTTTCTGAGAGAAAACAGATGCAAAATAGGAATTAAAAAGTTCGGCCTTCTCAACATCCTCTCTTACCATTTCTCCATTTTCATCCTGTAAAAATCCTATAGCATCTTTGACTTTTCTTTTACTTTTGACATACCCCCAAAATCCTTTTTTATTGCTTTTGACATCTCTTGCAAGCCTTAATTCATTGTCAGCTTTAGCTAACCTGATACGTGCCCTACAGGATCTGCAGACTGCATTATAATCTTCTTTAGATATGCCTCCCTCTTTCCATTTAATAAACATTTCTTTCTTTCTTTTTAGCATGTGTTTAAGTTCTGTGTTCATCCATCCTGGTTTCCTTAAATGCTTCCCATTCTTCCTACTTTTCGGGATTGTTAACGATTGTGCTTTGAGAATCTCATTTTTAAAAATTTCCCATCCTTCCTGGACATTTTTGTCCTTAAGGACATCCAGCCATTGGATCCCTCCTATTCTCTTTCTGAGTCTCTTAAAATCTGCCTTTCTAAAATCTAACCTTGAAGTTTGAGTCTTCACATGTCTTCCTCCTCTAGTTATCCACAATTCTATAATAGCATGATCGCTGCCTCCTAGGGTCCCAGCCACCTTTACCTCCTCAACCATTTCCTCCCTGTTTATAAGGATTAGATCCAAAGTAGCAGATCCCCTTGTTTTCTCCCCTACCTTTTGGAAGATAAAGTTGTCAGCAAGAGAGGATAAGAATTTGCTTGACCTGTTAGTTTTACTTGAGAGAGATTCCCAACAAATATCTGGATAGTTGAAATCTCCCATGACCACTACGTCATATTTTTTGGAGAACTTGGTCATTTGATACATAAAGAGTTCATCCATATCTTCAGCTTGCCCAGGTGGCCTGTAGTAAATGCCTACAATGGTGTCCTTTCCGTTGTTCTCTCCTTGTATTCTTACCCAAACAGTTTCCACAGAACTCCCAGTCTCTGAAGCTTCAATCTCTGTGCAGATATACGCTTTTCTAACATACAATGCGACACCTCCTCCTCGTTTATCAAGTCTGTTTCTTGCAAATAAGTTGTATCCTTTTAGCCTTGTATTCCAATCATGTGTATCGTCCCACCAAGTTTCAGTGATTCCAATGACATCATATTCCTTTTCCTGCATTAGTAGTTCTAATTCTCCTTGTTTGTTGCCCATGCTTTGTGCATTTGTATAAAAACATTTTAGTTTGTGATTGGTTTCTCTTCCTCCCATATTTTTATTATTTAAATTGTTTTGTCTTTGTTCTTCCTTTCCACTTCCAGTAGCAGAGATCTCAATAGTATTTGTCAGCTGTATGGCTTTTTCTGGCCTTTTGCTTCCCTTCCCACATTGTTCTAGTTTAAAGCTCTCCTGATGAGTGTAGCAAGGCGACTTCCAAATACACGTTTTCCAGTCTTCGTAAGGTGCACCCCATCTCTAGCAAGTAGTCCATCGTATAGGTAATTCATTCCGTGATCCAGAAATCCAAATCATTGTTGACGGCACCATCGACGTAGCCAGTTGTTCACCTGTAGAATCTTATTCCACCTCATTGTTCCATGGCCATCCACTGGGATGATGGATGAGAAGACCACCTGCGCTCCCAATTCTTTCACTTTCTTGCCTAAGTCTTCAAAGTCACGGCAGATGGTTTCCAGGTCCTTTCTTGCGGTGTCTCACCACCCATATAATCCCTCAGATTTTACAAGGGAGGGAGAGGAGGTGGGACACACTTTTCTTTTCAACTGAGAACTGGAACATCTCACACCAAACATATACAGTTATGCTCAAAAGTTTACATTCCCCGGCAGAATTTTTCCTTTCTTGGTTCAGAGAATATGAATGATAACAAAAAAACTTTTTCTCCACTCATGGTTAATGGTTGGGTGAAGCCATTTATTGTTAAACTACTGTGTTTTCTCTTTTTAAATCTTAATGACAACCAAAAACATCCAAATGACCTGATCAAAAGTTCACATACCCCAGTTCTTAATACCGTATATAGTGTCCCTCTAACATCAATGACATCTTGAAGTCTTTTGTGGTAGTTGTGGATGAGGTTCTTTATTTTCTCAGATGGTAAAGCTGATCATTCTTCTTGGAAAAAAGCTTCCAGTTCCTGTAAATTTCTGGGCTGTCTAGCATGAACTGCGCGCTTGAGATCTTCCCAGAGTGGCTCAATGATATTGAGGTCAGGAGACTGAGATGGCCACTCCAGAACCTTCACTTTGTTCTGCTGTAGCCAATATCAGGTCGACTTGGCCTTGTATTTTGGTTCGTTGTCATGTTGGAACCGCCAAGTACATCCCATGCGCAGCTTCCAGGCTGATGAGTGCAAATTTGCCTCCAGTATTTGCTGATAACGTGCTGCATTCATCTTTCCTTCAACATTTACCAAGTTTCCTGTGTCTTTGTAGCTCACACATCCCCAAAACATCAGCAATCCACCTCCGTGCTTTACTGTAGGAATGGTGTTCCTTTCATCATAGGCCTTGTTGCCCTCTCTCCAAATGTAACGTTTATGATTGTGGCCAAAAAGTTCAATTTTGGTGTCATCACTCCAAATTACTGTTATGTTCTGCTACCAAAGCTAAGGAAAGAGAGGAGATCTGTCCCTACTATAGGACTCAGCTGAATCCCTACGATGTAACAGGGAACCTGATCCTGCGATCAGACCTGCTAAAGTCCTAATCTAGTCTGTACGGAGACCTATAGATGTGGGGAGGGAATCCCTACAAGTACTAAGGACTGGGAGGAATATGGGACACCTCCTAACAGAAATAGTAGCAGACAGACGAACAAACAAAATAGATAGAACATAGAGGTCCGTAGACCAAGCAAACTAACAGAGCTAGATACAGAGCACAGGCTAGCTAGAAAGTAGATATACAATGAAGTCCAGCAAAGCCAGAAGGGCCGAGCAGGATTAAATAGGCCAACAAGGTCATGTGACCAGCAAAGGAAAAAAAACCTAACAGCAAGGTTCTAACAGTATCCCCCCCCTTCTAAGAGGATCCTCCGGATCCCCTAGGACCAGGCTTATCAGGAAATCTCCTGTGAAACGCTCTGATAAGTCTGGACGCGGAAACATCATCTGACCTCACCCAAGAGTTATCCTCGGGTCCGAAACCTTTCCAGGCCACAAGATACTGCAAACTACCTCTATACCGTCTAGAGTCAAGGATGCGAGAAATTTCATATTCCCCGTCCTCCACCACCGGAGGAACAGAGGCAGAGGCGTCACCATCCGACACAACAGCTTTTTTTTAACAGAGAGACATGAAAGACTGGATTAATTCTCCAGGAGGTAGGAACCTCCAACCTAACAGCAGATTGGTTGACAACCTGAAGCACCTTAAAGGGCCCTACAAACTTGGGACCCAATTTCTTAGAAGGAATCCTCAACCGCAGATTCCTAGAGGACAACCAAACCATGTCACCAACAGCGATCAAAACCTCCTGTCGTTTCCTATCAAAGTAGTCTTTAGATTTTCTGTTGGCCTCCTGAAGATTACCACGCACATCCGTCCAAACTCTTTCCAAATCACCGGAAAAATTCTCCTCCTCAGGCACGGCAGATCCCAACTTGGAGAACGACCCAAACGACGGATGTCTCCCAGAACAACAAAAAAAAGGCGAACAACCAGCAGAAGAAGATGTATGATTGTTCAGAGCAAATTCGGCAAGTGGCAGAAACTCAGACCACCCCTCTTGATTGTCTGCCACAAAACAACGCAAGAACTGCTCAACATCCTGGTTTTTCCTTTCTGTCTGGCCATTAGATTCAGGATGATATCCGGACGAAAACGACAAATGAATTCCCAACCTGTCACAAAAGGCACGCCAAAAACGAGCCACGAACTGAGGACCCCTATCAGAAACAATGTCAGTAGGAACGCCATGAAGTCTGACAATTTCCTTGACAAAGGCCTTAGCGAGAGTTTTAGCGCAGGGCAGTTTGACGAAGGGAACCAAGTGACACATCTTGCTAAAACGGTCCACGACCACCCAGATGACAGTAAAACCCTCAGAGGGGGGAAGGTCAGTTATAAAGTCCATAGCCAAATGTGTCCAAGGAGCACTGGGGACCTCCAAAGGACAAAGTAACCCCGCAGCAGGAGTATGTGAGGACTTAGATCTAGCACATATAGTACATTGGCGCACCCACTTAATGACTTCCTTCTGCCATCCAGGCCACCAAAAACTGCGACCCACCAGTCTCTTGGTCTCAGAGATTCCGGGATGACCTGCCAACCGAGATTCATGACACTCAACAAACAAATCTCTCCTAAAGGTCCCAGGCACAAACAACCTCCCATGAGGAGTGTTAGATGGGGCATTCTCCTGAGCTTTAAGAATCTCATCTTCCAAAATGGAGTCTAAAGCAGCTATCACAACACCTTCTTGTAAAATGTTTTCCTCTTTCTCAGCACCGACTATGGGAGAAAAACTGCGAGACAAGGCATCCGCCTTAACATTCTTAGTACCAGGGATGTAAGTAACGGAGAAATTAAACCGCGAGAAAAACAGTGCCCACCTAGCCTGACGGGCATTCAGGCGCTTGGCAGCATCAAGATATATCAGATTTTTATGATCCGTAAGAACCTGAACGGGAAATTCCGCACCTTCCAAGAAGTGGCGCCAGTGTTCAAATGCGAGTTTAATAGCCAATAATTCCCGATTACCAATATCGTAATTCAATTCAGTCTCCGAAAATTTTTTTGAAAAAAAGGCACAGGGATGTAATCCATCCCCGTTATCCTGAGACAATACTGCGCCAACCCCCACAGAGGAAGCATCAACCTCAACCAAAAACGGCCTAGTAACATCAGGCTGCATAAGGATGGGAGCAGAGGTGAACCTCTCCTTGAGATACACAAAAGCTTCAATGGCCTCAGAAGACCACTGAACCGCATCAGCACCTTTCCTGGTGAGATCAGTCAGAGGTTTGACAATACTAGAAAAATTTTTTATGAATTTTCTATAGTAATTGGCGAAACCCAAAAACCTCTGTATCGATTTCAAACCAATAGGCCTAGGCCATTCCTGCACAGCCTGAACCTTAACCGGATCCATCTCAAAACCTTTGCTGGAGATAATGTAGCCCAAAAAACTAATTCTCTGTACAGCGAACTCACATTTCTCCAGCTTAGCAAAAAGCGAATTGTCCATTAATAACTGTAATACCTCACGCACGCTCCGCCAATGAGACTCCAGATCTGGCGAATAAATCAAAATGTCATCCAAATACACAACCACATTTTTACCGATCAAAGGTCTAAGGATGTCATTAATCAGATTCTGAAAAAATGCAGGAGCATTAGTAAGACCAAAAGGCATAACCAGATTCTCAAAATGACCCACAGGAGTGTTAAAAGCAGTCTTCCATTCATCACCCTCCTTCATGCGCAACAGATTGTATGCCCCCTTAAGGTCAATTTTAGAGAACCACTTGGCCCCCAATAACTGGTTAAACAGATCAGGAATCAATGGCAGTGGGTAAGGATTGCGTACCGTAATTTTGTTAATCTCACGAAAATCCAGACAAGGACGTAAACCGCCGTCCTTTTTTTTTACAAAAAAAAATCCAACCGCCACAGGAGACTTAGAGGGCCTAATGTGACCAGCGGCCAAACTTGTCTGTATGTATTCCTCCAAAGCCTTCCTCTCAGGAATAGTAAGGTTAAATAAACGACTTTTAGGAAGAATCGCTCCAGGGACAAATTCAATAGAACAATCATAGTCTCTATGGGGAGGCAAAACCTGCGATTCTTTCTCAGAAAAAACTCTCCAAAAATCCTGAATAGGAACAGGCAATTCTTCCCTATCCAAAGCTGCAATATGCCCGTTACAACACTTGTCATAACATTTATGGCTCCAGGATTTAATTTCACTGGTAGACCAATCCAGTACAGGATTGTGAAATTTTAACCAGGGCAAACCCAATATTACTGGAGAAGGCAAGTTATTCAACACTACCAAATCCAATTTCTCATGGTGAACACCATTAATAGTGAGAGGAAATTCACTGACCTTGAGAGTAATATTCTTCAAAGGGGAGCCATCCACAGAAACCACAGCAATGGGGGATGATAAAGGTTCAGGTTTTAAATTGAGTTTTTCCACGAATCCTCCATCAATTACATTCAGTGTAGACCCGCAATCAACAAACACCCGAAATTCCATTAATTTTTCCTGAGCAATCGTGGAAGCAGCTAAAAATACACCCTTGGAATTTAAACAGGCAATACGGGCGTGACTGACCATTTTTTTTTCTTTCTTCATACGAAGCTCACAGCCTTTAATCAAATGACCAGATTTTCCGCAATAGAAACACAAGCCTTCCGAAAAACGACGGTCTTTTTCTTGAGAGCGAGGTGCCACCGATCCAATCTCCATCGGTTCACCACTGTTAGTACACACATTATCATAACCAGAAACTGACATAGCAGAGGATTTGCTCTCATTAACCCTAGCACGCAGTCTTCTATCCACCCGTATAGCTAATTGCATAGCCTGTTGCAAATCCTCAGGTGTAGGATAAGCAATTAGCAGGTCTTTAACCCTTTCACTGAGCCCAGCAAGAAATAGACTTTTCAGAGCAGAATCGTTCCACCCTGTTTGAGTGGACCAACGACGAAAATGAGTACAATATTTTTCCACATTACCTGATCCTTGTTTTAAACGTCTCAACTCAGTCTCAGCTGATGCCACACGGTCAGGATCATCATATAATAATCCTAAAGCAGAAAATAAACTATCCACTGATCTGAAGCATGTATCACTAGGTTGCAAAGAAAAGGCCCACTCCTGAGGCTCTTTGCGCAAAAGTGACATTATGAACCCTACGCGCTGGGATTCATCCCCAGAGGACTTGGGTCTCAAACGAAAATACAATAAGCAAGCATTTTTAAATGAAAAAAATTCTCGATGTTCACCAAAAAATAAATCCGGCAAACATACCTTAGGCTCCAAGAAATATGCTCCAGGACAGTTACTCACGTGCTGACGGAGCTCGGCCACTTCCAGAGAGAGTCCCTGCAGGTGTTTAGCCAAATCCTGAACCGACACCATGATGGAACAAAAAAAAAAAAAAATCTTTCCTTAGAGAATTTGCAGGCTGGACTTACTGTTATGTTCTGCTACCAAAGCTAAGGAAAGAGAGGAGATCTGTCCCTACTATAGGACTCAGCTGAATCCCTACGATGTAACAGGGAACCTGATCCTGCGATCAGACCTGCTAAAGTCCTAATCTAGTCTGTACGGAGACCTATAGATGTGGGGAGGGAATCCCTACAAGTACTAAGGACTGGGAGGAATATGGGACACCTCCTAACAGAAATAGTAGCAGACAGACGAACAAACAAAATAGATAGAACATAGAGGTCCGTAGACCAAGCAAACTAACAGAGCTAGATACAGAGCACAGGCTAGCTAGAAAGTAGATATACAATGAAGTCCAGCAAAGCCAGAAGGGCGGAGCAGGATTAAATAGGCCAACAAGGTCATGTGACCAGCAAAGGAAAAAAAACCTAACAGCAAGGTTCTAACAATTACCTTCTTCCAGAAGTTTTGAAGCTTGTCTCTGTGCTGTTTGGCATATTGTATGCGAGATACTTTGTGGCATTTGAGCAATAATGGCTTTCTTCTGGCGACTCGACCATGCAGCTAAATTTTCTTTAAGTCCTTCCTTATTGTGCATCTTGAACAGCCACACCAGTAATTTTCAGAGAGTCCTGAATTTCAGCTGATGTTATTTGTGAGTTTTTCTTTGCATCCCAAACAATTTTCCTGGCAGTTGTGGCCAAAATCTTTGTTGGTCTACCTGACCGTGGTTTTTGTTTTTACAGAGCCACTGATTTTCCATTTGTTAATCACAGTTTGAACGCTGCTGACTGGCATTATCAATTCCTTGGATATTTTTTTGTATCCCTTTTTTGTGTTACACAGTTCACCTACCTTTTCCCGTAGATTCGTTGACAATTCTTTTGCTTTCCCCATGACTCACAATCCAGAAACGTCAGTGGCTGGTTGAAAGATGCAAGAGTCTGTCTGGATCCCAGAAACTCACTCAGCTTTTATGCACACAAACACTAATTACAAGCAAACAGGTCACAGGTGAGGATGTAACCTTTAGTAGCCATTCAAACCTATTTGTGTCAAATTCTGTGCATGTTATCAGGCCAAAAACACCAGGGTATGTGAACTTTTGATCAGGGTCACTTAGATATTTTTGGTTGTCATTAAGATTTAAAAAGAGAAAACACAGTAGTTTGACAATAAATGGCTTCACCCAACCAATAACCATGAGTGGAGAAAAAGTTTTTTTGTTATCATTCATATTATCTGAAACAAGGCCAAAAAAGGAAAAATTGAGCACAACTGTAATATATATATATATATATATATTCTGTTCTACTACTACTACTACTATTTTTCCTCCGTCCCCCAGTGCCTCCTCCCTCTCCTCTTATTTCAGCCGAAGACTTTGCCTCATTCTTCAAGCAGAAGATTGACACCATCAGTCAAAGCTTTTGCCTAAAGTCCCCACAGCCCCTCCCCACACCTACTCAACCCTCCTCCTCCAAAACCACCTTCTCCACCATTACGGAAGATCAACTTTCCTCTTTACTCTCCAAATCACACCTCACCACCTGTAAACTTGACCCAATCCCGTCCCACCTCATCCCAAACCTTACCACTATCTTCATCCCACCCCTAGCCCACCTCTTCAACCTGTCACTAACAACTGTTGTCTTCCCCTCATGCTTCAAGCATGCCTCAATCACGCCAATCCTCAAAAAGCCCTCCCTTGACCCATCCTCTCTGTCTAGCTATCGCCCCATATCACTTCTCCCCTGTGCCTCAAAACTACTGGAACAACACGTCCATTCTGAGCTGTCCTCCCACCTCTCCTCCTGCTCCCTCTTCGACCGCCTACAATCTGGTTTCCGACCGCACCATTCTACTGAAACTGCACTGACTAAAGTCACCAACGACCTACTAACCGCCAAATCTAAGCGACACTACTCTGTCCTCCTCCTCCTAGACCTGTCATCTGCCTTCGACACAGTGGATCATTCCCTCCTACTACAAACTCTCTCATATCTCGGAATCACAGACTTGGCCCTATCCTGGATCTCCTCATACCTAACACACAGGACATTCAGTGTCTCCCACTCACAGACCACCTCCTCATCTCGCCCCCTATCTGTCGGTGTCCCCCAAGGTTCAGTTCTAGGACCCCTGCTCTTCTCCATCTACACCTTAGGCCTGGGACAGCTCATAGAGTCTCATGGCTTTCATTATCACCTCTATGCTGATGACACACAGATCTACCTCTCTGGACCCGATATCACCTCCTTACTAACCAAAATCCCACAATGTCTGTCTGCTATTTCATCCTTCTTCTCTGCTAGATTTCTAAAACTTAACATGGGCGAAACAGAATTCATCATCTTTCTGACATCTCATTCAACCCCCCCAACTGACCTATCTATCAACGTTAATGGCTACCCACTCTCCCCAGTCCCTCAGGCTCGCTGCCTTGGGGTAACACTGGACTCTGAACTCTCCTTCAAACCACATATCCAAGCCCTTTCCACTTCCTGCCGACTCCAACTCAAAAATATCTCCCGGATTCGCACATTCCTCAACCATGAATCTGCAAAAACACTAGTGCATGCCCTCATCATCTCCCGCCTTGACAACTGCAACCTCCTGCTCTGTGGCCTCTCTTTCAACACTCTCGCACCCCTCCAATCCATCCTAAACTCTGCTGCCCGACTAATCCACCTGTCCCCCCGCTATTCCCCGGCCTCTCCTTTCTGTCAATCTCTTCACTGGCTCCCCATTGCCCAGAGACTCCAGTTCAAAACCCTAACCATGACATACAAAGCCATCCACAACCTGTCTCCTCCATATATCTCTGACCTAGTCTCCCGCTACATACCCGCACGCAACCTCCGATCCTCACAAGATCTCCTTCTCTACTCCCCTCTAATCTCCTCCTCCCACAATCGCATACAAGATTTCTCCCGTGCTTCCCCCCTACTCTGGAACTCTCTACCCCAACACATCAGACTCTCGTCGACCGTGGAAACCTTCAAAAAGAGCCTGAAGTCCCACCTCTTCCGATAAGCCTACAACCTGCAGTAACCACCACTCCACCAATACAGCTGCCCGACCAGCTCTACCCTCACCTACTGTATCCTCACCCATCCCTTGTAGACTGTGAGCCCTCACGGGCAGGGTCCTCGCTCCTCCTGTACCAGTCGCAGTCACATTGTGTTCAAGATTATTGTAATTGTTCTTGTATGTATACCCATTTTTCACATGTAAAGTGCCATGGAATAAATGGCGCTATAATAATAATAAATAATAATAATAATAATACTACCCGACCCACAGACTATATCCTCCACCTATCCAGACATTTCTTTCCTTGAGCATAATATCATTAACACCTTCCTGCCCAATCCTGTCATACCCACTCTGTGCCTATACTGTGTCTGATCCGTGCTACCATGCTCATCGATCAACCTGTGCATAAAGGCTTAAAGGGTTGTGCAGAATTTTACATTGATTAAAAGAGATTAAAATACCTATACTGAGCTATAGTATGGGCTAAAGGAAATCAGAAGAAAGCTCCATCTTGTACTTCTGTTATTGTAGTTTTCCCAGGTGGGGAACACTAACACACCTGGAAGAGAGTGGTGCTGTCACATAGAGAGGCTGCGGTGGACATCCCATTGGTGCAACCTGTGCAGCTACATATTGACCCAAGAAGTAAACGAGCCACTTCCACCTCCAAAACAAGTGAAATTGTGCATTAG
Organism: Phyllobates terribilis; assembly: GCF_046119375.1. NCBI lineage: Eukaryota > Metazoa > Chordata > Amphibia > Anura > Dendrobatidae > Phyllobates > Phyllobates terribilis. The sequence continues at coordinate 753,119,505 of NW_027362764.1, forward strand.
GATGAGCAATTGGACAACAAAGGGTCCCCATCCCATATACTGTTCTTGTATAGGGACTACACTGTGTTCCAAATTATTATGCAATAATATTTTCTCAGATTTTCCCAAATTACCTATATGAATTGCAGTCATTGTAATTTTCCAGTCAAATAACTATTAGAGTACAATTGAAAGGTTTTTGTACAAACTGCCGATGATAACAGTATATTTTTAAAAAAATAAAATACTCAAACTGCACTCAAAATGCATGTTCCAAATTATTATGCACAGCAGAGTTTTCAACCTTTTCATTTTAATAAAGAACAAAAAAATGGTCATTTTTGCAATTATAAGCATTAGCAGGTTATTACAAACTGAAATCAAACAGTTTTCACCTCAAAACTTTATTCTAGGTGATGTCACATTTGCACATAGGACCCCTTGTCCGAAAGGAGCTTCTGAACTCTCTCGTCCATTGAATTTGTCAGGTTTTGGATGGTTTCTGCTACAATTGTTTTGCATGAGGACAGAATACCCTCCCAGAGCTGTTGCTTAGATGTGAACTGCCTCCCGCCATCATAGACACTCCTTTTGATGATGCTGCAGAGGTTCTCAATGGGGTAAAGGTCAGGGGAGCATGGGGGCCACACCATAAGTTTGTCCCCTTTATGCCCATAGCAGCCAGAGATGCAGATGTGTTATGTGCAGCATGAGACGGTGCATTATCATGCATGAACATGATCTTGCTGCAGAATGTACGGTTCTTCTTCTTGAACCATTGAAGGAAGTGCTGTTTGAGAAACTCAACATACATTATGGAGTTCATCTTTACCCCTTCAGGTATCCTAAAGGGGCCGACAATCTCTCTCCCCATGATTCCAGCCCAAAACATTACTCCACCTCCTCCTTGTTGGCGCCGTAGCCATGTTTGCATGGAGTGTCCATCAACCAGCCATCCTGCACTCCATCCATCTGGACCATCGAGCGTTGCACGGCACTCATCGGTGAACAAAACAGTTCGATGGTCCAGATGGATGGAGTGGGCATAAAAGGGGACAAACTTATGGTGTGGCCCCCATGCTCCCCTGACCTTAAACCCTTTGAGAACCTCTGCAGCATCATCAAAAGGAGTGTCTATGATGGCGGGAGGCAGTTCACATCTAAGCAACAGCTCTGGGAGGGTATTCTGTCCTCATGCAAAACAATTGTAGCAGAAACCATCAAAAACCTGACAAATTCAATGGACGAGAGAGTTCAGAAGCTCCTTTCGAACAAGGGGTCCTATGTGCAAATGTAACATCACCTAGAAAAAAGTTTTGAGGTGAAAACTGTTTGATTTCAGTTTGTAATAACTTGCTAATGCTTATAATTTCAAAAATGACAATTTTTTTTGTTCTTTATTAAAATGAAAAGGTTGAAAACTCTGCTGTGCATAATAATTTGGAACATGCATTTTGAGTGCAGTTTGAGTATTTCATTTTTTAAAAAATATTCTGTTATCATAGGCGGTTTGTACAAAAACCTTTCAATTGTACTCTAATAGTTATTTGAGTGGAAAATTACAATGACTGCAATTCATATAGGTAATTTGGGAAAATCTGAGAAAATATTATTTGCATAATAATTTGGAACACAGTGTATATTTTGTCTGTGTCTACCACTGGAGAAAGGGCAAGGTTTGCCACTACAAAGGGTAGCAGACGGGCTTGAAAACGGTTGTCACAGGTGAGATGGGGGCAAATTAGTGTCTGAGTGTGAGGGTCTGATATGTGCAATGTGAGTAGGCTGCAGGAGTGTGCAAGATTGCAGATGTGTTATTGCAGTGTACTCATGTCACGAAAGAAGAGCAGGATTATCCAGCGCCGGTGCGATGTCATCATTGCCTCATGCTCATCTCTAGTTGGGACTTTTTGGATTTATTTTTTGTTCATTTATTCATAGACGTAGCAGCCAGAACTTTCTCATTTTTATGTAATCTTCACTATATGACATGTTGCTTTTTGGTGTCTGTAAGGCTGTGTTCACACGTTGCATAAATACTGTGTTTTTTTCTTTTCTTCAGGTGCCCGCACCAATCTACACAATAATAATAATAATCTTCTCTGGTTATTGCACTGTTACGGCATTTTATGCCTTTATTTGATGATTTTTTGGTGCAGATTTGAAGGAGCGTTTTTAATGTGTTTTTTATAGTACAGAAAAGCTTTGATTCTGCACTTAAAAAGTAACTGCAGTCTTTCACATGCTCACACTGTATGAGGGTCCCCACCATTGCCGGCTCCAGGTTTTTGTGGGCCCTGGGCGAAAGTGTTTTAGTGGGCCCCTTTAACACATACCACGATTCATGATGCACAGATATAACAGAGAAATATAGGGATAGTACCAGGCCCGGCGTCGGCACCCGGGCAATTGTCGGAGCCCTGAGCAGGCAGGGGGGCCCACTCACCGTCGGGCACCCCGCCGCGATATGGGACCCGTGAGCGATGCGGTGTCCCGATGCCAGCGCCCGCCTTCCCCGCTTGCTCAGGGCCCCGGCACAATACTTACTTCTCCCCGTGCCTCCTCAGCAGGTCCGGTGTTTTCCGCGGCTGCTGCACTGTGACGTCTCAGGTCAGAAGGCGCGGTGACGTCTTTACACCGCGCTCTCTCCTGAGCCGTCAAAGCGCAGAGCGGGAAGACGCCGGCGACGTGGCTGAGGAGTCCGGAGCAGCGACAGCAGGTGAGAAGTGAGGTGAGTATTTGATTTTTTTTTATATGTATGGAGGCATAGGGCATTTTATGGGGAGGAGGGTAGAACAAGTGACATCCTGCATGGGGCATTATATGGGGAGGGGGAGAACAAGTGACATCCTGCACTGGGCATTATATGGGGGGGAACAAGTGACATCCTGCATGGGGCATTATATGGGGGGAAACAAGTGACATCCTGCATGGGGCATTATATGGGGGGGACAAGTGACATCCTGCATGGGGCATTATATGGGGGAGAGGTGACATCCTGCATGGGGCATTATATGGGGGAGCAAGTGACTTCCTGCATGGGGCATTATATGGGGGGGAGAGGTGACATCCTGCATAGGGCATTATATGGGGAGAGAGATGACATCCTGCATGGGGCATTATATGGGGGGGAAGTGACATCCTGCATGGGGCATTATATAGGGGCGGTGAGTGACATCCTGCATGGGGCATTATATGGGGGAGAGGTGACATCCTGCATGGGGCATTATATGGGGGGGCAAGTGACATCCTGCATGGGGCATTATATGGGGGGGAAGAGGTGACATCCTGCATAGGGTATTATATGGGAGGAGAGATGACATCCTGCATGGGGCATTATATGGGGGGGAAGTGACATCCTGCATGGGGCATTATATAGGGGCGGTGAGTGACATCCAGCATTGGGCATTATATGGGGGGAGAGATGACATCCTGCAGGGGTCATTATATGGGGGGGAAATGACATCCTGCATGGGGCATTATATGGGGGGGAGTGACATCCTGCATGTGGCATTATATGGGGGAGAGAGGTGACATCCTGCATGGGGCATTATATGGGGGTGGGGTGACATCCTGCAGGGGGCATTATATAGGGGGAAGTGACATCCTGCATGGGGCATTATGTGGGGGCACAGCCTGCATGGGGCATTATGTGGGGGCTAGTATTCTGTATGGGGCGTTATAAGGGGGCCAGTATCCTCTATGGAGCGTTATATGGGGGCCAGTATCCTGTATGGAGCGTTATATGGGGACCAGAATTCTGCATGGAGCGTTATATGGGGTCCATTATTCTGTATGGAGCAAAATATGGGGCCCATAATACTGTATGGAGGACTATACTGTCCGGTCTGCACTGTGCATTGCGAGGATTCTCTGGTTTCTTAGCTATTGTAGAATTTACAATAGATATCACTCATGTAATGTAAGAAGTGAAATCTTCGGCATTGTACTATAGATATATTTCTCTGCGGTATCTGTGCATCATGAATCGTGGTATGTGTTAAAGGGGCCCACTGAGACTCTTTCGCCCAGGGCCCACAAAAACCTGGAGCCGGCCCTGGATAGTACAATACCAAAGATTTCACTTACTTCTTACATGAGTGATATCTATTGTAAATTCTACAACAGCTCAGAAACCGGCGATTCAAATGTTTTCATTTTAGACCGGACAGTATAGTCCTCCATATAGAATTTTGGGCACCACATCGACCTCCATACAGTATTATGGGCACCACATAGTCCTTCATACAGTATAATGTGCCCCATGTAATGCTCCATACAGAATAATGAACCCCATATAATGCTCCATACAGGATAATGGACCCCATATAATGCTCCATACATAATAATGAGCCCCATATCTAATATATATCATTGTCTTATCCCGTCTGTCTGTCTGTCTATCTGTCTGTCTGTCTGTCTGTCTGTCCAGGAAATCCCACGTCGCTGATTGGTCAGGCCGCGGCCAATCAGCGACGTGGGATTTCAGAAAAAGATGGCGACCGTTAGCGGCTCACCCTCACACGCTCACCCGCACATGCTCACCCTCACCCGCTCACCCTCACACGCTCACCCTCACACCCTCAGACGCTCACCCTCACGCTCTGACGCTCACGCTCTAACGCTCACGCTCGGACGCTCACGCTCGGACGCTCACGCTCTGGCGCTCACGCTCTCACGCTCTGACGCTGACGCGCTCACCCGCTCCCACGATCACCCGCTCACCCTGTGCTAGCCGGTCATCTCCCGGCTGCTCGCAGCAGAAGTTCCCCGACCGGCGGCGTCGCTCCCCGGTCCTCCAAAATTCATTAGGGGCCCCGGGGGATACATTGGGGGGTTAATTTAAAGTAGTGTGACTCGCCCCCTGGGCCGTGGGGCACGCGGATCCGGGCGATAGGGGAACGATGGGGGTAGTAGTGGCGGCCCGGTCTCGCGGCTCAGGGTGGTCAGACCAATGGTAGTCTGCTACTGTACTTTAGATAATGTCCGACTACTCCATCCGGGGATTGCGGTTATTAAGAACCGCCGCTGCAAGGCAGTCTGCTGGGGCCGATGACGTGTGCAGCTGGGATGATGTGACTCCCCACGGGAAGAGTGCGGCCCCAGGGCAGTGTAGTGGATGGTGGGAGTGATGGTGGTGAGAGTCCCAGTACCGGTAATGCCGGAGGAGCGAAAAAGCACACGGACAACGTACTGCAGTCCAGGGTCTTTACTCACGGTTAATATCCAAGTCACTTCTGCAGGGAATGACTGCTCGAGCCGTGCTGCGTCCACCAGGTGAGGGGCTCGGTCAACTCCCAGACAGCTCAGGAGTATGGCTCAAGACCCCCTTTTGTCCTTTCTCTGGCCTGCCTCACCAGTGACCCACTTTTGTTCAGCTGCCACGGACTTGTGCGGTTAAACGTGGGCCCCGTCCTCCGCTGTCCTATATGGTGCCTTCCTAGCAGGTTTGATGAGGTGCTGCACCAATAAATGGTCACAGCCTCCGGTCTTTGGCTGAGGGTTGTTTCTCCTCCACCAACTTGGGATCCGGTACCCTTAATCTGCCTGACCCTGCACCCTGGATTCTCGTGGGTTCTTAGGGTCCCTTCCACCTTCTTGTTCCTGAGCCCTTCTGTTTCTCTGTCTCTTCTTCTCCCTTTCCGTTCCTTCCTGTTCCTTTCTCTTGGAGCTGGGCTCAGGTGGCACCACAGCTCCCCTTCACCTCCTCCTCGGCCTCTCACTAGGCCCTCCTGGAGTAGAGCTCCTACAGAGCCTCTACTCACTGTCTTCTCCTCTCTGGACAGAACCTAGGTCTAAGATGGTGCCCACCTTTTATACCTCAATCTGACCATGAGCCCAGGTGACCAGCAACCAATGGGCTCCTTCCTATGCTCAATAACCAACCCCTATCTGCCCCTACAGCACTGGGTGTTCCACCCCCCTCCCCACTCCAGGCAGGGACATAGTCGGTCGTGCCTGCACTACTGTCTAGTGGGAGCACCATTGAGCTGTCCCTGTCCCTCGGAAATGGGGTGTGTGTGCTGTATGCAGCTAACTGAGCCCTGGTCCATACTCCATCCTTACCCGGGAGTGGAATATCACACCTCTGGTCTGAGGTGCAATACCCCTGTAGCGGCCGAACCCTCGGGGCGCTACAAGTGCACAACCCATTTAAACACTGCTTCGCTGATTAGTCGCGCCCGGTCGGCCGCATACATATTCTAGAATACCCGATGCGTTAGAATCGGGCCACCATCTAGTAGTATATAATGGGCCCCATATATTGCTCCATACAGAATAATGGACCCCATATAGTGCTCCATACAGAATAATGAGTCAGATATATTGCTCCATAAAGTATAATGAACCCCATATAATGCTCCATACAGAATAATGGACCCCATATAATACTCCATACAGAATAATGGGCCCAATATAATGCCCCATACAGAATAATGGGCCCCATATAATGCTCCATACAGAATAATGGACCCCATATAATGATCCATACAGAATAATGGGCCCCATATACTGCTCTATAGAGAATGGGCCCCATATATAGCTCCATACAGTATGGGCCCCATATATTACTCCATACAGTATGGGACCCATATAATGCTCCATAGAGAATGGGCTCCATATTATGCTCCATAGAGAAAGGGCCCCATATTATGCTTCATATAGAATGGGCTCCATATTATGCTCCATAGAGAATGGGCCCCATATTATGCTCCATAGAGAATGGGCCCCATATTATGCTCCATAGAGAATGGGCCCCATATTATGCTCCATAGAGAATGGGCCGCATATTATGCTCAATACAGAATAGGCCCCATATTATGCTCCATACAGAATGGGCCCCATATTAGGCTCCATACAGAATGGGCCCCATATATACAGTAGCTCTATACATTTAAAAAAAAATCAAATACTCACCTCTCCTTGCTGGTGGCAGGCCAGGACTCCTCAGCGTCTTCCGGCTCTCTGCACTGTCAGAGCAGAGAGCGCACTTGACTGATGTCATCGCTCCCTCTGTCCCTGACATGTCACAGTGTCAAAAGACACTGGAGCTGTGGAGGATCGGGGAGAGGTAAGTATAAGTGCGGGGGCCCAGAGCACAGCAGGGGAGCCCACTCGCGGGCGCTGGCATCGCGTTCTCTCGATTCACCGGCCCCATCAAGTGCCGGGGTTCCCGACCGCGAGTGCCCCCCCCATTTGCTCAGGGCCTTGGCACTTGCCCGGGCGTGCCGGGTGCTGACGCTGATCCTGGTCCTCACAATAGCTCCCACACTGTATGAGGGCCCACCACAGTAGTCCCCACATAGTATAAAGGTCCCCCATACTTTATGATATGATTTCCCGACACTTCAAGCATTAATTAAAATGAAAAAAAAACATCAAATACTCACCTAATCCAGGATCCTGACGAGTCCACCACCAAAGCGTGGGTGGAACAACCTGTTGATGTCATTGCATTGGGGTACTCACAGGACGTCAGAGCCTTATCCACTGAATCACTCTGCCGTTCTATAGGCCGACCTGCAATCTACAGAACAGCAAGCTCCCTGCTCTACCGCAGAACTTAAGTTAAGAGTAGTGCGAACAAGGCGACCTACAAACCTGGATCAGTTACACCAGTTTTGTCAGGAGGAATGGGCCCAAATTCCGACCAACTATTGTGAGAAGCTTGTGGAAGGAGATCCCAAACGTTTGTCCCAAGTCTTTCAGTTTAATGGCAATGGTACCAAATACTAATGAAATGTATGTAAACTTTTGAATTTGCAGTAAGTAATAAAAATGCCTTAAAACATTCTCTCTCTCTCATTATTTTGGCATCTGGCAAATATTAAAAATAATGGTAATCCTCATTGACCTAAAACGTGAAAGATTTATTCTGAATTCATGTCAGATATTGAGAAAAACGTGCATATGTGTCTTCTTATATAGTGTATATAAACTTCTGGTTTCAACTGTATATATTAGTATTTGATGTTGTCTGCATAACTGGCTTAGCTGCAGTGCACTGCACGTGCGATGACTTCACAAGATCAGTGCCGCAGTACTTGCACTGCTTAGAACGAAGCAGTATGCCGGGGAGAATGGAAGCAAGGTGAGTAATGTTTTTTTTTTTTAATGTCAGTAGCAGTGGGGACTGAGGGCTGTGCTGTGGAGAACATCTTGCTGAGTGGGAGGTAGTGGGGAACATTATACTGAGTGGGGAGTGGGCTTTGAGGGACATCATACTGAGTGTGGGTGAGCTGTGGGGAACATCATACCAGGGTCGGACTGGCCTAGCGAGGTGCCGGGGAAATCCCCGATGGGCCCTTGAAGAGGAGTGTAGGAGTAAGCGTCGAATTAAAAAGAAAAAAAAGGGGGGGAGACATAGTGGCGGCAGGCCCTTTAACCACCGCGATGCCCAGGACAGTGGCGGGCTGGGCCAGGGAGCAGGAGAGCCGAAGAGCAGCGGCTGCACGGCAGCGTCACACTTAGCAGCCACGGGCGCAGCCACGTCTGCTAAAAGTGACGTCACTCACCACGCAGCGCTGCAGTCTCCTGCTGTAGGAGCGCTTCAACAAAGTATATGGGCCGGAGTGGAGACAAATCAAGGTAGGGTGATATTTGTGTGTGTTTGTATGAATTTTTATGTATGGACATGTGTGTGTCTGCTTATGTATTTCTGTGCATGTGTCTGCATGCACGTGTCTGTGTTTACGTGTGCATTTCTGTGTGTGTATGTCTTTGCATGTCTGCGCATGCATTTCTGCACGTGCATTCGTGTTAGCATGTGCATTTCTGTGCATGTAAGTCTTTGAGTGTCTGCATGTCTGTGTGTCTACGTGTGCGTGTCTACATGTGTATGTGTCTTCACACATGTGTGCGTGCTTCCCTGCGTGTGTGCATGTGTCATTTTTGTGTATGTGATTGTCTGAGAGTACATGACTGCATGTGCATTTCTGTGTGTGCTTGGCTGATTGTGTATACACGAGTGTATACACGTATGTATACATGTCCCCATTTCTGTGAGTGTGTGTATCTGCGTGTGTGTATATTAGGGCTCTTTCACACATCCTGATATTTCCAGTACTGGAGAAACCAATATCGCAGAGGTCCGTGTGCACCTGTGTGACAACCGTATGCCGCCCGTGTACTGCATCAGGAGTACACATACACGTACCGGCGCCTTGGAATCAGTGTACAGTTCATGCTGTTCCCAAGCGCCAGGTGCTAAACACTGCCCTCATCATGGTTCCCTGCTGGAGCTGCAATCAGCATCAACAGGGACCATGATGAGAGTAGTAGTGTCTGCTCCCGCAGTGTCCTGGTGTAAAAATAAGAATAAAATAAAAAAAATCCTTGTACTCACCTGTCGTAAGTGTCCCCTGCTGCAATCCATGCGACCGCTCAGCAGAGGAGCCGGGGAGAATGATTCCTGCAGTGAATGAGCCCCGGAGCTGCGCTAAGTGAGCAGTGTCCTGTCACTCACTGAGCGCAGCTCGCCCGCTCGCTGCAGCGCTTCTTTCTCCCCGACTCCTCAGTGTGATTGGTCACATGGATTACAGCGAGGGAGACTTAGGTGAGTATAAGGATTTTTTTATTTTATTTTTACAGTTGGACACTGCAGTAGCAGACACAACTACTCTCATCATTGTCCCTGATAGTGCTGATCGCAGCGACGGCAGGGAACAATGATGAGGGCAGCATTTGGCACCCGGCGCTTGGGAAAAGCGCTACCTGTACACTGATTCCCAGGCGCCAGTACTGATCTCATCCATGTGTCATTAGTGTGGGACATTTTGTGGACCGTGCAGCAGGTAAAACACAGACATGTCAGCGTGTTTTTCCCATTGACACACGGTCCGTGGAAACACATTGGAATGACATGGTTCACTCGAATGGGTCTACGTGTGTCAGTGTCTCCGGTACGTGTGGAAACTGTCATCAGACGTACCGGAGATACTGACGTGTGAAAGAGGCCTTAGTGTGTGTCTGTATGTGTGAATGTTTTTGTGTGTGTAAGCACGCTTCTGCATGTTTGTGTGTGTCTTTGTGCATGTCTGTGTGCTCTTCCGAAGATTTATTATATTTGGGGAAAGATGGGAGAGAAATATTAGGAAACAGTATGAGGAGATGTGTGAAGAAACAGTATGGTGAACGAGGAGAGGGGTGGGAATGGGTGCGGGAACAGAATGGGGAAGGGGGATGTATGAGGAAACAGTATGGAGAGTAGGGGAATGGTGTGAGGAGACAGTATGGAGGGAGAAAAGTGTGAGGTGACACAGAACAGAGACTAGGTAGTGTGAGGGAAGGTATAGAGATGCGGCAGTATGGTTGGGACAGTGTGAGGGCGCAGCAAGGAGGGAACAGTATGCTGAGGAGGGGGAGTGTGATGAAGGGGCACAGTATAGAGACTGGGCAGTATAGGGGGAGTCACCGTGTGAGAGGACAGTATGAAGAGGTGGCCCAGTATGGTAAGGAGGGGGCTGTGTGGAGGGCATGTACCGTAAGAGGAGTAGAGTGTGGGACATATTTTGTGCAGGGAGCATTGTGAGAGTTAGGTTTATTCAGGGGCCCAGTATAGGGCAGATATTTTTATTCAGTAGCATTATAATGACACTGCTATCTTTAAGGGCATCGTGTGGGGATGTGCTGCAGAAGACTGGACAAGATGGAAGTCTGCAGAGACGAGCTGTGGATGGGAAAAGTCATCATGGAGACTGGACAAGATGGAGACGAAAAGAAAGAGAACGACTCTAATCAGAGAAGACGTCTCAGGTAAGATACCTGGGTGTAAATGTGTATTTGTCATCCTGCCTGCGTCTCATCAGTACTGTGGTTCTTGTATGGTCCACAGTCTGATGATGACTGGTAACAACAACTCCCAGTATCTCTATTGTTAATTACATTCTGGCAGTTGTAGGTTCATACTATACAAAGGTATATGGGGTTGACTTGACATTACAATTGATGGACCAGATACAGATGGTGGTTCAGATGATGTATTCATCTACTGGCGTGTTTGTGCATGTTTGTGTATCTGAAATTATATGTATTTTTGTAAGATGCGTGTATGTAATGGTGCATTGTGGTGTGTAATAACATTCACACACTTGGGGCACATTTACTAAATCTATTACGGCTCTTTCACATGTGTAAGGGAATTCCATTTGTCTTTCCATATTTAGGAACAGACAAGTGAAATTTGCTAACCTTAACTGTCACCTTAGGGTTGTGCTTTTATGGAGCGGGATCAGGAGCTGAGCCTTCACCATACCGGGCAGATGTCGGCTGTGATTCATCGCCGGAGTCTGCCTGTAACAGCAGTGATCAGAACTCGCCTTGATTGCTGCTGTTTTAAGTATTTAAGTGCCCTTGTCAATCACTGACAGCGGCATTTAGATAGCACGATGGCCTGCGCATGCACTCACCTTCTTCCTTCAGCATCCTGTGACGCAGTTGCAGGTTGCTGATGGGTTGCGAGTAGTGATGATCGAGCATGCTCGCTGCTCGAGATTTACGAGCATGCTCAGGCAAGCACCTATTATCTTCAGCGTGCTCGGGGGTTAAATTTTCGTCGCTCCATGAACATAATTTGCGACTGTTTCACAGCTTTAATACATGTGAGGAATGCTGGAAGAACAGGCATTCCTCACATGTGTTAAAGTTATCAAACAGTCGCAAATCATATTCACTGAGCGACGAAAACTTAACCCCCGAGCACGCTGAAGATAATAGGTGCTCACCCGAGCATGCTCATAAATCTCGAGCAACGAGCATGCTCGATCATCACTAGTTGCCAGTGTTATGATCTGCTACAGAGACTAAGGAAAGAGAGGAGATCTGTCCCTACAATAGAACTAAACTAGATCCCTACGATGTAACGGGGAACCTGATCCTGCGATCAGACCCGCTAAAGTCCTCGGCTAGTCTGAACGCAGACCTATAGATGTTAGGGAGGGATCCCTACAAGATCTAGGGACTGGGAAAAGTTGGACACCTCCTAGCAGAAATAGTAGCAGTCAAAGACAAACACACAACAAAAAGGCATAGGGGTCAGAAGACCTAGCAAAACTAACAGAGAACGGCAACAGAGCAACAAGCTAGCTCAACAGTAGTAAATACAAATGAAGTCCAGCAAAGCCAGGAGGGCGGAGCCGGATTAAATAGGCAAAATGGTCATGTGACCAGCAAACTAAAAAAAACCTAACAGGAGAGTTGTAACAGTACCCCCTCTTCTAAGAGGATCCTCCGGATCCCCTAGGCCCAGGCTTACCAGGAAACCTCCTGTGAAACGCTCGGACAAGTCTGGGAGCAGAAACATCATCCGCCCTCACCCATGAGTTATCCTCAGGTCCGAAACCCTTCCAAGCGACGAGATACTGCAAACTCCCTCTATACCGTCTAGAATTAAGGATGCGGGAAATTTCATATTCCCCGTCCTCCACCACAGGAGGAACAGTGGCAGAGGCGTCACCATCCGACACATCAGCTTTTTTCAACAGAGAAACATGAAACACCGGATTAATCCTCCAGGACGTAGGAACCTCCAGCCTAACAGCAGATTGGTTAACTATCTGAAGTACCTTAAAGGGCCCTACGAACTTGGGACCCAATTTTTTAGAAGGAATCCTCAATCGCAGATTCTTAGAGGACAACCAAACCATGTCACCAACAGCAAACAAAACCTCTTGCCGTTTCCTATCAAAGTACCTCTTAGATTTCTTGTTAGCCTCCTGAAGATTACCATGCACATCCGTCCAAACTCTCTCCAAATCACCGGAAAAACTCTCCTCCTCAGGCACAGCCGAAACCAATTTGGAAAATGACCCAAATGACGGATGTCTCCCAGAACAACAAAAAAAAGGCGAACACCCAGCAGAAGAGGATGTATGGTTGTTAAGAGCAAATTCAGCAAGTGGCAGAAACTCAGACCACCCCTCTTGATTGTCTGCCACAAAACAACGCAAGAACTGCTCAACATCCTGGTTCTTCTTTTCTGTCTGGCCATTAGACTCAGGATGATATCCGGATGAAAACGACAAATGAACTCCCAACCTGTCACAAAAGGCACGCAAAAAACGAGCCACGAACTGAGGTCCCCTATCAGAAACAATGTCAGTAGGAACACCATGTAGTCTGACAATTTCCTTGACAAAGGCCTTGGCGAGTGTCTTAGCGCAAGGCAGTTTGATGAAGGGAACCAAGTGACACATCTTGCTAAAACGGTCCACGACCACCCAGATGACCGTGAAACCTTCAGAGGGAGGAAGGTCAGTAATAAAGTCCATAGCAAGATGTGTCCAAGGTGCACTAGGAACCTCCAGAGGGCAATGCAACCCCGCAGCAGGAGCATGCGAAGACTTGGATCTTGCACACACAGTACATTGGCGCACCCACTTAATGACTTCCTTCTGCCACCCAGGCCACCAAAAACTGCGACCCACAAGTCTCTTGGTCTCAGAAATTCCTGGATGACCTGCCAACCGAGACTCATGACACTCAACAAACAAATCTCTCCTAAAGGTCCTAGGCACAAACAACCTCCCATGGGGAGTGTTAGATGGGGCATTCTCCTGTGCTTTAAGAATCTCATCCTCCAAAACGGAGTCCAAAGCAGCAATCACAACACCTTCTTGTAAAATGGTCTCCTCTTCCTCCTCAAGACCGACCATGGGAGAAAAGCTGCGAGACAAAGCATCCGCTTTAACATTCTTGGTACCCGGGATGTAAGTAACGGAAAAATTAAACCGCGAGAAAAAAAGTGCCCACCTAGCCTGACGGGCATTCAAGCGCTTGGCAGCATCAAGATAGATCAGATTTTTATGATCAGTGAAAACCTGAATGGGAAATTCAGCACCTTCCAAGAGATGACGCCAGTGTTCAAATGCGAGTTTAATCGCCAGCAATTCCCGATTACCAATATCGTAATTAAGTTCAGTCTCGGAAAAATTTTTTGAAAAAAAGGCACAGGGATGTACTCCATCCTTGTTTTCCTGAGACAACACCGCACCAACCCCCACCGAAGAAGCATCAACCTCATACAAAAACGGCTTAGTCACATCAGGCTGCATAAGGATGGGAGCAGAGGTGAACCTCTCCTTTAGAAACACAAAAGCTTCAATGGCCTCAGAAGTCCACTGAACCGCATTAGCACCTTTCCTGGTGAGATCGGTCAGCGGTTTGACAATAATAGAAATTTTTTTTATGAATTTTCTGTAATAATTGGCGAAACCCAAAAACCTCTGTATCGATTTCAAACCAATAGGCCTAGGCCATTCCTGCACAGCTTGAACTTTAACCGGGTCCATCTCAAAACCTTCACTGGAGATAATGTAGCCCAAAAAACTAATTCTCTGTACAGCGAACTCACATTTCTCCAGCTTAGCAAAAAGCGAATTGTCCATTAATAACTGTAATACCTCACGTACGCTCCGCCAATGAGACTCCAGATCCGGCGAATAAATCAAAATGTCATCCAAATACACAACCACATTTTGCCGATTAAAGGTCTAAGGATATCATTAATAAAATTCTGAAAAAATGCTGGAGCATTGGTGAGACCAAAAGGCATAACCAGATTCTCAAAATGACCCACAGGAGTGTTAAAAGCAGTCTTCCATTCATCACCCTCCTTCATGCGCAACAAATTGTATGCCCCCCGGAGATCAATTTTAGAGAACCACTTGGCCCCCACTAACTGGTTAAATAAATCAGGAATCAATGGCAGTGGGTAAGGATTGCGTACAGTAATTTTATTAATCTCACGAAAGTCCAGAAAGTCCAGACAAGGACGTAAACCGCCATCTTTTTTTTTTACAAAAAAAAATCCAACAGCCACAGGAGACTTGGAAGGCCTAATGTGACCGGCGGCCAAGCTTGTCTGTATGTATTCTTCCAAAGCCTTTCTTTCAGGAATAGTAAGATTAAATAAACGACTCTTAGGAAGAGTCGCTCCAGGGACAAATTCAATGGTACAATCATAGTCTCTATGGGGAGACAAAACCTGCGACTCCTCCTCAGAAAAAACTCTCCAAAAATCCTGAATAGGTACAGGCAATTCCCCTTTATCCACCGCAGCAATGCGTCCGTTACAACACTTGTCATAACACTTAGGGCTCCAGGACTTAATTTCATTGGTAGACCAATCCAGTACAGGATTGTGCAATTTTAACCAGGGTAACCCCAATATTACTGGAGAAGGCAAATTATCCAATACCACCAAATCCAAATTCTCTTGATGAATACCATTAATAGTGAGGGGAAATTCACAGACCTTGTGAGTAACACTCTTCAAGGGAGAGCCATCAACAGAAACCACAGCAATAGGGGATGACAAAGTTTTAGGTTCTAATCTAAGTTTTTCCAAGAATCCCCCATCAATCACATTCAGAGTAGATCCACAATCCACAAATACCCGAAATTCAATTAATTCATCCTGAGCAGCAGTAGTGGCAGATAGGAATACTCCCTTAGAATTTAAACAGGCAATACGAGCATGACTGACCATTTTTTTTTCTTTCTTCCTACGAAGCACACAGTTCTTAATAAAATGACCAGAATTTCCGCAATAGAAACACAAGCCTTCAGAAAGTCGGCGGTCTTTTTCCTGAGAGCGGGGTGCCATCGCCCCAATTTCCATCGGCTCTCCATTGTCAGCACAGAACCTCTCAGGACTCGAAGCTGACATAGCAGAGGATTTGATCTCATTAACCCTTTCACGCAGTCTCCTGTCTACCCGTATAGCTAATTGCATTGCCTCCTGCAAGTTTCCAGGTGTGGGATAAGCAATCAGTAAATCCTTAACCCTTTCACCTAGTCCTGCAAGAAACAAGCTTTTCAAAGCTGAATCGTTCCACCCCACCTGGGCAGACCACCGACGGAAGTGAGAACAATATTTTTCCACATTACCTGATCCCTGCCTCAAACGTCTTAATTCAGACTCAGCAGATGAGACACGATCAGGATCATCGTACAACAAACCCAAAGCAGAAAAAAAACTATCCACTGATCTAAAGCACGGATCACTAGGTTGGAGAGAGAAGGCCCATCCCTGAGGATCTTTGCGCAAAAGTGACATTATGATCCCTATGCGCTGTGATTCATCACCAGAGGATCCGGGTCTCAAACGAAAATATAATAGACAAGCATTTTTAAAAGAAAAAAAATCTTGTTGTTCGCCAAAAAATAAATCAGGCAGACGTACCTTAGGTTCCACAAAATGCGCTCCAGAACAGCTACTCACGTGTTGTTGGAGCTTGGTCACCTCCAGAGAGAGTCCCTGCAAGCGTTGAGCCAAATCTTGCACCAAGACCATGATGGAAAACTGGAGGTCTTTCCTTAGAGAAATTTTTTTTTTTTTATGGCTGGACTTACTGTTATGATCTGCTACAGAGACTAAGGAAAGAGAAGAGATCTGTCCCTACAATAGAACTAAACTAGATCCCTACGATGTAACGGGGAACCTGATCCTGCGATCAGACCCGCTAAAGTCCTCGGCTAGTCTGAACGCAGACCTATAGATGTGAGGGAGGGATCCCTACAAGATCTAGGGACTGGGAAAAGTTGGACACCTCCTAGCAGAAATAGTAGCAGTCAAAGACAAACACACAACAAAAAGGCATAGGGGTCAGAAGACCTAGCAAAACTAACAGAGAACGGCAACAGAGCAACAAGCTAGCTCAACAGTAGTAAATACAAATGAAGTCCAGCAAAGCCAGGAGGGCGGAGCTGGATTAAATAGGCAAAATGGTCATGTGACCAGCAAACTAAAAAAAAACTAACAGGAGAGTTGTAACAGCCAGTAGTGCTGAGCATGCATGGTCAGATAAGGTGCTATCCAAGCGTGCTCGGGTGTTATCCGAATATCTTGTAGTGCTCTGCTAATACGCTCGAGTCCCTGCGATAGCATGTTTTGCTGCGGTAGACAGATGCAACACATGTAGGGATTACCTAAAAAACAGGCAATTCCTGCATGTGTTGTGTCTGCCTCTGCCTACTGCCACAAAACATGCTACCACAGGGACTCGAGCATATTAGCAGAGCTAATATACTCGGATAACACCTGAGCATGCTTGGATAATTTTCACGGTTCCACCCCTCACTGTGTCTGGGATGCAGTTACTGACAGCTCAGCTGTCCAATCTTGTTCAGGGGCATGCTGGAGCTGTCAGTACTGTGATTGACAGCTCGACCATCCAATCTGCTACATGGGCGTGCAATAGCTGTTAGTGTGGTGATTGACAGCTCGGCTGTCCAACCTGAGACTGGGAGGCACTGGCTATCTTCAGGTGCTCATTATCCCAGTTGAATGCCTGAATACTTAACTGAGCTGTTTGTCCCAGATCTCTGCCAGATGTACATTCAGCTAGTGTGAGGTTAGTGCTCTGTGCCTTGAGTTCTGTTTATTGATCTTCTGTCTATTTTAAATTTTATGCTCAATCGGTTCACAGTCTACTGTAAATGTGGTCAAGCAGTCCACATCTAGTGTATATGCTGTGGTCAGTCACTCAGTCCATTCTTTATAATTAATGGCCTTCGGTTGAAACTCGAGCCATGACGACTGGATGAATTAACAATCTTTAGGAAGATCAATCTTGCGCAAGACTAGATAGGTCCACTAGGATCTTCTCCACCATTATCTTGATATTATCAATCCATTGGATTGGTTGCTGGTCTTGCTCTTTGCTTTCTTCCTTCTATACTTCAAAGTATGATGTCCTTTTCCAGTAATTGCATCTTCCAGTCAATCCTTAGACTAGTGTAAATGCTGTTGTCAGTCAGTCCACAACTAATTTAAATGCTGTGGACTGTCAGTCCTCGTAAATTTTGTGGTCAATTGGTCCACAGTGTAGTATTAATACTGTGGTCAGTCTCTTGTAATCGCGGTATTGATTGCTACACCGCTTAATACAAGGCTATTCTATGAAACAGAATAGGGGATTCCTCACTTTAGAATACAGAGGATAAGGAAAAGAAATGTTCCTTATGTCTGTACCTAAGATATGGTTGTGTTATACTAGGAGTTGTGTATAGAAAATATACATATGTAAACCACTAACAGTATATTCTCATGTATCAGAAAGGTGTCACACCTCCGCAGGTCTAGAACTTATGCCTAGACTGACTATTATCAGTAATTAATATGAATATTAATTACCTGTTATGTGACTTTCCACATTCTTTTCTTGGAGTCCACAAGGAAACATTTCAAATCCCACCATGTCAAAGGGCGTCAGTCACCTGTAAATATTCAAAAGAGTGATAATATGTTCCTGCTACATGCTATACACAACAAAAAGTATAACACTCTAGGGCCAAAATTACTTATTTCAAAGATAAAGGCTGTGGTCAGTCGGTCTGCATTTTGTTATAAAAACAGTAGCCAGACAGTCCATTTTAAATTTTATGCTCAATTGGTTCACAGTCTACTGTAAATGTGGTCAGGCAGTCCACATCTAGTGTATATGCTGTGGTTAGTCCATTTTTTATTATTAATGGCCTTTGGTAGAAACTCTAGCAATGATGTGATAGGTGTTTGCTGGATTTAAAATGGGTTCAGAATCATCAGTGGATTCTGTGGTTTCCCATTCTGGTCCAGCCAGGGCTGATGCTGCTCAGCATCATTGTCGTTCCCAATGACTAGCTGGTGCACGAGATGTGCAGGTTGTCTCTTGGGTATTTGTACCTAGCAACATGAAGCATAGGTTGCGGAGGGAGACAGGGCTTCTGCAGCCTAAGTCCAGGATGCATCGCACTGAGCATGCCCGTGACATGGCGGACCGTGATTGGTGGTTTGGGAGTCAGCTGACCCGGTGACCTGGCACCGCCTGATTGGTCTTGGGTGACGTCACCAATGGTGCGACGGTGCGCAGGGCTTAATCTTTAAAAGACCTGCCCACAAACATGGCGGCGAGCTCTGATCTTTGAGCAATGATGGTGTGTGGACGCTTGGTCTCTTGGGCTCCACGTGTGTTTTAGTTTCTGCTAGGCAGGTGTAGTGGAAATAGGTAGGCTAGTTGAAATAGGCAGGTAGCTTCGTCTCACGGTCTGGCTCAGGCAAAGGGGTCGCCTTACACCCCAAGCAACCTGCTGACGCCCCAGGCTGCATCGCGGACCCCGGGTTCGGTTGCGTTCCATTATAATAAAGTTGTTTGCAATCGTCCCCTTAACAGTATCAGAGCGCCAGGGTCTTGCTAAACATGGCTGACAACCAGCAACTGCAGCGCTATATACAGCAACTTGAGGCCAGACTTAGGACTCTGGAACAAGCTGCCCCGGTCGCTGATATCACTGCAGTAGCTACCCTGGCAGCTTCTCAAGCAGTCAATCTGGTTAACACGGCTGCGGTGAATGCTGCGACTGCTGCAACTGCCCCATTACCCCGTTTTGCTCTCCCAGAAAAATTTTCTGGGGACAGTAAATCCTGCAGGGGTTTTATTAATTTATGCTCCATTCATTTGAAGAAGATGGAGGCACGGTTCCCCTCCGAAAGAGCCAAAGTGGGTTAATTCATCTCATTACTCTCCCACAGGGCTCTGGAGTGGGTTACTCCTCTTTGGGAGTGGAATGATCCAGTTGTGGCTAATGCGGGTCTTTTCCTTAAGACCCTAAAGAGTGTATTCCTAGGTCCTCAGGTCACGCATGATACGCTCTTAAGCTTCTTGCGTTGATCCAGGGTTCGGCCACTGCCAGCCACTATGCCATCCAGTTCAGAACCTTAGCGGCTGAACTGGATTGGCCTGAGCGGTCGCTTATCCCGGTGTTTTGGAGGGGGTTGGCAGGGCATATTAAAGATGCTCTAGCTACCAGAGAGATCCCAACCTCTCTGGAAGAGTTGATCACTCTCGCTAACCGAATAGATCTGCGTCATGCAGAACGCAAGTTAGAGCTGGAGGTTTCCAGACCTCGGTTTCGGTTGGCATTATCTTTCTATAGACCTATCTCCAAACCCGCGGGTCTCGACCCGGAGCCTGAGGATATAGATATATCCCGGACTAAGTCTAAACCCCCTCGTTCCCGACCTGCACATCTCTTGGAGTACCCCCTTAATAAGCGTTCCAAGCGGTCGGGAAACGAGAGTGTCTAACCACCGTTGGAGGGGGTGTGTTAGATTCAGGGGTTTCCTCCTCCAAATTATTGTATGAGGTGACGTTGTCCTTCGGAACAACCATGGTTACTGCCAGGGCGTGGGTGGATTCTGGAGCTGATGGCAATTTTTTGTCATCAACATTTGCCCAGAGGCATGCCATCCCTATGGAGTTACTGCCCAAGCCAATGAACATCAGAGTGGTCAACGGTTCTCTGCTGGACACACAAATCACGCACCAGTCAGCCCCCCTCACCATGTCGTTTCCTCAGGGTCACCAGGAGGTTATCTCTTTCCTTATTATCCCCGGGGGATTAGGTGAGGTGCCCGAGACCCAGGCCATGTCGGACTATATTAAAGAGAACCTGGCCCGGGGGTTTATCTGAAAATCGGTCTCTCCTGCTGGAGTGGCGTTTTTCTTCGTCCAGAAGAGGGTGATTTACGTCCCTGCATTGATTACAGAGGACTAAATGCCATCACCATCAAAAATAAATACCCTCTGCCCCTTATTTCTGAACTATTCGACATGTTGCGAGGGGCTAACATCTTCACTAAATTGGACCAGCGAGGGGCCTATAATCTTGTGCGAATCCGTGAGGGTGACGAGTGGAAAACAGCCTTTAACACTCGTGATGGTCATTACGAGTATCTCGTCATGCCTTTCGGGTTATGCAATGCCCCTGCGGTTTTTCAAGATTTTGTCAACGATATCTTTCGGGATTTGCTGCTATCTTCCGTGGTAGTCTATCTTGATGATATCCTTATCTTTTCCCCGGACCTCTCCACACACAGAGAGGATGTTCGCAGAGTTTTTGAACGATTGCGAGCAAATTCTTTGTATTGTAAGCTGGAGAAGTGTCAGTTTGAACGAGAGTCTCTACCGTTCCTGGGCTACATCATATCCAGTAAGGGATTGGCTATGGACCCACAAAAGTTGGTGGCTGTACAGAACGGCAGGAGCCCCACTCCCTTAAAGCGGTACAACGCTTCATGGGCTTTATCAACTACTACCGGCAGTTCATACCACATTTTTCCACACTGGTGGCTCCTTTAGCCGCTTTAACCAGGAAGGGGGCCAATCACAAGAATTGGTCTAAGGAGACATCCGAGGTGTTCCAGGAGATTAAGTCCTATTTTTCTAGAGCTCCCATTCTCCATCGCCCGGATGTGGACAAGCCATTTTTCCTGGAGGTCGATGCCTCCTCTGTGGGAGCAGGAGCGGTTCTCTCTCAAAAGAATGAACAGGGTCGGACAAGACCATGTTTTTTCTTCTCCAAGACCTTCTCTCCAGCAGAGAAGAATTATACGATTGGTGACAAAGAGTTACTTGCTATTAAGATGGCTTTTTCGGAATGGAGGTACCCCTTGGAGGGAGCTAAACATCCTTTCGTGGTATATTCCGATCATAAAAATCTTTCGTACCTACAGGCGGCGCAGCGACTTAACCCGAGGCAGGCCAGGTGGTCTCTTTTCTTTTCCCGGTTCAATTTCTCTATTCACTTTTTAAAAGGGGAAAAGAACCCCCGGGCGGACGCTTTGTCCCAGTCTATGGATACGGCTGAGGATGAGGACGAGCCCAGGCTTATTTTTCCTCCAGAGTGTATGCGGACGGTGGCTCCAGTGTCTCTAAACCAGGTCCCTCCCGGGAGGACATTCGTTCCTCCTAATTTACAGAATGAGGTACTCTCCTGGGCACATGCCTCTAAGATCGGAGGTCATTTTGGGGTCAAACATACCACGGAGTTTCTCCAACGGTCTTATTGGTGGCCTCGGTTATCCCAGGACGCTAAAGAATATGTCCAAGCGTGTGTCTCCTGTGCAAGAAACAAATCGTCCTGTCAGAAGCCGGCTGGTCTTCTTCATCCGTTACCCGTGGCGGATAGACCTTGGGAGCTGGTTGGGATGGATTTTATTGTCGAGTTACCTAAGTCCCGGGGAAACGTGACAATATGGGTAGTGTCTGACCATTTTTCTAAGATGGTTCACCTGGTTCCTCTGCCTAGGGTTCCCTCTTCCCAGGTTCTGGCATCACTGTTCATTTGTCACGTTTTCTGTCTCCACGGAATGCCTGATAGGATAGTCTGTGAACGGGGTCCACAGTTTTCCTCCCGGTTCTGGAAAGAATTGTGTAATTTGCTTAGCATTGAACTGAATCTTTCTACTGCCTATCACCCGGAGACCAATGGTCTGGTGGAACGCACTAACCAGACGCTTGTGACATACTTGCGTCATTTCGTTTCGGCCAACCAGAATGACTGGGCGATATTGCTCCCCTGGCCAGAATTTGCCCTAAACAACGCTGTGGCAGATTCCACAGGTCAGACTCCGTTTCTCCTAAATAATGGCCAACATCCGCGAGTCCCGGTTCCTATGCCAGTTTCCTCTGTGGAACCTGGGGTCAGAGATTGGGCTCTGGAGGCGCGGGAGGTTTGGGATCATACCCAGGATGCGATATTGGCCTCCAAGAATCGGATGAGAGAGTCGGCTGACACTCATTGCCATCCAGCCCCTGTATTCTCCCCGGGCGACAGGGTGTGGCTCGCGGCTCGCAATATCAGAGTACGCGGGGAATCCGCTAAGTTAGCCCCCCGTTTTATTGGTCCTTTCAGAATTTTGGCCCAAATAAACCCCGTTGTGTACCTGTTACAGTTACCACGACACATGAGGATTCACAACACTTTTCATGTTTCGCTCCTTAAGTCGGTTCGCCTGTCGAAATTCTCGGAACCCCAACCTGCTCCAGACTCCAGGGGTGATGATTTCGAGGTACAGGCGATTGTGGGGTCTAAGATGGTTCATGGAAAAAAATATTACCTCGTACACTGGAGGGGCCATGGATCTGAGGATTGTTCATGGGAACCAGTGGACCACATTCATGCTCCATTGCTCATTGAGGAATATGAGTGTCAAGTGGAGGGGGATGTTAAAAGTGGCGATAATGTAAAGCGTCGGCTGTTTGCTGGATCTGAAATGGGTTCAGATTCATCAGTGGATTCTGTGGTCTCCCATTCTGGTCCAGCTGGGGCAAATGCTGCTCAGCATTGTCGTCGGTCCCAACGCCTAGCTGGTGCATGAGATGTGCAGGTTGTCTCTTGGGTATTTGTGCCTAGCAACATGAAGCATAGGTTGCAGAGGGAGACAGGGCTTCTGCAGCCTAAGTCCAAGATGCATCGCACTGAGCATGCCCGTGACATGGCGGACCGTGATTGGTGGTTTGGGAGTCAGCTGACCCGGTGACCTGGCACCGCCTGATTGGTCGCGGGTGACGTCACCAATGGTACGACGGTGGGCAGGGCTTAATCTTTAAAAGACCCGCCCACAAACATGGCGGCGCGCTCTGATCTTTGAGCAATGATGGTGTTGTGTGGACGCTTGGTCTCTTGGGCTCCACGTGTGCTTTAGTTTCTGCTAGGCAGGTGTAGTGGAAGTAGGCACGCTAGTTGAAATAGGCAGGTAGCTTCGTCTCACGGTCTGGCTCAGGCAAAGGGGTCGCCTTACACCCCAAGCAGCCTGCAGACGCCCTATCTCTGATAACACCTGTAAGCCACGTGGAGTGATACTCCTCAGTCTGGTAGCATGCCGGCTGGAGGCACGTATGCACCGGCGTGAGTCACACATGCATCCAAGCGCCAACAGCGTAGTCCCTGTGCTGCAACAGGTCTACAGATATATTATTTATCACACATCTCCCGTGTCGTCAACGGAGAAAGTGTGAATCCCTATTCCCGTTCCGGTGTGCTGTAACACGGAGGGGATTGTTATTTAAGTTGGTTGTTTCATTCTCACCCAGAAGGTGTTCGGCCGCAGTCCTCCAGGCCGCATCGCGGACCCCGGGTTCGGTTGCGTTCCATTATAATAAAGTTGTTTGCAACCGTTCCCTTAACATGACGACTGGATGAATTAACGATCTTTGGAAAGATCAATTTTGTGCAAGACTAGATAGGTCCACTAGGGCTTTCTTCACCATTATCTAGATATTGTCAATCCTTTGGATTGGTTGCTGGTCTTCCTCCTTGCCTACTTCCTTCTATTCTTCTGAGTATGATGTCCCTTTCCAGTAATTGCTCTCTTCCAGTCAATCCATAGACTAGTGTAAATGCTGTTGTCAGTCAGTCCACACCTAATTTAAATGCTGATTACAAAGCTATTCTATGAAACAGAATAAGGGATTCCTCACTTTAGAAGACTGAGGATAATGAAAAGAAATATTCCTTATGTCTCTACCTAAGATATGGTTGTGTTATACTAGGAGTTGTGTATAAAAAATATACATATGTTTACCACTAACAGTATATTCTCATGTATCAGAAAGGTGTTGTCACACCTCCGCAGGTCTAGAACGTATGCCTAGACTGACTATTATCAGTAATTAATATGAATATTAATTACCTGTTATGTGACTTTCCACATTCTTTTCTTGGAGTCCACAAGGAAACATTTCAAATCCCACCAAGTCAAAGGGCATCAGTCACCTGTAAATTTTCAAAAGAGTGATAATATGTTCCTGCTACATGCTATGCACACCAAAAAGTATAACACTCTAGGGCCAAAATGACTTATTTCAAAGATAAAGGCTGTGGTCAGTCGGTTTGCATTTTATTATAAAAATTGTAGTCAGATAGTCCACAGTCTATTTTAAATTTTCTGCTCAATCGTTTCACAGTATACTGTAAATGTGATCAGGCAGTCCACATCTAGTGTATATGCTGTGTAACATCCCTGGCGGCATTCTTGCATGGTGCACAACCTCCCACCATGCAAGACCGCAATCTTACCCTTCAGTCCAGCCTGCAAGCCGTGTTCCTGTTCATGCTGTGTGCATTCCTCTTGACTGTCTGCTTAGGGCTGCGGCCCGGTTAGTTTCTGATTCTTATAGCTGCTGTGGGCACACCCCTAATGCGTCTCCAGCTTATTGCTGTCAGTCACTAGATATTTAAACCCCCTCCACCCAGAAGGAGGTGCCTGTGCAACACCTTCACTCAGTTTGTTCTTGCAACTGTATTGCCAGGTCCTGTCCACTTACCTGTATCTTCTAGTCTGTGTCCGCCATCTCTGGTGGCTGTATACCCAGACCTGTTACCTGTGTCTACTAGTCCATCTCCGCCATCTCTGGGGGCTGTATACTCAGACCCGTTTCTGTATCTCGTTGCAGTAGCAGTTCCTGTCTGAACTGTCTCCTAGTCTGTTACTTGTTTTGTCTTTATGTCTGTACCCTCCCTTTTCCTGCATTGACTGAACCTGCACCTAGCTCCAATTCGTTGTCTCTGTACTTATGTTTGTGAGTTTTGTGTCAACTAGCTACTTCATTGTAAGTACCTTGTGTGTATCTAGTTCTGCTTGTCTCCTTTCCCTTCCTTTGTATCTACCTTCTGTGTTCTAGCCATCTTTCTGTATTCTCCTATGTGTTCCATGGGAACAGAGCCCTGTCCTCTCTGCCTGCTTCGTCAGCCCTGTTCTGTTCTGCCTTGTCCACTGCTCGAGCGGTTCCTTTCTGCTCTGCCTTGTATACCGCACCTGCGGTTTAGCTCTGCTCCGCTTGTTCTCCGCGTCTGCGTTTTTTTTGCTCTGCTTTGCTTGTCTACCTCATCTGCGGGTTTTGCTCTGTTCAGCTTTGTCTACCGCATCTGCGGTTTTGCTCTGCTTTGCTTGTCTACCTCATCTGTGGTTTTGCTCTGCTTTGCTTGTCTACCGCATCTGCGGGTTTTGCTCTGCTCAGCTTTGTCTACCGCATCTGCGGTTTTGCTCTGCTCAGCTTTGTCTACAGCATCTGCGGTTTTGCTCTGCTTTGCTTGTCTACCGCATTTGCGGGTTTTGCTCTGCTCTGCTTGTCTACCGCATCTGGGGGTTTTGCTCTGCTCAGCTTGTCTACCGCATCTGCGGTTTTGCTCTCTGCCTAGTCTACCGCTCCGTCGGTTCCTTTCTGCTTTGCCGTGTTCACCGCACCTGCGGTTTAGATTTGCTCTGCTAGCTCACCGCTCCGGCGGTTCCTCTTTGCTCTGCCTTGTTCACCGCACTTGCGGTTTAATTCTGCTCTGCCTTGTCCTCCGCTCCGGCGGTTTTGCTTTACTCTACTTGTCTACCGCGTCTGCGGCTCTGTTCCTGTCTCCCAGTCTGTACTGGACTCTATCCAGCTTGGGCTCCAACCTGCTAGTACCCACCTGTCCGCACTCCAGCCATGCTTGCTAGTACCCCATCTGTCTGCACACCAGCCTTGCTTACTAGTACCCCCCCTGTCTGCATACCTGCCATGCCTGCCAGTGCCCACCTGTCTGTATGCCAGCTTAACCTGCCTGTTCCTGCATTCTCCAGTGTGGGTCAACAGCTGTGACCGGGGTATGACCTGGTGTAGCACCTGGTCCCTCTGCTCGGTTCCTTCTTGGTTCACGGAGTCGTTAGCCGCCGTGCTACCTTGGTCGGATCGGGTTGATACTTAGTTACGCCCCTCCAAGCACTCCTCGGTTCATGGTACAGTGGGAACACTAATCATGCTCACGCCTGTCAGACCGGGCGTGAGCGTAACATGCTGTGGTCAGTCAGTCCATTCTTTATAATTAATGGCCTTCGGTTGAAACTCGAGCCATGACGACTTGATGAATTAATGATCTCAAGGAAGATCAATCTTGTGCAAGACTAGATAGGTGTTATGTTCTGCTACCAGAGCTAAGGAAAGAGAGGAGATCTGTCCCTACGATAGAACTCAGCTTTATCCCTACGATGTAACAGGGGACCTGATCCTGCGATCAGACCTGCTAAAGTCCTAAGCTAGTCTGTACGGAGACCTATAGATGTGGGGAAGGAATCCCTACAAGTACTAAGGACTGGGAGGAAAATGGACACCTCCTAACAGAAATAGTAGCAGACAGACGAACAAACAAAATATATAGAACACTGAGGTCCGTAGACCAAGCAAACTAACAGAGTTAGATACAGAGCACAGGCTAGCTAAAGAGTAGAAATACAATGAAGTCCAGCAAAGCCAGAAGGGCGGAGCAGGATTAAATAGGCCAACAAGGTCATGTGACCAGCAAAGGAAAAAACCTAAGAGCAAGGTTCTAACAGTACCCCCCCTTCTAAGAGGATCCTCCGGATCCCCTAGGACCAGGCTTATCAGGAAATCTCCTGTGAAACGCTCTGATAAGTCTGGACGCGGAAACATCATCTGACCTCACCCAAGAGTTATCCTCGGGTCCGAAACCTTTCCAGGCCACAAGATACTGCAAACTACCTCTATACCGTCTAGAGTTAAGGATGCGAGAAATTTCATATTCCCCGTCCTCCACCAGCGGAGGAACAGAGGCAGAGGCGTCACCATCCGACACAACAGCTTTTTTTAACAGAGAGACATGAAATACCGGATTAATTCTCCAGGAGGTAGGAACCTCCAACCTAACAGCAGATTGGTTGACAACCTGAAGCACCTTAAAGGGCCCTACAAACTTGGGACCCAATTTCTTAGAAGGAATCCTCAACCGCAGATTCCTAGAGGACAACCAAACCATGTCACCAACAGCGAACAAAACCTCCTGTCGTTTCCTATCAAAGTAGTCTTTAGATTTTCTGTTGGCCTCCTGAAGATTACCACGCACATCCGTCCAAACTCTCTCCAAATCACCGGAAAAATTCTCCTCCTCAGGCACAGCAGATCCCAACTTGGAGAACGACCCAAACGACGGATGTCTCCCAGAACAACAAAAAAAAGGCGAACAACCAGCAGAAGAAGATGTATGATTGTTCAGAGCAAATTCAGCAAGTGGCAGAAACTCAGACCACCCCTCTTGATTGTCTGCCACAAAACAACGCAAGAACTGCTCAACATCCTGGTTTTTCCTTTCTGTCTGGCCATTAGATTCAGGATGATATCCGGACGAGAACGACAAATGAACTCCCAACCTGTCACAAAAGGCACGCCAAAAACGAGCCACGAACTGAGGACCCCTATCAGAAACAATGTCAGTAGGAACGCCATGAAGTCTGACAATTTCCTTGACAAAGGCCTTAGCGAGAGTTTTAGCGCAGGGCAGTTTGACGAAGGGAACCAAGTGACACATCTTGCTAAAACGGTCCACGACCACCCAGATGACAGTAAAACCCTCAGAGGGGGGAAGGTCAGTTATAAAGTCCATAGCCAAATGTGTCCAAGGAGCACTGGGAACCTCCAAAGGACAAAACAACCCCGCAGCAGGAGTATGTAAGGACTTAGATCTAGCACATATAGTACATTGACGCACCCACTTAATGACTTCCTTCTGCCATCCAGGCCATCAAAAACTGCGACCCACCAGTCTCTTGGTCTCAGAGATTCCGGGATGACCTGCCAACCGAGATTCGTGACACTCAACAAACAAATCTCTCCTAAAGGTCCCAGGCACAAACAACCTCCCATGAGGAGTGTTAGATGGGGCATTCTCCTGTGCTTTAAGAATCTCATCTTCCAAAACGGAGTCCAAAGCAGCTATCACAACACCTTCTTGTAAAATGTTCTCCTCTTTCTCAGCACCGACTATGGGAGATAAACTGCGAGACAAGGCATCCGCCTTAACATTCTTAGTACCAGGGATGTAAGTAACGGAGAAATTAAACCGCGAGAAAAACAGTGCCCACCTAGCCTGACGGGCATTCAGGCGCTTGGCAGCATCAAGATATATCAGATTTTTATGATCCGTAAGAACCTGAACGGGAAATTCCGCACCTTCCAAGAAGTGGCGCCAGTGTTCAAATGCGAGTTTAATAGCCAATAATTCCCGATTACCAATATCGTAATTCAGTTCAGTCTCCGAAAAAATTTTTGAAAAAAAGGCACAGGGATGTAATCCATCCCCGTTATCCTGAGACAATACTGCGCCAACCCCCACAGAGGAAGCATCAACCTCAACCAAAAACGGCTTAGTCACATCAGGCTGCATAAGAATGGGAGCAGAGGTGAACCTCTCCTTGAGATACACAAAAGCTTCAATAGCCTCAGAAGACCACTGAACCGCATCAGCACCTTTCCTGGTGAGATCGGTCAGAGGTTTGACAATACTAGAAAAATTTTTTATGAATTTTCTGTAATAATTGGCGAAACCTAAAAACCTCTGTATCGATTTCAAACCAATAGGCCTAGGCCATTCCTGTACAGCTTGAACTTTAACCGGGTCCATCTCAAAACCTTCGCTGGAGATAATGTAACCCAAAAAACTAATTCTCTGTACAGCGAACTCACATTTCTCCAGCTTAGCAAAAAGCGAATTGTCCATTAACAACTGTAATACCTCACGTACGCTCTGCCAATGAGACTCCAGATCCGGCGAATAAATCAAAATGTCATCCAAATACACAACCACATTTTTGCCGATCAAAGGTCTAAGGATGTCATTAATAAGATTCTGAAAAAATGCAGGAGCATTAGTAAGACCAAAAGGCATAACCAGATTCTCAAAATGACCCACAGGAGTGTTAAAAGCAGTCTTCCATTCGTCACCCTCCTTCATGCGCAACAGATTGTATGCCCCCTTAAGGTCAATTTTAGAGAACCACTTGGCCCCCATTAACTGGTTAAACAGATCAGGAATCAATGGCAGTGGGTAAGGATTGCGTACAGTAATTTTGTTAATCTCACGAAAATCCAGACAAGGACGTAAACCGCCGTCCTTTTTTTTTACAAAAAAATATCCAACCGCCACAGGAGACTTAGAGGGCCTAATGTGACCGGCGGCCAAACTTGTCTGTATGTATTCCTCCAAAGCCTTCCTCTCAGGAATAGTAAGGTTAAATAAACGACTTTTAGGAAGAGTCGCTCCAGGGACAAATTCAATAGAACAATCATAGTCTCTATGGGGAGGCAAAACCTGCGATTCCTTCTCAGAAAAAACTCTCCAAAAATCCTGAATAGGAACAGGCAATTCTCCCCTATCCACAGCTGCAATACGCCCGTTACAACACTTGTCATAACATTTATGGCTCCAGGATTTAATTTCACTGGTAGACCAATCCAGTACAGGATTGTGAAATTTTAACCAGGGCAATCCCAATATTACTGGAGAAGGCAAGTTATTCAAAACTACCAAATCCAATTTCTCATGGTGAACACCATTAATAGTGAGAGGAAATTCACAGACCTTGAGAGTAATATTCTTCAAAGGGGAACCATCCACAGAAACCACAGCAATGGGGGAGGACAAAGGTTCGGGTTTTAAATTGAGTTTTTTCAAGAATCCCCCATCAATTACATTCAGAGTAGACCCACAATCGACAAACACCCGAAATTCCATTAATTTTTCCTGAGCAATCGTGGAAGCAGCTAAAAATACACCCTTGGAATTTAAACAGGCAATACGGGCATGACTGACCATTTTTTTTTCTTTCTTCATACGAAGCTCACAGCCTTTAATCAAATGACCAGATTTTCCGCAATAGAAACACAAGCCTTCAAAAAATCTACGGTCTTTTTCTTGAGAGCGAGGTGCCACCGATCCAATCTCCATCGGTTCACCACTGTTAGTACACACATTCTCATAACCAGAAACTGACATAGCAGAGGATTTGCTCTCATTAACCCTTGCACGCAGTCTCCTATCCACCCGTATAGCTAATTGCATAGCCTGTTGCAAATCTTCAGGTGTAGGATAAGCAATTAGCAGGTCTTTAACCCTTTCATTGAGCCCAGCAAGAAATAGACTTTTCAGAGCAGAATCGTTCCACCCTGTTTGAGTAGACCAACGACGGAAATGAGTACAATATTTTTCCACATTACCTGATCCCTGTTTCAAACGTCTCAACTCAGTCTCAGCTGATGCGACACGGTCAGGATCATCATATAATAGTCCCAAAGCAGAAAAAAAACTATCCACTGATCTGAAGCATGTATCACTAGGTTGCAAAGAAAAGGCCCACTCCTGAGGCTCTTTGCGCAAAAGTGACATTATGAACCCTATGCGCTGGGATTCATCCCCAGAGGACTTGGGTCTCAAACGAAAATACAATAAGCAAGCATTTTTAAATGAGAAAAATTCTCGGTGTTCACCAAAAAGTAAATCCGGCAAACATACCTTAGGCTCCAAGAAATGTGCTCCAGGACAGTTACTCACGTGCTGACGGAGCTCGGCCACCTCCAGAGATTGTCCCTGCAGGCGATGAGCCAAATCCTGAACCGACACCATGATGGAACAGAAAAATCTTTCCTTAGAGAATTTGCAGGCTGGACTTACTGTTATGTTCTGCTACCAGAGCTAAGGAGAGAGGAGATCTGTTCCTACGATAGAACTCAGCTTTATCCCTACGATGTAACAGGGGACCTGATCCTGCGATCAGACCTGCTAAAGTCCTAAGCTAGTCTGTACGGAGACCTATAGATGTGGGGAAGGAATCCCTACAAGTACTAAGGACTGGGAGGAAAATGGGACACCTCCTAACAGAAATAGTAGCAGACAGACAAACAAACAAAATATATAGAACACTGAGGTCCGTAGACCAAGCAAACTAACAGAGTTAGATACAGAGCACAGGCTAGCTAAAGAGTAGAAATACAATGAAGTCCAGCAAAGCCAGAAGGGCGGAGCAGGATTAAATAGGCCAACAAGGTCATGTGACCAGCAAAGGAAAAAACCTAAGAGCAAGGTTCTAACAATAGGTCCACTAGGGTCTTCTTCACCATTATCTTGATAGTATCAATCCATTGGATTGGTTGCTGGTCTTGCTCTTTGCTTTCTTCCTTCTATACTTCAAAGTCTGATGTCCTTTTCCATTGATTGCTGTCTTTCATTCAATCCTTAGACTAGTGTAAATGCTGTTGTTAGTCAGTCCACAACTAATTTAAATGCTATGGACTGTCAGTCCTTTTAAATGCTGTGGTCATTCAGTCCACAGTGTCTTAATAGTGTGGTTAGTCTCATATAATCGCGGTATTGATTGTTACATCGCTGATTACAAGGCTATTCTCTGAAATCGAATAGGGGATTCCTCACTTTAGAAGACAGAGGTTGGCCCACAGTCTACTGTAAATATGATCAGGCAGTCCACAACTAGTGTGAATGCTGTGGTCAGTCAGTCCATTTTTTATTATTAACGGCCTTCGTTTGAGACTCTAGCCATGACAACTGGATGAATTAACGATCTTTGGGAAGATCAATTTTGTGCAAGACTAGATAGGTCCACTAGGGTTTTCCTAACCATTATCTTGATAGTGTCAATCCCTTGGATTGGTTGCTGGTCTTCCTATTTGCCTACTTCCTTCTATTCTCCCGAGTATGATGTCCCTTTCCAGTAATTGCTGTTTTCCATTCAATCCTTAGACTAGTGGAAATGCTGTTGTCAGTCAGTCCACAACTAATTCAAACGCTGTGGACTGTCAGTCCTTTTAAATGTTGTAGTCATTTAGTCCACAGTGTAATTTTAATACTGTGGTCAGTCTCTTGTAATCGCGGTATTGATTGTTACACCGCTGATTACAAGGCTATTCTATGAAATAGAATAGGGGATTCCTCACTTTAAAAGACAGAGGTTGGCCCACAGTCTAGTCTACTGTAAATATGATCAGGCAGTCCACACCTAGTGTGAATGCTGTGGTCAGTCAGTCCATTTTTTATTATTAACGGCCTTGGGTTGAAATTCGAGCCATGACGACTGGATGAATTAACGATCTTTAGGAAGATCAATTTTGTGAAAGACTACATAGGTCCACTAGGCTCTTCACCACCGTTATCTTGATAGTATCAATCCTTAGGATTGGCTGCTGGTCTTCCTCTTTGCTTTCTTCCTTCTATACTTCAAATTATAATGTGTTTTTCCAGTGATTGCTGTCTTCCAGTCAATCCTTAGACTAGTGTAAATGCTGTTGTCAGTCAGTCCACAACTAATTCAAACGCTGTGGACTGTCAGTCCTTTTAAATGCTGTGGTCATTCAGTCCACAGTGTAGTCTTAATAATGTGGTCAGTCTCTTGTAATCCCGGTATTGATTGTTACACCGCTGATTACAAGGCTATTCTATGAAATAGAATAAGGGATTCCTCCTTTTAAAAGACAGAGGTTGGCCAACAGTCTAGTCTATTGTAAATGTAGTCAAGCAGTCCACACCTAGTGTGAATGCTATACTCAGGCAGTCCACACCCAGTGTGAATGCTGTGGTCAGTCAGCCCATTTTTTATTAACGGCCTTCGGATGAAACTCGAGCCATGACGACTGGATGAATTAACGATCTATAGGAAGATCAATTTTGTGAAAGACTACTTAGGTCCAGTAGGGTCTTCTCCACCGTTATCTTGATAGTGTCAATTCTTTGGATTGGCTGCTGGTCTTACTCTTTGCTTTCTTTCTTCTATACTTCAAAGTATGATGTCCTTTTCCAGTGATTGCTGTCTTCCAGTCAATCCTTAGACTAGTGTAAATGCTGTTGTCAGTCAGTCCACACCTAATTTATATGCTGTGGACTGTCAGTCCTCGTAAATTTTGTGGTCAATTGGTCAACAGTGTAGTCTTAATGCTGTGGTCAGTCTCTTGTAATCGCGGTATTGATTGTTACACCGCTGATTACAAGTCTATTCTATAAAACAGACTAAAGGATTCCTCACTTTAGAATACAGAGGATAAGGAAAAGAAATGTTCCTTATGTCTCTACCTAAGATATGGTTGTGTTATACTAGGAGTTGTGTATAGAAAATATACATATGTAAACCACTAACAGTATATTCTCATCTATCAGAAAGGTGTTGTCACACCTCCGCAGGTCTAGAACTTATGCCTAGACCGACTATTATCAGTAATTAATATGAATATTAATTACCTGTTATGTGACTTTCCACATTCTTTTCTTGGAGTCCACAAGGAAACATTTCAAATCCCACGATGTCAATGGGCGTCAGTCACCTGTAAATATTCAAAAGAGTGATAATATGTTCCTGCTACATGCTATACACACCAAAAAGTATAACACTCTAGGGCCAAAATTACTTATTTCAAAGATAAAGACTGTGGTCAGTCGGTCTGCATTTTATTATAAAAATTGTAGTCAGACAGTCCACTATAAATTTTATGCTCAATTGGTTCACAGTCTACTGTAAATGTGGTCTGGCAGTCCACATCTAGTGTATATGCTGTGGTCAGTCCATATTTTATTATTAAAGGCCTTTGGTAGAAACTCTAGCAATGATGTGTTGGGTGTTTGCTGGATCTGAAATGGTTTCAGAATCATCAGTGGATTCTATGGTCTACCATTCTGGTCCAGCCAGGGCAGATGCTGCTCAGCATCATTATCAGTCCCAACGACTAGCTGGTGCATGAGATGTGCAGGTTGTCTCTTAGGTATTTGTGCCTAGCAACATGAAGCATAGGTTGCGGAGGGAGACAGGGCTTCTGCAGCCTAAGTCCAGGATGCATCGCACTGAGCATGCCCGTGACATGGCGGACCGTGATTGGTGGTTTGGGAGTCAGCTGACCCGGTGACCTGGCACCGCCTGATTGGTCGTGGGTGACGTCACCAATGGTGCGACGGTGCGCAGGGCTTAATCTTTAAAAGACCCGCCCACAAATATGACTGCGCGCTCTGATCTTTGAGCAATGATGGTGTGTGGACGCTTGGTCTCTTGGGCTCCACGTGTGTTTTAGTTTCTGCTAGGCAGGTGTAGTGGAAATAGGCAGGCTAGTTGAAATAGGCAGGTAGCTTCGTCTCACGGTCTGGCTCAGGCAAAGGGGTCGCCTTACACCCCAAGCCGCCTGCAGACCCCCCAGGCTGCATCGCGGACCCCGGGTTCGGTTGCGTTCCATTATAATAAAGTTGTTTGCAATCGTCCCCTTAACAGTATCAGAGCGCCAGGGTCTTACTGAACATGGCTGACAAACAGCAACTGCAGCGCTATATACAGCAACTTGAGGCCAGACTTAGGACTCTGGAACAAGCTGCCCCGGTCGCTGATATCACTGCAGTAGCTACCCTGGCAGCTTCTCAAGCAGCCAATCTGGTTAACACGGCTGCGGAGAATGCTGCGACAGCTGCAACTGCCCCATTACCCCGTTTTGCTCTCCCAGAAAAATTTTCTGGGGACAGTAAATCCTGCAGGGGTTTTATTAATTTATGCTCCATTCATTTGAAGATGATGGAGGCACGGTTCCCAAAGTGGGTTATTTCATCTCATTACTCTCCCACAGGGCTCTGGAGTGGGCTACTCCTCTATGGGAGCGGAATGATCCGGTTGTGGCTAATGCGGGTCTTTTCCTTAAGACCCTAAAGAGTGTGTTCCTAGGTCCTCAGGTCATGCATGATAAGCTCTTAAGCTTCTTGCGTTGATCCAGGGTTCGGCCACTGCCAGCCACTATGCCATCCAGTTCAGAACCTTAGCGGCTGAACTGGATTGGCCTGAGCGGTCGCTTATGCCGGTGTTTTGGAGGGGGTTGGCAGGGCATATTAAAGATGCTCTAGCTACCAGAGAGATCCCAACCTCTCTGAAAGAGTTGATCACTCTCGCTAACCGAATAGATCTGCGTCATGCAGAACGCAAGTTAGAGCTGGAGGTTTCCAGACCCCGGTTTCGGAGAATTTCTTCCTGGGGTAAGAATTGTGTGCCTCAATGTATGGTTACAGCCGCCCGGAGGGTAGTCTCAGAGCCTTCTCCCGACTTGTCCGCTCTGCCAGTACAATATCGTAGTTTTGCGGACGTCTTTTCCAAAAAGGGTGCAGAGACTCTACCCCCCCACCGACCGTATGACTGTCCTATTGACTTGGTCCCCGGTACGGAGCCCCCTTGCGGTAGGGTTTATCCCCTCTCTGTACCCGAGACCCAGGCCATGTCAGACTAGATCAAAGAGAACCTGGCCCGGGGGTTTATCTGAAAATCGGTCTCTCCTGCTGGAGCGGGGTTTTTCTTCATCCAGAAGAGGGTGATTTACGTCCCTGCATTGATTACAGAGGACTAAATGCCATCACCATCAAAAATAAATACCCTCTGCCCCTTATTTCTGAACTATTCGACATGTTGCGAGGGGCTAACATCTTCACTAAATTGGACCAGCGAGGGGCCTATAATCTTGTGCGAATCCGTGAGGGTGACGAGTGGAAAACAGCCTTTAACACTCGTGATGGTCATTACGAGTAGTGTTGAGCCACCCCCGTAGTGTTCGAGTTCGGTTCGGTTCGTCGAACACCCGTGTGTTCGCCGAACTGTTCGTCGAACTGTTCGTCGAACACCTTCGAACACCGTTAAAACCAATGGCAGGCAAACAAAAACACATAGAAACACATAGAAAACACCTTCAAAGGTGTCCAAAAGCTGACAAACTGCTCAGAAGACACAACTAACACATGGAAAAGTGACAAGTACATATAGTCATGCGAAAAGAAAAGAGGTGGAGGAGTAAATGGAGGGGGAGACACAGATATAGGCATGTCATGCCCTTCTAAAATCCAAAAAGTGAGAAGCCGAGACGGCCAGTCCGCTCCTGCCCGTGCCACCTCCGTGTCGCCGGGTTTGTGCCAGAGCCGCGGTGAACCCTGACGGCCAGCCCCCCTCTCCCAATACTGGTGCCTGTCCGCTGGTGGGTCGAGAGAGCCCCCCTGTGGTGGAGGCAGCTCTAAGCTTTTTAATTTAAATTGTCCCTCTAATTTGAATGAATACACTTTAAATCCATTTACAAGGATCTATTAGAGGGCAAGTCTCATGCCAGCAGCCGCGTAATTCCAGCTCCAGTAGCGTCCACTAAAGCTGCTGCAGTTAAAAAGCTTTTATAAGGATCGAGCTCGGCTGTCCACCGCAAGGCATCCTAGTGCCAGTCCCAGCCCCTATGCCTTGGGGTGCCTCCTGATGCTCTTCACTAAGTATCCCGTGGTCCCGAAGCATTTCCTTTGAAAAAATTAAGTGTCCAAACTACAGGTGGTGTAGCTTGCTTAACAGCCGGGATAATCCGCTGACTAGCAGACACTGCTACTAGGCACAAAGTATTTCCTGGGCTAGATGCAGTTAAAAATTTGTAAGTAGATACTCTCGTTGGATGCTGAGAAAGCATTCCATAGAGTCTCCTGGCACGCCATATATGATTCTCTTAAAAAGCTTGGGGTAGGGGTCTAGGGGACCCTTTTATAGCCAAAATCACAGCCCTGTATCACAATACGTCACCTAGGCTGAAGATAAATGGAACTGTAGCACCGAGGGCTCGGTTGCTACAGACGTATTGCACCTCACCCAGAGGTGTGATATCTCACTCTCAGATAAGGATGGAGTGTGGATCAGGACCCGACACCTGCATGCATTACACCACATTGCCGTGGGGCAGGGCGACCAATATGCCCCTGAGATGGGCACGACAGTCCCTGTCCCTGGCTGGAGTGGGGGGAGGGAACACTGAGGAAGGGGAACCCTGCAGTGCAGGAGCAGGGAGGAAGCAGTTCCTGGGTGCATTGAGAAGGGAGTATAAAAGGTGGGCACCATCTTAGTTCAGTGCAGAGAAGTCTGAGCAGAAGTGGCAGGGAGCAGGGGCTCTGCATGAGCTCTGCTCCGGAGACGGGCCTAGTAACAGAGGCCCAGGCCTGCAAGAGGGAGAAGGAAGGAAGAGGAGCGGAGAAGGCTCCAGGAACGAGGAATGAAGGGATCCCAGGGGTGCGGACGGGCGAGTCGCCACCGCACGCCCGAATCCACCTGCGTGGAGGGGTCAGGCCAAAGGGGGAGACCGGTCACCGAACTAGTGGAGGCAGGAAACGACCCTCAGCTAGAAACCGGAGGCTCTGACATTTTATGTGGCGCAGCCCCTTGCTCCACCCGCTAGGAAGGCACCACATAGGGTCAGGGAAACTGGCGCCAAGTTTACCAAGAGGAGGCCCGAGGCAGCCGGACAGAAGTGTTGGTAAGAAAGGCCAGACA
This sequence comes from Phyllobates terribilis, assembly GCF_046119375.1. Taxonomy (NCBI): domain Eukaryota; kingdom Metazoa; phylum Chordata; class Amphibia; order Anura; family Dendrobatidae; genus Phyllobates; species Phyllobates terribilis. The sequence continues at coordinate 753,157,369 of NW_027362764.1, forward strand.
AAGGACACACAAAGGGGGTCCTGTGAAGCGCTCCAAAGTTATCTGGGAGTTGTCTGAGCCCCTCACCTGGTGAGCACAGTACGACGTGGGCAGCCGTTACCTGCAGACGTGGTCTGGATAATAAGAACTGTGAGTAAAGGCCCTGAACTGCATCACTGACTCCGTGTCGTTACTGCTGCTGCCCTGCACCATCACCCCCATCCTCCGCATACACTGCCCTGAGGCTATACTCCTCCCGTGGGGAGTTATGCTACGCTCTGCTGCACCCACAACACCAGCCTTAGCGGTCTGCCCTGTAGCGGCGGTTCACTCTGACCGCAATCCACGGGTGGCGTAGTCGGACATTTAAACATCAAAACCACATAAATAGTTCCGCCACTGGTTTGACCGCCCTGAGCCACGGAACCGGATCGCCGCCACGAAGACTACAACCACCAGCATCCACCAAAAAGGGTCCGGCTCCGGGTGTCCCAAGGCCCAGGGGGTGCGTCAGAACATTTTCATCACCTTTCACAATCACCAATGGGACAAGGCAGGGATGTCCTCTGTCCCCTCTCTTATACATCCTAGTGACGGAGCACCTGCTCTCATCAATTCGCCATAACCCCAATATTAGGTGGATTGAGGTGGGAGGCACCGAGTACAAGTGCTCTCTATTTGCTGATGATGTCCTAGTATATATCACTCAATCACATATATCCATCCCTGCTGCTATGGCTGAAATAGATCACTTTGTTACATGGTAAAATTTTAAAATCAATGCAGCGAAGTCTGAGGCCCTCGATGTCTCCCTCCCTAAATCCATATAGGATTCCATCCAGTCCAACTTTCCCTTTGCCTGGCCCTCACAGGGTATCAAATACTTAGGAATTCCTATTCATAGAGACTTCTCCCATCTATGTTATCTTAATTTTGGGCCCTTTATTGAACAATTCCATACAGACCACGGTTGGCAAGTTAGAACTGTAAGATTCACTACGTGAACCACTGGTGTTTTGTGGAAAAGCACATGTACACCGCGTTCCAAATTATTATGCAAAAAGTGTTTAGGAGTGATAAGGGAAGAATTTGTTTGTTTGTCAGTTAAACTCATTGATGGTGATGTGTGTCAGGGCTCTTTATATCACTGTAAGCAATTGCAGACACCTGTGCTAATTAGTTTCGCAGGTGTGTCCAATGAAAGGCAAGACTACTTAAGAAGGCTCTCTCACATTATTAAGCAGCCTACATTTTCTGCCAAAATGGGAAAGAAAAAGGATGTGTCGGCTGCTGAGAAGCAACAAATTGTGGAGTGTTTAGGTCAAGGCATGACTACAATCAACATTGTGCGATGATCATTACGAAGTGTCTTGGCAATCAAGAAGTATGTAGCTGATTCACAGTACACACGTGTGCGTGCTGATAAGGGCAAATTGAGGACTCTTTCCTACAGGCAATTACGTCAGGTTGAAACAGCAGCGGCAAAAAAGCCTTGTCATAGCAGCAGACAAGTTTTTGAAGCTGCTTGTGCCTCCAACGTCCCCCGAACAACAAGATGCAGGGTCCTTCAGAGGTTTGCAGCTGTGCATATGCCATCCTGTCGACCTCCTCTATCCACTTCACACAAGCAGAAACGTCTCCAGTGGGCCAAACATTACATGAAGACTGATTTCAAAACTGTTTTGTTCACGGATGAGTGCCGTGCAGCGCTCGATGGTCCAGATGAATGGAGTGGAGGATGGCTGGTTGATGGACACCCCACGCAAACACGGCTACAGCGCCAACAAGGAGGAGGTGGAGTAATGTTTTGGGCTGGAATCATGGGGAGAGAGATTGTCGGCCCCTTTAGGATCCCTGAAGGAGCTAAAGATGAACTCCATAATGTATGTGGATTTTCTCAAACAGCACTTCCTGCCATGGTTCAAGAAGAAGAACCGTGTATTTCACAGCAAGATCATTTTTCTGCATGATAATGCACCATCTCATGCTGCACATAAAACATCTGCATCTCTGGCTGATATGGGCATAAAAGGGGACAAACTTATGGTGTGACCCCCATGCTCCCCTGACCTCTACCCCATTCAGAACCTTTGGAGCATCATTAAAAGGAGTGTCTATGATGGCGGGAGGCAGTTCACATCTAAGCAACAGCTCTGGGAGGGTATTCTGTCCTCATGCAAAACAATTGAAGCAGAAACCATCCAAAACCTGACAAATTCAATGGACGAGAGAGTTCAGAAGCTCCTTTCGAACAAGGGGTCCTATGTGAAAATGTAACATCACCTAGAATAAAGTTTTGAGTTGAAAACTGTTTGATTTCAGTTTCTAACAACCTGCTAATGCTTATAATTTCAAAAATGACCATTTTTTTGGTCTTTATTAAAATGAAAAGGTTGATTGAAAAGTTTGGGGGATCTAAGAGTGTGGCAACCCAGTAGTCATGATTACTTCGAATTCTGACAATATGAGGGTCATGCTGCAGGTAGTGCAGCAAGAAGGCACTTATGTGTTTTGCGCATCTCGGAGCCCCAAAATTATTTTCCGGGCTAGATGCAGCTAAAAATTATTTTTAATTTTAAATCTGGTGAAGCTTATTATAGATGGCCTAATAGGATCAGTGCTGCACACTGCTACAAAGCCCAAATTATTTTCCAGTCAAGATACAGATAAACATGATTAGTAATTTGAAAGCTTAAAACGGTTGGTAGGGTGATTTTAACCAATCATCAAGCTTTTACTCTCCCCAGGATGACACAGGGGTAGAAAAGTCGTTTCGGATCCATGATTTGTTCATCTTTATGAACGTGAGTCTGTCTACATTATCAGTGGAGAGCCGCGTGCGCTTATCTGTCAGCACACCACCAGCAGCACTGAACACACGTTCAGACAGAACGCTGGCTGCGGGGCATGACAAGATCTCCAAGGCGTAAGTGGCTAGCTCCGGCCATTTATCCAGATTGGAAGCCCAAAAAGAGCAAGGGTCCAGTGACACAGTCGTGGCTTCAATGTTTACTTGGAGATACTCCTGTACCATCGTCTCTAGGCGTTGACTATGTGTCAGACTTCTTGTCTCCTGTGGCCTTGCAAAGGATGGGCTAAAAAAGTGGTGAAATGATTCCGCAAAATTGATGTTACCAGCAGATACTGTGGTTCTGTTACGGTTTGAGTGCTGAACACTTGACGGTCCCACGGTTGGCAAGTTGGAACTGTGAGATTCACTACGTGCACCACTGGTATTTTGTGGAAAAGCACATGTAAGATTCTGCAACAGTCTCTGCTGATACTCCTGCATGCGTGCATCCCTTTCTATGGCAGGAATAATTTCTGCAAATTTACTTTTGTACCGGGGATCTAACAGTGTGGCAACCCAGTAGTCAGGATTATTTCTAATTCTCACAATTCGAGGGTCATGTTGCAGGTAGTGCAGCAAGAAGGCACTCATGTGTGTTGCGCATACAGGAGCACCAAGTCCCTGTTGTGTTGGTGGCGAGGTAGCAATCATGCTTCCTTCCTCTGTCCTCTCCCCCCAACCTCGCACAACAGAAATGTGATCAAGGTCTCCCTCATCTGATGAGTCTTCCATCAGTTCGTCCTCCACTTCTTCCTGGGCTCCTGCACCTTCCTCACTAGTTTGGCTGCTACCATGCGCCCTGGTAAAATCATCTCCCCCACCCTCACATGCCTGCCGCCTTGGTGCTGCCGACCGTCTGGACCTTGCAGATGTTAGCCCTTCCGCATACAACTCCTCCTCCTCTACTTCCTCCACCTCCTCTTGTGCCACCACCTGACTCCGAATTCTGTTTAACATGTGCTCCAGCATGTAAATCACCGGAATAGTCATGCTGATAATGGCATCGTCAGCACTAAACATCTTCGTCGCCATTTCAAAACTGTGCAGAAGGGTGCATAGGTCCCTGATCTGAGACCACTCCTCCAGCGTGATTTGCCCCACCTCTGAATCTCGTTGGCCCAGGCTATACGTCAGAACGTATTGCACCAGGGCTTGTCGGTGCTGCCACAGTCGCTGCAACATGTGCAGAGTTGAATTCCACCGGGTAGGCACATCGCATTTTAGCCGGTGAAGTGGCAGGCCCAACGACTTCTGTAGAGATGTAAGTCGCTGAGCTGCGGGATGCGAACGGCGGAAGTGAGCACACAGCGACCGTGCCCTCTGCAGAAGGCCATCTAGTCTGGGATAGTGGGCTAAAAATTGCTGGACAACCAGGTTCAACACGTGAGCCATACAAGGCACGTGTGTGACATTGCCCCGGCGAAGGGCCGCACCCAGGTTTGCAGCATTGTCGCACACGGCCTTCCCTGGTTTCAGGTCCAGTGGAGACAACCATTCATGAAATTGGTTCTCCAGAGCTGACCACAACTCCTCAGCTGTGTGACTCACATTTCCCAGACATTTCAATGTAAAAACCGCCTGATGACGTTGAGCCCTACTGCCAGCATAGTAAGGAGGTGTGCAGGATCCCTTCTGCGCAGTTAGAAAGCTTGTGGCATGACCAGACAGCCTTTGGGTGCAGGTGGAAGACCGAGAGGAGGTTGAGGAGGCAGAAGCAGTGGAGGAAAAATGACATAAAGAGGATTGACGCACAACTCGTGGGGACGGCAAGACTTGGACAGCAGCCCCTTGTCCTGCTGTCACCATAGTTACCCAGTGCCCAGTCAGCGACATGTAACGCCCCTGTCCATGCCTACTCGTCCAAGTGTCTGTGGTGAAATGCACCCTGTCACACACAGAGTTTCTCAAAGAAGCGGTGATGTTGTGTGCGACATGCTGGTGGAGCGCAGGCACACCTTTCTTTGAGAAGTAGTGCCGACTGGGCATCTGGTACTGGGGCACTGCGACGGACATAAGGTCTCGAAAATCCTCTGTGTCCACCAGGCGGAAAGGCAGCATTTCTGTAGCCAAGAGCTTGCAGATGGTGAAATTCAACCTCTTAGCTTTCTCATGGCTAGGAGGAAATGGTCTTTTACTTGTCCACATCTGAGGGACCGAGGGCTGGCTATTGTGCTTAGACGGGGTTGATAAGGGTGTCCCCGGCAAACTGCCGGTCTGTGAGGAAGATGCAGGCGGACATGTTAGGTTGCCTTGATCCAAAGGTGGTGCTATCGATGTCGGACAGCGCTCAAGACCAGCTGGTGTTACCACCTCCAAAGAAAATGATGACCTGCCAATCACGCTGGCTGTTGCGGGTAAAGAGGTGGCAGGTCTGCGCCCCAAAACAGGTGTGACTGCTGTCCCCCCAGTCACAGAGGATGAAGAGGCCGCGGATGCACAAGATATGGCAGACGGTGGTTGGCCCGGCCGGCTAGACCGCATTGTAGCACACTGAGCTTCCCACTGCAACTTATGCTTCATGTCCATGTGCCGGTTCATGCATGAAGTACTCAAACTATGTATTTTTTGGCCTCTACTTAGCTTTTGCTGACAAATGTTACAGATAACACGAGTTGGGTCATCTTTATCGATCTGAAAAAATGCCCAGGCTATGCAAGGCTTAGCACCCATGCGACCTGAAGAGCCACCACGACTTGTGGTGAGAGGCAGAGTTGTGTTTGAGGATGCAGTTGTTGACGTGCTTCCAGTACTACGTCTCTGTCCAGGAAGGCGCAACCTGACCTCGTCGTCACTAGCATCTTCCTCCACCTCCTCTGCTGACCTCATCTCTTGGCTGACTGTGGGTTGACAGTAAGTGGGATCTCCGACCTCATCATCATCACCCTGTGCGTTATCACACCCGTCGTCCTCAGAGCCAACCTGTTCCTGCCCTGACAAAAAACTAAAGTTGTCGCTCCAATCAGGTATTTGAGTCTTATCATCGTCTTCCTCATTGTCTCCACCAACAGGAGTTACAGTTTGGGAATGAGGGTCTACATTATGGTCAGAACCTTCTGCGTCTGGTCCTGGATCCGACTCATAAAGATTCTGGGCATCAGTGCAGATCATTTCCTCGTCTGGATTCACAGAAGCGCTGGAGTCGACCTCTGATTCCCAGGCTATAGTATGAGTAAACAGCTCTGCAGACTCAACCATCTGTTCTACCTCATACTCAGACGGGCAGCTGGAGATTTGGGAGCTGTGAGGAAGCAAGTGCGATTTGGGTGACACCTTTGAGGACTGGAGTATTTGTGATGTTGAAGTTGATGTGGAGGAGAGCCCACTTAAAGGAGCACTTGATATCCGTTGAAGCACCTGCTGTTTTTGTGCCTCATCTGGAATTTGTAGCGATTGGCGTGGCCGTAAGAAAGGGATCTTATCACATTGTCCGCTAAAAGAAGTAGACATTTTAGTTTGGCTGGAAGATGGTCTTTCTTCTGCACCTACCCCACGGACACAACCTTTTTTCCCCTTCCCAACACACCTATTCCCCTTTCCACCAGCAGCAGGCCTTTTTCCACTCATTTTGGTGGTTAACTAATTCACAACTCTGGAGTTGTTTGCACAAAAAAACAATGGATGGTAACCGAGCAGAGCTGAGTGGCCAAACTGTGGTATTAGGCCAAAACTATTGGCTGGGTTAGATGCAGAAAAAAATTATTTTTAATTTGCAACCTGATGGAGGTCAGTATAGATGGACTAATAGACCAAGTCCCACACACCGCTAGAAGCCCAAATATTTTTTCAGAGCTAGATGCAGAAATTTTTTTTATTCAATTTGCAACCTGATGGAGGTCAGTATAGATGGACTAATAGACCAAGTCCCACACACTGCTAGGAGCCCAAATATTTTTTCAGAGCTAGATGCAGAAAAAAAATATTTTTAATTTGCAACCTGATGGAGGTCAGTATAGATGGACTAATCGACCAAGTCCCACACACCGCTAGAAGCCCAAATATTTTTTCAGAGCTAGATGCAGAAAAAAATTATTTTTAATTTGCAACCTGATGGAGGTCAGTATAGATGGACTAATAGACCAAGTCCCACACACCGCTAGAAGCCCAAATATTTTTTCAGAGCTAGATGCAGAAAATTTTTTTATTCAATTTGCAACCTGATGGAGGTCAGTATAGATGGACTAATAGACCAAGTCCCACACACTGCTAGAAGCCCAAATATTTTTTCAGAGCTAGATGCAGAAAAAAATTATTTTTAATTTGCAACCTGATGGAGGTCAGTATAGATGGACTAATAGACCAAGTCCCACACACCGCTAGAAGCCCAAATATTTTTTCAGAGCTAGATGCAGAAAAAAATTATTTTTAATTTGCAACCTGATGGAGGTCAGTATAGATGGACTAATAGACCAAGTCCCACACACCGCTAGAAGCCCAAATATTTTTTCAGAGCTAGATGCAGAAAAAAATTATATTCAATTTGCAACCTGCTGGAGGTCAGTATAGAAGGACTAATAGAACAAGTCCCACACACTGCTAGAAGCCCAAATATTTTTTCAGAGCTAAATGAAGAAAAAAATTATTTTTAATTTGCAACCTGATGGAGGTCAGTATAGATGGACTAATAGACCAAGTGCCACACACTGCTAGAAGCCCAAATATTTTTTCAGAGCTAGATGCAGAAAAAAATTATTTTTAATTTGCAACCTGATGGAGGTCAGTATAGATGGACTAATAGACCAAATCCCACACACTGCTAGAAGCCCAAATATTTTTTCAGAGCTAGATGCAGAAAAAAATTATTTTTAATTTGCAACCTGATGGAGGTCAGTATAGATGGACTAATAGACCAAGTCCCACACACCGCTAGAAGCCCAAATATTTTTTCAGAGCTATATGCAGAAAAAAATTATATTCAATTTGCAACCTGCTGGACGTCAGTATAGAAGGACTAATAGAACAAGTCCCACACACTGCTAGAAGCCCAAATATTTTTTCAGAGCTAAATGAAGAAAAAAATTATTTTTAATTTGCAACCTGATGGAGGTCAGTATAGATGGACTAATAGACCAAGTCCCACACACTGCTAGAAGCCCAAATATTTTTTCTGAGCTAGATGCAGAAAAAAAATATTTTTAATTTGCAACCTGATGGAGGTCAGTATAGATGGACTAATAGACCAAGTCCCACACACCGCTAGAAGCCCAAATATTTTTTCAGAGCTAGATGCAGAAATTTTTTTTATTCAATTTGCAACCTGATGGAGGTCAGTATAGATGGACTAATAGACCAAGTCCCACTCACTGCTAGAAGCCCAAATATTTTTTCAGAGCTAGATGCAGAAAAAAATTATTTTTAATTTGCAACCTGATGGAGGTCAGTATAGATGGACTAATAGACCAAGTCCCACACACTGCTAGAAGCCCAAATATTTTTTCAGAGCTAGATGCAGAAAAAAATTATTTTTAATTTGCAACCTGATGGAGGTCAGTATAGATGGACTAATAGAACAAGTCCCACACGCTGCTAGAAGCCCAAATATTTTTTCAGAGATAAATGAAGAAAAAAATTATTTTTAATTTGCAACCTGATGGAGGTCAGTATAGATGGACTAATAGACCAAGTCCCACACACTGCTAGAAGCCCAAATATTTTTTCAGAGCTAGATGCAGAAAAAAAATATTTTTAATTTGCAACCTGATGGAGGTCAGTATAGATGGACTAATAGACCAAGTCCCACACACTGCTAGAAGCCCAAATATTTTTTCAGAGCTAGATGCAGAAAAAAATTATATTCAGTTTGCAACCTGATGGAGGTCAGTATAGATGGACTAATAGAATGATGCTATGCCCAAAAGATTTTACTTCACTAGGTGCAGTAAAAAAATTGGTATTCTATACACAGGTGGTATATCTTGCAACACAGATAGGCTACTCCACTGACTAACACACTCTGCAATAGGCCAAAAAGGATTAGCTTTGCTAGATTCAGCCAAATGCTGTGAAAAAAACTTGCACAGCACTGGCACAGACCTGCCTGGCAAAAACTGATAGGAACTGATGTAACCTAGTCCTGAAAAGGACTCCAATTACAATTAGTCTTTACTCCCACAATCTATCTATTTAAGAGCACAGACCTGCCTGATAAAAGTCGTAGGAAATGCTGTAACCTAGTCCTTAAAAGGACTGCAATCACAACTATTCCCTACTCCCAAGCTATCTGTATATTTGTGCGAAAATTGGCTTGAAATTAACAAGGTATAGCGCACACAGCAACAGCGGTGCCGTCTAACACGCAGCTGCAGCAGTGAGAAAATGGTGGCGACGGGGAAAATGGCTTGGTCTTATAGGGCAAGGACATGTGACATACACTGCCAATCACACATGCCCTTGCTTGTGTGAAAAAAAGCACTTCGCTCCGTGTGTGCGCTGCTGATAGGCTGACAGATTGCACCTCCCCACTGCAAATGCGGGAAAGAGAAAAAAAAATGGAGATCTTCATTGTTCCTGCAGAGAACCATCCCCTGCCCCTCCCCCCGCCCCGCTGTACACTCAAACTGCGTATTAACATTAATTTTCATCATTACTGAGAAAAAATCCAGTTATGATTTTGGTGCACGAACAGTTATCGAACATAACCTCGAACAGCCGAATTTTTCTCAAATTGTTCGTGTTCGCCGACCGGCTCGAACACCGCCCAAAACAGCTCGAATTTGAGATTGGCGAACAGTTCGAGTAGAACAACGCTCATCTCTAATTACGAGTATCTCGTCATGCCTTTCGGGTTATGCAATGCCCCTGCGGTTTTTCAAGATTTTGTCAACGATATCTTTCGGGATTTGCTGCTATCTTCCGTGGTAGTCTATCTTGATGATATCCTTATCTTTTCCCCGGACCTCTCCACACACAGAGAGGATGTTCGCAGAGTTTTTGAACGATTGCGAGCAAATTCTTTGTATTGTAAGCTGGAGAAGTGTCAGTTTGAACGAGAGTCTCTACCATTCCTGGGCTACATCATATCCAGTAAGGGATTGGCTATTGACTCACAAAAGTTGGTGGCGGTACAGAACTGGCTGGAGCCCCACTCCCTTAAAGCGGTACAACGCTTCATGGGCTTTATCAACTGCTACCGGCAGTTCATACCACATTTTTCCACACTGGTGGCTGCTTTAGCCGCTTTAACCAGGAAGGGTGCCAATCCCAAGAATTGGTCTAAGGAGATGTAGCACCCTGAGGATTCGGCTGCTACAGGGGTATTGCACCTCAACCCAGAGGTGTGATATTCCACTCCCGGGTAAGGATGGAGTGTGGACCTGAGCTCGGTAGGCTGCATGCACTACACACATCCCATTTCCGAGGAGCAGACCAACGGTACTCCCACTTAGAAATGTGCAGGTACGACCGAGTCTGTTCCTGGCTGGAGTGGGAGGGGGGTGGTACATCCCAAGTAGTGTAGGGGCAGATAGGGGGGAGCAGCCTGGGTAAAGATAGGAGCTCATTGGGTGCTGGTCGCCTGAGCTCACACATAGAGGGTGTATATAAGGTGGGCACCATCAGAGAACAGGGTCAGTCAGTCTGCCAGCCTTTTGCAGAGAGAAGTCAGAGGAGGAAGAGGAGCAGAGAAGCCCCAGAGAGAGAGAGAGAGTGGAGCAGAGAAGGAAAGACCCAGAGGAGACAAAGAGAGGACTCTGAGAACCCAAATTCAATCCCCGGGTGAAGAGTCGGCAATAGGGTACCGGATCCCAAGCTGGTGGGGGCAAAAGCACACCCTAGCCAGAAACCGGAGGCCGTGGGCAGCGTCTGCCACGGCCACCCACCACATCCACCCCGAAGGCAAACCACGTGGAGGGTCAGGGAACCCAAGGCCAAGGGTCTCCCAACAGAAGGCCCGAGGGAGCTGGACCTGGGTGGATCACTAGTGGGGACGGCCAGAGGAAAGGACAGAAGGAGAGCTCAGGGTCACGCTCCGGACTTGCTTGGGGGTTGGCTGAATCCAGGACCTGGTGGACGCAGCACGGCTCGGGTGGTCACTTGAAGCTGGAGTGACCGGAACATCAGCAGTGAGTAAATACCCTAAACTGCACAACCCGACTCTGTCTTCATTTAACATCTATGCTGCACCACCACAACCCCCATTCTCTGCACCTGACCCCCTGAGGCTATACCCCACCCGTTGGGGGTTATACTACCAAAAGCTGCACCAACACCATCAGCCTCAGCGGACCCTGCTGCAGCGGCGGCCATAGTGACCGCAATACAACGGGTGGCGTAGTCGACATTAAGAACTTAATAACATCTGTAGGACTGCCACATACAACTGAGTTTGACACCCTGGGCACGGACCGGGTCACAGCCACTCGGAAGACTACAACTCCCATCTGATCCGGCTCCGGATATTCCCCCTAAAGAATATGGCCCAGGGGGCGCGTCAACTTTGGCGTAGTCGGCAGGATTACGTGCCCACAACAACCGGGTACTGCGTGCCTGAAGAAAAGAACGAGTTTACCTCAAAAAGAAGTCTCCTGCCGGTTCCGGAGGGTCCCCGCCATCGGACTCCATCACAGATCGATTCCCGCCGGTTGTCCGCCATTAACAGCTTTTTCCCGCCATCTGCAGAGTTTCCCGCCACTGGGAGACGATTCCCGCCATTTCCAAAGGTTTCCCGCCTTGTCAGAGCGGACGCCATTATGGGCGTGCCAGAGGATGGCAAGAGGCCACCTCCCATCGTGGGCCAGGACCGAAAATGGCGCCAAAAGTGGAAACCGCCCCCACCAACAGAGACTGTGATGCTAGAGGTGTCTGTCAGCGTGAAAGAACTGCCCCTGGAGCTGACAATCACCAAGTGGCCCCGGGACCGCCCTCGAAGTGGGAGGACTGAGAAGAAGAGAACAAAGATGGGTGTCGCCTGGAGCAGTCTGGAGCGAGCGCACCCGGAGGCAAGAAGCCTGGAGAAGAGTATCGGAGGAGCTTACCCGGAGATGGCGAGAAAGCAGAGCAGCACCGGCCCGTTGGCCAGGAGCCTGCTAGAAACAGAGGAGGGAGAGCAGAGCAGCACCGGCCCGCTGGCCAGGAGCCTGCTAGAGACAACTGTAGGAGAGCAGAGCAGCACCGACCCGTTGGTCAGGAGCCTGCTGGAAACAACGACCCCACTAGGCCTAGTGGAGGTCCTAGCACAGCTCCCCCGAGACCGGGAGTGTGCACAGACCGCTCTGGAGGGCCTCGCAAGGAGGATGGCCCGGGTGCAGCGAGAGACGTTGGCAGAGTGGAGCCGTGAGATGGCCCAGCAGACCGAGACCTGTCAGCGGAGCACGCCACCCAAGACGAGGAGACAGACCGCCTCTGAGGATGGCGCGGGAGGACTGAAGGCCGGAGACGGCGCCGAGAAGGGAGCCGAACGAGTGGAGGCAGGTAAAGGGGACGTCTATACCCCAAACCGGGAAACCGTGTACCTGCCCCAGCTCCCCGTCGCAGAGCCCGAAGTCTATCCTGCCATGCCCGTCGCTGCAACGTCACCGCCGCAGACTAGGCCTCAAATGGGAGCCGCGACCCCTGTGACGTCACACGCCTCGACCCCGAGCGTGACCAAGCAGGAAGTACCACCAGCCTGGTCGCAAGGCCTAGTACCCCCGGGCGCTGCAATACCAACAGCGCCCCCTACCTCCGCGGAGCCCCCGGCCTGGTCACAGGGCCAAGTAGCCCAGGGTGCCGCCGTCCTTACGGTGCCCTTCACCTTCCAGATACCCCCGGCCTGGCCGCAAGGCCCAGGCAACCCGGGCGCTAACACCACCGCGCCCATAAGACCAAGAGTGCCGCATCTGGGAGAGGACCTGTTTACCCAACACACGTGCCCGGATGGGCAGCCTTTCATCTGGCCCCAGGAATATCATGAACTGGAACGGCAGAGGAAGGCTGGGGCCATGTGTGCACCCCTGATCCCGGCTCCAAAGCCCGTAAAGAGGATCTCGCCACCGCTAGAAGAGACCCAGTTTGAGTGGGACCCCACCGGAGAAGACCTCATGGGGTTCACTCAGGAGACTCGGGCAGCTGCAGCGGAGCGTGCTGAGTGCTGCCGCCAACAACTCGAGGTCTTCGAGAAGGAGCGGAGAGAGAGGCGGGTCCGGGAACAGCAAGCTCAAATAAGGAGCGCGGAGCAGAAGAGCCGGGCCAGGAGAGACCCCCGTGCAGCGCATAGTCCCCGCACCACCGGGACTGTGATAAAGTTTAACATGCAGCATGGGTGGGGCTTCATCCGAGATCACCGCACCCCAGGCGACGTCTTCGTGACAAGAAGAGACGTTGAGTCCCACCTACCGGAGGGACACAGAGGACGTGACCTTTACATCGGGGACGAGGTCACCTTTACCCGGCACAAGTGTGCCAAAGGACCCTACGCCCTCCATGTGCATCGCCTGACGGAGGAAGAGCTGCGGTGTGAGGAGGAAGAACAAGAGGACCCGGACGGGTCTGAAGCTAAAGGTAACCACAAAGAAAGAGCAGGAGGACGTCGTCGTTAAGTACGGCAGAGTAGAGGCTGTACATAGTTACCTGTCGGGGTACCAAAGAAACTGTTGCTGATAATATAGTCCCCGTTGGGACCAGCATGTGTGAACTGTTTACCCGTTTATCCCTTAAATCCCACTGACCGAGGACTGAGCGCGGTCATTCCTCCCTAATACCTGGCCGAGGACTGAGAGCGGCCACTACCCCTTTTGTATATAGTTGCGCTTCCTAAAGCGCCCCCTACCGGTTTTATAGGAAAACCATTTTTCAAGAAAAGACTGTCGCACTGTACCCGGTCACACGTTGCACAGTGACCGGAGGAGGAGCCAGAGGCGACGGGAATGTTTTATATGAAAAGTTTTATGATGCTGCTAATGTATGTTATTTTATATGTTTTTACTATGTTGTTGATATGAAAAAAAAAAAATTTGTATGTTTTGTGGTGTTTTGTTCTTACAGCCCGAGGACGTGCTGTGATTTACCAGGGGGGAATGTAGCACCCTGAGGATTCGGCTGCTACAGGGGTATTGCACCTCAACCCAGAGGTGTGATATTCCACTCCCGGGTAAGGATGGAGTGTGGACCTGAGCTCGGTAGGCTGCATGCACTACACACATCCCATTTCCGAGGAGCAGACCAACGGTACTCCCACTTAGAAATGTGCAGGTACGACCGAGTCTGTTCCTGGCTGGAGTGGGAGGGGGGTGGTACATCCCAAGTAGTGTAGGGGCAGATAGGGGGGAGCAGCCTGGGTAAAGATAGGAGCTCATTGGGTGCTGGTCGCCTGAGCTCACACATAGAGGGTGTATATAAGGTGGGCACCATCAGAGAACAGGGTCATTCAGTCTGCCAGCCTTTTGCAGAGAGAAGTCAGAGGAGGAAGAGGAGCAGAGAAGCCCCAGAGAGAGAGAGAGAGAGAGTGGAGCAGAGAAGGAAAGACCCAGAGGAGACAAAGAGAGGACTCTGAGAACCCAAATTCAATCCCCGGGTGAAGAGTCGGCAATAGGGTACCGGATCCCAAGCTGGTGGGGGCAAAAGCACACCCTAGCCAGAGACCGGAGGCCGTGGGCAGCGTCTGCCACGGCCACCCACCACATCCACCCCGAAGGCAAACCACGTGGAGGGTCAGGGAACCCAAGGCCAAGGGTCTCCCAACAGAAGGCCCGAGGGAGCTGGACCTGGGTGGATCACTAGTGGGGACGGCCAGAGGAAAGGACAGAAGGAGAGCTCAGGGTCACGCTCCGGACTTGCTTGGGGGTTGGCTGAATCCAGGACCTGGTGGACGCAGCACGGCTCGGGTGGTCACTTGAAGCTGGAGTGACCGGAACATCAGCAGTGAGTAAATACCCTAAACTGCACAACCCGACTCTGTCTTCATTTAACATCTATGCTGCACCACCACAACCCCCATTCTCTGCACCTGACCCCCTGAGGCTATACCCCACCCGTTGGGGGTTATACTACCAAAAGCTGCACCAACACCATCAGCCTCAGCGGACCCTGCTGCAGCGGCGGCCATAGTGACCGCAATACAACGGGTGGCGTAGTCGACATTAAGAACTTAATAACATCTGTAGGACTGCCACATACAACTGAGTTTGACACCCTGGGCACGGACCGGGTCACAGCCACTCGGAAGACTACAACTCCCATCTGATCCGGCTCCGGATATTCCCCCTAAAGAATATGGCCCAGGGGGCGCGTCAGAGACATCCGAGGCGTTCCAGGAGATTAAGTCCTATTTTTCTAGAGCTCCCTTTCTCCATCGCCCGGATGTGGACAAGCCATTTTTCCTGGAGGTCGATGCCTCCTCTGTGGGAGCAGGAGCGGTTCTCTCTCAAAAGAATGAACAGGGTCGGACAAGACCATGTTTTTTCTTCTCCAAGACCTTCTCTCCAGCAGAGAAGAATTATACGATTGGTGACAAAGAGTTACTTGCTATTAAGATGGCTTTTTCGGAATGGAGGTACCTCTTGGAGGGAGCTAAACATCCTTTCGTGGTATATTCCGATCATAAAAATCTTTCGTACCTACAGACGGCGCAGCGTCTTAACCCGAGGCAGGCCAGGTGGTCTCTTTTCTTTTCCCGGTTCAATTTCTTTATTCACTTTTTAAAAGGGGAAAAGAACCCCCGGGCGGATGCTTTGAACCGGTCTATGGATACCGTTGAGGATGAGGACGAGCCCAGGCTTATTTTTCCTCCAGAGTATATGCGGACGGTGGCTCCAGTGTCTCTAAACCAGGTCCCTCCCGGGAGGACATTCGTTCCTCCTAATTTACAGAATGAGGTACTCTCCTGGGCACATGCCTCTAAGATCGGAGGTCATTTTGGGGACAAACGTACCACGGAGTTTCTCCAACGGTCGTATTGGCGGCCTCGGTTATCCCAGGATATTAAAGAATATGTCCAAGCGTGTGTCTCCTGTGCAAGAAACAAATCGTCCCGTCAGAAGCCGGCTGGTCTTCTTCATCCGTTACCCGTGGCGGATAGACCTTGGGAGCTGGTTGGGATGGATTTTATTGTCGAGTTACCTAAGTCCCGGGGAAACGTGACAATATGGGTGGTGTCTGACCATTTTTCTAAGATGGTTCACCTGGTTCCTCTGCCTAGGGTTCCCTCTTCCCGGGTTCTGGTATCACTGTTCATTTGTCACGTTTTCCGTCTCCACGGAATGCCTGATAGGATTGTCTGTGAAAGGGGTCCACAGTTTTCCTCCCGGTTCTGGAAAGAATTGTGTAATTTGCTTAGCATTGAACTGAAGCTTTCTACTGCCTATCACCCGGAGACCAATGGTCTGGTGGAACGCACTAACCAGACGCTTGTGACATACTTGCGTCATTTCGTTTCGGCCAACCAGAATGACTGGGCGATAATCTTTGAAAATTCTTGGAGAACAGGAGAAGTCCCAGAAGACTGGAGAAGAGCAAATGTTGTTCCTATCTTCAAAAAGGGGAAGAAGGTGGACCCAGGGAACTATAGGCCGGTGAGTCTGACTTCTATACCAGGAAAGATCTTTGAACAAATTATTAAACAACATGTATGTAAGTACATGGATAAGAATGAAGTGATTAACCAGAGTCAGCATGGGTTTGTAACTAACAAGTCATGTCAGACTAACTTAATTTCCTTCTATGACAGAATCACTGACTGGGTGGATCAGGGAAATGCTGTAGATATAGTATATCTTGACTTCAGCAAAGCATTTGACAAAGTATCTCACACCATCCTTATTGAAAAAATGACCAAGTATGCAATGGACCAGGCAACTGTTAGGTGGATTCATAACTGGCTTAGTGATCGGACTCAAAGGGTGGTTGTAAATGGCTTCACATCCAGCTGGATGAATGTCTCAAGTGGGGTACCACAGGGCTCCGTCCTGGGACCTGTATTGTTCAACATCTTTATCAATGATTTAGATGAAGGAATTGAGGGTAAACTGATTAAATTTGCTGATGACACAAAGCTAGGAGGGATAGCTAATACTAGAGAAGAGAGAGAGAGGATTCAAAAAGACCTAAATAAACTGGAGCAGTGGGCAGCAACCAACAGAATGGTTTTTAACAGGGAAAAATGCAAAGTACTACATCTGGGCAATAAAAATGAAAAAAGCATATACAGAATGGGAGGAATAGAGCTAAGCAACAGTACATGTGAAAAAGACTTAGGTATACTAATAGATCATAGACTAAACATGAGTCAACAGTGTGATGCAGCAGCAAAAAAGGCAAATACAATTCTGGGATGTATTAACAGAAGCATACAGTCTAGATCACGTGAAGTCATTATCGGTCTTTACTCCTCTTTGGTCAGACCTCATCTGGAATACTGTGTACAGTTTTGGGCACCACATTTTAAAAAAGACATAGACAAACTGGAGCAAGTTCAGAGAAGAGCGACCAGAATGGTGACTGGTCTGCAAACCATGTCCTATGAGGAACGGTTGCAGGATTTGGGAATGTTTAGCTTGCAAAAAAGAAGACTGAGAGGAGACTTAATAGCTGTCTACAAATATGTCAAGGGCTGTCACATTGTAGAAGGATCATCTTTATTCTCATTTGCACAAGGAAAGACTAGAAGCAATGGGATGAAACTAAATGGGAGGAGACACAGATTAGATATTAGAAAAAACTTTTTGACAGTTAGGGTGATTAATGAGTGGAACAGGCTGCCACGAGAGGTGGTGAGTTCCCCTTCAATGGACGTCTTCAAACAGAGGCTGGACAGACATCTGTCTGAGATGATCTAGTGAATCCTGCTTTGAGCAAGGGGTTGGACCAGATGACCCAGGAGGTCCCTTCCAACTCAACCATTCTATGATTCTATGATTCTATGATTCTATTGCTCCCCTGGGCAGAGTTTGCCCTAAACAACGCTGTGGCAGATTCCACAGGTCAGACTCCGTTTCTCCTAAATAATGGCTAACATCCGCGAGTCCCGGTTCCTATGCCAGTTTCCTCTGTGGAACCTGGGGTCAGAGATTGGGCTCTGGAGGCGCGGGAGGTTTGGGATCATACCCAGGATGCGATATTGGCCTCCAAGAATCGAATGAGAGAGTCGGCTGACACTCATCGCCATCCAGCCCCCGTATTCTCCCCGGGCGACAGGGTGTGGCTCGCGGCTCGCAATATCAGAGTACGCGGGGAATCCGCTAAGTTTGCCCCCCGTTTTATTGGTCCTTTCAGAATTTTGGCCCAAATAAACCCCGTTGTGTACTGGTTACAGTTACCACGACACATGAGGATTCACGACACTTTTCATGTGTCGCTCCTTAAGCCGGTTTGCCTGACCAAATTCTTGGAACCCTAACCTGCTCCAGACTCCAGGGGTGATGATTTCGAGGTACAGGCGATTGTGGGGTCTAAGATGGTTCGTGGAAAAAAATATTACCTTGTACACTGGAGGGGCCATGGATCTGAGGATTGTTCATGGGAACAAGTGGACCACATTCATGCTCCATTGCTCATTGAGGAATATGTGTCAAGTGGAGGGGGATGTTCGAAGGGGGGATAATGTTAGGTGTTGGGTGTTTGCTGGATCTGAAATGGGTTCAGAATCATCAGTGGATTCTGTGGTCTCCCATTCTGGTCCAACTGGGGCAAATGCTGCTCATCATCGTCATCAGTCCCAGCGCCTAGCTGGTGCACGAGATGTGCAGGTTGTCTCTTGGGTATTTGTGCCTAGCAACATGAAGCATAGGTTGCGGAGGGAGACAGGGCTTCTGCAGCCTAATCCAAGATGCATCGCACTGAGCATGCCCGTGACATGGCGGACAGTGATTGGTGGTTTGGGAGTCAGCTGACCCGGTGACCTGGCACCGCCTGAATGGTCGCGGGTGACGTCACCAATGGTGCGACGGTGGGCAGGGCTTAATCTTTAAAAGACCCGCCCACAAACATGGCGGCGCGCTCTGATCTTTGAGCAATGATGGTGCTGTGTGGATTCTTGGTCTCTTGGGCTCCACGTGTGCTTTAGTTTCTGCTAGGCAGGTGTAGTGGAAGTAGGCAGGCTAGTTGAAATAGGCAGGTAGCTTCGTCTCACTGTCTGGCTCAGGCAAAGGGGTTGCCTTACACCCCAAGCAGCCTGCAGACGCCCTATCCCTGATAACACCTGTAAGCCACGTGGAGTGATACTCCTCAGTCTGGTAGCACGCCGGCTGGAGGCACGCATGCGCCGGCGTGAGTCACACATGCATCCAAGCGCCAACAGAGTAGTCCCTGTGCTGCAACAGGTCTACAGATATATTATTTATCGCACATCTCCCGTGCCGTTAACGGAGAAAGTGCGAATCCCTATTCCCGTTCCGGTGTGCTGTAACACGGAGGGGATTGTTATTTAAGTTGGTTGTTTCCTTCTCACCCAGAAGGTGTTCGGCCGCAGTCCTCCAGGCCGCATCGCGGACCCCGGGGTCGGTTGCGTTCCATTATAATAAAGTTGTTTGCAACCGTCCCCTTAACATGACGACTGGATGAATTAACGATCTTTGGAAAGATAAATTTTGTGCAAGACTAGATAGGTCTACTAGGGTTTTCTTGACCATTATCTAGATAGTGTCAATCTTTTGGATTGGTTGCTGGTCTTCCTCTTTGCCTACTTCCTTCTATTCTTCCGAGTATGATGTCCCTTTCCAGTAATTGCTGTCTTCCAGTCAATCCATAGACTAGTGTAAATGCTGTTGTCAGTCAGTCCACACCTAATTTAAATGCTGATTACAAATCTATTCTATGAAACAGAATAAGGGATTCCTCACTTTAGAAGACTGAGGATAATGAAAAGAAATGCTCCTTATGTCTCTACCTAAGATATGGTTGTGTTATACTAGGAGTTGTGTATAGAAAATATACATATGTAAACCACTAACAGTATATTCTCATGTATCAGAAAGGTGTTGTCACACCTCCGCAGGTCTAGAACTTATGCCTAGACTGACTATTATCAGTAATTAATATGAATATTAATTACCTGTTATGTGACTTTCCACATTCTTTTCTTGGAGTCCACAAGGAAACATTTTAAATCTCACCAAGTCAAAGGGCATCAGTCACCTGTAAATATTCAAAAGAGTGATAATGTGTAACAGTCTAGGGCCAAAATTACTTATTTCAAAGATAAAGGCTGTGGTCAGTCGGTTTGCATTCTATTATAAAAATTGTAGTCAGATAGTCCACAGTCTATTTTAAATTTTCTGCTCAATCGTTTCACATTATACTGTAAGTGTGGTCAGGCAGTCCACATCTAGTGTATATGCTGTGTAACATCCCTGGCGGCATGCTTGCATGGTGCACCACCTCCCACCATGCAAGACCGCAATCTTACCCTTCCCTCCAGCCTGCAAGCCGTGTTCCTGTTCATGCTGTGTGCATTCCTCTTGACTGTCTGCTTAGAGCGGCGGCCCGGTTAGTTTCTGATTCTTATAGCTGCTGTGGGCACACCCCTAATGCGTCTCCAGCTTATTGCTGTCAGTCACTAGATATTTAAACCCCCTCCACCCAGAAGGAGGTGCCTGTGCAACACCTTCACTCAGTTTGTTCTTGCAACTGTATTGCCAGGTCCTGTCCTCTTAGCTGTATTTTCTAGTCTGTGTCCGCCATCTCTGGTGTCTGTATACCCAGACCTGTTACCTGTGTCTTCTAGTCCGTCTCCGCCATCTCTGGGGGCTGTATACCCAGACCCGTTTCTGTATCTCGTTGCAGTAGCAGTTCCTGTCTGAACTGTCTCCTAGTCTGTTACTTGTTTTGTCTTTATGTCCGTACCCTCCCTTTTCCTGCATTGACTGAACCTGCACATAGAATCATAGAATCATAGAATCATAGAATGGTAGAGTTGGAAGGGACCTCCTGGGTCATCTGGTCCAACCCCCTGCTCAAAGCAGGATTCACTAGATCATCTCAGACAGATGTCTGTCCAGCCTCTGTTTGAAGACGTCCATTGAAGGGGAACTCACCACCTCTCGTGGCAGCCTGTTCCACTCATTAATCACCCAAACTGTCAAAAAGTTTTTTCTAATATCTAATCTGTGTCTCCTCCCATTTAGTTTCATCCCATTGCTTCTAGTCTTTCCTTGTGCAAATGAGAATAAAGATGATCCTTCTACAATGTGACAGCCCTTGACATATTTGTAGACAGCTATTAAGTCTCCTCTCAGTCTTCTTTTTTGCAAGCTAAACATTCCCAAATCCTGCAACCGTTCCTCATAGGACATGGTTTGCAGACCAGTCACCATTCTGGTCGCTCTTCTCTGAACTTGCTCCAGTTTGTCTATGTCTTTTTTAAAATGTGGTGCCCAAAACTGTACACAGTATTCCAGAGGAGGTCTGACCAAAGAGGAGTAAAGACCGATAATGACTTCACGTGATCTAGACTGTATGCTTCTGTTAATACATCCCAGAATTGTATTTGCCTTTTTTGCTGCTGCAATTCGTTGTCTCTGTACTTCTGTTTGTGAGTTTTGTGTCCACTAGCTACTTCATTATAAGTACCTTGTGTGTATCTAGTTCTGCTTGTCTCCTTTCCCTTCCTTTGTATCTACCTTCTGTGTTCTAGCCATCTTTCTGTATTTTCCTATGTGTTCCATGGGAACAGAGCCCTGTCCTCTCTGCCTGCTTCGTCAGCCCTGTTCTGTTCTGCCTTGTCCACCGCTCCAGCGGTTCCTTTCTGCTCTGCCTTGTATACCGCACCTGCGGTTTAGCTCCGCTCCACTTGTTCTCCACGTATGCGTTTTTTTGCTCAGCTTGGCTTGTCTACCGCATCTGCGGGTTTTGCTCTGCTCAGCTTTGTCTACTGCATCTGCGGTTTTGCTCTGCTTTGCTTGTCTACCGCATCTGCGGTTTTGCTCTGCTTTGCTTGTCTACCGCATCTGTTGGTTTTGCTCTGCTCAGCTTTGTCTACCGCATCTGCGGTTTTGCTCTGCTCAGCTTTGTGTACCGCATCTGCGGTTTTGCTCTGCTTTGCTTGTCTACCGCATCTGCGGATTTTGCTCTGCTCAGCTTTGTCTACCGCATCTGCGGTTTTGCTCTGCTCAGCTTTGTCTACCGCATCTGTGGTTTTGCTCTGCTTTGCTTGTCTACCGCATCTGCGAGTTTTGCTCTGCTCAGCTTTGTCTACCGCATCTGTGGTTTTGCTCTGCTTTGCTTGTCTACCGCATCTGCGGGTTTTGCTCTGCTCAGCTTGTCTACCGCATCTGCGGTTTTGCTCTCTGCCTAGTCTACCGCTCCGGCGGTTCCTTTCTGCTTTGCCGTGTTCACCGCACCTGCGGTTTAGTTTTGCTCTGCTAGCTCACCACTCCTGCGGATCCTCTTTGCTCTGCCTTGTCCACCGCACTTGCGGTTTAGTTCTGCTCTGCCTTGTCCTCCGCTCCAGCGGTTTCGCTTTACTCTACTTGTCTACCGCATCTGCGGCTCTGTTCCTGTCTCCCAGTCTGTACTGGACTCTAGCCAGTTTGCGCTCCAACCTGCTAGTACCCACCTGTCCGCACTCCAGCCATGCTTGCTAGTACCCCATCTGTCTGCACACCAGCCTTGCTTACTAGTACCCCCCTGTCTGCATACCTGCCATGCCTGCCAGGGCCCACCTGTCTGTATGCCAGCTTAACCTGCCTGTTCATGCATTCTCCAATGTGGGTCAACAGCTGTGACTGGGGTCTGACCTGGTGTAGCACCTGGTCCCTCTGCTCGGTTCCTTCTTGGTTCACGGAGTCGTTAGCCGCCGTGCGACCTTGGTCGGATCGGGTTGATACTTAGTTACGACCCTCCAAGCACTCCTCGGTTCATGGTACAGTGGGATCACTAATCATGCTCACGCCAGTCAGCCCGGGCGTGAGCGAAACATGCTGTGGTCAGTCAGTCAGTCCATTCTTTATAATTAATGGCCTTCGGTTGAAACTCGAGCCATGACGACTTGATGAATTAATGATCTTTAGGAAGATCAATCTTGTGCACGACTAGATAGGTCCACTAGGGTCTTCTTCACCATTATCTTGATAGTATCAATCCATTGGATTGGTTGCTGGTCTTGCTCTTTGCTTTCTTCCTTCTATATTTCAAAGTATGATGTCCTTTTCCATTGATTGCTGTCTTCCAGTCAATCCTTAGACTAGTGTAAATGCTGTTGTCAGTTAGTCCACAGCTAATTTAAACGCTGTGGACTGTCAGTCCTTTTAAATGCTGTGGTCATTCAGTCCACAGTGTAGTCTTAATAGTGTGGTCAGTCTCTTGTAATCGCGGTATTGATTGTTACATCGCTGATTGCAAGGCTATTCTCTGAAATAGAATAGGGGATTCCTCACTTTAGAAGACAGAGGTTGGCCCACAGTCTACTGTAAGTAGGATCAGGCAGTCCACAACTAGTGTGAATGCTGTGGTCAGTCAGTCCATTTTTTATTATTAACGGCCTTCGGTTGAGACTCTAGCCATGACGACTGGATGAATTAACGATCTTTGAGAAGATCAATTTTGTGCAAGACTAGATAGGTCCACTAGGGTTTCCCTAACCATTATCTTGATAGTGTCAATCCTTTGGATTGGCTGCTGGTCTTCCTCTTTGCTTTCTTCCTTCTATTCTCCCGAGTATGATGCCCCTTTCCATTAATTGCTGTCTTCCAGTCAATCCATAGACTAGTGTAAATGCTGTTGTCAGTTAGTCCACACCTAATTTAAATGCTGTGGACTGTTAGTCCTCGTAAATTTTGTGGTCAGTTGGTCCACAGTGTTGTCTTAATGCTGTGGTCAGTCTCTTGTAATCGCGGTATTGATTGTTACACCGCTGATTACAAGGCTATTCTATGAAACAGAATAAGGGATTCCTCACTTTAGAAGCCAGAGGATAAGGAAAAGAAATGTTCCTTATGTCTCTACCTAAGATATGGTTGTGTTATACTAGGAGTTGTGTATAGAAAATATACATATGTAAACCACTAACAGTATATTCTCATGTATCAGAAAGGTGTTGTCACACCTCCGCAGGTCTAGAACTTATGCCTAGACCGACTATTATCAGTAATTAATATGAATATTAATTACCTGTTATGTGACTTTCCACATTCTTTTCTTGGAGTCCACAAGGAAACATTTCAAATCCCACCATGTCAAAGGGCGTCAGTCACCTGTAAATATTCAAAAGAGTGATAATATGTTCCTGCTACATGCTATACACACCAAAAAGTATAACACTCTAGGGCCAAAATTACTTATTTCAAAGATAAAGACTGTGGTCAGTCGGTCTGCATTTTATTATAAAAATTGTAGTCAGACAGTCCACAGTCTATCACAAATTTTATGCTCAGTCGTTTCAGAGTCTACTGTAAATGTGGTCAGGCAGTCCACACCTAGTGTATATGCTGTGGTCAGTCAGTCAGTCCATTCTTTATAATTAATGGCCTTCGGTTGAAACTTGAGCCATGACGACTTGATGAATTAATGATCTTGAGGAAGATCAATCTTGTGCAAGACTAGATATGTCCACTAGGGTCTTCTTCACCATTTTCTTGATAGTATCAATCCATTGGATTGGTTGCTGGTCTTGCTCTTTGCTTTCCTCCTTCTATACTTCAAAGTATGATGTCCTTTTCCAGTGATTGCTGTTTTCCAGTCAATCCTTAAACTAGTGTAAATGCTGTTGTCAGTCAGTCCACAACTAATTCAAACGCTGTGGACTGTCAGTCCTTTTAAATGCTGTGGTCATTCAGTCCACAGTGTAGACTCAGTAGTGTGGTCAGTGTCTTGTAATCGCGGTATTGATTGTTCCACCGCTGATTACAAGGCTATTCTATGAAATAGGAAAGGGGATTTCACACTTTAGTAGACAGAGGTTGGCCCACAGTCTACTGTAAATATGATCAGGCAGTCCACACCTAGTGTGAATGCTGTGGTCAGTCAGTCCATTTTTTATTATTAACGGCATTTGGTTGAAACTCTAGCCATGACGACTGGATGAATTAACGATCTTTGGGAAGATAAATTTTGTGCAAGACTAGATAGGTCCACTATTGTTTTCTTCACAATTATCTTGATAGTGTCAATCCTTTGGATTGGTTGCTGGTCTTCCTCTTTGCCAACTTCCTTCTATTCTTCCGAGTATTATGTCCCTTTCCAGTAATTGCTGTCTTCCAGTCAATCCATAGACTAGTGTAAATGCTGTTGTCAGTCAGTCGACACCTAATTTAAATGCTGTGGACTGTCAGTCCTCGTAAATTTTGTGGTCAATTGGTCCACAGTGTAGTCTTAATACTGTGGTCAGTCTCTTGTAATTGCGGTATTGATTGTTACACCGCTGATTACAAGGCTATTCTATGAAACAGAATAAGGGATTCCTCACTTTAGAATACAGAGGATAAGAAAAAGAAATGTTCCTGATGTCTCTACCTAAGATATGGTTGTGTTATACTAGGAGTTGTGTATAGAAAATAAACATATGTAAACCACTAACAGTATATTCTCATGTATCAGAAAGGTGTTGTCACACCTCCGCAGGTCTAGAACTTATGCCTAGACTGACTATTATCAGTAATTAATATGAATATTAATTACCTGTTATGTGACTTTCCACATTCTTTTCTTGGAGTCCACAAGGAAACATTTCAAATCCCACCATGTCAAAGGGCGTCAGTCACCTGTAAATATTCAAAAGAGTGATAATATGTTCCTGCTACATGCTATACACACCAAAAAGTATAACACTCTAGGGCCAAAATTACTTATTTCAAAGATAAAGACTGTGGTCAGTCGGTCTGCATTTTACTATAAAAATTGTAGTCAGACAGTCCACAGTCTATTTTACATTTTATTCTCAATCGGTTCACAGTCTACTGTAAATGTGGTCAGGCAGTCCACATCTAGTGTATATGCTGTGGTCAGTCAGTCAGTCCATTCTTTATTATTAACGGCCTTCGGTTGAAACCTCGAGCCATGACGACTTGATGAATTAATGATCTTTAGGAAGATCAATCTTGTGCAAGACTAGATCGGTCCACTAGGGTCTTCTTCACCATTATCTTGATAGTATCAATCCATTGGATTGGCTGCTGGTCTTCCTCTTTGCTTTCTTCCTTCTATACTTCAAAGTATGAAGTCCTTTTCCAGTGATTGCTGTCTTCCATTCAATCCATAGACTAGTGTAAATGCTGTTGTCAGTCAGTCCACAACTAATTCAAATGCTGTGGACTGTCAGTCCTTTTAAATGTTGTGGTCAATCAGTCCACAGTGGAATTTTAATATTGTGGTCAATCTCTTGTAATCGTGGTATTGATTGTTACACCGCTAATTACAAGTCTATTCTATGAAATAGAATAGGGGATTCCTCCTTTTAAAAGACAGAGGTTGGCCCACAGTCTAGTCTACTGTAAATGTGGTCAAGCAGTCCACACCTAGTGTGAATGCTGTAGTCAGTCAGCCCATTTTTTATTATTAACGGCCTTCGGATGAAACTCGAGCCATGACGACTGGATGAATTAACGATCTTTAGGAAGATCAATTTTGTGAAAGACTACTTATGTCCACTAGGGTCTTCTCCACCGTTGTCTTGATATTGTCAATCCTTTGGATTGGCTGCTGGTCTTCCTCTTTGCTTTCTTCCTTCTGTACTTTAAAGTATGATGTCCTTTTCCAGTGATTGCTGTCTTCCAGTCAATCCTTAGACTAGTGTAAATGCTGTTGTCAGTCAGTCCACAACTAATTCAAACGCTGTGGACTGTCTGTCCTTTTAAATGCTGTGGTCATTCAGTCCACAGTGTAGACTTAGTAGTGTGGTCAATCTCTTGTAGTCGCGGTATTGATTGCTACACCGCTGATTACAAGGCTATTCTATGAAACAGAATAGGGGATTCCTCACTTTAGAAGACAGAGGTTGGCCCACAGTCTAGTCTACTGTAAATGTGCTCAAGCAGTCCACACCTAGTGTGAATGCTGTGGTCAAATGTGGCGCCCTGCTGTGTTTGGTAGCACAGATCCCAGAGGGGTGCATGGACAGATTC
Organism: Phyllobates terribilis; assembly: GCF_046119375.1. Taxonomy (NCBI): domain Eukaryota; kingdom Metazoa; phylum Chordata; class Amphibia; order Anura; family Dendrobatidae; genus Phyllobates; species Phyllobates terribilis. The sequence continues at coordinate 753,184,159 of NW_027362764.1, forward strand.
CTCCACAAGAGGCCCTCATAAGCATTCACACACCTCCACCTTCCACCTCAGACCACCAGAGGGAGCCCGTTATTGATATAGATAGGGAAGGTGGAGCTAGGCAGTTCAGTCTGGAAGCTGTCTGGAGTCTGAGAGGAGTCTGAAGTCCAGTCTGTGAGATGTACAGTCTGAGAACAGTTACCTCAGGTGACAGAGCTAGTGCCAGCTCCTGCAGTTGCTAGCCTGCAGTAGAGCACAGTCCAGACTCACCGAGTTCAGGTTAGTGAGCCAAAGGCGTGCCGACGGCATAAGAGTGGTGAAGCGCAGTGAGGCCTACTGCCCGTGTGAAGCCTAGTCAGGGCCTCGAGCGTGGCCGAAGGCGAGTGGAAAGAGAGTAACATAGTGGTCAGAGGAGCTTTAGCCGCTCACTCCAAAACCATATACCGGACACCTGGTCCGAGTCTGCAGGGTTTCTTTACACCCAGCAGAAAACAACCGGAACCCCTGGCGAACTACATGTCCCAAGAATACCAAACGCTGACTGTTATACCAGGGTCAGGAGTTACTGAAGCCCCATATACCAGGGAGTGCGTACTCCAACAGAAAGCCCTACCACAGGATCAGCAGGTGCAAGACAGAAACCAAGTTAGGCCTAGCTCCAGGCAGGTCAGAAACTTAACGAGGAAAGGCAAGGAACAGGAGGCCCCACACCCGCTCACTGGGGAGAGTCCTGATATGCACCCTTCACCCTACAGTGCCCTGGATTGTGCCTGAAACACCACCAGTAAAGGTACTGAAGTGAACTATTGTGTCTGTGCCTATCCTTCCTCCGACCCGGCTGGGTCCCCTTTGGCCTGCATCCCTACACTCACGCTGCCCTGAGGCCCTGCTCCACCTGTGGGGAGCCGCACCAACTAAGCTGTCTCAACACCGGCCTCAGAGGACTGCGGCAGCACTGGTGATCCTCACCAGAAACTACAGGTGGCGTCACGGACTTTCCCTTTCCCATATAAACTTTCCCCCCTTTCTCTTTTTGCTGACCGTTCTGGGTCACGGACCGGGCCAGCCACCATGATATTCCCCACAAGCAGCCTTCTGTCTTCCAGTCAATCCATAGACTAGTGTAAATGCTGTTGTTAGTCAGTTCACAAATAATTCAAACGCTGTGGACTGTCAGTCCTTTTAAATGTTGTGGTCATTCAGTCCACAGTGTAATTTTAATAGTGTGGTCAGTCTCTTGCAATCACGGTATTGATTGTTACACCGCTGATTACAAGGCTCTTCTATGAAATAGGATAGGGGATTCCTCACTTTAGAAGACAGAGGTTGGCCCACAGTCTAGTCTACTGTAAATGTGGTCAAGCAGTCCACACCTAGTGTGAATGCTGTAGTCAGGCAGTCCACACCTAGAGTGAATGCTGTAGTCAGGCAGTCCACATCTAGTGTGAATGCTGTGGTCAGTCAGCCCATTTTTTATTATTAACAGCCTTCGGATGAAACTCGAGCCATGACGACTGGATGAATTAACGATCTTAAGGAAGATCAATTTTGTGAAAGACGACATAGGTCCACTAGGGTCTTCTCCACCGTTAACTTGATAGTGTCAATCCTTTGGATTGGTTGCTGGTCTTGCTCTTTGGTTTCTTCCTTCTATACTTCAAAGCATGATGTCCTTTTCCAGTGATTGCTGTCTTCCAGTCAATCCTTAGACTAGTGTAAATGCTGTTGTCAGTCAGTCCACAACTAATTCAAACGCTGTGGACTGTCAGTCCTTTGAAATGCTGTGGTCATTCAGTCCACAGTGCAGTTTTAATAGTGTGGTCAGTGTCTTGTAATCGCGGTATTGATTGTTACACCGCTGATTACAAGGCTATTCTATGAAACAGAATAGGGGATTCCTCACTTTAGAAGACAGAAGTTGGCCCACAGTCTACTGTAAATATGATCAGGCAGTCCACAACTAGTGTGAATGCTGTGGTCAGTCAGTCCATTTTTTATTATTAACGGCCTTCGGTTGAAACTCTAGCCATGATGACTGGATGAATTAACGATCTTTGGGAAGATCAATTTTGTGCAAGACTAGATAGGTCCACTAGGGTTTTCTTCACCATTATCTTGATAGTGTCAATCCTTTGGATTGGTTGCTGGTCTTCCTCTTTTCCTTCTTCCTTCTATTTTTCCGAGTATGATGTCCCTTTCCAGTAATTACGTCTTCCAGTCAATCCATAGACTAGTGTAAATGCTGTTGTCAGTCAGTCCACACATAATTTAAATGCTGTGGACTGTCAGTCCTCGTAAATTTTGTGGTCAATTGGTCCACAGTGTAGTCTTAATACTTTGGTCAGTCTCTTGTAATCGCGGTATTGATTGTTACACCGCTTAATACAAGTCTATTCTATGAAACAGAATAAGGGATTCCTCACTTTAGAATACAGAGGACAATGAAAAGAAATGTTCCTTATGTCTCTACCTAAGATATGGTTGTATTATTCTAGGAGTTGTGTATAGAAAATATACATATGTAAACCACTAACAGTATATTCTCATGTATCAGGAAGGTGTTGTCACACCTCCGCAGTTCTAGAACTTATGCCTAGACTGACTATTATCAGTAAATAATATGAATATTAATTACCTGTTATGTGACTTTCCACATTCTTTTCTTGGAGTCCACAAAGAAACATTTCAAATCCCACGATGTCAATGGGCGTCAGTCACCTGTAAATATTCAAAAGAGTGATAATATGTTCCTGCTACATGCTATACACACAAAAAAGTATAACACTCTAGGGCCAAAATTACTTATTTCAAAGATAAAGACTGTGGTCAGTCGCTCTGCATTTTATTATAAAAATTGTATTCAGACCGTCCACAGTCTATTTTACATTTTATGCTCAATCGGTTCACAGTCTACTGTAAATGTGGTCAGGCAGTCCACATCTAGTGTATATGCTGTGGTCAGTCAGTCAGTCCATTTTTTATAATTAATGGCCTTCGGTTGAAACTCGAGCCATGACGACTTGATGAATTAATGATCTTTAGGAAGATCAATCTTGTGGAAGACTAGATAGGTCCACTAGGGTCTTCTTCACCATTATCTTGATAGTATCAATCCATTGGATTGGTTGCTGGTCTTGCTCTTTGCTTTCTTCCTTCTATACTTCAAAGTATGATGTCCTTTTCCAGTGATTGCTGTCTTCCATTCATCCTTAGACTAGTGTAAATGCTGTTGTCATTCAGTCCAGAACTAATTCAAACGCTGTGGACTGTCAGTCGTTTTAAATGTTGTGGTCATTCAGTCCACAGTGTAATTTTAATACTGTGGTCAGTCTCTTGTAATCCCGGTATTGATTGTTACACCGCTGATTACAAGGCTATTCTATGAAATTGAATAGGGGATACCTCCTTTTAAAAGACAGAGGTTGGCCCACAGTCTAGTCTACTGTAAATGTGGTCAAGCAGTCCACACCTAGTGTGAATGCTGTGGTCAGTCAGCCCATTTTTTTATTATTAACGACCTTCGGATGAAACTCGAGCTATGACGACTGGATAAATTAACAATCTATAGGAAGATCAATTTTGTGAAAGACTACTTAGGTCCACTAGGGTCTTCTCCACCGTTATCTTGATAGTGTCAGTTCTTTGGATTGGCTGCTGGTCTTCCTCTTTGCTTTCTTTCTTCTATACTTCAAAGTATGATGTCCTTTTCCAGTGATTGCTGTCTTCCAGTCAATCCTTAGACTAGTGTAAATGCTGTTGTCAGTCAGTCCACAACTAATTCAAACGATGTGGACTGTCAGTCCTTTTAAATGCTGTGGACTGTCAGTCCTTTTAAATGCTGTGGTCATTCAGTCCACAGTGTAGTCTTAGTAGTGTGGTCAGTGTCTTGTAATCGCGGTATTGATTGTTACACCGCTGATTACAAGGCTATTCTATGAAATAGAATAGGGGATTCCTCACTTTAGAAGACAGAGGTTGGCCCACAGTCTACTGTAAATATGATCAGGCAGTCCACATCTAGTGTACATGCTGTGGTCAGTCAGTCAGTCCATTCTTTATAATTAATGGCCTTCGGTTGAAACTCGAGCCATGACGACTTGATGAATTAATGATCTTTAGGAAGATCAATCTTGTGGAAGACTAGATAGGTCCACTAGGGTCTTCTTCACCATTATCTTGATAGTATCAATCCATTGGATTGGTTGCTGGTCTTGCTCTTTGCTTTTTTCCTTCTATACTTCAAAGTATGATGTCCTTTTCCATTTATTGCTGTCTTTCATTCAATCTTTAGACTAGTGTAAATGCTGTGGTCATTCAGTCCTTTTAATATTGTGGTCAATCTCTTGTAATCGCGGTATTGATTGTTACACTGCTGATTACAAGGTTATTCTATGAAATAGGATAGGGGATTCCTCACTTTAGAAGACAGAGGTTGGCCCACAGTCTAGTCTACTGTAAATGTGGTCAGGCAGTCCACACCTAGTGTGAATGCTGTGGTCAGTCAGCCCATTTTTTATTATTAAGGGCCTTCGGTTGAAAGTCTAGCAATGACGACTGGATGAATTAACGATCTTTAGGAAGATCAATTATGTGAAAGACTTCTTAGGTCCACTAGGGTCTTCTCCGCCGTTATCTGGATAGTGTCAATCCTTTTGATTGGCAGCTGGTCTTCCTCTTTGCTTTCTTCATTCTATTCCTCCGAGTATGTTGTCCCTTTCCAGTAATTGCTGTCTTCCAGTTAATCCTTAGACTAGTGTAAATGCTGTTGTCAGTCATTCCACAACTAATTCAAACGCTGTGGACTGTCAGTCCTTTTAAATGTTGTGGTCATTCAGTCCACAGTGTAGACTTAATAGTGTGGTCAATCTCTTGTAATTGCTGTATTGATTGTTACACCGCTGATTACAAGGCTATTTTATGAAAAAGAATAGGGGATTCCTCACTTTAGAAGACAGAGGTTGGCCCACAGTCTACTGTAAATATGATCAGGCAGTCCACAACTAGGGTGAATGCTGTGGTCAGTCAGTCCATTTTTTAGTATTAACGGCCTTCGGTTTAAACTATAGCAATGACGACTGGATGAATTAACGATCTTTGGGAAGATCAGTTTTGTGCAAGACTAGATAGGTCCACCAGGGTTTTCTTCACCATTATCTTGATAGTGTCAATCCTTTGGATTGGTTGCTGGTCTTCTTCTTTTCCTTCTTCCTTCTATTCTTCCGAGTATGATGTCCCTTTCCAGTAATTTCTGTCTTCCAGTAAATCCATAGACGAGTGTAAATGCTGTTGTCAGTCAGTCCACACCTAATTTAAATGCTGTGGACAGTCAGTCCTCGTAAATTTTGTGATCATTCAGTCCACAGTGCAGTCTTAATAGTGTGGTCAGTCTCTTGTAATCGCGGTATTGATTGTTACACCGCTGATTACAAGGCTGTTCTATGAAACAGAATAAGGGATTCCTCACTTTAGAAGACATAGGATAAGGAATAGAAATTTCCTTATGTCTCTAGCTAAGATATGGTTGTGTTATACTAGGAGTTGTGTATAGAAAATATACGTATGTAAACCACTAACAGTATATTCTCATGTATCAGAAAGGTGTTGTCACACCTCCGCAGGTCTAGAACTTATGTCTAGACTGACTATTATCAGTAATTAATATGAATATTAATTACCTGTTATGTGACTTTCCACATTCTTTTCTTGGAGTCTACAAGGAAACATTTCAAATCCCACCATGTCAATGGGCGTCAGTCACCTGTAAATATTCAAAAGAGTGATAATATGTTCCTGCTACATGCTATACACACCAAAAAATATAACACTCTAGGGCCAAAATTACTTATTTCAAAGATAAAGACTGTGGTCAGTCGGTCTGCATTTTATTATAAAAATTGTAGTCAGACAGTGCACAGTCTATTACAAATTTTATGCTCAATCGTATCACAGTCTACTGTAAATGTGGTCAGGCAGTCCACAACTAGCGTGAATGCTGTGGTCAGTCAGTCCATTCTTTATAATTAATGGGCTTCGGTTGAAACTCGAGCCATGACGACTGGATGAATTAATGATCTTTAGGAAGATCAATCTTGTGCAAGACTAGATAGGTCCACTAGGGTCTTCTTCACCATTATCTTGATAGTATGAAACAATTGGATTGGTTGCTAGTCTTCCTCTTTGCTTTCCTCCTTCTATACTTCAAAGTATGAAGTCCTTTTCCAGTGATTGCTGTCTTCCATTCATCCTTAGACTAGTGTGAATGCTGTGGTCAGTCAGTCCATTTTTTATTATTAACGGCCTTGGGTTGAAATTCGAGCCATGACGACTGGATGAATTAACGATCTTTAGGAATATCAATTTTGTGAAAGACTACATAGGTCCACTAGGCTCTTCACCACCGTTATCTTGATAGTATCAATCCTTAGGATTGGCTGCTGGTCTTCCTCTTTGCTTTCTTCCTTCTATACTTCAAATTATGATGTGTTTTTCCAGTGATTGCTGTCTTCCATTCATCCTTAGACTAGTGTAAATGCTGTTGTCAGTCAGTCCACAACTAATTCAAACGCTGTGGACTGTCAGTCCTTTTAAATGCTGTGGTCATTCAGTCCACAGTGCAGTCTTAATAATGTGGTTTGTCTCTTGTAATCGCGGTATTGATTGTTACACCGCTGATTACAAGGCTATTCTATGAAATAGAATAGGAGATTCCTCACTTTAGAAGACAGAGGTTGGCCCACAGTCTACTGTAAATATGATCAGGCAGTCCACAACTAGTGTGAATGCTGTAGTCAGGCTGTCCATTTTTTATTATTAACGGCCTTCGGTTGAAACTCTAGCCATGATGACTGGATGAATTAACGATCTTTGGGAAGATCAATTTTGTGCAAGACTAGATAGGTCCACTATTGTTTTCTTCACCATTATCTTGATAGTGTCAATCCTTTGGATTGGTTGCTGGTCTTCCTCTTTGCCAACTTCCTTCTATTCTTCTGAGTATTATGTCCCTTTCCAGTAATTGCTGTCTTCCAGTCAATCCATAGACTAGTGTAAATGCTGTTGTCAGTCAGTCGACACCTAATTTAAATGCTGTGGACTGTCAGTCCTCGTAAATTTTGTGGTCAATTGGTCCACAGTGTAGTCTTAATACTGTGGTCAGTCTCTTGTAATCGCGGTATTGATTGTTACACCGCTGATTACAAGTCTATTCTATAAAACAGACTAAGGGATTCCTCACTTTAGAATACAGAGGATAAGGAAAAGAAATTTCCTTATGTCTCTACCTAAGATATGGTTGTGTTATACTAGGAGTTGTGTATAGAAAATATACATATGTACACCACTAACAGTATATTCTCATGTATCAGAGAGGTGTTGTCACACCTCCGCAGGTCTAGAACGTATGCCTAGACCGACTATTATCAGTAATTAATATGAATATTAATTACCTGTTATGTGACTTTCCACATTCTTTTCTTGGAGTCCACAAGGAAACATTTGAAATCCCACCATGTCAATGGGCGTCAGTCACCTGTAAATATTCAAAAGAGTGATAATATGTTCCTGCTACATGCTATACACACCAAAAAGTATAACACTCTAGGGCCAAAATTACTTATTTCAAAGATAAAGACTGTGGTCAGTCAGTCTGCATTTTATTATAAAAATTGTAGTCAGACAGTCCACAGTCTATTTTATGCTCAATTGGTTCACAGTCTACTGTAAATGTGGTCTGGCAGTCCACATCTAGTGTATATGCTGTGGTCAGTCAATATTTCATCATTAATGGCCTTTGGCAGAAACTCTAGCAATGATGTGTTAGGCATTGGGTGTTTGCTGGATCTGAAATGGGTTCAGAATCATCAGTGGATTCTGTGGTCTACCATCCTGGTCCAGCCAGGGCAGATGCTGCTTAGCATCATTATCAGTCCCAACGACTAGCTGGTGCACGAGATGTGCAGGTTGTCTCTTGGGTATTTGTGCCTAGCAACATGAAGCATAGGTTGCGGAGGGAGACAGGGCTTCTGCAGCCTAAGTCCAGGATGCATCGCACTGAGCATTCCCGTGACATGGCGGACCGTAATTGGTGGTTTGGGAGTCAGCTGACCCGGTGACCTGGCACCGCCTGATTGGTCGTGGGTGACGTCACCAATGGTGTGACGGTGCGCAGGGCTTAATCTTTAAAAGACACGCCCACAAACATGTCAGCGCGCTCTGATCTTTGAGCAATGATGGTGTGTGGACGCTTAGTCTCTTGGGCTCCACGTGTGTTTTAGTTTCTGCTAGGCAGGTGTAGTGGAAGTAGGCAGGCTAGTTGAAATAGGCAGGTAGCTTCGTCTCACGGTCTGGCTCAGGCAAAGGGGTCGCCTTACACCCCAAGCAGCCTGCAGACCCCCCAGGCTGCATCGCGGACCCCGGGTTCGGTTGCGTTCCATTATAATAAAGTTGTTTGCAATCGTCCCCTTAGCAGTATCAGAGAGCCAGGGTCTTGCTGAACATGGCTGACAACCAGCAACTGCAGCGCTATATACAGCAACTTGAGGCCAGACTTAGGACTCTGGAACAAGCTGCCCCGGTCGCTGATATCACTGCAGTAGCTACCCTGGCAGCTTCTCAAGCAGCCAATCTGGTTAACACGGCTGCGGTGAATGCTGCGACAGCTGCAACTGCCCCATTACCCCGTTTTGCTCTCCCAGAAAAATTTTCTGGGGACAGTAAATCCTGCAGGGGTTTTATTAATTTATGCGCCATTCATTTGAAGATGATGGAGGCACGGTTCCCCTCCGAAAGAGCCAAAGTGGGTTATTTCATCTCATTACTCTCCCATAGGGCTCTGGAGTGGGCTACTCCTCTATGGGAGCGGAATGATCCGGTTGTGGCTAATGCGGGTCTTTTCCTTAAGACCCTAAAGAGTGTATTCCTAGGTCCTCATAGTCACGCATGATACGCTCTTAAGCTTCTTGCGTTGATCCAGGGTTCGGCCACTGCCAGCCACTATGCCATCCAGTTCAGAACCTTAGCGGCTGAACTGGATTGGCCTGAGCGTTCGCTTATCCCGGTGTTTTGGAGGGGGTTGGCAGGGCATATTAAAGATGCTCTAGCTACCAGAGAGATCCCAACCTCTCTGGAAGAGTTGATCACTCTCGCTAACCGAATAGATCTGCGTCATGCAGAACGCAAGTTAGAGCTGGAGGTTTCCAGACCCCGGTTTCGGGTGGCATCCTCTTTCTCTAGACCTATCTCCAAACCCGCGGGTCTCGACCCGGAGCCTGAGGAAATGGATATATCCCGGACTAAGTCTAAACCCCCTCGTTCCCGACCTGCACATCTCTTGGAGTTCCCCGTTAATAAGGGTTCCAAGCGGTCGGGAAACCAGGGTGTCTAACCACTGTTGGAGTGGGGGTGTTAGATTCAGGGGTTTCCTCCTCCAAATTATTGTATGAGGTGACGTTGTCCGTCGGAACAACCATGGTTACTGCCAGGGCGTGGGTGGATTCTGGAGCCGATGGCAATTTTTGTCATCAACATTTGCCCAGAGGCATGCCATCCCTATGGAGTTACTGCCCAAGCCAATGAACATCAGTGTGGTCAACGGTTCTCTGCTGGACACACAAATCACTCACCAGTCAGCCCCCCTCACCATGTCGTTTCCTCAGGGTCACCGGGAGGTTATCTCTTTCCTTATTATCCCCGGGGGATTAGATGAGGTGCTATTGGGTCTCCCTTGGCTAGGTTGTCACACTCCACACATTGATTGGAGTACAGGGAGAATTTCTTCCTGGGATAAGAATTGTGTGACTCAATGTATGGTTACAGCCGCCCGGAGGGTAGTCTCAGAGCCTTCTCCCGACTTGTCCGCTCTGCCAGTACAATATCGGAGTTTTGCGGACGTCTTTTCCAAAAAGGGTGCAGAGATTCTACCCCCCCACCGACCTTATGACTGTCCTATTGACTTGGTTCCCGGTACGGAGCCCCCTTGCGGTAGGGTTTATCCCCTCTCTGTACCCGAGACCCAGGCCATGTCAGACTATATCAAAGAGAACCTGGCCCGGGGGTTTATCTGAAAATCGGTCTCTCCTGCTGGAGCTGGGATTTTCGTCGTCCAGAAGAGGGTGATTTACGTCCCTGCATTGATTACAGAGGACTAAATGCCATCACCATCAAAAATAAATACCCTCTGCCCCTTATTTCTGAACTATTCGACATGTTGCGAGGGGCTAACATCTTCACTAAATTGGACCAGCGAGGGGCCTATAATCTTGTGCGAATCCGTGAGGGTGACGAGTGGAAAACAGCCTTTAACACTCGTGATGGTCATTACGAGTATCTCATCATGCCTTTCGGGTTATGCAATGCCCCTGCGGTTTTTCAAGATTTTGTCAACGATATCTTTCGGGATTTGCTGCTATCTTCCGTGGTAGTCTATCTTGATGATATCCTTATCTTTTCCCCGGACCTCTCCACACACAGGGAGGATGTTCGCAGAGTTTTTGAACGATTGCGAGCAAATTCTTTGTATTGTAAGCTGGAGAAGTGTCAGTTTGAACGAGAGTCTCTAACGTTCCTGGGCTACATCATATCCAGTAAGGGATTGGCTATGGACCCACAAAAGTTGGTGGCGGTACAGAACTGGCAGGAGCCCCACTCCCTTAAAGCGGTACAACGCTTCATGGGCTTTATCAACTACTACCGGCAGTTCATACCACATTTTTCCACACTGGTGGCTGCTTTAGCCGCTTTAACCAGGAAGGGTGCCAATCCCAAGAATTGGTCTAAGGAGACATCCGAGGTGTTCCAGGAGATTAAGTCCTATTTTTTAGAGCTCCCATTCTCCATCGCCCGGATGTGGACAAGCCATTTTTCCTGGAGGTCGATGCCTCCTCTGTGGGAGCAGGAGCGGTTCTCTCTCAATAGAATGAACAAGGTCGGACAAGACCATGTTTTTTCTTCTCCAAGACCTTCTCTCCAGCAGAGAAGAATTATACGATTGGTGACAAAGAGTTACTTGCTATTAAGATGGCTTTTTCGGAATGGAGGTACCTCTTGGAGGGAGCTAAACTTCCTTTCGTGGTATATTCCGATCATAAAAATCTTTCGTACCTACAGACGGCGCAGCGTCTTAACCCGAGGTAGGCCAGGTGGTCTCTTTTCTTTTCCCGGCTCAATTTCTCTATTCACTTTTTAAAAGGGGAAAAGAACCCCCGGGCGGATGCTTTGTCCCGGTCTATGGATATGGCTGAGGATGAGGACGAGCCCAGGCTTATTTTTCCTCCAGAGTGTATGCGGACGGTGGCTCCAGTGTCTCTAAACCAGGTCCCTCCGGGGAGGACATTGGTTCCTCCTAATTTACAGAATGAGGTACTCTCCTGGGCACATGCCTCTAAGATCGGAGGTCATTTTGGGGTCAAACGTACCACGGAGTTTCTCCAACGGTCGTATTGGTGGCCTCGGTTATCTCAGGACGTTAAAGAATATGTCCAAGCATGTGTCTCCTGTGCAAGAAACAAATCGTCCCGTCAGAAGCCGGCTGGTCTTCTTCATCCGTTACCCGTGGCGGATAGACCTTGGGAGCTGGTTGGGATGGATTTTATTGTCGAGTTACCTAAGTCCCGGGGAAACGTGACAATATGGGTGGTGTCTGACCATTTTTCTAAGATGGTTCACCTGGTTCCTCTGCCTAGGGTTCCCTCTTCCCGGGTTCTGGTATCACTGTTCATTTGTCACGTTTTCCGTCTCCACGGAATGCCTGATAGGATTGTCTGTGAAAGGGGTCCACAGTTTTCCTCCCGGTTCTGGAAAGAATTGTGTAATTTGCATAGCATTGAACTGAATCTTTCTACTGCCTATCACCCGGAGACCAATGGTCTGGTGGAACGCACTAACCAGACGCTTCTGACATACTTGTGTCATTTCGTTTCGGCCAACCAGAATGACTGGGCGATATTGCTCCCCTGGGTAGAGTTTGCCCTAAACAACGCTGTGGCAGATTCCACAGGTCAGACTCCGTTTCTCCTAAATAATGGCTAACATCCGCGAGTCCCGGTTCCTATGCCAGTTTCCTCTGTGGAACCTGGGGTCAGAGATTGGGCTCTGGAGGCGCGGAAGGTTTGGGATCATACCCAGGATGCGATATTGGCCTCCAAGAATCGAATGAGAGAGTCGGCTGACACTCATTGCCGTCCAGCCCCTGTATTCTCCCCGGGCGACAGGGTGTGGCTCGCGGCTCGCAATATCAGAGTACGCGGGGAATCCGCTAAGTTTGCCCCCCGTTTTATTGGTCCTTTCAGAATTTTGGCCCAAATAAACCCCGTTGTGTACCGGTTACAGTTACCACGACACATGAGGATTCACGACACTTTTCATGTGTCGCTCCTTAAGCCGGTTCGCCTGACCAAATTCTCTGAACCCCAACCTGCTCCAGACTCCAGGGGTGATGATTTCGAGGTACAGGCGATTGTGGGGTCTAAGATGGTTCGTGGAAAAAAATATTACCTTGTACACTGGAGGGGCCATGGATCTGAGGATTGTTCATGGGAACCAGTGGACCACATTCATGCTCCATTGCTCATTGAGGAATATGAGTGTCAAGTGGAGGGGGATAATATTAGGTGTTGGCTGGATCTGAGATGGGTTCAGAATCATCAGTGGATTCTGTGGTCTCCCATTCTGGTCCAGCTGGGGCAAATGCTGCTCAGCATCGTCGTCGGTCCCAACGCCTAGCTGGTGCACGAGATGTGCAGGTTGTCTCTTGGGTATTTGTGCCTAGCAACATGAAGCATAGGTTGCGGAGGGAGACAGGGCTTCTGCAGCCTAAGTCCAAGATGCATCGCACTGAGCATGCCCGTGACATGGCAGACCGTGATTGGTGGTTTGGGAGTCAGCTGACCCGGTGACCTGGCACCGCCTGATTGGTCGCAGGTGACGTCACCAATGGTGCGACGGTGGGCAGGGCTTAATCTTTAAAAGACCCGCCCACAAACATGGCGGCGCGCTCTGATTTTTGAGCAATGATGGTGTTGTGTGGACGCTTGGTCTCTTGGGCTCCACGTGTGTTTTAGTTTCTGCTAGGCAGGTGTAGTGGAAGTAGGCAGGCTAGTTGAAATAGGCAGGTAGCTTCGTCTCACGGTCTGGCTCAGGCAAAGGGGTCGCCTTACACCCCAAGCAGCCTGCAGACGCCCTATCCCTGATAACACCTGTAGGCCACGTGGAGTGATACTCCTCAGTTTGGTAGCACGCCGGCTGGAGGCACGTATGCGCCGGCGTGAGTCACACATGCATCCAAGCGCCAACAGCGTAGTCCCTGTGCTGCAACAGGTCTACAGATATATTATTTATCGCACATCTCCCGTGCCGTTAACGGAGAAAGTGCGAATCCCTATTCCTGTTCCGGTGTGCTGTAACACGGAGGGGATTGTTATTTAAGTTGGTTGTTTCCTTCTCACCCAGAAGGTGTTCGGCCGCAGTCCTCCAGGCCGCATCGCGGACCCCGGGTTCGGTTGCGTTCCATTATAATAAAGTTGTTTGCAACCATCCCCTTAACATGACGACTGGATGAATTAACGATCTTTGGAAAGATCAATTTTGTGCAAGACTAGATAGGTCCACTAGGGTTTTCTTCACCATTATGTAGATAGTGTCAATCCTTTGGATTGGTTGCTGGTCTTCCTCTTTGCCTACTTCCTTCTATTCTTCCGAGTATGATGTCCCTTTCCAGTAATTGCTGTCTTCCAGTCAATCCATAGAATAGTGTAAATGCTGTTGTCAGTCAGTCCACACCTAATTTAAATGCTGATTACAAATCTATTCTATGAAACAGAAAAAGGGATTCCTCACTTTAGAAGACTGAGGATAATGAAAAGAAATGTTCCTGATGTCTCTACCTAAGATATGGTTGTGTTATACTAGGAGTTGTGTATAGAAAATATACATATGTTTACCACTAACAGTATATTCTCATGTATCAGAAGGGTGTTGTCACACCTCCGCAGGTCTAGAACGTATGCCTAGACTGACTATTATCAGTAATTAATATGAATATTAATTACCTGTTATGTGACTTTCCACATTCTTTTCTTGGAGTCCACAAGGAAACATTTCAAATCCCACGATGTCAAAGGGCATCAGTCACCTTTAAATATTCAAAAGAGTGATAATATGTTCCTGCTACATGCTATACACACCAAAAAGTATAACACTCCAGGGCCAAAATTACTTATTTCAAAGATAAAGGCTGTGGTCAGTCGGTTTGCATTTTATTATAAAAATAGTAGTCAGATAGTCCACAGTCTATTTTAAATTTTCTGCTCAATCGTTTCACAGTATACTGTAAGTGTGGTCAGGCAGTCCACATCTAGTGTATATGCTGTGTAACATCCCTGGCGGCATGCTTGCATGGTGCACCACCTCCCACCATGCAAGACCGCAATCTTACCCTTCACTCCAGCCTGCAAGCCGTGTTCCTGTTCATGCTGTGTGCATTCCTCTTGACTGTCTGCTTAGGGCAGCGGCCCGGTTAGTTTCTGATTCTTATAGCTGCTGTGGGCACACCCCTAATGCGTCTCCAGCTTATTGCTGTCAGTCACTAGATATTTAAACCCCCTCCACCCAGAAGGACGTGCCTGTGCAACACCTTCACTCAGTTTGTTCTTGCAACTGTATTGCCAGGTCCTGTCCTCTTACCTGTATCTTCTAGTCTGTGTCCGCCATCTCTGGTGGCTGTATACCCAGACCTGTTACCTGTGTCTTCTAGTCCGTCTCCGCCATCTCTGGGGGCTGTATACCCAGACCCGTTTCTGTATCTCGTTGCAGTAGCAGTTCCTGTCTGAACTGTCTCCTAGTCTGTTACTTGTTTTGTCTTTATGTCCGTACCCTTCCTTTTCCTGCATTGACTGAACCTGCACCTACCTCCAATTCGTTGTCTCTGTACTTCTGTTTGTGAGTTTTGTGTCCACTAGCTACTTCATTGTAAGTACCTTGTGTGTATCTAGTTCTGCTTGTCTCCTTTCCCTTCCTTTGTATCTACCTTCTGTGTTCTAGCCATCTTTCTGTATTTTCCTATGTGTTCCATGGGAACAGAGCCCTGTCCTCTCTGCCTGCTTCGTCAGCCCTGTTCTGTTCTGCCTTGTCCACCGCTCCAGCGGTTCCGTTCTGCACTGATTTGTATACCGCACCTGCGGTTTAGCTCCGCTCCGCTTGTTCTCCACGTATGCGGTTTTTTGCTCAGCTTTGCTTGTCTACCGCATCTGCGGGTTTTGCTCTGCTCAGCTTTGTCTACCGCATCTGCGGTTTTGCTCTGCTTTGCTTGTCTACCGCATCTGCGGTTCTGCTCTGCTTTGCTTGTCTTCCGCATCTGTTGGTTTTGCTCTGCTCAGCTTTGTCTACCGCATCTGCGGTTTTGCTCTGCTCAGCTTTGTCTACCGCATCTGCGGCTTTGCTCTGCTTTGCTTGCTTACCGCATCTGCTTATTTTGCTCTGCTCAGCTTTGTCTACCGCATCTGCGGTTTTGCTCTGCTCAGCTTTGTCTACCGCATCTGCGGTTTTGCTCTGCTTTGCTTGTCTACCGCATCTGCGAGTTTTGCTCTGCTCAGCTTTGTCTACAGCATCTGCTGTTTTGCTCTGCTTTGCTTGTCTACCGCATCTGCGGGTTTTGCTCTGCTCAGCTTGTCTACCGCATCTGCGGGTTTTGCTCTGCTCAGCTTGTCTACCGCATCTGCGGTTTTGCTCTCTGCCTAGTCTACCGCTCCGGCGGTTCCTTTCTGCTTTGCTGTGTTCACCGCACCTGCTATTTAGTTTGGCTCTGCTAGGTCACCGCTCCGGCGGTTCCTCTTTGCTCTGCCTTGTCCACCGCACTTGCGGTTTAGTTCTGCTCTGCCTTGTCCTCGGCTCCAGCGGTTTCGCTTTACTCTACTTGTCTACCGCATCTGCGGCTCTGTTCCTGTCTCCCAGTCTGTACTGGACTCTATCCAGCTTGCGCTCCACCCTGCTAGTACCCACCTGTCCACACTCCATCCATGCTTGCTAGTACCCCATCTGTCTGCACACCAGCCTTGCTTACTAGTACCCCACCTGTCTGCATACCTGCCATGCCTGCCAGGGCCCACCTGTCTGTATGCCAGCTTAACCTGCCTGTTCCTGCATTCTCCAGTGTGGGTCAACAGCTGTGACCGGGGTCTGACCTGGTGTAGCACCTGGTCCCTCTGCTCGGTTCCTCCTTGGTTCACGGAGTCGTTAGCCGCCGTGCGACCTTGGTCGGATCGGGTTGTTACTTAGTTACGACCCTCCAAGCACTCCTCGGTTCATGGTACAGTGGGATCACTAATCATGCTCACGCCAGTCAGCCCGGGCGTGAGCGTAACATGCTGTGGTCAGTCAGTCAGTCCATTCTTTATAATTAATGGCCTTCGGTTTAAACTCGAGCCATGACGACTTGATGAATTAATGATCTTTAGGAAGATCAATCTTGTGCAAGACTAGATAGGTCCACTAGGGTCTTCTTCACCATTATCTTGATAGTATCAATCCATTGGATTGGTTGCTGGTCTTGCTCTTTGCTTTCTTCCTTCTATACTTCAAAGTCTGATGTCCTTTTCCACTGATTACTGTGTTTCATTTAATCCTTAGACTAGTGTAAATGCTGTTGTCAGTCAGTCCACAGCTAATTTAAACGCTGTGGACTGTCAGTCCTTTTAAATGCTGTGGTCATTCAGTCCACAGTGTAGACTTAGTAGTGTGGTCAGTCTCTTGTAATTGCGGTATTGATTGTTACACCGCTGATTACAAGGCTATTCTCTGAAATAGAATAGGGGATTCCTCACTTTAGAAGACAGAGGTTGGCCCACAGTCTACTGTAAATATGATCAGGCAGTCCACAACTAGTGTGAATGCTGTGGTCAGTCAGTCCATTTTTTATTATCAACGGCCTTCGGTTGAAACTCTAGCAATGACGACTGGATGAATTAACGATCTTTGGGAAGATCAATTTTGTGCAAGACTAAATAGGTCCACTAGGGTCTTCTCCACCTTTATCTTGATAGTGTCAATCCTTTGGATTGGCAGCTGGTCTTACTCTTTGCTTTCTTTCTTCTATACTTCAAAGTATGATGTCCTTTTCCAATGATTGCTGTCTTCCAGTCAATCCTTAGACTAGTGTAAATGCTGTTGTCAGTCAGTCCACACCTAATTTTAATGCTGTGGACTGTCAGTCCTCGTAAATTTTGTGGTCAATTGGTCCACAGTGTTGTCTTAATAGTGTGGTCAGTCTCTTGTAATCGCGGTATTGATTGTTACACCGCTGATTACAAGGCTATTCTATGAAACAGAATAAGGGATTTCTCACTTTAGAAAACAGAGGATAATGAAAAGAAATGTTCCTTATGTCTCTACCTAAGATATGGTTGTGTTATACTAGGAGTTGTGTATAGGAAATATACATATGTAAACCACTAACAGTATATTCTCATGTATCAGAAAGGTGTTGTCACACCTCCGCAGGTCTAGAACTTATGCCTAGACCGACTATTATCAGTAATTAATATGAATATTAATTACCTGTTATGTGACTTTCCACATTCTTTTCTTGGAGTCCACAAGGAAACATTTGAAATCCCACCATGTCAATGGGCGTCAGTCACCTGTAAATATTCAAAAGAGTGATAATATGTTCCTGCTACATGCTATACACACCAAAAAATATAACACTCTAGGGCCAAAATTACTTATTTCAAAGATAAAGACTGTGGTCAGTCGGTCTGCATTTTATTATACAAATTGTAGTCAGACAGTCCACAGTCTATTACAAATTTTATGCTCAGTCGTTTCAGAGTCTAATATAAATGGGGTCAGGCAGTCCACACCTAGTGTATATGCTGTGGTCAGTCAGTCAGTCAATTATTTATAATTAATGGCCTTCGGTTGAAACTCGAGCCATGACGACTTGATGAATTAATGATCTTTAGGAAGATCAATCTTGTGCAAGACTAGATAGGTCCACTATGGTCTTCTTCACCATTTTCTTGATAGTATCAATCCATTGGATTGTTTGCTGGTCTTGCTCTTTGCTTTCTTCCTTCTATACTTCAAAGTATGATGTCCTTTTCCAGTGATTGCTGTCTTCCAGTCAATCCTTAGACTAGTGTAAATGCTGTTGTCAGTCAGTCCACAACTAATTCAAACGCTGTGGACTGTCAGTCCTTTTAAATGTTGTGGTCATTCAGTCCACAGTGTAATCTTAATAGTGTGTTCAATCTCTTGTAATCGCTGTATTGATTGTTACACCGCTGATTACAAGGCTATTCTATGAAATGGGATAGGGGATTCCTCACTTTAGAAGACAGAGTTTGGCCCACAGTCTAGTCTACTGTAAATGTGATCAAGCAGTCCACACCTAGTGTGAATGCTGTGGTCAAATGTGGCGCCCTGCTGTGTTTGGTACCACAGATCCCAGAGGGGTGCATGGACGGATTCCTCCACAAGAGGCCCTCATAAGCATTCACACACCTCTACCTTCCACCTCAGACCACCAGAGGGAGCCCGTTAGGGATATAAATAGGGAAGGTGGAGCTAGGCAGTTCAGTCTGGAAGCTGTCTGGAGTCTGAGAGGAGTCTGAAGTCCAGTCTGTGAGATGTACATTCTGAGAACAGTTACCTCAGGGGACAGAGCTAGTGCCAGCTCCTGCAGTTGCTAGCCTGCAGTAGAGCACAGTCCAGACTCACCGAGTTCAGGTTAGTGAGCCAAAGGCGTGCCGACGCCATAAGAGCGGTGAAGCGCAGTGAGGCCTACTGCCCATGTGAAGCCAAGTCAGGGCCCCGAGAGGGCCGAAGGCGAGTGGAAAGAGAGTAACATAGCGGTCAGAGGAGCTTTACCCGCTCACCCCAAAACCATATACCGGACACCGGGTCAGAGTCTGCAGGGATTCTTTACACCCAGCAGAAAACAACCGGAACCCCTGGTGAACTACATGTCCCAGGAATACCAAACGCTGACTGTTATACCAGGGTCAGGAGTTACTGAAGCCCCATAAACCAGGGAGTGCGTACTCCAACAGAAGGCCCTACCACAGGATCAGCAGGTGCAAGACAGAAACCAAGTTAGGCCTAGCTCCAGGCAGGTCAGAAACTTAACGAGGAAAGGCAAGGAACAGGAGGCCCCACACTCGCTCACTGGGGAGAGTCCTGATATGCACCCTTTACCCTACAGTGCCCCGGATTGTGCCTGAAACACCACCAGTAAAGGTACTGAAGTGAACTATTGTGTGTGTGCCTATCCTTCCTCCGACCAGGCTGGGTCCCCTCTGGCCTGCATCCCTACACTCACGCTGCCCTGAGGCCCTGCTCCACCTGTGGGGAGCCGCACCAACTAAGCTGCCTCAACACCGGCCTCAGAGGACTGCCGCAGCACTGGTGATCCTCACCAGAAACTACAGGTGGCATCACGAACTTTCCCTTTCCCATATAAACTTTCCACCCTTTCTCTTTTTACTGACCGCCCTGGGTCACGGACCGGGCCAGCCACCATGATATTCCCCACAAGCAGCCTTCTGTCATCGAGTCAATCCATAGACTAGTGTAAATGCTGTTGTCAGTCAGTCCACACCTAATTTAGATGCTGTGGACTGTCAGTCCTCGTAAATTTTGTGGTCAATTGGTCCACAGTGTAGTCTTAATGCTGTGGTCAGTCTCTTGTAATCGCGGTATTGATTGTTACACCGCTGATTACAAGTCTATTCTATAAAACAGACTAAAGGATTCCTCACTTTAGAATACAGAAGATAAGGAAAAGAAATTTCCTTATGTCTCTACCTAAGATATGGTTGTGTTATACTAGGAGTTGTGTATAGAAAATATACATATGTAAACCACTAACAGTATATTCTCATGTATCAGGAAGGTGTTGTCACACCTCCGCAGGTCTAGAACTTATGCCTAGAATGACTATTATCAGTAATTAATATGAATATTAATTACCTGTTATGTGACTTTCCACATTCTTTTCTTGGAGTCCTCAAGGAAACATTTCAAATCCCACGATGTCAATGGGTGTCAGTCACCTGTAAATATTCAAAAGAGTGATAATATGTTCCTGCTACATGCTATACACACCAAAAAGTATAACACTCTAGGGCCAAAATTACTTATTTCAAAGATAAAGACTGTGGTCAGTCGGTCTGCATTTTATTATAAAAATTGTAGTCAGAGAGTCCACAGTCTATTTTAAATTTTATGCTCAATCGGTTCACAGTATACTGTACATGAGGTTAGGCAGTCCACATCTAGTGTATATGCTGTGGTCAGTCAATTTTTCATTATTAATGGCCTTTGGTAGAAACTCTAGCAATGATGTGTTAGGTGTTTGCTGGATCTGAAATGGGTTCAGAATCATCAGTAGATTCCATGGTCTACCATTCTGGTCCAGCCAGTGCAGATGCTGCTTAGCATCATTATCGGTCCCAACGACTAGCTGGTGCACGAGATGTGCAGGTTGTCTCTTGGGTATTTGTGCCTAGTAATATGAAGCATAGGTTGCGGAGGGAGACAGGGCTTCTGCAGCCTATGTCCAGGATGCATCGCACTGAGCATTCCCGTGACATGGCGGACTGTGATTGGTGGCTTGGGAGTCAGCTGACCCGGTGACCTGGCACCGCCTGATTGGTCGTGTGTGACGTCACCAATGGTGCGACGGTGCGCAGGGCTTAATCTTTAAAAGACCCGCCCACAAACATGACAGCGCGCTCTGATCTTTGAGCAATGATGGTGTGTGGACGCTTGGTCTCTTGGGCTCCACGTGTGTTTTATTTTCTGCTAGGCAGGTGTAGTGAAATAGGCAGGCTAGTTGAAATAGGCAGGTAGCTTCGTCTCACGGTCTGGCTCAGGCAAAGGGGTCGCCTTACACCCCAAGCAGCCTGCAGACCCCCCAGGCTGCATCGCGGACCCCGGGTTCGGTTGCCTTCCATTATAATAAAGTTGTTTGCAATCGTCCCCTTAACAGTATCAGAGCGCCAGGGTCTTACTGAACATGGCTGACAAACAGCAACTGCAGCGCTATATACAGCAACTTGAGGCCAGACTTAGGACTCTGGAACAAGCTGCCCCGGTCGCTGATATCACTGCAGTAGCTACCCTGGCAGCTTCTCAAGCAGCCAATCTGGTTAACACGGCTGCGGAGAATGCTGCGACAGTTGCAACTGCCCCATTACCCCGTTTTGCTCTCCCAGAAAAATTTTCTGGGGACAGTAAATCCTGCAGGGGTTTTATTAATTTATGCTCCATTCATTTGAATATGATGGAGGCACGGTTCCCCTCCGAAAGAGCCAAAGTGGGTTATTTCATCTCATTACTCTCCCACAGGGCTCTGGAGTGGGCTACTCCTCTATGGGAGCGGAATGATCCGGTTGTGGCTAATGCGGGTCTTTTCCTTAAGACCCTAAAGAGTGTATTCCTAGGGCCTCAGGTCACGCATGATAAGCTCTTAAGCTTCTTGCGTTGATCCAGGGTTCGGCCACTGCCAGCCACTATGCCATCCAGTTCAGAACCTTAGCGGCTGAACTGGATTGGCCTGAGCGGTCGCTTATGCCGGTGTTTTGGAGGGGGTTGGCAGGGCATATTAAAGATGCTCTAGCTACCAGAGAGATCCCAACCTCTCTGAAAGAGTTGATCACTCTCGCTAACTGAATAGATCTGCATCATGCAGAACGCAAGTTAGAGGTTTCGGTTGGCATCCTCTTTCTCTAGACCTATCTCCAAACCCGCGGGTCTCGACCCGGAGCCTGAGGATATGGATATATCCCGGACTAAGTCTAAACCCCCTCGTTCCCGACTTGCACATCTCTTGGAGTACCCCGTTAATAAGGGTTCCAAGCGGTCGGGAAACCAGGGTGTCTAACCACTGTTGGATTCAGGGGTTTCCTCCTCCAAGTTATTGTATGAGGTGACGTTGTCCTTCGGAACAACCATGGTTACTGCCAGGGCGTGGGTGGATTCTGGAGCCGATGGCAATTTTTGTCATCAACATTTGCCCAGAGGCATGCCATCCCTATGGAGTTACAGCCCAAGCCAATGAACATCAGTGTGGTCAACGGTTCTCTGCTGGACACACAAATCACTCACCAGTCAGCCCCCCTCACCATGTCTTTCCTCAGGGTCACCGGGAGGTTATCTCTTTCCTTATTATCCCCGGGGGATTAGATGAGGTGCTATTGGGTCTCCCTTGGCTAGGTTGTCACACTCCACACATTGATTGGAGTACAGGGAGAATTTCTTCCTGGGGTAAGAATTGTGTGCCTCAATGCATGGTTACAGCCGCCCGGAGGGTAGTCTCAGAGCCTTCTCCCGACTTGTCCGCTCTGCCAGTACAATATCGTAGTTTTGCGGACGTCTTTTCCTAAAAGGGTGCAGAGACTCTACCCCCCCACAGACCGTATGACTGTCCTATTGACTTGGTCCCCGGTACGGAGCCCCCTTGCGGTAGGGTTTATCCCCTGTCTGTACCCGAGACCCAGGCCATGTCAGACTATATCAAAGAGAACCTGGCCCGGGGGTTTATCTGAAAATCGGTCTCTCCTGCTGGAGCGGGGTTTTTCTTCGTCCAGAAGAGGGTGATTTACATCCCTGCATTGATTACAGAGGACTAAATGCCATCACCATCAAAAATAAATACCCTCTGCCCCTTATTTCTGAACTATTCGACATGTTGCGAGGGGCTAACATCTTCACTAAATTGGACCAGCGAGGGGCCTATAATCTTGTGCGAATCCGTGAGGGTGACGAGTGGAAAACAGCCTTTAACACTCATGATGGTCATTACGAGTATCTCGTCATGCCTTTCGGGTTATGCAATGCCCCTGCGGTTTTTCAAGATTTTGTCAACGATATCTTTCGGGATTTGCTGCTATCTTCCGTGGTAGTCTATCTTGATGATATCCTTATCTTTTCCCCGGACCTCTCCACACACAGAGAGGATGTTCGCAGAGTTTTTGAACGATTGCGAGCAAATTCTTTGTATTGTAAGCTGGAGAAGTGTCAGTTTGAACGAGAGTATCTACCGTTCCTGGGCTACATCATATCCAGTAAGGGATTGGCTATGGACCCACAAAAGTTGGTGGCGGTACAGAACTGGCAGGAGCCCCACTCCCTTAAAGCGGTACAACGCTTCATGGGCTTTATCAACTACTACCGGCAGTTCATACCACATTTTTCCACACTGGTGGCTGCTTTAGCCGCTTTAACCAGGAAGGGTGCCAATCCCAAGAATTGGTCTAAGGAGACATCCGAGGCGTTCCAGGAGATTAAGTCCTATTTTTTTAGAGCTCCCATTCTCCATCGCCCGGATGTGGACAAGCCATTTTTCCTGGAGGTCGATGCCTCCTCTGTGGGAGCAGGAGCGGTTCTCTCTCAAAAGAATGAACAGGGTCAGACAAGACCATGTTTTTTCTTCTCCACGACCTTCTCTCCAGCAGAGAAGAATTATACGATTGGTGACAAAGAGTTACTTGCTATTAAGATGGCTTTTTCGGAATGGAGGTACCTCTTGGAGGGAGCTAAACATCCTTTCGTGGTATATTCCGATCATAAAAATCTTTCGTACCTACAGACGGCGCAGCGTCTTAACCCGAGGCAGGCCAGGTGGTCTCTTTTCTTTTCCCGGTTCAATTTCTCTATTCACTTTTTAAAAGGGGAAAAGAACCCCCGGGCGGATGCTTTGTCCCGGTCTATGGATACCGTTGAGGATGAGGACGAGCCCAGGCTTATTTTTCCTCCAGAGTGTATGCGGACGGTGGCTCCAGTGTCTCTAAACCAGGTCCCTCCCGGGAGGACATTCGTTCCTCCTAATTTACAGAATGAGGTACTCTCCTGGGCACATGCCTCTAAGATCGGAGGTCATTTTGGGGACAAACGTACCACGGAGTTTCTCCAACGGTCGTATTGGCGGCCTCGGTTATCCCAGGACGTTAAAGAATATGTCCAAGCGTGTGTCTCCTGTGCAAGAAACAAATCGTCCCGTCAGAAGCCGGCTGGTCTTCTTCATCCGTTACCCGTGGCGGATAGACCTTGGGAGCTGGTTGGGATGGATTTTATTGTCGAGTTACCTAAGTCCCGGGGAAACGTGACAATATGGGTGGTGTCTGACCATTTTTCTAAGATGGTTCACCTGGTTCCTCTGCCTAGGGTTCCCTCTTCCCGGGTTCTGGTATCACTGTTCATTTGTCACGTTTTCCGTCTCCACGGAATGCCTGATAGGATTGTCTGTGAAAGGGGTCCACAGTTTTCCTCCCGGTTCTGGAAAGAATTGTGTAATTTGCTTAGCATTGAACTGAAGCTTTCTACTGCCTATCACCCGGAGACCAATGGTCTGGTGGAACGCACTAACCAGACGCTTGTGACATACTTGCGTCATTTCGTTTCGGCCAACCAGAATGACTGGGCGATATTGCTCCCCTGGGCAGAGTTTGCCCTAAACAACGCTGTGGCAGATTCCACAGGTCAGACTCCGTTTCTCCTAAATAATGGCCAACATCCGCGAGTCTCGGTTCCTATGCCAGTTTCCTCTGTGGAACCTGGGGTCAGAGATTGGGCTCTGGAGGCGCGGGAGGTTTGGGATCATACCCAGGATGCGATATTGGCCTCCAAGAATCGAATGAGAGAGTCGGCTGACACTTATCGCCGTCCAGCCCCCGTATTCTCCCCGGGCGACAGGGTGTGGCTCGCGGCTCGCAATATCAGAGTACGCAGGGAATCCGCTAAGTTTGCCCCCCGTTTTATTGGTCCTTTCAGAATTTTGGCCCAAATAAACCCCGTTGTGTACCGGTTACAGTTACCACGACACATGAGGATTCACGACACTTTTCATGTGTCGCTCCTTAAGCCGGTTTGCCTGACCAAATTCTCGGAACCCCAACCTGCTCCAGACTCCAGGGGTGATGATTTCGAGGTACAGGCGATTGTGGGGTCTAAGATGGTTCATGGAAAAAAATATCACCTTGTACACTGGAGGGGCCATGGATCTGAGGATTGTTCATGGCAACCAGTGGACCACATTCATGCTCCATTGCTCATTGAGGAATATGAGTGTCAAGTGGAGGGGGATGTTAGAAGGGGGGATAATGTTAGGTGTTTGCTGGATCTGAAATGGGTTCCGAATCATCAGTGGATTCTGTGGTCTCCCATTCTGGTCCAGCTGGGGCAAATGCTGCTCAGCATCGACATCAGTCCCAACGCCTAACTGGTGCACGAGATGTGCAGGTTGTCTCTTGGGTATTTGTGCCTAGCAACATGAAGCATAGGTTGCGGAGGGAGACAGGGCTTCTGCAGCCTAAGTCCAAGATGCATCGCACTGAGCATGCCCGTGACATGGCGGACCGTGATTGGTGGTTTGGGAGTCAGTTGACCCGGTGACCTGGCACCGCCTGATTGGTCGCGGGTGACATCACCAATGGTGCGACGGTGGGCAGGGCTTAATCTTTAAAAGACCCGCCCACAAACATGGCGGCGCGCTCTGATCTTTGAGCAATGATGGTGTTGTGTGGACGCTTGGTCTCTTGGGCTCCACGTGTGCTTTAGTTTCTGCTAGGCAGGTGTAGTGGAAATAGGCAGGTAGCTTCGTCTCACGGTCTGGCTCAGGCAAAGGGGTTGCCTTACACCCCAAGCAGCCTGCAGACGCCCTATCCCTGATAACACTTGTAAGCCACGTGGAGTGATACTCCTCAGTCTGGTAGCACGCCGGCTGGAGGCATGTATGCGCCGGCGTGAGTCACACATGCATCCAAGCGCCAACAGAGTAGTCCCTGTGCTGCAACAGGTCTACAGATATATTATTTATCACACATCTCCCGTGCCGTTAACGGAGAAAGTGTGAATCCCTATTCCCGTTCCGGTGTGCTGTAACACGGAGGGGATTGTTATTTAAGTTGGTTGTTTCCTTCTCACCCAGAAGGTGTTCGGCAGCAGTCCTCCAGGCCGCATACCGGACCCCGGGTTCGGTTGCGTTCCATTATAATAAAGTTGTTTGCAACCGTCCCCTTAACATGACGACTGGATGAATTAACGATCTTTGGAAAGATCAATTTTGTGCAAGACTAGATAGGTCCACTAGGGTTTTCTTCACCATTATCTAGATAGTGTCTTTGCCTACTTCCTTCTATTCTTCCGAGTATGATGTCCCTTTCCAGTAATTGCTGTCTTCCAGTCAATCCATAGACTAGTGTAAATGCTGTTGTCAGTCAGTCCACACCTAATTTAAATGCTGATTACAAATCTATTCTATGAAACAGAATAAGGGATTCCTCACTTTAGAAGACTGAGGATAATGAAAAGAAATGTTCCTTATGTCTCTACCTAAGATATGGTTGTGTATAGAAAATATACATATGTAAACCACTAACAGTATATTCTCATGTATCAGAAAGGTGTTGTCACACCTCCGCAGGTCTAGAACGTATGCCTAGACTGACTATTATCAGTAATTAATATGAATATTAATTACCTGTTATGTGACTTTCCACATTCTTTTCTTGGAGTCCACAAGGAAACATTTCAAATCCCACGATGTCAATGGGCGTCAGTCACCTGTAAATATTCAAAAGAGTGATAATATGTTCCTGCTACATGCTATACACACCAAAATGTATAACAGTCTAGGGCCAAAATTACTTATTTCAAAGATAAAGGCTGTGGTCAGTCGGTTTGCATTCTATTATAAAAATTGTAGTCAGATAGTCCACAGTCTATTTTAAATTTTCTGCTCAATCGTTTCACAGTATACTGTAAGTGTGGTCAGGCAGTCCACATCTAGTGTATATGCTGTGTAACATCCCTGGCGGCATGCTTGCATGGTGCACCACCTCCCACCATGCAAGACCGCAATCTTACCCTTCACTCCAGCCTGCAAGCCGTGTTCCTGTTCATGCTGTGTGCATTCCTCTTGACTGTCTGCTTAGGGCGGCGGCCCGGTTAGTTTCTGATTCTTATAGCTGCTGTGGGCACACCCCTAATGCGTCTCCAGCTTATTGCTGTCAGTCACTAGATATTTAAACCCCCTCCACCCAGAAGGAGGTGCCTGTGCAACACCTTCACTCAGTTTGTTCTTGCAACTGTATTGCCAGGTCCTGTCCTCTTACCTGTATTTTCTAGTCTGTGTCCGCCATCTCTGGTGTCTGTATACCCAGACCTGTTACCTGTGTCTTCTAGTCCATCTCCGCCATCTCTGGGGGCTGTATACCCAGACCCGTTTCTGTATCTCGTTGCAGTAGCAGTTCCTGTCTGAACTGTCTCCTAGTCTGTTACTTGTTTTGTCTTTATGTCCGTACCCTCCCTTTTCCTGCATTGACTGAACCTGCACCTAGCTCCAATTCGTTGTCTCTGTACTTCTGTTTGTGAGTTTTGTGTTCACTAGCTACTTCATTATAAGTACTGTAGACTGTAGACTGTGAGCCCTCGCGGGCAGGGTCCTCCTCCTCCTGTACCAGTCGCTGACTCGTTTTGTTAAGATTATGTAAATGCTTTTGTTATGTATATCCCTATCACATGTAAAGCGCCATGGAATAAATGGTGCTATAATAATAAATAATAATAATAATAATAAAGTACCTTGTGTGTATCTAGTTCTGCTTGTCTCCTTTCCCTTCCTTTGTATCTACCTTCTGTGTTCTAGCCATCTTTCTGTATTCTCCTATGTGTTCCATGGGAACAGAGCCCTGTCCTCTCTGCCTGCTTCGTGAGCCCTGTTCTGTTCTGCCTTGTCCACCGCTCCAGCGGTTCCTTTCTGCTCTGCCTTGTATACCGCACCTGCGGTTTAGCTCCGCTCCGCTTGTTCTCCACGTATGCGTTTTTTTGCTCAGCTTTGCTTGTCTACCGCATCTGCGGGTTTTGCTCTGCTTTGCTTGTCTACCGCATCTGCGGTTTTGCTCTGCTTTGCTTGTCTACCGCATCTGTTGGTTTTGCTCTGCTCAGCTTTGTCTACCGCATCTGCGGTTTTGCTCTGCTCAGCTTTGTCTACCGCATCTGCGGTTTTGCTCTGCTTTGCTTGTCTACCGCATCTGCGGTTTTGCTCTGCTTTGCTTGTCTACCGCATCTGTTGGTTTTGCTCTGCTCAGCTTTGTCTACCGCATCTGCGGTTTTGCTCTGCTCAGCTTTGTCTACCGCATCTGCGGTTTTGCTCTGCTTTGCTTGTCTACCGCATCTGCGGATTTTGCTCTGCTCAGCTTTGTCTACCGCATCTGAGGTTTTGCTCTGCTCAGCTTTGTCTACCGCATCTGCGGTTTTGCTCTGCTTTGCTTGTCTACCGCATCTGCGAGTTTTGCTCTGCTCAGCTTTGTCTACAGCATCTGCAGTTTTGCTCTGCTTTGCTTGTCTACCGCATCTGCGGGTTTTGCTCTGCTGAGCTTGTCTACCGCATCTGCGGTTTTGCTCTCTGCCTAGTCTACCGCTCCGGCGGTTCCTTTCTGCTTTGTCGTGTTCACCGCACCTGCGGTTTAGTTTTGCTCTGCTAGCTCACCGCTCCGGCGGATCCTCTTTGCTCTGCCTTGTCCACCGCACTTGCGGTTTAGTTCTGCTCTGCCTTGTTCTCCGCTCCAGTGGTTTCGCTTTACTCTACTTGTCTACCGCACCTGCGGCTCTGTTCCTGTCTCCCAGTCTGTACTGGACTCTAGCCAGCTTGCGCTCCAACCTGCTAGTACCCATCTGTCCGCACTCCAGCCATGCTTGCTAGTACCCCATCTGTCTGCACACCAGCCTTGCTTACTAGTACCCCCCTGTCTGCATACCTGCCATGCCTGCCAAGGCCCACCTGTCTGTATGCCAGCTTAACCTGCCTGTTCATGCATTCTCCAATGTCGGTCAACAGCTGTGACCGGGGTCTGACCTGGTGTAGCACCTGGTCCCTCTGCTCGGTTCCTTCTTGGTTCACGGAGTCGTTAGCCGCCGTGCGACCTTGGTCGGATCGGGTGGATACTTAGTTACGACCCTCCAAGCACTCCTCGGTTCATGGTACAGTGGGATCACTATTCATGCTCACGCCAGTCAGCCCAAGGGTGAGCGTAACATGCTGTGGTCAGTCAGTCAGTCCATTCTTTATAATTAATGGCCTTTGGTTGAAACTCGAGCCATGACGACTTGATGAATTAATGATCTTTAGGAAGATCAATCTTGTGCACGACTAGATAGGTCCACCAGGGTTTCCCTAACCATTATCTTGATAGTGTCAATCCTTTGGATTGGTTGCTGGTCTTGCTTTTTGCTTTCTTCCTTCTATACTTCAAAGTATGAAGTCCTTTTCCAGTGATTGCTGTCTTCCATTCAATCCTTAGACTAGTGTAAATGCTGTTGTCAGTCAGTCCACAACTAATTCAAATGCTGTGGACTGTCAGTCCTTTTAAATGTTATGGTCAATCAGTCCACAGTGGAATTTTAATATTGTGGTCAATCTCTTGTAATCGCGGTATTGATTGTTACACCGCTGATTACAAGGCTATTCTATGAAATAGAATAGGGGATTCCTCACTTTAGAAGACAGAGGTTGGCCCACAGTCTAGTCTACTGTAAATGTGGTCAAGCAGTCCACACCTAGTGTGAATGCTGTAGTCAGGCTGTCCATTTTTTATTATTAACGACCTTCGGTTGAGACTCTAGCCATGACGACTGGATGAATTAATGATCTTTAGGAAGATCAATTTTGTGCAAGACTAGATAGGTCCACTAGGGTTTCCCTAACCATTATCTTGATAGTGTCAATCCTTTGGATTGGTTGCTGGTCTTGCTCTTTGCTTTCTTCCTTCTATACTTCAAAGTATGAAGTCCTTTTCCAGTGATTGCTGTCTTCCATTCAATCCTTAGACTAGTGTAAATGCTGTTGTCAGTCAGTCCACAACTAATTCAAACGCTGTGGACTGTCAGTCCTTTTAAATGTTGTGGTCAAACAGTCCACAGTGGAATTTTAATATTGTGGTCAATCTCTTGTAATCGCGGTATTGATTGTTACACCGCTGATTACAAGGCTATTCTATGAAATAGAATAGGGGATTCCTCACTTTAGAAGACAGAGGTTGGCCCACAGTCTAGTCTACTGTAAATGTGGTCAAGCAGTCCACACCTAGTGTGAATGCTGTAGTCAGGCTGTCCATTTTTTATTATTAACGGCCTTTGGTTGAAACTCTAGCCATGACGACTGGATGAATTAACGATCTTTGGGAAGATCAATTTTGTGCAAGACTAGATAGGTCCACTAGGGTTTTCTTCACCATTATCTTGATAGTGTCAATCCTTTGGATTGGTTGCTGGTCTTCCTCTTTGCCTACTTCCTTCTATTCTCCCGAGTATGATGTCCTTTTCCAGTAATTGCGTCTTCCAGTCAATCCATAGACTAGTGTAAATGCTGTTGTCAGTCAGTCCAAACCTAATTTAGATGCTGTGGACTGTCAGTCCTCGTAAATTTTGTGGTCAATTGGTCCACAGTGCAGTTTTAATACTGTGGTCAGTCTCTTGTAATCGCGGTATTGATTGTTACACGGCTGATTACAAGGCTATTCTATGAAACAGAATAAGAGATTCCTCACTTTAGAATACAGAGGATAATGAAAAGAAATGTTCCTTATGTCTCTACCTAAGATATGGTTGTGTTATAGTAGGATTTGTGTATAGAAAATATACATATGTAAACCACTAACAGTATATTCTCATGTATCAGAAAGGTGTTGTCACACCTCCGCAGGTCTAGAACTTATGCCTAGACTGACTATTATCAGTAATTAATATGAATATTAATTACCTGTTATGTGACTTTCCACATTCTTTTCTTGGAGTCCAAAAGGAAACAT
The DNA here is from genome assembly GCF_046119375.1 of Phyllobates terribilis. Classification (NCBI taxonomy): domain Eukaryota; kingdom Metazoa; phylum Chordata; class Amphibia; order Anura; family Dendrobatidae; genus Phyllobates; species Phyllobates terribilis. Next base: position 753,214,935 of record NW_027362764.1, read on the forward strand.
TTCAAATCCCACGATGTCAATGGGCTTCAGTCACCTGTAATTATTCAAAAGAGTGATAATATGTTCCTGCTACATGCTATACACACCAAAAAGTATAACACTCTAGGGCCAAAATTACTTATTTCAAAGATAAAGACTGTGGTCAGTCGGTCTGCATTTTATTATAAAAATTGTAGTCAGACAGTCCACAGTCTATTTTACATTTTATGCTCAATCGGTTCACAGTCTACTGTAAATGTGGTCAGGCATTCCACATCTAGTGTAAATGCTGTGGACTGTCAGTCCTTTTAAATGTTGTGGTCATTCAGTCCACATTGTAATTTTAATAGTGTGCTCAATCTCTTGTAATCGCTGTATTGATTGTTACACCGCTGATTACAAGGCTATTCTATGAAATAGGATAGGGGATTCCTCACTTTAGAAGACAGAGTTTGGCCCACAGTCTAGTCTACTGTAAATGTGATCAAGCAGTCCACACCTAGTGTGAATGCTGTGGTCAAATGTGGCGCCCTGCTGTGTTTGGTACCACAGATCCCAGAGGGGTGCATGGACGGATTCCTCCACAAGAGACCCTCATAAGCATTCACACACCTCCACCTTCCACCTCAGACCACCAGAGGGAGCCCGTTAGGGATATAAATAGGGAAGGTGGAGCTAGGCAGTTCAGTCTGGAAGCTGTCTGGAGTCTGATAGGAGTCTGAAGTCCAGTCTGTGAGATGTACAGTCTGAGAACAGTTACCTCAGGGGATAGAGCTAGTGCCAGCTCCTGCAGTTGCTAGCCTGCAGTAGAGCACAGTCCAGACTCACCGAGTTCAGGTTAGTGAGCCAAAGGTGTGCCGACGCCATAAGAGCGGTGAAGCGCAGTGAGGCCTACTGCCCGTGTGAAGCCTAGTCAGGGCCCCGAGCAGGCCGAAGGCGAGTGGAAAGAGAGTAACATAGCGGTCAGAGGAGCTTTACCCGCTCACCCCAAAACCATATACCGGACACCGGGTCCGAGTCTGCAGGGATTCTTTACACCCAGCAGAAAACAACCGGAACCCCTGGCGAACTACATGTCCCAAGAATACCAAACGCTGACTGTTATACCAGCGTCAGGAGTTACTGAAGCCCTATATACCAGGGAGTGCGTACTCCAACAGAAGGCCCTACCACAGGATCAGCAGGTGCAAGACAGAAGCCAAGTTAGGCCTAGCTCCAGGCAGGTCAGAAACTTAACGAGGAAAGGCAAGGAACAGGAGGCCCCACACCCGCTCACTGGGGAGAGTCCTGATATGCACCCTTCACCCTACAGTGCCCCGGATTGTGCCTGAAACACCCCCAGTAAAGGTACTGAAGTGAACTATTGTGTGTGTGCCTATCCTTCCTCCGACCCGGCTGGGTCCCCTCTGGCCTGCATCCCTACACTCACGCTGCCCTGAGGCCCTGCTCCACCTGTGGGGAGCCGCACCAACTAAGCTGCCTCAACACCGGCCTCAGAGGACTGCCGCAGCACTGGTGATCCTCACCAGAAACTACAGGTGGCATCACGAACTTTCCCTTTCCCATATAAACTTTCCCCCCTTTCTCTTTTTACTGACCGCCCTGGGTCACGGACCGGGCCAGCCACCGTGATATTCCCCACAAGCAGCCTTCTGTCTTCCAGTCAACCCTTAGACTAGTGTAAATGCTGTTGTTAGTCAGTTCACAAATAATTCAAACGCTGTGGACTGTCAGTCCTTTTAAATGTTGTGGTCATTCAGTCCACAGTGTAGTCTTAATAGTGTGGTCAGTCTCTTGTAATCGCGGTATTGATTGTTACACCGCTGATTACAAGGCTATTCTATAAAATGGGATAGGGAATTCCTCACTTTAGAAGACCGAGGTTGGCCCACAGTCTAGTCTACTGTAAATGTAGTCAAGGTGTCCACACCTAGTGTGAATGCTGTAGTCAGGCAGTCCACATCTAGTGTATATGCTGTGGTCAGTCAGTCAGTCCATTCTTTATAATTAACAGCCTTCGGTTGAAAGTCGAGCCACGACGACTTGATGAATTAATGATCTTTAGGAAGATCAATCTTGTGCAAGACTAGATCGGTCCACTAGGGTCTTCTTCACCATTATCTTGATAGTATCAATCCATTGGATTGGTTGCTGGTCTTCCTCTTTGCTTTCTTCCTTATATACTTCAAAGTATGATGTCCTTTTCCAGTAATTGTGCCTTCCAGTCCATCCATAGACGAGTGTAAATGCTGTTGTCAGTCAGTCCACAACTAATTCAAACGCTGTGGACTGTCAGTCCTAGTAAATTTTGTGGTCAATTGGTCCACAGTGTAGTCTTAATAGTGTGGTCAGTCTGTTGTACTCGCGGTATTGATTGTTACACCGCTGATTACAAGGCTATTCTATGAAACAGAATAAGAGATTCCTCACTTTAGAAGACAGAGGTTGGCCCACAGTCTATTGTAAATGTGGTCAAGCAGTCCACACCTAGTGTGAATGCTGTGGTCAGTCAGTTCATTTTTTATTATTAACGGCCTTCGGTTGAAACTCGAGCCATGACGACTGGATGAATTAACGATCTTAAGGAAGATCAATTTTGGAGAAAGACTACATAGGTCCAGTAGGGTCTTCTTCACCATTATATTGATAGTATCAATCCATTGGATTGGTTGCTGGTCTTCGTCTTTCCTTTCTTCCTTCTATACTTCAAAGTATGATGTCCCTTTCCAGTAATTGCTGTCTTCCAGTCCATCCATAGAAAAGTGTAAATGCTGTTGTCAGTCAGTCCACACCTAATTCAAATGCTGTGGACTGTCAGTCCTAGTATTGTTTGTGGTCAGTTGGTCCACAGTGTAGTCTTAATAGTGTGGTCAGTCTCTTGTAATCGCGGTATTGATTGTTACACCGTTGATTACAAGGCTATTCTATGAAACAGAATAAGAAATTCCTCACTTTAGAAGACAGAGGATAATGAAAAGAAATGTTCCTTATGTCTCTACCTAAGATATGGTTGTGTTATACTAGGAGTTGTGTATAGAAAATATACATATGTAAACCACTAACAGTATATTCTCATGTATCAGAAAGGTGTTGTCACACCTCCGCAGGTCTAGAACTTATGCCTAAACCGACTATTATCAGTAATTAATATGAATATTAATTACCTGTTATGTGACTTTCCACATTCTTTTCTTGGAATCCACAAGGAAACATTTCAAATCCCACGATGTCAATGGGCGTCAGTCACCTGTAAATATTCAAAAGAGTGATAATATGTTCCTGCTACATGCTATACACACCAAAGAGTATGATGGAAAAAGTAATGTGTAAAAAGTCGTAGTTGTGACAATATGTTTACACTAAAAATGAAACAAAAAAAAAACAATAGAGGAATATTTTTTTACTCTTGTTACAATACAGTAGTAGGTTTTTATGTGAAATCTAATTTATTCAAATATAAGTCTTTTGGGGTTTTTTATGTGTAGTTTTTGTAGTATTATGTGACATTATTAATATTTTTATTATAGTTTACAACCTACCCCCAATGCACCATTTAAATTACCCTTTTAAAAATGAGGAGTGAGAGAGAAAAAAAAAGAAAAAGTGAAAAAATAAGTAAATAAAAAGTAAAAAGGTGCTATATTAACCTTTCTTTTCCTATTTATTCCCTTTACTATTCTAAAGACCCATTGCATAGTCAATTTATTTCTGCAATGATTATATATAATTGTTTTTTCAACCCCCTTTTTTCTTCAGGTTTCAAATTATCCTCATTTAATTAACTCTGCTGAAAGGGAATTATGTCAGATCATAATAAAGGGTAAGATTCCATTGATCAGGGGCATACATATTAATCACTGAGCCCCATAGCAGAAGTTTTAATAGTCCCCTCACTCCACAAAAAAAAAATTGGTGGTATCACAGAAGAGCATATCTTACAACTTTACAGCCCTTCCAAATGTATTTTCTTCTCATAGAAGCCCCTAGATTCCACCGTAAAGTACGAAACCAGCAAAAGTGCCCCCCCCCAAATACAGAGTGATACCCCCACAGTGAATTCCTCCACAGTACCCTCCTCATGCACAGTATAATAACCCTGCTGTCCCTCCCTTCCCTGACAAAGCATGGTGACCCCCCAAGACAGTATGATGCCCCAACTGTGACCCCAACACAGCCCTCCATACAATATGATGGCCCACACATAGCCCTCTATACACAATAATGATCCCACACCCCTCCACACAGTAAGATGGCCCCAACACAATACTCCACATAGTAGGATGGCCCCATCACAGCCCTAGGCACAATATGATGGCCCCTACCCAGCCCTCCATACAGTATAATGGCCCTCCACACAGTATGATGGCCCAAAAATGCACGACCATCCACACAGTATGATGGCCCCCACACAGCCCTCTAAACAGCATAATGACCCCCACAGAACCCTCCACACAGTATGATGGACCATACTAGCCCTCCAAAAGTATAATATTCCCAACAACGCCCTCCAAACAGTATAATGGCCCTCGCATAGCCTTGCAAACAAAATAATTGCCCATCACATAGTTCTTCAAACAGTATCTTAGCCCCCACACAACCCTCAAAACAGTATGATGAACCCCACACAAAGGTCCACACTGTATAATTGCTTGTATACAGTATAACAGCGCCCACTATCACTTCAAACATTATATTGGCCCCTGCACAGCCATACAAACATTATAATGGTCCCCTACATAGCCCTGCAAACAGTATTATGGCCCACACATAGCCGTCTATAGAGTATCATGGCCCCAACATAGCCCTCCATATAGTATAATGGCCCTCACATAGCTCCCACACAGTATAATGGTCCTCACATAGCCCTGCAAACAGAATAATGGGCCCACATAGTCCTCCATACAGTATAATGGCACCCACACAACCCTCCATACAGTATGATGGACCCCACACAAACCTCCACATTGCTTAATTGCTCGTATACAGTATAATGGCCTCCACTAGCCCTCCAGACAGTATAATGGCCCCCTAATAGCCATGCTGACAGTAGAATGATGGCCTTCCACATAGGCCTCCAAACAATATACCGGCCCCAACACAGCCTACACAAACCTCCACATTGTATAATTGCTCGTATACAGTATAATGGCCTCCACTAGCCCTCCAAACAGTATAATGCCCCCCCACATAGCCCTGCTAACAGTATAATTGCCCCCCTCACAGCCCTGAAAACAATATTATGGCCCACACATAGCCCTCTGTATAGTATAATGGCCCCCACATAGCTCTCCAAATATTATAATGGCCCTCACATAGCCCTCCATATAGTATAATGGGCCCCACATAGCCTTTCATGTTGTATAATGGGCCCCACATAACATTTCATGTAGTATAATGGGCTACACAAAGCCTTGTATTGTAGAATAACGGGCACCATATAGCCTCCCATATAGTATAATGGGCCCCACGTAGCCTTCCATGTAATATAACAGACAGCTCCCTCTTCTGTCCTTGCATTCAGCTGTATTGGCATGCAGGATGCTGATACAGTTGAAAGTGTGATCCCGGGAGGGCAGGGGTGGGTATTGATGGTAAGTACCACTTTGCATTGGAAGACCCCACCCATCTTCAAACTGCACAAAAAACATAAGTACTCCTGCTTAAGCCAAATGTTTCCTGCTTCATATCACATCATACTATGCCAATTTAAACTTGCTTCAATTCTGCAAAAACTATGTCCTCATACAGCTATGTTGATGGGAAAAATTATTCCTTGATATGAGGCAACACTTTTTTTTTCATAAATCGTGTTCTTGTGCAAAATGTTGTATATTGCTAGCAATATGAAGGCTAATATGTATACAGATACACAAATATCCAGTTTAGTAGTTAGGGATTATACTGTATATAAAGAAATGTGACAAATGGCCTCCCACTTCCATCTTACTGTATGTATTTATAACAGGGATGTCAAACTTAAACACACAGAGGGCCAAAGTGAAAAACATGGACAAAGTCACGGGTCAACTAGTATACAGTATAATGGGCCCCACATAGTCCTCCATACAGAATAATGGGCCTCACATAGTCCTCCATACAGAATAATGGGCCTCACATAGTCCTCCATACAGAATAATGGGCCTCACATAGTCTTCCATACAGTATAATGGGCCCCACATAGTCATCCATACAGAATAATGGGCCTCACATAGTACTCCATACAGAATAATGGGCCTCACATAGTCCTCCATACAGAATAATGGGCCCCCATAGTCGTGGGCCAACCAGTATACAGTATAATGGGCCCCAAATAGTCCTCCATACAGACTAATGGGCCTCATAGTCCTCCATACAGAATAATGGCCCAATATAGCGGTGGCGGTTCTGGTGTTACGGGCCAAATATAACCACCCTGCGGGCCAGATATGACCCACGGGCCGGAGTTTGACACGTGTAATCTATAATATGGAGATTTTACAGAACATGGAGACCTGGAACTAAAATCTATTGCGATCAATAGGATTGAATTACCTCTTCTGTGTCACCTTGTCCTCTTTCCCTCCTCCTGTCGGTGTGTGCTCCCTGTGATGGCAATGATCAGAACTGTGACTCTACAGCACCACGTTCTAACATAATATGATGTAACGCCTCTATGACATCATAAAAGAAGATGAGCAAAGGAATCTGGGGACGATGTGGTATGTTGGTGGCATCCAGCCTGCTTTCACCTTACCAGCAATTTACTAATCTCCAGTAACTCTCTGAATTTTAATTTTCAATAAAGTGAAACTTACTTAATTTTAAAGTAAATTTGTATAAAATAAAAAGAATTATCAATTTAAAAAAAAAAAATGATTAAAAGAAAAAATTCATCCCAAGGTCTGGCAGTATTTTTACATAAATTTGGTCAGATTTTACCTTTAATGTTTCTGACACTGGTAAAATATGTGATTGGCTGTGATGAGGCCTCGTGTCACCATAATAATACCAGAAAGAGCAGTACATGTTAGAGCAGCTATGGGAAGACAGGAGCAGTCAATGATATCATGCACTGTGTGGGTGGCTGAAACACAGAATAAAGCCTTGTGGTCGCCATGTATCAAATGTGTTTGCGACAAAAAAGTAGCGGTTTTTCAAAATCAACCAAAAAGTCTACTCGCTCCGGACGCTTTATTGGTGGCACCGTCATATTTATAATGGCAGTACTGATTTTTGAACTTCCTGGTCATTGGGACCCTCACTGAATCTTAAGATCACAGCTCTGCAATGTCCGAACAGACAGGAGGTCAAGCTTGTGCACCGCAGCTCCATTCATTCTCTAAGGGACTGCTGGAGATAAATTAATTCAGCGGTATCTCAGCCATTCCCGTAGACAATGAATGGAGCAGAGGTTTACATGCTGGACCTCCGCTTTGCGTTATTGATCGATGAGGGTCCTAGTGGTTGGATCCCCAGCAATCAGGAAGTTATCACCTTTTCTATGGTATAAAATGAATTATGATATTTGGGTGCAATCTGACCCAAGGCCATTTTGGGGAATATGAATCGCTAATTACATTAGTTTAACTTGCTGGCCTAGAATTAGTATGTATTCTAATTAATAAATTAATGATAGTAATTACCTCTGCCCGGTCACCTCTTCCACATCTTTATGCTTTACCACAATGACATCAACTGCAGAAGTGATTGGAATGTAGAGAGCTGAATGTTCTAAGTAATTGTGACATCACCTCTCTATGACATCATCAGTGAGGACCAGCAGAGGATGCAGGAAAGGACATTGGATGATCACATTAAGTGTCATAAAGATGGAGAATGCTCAAGACATTATAAGGACAGATATTTAGGGGTTAATAAAACCCACCTAACCACCCACCTTCCCTTAAAATAACAATACTTCACTACATACAGCTTCTTAATTGGAAAGGTGTCTGATCAGAGCTTTATTGAATGATGTATTCAACATGTAAAATATGAGAATTAATTTTAAAAAAAAGTATAAAATACAGTACCCTGTAGTGATTACGAAAAGATTGCAGAGGGCACGCAGATGATATACATTTCCATTTACATACAGTATTAACAGTCATAAACATCAACATAGTGGAAATATATATATCTGCTAACTAGATTGGATCGACCAATCGGAACAGAATTAGAACCTATATAAAAAGATCCGACAAATAGGTCTTTGATGTAAATAAAAGAGACCTTTATTATAACAAGTAGGGTACATGGTGATACAAAAAAGGAGCACACACACATAATACTGACATGTTAAAACATACGGCTGATAGTAGTATACGAGCATGATATCAGAGCTCAATGTCACTGGAAACACTCTAATGACCGGATCCTTGGTAACTACCACTGAAACCTGCTACATTGGCAGGGTATCAATCCCGAATAACTACCACTGAAACCTGCTATGCTACCAGGGTATTAGTCTCAGATACTGTACACTTATAGCCAATTAGGCACAACCAGGGATATAGCCAGTAGTCTCTGTCTCTATCAGGAATAAGTACCATTTAAAAATAGAGCTAATTATTGATACCTTGCATTAATTGCTCTTAATATCCATACATCTAATTGTACATGATTATATAATATTCAAATGGTTCATACCTGGTTTATGAAACATATGCGTTGTCTAGTTGTTCTAAGATCACTGGTCTAAGGGCATGCATATATGGAGAGTGGCTCTGGATTCAATGGTCCTGTTGTTGGTGTTGTGCTCACCCCGACGCACGTTTCGGTGCGTCCTTAGACCACTGATCTTAGAACAACTAGACAACGCAAATGTACCTATTTTTAAATGGTACTTATTCCTGATAGAGACAGAGACTACTGGCTATATCCCTGGTTGTGCCTAATTGGCTATAAGTGTACAGTATCTGAGACTAATACCCTGTTAGCATAGCAGGTTTCAGTGGTAGTTATTCGGGATTGATACCCTGCCAATGTAGTAGGTTTTAGTGGTAATTACCAAGGATCCCGTCATTAGAGTGTTTCCAGTGACATTGAGCTCTGATATCTTGTTCGTATACTACTATCAACCGTATGTTTTAGCATGTCAGTATTATGTGTGTGTGCTCCTTTTTTGTATCACCATGTACCCTACTTGTTATAATAAAGGTCTCATTTATTTACATCAAAGTCCTATTTGTCGGATATTTTTATATAGGTTCTAACAGTACCCTGTAGGCAGATTCCTTGGCAATGACAACACAGCAATCAATGCCACAATCCGAAAAATCAGGTGTACATTTCTACATATACGGACAACATACTCAGATAAATGCAATCTTAGCCTCCACCAGTACCCGGTAAAAGCACCAACTAGCTTCAGAGCTTCAGAGGCGGACAATGGCTCCTGTTCCACGGCACCAGAACATCACCCATCAAGTTTTAACCCTAATGTAATTAATTGATCAAATTAGTAAGTGAGATATTATGTAAAGGAGCGCCTTCCTGTACCCGTGTTACAATCCTCGAAACCTAGAGAAGACATCATATATATCCACATGCCACTTATCATTTATTTATTTATTTTTATATCTTTATAATGTAATTATTTTTTTCCAAACATAACTAAATAACTCCCCAAGGACTCCTAAAGTCATAGAATCATAGAATCATAGAATGGTAGAGTTGGAGGGGACCTCCTGGGTCATCTGGTCCAACCCCCTGCTCAAAGCAGGATTCACTAAATCATCTCAGACAGATTTCTGTCCAGCCTCTGTTTGAAGATCTCCATTGAAGGGGAAATCACCACCTCTCGTGGCAGCCTGTTCCACTCATTAATCACCCTGTCAAAAAGTTTTTTCTAATATCTAATCTGTGTCTCCTCCCATTTAGTTTCATCCCATTGCTTCTAGTCTTTCCTTGTGCAAATGAGAATAAAGATGATCCTTCTACAATGTGACAGCCCTTGACATATTTGTAGACAGCTATTAAGTCTCCTCTCAGTCTTCTTTTTTGCAAGCTAAACATTCCCAAATCCTGCAACCGTTCCTCATAGGACATGGTTTGCAGACCAGTCACCATTCTGGTCGCTCTTCTCTGAACTTGCTCCAGTTTGTCTATGTCTTTTTTAAAATGTGGTGCCCAAAACTGTACACAGTATTCCAGATGAGGTCTGACCAAAGAGGAGTAAAGACCGATAATGACTTCACGTGATCTAGACTGTATGCTTCTGTTAATACATCCCAGAATTGTATTTGCCTTTTCTGCTGCTGCATCACACTGTTGACTCATGTTTAGTCTATGATCTATTAGTATACCTAAGTCTTTTTCACATGTACTGTTGCTTAGCTCTATTCCTCCCATTCTGTATATGCTTTTTTCATTTTTATTGCCCAGATGTAGTACTTTGCATTTTCCCTGTTAAAAACCATTCTGTTGGTTGCTGCCCACTGCTCCAGTTTATTTAGGTCTTTTTGAATCCTCTCTCTCTCTTCTCTAGTATTAGCTATCCCTCCTAGCTTTGTGTCATCAGCAAATTTAATCAGTTTACCCTCAATTCCTTCATCTAAATCATTGATAAAGATGTTGAACAATACAGGTCCAGGACGGAGCCCTGTGGTACCCCACTTGAGACATTCATCCAGCTGGATGTGAAGCCATTTACAACCACCCTTTGAGTCCGATCACTAAGCCAGTTATGAATCCACCTAACAGTTGCCTGGTCCATTGCATACTTGGTCATTTTTTCAATAAGGATGGTGTGAGATACTTTGTCAAATGCTTTGCTGAAGTCAAGATATACTATATCTACAGCATTTCCCTGATCCACCCAGTCAGTGATTCTGTCATAGAAGGAAATTAAGTTAGTCTGACATGACTTGTTAGTTACAAACCCATGCTGACTCTGGTTAATCACTTCATTCTTATCCATGTGCTTACATACATGTTGTTTAATAATTTGTTCAAAGATCTTTCCTGGTATAGAAGTCAGACTCACCGGCCTATAGTTCCCTGGGTCCACCTTCTTCCCCTTTTTGAAGATAGGAACAACATTTGCTCTTCTCCAGTCTTCTGGGACTTCTCCTGTTCTCCAAGAATTTTCAAAGATTATGGAGAGTGGTTCTAAAATTTCTTCTACGATCTCCTTCAGTACTCTGGGGTGTAATTCATCTGGACCTGGAGACTTGAACTCATTTATGTTAGCTAAATATTCCCTCACAATCTTTCTGTTTACAGATAACTTTGATTCCTCTATTCCTTTAAAAGGACAATGAAGATCAGTTGATGTTACATTTTCTTTCTGAGAGAAAACAGATGCAAAATAGGAATTAAAAAGTTCGGCCTTCTCAACATCCTCTCTTACCATTTCTCCATTTTCATCCTGTAAAAATCCTATAGCATCTTTGACTTTTCTTTTACTTTTGACATACCCCCAAAATCCTTTTTTATTGCTTTTGACATCTCTTGCAAGCCTTAATTCATTGTCAGCTTTAGCTAACCTGATACGTGCCCTGCAGGATCTGCAGACTGCATTATAATCTTCTTTAGATATGCCTCCCTCTTTCCATTTAATAAACATTTCTTTCTTTCTTTTTAGCATGTGTTTAAGTTCTGTGTTCATCCATCCTGGTTTCCTTAAATGCTTCCCATTCTTCCTACTTTTCGGGATTGTTAACGATTGTGCTTTGAGAATCTCATTTTTAAAAATTTCCCATCCTTCCTGGACATTTTTGTCCTTAAGGACATCCAGCCATTGGATCCCTCCTATTCTCTTTCTGAGTCTCTTAAAATCTGCCTTTCTAAAATCTAACCTTGAAGTTTGAGTCTTCACATGTCTTCCTCCTCTAGTTATCCAAAATTCTATAATAGCATGATCGCTGCCTCCTAGGGTCCCAGCCACCTTTACCTCCTCAACCATTTCCTCCCTGTTTATAAGGATTAGATCCAAAGTAGCAGATCCCCTTGTTTTCTCCCCTACCTTTTGGAAGATAAAGTTGTCAGCAAGAGAGGATAAGAATTTGCTTGACCTGTTAGTTTTACTTGAGAGAGATTCCCAACAAATATCTGGATAGTTGAAATCTCCCATGACCACTACGTCATATTTTTTGGAGAACTTGGTCATTTGATACATAAAGAGTTCATCCATATCTTCAGCTTGCCCAGGTGGCCTGTAGTAAATGCCTACAATGGTGTCCTTTCCGTTGTTCTCTCCTTGTATTCTTACCCAAACAGTTTCCACAGAACTCCCAGTCTCTGAAGCTTCAATCTCTGTGCAGATATACGCTTTTCTAACATACAATGCGACACCTCCTCCTCGTTTATCAAGTCTGTTTCTTGCAAATAAGTTGTATCCTTTTAGCCTTGTATTCCAATCATGTGTATTGTCCCACCAAGTTTCAGTGATTCCAATGACATCATATTCCTTTTCCTGCATTAGTAGTTCTAATTCTCCTTGTTTGTTGCCCATGCTTTGTGCATTTGTATAAAAACATTTTAGTTTGTGATTGGTTTCTCTTCCTCCCATATTTTTATTATTTAAATTGCTTTGTCTTTGTTCTTCCTTTCCACTTCCAGTAGCAGAGATCTCAATAGTATTTGTCAGCTGTATGGCTTTTTCTGGCCTTTTGCTTCCCTTCACACATTGTTCTAGTTTAAAGCTCTCCTGATGAGTGTAGCAAGGCGACTTCCAAATACACGTTTTCCAGTCTTCGTAAGGTGCACCCCATCTCTAGCAAGTAGTCCATCGTATAGGTAATTCATTCCGTGATCCAGAAATCCAAATCATTGTTGACGGCACCATCGACGTAGCCAGTTGTTCACCTGTAGAATCTTATTCCACCTCATTGTTCCATGGCCATCCACTGGGATGATGGATGAGAAGACCACCTGCGCTCCCAATTCTTTCACTTTCTTGCCTAAGTCTTCAAAGTCACGGCAGATGGTTTCCAGGTCCTTTCTTGCGGTGTCTCACCACCCATATAATCCCTCAGATTTTACAAGGGAGGGAGAGGAGGTGGGACACACTTTTCTTTTCAACTGAGAACTGGAACATCTCACACCAAACATATACAGTTATGCTCAAAAGTTTACATTCCCCGGCAGAATTTTTCCTTTCTTGGTTCAGAGAATATGAATGATAACAAAAAAACTTTTTCTCCACTCATGGTTAATGGTTGGGTGAAGCCATTTATTGTCAAACTACTGTGTTTTCTCTTTTTAAATCTTAATGACAACCAAAAACATCCAAATGACCTGATCATAAGTTCACATACCCCAGTTCTTAATACCGTATATAGTGTCCCTCTAACATCAATGACATCTTGAAGTCTTTTGTGGTAGTTGTGGATGAGGTTCTTTATTTTCTCAGATGGTAAAGCTGATCATTCTTCTTGGAAAAAAGCTTCCAGTTCCTGTAAATTTCTGGGCTGTCTAGCATGAACTGCGCACTTGAGATCTTCCCAGAGTGGCTCAATGATATTGAGGTCAGGAGACTGAGATGGCCACTCCAGAACCTTCACTTTGTTCTGCTGTAGCCAATATCAGGTCGACTTGGCCTTGTGTTTTGGTTCGTTGTCATGCTGGAACCTCCAAGTACATCCCATGCGCAGCTTCCAGGCTGATGAGTGCAAATTTGCCTCCAGTATTTGCTGATAACGTGCTGCATTCATCTTTCCTTCAACATTTACCAAGTTTCCTGTGTCTTTGTAGCTCACACATCCCCAAAACATCAGCAATCCACCTCCGTGCTTTACTGTAGGAATGGTGTTCCTTTCATCATAGGCCTTGTTGCCCTCTCTCCAAATGTAACGTTTATGATTGTGGCCAAAAAGTTCAATTTTGGTGTCATCACTCCAAATTACCTTCTTCCAGAAGTTTTGAAGCTTGTCTCTGTGCTGTTTGGCATACTGTATGCGAGATACTTTGTGGCATTTGAGCAATAATGGCTTTCTTCTGGCGACTCGACCATGCAGCTAAATTTTCTTTAAGTCCTTCCTTATTGTGCATCTTGAACAGCCACACCAGTAATTTTCAGAGAGTCCTGAATTTCAGCTGATGTTATTTGTGAGTTTTTCTTTGCATCCCAAACAATTTTCCTGGCAGTTGTGGCCAAAATCTTTGTTGGTCTACCTGACCGTGGTTTTTGTTTTTACAGAGCCACTGATTTTCCATTTGTTAATCACAGTTTGAATGCTGCTGACTGGCATTATCAATTCCTTGGATATTTTTTTGTATCCCTTTTTTGTGTTACACAGTTCACCTACCTTTTCCCGTAGATTCGTTGACAATTCTTTTGCTTTCCCCATGACTCACAATCCAGAAACGTCAGTGGCTGGTTGAAAGATGCAAGAGTCTGTCTGGATCCCAGAAACTCACTCAGCTTTTATGCACACAAACACTAATTACAAGCAAACAGGTCACAGGTGAGGATGTAACCTTTAGTAGCCATTCAAACCTATTTGTGTCAAATTCTGTGCATGTTATCAGGCCAAAAACACCAGGGTATGTGAACTTTTGATCAGGGTCATTTAGATATTTTTGGTTGTCATTAAGATTTAAAAAGAGAAAACAGTAGTTTGACAATAAATGGCTTCACCCAACCAATAACCATGAGTGGAGAAAAAGTTTTTTTGTTATCATTCATATTATCTGAAACAAGGCCAAAAAAGGAAAAATTGAGCACAACTGTAATATATATATATATATTCTGTTCTACTACTACTACTACTATTTTCTCCTCCGTCCCCCAGTGCCTCCTCCCTCTCCTCTTATTTCAGCCGAAGACTTTGCCTCATTCTTCAAGCAGAAGATTGACACCATCAGTCAAAGCTTTTGCCTAAAGCCCCCACAGCCCCTCCCCACACCTACTCAACCCTCCTCCTCCAAAACCACCTTCTCCACCATTACGGAAGATCAACTTTCCTCTTTACTCTCCAAATCACACCTCACCACCTGTAAACTTGACCCAATCCCGTCCCACCTCATCCCAAACCTTACCACTATCTTCATCCCACCCCTAGCCCACCTCTTCAACCTGTCACTAACAACTGTTGTCTTCCCCTCATGCTTCAAGCATGCCTCAATCACGCCAATCCTCAAAAAGCCCTCCCTTGACCCATCCTCTCTGTCTAGCTATCGCCCATATCACTTCTCCCCTGTGCCTCAAAACTACTGGAACAACACGTCCATTCTGAGCTGTCCTCCCACCTCTCCTCCTGCTCCCTCTTCGACCGCCTACAATCTGGTTTCCGACCGCACCATTCTACTGAAACTGCACTGACTAAAGTCACCAACGACCTACTAACCGCCAAATCTAAGCGACACTACTCTGTCCTCCTCCTCCTAGACCTGTCATCTGCCTTCGACACAGTGGATCATTCCCTCCTACTACAAACTCTCTCATATCTCGGAATCACAGACTTGGCCCTATCCTGGATCTCCTCATACCTAACACACAGGACATTCAGTGTCTCCCACTCACAGACCACCTCCTCATCTCGCCCCCTATCTGTCGGTGTCCCCCAAGGTTCAGTTCTAGGACCCCTGCTCTTCTCCATCTACACCTTAGGCCTGGGACAGCTCATAGAGTCTCATGGCTTTCATTATCACCTCTATGCTGATGACACACAGATCTACCTCTCTGGACCCGATATCACCTCCTTACTAACCAAAATCCCACAATGTCTGTCTGCTATTTCATCCTTCTTCTCTGCTAGATTTCTAAAACTTAACATGGGCGAAACAGAATTCATCATCTTTCTGCCATCTCATTCAACCCCCCCAACTGACCTATCTATCAACATTAATGGCTACCCACTCTCCCCAGTCCCTCAGGCTCGCTGCCTTGGGGTAACACTGGACTCTGAACTCTCCTTCAAACCACATATCCAAGCCCTTTCCACTTCCTGCCGACTCCAACTCAAAAATATCTCCCGGATTCGCACATTCCTCAACCATGAATCTGCAAAAACACTAGTGCATGCCCTCATCATCTCCCGCCTTGACAACTGCAACCTCCTGCTCTGTGGCCTCTCTTTCAACACTCTCGCACCCCTCCAATCCATCCTAAACTCTGCTGCCCGACTAATCCACCTGTCCCCCCGCTATTCCCCGGCCTCTCCTCTCTGTCAATCTCTTCACTGGCTCCCCATTGCCCAGAGACTCCAGTTCAAAACCCTAACCATGACATACAAAGCCATCCACAACCTGTCTCCTCCATATATCTCTGACCTAGTCTCCCGCTACATACCCGCACGCAACCTCCGATCCTCACAAGATCTCCTTCTCTACTCCCCTCTAATCTCCTCCTCCCACAATAGCATACAAGATTTCTCCCGTGCTTCCCCCCTACTCTGGAACTCTCTACCCCAACACATCAGACTCTCGTCGACCGTGGAAACCTTCAAAAAGAGCCTGAAGTCCCACCTCTTCCGATAAGCCTACAACCTGCAGTAACCACCACTCCACCAATACAGCTGCACGACCAGCTCTACCCTCACCTACTGTATCCTCACCCATCCCTTGTAGACTGTGAGCCCTCACGGGCAGGGTCCTCGCTCCTCCTGTACCAGTCGCCGTCACATTGTGTTCAAGATTATTGTAATTGTTCTTGTATGTATACCCATTTTTCACATGTAAAGTGCCATGGAATAAATGGCGCTATAATAATAATAAATAATAATAATACTACCCGACCCACAGACTATATCCTCCACCTATCCAGACATTTCTTTCCTTGAGCATAATATCATTAACACCTTCCTGCCCAATCCTGTCATACCCACTCTGTGCCTATACTGTGTCTGATCCGTGCTACCATGCTCATCGATCAACCTGTGCATAAAGGCTTAAAGGGTTGTGCAGAATTTTACATTGATTAAAAGAGATTAAAATACCTATACTGAGCTATAGTATGGGCTAAAGGAAATCAGAAGAAAGCTCCATCTTGTACTTCTGTTATTGTAGTTTTCCCAGGTGGGGAACACTAACACACCTGGAAGAGAGTGGTGCTGTCACATAGAGAGGCTGGGGTGGACATCCCATTGGTGCAACCTGTGCAGCTACATATTGACCCAAGAAGTAAACGAGCCACTTCCACCTCCAAAACAAGTGAAATTGTGCATTAGGATGAGCAATTGGACAACAAAGGGTCCCCATCCCATATACTGTTCTTGTATAGGGACTACACTGTGTTCCAAATTATTATGCAATAATATTTTCTCAGATTTTCCCAAATGACCTATATGAATTGCAGTCATTGTAATTTTCCAGTCAAATAACTATTAGAGTACAATTGAAAGGTTTTTGTACAAACTGCCTATGATAACAGTATATTTTTAAAAAAATAAAATACTCAAACTGCACTCAAAATGCATGTTCCAAATTATTATGCACAGCAGAGTTTTCAACCTTTTCATTTTAATAAAGAACAAAAAAATGGTCATTTTTGCAATTATAAGCATTAGCAGGTTATTACAAACTGAAATCAAACAGTTTTCACCTCAAAACTTTATTCTAGGTGATGTCACATTTGCACATAGGACCCCTTGTCTGAAAGGAGCTTCTGAACTCTCTCGTCCATTGAATTTGTCAGGTTTTGGATGGTTTCTGCTACAATGGTTTTGCATAAGGACAGAATACCCTCCCAGAGCTGTTCCTTAGATGTGAACTGCCTCCCGCCATCATAGACACTCCTTTTGATGATGCTGCAGAGGTTCTCAATGGGGTAAAGGTCAGGGGAGCATGGGGGCCACACCATAAGTTTGTCCCCTTTATGCCCATAGCAGCCAGAGATGCAGATGTGTTATGTGCAGCATGAGATGGTGCATTATCATGCATGAACATGATCTTGCTGCAGAATGTACGGTTCTTCTTCTTGAATCATGGAAGGAAGTGCTGTTTGAGAAACTCAACATACATTATGGAGTTCATCTTTACCCCTTCAGGGATCCTAAAGGGGCCGACAATCTCTCTCCCCATGATTCCAGCCCAAAACATTACTCCACCTCCTCCTTGTTGGCGCCGTAGCCATGTTTGTGTGACACCCCAGGGGTCTGGTTGCCACAGTGATAGAGATGTTATGTCTGAGAGCAGGTGGGAGGTCCTTTGGTCAGGGATCCTGTGCATGCCACACCTCCTGCCCAGTCTTGGGAGGGGAAGAACTTCCCCTATATAAACCCGGGGCTGAAGCAGGGATAGGAGTCCAGGAGAGTAGAGACAAGAGACAGTCATAGGAAGAAACAGCTGGAGCTCAGTGGGAGCAATACTACTACGAGTCAGGGGCTGGCAGCTGCAGAGCTCGCACTGACTGAGAA
Organism: Phyllobates terribilis; assembly: GCF_046119375.1. Classification (NCBI taxonomy): domain Eukaryota; kingdom Metazoa; phylum Chordata; class Amphibia; order Anura; family Dendrobatidae; genus Phyllobates; species Phyllobates terribilis. The sequence continues at coordinate 753,233,195 of NW_027362764.1, forward strand.
GCTTTCTTACCGGACCCGGCGTCCGAGGCTGTGGGGACTAACTCTTACCCAGCAGCAGAAGCCGACCGGCAGGGGATTTCAGGTCCTCAGGCCCAGAAACCCGAAGGCACGGTCACACGTGTGGGACCAGCACCGCCATCGTGGAGCGGAAGCCAATAGAAGGCCCCGAGTCACCGGCCATACGGGTGAGCACCACACGGTACACTCAGGGACGTGGGCTACTTATATCCGCTTCTAGCAAGGTAGCCAGAAGAGTACAGTCAGTTTGGGAGGCCTACAACTCCGCCTGGCCAGGGGAGATCCCATCTGCTCAAGGACTGACCAGGCCCCGTTCGCTAGCAAGTACTCCGGGAGGGTCTATCGTTGTTACCAGTAAAGACCCTGAATTACACCGCACCGTCTCTGAGTGGTTCCTGCTACCCCCATCTTCCACGTCGGCTGCCCTGAGGCCATACCCCTCCCGTTGGGGGTTATACTATCACGCTGCACAATTCTACACCGGCCTCAGCGGTCTGCCCTGCAGCGGCAGCTCCATAGCTGCAAATCAACGGGTGGCGTAGTCGACACTCAAATAACATCTATCAAGACTGCCACACACTGAGTTTGACTCCCTGGGCACGGACCGGGTCCCCGCCACTCGGAGACTACAACCCTCATCTGATCCGGTTCCGGGTAAGCCCACGTGCGCGAGACGCTGCGCGACACAGCAGGCCCAGGGGCGCGTCAACTTTGGCGTAGTCGGCAGGATTTCGTGCCCGCAACCACCGGGTACTGCGTGCCTGAAAAGCAAAGACTGTTCAAACTTACCAGTGGTGAGGTTTCCCGCCATCCGGCGCCATTTTCAGCCTTCTTCCCGCCTTCCGTGGAGTTTTCCCGCCGTTGGACGCCATCTTGAAGACGTCGCGCGGGAAGACGAGGGGCGTGGACTCCGAAAGCGCGCGAGAACTGAAGCCCCGCCTCACGTCCGGACGTCGCGTAAGGTCCTGGAAGGAGCCCAGCAGACGCCGACGTCACAGGAGCGCGACGGAAGGTCCTCAACCCTGACGATCTACTGCGGAGCCGCGGCCTACGGAAGAGGATCATCGCAAGGTAGGCCACGGTCCACTAGGGGGGAGGAGGATGTCGGATACGGAGGAGAGCTTCACTGCCTCAACCCCCGCCAGAGCCACCGCTGCTGCAGTTATGCCCTTCACCATGCCCTATATCCCGGGAGCAGCTTGGCTACCCCAGTACTCAGGGGAGTCACATACCCTGCATGACTTTAGAGAAAAGCTGGATAGCCTCTTCCAGGTGTACCCCCTCACAGAAGAGCAAAAAGTGAGCATCCTGGTGGCCCAACTAACCGGGGCAGCTAAAAGGGAAGTAAAATCCTGGCCACCTGGGAGGAAGACTGTCGCAGGGATACTAACCCGGCTGAAGGATACCTTTGATACCCGCACCTCAGCCGAGATTAAGCTTAGATTCTACGGGTGCAAGCAGCGAGCGCATGAGAGTATAAGGGACTATGCACTAAACCTACAAGAGGCCCTGAGGGCCATTAAGCAGACCGACCCTGATGGAGTGGGAAACGAGGACAGGCTGTTGACTGAACAATTTATAGAGGGACTGTATTGTAATGCCCACCGAACCCAGTTGCGGGCGATGGCCTTACAGGATCCCCATCTGGGCTTTGCACAGTTCAAGGACAGAGCCATCCGGGTGCTCCGAGAACCGGCACCGGGTGGCGTTATGACCCACAGGCGCCCAGCTATTACTTTCCACCAGGAGGCGGCGCCCTTGTCGGCAGGGCCTGTGGGAGCTGATGCGCAGGCTTTGGACAATGACCCGGCTCCAGACCTACACCATCAGGTCCAAGAGCTAGCTAAGAGCATTGCTGCGCTAACCCGAACTGTGCAGTCTTTACAGGTTTCCACCCCAGGGAAGATCCAGCTGGCATCCGGACCGGAGGACATCCCGTGGCGTCGACCAAGGAGGACCCCACCGGCCAGAGGAAGACCCAGTGACCGATACAGCGAGGACGGACGACCCATCTGCCGCCGCTGCAATCAACCCGGACATATGGCAAGGTACTGTTCTTTAAACGGGCACAACCTGGGGTAGAGGGCCAAACCCCAGGAAAAAGATCACCAGGCCCATCGAACTGGCGCGACAGATATGTGGGAGGACGTCCAGTCTTGCCTGTGGTACTGGATGGCATTCCCATGAGTGCCCTACTGGACACCGGGTCACAGGTCACCACCATCCCGTACGTGCTCTTTAAGCAGTACTGGAATGACTCGGATATTACCCGCTACCCTGACGACGACTTGAGTATCATCGCCAGCAATGGCCAGCCCGTGCCACAGATCGGATTTAAAGAGGTGACCATCAAAATCGGTAGAGTCGAACTGGCAGCACAGGGACTGATCATTGTAGATATTGACAAACATGAGAGTCACCCAAAAATAACTCTAGGAACTAATGTAATTGAAAATTGTCTTGCAGAGGTGATTTTCCTTTTACAGCAGGTTGCCAAGAACGCCAGCTCCGGCGAGCAGCGGGTGCTCCAGAAAGAGATCCGGGCACTGATGCGACGGCAACAGGTGGAACTCTCCGGCGGTGAGATTGGTAGCGTAAGAATGTGTGACCCTTTTCCTATTGCCATGCCCCCAAAAAGTGAAATGATGATTTGGTGCCGGGCAGCTATTGGTCTGAGAGGTAGGGATTACCAGGCAATGGTAGAACCAGTTTACTCAGACAGTAGGCCCACCATTTTGACAGCACGGGGGGTGGTTGATGTACGCCATGGGAGGGTGCCCGTTCGCATAATAAATATCGGGGAGAGGGAAGTGTACCTGCCCCGGTATGCCACGCTAGCCAAATTATATACCATTAACCAAAATTCTATACAATCTGTGGAACCCTTGCCTCCATCTCACCCGGAGGAAGGTAACAGCTCTAAGAAAAACATGGAGGACTGGTGTCAGCAACTACATCTGGGTACTGACTCCACTCCCTCACACCAGAAACAAGGAGTCTATCGGGTGGTTCAGGAGTACGAGAGAGTGTTCAGTAAACACCCGTTAGACTTCGGGCGAGTCAAGGGGGTAGAACACCACATCCCCACGGGAGACCATCCTCCTATAAAAGAGAGGTATCGACCCGTACCCCCTGCCCACTACCAACACGCCAAGGGGATGCTTAGAGACATGAAGGAGGCTGGGGTGATCAGGGATAGCTGTAGCCCCTGGGCAGCTCCACTAGTCTTAGTCAGAAAAAAAGACAACACCATGAGGATGTGTGTAGATTACCGGAAAATCAACCGTATCACACACAAGGATGCGTACCCCTTACCAAGGATAGAGGAGTCATTGGCTGCTTTAAGATCTGCTAACTTCTTCTCTACCTTGGATCTCACTAGCGGGTACTGGCAGGTTCCTGTAGCAGAGGCGGACCGGGAGAAGACCGCATTCACCACCCCGATGGGACTTAGCGAGTTCACCTGCATGCCGTTCGGACTCTGCAACGCACCAGGAACCTTCCAACGACTAATGGAGTGTTGTCTGGGCCACAGAAACTTCGAGACGGTCTTGTTGTACCTGGACGATGTCATCGTATATTCCAAGACGTATGAGGACCACCTGAAACACCTGGCGGAAGTGTTCGAAGCTCTGGCGAGTTACGGCCTAAAGGTGAAACCCTCCAAGTGTCACCTCCTGAAACCAAAGGTGCAGTACCTGGGACACGTGGTGAGCGCTGACGGAGTGGCTCCCGACCCTGATAAGATCACCGCAATTAAGGAATGGCCAAGCCCCTCCAGCGTAAAAGAAGTGCGGCAGTTCCTCGGGTTGGTAGGCTACTACCGAAGGTTTATTCCCGGTTTCACCAAAAAGGCAGCACCTATGCAGGACCTCCTGATAGGCCAGTACCGGAAGGCCAAGAACCAGAAGCCGCCCTTCAAATGGGAGGAGCTGGAAGAAGAGTCCTTCCGCCAGCTGAAGATGGCCCTCACGGGGGACGAAATCCTGGCGTACCCGGATTATAGCCAGCCCTTTATCCTCTACACCGACGCCAGTAACATCGGGCTAGGAGCCGTACTGTCCCAGATCCAGCAGGGGAAGGAACGAGTAATCGCCTACGCCAGCCGAAAACTGCGACCCACCGAAAGGAACCCCGAGAATTACAGCTCATTTAAGCTAGAGTTCCTGGCCGTAGTATGGGCAGTCACCGAGCGCTTTAAGCATTACCTCGCTTCTTCCCGGTTCACCGTGTACACGGATAACAACCCGTTGACACACCTGGACACGGCAAGACTCGGTGCCCTGGAGCAGAGGTTTATGGCCCGTCTGTCCAACTACGAGTTCACAATCAAATACCGGGCCGGACGCTCCAATACCAACGCGGATGCCCTGTCCAGGATGCCCAACCTGCCGGACGAAGGAGAAGATCCGGAGGGACTGGAAGAAGTTGAACTCCCTGCGTTCCACCGTCATGGGACTATCCAGTATTCCCACCGGGTAAGGAGTAAGCAGGCTGCTACGTTGAACCCCTTACCTCACTACAACTGGGCGGAAACGCAAGACAGCGACCCTGCCGTCCGATTGGTGAAGGAGATGCTGACTCGCCCGGAGGCTTGCCTTGAACCAGACGCTCCGGAGGAAGCCAAACAACTATGGGCAGAGAAGAGTCGACTGTTCCTTTACAAGGGGAAGTTGTGCCGCAGAATGATTAACTCCCGGACGCATGAACTACTCTGGCAAGTAGTGGTGCCACGAAGAGACGCAGCCATGGTGATGGAGGCATACCACGACGGAGCTGGACACTTCGGGTGGAAGAAGCTGGAGTTCCTGCTGCGCGAGCGATTCCACTGGGTAGGCATGAGGGGAACCATTGAGAAGTGGTGCAGAGACTGTGGCCTGTGCAACCTGAGAAGGAAGGACCGTGCCAGCCAGAAGACTCCCCTGCAGTCCATCGTCACCCGGCAACCGTTGGAACTGGTAGCCTTGGATCATGTAAAACTGACCCCAAGCAGAAGTGGCTACGTCTACGCGTTAACCATCGTGGATCATTACTCCCGGTTCTTGGTTGTCGTCCCCGTCAAGGACTTAACGGCTCAAACAGCAGCTAGAGCCTTCCAGCAGCACTTTTGCCGTCCACACGGGTACCCGGACCAAGTGCTGACGGACCAGGGACCTGCCTTTGAAGCGGAGGTCTTCCAGGAATTCTGCAATCTGTATGGCTGCCGGAAGATAAGGACGACACCCTACCATCCGCAAACTAATGGACTTTGTGAGAAAATGAACCAGGTGGTAATGGATCTTTTAAAAACGTTGCCCCTGGAAGAACGCAGTCTGTGGCCTGAGAAGTTGCCCGATCTGGTGGACCTATACAACCACATCCCGGTAGGTTCCACCAACTGTACCCCGGCTTACCTAATGAGGGCAAGACCTGGTAAGTTACCTGTTGACCTGGAAATGGGAGTCCTGACACCCGAGGACACTTCACCAGAAACAGACTGGGACACAGAGAGGCAGCAGCAGTACCGGAGAGTACAGGAGAGCGTGGAGCGAAGTCTCTGTCAGGCTAGGGAAAGACAAGAGAAAACTTACAACCAGTATGCTCCCGCTGTTCCCCTGGTACCCGGAGAGCAGGTCTTGAAGAGGAAGAGACGGCTCCACAAGTTGGACGACCAGTGGGAAAAGGACCCGTACACCGTACTGCCCTCAAGCCACGAGAACCCGAAGGTTTGTACCATCAGTAAAGACGGAGGGGAAACCACAGCTATTGTATCCCGGGACCACCTGAAGAAGTGTCCTGAACAACTGAGGAACCCTGAAGAGGAACAAGAAGACCATCGACCCGTAGAGGAAAGGGAAGATATGGTTAGTACTGTGCTCGGGGACTTCCCTCGGTCTTGGACTCAAGTTAATGGTGCAGTTGTGGTACCCGTACTCACCTTCCTCCAACCAGCATCCCAAGCACCTACGGAGCAACAGGTAGAGCTGGAAGAACAGCCGGTCCAGGAGGCAGCAGACCCCACACCCGCAGACCAGGAGGATCAACCCTCTGCTTGCAGTGAGCCTGCCATATCCCTAGTGAGCCAAAGAGCCGGTAGACAGCTGCCCAGTTTACCCTTGACAGCTCCTACACCCTGTAGTTCAGGGCTAGGCAGTCAGCTCCGTAGGTCCACTAGGGCCACTAGAGGCCAGTTACCCGCACGGTGGAGGATTTGAAGTGTATAAATTGTTTTATTTATGTTTACCTGTGTATTGTTGCTTGTGTATAATTTTGTGTTTCTAGTTATTTGTAGGAGTCCTTGGCGGATTTACCGGGAATCCTTGTACATAGTTGGAGCGTAACCCAGGACGGACTAAAGACTGTTAAGGACTCGGGGTAGGACAAACCCCTACCTGGTTACGTCTCCCTGTTTTGGTGAAATGGACACCTTGTTTTTCTTCAAAGACTGCACCCGGTTACAGACATGCCGTAACCATCTTTATATGTTTTTCTTATTGTATTATTATTGTTTTTATCTTGTTATGTTTTTCTAAAATATGTTTAGTCCCGGAGTACTAAATTTCACTAGGGGGGAATGTGACACCCCAGGGGTCTGGTTGCCACAGTGATAGAGATGTTATGTCTGAGAGCAGGTGGGAGGTCCTTTGGTCAGGGATCCTGTGCATGCCACACCTCCTGCCCAGTCTTGGGAGGGGAAGAACTTCCCCTATATAAACCCGGGGCTGAAGCAGGGTTAGGAGTCCAGGAGAGTAGAGACAAGAGACAGTCATAGGAAGAAACAGCTGGAGCTCAGTGGGAGCAATACTACTACGAGTCAGGGGCTGGCAGCTGCAGAGCTCGCCCTGACTGAGAAGCTTTCTTACCGGACCCGGCGTCCGAGGCTGTGGGGACTAACTCTTACCCAGCAGCAGAAGCCGACCGGCAGGGGATTTCAGGTCCTCAGGCCCAGAAACCCGAAGGCACGGTCACACGTGTGGGACCAGCACCGCCATCGTGGAGCGGAAGCCAATAGAAGGCCCCGAGTCACCGGCCATACGGGTGAGCACCACACGGTACACTCAGGGACGTGGGCTACTTATATCCGCTTCTAGCAAGGTAGCCAGAAGAGTACAGTCAGTTTGGGAGGCCTACAACTCCGCCTGGCCAGGGGAGATCCCATCTGCTCAAGGACTGACCAGGCCCCGTTCGCTAGCAAGTACTCCGGGAGGGTCTATCGTTGTTACCAGTAAAGACCCTGAATTACACCGCACCGTCTCTGAGTGGTTCCTGCTACCCCCATCTTCCACGTCGGCTGCCCTGAGGCCATACCCCTCCCGTTGGGGGTTATACTATCACGCTGCACAATTCTACACCGGCCTCAGCGGTCTGCCCTGCAGCGGCAGCTCCATAGCTGCAAATCAACGGGTGGCGTAGTCGACACTCAAATAACATCTATCAAGACTGCCACACACTGAGTTTGACTCCCTGGGCACGGACCGGGTCCCCGCCACTCGGAGACTACAACCCTCATCTGATCCGGTTCCGGGTAAGCCCCCGTGCGCGAGACGCTGCGCGACACAGCAGGCCCAGGGGCGCGTCATTTGCATGGAGTGTCCATCAACCAGCCATCCTGCACTCCATCCATCTGGACCATCGAGCGTTGCACGGCACTCATCGGTGAACAAAACAGTTCGATAGTCCAGATGGATGGAGTGGGCATAAAAGGGGACAAACTTATGGTGTGGCCCCCATGCTCCCCTGACCTTAAACCCTTTGAGAACCTCTGCAGCATCATCAAAAGGAGTGTCTATGATGGCGGGAGGCAGTTCACATCTAAGCAACAGCTCTGGGAGGGTATTCTGTCCTCATGCAAAACAATTGTAGCAGAAACCATCAAAAACCTGACAAATTCAATGGACGAGAGAGTTCAGAAGCTCCTTTCGAACAAGGGGTCCTATGTGCAAATGTAACATCACCTAGAATAAAGTTTTGAGCTGAAAACGGTTTGATTTCAGTTTGTAATAACTTGCTAATGCTTATAATTTCAAAAATGACCATTTTTTTTGTTCTTTATTAAAATGAAAAGGTTGAAAACTCTGCTGTGCATAATAATTTGGAACATGCATTTTTAGTGCAGTTTGAGTATTTCATTTTTTAAAAAATATTCTGTTATCATAGGCAGTTTGTACAAAAACCTTTCAATTGTACTCTAATAGTTATTTGACTGGAAAATTACAATGACTGCAATTCATATAGGTAATTTGGGAAAATCTGAGAAAATATTATTTGCATAATAATTTGGAACACAGTGTATATTTTGTCTGTGTCTATCACTGGAGAAAGGGCAAGGTTTGCCACTACAAAGGGTAGCAGACGGGCTTGAAAACGGTTGTCACAGGTGAGATGGGGGCAGATTAGTGTCTGAGTGTGAGGGTCTGATATGTGCAATGTGAGTAGGCTGCAGGAGTGTGCAAGATTGCAGATGTGTTATTGCAGTGTACTCATGTCACGAAAGAAGAGCAGGATTATCCAGCGCCGGTGCGATGTCATCATTGCGTCATGCTCATCTCTAGTTGGGACTTTTTGGATTTATTTTTTGTTCATTTATTCATAGACGTAGCAGCCAGAACTTTCTCATTTTTATGTAAGCTTCACTATATGACATGTTGCTTTTTGGTGTCTGTAAGGCTGTGTTCACACGTTGCATAAATACTGTGTTTTTTTCTTTTCTTCAGGTGCCCGCACCAATCTACACAATAATAATAATAATCTTCTCTGGTTATTGCACTGTTACGGCATTTTATGCCTTTATTTGATGATTTTTTGGTGCAGATTTGAAGGAGCGTTTTTAATGTGTTTTTTATAGTACAGAAAAGCTTTGATTCTGCACTTAAAAAGTAACTGCAGTCTTTCACATGCTCACACTGTATGAGGGTCCCCACCATTGCCGACTCCAGGTTTTTGTGGGCCCTGGGCGAAAGTGTTTTAGTGGGCCCCTTTAACACATACCACGATTCATGATGCACAGATATAACAGAGAAATATAGGGATAGTACCAGGCCCGGCGTCGGCACCCGGGCAAGTGTCGGGGCCCTGAGCAGGCAGGGGGGCCCACTCACCGTCGGGCACCCCGCCGCGATATGGGACCCGTGAGCGATGCCGTGTCCCGATGCCAGCGCCCGCCTTCCCCGCTTGCTCAGGGCCCCGGCACAATACTTACCTCTCCCCGTGCCTCCTCAGCAGGTCCGGTGTTTTCCGCGGCTGCTGCACTGTGACGTCTCAGGTCAGAAGGCGCGGTGACGTCTTTACACCGCGCTCTCTCCTGAGCCGTCAAAGCACAGAGCGGGAAGACGCCGGCGACGTGGCTGAGGAGTCCGGAGCAGCGGCAGCAGGTGAGAAGTGAGGTGAGTATTTGATTTTTTTTTATATGTATGGAGGCATAGGGCATTTTATGGGGAGGAGGGTAGAATAAGTGACATCCTGCATGGGGCATTATATGGGGAGGGGGAGAACAAGTGACATCCTGCACTGGGCATTATATGGGGGGGAACAAGTGACATCCTGCATGGGGCATTATATGGGGGGAACAAGTGACATCCTGCATGGGGCATTATATGGGGGGGACAAGTGACATCCTGCATGGGGCATTATATGGGGGAGAGGTGACATCCTGCATGGGGCATTATATGGGGGAGCAAGTGACTTCCTGCATGGGGCATTATATGGGGGGGGAGAGGTGACATCCTGCATAGGGCATTATATGGGGAGAGAGATGACATCCTGCATGGGGCATTATATGGGGGGGAAGTGACATCCTGCATGGGGCATTATATAGGGGCGGTGAGTGACATCCTGCATGGGGCATTATATGGGGGAGAGGTGACATCCTGCATGGGGCATTATATGGGGGGGCAAGTGACATCCTGCATGGGGCATTATATGGGGGGGAAGAGGTGACATCCTGCATAGGGTATTATATGGGAGGAGAGATGACATCCTGCATGGGGCATTATATGGGGGGGAAGTGACATCCTGCATGGGGCATTATATAGGGGCGGTGAGTGACATCCAGCATTGGGCATTATATGGGGGGAGAGGTGACATCCTGCAGGGGTCATTATATGGGGGGGAAGTGACATCCTGCATGGGGCATTATATGGGGGGGAGTGACATCCTGCATGTGGCATTATATGGGGGAGAGAGGTGACATCCTGCATGGGGCATTATATGGGGGTGGGGTGACATCCTGCAGGGGGCATTATATAGGGGGAAGTGACATCCTGCATGGGGCATTATGTGGGGGCACAGCCTGCATGGGGCATTATGTGGGGGCTAGTATTCTGTATGGGGCGTTATAAGGGGGCCAGTATCCTCTATGGAGCGTTATATGGGGGCCAGTATCCTGTATGGAGCGTTATATGGGGACCAGAATTCTGCATGGAGCGTTATATGGGGTCTATTATTCTGTATGGAGCAAAATATGGGGCCCATAATACTGTATGGAGGACTATACTGTCCGGTCTGCACTGTGCATTGCGAGGATTCTCTGGTTTCTTACCTATTGTAGAATTTACAATAGATATCACTCATGTAATGTAAGAAGTGAAATCTTCGGCATTGTACTATAGATATATTTCTCTGCGGTATCTGTGCATCATGAATCGTGGTATGTGTTAAAGGGGCCCACTGAGACTCTTTCGCCCAGGGCCCACAAAATCCTGGAGCCGGCCCTGGATAGTACAATACCAAAGATTTCACTTACTTCTTACATGAGTGATATCTATTGTAAATTCTACAACAGCTCAGAAACCGGTGATTCAAATGTTTTCATTTTAGACCGGACAGTATAGTCCTCCATATAGAATTTTGGGCACCACATCGACCTCCATACAGTATTATGGGCACCACATAGTCCTTCATACAGTATAATGTGCCCCATGTAATGCTCCATACAGAATAATGAACCCCATATAATGCTCCATACAGGATAATGGACCCCATATAATGCTCCATACATAATAATGAGCCCCATATCTAATATATATCATTGTCTTATCCCGTCTGTCTGTCTGTCTATCTGTCTGTCTGTCTGTCTGTCTGTCTGTCTGTCCAGGAAATCCCACGTCGCTGATTGGTCAGGCCGCGGCCAATCAGCGACGTGGGATTTCAGAAAAAGATGGCGGCCGTTAGCGGCTCACCCTCACACGCTCACCCGCACACGCTCACCCTCACCCGCTCACCCTCACACGCTCACCCTCACACCCTCAGACGCTCACCCTCACGCTCTGACACTCATGCTCTAACGCTCACGCTCGGACGCTCACGCTCTGGCGCTCACGCTCTCACGCTCTGACGCTGACGTGCTCACCCGCTCCCACGATCACCCGCTCACCCGCTCACCCTGTGCTAGCCGGTCATCTCCCGGCTGCTCGCAGCAGAAGTTCCCCGACCGGCGGCGTCGCTCCCCGGTCCTCCAAAATTCATTAGGGGCCCCGGGGGATACATTGGGGGGTTAATTTAAAGTAGTGTGACTCGCCCCCTGGGCCGTGGGGCACGCGGATCCGGGCGATAGGGGAACGATGGGGGTAGTAGTGGCGGCCCGGTCTCGCGGCTCAGGGTGGTCAGACCAATGGTAGTCTGCTACTGTACTTTAGATAATGTCCGACTACGCCAAACGTGGATTGCGGTTATTAGGAACCGCCGCTGCAAGGCAGTCTGCTGGGGCCGATGACGTGTGCAGCTGGGATGATGTGACTCCCCACGGGAAGAGTGCGGCCCCAGGGCAGTGTAGTGGATGGTGCGAGTGATGGTGGTGAGAGTCCCAGTACGGTAATGCCGGAGGAGCGAAAAAGCACACGGACAACGTACTGCAGTCCAGGGTCTTTACTCACGGTTAATATCCAAGTCACTTCTGCAGGGAAGTGACTGCCCGAGCCATGCTGCGTCCACCAGGTGAGGAGCTCGGTCAACTCCCAGACAGCTCAGGAGTACGGCTCAAGACCCCCTTTTGTCCTTTCTCTGGCCTGCCTCACCAGTGACCCACTTTTGTTCAGCTGCCACGGACTTGTGCGGTTAAACGTGGGCCCCGTCCTCCGCTGTCCTATATGGTGCCTTCCTAGCAGGTTTGATGAGGTGCTGCACCAATAAATGGTCACAGCCTCCGGTCTTTGGCTGAGGGTTGTTTCTCCTCCACCAACTTGGGATCCGGTACCCTTAATCTGCCTGACCCTGCACCCTGGATTCTCGTGGGTTCTTAGGGTCCCTTCCACCTTCTTGTTCCTGAGCCCTTCTGTTTCTCTGTCTCTTCTTCTCCCTTTCCGTTCCTTCCTGTTCCTTTCTCTTGGAGCTGGGCTCAGGTGGCACCACAGCTCCCCTTCACCTCCTCCTCGGCCTCTCACTAGGCCCTCCTGGAGTAGAGCTCCTACAGAGCCTCTACTCACTGTCTTCTCCTCTCTGGACAGAACCTAGGTCTAAGATGGTGCCCACCTTTTATACCTCAATCTGACCATGAGCCCAGGTGACCAGCAACCAATGGGCTCCTTCCTATGCTCAATAACCAACCCCTATCTGCCCCTACAGCACTGGGTGTTCCACCCCCCTCCCCACTCCAGGCAGGGACATAGTCGGTCGTGCCTGCACTACTGTCTAGTGGGAGCACCATTGAGCTGTCCCTGTCCCTCGGAAATGGGGTGTGTGTGCTGTATGCAGCTAACTGAGCCCTGGTCCATACTCCATCCTTACCCGGGAGTGGAATATCACACCTCTGGTCTGAGGTGCAATACCCCTGTAGCGGCCGAACCCTCGGGGCGCTACAAGTGCACAACCCATTTAAACACTGCTTCGCTGATTAGTGGCGCCCGGTCGGCCGCATACATATTCTAGAATACCCGATGCGTTAGAATCGGGCCACCATCTAGTAGTAGTATATAATGGGCCCCATATATTGCTCCATACAGAATAATGGACCCCATATAGTGCTCCATACAGAATAATGAATCAGATATATTGCTCCATAAAGTATAATGAACCCCATATAATGCTCCATACAGAATAATGGACCCCATATAATACTCCATACAGAATAATGGGCCCAATATAATGCCCCATACAGAATAATGGGCCCCATATAATGCTCCATACAGAATAATGGACCCCATATAATGATCCATACAGAATAATGGGCCCCATATACTGCTTTATAGAGAATGGGCCCCATATATAGCTCCATACAGTATGGGCCCCATATATTACTCCATACAGTATGGGACCCATATAATGCTCCATAGAGAATGGGCTCCATATTATGCTCCATAGAGAAAGGGCCCCATATTATGCTTCATATAGAATGGGCTCCATATTATGCTCCATAGAGAATGGGCCCCATATTATGCTCCATAGAGAATGGGCCCCATATTATGCTCCATAGAGAATGGGCCCCATATTATGCTCCATAGAGAATGGGCCACATATTATGCTCAATACAGAATAGGCCCCATATTATGCTCCATACAGAATGGGCCCCATATTAGGCTCCATACAGAATGGGCCCCATATATACAGTAGCTCTATACATTTAAAAAAAAATCAAATACTCACCTCTCCTTGCTGGTGGCAGGCCAGGACTCCTCAGCGTCTTCCGGCTCTCTGCACTGTCAGAGCAGAGAGCGCACTTGACTGATGTCATCGCTCCCTCTGTCCCTGACATGTCACAGTGTCAAAAGACACTGGAGCTGTGGAGGATCGGGGAGAGGTAAGTATAAGTGCGGGGGCCCAGAGCACAGCAGGGGAGCCCACTCGCGGGCGCTGGCATCGCGCTCTCTCGATTCACCGGCCCCATCAAGTGCCGGGGTTCCCGACCGCGAGTGCCCCCACCATTTGCTCAGGGCCTTGGCACTTGCCCGGGCGTGCCGGGTGCTGACGCTGATCCTGGTCCTCACAATAGCTCCCACACTGTATGAGGGCCCACCACAGTAGTCCCTACATAGTATAAAGGTCCCCCATACTTTATGATATGATTTCCCGACACTTCAAGCATTAATTAAAATGAAAAAAAAACATCAAATACTCACCTAATCCAGGATCCTGACGAGTCCACCACCAAAGCGTGGGTGGAACAACCTGTTGATGTCATTGCATTGGGGTACTCACAGGACGTCAGAGTCTTATCCACTGAATCACCCTGCCGTTCTATAGGCAGACCTGCAATCTACAGAACAGCAAGCTCCCTGCTCTACCGCAGAACTTAAGTTAAGAGTAGTGCGAACAAGGCGACCTACAAACCTGGATCAGTTACACCAGTTTTGTCAGGAGGAATGGGCCCAAATTCCGACCAACTATTGTGAGAAGCTTGTGGAAGGATATCCCAAACGTTTGTCCCAAGTCTTTCAGTTTAATGGCAATGGTACCAAATACTAATGAAATGTATGTAAACTTTTGAATTTGCAGTAAGTAATAAAAATGCCTTAAAACATTCTCTCTCTCTCATTATTTTGGCATCTGGCAAATATTAAAAATAATGGTAATCCTCATTGACCTAAAACGTGAAAGATTTATTCTGAATTCATGTCAGATATTGAGAAAAACGTGCATATGTGTCTTCTTATATAGTGTATATAAACTTCTGGTTTCAACTGTATATATTAGTATTTGATGTTGTCTGCATAACTGGCTTAGCTGCAGTGCACTGCACGTGCGATGACTTCACAAGATCAGTGCCGCAGTACTTGCACTGCTTAGAACGAAGCAGTATGCCGGGGAGAATGGAAGCAAGGTGAGTAATGTTTTTTTTTTTTAATGTCAGTAGCAGTGGGGACTGAGGGCTGTGCTGTGGAGAACATCTTGCTGAGTGGGAGGTAGTGGGGAACATTATACTGAGTGGGGAGTGGGCTTTGAGGGACATCATACTGAGTGTGGGTGTGCTGTGGGGAACATCATACCAGGGTCGGACTGGCCTAGCGAGGTGCCGGGGAAATCCCCGGTGGGCCCTTGAAGAGGAGTGTAGGAGTAAGCGTCGAATTAAAAAGAAAAAAAAGGGGGGGAGACATAGTGGCGGCAGGCCCTTTAACCACCGCGATGCCCAGGACAGTGGCGGGCGGGGCTAGGGAGCAGGAGAGCCGAAGAGCAGCGGCTGCACGGCAGCGTCACACTTAGCAGCCACGGGCGCAGCCACGTCTGCTAAAAGTGACGTCACTCACCACGCAGCGCTGCAGTCTCCTGCTGTAGGAGCGCTTCAACAAAGTATATGGGCCGGAGTGGAGACAAATCAAGGTAGGGTGATATTTGTGTGTGTTTGTATGAATTTTTATGTATGGACATGTGTGTGTCTGCTTATGTATTTCTGTGCATGTGTCTGCATGCACGTGTCTGTGTTTACGTGTGCATTTCTGTGTGTGTGTATGTCTTTGCATGTCTGCGCATGCATTTCTGCACGTGCATCCGTGTTAGCATGTGCATTTCTGTGCATGTAAGTCTTTGAGTGTCTGCATGTCTGTGTGTCTACGTGTGCATGTCTACATGTGTATATGTCTTCACACATGTGTGCGTGCTTCCCTGCGTGTGTGCATGTGTCATTTTTGTGTATGTGATTGTCTGAGAGTACATGACTGCATGTGCATTTCTGTGTGTGCTTGGCTGATTGTGTATACACGAGTGTATACACGTATGTATACATGTCCCCATTTCTGTGAGTGTGTGTATCTGCGTGTGTGTATATTAGGGCTCTTTCACACATCCTGATATTTCCAGTACTGGAGAAACCAATATCGCAGAGGTCCGTGTGCACCTGTGTGACAACCGTATGCCGCCCGTGTACTGCATCAGGAGTACACGTACACGTACCGGCGCCTTGGAATCAGTGTACAATTCATGCTGTTCCCAAGCGCCACGTGCTAAACACTGCCCTCATCATGGTTCCCTGCTGGAGCTGCAATCAGCATCAACAGGGACCATGATGAGAGTAGTAGTGTCTGCTCCCGCAGTGTCCTGGTGTAAAAATAAGAATAAAATAAAAAAAATCCTTGTACTCACCTGTCGTAAGTGTCCCCTGCTGCAATCCATGCGACCGCTCAGCAGAGGAGCCGGGGAGAATGACTCCTGCAGTGAATGAGCCCCGGAGCTGCGCTAAGTGAGCAGTGTCCTGTCACTCACTGAGCGCAGCTCGCCCGCTCGCTGCAGCGCTTCTTTCTCCCCGACTCCTCGGTGTGATTGGTCACATGGATTACAGCGAGGGAGACTTAGGTGAGTATAAGGATTTTTTTATTTTATTTTTACAGTTGGACACTGCAGTAGCAGACACAACTACTCTCATCATTGTCCCTGATAGTGCTGATCGCAGCGACGGCAGGGAACAATGATGAGGGCAGCATTTGGCACCCGGCGCTTGGGAAAAGCGCTACCTGTACACTGATTCCCAGGCGCCAGTACTGATCTCATCCATGTGTCATTAGTGTGGGACATTTTGTGGACCGTGCAGCAGGTAAAACACAGACATGTCAGCGTGTTTTTCCCATTGACACACGGTCCGTGGAAACACATTGGAATGACATGGTTCACTCGAATGGGTCTACGTGTGTCAGTGTCTCCGGTACGTGTGGAAACTGTCATCAGACGTACCGGAGATACTGACGTGTGAAAGAGGCCTTAGTGTGTGTCTGTATGTGTGAATGTTTTTGTGTGTGTAAGCACGCTTCTGCATGTTTGTGTGTGTCTTTGTGCATGTCTGTGTGCTCTTCCGAAGATTTATTATATTTGGGGAAAGATGGGAGAGAAATTTTAGGAAACAGTATGAGGAGATGTGTGAAGAAACAGTATGGTGAACGAGGAGAGGGGTGGGAATGGGTGCGGGAACAGAATGGGGAAGGGGGATGTATGAGGAAACAGTATGGAGAGTAGGGGAATGGTGTGAGGAGACAGTATGGAGGGAGAAAAGTGTGAGGTGACACAGAACAGAGACTAGGTAGCGTGAGGGATGGTATAGAGATGCGGCAGTATGGTGGGGACAGTGTGAGGGCGCAGCAAGGAGGGAACAGTATGCTGAGGAGGGGGAGTGTGATGAAGGGGCACAGTATAGAGACTGGGCAGTATAGGGGGAGTCACCGTGTGAGAGGACAGTATGAAGAGGTGGCCCAGTATGGTAAGGAGGGGGCTGTGTGGAGGGCATGTACCATAAGAGGAGTAGAGTGTGGGACATATTTTGTGCAGGGAGCATTGTGAGAGTTAGGTTTATTCAGGGGCTCAGTGTAGGGCTGTTATTTTTATTCAGTAGCATTATAATGACACTGCTATTTTTAAGGGCATCGTGTGGGGATGTGCTGCAGAAGACTGGACAAGATGGAAGTCTGCAGAGACGAGCTGTGGATGGGAAAAGTCATCATGGAGACTGGACAAGATGGAGACGAAAAGAAAGAGAACGACTCTAATCAGAGAAGACGTCTCAGGTAAGATACCTGGATGTAAATGTTTATTTGTCATCCTGCCTGCGTCTCATCAGTACTGTGGTTCTTGTATGGTCCACAGTCTGATGATGACTGGTAACAACAACTCCCAGTATCTCTATTGTTAATTACATTCTGGCAGTTGTAGGTTCATACTATACAAAGGTATATGGGGTTGACTTGACATTACAATTGATGGACCAGATACAGATGGTGGTTCAGATGATGTATTCATCTACTGGCGTGTTTGTGCTCGTCTGCGTGTTTGTGCATGTTTGTGTATCTGAAATTATATGTATTTTTGTAAGATGCGTGTATGTAATGGTGCATTGTGGTGTGTAATAACATTCACACACTTGGGGCACATTTACTAAATCTATTACGGCTCTTTCACATGTGTAAGGGAATTCCAATTGTCTTTCCATATTTAGGAACAGACAAGTGAAATTTGCTAACCTTAACTGTCACCTTAGGGTTGTGCTTTTATGGAGCGGGATCAGGAGCTGAGCCTTCACCATACCGGGCAGATGTCGGCTGTGATTCATCGCCGGAGTCTGCCTGTAACAGCAGTGATCAGAGCTCGCCTTGATTGCTGCTGTTTTAAGTATTTAAGTGCCCTTGTCAATCACTGACAGCGGCATTTAGATAGCACGATGGCCTGCGCATGCACTCACCTTCTTCCTTCAGCATCCTGTGACGCAGTTGCAGGTTGCTGATGGGTTGCGAGTAGTGATGATCGAGCATGCTCGCTGCTCGAGATTTACGAGCATGCTCAGGCAAGCACCTATTATCTTCAGCGTGCTCGGGGGTTAAGTTTTCGTCGCTCCATGAACATAATTTGCGACTGTTTCACAGCTTTAATACATGTGAGGAATGCTGGAAGAACAGGCATTCCTCACATGTGTTAAAGTTATCAAACAGTCGCAAATCATATTCACTGAGCGACGAAAACTTAACCCCCGAGCACGCTGAAGATAATAGGTGCTCACCCGAGCATGCTCATAAATCTCGAGCAACGAGCATGCTCGATCATCACTAGTTGCCAGTGTTATGATCTGCTACAGAGACTAAGGAAAGAGAGGAGATCTGTCCCTACAATAGAACTAAACTAGATCCCTACGATGTAACGGGGAACCTGATCCTGCAATCAGACCCGCTAAAGTCCTCGGCTAGTCTGAACGCAGACCTATAGATGTGAGGGAGGGATCCCTACAAGATCTAGGGACTGGGAAAAGTTGGACACCTCCTAGCAGAAATAGTAGCAGTCAAAGACAAACACACAACAAAAAGGCATAGGGGTCAGAAGACCTAGCAAAACTAACAGAGAACGGCAACAGAGCAACAAGCTAGCTCAACAGTAGTAAATACAAATGAAGTCCAGCAAAGCCAGGAGGGCGGAGCCGGATTAAATAGGCAAAATGGTCATGTGACCAGCAAACTAAAAAAAACCTAACAGGAGAGTTGTAACAGTACCCCCTCTTCTAAGAGGATCCTCCGGATCCCCTAGGCCCAGGCTTACCAGGAAACCTCCTGTGAAACGCTCGGACAAGTCTGGGAGCAGAAACATCATCCGCCCTCACCCATGAGTTATCCTCAGGTCCGAAACCCTTCCAAGCGACGAGATACTGCAAACTCCCTCTATACCGTCTAGAATTAAGGATGCGGGAAATTTCATATTCCCCGTCCTCCACCACCGGAGGAACAGTGGCAGAGGCGTCACCATCCGACACATCAGCTTTTTTCAACAGAGAAACATGAAACACCGGATTAATCCTCCAGGACGTAGGAACCTCCAGCCTAACAGCAGATTGGTTAACTATCTGAAGTACCTTAAAGGGCCCTACGAACTTGGGACCCAATTTTTTAGAAGGAATCCTCAATCGCAGATTCTTAGAGGACAACCAAACCATGTCACCAACAGCAAACAAAACCTCTTGCCGTTTCCTATCAAAGTACCTCTTAGATTTCTTGTTAGCCTCCTGAAGATTACCATGCACATCCGTCCAAACTCTCTCCAAATCACCGGAAAAACTCTCCTCCTCAGACACAGCCGAAACCAATTTGGAAAATGACCCAAAAGACGGATGTCTCCCAGAACAACAAAAAAAAGGCGAACATCCAGCAGAAGAGGATGTATGGTTGTTAAGAGCAAATTCAGCAAGTGGCAGAAACTCAGACCACCCCTCTTGATTGTCTGCCACAAAACAACGCAAGAACTGCTCAACATCCTGGTTCTTCTTTTCTGTCTGGCCATTAGACTCAGGATGATATCCGGATGAAAACGACAAATGAACTCCCAACCTGTCACAAAAGGCACGCCAAAAACGAGCCACGAACTGAGGTCCCCTATCAGAAACAATGTCAGTAGGAACACCATGTAGTCTGACAATTTCCTTGACAAAGGCCTTGGCGAGTGTCTTAGCGCAAGGCAGTTTGATGAAGGGAACCAAGTGACACATCTTGCTAAAACGGTCCACGACCACCCAGATGACCGTGAAACCTTCAGAGGGAGGAAGGTCAGTAATAAAGTCCATAGCAAGATGTGTCCAAGGTGCACTAGGAACCTCCAGAGGGCAATGCAACCCCGCAGCAGGAGCATGCGAAGACTTGGATCTTGCACACACAGTACATTGGCGCACCCACTTAATGACTTCCTTCTGCCACCCAGGCCACCAAAAACTGCGACCCACAAGTCTCTTGGTCTCAGAAATTCCTGGATGACCTGCCAACCGAGACTCATGACACTCAACAAACAAATCTCTCCTAAAGTTCCTAGGCACAAACAACCTCCCATGGGGAGTGTTAAATGGGGCATTCTCCTGTGCTTTAAGAATCTCATCCTCCAAAACGGAGTCCAAAGCAGCAATCACAACACCTTCTTGTAAAATGGTCTCCTCTTCCTCCTCAAGACCGACCATGGGAGAAAAGCTGCGAGACAAAGCATCCGCTTTAACATTCTTGGTACCCGGGATGTAAGTAACGGAAAAATTAAACCGCGAGAAAAAAAGTGCCCACCTAGCCTGACGGGCATTCAAGCGCTTGGCAGCATCAAGATAGATCAGATTTTTATGATCAGTGAAAACCTGAATGGGAAATTCAGCACCTTCCAAGAGATGACGCCAGTGTTCAAATGCGAGTTTAATCGCCAGCAATTCCCGATTACCAATATCGTAATTAAGTTCAGTCTCGGAAAATTTTTTTGAAAAAAAGGCACAGGGATGTACTCCATCCTTGTTTTCCTGAGACAACACCGCACCAACCCCCACCGAAGAAGCATCAACCTCAACCAAAAACGGCTTAGTCACATCAGGCTGCATAAGGATGGGAGCAGAGGTGAACCTCTCCTTTAGAAACACAAAAGCTTCAATGGCCTCAGAAGTCCACTGAACCGCATTAGCACCTTTCCTGGTGAGATCGGTCAGCGGTTTGACAATAATAGAAATTTTTTTTATGAATTTTCTGTAATAATTGGCGAAACCCAAAAACCTCTGTATCGATTTCAAACCAATAGGCCTAGGCCATTCCTGCACAGCTTGAACTTTAACCGGGTCCATCTCAAAACCTTCACTGGAGATAATGTAGCCCAAAAAACTAATTCTCTGTACAGCGAACTCACATTTCTCCAGCTTAGCAAAAAGCGAATTGTCCATTAATAACTGTAATACCTCACGTACGCTCCGCCAATGAGACTCCAGATCCGGCGAATAAATCAAAATGTCATCCAAATACACAACCACATTTTTGCCGATTAAAGGTCTAAGGATATCATTAATAAGATTCTGAAAAAATGCTGGAGCATTGGTGAGACCAAAACGCATAACCAGATTCTCAAAATGACCCACAGGAGTGTTAAAAGCAGTCTTCCATTAATCACCCTCCTTCATGCGCAACAAATTGTATGCCCCCCGGAGATCAATTTTAGAGAACCACTTGGCCCCCACTAACTGGTTAAATAAATCAGGAATCAATGGCAGTGGGTAAGGATTGCGTACAGTAATTTTATTAATCTCACGAAAGTCCAGAAAGTCCAGACAAGGACGTAAACCGCCATCTTTTTTTTTTACAAAAAAAAATCCAACAGCCACAGGAGACTTGGAAGGCCTAATGTGACCGGCGGCCAAGCTTGTCTGTATGTATTCTTCCAAAGCCTTTCTTTCAGGAATAGTAAGATTAAATAAACGACTCTTAGGAAGAGTCGCTCCAGGGACAAATTCAATGGTACAATCATAGTCTCTATGGGGAGACAAAACCTGCGACTCCTCCTCAGAAAAAACTCTCCAAAAATCCTGAATAGGTACAGGCAATTCCCCTTTATCCACCGCAGCAATGCGTCCGTTACAACACTTGTCATAACACTTAGGGCTCCAGGACTTAATTTCATTGGTAGACCAATCCAGTACAGGATTGTGCAATTTTAACCAGGGTAACCCCAATATTACTGGAGAAGGCAAATTATCCAATACCACCAAATCCAAATTCTCTTGATGAATACCATTAATAGTGAGGGGAAATTCACAGACCTTGTGAGTAACACTCTACAAGGGAGAGCCATCAACAGAAACCACAGCAATAGGGGATGACAAAGTTTTAGGTTCTAATCTAAGTTTTTCCAAGAATCCCCCATCAATCACATTCAGAGTAGATCCACAATCCACAAATACCCGAAATTCAATTAATTCATCCTGAGCAGCAGTAGTGGCAGATAGGAATACTCCCTTAGAATTTAAACAGGCAATACGAGCATGACTGACCATTTTTTTTTCTTTCTTCCTACGAAGCACACAGTTCTTAATAAAATGACCAGAATTTCCGCAATAGAAACACAAGCCTTCAGAAAGTCGGCGGTCTTTTTCCTGAGAGCGGGGTGCCATCGCCCCAATTTCCATCGGCTCTTCATTGTCAGCACAGAACCTCTCAGGACTCGAAGCTGACATAGCAGAGGATTTGATCTCATTAACCCTTTCACGCAGTCTCCTGTCTACCCGTATAGCTAATTGCATTGCCTCCTGCAAGTTTCCAGGTGTGGGATAAGCAATCAGTAAATCCTTAACCCTTTCACCTAGTCCTGCAAGAAACAAGCTTTTCAAAGCTGAATCGTTCCACCCCACCTGGGCAGACCACCGACGGAATTGAGAACAATATTTTTCCACATTACCTGATCCCTGCCTCAAACGTCTTAATTCAGACTCAGCAGATGAGACACGATCAGGATCATCGTACAACAAACCCAAAGCAGAAAAAAAACTATCCACTGATCTAAAGCACGGATCACTAGGTTGGAGAGAGAAGGCCCATCCCTGAGGATCTTTGCGCAAAAGTGACATTATGATCCCTATGCGCTGTGATTCATCACCAGAGGATCCGGGTCTCAAACGAAAATATAATAGACAAGCATTTTTAAAAGAAAAAAAATCTTGTTGTTCGCCAAAAAATAAATCAGGCAGACGTACCTTAGGTTCCACAAAATGCGCTCCAGAACAGCTACTCACATGTTGTTGGAGCTTGGTCACCTCCAGAGAGAGTCCCTGCAAGCGTTGAGCCAAATCTTGCACCAAGACCATGATGGAAAACTGGAGGTCTTTCCTTAGAGAAATTTTTTTTTTTTTATGGCTGGACTTACTGTTATGATCTGCTACAGAGACTAAGGAAAGAGAAGAGATCTGTCCCTACAATAGAACTAAACTAGATCCCTACGATGTAACGGGGAACCTGATCCTGCGATCAGACCCGCTAAAGTCCTCGGCTAGTCTGAACGCAGACCTATAGATGTGAGGGAGGGATCCCTACAAGATCTAGGGACTGGGAAAAGTTGGACACCTCCTAGCAGAAATAGTAGCAGTCAAAGACAAACACACAACAAAAAGGCATAGGGGTCAGAAGACCTAGCAAAACTAACAGAGAACGGCAACAGAGCAACAAGCTAGCTCAACATTAGTAAATACAAATGAAGTCCAGCAAAGCCAGGAGGGCGGAGCCGGATTAAATAGGCAAAATGGTCATGTGACCAGCAAACTAAAAAAAAACTAACAGGAGAGTTGTAACAGCCAGTAGTGCTGAGCATGCATGGTCAGATAAGGTGCTATCCAAGCGTGCTCGGGTGTTATCCGAATATCTTGTAGTGCTCTGCTAATACGCTCGAGTCCCTGCGATAGCATGTTTTGCTGCGGTAGACAGATGCAACACATGTAGGGATTACCTAAAAAACAGGCAATTCCTGCATGTGTTGTGTCTGCCTCTGCCTACTGCCACAAAACATGCTACCACAGGGACTCGAGCATATTAGCAGAGCTAATATACTCGGATAACACCTGAGCATGCTTGGATAATTTTCACGGTTCCACCCCTCACTGTGTCTGGGATGCAGTTACTGACAGCTCAGCTGTCCAATCTTGTTCAGGGGCATGCTGGAGCTGTCAGTACTGTGATTGACAGCTCGACCATCCAATCAGCTACATGGGCGTGCAATAGCTGTTTGTGTGGTGATTGACAGCTCGGCTGTCCAACCTGAGACTGGGAGGCACTGGCTATCTTCAGGTGCTCATTATCCCAGTTGAATGCCTGAATACTTAACTGAGCTGTTTGTCCCAGATCTCGGCCAGATGTACATTCAGCTAGTGTGAGGTTAGTGCTCTGTGCCTTGAGTTCTGTTTATTGATCTTCTGTCTATTTTAAATTTTATGCTCAATCGGTTCACAGTCTACTGTAAATGTGGTCAAGCAGTCCACATCTAGTGTATATGCTGTGGTCAGTCACTCAGTCCATTCTTTATAATTAATGGCCTTCGGTTGAAACTCGAGCCATGACGACTGGATGAATTAACAATCTTTAGGAAGATCAATCTTGCGCAAGACTAGATAGGTCCACTAAGATCTTCTCCACCATTATCTTGATAGTATCAATCCATTGGATTGGTTGCTGGTCTTGCTCTTTGCTTTCTTCCTTCTATACTTCAAAGTATGATGTCCTTTTACAGTAATTTCGTCTTCCAGTCAATCCTTAGACTAGTGTAAATGCTGTTGTCAGTCAGTCCACAACTAATTTAAATGCTGTGGACTGTCAGTCCTCGTAAATTTTGTGGTCAATTGGTCCACAGTGTAGTCTTAATACTGTGGTCAGTCTCTTGTAATCGCGGTATTGATTGCTACACCGCTTAATACAAGGCTATTCTATGAAACAGAATAGGGGATTCCTCACTTTAGAATACAGAGGATAAGGAAAAGAAATGTTCCTTATGTCTCTACCTAAGATAAGGTTGTGTTATACTAGGAGTTGTGTATAGAAAATATACATATGTAAAACACTAACAGTAAATTCTCATGTATCAGGAAGGTGTTGTCACACCTCCGCAGGTCTAGAACTTATGCCTAGACCGACTATTATCAGTAATTAATATGAATATTAATTACCTGTTATGTGAGTTTCCATATTCTATTCTTGGAGTCCACAAGGAAACATTTCAAATCCCACCATGTCAATGGGCGTCAGTCACCTGTAAATATTCAAAAGAGTGATAATATGTTCCTTCTACATGCTATATACACCAAAAAGTATAACATTCTAGGGCCAAAATTACTTATTTCGAAGATAAAGACTGTGGTCAGTCGGTCTGCATTTTATTATAAAAAATGTAGTCAGACAGTCCAGAGTCTATAACAAATTTTATGCTCAATCAGTTCAGTCTACTGTAAATGTGGTCAGGCAGTCCACATCTAGTGTGTATGCTGTGGTCAGTCAGTCCACATCTAGTGTATATGCTGTGGTCAGTCAGTCAGTCCATTCTTTATATTTAATGGCCTTCGGTTGAAACTCGAGCCATGACGACTTGATGAATTAATGATCTTTAGGAAGATCAATCTTGTGCAAGACAAGATAGGTCCACTAGGGTCTTCTTCACCATTATCTTGATAGTATCAATCAATTGGATTGGTTGCTAGTCTTCCTCTTTGCTTTCCTCCTTCTATATTTCAAAGTATGATGTTCTTTCCTGTGATTGCTGTCTTCTGGTCAATCCTTAGACTAGTGTAAATGCTGTTGTCAGTCAGTCCACAACTAATTCAAACGCTGTGGACTGTCAGTCCTTTTAAATGCTGTGGTCATTCAGTCCACAGTGTAGTCTTAGTAGTGTAGTCAGTCTCTTGTAATCGCGGTATTGATTGTTACACCGCTGATTACAAGGCTATTCTATGAAATAGAATAAGGGATATCTCACTTTAGAAGACAGAGGTTGGCCCACAGTCTACTGTAAATATGATCAGGCAGTCCACACCTAGTGTGAATGCTGTGGTCAGTCAGTCCATTTTTTATTATTAACGGCCTTGGGGTGAAATTCGAGCCATGACGACTGGATGAATTAACGATCTTTAGGAAGATCAATTTTGTGAAAGACTACATAGGTCCACTAGGCTCTTCACCACCGTTATCTTGATAGTATCAATCCTTAGGATTGGCTGCTGGTCTTCCTCTTTGCTTTCTTCCTTCTATACTTCAAAGTATGATGTCCTTTTCCAGTGATTGCTGTCTTCCAGTCAATCCTTAGACTAGTGTAAATGCTGTTGTCAGTCAGTCCACAACTAATTCAAACGCTGTGGACTGTCAGTCCTTTTAAATGCTGTGGTCATTCAGTCCACAGTGTAGTCTTAATAATGTGGTTTGTCTCTTGTAATCGCGGTATTGATTGTTACACCGCTGATTACAAGGCTATTCTATGAAATAGAATAAGGGATTCCTCCTTTTAAAAGACAGAGGTTGGCCAACAGTCTAGTCTATTGTAAATGTAGTCAAGCAGTCCACACCCAGTGTGAATGCTGTGGTCAGTAAGCCCATTTTTTATTAACGGCCTTCGGATGAAACTCGAGCCATGACGACTGGATGAATTAACGATCTATAGGAAGATCAATTTTGTGAAAGACTACTTAGGTCCACTAGGGTCTTCTCCACCGTTATCTTGATAGTGTCAATTCTTTGGATTGGCTGCTGGTCTTACTCTTTGCTTTCTTTCTTCTATACTTCAAAGTATGATGTCCTTTTCCAGTGATTGCTGTCATCCAGTCAATCCTTAGACTAGTGTAAATGCTGTTGTCAGTCAGTCCACACCTAATTTAGATGCTGTGGACTGTCAGTCCTCGTAAATTTTGTGGTCAATTGGTCCACAGTGTAGTCTTAATGCTGTGGTCAGTCTCTTGTAATCGCGGTATTGATTGTTACACCGCTGATTACAAGGCTATTCTATGAAACAGAATAAGGGATTCCTCACTTTAGAATACAGAGGATAAGGAAAAGAAATGTTCCTTATGTCTCTACCTAAGATATGGTTGTGTTATACTAGGAGTTGTGTATAGAAAATATACATATGTAAACCACTAACAGTATATTCTCATGTATCAGAAAGGTGTTGTCACACCTCCGCAGGTCTAGAACTTATGCCTAGACTGACTATTATCAGTAATTAATATGAATATTAATTACCTGTTATGTGACTTTCCACATTCTTTTCTTGGAGTCCACAAGGAAACATTTCAAATCCCACGATGTCAATGGGCGTCAGTCACCTGTAAATATTCAAAAGAGTGATAATATGTTCCTGCTACATGCTATACACACCAAAAAGTATAACACTCTAGGGCCAAAATTACTTATTTCAAAGATAAAGACTGTGGTCAGTCGGTCTGCCTTTTATTATAAAAATTGTAGTCAGACAGTCCACTCTAAATTTTATGCTCAATTGGTTCACAATCTACTGTAAATGTGGTCTGGCAGTCCACATCTAGTGTATATGCTGTGGTCAGTCCATATTTTATTATTAAAGGCCTTTGGTAGAAACTCTAGCAATGATGTGTTGGGTGTTTGCTGGATCTGAAATGGGTTCAGAATCATCAGTGGATTCTATGGTCTACCATTCTGGTCCAGCCAGGGCAGATGCTGCTCAGCATCATTATCAGTCCCAACGACTAGCTGGTGCACGAGATGTGCAGGTTGTCTCTTGGGTATTTGTGCCTAGCAACATGAAGCATAGGTTGCGGAGGGAGACAGGGCTTCTGCAGCCTAAGTCCAGGATGCATCGCACTGAGCATGCCCGTGACATGGCGGACCGTGATTGGTGGTTTGGGAGTCAGCTGACCCGGTGACCTGGCACCGCCTGATTGGTCGTGGGTGACGTCACCAATGGTGCGACGGTGCGCAGGGCTTAATCTTTAAAAGACCCGCCCACAAACATGACAGCGCGCTCTGATCTTTGAGCAATGATGGTGTGTGGACGCTTGGTCTCTTGGGCTCCACGTGTGTTTTATTTTCTGCTAGGCAGGTGTAGTGGAAATAGGCAGGCTAGTTGAAAGAGGCAGGTAGCTTCGTCTCACGGTCTGGCTCAGGCAAAGGGGTTGCCTTACACCCCAAGCAGCCTGCAGACCCCCCAGGCTGCATCGCGGACCCCGGGTTCGGTTGCGTTCCATTATAATAAAGTTGTTTGCAATCGTCCCCTTAACAGTATCAGAGCGCCAGGATCTTACTGAACATGGCTGACAAACAGCAACTGCAGCGCTATATACAGCAACTTGAGGCCAGACTTAGGACTCTGGAACAAGCTGCCCCGGTCGCTGATAACACGGCTGCGGTGAATGCTGCGACAGCTGCAACTACCCCGTTTTGCTCTCCCAGAAAATTTTCTGGGGACAGTAAATCCTGCAGGGGTTTTATTAATTTATGCTCCATTCATTTGAAGATGATGGAGGCACGGTTCCCCTCCGAAAGAGCCAAAGTGGGTTATTTCATCTCATTACTCTCCCACAGGGCTCTGGAGTGGGCTACTCCTCTATGGAAGCGGAATGATCCGGTTGTGGCTAATGCGGGTCTTTTCCTTAAGACCCTAAAGAGTGTATTCCTAGGTCCTCAGGTCACGCATGATACGCTCTTAAGCTTCTTGCGTTGATCCAGGGTTCGGCCACTGCCAGCCACTATGCCATCCAGTTCAGAACCTTAGCGGCTGAACTGGATTGGCCTGAGCGGTCGCTTATGCCGGTGTTTTGGAGGGGGTTGGCAGGGAATATTAAAGATGCTCTAGCTACCAGAGAGATCCCAACCTCTCTGAAAGAGTTGATCACTCTCGCTAACCGAATAGATCTGCGTCATGCAGAACGCAAGTTAGAGCTGGAGGTTTCCAGACCCCGGTTTCGGTTGGCATCCTCTTTCTCTAGACCTATCTCCAAACCCACGGGTCTCGACCCGGAGCCTGAGGCTATGGATATATCCCGGACTAAGTCTAAACCCCCTCGTTCCCGACTTGCACATCTCTTGGAGTACCCCGTTAATAAGGGTTCCAAGCGGTCGGGAAACCAGGGTGTCTAACCACTGTTGGAGGGGGTGTGTTAGATTCAGGGGTTTCCTCCTCCAAGTTATTGTATGAGGTGACGTTGTCCTTCAGAACAACCATGGTTACTGCCAGGGCGTGGGTGGATTCTGGAGCCGATGGCAATTTTTGTCATCAACATTTGCCCAGAGGCATGCCATCCCTATGGAGTAACAGCCCAAGCCAATGAACATCAGTGTGGTCAACGGTTCTCTGCTGGACACACAAATCACTCACCAGTCAGCCCCCCTCACCATGTCGTTTCCTCAGGGTCACCGGGAGGTTATCTCTTTCCTTATTATCCCCGGGGGATTAGATGAGGTGCTATTGGGTCTCCCTTGGCTAGGTTGTCACACTCCACACATTGATTGGAGTACAGGGAGAATTTCTTGCTGGGGTAAGAATTGTGTGCCTCAATGTATGGTTACAGCCGCCCGGAGGGTAGTCTCAGAGCCTTCTCCCGACTTGTCCGCTCTGCCAGTACAATATCGTAGTTTTGCGGACGTCTTTTCCAAAAAGGGTGCAGAGACTCTACCCCCCCACCGACCGTATGACTGTCCTATTGACTTGGTCCCCCGGTACGGAGCCCCCTTGCGGTAGGGTTTATCCCCTGTCTGTACCCGAGACCCAGGCCATGTCAGACTATATCAAAGAGAACCTGGCCCGGGGGTTTATCTGAAAATCGGTCTCTCCTGCTGGAGCGGGGTTTTTCTTCGTCCAGAAGAGGGTGATTACTTCCCTGCATTGATTACAGAGGACTAAATGCCATCACCATCAAAAATAAATACCCTCTGCCCCTTATTTCTGAACTATTCGACATGTTGCGAGGGGCTAACATCTTCACTAAATTGGACCAGCGAGGGGCCTATAATCTTGTGCGAATCCGTGAGGGTGACGAGTGGAAAACAGCCTTTAACACTCGTGATGGTCATTACGAGTATCTCGTCATGCCTTTCGGGTTATGCAATGCCCCTGCGGTTTTTCAAGATTTTGTCAACGATATCTTTCGGGATTTGCTGCTATCTTCCGTGGTAGTCTATCTTGATGATATCCTTATCTTTTCCCCGGACCTCTCTACACACAGAGAGGATGTTCGCAGAGTTTTTGAACAATTGCGAGCAAATTCTTTGTATTGTAAGCTGGAGAAGTGTCAGTTTGAACGAGAGTCTCTACCGTTCCTGGGCTACATCATATCCAGTAAGGGATTGGCTATGGACCCACAAAAGTTGGTGGCGGTACAGAACTGGCAGGAGCCCCACTCCCTTAAAGCGGTACAACGCTTCATGGGCTTTATCAACTACTACCGGCAGTTCATACCACATTTTTCCACACTGGTGGCTGCTTTAGCCGCTTTAACCAGGAAGGGTGCCAATCCCAAGAATTGGTCTAAGGAGACATCCGAGGCGTTCCAGGAGATTAAGTCCTATTTTTCTAGAGCTCCCATTCTCCATCGCCCGGATGTGGACAAGCCATTTTTCCTGGAGGTCGATGCCTCCTCTGTGGGAGCAGGAGCGGTTCTCTCTCAAAAGAATGAACAGGGTCGGACAAGACCATGTTTTTTCTTCTCCAAGACCTTCTCTCCAGCAGAGAAGAATTATACGATTGGTGACAAAGAGTTACTTGCTATTAAGATGGCTTTTTCGGAATGGAGGTACCTCTTGGAGGGAGCTAAACATCCTTTCGTGGTATATTCCGATCATAAAAATCTTTCGTACCTACAGACGGCGCAGCGTCTTAACCCAAGGCAGGCCAAGTGGTCTCTTTTCTTTTCCCGGTTTAATTTCTCTATTCACTTTTTAAAAGGGGAAAAGAACCCCCGGGCGGATGCTTTGTCCCGGTCTATGGATACCGTTGAGGATGAGGACGAGCCCAGGCTTATTTTTCCTCCAGAGTGTATGCGGATGGTGGCTCCAGTGTCTCTAAACCAGGTCCCTCCCGGGAGGACATTCGTTCCTCCTAATTTACAGAATTAGGTACTCTCCTGGGCACATGCCTCTAAGATCGGAGGTCATTTTGGGGACAAATGTACCACGGAGTTTCTCCAACGGTCGTATTGGCGGCCTCGGTTATCCCAGGACGTTAAAGAATATGTCCAAGCGTGTGTCTCCTGTGCAAGAAACAAATCGTCCCGTCAGAAGCCGGCTGGTCTTCTTCATCCGTTACCCGTGGCGGATAGACCTTGGGAGCTGGTTGGGATGGATTTTATTGTCGAGTTACCTAAGTCCCGGGGAAACGTGACAATATGGGTGGTGTCTGACCATTTTTCTAAGATGGTTCACCTGGTTCCTCTGCCTAGGGTTCCCTCTTCCCGGGTCCTGGTATCACTGTTCATTTGTCACGTTTTCCGTCTCCACGGAATGCTTGATAGGTTTGTCTGTGAAAGGGGTCCACAGTTTTCCTCCCGGTTCTGGAAAGAATTGTGTAATTTGCTTAGCATTGAACTGAATCTTTCTACTGCCTATCACCCGGAGACCAATGGTCTGGTGGAACGCACTAACCAGACGCTTGTGACATACTTGCGTCATTTCGTTTCGGCCAACCAGAATGACTGGGCGATATTGCTCCCCTGGCCAGAGTTTGCCCTAAACAACGCTGTGGCAGATTCCACAGGTCAGACTCCGTTTCTCCTAAATAATGGCCAACATCCGCGAGTCCCGGTTCCTATGCCAGTTTCCTCTGTGGAACCTGGGGTCAGAGATTGGGCTCTGGAGGCGCGGGAGGTTTGGGATCATACCCAGGATGCGATATTGGCCTCCAAGAATCGAATGAGAGAGTCGGCTGACACTCATCGCCATCCAGCCCCCGTATTCTCCCCGGGCGACAGGGTGTGGCTCGCGGCTCGCAATATCAGAGTACGCGGGGAATCCGCTAAGTTTGCCCCCCGTTTTATTGGTCCTTTCAGAATTTTGGCCCAAATAAACCCCGTTGTGTACCTGTTACAGTTACCACGACACATGAGGATTCACGACACTTTTCATGTGTCGCTCCTTAAGCCGGTTTGCCTGACCAAATTCTCGGAACCCCAACCTGCTCCAGACTCCAGGGGTGATGATTTCGAGGTACAGACGATTGTGGGGTCTAAGATGGTTCGTGGAAAAAAATATTACCTTGTACACTGGAGGGGCCATGGATCTGAGGATTGTTCATGGGAACAACTGGACCACATTCATGCTCCATTGCTCATTGAGGAATATGAGTGTCAAGTGGAGGGGGATGTTAGAAGGGGGGATAATGTTAGGTGTTTGCTGGATCTGAAATGGGTTCAGAATCATCAGTGGATTCTGTGGTCTCCCATTCTGGTCCAGCTGGGGCAAATGCTGCTCAGCATCGTCATCAGTCCCAGCGCCTAGCTGGTGCACGAGATGTGCAGGTTGTCTCTTGGGTATTTGTGCCTAGCAACATGAAGCATAGGTTGCGGAGGGAGACAGGGCTTCTGCAGCCTAAGTCCAAAATGCATCGCACTGAGCATGCCCGTGACATGGCGGACTGTGATTGGTGGTTTGGGAGTCAGCTGACCCGGTGACCTGGCACCGCCTGATTGGTCGCGGGTGACGTCACCAATGGTGCGACGGTGGGCAGGGCTTAATCTTTAAAAGACCCGCCCACAAACATGGCGGCGCGCTCTGATCTTTGAGCAATGATGGTGCTGTGTGGATTCTTGGTCTCTTGGGCTCCACGTGTGCTTTAGTTTCTGCTAGTCAGGTGTAGTGGAAGTAGGCAGGCTAGTTGAAATAGGCAGGTAGCTTCGTCTCACTGTCTGGCTCAGGCAAAGGGGTTGCCTTACACCCCAAGCAGCCTGCAGACGCCCTATCCCTGATAACACCTGTAAGCCACGTGGAGTGATACTCCTCAGTCTGGTAGCACGCCGGCTGGAGGCACGCATGCGCCGGCGTGAGTCACACATGCATCCAAGCACCAACAGAGTAGTCCCTGTGCTGCAACAGGTCTACAGATATATTATTTATCGCACATCTCCCGTGCCGTTAACGGAGAAAGTGCGAATCCCTATTCCCGTTCCGGTGTGCTGTAACACGGAGGGGATTGTTATTTAAGTTGGTTGTTTCCTTCTCACCCAGAAGGTGTTCGGCCGTAGTCCTCCAGGCCGCATCGCGGACCCCGGGGTCGGTTGCCTTCCATTATAATAAAGTTGTTTGCAACCGTCCCCTTAACATGACGACTGGATGAATTAACGATCTTTGGAAAGATAAATTTTGTGCAAGACTAGATAGGTCTACTAGGGTTTTCTTCACCATTATCTAGATAGTGTCAATCTTTTGGATTGGTTGCTGGTCTTCCTCTTTGCCTACTTCCTTCTATTCTTCCGAGTATGATGTCCCTTTCCAGTAATTGCTGTCTTCCAGTCAATCCATAGACTAGTGTAAATGCTGTTGTCAGTCAGTCCACACCTAATTTAAATGCTGATTACAAATCTATTCTATGAAACAGAATAAGGGATTCCTCACTTTAGAAGACTGAGGATAATGAAAAGAAATGTTCCTTATGTCTCTACCTAAGATATGATTGTGCTATACTAGGAGTTGTGTATAGAAAATATACATATGTAAACCACTAACAGTATATTCTCATGTATCAGAAAGGTGTTGTCACACCTCCGCAGGTCTAGAACGTATGCCTAGACTGACTATTATCAGTAATTAATATGAATATTAATTACCTGTTATGTGACTTTCCACATTCTTTTCTTGGAGTCCACAAGGAAACATTTTAAATCTCACCAAGTCAAAGGGCATCAGTCACCTGTAAATATTCAAAAGAGTGATAATGTATAACAGTCTAGGGCCAAAATTACTTATTTCAAAGGTAAAGGCTGTGGTCAGTCGGTTTGCATTCTATTATAAAAATTGTAGTCAGATAGTCCACAGTCTATTTTAAATTTTCTGCTCAATCGTTTCACATTATACTGTAAGTGTGGTCAGGCAGTCCACATCTAGTGTATATGCTGTGTAACATCCCTGGCGGCATGCTTGCATGGTGCACCACCTCCCACCATGCAAGACCGCAATCTTACCCTTCACTCCAGCCTGCAAGCCGTGTTCCTGTTCATGCTGTGTGCATTCCTCTTGACTGTCTGCTTAGAGCGGCGGCCCGGTTAGTTTCTGATTCTTATAGCTGCTGTGGGCACACCCCTAATGCGTCTCCAGCTTATTGCTGTCAGTCACTAGATATTTAAACCCCCTCCACCCAGAAGGAGGTGCCTGTGCAACACCTTCACTCAGTTTGTTCTTGCAACTGTATTGCCAGGTCCTGTCCTCTTACCTGTATTTTCTAGTCTGTGTCCGCCATCTCTGGTGTCTTTATACCCAGACCTGTTACCTGTGTCTTCTAGTCCGTCTCCGCCATCTCTGGGGGCTGTATACCCAGACCCGTTTCTGTATCTCGTTGCAGTAGCAGTTCCTGTCTGAACTGTCTCCTAGTCTGTTACTTGTTTTGTCTTTATGTCCGTACCCTCCCTTTTCCTGCATTGACTGAACCTGCACCTAGAATCATAGAATGATAGAATCATAGAATCATAGAATGGTAGAGTTGGAAGGGACCTCCTGGGTCATCTGGTCCAACCCCCTGCTCAAAGCAGGATTCACTAGATCATCTCAGACAGATGTCTGTCCAGCCTCTGTTTGAAGACGTCCATTGAAGGGGAACTCACCACCTCTCGTGGCAGCCTGTTCCACTCATTAATCACCCAAACTGTCAAAAAGTTTTTTCTAATATCTAATCTGTGTCTCCTCCCATTTAGTTTCATCCCATTGCTTCTAGTCTTTCCTTGTGCAAATGAGAATAAAGATGATCCTTCTACAATGTGACAGCCCTTGACATATTTGTAGACAGCTATTAAGTCTCCTCTCAGTC
Source organism: Phyllobates terribilis (assembly GCF_046119375.1). Lineage (NCBI taxonomy): Eukaryota > Metazoa > Chordata > Amphibia > Anura > Dendrobatidae > Phyllobates > Phyllobates terribilis. The sequence goes on from NW_027362764.1 coordinate 753,267,809, forward strand.
TTCTTTTTTGCAAGCTAAACATTCCCAAATCCTGCAACCGTTCCTCATAGGACATGGTTTGCAGACCAGTCACCATTCTGGTCGCTCTTCTCTGAACTTGCTCCAGTTTGTCTATGTCTTTTTTAAAATGTGGTGCCCAAAACTGTACACAGTATTCCAGAGGAGGTCTGACCAAAGAGGAGTAAAGACCGATAATGACTTCACGTGATCTAGACTGTATGCTTCTGTTAATACATCCCAGAATTGTATTTGCCTTTTTTGCTGCTGCAATTCGTTGTCTCTGTACTTCTGTTTGTGAGTTTTGTGTCCACTAGCTACTTCATTATAAGTACCTTGTGTGTATCAAGTTCTGCTTGTCTCCTTTCCCTTCCTTTGTATCTACCTTCTGTGTTCTAGCCATCTTTCTGTATTTTCCTATGTGTTCCATGGGAACAGAGCCCTGTCCTCTCTGCCTGCTTCGTCAGCCCTGTTCTGTTCTGCCTTGTCCACCGCTCCAGCGGTTCCTTTCTGCTCTGCCTTGTATACCGCACCTGCGGTTTAGCTCCGCTCCACTTGTTCTCCACGTATGCGTTTTTTTGCTCAGCTTTGCTTGTCTACCGCATCTGCGGGTTTTGCTCTGCTCAGCTTTGTCTACTGCATCTGCGGTTTTGCTCTGCTTTGCTTGTCTACCGCATCTGTTTGTTTTGCTCTGCTCAGCTTTGTCTACCGCATCTGCGGTTTTGCTCTGCTCAGCTTTGTGTACCGCATCTGCGGTTTTGCTCTGCTTTGCTTGTCTACCGCATCTGCGGATTTTGCTCTGCTCAGCTTTGTCTACCGCATCTGCGGTTTTGCTCTGCTCAGCTTTGTCTACCGCATCTGTGGTTTTGCTCTGCTTTGCTTGTCTACCGCATCTGCGAGTTTTGCTCTGCTCAGCTTTGTCTACAGCATCTGCAGTTTTGCTCTGCTTTGCTTGTCTACCGCATCTGCGGGTTTTGCTCTGCTCAGCTTGTCTACCGCCTCTGCGGGTTTTGCTCTGCTCAGCTTGTCTACCGCATCTGCGGTTTTGCTCTCTGCCTAGTCTACCGCTCCGGCGGTTCCTTTCTGCTTTGCCGTGTTCACCGCACCTGCGGTTTAGTTTTGCTCTGCTAGCTCACCGCTCCGGCGGATCCTCTTTGCTCTGCCTTGTCCACCGCACTTGCGGTTTAGTTCTGCTCTGCCTTGTCCTCCGCTCCAGCGGTTTCGCTTTACTCTACTTGTCTACCGCATCTGCGGCTCTGTTCCTGTCTCCCAGTCTGTACTGGACTCTAGCCAGCTTGCGCTCCAACCTGCTAGTACCCACCTGTCCGCACTCCAGCCATGCTTGCTAGTACCCCATCTGTCTGCACACCAGCCTTGCTTACTAGTACCCCACTGTCTGCATACCTGCCATGCCTGCCAGGGCCCACCTGTCTGTATGCCAGCTTAACCTGCCTGTTCATGCATTCTCCAATGTGGGTCAACAGCTGTGACTGGGGTCTGACCTGGTGTAGCACCTGGTCCCTCTGCTCGGTTCCTTCTTGGTTCATGGAGTCGTTAGCCGCCGTGCGACCTTGGTCGGATCGGGTTGATACTTAGTTACGACCCTCCAAGCACTCCTCGGTTCATGGTACAGTGGGATCACTAATCATGCTCACGCCAGTCAGCCCGGGCGTGAGCGTAACATGCTGTGGTCAGTCAGTCAGTCCATTCTTTATAATTAATGGCCTTCGGTTGAAACTCGAGCCATGACGACTTGATGAATTAATGATCTTTAGGAAGATCAATCTTGTGCACGACTAGGGTCTTCTTCACCATTATCTTGATAGTATCAATCCATTGGATTGGTTGCTGGTCTTGCTCTTTGCTTTTTTCCTTCTATATTTCAAAGTATGATGTCCTTTTCCATTGATTGCTGTCTTCCAGTCAATCCTTAGACTAGTGTAAATGCTGTTGTCAGTTAGTCCACAGCTAATTTAAACGCTGTGGACTGTCAGTCCTTTTAAATGCTGTGGTCATTCAGTCCACAGTGTAGTCTTAATAGTGTGGTCAGTCTCTTGTAATCGCGGTATTGATTGTTACATCGCTGATTGCAAGGCTATTCTCTGAAATAGAATAGGGGATTCCTCACTTTAGAAGACAGAGGTTGGCCCACAGTCTACTGTAAGTAGGATCAGGCAGTCCACAACTAGTGTGAATGCTGTGGTCAGTCAGTCCATTTTTTATTATTAACGGCCTTCGGTTGAGACTCTAGCCATGACGACTGGATGAATTACCGATCTTTGAGAAGATCAATTTTGTGCAAGACTAGATAGGTCCACTAGGGTTTCCCTAACCATTATCTTGATAGTGTCAATCCTTTGGATTGGCTGATGGTCTTCCTCTTTGCTTTCTTCCTTCTATTCTCCCGAGTATGATGCCCCTTTCCATTAATTGCTGTCTTCCAGTCAATCCATAGACTAGTGTAAATGCTGTTGTCAGTCAGTCGACACCTAATTTAAATGCTGTGGACTGTCAGTCCTCGTAAATGTTGTGGTCATTCAGTCCACAGTGTAGTCTTAATACTGTGGTCAGTCTGTGGTCAGTCTCTTGTAATCGCGGTATTGATTGTTACAACGCTGATTACAAGGCTGTTCTATGAAACAGAATAAGGGATTCCTCACTTTAGAAGACATAGGATAAGGAATAGAAATTTCCTTATGTCTCTAGCTAAGATATTTTTGTGTTATACTAGGAGTTGTGTATAGAAAATATACGTATGTAAACCAGTAACAGTATATTCTCATGTATCAGAAAGGTGTTGTCACACCTCCGCAGGTCTAGAACTTATGTCTAGACTGACTATTATCAGTAATTAATATGAATATTAATTACCTGTTATGTGACTTTCCACATTCTTTTCTTGGAGTCCACAAGGAAACATTTCAAATCCCACCATGTCAATGGGCGTCAGTCACCTGTAAATATTCAAAAGAGTGATAATATGTTCCTGCTACATGCTATACACACCAAAGAGTATAACACTCTAGGGCCAAAATTACTTATTTCAAAGATAAAGACTGTGGTCAGTCGGTCTGCATTTTATTATAAAAATTGTAGTCAGACAGTGCACAGTCTATTACAAATTTTATGCTCAATCGTATCACAGTCTACTGTAAATGTGGTCAGGCAGTCCACAACTAGCATGAATGCTGTGGTCAGTCAGTCCATTCTTTATAATTAATGGGCTTCGGTTGAAACTCGAGCCATGACGACTGGATGAATTAATGATCTTTAGGAAGATCAATCTTGTGCAAGACTAGATAGGTCCACTAGGGTCTTCTTCACCATTATCTTGATAGTATGAAACAATTGGATTGGTTGCTAGTCTTCCTCTTTGCTTTCCTCCTTCTATACTTCAAAGTATGAAGTCCTTTTCCAGTGATTGCTGTCTTCCATTCATCCTTAGACTAGTGTGAATGCTGTGGTCAGTCAGTCCATTTTTTATTATTAACGGCCTTGGGTTGAAATTCGAGCCATGACGACTGGATGAATTAATGATCTTTAGGAAGATCAATTTTGTGAAAGACTACATAGGTCCACTAGGCTCTTCACCACCGTTATCTTGATAGTATCAATCCTTAGGATTGGCTGCTGGTCTTCCTCTTTGCTTTCTTCCTTCTATACTTCAAATTATGATGTGTTTTTCCAGTGATTGCTGTCTTCCAGTCAATCCTTAGACTAGTGTAAATGCTGTTGTCAGTCAGTCCACAACTAATTCAAACGCTGTGGACTGTCAGTCCTTTTAAATGCTGTGGTCATTCAGTCCACAGTGTAGTCTTAATAATGTGGTTTGTCTCTTGTAATCGCGGTATTGATTGTTACACCGCTGATTACAAGGCTATTCTATGAAATAGAATAGGAGATTCCTCACTTTAGAAGACAGAGGTTGGCCCACAGTCTACTGTAAATATGATCAGGCAGTCCACAACTAGTGTGAATGCTGTAGTCAGTCAGTCCATTTTTTATTATTAACGGCCTTCGGTTGAAACTCTAGCCATGATGACTGGATGAATTAACGATCTTTGGGAAGATCAATTTTGTGCAAGACTAGATAGGTCCACTAGGGTTTTCTTCACCATTATCTTGATAGTGTCAATCCTTTGGATTGGTTGCTGGTCTTCCTCTTTGCCTACTTCCTCCTATTCTTCCGAGTATGATTTGCCTTTCCAGTAACTGCTGTCTTCCAGTCAATCCATAGACTAGTGTAAATGCTGTTGTCAGTCAGTTCACACCTAATTTAAAAGCTGTGGACTGTCACTCCTCGTAAATTTTGTGGTCAATTGGTCCACAGTGTAGTCTTAATACTGTGGTCAGTCTCTTGTAATCCCGGTATTGATTGTTACACCGCTGATTACAAGGCTATTCTATGAAATAGAATAAGGGATTCCTCCTTTTAAAAGACAGAGGTTGGCCAACAGTCTAGTCTACTGTAAATGTGGTCATGCAGTCCACACCTAGTGTGAATGCTATAGTCAGGCAGTCCACACCTAGTGTGAATGCTGTGGTCAGTCAGCCCATTTTTTATTAACGGCCTTCGGATGAAACTCGAGCCATGACGACTGGATGAATTAACGATCTATAGGAAGATCAATTTTGTGAAAGACTACTTAGGTCCAGTAGGGTCTTCTCCACCGTTATCTTGATAGTGTCAATTCTTTGGATTGGCTGCTGGTCTTACTCTTTGCTTTCTTTCTTCTATACTTCAAAGTATGATGTCCTTTTCCAGTGATTGCTGTCATCCAGTCAATCCTTAGACTAGTGTAAATGCTGTTGTCGGTCAGTCCACAACTAATTCAAACGCTGTGGACTGTCAGTCCTTTTAAATGCTGTGGTCATTCAGTCCACAGTGTAGTCTTAATAGTGTGGTCAGTCATTTGTAATCGCGGTATTGATTGTTACACCGCTGATTACAAAGGTATTCCATGTAAAAGAATAGGGGATTCCTCACTTTAGAACACAGAGGTTGGCCCACAGTCTACTGTAAATATGATCAGGCAGTCCACAACTAGTGTGAATGCTGTGGTCAGTCAGCCCATTTTTTATTATTAACGGCCTTCGGATGAAACTCTAGCCATGACGACTGGATGAATTAACGATGTCTAGAAAGATCAATTTTATGAAAGACTACTTAGGTCTACTACTGGACTACTTAGGTCCAGTAGGGTCTTCTCCACCGTTATCTTGATAGTGTCAATTCTTTGGATTGGCTGCTGGTCTTACTCTTTGCTTTCTTTCTTCTAAACTTCAAAGTATGATGTCCTTTTGCTGTCATCCAGTCAATCCATAGACTAGTGTAAATGCTGTTGTCAGTCAGTCCACACCTAATTTAGATGCTGTGGACTGTCAGTCCTCGTAAATTTTGTGGTCAATTGGTCCACAGTGTAGTCTTAATACTGTGGTTAGTCTCTTGTAATCGCGGTATTGATTGTTACACCGCTGATTACAAGTCTATTCTATAAAACAGACTAAGGGATTCCTCACTTTAGAATACAGAGGATAAGGAAAAGAAATTTCCTTATGTCTCTACCTAAGATATGGTTGTGTTATACTAGGAGTTGTGTATAGAAAATATACATATGTAAACCACTAACAGTATATTCTCATGTATCAGAAAGGTGTTGTCACACCTCCGAAGGTCTAGAACGTATGCCTAGACTGACTATTATCAGTAATTTAATATGAATATTAATTACCTGTTATGTGACTTTCCACATTCTTTTCTTGGAGTCCACAAGGAAACATTTGAAATCCCACCATGTCAAAGGGCGTCAGTCACCTGTAAATATTCAAAAGAGTGATAATATGTTCCTGCTACATGCTATACACACCAAAAAGTATAACACTCTAGGGCCAAAATTACTTATTTCAAAGATAAAGACTGTGGTCAGTCGGTCTGCATTTTATTATAAAAATTGTAGTCAGACAGTCCACAGTCTATTTTATGCTCAATTGGTTCACAGTCTACTGTAAATGTGGTCTGGCAGTCCACATCTAGTGTATATGCTGTGGTCAGTCAATATTTCATTATTAATGGCCTTTGGTAGAAACTCTAGCAATGATGTGTTAGGCATTGGGTGTTTGCTGGATCTGAAATGGGTTCAGAATCATCAGTGGATTCTGTGGTCTACCATTCTGGTCCAGCCAGAGCAGATGCTGCTTAGCATCATTATCAGTCCCAACGACTAGCTGGTGCACGAGATGTGCAGGTTGTCTCTTGGGTATTTGTGCCTAGCAACATGAAGCATAGGTTGCAGAGGGAGACAGGGCTTCTGCAGCCTAAGTCCAGGATGCATCGCACTGAGCATTCCCGTGACATGGCGGACCGTAATTGGTGGTTTGGGAGTCAGCTGACCCGGTGACCTGGCACCGCCTGATTGGTCGTGGGTGACGTCACCAATGGTGTGACGGTGCGCAGGGCTTAATCTTTAAAAGACACGCCCACAAACATGGCAGCGCGCTCTGATCTTTGAGCAATGATGGTGTGTGGACGCTTAGTCTCTTGGGCTCCACGTGTGTTTTAGTTTCTGCTAGGCAATCGTCCCCTTAACAGTATCAGAGAGCCAGGGTCTTGCTGAACATGGCTGACAACCAGCAACTGCAGCGCTATATACAGCAACTTGAGGCCAGACTTAGGACTCTGGAACAAGCTGCCCCGGTCGCTGATATCACTGCAGTAGCTACCCTGGCAGCTTCTCAAGCAGCCAATCTGGTTAACACGGCTGCGGTGAATGCTGCGACAGCTGCAACTGCCCCATTACCCCGTTTTGCTCTCCCAGAAAAATTTTCTGGGGACAGTAAATCCTGCAGGGGTTTTATTAATTTATGCGCCATTCATTTGAAGATGATGGAGGCACGGTTCCCCTCCGAAAGAGCCAAAGTGGGTTATTTCATCTCATTACTCTCCCATAGGGCTCTGGAGTGGGCTACTCCTCTATGGGAGCGGAATGATCCGGTTGTGGCTAATGCGGTTCTTTTCCTTAAGACCCTAAAGAGTGTATTCCTAGGTCCTCATAGTCACGCATGATACGCTCTTAAGCTTCTTGCGTTGATCCAGGGTTCGGCCACTGCCAGCCACTATGCCATCCAGTTCAGAACCTTAGCGGCTGAACTGGATTGGCCTGAGCGTTCGCTTATCCCGGTGTTTTGGAGGGGGTTGGCAGGGCATATTAAAGATGCTCTAGCTACCAGAGAGATCCCAACCTCTCTGGAAGAGTTGATCACTCTCGCTAACCGAATAGATCTGCGTCATGCAGAACGCAAGTTAGAGCCGGTTTCGGTTGGCATCCTCTTTCTCTAGACCTATCTCCAAACCCGCGGGTCTCGACCCGGAGCCTGAGGATATGGATATATCCCGGACTAAGTCTAAACCCCCTCGTTCCCGACCTGCACATCTCTTGGAGTACCCCGTTAATAAGGGTTCCAAGCGGTCGGGAAACCAGGGTGTCTAACCACTGTTGGAGTGGGGGTGTTAGATTCAGGGGTTTCCTCCTCCAAATTATTGTATGAGGTGACGTTGTCCGTCGGAACAACCATGGTTACTGCCAGGGCGTGGGTGGATTCTGGAGCCGATGGCAATTTTTGTCATCAACATTTGCCCAGAGGCATGCCATCCCTATGGAGTTACTGCCCAAGCCAATGAACATCAGTGTGGTCAACGGTTCTCTGCTGGACACACAAATCACTCACCAGTCAGCCCCCCTCACCATGTCGTTTCCTCAGAGTCACCGGGAGGTTATCTCTTTCCTTATTATCCCCGGGGGATTAGATGAGGTGCTATTGGGTCTCCCTTGGCTAGGTTGTCACACTCCACACATTGATTGGAGTACAGGGAGAATTTCTTCCTGGGGTAAGAATTGTGTGCCTCAATGTATGGCTACAGCCGCCCGGAGGGTAGTCTCAGAGCCTTCTCCCGACTTGTCCGCTCTGCCAGTACAATATCGGAGTTTTGCGGACGTCTTTTCCAAAAAGGGTGCAAAGACTCTACCCCCCCACCGACCTTATGACTGTCCTATTGACTTGGTTCCCGGTACGGAGCCCCCTTGCGGTAGGGTTTATCCCCTCTCTGTACCCGAGACCCAGGCCATGTCAGACTATATCAAAGAGAACCTGGCCCGGGGGTTTATCTGAAAATCGGTCTCTCCTGCTGGAGCTGGGTTTTTCTTCGTCCAGAAGAGGGTGATTTACGTCCCTGCATTGATTACAGAGGACTAAATGCCATCACCATCAAAAATAAATACCCTCTGCCCCTTATTTCTGAACTATTCGACATGTTGCGAGGGGCTAACATCTTCACTAAATTGGACCAGCGAGGGGCCTATAATCTTGTGCGAATCCGTGAGGGTGACGAGTGGAAAACAGCCTTTAACACTCGTGATGGTCATTACGAGTATCTCATCATGCCTTTCGGGTTATGCAATGCCCCTGCGGTTTTTCAAGATTTTGTCAACGATATCTTTCGGGATTTGCTGCTATCTTCCGTGGTAGTCTATCTTGATGATATCCTTATCTTTTCCCCGGACCTCTCCACACACAGAGAGGATGTTCGCAGAGTTTTTGAACGATTGCGAGCAAATTCTTTGTATTGTAAGCTGGAGAAGTGTCAGTTTGAACGAGAGTCTCTAACGTTCCTGGGCTACATCATATCCAGTAAGGGATTGGCTATGGACCCACAAAAGTTGGTGGCGGTACAGAACTGGCAGGAGCCCCACTCCCTTAAAGCGGTACAACGCTTCATGGGCTTTATCAACTACTACCGGCAGTTCATACCACATTTTTCCACACTGGTGGCTGCTTTAGCCGCTTTAACCAGGAAGGGTGCCAATCCCAAGAATTGGTCTAAGGAGACATCCGAGGTGTTCCAGGAGATTAAGTCCTATTTTTTAGAGCTCCCATTCTCCATCGCCCGGATGTGGACAAGCCATTTTTCCTGGAGGTCGATGCCTCCTCTGTGGGAGCAGGAGCGGTTCTCTCTCAATAGAATGAACAGGGTCGGACAAGACCATGTTTTTTCTTCTCCAAGACCTTCTCTCCAGCAGAGAAGAATTATACGATTGGTGACAAAGAGTTACTTGCTATTAAGATGGCTTTTTCGGAATGGAGGTACCTCTTGGAGGGAGCTAAACTTCCTTTCGTGGTATATTCCGATCATAAAAATCTTTCGTACCTACAGACGGCGCAGCGTCTTAACCCGAGGTAGGCCAGGTGGTCTCTTTTCTTTTCCCGGTTCAATTTCTCTATTCACTTTTTAAAAGGGGAAAAGAACCCCCGGGCGGATGCTTTGTCCCGGTCTATGGATATGGCTGAGGATGAGGACGAGCCCAGGCTTATTTTTCCTCCAGAGTGTATGCGGACGGTGGCTCCAGTGTCTCTAAACCAGGTCCCTCCGGGGAGGACATTGGTTCCTCCTAATTTACAGAATGAGGTACTCTCCTGGGCACATGCCTCTAAGATCGGAGGTCATTTTGGGGTCAAACGTACCACGGAGTTTCTCCAACGGTCGAATTGGTGGCCTCGGTTATCTCAGGACGTTAAAGAATATGTCCAAGCATGTGTCTCCTGTGCAAGAAACAAATCGTCCCGTCAGAAGCCGGCTGGTCTTCTTCATCCGTTACCCGTGGCGGATAGACCTTGGGAGCTGGTTGGGATGGATTTTATTGTCGAGTTACCTAAGTCCCGGGGAAACGTGACAATATGGGTGGTGTCTGACCATTTTTCTAAGATGGTTCACCTGGTTCCTCTGCCTAGGGTTCCCTCTTCCCGGGTTCTGGTATCACTGTTCATTTGTCACGTTTTCCGTCTCCACAGAATGCCTGATAGGATTGTCTGTGAAAGGGGTCCACAGTTTTCCTCCCGGTTCTTTAAAGAATTGTGTAATTTGCATAGCATTGAACTGAATCTTTCTACTGCCTATCACCCGGAGACCAATGGTCTGGTGGAACGCACTAACCAGACGCTTGTGACATACTTGTGTCATTTCGTTTCGGCCAACCAGAATGACTGGACGATATTGCTCCCCTGGGTAGAGTTTGCCCTAAACAACGCTGTGGCAGATTCCACAGGTCAGACTCCGTTTCTCCTAAATAATGGCTAACATCCGCGAGTCCCGGTTCCTATGCCAGTTTCCTCTGTGGAACCTGGGGTCAGAGATTGGGCTCTGGAGGCGCGGAAGGTTTGGGATCATACCCAGGATGCGATATTGGCCTCCAAGAATCGAATGAGAGAGTCGGCTGACACTCATTGCCGTCCAGCCCCTGTATTCTTCCCGGGCGACAGGGTGTGGCTCGCGGCTCGCAATATCAGAGTACGCGGGGAATCCGCTAAGTTTGCCCCCCGTTTTATTGGTCCTTTCAGAATTTTGGCCCAAATAAACCCCGTTGTGTACCGGTTACAGTTACCACGACACATGAGGATTCACGACACTTTTCATGTGTCGCTCCTTAAGCCGGTTCGCCTGACCAAATTCTCTGAACCCCAACCTGCTCCAGACTCCAGGGGTGATGATTTCGAGGTACAGGCGATTGTGGGGTCTAAGATGGTTCGTGGAAAAAAATATTACCTTGTACACTGGAGGGGCCATGGATCTGAGGATTGTTCATGGGAACCAGTGGACTACATTCATGCTCCATTGCTCATTGAGGAATATGAGTGTCAAGTGGAGGGGGATAATGTTGGGTGTTTGCTGGATCTGAGATAGGTTCAGAATCATCAGTGGATTCTGTGGTCTCCCATTCTGGTCCAGCTGGGGCAAATGCTGCTCAGCATCGTCGTCGGTCCCAACGCCTAGCTGGTGCACGAGATGTGCAGGTTGTCTCTTGGGTATTTGTGCCTAGCAACATGAAGCATAGGTTGCGGAGGGAGACAGGGCTTCTGCAGCCTAAGTCCAAGATGCATCGCACTGAGCATGCCCGTGACATGGCAGACCGTGATTGGTGGTTTGGGAGTCAGCTGACCCGGTGACCTGGCACCGCCTGATTGGTCGCAGGTGACGTCACCAATGGTGTGACGGTGGGCAGGGCTTAATCTTTAAAAGACCCGCCCACAAACATGGCGGCGCGCTCTGATTTTTGAGCAATGATGGTGTTGTGTGGACGCTTGGTCTCTTGGGCTCCACGTGTGTTTTAGTTTCTGCTAGGCAGGTGTAGTGGAAGTAGGCAGGCTAGTTGAAATAGGCAGGTAGCTTCGTCTCACGGTCTGGCTCAGGCAAAGGGGTCGCCTTACACCCCAAGCAGCCTGCAGACGCCCTATCCCTGATAACACCTGTAAGCCACGTGGAGTGATACTCCTCAGTTTGGTAGCAAGCCGGCTGGAGGCACGTATGCGCCGGCGTGAGTCACACATGCATCCAAGCGCCAACAGCGTAGTCCCTGTGCTGCAACAGGTCTACAGATATATTATTTATCGCACATCTCCCGTGCCGTTAACGGAGAAAGTGCGAATCCCTATTCCCGTTCCGGTGTGCTGTAACACGGAGGGGATTGTTATTTAAGTTGGTTGTTTCCTTCTCACCCAGAAGGTGTTCGGCCGCAGTCCTCCAGGCCGCATCGCGGACCCCGGGTTCGGTTGCGTTCCATTATAATAAAGTTGTTTGCAACCATCCCCTTAACATGACGACTGGATGAATTAACGATCTTTGGAAAGATCAATTTTGTGCAAGACTAGATAGGTCCACTAGGGTTTTCTTCACCATTATGTAGATAGTGTCAATCCTTTGGATTGGCAGCTGGTCTTACTCTTTGCTTTCTTTCTTCTATACTTCAAAGTATGATGTCCTTTTCCAGTGATTGCTGTCTTCCAGTCAATCCTTAGACTAGTGTAAATGCTGTTGTCAGTCAGTCCACAACTAATTCAAATGCTGTGGACTGTCAGTCCTTTTAAATATTGTGGTCATTCAGTCCACAGTGTAGTCTTAATAGTGTGGTCAGTGTCTTGTAATCGCGGTATTGATTGTTACACCGCTGATTACAAGGCTATTCTATGAAATAGGAAAGGGGATTCCACACATTAGAAGACAGAGGTTGGCCCACAGTCTACTGTAAATGTGGTCAAGCAGTCCACACCTAGTGTGAATGCTGTAGTCAGTCAGTCCATTTTTTATTATTAACGGACTTCGGTTGAAACTCTAGCCATGACGACTGGATGAATTAACGATCTTTAGGAAGATCAATTTTGTGCAAGACTAAATAGGTCCACTAGGGTTTTCTTCACCATTATATTGATAGTGTCAATCCTTTGGATTGGTTGCTGGTCTTCCTCTTTTCCTTCTTCCTTGTATTCTTCCGAGTATGATGTCCCTTTCCAGTAATTGCTGTCTTCCAGTCAATCCATAGACTAGTGTAAATGCTGTTGTCAGTCAGTCCACACCTAATTTTAATGCTGTGGACCGTCAGTCCTCGTAAATTTTGTGGTCAATTGGTCCACAGTGTTGTCTTAATACTGTGGTCAGTCTCTTGTAATCGCGGTATTGATTGTTACACCGCTGATTACAAGGCTATTCTATGAAACAGAATAAGGGATTCCTCACTTTAGAAAACAGAGGATAATGAAAAGAAATGTTCCTTATGTCTCTACCTAAGATATGGTTGTGTTATACTAGGAGTTGTGTATAGGAAATATACATATGTAAACCACTAACAGTATATTCTCATGTATCAGAAAGGTGTTGTCACACCTCCGCAGGTCTAGAACTTATGCCTAGACCGACTATTATCAGTAATTAATATGAATATTAATTACCTGTTATGCGACTTTCCACATTCTTTTCTTGGAGTCCACAAGGAAACATTTGAAATCCCACCATGTCAATGGGCGTCAGTCACCTGTAAATATTCAAAAGAGTGATAATATGTTCCTGCTACATGCTATACACACCAAAAAGTATAACACTCTAGGGCCAAAATTACTTATTTCAAAGATAAAGACTGTGGTCAGTCGCTCTGCATTTTATTATAAAAATTGTAGTCAGACAGTCCAGAGTCTATTACAAATTTTATGCTCAATAGTTTCACAGTCTACAGCAAATGTGGTCAGGCAGTCCACACCTAATGTATATGCTGTGGTCAGTCAGTCAGTCCATTCTTTATAATTAATGGCCTTCGGTTGAATCTCGAGCCATGACGACTTGATGAATTAATGATCTTTAGGAAGATCAATCTTGTGGAAGACTAGATAGGTCCACTAGGGTCTTCTTCACCATTATCTTGATAGTATCAATCCATTGGATTGGTTGCTGGTCTTGCTCTTTGCTTTCTTCCTTCTATACTTCAAAGTATGATGTCCTTTTCCAGTGAATGTGTCTTCCATTCATCCTTCGACTAGTGTAAATGCTGTTGTCAGTCAGTCCACAACTAATTCAAATGCTGTGGACTGTCAGTCCTTTTAAATGCTGTGGTCATTCAGTCCACAGTGTAATTTTAATACTGTGGTCAGTCTCTTGTAATCGCGGTATTGATTGTTACACCGCTGATTACAAGGCTATTCTATGAAATAGAATAGGGGATTCCTCACTTTAGAAGACAGAGGTTGGCCCACAGTCTAGAATACTGTAAATATTATCAGGCAGTCCACACCTAGTGTGAATGCTGTGGTCAGTCAGCCCATTTTTTTTATTATTAACGAACTTCGGATGAAACTCGAGCTATGACGACTGGATAAATTAACAATCTATAGGAAGATCAATTTTGTGAAAGACTACTTAGGTCCAGTAGGGTCTTCTCCACCGTTATCTTGATAGTGTCAATTCTTTGGATTGGCTGCTGGTCTTCCTCTTTGCTTTCTTTCTTCTATACTTCAAAGTATGATGTCCTTTTCCAGTGATTGCTGTCATCCAGTCAATCCTTAGACTAGTGTAAATGCTGTTGTAGTCAGTCCACAACTAATTCAAACGCTGTGGACTGTCAGTCCTTTTAATTGTTGTGGTCATTCAGTCCACAGTGTAGTCTTAATAGTGTGGTCAGTGTCTTGTAATCACAGTATTGATTGTTACACCGCTGATTACAAGGCTATTCTATGAAATAGAATAGGGGATTCCTCACTTTAGAAGACAGAGGTTGGCCCACAGTCTACTGTAAATATGATCAGGCAGTCCACAACTAGTGTGAATGCTGTGGTCAGTCAGTCCATTTTTTATTATTAACGGCCTTCGGTTGAAACTCGAGCTATGAAGACTGGATGAATTAATGATCTTTAGGAAGATCAATTTTGTGAAAGACTACATAGGTCCACTAGGGTCTTCTACACCATTATCTTGATAGTGTCAATCCTTTGGATTGGTTGCTGGTCTTCCTCTTTCCTTTCTTCCTTCTATACTTCATAGTATGATGTCCTTTTCCAGTGATTGCTGTCATCCAGTCAATCCTTAGACTAGTGTAAATGCTGTTGTTAGTCAGTCCACAACTAATTTAAACGCTGTGGACTGTCAGTCCTTTAAAATGCTGTGGTCATTCAGTCCACAGTGTAGTCTTAATACTGTGGTCAGTCTCTTGTAATCGCGGTATTGATTGTTACACCGCTGATTACAAGGCTATTCTATGAAATAGAATAAGGGATTCCTCACTTTAGAAGACAGAGGATAATGAAAAGAAATGTTCCTTATGTCTATACCTAAGATATGGTTGTGTTATACTAGGAGTTGTGTATGGAAAATATACATATGTAAACCACTAACAGTATATTCTCATGTATCAGAAAGGTGTTGTCACACCTCCGCAGTTCTAGAACTTATGCCTAGACCGACTATTATCAGTAATTAATATGAATATTAATTACCTGTTATGTGACTTTCCACATTCTTTTCTTGGAATCCACAAGGAAACATTTCAAATCCCACGATGTCAATGGGCGTCAGTCACCTGTAAATATTCAAAAGAGTGATAATATGTTCCTGCTACATGCTATACACACCAAAAAGTATAACACTCTAGGGCCAAAATTACTTATTTCAAAGATAAAGACTGTGGTCAGTCGCTCTGCATTTTATTATAAAAATTGGAGTCAGACAGTCCACAATCTATTTTAAATTTTATGCTCAATCGGTTCACAGTCTACTGTAAATGTGGTCAGGCAGTCCACATCTAGTGTATATGTAGCGCCCCGAGGGTTCGGCCGCTACAGGGGTATTGCACCTCTGCCAGAGGTGTGGTATTCCACTCCCAGGTAAGGATGGAGTATGGACCAGGGCTCAGTTAGCTGCATACAGCACACTCATTCCATTTCCGAGGGACAGTTCAACGGTACTCCCATTAGACAGAAATGCAGGCACGACAGACCATGTCCCTGGCTGGAGTGGGGAGGGGGGAGGAATACCCAGTGATGTAGGAGCAGATAGGGGACGGATCCTGAGCGCAGGTAGGAGCTCATTGGTTGCTGGTCACCTGGGCTCATGTTCTAAGGGAAGGTATAAAAGTGGGCACCATCTTAGATCTAGGTTCGTTCATTCGTTCTGTCCAGTGAGAGAGGACATGGAGCAGAGGCTCTGTAGGAGCTCTGCTCAGAGGCAGGCCTAGAGAAAAGGCCGGAAACAGAAAGGAACAAGAACAGAAAGGAACAGAAACAGCAAGGAACAGCAGGGAAAGAGAGAGACAAGAACAGAAGGGCTCAGGAACAAGAATGCAGAAGGGACCCTAAGAACCCACGAGAATACAGAGTGAAGGGTCAGGCAGATTAAGGGTACCGGATCCCAAGTTGGTGGAAGAGAAACAACTCTCAGCCAAAGACTGGAGGTCGTGATCATTTATTGGTGCGACACCTCATTAAACCTGCTAGGAAGGCACCATATAGAACTGCGGGGAACGGGATCCACGTTTACCCGCACAAGTTCGCGGCAGCTGGACAAAAGTGGGTCACTGGTGAGGCAGGCCAGAGAAAGGATAAAAGGGGGTCCTGGCCATGCTCCTGAACTGCCTGGGGGTTGACCGAGCCCCTCACCTGGTGGACACCGCACGGCTTGGGTGGTCACTACCTGTACAGAAGTGACCCGGAGAATCTGAACTGTGAGTAAAAGGCATTGGACTGTAGTACGTTGTATGTGTACTCTTTCGCTCCTCCAGCACTAACGGTACTGGGACTTCCTGCACCATCACCCCCACCATCCACTGCACTGCCCTGGGGTTACACTCTTCCCGTGGGGAGTTATAAAATTTCAGCTGCGCATACCATCAACCTCAGGGGACTGCCTTGCAGCGGCGGTTCCTAATAACCGCAATCCACGGGTGGTGTAGTCGGACATACAAACAGCGCATCGCAGACTATCAATGGCCTGACCACCCTGAGCCACGGAACCGGGTAGCCACTACTACCCCCCACCGTTCCCCTATTGCCCGGATCCGAGTGCCCCACGGCCCAGGGGGCGAGTCATATATGCTGTGGTCAGTCAGTCAGTCCATTCTTTATAATTAATGGCCTTCGGTTGAAACTCGAGCCATGACGACTTAATGAATTAATGATCTTTAGGAAGATCAATGTTGTGGAAAACTAGCTAGGTCCAGTAGGGTCTTCTTCACCATTATCTTGATAGTATCAATCCACTGGATTGGTTGCTGGTCTTGCTCTTTGCTTTCTTCCTTCTATACTTCAAAGTATGATGTCCTTTTCCAGTGATTGCTGTCTTCCAGTCAATCCTTAGACTAGTGTAAATGCTGTTGTCAGTCAGTCCACAACTAATTCAAATGCTGTGGACTGTCAGTCTTTTAAATGTTGTGGTCATTTAGTCCACAGTGTAATTTTAATACTGTGGTCAGTCTCTTGTAATCGCGGTATTGATTGTTACACCGCTGATTACAAGGCTATTCTATGAAATAGAATAAGGGATATCTCACCTTAAAAGACAGAGGTTGGCCCACAGTCTAGTCTACTGTAAATATGATCAGGCAGTCCACACCTAGTGTGAATGCTGTGGTCAGTCAGTCCATTTTTTATTATTAACGGCCTTGGGTTGAAATTCGAGCCATGACGACTGGATGAATTAACGATCTTTAGGAAGATCAATTTTGTGAAAGACTAGATAGGTCCACTAGGCTCTTCACCACCGTTATCTTGATAGTATCAATCCTTAGGATTGGCTGCTGGTCTTCCTCTTTGCTTTCTTCCTTCTATACTTCAAATTATAATGTGTTTTTCCAGTAATTGCTGTCTTCCAGTCAATCCTTAGACTAGTGTAAATGCTGTTGTCAGTCAGTCCACAACTAATTCAAACGCTGTGGACTGTCAGTCGTTTTAAATGTTGTGGTCATTCAGTCCACAGTGGAATTTTAATATTGTGGTCAATGTCTTGTAATCACGGTATTGATTGTTACACCACTGATTACAATGCTATTCTATGAAATAGAATAAGGGATTCCTCCTTTTAAAAGACAGAGGTTGGCCAACAGTCTAGTCTATTGTAAATGTAGTCAAGCAGTCCACACCTAGTGTGAATGCTATAGTCAGGCAGTCCACACCTAGTGTGAATGCTATAGTCAGGCAGTCCACACCCAGTGTGAATGCTGTGGTCAGTCAGCCCATTTTTTATTAACGGCCTTCGGATGAAACTCGAGCCAAGACGACTGGATGAATAAACGATCTATAGGAAGATCAATTTTGTGAAAGACTACTTAGGTCCAGTAGGGTCTTCTCCACCGTTATCTTGATAGTGTCAATTCTTTGGAATGGCTCCTGGTCTTACTCTTTGCTTTCTTTCTTCTATACTTCAAAGTATGATGTCCTTTTCCAGTGATTGCTGTCTTCCAGTCAATCCTTAGACTAGTGTAAATGCTGTTGTCAGTCAGTCCACACCTAATTCAAACGCTGTGGACTGTCAGTCCTTTTAAATGTTGTGGTCATTCAGTCCACAATGTAGTCTTAATAGTGTGGTCAGTCTCTTGTTATCGCGGTATTGATTGTTACACCGCTGATTACAAGGCTATTCTATGAAATAGAATAAGGGATTCCTCCTTTTAAAAGACAGAGGATGGCCAACAGTCTAGTCTATTGTAAATGTAGTCAAGCAGTCCACACCTAGTGTGAATGCTAAAGTCAGGCAGTCCACACCTAGTGTGAATGCTATAGTCAGGCAGTCCACACCCAGTGTGAATGCTGTGGTCAGTCAGCCCATTTTTTATTAACGGCCTTCGGATGAAACTCGAGCCGTGACGACTGGATGAATTAACGATCTTTAGGAAGATCAATTTTGTGAAAGACTTCTTAGGTCCACTAGGGTCTTCTCCACCGTTATCTTGATAGTGTCAATCCTTTGGATTGGCAGCTGGTCTTACTCTTTGCTTTCTTTCTTCTATACTTCAAAGTATGATGTCCTTTTCCAGTGATTGCTGTCATCCAGTCAATCCATAGACTAGTGTAAATGCTGTTGTCAGTCAGTCCACACCTAATTTAGATGCTGTGGACTGTCAGTCCTTTAAAATGCTGTGGTCATTCAGTCCACAGTGTAGTCTTAATACTGTGGTCAGTCTCTTGTAATCGCGGTATTGATTGTTACACCGCTGATTACAAGGCTATTCTATGAAACAGAATAAGAAATTCCTCACTTTAGAAGACAGAGGATAAGGAAAAGAAATGTTCCTTATGTCTCTACCTAAGATATGGTTGTGTTATACTATGAGTTGTGTATAGAAAATATACATATGTAAACCACTAACAGTATATTCTCATGTATCAGAAAGGTGTTGTCACACCTCCGCAGGTCTAGAACGTATGCCTAGACTGACTATTATCAGTAATTAATATGAATATTAATTACCTGTTATGTGACTTTCCACATTCTTTTCTTGGAGTCCACAAGGAAACATTTCAAATCCCACGATGTCAATGGGCGTCAGTCACCTGTAAATATTCAAAAGAGTGATAATATGTTCCTGCTACATGCTATACACACCAAAATGTATAACAGTCTAGGGCCAAAATTACTTATTTCAAAGATAAAGGCTGTGGTCAGTCGGTTTGCATTCTATTATAAAAATTGTAGTCAGATAGTCCACAGTCTATTTTAAATTTTCTGCTCAATCGTTTCACAGTATACTGTAAGTGTGGTCAGGCAGTCCACATCTAGTGTATATGCTGTGTAACATCCCTGGCGGCATGCTTGCATGGTGCACCACCTCCCACCATGCAAGACCGCAATCTTACCCTTCACTCCAGCCTGCAAGCCGTGTTCCTGTTCATGCTGTGTGCATTCCTCTTGACTGTCTGCTTAGGGCGGCGGCCCGGTTAGTTTCTGATTCTTATAGCTGCTGTGGGCACACCCCTAATGCGTCTCCAGCTTATTGCTGTCAGTCACTAGATATTTAAACCCCCTCCACCCAGAAGGAGGTGCCTGTGCAACACCTTCACTCAGTTTGTTCTTGCAACTGTATTGCCAGGTCCTGTCCTCTTACCTGTATTTTCTAGTCTGTGTCCGCCATCTCTGGTGTCTGTATACCCAGACCTGTTACCTGTGTCTTCTAGTCCGTCTCCGCCATCTCTGGGGGCTGTATACCCAGACCCGTTTCTGTATCTCGTTGCAGTAGCAGTTCCTGTCTGAACTGTCTCCTAGTCTGTTACTTGTTTTGTCTTTATGTCCGTACCCTCCCTTTTCCTGCATTGACTGAACCTGCACCTAGCTCCAATTCGTTGTCTCTGTACTTCTGTTTGTGAGTTTTGTGTTCACTAGCTACTTCATTATAAGTACTGTAGACTGTAGACTGTGAGCCCTCGCGGGCAGGGTCCTCGCTCCTCCTGTACCAGTCGCTGACTCGTTTTGTTAAGATTATGTAAATGCTTTTGTTATGTATATCCCTATCACATGTAAAGCGCCATGGAATAAATGGCGCTATAATAATAAATAATAATAATAATAATAATAAAGTACCTTGTGTGTATCTAGTTCTGCTTGTCTCCTTTCCCTTCCTTTGTATCTACCTTCTGTGTTCAAGCCATCTTTCTGTATTCTCCTATGTGTTCCATGGGAACAGAGCCCTGTCCTCTCTGCCTGCTTCGTGAGCCCTGTTCTGTTCTGCCTTGTCCACTGCTCCAGCGGTTCCTTTCTGATCTGCCTTGTATACCGCACCTGCGGTTTAGCTCCGCTCCGCTTGTTCTCCACGTATGCGTTTTTTTGCTCAGCTTTGCTTGTCTACCGCATCTGCGGGTTTTGCTCTGCTCAGCTTTGTCTACCGCATCTGCGGTTTTGCTCTGCTTTGCTTGTCTACCGCATCTGCGGTTTTGCTCTGCTTTGCTTGTCTACCGCATCTGTTGGTTTTGCTCTGCTCAGCTTTGTCTACCGCATCTGAGGTTTTGCTCTGCTCAGCTTTGTCTACCGCATCTGCGGTTTTGCTCTGCTTTGCTTGTCTACCGCATCTGCGGATTTTGCTCTGCTCAGCTTTGTCTACTGCATCTGAGGTTTTGCTCTGCTCAGCTTTGTCTACCGCATCTGTGGTTTTGCTCTGCTTTGCTTGTCTACCGCATCTGCGAGTTTTGCTCTGCTCAGCTTTGTCTACAGCATCTGCAGTTTTGCTCTGCTTTGCTTGTCTACCGCATCTGCGGGTTTTGCTCTGCTGAGCTTGTCTACCGCATCTGCGGTTTTGCTCTCTGCCTAGTCTACCGCTCCAGCGGTTCCTTTCTGCTTTGTCGTGTTCACCGCACCTGCGGTTTAGTTTTGCTCTGCTAGCTCACCGCTCCGGCGGATCCTCTTTGCTCTGCCTTGTCCACCGCACTTGCGGTTTAGTTCTGCTCTGCCTTGTCCTCCGCTCCAGTGGTTTCGCTTTACTCTACTTGTCTACCGCACCTGCGGCTCTGTTCCTGTCTCCCAGTCTGTACTGGACTCTAGCCAGCTTGCGCTCCAACCTGCTAGTACCCATCTGTCCGCACTCCAGCCATGCTTGCTAGTACCCCATCTGTCTGCACACCAGCCTTGCTTACTAGTACCCCCCTGTCTGCATACCTGCCATGCCTGCCAGGGCCCACCTGTCTGTATGCCAGCTTAACCTGCCTGTTCATTACTTCAACTTTGATATACAGTAAGGTTTTTAATATAGGCAGTATAGGTACCGTCCCAATTTAGGGTCACCTTGCCGCTGGTGGGACGGCTTGTATACTTTTTTTGATCAAAAATAGTTCACTAAGTACCCTATATTTATTATGCAATTTTGCTTTACATTTATATATAATTATGGTAGGGTATGAGATATATTTTTTTCTTGCTTCTTTTTTGCCAATCCTTAGACTAGTGTAAATGCCGTTGTCAGTTAGTCCACAGCTAATTTAAACGCTGTGGACTGTCAGTCCTTTGAAATGCTGTGGTCATTCAGTCCACAGTGTCTTAATAGTGTGGTCAGTCTCTTGTAATCGCGGTATTGATTGTTACACCACTGATTACAAGGCTATTCTCTGAAATAGAATAGGGGATTCCTCACTTTAGAAGACAGAGGTTGGCCCACAGTCTACTGTAAATATGATCAGTCAGTCCACAACTAGTGTGAATGCTGTGGTCAGTCAGTCCATTTTTTATTATTAACGACCTTCGGTTGAGACTCTAGCCATGACGACTGGATGAATTAATGATCTTTAGGAAGATCAATTTTGTGCAAGACTAGATAGGTCCACCAGGGTTTCCCTAACCATTATCTTGATAGTGTCAATCCTTTGGATTGGTTGCTGGTCTTGCTCTTTGCTTTCTTCCTTCTATACTTCAAAGTATGAAGTCCTTTTCCAGTGATTGCTGTCTTCCATTCAATCCTTAGACTAGTGTAAATGCTGTTGTCAGTCAGTCCACAACTAATTCAAATGCTGTGGACCGTCAGTCCTTTTAAATGTTGTGGTCAATCAGTCCACAGTGGAATTTTAATATTGTGGTCAATCTCTTGTAATCGCGGTATTGATTGTTAAACCGCTGATTACAAGGCTATTCTATGAAATAGAATAGGGGATTCCTCACTTTAGAAGACAGAGGTTGGCCCACAGTCTAGTCTACTGTAAATGTGGTCAAGCAGTCCACACCTAGTGTGAATGCTGCAGTCAGGCTGTCCATTTTTTATTATTAACGACCTTCGGTTGAGACTCTAGCCATGACGACTGAATGAATTAATGATCTTTAGGAAGATCAATTTTGTTCAAGACTAGATAGGTCCACTAGGGTTTCCCTAACCATTATCTTGATAGTGTCAATCCTTTGGATTGGTTGCTGGTCTTGCTCTTTGCTTTCTTCCTTCTATACTTCAAAGTATCAAGTCCTTTTCCAGTGATTGCTGTCTTCCATTCAATCCTTAGACTAGTGTAAATGCTGTTGTCAGTCAGTCCACAACTAATTCAAATGCTGTGGACTGTCAGTCCTTTTAAATGTTGTGGTCAATCAGTCCACAGTGGAATTTTAATATTGTGGTCAATCTCTTGTAATCGCGGTATTGATTGTTACACTGCTGATTACAAGGCTATTCTATGAAATAGAATAGGGGATTCCTCACTTTAGAAGACAGAGGTTGGCCCACAGTCTAGTCTACTGTAAATGTGGTCAAGCAGTCCACACCTAGTGTGAATGCTGTAGTCAGGCTGTCCATTTTTTATTATTAACGGCCTTTGGTTGAAACTCTAGCCATGACGACTGGATGAATTAACGATCTTTGGGAAGATCAATTTTGTGCAAGACTAGATAGGTCCACTAGGGTTTTCTTCACCATTATCTTGATAGTGTCAATCCTTTGGATTGGTTGCTGGTCTTACTCTTTGCTTTCTTCCTTCTATACTTCAAAGTATGAAGTCCTTTTCCAGTGATTGCTGTCTTCCATTCAATCCTTAGACTAGTGTAAATGCTGTTGTCAGTCAGTCCACAACTAATTCAAATGCTGTGGACTGTCAGTCCTTTTAAATGTTGTGGTCAATCAGTCCACAGTGGAATTTTAATATTGTGGTCAATCTCTTGTAATCGCGGTATTGATTGTTACACTGCTGATTACAAGGCTATTCTATGAAATAGAATAGGGGATTCCTCACTTTAGAAGACAGAGGTTGGCCCACAGTCTAGTCTACTGTAAATGTGGTCAAGCAGTCCACACCTAGTGTGAATGCTGTAGTCAGGCTGTCCATTTTTTATTATTAACGGCCTTTGGTTGAAACTCTAGCCATGACGACTGGATGAATTAACGATCTTTGGGAAGATCAATTTTGTGCAAGACTAGATAGGTCCACTAGGGTTTTCTTCACCATTATCTTGATAGTGTCAATCCTTTGGATTGGTTGCTGGTCTTCCTCTTTGCCTACTTCCTTCTATTCTCCCGAGTATGATGTCCTTTTCCAGTAATTGCGTCTTCCAGTCAATCCATAGACTAGTGTAAATGCTGTTGTCAGTCAGTCCAAACCTAATTTAAATGCTGTGGACTGTCAGTCCTCGCAAATTTTGTGGTCAATTGGTCCACAGTGCAGTTTTAATACTGTGGTCAGTCTCTTGTAATCGCGGTATTGATTGTTACACCGCTGATTACAAGGCTATTCTATGAAACAGAATAAGAGATTCCTCACTTTAGAATACAGAGGATAAGGAAAAGAAATGTTCCTTATGTCTCTACCTAAGATATGGTTGTGTTATAGTAGGATTTGTGTATAGAAAATATACATATGTAAACCACTAACAGTATATTCTCATGTATTAGAAAGGTGTTGTCACACCTCCGCAGGTCTAGAACTTATGCCTAGACTGACTATTATCAGTAATTCATATGAATATTAATTACCTGTTATGTGACTTTCCACATTCTTTTCTTGGAGTCCACAAGGAAACATTTCAAATCCCACCATGTCAAAGGGCGTCAGTCACCTGTAAATATTCAAAAGAGTGATAATATGTTCCTGCTACATTCTATACACACCAAAAAGTATAACACTCTAGGGTCAAAATTACTTATTTCAAAGATAAAGACTGTGGTCAGTCGGTCTGCATTTTATTATAAAAATTGTAGTCAGACAGTCCACAGTCTATTTTACATTTTATGCTCAATCGGTTCACAGTCTACTGTAAATGTGGTCAGGCAGTCCACATCTAGTGTAAATACTGTTGTCAGTCAGTCCACAACTAATTCAAACGCTGTGGACTGTCAGTCCTTTTAAATGTTGTGGTCATTCAGTCCACAGTGTAATTTTAATAGTGTGCTCAATCTCTTGTAATCGCTGTATTGATTGTTACACCGCTGATTACAAGGCTATTCTATGAAATAGGATAGGGGATTCCTCACTTTAGAAGACAGAGTTTGGCCCACAGTCTAGTCTACTGTAAATGTGATCAAGCAGTCCACACCTAGTGTGAATGCTGTGGTCAAATGTGGCGCCCTGCTGTGTTTGGTACCACAGATCCCAGAGGGGTGCATGGACGGATTCCTCCACAAGAGACCCTCATAAGCATTCACACACCTCCACCTTCCACCTCAGACCACCAGAGGGAGCCCGTTAGGGATATAAATAGGGAAGGTGGAGCTAGGCAGTTCAGTCTGGAAGCTGTCTGGAGTCTGATAGGAGTCTGAAGTCCAGTCTGTGAGATGTACAGTCTGAGAACAGTTACCTCAGGGGACAGAGCTAGTGCCAGCTCCTGCAGTTGCTAGCCTGCAGTAGAGCACAGTCCAGACTCACCGAGTTCAGGTTAGTGAGCCAAAGGTGTGCCGACGCCATAAGAGCGGTGAAGCGCAGTGAGGCCTACTGCCCGTGTGAAGCCTAGTCAGGGCCCCAAGCAGGCCGAAGGCGAGTGGAAAGAGAGTAACATAGCGGTCAAAGGAGCTTTACCCGCTCACCCCAAAACCATATACCGGACACCGGGTCCGAGTCTGCAGGGATTCTTTACACCCAGCAGAAAACAACCGGAACCCCTGGCGAACTACATGTCCCAAGAATACCAAACGCTGACTGTTATACCAGCGTCAGGAGTTACTGAAGCCCTATATACCAGGGAGTGCGTACTCCAACAGAAGGCCCTACCACAGGATCAGCAGGTGCAAGACAGAAGCCAAGTTAGGCCTAGCTCCAGGCAGGTCAGAAACTTAACGAGGAAAGGCAAGGAACAGGAGGCCCCACACCTGCTCACTGGGGAGAGTCCTGATATGCACCCTTCACCCTACAGTGCCCTGGATTGTGCCTAAAACACCACCAGTAAAGGTACTGAAGTGAACTATTGTGTGTGTGCCTATCCTTCCTCCGACCCGGCTGGGTCCCCTCTGGCCTGCATCCCTACACTCACGCTGCCCTGAGGCCCTGCTCCACCTGTGGGGAGCCGCACCAACTAAGCTGCCTCAACACCGGCCTCAGAGGACTGCCGCAGCACTGGTGATCCTCACCAGAAACTACAGGTGGCATCACGAACTTTCCCTTTCCCATATAAACTTTCCCCCCTTTCTCTTTTTACTGACCGCCCTGGGTCACGGACCGGGCCAGCCACCGTGATATTCCCCACAAGCAGCCTTCTGTCTTCCAGTCAACCCTTAGACTAGTGTAAATGCTGTTGTTAGTCAGTTCACAAATAATTCAAACGCTGTGGACTGTCAGTCCTTTTAAATGTTGTGGTCATTCAGTCCACAGTGTAGTCTTAATAGTGTGGTCAGTCTCTTGTAATCGCGGTATTGATTGTTACACTGCTGATTACAAGGCTATTCTATAAAATGGGATAGGGAATTCCTCACTTTAGAAGACAGAGGTTGGCCCACAGTCTAGTCTACTGTAAATGTGGTCAAGGTGTCCACACCTAGTGTAAATGCTGTAGTCAGGCAGTCCACATCTAGTGTATATGCTGTGGTCAGTCACTCAGTCCATTCTTTATAATTAACAGCCTTCGGTTGAAAGTCGAGCCACGACGACTTGATGAATTAATGATCTTTAGGAAGATCAATCTTGTGCAAGACTAGATCGGTCCACTAGGGTCTTCTTCACCATTATCTTGATAGTATCAATCCATTGGATTGGTTGCTGGTCTTCCTCTTTGCTTTCTTCCTTATATACTTCAAAGTATGATGTCCTTTTCCAGTAATTGTGCCTTCCAGTCCATCCATAGACGAGTGTAAATGCTGTTGTCAGTCAGTCCACAACTAATTCAAACGCTGTGGACTCTCAGTCCTAGTAAATTTTGTGGTCAATTGGTCCACAGTGTAGTCTTAATAGTGTGGTCAGTCTGTTGTACTCGCGGTATTGATTGTTACACCGCTGATTACAAGGCTATTCTATGAAACAGAATAAGAGATTCCTCACTTTAGAAGACAGAGGTTGGCCCACAGTCTACTGTAAATGTGGTCAAGCAGTCCACACCTAGTGTAAATGCTGTAGGCAGTCAGTCCATTTTTTATTATTAACGGCCTTCGGTTGAAACTCGAGCCATGACGACTGGATGAATTAACGATCTTAAGGAAGATCAATTGTGGAGAAAGACTACATAGGTCCAGTAGGGTCTTCTTCACCATTATATTGATAGTATCAATCCATTGGATTGGTTGCTGGTCTTCGTCTTTCCTTTCTTCCTTCTATACTTCAAAGTATGATGTCCCTTTCCAGTAATTGCTGTCTTCCAGTCCATCCATAGAAAAGTGTAAATGCTGTTGTCAGTCAGTCCACACCTAATTCCAATGCTGTGGACTGTCAGTCCTAGTAAATTTTGTGGTCAGTTGGTCCAGAGTGTAGTCTTAATAGTGTGGTCAGTCTCTTGTAATCGCGGTATTGATTGTTACACCGCTGATTACAAGGCTATTCTATGAAACAGAATAAGGAATTCCTCACTTTAGAAGACAGAGGATAATGAAAAGAAATGTTCCTTATGTCTCTACCTAAGATATGGTTGTGTTATACTAGGAGTTGTGTATAGAAAATATACATATGTAAACCACTAACAGTATATTCTCATGTATCAGAAAGGTGTTGTGACACCTCCGCAGGTCTAGAACTTATGCCTAGACTGACTATTATCAGTAATTAATATGAATATTAATTACCTGTTATGTGACTTTCCACATTCTTTTCTTGGAGTCCACAAGGAAACATTTCAAATCCCACGATGTCAAAGGGCGTCAGTCACCTGTAAATATTCAAAAGAGTGATAATATGTTCCTGCTACATGCTATACACACCAAAGAGTATGATGGAAAAAGTAATCTGTAAAAAGTCGTAGTTGTGACAATATGTTTACACTAAAAATGAAACAAAAAAAAAACAATAGAGGAATATTTTTTTACTCTTGTTACAATACAGTAGCAGGTTTTTATGTGAAATCTAATTTATTCAAATATAAGTCTTTTTGGGTTTTGTTATGTGTAGTTTTTGTAGTATTATGTGACATTATTAATATTTTATTATAGTTTACAACCTACCCCCAATGCACTATTTAAATTACCCTTTTAAAAATGAGGAGTGAGAGAGAAAAAAAAAGAAAAGGGAAAAAATAAGTAAATAAAAAGTAAAAAGGTGCTATATTAACCTTTCTTTTCCTATTTATTCCCTTTACTATTCTAAAGACCCATTGCATAGTCAATTTATTTCTGCAATGATTATATATAATTGTTTTTTCAACCCCCTTTTTTCTTCAGGTTTCAAATTATCCTCATTTAATTAACTCTGCTGAAAGGGAATTATGTCAGATCATAATAAAGGGTAAG
Source organism: Phyllobates terribilis (assembly GCF_046119375.1). Classification (NCBI taxonomy): domain Eukaryota; kingdom Metazoa; phylum Chordata; class Amphibia; order Anura; family Dendrobatidae; genus Phyllobates; species Phyllobates terribilis. The sequence continues at coordinate 753,295,414 of NW_027362764.1, forward strand.
ATTCCATTGATCAGGGGCATACATATTAATCACTGAGCCCCATAGCAGAAGTTTTAATAGTCCCCTCAGTCCACAAAAAAAAAATTGGTGGTATCACAGAAGAGCATATCTTACAACTTTGCAGCCCTTCCAAATGTATTTTCTTCTCATAGAAGCCCCTAGATTCCACCGTAAAGTATGAAACCAGCAAAAGTGCCCCCCCCAAATACAGAGTGATACCCCCACAGTGAATTCCTCCACAGTACCCTCCTCATGCACAGAATAATAACCCTGCTGTCCCTCCCTTCCCTGACAAAGCATGGTGACCCCCCAAGACAGTATGATGCCCCAACTGTGACCCCAACACAGCCCTCCATACAATATGATGGCCCACACATAGCCCTCTATACACAATAATGATCCCACACCCCTCCACACAGTAAGATGGCCCCAACACAATACTCCACATAGTAGGATGGCCCCATCACAGCCCTAGGCACAATATGATGGCCCCTACCCAGCCCTCCATACAGTATAATGGCCCTCCACACAGTATGATGGCCCCAAAATGCACGACCATCCACACAGTATGATGGCCCCCACACAGCCCTCTAAACAGCATAATGACCCCCACAGAACCCTCCACACAGTATGATGGACCATACTAGCCCTCCAAAAGTATAATGTTCCCAACAACGCCCTCCAAACAGTATAATGGCCCTCGCATAGCCTTGCAAACAAAATAATTGCCCATCACATAGTTCTTCAAACAGTATCTTAGCCCCCACACAACCCTCAAAACAGTATGATGAACCCCACACAAAGGTCCACACTGTATAATTGCTTGTATACAGTATAACAGCGCCCACTTTCACTTCAAACATTATATTGGCCCCTACACAGCCATACAAACATTATAATGGTCCCCTACATAGCCCTGCAAACAGTATTATGGCCCACACATAGCCGTCTATAGAGTATCATGGCCCCAACATAGCCCTCCATATAGTATAATGGCCCTCACATAGCTCCCACACAGTATAATGGTCCTCACATAGCCCTGCAAACAGAATAATTGGCCCACATAGTCCTCCATACAGTATAATGGCACCCACACAACCCTCCATACAGTATGATGGACCCCACACAAACCTCCACATTGCTTAATTGCTCGTATACAGTATAATGGCCTCCACTAGCCCTCCAGACAGTATAATGGCCCCCTAATAGCCATGCTAACAGTAGAATGATGGCCTCCCACATAGGACTCCAAACAATATACCGGCCCCAACACAGCCTACACAAACCTCCACATTGTATAATTGCTCGTATACAGTATAATGGCCTCCACTAGCCCTCCAAACAGTATAATGCCCCCCCACATAGCCCTGCTAACAGTATAATTGCCCCCCTCACAGCCCTGAAAACAATATTATGGCCCACACATAGCCCTCTGTATAGTATAATGGCCCCCACATAGCTCTCCAAATATTATAATGGCCCTCACATAGCCCTCCATATAGTATAATGGGCCCCACATAGCCTTTCATGTTGTATAATGGGCCCCACATAACATTTCATGTAGTATAATGGGCTACACAAAGCCTTGTATTGTAGAATAACAGGCACCACATAGCCTCCCATATAGTATAATGGGCCCCACGTAGCCTTCCATGTAATATAACAGACAGCTCCCTCTTCTGTCCTTGCATTCAGCTGTATTGGCATGCAGGATGCTGATACAGTTGAAAGTGTGATGCCGGGAGGGCAGGGGTGGGTATTGATGGTAAGTACCACTTTGCATTGGAAGACCCCACCCATCTTCAAACTGCACAAAAAACATAAGTACTCCTGCTTAAGCCAAATGTTTCCTGCTTCATATCACATCATACTATGCCAATTTAAACTTGCTTCAATTCTGCAAAAACTATGTCCTCATACAGCTATGTTGATGGGAAAAATTATTCCTTGATATGAGGCAACACTTTTTTTTTTCATAAATCGTGTTCTTGTGCAAAATATTATATATTGCTAGCAATATGAAGGCTAATATGTATACAGATACACAAATATCCAGTTTAGTAGTTAGGGATTATACTGTATATAAAGAAATGTGACAAATGGCCTCCCACTTCCATCTTACTGTATGTATTTATAACAGGGATGTCAAACTTAAACACACAGAGGGCCAAAGTGAAAAACTTGGACAAAGTCACGGGTCAACTAGTATACAGTATAATGGGCCCCACATAGTCCTCCATACAGAATAATGGGCCTCACATAGTCCTCCATACAGAATAATGGGCCTCACATAGTCCTCCATACAGAATAATGGGCCTCACATAGTCCTCCATACAGAATAATGGGCCTCACATAGTCCTCCATACAGAATAATGGGCCTCACATAGTCCTCCATACAGAATAATGGGCCTCACATAGTCCTCCATACAGAATAATGGGCCTCACATAGTCCTCCATACAGAATAATGGGCCCCCATAGTCGTGGGCCAACCAGTATACAGTATAATGGGCCCCAAAAAGTCCTCCATACAGACTAATGGGCCTCATAGTCCTCCATACAGAATAATGGCCCAATATAGCGGTGGCGGTTCTGGTGTTACGGGCCAAATATAACCACCCTGCGGGCCAGATATGACCCACGGGCCAGAGTTTGACACGTGTAATCTATAATATGGAGATTTTACAGAACATGGAGACCTGGAACTAAAATCTATTGCGATCAATAGGATTGAATTACCTCTTCTGTGTCACCTTGTCCTCTTTCCCTCCTCCTGTCGGTGTGTGCTCCCTGTGATGGCAATGATCTGAACTGTGACTCTACAGCACCACGTTCTAACATAATATGATGTCACGCCTCTATGACATCATAAAAGAAGATGAGCAAAGGAATCTGGGGACGATGTGGTATGTTGGTGGCATCCAGCCTGCTTTCACCTTACCAGCAATTTACTAATCTCCAGTAACTCTCTGAATTTTAATTTTCAATAAAGTGAAACTTACTTAATTTTAAAGTAAATTTGTATAAAATAAAAAGAATTATCAATTTAAAAAAAAAAATGATTAAAAGAAAAAATTCATCCCAAGGTCTGGCAGTATTTTTACATAAATTTGGTCAGATTTTACCTTTAATGTTTCTGACACTGGTAAAATATGTGATTGGCTGTGATGAGGCCTCGTGTCACCATAATAATAGCAGAAAGAGCAGGACATGTTAGAGCAGCTATGGGAAGACAGGAGCAGTCAATGATATCATGCACTGTGTGGGTGGCTGAAACACAGAATAAAGCCTTGTGGTCGCCATGTATCAAATGTGTCTGCGACAAAAAAGTAGCGGTTTTTCAAAATCAACCAAAAAGTCTACTCGCTCCGGACGCTTTATTGGTGGCACCGTCATATTTATAATGGCAGTACTGATTTTTGAACTTCCTGGTCATTGGGACCCTCACTGAATCACAGATCACAGCTCTGCAATGTCCGAACAGACAGGAGGTCAAGCTTGTGCACCGCAGCTCCATTCATTCTCTAAGGGACTGCTGGAGATAAATTAATTCAGCGGTATCTCAGCCAGTCCCGTAGACAATGAATGGAGCAGAGGTTTACATGCTGGACCTCCGCTTTGCGTTATTGATCGATGAGGGTCCTAGTGGTTGGATCCCCAGCAATCAGGAAGTTATCACCTTTTCTATGGTATAAAATGAATTATGATATTTGGGTGCAATCTGACCCAAGGCCATTTTGGGGGATATGAATCGCTCATTACATTAGTTTAACTTGCTGGCCTAGAATTAGTATGTATTCTAATTAATAAATTAATGATAGTAATTACCTGTGCCCTGTCACCTCTTCCACATCTTTATGCTTTACCACAATGACATCAACTGCACAAGTGATTGGAATGTAGAGAGCTGAATGTTCTAAGTAATTGTGACATCACCTCTCTATGACATCATCAGTGAGGACCAGCAGAGGATGCAGGAAAGGACATTGGATGATCACATTAAGTGTCATAAAGATGGAGAATGCTCAAGACATTATAAGGACAGATATTTAGGGGTTAATAAAACCCACCTAACCACCCACCTTCCCTTAAAATAACAATACTTCACTATATACAGCTTCTTAATTGGAAAGGTCTGATCAGAGCCTTATTGAATGATGTATTCAACATGTAAAATATGAGAATTAATTTAAAAAAAAAGTATAAAATACAGTACCCTGTAGGGATTACGAAAAGATTGCAGAGGGCACGCAGATGATATACATTTCCATTTACATACAGTATTAACAGTCATAAACATCAACATAGTGGAAATATGTATATCTGCTAACTAGATTGGATCGACCAATCGGAACCTATATAAAAAGATCCGACAAATAGGTCTTTGATGTAAATAAAAGAGACCTTTATTATAACAAGTAGGGTACATGGTGATACAAAAAAGGAGCACACACACATAATACTGACATGTTAAAACATACGGCTGATAGTAGTATACGAGCATGATATCAGAGCTCAATGTCACTGGAAACACTCTAATGACCGGATCCTTGGTAACTACCACTAAAACCTGCTACATTGGCAGGATATCAATCCCGAATAACTACCACTGAAACCTGCTATGCTAACAGGGTATTAGTCTCAGATGCTGTACACTTATAGCCAATTAGGCACAACCAGGGATATAGCCAGTAGCAACAGCTCTGGGAGGGTATTCTGTCCTCATGCAAAACAATTGAAGCAGAAACCATCCAAAACCTGACAAATTCAATGGACGAGAGAGTTCAGAAGCTCCTTTCGAACAAGGGGTCCTATGTGCAAATGTAACATCACCTAGAATAAAGTTTTGAGCTGAAAACGGTTTGATTTCAGTTTGTAATAACTTGCTAATGCTTATAATTTCAAAAATGACCATTTTTTTTGTTCTTTATTAAAATGAAAAGGTTGAAAACTCTGCTGTGCATAATAATTTGGAACATGCATTTTGAGTGCAGTTTGAGTATTTCATTTTTTAAAAAATATTCTGTTATCATAGGCAGTTTGTACAAAAACCTTTCAATTGTACTCTAATAGTTATTTGACTGGAAAGTTACAATGACTGCAATTCATATAGGTAATTTGGGAAAATCTGAGAAAATATTATTTGCATAATAATTTGGAACACAGTGTATATTTTGTCTGTGTCTACCACTGGAGAAAGGGCAAGGTTTGCCACTACAAAGGGTAGCAGACGGGCTTGAAAACGGTTGTCACAGGTGAGATGGGGGCAGATTAGTGTCTGAGTGTGAGGGTCTGATATGTGCAATGTGAGTAGGCTGCAGGAGTGTGCAAGATTGCAGATGTGTTATTGCAGTGTACTCATGTCACGAAAGAAGAGCAGGATTATCCAGCGCCGGTGCGATGTCATCATTGCGTCATGCTCATCTCTAGTTGGGACTTTTTGGATTTATTTTTTGTTCATTTATTCATAGACGTAGCAGCCAGAACTTTCTCATTTTTATGTAAGCTTCACTATATGACATGTTGCTTTTTGGTGTCTGTAAGGCTGTGTTCACACGTTGCATAAATACTGTATTTTTTTTCTTTTCTTCAGGTGCCCGCACCAATCTACACAATAATAATAATAATCTTCTCTGGTTATTGCACTGTTACGGCATTTTATGCCTTTATTTGATGATTTTTTGGTGCAGATTTGAAGGAGCGTTTTTAATGTGTTTTTTATAGTACAGAAAAGCTTTGATTCTGCACTTAAAAAGTAACTGCAGTCTTTCACATGCTCACACTCTATGAGGGTCCCCACCATTGCCGGCTCCAGGTTTTTGTGGGCCCTGGGCGAAAGTGTTTTAGTGGGCCCCTTTAACACATACCACGATTCATGATGCACAGATATAACAGAGAAATATAGGGATAGTACCAGGCCCGGCGTCGGCACCCGGGCAAGTGTCGGGGCCCTGAGCAGGCAGGGGGGCCCACTCACCGTGGGCACCCCGCCGCGATATGGGACCCGTGAGCGATGCGGTGTCCCGATGCCAGCGCCCGCCTTCCCCGCTTGCTCAGGGCCCCGGCACAATACTTACCTCTCCCCGTGCCTCCTCAGCAGGTCCGGTGTTTTCCGCGGCTGCTGCACTGTGACGTCTCAGGTCAGAAGGCACGGTGACGTCTTTACACCGCGCTCTCTCCTGAGCCGTCAAAGCGCAGAGCGGGAAGACGCCGGCGACGTGGCTGAGGAGTCCGGAGCAGCGGCAGCAGGTGAGAAGTGAGGTGAGTATTTGATTTTTTTTTATATGTATGGAGGCATAGGGCATTTTATGGGGAGGAGGGTAGAATAAGTGACATCCTGCATGGGGCATTATATGGGGAGGGGGAGAACAAGTGACATCCTGCACTGGGCATTATATGGGGGGGAACAAGTGACATCCTGCATGGGGCATTATATGGGGAGGGGGAGAACAAGTGACATCCTGCACTGGGCATTATATGGGGGGGAACAAGTGACATCCTGCAGGGGGCATTATATGGGGGGAACAAGTGACATCCTGCATGGGGCATTATATGGGGGGGACAAGTGACATCCTGCATGGGGCATTATATGGGGGAGAGGTGACATCCTGCATGGGGCATTATATGGGGGAGCAAGTGACTTCCTGCATGGGGCATTATATGGGGGGGGAGAGGTGACATCCTGCATAGGGCATTATATGGGGAGAGAGATGACATCCTGCATGGGGCATTATATGGGGGGGAAGTGACATCCTGCATGGGGCATTATATAGGGGCGGTGAGTGACATCCTGCATGGGGCATTATATGGGGGAGAGGTGGCATCCTGCATGGGGCATTATTTGGGGGGGCAAGTGACATCCTGCATGGGGAATTATATGGGGGGGAAGAGGTGACATCCTGCATAGGGTATTATATGGGAGGAGAGATGACATCCTGCATGGGGCATTATATGGGGGGAAGTGACATCCTGCATGGGGCATTATATAGGGGCGGTGAGTGACATCCAGAATTGGGCATTATATGGGGGGAGAGGTGACATCCTGCAGGGGTCATTATATGGGGGGGAAGTGACATCCTGCATGGGGCATTATATGGGGGGGAGTGACATCCTGCATGTGGCATTATATGGGGGAGAGAGGTGACATCCTGCATGGGGCATTATATGGGGGTGGGGTGACATCCTGCAGGGGGCATTATATAGGGGGAAGTGACATCCTGCATGGGGCATTATGTGGGGGCACAGCCTGCATGGGGCATTATGTGGGGGCTAGTATTCTGTATGGGGCGTTATAAGGGGGCCAGTATCCTCTATGGAGCGTTATATGGGGGCCAGTATCCTGTATGGAGCGTTATATGGGGACCAGAATTCTGCATGGAGCGTTATATGGGGTCTATTATTCTGTATGGAGCAAAATATGGGGCCCATAATACTGTATGGAGGACTATACTGTCCGGTCTGCACTGTGCATTGCGAGGATTCTCTGGTTTCTTAGCTATTGTAGAATTTACAATAGATATCACTCATGTAATGTAAGAAGTGAAATCTTCGGCATTGTACTATAGATATATTTCTCTGCGGTATCTGTGCATCATGAATCGTGGTATGTGTTAAAGGGGCCCACTGAGACTCTTTCGCCCAGGGCCCACAAAAACCTGGAGCCAGCCCTGGATAGTACAATACCAAAGATTTCACTTACTTCTTACATGAGTGATATCTATTGTAAATTCTACAACAGCTCAGAAACCGGCGATTCAAATGTTTTCATTTTAGACCGGACAGTATAGTCCTCCATATAGAATTTTGGGCACCACATCGACCTCCATACAGTATTATGGGCACCACATAGTCCTTCATACAGTATAATGTGCCCCATGTAATGCTCCATACAGAATAATGAACCCCATATAATGCTCCATATAGGATAATGGACCCCATATAATGCTCCATACATAATAATGAGCCCCATATCTAATATATATCATTGTCTTATCCCGTCTGTCTGTCTGTCTATCTGTCTGTCTGTCTGTCTGTCCAGGAAATCCCATGTCGCTGATTGGTCAGGCCGCGGCCAATCAGCGACTTGGGATTTCAGAAAAAGATGGCGGCCGTTAGCGGCTCACCCTCACACGCTCACCCGCACATGCTCACCCTCACCCGCTCACCCTCACACGCTCACCCTCACACCCTCAGACGCTCACCCTCACGCTCTGACGCTCACGCTCTAACGCTCACGCTCGGACGCTCACGCTCTGGCGCTCACGCTCTCACGCTCTGACGCTGACGCGCTCACCCGCTCCCACGATCACCCGCTCACCCGCTCACCCTGTGCTAGCCGGTCATCTCCCGGCTGCTCGCAGCAGAAGTTCCCCGACCGGCGGCGTCGCTCCCCGGTCCTCCAAAATTCATTAGGGGCCCCGGGGGATACATTGGGGGGTTAATTTAAAGTAGTGTGACTCGCCCCCTGGGCCGTGGGGCACGCGGATCCGGGCGATAGGGGAACGATGGGGGTAGTAGTGGCGGCCCGGTCTCGCGGCTCAGGGTGGTCAGACCAATGGTAGTCTGCTACTGTACTTTAGATAATGTCCGACCACTCCATCCGGGGATTGCGGTTATTAGGAACCGCCGCTGCAAGGCAGTCTGCTGGGGCCGATGACGTGTGCAGCTGGGATGATGTGACTCCCCACGGGAAGAGTGCGGCCCCAGGGCAGTGTAGTGGATGGTGGGAGTGATGGTGGTGAGAGTCCCAGTACCGGTAATGCCGGAGGAGCGAAAAAGCACACGGACAACGTACTGCAGTCCAGGGTCTTTACTCACGGTTAATATCCAAGTCACTTCTGCAGGGAATGACTGCTCGAGCCGTGCTGCGTCCACCAGGTGAGGGGCTCGGTCAACTCCCAGACAGCTCAGGAGTATGGCTCAAGACCCCCTTTTGTCCTTTCTCTGGCCTGCCTCACCAGTGACCCACTTTTGTTCAGCTGCCACGGACTTGTGCGGTTAAACGTGGGCCCCGTCCTCCGCTGTCCTATATGGTGCCTTCCTAGCAGGTTTGATGAGGTGCTGCACCAATAAATGGTCACAGCCTCCGGTCTTTGGCTGAGGGTTGTTTCTCCTCCACCAACTTGGGATCCGGTACCCTTAATCTGCCTGACCCTGCACCCTGGATTCTCGTGGGTTCTTAGGGTCCCTTCCACCTTCTTGTTCCTGAGCCCTTCTGTTTCTCTGTCTCTTCTTCTCCCTTTCCGTTCCTTCCTGTTCCTTTCTCTTGGAGCTGGGCTCAGGTGGCACCACAGCTCCCCTTCACCTCCTCCTCGGCCTCTCACTAGGCCCTCCTGGAGTAGAGCTCCTACAGAGCCTCTACTCACTGTCTTCTCCTCTCTGGACAGAACCTAGGTCTAACATGGTGCCCACCTTTTATACCTCAATCTGACCATGAGCCCAGGTGACCAGCAACCAATGGGCTCCTTCCTATGCTCAATAACCAACCCCTATCTGCCCCTACAGCACTGGGTGTTCCACCCCCCTCCCCACTCCAGGCAGGGACATAGTCGGTCGTGCCTGCACTACTGTCTAGTGGGAGCACCATTGAGCTGTCCCTGTCCCTCGGAAATGGGGTGTGTGTGCTGTATGCAGCTAACTGAGCCCTGGTCCATACTCCATCCTTACCCGGGAGTGGAATATCACACCTCTGGTCTGAGGTGCAATACCCCTGTAGCGGCCGAACCCTCGGGGCGCTACAAGTGCACAACCCATTTAAACACTGCTTCGCTGATTAGTCGCGCCCGGTCGGCCGCATACATATTCTAGAATACCCGATGCGTTAGAATCGGGCCACCATCTAGTAGTATATAATGGGCCCCATATATTGCTCCATACAGAATAATGGACCCCATATAGTGCTCCATACAGAATAATGAGTCAGATATATTGCTCCATAAAGTATAATGAACCCCATATAATGCTCCATACAGAATAATGGACCCCATATAATACTCCATACAGAATAATGGGCCCAATATAATGCCCCATACAGAATAATGGGCCCCATATAATGCTCCATACAGAATAATGGACCCCATATAATGATCCATACAGAATAATGGGCCCCATATACTGCTCTATAGAGAATGGGCCCCATATATAGCTCCATACAGTATGGGCCCCATATATTACTCCATACAGTATGGGACCCATATAATGCTCCATAGAGAATGGGCTCCATATTATGCTCCATAGAGAAAGGGCCCCATATTATGCTTCATATAGAATGGGCTCCATATTATGCTCCATAGAGAATGGGCCCCATATTATGCTCCATAGAGAATGGGCCCCATATTATGCTCCATAGAGAATGGGCCCCATATTATGCTCCATAGAGAATGGGCCGCATATTATGCTCAATACAGAATAGGCCCCATATTATGCTCCATACAGAATGGGCCCCATATTAGGCTCCATACAGAATGGGCCCCATATATACAGTAGCTCTATACATTTAAAAAAAAATCAAATACTCACCTCTCCTTGCTGGTGGCAGGCCAGGACTCCTCAGCGTCTTCCGGCTCTCTGCACTGTCAGAGCAGAGAGCGCACTTGACTGATGTCATCGCTCCCTCTGTCCCTGACATGTCACAGTGTCAAAAGACACTGGAGCTGTGGAGGATCGGGGAGAGGTAAGTATAAGTGCGGGGGCCCAGAGCACAGCAGGGGAGCCCACTCGCGGGCGCTGGCATCGCGCTCTCTCGATTCACCGGCCCCATCAAGTGCCGGGGTTCCCGACCGCGAGTGCCCCCCCCATTTGCTCAGGGCCTTGGCACTTGCCCGGGCGTGCCGGGTGCTGACGCTGATCCTGGTCCTCACAATAGCTCCCACACTGTATGAGGGCCCACCACAGTAGTCCCCACATAGTATAAAGGTCCCCCATACTTTATGATATGATTTCCCGACACTTCAAGCATTAATTAAAATGAAAAAAAAACATCAAATACTCACCTAATCCAGGATCCTGATGAGTCCACCACCAAAGCGTGGGTGGAACAACCTGTTGATGTCATTGCATTGGGGTACTCACAGGACGTCAGAGTCTGATCCACTGAATCACCCTGCCGTTCTATAGGCCGACCTGCAATCTACAGAACAGCAAGCTCCCTGCTCTACCGCAGAACTTAAGTTAAGAGTAGTGCGAACAAGGCGACCTACAAACCTGGATCAGTTACACCAGTTTTGTCAGGAGGAATGGGCCCAAATTCCGACCAACTATTGTGAGAAGCTTGTGGAAGGAGATCCCAAACGTTTGTCCCAAGTCTTTCAGTTTAATGGCAATGGTACCAAATACTAATGAAATGTATGTAAACTTTTGAATTTGCAGTAAGTAATAAAAATGCCTTAAAACATTCTCTCTCTCTCATTATTTTGGCATCTGGCAAATATTAAAAATAATGGTAATCCTCATTGACCTAAAACGTGAAAGATTTATTCTGAATTCATGTCAGATATTGAGAAAAACGTGCATATGTGTCTTCTTATATAGTGTATATAAACTTCTGGTTTCAACTGTATATATTAGTATTTGATGTTGTCTGCATAACTGGCTTAGCTGCAGTGCACTGCACATGCGATGACTTCACAAGATCAGTGCCGCAGTACTTGCACTGCTTAGAACGAAGCAGTATGCCGGGGAGAATGGAAGCAAGGTGAGTAATGTTTTTTTTTTTTAATGTCAGTAGCAGTGGGGACTGAGGGCTGTGCTGTGGAGAACATCTTGCTGAGTGGGAGGTAGTGGGGAACATTATACTGAGTGGGGAGTGGGCTTTGAGGGACATCATACTGAGTGTGGGTGTGCTGTGGGGAACATCATACCAGGGTCGGACTGGCCTAGCGAGGTGCCGGGGAAATCCCCGGTGGGCCCTTGAAGAGGAGTGTAGGAGTAAGCGTCGAATTAAAAAGAAAAAAAAGGGGGGGAGACATAGTGGCGGCAGGCCCTTTAACCACCGCGATGCCCAGGACAGTGGCGGGCGGGGCCAGGGAGCAGGAGAGCCGAAGAGCAGCGGCTGCACGGCAGCGTCACACTTAGCAGCCCCGGGCGCAGCCACGTCTGCTAAAAGTGACGTCACTCACCACGCAGCGCTGCAGTCTCCTGCTGTAGGAGCGCTTCAACAAAGTATATGGGCCGGAGTGGAGACAAATCAAGGTAGGGTGATATTTGTGTGTGTTTGTATGAATTTTTATGTATGGACATGTGTGTGTCTGCTTATGTATTTCTGTGCATGTGTCTGCATGCACGTGTCTGTGTTTACGTGTGCATTTCTGTGTGTGTGTATGTCTTTGCATGTCTGCGCATGCATTTCTGCACGTGCATCCGTGTTAGCATGTGCATTTCTGTGCATGTAAGTCTTTGAGTGTCTGCATGTCTGTGTGTCTACGTGTGCGTGTCTACATGTGTATATGTCTTCACACATGTGTGCGTGCTTCCCTGCGTGTGTGCATGTGTCATTTTTGTGTATGTGATTGTCTGAGAGTACATGACTGCATGTGCATTTCTGTGTGTGCTTGGCTGATTGTGTATACACGAGTGTATACACGTATGTATACATGTCCCCATTTCTGTGAGTGTGTGTATCTGCGTGTGTGTATATTAGGGCTCTTTCACACATCCTGATATTTCCAGTACTGGAGAAACCAATATCGCAGAGGTCCGTGTGCACCTGTGTGACAACCGTATGCCGCCCGTGTACTGCATCAGGAGTACACGTACACGTAGCGGCGCCTTGGAATCAGTGTACAGTTCATGCTGTTCCCAAGCGCCAGGTGCTAAACACTGCCCTCATCATGGTTCCCTGCTGGAGCTGCAATCAGCATCAACAGGGACCATGATGAGAGTAGTAGTGTCTGCTCCCGCAGTGTCCTGGTGTAAAAATAAGAATAAAATAAAAAAAATCCTTGTACTCACCTGTCGTAAGTGTCCCCTGCTGCAATCCATGCGACCGCTCAGCAGAGGAGCCGGGGAGAATGACTCCTGCAGTGAATGAGCCCCGGAGCTGCTCTAAGTGAGCAGTGTCCTGTCACTCACTGAGCGCAGCTCGCCCGCTCGCTGCAGCGCTTCTTTCTCCCCGACTCCTCGGTGTGATTGGTCACATGGATTACAGCGAGGGAGACTTAGGTGAGTATAAGGATTTTTTTATTTTATTTTTACAGTTGGACACTGCAGTAGCAGACACAACTACTCTCATCATTGTCCCTGATAGTGCTGATCGCAGCGACGGCAGGGAACAATGATGAGGGCAGCATTTGGAACCCGGCGCTTGGGAAAAGCGCTACCTGTACACTGATTCCCAGGCGCCAGTACTGATCTCATCCATGTGTCATTAGTGTGGGACATTTTGTGGACCGTGCAGCAGGTAAAACACAGACATGTCAGCGTGTTTTTCCCATTGACACATTGGAATGACATGGTTCACTCGAATGGGTCTACGTGTGTCAGTGTCTCCGGTACGTGTGGAAACTGTCATCAGACGTACCGGAGATACTGACGTGTGAAAGAGGCCTTAGTGTGTGTCTGTATGTGTGAATGTTTTTGTGTGTGTAAGCACGCTTCTGCATGTTTGTGTGTGTCTTTGTGCATGTCTGTGTGCTCTTCCGAAGATTTATTATATTTGGGGAAAGATGGGAGAGAAATTTTAGGAAACAGTATGAGGAGATGTGTGAAGAAACAGTATGGTGAACGAGGAGAGGGGTGGGAATGGGTGCGGGAACAGAATGGGGAAGGGGGATGTATGAGGAAACAGTATGGAGAGTAGGGGAATGGTGTGAGGAGACAGTATGGAGGGAGAAAAGTGTGAGGTGACACAGAACAGAGACTAGGTAGTGTGAGGGAAGGTATAGAGATGCGGCAGTATGGTGGGGACAGTGTGAGGGCGCAGCAAGGAGGGAACAGTATGCTGAGGAGGGGGAGTGTGATGAAGGGGCACAGTATAGAGACTGGGCAGTATAGGGGGAGTCACCGTGTGAGAGGACAGTATGAAGAGGTGGCCCAGTATGGTAAGGAGGGGGCTGTGTGGAGGGCATGTACCATAAGAGGAGTAGAGTGTGGGACATATTTTGTGCAGGGAGCATTGTGAGAGTTAGGTTTATTCAGGGGCCCAGTATAGGGCAGATATTTTTATTCAGTAGCATTATAATGACACTGCTATCTTTAAGGGCATCGTGTGGGGATGTGCTGCAGAAGACTGGACAAGATGGAAGTCTGCAGAGACGAGCTGTGGATGGGAAAAGTCATCATGGAGACTGGACAAGATGGAGACGAAAAGAAAGAGAACGACTCTAATCAGAGAAGACGTCTCAGGTAAGATACCTGGGTGTAAATGTGTATTTGTCATCCTGCCTGCGTCTCATCAGTACTGTGGTTCTTGTATGGTCCACAGTCTGATGATGACTGGTAACAACAACTCCCAGTATCTCTATTGTTAATTACATTCTGGCAGTTGTAGGTTCATACTATACAAAGGTATATGGGGTTGACTTGACATTACAATTGATGGACCAGATACAGATGGTGGTTCAGATGATGTATTCATCTACTGGCGTGTTTGTGCTCGTCTGCGTGTTTGTGCATGTTTGTGTATCTGAAATTATATGTATTTTTGTAAGATGCGTGTATGTAATGGTGCATTGTGGTGTGTAATAACATTCACACACTTGGGGCACATTTACTAAATCTATTACGGCTCTTTCACATGTGTAAGGGAATTCCATTTGTCTTTCCATATTTAGGAACAGACAAGTGAAATTTGCTAACCTTAACTGTCACCTTAGGGTTGTGCTTTTATGGAGCGGGATCAGGAGCTGAGCCTTCACCATACCGGGCAGATGTCGGCTGTGATTCATCGCCGGAGTCTGCCTGTAACAGCAGTGATCAGAGCTCGTCTTGATTGCTGCTGTTTTAAGTATTTAAGTGCCCTTGTCAATCACTGACAGCGGCATTTAGATAGCACGATGGCCTGCGCATGCACTCACCTTCTTCCTTCAGCATCCTGTGACGCAGTTGCAGGTTGCTGATGGGTTGCGAGTAGTGATGATCGAGCATGCTCGCTGCTCGAGATTTACGAGCATGCTCAGGCAAGCACCTATTATCTTCAGCGTGCTCGGGGGTTAAGTTTTCGTCGCTCCATGAACATAATTTGCGACTGTTTCACAGCTTTAATACATGTGAGGAATGCTGGAAGAACAGGCATTCCTCACATGTGTTAAAGTTATCAAACAGTCGCAAATCATATTCACTGAGCGACGAAAACTTAACCCCCGAGCACGCTGAAGATAATAGGTGCTCACCCGAGCATGCTCATAAATCTCGAGCAACGAGCATGCTCGATCATCACTAGTTGCCAGTATTATGATCTGCTACAGAGACTAAGGAAAGAGAGGAGATCTGTCCCTACAATAGAACTAAACTAGATCCCTACGATGTAACGGGGAACCTGATCCTGCGATCAGACCCGCTAAAGTCCTCGGCTAGTCTGAACGCAGACCTATAGATGTGAGGGAGGGATCCCTACAAGATCTAGGGACTGGGAAAAGTTGGACACCTCCTAGCAGAAATAGTAGCAGTCAAAGACAAACACACAACAAAAAGGCATAGGGGTCAGAAGACCTAGCAAAACTAACAGAGAACGGCAACAGAGCAACAAGCTAGCTCAACAGTAGTAAATACAAATGAAGTCCAGCAAAGCCAGGAGGGCGGAGCCGGATTAAATAGGCAAAATGGTCATGTGACCAGCAAACTAAAAAAAAACTAACAGGAGAGTTGTAACAGTACCCCCTCTTCTAAGAGGATCCTCCGGATCCCCTAGGCCCAGGCTTACCAGGAAACCTCCTGTGAAACGCTCGGACAAGTCTGGGAGCAGAAACATCATCCGCCCTCACCCATGAGTTATCCTCAGGTCCGAAACCCTTCCAAGCGACGAGATACTGCAAACTCCCTCTATACCGTCTAGAATTAAGGATGCGGGAAATTTCATATTCCCCGTCCTCCACCACAGGAGGAACAGTGGCAGAGGCGTCACCATCCGACACATCAGCTTTTTTCAACAGAGAAACATGAAACACCGGATTAATCCTCCAGGACGTAGGAACCTCCAGCCTAACAGCAGATTGGTTAACTATCTGAAGTACCTTAAAGGGCCCTACGAACTTGGGACCCAATTTTTTAGAAGGAATCCTCAATCGCAGATTCTTAGAGGACAACCAAACCATGTCACCAACAGCAAACAAAACCTCTTGCCGTTTCCTATCAAAGTACCTCTTAGATTTCTTGTTAACCTCCTGAAGATTACCATGCACATCCGTCCAAACTCTCTCCAAATCACCGGAAAAACTCTCCTCCTCAGGCACAGCTGAAACCAATTTGGAAAATGACCCAAAAGACGGATGTCTCCCAGAACAACAAAAAAAAGGCGAACACCCAGCAGAAGAGGATGTATGGTTGTTAAGAGCAAATTCAGCAAGTGGCAGAAACTCAGACCACCCCTCTTGATTGTCTGCCACAAAACAACGCAAGAACTGCTCAACATCCTGGTTCTTCTTTTCTGTCTGGCCATTAGACTCAGGATGATATCCGGATGAAAACGACAAATGAACTCCCAACCTGTCACAAAAGGCACGCCAAAAACGAGCCATGAACTGAGGTCCCCTATCAGAAACAATGTCAGTAGGAACACCATGTAGTCTGACAATTTCCTTGACAAAGGCCTTGGCGAGTGTCTTAGCGCAAGGCAGTTTGATGAAGGGAACCAAGTGACACATCTTGCTAAAACGGTCCACGACCACCCAGATGACCGTGAAACCTTCAGAGGGAGGAAGGTCAGTAATAAAGTCCATAGCAAGATGTGTCCAATGTGCACTAGGAACCTCCAGAGGGCAATGCAACCCCGCAGCAGGAGCATGCGAAGACTTGGATCTTGCACACACAGTACATTGGCGCACCCACTTAATGACTTCCTTCTGCCACCCAGGCCACCAAAAACTGCGACCCACAAGTCTCTTGGTCTCAGAAATTCCTGGATGACCTGCCAACCGAGACTCATGACACTCAATAAACAAATCTCTCCTAAAGGTCCTAGGCACAAACAACCTCCCATGGGGAGTGTTAGATGGGGCATTCTCCTGTGCTTTAAGAATCTCATCCTCCAAAACGGAGTCCAAAGCAGCAATCACAACACCTTCTTGTAAAATGGTCTCCTCTTCCTCCTCAAGACCGACCATGGGAGAAAAGCTGCGAGACAAAGCATCCGCTTTAACATTCTTGGTACCCGGGATGTAAGTAACGGAAAAATTAAACCGCGAGAAAAAAAGTGCCCACCTAGCCTGACGGGCATTCAAGCGCTTGGCAGCATCAAGATAGATCAGATTTTTATGATCAGTGAAAACCTGAATGGGAAATTCAGCACCTTCCAAGAGATGACGCCAGTGTTCAAATGCGAGTTTAATCGCCAGCAATTCCCGATTACCAATATCGTAATTAAGTTCAGTCTCGGAAAAATTTTTTGAAAAAAAGGCACAGGGATGTACTCCATCCTTGTTTTCCTGAGACAACACCGCACCAACCCCCACCGAAGAAGCATCAACCTCAACCAAAAAAGGCTTAGTCACATCAGGCTGCATAAGGATGGGAGCAGAGGTGAACCTCTCCTTTAGAAACACAAAAGCTTCAATGGCCTCAGAAGTCCACTGAACCGCATTAGCACCTTTCCTGGTGAGATCGGTCAGCGGTTTGACAATAATAGAAAATTTTTTTATGAATTTTCTGTAATAATTGGCGAAACCCAAAAACCTCTGTATCGATTTCAAACCAATATGCCTAGGCCATTCCTGCACAGCTTGAACTTTAACCGGGTCCATCTCAAAACCTTCACTGGAGATAATATAGCCCAAAAAACTAATTCTCTGTACAGCGAACTCACATTTCTCCAGCTTAGCAAAAAGCGAATTGTCCATTAATAACTGTAATACCTCACGTACGCTCCGCCAATGAGACTCCAGATCCGGCGAATAAATCAAAATGTCATCCAAATACACAACCACATTTTTGCCGATTAAAGGTCTAAGGATATCATTAATAAGATTCTGAAAAAATGCTGGAGCATTGGTGAGACCAAAAGGCATAACCAGATTCTCAAAATGACCCACAGGAGTGTTAAAAGCAGTCTTCCATTCATCACCCTCCTTCATGCGCAACAAATTGTATGCCCCCCGGAGATCAATTTTAGAGAACCACTTGGCCCCCACTAACTGGTTAAATAAATCAGGAATCAATGGCAGTGGGTAAGGATTGCGTACAGTAATTTTATTAATCTCACGAAAGTCCAGAAAGTCCAGACATGGACGTAAACCGCCATCTTTTTTTTTTACAAAAAAAAATCCAACAGCCACAGGAGACTTGGAAGGCCTAATGTGACCGGCGGCCAAGCTTGTCTGTATGTATTCTTCCAAAGCCTTTCTTTCAGGAATAGTAAGATTAAATAAACGACTCTTAGGAAGAGTCGCTCCAGGGACAAATTCAATGGTACAATCATAGTCTCTATGGGGAGACAAAACCTGCGACTCCTCCTCAGAAAAAACTCTCCAAAAATCCTGAATAGGTGCAGGCAATTCCCCTTTATCCACCGCAGCAATGCGTCCGTTACAACACTTGTCATAACACTTAGGGCTCCAGGACTTAATTTCATTGGTAGACCAATCCAGTACAGGATTGTGCAATTTTAACCAGGGTAACCCCAATATTACTGGAGAAGGCAAATTATCCAATACCACCAAATCCAAATTCTCTTGATGAATACCATTAATAGTGAGGGGAAATTCACAGACCTTGTGAGTAACACTCTTCAAGGGAGAGCCATCAACAGAAACCACAGCAATAGGGGATGACAAAGTTTTAGGTTCTAATCTAAGTTTTTCCAAGAATCCCCCATCAATCACATTCAGAGTAGATCAACAATCCACAAATACCCGAAATTCAATTAATTCATCCTGAGCAGCAGTAGTGGCAGATAGGAATACTCCATTAGAATTTAAACAGGCAATACGAGCATGACTGACCATTTTTTTTTCTTTCTTCCTACGAAGCACACAGTTCTTAATAAAATGACCAGAATTTCCGCAATAGAAACACAAGCCTTCAGAAAGTCGGCGGTCGTTTTCCTGAGAGCGGGGTGCCATCGCCCCAATTTCCATCGGCTCTCCATTGTCAGCACAGAACCTCTCAGGACTCGAAGCTGACATAGCAGAGGATTTGATCTCATTAACCATTTCACGCAGTCTCCTGTCTACCCGTATAGCTAATTGCATTGCCTCCTGCAAGTTTCCAGGTGTGGGATAAGCAATCAGTAAATCCTTAACCCTTTCACCTAGTCCTGCAAGAAACAAGCTTTTCAAAGCTGAATCGTTCCACCCCACCTGGGCAGACCACCGACGGAAGTGAGAACAATATTTTTCCACATTACCTGATCCCTGCCTCAAACGTCTTAATTCAGACTCAGCAGATGAGACACGATCAGGATCATCGTACAACAAACCCAAAGCAGAAAAAAAACTATCCACTGATCTAAAGCACGTATCACTAGGTTGGAGAGAGAAGGCCCATCCCTGAGGATCTTTGCGCAAAAGTGACATTATGATCCCTATGCGCTGTGATTCATCACCAGAGGATCCGGGTCTCAAACGAAAATATAATAGACAAGCATTTTTAAAAGAAAAAAAATCTTGTTGTTCGCCAAAAAATAAATCAGGCAGACGTACCTTAGGTTCCACAAAATGCGCTCCAGACCAGCTACTCACGTGTTGTTGGAGATTGGTCACCTCCAGAGAGAGTCCCTGCAAGCGTTGAGCCAAATCTTGCACCAAGACCATGATGGAAAACTGGAGGTCTTTCCTTGGAGAAATTTTTTTTTTTTTATGGCTGGACTTACTGTTATGATCTGCTACAGAGACTAAGGAAAGAGAAGAGATCTGTCCCTACAATAGAACTAAACTAGATCCCTACGATGTAACGGGGAACCTGATCCTGCGATCAGACCCGCTAAAGTCCTCGGCTAGTCTGAACGCAGACCTATAGATGTGAGGGAGGGATCCCTGCAAGATCTAGGGACTGGGAAAAGTTGGACACCTCCTAGCAGAAATAGTAGCAGTCAAAGACAAACACACAACAAAAAGGCATAGGGGTCAGAAGACCTAGCAAAACTAACAGAGAACGGCAACAGAGCAACAAGCTAGCTCAACAGTAGTAAATACAAATGAAGTCCAGCAAAGCCAGGAGGGCGGAGCTGGATTAAATAGGCAAAATGGTCATGTGACCAGCAAACTAAAAAAAAACTAACAGGAGAGTTGTAACAGCCAGTAGTGCTGAGCATGCATGGTCAGATAAGGTGCTATCCAAGCGTGCTCGGGTGTTATCCGAATATCTTGTAGTGCTCTGCTAATACGCTCGAGTCCCTGCGATAGCATGTTTTGCTGCGGTAGACAGATGCAACACATGTAGGGATTACCTAAAAAACAGGCAATTCCTGCATGTGTTGTGTCTGCCTCTGCCTACTGCCACAAAACATGCTACCACAGGGACTCGAGCATATTAGCAGAGCTAATATACTCGGATAACACCTGAGCATGCTTGGATAATTTTCACGGTTCCACCCCTCACTGTGTCTGGGATGCAGTTACTGACAGCTCAGCTGTCCAATCTTGTTCAGGGGCATGCTGGAGCTGTCAGTACTGTGATTGACAGCTCGACCATCCAATCTGCTACATGGGCGTGCAATAGCTGTTAGTGTGGTGATTGACAGCTCGGCTATCCAACCTGAGACTGGGAGGCACTGGCTATCTTCAGGTGCTCATTATCCCAGTTGAATGCCTGAATACTTAACTGAGCTGTTTGTCCCAGATCTCGGCCAGATGTACATTCAGCTAGTGTGAGGTTAGTGCTCTGTGCCTTGAGTTCTGTTTATTGATCTTCTGTCTATTTTAAATTTTATTCTCAATCGGTTCACAGTCTACTGTAAATGTGGTCAAGCAGTCCACATCTAGTGTATATGCTGTGGTCAGTCACTCAGTCCATTCTTTATAATTAATGGCCTTCGGTTGAAACTCGAGCCATGACGACTGGATGAATTAACAATCTTTAGGAAGATCAATCTTGCGCAAGACTAGATAGGTCCACTAGGATCTTCTCCACCATTATCTTGATAGTATCAATCCATTGGATTGGTTGCTGGTCTTGCTCTTTGCTTTCTTCCTTCTATACTTCAAAGTATGATGTCCTTTTCCAGTAATTGCGTCTTCCAGTCAATCCATAGACTAGTGTAAATGCTGTTGTCAGTCAGTCCACAACTAATTTAAATGCTGTGGACTGTCAGTCCTCGTAAATTTTGTGGTCAATTGGTCCACAGTGTAGTCTTAATACTGTGGTCAGTCTGTTGTAATCGCGGTATTGATTGCTACACCGCTTAATAGAAGGCTATTCTATGAAACAGAATAGGGGATTCCTCACTTTAGAATACAGAGGATAAGGAAAAGAAATGTTCCTTATGTCTCTACCTAAGATAAGGTTGTGTTATACTAGGAGTTGTGTATAGAAAATATACATATGTAAAACACTAACAGTAAATTCTCATGTATCAGGAAGGTGTTGTCACACCTCCGCAGGTCTAGAACTTATGCCTAGACCGACTATTATCAGTAATTAATATGAATATTAATTACCTGTTATGTGACTTTCCATATTCTATTCTTGGAGTCCACAAGGAAACATTTCAAATCCCACCATGTCAATGGGCGTCAGTCACCTGTAAATATTCAAAAGAGTGATAATATGTTCCTGCTACATGCTATACACACCAAAAAGTATAACACTCTAGGGCCAAAATTACTTATTTCGAAGATAAAGACTGTGGTCAGTCGGTCTGCATTTTATTATAAAAAATGTAGTCAGACAGTCCAGAGTCTATAACAAATTTTATGCTCAATCAGTTCACAGTCTACTGTAAATGTGGTCAGGCAGTCCACATCTAGTGTGTATGCTGTGGTCAGTCAGTCCACATCTAGTGTATATGCTGTGGTCGGTCATTCAGTCCACAGTGTAATTTTAATGTCTTTTGTAATCGCGGTATTGATTGTTACACCACTGATAACAAGGCTATTCTATGAAATAGAATAAGGGATTCCTCACTTTAGAAGACAGAGGTTGGCCCACAGTCTACTGTTAATATGATCAGGCAGTCCACACCTAGTGTTAATGCTGTGGTCAGTCAGTCTATTTTTTATTATTAACGGCCTTCGGTTGAAACTCGAGCCATGACGACTGGATGAATTAACGATCTTTGAGAAGATCAATTTTGTGCAAGACTAGATAGGTCCACTAGGGTTTTCTTCACCATTATCTTGATAGTGTCAATCCTTTGGATTGGTTGCTGGTCTTCCTCTTTGCCTACTTCCTTCTATTCCTCCGAGTATGATGTCCCTTTCCAGTAATTGCTGTCTTCCAGTCAATCCATAGACTAGTGTAAATGCTGTTGTCAGTCAGTCCACACCTAATTTAAATGCTGTGGATTGTCAGTCCTCGTAAATTTTGTGGTCAATTGGTCCACAGTGTAGTCTTAGCTGTGGTCAGTCTCTTGTAATCGCGGTATTGATTGTTGCACCGCTGATTACAAGGCTATTCTATGAAATAGAATAGGGGATTCCTCTTTTTAAAAGACAGAGGTTGGCCCACAGTCTAGTCTACTGTAAATGTGGTCAAGCAGTCCACACCTAGTGTGAATGCTGTGGTCAGTCAGCCCATTTTTTATTATTAACGGCCTTCAGTTGAAACTCCAGCCATGACGACTGGATGAATTAACAATCTTTAGGAAGATTATTTTTGTGAAAGACTACATAGGTCCAATAGGGTCTTCTCCACCGTTATCTTGATAGTGTCAATCCTTTGGATTGGCTGCTGGTCTTCCTCTTTGCTTTCTTCCTTCTATACTTCAAAGTATGATGTCCCTTTTCAGTAATTGCTGTCTTCAAGTCAATCCATAGACTAGTGTAAATGCTGTTGTCAGTCTGTCCACACCTAATTTAAATGCTGTGGACTGTCAGTCCTCGTAAATTTTGTGGTCAATTGGTCCACAGTGTAGTCTTAATAGTGAGGCCAGTCTCTTGTAATCGCGGTATTGATTGTTACACCGCTGATTACAAGGCTATTCTATGAAACAGAATAAGGGATTCCTCACTTTAGAATACAGAGGATAAGGAAAAGAAATGTTCCTTATGTCTCTACCTAAGATATGGTTGTGTTATACTAGGAGTTGTGTATAGAAAATATACATATGTAAACCACTAACAGTATATTCTCATGTATCAGAAAGGTGTCACACCTCCGCAGGTCTAGAACTTATGCCTAGACTGACTATTATCAGTAATTAATATGAATATTAATTACCTGTTATGTGACTTTCCACATTCTTTTCTTGGAGTTCACAAGGAAACATTTCAAATCCCACCATGTCAAAGGGCGTCAGTCACCTGTAAATATTCAAAAGAGTGATAATATGTTCCTGCTACATGCTATACACAACAAAAAGTATAACACTCTAGGACCAAAATTACTTATTTCAAAGATAAAGGCTGTGGTCAGTCGGTCTGCATTTTATTATAAAAACAGTAGCCAGACAGTCCATTTTAAATTTTATGCTCAATTGGTTCACAGTCTACTGTAAATGTGGTCAGGCAGTCCACATCTAGTGTATATGCTGTGGTCAGTCCATTTTTTATTATTAATGGCCTTTGGTAGAAACTCTAGCAATGATGTGTTAGGTGTTTGCTGGATTTGAAATGGGTTCAGAATCATCAGTGGATTCTGTGGTTTCCCATTCTGGTCCAGCCAGGGCTGATGCTGCTCAGCATCATTGTTGTTCCCAATGACTAGCTGGTGCACGAGATGTGCAGGTTGTCTCTTGGGTATTTGTACCTAGCAACATGAAGCATAGGTTGCGGAGGGAGACAGGGCTTCTGCAGCCTAAGTCCAGGATGCATCGCACTGAGCATGCCCGTGACATGGCGGACCGTGATTGGTGGTTTGGGAGTCAGCTGACCCGGTCACCTGGCACCGCCTGATTGGTCTTGGGTGACGTCACCAATGGTGCGACGGTGCGCAGGGCTTAATCTTTAAAAGACCCGCCCACAAACATGGCGGCGAGCTCTGATCTTTGAGCAATGATGGTGTGTGGACGCTTGGTCTCTTGGGCTCCACGTGTGTTTTAGTTTCTGCTAGGCAGGTGTAGTGGAAATAGGCAGGCTAGTTGAAATAGGCAGGTAGCTTCGTCTCACGGTCTGGCTCAGGCAAAGGGGTCGCCTTACACCCCAAGCAACCTGCTGACGCCCCAGGCTGCATCGCGGACCCCGGGTTCGGTTGCGTTCCATTATAATAAAGTTGTTTGCAATCGTCCCCTTAACAGTATCAGAGCGCCAGGGTCTTGCTAAACATGGCTGACAACCAGCAACTGCAGCGCTATATACAGCAACTTGAGGCCAGACTTAGGACTCTGGAACAAGCTGCCCCGGTCGCTGATATCACTGCAGTAGCTACCCTGGCAGCTTCTCAAGCAGCCAATCTGGTTAACACGGCTGCGGTGAATGCTGCGACTGCTGCAACTGCCCCATTACCCCGTTTTGCTCTCCCAGAAAAATTTTCTGGGGACAGTAAATCCTGCAGGGGTTTTATTAATTTATGCTCCATTCATTTGAAGAAGATGGAGGCACGGTTCCCCTCCGAAAGAGCCAAAGTGGGTTAATTCATCTCATTACTCTCCCACAGGGCTCTGGAGTGGGTTACTCCTCTTTGGGAGTGGAATGATCCGGTTGTGGCTAATGCGGGTCTTTTCCTTAAGACCCTAAAGAGTGTATTCCTAGGTCCTCAGGTCACGCATGATACGCTCTTAAGCTTCTTGCGTTGATCCAGGGTTCGGCCACTGCCAGCCACTATGCCATCCAGTTCAGAACCTTAGCGGCTGAACTGAATTGGCCTGAGCGGTCGCTTATCCCGGTGTTTTGGAGGGGGTTGGCAGGGCATATTAAAGATGCTCTAGCTACCAGAGAGATCCCAACCTCTCTGGAAGAGTTGATCACTCTCGCTAACCGAATAGATCTGCGTCATGCAGAACGCAAGTTAGAGCTGGAGGTTTCCAGACCTCGGTTTCGGTTGGCATCCTCTTTCTATAGACCTATCTCCAAACCCGCGGGTCTCGACCCGGAGCCTGAGGATATGGATATATCCCGGACTAAGTCTAAACCCCCTCGTTCCCGACCTGCACATCTCTTGGAGTACCCCCTTAATAAGCGTTCCAAGCGGTCGGGAAACGAGAGTGTCTAACCACCGTTGGAGGGGGTGTGTTAGATTCAGGGGTTTCCTCCTCCAAATTATTGTATGAGGTGACGTTGTCCTTCGGAACAACCATGGTTACTGCCAGGGCGTGGGTGGATTCTGGAGCTGATGGCAATTTTTTGTCATCAACATTTGCCCAGAGGCATGCCATCCCTATGGAGTTACTGCCCAAGCCAATGAACATCAGAGTGGTCAACGGTTCTCTGCTGGACACACAAATCACGCACCAGTCAGCCCCCCTCACCATGTCGTTTCCTCAGGGTCACCGGGAGGTTATCTCTTTCCTTATTATCCCCGGGGGATTAGGTGAGGTGCCCGAGACCCAGGCCATGTCGGACTATATCAAAGAGAACCTGGCCCGGGGGTTTATCTAAAAATCGGTCTCTCCTGCTGGAGCGGCGTTTTTCTTCGTCCAGAAGAGGGTGATTTACGTCCCTGCATTGATTACAGAGGACTAAATGCCATCACCATCAAAAATAAATACCCTCTGCCCCTTATTTCTGAACTATTCGACATGTTGCGAGGGGCTAACATCTTCACTAAATTGGACCAGCGAGGGGCCTATAATCTTGTGAGAATCCGTGAGGGTGACGAGTGGAAAACAGTCTTTAACACTCGTGATGGTCATTACGAGTATCTCGTCATGCCTTTCGGGTTATGCAATGCCCCTGCGGTTTTTCAAGATTTTGTCAACGATATCTTTCGGGATTTGCTGCTATCTTCCGTGGTAGTCTATCTTGATGATATCCTTATCTTTTCCCCGGACCTCTCCACACACAGAGAGGATGTTCGCAGAGTTTTTGAACGATTGCGAGCAAATTCTTTGTATTGTAAGCTGGAGAAGTGTCAGTTTGAACGAGAGTCTCTACCGTTCCTGGGCTACATCATATCCAGTAAGGGATTGGCTATGGACCCACAAAAGTTGGTGGCTGTACAGAACGGCAGGAGCCCCACTCCCTTAAAGCGGTACAACGCTTCATGGGCTTTATCAACTACTACCGGCAGTTCATACCACATTTTTCCACACTGGTGTCTCCTTTAGCCGCTTTAACCAGGAAGGGGGCCAATCACAAGAATTGGTCTAAGGAGACATCCGAGGTGTTCCAGGAGATTAAGTCCTAATTTTCTAGAGCTCCCATTCTCCATCGCCCGGATGTGGACAAGCCATTTTTCCTGGAGGTCGATGCCTCCTCTGTGGGAGCAGGAGCGGTTCTCTCTCAAAAGAATGAACAGGGTCGGACAAGGCCATGTTTTATCTTCTCCAAGACCTTCTCTCCAGCAGAGAAGAATTATACGATTGGTGACAAAGAGTTACTTGCTATTAAGATGGCTTTTTCGGAATGGAGGTACCTCTTGGAGGGAGCTAAACATCCTTTCGTGGTATATTCCGATCATAAAAATCTTTCGTACCTACAGGCGGCGCAGCGACTTAACCCGAGGCAGGCCAGGTGGTCTCTTTTCTTTTTCCGGTTCAATTTCTCTATTCACTTTTTAAAAGGGGAAAAGAACCCCCGGGCGGACGCTTTGTCCCAGTCTATGGATACGGCTGAGGATGAGGACGAGCCCAGGCTTATTTTTCCTCCAGAGTGTATGCGGACGGTGGCTCCAGTGTCTCTAAACCAGGTCCCTCCCGGGAGGACATTCGTTCCTCCTAATTTACAGAATGAGGTACTCTCCTGGGCACATGCCTCTAAGATCGGAGGTCATTTTGGGGTCAAACATACCACGGAGTTTCTCCAACGGTCTTATTGGTGGCCTTGGTTATCCCAGGACGTTAAAGAATATGTCCAAGCGTGTGTCTCCTGTGCAAGAAACAAATCGTCCCGTCAGAAGCCGGCTGGTCTTCTTCATCCGTTACCCGTGGCGGATAGACCTTGGGAGCTGGTTGGGATGGATTTTATTGTCGAGTTACCTAAGTCCCGGGGAAACGTGACAATATGGGTGGTGTCTGACCATTTTTCTAAGATGGTTCACCTGGTTCCTCTGCCTAGGGTTCCCTCTTCCCAGGTTCTGGCATCACTGTTCATTTGTCACGTTTTCTGTCTCCACGGAATGCCTGATAGGATAGTCTGTGAACGGGGTCCACAGTTTTCCTCCCGGTTCTGGAAAGAATTGTGTAATTTGCTTAGCATTGAACTGAATCTTTCTACTGCCTATCACCCGGAGACCAATGGTCTGGTGGAACGCACTAACCAGACGCTTGTGACATACTTGCGTCATTTCGTTTCGGCCAACCAGAATGACTGGGCGATATTGCTCCCCTGGCCAGAGTTTGCCCTAAACAACGCTGTGGCAGATTCCACAGGTCAGACTCCGTTTCTCCTAAATAATGGCCAACATCCGCGAGTCCCGGTTCCTATGCCAGTTTCCTCTGTGGAACCTGGGGTCAGAGATTGGGCTCTGGAGGCGCGGGAGGTTTGGGATCATACCCAGGATGCGATATTGGCCTCCAAGAATCGGATGAGAGAGTCGGCTGACACTCATCGCCGTCCAGCCCCCGTATTCTCCCCGGGCGACAGGGTGTGGCTCGCGGCTCGCAATATCAGAGTACGCGGGGAATCCGCTAAGTTAGCCCCCCGTTTTATTGGTCCTTTCAGAATTTTGGCCCAAATAAACCCCGTTGTGTACCTGTTACAGTTACCACGACACATGAGGATTCACAACACTTTTCATGTTTCGCTCCTTAAGTCGGTTCGCCTGTCGAAATTCTCGGAACCCCAACCTGCTCCAGACTCCAGGGGTGATGATTTCGAGGTACAGGCGATTGTGGGGTCTAAGATGGTTCATGGAAAAAAATATTACCTCGTACACTGGAGGGGCCATGGATCTGAGGATTGTTCATGGGAACCAGTGGACCACATTCATGCTCCATTGCTCATTGAGGAATATGAGTGTCAAGTGGAGGGGGATGTTAAAAGGGGTGATAATGTAAAGCGTCGGGTGTTTGCTGGATCTGAAATGGGTTCAGATTCATCAGTGGATTCTGTGGTCTCCCATTCTGGTCCAGCTGGGGCAAATGCTGCTCAGCATTGTTGTCGGTCCCAATGCCTAGCTGGTGCATGAGATGTGCAGGTTGTTTCTTGGGTATTTGTGCCTAGCAACATGAAGCATAGGTTGCAGAGGGAGACAGGGCTTCTGCAGCCTAAGTCCAAGATGCATCGCACTGAGCATGCCCGTGACATGGCGGACCGTGATTGGTGGTTTGGGAGTCAGCTGACCCGGTGACCTGGCACCGCCTGATTGGTCGCGGGTGACGTCACCAATGGTACGACGGTGGGCAGGGCTTAATCTTTAAAAGACCCGCCCACAAACATGGCGGCGCGCTCTGATCTTTGAGCAATGATGGTGTTGTGTGGACGCTTGGTCTCTTGGGCTCCACGTGTGCTTTAGTTTCTGCTAGGCAGGTGTAGTGGAAGTAGGCACGCTAGTTGAAATAGGCAGGTAGCTTCGTATCACGGTCTGGCTCAGGCAAAGGGGTCGCCTTACACCCCAAGCAGCCTGCAGACGCCCTATCTCTGATAACACCTGTAAGCCACGTGGAGTGATACTCCTCAGTCTGGTAGCACGCCGGCTGGAGGCACGTATGCACCGGCGTGAGTCACACATGCATCCAAGCGCCAACAGCGTAGTCCCTGTGCTGCAACAGGTCTACAGATATATTATTTATCGCACATCTCCCGTGTCGTTAACGGAGAAAGTGCGAATCCCTATTCCCGTTCCGGTGTGCTGTAACACGGAGGGGATTGTTATTTAAGTTGGTTGTTTCATTCTCACCCAGAAGGTGTTCGGCCGCAGTCCTCCAGGCCGCATCGCGGACCCCGGGTTCGGTTGCGTTCCATTATAATAAAGTTGTTTGCAACCGTTCCCTTAACATGACGACTGGATGAATTAACGATCTTTGGAAAGATCAATTTTGTGCAAGACTAGATAGGTCCACTAGGGCTTTCTTCACCATTATCTAGATATTGTCAATCCTTTGGATTGGTTGCTGGTCTTCCTCCTTGCCTACTTCCTTCTATTCTTCTGAGTATGATGTCCTTTTCCAGTAATTGCTCTCTTCCAGTCAATCCATAGACTAGTGTAAATGCTGTTGTCAGTCAGTCCACACCTAATTTAAATGCTGATTACAAAGCTATTCTATGAAACAGAATAAGGGATTCCTCACTTTAGAAGACAGAGGATAATGAAAAGAAATGTTCCTTATGTCTCTACCTAAGATATGGTTGTGTTATACTAGGAGTTGTGTATAGAAAATATACATATGTAAACCACTAACAGTATATTCTCATGTATCAGAGAGGTGTTGTCACACCTCCGCAGGTCTAGAACTTATGCCTAGACTGACTATTATCAGTAATTAATATGAATATTAATTACCTGTTATGTGACTTTCCACATTCTTTTCTTGGAGTCCACAAGGAAACATTTCAAATCCCACCAAGTCAAAGGACATCAGTCACCTGTAAATTTTCAAAAGAGTGATAATATGTTCCTGCTACATGCTATACACACCAAAAAGTATAACACTCTAGGGCCAAAATTACTTATTTCAAAGATAAAGGCTGTGGTCAGTCGGTTTGCATTTTATTATAAAAATTGTAGTCAGATAGTCCACAGTCTATTTTAAATTTTCTGCTCAATCGTTTCACAGTATACTGTAAATGTGATCAGGCAGTCCACATCTAGTGTATATGCTGTGTAACATCCCTGGCGGCATTCTTGCATGGTGCACCACCTCCCACCATGCAAGACCGCAATCTTACCCTTCAGTCCAGCCTGCAAGCCGTGTTCCTGTTCATGCTGTGTGCATTCCTCTTGACTGTCTGCTTAGGGCTGCGGCCCGGTTAGTTTCTGATTCTTATAGCTGCTGTGGGCACACCCCTAATGCGTCTCCAGCTTATTGCTGTCAGTCACTAGATATTTAAACCCCCTCCACCCAGAAGGAGGTGCCTGTGCAACACATTCACTCAGTTTGTTCTTGCAACTGTATTGCCAGGTCCTGTCCTCTTACCTGTATCTTCTAGTCTGTGTCCGCCATCTCTGGTGGCTGTATACCCAGACCTGTTACCTGTGTCTTCTAGTCCATCTCCGCCATCTCTGGGGGCTGTATACTCAGACCCGTTTCTGTATCTCGTTGCAGTAGCAGTTCCTGTCTGAACTGTCTCCTAGTCTGTTACTTGTTTTGTCTTTATGTCCGTACCCTCCCTTTTCCTGCATTGACTGAACCTGCACCTAGCTCCAATTCGTTGTCTCTGTATTTATGTTTGTGAGTTTTGTGTCAACTAGCTACTTCATTGTAAGTACCTTGTGTGTATCTAGTTCTGCTTGTCTCCTTTCCCTTCCTTTGTATCTACCTTCTGTGTTCTAGCCATCTTTCTGAATTCTCCTATGTGTTCCAGGGGAACAGAGCCCTGTCCTCTCTGCCTGCTTCGTCAGCCCTGTTCTGCTCTGCCTTGTCCACTGCTCGAGCGGTTCCTTTCTGCTCTGCCTTGTATACCGCACCTGCGGTTTAGCTCTGCTCCGCTTGTTCTCCGCGTCTGCGTTTTTTTTGCTCTGCTTTGCTTGTCTACCGCATCTGCGGGTTTTGCTCTGTTCAGCTTTGTCTACCTCATCTGCGGTTTTGCTCTGCTTTGCTTGTCTACCTCATCTGTGGTTTTGCTCTGCTTTGCTTGTCTACCGCATCTGCGGGTTTTGCTCTGCTCAGCTTTGTCTACCGCATCTGCGGTTTTGCTCTGCTCAGCTTTGTCTACCGCATCTGCGGTTTTGCTCTGCTTTGCTTGTCTACCGCATCTGCGGGTTTTGCTCTGCTCAGCTTTGTCTACCGCATCTGCGGTTTTGCTCTGCTCAGCTTTGTCTACAGCATCTGCGGTTTTGCTCTGCTTTGCTTGTCTACCGCATTTGCGGGTTTTGCTCTGCTCAGCTTGTCTACCGCATCTGCGGGTTTTGCTCTGCTCAGCTTGTCTACCGCATGTGCGGTTTTGCTCTCTGCCTAGTCTACCGCTCCGTCGGTTCCTTTCTGCTTTGCCGTGTTCACCGCACCTGCGGTTTAGATTTGCTCTGCTAGCTCACCGCTCCGGCGGTTCCTCTTTGCTCTGCCTTGTTCACCGCACTTGCGGTTTAATTCTGCTCTGCCTTGTCCTCCGCTCCGGCGGTTTTGCTTTACTCTACTTGTCTACCGCGTCTCCGGCTCTGTTCCTGTCTCCCAGTCTGTACTGGACTCTATCCAGCTTGGGCTCCAACCTGCTAGTACCCACCTGTCCGCACTCCAGCCATGCTTGCTAGTACCCCATCTGTCTGCACACCAGCCTTGCTTACTAGTACCCCCCCTGTCTGCATACCTGCCATGCCTTCCAGTGCCCACCTGTCTGTATGCCAGCTTAACCTGCCTGTTCCTGCATTCTCCAGTGTGGGTCAACAGCTGTGACCGGGGTATGACCTGGTGTAGCACCTGGTCCCTCTGCTCGGTTCCTTCTTGGTTCACGGAGTCGTTAGCCGCCGTGCTACCTTGGTCGGATCGGGTTGATACTTAGTTACGCCCCTCCAAGCACTCCTCGGTTCATGGTACAGTGGGAACACTAATCATGCTCACGCCTGTCAGACCGGGCGTGAGCGTAACATGCTGTGGTCAGTCAGTCCATTCTTTATAATTAATGGCCTTGGGTTGAAACTCGAGCCATGACGACTTGATGAATTAATGATCTCAAGGAAGATCAATCTTGTGCAAGACTAGATAGGTCCACTAGGGTCTTCTTCACCATTATCTTGATAGTATCAATCCATTGGATTGGTTGCTGGTCTTGCTCTTTGCTTTCTTCCTTCTATACTTCAAAGTCTGATGTCCTTTTCCATTGATTGCTGTCTTCCAGTCAATCCTTAGACTAGTGTAAATGCTGTTGTCAGTCAGTCCACAACTAATTCAAACGCTGTGGACTGTCAGTCCTTTTAAATGTTGTGGTCATTCAGTCCACAGTGTAGTCTTAGTAGTGTGGTCAGTCTCTTGTAATTGCGGTATTGATTGTTACACCGCTGATTACAAGGCTATTCTATGAAATAGAATAGGGGATTCCTCACTTTAGAAGACAGAGGTTGGCCCACAGTCTACTGTAAATATGATCAGGCAGTCCACACCTAGTGTGAATGCTGTGGTCAGTCAATCCATTTTTTATTATTAACGGCCTTCGGTTGAAACTCGAGCTATGAAGACTGGATGAATTAATGATCTTTGGGAAGATCAATTTTGTGAAAGACTAAATAGGTCCACTAGGGTCTTCTACACCATTATCTTGATAGTGTCAATCCTTTGGATTGGTTGCTGGTCTTCCTCTTTGCTTTCTTCCTTCTATACTTCATAGTATGATGTCCTTTTCCATTGATTGCTGTCTTCCATTCATCCTTAGACTAGTGTAAATGCTGTTGTCAGTCAGTCCACAACTAATTCAAACGCTGTGGACTGTCAGTCCTTTTAAATGCTGTGGACTGTCAGTCCTTTAAAATGCTGTGGTCATTCAGTCCACAGTGTAGTCTTAATACTGTGGTCAGTCTCTTGTAATCGCGGTATTGATTGTTACACCGCTGATTACAAGGCTATTCTATGAAACAGAATAAGAAATTCCTCACTTTAGAAGACAGAGGATAAGGAAAAGAAATGTTCCTTATGTCTCTACCTAAGATATGGTTGTGTTATACTATGAGTTGTGTATAGAAAATATACATATGTAAACCACTAACAGTATATTCTCATGTATCAGAAAGGTGTTGTCACACCTCCGCAGGTCTAGAACTTATGCCTAGACCGACTATTATCAGTAATTAATATGAATATTAATTACCTGTTATGTGACTTTCCACATTCTTTTCTTGGAATCCACAAGGAAACATTTCAAATCCCACGATGTCAATGGGCGTCAGTCACCTGTAAATATTCAAAAGAGTGATAATATGTTCCTGCTACATGCTATACACACCAAAAAGTATAACACTCTAGGGCCAAAATTACTTATTTCAAAGATAAAGACTGTGGTCAGTCGGTCTGCATTTTATTATAAAAATTGTAGTCAGACAGTGCACAGTCTATTTTAAATTTTATGCTCAATCGGTTCACAGTCTACTGTAAATGTGGTCAGGCAGTCCACATCTAGTGTATATGCTGTGGTCAGTCAGTCAGTCCATTCTTTATATTTAATGGCCTTCGGTTGAAACTCGAGCCATGACGACTTGATGAATTAATGATCTTTAGGAAGATCAATCTTGTGCAAGACTAGATAGGTCCACTAGGGTCTTCTTCACCATTATCTTGATAGTATCAATCAATTGGATTGGTTGCTAGTCTTCCTCTTTGCTTTCCTCCTTCTATATTTCAAAGTATGATGTCCTTTTCCAGTGATTGCTGTTTTCCATTCAATCCTTAGACTAGTGGAAATGCTGTTGTCAGTCAGTCCACAACTAATTCAAACGCTGTGGACTGTCAGTCCTTTTAAATGTTGTGGTCATTTAGTCCACAGTGTAATTTTAATACTGTGGTCAGTCTCTTGTAATCGCGGTATTGATTGTTACACCGCTGATTACAAGGCTATTCTATGAAATAGAATAAGGGATATCTCACTTTAAAAGACAGAGGTTGGCCCACAGTCTAGTCTACTGTAAATATGATCAGGCAGTCCACACCTAGTGTGAATGCTGTGGTCAGTCAGTCCATTTTTTATTATTAACGGCCTTGGGTTGAAATTTGAGCCATGACGACTGGATGAATTAACGATCTTTAGGAAGATCAATTTTGTGAAAGACTACATAGGTCCACTAGGCTCTTCACCACCGTTATCTTGATAGTATCAATCCTTAGGATTGGCTGCTGGTCTTCCTCTTTGCTTTCTTCCTTCTATACTTCAAAGTATGATGTCCTTTTCCAGTGATTGCTGTCTTCCAGTCAATCCTTAGACTAGTGTAAATGCTGTTGTCAGTCAGTCCACAACTAATTCAAACGCTGTGGACTGTCAGTCCTTTAAAATGCTGTGGTCATTCAGTCCACAGTGTAGTCTTAATAATGTGGTCAGTCTCTTGTAATCCCGGTATTGATTGTTACACCGCTGATTACAAGGCTATTCTATGAAATAGAATAAGGGATTCCTCCTTTTAAAAGACAGAGGTTGGCCAACAGTCTAGTCTATTGTAAATGTAGTCAAGCAGTCCACACCTAGTGTGAATGCTATACTCAGGCAGTCCACACCCAGTGTGAATGCTGTGGTCAGTCAGCCCATTTTTTATTAACGGCCTTCGGATGAAACTCGAGCCATGACGACTGGATGAATTAACGATCTATAGGAAGATCAATTTTGTGAAAGACTACTTAGGTCCAGTAGGGTCTTCTCCACCGTTATCTTGATAGTGTCAATTCTTTGGATTGGTTGCTGGTCTTACTCTTTGCTTTCTTTCTTCTATACTTCAAAGTATGATGTCCTTTTCCAGTGATTGCTGTCATACAGTCAATCCTTAGACTAGTGTAAATGCTGTTGTCAGTCAGTCCACACCTAATTTAGATGCTGTGGACTGTCAGTCCTCGTAAATTTTGTTGTCAATTGGTCCACAGTGTAGTCTTAATGCTGTGGTCAGTCTCTTGTAATCGCGGTATTGATTGTTACACCGCTGATTACAAGGCTATTCTATGAAACAGAATAAGGGATTCCTCACTTTAGAATACAGAGGATAAGGAAAAGAAATGTTCCTTATGTCTCTACCTAAGATATGGTTGTGTTATACTAGGAGTTGTGTATAGAAAATATACATATGTAAACCACTAACAGTATATTCTCATGTATCAGAAAGGTGTTGTCACACCTCCGCAGGTCTAGAACTTATGCCTAGACCGACTATTATCAGTAATTAATATGAATATTAATTACCTGTTATGTGACTTTCCACATTCTTTTCTTGGAGTCCACAGGAAACATTTCAAATCCCACCATGTCAAAGGGCGTCAGTCACCTGTAAATATTCAAAAGAGTGATAATATGTTCCTGCTACATGCTATACACAACAAAGAGCATAACACTCTAGGGCCAAAATTACTTATTTCAAAGATAAAGACTGTGGTCAGTCGGTCTGCATTTTATTATAAAAATTGTAGTCAGACAGTCCACTCTAAATTTTATGCTCAATTGGTTCACAGTCTACTGTAAATGTGGTCTGGCAGTCCACATCTAGTGTATATGCTGTGGTCAGTCCATATTTTATTATTAAAGGCCTTTGGTAGAAACTCTAGCAATGATGTGTTGGGTGTTTGCTGGATCTGAAATGGGTTCAGAATCATCTGTGGATTCTATGGTCTACCATTCTGGTCCAGCCAGGGCAGATGCTGCTCAGCATCATTATCAGTCCCAACGACTAGCTGGTGCACGAGATGTGCAGGTTGTCTCTTGGGTATTTGTGCCTAGCAACATGAAGCATAGGTTGCGGAGGGAGACAGGGCTTCTGCAGCCTAAGTCCAGGATGCATCGCACTGAGCATGCCCGTGACATGGCGGACCGTGATTGGTGGTTTGGGAGTCAGCTGACCCGGTGACCTGGCACCGCCTGATTGGTCGTGGGTGACGTCACCAATGGTGCGACGGTGCGCAGGGCTTAATCTTTAAAAGACCCGCCCACAAACATGACTGCGCGCTCTGATCTTTGAGCAATGATGGTGTGTGGACGCTTGGTCTCTTGGGCTCCACGTGTGTTTTATTTTCTGCTAGGCAGGTGTAGTGGAAATAGGCAGGCTAGTTGAAATAGGCAGGTAGCTTCGTCTCACGGTCTGGCTCAGGCAAAGGGGTCGCCTTACACCCCAAGCAGCCTGCAGACCCCCCAGGCTGCATCGCGGACCCCGGGTTCGGTTGCGTTCCATTATAATAAAGTTGTTTGCAATCGTCCCCTTAACAGTATCAGAGCGCCAGGGTCTTACTGAACATGGCTGACAAACAGCAACTGCAGCGCTATATACAGCAACTTGAGGCCAGACTTAGGACTCTGGAACAAGCTGCCCCGGTCGCTGATATCACTGCAGTAGCTACCCTGGCAGCTTCTCAAGCAGCCAATCTGGTTAACACGGCTGCGGAGAATGCTGCGACAGCTGCAACTGCCCCATTACCCCGTTTTGCTCTCCCAG
The DNA here is from genome assembly GCF_046119375.1 of Phyllobates terribilis. Taxonomy (NCBI): domain Eukaryota; kingdom Metazoa; phylum Chordata; class Amphibia; order Anura; family Dendrobatidae; genus Phyllobates; species Phyllobates terribilis. The sequence continues at coordinate 753,331,952 of NW_027362764.1, forward strand.
AAAAATTTTCTGGGGACAGTAAATCCTGCAGGGGTTTTATTAATTTATGCTCCATTCATTTGAAGATGATGGAGGCACGGTTCCCAAAGTGGGTTATTTCATCTCATTACTCTCCCACAGGGCTCTGGAGTGGGCTACTCCTCTATGGGAGCGGAATGATCCGGTTGTGGCTAATGCGGGTCTTTTCCTTAAGACCCTAAAGAGTGTGTTCCTAGGTCCTCAGGTCATGCATGATACGCTCTTAAGCTTCTTGCGTTGATCCAGGGTTCGGCCACTGCCAGCCACTATGCCATCCAGTTCAGAACCTTAGCGGCTGAACTGGATTGGCCTGAGCGGTCGCTTATGCCGGTGTTTTGGAGGGGGTTGGCAGGGCATATTAAAGATGCTCTAGCTACCAGAGAGATCCCAAGCTCTCTGAAAGAGTTGATCACTCTCGCTAACCGAATAGATCTGCGTCATGCAGAACGCAAGTTAGAGCTGGAGGTTTCCAGACCCCGGTTTCGGAGAATTTCTTCCTGGGGTAAGAATTGTGTGCCTCAATGTATGGTTACAGCCGCCCGGAGGGTAGTCTCAGAGCCTTCTCCCGACTTGTCCGCTCTGCCAGTACAATATCGTAGTTTTGCGGACGTCTTTTCCAAAAAGGGTGCAGAGACTCTACCCCCCCACCGACCGTATGACTGTCCTATTGACTTGGTCCCCGGTACGGAGCCCCCTTGCGGTAGGGTTTATCCCCTCTCTGTACCCGAGACCCAGGCCATGTCAGACTATATCAAAGAGAACCTGGCCCGGGGGTTTATCTGAAAATCGGTCTCTCCTGCTGGAGCGGGGTTTTTCTTCATCCAGAAGAGGGTGATTTACGTCCCTGCATTGATTACAGAGGACTAAATGCCATCACCATCAAAAATAAATACCCTCTGCCCCTTATTTCTGAACTATTCGACATGTTGCGAGGGGCTAACATCTTCACTAAATTGGACCAGCGAGGGGCCTATAATCTTGTGCGAATCCGTGAGGGTGACGAGTGGAAAACAGCCTTTAACACTCGTGATGGTCATTACGAGTATCTCGTCATGCCTTTCGGGTTATGCAATGCCCCTGCGGTTTTTCAAGATTTTGTCAACGATATCTTTCGGGATTTGCTGCTATCTTCCGTGGTAGTCTATCTTGATGATATCCTTATCTTTTCCCCGGACCTCTCCACACACAGAGAGGATGTTCGCAGAGTTTTTGAACGATTGCGAGCAAATTCTTTGTATTGTAAGCTGGAGAAGTGTCAGTTTGAACGAGAGTCTCTACCGTTCCTGGGCTACATCATATCCAGTAAGGGATTGGCTATTGACCCACAAAAGTTGGTGGCGGTACAGAACTGGCAGGAGCCCCACTCCCTTAAAGCGGTACAACGCTTCATGGGCTTTATCAACTGCTACCGGCAGTTCATACCACATTTTTCCACACTGGTGGCTGCTTTAGCCGCTTTAACCAGGAAGGGTGCCAATCCCAAGAATTGGTCTAAGGAGACATCCGAGGCGTTCCAGGAGATTAAGTCCTATTTTTCTAGAGCTCCCATTCTCCATCGCCCGGATGTGGACAAGCCATTTTTCCTGGAGGTCGATGCCTCCTCTGTGGGAGCAGGAGCGGTTCTCTCTCAAAAGAATGAACAGGGTCGGACAAGACCATGTTTTTTCTTCTCCAAGACCTTCTCTCCAGCAGAGAAGAATTATACGATTGGTGACAAAGAGTTACTTGCTATTAAGATGGCTTTTTCGGAATGGAGGTACCTCTTGGAGGGAGCTAAACATCCTTTCGTGGTATATTCCGATCATAAAAATCTTTCGTACCTACAGACGGCGCAGCGTCTTAACCCGAGGCAGGCCAGGTGGTCTCTTTTCTTTTCCCGGTTCAATTTCTGTATTCACTTTTTAAAAGGGGAAAAGAACCCCCGGGCGGATGCTTTGTCCCGGTCTATGGATACCGTTGAGGATGAGGACGAGCCCAGGCTTATTTTTCCTCCAGAGTGTATGCGGACGGTGGCTCCAGTGTCTCTAAACCAGGTCCCTCCCGGGAGGACATTCGTTCCTCCTAATTTACAGAATGAGGTACTCTCCTGGGCACATGCCTCTAAGATCGGAGGTCATTTTGGGGACAAACGTACCACGGAGTTTCTCCAACGGTCGTATTGGCGGCCTCGGTTATCCCAGGACATTAAAGAATATGTCCAAGCGTGTGTCTCCTGTGCAAGAAACAAATCGTCCCGTCAGAAGCCGGCTGGTCTTCTTCATCCGTTACCCGTGGCGGATAGACCTTGGGAGCTGGTTGGGATGGATTTTATTGTCGAGTTACCTAAGTCCTGGGGAAACGTGACAATATGGGTGGTGTCTGACCATTTTTCTAAGATGGTTCACCTGGTTCCTCTGCCTAGGGTTCCCTCTTCCCGTGTTCTGGTATCACTGTTCATTTGTCACGTTTTCCGTCTCCACGGAATGCCTGATAGGATTGTCTGTGAAAGGGGTCCACAGTTTTCCTCCCGGTTCTGGAAAGAATTGTGTAATTTGCTTAGCATTGAACTGAAGCTTTCTACTGCCTATCACCCGGAGACCAATGGTCTGGTGGAACGCACTAACCAGACGCTTGTGACATACTTGCGTCATTTCGTTTCGGCCAACCAGAATGACTGGGCGATATTGCTCCCCTGGGCAGAGTTTGCCCTAAACAACGCTGTGGCAGATTCCACAGGTCAGACTCCGTTTCTCCTAAATAATGGCCAACATCCGCGAGTCCCGGTTCCTATGCCAGTTTCCTCTGTGGAACCTGGGGTCAGAGATTGGGCTCTGGAGGCGCGGGAGGTTTGGGATCATACCCAGGATGCGATATTGGCCTCCAAGAATCGAATGAGAGAGTCGGCTGACACTCATCGCCGTCCAGCCCCCGTATTCTCCCCGGGCGACAGGGTGTGGCTCGCGGCTCGCAATATCAGAGTACGCGGGGAATCCGCTAAGTTTGCCCCCCATTTTATTGGTCCTTTCAGAATTTTGGCCCAAATAAACCCCGTTGTGTACCGGTTACAGTTACCACGACACATGAGGATTCACGACACTTTTCATGTGTCGCTCCTTAAGCCGGTTTGCCTGACCAAATTCTCGGAACCCCAACCTGCTCCAGACTCCAGGGGTGATGATTTCGAGGTACAGGCGATTGTGGGGTCTAAGATGGTTCGTGGAAAAAAATATTACCTTGTACACTGGAGGGGCCATGGATCTGAGGATTGTTCATGGGAACCAGTGGACCACATTCATGCTCCATTGCTCATTGAGGAATATGAGTGTCAAGTGGAGGGGGATGTTAGAAGGGGGGATAATGTTAGGTGTTGGGTGTTTGCTGGATCTGAAATGGGTTCAGAATCATCAGTGGATTCTGTGGTCTCCCATTCTGGTCCAGCTGGGGCAAATGCTGCTCAGCATCGTCATCAGTCCCAACGCCTAGCTGGTGCAGGTTGTCTCTTGGGTATTTGTGCCTAGCAACATGAAGCATAGGTTGCGGAGGGAGACAGGGCTTCTGCAGCCTAAGTCTAAGATGCATCGCACTGAGCATGCCCGTGACATGGCGGACCGTGATTGGTGGTTTGGGAGTCAGCTGACCCGGTGACCTGGCACCGCCTGATTGGTCGCGGGTGACGTCACCAATGGTGCGACGGTGGGCAGGGCTTAATCTTTAAAAGACCCGCCCACAAACATGGCGGCGCGCTCTGATCTTTGAGCAATGATGGTGTTGTGTGGACGCTTGGTCTCTTGGGCTCCACGTGTGCTTTAGTTTCTGCTAGGCAGGTGTTCTGGAAGTAGGCAGGCTAGTTGGAATAGGCAGGTAGCTTCGTCTCACGGTCTGGCTCAGGCAAAGGGGTTGCCTTACACCCCAAGCAGCCTGCAGACGCCCTATCCCTGATAACACCTGTAAGCCACGTGGAGTGATACTCCTCAGTCTGGTAGCACGCCGGCTGGAGGCACGTATGCGCCGGCGTGAGTCACACATGCATCCAAGCGCCAACAGAGTAGTAGTCCCTGTGCTGCAACAGGTCTACAGATATATTATTTATCACACATCTCCCGTGCCGTTAACGGAGAAAGTGCGAATCCCTATTCCCGTTCCGGTGTGCTGTAACACGGAGGGGATTGTTATTTAAGTTGGTTGTTTCCTTCTCACCCAGAAGGTGTTCGGCCGCAGTCCTCCAGGCCGCATCGCGGACCCCGGGTTCGGTTGCGTTCCATTATAATAAAGTTCTTTGCAACCGTCCCCTTAACATGACGACTGGATGAATTAACGATCTTTGGAAAGATCAATTTTGTGCAAGACTAGATGGGTCCACTAGGGTTTTCTTCACCATTATCTAGATAGTGTAAATCCTTTGGATTGGTTGCTGGTCTTCCTCTTTGCCTACTTCCTTCTATTCTTCCGAGTATGATGTCCCTTTCCAGTAATTGCTATCTTCCAGTCAATCCATAGACTAGTGTAAATGCTGTTGTCAGTCAGTCCACACCTAATTTAAATGCTGATTACAAATCTATTCTATGAAACAGAATAAGGGATTCCTCACTTTAGAAGACTGAGGATAATGAAAAGAAATGTTCCTTATGTCTCTACCTAAGATATGGTTGTGTTATACTAGGAGTTGTGTATAGAAAATATACATATGTAAACCACTAACAGTATATTCTCATGTATCAGAAAGGTGTTGTCACACCTCCGCAGGTCTAGAACGTATGCCTAGACTGACTATTATCAGTAATTAATATGAATATTAATTACCTGTTATGTGACTTTCCACATTCTTTTCTTGGAGTCCACAAGGAAACATTTTAAATCTCACCAAGTCAAAGGGCATCAGTCACCTGTAAATATTCAAAAGAGTGATAATGTATAACAGTCTAGGGCCAAAATTACTTATTTCAAAGGTAAAGGCTGTGGTCAGTCGGTTTGCATTCTATTATAAAAATTGTAGTCAGATAGTCCACAGTCTATTTTAAATTTTCTGCTCAATCGTTTCACATTATACTGTAAGTGTGGTCAGGCAGTCCACATCTAGTGTATATGCTGTGTAACATCCCTGGCGGCATGCTTGCATGGTGCACCACCTCCCACCATGCAAGACCGCAATCTTACCCTTCACTCCAGCCTGCAAGCCGTGTTCCTGTTCATGCTGTGTGCATTCCTCTTGACTGTCTGCTTCGGGCGGCGGCCCGGTTAGTTTCTGATTCTTATAGCTGCTGTGGGCACACCCCTAATGCATCTCCAGCTTATTGCTGTCAGTCACTAGATATTTAAACCCCCTCCACCCAGAAGGAGGTGCCTGTGCAACACCTTCACTCAGTTTGTTCTTGCAACTGTATTGCCAGTTCCTGTCCACTTACCTGTATCTTCTTGTCTGTGTCCGCCATCTCTGGTGGCTGTATACCCAGACCTGTTACCTGTGTCTTCTAGTCCATCTGCGCCATCTCTGGGGGCTGTATACCCAGACCCGTTTCTGTATCTCGTTGCAGTAGCAGTTCCTGTCTGAACTGTCTCCTAGTCTGTTACTTGTTTTGTCTTTATGTCCGTACCCTCCCTTTTCCTGCATTGACTGAACCTGCACCTAGCTCCAATTCGTTGTCTCTGTACTTCTGTTTGTGAGTTTTGTGTCAACTAGCTACTTCATTGTAAGTACCTTGTGTGTATCTAGTTCTGCTTGTCTCCTTTCCCTTACTTTGTATCTACCTTCTGTGTTCTAGCCATCTTTCTGTATTCTCCTATGTGTTCCATGGGAACAGAGCCCTGTCCTCTCTGCCTGCTTCGTCAGCCCTGTTCTGTTCTGCCTTGTCCACTGCTCGAGCGGTTCCTTTCTGCTCTGCCTTGTATACCGCACCTGCGGTTTAGCTCTGCTCCGCTTGTTCTCCGCGTCTGCGTTTTTTTTGCTCTGCTTGCTTGTCTACCGCATCTGCGGGTTTTGCTCTGCTCAGCTTTGTCTACCGCATCTGCGGTTTTGCTCTGCTTTGCTTGTCTACCTCATCTGTGGTTTTGCTCTGCTTTGCTTGTCTACCGCATCTGCGGGTTTTGCTCTGCTCAGCTTTGTCTACCGCATCTGCGGTTTTGCTCTGCTCAGCTTTGTCTACCGCATCTGCGGTTTTGCTCTGCTTTGCTTGTCTACCGCATCTGCGGGTTTTGCTCTGCTCAGCTTTGTCTACCGCATCTGCGGTTTTGCTCTGCTCAGCCTTGTCTACCGCATCTGCGGTTTTGCTCTGCTCAGCTTTGTCTACCGCATCTGCGGTTTTGCTCTGCTTTGCTTGTCTACCGCATCTGCGGGTTTTGCTCTGCTCAGCTTTGTCTACCGCATCTGCTTTTTTGCTCTGCTCAGCTTTGTCTACCGCATCTGCGGTTTTGCTCTGCTTTGCTTGTCTACCACATCTGCGGGTTTTGCTCTGCTCAGCTTTGTCTACCGCATCTGCGGTTTTGCTCTGCTCTGCCTTGTCTACAGCATCTGCCGTTTTGCTCTGCTCAGCTTTGTCTACAGCATCTGCGGTTTTGCTCTGCTTTGCTTGTCTCCCGCATTTGCGGGTTTTGCTCTGCTCAGCTTGTCTACCGCATTTGCGGGTTTTGCTCTGCTCAGCTTGTCTACCGCATCTGCGGTTTTGCTCTCTGCCTAGTCTACCGCTCCGTCGGTTCCTTTCTGCTTTGCCGTGTTCACCGCACCTGCGGTTTAGTTTTGCTCTGCTAGCTCACCGCTCCGGCGGTTCCTCTTTGCTCTGCCTTGTTCACCGCACTTGCGGTTTAATTCTGCTCTGCCTTGTCCTCCGCTCCGGCGGTTTTGCTTTACTCTATTTGTCTACCGCGTCTGCGGCTCTGTTCCTGTCTCCCAGTCTGTACTGGACTCTATCCAGCTTGGGCTCCAACCTGCTAGTACCCACCTGTCCGCACTCCAGCCGTGCTTGCTCGTACCCCATCTGTCTGCACACCATCCTTGCTTACTAGTACCCCCCCTGTCTGCATACCTGCCATGCCTGCCAGTGCCCACCTGTCTGTATGCCAGCTTAACCTGCCTGTTCCTGCATTCTCCAGTGTGGGTCAACAGCTGTGACCGGGGTCTGACCTGGTGTAGCACCTGGTCCCTCTGCTCGGTTCCTTCTTGGTTCACGGAGTCGTTAGCCGCCGCGCTACCTTCTTCGGATCGGGTTGATACTTAGTTACGCCCCTCCAAGCACTCCTCGGTTCATGGTACAGTGGGAACACTAATCATGCTCACGCCTGTCAGCCCGGGCGTGAGCGTAACATGCTGTGGTCAGTCAGTCAGTCCATTCTTTATAATTAATGGCCTTCAGTTGAAACTCGAGCCATGACGACTTGATGAATTAATGATCTTTAGGAAGATCAATCTTGTGCAAGACTAGATAGGTCCACTAGGGTCTTCTTCACCATTATCTTGATAGTATCAATCCATTGGATTGGTTGCTGGTCTTGCTCTTTGCTTTCTTCCTTCTATACTTCAAAGTCTGATGTCCTTTTCCATTGATTGCTGTCTTTCATTCAATCCTTAGACTAGTGTAAATGCTGTTGTTAGTCAGTCCACAACTAATTTAAACGCTGTGGACTGTCAGTCCTTTTAAATGCTGTGGTCATTCAGTCCACAGTGTCTTAATAGTGTGGTTAGTCTCTTATAATCGCGGTATTGATTGTTACATCGCTGATTACAAGGCTATTCTCTGAAATCGAATAGGGGATTCCTCACTTTAGAAGACAGAGGTTGGCCCACAATCTACTGTAAATATGATCAGGCAGTCCACAACTAGTGTGAATGCTGTGGTCAGTCAGTCCATTTTTTATTAATAACGGCCTTCGGTTGAGACTCTAGCCATGACAACTGGATGAATTAACGATCTTTGGGAAGATCAATTTTGTGCAAGACTAGATGGGTCCACTAGGGTTTTCCTAACCATTATCTTGATAGTGTCAATCCCTTGGATTGGTTGCTGGTCTTCCTATTTGCCTACTTCCTTCTATTCTCCCGAGTATGATGTCCCTTTCCAGTAATTGCTGTCTTCCAGTCAATCCATAGACTAGTGTAAATGCTGTTGTCAGTCAGTCCACACCTAATTTAAATGCTGTTGTCAGTCAGTCCACACCTAATTTAGATGCTGTGGACTGTTAGTCCTCGTAAATTTTGTGGTCAGTTGGTCCACAGTGTAGTCTTAATGCTATGGTCAGTCTCTTGTAATCGCGGTATTGATTGTTACACCGCTGATTACAAGGCTGTTCTATGAAACAGAATAAGGGATTCCTCACTTTAGAAGACAGAGGATAAGAAAAAGAAATGTTCCTTATGTCTCTACCTAAGATATGGTTGTGTTATACTAGGAGTTGTGTATAGAAAATATACATATGTAAACCACTAACAGTATATTCTCATGTATCAGAAAGGTGTTGTCACACCTCCGCAGTTCTAGAACTTATGCCTAGACTGACTATTATCAGTAATTAATATGAATATTAATTACCTGTTATGTGACTTTCCACATTCTTTTCTTGGAGTCCACAAGGAAACATTTCAAATCCCACGATGTCAATGGGCGTCAGTCACCTGTAAATATTCAAAAGAGTGATAATATGTTCCTGCTACATGCTATACACACCAAAAAGTATAACACTCTAGGGCCAAAATTACTTATTTCAAAGATAAAGACTGTGGTCAGTCGGTCTGTATTTTATTATAAAAATTGTAGTCAGACAGTCCACAGTCTATTTTACATTTTATTCTCTATCGGTTCACAGTCTACTGTAAATGTGGTCAGCCAGTCCACATTTAGTGTATATGCTGTGGTCAGTCAGTCAGTCCATTCTTTATAATTAATGGCCTTCGGTCGGTTGAAACTCGAGCCATGACGACTTGATGAATTAATGATCTTTAGGAAGATCAATCTTGTGGAAGACTAGATAGGTCCTCTAGGGTCTTCTTAACCATTATCTTTATAGTATCAATCCATTGGATTGGTTGCTGGTCTTGCTCTTTGCTTTCTTCTTTTTATACTTCAAAGTATGATGTCTTTTTCCAGTGATTGCTGTCTTCCAGTCAATCCTTAGACTAGTGTAAATGCTGTTGTCAGTCAGTCCACAACTATTTCAAACGCTGTGGACTGTCAGTACTTTTAAATGCTGTGGTCATTCAGTCCACAGTGTAATTTTAATATTGTGGTTAATCTCTTGTAATCGCGGTATTGATTGTTACACCGCTGATTACAAGGCTATTCTATGAAATAGGATAGGGGATTCCTCACTTTAAAAGACAGAGGTTGGCCCACAGTCTAGTCTACTGTAAATGTGGTCAAGCAGTCCACACCTAGTATGAATGCTGTAGTCAGGCAGTCCACATCTAGTGTGAATGCCGTGGTCAGTCAGCCCATTTTTTATTATTAAAGGCTTTCAGATGAAACTCGAGCCATGACGACTGGATGAATTAACGATCTTTGGGAAGATCAATTTTGTGAAAGACTTCTTAGGTCCATCAGGGTCTTCTCCACCGTTATCTTGATAGTGTCAATCCTTTGGATTGGCTGCTGGTCTTCCTCTTTGCTTTCTTCCTTCTATACTTCAAAGTATGATGTCCTTTTCCAGTGATTGCTGTCTTCCAGTCAATCCTTAGACTAGTGTAAATGCTGTTGTCAGTCAGTCCACAATTAATTCAAACGCTGTGGACTGTCAGTACTTTTAAATGCTGTGGTCATTCAGTCCACAGTGGAATTTTAATATTGTGGTCAATCTCTTGTAATCGCGGTATTGATTGTTACACCGCTGATTACAAGGCTATTCTATGAAATAGAATAGGGGATTCCTCCTTTTAAAAGACAGAAGTTGGCCCACAGTCTAGTCTACTGTAAATGTGATCAAGCAGTCCACACCTAGTGTGAATGCTGTGGTCAAATGTGGCGCCCTGCTGTGTTTGGTACCACAGATCCCAGAGGGGTGCATGGACGGATTCCTCCACAAGAGGCCCTCATAAGCATTCACACACCTCCACCTTCCACCTCAGACCACCAGAGGGAGCCCGTTAGGGATATAAATAGGGAAGGTGGAGCTAGGCAGTTCAGTCTGGAAGCTGTCTGGAGTCTGAGAGGAGTCTGAAGTCCAGTCAGTGAGATGTACAGTCTGAGAACAGTTACCTCAGGGGACAGAGCTAGTGCCAGCTCCTGCAGTTGCTAGCCTGCAGTAGAGCACAGTCCAGACTCACCGAGTTCAGGTTAGTGAGCCAAAGGCATGCCGACGCCATAAGAGCGGTGAAGCGCAGTGAGGCCTACTGCCCGTGTGAAGCCTAGTCAGGGCCCCGAGCGTGGCCGAAGGCGAGTGGAAAGAGAGTAACATAGCGGTCAGAGGAGCTTTACCCGCTCACCCCAAAATCATATACCGGACACCGGGTCCGAGTCTGCAGGGATTCTTTACACCCAGCAGAAAACAACCGGAACCCCTGGCGAACTACATGTCCCAAGAATACCAAACGCTGACTGTTATACCAGGGTCAGGAGTTACTGAAGCCCCATATACCAGGGAGTGCGTACTCCAACAGAAGGCCCTACCACAGGATCAGCAGGTGCAAGACAGAAACCAAGTTAGGCCTAGCTCCAGGCAGGTCAGAAACTTAACGAGGAAAGGCAAGGAACAGGAGGCCCCACACCCGCTCACTGGGGGGAGTCCTGATATGCACCCTTCACCCTACAGTGCCCTGGATTGTGCCTGAAACACCACCAGTAAAGGTACTGAAGTGAACTATTGTGTCTGTGCCTATCCTTCCTCCGACCCAGCTGGGTCCCCTCTGGCCTGCATCTCTACACTCACACTGCCCTGAGGCCCTGCTCCACCTGTAGGGAGCCGCACCAACTAAGCTGCCTCAACACCGGCCTCAGAGGACTGCGGCAGCACTGGTGATCCTCACCAGAAACTACCGGTGGCGTCACGAACTTTCCCTTTCCCATATAAACTTTCCCCCCTTTCTCTTTTTACTGACCGTCCTGGGTCACGGATCGGGCCAGCCACCGTGATATTCCCCACAAGCAGCCTTCTGTCTTCCAGTCAATCTTTAGACTAGTGTAAATGCTGTTGTTTGTCAGTTCACAAATAATTCAAACGCTGTGGACTGTCAGTCCTTTTAAATGTTGTGGTTATTCAGTCCACAGTATAATTTTAATAGTGTGGTCAGTCTCATGTAATCGCGGTACTGATTGTTACACCGCTGATTACAAGGCTATTCTATGAAACAGAATAGGGGATTCCTCACTTTAGAAGACAGAGGTTGGCCCACAGTCTACTGTAAATATGATCAGGCAGTCCACAACTAGTGTGAATGCTGTGGTCAGTCAGTCCATTTTTTATTATTATCGGCCTTCGGTTGAAACTCTAGCCATGACGACTGGATGAATTAACGATCTTTGGGAAGATCAATTTTGTGCAAGACTAGATAGGTCCACTAGGGTTTTCTTCACCATTATCTTGATAGTGTCAATCCTTTGGATTGTTTGCTAGTCTTCCTCTTTTCCTTCTTCCTTCTATTCTTCCGAGTATGATGTTCTTTCCAGTGATTGCTGTCTTCCAGTCAATCCATAGACTAGTGTAAATGCTGTTGTCAGTCAGTCCACAACTAATTTAAATGCTGTGGACTGTTAGTCTTCGTAAATTTTGTGGTCAATTGGTCCACAGTGTAGTCTTAATTCTGTGGTCAGTCTCTTGTAATCGCGGTATTGATTGTTACACCGCTGATTACAAGGCTATTCTATGAAACAGAATAAGGGATTCCTCACTTTAGAAGACAGATGATAAGGAAAAGAAATGTTCCTTATGTCTCTACCTAAGATATGGTTGTGTTATACTAGGAGTTGTGTATAGAAAATATACATATGTAAACCACTAACAGTATATTCTCATGTATCAGAAAGGTGTTGTCACACCTCCGCAGGTCTAGAACTTATGCCTAGACTGACTATTATCAGTAATTAATATGAATATTAATTACCTGTTATTTGACTTTCCACATTCTTTTCTTGCAGTTCACAGGAAACATTTCAAATCCCACGATGTCAATGGGCGTCAGTCACCTGTAAATATTCAAAAGAGTGATAATATGTTCCTGCTACATGCTATACACACCAAAAAGTATAACACTCTAGGGCCAAAATTACTTATTTCAAAGATAAAGACTGTGGTCAGTCGGTCTGCATTTTATTATAAAAATTGTAGTCAGACAGTCCAGAGTCTATTACAAATTTTATGCTCAATAGTTTCACAGTCTACAGTAAATGTGGTCAGGCAGTCCACATCTAGTGTATATGCTGTGGTCAGTCAGTCAGTCCATTCTTTATAATTAATTGCCTTCGGTTGAAACTCGAGCCATGACGACTTAATGAATTAATGATCTTTAGGAAGATCAATCTTGTGGAAGATTAGATAGGTCCACTAGGGTCTTCTTCACCATTATCTTGATAGTATCAATCCATTGGATTGGTTGCTGGTCTTGCTCTTTGCTTTCTTCCTTCTATACTTCAAAGTATGATGTCCTTTTCCAGTGATTGCTGTCTTCCATTCATCCTTAGACTAGTGTAAATGCTGTTGTCAGTCAGTCCACAACTAATTCAAACGCTGTGGACTGTCAGTCGTTTTAAATGTTGTGGTCATTCAGTCCACAGTGTAATTTTAATACTGTGGTCAATCTCTTGTAATCGCGGTATTGATTGTTACACCGCTGATTACAAGGCTATTCTATGAAATTGAATAGGGGATACCTCCTTTTAAAAGACAGAGGTTGTCCCACAGTCTAGTCTACTGTTAATGTGGTCAAAAGCAGTCCACACCTAGTGTGAATGCTGTGGTCAGTCAGCCCATTTTTTTATTATTAACAACCTTCGGATGAAACTCGAGCTATGACGACTGGATAAAATAACAATCTATAGGAAGATCAATTTTGTGAAAGACTACTTAGGTCCAGTAGGGTCTTCTCCACCGTTATCTTGATAGTGTCAATTCTTTGGATTGGCTGCTGGTCTTCCTCTTTGCTTTCTTTCTTCTATACTTCAAAGTATGATGTCCTTTTCCAGTGATTGCTGTCTTCCAGTCAATCCTTAGACTAGTGTAAATGCTGTTGTCAGTCAGTCCACAACTAATTCAAACGCTGTGGACTGTCAGTCCTTTTAAATGTTGTGGTCAATCAGTCCACAGTGTAGTCTTAGTAGTGTGGTCAGTCTCTTGTAATTGCGGTATTGATTGTTACACCGCTGATTACAAGGCTATTCTATGAAATAGAATAGGGGATTCCTCACTTTAGAAGACAGAGGTTGGCCCACAGTCTACTGTAAATATGATCAGGCAGTCCACACTTAGTGTGAATGCTGTGGTCAGTCAATCCATTTTTTATTATTAACGGCCTTCGGTTGAAACTCGAGCTATAAAGACTGGATGAATTAATGATCTTTGGGAAGATCAATTTTGTGAAAGACTACATAGGTCCACTAGGGTCTTCTACACCGTTATCTTGATAGTGTCAATCATTTGGATTGGTTGCTGGTCTTCTTCTTTGCTTTCTTCCTTCTATACTTCATAGTATGATGTCTTTTTCCATTGATTGCTGTCTTCCATTCATCCTTAGACTAGTGTAAATGCTGTTGTTAGTCAGTCCACAACTAATTCAAACGCTGTGGACTGTCAGTCCTTTAAAATGCTGTGGTCATTCAGTCCACAGTGTAGTCTTAATACTGTGGTCAGTCTCTTGTAATCGCGGTATTGATTGTTACACCGCTGATTACAAGGCTATTCTATGAAACAGAATAAGAAATTCCTCACTTTAGAAGACAGAGGATAATGAAAAGAAATGTTCCTTATGTCTCTACCTAAGATATGGTTGTGTTATACTAGGAGTTGTGTATAGAAAATATACATATGTAAACCACTAACAGTATATTCTCATGTATCAGAAAGGTGTTGTCACACCTCCGCAGGTCTAGAACGTATGCCTAGACTGACTATTATCAGTAATTAATATGAATATTAATTACCTGTTATTTGACTTTCCACATTCTTTTCTTGCAGTCCACAAGGAAACATTTCAAATCCCACGATGTCAATGGGCGTCAGTCACCTGTAAATATTCAAAAGAGAGATAATATGTTCCTGCTACATGCTATACACACCAAAAATCATAACACTCTAGGGCCAAAATTACTTATTTCAAAGATAAAGACTGTGGTCAGTCGGTCTGCATTTTATTATAAAAATTGTAGTCAGACAGTGCACAGTCTATTTTAAATTTTATGCTCAATTGGTTCACAGTCTACTGTAAATGTGGTCAGGCAGTCCACATCTAGTGTATATGTAGCGCCCCGAGGGTTCGGCCGCTACAGGTGTATTGCACCTCTGCCAGAGGTGTGATATTCCACTCCCGGGTAAGGATGGAGTGTGGACCAGGGCTCAGTTAGCTGCATACAGCACACTCACCCCATTTCCGAGGGACAGTTCAACGGTGCTCCCATTAGACAGAAATGCAGGCACGACAGACCATGTCCCTGGCTGGAGTGGGGAGGGGGGAGGAATACCCAGTGATGTAGGAGCAGATAGGGGACGGATCCTGAGCGCAGGTAGGAGCTCATTGGTTGCTGGTCACCTGGGCTCATGTTCTAAGGGAAGGTATAAAAAGTGGGCACCATCTTAGATCTAGGTTCGTTCATTCGTTCTGTCCAGTGAGAGAGGACAGGGAGCAGAGGCTCTGTAGGAGCTCTGCTCAGAGGCAGGCCTAGAGAAAAGGCCGGGAACAGAAAGGAACAAGAACAGAAAGGAACAGCAGGGAAAGAGAGAGAGAAGAACAGAAGTGCTCAGGAGCAAGAAGGCAGAAGGGACCCTAAGAACCCACGAGAATACAGAGTGAAGGGTCAGGCAGATTAAGGGTACCGGATCCCAAGTTGGTGGAGGAGACACAACCCTCAGCCAAAGACTGGAGGTCGTGATCATTTATTGGTGCGACACCTCATTAAACCTGCTAGGAAGGCACCATATAGAACTGAGGGGAACGGGATCCACGTTTACCCGCACAAGTCCACGGCAGCTGGACAAAAGTGGGTCACTGGTGAGGCAGGCCAGAGAAACGATAAAAGGGGGTCCTGGCCATGCTCCTGAACTGCCTGGGGGTTGACCGAGCCCCTCACCTGGTGGACACCGCACGGCTTGGGTGGTCACTACCTGTACAGAAGTGACCCGGAGAATCTGAACTGTGAGTAAAAGGCATTGGACTGTAGTACGTTGTCTGTGTACTCTTTCGCTCCTCCAGCACTAATTGTACTGGGACTTCCTGCACCATCACCCCCACCATCCACTGCACTGCCCTGGGGTTACACTCTTCCCGTGGGGAGTTATAAAATTTCAGCTGCGCATACCATCAACCTCAGGGGACTGCCTTGCAGCGGCGGTTCCTAATAACCGCAATCCACGGGTGGCGTAGTCGGACATACAAACAGCGCATCGCAGACTACCAATGGCCTGACCACCCTGAGCCACGGAACCGGGTAGCCACTACTACCCCCCACCGTTCCCCTATTGCCCGGATCCGAGTGCCCCACGGCCCAGGGGGCGAGTCATATATGCTGTGGTCAGTCAGTCAGTCCATTCTTTATAATTAATGGCCTTCGGTTGAAACTCGAGCCATGACGACTTGATGAATTAATGATCTTTAGGAAGATCAATGTTGTGGAAGACTAGATAGGTCCACTAGGGTCTTCTTCACCATTATCTTGATAGTATCAACCCATTGGATTGGTTGCTGGTCTTGCTCTTTGCTTTCTTCCTTCTATACTTCAAAGTATGATGTCCTTTTCCATTGATTGCTGTCTTTCATTCAATCCTTAGACTAGTGTAAATGCTGTGGTCATTCAGTCCACAGTGTAATTTTAATATTGTGGTCAATCTCTTGTAATCGCGGTATTGATTGTTACACCGTTGATTACAAGGTTATTCTATGAAATAGGATAGGGGATTCCTCACTTTAGAAGTCAGAGGTTGGCCCACAGTCTAGTCTACTGTAAATGTGGTCAAGCAGTCCACACCTAGTATGAATGCTGTAGTCAGGCAGTCCACACCTAGTGTGAATGCTGTGGTCAGTCAGCCCATTTTTTATTATTAACGGCCTTCGGTTGAAACTCTAGCAATGACGACTGGATGAATTAACGATCTTTAGGAAGATCAATTATGTGAAAGACTTCTTAGGTCCACTAGGGTCTTCTCCACCGTTATCTTGATAGTGTCAATCCATTGGATTGGCTGCTGGTCTTCCTCTTTGCTTTATTCCTTCTATTCCTCCGAGTATGTTGTCCCTTTCCAGTAATTGCTGTCTTCCAGTCAATCCTTAGACTAGTGTAAATGCTGTTGTTAGTCAGTCCGCAACTAATCCAAACGCTGTGGACTGTCAGTCCTTTTAAATGCTGTTGTCATTCAGTCCACAGAGTAGTCTTAATAGTTTGGTCAGTCTCTTGTAATCGCGGTATTGATTGTTACACCGCTGATTACAAGGCTATTTTATGAAAAAGAATAGGGGATTCCTCACTTTAGAAGACAGAGGTTGGCCCACAGTCTAGTCTACTGTAAATAATATCAGGCAGTCCACAACTAGTGTGAATGCTGTGGTCAGTCAGTCCATTTTTTATTATTAACGGCCTTCGGTTGAAACTCTAGCCATGACGACTGGATGAATTAACGATCTTTGGGAAGATCAGTTTTGTGCAAGACTAGATAGGTCCACCAGGGTTTTCTTCACCATTATCTTGATAGTGTCATTCCTTTGGATTGGTGCTGGTCTTCTTCTTTTCCTTCTTCCTTCTATTCTTCCGAGTATGATGTCCCTTTCCAGTAATTTCTGTCCTCCAGTAAATCCATAGACTAGTGTAAATGCTGTTGTCAGTCAGAAGAAATTTCCTTATGTCTCTACCTAAGATATGGTTGTGTTATACTAGGAGTTGTGTATAGAAAATATACATATGTAAACCACTAACAGCATATTCTCATGTATCAGAGAGGTGTTGTCACTAGTGTTGAGCCACCCCCGTAGTGTTCGAGTTCGGTTCGGTTCGTCGAACACCCGTGTGTTCGCCGAACTGTTCGTCGAACTGTTCGTCGAACACCTTCGAACACCGTTAAAACCAATGGCAGGCAAACAAAAACACATAGAAACACATAGAAAACACCTTCAAAGGTGTCCAAAAGCTGACAAACTGCTCAGAAGACACAACTAACACATGGAAAAGTGACAAGTACATATAGTCATGCGAAAAGAAAAGAGGTGGAGGAGTAAAAGGAGGGGGAGACACAGATATAGGCATGTCATGCCCTTCTAAAATCCAAAAAGTGAGAAGCCGAGACGGCCAGTCCGCTCCTGCCCGTGCCACCTCCGTGTCGCCGGGTTTGTGCCAGAGCCGCGGTGAACCCTGACGGCCAGCCCCCCTCTCCCAATACTGGTGCCTGTCCGCTGGTGGGTCGAGAGAGCCCCCCTGTGGTGGAGGCAGCTCTAAGCTTTTTAATTTAAATTGTCCCTCTAATTTGAATGAATACACTTTAAATCCATTTACAAGGATCTATTGGAGGGCAAGTCTCATGCCAGCAGCCGCGTAATTCCAGCTCCAGTAGCGTCCACTAAAGCTGCTGCAGTTAAAAAGCTTTTATAAGGATCGAGCTCGGCTGTCCACCGCAAGGCATCCTAGTGCCAGTCCCAGCCCCTATGCCTTGGGGTGCCTCCTGATGCTCTTCACTAAGTATCCCGTGGTCCCGAAGCATTTCCTTTGAAAAAATTAAGTGTCCAAACTACAGGTGGTGTAGCTTGCTTAACAGCCGGGATAATCCGCTGACTAGCAGACACTGCTACTAGGCACAAAGTATTTCCTGGGCTAGATGCAGTTAAAAATTTGTAAGTAGATACTCTCGTTGGATGCTGAGAAAGCATTCCATAGAGTCTCCTGGCACGCCATATATGATTCTCTTAAAAAGCTTGGGGTAGGGGTCTAGGGGACCCTTTTATAGCCAAAATCACGGCCCTGTATCACAATACGTCACCTAGGCTGAAGATAAATGGAACTGTAGCACCGAGGGCTCGGTTGCTACAGACGTATTGCACCTCACCCAGAGGTGTGATATCTCACTCTCAGATAAGGATGGAGTGTGGATCAGGACCCGACACCTGCATGCATTACACCACATTGCCGTGGGGCAGGGCGACCAATATGCCCCTGAGATGGGCACGACAGTCCCTGTCCCTGGCTGGAGTGGGGGGAGGGAACACTGAGGAAGGGGAACCCTGCAGTGCAGGAGCAGGGAGGAAGCAGTTCCTGGGTGCATTGAGAAGGGAGTATAAAAGGTGGGCACCATCTTAGTTCAGTGCAGAGAAGTCTGAGCAGAAGTGGCAGGGAGCAGGGGCTCTGCATGAGCTCTGCTCCGGAGGCGGGCCTAGTAACAGAGGCCCAGGCCTGCAAGAGGGAGAAGGAAGGAAGAGGAGTGGAGAAGGCTCCAGGAACGAGGAATGAAGGGATCCCAGGGGTGCGGACGGGCGAGTCGCCACCGCACGCCCGAATCCACCTGCGTGGAGGGGTCAGGCCAAAGGGGGAGACCGGTCCCCGAACTAGTGGAGGCAGGAAACGACCCTCAGCTAGAAACCGGAGGCTCTGACATTTTATGTGGCGCAGCCCCTTGCTCCACCCGCTAGGAAGGCACCACATAGGGTCAGGGAAACTGGCGCCAAGTTTACCAAGAGGAGGCCCGAGGCAGCCGGACAGAAGTGTTGGTAAGAAAGGCCAGACAAAGGACACACAAAGGGGGTCCTGTGAAGCGCTCCAAAGGTATCTGGGAGTTGTCTGAGCCCCTCACCTGGTGAGCACAGTACGACGTGGGCAGCCGTTACCTGCAGACGTGGTCTGGATAATAAGAACTGTGAGTAAAGGCCCTGAACTGCATCACTGACTCCGTGTCGTTACTGCTGCTGCCCTGCACCATCACCCCCATCCTCCGCATACACTGCCCTGAGGCTATACTCCTCCCGTGGGGAGTTATGCTACGCTCTGCTGCACCCACAACACCAGCCTTAGCGGTCTGCCCTGTAGCGGCGGTTCACTCTGACCGCAATCCACGGGTGGCGTAGTCGGACATTTAAACATCAAAACCACATAAATAGTTCCGCCACTGGTTTGACCGCCCTGAGCCACGGAACCGGATCGCCGCCACGAAGACTACAACCACCAGCATCCACCAAAAAGGGTCCGGCTCCGGGTGTCCCAAGGCCCAGGGGGTGCGTCAGAACATTTTCATCACCTTTCACAATCACCAATGGGACAAGGCAGGGATGTCCTCTGTCCCCTCTCTTATACATCCTAGTGACGGAGCACCTGCTCTCATCAATTCGCCATAACCCCAATATTAGGTGGATTGAGGTGGGAGGCACCGAGTACAAGTGCTCTCTATTTGCTGATGATGTCCTAGTATATATCACTCAATCACATATATCCATCCCTGCTGTTATGGCTGAAATAGATCACTTTGTTACATGGTAAAATTTTAAAATCAATGCAGCGAAGTCTGAGGCCCTCGATGTCTCCCTCCCTAAATCCATATAGGATTCCATCCAGTCCAACTTTCCCTTTGCCTGGCCCTCACAGGGTATCAAATACTTAGGAATTCCTATTCATAGAGACCTCTCCCATCTATGTTATCTTAATTTTGGGCCCTTTATTGAACAATTCCATACAGACCACGGTTGGCAAGTTGGAACTGTGAGATTCACTATGTGCACCACTGGTATTTTGTGGAAAAGCACATGTAAGATTCTGCAACAGTCTCTGCTGATACTCCTGCATGCGTGCATCCCTTTCTATGGCAGGAATAATTTCTGCAAATTTACTTTTGTACCGGGGATCTAACAGTGTGGCAACCCAGTAGTCAGGATTATTTCTAATTCTCACAATTCGAGGGTCATGTTGCAGGTAGTGCAGCAAGAAGGCACTCATGTGTGTTGCGCATCCAGGAGCACCAAGTCCCTGTTGTGTTGGTGGCGAGGTAACAATCATGCTTCCTTCCTCTGTCCTCTCCCCCCAACCTCGCACAACAGAAATGTGATCAAGGTCTCCCTCATCTGATGAGTCTTCCATCAGTTCGTCCTCCACTTCTTCCTGGGCTCCTGCACCTTCCTCACTAGTTTGGCTGCTACCATGCGCCCTGGGAAAATCATCTCCCCCACCCTCACATGCCTGCCGCCCTGGTGCTGCCGACCGTCTGGACCTTGCAGATGTTAGCCCTTCCGCATACAACTCCTCCTCCTCTACTTCCTCCACCTCCTCTTGTGCCACCACCTGACTCCGAATTCTGTTTAACATGTGCTCCAGCATGTAAATCACCGGAATAGTCATGCTGATAATGGCATCGTCAGCACTAAACATCTTCGTCGCCATTTCAAAACTGTGCAGAAGGGTGCATAGGTCCCTGATCTGAGACCACTCCTCCAGCGTGATTTGCCCCACCTCTGAATCTCGTTGGCCCAGGCTATACGTCAGAACGTATTGCACCAGGGCTTGTCGGTGCTGCCACAGTCGCTGCAACATGTGCAGAGTTGAATTCCACCGGGTAGGCACATCGCATTTTAGCCGGTGAAGTGGCAGGCCCAACGACTTCTGTAGAGATGTAAGTCGCTGAGCTGCGGGATGCGAACGGCGGAAGTGAGCACACAGCGACCGTGCCCTCTGCAGAAGGCCATCTAGTCTGGGATAGTGGGCTAAAAATTGCTGGACAACCAGGTTCAACACGTGAGCCATACAAGGCACGTGTGTGACATTGCCCCGGCGAAGGGCCGCACCCAGGTTTGCAGCATTGTCGCACACGGCCTTCCCTGGTTTCAGGTCCAGTGGAGACAACCATTCATGAAATTGGTTCTCCAGAGCTGACCACAACTCCTCAGCTGTGTGACTCACATTTCCCAGACATTTCAATGTAAAAACCGCCTGATGACGTTGAGCCCTACTGCCAGCATAGTAAGGAGGTGTGCAGGATCCCTTCTGCGCAGTTAGAAAGCTTGTGGCATGACCAGACAGGCTTTGGGTGCAGGTGGAAGACCGAGAGGAGTTTGAGGAGGCAGAAGCAGTGGAGGAAAAATGACATAAAGAGGATTGACGCACAACTCGTGGGGACGGCAAGACTTGGACAGCAGCCCCTTGTCCTGCTGTCACCATAGTTACCCAGTGCCCAGTCAGCGACATGTAACGCCCCTGTCCATGCCTACTCGTCCAAGTGTCTGTGGTGAAATGCACCCTGTCACACACAGAGTTTCTCAAAGAAGCGGTGATGTTGTGTGCGACATGCTGGTGGAGCGCAGGCACACCTTTCTTTGAGAAGTAGTGCCGACTGGGCATCTGGTACTGGGGCACTGCGACGGACATAAGGTCTCGAAAATCCTCTGTGTCCACCAGGCGGAAAGGCAGCATTTCTGTAGCCAAGAGCTTGCAGATGGTGAAATTCAACCTCTTAGCTTTCTCATGGCTAGGAGGAAATGGTCTTTTACTTGTCCACATCTGAGGGACCGAGGGCTGGCTATTGTGCTTAGACGGGGTTGATAAGGGTGTCCCCGGCAAACTGCCGGTCTGTGAGGAAGATGCAGGCGGACATGTTAGGTTGCCTTGATCCAAAGGTGGTGCTATCGATGTCGGACAGCGCTCAAGACCAGCTGGTGTTACCACCTCCAAAGAAAATGATGACCTGCCAATCACGCTGGCTGTTGCGGGTAAAGAGGTGGCAGGTCTGCGCCCCAAAACAGGTGTGACTGCTGTCCCCCCAGTCACAGAGGATGAAGAGGCCGCGGATGCACAAGATATGGCAGACGGTGGTTGGCCCGGCCGGCTAGACCGCATTGTAGCACACTGAGCTTCCCACTGCAACTTATGCTTCATGTCCATGTGCCGGTTCATGCATGAAGTACTCAAACTATGTATTTTTTGGCCTCTACTTAGCTTTTGCTGACAAATGTTACAGATAACACGAGTTGGGTCATCTTTATCGATCTGAAAAAATGCCCAGGCTATGCAAGGCTTAGCACCCATGCGACCTGAAGAGCCACCACGACTTGTGGTGAGAGGCAGAGTTGTGTTTGAGGATGCAGTTGTTGACGTGCTTCCAGTACTACGTCTCTGTCCAGGAAGGCGCAACCTGACCTCGTCGTCACTAGCATCTTCCTCCACCTCCTCTGCTGACCTCATCTCTTGGCTGACTGTGGGTTGACAGTAAGTGGGATCTCCGACCTCATCATCATCACCCTGTGCGTTATCACACCCGTCGTCCTCAGAGCCAACCTGTTCCTGCCCTGACAAAAAACTAAAGTTGTCGCTCCAATCAGGTATTTGAGTCTTATCATCGTCTTCCTCATTGTCTCCACCAACAGGAGTTACAGTTTGGGAATGAGGGTCTACATTATGGTCAGAACCTTCTGCGTCTGGTCCTGGATCCGACTCATAAAGATTCTGGGCATCAGTGCAGATCATTTCCTCGTCTGGATTCACAGAAGCGCTGGAGTCGACCTCTGATTCCCAGGCTATAGTATGAGTAAACAGCTCTGCAGACTCAACCATCTGTTCTACCTCATACTCAGACGGGCAGCTGGAGATTTGGGAGCTGTGAGGAAGCAAGTGCCATTTGGGTGACACCTTTGAGGACTGGAGTATTTGTGATGTTGAAGTTGATGTGGAGGAGAGCCCACTTAAAGGAGCACTTGATATCCGTTGAAGCACCTGCTGTTTTTGTGCCTCATCTGGAATTTGTAGCGATTGGCGTGGCCGTAAGAAAGGGATCTTATCACATTGTCCGCTAAAAGAAGTAGACATTTTAGTTTGGCTGGAAGATGGTCTTTCTTCTGCACCTACCCCACGGACACAACCTTTTTTCCCCTTCCCAACACGCCTATTCCCCTTTCCACCAGCAGCAGGCCTTTTTCCACTCATTTTGGTGGTTAACTAATTCACAACTCTGGAGTTGTTTGCACAAAAAAACAATGGATGGTAACCGAGCAGAGCTGAGTGGCCAAACTGTGGTATTAGGCCAAAACTATTGGCTGGGTTAGATGCAGAAAAAAATTATTTTTAATTTGCAACCTGATGGAGGTCAGTATAGATGGA
This sequence comes from Phyllobates terribilis, assembly GCF_046119375.1. Classification (NCBI taxonomy): domain Eukaryota; kingdom Metazoa; phylum Chordata; class Amphibia; order Anura; family Dendrobatidae; genus Phyllobates; species Phyllobates terribilis. The sequence continues at coordinate 753,355,117 of NW_027362764.1, forward strand.
CTAATAGACCAAGTCCCACACACCGCTAGAAGCCCAAATATTTTTTCAGAGCTAGATGCAGAAAATTTTTTTATTCAATTTGCAACCTGATGGAGGTCAGTATAGATGGACTAATAGACCAAGTCCCACACACTGCTAGAAGCCCAAATATTTTTTCAGAGCTAGATGCAGAAAAAAATTATTTTTAATTTGCAACCTGATGGAGGTCAGTATAGATGGACTAATAGACCAAGTCCCACACACTGCTAGAAGCCCAAATATTTTTTCAGAGCTAGATGCAGAAAAAAATTATTTTTAATTTGCAACCTGATGGAGGTCAGTATAGATGGACTAATAGACCAAGTCCCACACACTGCTAGAAGCCCAAATATTTTTTCAGAGCTAGATGCAGAAAAAAATTATTTTTAATTTGCAACCTGATGGAGGTCAGTATAGATGGACTAATAGACCAAGTCCCACACACCGCTAGAAGCCCAAATATTTTTTCAGAGCTAGATGCAGAAAAAAATTATATTCAATTTGCAACCTGCTGGACGTCAGTATAGAAGGACTAATAGAACAAGTCCCACACACTGCTAGAAGCCCAAATATTTTTTCAGAGCTAAATGAAGAAAAAAATTATTTTTAATTTGCAACCTGATGGAGGTCAGTATAGATGGACTAATAGACTAAGTCCCACACACTGCTAGAAGCCCAAATATTTTTTCAGAGCTAGATGCAGAAAAAAATTATATTCAGTTTGCAACCTGATGGAGGTCAGTATAGATGGACTAATAGAATGATGCTATGCCCAAAAGATTTTACTTCACTAGGTGCAGTAAAAAAATTGGTATTCTATACACAGGTGGTATATCTTGCAACACAGATAGGCTACTCCACTGACTAACACACTCTGCAATAGGCCAAAAAGGATTAGCTTTGCTAGATTCAGCCAAATGCTGTGAAAAAAACTTGCACAGCACTGGCACAGACCTGCCTGGCAAAAACTGATAGGAACTGATGTAACCTAGTCCTGAAAAGGACTCCAATTACAATTAGTCTTTACTCCCACAATCTATCTATTTAAGAGCACAGACCTGCCTGATAAAAGTCGTAGGAAATGCTGTAACCTAGTCCTTAAAAGGACTGCAATCACAACTATTCCCTACTCCCAAGCTATCTGTATATTTGTGCGAAAATTGGCTTGAAATTAACAAGGTATAGCGCACACAGCAACAGCGGTGCCGTCTAACACGCAGCTGCAGCAGTGAGAAAATGGTGGCGACGGGGAAAATGGCTTGGTCTTATAGGGCAAGGACATGTGACATACACTGCCAATCACACATGCCCTTGCTTGTGTGAAAAAAAGCACTTCGCTCCGTGTGTGCGCTGCTGATAGGCTGACAGATTGCACCTCCCCACTGCAAATGCGGGAAAGAGAAAAAAAATTGGAGATCTTCATTGTTCCTGCAGAGATCCATCCCCTGCCCCTCCCCCCGCCCCGCTGTACACTCAAACTGCGTATTAACATTAATTTTCATCATTACTGAGAAAAAATCCAGTTATGATTTTGGTGCACGAACAGTTATCGAACATAACCTCGAACAGCCGAATTTTTCTCAAATTGTTCGTGTTCGCCGACCGGCTCGAACACCGCCCAAAACAGCTCGAATTTGAGATTGGCGAACAGTTCGAGTAGAACAACGCTCATCTCTAGTTGTCACACCTCCGCAGGTCTAGAACTTATGACTAGACCGACTATTATCAGTAATTAATATGAATATTAATTACCTGTTATGTGACTTTCCACATTCTTTTCTTGGAGTCCACAAGGAAACATTTCAAATCCCACGATGTCAATGGGCGTCAGTCACCTGTAAATATTCAAAAGAGTGATAATATGTTCCTGCTACATGCTATACACATCAAAAAGTATAACACTCTAGGGCCAAAATTACTTATTTCAAAGATAAAGACTGTGGTCAGTCGGTCTGCATTTTATTATAAAAATTGTAGTCAGACAGTCCACAGTCTACTATAAATTTTATGCTCAATTGGTTCACAGTCTACTGTAAATGTGGTCTGGCAGTCCACATCTAGAGTATATGCTGTGGTCAGTCAGTCCACATCTAGTGTATATGCTGTGGTCAGTCAATTTTTCATTATTAAAGGCCTTTGGTAGAAACTCTAGCAATGATGTGTTAGGTGTTTGCTGGATCTAAAATGGGTTCAGAATCATCAGTGGATTCTATGGTCTACCATTCTGGTCCAGCCAGGACAGATGCTGCTCAGCATCTTTATTGGTCCCAACAACTAGCTGGTGCACGAGATGTGCAGGTTGTCTCTTGGGTATTTGTGCCTAGCAACATGAAGCATAGGTTGCGGAGGGAGACAGGGCTTCTGCAGCCTACGTCCAGGATGCATCGCACTGAGCATTCCCGTGACATGGCGGACCGTGATTGGTGGTTTGGGAGTCAGCTGACCCGGTGACCTGGCACTGCCTGATTGGTCGTGGGTGACGTCACCAATGGTGCGACGGTGCGCAGGGCTTAATCTTTAAAAGACCCGCCCACAAACATGACAGCGCGCTCTGATCTTTGAGCAATGATGGTGTGTGGACGCTTGGTCTCTTGGGCTCCACGTGTGTTTTATTTTCTGCTAGGCAGGTGTAGTGGAAATAGGCAGGCTAGTTGAAATAGGCAGGTAGCTTCGTCTCACGGTCTGGCTCAGGCAAAGGGGTCGCCTTACACCCCAAGCAGCCTGCAGACCCCCCAGGCTGCATCGCGGACCCCGGGTTCGGTTGCGTTCCATTATAATAAAGTTGTTTGCAATCGTCCCCTTAACAGTATCAGAGCGCCAGGGTCTTACTGAACATGGCTGACAAACAGCAACTGCAGCGCTATATACAGCAACTTGAGGCCAGACTTAGGACTCTGGAACAAGCTGCCCCGGTCGCTGATAACACGGCTGCGGTGAATGCTGCGACAGCTGCAACTACCCCGTTTTGCTCTCCCAGAAAAATTTTCTGGGGACAGTAAATCCTGCAGGGGTTTTATTAATTTATGCTCCATTCATTTGAAGATGATGGAGGCACGGTTCCCCTCCGAAAGAGCCAAAGTGGGTTATTTCATCTCATTACTCTCCCCAGGGCTCTGGAGTGGGCTACTCCTCTATGGGAGCGGAATGATCCGGTTGTGGCTAATGCGGGTCTTTTCCTTAAGACCCTAAAGAGTGTATTCCTAGGTCCTCAGGTCACGCATGATACGCTCTTAAGCTTCTTGCGTTGATCCAGGGTTCGGCCACTGCCAGCCACTATGCCATCCAGTTCAGAACTTTAGCGGCTGAACTGGATTGGCCTGAGCGGTCGCTTATGCCGGTGTTTTGGAGGGGGTTGGCAGGGAATATTAAAGATGCTCTAGCTACCAGAGAGATCCCAACCTCTCTGAAAGAGTTGATCACTCTCGCTAACCGAATAGATCTGCGTCATGCAGAACGCAAGTTAGAGCTGGAGGTTTCCAGACCCCGGTTTCGGTTGGCATCCTCTTTCTCTAGACCTATCTCCAAACCCACGGGTCTCGACCCGGAGCCTGAGGCTATGGATATATCCCGGACTAAGTCTAAACCCCCTCGTTCCCGACTTGCACATCTCTTGGAGTACCCCGTTAATAAGGGTTCCAAGCGGTCGGGAAACCAGGGTGTCTAACCACTGTTGGAGGGGGTGTGTTAGATTCAGGGGTTTCCTCCTCCAAGTTATTGTATGAGGTGACGTTGTCCTTCAGAACAACCATGGTTACTGCCAGGGCGTGGGTGGATTCTGGAGCCGATGGCAATTTTTGTCATCAACATTTGCCCAGAGGCATGCCATCCCTATGGAGTTACAGCCCAAGCCAATGAACATCAGTGTGGTCAACGGTTCTCTGCTGGACACACAAATCACTCACCAGTCAGCCCCCCTCACCATGTCGTTTCCTCAGGGTCACCGGGAGGTTATCTCTTTCCTTATTATCCCCGGGGGATTAGATGAGGTGCTATTGGGTCTCCCTTGGCTAGGTTGTCACACTCCACACATTGATTGGAGTACAGGGAGAATTTCTTGCTGGGGTAAGAATTGTGTGCCTCAATGTATGGTTACAGCCGCCCGGAGGGTAGTCTCAGAGCCTTCTCCCGACTTGTCCGCTCTGCCAGTACAATATCGTAGTTTTGCGGACGTCTTTTCCAAAAAGGGTGCAGAGACTCTACCCCCCCACTGACCGTATGACTGTCCTATTGACTTGGTCCCCCGGTACGGAGCCCCCTTGCGGTAGGGTTTATCCCCTGTCTGTACCCGAGACCCAGGCCATGTCAGACTATATCAAAGAGAACCTGGCCCGGGGGTTTATCTGAAAATCGGTCTCTCCTGCTGGAGCGGGGTTTTTCTTCGTCCAGAAGAGGGTGATTTACTTCCCTGCATTGATTACAGAGGACTAAATGCCATCACCATCAAAAATAAATACCCTCTGCCCCTTATTTCTGAACTATTCGACATGTTGCGAGGGGCTAACATCTTCACTAAATTGGACCAGCGAGGGGCCTATAATCTTGTGCGAATCCGTGAGGGTGACGAGTGGAAAACAGCCTTTAACACTCGTGATGGTCATTACGAGTATCTCATCATGCCTTTCGGGTTATGCAATGCCCCTGCGGTTTTTCAAGATTTTGTCAACGATATCTTTCGGGATTTGCTGCTATCTTCCGTGGTAGTCTATCTTGATGATATCCTTATCTTTTCCCCGGACCTCTCCACACACAGAGAGGATGTTCGCAGAGTTTTTGAACGATTGCGAGCAAATTCTTTGTATTGTAAGCTGGAGAAGTGTCAGTTTGAACGAGAGTCTCTACCGTTCCTGGGCTACATCATATCCAGTAAGGGATTGGCTATGGACCCACAAAAGTTGGTGGCGGTACAGAACTGGCAGGAGCCCCACTCCCTTAAAGCGGTACAACGCTTCATGGGCTTTATCAACTACTACCGGCAGTTCATACCACATTTTTCCACACTGGTGGCTGCTTTAGCCGCTTTAACCAGGAAGGGTGCCAATCCCAAGAATTGGTCTAAGGAGACATCCGAGGCGTTCCAGGAGATTAAGTCCTATTTTTCTAGAGTTCCCATTCTCCATCGCCCGGATGTGGACAAGCCATTTTTCCTGGAGGTCGATGCCTCCTCTGTGGGAGCAGGAGCGGTTCTCTCTCAAAAGAATGAACAGGGTCGGACAAGACCATGTTTTTTCTTCTCCAAGACCTTCTCTCCAGCAGAGAAGAATTATACAATTGGTGACAAAGAGTTACTTGCTATTAAGATGGCTTTTTCGGAATGGAGGTACCTCTTGGAGGGAGCTAAACATCCTTTCGTGGTATCTTCCGATCATAAAAATCTATCGTACCTACAGACGGCGCAGCATCTTAACCCGAGGCAGGCCAGGTGGTCTCTTTTCTTTTCCCGGTTTAATTTCTCTATTCACTTTTTAAAAGGGGAAAAGAACCCCCGGGCGGATGCTTTGTCCCGGTCTATGGATACCGTTGAGGATGAGGACGAGCCCAGGCTTATTTTTCCTCCAGAGTGTATGTGGACGGTGGCTCCAGTGTCTCTAAACCAGGTCCCTCCCGGGAGGACATTCGTTCCTCCTAATTTACAGAATGAGGTACTCTCCTGGGCACATGCCTCTAAGATCGGAGGTCATTTTGGGGACAAACGTACCACGGAGTTTCTCCAACGGTCGTATTGGTGGCCTCGGTTATCCCAGGACGTTAAAGAATATGTCCAAGCGTGTGTCTCCTGTGCAAGAAACAAATCGTCCCGTCAGAAGCCGGCTGGTCTTCTTCATCCGTTACCCGTGGCGGATAGACCTTGGGAGCTGGTTGGGATGGATTTTATTGTCGAGTTACCTAAGTCCCGGGGAAACGTGACAATATGGGTGGTGTCTGACCATTTTTCTAAGATGGTTCACCTGGTTCCTCTGCCTAGGGTTCCCTCTTCCCGGGTCCTGGTATCACTGTTCATTTGTCACGTTTTCCGTCTCCACGGAATGCCTGATAGGATTGTCTGTGAAAGGGGTCCACAGTTTTCCTCCCGGTTCTGGAAAGAATTGTGTAATTTGCTTAGCATTGAACTGAATCTTTCTACTGCCTATCACCCGGAGACCAATGGTCTGGTGGAACGCACTAACCAGACGCTTGTGACATACTTGCGTCATTTCGTTTCGGCCAACCAGAATGACTGGGCGATATTGCTCCCCTGGGCAGAGTTTGCCCTAAACAACGCTGTGGCAGATTCCACAGGTCAGACTCCATTTTTCCTAAATAATGGCCAACATCCGCGAGTCCCGGTTCCTATGCCAGTTTCCTCTGTGGAACCTGGGGTCAGAGATTGGGCTCTGGAGGCACGGGTGGTTTGGGATCATACCCAGGATGCGATATTGGCCTCCAAGAATCGAATGAGAGAGTCGGCTGACACTCATCGCCATCCAGCCCCCGTATTCTCCCCGGGCGACAGGGTGTGGCTCGCGGCTCGCAATATCAGAGTACGCGGAGAATCCGCTAAGTTTGCCCCCCGTTTTATTGGTCCTTTCAGAATTTTGGCCCAAATAAACCCCGTTGTGTACTGGTTACAGTTACCACGACACATGAGGATTCACGACACTTTTCATGTGTCGCTCCTTAAGCCGGTTTGCCTGACCAAATTCTCGGAACCCCAACCTGCTCCAGACTCCAGGGGTGATGATTTCGAGGTACAGGCGATTGTGGGGTCTAAGATGGTTCGTGGAAAAAAATATTACCTTGTACACTGGAGGGGCCATGGATCTGAGGATTGTTCATGGGAACAAGTGGACCACATTCATGCTCCATTGCTCATTGAGGAATATGAGTGTCAAGTGGAGGGGGATGTTAGAAGGGGGGATAATGTTAGGTGTTGGGTGTTTGCTGGATCTGAAATGGGTTCAGAATCATCAGTGGATTCTGTGGTCTCCCATTCTGGTCCAGCTGGGGCAAATGCTGCTCAGCATCGTCATCAATCCCAGCGCCTAGCTGGTGCACGAGATGTGCAGGTTGTCTCTTGGGTATTTGTGCCTAGCAACATGAAGCATAGGTTGCGGAGGGAGACAGGGCTTCTGCAGCCTAAGTCCAAGATGCATCGCACTGAGCATGCCCGTGACATGGCGGACCGTGATTGGTGGTTTGGGAGTCAGCTGACCCGGTGACCTGGCACCGCCTGATTTGTCGCGGGTGACATCACCAATGGTGCGACGGTGGGCAGGGCTTAATCTTTAAAAGACCCGCCCACAAACATGGCGGCGCGCTCTGATCTTTGAGCAATGATGGTGCTGTGTGGATTCTTGGTCTCTTGGGCTCCACGTGTGCTTTAGTTTCTGCTAGGCAGGTGTAGTGGAAGTAGGCAGGCTAGTTGAAATAGGCAGGTAGCTTCGTCTCACTGTCTGGCTCAGGCAAAGGGGTTGCCTTACACCCCAAGCAGCCTGCAGACGCCCTATCCCTGATAACACCTGTAAGCCACGTGGAGTGATACTCCTCAGTCTGGTAGCACGCCGGCTGGAGGCACGCATGCGCCGGCGTGAGTCACACATGCATCCAAGCGCCAACAGAGTAGTCCCTGTGCTGCAACAGCTCTACAGATATATTATTTATCGCACATCTCCCGTGCCGTTAACGGAGAAAGTGCGAATCCCTATTCCCGTTCCGGTGTGCTGTAACACGGAGGGGATTGTTATTTAAGTTGGTTGTTTCCTTCTCACCCAGAAGGTGTTCGGCCGCAGTCCTCCAGGCCGCATCGCGGACCCCGGGGTCGGTTGCGTTCCATTATAATAAAGTTGTTTGCAACCGTCCCCTTAACATGACGACTGGATGAATTAACGATCTTTGGAAAGATAAATTTTGTGCAAGACTAGATAGGTCTACTAGGGTTTTCTTCACCATTATCTAGATAGTGTCAATCTTTTGGATTGGTTGCTGGTCTTCCTCTTTGCCTACTTCCTTCTATTCTTCCGAGTATGATGTCCCTTTCCAGTAAAAGTCTTCCAGTCAATCCATAGACTAGTGTAAATGCTGTTGTCAGTCAGTCCACACCTAATTTAAATGCTGATTACAAATCTATTCTATGAAACAGAATAAGGGATTCCTCACTTTAGAAGACTGAGGATAATGAAAAGAAATGTTCCTTATGTCTCTACCTAAGATATGGTTGTGTTATACTAGGAGTTGTGTATAGAAAATATACATATGTAAACCACTAACAGTATATTCTCATGTATCAGAAAGGTGTTGTCACACCTCCGCAGGTCTAGAACGTATGCCTAGACTGACTATTATCAGTAATTAATATGAATATTAATTACCTGTTATGTGACTTTCCACATTCTTTTCTTGGAGTCCACAAGGAAACATTTTAAATCTCACCAAGTCAAAGGGCATCAGTCACCTGTAAATATTCAAAAGAGTGATAATGTATAACAGTCTAGGGCCAAAATTACTTATTTCAAAGGTAAAGGCTGTGGTCAGTCGGTTTGCATTCTATTATAAAAATTGTAGTCAGATAGCCCACAGTCTATTTTAAATTTTCTGCTCAATCGTTTCACATTATACTGTAAGTGTGGTCAGGCAGTCCACATCTAGTGTATATGCTGTGTAACATCCCTGGCGGCATGCTTGCATGGTGCACCACCTCCCACCATGCAAGACCGCAATCTTACCCTTCACTCCAGCCTGCAAGCCGTGTTCCTGTTCATGCTGTGTGCATTCCTCTTGACTGTCTGCTTAGAGCGGCGGCCCGGTTAGTTTCTGATTCTTATAGCTGCTGTGGGCACACCCCTAATGCGTCTCCAGCTTATTGCTGTCAGTCACTAGATATTTAAACCCCCTCCACCCAGAAGGAGGTGCCTGTGCAACACCTTCACTCAGTTTGTTCTTGCAACTGTATTGCCAGGTCCTGTCCTCTTACCTGTATTTTCTAGTCTGTGTCCGCCATCTCTGGTGTCTGTATACCCAGACCTGTTACCTGTGTCTTCTAGTCCGTCTCCGCCATCTCTGGGGGCTGTATACCCAGACCCGTTTCTGTATCTCGTTGCAGTAGCAGTTCCTGTCTGAACTGTCTCCTAGTCTGTTACTTGTTTTGTCTTTATGTCCGTACCCTCCCTTTTCCTGCATTGACTGAACCTGCACCTAGAATCATAGAATCATAGAATCATAGAATGGTAGAGTTGGAAGGGACCTCCTGCGTCATCTGGTCCAACCCCCTGCTCAAAGCAGGATTCACTAGATCATCTCAGACAGATGTCTGTCCAGCCTCTGTTTGAAGACGTCCATTGAAGGGGAACTCACCACCTCTCATGGCAGCCTGTTCCACTCATTAATCACCCAAACTGTCAAAAAGTTTTTTCTAATATCTAATCTGTGTCTCCTCCCATTTAGTTTCATCCCATTGCTTCTAGTCTTTCCTTGTGCAAATGAGAATAAAGATGATCCTTCTACAATGTGACAGCCCTTGACATATTTGTAGACAGCTATTAAGTCTCCTCTCAGTCTACTTTTTTGCAAGCTAAACATTCCCAAATCCTGCAACCGTTCCTCATAGGACATGGTTTGCAGACCAGTCACCATTCTGGTCGCTCTTCTCTGAACTTGCTCCAGTTTGTCTATGTCTTTTTTAAAATGTGGTGCCCAAAACTGTACACAGTATTCCAGAGGAGGTCTGACCAAAGAGGAGTAAAGACCGATAATGACTTCACGTGATCTAGACTGTATGCTTCTGTTAATACATCCCAGAATTGTATTTGCCTTTTTTGCTGCTGCAATTCGTTGTCTCTGTACTTCTGTTTGTGAGTTTTGTGTCCACTAGCTACTTCATTATAAGTACCTTGTGTGTATCTAGTTCTGCTTGTCTCCTTTCCCTTCCTTTGTATCTACCTTCTGTGTTCTAGCCATCTTTCTGTATTTTCCTATGTGTTCCATGGGAACAGAGCCCTGTCCTCTCTGCCTGCTTCGTCAGCCCTGTTCTGTTCTGCCTTGTCCACCGCTCCAGCGGTTCCTTTCTGCTCTGCCTTGTATACCGCACCTGCGGTTTAGCTCCGCTCCACTTGTTCTCCACGTATGCGTTTTTTTGCTCAGCTTTGCTTGTCTACCGCATCTGCGGGTTTTGCTCTGCTCAGCTTTGTCTACTGCATCTGCGGTTTTGCTCTGCTTTGCTTGTCTACCGCATCTGCGGTTTTGCTCTGCTTTGCTTGTCTACCACATCTGTTGGTTTTGCTCTGCTCAGCTTTGTCTACCGCATCTGCGGTTTTGCTCTGCTCAGCTTTGTGTACCGCATCTGCGGTTTTGCTCTGCTTTGCTTGTCTACCGCATCTGCGGATTTTGCTCTGCTCAGCTTTGTCTACCGCATCTGCGGTTTTGCTCTGCTCAGCTTTGTCTACCGCATCTGTGGTTTTGCTCTGCTTTGCTTCTCTACTGCATCTGCGAGTTTTGCTCTGCTCAGCTTTGTCTACAGCATCTGCAGTTTTGCTCTGCTTTGCTTGTCTACCGCATCTGCGGGTTTTGCTCTGCTCAGCTTGTCTACCGCCTCTGCGGGTTTTGCTCTGCTCAGCTTGTCTACTGCATCTGCGGTTTTGCTCTCTGCCTAGTCTACCGCTCCGGCGGTTCCTTTCTGCTTTGCCGTGTTCACCGCACCTGCGGTTTAGTTTTGCTCTGCTAGCTCACCGCTCCGGCGGATCCTCTTTGCTCTGCCTTGTCCACCGCACTTGCGGTTTAGTTCTCCTCTGCCTTGTCCTCCGCTCCAGCGGTTTCGCTTTACTCTGTTCCTGTCTCCCAGTCTGTACTGGACTCTAGCCAGCTTGCGCTCCAACCTGCTAGTACCCACCTGTCCGCACTCCAGCCATGCTTGCTAGTACCCCATCTGTCTGCACACCAGCCTTGCTTACTAGTACCCCCCTGTCTGCATACCTGCCATGCCTGCCAGGGCCCACCTGTCTGTATGCCAGCTTAACCTGCCTGTTCATGCATTCTCCAATGTGGGTCAACAGCTGTGACTGGGGTCTGACCTGGTGTAGCACCTGGTCCCTCTGCTCGGTTCCTTCTTGGTTCACGGAGTCGTTAGCCGCCGTGCGACCTTGGTCGGATCGGGTTGATACTTAGTTACGACCCTCCAAGCACTCCTCGGTTCATGGTACAGTGGGATCACTAATCATGCTCACGCCAGTCAGCCCGGGCGTGAGCGTAACATGCTGTGGTCAGTCAGTCAGTCCATTCTTTATAATTAATGGCCTTCGGTTGAAACTCGAGCCATGACGACTTGATGAATTAATGATCTTTAGGAAGATCAATCTTGTGCACGACTAGATAGGTCCACTAGGGTCTTCTTCACCATTATCTTGATAGTATCAATCCATTGGATTGGTTGCTGGTCTTGCTCTTTGCTTTCTACCTTCTATATTTCAAAGTATGATGTCCTTTTCCATTGATTGCTGTCTTCCAGTCAATCCTTAGACTAGTGTAAATGCTGTTGTCAGTTAGTCCACAGCTAATTTAAACGCTGTGGACTGTCAGTCCTTTTAAATGCTGTGGTTATTCAGTCCACAGTGTAGTCTTAATAGTGTGGTCAGTCTCTTGTAATCGCGGTATTGATTGTTACATCGCTGATTGCAAGGCTATTCTCTGAAATAGAATAGGGGATTCCTCACTTTAGAAGACAGAGGTTGGCCCACAGTCTACTGTAAGTAGGATCAGGCAGTCCACAACTAGTGTGAATGCTGTGGTCAGTCAGTCCATTTTTTATTATTAACGGCCTTCGGTTGAGACTCTAGCTATGACGACTGGATGAATTAACGATCTTTGAGAAGATCAATTTTGTGGAAGACTAGATAGGTCCACTAGGGATTCCCTAACCACTATCTTGATAGTGTCAATCCTTTGGATTGGCTGCTGGTCTTCCTCTTTGCTTTCTTCCTTCTATTCTCCCGAGTATGATGCCCCTTTCCATTAATTGCTGTCTTCCAGTCAATCCATAGACTAGTGTAAATGCTGTTGTCAGTTAGTCCACACCTAATTTAAATGCTGTGGACTGTTAGTCCTCGTAAATTTTGTGGTCAGTTGGTCCACAGTGTTGTCTTAATGCTGTGGTCAGTCTCTTGTAATCGCGGTATTGATTGTTACACCGCTGATTACAAGGCTATTCTATGAAACAGAATAAGGGATTCCTCACTTTAGAAGCCAGAGGATAAGGAAAAGAAATGTTCCTTATGTCTCTACCTAAGATATGGTTGTGTTATACTAGGAGTTGTGTATAGAAAATATACATATGTAAACCACTAACAGTATATTCTCATGTATCAGAAAGGTGTTGTCACACCTCCGCAGGTCTAGAACTTATGCCTAGACTGACTATTATCACTAATTAATATGAATATTAATTACCTGTTATGTGACTTTCCACATTCTTTTCTTGGAGTCCACAAGGAAACATTTCAAATCCCACCATGTCAATGGGCGTCAGTCACCTGTAAATATTCAAAAGAGTGATAATATGTTCCTGCTACATGCTATACACACCAAAGAGTATAACACTCTAGGGCCAAAATTACTTATTTCAAAAATAAAGACTGTGGTCAGTCGGTCTGCATTTTATTATAAAAATTGTAGTCAGACAGTCCACAGTCTATCACAAATTTTATGCTCAGTCGTTTCAGAGTCTACTGTAAATGTGGTCAGGCAGTCCACACCTAGTGTATATGCTGTGGTCAGTCAGTCAGTCCATTCTTTATAATTAATGGCCTTCGGTTGAAACTTGAGCCATGACGACTTGATGAATTAATGATCTTGAGGAAGATCAATCTTGTGCAAGACTAGATAGGTCCACTAGGGTCTTCTCCACCGTTGTCTTGATATTGTCAATCCTTTGGATTGGCTGCTGGTCTTCCTCTTTGCTTTCTTCCTTCTGTACTTTAAAGTATGATGTCCTTTTCCAGTGATTGCTGTCTTCCAGTCAATCCTTAGACTAGTGTAAATGCTGTTGTCAGTCAGTCCACAACTAATTCAAACGCTGTGGACTGTCAGTCCTTTTAAATGTTGTGGTCAATCAGTCCACAGTGTAGACTCAGTAGTGTGGTCAGTGTCTTGTAATCGCGGTATTGATTGTTCCACCGCTGATTACAAGGCTATTCTATGAAATAGGAAAGGGGATTTCACACTTTAGAAGACAGAGGTTGGCCCACAGTCTACTGTAAATATGATCAGGCAGTCCACACCTAGTGTGAATGCTGTGGTCAGTGAGTCCATTTTTTATTATTAACGGCATTTGGTTGAAACTCTAGCCATGACGACTGGATGAATTAACGATCTTTGGGAAGATCAATTTTGTGCAAGACTAGATAGGTCCACTATTGTTTTCTTCACCATTATCTTGATAGTGTCAATCCTTTGGATTGGTTGCTGGTCTTCCTCTTTGCCAACTTCCTTCTATTCTTCCGAGTATGATGTCCCTTTCCAGTAATTGCTGTCTTCCAGTCAATCCATAGACTAGTGTAAATGCTGTTGTCAGTCAGTCCACACCTAATTTAAATGCTGTGGACTGTCAGTCCTCGTAAATTTTGTGGTCAATTGGTCCACAGTGTAGTCTTAATAGTGTGGTCAGTCTCTTGTAATCGCGGTATTGATTGTTACACCGCTGATTACAAGGCTATTCTATGAAACAGAATAAGGGATTCCTCACTTTAGAATACAGAGGATAAGAAAAAGAAATGTTCCTTATGTCTCTACCTAAGATATGGTTGTGTTATACTAGGAGTTGTGTATAGAAAATAAACATATGTAAACCACTAACAGTATATTCTCATGTATCAGGAAGGTGTTGTCACACCTCCGCAGGTCTAGAACTTATGCCTAGACTGACTATTATCAGTAATTAATATGAATATTAATTACCTGTTATGTGACTTTCCACATTCTTTTCTTGGAGTCCACAAGGAAACATTTCAAATCCCACGATGTCAATGGGCGTCAGTCACCTGTAAATATTCAAAAGAGTGATAATATGTTCCTGCTACATGCTATACACACCAAAAAGTATAATACTCTAGGGCCAAAATTACTTATTTCAAAGATAAAGACTATGGTCAGTCGGTCTGCATTTTACTATAAAAATTGTAGTCAGACAGTCCACAGTCTATTTTACATTTTATTCTCAATCGGTTCACAGTCTACTGTAAATGTGGTCAGGCAGTCCACATCTAGTGTATATGCTGTGGTCAGTCAGTCAGTCCATTCTTTATTATTAACGGCCTTCGGTTGAAACCTCGAGCCATGACGACTTGATGAATTAATGATCTTTAGGAAGATCAATCTTGTGCAAGACTAGATCGGTCCACTAGGGTCTTCTTCACCATTATCTTGATAGTATCAATCCATTGGATTGGCTGCTGGTCTTCCTCTTTGCTTTCTTCCTTCTATACTTCAAAGTATGAAGTCCTTTTCCAGTGATTGCTGTCTTCCATTCAATCCATAGACTAGTGTAAATGCTGTTGTCAGTCAGTCCACAACTAATTCAAATGCTGTGGACTGTCAGTCCTTTTAAATGTTGTGGTCAATCAGTCCACAGTGGAATTTTAATATTGTGGTCAATCTCTTGTAATCGTGGTATTGATTGTTACACCGCTAATTACAAGTCTATTCTATGAAATAGAATAGGGGATTCCTCCTTTTAAAAGACAGAGGTTGGCCCACAGTCTAGTCTACTGTAAATGTGGTCAAGCAGTCCACACCTAGTGTGAATGCTGTAGTCAGTCATCCCATTTTTTATTATTAACGGCCTTCGGATGAAACTCGAGCCATGACGACTGGATGAATTAACGATCTTTAGGAAGATCAATTTTGTGAAAGACTACTTATGTCCACTAGGGTCTTCTCCACCGTTGTCTTGATATTGTCAATCCTTTGGATTGGCTGCTGATCTTCCTCTTTGCTTTCTTCCTTCTGTACTTTAAAGTATGATGTCCTTTTCCAGTGATTGCTGTCTTCCAGTCAATCCTTAGACTAGTGTAAATGCTGTTGTCAGTCAGTCCACAACTAATTCAAACGCTGTGGACTGTCTGTCCTTTTAAATGCTGTGGTCATTCAGTCCACAGTGTAGACTTAGTAGTGTGGTCAATCTCTTGTAGTCGCGGTATTGATAGCTACACCGCTGATTACAAGGCTATTCTATGAAACAGAATAGGGGATTCCTCACTTTAGAAGACAGAGGTTGGCCCACAGTCTAGTCTACTGTAAATGTGCTCAAGCAGTCCACACCTAGTGTGAATGCTGTGGTCAAATGTGGCGCCCTGCTGTGTTTGGTAGCACAGATCCCAGAGGGGTGCATGGACGGATTCCTCCACAAGAGGCCCTCATAAGCATTCACACACCTCCACCTTCCACCTCAGACCACCAGAGGGAGCCCGTTAGGGATATAAATAGGGAAGGTGGAGCTAGGCAGTTCAGTCTGGAAGCTGTCTGGAGTCTGAGAGGAGTCTGAAGTCCAGTCTGTGAGATGTACAGTCTGAGAACAGTTACCTCAGGTGACAGAGCTAGTGCCAGCTCCTGCAGTTGCTAGCCTGCAGTAGAGCACAGTCCAGACTCACCGAGTTCAGGTTAGTGAGCCAAAGGCGTGCCGACGGCATAAGAGTGGTGAAGCGCAGTGAGGCCTACTGCCCGTGTGAAGCCTAGTCAGGGCCTCGAGCGTGGCCGAAGGCGAGTTGAAAGAGAGTAACATAGTGGTCAGAGGAGCTTTACCCGCTCACCCCAAAACCATATACCGGACACCTGGTCCGAGTCTGCAGGGTTTCTTTACACCCAGCAGAAAACAACCGGAACCCCTGGCGAACTACATGTCCCAAGAATACCAAACGCTGACTGTTATACCAGGGTCAGGAGTTACTGAAGCCCCATATACCAGGGAGTGCGTACTCCAACAGAAGGCCCTACCACAGGATCAGCAGGTGCAAGACAGAAACCAAGTTAGGCCTAGCTCCAGGCAGGTCAGAAACTTAACGAGGAAAGGCAAGGAACAGGAGGCCCCACACCCGCTCACTGGGGAGAGTCCTGATATGCACCCTTCACCCTACAGTGCCCTGGATTGTGCCTGAAACACCACCAGTAAAGGTACTGAAGTGAACTATTGTGTCTGTGCCTATCCTTCCTCCGACCCGGCTGGGTCCCCTTTGGCCTGCATCCCTACACTCACGCTGCCCTGAGGCCCTGCTCCACCTGTGGGGAGCCGCACCAACTAAGCTGTCTCAACACCGGCCTCAGAGGACTGCGGCAGCACTGGTGATCCTCACCAGAAACTACAGGTGGCGTCACGGACTTTCCCTTTCCCATATAAACTTTCCCCCCTTTCTCTTTTTGCTGACCGTCCTGGGTCACGGACCGGGCCAGCCACCATGATATTCCCCACAAGCAGCCTTCTGTCTTCCAGTCAATCCTTAGACTAGTGTAAATGCTGTTGTTAGTCAGTTCACAAATAATTCAAATGCTGTGGACTGTCAGTCCTTTTAAATGTTGTGGTCATTCAGTCCACAGTGTAATTTTAATAGTGTGGTCAGTCTCTTGCAATCACTGTATTGATTGTTACACCGCTGATTACAAGGCTCTTCTATGAAATAGGATAGGGGATTCCTCACTTTAGAAGACAGAGGTTGGCCCACAGTCTAGTCTACTGTAAATGTGGTCAAGCAGTCCACACCTAGTGTGAATGCTGTAGTCAGGCAGTCCACACCTAGTGTGAATGCTGTGGTCAGTCAGCCCATTTTTTATTATTAACAGCCTTCGGATGAAACTCGAGAGATGACGACTGGATGAATTAACGATCTTAAGGAAGATCAATTTTGTGAAAGACGACATAGGTCCACTAGGGTCTTCTCCACCATTATCTTGATAGTGTCAATCCTTTGGATTGGTTGCTGGTCTTGCTCTTTGGTTTCTTCCTTCTATACTTCAAAGCATGATGTCCTTTTCCAGTGATTGCTGTCTTCCAGTCAATCCTTAGACTAGTGTAAATGCTGTTGTCAGTCAGTCCACAACCAATTCAAACGCTGTGGACTGTCAGTCCTTTGAAATGCTGTGGTCATTCAGTCCACAGTGCAGTCTTAATAGTGTGGTCAGTGTCTTGTAATCGCGGTATTGATTGTTACACCGCTGATTACAAGGCTATTCTATGAAACAGAATAGGGGATTCCTCACTTTAGAAGACAGAAGTTGGCCCACAGTCTACTGTAAATATGATCAGGCAGTCCACAACTAGTGTGAATGCTGTGGTCAGTCAGTCCATTTTTTATTATTAACGGCCTTCGGTTGAAACTCTAGCCATGACGACTGGATGAATTAACGATCTTTGGGAAGATCAATTTTGTGCAAGACTAGATAGGTCCACTAGGGTTTTCTTCACCATTATCTTGATAGTGTCAATCCTTTGGATTGGTTGCTGGTCTTCCTCTTTTCCTTCTTCCTTCTATTTTTCCGAGTATGATGTCCCTTTACAGTAATTGCGTCTTCCAGTCAATCCATAGACTAGTGTAAATGCTGTTGTCAGTCAGTCCACACATAATTTAAATGCTGTGGACTGTCAGTCCTCGTAAATTTTGTGGTCAATTGGTCCACAGTGTAGTCTTAATACTTTGGTCAGTCTCTTGTAATCGCGGTATTGATTGTTACACCGCTTAATACAAGTCTATTCTATGAAACAGAATAAGGGATTCCTCACTTTAGAATACAGAGGACAATGAAAAGAAATGTTCCTTATGTCTCTACCTAAGATATGGTTGTATTATTCTAGGAGTTGTGTATAGAAAATATACATATGTAAACCACTAACAGTATATTCTCATGTATCAGGAAGGTGTTTTCACACCTCCGCAGTTCTAGAACTTATGCCTAGACTGACTATTATCAGTAATTAATATGAATATTAATTACCTGTTATGTGACTTTCCACATTCTTTTCTTGGAGTCCACAAAGAAACATTTCAAATCCCACAATGTCAATGGGCGTCAGTCACCTGTAAATATTCAAAAGAGTAATAATATGTTCCTGCTACATGCTATACACACAAAAAAGTATAAAACTCTAGGGCCAAAATTACTTATTTCAAAGATAAAGACTATGGTCAGTCGGTCAGCATTTTATTATAAAAATTGTATTCAGACCGTCCACAGTCTATTTTACATTTTATGCTCAATCGGTTCACAGTCTCCTGTAAATGTGGTCAGGCAGTCCACATCTAGTGTATATGCTGTGGTCAGTCAGTCAGTCCATTTTTTATAATTAATGGCCTTCGGTTGAAACTCGAGCCATGACGACTTGATGAATTAATGATCTTTAGGAAGATCAATCTTGTGGAAGACTAGATAGGTCCACTAGGGTCTTCTTCACCATTATCTTGATAGTATCAATCCATTGGATTGGTTGCTGGTCTTGCTCTTTGCTTTCTTCCTTCTATACTTCAAAGTATGATGTCCTTTTCCAGTGATTGCTGTCTTCCATTCATCCTTAGACTAGTGTAAATGCTGTTGTCATTCAGTCCAGAACTGATTCAAATGCTGTGGACTGTCAGTCCTTTTAAATGTTGTGGTCATTCAGTCCACAGTGTAATTTTAATACTGTGGTCAGTCTCTTGTAATCCCGGTATTGATTGTTACACCGCTGATTACAAGGCTATTCTATGAAATTGAATAGGGGATACCTCCTTTTAAAAGACAGAGGTTGGCCCACAGTCTAGTCTACTGTAAATGTGGTCAAGCAGTCCACACCTAGTGTGAATGCTGTAGTCAGTCAGCCCATTTTTTTATTATTAACGACCTTCGGATGAAACTCGAGCTATGACGACTGGATAAATTAACAATCTATAGGAAGATCAATTTTGTGAAAGACTACTTAGGTCCACTAGGGTCTTCTCCACCGTTATCTTGATAGTGTCAGTTCTTTGGATTGGCTGCTGGTCTTCCTCTTTGCTTTCTTTCTTCTATACTTCAAAGTATGATGTCCTTTTCCAGTGATTGCTGTCTTCCAGTCAATCCTTAGACTAGTGTAAATGCTGTTGTCAGTCAGTCCACAACTAATTCAAATGCTGTGGACTGTCAGTCCTTTTAAATGCTGTGGTCATTCAGTCCACAGTGTAGTCTTAGTAGTGTGGTCAGTGTCTTGTAATCGCGGTATTGATTGTTACACCGCTGATTACAAGGCTATTCTATGAAATAGAATAGGGGATTCCTCACTTTAGAAGACAGAGGTTGGCCCACAGTCTACTGTAAATATGATCAGGCAGTCCACATCTAGTGTATATGCTGTGGTCAGTCAGTCAGTCCATTCTTTATAATTAATAGCCTTCGGTTGAAACTCGAGCCATGACGACTTGATGAATTAATGATCTTTAGGAAGATCAATCTTGTGGAAGACTAGATAGGTCCACTAGGGTCTTCTTCACCATTATCTTGATAGTATCAATCCATTGGATTGGTTGCCGGTCTTGCTCTTTGCTTTTTTCCTTCTATACTTCAAAGTATGATGTCCTTTTCCATTGATTGCTGTCTTTCATTCAATCCTTAGACTAGTGTAAATGCTGTGGTCATTCAGTCCTTTTAACATTGTGGTCAATCTCTTGTAATCGCGGTATTGATTGTTACACCGCTGATTACAAGGTTATTCTATGAAATAGGATAGGGGATTCCTCACTTTAGAAGACAGAGGTTGGCCCACAGTCTAGTCTACTGTAAATGTGGTCAGGCAGTCCACACCTAGTGTGAATGCTGTGGTCAGTCAGCCCATTTTTTATTATTAAGGGCCTTCGGTTGAAACTCTAGCAATGACGACTGGATGAATTAACGATCTTTAGGAAGATCAATTATGTGAAAGACTTCTTAGGTCCACTAGGGTCTTCTCCGCCGTTATCTGGATAGTGTCAATCCTTTTGATTGGCAGCTGGTCTTCCTCTTTGCTTTCTTCCTTCTATTCCTCCGAGTATGTTGTCCCTTTCCAGTAATTGCTGTCTTCCAGTCAATCCTTAGACTAGTGTAAATGCTGTTGTCAGTCATTCCACAACTAATTCAAACGCTGTGGACTGTCAGTCCTTTTAAATGTTGTGGTCATTCAGTCCACAGTGTAGACTTAATAGTGTGGTCAATCTCTTGTAATTGCTGTATTGATTGTTACACCGCTGATTACAAGGCTATTTTATGAAAAAGAATAGGGGATTCCTCACTTTAGAAGACAGAGGTTGGCCCACAGTCTACTGTAAATATGATCAGGCAGTCCACAACTAGTGTGAATGCTGTGGTCAGTCAGTCCATTTTTTAGTATTAACGGCCTTCGGTTGAAACTCTAGCAATGACGACTGGATGAATTAACGATCTTTGGGAAGATCAGTTTTGTGCAAGACTAGATAGGTCCACCAGGGTTTTCTTCACCATTATCTTGATAGTGTCAATCCTTTGGATTGGTTGCTGGTCTTCTTCTTTTCCTTCTTCCTTCTATTCTTCCGAGTATGATGTCCCTTTCCAGTAATTTCTGTCTTCCAGTAAATCCATAGACGAGTGTAAATGCTGTTGTCAGTCAGTCCACACCTAATTTAAATGCTGTGGACAGTCAGTCCTCGTAAATTTTGTGATCATTCAGTCCACAGCGCAGTCTTAATAGTGTGGTCAGTCTCTTGTAATCGCGGTATTGATTGTTACACCGCTGATTACAAGGCTGTTCTATGAAACAGAATAAGGGATTCCTCACTTTAGAAGACATAGGATAAGGAATAGAAATTTCCTTATGTCTCTAGCTAAGATATGGTTGTGTTATACTAGGAGTTGTGTATAGAAAATATACGTATGTAAACCACTAACAGTATATTCTCATGTATCAGAAAGGTGTTGTCACACCTCCGCAGGTCTAGAACTTATGTCTAGACTGACTATTATCAGTAATTAATATGAATATTAATTACCTGTTATGTGACTTTCCACATTCTTTTCTTGGAGTCCACAAGGAAACATTTCAAATCCCACCATGTCAATGGGCGTCAGTCACCTGTAAATATTCAAAAGAGTGATAATATGTTCCTGCTACATACTATACACACCAAAAAATATAACACTCTAGGGCCAAAATTACTTATTTCAAAGATAAAGACTGTGGTCAGTCGGTCTGCATTTTATTATAAAAATTGTAGTCAGACAGTGCACAGTCTATTACAAATTTTATGCTCAATCGTATCACAGTCTACTGTAAATGTGGTCAGGCAGTCCACAACTAGCGTGAATTCTGTGGTCAGTCAGTCCATTCTTTATAATTAATGGGCTTCGGTTGAAACTCGAGCTATGACGACTGGATGAATTAATGATCTTTAGGAAGATCAATCTTGTGCAAGACTAGATAGGTCCACTAGGGTCTTCTTCACCATTATCTTGATAGTATGAAACAATTGGATTGGTTGCTAGTCTTCCTCTTTGCTTTCCTCCTTCTATGCTTCAAAGTATGAAGTCCTTTTCCAGTGATTGCTGTCTTCCATTCATCCTTAGACTAGCGTGAATGCTGTGGTCAGTCAGTCCATTTTTTATTATTAACGGCCTTGGGTTGAAATTCGAGCCATGACGACTGGATGAATTAACGATCTTTAGGAAGATCAATTTTGTGAAAGACTACATAGGTCCACTAGGCTCTTCACCACCGTTATCTTGATAGTATCAATCCTTAGGATTGGCTGCTGGTCTTCCTCTTTGCTTTCTTCCTTCTATACTTCAAATTATGATGTGTTTTTCCAGTGATTGCTGTCTTCCAGTCAATCCTTAGACTAGTGTAAATGCTGTTGTCAGTCAGTCCACAACTAATTCAAACGCTGTGGACTGTCAGTACTTTTAAATGCTGTGGTCATTCAGTCCACAGTGTAGTCTTAATAGTGTGGTTTGTCTCTTGTAATCGCTGTATTGATTGTTACACCGCTGATTACAAGGCTATTCTATGAAATAGAATAGGAGATTCCTCACTTTAGAAGACAGAGGTTGGCCCACAGTCTACTGTAAATATGATCAGGCAGTCCACAACTAGTGTGAATGCTGTAGTCAGTCAGTCCATTTTTTATTATTAACGGCCTTCGGTTGAAACTCTAGCCATGATGACTGGATGAATTAACGATCTTTGGGAAGATCAATTTTGTGCAAGACTAGATAGGTCCACTAGGGTTTTCTTCACCATTATCTTGATAGTGTCAATCCTTTGGATTGGTTGCTGGTCTTCTTCTTTGCCTACTTCCTCCTATTCTTCCGAGTATGATTTGCCTTTCCAGTAACTGCTGTCTTCCAGTCAATCCATAGACTAGTGTAAATGCTGTTGTCAGTCAGTTCACACCTAATTTAAAAGCTGTGGACTGTCACTCCTCGTAAATTTTGTGGTCAATTGGTCCACAGTGTAGTCTTAATACTGTGGTCAGTCTCTTGTAATCCCGGTATTGATTGTTACACCGCTGATTACAAGGCTATTCTATGAAATAGAATAAGGGATTCCTCCTTTTAAAAGACAGAGGTTGGCCAACAGTCTAGTCTACTGTAAATGTGGTCATGCAGTCCACACCTAGTGTGAATGCTATAGTCAGGCAGTCCACACCTAGTGTGAATGCTGTGGTCAGTCAGCCCATTTTTTATTAACGGCCTTCGGATGAAACTCGAGCCATGACGACTGGATGAATTAACGATCTATAGGAAGATCAATTTTGTGAAAGACTACTTAGGTCCAGTAGGGTCTTCTCCACCGTTATCTTGATAGTGTCAATTCTTTGGATTGGCTGCTGGTCTTACTCTTTGCTTTCTTTCTTCTATACTTCAAAGTATGATGTCCTTTTGCTGTCATCCAGTCAATCCATAGACTAGTGTAAATGCTGTTGTCAGTCAGTCCACACCTAATTTAGATGCTGTGCACTGTCAGTCCTCGTAAATTTTGTGGTCAATTGGTCCACAGTGTAGTCTTAATACTGTGGTTAGTCTCTTGTAATCGCGGTATTGATTGTTACACCGCTGATTACAAGTCTATTCTATAAAACAGACTAAGGGATTCCTCACTTTAGAATACAGAGGATAAGGAAAAGAAATTTCCTTATGTCTCTACCTAAGATATGGTTGTGTTATACTAGGAGTTGTGTATAGAAAATATACATATGTAAACCACTAACAGTATATTCTCATGTATCAGAGAGGTGTTGTCACACCTCCGCAGTTCTAGAACGTATGCCTAGACTGACTATTATCAGTAATTTAATATGAATATTAGTTACCTGTTATGTGACTTTCCACATTCTTTTCTTGGAGTCCACAAGGAAACATTTGAAATCCCACCATGTCAAAGGGCGTCAGTCACCTGTAAATATTCAAAAGAGTGATAATATGTTCCTGCTACATGCTATACACACCAAAAAGTATAACACTCTAGGGCCAAAATTACTTATTTCAAAGATAAAGACTGTGGTCAGTCGGTCTGCATTTTATTATAAAAATTATAGTCAGACAGTCCACAGTCTATTTTATGCTCAATCGGTTCACAGTCTACTGTAAATGTGGTCTGGCAGTCCACATCTAGTGTATATGCTGTGGTCAGTCAATATTTCATTATTAATGGCCTTTGGTAGAAACTCTAGCAATGATGTGTTAGCCATTGGGTGTTTGCTGGATCTGAAATGGGTTCAGAATCATCAGTGGATTCTGTGGTCTACCATCCTGGTCCAGCCAGAGCAGATGCTGCTTAGCATCATTATCAGTCCCAACGACTAGCTGGTGCACGAGATGTGCAGGTTGTCTCTTGGGTATTTGTGCCTAGCAACATGAAGCATAGGTTGCGGAGGGAGACAGGGCTTCTGCAGCCTAAGTCCAGGATGCATCGCACTGAGCATTCCCGTGACATGGCGGACCGTAATTGGTGGTTTGGGCGTCAGCTGACCCGGTGACCTGGCACCGCCTGATTGGTCGTGGGTGATGTCACCAATGGTGTGACGGTGCGCAGGGCTTAATCTTTAAAAGACACGCCCACAAACATGGCAGCGCGCTCTGATCTTTGAGCAATGATGGTGTGTGGACGCTTAGTCTCTTGGGCTCCACGTGTGTTTTAGTTTCTGCTAGGCAGGTGTAGTGGAAATAGGCAGGCTAGTTGAAATAGGCAGGTAGCTTCGTCTCACGGTCTGGCTCAGGCAAAGGGGTCGCCTTACACCCCAAGCAGCCTGCAGACACCCCAGGCTGCATCGCGGACCCCGGGTTCGGTTGCGTTCCATTATAATAAAGTTGTTTGCAATCGTCCCCTTAACAGTATCAGAGAGCCAGGGTCTTGCTGAACATGGCTGACAACCAGCAACTGCAGCGCTATATACAGAAACTTGAGGCCAGACTTAGGACTCTGGAACAAGCTGCACCGGTCGCTGATATCACTGCAGTAGCTACCCTGGCAGCTTCTCAAGCAGCCAATCTGGTTAACACGGCTGCGGTGAATGCTGCGACAGCTGCAACTGCCCCATTACCCCGTTTTGCTCTCCCAGAAAAATTTTCTGGGGACAGTAAATCCTGCAGGGGTTTTATTAATTTATGCGCCATTCATTTGAAGATGATGGAGGCACGGTTCCCCTCCGAAAGAGTCAAAGTGGGTTATTTCATCTCATTACTCTCCCATAGGGCTCTGGAGTGGGCTACTCCTCTATGGGAGCGGAATGATCCGGTTGTGGCTAATGCGGGTCTTTTCCTTAAGACCCTAAAGAGTGTATTCCTAGGTCCTCATAGTCACGCATGATACGCTCTTAAGCTTCTTGCGTTGATCCAGGGTTCGGCCACTGCCAGCCACTATGCCATCCAGTTCAGAACCTTAGCGGCTGAACTGGATTGGCCTGAGCGTTCGCTTATCCCGGTGTTTTGGAGGGGGTTGGCAGGGCATATTAAAGATGCTCTAGCTACCAGAGAGATCCCAACCTCTCTGGAAGAGTTGATCACTCTCGCTAACCGAATAGATCTGCGTCATGCAGAACGCAAGTTAGAGCTGGAGGTTTCCAGACCCCGGTTTCGGTTGGCATCCTCTTTCTCTAGACCTATCTCCAAACCCTCGCGTCTCGACCCGGAGCCTGAGGATATGGATATATCCCGGACTAAGTCTAAACCCCCTCGTTCCCGACCTGCACATCTCTTGGAGTACCCCGTTAATAAGGGTTCCAAGCGGTCGGGAAACCAGGGTGTCTAACCACTGTTGGAGTGGGGGTGTTAGATTCAGGGGTTTCCTCCTCCAAATTATTGTATGAGGTGACGTTGTCCGTCGGAACAACCATGGTTACTGCCAGGGCGTGGGTGGATTCTGGAGCTGATGGCAATTTTTGTCATCAACATTTGCCCAGAGGCATGCCATCCCTATGGAGTTACTGCCCAAGCCAATGAACATCAGTGTGGTCAACGGTTCTCTGCTGGACACACAAATTACTCACCAGTCAGCCCCCCTCACCATGTCGTTTCCTCAGGGTCACCGGGAGGTTATCTCTTTCCTTATTATCCCCGGGGGATTAGATGAGGTGCTATTGGGTCTCCCTTGGCTAGGTTGTCACACTCCACACATTGATTGGAGTACAGGGAGAATTTCTTCCTGGGGTAAGAATTGTGTGCCTCAATGTATGGCTACAGCCGCCCGGAGGGTAGTCTCAGAGCCTTCTCCCGACTTGTCCGCTCTGCCAGTACAATATCGGAGTTTTGCGGACGTCTTTTCCAAAAAGGGTGCAGAGACTCTACCCCCCCACCGACCTTATGACTGTCCTATTGACTTGGTTCCCGGTACGGAGCCCCCTTGCGGTAGGGTTTATCCCCTCTCTGTACCCGAGACCCAGGCCATGTCAGACTATATCAAAGAGAACCTGGCCCGGGGGTTTATCTGAAAATCGGTCTCTCCTGCTGGAGCTGGGTTTTTCTTCGTCCAGAAGAGGGTGATTTACGTCCCTGCATTGATTACAGAGGACTAAATGCCATCACCATCAAAAATAAATACCCTCTGCCCCTTATTTCTGAACTATTCGACATGTTGCGAGGGGCTAACATCTTCACTAAATTGGACCAGCGAGGGGCCTATAATCTTGTGCGAATCCGTGAGGGTGACGAGTGGAAAACAGCCTTTAACACTCGTGATGGTCATTACGAGTATCTCATCATGCCTTTCGGGTTATGCAATGCCCCTGCGGTTTTTCAAGATTTTGTCAACGATATCTTTCGGGATTTGCTGCTATCTTCCGTGGTAGTCTATCTTGATGATATCCTTATCTTTTCCCCGGACCTCTCCACACACAGAGAGGATGTTCGCAGAGTTTTTGAACGATTGCGAGCAAATTCTTTGTATTGTAAGCTGGAGAAGTGTTAGTTTGAACGAGAGTCTCTAACGTTCCTGGGCTACATCATATCCAGTAAGGGATTGGCTATGGACCCACAAAAGTTGGTGGCGGTACAGAACTGGCAGGAGCCCCACTCCCTTAAAGCGGTACAACGCTTCATGGGCTTTATCAACTACTACCGGCAGTTCATACCACATTTTTCCACACTGGTGGCTGCTTTAGCCGCTTTAACCAGGAAGGGTGCCAATCCCAAGAATTGGTCTAAGGAGACATCCGAGGTGTTCCAGGAGATTAAGTCCTATTTTTTAGAGCTCCCATTCTCCATCGCCCGGATGTGGACAAGCCATTTTTCCTGGAGGTCGATGCCTCCTCTGTGGGAGCAGGAGCGGTTCTCTCTCAATAGAATGAACAGGGTCGGACAAGACCATGTTTTTTCTTCTCCAAGACCTTCTCTCCAGCAGAGAAGAATTATACGATTGGTGACAAAGAGTTACTTGCTATTAAGATGGCTTTTTCGGAATGGAGGTACCTCTTGGAGGGAGCTAAACTTCCTTTCGTGGTATATTCCGATCATAAAAATCTTTCGTACCTACAGACGGCGCAGCGTCTTAACCCGAGGTAGGCCAGGTGGTCTCTTTTCTTTTCCCGGTTCAATTTCTCTATTCACTTTTTAAAAGGGGAAAAGAACCCCCGGGCGGATGCTTTGTCCCGGTCTATGGATATGGCTGAGGATGAGGACGAGCCCAGGCTTATTTTTCCTCCAGAGTGTATGCGGACGGTGGCTCCAGTGTCTCTAAACCAGGTCCCTCCGGGGAGGACATTGGTTCCTCCTAATTTACAGAATGAGGTACTCTCCTGGGCACATGCCTCTAAGATCGGAGGTCATTTTGGGGTCAAACGTACCACGGAGTTTCTCCAACGGTCGTATTGGTGGCCTCGGTTATCTCAGGACGTTAAAGAATATGTCCAAGCATGTGTCTCCTGTGCAAGAAACAAATCGTCCCGTCAGAAGCCGGCTGGTCTTCTTCATCCGTTACCCGTGGCGGATAGACCTTGGGAGCTGGTTGGGATGGATTTTATTGTCGAGTTACCTAAGTCCCGGGGAAACGTGACAATATGGGTGGTGTCTGACCATTTTTCTAAGATGGTTCACCTGGTTCCTCTGCCTAGGGTTCCCTCTTCCTGGGTTCTGGTATCACTGTTCATTTGTCACGTTTTCCGTCTCCACGGAATGCCTGATAGGATTGTCTGTGAAAGGGGTCCACAGTTTTCCTCCCGGTTCTTTAAAGAATTGTGTAATTTGCATAGCATTGAACTGAACCTTTCTACTGCCTATCACCCGGAGACCAATGGTCTGGTGGAACGCACTAACCAGACGCTTGTGACATACTTGTGTCATTTCGTTTCGGCCAACCAGAATGACTGGGCGATATTGCTCCCCTGGGTAGAGTTTGCCCTAAACAACGCTGTGGCAGATTCCACAGGTCAGACTCCGTTTCTCCTAAATAATGGCTAACATCCGCGAGTCCCGGTTCCTATGCCAGTTTCCTCTGTGGAACCTGGGGTCAGAGATTGGGCTCTGGAGGCGCGGAAGGTTTGGGATCATACCCAGGATGCGATATTGGCCTCCAAGAATCGAATGAGAGAGTCGGCTGACACTCATTGCCGTCCAGCCCCTGTATTCTTCCCGGGCGACAGGGTGTGGCTCACGGCTCGCAATATCAGAGTACGCGGGGAATCCGCTAAGTTTGCCCCCCGTTTTATTGGTCCTTTCAGAATTTTGGCCCAAATAAACCCCGTTGTGTACCGGTTACAGTTACCACGACACATGAGGATTCACGACACTTTTCATGTGTCGCTCCTTAAGCCGGTTCGCCTGACCAAATTCTCTGAACCCCAACCTGCTCCAGACTCCAGGGGTGATGATTTCGAGGTACAGGCGATTGTGGGGTCTAAGATGGTTCGTGGAAAAAAATATTACCTTGTACACTGGAGGGGCCATGGATCTGAGGATTGTTCATGGGAACCAGTGGACCACATTCATGCTCCATTGCTCATTGAGGAATATGAGTGTCAAGTGGAGGGGGATAATGTTGGGTGTTTGCTGGATCTGAGATGGGTTCAGAATCATCAGTGGATTCTGTGGTCTCCCATTCTGGTCCAGCTGGGGCAAATGCTGCTCAGCATCGTCGTCGGTCCCAACGCCTAGCTGGTGCACGAGATGTGCAGGTTGTCTCTTGGGTATTTGTGCCTAGCAACATGAAGCATAGGTTGCGGAGGGAGACAGGGCTTCTGCAGCCTAAGTCCAAGATGCATCGCACTGAGCATGCCCGTGACATGGCAGACCGTGATTGGTGGTTTGGGAGTCAGCTGACCCGTTGACCTGGCACCGCCTGATTGGTCGCAGGTGACGTCACCAATGGTGCGACGGTGGGCAGGGCTTAATCTTTAAAAGACCCGCCCACAAACATGGCGGCGCGCTCTGATTTTTGAGCAATGATGGTGTTGTGTGGACGCTTGGTCTCTTGGGCTCCACGTGTGTTTTAGTTTCTGCTAGGCAGGTGTAGTGGAAGTAGGCAGGCTAGTTGAAATAGGCAGGTAGCTTCGTCTCACGGTCTGGCTCAGGCAAAGGGGTCGCCTTACACCCCAAGCAGCCTGCAGACGCCCTATCCCTGATAACACCTGTAAGCCACGTGGAGTGATACTCCTCAGTTTGGTAGCACGCCGGCTGGAGGCACGTATGCGCCGGCGTGAGTCACACATGCATCCAAGCGCCAACAGCGTAGTCCCTGTGCTGCAACAGGTCTACAGATATATTATTTATCGCACATCTCCCGTGCCGTTAACGGAGAAAGTGCGAATCCCTATTCCTGTTCCGGTGTGCTGTAACACGGAGGGGATTGTTATTTAAGTTGGTTGTTTCCTTCTCACCCAGAAGGTGTTCGGCCGCAGTCCTCCAGGCCGCATCGCGGACCCCGGGTTCGGTTGCGTTCCATTATAATAAAGTTGTTTGCAACCATCCCCTTAACATGACGACTGGATGAATTAACGATCTTTGGAAAGATCAATTTTGTGCAAGACTAGATAGGTCCACTAGGGTTTTCTTCACCATTATGTAGATAGTGTCAATCCTTTGGATTGGTTGCTGGTCTTCCTCTTTGCCTACTTCCTTCTATTCTTCCGAGTATGATGTCCCTTTCCAGTAATTGCTGTCTTCCAGTCAATCCATAGAATAGTGTAAACGTTGTTGTCAGTCAGTCCACACCTAATTTAAATGCTGATTACAAATCTATTCTATGAAACAGAATAAGGGATTCCTCACTTTAGAAGACTGAGGATAATGAAAAGAAATGTTCCTTATGTCTCTACCTAAGATATGGTTGTGTTATACTAGGAGTTGTGTATAGAAAATATACATATGTTTACCACTAACAGTATATTCTCATGTATCAGAAGGGTGTTGTCACACCTCCGCAGGTCTAGAACGTATGCCTAGACTGACTATTATCAGTAATTAATATGAATATTAATTACCTGTTATGTGACTTTCCACATTCTTTTCTTGGAGTCCACAAGGAAACATTTCAAATCCCACGATGTCAAAGGGCATCAGTCACCTTTAAATATTCAAAAGAGTGATAATATGTTCCTGCTACATGCTATACACACCAAAAAGTATAACACTCCAGGGCCAAAATTACTTATTTCAAAGATAAAGGCTGTGGTCAGTCGGTTTGCATTTTATTATAAAAATTGTAGTCAGATAGTCCACAGTCTATTTTAAATTTTCTGCTCAATCGTTTCACAGTATACTGTAAGTGTGGTCAGGCAGTCCACATCTAGTGTATATGCTGTGTAACATCCCTGGCGGCATGCTTGCATGGTGCACCACCTCCCACCATGCAAGACCGCAATCTTACCCTTCACTCCAGCCTGCAAGCCGTGTTCCTGTTCATGCTGTGTGCATTCCTCTTGACTGTCTGCTTAGGGCGGCGGCCCGGTTAGTTTCTGATTCTTATAGCTGCTGTGGGCACACCCCTAATGCGTCTCCAGCTTATTGCTGTCAGTCACTGGATATTTAAACCCCCTCCACCCAGAAGGACGTGCTTGTGCAACACCTTCACTCAGTTTGTTCTTGCAACTGTATTGCCAGGTCCTGTCCTCTTACCTGTATCTTCTAGTCTGTGTCCGCCATCTCTGGTGGCTGTATACCCAGACCTGTTACCTGTGTCTTCTAGTCCGTCTCCGCCATCTCTGGGGGCTGTATACCCAGACCCGTTTCTGTATCTCGTTGCAGTAGCAGTTCCTGTCTGAACTGTCTCCTAGTCTGTTACTTGTTTTGTCTTTATGTCCGTACCCTTCCTTTTCCTGCATTGACTGAACCTGCACCTACCTCCAATTCGTTGTCTCTGTACTTCTGTTTGTGAGTTTTGTGTCCACTAGCTACTTCATTGTAAGCACCTTGTGTGTATCTAGTTCTGCTTGTCTCCTTTCCCTTCCTTTGTATCTACCTTCTGTGTTCTAGCCATCTTTCTGTATTTTCCTATGTGTTCCATGGGAACAGAGCCCTGTCCTCTCTGCCTGCTTCGTCAGCCCTGTTCTGTTCTGCCTTGTCCACCGCTCCAGCGGTTCCGTTCTGCTCTGCCTTGTATACCGCACCTGCGGTTTAGCTCCGCTCCGCTTGTTCTCCACGTATGCGGTTTTTTGCTCAGCTTTGCTTGTCTACCGCATCTGCGGGTTTTGCTCTGCTCAGCTTTGTCTACCGCATCTGCGGTTTTGCTCTGCTTTGCTTGTCTACCGCATCTGCGGTTTTGCTCTGCTTTGCTTGTCCTCCGCATCTGTTGGTTTTGCTCTGCTCAGCTTTGTCTGCCGCATCTGCGGTTTTGCTCTGCTCAGCTTTGTTTACCGCATCTGCGGTTTTGCTCTGCTTTGCTTGCTTACCGCATCTGCTTATTTTGCTCTGCTCAGCTTTGTCTACCGCATCTGCGGTTTTGCTCTGCTCAGCTTTGTCTACCGCATCTGCGGTTTTGCTCTGCTTTGCTTGTCTACCGCATCTGCGAGTTTTGCTCTGCTCAGCTTTGTCTACAGCATCTGCTGTTTTGCTCTGCTTTGCTTGTCTACCGCATCTGCGGGTTTTGCTCTGCTCAGCTTGTCTACCGCATCTGCGGGTTTTGCTCTGCTCAGCTTGTCTACCGCATCTGCGGTTTTGCTCTCTGCCTAGTCTACCGCTCCGGCGGTTCCTTTCTGCTTTGCTGTGTTCACCGCACCTGCTATTTAGTTTTGCTCTGCTAGCTCACCGCTCCGGCGGTTCCTCTTTGCTCTGCCTTGTCCACCGCACTTGCGGTTTAGTTCTGCTCTGCCTTGTCCTCGGCTCCAGCGGTTTCGCTTTACTCTACTTGTCTACCGCATCTGCGGCTCTGTTCCTGTCTCCCAGTCTGTACTGGACTCTATCCAGCTTGCGCTCCACCCTGCTAGTACCCACCTGTCCACACTCCAGCCATGCTTGCTAGTACCCCATCTGTCTGCACACCAGCCTTGCTTACTAGTACCCCACCTGTCTGCATACCTGCCATGCCTGCCAGGGCCCACCTGTCTGTATGCCAGCTTAACCTGCCTGTTCCTGCATTCTCCAGTGTGGGTCAACAGCTGTGACCGGGGTCTGACCTGGTGTAGCACCTGGTCCCTCTGCTCGGTTCCTCCTTGTTTCACGGAGTCGTTAGCCGCCGTGCGACCTTGGTCGGATCGGGTTGATACTTAGTTACGACCCTCCAAGCACTCCTCGGTTCATGGTACAGTGGGATCACTAATCATGCTCACGCCAGTCAGCCCGGGCGTGAGCGTAACATGCTGTGGTCAGTCAGTCAGTCCATTCTTTATAATTAATGGCCTTCGGTTGAAACTCGAGATATGACGACTTGATGAATTAATGATCTTTAGGAAGATCAATCTTGTGCAAGACTAGATAGGTCCACTAGGGTCTTCTTCACCATTATCTTGATTGTATCAATCCATTGGATTGGTTGCTGGTCTTGCTCTTTGCTTTCTTCCTTCTATACTTCAAAGTCTCATGTCCTTTTCCACTGATTGCTGTGTTTCATTTAATCCTTAGACTAGTGTAAATGCTGTTGTCAGTCAGTCCACAGCTAATTTAAACGCTGTGGACTGTCAGTCCTTTTAAATGCTGTAGTCATTCAGTCCACAGTGTAGACTTAGTAGTGTGGTCAGTCTATTGTAATTGCGGTATTGATTGTTACACCGCTGATTACAAGGCTATTCTCTGAAATAGAATAGGGGATTCCTCACTTTGGAAGACAGAGGTTGGCCCACAGTCTACTGTAAATATGATCAGGCAGTCCACAACTAGTGTGAATGCTGTGGTCAGTCAGTCCATTTTTTATTATCAAGGGCCTTTGGTTGAAACTCTAGCAATGACGACTGGATGAATTAACGATCTT
The DNA here is from genome assembly GCF_046119375.1 of Phyllobates terribilis. Taxonomy (NCBI): domain Eukaryota; kingdom Metazoa; phylum Chordata; class Amphibia; order Anura; family Dendrobatidae; genus Phyllobates; species Phyllobates terribilis. The sequence continues at coordinate 753,387,926 of NW_027362764.1, forward strand.
TGGGAAGATCAATTTTGTGCAAGACTAAATAGGTCCACTAGGGTCTTCTCCACCTTTATCTTGATAGTGTCAATCCTTTGGATTGGCAGCTGGTCTTACTCTTTGCTTTCTTCCTTCTATACTTCAAAGTATGATGTCCTTTTCCAGTGATTGCTGTCTTCCAGTCAATCCTTAGACTAGTGTAAATGCTGTTGTCAGTCAGTCCACAACTAATTCAAATGCTGTGGACTGTCAGTCCTTTTAAATATTGTGGTCATTCAGTCCACAGTGTAGTCTTAATAGTGTGGTCAGTGTCTTGTAATCGCGGTATTGATTGTTACACCGCTGATTACAAGGCTATTCTATGAAATAGGAAAGGGGATTCCACACATTAGAAGACAGAGGTTGGTCCACAGTCTACTGTAAATGTGGTCAAGCAGTCCACACCTAGTGTGAATGCTGTGGTCAGGCAGTCCATTTTTTATTATTAACGGACTTCGGTTGAAACTCTAGCCATGACGACTGGATGAATTAACGATCTTTAGGAAGATCAATTTTGTGCAAGACTAAATAGGTCCACTAGGGTTTTCTTCACCATTATATTGATAGTGTCAATCCTTTGGATTGGTTGCTGGTCTTCCTCTTTTCCTTCTTCCTTGTATTCTTCCGAGTATGATGTCCCTTCCAGTAATTGCTGTCTTCCCTTCAATCCATAGACTAGTGTAAATGCTGTTGTCAGTCAGTCCACACCTAATTTTAATGCTGTGGACCGTCAGTCCTCGTAAATTTTGTGGTCAATTGGTCCACAGTGTAGTCTTAATACTGTGGTCAGTCTCTTGTAATCGTGGTATTGATTGTTACACCGCTGATTACAAGGCTATTCTATGAAACAGAATAAGGGATTCCTCACTTTAGAAAACAGAGGATAATGAAAAGAAATGTTCCTTATGTCTCTACCTAAGATATGGTTGTGTTATACTAGGAGTTGTGTATAGGAAATATACATATGTAAACCACTAACAGTATATTCTCATGTATCAGAAAGGTGTTGTCACACCTCCGCAGGTCTAGAACTTATGCCTAGACCGACTATTATCAGTAATTAATATGAATATTAATTACCTGTTATGCGACTTTCCACATTCTTTTCTTGGAGTCCACAAGGAAACATTTGAAATCCCACCATGTCAATGGGCGTCAGTCACCTGTAAATATTCAAAAGAGTGATAATATGTTCCTGCTACATGCTATACACACCAAAAAATATAACACTCTAGGGCCAAAATTACTTATTTCAAAGATAAAGACTGTGGTCAGTCGGTCTGCATTTTATTATAAAAATTGTAGTCAGACAGTCCACAGTCTATTACAAATTTTATGCTCAATAGTTTCAGAGTCTAATATAAATGGGGTCAGGCAGTCCGCACCTAGTGTATATGCTGTGGTCAGTCAGTCAGTCCATTCTTTATAATTAATGGCCTTCGGTTGAAACTCGAGCCATGACGACTTGATGAATTAATGATTTTTAGGAAGATTAATCTTGTGCAAGACTAGATAGGTCCACTAGGGTCTTCTTCACCATTTTCTTGATAGTATCAATCCATTGGATTGTTTTCTGGTCTTGCTCTTTGCTTTCTTCCTTCTATACTTCAAAGTATGATGTCCTTTTCCAGTGATTGCTGTCTTCCAGTCAATCCTTAGACTAGTGTAAATGCTGTTGTCAGTCAGTCCACAACTAATTCAAACGCTGTGGACTGTCAGTCCTTTTAAATCTTGTAGTCATTCAGTCCACAGTGTAATCTTAATATTGTGTTCAATCTCTTGTAATCGCTGTATTGATTGTTACACCGCTGATTACAAGGCTATTCTATGAAATGGGATAGGGGATTCCTCACTTTAGAAGACAGAGTTTGGCCCACAGTCTAGTCTACTGTAAATGTGATCAAGCAGTCCACACCTAGTGTGAATGCTGTGGTCAAATGTGGCGCCCTGCTGTGTTTGGTACCACAGATCCCAGAGGGGTGCATGGACGGATTCCTCCACAAGAGGCACTCATAAGCATTCACACACCTCTACCTTCCACCTCAGACCACCAGAGGGAGCCCGTTAGGGATATAAATAGGGAAGGTGGAGCTAGGCAGTTCAGTCTGGAAGCTGTCTGGAGTCTGAGAGGAGTCTGAAGTCCAGTCTGTGAGATGTACATTCTGAGAACAGTTACCTCAGGGGACAGAGCTAGTGCCAGCTCCTGCAGTTGCTAGCCTGCAGTAGAGCACAGTCCAGACTCACCGAGTTCAGGTTAGTGAGCCAAAGGCGTGCCGACGCCATAAGAGCGGTGAAGCGCAGTGAGGCCTACTGCCCATGTGAAGCCTAGTCAGGGCCCCGAGCGGGCCGAAGGCGAGTGGAAAGAGAGTAACATAGCGGTCAGAGGGGCTTTACCCGCTCACCCCAAAACCATATACCGGACACCGGGTCCGAGTCTGCAGGGATTCTTTACACCCAGCAGAAAACAACTGGAACCCCTGGTGAACTACATGTCCCAGGAATACCAAACGCTGACTGTTATACCAGGGTCAGGAGTTACTGAAGCCCCATAAACCAGGGAGTGCGTACTCCAACAGAAGGCCCTACCACAGGATCAGCAGGTGCAAGACAGAAACCAAGTTAGGCCTAGCTCCAGGCAGGTCAGAAACTTAACGAGGAAAGGCAAGGAACAGGAGGCCCCACACTCGCTCACTGGGGAGAGTCCTGATATGCACCCTTTACCCTACAGTGCCCCGGATTGTGCCTGAAACACCACCAGTAAAGGTACTGAAGTGAACTATTGTGTGTGTGCCTATCCTTCCTCCGACCAGGCTGGGTCCCCTCTGGCCTGCATCCCTACACTCACGCTGCCCTGAGGCCCTGCTCCACCTGTGGGGAGCCGCACCAACTAAGCTGCCTCAACACCGGCCTCAGAGGACTGCCGCAGCACTGGTGATCCTCACCAGAAACTACAGGTGGCATCACGAACTTTCCCTTTCCCATATAAACTTTCCCCCCTTTCTCTTTTTACTGACCGCCCTGGGTCACGGACCGGGCCAGCCACCGTGATATTCCCCACAAGCAGCCTTCCGTCTTCCAGTCAATCCTTAGACTAGTGTAAATGCTGTTGTTAGTCAGTTCACAAATAATTCAAATGCTGTGGACTGTCAGTCCTTTTAAATTTTGTGGTCAGTTGGTCCACAGTGTTGTCGTAATGCTGTGGTCAATCTCTTGTAATCGCGGTATTGATTGTTACACCACTGATTACAAGGCTATTCTATGAAACAGAATAAGGGATTCCTCACTTTAGAAGACAGATGATAAGGAAAATAAATGTTCCTTATGTCTCTACCTAAGATATGGTTGTGTTATACTAGGAGTTGTGTATAGAAAATGTACATATGTAAACCACTAACAGTATATTCTCATGTATCAGAAAGGTGTTGTCACACCTCCGCAGGTCTAGAACGTATGCCAAGACTGACTATTATCAGTAATTAATATGAATATTAATTATCTGTTATTTGACTTTCCACATTCTTTTCTTGGAGTCCACAAGGAAACATTTCAAATCCCACGATGTCAATGGGCGTCAGTCACCTGTAAATATTCAAAAGAGTGATAATATGTTCCTGCTACATGCTATATACACCAAAAAGTATAACACTCTAGGGCCAAAATTACTTATTTCAAAGATAAAGACTGTGGTCAGTCGCTCTGCATTTTATTATAAAAATTGTAGTCAGACAGTCCAGAGTCTATTACAAATTTTATGCTCAATAGTTTCACAGTCTACAGTAAATGTGGTCAGGCAGTCCACACCTAATGTATATGCTGTGGTCAGTCAGTCAGTCCATTCTTTATAATTAATGGCCTTCGGTTGAAACTCGAGCCATGACGACTTGATGAATTAATGATCTTTAGGAAGATCAATCTTGTGGAAGACTAGATAGGTCCACTAGGGTCTTCTTCACCATTATCTTGATAGTATCAATCCATTGGATTGGTTGCTGGTCTTGCTCTTTGCTTTCTTCCTTCTATACTTCAAAGTATGATGTCCTTTTCCAGTGATTGCTGTCTTTCATTCAATCCTTAGACTAGTGTAAATGCTGTTGTCAGTCAGTCCACAACTAATTCAAATGCTGTGGACTGTCAGTCCTTTTAAATGCTGTGGTCATTCAGTCCACAGTGTAATTTTAATACTGTGGTCAGTCTCTTGTAATCGCGGTATTGATTGTTACACCGCTGATTACAAGGCTATTCTATGAAATAGAATAGGGGATTCCTCACTTTAGAAGACAGAGGTTGGCCCACAGTCTAGTCTACTGTAAATATTATCAGGCAGTCCACACCTAGTGTGAATGCTGTGGTCAGTCAGCCCATTTTTTTTATTATTAACGACCTTCGGATGAAACTCGAGCTATGACGACTGGATAAATTAACAATCTATAGGAAGATCAATTTTGTGAAAGACTACTTAGGTCCAGTAGGGTCTTCTCCACCGTTATCTTGATAGTGTCAATTCTTTGGATTGGCTGCTGGTCTTCCTCTTTGCTTTCTTTCTTCTATACTTCAAAGTATGATGTCCTTTTCCAGTGATTGCTGTCATCCAGTCAATCCTTAGACTAGTGTAAATGCTGTTGTAGTCAGTCCACAACTAATTCAAACGCTGTGGACTGTCAGTCCTTTTAATTGTTGTGGTCATTCAGTCCACAGTGTAGTCTTAATAGTGTGGTCAGTGTCTTGTAATCACGGTATTGATTGTTACACCGCTGATTACAAGGCTATTCTATGAAATAGAATAGGGGATTCCTCACTTTAGAAGACAGAGGTTGGCCCACAGTCTACTGTAAATATGATCAGGCAGTCCACAACTAGTGTGAATGCTGTGGTCAGTCAGTCCATTTTTTATTATTAACGGCCTTCGGTTGAAACTCGAGCTATGAAGACTGGATGAATTAATGATCTTTAGGAAGATCAATTTTGTGAAAGACTACATAGGTCCACTAGGGTCTTCTCCACCGTTATCTTGATAGTGTCAATCCTTTGGATTGGTTGCTGGTCTTCCTCTTTCCTTTCTTCCTTCTATACTTCATAGTATGATGTCCTTTTCCATTGATTGCTGTCTTCCATTCATCCTTAGACTAGTGTAAATGCTGTTGTCTGTCAGTCCACAACTAATTTAAACGCTGTGGACTGTCAGTCCTTTAAAATGCTGTGGTCATTCAGTCCACAGTGTAGTCTTAATACTGTGGTCAGTCTCTTGTAATCGCGGTATTGATTGTTACACCGCTGATTACAAGGCTATTCTATGAAATAGAATAAGGGATTCCTCACTTTAGAAGACAGAGGATAATGAAAAGAAATGTTCCTTATTTCTCTACCTAAGATATGGTTGTGTTATACTAGGAGTTGTTTATGGAAAATATACATATGTAAACCACTAACAGTATATTGTCATGTATCAGAAAGGTGTTGTCACACCTCCGCAGGTCTAGAAATTATGCCTAGACCGACTATTATCAGTAATTAATATGAATATTAATTACCTGTTATGTGACTTTCCAATTTCTTTTCTTGGAGTCCACAAGGAAACATTTCAAATCCCACGATGTCAATGGGCTTCAGTCACCTGTAAATATTCAAAAGAGTGATAATATGTTCCTGCTACATGCTATACACACCAAAAAGTATAACACTCTAGGGCCAAAATTACTTATTTCAAAGATAAAGACTGTGGTCAGTCGCTCTGCATTTTATTATAAAAATTGTAGTCAGACATTCCACAATCTATTTTAAATTTTATGCTCAATCGGTTCACAGTCTACTGTAAATGTGGTCAGGCAGTCCACATCTAGTGTATATGTAGCGCCCCGAGGGTTCGGCCGCTACAGGGGTATTGCACCTCTGCCAGAGGTGTGGTATTCCACTCCCAGGTAAGGATGGAGTATGGACCAGGGCTCAGTTAGCTGCATACAGCACACTCATTCCATTTCCGAGGGACAGTTCAACGGTACTCCCATTAGACAGAAATGCAGGCACGACAGACCATGTCCCTGGCTGGAGTGGGGAGGGGGGAGGAATACCCAGTGATGTAGGAGCAGATAGGGGACGGATCCTGAGCGCAGGTAGGAGCTCATTGGTTGCTGGTCACCTGGGCTCATGTTCTAAGGGAAGGTATAAAAGTGGGCACCATCTTAGATCTAGGTTCGTTCATTCGTTCTGTCCAGTGAGAGAGGACATGGAGCAGAGGCTCTGTAGGAGCTCTGCTCAGAGGCAGGCCTAGAGAAAAGGCCGGGAACAGAAAGGAACAAGAACAGAAAGGAACAGCAGGGAAAGAGAGAGAGAAGAACAGAAGGGCTCAGGAGCAAGAAGGCAGAAGGAACCCTAAGAACCCACGAGAATACAGAGTGAAGGGTCAGACAGATTAAGGGTACCGGATCCCAAGTTGGTGGAAGAGAAACAACCCTCAGCCAAAGACTGGAGGTCGTGATCATTTATTGGTGCGACACCTCATTAAACCTGCTAGGAAGGCACCATATAGAACTGCGGGGAACGGGATCCACGTTTACCCGCACAAGTTCGCGGCAGCTGGACAAAAGTGGGTCACTGGTGAGGCAGGCCAGAGAAAGGATAAAAGGGGGTCCTGGCCATGCTCCTGAACTGCCTGGGGGTTGACCGAGCCCCTCACCTGGTGGACACCGCACGGCTTGGGTGGTCACTACCTGTACAGAAGTGACCCGGAGAATCTGAACTGTGAGTAAAAGGCATTGGACTGTAGTACGTTGTCTGTGTACTCTTTCGCTCCTCCAGCACTAACGGTATTGGGACTTCCTGCACCATCACCCCCACCATCCACTGCACTGCCCTGGGGTTACACTCTTCCCGTGGGGAGTTATAAAATTTCAGCTGCGCATACCATCAACCTCAGGGGACTGCCTTGCAGCGGCGGTTCCTAATAACCGCAATCCACGGGTGGTGTAGTCAGACATACAAACAGCGCATCGCAGACTATCAATGGCCTGACCACCCTGAGCCACGGAACCGGGTAGCCACTACTACCCCCCACCGTTCCCCTATTGCCCGGATCCGAGTGCCCCACGGCCCAGGGGGCGAGTCATATATGCTGTGGTCAGTCAGTCAGTCCATTCTTTATAATTAATGGCCTTCGGTTGAAACTCGAGGCATGACGACTTAATGAATTAATGATCTTTAGGAAGATCAATGTTGTGGAAGACTAGCTAGGTCCACTAGGGTCTTCTTCACCATTATCTTGATAGTATCAATCCACTGGATTGGTTGCTGGTCTTGCTCTTTGCTTTCTTCCTTCTATACTTCAAAGTATGATGTCCTTTTCCAGTGATTGTTGTCTTCCAGTCAATCCTTAGACTAGTGTAAATGCTGTTGTCAGTCAGTCCACAACTAATTCAAACGCTGTGGACTGTCAGTCGTTTTAAATGTTGTGGTCATTCAGTCCACAGTGGAATTTTAATATTGTGGTCAGTCTCTTGTAATCGCGGTATTGATTGTTACACCGCTGATTACAAGGCTATTCTATGAAATAGAATAAGGGATATCTCACCTTAAAAGACAGAGGTTGGCCCACAGTCTAGTCTACTGTAAATATGATCAGGCAGTCCACACCTAGTGTGAATGCTGTGGTCAGTCAGTCCATTTTTTATTATTAACGGCCTTGGGTTGAAATTCGAGCCATGACGACTGGATGAATTAACGATCTTTAGGAAGATCAATTTTGTGAAAGACTAGATAGGTCCACTAGGCTCTTCACCACCGTTATCTTGATAGTATCAATCCTTAGGATTGGCTGCTGGTCTTCCTCTTTGCTTTCTTCCTTCTACACTTCAAATTATAATGTGTTTTTCCAGTAATTGCTGTCTTCCAGTCAATCCTTAGACTAGTGTAAATGCTGTTGTCAGTCAGTCCACAACTAATTCAAACGCTGTGGACTGTCAGTCGTTTTAAATGTTGTGGTCATTCAGTCCACAGTGGAATTTTAATATTGTGGTCAATGTCTTGTAATCACGGTATTGATTGTTACACCACTGATTACAATGCTATTCTATGAAATAGAATAAGGGATTCCTCCTTTTAAAAGACAGAGGTTAGCCAACAGTCTAGTCTATTGTAAATGTAGTCAAGCAGTCCACACCTAGTGTGAATGTTATAGTCAGGCAGTCCACACCCAGTGTGAATGCTGTGGTCAGTCAGCCCATTTTTTATTAACGGCCTTCGGATGAAACTCGAGCCAAGACGACTGGATGAATAAACGATCTATAGGAAGATCAATTTTGTGAAAGACTACTTAGGTCCAGTAGGGTCTTCTCCACCGTTATCTTGATAGTGTCAATTCTTTGGAATGGCTGCTGGTCTTCCTCTTTGCTTTCTTTCTTCTATACTTCAAAGTATGATGTCCTTTTCCAGTGATTGCTGTCATCCAGTCAATCCTTAGACTAGTGTAAATGCTGTTGTCAGTCAGTCCACACCTAATTCAAACGCTGTGGACTGTCAGTCCTTTTAAATGTTGTGGTCATTCAGTCCACAATGTAGTCTTAATAGTGTGGTCAGTCTCTTGTTATCGCGGTATTGATTGTTACACCGCTGATTACAAGGCTATTCTATGAAATAGAATAAGGGATTCCTCCTTTTAAAAGACAGAGGTTGGCCAACAGTCTAGTCTATTGTAAATGTAGTCAAGCAGTCCACACCTAGTGTGAATGCTAAAGTCAGGCAGTCCACACCTAGTGTGAATGCTATAGTCAGGCAGTCCACACCCAGTGTGAATGCTGTGGTCAGTCAGCCCATTTTTTATTAACGGCCTTCGGATGAAACTCGAGCCGTGACGACTGGATGAATTAACGATCTTTAGGAAGATTAATTTTGTGAAAGACTTCTTAGGTCCATTAGGGTCTTCTCCACCGTTATCTTGATAGTGTCAATCCTTTGGATTGGCAGCTGGTCTTACTCTTTGCTTTCTTTCTTCTATACTTCAAAGTATGATGTCCTTTTCCAGTGATTGCTGTCATCCAGTCAATCCATAGACTAGTGTAAATGCTGTTGTCAGTCAGTCCACACCTAATTTAGATGCTGTGGACTGTCAGTCCTCGTAAATTTTGTGGTCAATTGGTCCACAGTGTAGTCTTAATGCTGTGGTCAGTCTCTTGTAATCGCGGTATTGATTGTTACACCGCTGATTACAAGTCTATTCTATAAAACAGACTAAAGGATTCCTCACTTTAGAATACAGAAGATAAGGAAAAGAAATTTCCTTATGTATCTACCTAAGATATGGTTGTATTATACTAGGAGTTGTGTATAGAAAATATACATATGTAAACCACTAACAGTATATTCTCATGTATCAGAAAGGTGTCACACCTCCGCAGGTCTAGAACTTATGCCTAGAATGACTATTATCAGTAATTAATATGAATATTAATTACCTGTTATGTGACTTTCCACATTCTTTTCTTGGAGTCCACAAGGAAACATTTCAAATCCCACGATGTCAATGGGCGTCAGTCACCTGTAAATATTCAAAAGAGTGATAATATGTTCCTGCTACATGCTATACACAACAAAAAGTATAACACTCTAGGGCCAAAATTACTTATTTCAAAGATAAAGACTGTGGTCAGTCGCTCTGCATTTTATTATAAAATTTGTAGTCAGACAGTGCACAGTCTATTATAAATTTTATGCTCAATTGGTTCACAGTCTACTGTAAATGTGGTCAGGCAGTCCACATCTAGAGTATATGCTGTGGTCAGTCAATTTTTCATTATTAATGGCCTTTGGTAGAAACTCTAGCAATGATGTGTTAGGTGTTTGCTGGGTCTGAAATGGGTTCAGAATCATCAGTAGATTCCATGGTCTACCATTCTGGTCCAGCCAGCGCAGATGCTGCTTAGCATCATTATCGGTCCCAACGACTAGCTGGTGCACGAGATGTGCAGGTTGTCTCTTGGGTATTTGTGCCTAGCAATATGAAGCATAGGTTGCGGAGGGAGACAGGGCTTCTGCAGCCTACATCCAGTATGCATCGCACTGAGCATTCCCGTGACATGGCGGACCGTGATTGGTGGCTTGGGAGTCAGCTGACCTGGTGACCTGGCACCGCCTGATTGGTCGTGTGTGACGTCACCAATGGTGCGACGGTGCGCAGGGCTTAATCTTTAAAAGACCCGCCCACAAACATGACAGCGCGCTCTGATCTTTGAGCAATGATGGTGTGTGGACGCTTGGTCTCTTGGGCTCCACGTGTGTTTTAATTTCTGCTAGGCAGGTGTAGTGAAATAGGCAGGCTAGTTGAAATAGGCAGGTAGCTTCGTCTCACGGTCTGGCTCAGGCAAAGGTGTCGCCTTACACCCCAAGCAGCCTGCAGACCCCCCAGGCTGCATCGCGGACCCCGGGTTCGGTTGCATTCCATTATAATAAAGTTGTTTGCAATCGTCCCCTTAACAGTATCAGAGCGCCAGGGTCTTACTGAACATGGCTGACAAACAGCAACTGCAGCGCTATATACAGCAACTTGAGGCCAGACTTAGGACTCTGGAACAAGCTGCCCCGGTCGCTGATATCACTGCAGTAGCTACCCTGGCAGCTTCTCAAGCAGCCAATCTGGTTAACACGGCTGCGGAGAATGCTGCGACAGTTGCAACTGCCCCATTACCCCGTTTTGCTCTCCCAGAAAAATTTTCTGGGGACAGTAAATCCTGCAGGGGTTTTATTAATTTATGCTCTATTCATTTGAATATGATGGAGGCACGGTTCCCCTCCGAAAGTGCCAAAGTAGGTTATTTCATCTCATTACTCTCCCACAGGGCTCTGGAGTGGGCTACTCCTCTATGGGAGCGGAATGATCCGGTTGTGGCTAATGCGGGTCTTTTCCTTAAGACCCTAAAGAGTGTATTCCTAGGTCCTCAGGTCACGCATGATAAGCTCTTAAGCTTCTTGCGTTGATCCAGGGTTCGGCCACTGCCAGCCACTATGCCATCCAGTTCAGAACCTTAGTGGCTGAACTGGATTGGCCTGAGCGGTCGCTTATGCCGGTGTTTTGGAGGGGGTTGGCAGGGCATATTAAAGATGCTCTAGCTACCAGAGAGATCCCAACCTCTCTGAAAGAGTTGATCACTCTCGCTAACCGAATAGATCTGCATCATGCAGAACGCAAGTTAGAGGTTTCGGTTGGCATCCTCTTTCTCTAGACCTATCTCCAAACCCGCGGGTCTCGACCCGGAGCCTGAGGATATGGATATATCCCGGACTAAGTCTAAACCCCCTCGTTCCCGACTTGCACATCTCTTGGAGTACCCCGTTAATAAGGGTTCCAAGCGGTCGGGAAACCAGGGTGTCTAACCACTGTTGGATTCAGGGGTTTCCTCCTCCAAGTTATTGTATGAGGTGACGTTGTCCTTCGGAACAACCATGGTTACTGCCAGGGCGTGGGTGGATTCTGGAGCCGATGGCAATTTTTGTCATCAACATTTGCAAGAGGCATGCCATCCCTATGGAGTTACAGCCCAAGCCAATGAACATCAGTGTGGTCAACGGTTCTCTGCTGGACACACAAATCACTCACCAGTCAGCCCCCCTCACCATGTCGTTTCCTCAGGGTCACCGGGAGGTTATCTCTTTCCTTATTATCCCCGGGGGATTAGATGAGGTGCTATTGGGTCTCCCTTGGCTAGGTTGTCACACTCCACACATTGATTGGAGTACAGGGAGAATTTCTTCCTGGGGTAAGAATTGTGTGCCTCAATGTATGGTTACAGCCGCCCGGAGGGTAGTCTCAGAGCCTTCTCCCGACTTGTCCGCTCTGCCAGTACAATATCGTAGTTTTGCGGACGTCTTTTCCTAAAAGGGTGCAGAGACTCTACCCCCCACAGACCGTATGACTGTCCTATTGACTTGGTCCCCGGTACGGAGCCCCCTTGCGGTAGGGTTTATCCCCTGTCTGTACCCGAGACCCAGGCCATGTCAGACTATATCAAAGAGAATCTGGCCCGGGGGTTTATCTGAAAATCGGTCTCTCCTGCTGGAGCGGGGTTTTTCTTCGTCCAGAAGAGGGTGATTTACATCCCTGCATTGATTACAGAGGACTAAATGCCATCACCATCAAAAATAAATACCCTCTGCCCCTTATTTCTGAACTATTCGACATGTTGCGAGGGGCTAACATCTTCACTAAATTGGACCAGCGAGGGGCCTATAATCTTGTGCGAATCCGTGAGGGTGATGAGTGGAAAACAGCCTTTAACACTCGTGATGGTCATTACGAGTATCTCGTCATGCCTTTCGGGTTATGCAATGCCCCTGCGGTTTTTCAAGATTTTGTCAACGATATCTTTCGGGATTTGCTGCTATCTTCCGTGGTAGTCTATCTTGATGATATCCTTATCTTTTCCCCGGACCTCTCCACACACAGAGAGGATGTTCGCAGAGTTTTTGAACGATTGCGAGCAAATTCTTTGTATTGTAAGCTGGAGAAGTGTCAGTTTGAACGAGAGTCTCTACCGTTCCTGGGCTACATCATATCCAGTAAGGGATTGGCTATGGACCCACAAAAGTTGGTGGCGGTACAGAACTGGCAGGAGCCCCACTCCCTTAAAGCGGTACAACGCTTCATGGGCTTTATCAACTACTACCGGCAGTTCATACCACATTTTTCCACACTGGTGGCTGCTTTAGCCGCTTTAACCAGGAAGGGTGCCAATCCCAAGAATTGGTCTAAGGAGACATCCGAGGCGTTCCAGGAGATTAAGTCCTATTTTTTTAGAGCTCCCATTCTCCATCGCCCGGATGTGGACAAGCCATTTTTCCTGGAGGTTGATGCCTCCTCTGTGGGAGCAGGAGCGGTTCTCTCTCAAAAGAATGAACAGGGTCAGACAAGACCATGTTTTTTCTTCTCCACGACCTTCTCTCCAGCAGAGAAGAATTATACGATTGGTGACAAAGAGTTACTTGCTATTAAGATGGCTTTTTCGGAATGGAGGTACCTCTTGGAGGGAGCTAAACATCCTTTCGTGGTATATTCCGATCATAAAAATCTTTCGTACCTACAGACGGCGCAGCGTCTTAACCCGAGGCAGGCCAGGTGGTCTCTTTTCTTTTCCCGGTTCAATTTCTCTATTCACTTTTTAAAAGGGGAAAAGAACCCCCGGGCGGATGCTTTGTCCCGGTCTATGGATACCGTTGAGGATGAGGACGAGCCCAGGCTTATTTTTCCTCCAGAGTGTATGCGGACGGTGGCTCCAGTGTCTCTAAACCAGGTCCCTCCCGGGAGGACATTCGTTCCTCCTAATTTACAGAATGAGGTACTCTCCTGGGCACATGCCTCTAAGATCGGAGGTCATTTTGGGGACAAACGTACCACGGAGTTTCTCCAACGGTCGTATTGGCGGCCTCGGTTATCCCAGGTAGTTAAAGAATATATCCAAGCGTGTGTCTCCTGTGCAAGAAACAAATCGTCCCGTCAGAAGCCGGCTGGTCTTCTTCATCCGTTACCCGTGGCGGATAGACCTTGGGAGCTGGTTGGGATGGATTTTATTGTCGAGTTACCTAAGTCCCGGGGAAACGTGACAATATGGGTGGTGTCTGACCATTTTTCTAAGATGGTTCACCTGGTTCCTCTGCCTAGGGTTCCCTCTTCCCGGGTTCTGGTATCACTGTTCATTTGTCACGTTTTCCGTCTCCACGGAATGCCTGATAGGATTGTCTGTGAAAGGGGTCCACAGTTTTCCTCCCGGTTCTGGAAAGAATTGTGTAATTTGCTTAGCATTGAACTGAAGCTTTCTACTGCCTATCACCCGGAGACCAATGGTCTGGTGGAACGCACTAACCAGACGCTTGTGACATACTTGCGTCATTTCGTTTCGGCCAACCAGAATGACTGGGCGATATTGCTCCCCTGGGCAGAGTTTGCCCTAAACAACGCTGTGGCAGATTCCACAGGTCAGACTCCGTTTCTCCTAAATAATGGCCAACATCCGCGAGTCCCGGTTCCTATGCCAGTTTCCTCTGTGGAACCTGGGGTCAGAGATTGGGCTCTGGAGGCGCGGGAGGTTTGGGATCATACCCAGGATGCGATATTGGCCTCCAAGAATCGAATGAGAGAGTCGGCTGACACTCATCGCCGTCCAGCCCCCGTATTCTCCCCGGGCGACAGGGTGTGGCTCGCGGCTCGCAATATCAGAGTACGCGGGGAATCCGCTAAGTTTGCCCCCCGTTTTATTGGTCCTTTCAGAATTTTGGCCCAAATAAACCCCGTTGTGTACCGGTTACAGTTACCACGACACATGAGGATTCACGACACTTTTCATGTGTCGCTCCTTAAGCCGGTTTGCCTGACCAAATTCTCGGAACCCCAACCTGCTCCAGACTCCAGGGGTGATGATTTCGAGGTACAGGCGATTGTGGGATCTAAGATGGTTCGTGGAAAAAAATATCACCTTGTACACTGGAGGGGCCATGGATCTGAGGATTGTTCATGGCAACCAGTGGACCACATTCATGCTCCATTGCTCATTGAGGAATATGAGTGTCAAGTGGAGGGGGATGTTAGAAGGGGGGATAATGTTAGGTGTTTGCTGGATCTGAAATGGGTTCCGAATCATCAGTGGATTCTGTGATCTCCCATTCTGGTCCAGCTGGGACAAATGCTGCTCAGCATCGTCATCAGTCCCAACGCCTAACTGGTGCACGAGATGTGCAGGTTGTCTCTTGGGTATTTGTGCCTAGCAACATGAAGCATAGGTTGCGGAGGGAGACAGGGCTTCTGCAGCCTAAGTCCAAGATGCATCGCACTGAGCATGCCCGTGACATGGCGGACCGTGATTGGTGGTTTGAGAGTCAGTTGACCCGGTGACCTGGCACCGCCTGATTGGTCGCGGGTGACATCACCAATGGTGCGATGGTGGGCAGGGCTTAATCTTTAAAAGACCCGCCCACAAACATGGCGGCGCGCTCTGATCTTTGAGCAATGATGGTGTTGTGTGGACGCTTGGTCTCTTGGGCTCCACGTGTGCTTTAGTTTCTGCTAGGCAGGTGTAGTGGAAGTAGGCACGCTAGTTGAAATAGGCAGGTAGCTTCGTCTCACGGTCTGGCTCAGGCAAAGGGGTCGCCTTACACCCCAAGCAGCCTGCAGACGCTCTATCTCTGATAACACCTGTAAGCCACGTGGAGTGATACTCCTCAGTCTGGTAGCACGCCGGCTGGAGGCATGTATGCGCCGGCGTGAGTCACACATGCATCCAAGCGCCAACAGAGTAGTCCCTGTGCTGCAACAGGTCTACAGATATATTATTTATCACACATCTCCCGTGCCGTTAACGGAGAAAGTGTGAATCCCTATTCCCGTTCCGGTGTGCTGTAACACGGAGGGGATTGTTATTTAAGTTGGTTGTTTCCTTCTCACCCAGAAGGTGTTCGGCCGCAGTCCTCCAGGCCGCATACCGGACCCCGGGTTCGGTTGCGTTCCATTATAATAAAGTTGTTTGCAACCGTCCCCTTAACATGATGACTGGATGAATTAACGATCTTTGGAAAGATCAATTTTGTGCAAGACTAGATAGGTCCACTAGGGTTTTCTTCACCATTATCTAGATAGTGTCTTTGCCTACTTCCTTCTATTCTTCCGAGTATGATGTCCCTTTCCAGTAATTGCTGTATTCCAGTCAATCCATAGACTAGTGTAAATGCTGTTGTCAGTCAGTCCACACCTAATTTAAATGCTGATTACAAATCTATTCTATGAAACAGAATAAGGGATTCCTCACTTTAGAAGACTGAGGATAATGAAAAGTAATGTTCCTTATGTCTCTACCTAAGATATGGTTGTGTATAGAAAATATACATATGTAAACCACTAACAGTATATTCTCATGTATCAGAAAGGTGTTGTCACACCTCCGCAGGTCTAGAACGTATGCCTAGACTGACTATTATCAGTAATTCATATGAATATTAATTACCTGTTATGTGACTTTCCACATTCTTTTCTTGGAGTCCACAAGGAAACATTTCAAATCCCACGATGTCAATGGGCTTCAGTCACCTGTAAATATTCAAAAGAGTGATAATATGTTCCTGCTACATGCTATACACACCAAAAAGTATAACACTCTAGGGCCAAAATTACTTATTTCAAAGATAAAGACTGTGGTCAGTCGGTCTGCATTTTATTATAAAAATTGTAGTCAGACAGTCCACAGTCTATTTTACATTTTATGCTCAATCGGTTCACAGTCTACTGTAAATGTGGTCAGGCAGTCCACATCTAGTGTAAATGCTGTTGTCAGTCAGTCCACAACTAATTCAAACGCTGTGGACTGTCAGTCCTTTTAAATATTGTGGTCATTCAGTCCACAGTGTAATTTTAATAGTGTGCTCAATCTCTTGTAATCGCTGTATTGATTGTTACACCGCTGATTACAAGGCTATTCTATGAAATAGGATAGGGGATTCCTCACTTTAGAAGACAGAGTTTGGCCCACAGTCTAGTCTACTGTAAATGTGATCAAGCCGTTTACACCTAGTGTGAATGCTGTGGTCAAATGTGGCGCCCTGCTGTGTTTGGTACCACAGATCCCAGAGGGGTGCATGGACGGATTCCTCCACAAGAGACCCTCATAAGCATTCACACACCTCCACCTTCCACCTCAGACCACCAGAGGGAGCCCGTTAGGGATATAAATAGGGAAGGTGGAGCTAGGCAGTTCAATCTGGAAGCTGTCTGGAGTCTGATAGGAGTCTGAAGTCCAGTCTGTGAGATGTACAGTCTGAGAACAGTTACCTCAGGGGACAGAGCTAGTGCCAGCTCCTGCAGTTGCTAGCCTGCAGTAGAGCACAGTCCAGACTCACCGAGTTCAGGTTAGTGAGCCAAAGGTGTGCCGACGCCATAAGAGCGGTGAAGCGCAGTGAGGCCTACTGCCCGTGTGAAGCCTAGTCAGGGCCCCGAGCAGGCCGAAGGCGAGTGGAAAGAGAGTAACATAGCGGTCAGAGGAGCTTTACCCGCTCACCCCAAAACCATATACCGGACACCGGGTCCGAGTCTGCAGGGATTCTTTACACCCAGCAGAAAACAACCGGAACCCCTGGCGAACTACATGTCCCAAGAATACCAAACGCTGACTGTTATACCAGCGTCAGGAGTTACTGAAGCCCTATATACCAGGGAGTGCGTACTCCAACAGAAGGCCCTACCACAGGATCAGCAGGTGCAAGACAGAAGCCAAGTTAGGCCTAGCTCCAGGCAGGTCAGAAACTTAACGAGGAAAGGCAAGGAACAGGAGGCCCCACACCCGCTCACTGGGGAGAGTCCTGATATGCACCCTTCACCCTACAGTGCCCTGGATTGTGCCTAAAACACCACCAGTAAAGGTACTGAAGTGAACTATTGTGTGTGTGCCTATCCTTCCTCCGACCCGGCTGGGTCCCCTCTGGCCTGCATCCCTACACTCACGCTGCCCTGAGGACCTGCTCCACCTGTGGGGAGCCGCACCAACTAAGCTGCCTCAACACCGGCCTCAGAGGACTGCCGCAGCACTGGTGATCCTCACCAGAAACTACAGGTGGCATCACGAACTTTCCCTTTCCCATATAAACTTTCCCCCCTTTCTCTTTTTACTGACCGCCCTGGGTCACGGACCGGGCCAGCCACCGTGATATTCCCCACAAGCAGCCTTCTGTCTTTCATTCAATCCTTAGACTAGTGTAAATGCTGTTGTTAGTTAGTTCACAAATAATTCAAACGCTGTGGACTGTCAGTCCTTTTAAATGTTGTGGTCATTCAGTCCACAGTGTAGTCTTAATAGTGTGGTCAGTCTCTTGTAATCGCGGTATTGATTGTTACACCGCTGATTACAAGGCTATTCTATAAAATGGGATAGGGAATTCCTCACTTTAGAAGACAGAGGTTGGCCCACAGTCTAGTCTACTGTAAATGTGGTCAAGGTGTCCACACCTAGTGTGAATGCTGTAGTCAGGCAGTCCACATCTAGTGTATATGCTGTGGTCAGTCACTCAGTCCATTCTTTATAATTAACAGCCTTCGGTTGAAAGTCGAGCCACGACGACTTGATGAATTAATGATCTTTAGGAAGATCAATCTTGTGCAAGACTAGATCGGTCCACTAGGGTCTTCTTCACCATTATCTTGATAGTATCAATCCATTGGATTGTTTGCTGGTCTTCCTCTTTGCTTTCTTCCTTATATACTTCAAAGTATGATGTCCTTTTCCAGTAATTGTGCCTTCCAGTCCATCCATAGACTAGTGTAAATGCTGTTGTCAGTCAGTCCACAACTAATTCAAACGCTGTGGACTGTCAGTCCTAGTAAATTTTGTGGTCAATTGGTCCACAGTGTAGTCTTAATAGTGTGGTCAGTCTGTTGTACTCGCGGTATTGATTGTTACACCGCTGATTACAAGGCTATTCTATGAAACAGAATAAGAGATTCCTCACTTTAGAAGACAGAGGTTGGCCCACAGTCTACTGTAAATGTGGTCAAGCAGTCCACACCTAGTGTAAATGCTGTAGGCAGTCAGTCCATTTTTTATTATTAACGGCCTTCGGTTGAAACTCCAGCCATGACGACTGGATGAATTAACGATCTTAAGGAAGATCAATTTTGGAGAAAGACTACATAGGTCCAGTAGGGTCTTCTTCACCATTATATTGATAGTATCAATCCATTGGATTGGTTGCTGGTCTTCGTCTTTATTTCTTCCTTCTATACTTCAAAGAATGATGTCCCTTTCCAGTAATTGCTGTCTTCCAGTCCATCCATAGAAAAGTGTAAATGCTGTTGTCAGTCAGTCCACACCTAATTCAAATGCTGTGGACTGTCAGTCCTAGTAAATTTTGTGGTCAGTTGGTCCACAGTGTAGTCTTAATAGTGTGGTCAGTCTCTTGTAATCGCGGTATTGATTGTTACACCGCTGATTACAAGGCTATTCTATGAAACAGAATAAGGAATTCCTCACTTTAGAAGACAGAGGATAATGAAAAGAAATGTTCCTTATGTCTCTACCTAAGATATGGTTGTGTTATACTAGGAGTTGTGTATAGAAAATATACATATGTAAACCACTAACAGTATATTCTCATGTATCAGAAAGGTGTTGTCACACCTCCGCAGGTCTAGAACTTATGCCTAGACTGACTATTATCAGTAATTAATATGAATATTAATTACCTGTTATGTGACTTTCCACATTCTTTTCTTGGAGTCCACAAGGAAACATTTCAAATCCCACGATGTCAAAGGGCGTCAGTCACCTGTAAATATTCAAAAGAGTGATAATATGTTCCTGCTACATGCTATACACACCAAAGAGTATGATGGAAAAAGTAATCTGTAAAAAGTCGTAGTTGTGACAATATGTTTACACTAAAAATGAAACAAAAAAAAAACAATAGAGGAATATTTTTTTACTCTTGTTACAATACAGTAGTAGGTTTTTATGTGAAATCTAATTTATTCAAATATAAGTCTTTTTGGGTTTTGTTATGTGTAGTTTTTGTAGTATTATGTGACATTATTAATATTTTATTATAGTTTACAACCTACCCCCAATGCACTATTTAAATTACCCTTTTAAAAATGAGGAGTGAGAGAGAAAAAAAAAGAAAAAGTGAAAAAATAAGTAAATAAAAAGTAAAAAGGTGCTATATTAACCTTTCTTTTCCTATTTATTCCCTTTACTATTCTAAAGACCCATTGCATAGTCAATTTATTTCTGCAATGATTATATATAATTGTTTTTTCAACCCCCTTTTTTCTTCAGGTTTCAAATTATCCTCATTTAATTAACTCTGCTGAAAGGGAATTATGTCAGATCATAATAAAGGGTAAGATTCCATTGATCAGGGGCATACATATTAATCACTGAGCCCCATAGCAGAAGTTTTAATAGTCCCCTCAGTCCAAAAAAAAAAAATTGGTGGTATCACAGAAGAGCATATCTTACAACTTTGCAGCCCTTCCAAATGTATTTTCTTCTCATAGAAGCCCCTAGATTCCACCGTAAAGTATGAAACCAGCAAAAGTGCCCCCCCCAAATACAGAGTGATACCCCCACAGTGAATTCCTCCACAGTACCCTCCTCATGCACAGTATAATAACCCTGCTGTCCCTCCCTTCCCTGACAAAGCATGGTGACCCCCCAAGACAGTATGATGCCCCAACTGTGACCCCAACACAGCCCTCCATACAATATGATGGCCCACACATAGCCCTCTATACACAATAATGATCCCACACCCCTCCACACAGTAAGATGGCCCCAACACAATACTCCACATAGTAGGATGGCCCCATCACAGCCCTAGGCACAATATGATGGCCCCTACCCAGCCCTCCATACAGTATAATGGCCCTCCACACAGTATGATGGCCCCAAAATGCACGACCATCCACACAGTATGATGGCCCCCACACAGCCCTCTAAACAGCATAATGACCCCCACAGAACCCTCCACACAGTATGATGGACCATACTAGCCCTCCAAAAGTATAATATTCCCAACAACGCCCTCCAAACAGTATAATGGCCCTCGCATAGCCTTGCAAACAAAATAATTGCCCATCACATAGTTCTCCAAACAGTATCTTAGCCCCCACACAACCCTCAAAACAGTATGATGAACCCCACACAAAGGTCCACACTGTATAATTGCTTGTATACAGTATAACAGCGCCCACTATCACTTCAAACATTATATTGGCCCCTACACAGCCATACAAACATTATAATGGTCCCCTACATAGCCCTGCAAACAGTATTATGGCCCACACATAGCCGTCTATAGAGTATCATGGCCCCAACATAGCCCTCCATATAGTATAATGGCCCTCACATAGCTCCCACACAGTATAATGGTCCTCACATAGCCCTGCAAACAGAATAATGGGCCCACATAGTCCTCCATACAGTATAATGGCACCCACACAACCCTCCATACAGTATGATGGACCCCACACAAACCTCCACATTGCTTAATTGCTCGTATACAGTATAATGGCCTCCACTAGCCCTCCAGACAGTATAATGGCCCCCTAATAGCCATGCTAACAGTAGAATGATGGCCTCCCACATAGGCCTCCAAACAATATACCGGCCCCAACACAGCCTACACAAACCTCCACATTGTATAATTGCTCGTATACAGTATAATGGCCTCCACTAGCCCTCCAAACAGTATAATGCCCCCCCACATAGCCCTGCTAACAGTATAATTGCCCCCCTCACAGCCCTGAAAACAATATTATGGCCCACACATAGCCCTCTGTATAGTATAATGGCCCCCACATAGCTCTCCAAATATTATAATGGCCCTCACATAGCCCTCCATATAGTATAATGGGCCCCACATAGCCTTTCATGTTGTATAATGGGCCCCACATAACATTTCATGTAGTATAATGGGCTACACAAAGCCTTGTATTGTAGAATAACGGGCACCACATAGCCTCCCATATAGTATAATGGGCCCCACGTAGCCTTCCATGTAATATAACAGACAGCTCCCTCTTCTGTCCTTGCATTCAGCTGTATTGGCATGCAGGATGCTGATACAGTTGAAAGTGTGATCCCGGGAGGGCAGGGGTGGGTATTGATGGTAAGTACCACTTTGCATTGGAAGACCCCACCCATCTTGAAACTGCACAAAAAACATAAGTACTCCTGCTTAAGCCAAATGTTTCCTGCTTCATATCACATCATACTATGCCAATTTAAACTTGCTTCAATTCTGCAAAAACTATGTCCTCATACAGCTATGTTGATGGGAAAAATTATTCCTTGATATGAGGCAACACTTTTTTTTTTTCATAAATCGTGTTCTTGTGCAAAATATTATATATTGCTAGCAATATGAAGGCTAATATGTATACAGATACACAAATATCCAGTTTAGTAGTTAGGGATTATACTGTATATAAAGAAATGTGACAAATGGCCTCCCACTTCCATCTTACTGTATGTATTTATAACAGGGATGTCAAACTTAAACACACAGAGGGCCAAAGTGAAAAACTTGGACAAAGTCACGGGTCAACTAGTATACAGTATAATGGGCCCCACATAGTCCTCCATACAGAATAATGGGCCTCACATAGTCCTCCATACAGAATAATGGGCCTCACATAGTCCTCCATACAGAATAATGGGCCTCACATAGTCTTCCATACAGTATAATGGGCCCCACATAGTCATCCATACAGAATAATGGGCCTCACATAGTACTCCATACAGAATAATGGGCCTCACATAGTACTCCATACAGAATAATGGGCCTCACATAGTCCTCCATACAGAATAATGGGCCCCCATAGTCGTGGGCCAACCAGCATACAGTATAATGGGCCCCAAATAGTCCTCCATACAGACTAATGGGCCTCATAGTCCTCCATACAGAATAATGGCCCAATATAGCGGTGGCGGTTCTGGTGTTACGGGCCAAATATAACCACCCTGCGGGCCAGATATGACCCACGGGCCGGAGTTTGACACGTGTAATCTATAATATGGAGATTTTACAGAACATGGAGACCTGGAACTAAAATCTATTGCGATCAATAGGATTGAATTACCTCTTCTGTGTCACCTTGTCCTCTTTCCCTCCTCCTGTCGGTGTGTGCTCCCTGTGATGGCAATGATCTGAACTGTGACTCTACAGCACCACGTTCTAACATAATATGATGTCACGCCTCTATGACATCATAAAAGAAGATGAGCAAAGGAATCTGGGGACGATGTGGTATGTTGGTGGCATCCAGCCTGCTTTCACCTTACCAGCAATTTACTAATCTCCAGTAACTCTCTGAATTTTAATTTTCAATAAAGTGAAACTTACTTAATTTTAAAGTAAATTTGTATAAAATAAAAAGAATTATCAATTTAAAAAAAAAAAAAGATTAAAAGAAAAAATTCATCCCAAGGTCTGGCAGTATTTTTACATAAATTTGGTCAGATTTTACCTTTAATGTTTCTGACACTGGTAAAATATGTGATTGGCTGTGATGAGGCCTCGTGTCACCATAATAATACCAGAAAGAGCAGGACATGTTGGAGCAGCTATGGGAAGACAGGAGCAGTCAATGATATCATGCACTGTGTGGGTGGCTGAAACACAGAATAAAGCCTTGTGGTCGCCATGTATCAAATGTGTCTGCGACAAAAAAGTAGCGGTTTTTCAAAATCAACCAAAAAGTCTACTCGCTCCGGACGCTTTATTGGTGGCACCGTCATATTTATAATGGCAGTACTGATTTTTGAACTTCCTGGTCATTGGGACCCTCACTGAATCTTAAGATCACAGCTCTGCAATGTCCGAACAGACAGGAGGTCAAGCTTGTGCACCGCAGCTCCATTCATTCTCTAAGGGACTGCTGGAGATAAATTAATTCAGCGGTATCTCAGCCAGTCCCGTAGACAATGAATGGAGCAGAGGTTTACATGCTGGACCTCCGCTTTGCGTTATTGATCGATGAGGGTCCTAGTGGTTGGATCCCCAGCAATCAGGAAGTTATCACCTTTTCTATGGTATAAAATGAATTATGATATTTGGGTGCAATCTGACCCAAGGCCATTTTGGGGAATATGAATCGCTAATTACATTAGTTTAACTTGCTGGCCTAGAATTAGTATGTATTCTAATTAATAAATTAATGATAGTAATTACCTGTGCCCTGTCACCTCTTCCACATCTTTATGCTTTACCACAATGACATCAACTGCACAAGTGATTGGAATGTAGAGAGCTGAATGTTCTAAGTAATTGTGACATCACCTCTCTATGACATCATCAGTGAGGACCAGCAGAGGATGCAGGAAAGGACATTGGATGATCACATTAAGTGTCATAAAGATGGAGAATGCTCAAGACATTATAAGGACAGATATTTAGGGGTTAATAAAACCCACCTAACCACCCACCTTCCCTTAAAATAACAATACTTCACTACATACAGCTTCTTAATTGGAAAGGTGTCTGATCAGAGCTTTATTGAATGATGTATTCAACATGTAAAATATGAGAATTAATTTAAAAAAAAAGTATAAAATACAGTACCCTGTAGTGATTACGAAAAGATTGCAGAGGGCACGCAGATGATATACATTTCCATTTACATACAGTATTAACAGTCATAAACATCAACATAGTGGAAATATGTATATCTGCTAACTAGATTGGATCGACCAATCGGAACCTATATAAAAAGATCCGACAAATAGGTCTTTGATGTAAATAAAAGAGACCTTTATTATAACAAGTAGGGTACATGGTGATACAAAAAAGGAGCACACACACATAATACTGACATGTTAAAACATACGGCTGATAGTAGTATACGAGCATGATATCAGAGCTCAATGTCACTGGAAACACTCTAATGACCGGATCCTTGGTAACTACCACTAAAACCTGCTACATTGGCAGGATATCAATCCCGAATAACTACCACTGAAACCTGCTATGCTACCAGGGTATTAGTCTCAGATACTGTACACTTATAGCCAATTAGGCACAACCAGGGATATAGCCAGTAGTCTCTGTCTCTATCAGGAATAAGTACCATTTAAAAATAGAGCTAATTATTGATACATTGCATTAATTGCTCTTAATATCCATACATCTAATTGTACATGATTATATAATATTCAAATGGTTCATACCTGGTTTATGAAACATATGCGTTGTCTAGTTGTTCTAAGATCACTGGTCTAAGGGCATGCATATATGGAGAGTGGCTCTGGATTCAATGGTCCTGTTGTTGGTGTTGTGCTCACCCCGACGCACGTTTCGGTGCGTCCTTAGACCACTGATCTTAGAACAACTAGACAACGCAAATGTACCTATTTTTAAATGGTACTTATTCCTGATAGAGACAGAGACTACTGGCTATATCCCTGGTTGTGCCTAATTGGCTATAAGTGTACAGTATCTGAGACTAATACCCTGTTAGCATAGCAGGTTTCAGTGGTAGTTATTCGGGATTGATACCCTGCCAATGTAGCAGGTTTTAGTGGTAGTTACCAAGGATCCCGTCATTAGAGTGTTTCCAGTGACATTGAGCTCTGATATCATGTTCGTATACTACTATCAGCCGTATGTTTTAGCATGTCAGTATTATGTGTGTGTGCTCCTTTTTTGTATCACCATGTACCCTACTTGTTATAATAAAGGTCTCATTTATTTACATCAAAGTCCTATTTGTCGGATATTTTTATATAGGTTCTAACAGTACCCTGTAGGCAGATTCCTTGGCAATGACAACACCGCAATCAATGCCACAATCCGAAAAATCAGGTGTACATTTCTACATATACGGACAACATACTCAAATAAATGCAATCTTAGCCTCCACCAGTACCCGGTAAAAGCACCAACTAGCTTCAGAGCTTCAGAGGCGGACAATGGCTCCTGTTCCACGGCACCAGAACATCACCCATCAGGTTTTAACCTTAATGTAATTAATTGATCAAATTAGTAAGTGAGATATTATGTAAAGGAGCGCCTTCCTGTACCCGTGTTACAATCCTCGAAACCTAGAGAAGACATCATATATATCCACATGCCACTTATCATTTATTTATTTATTTTTATATCTTTATAATGTAATTATTTTTTTCCAAACATAACTAAATAACTCCCCAAGGACTCCTAAAGTCATAGAATCATAGAATGGTAGAGTTGGAGGGGACCTCCTGGGTCATCTGGTCCAACCCCCTGCTCAAAGCAGGATTCACTAAATCATCTCAGACAGATTTCTGTCCAGCCTCTGTTTGAAGATCTCCATTGAAGGGGAACTCACCACCTCTCGTGGCAGCCTGTTCCACTCATTAATCACCCTAACTGTCAAAAAGTTTTTTCTAATATCTAATCTGTGTCTCCTCCCATTTAGTTTCATCCCATTGCTTCTAGTCTTTCCTTGTGCAAATGAGAATAAAGATGATCCTTCTACAATGTGACAGCCCTTGACATATTTGTAGACAGCTATTAAGTCTCCTCTCAGTCTTCTTTTTTGCAAGCTAAACATTCCCAAATCCTGCAACCGTTCCTCATAGGACATGGTTTGCAGACCAGTCACCATTCTGGTCGCTCTTCTCTGAACTTGCTCCAGTTTGTCTATGTCTTTTTTAAATGTGGTGCCCAAAACTGTACACAGTATTCCAGATGAGGTCTGACCAAAGAGGAGTAAAGACCGATAATGACTTCACGTGATCTAGACTGTATGCTTCTGTTAATACATCCCAGAATTGTATTTGCCTTTTTTGCTGCTGCATCACACTGTTGACTCATGTTTAGTCTATGATCTATTAGTATACCTAAGTCTTTTTCACATTAACTGTTGCTTAGCTCTATTCCTCCCATTCTGTATATGCTTTTTTCATTTTTATTGCCCAGATGTAGTACTTTGCATTTTTCCCTGTTAAAAACCATTCTGTTGGTTGCTGCCCACTGCTCCAGTTTATTTAGGTCTTTTTGAATCCTCTCTCTCTCTTCTCTAGTATTAGCTATCCCTCCTAGCTTTGTGTCATCAGCAAATTTAATCAGTTTACCCACAATTCCTTCATCTAAATCATTGATAAAGATGTTGAACAATACATTTCCCAGGACGGAGCCCTGTGGTACCCCACTTGAGACATTCATCCAGCTGGATGTGAAGCCATTTACAACCACCCTTTGAGTCCGATCACTAAGCCAGTTATGAATCCACCTAACAGTTGCCTGGTCCATTGCATACTTGGTCATTTTTTCAATAAGGATGGTGTGAGATACTTTGTCAAATGCTTTGCTGAAGTCAAGATGTACTATATCTACAGCATTTCCCTGATCCACCCAGTCAGTGATTCTGTCATAGAAGGAAATTAAGTTAGTCTGACATGACTTGTTAGTTACAAACCCATGCTGACTCTGGTTAATCACTTCATTCTTATCCATGTACTTACATACATGTTGTTTAACAATTTGTTCAAAGATCTTTCCTGGTATAGAAGTCAGACTCACCGGCCTATAGTTCCCTGGGTCCACCTTCTTCCCCTTTTTGAAGATAGGAACAACATTTGCTCTTCTCCAGTCTTCTGGGACTTCTCCTGTTCTCCAAGAATTTTCAAAGATTATGGAGAGTGGTTCTAAAATTTCTCCTACGATCTCCTTCAGTACTCTGGGGTGTAATTCATCTGGACCTGGAGACTTGAACTCATTTATGTTAGCTAAATATTCCCTCACAATCTTTCTGTTTACAGATAACTTTGATTCCTCTATTCCTTTAAAAGGACAATGAAGATCAGTTGATGTTACATTTTCTTTCTGAGAGAAAACAGATGCAAAATAGGAATTAAAAAGTTCGGCCTTCTCAACATCCTCTCTTACCATTTCTCCATTTTCATCCTGTAAAAATCCTATAACATCTTTGACTTTTCTTTTACTTTTGACAAACCTCCAAAATCCTTTTTTATTGCTTTTGAAATCTCAAGCAGCCTGCAGACGCCCTATCCCTGATAACACCTGTAAGCCACGTGGAGTGATACTCCTCAGTCTGGTAGCACGCCGGCTGGAGGCACGCATGCGCCGGCGTGAGTCACACATGCATCCAAGCGCCAACAGAGTAGTCCCTGTGCTGCAACAGGTCTACAGATATATTATTTATCACACATCTCCCGTGCTGTTAACGGAGAAAGTGCGAATCCCTATTCCCGTTCCGGTGTGCTGTAACACGGAGGGGATTGTTATTTAAGTTGGTTGTTTCCTTCTCACCCAGAAGGTGTTCGGCCGCAGTCCTCCAGGCCGCATCGCGGACCCCGGGGTCGGTTGCGTTTTATTATAATAAAGTTGTTTGCAACCGTCCCCTTAACATGACGACTGGATGAATTAACGATCTTTGGAAAGATAAATTTTGTGCAAGACTAGATACGTCTACTAGGGTTTTCTTCACCATTATCTAGATAGTGTCAATCTTTTGGATTGGTTGCTTGTCTTCCTCTTTGCCTACTTCCTTCTATTCTTCCGAGTATGATGTCCCTTTCCACTAATTGCTGTCTTCCAGTCAATCCATAGACTAGTGTAAATGCTGTTGTCAGTCAGTCCACACCTAATTTAAATGCTGATTACAAATCTATTCTATGAAACAGAATAAGGGATTCCTCACTTTAGAAGACTGAGGATAATGAAAAGAAATGTTCCTTATGTCTCTACCTAAGATATGGTTGTGTTATACTAGGAGTTGTGTATAGAAAATATACATATGTAAACCACTAACAGTATATTCTCATGTATCAGAAAGGTGTTGTCACACCTCCGCAGGTCTAGAACGTATGCCTAGACTGACTATTATCAGTAATTAATATGAATATTAATTACCTGTTATGTGACTTTCCACATTCTTTTCTTGGAGTCCACAAGGAAACATTTCAAATCTCACCAAGTCAAAGGGCATCAGTCACCTGTAAAGATTCAAAAGAGTGATAATATGTTCCTGCTACATGCTATACACACCAAAAAGTATAACAGTCTAGGGCCAAAATTACTTATTTCAAAGATAAAGGCTGTGGTCAGTCGGTCTGCATTCTATTATAAAAATTGTAGTCAGATAGTCCACAGTCTATTTTAAATTTTCTGCTCAATCGTTTCACATTATACTGTAAGTGTGGTCAGGCAGTCCACATCTAGTGTATATGCTATGCAACATCCCTGGCGGCATGCTTGCATGGTGCACCACCTCCCACCATGCAAGACCGCAATCTTACCCTTCACTCCAGCCTGCAAGCCGTGTTCCTGTTCATGCTGTGTGCATTCCTCTTGACTGTCTGCTTAGAGCGGCGGCCCAGTTAGTTTCTGATTCTTATAGCTGCTGTGGGCACACCCCTAATGCGTCTCCAGCTTATTGCTGTCAGTAACTAGATATTTAAACCCCCTCCACCCAGAAGGAGGTGCCTGTGCAACACCTTCAATCAGTTTGTTCTTGCAACTGTATTGCCAGGTCCTGTCCTCTTATCTGTATCTTCTAGTCTGTGTCCGCCATCTCTGGTGGCTGTATACCCAGACCTGTTACCTGTGTCTTCTAGTCCGTCTCCGCCATCTCTGGGGGCTGTATATCCAGACCCGTTTCTGTATCTCGTTGCAGTAGCAGTTCCTGTCTGAACTGTCTCCTAGTCTGTTACTTGTTTTGTCTTTATGTCCGTACCCTCCCTTTTCCTGCATTGACTGAACCTGCACCTAGAATCATAGAATCATAGAATCATAGAATCATAGAATGGTAGAGTTGGAAGGGACCTCCTGGGTCATCTGGTCCAACCCCCTGCTCAAAGCAGGATTCACTAGATCATCTCAGACAGATGTCTGTCCAGCCTCTGTTTGAAGACGTCCATTGAAGGGGAACTCACCACCTCTCGTGGCAGCCTGTTCCACTCATTAATCACCCTATAACTGTCAAAAAGTTTTTTCTAATATCTAATCTGTGTCTCCTCCCATTTAGTTTCATCCCATTGCTTCTAGTCTTTCCTTGTGCAAATGAGAATAAAGATGATCCTTCTACAATGTGACAGCCCTTGACATATTTGTAGACAGCTATTAAGTCTCCTCTCAGTCTTCTTTTTTGCAAGCTAAACATTCCCAAATCCTGCAACTGTTCCTCATAGGACATGGTTTGCAGACCAGTCACCATTCTGGTCGCTCTTCTCTGAACTTGCTCCAGTTTGTCTATGTCTTTTTTAAAATGTGGTGCCCAAAACTGTACACAGTATTCCAGATGAGGTCTGACCAAAGAGGAGTAAAGACCGATAATGACTTCACGTGATCTAGACTGTATGCTTCTGTTAATACATCCCAGAATTGTATTTGCCTTTTTTGCTGCTGCAATTCGTTGTCTCTGTACTTCTGTTTGTGAGTTTTGTGTCCACTAGCTACTTCATTATAAGTACCTTGTGTGTATCTAGTTCTGCTTGTCTCCTTTCCCTTCCCTTGTATCTACCTTCTGTGTTCTAGCCATCTTTCTGTATTTTCCTATGTGTTCCATGGGAACAGAGCCCTGTCCTCTCTGCCTGCTTCGTCAGCCCTGTTCTGTTCTGCCTTGTCCACCGCTCCTAATCCTTTCTACTCTGCCTTGTATACCGCACCTGCGGTTTAGCTCCGCTCCACTTGTTCTCCACGTATGCGTTTTTTTGCTCAGCTTTGCTTCTCTACCGCATCTGCTGGTTTTGCTCTGCTCAGCTTTGTCTACTGCATCTGCGGTTTTGCTCTGCTTTGCTTGTCTACCGCATCTGTTGGTTTTGCTCTGCTCAGCTTTGTCTACCGCAT
The DNA here is from genome assembly GCF_046119375.1 of Phyllobates terribilis. Lineage (NCBI taxonomy): Eukaryota > Metazoa > Chordata > Amphibia > Anura > Dendrobatidae > Phyllobates > Phyllobates terribilis. The sequence goes on from NW_027362764.1 coordinate 753,418,247, forward strand.
CTGCGGTTTTGCTCTGCTCAGCTTTGTGTACCGCATCTGCGGTTTTGCTCTGCTTTGCTTGTCTACCGCATCTGCGGATTTTGCTCTGCTCAGCTTTGTCTACCGCATCTGCGGTTTTGCTCTGCTCAGCTTTGTCTACCGCATCTGTGGTTTTGCTCTGCTTTGCTTGTCTACCGCATCTGCGAGTTTTGCTCTGCTCAGCTTTGTCTACAGCATCTGCAGTTTTGCTCTGCTTTGCTTGTCTACCGCATCTGCGGGTTTTGCTCTGCTCAGCTTGTCTACCGCCTCTGCGGGTTTTGCTCTGCTCAGCTTGTCTACCGCATCTGCGGTTTTGCTCTCTTCCTAGTCTTCCGCTCCGGCGGTTCCTTTCTGCTTTGCCGTGTTCACCGCACCTGCGGTTTAGTTTTGCTCTGCTAGCTCACCGCTCCGGCGGATCCTCTTTGCTCTGCCTTGTCCACCGCACTTGCGGTTTAGTTCTGCTCTGCCTTGTCCTCCGCTCCAGCGGTTTCGCTTTACTCTACTAGTCTACCGCATCTGCGGCTCTGTTCCTGTCTCCCAGTCTGTACTGGACTCTAGTCAGCTTGCGCTCCAACCTGCTAGTACCCACCTGTCCGCACTCCAGCCATGCTTGCTAGTACCCCATCTGTCTGCACACCAGCCTTGCTTACTAGTACCCCCCCTGTCTGCATACCTGCCATGCCTGCCAGGGCCCACCTGTCTGTATGCCAGCTTAACCTGCCTGTACATGCATTCTCCAATGTGGGTCAACAGCTGTGACTGGGGTCTGACCTGGTGTAGCACCTGGTCCCTCTGCTCGGTTCCTTCTTGGTTCACGGAGTCGTTAGCCGCCGTGCGACCTTGGTCGGATCGGGTTGATACTTAGTTACGACCCTCCAAGCACTCCTCGGTTCATGGTACAGTGGGATCACTAATCATGCTCACGCCAGTCAGCCCGGGCGTGAGCGTAACATGCTGTGGTCAGTCAGTCAGTCCATTCTTTATAATTAATGGCCTTCGGTTGAAACTCGAGCCATGACGACTTGATGAATTAATGATCTTTAGGAAGATAAATCTTGTGCACGACTAGATAGGTCCACTAGGGTCTTCTTCACCATTATCTTGATAGTATCAATCCATTGGATTGGTTGCTGGTCTTGCTCTTTGCTTTCTTCCTTCTATATTTCAAAATATGATGTCCTTTTCCATTGATTGCTGTCTTCCAGTCAATCCTTAGACTAGTGCAAATGCTGTTGTCAGTTAGTCCCCAGCTAATTTAAACGCTGTGGACTGTCAGTCCTTTTAAATGCTGTGGTCATTCAGTCCACAGTGTAGTCTTAATAGTGTGGTCAGTCTCTTGTAATCGCGGTATTGATTGTTACATCGCTGATTACAAGGCTATTCTCTGAAATAGAATAGGGGATTCCTCACTTTAGAAGACAGAGGTTGGCCCACAGTCTACTGTAAATATGATCAGGCAGTCCACAACTAGTGTGAATGCTGTGGTCAGTCAGTCCATTTTTTATTAATAACGGCCTTCGGTTGAGACTCTAGCCATGACGACTGGATGAATTAACGATCTTTGAGAAGATCAATTTTGTGCAAGACTAGATAGGTCCACTAGGGTTTCCCTAACCATTATCTTGATAGTGTCAATCCTTTGGATTGGCTGCTGGTCTTCCTCTTTGCTTTCTTCCTTCTATTCTCCCGAGTATGATGTCCCTTTCCATTAATTGCTGTGTTCCAGTCAATCCATAGACTAGTGTAAATGCTGTTGTCAGTTAGTCCACACCTAATTTAAATGCTGTGGACTGTTAGTCCTCGTAAATTTTGTGGTCAGTTGGTCCACAGTGTTGTCTTAATGCTGTGGTCAGTCTCTTGTAATCGCGGTATTGATTGTTACACCGCTGATTACAAGGCTATTCTATGAAACAGAATAAGGGATTCCTCACTTTAGAAGACAGAGGATAAGGAAAAGAAATGTTCCTTATGTCTCTACCTAAGATATGGTTGTGTTATACTAGGAGTTGTGTATAGAAAATATACATATGTAAACCACTAACAGTATATTCTCATGTATCAGAAAGGTGTTGTCACACCTCCGCAGGTCTAGAACGTATGCCTAGACTGACTATTATCAGTAATTAATATGAATATTAATTACCTGTTATGTGACTTTCCACATTCTTTTCTTGGAGTCCACAAGGAAACATTTCAAATCCCACCATGTCAATGGGCTTCAGTCACCTGTAAATATTCAAAAGAGTGATAATATGTTCCTGCTACATGCTATACACACCAAAAAGTATAACACTCTAGGGCCAAAATTACTTATTTCAAAGATAAAGACTGTGGTCAGTCGGTCTGCATTTTATTATAAAAATTGTAGTCAGACAGTCCACAGTCTATCACAAATTTTATGCTCAGTCGTTTCAGAGTCTACTGTAAATGTGGTCAGGCAGTCCACACCTAGTGTATATGCTGTGGTCAGTCAGTCCATTCTTTATAATTAATGGCCTTCGGTTGAAACTTGAGCCATGACGACTTGATGAATTAATGATCTTGAGGAAGATTAATCTTGTGCAAGACTAGATAGGTCCACTAGGGTCTTCTTCACCATTATCTTGATAGTATCAATCCATTGGATTGGTTGCTGGTCTTGCTCTTTGCTTTCCTCCTTCTATACTTCAAAGTATGATGTCCTTTTGCAGTGATTGCTGTCTTCCAGTCAATCCTTAGACTAGTGTAAATGCTGTGGTCATTCAGTCCACAGTGTAGACTCAGTAGTGTGCTCAGTGTCTTGTAATCGCGGTATTGATTGTTACACCGCTGATTACAAGGCTATTCTATGAAATAGGAAAGGGGATTTCACACTTTAGAAGACAGAGGTTTGCCCACAGTCTAGTCTACTGTAAATGTGGTCAAGCAGTCCACACCTAGTGTGAATGCTGTGGTCAGTCAGTCCATTTTTTGTTATTAACGGCATTTGGTTGAAACTCTAGCCATGACGACTGGATGAATTAACGATCTTTGGGAAGATCAATTTTGTGCAAGACTAGATAGGTCCACTATTGTTTTCTTCACCATTATCTTGATAGTGTCAATCCTTTGGATTGGTTGCTGGTCTTCCTCTTTGCCAACTTCCTTCGATTCTTCCGAGTATTATGTCCCTTTCCAGTAATTGCTGTCTTCCAGTCAATCCATAGACTAGTGTAAATGCTGTTGTCAGTCAGTCGACACCTAATTTAAATGCTGTCGACTGTCAGTCCTCGTAAATTTTGTGGTCAATTGGTCCACAGTGTAGTCTTAATACTGTGGTCAGTCTCTTGTAATCGCGGTATTGATTGTTACACCGCTGATTACAAGGCTATTCTATGAAACAGAATAAGGGATTCCTCACTTTAGAATACAGAGGATAAGAAAAAGAAATGTTCCTGATGTCTCTACCTAAGATATGGTTGTGTTATACTAGGAGTTGTGTATAGAAAATATACATATGTAAACCACTAACAGTATATTCTCATGTATCAGAGAGGTGTTGTCACACCTCCGCAGGTCTAGAACTTATGCCTAGACTGACTATTATCAGTAATTAATATGAATATTAATTACCTGTTATGTGACTTTCCACATTCTTTTCTTGGAGTCCACAAGGAAACATTTCAAATCCCACGATGTCAATGGGCGTCAGTCACCTGTAAATATTCAAAAGAGTGATAATATGTTCCTGCTACATGCTATACACACCAAAAAGTATAACACTCTAGGGCCAAAATTACTTATTTCAAAGATAAAGACTATGGTCAGTCGGTCTGCATTTTATTATAAAAATTGTAGTCAGACAGTCCACAGTCTATTTTACATTTTATTCTCAATCGGTTCACAGTCTACTGTAAATGTGGTCAGGCAGTCCACATCTAGTGTATATGCTGTGGTCAGTCAGTCAGTCCATTCTTTATTATTAACGGCCTTCGGTTGAAACCTCGAGCCATGACGACTTGATGAATTAATGATCTTTAGGAAGATCAATCTTGTGCAAGACTAGATCGGTCCACTAGGGTCTTCTTCACCATTATCTTGATAGTATCAATCCATTGGATTGGCTGCTGGTCTTCCTCTTTGCTTTCTTCCTTCTATACTTCAAAGTATGAAGTCCTTTTCCAGTGATTGCTGTCTTCCATTCAATCCATAGACTAGTGTAAATGCTGTTGTCAGTCAGTCCACAACTAATTCAAACGCTGTGGACTGTCAGTCCTTTTAAATGTTGTGGTCAATCAGTCCACAGTGGAATTTTAATATTGTGGTCAATCTCTTGTAATCGTGGTATTGATTGTTACACCGCTAATTACAAGTCTATTCTATGAAATAGAATAGGGGATTCCTCCTTTTAAAAGACAGAGGTTGGCCCACAGTCTAGTCTACTGTAAATGTGGTCAAGCAGTCCACACCTAGTGTGAATGCTGTAGTCAGTCAGCCCATTTTTTATTATTAACGGCCTTCGGATGAAACTCGAGCCATGACGACTGGATGAATTAATGATCTTTAGGAAGATCAATTTTGTGAAAGACTACTTATGTCCACTAGGGTCTTCTCCACCGTTGTCTTGATATTGTCAATCCTTTGGATTGGCTGCTGGTCTTCCTCTTTGCTTTCTTCCTTCTGTACTTTAAAGTATGATGTCCTTTTCCAGTGATTGCTGTCTTCCAGTCAATCCTTAGACTAGTGTAAATGCTGTTGTCAGTCAGTCCACAACTAATTCAAACGCTGTGGACTGTCTGTCCTTTTAAATGCTGTGGTCATTCAGTCCACAGTGTAGACTTAGTAGTGTGGTCAATCTCTTGTAGTCGCGGTATTGATTGCTACACAGCTGATTACAAGGCTATTCTATGAAACAGAATAGGGGATTCCTCACTTTAGAAGACAGAGGTTGGCCCACAGTCTAGTCTACTGTAAATGTGGTCAAGCAGTCCACACCTAGTGTGAATGCTGTGGTCAAATGTGGCGCCCTGCTGTGTTTGGTACCACAGATCCCAGAGGGGTGCATGGACGGATTCCTCCACAAGAGGCCCTCATAAGCATTCACACACCTCCACCTTCCACCTCAGACTACCAGAGGGAGCCCGTTAGGGATATAAATAGGGAAGGTGGAGCTAGGCAGTTCAGTCTGGAAGCTGTCTGGAGTCTGAGAGGAGTCTGAAGTCCAGTCTGTGAGATGTACAGTCTGAGAACAGTTACCTCAGGGGACAGAGCTTTAGAAAGATCAATTTTGTGAAAGACTACTTAGGTCCAGTAGTGTCTTCTCCACCGTTATCTTGATAGTGTCAATTCTTTGGATTGGCTGCTGGTCTTACTCTTTGCTTTCTTTCTTCTATACTTCAAAGTATGATGTCCTTTTCCAGTGATTGCTGTCATCCAGTCAATCCATAGACTAGTGTAAATGCTGTTGTCAGTCAGTCCACACCTAATTTAGATGCTGTGGACTGTCAGTCCTCGTAAATTTTGTGGTCAATTGGTCCACAGTGTAGTCTTAATACTGTGGTTAGTCTCTTGTAATCGCGGTATTGATTGTTACACCGCTGATTACAAGGCTATTCTATAAAACAGACTAAGGGATTCCTCACTTTAGAATACAGAGGATAAGGAAAAGAAATTTCCTTATGTCTCTACCTAAGATATGGTTGTGTTATACTAGGAGTTGTGTATAGAAAATATACATATGTAAACCACTAACAGTATATTCTCATGTATCAGAGAGGTGTTGTCACATCTCCGCAGGTCTAGAACGTATGCCTAGACTGACTATTATTAGTAATTTAATATGAATATTAATTACCTGTTATGTGACTTTCCACATTCTTTTCTTGGAGTCCACAAGGAAACATTTGAAATCCCACCATGTCAAAGGGCGTCAGTCACCTGTAAATATTCAAAAGAGTGATAATATGTTCCTGCTACATTCTATACACACCAAAAAGTATAACACTCTAGGGCCAAAATTACTTATTTCAAAGATAAAGACTGTGGTCAGTCGGTCTGCATTTTATTATAAAAATTGTAGTCAGACAGTCCACTTTATGCTCAATTGGTTCACAGTCTACTGTAAATGTGGTCTGGCAGTCCACATCTAGAGTATATGCTGTGGTCAGTCAATATTTCATTATTAATGGCCTTTGGTAGAAACTCTAGCAATGATGTGTCAGGCATTGGGTGTTTGCTGGATCTGAAATGGGTTCAGAATCATCAGTGGATTCTGTGGTCTACCATCCTGGTCTAGCCAGGGCAGATGCTGCTTAGCATCATTATCAGTCCCAACGACTAGCTGGTGCACAAGATGTGCAGGTTGTCTCTTGGGTATTTGTGCCTAGCAACATGAAGCATAGGTTGCGGAGGGAGACAGGGCTTCTGCAGCCTAAGTCCAGGATGCATCGCACTGAGCATTCCCGTGACATGGCGGACCGTGATTGGTGGTTTGGGAGTCAGCTGACCCGGTGACCTGGCACCGCCTGATTGGTCGTGGGTGATGTCACCAATGGTGTGACGGTGCGCAGGGCTTAATCTTTAAAAGACACGCCCACAAACATGGCAGCGCGCTCTGATCTTTGAGCAATGATGGTGTGTGGACGCTTAGTCTCTTGGGCTCCACGTGTGTTTTATTTTCTGCTAGGCAGGTGTAGTGGAAATAGGCAGGCTAGTTGAAATAGGCAGGTAGCTTCGTCTCACGGTCTGGCTCAGGCAAAGGGGTCGCCTTACACCCCAAGCAGCCTGCAGACCCCCCAGGTTGCATCGCGGACCCCGGGTTCGGTTGCATTCCATTATAATAAAGTTGTTTGCAATCGTCCCCTTAACAGTGTCAGAAAGCCAGGGTCTTGCTGAACATGGCTGACAACCAGCAACTGCAGCGCTATATACAGCAACTTGAGGCCAGACTTAGGACTCTGGAACAAGCTGCCCCGGTCGCTGATATCACTGCAGTAGCTACCCAGGCGGCTTCTCAAGCAGCCAATCTGGTTAACACGGCTGTGGTGAATGCTGCGACAGCTGCAACTGCCCCATTACCCCGTTTTGCTCTCCCAGAAAAATTTTCTGGGGACAGTAAATCCTGCAGGGGTTTTATTAATTTATGCGCCATTCATTTGAAGATGATGGAGGCACGGTTCCCCTCCGAAAGAGCCAAAGTGGGTTATTTCATCTCATTACTCTTCCACAGGGCTCTGGAGTGGGCTACTCCTCTATGGGAGCGGAATGATACGGTTGTGGCTAATGCGGGTCTTTTCCTTAAGACCCTAAAGAGTGTATTCCTAGGTCCTCATAGTCACGCATGATACGCTCTTAAGCTTCTTGCGTTGATCCAGGGTTCGGCCACTGCCAGCCACTATGCCATCCAGTTCAGAACCTTAGCGGCTGAACTGGATTGGCCTGAGCGTTCGCTTATCCCGGTGTTTTGGAGGGGGTTGGCAGGGCATATTAAAGATGCTCTAGCTACCAGAGAGATCCCAACCTCTCTGGAAGAGTTGATCACTCTCGCTAACCGAATAGATCTGCGTCATGCAGAACGCAAGTTAGAGCTGGAGATTTCCAGACCCCGGTTTCGGTTGGCATCCTCTTTCTCTAGAGCTATCTCCAAACCCGCGGGTCTCGACCCGAAGCCTGAGGATATGGATATATCCCGGACTAAGTCTAAATCCCCTCGTTCCTGACCTGCACATCTCTTGGAGTACCCCGTTAATAAGGGTTCCAAGCGGTCGGGAAACCAGGGTGTCTAATCACTGTTGGAGTGGGGGTGTTAGATTCAGGGGTTTCCTCCTCCAAATTATTGTATGAGGTGACGTTGTCCGTCGGAACAACCATGGTTACTGCCAGGGCGTGGGTGGATTCTGGAGCCGATGGCAATTTTTGTCATCAACATTTGCCCAGAGGCATGCCATCCCTATGGAGTTACTGCCCAAGCCAATGAACATCAGTGTGGTCAACGGTTCTCTGCTGGACACACAAATCACTCACCAAATCACTCACCAGTCAGCCCCCCTCACCATGTCGTTTCCTCAGGGTCACCGGGAGGTTATCTCTTTCCTTATTATCCCCGGGGGATTAGATGAGGTGCTATTGTGTCTCCCTTGGCTAGGTTGTCACACTCCACACATTGATTGGAGTACAGGGAGAATTTCTTCCTGGGGTAAGAATTGTGTGCCTCAATGTATGGTTACAGCCGCCCGGAGGGTAGTCTCAGAGCCTTCCCCCGACTTGTCCGCTCTGCCAGTACAAAATCGGAGTTTTGCGGACGTCTTTTCCAAAAAGGGTGCAGAGACTCTACCCCCCCACTGACCTTATGACTGTCCTATTGACTTGGTCCCCGGTACGGAGCCCCCTTGCGGTAGGGTTTATCCCCTCTCTGTACCCGAGACCCAGGCCATGTCAGACTATATCAAAGAGAACCTGGCCCGGGGGTTTATCTGAAAATCGGTCTCTCCTGCTGGAGCTGGGTTTTTCTTCGTCCAGAAGAGGGTGATTTACGTCCCTGCATTGATTACAGAGGACTAAATGCCATCACCATCAAAAATAAATACCCTCTGCCCCTTATTTCTGAACTATTCGACATGTTGCGAGGGGCTAACATCTTCACTAAATTGGACCAGCGAGGGGCCTATAATCTTGTGCGAATCCGTGAGGGTGACGAGTGGAAAACAGCCTTTAACACTCGTGATGGTCATTACGAGTATCTCGTCATGCCTTTCGGGTTATGCAATGCCCCTGCGGTTTTTCAAGATTTTGTCAACGATATCTTTCGGGATTTGCTGCTATCTTCCGTGGTAGTCTATCTTGATGATATCCTTATCTTTTCCCCGGACCTCTCCACACACAGAGAGGATGTTCGCAGAGTTTTTGAACGATTGCGAGCAAATTCTTTGTATTGTAAGCTGGAGAAGTGTCAGTTTGAACGAGAGTCTCTAACGTTCCTGGGCTACATCATATCCAGTAAGGGATTGGCTATGGACCCACAAAAGTTGGTGGCGGTACAGAACTGGCAGGAGCCCCACTCCCTTAAAGCGGTACAACGCTTCATGGGCTTTATCAACTACTACCGGCAGTTCATACCACATTTTTCCACACTGGTGGCTGCTTTAGCCGCTTTAACCAGGAAGGGTGCCAATCCCAAGAATTGGTCTAAATAGACATCCGTGGTGTTCCAGGAGATTAAGTCCTATTTTTTAGAGCTCCCATTCTCCATCGCCCGGATGTGGACAAGCCATTTTTCCTGGAGGTCGATGCCTCCTCTGTGGGAGCAGGAGTGGTTCTCTCTCAATAGAATGAACAGGGTCGGACAAGACCATGTTTTTTCTTCTCCAAGACCTTCTCTCCAGCAGAGAAGAAATATACGATTGGTGACAAAGAGTTACTTGCTATTAAGATGGCTTTTTCGGAATGGGGGTACCTCTTAGAGGGAGCTAAACTTCCTTTCGTGGTATATTCCGATCATAAAAATCTTTCGTACCTACAGACGGCGCAGCGTCTTAACCCGAGGTAGGCCAGGTGGTCTCTTTTCTTTTCCCGGTTCAATTTCTCTATTCACTTTTTAAAAGGGGAAAAGAACCCCCGGGCGGATGCTTTGTCCCGGTCTATGGATATGGCTGAGGATGAGGACGAGCCCAGGCTTATTTTTCCTCCAGAGTGTATGCGGACGGTGGCTCCAGTGTCTCTAAACCAGGTCCCTCCGGGGAGGACATTGGTTCCTCCTAATTTACAGAATGAGGTACTCTCCTGGGCACATGCCTCTAAGATCGGAGGTCATTTTGGGGTCAAACGTACCACGGAGTTTCTCCAACGGTCGTATTGGTGGCCTCGGTTATCTCAGGACGTTAAAGAATATGTCCAAGCGTGTGTCTCCTGTGCAAGAAACAAATCGTCCCGTCAGAAGCCGGCTGGTCTTCTTCATCCGTTACCCGTGGCGGATAGACCTTGGGAGCTGGTTGGGATGGATTTTATTGTCGAGTTACCTAAGTCCCGGGAAAACGTGACAATATGGGTGGTGTCTGACCATTTTTCTAAGATGGTTCACCTGGTTCCTCTGCCTAGGGTTCCCTCTTCCCGGGTTCTGGTATCACTGTTCATTTGTCACGTTTTCCGTCTCCACGGAATGCCTGATAGGATTGTCTGTGAAAGGGGTCCACAGTTTTCCTCCCGGTTCTGGAAAGAATTGTGTAATTTGCATAGCATTGAACTGAATCTTTCTACTGCCTATCACCCGGAGACCAATGGTCTGGTGGAACGCACTAACCAGACGCTTGTGACATACTTGCGTCATTTAGTTTCGGCCAACCAGAATGACTGGGCGATATTGCTCCCCTGGGTAGAGTTTGCCCTAAACAACGCTGTGGCAGATTCCACAGGTCAGACTCCGTTTCTCCTAAATAATGGCTAACATCCGCGAGTCCCGGTTCCTATGCCAGTTTCCTCTGTGGAACCTGGGGTCAGAGATTGGGCTCTGGAGGCGCGGGAGGTTTGGGATCATACCCAGGATGCGATATTGGCCTCCAAGAATCGAATGAGAGAGTCGGCTGACACTCATCGCCGTCCAGCCCCTGTATTCTCCCCGGGCGACAGGGTGTGGCTCGCGGCTCGCAATATCAGAGTACGCGGGGAATCCGCTAAGTTTGCCCCCCGTTTTATTGGTCCTTTCAGAATTTTGGCCCAAATAAACCCCGTTGTGTACCGGTTACAGTTACCACGACACATGAGGATTCACGACACTTTTCATGTGTCGCTCCTTAAGCCGGTTCGCCTGACCAAATTCTCTGAACCCCAACCTGCTCCAGACTCCAGGTGTGATGATTTCGAGGTACAGGCGATTGTGGGGTCTAAGATGGTTCGTGGAAAAAAATATTACCTTGTACACTGGAGGGGCCATGGATCTGAGGATTGTTCATGGGAACCAGTGGACCACATTCATGCTCCATTGCTCATTGAGGAATATGAGTGTCAAGTGGAGGGGGATAATGTTAGGTGTTGGGTGTTTGCTGGATCTGAGATGGGTTCAGAATCATCAGTGGATTCTGTGGTCTCCCATTCTGGTCCAGCTGGGGCAAATGCTGCTCAGCATCGTCGTCGGTCCCAACGCCTAGCTGGTGCACGAGATGTGCAGGTTGTCTCTTGGGTATTTGTGCCTAGCAACATGAAGCATAGGTTGCGGAGGGAGACAGGGCTTCTGCAGCCTAAGTCCAGGATGCATCGCACTGAGCATTCCCGTGACATGGCGGACCGTGATTGGTGGTTTGGGAGTCAGCTGACCCGGTGACCTGGCACCGCCTGATTGGTCGTGGGTGACGTCACCAATGGTGTGACGGTGCGCAGGGCTTAATCTTTAAAAGACACGCCCACAAACATGGCAGCGCGCTCTGATCTTTGAGCAATGATGGTGTTGTGTGGACGCTTGGTCTCTTGGGCTCCACGTGTGTTTTAGTTTCTGCTAGGCAGGTGTAGTGGAAGTAGGCAGGCTAGTTGAAATAGGCAGGTAGCTTCGTCTCACGGTCTGGCTCAGGCAAAGGGGTCGCCTTACACCCCAAGCAGCCTGCAGACTCCCTATCCCTGATAACACCTGTAAGCCACGTGGAGTGATACTCCTCAGTTTGGTAGCACGCCGGCTGGAGGCACGTATGCGCCGGCGTGAGTCACACATGCATCCAAGCGCCAACAGCGTAGTCCCTGTGCTGCAACAGGTCTACAGATATATTATTTATCGCACATCTCCCGTGCCGTTAACGGAGAAAGTGCGAATCCCTATTCCTGTTCCGGTGTGCTGTAACACGGAGGGGATTGTTATTTAAGTTGGTTGTTTCCTTCTCATCCAGAAGGTGTTCGGCCGCAGTCCTCCAGGCCGCATCGCGGACCCCGGGTTCGGTTGCGTTCCATTATAATAAAGTTGTTTGCAACCATCCCCTTAACATGACGACTGGATGAATTAACGATCTTTGGAAAGATCAATTTTGTGCAAGACTAGATAGGTCCACTAGGGTTTTCTTCACCATTATGTAGATAGTGTCAATCCTTTGGATTGGTTGCTGGTCTTCCTCTTTGCCTACTTCCTTCTATTCTTCCGAGTATGATGTACCTTTCCAGTAATTGCTGTCTTCCAGTCAATCCATAGAATAGTGTAAATGCTGTTGTCAGTCAGTCCACACCTAATTTAAATGCTGATTACAAATCTATTCTATGAAACAGAATAAGGGATTCCTCACTTTAGAAGACTGAGGATAATGAAAAGAAATGTTCATTATGTCTCTACCTAAGATATGGTTGTGTTATACTAGATGTTGTGTATAGAAAATTTACATATGTAAACCACTAACAGTATATTCTCATGTATCAGAAGGGTGTTGTCACACCTCCGCAGGTCTAGAACGTATGCCTAGACTGACTATTATCAGTAATTAATATGAATTTTAATTACCTGTTATGTGACTTTCCACATTCTTTTCTTGGAGTTCACAAGGAAACATTTCAAATCCCACGATGTCAAAGGGCATCAGTCACCTTTAAATATTCAAAAGAGTGATAATATGTTCCTGCTACATGCTATTCACACCAAAAAGTATAACACTCTAGGGCCAAAATTACTTATTTCAAAGATAAAGGCTGTGGTCAGTCGGTTTGCATTTTATTATAAAAATAGTAGTCAGATAGTCCACAGTCTATTTTAAATTTTCTGCTCAATCGTTTCACAGTATACTGTAAGTGTGGTCAGGCAGTCCACATCTAGTGTATATGCTGTGTAACATCCCTGGCGGCATGCTTGCATGGTGCACCACCTCTCACCATGCAAGACCGCAATCTTACCCTTCACTCCAGCCTGCAAGCCGTGTTCCTGTTCATGCTGTGTGCATTCCTCTTGACTGTCTGCTTAGGGCGGCGGCCCGGTTAGTTTCTGATTCTTATAGCTGCTGTGGGCACACCCCTAATGCGTCTCCAGCTTATTGCTGTCAGTCACTAGATATTTAAACCCTCTCCACCCAGAAGGAGGTGCCTGTGCAACACCTTCACTCAGTTTGTTCTTGCAACTGTATTGCCAGGTCCTGTCCTCTTACCTGTATTTTCTAGTCTGTGTCCGCCATCTCTGGTGGCTGTATACCCAGACCTGTTACCTGTGTCTTCTAGTCCGTCTCCGCCATCTCTGGGGGCTGTATACCCAGACCCGTTTCTGTATCTCGTTGCAGTAGCAGTTCCTGTCTGAACTGTCTCCTAGTCTGTTACTTGTTTTGTCTTTATGTCCGTACCCTCCCTTTTCCTGCATTGACTGAACCTGCACCTACCTCCAATTCGTTGTCTCTGTACTTCTGTTTGTGAGTTTTGTGTCAACTAGCTACTTCATTGTAAGTACCTTGTGTGTATCTAGTTCTGCTTGTCTCCTTTCCCTTCCTTTGTATCTACCTTCTGTGTTCTAGCCATCTTTCTGTATTTTCCTATGTGTTCCATGGGAACAGAGCCCTGTCCTCTCTGCCTGCTTCGTCAGCCCTGTTCTGTTCTGCCTTGTCCACCGCTCCAGCGGTTCCGTTCTGCTCTGCCTTGTATACCGCACCTGCGGTTTAGCTCCGCTCCGCTTGTTCTCCACGTATGAGGTTTTTTGCTCAGCTTTGCTTGTCTACCACATCTGCCGCTTTTCCTCTGCTCAGCTTTGTCTACCGCATCTGCGGTTTTGCTTTGCTTTGCTTGTCTACCGCATCTGCGGTTTTGCTCTGCTTTGATTGTCTGCCGCATCTGTTGGTTTTGCTCTGCTCAACTTTGTCTACCGCATCTGCGGTTTTGCTCTGCTCAGCTTTGTCTACCGCATCTGCGGTTTTGCTCTGCTTTGCTTGTCTACCGCATCTGCGAGTTTTGCTGTGCTCAGCTTTGTCTACAGCATCTGCTGTTTTGCTCTGCTTTGCTTGTCTACCGCATCTGCGGGTTTTGCTCTGCTCAGCTTGTCTACCGCATCTGCGGGTTTTGCTCTGCTCAGCTTGTCTACCGCATCTGCGGTTTTGCTCTCTGCCTAGTCTACCGCTCTGGCGGTTCCTTTCTGCTTTGCTGTGTTCACCGCACCTGCTATTTAGTTTTGCTCTGCTAGCTCACCGCTCCGGCGGTTCCTCTTTGCTCTGCCTTGTCCACCGCACTTGCGGTTTAGTTCTGCTCTGCCTTGTCCTCGGCTCCAGCGGTTTCGCTTTACTCTACTTGTCTACCGCATCTGCGGCTCTGTTCCTGTCTCCCAGTCTGTACTGGACTCTATCCAGCTTGCGCTCCAACCTGCTAGTACCCACCTGTCCACACTCCAGCCATGCTTGCTAGTACCCCATCTGTCTGCACACCAGCCTTGCTTACTAGTACCCCACCTGTCTGCATACCTGCCATGCCTGCCAGGGCCCACCTGTCTGTATGCCAGCTTAACCTGCCTGTTCCTGCATTCTCCAGTGTGGGTCAACAGCTGTGACCGGGGTCTGACCTGGTGTAGCACCTGGTCCCTCTGCTCGGTTCCTCCTTGGTTCACGGAGTCGTTAGCCGCCGTGCGACCTTGGTCGGATAGGGTTGATACTTAGTTACGACCCTCCAAGCACTCCTCGGTTCATGGTACAGTGGGATCACCAATCATGCTCACGCCAGTCAGCCCGGGCGTGAGCGTAACATGCTGTGGTCAGTCAGTCAGTCCATTCTTTATAATTAATGGCCTTCGGTTGAAACTCGAGCCATGACGACTTGATGAATTAATGATCTTTAGGAAGATCAATCTTGTGCAAGACTAGATAGGTCCACTAGGGTCTTCTTCACCATCATCTTGATAGTATCAATCCATTGGATTGGTTGCTGGTCTTGCTCTTTGCTTTCTTCCTTCTATACTTCAAAGTCTGATGTCCTTTTCCACTGATTGCTGTGTTTCATTTAATCCTTAGACTAGTGTAAATGCTGTTGTCAGTCAGTCCACAGCTAATTTAAACGCTGTGGACTGTCAGTCCTTTTAAATGCTGTGGTCATTCAGTCCACAGTGTAGTCTTAATAGTGTGGTCAGTCTCTTGTAATCGCGGTATTGATTGTTACATCGCTGATTACAAGGATATTCTATGAAACAGAATAGGGGATTCCTCACTTTAGAAGACAGAGGTTGGCCCACAGTCTACTGTAAATATGATCAGGCAGTCCACAACTAGTGTGAATGCTGTGGTCAGTCAATACATTTTTTATTATTAACGGCCTTCGGTTGAGACTCTAGCCATGACGACTGGATGAATTAACGATCTTTGAGAAGATCAATTTTGTGCAAGACTAGATAGGTCCACTAGGGTTTTCCTAAACATTATCTTGATAGTGTCAATCCTTTGGACTGGTTGCTGTTCTTCCTCTTTGCTTTCTTCCTTCTATTCTCCCGAGTATGATGTCCTTTTCCAGTAATTGCTGTCTTCCAGTCAATCCATAGACTAGTGTAAATGCTGTTGTCAGTCAGTCCACACCTAATTTAAATGCTGTGGACTGTTAATCCTCGTAAATTTTGTGGTCAGTTGGTCCACAGTGTAGTCTTAATACTGTGGACAGTCTCTTGTAATCGCGGTATTGATTGTTACACCGCTGATTACAAGGCTATTCTATGAAACAGAATAAGGGATTCCTCACTTTAGAATACAGAGGATAAGGAAAAGAAATGTTCCTTATGTCTCTACCTAAGATATAGTTGTGTTATACTAGGAGTTGTGTATAGAAAATATACATATGTAAACCACTAACAGTATATTCTCATGTATCAGAAAGGTGTTGTCACACCTCCGCAGGTCTAGAACTTATGCCTAGACCGACTATTATCAGTAATTAATATGAATATTAATTACCTGTTATGTGACTTTCCACATTCTTTTCTTGGAGTCCACAAGGAAACATTTCAAATCTCACGATGTCAATGGGCGTCAGTCACCTGCAAATATTCAAAAGAGTGATAATATGTTCCTGCTACATGCTATACACACCAAAAAGTATAACACTCTAGGGCCAAAATTACTTATTTCAAAGATAAAGACTGTGGTCAGTCGGTCTGCATTTTATTATAAAAATTGTAGTCAGACAGTGCACAGTCTATTTTACATTTTATTCTCAATCGGTTCACAGTCTACTGTAAATGTGGTCAGGCAGTCCACATCTAGTGTGAATGCTGTGGTCAGTCAGTCAGTCCATTCTTTATAATTAATGGCCATCAGATGAAACTCGAGCCATGACGACTTGATGAATTAATGATCTTTAGGAAGATCAATTTTGTGAAAGACTACATAGGTCCACTAGGGTCTTCTCCACTATTATCTTGATAGTGTCAATCCTTTGGATTGGTTGCTGTTCTTCCTCTTTGCTTTCTTCCTTCTATTCTTCCGAGTATGATGTCCTTTTCCAGTAATTGCTGTCTTCCAGTCAATCCATAGACTAGTGTAAATGCTGTTGTCATTCAGTCCACAACTAATTCAAACGCTGTGGACTGTCTGTCCTTATAAATGTTGTGGTCATTCAGTCCACAGTGTAATTTTAATAGTGTGTTCAATCTCTTGTAATCGCGGTATTGATTGTTACATCGCTGATTACAAGGCTATTCTATGAAACAGAATAGGGGATTCCTCACTTTAGAAGACAGAGGTTGGCCCACAGTCTACTGTAAATATGATCAGGCAGTCCACAACTAGTGTGAATGCTGTAGTCAGTCAGTCCATTTTTTATTATCAATGGCCTTCGGTTGAAACTCTAGCAATGACGACTGGATGAATTAACGATCTTTGGGAAGATCAATTTTGTGCAAGACTAAATAGGTCCACTAAGGTTATCTTCACTATTATCTTGATAGTGTCAATCCATTGGATTGGTTGCTGGTCTTGCTCTTTGCTTTCTTCCTTCTATACTTCAAAGTATGATGTCCTTTTCCAGTGATTGCTGTCTTCCAGTCAATCCTTAGACTAGTGTAAATGCTGTTGTCAGTCAGTCCTCACCTAATTCAAATGCTGTGGACTGTCAGTCCTTTTAAATATTGTGGTCATTCAGTCCACAGTGTAGTCTTAGTAGTGTGGTCAATCTCTTGTAATCGCGGTATTGATTGTTACACCGCTGATTACAAGGCTATTCTATGAAATAGGGAAGGGGATTCCTCACTTTAGAAGACAGAGGTTGGCCCATAGTCTACTGTAAATGTGGTCAAGCAGTCCACACCTAGTGTGAATGCTGTAGTCAGGCTGTCCATTTTTTATTATTAACGGCCTTTGGTTGAAACTCTAGCCATGACGACTGGATGAATTAACGATCTTTGGGAAGATCAATTTTGTGCAAGACTAAATAGGTCCACTAGGGTTTTCTTCACCATTATCTTGATAGTGTCAATCCTTTGGATTGGTTGCTGGTCTTCCTCTTTTCCTTCTTCCTTGTATTCTTCCGAGTATGTTGTCCCTTTCCAGTAATTGCTGTCTTCCAGTCAATCCATAGACTAGTGTAAATGCTGTTGTCAGTCAGTCCACACCAAATTTTAATGCTGTGGACTGTCAGTCCTCGTAAATTTTGTGGTTAATTGGTCCACAGTGTTGTCTTAATACTGTGGTCAGTCTCTTGTAATCACGGTATTGATTGTTACACCGCTGATTACAAAGTTATTCTATGAAACAGAATAAGGGATTCCTCACTTTAGAAGACATAGGATAATGAAAAGAAATGTTCCTTATGTCTCTACCTAAGATATGGTTGTGTTATACTAGGAGTTGTGTATAGGAAATATACATATGTAAACCACTAACAGTATATTCTCATGTATCAGAAAGGTGTTGTCACACCTCCGCAGGTCTAGAACTTATGCCTAGACCGACTATTATCAGTAATTAATATGAATATTAATTACCTGTTATGCGACTTTCCACATTCTTTTCTTGGAGTCCACAAGGAAACATTTGAAATCCCACCATGTCAATGGGCGTCAGTCACCTGTAAATATTCAAAAGAGTGATAATATGTTCCTGCTACATGCTATACACACCAAAAAATATAACACTCGAGGGCCAAAATTACTTATTTCAAAGATAAAGACTGTGGTCAGTCGGTCTGCATTTTATTATAAAAATTGTAGTCAGACAGTCCACAGTCTATTACAAATTTTATGCTCAGTCGTTTCAGAGTCTAATATAAATGGGGTCAGGCAGTCCACACCTAGTGTATATGCTGTGGTCAGTCAGTCAGTCCATTCTTTATAATTAATGGCCTTCGGTTGAAACTCGAGCCATGACGACTTGATGAATTAATGATCTTTAGGAAGATCAATCTTGTGCAAGACTAGATAGGTCCACTAGGGTCTTCTTCACCATTTTTTTGATAGTATCAATCCATTGGATTGGTTGCTGGTCTTGCTCTTTGCTTTCTTCCTTCTATACTTCAAAGTATGATGTCCTTTTCCAGTGATTGCTGTCTTCCAGTCAATCCTTAGACTAGTGTAAATGCTGTTGTCAGTCAGTCCACAACTAATTCAAACGCTGTGGACTGTCAGTCCTTTTAAATGTTGTGGTCATTCAGTCCACAGTGTAATCTTAATAGTGTGATCAATCTCTTGTAATCGCTGTATTGATTGTTACACCGCTGATTACAAGGCTATTCTATGAAATGGGATAGGGGATTCCTCACTTTAGAAGACAGAGTTTGGCCCACAGTCTAGTCTACTGTAAATGTGATCAAGCAGTCCACACCTAGTGTGAATGCTGTGGTCAAATGTGGCGCCCTGCTGTGTTTGGTACCACAGATCCCAGAGGGGTGCATGGACGGATTCCTCCACAAGAGGCCCTCATAAGCATTCACACACCTCTACCTTCCACTTCAGACCACCAGAGGGAGCCCGTTAGGGATATAAATAGGGAAGGTGGAGCTAGGCAGTTCAGTCTGGAAGCTGTCTGGAGTCTGAGAGGAGTCTGAAGTCCAGTCTGTGAGATGTACAGTCTGAGAACAGTTACCTCAGGGGACAGAGCTAGTGCCAGCTCCTGCAGTTGCTAGCCTGCAGTAGAGCACAGTCCAGACTCACCGAGTTCAGGTTAGTGAGCCAAAGGCGTGCCGACGCCATAAGAGCGGTGAAGCGCAGTGAGGCCTACTGCCCATGTGAAGCCTAGTCAGGGCCCCGAGCGGGCCGAAGGCGAGTGGAAAGAGAGTAACATAGCGGTCAGAGGAGCTTTACCCGCTCACCCCAAAACCATATACCGGACACTGGGTCCGATTCTGCAGGGATTCTTTACACCCAGCAGAAAACAACCGGAACCCCTGGTGAACTACATGTCCCAGGAATACCAAACGCTGACTGTTATACCAGGGTCAGGAGTTACTGAAGCCCCATAAACCAGGGAGTGCGTACTCCAACAGAAGGCCCTACCACAGGATCAGCAGGTGCAAGACAGAAACCAAGTTAGGCCTAGCTCCAGGCAGGTCAGAAACTTAACGAGGAAAGGCAAGGAACAGGAGGCCCCACACTCGCTCACTGGGGAGAGTCCTGATATGCACCCTTTACCCTACAGTGCCCCGGATTGTGCCTGAAACACCACCAGTAAAGGTACTGAAGTGAACTATTGTGTGTGTGCCTATCCTTCCTCCGACCCGGCTGGGTCCCCTCTGGCCTGCATCCCTACACTCACGCTGCCCTGAGGCCCTGCTCCACCTGTGGGGAGCCGCACCAACTAAGCTGCCTCAACACCGGCCTCAGAGGACTGCCGCAGCATTGGTGATCCTCACCAGAAACTACAGGTGGCATCACGAACTTTCCCTTTCCCATATAAACTTTCCCCCCTTTCTCTTTTTACTGACCGCCCTGGGTCACGGACCGGGCCAGCCACCGTGATATTCCCCACAAGCAGCCTTCTGTCTTCCAGTCAATCCTTAGTCTAGTGTAAATGCTGTTGTTAGTCAGTTCACAAATAATTCAAACGCTGTGGACTGTCAGTCCTTTTAAATTTTGTGGTCAGTTGGTCCACAGTGTAGTCTTAATAGTGTGTTCAATCTCTTGTAATCGCGGTATTGATTGTTACACCGCTGATTACAAGGCTATTCTATGAAACAGAATAAGAAATTCCTCACTTTAGAAGACAGATGATAAGGAAAATAAATGTTCCTTATGTCTCTACCTAAGATATGGTTGTGTTATACTAGGAGTTGTGTATAGAAAATATACATATGTAAACCACTAACAGTATATTCTCATGTATCAGAAAGGTGTTGTCACACCTCCGCAGGTCTAGAACTTATGTCTAGACTGACTATTATCAGTAATTAATATGAATATTAATTACCTGTTATGTGACTTTCCACATTCTTTTCTTGGAGTCCACAAGGAAACATTTCAAATCCCACCATGTCAAAGGGCGTCAGTCACCTGTAAATATTCAAAAGAGTGATAATATGTTCCTGCTACATGCTATACACACCAAAGAGTATGATGGAAAAAGTAATCTGTAAAAAGTCGTAGTTGTGACAATATGTTTACACTAAAAATGAAACAAAAAAAAAAAACAATAGAGGAATATTTTTTTACTCTTGTTACAATACAGTAGTAGGTTTTTATGTGAAATCTAATTTATTCAAATATAAGTCTTTTTGTTTTTTTTATGTGTAGTTTTTGTAGTATTATGTGACATTATTAATATTTTATTATAGTTTACAACCTACCCCCAATGCACTATTTAAATTACCCTTTTAAAAATGAGGAGTGAGAGAGAAAAAAAAAGAAAAGTGAAAAAATAAGTAAATAAAAAGTAAAAAGGTGCTATATTAACCTTTCTTTTCCTATTTATTCCCTTTACTATTCTAAAGACCCATTGCATAGTCAATTTATTTCTGCAATGATTATATATAATTGTTTTTTCAACCCCCTTTTTTCTTCAGGTTTCAAATTATCCTCATTTAATTAACTCTGCTGAAAGGGAATTATGTCAGATCATAATAAAGGGTAAGAGTCCATTGATCAGGGGCATACATATTAATCACTGAGCCCCATAGCAGAAGTTTTAATAGTCCCCTCACTCCACAAAAAAAAAATTGGTGGTATCACAGAAGAGCATATCTTACAACTTTGCAGCCCTTCCAAATGTATTTCTTCTCATAGAAGCCCCTAGATTCCACCGTAAAGTATGAAACCAGCAAAAATGCCCCCCCCCAAATACAGAGTGATACCCCCACAGTGAATTCCTCCACAGTACCCTCCTCATGCACAGTATAATAACCCTGCTGTCCCTCCCTTCCCTGACAAAGCATGGTGACCCCCCAAGACAGTATGATGCCCCAACTGTGACCCCAACACAGCCCTCCATACAATATGATGGCCCACACATAGCCCTCTATACAAAATAATGACCCCACACCCCTCCACACAGTAAGATGGCCCCAACACAATACTCCACATAGTAGGATGGCCCCAACACAGCCCTAGGCACAATATGATGGCCCCTACCCAGCCCTCCATACAGTATAATGGCCCTCCACACAGTATAATGGCCCCAACATGCACAACCATCCACACAGTATGATGGCCCCCACACAGCCCTCTAAACAGCATAATGACCCCCACAGAACCCTCCACACAGTATGATGGACCATACTAGCCCTCCAAAAGTATAATATTCCCAACAACGCCCTCCAAACAGTATAATGGCCCTCGCATAGCCTTGCAAACAAAATAATTGCCCATCACATAGTTCTTCAAACAGTATCTTAGCCCCCACACAACCCTCAAAACAGTATGATGAACCCCACACAATTGCTTGTATACAGTATAATAGCGCCCACTATCACTTCAAACATTATATTGGCCCCTACACAGCCATACAAACATTATAATGGTCCCCCACATAGCCCTGCAAACAGTATTATGGCCCACACATAGCCGTCTATAGAGTATCATGGCCCCAACATAGCCCTCCATATAGTATAATGGCCCTCACATAGCCCTGCAAACAGAATAATGGTCCTCACATAGTCCTCCATACAGTATAATGGCCCCCACACAACCCTCCATACAGTATGATGGACCCCACACAAATCTCCACATTGCTTAATTGCTCGTATACAGTATAATGGCCTCCACTAGCCCTCCAGACAGTATAATGGCTCCCTAATAGCCATGATAACAGTAGAATGATGGCCTCCCACATAGGCCTCCAAACAATATACCGGCCCCAACACAGCCTACACAAACCTCCACATTGTATAATTGCTCGTATACAGTATAATGGCCTCCACTAGCCCTCCAGACAGTATAATGCCCCCCACATAGCCCTGCTAACAGTATAATTGACCCCCTCACAGCCCTGAAAACAATATCATGGCCCACACATAGCCCTCTGTATAGTATAATGGCCCCCACATAGCTCTCCAAATATTATAATGGCCCCCACATAGCCCTCCATATAGTATAATGGGCCCCACATAGCCTTTCATGTTGTATAATGGGCCCCACATAACATTTCATGTAGTATAATGGGCTACACAAAGCCTTGTATTGTAGAATAACGGGCACCACATAGCCTCCCATATAGTATAATGGGCCCCACGTAGCCTTCCATGTAATGTAACAGACAGCTCCCTCTTCTGTCATTGCATTCAACTGTAACATAGTAACATAGTTTGTAAAGCCGAATAAAGACTTGCGTCCATCAAGTTCGACCTGTTAGTTCTGTAATTGCTAAAGTTGATCCAGAGGAGGGCAAAAACCCCAAATGATTTGGCCAATCTTCACCTGAGGAAAAATTCCCTCCCGACTCTGAAACCAGCAGTCAGAATAAATCCCTGTATCAACCTACTATTTTATTTTATTTTTAAGTATACGCTGAAATCTGCCTGGTATCTAGAAAAGCATCCAGTCCCCGCTTGAACTGGTTTAGTGAATCCGACATTACCGTCTCCTCACTCAGTGAATTCCATATTCTCACTGCTCTTACCGTAAAGAACCCCTTCCTATGCTGGTGCTGAAACCTTTTCTCTTCCAGTCTTAGTGAATGCCCTCTTGTTACCGTAATATCCCTCCTTTTGAACAAATCCCGGGCAAGGTCTCTATACTGTCCCCTAACATATTTGTACACATTTATTATGTCCCCCCTCAACCTTCTCTTTTCCAGGCTGAATAGTCCTAGTTTTGCCAACCTCTCTGGGTATTGCAGTCCCTCCATTCCCTTTATTAATTTTGTTGCCCTCCTTTGTACCTTTTCAAGCTCATTTATATCCTCTCTATATATTGGGGCCCATAACTGAGCACAGTATTCCAAGTGTGGTCTGACCAGAGCTTTGTACAGTGGAAGAACAATGTTCTCATCCTTTGCAGCTATACCTCTTCTGATACATCCCATTACCCTGTTTGCCCTTACAGCAGCGGCCTGACTTTGGGCACTCCAATTTAGTTTGCTATCGATCAAGATGCCCAAGTCCTTCTCCATCTCTGAATTCCCCAATAATTTCCCATTCAGTGAGTACTGGTGACTTCCATTTTTCCTTCCCATATGTATGACCTTACATTTCTCCTCGTTAAACCTCATTTGCCATTTAATGCTCCACCTACCCAGCTTATCCAAATCCCTCTGTAGGTCTGCACTGTCCTCTTTTGTATTAATTGTTTTACATAACTTTGTGTCATCTGCAAATATTGATATTTTACTATTTATCCCGTTGACTATGTCGTTAATAAAGATATTAAATAACATTGGGCCTAGTACAGACCCCTGTGGTACACCACTAGTGACGCTTACCCAATCTGAGAATATTCCATTTATAACCACCCTCTGCCTTCTATCCTTTAGCCAGTTAGCTACCCACTTGCAGACATTTTCCCCCAGCCCCATCATTCTCATTTTGTATACCAACCTATTATGTGGCACGCTATCGAACGCTTTTGAGAAGTCGAGATACACGACATCCACTGGTTCCCCCTGATCTACTCGAGAGCTAACCTCCTCGTAGAAGTCAATCAGGTTAGTTTGGCAGGAGCGATTCCTCATGAATCCATGTTGGTTCGGGATTAAAAGATTATTAGCATCAAGATGCTCCGTAATTGCCTCTTTAATGAAGCTTTCAAAAATTTTGCCCACAACGGACGTCAGACTCACCGGCCGATAGTTTCCGGCGTCACTTTTCGCTCCCTTTTTGAATATTGGCACTACATTCGCCTGTCGCCAATCAAGTGGCACAGACCCAGTCTCAACAGAGTCCTTAAATATAAGATATAACGGTCTGTCTATCACATTACTTAGTTCCCTTAGTACCCGTGGGTGTATGCCATCAGGTCCTGGTGATTTGTTTATTTTAATGTTACTGAGTCGTTTCTGTACCTCAACTTGGGTTAGATTAGTCATACTTAGTGGAGGATTAAGCTTGTCACTTCTCATTTCTCCTGTTAGTTCTATTTCCTTTGTGAAAGTTGTCGAAAAAAAAATATTTAATAGATTAGCTTTATCCTCATCTTTCTCTATGATTTTGCCTTCCTCACTTTTTATCGGTCCAATATTATCCGATTTAATCCTTTTACTATTTATATACGTAAAGAACAGTTTGGGATTTGATCTACTTTATCTAGCAATACGTCTCTCTGTTTCCTCCTTCGCTATTTTTATTTGTTTTTTACAGGTTCTCGTCTTTTCCTTGTAACACATTAGTGCCTCCTTACTGTTTTCCTGTTTTAATCTCTTGAATGCCTCTTTTTTGCTATTTAACGCCCCTTTTACGTTCTTGTTCAACCATATTGGTTTCCTCTTATTTCTGGCCCTTTTATTCCCATACGGTATATACCTCTCGCACTGAGTATTCAGAATTCTTTTGAAGGTTTCCCATTTACTATTCGTATTCCTTTGATTAAGAACTTTGTCCCAGTCAATAAGTTGAAGGTTTTCTATCAGCTGATCAAACTTCGCCCTCCTAAAGTTTAATGTTTTTGTTGTTCCCTTATTGATAACCCTACTGAAGGGCATTTTGAAGTCGATAATATTATGGTCGCTATTACCTAGGTGCCCCCCTATCTGTACCTCAGTTATTTTATCAGGCCTATTAGTCAATATTAAGTCCAACACGGCCTTCCCTCTCGTTGGTTCCTGCACTAGTTGGGAGAGATAATTATCCTTAATATTTGTCAAGAACCTTTTTCCTTTCTGAGATCTACAGGTTTCTGTTTCCCAGTCAATATCCGGGTAGTTGAAATCCCCCATTACAATCACTTCATTATGTTTTGCTACTTTGTCTATTTGTCCTAATAGCAGATTCTCATTCTCCTCTGTTATATTGGGTGGCTTATAGCAGACCCCTAGTAATATTTTATTATTATTTTTTGCCCCCTCTATCTCTACCCACATGGACTCGACCCCCTCTTCTCCCTCTCCTATATCTTCCCTTAGTCTGGGTTTTAGACATGACTTTACATATAAGCAGACTCCTTCGCCTTTCCCCTGTTTCCGGTCCCTTCTAAATAAACTATAATCTAATAAATTTACCACCCAGTCGTAGCTATCGTCTAGCCAAGTCTCTGTTATACCTACGATGTCATACCTCTCCTCCGATATAAGCGCCTGCAGCTCATCAGCCTTATTGGTCAGGCTTCTTGCGTTGGTCAGCATGCAAGATAAAACTTTGGGGTTATTTAGCATCCTATTCTTCTCTAACGATCTAACTGTACTATCCCCACCCCCCTCTCCACCCTCATTATATTCACTTCTCCCCTTACCCCTTGCTTGCCTCACATCCCACCTATTTCCTTGGTTTCCCCCCCCGGTCTCTAGTTTAAAAACTCCTCCAACCTATTAGCCATCTTCTTCCCCAGCACCGCTGCACCCACCCCATTGAGGTGCAGCCAGTCCCTACGGTAGAGCCTGTAGCCGACCGCGAAGTCGGCCCAGTTCTCCATGAACCCAAACCCTTCTGCCTTGCACCAACTCTTTAGCCACTTATTCACCTCCCTAACTTCCCGTTGGCGCTCCTGTGTGGCTCGCGGGATTGGTAGTCGCGGGATTGGTAGTATTTCTGAGAAAACTACCTTGGAGGTCCTTGCCCTAAGCTTCCTACCTAGGTCCCTGAAATCATTTTTAAGGACCCTCTATCTGCCACTCACTTTGTCATTGTTGCCGATGTGGACCATGACCGCTGGGTCTTCGCCAGCCCCACCCAGTAACCTGTCAACCCGATCCGCGATGTGCCGGACTCGAGCGCCAGGGAGGCAGCACACCGTTCGGCGATCCCGGTCTTTGTGACAGATTGCCCTGTCTGTCCCCCTAATAGAGTCACCCACTACCAGAACCTGTCTTGCCTGCCCTACACTTCCCCCCTCCCCCTCATTACTGGAGCATACACTCCCCCGGCGGTCAGAGGATCTGTCGTGCTCCAATAATGCCGGTTCTGAACCAGCCTTCCTATACTTCTTCCCTCTATCCCTCCTAACTATTATCCAGCTCCCTGCCTGTTCAGCCTGCACTTCCCCTCTATGCTCCACTCCCAGTATTGACCCATTGAGTGTCTGTTCGGTGAGCAGCAAACTCTGTTCCATGTTGTCGATGCTCCTCAGTACCGCTATCTGAGCACTTAGATCAAGAATTTGGGCTTCCAAGTGCACGATATGCTCACATCTCTCGCAGCAGTATGGATCCTCGAGCGGTTGCTCACAGAATGCATACATTGCGCAAGATGCACACTGCACGGCCTGCAGGATGCTGATACAGTTGAAAGTGTGATGCCGGGAGGGCAGGGGTGGGTATTGATGGTAAGTACCACTTTGCATTGGAAGATCCCACCCATCTTCAAACTGCACAAAAAACATAAGTACTCCTGCTTAAGCCAAATGTTTCCTGCTTCATATCACATCATACTATGCCAATTTAAACTTGCTTCAATTCTGCAAAAACTATGTCCTCATACAGCTATGTTGATGGGAAAAATTATTCCTTGATATGAGGCAACACTTTTTTTTTCATAAATCGTGTTCTTGTGCAAAATATTATATATTGCTATCAATATGAAGGCTAATATGTATACAGATACACAAATATCCAGTTTAGTAGTTAGGGATTATACTGTATATAAAGAAATGTGACAAATGGCCTCCCACTTCCATCTTACTGTATGTATTTATAACAGGGATGTCAAACTTAAACACACAAAGGGCCAAAGTGAAAAACTTGGACAAAGTCGTGGGTCAACCAGTATACAGTATAATGGCCCCACATAGCCCTCCATACAGAATAATGGGCCTCACATAGTCCTCCATACAGAATAATGGGCCCCACATAGTCCTCCATACAGAATAATGGGCCCCACATAGTCCTCCATACAGAATAATGGGCCCCCCATAGTCATGGGCCAACCAGTATACAGTATAATGGGCCCCAAATAGTCCTCCATACAGACTAATGGGCCTCATAGTCCTCCATACAGACTAATGGGCCTCATAGTCCTCCATACAGACTAATGGGCCTCACATAGTCCTCCATACAGAATAATGGGCCCCACACAGTCCTCATTACAGAATAATGGGCTCCACATAGTCCTCCATACAGAATAATGGCCCCACATAGTCCTCCATACAGAATAATAGCCTCACATAGTCCTCCATACAGAATAATGGGCCCCACATAGTTCTCCATACAGAATAATGGGCTCCACATAGTCCTCCATACAGAATAATGGCCTCACATAGTCCTCCATACAGTATAATTGGCCCCACATAGTCCTCCATACAGAATAATGGGCCTCACATAGTCCTCCATACAGAATAATGGGCCCCACATAGTCCTCCATACAGAATAATGGGCCCCACATAGTCCTCCATACAAAATAATGGGCCCCCCATAGTCGTGGGCCAACCAGTATACAGTATAATGGGCCCCAAATAGTCCTCCATACAGACTAATGGGCCTCATAGTCCTCCATACAGACTAATGGGCCTCATAGTCCTCCATACAGACTAATGGGCCTCACATAGTCCTCCATACAGAATAATGGGCCCCACATAGTTCTCCATACAGAATAATGGGCTCCACATAGTCCTCCATACAGAATAATGGCCCCACATAGTCCTCCATACAGAATAATGGCCTCACATAGTCCTCCATACAG
Source organism: Phyllobates terribilis (assembly GCF_046119375.1). Taxonomy (NCBI): domain Eukaryota; kingdom Metazoa; phylum Chordata; class Amphibia; order Anura; family Dendrobatidae; genus Phyllobates; species Phyllobates terribilis. Next base: position 753,446,309 of record NW_027362764.1, read on the forward strand.
AATAATGGGCCTCACATAGTCCTCCATTCTGAATAATGGGCCCCACATAGTCCTCCATACAGAATAATGGGCTCCACATAGTCCTCCATACAGAATCATGGCCCAACAAAGTCCTCCATACAGAATAATGGCCTCACATAGTCCTCCATACAGTATAATGGGCCCCACATAGTCCTCCATACAGAATAATGGGCCTCACATAGTCCTCCATACAGAATAATGGGCCCCCCATAGTCGTGGGCCAACCAGTATACAGTATAATGGACCCCAAATAGTCCTCCATACAGACTAATGGGCCTCATAGTCCTCCATACAGAATAATGGCCCAATATAGCGGTGGCGGTTCTGGTGTTACGGGCCAAATATAACCACCCTGCGGGCCAGATATGACCCACGGGCCGGAGTTTGACACGTGTAATCTATAATATGGAGATTTTACAGAACATGGAGACCTGGAACTAAAATCTATTGCGATCAATAGGATTGAATTACCTCTTTTGTGTCACCTTGTCCTCTTTCCCTCCTCCTGTCGGTGTGTGCTCCCTGTGATGGCAATGATCTGAACTGTGACTCTACAGCACCACGTTCTAACATAATATGATGTCACGCCTCTATGACATCATAAAAGAAGATGAGCAAAGGAATCTGGGGACGATGTGGTATGTTGGTGGCATCCAGCCTGCTTTCACCTTACCAGCAATTTACTAATCTCCAGTAACTCTCTGAATTTTAATTTTCAATAAAGTGAAACTTACTTAATTTTAAAGTAAATTTGTATAAAATAAAAAGAATTATCAATTTAAAAAAAAAAAATGATTAAAAGAAAAAATTCATCCCAAGGTCTGGCAGTATTTTTACATAAATTTGGTCAGATTTTACCTTTAATGTTTCTGACACTGGTAAAATATGTGATTGGCTGTGATGAGGCCTCGTGTCACCATAATAATAGCAGAAAGAGCAGGACATGTTAGAGCAGCTATGGGAAGACAGGAGCAGTCAATGATATCATGCACTGTGTGGGTGGCTGAAACACAGAATAAAGCCTTGTGGTCGCCATGTATCAAATGTGTCTGCGACAAAAAAGTAGCGGTTTTTCAAAATCAACCAAAAAGTCTACTCGCTCCGGACGCTTTATTGGTGGCACCGTCATATTTATAATGGCAGTACTGATTTTTGAACTTCCTGGTCATTGGGACCCTCACTGAATCTTAAGATCACAGCTCTGCAATGTCCGAACAGACAGGAGGTCAAGCTTGTGCACCGCAGCTCCATTCATTCTCTAAGGGACTGCTGGAGATAAATTAATTCAGCGGTATCTCAGCCAGTCCCGTAGACAATGAATGGAGCAGAGGTTTACATGCTGGACCTCCGCTTTGCGTTATTGATCGATGAGGGTCCTAGTGGTTGGATCCCCAGCAATCAGGAAGTTATCACCTTTTCTATGGTATAAAATGAATTATGATATTTGGGTGCAATCTGACCCAAGGCCATTTTGGGGAATATGAATCGCTAATTACATTAGTTTAACTTGCTGGCCTAGAATTAGTATGTATTCTAATTAATAAATTAATGATAGTAATTACCTGTGCCCGGTCACCTCTTCCACATCTTTATGCTTTACCACAATGACATCAACTGCACAAGTGATTGGAATGTAGAGAGCTGAATGTTCTAAGTAATTGTGACATCACCTCTCTATGACATCATCAGTGAGGACCAGCAGAGGATGCAGGAAAGGACATTGGATGATCACATTAAGTGTCATAAAGATGGAGAATGCTCAAGACATTATAAGGACAGATATTTAGGGGTTAATAAAACCCACCTAACCACCCACCTTCCCTTAAAATAACAATACTTCACTATATACAGCTTCTTAATTGGAAAGGTGTCTGATCAGAGCTTTATTGAATGATGTATTCAACATGTAAAATATGAGAATTAATTTAAAAAAAAAGTATAAAATACAGTACCCTGTAGTGATTAAGAAAAAATTGCAGAGGGCACGCAGATGATATACATTTCCATTTACATACAGTCTTAACAGTCATAAACATCAACATAGTGGAAATATGTATATCTGCTAACTAGATTGGATCGACCAATCGGAACCTATATAAAAAGATCCGACAAATAGGTCTTTGATGTAAATAAAAGAGACCTTTATTATAACAAGTAGGGTACATGGTGATACAAAAAAGGAGCACACACACATAATACTGACATGCTAAAACATACGGTTGATAGTAGTATACAAACATGATATCAGAGCTCAATGTCACTGGAAACACTCTAATGACCGGATCCTTGGTAACTACCACTAAAACCTGCTACATTGGCAGGATATCAATCCCGAATAACTACCACTGAAACCTGCTATGCTAACAGGGTATTAGTCTCAGATACTGTACACTTATAGCCAATTAGGCACAACCAGGGATATAGCCAGTAGTCTCTGTCTCTATCAGGAAAAAGTACCATTTAAAAATAGAGCTAATTATTGATACATTGCATTAATTGCTCTTAATATCCATACATCTAATTGTACATGATTATATAATATTCAAATGGTTCATACCTGGTTTATGAAACATATGCGTTGTCTAGTTGTTCTAAGATCACTGGTCTAAGGGCATGCATATATGGAGAGTGGCTCTGGATTCAATGGTCCTGTTGTTGTTGTTGTGCTCACCCCGACGCGCGTTTCGGTGCGTCCTTAGACCAGTGATCTTAGAACAACTAGACAACGCAAATGTACCTATTTTTAAATGGTACTTATTCCTGATAGAGACAGAGACTACTGGCTATATCCCTGGTTGTGCCTAATTGGCTATAAGTGTACAGTATCTGAGACTAATACCCTGGTAGCATAGCAGGTTTCAGTGGTAGTTATTCGGGATTGATATCCTGCCAATGTAGCAGGTTTTAGTGGTAGTTACCAAGGATCCAGTCATTAGAGTGTTTCCAGTGACATTGAGCTCTGATATCTTGTTCGTATACTACTATCAACCGTATGTTTTAGCATGTCAGTATTATGTGTGTGTGCTCCTTTTTTGTATCACCATGTACCCTACTTGTTATAATAAAGGTCTCTTTTATTTACATCAAAGTCCTATTTGTCGGATATTTTTATATAGGTTCTAACAGTACCCTGTAGGCAGATTCCTTGGCAATGACAGCACTGCCATCAATGCCACAATCCGAAAAATCAGGTGTACATTTCTACATATACGGACAACATACTCAGATAAATGCAATCTTAGCCTCCACCAGTACCCGGTAAAAGCACCAACTAGCTTCAGAGCTTCAGAGGCGGACAATGGCTCCTGTTCCACGGCACCAGAACATCACCCATCAGGTTTTAACCTTAATGTAATTAATTGATCAAATTAGTAAGTGAGATATTATGTAAAGGAGCGCCTTCCTGTACCCGTGTTACAATCCTCGAAACCTAGAGAAGACATCATATATATCCACATGCCACTTATCATTTATTTATTTTTTTTTATATCTTTATAATGTAATTATTTTTTTCCAAACAAAACTAAATAACTCCCCAAGGACTCCTAAAGTCTCACCACCCATATAATCCCTCAGATTTTACAAGGGAGGGAGAGGAGGTGGGACACACTTTTCTTTTCAACTGAGAACTGGAACATCTCACACCAAACATATACAGTTGTGCTCAAAAGTTTACATACCCCGGCAGAATTTTTCCTTTCCTGGCCTTGTTTCAGAGAATATGAATGATAACAAAAAAACTTTTTCTCCACTCATGGTTATCGGTTGGGTGAAGCCATTTATTGTCAAACTACTGTGTTTTCTCTTTTTAAATCTTAATGACAACCAAAAACATCCAAATGACCCTGATCAAAAGTTCACATACCCCAGTTCTTAATACCGTATATAGTCCCCCTCTAACATCAATGACAGATTGAAGTCTTTTGTGGTAGTTGTGGATGAGGTTCTTTATTTTCTCAGATGGTAAAGCTGCCCATTCTTCTTGGAAAAAAGCCTCCAGTTCCTGTAAATTCCTGGGCTGTCTAGCATGAACTACGTGCTTGAGATCTTCTCAGAATGGCTCAATGATATTGAGGTCAGGAGACTGAGATGGCCACTCCAGAACCTTCACTTTGTTCTGCTGTAGCCAATGACAGGTCGACTTGGCCTTGTGTTTTGGATCGTTGTCTTGTTGGAACCTCCAAGTACATCCCATGCGCAGCTTCCGGGCTGATGAGTGCAAATTTGCCTCCAGTATTTGCTGATAACGTGCTGCATTCATCTTTCCTTCAACTTTTACCAAGCTTCCTGTGTCTTTGTAGCTCACACATCCCCAAAACATCAGCAATCCACCTCCGTGCTTTACTGTAGGAATGGTGTTCCTTTCATCATAGACCTTGTTGACCTCTCTCCAAATGTAACGTTTATGATTGTGGCCAAAAAGTTCAATTTTGGTGTCATCACTCCAAATTACCTTTTCCAGAAGTTTTGAAGCTTGTCTCTGTGCGGTTTGGCATATTGTGGGCGAGATGCTTTGTGGCATTTGAGCAGTAATGGCTTTCTTCTGGCGACTCGACCATGCAGCTCATTTTTCTTTAAGTCCTTCCTTAGTGTGCATCTTGAAGCAGCCACACCAGTAATTTTCAGAGAGTCCTGAATTTCAGCTGATGTTATTTGTGGGTTTTTCTTTGCATCCCAAACAATTTTCCTGGCAGTTGTGGCCAAAGTCTTTGTTGGTCTACCTGACCGTTGTTTTTGTTTTTACAGTGGCACTGATTTTCCATTTGTTAATCACAGTTTGAATGCTGCTGACTGGCATTATCAATTCCTTGGATATTTTTTTGTATCCCTTTCCTGTGTTACACAGTTCACCTACCTTTTCCCGTAGATTCGTTGACAATTCTTTTGCTTTCCCCATGACTCACAATCCAGAAACGTCAGTGGCTGGTTGAAAGATGCAAGAGTCTGTCTGGATCCCAGAAACTCACTCTGCTTTTATGCACACACACTAATTACAAGCAAACAGGTCACAGGTGAGGATGTTACCTTTAGTAGCCATTCAAACCCATTTGTGTCAAATTCTGTGCATGTTATCAGGCCAAAATCACCAGGGTATGTGAACTTTTGATCAGGGTCATTTAGATATTTTTGGTTGTCATTAAGATTTAAAAAGAGAAAACACAGTAGTTTGACAATAAATGGCTTCACCCAACCAATAACCATGAGTGGAGAAAACATTTTTTTGTTATCATTCATATTATCTGAAACAAGGCCAAAAAAGGAAAAATTCTGCCGGGGTATGTAAACTTTTGAGCACAACTGTAATATATATATATATATTCTGTTCTACTACTACTACTACTATTCTCTCCTCCATCCCCCAGTGCCTCCTCCCTCTCCTCTTATTTCAGCCGAAGACTTTGTCTCATTCTTCAAGCAGAAGATTGACACCATCAGTCAAAGCTTTTGCCTAAAGCCCCCACAGCCCCTCCCCACACCTACTCAACCCTCCACATCCAAAACCACCTTCTCCACCATTAAGGAAGATCAACTTTCCTCTTTACTCTCCAAATCACACCTCACCACCTGTAAACTTGACCCAATCCCGTCCCACCTCATCCCAAACCTTACCACTATCTTCATCCCACCCCTAGCCCACCTCTTCAACCTGTCACTAACAACTGTTGTCTTCCCCTCATGCTTCAAACATGCCTCAATCACACCAATCCTCAAAAAGCCCTCCCTTGACCCATCCTCTCTGTCTAGCTATCGCCCCATATCACTTCTCCCCTGTGCCTCAAAACTACTGGAACAACACGTCCATTCTGAGCTGTCCTCCCACCTCTCCTCCTGCTCCCTCTTCGACCGCCTACAATCTGGTTTCCGACCGCACCATTCTACTGAAACTGCACTGACTAAAGTCACCAACGACCTACTAACCGCCAAATCTAAGCGACACTACTCTGTCCTCCTCCTCCTAGACCTGTCATCTGCCTTCGACACAGTGGACCATTCCTTCCTACTACAAACTCTCTCATCTCTCGGAATCACAGACTTGGCCCTATCCTGGATCTCCTCTTACCTAACAGACAGGACATTCAGTGTCTCCCACTCACAGACCACCTCCTCATCTCGCCCCCTATCTGTCGGTGTCCCCCAAGGTTCAGTTCTAGGACCCCTGCTCTTCTCCATCTACACCTTAGGCCTGGGACAGCTCATAGAGTCTCATGGCTTTCATTATCACCTCTATGCTGATGACACACAGATCTACCTCTCTGGACCCGATATCACCTCCTTACTAACCAAAATCCCACAATGTCTGTCTGCTATTTCATCCTTCTTCTCTGCTAGATTTCTAAAACTTAACATGGACAAAACAGAATTCATCATCTTTCTGCCAACTCATTCAACCCCCCCAACCGACCTATCTATCAACGTCAATGGCTGCCCACTCTCCCCAGTCCCTCAGGCTCGCTGCCTTGGGGTAACCCTGGACTCTGAACTCTCCTTCAAACCACATATCCAAGCTCTTTCCACTTCCTGCCGACTCCAACTCAAAAATATCTCCCGGATCCGCACATTCCTCAACCATGAATCTGCAAAAACACTAGTGCACGCCCTCATCATCTCCCGCCTTGACTACTGCAACCTCCTGCTCTGTGGCCTCTCTTCCAACACTCTCGCACCCCTCCAATCCATCCTAAACTCTGCTGCCCGACTAATCCACCTGTCCCCCCGCTATTCCCCGGCCTCTCCTCTCTGTCAATCTCTTCACTGGCTCCCCATTGCCCAGAGACTCCAGTTCAAAACCCTAACCATGATATACAAAGCCATTCACAACCTGTCTCCTCCATATATCTCTGACCTAGTCTCCCGCTACATACCCGCACGCAACCTCCGATCCTCACAAGATCTCCTTCTCTACTCCCCTCTAATCTCCTCCTCCCACAACCTCATACAAGATTTCTCCCGTGCTTCCCCCTACTCTGGAACTCTGTACCCCAACACATCAGACTCTCGCCTACCGTGGAAACCTTCAAAAGGAACCTGAAGACCCACCTCTTCCGACAAGCCTACAACCTGCAGTAACTACCACTCCACCAATACAGCTGCACGACCAGCTCTGCCCTCACCTACTGTATCCTCAACCATCCCTTGTAGACTGTGAGCCCTCGCGGGCAGGGTCCTCGCTCCTCCTGTACCAGTCGCCGTCACATTGTGTTCAAGATTATTGTAATTGTTCTTGTATGTATACCCCCTTTTTCACGTGTAAAGTGCCATGGAATAAATGGCGCTATAATAATAAATAATAATAATAATACTACCAGACCCACAGACTATATCCTCCACCTATCCAGACCTTTCTTTCCTTGAGCATAATATCATTAACACCTTCCTGCCCAATCCTGTCATACCCACTCTGTGCCTATACTGTGTCTGATCCGTGCTACCATGCTCATCGATCAACCTGTGCATAAAGGCTTAAAGGGTTGTGCAGAATTTTACATTGAAAAAAAGAGATTAAAATACCTATACTGAGCTATAGTATGCGCCAAAGGAAATCAGAAGAAAGCTCCATCTTGTACTTCTGTTATTGTAGTTTTCCCAGGTGGGGAACACTAACACCCCTGGAAGAGAGTGGTGCTGTCACATAGAGAGGCAGGGGTGGACATCCCATTGGTGCAACCTGTGCAGCTACATATTGACCCAAGAAGTAAACGAGCCACTTCCACCTCCAAAACAAGTGGAATTGTGCATTATGATGAGCAATTGGACAACAAAGGGTCCCCATCCCATATACTGTTCCTGTATAGGGACTAGATTTTGTCTGTGTCTACCACTGGAGAAAGGGCAAGGTTTGCCACTACAAAGGGTAGCAGACGGGCTTGAAAACGGTTGTCACAGGTGAGATGGGGGCAGATTAGTGTCTGAGTGTGAGGGTCTGATATGTGCAATGTGAGTAGGCTGCAGGAGTGTGCAAGATTGCAGATGTGTTATTGCAGTGTACTCATGTCAAGAAAGAAGAGCAGGATTATCCAGCGCCGGTGCGATGTCATCATTGCGTCATGCTCATCTCCAGTTGGGACTTTTTAGATTTATTTTTTGTTCATTTATTCATAGATGTAGCAGCCAGAACTTTCTCATTTTTATGTAAGCTTCACTATATGACATGTTGCTTTTTGCTGTCTGTAAGGCTGTGTTCACACGTTGCATAAATACTGTGTTTTTTTCTTTTCTTCAGGTGCCTGCACCAATCTACACAATAATCTTCTCTGGTTATTGCACTGTTACGGCATTTTATGCCTTTATTTGATGATTTTTTGGTGCAGATTTGAAGGAGCGTTTTTAATGTGTTTTTTATAGTACAGAAAAGCTTTGATTCTGCACTTAAAAAGTAACTGCACAGAAACACCCCACAAGACCTACCATACTACTATATACTGAGAACACCCCACAAGACCTACCATACTACCATATACTGAGAACACCTCACAAGACCTACCATACTACCATATACTGAGAACACCCCACAAGACCTACCAGACTACTATATACTGAGAACACCGAACAAGACCTACCATTAGTGTTGAGCGATACCTTCCGATATCGGGAAATATCGGATCGGATTGGATCGGACCGATACCCAAAAAGTATCGGATATCGCCGATTCCGATACCGGAAACCAATGCAAGTCAATGGGACAGAAATATCGGAATGAAAATAAACCCTTTCTTTCCTTGTAGGTTAATTCTACATGAAGGAAAACAACTAACAATAATATAGAATGTATTGGGGGAGGTGGGGGAGACAATAAAGGCATAGAGGTTTAGCCCAATCAAATGGAATAGCATGAATTAATATTTTTTTTAAGACGTTCTGAGTTACGGAAATATTGACTATGTTAAGTATTTTTATATTTTGTCAGATATTTATGTTTCACTACTTCCATGCTCTTCACCTTCTTTTTTACTTCACCCATACTTTCTCCTTCATCATCCTCAGCATCAGCATCTTTTTCATCAACTTCTTCTTCACCTTCACAACTTTATCTTCCAAAAGGTAGGGGAGAAAACAAGGGGATCTGCTACTTTGGATCTAATTCTTATAAACAGGGAGGAAATGGTTGAGGAGGTAAAGGTGGCTGGGACCCTAGGAGGCAGCGATCATGCTATTATAGAATTTTGGATAACTAGAGGAGGAAGACATGTGAAGACTCAAACTTCAAGGTTAGATTTTAGAAAGGCAGATTTTAAGAGACTCAGAAAGAGAATAGGAGGGATCCAATGGCTGGATGTCCTTAAGGACAAAAATGTCCAGGAAGGATGGGAAATTTTTAAAAATGAGATTCTCAAAGCACAATCGTTAACAATCCCGAAAAGTAGGAAGAATGGGAAGCATTTAAGGAAACCAGGATGGATGAACACAGAACTTAAACACATGCTAAAAAGAAAGAAAGAAATGTTTATTAAATGGAAAGAGGGAGGCATATCTAAAGAAGATTATAATGCAGTCTGCAGATCCTGCAGGGCACGTATCAGGTTAGCTAAAGCTGACAATGAATTAAGGCTTGCAAGAGATGTCAAAAGCAATAAAAAAGGATTTTGGGGGTATGTCAAAAGTAAAAGAAAAGTCAAAGATGCTATAGGATTTTTACAGGATGAAAATGGAGAAATGGTAAGAGAGGATGTTGAGAAGGCCGAACTTTTTAATTCCTATTTTGCATCTGTTTTCTCTCAGAAAGAAAATGTAACATCAACTGATCTTCACTGTCCTTTTAAAGGAATAGAGGAATCCAAGTTATCAGTAAACAGAAAGATTGTGAGGGAATATTTAGCTAACATAAATGAGTTCAAGTCTCCAGGTCCAGATGAATTACACCCCAGAGTACTGAAGGAGATTGGAGAAGAAATTTTAGAACCACTCTCCATAATCTTTGAAAATTCTTGGAGAACAGGAGAAGTCCCAGAAGACTGGAGAAGAGCAAATGTTGTTCCTATCTTCAAAAAGGGGAAGAAGGTGGACCCAGGGAACTATAGGCCGGTGAGTCTGACTTCTATACCAGGAAAGATCTTTGAACAAATTATTAAACAACATGTATGTAAGTACATGAATAAGAATGAAGTGATTAACCAGAGTCAGCATGGGTTTGTAACTAACAAGTCATGTCAGACTAACTTAATTTCCTTCTATGACAGAATCACTGACTGGGTGGATCAGGGAAATGCTGTAGATATAGTATATCTTGACTTCAGCAAAGCATTTGACAAAGTATCTCACATCATCCTTATTGAAAAAATGACCAAGTATGCAATGGACCAGGCAACTGTTAGGTGGATTCATAACTGGCTTAGTGATCGGACTCAAAGGGTGGTTGTAAATGGCTTCACATCCAGCTGGATGAATGTCTCAAGTGGGGTACCACAGGGCTCCGTCCTGGGACCTGTATTGTTCAACATCTTTATCAATGATTTAGATGAAGGAATTGAGGGTAAACTGATTAAATTTGCTGATGACACAAAGCTAGGAGGGATAGCTAATACTAGAGAAGAGAGAGAGAGGATTCAAAAAGACCTAAATAAACTGGAGCAGTGGGCAGCAACCAACAGAATGGTTTTTAACAGGGAAAAATGCAAAGTACTACATCTGGGCAATAAAAATGAAAAAAGCATATACAGAATGGGAGGAATAGAGCTAAGCAACAGTACATGTGAAAAAGACTTAGGTATACTAATAGATCATAGACTGAACATGAGTCAACAGTGTGATGCAGCAGCAAAAAAGGCAAATACAATTCTGGGATGTATTAACAGAAGCATACAGTCTAGATCACGTGAAGTCATTATCGGTCTTTACTCCTCTTTGGTCAGACCTCATCTGGAATACTGTGTACAGTTTTGGGCACCACATTTTAAAAAAGACATAGACAAACTGGAGCAAGTTCAGAGAAGAGCGACCAGAATGGTGACTGGTCTGGAAACCATGTCCTATGAGGAACGGTTGCAGGATTTGGGAATGTTTAGCTTGCAAAAAAGAAGACTGAGAGGAGACTTAATAGCTGTCTACAAATATGTCAAGGGCTGTCACATTGTAGAAGGATCATCTTTATTCTCATTTGCACAAGGAAAGACTAGAAGCAATGGGATGAAACTAAATGGGAGGAGATACAGATTAGATATTAGAAAAAACTTTTTGACAGTTAGGGTGATTAATGAGTGGAACAGGCTGCCACGAGAGGTGGTGAGTTCCCCTTCAATGGACGTCTTCAAACAGAGGCTGGACAGACATCTGTCTGAGATGATCTAGTGAATCCTGCTTTGAGCAGGGGGTTGGACCAGATGACCCAGGAGGTCCCTTCCAACTCTACCATTCTATGATTCTATGATTCTATGATTCTTCATCTTCTTCTTTTTCACCTTCTTCGTATTATTCTTTTTTTTTACATTCTTCATATTCTTCTTATTCAACTATTATTCTTCTTCATATTCTACTTCTTCATCTTCTTCATATTCTTCTTCTTCATCATATTCTTATTTGTGACAGGCATTCCTGTAGTTGCTATCTATAAAAGTTTGAACATTACACCTTTCGTTCTGCCCGTCACAAAAGATTTACAACAGTATTTGTCCGCGTTCAGTTTGGCCTGCAGCAGCAGGTCTTTTCCAGGGGCACCACGAAGAGGAATGGACTCACCCCCATACACTGCTCAGTCATCTTCTGCTTATAATTTAGATATTATCTTTTGCTCTGATTTTTTGTCTTATGCTTAATGTTCTTCCGCTTTTTGTTCTGCAGCTTCTTGTACTTCTGCTTCTTGGTTTTAAGTCTCTTGTTCTTCTGTATCTTGGTGGTTGTCTTCTCTTCTTTGTCCTCTTGGTCAACTTCTTCAGGGTCATCTTCTTGGTCTTCTTCGGGGTGGTCTTCAGGGTCGTCGTCTTCGGGGTCCTCGTCTTCAGGGTCATCGTCTTCGGGGTCCTCATCTTCGGGGTCCTCGTCTTCTTCGGGGTGGTCTTCAGGGTCCTCGTCTTCTTCGGGGTGGTCTTCAGGGTCCTCGTCTTCAGGGTCGTCGTCTTCGGGGTCCTCGTCTTCTTCGGGTTGGTCTTCAGGGTCCTCGTCTTCAGGGTCCTCGTCATGGATATCCAGAGTGATTAACAAGAACCATTTCCAAAAGCTTGAACTTGGAAATGTAGCAGAAGGTACAAGAAGGCTGAGAAACTACCGAGAACCAGCTGACGGTACTGGAACCCGGATGGGTAGCAGAAGGTACAAGAGCCAATGGAACTACCGAAGACCAGCTGACGGTACTGGAACTCGGTTACTAAGCAGGAGGTACCTGTGCCAGAAAGCACTACCAAGGACCAGCAGACATTGGTGGAACATGGATACCGAGAAGGAGGCACCTAATCCAAAGGCACTGCCGAGAACCAGCTGACGGTACTGGAACCCGGATGGGTAGTAGAAGGTACAAGAGCAAATGGAACTACCGAGAACCAGCTGACGGTACTGGAACCCGGATGGGTAGCAGAAGGTACAAGAGCCAATGGAACTACCGAAGACCAGCTGATGGTACTGGAACTCGGTTACTAAGCAGGAGGTACCTGTGCCAGAAAGCACTACCAAGGACCAGCAGACGTTGTTGTAACTTGGATACCGAGAAGGAGGCACCTAATCCAAAAGCACTGCCGAGAACCAGCTGACGGTACTGGAACCCGGATGGGTAGCAGAAGGTACCCATGTAAAAAAAAGTTTCAAGGCCGCGAGCCGGCCGCAGTTACCAGAACCCACAGTCCTACAGGGGGTGCTTGTCCTATTGGCACTATGGAACCAGCCTTCATTGCCAGATCCCGCAGCCCACATAGGAGTCACCTAAACTGCAGGCACCATAGAGTCGGCTAACCCGACCGCAACACGACAGGACAACGCATTGGAGGCAAAGTGACGTTGACACTACCCGGAAACAGCTGGCGTGCTGGAACCAGGCTGGGCAGGAGGGAGTACCCGTGCCAAAGACACTGCTAGGAAACAGCTGGCGGTGCTGGAACCCAGGGTAAATACTAAAAACAGGGGAGCCAGAGGTGTAATTGGAGCAAGTTTTAAATCAGTAGTACAGTGGATGTGGACAAAGCAGGAGAATTTGCCGGACACACAGCAGGGGAACAGCTGACGTTACTGAACCCCAATAACACGGCAGCAAGTGTTGACTGTGCAGACGGCACTTCCGAGCGCCAACTGGCGGCGTTGGAGCTCAGGGATAATACTGAAAACAGAGGAGCCAGAGGTGTAATTGGAGCAACTTTAAAATCTGTAGTGGTGAGAATGTGGACAGAGCAGGAGAAATTGCCGTCCGCACAGCAGGGGAACAGCTAACGTTACTGAACCCCAATAACACGGCAGCAAGTGTTGACTGTGCAGACGGCACTTCCCAGCGCCAACTGGCGGTGCTGGAGCTCAGGGATAATACTGAAAACAGAGGAGCCAGAGGTGTAATTGGAGCAACTTTAAAATCTGTAGTGGTGAGAATGTGGACAGAGCAGGAGAAATTGCCGTCCGCACAGCAGGGGAACCGCTGACGTTACTGAACCCGAATAACACGGCAGCAAGTGTTGACTGTGCAGGCGGCACTTCCGAGCGCCAACTGGCGGTGTTGGAGCTCAGGGATAATACTGAAAACAGAAGAGCCAGAGGTGTAATTGGAGCAACTTTAAAATCTGTAGTGGTGAGAATGTGGACAGAGCAGGAGAAATTGCCGTCCGCACAGCAGGGGAACAGCTGACGTTACTGAACCCCAATAACACGGCAGCAAGTGTTGACTGTGCAGACGGCACTTCCGAGCGCCAACTGGCGGTGTTGGAGCTCAGGGATAATACTGAAAACAGAGGAGCCAGAGGTGTAATTGGAGCAACTTTAAAATCTGTAGTGGTGAGAATGTGGACAGAGCAGGAGAAATTGCCATCCGCACAGCAGGGGAACAGCTGACGTTACTGAACCCCAATAACACGGCAGCAAGTGTTGACTGTGCAGACGGCACTTCCGAGCGCCAACTGGCGGTGTTGGAGCTCAGGGATAATACTGAAAACAGAGGAGCCAGAGGTGTAATTGGAGCAACTTTAAAATCTGTAGTGGTGAGAATGTGGACAGAGCAGGAGAAATTGCCGTCCGCACAGCAGGGGAACAGCTGACTTTACTGAACCCCAATAACACGGCAGCAAGTGTTGACTGTGCAGATGGCACTTTCGAGCGCCAACTGGGGTGTTGGAGCTCAGGGATAATACTGAAAACAGAGGAGCCAGAGGTGTAATTGGAGCAACTTTAAAATCTGTAGTGGTGAGAATGTGGACAGAGCAGGAGAAATTGCCGTCCGCACAGCAGGGGAACAGCTGACGTTACTGAACCCCAATAACATGGCAGCAAGTGTTGACTGTGCAGGCGGCACTTCCGAGCGCCAACTGGCAGTGTTGGAGCTCAGGGATAATACTGAAAACAGAGGAGCCAGAGGTGTAATTGGAGCAACTTTAAAATCTGTAGTGGTGAGAATGTGGACAGAGCAGGAGAAATTGCCGTCCGCACAGCAGGGGAACAGCTGACGTTACTGAACCCCAATAACATGGCAGCAAGTGTTGACTGTGCAGATGGCACTTTCGAGCGCCAACTGGGGTGTTGGAGCTCAGGGATAATACTGAAAACAGAGGAGCCAGAGGTGTAATTGGAGCAACTTTAAAATCTGTAGTGGTGAGAATGTGGACAGAGCAGGAGAAATTGCCATCCGCACAGCAGGGGAACAGCTGACGTTACTGAACCCCAATAACACGGCAGCAAGTGTTGACTGTGCAGATGGCACTTTCGAGCGCCAACTGGGGTGTTGGAGCTCAGGGATAATACTGAAAACAGAGGAGCCAGAGGTGTAATTGGAGCAACTTTAAAATCTGTAGTGGTGAGAATGTGGACAGAGCAGGAGAAATTGCCGTCCGCACAGCAGGGGAACAGTTGACGTTACTGAACCCCAATAACACGGCAGCAAGTGTTGACTGTGCAGACGGCACTTCCGAGCGCCAACTGGCAGTGTTGGAGCTCAGGGATAATACTGAAAACAGAGGAGCCAGAGGTGTAATTGGAGCAACTTTAAAATCTGTAGTGGTGAGAATGTGGACAGAGCAGGAGAAATTGCCGTCCGCACAGCAGGGGAACAGCTGACTTTACTGAACCCCAATAACACGGCAGCAAGTGTTGACTGTGCAGACGGCACTTCCGAGCGCCAACTGGCGGTGTTGGAGCTCAGGGATAATACTGAAAACAGAGGAGCCAGAGGTGTAATTGGAGCAACTTTAAAATCTGTAGTGGTGAGAATGTGGACAGAGCAGGAGAAATTGCCGTCCGCACAGCAGGGGAACAGCTGACGTTACTGAACCCCAATAACACGGCAGCAAGTGTTGACTGTGCAGACGGCATTTCCGAGCGCCAACTGGCGGTGTTGGAGCTCAGGGATAATACTGAAAACAGAGGAGCCAGAGGTGTAATTGGAGCAACTTTAAAATCTGTAGTGGTGAGAATGTGGACAGAGCAGGAGAAATTGCCGTCCGCACAGCAGGGGAACAGCTGACGTTACTGAACCCCAATAACACGGCAGCAAGTGTTGACTGTGCAGACGGCACTTCCGAGCGCCAACTGGCGGTGTTGGAGCCCAGGGATAATACTGAAAACAGAGGAGGCAGAGGTGTAATTGGAGCAAGTTTTAAATCAGTAGTACAGTGGATGTGGACAAAGCAGGAGAATTTGCCGGACACACAGCTGGGGAACAGCTGACGTTACTGAACTCCAATAACACTGGAGCAAGCGTTGACTGTGCAGACGGCACTACTGAGAAGCAACTAGCTGTTAGAACCTTGCTCTTAGGTTTTTTCCTTTGCTGGTCACATGACCTTGTTGGCCTATTTAATCCTGCTCCGCCCTTCTGGCTTTGCTGGACTTCATTGTATAACTACTTTCTAGCTAGCCTGTGCTCTGTATCTAACTCTGTTAGTTTGCTTGGTCTACGGACCTCTATGTTCTATATATTTTGTTTGTTCGTCTGTCTGCTACTATTTCTGTTAGGAGGTGTCCCATTTTCCTCCCAGTCCTTAGTACTTGTAGGGATTCCTTCCCCACATCTATAGGTCTCCGTACAGACTAGCTTAGGACTTTAGCAGGTCTGATCGCAGGATCAGGTTCCCTGTTACATCGTAGGGATTCAGCTGAGTTCTATCGTAGGGACAGATCTCCTCTCTTTCCTTAGCTCTGGTAGCAGAACATAACAGTAAGTCCAGCCTGCAAATTCTCTAAGGAAAGATTTTTCTGTTCCATCATGGTGTCGGTTCAGGATTTGGCTCATCGCCTGCAGGGACTCTCTCTGGAGGTGGCCGAGCTCCGTCAGCACGTGAGTAACTGTCCTGGAGCACATTTCTTGGAGCCTAAGGTATGTTTGCCGGATTTATTTTTTGGTGAACACCGAGAATTTTTTTCATTTAAAAATGCTTGCTTATTGTATTTTCGGTTGAGACCCAAGTCCTCTGGGGATGAATCCCAGCGCATAGGGTTCATAATGTCACTTTTGCGCAAAGAGTCTCAGGAGTGGGCCTTTTCTTTGCAACCTAGTGATACATGCTTCAGATCAGTGGATAGTTTTTTTTCTGCTTTAGGACTATTATATGATGATCCTGACCGTGTCGCATCAGCTGAGACTGAGTTGAGACGTTTGAAACAGGGATCAGGTAATGTGGAAAAATATTGTACTCATTTCCGTCGTTGGTCTACTCAAACAGGGTGGAACGATTCTGCTCTGAAAAGTCTATTTCTTGCTGGGCTCAATGAAAGGGTTAAAGACCTGCTAATTGCTTATCCTACACCTGAAGATTTGCAACAGGCTATGCAATTAGCTATACGGGTGGATAGGAGACTGCGTGCAAGGGTTAATGAGAGCAAATCCTCTGCTATGTCAGTTTCTGGTTATGAGAATGTGTGTACTAACAGTGGTGAACCGATGGAGATTGGATCGGTGGCACCTCGCTCTCAAGAAAAAGACCGTAGATTTTTTGAAGGCTTGTGTTTCTATTGCGGAAAATCTGGTCATTTGATTAAAGGCTGCGAGCTTCGTATGAAGAAAGAAAAAAAAATGGTCAGTCATGCCCGTATTGCCTGTTTAAATTCCAAGGGTGTATTTTTAGCTGCTTCCACGATTGCTCAGGAAAAATTAATGGAATTTCGGGTGTTTGTTCATTGTGGGTCTACTCTGAATGTAATTGATGGGGGATTCTTGGAAAGACTCAATTTAAAACCCGAACCTTTATCATCCCCCATTGCTGTGGTTTCTGTGGATGGTTCCCCTTTGAAGAATATTACTGTCAAGGTCTGTGAATTTCCTCTCACTATTAATGGTGTTCACCATGAGAAATTGGATTTGGTAGTTTTGAATAACTTGCCTTCTCCAGTAATATTGGGATTGCCCTGGTTAAAATTTCACAATCCTGTACTGGATTGGTCTACCAGTGAAATTAAATCCTGGAGCCATAAATGTTATGACAAGTGTTGTAACGGGCGTATTGCAGCTTTGGATAGGGGAGAATTGCCTGTTCCTGTTCAGGATTTTTGGAGAGTTTTTTCTGAGAAGGAATCGCAGGTTTTGCCTCCCCATAGAGACTATGATTGTTCTATTGAATTTGTCCCTGGAGCGACTCTTCCTAAAAGTCGTTTATTTAACCTTACTATTCCTGAGAGGAAGGCTTTGGAGGAATACATACAGACAAGTTTGGCCGCCGGTCACATTAGGCCTTCTAAGTCTCCTGTGGCGGTTGGATTTTTTTTTGTAAAAAAAAAGGACGGCGGTTTACGTCCTTGTCTGGATTTTCGTGAGATTAACAAAATTACTGTACGCAATCCTTACCCACTGCCATTGATTCCTGATCTGTTTAACCAGTTAATGGGGGCCAAGTGGTTCTCTAAAATTGACCTTAAGGGGGCATACAATCTGTTGCGCATGAAGGAGGGTGACGAATGGAAGACTGCTTTTAACACTCCTGTGGGTCATTTTGAGAATCTGGTTATGCCTTTTGGTCTTACTAATGCTCCTGCATTTTTTCAGAATCTTATTTATGACATCCTTAGACCTTTGATCGGCAAAAATGTGGTTGTGTATTTGGATGACATTTTGATTTATTCGCCGGATCTGGAGTCTCATTGGCGAAGCGTTCGTGAGGTATTACAGTTATTAATGGACAATTCGCTTTTTGCTAAGCTGGAGAAATGTGAGTTCGCTGTACAGAGAATTAGTTTTTTGGGTTACATTATCTCCAGCGATGGTTTTGAGATGGACCCGGTGAAAGTTCAAGCTGTACAGGAATGGCCTAGGCCTATTGGTTTGAAATCGATACAGAGGTTTTTAGGTTTCGCCAATTATTACAGAAAATTCATAAAAAATTTTTCTAGTATTGTCAAACCTCTGACCGATCTCACCAGGAAAGGTGCTGATGCGGTTCAGTGGTCTTCTGAGGCCATTGAAGCTTTTGTGTATCTCAAGGAGAGGTTCACCTCTGCTCCCATCCTTATGCAGCCTGATGTGACTAAGCCGTTTTTGGTTGAGGTTGATGCTTCCTCTGTGGGGGTTGGCGCAGTATTGTCTCAGGATAACGGGGATGGATTACATCCCTGTGCCTTTTTTTCAAAAAAATTTTCGGAGACTGAACTGACTTACGATATTGGTAATCGGGAATTGCTGGCTATTAAACTCGCATTTGAACACTGGCGCCACTTCTTGGAAGGTGCGGAATTTCCCGTTCAGGTTCTTACGGATCATAAAAATCTGATATATCTTGATGCTGCCAAGCGCCTGAATGCCCGTCAGGCTAGGTGGGCACTGTTTTTCTCGCGGTTTAATTTCTCCGTTACTTACATCCCTGGTACTAAGAATGTTAAGGCAGATGCCTTGTCTCGCAGTTTTTCTCCCATAGTCGGTGCTGAGAAAGAGGAGAACATTTTACAAGAAGGTGTTGTGATAGCTGCTTTGGACTCCGTTTTGGAAGATGAGATTCTTAAAGCACAGGAGAATGCCCCATCTAACACTCCTCATGGGAGGTTGTTTGTGCCTGGGACCTTTAGGAGAGATTTGTTTGTTGAGTGTCACGAGTCTCGGTTGGCAGGTCATCCCAGAATCTCTGAGACCAAGAGACTGGTGGGTCGCAGTTTTTGGTGGCCTGGATGGCAGAAGGAGGTCATTAAGTGGGTGCGTCAATGTACTATATGTGCTAGATCTAAGTCCTCACATACTCCTGCTGCGGGGTTGCTTTGTCCTTTGGAGGTTCCCAGTGCTCCTTGGACACATTTGGCTATGGACTTTATAACTGACCTTCCCCCCTCTGAGGGTTTTACTGTTATCTGGGTGGTCGTGGACCGTTTTAGCAAGATGTGTCACTTGGTTCCCTTCGTCAAACTGCCCTGCGCTAAAACTCTCGCTAAGGCCTTTGTCAAGGAAATTGTCAGACTTCATGGCGTTCCTACTGACATTGTTTCTGATAGGGGTCCTCAGTTCGTGGCTCGTTTTTGGCGTGCCTTTTGTGACAGGTTGGGAGTTCATTTGTCGTTCTCGTCCGGATATCATCCTGAATCTAATGGCCAGACAGAAAGGAAAAAACAGGATGTTGAGCAGTTCTTGCGTTGTTTTGTGGCAGACAATCAAGAGGGGTGGTCTGAGTTTCTGCCACTTGCTGAATTTGCTCTGAACAATCATACATCTTCTTCTGCTGGTTGTTCGCCTTTTTTTTGTTGTTCTGGGAGACATCCGTCGTTTGGGTCGTTCTCCAAGTTGGGATCTGCCGTGCCTGAGGAGGAGAATTTTTCCGGTGATTTGGAGAGAGTTTGGACGGATGTGCGTGGTAATCTTCAGGAGGCCAACAGAAAATCTAAAGACTACTTTGATAGGAAACGACAGGAGGTTTTGTTCGCTGTTGGTGACATGGTTTGGTTGTCCTCTAGGAATCTGCGGTTGAGGATTCCTTCTAAGAAATTGGGTCCCAAGTTTGTAGGGCCCTTTAATGTGCTTCAGGTTGTCAACCAATCTGCTGTTAGGTTGGAGGTTCCTACATCCTGGAGAATTAATCCGGTATTTCATGTCTCTCTGTTAAAAAAAGCTGTTGTGTCGGATGGTGACGCCTCTGCCTCTGTTCCTCCGGTAGTGGAGGACGGGGAATATGAAATTTCTCGCATCCTTAACTCTAGACGGTATAGAGGTAGTTTGCAGTATCTTGTGGCCTGGAAAGGTTTCGGACCCGAGGATAACTCTTGGGTGAGGTCAGATGATGTTTCCGCGTCCAGACTTATCAGAGCGTTTCACAGGAGATTTCCTGATAAGCCTGGTCCTAGGGGATCCGGAGGATCCTCTTAGAAGGGGGGGTACTGTTAGAACCTTGCTCTTAGGTTTTTTCCTTGTTGCATTTTTAAATGAAAAAAATTCTCGGTGTTCCTTGTTGGCCTATTTAATCCTGCTCCGCCCTTCTGGCTTTGCTGGACTTCATTGTATAACTACTTTCTAGCTAGCCTGTGCTCTGTATCTAACTCTGTTAGTTTGCTTGGTCTACGGACCTCTATGTTCTATATATTTTGTTTGTTCGTCTGTCTGCTACTATTTCTGTTAGGAGGTGTCCCATTTTCCTCCCAGTCCTTAGTACTTGTAGGGATTCCTTCCCCACATCTATAGGTCTCCGTACAGATTAGCTTAGGACTTTAGCAGGTCTGATCGCAGGATCAGGTTCCCTGTTACATCGTAGGGATTCAGCTGAGTTCTATCGTAGGGACAGATCTCCTCTCTTTCCTTAGCTCTGGTAGCAGAACATAACACTAGCAGTATTGGAGCCCAGGGTAAATATTAAAAACAGAGGAGCCAGAGGTGTAATTGTAGCAACTTTAAAATCTGTAGTGGTGAGAATGTGGACAGAGCAGGAGAAATTGCCGTCCGCACAGCATGGGAACAGCTGACGTTACTGAACCCCAATAACACAGCGGCAAGTGTTGACTGTGCAGACGGCACTTCCGAGCGCCAACTGTCGGTGTTGGAGCTCAGGGATTACAGTTCAGGTGGTAGAAACATGAACAGAACAGGAGACCTGGATACTGTTGCCAACCAATTATTTATTCTGGAAGAGGACTGGCAAATTCATGAGAGATCCAGGCCTTGTTCATTTTGAGAAAAGTAAGCCAGTCAACGTTATCGGAGGATAGTCGCATGCGACGGTCTGTTAGTACACCACCTGCGGCACTAAAGACGCGTTCCGATAATACACTAGCAGCAGGGCAAGCTAGCACCTCCAATGCATACTGACTAAGCTCTGGCCATGCATCCAGCTTACAGACCCAAAACTTGAAGGGAGAAGAGCCGTCTGGGAGTACACTGAGAGGGGAAGACATGTAGTCTGTCACCATCTGACGGAAACGTTGCCTCCTGCTGACTGGAGCCGTCTGTGATGGTGTAGACATTTGTGGCGGCGGGGGCACAAAACTTTGCCACATTTCGGCCATACTGGTCTTGCCTTGTGCTGAGGCGCTGCTTCTGCTCCCTCTTTGTGCAGAGCTTCCTCCACTGCCTCGATGCACTGAGCTGCTTTGTAAAGCACTAGCAGCACTGCTCTCGGTTGGAATGAAGAACATGATGGAATGCACCAGTGCGTCTTGGTACTCCCGCGTTTTACGCTCCCGGTTCAACGGTGTTATGAGGCTTTGTAAGTTGTCCCGGTAGCGAGGATCTAGGAGGGTGGACACCCAATAATCAGCCGTGTTGAGAATGTGGGCGATGCGGCGGTCATTTCTCAGGCATTGCAGCATGAAATCAACCATGTGCTGCAGACTGCCAACTGGCCAAGAAACGCTGTCCCCTGCTTGAGGCGTGATCTCTGCCTGCTCTGCATCAACCCACCCTCGCTCTAGATACTGACTACTAGAGCATTGTGTACCTCCCTCCTCTGGACAGATGTCTTCCTCATCCATTGACTCCTCCTCATCCTCCTCACAAAGTGTCCCCTGCCTAGGCCTTTGTGAGGAACCACGTTGCGCAGACTGTAGAGAAGCAGATGGCATTTGTGACTCCTCATCCTCCACCTCTTCCAAAACCTCGTCCCTTAGTGCTTGCAGTGTTTTTTCAAGCAGGCAGATAAGGGGGATAGTCATGCTGACTAGTGCATCATCTGCACTCGCCATCCGCGTGGAATAATCGAAGGCACGCAAAACGTGGCAAATGTCCTTCCTAGAGGCCCACTCAGTGGTGGTGAAGTGTGAATGGCGCGCACTGCGACTTGTTTGCGCCTGCTGCAGCTGGTACTCCATTACTGCTGCCTGCTGCTCACACAACCTCTCCAACATATGTAACGTTGAATTCCACCTGGCGGGTAGGTCACATATGATGCGATGTTCTGGAAGATGTAATCGGCGCTTCAGAGCTTCAATGCGTGATCTTGCGTTGCTGGAAGGCCGCAAGTGAGCGCACTCTATGCGGACCTTGTGAAGCAGTGCATCAAGATCCGGATAGTCCCTCAAAAAACTCTGCACGACCAAGTTGAGCACATGTGCCAGACATGGGATGTGAGTGAGGTTGCCTAGGCCCAGAGCTGCCACCAGATTTCGGCCATTGTCACACACTACAATGCCTGGCTGGAGATTCGCTGGCACAAACCACACGTCGCTCTGCTGCTTGATGGCATTCCAGAGCTCCTGCGCTGTGTGGCTTCGATTCCCCAAAGAAATTAATTTTAATACGGCCTGTTGACGTTTGGCCACGGCTGTGCTCATATCGGTCATCATAACAGGTAACCGTTCACGGGTCGATGTGGAGGTAGACCGTGACGGCTCCTGCAGCGCTGATTCAGAGGAACTGGAGTAGGAGGAGTCAATGTGTACAGACTGGATTCCTGCAATCCTTGGAGTTGGCAGAACACGTACAGCGCCACTCTCAAGATCTGTACCCGGCTCCACAACATTTACCCAATGGTCAGTGAGGGAAAGGTATCGTCCCTGTCCATGCTTACTGGTCCACGCATCGGTGGTCAGGTGGACCTTGCTACTGACGGCGTTTTGTAGCGCATGTTTAATTTTTCCCTTCACATGATGTTGCAGGGCAGGGACGGCTTGCCTGCTGAAATAAAAGCGGCTGGGCACATTGTATTGTGGGACTGCCAATGCCATAAAGTTACGGAAGGTGTCAGTCTCCACCAGCCTGAATGATAGCATTTCAAGGGCCAGTAGTTTAGCAATGCCAGCATTCAGAGCCTGTGCTCGGGGGTGGTTTGCCGAGTATGGGCGCCTTTTCTCCCATGCCTGTGCTAACGATGGCTGTAGACTGGCCTGGGAGTGTGAGGATGACTGGGAAAGTGGTGCTGTGGGTGGAATTACACTGTGTCTCTGTACAACAGTGCCAAAGATTCTTCCATGGCGATCCTGTGAGGAAGCCGAACCAGCTGTGTGTGAGCTGGAGGAAGAGGCTACAACACGAGCTGAAGAGGTGGTAGGTGGCGCTGTAGGTTGGCCTAGGTCTTCAGTGTGTTTTTGTAGCTCCACCACGTGCTTGGTCCGCACATGTTTCCACATATTTGTAGTATTGAGGTTGCTGACACTTTTCCCTCTTTTCACCTTCTGATTACACAGCTTGCATTTGACAAAGCAAATGTCATCTGCAACTGTGTCAAAAAAGGACCAGGCACTGCAAGTCTTGGGAGCACCCGCTTTGGATTTTGGAAGAGTCATGCTCCTAATGGGTGCCGAAGTGGAGGCTACAGGCAACCAAGTCTGCCCCCTCCCTCTCCCTCCTTTTTGGGCTGTTCGGGGAATCTCTTCCTCAGAGCTGCTCCCACCACCTTCCTGTCCCTCACACCATGATGGGTCAAGGACCTCATCATCTACACCACCCTCTTCAAACAACTGCTTCTCCTGGGTAGTCTCGACAGCACAGTATGCACCAGAAAGTGGCACCTGAGTCTCATCATCAGATGCGTACTGAGGTGTGCTGCTGACCATAGGCACTGGCCCACCCGCCTCTTCAGATTCAGAGAGACAAAACGGTTGCGCATCACTGCATACTACCTCTTCTTCAAATTCTCAAATTCTGCTTGGCTGGCCCCCTCTTTCCAAGCCAAGAGATTCAGAGAACAGAAGTAGAGATGGCTCCTGTCCAGGGCTCTCTGACTGCCTGGGCAATTTGGCAGGTGGTGAAGAGACAGATGGGTGCTCTTCAGTGCTCAGGACCTGAGAGGATCTGGAACTAATTGAAGTCGATGCGTTAGCTGCCATCCATCCGACAACGGCTTCAATTTGGTCCTCCCGCAGCAGTGAGGTACAGTTAGCTCCTACAAAGCTGCACATAAAGGACTGTTCCCTGGTAAAACTGGGGGATGCTGAGTCACTGGTGCCCTCAGCAGGCACAGAATCCCCACGTCCTCTCCCTGCAGGCACAGAATCCTCACATCCTCTCCCTGCAGAAACTCCACGGCCACGCCCATGACCACGGCCACATGCCTTACTCCCTGCCTTCTTCATCTTGGTAGACTGATAAAGATAGGCAGAAAAGTACTAAGGGCTTAGTGTGCTTATTCCTGAATAGCTGCTAACAGGTATAAGAAACACTAATTTTATAAAGTGTGGACTAGACTTTAATATGAGCTAATGTGGCCTACACAACTGTAAAGTGGAGTGTTTGGTGAACTTTATTTAGTTTTTTTTTGTCACAAAAAGACACTGGATGTGCCCAAATATGTAATACCGATAGTATCACAAACTTTTTGTAGCTATTACAATGTAGGAAGGTAACCTACAATGCAATAGATGAGGCTACAAAAAATAGGCTAATACTAATCTGGCTGGGGCTGCAGGGCACAAGGCTGCAGAAAGGCTCCTCTATTTACTCCTATATAGTGTGTTTGGAACCAATGTAGCTGAATACGGATGGAACCACCACACTAATAGGAGAAATCAGGATAAATTATGAATTGGCAAAAAAGGACAATGTGTGAGGTAGTGACGCACACTGAGTGCACTACAACCAGACGTGGTTGAAGCACACACTACAGGGTGAGCTGCACTCACACACCAGACCTTGCAGACAGCGGTGAACAGTACAGATGCAGAGCACTGTGCACTAGTGCTGCAAGACAAAAAAAAATTCTCTATCTACTCCTATATAGTGTGTTTGGAACCAATTTAGCTGAATACGGATGGAACCACCACACTAATAGGAGATATCAGGAAAAATTATGAATTGGCAAAAAAGGACAATGTAAGAGGCAGTGACACACACTGAGTGCACTACAACCAGACGTGGCTGAAGCACACACTACAGGGTGAGCTGCACTCACACACCAGACCTTGTAGACAGCGGTGAACAGTACAGATGCAGAGCACTGTGCACTAGCGCTGCAAGACCAAAAAAAATTCTCTATCTACTCCTATATAGTGTGTTTGGAACCAATTTAGCTGAATACGGATGGAACCACCACACTAATAGGAGATATCAGGAAAAATTATGAATTGGCAAAAAAGGACAATGTATGAGGCAGTGACACACACTGAGTGCACTACAACCAGACGTGGCTGAAGTACACACTACAGGGTGAGCTGCACTCACACACCAGACCTTGCAGACAGCGGTGAACAGCACAGAGAACTGTGCACTAGCGCTGCAAGGCACAGCGATTTATAAAGTAGCTTGGGTAAAGCAGAATAGACCAAATCGGTAGCTAAAACTGTCCCTCAGAACAACAGCATCCTATCCCTAACTGAATTCACAGCAGAGTGAGCTGAAAATGGCGGCGGCGGCTTTTATAGTGCATCATGACATCATTTCAGCAGCCAATCACAGCCATGCCATTAGTTAAGATGCCTACATGCCTAACAGGATGTGCCCACACTTCTTAGGATCCTCATTGGCTGAATAAAATGAAACTGGCTCATTGCATTATGGGAACTTCCGATTCCGGTATACGATATTGCAAAAGTATCGGAATTAAGTATCGGAATTCCGATACCGCGAATATCGGCCGATACCCGATATTTCAGTATCGGAATGCTCAACACTACCTACCATACTACCATATACTGGGAACAACAACAAGATCTACCATACTACCATATACTGGGAACACCCCACATGACCTACCATACTACCATATATCGGAAATACCTCACAAGACCTACCATACTACCATATACTGGGAACATCCCACAAGACCTACCATACTAGCATATACTGGGAACACCCTACAAGACCTACCATATACTGAGAACACCTGATAAGACTTATCATGCTACCATGTACTGGGAACACCCAACAAGACCTAACATGCTACCATGTACTGGGAACACCTCACAAGACCTACCATACTACCATATACTGGAAACACCCCACAAGACCTACCATATTACCATGAACCGGGAACACCTCACAAGATCTACCATACTACCATATACTGGGAACACCCAACAAGACCTACCATACTACCGTATTCTGGGATCACCCCACAAGACCTACTATACTACTATATACTGGGAACAACCCACAAGACCTAACATACTACCGTACACCGGGAACACCTCACAAGACCTAACATACTACCATATACTGGAAACACCCAACAAGACCTACCATGCTGCCATATACTGGACTGGGAACACCCAACAAGACCTACTGTGACGCCCTGCCTGAGCCGGACTAGCAAAGTCTTTCACCCGGAGCCGGGCCAGTGCGAAGTGGTGGTGTTGTAAGTCGTGGCCGTGACCCGGTCCGTGCCCAGGGTTGTCACATAAAAAGATGGGCTTGGTTAAGTGGTAAATGTTTGACTACGCCACCTGTGGTTTCTGGTGATGGCCACCAGCGCTGCTGTAGTCCGCTGAGGCCGGTGTTACAACCGCTTTGATGGTGTAGCTCCCCACAGGTGGAGCTAGGCCTCAGGGCAGTGATGTTTGACGAGGTGCAGGATATGGCGGTGACCCAGCCGGGTCCAAGGAAGAACAGGGGACACACACACGGTTTGGTTCTGTACCTTTTACTGGTGGAAATGCAGGTACCGTCTGGAGCACTGTAGGGCGAGGGGTGCACTGCAGGACTCTCCCCAGTGAGCAGGTGTAGGGCCTCCTGTATCTTCGCCGCTTAGTGTTAGTCTCTGGCCTGCCTGGAGCTAGGCCTAACTTAGTCTCTGTTCTGCAGCGGCTGACTTTGTGATAGGGCCTTCTATTGGAGAACACTCTCCCAGTTTGCGGGGCCTCCGTGACTCCTGGCTCTGTTACGTATCAGCTCCTGGGTGATCCTGGGACCTGAAGTCTTCCAGGAAAATCCGGTTTTCTCTACAAGGGATGTACAGCTCTGTAGACTCGGACCCGGTGTCTGGTATATTTTCTGGGGTGAGCTGGTGAAGCTCCTCTGCCCCCAATGCTACTACTCCTCTAGTCTTTGGCCTACTCTGGGACCTAGCTAGGCTACACACACTGGCAGTTAGCTGGCTGCCTCTTCTGCTGATTTCTAGAGCGTCGGCACGCTCCTAGCTCGCTGACCTGAGCTACTTGAGTCTAGCTTGCACGAGCCTGGTGCTCCACTGCTGAGCTACTAGCTGTGCTCTCTAGACTCCCCTGCACACTGACCTGTTTCTGTGTCTCACTTCTGCAGGAATTCTCCTTCTGGCCAGACTGAAAACTGAAACCAGACTCCTCTCTTCCTGCCTCCACCCTCCTTTATATATCCCTATCCGGGCTCCCTCTGGAGGTCTGAAGTAGGGTGGAGGTGCATGTGCGCGCTGAGGGCCTCTTGTGGAGGAATCCTTTCATGCACCCCTCTAGGATCTGTGGCACCAAGCGAAGCAGGGCGCCACACTACCATACTACCATATACTGGGAACACCCCACAAGACCTACCATATTACCATATACTGGTAACACCCCACAAGACCTACCATACTACCATATACTGGGAACACCCACAAGACCTATCATGCTACCATATACTGGGAACACCCCATAAGACTTAATATGCTACCATGTACTGGGAACACCAAACAAGACCTACCATGCTACCATGGGCTGAGAACAACCAACAAGATCTACCATATACTGGGAACACCCCACAAGACCTACCAAACTCCCATGTACTGGGAGCACCCAACAAGATCTACCATACTACCATATACTGGGAACACCTAACAAGACCTTCCATACTACCATATACTGGGAACACCCAACAAGATTTACCATACTACCATATACTGGGAAAACCCCACAAGATTTACCATACTACCATATACTGGGAACACCGCACAAGATTTACCATACTACCATATACTGGGAACACCCCACAAGACTTACCATACTACTATATACTGGGAACACCTCACAAGATCTACCATACTATTATTTACTGGGAACACCCCACAAGACCCACTATACTACCATATACTGGGAACACCCCACAAGACCTACCATACTACCATATACTGAGAACACCCCACAAGACCTACCATACTACCATATACTGGGAACACCCTACAAGACCTACCATACCACCATATACTGAGAACACCCCACAAGACCTACCATACTACCATATACTGGGAACACCCAACAAGACCTAGCATACTATCATATACTGGGAACACACCACAAGATATACCATACTACCATATACTGGACTGACGACACCCAACAAGACCAAGCATACTACCATTTACTGGAAACACCCCACAAGACCTATCATACTACCATATACTGGGAATACCCCACAAAACCTGTCACACCACCATATACTGAGAACACCCAACAAGATCTACCATACTACCACGTACTGGGAACACCCCACAAGACCTATAATGCTACTGTAGCGCCGGCGTCCCTGCCCTCTGCTAGGCAGGGACGCTGTTCCCCTCACCCCTCTGCTCCAAGCCCGGCGTCCTCCTCCCGCTCTGCTGGCAGCGCGCGCTCCTTCCCGGTCACTGTGCTTAGGGCGCGCGCGCGCGCGCTCCCTCCCTCTTAAAGGGGCCGCGCGCGCCGTCCTAAGGAGTCCCCGGCCAATGGCCGGAGGACTTCACCATATATAAGGCACCTCCTCCAAAATGGAGGTGCCCGAGCAATGTTGTTGCACTGTTCACTACTCTGCTTCAGCCCTCAGGTCCCGTTGCCAGTTACCTGCCAGATTCCTGCCAGTTTGCTGTCTGATTCCTGCCTGATATTCTGCTTACCTGCCTGCTAGCCTGAGGTCTGACGGTCTGCCTACCGACTCCTGTCAGTCTGTCTAAGGACCAGCTTGCCCGCTCACCTGGGAGCGCTCCTCTGCTACCTGCCTGCTAGCCTGAGGTCCG
The DNA here is from genome assembly GCF_046119375.1 of Phyllobates terribilis. Classification (NCBI taxonomy): domain Eukaryota; kingdom Metazoa; phylum Chordata; class Amphibia; order Anura; family Dendrobatidae; genus Phyllobates; species Phyllobates terribilis. Next base: position 753,475,645 of record NW_027362764.1, read on the forward strand.
ACGGTCTGCCCTCCAACTCCTGTCAGTCTGTCTATGGACCAGCTTGCCCGCTCACCTGGGAGCGCACATCTGCTACCTGCCTGCTAGCCTACCTGGAGGCTCCGCCGTCACGTGCTGTGACCACCTGCCATTCCAGAGACTCCTGCCTGCTCACCTGGGAGCGCACACCTGCTACCTGCCTGCTAGCCTACCTGGAGGCTCCGCCGTCACGTGCTGTGACCACCTGCCATTCCAGAGACTCCTGCCCGCTCACCTGGGAGCGCACACCTGTTACCTGCCTGCTAGCCTACCTGGAGGCTCCGCCGTCACGTGCTGTGACCACCTGCCATTCCAGAGACTCTCGCTTGCTCACCTGGGAGCACACATCTACCATCTGCCTGCTAGCCTACCTGGAGGCTCTGCCATCACAGGTCGTACCTACCCTTTACCCAGAGACTGCCCCGGTCACTTGCCGTGACCTCCTGCCCGTTCATCCAGAGACTGCCCCGGTCATTTGCCGTGACCTCCTGCCCGTTCATCCAGAGACTGCCCCGGTCATTTGCCGTGACCTCCTGCCCGTTCATCCAGAGACTGCCCCGGTCACTTGCCGTGACCTCCTGCCCGTTCATCCAGAGACTGCCCCGGTCACTTGCCGTGACCTCCTGCCCGTTCATCCAGAGACTTCCCCGGTCATTTGCCGTGACCTCCAGCCCGTTCACTCAGAGACTGTCCCGGTCACCTGCTGTGACTGCCTGCCCGTCTTCCCTGGTCGCCACCCGCTCCCTTACAAGGACCGCCCCCTTGCATAGTAGCTCAGAGGTTCCGCCTCCCAGACCCGTTACAGTTTGCTCGGGCCATGGAACCCGGTGGCACCCAAGCTCCCTCACTCTCGGACCTGTGTCATGAACTGTCCCGTCAGAGGTCCCAACAGGAGTCCATCCTGGGTCACCTGCGGAATGTCAATACTCGCCTGGACACTCTCACTGCTCCACCAGCAACCACCGCCAGAGCCATGACTCGCAATCCGGCAGCTCCGCTGCCCACCAATACTATGGTATCCTACCCCGGACCCCTGCTTTCTGCACCTCCTCGCTTCGGAGGCGACTCCGCTCAGGCTCGGGGCTTTATAAATCAGTGCACCCTGCACTTTGAACTCCTGTCCCACCAGTTTAACTCCGACCGGGCCAAAATTGCCTTCATCATGTCCCATCTCACCGGGGAGGCCCTGGCCTGGCTAAATCCTCTATGGGAGAGAGGAGACCCCCTGGTGTCCGACTTGCCTGCCTTTCTCACGGCTTTCCGGAAAGTCTTCGACGAACCTGGACGGAAGACCTCATCCGCATCATCTCTGCTACGCCTCCGTCAGGGAAGTCTCACCGTGGGCCAATATGCCATACGGTTCCGTACCCTTGCCTCGGAGCTGGCCTGGGATAACGACGCTCTGGTATCTGTCTTCTGGGAGGGTCTGTCCGGCCGTATTAAAGATGAACTTGCCGGTCGAGACATTCCTACCACTCTCGATGACCTAATAACTCTTGCCACCCGGATTGACCTACGGTTCCAGGAGCGTGCCAAAGAAGTCACCCGTGAGAGGAGGTTTCCACGTCTAGCTCCTACTTTTCAGAAATCCGTCACTCCCTCCGTTTCTCCCCAGGTACACTCTCCTGAGCCTATGCAGGTCGACCAGACCAAGATGGTCAAAACCCGTCAGGACTTACGCCGTGCCGAGGGGAGCTGCTTCTACTGTGGCAGTAAGGAGCACCGGATCCGTACCTGCCCGGAGAGGTCGGGAAACGCCTGTGTCTAGGTTCGCTCAGAGAGGTCGACCTAGACAAGAATAAATCCTCTCCATCTCTGCTGCTGTCAGTCTCAATTATCTGCGGGGAGAATCGTTATTTCGAACTAGCCCAACTTGACTCTGGAGCGGCCGGGAATCTTATTTCACAGGCCCTGGTAGAAAAATACCGCATTCCCACCAAACCTCTGGCTATACCATTATCTGTCGCTGCTGTGGATGGGGGCCTCTTACCACGTCCCATCCAACTCATCACCGAATCCGTAACTCTGCAGGTGGGAATGCTGCATTCTGAGAGCATCTCTTTTCATGTTCTGCCTGGACTCTCTCACGCCCTCTTACTACGCCTACCTTGGCTTCAGAGACATGCACCCGTGCTTGACTGGCAGACCGGAGAAGTCCTTCGCTGGGGACAGGACTGTCATAAGACTTGTTTGGTTCCTGTTCATCCCGCCCGTCTTTCTCCTACCCCAACTAATCTACCTGGACTTCCGATTCCCTATTGGTCATTTGCTGATGTCTTTAATAAAAAGGAGGCAGAGACGTTACCCCCTCATAGACCATACGACTGTCCTATCGACCTGTTACCCGGTACTACGCCTCCCCGTGGGCGTATTCACCCATTGTCCGCTGCTGAGACCCGGTCGATGTCCGAATATATTGAGGAGAATTTGGCCAGGGGATTCATCCGGAAATCTACCTCCCCGGCGGGAGCAGGCTTCTTTTTCGTAAAAAAGAAGGACGGCTCTCTCCGTCCCTGTATAGACTATAGAGGCCTTAACCAGATCACGGTGAAGAATAAGTACCCCCTTCCGCTCATTCCAGAATTATTTGATCGTCTGAGGGGGGCTAGAATCTTCACCAAACTGGACCTCCGTGGGGCGTACAACCTGGTCCGTATCCGTCAAGGGGATGAATGGAAGACTGCATTCAACACCCGGGACGGCCACTATGAATATCTGGTAATGCCCTTTGGTCTCTGTAACGCTCCTGCCGTCTTTCAAGAGTTGGTCAATGACATCTTCCGGGACCTTCTCTACTCCTGCGTAGTGGTGTACCTGGACGACATCTTGGTCTTCTCTCCAGATCTCCAGACTCACCGGAGAGACGTTCGTCAGGTCCTGCTCAGGCTCAGGCAGAATCACCTCTTCGCTAAATATGAGAAGTGCCTCTTTGAGCAGACCTCGCTTCCGTTTTTGGGCTACATTATTTCTCAGACCGGCCTTCGAATGGATCCAGAGAAGCTGTCTGCCATCGAGAAATGGAGGGGTTGAAGGCCATCCAGCGGTTCCTGGGCTTCGCCAACTACTACCGCCTCTTCATACCGCACTTCTCTTCCCGGACTGCCCCAATTTCCGCGCTCACCCATAAGGGCACTAATCCCAGAGAGTGGCCGCCCGAAGCAGAGGAGGCCTTTCTTTCCTTAAAACAGGCCTTCTCTTCCGCCCCGGTGCTGCATCGCCCAGATGGCAACAAGCAGTTCTTCCTGGAGGTTGACGCCTCCTCCTCTGGAGCCGGAGCGGTACTTACCCAAAAATCATCTTCCGGGAGAATGTTAACTTGAGGGTTCTTCTCCAAACTCTTCTCCTCTTCTGAGCGCAACTATTCCATAGGAGATCGAGAGTTATTGGCCATCAAGCTGGCATTGGAGGAGTGGCGTTACCTGCTCGAAGGGGCTCTTCACCCGGTAATAATTTACACTGACCACAAGAACTTGGCTTACCTCCAGCATGCCCAGAGACTTAACCCGCGCCAAGCTCGGTGGTCCTTGTTTTTTGCTCGCTTTGATTTTATTCTTCATTTTCGCCCGGCTGACAAAAACATCAAGGCGGACGCCTTGTCCCGATCCTTTCTGGTGTCTGATCTCGAGGAGGAACCGAAACACATCATCGATCCCGCCAGAGTAATGCAGGTGGCTCCCGTGAGTCTAAATCGTCTCCCTCCCGGTAAGACGTTCGTATCAGTACCTGATCGGGAGAAGATCCTACACTGGGGTCACTCGTCTAAACTAGCTGGCCACGCTGGTCAGAAAAAGACCCTCCAGCTTATTACCCGGCACTACTGGTGGCCTACCCTGCACAAGGACGTAATAGACTTTGTTTCTGCCTGTGTATCCTGCGCCCGCAACAAGGTTCCGAGACATCTGCCAGCCGGTCGCCTCCTTCCGCTCCCAGTACCTGCTGCCCCCTGGCAGCATATAGCAATGGACTTTATAACTGATCTCCCCGTCTCTGCCGGTTGTACGGTCATTTGGGTGGTCGCTGACCGCTTTTCCAAGATGGCTCATTTCATTCCCCTGCCATGCCTCCCGTCTGCACCCGAGCTGGCTAAAGACTTTATCCGCCACATCTTCCGTCTTTATGGCCTGCCCCTCCACATCGTGTCGGATCGTGGGGTACAGTTCACCTCACGCTTCTGGAGAGCCACTTGTAAACTGCTAGACGTCACCCTGGACTTCTCCTCCGCTTACCACCCACAGTCTAATGGTCAAGTGGAGCGGATCAATCAGAACCTGACCAGTTACCTCCGGCACTTCGTTAATGCCCACCATTCAGACTGGGTGGATCTCCTGCCATGGGCCGAATTTTCTTACAACAATCACGAGAGCGAATCTTCCTCCAAATCCCCGTTTTTTGTTGTCTTCGGTCAGCATCCTCGGATCCCATTTCCCGTCTCCACCTCGGTGGACAATCCGGCTGCGGAATCTCTTGTTAACAAATTTTCCTCCATATGGGAGAGTACCCGATCCGCACTCCTTCTGTCATCCGAGCGTATGAAAAGACATGCTGACAAAAAACGTCTGGATCCTCCTCAATTCCGTCCAGGGGATAAGGTCTGGCTCTCGTCCAAGTATGTCCGGCTCAAGATTCCTTCCTATAAGTTAGGGCCTCGGTTCATCGGTCCTCTGGAGGTCATCAGTCAGATCAACCCGGTGGCCTATAAATTGAAACTCCCGGCCAACTTGCGGATCCCTAACTCCTTCCATGTATCTCTCCTCAAACCTGTGGTACTTAACTCTTTTTCCAAGTCTACAGGTACGCCTCCTGCTCCGGTTTCCGCTGAAAACGAGTTTGAGGTAGAGAACATTCTGGCCACCAAAAGGGTAAGAGGGAAGACCTTTTTTCTAGTAGATTGGAAGGGGTTTGGTCCTGAGGAGAGAACGTGGGAGCCCCGGGAGAACATCCATGCCCCGCTCATCCTAGCTAAATTTCTCTCTGGCCTAAAAAAGGGGGGCCTAAAGGGGGGGTACTGTAGCGCCGGCGTCCCTGCCCTCTGCTAGGCAGGGACGCTGTTCCCCTCACCCCTCTGCTCCAAGCCCGGCGTCCTCCTCCCGCTCTGCTGGCAGCGCGCGCTCCTTCCCGGCCACTGTGCTTAGGGCGCGCGCGCTCCCTCCCTCTTAAAGAGGCCGCGCGCGCCGTCCTAAGGAGTCCCCGGCCAATGGCCGGAGGACTTCACCATATATAAGGCACCTCCTCCAAAATGGAGGTGCCCGAGCAATGTTGTTGCACTGTTCACTACTCTGCTTCAGCCCTCAGGTCCCGTTGCCAGTTACCTGCCAGATTCCTGCCAGTTTGCTGTCTGATTCCTGCCTGATATTCTGCTTACCTGCCTGCTAGCCTGAGGTCTGACGGTCTGCCTACCGACTCCTGTCAGTCTGTCTAAGGACCAGCTTGCCCGCTCACCTGGGAGCGCTCCTCTGCTACCTGCCTGCTAGCCTGAGGTCCGACGGTCTGCCCTCCAACTCCTGTCAGTCTGTCTATGGACCAGCTTGCCCGCTCACCTGGGAGCGCACATCTGCTACCTGCCTGCTAGCCTACCTGGAGGCTCCGCCGTCACGTGCTGTGACCACCTGCCATTCCAGAGACTCCTGCCCGCTCACCTGGGAGCGCACACCTGCTACCTGCCTGCTAGCCTACCTGGAGGCTCCGCCGTCACGTGCTGTGACCACCTGCCATTCCAGAGACTCCTGCCCGCTCACCTGGGAGCGCACACCTGTTACCTGCCTGCTAGCCTACCTGGAGGCTCCGCCGTCACGTGCTGTGACCACCTGCCATTCCAGAGACTCTCGCTTGCTCACCTGGGAGCACACATCTACCATCTGCCTGCTAGCCTACCTGGAGGCTCTGCCATCACAGGTCGTACCTACCCTTTACCCAGAGACTGCCCCGGTCACTTGCCGTGACCTCCTGCCCGTTCATCCAGAGACTGCCCCGGTCATTTGCCGTGACCTCCTGTCCGTTCATCCAGAGACTGCCCCGGTCACTTGCCGTGACCTCCTGCCCGTTCATCCAGAGACTGCCCCGGTCACTTGCCGTGACCTCCAGCCCGTTCACTCAGAGACTGTCCCGGTCACCTGCTGTGACTGCCTGCCCGTCTTCCCTGGTCGCCACCCGCTCCCTTACAAGGACCGCCCCCTTGTATAGTAGCTCAGAGGTTCCGCCTCCCAGACCCGTTACAGTTTGCTCGGGCCATGGAACCCGGTGGCACCCAAGCTCCCTCACTCTCGGACCTGTGTCATGAACTGTCCCGTCAGAGGTCCCAACAGGAGTCCATCCTGGGTCACCTGCGGAATGTCAATACTCGCCTGGACACTCTCACTGCTCCACCAGCAACCACCGCCAGAGCCATGACTCGCAATCCGGCAGCTCCGCTGCCCACCAATACTATGGTATCCTACCCCGGACCCCGGCTTTCTGCACCTCCTCGCTTCGGAGGCGACTCCGCTCAGGCTCGGGGCTTTATAAATCAGTGCACCCTGCACTTTGAACTCCTGTCCCACCAGTTTAACTCCGACCGGGCCAAAATTGCCTTCATCATGTCCCATCTCACCGGGGAGGCCCTGGCCTGGCTAAATCCTCTATGGGAGAGAGGAGACCCCCTGGTGTCCGACTTGCCTGCCTTTCTCACGGCTTTCCGGAAAGTCTTCGACGAACCTGGACGGAAGACCTCATCCGCATCATCTCTGCTACGCCTCCGTCAGGGAAGTCTCACCGTGGGCCAATATGCCATACGGTTCCGTACCCTTGCCTCGGAGCTGGCCTGGGATAACGACGCTCTGTTATCTGTCTTCTGGGAGGGTCTGTCCGGCCGTATTAAAGATGAACTTGCCGGTCGAGACATTCCTACCACTCTCGATGACCTAATAACTCTTGCCACCCGGATTGACCTACGGTTCCAGGAGCGTGCCAAAGAAGTCACCCGTGAGAGGAGGTTTCCACGTCTAGCTCCTACTTTTCAGAAATCCGTCACTCCCTCCGTTTCTCCCCAGGTACACTCTCCTGAGCCTATGCAGGTCGACCAGACCAAGATGGTCAAAACCCGTCAGGACTTACGCCGTGCCGAGGGGAGCTGCTTCTACTGTGGCAGTAAGGAGCACCGGATCCGTACCTGCCCGGAGAGGTCGGGAAACGCCTGTGTCTAGGTTCGCTCAGAGAGGTCGACCTAGACAAGAATAAATCCTCTCCATCTCTGCTGCTGTCAGTCTCAGTTATCTGCGGGGAGAATCGTTATTTCGAACTAGCCCAACTTGACTCTGGAGCGGCCGGGAATCTTATTTCACAGGCCCTGGTAGAAAAATACCGCATTCCCACCAAACCTCTGGCTATACCATTATCTGTCGCTGCTGTGTATGGGGGCCTCTTACCACGTCCCATCCAACTCATCACCGAATCCGTAACTCTGCAGGTGGGAATGCTGCATTCTGAGAGCATCTCTTTTCATGTTCTGCCTGGACTCTCTCACGCCCTCTTACTAGGCCTACCTTGGCTTCAGAGACATGCACCCGTGCTTGACTGGCAGACCGGAGAAGTCCTTCGCTGGGGACAGGACTGTCATAAGACTTGTTTGGTTCCTGTTCATCCCGCCCGTCTTTCTCCTACCCCAACTAATCTACCTGGACTTCCGATTCCCTATTGGTCATTTGCTGATGTCTTTAATAAAAAGGAGGCAGAGACGTTACCCCCTCATAGACCATACGACTGTCCTATCGACCTGTTACCCGGTACTACGCCTCCCCGTGGGCGTATTCACCCATTGTCCGCTGCTGAGACCCGGTCGATGTCCGAATATATTGAGGAGAATTTGGCCAGGGGATTCATCCGGAAATCTACCTCCCCGGCGGGAGCAGGCTTCTTTTTCGTAAAAAAGAAGGACGGCTCTCTCCGTCCCTGTATAGACTATAGAGGCCTTAACCAGATCACGGTGAAGAATAAGTACCCCCTTCCGCTCATTCCAGAATTATTTGATCGTCTGAGGGGGGCTAGAATCTTCACCAAACTGGACCTCCGTGGGGCGTACAACCTGGTCCGTATCCGTCAAGGGGATGAATGGAAGACTGCATTCAACACCCGGGACGGCCATTATGAATATCTGGTAATGCCCTTTGGTCTCTGTAACGCTCCTGCCGTCTTTCAAGAGTTGGTCAATGACATCTTCCGGGACCTTCTCTACTCCTGCGTAGTGGTGTACCTGGATGACATCTTGGTCTTCTCTCCAGATCTCCAAACTCACCGGAGAGACGTTCGTCAGGTCCTGCTCAGGCTCAGGCAGAATCACCTCTTCGCTAAATATGAGAAGTGCCTCTTTGAGCAGACCTCGCTTCCGTTTTTGGGCTACATTATTTCTCAGACCGGCCTTCGAATGGATCCAGAGAAGCTGTCTGCCATCGAGAAATGGAGGGGTTGAAGGCCATCCAGCGGTTCCTGGGCTTCGCCAACTACTACCGCCTCTTCATACCGCACTTCTCTTCCCGGACTGCCCCAATTTCCGCGCTCACCCGTAAGGGCACTAATCCCAGAGAGTGGCCGCCCGAAGCAGAGGAGGCCTTTCTTTCCTTAAAACAGGCCTTCTCTTCCGCCCCGGTGCTGCATCGCCCAGATGGCAACAAGCAGTTCTTCCTGGAGGTTGACGCCTCCTCCTCTGGAGCCGGAGCAGTACTTACCCAAAAATCATCTTCCGGGAGAATGGTAACTTGTGGCTTCTTCTCCAAACTCTTCTCCTCTTCTGAGCGCAACTATTCCATAGGAGATCGAGAGTTATTGGCCATCAAGCTGGCATTGGAGGAGTGGCGTTACCTGCTCGAAGGGGATCTTCACCCGGTAATAATTTACACTGACCACAAGAACTTGGCTTACCTCCAGCATGCCCAGAGACTTAACCCGCGCCAAGCTCGGTGGTCCTTGTTTTTTGCTCGCTTTGATTTTATTCTTCATTTTCGCCCGGCTGACAAAAACATCAAGGCGGACGCCTTGTCCCGATACTTTCTGGTGTCTGATCTCGAGGAGGAACCGAAACACATCATCGATCCCGCCAGAGTAATGCAGGTGGCTCCCGTGAGTCTAAATCGTCTCCTTCCCGGTAAGACGTTCGTATCAGTACCTGATCGGGAGAAGATCCTACACTGGGGTCACTCGTCTAAACTAGCTGGCCACGCTGGTCAGAAAAAGACCCTCCAGCTTATTACCCGGCACTACTGGTGGCCTACCCTGCACAAGGACGTAATAGACTTTGTTTCTGCCTGTGTGTCCTGCGCCCGCAACAAGGTTCCGAGACATCTGCCAGCCGGTCGCCTCCTTCCGCTCCCAGTACCTGCTGCCCCCTGGCAGCATATAGCAATGGACTTTATAACTGATCTCCCCGTCTCTGCCGGTTGTACGGTCATTTGGGTGGTCGCTGACCGCTTTTCCAAGATGGCTCATTTCGTTCCCCTGCCAGGCCTCCCGTCTGCACCCGAGCTGGCTAAAGACTTTATCCGCCACATCTTCCGTCTTCATGGCCTGCCCCTCCACATCGTGTCGGATCGTGGGGTACAGTTCACCTCACGCTTCTGGAGAGCCACTTGTAAACTGCTAGACGTCACCCTGGACTTCTCCTCCGCTTACCACCCACAGTCTAATGGTCAAGTGGAGCGGATCAAACAGAACCTGACCAGTTACCTCCGGCACTTCGTTAATGCCCACCATTCAGACTGGGTGGATCTCCTGCCATGGGCCGAATTTTCTTACAACAATCACGAGAGCGAATCTTCCTCCAAATCCCCGTTTTTTGTTGTCTTCGGTCAGCATCCTCGGATCCCATTTCCCGTCTCCACCTCGGTGGACAATCCGGCTGCGGAATCTCTTGTTAACAAATTTTCCTCCATATGGGAGAGTACCCAATCCGCACTCCTTCTGTCATCCGAGCGTATGAAAAGACATGCTGACAAAAAACGTCTGGATCCTCCTCAATTCTGTCCAGGGGATAAGGTCTGGCTCTCGTCCAAGTATGTCCGGCTCAAGATTCCTTCCTATAAGTTAGGGCCTCGGTTCATCGGTCCTCTGGAGGTCATCAGTCAGATCAACCCGGTGGCCTATAAATTGAAACTCCCGGCCAACTTGCGGATCCCTAACTCCTTCCATGTATCTCTCCTCAAACCTGTGGTACTTAACTCTTTTTCCAAGTCTACAGGTACGCCTCCTGCTCCGGTTTCCGCTGAAAACGAGTTTGAGGTAGAGAACATTCTGGCCACCAAAAGGGTAAGAGGGAAGACCTTTTTTCTAGTAGATTGGAAGGGGTTTGGTCCTGAGGAGAGAACGTGGGAGCCCCGGGAGAACATCCATGCCCCTCTCATCCTAGCTAAATTTCTCTCTGGCCTAAAAAAGGGGGGGCCTAAAGGGGGGGTACTGTAGCGCCGGCGTCCCTGCCCTCTGCTAGGCAGGGACGCTGTTCCCCTCACCCCTCTGCTCCAAGCCCGGCGTCCTCCTCCCGCTCTGCTGGCAGCGCGCGCTCCTTCCCGGCCACTGTGCTTAGGGCGCGCGCGCTCCCTCCCTCTTAAAGGGGCCGCGCGCGCCGTCCTAAGGAGTCCCCGGCCAATGGCCGGAGGACTTCATCATATATAAGGCACCTCCTCCAAAATGGAGGTGCCCGAGCAATGTTGTTGCACTGTTCACTACTCTGCTTCAGCCCTCAGGTCCCGTTGCCAGTTACCTGCCAGATTCCTGCCAGTTTGCTGTCTGATTCCTGCCTGATATTCTGCTTACCTGCCTGCTAGCCTGAGGTCCGACGGTCTGCCTACCGACTCCTGTTAGTCTGTCTAAGGACCAGCTTGCCCGCTCACCTGGGAGCGCTCCTCTGCTACCTGCCTGCTAGCCTGAGGTCCGACGGTCTGCCCTCCAACTCCTGTCAGTCTGTCTATGGACCAGCTTGCCCGCTCACCTGGGAGCGCACATCTGCTACCTGCCTGCTAGCCTACCTGGAGGCTCCGCCGTCACATGCTGTGACCACCTGCCATTCCAGAGACTCCTGCCCGCTCACCTGGGAGCGCACACCTGTTACCTGCCTGCTAGCCTACCTGGAGGCTCCGCTGTCACGTTCTGTGACCACCTGCCATTCCAGAGACTCTCGCTTGCTCACCTGGGAGCACATATCTACCATCTGCCTGCTAGCCTACCCTTTACCCAGAGACTGCCCCGGTCACTTGCCGTGACCTCCTGCCCGTTCATCCAGAGACTGCCCCGGTCACTTGCCGTGACCTCCTGCCCGTTCATCCAGAGACTGCCCCGGTCACTTGCCGTGACCTCCAGCCCGTTCACTCAGAGACTGTCCCGGTCACCTTCTGTGAATGCCTGCCCGTCTTCCCTGGTCGCCACCCGCTCCCTTACAAGGACCGCCCCCTTGTATAGTAGCTCAGAGGTTCCGCCTCCCAGACCCGTTACAGCTACCATATACTGAAAACACCCCACAAGACATACCATACTACCATATACTGGGAACACCCAACAAGACCTACCATACAACCATATATTGGGAACACTCCACAAGATCTACCATACTGCCATATGCTGGGAACGCCCCACAAGATCTACCATACTACAATATACTGGGAACACCCCACAAGACCTACCATACTACCATATACTGGGAACATCACACAAGATCTAACATACTACTATATAAAGGGAAAACCTCACAAGATCCTTCATGGTACCATATACTGGGAACACCTCACAAGATCTACCATACAACCATTTACTAGGATCACCCCACAAGACCTACCATACTACCATATACTGGGGACACCCCACAAAAGCTACCATACTACCATGTACTGGGAACACCCCACAAGATCTACCATACTACTAAATAGTGGGATCAATCCACAATATCTACCATACTACTATATACTGGGAACACCCCATAAGATCTACCATACTACCATATGCTGTGAACACCCAACAAGACCTACCATGCTACCATGTACTGGAAACACCCAACAAGACCTACCATGTTACCATATACTGAGAACACCCCACAAGACCTACCATACTAGCATATACTGGGAACACCCCACAAGACCTGCCATACTACCATGTACAGGGAACACCCCACAAGACCTACCATACTACAATATAATGGGAACACCCCACAAGATACACCATATTACCATATACTGGGAACACCCCACAAGACCTACCATACTACCATATACTAAGAACACCCCACAAGACCTACAGTTCTACTATATACTGAGAACACCCAACAAGACCTACCATACTACCATATACTGGGAACACCCCACAAGACCTACCAAACTACCATTTACTGGGAACACCCCACAGGACCTACCAAACTAGCATATACTGGGAAGACCCTACAAGACTTACCAAATACTGGGAACACCCCACAAGACTTATTATGCTACCATGTACTGGGAACACCCAACAAGACCTACCATGCTACCATGTACTGAGAACACCCAACAAGAACTACCATACTACCATATACTGGGAACACCCCAACATGACCTACCATACTACCATATACCGGAAACACCTCGCAAGACCTAGCATACCACCATATACTGAGAACACCCAACAAGACTTTTCATACTACCATATACTGGGAACACCCAACAAGATCTACCATACTACCATATACTGGGAACACCCCACAAAATCTACCATACTACCATATACTGGGAACACACCACAAGATCTAAAATACTACCATATACTGGGAACACCCAACAAGACCTACCATACTACCATATACTGGGAAAACCCCTCAAGACCTACCATAATACCATTTACTGGACTGGGAACACCCAACAAGACCTACCATACTACCATATACTGAAAACACCCCACAAGACATAACATACTACTATATACTGGGAACACCCAACAAGACCTACCATACTACAGTATACTGGGAACACCCCACAAGACCTACCATACTACAATATACTGGAAACAACCCAAAAGATCTACTATACTACCATATACTGGGAACACTCAAAAAGACCTACCATACTACCATATATTGGGAATACCCCACAAGATCTGCCATACTGCCATATACTGGAAACACCCCACAAGTTCTACCAATACTACCATATACTGGGAACACCCCACAAGATCTTCCATGCTACCATATACTGGGAACACCTCACAAGATCTACAATACTAGCATGTACTGGGAACACCCCACAAGACCTACCATACTACCACATACTGGGAACCCCCCACAAGACCTAACATACTTCCATGTACTGGGAACACCCAAAAAGATCTACCATACTACCATATACTGGGAACAGCCCAAAAGTTTTACCATACTGCCATATACTGGGAACACCTCATAAGACCTACAATACTACCATATCCTGGGAACAACCCACAAGATCTACCATATACTGGGAACACCCCATAAGATCTACCATACTACCATATACTGTGAACACCTAACAAGACCTACCATGCTACCATATACTGGAAACACCCCACAAGACCTACCATACTACCATATACTGGGAACACCCAACAAGACCTACATGTTACCATATACTGAGAACACCCCACAAGACCTACCATGCTAGCATATACTGGGAACACCCCACAAGACCTGCCATACTACCATGTACTGGGAACACCCCACAAGACCTACCATACTACAATATAATGGGAGCACCCCACAAGATATACCATATTACCATATACTGGGAACACCCCACAAGACCTACCATACTACCTTATTCTGAGAACACCGCACAAGACCTACAATTCTACTATATACTGAGAACACCCAACAAGACTTACCATACTACCATATACTGGGAACACCCCACAAGACCTACCAAACTACCATATACTGGGAACTCCCCACAAGACCTACCATGCTAGCATATACTGGGAACAACCTACAAGACTTACCAAATAATGGGAACACCCCATAAGACTTATTATGCTACCATGTACTGGGAACACCCAACAAGACCTACCATGCTACCATGTACTGAGAACACCCAACAAGACTACCATACTACCATATACTGGGAACACCCCACATGACCTACCATACTACCATATACCGGAAACACCTCACAAGATCTAGCATACCACCATATACTGAGAACACCCAACAAGACTTTTCATACTACCATATACTGGGAACACCCAACAAGATCTACCATACTACCATATACTGGGAACACCCCACAAAATCTACCATACTCCATATACTGGGAACACACCACAAGATCTAAAATACTACCATATACTGGGAACACCCAACAAGACCTACCATACTACCATATACTGGGAACACCCCTCAAGACCTACCATAATACCATTTACTGGACTGGGAACACCCAACAAGACCTACCATACTACTATATACTGAAAACACCCCACAAGACATACCATACTACTATATACTGGGAACACCCAACAAGACCTACCATACTACAGTATACTGGGAACACCCCACAAGACCTACCATACTACCATATACTGGAAACAACCCAAAAAATCTACTATACTACCATATGCTGGGAACACTCAAAAAGACCTACCATACAACCATATATTGGGAACACCCCACAAGATCTGCCATACTGCCATATACTGGAAACACCCCACAAGTTCTACCAATACTACCATATACTGGGAACACCCCACAAGATCTTCCATGCTACCATATACTGGAAACACCTCACAAGATCTACAATACTTGCATGTACTGGGAACACCCCACAAGACCTACCATACTACCACATACTGGGAACCCCCCACAAGACCTACCGTACTTCTGTGTCACCCTGGCCTGGATGCCACAAATATAATAAAGCTGTGTCTGAGAGCAAGGGGGAGGTTCTCTGGTCAGGGGAACATTAGCATGTAATACCTCCTGTCTCAGGCCAGTAGGGGGAGCAGGCTGCCCCTATAAAAGCTGGAACTGGGGGCAGGGTTAGAGAGAACTGGACGACCTGTCTCTGGATTGAGAGGTGTCCCAGAGCAGAGAGAGACAGTTGTATTGCACCCTAAGGGGACGTGTGGCGGTAGGAGAGCCACAAGCCAGGGACAAGAGGTGAAGTGCGCCTGTCCTGGCAGACAAAGAACCCAATTTACCAGACTTTGGCGTCTGAGGCTGTGAGGACTCCACGTCCTACAGCAGATAACCAGTCCGCAGGGGACTGTATGTTCCTTGGCCTAAGAAGCCCGGAGGTTCCGCCACACCAGAAGGGACCAGCAAAGCCGTACCAGGCCGGGAATAGAAAGGGACCCAAGTTGCAGGCCATACGGGCGAGAAGACACGGTGAGCTCGGGAACGTGGGCTGTTACCCTATAAGGAGGAAATAGCCAGAAGGAGCGCAGAGAGCACGGTAGGCCTACACTCTCACCCTGACCAGGGCCAATTTCCCGTTTGCTCTCAGACGTCCAGGCCCCCCCTCCTAGCCGGGCCTGTTTGTGGGTCAGTTCACCTGTTCTAGTAAAGACCCTGGACTGCAACCTGTTGTCTGTGTGCTCCTTGCTCCTCCAGCACTAACGGCGCTGGGACGCCCTACACCATCACCCCCATCTTCTACTATACTGCCATGGGGCTGCACTCTTTCCGTGGGGAGTCACACTACCCCAGCTGCATACACCATCAGCCCGAGCGGTCTGCCTTGCAGCGGCGGTTCGCACTGACCGCAATCCACGGGTGGCGTAGTCAGACATTACCAACAGCGCATAGCAGACTACCAATGGTCTGACCACCCAGAGCCACGGAACCGGGTTGCCACTACAACCCCCATCGTTTCCCGATTGCCCGGATCCGAGTGCCCCACGGCCCAGGGGGCGAGTCACTTCCATGTACTGGGAACACCCAACAAGACCTACCATGCTACCATATACTGGAAACACCCCATAAGACCTACCATACTACCATATACTGGGAACACCCAACAAGACCTACCATGTTACCATATACTGAGAACACCCCACAAGACCTACCATACTAGCATATACTGGGAACACCCCACAAGACCTGCAATACTACCATGTACTGGGAACACCTCACAAGACCTACCATACTACAATATAATGGGAACACCCCACAAGATATACCATATTACCATATACTGGGAAAACCCACAAGACCTACCATACTACCAGATACTGAGAACACCTCACAAGACCTACCATACTAGCATATACTGGGAACACCCTACAAGACTTATTATGCTAACATGTACTGGGAACACCCAACAAGACCTACCATGCTACCATGTACTGAGAACACCCAACAAGAACTACTATACTACCATATACTGGGAAAACCCCACATGACCTACCATACTACCATATACCGGAAACACCTCACAAGACCTAGCATACCACCATATACTGAGAACACCCAACAAGACTTTTCATACGACCATATACTGGGAACACCCCACAAGACCTACCATACTAGCAAATATTGGGAACACCCTACAAAACCTACCATATACTGGGAACACCCCATAAGACTTATCATGCTGCCATGTACTGGGAACACCCAACAAGACCTACCATGCTACCTTGTACTGGGAACACCTCACAAGAGCTACCATACTACCATATACTGGAAACACCCCACAAGACCTACCATATTACCATGCACTGGGAACACCTCACAAGATCTACCATACTACCATATACTGGGAACACCCAACAAGACCTAACATACTACCATATACTGGGAACACCCCACAAGACCTACCATACTATCATATACTCGGATCACCCCACAAGACCTACTATACTACTATATACTAGGAACAACCCACAAGACCGAACATACTACCATACACCGGGAACACCTCACAAGACCTACCATACTACTATATGCTGGGAACACCCCACAAGACCAACCATATTACCATACACCCGGAACACCTCATAATAACTATCATACTACTATATACTGGGAACACCCCACAAGACCTAACATACTACCATATACTGGACTGGAAACACCCAACAAGACCTACCATGCTACCGTATACTGGGAACACCCCACAAGACCTACCATACTACCATATACTGGACTGGGAAAACCCAACAAGACCTATCATACTACCATATACTGGGAACACCCCACAAGACGTAACATACTACCATATTCTGGGAACACCCCACAAGAACTCTCATGCTACCATATACTGGGAACACCCCACAACACCTACCATATACTGGGAACATCCCATAAGACTTTTTATGCTACCATGTACTGGGAACACCCAACAAGACATACCATGCTACCATGTGCTGAGAACACCCAACAAGATCTACCATGCTACCATATACTGGGAACACCCCACAAGACCAACCATACTACCAAATACTAGACACCCCACAAGACCTACCATACTAGCATATACTGGGAACACCCTACAAGACCTACCATATAATGGGAACACCCCATAAGACTTATCATGCTATCATGTACTGGGAACACCCAACAAGACCTACCATGCTACCAAGTACTGGGAGAACCTCACAAGACCTACCATACTACCATATACTGGGAACACCTAACAAGGCCTACCATACTACCATATACTGGGAACACCCAACAAGATTTACCATACTACAATATAATGGGAACACCCAACAAGACCTACCATACTACTATATACTGGAACACCCCACAAGACCTACCATACTACCCGACACCAGGAACACCTCAAAAGACCTACCATACTACTATATACTGGGAACACCCCACAAAACCTACCATACTACCATATACTGGGAACACCCCACAAGACTTACCAAACTACCATATACTGGGAACACCCCACAAGACCTACCATGCTAGCATATACTGGGAACAACCTACAAGACTTACCAAATAATGGGAACACCCCATAAGACTTATTATGCTACCATGTACTGGGAACACCCAAAAAGACCTACCATGCTACCATGTACTGAGAACACCCAACAAGACTACCATACTACCATATACTGGGAACACCCAACAAGATCTACCATACTACCATATACTGGGAACACCCCACAAAATCTACCATATTCCATATACTGGGAACACACCACAAGATCTAAAATACTACCATATACTGGGAACACCCAACAAGACCTACCATACTACCATATACTGGGAACACCCCTCAAGACCTACCATAATACCATTTACTGGACTGGGAACACCCAACAAGACCTACCATACTACCATATACTGAAAACACCCCACAAGACATACCATACTACTATATACTGGGAACACCCAACAAGACCTACCATACTACAGTATACTGGGAACACCCCACAAGACCTACCATACTACCATATACTGGAAACAACCCAAAAAATCTACTATACTACCATATGCTGGGAACACTCAAAAAGACCTACCATACTACCATATATTGGGAACACCCCACAAGATCTGCCATACTGCCATATACTGGAAACACCCCACAAGTTCTACCAATACTACCATATACTGGGAACACCCCACAAGATCTTCCATGCTACCATATACTGGAAACACCTCACAAGATCTACAATACTAGCATGTACTTTGAACACCCCACAAGACCTACCATACTACCACATACTGGGAACTCCCCACAAGACCTACCATACTTCTGTGTCACCCTGGCCTGGGTGCCACAAATATAATAAAGCTGTGTCTGAGAGCAAGGGGGAGGTTCTCTGGTCAGGGGAACATTAGCATGCAATACCTCCTGTCTCAGGCCAGTAGGGGGAGCAGGCTGCCCCTATAAAAGCTGGAACTGGGGGCAGGGTTAGAGAGAACTGGACGACCTGTCTCTGGATTGAGAGGTGTCCCAGAGCAGAGAGAGACAGTTGTATTGCACCCTAAGGGGACGTGTGGCGGTAGGAGAGAGACAAGCCAGGGACAAGAGGTGAAGTGCGCCTGTCCTGGCAGACAAAGAACCCAATTTACCAGACTTTGGCGTCTGAGGCTGTGAGGACTCCACGTCCTACAGCAGATAACCAGTCTGCAGGGGACTGTATGTTCCTTGGCCTAAGAAGCCCGGAGGTTCCGCCACACCAGAAGGGACCAGCAAATCCGTACCAGGCCGGGAATAGAAAGGGACCCAAGTTGCAGGCCATACGGGCGAGAAGACACGGTGAGCTCGGGAACGTGGGCTGTTACCCTATAAGGAGGAAATAGCCAGAAGGAGCGCAGAGAGCACGGTAGGCCTACACTCTCACCCTGACCAGGGCCAATTTCCCGTTTGCTCTCAGACGTCCAGGCCCCCCCTCCTAGCCGGGCCTGTTTGTGGGTCAGTTCACCTGTTCTAGTAAAGACCCTGGACTGCAACCTGTTGTCTGTGTGCTCCTTGCTCCTCCAGCACTAACGGCGCTGGGACGCCCTACACCATCACCCCCATCTTCTACTATACTGCCATGGGGCTGCACTCTTTCCGTGGGGAGTCACACTACCCCAGCTGCATACACCATCAGCCCGAGCGGTCTGCCTTGCAGCGGCGGTTCGCACTGACCGCAATCCACGGGTGGCGTAGTCAGACATTACCAACAGCGCATAGCAGACTACCAATGGTCTGACCACCCAGAGCCACGGAACCGGGTTGCCACTACAACCCCCATCGTTTCCCGATTGCCCGGCTCCGAGTGCCCCACGGCCCAGGGGGCGAGTCACTTCCATGTACTGGGAACACCCAACAAGATCTACCATACTACCATAAACCGGGAACAACCCAAAAGATTTACCATACTACCATATACTGGGAACAACTCATAAGACCTACCATACTACCATATACTGGGAACAACCCACAAGATCTACCATATACAGGGAACACCCCATAAGATCTACCATACTACCATATACTGTGAACACCCAACAAGACCTACCATGCTACCATATACTGGAAACACCCCATAAGACCTACCATACTACCATATACTGGGAACACCCAACAAGACCTACCATGTTACCATATACTGAGAACACCCCACAAGACCTACCATACTAACATATACTGGGAACACCCCACAAGACCTGCAATACTACCATGTACTGGGAACACCTCACAAGACCTACCATACTACAATATAATGGGAACACCCCACAAGATATACCATATTACCATATACTGGGAAAACCCACAAGACCTACCATACTACCAGATACTGAGAACACCCTACAAGACTTATTATGCTAACATGTACTGGGAACACCCAACAAGACCTACCATGCTACCATGTACTGAGAACACCCAACAAGAACTACTATACTACCATATACTGGGAAAACCCCACATGACCTACCATACTACCATATACCGGAAACACCTCACAAGACCTATCATACCACCATATACTGAGAACACCCAACAAGACTTTTCGTACGACCATATACTGGGAACACCCCACAAGACCTACCATACTAGCAAATATTGGGAACACCCTACAAAACCTACCATATACTGGGAACACCCCATAAGACTTATCATGCTGCCATGTACTGGGAACACCCAACAAGACCTACCATGCTACCTTGTACTGGGAACACCTCACAAGACCTACCATACTACCATATACTGGAAACACCCCACAAGACCTACCATATTACCATACACCGGGAACACCTCACAAGATCTACCATACTAACATATACTGGGAACACCCAACAAGACCTACCATACTACCATATACTGGGAACACCCCACAAGACCTACCATACTATCATATACTCGGATCACCCCACAAGACCTACTATACTACTATATACTGGGAACAACCCACAAGACCGAACATACTACCATACACCGGGAACACCTCACAAGACCTACCATACTACTATATGCTGGGAACACCCCACAAGACCAACCATACTACCATACACCCGGAACACCTCATAATAACTATCATACTCCTATATACTGGGAACACCCCACAAGACCTAACATACTACCATATACTGGACTGGAAACACCCAACAAGACCTACCATGCTACCGTATACTGGGAACACCCCACAAGACCTACCATACTACCATATACTGGACTGGGAAAACCCAACAAGACCTATCATCCTACCATATACTGGGAACACCCCACAAGACCTACCATACTACCATATTCTGGGAACACCCCACAAGAACTCTCATGCTACCATATACTGGGAACACCCCACAACACCTACCATATACTGGGAACATCCCATAAGACTTTTTATGCTACCATGTACTGGGAACACCCAACAAGACCTACCATGCTACCATGTGCTGAGAACACCCAACAAGATCTACCATGCTACCATATACTGGGAACACCCCACAAGACCAACCATACTACCAAATACTAGACACCCCACAAGACCTACCATACTAGCATATACTGGGAACACCCTACAAGACCTACCATATACTGGGAACACCCCATAAGACTTATCATGCTATCATGTACTGGGAACACCCAACAAGACCTACCATGCTACCAAGTACTGGGAGAACCTCACAAGACCTACCATACTACGATATACTGGGAACACCTAACAAGGCCTACCATACTACCATATACTGGGAACACCCAACAAGATTTACCATACTACCATATAATGGGAACACCCAACAAGACCTACCATACTACTATATACTGGAACACCCCACAAGACCTACCATACTACCCGACACCAGGAACACCTCAAAAGACCTACCATACTACTATATACTGGGAACACCCCACAAGACCTACCATACTACCATATACTGGGAACACCCCACAAGACCCATCATACTACCATATACTGAGAACACCCCACAAGACCTACCATACCACCACATATGGGGAACACCCAACAAGACCTACCATACTAGCATATACTGGGAACACCCCACAAGATCTACCATACTACCATATACTGGAAACACCCCACAAGACCCATCATACTACCATATACTGAGAAAACCCCACAAGACCTACCATACTACCATATACTGGGAACACCGAACAAGACCTTCCATACTAGCATATACTGGACTGGGAACACCCGACAAGACCTACCATACTACCATATACTGGAAACACCCAACAAGACCTACCATACCAGCATATACTGGGAACACCCCACAAGATCTACGATACTACCATGTACTTGGAACACCCCACAAGACCTATCACGCTACCATATACTGAAAACACCCCACAAGACCTACCATACTACCTTATATTGGGAAAACCCCACAAGTGCTGCCGTACTACAATATATTGGGAACACCCCACAAGATACACCATACAACCATATACTGGGAACACCTTACAAGACCTACCATACTACCATATACTGAGAACACCCCACAAGACCTACCATACTACCATGTACTGGGAACACCCCACAAGAGCTATCATGCTACCATATACTGAAAACACCCCACAAGACCTTCCACACTACCATATACTGGGAACACCCAAAAAGACCTACCATACTACCATATATTGGGAACACTCCACAAGATCTACCATACTGCCATATATTGGGAACGCCCCACAAGATCTACCATACTACAATATACGGGGAACACCCCACAAGAACTACCATACTACCATATACTGGGAACACCCCACAAGACCTACCATACTACCATATACTGGGAACACCACACAAGATCTAACATACTACTATATACTGGGAAAACCTCACAAGATTCTCCATGCTACCATATACTGGGAACACCTCATAAGATCTACCATACTACCATATACTGGGAACACCCCACAAGACCTACCATACTACCATGTACTGGGAACACCCCACAAGAACTACCATACTACCATATACTGGGAACACCCCACAAGACCTACCATACTACCATGTACTGGGAACACTCCAAAAGATATACCAAACTACCATATAGTGGGAACAACCCACAATATCTACCATACTACCATATGCTGGGAACAACCCACAAGATCTTCCATGCTACCATATGCTGGGAACACCTCACAAGATCTACCGTACTACCATATACTGGGAACACCCCACAAGACCTTCCAAACTACCATATACTGGGAAAACCCCACAAGACCTACCATACTACCATGTACTGGGAGCACTTAACAAGATCTACCATACTACCATTTACTGGAAACACCCCACAAGATCTTCCATACTACCATATACTGAGAACACCTAACAAGATTTACCATACTACCATATACTGGGAACACCCCACAAGATTTACCATACTACCATATACTGGGAACACCCCACAAGATTTAATATACTACTATAATCTGGGAACACCCCACAAGATCTACCATACTACCATATACTGGGAACACCCCACAAAATTTAATATACTACTATAATCTGGGAACACCCCACAAGATCTAACATACTAATATATACTGGGAACACCCCACAAAATCTACCATACTACCATATACTGGGAACACCCCACAAGATTTACCATACTGCCATATACTGGGAACACCCCACAAGATTTAATATACTACTATAATTTGGGAACACCCCACAAGATCTACCATACTAATATATACTGAGAACACCCCACAAAATCTACCATACTACCATATACTGGGAACACCCCACAAGATCTAAATACTACCATATACTGGGAACACCCAACAAGATCTACCATACTACCATATACTGGGAACACCCAAAAAGACCTACCATACAACCATATACTGAAAACACCCCACAAGACCTACCATACTACTATATACTGTGAACATCCAACAACACCTAACATATTACAGTATACTGGGAACACCCCACAAGATCTACCATACTGCCATACACTGGGAACACCCCACAAGATCTTCCATGCTACCATACACTGGGAACACCTCACAAGATCTACCATACTACCATATACTGGGAACACCCCACAAGATCTACCATACTACCATATACTGGTAACACCTCACAAGGCCTATCACAACACCATATACTGAGAACACCCAACAAGATGTACCATACTACCATGTACTGGGAACACCCCACAAGACCTACCATACTATCATTAACTGAACTGGGAACACCCAACAAGACCTACCATACAACCATATACTGAAAACACCCCACAAGACCTACCATACTACTCTATACTGTGAACACCCAACAACACCTAACATATTACAATATACTGGGAACACCCCACAAGATCTACCATACTGCCATATACTGGGAACAGCCCACAAGTTCTACCATACTACCATACACTGGTAACACCCCACAAGATCTTCCATGCTACCATATACTGGGAACACCTCACAAGATCTACTATACTACCATATACTGGGAACACCCCACAAGACCTACCATAATACCACACACTGGGAACCCCCCACGAGACCTACCATACTACCATGTACTGGGAACACCCAACAAGATCTACCATGCTACCATATACTGGGAACACCCCACAAGATCTACCATACTACCATATACTGGGAACACCCCACAAGATTTACCATACTACTATACACTGGGAAAACTCCACACGATTTACCATACTACTATATAGTGGGAACACCTTACTAGATCTTCCATACTACCATATACTCGGAACACCCCACAAGACCTACCATACTACCATATACTGGGAATACCCCACAAGATCTGCCATACTGCCATATACTGGAAACACCCCACAAGTTCTACCAATACTACCATATACTGGGAACACCCCACAAGATCTTCCATGCTACCATGTACTGGGAACACCTCACAAGATCTACAATACTAGCATGTACTGGGAACACCCCACAAGACCTACCATACTACCACATACTGGGAACCCCCCACAAGACCTACCACACTTCCATGTACTGGGAACACCCAAAAAGATCTACCATACTACCATATACTGGGAACAGCCCAAAAGTTTTACCATACTGCCATATACTGGGAACACCTCATAAGACCTACCATACTACCATATCCTGGGAACAACCCACAAGATCAACCATATACTGGGAACACCCCATAAGATCTACCATACTACCATATACTGTGAACACCTAACAAGACCTACCATGCTACCATATACTGGAAACACCCCACAAGACCTACCATACTACCATATACTGGGAACACCCAACAAGACCTACATGTTACCATATACTGAGAACACCCCACAAGACCTACCATGCTAGCATATACTGGGAACACCCCACAAGACCTGCCATACTACCATGTACTGGGAACACCCCACAAGACCTACCATACTACAATATAATGGGAGCACCCCACAAGATATACCATATTACCATATACTGGGAACACACCACAAGACCTACCATACTACCTTATTCTGAGAACACCGCACAAGACCTACAATTCTACTATATACTGAGAACACCCAACAAGACTTACCATACTACCATATACTGGGAACACCCCACAAGACCTACCAAACTACCATATACTGGGAACTCCCCACAAGACCTACCATGCTAGCATATACTGGGAACAACCTACAAGACTTACCAAATAATGGGAACACCCCATAAGACTTATTATGCTACCATGTACTGGGAACACCCAACAAGACCTACCATGCTACCATGTACTGAGAACACCCAACAAGACCTACCATACTACCATATAATGGGAACACCCCACATGACCTACCATACTACCATATACCGGAAACACCTCACAAGATCTAGCATACCACCATATACTGAGAACACCCAACAAGACTTTTCATACTACCATATACTGGGAACACCCAACAAGATCTACCATACTACCATATACTGGGAACACCCCACAAAATCTACCATACTCCATATACTGGGAACACACCACAAGATCTAAAATACTACCATATACTGGGAACACCCAACAAGACCTACCATACTACCATATACTGGGAACACCCCTCAAGACCTACCATAATACCATTTACTGGACTGGGAACACCCAACAAGACCTACCATACTACTATATACTGAAAACACCCCACAAGACATACCATACTACTATATACTGGGAACACCCAACAAGACCTACCATACTACAGTATACTGGGAACACCCCACAAGACCTACCATACTACCATATACTGGAAACAACCCAAAAAATCTACTATACTACCATATGCTGGGAACACTCAAAAAGACCTACCATACTACCATATATTGGGAACACCCCACAAGATCTGCCATACTGCCATATACTGGAAACACCCCACAAGTTCTACCAATACTACCATATACTGGGAACACCCCACAAGATCTTCCATGCTACCATATACTGGAAACACCTCACAAGATCTACAATACTAGCATGTACTGGGAACACCCCACAAGACCTACCATACTACCACATACTGGGAACCCCCCACAAGACCTACCATACTTCTGTGTCACCCTGGCCTGGATGCCACAAATATAATAAAGCTGTGTCTGAGAGCAAGGGGGAGGTTCTCTGGTCAGGGGAACATTAGCATGTAATACCTCCTGTCTCAGGCCAGTAGGGGGAGCAGGCTGCCCCTATAAAAGCTGGAACTGGGGGCAGGGTTAGAGAGAACTGGACGACCTGTCTCTGGATTGAGAGGTGTCCCAGAGCAGAGAGAGACAGTTGTATTGCACCCTAAGGGGACGTGTGGCGGTAGGAGAGCCACAAGCCAGGGACAAGAGGTGAAGTGCGCCTGTCCTGGCAGACAAAGAACCCAATTTACCAGACTTTGGCGTCTGAGGCTGTGAGGACTCCACGTCCTACAGCAGATAACCAGTCCGCAGGGGACTGTATGTTCCTTGGCCTAAGAAGCCCGGAGGTTCCGCCACACCAGAAGGGACCAGCAAAGCCGTACCAGGCCGGGAATAGAAAGGGACCCAAGTTGCAGGCCATACGGGCGAGAAGACACGGTGAGCTCGGGAACGTGGGCTGTTACCCTATAAGGAGGAAATAGCCAGAAGGAGCGCAGAGAGCACGGTAGGCCTACACTCTCACCCTGACCAGGGCCAATTTCCCGTTTGCTCTCAGACGTCCAGGCCCCCCCTCCTAGCCGGGCCTGTTTGTGGGTCAGTTCACCTGTTCTAGTAAAGACCCTGGACTGCAACCTGTTGTCTGTGTGCTCCTTGCTCCTCCAGCACTAACGGCGCTGGGACGCCCTACACCATCACCCCCATCTTCTACTATACTGCCATGGGGCTGCACTCTTTCCGTGGGGAGTCACACTACCCCAGCTGCATACACCATCAGCCCGAGCGGTCTGCCTTGCAGCGGCGGTTCGCACTGACCGCAATCCACGGGTGGCGTAGTCAGACATTACCAACAGCGCATAGCAGACTACCAATGGTCTGACCACCCAGAGCCACGGAACCGGGTTGCCACTACAACCCCCATCGTTTCCCGATTGCCCGGATCCGAGTGCCCCACAGCCCAGGGGGCGAGTCACTTCCATGTACTGGGAACACCCAACAAGACCTACCATGCTACCATATACTGGAAACACCCCATAAGACCTACCATACTACCATATACTGGGAACACCCAACAAGACCTACCATGTTACCATATACTGAGAACACCCCAGAAGACCTACCATACTAGCATATACTGGGAACACCCCAGAAGACCTGCAATACTACCATGTACTGGGAACACCTCACAAGACCTACCATACTACAATATAATGGGAACACCCCACAAGATATACCATATTACCATATACTGGGAAAACCCACAAGACCTACCATACTACCAGATACTGAGAACACCTCACAAGACCTACCATACTAGCATATACTGGGAACACCCTACAAGACTTATTATGCTAACATGTACTGGGAACACCCAACAAGACCTACCATGCTACCATGTACTGAGAACACCCAACAAGAACTACTATACTACCATATACTGGGAAAACCCCACATGACCTACCATACTACCATATACCGGAAACACCTCACAAGACCTAGCATACCACCATATACTGAGAACACCCAACAAGACTTTTCATACGACCATATACTGGGAACACCCCACAAGACCTACCATACTAGCAAATATTGGGAACACCCTACAAAACCTACCATATACTGGGAACACCCCATAAGACTTATCATGCTGCCATGTACTGGGAACACCCAACAAGACCTACCATGCTACCTTGTACTGGGAACACCTCACAAGAGCTACCATACTACCATATACTGGAAACACCCCACAAGACCTACCATATTACCATGCACTGGGAACACCTCACAAGATCTACCATACTACCATATACTGGGAACACCCAACAAGACCTAACATACTACCATATACTGGGAACACCCCACAAGACCTACCATACTATCATATACTCGGATCACCCCACAAGACCTACTATACTACTATATACTAGGAACAACCCACAAGACCGAACATACTACCATACACCGGGAACACCTCACAAGACCTACCATACTACTATATGCTGGGAACACCCCACAAGACCAACCATATTACCATACACCCGGAACACCTCATAATAACTATCATACTACTATATACTGGGAACACCCCACAAGACCTAACATACTACCATATACTGGACTGGAAACACCCAACAAGACCTACCATGCTACCGTATACTGGGAACACCCCACAAGACCTACCATACTACCATATACTGGACTGGGAAAACCCAACAAGACCTATCATACTACCATATACTGGGAACACCCCACAAGACGTAACATACTACCATATTCTGGGAACACCCCACAAGAACTCTCATGCTACCATATACTGGGAACACCCCACAACACCTACCATATACTGGGAACATCCCATAAGACTTTTTATGCTACCATGTACTGGGAACACCCAACAAGACATACCATGCTACCATGTGCTGAGAACACCCAACAAGATCTACCATGCTACCATATACTGGGAACACCCCACAAGACCAACCATACTACCAAATACTAGACACCCCACAAGACCTACCATACTAGCATATACTGGGAACACCCTACAAGACCTACCATATAATGGGAACACCCCATAAGACTTATCATGCTATCATGTACTGGGAACACCCAACAAGACCTACCATGCTACCAAGTACTGGGAGAACCTCACAAGACCTACCATACTACCATATACTGAGAACACCTAACAAGGCCTACCATACTACCATATACTGGGAACACCCAACAAGATTTACCATACTACAATATAATGGGAACACCCAACAAGACCTACCATACTACTATATACTGGAACACCCCACAAGACCTACCATACTACCCGACACCAGGAACACCTCAAAAGACCTACCATACTACTATATACTGGGAACACCCCACAAAACCTACCATACTACCATATACTGGGAACACCCCACAAGACCTACCAAACTACCATATACTGGGAACACCCCACAAGACCTACCATGCTAGCATATACTGGGAACAACCTACAAGACTTACCAAATAATGGGAACACCCCATAAGACTTATTATGCTACCATGTACTGGGAACACCCAAAAAGACCTACCATGCTACCATGTACTGAGAACACCCAACAAGACTACCATACTACCATATACTGGGAACACCCAACAAGATCTACCATACTACCATATACTGGGAACACCCCACAAAATCTACCATACTCCATATACTGGGAACACACCACAAGATCTAAAATACTACCATATACTGGGAACACCCAACAAGACCTACCATACTACCATATACTGGGAACACCCCTCAAGACCTACCATAATACCATTTACTGGACTGGGAACACCCAACAAGACCTACCATACTACCATATACTGAAAACACCCCACAAGACATACCATACTACTATATACTGGGAACACCCAACAAGACCTACCATACTACAGTATACTGGGAACACCCCACAAGACCTACCATACTACCATATACTGGAAACAACCCAAAAAATCTACTATACTACCATATGCTGGGAACACTCAAAAAGACCTACCATACTACCATATATTGGGAACACCCCACAAGATCTGCCATACTGCCATATACTGGAAACACCCCACAAGTTCTACCAATACTACCATATACTGGGAACACCCCACAAGATCTTCCATGCTACCATATACTGGAAACACCTCACAAGATCTACAATACTAGCATGTACTTTGAACACCCCACAAGACCTACCATACTACCACATACTGGGAACTCCCCACAAGACCTACCATACTTCTGTGTCACCCTGGCCTGGGTGCCACAAATATAATAAAGCTGTGTCTGAGAGCAAGGGGGAGGTTCTCTGGTCAGGGGAACATTAGCATGCAATACCTCCTGTCTCAGGCCAGTAGGGGGAGCAGGCTGCCCCTATAAAAGCTGGAACTGGGGGCAGGGTTAGAGAGAACTGGACGATCTGTCTCTGGATTGAGAGGTGTCCCAGAGCAGAGAGAGACAGTTGTATTGCACCCTAAGGGGACGTGTGGCGGTAGGAGAGAGACAAGCCAGGGACAAGAGGTGAAGTGCGCCTGTCCTGGCAGACAAAGAACCCAATTTACCAGACTTTGGTGTCTGAGGCTGTGAGGACTCCACGTCCTACAGCAGATAACCAGTCTGCAGGGGACTGTATGTTCCTTGGCCTAAGAAGCCCGGAGGTTCCGCCACACCAGAAGGGACCAGCAAATCCGTACCAGGCCGGGAATAGAAAGGGACCCAAGTTGCAGGCCATACGGGCGAGAAGACACGGTGAGCTCGGGAACGTGGGCTGTTACCCTATAAGGATGAAATAGCCAGAAGGAGCGCAGAGAGCACGGTAGGCCTACACTCTCACCCTGACCAGGGCCAATTTCCCGTTTGCTCTCAGACGTCCAGGCCCCCCCTCCTAGCCGGGCCTGTTTGTGGGTCAGTTCACCTGTTCTAGTAAAGACCCTGGACTGCAACCTGTTGTCTGTGTGCTCCTTGCTCCTCCAGCACTAACGGCGCTGGGACGCCCTACACCATCACCCCCATCTTCTACTATACTGCCATGGGGCTGCACTCTTTCCGTGGGGAGTCACACTACCCCAGCTGCATACACCATCAGCCCGAGCGGTCTGCCTTGCAGCGGCGGTTCGCACTGACCGCAATCCACGGGTGGCGTAGTCAGACATTACCAACAGCGCATAGCAGACTACCAATGGTCTGACCACCCAGAGCCACGGAACCGGGTTGCCACTACAACCCCCATCGTTTCCCGATTGCCCGGCTCCGAGTGCCCCACGGCCCAGGGGGCGAGTCACTTCCATGTACTGGGAACACCCAACAAGATCTACCATACTACCATAAACCGGGAACAACCCAAAAGATTTACCATACTACCATATACTGGGAACAACTCATAAGACCTACCATACTACCATATACTGGGAACAACCCACAAGATCTACCATATACAGGGAACACCCCATAAGATCTACCATACTACCATATACTGTGAACACCCAAGAAGACCTACCATGCTACCATATACTGGAAACACCCCATAAGACCTACCATACTACCATATACTGGGAACACCCAACAAGACCTACCATGTTACCATATACTGAGAACACCCCACAAGACCTACCATACTAACATATACTGGGAACACCCCACAAGACCTGCAATACTACCATGTACTGGGAACACCTCACAAGACCTACCATACTACAATATAATGGGAACACCCCACAAGATATACCATATTACCATATACTGGGAAAACCCACAAGACCTACCATACTACCAGATACTGAGAACACCCTACAAGACTTATTATGCTAACATGTACTGGGAACACCCAACAAGACCTACCATGCTACCATGTACTGAGAACACCCAACAAGAACTACTATACTACCATATACTGGGAAAACCCCACATGACCTACCATACTACCATATACCGGAAACACCTCACAAGACCTATCATACCACCATATACTGAGAACACCCAACAAGACTTTTCATACGACCATATACTGGGAACACCCCACAAGACCTACCATACTAGCAAATATTGGGAACACCCTACAAAACCTACCATATACTGGGAACACCCCATAAGACTTATCATGCTGCCATGTACTGGGAACACCCAACAAGACCTACCATGCTACCTTGTACTGGGAACACCTCACAAGACCTACCATACTACCATATACTGGAAACACCCCACAAGACCTACCATATTACCATACACCGGGAACACCTCACAAGATCTACCATACTAACATATACTGGGAACACCCAACAAGACCTACCATACTACCATATACTGGGAACACCCCACAAGACCTACCATACTATCATATACTCGGATCACCCCACAAGACCTACTATACTACTATATACTGGGAACAACCCACAAGACCGAACATACTACCATACACCGGGAACACCTCACAAGACCTACCATACTACTATATGCTGGGAACACCCCACAAGACCAACCATACTACCATACACCCGGAACACCTCATAATAACTATCATACTCCTATATACTGGGAACACCCCACAAGACCTAACATACTACCATATACTGGACTGGAAACACCCAACAAGACCTACCATGCTACCGTATACTGGGAACACCCCACAAGACCTACCATACTACCATATACTGGACTGGGAAAACCCAACAAGACCTATCATCCTACCATATACTGGGAACACCCCACAAGACCTACCATACTACCATATTCTGGGAACACCCCACAAGAACTCTCATGCTACCATATACTGGGAACACCCCACAACACCTACCATATACTGGGAACATCCCATAAGACTTTTTATGCTACCATGTACTGGGAACACCCAACAAGACCTACCATGCTACCATGTGCTGAGAACACCCAACAAGATCTACCATGCTACCATATACTGGGAACACCCCACAAGACCAACCATACTACCAAATACTAGACACCCCACAAGACCTACCATACTAGCATATACTGGGAACACCCTACAAGACCTACCATATACTGGGAACACCCCATAAGACTTATCATGCTATCATGTACTGGGAACACCCAAAAAGACCTACCATGCTACCAAGTACTGGGAGAACCTCACAAGACCTACCATACTACGATATACTGGGAACACCTAACAAGGCCTACCATACTACCATATACTGGGAACACCCAACAAGATTTACCATACTACCATATAATGGGAACACCCAACAAGACCTACCATACTACTATATACTGGAACACCCCACAAGACCTACCATACTACCCGACACCAGGAACACCTCAAAAGACCTACCATACTACTATATACTGGGAACACCCCACAAGACCTACCATACTACCATATACTGGGAACACCCCACAAGACCCATCATACTACCATATACTGAGAACACCCCACAAGACCTACCATACCACCACATATGGGGAACACCCAACAAGACCTACCATACTAGCATATACTGGGAACACCCCACAAGATCTACCATACTACCATATACTGGAAACACCCCACAAGACCCATCATACTACCATATACTGAGAAAACCCCACAAGACCTACCATACTACCATATACTGGGAACACCGAACAAGACCTTCCATACTAGCATATACTGGACTGGGAACACCCGACAAGACCTACCATACTACCATATACTGGAAACATCCAACAAGACCTACCATACCAGCATATACTGGGAACACCCCACAAGACCTATCACGCTACCATATACTGAAAACACCCCACAAGACCTACCATACTACCTTATATTGGGAAAACCCCACAAGTGCTGCCGTACTACAATATATTGGGAACACCCCACAAGATACACCATACAACCATATACTGGGAACACCTTACAAGACCTACCATACTACCATATACTGAGAACACCCCACAAGACCTACCATACTACCATGTACTGGGAACACCCCACAAGAGCTATCATGCTACCATATACTGAAAACACCCCACAAGACCTTCCACACTACCATATACTGGGAACACCCAAAAAGACCTACCATACTACCATATATTGGGAACACTCCACAAGATCTACCATACTGCCATATATTGGGAACGCCCCACAAGATCTACCATACTACAATATACGGGGAACACCCCACAAGAACTACCATACTACCATATACTGGGAACACCCCACAAGACCTACCATACTACCATATACTGGGAACACCACACAAGATCTAACATACTACTATATACTGGGAAAACCTCACAAGATTCTCCATGCTACCATATACTGGGAACACCTCATAAGATCTACCATACTACCATATACTGGGAACACCCCACAAGACCTACCATACTACCATGTACTGGAAACACCCCACAAGAACTACCATACTACCATATACTGGGAACACCCCACAAGACCTACCATACTACCATGTACTGGGAACACTCCAAAAGATATACCAAACTACCATATAGTGGGAACAACCCACAATATCTACCATACTACCATATGCTGGGAACAACCCACAAGATCTTCCATGCTACCATATGCTGGGAACACCTCACAAGATCTACCGTACTACCATATACTGGGAACACCCCACAAGACCTTCCAAACTACCATATACTGGGAAAACCCCACAAGACCTACCATACTACCATGTACTGGGAGCACTTAACAAGATCTACCATACTACCATTTACTGGAAACACCCCACAAGATCTTCCATACTACCATATACTGAGAACACCTAACAAGATTTACCATACTACCATATACTGGGAACACCCCACAAGATTTACCATACTACCATATACTGGGAACACCCCACAAGATTTAATATACTACTATAATCTGGGAACACCCCACAAGATCTACCATACTACCATATACTGGGAACACCCCACAAAATTTAATATACTACTATAATCTGGGAACACCCCACAAGATCTAACACACTAATATATACTGGGAACACCCCACAAAATCTACCATACTACCATATACTGGGAACACCCCACAAGATTTACCATACTGCCATATACTGGGAACACCCCACAAGATTTAATATACTACTATAATCTGGGAACACCCCACAAGATCTACCATACTAATATATACTGAGAACACCCCACAAAATCTACCATACTACCATATACTGGGAACACCCCACAAGATCTAAATACTACCATATACTGGGAACACCCAACAAGATCTACCATACTACCATATACTGGGAACACCCAAAAAGACCTACCATACAACCATATACTGAAAACACCCCACAAGACCTACCATACTACTATTTACTGTGAACATCCAACAACACCTAACATATTACAGTATACTGGGAACACCCCACAAGATCTACCATACTGCCATACACTGGGAACACCCCACAAGATCTTCCATGCTACCATACACTGGGAACACCTCACAAGATCTACCATACTACCATATACTGGGAACACCCCACAAGATCTACCATACTACCATATACTGGTAACACCTCACAAGGCCTATCACAACACCATATACTGAGAACACCCAACAAGATGTACCATACTACCATGTACTGGGAACACCCCACAAGACCTACCATACTATCATTAACTGAACTGGGAACACCCAACAAGACCTACCATACAACCATATACTGAAAACACCCCACAAGACCTACCATACTACTCTATACTGTGAACACCCAACAACACCTAACATATTACAATATACTGGGAACACCCCACAAGATCTACCATACTGCCATATACTGGGAACAGCCCACAAGTTCTACCATACTACCATACACTGGTAACACCCCACAAGATCTTCCATGCTACCATATACTGGGAACACCTCACAAGATCTACTATACTACCATATACTGGGAACACCCCACAAGACCTACCATAATACCACACACTGGGAACCCCCCACGAGACCTACCATACTACCATGTACTGGGAACACCCAACAAGATCTACCATGCTACCATATACTGGGAACACCCCACAAGATCTACCATACTACCATATACTGGGAACACCCCACAAGATTTACCATACTACTATACACTGGGAAAACTCCACACAATTTACCATACTACTATATAGTGGGAACACCTTACTAGATCTTCCATACTACCATATACTCGGAACACCCCACAAGATCTACCATACTACCATATACTGGGAGCACCGCATAAGATCTACCATACTACCATATACTGGGAACACCCCACAAGATCTACCATACTACAATATAATGGTAACACCCCACAAGATATACCATGCTACCATATACTGAGAACACCCCACAAGATCTACCATACTATCATATACTGGGAACACCCAGCAAGAGATAACATACTACCATATGCTGGTAACACCCCACAAAACCTACCATACTACTATATACTGGACTGCGAACACCCAACAAGACCTACCATACTACCATATACAGGGAACACCCCACAAGACCTACCATACTACCATATACTGGGAACACCCCACAAGACCTATCACACCACCATATACTGAGAACACCCAAAAAGATCTAACATACTACCATACACTGGGAACTCTCCACAAGACATATCATACTACCATATACTGGTGACACCCCACAAGACCTACCACACTACCATGTACTGGGAACACCCAACAAGACCTACCATACTCCCATATACTGGGAACACCATACAAGAACTACCATACTACCATAAACTGGGAACACCCAACAAGACCTACCATACTACCATATATTGTGAACACTCCACAAGATCTACCATACTGCCATATACTGGGAATGCCCCACTAGATCTACCATACTACAATATACTGGGAACACCCCACAAGACCAACCATACTACGAGACACTGGGAACACCCCACAAGATCTAACATACTACTATATACTAAGAACATCCCATAATATCCTGCATGCTACAATATACTGGGAACACCTCACAAGATCTACCATGCTACCATATACTGGGAACACCCCACAAGACCTACCATACAACCATATACTGGGAACACACCACAAGACCTACCATACTACCATGCAGTGGGAACACCCCAGAAGATCTACCATACTACCATATACTGGGAACACCCCACAAGACCTATCATACTACCATATACTGGAAAAACCCACAAGATCTACCATACTACTGTATACTGGGAACACCCCACAAGATCTTCCATGCTGCCATATACTTGGAACACATCACAAGATCTACCATACTACCATATACTGAGAACACACCACAAGACCTACCATACTACCATATACTGGGAACACCCCACAAGATCTACCATACTGCCATATACTGGGAACAGCCCACAAGTTCTACCATACTACCATATACTGGGAACACCCCACAAGACCTACCATACTACCACACACTGGGAACCCCCCACGAGACCTACCATACTACCATGTACTGGGAACACCCAACAAGATCTACCATGCTACCATATACTGGGAACACCCCACAAGATCTACCATACTACCATATACTGGGAACACCCCACAAGATTTACCATACTACTATACACTGGGAAAACTCCACAAGATTTACCATACTACTATATAGTGGGAACACCTTACTAGATCTTCCATACTACCATATACTGGGAACATACCACAAGATTTACCATACTACCATATACTGGGAGCACCGCATAAGATCTACCATACTACCATATACTGGGAACACCCCACAAGATCTACCATACTACAATATAATGGTAATACCCCACAAGATATACCATACTACCATATACTGAGAACACCCCACAAGATCTACCATACTATCATATACTGGGAACACCCAGCAAGAGATAACATACTAAAATATGCTGGTAACACCCCACAAAACCTACCATACTACTATATACTGGACTGGGAACACCCAACAAGACCTACCATACTACCATATACAGGGAACACCCCACAAGACCTACCATACTACCATATACTGGGAACACCCCTCAAGACCTATCACACCACCATATACTGAGAACACCCAAAAAGATCTAACATACTACCATACACTGGGAACTCTCCACAAGACATATCATACTACCATATACTGGTAACACCCCACAAGACCTACCACACTACCATGTACTGGGAACACCCAACAAGACCTACCATACTACCATATACTGGGAACACCACACAAGAACTACCATACTACCATAAACTGGGTACACCCAACAAGACCTACCATACTACCATATATTGTGAACACTCCACAAGATCTACCATACTGCCATATACTGGGAGTGCCCCACTAGATCTACCATACTACAATATACTGGGAACACCCCACAAGACCAACCATACTACGAGATACTGGGAATACCCCACAAGATCTAACATACTACTATATACTAGGAACACCCCATAATATCCTGCATGCTACAATATACTAGGAGCACCTCACAAGATCTACCATACTACCATATACTGGGAACACCCCACAAGACCTACCATACAACCATATACTGGGAACACCCCACAAGACCTACCATACTACCATGCAGTGGGAACACCCCAGAAGATCTACCATACTACCACATACTGGGAACACCCCACAAGACCTATCATACTACCATATACTGGGAAAAACCCACAAGATCTACCATACTACTGTATACTGGGAACACCCCACAAGATCTTCCATGCTGCCATATACTGAGAACACATCACAAGATCTACCATACTACCATATACTGGGAACACCCCACAAGACCTATCATACTACCATATACTGGGAAAAACCCACAAGATCTACCATACTACTGTATACTGGGAACACCCCACAAGATCTTCCATGCTACCATATACTGAGAACACACCACAAGACCTACCATACTACCATATACTGGGAACACCCCACAAGACTTACCATACTACCATGTACTGGGAGCAACCAACAAGATCTACGATACTACTATATACTGGGAACACCCAACAAGACCTTCCATACTACCATATACTGAGAACACCCAACAAGATTTAACTTACTACCATATACTGTGAACACCCCACAAGATTTACTATACTACTTTATACTGGGAACACCCAACAAGATATACCATACTACCATATACTGGGAACACCCCACAAGACCTACCATACTACCATATACTGAGAACACCCCACAAGACCTACCATACTACCATATACTGGGAACACCCAACAAGACCTACCATACTATCACATACTGGGAACACACCACAAGACCTATCATACTACCATATACTGGACTGGGAACACCCAACAAGACCAACCATACTACCATATACTGGGAACACTCCACAAGACCTATCATGCTACCATAAACTGGGAACACCCCACAAGGCCTATCACACCACCATATACTGAGAACACCCAATAAGACCTACCATACTACCATATACTGGGAACACCCCACAAGATCTACCATACTACCATATACTGGGAACACCCAACAAGACCTACCATACTACCATATATTGGGAACACTCCACAAGATCTACCATACTGCCATATACTGGGAACACTCCACAAGTTCTACCATACTACAATATACTGGGAACACCCCACAAGACCTACCATTCTACCATATACTGGGAACAGCCCACAAGATCTAACATACTACTATATACTGGGAACACCCCACAAGATCCTCCATGCTACTATATACTGGGAACACCCCACAAGATCCTCCATGCTACCATATACTGGGAACACCTCACAAGGTCTACCATTCTACCATATACTGGGAACACCCCACAAGACCTACCATACTACCATGTACTCGGAGCACCCAAAGAGATCTACCATACTACCATCTACTGGGAACACCCCACAAGATCTACTATACTACCATATTATGGGAACACCCAACGAGACCTTCCATACTACCATATACTGAGAACACCCAACAAGATTTACCATACTACCATGTACTGGGAACACTCCACAAGATTTATCATACTACTATATACTGGGAACACCCCACAAGATCTACCATACTACTATATACTGGGAACTCCCCACAAGATCTACCATACTACCATATACTAGGAACACCCAACAAGACCTACCATACTACCATATACTGGGAACACCCCACAAGACATACCATACAACCATTTACTGGACTGGGAACACCCAATAAGACGTACCATACTGCCATACACTGGGAACACCCCACAAGATTTACCATACTCCCATATACTGGGAACACCCACAAGATTTACCATACTACTATATACTGGGAACATCCCACAAGATCTACCACACTACTATATACTGGGAACACCCCACTAGATCTACCATACACTCATATACTGGGAACACCCCACAAGATCTACCATACTACAATATACTGGGAACACCCAAAAAGACCTACAATACTACCATATACTGGGAACACCCCACAAGACATACCATACAACCATTTACTGGACTGGGAACACCCCACAAGATCTTCCATGCTACCATATACTGAGAACACACCACAAGACCTACCATACTACCATATACTGGGAACACCCCACAAGACTTACCATACTACCATGTACTGGGAGCAACCAACAAGATCTACGATACTACTATATACTGGGAACACCCAACAAGACCTTCCATACTACCATATACTGAGAACACCCAACAAGATTTAACTTACTACCATATACTGTGAACACCCCACAAGATTTACTATACTACTTTATACTGGGAACACCCAACAAGATATACCATACTACCATATACTGGGAACACCCCACAAGACCTACCATACTACCATATACTGAGAACACCCCACAAGACCTACCATACTACCATATACTGGGAACACCCAACAAGACCTACCATACTATCACATACTGGGAACACACCACAAGACCTATCATACTACCATATACTGGACTGGGAACACCCAACAAGACCAACCATACTACCATATACTGGGAACACTCCACAAGACCTATCATGCTACCATAAACTGGGAACACCCCACAAGGCCTATCACACCACCATATACTGAGAACACCCAATAAGACCTACCATACTACCATATACTGGGAACACCCCACAAGATCTACCATACTACCATATACTGGGAACACCCAACAAGACCTACCATACTACCATATATTGGGAACACTCCACAAGATCTACCATACTGCCATATACTGGGAACACTCCACAAGTTCTACCATACTACAATATACTGGGAACACCCCACAAGACCTACCATTCTACCATATACTGGGAACAGCCCACAAGATCTAACATACTACTATATACTGGGAACACCCCACAAGATCCTCCATGCTACTATATACTGGGAACACCCCACAAGATCCTCCATGCTACCATATACTGGGAACACCTCACAAGGTCTACCATTCTACCATATACTGGGAACACCCCACAAGACCTACCATACTACCATGTACTCGGAGCACCCAAAGAGATCTACCATACTACCATCTACTGGGAACACCCCACAAGATCTACTATACTACCATATTATGGGAACACCCAACGAGACCTTCCATACTACCATATACTGAGAACACCCAACAAGATTTACCATACTACCATGTACTGGGAACACTCCACAAGATTTATCATACTACTATATACTGGGAACACCCCACAAGATCTACCATACTACTATATACTGGGAACTCCCCACAAGATCTACCATACTACCATATACTAGGAACACCCAACAAGACCTACCATACTACCATATACTGGGAACACCCCACAAGACATACCATACAACCATTTACTGGACTGGGAACACCCAATAAGACGTACCATACTGCCATACACTGGGAACACCCCACAAGATTTACCATACTCCCATATACTGGGAACACCCACAAGATTTACCATACTACTATATACTGGGAACATCCCACAAGATCTACCACACTACTATATACTGGGAACACCCCACTAGATCTACCATACACTCATATACTGGGAACACCCCACAAGATCTACCATACTACAATATACTGGGAACACCCAAAAAGACCTACAATACTACCATATACTGGGAACACCCCACAAGACATACCATACAACCATTTACTGGACTGGGAACACCAGACAAGACCTACCATACTACCATATACTGTGAACACCCCACAAGACCTACCATACTACCATATACTGGGAACACCCCACAAGACCTATCACACCACCATATACTGAGAACACCCAACAAGAACTACCATATACTGGGAGCACCCCACAAGATCTGCCATACTACAATATATTGGGAACACCCCACAAGACCTACCATACTACCATATACTGGGAACACCCGACAAGATCTAACATTCTACTATATACTGGGAACACCCCACAAGATCCTCCATGCTTCTATATACTGGGAACAACTCACAAGTTCTACCATACTACCATATACTGGGAACACCCCACAAGACCTACCATACTACCATTTACTGGGAACACCCAACAAGACCTACCATACTACCATGTACTGGGAACACCTCACAATATCTACCATACTACCATATACTGGGAACACCCCACAAGACCTACCATACTAGCTTATACTGGGAACAACCCACAAGATCTACCATACTACTATATTCTGGGAACACCCCACAAGATCTTCCATGCTACCATATACTGGGAACACCTCACAAGATCTACCATACTACCATAAACTGGAAGCACCCCACAAGGTTTACCATACTACCATATACTGGGAACACCACACTAGACATACCATTCTACCATATACTGGGAACACCCCACAAGAACTACCATACTACCATGTACTGTGAGCACCCAACAAGATCTACCATACTACCATATACTGGGAACCCCCCACAAGATCTACCATACTACCATATACTGGGAACACCCAACAAGACCTTCCATACTACCATATACTGAGAACACCCAACAAGATTTACCATACTATCATATACTGGGAACATCCCACAAGATTTACCATACTACCATATACTGGGAACACCCCACATGATTTACCATACTACCATATACTGGGAACACCCAACAAGACCTATCATGTTGCCATATACTGGGAACATCCCACAAAACCTACCATACCACCATATACTGGTAACACCCCACAAGACCTACCATACTACCATATACTGGGAACACTCCACAAGACCTACCATATTACAATATAATGGGAACACCCAACAAGATATACCATACTACCATATACTGGGAACACCCCACAATACCTACCATACTACCATATACTGAGAACACCCCACAAGACCTACCATACTGCCATATACTGAGAACACCCAACAAGACCTACCATACTATCACATACTGGGAAAACACCACAAGACCTATCATACTACCATATACTGGACTGGGAACACCCAACAAGACAAACCAT
Organism: Phyllobates terribilis; assembly: GCF_046119375.1. Taxonomy (NCBI): domain Eukaryota; kingdom Metazoa; phylum Chordata; class Amphibia; order Anura; family Dendrobatidae; genus Phyllobates; species Phyllobates terribilis. Next base: position 753,519,065 of record NW_027362764.1, read on the forward strand.
ATTACCATATACTGGGAACACCCCGCACGACCTATCACACCACCATATACTGAGAACACCCAATAAGACCTACCATACTCCCTTATACTGGGAACACCCCACAAGATCTACCATACTGCCATATACTGGGAACGCCCCACAAGATCTACTATACTACAATATACTGGGAACACCCCACAAGACCTACCATACTACCATATACTGGGAACAGCCAACAAGATCTAACATACTACTTGTGACGGATCAACCCCGTACTCCAAGATTTTGGCACATGGTGGTTGTCGTAGCGCCTATGCAGCTAATGGGACATAATGTTATAAAGTGGGGTGAATATTGTGGATCACATATTGTTGGACATTTTGTGATGTGACCGAAGCACTCCTGGCCCCCACCTTCCTGTGCTCACTTAGCAGTGGCAAAAAGACAATGTGCTGATTAATGGGTTGTTGCATAACTGCTGGCTGGGAGCCTACTGTGGGTATTATCTGGTGAGAACAATGGGTGCTAAAAATAACCTGTGTGATTCTCTATAAAACCTGCTTGTGAGATTAAAAGTTAAGTTCCTCTTGGAGACACTGTGCGAAAGTCATATTTTATATATCCCAGTGTAAGAAAAGCCTTTCCATGTCAGGGGCCTACAGAAGAAGATTGGACATCTGCGGATGGGGTAACTAGCTCCCTTCACACTGGTGTCAGAAGTGGGATCCGGCCCATCTTCTTCAGGAACCAAGTACTGAATGGAAGACATCTACCAGAAGCTAAAGAGGAATACGTTGAAGGACCTTGTGGAAGCTCGAGGGTTAACCGCCAGCAACAAAACAAAAGTGGATTTGATAGCAGCCATTATGGAGCTCGACAACGCAACAACCTCCAATGGGAACGTGGAAGAGACTGCATTCCAGAGGGAGGTAAAGAGCAGACTGGCACTTTATGCTCCCAACCCGGCAGTACAGATTATAGAGAAGGTGATGGCTGACGTGCGTACTGATCTGGATAGAAAGATGGAGATGGAGAGGGCAGAGCGGATGGAGCTAGCCACAATGGAGATGGCAGAGCGGACCAAGATAGAGCTAGCCAAGATGGAGATGGCGGAGCGGAGAGAGGAGATACAGCAAGCAGGGGGAGCCCTGGCTTCCTCCCCGGTACCAGCAGGGGTAAGCCACAAAAAGATCCCATACAAGGCCTTCCGACAGTTGGGGGAGTCAGAGGAAGACATTGATGGCTTTCTGCAGGACTTTGAGCGGCAGTGTACCCTTCATAAAGTGGAGCCGGAGGATTGGGTCCAGATTATGGCCAGCAAGCTGACAGGCCGTTCAGCGGATGCCTATCGCACTGTATCGGATAAGGACTGTATGGACTATAAGCGAGTCAAAGAAGTGATCTTGGCCCGGTATGCACTAACACCAGAGGCATACCGTCAAAAGTTCCGCAAAATCACAAAACGGGAAACGGATACCCACGCTGAATGGGCCTGTAAACTATGGCGGTCACTGCTACAGTGGGTACAAGGTAGCAAAGCAGACATGAAGGAGGACGTCCCACAGCTCATTGCGTTAGAACGATTCTTTACTGGGTTAACTCCTGAGACGCAAGAATGGTTTCGGGACCGACGACCGACGACTCTTGAGGAGGCCGCACGGCTGACCGATGAACGTTATGATGCCAGAAGGGCCCAATTGTCAGGGTCCAAAACTGTCTCAAGGGGCCCTCCCATGGGTCTGGAGGCCCCTAAACCACAGAAGCTTGGTGGGGGACCCACCAATACCCCGGCCTACCAGAGTCCTCCTGGGGTGCGATGCCACACCTGCCATCAGCTGGGTCACCTGCAGAGACACTGTCCCAACCGGACCCAGCGCACCCAGTGGCTAAAACCGGAAACGGCTACCTTCAACCGGGCCGCTGTACACTGCTACCAAGGCGAAGCCGACCCAGCATCGGTGGCTATGGCTAATTATGGGATGGAAGAGATAGAGGGAGTGCTGCATGAAGTGGACCCTGTGCAGGCAGTCCAGGCGGATAATCGACAACAACATCGACAGTCGGTGTAGATTAATGGGAAACGGCTGCAGGGATTAAGAGATTCCGGAGCTACTCTGACCCTTGTGAAGTCGCATCTCGCCCAAGACCAAAAGACGGGTCGGACAGTGGCGGTCCGTGTAGCAGGGGGAGCCATACATCCACTGCCCACGGCCAAGATTCACCTGAACTGGGGGTCGGGGATGGCCTTGTCGAGGTCGGCATGATGAAGGATTTGCCTCCAGACGTCCTGCTGGGAAATGACTTGGGGCCCATGTTGTCTTCCTTCTCGGTCGCCCCCCTGGCTGAGACATATCCTGTGACTACCCGGAGACAAGCTCGAGCTGCGGAGGCGGAATCACACTCGGAGGAGGCCCAGGTAAGACACTACAGCCCTTCGTGTATTTCCATAGCCAGACACATTTCATGGGACACCCCAGCAGAATTTAGGAGGGAGGTACTAGAGGATCCCTCATTGCAGGGGTATCGCGGGAAGGCACATGAGGGGAGAGGGGTACTGGAAGGTGAACAGTTTATATGGCATCAGGGACTCCTCTACAGGGTTACAGAGCAAACTCACTCAGGGACGAGCCCCACTGTAAAACGACAGCTGATAGTTCCCAAAAAGTATAGGCAGGAGTTGCTTCGAATCTCTCATGACATACCCTTGGCGGGGCATCTCGGAGTCAGCCGCACCAGGCATCATCTGACACAAATCTTCTTTTGGCCAGGGGTATCCCATGATGTTCGTCAGTACTGCCAGACCTGTGACAGTTGCCAGCGCATTGGCAAGAGGGGAGATCGCTGCAAGGCCAAATTACACCCCCTTCCCATTGTGGAGAAGCCATTTAGCCGAGTAGCGGTCGATCTGATAGGGCCGTTAGCCAAACCCAGTCCGTCAGGGAAAAGGTATATATTGACAGTGATAGATTACGCCACGCGGTATCCAGAGGTGGTTGCATTACCTAACATACTGGCAGAGACAGTGGCGGCTGCCCTGCTCCAGGTTTTCTCACGGGTTGGATTTCCCCGGGAGATTATTTTGGATCAGGGTACCCAATTTACGGCAGAGGTGACCAGCCAACTGTGGAGACTGTGTGGTGTAAAGTCCTTTAGAAGCGCCCCATACCACCCGCAAACCAATGGGTTGTGTGAGCGCTTTAACGGAACGTTAAAACAACTCATTGGGACGTTCACCCGGACCTACAGGGACTGGGAGAAATTCTTGCCGCACCTCCTGTTCGCTTATCGGGAGGTGCCCAAGAATCTACGGGGTTCTTCCCATTTGAACTGTTATATGGGAGGCGGGTGAGGGGGCCCCTAGACTTAGTGCGAGAGCTCTGGGAAGGGGAGGAAACCATAGCAGGAACCCTATCGTGCCCTTCGTGCTGGAACTCCGGGACCGCCTACAGGAGTTGACTCAGGCTGTGCATGTGAACATGCAGGCGGCCCAACGGTGCCAGCGCGTATGGTACAATCAGAGGGCTAGAGAACGCAACTTCGAGATAGGACAGAAGGTCCTGGTACTAGAACCGGTTAGGCAGAACAAATTCCAGGCCGCATGGCAGGGGCCTTAGCGGGTAGTGGGGAAAATAGCCGACACCACCTACAATGTCGCCGATTGTGATGACCCCAGGGTTATCCGCACGTTCCACGTGAATATGCTGTAGCCCTACCGGGAGCACCCTGAAGAGGTAGCTGCCATCTGCGCACCCGAAGCAGAGGAATGAGCCGGACTCCCCTTGCCTGATGTCTTAGGTGAGAGGACTCAGTCGAAAACCTGGGACCAGGTACACTTAGGAGAAAACCTAGGGGCCTGGGAGAGAGAGCAGGCCGAGACATTGCTGACGCAGCGGCAGAGGATATTCTCAGAGAGACCGGGGTTCACCCGACTTGCACAACACAAGGTTGAGACACAAGATCAGACCCCCCTGAGACAACCCCCCTTCCGCGTCCCGGAGTCTGTACGAGAAGGGATGCGACAAGTGATACAGGAGATGTTGAGTTTAGGGGTCATTGAGGAGTCAGATAGTCCCTGGACGTCCCCTGTAGTGTTAGTGCCTAAGAAAGATGGGACTACCTGGTTTTGTGCAGACTATCGCAAGCTAAGTGAGAAAACTGTGACGGATGCGTATCCCATGCTGCGTGTGGACGAGTTGTTAGACCGGCTGGCTGGGGCAAAGAATTTGACCACCATCGATGTATGCAAAGGCTATTGGCAGATTCCTCTAAGTCCTGATGCTATTCCCAAGTCTGCATTTGTCACCCCGTTTGTCTTATTCCAGTTTCGGGTTATGCCATTTGGGATGAAGAATGCCCCCGCGACCTTCCAGAGGCTGGCTGACCAGCTTCTGGATGGTATCCAGGACTATGCTTGTGCCTACCTGGATGACATCGCCATCTACAGCGCGACATGGGATGAGCATCTAAATCACCTAGAGACAGTATTGGATAGGATCCACAAAGCCGGAATCACCCTGAACCCCAACAAGTGTCACGTAGGCAAAGCAGAGGTTCAGTATTTAGGACATTGGGTGGGGGGTGGAAAACAGCGACCGGAACTCGCCAAGATTGAGGCCGTGGCCAAGTGGCACACCCCACGTACTAAAACCCTAGTCATGGCCTTTCTATAGACAACGGGGTATTATAGGAAATTTGTCCCTAATTACAGCAGCATTGCCAAGCCCCTCATTGATCTGACACGTAAGAACCTCCCCCACCAGGTAACCTGGACCCCCGAGTGTGAGGAAGCCTTCCGCCAGCTAAAGGACGCTCTCACAAATACCCCCATATTGGCCGCACCCGATCCAACTAAACGTTTCCTTGTTCACACAGACGCATCTATGTTTGGGTTGGGGGCAGTACTGAGCCAAGTCGGGCCGGACGGCCAAGAACACCCAATAGCTTATCTGAGTCGGAAATTACTGCCTCGAGAAGTCAGCTATGCGGCCGTCGAAAAGGAATGCCTGGCAGTAGTATGGGCTGACAAGAAGCTCCAACCATATTTGTATGGAAGACAGTTTTCCCTCATAACGGACCATAACCCCCTGGTATGGCTTAATCGGGTCTCCGGGGACAATGCCAGACTACTACGGTGGAGTTTGGCGCAACAACCGTTAGCCTTCACCATCCACTATAGACCCGGCAAGCAAAATGGTAACGCCGATGGACTAAGCCGACAAACTGACCTGCTACCAACCTCATAAATCGTGGACCTCCTCCAGCTGATCCGTCGGGGAGCAGACTGGGTAGGCCGATCCTGTCCGGGAAGGGGGAGCATTGTGACGGATCAACCCCGTACTCCAAGATTTTGCCACATGGGGGTTGTCGTAGCGCCTATGCAGCTAATGGGACATAATGTTATAAAGTGGGGTGAATATTGTGGATCACATATTGTTGGACATTTTGTGATGTGACCGAAGCACTCCTGGCCCCCACCTTCCTGTGCTCACTTAGCAGTGGCAAACAGACAATGTGCTGATTAATGGGTTGTTGCATAACTGCTGTCTGGGAGCCTACTGTGGGTATTATCTGGTGAGAACAATGGGTGCTAAAAAATAGCCTGTGTGATTCTCTATAAAACCTGCTTGTGAGAATAAAAGTTAAGTTCATCTTGGAGACACTGTGCGATAGTCATAGTTTATATATCCCAGTGTAAGAAAAGCCTTTCCATGTCAGGGGCCTACAGAAGAAGATTGGACATCTGCGTATGGGGTAACTAGCTCCCGCCATACTACTATATACTGGGAACACCCCACAAGATCTACCATACTACCATATACTGGGACGGGGTATGCAGGACGGAGAGACTCAGCCGGGTCAGAGCAAGAACAGGGACGGACACAATAGCCACTTCAGTACCTTTTACTGATGGAAATTCAGGCACTCCCCGGAGCACTGTAGGGTGAAGGGTGAATATCAGGATCCTCCCCAATGAGCGGGTTTTGGGCCTCCTGTTTCTTGCCTCTGCGTAGTAAGTTTCTGACCTGCCTGGAGCTAGGCCTAACTTTGTCTCTGTCCTGCGCTGGCTAACCTTGTGGTAGGGCCTTCTCTTGGAGTGCACGCTCCCGACTTACGGGGCCTATGTGTCTCCTGGCTCTGGTACGTATCAGCACTGTAGCGATCCTGGGACTTGTAGTTCTCCAGGGATTCCAGTTTATCTTACTGGGTCATGGAGATCCCGGTAAGCTTCGGACCCGGTGTCCGGTAACTGCTTCTTTGGGGTGAGCTAGTTAAGCTCCTCTACCCCCTATGAACTAACTCTCTCTACTCGCCTTCGGCCTACTCGGGCCCTCAATAGGCTACTCACACTAATGGCAGCTTGCCACGCTTCACCGATCTTATGGCGCCGGCACAGCTTAAGCTCACCTCTCCGAGCTATGATTCAATTGGCTCAACTCTGTATTCAGGCTTGCACTAACTGAACTCTCCAGAGGAATTGCTGAATCACTGAGCTCCACTGCAGACTGACCTGTTTCTGTGTCTCACTCTGCAGGAACTCACCAACAGACTGAGCTGCCTGGCTCCACCTTCCCTTTTATATCCCTAACAGGCTCCCTCTGGTGGTCTGAGGTGGAAGGTGGAGGTGTGTGAATGCTTATGAGGGCCTCTTGTGGAGGAATCCATCAATACACCCTTCTAGGAGTTGTGATACCAAGCACAGCTGGGCTTCACACTACCATATACAAGGAACACCCCACAAGACCTACCATATACTGGGAATGTTAGGCGTCGGTCTGTTGCTGGATTTGAAATGGGTCCAGAACCTTCTGTGGTCTCCCATTCCAGTCCAGCCAGGGCTGATGCTGCTCAGTATCGTCATCAGCCCCAACGCCTAGCTGGTCCACGAGATGTACAGATTGTCTCTCGGGTATTTGTGCCTAGCAGTGTGAAGCATAGGTTGCAGAGGGAGACAGGGCTGTTGAAGCCTAAGTCCAGGATTCTCTGTACTGAGCATGCCCGTGACATGGCGGACTGTGATTGGTGGTTTGGGAGTCAGCTGATCCAGTGACCTGGCAGCGCCTGATTGGTTGCGGGTGACGCCACCAATAGTGCGACGGTGGGCAGGGCTTAGTCTTTAAAAGACCCGCCCACAAACATGGTGGCGCGCTCTGATCATTGAGCAGTGATGCTGTTGTGTGGACGACTGTGCTCCACGTTTAGTTTCCTTAGGCAGGTGTAGTGGAAATAGGCAGGCTAGTGGAAATAGGCAGGTAGCTTCGTCTAGCAGTCTGGCTCTGCCAAAGGGGTCGCCTAACACCCCGAGCAGCCTGCAGATGTCCTATTCCCGGTGGTCACCCATAAGCCACGTGGAGAAATACTCCTCTGTCCGGTAGCACGCCGGCTGAGGGCACGTATCCGTCGGCGTGAGTCACACACGCATCCTAGCGTCGCCAGTGTAGTCCCTGTGCTGTAACAGGACTACAGATAGTTTTTTACCGCATATCTCTCGTGCTGCTAACGGAGATAGTGCGAATTCCTATACCCTTTCCAGTGTGCTGTAACACGGAAGGGATTGATATTCAGTTAGTTTTTCCTTCACACCCAGAAGGTGTTCGGCAGCAGTCAAGCAGGCAGCATCGCGGACCCCGGGTTCGGTTGTGTTCCATTATAATGAAGTTGTCTGCAACCGTCCCCCTAACAGGGAACACCCCACAAGACCTACCATACTACCATATACTGGGAACACCCAACAAGACTAGTGTTGAGCCACCCCCGTAGTGTTCGAGTTCGGTTCGGTTCATCGAACACCCATATGTTCGACGAACTGTTCGTCGAACTGTTCGACGAACACCTTCGAACACCATTAAAACCAATGGCAGGCAAAACAAAAACACATAGCAACACATAGAAAACACATAGAAAACACTTCAAAGGTGTCCAAAAGCTGACAAACTGCTCAGAAGACACAACTAACACATGGAAAAGTGACAAGTACATATAGTCATGCGAAAAGAAAAGAGGTGGAGGAGTAAAAGGAGGGGGAGACACAGATATAGGCATGTTATGCCCTTCTAAAACCAAAAAAGTGCGAAGCTGACACGGCCAGTCCGTTCCTGCCCGTGCCACCTCCGTGTCGCTGGGTTTGTGCCAGAGCCGTGGTGGACCCTGACAGCCAGCCCCCCTCTCCCAATACTGGTGCCTGTCCGCTGGTGGGTCGAGCCCCCCCGCGGTGGGGGGGGGTAACATCTGCAGAAGAAAGACCATCTTCCAGCCAAACTAAGATGTCTACTTCTTTTCGTGGACAATGTGATACGATCCCTTTCTTACGGACACGCCCATCGCTACAAATTCCAGATGAGGCACAAAAACAGCAGGTGCTTCAATGGATATCAAGTGCTCCTTCAAGTGGGCTCTCCTCCACCTCAACTTCAACATCACAAATACTCCAATCCTCAGAGGTGTCACCCCAATCGCACTTGCTTCCTCACAGCTCACAAGTCTCCAGCTGCCCGTCTGAGTATGGGGTAACACAGATGGTTGAGTCTGCACAGCTGTTTACTCATACTATAGCCTGGGAAACTGAGGTCTGCTCCAGAGCTTCTGTTAATCCAGATGAGGAAATGATCTGCACTGATGCCGAGAATCTTTATGAGTCTGATCCAGGACCAGATGAAGAAGGTTCTGAGCATAATGTAGACCCTCGTTCCCAAACTGTAACTCCTGTTGGTGGAGACAATGAGGAAGACGATGATGAGACTCAAATACCTGATTGGAGCGACAACTTGACTTTTCGGTCAGGGCAGGAAGAGGTTGGCTCTGAGGACGACGGGTGTGAGAACACACAGGGTGATGATGACGAGGTTGGAGATCCCACTTACTGTCAACCCACAGTCAGCCAGTCGATGAGGTCAGCAGAGGAGGTGGAGGAGGATGTGACTAGCCCAGGGGATGGGGATGACTCGGTACCCGGGTCTTTGCCTGGCCTTGGGGATGTCGCGTGGTCGGCTCCCGGGCCCGTACCCTGGGGTCACTCTTTAAAAGGGTGGATAATTGTTAATTTTATAAGAGTTCGTGACGCCACCTGTGGTATCTGGTGAGAAGCACCAGCGCTGCAGCAGTCCACTGAGGCCGGTGATAAGGCAGCTCGATGGTATAGCTCCCCACAGGTGGAGCTAGGCCTCAGGACAGCGTATGCAGGGGGAATGCAGGACAGGCGAGACCCAGCTGGGTCAGAGCAAGAACGGGAACGGACATGGAAGTCACTTCAGTACCTTTTACTGGTGGAAATTCAGGCACATCCCGGAGCACTGTAGGGTGAAGGGTGCATATCAGGATCCTCCCCAATGAGCGGGTGTAGGGCCTCCTGTTTCTTACCTCTGCGTAGTAAGTTTCTGACCTGCCTGGAGCTAGGCCTAACTTTGTCTCTGTACTGCGCTGTCTGACCTTGTGGTAGGGCCTTGTCTTGGAGTTCATGCTCCCAGTATGCGGGGCCTAAGCGTCCCCTGGCTCTGTTACGTATCAGCACCTTAGCGATCCTGGGACTTGTAGTTCTCCAGGGATTCCGGTTATGCCTTACTGGGTCACAGAGATCCCGGTAAGCTCGGATCCGGTGTCCGGTAAATGCTTCGTGGTGGGCTGGTTAAGCTCCTCTGCCCCCTATGTACTAACTCTCCATTCGCCTTCGGCCTACTCGGGCCCTCACTAGGCTATACACACTAACGGCAGCTTTCCGTGCTTCACCGATCTTATGGCGCCGGCACACCTTAAGCTCTAACTGGGCTCCCTGAATCTAGCTAGCAGGAGCCTCGTGCTCCACTGCTGAACTATTAACTGAGTTCTCTAGACTAGACTGAGCTCCACTGCAGACTGACCTCTCTTAGGCTTCTCTACTGCAGGAAATCTTCAGAGGAACTGAACTGCCTAGCTCCACCTTCCCTATTTATATCCTAACGGGCTCCCTCTGCTAGTCTGAGGTGGAAGGTGGAGATGTGTGAATGTTTATGGGGGCCTCTTGTGGAGGATTCCATCAATGCAGTCTTCTAGGATCTGTGATACCAAGTGCAGCTGGGCGTCACAGATGCTACTGACGACGAGGTTAGGTGGCGCCTTCCTGGACAAAGACGGAGAACTGGAAGCATGTCAACAACTGCATCCTCAACCACAACTCTGCCTCTGACCACAAGTCGCAGTGGCTCTTTAGGTCGCATGGGCTCTAAGCCTTGCATAGCCTGGGCATTTTTTCAGATCTATAAGGATGACCCAAATCATGTTATCTGTAATATTTGTCACCAAAAGCTAAGTAGAGGCCAAAAAATCCATAGTTTGAGTACTTCATGCATGAACCGTCACATGGATATGAAGCATAAGTTGCAGTGGGAAGCTCACTATGCTACAATGTGGCCTAGCGGTCCGGGCCAACCACCGTCTACCCCATCTTGTGCTTCCACGGCCTCTTCATCCTCTGTGACTGGGGGGACAGCAGTCACACATGTTTTTGGACGCAGACCTGCCACCTCTTTACCCGCAACAGCCAGTGTGATTGGCAGGTCGTCAGTTCATTTGGAAGTGGAAACACCTGCTGGTGTTGAGCGCTCTCCGACATCGAGAGCACCACCTTTGGATCAAGGCAACCTAACATGTCCGCCTGCATCTTCCTCACAGACCGGCAGTTTGCCGGGGACACCCTACTCAACCCCGTCTAAGCACAACAGCCAGCCCTCGGTCCCTCAGATGTGGACAAGTGAAAGACCATTTCCTCCTAGCCATGACAAAGCTAAGAAGTTGAATTTCACCATCTGCAAGCTGTTGGCTACAGAAATGCTGCCTTTCCGCCTGGTGGACACAGAGGATTTTTGAGACCTTATGTCCGTCGCAATGCCCCAGTACCAGATGCCCAGTCGGCACTACTTCTCAAAGAAAGGTGTGCCTGTGCTCCACCAGCATGTCGCACACAGCATCACCGCTTCTTTGAGAAACTCTGTGTGTGACAGGGTGCATTGCACCACAGACACTTGGACGAGTAGGCATGAACAGGGGCGTTACAGGGTGCATTTCACCACAGACATGTCGCTGACTGGGCACTGGGTAACTATGGTGACAGCAGGATAAGGGGCTGCTGTCCAAGTCTTGCCGTCCCCACGAGTTGTACGTCAATCCTCTTTATCTCGAAGTTCCTCCACTGCTTCTGCCTCCGCAACCTCCTTTCGGTCCTCCACCTGCACCCAAAGCCTGTCTGGTAATGCCACCTGCTTTCTAACTGCGCAGAAGGTATCCTGCACACCTCCTTACTATGCTGGCAGCAGGGCTCAACGGCATCAGGCGGTGTTTACTTTGAAATGTCTGGGAAATGTGAGTCATACAGCTGAGGAGTTGTGGTCAGCTCTGGAGACCCAGTTTCTTGAATGGAAATCTCCACTGGACCTGCAACCAGGGAAGGCCGTGTGCGACAATGATGCAAACCTGGGTGCGGCCCTTCGCCGGGGCAATGTCACACACGTGCCTTGTATGGCTCACGTGTTGAACCTGGTTGTCCAGCAATTTTTAGCCCACTATCCCGGACTAGATGGCCTTCTGCAGAGGGCACGGTCGCTGTGTGCTCACTTCCGCCGTTCGCATCCCACAGCTCAACGACTTACATCTCTACAGAAGTCGTTGGGCCTGCCACTTCACCGGCTGAAATGCGATGTGCCGACACGGTGGAATTCAACTCTGCACATGTTGCAGCGACTGTGGCAGCACCGACAAGCCCTGGTGCAATACGTTCTGACGTATAGCCTGGGCCAACGAGATCCAGAGGTGGGGCAAATCACGCTGCAGGAGTGGTGTCAGATCAGGGACCTATGAAGTTGACGCGCCCCCTGGGCCATGGGGTACGCGGAGCCGGGCCGGTAGACACTGGGGGTTGTAGTCACTGTGGCGGTGACCCGGTCCGTGACCCAGGGCAGTCAATCCAAGGGTAATTTGTATATATGGGCTTTATAATGTCCAACTACGCCACCTGTGGAGTGCGGCCAAAGGGGCCGCCACTGAGGAACAGTCCTCTGAAGCTGGTTGTTTTGCAGCAATGGTATTATTACTCCCCACAGGAAGAATGTAGCTTCAGGGCAGTGTGGGTGGATGATGGTGGTTGTAGTGCAGGGAGTCAGTAATGAACACAGAGTCCGTGTGATGCAGTCCCAAGATCTTTACTCACAGTTGTTGCAGTCCAGATTACAGGTACCAGAGCAATCTCCCCCGTCGTGTTGTGCGTACTCAGTGAGGGGCTCAGTCCACCCCCAGATAGCTCCGGAGTACTTAGCAGGACCCCCTTCTGTGTGTCCTTTCTTTGGCCTTCTCCCTGCACGTCACACCCAGTGACACTTCTATCCGGTACCCTCGGGCCTTGGCGGGCGACGTGTGTTCCATCCCCTGGGTCCTATGTGGCTACCTTCTTAGTGAGACTGGTGTGGACTTTGGCCTGCAGTACATGAAATGCTGCAGCCTCCGGTTTCTAGTTGAGCCTTGCTGTTTCTCCGCTAGTTGAGGGACCGGTTCCCCTTATCTGGCCTGACCCCTCTACCTCCTGGTAGCAGCGGGCGTACGGGTGGCCTTCTGCACGGCCCATACCCCTAGGGTCCCTTCGGTTCCTGGAGCCTTCCTGCTCCCACTCCTCTCTTCTCTCCTTTAGTCCTGGGCCTCCCAGGCTAGGCCCGCCTCCGGAGCAGAGCTCATGCAGAGACTCTGCTCCTGTCACTTCTCCTCTGACTGGCTTATTCTTTCTAAGATGGCTTCCTATTTATACTCTCCCTGTCATGTGCTCCCCTAAGCTGCTCCCCTAAGCAACCACTACATAGGACCCTTCCACCAGCTAGGGACCTGGGACTGTGCTCTCCCTTAGGAGCAATCTTGCCCTACCCCCACTGCGGGTATGTGTTGGATGAAGGTGTTAGGGTCCCGAGCCATACTCCTTCCTTACCTGAACGAGAGATACCACACCTCTGGGTGAGATGCAGTAACTCTGTGGCGACTGAACCCTCAGGGGCACCACACACCCTTCTGCACAGTTTTGAAATGGCGACGAAGATGTTTAGTGCTGACAACGATGCCATTATCAGCATGACTATTCCGGTGATTTACATGCTGGAGCACACATTAAACAGAATTCAGAGTCAGGTGGTGGGACAAGAGGAGGTGGAGGAAGTAGAGGAGGAGTCTTATGCGGAAGGGATAACATCTCCAAGGTCCAGACGATCGGCAGCACCAAGGCGGCAGGCATGGGAGGGTGGGGGAGAGGGATTAACCAGGGCGCATGGTAGCAGCCAAACTGTTGAGGAAGGTGCAGGAGCCGAGGAAGAAGTGGAGGACGAACTGGCGATGGGCATGGAAGACTCATCAGATGAGGGAGACCTTGATCACATTTCTGTTGTGCGAGGTTGGGGGGAGAGGGCAGAGGAAGGAAGCATGATTCTTACCTCGCTACCAACACAACAAGGACTTGGTCCTCCTGGATGCGCAAGACACATGAGTGCCTTCTTGCTGCACTACCTGCAACATGACCCTCGGATTGTCAGAATTCGAAGTAATCCCGACTACTGGGTTGCCACACTCTTAGATCCCTGGTACAAAAGTAAATTTGCCGAAATAATTCCTGCCATAGAAAGGGATTCACGTATGCAGGAGTATCAGCAGACGCTGTTGCAGAATCTTACATGTGCTTTTCCACAAAACACCAGTGGTGCACGTAGTGAATCTCACAGTTCTAACTTGCCAACCGTGGGACCGTCGAGTCTTCATCACTCAAACCGTAACAGTAACACAGTATCTGCTGGTAACAGCAATTTTGTGGAATCGTTTCACCACTTTTTTAGACCATCCTTTGCAAGGCCACAGGAGACAAGAAGTCTGACACATAGTCAACGCCTAGAGAGGATGGTACAGGAGTATCTCCAAGTAAACATCGAAGCCTTGACTGTGTCACTGTACCCTTACTCATTTTGGGATTCCAATCTGTAAAAATGGCCGGAGTTCGCCACTCACGCCTTGGAGATCTTGTCATGCCCTGCAGCCAGCGTTCTCTCTGAACGTGTGTTCAGCGCTGCTGGTGGTGTGCTGACAGATAAGCGCACGCGGCTGTCCACTGAGAATGTAGACAGACTCACGTTCATAAAGATGAACAAATCATGGATTTGCAAGGACTTTTCTACCCCTGTGTCATCCTGGGGAGACTAAAAGCTTGAGGATTTGGTAAAATCACCTCACCAACCGTTTTAAGCAACTCTGGGGCAATTGATGCCACTTAACCCTAGAACGCATGACCATAAAAATCTACACTTTCACATACCTGGGGCCTTTTAGGCCCGTGTGCAAATAACATGGAATAACTCAAACTCAAATGACAAACAACTATATACATGAGGAATACCTAGAGTTTCAAAATTCTAACTAAAGTAATCTTGCAGAAAATAGAAAACAATTAACAGGGCGGGCCTGCGAGGCCCCAGGTATGCGTTCTAGGGTTAAGTGGTGTCTGTGCCACAATTTTTGGAAAAAATGGAGACTCTTTTTGGAGTCCCCTTGCTGTGTTTTACGTGACGTTGGCATCTTCAATTCCAGGTGGGTTGGGTCGCCCCCCCCCCCTTTTAACTGTAAGAAACTACATACACTATGGCTTGGGGTAACACAGATGGTTTAGTCTGAAGAGCTGTTTACTCAGAGGTCTGCTCCAAAGCTTCAGTGTCTGCTAGTCAGCGTAGAATTTTTAACTGCATCTAGCCTAGGCAATACTTTGGGCGTAGTAGCCCAGCTGCGAAGCAAGCTGCACCGCCTGTGTATCTAATAAGAATTTTTAAATGCATCTAGCCTAGGCAGACTGTGGGGACCCCCAACCAAACCCAGATGCTCAGCCCCCCTTTCCTTGACAATACAATAATGTAACTCTTACAACTGGATGGGTGAGAATCGGTCACAGCTTTATTAACTCTTTATACTCATTCCATTAGAAAGGCATTTTATTTCTAAAATAATTCAGCTTGTTGCAGCATGCCCTTGGTCATGCCCTTGGCCAACAAGTGTAACTCTCCAACATGTCCTTTCTATTTGCAGGCCATGGAGGATCCTGCGTACTCGTATGCAGGACTCTGACCCCCACCCATCACTCTTAATGCTTGTTCCACTCCGTCCTGGAGTCCTGACAGGAATATGTCCAGTCCAATATCCATTAAGTGAACACCGTCGGGCCGTATGAGACATGCTTTATCTCCTTCCAGTTGTCGGTGTCGTATCACTACACCGCCTCTGTCTCTTCTAAATTTTGCCATCCAAATATTTATTACCCGCCTTGTCCGTTCGATGGCCATGATGTCTCGCGCACCTTGCCATACCTCTATCAGCACAATCTCTGACCATACTATAGTTAGTTTTGTGAAAAATTCTCTGAAGCGCTCAGTGTCTAGTTTCATTATTGCCATTAGTTATGCGCTCTTGTGATGACCTACGTTGTTTCCCCCGGCCTGTATAACTAAGATGACCAGACCTCTTGCCTCTCTCCCTACCTTGATTACCTCCATTAGTACCTGTGGCCATAGCAGGCCTCTAATACCTCTCCAGTTGAAATATGTGTTATGAAACTCTAATTTCCTCCCGCCTGGGTGGACTTTCGCCCTTTTTTCTGCCCAATATATATACGAGTGGCCTATCACCCACACTGTTGGCTTAGCGTCACCTGTAAAAGAAACAAACCACGTTAGGATAACAAGTCCGGTCTTATGTATCTCGCCAAACACGTGGATCGCCATCTCCCTATCCTCTGAACTTCCGTTTCTGACAGTCCTGCTCTTGCTGCTTCCGTGGCCGCACCTATGCGGAATGAGTGTGTCCCGTAATCTTTGGGGTGGTTCCCTGCCGATGTTATGCATTTATTAAATATAGCTTGGAACTGGTATCTTGATAATGGCGTTCCATCAATGTGTGATAGGAAGAAATTACTTTGTGATCTGATGGTTATATATGTTTTTACTATTGTTACCCGACTCAGTGTACCGTTTGTGGGTTGTAGAAGTACCCAAGTGCCCTTGCCCGCTGGAACCGTTTTCGATTGGCGTATGCGTAGACGTATTGCATTATTGGCTATGACTACGTCCTGGTGTAATAAGCCTCCACTGGTGGTAATTTTGGATTGAGGGACTAATTCGCTTATGCATAGCGCCCCGAAGAAGGCGATCGCAAATGCAGTAGACAGTAGTGTTGCTTCAAATTGTGAGTGTCATGTTAATGGTGTTAGGGATATGATGTGAGAAATCAGTTTTAGTGACACGGGACGGGACGTCTACACTCCTGACTTGGCTGACCCCTTTTCCACCCTTTTATGGATTGTCTGATGATGAATCTTTGTCACATCTCCCCAATTCAGTAGTTGGAAGTGAAATGCTACTCCGGTCAGACACCGCTGCGCTGACGCCCCTGATATGCCCCTCATCATTAGCTGGTGGAGAAATTCTATGGTGACTTGTGATCTGGCTTGTTCACATTGGTCAACCCGTCTGCCTGCTACTATTCGTGTCCACTCTTCCCATGCCTTACCGTATGCTTGCCACGTCGACGGGGCAACTGACGCTCTGATTAATGGCATCAACTATTCGCCACTAGATCCCATAGGGAGGGTGGGCAACTGTTGCCTGATGGGTGGGCGTTGGGGAAGAGCTCTGTGAAAATCTGCCAATTGAATTGTGATAAAGCGTTAGCAGCAGCTTTAGACCCCTCAGCATCGTGGCTAGCGCGGACCCATACATTGTGTTTTAGGCACAGGAATGCTAGCCGGCGTAGTAGGGCTAGCACTGGGAGAGACGATGATGCCATCTTATTAATGCAGTGCGCTAGGCTGGTGTTTTTTGTTATGAAGCGTATATTTTTGTTAGCCAGGCGCGCGCCCCATATTTCTATTGCTACCACTATTGGGAAGAAAAATTATTTTCAGGGCTAGATGCAGCTAAAAATTATTATTAATTTCAAAGCTGGTGGAGCTTGGTATAGATGGCCTAATACAATGAGTAACACACACTGCTACAAGCCCAAATATTTTTTCAGAGCTAGATGCAGATAAAAAATATTTTTAATTTGCAACCTGGTGGAGGTTAGTATAGATGGACTAATAGAACAAGTCCCACACACTGCTACAAGCTGAAATATTTTTTCAGAGCTAGATACAGAAAAAAATTATATTGAATTTGCAACCTGGTGGAGGTTAGTATAGATGGACTAATAGAACAAGTCCCACTCACTGTTACAAGCCGAAATATTTTTTCAGAGCTAGATGCAAAAAAAATTATATTGAATTTGCAACCTGGTGGAGTTTAGTATAGATGGACTAATAGAACAAGTCCCACACACTGCTACAAGCCGAAGCCCAAATATTTTTTCAGAGCTAGATGCATAAAAAAATTATATTGAATTTGCAACCTGGTGGAGGTTAGTATAGATGGACTAATAGAACAAGTCCCACACACTGCCACAAGCCGAAATATTTTTTCAGAGCTAGATGCAGAAAAAAATTATATTGAATTTGCAACCTGGTGGGGGTTAGTATAGATGGACTAATAGAACAAGTCCCACATGCTGCTACAAGCTGAAATATTTTTTCAGAGCTAGATGCAGAAAAAAATTATATTGAATTTGCAACCTGGTGGAGTTTAGTATAGATGGACTAATAGAACAAGTCCCACACACTGCTACAAGCCGAAGCCCAAATATTTTTTCAGAGCTAGATGCAGAAAAAAATTATATTGAATTTGCAACCTGGTGGAGGTTAGTATAGATGGACTAATAGAACAAGTCCCACACGCTGCTACAAGCCGAAATATTTTTTCAGAGCAAGATGCAGAAAAAATTATATTGAATTTGCAACCTGGTAGAGGTCAGTATAGATGGACTAATAGAACAAGTCCCACACACTGCTACAAGCCGAAATATTTTTTCAGAGCTAGATGCAGAAAAAAATTATATTGAATTTGCAACCTGGTGGAGGATAGTATAGATGGACTAATAGAACAAGTCCCACACACTGCTACAAGCCGAAGCCCAAATATTTTTTCAGAGCTAGATGCAGATAAAAATTATATTGAATTTGAAACCTGGTGGAGGTTAGTATAGATGGACTAATAGAACAAGTCCCACACGCTGCTACAAGCCGAAATATTTTTTCAGAGCTAGATGCAAAAAAAATTATATTGAATTTGCAACCTGGTGGAGTTTAGTATAGATGGACTAATAGAACAAGTCCCACACACTGCCACAAGCCGAAATATTTTTTCAGAGCTAGATGCAGAAAAAAATTATATTGAATTTGCAACCTGGTGGGGGTTAGTATAGATGGACTAATAGAACAAGTCCCACACGCTGCTACAAGCCGAAATATTTTTTCAGAGCTAGATGCAGAAAAAAATTATATTGAATTTGCAACCTGGTGGAGGTTAGTATAGATGGACTAATAGAACAAGTCCCACACACTGCTACAAGCCGAAGCCCAAATATTTTTTCAGAGCTAGATGCAGAAAAAAATTATATTGAATTTGCAACCTGGTGGAGGTTAGTATAGATGGACTAATAGAACAAGTCCCACACGCTGCTACAAGCCGAAATATTTTTTCAGAGCAAGATGCAGAAAAAATGATATTGAATTTGCAACCTGGTAGAGGTTAGTATAGATGGACTAATAGAACAAGTCCCACACGCTGCTACAAGCCGAAATATTTTTTCAGAGCTAGATGCAGAAAAAAATTATATTGAATTTGCAACCTGGTGGAGTATAGTATAGATGGACTAATAGAACAAGTCCCACACACTGCTACAAGCCGAAGCCCAAATATTTTTTCAGAGCTAGATGCAGATAAAAATTATATTGAATTTGAAACCTGGTGGAGGTTAGTATAGATGGACTAATAGAACAAGTCCCACACGCTGCTACAAGCCGAAATATTTTTTCTGAGCTAGATGCAGAAAAAAATTACATTGAATTTGCAACCTGGTGGAGGTTAGTATAGATGGACTAATAGAACAAGTCCCACACACTGCTACAAGCCGAAGCCCAAATATTTTTTCAGAGCTAGATGCAGATAAAAGCTATATTGAATTTGCAACCTGGTGGAGGTTAGTATAGATGGACTAATGGAATGATGCTATGCCCAAAAGGTTTTACTTCACTAGGTGCAGTAAAAAAATTGGTATTCTATACACAGGTGGTGTAGCTTGCAACACAGATAGGCTTCTCCACTGACTAACACACATTGCAAGAGGCCAAAAAGGATTTGCTTTGCTAGATTTAGCCAAATGCTGTGAAAAAACTTGCACAGCACTGGCACAGACCTGGCTGGCAAAAAGTGATAGGAACTGATGTAACCTATCCCTCAAAAGGACTGCAATTACAATTAGTCTTTACTCCCAACCTATCTATTTAAGAGCACAGACCTGCCTGATAAAAGTGATAGGAACTGATGTAACCTAGCCCTGAAAAGGAATGAAATTACAATTAGTCTTTACTCCCAACCTGTCTATTTAAGAGCACAGACCTGCCTGATAAAAGTCATAGGAAATGATGTAACCTAGTCCTTAAAAGGACTGCAATCACAACTATTCCCTACTCCAAAGCTATCTGTAGATTTGTGCGAAAATTGGCTTGAAATTCACAATGTATAGCGCACACAGCAACAGCGGTGCCGTCTAACATGCAGCTGCAGCAGTGAGAAAATGGTGGCGACGGGGAAAATGGCTGGGTCTTGTAGGGCAAGGACATGTGACATACACAGCCAATGACACATGCCCTTGCTTGTGTGAAAAAAAGCAGTTCGCTCCGTGTGTGCGCTGCTGATAGGCTGACAGACTGCACCTCCCCACTGTAAATGCGGGAAAGAGAAAAAAAAATGGAGATCTTCATTATTCCTGCAGAGATCCATTCCCTGCCCCTCCCCCCGCCCCGCTGAACACTCAAACTGCGTATTAACATTAATTTTCGGCATTTCTGAGAAAAAATCCAGTTATGATTTTGGTGCACGAACAGTTATCGAACATAACCTCGAACAGCCGAATTTTTTTCAAATCGTTTGTGTTCGCCGAACGGCTCGAACACCGCCCAAAACAGCTCGAATTTGAGATTGGCGAACAGTTCGATTCGAACACTGCTCATCTCTAAACAAGACCTACCATACTACCATATACTGGGAACACCCCACAAGACCTACCATACTACCATATACTGGGAACACCCAACAAGACCTACCATACTACCATATACTGGGAACACCCCACAAAATCTACCATACTACCATATACTGGGAACACCCAAGATCTACCATGCTACCATATACTGGGAACTCCCCACAAGACCTATCATGCCACCATATACTGAATACACCCCACAAGACCTAGCATACTACCATATATAGGGAACACCCCACAAGACATACCATACAACCATTTACTGGACTGGGAACACCCAATAAGATGTACCATACTACCATATACTGGGAACACCCCACAAGATCTTCCATACTACCATTGAGCGTTAATGTGAATGTGAAGCCTGCAGCCTTGAACAATGGTCACAATGTAACTAGTAACAATTACTGAAGATGTACTAAAGTGAAATTATACTGAAGACCTATATGTTCTCTGTGATTGCCGGTGTAGTGACTTGAGCATGTGCTGGGTAACTTTATAGAAAATGTATAATCAGAAATTATATATTGTTTAAATCAAGTTTTATATTAAATCTATTTTTTAAGAATGTTTTATATACATTTTTAACATTTTTCATATCACTATATAAAAAAAAATTCTGAATTGTGCATTACTCACTCTGTTCCTTATTTTAGGTTGTTCTGCACACAAAACATTTTAGCAGTCTCATTACCATCACAGACAGGATTACAATGACTGATAGGTGATAGCACTACTATATAGTAGATAGCACAGGATAAACCATTCACAATAGATGATTTCACAGCTCACCTCCCCCTCCTGTACAATGAGTGATAACACCTCTATATACAATAGATAATACAGGATCCACCATTCATAATAGGTGATATCACAGCTCACCTCCTCCTCCTCCTGTACAATGACTGAGAACACCTCTATATACAGTAGATAACACAGGATCCACCATTCACAATAGGTGATGTCACAGCTCTCCTCCTCCTGTACAATGACTGATAACACCTCTATGTAACATCCCTGGCGGCATGCTTGCATGGTGCATCATCTCTCACCATGCAAGACCGCAATCTTACCCTTCAGTCCAGCCTGCAAGCCGTGCTCCATTTCATGCTGTGTGCATTCCTCTTGACTGTCTGCTTAGGGCGGCGTCCCGGTTACTTCCTGATTATTATAGCTGCTGTGGGCACACCCCTAATGCATCTCCAGCTTATTGCTGTCAGTCACTGGATATTTAAACCCCCTTCACTCAGAAGGAGGTGCCTGTGCAACACCTTCACTCAGTTTGTTCTTGCAACTGTATTGCCAGGTCCTGTCCTCTTATCTGTGTCTTCTAGTCTGTGTCCGCCATCTCTGGGGGCTGTATACCCAGACCTGTTACCTGTGTCTTCTAGTCCGTCTCCGCCTTCTCTGGGGGCTGTATACCCAGACCCGTTTCTATATCTCGTTGCAGTAGCAGTTCCTGTCTGAACTGTCTCCTAGTCTGTTACTTGTTTTGTCTTTATGTCCGTACCCTCCCTTTTCCTGCATTAACTGAACCTGCACCTAGCTCCAATTCGTTGTCTCTGTACTTCTGTTTGTGAGTTTGGTGTCCACTCGCTACTTCATTGCAAGTACCTTGTGTGTATTTGGTTCTGCTCCTTCTGTTTCTCTGCCTTTGTGTTTACCTTCTGTGTTCTAGCTTTCTTCCTGTGTTTTCTAGTCTGTTCCATGTGAACAGAGCCCTGTCTTGTCTACCTGCGGTTCCGCCTTGTTCTGCTTGTTTACCGCAACTGCGGCTTTGCTCCGCTCTGCCTTGTCTACCACACCAGCGGTTTAGCTCCGCTCTGCTTGTTCTCCGCGTCTGCGTTTTTTTGCTCTGCTTTGCTTGTCTACCGCATCTGCGGGTTTTGCTGTGCTCAGCTTTGTCTACCGCATCTGCGGTTTTGCTCTGCTTTGCTTGTCTACCGCATCTGCGGGTTTTGCTCTGCTCAGCTTTGTCTACCGCATCTGCGGTTTTGCTCTGCTTTGCTTGTCTACCACATCTGCGGGTTTTGCTCTGCTCAGCTTTGTCTACCGCATCTGCAGTTTTGCTCTGCTTTGCTTGTCTACCGCATCTGCGGGTTTTGCTCTGCTCAGCTTTGTCTACCGCATCTGCGGTTTTGCTCTGCTTTTGCTTGTCTACCGCATCTGCGGGTTTTGCTCTGCTTTGCTTGTCTACCGCATCTGCGGGTTTTGCTCTGATTTGCTTGTCTACCGCATGTGTGGGTTTTGCTCTGCTTTGCTTGTCTACCGCATCTGCGGGTCTTGCTCTGCTTTTGCTTGTCTACCGCATCTGCGGTTTTGCTCTGCTTTGCTTGTCTACCGCATCTGCGGGTTTTGCTCTGCTCAGCTTTGTCTACCGCATCTGCGGTTTTGCTCTGCTTTTGCTTGTCTACCGCATCTGCGGGTTTTGCTCTGATTTGCTTGTCTACCGCATCTGCGGGTTTTGCTCTGCTCAGCTTGTCTACCGCATCTGCGGGTCTTGCTCTGCTCAGCTTATCTACCGCATCTGCGGTTTTGCTCTCTGCCTAGTCTACCGCTCCGGCGGTTCCTTTCTGCTTTGCCATGTTCACCACACCTGCGGTTTAGTTTTGCTCTGCTAGCTCACCGCTCCAGCGGTTCCTCTTTGCGCTGTCTTGTTCACCGCACTTGCGGTTTAGTTCTGCTTTGCCTTGTCCTCCGCTCCGGCGGTTTCGCTTTACTCTACTTATCTACCACATCTGCGGTTTTGCTCTCTGCCTAGTCTACCGCTCCGGCGGTTCCTTTCTGCTTTGCCGTGTTCACCGCACCTGCGGTTTAGTTTTGCTCTGCTAGCTCACTGCTCCAGTGGTTCCTCTTTGCGCTGTCTTGTTCACCGCACTTGCGGTTTAGTTCTGCTCTGCCTTGTCCTCCGCTTCGGCGGTTTCGCTTTATTCTACTGGTTTACCGCATCTGCGGCTCTTTTCCTGTCTCCTAGTCTGTATTGGACTCTATCCAGCTTGCGCTCCAACCTACTAGTATCCACCTGTCCGCACTCCAGCTGTGCTTGCTAGTACCCCATCTGTCTGCATACTAGCTTTGCTTACTAGTACCCCCCCTGTCAGCATACCAGCTGTGCCTGCCAGTGCCCACCTGTCTGTATGCCAGCTTAACCTGCCTGTTCCTGCATTCTCCGGTGTGGGTCAACAGTCGTTAGCCGCCGTGCGACCTTGGTAGGATCGGGTTGATACTTAGTTACGCCCCTCCAGGCACTCCTCGGTTCATGGTACAGTGGAATCACTAATCATGCTCACGCCAGTCAGTCCGGGCGTGAGCGTAACACTCTATATATAGTAGATAACACAGAATCCACCATTCACAATAGATATCACAGCTCACCTCCCCCTCCTGTACAATGAGTGATAACACCTCTGTATACAGTGGACAACACAGGATCCACCATTCACAATAAGTGATGTCACAGCTCACCTCCTCCTTCTGTACAATGACTGATAACACCTCTATATACAGTAGTTAACAGAGGATCCACCATTCACAAGAGGTGATGTCACAGCTCACCTCCTCCTCCTGTACAATGACTGATAACACCTCTATATACAGTAGACAAAACATGATGCACTTTTCACAATAGGTGATGTCACAGCTCACCTCCTCCTCCTCCTGTACAATGACTGATAACACTACTATATAGTAGATAACACAGGATCCACCATTCACAATAGATGATGTCACAGCTTACATCCTCCTCCTGTACATTGACTGATAACACCTCTATACACAGTAGACAACACAGGATGCACTTTTCACAATAGGTGATGTCACAGCTCACCTCCTCCTCCTCCTGTACAATGACTGATAACACTACTATATAGTAGATAACACAGGATCCAGCATTTACAAGAGGTGATGTCACAGCTCACCTCCCCCTCCTGTACAATGATTGATAACACCTCTATATACAGTAGACAACACAGGATGCACTTTTCACAATAGGTGATGTCACAGCTCACCTCCTCTTCCTCCTGTACAATGACTGATAACACTACTATATAGTAGATAACACAGGATCCACCATTCACAATAGGCGATGTCACAGCTCACCACCTCCCCCTCCTGTACAATGACTGATAACACCTCTATATACAGTGGATAACACAGGATCCACCATTTACAATAGGTGATATCACAGCTCACTTCCTTCCTCTCCTGTACAATGACTGATGACATCTCTATATACAGTAGATAACACAGGGTCCACCATTCACAATAGGTGATATCACAGCTCACCTCCTCCCTTTCCTGTTCAATGACTGATAACACTTCTATATACAGTAGATGATACAGGATCCACCATTCACAATAAGTGATGTCTCAGCTCACCTCCTCCTCCTCCTGTACAATGACTGATAACACCTCTATATACAGTAGATCACACAAAATCCACCATTCACAATAGGTGATATCACAGCTCTCCTCCTTCCCCTCCTGTACAATGACTGAGAACACCTCTATATACAGTAGATCACACAGGATCCACCATTCACCACAGGTGATGTCTCAACTCACCTCCTCCTCCTGTACAATGACTGATAACACCTCTATATATATATGTTTAGGTTAAGAAAATAAATTGGCGTCAATGCTGAAATATTGATCATTTAATGAACACAGAATGGTCAGATTTTGGCAAGACAAAAGTTTTAAAAATCTTAAAATACAAATATATGTTGCATAACATTTATGAATGAAGTTGTGGTGTTATTAGAGTCATATTTAATATTTTGTGTGACTTCCATGAGCTTGAAGGACTGCATCCATGCGGTTCAACAATGATTCATACAATTTATTAATGAAGTCATCAGGAATAGCAGAGAATGCAGTCTTACATGCCTCACAGAGTTCATCTAGATTCTTTGGTTTTGTCTTCCAAGCTTCCTCTTTCATCCTACCCCAAACCTGCTCAATGATGTCCATGTCTGGTGACTGGGCTGGACAGTCCTTCAGCACCTTGATCTTTTTTGCCTGGAGGAACTTTGTTGTAGAGATGGATGTATGAGATGGAGCACCATCCTGCTGCAGAATTTTACCCCTTTTATGATTTGGAATGTAAGAGGTAGCTAATACTTCTTGATATTTTAGTCTATTGATATTGCCTTCCACCTTGCAAATGTTCGCACACCCCCATACTGAATGTAACCCCAGACCATGATCTTTCCACCACCAAATTTAACTGTTTTCTGGGTGTATTTTGGATCCATACGGGCTCCAGTAGGTCTCCTGCAGTATTTGCAGTGGCTGTGGTGTAATTCTACTGAAGATTCATCAGAGAAATCCACCTTCTGACACTTTTCCAGCGTCCATCTGTTTAGCAGGCTGTGGGACTTTGCAAATGCCTTTTATTTAGTGCTGGCTTCTGGGCACTGATTTGACCATGGAGGCCATTTCGAGACAGAATCCTACAAACTGTTCTAGTTGACACAGGGACTTGAGGTGACCAGGCCTGTTGGAGCTCTGCTGCAGTGGAAGAGGGGCTTGCTTTGGATTTTCTAACCAACAAACGTTCCTCCTGAGCAGTTGCCTTGCGGGGTCTGCCGGACCTGGGCTCGTCAAACACATCTCCAGTCTCTTCAAATCTTTTTTTAATTCTTTGTACTTGACGCTGATACACATTAAAGGTGCCAGCCACCTCTGCAGTGGATCTGGTCTTCAGCCTCTTGATAATCAAGGCTTTGGTCGCAGGGTGGATGTTTGGCTTGTCAGAGCTCAAGTTGCAGTTCAAGTGAAGGTCTCTGGTGCTGGGTTTCTTCCTATACACACCCACTAATTAACCGATCATTTACTGAGCACTAGTGAGGATGTAAACTAGGATTGAGTGCATTATACTGTATGACCAGGCGACAAAACTTTTGTCTTGCCAAAATCTGACCATTCTGTGTTCATTAAATGATCAATATTTCAGCATTGATGCCAATTTTTTTTCTTAACCTAAACCAAATTTGGGAGGGTTTCAGCTTTCAAAAGAGTAATTTATAAAACCAATGGATGAATTTAACGTCAGATTATAAGCTTTTATTTACAAAACATGGATAAGTGACATAACTTCTGTGAAATCACAGCTCACTTCCTCCTCCTGTACAATGACTGATAACGCTTCTATATGCAGTAGATAACACAAGATCCACCATTCACAATAGGTTATATCACAGCTCACCTCCTCCCCCTTCTGTACAATGACTGATAACACCTCTATATACAGTAGATAACACAGGATCCACCATTCACAATAATACTGTTTGGAAGGCTATGTGGGGCCATCATACAGTGTGGAGGTTTGTGTGGGGTCCATCAAACTGCAGGGAGAGCTATGTGGGGGCCATTATGCTGTTTGGAGGGCTGTGTGGGGGCTATTATACTGTATGGAGGGCTGTATGGGGGCCATCATACTGTGTAGAGGGCTGTGTTGGGATCACAGTTGGGGCATCATACTGTGATGGGGTCACCATACTTTGCCGGGGTGGTACAGTACAATTATCATACTGTGTGTTAAGAAGTTCACTGTGGGGGTATCATACTGTGTTTGGGGGGCACTTTTGTGGGAATCATACTTTATGAGTGGGGGCATTGAAAAGGGAATCTAGGGGCTTCAATAGAAGAAAAATGACTTAGCCAAAGCTGCATAGTTGTGAGATATGATCTTCTGTGACGCTGCCGAATATTTTTTTGGGTGTGGGGTGGGCAATTAGAACTTCTGCTATGTAGTCCTATGATTTCTATGTACGCCCCTGATAATTGCTGACATTTCCTGTAATCTGCCGCTGTATTTTCAGTATTGCGTATAGATGGGTACAGGGCAGGAATTTAATGACAGGCATCAGCTTTACGGCACTACTGGAGACATATACGCAGGATATTAATGCTATTTATAACTCAGATTAGATCCTGTATGCAGCTCTCCTACACTGCCTGGTCACTGCGGAAGGGGCGGTTTTCCATCTGTTCCTGAACCCAGATTGAGTCTATTGACACTCATCTAATCATTAACTTCCATTCATTTCAGCTGCCATAAAGCTCACAAACCATGCTGTACTACCAATACAGACAATACAGCAAGGAAGTGTGTTGTGTCTGCGGTATGGTCATCCCTAGGGAAGTTGTTCAAAATAAATATAAGGTATTAATCCCATTATTTCTCTTCTACGGACTTGCATCTAAATGGTGACTGTCACTTTAACAAACTTTGTATAAATCAATAGTGCATGCAAATGTAGGGAACCCATTAAGAAATATGCTTCTTTCTCCACTTATGAATCAATTCTTCTCCTCTGCCTCCTAAACTTATCATTCACTCGGAAATGTACTAAATCCTCATCATGGTCAGAATAGGATGGACTGCCAGCTCACTGAGGGGTCAGATTACAGCTACCTGTTGAAGTCTATGAAGAAGGGAGAAGGAGGGTGGAGAAGAGTGAGAGAAAGGTAGGTACTGCCTAATGCTGCTGCTTTCTATAAGTGTTTTATCTCAACCCAGAGCTGGATTCACAGTCACACTGCTCGGTACTGCTATATGACGTCCTCCAAGCATCTGCTGCTGCTTCATAATTTATGCTATATAGAGACAGGAGAGCAGGAATCCCTCATGTTTGTGTGTGTTGTGTATGGGAGACATCATAGCAGCTTGTCTCCACGCACTAATAGAGAACCTTAATACAACCCCAATTCCCAAAAAAAAAGCTGGGAGAAAGAAAACAAGAATGCAATGGTTTTGGAAATGTTTTATCGTTATATTTTACAACAGAACATAAATCACAGATCAGAAGTAGGACGTTGGACAATTCTCCATTTCATTTGAAAAAAAAACAAATTAATTTAAAAATTGATGGCAGCAAAACATCTCAAAATAAGTTTGGACAGGGTAAAAAAAAAAAAGACTGGAAAAATAAGTGGTGCTAATGAATAACAGCTGAAAGGTCAATTTTCATCTAAATCGCATGACTTCAAAGGAGTATGTTAGAGAGGCAAAGTCTCCCAGAAGCAAAGATGGTTGGAGGTGACCAACAACTACATCTAAAAATTGTGGAACAATTTCAGAAAAAAACGTTCCTCAACGTGCATTTGCAAAGATTTTTAAATATCTCAAGATCTGCAGAACATAATATCATCAAAAGATATAGAGATTCTGGAGAAATCTCTGGACATTCCTGAAATTGGGAATGTACATTCAGAGCTGCTAATGATGATCTGTCTTATAACACTATCTTCAGTACCAAATAGTTTTCATTGGGAAGTACTAAAACTATTTGCAGACAGCAAGCGCTGGTAATTGTCAGGCTGAACCCATGATGTCATCTGTCCCCAGGAACCATACTTCATTCTGTAATCAATTCCACCCCACACCCATGACAGTGACTGGTTTTTATGACAGCTTTACGACTTCCATCTAGCTTCATTTCCTAACATATCTGATGGAAATAATAATCTCAGTTCATTGACTTTACAGTGCTGAGTGCTAACAAGCAGATAATACATGGAAAGCAGAAGGGTGGCACAGCGGTAGCACGAAGCTTCCGGACCTCAACACAAAAGCTGAAACGTCAGCCACAGGTTTACCATGTAGAAGATGAACGTTTTGGACATCAAAGTCCACTAGCAAATGTTACCTATGCTCCCTCTACAGCTACGCCCCAGGACAGCAATGATGGTGGAACTGTGATTGGCGTTCTTGACATTTGATGTTAGTACCTTGGGTTTTATTCCATCTAGGGTTTAAAATCATTTGTAATCTTTATTGAATTAAAGGGGTTGTCCAGTACTAGGACAACTGCTTATTGATTTTAAATGTTAGGCCCCGATAAAATAGAAAAGCCTATGCTCACCTCCCGTGCCAGCGCCGATGGGGTGGTGTCGGCACTCGCGGTCCCGGGGCCCCCGTGCGGTTGTATGACTGGACAAGTGTATCAGTGGACAAAATGCGACTTAGCAAAACATTCTGTCACAAAACAAAAAATTAACTATAAACTCTGACCACCCAGATGAAGAGGGCAACTCCCCTGTAGGATGAAGTGGCATTGGAGTGCCGTCCTTTCACTAATCAAGGTCTTAACACGTTACCAAAATCATCACCATCATTATCAAATGCTGTAGACCACTAGACACTGCAGGTCAACTCAATGCCGGTGGACTTCTCTAAAGCTTCCACTGGTGTCTCCCGCTTTGGCTAAATAGAAGGTAATGGAAGGTAAGGATACAGAGAAGGCATGAGTCACCCTGGGACTGTCTACCTTGTGTCCACTCCTGAGGATGGGAACTGTGTGTCCTCCTGCCAAGCTTAAAATTCTTCTGCCCACAGGTGCTCAAGGATTAATCCGAAGTGTAACTTATCCCCGAGGATGAAAATGTGAAGGAACCACTGCGAAAGCTCCGTCTTCAAATTCTGTGTTCCATATGATGATGTTTCAGGAGTTTCATCCGCACTTTCGTTGACATTGGTGGATTTGCCCCTCGTGTCTGCCTGTCAAGGAAGAAGGAGAGTGAGAGACTCCAGCAGCAGAATAGTGAGTGCAGCTCTAGAGTATAATACAGGATGTAACTCAGGATCAGTAATGTATGTACATAGTGCCTGCACCAGCAGAATAGTGAGTGCAGCTCTGGAGTATAATACAGGATGTAACTCAGGATCAGTAATGTAATGTATGTACACAGTGACTGCACAAGCAGAATAGTGAGTGCAGCTCTGGAGTATAATACAGGATGTAACTCAGGATCAGTACAGGATCAGTAATGTAATGTATGTACACAGTGACTGCACCAGCAGAATAGTGAGTGCAGCTCTGGAGTATAATACAGGATGTAACTCAGGATCAGTACAGGATCAGTAATGTAATGTATGTACACAGTGACTACACCAGCAGAATAGTGAGTGCAGCTCTGGAGTATAATACAGGATGTAACTCAGGATCAGTACAGGATCAGTAATGTAATGTAGGTGCACAGTGACTGCACCAGCAGAATAGTGAGTGTTGCTCTGGAGTATAATACAGGATGTAACTCAGGATCAGTAATGTAATGTATGTACACAGTGACTGCACCAGCAGAATAGTGAGTGCAGCTCTGGAGTATAATACAGGATGTAACTCAGGATCAGTACAGGATCAGTAATGTAATGTAGGTGCACAGTGACTGCACCAGCAGAATAGTGAGTGTTGCTCTGGAGTATAATACAGGATGTAACTCAGGATCAGTAATGTAATGTATGTACACAGTGACTACACCAGCAGAATAGTGAGTGCAGCTCTGGAGTATAATACAGGATGTAACTCAGGATCAGTAATGTAATGTATGTACACAGTGATTGCACCAGCAGAATAGTGAGTGCAGCTCTGGAGTATAATACAGGATGTAACTCAGGATCAGTAATGTAATGTATGTACACAGTGACTGCACCAGCAGAATAGTGAGTGCAGCTCTGGAGTATAATACAGGATGTAACTCAGGATCAGTAATGTAATGTATGTACACAGTGACTGCACCAGCAGAATAGTGACTGCAGCTCTGGAGTATAATACAGGATGTAACTCAGGATCAGTACAGGATCAGTAATGTAATGTATGTACACATTGACTGCACCAGCAGAATGGTGAGTGCAGCTCTGGAGTATAATACAGAATGTAACTCAGGATCAGTAATGTAATGTATGTACAGAGTGACTCCACCAGCAGAATGTTGAGTGAAGCTCTGGAGACTTAACATCTCATCTAGATTAGATCTTATCATAATCTGTAGTATGATACTCAATAGTGGGGATACTTACCTCAAACAATTGTTTTAGCAAAGATGAAACCAACAGCACTAGGACTTTACCTCCTGTCGGCTCAGTCAGGCTTTTTTTAAATGTCGGCAGACGGTCAATTATAGTCAATGCCAACTAAACTGCAATGTGAAAAATACACTATAAAGAGGACGTACAGATTGGAAAGATGTCCCCGTAACGATCTGTCTTTCTCCTAACTTTCTCTGCATTTTATGTGCTTCCAGCAAATGTAGCATGACTTTATTTTCCATGAGCTCCCGGGGAAATCGACATCTCCCTGCTGCTCTGGGAAAGATTACGACACGCAGCAAATTTTCATTCTCCAACCTCATTTCCCATGGTCATTTTCCACAATCAATTCCTGGTCATGTGTGACTTGTACAGTGAAATGGGTTATTGCACAACGTCACTGCTGCAGGTTTACCGGCGAGCAGATGCCTGGCAGGTACGTTCAGTTCTGCTGCGTTAATGGCCCGGAACTGGACGGCGAGTTACAGCTCTATATTTACCAGGGTATTGTAGGCCTGGTAATCTGTTTAAGGGTATGTGCACACGATGTAGAAATGAAGCAGAAAATTTCTGCATCTCCCTGGCAGAAAAAACGCATGCAGATTGTGCATGCGTTTTTCCTGCAGAATACATGCGGATTCACATGCGTTTCTGCATGCAGATTGACAAGCGCTTTCCAGGCGATTTTAGCATCACCTGGAAAGTGCTTGACAACTAGATCACACTATATAAATCCATGCAAACAGCATGGATTTATATAGTGTGACCCGAGAGAGTGTATATACTTACCTCCGATGGCCCGCGCTGTCCTGCTTTACACTCCGTTCTCCCGGCTGCTGGCAACTTTGAATTGAAAGACCTGCCGACGTCAGCGTCACGTGACCCGTCACATGACTCTGACGTCAGCGCAGGTCCTTCAACTCACTGCAAGTGCCGGGAACAAAGCAGGAGCGCTGCGCGGGCCAACAGAAGGTAAGTATACATTTATTTTTTATTTTATTCTTGTTTTACAGCTTTTTAATGGTACCTGGGTGTGGATGAGACTCTCCTCTCCTCCACACCCGGGTACCATCCGCACATTAGAACGCGCCAATAACGCAAGTACAGATGCAGTCTTGCGGAATTGGCGCGTTCTAATGCAAGTCAATGGCGGCGAAAACGCAGCGCTTACGCAAAATTAATTGACATGCTGCGGATTTTTGAGCGCAGCGTTTACGCTGCGGAAAAATCCGCATCATGCGCACAGCACATGCGGATTTCAATTGGGGAACATTGCTGCCCTTCTACCATGCGTTTTTCATGCGTTTCCGCGGCGTTTACGCAACTGCAAAAACGCCGCGGAAACACATTAAATACGCATCGTGTGAACTCAGCCCAAGTAGAAGGGATCAGTCAATAGAGGCTGGAGAGCAACTTATATGTCAAAGTATAATGCGGGGAAAAATCAACAGCTTCTATGTGAGTTGTGACATTGGTGGGAATGAACACAGTGTAATGCTTCCTTTCCCCTGTGGTGGCGCTGCAGGAAAACTGATCACTTACAGGCAGATTTCCCCATAAAATAACTGATCGCTTGGGATCTGTCTAATATCTTAGGAGCTCCATTTTATGATGATTCATTAAAAAGCAACACTGCAGTGATCCAGAGTCAACGTCATAGCTATAGGGGGTACAAATGTAGACCAAAGTTACGTCGGCCACGTAAGGAGTTGACCGTTTTATAAATGTTACATACTAAGCGGTCATATTGCTTCAGATTTGAATTGGGGTCCAGGAGGTTCTAGTACTACCACTGGAATATATGTAGAATCTGACGATAGTTAGCAAGTGCCAGAAAAGTCGCTTGATAATTATCATAACCTAATATCATAAAGGCCACAACATGTGCATGGGATTTCTGAAGTTCTTATTATTCGCACAGTTTATTTATTTAGCTCATGCAATGACTCGTCTTATTTTAGCGATTAAGATGTTTGTCAGCAACATCCACTGATTGTCACCAGCAGTAATGAAGTGCTTGTAAAAGTCGCTTGCTAATTATCTGAACTACTCCTCCTAATGATCATTAATTACAGCGATAGTGCACCCAGTAGACTTCATCTTTTGTTGTATTTTTTTTCCACTTGGATCCATTTAAAGGCTAAAATTTCATTTGCACGACTGTAAGCAAACTTCTAAATGTGCCTACGTCTCTCTATAATATGTGATCTCAAAAGTTTCCAAAATAGCAACACATTTCTTTTAATTCCGCAGCCAGTTCCTTTAATATAGATGTGCATCCTTAAAAGGATTTTCCTAAATTCCTAGGAGAAACATATTTTTAAATATGGCCATTTAAATTAATATTATAGGAGATAAGTTGCTGATTCTTGGGACCCCTGGTCACAACAACGAGGTTGTGATGAATGGTAGCAGAGAGATCCCACATGAACCTTGTCAGCCTGGTGGAGCTGCCACCAGTTTCTATTAGGTATATGTCCCCGGTGCGTTAACCGGAATTATATCGGGCCATAAACCTGCCTCGGTAGAATGAGGATTAAGCCGAAAAACAGATGTGTGGGTTCGTGGATCGAGATAAAAGAGCAGCCCATGGTTAAATTAAATATTTAATCGCCTTAAGGGCACACTAGACATTACACTATATACGTAAGGGTTATACATACATAATGGTCAGAGATGCAAACACAATAGTAGTGGTACAAAACATATAAGAAGTTATTGAGAGTCAGCTACCAATCAAATGGAAGGCCTGGCTTGCCGGGGAGGGGCTGCCACATGGGAAGCTTGTGGTCCCCTTTGTTGCCAGACTTCTCTCACATGATGTATCATTGTGACCTCCCAGGAAAAAGACTCAGAGCTAGGGCTGCTGGAGCTCTTAACCCCTCTGGGTCACTCCCCCTCCTACCCCCCTGGCTGGACCTAAATCTCCACCCCTGTGCTCTCTCAGCTAAAAACTCCAAAAGCTAAAATGGACTATACTTTCTTAATGGACGGTCCTAGGGAGCCGGTTCTGGTGTCATCGGATCCAGCAGGGCCCCTGCTACACGTGGAGATGAAATACAGTGGCCCTAGAGGTTTCCGAAAGGCTGTGCCGTGTATCTCCCTATTCCGGCATGCTAGACTGTGTTGGAAGCTAGACTGACATTCCCCATTCTCTTGGGATCTCAAAAATCTAGTTTATGAATAACTGGGACATATAGTATTCCCATAACTCAGTATTGAATTATACTATCTGACACAAAGAGAGCTGCATGGCTGGGGTCCATAGGGGGTCTTCCTGTGGCAGCTCCACAGCTGAAGGTGGGGGTTTTGTCACTTCCTGTCCCTCAGACCCTCCTTTCTTCTTTACCTGCAGAAGTATCCGATTACGGCTGTACACTGTAGATCTGTATAATCCCCTGCCAAACAGGGCACAATGATTGAGATGGGATGATATCTTCAGTATTCTTCACAGGGGTCCTAAATCTCTTGTAAGGGGGCTCTACAAAGCTCCATCTTTAAAGAAGCACTCCCATCAAAGGTTTTATCCTCTTAATATATTGCAATCATCATATTATACAGCACTGTGTACTTACAATTGCTCATTTTGCCTTTCTACCCAGCTAAATCTTCTCTTTTCTCTGCTCCATGTAGAAACAGGAAGTCTCTTGTCCCTGCATTTATCATTC
Source organism: Phyllobates terribilis (assembly GCF_046119375.1). NCBI lineage: Eukaryota > Metazoa > Chordata > Amphibia > Anura > Dendrobatidae > Phyllobates > Phyllobates terribilis. The sequence continues at coordinate 753,553,688 of NW_027362764.1, forward strand.
CCCTCTTCAACTCCTGACTCAGATGTTCTACTCCTCCCCCTGCCAGGGACTTTTGCAGAGACTCATGACTCATACAGGGAAAATTGACCTCCTGTTTCTACATAGAGTTTAGAAGGATTCAACTAGTCAGTTGTTAATCACGTTGTTATGTTCTGCTACCAGAGCTAAGGAAAGAGAGGAGATCTGTCCCTACGATAGAACTCAGCTGAATCCCTACGATGTAACAGGGAACCTGATCCTGCGATCAGACCTGCTAAAGTCCTAAGCTAGTCTGTACGGAGACCTATAGATGTGAGGAAGGAATCCCTACAAGTACTAAGGACTGGGAGGAATATGGGACACCTCCTAACAGAAATAGTAGCAGACAGACGAACAAACAAAATATATAGAACATAGAGGTCCGTAGACCAAGCAAACTAACAGAGTTAGATACAGAGCACAGGCTAGCTAGAAAGTAGTTATACAATGAAGTCCAGCAAAGCCAGAAGGGCGGAGCAGGATTAAATAGGCCAACAAGGTCATGTGACCAGCAAAGGAAAAAACCTAAGAGCAAGGTTCTAACACACGTGATGTCATCGACCAAATGGAAAAGAGAAGAATTAACTGAGTAGAAAGGCAAAATGAGAAATTGTAAGTGCACAGTGCTATATAATATGATGGCTGCAATATACTAAGAGGATAAAAATTTTGATGGGAGGAGGTGGAGGAGGAGGGCTTCTTTAGTGTAACGGAGATGCGCATGTTAAACATCATTGTCTATTGAAGGGCCAATAAAAGCCAAGTACAGCACTCCACTATTTCCAACAGTCCCTTTGTCATTGAATGAAGTGGAGGTCGAGCATGCAAACCTTCATTCCATTTAAGACGAGTCTCCATTCTCAGAGCTCCAGGGCTACATTCTTGGCATCACTTGGAGTCCAAGCCTGAAACTTTTCTTCTTTTAAGGGTTTAATCCTGCTCCACTCACTTCCACATTCAGTTAATATCACATCTACTAATCCCCATTGATCGCGCTCACTCTTCACCAGGTATCAGTAAATGGAACGTCACCTGTCCCGCTCACCTGTCGATGTGAAAGGAAGCAGAGATGGACTGACCCCTTTAAGGACTCCAATTCCTCACAATACAAACTCAATGCTAGACTCTCAGTAAGCTGCAATACACATCACAACCACTGGGTGGTCACATAATTCTATAGAATAAACTTCTCCTGACAGAGTATTGCAAAATTATGTTTTTTTTTCACAGTTTGTCATCTCACACCACTCATCCCAGGATATGTCAAGCCAAGACAAAAAAGTATAGAGGGACACTTCTGTAAGATGGGTGAGCAGCTGATTTTTCTGGGAAAAATATGGGAACATATGATCCTGATCCCCAAGTTTGAGTCCACTGCCATTGTGGCTTTTAGAGGGGGACAGGTAACTACTGATTAAAGTCGACAAGCACCAGCAATGCTGATAACGATCCCACATTATAATATCCTCACCCTATAAGAGAAATACCCCTTATCCCACTGTATAATATCCTCACCCTATAAAAGAGATACCTCATATCCCACAGCATAATATCCTCACCCTATAAGAGAGATACTCCATATCCCACAGTATAATATCCTCACCCTATAAAAGAGATACTCCATATCCCGCAGTATAATATCCTCACCCTATAAGAGAGATACTCCATATCCCACAGTACAATATCCCCACCTTATAAGAGAGATACCCCATATCATATCCCACAGTATAATATCTTCACCCTATAAGAGAGATACCCCATATCCCACAGTACAATATCCCCACCTTATAAGAGAGATACCGAATATCATATCCCACAGTATAATATCTTCACCCTATAAGAGAGATACCCCATATCATATCCCACAGTATAATATCTTCACCCTATAAGAGAGATACCCCATATCTCACAGAGGGGAACACACTCTCGCACTTAGGTTACGTTCACACGTTGCAGAAAATTTGCACTGCAGATTTGGTCACAAATTTTCAGATTTTGTTGTGGATTTCACCCTACTCCATTGCTAATCGTAGGGTGAAATCTGCAGTGAAAATCCACCCAAGAATGCCCATGCTACAGATTATAAATCAGCATCGTGCTTTCAATTTCATGCAGAATTCTTTTGTGTGAATGGGATTTCAAGAACCAAATTAACTTGAATTGGACTGGAAATTGGTGTCCATTTGCAGTGCACAATCTGTAAAGTGTGAACATGGCCTTGAAGTTTCTTCTCCTTTTCTTTCCTGTGATGACTGCTCTTGAGCAGTTCCTTCCTTCCTCCCCACGTAATATTGCTTGCCCGTATGGTATTTCGCATCCCTCTACGGCCTTTCTGTGTAATTACTTTCACCTATCCCTGACTCCCATTTCTGGGAGATGTCCTTTCTTTTATTATTGCCTTTAATAGTTTTATTCTCTCTTTATTGCATTTTCTCACCTTTTGCTCTGACAATACCACAGTTCCTATTAATTGAACCTACGGTTCAGTCTCCAATGGCCCCTGTATCGTTGCCCCCCGGAGGGGGGATGGGGGATTGACTCGTTGCTCGGTCCGAACCTCATAGAGTTTCAATAGATTGATAAACTGCAAAGTAAAGTTTTAGAAAAGCATCGGCTTTTCCTAATGTAGCAGAAATTGTCTCTGCAAAACTCCAGTGTAAATGATTGGTGCTCTCTGCATCTGCTGCTACAGTGCCCACAACTTTGTGACAACTGGCCAACATTTAACCCTTTAAGGTTGCAGCTGATTTTTTTTTTTAATCTCCACATTCGGAAAACCATAACTTTATCTTTCTGTTATTTTAGCTGTATGAAAGGTGGGGTTTTTTGGGGGCAAAATCAGTTGTAATTTCATTTTGGGAACACATAACAATTTTTACAGAGAGGAATGAAAGAAAAAAAAGCCAAAAACCCAAATGTCTCCATACTTTATTAGGGGAATGTATTTTTATGCGTTCACCATTCAGTATATATAATGATAAATTCATTCTACAAGTCTCTATGATTTTGCCGATGTTACATTGAAATGGTTCCTGATGAAGCTGCTGTGTTCGGCGAAACGTGTTGCGCTTTTCTGTCCACCTCTTCCTCGTCTCCAGATATGATTGGTTATTCTGTTTATTTATTTTGTTTTTTTTTCACCCATGGGTTAAGGTCATTATTATTTATATCACTTTTCTACTTTCTCTCCTACCATGCATGGTTTTTCTTATTTTGACTAATATCTCTGTGCCGCTACACACTTCTAGCAAGTTTTTTTCTGCTTCTAATACATAGGTTTTATATACACTTTTGATGTTTTTTTTAATAATTTTTTATCTCTTTCTTATATGTGTTATTTTTTCATAATAAGGTTTCATTTTTGCATGTGCAGTCTACTATTTATGCGTATACTTTTTGTTCTCTATAAATCAAAATGGTTCTAGATGTGTTTTACTACTTTTGCACTCTACTTGTACAGAATAATTTTTCTTTATGTCCCACATTCCATAACCTATACATTTTTATTTTTTCTTTCCACTTATATGCATTTTATTTTTTGTTTTATAACTTTAAGTTTCAACATTTACGTTCAACATTTTCAACATTTTCAACAAACTATGTTTTCCTGTTTTTGAAAGGAGCCATTTTTCAACATGACAACACCAGGCTACATTTTGCTTGAGCTACTCTGAGCAGCCTGCATGGCCTACATGTGATGCTATGGCTGCAGCTTCTCCAGACTTGTCTTCCATCGAGCACATCTGGGATGTCATTGGTTGGCAAATGCAAAGGGAGCTGCCAGTAGAGGATCTTGATGATTTGCCCACATGTCATGTTAGGCCACATGTTGCTCCTGCTACTCTGAGCAGCCTGCATGGTCTACATGTGATACTATGGCTGCAGTGTCTCCAGACTTGTCTTCCATCGAGCACATCTGGGACATCATTGGTTGGCAAATGCAAAGGGAGCTGCCAGCAGAGGATCTTGATGATTTGCCCACATGTCATGTTAGGCCACATGTTGCTCCTGCTACTCTGAGCAGCCTGCATGGTCTACACGTGATACTATGGCTGCAGTGTCTCCAGATTTGTCTTTCATCGAGCACATCTGGGACGTCATTGGTTGCCAAATGCAAAGGGAGCTGCCAGCAGTGGATCTTGATGATTTGCCCAAGTGTATTCAGTGCGGCAGAACCTTCCTCAGATAACCACTAATAATCTCATTGATAGCAACCAAGGCTGTATGTGCCGGGATTTCTACATGTGCCATTCAGACTCCAGACTGAATAAATTGACAGGTTTTGAAAATATTTCAATTATTCCATCATTTACATATCATTAATATATCTCCATCCCGTGATTTCCATAACTCCGCAGCTTTTCCTTCTTGTTGTTACAATTTGAGCATTGAGGAGTGTAGATGTAATTTTTGTATGATACATTCTCTATAAATGTTTTATAGCTTTTGTCTCATCTCGTACCTTTGCCCCTAAATAAAACTTGAAAAATGTTTTATTTACTAGTTTTGAAATAAAAAAAATAAAAAAATCTTTATTATAATTTATTAAATAAGCATCATAAGCTGTAAATAACAGACATATTTGGTATTCTCATAACCAGTCTATTTTTCTCTATTTTTTTTTTTTTTTTTTTTAATAATAAAACTTAATATAAAAGAAATGCTGACTTATGTGTTTGGCAAAATGGCAGCAAAAAATAAGACTTCATATATCGATGTATAAATAAATAAAAAAATAGATTTGCATCCAAATTTTTAATAGTTAGTTGGTTAAGTAACAAACTTTGTGATATTTTTGCAATATCCCGCTTAGCAGAAATGTATTGGAAGTTGCTTTTTTCTCACTGCTGTGTAATCAGTTTTCTCTCTGATTGTTTGCCGTTACCATTAAGAATACATTTTCTTCTCTGCACACGACTATGCATTAGAATTCTGTATCTGTAGCATTAATAGGAAGTTCCACATCTGTAAGGAAATAGGTTAATAATGGCTGATGCTACTATAGGAAGATAGGATATTCTATATTATAATGCTGAGCTGTAACAGGTTGTTTAGTTGAAGGATGACTCTTGCTGCGCAGCATCATGTGCCGACTTTAGGATGACTATGGTAAGTGCCTGCTGTGCTAGTGGTTATATTAGGGGCTGTACATGGAAAAAGCCATGGCTTTTTGGTAAGCGGTGGCCCAACAATTATCCATGTTTGAGGAGTAGCAACAGGTTTGTTGTTTATTAAATAAAGAAGTTATAGATTTTTAACCTCATATCCCAGCCCTTTCCACCTCCTGCCGACTCCAGCTCAAAAATATCTCGCGGATCCGCACATTCCTCAACCATGAATCTGCAAAAACACTAGTGCACGCCCTCATCATCTCCCGCCTCGACTACTGCAACCTCCTGCTCTGTGGCCTCCCTTCCAACACTCTCGCACCCCTCCAATCTATCCTAAACTCTGCTGCCCGACTAATCCACCTGTCCCCCCACTATTCCCCGGCCTCTCCTCTCTGTCAATCCCTTCACTGGCTCCCCATTGCCCAGAGACTCCAGTTCAAAACCCTAACCATGACATACAAAGCCATCCACAACCTGTCTCCTCCATATATCTGTGACCTAGTCTCCCGGTACATACCTGCACGCAACCTCCGATCCTCACAAGATCTCCTTCTCTACTCCCCTCTTATCTCCTCCTCCCACAATCGCATACAAGATTTCTCCCGTGCATCCCCCCTATTGGAACTCTCTACCCCAACATATCAGACTCTCGCCTACCACGGAAACCTTCAAAAGGAACCTGAAGACCCACCTCTTCCGACAAGCCTACAACCTGCAGTAACCCTCGCTCCACCATACCGCTGCATGACCAGCTCTACCCTCACCTACTGTATCCTCACCCATCCCTTGTAGATTGTGAGCCCTCGCGGGCAGGGTCCTCGCTCCTCCTGTACCAGTCGCTGACTCGTTTTTGTTCAAATTATTGTACTTGTTGTTTGCGATGTATACCCCTTTTAAACATGTAAAGCGCCATGGAATTAATGGTGCTATAATAAATAATAATAATAATAATAAATAGCCTTCCAAAAATTATCCTTTTTTCAGATCAGCAACAGGTTTGCTGTTTGGAAAGAGAACAAGCATTGACTTTTCTTTCAACGAGCCATACAAAATCTTTGGAATCAGAAACCGGTTTCTGTTTGTTAAGTTAAGAAGCTATAGTTTTTTTTACAAGTCTTCTAAAAATTATCCCATTTTTGAGAGAAGGAACATGGTTACTGTTTTGAAATTGAAGAAGCAATGGCTTTTTACGAAACGAGAAAAAAATATCCCTTTTTTATGATCAGATTTGGGTTTATGTAGCAGTATAGCTATAAAACAAAATAGACAAGCAGGAGATGCGTGTGCCTGTCTGTTGGCTGTGAAAATTTCGGTGGGAGCAGCTACACAGCATAAAATATGATGGGGCATGCAAAGATTTCCAGCTGTGTAGGGCCAGCGCTGGCAGCTCCAGCAGCAGCAGTACTGTATAACTAAAGAACATAATGGACAGCACAAGATGTATGGGGCTGTCTATAGGCAGCAACAGCCAAAATATATAAAATATGTATTGAATTTATGAGCCTCTCTCACTATTGCTTTTACTCTTTTGTATTCTATTACTATTATGTAAAATGTTATTGTTTTGTTATCATTAGTCATTCCTCATCCTTATGATTCATTTATGTTTTGTTGCTCTCTTCATGTGCTGACCTTGGCATTATTGTTCAAGTGTCATTCTTTTGGAGTTTATATTTATTTCTGTAAAAAGATGATCATTCTTTTCTATATAATTTTGTCCACCCTTCTGATACATGTTCTTATCATTACAGAATACCAAGGTGAACAAGGTCAGGAAGGACCAAAATGTTCTTTTTTTTTTTCCAGTTTTCTGTTTTTCTGTCCTATGCTAAAAGAGTGTTGATTATCATCTTATTTGGAATAATAAGTGTATTATAAGTGCAATTATAAATGCCGTGGTTACTCATGAAAATCTTCCACAGGTGCACAAACGACAGCCTCTTCTGGAAAGTCACCTGAAATGACAGGTAAACTTTAGCACAATGACTTTCTTCATATTCATATGAAAGTGCTGCAAAGTAATGAGTAAATCATTTGGGATCATAAGATTAACAGATTGGTAAAGGAGAAAATCACTAATAAATAGGTGTCTGCTGCCACCATGTGGGACAATATGGGAATGACAGCTTACAGGTCTCATGATTCGTAGTGATACCGAGAATATATCTGGGTTTACACAGCTGAGCTCATCAGGATTCTTGTTGTTTCATTATTATGTCCCCCCCCTCAAAAAAAACATAAAAGACATACAGAAAGACAAAGACATACAGAAAGACAAAAATATCACAGCTGGTGAAGAAAAGCTATCTATCTATCTATCTATCTATCATCTATCTATCTATCATCTATCTATCATCTATCTATCATCTATCTATCTATCATCTATCTATCATCTATCTATCTATTATCTATCTATTATCTATCTATCATCTATCTATCATCTATCTATCTATTATCTATTTATTATCTATCATCTATCATCTATCTATTATCTATCTATCTATCATCTATCATCTATCTATCATCTATCTATCATCTATCATCTATCTATCTATTATCTATCTATCTATCATCTATCATCTATCTATCATCTATCTATTATCTATCTATCTATCATCTATCATATATCTATCATCTATCTATCATCTATCATCTATCTATCTATCATCTATCATCTATCTATCTATTATCTATCTATCAATCCATCTATCTATCATCTATCTATTATCTATCTATTATCTATCTATCTATCTATCTATCATCTATCTATCTTTCTATCTATCTATCATCTATGTATCATATATCTATCTATTATCTATCTATTATCTATCATCTATCATCTATCTATCATCTATCTATCTATTATCTATCTATCTATCATCTATCTATCTATTATATATCTATCTATCTATCATCTATCTATATATCATCTATCTATCATCTATCTATTATCTATCTATCATCTATCTATCATCTATCTATCATGTATCTATCATCTATCTATCATCTATCTATCTATTATCTCTCTATTATCTATCTATCTATCCCTCTATCTATCATCTATCTATCTATTATCTATCTATCTATATATTATCTATTATCTATCATCTATCATCTATCTATCTATTATCTATCTATCTATCATCTATCTATCTATCATCTATGTATCTATCATCTATGTATCTATCTATCTATCTATTATCTATCTATCATCTATCTATCATTTATCTATCTATCTATTATCTATTTATCTATCATCTATCTGTCTATACCGTGTTCCAAATTATTATGTAAATTGGATTTAAGTGTCATAAAGATATAAGTTTTGTTTTTCACATAAACTCATCATGGATCATTTGCGGCTCAGGGTCTTTGGATCACTGCAATCAATCTCAAACACCTGTGATAATTAGTGTGCCACATGAGCCAAATTAAAGGAAAAATACTTAAGAAGGACATTTCACATTATTGAGCAGCCAAAGGTTTCAAGCAATATGGGAAAGAAAAAGGATCTCTCTGTTGCTGAAAGTGTGAAAGAGCGGAATGCCTCAGTGAAGGTATGAAAAAAATTAGATATTTCACAAAAAAACATAAGAGTGATCATCGCACTGTGCAGATAAAGGCATAATGAGGAAGGCTTCTGCTAGACAAATTCATTGGATTAAGAGAGCAACTGCTAAAATACCATTACAAAGCAGGAAACAGGCAATTGAAGCTGAAGCTGGTGGAACACCTGGAGTCCCACAAACTTCAAGGTGTAGGATCCTTCAGAGTCTTGCAGATGTGCACAAAGCTACTATTTGGCACCCCTAAACATTGCTCACAAGCAGAAACCAATGCAGTGGGCCCAGACATACATAAAGACTAACTGGAAAACAGTCTTGTTTACTGATGATCTCCGTGCAATCCTGGATGATCCAGATGGATGGAGTAGTGGATGGTTAGTGGATGGCCACTATGTCCCAACAATGCTGCGATGTCCGCAAGGTGGTGGTGGAGTCATGTTTTTTTGGCTGGGATCATGGGGAGAGAGCTAGCAGGTCCCTTTAGGGTCATTAAAGGTGTGAAAATGACCTTGACAAAGTATATAGAGTTTCTGACCAACCATTTTCATCCATGATACAAAAAGAAGAACTGCGCCATCCTAGCAAAATCATCTTCACGCTGACAATGCCCCATCTCATGCTGCAAAGAAACCTCTAAGCCAATGGCTGCTATGGGCATAACAGGAGAGAATCTCATAGTGCGGCCACCATCCTCCCCTGACCTCAACCGTATTGAGAGTATCCTCAAGCAAAAGATCTATGAGGGTGGGAGGCCGTTCACATCAAAACAGAAGCTCTGGAGGCGACTCTGAGATCTTGCAAAGAAGTTCATGCAGAAACTATCCAAAAACTCACAAGTTCCATAGATGCAAGAATTGTGAAGGCGACATCAAAGAAGGCTCCTGTGTTACATGTAACTTGGCCTGTTATGATGTTCTTCATTTCAGTAACTGTGACCTCTTAATGCTGCAAATTCAACAAATGACCATTCTCAGTTCTTTACAAACTATAAAATGTTTGGAAACTCTGTTGTGCATAAGTTTTTTTAAAACTCCTGTTATTGGGAGGTTTGTCCAATAAAATGAGATTTATCCTCTAACGGTTGATGATTTGACACATTATACTGACGCATCTGCATGGACCATTTAGGTAAATCAGAGAAAAATTGCATTTGCATAAACATTTTGGAAATCTGTGTATTATCTATCTATCTATTTATCTATCTATTCTCTATCATCTATCTATCTATCTATCTATTCTCTATCTATTATCTATCATATATCTATTATCTATCTATTATCTATCTATTTATCTATCATGTTACAATATAGCATTTTGTCTTCTTTTTTCCTTTACACTTCTAGGGTTGATATTACTGAGGTTTCTTTGGTTAACAGTTCATCGATTTTCTGCCAGGTACTAAAAATATTACTGGACCTTTGGGACTCTGAACATAGTAGAAAATAAAATACAGTTTACTCGGCCGCAGACTACGGCCGCCCCTGTCAGCCTTTGTGGGAAATTATAATTATAACATCGCTGTTATTAGACAGTCTCTTTTACCCTTACAACACTGTACTAATGGGTCCAAAACCTCCCATCTACCTGAAGGGCCCTGAGCTTCTGTTCTGACAGTTGACAGCAGACACACAATGTCTTGTTAACAATATATTCTACTGCTACATAGTGTCAACATCATACTTTCATATAGAACCCAAATAACAAGAAGCATTCAAATATTTTTTTAATAAAACACCGACATAACACCATCAAACACTACCCAAATAATATGCAGTACCCAAATAACGCCACAGAGTACCCATAAAATGCTGACAATCAGTGCTCAAACAATACAACTAAACAATGACCAAATAATACCAGTATCCAGTTTCTAAATAATATTAATATATATTGCTCATATGACACTACGATACAGTATTCACATAATGCTTCCATGTAGTTGTAAGTTGTGTACTGGGGTGTGTTCCTCAGAATACAGCGAAGTCACGGGTGAGAAAACCGACTCCTACACAGTTCACTCGCCGTAATTATTTTACTTCGTTATGTGGATGACTCAACCAGATAATAGAAAACATTCAAAACATTACACAGACATTCAACCGGGAGGCTGAGACCCTGTACAGCGTGGCGCCCAAACAATCTGTATCTACTATACTTTTTATAAATCTACCTACTGGCGAGCCTGTCTAAGCTGGCTGCCTGTTACCTGACTGGGACAATTATTTTAGTGTAATGTATGTGTGTCACCCCAGGCCTGGATGCCACAAATATTAAAGGCTGAGTCTGAGAGCAGGAGGGAGGTTCCCTGGTCAGGGACCATTAACATGCAGCACCTCCTGTCCTAGGCCAGTAGGGGGAGCTGGCTGCCCCTATAAAAGCTGGAACTGGGGCAGGGTTAGAGAGACCAGAACCCACTTCTGAAGTGACCAGAAGGGTCCTCAGAGAAGAGGGACAGGTCAGCAGCAGCTGAGGAGTCCGTGAGGCAGAGGAGAAACTGCAAGCCAGGGACAGAGGCGACGAAAGCCGGTCCTGGCAGAGAACCAATCTACCGGACATTGGGGTCCGAGGCTGTCAGGGTTATAAGCCCAGCAGCAGAGAACCAACCCGTGAGGGATTTCAGGACCCTTGGCCTAAGAAGCCTGGAGGCTCCGCCACACAGAGGGACCAGTACAGCGAGGAGAAAGCAAAAGGTACCCAAGGCCCGAGTCGCAAGCCATACAGGCGAGAAGTACATGGCCAGCTCAGGGACGTGGGCTATTACACCACGAAGAGGGGGATAGTCAGAAAGAGCATAGAGAGAACGGTAGGCCTACACACTCACCCTGACCAGTGGGGCTCGCCCGAATGCTCTCAGACACCCAGGCCCATTCCTAACCGGTACTACTGTTGGGTCATTAATAATTCCTACAATAAAGACCCTGAACTGTTTGAAGCGGACTCTGAACTCTTACTATAGCGGCCTGCACTATCACCCCCAGCATCCACCTACACTGCCCTGAGGCTACACTCTTCCCGTGGGGAGTTATCCTACCCCTGTGCTGCACACCAACACCAGCCTCAGCGGTCTGCCTTGCAGCGGCGGTTATCCCTGACCGCAATCCACGGGTGGCATAGTCGGACATTCAAAACACTGATAAATAGACTGCCACAATTTGGTCTGACCACCCTGAGCCACGGGATCGGGTTGCCACTACTACCCCCAGCATCGTACAGAAGCCCGGTTCCGGGTACCCCACAGCCCAGGGGGCGAGTCAGCTTTGGCGTAGTCGGCAGGATTGTGACCAACCCGCCACAAACGGGTATTGCGTGCCTGAAAAAGACTTTATACTTACCTGAGTGAAGTTTCCCGCCATTCGGAGCCGTTTCCCGCCATCTTCGGCCGTTTTCCCACCATCGGGCGCCATCTTCGGGACGCCGCGCGGGAAGAAGAGGGGCGTGGACGTCAAAACGCGCGAGACCTGAAGCCCCGCCCTACACTGAGACGCTGCGCAAGGTCCTGGAAGGAGATCCAGCGGACGCCGACGTCATCACCGAGCGACGCAAGGTCCTCGCCCAGAGCATCGCGAGCGGAGCCGCGGCCTACAGAAGAGGATCGCTGGAAGGTAGGCCGCGGTTAACTAGGGGGGAGGAAGATGTCGGACGCGGAGGGACCCTCTACCACCAGTGTAGCCGCTGCAGCTGTGATGCCGTTTTCCATGCCCTATATCCCCGGAGCGGCCTGGCTGCCACAGTATGCCGGCGAGTCGCATACCTTGGGCGACTTTAAAGAAAGGCTGTATAGCTTGTTCAAAGTTTATCCCCTGACAGAAGAACAGAAAGTAAGCATACTGATAGGGCAGTTAACTGGTGCAGCCCAGCTGGAGGTAAAGTCTTGGACAGCGGAGGAGAAAAGGACTGTAAGGGGGGTTCTGACCCGTCTACGGGACACCTTTGATACCCGTACCTCAGCAGAAATCAAAATGCGGTTCTATGGATGTAAGCAGCGAGCTCAAGATAGCATCAGAGATTATGCCCTAAATTTACAGGAAGCCTTGGGGGCAATTAAGCAAGCTGACCCTGGCAGCATGCAGGATCCAGATAAACTATTGACTGACCAGTTCATAGAAGGTCTGCTGTCCAGCGCCCACAGAACCCAGCTGCGCCTCATGGCCCTACAGAACCCCGATTTGACTTTTGCACAGTTCAAAGATAGGGACATCCGGGTGCTCCGAGAACCCGCATCGGGTGGCGCTGTAGCTTCCCGGCGCCCTGCCATCACTTACCACCAGGGGGCGGCGCCCTACCCCGCAGACCTTGTGGGGGCTGATGCGCAGGCCCTAAACCCATCCCCGCCTGCAAACCTTCACCATCAGGTCCAAGAACTAACAAAGAGTGTTGCTGCATTGACCAGGACCGTACAGTCGTTACAGATGGACCCGTCAGGACCAATCAAGCTGGCTTCCAGTCCGGAGGATGTCCGGTGGCGTCGACGAAGGAGGATCCCGTCATTCAGAGTGAGGCCCGCCAACCGTTACACTGAGGATGGACAGCCGATTTGCCGCCGTTGCAGCCAGCCGGGACACATAGCCAGGTACTGTACTTTAAACGGGTCCGACCTGGGGCAGAGGGCCAACCCCCAGGCATAAGGTCACCAGGCCCGTCTAATTGGCGTGATAAGTACGCAGGGGGACGCCCGGTTTTACCCGTAGTGCTGGACGGTATCCCCATGAGTGCACTGCTGGACACCGGGTCCCAAGTGACTACCATCACCTATGTACTTTTCAAGCAGTACTGGAGTGACACTGATATAACCCGTTATCCAGACGATGACTTAAGCATCATCGCCAGCAATGGCCAACCCGTGCCGCAGGTGGGGTTCAGAGAGATGACCATCAAGATTGATAAAGTTGAACTGCCGGCACAGGGAGTGATTATTGTGGACATTGACCATCGAGAAAGTCACCCTAAAATAACCTTGGGTACTAACGTGATTGAAAATTGTCTTTCAGAAGTAATTGTAATTTTGCAGCAGGTGGCGATGAATGCGAGTTCCAGCCAACAGAGAGTCCTCCAGAAAGAGAGAGTTCTGATGAGACGGCAACAGGTAGAACTGTCTGGTGGTGAGATCGGTAGCGTGAGGATGAGCGACCCGTTCCCCATTGCCATGCCTCCCAAAAGTGAAATGATGATCTGGTGTCGGACTGCAATCGGGTTAAGAGGGAGAGACTACCAAGCCATGGTAGAACCCGTGTACTCAGACAGCAGGCCCACCATTTTGACAGCCCGGGGGTGTGGTTGATGTCCGCCATGGAAGGGTGCCCGTCCGGATCTTAAACATTGTGAAAAAGGAAGTACACTTGCTCCGGTACGCTACATTAGCCAAATTGTTTGCTGTCGAACACAATGCTCTCAGGGTCGTGGAACCCTTGCCTCCATCTCCACCGGTGGAGGATAATGGCTCCCAGAAACACAAGGAAGACTGGTGCCAGAAACTCCTTGTGGGTGCTGACTCCACTCCCTTGCGCCAAAAACAAGGAGTCTACCGGGTGGTTCAGGAGTACGAGAGAATCTTTAGTAAGCACCCGCTGGACTTCGGCAGAGTGAAAGGGGTAGAACACCACATCCCCACGGGGAGCCACCCACCAATAAAAGAGAGACACAGACCTGTACCCCCTGAACATTATCAGAAAGCAAAGGGCATGCTGAGAGAAATGAAAGAAGCTTGGGTCATTAGAGATAGCTGTAGCCCCTGGGCAGCTCCCTTGGTTTTGGTAAAAAAGAAAGACGGTACCATGAGAATGTGCGTGGACTATAGAAAGGTTAATCGTATTACCCATAAAGACGCGTACCCGTTGCCTAGGATAGAGGAGTCTTTGGCCGCACTAAAATCAGCGAATTTCTTCTCTACTTTGGACCTTACTAGCGGGTACTGGCAGGTTCCTGTGGCAGAGGCTGACAAGGAGAAGACCGCCTTCACCACCCCGATGGGATTAAGTGAATTCAACTGTATGCCCTTCGGGCTCTGCAACGCACCCGGGACCTTCCAGAGGCTGATGGAATGCTGTCTAGGGCACCGAAACTTTGAGATGGTCCTACTTTACCTGGACGACGTGATTGTCTATTCGAAGACTTACGAGGACCATCTAAAGCACCTTGCCGAGGTGTTCGAGGCCCTGGCAGGCTTTGGCATGAAAGTGAAACCCTCCAAGTGCCATCTGTTAAAGCCGAAGGTACAGTACCTGGGACACGTGGTGAGTGCAGAAGGAGTAGCCCCCGACCCTGACAAAATCACGGCAATAAAGAACTGGCCAAGCCCCTCTAACATAAAACAAGTGAGGCAGTTCCTCGGGTTGGTAGGCTACTACCGAAAGTTCATCCCCGGGTTCACCAAGATGGCAGCCCCTATGTAGGACCTCCTTATAGGACAATCTAAGACCAAAAGCCACCCTTCAAGTGGGACAAGCCAGAAGAGGAGTCCTTCTGCCAGCTGAAGATGGCCCTAACGGGGGATGAGATCCTGGCCTACCCCGATTATGGCCAGCCTTTTATCCTCCACACAGACGCCAGTAATGTGGGGCTGGGAGCCGTACTGTCACAGAACCAACAGGGCAGAGAAAGGGTGATCGCGTACGCCAGCCGGAAGCTGAGGCCCACCGAGAGAAACCCGGAGAATTACAGCTCCTTTAAGCTGGAGTTCTTGGCAGTGGTGTGGGCCGTAACGGAACGTTTCAAGCATTACCTGGCCTCAGCGAAGTTCACTGTGTACACGGACAACAATCCGTTGACGCATCTGGACAATGCGAGACTTGGTGCCCTAGAGCAGCGGTGGATGGCCCGGCTAGCAAACTATGACTTCACCATCAAGTACCGGGCAGGCCGAGCCAACGCCAATGCGGATGCCCTATCGAGAATGCCCCACTTGCCCGATGAGGGAGAAGATCCAGACGAGCTGGAGGAAATAGAGCTCCCTGCATTCCACCGGTATGGGGCCACTCAGTACTCCCACCGTGTAAGAGACAAAGACTTGACCACCGTCATGTTCAATCCCTTACCTCACCATGGCTGGGCTGAAACGCAAGATAGTGACCCTGCAATTCGCCTGGTGAAAGACCTGTTGACCCAGGCAGACGCTAGCCCTGGCCCGGACTCTTCAGAGGAAGTCAAGCAGTTATGGAAGGAGAAAAGCAAGCTATTCCTCTACGAAGGTAAGCTGTGCAGAAGGCTTGTCAACCACCGGACGCACGAGCTGACCTGGCAGGTAGTGGTCCCAAGACGAGATGCAGTAATGGTCCTGGAGGCCTACCATGACAGAGCGGGACATTTCGGGTGGAAAAAACTGGAGTTTCTACTGAGAGAGCGGTTCTTCTTGGTCGGTATGAAAGGGGCCATAGAGAAGTGGTGCAGGGACTGCGGCCCATGTAACCTCAGAAGGAAGGACTGTACCAGCCAGAAGACACCCTTGAGGCCCATCGTCACCAGGCAGCCTCTTGAGCTGGTAGCTCTGGACCATGTGAAATTGGCTCCAAGCCGGTGGGGCTACGTCTATGCCCTGACAATAGTGGACCACTATTCCCGGTTCCTGGTGGTGGTCCCCGTTAAAGACTTGACAGCCCAAACAGCGGCCAGAGCCTTCCAACAACACTTCTGCCGTCCACACGGGTATCCGGAACAGGTCTTGACAGATCAAGGTCTAGCGTTTGAGGCTGAAGTCTTCCAGGAGTTCTGCAATCTCTACGGCTGTAAGAAGATTCGGACAACGCCTTACCACCCGCAAACCAACGGGCTGTGTGAGAAAATGAATAATATCGTCGTTGATCTCCTCAAGACGTTGCCCCTGGAAGAACGCAGCTGCCAGACCTGATAGACTTATACAACCATATCCCGGTGAATGCTACAAATTGCACCCCGGCTTACCTGATGCAAGCAAGACCAGGTAAGCTGCCGATAGACCTGGAGATGGGAGTCCTGACACCCGAGGACACCTCCCCAGATGCGGACTGGGATAAGGAATGGCGGCTACAGTACAAGAAGGTACAGGAGAGTGTGGAGAGGAGTCTGGCTCAAATGAGAGAAAAGCAAGAGAGGCTCTTCAACCAACACGCCCCTGCTGGTCCCCTGGTACCTGGTGAGCAGATCTTGAAGCAGAAGAGAAGGCTTCACAAGCTAGATGACCAGTGGGAGAGCGACCCGTGCACAGTACTGCAGTCCGACCACAACAACCCAAAGGTATGTGAAATTACCAAGGATGGAGGAGAAACCACTAGCACCGCTTCCAGAGACCACCTAAAATGGTGCCCCGAGCAACTGCAGAGTCCAAGTGAAGATCAAGATGACCTTGAGCCCGCAGTGGACAAGGAAGAAATGGTCAGCACCGTTCTCGGAGAGTTCCCCCGGTCTTGGACTCGGATAAACGACGCAATAGTGGTACCCGTCCTACACTTCCTTCAACCAACCCAGCAGGAGCCTACAGGAGAGCAGGAAGAACAAGAGGAACAAGCAGCCCTGGAGGCAGAAGAACTCATGCCAGCAGCCCAGGAGAGTCAACCCTCTGCCGACAGTGAGCCTGCCATACCTGCGGTAAGCCAAAGGACCCGCAGACAGCTGCCTGAACTGCCTGTAAACCCAGCTAGTAGCTGTACCCTTAATGCTAGTGGGGAAAACCAGGTTAGACCACCACCAGACAGTAGGTTACGCAGGTCAACCCGGAGCACTAGGGGGCAAATACCAGCTCGCTGGAAGATCTCAATGCTGTATATAGCAAATGTTTCATGTTTGTTACCTGGTTACTAATACTGTTTTTCCAGTTTCCCTAGTTCAATGGACTGACAGGTCATGGACACTGAATGGCCGGAACTGAGTTGTAGATAGTTGCACTTGGTGCCCTCTTGTGAAGATGGCCACGGAAGAAAAACATGTCCGGCGTGGCCTCCTTGTGGTCCAAAGTAGTTAGCTTTTACCTTGCCAAGGCCAGGAACTTGGGGTTTATAGGGACAGGTCCCCACGCCGTGGAAAACTTCACCTTGTTGGGTGACATGGACACCCGGTCACGGAAGTGCCGTGGCCTTAAGGACAAAATGTATCTGTATATATGTTATGTTATAATTTATACCCTGTATTTGTGTTTCCTGTTTAGTCCGGAGTACTAAATTTTACTAGGGGGGAATGTGTCACCCCAGGCCTGGATGCCACAAATATTAAAGGCTGTGTCTGAGAGCAGGAGGGAGGTTCCCTGTTTAGGGACCATTAGCATGCAGCACCTCCTGTCCTAGGCCAGTAGGGGGAGCTGGCTGCCCCTATAAAAGCTGGAACTGGGGCAGGGTTAGAGAGACCAGAACCCACTTCTGAAGTGACCAGAAGGGTTCTCAGAGAAGAGGGACAGGTCAGCAACAGCTGAGGAGTCCGTGAGGCAGAGGAGAAACTGCAAGCCAGGGACAGAGGCGACGAGAGCCAGTCCTGGAAAAGAACCAATCTACCGGACATTGGGGTCTGAGGCTATCAGGGTTATAAGCCCAGCAGCAGAGAACCAACCCGCGAGGGATTTCAGGTCCCTTGGCCTAAGAAGCCTGGAGGCTCCACCACACAGAGGGACCAGTACAGCGAGGAGAAAGCAAAAGGTACCCAAGGCCCGAGTCACAAGCCATACAGGCGAGAAGTACACGGCCAGCTCAGGGATGTGGGCTATTACACCACGAAGAGGGGGATAGTCAGAAAGAGCATAGAGAGAACGGTAGGCCTACACACTCACCCTGACCAGTGGGGCTCGTCCGAATGCTCTCAGACACCCAGGCCCCTTCCTAACCGGTACTACTGTTGCGTCATTAATAATTCCTACAATAAAGACCCTGGACTGTTTGAAGCTGACTCTGAACTCTTACTATTGCGGCCTGCACTATCACCCCCAGCATCCACCTACACTGCCCTGAGGCTACACTCTTCCCGTAGGGAGTTATCCTACCCCTGTGCTGCAAACCAACACTAGCCTCAGCGGTCTGCCTTGCAGCGGCGGTTATCCCTGACCGCAATCCATGGGTGGTGTAGTCAGACATTCAAAACACTGATAAATAGACTGCCACAATTTGGTCTGACCACCCTGAGCCACGGGATCGGGTTGCCACTACTACCCCCGGCATCGTACAGAAGCCCTGTTCTGGGTACCCCATTGCCCAGGGGGCGAGTCATATGGGTTCGCCTGCAGTACAGCACAACAGTTTACAATCTTGCAATCAATTACCTCCATCCCCCAACCAAATATGAACGTTATCCCAAACTATAATGTTCCTCAGAAACGCTCTCCTGAAGCAAAAATAAGTTCAACTTTGGTCTGAAGTCCGTTGAGTACTGTGTCGCATCTAGGCGCGTATTTGGATTCTCAATTATGGAACAAATACTGGTGCTTGGAAAGGCGAAAAATACACCACTGTTCAAGAGCTCCTAGTTTGGCATTCTCCAGGTGCACTAACACGTTATTATCCATCATTACGATCGCGTCAGCACCTATCAGGTACTCCGCAAACTTTTCCGTCATGGCCCATACCAGTGCTAAAAGTTACAACTTAAAGAGCTCTAATTGTCGGGGGTTGAGCTCCGACTCCTTGAGAGACTGGCTGCTGTAAGCAATTACTCTCTCGCGTCCATCTTGAACTTGAGATAGCACAGCCCCCAGACTATGCAAACTCTCATCAGTGTACAACAAGAATGGAGCATCGAACTGCGCCTACGCCAGAACCGGAGCACTAGTCAGAGCCTTCTTCAGGGCTTCAAAGTCTTCTTGCTGTCATGGTCCCCACTCGATGGGTTGAGTCTTGGGCCCCCCAGCCATGCCCTTCAGTAGCTCATTTATCAGGCCAGCCAAATGAGCGAACTTGGGTATAAACCTTCGATAGTATCCAGCCAGACCTAAAAAAAACCTCGCACCTCCTGGAGGGTATTTGGCCAAGCCAATTCTGGACGGTGTCCACCTTGCTGGCAGCTGGCTGCACCCCTTCCAAGGTGACCACATTTTCTAAATACTTTACCTTGTGTTAATACTGTTAGCACTTCATGAGTTTGATTTTGAGGCCGTGGTCTCATAACCACCCTAGGACCGGTCGCAGCTTCTGTAGATGATCCTCGAAGGAGATCCTGAACACTACCACATCGTCCAAGTATATCAATACTGAATCGAAGTTGAGGTCACCCAGACAATGCTCCATCAACCTCTGGAATGTCCCGGGGCACTGGACAGGCCGAACGGCATCTGGTTGAAACTATACAATCCCATGAGTAGGATGAAGGCAGTCTTCGCCTTGTCTTTCTCAGCCTTCGGTACCTACCCTTATCCACTGGACAGGTCAAGACTAGAGATGAGCGTTGTTCTACTCGAACTGTTCGCCAATCTCAAATTCGAGCTGTTTTGGGCGGTGTTCGAGCCGTTCGGCGAACACGAACAATTTGAGAAAAATTCGGCTGTTCGAGGTTATGTTCGATAACTGTTCGTGCACCAAAATCATAACTGGATTTTTTCTCAGTAATGCTCAAAATTAATGTTAATACGCAGTTTGAGTGTACAGCGGGGTGGGGGGAGGGGCAGGGGATGGATCTCTGCAGGAATAATGAAGATCTCCATTTTTTTTTCTCTTTCCCGCATTTACAGTGGGGAGGTGCAATCTGTCAGCCTATCAGCAGCGCACACACGGAGCGAAGTGCTTTTTTTCACACAAGCAAGGGCATGTGTCATTGGCAGTGTATGTCACATGTCCTTGCCCTATAAGACCAAGCCATTTTCCCCGTCGCCACCATTTTCTCACTGCTGCAGCTGCGTGTTAGACGGCACCGCTGTTGCTGTGTGCGCTATACCTTGTTAATTTCAAGCCAATTTTCGCACAAATCTACAGATAGCTTGGGAGTAGGGAATAGTTGTGATTGCAGTCCTTTTAAGGACTAGGTTACAGCATTTCCTACGACTTTTATCAGGCAGGTCTGTGCTCTTAAATAGATAGGTTGTGGGAGTAAAGACTAATTGTAATTGGAGTCCTTTTCAGGACTAGGTTACATCAGTTCCTATCAGTTTTTGCCAGGCAGGTCTGTGCCAGTGCTGTGCAAGTTTTTTTCACAGCATTTGGCTGAATCTAGCAAAGCTAATCCTTTTTGGCCTATTGCAGAGTGTGTTAGTCAGTGGAGTAGCCTATCTGTGTTGCAAGATATACCACCTGTGTATAGAATACCAATTTTTTTACTGCACCTAGTGAAGTAAAATCTTTTGGGCATAGCATCATTCTATTAGTCCATCTATACTGACCTCCATCAGGTTGCAAACTGAATATAATTTTTTTCTGCATCTAGCTCTGAAAAAATATTTGGCCTTCTAGCAGTGTGTGGGACTTTCTCTATTAGTCCATCTATACTGACCTCCATCAGGTTGCAAACTGAATATATTTTTTTCTGCATCTACCTCTGAAAAATTATTGGGCTTGTAGCTGTGTGTGGGACTTGTTCTATTAATCCATCTATACAGACCTCCATCAGGTTGCAAACAGAATAAAAAAATTTTCTGCATCTACCTCTGAAAAAATATTTGGGCTTCTAGCTGTGTGTGGGACTTGTTCTATTACTCCATCTATACTGACCTCCATCAGGTTGCAAATTGAATATAATTTTTTTCTGCATCTAGCTCTGAAAAAATATTGGGCTTCTAGCTGTGTGTGGGACTTGTTGTATAAGTCCATCTATACTGACCTCCATCAGGTTGCAAACTGAATATATTTTTTTCTGCATCTACCTCTGAAAAAATATTGGGCTTCTAGCTGTGTGTGGGACTTGTTCTATTAATCCATCTATACTGACCTCCATCAGGTTGCAAACTGAATATAATTTATTTCTGCATCTAGCTCTGAAAAAATATTTGGCCTTCTAGCAGTGTGTGGGACTTTCTCTATTAGTCCATCTATACTGACCTCCATCAGGTTGCAAACTGAATATAATTTTTTTCTGCATCTAGCTCTGAAAAAATATTTGGCCTTCTAGCAGTGTGTGGGACTTTCTCTATTAGTCCATCTATACTGACCTCCATCAGGTTGCAAATTAAAAATAATTTTTATCTGCATCTAGCTCTGAAAAAATATTTGGGCTTCTAGCTGTGTGTGGGACTTGTTCTATTACTCCATCTATACTGACCTCCATCAGGTTGCAAATTGAATATAATTTTTTTCTGCATCTAGCTCTGAAAAAATATTGGGCTTCTAGCTGTGTGTGGGACTTGTTGTATTAGTCCATCTATACTGACCTCCATCAGGTTGCAAACTGAATATATTTTTTTCTGCATCTACCTCTGAAAAAATATTGGACTTCTAGCTGTGTGTGGGACTTGTTCTATTAATCCATCTATACAGACCTCCATCAGGTTGCAAACTGAATATAATTTTTTTCTGCATCTAGCTCTGAAAAAATATTTGGCCTTCTAGCAGTGTGTGGGACTTTCTCTATTAGTCCATCTATACTGACCTCCATCAGGTTGCAAACTGAATATAATTTTTTTCTGCATCTAGCTCTGAAAAAATATTGGGCTTCTAGCAGTGTGTGGGACTTGTTCTATTACTCCATCTATACTGACCTCCATCAGGTTGCAAATTGAATATAATTTTTTTCTGCATCTAGCTCTGAAAAAATATTGGGCTTCTAGCTGTGTGTGGGACTTGTTGTATTAGTCCATCTATACTGACCTCCATCAGGTTGCAAACTGAATATATTTTTTTCTGCATCTACCTCTGAAAAAATATTGGGCTTCTAGCTGTGTGTGGGACTTTATCTATTAGTCCATCTATACTGACCTCCATCAGGTTGCAAACTGAATATAATTTTTTTCTGCATCTAGCTCTGAAAAAATATTTGGCCTTCTAGCAGTGTGTGGGACTTTCTCTATTAGTCCATCTATACTGACCTCCATCAGGTTGCAAACTGAATATATTTTTTTCTGCATCTACCTCTGAAAAATTATTGGGCTTGTAGCTGTGTGTGGGACTTGTTCTATTAATCCATCTATACAGACCTCCATCAGGTTGCAAACAGAATAAAAAAATTTTCTGCATCTACCTCTGAAAAAATATTTGGGCTTCTAGCTGTGTGTGGGACTTGTTCTATTACTCCATCTATACTGACCTCCATCAGGTTGCAAATTGAATATAATTTTTTTCTGCATCTAGCTCTGAAAAAATATTGGGCTTCTAGCTGTGTGTGGGACTTGTTGTATTAGTCCATCTATACTGACCTCCATCAGGTTGCAAACTGAATATATTTTTTTCTGCATCTACCTCTGAAAAAATATTGGGCTTCTAGCTGTGTGTGGGACTTGTTCTATTAATCCATCTATACTGACCTCCATCAGGTTGCAAACTGAATATAATTTATTTCTGCATCTAGCTCTGAAAAAATATTTGGCCTTCTAGCAGTGTGTGGGACTTTCTCTATTAGTCCATCTATACTGACCTCCATCAGGTTGCAAACTGAATATAATTTTTTTCTGCATCTAGCTCTGAAAAAATATTTGGCCTTCTAGCAGTGTGTGGGACTTTCTCTATTAGTCCATCTATACTGACCTCCATCAGGTTGCAAATTAAAAATAATTTTTATCTGCATCTAGCTCTGAAAAAATATTTGGGCTTCTAGCTGTGTGTGGGACTTGTTCTATTACTCCATCTATACTGACCTCCATCAGGTTGCAAATTGAATATAATTTTTTTCTGCATCTAGCTCTGAAAAAATATTGGGCTTCTAGCTGTGTGTGGGACTTGTTGTATTAGTCCATCTATACTGACCTCCATCAGGTTGCAAACTGAATATATTTTTTTCTGCATCTACCTCTGAAAAAATATTGGACTTCTAGCTGTGTGTGGGACTTGTTCTATTAATCCATCTATACAGACCTCCATCAGGTTGCAAACTGAATATAATTTTTTTCTGCATCTAGCTCTGAAAAAATATTTGGCCTTCTAGCAGTGTGTGGGACTTTCTCTATTAGTCCATCTATACTGACCTCCATCAGGTTGCAAACTGAATATAATTTTTTTCTGCATCTAGCTCTGAAAAAATATTTGGCCTTCTAGCAGTGTGTGGGACTTTCTCTATTAGTCCATCTATACTGACCTCCATCAGGTTGCAAACTGAATATAATTTTTTTCTGCATCTAGCTCTGAAAAAATATTGGGCTTCTAGCAGTGTGTGGGACTTGTTCTATTACTCCATCTATACTGACCTCCATCAGGTTGCAAATTGAATATAATTTTTTTCTGCATCTAGCTCTGAAAAAATATTGGGCTTCTAGCTGTGTGTGGGACTTGTTGTATTAGTCCATCTATACTGACCTCCATCAGGTTGCAAACTGAATATATTTTTTTCTGCATCTACCTCTGAAAAAATATTGGGCTTCTAGCTGTGTGTGGGACTTGTTCTATTAATCCATCCATACAGACCTCTATCAGGTTGCAAACTGAATATAATTTTTTTCTGCATCTAGCTCTGAAAAAATATTTGGCCTTCTAGCAGTGTGTGGGACTTTCTCTATTAGTCCATCTATACTGACCTCCATCAGGTTGCAAATTAAAAATAAATTTTATCTGCATCTAGCTCTGAAAAAATATTTGGGCTTCTAGCTGTGTGTGGGACTTGTTCTATTACTCCATCTATACTGACCTCCATCAGGTTGCAAATTGAATATAATTTTTTCTGCATCTAGCTCTGAAAAAATATTGGGCTTCTAGCTGTGTGTGGGACTTGTTGTATTAGTCCATCTATACTGACCTCCATCAGGTTGCAAACTGAATATATTTTTTTCTGCATCTACCTCTGAAAAAATATTGGGCTTCTAGCTGTGTGTGGGACTTGTTCTATTAATCCATCTATACAGACCTCCATCAGGTTGCAAACAGAATAAAAAAATTTTCTGCATCTACCTCTGAAAAAATATTTGGGCTTCTAGCTGTGTGTGGGACTTGTTCTATTACTCCATCTATACTGACCTCCATCAGGTTGCAAATTGAATATAATTTTTTTCTGCATCTAGCTCTGAAAAAATATTGGGCTTCTAGCTGTGTGTGGGACTTGTTGTATTAGTCCATCTATACTGACCTCCATCAGGTTGCAAACTGAATATATTTTTTTCTGCATCTACCTCTGAAAAAATATTGGGCTTCTAGCTGTGTGTGGGACTTGTTCTATTAATCCATCTATACTGACCTCCATCAGGTTGCAAACTGAATATAATTTATTTCTGCATCTAGCTCTGAAAAAATATTTGGCCTTCTAGCAGTGTGTGGGACTTTCTCTATTAGTCCATCTATACTGACCTCCATCAGGTTGCAAATTAAAAATAATTTTTATCTGCATCTAGCTCTGAAAAAATATTTGGGCTTCTAGCTGTGTGTGGGACTTGTTCTATTACTCCATCTATACTGACCTCCATCAGGTTGCAAATTGAATATAATTTTTTTCTGCATCTAGCTCTGAAAAAATATTGGGCTTCTAGCTGTGTGTGGGACTTGTTGTATTAGTCCATCTATACTGACCTCCATCAGGTTGCAAACTGAATATATTTTTTTCTGCATCTACCTCTGAAAAAATATTGGGCTTCTAGCTGTGTGTGGGACTTGTTCTATTAATCCATCTATACAGACCTCCATCAGGTTGCAAACTGAATATAATTTTTTTCTGCATCTAGCTCTGAAAAAATATTTGGCCTTCTAGCAGTGTGTGGGACTTTCTCTATTAGTCCATCTATACTGACCTCCATCAGGTTGCAAACTGAATATAATTTTTTTCTGCATCTAGCTCTGAAAAAATATTTGGCCTTCTAGCAGTGTGTGGGACTTTCTCTATTAGTCCATCTATACTGACCTCCATCAGGTTGCAAACTGAATATAATTTTTTTCTGCATCTAGCTCTGAAAAAATATTGGGCTTCTAGCAGTGTGTGGGACTTGTTCTATTAGTCCATCTATACTGACCTCCATCAGGTTGCAAATTAAAAATAATTTTTATCTGCATCTAGCTCTGAAAAAATATTTGGGCTTCTAGCTGTGTGTGGGACTTGTTCTATTACTCCATCTATACTGACCTCCATCAGGTTGCAAATTGAATATAATTTTTTTCAGCATCTAGCTCTGAAAAAATATTGGGCTTCTAGCTGTGTGTGGGACTTGTTGTATTAGTCCATCTATACTGACCTCCATCAGGTTGCAAACTGAATATATTTTTTTCTGCATCTACCTCTGAAAAAATATTGGGCTTCTAGCTGTGTGTGGGACTTGTTCTATTAATCTGTAGCACCCTGAGGATTCGGCTGCTACAGGGGTATTGCACCTCAACCCAGAGGTGTGATATTCCACTCCCGGGTAAGGATGGAGTGTGGAACTGAGCCCAGAGAGCTGCATGCACTACACACATCCCATTTCCGAGGAACAGACCAACGGTACTCCCACTTAGAAATGTGCAGGTACGACCGAGTCTGTTCCTGGCTGGAGTGGGAGGGGGGTGGAACATCCCAAGTAGTGTAGGGGCAGATAGGGGGAGCAGCCTGGGTAAAGTTAGGAGCTCATTGGGTGCTGGTCACCTGAGCTCACACATAGAGGGAGTATTTAAGGTGGGCACCATCTAAGATCAGGGTCAGTCTGTCAGTCTTTGCAGAGCAGCCAGAGGAAGAGGAGCAGAGCAGCCCCAGAGAGAGAGAGAGGAGAAAGGAAGAAAGACCCAGAGGGGGTGAAAGAAAAGGACTCTGAGAACCCAAAGTCCATCACCGGGTGAAGAGTTGGCAACTGGGTACCGGATCCCAAACTGGTGGGGGCTAAAGCACACCCTAGCCAGAGACCGGAGGCCGTGGGCAGGATCTGCCACGGCCACCCACCACATCCACCCTGAAGGCAAACCACGTGTAGGGTCAGGGAACCCAAGGCCAAGGGTCTCCCAACAGAAGGCCCGAGGGAGCTGGACCTAGGTGGATCCCTGGTGTGGACGGCCAGAATACAGGACAGGAAGGAGGGCTCAGGGTCACGCTCCGGACTTGCTTGGGGGTTGGCTGAATCCAGGACCTGGTGGACGCAGCACGGCTCGGGTGGTCACTTGAAGCTGGAGTGACCGGAACATCAGCAGTAAGTAAATACCCTAAACTGCACAACCCGACTCTGTCTTTAATTACCATCTATGCTGCACCACCACAACCCCCATCCTCTGCACCTGACCCCCTGAGGCTATACCCCACCCGTTGGGGGTTATACTATCAAAAGCTGCACCAACACCATCAGCCTCAGCGGACCCTGCTGCAGCGGCGGCCGTAGTGACCGCAATACAACGGGTGGCGTAGTCGACATAAAGAACTTTATAACATCTGTAGGACTGCCACATACTCTGAGCTTGACACCCTGGGCACGGACCGGGTCACAGCCACTCGGAGACTACAACCCCCATCTGATCCGGCTCCGGGTATTCCCCTAAAGAATATGGCCCAGGGGGCGCGTCAACTTTGGCGTAGTCGGCAGGATTACGTGCCCGCAACACCCGGGTACTGCGTGCCTGAAGAAAAGAACAAGTTTACCTCAAAAAGAAGTCTCCTGCCGGTTCCGGAGGGTCCCCGCTATCGGACTCCGTCACAGATCGATTCCCGCCGGTTGTCCGCCATTAACAGGTTTTTCCCGCCATCTGCAGAGTTTCCCGCCACTGGGAGACGATTCCCGCCATTTCCAAAGGTTTCCCGCCTTGGAAGAGCAGACGCCATTATGGGCGTGCCAGAGGGTGGCAAGAGGCCACCTCCCATCGTGGGCCAGGACCGAAAATGGCGCCAAAAGTGGAAACCGCCCCCACCAACAGAGACTGTGATGCTAGAGGTGTCTGTCAGCGTGAAAGAACTGCCCCTGGAGCTGACAATCACCAAGTGGCCCCGGGACCGCCCTCGAAGTGGGAGGACTGAGAAAGAGAGAGCAAAGATGGGTGTCGCCTGGAGCAGTCTGGAGAGAGCGCACCCGGAGACAAGAAGCCTAGAGCTGAGTCCAGAAGAAGCCTACCCGGAGATGGGAGAAGAGCAGAGCAGCACCGGCCCGCTGGCCAGGAGCCTGCTGGAAACAACAGAAGGAGAGCAGAGCAGCACCGACCCGTTGGTCAGGAGCCTGCTAGAAGCAACTACCCCACTAGGCTTAGTGGAGGTCCTGGCACAGCTCCCCCGAGATCGGGAGTGTGCGCAGACCGCTCTGGAGGGCCTCGCAAGGAGGATGGCCCGGGTGCAGCGAGAGACGTTGGCGGAGTGGAGCCGTGAGATGGCCCAGCAGACCGAGACCCGTCAGCGGAGCACGCCACCCGAGACGAGGAGACAGACCGCCTCTGAGGATGGCGCAGGAGGACTGAAGGCCGGAGACGGCGCCGAGAAGGGAGCCGAACGAAAGGAGGCAGGTAAAGGGGACGTTTCCACCCCAAACCGGGAAACCGCGTACCTGCCCCAGCTCCCCGTCGCAGAGCCCGAAGTACCCCCTGCCGTGCCCGTAACCGCAACGTCACTGCCACAGACTAGGCCTCAACCGGAAGCCGCAGCCGCGACCCCTGTGACGTCACACGCCTCGACCCCGAGCGTGACCAAGCAGGAAGTACCATCGGCCTGGTCGCAAGGCCTAGTACCCCCGGGCGCCGCAATACCAACAGCGCCCCCTACCTCCGCGGAGCCACCGGCCTGGTCGCAGGGCCAAGTAGCCCAGGGCGCCGCCGTCCTTACGGTGCCCTTCACTTTCCAGGTGCCCCAGGCCTGGCCACAAGGCCTGGGCAACCCGGGCGCCGCCACCACCACCGCGCCCATAAAACCAAGAGTGCCGCATCTGGGAGAAGATCTGAAGCTAAAGGTAACCACAAAGAAAGAGCAGGAGGACGTCGTCGTTAAGTACAGCAGAGTACAAGCTGTATATAGTTGCCCGTCGGGGCACAGTGAACTGTTGATAATATAGTCCCCGTTGGGACCAGCAAGTGTGAACTGTTTACCCGTATTTCCCTTAATCCCTCTGACCGAGGACTGAGAGCGGTCATCCCTATTCCCATTACCTGGCCGAGGACTGAGAGCGGCCATATCCCTTGTATATAGTTGCGCTTCCTAAAGCGCCCCCTACCGGTTTTATAGGAAAACCATTTTTTCTAAGAGACTGTCGCACTTTTCCCGGACACACGTTGCACAGTGACCGGAGGAGGAGCCAGAGGCGACGAGAATGTTATTAATATGAAAAGTTTTATATGATGTTTTATATGTTTTATATGTTTATGTTTTATGAAAAAAAATGTATGTTTGTGGATGTTTTTGTCTTACAGCCCGAGGACGTGCTGTGATTTACCAGGGGGGAATGTAGCACCCTGAGGATTCGGCTGCTACAGGGGTATTGCACCTCAACCCAGAGGTGTGATATTCCACTCCCGGGTAAGGATGGAGTGTGGAACTGAGCCCAGAGAGCTGCATGCACTACACACATCCCATTTCCGAGGAACAGACCAACGGTACTCCCACTTAGAAATGTGCAGGTACGACCGAGTCTGTTCCTGGCTGGAGTGGGAGGGGGGTGGAACATCCCAAGTAGTGTAGGGGCAGATAGGGGGAGCAGCCTGGGTAAAGTTAGGAGCTCATTGGGTGCTGGTCACCTGAGCTCACACATAGAGGGAGTATTTAAGGTGGGCACCATCTAAGATCAGGGTCAGTCTGTCAGTCTTTGCAGAGCAGACAGAGGAAGAGGAGCAGAGCAGCCCCAGAGAGAGAGAGAGGAGAAAGGAAGAAAGACCCAGAGGGGGTGAAAGAAAAGGACTCTGAGAACCCAAAGTCCATCACCGGGTGAAGAGTTGGCAACTGGGTACCGGATCCCAAACTGGTGGGGGCTAAAGCACACCCTAGCCAGAGACCGGAGGCCGTGGGCAGGATCTGCCACGGCCACCCACCACATCCACCCTGAAGGCAAACCACGTGTAGGGTCAGGGAACCCAAGGCCAAGGGTCTCCCAACAGAAGGCCCAAGGGAGCTGGACCTAGGTGGATCCCTGGTGGGGACGGCCAGAATACAGGACAGGAAGGAGGGCTCAGGGTCACGCTCCGGACTTGCTTGGGGGTTGGCTGAATCCAGGACCTGGTGGACGCAGCACGGCTCGGGTGGTCACTTGAAGCTGGAGTGACCGGAACATCAGCAGTAAGTAAATACCCTAAACTGCACAACCCGACTCTGTCTTTAATTACCATCTATGCTGCACCACCACAACCCCCATCCTCTGCACCTGACCCCCTGAGGCTATACCCCACCCGTTGGGGGTTATACTATCAAAAGCTGCACCAACACCATCAGCCTCAGCGGACCCTGCTGCAGCGGCGGCCGTAGTGACCGCAATACAACTTTATAACATCTGTAGGACTGCCACATACTCTGAGCTTGTCACCCTGGGCACGGACCGGGTCACAGCCACTCGGAGACTACAACCCCCATCTGATCCGGCTCCGGGTATTCCCCTAAAGAATATGGCCCAGGGGGCACGTCAAATCCATCCATACAGACCTCTATCAGGTTGCAAACTGAATATAATTTTTTTCTGCATCTAGCTCTGAAAAAATATTTGGCCTTCTAGCAGTGTGTGGGACTTTCTCTATTAGTCCATCTATACTGACCTCCATCAGGTTGCAAATTAAAAATAAATTTTATCTGCATCTAGCTCTGAAAAAATATTTGGGCTTCTAGCTGTGTGTGGGACTTGTTCTATTACTCCATCTATACTGACCTCCATCAGGTTGCAAATTGAATATAATTTTTTCTGCATCTAGCTCTGAAAAAATATTGGGCTTCTAGCTGTGTGTGGGACTTGTTGTATTAGTCCATCTATACTGACCTCCATCAGGTTGCAAACTGAATATATTTTTTTCTGCATCTACCTCTGAAAAAATATTGGGCTTCTAGCTGTGTGTGGGACTTGTTCTATTAATCCATCTATACAGACCTCCATCAGGTTGCAAACTGAATATAATTTTTTTCTGCATCTAGCTCTGAAAAAATATTTGGCCTTCTAGCAGTGTGTGGGACTTTCTCTATTAGTCCATCTATACTGACCTCCATCAGGTTGCAAATTGAATATAATTTTTTTCTGCATCTAACCCAGCCAATAGTTTTGGCCTAATACCACAGTTTGGCCACTCAGCTCTGCTCAGTTCCCATCCATTGTTTTTTTGTGCAAACAACTCCAGAGTTGTGAATTAGTTAACCACCAAAATGAGTGGAAAAAGGCCTGCTGCTGGTGGAAAGGGGAATAGGCATGTTGGGAAGGGGAAAAAAGGTTGTGTCCGTGGGGTAGGTGTTAAAGCAACAGTAACATCTGCAGAAGAAAGACCATCTTCCAGCCAAACTAAAATGTCTACTTCTTTTAGTGGACAATGTGATAAGATCCCTTTCTTACGGCCACGCCAATCGCTACAAATTCCAGATGAGGCACAAAAACAGCCGGTGCTTCAACGGATATCAAGTGCTCCTTTAAGTGGGCTCTCCTCCACATCAACTTCAAAATCACAAATACTCCAGTCCTCAAAGGTGTCACCCCAATCGCACTTGCTTCCTCACAGCTCCCAAATCTCCAGCTGCCCGTCTGAGTATGAGGTAGAACAGATGGTTGAGTCTGCAGAGCTGTTTACTCATACTATAGCCTGGGAATCAGAGGTCGACTCCAGCGCTTCTGTGAATCCAGACGAGGAAATGATCTGTACTGATGCCCAGAATCTTTATGAGTCGGATCCAGGACCAGACGCAGAAGGTTCTGACCATAATGTAGACCCTCATTCCCAAACTGTAACTCCTGTTGGTGGAGACAATGAGGAAGACGATGATGAGACTCAAATACCTGATTGGAGCGACAACTTTAGTTTTTTATCAGGGCAGGAACAGGTTGGCTCTGAGGACAACGGGTGTGATAACGCACAGGGTGATGATGATGAGGTTGGTGATCCCACTTACTGTCAACCCACAGTCAGCCAAGAGATGAGGTCAGCAGAGGAGGTGGAGGAAGATGCTAGTGACGACGAGGTCAGGTTGCGCCTTCCTGGACAGAGACGTAGTACTGGAAGCACGTCAACAACTGCATCCTCAAACACAACTCTGCCTCTCACCACAAGTCGTGGTGGCTCTTCAGGTCGCATGGGTGCTAAGCCTTGCATAGCCTGGGCATTTTTTCAGATCGATAAAGATGACCCAACTCGTGTTATCTGTAACATTTGTCAGCAAAAGCTAAGTAGAGGCCAAAAAATACATTGTTTGAGTACTTCATGCATGAACCGGCACATGGACATGAAGCATAAGTTGCAGTGGGAAGCTCAGTGTGCTACAATGCGGCCTAGCCGGCCGGGCCAACCACCGTCTGCCATATCTTGTGCATCCGCGGCCTCTTCATCCTCTGTGACTGGGGGGACAGCAGTCACACCTGTTTTGGGGCGCAGACCTGCCACCTCTTTACCCGCAACAGCCAGCGTGATTGGCAGGTCATCATTTTCTTTGGAGGTGGTAACACCAGCTGGTGTTGAGCGCTGTCCGACATCGATAGCACCACCTTTGGATCAAGGCAACCTAACATGTCCGCCTGCATCTTCCTCACAGACCGGCAGTTTGCCGGGGACACCCTTATCAACCCCGTCTAAGCACAATAGCCAGCCCTCGGTCCCTCAGATGTGGACAAGTAAAAGACCATTTCCTCCTAGCCATGAGAAAGCTAAGAGGTTGAATTTCACCATCTGCAAGCTCTTGGCTACAGAAATGCTGCCTTTCCGCCTGGTGGACACAGAGGATTTTCGAGACCTTATGTCCGTCGCAGTGCCCCAGTACCAGATGCCCAGTCGGCACTACTTCTCAAAGAAAGGTGTGCCTGCGCTCCACCAGCATGTCGCACACAACATCACCGCTTCTTTGAGAAACTCTGTGTGTGACAGGGTGCATTTCACCACAGACACTTGGACGAGTAGGCATGGACAGGGGCGTTACATGTCGCTGACTGGGCACTGGGTAACTATGGTGATAGCAGGACAAGGGGCTGCTGTCCAAGTCTTGCCGTCCCCACGAGTTGTGCGTCAATCCTCTTTATGTCAAAGTTCCTCCACTGCTTCTGCCTCCTCAACCTCCTCTCGGTCTTCCACCTGCACCCAAAGCCTGTCTGGTCATGCCACAAGCTTTCTAACTGCGCAGAAGGGATCCTGCACACCTCCTTACTATGCTGGCAGTAGGGCTCAATGTCATCAAGCGGTTTTTACTTTGAAATGTCTGGGAAATGTGAGTCACACAGCTGAGGAGTTGTGGTCAGCTCTGGAGAACCAATTTCATGAATGGTTGTCTCCACTGGACCTGAAGCCAGGGAAGGCCGTGTGCGACAATGCTGCAAACCTGGGTGCGGCCCTTCGCCGGGGCAATGTCACACACGTGCCTTGTATGGCTCACGTGTTGAACCTGGTTGTCCAGCAATTTTTAGCCCACTATCCCAGACTAGATGGCCTTCTGAAGAGGGCACGGTCGCTGTGTGCTCACTTCCGCCATTCGCATCCTGCAGCTCAGCGACTTACATCTCTACAGAAGTCGTTGGGCCTGCCACTTCACCGGCTAAAATGCGATGTGCCTACCCGGTGAAATTCAACTCTGCACATGTTGCAGCGACTGTGGCAGCACCGACAAGCCCTGGTGCAAAACGTTCTGACGTATAGCCTGGGCCAACGAGATCCAGACGTGGGGCAAATCACGCTGGAGGAGTGGTCTCAGATCAGGGACCTATGCACCCTTCTGCACAGTTTTGAAATGGCGACAAAGATGTTTAGTGCTGACGATGCCATTATCAGCATGACTATTCCGGTGATTTACATGCTGGAGCACATGTTAAACAGAATTCGGAGTCAGGTGGTGGCACAAGAGGAGGTGGAGGAAGTAGAGGAGGAGGAGTTGTATGCGGAAGGGCTAACATCTGCAAGGTCCAGACGGTCGGCAGCACCAAGGCGGCAGGCATGTGAGGGTGGGGGAGATGGTTTTACCAGGGCGCATGGTAGCAGCCAAACTAGTGAGGAAGGTGCAGGAGCCCAGGAAGAAGTGGAGGACGAACTGATGGAAGACTCATCAGATGAAGGAGACCTTGATCACATTTCTGTTGTGCGAGGTTGGGGGGAGAGGACAGAGGAAGGAAGCATGATTGTTACCTCGCCACCAACACAACAGGGACTTGGAGCTCCTGGATGCGCAACACACATGAGTGCCTTCTTGCTGCACTACCTGCAACATGACCGTCGAATTGGGAGAATTAGAAATAATCCTGACTACTGGGTTGCCACACTGTTAGATCCCCGGTACAAAAGTAAATTTGCAGAAATTATTCCTGCCATAGAAAGGGATGCACGCATGCAGGAGTATCAGCAGAGACTGTTGCAGAATCTTACATGTGCTTTTCCACAAAACACCAGTGGTGCACGTAGTGAATCTCACAGTTCCAACTTGCCAACCGTGGGACCGTCAAGTGTTCAGCACTCAAACCATAACAGAACCACAGTATCTGCTGGTAACATCAATTTTGCGCAATCATTTCACCACTTTTTTAGCCCATCCTTTGCAAGGCCACAGGATACAAAAAGTCTGACACATAGTCAACGCCTAGAGACGATGGTACAGGAGTATCTCCAAGTAAACATTGAAGCCATGACTGTGTCACTGGACCCTTGCTCTTTTTGGGCTTCCAATCTGGATAAATGGCCGGAGCTAGCCACTTACGCCTTGGAGATCTTGTCATGCCCCGCAGCCAGCGTTCTGTCTGAACGTGTGTTCAGCGCTGCTGGTGGTGTGCTGACAGATAAGCGCACGCGGCTCTCCACTGATAATGTAGACAGACTCACGTTCATAAAGATGAACAAATCATGGATCCGAAACGACTTTTCTACCTCTGTGTCATCCTGGGGAGAGTAAAAGATGGATGATTGGTTAAAATCACCCTACCAACCGTTTTAAGCTTTCAAATTACTAATCATGTTTATCTGTATCTTGGCTGGAAAATAATTTGGGCTTTGTAGCAGTGTGCAGCACTGATTCTACTAGGCCATCTATAATAAGCTCCACCAGATTTAAAATTACTAATCATGTTTATCTGTATCTTGGCTGGAAAATAATTTGGGCTTTGTAGCAGTGTGCAGCACTGATCCTATTAGGCCATCTATACTAAGCTCCACCAGATTTAAAATTAATAATAATTTTTAGCTGCATCTAGCCCGGAAAATAATTTTGGGGCTCCGAGATGCGCAAGACACATAAGTGCCTTTTTGCTGCACTACCTGCAACATGACCCTCATATTGTCAGAATTCGAAGTAATCCTGACTACTGGGTTGCCACACTCTTAGATCCCCCAAACTTTTCGATCAACCTTTTCATTTTAATAAAGACCAAAAAAATGGTCATTTTTGAAATTATAAGCATTAGCAGGTTATTAGAAACTGAAATCAAACAGTTTTCAACTCAAAACTTTATTCTAGGTGATGTTACATTTTCACATAGGACCCCTTGTTCGAAAGGAGCTTCTGAACTCTCTCGTCCATTGAATTTGTCAGGTTTTGGATGGTTTCTGCTTCAATTGTTTTGCATGAGGACAGAATACCCTCCCAGAGCTGTTGCTTAGATGTGAACTGCCTCCCGCCATCATAGACACTCCTTTTGATGATGCTCCAGAGGTTCTGAATGGGGTAGAGGTCAGGGGAGCATGGGGGTCACACTATAAGTTTGTCCCCTTTTATGCCCATATCAGCCAGAGATGCAGATGTTTTATGTGCAGCATGAGATGGTGCATTATCATGCAAAAAAATGATCTTGCTGTGAAATACACAGTTCTTCTTCTTGAACCATGGCAGGAAGTGCTGTTTGAGAAAATCCACATACATTATGGAGTTCATCTTTAGCGTCTTCAGGGATCCTAAAGGGGCCGACAATCTCTCTCCCCATGATTCCAGCCCAAAACATTACTCCACCTCCTCCTTGTTGGCGCTGTAGCCGTGTTTGCGTGGGGTGTCCATCAACCAGCCATCCTCCACTCCATCCATCTGGACCATCGAGCGCTGCACGGCACTCATCCATGAACAAAACAGTTTTGAAATCAGTCTTCATGTAATGTTGGGCCCACTGGAGCCGTTTCTGCTTGTGTGAAGTGGATAGAGGAGGTCGACAGGATGGTGTATGCACAGCTGCAAACCTCTGAAGGACCCTGCATCTTGTTGTTCGGGGGACGTTGGAGGCACCAGCAGCTTCAAAAACTTGTCTGCTGCTATGACAAGGCTTTTTTGCCGCTGCTCTTTTAACCTGACGTAATTGCCTGTAGGAAAGAGTCCTCAATTTGCCCTTATCAGCACGCACACGTGTGTACTGTGAATCAGCTACATACTTCTTGATTGCCAAGACACTTCATCCTGATCATCGCACAATGTTGATTGTAGTCATGCCTTGACCTAAACACTCCACAATTTGTTGCTTCTCAGCAGCCGACACATCCTTTTTCTTTCCCATTTTGGCAGAAAATGTAGGCTGCTTAATAATGTGAGACAGCCTTCTTAAGTAGTCTTGCCTTTCATTGGACACACCTGCCAAACTAATTAGCACAGGTGTCTGCAATTGCTTACAGTGATATAAAGAGCCCTGACACACATCACCATCAATGAGTTTAACTGACAAACAAACAAATTCTTCCCTTATCACTCCTAAACACTTTTTGCATAATAATTTGGAACGCGGTGTACATGTGCTTTTCCACAAAACACCAGTGGTTCACGTAGTGAATCTTACAGTTCTAACTTGCCAACCGTGGTCTGTATGGAGTTGTTCAATAAAGGGCCCAAAATTAAGATAACATAGATGGGAGAGGTCTCTATGAATAGGAATTCCTAAGTATTTGATACCCTGTGAGGGCCAGGCAAAGGGAAAGTTGGACTGGATGGAATCCTATATGGATTTGGGGAGGGAGACATCGAGGGCCTCAGACTTCGCTGCATTGATTTTAAAATTTGACCATGTAACAAAGTGATCTATTTCAGCCATAACAGCATGGATGGATATATGTGATTGAGTGATATATACTAGGACATCATCAGCAAATAGAGAGCACTTGTACTCGGTGCCTCCCACCTCAATCCACCTAATATTGGGGTTATGGTGAATTGATGAGAGCAGGTGCTCCGTCACTAGGATGTATAAGAGAGGGGACAGAGAACATCCCTGCCTTGTCCCATTGGTGATTGTGAAAGGTGATGAAAATGTTCTGACGCGCCCCCTGGGCCTTGGGACACCCGGAGCCGGACCCTTTTTGGTGGATGCTGGTGGTTGTAGTCTCCGTGGCGGCGACCCGGTTCCGTGGCTCAGGGCGGTCAAACCAGTGGCGGAACTATTTATGTGGTTTTGATGTTTAAATGTCCGACTACGCCACACTGCTCCTTCACTATATCTTTTGCTGGCTCCTCTTCCTCCCCTTTTCCCCTTACTGTCGGAGTTCCCCAAGGATCAGTCATAGGACCTCTCCTGTTCTCCTTATACACCACCCCTATTGGACAAACAATCAGTAGATTTGGTTTTCAGAACCATCTCTATGCTGATGACACCCAATTATACACATCGTCTCTTGACCTCACCCCTGAATTATTACAAAACACTAGTGATTGTCTTTCCGCCGTCTCTAACATTATGTCCTCCCTCTATCTGAAACTAAACCCATCAAATCTGAACTTCTTGTGTTTCCTCCCTTCACTAACCTACCTATGCCCAATATTGCCATCTCCGTGTGTGGCTCCACCATTACTCCCCAGCAACAAGCCCGCTGTCACGGGGTCATACTTGATTCAGATCTTTCCTTCTCTTCCCAGATCCAATCACTCGCCCGCTCATGTCATCTATATCTCAAAAACATTTCTAGAATTCAACCTTTTCTTTCTTTTGACTCTGCAAAAACACGCACTGTCGCTCTGATTCCTTCTCGTCTGGACTACTGCAACTCTCTACTAATGGATCTCCCTGTTACTGAACTCTCCCCTCTCCAATCTGTCCTGAATGCAGCAGCCAGGATCATATTCCTCACCAACCGCTGCACCAATGCCTCTACCCTGTGCCAGTCGTTGCACTGGTTACCCATCCGCTGTAGAGTTCAATATAAACTCATTACCCTTACCCATAAAGTGCTCCATGATTCAGCACCGCCCTACATCTCCTCTCTTGTCTCAGTCTACCACCCTACCCGTGCCTACCCGTGCCCTCCATTTTGCTAATGACCTAAGATTAACATCCTCAATAATCCGAACCTACAACTCCCGTCTCCAAAACTTCTCACGTGCTGCGCCAATTCTTTGGAATGCACTAACCAGGACTCATTTAGTCCCCAATACCCACAGTTTTAAGCGTGCCCTAAAAATGCATTTCTTTAGACTGGTCTATCGCCTTACCTCATTTATTAAACTATCCCCTTTTTTTTTTTCTCCATACAACACTTCCTTCCAAATCAGGACCCTCATATCATCTGTTCACACACTCCCATGTACTTAATAGACTTCTGTGTCTGTACTTGTTCAAATACTGGTTGGTGACTGGTTCATTTAGCATTATGTGATTACCTTTTTATTACATTGATGCTTGACCGTACAACACAAGCAATTGTTACCATCCACCTTTTATGTCTCCCCCATTTCCTCATAGATTCTAAGCTTGTGAGCACGACCCGCTCTCCTCCTAGTATCTGTTGATTTATGTGATTATTGTTATTCTGTAATGTCTTTTATTGTCTGTACAAGTCCCCTCTAAAATGCAAAGTGCTGCGGAATATGTTGGCGCTATAGAAATAAAAAAATATTATTATTATTATCACCATCGAACTTGGCCATGTGATGAAGCAGGGTCCCTGCTGAAAGGTACCCTATCTGGGCTGACACCGTGAGGTCAGGCCATACCGGCGACACTGAGGCTGATTGACTAGACTGTGCAGGGACAAGCTGGCTTTGCTGGGCTGGGGCACCTTGAACTGGGCTCTCAGCCGGCACTAGGGAATTGCTGCCCGCCTTGTTCCCATCCATAATGATTGCTGTATCCTGCCTACTAAGCCACCTTATAAGTTGTGTATCGTGGTGTGTTCCTCAGGATACAGGGTGAGAAAACCGACTCCTACACAGTTCACTTACCGTAATTATTTTACTTATTGTTATGTGGATGACTCAACCAGGAAATAGAAAACATTCAAAACTTTAGACATTCAACCGGGAGGCTGAGACCCCGTACAGAGTGGCGCCCAAACAATTGGTACCTACTATACTTTCTATAAATCGACCTACTAACGAGCCTGTCTAAACCGGCCGCCTGTTACCTGCTAACACTCTGAGAACTGGGACAAATATTTGAGTATAATGTATGGGCTCGCCTGCAGTACAGCACAACAGTTTACAATCTTACAATTACTTCTATCCCCAAACCAAATATCCCCCTCCCTCCCGTCCTAATGTGTCTTCAATGAACTCAGAGGAACAGTCCGTCCTCAACTTTACCAAGAATACCCTAACAGTTAGCCAATTGCTAACTATTTGGTTATTTAGCCATAAACAAACTCTCTCTCTCCTATATTCAGAGCTGTCAGAGGGATGAGGAGACTGACTTTGGAAATTACTGCAGACTACATTTACAGATACAAGAGCGGGAAACATACTGACTTTGAACTTTCTATGAACTAAATTTGCAGCTGC
The DNA here is from genome assembly GCF_046119375.1 of Phyllobates terribilis. Lineage (NCBI taxonomy): Eukaryota > Metazoa > Chordata > Amphibia > Anura > Dendrobatidae > Phyllobates > Phyllobates terribilis. The sequence goes on from NW_027362764.1 coordinate 753,593,073, forward strand.
CAGAGGAGGATAGCTACTTCTAGTGAACTTAACTATTTAGTATATTTACAACTGCCAGAGGAGGAAGGAAACTGACCAGGAAAGGATTGGGAGTTAAATTCATATCTTCAAGTGTATGAATAAGAATGACTGAGAAATTACGGGCATTTTTATTTATGGCTGCTTGTAGGGAGTGAGAGTAATATGGGAATTTACTGATTGTTATATTTACAGCTGCCAGAGGGATGGAGGAAACTGGAAATGTACTGAAAACTATATTTACAACTTTCATGGGGAAAGGACACTAACTTAGAAAATTGCTTTGGACTATATTTATAGCTGATAGAGGAGGAAAGGGAATACAAGGGAACCTCCAGGAAGAAGGAGATATTATGGAAGCCAGTGGGGGAAAGAGACTGACTAGAGGTGATGTTATAGGGGAACCTCCAGGAAGAAGGAAATATTATGGATGCCAGTGGGGGAAAGAGACTGACTAGAGGTGATGTTACATGACAACCTGCAGGAAGAAGGAGATATTATGGATGCCAGTGGGGGAAAGAGACTGACTAGAGGTGATGTTAAATGGGAACCTCCAGGAAGCAGGAAATATTATGGAAGCCAGTGGAGGAAAGAGACTGACTAGAGGTGATGTTACATGGGAACCTCCAGAAAGCAGGAAATATTATGGATGCCAGTGGGGGAAAGAGACTGACTAGAGGTGATGTTACATGGGAACCTCCAGGAAGAAGGAGATATTATGGAAGCCAGTGGGGGAAAGAGACTGACTAGAGGTGATGCTACATGGGAACCTCCAGGAAGAAGGAAATATTATGGATGCCAGTGGGGGAAAGAGACTGACTAGAGGTGATGTTACATGGGAACCTCCAGGAAGAAGGAAATATTATGGAAGCCAGTGGGGGAAAGAGACTGACTAGAGGTGATGTTACATGGGAACCTCCAGGAAGAAGGAAATATTATGGAAGCCAGTGGGGGAAAGAGACTGACTAGAGGTGATGTTATAGGGGAACCTCCAGGAAGAAGGAAATATTATGGATGCCAGTGGAGGAAAGAGACTGACTAGAGGTGATGTTACATGGGAACCTACAGGAAGAAGGAAATATTATGGAAGCCAGTGGGGGAAAGAGACTGACTAGAGGTGATGTTACATGGGAACCTCCAGGAAGAAGGAAATATTATGGATGCCAGTGGGGGAAAGAGACTGACTAGAGGTGATGTTACATGGGAACCTCCAGGAAGAAGGAAATATTATGGATGCCAGTGGGGGAAAGAGACTGACTAGAGGTGATGTTACATGGGAACCTGCAAGAAGAAGGAAATATTATGGATGCCAGTGGGGGAAAGAGACTGACTAGAGGTGATGTTACATGGGAACCTCCAGGTAGAAGGAAATATTATGGATGCCAGTGGGGGAAAGAGACTGACTAGAGGTGATGTTACATGGGAACCTGCAGGAAGAAGGAAATATTATGGATGCCAGTGGGGGAAAGAGACTGACTAGAGGTGATGTTACATGGAAACCTCCAGGAAGAAGGAAATATTATGGAAGCCAGTGGGGGAAAGAGACTGACTAGAGGTGATGTTACATGGGAACCTCCAGGAAGAAGGAGATATTATGGAAGCCAGTGGGGGAAAGAGACTGACTAGAGGTGATGTTACATGGGAACCTCCAGGAAGAAGGAAATATTATGGATGCCAGTGGGGGAAAGAGACTGACTAGAGGTGATGTTACATGGGAACCTCCAGGAAGAAGGAAATATTATGGAAGCCAGTGGGGAAAAGAGACTGACTAGAGGTGATGTTACATGGGAACCTCCAGAAGGAAGGAAATATTATGGAAGCCAGTGGGGGAAAGAGACTGACTAGAGGTGATGTTACAAGGGAAACCTCAAGGAGGAAGAAGATATTTTGGAAGCCAGTGGGGGAAAGAGACTGACTAGAGGTGATGTTACATGGGAACGTCCAGGAAGAAGGAAATATTATGGAAGCCAGTGGGGGAAAGAGACTGACTAGAGGTGATGTTATAGGGGAACCTCCAGGAAAAAGGAAATATTATGGATGCCAGTGAGGGAAAGACACTGACTAGAGGTGATGTTACATGGGAACCTCCAGGAAGAAGGAGATATTATGGAAGCCAGTGTGGGAAAGAGACTGACTAGAGGTGATGTTACAAGGGAAACCTCAAGGAGGAAGAAGATATTTTGGATGCCAGTGGGGGAAAGAGACCGACTTGTGTGATGTTAGAAGAAAACCTCCAGGAAGAGGGAAATATTATGGATGCCAGTGGGGGAAAGAGACTGACTAGAGGTGATGTTACATGGGAACCTGCAGGAAGAAGGAAATATTATGGATGCCAGTGGGGGAAAGAGACTGACTAGAGGTGATGTTACATGGGAACCTCCAGGAAGAATAAAATATTATGGATGCCAGTGGGGGAAAGAGACTGACTAGAGGTGATGTTACATGGGAACCTGCAGGAAGAAGGAAATATTATGGATGCCAGTGGGGGAAAGAGACTGACTAGAGGTGATGTTACATGGGAACCTCCAGGAAGAAGGAAATATTATGGATGCCAGTGGGGGAAAGAGACTGACTAGAGGTGATGTTACATGGGAACCTCCAGGAAGAAGGAGATATTATGGAATCCAGTGGGGGAAAGAGACTGACTAGAGGTGATGTTACATGGGAACCTCCAGGAAGAAGGAAATATTATGGATGCCAGTGGGGGAAAGAGACTGACTAGAGGTGATGTTACATGGGAACCTCCAGGAAGAAGGAAATATTATGGAAGCCAGTGGGGAAAAGAGACTGACTAGAGGTGATGTTATAGGGGAACCTCCAGAAAGAAGGAAATATTATGGATGCCAGTGAGGGAAAGACACTGACTAGAGGTGATGTTACATGGGAACCTCCAGGAAGAAGGAAATATTATGGAAGCCAGTGGGGGAAAGAGACTGACTAGAGGTGATGTTACATGGGAACCTGCAGGAAGAAGGAAATATTATGGATGCCAGTGGGGGAAAGAGACTGACTAGAGGTGATGTTACATGGGAACCTCCAGGTAGAAGGAAATATTATGGATGCCAGTGGGGGAAAGAGACTGACTAGAGGTGATGTTACATGGGAACCTGCAGGAAGAAGGAAATATTATGGATGCCAGTGGGGGAAAGAGACTGACTAGAGGTGATGTTACATGGAAACCTCCAGGAAGAAGGAAATATTATGGAAGCCAGTGGGGGAAAGAGACTGACTAGAGGTGATGTTTCATGGGAACCTCCAGGAAGAAGGAGATATTATGGAAGCCAGTGGGGGAAAGAGACTGACTAGAGGTGATGTTACATGGGAACCTCCAGGAAGAAGGAAATATTATGGATGCCAGTGGGGGAAAGAGACTGACTAGAGGTGATGTTACATGGGAACCTCCAGGAAGAAGGAAATATTATGGAAGCCAGTGGGGAAAAGAGACTGACTAGAGGTGATGTTACATGGGAACCTCCAGGAGGAAGGAAATATTATGGAAGCCAGTGGGGGAAAGAGACTGACTAGAGGTGATGTTACAAGGGAAACCTCAAGGAGGAAGAAGATATTTTGGAAGCCAGTGGGGGAAAGAGACTGACTAGAGGTGATGTTACATGGGAACCTCCAGGAAGAAGGAAATATTATGGAAGCCAGTGGGGGAAAGAGACTGACTAGAGGTGATGTTATAGGGGAACCTCCAGGAAAAAGGAAATATTATGGATGCCAGTGAGGGAAAGACACTGACTAGAGGTGATGTTACATGGGAACCTCCAGGAAGAAGGAGATATTATGGAAGCCAGTGGGGGAAAGAGACTGACTAGAGGTGATGTTACAAGGGAAACCTCAAGGAGGAAGAAGATATTTTGGATGCCAGTGGGGGAAAGAGACCGACTTGTGTGATGTTAGAAGAAAACCTCCAGGAAGAGGGAAATATTATGGATGCCAGTGGGGGAAAGAGACTGACTAGAGGTGATGTTACATGGGAACCTGCAGGAAGAAGGAAATATTATGGATGCCAGTGGGGGAAAGAGACTGACTAGAGGTGATGTTACATGGGAACCTCCAGGAAGAAGGAAATATTATGGATGCCAGTGGGGGAAAGAGACTGACTAGAGGTGATGTTACATGGGAACCTGCAGGAAGAAGGAAATATTATGGATGCCAGTGGGGGAAAGAGACTGACTAGAGGTGATGTTACATGGGAACCTCCAGGAAGAAGGAAATATTATGGATGCCAGTGGGGGAAAGAGACTGACTAGAGGTGATGTTACATGGGAACCTCCAGGAAGAAGGAGATATTATGGAATCCAGTGGGGGAAAGAGACTGACTAGAGGTGATGTTACATGGGAACCTCCAGGAAGAAGGAAATATTATGGATGCCAGTGGGGGAAAGAGACTGACTAGAGGTGATGTTACATGGGAACCTCCAGGAAGAAGGAAATATTATGGAAGCCAGTGGGGAAAAGAGACTGACTAGAGGTGATGTTACATGGGAACCTCCAGGAGGAAGGAAATATTATGGAAGCCAGTGAGGGAAAGAGACTGACTAGAGGTGATGTTATAGGGGAACCTCCAGAAAGAAGGAAATATTATGGATGCCAGTGAGGGAAAGACACTGACTAGAGGTGATGTTACATGGGAACCTCCAGGAAGAAGGAAATATTATGGAAGCCAGTGGGGGAAAGAGACTGACTAGAGGTGATGTTACATGGGAACCTGCAGGAAGAAGGAAATATTATGGCTGCCAGTGGGGGAAAGAGACTGACTAGAGGTGATGTTACATGGGAACCTCCAGGTAGAAGGAAATATTATGGATGCCAGTGGGGGAAAGAGACTGACTAGAGGTGATGTTACATGGGAACCTGCAGGAAGATGGAAATATTATGGATGCCAGTGGGGGAAAGAGACTGACTAGAGGTGATGTTACATGGAAACCTCCAGGAAGAAGGAAATATTATGGAAGCCAGTGGGGGAAAGAGACTGACTAGAGGTGATGTTTCATGGGAACCTCCAGGAAGAAGGAGATATTATGGAAGCCAGTGGGGGAAAGAGACTGACTAGAGGTGATGTTACATGGGAACCTCCAGGAAGAAGGAAATATTATGGATGCCAGTGGGGGAAAGAGACTGACTAGAGGTGATGTTACATGGGAACCTCCAGGAAGAAGGAAATATTATGGAAGCCAGTGGGGAGAAGAAACTGACTAGAGGTGATGTTACATGGGAACCTCCAGGAGGAAGGAAATATTATGGAAGCCAGTGGGGGAAAGAGACTGACTAGAGGTGATGTTATAGGGGAACCTCCAGGAAAAAGGAAATATTATGGATGCCAGTGAGGGAAAGACACTGACTAGAGGTGATGTTACATGGGAACCGCCAGGAAGAAGGAGATATTATGGAAGCCAGTGGGGGAAAGAGACTGACTAGAGGTGATGTTACAAGGGAAACCTCAAGGAGGAAGAAGATATTTTGGATGCCAGTGGGGGAAAGAGACCGACTTGTGTGATGTTAGAAGAAAACCTCCAGGAAGAGGGAAATATTATGGATGCCAGTGGGGGAAAGAGACTGACTAGAGGTGATGTTACATGGGAACCTGCAGGAAGAAGGAAATATTATGGATGCCAGTGGGGGAAAGAGACTGACTAGAGGTGATGTTACATGGGAACCTCCAGGAAGAAGGAAATATTATGGATGCCAGTGGGGGAAAGAGACTGACTAGAGGTGATGTTACATGGGAACCTGCAGGAAGAAGGAAATATTATGGATGCCAGTGGGGGAAAGAGACTGACTAGAGGTGATGTTACATGGGAACCTCAAGGAAGAAGGAAATATTATGGATGCCAGTGGGGGAAAGAGACTGACTAGAGGTGATGTTACATGGGAACCTCCAGGAAGAAGGAGATATTATGGAATCCAGTGGGGGAAAGAGACTGACTAGAAGTGATGTTACATGGGAACCTCCAGGAAGATGGAAATATTATGGATGCCAGTGGGGGAAAGAGACTGACTAGAGGTGATGTTACATGGGAACCTCCAGGAAGAAGGAAATATTATGGAAGCCAGTGGGGAAAAGAGACTGACTAGAGGTGATGTTACATGGGAACCTCCAGGAGGAAGGAAATATTATGGAAGCCAGTGGGGGAAAGAGACTGACTAGAGGTGATGTTATAGGGGAACCTCCAGAAAGAAGGAAATATTATGGATGCCAGTGAGGGAAAGACACTGACTAGAGGTGATTTTACATGGGAACCTCCAGGAAGAAGGAAATATTATGGAAGCCAGTGGGGGAAAGAGACTGACTAGAGGTGATGTTACATGGGAACCTCCAGGAAGAAGGAAATATTATGGATGCCAGTGAGGGAAAGACACTGACTAGAGGTGATGTTACATGGGAACCTCCAGGAAGAAGGAAATATTATGGATGCCAGTGAGGGAAAGACACTGACTAGAGGTGATGTTACATGGGAACCTCCAGGAAGAAGGAAATATTATGGATGCCAGTGGGGGAAAGAGACTGACTAGAGGTGATGTTACAAGGGAAACCTCAAGGAGGAAGAAGATATTTTGGAAGCCAGTGGGGGAAAGAGACTGACTAGAGGTGATGTTACATGGGAACCTCCAGGAAGAAGGAAATAATATTGAAGCCAGTGGGGGAAAGAGACTGACTAGAGGTGATGTTATAGGGGAACCTCCAGGAAAAAGGAAATATTATGGATGCCAATGAGGGAAAGAGACTGACTAGAGGTGATGTTACATGGGAACCTCCAGGAAGAAGGAGATATTATGGAAGCCAGTGGGGGAAAGAGACTGACTAGAGGTGATGTTACAAGGGAAACCTCAAGGAAGAAGGAGATATTATGGATGCCAGTGGGGGAAAGAGACTGACTAGAGGTGATGTTATAGGGGAACCTCCAGGAAGAAGGAAATATTATGGATGCCAGTGGGGGAAAGAGACTGACTAGAGGTGATGTTACATGGGAACCTCCAGGAAGAAGGAAATATTATGGATGCCAGTGAGGGAAAGACACTGACTAGAGGTGATGTTACATGGGAACCTCCAGGAAGAAGGAAATATTATGGATGCCAGTGGGGGAAAGAGACTGACTAGAGGTGATGTTACAAGGGAAACCTCAAGGAGGAAGAAGATATTTTGGAAGCCAGTGGGGGAAAGAGACTGACTAGAGGTGATGTTACATGGGAACCTCCAGGAAGAAGGAAATATTATGGAAGCCAGTGGGGGAAAGAGACTGACTAGAGGTGATGTTATAGGGGAACCTCCAGGAAAAAGGAAATATTATGGATGCCAGTGAGGGAAAGACACTGACTAGAGGTGATGTTACATGGGAACCTCCAGGAAGAAGGAGATATTATGGAAGCCAGTGGGGGAAAGAGACTGACTAGAGGTGATGTTACAAGGGAAACCTCAAGGAGGAAGAAGATATTTTGGATGCCAGTGGGGGAAAGAGACCGACTTGTGTGATGTTAGAAGAAAACCTCCAGGAAGAGGGAAATATTATGGATGCCATTGGGGGAAGGGGACTGACTAGGGGTGATGTTGAGCTTGGAGGGGAGGGGGGTGAATGACATATATAGAGAAATAAATGATGTGATACCACCCAGGAACCTGTCCAAAATACACACATTAGCTGTGGGGGTGATAAGCACACACAGAAGGGAAACATGATGAAAACAGTATTTTTTTGTATAGAATATATAAGAAAGTCTCAGACCAGATATCGTTTAATCCCCCTAACCTGCTTAAAAAAACACAAGGAAAGCAAAATTCTGCCTCCTTGTTATACGGTCATTAAATTATTAAATGAACTGCTGATTCATGAAGCCACTACACTAAATGATGACAAATGTTTCCTCCGCCGCCGGCATTTCCTCCTATTAACGCTGTAAACACACTGCTGTTCAGTACATGGAGTGATAAGCGGCGCAGATTACAATGATTAAGTGTTGTTTGATCTAATTTATCTGCACATATATTCCCTGACACATTATGGAAACTGAATTTTACTTGTAAACAGCTTCGAAAAAATGCAAGATTACAATAATGAGTTTTACTTATCCTGTGAACATATGGCGATATTTACCATGTTTTTTCAGAGAACATTGCTGCCACCTAGTGGCCACATTTAATATTGCATAATTGTGGACAATGGCGATATCTTGTGCGCCATTACACAAAAATTGGACCTGTAAACTAAACAAAATCAATGTATGTAAGACGGTGCTTTAAAAAAAAATCTGACTTGATTTCTATATTTCAATATATCTTGCACAGTACCTTTAACTCCTTCATTACTGGGCTATTTTTCATTTTTTTTCTTGCTCGGCAAGTAATCATAACTTTTTTTTTTCATTCCAGTATATAGACTTATTTTATGCAGGATGAGCTGTAGTTTGGAATGACAGCATTAATTTTATAATATTATGTACTGAAAAAAACAGGGAAAAAAATTCCAAGTGGGGTGAAATGGAGAAAAGAAATGAAATTCCGCCATATTCTTTGTCTCTTTTATGGCATTCACTGTGACCTGGTAACATGATTTTTTGTCAGTTAAAAAAATTGAGTTATTTAGCTTTTTAATTATTTACCTACTTTGTTTTAGATATTTTAAATAATTTCCTAATTCATTTTTTTTTTTTTTTTTTTAGTCCCCCTAGGGGACTTGAACCTGCAACCATTTGATTGCTTGAATTGCATGCTGCAATACTTTTCTGTGTGCATGGAGTAATAATGTGAAATCTGTATCTAGAATGTTTGATAATCTGACACTTGTTTCAGTTTAAGGTGGAAATTTAACAAGAACAGAAGCAAGAGAATAATTGTCTCCTTTTAAATAGGATTTCCACCAAACCAGCAACATTTTGAGTCGGTCAGCTCTGTAGAGAATTGACAGGAACAACATGAAAAAAAATCTAAATTAGTAAAACAAAAGACAAAAACACACACATAAAAAATGCACAAGATGAAAAGTTTGTGAAGTTATAAAAGTAAGGAACCAAATGTCAGAGTTGATTATGCAGTTAGCAACAAGACCACAAGAGGGCAGTATTGATCTCCAGATTTATGTTCCTCTTCCAAAATAATAAATGCTGAACGTCCCATATCATAAATAGACAGAAGAGCGTCCATAGACTCTGTCATCTCTTCCCGGACTTCAACTCCACGAAGAAGGAAGAAAAATTAAACTTTCTCTATATTCAACCCCTCCCAGACCAAGCAAAATTTTATTTTTTTGTGCTTTTTTTTGTTTATTTTCCTGCCTTTCTTTTAGTAGTTATGACCTTTTGCATAAACAAAAGCAGCGTGGGGGGCGTGGTTTTTTTTTTTGACAACAAGTTTTAGTTTTGAACAATGACCAATGCCATTGTCTTTACTTTCTAATGTAGTGAAAAATGTGAAAAAAAAATTCTAAGTTTAGTTAAATGTTGAAAAATACACAATTCCACAATTGTTTTATTGGGTTTTGTTTTTACAGCGATCATTGTGCGCTAAAAGTGACTGGTTAGTATGATTCTCCATATCAGCGCAATTACGGCAATACCAAAAGTGTACAGCTTTATATTTGTGAAAGATTGTATCTTTCTTATGATGGATCCAAGTGATGACTGGCTGTGACATGGTGAGATGACGTTTATATTGTTAACCATTCTTGGGGAATGTATATATGGTACCAAATACAATATTAAAATAGATTTTTATTTGGGTTTTTTTTTTGCTAAAAAATTACAATTCCTGGATTTTGAGTTTTTTTTGTATATAATAATAATAATAATAATTACCTTTTACAAATTATCTATCTAGCATCTATCTATTATCAATCATAGCAACGTAGGTTGAATAAAGACCTAGGTCCATCAAGTTCAACCTTTCTCCCCCAATAGTACTCCCTACACTAACAGTTCACTATCTTACTAATCCCTATGCCTAAATCTGTTGATCCAGAAGAAGGCAATTTGCATCACGGGGAAAAATTCCTTCTTGACCCCGAGAAAAGGCGATCAGTCCTAGAACCCTGGATCAAACCTAATTATGATGCTAGTTATGTAATTACTATTATGGTATTAAATGTACTACTATAGGTGTAATATTTTATCTAATTTAACTGTAGCCCACAATGTAATGTGTATCGAGGAAATCGTCCAGCCATTTTTTGAAAGCTGTTATAGTGTCGGCCATTACTACCTTTTGTGGTCGGCCCCCACTGCTGACTATGTCCCATTTAGAGAACGTACCACTTATGACGACTCTTTGTTTCCTATCATTTAGCCATCTCCTTACCCATCTGCATATAGTTCCCCCCAAGTCATTGCTTGTGTATCTTCAGTATAAGGCTGTTATGTGGTAGAGTTTCAAATGCCTTTATAAAGTCCAGATAAATCACATCAGCCGCATTGCCAACATCCAGATTTGCACTTAACCCGTCATAGACCCCCCAACATGTTGGTCAGACACGACTTATCGTTCATGAATCCGTGCTGATTATCATTTATTATATTATTCTCTGTGATATAACGCTGCAGGTTATCTCTTATGATGCCCTCAAAAACTTTGCCCACTACTGATGTCAGACTTACCGGACGGTAGTTCCCTGGATCCAACTTCTTACATTTCTTAAATATTGGTACCACATCGGCCATCTTCCAATCCTGTGGCACTACCCCTGTTACCAGAGAGTCTAAGAATACAACATACAGCGGCCTGTCAATTACTGAGCTCAATTCCCTCAGTATCTGTGGATGAATATCATCTGGGCCAGGGAATTTGTCAATGTTTAATTTGCTCAGATGCAGGCGTACTTCTTTTTGTGTTAAACTAGTTATATCAGGTGGTGAACTTTGATTTTTGCCCTGTTGAAAGATCCCTGGAACAGACGGTTTGTTTGTGAACATAGATGAAAAGTGTCTGTTTAATATCTCAGCCTTTTCTTTGTCCTCTATAATTATATTGTTATTATCATCTTTCAAGGGGTCGATACCATCTGATTTTTTATTTTTGGCACTGATGTATGTATAAAAAATTTTGGGATTTATTTTAATGTCACTGGCGATTTGTTGCTCTGTAGATAACTTTGGTAGCTTGATTTATTTTTTACATTTCTTATTTAGGTCTTTATACTCCTGAAATGCTATTTCTGTATTCTCGGCCTTCAAGATTTTGAATGCCCTTTGTTTTTATCTTATTAAACTTTGCACTGTCTTATTTATCCATAATGGTTACTTTTTATTCCTGAACATTTTATTACCAGGGAGTATAACATTTTCTACAGGATTCTAGTAGTATTTCCTTAAACATACACCATTTATGTTCGGTATCCCCAGTTACCATGACATGGTCCCAATCTACACGATTAAGCTCTTCCATTAATTTGTTGAAATCAGCTTTCCTAAAGTTCCAGGTTTTTGCATTTCCTTTTTGAAATGTTTTATTAAATATTCCATTGAAACTTACCATATTATGGTCGCTGTTTCCCAAATGCTCCCTGACCTGTAGATCTGAAATTGTATCTGGTCTATTTGACAGAACCAGATCCAGCAGATTACCTCCCCTGGTTGGTTCATCTACCAGCTTTTAGCACAACTGGAAGATTCTTTGTCCCATTCGATATCTGGATAGTTAAAATCCCCCATAATAAGGACCCTATTATTATTTGCTGCATTTTTAATTTGTTGCAGCATTTCGTCCTCTACCAGTTCAGCTATATCAGGAGGCTTGTAACAAACTCTAATTAAAAGCTTTCCATTATGGCCATCCCCATGTACATTAACCCAGACTGACTCTACATTGTCATACATTTGTTATATTATAGAAATATGTATTTTCCATGCCTCTGTGAATAACCAGTAAATTCAGTTATGGTATGGATATATATATATATATATATATATATATAAGCTGCTAAGATTTATTCATTTATTGATGTTCTTGTTACGATTAATCACACTTGTATGATCTTACACATTGTGTTATATTATCTTCTTGCACAATGACACTTTGCACTAGCACTTTCCTTCGTACTTGTATATGGTTTGTATACTCTTAAATATTTTTCTCTAGCACATCAGCACTTTTGCTATATCAGCATATAGTTGTTATACTCTTTAATATACTTTTTTGCACTTTAGCTCTTTTCATACATTTGTAGCACATCCATATATATAATAAATAAATATATATATATTTTTTCTAGTATAGCAGCACTTTTTAATATATTTGAAGCACGTTCGTGCCATACAGTGATACAATTCTCTTTAGCTCATGTGCACTACATGGCACTACAATTGTATCTCATGCTAAATATTTATATCCCTATTCCCACTATTTTAAGTTTTTGTTTTATGGCCATTACCAGACTACTTAATATATCCTACCATCATTATTGAGGGGGTTTCTTTGGCCGATTGATCCTGACTGACACCTTTTTGATGTACTACATTGGGTTGTGCGTGTGCCCGGTCTGTGATCTGGTTGGTAGCTGCCTCTATATATATTTGTGGTACGTTTGTGTCATTTTGTGATACAATTTTCTTTAATACATTAATATCACATGGAACTACAATTGGTTTTTCATCTTAACTATTTGTATCTTTATTTTTACTATTTAAGCTTTTATTATATGGCCAGTACCAGTCACACTTAACACATTTTGTCATCATCTACTCAGTGATTCTGGTCGATTGATCCTGATTGACACCTATTTGATGCACTGTATCGGGTTGTGCGCATGCCTCATTTGTGGTCCGGTCGGTTGCTGCCTCTGTATCTTAGGACGACCGGTCACTCGGATGCTCATCCGACGCAGTCGGTCATTTGACGCAGGGGTTGCGGCCTCCGGTGCCTCCAGACGACACATGCGCCACCTTTCCCGTTCCAGTGTTATCATCTAGATATCGATATTAGCAGGACGCATGCGCTTCACTAACTATGGTCGGCACACAATCGCGCTACCACTGTGGATACAACCCCTTCCGCCCAGTTGGAGCGTAGGGTTCCGGTATTTGAAACGCAAAATGAAACATGACCCAGATGTGACATCATGACCCTCCCCTCTTCCGTGTTATTCACCATCCCCTTTTTAAACTTTGCACACTCTATGGACGCTACCTCCTGACGAAGGACGGCGATCCAAAACGCGCGTCGGGGTGTACTTTGCGCAGTGCTTTAACGATACACAGGTATGTCATTGTACATTCAGAGACATAGTTTGTGAATGTTTTGTTTCCATTCCCTGGTATTTTCCTGACACTCCACGGACTGTTGCCTCCAGCATGGATGTAATTGGGGATATGGGCTATACACACATTTGTGAGACATTTCTTTGAAAGATACACATATTGACTTTATCCTTATTAGTGCATGGTGCATTGACCTGATCCCTCTTCCCTCTGTGTTTGATGTCATATAGTCCAGACTCATATTAAGCATATATTACTTTTTTCAATCACTCATGTATTATGGAATAGTGGAGAGTTTTTCAGGCACTTTGGGATGGAACTAACTACTATACTATTTGTTTCTTTCCTGCGTAATCTAAATATATAAGTATGCACTATCATTCTTCTATTAATATAATACATGTTATGTGCTGCGCATGTAATTCTCCTGTATGGTGTACCATTGTTTCTATATTTAATAAAGGTATTTGATTCATCTTTAGTCACTATTCAATTGTTCTTTACTGATCTAGGGACCGTATGTTCGGATTGCTCTCTTTTTTTCATGTATCCTTACCGAATGGTCTGCCATTCTATGGTCCTTGTGCTGACTTCCATAATTTGGATTTCATGCCGGAGACTGGATTCCAATACACGCTTGTACCTATATAGTTTTCCAGTGGTTTCATTTTCTGACTCTACATTGTCGCAGCTCCCCCCAATGTTGTCATTGAGCACAGGTTTTAAGTTGGTGTGACATGCAGAAGTAGTGCTGTTGCTTCCAAAGCATCCAGCAACTGTTACAAATAACACAAGCACAGGAGACAGGAAGTATTGTGCTTCAGAAGCATCCAGAAACTAGAGGGGTTAACACAGTCACAGGAGACAGGGAGTGTTTTAGCAGAGCCCCAGGGGGATTGTGGGGAGCTTGTTATTGTAGTCTGGCTGAAGCCGAAGAGAAAGGTGGTGTGTTATCTGGATCTGACAGAAGGCAACTGAACAGGATTCAGATCAGGAGAGAAACTAAACACAGGTCAGATAAACTCCCTGAACTAAGAGTGCAGAGTATTATCGGGCAGGAAGATAAGGACTGGAAGGAATTGTGTCACAGGGATCATCTCCCTCATCAAACCCCCCCCCCCCACCATCTCCATGCAGGATAAAGAATGTTGTGTACTATTGTGTCCTTGTGAAGGAAAAGCCTGTGGTTGTGTAGACTGGATCCAAAGACTGTGTTCGGTCACATTGAAACCATTAAAACGGTATATCCAGCCAGTGTGAGACCCGCCCAGGGGTCTAACGTGAATTCAGGCTCCCCACGAAGGAACAGGAGTTTCCCAGGGGAGGAAATTGCACGACCCACCTCAGGGTCCTGGGATCCCTCAGTATCCGTGGAACACTGAAGATATGTGTGCTGAAGATATAGCGATAGCAAAACAGATGCTGAGAGAAGAGTGCCATGCATTCTCTAAAGATGACTCTGATATAGGTTGCATCCCGTCATTGCAATTGAAAATCAATTTGAAAGACACGACCTCAGTAACCAGAATTTACATGTCTGTGCCGAAACCATTACACCGTCAAGTGAAAGAGTATTTACAAGATCTAATCAACAGAGGTTGGATCCAAAAGTCGAAGTCGTCTTATTCCTCTACTATTGTTTGTGTTAGGAAGAAGGACGGTACATTGAGACTCTGCTGTGATTACTGGGAAATAAACCGAAAGTCAGTACCTGATCGGCATCGGATACCAAAGATTCAAGATATGTTGGAAGTATCTGGTTCTCTGTCCTTGATCAGGGTAAAGCATACCATCAAGGGTTTGTTAAAGAGTCCAGTAGACCCCTGACAGCATTCATCACACCGTGGGGGTTATATGAGTGGATCTGCATACCGTTTGGGCTCAGTTCAGCTCCAGCAGAATTTCAGAGGAGCATGGAGACCTGTTTGGAAGGATTGAGGGATGATATCTGCCAGCTGTACTTGGATGACAATGTGGTACACAGCAAAACCTTTCGGGAGCATGTTGAACATGTGAGGACCGTATTACAGCGGTATCAGCAACACGCAATTAAGTTGACCCCAAAGAAGTGTCAACTGTTCAAAAGGCAAGTCCGATTTCTAGGGAAAATTGTGTCCGGAGAAGGATATACTATGGACCCAGCAGAAATCGCTCCGGTACTGGCCTTAAAAGACAAGCGGCCCTATACTGTCGGGGAGTTGAGGCAGATCTTAGGATTCCTCTCCTACTATTGTACTTACGTTCGGAATTCTCCAGGATTGCCACTCCGCTATACCTCCTTTTGGGGGGGGGGGACAGAGTCAACAACACCCGCGGAGAAAAAGAAGAACACCGGTAGGACCAGGCTTAAAAGAAACAATGCCGTTTCGTCCCAACAGCCCATTCTCTGGACAGCAGAACACCAGGAGTTATTGCAAGAACTAGTAGACTACTTGGTAAGACCACCCATCTTGGGATATCCTGATTTCAACTTACCATTTGTTCTTCATTGTGACGCTTCTCAAGTTGGACTGGGAGCTTCCCTGTATCAGCATCAAGTCGGAAAATTGAGAGTCATCGGTTACAGTTCTAGAACATTGACAGACGCCTAGAAGAATTACCATCCACATTCCGGTAAATTGGAGTTCCTGGCATTGAAATGGTCTTTCTGTGAACGATTTAGAGATTATCTCTACTACAGCAAAGAGTTTGAGGTATACACTGACAACAACCCTTTGACCTATGTCCTCACTACAGCCAAACTGAATGCAATGGGTCAGAGATGGGTCGCTGAACTAGCTGACTTCAATTTCAGCATCAAGTACAGGCCAGGAAAATGTAATGCGGATGCTGACAGATTGTCGAGAATGCCACTAGAGCCTGAGGAGTTCATGCAAGAATGGTTGAAGGAAGTCAGTCTGGAAGCAATTGAAAGCACTTCCCAAGCAGTGGAAGCTTATCAAGAGGAAGACACACCATTGTTGTGTCCGTTGACGGTGGAAACCACCATAAAAGCGAGAGAACAATATCACCCCCTGTCCATTCAACAACTACCAAAAGGAATAATCCGTATAGCACAACGGTAAGATCAGATAATTGGTAGAATGCTACTTTATGTGGACCAAAATTGGTTTCCAAGTAAACGGGAGAGAGATAATGAGTCACCAGCAGTATCTGTTTTAGTTAAAGAATGGACGAAGCTCTACCTCAGTGAAGATGGTATCCTGTATCGTAAAGGAGGACAAAACCGGCAGTTGGTACTACCCAGAGTATTCCGTAAGTTGGTCTTCAAAGAACTCCATGAAAACATGAGGCACCTGGGAGTGGAAAGGACCACCAACTTGATCCGTGAACGTTTCTTCTGGCCGTACATGCAGAGAGATATTGAGAGGTACGTGACCAGGGAGTGTAAGCGTCTGAAAGATAAATGTCCCAACACATCAACCCGGGCACCTATGGGAAACATCTAAACAACGTATCCGTTTGAGATGGTCTCAATAGACTTTCCACATCTCAAGACGTGCAAGGTTGGTTACGAATACACATTGGTGGTGATGGACTATTTTACTTGATTTTCCCAAGCATATGCCACCACCAATCTTCAATGATTTTGCTTTGAGTCTTGGGTTCCCTACGAGGTTACACCACGACCAAGGAAGAGAATTTGAGAACCAGCTCTTTGCCAAGCTAGGAAAGTATTGTAGAATTCAGAGATCCCACACAACACCCTATCACCCAGAGGGTAGTGGACAAGTAGAACGTTTTAGCCAGACATTATTGTCGATGTTACACACTTTAACAGCTGACGAGAAGAAAGACTGGAAGAGTTCTCTGTCAAAAGTGGTACATGCCTATAACTGTACAAAGAGCGATGCAACGGGTTACTCACCTTTCTTCCTATTGTATGGACAATAGCCAAGATTGCCAATCGACATCATGTTCGATACTCCGGTGTCAGAGACTTACAGAATGTATTCGGAGTACGTTCAGAAATGGAAGGAACAGATGGCAGAGGCATACAACATAACGTCAAAAGGGGTTAAGCAAGGGCAGAGCAAGAGTAAGGAGTACTATGATCAAAAATGTTATGGAGCAGAATTGGCACCGAGAAGCCGGGTGCTAATCAAGAATATATGTGAGATAGGTGGTCCAGGAAAACTTTGTTCATACTGGGAAGACAAGGTGTATATGGTCGTAAAGAGGAAAGCCGATGACAGTCCAGTGTATGAAATCCGATTGGAAAGAGAGGACAAGAAAACCAGAATAGTCCATCGGAATTTATTACCAGCCTGAGATTTTCTCCCACCACAACAAGACTTCCCAGAAGCAGACCAACATCGACTGAGATCGACTAAGGGACCACCACAGACTGAAGCTCTGGAGGTGGATAATGATCTTGAAAGTTCCGATGAGGAAGAGCACACCATTGTATTTCTTGGACCGGCAAAGAGAGGGACGTACCATCCTCAAAAGAGTGAACTAAGTCCCGAGGCTCCAGAGTTTGTACCAAGGAGTACAGATGAAGTCCAATTCAGATCTGAAGATCGAACACCGGTCACTGAAGAGACCGATTGACACTTAGGAGCATCAGAATTACCAGACCAGGTGGAAACGGACGATTCAAGAGAAGTACAGGAACTTACAGAGGCAGTTCCAAGATCATCTGAAGAAGTACGAGAAATGAGTGCGGCAGAAGAAACTCCTGGAACCAAAGAACCCATGGTATCTGAGGAACAACCCACCAGGAGGATGTCGACTCAATAAGTGAGGAGGCCCGTGATGCTGACGTACGAGACACTTGGAGAACCAAGTTAAGTGCCAAGGACTGTCGACTGGAAACAGGTATCTCTGCCTGTGGACCACGTAAGCCCACTTGAGTGGTATTCACCACCGAGAGACAGTTTGGACAATGTTACCTCGTGGAAAGACTCGTTTTGGCCTAGTGAGACAGAGAGCTGGTTGGAGACGTATGAAAAACTCCAGCGGAAGAGATGCTGATGGTTTTAATTGTGTTAATTGATTATTTCTTACAGGAGCCCTACAAGAAAAAAGGTCGTAAGAATAGGTTGTTATCAATGTTTATAAATGTTATACTAATTTGACAATGACAAATTTATATATATATAGTTACTAGGCTTTCACCACTGTCTCAGAATTGGTCAGATTGACCAATTAAGACGAATGTCGAGGACGACATTCAAAAAGGAGGGAAGAGTGTGACATGCAGAAGTAGTGCTGTTGCTTCCAAAGCATCCAGCAACTGTTACAAATAACACAAGCACAGGAGACAGGAAGTGTTGTGCTTCAGAAGAATCTAGCAACTAGAGGGGATAGCATAGTCACAAGAGACAGGGAGTGTTTTAGCAGAGCCCCAGGGGGATTGTGGGGAACTTGTTATTGTAGTCTGGCTGAAGCCGAAGAGAAAGGTTGTGTGTTATCTGGATCTGACAGAAGGCATCTGAACAGGATTCAGATCAGGAGAGAAACTAAACACAGGTCAGATAAACTCCCTGAACTAAGAGTGCAGAGTATTATTGAGCAGGAAGATAAGGACTGGAAGGAATTGTGTCATAGGGATCATCTCCCTCATCAAACCCTCCCCCTCATCTCAATGCAGGATAAAGAATGCTGTGTACTATTGTGTCCTTCTGAAGGAAAAGCCTGTGGTTGTGTAAGCATAGAAGTGTGCTGCTAAGAGATCTAATCTATGCTGAATTATGCTACTGAAGAGACTGTAATACTGAGCCTTGTGAAGAAACTACTGTATTGTTACTGGAGCCGGTTGCACAAGAAACTCAGACTGTACTGTAATGAAGATTGTTGCTGTAATATCCCTGAATTGCACTGGCCATGCTTCAGATTAAATTCCACTGTTAAACTGTTGAAAAAGACTCTTGTCAGATGTGTCTGGTCAGCAATTGAATCTATCGTGTGCCTGAGAGAAGCTGCAGCCTATGGTCGCCCTGAGTAACGGTTCCCCCAGGATTCCAAAGAATTCATGAAACCCGTCTCGCAATATCTGAACCTAGCGGTGTGTGTGTAACATTGGATCTTACGAAAATATACACCCCTTCACTTTTTTGTCTTTCCTGTCCTCTAAATGTAGTATATCCTTTCACATTGATCACCCAGTCATGGCTTTCATCCAGCCAGGTTTCCGTAATACCCACCACATCATATTCCGTGACCGACATGAGAGTCTCCAGTTCATTCATTTTGTTTGCGAGATCTCTTGCATTTGCCAGCAGGCATTTAATACTATTAGCACATTTGTTACTCCTACTCAGCTCCCTACTTTCCATGCGTATCCCAGCCCCTTCTAGATCCCCATTAACCCCTGCTGTCCCACTCTCTCTGTCTACTCTATCAAGCCCCTTATTAGCACGAATACCCTCCCTCCCCCAGATCCTACTTTAAAAGCTCCTCCATTCCTCTGACCATTTTTTCCCGCAGCATAGCTGCACCCTCCCCAGTGAGGTACAGCCCGTCCCTACTGTACAGCCTGTAGCCGACAGCGAAGTCGGCCAAGTTCTCCATGAACTCAAACCCTTCCTTCCTGCAACAATTTCTAAGCTACTTATTTATCTCTCTGAGCTCCCGCCGTCTTTCTAGTGACGCATGTGGCACCGGCAGTATTTCTGAAAACACCACCTTGTAGGTCCTGGCCTTCAGCTATCTATCTATCTATCTCTATCTATCTATCTATCTATCTATCTATCTATCTATCTATCTATCTATCATCTATCTATCATCTGTCTATTATCTATCATATATCTATATCTATCATCCATCTATATATCTATTATCTATCTATTATCTATCTATCTATTTTCTATCTATTATCTATTTATCTATCATCTATCTATTATCTATCTATCATCTATCTATCTATCTATTATCTATCTTTAATCTATCATCTATCTATTATCTATCTATCTATCATCTATATTATCTATCTATCTGTCTATCTATCTATCTATTATCTATCATCTATCTATTATCTATATATTATCTATCTATTATCTATAATGTATCTATTATCTATCTATCATCTATTGTCTATCTATCTATTATCTATCTATTATTTATTATCTATCCCTCTATCTATTATCTATCTATTATCTATTTATCTTCTATCTATTATCTATCTATTATTTATTATCTATCTATTATCTATCTATTATTTATCTATCGATTATCTATCTATTATCTATCTATTATCTAACCATTATCTATTATCTATCTATTATCTATCTATATATTATCTATCTATTATCTTTCTATCTATCTATCTATCTATCTATCTATCATCTATCTATTATCTATCTATCTATCATCTATCTATCTATATATTATCTATCTATTATCTATATATCTATCTATCATCTATCTATCTATATATTATCTATCTATTATCTATCTATCATCTATATTATCTATCTATCTATCTATTATCTATCTATCTATTATCTATCTATTATCTATCATCTATCTATTATCTATTATCTATCATCTATATTATCTATCTATTATCTATCTATTTATCTATCATCTATCTATTATTTATTATCTATCCCTCTATCTATCTATTATCTATCTATCCATCTATCTATCTATCTATCTCTATCTATCTATCTATCTATCTATCATCTATCTATCTATCTATCATCTATCTATCTATCTATCATCTATATTATCTATCTGGCCATTATTATATATAAGCCACCATTATATATCTTGTCCGGATGTTGTAGATCTTGTATCTCTCGGCTTTGTTGCTGCAGTTATCAGCAGTGATTGCTCTTCTTGGTGGATGCATTTGTACACAGCGCGGTTGGCGCGGTGTGGACCCCCGAGAGGTGGAGCGTTACATTGTATCTGTGATCTATGGCAGGGATGGTGCTGACTTGCCCGGGGCGCACTCACCGTTATGGGCATGTCTTGAATAAAACATTGTTATTATGGTAATTATCCCGCATTCTGCCAACATGACTATATCCACAATGCCAACTACAGCTGAACTCTGCAGCGTCTACATGTCTGAGGGGATAAAACCTGGGAGCGGGATATCACTATGATGTTCCTCCTGTACTTAGACCTTACGCATCTATATGTACCATGGTGTAATACAGCAGGGTGCAGGGCAGCACGGTGCCATGTTGTGCAAAGAGTCGCCACCATTACTAAAAAAACATACAGACCACATATAGAGGGTGGGATTTGATTTTACCATCTCTTATTCCAGGAATCTAGGGTAATGAAAGTGTTAATACTAATTGGGGAGTTAATTCCTTCCCTGCTGGTCTAGGTGTTAAAGGGGCAATGTGAACATATATGGGGTCTAGTGCATAAGAAAGGTCAATGCTGATTTCCCTGGTAGTCAAACCATAAAGGGGTTAATGTAAACATCCCTGGGGGTCTAAGGAAAGGATAAAGCTAACATAATCATCTCTGGTGGTCTAACATTGCAAAGGTGTTAATTCCAACATCCCTGGTGGTCTATGGCAGAAGTGGTTCAGGTTAGTGTCACTGCTTGTCCTCAGTGTTATGAGATTAATGTCAGCGTCCCTGGTGATCTAGGGCAGGAGAGAGCGCTGTGTAAGCAAAAAAACCCAAGCGAGGGGAAGGGGATAAATGTAACACCTCCCATAGCCAACATCAAAAATGGTTATTGTAAATGTTCCTGGTGGATTTGGAGAGGAAAAAAGGTTATGAAATCATTTCAGGTGGACCAGGGCACGGAAAGGGTTAATATCAGTACAATTGGCAGTCTAGCGTGGTAAAGGGGTTAATTTCAGCATCACTGCTGGTCTGCTAAGATAGAGTTACTGCATGGCTTTACTGCAAGGGGTTACTAGCAGCACACCTGGTGGCCATGTTAGGGAAAAGGATATAGTAAGCATCCTGGTGGTCTACTGTGGTAAAAGGGTGATAATCAGCATCCTGGTGGTCTAGTGTGGTAAAAGGTGACAATCAGCATCCTGGTGGTCTACTGTGGTAAAAGGGTGATAATCAGCATCCTGGTGGTCTAGTGTGGTAAAAGGTGACAATCAGCATCCTGGTGATCTAGTGTGGTAAAGGGTGACAATCAGCATCCTGGTGGTCTACTGTGGTAAAAGTGAGATAATCAGCATCCTGGTGGTCTAGTGTGGTAAAAGGTGACAATAAGCATCCGGGTGATCTAGTGTGGCAAAGGGTGACAATCAGCATCCTAGTGATCTAGTGTGGTAAAAGGGTGACAATCAGCATTCTGGTGATCTAGTGTGGCAAAAGGGTGACAATCAGTATCCTGGTGACCTGCTGTGGTAAAAGGGTGACAATCAGCATTCTGGTGATCTAGTGTGGTAAAGGGTGACAATCAGCATCCTGGTGATCTAGTGTGGTAAAGGGTGACAATCAGCATCCTGGTGGTCTAGTGTGGTAAAAGGTGACAATAAGCATCCTGGTGATCTAGTGTGGCAAAGGGTGACAATCAGAATCCTGGTGATCTACTGTGGTAAAAGGGTGACAATCAGCATTCTGGTGATCTAGTGTGGTAACAGGTGACAATAAGCATCCTGGTGATCTAGTGTGGAAAAGGGTGACAATCAGCATCCTAGTGATCTAGTGTGGTAAAAGGGTGACAGTCAGCATCCTGGTGATCTAGTGTGGTAAAAGGGTGACAATCAGCATCCTGGTGATCTAGTGTGGTAAAAGGGTG
This sequence comes from Phyllobates terribilis, assembly GCF_046119375.1. Taxonomy (NCBI): domain Eukaryota; kingdom Metazoa; phylum Chordata; class Amphibia; order Anura; family Dendrobatidae; genus Phyllobates; species Phyllobates terribilis. Next base: position 753,615,955 of record NW_027362764.1, read on the forward strand.
ATAATCAGCATTCTGGTGATCTAGTGTGGCAAAAGGGTGACAATCAGCATCCTGGTGATCTAGTGTGGTAAAAAGGTGACAATCAGTATCCTGGTGACCTACTGTGGTAAAAGGGTGACAATCAGCATTCTGGAGATCTAGTGTGGCAAAGGGTGACAATCAGCATTCTTGTGATCTAGTGTGGCAAAGGGTGACAATGAGCATCCTGGTGATCTAGTGTGGTAAAGGGTGACAATCACTATCCTGTTGATCTAGTGTGGTAAAAGGGGGACAATCAGCATCCTGGTAATCTAGTGTGGTAAAAGGGTGACAATCAGCATCCTGGTGATCTAGTGTGGTAAAGGGTAACAATCAGCATCCTGGTGAACTAGTGTGGCAAAAGGGTGACAATCAGCATCCTGGTGATCTACTGTGGTAAAAGGGTGACAATCAGCATCCTGGTGATCTAGTGTGGTAAAAGGTGACAATAAGCATCCTGGTGATCTAGTGTGGTAAAAGGGTGACAATCAGCATTCTGGTGATCTAGTGTGGTAAAAGGTGACAATAAGCATCCTGGTGATCTAGTGTGGTAAAAGGGTGACAATCAGCATTCTGGTGATCTAGTGTGGTAAAAGGTGACAATAAGCATTCTGGTGATCTAGTGTGGTAAAAGGGTGACAATCAGCATTCTGGTGATCTAGTGTGGTAAAAGGTGACAATAAGCATCCTGGTGATCTAGTGTGGTAAAAGGGTAACAATCAGAATCCTGGTGATCTAGTGTGGTAAAGGGTGACAATCAGCATCCTGGTGATCTAGTGTGGTAAAAGGGTGACAATCAGCATCCTGGTGATCTAGTGTGGTAAAAGGGTGACAATCAGCATTCTGGTGATCTAGTGTGGTAAAAGGGTGACAATCAGTATCCTGGTGATCTACTATGGTAAAAGGGTGACAATCAGCATTCTAGTAATCTAGTGTGGTAAAAGGGTGACAATCAGCATCCTGGTGATCTAGTGTGGTAAAGGGTAACAATCAGCATCCTGGTGAACTAGTGTGGCAAAAGGGTGACAATCAGCATCCTGGTGATCTACTGTGGTAAAAGGTGACAATAAGCATCCTGGTGATCTAGTGTGGCAAAGGGTGACAATCAGCATTCTGGTGATCTAGTGTGGTAAAAGGTGACAATAAGCATCCTGGTGATCTAGTGTGGTAAAAGGGTAACAATCAGCATCCTGGTGATCTAGTGTGGTAAAAGGTGACAATAAGCCTCCTGGTGATCTAGTGTGGTAAAAGGGTAACAATCAGAATCCTGGTGATCTAGTGTGGTAAAAGGGTGACAATCAGCATCCTGGTGATCTAGTGTGGTAAAAGGGTGACAATCAGCATTCTGGTGATCTAGTGTGGTAAAAGGGTGACAATCAGTATCCTGGTGATCTACTATGGTAAAAGGGTGACAATCAGCATTCTCGTGATCTAGTGTGGTAAAAGGGTGACAATCAGCATTCTGGTGATCTAGTGTGGTAAAAGGGTGACAATCAGTATCCTGGTGATCTACTATGGTAAAAGGGTGACAATCAGCATTCTGGTGATCTAGTGTGGCAAAGGGTGACAATAAGCATCCTGGTGATCTAGTGCGGTAAAGGGCGACAATGAGCATCCTGGTGATCTAGTGTGGTAAAAGGAATACATTCAGTATCCTGGTGGTCTAGTGTGGTAAAAGGATTATATTTAGCATCCCTAGTGATGTAATGTGAAAAAAAAAATTTCATTTGTTATCCATGGTGGTCTCATGTAGAAAAGAGGCTAAATTCAGTATCCCTGATGGTCTAGTGTGGTAAAAGGGGTATATTTATCGTCACTATTGGTCTTTTGTGGTAAAAAAAAAGTTATATTTAGCATCTCTGCTGATCTAATGTGGTAAAGGGGTTATATTTGGCATCTTTAGTAGTCTAGTGTGGTGGACTGGTTACATTCACTATCCCTGGTGGTCTAATGTAAGTTATATGGAGCATCCCTGGTGGTGTAGTATGGTAAATGGGTTACATTCACTATCCCTTGGAGTCTAGTGAAGCATCCCTAGTGGTCTAGTGCAATATAAGGATTATACTTAGAATCCCTATTGATCTAATGAGAAAAAAAGATTACATTCAGCCTCCCCGGTGGTCTAAATTAGTAATGAAGTTAAATGCAGCACCCCTAGTGGTATAGTGTGGAAAAAGGGTTACAATCGGTATCCCTGGTAGTCTGGTATGTTAACAGTGTTACACTCAGTAACCCTAGTGGTCTAATGTATTAAAGAGGTTACATTAAGCATCCCTGGTGGTCTAGTATGGTAAAAGGGTTACATTAAGCATCCCTGGTGGTCTAGTATGGTAAAAGGGTTACATTAAGCATCCCTGGTGGTCTAGTGTGGTAAAAGGGTTACATTAAGCATCCCTGATGGTCTAGTGTGGTAAAAGGGTTACATTAAGCATCCCTGGTGGTCTAGTGTGGTAAAAGGGTTACATTAAGCATCCCTGGTGGTCTAGTGTGGTAAAAGGGTTACATTAAGCATCCCTGGTGGTCTAGTATGGTAAAAGGGTTACATTAAGCATCCCTGGTGGTCTAGTGTGGTAAAAGGGTTACATTAAGCATCCCTGGTGGTCTAGTATGGTAAAAGGGTTACATTAAGCATCCCTGGTGGTCTAGTGTGGTAAAAGGGTTACATTAAGCATCCCTGATGGTCTAGTGTGGTAAAAGGGTTACATTAAGCATCCCTGGTGGTCTAGTGTGGTAAAAGGGTTACATTAAGCATCCCTGGTGGTCTAGTGTGGTAAAAGGGTTACATTAAGCATCCCTGGTGGTCTAGTATGGTAAAAGGGTTACATTAAGCATCCCTGGTGGTCTAGTGTGGTAAAAGGGTTACATTAAGCATCCCTGGTGGTCTAGTGTGGTAAAAGGGTTACATTAAGCATCCCTGGTGGTCTAGTGTGGTAAAAGGGTTACATTAAGCATCCCTGGTGGTCTAGTGTGGTAAAAGGGTTACATTAAGCATCCCTGGTGGTCTAGTGTGGTAAAAGGGTTACATTAAGCATCCCTGGTGGTCTAGTGTGGTAAAAGGGTTACATTAAGCATCCCTGATGGTCTAGTGTGGTAAAAGGGTTACATTAAGCATCCCTGGTGGTCTAGTGTGGTTAAAGGGTTACATTAAGCATCCCTGGTGGTCTAGTGTGGTAAAAGGGTTACATTAAGCATCCCTGGTGGTCTAGTGTGGTAAAAGGGTTACATTAAGCATCCCTGATGGTCTAGTGTGGTAAAAGGGTTACATTAAGCATCCCTGGTGGTCTAGTGTGGTAAAAGGGTTACATTAAGCATCCCTGGTGGTCTAGTGTGGTAAAAGGGTTACATTAAGCATCCCTGGTGGTCTAGTGTGGTAAAAGGGTTACATTAAGCATCCCTGATGGTCTAGTGTGGTAAAAGGGTTACATTAAGCATCCCTGGTGGTCTAGTGTGGTAAAAGGGTTACATTAAGCATCCCTGATGGTCTAGTGTGGTAAAAGGGTTACATTAAGCATCCCTGGTGGTCTGGTGTGGTAAAAAAAAGGTGTCTTTGAGCATTCTTGAAATTAAGTGTTAAGTATAGGCACAGTGGCCTGTAAAAGTTTGGGCAGCACTGGTGAAAACTACTGTAATTGTGAGCAGTTAAGCAAGTTGAAGAAGAAATGATTTCTAAAAGGCTTACAGTTACAGATGACCCATTTCCTTTGTATTTTGGGCAAACATTTATATATTGTCATGTTTTACATTTTAAAAATTACAAAAAGGAAAATGGGCCGATGCAAAAGTTTAGGCACCCTTGGAGATTTCTGAGTTCACATAACTTTGACCATGGTTTCAGATCTTAATCAGCCTGTTAGGGTTATGGCTTGTTCATTATCATCGTTAGGAAAGGCCAGTGATGCAAATTTATAAAAACCCAGCCTAACCTTGTGCCAAAAAACAGCAGCCATGGGTTCTTCTAAGCAGCTGCCGAGCACTCTGAAAATGAAAATGGTGGAAGCCCACAAAGCAGGAGAAGATTATAAGAAGAGAGGAAAGCGTTTTCCTTCTTGTAATTTTTAAAATGTAAAAGATGAAAACAAATATTTTTTTTTGCCTAAAATACAAAGGAAATGTGTCATCTGTAACTTTAGGCCTTTTAGAGATCATTTCATCTTCAACTTGCTTTACTGTTCACTATAACAGTAATTCTGACCAGGGGTGCACAAACTTTTACATGCCATTGTATAAATTGTTTGTGATAATGTAATATTGGCACTGGTCTTTTGACATCAATTACCAATGGGTGCCAAGTAGTGATGAGCAAGCGTGTTCCTTTAACCCTTTCACCGAGAAGGCTCGGGTGCTTACCTGACACGCACGGTGAGGGAAAGACTAAGTGCACAACGACGGGAAGAGGGGGAAGAAGCCCAAACACTAGGGAAAGGGGGAGTGGAGACCGCCAGGCAGATCTGATATCACCTTGGCTCCCATAACATCCCTGAATAGGTACCGCACCTATCGCCGAACAGGCAACCTAATCCCTGACTGCCCCTAGCGATAGGCCCTAGGTAGGGAGGGGACGGGCTAAGCAGTAGACAGCCCCCTGCTGCAACTAAAGACAAACAGGAAAACAGTCAAAGGAAACATTTAGCTTGAGAAGACACAAGAGACATCACGCCAACTATCCTCCAAGGGAACTAGTTGACTACTAGTACTTCAAGCCTGGACAGAGGAAAATAGAGCTATCACCGGCGACTCTCTGGAGAGTCTGAGGGTATTTAAACATCCAGCAAGGGTGTGTCAATTAGCAGCAGAAGGTGAAGGTAACTGCCAGGTCCTAGAGAGGGCAGGATATTGCTGCACTGCAGAGATGGAAAGATCAAGAAGGTGCCTGCAGAGCCAAACGCAATGACCTTCTACAGCCAAATCCAGAAAGACAGTCTGTCGCACCTGACTTACCAGTGACATTACCGAGTATCTCCGGCGTGCTCGTATATTATGTTGAGTCCATGCATCTGCATGATTTACAACTGTAAGACTGCCTCATCACATTCGGAGATTGCCTGTTTGTTAGGGAATCCTCACGTGTTGAGGCTGTCTTACGTAAATCATGCAGACGCACGGACTGGAACATAATATACGAACACGTCGAAGATACTCGGTAAGCACCCGGGCGTGGAAGGGGTAAACGAGTATGCTCACTCATCACTAGTGCTGAGCCGACCTTACAGGGAGGAATCCTGTGCGAAGATAGTAAGAAAGAGACTGTCACATCACCATGTGATTCCCAGGACTCCAGCTAGGTGCATCTCTCCTTGCAGCTCCTCTCCACACTGGACGGCCTATGAGCCTCCTGGATGTGACGGAGTTAATATAACGGTAGACATGTTTTGTTCATATTTCAATTGTCCCATAAATAAACTTTCCATAGTAGTTTTTGCCCATTATTAGCACCGCGCTGCACCATCAGCGGAGGGCACAATGCCGCCGATTCTGTGCCAGGTAACGGCTCGTTATGTGCATTATGTATTATCCACTCCTGTATGTATCTGGGCCGCGCCTGCCGTACATTACACAGGGCTCCAGGCTACACATCACCTCCGGGGCATCGACTGATGGGGCCGGTGTAATGTCTACTGTACGAGCCCGGAGAGGTTTACCTTCCTCTAATTAATAAGGTGCAACATTGTGACTTCTCTGCTGCCTGCGCCTTCCAGGAACTCGTTACCTCCCTTCTCTCCACCATTTAATGATCATTTTCCCTAAAATTAGAAAATTCCTCGAGTCGCCCCTGAGATACAGTAACTCCTAAGGAATCTAATTTCCTGGGAAAGCCAGGTGACATTTAATACGGCCGCCATTAAGTTCCTGCATGCATTAACCCCTTCATGATGGGGTTATTTTCCTGGGGGGTTTTTTTCCTCCCCTTCTTCCAAGAGCCATAACTGTTATATTTTTCCCTCCCCATAGCCATATGAGGGCTTCTTTTTTTGTGGAACGACTTGTTTTTTTGAAGGACGCCACTGGAAAGAGGGAAAAAAAATTCCAACTGCGTTGAAATTGCAAAAAAAGTGCAATTCCATTATTGTTTTTTGAGTTTTTTATTCACCACGTTCACTATACGGTACAACTGACCTGGTACTTTGATTCTACTGGTCAGTACGAGTATGCAGATACCAAACATGTATAGGTTTTTTTTTTATTTAATAGGTGAAAAAAAATCGGAAATTTGTAAAAAAAAAATAAAAAAATGTTGCTTGTGTCGCCATTTTTTTTGACCCATAACATTTTCATTTTTTGGGATCTGGGGCCGGGTGAGGGCTTATTTTTTTGCCCTGAGCTGATATTTTTACTTATACCATTTTGGGGTAGATACAATGTTTTGATTACCTCTTATTACATTTTATTGCAATGTTGCGGTGGCCAAAAAAACCCCATAATTCTGGTGTTTCAATTTATTTTTTTCTGATTACACCGCTCACTGATTGGAGTAATTTATTCATATTTTGATATATTGGATTTTCACGAATGCATCGATATCAAATATGCATATTTAAAAAAAAAAAAATGTAATTGTTTTATTTTTAATTGGCAAAAGGGGGGTGATTTGAACTTTTATAATTTTTTTTTTGCATATTTTTTACAACATTTTTTTTTTACTTTTTATTGTATTTAATAGTCCCCTTAGGGGACCTGAAGCTGCAATCATCTGATCAATTGTATTATTCATCTAAGTTTTTTTTGGAAAACAAAACACTGCTTGAAAATTAAGAACAAGTCCAGTTTTTATATTTTTGGATATTTTTTTTTCTTTACCCTCTACATGGCACATGGTGATTATCCGTTTTTGCACCCTTGTTTTTTTTTTTTCTCTTTCTTCCAAGAGCCACAACTTTTTTTTCAAATAGACATAGGTGAACTTGTTTTTTTTTTGTGGAACGAGTTGAAGTTTTTTTTTTTTCATTTTCATTTTCCCCTTCAATAAACTGGAAAGGGTAAAAAAAAAAAATTCAAGTTCCGCAAAAACAACAACAAAAAAAAAAAACAATTCACCATTTGTGTTTTGGGTTTTGTTTGCTCAATGAGAAATTGTCTATATAATTAATTATTGCGCTTTAAAAATTACAATGCACCCGAAGCCAGGAAATAAAGTGAGTGTGCGCAGGAGGCGCCTATCATCAAATATCCGACCTGAATGCGATCCTACGCTCCTGCGGACATAATCTTCTACAAAAATGAAAGCTTTTCTAAACAAACTCTTGGCCGGAAACCAGAACAGACTGTATAATAGAGAAGAACCCGATCTCCTTCGTTATAGCGCAGAAATGTAAAATATTACCAGAATCTGTCATTCCTCAAACAGAAGCCCAGATCGCGGTTCCTGATTGTACCCGGAGATAAGCGGACGCCCAGACGTATGAATTTATTCCTTTCATAACTTTATTTACTGATTATATGAGATAAGGGAAATGTGATTTCAATTTCAATGGCAGATTTACCCGAGGGAGCGCTGGATATGAGCTACACAACGGCTGCGGAAATGCAAATATTCAGCATCCCAAAAAATGTAAATTTATATAGTGATCTCGGCTATGCGGTTTTGATTCACTTTTTTGTACTGCTGGGAGGAGTCCGGACAAGAAAAACCTTCAGTATAAATGATATATTGTTTTCCTAATATAATAGGTATGGATGTGATCGCTGAAGTTGCAGAGCTGGCTTAGTGAAGGCTGATGTAGCTGAGCTGGTCCAGTGATGAGCGATGTTGTGCAACGGTGTGACAGGAGACATCATACACCTCTCCCCCTAAAGACAACATCTGCAAGGAGTATATTTAAATATGTATTGGGACGTGGTTTGATTGTATTTCGTGAGTAATGTGAATCTGCATAGAGTTCTATAGGCACTAATTGATACTGGTAATGTATTGCAACTAATATATAGTGTTGTAAGGTACTGATGCTGCTGTGTAAATACTGTAAAGGTAATGCCTATTGTGAGTAACATGCACTCAGCTCAGTTGCAGGGAAAATATAGGATATATAAACCTATACAAAGTGTCACTCAAGGTGACCACAACCCAAATCAATGAGTATACCAAAAAAGAAGCTATTATTCACAAATCTCTAGTATGAACAGCAATGTGACTCAAAGAGCAGGGAATTAAATAAACTGTGGAGTCAGTTTATGCAAAAGTGATACGTTTTATTTTTAATAGTACATAATAGCAAAATCAGAAAAAGACAGTGTCAAAAACAGGTCTGGAAAAAGAGAAAAGACTGTTAAAAATGGTAAGATGTGGGGTAATGAGATCTCTAATGTACCCAAAGGATCAACAAGACAAAATGAGTTCCTGCCACCGGAGACAGAGCATAAAGGTCTAAGTGTGGTCTAAGTGTGGGGCATAGATCAAAGTACGTTATGATCATACGGCTAGTAACTCATGCCAGAAAATGAACATGATACAAATAACATATATGAAAGCATGATGCATAGCCGAATGTGTATGGCCAAATAAAGCCCCTCCATGTTAGAAATGCAGAACCAGCCAATGTGATAGATTGCCGGTATTACCTTGAGTCATGATGCTCCGGTGGAGAAGGAAACCCACGTGCAGCCTCGACGCGCGTTTCACCTTCCGGCTTCGTCAAAATATAGGATATAGTTTAGAGTTTAGGACATAGGGCAGATTAGACAGTGATGGGCATTGAAAGTATAATATGCTTAGTGCATACTGTTAGAAAATAGTAACTGTAGTTAGTAAGTGAAAGGTTAAAGTTTTCCCAGCAACAGACTACTGGGTCAGACAGAGTAAAGATACAGTTAATGATTGGTCCAGCCCAAAGTGGGAGAGGTTAGTGCCAGTAAAAGGCAACCACTTCCTGGTTTAGTCAGTTAATGAAGGAGTTCGTTGTGCAGTGGGCTGCTAGCAGAAGTACTCGTAAGTATGAGTTGTGCTGAGCAGTATGAAGCCTTACCAAAGTCCCTGCAGATATTCCTACAACTTCCAAAGATCAAGACTCGAGTCGGTGGTTATGGAGAGCATCGTAACAGCAAAATGGTGCAAACATCGCCTGTGATAGATGGGCAAGGCGGAAGAAAAAGAAACCCCGCCCGTTGCAGCGAGCCTAAGGAGAACAGGCAGAGGCTCCCAAGATATGGACAGGTGAGCCAGAAGAAACCCCACTGTGGAAGAAGTGTAGCAGTGGAAGAGTACACATCAAGCAGAGCGGGCCAGTGCCATTACTGTGAGAATGATGGAGAAGGAGCAGCAAGTGATGGAGCGGTCTTAAGTGACTAGAGAGAGAGAGACGGCTGGCGATAAAGCGTCGCACTCCATGGGGGGCCAGGGAGGTCCAAATGGAAGCGGCAGATGGCCTGGCAGTCGGAGAAGGTGCGGCCTGGAAGGACTGAAGAAGCTGGGGGTCCCACCAGAAGTCTTGAGTCAGGAGCCGAACCCCAAGGCAGAAGCGACCATGTCAATGTAGCCAAGGCCCTGCAACAGGGTGTAAAAGCTGAAGTCACTGATGGCGACAAGGCCGATCAGTACCTCACAGCCCCCCAAAGAGATAACGGCCGCAGTATAAAGCATGGTGGCCAGAAGTGAAGGGTCTGCCCTGTAATGCCCCAATTGCACATGAGAGAGATTGGACTGTCCCCTTTCCCCCATGGACTCTGCCTTACTCTATCCATGAACATTTCCCCAGGGACTGCGAACCTGACATGGGGGCAGCACTGTGCAACTTAAAGGCACTGTAGTTCACAAGTGGGAGGGGAGGAAACGAACGACCTGAGGATCGAGCTGGGTCAGTACTCCTGGACTGTCAGAGAGGTTGTAAGTTGGCTAACAGGCCATTGTGTTTTGAAAATGGACACTCTATGCCCCGGAGCAGTGGGACCGGGGTCATGTGGACCGGTGTAACAAAACGGACAACCCAATGTGCGTGCTGTGTTGAAGAGGAGAAGAACTGTGCCCATGGATGTTTGGGGGACTACTTTTGTGGGCCAAAGGGTTTCACCTATTGTGTCCCCCCATTTCCTTGTAGATGGTAAGCTTGTGAGCAGGGACCTCAATCCTAATGTAACTGTTTAAATTGTCTTACCTTGTATTGAATTTATTGTCTGTACATGTCCCCGCTTAATTGTAAAATGCTGCGGAATATGTTGTCGCCATATAAATAAAAATTATTATTATTATTATTATTATTAAAGGGCCAGTTTAATGAAAGACTTGAACTGTATGTTCCATGGTCCCAACCAAGTGGGACCAGTATGAGTGCTGACCGGGACCAGGATCAGTCCTGAACGGCAAAGGACACTTTTAAAATCCTGTAAGAAGACAGAGTTAATGTTATTTATGTAGATTTGATGTGTATTGGTGTTTTATAGGTACTGTTATGGTTGGGGACGACCATATTTTAGGAGGGAGGAATGTAAGGGTGTGACAGGAGACATCATATGGCTCTCCGCCTAAAGACAACATCTGCAAGGAGTATATTTAAATATTTGTTGAGATGTGGTTTGATTGTATTTTGTGAGCAATGTGAATTGTGAATCTGCATTGAGTGGGTGTTCAGGTCACTTTTGAAAATGTCAAAGGCAGGGAAAGTCTGACCAGGGAGGTTAGCAGATTCCTGAATATGGGGATGGCATGGAAGAGATTTTAGAGAAGGCATGAGGCACAAAGAAGATTACATCTGGGAACGAATGGGAGATTAGGTCAGAGATGTTTAGATTGGACATGTTATGGACTGAGATTACATGTGGGAAGGTATCGAGAGATTATGTCAGGGATATTTGGAGGGGACAAGATTTGGATGGCTCTGTAAGTCAATGATAGTATGTTGAGCTTAATTCTCTGTGTAATGAAAAGTCAGAGAAGAGATTGTCAAAGGGAAGAGGCAGAAGAAAAATAAGGGAAGAGGTGGGAATGAAGGGTAAATTGGAAGGAGCAAGAGTGCTGGGTACAAGGCCAAAGGAAAAGATGTTGCAGTAGTATAGGCAAGAGGCAAGTGGTTTGAGCAGAGTCAAAGTGTTCACTGAGGCAATGGAATTGGCAGAATTGGGAATGTATGATAAGCCTGGTATGGCGATATAGTAAAAATGAAAAAAAAATAGTGAATTCAGTTATCTCCATATTGACTTTTAGAAATCCATAGAAGAAAGGAGATGGTACAATACATCTATTAGACACTCAGAATTTTTGGACAGCAAAGAGGTGTTGTGTGAGCCAGAGAAGTAAATTTGAATGTCATCATCGTAAAGGTAATACTGGTAGCCTTGGGATTCTGTGAGCTGTCCCAGTCCAAAGGTGAAGATGGAGAAAAGGAGGAATCCCAGGAAAGAGCCTTGAGCAGAGAGTGAGAGGATGAGGTAAAATGGCAGACGCTAAATGTTTGGTTGGGTGGGAAGAGATCCAGGAGAAGACCTAGTCTGTGATGCCAAGTGGTGAAAAGGTTCGTAAGCGGAGGAAGTGGTCAACTGTGATGAATGCAGTGAACAGGTCTAGAATGAGGATCATTAAGTATTGTGATGAAACTTTAAAGGATAGCAAATAATTTTTGACTTCAGTAGTGTGGTGTGGTCGGAGGCTCAACTGTTTTTGGTCCCAGAAAGAGTTAGAAAGGATTTGGGAGAAAATTTCTAAGAGGACATGTCTGTAACCACTGGTCCCAACTATCATGTGTTGTTTTCTATACGGCTCTCACTCTCCTCATATTGTCACGCAAGGTGTGGGAAAGACTTAGTGCAACACAAAGGGAAGAGGGAAAGGGAGCCCAGACTCTAGGGAAAGGGGAAAGTGGAGACCTCCTAGGTTGATCTAGCATCACCCTGTCTCCCCTACTGTCCCTGTATTGGCTCTTCACCAATCGCTGCACGCGTGCCTCCCCCTGTCTTTCCCTGGCGTATGGCTAAGGCCAGGGAAGGGAGGAGATGAGCACTAATTGATCTCCACTAAACACTATAGACAACTAGGAAGGACAAGCAGGGGGAAATTGCTCAGCTTTAGATGGATCCAGACAAATGCGCACATGTCCTCAAGCTCCAGAGAGGACGAGGTACTGCTCTAGCTAAAGCCTTCACATGTACTAATGAATATCGCCGGCACCTCCCTCTGAAGCACAGCAGGTATTTATAAACCCACGCAGGGTGTTAATTAGCCAGAGGGAGGTAGACGCTGGGTCCTAGAGACAGCCTCTAAGAAGATGTCTGTAATGCCAAACATAGAGATCTCCTGCAACCAACTGCAGGGCAACTGTCTGTCACCTCTGACACACTCGTGACACATATACATCAGAAAGGTCTTTTCTGCCCTTCTAGACTTCTGTCTCCTTCACATGTGTAAGGATATGGACATGCTGCCCACGTTTCTCTCTGAAGAAACAAGTTTACTGCTATATGGTGAACTGTGAAATGTAATATATAATGTTTTGTGATATAGTGTAATGTGAATTTGGCTATATGTTAATGTTAGTAATTTGTGTAGTTCGACTATAGGGATAGTTAGTTAGAGTAAATATTTGGGACTAGCCCAGAGTGGGAGGGAATGAATTACAAGGAAAGTGACATTTTCCTGTCAGAGAGTCAGATAGGGCCTCGAGAACATAGTGAATGGACTAATAGGTCCAAAGTGAGCAGTGCTGGGGTGACCCTAAATGAGAGGATTTCCGGAGCATAAGTGATTAAGGGACAAAGTGACTTTCTGAAGACGGGTCCTGGGAGTGTCAAGCTCCACTAAGAAGCCAGACAGCGCATGGCAAGATGGATGGGAAGGGAAACACTGCTACTAGCGAAAGATTAAAGCGGCACCCTTGAATCTTACCATTAGCAACCCTAAGCTCCCTGACGTCCATAGATGGGTTCTTCCACCCCTTGAGGCGATGACGTTCTTATCCCTGTCTTGCCCTAAGCATGGCCATGAGGGGGGCAGCAGGAATGCTTGTCTTGCTCTATAATACAGACAAAAATGGAGATAGGCAAGGGTGGGAGTTCCAGAGCGTCAGCATTAATGGAAATTGGACGCGGAGCCCCAGAGGAAGTAAATGACACTTGTTAATCAGGACTGTAGTGTTAAAGCTGGGTTGTGGTGAATTAGTATGAAATAGTGACCATAGAGGGTATTATTGACTATGACGGACGAAAACTGTGGGAAATGCTTTGAGTTGCAAAGGAATCGTTCATAAGACTTTGTACCCGCTGTCCCTTGTATATAACCCTTATCAAGTTGTGATTCAGTAAAGAGTTTATTTTTGAATGGTGGTCTCCCTCATTGACCTGTGAAACATCTGGTCCTGGCCAACCTACAACATCGGTTACATGTGGCCTCCACTGGCGTAGCGCCCCCATAGTACCACAGCCAGGACCTCCACTTTCATGTAACGTGCCGGAGCGCCACAGAACGGTGCCTCACCTGTTAGGTACCGCCCCGCGCCATGTTACACATGCTATAGCTAAACCCCTGCTATAAGAGTTCAGATTCCCTTCTGCAACCTAAGGTACGTTACTAGATGTAAATCGTTTCCAGAATTAAAACATCTAATAAAAATCAGTAAAATCCAGGATGGAGCCGTGTGAATAAGAGAAGATTGTGAGATTGTGTATCCCTCTCCCTCCACCGCTCTCGCAGTATATCGGAGCAACAGAAAGTGGGAAATGGTAAAAAGGGGGGATCTTAAGAAAATATCCTATAGGCATTACCGATATTGACTCACCTTATTCAAGACAAGTTTAAGTAAACAGCTGCCATTTTCCACATGAGCAGAACAGAGTCTCTTCTCCAGATTTTGTTTTGCCTGGTTCAGCCTAATATTGTGCCCTTGGCTAATTCACAGGATATATTACGTGTATATTGTGTTTATAACAAAGTTGTACTCCCCCCTGACCCTCCTCATTACTGACTTTCTGGCTTCTTTTAGAATTTACAGTGAAATTCATTGCATCAGGTCTTATCCGTCATATAACCTTTGAAGTTTTGGATCAATTAAGTTTTTCTCAAGGGCGAATCCAAAAATTATAGGACCCCATAGGAGAATCCAGCATGGGCGCCCACTCCTAAGTGAGAGACAATGCCATCAACAAGCTGTCCCAATCTGCCATTATGTTCACTGAGGCTCAGTAGGTTTCGGTTGTATCTTACTCTTGACACTCTCCTGCGATGGCCGGGATCGGAGATAATTCTAATCTTAGCCATACTTGCCAACTTTTTATAGCAAGGTTTCTGCCGCGGAGCCAATTTCCATCAAAATTGAGTCAAAGCTGTAGTGCCGGCGTCCCTGCCCTCTGCTAGGCAGGGACGCTGCTCCCCTCACCGCTCTGCCCCGTGCCCGGCGTCCCTCTCCCGCTCTGCTGTCAGCGCGCGCTCCTTCCCGGCGTCCTCCTCCCGCTCTGCTCTCAGTGCGCGCTCCTTCCCGGCCCCTGTGCTTAGGGCGCGCGCGCTCCCCTCCTCTTAAAGGGGCCGCGCGCGTCGTCCTAAGGAGTCCCCGGCCAATGGCCGGAGGACTTCATCATATATAAGGCACCTCCTCCAAAATGGAGGTGCCCGAGCAATGTTGTTTGCACCAGTGTCTCACCTGTGCTTCAGCCCTCAGGTCCCGTTGCCAGATACCTGCCAGTTACCTGCCAGATTCCTGCCTGATTACTTGTTACCTGCCTGCTAGTCTGAGGTCCGACGGTCTGCCTTACCATTCCTGTCAGTCTGTCTAAGGACCAGCCTGCCCGCTCACCTGGAGCGCACATCTGCTACCTGCCTGCTTGCCTGCCCGGAGGCTCCGCTGTCACGTGCTGTGACCACCAGCTATTCCAGAGACTCTTGCCCGCTCACCTGGGAGCGCACATCAGCTACCTGCCTGCCTGCCTGAGGTCCGACGGTCTGCCTACCAACTCCTGTCAGTCTGTCTATGGACCAGCTTGCCCGCTCACCTGGGAGCGCACATCTGCTATCTGCCTGCTAGCCTACCTGGAGGCTCCGCCGTCACGTGCTGTGACCACCTGCCTGTCCAGTGGCTCCTGCCCGCTCACCTGGGAGCGCTCATCTGCTACCTGTCTGTCTGCCTACCCGGAGGCTCTGCCGTCACGTGCTGTGACCACCCGCCTGTCCAGAGACTTCTGCCCGCTCACCTGGGAGCGCTCATCTGTCGCCTGTCCGCTGGTCTTCCTGGAGGCTCCGCCGTCACATGCTGTGACCACCCGTTCATCCAGAGACTCTCGCCTGCTCACCTGGGAGCTCTCGTCTATCTTCAGCCGCCACAGGTCGTACCAACCCTATACCTAGAGACTGCCCCGGTCACTTGCCGTGACCTCCAGCCCCGTTCACTCAGAGACTGTCCCGTTCACTCAGAGACTGTCCCGTTCACTCAGAGACTGTCCCGTTCACTCAGAGACTGTCCCGTTCACTCAGAGACTGTCCAGGTCACCTCCTGTGACTGCCTGCCTGGTCGCCACCCGCTCCCTTACAAGGACCGCCCCCTTGTATTGTAGCCCAGAGGTTCCGCCTCCCAGACCCGTTACAGTTTGCTCGGGCCATGGAACCCGGTGGCACCCAAGCTCCCTCGCTCTCGGACCTGTGTCATGAACTGTCCCGTCAAAAGTCCCAACAGGAGTCCATCCTGGGTCACCTGCGGAATGTCAATACTCGCCTGGATACTCTGACTGCTCCACCGACAACCTCCGCCAGTGCCATGTCTCGCAATCCGGCAGCTCCGCTGCCCACTAATACCATGGTATCCTACCCCGGACCCCGGCTTTCTGCACCTCCTCGCTTCGGAGGCGACTCCGTCCAGGCTCGGGGCTTCATAAATCAGTGCACCCTGCACTTTGAACTATTGTCCCACCAGTTTAACTCCGACCGAGCCAAAATTGCATTCATCATGTCCCATCTCACCGGGAAGGCTCTGGCCTGGCTAAATCCTCTATGGGAGAGAGGAGACCCCCTGGTGTCCAACTTGCCTGCTTTTCTCACGGCTTTCCGGAAAGTCTTCGACGAACCCGGACGGAAGACCTCATCCGCATCATCATTGCTACGCCTCCGTCAGGAAAGCCTCACCGTGGGCCAATATGCCATACGGTTCCGTACCCTTGCCTCGGAGCTGGCCTGGGATAACGACGCTCTGGTTTCCGTCTTCTGGGAGGGTCTGTCCGGCCGTATTAAAGATGAACTTGCCGGTCGGGACATTCCTACCACTCTCGATGACTTAATAACTCTTGCCACCCGGATTGACCTACGGTTCCAGGAGCGTGCCAGAGAGGTCACCCGTGAGAGGAGGTTACTACGTCTAGCTCCTACTTTTCAGAAACCCGTCACTCCTTCTGTCTCTAACCAGGTACACCCTCCTGAGCCTATGCAGGTCGACCAGACCAAGATGGTCAAGACCCGTCAGGACTTACGCCGTGCCGAGGGGACCTGCTTCTACTGTGGCAGTAAGGAGCACCGGATCCGTGCCTGCCCGGAGAGGTCGGGAAACGCCTGTGTCTAGGTTCGCTCAGAGAGGTCCACCTAGACAAGAATAAATCCTCTCCATCCCTGCTGTTGTCAGTTTCAATCATCTACGGGGAGAACCGTTATTTCGAACTAGCCCAACTGGACTCTGGAGAAGCCGGGAATCTTATTTCACAGTCCCTGGTAGAGAAATACCGCATCCCCACCAAACCTCTGGCTGTACCCTTGTCTGTGGCTGCCGTGGATGGGGGGCTCTTACCACGCCCCATCCAACTCATCACCGAATCCATTACTCTGCAGGTGGGAATGCTGCATTCTGAAAGTATCTCCTTTCATGTTCTGCCTGGACTCTCTCACGCCCTCTTGCTAGGTCTGCCTTGGCTCCAGAAACATGCACCCGTGCTTGACTGGCAAACCGGAGAAGTCCTTCGCTGGGGACAAGACTGTCATAAGACCTGCCTGGTTCCCGTCCATCCCGTCCGTCCCTCTCCTACCCCAGCTAATCTACCTGGACTTCCGATTCCTTATTGGTCTTATGCTGATGTCTTTAATAAAAAGGAGGCAGAGACATTACCCCCTCATAGACCATACGACTGTCCCATCGACCTGTTACCCGGTACTACTCCTCCCCGTGGGCATATTTATCCTTTATCCGCTGCTGAGACCCGGTCGATGTCCGAATATATTGAGGAGAATCTGGCCAGGGGATTCATCCGGAAATCTACCTCCCCAGCGGGAGCAGGCTTCTTTTTCGTCAAAAAGAAGGACGGCTCTCTCCGTCCCTGTATAGACTATAGAGGCCTAAACCAGATCACGGTGAAGAATAAGTACCCCCTTCCGCTCATTCCAGAATTATTTGATCGTCTGAGGGGGGCTAGAATCTTCACCAAACTAGACCTCCGTGGGGCGTACAACCTGGTTCGTATCCGTCAGGGGGATGAATGGAAGACGGCATTCAACACCCGGGACGGCCACTATGAATACCTGGTAATGCCCTTTGGTCTCTGTAACGCTCCTGCCGTCTTTCAAGAGTTGGTCAATGACATCTTCCGGGACCTTCTCTACTCCTGCGTAGTGGTGTACCTGGACGACATCTTGGTCTTCTCTCCGGATCTCCAGACTCACCGGAGGGACGTTCGTCAGGTCCTGCTCAGGCTCAGGCAGAATCACCTCTTCGCTAAATACGAGAAGTGCCTCTTTGAGCAGACCTCGCTTCCGTTTTTGGGCTACATTATTTCTCAGACCGGCCTACAAATGGATCCAGAGAAACTGTCTGCCATCGAGAAATGGCCCCGACCGGAGGGGTTGAAAGCCATTCAGCGGTTCCTGGGCTTCGCCAACTACTACCGCCTCTTCATACCACACTTCTCTTCCCGGACTGCCCCAATTTCCGCGCTCACCCGTAAGGGTACTAATCCCAAACAGTGGCCGCCCGAAGCAGAAGAAGCCTTTCTTTCCTTAAAACAGGCCTTCTCTTCCGCCCCGGTGCTGCATCGCCCGGACGGCAACAAGCAGTTCTTCCTGGAAGTGGACGCCTCCTCCTCTGGAGCTGGAGCTGTACTTACTCAAAAATCTTCTTCCGGGAGGATGGTAACTTGCGGCTTCTTCTCTAAACTCTTCTCCTCCTCAGAGCGCAATTATTCCATAGGAGATCGAGAGTTATTGGCCATCAAACTGGCATTGGAGGAGTGGCGTTACCTGCTTGAGGGGGCTCTTCACCCGGTAATAATTTACACTGACCACAAGAACTTGGCTTACCTCCAGCATGCCCAGAGACTTAACCCGCGCCAAGCCCGGTGGTCCTTGTTTTTTGCTCATTTTGATTTTGTCCTTCATTTTCGCCTGGCTGACAAAAACGTCAAGGCGGACGCCTTGTCTCGATCCTTTCTGGTATCTGATCTCGAGGAAGATCCGAAACACATCATCGATCCCGCCAGAGTAATGCAGGTGGCTCCCGTGAGTCTAAATCGTCTCCCTCCCGGAAAGACGTTCGTATCAGTACCTGATCGGGAGAAGATCCTTCACTGGGGTCACTCGTCTAAACTGGCTGGCCACGCTGGTCAGAAGAAGACCCTCCAGCTTATTTCCCGTCACTACTGGTGGCCTACCCTGCACAAGGATGTAATAGACTTTGTTTCTGCCTGTGTGTCCTGCGCCCGCAACAAGGTTCCGAGACATCTGCCAGCCGGTCGCCTCCTTCCGCTCCCAGTACCTGCTGCCCCCTGGCAGCATATTGCAATGGACTTCATAACTGACCTCCCACTCTCTGCCGGTTGTACGGTCATTTGGGTGGTCGCTGACCGCTTCTCCAAGATGGCTCATTTCGTTCCCCTACCAGGCCTCCCGTCTGCACCCGAGCTAGCTAGAGACTTTATTCGTCACATCTTCCGTCTTCATGGCCTGCCCCTCCACATCGTGTCGGATCGTGGGGTACAGTTCACCTCACGCTTCTGGAGAGCCACTTGTAAACTACTAGACGTCACCCTGGACTTCTCTTCCGCTTACCACCCACAGTCCAATGGTCAAGTGGAGCGGATCAATCAGAACCTGACCAGTTACCTCCGGCACTTCGTTAATGCCCACCATTCTGACTGGGTGGATCTCCTACCATGGGCCGAGTTCTCTTACAATAATCACGAGAGCGAATCCTCCTCCAAATCCCCGTTTTTTGTAGTCTTTGGTCAGCATCCTCGGATTCCTTTTCCTGTCTCCACCTCGGTGGACAACCCGGCTGCGGAATCTCTCGTTAGCAAATTTTCCTCCATTTGGGAGAGTACCCGATCCGCACTCCTTCAGTCGTCCGAACGGATGAAAAGACACGCTGACAAAAAACGCCTGGATCCTCCTCAATTTCGTCCAGGAGATAAGGTCTGGCTCTCATCTAAATATGTTCGACTCAAGATACCTTCTTACAAGTTAGGGCCTCGGTTCATCGGACCTCTGGAGGTCACCAGTCAGATCAACCCGGTGGCCTATAAATTGAAACTCCCGGCCAACTTACGGATCCCTAACTCCTTCCATGTATCTCTCCTCAAACCTGTGGTACTTAACTCTTTTTCCAAGTCTACAGGTACGCCTCCTGCTCCGGTTTCCGCTGAGGACGAGTTTGAGGTAGAGAACATTCTTGCCACCAAAAGCGTAAGAGGAAAGACCTTTTTTCTGGTAGCTTGGAAGGGGTTTGGTCCTGAGGAGAGAACGTGGGAGCCCCGGGAGAACATCCATGCCCCTCTCATCCTAGCTAAATTTCTGTCTGGCCTAAAAAAGGGGGGGCCTAAAGGGGGGGGTACTGTAGTGCCGGCGTCCCTGCCCTCTGCTAGGCAGGGACGCTGCTCCCCTCACCGCTCTGCCCCGTGCCCGGCGTCCCTCTCCCGCTCTGCTGTCAGCGCGCGCTCCTTCCCGGCGTCCTCCTCCCGCTCTGCTCTCAGCGCGCGCTCCTTCCCGGCCCCTGTGCTTAGGGCGCGCGCGCGCTCCCCTCCTCTTAAAGGGGCCGCGCGCGTCGTCCTAAGGAGTCCCCGGCCAATGGCCGGAGGACTTCATCATATATAAGGCACCTCCTCCAAAATGGAGGTGCCCGAGCAATGTTGTTTGCACCAGTGTCTCACCAGTGCTTCAGCCCTCAGGTCCCGTTGCCAGATACCTGCCAGTTACCTGCCAGATTCCTGCCTGATTACTTGTTACCTGCCTGCTAGTCTGAGGTCCGACGGTCTGCCTTACCATTCCTGTCAGTCTGTCTAAGGACCAGCCTGCCCGCTCACCTGGAGCGCACATCTGCTACCTGCCTGCTTGCCTGCCCGGAGGCTCCGCTGTCACGTGCTGTGACCACCAGCTATTCCAGAGACTCTTGCCCGCTCACCTGGGAGCGCACATCAGCTACCTGCCTGCCTGCCTGAGGTCCGACGGTCTGCCTACCAACTCCTGTCAGTCTGTCTATGGACCAGCTTGCCCGCTCACCTGGGAGCGCACATCTGCTATCTGCCTGCTAGCCTACCTGGAGGCTCCGCCGTCACGTGCTGTGACCACCTGCCTGTCCAGTGGCTCCTGCCCGCTCACCTGGGAGCGCTCATCTGCTACCTGTCTGTCTGCCTACCCGGAGGCTCTGCCGTCACGTGCTGTGACCACCCGCCTGTCCAGAGACTTCTGCCCGCTCACCTGGGAGCGCTCATCTGTCGCCTGTCCGCTGGTCTTCCTGGAGGCTCCGCCGTCACATGCTGTGACCACCCGTTCATCCAGAGACTCTCGCCTGCTCACCTGGGAGCTCTCGTCTATCTTCAGCCGCCACAGGTCGTACCAACCCTATACCTAGAGACTGCCCCGGTCACTTGCCGTGACCTCCAGCCCCGTTCACTCAGAGACTGTCCCGTTCACTCAGAGACTGTCCCGTTCACTCAGAGACTGTCCCGTTCACTCAGAGACTGTCCCGTTCACTCAGAGACTGTCCCGTTCACTCAGAGACTGTCCAGGTCACCTCCTGTGACTGCCTGCCTGGTCGCCACCCGCTCCCTTACAAGGACCGCCCCCTTGTATTGTAGCCCAGAGGTTCCGCCTCCCAGACCCGTTACAAAAGCCATATTCCTTTTCTGAAACCACGTCCTCAATACTTATTTCCTGGCTCTCTATGCCCCATTTCTGGCCTGTCTAAATAAAAAAAAACTGGAATTACTGGCTTCTAGAAAGATCGAGAGGGACTTGGGAGGTTTACTTGCTTGTTCGGAAGGTCTTCCTTTATTCCATTAACAGAAGTGTTGCCGAAGAGTTTGCAAGAATGTGTTTAACCTCTAATATACCATGGCGAATGCTAACTATGGCATCTAACCAGTTAGACAAAGTAAGATCAGGGGAGTAACAAGGGTGTGACCGCAACTGGGCCCATGGGGGCCAGCATCAGCACCTAATTCAGCTGGATGTGTGTCTGAGGAACATGTGTTGGAATGGAACAGGGCAACATTTTTACTGGAAAGGGCTCAGGATGAGGAACATTATACTAAGAAGGGACCCAGTATGTTGGACATTATCACTGGAATGGGCCAAGATGGGGGACATTATTATAGGAAGAGGTCAGAATGGGGGACATTATTATAGGAAATTTCCAGGATTTGGGACTTTATAGCAGGAAGGGGCTCTGGATGGGAGACATTATAACAGGAAGGGACCTAGGATGAAGGACATTATTATTGGAAAGTGCCATCATTATTTGGAAGGCAAACACATAAGTCCTTTTAGGATCTAGAATGCTACAAAGACCCCTACATCTGACCAACATGCAGGTGAGGGACATTATACCAGGAAGGGGCCCAGGATGTTGGACATTATCACTGGAAGGGGTCAGAATGGGGGACATTATTATGGGAAGTTGCCAGGATTGGGGACTTTATACCAGGAAAGGGCTCTGGATGGGGATATTATATTAGGAAGGGGCCTAGGGTGAGGGACATTATTATTGGAAAGTACCAGGATAGGGGACATCATTATATGGGGGGCGAACACATATGTCCTTTTGGGATCTAGAATGCTACAAGGGCCCATACATCTGACAAGCATGCAGGCGAGGGCACAGGTATACATTTTCCATCAGGGCCCATTGAACTCTAGTTACGCCACTGAGTAAGAATTCCCCCCTCTGTCACCACATGTTATTGCATGATTACCTATGGGTTGTCATCACTGTTGGGTGTTGAATGTCGGCCTTCAGATCTAACATATTTATACACTATGTCAAGGACTGATAGGCTGCATGCTAGTATTAGCCTACAGGGACAATACATAGCAATACAGAAGTTTTTCCCTCTGTTCTATGAATAATGAAGCTTAAATATGGTTATGTTTCATAATTAAAAAAAAATAGATAAAATGTTTCCAAAAAAACTTAAAAAGGGTAAAAAACTACATTTCCAATTAAAAGTGTTTTATTCTGTTAAAGTAAAAAAAAAAGACAGATAATACATTTTCTGCCCACATAACAACCCGAACTATAAAATTATCACATCACTTAACACTCCAGGGAAAAATGGCATAAGTAATGAAAAAAACAAAATAAAATAATGCCAATATTAGCGTCCTCTATCCCCTAATAAAACCATTCATTTGAAGAAGAAAATGCTCGCCTTTATCTCCTCTTTTTTTTTTGACACATGTAAATTGGCAATTCTTTGGCACTTTTTCCATGCATAAATTATGGCAAAAATGTCTGTCGAATGGTTATTGCATTTAAAAAAAAAAACGCAAAAAAAGTATAAAAAAAGTATCAAAATCTGCACCAAAACAGCGTAAAAAAATTCTTACAAAATTCATGTAAAAAAAAACTTCCCGTGAACATAACCTTAGAGGAATATTTGCTTACATAGGACTGCGCTGCCCCTATAATTTGCCTATATAGTATAATATCTAAATATATCAGATGACCTGATGATGGCAGTAGTCACCTGCTTGACTATACTTTCCAATGATAACGAATAACGACCTAGAAGTATTTCTCGGCGTACAAGTCAGAACCTGGATCATTCGGGGAACCTTTCCCTAGGACGTAGCTCTCAGCTGATCTGCGCTGAAGGCAGATGGGGGGAATATTTGCGAAGCTTTCACATTTTTTCTCAGACGGTCCGGCTGCGAGGACAGCCTGGGAACTGAAGCTTGGTTCGGGCTACATCCTCTAGGACACTTTCTTCAGGTGAAGCGTGAAGAAGTGAGAAAATACCAAATTCCACTTTCACACTTTATGTAATGATCCCGTGACCGTTCTTGTGTGAACGATTCTGACATTTTTAATTATTGTAATTTTTAATTCCGTTCTATCATTTTTCTGACATTCACTTACTGTAAAAAACAAAACTGTGATACATTTTATTATTATTATTAATATTATTTTTTATTATTATTATCAATATTATTATTTTTATTTTTAGTATTATTAATATTATTATTGTTTTTTATTATTATCAATATTATTATTTTTATTATTATTATTATTATTAATATTAATAATATTATTTTTAGTATTATTATTATTATTATCATTATTATTATTATTATTATTATTATAGCGCCATTTGTTCCATGGCGTTTATATGTGAAAAATAACAACTTACCTTAAAAAAAAATCAATCCAGGATGATACTTCATATGATATTTCTGTAAGAGATAAGCGGCCAACATACACATCTCTTATCTCACCGGTGTGGGCGGGGGGAGAAAAACTGAAATGGGTTCAAACCCAACATTGAAAATTTTTATCCACATGGAACTTTTCAATACATGTGAAGTCCTTTTAAATTTCCTAAAAGTCTGCAGCATTTAGAACAAATATAACACTGACTTACTATATTTTCCTAAATAATAACCATTAGATAATTATCTAAAGGAACACTGCCACCCCTGTCCACAGGTTGTGTCTGGTATTGCAGCTGAATGTTATGAGGGCGAGGAGGAGGCACTTCTGCTGCGCCACTTGTGACACTTACTAATAACCTACCCCCTGCCTCTATCTTATCTCCGGCCCACACACATTCCACGATATGAGGTTTTATCACTTTATTAGCCAGCAAATTACATGTAATTATATAAAGAAGAAAGAAAAGTCTCCAAGGACACCACCAGGAATTTCTTCTAGACTCTCAGACGCACATACAAACATCAATGGAAATCAATAAATGAGGTCACTGCGGTATAATAACAATCCGCTAATAATGATCACGCTAATATCTTCCCACAATCCTCCCTGGCAGCGCCGCACGAGAATGGGGAATAAACCTATTACTATATGCATCCCGAGTCTTCTCACTCACACAGGCGGGGGAGGAAAATACTGCACAAAAATATACCTCTATATAGTATCATATAGTGGAAATAGCGCCAAACATTTCCTATATAACAGTACACATGGTGTTGTACAGTACCCAAATTAATACTGCCAAACAGTGCACTTATGAATAGTGTCATACAGGACCCATATAAATAACATCGAACAGGACCCAAATTAATAGTGCCCAATAGTACATACATGAAAAATGTCATATGGTGTCAATATAAATAGCATCTAACAGTAGCCAAATAATAGTGCAAACAGTGCATATATTAATAATGTCATCCAGTGCCCATATACTAGCATCTAATAGGATCTAAAATAATATTGACAAATAGTGCACATTTTAATTGTGGCAAACAGGGACAAAATGAATATTGCCAAACACTGCACACTTGATTAGCACAATACAGTGCCAATATAAATATTGCCATACAATGCACATATGAATAGTGCCAGTAGTGCATAAGTATTACTATACAGCATACACACATATATATATAGCACATACAGTGACAAAATAATTATTTCCATACAATGATCAAATTAAAAGTACTATACAGTTTGTAGATGAGCATAGCACAGTTTGTAAATGTAACAATGACAGGCGAAATACTGGTGTATTAGAGGGTTAAGTTCTAGAGTCGGACAAAAAAATTAAAGTAAAAGACTAAAAAAATTAGAAGAATATTGGGAAAAAAAAAACAAGATAAATGAAACAAAAATTTCTACCTAGCCAAAAATAGTGATAATGAAAGCTACAACCTGGACGATAAAAATTAAACCTCCATATACTGTAGCTGTGGTGACCTGCAATAAAGTGTCATGGGTTCTGGTCTGCGGTGGTGGAAAAACTAATTATTATTTTTTATTCTGTTTGTACAAAATTAGTAAAAGATAAAACAGTTACAAATTTTGTATCGCCCGAATCGTACTGAGTTACTGACCTATAGAATAAAAGTAACGTCATTTACAGCACACGATGATAGCACCTGATAATTTATTGAAAATGCATTTATTTCGGCTCTCAAATAGCTAAACTGGTCATCCTATATGATGATAAAGCTCTCGGAATTCAAAAAACATAATAAAATCAAAAAACTATAAATAAAAATAAATGATTTTGTACTTAAGGGAGAAATAAATCATCAAGTGTGCAAAATTTGTAAAAAATGAAAAGGATCAAAAAGACTCTGATTGGAAGGGGATCATTTTTCTAGGCTCCTACCGCAAACAGCCCTAGGAAATTGGGTTTCTGCCACGTTATGGGACTTGGTTGTATTTACATTTTTTTGTTTCCTTTTTTCTATTCATTGAATTTGGGATTTTTTGGTATCCAAACCTCAGGAATTAGTAGGGCAGAGAATCCTGTATTTCCTCCTGTCACTCTTTGCACATGTGTTACTTCTCATCGACCCTCGTACTTGGCCGTATTGATGTCCGTTGTGATTCATTTTTAGTGTAAGAGTCATTGCCCTCTGATTAACCACAAAGACAGTGTTACTAATGACACCGCTATCAGCAGTCCTGAGGATGATGGACTCGGCGCTGAACGGCCACAGATGGTGCATTTTACTCCATTTATTCCAGATGATATCATGTAAATACACTTACATGACGGCTCGATGAATCATTGCTGCTTCCAGTTCAGGATGTGAATGGACACGCGAATTACATGTATCAGTAACATAACTGTTGTAGAACATTTATTTCCCCCCATAAACCTTAGAGGGGATTACTGAAAAAAAAAACTTTTATGAACAATCCCTCAGGCATTGTCATAAAATATCAAATGAAATCCAACTGGGACTTCCACTGGCCTCAAGAATGAGACTAAGTCTTAGAGTTGGCCACACATGTCTTCTGCCATCTATGTCTTTCCCGATTGTCTGCATGACCATTGTGTGGTCTTCTCAGTTGGATTTTTCCTTTACGGGATATTTTCTGATGAATGGAGAGCTGTCTACTTTTACTTTTTTTGGAAGGTCCAAAAATTGCAAAGCAAACAAGCTGGGAAGTTTGAAGAACTTTCAAAATAATTAGTAGAGTGGTCCAGGCATGCACGGCTACATCTCCTCTGACAATGGCACATGACAGGGTACCGTATTTATGATTATTACTTGCCCTTTTTTTCCATTTTATTTTACACCACAATTACTAATGTACATTTGCACTTGAAACACGTTGGTTTTCTTCTATGATAATTTTTGGATTATGAAGTTTTAGCATTACAATACATTTTCAATGACTTTATCTTCGTTGAGATGGAATATTTTGGAATTTTGCACCACATTTATGGCATATCCTTTTGTTACCCCTAGGAAAAAGATTTCAGTTATGAGAAACAGATTAAAACTTTGGGCATTGTTATCCAAGCAGAGTTTGATGCAACCACAAAGTTCCTTAGGAACTGGTTAAATTACTTTCCTGGAGAATGTTTTTTGTTAAAGGACCCCTCCCATGGACAGGGATAAACATAGGGGTACAAAGGTAATGGTTACTCACAGGCTTTAATGCCTAAAAGTCACTGTGCCTCAAAACAGGAGACCAGTAACATATAGTACAGGGGCATTGGTATAGATTTTGCATTTGGACACAAAAAGTTACCATAATTTCCACCACTTTGTAATTAGTGGAGGTCCAATCACTGGAAACCCCAAAAGATCTGGAGAATGAAGAGACCACAATACCCCATTTAAAGGTAAAAGACTTTGCAATTTCCGGCACATTCAGCTGGTTGGAAGTTCCATTGAAAAGCTAAAACTTAGAAGTGGGTGCACTGCTAAGTCAGTGCTACACTTTTAGGATTGGTGGTGGTCCCATTGATGATAAAGTGGTGGCATATTTTAGTGATATGTCATCTACTATATAATTGTCTTATCCCGTCTGTCTATCTGTCTGTCTGTCTTTCTGTCTGTCTGTCCTGGAAATCCCGCATCGCTCATTGGTCCGGCAGCGGCCAATCAGCGCCGCGGGATTTGTGAAAAAAGATGGGGGCCGTTAGCGGCTCATCTGGCGGACGGAGGTCAGCGGCGATGCAGCTTAGAGATGAGCAGCGCTAGCAGCACAACTACCCCGACCGGCGCCGCTGACCTCCATGCGACTAACGTCGGAAGATCAGCGGCTTGGCCCGCTGATCTCCCGACAGCAAGTGTGAACGGAGGACCGAGGAGCGGGATGCTTCTGCTGCGAGCAGTCGCTCATCTCCCGGCTTCTCGCAGCAGAAGGAGCTGCACAAGCAGCGCCGCTCCCGGGCCCACACTAATACAACGCTGATTGGTCGCGGTGGCCAGCCGCGACCAATCAGCGAGATGGGCGGCAAATTTAAACGCCGCTCTGCTGATTGGTCGCGGTGGCCGTCCGCAACCAATCAGCGAGATGGGCGGCAAATTTAAACGCCGCTCTGCTGATTGGTCGTGGCCGGCCACCGCGACCAATCAGCGAGATGGCCGGGAAATTTAAACGCCGCTCTACTGATTAATCGCGGCCGGCCACAGCGACCAATGAGCGAGATGGGCGGCAAATTTAAACGCCGCTCTACTGATTGGTCGCGGTGGCCGGCCGACCGCGACCAATCAGCGAGATGGGCGGCAAATTTAAACGCCGCTGTGCTGATTGGTCGCGGTGGCCGGCCGTGACCAATCAGCGAGATGGGCGGCAAATAAAACCGCCGCTGTGCTGATTGGTCGTGGTGGCCGGCTACCGCGACCAATCAGCGAGATGGGCGGCAAATTTAAACGCCGCTCTGCTGATTGGTCGCGGTGGCCGGCTACCGCGACCAATCAGCGAGATGGAAGGCAAATTTAAACGCCGCTCTGCTGATTGGTCGCGGCCGGCTACCGCGACCAATCAGCGAGATGGGCGGCAAATTTAAACGCCGCTCTGCTGATTAATCGAGGCCGGCCTCCGCGACCAATCAGCGAGATGGGCGGCAAATTTAACCGCCGCTCTGCTGATTAATCGCGGCCGACCACCGCGACCAATCAGCAAGATGGGCGGCAAATTTAAACGCCGCTCTGCTGATCGGTAGCCGGCCGCGACCAATCAGCGAGATGGGCGGCAAATTTAAACGCCGCTCTGCTGATTGGTCGCGGTGGCCGGCCGCAATTAATCAGCGAGATGGGCGGCAAATTGAAACGCCGCTCTGCTGATTGGTCGCGGCCGGCCACCGCAACCAATCAGCGATATCGGCGGCCAATTTAAACAACGCTCTGCTGATTGGTTGCGGACGGCAGACGCGACCAATCAGCGAGATTGGCGCCAAATTTAAACAACGCTCTGCTGATTGGTTGCGGTGGCCGGCCGCGACCAATCAGCGATTTTGGTGCCAATTTGAAACACCGCTCTGCTGATTGGTTACAGTCGCCGGCCGCGACCAATGAGCAGTATTGGCGCCAAATTTAAACCCCGCTCTGCTGATTGGTCGTGACCGCCGGCCGCGACCAATCAGCGATTTTGGTGCCAAATTTAAACAACGCTCTGCTGATTGGTCGCGGTCGCCGGCCGCGAACAATCAGCAGAATTGGCGCAAAATTTAAACCACGCTCTGCTGATTGGTCGCGACCGCCGGGCGCGACCAATCAGCGATTTTGGCGCCAAATGTAAACTCCGCTCTGCTGATTGGTTGCGGTGGCCGGCCACGACCAATCAGCAGTATTGGCGCCAAATTTAAACCTCGCTCTGCTGATTAGTCGCAACCACCGGCCGTGACCAATCAGCGATATTGGCGCCAAATTTAAACACCGCTTCGCTGATTGGTCGTGGTGGCCGGCCGCGACCAATCAGCGATATTGGCGCCATATTTAAACACCGCTCTGCTCATTGGTCGCAGTTACCGGTCACGAATAACCAGCATTATTGGCGACAAATTTAAACACCGCTCTGCTGATTAGTCGCGGCCGTGACCAATCACCATTATTGGCGCCAAATTTAAACAACGCTCTGCTGATTGGTTGCGGTGGCCGGCCGCAACCAATCAGCGATTTTGGTGCCAATTTGAAACACCGTTCTGCTGATTGGTCGCGGTCGCCGGCAGCGACCAATGAGCAGTATTGGCGCCAAATTTAAACCCCGCTCTGCTGATTGGTCGCGACCGCTGGCCGCGACCAATCAGCGATTTTGGTGCCAAATTTAAACAATGCTCTGCTGATTGGTCGCGGTCGCCAGCCGCGAACAATCAGCAGAATTGGCGCAAAATTTAAACTCCGCTCTGCTGATTGGTCGCGACCGCTGGGCGCGATCAATCAGCGATTTTGGCGCCAAATGTAAACTCCGCTTTGCTAATTGGTCGCGGTTGCCGGCCTCGACCAATCAGCGATTTTGGTGCCAAATTTAAATATCGCTCTGCTGATTGCGCCCGGTCGGCCGCATACCTATTCTAGAATACCCGATGCGTTAGAATCGGGCCACCATCTAGTCACTTTATAAGAAGTGAAAACCCCTTTAAAAATAGAGGGTTCCAAAGGATGGCCTTGTACTTGGGGCCCGGTGTCTGGTAAGCAATGTCGGACTGGGTTGGCAAAGGCCCACCAGTAACATTGATTTTTGGGGTCCACTGTTGAGCTACATGCAAAAATAACTTGACGCTAATACACACATTTAATTTAGCTTCTATGTAATATTAATTTGTGTAACTTGTTTAATGAATAATTAAATTATACCTTTTTCTGCAAATTGTGAATTAAGCATAAGGTCACTCTTTCACAAGATCCTACCAGAGGATTCTCCTGTTCCCCTGTGGGCCGATCCGAGCCTGCTGATGGGGTTCCTCAGTCCCTATGTTACATAAGAGGGCTACAGTACTATAAATGGTGTCTGATGGTTGGAGGGAACTCCTACACAAATTTTGTATTGAAGTCTCGGGTCTTCTCATTGCCGTACCCCGATGTGTCCGCTTCCGGTAACCATATATCCAGATATGTGTGTCTTCTTATCCAGATCTTCCTATTTATGTGGAAGAGGAGGACTGGTACCTTTGTGCAGACCAAGCAGTAAGGATCATAGAACTAGAAGTGGCTTCTTGCCCCACCACTGGACATGACGGGTAGACATATTTAGAGAGAACTGAAAGAACCAAAGGGAGCGCCAGAACAAGGATGTATCAGCCATATCTAGACACTGGAGAAGGTTTTCTTAATTTTTTTAATTAAAAAATAGTTGAGCTTTGTGTATAAATGAGGATTTTAATTTTATCGGATTATCTTTTTAACTAGCTTTCAAAACATTAGTCTTGAGCAGGAACCCTTTTCTTCCCTCTCGTAAGTCATCATTGAGAGCGTTGCTGATTTTTTTTACATTGACCTTATATTGAATTGTTACATGGCTTAGATAAAACTCTGCCCTGCTTCTGGCCTATAACAGTAAGTGAAGTAAAAAACTGAAGGACGGAATTGGTCAAGAGTAGAGACAAGCAAATCTTTTGAAACTTGCAAACTTTGCTAAATTTTTTTAAAATTTGAATGTATGAAAAAATGTGGTTGACACTCTGCGGTCTCCTAGAACTATATTCAACTCTATGAAGCTCTTTACTGAAAACACAGCTTTAGTAATGTTAATGTGTCCTCAGCATGTATGTCTGTAGGTAAATGGATGGTAACGGGTCTGTTCCTTACAAATTCTTCTTCTTCACTGTTGTGCTGTCCACACTATCTGTACAATATAATTAGTGTTATATGGCTTTCCCTCCCTATCTACTGTATATTGCTAAATTGATAGATGAGATGTCCTATCACTATCCAGATTCACTGCAAAATAGCTGCTGCATTCCCTACCTCAGCTTTTTTAGGCTATAACAGTCAATCCTAATAGGTTGTGCCATGCCATGTGATGTGATAGCTGAAAGGCATTATAGGGAAGTTCAACTGGCAGTCCCCAAATCATGGGAGTCTTCTCTGGCCAATGTAATCTTCTGCAATGTGTAAAACAGCAGTGTCCATTTTAGGTCATTTGTTTGAAGCAAATTGAAAAATTGTTTGGGGCTCAGCAAATTCCTTCAAATTTTACAAAAATTCGACAACCCACCGTTTCGTCTTGGTGTAAAGACTGATGGCGTGGAGGTGCCTATAAATATTGAGAAGACACTTGAAGCATGAACCCAGTGGTGTACACATCTATGTCCAGTTCGAAGAACACTTCGACTCGGAAAGTCAAATTTTAGAAATATTTTAAAGCGAAGGAAAAGAAGTTAAAACTTTTTAAAAAACATCGATCATATCCTAAATTATCTCGCATCAATGGATCAGATCTTCTGAATACACTTTATCTTAACAGACGTGAGACATTTCACGTATTTTTTTTACTAGGGGTGTATCTGATGAGTAAGGTAAGAAAATGTATGTTCAATTAAACAAGAGGAAGGTAAATAATTGATGGCGCTGACCTGACAACTCCTGCTGAGTTTTTAAATAATATATTACGTTTTCACAAAGTCGGAGATTTAATATTCTCTGCACATTCATTTAGTCAAGCAAAGTATTACAGACTGACAGATCAATTTAACCAGCAACCCCTGGAGTGTAGTATACGACAATGCCGAACATCGCTGCCTATCGCCATTACATTGTCTACAGCTTAAAACAAGACGTGGAACTTAGAAAAATCCATGACAAAAGTCTGAAGGGATCCACTCAACATAAATAAAATACCAATATGGTGCCAGTATAGGAACAGTATAATATAGAGGCCAACAAATACAAAAAATTATTGATGAGTCTACATGGAAACATTTTGATGCACAAGAATAATTTCCAATGAAGAAAAGGTCATAAATCGCTTTTGCATAATCCCCTTTCCAGCCATAACTATATTACAGATCCATGTTACATGGTTCTGCAGTATGGTGCCCATTCAAATCTATGTGTTTTCCAAAATTACTTACGCTCGTATGTAATGAAGCACTAAAAAATTACACCACGCTGCATCACAATCAATATCACAGAGCTATTTTCCACCAAAATATATTAGTTCTATGGAAGAAAATGGTGCCTGGTGGAAGCACTCTATGATGGCACATGGAGTGCCTATAGAAAAGTAATACCTTCATTTTATATTTTTGCTTCTAAGCGTGATCTGTACATGAAGCCTTAGTGTACCTCTGGTTACAACTAGTGTTGAGCGAACATGCTCGACACTGCTCGGTACTCGCCCGAGCATCACGCTACTCGGGATGTTCGGAGAGCACAAAGCATTTCCGGGTTACTCGGGCCGGAGCTCGAGTCTCCGCCCTGCATGTTTGGCGCTCTTTACAGAGCCAATGAACATGCAGGGATTTCCAGCCAGTCACTGTAATGCCGCAGCCATGTTGGTTGTGGACATTACAGTGATTGGCTGGCCGCACAGCGTCGCCTCGAGTATTTAAAACCGGGCGCCGCCATCTTGGACACAGTCGCTCCGGATCAGACAGTGTAGGGACAGCGCTGCTGATTTAGGGAGAGATATATCCTGCAAAATAGTTAGTGTAGGGTCTGTAAAGGCTGCCAGATCAAACAAACAGTCCTTCTCAGGACTAATATCCATCCCAGGTATATCAGGCAGGCAGGCAGGCTGTATAGGAAACGCAGTGTTTATACCAGCAAACGCTGCATTACAGTCCTGTGTGCTGCTCCTGTTGCTGAAATTGCTGGACTTAGCTCCAGGTCCCGGGGGCCAGGAAAAATCCTTTTTTTTAATCTAAATCCTCTTTTTTTTTTCCTCCTTCACAATGTACAAATTCCCATCTTATTAACCTTTTGGTACCCCCCCCCCCAAAAAAAAAAAAAGTGTGCCTCTGATTTTTCAGACACAAATATAGCTGTTGAAAATAGTCTGGTGTAGGCCAGAGAAATAGAAGTGTGGTTTTGCAGTTCTATGGGCCATTTGTATCTAAAAAAAACAGTTTGAGTGTGTCGCTCACTGTTCAGCCGCAAATATATATATTTAAAAAAGTCTGGTATACACCAGTAAATTATTACTGTGGTTTTGATGTTCCACGGTAAAACATCTCTATTATCCTGTTTTTGGCATTTTTTGCTGTGTAAAAATAATAATAGTGTCTCCCTGATTTTTCAGACACAAATATATCTGTTGAAAATAGTCTGGTGTAGGCCAGAGAGACAGAAGTGTGCTTTTGCTGTTCCACGGTAAAAAATCTCTATTATCCTGCTTTTTGCATTTTTTGCTGTAAAAAAAAAAAAATAATAGTGTCTCCCTGATTTTTCAGACACAAATATATCTGTTGAAAATAGTCTGGTGTAGGCCCGAGAAATACAAGTGTGGTTTTGCAGTTCCACGGTTCAAACCTCTGTATTATCCACTTTTGGGCCATTTGTATCTAAAAAAAACAGTTTGAGTGTGTCGCTCACTGTTCAGCCGCAAATATATATATATTCAAAAAAGTCTGGTATACACCAGTAAATTATAACTGTGGTTTTGCTGTTCCACGGTAAAACATCTCTATTATCCTGCTTTTGGCATTTTTTGCCGTAAAAAATAAATAGTGTCTCCTGATTGTTCAGACACAAATATATCTGTTGAAAATAGTCTGGTGTAGGCCCGAGAAATACAAGTGTGGCTTTGCAGTTTCACGGTTCAAACCTCTGTATTATCCACTTTTGGGCCATTTGTATCTAAAAAAAACAGTTTGAGTGTGTCGCTCACTGTTCAGCCGCAAATATCTCTATTTAAAAAAGTGTGGTATACCCCAGTAAACAATAACTGTGGTTTTGCCATCCCACGTAAAAAAATCTCTATTATTCAGGTTTTGGTAGTTTTTTCCGTAAAGAAAAACAGTAGTGTCTCCTGACTGTTGTGACACAAAAATATATCTGTTGAAAATAGTCTTGTGTAGGCCCGACATCCCAGTGTGGTTTCGCAGTTCCACGGGTCAAATCGCTGTACTATCCAGTTTTGGGCCTTTGGTATCTAAAAAAAAAAGCAGTTTGAGTGTGTCGCTCACTGTTCAGCCGCAAATATCTCTATTTAAAAAAGTGTGGTATACCCCAGTAAACAATAACTGTGGTTTTGCCATCCCACGGTAAAAAATCTCTATTATTCAGGTTTTGGTAGTTTTTTCCGTAAAGTAAAACAGTAGTGTCTCCTGACTGTTGTGACACAAAAATATATCTGTTGAAAATAGTCTTGTGTAGGCCCGACATCCCCGTGTGGTTTCGCAGTTCCACGGGTCAAATCGCTGTACTATCCAGTTTTGGGCCTTTGGTATCTAAAAAAAAAAGCAGTTTGAGTGTGTCGCTCACTGTTCAGCCGCAAATATCTCTATTTAAAAAAGTGTGGTATACCCCAGTAAACAATAATTGTGGTTTTGCCATCCCACGGTAAAAAATCTCTATTATTCAGGTTTTGGTAGTTTTTTCCATAAAGAAAAACAGTAGTGTCTCCTAACTGTTGTGACACAAAAATATATCTGTTGAAAATAGTCTTGTGTAGGCCCGACATCCCAGTGTGGTTTCGCAGTTCCACGGGTCAAATCGCTGTACTATCCAGTTTTGGGCCTTTGGTATCTAAAAAAAAAGCAGTTTGAGTGTGTCGCTCACTGTTCAGCCGCAAATATCTCTATTTAAAAAAGTGTGGAATACCCCAGTAAACAATAACTGTGGTTTTCCTCTTCCACGGTTCTAATCTACTCTTTATTACCCTTTTTCCATTGATAGTGCAAGTGTAAGCTATTTTACTTCATTTAAAATGGGCAAGGCGCGTGGCAAGGGACGTGGAAGTGGACGTTCTGGTGATGGTGCGTGCAGAGGACGGGGCCGTGGCCAAGGTGAAAATGTGCCACAACCAACAGCCACATCTTCTCGCTCCCACTTCTTGACCGAATTACTAGGGAAGCACAGAACAACACCAGTATTGAGAACTGATCAGTGTGAACAGGTTATTAATTGGATAGCAGACAATACTTCCAGTTACCTGGGCACCACCACCTCCGGTCTGTCTTCCACACGGTCAACTCTTAGTAGCCGTGAGTCCCGACCGCATACTCCTCCTCACCCTGATGCTCCTTCCTCCCACCATGCCGAGTGTCGTCAGACAGCAAGTGATCCCACACTTGGACACTCTGAAGAGCTGTTCACTGGTCCATTTCCATATTTGGGCCCCTCGCCTGATACGCTTGAAGTGGTGGAAGAGGAGATCCCATGTTGCGATGCCCAAATATTTGAACAGCCACGGCCACAGGAAGTCAACGTTGGCAATCTGTCACAAGAGGTGGACGATGACGAGACACAATTGCCAGGAAGTGAGGAGGAGGATCGTGGTGCGCAAGTGGAAGAGGAGGAGGTGGTGGATGATCTAGTAACTGACCCAACGTGGAAGGAGGACATGCAGAGTGAGGCCAGCAGCACACAGGGGGAGGGAGGCAGAGTACCCCAACAGGCAGGAAGAAGCAGTGTGGTGGCCGCAGACAGAAGGCAGGCAACCGTTCCCCGTAACACCAACACGAGGGACGTTGCCAGTACAAGCGGTAGGTCTTCCAGAGTCTGGAATTTTTTTAAAGACTCTGCTGATAACCCCAAAAAGGCCATATGTTCCACCTGCCATGCCAGCATCAGCAGGGGTGACAAAACTACCAGCGTGACCACCACCAGCATGATCAGGCACATGGCAGCAAAGCACCCGACTTTGTGGGGCGAAACCCAGGGTCGACGACCAGTGTCAGCGGGTGTCACCACTGCTTCTTCCACTGTTGTGCGTGCAATAGAACCCCCTGTTGTGTGTGCAAGGCAATCCCCTGTCCATACTGCATGTAAAGATGACCCCTCCTCTTCACTTGTTATGGCAGTTTCTCAAGAAACAGCATCAACGTCCACGTCCACGTCCCACAGCAGCGTTCAATTGTCCATATCCCAGACCTTTGAACGAAAGCGGAAATTCGCAGCTAACGCCCCACAGGCCACAGTCCTAAATTCGCACATTTCACGACTGCTTGCATTGGAAATGCTGCCTTTTAGGCTGGTGGAGAGACGGAATCCTTCCGCAATCTTATGGCGGTGGCCGTCCCTCGGTACTCAGTCCCCAGCCGACACTATTTTGCCCTGTGTGCCATCCCCGCACTACACAAGCACGTGTCCCAAAGCATCTGCCGTGCCCTCAACAACGCAGTTACTGGGAGAATCCACCTGACAACGGACACGTGGACAAGTGCTTGTGGCCAGGGACAGTACATCTCTCTGACGGCACACTGGGTAAACATAGTGGAAGCCGGGACCCAGTCGGACCTTGGGACGGAACACATCCTCCCCACACCGAGGATTGCGGGCCCTATGTCAGTCAGAGTTGCCCCCACAGTGTACAGCTCCTGCGCATCCTCCTCCTCCTCCTCCTCCTCCTCATGTTCAGCCTCCATCTCAGATATCACCACATCAGTTACAAGCTGGAAGCACTGCAGTACTGCCTCCGCCAAGCGGCAACAGGCTGTGCTGAAACTCATAAGCTTAAGTGATAAACCTCACACTGCTTGTGAGTTGTGGACAGCTGTGAAAGAGCAGGCAGATCTGTGGCTGAGACCGCTGAACCTACATCCCGGCATGGTCGTGTGTGACAATGGCCGTAACCTGGTGGCGGCTCTGAGGCGAGGTGAGATCACACACGTACCATGCCTGGCTCATGTGCTTAACCTCGTGGTTCAGCGGTTTCTTAAATCGTACCCCGAGTTGCCAGATCTGCTCGTGAAAGTACGCCTCCTGTCAGCTCATTTTCGCAAGTCGGCTACAGCTTCCGCCGCCCTTGCTGTGATGCAGCAGCGTTTGCAGCTTCCGGCACACCGACTGGTGTGTGATGTCCCCACACGTTGGAACTCTACCCTCCACAAGTTGCAAAGGATTTGTGAGCAGAAGAGAGCAGTTGTGGAGTACCAGCTGCATCAAGGCCGTCGATATTCAGGTCAGACTCCACACATAAGACCTCAGGAGTGGACCTGGATGTCTGACATATGTACCATCCTGACAAACTTTGAGGAGGCCACCAAGATGGTGAGTGGCGATGACGCCATCATTAGTGTCAGCATCCCACTTGTCTGTCTTTTGCAACGCTCTCTGCAGAGAATTAAAGAGGAGGCATTGCAGCCAGAGTATGATGAGATGGATCAAGAAGCCGTAGCGGGCGATTACACACAGCCCAGCCTCATCTCATCCCAACGTGCATTGGGGGACAGTGAGGGAGAGGAGGAGGAGGAGAAGGAAGAACAGGAGCTGCTATCATGCGTTGTAGACGGTAGTACCTGTACAAGTGTCATACCGTCGGTTCAGCGTGGGTGGCCTGAGGACAGGGGGGAGGAGGAAGAGGAGGAGGAGGAGGAGGAGAGCATGGTCAGTCGTCATCTTGGTGCGGACACGGAAATCTTGCCCGTTACCAGTCTGGCACACATGGCTGACTTTATGTTACGCTGCCTTAACCGTGACCCTCGCGTTGTCAAAATGTTGGGTGACAGTCATTACTGGTTGGTGACCACCTCAGGCCTAGCCGCTACTACATACATGCGCTTGCATTCCAAGAAAACAAAGCAGATGCTAACTTCTATCATCAGCATCATGCTCCTCACCTAGGCACTCTCAACTCCCCTGATGGAGAAGCCAGGGCCCACCGGAGGAGTCTGGTTCTCTGGTGGGCTCGTCCAATGCTGCCCTAAAGCAGGCCAGGCTAAGAAAAGTGTGGGGGAAGGTGACAGGAGAAATCAGGGCGGCTGGGGACTGAGTATGGACACCTGGCCACCACCTGGCGGCTGGGGACCGAGCG
This sequence comes from Phyllobates terribilis, assembly GCF_046119375.1. Classification (NCBI taxonomy): domain Eukaryota; kingdom Metazoa; phylum Chordata; class Amphibia; order Anura; family Dendrobatidae; genus Phyllobates; species Phyllobates terribilis. The sequence goes on from NW_027362764.1 coordinate 753,653,904, forward strand.
TGGATACCCGGCCGCCGGGCGGCTGGGGACAGAGTACGGATACCTCGCTGCCGAAGCGGCCAGGAGGTAGTGGCCAGCTTCGGCCTCCTCCAAACTAAAAGGCCCCATTTCAAGTGAAAGCTAGCAGTATGGTATTGCAGCCTGCGGGTGGGTGGGTGGTTGGCTGCATATTTTCGCTTGCATTGCAAGGAATGGGGGAGGTACAATTGAACACTGCCCTGGGATAAGGACTTGCACGGGGATAGTTGCAAGTCTGCATCTTCTGATGCGGCAAGGATCACTTCTGATGGGCACACTTTTAGACAGTGACCTGGGGGTCAGAGATGCTTCCAGGGGTCTTCCCCATGCTGATCCCTTGTCTTTTCAGCACTGTATGCATGTGTCACACAGCACATGGCCAGATAAGGTTGTAAAATGTTAAAATGACATTTCCCGGTGAACGCATTTGTCACGGTTGAAAGCAATACAAAAGTGCAAAAACGCATGAAAAATGCTACTTGTGAACATAGCCCAAGGTGTGGAGGAATATTTTTGTTTTTGGTTATTTATTTTACCTTATACACAAGTGTTTACCCTGGAAAGGAAATTCCTTAACATATTTCACAGGAAAACCGTTTCAGTTTCGTTTTTGAACGTTTTATTGTGAGCCCGCAAAAGTGGCTTAATACCTCTGACCACGTTGTTGACAGCAGTGACCTGGGGGTCAGAAATGCTTCCAGGGGCGATCCCCATGCTGCCCCCATGTCTTTTGAGCACTGTCACTATCGTTTTGGGCACTTTTTAGGCTTTCTACAGACTGCCGGGGGTGCTGCCGCAAAAATGCTCGGGTCTCTCATAGACTAACATTGGGCTCGTTGCTCGGGTCGAGCACCCGAGTATCACGGTAAGCTCGGCCCGAGCTTCGAGCACCCGAGCATTTTAGTGATCGCTCAACACTATCAGTCGTCATCTTGGTGAGGACACGGAAGTCTTGCCCGTTACCAGTCTGGCACCCATGGCTGACTTTATGTTACCCTGCCTTAACCGTGACCCTCGCATTGTCAAAATGTTGGGTGACAGTCATTACTGGTTGATGACACTTTTAGACCCCCTCTACAAGTAGAACTTTCACTCTCTTATTCCTGAGTTGGAGAGGTCTACAAAAATGGGGCAGTACCAGAAGGCCCTTGCTGCAGAGCTATTAAAAAAATTCCCATCTGAACACGCTAGCGGCAGAGGTCACAGTTCGTTGCCCAACCAAGGCGTACAGGCGAGAGAGATGCAACTCCAATCCAGCAGAGGCAGGGGAACACTGTCAACGTTCTGGGACAGTTTTCTGACACCCGCCCAGCTTACAGGCCCTGAGGCGCGGGGTACTCTCACAAGGAGTGGAAAGTTTCAAAAGATGGTGAGGGAGTACCTTGCCGATCGTACCAGCATCCTCCGTGATTCCTCTGTGCCTTTTAATTACTGGGTATCCAAGCTGGACACTTGGAATGAACTCGCTCTGTACGCCTTGGAGGTCCTGGCCTGCCCTGCCGCTAGCGTGTTATCGGAGCGTGTTTTTAGTGCCGCTGGGGGAATTATAACTGATAAGCGCACTCGCCTGTCAACTGACAATGCTGACAAGCTGACCCTTATCAAAATGAACAAGGGCTGGATTGGGCCAGACTTCTCATCACCACCAAATGACAGCAGAGTAACATAAAGTCAAATCCACTGTGTTATTTCGGGAGGTGTATTCCCATGCATCGCTTCACACCGACACATGGGTATACGCTTCTTCATTTCGGCTGTTTTTTGCTCTTCTCCTTATCCTCAGCCTCCACGACCACTATACCACCAGGGTGACCGTGGTCCATGTTGCCAGCATTGCAAGTTCCTCTGTCCTAATTTTTGGCAGCTTTTGCTTGGAAGGCATAGGCAAAGACTATGGGAGACCCACTCCCCAATAATGTGAATAATGTTTTTAATATGTTGTACTGCATGGCTCTTGTAAGGGACATTGCAAGTTCCCCCTTCCTAATTTTTGGCAGCTTTTGCTTGGAAGGCATAGGCAAAGACTATGGGAGACCCACTCCCCAATAATGGGAATAATGTTTTTAATATGCTGTACTGCATGGCTCTTGTAAGGGGCATTAAAATCGTCTTGTTAAGCTACTGTGACCTCCACGTCTCTTCCAAGGGTCGTTAATATTGTCTTTTTATTCCACAGCGACCTCCACAAACTCTTCCAAGGGGCATTAAAAGCGTCTTGTTAAGCTACTGTGACCTCCACGTCTCTTCCACAGGGCGTTGATATTGTCTTTTTATTCCACTGTAACCTCCACCACTCTTCCAAGGGGCATTGATATTGTCTTTTTATTCCACTGCGACCTCCACCACTCTTCCAAGGGGCATTAAAACCGTCTTGTTAAGCTACTGTGACCTCCACGTCTCTTCCACGGGGCATTGATATTGTCTTTTTATTCCACTGTAACCTCCACCACTCTTCCAAGGGGCATTAAAACTGTCTTGTTAAACCACTCTGAACTCCACGTCTCTTCCAAGGGGCATTAAAACCATCTTGTTAAGCTACTGTGATCTCCACATCTCTTCCAAAGGGCATTAAAACTGTCTTGTTAAACCACTCTGAACTCAACGTCTCTTCTAAGGGGCATTAAAACCGTCTTGTTAAACCACTCTGAACTCCACAGCTCTTCCAAGGGGCATTGACATGTTGTTTTTAATTACCTCTAACCTCCACGACTCTTGCAACGGGCATTGCATTTCCTCCTAATTTTTGTCAGCTTTTGCTTTTCAATGCATAGGCGAACACTAAGGGAGACCCACTCCCCAATAATGGGTAGAAGGTTTTTAATATGCTGTAATCCACGTCTGTTTCAAGGGGCATTGCATTGCCTAATAATTTTTGGAAAGCCTTCCATTCCCTGCTTAGGCCAACAGTGTACAGGAGACCCAGTTGCTATAAATGGAAAAAACGGTTTAGTTAAGGCCCTCTGACCTCCATGTCACTTCCAAGGGGCATTGGAGTGCCTCGAAATTTTTGGTAGGCATTGCATTCACTGTATGCCTTATAACTGTGTAGCTGAACCGCTCCTTTTGGTACAGAAACATATCCTACAAGACATGTGTGGTTGGCTGGCCTGATATTGATGTGAATGGTCTCTGTTCCTCCTGCTCTTTCTCCTTTGCCACCACCTCATCCATCATTCATCACCTGAAGCTTTGTTTTAACGGGAGTCATAGAACTGGGATAGTAGCAGGAAAACATCCAGCAATCCTCGAAGGAGGTAGAAAATGCGCCAAAACGCTGACCACCTCAGGCCTAGCTGCTACTACATACATGCGCTTGCATTCCAAGGAACAGAAAGCTAAGGAGGTGGATGGCCTCATGATCATGAATAATTTACTCGTTGTGTAGGAGGCCGACCACTGCTGCTGTCTACCTTCTGAACTTTGTGTTGAAGCCTGATTGACCCAGGACCCGCAATCCTCTATGTCTGGAGGACGTGTTGCATCCCAGTGTCCAACTGTGTCCCGGATTCCACAATATTAACCCAGTGTGAAGGCGTCAGTGAGATGGACCATTCCTGGCCACATTCACTTGTCCACGTGTTTGTGGTTAGGCTGTCCTTCCCACTAAATGCACTGGGGAGGGCGCAGGTAATGTTTTGGTATGCGCGCTTGTGTATAAGGCGCACCGGGACAAATAGGGGCGGCTGGGGACCGTTTATGGACACCCGGCCACCCCCACGCGGCTGGGGACTGTGTGTGGGCACCAGGCCGCGGGGCGGCTGGGGACTGAGTATGGACACCCGGCCGCCCCCTGGCGGCTGGGGACCAAGCGTGGACACCTGGCCGCCGGGCGGCTGGGGACTGAGTATGAATACCAGGCTACCGACGCAGCCATGACGTGGTGGCCAGATTCCACCTCCACATGCCTAAAAGGCCCAATTTCAAGTGCAAGCAAGCTAGCAGTATGGTATTGCAGCCTGGGGTGGGTGGGTGGCAGGCTGCATACTTGCGCTTGTATTGCAAGTTATGGGGGAGGTACAATTGAACACTGCCCTGGGACAAGGACTTGCACAGGGATAGTTGCAAGTCTGCATCTTCTGATGCGGCAAGGATCACTTCTGATGGGCACACTTTTAGGCAGTGACCTGGGTGTCAGAGATGCTTCCAGGGGTCTTCCCCATGCTGTTCCCATGTCTTTTTAGCACTGTATGCATGTGTCACACAGCACATGGCCAGATAAGGTTGTAAAATGTTAAAATGACATTTCCCGGTGAATGCATTTGTCACGGTTGAAAGCAATACAAACGTGCAAAAACGCATAAAAAATGCTACTTTTGAACATAGCCCAAGGTGTGGAGGAGTATTTTTGTTTTTGGTTATTTATTTTACCTTATACACAAGTCTTTACCCTGGAAAGGATGTTCCTTAACCCCTTTCCGACCTGGTCAGTAATAGTACGCACCAGGTCAGGAAGGCCGGTTCAGCTTGGGCTCCGGCGGTGAGCCCGCACTGAAGCAAGCACATGTCAGCTGATTATTGGAATCACAATCCACCCGCGGCTGTTAACATGTTAAATCTCTGACAGTGGCATTTAACTCGCGCTTCCGGGAGTCCTAAGCCCCGCCCATCAGTGACCCCGTCAAGTGATCGCAGGTCACCAATGGTTGGGCATGACAACTCAGGGTCTGCAGCAGACGCCTGTGGTTGTCATGTCTCAATTGCTATGAGCGCCACCTAGTGGTCAGCGCTCATAGCAAGTGAGCATTTCTCCTGCATACAAGCGATCTGCTCATCGCTTGTATGCAGTAGAAGCAATCAGACAACTGCTGCTTCTAGTCTCCTCTGGAGACTATAGAAGCAAGCAGAAAGTGTAAAAAAAAAGTTTAAAAAAAAATAAAAAAAATAAAAAATATATAAAAGTTTAAGTCACCCCCCTTTTGCCCCATTCAAAATAAAATATATATGTATAAAAAAAAAACCACATACACATATTTGGTATCGCCGCGTTCAGAATCGCCCGATCTATCAATATAAAAGAAGAATTAATACAATCAGTAAACGGCGTAACGAGAAAAAAAATTGAAACGCCAGAATTAAGTTTTTTTGGTCGCTACAACTTTGCAATAAAATGCAATAACGGGCGATCAAAACATCGGATCTACCCCAAAATGGTATCAATAAAAACGTCAGCCCGGCACGCAAAAAATAAGCTCTCACCTGGCCCCAGATCCCGAAAAATGGAGAAGCTAAGGGTCTCGGAAAATGGCATCATTTTTTTTGTTTTTTTTTAGCAAGCTTTGGATTTTTTTTTCACCACTTAAATAAAAAAGAACCTATACATGTTTGGTGTCTATGAACTCATAACGACCTGGAAAATAATGATGGCAGGTCAGTTTTAGCAATCTGTGAACGTGGTAAAAAAGGACCCAAAAAACAACTGTGGAATTGCATTTTTTTTGCAGTTTCACTGCACTTGGACTTTTTTTCCCATTTTCCAGCACATGATATGGTAAAACCAGTGATGGTGTTTAAAAGTACAACTCGTCCCGCAAAAAATAAGCCCTCACATGGCCATATTGAACGAAAATTAAAAAAGTTCTGGCTCTGGGAAGAAGGGGAGCAAAAAAGGAAAACATAAAAACAGAAAGACCCATGGTCGTTAAGGGGTTAACATATTTCACAGGAAAGCACTTTCACTTTCGTTTTTGAACGTTTTATTGTGAGCCTGTAAAAGTGGCTTAATACCTCTGACCACGTTGTTGACAGCAGTGACCTGGGGGTCAGAAATGCTTCCAGGGGCGATCCCCATGCTGTCCCCATGTCATTTGAGCACTGTCACTATCGTTTTGGGCAGTTTTTAGGCTTTCTACAGACAGCCGGGGGAGCCGCCGCAAAAATGTTCGGGTCTCCCATAGACTAACATTGGGCTCGTTGCTCGGGTCGAGCACCCGAGTATCACAGTGAGCTCGGCCCGAGCTTCGAGCACCCGAGCATTTTAGTGCTCGCTCAACACTAGTTACAACCCAACTTTAGGGCTGAGAACTAAAACACATCACAAACTACATCAGCCAATATTGGACTTTTTAAGCCAAAGCAACCAGTGCTGATCATCAGCCTAAAAAATTCTAACATACCCAACCGCGTTTTCGAATGATCACAAACATTTGTTTTTTGGGTGAAACAAAGAGTCATTTGTTTCATCAAACCGCCGTTGCGGTCAAAACTGGCCATTTTGTTTTACTTTAATATTTATTGGCTCCACAAATGCTTTTGATGAGGGATTGTGAACTGTCTAGATGTCTCTGTGGCCAAACACAAAGATAATGCACTTCTTGGTGGCAGGTTCTCTCTAAAATTAAAAGACATTATGATTCAATATTGAGGCAGATGTTTTGTAGAGGGGTGGAGGGTGATATTATGAGTTGTTTGTTCTTCCATTGGAGAGCGCTTTCAGCTTTGAATAGATTCTACTAATAATAGTCAATAAAAGTTGTAGTTGACTCCAGTTTCCCATCATGTCACAGGCATGAACACGGACAGCGAAAGAAATTCTATAAAGACCTCACCAAACAAAGCATGGTATCTCAGTTTCTTTGGCCATTAGGAGTGTGATCGAGAGGAGAGTATTCGGATATAGTTGTTTGCGGTCACCTTTATATTCTTAATAGGTTTAGCTTTACATTGGGTCAAGCGTTTGGTAAATCTGTCACTTGGATCTACTGAAGACCCATTTTTTTTCTCAATTCCATCAGGGATATCTCTAAAAATGGAAACTTTTATTTTGGATGTTCTAAAACAAACAAGATAATTGGAAAAGGAAGGAAGGTCTACTTTGTACAGCAAGACAATAAGCAGCATAAAAAGTGCATATTGTTTCAGATGAATGAAGATGATGGACTTTCGACTACAGGAAAATTTGGAAACAGAGAGGAAATGTAAGCACATAGTACTGTATTGTAAAATCTGCATGGGTCATCATAAGATGGATGTAGTGTTAATGGACATGGGCAAAGAGCAGACAAAACATTGTATATGGTTGCCTTTATCTTCACCACATTTAAAAAAACACGTCTGAAGAGCTGACCTTTTTTTTTCGTTTTGTCTGTTTATTTTAAGGCCATATATTGAAGCTTAGATCAAGTTCATGTTGATGGAGCTCTGTTTAGAATCAGCTGCGATTTCAGATATTCAATAGAACAGCCTATTTGTCCAGTACAATGAAAGAAAGACTGCGGTGATTGGAAATGTTTTTGGATGCTAGACTAAATTCATATTGATGGCGTATCCTAGTACATTAGAGAGGAAAAACAAATCTACAGTAGGTCGACAAAATAGCATGAAATAGAACGGTATATTGACGATGTTTTTTTCTATCTGTACGTCAGAAAGAGAGAGTCTTCTCATAGCAAATCACTTTCCTGTTTCTGTTCATTTAAAAGTTGTAGCAAATGAGTTCTTTATCAGAAAAAGTGGGTAAATAATGTGTCTAGTGTCTCATTTCTGACGACTGTCTCCAAGCTTTATCTGTTACAGGAAGCTGGCGTACAGAAAGAGACAATCAATGAGCTTCATCCAGAAATATAGCACCAGTTTCATTCTAAAGGAAAGAGGTATTACCATGGTTGATTACTGTACATTGAGTACTGTTTTTTTACTAAAGTCATAGTTTACATTTATATAAACGAGATGACCGTTATAGATTATGCATTTTCTAAAGGATCCAAATGAAATCCAAATGCTAATGTGTTCTATTAGGGCTTCTGTATTTTTGTAAAAATAATAGCACTGCAGACTGGGCTGTTAAAGAATAGTGTTGAGCGAGCACTAAAATGCTCGGGTGCTCGAAGCTCGGGCCGAGCTCACCGTGACACTCAGGTGCTCGACCCGAGCAACGAGCCCAATGTTAGTCTATGGGAGACCCGAGCATTTTTGCGGCGGCACCCCCAGCAGTCTGTAGAAAGCCTAAAAAGTGCCCAAAACGATAGTGACAGTGCTCAAATGACATGGGGACAGCATGGGGATTGCCCCAGGAAGCATTTCTGACCCCCAGGTCACTGCTGTCAACAACGTGGTCAGAGGTATTAAGCCACTTTTACGGGCTCACAATAAAACGTTCAAAAACTAAACTGAAACGGTTTTCCTGTGAAATATGTTAAGGAACATCCTTTCCTGGGTAAAGACTTGTGTATACGGTAAAATAAATAACCAAAAACAAAAATACTCCTCCACACCTTGGGCTATGTTCACAAGTAGCATTTTTAATGTGTTTTTGCACTTTTGTATTGCTTTCAGCCGTGACAAATGCATTCACCGGGAAATGTCATTTTAACATTTTACAATCTTATCTGGTCATGTGCTGTGTGACACATGCATACAGTGCTGAAAAGACATGGGAACAGCATGGGGAAGACCCCTGGAAGCATCTCTGACACCCAGGTCACTGCCTAAAAGTGTGCCCATCAGAAGTGATCCCTGCCGCATCAGAAGATGCAGACTTGCAACTATCCCCGTGCAAGTCCTTGTCCCAGGGCAGTGTTCAATTGTACCTCCCCCATTCCTTGCAATGCACGCGCACGTATGCAGCCTGCCAACTACCCACCCCTAGGCTGCAATACCATACTGCTAGCTTGCACTTGAAATGGGGTCTTTTAGTTTGGAGGAGGCCGAAGCTGGCCACTACCTCATGACTAGTGTTGAGCCACCCCCGTAGTGTTCGGGTTCGGTTCGTCGAACAGGAGGTGAGCTGAGTTCATTGGACATGAGCTCACCTCATGCACATCACTGACAGCGTGGGAGAATTCTCCTGCACTCACCGCTTCAGCGTGAGAATTTTCCCACGCTGTCAGTGACGTGCATGAGGTGAGCCGAGTTCATTGGACATGAACTCGGCTCATCTGGATGTCGTCACAGAGAGACGCTGAGCAGCGCAAGCAAGCCTGCGCTTCTCAGTGTCTGCGGGATGACAGGCTGGATGGCAGCGTTCTGCTGCGGTCCAGCCTGTCATCTCGATGTAGCAGAGCTGAAGCTGTCGTGGGAACCATGGAAAGGTAAGGATGAGGTTGCTTTGTTATTTTTCTTTTATTGCAGGAGATCGTTGGCTTCAGCTGGAATGGGCGTGACGGTAAGTATGGTTTAATTTAGAACAATAAAGGATTGTGTCTTTATTTCAATTAAAGGACTTTATTCTGGGTGTTTGTGTTTTTTTTAACTTTGACTATGGGGTTAGTAATGGGGGTGTCTTATAGACGCCTCTCCATTACTAACCTGGGCTTGATGTCAGCTGGCATTATAAGCTGACATCAACCCCAACCCTATTACCCCCTGCCACCGCACCAGGGCAGCGTGGAAGAGCGAGGCTAAGTGCCAGAATTGGCGCATCCTATGAATGCGCCATTTCTGGGGCGGCTGACGGCTGGTGTTTCTAGCCTGGGAGGGGGCCAATATTCATGGCTCCCTTCCTGGGCTATTAATATCAGCCCCCAGCTGTCTGCCTAGCCTTTGCTAGCTATTAAATTAGGGGGGACCCCACATCATTTTTTTGGGGGGGTCCCCCATTTTAATAGCTAGTAAAGGCTATGTATTCAGCTGGGGGCTGATATTAGTAGCCTGGGAAGCTCCGTGGGTATTACCCCCTTCCCAGGCTTCAAACATCTGCCCCAGCCGTCTGCTTAACCTCCGCTAGAGCCTAAAATTAAGGGGAACCCCACGCCAATTTTTTTAATAATAAATCCTTTATTTTAATACTAAATGACAAGTACAGTAACCAACACTATCACTGTACTTCATATATATGTGACTGACATGTTTCTATCTATCTAATCTATGTGTGAAGCTCTATTCTGTCTGTTATAAATTGTCGGGTACCGCTGCTGAATTGCCGGCCGGCTTTTTTAAAGAGACGGTGCATGAAAACACTATTATTTTTTTTGATAAATCCTTTACGCTAAATGACAAGTACAGTAAGCAACACTGTCACTGTACTTCGTATATATGTGGCTGACATGTTTCTATCTATCTAATCTATGTGTGAAGCTCTATTCTGTCTGTTATAAATTGTCGGGTACCGCTGCTGAATTGCCGGCCGGCTTTTTTAAAGAGACGGTGCATGAAAACACTATTATTTTTTTTGATAAATCCTTTACGCTAAATGACAAGTACAGTAAGCAGCACTTTCACTGTACTTCGTATATATGTGGCTGACATGTTTATATCTATCTAATCTATGTGTGAAGCTCTATTCTTTCGGTTCTAAATTGTCGGGTACCGGTGTATGCCGCTGCTGAATTGCCGGCTTTTCATGTTTCACTGTGAGCACTGTTCCCATCGATTTGGGCAATCACTGTAATGCCACAACCACCATGGCTGTGGCATTACAGTGAGTGGCAGACAATCCCTGCATGATTGGTGCTCTAAATAGCGCCAGACATGCAGGACACGCTTTTGGTGCACGAACAGTTATCGAACATAACCTCGAACAGCCGAATTTTTTGCAAATCGTTCGGGTTCGTCGAACAACTCGAACACCGCCCAAAACAGCTCGAATTTGAGATTGGCGAACAGTTCTAGTCGAACACCGCTCATCTCTACTCATGACTGCTTCGGCAGTGAGGTATCCATACTCAGTCCCCAGCCGTGCAGCGGCCGGGTGTCCACGCTCGGTACCCAGCCACCAGGGGGCGGCCGGGTGTCCATACTCGGTCCCCAGCCGCCCCGCGGCCGGGTGTCCACACACGGTCCCCAGCCGCCTGGGGGCGGCCGGGTGTCCATAAACAGTCCCCAGCCACCCCTATTTCTCCTGGGAACTTCCCCCACACTTTTCTTAGCCTGGCCTGCTTCAGGGTAGCATTGGACGAGCCCACCAGAGAACCAGACTCCTCCGGTGGGCCCTGGCTTCTCCATCAGGGGAGTTGAGAGTGCCAAGGTGAGGAGCATGATGATGATGATAGAAGTTAGCATCTGCTTTGTTTTCTTGGAATGCAAGCGTAAGTGTGCAACCTACCACCCACCCACCCCCAGGCTGCAATACCATACTGCTAGCTTGCACTTGAAATGGGGCCTTTTAGTTTGGAGGAGGCCGAAGCTGGCCACTACCTTATGGCTGCTTTGGCAGCGAGGTATCCATACTCAGTTCCCAGCCGCCCGGCGGCCGGGTGTCCACGCTCGGTCCCCAGCCGCCAGGGTGCGGCCGGGTGTAAATACTCGGTCCCCAGCAGCCCCGCGGCCGGGTGTCCACACACGGTCCCCAGCCGCCTGGGGGCGACCGGGTGTCCATAAACGGTCCCCAGACGCCCCTATTTCTCCTGGGAACTTCCCCCACACTTTTCTTAGCCTGGCCTGCTTTAGGGCAGCACTGGATGAGCCTACCAGAGAACCAGACTCCTCCTCCACCCACCCACCCCCAGGTTGCAATACCATACTGCTAGCTTGCTTGCACTTGAAATTGGGCCTTTTAGGCATGTGGAGGCAGACGCCGGCCACCATGTCATGGCTGCGTCGGCGGCCTGGTACCCATACTCAGTCCCCAGCCGCCCGGCGGCCGGGTGTCCACGCTCGGTCCCCAGCCGCCAGGGGGCGGCCGGGTGTCCATACTCAGTCCCCAGCCGCCCCGCGGCCGGGTTTCCACACTCAGTCCCCAGCCGCCCGGCGGCCAGGTGTCCATGCTCGGTCCCCAGCCGCCCCGCGCCCGGGTGTCCACACACACTCCCCAGCCGCCTGGGGGCAGCCGGGTGTCCACAAACAGTCCCCAGCCACCCCGATTTCTCCTTGGAACATCCCCCTACACACTTTTCTTAGCCCGGCCTGCTTTAGGGCAGCATTGGACGAGTCCACCAGAGAGCCAGACTCCTCCGGTGGACCCCGGCTTCTCCATCAGGGGAGTTGAGAGTGCCATGGTGAGGAGCATGATGATGATGATAGAAGTTAGCGTCTGCTTTGTTTTCTTGGAATGCAAGCGCATGTATGTAGTAGCGGCTAGTCCTGAGGTGGTCAGCGTTTTGGCGCATATCCTACCTCCTCCGAGGATTGCTGGATGTTTTCCAGCTGCTATCCCAGTTCTATGACTCCCGTTAAAACAAAGCTTCAGGTTATGAATGATGGATGAGGTGGTGGCAAAGGAGAAAGAGCAGGAGGATCAGGGACCATTCACATCAATATCAGGCCAGTCCACCACACATGTCTTGTAGGATATGTTTCTGTACCAAAAGGAGCGGTTCGGCTACACAGTTATAGGGCATACAGTGAGTGCAATGCCTACCAAAAATTTCGAGGCACTCCAATGCCCCTTGGAAGTGACATGGAGGTCAGAGGGCCTTAACTAAACCGTTTTTTCCATTTATAGCAACTGGGTCTCCTGTGCAGTGTTGGCCTAAGCAGTGAATGGAAGGCTTTCCAAAAATTATGAGGAACTGCAATGCCCCTTGAAACAGACGTGGATTACAGCATACTAAAAAACCTTCTACCCATTATTGGGGAGTGGGTCTCCCTTAGTGTTCGCCTATGCATTGAAAAGCAAAAGCTGACTAAAATTAGGAGGAAATGCAATGCCCGTTGGAAGAGTCATGGAGGTTAGAGTTAATTAAAAACAACATTTCAATGCCCCTTGGAAGAATGGTGGAGGTCACAGTGGAATAAAAAGACAATATCAATCACCCTTGGAAAAGTGGTGGAGGTCGCAGTAGCTTAACAAGACGGTTTTAATGCCCCTTGGAAGAATGGTGGAGGTCGCAGTAGCTTAACAAGACGGTTTTAATGCCACTTGGAAGAGACGTGGAGGTCGCAGTAGCTTAACAAGACGGCTTTAATGCCCCTTGGAAGAGACGTGGAGGTCACAGTAGCTTAACAAGACGGTTTTAATGCCCCTTGGAAAAGTGGTGGAGGTTGCAGTAGCTTAACAAGACAGTTTTAATGCCCCTTGGAAAAGTGGTGGAGGTCGCAGTAGCTTAACAAGACAATTTTAATGCCCCTTGGAAAAGTGGTGGAGGTCGCAGTAGCTTAACAAGACTGTTTTAATGCCCCTTGGAAGAGACGTGGATGTCGCAGTGGAATAAAAAGACAACATCAATGCCCCTTGGAAAAGTGATGGAGGTCGCAATAGCTTAACAAGACGGTTTTAATGCCCCTTGGAAGAGACGTGGAGTTCAGATTAGCTTTACAAGACGGTTTTCATGCCCCTTACAATAGCCATGCAGTACAGCATATTAAAAACATTATTCCCATTATTGGGGAGTGGGTCTCCCATAGTCTTTGCCTATGCCTTCCAAGCAAAAGCTGCCAAAAATTAGGACGGAGGAATTTGCAATGCTGGCAACACGGACCACGGTCACCCTGGTGGTATAGTGGTGGTGGAGGCTGAGGATAAGGAGAAGAGCAAAATACAGACGAAATGATGAAGCGTATACCCATGTGTGGGTGTGAAGTGGTGCATGGGAATACACCTCCCGAAATAACACAGTGGATTTGACTTTATGTTACTCTGCTGTCATTTGGTGGTGATGAGAAGTCTGGCCCAATCCAGCCCTTGTTCATTTTGATAAGGGTCAGCTTGTCAGCATTGTCAGTTGACAGGCGAGTGCGCTTATCAGTTATAATTCCCCCAGCGGCACTAAAAGCATGCTCCGATAACACGCTAGCAGCAGGGCAGGCCAGGACCTCCAAGGCGTACAGAGCGAGTTCATTCCAATTGTCCAGCTTGGATACCCAAAAATTAAAAGGCACAGAGGAATCATGGAGGACGCTGGCACGGTCGGCAAGGTACTCCCTCACTATCTTTTGAAATTTTCCACTCCTTGTAAGAGTACCCCGCACCTCAGGGCCTGTAAGCTGGGCGGGTCTCAGAAAACTGTCCCAGAATGTTGAGAGTGTTCCCCTGCCTCTGCTGGATTGGAGTTGCGTCTCTCTCGCCTGTATGCCTTGGTTGGTCAACGAACTGTGACCTCTGCCGCTAGCGTGTTCAGATGGGAATTTTTTTAACAGTACTGCAGCAAGGGCCTTCTGGTACTGCCCCATATTTGTAGACCTCTCCACCTCAGGAATAGGAGAGTGAAAGTTCTCCTTGTAGCGGAGGTCTAAAAGTGTCACCAACCAGTAATGACTGTCACCCAACATTTTGACAACGCGAGGGTCACGGTGAAGGCAGCGTGACATAAAGTCAGCCATGCGTGCCAGACTGGTAACGGGCAAGACTTCCGTGTCCTCACCAAGATGACGACTGACCATGCTCTCCTCCTCCTCCTCCTGCCCCCTGTCCTCAGGCCACCCACGATGAACCGACTGTGTGACAGTTGTACAGGTACTACCGTCACAGAGCATGATACCAGCTCCTGTTCTTCCTCCTCCTCCTCCTCTCCCCCATTGTCCCCCAATGCACGTTGGGATGAGATGAGGCTGGGCCGTGTGTAATCGCCCATTATGTCTTCTTGATCCATCTCATCATACTCTGGCTGCAATGCCTCCTCTTTAATTCTCTGCAGAGAGCGTTGCAAAAGACAGACAAGTGGGATGCTGACACTAATGATAGCGTCATCGCCACTCACAATCTTGGTGGACTCCTCAAAGTTTGTCAGGATGGTACAAATGTCAGACATCCAGGTCCACTTCTGAGGTCTTATGTGTGGAGTCTGACCTGAATATCGACGGCCTTGTTGCAGCTGGTACTCCACAACTGCTTTCTTCTGCTCATAAATCCTTTGAAACATGTGGAGGGTAGAGTTCCAACGTTTGGGGACATCACACACCAGTCGGTGTGCCGGAAGCTGCAAACGCTGCTGCAGCACAGCAAGGGCGGCGGAAGCTGTAGCCGACTTCCGAAAATGAGCTGACAGGCGGCGTACTTTGACGAGCAGATCTGGCAACTCGGGGTACGATTTAAGAAACCGCTGAACCACGAGGTTAAGCACATGAGCCAGGCATGGTACGTGTGTGATCTCGCCTCGCCTCAGAGCCGCCACCAGGTTACGGCCATTGTCACACACGACCATGCCTGGATGTAGGTTCAGCGGTGTCAGCCACAGATCTGCCTGCTCTTTCACAGCTGTCCACAACTCACAAGCAATGTGAGGTTTATCACCTAAGCTTATGAGTTTCAGCACAGCCTGTTGCCGCTTGGCTGAGGCAGTACTGCAGTGCTTCCAGCTTGTAACTGATGTGGTGATATCTGAGATGGAGGCTGAACATGAGGAGGAGGAGGAGGATGATGTGCAGGAGCTGTACACTGTGGGGGCAACTCTGACTGACATAGGGTCCGCAATCCTCGGTGTGGGGAGGATGTGTTCCGTCCCAAGGTCCGACTGGGTCCCGGCTTCCACTATGTTTACCCAGTGTGCCGTCAGGGAGATGTACCATCCCTGGCCGCAAGCACTTGTCCACGTGTCCATTGTCACGTGGACTCTCCCAGTAACTGCGTTGTTGAGGGCACGGCAGATGTTTTGGGACACGTGCTTGTGTAGTGCGGGGATGGCACACCGGGCAAAATAGTGTTGGCTGGGGACCGAGTACCGAGGGACGGCCACCGCCATAAGGTTGCGGAAGGATTCCATCTCCACCAGCCTAAAAGGCAACATTTCCAACGCAAGCAGTTGTGAAATGTGCGAATTTAGGACTGTGGCCTGTGGGGCATTGGCTGCGAATTTGCGCTTTCGTTCAAAGCTCTGGGATATGGACAATTGAACGCTGCGGTGGGACGTGGACGTGGACGTTGATGCTGTTTCTTGGGAAACTGCCATAACAAGTGAAGACTGAGAGGAGGGGTCATCTTTATATGCAGTATGGACAGGGGATTGCCTTTCACGCCCAACAGGGGGTTCTATTACATGCACAACAGCGGAAGAAGCAGTGGTGACACCCGCTGACACTGGTCGTGGACCCTGGGGTTCGCCCCACAAAGTCGGGTGCTTTGCTGACATGTGCCTGATCATGCTGGTGGTGGTCAGGCTGGTAGTTTTGTCACCCCTGCTGATGCTGGCATGGCAGGTGGAACAAGTGGCCTTTTTGGGGTTATCAGCAGAGTCTTTAAAAAAATTCCAGACTCTGGAAGACCTACCGGTTGTACTGGCAAAGTCCCTTGTGTTGGTGTTACGGGGAACTGTTGCCCGCCTTCTGTGTGCGGCCACCTCACTGCATCTTCCTGCCTGTTGGGGTACTCTGCCTCCCTCCCCCTGTGTTCTGCTGGCCTCACTCTGCGTGTCCTCCTGCCACGTTGGGTCAGTTACTAGATCATCCACCACCTCCTCCTCTTCCACTTGCGCACCACGATCCTCCTCCTCACTTTGTGGCAATTGTGTCTCGTCATCGTCCACCTCTTGTGACAAATTGCCAGCGTCGACTTCCTGTGGCCGTGTGTCACACTGTCACAGAATACTGGAGGTAGGGGGCCTAAGCTGACCCTAAGCTGGGGCCCTGACTAATCCCTCAACCTGGAGGTACTGTTAAAGGTACAGAGGTCCAGGCCGCCAGCGTAACCCCTACCTCCTGAGGATCCCTGCACCTCAGTAATCTAGTCCTGAGAAGGACCCCGATCACAACAATTGGGAACCAGAAATAATATGCCCACACACAGTATTTAGACGAACGAGACAGTACAAGGGAAAAACCAAAACCACCTTGCATACAACTTCTACACAACTACAACAGAGGGAACACCAACGGGAAAGGAGATAAATGATAAAGCGAGGAAAGGGAAAAAACACTTCCAAATACACTTATCTCAGCAACTCCAAACACCACAATCCGCTCTGTAAGTCTGAATGAAAAGCTTTCACCGACACTTCCCAAACAGACCAGCAGGCATTTGAAGGAGTCTCACTAAATCAACATTGATTGCAGCTGGGCGAGGCTGGACCTCGTCTAGCACAGAGAGAGAGAGAATTAACTCCCTCACTGCCGAAAACACAAAGCACCAAAAAGTCAGCTGCGAGAAGTCAGGCTGTGTAATCGTGACGATCTTCGTGGCGACACACCCGTGACAGTACCCCCCCTTCTACGAGGGGCCTCCAGACCCTCAGGGCCAGGTTTATCCGGGTGAGTCGTGTGGAAGGCCCGAACTAATCGGTCTGCGTTAATATCCGACGCAGGAACCCACATCCTCTCCTCAGGACCATACCCTTTCCAATGAACCAGGTACTGAAGGGACCGGCGATTAAAACGTGAATCGATGACCCTTGATACCTGGAACTCCAAGTTACCATTGACAACCACAGGAGGGGGAGGTAAAGGTGATGGTACCACCGGCGCCACATACCTCTTAAGCAATGATCTGTGAAACACGTTGTGAATTTTAAACGTAGGGGGGAGGTCAAGACGGAATGCCACCGGATTAATAATAGAACTGATTCTGTACGGCCCGATGAACCAGGGAACCCAGTTTCCAGGAGGGAACCTTAAGTTTAATATTCCTGGTAGACAACCATACCTGATCGTTCACACTTAGGTCCGGACCAGACACTCTCCTCCTATCAGCCATACGTTTGTATCGGTTCCCCATAGTATTCAGATTCTTCAGCACCCCTCTCCATACTGAAGCGAGAGATGAGGAAAATCGTTCCTCCTCCGGAACCCCCGAAGAGCCCCCCCTACTGAAAGTACAAAACTGGGGGTGAAAACCATATGCCCCAAAAAACGGGGACTTACCAGTGGACTCGCTCCGCCTATTATTGAGAGCAAACTCTGCCAGAGGTAGGAAAGAAGCCCAGTCCTCCTGGTTCTCTGACACAAAACACCGAAGATATGTCTCCAAGCTCTGGTTCATACGTTCCGTCTGACCATTGGTCTGAGGATGAAAAGCCGACGAGAATGACAAATGCATCCCCCGCCGTGCACAAAACGCCTTCCAGAACTTGGACACAAACTGAGACCCCCGATCAGACACCACCTCGGAGGGTACCCCGTGAAGCCTCACAATCTCCCCAATGAACACCTGCGCAAGAGTTTTAGCATTAGGGAGAGCCGGAAGAGCGATAAAATGTGCCATCTTGCTGAACCTGTCCACTACAACGAGTATGACCGTTTTACCCGAAGACGGAGGGAGGTCCGTAATAAAGTCCATAGACAGATGAGTCCAAGGACGCTCCGGGATCTTCAAAGGTAAAAGGGCCCCAGACGGACGGGTATGTGAGGTCTTAGAGCGCGCACAAACCCCACAGGACGCGACAAAAGTTACCACCTCTTTATGTAAGTTAGGCCACCAAAACCGACGCGAGAGGAGATCCACAGTTGCTTTACTCCCCGGGTGTCCTGCAAAAACTGAGTTATGGTGTGCCTCGATCACCTTTTGTCGCAACTGATCTGGAACGAACAGTCTCCCCGGAGGTCCAACAGGGGCGTCCCCCTGAGCCTCCAATATCTCCTCCTCCAGCTCAGAGCATACTGCCGAAACCACCACCCCCTCCTGAAGAATAGGAATCGGGTCGTCCGTATTCCTGGCCCCAGGGAAACTACGAGATAAGGCATCCGCCTTTACATTTTTAGACCCAGGACGATATGTAACGACGAAATTAAACCTGGTAAAAAACAATGACCACCTAGCTTGTCTGGGATTCAGACGTTTAGCGGACTCCAGATATAGCAGGTTCTTGTGATCGGTGATGACGGTGACCGGATGAACTGCCCCCTCCAAAAAATGGCGCCACTCCTCAAAAGCTAACTTAATGGCCAAGAGTTCCCTATTGCCGACATCGTAATTCCTCTCAGCGGACGACAATTTTTTAGAGAAAAAGGCGCACGGATGCCACTTACCAGGGGACGAGCCCTGTGACAATACTGCTCCCACCCCTACCTCGGAAGCGTCTACCTCTACAAAGAATGGCTGAGACGCATCAGGTTGAATGAGTATGGGTGCCGAGGCAAAACATTTTTTCAAGGAGGAGAATGCTTGACAAGCCTTGTCAGACCACCTAGAAAAATCCGTCCCCTTTTTAGTCATGTCTGTGAGAGGCTTAACCATGGACGAGAAATTACGAATGAACTTCCGGTAATAGTTAGCAAACCCCAGGAAACGTTGTAGTGACTTAAGATTCTCCGGCCGATCCCACTCAAGAACTGCCCGCACTTTCCCAGGGTCCATACGAAAACCGGACGCTGAAACCAGGAAGCCTAAAAACTGGAGTTCCTGTACGGCGAACACACACTTTTCCCACTTGGCATACAGTTTATTATCCCGCAAGATCTGTAACACCTGTCTAACGTGCTCCTGATGAGACACCAGATCCGGCGAGTAAATTAAGATATCATCCAGATATATGACAACAAACTGTCCCACCAGGTGGCGAAAAATATCATTAACAAAGTGTTGAAACACCGCCGGGGCATTAGTCAGACCGAATGGCATGACAAGGTTCTCATAATGCCCCTCCGGAGTGTTAAAAGCCGTCTTCCACTCATCCCCCTCCTTCATCCTAATCAGATTGTACGCCCCCCTGAGATCCAACTTAGAGAACCATTTGGCGCCCACGATCTGATTAAAGAGATCGGGAATAAGTGGGAGCGGATACGGATCTCGGACCGTAATCCGATTAAGTTCACGGAAATCCAGGCAAGGGCGTAGGCCTCCATCTTTCTTCTTAACAAAGAAGAACCCCGCGGCCACCGGTGAAGATGAAGGTCTAATATGCCCCTTAGCCAGACTTTCAGAAATATAATCCTTCATGGCCTGCCTCTCAGGACCAGAAAGGTTATACAACCTAGCTTTAGGTAACTTGGCCTCAGGGAGCAGTTTTACAGAACAGTCATACTCGCGATGAGGAGGTAGTTCCTGACACCCATTCTCCGAGAATACATCCTCAAAGTCCGCCAGAAATGGAGGTAAGACCCAAGGAGTAACCGCACCGATGACCGTGTTCATGCAGTTTTTATTACAGAATTTACTCCATTGGCTTATCTCTCTGGTTTTTCAATTAATAACCGGGTTATGCTTAGCTAACCAAGGAAGGCCCAACACTATAGGAGTGGGAAGACCCTCCAACACGTAGCAAGACAACATTTCTTTATGTATTGCCCCCACTTGAAGTTTTACGCCATGCACAGCTTGCAAAAAACTTCCCTGACCGAGAGGCCTGGCATCGATCGAGAATATGGGGATGGGTTTAGCCAACTCACTCAATCGCATACCTTGAACCCGGGCAAACCGAGCATCAACCAGATTAGCCCCGGCCCCACTATCCAGAAGAACAGATATCCTCTCAGTTCTCGCACCCACCACCACCTCCGCCGGTACGAGAAACTGAGACGAACCTAGGGACGAAATACCTACTCCCAGATTGCCGTCCACCACACAACCTGGGATCAACAGTTTTTTCGACGACTCTTTACTCTGCAAGGGACGGGATGGACACCCCCCAATAAAATGTCCCTTTTTCCCGCAGAGGAAACACCTTCCTGTCTTATGGCGCTCCACCGGTCCCCTTCCCCGAAATGATGTCCCTCCTAATTGCATAGGCTCCTCCGGACTGACCAGGGGAACCACCATATGAGGGGACCTTGTAGGAGGTGGAGACATTACAGGTGGTAGAGTTATCCCGCACCTCTCCCGAAGCCGTCTGTCAACGCGAATGGCAAGGGCCATAGCGGCTTCCAGTGACGCGGGAGAGTCATACTGTGCCAACACATCCTGTAATTTGTCGGATAAACCATGACAAAACTGGCTCCTAAGAGCCGGGTCATTCCACTGGGTGTCCGTGGCCCACCTACGGAACTCCGAACAGAATTCCTCCGCCGGACGATCTCCCTGCTGAATCCTACGTAACTTAGACTCAGCAAGGGAGATCCGATCTGGGTCATCATATACGAGTCCCAGAGCAGCGAAGAACCTATCCACTGACTGGAGAACCGGGGAGCTTGGGGGAAGAGAGAACGCCCAAGATTGTGGGTCCCCTTGTAGGAGCGAGATGACAATTCCCACCCTTTGTTCTTCGCTGCCCGATAACCGAGGCCGCAGCCGAAAGTACAATTTGCATGCCTCCCGGAAAACAAAAAACTTGTCCCGCCCCCCAGTGAACCTGTCAGGGAGAGCTACTTTAGGTTCTGGTCCGGCTTGCTCCAGAGGATGCAAAACCTTGGACCTAACGTCCGCCAGCCCCATGGACAAACTCTGCAACTGCCGAGCTAGACCGGCTACTGGATCCATGGTAGCTGGAGAAAAACTAAGTTGGTCGGTGAAAATGTCACACTGTCACAGAATACTGGAGGTAGGGGGCCTAAGCTGACCCTAAGCTGGGGCCCTGACTAATCCCTCAACCTGGAGGTACTGTTAAAGGTACAGAGGTCCAGGCCGCCAGCGTAACCCCTACCTCCTGAGGATCCCTGCACCTCAGTAATCTAGTCCTGAGAAGGACCCCGATCACAACAATTGGGAACCAGAAATAATATGCCCACACACAGTATTTAGACGAACGAGACAGTACAAGGGAAAAACCAAAACCACCTTGCATACAACTTCTACACAACTACAACAGAGGGAACACCAACGGGAAAGGAGATAAATGATAAAGCGAGGAAAGGGAAAAAACACTTCCAAATACACTTATCTCAGCAACTCCAAACACCACAATCCGCTCTGTAAGTCTGAATGAAAAGCTTTCACCGACACTTCCCAAACAGACCAGCAGGCATTTGAAGGAGTCTCACTAAATCAACATTGATTGCAGCTGGGCGAGGCTGGACCTCGTCTAGCACAGAGAGAGAGAGAATTAACTCCCTCACTGCCGAAAACACAAAGCACCAAAAAGTCAGCTGCGAGAAGTCAGGCTGTGTAATCGTGACGATCTTCGTGGCGACACACCCGTGACACCGTGGCTGTTCAAATATTTGGGCATCGCTACGTGGGATCTCCTGTTCCACCACTTCAAGCGGAGCAGGCGAGGGGCACAAATATGGAAATGGACCAGTGAACAGCTCTTCAGAGTGTTCAAGTGTGGGATTAGTTGCTGTCTGACGACACTCGGCATGGTGGGAGGAAGGAGCATCAGGGTGAGGAGGAGTATGCGGTCAAGACTCACGGCTACTAAAACTTGACCGTGTGGAAGACAGACCGGAGGTGGTGGTGCCCAGGTAACTGGAAGTATTATCTGCTATCCAATTAATAGCCTGTTCACACTGATCAGTTTGCAATACTGGTGTTGTAGTGTGGTTCCCTAGTAATTCGGTCAAGTAGTGGGAGCGAGAAGATGTGGCTGTTGGGTGTGGCACGTTTTCACCTTGGCCACGGCCCCCGTCCTCTACACGCACCATCACCAGAACGTCCAGTTCCACGTCCCTTGCCACGCGCCTTGCCTTACACTCGCACTATCAATGGAAAAAGGGTAATGAAAACGAGATTAGAACCGTGGAAGAGGAAAACCACAGTTCTATTTCTCTGGCCTACACCAGACTCTTTTAAACAGATATATTGGTGTCTGAACAGTTACAGACACACTCAATTTTTTTTTTGGGGGGGGGGGGGGGAATACCAAAAGGTTAATAAGACGCGTATTGTACAGTTTGACTGAGGAAAAAAAAAATACAGGATTTAGATTAAAAAAAAAAAGGATTTTTCCTGGCCCCTGAGACCGGGGGATAAGTCTAGCAATTTGACCAACAGGAGCACACAGGACTGTAATGCAGCATTTGCTGGTATAACCACTGCGTCTCCTATACAGCCTGCCTGCCTGCCTGATATCTGGGATGGATATTAGTCCTGAGAAGGACTGTTTGTTTGATTTGGCAGGCTTTAAAGACCCTACACTACCTATTTCGCACTATATATCTCTCCCTAACTCAGCAGCGCTGTCCCTACACTGTCTGATCCGGAGCGACTGTGTCCAAGATGGCGGCGCCCGGTTTTAAATACTTGAGGTGACGCTGTGCGGCCAGCCAATCACTGTAATGCCCACAAACAACATGGCTGCGGCATCACAGTGCCTGGCTGGCAATCCCTGCATGTTCATTGGCTCTGTAAAGAGCGCCAAATGTGCAGGGCGGAGACCCGAGCTCCCGCCCGAGTAACCCGGAAATGCTCGGTGCTCGCCGAACATCCCGAGTAGTGAGATGCTCGGGCGAGTACCGAGCAGTGTCAAGCATGCTCGCTCAACACTATTAAAGACCATTTTTCCTCATGGCTGCAGAATTTTCTGCCCAGACATATTTGGACCATTTCTTCTGTGGCTCATTCCCAATCACTTTGGCATCACAAACCATAATGTGCTGCTACCACTATCTCTCGCTCTGCGCTTGCTGTTGCACCAGGTGCCCCTATGCTGCTCAGTGACCGAGAATATTATACTGTTAAAATAATATCTGAGGATATCTTAATTATTTCAGACCCCAAAATGATTTCAGACCTCAGACAAAGCTTCTAAATCAATACAGACCACATAAATAATTCAGGCCATTAACCTCATAATAATTTCAGACACCAGGCCCCTAAATTATTATTGACAAAATTACCATCTCAGACTCCAGGCCAGATCCAGGTCATAATCATAATGCAGATGATGAATGGCACACTGAGGCTAGACTGTGAGTCACCATTTGTGTCTTTTACTTTCCCGTTAGTGGTGGAAACCCCAGGACTTTTCCCCCTGAAATCTGACCAACCTTGTTATTATTGTGGAGCATTTTTCATTTAATTTAGGGAAATGTCACTCTGATTTCAAGCTAGACTATTTTCCAATTAAAAAGGAACTAAAGCCCCAACCCATGGCTCGCAAGCCACATGTCAGAATTCCTGTTGTCCTTCTACAGTTTGACAACTAGTGGCTGCTATTGTTCATCTTAATAATTTTGCTGCAATCCCACTCCTTACCACTGGAGGCTGCTATTGTGTTCTGCAATTGCCCTTTACTAAGATGGCAGATTCTGAACCTGTGGAATCCATATTGTTTCCTGTTTGGGCCTACTTGGAACTCTCACTCATTGCTTGAGTATTGTGTCTAGCTGTTAACCTAGTTCCAGTCTCCAGCTCCTGAACATTCTTACCCAGACTGTTCTCACTTATCTACAGATTGTTTCCTACAACTCCTTTTCCTAAATCCAAGAACTTCTACTACCGCTTGCTGTTCCTGCTTTGACTCCTTCAACCACTGGTTTCCAGCAGTTCTATGCCAGTATCTTAACACCACTTGAGGCTCACGATTGACTGCTCTGTAGCTCCTGGCTATCTGCTAGGTGAGTGCATTGGTGCTGGGCATAGCAGGCAGTCATGAGCTGGACAAAATGGAGGAGGGCCATGAAAAAGCTATATTGTAGTGGTGCTGTGGCTGCCTCCTCCTCCTTGCTGGTGACATCCACCCCCTCAACCCCGCATCCTTCTCCTGGTATGTTCAGCACGGTCTTCCACAGTCTTGCTACATACTCATCTACTCATACGTATGCACACACATGGCTCCACACTACTTCCCCAAACCTATCCTTTTCCACATTTTTCTGCAACAAGAGTTATTTAGAGAGTGGAAGGCAGGTCATTAGAATAGTTATTTTACACGATTTGATCTTGAGAGGAGAGTGGTGCATTACGTCTACTGATACTGTACCTGCTGGCACATGTATGTGATTGACAGGTATTGTGCACCTGTGCTATTTATCTAGACAGCAATACCTGCCAATAGTGCATACGTCCCAACAGGTATCTGTAGATGTGACATCACCAGTGCTGTTCATCTCCCATTACAGAAGTGAGCGTAGTCGGATAATCCTTTTAAACAAGAATATGAGTTTAGTGTAAGTTCTGTGCCATTTGAACATCTTTAAAAAATTATTTGGCTCCACTCAGTTCTGTATCGAGGAGTCAACCAGCGCCGGTGACGTCACATTTACAGATACCTGCAGGGACAAGGACATGGGTGTAGGTGATGGCCAGGTATTGAGCACATGTCCCTCCATTAGAATCAACAGGTGTATAGTACCTGCTGATCACAAGATATGACTTGATGCCTCCTAGAAATAGAAGTGAGTGTAGCTGGATAATCCTTTAATGACCAATTATCCGTTATTTCTTTCAATATTGCTTCTATGATTTCTTTGAATAAGCTGTACATCACGACAATCTCTCAAAACTGAATGTGGCTCTCAAGGTAAAAAAAAAAGTTGGAGACCACTAGTTTAGAAGAACTGATCCTGATGCTTTGACTTTAATAAAAATGTTGATTTCCTAGAAAGTTTGCTGGTCAATGCTGACGTGTATCTGAAATTTCTAATCTTTAAGCCTAATAATGGTGCATTTTGAGCTCTCTGAGTCCTATCCAAAACCTCATAGAAAGTTGTGTCTTTCTTTGCACTTGCAACTGATATAACATCATGTCTGCATACAAAGCAATTAAAGGGAATCTGTCAGCTGGATCATGTTGCCCAAACGATGGGCAGCATAAATCAGAGCCAGGTAATTGCAGCCAGGTAAGTTTTTCTCTAAAATACTCAATGTTTCAAAGAAAAATATGGTTTAATAGATCTGTCTGGGGACATTAGCCAATGACAGACTAGCCCTGAGCAGCCCCCAGCCAGCTTCATCCAGCATTACTGCAGGTGATTGACAGGTTTCTCCCTATGTGTAGAATAGGTTATTTCAACTATATTTTTCTCTGAAATGCTGGAGTGTTTCAGAGAAAAATATACCTGGCTTTGATCCTGCAACAAGAAAAAGCTGACAGATTCCCGTTAATAAAATGTAAAATAATATCTGTGTAAGCTCAAGATGGGGCTCAAAGAACTTGTTAAAATTGGGTTCTCTAATTCATGAGGGACTGTAATGGGATAGTTTATTACCTCTGCTGGAAAGTCAGCAAAACTGCTATACCTGCTAGATTTGTTGTAAAAACTTACAACAAACCTGGACCCTTTATTGTAGGAGTGAAAATAATGCATAACTATTGTACTTCAGATAAGGACTCATTTTAATGATGGGTTTTCTTATTCATGAGGGACCGTAATGGGGTAGTTTACCATCTCTGATGAAATTTTTCTAAAAGGTGGTATATATTTACCTATAAGTAAATATTTCTTCCCATACCCTGCATAAAAATAGACACTTTATAATTTATAAAGAGTGAAAAATAATATAATCCTTAGATAAGACTCAAAGACTTTGCGGCAGCTAAGTTGTATTATTTGCATGGGGTTAGAATGGGGGTAGTAAGCGTCTTCTGCTGGAAAGTCCTCAGAAGCTGCCTAAGTTAAGAAAAACTCAGTGCTTATTTTTGATGAGCAGACTAGTGAAGTGACCGTGGGCAAGGCTGCGCATTGGTATCTATTATCTGGCACAGCAAGATCCCCACACACAGACTCTATCTTGATAACCGTATCTTTACTCATATACATTTTTAACACAGCAAAGAAAAACAATAAATGACAACCGTAAATATGCACAGTAATAACGTGTACTGATAAGCTGACCCTCACTGTACCTACTCACACGTTACCAGTCCTTTACTCCAGAAGGATGTGTCCCCCGTCGCAGGCCTGTCTGTCTTTGCAGGAGGGCGTCCCAGCCGGAAAAAAAAACAGGAACAGCAGAATTCGCGGAAAGAAAGGAAGGGATACTTCGGCCTCTCGCCAGAGGTCCCGCTTACAGTCTCTCTGATCCGGATAGCTCTGGTGGGTCCCCTTATGTAGTCCACACTCCAGTAGCAGGGAGTGTAACAGCTGAATCCTTCAGCAGTGCAGAAGCTGGGGAAGGCTCCGAGGATATGTGTCAGATAGAAGAAATCACGTTGAGAGTCTCTCCTGCGCCACACACGAGGGCCTGCACACCATCCTGGCTCTTTTTACAGACCACAGCAGACTCTTCGCGCGCTTTTTCCTGCTTCCCACTTTGGTCACGTGACTCTCTAGGGCGGGACACAGGAGGCTCAGTCTTTTTCTTTGTCATCACACCCTGCGCAGGTGCAACCTCTGGCCACAAGGTGGCAACATCATCCTGTGTAATCACTTCTGTAACAGGCTCTATATCAATTATCACAGAACAGCCAGAGCCGGCCAGCTCACTACACGCCCCCCCACTCAAAGGTTAGCAGTCCCTGCCAATGACCGGCTCCAGGGCGGCGATGGCTGTGGATGTGACAGGGGGCGGCTGGGAAAAGAGGGCCACACATATTGGTCTCTGTAGGACTGTCCTGGAGGTACCCCTGCAGTGGTCCTCGTTGTCCGCCTAACGGGTTGGATCCCCTCTCTCCTATCAGTCACCCCACTCTCTTTCCCAGTCGACATGTCAGTAGAGGAGGTAATCGGTTCAAGTGCGTCAGTCGGACGGACAGGGGTAGGCATACATTCAGTCTCTACATCCCCGGGTGTCATTGTCTCCGACAGTATTAGTGATATCCATCTCTCTAGGTATCACAGTAGGGGAGTCAGGCTGGGAACGGCAGGGGCGCAACATATTACGGTGCAAAGTTCGGATGCTGCCGCTGTCTTCGCCCTGCACTCGATAGACGGGGCCGCCGGGGTACGGCTGTCCAATTACTCGATAGACTTCGGTCTCCCACTTGGGCCGGAGTTTCCCTTGCGGCTTCTTTATTCGGACTAGGACCAGTTGACCTACATTCAGTGGGTCTTCTTGTACCGGAAGTGGGTCAGCGTGCACTTGATCCTGAATTTGTCGGCCTACTAGCCGGTAGACAGTCTCCATTCTCTGGCGGTGTGTTTGTAGCCAGGAAGGATAGGTACCACAGGTATCTTCTTCGGAGCTAGACAGTTGCAACTCATGGATGTCTTTGCCTGGACGGCCAAAGAGAAGGGTGTATGGGGTGTATCCGGTGACGGAATGGACCTGATTATTATAGGCCCACAGCAGTTCCGTGAGGAATCGAGGCCAGTTGGGCTTTTTGTCTTCAGCCAAAGACCGGATCAGTTGTAAGAGGGTCCGGTTAAAGCGTTCACACGTGCCATTCCCTTGTGGATGGTAAGGGGTGGTCCTGGACTTCTTGATTCCATACATCCGTTGGAGTTCTTCAATGACTCGCCCTTCGAAACAAGCCCCCTGATCAGAGTGTAGCCGCTCCGGACACCCGTAGACCCGAACGAATTGCTGACAGATAGCCTGTGCAGCTGATTCAGCAGTCTGATCCTTGGTAGCAACAGCGACTTTCGTGAAGTGGTCCACCATCACCAGACAGTACTGGTAGCCACTATTCGCCGTTCCGATCAACAGATAGTCCACCATCAACAGCTCGAGGGGCCTCGACGTCTTAATAGCCTGGACGGGGGCACGCTGCTCCGCGGACTTGTGGAATTCACAGGTACGGCATGCTTGACAGACGTTTTCAACCAACTTACGGAGCCCCGGACAAAGAATGAACTGCTGGGTCCACCGGAGGGTCTTGTCTATGCCGAAGTGGCCGTTCCTCCTGTGAGCTTTGCCCACCATCTCATGGGCCAACTGCACCGGGACGACAATCTGCAAATACTCCTCCAGCATATGGGATAAAAGGGCCCTGCGACACAGGACTCCATCTTTCACGATCAGCCGATCCCACTGGGCAAGCAGTGCCAAGGCTCCGGTCGATAGTCGGGCTCTCACTTCGGAGGGCGGTTTCTCTTGTTTATTCACATACTGTTTCAGTAAGACGTGCTCGGGATCTCGATCTTGAAGCTTGGCCCATTCTTGCTGGGACAGGGGAGATCCCACTACGGCTTCAATCCCTCCTACCGCATACTGGCGGCTATCTTCTATTTGCTTTGCGAGCCGGGCAAAGTCAGGCATCTCATCTTCCTCCAACTCTTCATCCCGGTCCCCCACTGGCGGGGATGATGTCACTCTAGACAGGCTGTCAGCATTCTGATTCTCGTTCCCCGCTCTGTATTTAATTTTGTACTGGAATCTAGAGAGCCTGGCCATCCAGCGCTGTTCCATTGCCCCTAGTTTGGCATTCTCTAGGTGGGCAAGAGGATTGTTGTCCGTCATGACCAGCACCTCCGCTCCTGTCAGATAGCCGGCAAATTTCTCCGTCATAGCCCAAGTCAGAGCCAAGAGTTCCAAGCGGAAGGAGCTGTAGTTGACGGGATTCTTTTCGGTGTCACGGAGAGTAGAGATGAGCGTTGTTCTACTCGAACTGTTCGCCAATCTCAAATTCGAGCTGTTTTGGGCGGTGTTCGAGCCGTTCGGCGAACACGAACAATTTGAGAAAAATTCGGCTGTTCGAGGTTATGTTCGATAACTGTTCGTGCACCAAAATCATAACTGGATTTTTTCTCAGTAATGATGAAAATTAATGTTAATACGCAGTTTGAGTGTACAGCGGGGTGGGGGGAGGGGCAGTGGATGGATCTCTGCAGGAACAATGAAGATCTCCATTTTTTTTTCTCTTTCCCGCATTTGCAGTGGGGAGGTGCAATCTGTCAGCCTATCAGCAGCGCACACACGGAGCGAAGTGCTTTTTTTCACACAAGCAAGGGGATGTGTCATTGGCAGTGTATGTCACATGTCCTTGCCCTATAAGACCAAGCCATTTTCCCCGTCACCACCATTTTCTCACTGCTGCAGCTGCGTGTTAGACGGCACCGCTGTTGCTGTGTGCGCTATACCTTGTTAATTTCAAGCCAATTTTCGCACAAATCTACAGGTAGCTTGGGAGTAGGGAATAGTTGTGATTGCAGTCCTTTTAAGGACTAGGTTACAACATTTCCTACGACTTTTATCAGGCAGGTCTGTGCTCTTAAATAGATAGATTGTGGGAGTAAAGACTAATTGTAATTGGAGTCCTTTTCAGGACTAGGTTACATCAGTTCCTATCAGTTTTTGCCAGGCAGGTCTGTGCCAGTGCTGTGCAAGTTTTTTTCACAGCATTTGGCTGAATCTAGCAAAGCTAATCCTTTTTGGCCTATTGCAGAGTGTGTTAGTCAGTGGAGTAGCCTATCTGTGTTGCAAGATATACCACCTGTGTATAGAATACCAATTTTTTTACTGCACCTAGTGAAGTAAAATCTTTTGGGCATAGCATCATTCTATTAGTCCATCTATACTGACTTCCATCAGGTTGCAAATTGAATATAATTTTTTTCTGCATCTAGCTCTGAAAAAATATTGGGCTTCTAGCTGTGTGTGGGACTTGTTCTATTAATCCATCTATACAGACCTCCATCAGGTTGCAAACTGAATATATTTTTTTCTGCATCTACCTCTGAAAAAATATTGGGCTTCTAGCTGTGTGTGGGACTTGTTCTATTAATCCATCTATACAGACCTCCATCAGGTTGCAAACTGAATACATTTTTTTCTGCATCTACCTCTGAAAAAATATTGGGCTTCTAGCTGTGTGTGGGACTTGTTCTATTAATCCATCTATACAGACCTCCATCAGGTTGCAAACTGAATATATTTTTTTCTGCATCTGCCTCTGAAAAAATATTGGGCTTCTAGCTGTGTGTGGGACTTGTTCTATTAATCCATCTATACAGACCTCCATCAGGTTGCAAACTGAATATATTTTTTTCTGCATCTACTTCTGAAAAAATATTGGGCTTCTAGCTGTGTGTGGGACTTGTTGTATTAGTCCATCTATACTGACCTCCATCAGGTTGCAAACTGAATATATTTTTTTCTGCATCTACCTCTGAAAAAATATTGGGCTTCTAGCTGTGTGTGGGACTTGTTCTATTAATCCATCTATACAGACCTCCATCAGGTTGCAAACTGAATATATTTTTTTCTGCATCTACCTCTGAAAAAATATTGGGCTTCTAGCTGTGTGTGGGACTTGTTCTATTAATCCATCTATACAGACCTCCAACAGGTTGCAAACTGAATATATTTTTTTCTGCATATACCTCTGAAAAAATATTGGGCTTCTAGCTGTGTGTGGGACTTGTTCTATTAATCCATCTATACAGACCTCCATCAGGTTGCAAACTGAATATAATTTTTTTCTGCATCTACCTCTGAAAAAATATTTGGGCTTCTAGCTGTGTGTGGGACTTGTTCTATTAGTCCATCTATACTGAACTCCATAAGGTTGCAAACTGAATATAATTTTTTTCTGCATCTACCTCTGAAAAAATATTTGGCCTTCTAGCAGTGTGTGGGACTTGTTCTATTAGTCCATCTATACTGACCTCCATCAGGTTGCAAATTGAATATAATATTTTTCTGCATCTAGCTCTGAAAAAATGTTTGGCCTTCTAACAGTGTGTGGGACTTGTTCTATTAGTCCATCTATACTGACCTCCATCAGGTTGCAAACTGAATATAATTTTTTTCTGCATCTACCTCTGAAAAAATATTTGGGCTTCTAGCTGTGTGTGGGACTTGTTCTATTAGTCCATCTATACTGACCTCCATAAGGTTGCAAACTGAATATAATTTTTTTCTGCATCTACCTCTGAAAAAATATTTGGCCTTCTAGCTGTGTGTGGGACTTGTTCTATTAGTCCATCTATACTGACCTCCATCAGGTTGCAAATTGAATATAATATTTTTCTGCATCTAGCTCTGAAAAAATGTTTGGCCTTCTAGCAGTGTGTGGGACTTGTTCTATTAGTCCATCTATACTGACCTCCATCAGGTTGCAAACTGAATATATTTTTTTCTGCATCTACCTCTGAAAAAATATTTGGCCTTCTAGCTGTGTGTGGGACTTGTTCTATTAGTCCATCTATACTGACCTCCATCAGGTTGCAAATTGAATATAATATTTTTCTGCATCTAGCTCTGAAAAAATGTTTGGCCTTCTAGCAGTGTGTGGGACTTGTTCTATTAGTCCATCTATACTGACCTCCATCAGGTTGCAAACTGAATATATTTTTTTCTGCATCTACCTCTGAAAAAATATTGGGCTTCTAGCTGTGTGTGGGACTTGTTCTATTAATCCATCTATACAGACCTCCATCAGGTTGCAAACTGAATATATTTTTTTCTGCATCTACCTCTGAAAAAATATTGGGCTTCTAGCTGTGTGTGGGACTTGTTCTATTAATCCATCTATACAGACCTCCATCAGGTTGCAAACTGAATATAATTTTTTTCTGCATCTACCTCTGAAAAAATATTTGGCCTTCTAGCAGTGTGTGGGTCTCATTGTATTAGGCCATCTATACCAAGCTCCACCAGCTTTTCAATTAATAATAATTTTTCGCTGCATCTAGCCCTGAAAATAATTTTTCTTCCCAATAGTGGTAGCAATAGAAATATGGGGCGCGCTCCTGGCTTACAAAAATATACGCTTCATAACAAAAAACACCAGCTTAGCGCACTGCATTAATAAGATGGCATCATCGTCTCTCCCAGTGCTAGGCCTACTACCCAGGCTAGCATTCCTGTGCCTAAAACACAATGTATGGGTCCGCGCTAGCCACTATGCTGAGGGGTCTAAAGCTGCTGCTAACGCTTTATAACAATTCAATTGGCAGATTTTCACAGAGCTCTTCCACAATGCCCACCCATCGGGACAACAGTTGCGCACCTTCCCTATGGGATCTAGTGGCGAATAGTTGATGCCATTAATCAGAGCGTCAGTTGCCCCGTCGACGTGGCAAGCATACGGTAAGGCATGGGAAGAGTGGACACGACTAGTAGCAGGCAGACGGGTTGACCAATGTGAACAAGCCAGATCACAAGTCACCATAGAATTTCTCCACCAGCTAATGATGAGGGGCATATCAGGGGCGTCAGCGCAGCGGTGTCTGACCGGAGTAGCATTTCACTTCCAACTACTGAATTGGGGAGATGTGACAAAGATTCATCATCAGACAATCCATAAAAGGGTGGAAAAGGGGTCAGCCAAGTCAGGAGTGTAGACGTCCCGTCCCGTGTCACTAAAACTGATTTCTCACATCATATCCCTAACACCATTAACATGACACTCACAATTTGAAGCAACACTACTGTCTACTGCATTTGTGATCGCCTTCTTCGGGGCGCTATGCATAAGCGAATTAGTCCCTCAATCCAAAATTAGCACCAGTGGAGGCTTATTACACCAGGACGTAGTCATAGGCAATAATGCAATACGTCTACGCATACACAAATCGAAAATGGTTCCAGCGGGCAGGGGCACTTGGGTACTTCTACAACCCACAAACGGTACACTGAGTCGGGTAACAATAGTAAAACCATATCTAACCATCAGATCACAAAGTAATTTGTTCCTATCACACATTGATTGGACGCCATTATCAAGATACCAGTTCCAAGCTATATTTAATAAATGCATAACATCGGCAGGGAACCACCCCAAAGATTACGGGACACACTCATTCCGCATAGGCGCGGCCACAGAAGCAGCAAGAGCAGGACTGTTAGAAACGGAAGTTCAGAGGATAGAGAGATGGTGATCCACGTGTTTGGCAAGATACATAAGACCGGACTTGTTATCCTAACGTGGTTTGTTTCTTTTACAGGTGACGCTAAGCCAACAGTGTGGGTGATAGGCCACTCGTATATATATTGGGCAGATTAAAGGGCGAAAGTCCGCCCAGGCGGGAGGAAATTAGAGTTTCATAACACATATTTCAACTGGAGAGGTATTAGAGGCCTGCTATGGCCACAGGTACTAATGGAGGTAATCAAGGTAGGGAGAGAGGCAAGATGTCTGGTCATCTTAGTTATACAGGCCGGGGGAAACAACCTAGGTCATCACAAGAGCGCATAACTAATGGCAATAATGAAACTAGACACTGAGCGCTTCAGAGAATTTTTCACAAAACTAGCTATAGTATGGTCAGAGATTGTGCCGATAGCGGTATGGCAAGGTGCGCGAGACATCACGGCCATCGAACGGACAAGGCGGGTAATAAATATTCGGATGGCAAAATTTAGAAGAGACAGAGGCGGTGTAGTGGTACGACACCGACAACTGGAAGGAGATAAAGCAGGCCTCATACGGCCCGACGGTGTTCACTTAATATATATTGGACTGGACATATTCCTGTCAGGACTCCAGGACGGAGTGGAACAAGCGTTAAGAGTGATGGGTGGGGGTCAGAGTCCTGCATACGAGTACGCAGGATCCTTCGTGGCCTGGAAATAGAAAGGACATGTTGGAGAGTTACACTTGTTGGCCAAGTTGCCGGAGTGGAGACCCAGGGCATGCTGCAACAAGCTGAATTATTTTAGAAATAAAATGTCTTTCTAATGGAATGAGTATAAAGAGTTAATAAAGCTGTGACCGATCCTCACCCATCCAGTTGTAAGAGTTACATTATTGTATTGTCAAGGAAAGGGGGGCGGTAGGGGGGCTGAGCGTCTGGGTTTGGTTGGGGGTCCCCACAGTCTGCCTAGGCTAGATGCATTTAAAAATTCTTATTAGATACACAGGCGGTGCAGCTTGCTTCGCAGCTGGGCTACTACGCCCAAAGTATTGCCTAGGCTAGATGCAGTTAAAAATTCTACGCTGACTAGCAGACACTGAAGATTTGGAGCAGACCTCTGAGTAAACAGCTCTGCAGACTAAACCATCTGTGTTACCCCAAGCCATAGTGTATGTAGTTTCTTACAGTTAAAAGGAGGGGGGGGAGCGACCCAACCCACCTGGAATTGACGATGCCAACGTCACGTAAGACACAGCAAGGGGACTCCAAAAAGAGTTTCCATTTTTTCCCAAAATTGTGGCACAGACACCACTTAACCCTAGAACGCATACCTGGGGCCTCGCAGTCCCGCCCTGTTAATTGTTTTCTATTTTCTGCAAGATTACTTTAGTTAGAATTTTGAAACTCTAGGTATTCTTCATGTATATAGTTGTTTGTCATTTGAGTTTGAGTTATTCAATGTTATTTGCACACGGGCCTAAAAGGCCCCAGGTATATGAAAGTGTAGATTTTTATGGTCATGCGTTCTAGGGTTAAGTGGCATCAATTGCCCCACAGTTGCTTAAAACGGTTGGTGAGGTGATATTACCAAATCCTCAAGCTTTTAGCCTCCCAAGGATAACACAGGATTAGAAAAGTCCTTGCGAATCCATGATTTGTTCATCTTTATGAACGTGAGTCTGTCTACATTCTCAGTGGACAGCCGCGTGCGCTTATCTGTCAGCACACCATCAGCAGCGCTGAACACACGTTCAGAGAGAACACTGGCTGCAGGGCATGACAAGATCTCCAAGGCGTGAGTGGCGAGCTCCGGCCATTTTTCCAGATTGGAATACCAAAATGAGCAAGGGTCCAGTGACACAGTCATGGCTTCGATGTTCACTTGGAGATACTCCTGTACCATCCTCTCTAGGCATTGACTATGTGTCAGACTTCTTGTCTCCTGTGGCCTTGCAAAGAATGGTCTAAAAAAGTGGTGAAACGATTTCACAAAATTGCTGTTACCAGCAGATACTGTGTTACTGTTACGGTTTGAGTGATGAAGACTCGACAGTCCCGCGGTTGGCAAGTTAGAACTGTGAGATTCACTTCGTGCACCACTGGTGTTTTGTGGAAAAGCACATGTAAGATTCTGCAACAGCGTCTGCAGATACTCCTGCATGAGTCAATCCCTTTTTATGGCAGGAATTATTTCGGCAAATTTACTTTTGTACCAGGGATCTAAGAGTGTGGCAACCCAGTAGTCGAGATTACTTCGAATTCTGCAATCTGAGGGTCATGTTGCAGGTAGTGCAGCAAGAAGGCACTCATGTGTCTTGCGCATCCAGGAGGACCAAGTCCTTGTTGTGTTGGTAGGGAGGTAAGAATCATGCTTCTTTCCTCTGCCCTCTCCCCCCAACCTCGCACAACAGAAATGTGATCAAGGTCTCCCTCATCTGATGAGTCTTCCATGCCCATCGCCAGTTCATCCTCCACTTCTTCCTCGGCTCCTGCACCTTCCTCAACAGTTTGGCTGCTACCATGCGCCCTGTTTAATCCCTCTCCCCCACCCTCCCATGCGTGCCTCCTTGGTGCTGCCAACCGTCTGGACCTTGGAGATGTTATCCCTTCCGCATACGACTCCTCCTCTACTTCCTCCACCTCCTCTTGTCCGACCACCTGACTCTGAATTCTGTTTAATGTGTGCTCCAGCATGTAAATCACCGGAATAGTTATGCTGATAATGGCATCGTCGTCAGCACTAAACATCTTCCTCGCCATTTCAAAACTGTGCAGAAAGGTGTGTGGCGCCCCTGAGGGTGCAGTCACCACAGAGTTACTGCATCTCACCCAGATGTGTGGTATCTCACCCTCAGGTAAGGAAGGCGTATGGCTCGGGACCCTAACACCTGCATCCAACACATACCCGCAGTGGGGTTAGGGCGAGATTGCTCCTAAGGGAGAGCACAGTCCCAGGTCCCTAGCTGGTGGGAGGATCCTATGTAGTGGGTGCTTAGGGGAGCAGCTTAGGGGAGCACATGACAGGGAGAGTATAAATAGGAAGCCATCTTAGAAAGAGCAAGCCAGTCAGAGGAGGAAAAGTGACAGGAGCAGAGGCTCGGCATGAGCTCTGCTCCGGAGGCGGGCCTAGCCTGGGAGGCCCAGGACTGAAGGAGAGAAGAGAGGAGTGGGAGCAGGAAGGCTCCAGGAACCGAAGGGACCCTAGGGCTACGGGCCGTGCAGAAGGCCACCTGTACTCCCGCTGCTACCAGGAGGTAGAGGGGTCAGGCCAGATAAGGGGAACCGGTCCCTCAACTAGAGGAGAAACAGCAAGGCTCAACTAGAAACCGGAGGCTGCAGCATTTCATGTACTGCAGGCAAAAGTCCACACCAGTCTCACTAAGAAGGTAGCCACATAGGACCCAGGGGACGGAACACAAGTCGCCCGCCAAGGCCCGAGGATACCGGATAGAAGTGTCACTGGGTGTGAGGTGCAAGGAGAAGGCCAGAGAAAGGACACACAGAAGGGGGTCCTGCTAAGTACTCCGGAGCTATCTGGGGGTGGACTGAGCCCCTCACTGAGTATGCACAGCACGACGGGTGAGATAGCTCTGGTACCTGTAATCTGGACTGCAACAACTGTGAGTAAAGATCTTGGGACTGCATCACACGGACTCTGTGTTCATTGCTGACTCCCTGCACTACAACCACCATCATCCACCCACACTGCCCTGAAGCTACACTCTTCCTGTGGTGAGTAATAATACCATTGCAGCAAAACCACCAGCTTCAGAGGACTGTTCCGCAGCGGCGGCCCCTTTGGCCGCACTCCACAGGTGGCATAGTCGGACATTATAAAATCCATATATACAAATTACCGTTGGATTGACCGCCCTGGGTCACGGACCGGGTCACCGCCACAGTGACTACAACCCCCAGCGTCTACCGGCCCGGCTCCGGGTACCCCACGGCCCAGGGGGCGCGTCAACTTCATAGGTCCCTGATCTGAGACCACTCCTGCTGTGTGATTTGCCCCACCTCTGGATCTCGTTGGCCCAGGCTATACGTCAGAAACTATTGCACCAGGGCTTGTCGGTGCTGCCACAGTCGCTGCAACATGTGCAGAGTTGAATTCCACCGTGTCGGCACATCGCATTTCAGCCGGTGAACTGGCAGGCCCAACGACTTCTGTAGAGATGTAAGTCGCTGAGCTGCGGGATGCGAACGGCGGAAGTGAGCACACAGCGACCGTGCCCTCTGCAGAAGGCCATCTAGTCCGGGATAGTGGGCTAAAAACTTATGGACAACCAGGTTCAACACGTGAGCCATACAAGGCACGTGTGTAACATTGCCCCGGCGAAGGGCCGCACCCAGGTTTGCAGCATTGTCGCACACGGCCTTCCCTGGTTGCAGGTCCAGTGGAGACAACCATTCATGAAACTGGGTCTCCAGAGCTGACCACAAGTCCTAAGCTGTGTGACTCACATTTCCCAGACATTTCAAAGTAAACACTGATGCCGTTGAGCCCTGCTGCCAGCATAGTAAGGAGGTGCGCAGTTAGAAAGCAGGTGGCATTACCAGACAGGCTTTGGGTGCAGGTGGAGGACCGAGAGGAGGTTGAGGAGGCAGAAGCAGTGGAGGAACTTCTAGATAAAGAGGATTGACGTACAACTCGCGGGGACGGCAAGACTTGGACAGCAGCCCCTTGTCCTGCTGTCACCATAGTTACCCAGTGCCCTGTCAGCGACATGTAACGCCCCTGTCCATGCCTACTCGTCCAAGTGTCTGTGGTGAAATGCACCCTGTCACACACAGAGTTTCTCAAAGAAGCGGTGATGTTGTGTGTGACATGCTGGTGGAGCGCAGGCACACCTTTCTTTGAGAAGTAGTGCCGACTGGGCATCTGGTACTGGGGCACTGCGACGGACATAAGGTCTCAAAAATCCACTGTGTCCTCCAGGCGGAAAGGCAGCATTTCTGTAGCCAACAGCTTGCAGATGGTGAAATTCAACCTCTTAGCTTTCTCATGGCTAGGAGGAAATGGTCTTTTACTTGTCCACATCTGAGGGACCGAGGGCTGGCTGTTGTGCTTTGACGGGGTTGAGTAGGGTGTCCCTGGCAAACTGCCGGTCTGTGAGGAAGATGCAGACGGACATGTTAGGTTGCCTTGATCCAAAGGTGGTGCTCTCGATGTCAGAGAGCTCTCAACACCAGCAGGTGTTTCCACTTCCCAATGAACTGACGACCTGCCAATCACACTGGCTGTTGCAGGTAAAGAGGTGGCAGGTCTGCGTCCAAAAACATGTGTGACTGCTGTCCCCCCAGTCACAGAGGATGAAGAGGCCGCGGATGCACAAGATGGGGCAGACGGTGGTTGGCCCAGCCTGCTAGGCCGCATTGTAGCACAGTGAGCTTCCCACTGCAACTTATGCTTCATATCCATGTGACGGTACATGCATGAAGTACTCAAACTATGGATTTTTTGGCCTCTACTTAGCTTTTGGTGACAAATATTACAGATAACACGAGTTGGGTCATCCTTATCGATCTGAATAAATGCCCAGGCTATGCAAGGCTTAGAGCCCATGCGACCTGAAGAGCCACTACGACTTGTGGTCAGAGGCGGAGTTGTGGTTGAGGATGCAGTTGTTGACGTGCTTCCAGTACTCCGTCTCTGTCCAGGAAGGCGCAACCTAACCTCGTCGTCAATAGCATCTGTGACGCCCCGTTGCGCTTGGTATCACAGATCCTAGAAGAGTGTATTGATGGAATCCTCAACAAGAGGCCCCCATAAACATTCACACATCTCCACCTTCCACCTCAGACCAGCAGAGGGAGCCCATTAGGGATATAAATAGGGAAGGTGGAGCTAGGCAGTTCAGTTCCTCTGAAGAGTTCCTGCAGTAGAGAAGCCTAAGAGAGGTCAGTCTGCAGTGGAGCTCAGTCTAGTCTAGAGAACTCAGTTAATAGTTCAGCAGTGGAGCACGAGGCTCCTGCTAGCTAGATTCAGGGAGCCCAGATAGAGCTTAAGGTGTGCCGGCATCATAAGATCGGTGAAGCGCGGCAAGCTGCCGTTAGTGTGTATAGCCTATTGAGGGCCCGAGTAGGCCGAAGGCGAGTGGCGAGTTAGTACATAAGGGGCAGAGGAGCTTAACCAGCTCACCCCGAAGCATTTACCGGACACCGGATCCGAGCTTACCGGGATCTCTATGACCCAGTAAGGCATAACCGGAATCCCTGGAGAACTACAAGTCCCAGGATCGCTAAAGTGCTGATACGTAACAGAGCCAGGAGACGCTTAGGCCCCGCATACTGGGAGCGTGAACTTCAAGAGAAGGCCCTACCACAAGGTCAGCCAGCGCAGGACAGAGACAAAGTTAGGCCTAGCTCCAGGCAGGTCAGAAACTTACTGCGCAGAGGCAAGAAACAGGAGGCCCTACACCCGCTCATTGGGGAGGATCCTGATATGCACCCTTCACCCTACAGTGCTCCAGGATGTGCCTGAATTTCCTCCAGTAAAAGGTACTGAAGTGACTACCGTGTCCGTTTCCGTTCTTGCTCTGACCCAGCTGGGTCTCGCCTGTCCTGCATTCCCCCTGCATACGCTGCCCTGAGACCTAGCTCCACCTGTGGGGAGCTATACCATCGAGCTGCCTTATCACGGGCCTCAGTGGACTGCTGCAGCGCTGGTGCTTCTCACCAGATACCACAGGTGGTGTCACAAACTCTTATAAAATTAACAATTATCCACCCTTTTAAAGAGTGACCCCAGGGTACGGGC
This sequence comes from Phyllobates terribilis, assembly GCF_046119375.1. Classification (NCBI taxonomy): domain Eukaryota; kingdom Metazoa; phylum Chordata; class Amphibia; order Anura; family Dendrobatidae; genus Phyllobates; species Phyllobates terribilis. Next base: position 753,693,856 of record NW_027362764.1, read on the forward strand.
CAGGGAGCCGATCACCGCGACATCCCAAAGGCCAGGCAAAGGCCCGGGTGACCTCATCGACTGGCTGACTGTGGGTTGACAGTAAGTGGGATCTCCAACCTTGTCATCATCACCCTGTGTGTTATCACACCCGTCGTCCTCAAAGCCAACCTCTTCCTGCCCTGACCGAAAAGTCAAGTTGTCGCTCCAATCAGGTATTTGAGTCTCATCATCGTCTTCATCACTGTCTCCACCAACAGGAGTTACAGTTTGGGAACGAGGGTCTACATTATGCTCAGAACCTTCTTCATCTGGTCCTGGATCCGACTTATAAAGCTTCTGGGCATCAGTGCAGATCATTTCCTCGTCTGGATTAACAGAAGCTCTGGAGCAGACCTCCGTTTCCCAGGCTATAGTATGAGTAAACAGCTGTGCAGACTCAACCATCTGTGTTACCCCATACTCAGACGGACAGCTGGAGACTTGGGAGCTGTGAGGAAGCAAGTGCGATTGGGGTGACACCTCTGAGGACTGGAGTATTTGTGATGTTGAAGTTGAGGTGGAGGAGAGCCCACTTGAAGGAGCACTTGATATCCGCTGAAGCACCTGCTGTTTTTGTGCCTCATCTGGAATTTGTAGCGATGGGCGTGTCCGTAACAAAGGGATCGTATCACATTGTTAGTTTGGCTGGAAGATGGTCTTTCTTCTGCAGATGTTACTCCCCACCCACCGCGGGGGCTCGACCCACCAGCGGACAGGCACCAGTATTAGGAGAGGGGGGCTGGCCGTCAGGGTCCACCGCGGCTCTGGCACAAACCCGGCAACACGGAGGTGGCACGGGCAGGAACGGACTGGCCGTGTCGGCTTCTCACTTTTTGGATTTTAGAAGGGCATGACATGCCTATATCTGTGTCTCCCCCTCCTTTTACTCCTCCACCTCTTTTATTTTCGCATGACTATATGTACTTGTCACTTTTCCATGTGTTAGTTATGTCTTCTGAGCAGTTTGTCAGCTTTTGGACACCTTTGAAGGTGTTTTCTATGTGTATCTATGTGTTTTTGTTTGCCTGCCATTGGTTTTAACGGTGTTCGAAGGTGTTCGACGAACAGTTCGGCGAACACACGGGTGTTCGACGAACCGAACCGAACTCGAACACTACGGGGGTGGCTCAACACTAACGGAGAGACCTACTGGCATAGGCTATCACGCGTTCTTTATTATCTTGAACTTGAGAGAGGACCGCCCCTAGACCTTGAAGGCTGGCGTCGGTGTGCAACTGAAACGGTAATGTGTAGTCTGCATATGCCAGAACAGGGGGTGATGTTAGAGCAGCGTTAAGTGCCTGAAAGGATTTTTCTCGGTCAGGCCCCCAACTGATGCGTCGTCCTCTGGGGCTGTTCGCGGTCCCTCAGAGAACCTCATGCAGTGGTTCAGCAAGCCGAGCAAAGTCCTTGACAAACCGACGGTAGTAGCCTGCCAGCCCTAGAAAAGCCCAGACTTCTTTGACGGTAGTTGGCTGTGGCCACTCTTGAACGGCTGCTATCTTCTCCGGAGAGGGCTGGACACCTTCGGCCGAGATCCGGTGGCCCAAGTAGTCGATTTCCTGCTGGAACAGACAGCACTTGCTGGGCTTCAACTTCAAGCCGTGTCTCTGACGCGCCCCTGGGCCTGTGCTGAGTAGCGTTGCGCACGCGGGAGCCTACCCGGAGCCGGATCTGATAGGGGTAGTAGTCTCGTGGCGGTGACCCGGTCCGTGCCCAGGGAGTCAAGCTGAGTGGCAGTATATTAGCAGTAGATGTAGGACGACTACGCCACCCGTTGAATGCAGCTATGGAGCTGCCGCTGCAGGGCAGACCGCTGAGGCCGGTGGTAGGATAGTGCAGCGTAGATGGTATAACCCCCAACGGGAGGGGTATGGCCTCAGGGCAGCCGACGTGGATGATGGGGGTAGCAGGAACCACTCAGAGACGATGCGGTGTAGTTCAGGGTCTTTACTGGTGACAAAGATAGACCCTCCCGGAGTACTGGCTAGCGGTCGGGGCCTGGTCAGTCCTTGAGCAGATGGGATCCCCCTTGGCCAGGCGGAGTTGTAGGCCTCCCCAACTAATTGTACTCTTCTGGCTTCCTTGCTAGAGGCGGGTAAAGGTAGCCCACGTCCCTGAGTGTACCGTGTGGTGCTCACCCGTATGGCCGGTGACTCGGGGCCTTCTAGTGGCTTCCGCTCCACGACGGCGGTGCTGGTCCCACACGTGTTACCGTGCCTTCGGGTTTCTTGGCCAGAGGACCTGAAATCCCCTGCCGGGCGGTTTCTGCTGCTGGGTCTGGGTTAATCCCCACAGCCTCGGACTCCGGGTCCGGTGGTAACTCTTCAATCAGGGCGAGCTCTTCAGCTGCCAGCCCCTGATTCCTTTTAGCACTCCTCCCACAGAGCTCCTGATCTCTCTTTCCTATAGCTGCTTCTCTTCTTCTCAACTCTACTCTACTCTACTCACTCACCCTGCCTCAGCCCCAGTTTTATATAGGGGAAGTCCTTCCCCTCCCAGGACTGGGCAGGAGGTGTGGCATGCATAGGATTCCTGACCAAGAGACCTCCCACCTGCTCTCAGACATAATATCTCTATTACTGTGGCAACCAGACCCCTGGGGTGTCACATTCCCCCCTAGTAAAATTTAGTACTCCGGGACTAAACATATTTTTGTAACATAACAAAGTGCAAACAATAACATTCCAATAGAGACAACACATAAGGTGGTCACGGCGTGTCCGCAACCGGGTGTAACTTTTGAGGAAAACAAGGGTGTCCATTTCACCAACACAGGGAGACGTAACCAGGTAGGGGTCTGTCCTGCCCCGAGTCCTTAACAGTCTTTCAGTCCGTCCTGGGTTACGCTCCAACTATATACACAAAGGATTCCCGGTAAATCCACCAAAGACTCCTATAAATAACTAGAAACACATAATTATACACAAGCAACAATAAACAGGTAAACATTAATAAAATAGCTTGAACATTTTAGATCCTCCACCGTATGGGCAGCTGGCCTCTAGTGACCCTAGTGGACCTACGGAGCTGGTTGATTGGTCCTGAGCTACAGGGTATAGGAGCTGTCAAGGGTAAACTGGGCAGCCGTCTACGGACTCTTTGGCTCACTAGGGGTATGGCAGGCTCACTATAAGCAGAGGGTTGATTTTCCTGGTCTGCTTGTGTGGGGCCTTCTGCCTCCTGGACCGGCTGTTCTTCCAGTTCTACCTGTGTCTCCGTAGGCACTTGGGATGCTGGTTGGAGGAACGTGAGGACGGGTACCACAACAGCACCATTGACTTGAGTCCAAGACCGAGGGAAGTCTCCGAGCACAGTACTAACCATATCTTCCCTTTCCTCTACGGGTCGAGGGTCCTCTTGTTCCTCTTCAGGGTTCCGTAGCTGTTCGGGACACTTCTTTAGGTGATCCCGGGATACAATGGCTGTGGTTTCCCCTCCGTCTTTACTGATTGTACAGATCTTTGGGTTGTCGTGGCTTGAGGGCAGTACGGTGTACGGGTCCTTCTCCCATTGGTCGTCCAACTTGTGGAGCCGTCTTTTCCTCTTCAAGACCTGCTCTCCGGGCACCAGGGGAACAGCGGGAGCATACTGGTTGTAAGTTTTCTCTTGTCTTTCCCTAGCTTGACAGAGACTACGCTCCACGCTCTCCTGTACTTTTCGGTATTGCTGCTGCCTCTCTGTGTCCCAGTTGGCTTCTGGTGAAGTGTCCTCGGGTGTCAGGACTCCCATCTCCAGATCAACAGGAAGCTTACCAGGTCTTGCCCTCATTAGGTAAGCCGGGGTACAGTTGGTGGAACCTACAGGGATGTGGTTGTATAGGTCCACCAGGTCGGGCAGCTTCTCAGGCCACAGACTGCGTTCCTCCAGGGGCAATGTTTTCAGGAGATCTATCACCACCTGGTTCATTTTCTCACAAAGTCCATTAGTTTGCGGGTGATAGGGTGTCGTTCTAATCTTCCGGCAGCCATACAGGGTGCAGAACTCCTGGAAGACCTCCGCTTCAAAGGCAGGCCCCTGGTCCATCAGCACCTGCTCCGGGTATCCATGCGGACGGCAGAAGTGCTGCTGGAAGGCTCTAGCTGCTGTGTGAGCCGTTAAGTCCTTGACGGGGACGACAACCAAGAACCGGGAGTAGTGATCCACGATGGTTAACGCGTAGACGTAGCCACTTCTGCTTGGGGTCAGTTTTACATGATCCAAGGCTACCAGTTCCAACGGCTGTCTGGTGATGATGGACCGCAGGGGAGTCTTGTGGCTGGCACGGTCCCTCCTTCTTAAGTTGCATGGGCCACAATCTCTGCACCACCTCTCGATGGTTCCTCTCATGCCTACCCAATGGAACCGCCCGCGCAGCAGAAACTCCAGCTTCTTCCATCCGAAATGCCTAGCTCCGTCGTGGTATGCCTCCATCACCATAGCTGCGTCTCTTCTTGGCACCACTACTTGCCAAATTAGTTCATGCGTCCGGGAGTTAACCATTCTGCGGCACAACTTTCCCTTGTAAAGGAACAGTCGACTCTTCTCAGCCCACAGTTGCTTGGCTTCCTCCGGAGCGTCTGGGTCAAGGCGTGCATCTGGCCGAGTCAGCATCTCCTTTACCAGACGGACGGCAGGGTCACTGTCTTGCGTCTCCACCCAGTTGAAATGAGGTAAGGGGTTGAACGTAGCGGTTTGCTTACTTCTTACACGGTGGGAATACTGGATAGTCCCATGACGGTGGAACGCGGGGAGCTCAACGTCTTCCAGTTCCTCTGAATCTTCCCCTACGTCCGGTAGGTTTGGCATCCTGGACAGGGCGTCTGCGTTGGTATTGGAGCGTCCTGCCCGGTATTTGATTGTAAACTCATAGTTGGACAAGCGGGCCATCCATCTCTGCTCTAGGGCACCGAGTCTTGCAGTGTCCAGGTGTGTCAACGGGTTGTTATCCGTGTACACGGTGAACCGGGAAGAAGCGAGGTAGTGCTTAAAGCGTTCGGTGACTGCCCACACCACTGCCAGGAACTCTAGCTTAAATGAGCTGTAATTCTCAGGGTTTCTTTCGGTGGGTCGCAGTTTTCGGCTGGCGTAAGCAATTACCCGTTCTTTCCCCTGCTGGATCTGGGACAGTACGGCTCCTAGCCCGATGTTACTGGCGTCGGTGTAGAGGATAAAGGGCTGGCTATAATCAGGGTACGCCAGGATTTCATCCCCCGTGAGGGCCATCTTCAGCTGGCGGAAGGACTCTTCTTCCAGCTTCTCCCATCTGAAGGGTGGCTTCTGGTTCTTGGCCTTCCTGGACTGCCCTATCAGGAGGTCCTGCATAGGAGCTGCCTTTTTGGTGAAACCGGGAATGAACCTTCGGTAGTAGCCTACCAACCCGAGGAACTGCCTCACTTCTTTTATGCTGGAGGGGCTTGGCCATTCCTTAATTGCGGTGATCTTATCAGGGTCGGGAGCCACTCCGTCAGCACTCACCACGTGTCCCAGGTACTGCACCTTTGGCTTCAGGAGGTGACACTTGGAGGGTTTCACCTTTAGGCCGTAACTTGCCAGAGCTTCGAACACTTCCGCCAGGTGTTTCAGGTGGTCCTCGTAGGTCTTGGAATAGACGATGACATCGTCCAGGTATAACAGGACCGTCTCAAAGTTTCGGTGTCCCAGACAGCATTCCATCAATCGCTGGAAGGTTCCTGGTGCGTTGCAGAGTCCGAACAGCATGCAGGTAAACTCGCTAAGTCCCATCGGGGTGGTGAATGCGGTCTTCTCCCGGTCCGCCTCTGCTACAGGAACCTGCCAGTACCCGCTAGTGAGATCCAAGGTGGAGAAGAAGTTAGCAGATTTTAAAGCAGCCAAAGACTCCTCTATTCTTGGTAAGGGGTACGCATCTTTGTGTGTGATACGGTTAATTTTCCGGTAATCTACACACATTCTCATGGTGTTGTCTTTCTTTTTGAGCAAGACTAGTGGAGCTGCCCAGGGGCTACAGCTATCCCTGATTACCCCAGCCTCCTTCATGTCTCTAAGCATCCCCTTGGCGTGTTGGTAGTGTGCAGGGGGTACGGGTCGATACCTCTCTTTTATGGGAGGATGGTCTCCCGTGGGGATGTGGTGTTCTACCCCCTTGACTCGCCAGAAGTCTAACGGGTGTTTACTAAACACTCTCTCGTACTCTTGAACCACCCGGTAGACTCCCTGTTTCTGGTGGGAGGGAGTGGAGTCAGTACCCAAATGTAGTTGCTGACACCAATCCTCCATTATTTTCTCAGAGCCGTTACCTTCCTCCGGATGAGATGGAGGCAAGGGTTCCACAGACTGTATAGAATTTTGGTTGATAGTATATAATTTGGCTAGCGTAGCATACCGGGGCAGGTATACTTCCCTTTTCCCAATATTTATTATGCGAACGGGTACCCTCCCATGGCGTACATCAACTACCCCCCGGGCTGTCAAAATGGTGGGCCTAGTGTCTGAGTAGACTGGCTCTACCATGGCCTGGTAATCTCTACCTCTCAGACCAATAGCTGCCCGGCACCAAATCATCATTTCACTTTTCGGGGGTATGGCAATAGGGAAAGGGTCACACATTCTTACGCTACCAATCTCACCGCCGGAGAGTTCCACTTGTTGCCGTCGCATCAGTGCCCGGATCTCTTTCTGGAGCACTCGCTGTTGGCCGGAGCTGGCGTTCTTGGCAACCTGCTGTAAAATGAAAATCACCTCTGCAAGACAATTTTCAATCACATTAGTTCCTAGAGTTATCTTTGGGTGACTCTCGCGCTTGTCAATGTCCACAATGATCAGTCCCTGTGCTGCCAGTTCGACTCTACCGATTTTAATGGTCACCTCTTTAAATCCGATCTGTGGCACGGGCTGACCATTGCTGGCGATGATACTCAAGTCGTCGTCTGGATAGCGGGTTATATCCGAGTCATTCCAGTACTGCTTGAAGAGCACGTACGGGATGGTGGTGACCTGTGACCCGGTGTCCAGTAGGGCACTCATAGGAATGCCATCCAGTACCACAGGCAAGACTGGACGTCCTCCCACATATTTGTCGCGCCAGCTCGATGGGCCTGGTGATCTTTTTCCTGGGGGTTGGCCCTCTACCCCAGGTTGTGCCAGTTTAAAGGACAGTACCTTGCCATATGTCCGGGTTGATTGCAGCGGCGGCAGATGGGTTGTCCGTCCTCGTTGTATCGGTCGCTGGGTCTTCCTCTGGCCGGTGGGGTCCTCCTTGGTCGATGCCACGGGATGTCCTCCGGTCCGGATGCCAGCTGGATCTTCCCTGGAGTGGAAACCTGTAAAGACTGCACAGTTCGGGTTAGCGCAGCAACGCTTTTAGCTAGCTCTTGGACCTGATGGTACAGGTCTGGAGCCGGGTCATTGTTCAAAGCCTGCGCATCAGCCCCCACAGGCCCTGCCGACAAGGGCGCCGCCTCCTGGTGGTAAGTGATAGCTGGGCGCCTGTGGGTCACAACGCCACCCGGTGCCGGTTCTCGGAGCACCCGGATGGCTCTGTCCTTGAACTGTGCAAAGTCCAGATGAGGATCCTGTAAGGCTATGGCCCGCAACTGGGTTCGGTGGACATTGCAATATAGTCCCTCTATAAATTGTTCGGTCAACAGCCTGTCCTCGTTTCCCACGCTGTCGGGGTCGGTCTGCTTAATGGCTCTCAGGGCCTCTTGTAGGTTTAGTGCATAGTCCCTTATACTCTCATGTGCTCGCTGCTTGCACCCATAGAATTTAAGCTTAATCTCGGCTGAGGTGCGGGTATCAAAGGTGTCCCTCAGCCGGGTTAGTATCCCCGCGACAGTCCTCCTCCCAGGTGGCCAGGACTTTACCTCCCTTTGGGCTGCCCCGGTTAGTTGGGCCACCAGGATGCTCACTTTTTGCTCTTCTGTGAGGGGGTACACCTGGAAGAGGCTATCCAGCTTTTCTCTAAAGTCATTCAGGGTATGTGACTCCCCTGAGTATTGGGGTAGCCAGGCTGCTCCCGGGATATAGGGCATGGTAAAAGGCATGACTGCAGCAGCGCTGGCGCTGGCGGGGGTTGAGGCAGTGAAGCTCTCCTCCGTATCCGACATCTTTCTCCCCCCCTAGTGGACCGTGGCCTACCTTGCGATGATCCTCTTCCGTAGGCCGCGGCTCCGCAGTGGATCGTCAGGGTTGAGGACCTTCCGTCGCGCTCCTGTGACGTCAGCGTCTGCTGGGCTCCTTCCAGGACCTTACGCGACGTCTGGACGTGAGGCGGGGCTTCAGTTCTCGCGCGCTTTTGGAGTCCACGCCCCTCTTCTTCCCGCGCGGCGTCTTCAAGATGGCGTCCAACGGCGGGAAAACTCCACGGAAGGCGGGAAGAAGGCTGAAAATGGCGCCAGATGGCGGGAATCTTCACCGATGGCGGGAAGAAGGCTGAAGATGGCGCCGGATGGCGGGAATCTTCGCCACAGGTTAGTTTAAAAGTCTCTTTTTCAGGCACGCAGTACCCGGTGGTTGCGGGCACGAAATTCTGCCGACTACACCAAAAGTTGACGCGCCCCTGGGCCTGTGCTGAGTAGCGTTGCGCACGCGGGAGCCTACCCGGAGCCGGATCTGATAGGGGTAGTAGTCTCGTGGCGGTGACCCGGTCCGTGCCCAGGGAGTCAAGCTGAGTGGCAGTATATTAGCAGTAGATGTAGGACGACTACGCCACCCGTTGAATGCAGCTATGGAGCTGCCGCTGCAGGGCAGACCGCTGAGGCCGGTGGTAGGATAGTGCAGCGTAGATGGTATAACCCCCAACGGGAGGGGTATGGCCTCAGGGCAGCCGACGTGGATGATGGGGGTAGCAGGAACCACTCAGAGACGATGCGGTGTAGTTCAGGGTCTTTACTGGTGACAAAGATAGACCCTCCCGGAGTACTGGCTAGTGGTCGGGGCCTGGTCAGTCCTTGAACAGATGGGATCCCCCTTGGCCAGGCGGAGTTGTAGGCCTCCCCAACTAATTGTACTCTTCTGGCTTCCTTGCTAGAGGCGGGTAAAGGTAGCCCACGTCCCTGAGTGTACCGTGTGGTGCTCACCCGTATGGCCGGTGACTCGGGGCCTTCTAGTGGCTTCCGCTCCACGACGGCGGTGCTGGTCCCACGCGTGTGACCGTGCCTTCGGGTTTCTTGGCCAGAGGACCTGAAATCCCCTGCCGGGCGGTTTCTGCTGCTGGGTCTGGGTTAATCCCCACAGCCTCGGACTCCGGGTCCGGTGGTAACTCTTCAATCAGGGCAAGCTCTTCAGCTGCCAGCCCCTGATTCCTTTTAGCACTCCTCCCACAGAGCTCCTGATCTCTCTTTCCTATAGCTGCTTCTCTTCTTCTCAACTCTACTCTACTCTACTCACTCACCCTGCCTCAGCCCCAGTTTTATATAGGGGAAGTCCTTCCCCTCCCAGGACTGGGCAGGAGGTGTGGCATGCATAGGATTCCTGACCAAGAGACCTCCCACCTGCTCTCAGACATAATATCTCTATTACTGTGGCAACCAGACCCCTGGGGTGTCACATCTCCTCAAGCGCTGGAACACTTGGCCAAGCTTATGAAGATGATCCTCAAAGGTGGCAGAATATACCACGATGTCGTCAAGGTATATCAGCGTAAACTCAAAGTTGAAGTCTCCCAGACAGCGTTCCATTAGTCTCTGAAAGGTCCCCGGTGCGTTATTCAAGCCGAACGGCATCCGGTCAAACTCATACAGGCCCATGGGAAGGATGAAGGCAGTCTTTTCCCTGTCCTTCTCACTCATTGGAACCTGCCAATATCCACTGGCCAGGTCTAGGGACGAAAAATATTTGGCCTTCTTCAGGGCGGTCAGTGACTCTTCGATCCGAGGAAGTGGATATGAGTCCCGGATAGTGCAAGCGTTCAGCCTACGGTAGTCCACGCAAAACCTTAGGGAACCATCTTTCTTTTTGACTATCACCACGAGTGCAGCCCACGGGCTCTGGCTTTCACGTACCACTCCGGCGTGTAGCATAGATTCTAACAGGCTTTTCACCTCCTGGTATTGCTGAGGTGGTATCTGCCGGTACCTCTCGCGGATAGGGGGGTATCGCCCGTGGGTATCTCGTGCTGGATACTGGTGGTACACCCAAAGTCTGTGTCATGCTTTGCAAAGGAGTCTTGGTGTTCCCGCAGGAGTTCCTCCACTTGAGACACTTCTTGTTTGGTGTACTGAGACGTGTCTAGCTGCACTTTTTCCCGTAGTTTTCGCCCAATGTCTTCATCGTCTACTTGAGCGTTTATGGCTGAGACGGTTACCGTCCAGTCGCCTTCTGTAGATGGGGTGAATTCTAGGGGCCCAATGGGATTCACTTCCATGGGTAGAGCATATACCCGGGCAAGTTGAGTGCCGGCTTCAAGGGCTAGGCCTACGTCTGCGGTGTTGTTTAGCCTGACAGGGACTCTCCCGTTCCTCACGACGGCTAGAGTGCGAGCAACTAGTGGGTTTAGCTTACCCTCACTTGGGGTCCTCGGCTCGATCAACATTTCAACCCCCTCAAGTTGTCGGTGGGTGTTAAGGGGTAAGGAAATGACTGTCTCTTTTTCAGCGGGTAAAGTAATCCGAGTACGGCGTGGCACCGTAATGGTGGCTAGGGGTAGTTGTTCCTCTGCCATCTGTTGAAGTCCAACGGTCCGGATTACGCGCTGGAACGCCAGACGAGTCGGCTTATGTTTGGTGACTTTCTGCCAGTATTTGGGTCCTTTTCTTGTCAACAGCATAAGATCCAGGTCCTTCAAGATGTTCATTCCAGCTATCACTGGGGTCTCGAAACCTTCCTTGACGATGACGATCCCTCGTTTTCCTAAGTCCTGTCCGCAGGCCTTTGTGTCCATCCAAGCAACTCCGGTCACTGGAATGGGTAGATTATTAGCCGCAATAATCTCAATGGAGGTGTCTGGGTCATGAGCAGTTCTTGGTTTGAGGTAATTTTTGTAAAACTGTTCAGAGATCGTGGTCACTTGTGACCCGGTGTCCATCAGTCCCTGTACGGCAATTGCTTCCAGGACAACTTCAAGTGTCGGGCTATTCGCAGCAAGAGCACTCCGCCATCGGCTCTGTTTTTCCACACCCCTCTCCTTGGCCTCCCCTGCTGCGCGAGCCTCAGCTGCAGGGGTGTCTAGCTTAACGGCGGCCATTGTGGTGAGGCCCGGCGTGGTAGCTCTGCTTGTGGATATGGCTGGGGTTCCATTCGCTGGTCTGATCGAAATTCCCTTCGCTGGGGTGACTGAGGGTTTGTTCGTTGGTGCGACGGAGGTTGTTGCGGAGGGAAGTGTTGAGGACAACGATTTGCCCTATGGCGAGGATCACCGCATGACCAACACTGTCCCATGGGACGACTAGGCTGTCTTCTCTGGTCTCCCTGTCGGTCTAATGTTAACTGTAATATCTGTCTCTGTAAGTCTGCTACCATCTGTTTCAGGTCTTCCGTGTCACTGTTCGGATTTTTAATGTCAGATATGGATCTGCACGTAGCACCTTGAATCCCCACATCCATGACGAGTCCCGTTGAACGTTCTATGGCTTCCTGTTTGACTTCAGCAAAAGTAAGAGTCGGCATCATCCGGATCAAGTCCTGTAACGTGCGGTTAAGATACTGGTCTCTCAGTCCTATTACAAATTGGTCTCTCAGTACCAGGTCACGAGAAGCCATACCAGCTAGTTGCTCCCCTTTTCCACAGATTTGTTCAAGGAGTACCTGAAGGGCGTTCGCATATTGGGGAATATCCTCCCATTCAAGCTGCGTCCGTCTAAAGAACATGTGTCGCAGTGTTCCCTGGTATGTGGTCGGCCCATAGGTGTTCTCCAGCACCCGCACCAAATCATCTACTGTACGCTGGCCCCTGACCGTCTCCAGTCTGACTGTCGTCCATGCCTCCCCCTCTAGCGTCAGTACCGCCATTTCTGCCAAGGTCTTAGGGTCAATATTATACATTTCCCCCAGTATCCGGACTTGTTCCGCCCTCTCTGGTACAGGGTAGTTTCGTCCGCCAAATTTCCTGACCTGATTCACAATAGACACCGGCGGGGGTTTCTGACTGTACACATGGCCTGGGTGGGAATCCTGTTGGTCACAGATCCTGCCGACTACGCCAGATGAAGTGACCGCGGGCAAGGCCGCGCATTGGTATCTATGATCTGGCCCAGCAAGATCCCCACACACAGACTCTATATTGATAACTGTATCTTTACTCGTATACATTTTTAACACAGCAAAGAAAAACAATAAATGACAACCGTAAATATGCACAGTAATAACGTGTACTGATAAGCTGCCCCTCACTGTCCCTACTCACACGTTACCAGTCCTTTACTCCAGAAGGATGTGTCCCCCGTCGCAGGCCTGTCTGTCTTTGCAGGAGGGCGTCCCAGCCGGAAAAAAAAAACAGGAACAGCAGAATTCGCGGAAAGAAAGTAAGGGATACTTCGGCCTCTCGCCAGAGGTCCCGCTTACAGTCTCTCTGATCCGGATAGAAGCTCTGGTGGGTCCCCTTATGTAGTCCACACTCCAGTAGCAGGGAGTGTAACAGCTGAATCCTTCAGCAGTGCAGGAGCTGGGGAAGGCTCCGAGGATATGGTGTTAGGCTGCGTGCCCACGTAGCGTTTTTCAAGCGTTTATGCTGCGGAATTTCCGCAGCATAAACGCTTGTTAAACGCTAGGTAATCCGCACCCCATGGTCCCCAAGGGGATTCCGCATGTTCTATGCACATGCTGCGGATTTTTCCGCAGCGTTTATGCTGCGTACAAAAATCCGCAGCATGTCATTTAATTTTGCGGTAGCGCAGCGGAACTCCCGCCATTGACTTGCATTGAAACGCATAGAAACTGCGACTGTACATTTTTACAAGCGGCTTCTATGCGTCTCTATGTGCAGATGGTACCCAGTTCTGGAGGAGAGGAGACTCTCATCCAGACCTGGGTACCATTGTACCTGTAAAAAAAGAATAAAATAACAAATAAAGTTATATTCACCTGTCCGGCGGCTTCTCTCTGAATGCCGGCATCACTTGAGGACCTGCGGTGACGTCACAGTCATGTGACCGCAGGCCCTTCACCGCTCTGTCTCGCGATTTGCCGGCAGCCGGGAACCAGACAGGAACGAGCGCTGCTGCACATACCGGGGCCTCGGGGGTGAGTATAGCTTTATTTGTTTTAATTTTTACGGTTCACACTGTATAAATCCATGCTGTTTGCATGGATTTATACAGTGTGACCTAGTTGTCAAGCACTTCCCAAGTGATGCTATCGCCTGGAAAGCGCTTGTCAATCTGCATGCGGAAACGCATGTGAATCCGCATGTGGATCCGCATGTATTCTGCAGGAAAAACGCATGCACAATCTGCATGCGTTTATTCTGCCAGGGAGATGCAGAAATGCTGCAGAAATTTTCTGCTTCATTTCTGCATCGTGGGCACATAGCCTTAGATAGAATAAATCACGTTGAGAGTCTCTCCTGCGCCACACACGAGGGCCTGCACACCGTCCTGGCTCTTTTTACAGACCACAGCAGACTCTTCGCGCGCTTTTTCCTGCTTCCCACTTTGGTCACGTGACTCTCTAGGGCAGGACACAGGAGGCTCAGTCTTTTTCTCTGTCATCACACCCTGCGCAGGTGCAACCTCTGGCCACAAGGTGGCAACATCATCCTGTGTAATCACTTCTGTAACAGGCTCTATATCAATTATCACAGAATAGCCAGAGCCGGCCAGCTCACTACACTAGTCTATTTAAGGCTATGGGAATGAGAAAATATCAGATAGCAAAAGATGGAAGTCATCTGTGTGCTGTGCATTTTTATGGATCTGATTTTGCAATGCAAAATAGTATACTCTTGTGTGAATAAGGCAGTAGCAAAAATTGCATTTTATGAACTATATGTAGGAAGACTGATGATTGAAATAGTTCTGAATCTGTGACACATGATTGATTGGAGAATACTACACCTTGTACTGTAGGAAGTTGTTTGGAATTGCAGAGCGTGGGAGGCATATCTAGCACAACATCTGGGTAGTTTGCATACCTGACAACACCTTCTTTTCACATTATTTGACAGTTATATGTTTGATACCTTTGTGAGAGTTTACCGGTACCTGACATGTGCAGCTTATGAATGAAGCTCCAATCAAGTTAAGCCGTGGGAGTGATAGGAATTTACAGTGGATTGGAACAGCTATTGTGCAATCTCAAGTATCTAAGGAAGAACTGGCTTTGTACTAAAGATTATAAAGACATTACGGATATTAGCGAACAGTAATTTTGACATTGTGGTTCTACCCAAGTTGTAAAGTACGGAACACTCAGTCCTAACAGATAAGAAAGCAACATACAAACATTACATTGTACCTAAAGGAATTGGTTATTCAGCAATTTAATATTGGTGAGTATTCCTTAGGATAGGTCATCAGTATTAGATAGGAAGATGTATGTGGTCCCTTCAGTTAGCTAATCAGTGGGCTTCAAGGAGACAGACCGCCAATGATTAATTCATTAAAGAGGTCACAATCCACCAAAACTGTCACAGCGCTCCTTATTGTCCTGTGGCCCTGACTAGTAGCTGTTTCCAAATGGTAGAAAACTACAGTACCACTCATGACCACTATACAATATACACATCTATGCCAGTTAAGGAGCACCACAGCCCTATCAATCAACTAGTCTGGGAGGGTGCTAGAAACCAGAAGCCAGAATTGTTTATATTCATTTTTCTGAATTCATAGTGCCTACAGTGAGACATGGTGGTGGCTGTGTCCTAATGTGCGGCTGCATGAGCTGCTGGTGTCGAGGGCTACATGTCATTGATGATATCATGAATTCACAGATGTACTGCTTTATATTGAAAGAGAAGATGCCACCATCACTTTCGTGCCCTTAATAGACAAGCACATTTCCAACATGACAATGATCCAAAAAGCACATCTGTAGTGTTTCTGAAGAAGAACAGGGTAAAAGTGACTCAGTGGCCAAGTGTCTCCTGATCGAACCCCGACCCACTGCCTATGAGGAATTTTAAAGAGGCAAGTTGTCATCACTCTCCATCCAGCACCCAGGCTCTAATAGAGCTTGTTCTAATATGTCACCAACTTGTTTATTCCAGGTCTAGAAGACTTAAAGGGATATTCCCATCTCCAAGATCCTATCCCAATACATAGTAGGTGTAATAATAATAATATTAGCAAATCCCTACAATTAGAAATGTAGTATAGTTTTCCTAATTCGCTATGTCTTTTTCCTCATGTGCAGGGCATTGCAGGACCTTAGGTATCCATGGTTACGACCACTGATATAGTGACAGCTACTTGCTAGTGGTCGTAACCATGGATACCTAAGGTCCTGCAATGCCTGCGCATAAGGAAAGAGTCAGAAAAACTATACCACATTTCTATTGGAGGTATTTGCTAATATTATTATTATTACACCTACTACATATTGGGATAGGATCTTGGAGATGGGAATAACCCTTTAAGGCTGTCGTTAAAGATCATGGAGGTCATATAAAATGTTTTGGTTCTTTTTTTGCATCAACTAATTTGACCAAAACTGAAGATTTTGTAATGAAAGTTATATTATTAACCTTGCTTTCATGTTATGGGTTAAAAAATGTTCTATGAAAGTCAGTCTTGTCAAAATTCTGGAAATTGTTCTTGTGCTCAGATATTAATTAAAATCTTACTTTTCAAAGGGGGTGTACTAATTTATGCTGCGCATAGCATGCAGTAAAAGCCCACATTGGTAGTTTCTGCCCTCAAATGTAACAGGAATCAGCTGTAAAAGCATAGCGCTCACCAATTATAAAGAACATGGTAGAAATACAGTCGCCAGTAGTAGTAACACAAGAGGATGGATTTTGTCAACCACTCGCTGTATTGTGAGTTAAGGCCCCGTCACACTTAGCGACGCTGCAGCGATCCCGACAACGATACGACCTGTCAGGGATCGTTGCTGCGTCGCTATGTGGTCGCTGGTGAGCTGTCAAACAGGCAGGCTCACCAACGATCAGGGGAGCTGCGACATCATGGAAAGAATCTTTCCACGATGTCCTGCTCCAGTTACTAGCCTGCTGAAGCAGGAGCAGGCTGGTAACCATGATAAACATCGGGTTACTAGGTGCGCGTGTGCCCTTAGTAACCCGTTGTTTATCATGGTTACCACTCTGCTACGGTGAGCGGGAGGTTACCGCTCACTTTAGCAGGCTCGTAACCATGATAAACAACGGGCTACTAGGTGCGCGTGTGCCCCTAGTAACCCGATGTTTATCATGGTTACCAGCCTGATCGCTGCTGCTGCTGGTCACACACAGCGATGTGTGCTGACCAGCGGGAGGGCAACAACCAAAAAATGGTCCAGGACACTTTGCAGCGATCTCACAGCAGGGGCCTGATCGCTGTAAAGTGTCACACATAGCGACATCGCTGGTGAGGTCGCTGTTGCGTCACCAAAACCGTGACACAGCAGCGATCTCGCTAGCGATCTCGCTATGTGAGACGGGGGCTTAAATCACTGGCAAAAGTAGACCCTAGAAGAACTATTGCCTGAGCAATTAAGAAAACAATTGGGCTGGAGACAATTACCTTTGAGTAATTTTGTAAATTTTTGTATCCTGCTCAGAGCCTTACCTAAATTGTATAGCTGTTCGAAGGTGGAAAAATAGAGATTTAAAAATCAAGATTGATCTCATTGTCCAGTTTGGTTTGGGTTTTTTTATGCTTGCAGTCGTAAGGAACAATTCTAAATAATTTTATGCAAGTTATTTGTATGTTAGATGACAAAACAAATAAAAAACAAAAATGTAAAAAAAAATCTTCCTGGAGACTGTGCCTATAAGTTTATTTGCATTGACTGTTTGTTGTGACTCCACCAACAGTTAAAACAGAATTTCCTGAAAGTTTCGTCCTTTTTTACATGATGCTACTTATAATCAGTCATCCCCGAAAATCAACAAATCTGCAAATGGCTGAATGATTAATGAAGTGACGATGATTTAACACATTGTTTGTTTTTTCTCATACCCAAGAAAGAACAACAATAATAATTGCAAACTTAGTGAGATCGTCTTCAAAACGGTGGACTAGGAGTCATGGTTATTTTTGCAGGCGCAATGACAAAAATCATGACACGTGAGAAAAATAACTTAAAATGGATGTCACCTAACTTGGGTCTCCAAAATTTACTCTTTTATTTTTATAAAAATAAAAGGGTTTATATCAAGATCACAGGTGCCTGTCACAAGTGTCTGATTGCCAAGGTCCGACAGGATCACAGAAATGAGCCTCTGATTTTAATTCATTGGCTATCAAGCAAATTTACCACTGGCCTTCTCTCATCATGGTCCCTTAGCAATTTGGTGGTTCGTGATACTTCTGTGGAATATGGCAGGATACACAATAGTAGGTCAAGTGGACATTGTTTTCAGTGAGTATCTCATGGTTCCTTATAGGGTCCAACTGGCCCGCCAGAGCATTGAGAAACTTTTGGTTGGCTCAGGCACTGACTTAATGATGGACTTCTAAGTAAACTAGCCTACCAGAAGCCCAGCAAAAGACACTAGTTGGAGCAATCACCATTATGGTCTACAACTTGTAACATCCCTGGCGGTGTGCTGGCATGGCTTACCACCTCCCACCATGCAAGACCGCCATCTTACCTATCAGTCCAGGCTGCACACTTTGCTCCAGTACCTGCTGTGTGCATGTCTCTTGTCTGATTGCTTAGGGCAGTGGCGCGGTTACTGCCTGTTTCTTATAGTTACTGTGTGCACAGTCCTAATGCGTCCCCAGCCTATTGCTGTGAGTCACTGGATACTTAAACCCCTCCACCCAGTAGGAGGTGCCTGAGCAACACTTTCTTTCAGTGTGTTCTGTGCAACTGAGTTGCCAGGTCCTGTCCTGTATCTTGTCTGTTTATGCCACCCTGGGGGCTGTATACCCAGGCCTGTCACCTGTATCTGTGACTTCTAGTCTGTTCCGCCACCCTGGGGGCTGAATACCCAGGCCCGTTACCTGTATCTGTGACTTCTAGTCGGTTTCCGCCACCCTGGGGGCTGAGCTCCCAGCCTCCATCCTGTATCTTGTTCCTGGTTCAGTTCCTGTCTGAACAGTGTCCTAGCCTGTTACTTGTTTGACTCTATGTCCGTATCTTCCCTTTTCCTGGAGTGTCTGAACCTGCACCTAACTCCAACTCGTTGTCTCTGTACTTCTGTTTGTGAGTTTAGTGACCACTCGCTACTTCATTGTAAGTACTTTGTGTGTATCCGCTCTGCTTGTCTACCGCACCTGCGGGTTTTGCTCTGCTCTGCTTGTTTACCGCACTTGCGGATTTTGCTCTGCTCTGCTTGTCTACCGCACCTGTGGGTTTTGCTCTGCTCTGCTTGTCTACCGCATCTGCAGGTTTTGCTCTGCTCTGCTTGTCTACCGTACCTGCGGGTTTTGCTCTGCTCTGCTTGTCTACCGCTCCTGCGGGTTTTGCTCTGCTCTTGGGACTTGGTTTTGCTAAACTACATGTCGATTCTGGATTAGGACCATGGCCACTATGTTTTTGGATTGTCTTGTCTTTTATATTTTGTTTGTTTCTGGGTGAAAATTGACCACGTCTTCTGCAGAACTAGAGCAGCCAATTTGGACAATACTGGAGCCTGGAACCAGGAGAACTGTCCGCGGAGGCTAAAAGGTGAAGAACAGGAAATCCTCCACATTCTGTATTTGGTCTAGATTTGAATTGGACCAAACAAATCCCATTTTGACATTGGTTCCTGGTCTTAAGGACTAGAGAAAGGTCTTAAATGTAGTGATGCTTTGGCCAGGACAGCTTATATCATATCCTTCCTTGTGATATATTATGTATGTTAAAGACTCTGTACCTGGTTATACCGTTTTTTTATCATTATACTCTATGTTTTATAAAAAAAAGGTCAACGGTCTTTTTATCGAAAATTTCCATTAAAACTCAACCGACCGTGTCAGGCCAGTCACAACAAATATTTCCTGATTAAAATCCCTATAAATATGCAAAGCAGTGTCAGATCAGAATTACACCCCCGAGGTGTAACAGGCATTACATATGTAGGAAGAAACACTCCTCAAAACAACGGATGAAATGCTGCAAATATTCTGACTCCGAGATCAGACTCAAGGCATAAGGCTATGTTGCCCCTTGTCTGCAATCTGTGCCACCATCTTGCTTTACTGCCTTTATATATATGCTCTTGAGTTTAGGGTTTGTTTTTCCAGCAATAGCGCCATTCTTGTTTATGGGCTGTGTCTAGTATTGCAGTTTATGTTTAATTACTTAAAGGTTATTCCCAAAATTGCAATATTTTTCACTAAACAAAAAGCAGACAAAGCTCAACATAGAGTTTCCTTCCAGTAGCTTTGTGTCTTGTTTCATTTTGTTCTGCACCTCTGTGCAGGGCCACCATTAATGCATTACTACCCTTACATCTACTCACCGGGTCCCAGGGTGCAGGATTCTGCTGGTTCAGTAGCTGAATGTGACACATGGGGCAGGGTGGATGACACCTGGGGCCAGGATGGAGATACATGGGGCAGAATGGATGACACATGAGGCTGGGTGGATGACACCTTGGGTGGAATGGATGACACCTGGGCAGGATGGATGACACCTTGGGCAGGATGGATGATACTTGGGGCCAGGATGGAGATACATGGGGCACGGTGGATGACACCTGGGGCACGGTGGATGACTCCTTGGGTGGAATTGATGACACCTGGGGCAGGATGAATGACATATGGGTCCAGGATGAATGACATATGGGGCAGGATGGATGACACCTGGGGCAGTATAGATGACACCTGGGGCAGAATGGATGACACCTGGGGCCAGAATGAGGGATGTTATTACAGGAAGGTGACAGGATGTGGGACATTATTAATGTAGGGGTTAATTAAGGGATATTATTACTGCTGTGATTTATTTTATATTTGAGGATACTGTGTGTTATTTTTTGCAGAGACGAGTTCCTGGCTGGAAGAAGTGATGGCAGTCTGCTCTGGATGAAGAAGAAAAGCAAAGATGAATATCTGCAACTAAAGACATCACTGGTGAGTCAGTGTGTTACAGTTACACTATATACTATATATAGAGCTCCTTTGTATAATGTCACTGGTGATCACTGTATTACCTGCAAACTATATACAGAGCTCCTGTGTATAATGTTACTGGTGAGTCACCTGTACACTCAGACTATATACAGAGCCTCTGTGTATAATGCCACTGTATTACACTACTGTCACTGTATTACCTGTACACTGACACTATATACAGAGCTCCTGTGTATAATGTCACCGGTGAATCACTGTATTACCTGTACATTGACACTATACACATTATACAGAGATCTTATGTATAATGGCACTTATGGTAATATTAGTATTGTGGTTTTTTTTATTAATGATCATTATTGTAGTATTCGGTCATTATGTGGAGGTAATATGTGATCTGGTCATGATGTGGCAATATTTGTGTTAGGCGGCGGGCGTTTGCTGGATTTGAAATGGGTTCAAAGCCATCAGGGGATTTTGTGGTCTCCAATTCTGGTCCAGCTGAGGCTGATGCTGCTCAGCATTTTCATCAGTCCCAACGCCTAGCTGGTGCACGAGATGGACGAGTTGTTTCCTGAGTCTTTATCCCTAGCAACATGAAGCGTAGGTTGCGGAGGGAAACAGGGCTGCTACAGCCTAAGTCCAGGATTCTCTGCACTGAGCATGCCCGTGACATGGCGGACCGTGATTGGTGGTTTGGGAGTCAGCTGATCCGGTGACCTAGCACCGCCTGATTGGTCGCGGGTGACGTCACCAATGGTGCGACAGTGGGCAGGGCTTAATCTTTAAAAAGCCCACCCACAAACATGGCGGCGCGCTCTGATCATTGAGCAGTGATGGTGTGGTGTGGACGCTCGGGAGTTTGAGCTCCACGTGTGCTGTAGTTGAAATAGGCAGGTTTAGTGGAAATAGGCAGGTAGCTTGGTCTGGCAGTCTGGCTCTTACAAGGGGGTCGCCATACACCCCGAGCAGTCTGCAGACGCCGTATTCCCGGTACCGCCTGTGAGCCACGTGGAGCGGTTCTCCTCAGTCCAGTAGCACGCCGGCTGAGAGCACATATACCCGGCGTGTATCACACACGCATCCTAGCGCCTACAGCGTAGTCCCTGTGTAGTTAACAGGGCTACAGCTACTTTCCCGGTCGTACATCTCCCGTGTAGTTAACGGAGATTGAGCGAACCGCTATACCCGTTCCCGTGTGCAGTAACACGGAAGGGTTTATATTTAAGTTGGTTGTTTTCCTTCTCACCCGGAAGGCGTTCGGCAGCAGTCCACCAGGCTGCATTGCGGACCCCGGGGTCGGTTGCGTTCCATTATAATAAAGTTGTTTGCAACCGCCCCCTTAACAATTTGTCCCTTGTATGTTGTATTATTCGGTCACTATGTGGTGGTAATATGTAGTCTGGTTATGGTGTGGCGGTATTTGTCTTTTGTATGTGGTATTACTGGTCAATTTAAAAAATGTATATGACACATTCCCTTAAAGAAAAATAAAGAAAAATATACCTAAAAAGAGTATTCAGTATTTTATTTTAAGAAATGTTTAATAGGATAGAGTAGAGTAAGGCTCGGACAAAAGAGTCTACCTTGTCGAGATGGCAGGCATAAAAATCTTTTGGCCCAAACAAAAGTACGTGATCTGGTGTTCGATGGGAACTGTTAATGTGTGATTGGTGAGGATGTGGTGCAGAAGTGGAGGTTTTCCAAGAGTGGGCGGTGGGACTGTGAAAGGTTTGAGGGGTTGAGGCAGAGCTGGGTTGGAGCCTGGGCAGAGTCTCAAGGGGGTCCAAAAATTTTGCCAGTATGAGGTGCTGAAATTCCTGGTGGCAGTTCTGCCTCTGTGCATCTAAAGCTGGATGCACAGAAGGGCAGAATATATATGGGTGGTCTCCTTATCTGCTAAAACTACATTTCCTAGCAGCACACTGCTCCTGCTCAGTGCTGCAGGCCCCTTCATCAACTCTTCTGTGATAGGTTACTAAGTAACTTTTTTTTGTTATTCATTATAAATAATCCTTCAGGATGTTTCTTCAGGAAGAGAAGATGGTCAATTTGTATTTATAAGGATGAGGTGTCCAATATTACTATTTCAATATACTGAATGGGATCTACTATTTGACTAATAGTAGGTCACATTTACAAATATTTAGTATTATTTTTAATGTGCCTAGAATTCAATATTTTAATGGTGGCTTGTGGAGATCATCAAGCTGCAAATGGAAGCACAGAAGAGCCGAGTGGAGGACAGCTCACAGTTGACTTGCTTAAAAAAAAAAACAATAATATATATATATATGTAAGGTGCCCCAGCGAGGTAGTCATGGGCGAGTTGTAGCCCCTGCTCGCTTTGACACCCTACAGACAATTTGTGTCCTCCCACTGATGTGTGGCTGGTTATGTGACATTCTTCACTTACTTCAAACCATCCAATTGCGGCTGTCTCCAGGCATTTCTCTTCTGGGACCAGGGTAGCAATAAATTCAGAGGACACGAAGTTCTTAACCATAACTGGGATTTTACTTGGGGGAAAGGAGTATATACAGTATTTACAGTCAGGTACATTGGATAAGGCCCAACAGGTTTTCATCTCCCATACAGATGCTAAAAACATCTTCAGCCCTGGTGCCCTCTTTAGGTGAAGCATCTCTCTAATTCTATTCTCTGTCCCAAGAGACGTTTCCTCACCAGTGACAGTGTGTCCGGATCCTATATCTCCCTCACGGCTTAATCTGGAGTCCTCTCTTCCTCTGCTTCCTGCAGACTAGAAGTGCCACGGGATCCTCAATACCTCTGTTGAGTTTCTCTGGCCGGATAATGGGACTCATGCGTGAGGAGATATTTACACTGCTTATCCTCTGTCTGAGGGTAGGGAGTCCCTGTCTACCCTAGCAGCCAATTTCCCAGGCTATCCGCCGGTAAGGCTTCCTGTCACAACTCTGACAGGACTCCAACTGACAATTTCTGGAAAATTCTTCAAACGTTACCTAGGATGCCCCGCCCCCTGCGGCAGTTAATTCCTCACTGTCATTCTGGTAGCAGGCTCTCACTAACAGCTGCGCCCGACAGTGGCATCTTGTGGCTGATTAAAAGTACTACAGCCGCAAAAGGAAATATGTCAAACTAAACCCCAGATATACTCCACGCCTGACTGAGACACTGCGTTCCCCCCTCTACTCTGACTGTACAACTGAAGCTAACCCTTTAACTTGACCTAACAGCAGTTCAGAGAGACCTAACTATGGGAACATGTTATTCTAACTACTTTAGTACGAAAGGAAGGTTACACCCTTCTTCACTATTACATTTATATATATTATACATTTATATAGTATTGAATTCTAAAACTTTTTTTTATTTAGTGTAATTTGAAGAACTTTAGAATAATTCCATCGCAGCATAGAAAAGACCACACCACTGTGCCACACTCTGAGGAGAACTCTCTTCTGCATACTCAATTTGAAAGTAGGCACTGCACAGCTGAGCTGTGTTGGAAGCTGGCTGCTACATTGAGCTCTCCTCTGTACATCAGATGTGATTGTCAACACTACACAGTTTAGCTGCATTGGAAGCTTGATGCTCTATAAGCTATATTCTCATCTGCACAGTCGATGTGAGTGGTGCCACTGCACAGTTGAGCTGTGCTGGAAGCTGGCTGCTCTCTAAATTGAGCTCTCCTTTGCACAGTAGATGTTAGTGCCTGCAAAGCAAAGTTGAGACACAATGGAAGCAGGCTGCTCTCTAAGCTAAGGTCTCCTCTCTACATCAGATGTGAGTGCCAGCACAGCACAGTTGAGCTGTGTTGAAAGCTGGCTAGTCCTTAAGTTGAGCGCTCCTCTGCACATCAGATGTGAGTGTCAGCACAGCACAGTTGAGCTGTGTTGGAAGCAGGCTGATCTCTCCTCTGCATGGCAGATGTGAGTGCCAGCACAGCACAGTTGAGCTGTGTTGGAAGCAGGCTGATCTCTCCTCTGCATGGCAGATGTGAGTGCCAGCACAGCACAGGAGACGTGAGTGCCAGCACAGCACAGGAGATGTGAGTGCCAGCACAGCACAGCACAGCAGATGTGAGTGTCAGCAGAGCACAGTTGAGCTGTGTTGGAAGCTGGCTGGTCCCTAAGTTGAGCGCTCCTCTGCACATCAGATGTGAGTGTCGCCACTGCACAGGTGAGTAATTGTCTCTTATATGCAGGGGTGTGTAAGAAAAATTACAAAACCATTTTTGTTTTTGTTCTTTTCCAAGAACAGCAGCACACTTGTCTAAAATCTATTTCTGTTTTGCAGTTCAAGTTTATTAAAGTGGCTGAGCTGCAATATCACACATAACCAGTGGACAATTGTGGCATTGTTTTAGGGAAAAAAAAAACTTTCCACCTGGTTATAAACCTACGTATCCCCTTGAAATTGCACCTTTGGTTCATTTTCTATACATGAAGTTAAAATGTTATTTTTTTTTTCAAAACTAAATGGTTAATCCTTTTCCAGAACAAAGTGCCCGCCAGGCATGGAAAAAAAAACCTCAATCTTTTTGCATATATTTGTACATTTCCTTTATATTATTTTAAATATGTAACCAATTGTAAAAGAGAAAAAAAATCCTAAACAAGTATACAGTAACTGTGCATAAAGCGACTTGAACGTCTCCTCTGCGCTCTCTCATTTTTTGTGTGCATTCACTAGAGTATAACATTACTGTGTAATCTCCGCTGTAATCTGCAGAGCTGTGGCCGTAATCTTTAGTTCCAGGGGCAGATTCCAAGATATGGAAGCCTGATAGTATGAGCAGCGTTATCCAAATTATAGTCCTGCAAAAGCTAAAATAACTCGTTACAGATGCCCCGAAGAATAGAGGAAAATACTGCTACCCCCTGTGCTCGGAAGCAGAGGAAGCAATGTTCTCATGGTCCAGAAGTTACATTTATATTTAATAGAAACTACTTCACATATAGATAAGAGATCGATACAATGGAGATAGATAGAAAGATAGATTATTAGTAATTGTACTGGAAGGAAAGGGGTGAGCTGTGACATCACCTATTGTGAATGGTGGATCCTGTGTTATCTATTGTATATAAAGGTGTTATCAGTCACTGTAAAGGAGGAGGAGGAGGTGAGCTGTGACATCACCTATTGTGAATGGTAGATAATAATAATAATCTTTATTTTTATATAGCACTAACATATTCCGCAGCGCTTTACATACATTATTGTTGCTGTCCCCAGCAGGGCTCACAATCTAGATTCCCTATCAGTATGTCTTTGGAGTGTGGGAGGAAACCGGAGGAAACCCACGCAAACATGGGCAAACACGGGGAGAACATACAAACTCCTTGCAGATGTTGTCCTTGGTGGGATTTGAACCCAGGACCCCAGCACTGCAAGGTTGCAGTGCTAACCACTGAGCCATCGTACTGCCCAGATCCTGTGTTATCTACTGTATATAGATGTGTTATCAGTCATTGTACAGGAGGAGGAGGTGAGCTGTGACATCAACTATTGTGAATGGTAGATCCTGTGTTATCTACTGTATATAGAGGTGTTATCAGTCATTGCACAGGAGGAGGAGATCTGTGACATCACCTATTGTGAATGGTGGATCCTGTGTTATCTACTGTATATAGATATGTTATCAGTCATTGTACAGGAGGAGGAGGAGGTGAGCTGTGACATCACCTATTGTGAATGGTGGATCCTGTGTTATCTACTGTATCTAGAGGTGTTATCAGCATTGTACAGGAGGAGGAGGTGAGCTGTGACATCACCTATTGTGAATGGTGGATCCTGTTTGATCTACTGTATATAGAGGTGCTATCGGTCATTATACAGGAGGAGGAGGTGAGCTGTGACATCACCTATTGTGAATGGTAGATCCTGTGTTATCTACTGTATATAGATGTGTTATCAGTCATTGTACAGGAGGAGGAGGAGGAGGTGAGCTGTGACATCACCTATTGTGAATGGAGGATCATTATCTACTTAGCTTTATTAAAGTTAATGCCCCCCTCCTCTAGTTAGTCTGCACCTCTTTGGAAATTACTGCTTATTTCCCACTTCATTATGGATATTGAGAGGTTAAAGCTTCTCCTGCCGCTGTACCCACCACACATCGGGACACTGGCATTTACTTTCTCACCCGCTGATCCTTTGCATCCTTGGCATCTGTACTCGGATGTGTTGTAATCCCACTGTACTATATTGTTATATGACATGCCTGAGCCTTAAGTGGCAACATTGGCAATTCCTATCCTGGATGGTACATAACGTGCTGTGACTCAGCCGTACTGACTAATGCAATGGACACAGCAGAGCTCAGCTTCTCATCTGCTGCTTTATGCACGGCATGGACGGTTTCTCCCTGCACTGCTCTAGTTGATTGACAGGTCTCTCCTATGTGTGTTCATCGGGAGAAGCCTGTCAATCATCTGGAGCAGAACAGATAGAAGCCTGCTGGGGGCGCTCTAAGCTGTGATTTTACTGAAAACATACCTGTCTGAAATCGTGCATCCAGGCTCTTATTCCTGTTGCCCATGGTTTAGGCAGCATGAATCGACTGACAGGTTCTCTTTATGCTTATGACTCGTCCCCTGGGCCGTGGGGCACCCGGAACCGGGCTGCAGTGTGATGATGGTGGTAGTAGTGGCAACCCGATCCCGTGGCTCTGGGTGGTCAGACTAAATGCTGTGGCAGTCTATTTGTAGAGCTATGAATGTCCGACTACGCCACCCGTGGATTGCGGTCAGGGATGACTGCCGCTGCAAGGCAGACCGCTGAGGCTGGTGTTGGTGTGCAGCACAGGGATAGGATAACTCCCCACGGAAAGAGTGTAGCCTCAGGGCAATGTAGGTGGATGCTGGGGGTGAAGGTGTAGGCCGCAATAATCAGAGTTCAGAGACCGCTTCAAACAGTCCAGGGTCTTTATTGCAGGTATTTCTAATGACCCAACAGGAGTACTGGGTAGGAATGGGCCTGGGTGTCTGAGAACATTCGGGCGAGCCCCACTGGTCAGGGTGAGTGTGAAGGCCTACCGTTCTCTCTCTGCCCTTGCTGACTATCCCCCTTTTTGTGGTATGATAGCCCACGTCCCTGAGCTGGCCGTGTACTTCGCCTGTATGGCTTGCGACCAGGGCCTTAGGTACCTGTTACTTCTCCGTGCTGTACTGGTCCCTCTGTGTGGTGGAGCCTCCAGGCTTCTTAGGCCAAGGAACCTGAAATCCCTTGCGGGTAGGTTATCTGCTGCTGGGCTTGCAACCCTGCCAGCCTCGGACCCCAATGTCCGGTGGTGATTCTCTCAGCCAGGACCGGCTCTCGTCGCCTCTGTCCCTGGCCTGCAGCTTCTCCACTGCCTCATGGACTCCTTGGCTACAGCTGAACTGTCCCTCCTTCTCTGGGACTAGTCTCAGTCCTGAGCTAGGTCGTCCAGTTCTCTCTAACCCTGCCCCCAGTACCAGCTTTTATAGGGGCAGCCAGCTCCCCCTACTGGCCTGGGACAGGAGGTGCTGTATGCTAATTGTCCCTGACCAGGGAACCTCCCTCCTGCTCTCAGACACAGCCTTTAGTATTTGTGGCATCCAGGCCTGGGGTGACACATTCCCCCCTAGTAAAATGTAGTACTCCGGGACTAAACAGGAAACACAAATACAAGGTATAAATGCATGACCATAAACACAACAGGGAAGGAAATAACGAAAAACATCACATATTGAGTTCTATAGGTCACAGTGTGGTCTGTGACCGGGTGTCCTTATCACCAACAAAAGGAGAGGGTCACAGTATGATCCGTGACCGGGTGTCCATTTCACCAACACAACGGGAGCCTTAACCAGGTGGGGGTCTGTCCTTGCCCCGAGTCCTTGACAGTCTTTATTCATTCTTTTGGTTAGGCTCCGAACATATTTACAAGGGAGTCCCGGTTACTCAAACTTCATAACCTGTTAGTCCATATATCTAGAAAAACTGGGAAAACAGTATTAATAACCAGGGTACAAACATAAAACATTAAATATATACACTGTGCATTTAGATCTTCCAGCGAGCTGGTATTTGACCCCTAGTGCTCCGGGTTGACCTCCGTAACCCACTGTCTGGTGGTGGTCTAACCTGGCTTTCCCCACTAGTATTAAGGGTACAGCTACTAGCTGGGTTTACAGGCAGGGCAGGCAGCTGTCTGCGGGTTCTTTGGTTTACCGCAGGCATGGCAGGCTCACTGTCAGCAGAGGGTTGACTCTCCTGGGCTGCTGGCATGGGTTTTTCTGCCTCCGGGGCTGCTTGTTCTTCTGTAGGCTCCTGCTGGGTAGGCTGAAGGAAGTGTAGGACGGGTACCACTATCGCGTCATTTATCCGAGTCTGGGTCCAGGGGAACTCTCCAAGAACGGTGCTGATCATTTCTTCCTTATCCTATGCGGGTTCAAGGTCATCTCGATCTTCACTTGGACTCTGTAGCTGCTCGGGGCACCATTTTAGATGGTCTCTGGAGACGGTGCTAGTGGTTTCTCCTCCATCCTTGGTAATCACACATACCTTCGGGTTGTTGTGGTCGGACTGCAGTACTGTGTACGGGTCTCTCTCCCACTGGTCGTCCAGCTTGTGAAGTCTTCTCCTCTGCTTCAGGACCTGCTCACCAGGTTCCAGAAGACCAGCAGGGGCGTGTTGGTTGAAGAGCCTCTCCTGCTTTTCTCTCGCTTGAGCCAGACTCCTTTCCACAGTCTCCTGTACCTTCTTGTACTGTAGCCGCCGTTCCGTATCCCAGTCCGCGTCTGGGGAGGTGTCCTCGGGGGTCTGGACTCCCATCTCCAGGTCTATCGGCAGCTTACCTGGTCTTGCGCGCATCAGGTAAGCCGGGGTAGCATTCACCGGGATATGGTTGTACAAGTCAATCAGGTCTGGCAGCTTCTCCGGCCACAGGCTGCGTTCTTCCAGGGGCAACGTCTTGAGGAGATCAATGATGATATTGTTCATTTTCTCACACAGCCCGTTGGTTTGCGGGTGGTAAGGCGTTGTCCGAATCTTCCTACAGCCGCAGATGTTGCAGAACTCCTGGAAGACTTCCGCCTCAAACGCTGGACCTTGATCTGTCAAGACCTGTTCCGGATACCTGTGTGGACGGCAGAAGTGTTGCTGGAAGGCTCTGGCCGCTGTTTGGGCCGTCAGGTCTTTAACAGGAACCACCACCAGGAACCAGGAGTAATGGTCCACAATCGTGAGGGCATAGATGTAGCCGGACCGGCTTGGAGCCAACTTCACATGGTCCAGAGCTACCAGCTCAAGAGGCTGCCTGGTGACGATGGGCCTCAAGGGTGTCTTCTGGCTGGTACGGTCCTTCCTTCTGAGGTGGCATGGGCCGCAGTCCCTGCTCCACTTCTCTATGGCCCCTCTCATACTGATCCAGTAGAACCACTCTCTCAGTAGGAACTCCAGTTTCTTCCACCCGAAGTGTCCCGCTCTGTCATGGTAGGCCTCCAGGACCATTGCTGCATCTCGTCTTGGGACCACTACCTGCCAGGTCAGCTCGTGCGCCCGGTGGTTGACAAGCCTTCTGCACAGCTTACCTTCATAGAGGAATAGCCTGCTATTCTCCTTCCATAACTGCTTGGCTTCCTCTGGAGCGTCCGGGCCAGGGCTAGCGTCTGCCTGGGTTAACAGGTCTTTCACCAGGCGAACTGCAGGGTCACTATCTTGCGTTTCAGCCCAGCCGTGGTGGGGTAAGGGGTTGAACATGACGGTGGTTAGGTCTCTGTCTCTTACCCGGTGAGAATACTGAGTGGCCCCATACCGGTGGAACGCAGGGAGCTCTATTTCCTCCAGCTTTTCCGAGTCTTCTTCTCCTTCAGGTAGGTGGGGCATTCTTAATAGGGCGTCTGCGTTGGCGTTGGTTCTGCCTGCCCGGTATTTGATGGTGAAGTCATAATTGGATAGCCGGGCCATCCACCGCTGTTCTAGGGCACCTAGTCTTGCATTGTTCAGGTGTGTCAGCGGGTTGTTGTCCGTGTACACAGTGAACTTTGCGGAGGCCAGGAAATGTTTAAACCATTCTGTGACAGCCCACACCACTGCCAAGAATTCTAGCTTGAAGGAGCTTTAATTGATCGGGTTTCTTTCAGTGGGCCTCAGCTTCCGGCTGGCGTACGCGATCACCCTTTCTCTGCCCTGTTGGTTCTGTGACAATACGGCTCCCAGCCCCACATTGCTGGCATCTGTGTGGAGGATAAAAGGCTGGCTATAATCGGGGTAGGCCAGGATCTCATCCCCCGTTAGGGCCATCTTCAACTGGCGGAAGGACTCCTCTTCCGGCTTGTCCCACTTGAAGGGTGGCTTTAGACTTCTGGTCTTGGATTGACCTATCAGGAGGTCCTGCATTGGAGCTGCCATCTTTGTGAACCCCGGGATGAAACTTCGGTAGTAGCCTACCAACCCGAGGAACTGCCTCACTTCTTTGATGTTTGAGTGGCTTGGCCAGCTCTTGATTACTGTGACCTTGTCGGGGTCGGGGGCTACTCCTTCTGCACTCACCACGTGTCCTAGGTACTGGACCTTCGGTTTCAACAGGTGACACTTTGAGGGTTTCACCTTCAGGCCATAGCCTGCCAGGGCTTCGAACACCTCGGCCAGGTGCTTTAGATGGTCCTCGTAAGTCTTCGAATACACGATCACGTCGTCCAGGTAAAGTAGGACCGTCTCGAAGTTTCGGTGCCCTAGACAGCATTCCATCAGCCTCTGGAAGGTCCCGGGTGCTTTGCAGAGCCTGAATGGCATACAGTTGAATTCGCTCAATCCCATCGGGGTGGTGAAGGCGGTTTTCTCCTTGTCAGCCTCTGCCACAGGAACCTGCCAGTACCCGCTAGTAAGATCCAAAGTAGAGAAGAAGTTAGCTGATTTTAGTGCGGCTAAAGACTCCTCTATCCTAGATAACGGGTACGCGTCTTTATGGGTGATACGATTTATTTGTCTATAGTCCACACACATTCTCATGGTACTGTCTTTCTTTTTTACCAGAACCAAGGGGGCTGCCCAGGGGCTACAGCTGTCTCTAATGACCCTGGCTTCTTTCATTTCTCTCAGCATGCCCTTTGCGTTCTGATAATGTGCAGGGGGTACAGGTCTGTGTCTCTCTTTTATTGGTGGGTGGCTCCACGTGGGGATGTGGTGTTCTACTCCCTTTACTCGGCCGAAGTCTAGCGGGTGCTTACTAAAAATTCTCTCGTACTCCTGAACCACCCGGTAGACTCCTTCTTTTTGGTGCAAGGGACTGGAGTCAGCACCCATGTGGAGTTTCTGGCACCAGTCCTCCTTGTGTTTCTGGGAGCCATTACCCTCCACCGGGGGAGATGGAGGCAAGGGTTCCACGACCCTGATAGCATTGTGCTCGACGGCAAACAATTTGGCTAGTGTAGCGTACCGGGGCAAGTGTACTTCCCTTTCCCCGATGTTTAAGATCCGGACGGGCACCCTTCCATGGCGGACATCAACCACCCCCCGGGCTGTCAGAATGGTGGGCCTGCTGTCTGAGTACACGGGTTCTACCATGGCTTGGTAGTCTCTCCCTCTTAACCCGATTGCAGTCCGACACCAGATCATCATTTCGCTTTTGGGAGGCATGGCAATGGGGAACGGGTCGCTCATCCTCACGCTACCGATCTCACCACCAGAGAGTTCTACCTGTTGCCGTCTCATCAGGGCTCTTATCTCTTTCTGGAGGACCCTCTGTTGGCTGGAGGTCGCATTCATCGCCACCTGCTGCAAAATCAAAATTACTTCTGAAAGACAGTTTTCAATCACATTAGTACCCAGGGTTATTTTAGGGTGACTTGCACGACGGTCAATGTCCACAATGATCACTCCCTGTGCCGGCAGTTCAACCTTACCAATCTTGATAGTCATCTCTCTGAACCCCACCTGCGGCACGGGTTGGCCATTGCTGGCGATGATGCTTAAGTCATCTTCTGGATAACGTGTTATATCAGTGTCACTCCAGTACTGCTTGAAAAGTACGTAGGGGATGGTAGTCACTTGAGACCCGGTGTCCAGTAGTGCACTCATGGGGATACCGCCCAGCACTACGGGTAAGACCGGGCATCCAACCACGTACTTATCGCGCCAATTAGACGGGCCTGATGACCTTATGCTTGGGGGTTGGCCCTCTGCCCCAGGTCGGTCCCATTTAAAGTACAGTACCTGACTATGTGTCCTGGCTGGCTGCAACGGCTGCAAATCGGCTGTCCATCCTCGGTGTAACGGTCAGCGGGCCACCCTCTGAACGACGGGATCCTCCTCTGTCGACGCCACGGGACATCCTCCGGACTGGAAGCCAGCTTGATTGGTCTTGATGGTTTCACCTGCAACGACTGTACGGTCCTGGTCAATGCAGCCACACTCTTGGTTAATTCTTGGACCTGATGGTGCAGGTTGGCAGGCTGGGATGGATTTAGGGCCTGCGCATCAGCCCCCACAAGGTCTGTGGGGTAGGGCGCCGCCTCCTGGTGGTAAGTGATGGCAGAGCGCCGGGAAACTACAGCGCCACCTGGTGCGGGTTCTCGGAGCACCCGGATGGCCCTATCTTTGAACTGCGCAAAAGTCAAATCGGGGTTCTGTAGGGCCATGAGGCGCAGCTGGGTTCTGTGGGCGCTGGACAGCAGACCTTCTATGAACTGGTCAGTCAACAGTTTATCGGTGTCCTGCACGCTACCAGGGTCAGCTTGTTTAATTGCTCCCAGAGCTTCTTGCAGGTTCAAGGCATAGTCTCTGATACTATCTTGGGCTCGCTGCTTACAGCCATAGAACCTCATTTCTGCTGAGGTACAGGTATCAAAGGTACTCCGCAGCCGGGTCAGAATGTCCTTTACAGTCCTTTTGTCCTCATCTGACCATGATTTCACTTCCCGCTGGGCTGCATCGGTGAGCTGCCCCGTCAGAATGCTCACTTTCTGTTCTTCTGTCAGGGGATAAACTTTAAATAAACTGTGCAGTCTTTCCTTAAAGTCAGTTAATGTAGGGGATTCCCCTGAGTATTGGGGCAGCCAGGCCGCTCCGGGGATATAGGGCATGGAGAACGGCATCACCGCTGCTGCAGCCACGCTGGTGGTAGAAGGTCCCTCCACATCCGTCATCTTCCTCCCCCCTTGTTAACCGTGGCCTACCTTCCGTTGGTCCTCTTCCGTAGGCCGCGGCTCCGCTGGTGCTGCTCCGGGCGAGGACCTTGCGTCGCGTCCTGGTGACGTCAGCGTCGCTCTCTCCCCTTCCAGGACCTTGCGCGAGCCCCACTGGTCAGGGTGAGTGTGAAGGCCTACCGTTCTCTCTCTGCCCTTGCTGACTATCCCCCCCCTTTCGTGGTATGATAGCCCACGTCCTTGAGCTGGCCGTGTACTTCGCCTGTATGGCTTGCGACCCGGGCCTTAGGTACCTGTTACTTCTCCGTGCTGTACTGGTCCCTCTGTGTGGCGGAGCCTCCAGGCTTCTTAGGCCAAGGAACCTGAAATCCCTTGCGGGTAGGTTATCTGCTGCAGGGCTTGCAACCCTGACAGCCTCGGACCCCAATGTTCGGTGGTGATTCTCTCAGCCAGGACCGGCTCTCGTCGCCTCTGTCCCTGGCTCGCAGCTTCTCCTCTGCCTCACGGACTCCTTGGCTACAGCTGAACTGTCCCTCCTTCTCTGGGACTAGTCTCAGTCCTGAGCTAGGTCGTCCAGTTCTCTCTAACCCTGCCCCCAGTACCAGCTTTTATAGGGGCAGCCAGCTCCCCCTACTGGCCTGGGACAGGAGGTGCTGCATGTTAATGGTCCCTGACCAGGGAACCTCCCTCCTGCTCTCAGACTCAGCCTTTAATATTTGTGGCATCCAGGCCTGGGGTGACACACTTACATTACTAGTGAACGCTAATTGCAGCATTCTTACTGGATTGTTGGTATAAGCCCTGGTGGTCTAGGGTAGCAAAGAGGGTGGGATGTTTATATAAGCCCTGGTGGTCTAGGGTAGCAAAGATGCTGGGATTTTGGTATAATCCCTGGTGGTCTGGGGCAGCAAAGTGGGTGGAATGTTGGTATAAGCGCTGGAGGTCTAGGGTAAGCAAAGAGGGTGGAATGTTGGTATAAGCCCTGGTGGTCTAGGGTAAGCAAAGAGGGTGGAATGTTGGTATAAGCCCTGGTGGTCTAGGGTAAGCAAAGAAGGTGGGATGTTTATATAAGCCCTGGTGGTCTAGGGTAGCAAAGATGCTGGGATGTTGGTATAATCCCTGGTGGTCTAGGGCAGCAAAGTGGTTGGAATGTTGGTATAAGCCCTGGTGGTCTAGGGTAAGCAAAGAGGGTGGAATGTTAGTATAAGCCCTTGTGGTCTAGGGTAGCAAAGATGGTGGGATGTTGGTATAAGCCCTGGTGGTCTAGGGCAGCAAAGTGGGTGGGATATTGGTATAAGCCCTGGTGGTCTAGGGTAGCAAAGATGCTGGGATGTTGGTATAATCCTTGGTGGTCTAGGGCAGCAAAATGGATGGAATGTTGGTATAAGCCCTGGTGGTCTAGGGTAAGCAAAGAGGGTGGAATGTTGGTATAAGTCCTGGTGGTCTAGGGTAAGCAAAGAGGGTAGAATGCTGGTATAAGCCCTGGTGGTCTAGGGTAAGCAAAGAGGGTGGAATGTTGGTATAAGCCCTGGTGGTCTAGGGTAAGCAAAGAGGGTGAAATGTTGGTATAAGCGCTGGTGGTCTAGGGTAAGCAAAGAGGGTGGAATATTGGTATAAGCCCTGGTGGTCTAGGGTAAGCAAAGAGGGTGAAATGTTGGTATAAGCCCTGGTGGTCTAGGGTAAGCAAAGAGGGTGGAATGTTGGTATAAGCCCTGGTGGTCTAGGTTAAGCAAAGAGGGTGAAATGTTGATATAAGCCCTGGTGGTCTAGGGTAAGCAAAGAGGGTGGAATGTTGGTATAAGCCCTGGTGGTCTAGGGTAAGCAAAGAGGGTGAAATGTTGGTATAAGCCCTGGTGGTCTAGGGTAGCAAAGATGGTGGGATGTTGGTATAAGCCCTGGTGGTCTAGGGCAGCAAAGTGGGTGGGATATTGGTATAAGCCCTGGTGGTCTAGGGTAGCAAAGATGCTGGGATGTTGGTATAATCCTTGGTGGTCTAGGGCAGCAAAGTGGATGGAATGTTGGTATAAGCCCTGGTGGTCTAGGGTAAGCAAAGAGGGTGGAATGTTGGTATAAGCCCTGGTGGTCTAGGGTAAGCAAAGAGGGTGGAATGTTGGTATAAGCCCTGGTGGTCTAGGGTAAGCAAAGAGGGTGGAATGTTGGTATAAGCCCTGGTGGTCTAGGGTAAGCAAAGAGGGTGAAATGTTGGTATAAGCCCTGGTGATCTAGGGTAAGCAAAGAGGGTGGAATGTTGGTATAAGCCCTGGTGGTCTAGGGTAAGCAAAGAGGGTGGAATGTTGGTATAAGCCCTGGTGGTCTAGGGTAAGCAAAGAGGGTGAAATCTTGATATAAGCCCTGGTGGTCTAGGGTAAGCAAAGAGGGTGGAATGTTGGTATAAGCCCTGGTGGTCTAGGGTAAGCAAAGAGGGTGAAATGTTGGTATAAGCCCTGGTGGTCTAGGGTAAGCAAAGAGGGTGAAATGTTGGTATAAGCCCTGGTGGTCTAGGGTAAGCAAAGAGGGCAGAATGTTGGTATAAGCCCTGGTGGTCTAGGGTAAGCAAAGAGGGTGGAATGTTGGTATAAGCCCTGGTGGTCTAGGGTAAGCAAAGAGGGCAGAATGTTGATATAAGCCCTGGTGGTCTAGGGTAAGCAAAGAGGGTGGAATGTTGGTATAAGCCCTGGTGGTCTAGGGTAAGCAAAGAGGGTGAAATCTTGATATAAGCCCTGGTGGTCTAGGGTAAGCAAAGAGGGTGGAATGTTGGTATAAGCCCTGGTGGTCTAGGGTAAGCAAAGAGGGTGGAATGTTGGTATAAGCCCTGGTGGTCTAGGGTAAGCAAAGAGGGCAGAATGTTGGTATAAGCCCTGGTGGTCTAGGGTAAGCAAAGAGGGTGGAATGTTGGTATAAGCCCTGGTGGTCTAGGGTAAGCAAAGAGGGCAGAATGTTGGTATAAGCCCTGGTAGTAAAAGGTAGCAGAGAGGGTGGGATGTTGGTATAAGCATTCTCAAAAGAGAACCATATTAAATTTAGTAAAGTTTCGGATAACCCCTTTGGAGTCGTCCACCTTTAGAGACAATTTATTTGACTTAAATGCATGTATTTGGGGCTAGGAATCACTATTTTCATTACAAATTGTGCATTGTTTTGCTTTTGGCTCTTTGTTTTCCTGCACATTTAACTTTGATGTGATCTGCGGTCATAAATCAGCGGAGAGGAGTTCAGAAAAAGACAGATAGAAGAGTTAAAAACTCCAGCAAGACCGTCACAGCGAGCTCACTGACGGATCCTCAATTAACTTATTCTGCAGCCATAGACAATGTAACACAATGGAAGGGAATGAAAACCAATTGGAAAATGAATTTTAGCCAAAAATACATTCATGTAAGTAAGAAAAAAAATTGTCCCCCGAAGATGGATAATCTGTTTCCAGTTTTATGGGAATCAGTTATGAACAGTAACACCAGTGATACGTTTCTGTGGATGTCTAGGAGGGTGAGCGGTAACTCGGCTCCGTAGGTGGGGTAATGTTTGTATTCTGCAGTTGGGTTTTGAGTTGGATAAGTATCTTGTACTTTACTTACACAAACAGAGTCACATTCCACAATGCATGATCCGATTCATGTAAAGACTGGAAATCTTGTGTAATGCTGCTCACCCAATGAGAACGGATACTTATGTGACATAATGGTTGATTCATTAGGTTAAAGCTGTGCCAACCATTGTACCTGGTGCCAACCAGTGGGTAGAACATTCCTCAGCATTGTCCCAGAACAGCGATCCCGGCCGGGCATCCACTCCTCGGTACATTGCTGAGATCATCATCTCTGATGGATCTGCAAGGTGTAAAGGTGAATAGATGAGTCAGGTCACTATCATCCAGAACAAACTATTGGCCTCACCTCAACAAAATGTTCATATTTTCTGTGTGAAATAAAGTACAGCTGCTGGAAAACTACAACTCTCAGCATTCCCTGAATAGAGAGCCCAACTGGTTGAGAAGCAGAATTAGTTTTGGAGGCATTTTCCTTATACTACCTTCATACACACCTTTTTGTGTTTGCAAAAAAACAAACAAACAAGAAATTCATTGTTATTTTCTCTAACAAACTTTTTTTTGATGCACTTTTTCATATTTACAAATATATACCGATGTATATGGAAGCGAGGTGCTACACAGGAATTACTGCAAAGTAGAATGAAGAAAAAATTGTACCTCTAAAAATGTTGCTTTAGCCCCAATTTTTTTTATTTTGCAAGAGGTAACACCAAAAAGTAGACCCCACAGTTTGATACCCACTTTGCTACGAGCGCAGCGATACCCCACATGTAGTCAAAATGTTCTGTTTGGACAAACGGCAGGTGTCAGAGCGGAAGGAGCAATATTTGAATTTTGGAACACAATTTTGGCTGAAAGAGACGGTGGGCGACGTGTCACATTGGCAGGGCCCCTTAGGTGCTTAAACAGCAGAAACCCCACATAACTGACCCCATTTTGGAAACTACACCGCTCAAGGATTTTATCCAGGATTATAGTGAGCATTTGAACCCACTGGTACCACACAGAATTTGATAACATTAGGTCGTCATATTGAATATGTCATCATATCGTCATCCAAGTGCAGTCCCATATGCGCCAGCTCACACAATGGAGAAGATGGAGAAATTAAGTTCTCCATCTTTTCCACACCTGTGGTGGATTCTCACATAGTCACAGTAGCATGACACTCAGCTCATGCCCGCAGCAGAGTTTGAGCCGAGGGTCATTCGCATATAGCATCCAATTCTCTCATAACCTCCGTTCCTCCCAAGACCTCCTTCTTTCCTCCACACTTATTCTTTCCTCACCCAATCGCCTCCAATGCTTCTCCCGAATATCCCCTATCCACTGGAATTCTGTGCCTCAACACATCCGATTATTTGCCGCATTTGGATCCTTCAGATGGAACCTGAAAACCCATCTCTTCAAGAAAGCTTACCACTAGTGATGAGCGAGTATGTTCTGTTAACCCTTTCGGCGAGTATGCTCGGGCGAGCACCGAGTATTTACAGCTGCTCGGTGTTATGTTTGAATCACTCCCGTGTGCGTGATTTGCGACTGTTTGACAGCTTTAATACATGTGAGGAATGTGTAAGAAATAGACATTCCTCACATGTATTAAAGCTGTCAAACAGTCGCAAATCATGCACACGGGAGCGATTCAACCATATCACCGAGCAGCTGTAACTACTCGGTGCTTGCCCGAGCATACTCGCCGAAAGGGTTAACCGAACATACTCGCTCATCACTACTTACCACCTGCAATGGCCACACTGCCTCCTCACCACCACTGGAGCTGCCGCCTCACCACCACCGGAGCTGCCACCTCACCACCACCGGAGCTGCCACCTCACCACCACCGGAGCTGTTGCCTCACCACCACCGGAGCTGGTGGAACCCCCCAACCTACTGTCTCCTTCCCCACCATCCTGTAGAATGTAAGCCCGCAAGGACAGGGTCGTCTTCCCTCTGTACCGGTCTATCATTGTTTGTTTACTGTAAGTGATATCTGTATTTAGTATGTAACCCCTTCTCATGTACAGCACCATGGAATCAATAGCGCTATATAAATAAATAATAATAATAATATTTTTTCTGGATTCAAGTGCATTGAGTTGCAAAGAGTTCTGATTTTGGTGCATCTGAATTTTTTCTTAAATGCGTAGAGAATTCGATTATCTTCTCTGCTCATCTTTATCGAACAGTAAGGATTGCTTAATAACTTTTTCGTTTCTGCGATTGTTCCCTTGCTTTTTTCACTTTTTTGCAGTTTGATTATTTCTTCCTTTTTGCTCCAGTTACAGTTTAAGCTTTATTTTATTTTCTGTAGTTTACACCACAATGGAGTTGTCCAAACTTTGCTGGATAGGAGATAACTTGATCTCTGGGTGGATAAACGCAGTCCTATAGACAATAATGGAGTCGTGGGGTCTATATTCGGCCCATCGCTCTTATTAAATAGGGCATTTTAGAGCCCAGTTCCTAAGAAAGATGCCAGTCCCAGTGGTCAGATTCTTAGCTATCAGCAAGCTATTATCTATCCCATGTATAGGTGATAACTTGCTAAGTAAGAAAAACCCCATTAACGCTTATCCTCCTCCCTGCTGCTGGCGGACCTCTTGTATTTTACTGTACTGTTGTAATGTCTTTAGGTGCATGTAGTCTCTGGTATAATTGCTCAATTTCTAATAAAACATGCACTGGAATACACATCCAGCCCTTTGGAAATATCCTTTTTAAATATGTGTCAGATGACACACCCTTGGACTGAAAACAAAGACTTCTGCTACCAACATGTTATATTAAAGGGAATCTTGTCAGTAGGATCTACTCACCTAAGCTTTATGGTCATGTAGGTCATAGGAAGATGAATAAAGTGATACCTTGATAGCTGTGATGCGATGTCTTATTCCAGAGAAATGCATGTTTTTTTCTTAATATGTAAATTAGCTGTTCAGATCTATGGGCCGGACATAGATCTAACCCAGAATCTGCCTCCGGAGCTTGTTTTAAATGAATCGGGCGTTATCAGTGTGACATGATCTCCCTGCACTATGACTCTCTGTTCTGCTTTAAGCTTGCGGTCTACAGAACAGGAGGTGGTGTGTCAGCGTAAGCACAGGATTTCAGAGTCCCACGCTGGGACTGTGATGTCCTGTGCATGCAATGACAGAGCGCTTTGCAGGGTGGGCTTGTCAGGATCCTGGATTAGGTGAGTATAGGATGTTTTTTATTTTGTTTAAAACATGTGGTGGGACTGTGAAGGCATCATAAAGTATTGGGAACACTCATACAATGTATGGACCACTGTGGGGGGCCCCCTCATACAATGTAGGGACTACTGTGGGAGGCCCCCTCATACAATGTAGGGACTACTTTGGAGGGCCCCCTCATGCAATGTATGGACTACTGTGGGGGGGCCATTATACAATATGGGAGTGAATATGGGGGCCATTATACAGTGTGAGAGCTAATATGGGGGCCATTATACAGCATGGGAGGTAATGCGGGAGCCACTAAACAGTTTGGAGCCTATATTGGGGGCCATTATACAACGTGGGGACTTCTGTGGTGGCCATTATACAGTGTTTAGCTACTGCGGGGGCCATTATACAGTTTGAAGGCTACTATGGGGGCAATCATACAATGTGGGGGCCTATATACAGTGTGGGACCTACTGTGGGGGGCTTTCATAAACTGTGTGTGCCATTATACAGTGTCGGGACTACTTTGGGGGCACAAAGGAGACATTTTACAATGTAAGGGGCACAGTGGTGGCATTATTATATGGGGGGCAGTAAAAGGAGCTCTGTTTTTGTACCACACAGCAGGTACAGTAAGAGGATGAGGAGTTTGTGCAGGTTGGGAATAGATGGGGACGGTGCTGGAAATGGGAGAAGTCAGATCTGTCTTTGTTGTAATCTCTCGTGGCCGGAGAAGTTGTTGTGTGGGTCTGGGCCAGATGGAAAAGACGGGAAAAATAAATTACTCCATCAGAAAGAACATCATCTGTATGTCACTATCTGTAACTGTACTGCAATCTTCTATATATTCTACAGCACTGGTATCTACCACTATATGTCACCATATGGCATTAATATCAGTGTTGGTTATTTTTCGGTTACAGTAGGGTCACCTGCCGAGGTTCCCCAATACCCACAATTAGTCTGTGCCACCATAGTTGTTTCGCCCCCTCCGAGCTGAACCCATAGCTACTCCTCTGAATAGGAGATAACTTTCGATTCTGAAATATCCCTTTAAAATGAAAAACACTGAACCAAAAGCTCACCCCAAGATGGCACAAAAGCTATCAAATAATAAAATCGCTTTAAAATTTTTCAAAGATGAAAGTTAAAAAGAGGTTAAAAAAATAGAAACAAAGAACTGTAAAAACATAAAAACTATGTAGCACATCAGCCTCTTCAATAAAGAAAAGTTAACATGTAACCCAATACTGATCTGCATGCCCGCAGGCTGTCGCTGTGGCACCGCTGCCCTCATGATCCTGGCACGAGGGCAGAACAGCTGCAGAGAATCCCATGAAGCAATGGGAGGATGATTCACTGCCATGAAATGCATTACATCCGCTGGCCGTGGGTGAGCTCGCATCTCACCCTGTTGTACCGTAATTCAGCGTGTCGCTCGCTGACAATGTATGTTTTCTTCTATAAAATGTCTTTCATCTTCAGTAAACTGTGATTTCTATGAGCACATCATCCCGATGACAAGCAAAGCTACTCGATTTTCCATCACTAATGCATAAAGTTTCAGATCGTCCCTAGAGAAAAATACAAAGTTGGTCGCAGCCTCCTAAAGAAGTGAAATAAATGACTTTTTATATATATATATTTTATTACTGCCATATTTACTATGATTATACAGTGGTGGCTTGAAAGTTTGTGAACTCTTCAAAACTTTACATATTTCTGACCAAAAACTAAATGAGATTTCCGCACAAGTCCTACAAATAGATAAAGAGAGGCAAAGACAAAAAAAAATCGATTTTGTAATTTTTCATTGAGGAAAATAAACCTTTTTCACTGTGAAGATCTGAGGTCGTGGGTTGTCATAATCACCTAGGCAGGTTAATAATGTAACTATTTTTATTCCTTATGACGCGCCCCCTGGGCCATGTTCAGGGGATACCCGGAGCCGGATCTGGATAGGGGTAGTAGTCCTTGTGGCGGTGACCCGGTCCGTGCCCAGGGTGTCAAACTAAGTGGCAGTCTATGGCAGTAGATGTTAAATTGATCGACTACGCCACCCGTTGATCGCGACTCTGAAGCCGCCGCTGCAGAACAGTCCGCTGAGGCTGGTGGTATATCAGTGCAGCTTTGTTGGTATAACCCCCAACGGGAGGAGTATGGCCTCAGGGCAGTGTTTGTGGGAAAGGAAGATGTGGGTGTCCCAGGACTGATGGTGCCGGTGCGGTAATCAACACAGAGACGTGAAGTGCGGTTTCCAAGCTTTACTCACTGTTGTTGTTCCGGTCACTTCGGCCAGCAGTGACCACCCGAGCCGTGCTGCATCCACCAGGTCAAGGACTCGGCCAACCCCCAGGTATCTCTAGAGCGTGGTCCAGAGCTCCCCTCTCTGCCTTTCTACCGGCCGTCCCCACCAGGGATCCACCTTTGTCCGGCTCCCTCGGGCCTCTTGATGGTGAAACCTTTCCCGGCTTCCCTGACCCTATGCGTGGTCTGCCTTTCTGAAGGATGTGGTGGGGGGTCGTGCCAAAGCTTGGCCGCGACCTCCGGTTCCTGGTTAAGGATTATTCGCCTCTGCCAGCTTGGGATCCGGTACCTCACTGTGCCAACCCTTCACCCTTTTTGGTCACTCATGGGTTCTCAGGGCTCCCTCTCTTCTTGTGCCTCTGGGCCCTTCTGTCTCCTTCTTCCTGAAGCCTGGCTCTGGAGCTGGGCCCAGCCGGAGCCACAGCTCCCTGTCAGCCCTCTTGGCTGAGCTCCTCTCTGAACTCACTCTCCTGACAGACTGACCCTGTCTCCAGATGGTGCCCACCATATATACTCCCTCTATGTGTGAGCCCAGGTGACTAGCACCCAATGGGCTCCTACCTCTATCTCCAGAAGCCCTCCCCTATCTGTCCCTACACTACTGGGATGTTCCACCCCCCTCCCCACTCCAGCCAGGGACAGACACTGTCGTACCTGCACATTCACCTAGTGGGAGTACCATTGATCTGTCCCCCGGAAATGGGGTGAATATAGTGCATGCAGCCTACTGAGCTCAGTCCCACACTCTATCCTTACCCGGGAGTGGAATACCACACCTCTGGGTTGAGGTGCAATACCCCTGTAGCAACCGAGCCCTCAGGGTGCTACACTTACGTCCACGGTCTTACAGTAGTTCCGGGTAGATGGTCACAATGCAATGTCCCCAGTCCACAAGATCCCAAGCCGGGATTGATAGTTACATTGCCCCTCTACCAGGTGATACCCACTGTCTCCCAAATTTTGGTATCTCCTGCTGTTACAGTCTGCAGTCACAGCCTATGTTCCTCCAGACGATGGATACCACGACCTTACCACGTGTATCCAGCTCCAGCCAGCAACAACCCTCCTTT
The DNA here is from genome assembly GCF_046119375.1 of Phyllobates terribilis. Lineage (NCBI taxonomy): Eukaryota > Metazoa > Chordata > Amphibia > Anura > Dendrobatidae > Phyllobates > Phyllobates terribilis. The sequence goes on from NW_027362764.1 coordinate 753,737,146, forward strand.
TCTTCGTCATTGTCCTAAATACCCCAAGTCGCCCCTCCAGAATTGAGCCTGGCCCTCGGGAAACATCCCCCCAAAGCTAACTGTGCCTTGGTGGAGGTATTTTACTGACGCCGAGCCCCATCACCTGGGACTGAATGTGAGACCCCCTGTGGTGAAGGCTTTACTGGGTCTACTACCACTACATTTTTCTTCAGAATTTGCTGGTATAATTGAGAATTCATTGTTCCATTAATGATGGGAAGCCGTCTTGTCATGTCCTAGTTTTTATACTGTAATGCTGTGGTTTTTTTTTTCCAAACAAATTACTTCTTATTTAAACCAAAAAACTCAATTTTGGGCTCAACCATCCACAAAACAAACTTCCAAGTGCCTTGAAGCTAGAGCAGGTTTCTTAAGCAAACTGCAGACGGCCAGCAGTACTTGTTTTGAAGAGCAGTGGCTTTCTCCTTGCAACATTGCCATGCACACCACTGTTGTCCAGTGTCCTTCTAGGTGGTAGACTCATTAAAATTGGGTAATGTGAGAAAGGCCTTTAGTTGTTTACAAATTACCCTGAGTTCCATTTCGACATTGCTGACTATTATACGCCTCGCTCTTGGAGTAATCTTTGTTTGTCGAGCAATACTTGGGTGAGTAATATGGTCATGAAATTCCTGCTCTTGTGATTAATCTGCTTAATTGTGGATTGGTGGAGTCCAAACACTTTAAAAATGGTTGTGTAACCTTTTTCAGCAGGACGAACATCAATAACTCTTCTTCTGGGGTCCTAAAAAATCTTATATATTTTTAGACATGAAAGGCAGTATTATAGACATTTTCTTATTCTATATAGGATGACAGTATTATAGTAGTTATATTCTTGTACATAGAGGGCAGTATTATAGTAGTTATATTCTTCTACATAGAGGCAGTATTATAGTAGTTATATTCTTGTACATAGGGGCAGTATTATAGTAGTTATATTCTTGTACATAGGAGCAGTATTATAGTAGTTATATTCTTGTACATTGGGGCAGTATTATAGTAGTTATATTCTTGTACATAGGAGCAGTATTATAGTAGTTATATTCTTGTACATAGGGGCAGTATTATAGTAGTTATATTCTTGTACATAGCAGCAGTATTATAGTAGTTATATTCTTGTATATAGGAGCAGTATTATAGTAGTTATATTCTTGCACATAGGGAGCAGTATTATAGTAGTTATATTCTTGTACATAGAAGCAGTATTATAGTAGTTATATTCTTGTACATAGCAGCAGTATTATAGTAGTTATATTCTTGTACATAGGGGCAGTGTTATAGTAGTTATATTCTTGTACATAGGGGCAGTATTATAGCAGTTATATTCTTGTATATAGGGGCAGTATTATAGTAGTTATATTCTTGTACATAGGACCAGTATTATAGTAGTTATATTCTTGTACATAGCAGCAGTATTATAGTAGTTATATTCTTGTACATAGCAGCAGTATTATAGTAGTTATATTCTTGTACATAGGGGCAGTATTATAGTAGTTATATTCTTGCACATAGGGAGCAGTATTATAGTAGTTATATTCTTGTACATAGTAGCAGTATTATAGTAGTTATATTCTTGTACATAGCAGCAGTATTATAGTAGTTATATTCTTGTACATAGGAGCAGTATTATAGTAGTCATATTCTTGTACATAGCAGTATTATAGTAGTTATATTCTTGTACATAGCAGCAGTATTATAGTAGTTATATTCTTGTATATAGGAGCAGTATGATAGTAGTTATATTCTTGTACATAGGAGCAGTATCATAGTAGTTATATTTTTGTACATAGGAGGCAGTATTATAGTAGTTATATTCTTGTTCATAGGAGCAGTATTATAGTAGTTATATTCTTGTACATAGGAGCAGTATTATAGTAGTTATATTCTTGTACATAGGGGCATTATTATAGTAGATATATTCTTGTATATAGGAGCAGTATGATAGTAGTTATATTCTTGTACATAGGAGCAGTATTATAGTAGTTATATTCTTGTACATAGGAGGCAGTATTATAGTAGTTATATTCTTGCACATAGGCAGCAGTATTATAGTAGTTATATTCTTGTACATAGTAGCAGTATTATAGTAGTTATATTCTTGTACATGGGGCAGTTTTATAGTAGTTATATTCTTGTACATAGGGGGCAGTATTATAGTAGTTATATTCTTGTACATAGGAGGCAGTATTAGAGTAGTCATATTCTTGTACATAGGAGGCAGTATTATAGTAGTTATATTCTTGTACATAGGAGCAGTATTATAGTAGTTATATTCTTGTACATAGGAGCAGTATTATAGTAGTTATATTCTTGTACATAGGAGCAGTATTATAGTAGTTATATTCTTGTACATAGGTTGCAGTTTTATAGTAGTTATATTCTTGTACATAGGGGCAATATTATAGTAGTTATATTCTTGTACATATGGGCAGTATTATAGTAGTTGTATTCTTGTACATAGGAGCAGTATCATAGTAGTTATATTCTTGTACATAGGGAGCAGTATTATAGTAGTTATATTCTTGTACATGGGAGGCTGTATTATAGTAGTCATATTTTTGTACTTAGGAGGCAATATTATAGTAGTTATATTCTTGTACATAGGGAGCAGTATTATAGTAGTTATATTCTTGTACATAGGAGCAGTATTATAGTAGTTATATTCTTGTACATAGGAGCAGTATTATAGTAGTTATATTCTTGTACATAGGAGCAGTATTATAGTAGTTATATTCTTGTACATAGGGGGCAGTTTTATAGTAGTTATATTCTTGTACATAGGGGCAGTATTATAGTAGATATATTCTTGTACATTGGGGCAGTATTATAGTAGTTATATTCTTGTACATAGGAGCAGTATTATAGTAGTTATATTCTTGTACATAGGGGCAGTATTATAGTAGTTATATTCTTGTACATAGCAGCAGTATTATAGTAGTTATATTCTTGTATATAGGAGCAGTATTATAGTAGTTATACTCTTGCACATAGGGAGCAGTATTATAGTAGTTATATTCTTGTACATAGAAGCAGTATTATAGTAGTTATATTCTTGTACATAGCAGCAGTATTACAGTAGTTATATTCTTGTACATAGGGGCAGTGTTATAGTAGTTATATTCTTGTACATAGGGGCAGTATTATAGCAGTTATATTCTTGTATATAGGGGCAGTATTATAGTAGTTATATTCTTGTACATAGGAGCAGTATTATAGTAGTTATATTCTTGTATACAGGACCAGTATTATAGTAGTTATATTCTTGTACATAGCAGCAGTATTATAGTAGTTATATTCTTGTACATAGCAGCAGTATTATAGTAGTTATATTCTTGTACATAGGGGCAGTATTATAGTAGTTATATTCTTGTATACAGGACCAGTATTATAGTAGTTATATTCTTGTACATAGCAGCAGTATTATAGTAGTTATATTCTTGTACATAGCAGCAGTATTATAGTAGTTATATTCTTGTACGTAGGAGCAGTATTATAGTAGTCATATTCTTGTACATAGCAGTATTATAGTAGTTATATTCTTGTACATAGCAGCAGTATTATAGTAGTTATATTCTTGTATATAGGAGCAGTATGATAGTAGTTATATTCTTGTACATAGGAGCAGTATCATAGTAGTTATATTTTTGTACATAGGAGTCAGTATTATAGTAGTTATATTCTTGTTCATAGGATCAGTATTATAGTAGTTATATTCTTGTACATAGGAGCAGTGTTATAGTAGTTATATTCTTGTACATAGGGGCATTATTATAGTAGATATATTCTTGTATATAGGAGCAGTATGATAGTAGTTATATTCTTGTACATAGGAGCAGTATTATAGTAGTTATATTCTTGTACATAGGAGGCAGTATTATAGTAGTTATATTCTTGCACATAGGCAGCAGTATTATAGTAGTTATATTCTTGTACATAGCAGCAGTATTATAGTAGTTATATTCTTGTACACGGGGCAGTTTTATAGTAGTTATATTCTTGTACATAGGGGGCAGTATTATAGAAGTTATATTCTTGTACATAGGAGGCAGTATTAGAGTAGTCATATTCTTGTACATAGGAGGCAGTATTATAGTAGTTATATTCTTGTACATAGGAGCAGTATTATAGTAGTTATATTCTTGTACATAGGAGCAGTATTATAGTAGTTATATTCTTGTACATAGGAGCAGTATTATAGTAGTTATATTCTTGTACATAGGGGGCAGTTTTATAGTAGTTATATTCTTGTACATAGGGGCAATATTATAGTAGTTATATTCTTGTACATATGGGCAGTATTATAGTAGTTGTATTCTTGTACATAGGAGCAGTATCATAGTAGTTATATTCTTGTACATAGGGAGCAGTATTATAGTAGTTATATTCTTGTACATGGTAGGCTGTATTATAGTAGTCATATTTTTGTACTTAGGAGGCAGTATTATAGTAGTTATATTCTTGTACATAGGGAGCAGTATTATAGTAGTTATATTCTTGTACATAGGGAGCAGCATTATAGTAGTTATATTCTTGTACATGGGAGGCAGTATTATAGTAGTCATATTTTTGTACTTAGGAGGCAGTATTATAGTAGTTATATTCTTGTACATAGGGGCAGTTTTATAGTAGTTATATTCTTGTACATAGGAGGCAGTATTATAGAAGTCATATTCTTGTACATAGGAGGCAGTATTATAGTAGTTATATTCTTGTACATAGGAGCAGTATTATAGTAGTTATATTCTTGTACATAGGAGCAGTATTATAGTAGTTATATTCTTGTACATAGGAGCAGTATTATAGTAGTTATATTCTTGTACGTAGGGGGTAGTTTTATAGTAGTTATATTCTTGTACATAGGGGCATTATTATAGTAGTTATATTCTTGTACATAGGGGGCAGTATTATAGTAGTTATATTCTGTACATAGGGGTCAGTATTATAGTAGTTATAATCTTGTACATAGGGGGCAGTATTATCATAGTTATATTCTTGTACATAGGGACAGTATTATAGTAGTTATATTCTTGTACATAAGGGCATTATTATAGTAGTTATATTCTTGTACATAGGGGGCAGTATTATAGTAGTTATATTCTTGTACATAGGGAGTAGAATTATAGTAGTTATATTCTTGTTCATAGAGGGCAGTATTATAGTAGTTATATTCTTGTACATAGGAGCAGTATTATAGCAGTTATATTCTTGTACATAGGAGCAGTATTATAGCAGTTATATTCTCGTACATAGGGGGCAGTATTATAGTAGTTATATTCTTGTACATAGGGGGCAGTATTATCATAGCTATATTCTTGTACATAGGGACAGTATTATAGTAGTTATATTATTGTATATAGGAGCAGTATGATAGTAGTTATATTCTTGTACATAGGAGCAGTATTATAGTAGTTATATTCTTGTACATAGGAGGCAGTATTATAGTAGTTATATTCTTGCACATAGGGAGCAGTATTATAGTAGTTATATTCTTGTACATAGTAGCAGTATTATAGTAGTTATATTCTTGTACATAGCAGCAGTATTATAGTAGTTATATTCTTGTACACAGGGCAGTTTTATAGTAGTTATATTCTTGTACATAGGGGGCAGTATTATAGTAGTTATATTCTTGTACATAGGAGGCAAGTATTATAGTAGTCATATTCTTGTACATAGGAGGCAGTATTATAGTAGTTATATTCTTGTACATAGGAGCAGTATTATATTAGTTATATTCTTGTACATAGGAGCAGTATTATAGTAGATATATTCTTGTACATAGGAGCAGTATTATAGTAGTTATATTCTTGTACATAGGGGGCAGTTTTATAGTAGTTATATTCTTGTACATAGGGGCAATATTATAGTAGTTATATTCTTGTACATATGGGCAGTATTATAGTAGTTGTATTCTTGTACATAGGAGCAGTATCATAGTAGTTATATTCTTGTACATAGGGAGCAGTATTATAGTAGTTATATTCTTGTACATGGTAGGCTGTATTATAGTAGTCATATTTTTGTACTTAGGAGGCAGTATTATAGTAGTTATATTCTTGTACATAGGGAGCAGTATTATAGTAGTTATATTCTTGTACATAGGGAGCAGCATTATAGTAGTTATATTCTTGTACATGGGAGGCAGTATTATAGTAGTCATATTTTTGTACTTAGGAGGCAGTATTATAGTAGTTATATTCTTGTACATAGGGGCAGTTTTATAGTAGTTATATTCTTGTACATAGGAGGCAGTATTATAGAAGTCATATTCTTGTACATAGGAGGCAGTATTATAGTAGTTATATTCTTGTACATAGGAGCAGTATTATAGTAGTTATATTCTTGTACATAGGAGCAGTATTATAGTAGTTATATTCTTGTACATAGGGGGTAGTTTTATAGTAGTTATATTCTTGTACATAGGGGCATTATTATAGTAGTTATATTCTTGTACATAGGGGGCAGTATTATAGTAGTTATATTCTGTACATAGGGGTCAGTATTATAGTAGTTATAATCTTGTACATAGGGGGCAGTATTATCATAGTTATATTCTTGTACATAGGGACAGTATTATAGTAGTTATATTCTTGTACATAAGGGCATTATTATAGTAGTTATATTCTTGTACATAGGGGGCAGTATTATAGTAGTTATATTCTTGTACATAGGGAGTAGAATTATAGTAGTTATATTCTTGTTCATAGGGGGCAGTATTATAGTAGTTATATTCTTGTACATAGGAGCAGTATTATAGCAGTTATATTCTTGTACATAGGAGCAGTATTATAGCAGTTATATTCTCGTACATAGGGGGCAGTATTATAGTAGTTATATTCTTGTACATAGGGGGCAGTATTATCATAGCTATATTCTTGTACATAGGGACAGTATTATAGTAGTTATATTATTGTATATAGGAGCAGTATGATAGTAGTTATATTCTTGTACATAGGAGCAGTATTATAGTAGTTATATTCTTGTACATAGGAGGCAGTATTATAGTAGCTATATTCTTGCACATAGGGAGCAGTATTATAGTAGTTATATTCTTGTACATAGTAGCAGTATTATAGTAGTTATATTCTTGTACATAGCAGCAGTATTATAGTAGTTATATTCTTGTACACAGGGCAGTTTTATAGTAGTTATATTCTTGTACATAGGGGGCAGTATTATAGTAGTTATATTCTTGTACATAGGAGGCAAGTATTATAGTACTCATATTCTTGTACATAGGAGGCAGTATTATAGTAGTTATATTCTTGTACATAGGAGCAGTATTATATTAGTTATATTCTTGTACATAGGAGCAGTATTATAGTAGTTATATTCTTGTACATAGGAGCAGTATTATAGTAGTTATATTCTTGTACATAGGGGGCAGTTTTATAGTAGTTATATTCTTGTACATAGGAGCAGTATTATAGAAGTCATATTCTTGGACATAGGAGGCAGTATTATAGTAGTTATATTCTTGTACATAGGAGCAGTATTATAGTAGTTACATTCTTGTACATAGGAGCAGTATTATAGTAGTTATATTCTTGTACATAGGAGCAGTATTATAGTAGTTATATTCTTGTACATAGGCGGCAGTATTATAGTAGTTATATTCTTGCACATAGGAGCAGTATTATAGTAGTTACATTCTTGTACATAGGGGCAGTTTTATAATAGTTATATTCTTGTGCATAGGGGCAGTATTATAGTAGTTATATTCCTGTACATAGGGGCATTATTATAGTAATTATATTCTTGTACATAGGGGGCAGTATTATAGTAGTTATATTCTGTACATAGGGGGCAGTATTATAGTAGTTATATTCTTGTACATAGGGGGCAGTATTATCATAGTTATATTCTTGTACATAGAGACAGTATTATAGTAGTTATATTCTTGCACAGAGGAGCAGTATTATAGCAGTTATATTCTTGTACAGAGGAGCAGTATTATAGTAGTTATATTCTCGTACATAGGGGGCAGTATTATAGTAGTTATATTCTTGGACATAGGGGGCAGTATTATCATAGTTATATTCTTGTACATAGGGACAGTATTATAGTAGTTATATTCTTGTACATAGGAGCAGTATTATAGCAGTTATATTCTTGTACATAGGGGGCAGTATTATAGTAGTTATATTCTTGTACATAGGAGCAGTATTATAGCAGTTATATTCTTGTACATAGGAGCAGTATTATGGTAGTTATATTCTTTTACATAGGGAGCAGTATTATAGTAGTTATATTCTTGTACATAGGGAGCAGTATTATAGTAGTTATATTCTTGTACATAGGGGGCAGTATTATAGTAGTTATATTCTTGTACATAGGGACAGTATTATAGTAGTTATATTCTTGTACATAGGAGCAGTATTATAGCAGTTATATTCTTGCACATAGGAGCAGTATTATAGTAGTTATATTCTCGTACATAGGGGGCAGTATTATAGTAGTTATATTCTTGTTCATAGGGGGCAGTATTATCATAGTTATATTCTTGTACATAGGGACAGTATTATAGTAGTTATATTCTTGTACATAGAAGTATTATTATAGTAGTTATATTCTTGTACATAGGGGGCAGTATTATAGTAGTTATATTCTTGTACATAGGGGGCAGTATTATAGTAGTTATATTCTTGTACATAGGGGGCAGTATTATCATAGTTATATTCTTGTACATAGGGACAGTATTATAGTAGTTATATTCTTGTACATAGGAGTATTATTATAGTAGTTATATTCTTGTACAAAGGGGGCAGTATTATAGTAGTTATATTCTTGTACATAGGGGGCAGTATTATAGTAGTTATATTCTTGTACATAGGGGGCAGTATTATCATAGTTATATTCTTGTACATAGGGACAGTATTATAGTAGTTATATTCTTGTACATATGTGCAGTATTATAGCAGTTATATTCTTGTACATAGGGGGCAGTATTATAGTAGTTATATTCTTGTACATAGGGGGCAGTATTATCATAGTTATATTCTTGTACATAGGGACAGTATTATAGTAGTTATATTCTTGTACATAGGAGCAGTATTATAGCAGTTATATTCTTGTACATAGGAGCAGTATTATAGTAGCTATATTCTTGTACATAGGGGGCAGTATTATAGTAGTTATATTCTTGTTCATAGGAGCAGTATTATAGTAGTTATATTCTTGTACATAGGAGCGGTATTATCGTAGTTATATTCTTGTACATAGGAGCAGTATTATAGTAGTTATATTCTTGTACATAGGGACAGTATTATAGTAGTTATATTCTTGTACATAGGAGCAGTATTATAGTAGTTATATTCTTGTACATAGGGGCAGTATTATAGTAGTTATATTCTTGTACATAGGGACAGTATTATAGTAGTTATATTCTTGTACATAGGGGGCAGTATTATAGTAGTTATATGCTTGTACATAGGAGCAGTATTATAGTAGTTATATTCTTGTACATAGGAGCAGTATTATAGTAGTTATATTCTTGTACATAGGGGGCAGTATTATCATAGTTATATTCTTGTACATATTGACAGTATTATAGTAGTTATATTCTTGTACATAGGGGCAGTATTATAGCAGTTATATCCTTGTACATAGGAGCAGTATTAAACATCTGATCTCTCTCCCTTATCACAGCATAAGTCTCATGTGCAGGCTGAAGAAGAGACGAATCCACTGTATCCCCTCTTATCTTTTCCTCTTTTTGCTTTATGCAGTACAGTTACTCTGCTCTTGAATTGTGCTTCAAATTGCCAGAAAATGAAGAAGAAACTTTCCTCTATTACCATATATAACAATGTCAGTGGCATACTGCCATTGTCAGCAGGCTACGCAGATGCTTTGGGGCCCGTGAATCAGTTTTGCGTGGTGCCAATGCCAGCACGGACACCCTCGACCGTCATCACTAGTTCAACTGTATCGGCATTCTGGATGCCGAAACAGTTTAAAGCAGTGATTTAGGCTAAGTGCCCACGATGCAGAAATGCTGCATATTTTTTCCGCTTCTCCCTGGCAGGAAATACGCATGCGGATTTTACATGCGGTTTTCCCACCAGGTAGAAGCGTTTGTCAAGCATTTTTCACTTGCATTTCTGCATGCGGGTTATCAAACGCTTTTCCAAGCGATTTTAGCATCACTTGGAAAAGTGCTTGACAAATTGGTCACACTATATAAATCTATGCAACCGGCATATATAGTGTGACCAAGAAATAGTTTAAAAAAATGAATAAGAATGGCAAAAAACAAACATTATACTTACCTTCCGATGGCCCCCGGTCTCCTTCTCCGCTCCGTCCGGTGTGTTGGGCGGCTCACGGTTGTGTAAAAGGACCTGCCATGACGTCATTGAGTCGCGTGACCTGTCACATGACTAAATGACGTCATGTCAGGTCCTCTTTTTATACAGGTACCATGGCACCCGTGTCTGGAGAAGAGTCCCCTCTTCTCCAGACCCGGGTGCCATCTGCACATTGAATCGCTTAATATCCGCATGTGCACATGTAGTCATGCGGATATTAAGCGATTCAATGCAAGTCAATGACGGCCATTACGCTGCGTGTCCGCAAAATTAATGGACATGCTGCGTATTTTTCCGCAATGATAATCCGCAGTGAAAATTTCCGCAGCATGTGCATAGCACATGCGGATTTTCATTGGGGAACATGGGGCGCGTATTACCAAGCGTTTTCGCTGCAGAAATTCCGCGGCAAAAACGCTTGAAAAACGCATAGTGGGCACGCAGCCTTAGGCCTTAGGCATGACCTGTCACATGACTCAATAACGTCATGGCAGGTCCTTTTACATAACTGTGAGCCGCCCAACACCGGACGGAGCGGAGAAGGAGACTGCAGGCCATCGGAAGGTAAGTATAATGTTTATTTTTTACCATTCTTATTCTTTTTTTTTTAACTATTTCTTGGTCACACTATATATGCCGGTTGCATGGATTTATATAGTGTGACCAAGTTGTCAACCACTTTCCAAGTGATGCTAAAATCGCTTGGAAAAGAGCTTGATAACCCACATGCAGAAATGCATGTGAAGAACGCTTGACAAACGCTTCTACCTGGCGGGAAAAACGCATGTAAAATCTGCATGCGTTTTTGCTGCCAGGGAGAAGCGGAAAAAATATGCAGCATTTCTGCATTGTGGGCACATAGCCTTAGGAGGGAGCTTCAGCTGACACTTCCTCCTCCATCATTCTTCATCGACGTGTGACGTCTGAGTGTTATTATACTGCAGTATGTTGAACACTTTGAGGAGTGCATTATAATGTATGGAGGACTATGGGGAGTGCATTACACTATATGGAGGACTATGGGGAGTGTATTATACTATATGGAGGACTATGGAGAGTGCATTATATTATATGGAGGCCTATGGGGTGCATTATACTATATGGAGGACTGTGAGGTGCATTATACTATATGGAGGACTATGGGGAGTGCATTATACTATGTGGAGGACTATGGAAAGTGTATTATACTATATGGAGGACTATGGGAAGTGTATTATACTATATGGAGGATTATGGGGATTGTATTATAATATATGGAGGACTATGGGGAGTGTATTATACGTATGGAGGACTATGGGGAGTGCATTATACTATATGGAGGACTATGGGAGTGTATTATACTATATGGAGGACTATCCAAAGTTGACGCGCCCCCTGGGCCATATTCTTTAGGGGACTCTTCACCCGGGGATTGAATTTGGGTTCTCAGAGTCCTCTCTTTGTCCCCTCTGGGTCTTTCCTTCTCTGCTCCACTCTCTCTCTGCAGGCTCATCTGGACCTCTGCTTCTTGCTGACTCTGACAGACTGACCCTGATCTTTGATGGTGCCCACCTTATATACTCCCTCTATGTGTGAGCTCAGGTGACCAGCACCCAATGAGCTCCTATCTTTACCCAGGCTGCTCCCCCTATCTGCCCCTACACTACTTGGGATGTACCACCCACCCCCCCTCCCACTCCAGCCAGGAACAGACTCGGTCGTACCTGCACATTTCTAAGTGGGAGTACCGTCGGCCTGCTCCTCGGAAATGGGATGTGTGTAGTGCATGCAGCCTACCGAGCTCAGGTCCACACTCCATCCTTACCCGGGAGTGGAATATCACACCTCTGGGTTGAGGTGCAATACCCCTGTAGCAGCCGAATCCTCAGGGTGCTACACTATAGTGAGTGCATTATACTATATGGAGGACTATGGGGAGTGCATTATTCTATATGGAGGACTATGGGGAGTGCATTATACTATATGGAGGACTATGGGGGTGCATTATACTATAATTAGGAATATGGGGAGTGCATTATACTATATGGAGGACTATGTGGGTGCATTATACTGTATGGAGGATTATGGGGGGTGAATTTTACTGTATGGAGAAGTATGGGGAGCGCATTATACTGTATGGAGGACTATGGTGAGTGCTTTATACTGTATGGAGAACTATGGGGAGCGCATTATACTGTATGGAGAACTATGGGGAGCACATTATATTGTATGGAAAACTATGGGGAATGCCTTATACTGTATGGAGAACTATGGAGAGCACATTATACTGTATGGAGAACTATGGGGAGTGCATTATACTGTATGGAGAACTATGGGAAGTGCATTATACTGTTTGGAGAACTATGGGTAGTGCATTATACTGTATGGAGAACTATGGGGAGTGCATTATATTGTATGGAGAATTATGGGGAGTGCATTATACTGTATGGAGAACTATGGAGAGCGCATTATACTCTGGAGAACTATGGGGAGCACATTATACTGTATGGAGAACTATGGGGAGTGCATTATACTGCATGGAGAACTATGGGAAGTGCATTATACTATATGGAGAACTATGGGGAGCGCATTATACTGTATGGAGAACTATGGGGAGCACATTATACTGTATGGAGAACTATGGGGAGCACATTATACTGTATGGAGAACTATGGGGAGCACATTATACTGTATGGAGAACTATGGGGAGCACATTATACTGTATGGGGGACTATGGGGAGCGCTTTATACTGTATGGAGAACTATGGGGTACAGTATACTATATGGAGTGCTATGGGGACCATTATACTATATGGAGGACTATGGGGAGTGCATTATACTATATGGAGAACTATGGGGAGTGTATTATACTATAAGGAGGACTATGGGGAGTGTATTAAACTATATGGAGGACTATGGGGAGTGTGTTATACTATATGGAGGACTATGGGGAGTGCATTATACTATATGGAGGACTATGGGGAGTGCATTATACTATATAGAGGACTATGAAGAGTGCATTATATTATATGGAGGCCTATGGAGTGCATTATACTATATGAACGACTGTGGAGTGCATTATACTATATGGAGGACTATGGGGAGTGTATTATACTATATGGAGGACTATGGGGAGTGTATTATGCTATATGGAGGACTATGGGGAGTGTATTATACTATATGGAGGACTATGGGGAGTGTATTATACTATATGGAGGACTATGTGGAGTGCATTATACTATATGGAGGACTATGGGGAGTGTATTATACTATATGGAGGACTATGGGGAGTGCATTATACTATATGGAGGACTATGGGGAGTGCATTATACTAAATGGAGGACTATGGAAAGTGCATTATACTATATGGAGAACTATGGGCAGTGCATTACACTGTATGGAGAACTATGGAGAGCGCATTATGCTGTATGGAGAACTATGGGTAGTGCATTATACTGTATGGAGAACTATGGGGAGTGCATTATACTGTATGGAGAACTATGGGGAGCACATTATACTGCATGGGGGACTATGGGGAGCGTATTATACTGCAAGGAGAACTATGGGGTACAGTATACTATGTGGAGGATTATGGGGTGCAGTATAAAATATGGAGGACTATTGGGCTTACTATACTATATGGAGTGCTATGGGGACCATTATACTATATGGAGGACTATATGGGGGCTATTATAATATTTGGAGGGCTATGTGGGGGGCCTTTATACTTTATGGAGGGCTATGTGGTAGCCATTATATTGTATGCAAGCAATTATACAGTGTGACGGTTTGTGTGGGGTCCATCATACTGTGTGGAAGGCTGGGGGCCGTTATACTGTTTGCAGGCAAGTAGGGGCCATTCTAGAGTGTGGTGAGGTCATTAGACTGTATGTAGGCCCATTATACTGCATGAAGGGCTGTGTGGGGATCGCAGTTGGAGGCCAATACTGTGTTGGGGTCACCATACTTTGCCGGGGACGTTGAGTTGGCGTACAAAAGGGTCATCATACTATGCTTGTGGATGGTACTGTAGAGGAATTCACTGTGAGGGTATCATACTAGGTGCAATGAAAAGGGAATCTAGGGCTTCAGTAGGAGGAAATTTACTTTGTAAAGGATGCGATGTTGTGAGATATCCCCTTCTGTGACCTCAAATATATATATTTTTTTGTTAAGGGGTCCAATTAGAACTACTGCTATGGGGCCCCATGAATTCTATGTGCGCCCCTGAACAATGTAACAGATTGTGTGGGATGTTTCAAGAAATAACAGATGTGTCCAAGGTGATATTCCTGCTATTAAACTATCAGCATGGAGACATGTTAACATGTTAATTCCTCTTACTTGGTTATCGCAAACATGTGAAATAGGTTCAAGACTATTAGTCAAAATTCCATTTTGTAAGAATGAGTCTGGAGGATTCTTTTTCAATTTCTTTGGTGAAGGTCATTGTCACCTAAAAGGGGGAGGTCACTATCAGTTCTCTCACTTTCACTTGCTACCTGGTTTTGATCAACTTACACATCCTTGTTTTTAATCACCAAATGTATACCTTTAGTTTTATTCACTTTGGACATTCACTGGGTAAATTAGACTCAAACACTAAAAGTATGTTCACATGAGGCATTTTTTCAGTGTTATTTTCTGCAGCAAAACCTGATCTCTTGGCAGGAAAGAAGCTGCGTCAAAAATGCAGGTTTTGGTGCATTTTTTATGTGTTTTTTCGTGCATTTTTGATGCGTTTTTCAGGATACCAAAGTTCAGCTTTGCTTCTGACGCGCCCCCTGGGCCAGTGTTGTTTGGGGGATACCCGGAGCCGGATCAGATGGGGGTTGTAGTCTCCGAGTGGCGGTGACCCGGTCCGTGCCCAGGGTGTCAAACTCAGTGTGTGGCAGTCCTACAGATGTTGCTGGATGTTCTTTAGTGTCGACTACGCCACCCGTTGATTTGCGGTCAATACGGCCGCCGCTGCAGCAGGGTCCGCTGAGGCTGGTGGTGTGTGTGCAGCTTCTGGTAGTATAACCCCCAACGGGAGGGGTATAGCCTCAGGGGGTCAGTTGTAGAGGATGGTGGTTGTGGTGGTGCAGTGAGGATGGTAATCAGACTCAGAGTCGGGCTGTGCAGTTCAGGGTTTTTACTTACTGCTGTTGTGCTGGTCACTCCGGCCTTGAGTGACCGCCCGAGCCGTGCTGCGTCCACCAGGTCCTGGACTCGGCCAACCCCCAGGTAATTCTGGAGCGTGATCCTGAGCTCCCTTTCTGACGTTCCTTTTCTCTGGCCTTCCCCACCAGGGATCCACTTATGTCCGGCTCCCTCGGGCCTCTTGTTGGTAAAACCCTTGTCTCTGGGTTCCCTGACCCTATACTCGGTGTGCCTTCGCAGTGGATTTAGTGGGGGGTCGTGGCAGATCCTGCCCACAACCTCCGGTCTCTGGCTGAGGATTAGTGCCCTCCACCAGCTTGGGATCCGGTACCCTTGTGCCAACCCTTCACCCTTCTGGTTGTATTTGGGCTCTTGGGGTTCCCTCTTCTTCCCCTCTGGGTCCTTCTTTTCTCCTCTCTCTCTTCTTTCAGGACTGCTTGACCCTCTACAAAAGACTGACTGGTAACTGTCTGCCTGTCTGACCCTGATCTAAGATGGTTCCCACCTTATATACTCCCTCTATGTGTGAGCTCAGGTGACCAGCACCCAATGAGCTCCTAGCCTTACCCAGACTGCTCCCCCTATCTGCCCCTACACTACTGGGATGTTCCACCCCCCTCCCACTCCAGCCAGGGACAGACACTGTCGTACCTGCACATATACCTAGTGGGAGTACCATCGGTCTGTCCCTCGGAAATGGGATGTATGTAGTGTATGCAGCTAACTGAGCTCAGTTCCACACTCCATCCTTACCCGGGAGTGGAATATCACACCTCTGGCTTGAGGTGCAATACCCCTGTAGCAGCCGAATCCTCAGGGTGCTACACTTCTACCACAGAAGCATGAACACAGGTCACCAATACAAGACATATGTGAAACCATATTAACCAGAATTACAATTGTAACAGTGGGGGGAGGTGAATTGGTCAGGAATAGTTTACCTAAGACACTGGCAGTGCATTGAGTTTGTAGGACACTATTTATTTTTACACTATGGTCTGCCATTGAGTTGCTCAGAGATTGTTCAATTTCACACCTCTGTGGGCCACAGGTATTGTTGAATCTCACACCTAGCTCAGCCAATTTTTACATTGTACACATCACTAATTTAATTAAACTGTCCTAATCCAAACTGCCATCTCAGTTGACCAAGACAAGATTACTATTATTATTATTTATTTATATAGCGCCATTGATTCCATTGTGCTGTAAATAAGAAGGGGTTTCATACCAAATAAAGATATCACTTACAGTAACAAACTAACAATGATATACTGGTACAGAGGAAAGAGGACCCTGCCTTTGCGGGTTTACATTCTATATTATGGGGAAGGAGACAGTAGGTTGGGGGGGTTGCATTAGCTCCGGTGTTGTTGAGGTGGCAGTGAGGTCATGGCAGGCTGTAAGCTTGTTTGAAGAGATGGTTTAGGTTCCATCTGAAGGATCCAAATGTGGCGGATAATCGGACGTGTTGAAGCACAGAATTCCAGAGGATGGGGGATATTCAGTAGAAATCTTGGAGGCAATTGGGTGAGGAACGAATAAGTGTGGAGGAGAGAAGGGGGTCTTGGGAGGACCAGAGATTACGTGAGGGAATATATCGGGAGATTAGTTCAGAGATGTATGGAGGAGAAAGGTTATGGATGGCTTAGTAGGTCATTGTTAGCAGTTTGAACTGGATATGACGCGCCCCTGGGCCTGCTGCGTCGCGCGGCATCGCGCGCACGGGGGAGCTTACCCGGATCCGGATCAGATGGGGGTAGTAGTCTCGTGGCGGTGACCCGGTCCGTGCCCAGGGAGTCAAGCTGAGCGGCAGTGTCTTGAATAGTAGGATGTTGTACGACTACGCCACCCGTTGAATGCAGCTTTTTAGGGCTGCTGCTGCAGGACAGTCCGCTGAGGCCGGTGATATGGTTGTGCAGCGTAGATGGTATAACCCCCAACGGGAGGGGTACGGCCTCAGGGCAGCAAGTGTAGATGATGGTGGTAGCGATGGTGCAGCAAGAAAGCTCAGAGACATGTGATGCAGTTTCAGGGTTTTTACTCACAGGTGTCGCCCCGGTCACTCCGGCCTTGAGTGACCACCCGAGTCGTGCTGCGTCCACCAGGTGTGGGACTCGGCCAACCCCCAGGCAAGTCCAGAGCGTGGTCCTGAGCTCCCCGCTCTTCCTTCCTACCGGCCGTTCCCACCAGGGACCCACCTTTGTCCGGCTCCCTCGGGCCTCTTGGTGGTAAAACCTTCTCTGGCTTTCCTGACCCTATTCTTGGTATGCCTTCCTGGTGAGTGTGGTGAGGGTCGTGCCAAATCTTGACCACGACCTCCGGTTCCTGGTTAAGGATATCTTGCCTCTGCCAGCTTGGGATCCGGTACCGCACTGTGCCAACCCTTCACCCTTTTTGGTCACTCATGGGTTCTCAGGGCTCCCTCTCTTCTTATGCCTCTGGGCCCTTCTGTCTCCTTCTTCCTGAAGCCTGGCTCTGGAGCTGGGCCCAGCCGGAGCCACAGCTCCCTGTCAGCCCTCTTGGCTGAGCTCCTCTCTGTACTCACTCTCCTGACAGACTGACCCTGTCTCAAGATGGTGCCCACCATATATACTCCCTCTATGTGTGAGCCCAGGTGACTAGCACCCAATGGGCTCCTACCTCTATGTCCAGAAGCCCTCCCCTATCTGTCCCTACACTACTGGGATGTTCCACCCCCCTCCCCACTCCAGCCAGGGACAGACACTGTCGTACCTGCACATTCACCTAGTGGGAGTACCATTGATCTGTCCCCCGGAAATGGGGTGAATGTAGTGCATGCAGCTTACTGAGCTCAGTCCCACACTCCATCCTTACCCGGGAGTGGAATACCACACCTCTGGGTTGAGGTGCAATACCCCTGTAGCAACCGAGCCCTCAGGGTGCTACAGATACACTGGGCAATTGGGAGCCAGTGAAGGGATTCGCAAAGGGGGATAGAAGAGGAGTAGCGAGGCGAGAGATGAATTAGTTACACAGCAGAGTTAAGGACAGACAGGAGGGGTGCAAGAGTGTTAGCAGGTAGGCCACAGAGGAGGGTGTTGTAGTAGTCGAGGCGGGAGATGATGAGGGCATGCACAAGCAGTTTAGTAGATTGAGGGTTGAGGAAAGGACGGATCCTGGAAATATTTTTGAGCTGGAGGCGACAGGAGGTGGCGAGAGCTTGGATGTGGGGTTTGAAGGACAGAGCAGAGTCAAGGGTTACTCCGAGGCAGTGGATTGCCGGTACAAGGGAATGTGTGATGTCATTTATTGTGATAGAAAGATCAGGTGGGGAAGATATGTGAGATGGGGGAAAGATGATGAGTTCGGATTTGTCCACATTGAGCTTGAGGAAGCGAGAGGAGAAGAAGGAGGATATGGCTGATAGACACGCTGGGATTCTGGACAGCAGAGAGGTGACGTCTGGGCCAGAGAGGTAGATCTGGGTGTCATCAGCGTACAGATGGTACTGGAAGCCATGGGATTTTATGAGCTGTCCCAGGCCAAGGGTATAGATTGAGAAGAGTAGGGGTCCTAGGACAGAGCCTTGAGGGACTCCAACAGAGAGGGGGCGGGATGAGGAGGTAGTGTGGGAGTGGGAGACGCTAAATGTGCAATTAGAGAGGTATGAGGAGATCCAGGATAGGGCAAGGGCTTTGACGCCACAGGAAGAGAGGATCTGTAGTACGAGGCAGTGGTCAATTGTGTCGAAGGCAGTTACAAGATGATAAAATCACAAAAATAAATGCGTTTCACATACTGCTCTACTTGCTTTTTTTCACTAAAAATGCAGCAAAACCTGATAGCTATGTTCACGCTAGGCGTTTTTTCAGCACCCATAACTTTTAATGGGTGAAAAACACTGAAAAAACGCTGAAAGAAGTGCCATGCTCTATTGTGCAAATAACCATGCAAAGCACAAAATACTTATGAAACAAAAAACAATGTACGTGCATGAGATTTCTGAAATCTCACAGACTTTGCTGGTACTGTAAAACGCAGCTGAAAATTTGCAGAAAAAAAAGCATAAAAAAAAAAAAAAAAAACGCCTAGTGTGAACATGGCCTTAGAGGGGAACTTTATTGAAGTTTTTAATGCTGGATTTTTTTTTTTTGCAGAGGAAAAATGTTGCAAATTTTGTGAGACAAGTTTTTTCTTATTATCTCCCGCACACTATATTAGTGTACATTTTTGCCATTGTTTTTTTACAGTCATATATTTGTTGAGAAGCGTCAGCCCCAGCTCTACACATTGGAGGAATCCTGTTGTTTCCTTCACGTGATAGTTAATCTCTCATAGATTCCGCACGTTTTGCTCTGTTCTATGATTCACCCAGTTTGGTATCTGTAACCTCCAGTCATTGATAGCAGCTGGGAGACCACAATGAGCTATAAACGTGCTTATTGAATTACCAGGATTCATCTAATAACTCTACAAAGGGAAGAGATAGAAGTAAATGACAGCTACGTCACAGTAATGATATCCTAAAATAAACAATTATTTATGTTTCGGTTTCTTTGCACTGTACAAACCCAATTTATTAGAAGCGTCCATTGAATACAAAGTGTCCTCCTGATGGGACCTCCAGAAATCAACTGTGATCTATAAGGAAATCTGGAAATAAGTGCTCAATTTTCCTGCAGTGCCCCCACTGGGGAACTGAAGTACTGCAGAGTGTCCAGTCCAATCAATAAGTTGTCTGTGTAATAGTGGTCAGGATGGGTCCTCCAGAGCGAGATTCTTGAATAAAGCTCTGATAACTCCAAAATATTCCCAAAAAGGTATAAGAAAGTTATTTTTTCTAAACTCAACAACCCCTTTAAGTATAACTGTAAATATGGTCATATCTCATAGTCAAAATTATCTATGCTCGTTTAAACAATTTCTAGATATTTCCACATTTATTCGCGTGGCATCCTGAGTTGAGAAGTACGTCATTGGATGTTCTATGATGACGTGCTGCTCAGAGTCAGCTGACTGATGCAGCCAATCACAGGTCTCAGAGGTCTGGTGGCTGATGGAAGTGACATCACTGCTTCCGGTCACGGAAACAGTGATGTTACCATTGCACTGGATCCAAATGAGTCTTGATAGGTGATTATGACTGAGTTTGCTATTTTTTTTACATCTCTCATCCCATGGGTAAAGTTTTATTTTGTCTAGACAACAACTTTAAGTTTCCAGTATCACTCACGTGAAGGGAATTATGAAGATAACATTCTATCCGAAGAGCATTTCTCAAAAATCTACAGTTCTTATACTGCCCAAATAATCCCAGTAGATTTCACCTTTGGTGGACACAATAATTGACCAGAATGGATTGTGGTTGAATGTCTGGAGCGAAACGTATACACTTACGAGCAAACGGGTAACAATGTTTTGAACGTTTGACTTTTAGGCTCCTCATCTCACCATCCACTACTGCTTCTAACATGAGACTTCCATAATTTTGTAGACAATTTTCTTGGCTATCTCTTACATAAATTGGACTTGCAACTATTTAGCATATGATTAGTTATGCAGATTCTTGTCATGTCACTGCATTGTTACTGTTTTGCTCCTAAAAATCAAAATTAAATTTTTATTATTTTGTTAATATTTTGTAAATCTACCTTTGGCATTCACCACTGCCTGAATCCTTCTGGGGAAGCTCTCGATCAGATTCAAGCATGTCTTGACCGAAATCTGATCCCAGGTCTCTTCTACAAGTTCCCAAATTTGTTGCATACTGGTTGACTCACTTGGGTATGTCTACAGATTTTTCTTCAACTCTACCCACAAGTGTTGAATTGGGTTGAGGTCTGGGGACTTCTGGGGCCAATCCAGCACCTCTACTTCATTGTCATTGAACCATTCGCCAATCTTGACATATGCTTCGGGTCATTGTCCTGCTGGAACACTATGTCGTCCTTTTCATACCCATAGAACTTGAGTGTACAAAGTAATTCGTCTTGTAGGATACTCACATATAGCTCAGCATTGAGACCACTATCGATCCTGGTCAAGTATCCAATGCCTTTGGCTGTGAAACAACCCCATATCATCAGGATTCGTCCACTAAACTTGACAGTTCCTTCAATTTCTCGATCCGTTAGCCCCTTTTTGCCTTGTTTCTTCCAGACCCATTTGCACCCATCAGAGCCTAGTCTATTGACTTTCATCTCATTGCTCCAAATCCCCGGCTTCCAAACTACTACTGTCCACTTTTCATAGTTTTTTGCAAACTCGAGCCAACGCTTCTTATGACAATATCAAAGTCGAGGCTTCTTCAGCTTTTTTCAGGCCAACATTCCAAACTTGTGTAATGTGCGGTTGCAAGGTGCTTGCATGGACATCTGTGATCTCACTATTACGAAGCTTACGAGCCTCCTCCACTGCCGTGTTTCTCGTTCCAGAACTGATAGACCTTGTGATGAGTAGATTCCTGACTCCGATATTTTGCCCGGACATCCACCTCTTGGCTTTTGAATGGATGGACGGAATTCATTTTGTATTCTTCCAACTGTCATGGCACTCACATGATACAGTTTGGCAATTTTTTTGGCCGACAGAACGCTATCGATGAGCTGGATGATGATGTTTCTCTTTTCTTGGGAAATCTTCTTCATGGCTGCTCCTCGATTCGAGCCAGTGACCTTTCGCTTGGGAATCAATCTAATAACACACTGAGCTATTAGGGAATGTGAGAACAGGTTGTAATTTGTAGTATAGAGGAAGAAAAAGATTTCTCCACCACCAGGAGCAAAACCGTAACAATGCAATGATCTGACCAGAATCTGCAGAACTAATCATACGCTAAATAGTTGTAAGTCAAGTTTATATATGAGATAGCCAAGATGATTGTCTATAAAATGATGGTAGTCTCATGTTAGAAGCAGTAGTGGATGATGAGATATGGAGCCTGAAAGTCAAAAGTTCAAACCATTGTTACCCTTTTGCTCGTCAGTGTATGAACATTGGCACAGATAAAATGAGTCTCCTATATCATACAACAGAGAAATAAAAATTAAATTTTAGCAACAATTTTAGAATTTTCATTTTTTCTTTACCTTGGAAATAACCAGTGTCAGTCTGGGTTGACAAAGGCACAACAATAACATCGACTCTTGGGGTCCACTGTTCAGCTACATGAAAAAATGACTGGTCATAGTATGCCAATGTACTTCTATGTAATATTAATTTGGCTAGCTTATTTACTGAATGATCAGATGATATCTTTTTTTCTGCAAATAGTGAATCAAGTGCAATAGCACTGGTCTCCAGCACTCCTTCACAGGGGCGGCCTACCGGAGGATTCTCCTGTTCAACAGTGGGCCAGTCCAAGCCTGTATGTAACCATCACTTATATTTGTAGAGATTTTTTTAGACAGTTTTTCTAAGCTTTTCCCAGAGCTAAAGCCTTTCTTGTGGCTTCACGGGAGACAAGAGAAAAGGACAGCTGAATCAATTTTTGCTAAAGAAATACGTTGAAAAAAAAAAAAATTCCAATAAAAAATAAAAATAAAATTAATTCTAATTATTGGGTGTTTATACATTTTAGTTTTGTTTCTTTTTGTTCTAAAACCTTTTTTAATTTAAATTTAAAATTTTCCTGTTGCCATTTATTAATTTGTTTCGTAAAGTTAAAATTAATAGAAAAGACGTAAATACGACTTATTTCAGCCCGACCTAGATCCATTCCTTTGTTTTTAAGCGTTGATGACCTCTGTAAACCCCTTTATTGGAATGCATGCATGAATCTTTCTCCTGAACGTGAATTGAAACCATATTGTCTTTTATTTTTTTAAGTTTATGTGGGAGTCTTTCTTCGCTGGCTGGAAATACCACCCCTGATTTTTTTACTGTAACTTATACTATAGAACTATAACATTTTTTGTCAATGATTTTTTTTTGTTTTTCCCAGCAACTACATTGAAGGACACAACTGGGAATATCTGTAAAGTTTGCGCAAGGGGCAGTTGTCTATGAGTCAACCTTCTTATATCTTATTCTGATAAATCAGTTATTATTGTATTGCACCAAAGATTTTGCAGGGCGGCCAAAATTTCACCCACCCATAGTGGCCTATAGCTACACAATTTTGTTTCTAAATTGTTCGTCAATTTACCTTTTAATTGTGGTTGATGTGTCATTATAGTGTATATACCGATTTCCTACACTAATAAGAAAATGGGTGCAGGCATTGGCCATCACGGTAGTCAGAGTATCACTCGCTCCCGGTGAGCCGCACTGTGTAGGTTTACCCTTTTTTTTATGGGGGTTTGGACTAAACTTTCAAAAACTTTTAAAAAGATTTTAGGTGAAAAAAGAAATAATGAAACAAAAAAAAACAACATAACCTGCCCCCTAAAAAAACCTCTCAACCTAATAATTAAAAAATGAAACATCGGATATAAAAATAAAGCTTTTAGATGGAAAAAATTATGAAGCAAAAAAAACCTCTAACCTGCCCCCTAAAAACTGGTCTGAAACTGATATTTCAAAACCAGAAATAAAAAAATATACCTTTTTTATTGGTCCTTCTTATGAACCACAGTTTTTGTCTGTCACCCGACTTTCCCTTTTGGAGAGAATATATGACCTCAACATATAAGAGTAAACATATCGTAGCTTTTTATTATTTCTGTGCCTTCACATACCATCTGTAATGTTTATTCAGTGTTTATGGCTTTCTCTCCTTTATTGATAAACTGTAAGCTTTGATGTTGTCTCATTATCCAGATTCACTACAAAACGGCTGCTGCATTCCCTGCTTCGGCTTTTATATATAGATTATATATTATTGTCATGCTAGGTAAGGGAAGGACCAAGTGTACAACAATAGGAAAGAGTGGAGACCCCCTAGGCTGATCTTACAACACTCTGACTCCCCTATCGTCCCTAAATGAATAGTTCCGCACCTATTGCCGAGCAGGATACCTAATCCCTGACTAACCCTAGGGCTAGGCCCTAGGTAGGGAGGGGAAGAAGAGAGCACTAGTCAGCCCCCACTGCAACTAAAGACAAACAAGGCAAACCGACAAGGGGATACACTTAGCTTTGAGAAGGCAAAAGAGAGATCACGACAACAATCACCAAGGAACTCCAAGAAGAAACTAGCCAACTGCTATAACTCCAGCCCTGCACAGAGGAAAATAGTTCTATCACCGGCGACTCTCTAGAGATACTGAAGGTTTTTAAATATCAAGCAAGTGTGTGTCAATTAGCAGCAGAAGGTGGACGTCAAAGCTGGGTCCTAGCGAGAGAAGGATACCACTACACTACAGAGATGAAGGGATCAAGAATGTGTCTACAAAGCCAAGCACAGCGACCTTCTACAGCTGGATCCAGAACGACTGTCTGTCAAACCTGATACACCCGTGACAATTATAATCTCTCCTGATTGGCTGTGAGATATTTCATGTCATGTGATGTGATAAACACAAGGCATTATGAGGTCATGCCGTGCAATCTTCTGCTTTACGAAAAATGGCTGTGAGCATTTTCTTTTTTTATTTGCGTGAATCAAATTACAAATCGATCAGGTCCGATGGGCTCAGCGAATTTTTAAGATTCAACACAACTTTGATTTCCATCCAATTGATTCACTCGCCTCTAGTCATCATAGAAAGGAGTCCGGCTGAGGAGTTCTCTCTGCAAGTCAAAGCAGAGAAACAAGCTACAGAGCATCTCTCCTTCTGGAGGACTCAGTGCAACCATGTATTTTATTGCCACTCATTTATTACAATGAGCGCGAAGCAATACCATACTTCTCCAGAAGTGGCCACTGCAGAAGAAATGAGCAGCTTTTCTAGGTAATGAGTCGATCACAAGGGGTTACAGCTGATCTCTTTGGATTTCTTGGTTAGAAAAGGGCTTGTCTAATATGAAAATACATCAGTAAAATGAGTTTTTGTGCAGATTAAATTAACTTGTATTAAAACACTAAGCTAAGCAACCTATTTAACATCCCTTATTGAAATAGGGTTAGGCAATGAAGGATGCCAAATCAATATTCTGGCCTTAAACCATAGAGGCACATACAGTACAGACCAAAAGTTTGGACACACCTTCTCATTTAAAGATTTTTCTGTATTTTCATGACTATGAAAATTGTACATTCACACTGAAGGCATCAAAACTATGAATTAACACATGTGGAATTATATACTTAACAAAAAAGTGTGAAACAACTGAAAATATGTCTTATATTCTAGGTTCTTCAAAGTAGCCACCTTTTGCTTTGATGACTGCTTTGCACACTCTTGGCATTCTCTTGATGAGCTTCAAGAGGTAGTCACCGGAAATGGTTTTCACTTCACAGGTGTGCCCTGTCAGGTTTAATAAGTGGGATTTCTTGCCTTATAAATGGAGTTGGGACCATCAGTTGTGTTGTGCAGAAGTCAGGTGGATACACAGCTGATAGTCCTACTGAATAGACTGTTAGAATTTGTATTATGGCAAGAAAAAAGCAGCTAAGTAAAGAAAAATGAGTGGCCATCATTACTTTAAGAAATGAAGGTCAGTCAGTGTGAAAAATTGGGAAAACTTTGAAAGTGTCCCCAAGTGCAGTTGCAAAAACCATCAAGCACTACAAAGAAACTGGCTCACATGAGGACCGCCCCAGGAAAGGAAGACCAAGAGTCACCTCTACTTCTGAGGATAAGTTTATCCAAGTCACCAGCCTCAGAAATCGCAGGTTAACAGCAGCTCAGATTAGAGACCAGGTCAATGCCACACAGATTTCTAGCAGTAGACACATCTCTACAACAACTGTTAAGAGGAGACTTTGTGCAGCAGGCCTTCATGGTAAAATAGCTGCTAGGAAACCACTGCTAAGGACAGGCAACAAGCAGAAGAGACTTGTTTGGGCTAAAGAACACCAGGAATGGAAATTAGACCAGTGGAAATCTGTGCTTTGGTCTGATGAGTCCAAATTTGAGATCTTTGCTTCCAACCACCGTGTCTTTGTGCGACGCAGAAAAGGTGAACGGATGGACTCTACATGCCTGGTTCCCACCGTGAAGCATGGAGGAGGAGGTGTGATGGTGTGGGGGTGCTTTGCTGGTGACACTGTTGGGGATTTATTCAAAATTGAAGGCATACTGAACCAGCATGGCTACCACAGCATCTTGTAGCGGCATGCTATTCCATCCGGTTTGCGTTTAGTTGGACCATCATTTATTTTTCAACAGGACAATGACCCCAAACACACCTCCAGGCTGTGTAAGGGCTATTTGACCAAGAAAGAGAGTGATGGGGTGCTATGCCAGATGACCTGGCCTCCACAGTCACCAGACCTGAACCCAATCGAGATGGTTTGGGGTGAGCTGGACCGCAGAGTGAAGGCAAAAGGGCCAACAAGTGCTAAGCATCTCTGGGAACTCCTTCAAGATTGTTGGAAGACCATTTCCGGTGACTACCTCTTGAAGCTCATCAAGAGAATGCCAAGAGTGTGCAAAGCAGTCATCAAAGCAAAAGGTGGCTACTTTGAAGAACCTAGAATATAAGACATATTTTCAGTTGTTTCACACTTTTTTGTTAAGTATATAATTCCACATGTGTTAATTCATAGTTTTGATGCCTTCAGTGTGAATGTACAATTTTCATAGTCAAGAAAATACAGAAAAATCTTTAAATGAGAAGGTGTGTCCAAACTTTTGGTCTGTACTGTAAGTCTGCATAGGAGCTGTATACCAAATACGGCAAGAGATTTTTAATCAAAACTATTCACAACGTTTTTGTTTTTTTTTTATTTATTTTTTTAGAGGCTTGGGAGCAAAAAAAATGTTTATAAAGCTGTAAATGCTACAATGTAACAATTTCCAAAAGGAAAGTTTGTACACCACTCTGGATTTGTTTTTTTGCTAATGATTTTGCAGTAATTAAAATAAGGAAATATTTCCATGCTAAGAGTAAAGCAATGAACCTTATGCTATAAATTTATTAAAATATTAGAACAAATTAGTAATATTAATAACTAGCGATATCATTACCAGCAGAAGCCGCCTGGATAATAATATTTACATAACTGTTTGTAAATTCATCAGTGCGTGCAGAATTCAGCAGCGTTAGAATAATTAAGTAATATTATGTCACACCACATCGTTATCTATTAACATCAATGTATGGGAAAGCTCTCAGCTCACCTGTAGGGGGCACTGTTGTTATTTTAATACTATTTTTTTTTTTTGTTTAACGTGTTCACATAATGAAGAGTCTATTATTCATCCTTGGGTGTAACTCTTGTACAGAGCAGATTGCAAAATATCAACTCATTGCCCATCTGTTCTCCAGGAGACTGGAAAAAAAAATTGTTCTTTTATTTAAAATAATCTATTCCCAATATATATAATATAAACAACTCTCCTTTTCTGGTAAATGATTGAAAAGTTAAGAAAGAGTTTGTAATATATCCCACAGACAAAAAAAAGGGTGATAAGCATAAATTAAGTGTAAAAAATAATAAGGAAAATCTTGGGGGTCAGCCAGGGTCCAGAACCTTTTCATGACTAGTTGTGTTTTGATTAAACTTCCTTTTGGAAGTTTGTAAATGTATTTCTTTATCTTCCTATTCTTTAATTTATTTGTTCTTCTTCTGTTCTATTATTTTGGAACTGATATTATTAAAGGGGTTGTCCATGTTTGGGGCTCAAGTCTTCAGTCAATCTAAGTGATGGGAGACTCGTACATCCTCACATTGCGCACAGAGTACGCAGCCAGGATCATCTGGAGAGAGTGATCTTTTTACTGCAATAATGTGATTTTCATCCTTCTGGCCACATTCCGACTAGACATGTCCAGCCTTGCTCAATACATTTGTATTAAGTGAGCCTGCACACGTCTAGTCTGCATGTGACTGCGTGTTTGCAGTCACGAGCTCGCTCACTCTGGGTACCAGACCTGGAGAATCCTGACAGCTTTCTCACTGAATGCTGTGAGGATTCACAAGTTTGCAGTTAAACAGACAGACTGCAGGTTTGAGCCCCAAGCCTGGACAACCCCTTTAAGCAAAAATTGACAAAAAGGTTAGGCAAGTACTGTCATTTTTCCATTTCCAGTGTTGGGAGTGCCAGTTTTAAGAAGTCGGACCAGCATCTATCAGATATATATGGCATACTCTGTAATATATTGACATGGTCAAAAGTGTTGGCACCCTTGAAATTGTTCCAGAAAATGAAGTATTTCTTCCAGAAAGTTATTGCAATTACATATCTTTTGTTATACACATGTTTGTTTCCTTTGTGTGTATTGAAACAACACAAAAAAAACATAGAAAAAAAAGGCAAATTGGACATAATTTTGCACAAAAACCCAAAAATGAGCTGAACAAAATTGTTGGAACCTAATATTTAGTTGCCCACCCTTTGGAATAAATAATTGCAATCAATCGTTTCCTATAACCATCAGCAAGCTTCTCACACCTCTCACCTGGAATTTTGGACTACTCTTCTTTTAAAAACTATTCAAGGTATCTTATATTTGAAGGCGTCTTCTCCCAACAGCAATTTTAAGATCTGTCTACAGGTGATCAATGGGATTTAGATCCAGACTCATAGCTGCCACTTCAGAACTCTCCAGTGCTTTGTTTCCATCCATTTCTGGGGGCTTCTTGAAGTATGTTTGGGGTCATTGTCTTGCTGTCTTCTCTTGAGATTGTTGATACTGTTCAACAATTTTGGTTCTCAAGTCCTCAGACAGTTCTCTTCTCCTCTTTCTGTTCTCCATGCTTAGTGAGGCACACACAGACACACAATGTAAAGATTGAGATAACTTCTCTCCTTTTTATCTGGTTTCAGGTATGATTTTCATATTGCCCATGCCTGTTACTTGCCACAGGTAAGTTTTAATGAGCATCAAATTCTCGAAAGGAAGTTGTTTACAATTTTTTGAAAAGTGCCAACAATTTCGTTCTGCCCATTTTTGCATTTTTTTCTGAAATTATGTCCAATTTGCCTTTTTTTTCTCAGTTTTTTTGTGTTGTTCCAATACACACAAAGGAAATAGACATGTGTATAACAAAACATGTGGAATTGCAATGATTTTCTGGGAGAAATACTTCATTTTTTTTAATCAATTTCAAGGGTGCCAACACTTTCAGCCATGACTTTGTATGTAAGGCCACGGCCCCACTATCAGTATTTGGTCAGTATTCAGTCAGTATTTTTTCTCAGGAGTGGGAGCCAAAACCAGGAGTGGGTGATAAATGCAGAATTGGTGACTTGTTTCTATTCTACCTTTTCTCTGATTGTTCCTCACTTGGTTTTGGCTCCCACTCCTGAGAAAAAATACTGACCGAATACTGACCAAACACTAATAGTGGGGCTATGGCCTAAAATGAGAAAACCCAGATAAAGTGTATAAAATTTACTGAGGGTCAGAAGTGTAACTATAAGAGTATGTGCACTCTATGTCTTTTCCGGGTGGATTCCATTTGGACTCCACCTGAAAAAGTGCTGCAAAACCAGCCAGGTGGTGAAGTTAGTAGCAAGACCACGAGTGAAGCCATTTTTTCCTGAAGCGGCCTCGCTCAGGAAAACCTTTGCTGAGTTTCTGTTATGAAAACGCACCAAAAATCCTGCTCAAAACCGCAAAATTCCTCAAAATCTTGAAGTTTTCGCATAGTCTCCACTTCAGAAATTCAGCAAAAATACTCAATGTGAACAATCCTTAATGCTTTCAATTAGATCTACTCTGGTCAAGAATGTGATGGGTCCTAAAGTTTTTCAAAATCAGACAACCCCTTCAAATAGCGCAGGTAGCTGCTGCACCTGCCTGTTTCACCGTTGGTAAAGGCTCCATATGTTACTGCGTGACTTACTAGACACAAGGAATGATGACATAAGTGGCAGCTTGTACTTTCTCTGTTACATATTAACCGGTGGGAACAAACTTAACCAACACTATAACTAAAACTTACTAATGATATTGAACTATATGAAATCTTTATTATCAGAAAACCACAAAAATGTCTTCACAAGAAAAGTTTCCTGCCAAGAAATGTGGTGACACAATAGAAGTTCCCAGCGCGCTTTGTGTCCCACACATAATGGAATATGTGCTCCTGTCACACGCTGTGCGTCATCAATCAGCAGTAACCAGAGCATCGATACGGACTGTTACACTGTATACTGAGAGAAAAGTGTGCGAAAGGTGAAAACTGTATTCGGAAATGTCCAGTGAAGGTGTCGCTGATGATCATGGGTAGTTATCCCTTTATACTGCAGGATTATGGAAGCCAAAAAATTGCTCCTCCGCGGCTTGGAGAATTGTTTTAACAATTTCCATACATTGTAAAATTATTTTAATCCAGAATCAATCAACTGATAGACACTAATTCTGCATTGAGAGACAAACGTAGTTACTGCAGAATAGTGAGTGCAGCTCTGAAGTACAATTCAGAATGTAGCTCTGGATGAGTGTAAGATAAGTAATGAATAGTATGTACACAGTGACTGCACCAGCAGAATAGTGAGTGCAGCTCTGGGGTATAATACAGGATGTAACTCAGGATCAGTAATGTAATGTATGTACAGTGACTGTACCAGCAGAATAGTGAGTGCAGCTCTGGAGTATAATACAGGATGTAACTCAGGATCAGTACAGCATCAGTGCAGGATCAGTAATGTAATGTATGTACACAGTGACTGCACCAGCAGAATAGTGAGTGCAGCTCTGGAGTATAATACAGGATGTAACTCAGGATCAGTAATGTAATGTATGTACACAGTGACTGCACCAGCAGAATAGCGAGTGCAGCTCTGGGGTATAATACAGGATGTAACTCAGGATCAGTACAGGATCAGTAATGTAATGTATGTACACAGTGACAGCACCAGCAGAATAGAGAGCGCAGCTCTGGGGTATAATACAGGATGTAACTCAGGATCAGTACAGGATCAGTAATGTAATGTATGTACACAGTGACTGCACCAGCAGAATAGTGAGTGCAGCTCTGGAGTATAATACAGGATGTAACTCAGGATCAGTAATGTAATGTATGTACACAGTGACTGCACCAGCAGAATAGTGAGTGCAGCTCTGGAGTATACTACAGGATGTAACTCAGGATCAGTACAGGATCAGTAATGTAATGTATGCACACAGTGACTGCACCAGCAGAATAGTGAGTGCAGCTCTGGGGTATAATACAGGATGTAACTGAGGATCAGTAATGTAATGTATGTACACAGTGACTCCACCAGCAGAATAGTGAGTGCAGCTCTGGGGTATAATACAGGATGTAACTGAGGATCAGTAATGTAATGTATGTACACAGTGACTCCACCAGCAGAATAGTGAGTGCAGCTCTGGGGTATAATACAGGATGTAACTGAGGATCAGTAATGTAATGTATGTACACAGTGACTGCACCAGCGGAATAGTGAGTGCAGCTCTGGAGTATAATACAGGATGTAACTCAGGATCAGTACAGGATCAGTAATGTAATGTATGCACACAGTGACTGCACCAGCAGAATAGTGAGTGCAGCTCTGGGGTATAATACAGGATGT
This sequence comes from Phyllobates terribilis, assembly GCF_046119375.1. Classification (NCBI taxonomy): domain Eukaryota; kingdom Metazoa; phylum Chordata; class Amphibia; order Anura; family Dendrobatidae; genus Phyllobates; species Phyllobates terribilis. The sequence goes on from NW_027362764.1 coordinate 753,769,097, forward strand.
AACTGAGGATCAGTAATGTAATGTATGTACACAGTGACTCCACCAGCAGAATAGTGAGTGCAGCTCTGGGGTATAATACAGGATGTAACTGAGGATCAGTAATGTAATGTATGTACACAGTGACTGCACCAGCGGAATAGTGAGTGCAGCTCTGGAGTATAATACAGGATGTAACTCAGGATCAGTACAGGATCCGTAATGTAATGTATGCACACAGTGACTGCACCAGCAGAATAGTGAGTGCAGCTCTGGAGTATAATACAGGATGTAACTGAGGATCAGTACAGGATCAGTAATGTAATGTATATACACAGTGACTCCACCAGCAGAATAGTGAGTGCAGCTCTGGGTTATAATACAGGATGTAACTGAGGATCAGTAATGTAATGTATGTACACAGTGACTGCACCAGCAGAATAGTGAGTGCAGCTCTGGAGTATAATACAGGATGTAACTCAGGATCAGTACAGGATCAGTAATGTAATGTATGCACACAGTGACTGCACCAGCAGAATAGTGAGTGCAGCTCTGGAGTATAATACAGGATGTAACTCAGGATCAGTAATGTAATGTATGTACACAGTGACTGCACCAGCAGAATAGTGAGTGCAGCTCTGGAGTATAATACAGGATGTAACTCAGGATCAGTACAGGATCAGTAATGTAATGTATATACACAGTGACTCCACCAGCAGAATAGTGAGTGCAGCTCTGGGGTATAATACAGGATGTAACTGAGGATCAGTAATGTAATGTATGTACACAGTGACTGCACCAGCAGAATAGTGAGTGCAGCTCTGGGGTATAATACAGGATGTAACTGAGAATCAGTAATGTAATGAATGTATGTACACAGTGACTGCACCAGCTCTGGAGTATAATACAGGATGTACTTTAAGAGACTGCGCCTTACTTTGAGAAATTTCGTATTTTTCTGATATTTCAAACCACTGTTCATTACCCTTGTTGCTAATCCCTTGTTTCAGTATACCTGTTGTATAAAACTGTTTACAATCATCTCTGACTGTTCTCGCCTTGTGTCTCTGTGCGTTGCATTCTGGTACCTGCATTACATTTGGCGTAGTCGGCAGGATGCAACATTCAGACGCAGAGATGGCGGATCAGTCTGTGGCTGGGTCCGGCCGGAGCCATATACCCCTGGGGGCTATGCTCAGCCATCTTCCCAAGTTTATAGGGGATGGCATGTCACTTTGGGACTGGGCAGAAAGACTGAGAAGTATGCTACGTATGTATCCCCTCGATCCCCCAGCCCTCCTAACCCTTGATGGAGAGGCCCGACAGACTGTGATGTACCGCCCACCTGGGGACCGTGACACCGTGGATAAAGTGATAAAAATTCTAGAGGACATGCACGGTGACACTACAGATTTGGGACACTTGCGCTTACAGTTGTTTCAGCGGGTCCAAGGGGAAAATGAGACAGTAAATCAGTATGTTAATGCATTACAGGAAGTGACGGCCCATATCACTAAGAAAACTCGAGATGGGAACCGAGGACTGGGACCATTGGATGAGGTGTTGCGTGACCAACTGATTGCTGGCTTGAAAGACCCATCCCTGAGGCAGATCCTGAAGGAGCGGCTGCGATTGTGCCCTGATATGGGCTTCCTGGAGGTAGGGGCTGAAGCTAGAGTCCTGGAGAGAGAAGTTCCTGTTCTCAAAGCCACAGTTAGAAGTCATGAGGCAATTGCTCCTGGATTCACCAACCAAGAGCCTGATTGGGTACGGGAAATACGTCAGGAAATTCGAGACATTTGGGGTGAGCTGAATGCTATTAGGAAGACTCCTACTGCCCCCTTGCCGACGGACCGTACTGCTCAACGCGGACGGAGACCAGAACGAGAAAGACGTTCCTATCCGGCCCCAGCACGACATGTACCCAACCTATCGGCAGAACGAGGACCGGAGTGCTGGACCTGCGGAGGTAGGGGGCATATCTCCAAAGACTGTCCCAACCGAGAAAGGAGGACTGGGAGCAGTGCTGGCTCAAGTACAAGGAGGGAAAGAGCGAGTGATCGCGTATGCCAGCAGGTCACTCCGAGATACGGAGAAGAATCCGGACAACTACAGTTCGTTTAAGCTGGAGCTACTGGCACTGGTGTGGGCCATGACCGAGAAATTTGCTGAGTACTTGTCAGGGTCAGAAGTGCAAGTGCGGACAGATAACAACCCTTTGGCCCACTTGGAGAACGCCAAACTGGGCGCGTTAGAACAGCGGTGGGTCGCAAGGATGTCCAAATTCCAGTATAAAATCGCCTATCGGTCCAAGGCCCTGAACACACATGCAGATGCCCTGTCCCGGGTCACTCAGGCGGAGCCGAAGAATGACAGAGATGAGGAGTTCGAAGGCGACGAGATCCCGGATTTCAGCCAGTTCGCCGCTGCTGTGGTCGACGCCCAAGAGACCAGAGAGGAGCCGAGGCCCACTCAGATTCTGGGCCGTTCAAGAGACGAATGGATACATCTGCAGCAATCCGAGCTAGCAAAGTTGAGAGAATGGGTCGCCCTTAATCAGAGACCCGACCAGGAAACCAGAGCCGCTTCACTTCCAACTACCCTACAAATCCTAGGCCAGTGGGAGAGGCTCCTCCTGAAGGACGGCTTGCTATGCCGAAGAATCCACCTGCCTCGAGAGTTTGATGTTACCTGGCAAGTGGTAGTTCCTGGAGCGCTAGTAACACAGCTAGCCCAAGAAGCTCATAGAAGAGGTGCTCACTTTGGAGTAGAAAAGACCTTCCGGTGGTTGCAACGGCTGGTGTATTGGCCTCAACTGCGGCAAGAAGTCGAGGGGGTCTGCCGAACATGTCGCAAGTGTGAGTTGAACAAGCCCCCGGAGCAAAGAGCTCCCTTTCAGACCATCCGAACTTCTTCCCCCTTGGAAGTCTTGATGATTGACTACCTGATGGTAGGAACTTCATACAACGGTTATGGACACTTTAGTCATGACTGATCACTTCACCAAGTTCGCAGTAGTGACACCCACTAAAGACCAGACGGCAGAAGCCGCAGCCAAGGCCATCTGTCAAGATTTCATCCGGATTTATGGGTGCCCGAAGCGAATACATTCTGACCAGGGAGCCTGATTCCAAGGACGAGTGATGGATGAGCTATACCGCATCTATGGGATCGACCGTTCCAGGACAACGCCCTACCACCCGCAAGGGAACGGTGCATGCGAGTGCTTTAACCAAACCCTGTTGCAAATGTTGCGAACACTGGAAGCGGACAAAAAGATGAAGTGGCCCGAATTTGTGTCCGAGCTGGTGTGGGTGTATAATATTCGAGTTCATGCAACCACCGGCTACACCCCCTACATGTTGCTGTTTGGAAGAAGTGGCCGAGAAATCACCGAACTAGAGCTAGACTCAGAAGACCCCGGCCCGGGCAGTAGCCCAAGTACCTGGATTCGAGAACACCAGCGTCGACTCCATACCGTGAGAAGACTGGTTGCTCAGAAGTTTCAGGAAGTAGAGCATGCAGTTCGGCCCCCGACCACAGGTGGATCGCACAGGAGACCGAGTGCTGGTGAGGGCTAAACGATTTGGGAGTAAGCTGGACCATCGTTGGGAGGCAATACCATATCGGGTGGTGAAGAAGGTTCACCCAGACAACCCCGTCTACGAGGTTAGGCCCGAAGGGGATGACGCTGCGACATCCAGGGTGTTGCACCGTAATATGTTGCGACCTTGCTCCTCTGAAGCAGAAGTCTGTATCGGAGTTGGGCCCTCAGACGTGTTGGCTGAAGTGCCACATACAGGAACCTTGGGGGATGAAGAAGGATGGGCCACAATGCAGTTGGGCCCGTCAGAACCGTTGGTTCCACTCCCGAGTGGAACTCAGAATGAGTCGGGAAATGATTTGCAATCCCCAGTAGTTGATTCCTCGGATCTCCCGGAGTCTCCTCCGCAAGAAGAGCCCCGCAGAACTGAGCGGGCTAATGCCGGAATTCCTCCTAACCGGTATGCTCAGGAAGTTTATCTGGTCTCGAATCCAACAGAAAACGCAGGAGTGTGCCCAACTCCTGTCTGAGCTTGCACTGCCTTGAAGGAGACATCAATTCTGCGAGAAGTCCACTCGCCCGAGGACTGGCGAGCAAAAAGGAGGGAGGAATGTAGAACAGGCAAGAAAGCTTGTAAAAGGACTTTAACATAACGTTTCAAGGATGGAGCGAGACTGCCATCTACTGGCCAGATACAGTCAAGCGGAACCAAAATATGCTAGGGAAGTTGCAGGAAGGGCAGGTTCAGACGCTGGACCCGATCAGGTGACTTCCAGGAAGGAGTTCCAGAAGATAAGAGGCCAGCACGCCAAACCTGAGGGGTCTTTGGAGCCAAGCAGCAGAAAGAAGCAGACGTGCTCCCTGCGTCCTGAGAAACCCCGCGTGACAGGCCAAATCCAGAGGCCTGAGAGGTGCTCCAGACGGGCACCGGTAAAAGAGCTCCGGATCCCTCACAGTTGTAACCCGAGTGCTGTGCCTGCTGAGGGGACTAAGAACCTGATCGCGGTGCTGAGTGAGTTCGCGGAACCCGACGTCGCCCGCCGACAGACCAGGCCTGGACCCCCCTATCCAAGGCTCGAGAGACTGCCTCCCACGGCCAAGGAGAGAGGAGTTGAGAGACGGTTGCCCCAGAAAAGTCACGCCAGCGGAAGCAGAGGAGCTGCATGCGTGAGCAGGGCCGTCACTTCCACTGTTCACCCACGGTACCGGGGACAATTGGGTTTATGTACTCAGGTTGGGAGTGGAACGGTTGGGGCTAAAGTAGCACAACGTGATCTAATTGAATTTATCCGGAAGAGACTCACGGCCTAGCGGGAATAACCGGTCACCCCCGCTAGGGCCAAATGCACAGTTAAAGAACTTGCGTGGTGTCTCCCATGATTGAGGGCATCACCTTACTTTAAGAGACTGCGCCTTACTTTGAGAAATTTCGTATTTTGCTGATATTTCAAACCACTGTTCATTACCCTTGTTGCTAATCCCTTGTTTCAGTATACCTGTTGTATAAAACTGTTTACAAACATCTCTGACTGTTCTCGCCTTGTGTCTCTGTGTGTTGCATTCCGGCACCTGCATTGCATTTGTACACAGTGACTCCACCAGCAGAATAGTGAGTGCAGCTCTGGAGTATAATACAGGATGTAACTTAAGATCAGTACAGGATCAGTAATGTAATGTATGTACACAGTGACTGCACCAGCAGAATAGTGAGTGCAGCTCTGGAGTATAATACAGGAGGCAACTCAGGATCAGTACAGGATCAGTAATGTAATGTATGTACACAGTGACTGCACCAGCAGAATAGTGAGTGCAGCTCTGGAGTATAATACAGGGTGTAAATCAGGGGCGGACCTACCGCCCGTGCAGCCCGTTCATTGAACGGGGGCCACGAGGGAGAGGGGGCCCCTCCAGCCTCCAGCAGGGCCGCCATCAGGGCATGACTGTCCTGACTCCAGTATGGGGCCCGGCCGGTTGGGGCCCCCTCGGGTCCCCCCTCTTGTGCGTCTCCTCATGGGGCCCCCGCAGGCAGGGCCGGCGTCAGCACGCGGCGCACCCGGGCAAATGGCGGGGCCCTGAGCAGGCGGGGGGGGGGCCCTCACTGTCGGGCACCCCGCGCGCTATGGGAGCCATGAGCGGAGGAGAGCGGTGTCAGCTCCCGCTCCCCCCCGCTTGCTCAGGGCAATACTTACCCCTCCACGTGCCTCCGCAGCAGCTCCTGCATCCTCCACGGCTGCTGCACTGTGATGTCTCAGGTCAGAGGGCGCGGTGACATCTTTACACCGCGCTCTCTCCTGAGCAGTCACAGCACAGAGAGGGATGAGGCCGGCGACGCTGAGGAGTCCGGAGCAGCGGCAGCAGGTGAGACGTTACGTGAGTATTTGATTTTTCTTTTTATTGTATGGAGGCCTATGGCAGTATAAGGGAGGGGGGTGAGGTGGGGGTGTGTGACATCCTGCATGGGGCATTATAAGGGGGAGTGTGACATCCTGCATGGGGCATTATAAGGGGGGGGGTGACATCCTGCAAGGGGCATTATACTGGAGGGGGGTGACATCCTGCATGGGGCATTATAAGGGAGGGGGGTGTGTGACATCCTGCATGGAGCATTATAAGGGAGTGGGGGTGACATCCTGCATGGGGCATTATAAGGGAGGGGGGGTGACATCCTGCATGGGGCATTATAAGCGAGGGGGGGTGACATCCTGCATGGGGAATTATAAGGGGGGTGTGACATCCTGCATGGGGCATTATAAGGGAGGGGGGGTGTGACATCCTGCATGGGGCATTATAAGTGAGGGGGGGTGTGACATCCTGCAAGGGGCATTATAAGGGGGGCGGTGACATCCTGCATGGGGCATTATAAGGGGGGGTGACATCCTGCATGGGGCATTATAAGGGAGGGGGGGTGACATCCTGCATGGGGCATTATAAGGGAGGGGTGTGTGTGACATCCTGCATGGGGCAATATAAGGGGGGTGTGACATCCTTCATGGGGCATCAAAAGGGAGGGGGTGTGTGACATCCTGCATGGGGCATTATAAGGGGGGGTGACATCCTGCATGGGGCATTATAAGGGAGGGGTGTGTGTGTGACATCCTGCATGGGGCATTATAAGGGAGCGGGGGGGTGACATCCTGCATGGGGCATTATAAGTGAGGGGGGTGTGTGTCATCCTGCATGGGGCATTATAAGGGGGGGTGACATCCTATATGGGGGGAACAGCCTGCATGGGGCATTATGTGGGGGGAACAGCCTGCGTGGGGCATTATGTGGGGGGAACAGCCTGCGTGGGGCATTATGTGTGGGGAACAGCCTGCATGGAGCGTTATATGGGGGCCAGTATTCTGTATAGAGCGTTATATGGGGGCCAGTATCCTGCATGGAGCGTTATATGGGTGCCAGTATCCTGCATGGAGTGTTATATGGGGGCCAGTATCTTGTATGGAACGTTATATGGGGGCCAGTATCCTGTATGGAACGATATATGGGGGCCAGTATCCTGTATGGAGCGTTATATGGGGGCCAGTATTCCGTATGGAGCGTTATATGGGGGCCAGTATTCTGTATGGAGCGTTATATGGGGGCCAGTATCCTGTATGGAGCATTTTATGGGGGCCAATATTCTGTATGGAGCATTTTATGGGGGCCAGTCTCCTGTATGGAGCATTTTATGGGGGCCAGTATACTGTGTGGAGTGCTGGTTTCTGAGCTATTGTGGAATTTACAATAGATATCACTCATGTAATGTAAGAAGTGAAATCTTTGCATTGTACTATACTTATATATTTCTCTTCGGTATCTGTGCATCATGAATCGTGGTATATGTTAAAGGGGCCCACTGAGACTCTTTCACCCGGGGCCCACAAAAACCTGGAGCCGGCCCTGGGCCCCCGGCCTCATGCTGTGCACTAAGTGCCGGGACATCTCAGCGCTGCTTTCCTCTGTGCAGCAGTGCAGCGCTGCTGCGGCAGCGCCTTCATGATTCCCCTGACTTCCGGACATGTGACGGCGCCGTCACATGGCCAGAAGTCAGGAGAACCTGGTGGCAGCGACGTGGACGAGCGCCAGGATTCTGCAGGGATCGCATGGGGGTAAGTACAGTATAACAAGTTTTATTTTTTTTAAATACAATTAATTAACTAGGAGTGGGGGGAATCAGAGATGCACGGGGGGGATGAGAGATGCACAGGGGGATGAGAGATGCACAGGGGGATGAGAGATGCACAGGGGGATGAGAGATGCACATGGGGGATGAGAGATGCACATGGGGGGGATGAGAGATGCACATGGGGGTGATGAGAGATGCACGGGGGGGTGAGATGCACATGGGGGGATGAGAGATGCACGGGGGGGATGAGAGATGCACGGGGGGGATGAGATGCACATGGGGGGGTGAGAGATGCACGGGGGGGGGTGAGATGCACAGGGGGATGAGAGATGCACAGGGGGATGAGAGATGCACATGGGGGGATGAGAGATGCACATGGGGGGGATGAGAGATGCACATGGGGGGGATGAGAGATGCACGGGGGGGATGAGATGCACATGGGGGGATGAGAGATGCACGGGGGGGATGAGAGATGCACGGGGGGGATGAGATGCACATGGGGGGGATGAGAGATGCACGGGGGGGGATGAGATGCACATGGGGGGATGAGAGATGCACGGGGGGGGTGAGATGCACATGGGGGGGATGAGAGATGCACATGGGGGGATGAGAGATGCACGGGGGGGGATGAGATGCACATGGGGGGGATGAGAGATGCACATGGGGGGATGAGAGATGCACGGGGGGGATGAGATGCACATGGGGGGGATGAGAGATGCACGGGGGGGGATGAGATGCACATGGGGGGATGAGAGATGCACGGGGGGGATGAGATGCACATGGGGGGATGAGAGATGCACGGGGGGGATGAGAGATGCACGGGGGGGATGAGATGCACATGGGGGGGATGAGAGATGCACGGGGGGGATGAGATGCACATGGGGGGATGAGAGATGCACGGGGGGGATGAGAGATGCACGGGGGGGATGAGATGCACATGGGGGGGGATGAGAGATGCACGGGGGGGATGAGATGCACATGGGGGGATGAGAGATGCACGGGGGGGTGAGATGCACATGGGGGGGATGAGAGATGCACATGGGGGGATGAGAGATGCACGGGGGGGATGAGATGCACATGGGGGGGATGAGAGATGCACATGGGGGGATGAGAGATGCACGGGGGGGATGAGATGCACATGGGGGGGATGAGAGATGCACATGGGGGGGATGAGAGATGCACATGGGGGGGATGAGAGATGCACGGGGGGGATGAGATGCACATGGGGGGATGAGAGATGCACGGGGGGGATGAGAGATGCACGGGGGGATGAGATGCACATGGGGGGGATGAGAGATGCACGGGGGGGATGAGATGCACATGGGGGGATGAGAGATGCACGGGGGGGATGAGAGATGCACGGGGGGGATGAGATGCACATGGGGGGGGTGAGAGATGCACGGGGGGGGTGAGATGCACAGGGGGATGAGAGATGCACAGGGGGATGAGAGATGCACATGGGGGGATGAGAGATGCACATGGGGGGGATGAGAGATGCACATGGGGGGGATGAGAGATGCACGGGGGGGATGAGATGCACATGGGGGGATGAGAGATGCACGGGGGGGATGAGAGATGCACGGGGGGGATGAGATGCACATGGGGGGGGATGAGATGCACATGGGGGGATGAGAGATGCACGGGGGGGGTGAGATGCACATGGGGGGATGAGAGATGCACATGGGGGGATGAGAGATGCACGGGGGGGATGAGATGCACATGGGGGGGATGAGAGATGCACATGGGGGGATGAGAGATGCACGGGGGGGATGAGATGCACATGGGGGGGATGAGAGATGCACGGGGGGGATGAGATGCACATGGGGGGATGAGAGATGCACGGGGGGGATGAGATGCACGGGGAGGGATGAGATGCACGGGGGTGCGAGATTCACGGGGGGGAATGAGATGCACGGGGGGGGATGAGATGCACATCATGGGGGGGATGAGAGATGCATGGGGGGGATGAGATGCACGGGGAGGGATGAGATGCACAGGGGGGTGAGATGCACGGGGGGAATGAGATGCACGGGGGGTTGAGATGCACGGGGGGGATGAGATGCACATGGGGGGGATGAGAGATGCACGGGGGGGATGAGATGCACGGGGGGATGAGATGCACGGGGGGGATGAGATGCACGGGGGGATGAGAGCTGCACATGGGGGGATGAGAGATGCACGGGGGGGATGAGAGCTGCACATGGGGGGATGAGAGATGCACGGGGGGTGAGAGTTGCACATGGGGGGGTTATGTTTACATAACTTTGTTGCCCTATGAAGGGCAGGGGGGGCCCAAAAATTTCTTGCACAGGGGCCCACTACAGTCTGTGTCCGCCCCTGGTGTAAATCCTGAGATTAGGCTGTTCATAGGGAATAGAGTGACTGCCATTTGACCTCAGTTCTATTCTCCATATTGTGTCACATTGGATCCTTGGTGCTCTTATCTTAAAGACTCTATGGCTGCTGTGTTTTAATATTTCCTAATTAGAGCTCATCCATAAAGAAAGTCAAAATGCAAATGTGGAATAATTGTGAGTAATGGTGCTCATATAGAATAGTGCCATACAGTGACTCGTTGTGCAAATTAATAAACTGTAAAAGTTATAGAAACAACGGTACGAGTGTCTGCATCCTGTTGTTGTTCTCTGTATAGATAATATATTTCCCTTCCGTCACTTTCATTCTCTATATTATATCTGGAAGGGTTGAAGAGATGACAGGATGTTCGTTGTCTCGCTGTGCATAACGTCGCCCTGACTTTCACCGGAAGCGCGGTATGATTGACAGGACGATAAAGAGTCACATGATCTTGTTATTTCATTCATAAAAACTGTTTTCATTGAGAGGAAAAGGATTTTCCTGCAAAAGTCACAATGGACAAAACCGTTCAGAGGAAACCCCTCCTCATATGGAATTTCCTAGTATCCCAAGGAATGCTGCCGAGAATCGTCTGATTATTTGTGCAGAGGGAAAGTCATCATTTTGTGCTGCTTCTCCTAGATGGATCGGAGGGAAAATTACTAACCAGACTTCAAATTTCAATATATGAAACACTCACACATATTAGGAACAAAAATATTTTTATTCTGGAAAAGTTTTTCCAAAACTTAAAAAAAGTTTTTTTTTTACCCACGAAATAGTTCAATGTACATCAAAAGTTCCTGCAACATCAACATAGTAATATTCTAGGGACTGCCTGATGGTCCAGAACTTTTGGGGTCCCAAAGCTTGTATAGGATTAGTGAAACATGGGTTTGATCTAGTATTGCAGGATCCATAATACGGATCGGGGAATAAACAGCAATACCAACCACAGCCTGCGGAATGAGGGAGCACTGTTTTTGGAAGAAATAAGCCATGCTTTCTCATCCTGTCCAAATTCTTTAATTGGTCACTGTCATTGCCACAAATTTTGCTTAAATTTATAGTACAAGTGAATGCAAGAAGCTTGTAGTATATCCAATCAGATAAATATATTTCTTTCTCCATTTATGAGCCACTTTTTCTCCCTCCTGAATGCTTTATTAATTCAGAAACACAACTAAACTCCAACAATCATAGACCTCAGACTGTGTTCACATATTACAGCCAACCCGTACTTTGGCGACATTGTAGTAGAACCACAATGTGTGAACACAACCTAACTGATTCCAAGTGGTCTATGTTTCGAGAGAGTTATTGTACATTATAACAGCATTGGTTTAGTAGAACCTCATGTTCCCTTCTAATTAAAAGGTGTTTTTTTTTTTTCTTGTGTGGTAAAGCAGCTTGCTCAGCTGTACACGGAGGTAGACACGGAACACTGTTTCTTTAAATTTCGGGTTGGTTTATTAAAACATGTCATAAACCACCCAGGAGTCCATAAAGTAAACACAGCCCATTCGGCATAATGGCAAAACAAACAAAAAAAAAGATACAGCACAGTCCGCATGTCGGCCACGGTCCGGCCACTCAGGGTTAGCCACACATGATTCAGCAAAACACATGCAAGCTCCTCTCAGGAGAAAGTCTCTCCAGATACTGACCTACAGCAGAGTCACAAGGCTGGCTATTTACAGCCCAGACCACATCCTGAGGTGGAGATATGGAGAACAACCTCCCGCCCTGCTCTATGGTTGTTCTCATAAAACACGCCCTTTTAAACATGGCTGAGTAACCCTCTCTGCACCTACCTTGCAGGAGAAAACTTCCATGTTTCACATCACTGAAGCTAATAGCCTCAGTGAAACATATCTCCCCTCCAGTATTCTTCCAGGGACTTGGTTAGGTGGCTTCTCGAAGCCTTTGGCCCATATGAAACATCTTCTGCAGCATGGACAGATGACTGTGCAGCAGGGCGATCCGGTTGGAACATTAGAGGCAGTAATGTCATAGAGTGTCATAGAGTGAAAACCATCCAGCTAGGTCATCATGAATTGGATTTTAAGGGAGAAAACTGTGTCTAATGGGGTACTGAGAGGGGACACTATTTAGTTAGGTAATCATGGAGTGCACACTAATAAGCAAACCATCTATCAAGAACATCAGGGAGAAATTTGGATCTCGTGGGGACACTAGAGACACATTCATCTAGGTAATCATTGAATGCATACCATCCAGTAAGAATACCAGTCAGAAAACTGCAACCAATGGGGTCATCATAGAGGTGACACCATACAGCCAGGTCATCATGACGTACACACAATCCAAAAGGATTACCATGGAGAAAACAGTGTCCCATTCTATCACCATAGAGTGGACACTATCTAAGTTATCTTGGAGTGTACACCATCCCCTTAGATGACTTAGGAGAAAACTACATCTCTTGGGGTCACCACAGAGTGGACACCATCCAACTAGGCAATCATGGAGGGCATACCATCCAATAAGAATGCTATGAAAAAAACTATGTTCTATGTGCGGTTGCCATAGTTTGCACTCCATAGGTTATCATGGAGTGTACACTAATAAGATAAAAAGAGAGAACATAGTATCCCACGGGGTCACCACAGAGGGAACACCCTACATCTAGGTCCCCACACAATCCAGTAAGATAATCAGAGAGAAAACTTTGTCTGATGTTCCCCGTGAGGAAACTAAGCCATCATGGAGTGTAAACTGTCCAATAGGAATACCAGTGAGAAAATTGTATGACATGGTGCAATCAGAGCGTGCACACCACCCATCTAGGTCATCAATGAATGCACACCATGCCATAAGAATATCAGTCAGAAAACTGCATTCAATTGGGTCACCCTTAAAAAGGGATACCATCCAACTAGGTTATCAAGGAGTAAACATCATCCAGTAATATTACTTGGGAAAAAAAACTGCATCCCATAGAATCACCATAGACTGGTCATCATCAAACTAGGTCTTCATGGCACGGAATCCAATAGGATTACTAGAAATAAAACTGCATCCCGTAGGGTCACGTAGAGGAGACACCAACCAATTAGGACATCATGGAGTGCACACCACCCAGTAAGAATACCAAAGAGAGAAATACATCCTATGGAATCATCATAGAGTAAACACCATCCAGGTAGGTTATCTTGACATAATCTGATCAAATTTTCAGGGAGAAACTGTGTTCTGTGGTGTCACCATACAGGGAACACTGTCTAACTAGGTTATCACAATCCCATAAGATTACTAGGATGAAAACTGTCCCATAGTTGCAGAGTGAAAACTAGATTATCATGGAGTATAAACCATCCAATAAGAGTACTAAAGAGAAAATTGTATACTATGGGGCCACCACAGAGTGAAAACCATCTAAATAGGTCATTATGGAATGCACATTATCCAATAAAATTGCCAGGGAGAAAACTGTGTCCCATAGGGACATCATAGAGTGGACACCATCCAACTAGGCCTTCATTGAGTACACACCATTCCGTAACAATAACAGTCAGAAAACTGCATCAAATAATGTCACAATAGCTTATCATGGAGGGCACACCATCCAATAAAATTGCCAGAGAGAACATTTGTCACAGAGATACCATGACAGAGAGGAGTCAGAAGATCACAGCATCTGGTTTCACAAACTCTTTCACTGGTTAGAAGAAATTCACCATCTTATTAAACAGTGCAGGCTTTTTCCTTGCTAGCAATGCAAGGGTTAATCTGTTCAGTTGAAGCTTCTGAAGCTTTCCTACCTGGATTGTCTCAGCTGTTCAGTGTTGGCCACACTCCCCTATTCTATATATGCTCGCCTCTGGTACTTAGGAATTGCCAGTATTAGCCTTTACTGCCTGGTTCTGGAGTTGGAGGTGTGGTTCATGGTTAAAGTTGGCATTTGGAGATTTGTTCAAGAGATTGTAACTTGGAGTTTTGTTTGTGTGCACATCCTCATCCTATTTGGTTTCTCCTTACTTTACCTTCCCTGTGTTTCACTCTGTTGTTTGGTGTGAGTATTTTGTATGGTTGGTGTTTTCATTTATCCCTGTCCATCTTCCCTTGTTTGTCTGGTTAGGGTGTTCCTATACACTTCCGGGGACAGATAAAGGTTGATATAGGAGCATAGCAAGGCACGTGAACCTGGCGTCTCCACCTTCACGACTGATCCTGGGGACACGGATAGACTACGGTGCCCCTAGTTCTAGAGATCTGTTAGCGCCCATAATCCCAATACCATTGTGACAACATTGCATTCCATTTTGGTCATCAAAGAGTGGACACCATCAACCTAAGTGTTCATTTAGTGTACACCATGCAGTCGGAATACCAGTCAGAAAACTGTATCGAATGGTGTTACCATAGAGTTGACACTATCTAACTAGGTTTAAACGGAGTGTACACCATCCAATAATATTACTAGGAAGAAAACTGTATCCCTTGTAGTCAACAAACGGTGGACATAATCCAACTGCTGTAGGTTATCATGGTATGCACATCATCCAATAAGGTTGTCAGAGAGAAAACTACTTCTCCTTGGGTCACAATGAAGTGGACGACATCCAACTTGGTCATCATGATGTACGCAGTATCCAATAAGATTACTGGGGAGATAAATGCATCACAAGGGGTCAACTTAGAATGGACACCATCCAACTAGATCATCTTGGTGTGCTTGCAATCCTGGAAGATTACTGGGGAGAAAACTACATCTCATGGGGTCACCATGCGAACCAAGTATATATGAACCAACCAGGCCATCATGCATTGCAGACCATTCGATAAGATTACCAGGGAGAAAACTGTGCCATAGAGTGGACACTATCTAACTGGGTCATCACGGAGTCTTCATCATCTTATAAGATTATATGGGAGAAAACGGTATCTTGTGGGGCTATCCTGAGTGAATATTATCAAATTGGTTAATAATGGAGCAGTTATCATCTTAAAGGATCATGGAGTGGACAACAATAAAACCACCAAGTAGAGAACAATATTGTTTCAGATATTTCCTAAAGTGATCTCCCAATATTATTTGTTAATTAACAATTTGTTTATTTTTGCGTCATCCTCTAACTTTACCATAATCATTCTGTGAGAAGACATTTTTTGATAATGTGACAACGTTTTGAAAAGGCTTATCTCAACAGAATCTTTCCATGTTGAAGGAAACAGGAAGGACATTTTTAGTCCCCTTTTCTCTACAACAACTGATTATTTAGTAGGTAAAGGGGTTATCTGGGACTTTGGTGTTTTTTCCTATTGGACTAAGAACTTACCAGCAGCTAGTTGCCAACCACCTGCCTGTTCTGCCCTTTAACGAGCACTTCGGGCTCAGGTAGCGATTCCAGTGCTTCCATTCTCTTGACATCAACAGAGCAGTTCTTTCTCTTCCAGGCTGCTCTGTCCACAGGGCATCACCACAGACGTCATGCTGGTTGACAGTCGGCTTCCTGCAGTTAGGCAGAGGGGAGCCGAATGTCAATCAGTATGACATTAGCAGTGGCGCCCTATCAACAGAGGAAAGCAGAAGAGAAGGAGCTGCTCTGTTTATGTGACATCACAGGAAGCAATCACTGCCTAAGCTGGAACTGAGTGTTGCAGGGCAGTATAGGCTGATGGGTGGCAACTACCTACCGGTAAGTTCTTAGCACACAAAAACCCAAAGCCCCAGATAATACTTTGAATGGAGAACTAATACATAAGGTTTCTGCCAAACAAACTTGTCAAACTGCCGGTTATGTTATCGTGGTTACTACGGCACTGAAAAATATTGTTCTTCCTGGTTAACAATTATTCCCCTGGAGAAATCATTCCCCGCCGAAGTTTGCACGTTGAATCATTCATGGAACAGGGGTGAACTCTCATTACAAAACAATTTTTTGTCCTACATATGATTTGGCGCCATTTGTGCACCGAAATGAATGAGGAAATAATAAATCAAACTTTTAGAAAACTAAATTCTGAAATAGTGATATTCTATAGTACAAAATATTACTTTGTATGACTGACTAGTGATTTTTATCAGAAAAATTCTACCTTGCTACATAATCACGTTTTTTTTGTGCCACAGAACGGTTTTCCGTGGACATCATTTGAGTCTCTGGACACTGTGGATTGCAATTTTTGTGGCATAGATCTCTGTTTATTTTCATGACATAGATCACTATTTTGTGCCACAGGATACTTTTTGTGGCATATTAGGTTATTTTGTGAGACACAATTCATCTCAATGATGGCAAGGTTTAAATAGATCGTCAATGTATTTGTATTTACAAATGGCGTCTACTAAAGAGTCGTTTGATTAGAAATATATTTTTTAATTTGTGTTACTCTTGTATCTTATCAGATTTTCTCACATTGCACAGGGATGTATTGTCCCAGAGGTTATATATTCACATATCAAACTAATTTTAGTCAAAGCCAACGATTTCTACAGGACCAGCCTATTGATCATTCATTGGAGGGGAGAAAGGATCTAATATATTGAAGTTTACTTAGCTCTAAAGTTTTGCAACATGTGCCATCAAGACAGTACACCTTGTTTCATTGTACATGCCCCGTGTGTTCCCTGGGTATTAGTTTCGGTTTGGGATACAAATAGGCAGTAACAGGTTCACTTTAGCTTTTTGTCTATGAAGACATTTCTTATTTCTGAGAACATTTGCAAAGCAGATATCCCCATTTATAGCTGATTGCATGAGATATTATGTACACTGAACAAATATATGAACACTACACTTTTGGTTTTTGCTCCCATTTTTCATTACTCAAAGATGTAAGACTTTTTCTATGTACACAAAAGGCCCTTTTCTCTCAAATATTGTTCACAAGTTTGTGAACTTTTGATCAGGGTCATTTGGATGTTTTTGGTTGTCATTAAGATTTAAAAAGAGAAAACACAGTAGTTTGACAATAAATGGCTTCACCCAACCAATAACCATGAGTGGAGAAAAAGTTTTTTTGTTATCATTCATATTCTCTGAAACAAGGCCAAGAAAGGAAAAATTCTGCCGGGGTATGTAAACTTTTGAGCACAACTGTAAGCACATGCATAGCTGTAATCGAAGATCAGGACACGGGGGTAATTTTGTTTTTCAGAATGAGAGCACAGAGAGAGATAGTCAAAAATAACTACTTTCATAAGAAAACAAGAATATAACTGCTATTATGCAGTCATCTATATACAAGATAATAATTACTATGAAACCATGCCCTATATACAAGGACACAACAACTATAATACTGCTCCTATGTATAAGACTATAACTACTATAATACTGCTGCTATGTACAATAATATAACTACTATAATACTGCCCTCTATGTACAAGAATATAACTACTATAATACTGCCCCCTATGTACAAGAATGTAACTACTATAATACTGCCCCCTTGTACAAAAATACATCTACTATAATACTGCTCCCATGTACAAGACTATAACTACTATAATACTGCCCCTATGTACAAGAATGTAACTACTATAATACTGCTCCTATGTACAAGAATATAACTACTATAATACTGCCCCCTATGTACAAGAATATAACTACTATAATACTGCTCCTATGTGCAAGAATATAACTACTATAATACTGCTCCTATGTACAAGAATATAACTACTATAATACTGCTCCTATGTGCAAGAATATAACTACTATAATACTGCTCCTATGTACAAGAATGTAACTACTATAATACTGCCCCTATGTACAAGAATATAACTACTATAATACTGCTCCTATGTACAAGAATATAACTACTATAATACTGCCCCTATGTACAAGAATAGAACTACTATAATACTGCCCCCTTGTACAAAAATACATCTACTATAATACTGCTCCCATGTACAAGACTATAACTACTATAATACTGCCCCTATGTACAAGAATGTAACTACTATAATACTGCTCCTATGTACAAGAATATAACTACTATAATACTGCCCCCTATGTACAGAATATAACTACTATAATACTGCTCCTATGTACAGAATATAACTACTATAATACTGCTCCCATGTACAAGACTATAACTACTATAATACTGCCCCTATGTACAAGAATATAACTACTATAATACTGCTCCTATGTACAAGAATATAACTACTATAATACTGCCCCTATGTACAAGAATAGAACTACTATAATACTGCCCCCTTGCACAAAAATACATCTACTATAATACTGCTCCCATGTACAAGACTATAACTACTATAATACTGCCCCTATGTACAAGAATATAACTACTATAATACTGCCCCTATGTACAAGAATATAACTACTATAATACTGTCCCCTATGTACAAGAATATAACTACTATAATACTGCTCCTATGTACAAGAATATAACTACTATAATACTGCTCCTATGTACAAGAATATAACTACTATAATACTGCTCCCTATGTACAAGAATATAACTACTATAATACTGCTCCTATGTACAAGAATATAACTACTATAATACTGCTCCTATGTACAAGAATATAACCACTATAATACTGTCCCTATGTACAAGAATATAACTACTATAATACTGCCCCTATGTACAAGAATATAACTACTATAATACTGCCCCTATGTACAAGAATATAACTACTATAATACTGCTCCTATGTACAAGAATATAACTGCTGTAATACCGCCCCCTATGTACAAGAATATAACTACTATAATACTGCTCCTATGTACAAGAATATAACTACTATAATACTACATCTTATATATCAGAATATAACGACTATAATACTGTTCATTTATACAAGTGCACATCTACTGTAACAGACAATAAGATATCATCTGTTTTATCTTCAATAAGGATCATCTCAGTGATAATGTTTTAAAAAGAAATGTCAGTGAATTGTTGAGTCAGTGTTCTGTTCTTTCTGTGGAATGCTAATATTATGCAGAATTTATTCGTCGTTATTGACAGAGTAGGAGAGCGCAATTATTGGTAAGTGTATGTAGAAGAAGACGCTTTAGTGGTTCTCGAGAAGTCATTAACTTTTATATGAGTCTGAGGGAAATGATGCAAATGATTCTGAGGGATTCCTTAGAGTTTAGAGAGGCTCAGATATAGGTAGTATGTGCAAAACGAAAAATGAAAATATCCTTATCGGCAATATAGCTTCCATTGACTTTCACAATTACTTTATCTTCATACAAGATTAAGAGATAAATTACAGGCTTAAATTCAGTAACATTTCAATTCTTCATGACACATTTAGCATAAACAACACCTGACAAAGTAAAGCACAAAAACATTTTTTTTTTCAAAGCTAGCCATCTTGCACAGCTCATCTTCAGATTGCTTGAGCCAAAACAAAAGGTAAAAAAGGGCGATGAGCAAATTGATTTGATGTTAATCAATTGTGTTCCAGTTTTTTATAAATTTGTTGAATATGGCGAATTCCACCATCTTACACAAAGCAGAAGATTGCATCAGCCAGACAAAGCTGCCAGGCTTCCACCTAATGTCTATAAACTATCACAACCAATCTGGAGGAACTTTCATAGCCTGTATAAAAGCAGAGGCAGGGAATGCAGCAGCCACTTTATGGTGAATTTAGATAGTGTGAGGATGTCACAGCTCACAACTTAGCCATAGTGATATGGATAGTCAAAAAGCACTGAATAAACTGTACTGATAGTGTGTGACAGCACAGCAGTGAAGAACAGTTGTACATATACTGTATGTTTAGGTCACTTTGAAATTCTTATTGCTTTGTGTGCATTAAAGTCCTAGGAGACCTCAGAGTGTTACACTCATCTTTTCAGGGCAATTTAATGCTTTGCAGTGCTTTAGATTCTCAGTGAATCGATTTGCAAAGAAACAATTTTTTGGGGTGGGGGGAAAATTCCACGAATCTGTCAAATTTAAATTTTAAATAATTCACCCATCTGTACAATTTACCGTGAAAGCTGCAATAACTGGACTTACATAGTCCTTCTATTGCTCGGTTCTCAGTGTGGAAGTAATAATGTGTCAGGGTAGATAAATGATACAGGATGTCCCTGCGTAACTCCTGGCGCCCACTAATGCTTCACCCAGATGCACTCTCTCCAGACATATAAGCCTTTTCTAATTTTACAGCAAGGTCACGTTGTTTATTTAGTTCCAAGTGTGATATCAGCGCCGCTGGATGAGTCGAGAGGAAAGTCAAACATCCGCTTTTTTTTTTTTTCTGCTCTCTCTCATCAAACAATAAACTGCAGGTCAATTCTTAGTCATAAAGTAAGCACACCCGTCACATCGCCGGCAGAAAGGTAACAAGATCTGCCAATAGGGCTGACCTGCTGTTACATTTACCATGAAAGGAACACATGACAATAGGAGCAACAGTGTGGAACAGTGACATTCGGCTTTGTTTGCTCAGTGTTTTTGTGCACATGTGATGGGGACGTTTGAAGCTTACCTTTAGCTCCTGCTCGGCACGGTCATAGACCGCCGCGGTGTTGTTTTAAGGCTGGGTTTATTGGGGTTTAGCCAAGGGGGGGGGCATGCATCAGGAAACACAAATGTTAAATGGGGCCCCCTTTCTGATGCTGGTTACAGGATTATCCAAAAATGGAAAAAAATGCTGAAAATGTTATAAAATAACAAAATAAAAACTACTCACTAGTTAATTCTACATGCATCGAATTTCCTTAAAATGACCCCACATTTTTTGGATTCTAGCTGACTGAAATTTTTTGGGGAATCCGATTGAAAGGGATGCCATTTTTTTCTGGATTTATACAGGCCAGGAATGAGTTAAAACACTTAGTCCTTCATCTCAGCGATGTATCTAGGGTTTCAGGCACCAAAAGCAAGAATTCAGTTTGGCCCAGAGAACATACGCGGTTTGTACACTTAGTCGCGTGCCGACGAGCTGCTCTCCCTAACCGTAAGACTGAAAATGGTATATGAGTGAAGTGGCCGTGTGATGACTGCTGGGACCTGCAAGCAGAGCTGAATCCTGACAGTGAGGATATTACACGCTGTTAGGATTGGCTACGTTTTATAATTATAGGGCTTGTCAAGGTTTGAGATGACAGTCTGCAATCACACAATGTGACTACAAGCTTCTGAATTCTCACAGCGCATGCACTGCACACTTTTAGGATTCTCCATTGCCAGTGGGAAGAGTGGACGGTCATTTCACCACAAGTATGAGATTTGTATACTTCTGGCCACATTCCGACTAGACGTGTTCGGCCTCGCTCAATTCATTTTCATTGAGTGAGGACACGCATGTCTAGTCGTCATGTGAATGTAAGCCCGCAAGGGCAGGGTCCTCTTCCCTCCGTACCGGTCTATCATTGTTAGTTTGTTTACTGTAAGTGATATCTGTATCTGGTATGTAACCCCTTCTTATGTACAGCACCATGGAATCAATGGCCCTATATAAATAAATAATAATGTGACTGCATGTATGCAGATGGCTGACATGAGAGAATCCTGACAGTGCGCACTGTGAGAATTCAGAAGTCTGCAGTCACATAGAATGACTGCAGACTCACCACTGACTTGGAAAACCGCTCTAATGCTCCTTACATAAATAAAAATATGAGAATTAGTCAGTGTCACAAAAAACATTTACATCCAGGTACCGGATAGGTGACTTTGTCTCTGGAGTATTTCTCTTTCTTTTCTTCTTCATCTTGTCCAGGCTCCAAGATGAATTTTCTCACTCTAACTATTCCCCTCTGTTCCTTTCAATAGTCTCTTCACGTTTCCCCCTCCTCATACATTTACCCTCTTACTTTCCATATTCCCTCCTCACACATCCCCCCGACTCCCCATACTGTGTCCACACTCATCCCATCACCCTCGCTCCCCATACTGTGTCCGCATACATTTTCCCTCTCACACCTCATACTGTGTCCGTACCAATCCCCCCACTCATCATACTGTGTCTGCACCCATCCCCCCACACATGCCCCCATGCTCCTCATATTGTGTCTTCAAATTTCTCCCGCTCCCCATATTGTGCCTGCATTTGTCCCTTCTTTGCTCCTCAGACTTGTGTCCACTAAATCTCCTCCAGCCCTGTTATACTAAATCTCACCCACACACAGAAAATACACCCCCACACAGTAAATCTCCCCCAAATACAGTAAATCTCCCCCAATCACAGTAAATACACCCCCCACACAGTAAATACCCCCTCCCACACACAGTAAATCTCCCCCACACACAGTAAATACCCCCTCCCACACAGTAAATACCCCTACACATGCACTAAATACCCCACAGATGCAGTAAATACCCCCACAGTAAATAACCCCTCCTGCAGTAAATACCCCCCAAGGCAATAAATACCCCCCACCCTAAAAAAAGTAAATACCCTATCACACAGTCATACACCCCCACACACAGTAAATACCTCCCATACACAGTAAATACCCCCACACACACAGTAAATACCCCCCTGCAATAAATACCCCCCTGCAGTAAATAGCCTCTGCAGTAAATACCCCCCCAGGCAGTAAAAACCCAGAGCCCCGTTTCACTAAATCACCTCCCCCCTATATTCGGTGTCTTCAGCACTTAACACCAATGTGCGCCTCTATCTGCAGCGCCGGCGAGTGATGTCAGAAGCGTGATCACAATTCTGAAGGACGTGAGTACAACTGAACACTGGAAGCCGGCGCAATGCACGTTCTGTGAGCCGGCTGTCCGCTTGACAGCTGGCTCAGAGAACTGCTGACTCCCAGTCCAGGGGGTGGCAGAATGCAGCCGCCGGGAAAGACACTTCGCACCACCGCATTAGGCAGCCTGACTGTGCCCCCCTGCCGACTGCGCTCGCGGCACATGCTCCGGCTGCCCCCACCCTAGATATGGCTCTGCTCACCTATCCCTGCTGCCATAGTTCCCTGCTAGTACTTTGCTGATTTTCTAAGGTGCTATTATGTCTGTCAGAGGTGGACACACTTGGTGCACGCCACTCCACCCTGGCCTTCACCCTTTAACCTCCTTACAGGGATCTGGACTCAGAAGAGGGTCCACTGGATTGCTGTCATGGAAGAGCTGCTGGCCGGAGGAGCGAAGCAGAGGCAAGAGAATAGTCGGGTGGCCAGGTCAGCATCAGTAGGTCGGTGTAGGGACAAAATCGTAAAGACTGAGAATAGTCATAAAGCAAGGCGAGGTCAAAAGTCAAGACTGTCTACAGGAAGAGTAGCAAGGCAAGTTACACAAATATAACTGGCAGTGGGCAACAGGATCTCAGGATCTTAAATAGCTTGCAGCCCCATCCAAACCACACAGAAGTTAACTAAATGTCTCTCAGTATGAATGGGACTACAAGTCCCAGAGAATACAAAACTAAAACTGTCACCATGCATCACCTGCAACGAGAGCGCGTTGCCACCTGGTGACAGAAGCAGATGCAGGAAGGTCAGACACTGATACAGATGTCACAGGTGCCTGCTCCACTTCTGTGCAAGTCTCCTCTTCACTCTTTGTCAAGGCTTCTGTGCCGACTAGGTTTTGACACACGTTTTGAAGTTATGATGTAAAAGAACTTGCATCATTATGTCAGAATGTACATCAAGGCTTGACAGCCCCGGAAGCACCAGCAAAGAGTGAAGAGATCAGCATCAGAGCAGAAGTCAACAGAGGACCGGTGGCAAGCTATGGTGGCAGGGGCAGATGATGAGCTAGATGAGTATGATCATTTACTGTTTCTTAAACCCTTCCCGATCCTTCTGTATATTATGCTTTGGGGTCGGAATACCCCTGTAAATGCAAATAAATGCAAATTGAGCTTCCCAGCTGAATTTGAGTGAATCTTCCAAAGTTGTTTCCCTCAATTGCAACCAGTCGTCCTGTCCCTGCAGCTGAAAAACACCCTCATAGCATGATGCTGCCACCACCATGTTTCACTGTTGGGATTGTATTGGGCCGGTGATGAGCAGTGCCTGGTTTTCTCCACACATACCGCTTAGAATTATCACCAAAAAGTTCTATCTTCATCTCATCAGACCAGAGAATCTTATTTCTCATAGTCTGGGAGTCCTTCATGTGTTTTTGAGCAAACTCTATGTGGGCTTTCATATGTCTTGCACTGAGGAGAGGCTTCCGTCGGGCCACTCCGCCATAAAGGCCGACTGGTGGAGGGCTGCAGTGATAGTTGACTTTGTGGAACTTTCTCCCATCTCCCTACTGCATCTCTGTAGCTCAGCCACAGTGATCTTGGGGTTCTTCTTTACCTCTCTCACCAAGGCTCTTCTCCCACAATTGCTCAGTTTGTCTGGACTGCCAGGTCTAGGAAGACTTCTGGTGGTCCCAAACTTCTTCCATTTAAGGATTATGGAGGCCACTGTGCTCTTAGGAACCTTGAGTAATGCAGAAATTCTTTTGTAACCTTGGCTAGATCTGTGCCTTGCCGCAATTCTGTCTCTGAGCTCCTTGGGCAGTTCCTTTGAGTTCATGATTTTCATTTGGTCTGACATGCACTGTGAGCTGTGAGGTCTTATATAGACAGGTGTGTGCCTTTCCAAATCAAGTCCTATCAGTTTAATTAAACACAGCTGGACTCCAATGAAGGAGTAGAACCATCTCAAGGAGGATCACAAGGAAACGGACAGCATGTGACTTAAATATGAGTGTCTGAGCAAAGGGTCTGTGTTAAGGGGACGGTTGCAAACAACTTTATTATAATGGAACGCAACCGACCCCGGGGTCCGCAATGCAGCCTGGTGGACTGCTGCCGAACACCTTCCGGGTGAGAAGGAAAACAACCAACTTAAATGATAAACCCTTTCGTGTTACCGCACACGGGAACGGGTATAGAGGGTCGCTCATTCTCCGTTAACTGCACGGGAGATGAGCAACCGGGGAAGTAGCTGTAGCCCTGTTAACTACACAGGGACTACGCTGTAGGCTCTAGGATGCATGGGGGATACACGCCGGGTATACGTGCTCTCAGCCGGCGGGCTACCGGACTGAGGAGAACCGCTCCACGTGGCTCACAGGCGGTACCGGGAATACGGCGTCTGCAGACTGCTCAGGGTGTATGGCGACCCCCTTGCAAGAGCCAGACTGCCAGACCAAGCTACCTACCTATTTCCACTAAACCTGCCTATTTCAGCTACAGCACACGTGGAGCTCAAACGACCAAGCGTCACCATCACTGCTCAATGATCAGAGCGCGCCGCCATATTTGTGGGTGGGCTTTTTAAAGATTAAGCCCTGCCCACCGTCGCGCCATTGGTGACGTCACCCGCGACCAATCAGGCGGTGCCAGGTCACCGGATCAGCTGACTCCCAAGCCACCAATCACGGTCCGCCATGTCACGGGCATGCTCAGTGCAGAGAATCCTGGGCTTAGGCTGTAACAGCCCTGTTTCCCTCCGCAACTTACGCTTCATGTTGCTAGGGATAAAGACCTGGTAAACAACTTGTCCATCTCGTGCACCAGCTAGGTGTTGGGACTGATGAAAATGCTGAGCAGCATCAGCCTTGGCTGGACCAGAATGAGAGACCACAGAATCCCCTGATGGCTCTGAACCCATTTTAAATCCAGCAGATGCCTAACAGGTCTGAATACTTGACCATGTGATATTTCAGTTTTTCTTTTTTAATAAATTTGCAAAAATTTCTACATTTCTGGTTTTTTTCAGTCCAGATGGGGTGCAGAGTGTACTTTAATGAGAAAAAAAATAACTTTTTAGAATTTACCAAATGGCTGCAATGAAACAAAGAGTGAAACATCTAAAGGGGTCTGAATACTTTCCGTACCCACTGTATGTATATGAATGGGTCTTTGTGAGTTAGATCTTCATAATATGTATATATATATATATATATATATATATATATATATATATATGTATATACTGCTTCCATTATAAAGATCATGTGAAATATGTGTCTGGTCTCACCTCTTAGGATGAATGTCTGATACCACAATACAAGTCCTATGCTCTTATGGGGGTTTACTTACACTTAGCACTTATTCCATATACGGTAGCTATGATCTATATCGTCATTCTCTGATTAGTGGAAGTCGAATACCCAAACCGTCGTTACAGAGTGGGGTCACCGAGTGCTGAGGAGAAGAGGGCACAAAAGTCACCACCGCTCTGCTGACTCCATAACTGCAGAGTCCAGACCTCCTTTGGTATTAACATCAGCACAAACACTTCACTTCCGCCGGGAGCTTCATGGCCGAGCAGCTGCATGCAGCCTTACATCACCAAGCACAATGCTGAGAGTCAGATGGAGTGGTCCAGAAGGACTGGACTCTGGGGGAGACGTATTCTGTGCAGTGACGGATCGCACTTCTCTATATGGCGTCTGATGGAGGAGTCTGGGTTTGGTGATTCTAGGAGAACGTTACCCCCTCACTGCATTGTGCCAGCTTTGGTAGAGGAGGTACAACACTATGTTTTTTTTTTCAGGGGTTGGCCTCGGCCCCTTAGTTCCAGTGAAATTTTAATACTTCAGCATGCTAGATATTTTGGACAATCATACCCTTCAGTTTTGTAGGAGCAGTTTGGATGAAGACCTTTTTTGTTCTCCATGACTGTGCCCAGTGCACAAAGTCTATAAAGACATGGAGGGGGAGTTTCGGGAAGAAAAACCTGACCGGCCGCACATAGCCCAGAGCTCAACCCCATGAAACACCTTTGGGATGAACTAAAATGGAGATTGTGAGCTTGGCCTCTCCCCAATATCAAGGTCTGACCTCACAAATGCTCTTCTGGATGAAGGAGCAAAAATTCCCACTGACGGCTCCAAAATCTGGTAGAAAGTCTTCCGAGAAGACAGGAAGAGCCGACTCCATATTAATGTCTATGTATGTAGAATGGTAGGTCAGAGAAGATTCTGTAGGTGGAACTTGTCCCAACAATTTTATCCATATACTATATAAAAAGTAGTGTTGAGCGAGCACTAAAATGCTCGGGTGCTCGAAGCTCGGGCCGAGCTCGCCGTGATACTCGGGTGCTCGACCCGAGCAACGAGCCCAATGTTAGTCTAAGGGAGACTCGAGCATTTTTGCGGTGGCACCCCCGGCAGTCTTTTAAAAGCCTAACAAGTGCCCAAAACGATAGTGACAGTGCTCAAATGACATGGGGACAGCATGGGGATCGCCCCAGGAAGCATTTCTGACTCCCAGGTCACTGCTGTCAACAACGTGGTCAGAGGTATTAAGCCACTTTTACGGGCTCACAATAAAACGAAAGTGAAACTTTTTTCCTGTGAAATATGTTAAGGAACATCCTTTCAGGGAAAAGACTTGTGTATAAGTTAAAATAAATGACCAAAAACAAAAATACTCCTCCACACCTTCGGCTATGTTCACAAGTAGCATTTTTTATGCGTTTTTGCACTTTTGTATTGCTTTCAACTATGACAAATGCATTCACCGGGAAATGTCATTTTAACATTTTACAACCTTATCTGGCCATGTGCTGTGTGACACATGCATAAAGTGCTGAAAAGACATGGGAACAGCATGGGGAAGACCCCTGGAAGCATCTCTGACTCCCAGGTCACTGTCTAAAAGTGTGCCCATCATAAGTGATCCTTGCCGCATCAGAAGATGCAGACTTGCAACTATCCCCATGCAAGTTCTAGTCCCAGGGCAGTGTTCAATTGTACCTCCCCCATTCCTTGCAATATAAGCGCAAGTATGCAGCCTGCCACCCACCCACCCCCAGGCTGCAATACCATACTGCTTGCTTGCTTGAACTTGAAATTGGGCCTTTTAGGCATGTGGAGGCGGAATCTGGCCACCACGTCATGGCTGTGTTGTCGGCCTGGAATCCATACTCAGTCCCCAGCCGCCCGGCGGCCAGGTGTCCATACTCAGTCCCCAGCCGCCCCACGGCCGAGTGTCCACACGGTCCCCAGCCGCCTGGGGGCAGTCGGGTGTCCATAAACGGTCCCCAGCCGCCCCCATTTCTCCTTGGAACATCCCCCCACACACTTTTCTTAGCCCGGCCTGCTTTAGGCAGCATTGGACGAGCCCACCAGAGAACCAGACTCCTCCGGTGGGCCCTGACTTCTCCATCGGTGGAGCTCAGAGTGCCAAGGTGAGGAGCATGATGATGATGACAGAAGTTAGCATCTGCTATGTTTTCTTTTAATGCAAGTGTAAGTGTGCAGCCTGCCACCCACCCACCCCCAGACTGCAATTCATACTGCTAGCTTGCACTTGAAATGGGGCCTTTTAGTTTAGAGGAGGCCGAAGCTGGCCACTACCCCATGGCTGCTTCGGCAGCGAGGTATCCATACTCAGTCCCCAGCCGCCCCTATTTGTCCTGGTGTGCCTTATACATAAGATTAAGCGCGTATACCAAAACATTACCTGTGCCCTCCCCAGTGCATTTAGTGGGAAGGAGAGCCTATTCCGCTGTAGTGTGTGCATGCCAAACCCCTGTTCATGGTACATGCGAAGATGCCTCCCACCTTGCACCTGTCGTTGCAGACTTGCAACTATCCCCATTCAAGTCCTTGTCCCAGGGCAGTGTTCAATTGTACCCCTCCCATTCCTTGCAATGCAAGCGCAAGTATGCAGCCTGCCACCCACCCACCCCCAGGCTGCAATACCATACTGCTTGCTTGCTTGCACTTTAAATTGGGCCTTTTAGGCATGTGGAGGCGGAATCTGGCCACCACGTCATGGCTGTGTCGGCGGCCTGGTATCCATACTCAGTCCCCAGCAGCCTGGTGGCCGGGTGTCCCCACTTGCTCCCCAGCCTCCATGGGGTGGCCGGGTGTCCATACTCGGTCCCCAGCCACCCCTATTTGTACCGGTAACCTTTCCCACACTTTTCTTAGCCTGGCCTGCTTTAGGGCAGCATTGGCCGAGTCCACCGGACTATCAGACTCCTCCGGTGGGCCCTGGCTTCTCCATCAGGGAAGTTGAGAGTGCCAAGGTGAGGAGCATGATGATGATGATAGAAGTTAGCATCTGCTTTGTTTTGTTGTAATGCAAGCGCATGTATGTAGTAGCGGCTAGGCCTGAGGAGGTCAGTGTTTTGGCGCATATCCTCCCTCCTCCGAGGATTGCTGGATGTTTTCTTGCTACTATCCAAGTTCTATGACTCCCGTTAAAACAAAGCTTAAGGTGATAAATGATGGATGAGGTAGTGGCAAAGG
Source organism: Phyllobates terribilis (assembly GCF_046119375.1). Classification (NCBI taxonomy): domain Eukaryota; kingdom Metazoa; phylum Chordata; class Amphibia; order Anura; family Dendrobatidae; genus Phyllobates; species Phyllobates terribilis. The sequence goes on from NW_027362764.1 coordinate 753,798,208, forward strand.
AGAAAGAGCAGGAGGAACAGGGACCATTCACATCAATATCAGGCCAGTCAACCAGATATGTCTTGTAGGATATGTTTCTGTAACAAAAGGAGCGGTTCGGCTACACAGTTATAGGGCATACAGTGAGTGCAATGCCTACCAAAAATTTCGAGGCACTCCAATGCCCCTTGGAAATGACATGGAGGTCAGAGGGCGTTAACTAAACCTTTTTTTCCATTTATAGCAACTGGGTCTCCTGTGCACTGTTGGCCTAAGCAGTGAATGGAATGCTTTCCAAAAATTATGAGGTACTGCAATGCCCCTTACAAGAGCCATGTGTGGCACCCCAGGGGTCTGGTCACCACAGTAATAGAGATTACGTCGGAGAGCAAGTGGGAGGTTTCCTGGTCAGGATCCCTTAAACATGCAACATCCTCCTGCCCCAGTCCTGGGAGGGGAGAATTCTGCCCTTATAAACTGGATCTGGGGTGGGGTTGAGTGAGTCAGAGAACAGAGAACAGTCAGAGTCAGAGTGAGAGCAAGGGAAAGTAACAGCAAGGAGCTCTGTAGGAGCTAGGAGCTAAAGACGAGGGGCTGGAAGCTGAGCAGAGCTCGCCCTGGCAGAAGACAATAGGAACTGGACACAGGAGTCCGAAGCTGTGAGGACTTATATATCCAGCAGCAGAAACCAGCCGGCAGGGGATTTCAGGTCCTCTGGCCATAGAAGCCCGGAGGCTCAGTCACAAGCAAGGGACCAGCACCGCCGTCGTGGAGCGGAGGCTAACAGAAGGCCCCAAGTCACCAGCCATACGGGTGAGCACTACACGGTACACTCAGGGACGTGGGCTACTTCTACCCGCTTACAGCAAGGTAGCCAGGAAGAGTGCAGACAGACGGGGAGGCCTACAACTCCACCTGGCCAGGGGAACTCCTGCTTGCTCACAGACTGACCAGGCCTCTTATGCTAGCCAGTACTCCCGGGAGGGTCTACCTTATAATCATCAGTAAAGACCGTGAACTGCACTGCAAAGACTCTGAGTCATTCCTGCTGCGCTCGTGCACCATCACCCCCATCATCCACACTCACTGCCCTGAGGCTATACTCCTCCCGAGGGGAGTTATCCCATTTTATGCTGCGCACACAACACCAGCCTCAGCGGTCTGCCTCGCAGCGGTGGTACTCCCTGACCGCAATCCACGGGTGGCGCAGTCGGACAATTAACCTCAAAACCTAAGAAAGACTGCCACTAGTTTGACCAGCCTGAGCCACGGGACCGGGTCACCGCCGCGGTGACTGCAGACCCCAGAGACCCGGCACCGGGTATCCCACGCACGTGTACACACGGCCCAGGGGGCGCGTCACATGCAGTACAGCGTATTACAAACATAAGTCCCATTATTGGGGAGTGGGTGTCCCATAGTATTTGCTTATGCCTTGCAAGCAAAAGCTGCCAAAAATTAGGATGGATCAACTTGCAATGCCCCTTACAAGAGCCATGCAGTACAGCATATTACAAACATAAGTCCCATTATTGGGGAGTGGGTCTCCCATAGTATTTGCTTATGCTTTCCCAGCAAAAGCTGCCAAAAATTAGGACGGAGCAACTTGCAATGCCCCTTACAAGAGCCATGCAGTACAGCATATTACAAACATAAGTCCCATTATTGGGGAGTGGGTGTCCCATAGTATTTGCTTATGCTTTCCCAGCAAAAGCTGCCAAAAATTAGGACGGAGCAACTTGCAATGCCCCTTACAAGAGCCATGCAGTACAGCATATTACAAACATAAGTCCCATTATTGGGGAGTGGGTGTCCCATGGTATTTGCTTATGCTTTCCCAGCAAAAGCTGCCAAAAATTAGGACGGAGGAACTTGCAATGCTGGCACCCTGGTGGTATAGTGGTGGTGGAGGCTGAGGATAAGGAGAAGAAGATTAAACAGCCGAAACGAGGAAGCGTATACCCATGTGTGGGTGTGAAGCGGTGCATGTGAATACACCTCCCGAAATAACACAGTGGATTTGACTTTATGTTACTCTGCTGTCATTTGGTGGTGATGAGAAGTCTGGCCCAATCCAGCCCTTGTTCATTTTGATAAGGGTCAGCTTGTCAGCATTGTCAGTTGACAGGCGAGTGCGCTTATCAGTTATAATTCCCCCAGCGGCACTAAAAACACGCTCCGATAACATGCTAGCGGCAGGGCAGGCCAGGACCTCCAAGGCGTACAGAGCGAGTTCATTCCAAGTGTCCAGCTTGGATACCCAATAATTAAAAGGCACAGAGGAATCACGGAGGACGCTGGTACGATCAGCAAGGTACTCCCTCACCATCTTTTGAAACTTTCCACTCCTTGTGAGAGTACCCCGCGCTTCAGGACCTGTAAGCTGGGCGGGTGCCAGAAAACTGTCCCAGAACGTTGACAGTGTTCCCCTGCCTCTGCTGGATTGGAGTTGCATCTCTCTCGCCTGTACGCCTTGGTTGGGCAACGAACTGTGACCTCTGCCGCTAGCGTGTTCAGATGGGAATTTTATTAAGAGTTCTGCAGCAAGGGCCTTCTGGTATTGCCCCATTTTTGTAGACCTCTCCACCTCAGGAATAAGAGAGTGAAAGTTCTCCTTGTAGCGGGGGTCTACAAGTGTCACCAACCTGTAATGACTGTCACCCAACATTTTGACAACGCGAGGGTCACGGTTAAGGCAGCGTAACATAATGTCAGCCATGCGTGCCAGACTGGTAACGGGCAAGATTTCCGTGTCCTCACCAAGATGACGACTGACCACGCTCTCCTCCTCCTCTTCCTTCTCCTCTTCCTCCTCCCCCCTGTCCTCCGGCCACCCACGCTGAACCGACGGTATGACACTTGTACAGGTACTACCGTCTACAATGCATGATAGCAGCTCCTGTTCTTCCTCCTCCTCCTCTCCCTCATTGTCCCCCAATGCACGTTGGGATGAGATGAGGCTGGGCTGTGTGTAATCGCCCGCTACGGCTTCTTGATCCATCTCATCATACTCTGGCTGCAATGCCTCCTCTTTAATTCTCTGCAGAGAGCGTTGCAAAAGACAGACAAGTGGGATGCTGACACTAATGATGGCCACTCACCATCTTGGTGGCCTCCTCAAAGTTTGTCAAGATGGTACATATGTCAGACATCCAGGTCCACTCCTGAGGTCTTATGTGTGGAGTCTGACCTGAATATCGACGGCCTTGTTGCAGCTGGTACTCCACAACTGCTCTCTTCTGCTCACAAATCCTTTGCAACATGTGGAGGGTAGAGTTCCAACGTGTGTGGACATCACACACCAGTCGGTGTGCCGGAAGCTGCAAACGCTGCTGCAACACAGCAAGGGCGGCGGAAGCTGTAGCCGACTTGCGAAAATGAGCTGACAGGCGGCGTACTTTCACGAGCAGATCTGGCAACTCGGGGTACGATTTAAGAAACCGCTGAACCACGAGGTTAAGCACATGAGCCAGGCATGGTACGTGTGTGATCTCACCTCGCCTCAGAGCCGCCACCAGGTTACGGCCATTGTAACACACGACCATGCCGGGATGTAGGTTCAGCGGTCTCAGCCACAGATCTGCCTGCTCTTTCACAGCTGTCCACAACTCACAAGCAGTGTGAGGTTTATCACCTAAGCTTATGAGTTTCAGCACAGCCTGTTGCCACTTGGCGGAGGCAGTACTGCAATGCTTCCAGCTTGTAACTGATGTGGTGATATCTAAGATGGAGGCTGAACATGAGGAGGAGGAGGAGGAGGATGCGCAGGAGCTGTACACTGTGGGGGCAACTCTGACTGACATAGGGCCCGCAATCCTCGGTGTGGGGAGGATGTGTTCCGTCCCAAGGTCCGACTGGGTCCCGGCTTCCACTATGTTTACCCAGTGTGCCGTCAGAGAGATGTACCGTTCCTGGCCACAAGCACTTGTCCACGTGTCCGTTGTCAGGTGGACTCTCCCAGTAACTGCGTTGTTGAGGGCACGGCAGATGTTTTGGGACACGTGCTTGTGTAGTGCGGGGATGGCACACCGGGCAAAATAGTGTCGGCTGGGGACCGAGTACCGAGGGACGGCCACCGCCATAAGATTGCGGAAGGATTCCGTCTCCACCAGCCTAAAAGGCAGCATTTCCAATGCAAGCAGTCGTGAAATGTGCGAATTTAGGACTGTGGCCTGAGGGGCGTTAGCTGCGAATTTCCGCTTTCGTTCAAAGGTCTGGGATATGGACAATTGAACGCTGCAGTGGGACGTGGACGTGGACGTTGATGCTGTTTCTTGAGAAACTGCCATAACAAGTGAAGACTGAGAGGAGGGGGCATCTTTACATGCAGTATGGACAGGGGATTGCCTTGCACACACAACAGGGGGTTCTACTGCACGCACAACAGTGGAAGAAGCAGTGGTGACACCCGCTGACACTGGTCGTGGACCCTGGGTTTCGCCCCACAAAGTCGGGTGCTTTGCTGCCATGTGCCTGATCATGCTGGTGGTGGTCAGGCTGGTAGTTTTGTCACCCCTGCTGATGCTGGCATGGCAGGTGGAACATATGGCCTTTTTGGGGTTATCCGCAGAGTCTTTAAAAAAATTCCAGACTCTGGAAGACCTACCGCTTGTACTGGCAACGTCCCTCGTGTTGGTGTTACGGGGAACGGTTGCCTGCCTTCTGTCTGTGGCCACCACACTGCTTCTTCCTGCCTGTTGGGGTACTCTGCCTCCCTCCCCCTGTGTACTGCTGGCCTCACTCTGCATGTCCTCCTTCCACGTTGGGTCAGTTACTAGATCATCCACCACCACTTCCTCTTCCACTTGCGCACCATGATCCTCCTCCTCACTTCCTGGCAATTGTGTCTCGTCATCGTCCACCTCTTGTGACAGATTGCCAACGTCGATTTCCTGTGGCCGTGGCTGTTCAAATATTTGGGCATCGCAACATGGGATCTCCTCTTCCACCACTTCAAGTGTATCAGGCGAGGGGCCCAAATATGGAAATGGACCAGTGAACAGCTCTTCAGAGTGTCCAAGTGTGGGATCACTTGCTGTCTGACGACACTCGGCATGGTGGGAGGAAGGAGCATCAGGGTGAGGAGGAGTATGCGGTCGAGACTCACGGCTACTAAGAGTTGACCGTGTGGAAGACAGACCGGAGGTGGTGGTGCCCAGGTAACTGGAAGTATTGTCTGCTATCCAATTAATAACCTGTTCACACTGATCAGTTCTCAATACTGGTGTTGTTCTGTGCTTCCCTAGTAATTCGGTCAAGAAGTGGGAGCGAGAAGATGTGGCTGTTGGTTGTGGCACATTTTCACCTTGGCCACGGCCCCGTCCTCTGCACGAACCATCACCAGAACGTCCACTTCCACGTCCCTTGCCACGCGCCTTGCCCATTGTAAATGAAGTAAAATAGCTTACACTTGCACTATCAATGGAAAAAGGGTAATAAAGAGTAGATTAGAACCGTGGAAGAGGAAAACCACAGTTATTGTTTACTGGGGTATACCACACTTTTTTAAATAGAGATATTTGCGGCTGAACAGTGAGCGACACACTCAAACTGCTTTTTTTTTAGATACCAAAGGCCCAAAACTGGATAGTACAGCGATTTGACCCGTGGAACTGCGAAACCACACTGGGATGTCGGGCCTACACAAGACTATTTTCAACAGATATATTTTTGTGTCACAACAGTCAGGAGACACTACTGTTTTTCTTTACGGAAAAAACTACCAAAACCTGAATAATAGAGATTTTTTACCGTGGAACAGCAAAACCACAGTTATAATTTACTGGTGTATACCAGGCTTTTTAAAATATATATATATTTGCGGCTGAACAGTGAGCGACACACTCAAACTCGTTTTTTTAGATACAAATGGCCCAAAAGTGGATAATACAGAGGTTTGTACCATGGAACTGCAAAACCACACTTGTATTTCTCGGGCCTACACCAGACTATTTTCAACAGATATATTTGTGTCTGAAAAATCAGGGAGACACTATTTTTTTTTTTTTTACAGCAAAAAATGCAAAAAGCAGGATAATAGAGATTTTTTACCGTGGAACAGCAAAAGCACACTTCTGTCTCTCTGGCCTACACCAGACTATTTTCAACAGATATATTTGTGTCTGAAAAATCAGGGAGACACTATTATTATTTTTATACAGCAAAAAATGCCCAAAACAGGATAATAGAGATGTTTTACCGTGGAACATCAAAACCACAGTAATAATTTACTGGTGTATACCAGGCTTTTTAAAATATATATATATTTGCGGCTGAACAGTGAGCGACACACTCAAACTGTTCTTTTTAGATACAAATGGCCCAAAAGTGGATAATACAGAGGTTTGTACCGTGGAACTGCAAAACCACACGTGCATTTCTCGGGCCTACACCAGACTATTTTCAACAGATATATTTGTGTCTGAAAAATCAGGGAGACACTATTTTTTTTTTTTTACAGCAAAAAATGCAAAAAGCAGGATAATAGAGATTTTTTACCGTGGAACAGCAAAAGCACACTTCTGTCTCTCTGGCCTACACCAGACTATTTTCAACAGATATATTTGTGTCTGAAAAATCAGGGAGACACTATTATTATTTTTATACAGCAAAAAATGCCAAAAACAGGATACTAGAGATGTTTTACCGTGGAACATCAAAACCACAGTAATAATTTACTGGTGTATACCAGGCTTTTTAAAATATATAGATATTTGCGGCTGAATAGTGAGCGACACACTCAAACTGTTTTTTTTAGATACAAATGGCCCAAAAGTGGATAATACAGAGGTTTGTACCGTGGAACTGCAAAACCACACTTGTATTTCTTGGGCCTACACCAGACTATTTTCAACAGATATATTTGTGTCTGAAAAATCAGGGAGACACTATTTTTTTTTTTTTTACAGCAAAAAATGAAAAAGCAGGATAATAGAGATTTTTTACCGTGGAACAGCAAAAGCACACTTCTGTCTCTCTGGCCTACACCAGACTATTTTCAACAGATATATTTGTGTCTGAAAAATCAGGGAGACACTATTATTATTTTTATACAGCAAAAAATGCCAAAAACAGGATAATAGAGATGTTTTACCGTGGAGCATCAAAACCACAGTAATAATTTACTGGTGTATACCAGGCTTTTTAAAATATATATATATTTGCGGCTGAACAGTGAGCGACACACTCAAACTGTTTTTATTAGATACAAATGGCCCAAAAGTGGATAATACAGAGGTTTGTACCGTGGAACTGCAAAACCACACTTGTATTTCTCGGGCCTACACAAGACTATTTTCAACAGATATATTTGTGTCTGAAAAATCAGGGAGACACTAATTTTTTTTTTTTTTACAGCAAAAAATGCAAAAAGCAGGATAATAGAGATCTTTAACCGTGGAACATCAAAACCACAGTAATAATTTACTGGTGTATACCAGGCTTTTTAAAATATATATGACGCGCCCCCTGGGCCATGTTCAAGGGATACCCGGAGCCGGATCTGTATGGGGGTAGTAGTCCTTGTGGCGGTGACCCGGTCCGTGCCCAGGGTGTCAAACTAAGTGGCAGTCTATGACAATAGATGTTAACTTGGATGTCGACTACGCCACCCGTTGAGTGCGGCTTTGAAGCCGCCGCTGCAGAGCAGTCCGCTGAGGCCGGTGGTATATGTGCAGCAGTGATGGTATAACCCCCAACGGGAGGGGTATGGCCTCAGGGCAGCAGGTGTGGATGATGGGGGTTGTGATGATGCAGGAAGGAGAGGCAGAGTCAGGAGATGCAGTTTCAGGGTTTTTACTCACTGATGTTGCTTTAGTCACTCTGGCCTTGAGTGACCACCCGAGCCGTGCTGCGTCCACCAGGTCCTGGACTCGGCTAACCCCCAGGCAGTCCGGAGCATGGTCCTGAGCTTCCCTGTCTCTCTCTCTTCCTCCTGGCCGTTCCCACCAGGGATCCACCTTTGGCCGGCTCCCTCGGGTCTCTTGGTGGTCAAACCTCCTCTGGGTTCCCTGACCCTATGCTTGGTGTGCCTTTCTGGTGGATTTGGTGAGGGTCGTGGCAAATCTTGACCACGACCTCCGGTTCCTGGCTGAGGATTAGTGGCCTCCACCAGTTCGGGTTCCGGTACCCGTGTCCGCCAACCCTTCACCCTTTCTGGTCTGTTTCTGGGTTCTTGGGGTTCCCTCTGTCTTTCTCTCTGTGTCCTTCTTACTCCTCTCTCTCTGCAGGCCTTGCTCTGGAGCTGGGCCCAGCCGGAGCCACAGCTCCCTGTCAGCCCTCCTGGCTGAGCTCCCCTCCTCTTCTCCTCCTGCCTGAACTGAACCCTGATCTAAGATGGTGCCCACCTTATATACTCCCTCTATGTGTGAGCCCAGGTGACCAGCACCCAATGAGCTCCTAGCTTTACCCAGAGTACTCCCCCTATCTGCCCCTACACTACTGGGATGTTCCACCCCCCTCCCACTCCAGCCAGGGACAGACGCTGTCGTACCTGCACATTTACTTAGTGGGAGTACCGTTGTTCTGTCCCCCGGAAATGGGATGTATGTAGTGCATGCAGCCTACTGAGCTCAGTTCCACACTCCATCCTTACCCGGGAGTGGAATACCACACCTCTGGGTTGAGGTGCAATACCCCTGTAGCAGCAGAATCCTCAGGGTGCTACATTCCCCCCTGGTAAATCACAGCACGTCCTCGGGCTGTAAAAGAATAAAATATCCAAAAACATACAATTTTTTTTCAAAACATACAAGAACATATCAAACATTAAACATTATCAGATTTAAACAAGATAAACTTTTTCTTTCATATAAAACTCTTTCATAATAATGTTCTTTGAGTTACTGGCCACTGTGCGCTTGTGACCAGGTAGAAGTGCAACAGTCAGTTCAAGAACAACAGTTTCCTATAAAACCAGTAGGGGGCGCCTTAGAAAGCGCAACTATATACAAGGGGAGGTGGCCGCTCTCAGTCCTCGGCCAGTGGGGAAAAAGGACACACTGGAACAGTTCACTGGTCCCAACGGGGACTATATCTTACTTAAGCAGCATGGCATATACCCTTACGGGCAACAGTTTAATTTGCTGGTCCCAACGGGGACTATAATGGTAACAGTTCCTGTACCCTGACGGGTAACTATTTTACAGTTCCATTTACCGTACTTTAGTAGCGGCGTCCTCCTAATACTTCCTCCGTGTACCCTTCAGACCCGTCCGGGTCCTCTTGTTCCTCCTGACACCTCAGCTCTTCCTCTGTCAGCCGGTGTACATGAAGGGCATAGAGTCCTTTGGCACATTGGTGCCGGGTAAAGGTGACCTCGTCACCCAGGTACAGGTCACGACCTCTGTGTCCCTCCGGCAGGTGGGACTCGACATCTCTTCTGGTCACGAAGACGTCGCCGGGGGTTTGATGATCTCTGATGAAGCCCCAACCGTGCTGCAGTTGGAATTTAATTACAGTCCCGGTGGCACGGGGACCGTGGGCTGCACGGGGGTTCCTTCGGGTCCGGCTCTTTTGTTCTGCACTCTTTACTTGCAGCCGCTCCTCGCGGACCCGTCTCTCTTTCCTCTCTCTGTCAAAGACCGCTAGCTGCTGCCGGCAGCACTCCGCACGCTCAGCTGCGGCCGCCCGGGTCTCCTGAGTGAACCCGATGAGGTCTCCTCCTGCGGGGTCCCACTCAAACTGCGCCTCCTCTAACGAGAACGAGGTCATCTTGACGGGCGCTGGAGCCGGGATCAGGGGTTCGCACAGGGGTCTTTCTTTCCGGAGTCGGGGATGGTGGTACTCCGGTGGACACACAAAGGGCTGCCCATCCGGGCAAGTGTGCTGGGCCAACAAGTCCTCACCCAGGTGCGGCACAGTGGAAGTTGAGGACGCGGTGGTAGTAGCGGCACCCAGGTTTACCAGGCCTTGCGACCAGGCTTGGGGCACCCTGAACGTAAAGGGTACCGTGAAGACGGCGGCGCCCGGGGTTACTTGACCTTGCGACCAGGCCGGTGGCATCTCCTGCTTGGCCGCGCTCAGGGTTGAGGCGCGTGACGTCACAGGGGGCGTGGCCGCGGCTTCTGTTTGAGGCCTAGTCGGGAGCGGTGACGGTGCAACGACGGGCACGGCAAGGGAAATTTCGGGCTCTGCGACGGGGAGCTGGGGCAGGCTCACGGCTTCTCGGCTCGGGGTAGTGACGTCCCCTTTACCTGCCTCCGTTTCTTTAGCTCCTTCCTCGGCGTCGTCTCCGGCCTTGATTCCTCCTGCACCATCCTCAGAGGTGGTCTGACTCCTCGTCTCGGGTGGCGTGCTCCGTTGGCGGGTTCCAGCCTGCAGGGCCATCTCTCTGCTCCACTCCGTCAGCGTTTCTCGCTGCACCTGGGCCATCCTCCGTGCGAGGCGCTCCAGCTCGGTCTGCGCACACTCCCGGTCTCGGGGGAGCTGTGCCAGGATCTCCACCAGTTCTTGTGGAGTGGCAGCTTGCAACAGGCTCCTGAACACAGGGTCGGTGCTGCCTGACTCTCCTTCCATCTCCGGGTACGGCTTCTCCAGACTCCTCCAGGCTGCACCCATCTTCTCTCTTTTGTTCTCTCTCCGCCCCCATTCAGGGTGGTTCCGGGGCAACTTGGTGATTGTCAGCTCCAGGGGCAGTTCTCTCACACTGATGGACATCTCAAGCATCACAGTCTCTGCTGGTGGGGGCGGTCTTCGTTTTTGGCACCATTCTTGGTCCTGGCCCACGATGGGAGGTGGCCTCTTGCCACCCTCTGGCACGCCCATAATGGCGTCCGCTCTGCCAAGGCGGGAAATCTTCTCAGATGGCGGGAACCGCTTCCCAATGGCGGGAAACTCTGTGGACGGCGGGAAAAGACCGCAGATGGCGGGCAAACGGCGGGAACCGATCCGAGATGGCGTCCGATGGCGGGGACCCTCCGGAATCGGCGGGAGACTTCTTTTTGAGGTAAATGCAAACTTTTCTTCAGGCACGCAGTACCCGGTGGTTGCGGGCACGTTATCCTGCCGACTACGCCAAAGTTGACGCGCCCCCTGGGCCATGTTCAAGGGATACCCGGAGCCGGATCTGTATGGGGGTAGTAGTCCTTGTGGCGGTGACCCGGTCCGTGCCCAGGGTGTCAAACTAAGTGGCAGTCTATGACAATAGATGTTAACTTGGATGTCGACTACGCCACCCGTTGAGTGCGGCTTTGAAGCCGCCGCTGCAGAGCAGTCCGCTGAGGCCGGTGGTATATGTGCAGCAGTGATGGTATAACCCCCAACGGGAGGGGTATGGCCTCAGGGCAGCAGGTGTGGATGATGGGGGTTGTGATGATGCAGGAAGGAGAGGCAGAGTCAGGAGATGCAGTTTCAGGGTTTTTACTCACTGATGTTGCTTTAGTCACTCTGGCCTTGAGTGACCACCCGAGCCGTGCTGCGTCCACCAGGTCCTGGACTCGGCTAACCCCCAGGCAGTCCGGAGCATGGTCCTGAGCTTCCCTGTCTCTCTCTCTTCCTCCTGGCCGTTCCCACCAGGGATCCACCTTTGGCCGGCTCCCTCGGGTCTCTTGGTGGTCAAACCTCCTCTGGGTTCCCTGACCCTATGCTTGGTGTGCCTTTCTGGTGGATTTGGTGAGGGTCGTGGCAAATCTTGACCACGACCTCCGGTTCCTGGCTGAGGATTAGTGGCCTCCACCAGTTCGGGTTCCGGTACCCGTGTCCGCCAACCCTTCACCCTTTCTGGTCTGTTTCTGGGTTCTTGGGGTTCCCTCTGTCTTTCTCTCTGGGTCCTTCTTACTCCTCTCTCTCTGCAGGCCTTGCTCTGGAGCTGGGCCCAGCCGGAGCCACAGCTCCCTGTCAGCCCTCCTGGCTGAGCTCCCCTCCTCTTCTCCTCCTGCCTGAACTGAACCCTGATCTAAGATGGTGCCCACCTTATATACTCCCTCTATGTGTGAGCCCAGGTGACCAGCACCCAATGAGCTCCTAGCTTTACCCAGAGTACTCCCCCTATCTGCCCCTACACTACTGGGATGTTCCACCCCCCTCCCACTCCAGCCAGGGACAGACGCTGTCGTACCTGCACATTTACTTAGTGGGAGTACCGTTGTTCTGTCCCCCGGAAATGGGATGTATGTAGTGCATACAGCCTACTGAGCTCAGTTCCACACTCCATCCTTACCCGGGAGTGGAATACCACACCTCTGGGTTGAGGTGCAATACCCCTGTAGCAGCCGAATCCTCAGGGTGCTACATATATATGTTTGCGGCTGAACAGTGAGCGACACACTCAAACTGTTTTTTTTAGATACAAATGGCCCATAAACTGCAAAACCACACTTCTATTTCTGTGGCCTACACCAGACTATTTTCAACAGATATATTTGTGTCTGAAAAATCAGAGGCACACTTTTTTTTTTTGGGGGGGGGGGGCACCAAAAGGTTAATAAGATGGGTATTTGTACATTGTGAAGGAGGAAAAAAAAAAGAGGATTTAGATAAAAAAAAAGGATTTTTCCTGGCCCCCGGGACCTGGAGCTAAGTCCAGCAATTTCAGCAACAGGAGCAGCACACAGGACTGTAATGCAGCGTTTGCTGGTATAACCACTGCGTCTCCTATACAGCCTGCCTGCCTGATATACCTGGGATGGATATTAGTCCTGAGAAGGACTGTTTGTTTGATCTGGCAGCCTTTACAGACCCTACACTAACTATTTTGCAGGATATATCTCTCCCTAAATCAGCAGCGCTGTCCCTACACTGTCTGATCCGGAGCGACTGTGTCCAAGATGGCGGCGCCCGGTTTTAAATACTCGAGGTGACGCTGTGCGGCCAGCCAATCACTGTAATGCCCAGAAACAACATGGCTGCGGCATTACAGTGACTGGCTGGCAATCCCTGCATGTTCATTGGCTCTGTAAAGAGCGCCAAACATGCAGGGCGGATACCCGAGCTCCCGCCCGAGTAACCCGGAAATGCTCGGTGCTCGCCGAACATCCCGAGTAGCGTGATGCTCGGGCGAGTACCGAGCAGTGTCGAGCATGTTCGCTCAACACTAATAAAAAGTCAAGAAAATTTACATTCTGTGCCCAGAATCCAAGTTTATTGAGGCCTTAATCTTGGCTTCATTAATGTCCCTGAAGAAAAAGTATATAATCTCAAGCCATTCTATAATTCTGCGCATACCTGGTCTTACTTTTGCACTGCCCAAGCGTAGCAAGTAAACTGTGCTTCACTGCACAGGCGCCAGAAGTCGACGTGAACACAAAATTAATAATTTCCCCCTGCTTCATTAGTCAGAGGCTGGAGTCCTTGCCTGGAGGACCTTATTACGGGATTAGGAGTCAATGGTTTGCGACCAGGGTCAAACCTCTTCACATGTGCTTTAAGACAATGAACTTGTGTCATGACAATGAATGAAGTTCCATACATTTATCTAATCCTTAACCACATTGTTATCATTTGTAAACATCCGACTTCTTTGTGTTAATCAAGGCAGCATCGGCCGGGGAAAACAAATTCTCCTCCAACTTTCATTGATTTTACCGAGAGCTCATGGCTATAAATTCTTCTGTGTTCAAACACGGTCTCGGGACATGATCGTGTGAGTCACCGGCCCCGCGAGTTCAGTCTTGTATCCTGTGCAAAATAAGTAAATACTGCCCATTCATAACGTTAAAAGAAAGCACAGACGTCAATACACTTAGGAAAATGTATTCAAATCATGGAGAGTTTTTTCAGCGGAGCTCAGTCATCGTCCGCCTTGTTTTATGTAAAGACGTCTTCTCAGTTCGGCTACAATGAAAATTCAAATATCATAATACAATTTATTTGGCAGGAAGTTTTGATTCTTTTTTTTAAAGCGGATCTGTCTTTATTTTCGCGTTTGTGCACTGTATACAAGCGTATCAGCATTGTTGGATTTCCCATTAGGCATGAGAGAATCTTATCTATGGGTGGCTCTGCGAGGAAGCATAGTGGCTCGTCAGGGTCAGGAAGTAATATTATGCAGTAGTAATAGGCGCAATAGTCTCCAATCAATACGGATACAAGATATTGCTCACCTTGCCCGTGAAGGCATGTTTTGTGGCAACCGGGAACTTTTTGCTTTCCCTAACGGTCCCAATTTTGGCAGTGTTCTTTCCCCTTTTTCTCTCCTTGGTGGGACAAATTGTTTTCCCAATCAATCAACTCTTCTCGATGATGTCAGGCCAGTTGGCCTAAAAGGAAACCTGGAGTTCGATATCCTTTCTTGGCTCTCATTCCTGTCACACCTGTCCCAGATCCAAGCTTTGTTTCCCTCACCCCAGTCCACTAAACTCTGCTGTGCACCATGTCGGGCTTTGCAAATGGCCTGGCGTGATCCCATGTGATCATCTACCTTGGCCTATATAAGGCTCACCAAGACTCACACCTATGTCTTGGTACTAAGACTTTGGTGTTCCTGGGTCCTGTCTGCCTGTGGCCTTCAGTATCTCTGCAACCTGTCTGCGGTCTCCAAGATGTCTCCTGGCTGCCTGTGGCTTCCAGTCCCTCGATCTCCTGGCTGCCTGCAGCCTTCAGTATCTCTGCAACCTGTCTGTGGTCTCCAAGATGTCTCCTGGCTGCCTGCAGCTTCCAGTCCATCGGTCTCCTGCTGCCTGCATCCTTCAGTATCTCTGAAACCTGTCTGCGGTCTCCAAGACGTCTCCTGGCTGCCTGCGGCTTCCAGTCCCTTAGTCTCCTGTCTGCCTGCAGCCTTCAGTATCTCTGCAACCTATCTGTGGTCTCCAAGACGTCTCCTGGCTGCCTGCAGCTTCCAGTCCCTCAGTCTCCTGTCCACCTGCGGTCTCCAGCACCTTTGCCTATCTGTCTCCAGCGTGCCTCACCTGCCTGTGGCCCATGTGCTCGGAGGATCCCCCTCACCAGGTGAACCTAACAATTCACTTGTTCTTGAGTCGGACTCCTGATTGACCCTGATCCTGATTTTGGTCTTGTTCTAGGATTTTGCACCGGCCTTTCCCTTTTACTGACTCCTGGTACCCGCTGTGTTACCAACTGTGCTTCCATCCCATCTTCTTGCCTTTCGCAGTTTGAACACTCTCCCAGTGATGACCCTTGGCTCCGTTCCTAACCATGACACTACTATATCAGTGCTACTGCTACCAATCGGGACTATTATGGTTTGCCCAACCTTTGGATTTCTTCCTTGCAACAGTAAATGGTGTAGACCAGAAAATCCCATAGCCTCTGAATCTTAGTCTAGCCAGCGCCAAACAGATTACAGTTTAAGCAATTCACATCTCCTCCAACAAGGATCCTTATTAGCCAAAACAAAGAGCATCTAGAAACAGTGTCTTTTAATCTAGATCACCCAGCACATCTATAAAACACATGAGCTCATTGTAATGCCTTATTTCGCCCGCGGGGGAGCTGCAGAAAAGATGAGCACTTGATTCTAATTTCTCCAACAATTTACAAGTGATCAATGAGGATCATCTTAGTAGAGATGAGCAATCTAGGATAAGTGAGTATAATCTTTTATTATTTTTAACCCCTAAGACCTTAAAGCCTAATAAACATCTTTTCAAGACAAATTAGATTCAGAACAAATTTTATTTCAGCGACTCTACCAGAAACAAACTTAGGGAGTTTGGCTCATTTCTACCGCCTAGCTTATTGTCTGGAGTCCCTTATAACAAAAATATATATGGTTTTCTTGCACTTACCCGTTCACCCACTGCTCCTGGTGATCTATCAGCATAAGTGGCTCAGTAGCCCTCATAGTTGTTAACTTCTGCTACTGTAATTATGCACCAGATATCTCTGGATGAACAGTGTCTAAATCACCATAATTACTATCAGTCAGCAATACCTCACCCGACCTGTGGGGGCCTCCTGGTATCACGCAGAACATGCATCAATAAGGGAACAGCTGGCAGCATCGGAGTATTAGACTACGCACCTTCAGGTTAAGAAAGTGCAAAAAGTCTAAGTAAATGAGTAACTAACGATCTTGGCACAGAAATAAGGAAACATTCTGTACATGTCAGTGTTCTGGTAACTGTGGACATAGAGATATGAGGTTAGCGTATAATGTACAGAACACTGACACCTATATATACTGAATACTGCGATACCTACTGTATATAACGCGAGACCTATATATATTGCGACACCTGCAGTGGGGAAAAGTATTTGATACACTGACGATTTTGCAAATTTTCCCACCTACAAAGAATGGAGAGGTCTATAATTTTTATTGTAGGTCACTTCACCTTTGAGAAACAGTAATGTTTGAGACTGTCCTCATGTGAGCCAGTTTCTTTGTAGCGCTTGATGGTTTTTGCATCTGCACTTGGGGACACTTTCAAAGTTTTCCCAATTTTTTGCACTGACTGACCTTCATTTCTTAAAGTAATGATGGCCACTAATTTTTCTTTACTTAGCTGCTTTTTTCTTGCCATAATACAAATTCTAACAGTCTATTCAGTAGGACTATCAGCTGTGTATCCACCAGACTTCTGCACAACACAACTGATGGTCCCAACCCCATTTATAAGGCAAGAAATCCCACTTATTAATAGTGTTGAGCCACCCCCGTAGTGTTCGGGTTCGGTTCGGTTCGTCGAACACCGGGATGTTCGAGGAACTGTTCGTCGAACTGTTCGTCGAACACCTTAGAACACCGTCGAACACCGTTAAAACCAATGGCAGGCAAACAAAAACACATAGAAACACATAGAAAACACCTGCAAAGGTGTCCAAAAGCTGACAAACTGCTCAGAAGACACTCTCTTTAAAAAAGCCGGCCGGCAAATTCAGCAGCGGCATACACCGGTACCTGACAATTTAGACAAGAAGGAATAGAGCATCACACATAGATTAGATAGATAGAAACATGTCAGTCACACATATAAGAAGCACAGTGACAGTGTTGCTTACTGTACTTGTCATTTAGTGTAAAGGATTTATCAAAAAAAATAATAGTGTTTTCATGCACCGTCTCTTTAAAAAAGCCGGCCGGCAATTCAGCAGCGGTACCCGACAATTTAGAACAGAAAGAATAGAGCTTCACACATAGATTAGATAGATAGAAACATGTCAGTCACATATATAATAAGTACAGTGATAGTGTTGCTTACTGTACTTGTCATTTAGTGTAAAGGATTTATTTAAAAAAATAATAGTGTTTTCATGCACTGTCTCTTTAAAAAAGCCGGCCGGCAATTCAGCAGCGGTACCCGACAATTTAGAACAGAAAGATAGAGCATCACACATAGATTAGATAGATAGAAACATGTCAGTCACATATATATGAAGTACAGTGATAGTGTTGGTTACTGTACTTGTCATTTAGTATTAAAATAAAGGATTTATTATTAAAAAAATTGGCGTGGGGTTCCCCTTAATTTTAGGCTCTAGCGGAGGTTAAGCAGACGGCTGGGGCAGATGTTTGAAGCCTGGGAAGGGGGTAATACCCACGGAGCTTCCCAGGCTACTAATATCAGCCCCCAGCTGAATAGATAGCCTTTACTAGCTATTAAAATGGGGGACCCCCCAAAAAAAATGACGTGGGGTCCCCCCTAATTTAATAGCTAGCAAAGGCTAGGCAGACAGCTGGGGGCTGATATTAATAGCCCAGGAAGGGAGCCATGAATATTGGCCCCCTCCCAGGCTAGAAACACCAGCCGTCAGCCGCCCCAGAAATGGCGCATTCATAGGATGCGCCAATTCTGGCACTTAGCCTCGCTCTTCCACGCTGCCCTGGTGCGGTGGCAGGGGGTAATAGGGTTGGGGTTGATGTCAGCTTATAATGCCAGCTGACATCAAGCCCAGGTTAGTAATGGAGAGGCGTCTATAAGACACCCCCATTACTAACCCCATAGTCAAAGTTACAAAAAACACAAACACCCAGAATAAAGTCCTTTAATTGAAATAAAGACACAATCCTTTATTGTTCTAAATTAAACCATACTTACCATCACGCCCATTCCAGCTGAAGCCAACGATCTCCTGCAATAAAAGAAAAATAATAAAGCAACCTCATCCTTACCTTTCCATGGTTCCCACGACAGCTTCAGCTCTGCTACATCGAGATGACAGGCTGGACCGCAGCAGAACGCTGCCATCCAGCCTGTCATCCCGCAGACACTGAGAAGCGCAGGCTTGCTTGCGCTGCTCAGCGTCTCTCTGTGACGACATCCAGATGAGCCGAGTTCATGTCCAATGAACTCGGCTCACCTCATGCACGTCACTGACAGCGTGGGAAAATTCTCACGCTGAATCGCTGATTGCAGGAGAATTTTCCCACGCTGTCAGTGACGTGCAGGAGGTGAGCTGAGTTCATTGGACATGAGCTCACCTCATGCACATCACTGACAGCGTGGGAGAATTCTCCTGCACTCAGCACTTCAGCGTGAGAATTTTCCCACGCTGTCAGTGACGTGCATGAGGTGAGCCGAGTTCATTGGACATGACCTCGGCTCATCTGGGTGCCGTCACAGCGAGACAGTGAGGAGCGCAAGCATGCCTGCGCTTCTCAGTGTCTGCGGGATGACAGACTGGATGGCAGCGTTCTGCTGCGGTCCAGCCAGTCATCTCGATGTAGCAGAGCTGAAGCTGTCGTGGGAACCATGGAAAGGTAAGGATGAGGTTGGTTTATTATTTTACTTTTATTGCAGGAGATCGTTGGCTTCAGCTGGAATGGGTGTGATGGTAAGTATGGTTTAATTTAGAACAATAAAGAATTGTGTCTTTATTTCAATTAAAGGACTTTATTCTGGGTGTTGTGTTTTTTTTAAATACTTTACTAGAAATTCATGGCGGTCATGTCTAATACTGGCGTGACCCCATGAATTTTGGGCTTGGGGCCAGCTGATAATACCAAGCTGGCCCTAACCCCTTTATTACCCAGTGAGCCACCGCATCAGGGCCCTGGATGAGTTGGGTACAGCGCCAGAAGATGGCGCTTCTATGAACGCGCCATTTTCCGGGGTGGCTGCGGACTGCAATTTGTAGCGGGGGGGGGCCCATAAAGCTTGGGCCTCCCTGCGCTGCAGATTCCAGCCCCCAGCTGCCTAGTTGTACCTGGCTGGACACAAAAATAGGGCGAAGCCCCACGTACTTTTTTTTTAATTATTTCATGAAATTCATGAAATAATTAAGAAAAAAAGGGCTTCCCTAAATTGTTGTGTCCGGCCAGGTACAAATAGGCAGCTGGTGGATGGGGGCAGCCCGTTCCTGCCTGCTGTACCTGGCTGGACACAAATATAGTGCGAAGCCCCACTTCAATTTTTTTAAATTATTTCAGGAAATTCATGAAATAATTTAAAAAAAATTGACGTGGGGCTTCGCACTATATTTGTGTCCAGCCAGGTACAGCAGGCAGGAACGGGCTGCCCCCAACCACCAGCTGCCTATTTGTACCTGGCCGGACACAACAATATAGGGAAGCCCTTTTTTTCTTAATTATTTCATGAAATAATTTAAAGAAAATTGACGTGGGGCTTCGCCCTGTTTTTGTGTCCAGCCAGGTACAACTAGGCAGCTGGGGGCTGGAATCCGCAGCGCAGGGAGGCCCAAGCTTTCTGGGCCACCCCCGCTGAAAATTGCAGTCCGCAGCCACCCCGGAAAATGGCGCGTTCATAGAAGCGCCATCTTCTGGCGCTGTACCCAACTCATCCAGGGCCCTGATGCGGTGGCTCACTGGGTAATAAAGGGGTTAGGGCCAGCTTGGCATTATCAGCTGGCCCTAAGCCCGAAATTCATGGGGTCACGCCAATATTAGACATGACCACCATGAATTTCTAGTAAAGTATTTAAAAAAAACACAACACCCAGAAAAATGTCCTTTAATTGAAATAAACACACAATTCTTTATTGTTCTAAATTAAACCATACTTACCATCACGCCCATTCCAGCTGAAGCCAACGATCTCCTGAAATAAAAGAAAAATAATAAAGCAACATCATCCTTACCTTTCCATGGTTCCCATGACAGCTTCAGCTCTGCTACATCGAGATGACAGGCTGGACCGCAGCAGAACGCTGCCATCCAGCCTGTCATCCCGCAGACACTGAGAAGCGCAGGCTTGCTTGCGCTCCACAGTGTCTCTCTGTGAGGGCATCCAGATGAGCCGAGTTAATGTCCAATGAACTCGGCTCACCTCATGCACGTCACTGACAGCGTGGGAAAATTCTCCTGCACTCAGCGCTTCAGCGTGGGAGAATTCTCACACTGGAGCGCTGAGTGCAGGAGAATTCTCCCACGCTGTCAGTGACGTGCAGGAGGTGAGCTGAGTTCATTGGACATGAGCTCACCTTATGCACGTCACTGACAGCGTGGGAAAATTCTCCTGCACTCAGCGCTTCAGCGGGAGAATTCTCACGCTGAAGCGCTGAGTGCAGGAGAATTCTCCCACGCTGTCAGTGACGTGCAGGAGGTGAGCTGAGTTCATTGGACATGAGCTCACCTTATGCACGTCACTGACAGCGTGGGAGAATTCTCCTGCACTCACCGCTTCAGCTTGAGAATTTTCCCACGCTGTCAGTGACGTGCATGAGGTGAGATGAGTTCATTGGACATGAACTCGGCTCATCTGGATGTCGTCACAGAGAGACGCTGAGCAGCGCAAGCAAGCCTGCGCTTCTCAGTGTCTGCGGGATGAGAGGCTGGATGGCAGCGTTCTGCTGCGGTCCAGCCTGTCATCTCGATGTAGCAGAGCTGAAGCTGTCGTGGGAACCATGGAAAGGTAAGGATGAGGTTGCTTTATTATTTTTCTTTTATTGCAGGAGATCGTTGGCTTCAGCTGGAATGGGCGTGACGGTAAGTATGGTTTAATTTAGAACAATAAAGGATTGTGTCTTTATTTCAATTAAAGGACTTTATTCTGGGTGTTTGTGTTTTTTTTAACTTTGACTATGGGGTTAGTAATGGGGGTGTCTTATAGACGCCTCTCCATTACTAACCTGGGCTTGATGTCAGCTGGCATTATAAGCTGACATCAACCCCAACCCTATTACCCCCTGCCACCGCACCAGGGCAGCGTGGAAGAGCGAGGCTAAGTGCCAGAATTGGCGCATCCTATGAATGCGCCATTTCTGGGGCGGCTGACGGCTGGTGTTTCTAGCCTGGGAGGGGGCCAATATTCATGGCTCTCTTCCTGGGCTATTAATATCAGCCCCCAGCTGTCTGCCTAGCCTTTGCTAGCTATTAAATTAGGGGGGACCCCACGTCATTTTTTTTGGGGGGTCCCCCATTTTAATAGCTAGTAAAGGCTATGTATTCAGCTGGGGGCTGATATTAGTAGCCTGGGAAGCTCCGTGGGTATTACCCCCTTCCCAGGCTTCAAACATCTGCCCCAGCCGTCTGCTTAACCTCCGCTAGAGCCTAAAATTAAGGGGAACCCCACGCCAATTTTTTTAATAATAAATCCTTTATTTTAATACTAAATGACAAGTACAGTAACCAACACTATCACTGTACTTCATATATATGTGACTGACATGTTTCTATCTATCTAATCTATGTGTGAAGCTCTATTCTGTCTGTTATAAATTGTCGGGTACCGCTGCTGAATTGCCGGCCGGCTTTTTTAAAGAGACAGTGCATGAAAACACTATTATTTTTTTAAATAAATCCTTTACACTAAATGACAAGTACAGTAATCAACACTGTCACTGCACTTCTTATATATGTGACTGACATGTTTCTATCTATCTAATCTATTCTAAATTGTCGGGTACCGCTGCTGAATTGCCGGCCGGCTTTTTTAAAGAGACGGTGCCTGAAAACACTATTATTTTTTTTGATAAATCCTTTACGCTAAATGACAAGTACAGTAAGCAGCACTTTCACTGTACTTCGTATATATGTGTCTGACATGTTTATATCTATCTAATCTATGTGTGAAGCTCTATTCTTTCGGTTCTAAATTGTCGGGTACCGGTGTATGCCGCTGCTGAATTGCCGGCTTTTCATGTTTCACTGTTGGCACTGTTCCCATCGATTTGGGCAATCACTGTAATGCCACAACCACCATGGCTGTGGCATTACAGTGAGTGGCAGACAATCCCTGCATGATTGGTGCTCTAAATAGCGCCAGACATGCAGGACACGCTTTTGGTGCACGAACAGTTATCGAACATAACCTCGAACAGCCGAATTTTTTACAAATCGTTCGGGTTCGTCGAACAACTCGAACACCACCCAAAACAGCTCGAATTTGAGATTGGTGAACAGTTCTAGTCGAACACCGCTCATCTCTACTTATTAAACCTGACAGGGCACACCTGTGAAGTGAAAACCATTTCCGGTGATTACCTCTTGAAGCTCATCAAGAGAATGCCAAGAGTGTGCAAAGCAGTCATCAAAGCAAAAGGTGGCTACTTTGAAGAACCTAGAATATAAGACATATTTTCAGTTGTTTCACACTTTTTTGTTAAGTATATAATTCCACATGTGTTAATTCATAGTTTTGATGCCTTCAGTGTGAATGCACAATTTTCATAGTCATGAAAATACAGAAAAATCTTTAAATGAGAAGGTGTGTCCAAACTTTTGGTCTGTACTGTGAGCGAGACCTATACACCGTATACTGCAAGATTTATATACTGTATATTACAATACCTATATACAGTGGCATGTAAAAGTTTGTGCACCCCTGGTCACAATTACTGTTATTGTGAAGAGTTAAGCAAATTGAATATGAAATGATCTAAAAGCCCTAAAGTTACTGATGATGATGACACATTTCCTTTGTATTTTATCCCCCAAAAATATATATTTTTTCATCTTTTACATTTTAAAAATTACAAAAAGGAAAATGGGCCGATGCAAAAGTTTGGGCACCCTGAATGGTTAGTATTTAGTAGCGCCCCCTTTTGAAAGTATCACAGCTTGTAAATGCTGTTTGTAGCCAGACAAGGGTCTTTCAATTCTTGTTTGAGGGATTTTCACCCATTTTTCCTTGGAAAATTCTTCCAGTTCTGTGAGATTCCTGGGGCGTCTTGCATGCTCTACTATTTTGAGGTCTAGCCACAAATTTTCAATGATATTCAGATCAGGGGACTGTGAGGGCCATTGTAAAATCTTCAGCCCACCAGGGATGTAATCATTAAACTCATTCAGTACCCTAAAGTATCAAGTATGGCATTAGCAAAATCTTTTTACTAGCCCAAACCACTAAGAATACAACCAGTAACCCCATCATTGCCCTAGGCCATCAGGGTTGAAATAATTAACGCCTTGACTATTCTAAACCACCAGGGATGTTATTTATAAAAATTGTCTTTACTGTCTTACAGCACCAAGGTTATTACCATTAGCATCATCACTTCTCTAGCCCACATGAGATACAATCATTGCTCTCCGCTCTACCCTGGACCACCAGGGATGTTATTTATAAAATATCTTTACTGGCCAGACCATCAAGGATATTACCAATAACCGACCTAAATTCTCCATTCATTGCCCTAGACCATGATATATTTTATTATTACCCCATCTGCTGCCATAGCCCACCAGGGATGTAGTCATTAACCCCATTCACTACGCTTGACTACCAGGGATGTTATTTATAAAAAAATCTCTTTTCTGCCTCAGACCATAAAGGATATTACAATTAACCTCATCATTTCTCCAGCCCACCAGAGATACAATCATTAGTGATGAGCGAGCATACTCACAAGTACTCTGTACTCGCCCTAGCATCTCAGTACTGGCAAGATGCTCGGCGGGAGCTCGGGTCTCCTCCCTGCATCTTTGGCGCTATTTAGAGCACCAATCAACATGCAGGGATTGCCTGCCACTCACTGTAATGCCGCAGTCATGGTGGTTGTGGCATTACAGTGACTGGCTGGCCGCACAACGTCATCAGGTCTATATCAGACCTAGCACCGCCATGCTCGTCACAGTCACTCCGGAATCAGACAGTGTAGGGAGAGGTGCTGCTGCTGAGCTAGGGAGAGATTTGCTTGTGTATTAGGTAGTGTAGGGAGAAGAAACGTACATTACACATATCCATCTTAACAAACAGTCCTTCTGAGGACTAATCCATCTGCAGAGATATCAGGCAGGCAGTGTATATAGGCAGACAGGCAGGGTATATAGCAGACTGCAGTGCATATAGCACAAGAGGCTCCATTTCAGTTCTGCCTTCTGCTGCTGTTAGATATTTCTATACAAAGGCCCAGGTCTCAGGGGCCAGGAATACTTTTCTTTGGATCTTAATCCTCATTATTTGCTTAAAAAGCAATCCAGAGAACACCGTTTTTCTGCGCCATTTGCTTGTTGGCACTGCAGAATACAGCCAGGTCCTTTCCATATTACAGCGGTAGAAATCCAGCTATTTAAAACAGTGTTTTCTCCGTCAAACGGATCACATATAAGTTGTCAGAAAATACTGCCATTTTTGGCCTCCATTAAAAATTTCCTTCAGTGTGTCAGTGAAGCAATTCATACCAGTTTGCTGTTCAAACTACTTACCTACAGGCCAGGTATTTAAAACTGTTTTCTCCGTCACACGGATCACATATAAGTTCGCTCCAAACTCAGTCATTTGTAGTGAGCGTGGAAGATACTGTCCTCCATTTAAATTAGGCAAGGCACGTGGCAAGGGACGGGGAACTGGACGTGATGGTGATGGTGCATGCAGAGGCCGAGGACAAGGCCGTGGGCAAGCTGAAATTGTGCCACAACAAACACCCACATATTCTCGCCTGACCTTCCTGTCCCAATTCCTAGGGGACCGCAGCACACCACTATTGAACCCAGAGCAGTGTCAAAAGGTTGTTGGTTGGATAGCGGATAATGCTTCCAGTCACTTAGCCACCACCACCACCACCACCCTGTCTTCCACACAGTCAAGTCTCAGTAGCCGTGAGTCTGAATCGCATATTCCTCATACTGATCCTCCTTCCTCCCACCATGCCGAGTACCCAGAGACAACTGATCCCACACTGGGACACTCTGAAGAGCTGTTCACTTTCCATTTATAGATTCGGGCCTCTCATCCGATCCACTTGAAGCGGGGCAAGAGGAGATCGCATGTAGCGATGCTCAAATATTTGAGCAGCCACGGTCACACGAAGGCGACGGTGGGAAAGTGTCACAAGAGGTGGACGATGATGAGACACAATTGCCAGAAAGTCAGGAGGAGGACCAGGGTGCGGAAGTGGAAGACGAGGTGGTGGATGATATAGTAACTGACCCAACCTGGCAGGAGGACATGCAGAGCAAGGACAACAGCACACAGGGGGAGGGAGTCAAACCACCCCAACAGGCAGGAAGAAGCAGTGTGGTGGCTGCAGAGAGAAGGTAGGCAACCGTTCCCCGTAACACCAACACGAATGAAGTTGCCAGTACAACTGTTAGGTCTTCCCGAGCCTGGTTGTTTTTTAAGACTCTGCCGATAACCCCAAAAAGGGCATTTGCACCAACTGCCAGGCCAGCATCAGCAGGGGTGGCAAAACGACCAGCCTGACCACCACCAGCATGATCAGGTACATGGCAGCAAAGCACCCGACTTTGTGGGCCGAACCCCAGGGTCCATGAACAGTGTCTGCGAGTGGCACCATTGCTTCTTCCGCTGTTGTGCATGCAAGCCAATCCCCTGTCCATGGTGCATGTGAAGATGCCTCCTGCCCTGCACCTGTCGTTGCACACTCTCAAGTAGCAGCATCAGGAAGCACTTCCATGTCCTTGTCCTAGGGCAGCGTTCAGTTGTCCATACCTCAGTCCTTGGAACGCAAGCGCAAATATGCAGCCAACGCCCCACAGGCCACACTGCTAAATTCTCACATTTCACGACTGCTTGCGCTCGAAATATTGCCTTTTAGGCTCGTGGAGACGGAAGCATTCCGCAACCTGATGGTGCTTGTGGGCAGGGATGGTACATATCACTGACGGCACACTGGGTTAACATAGTGGAAGCCGGGACCCAGTCAGACCTTGGGACGGAACATGTCCTCCCGACGCCAAGGATTGCAAGCCCTGGGTCAATCAGGATTGCCCCCACGGTCTACAGCTCCTGCACCTCATCCTCCTCAGCCTCCTCCTCCTCTTCAGCCTCAATCTTCGAAATGACCACATCAGTCACAAGCTGGAAGCACTGCAGCACTGCCTCGGCCAAGCGACAACAGGCTGTGCTGAAGCTAATATGCTTAGGTGACAAACCGCACAATGCTGAAGAGTTGTGGACAGCTCTGAAAGAGCAGGCAGATCTGTGGCTCACACCGCTGAACCTACAGCCAGGCATGGTCGTGTGAGAATGGCCGGAACCTGGTGGTGGCTCTGAGGCGAGCTCACACACGTACCATGCCTGGCCCATGTACTTAACCTCGTGGTTCAGCAGTTTCTCAAATCCTACCCGGAGTTGCCGGATCTGCTTATTAAAGTACACCGCCTGTGTGCCCATTTTAGAAAGTCACCTATAGCTTCCGCCGCCCTTGCCCATGTTTCAGCAGCATTTGCAGCTTCCGGCTCACAGACTGGTATGTGATGTCACCACGTGTTGGAACTCTACACTGCAGATGTTGGGAAGGATTTGTAAGCAGAAGAGGGCAGTTTTTGAGTACCAACATCAACAAAGCCGTCAGTATTCAGTTCAGACTCCACACATAAGACCTCAGGAGTGGACATGGATGTCAGACATATGTACCATCCTCCAAAACTTTGAGGACTCCACCAAGATGGTGAGCGGCGATGACGCCATAATTAGCGTCACCATCCCACTTCTCTGTCTTCTGAAACGCTCTCTGCTCACAATCAAAGAGGATGCATTGCAGGCGGAACACGATGAGATGGAGCAAGGAACCATACAGGGTGATTACACACAGCCCAGCCTCATCTCATCCCAACGTGTATTGGGTGACAATGAGGAAGAGGAGGAGGAGGAAGGACAGGAGCTAGTTTCATGCACTATAGACGGTACTACCCGCACAGCTGTCATACCGTCAGTTCAGCGTGGATGGCCAGAGGACAAAGAGGAGGAGGAGAGCATGGTCAGTCATCCTCTTGGTGAGGACACAGAGGTCTTGCCTGTTAGTAGTCTGGCACGCATGGCTGAGTTTATGTTACGCTGCCTTTCCCATGACCCTCGCGTTCTCAAAATTTTGGGTGACAGTCATTACTGGTTGGTAACACTTCTAGACCCACGCTACAAGGAGAACTTTCTCTCTCTTATTCCTGAGGCGGACAGGTCTACAAAATTGGGGCTGTACCAGAAGGCCCTTGTTGCGGAACTATTAAAAAAATTCCCATCTGAAAACGCTGGCGACAGAGGGCACACTTCGTTGGACAACCAAGGAGTACAGGCAAGAGAGACATGACTTCAATCCAGCAAAGGCAGGGGAACACTGTCAAAGTTCTGGGAGAGTTTTCTCAGACCCTCCCATCGCACAGGCCCTGAGGCGCGGGGTACTCTCACAAGGAGTGCAAAGTTTGGGAAGATGTTGAGGGAGTACCTTGCCGACCGTACCAGCATCCTCCGTGATTCCTCTGTGCCTTATAATTATTGGGTATCCAAGCTGGATACGTGGAATGAACTGGCTCTCTATGCCTTGGAGGTCCTGGCCTGCCCTGCCGCTAGCGTTTTATCAGAGCAGGTTTTTAGTGCCCCTGGTGGAATTATAACTGCTAAGCGCATCCACCTGTCAACTGAAAATGCTGACAGGCTGACTCTTATGAAAATGAACAAGGGCTGGATTGGGCCAGACTTCTCAACACCACCGAATGATAGCAGCGTAACATAAACTCAAATCCAGTGTCTTTTCTTGGGAGGTGTATTCCCATGCACCTTTTCACACCCACACATGGGTATACGCTTCCTTATTTTGGCTATTTGCTTTAGTCCTCCTCCATCTCCTCATCCTCCACCACCATATCACTAGGGTGACCGTGGTCCGTGATGCAACACCCACATAATTTTTTTAAAGGGTGTTTATGATGCCCGTAAAAAAATTTTTTTATACAGTATGTTCATGTATACCCCCCAGGGGTAAATGTTTGTCAGCCCATACACTTAGTGTATGAGCATTTCAAGTATAGGAGGCCCGCTGCTTTCTAATGGGAACATTTTTTTATGAGGCCCTCCTCCACGTCTCTTCCAAGGGGCATTGGAATGCCTCCAAATTTTTGGCAACCCTTGCATTCACTGCATAGGCCAGCACTATGGGAGACCCACTTCCTAATAATGGGTACATTGTTTCCAGGAGGCCCTCTGACCTCCATGTCTTTTCCAAAGGGCATTGAAGTGCCTCAAAATTTGGCAACCCTTGCATTCACTGCATAGGCAAACACAATGGGAGACCTACTTCCTAATAATGGGAACATAGTTTTCAGGAGGCCCTCCTCTAAGTCTCTTCAATGGGGTATTGGGGTGCATCCCAATTTTCAAAGTGGTATTGGGGTGCGTCCACATTTTGGGCAGCCTTGGCACTCACTGCATACGCAATAACCCACTCTTTAGTAATGGGAACAATAAAACATAGCCGGCTGATGGCTCTCTAAGAATAGTGAGGGCCGACTGCTGGTCCTTTAAGAATAGTAAAGGCTGCCTGATGGCCCTATAAAAATAGGCTTTGTGACTTTCAGAGTCCCTCCTTCATAAATGAAACAGGATGTGTCTGATCATGTCTCACACACCACATGGCCAGATAAGGTTGTACAATGTTAAAATGACATTTCCTGGTGAATGCATTCGTCACGGTTGAAAGCAATGCAAAAGTGCAAAAATGCATCAAAAACGCTATGTGTGAACATAGCCCAAGGTATGGAGGAGCATTTTTGTTTTTTGGTTATTTATTTTGCCTTCTATACAAGTCATTACCCTGGAAAGGATGTTCCTTAACATATTTCCCAGAAAAATCCATTTTGGTTTCGTTCTGGTATGTTTTATTATGAGTCCGTAAAAGTGGCGTAATACCCTGACAACACTGTTGACAGCAGTGATCTGGGAGTCAGAAATGCTTCCAGGGGTCTTCCCTATGCTGTTCCCATGCCATTTGAGCACTGTTCCTATCGATTTGGGCAATTTTTAGGCCCTCTGCAGACCGCCGGGTGGAGCCGCCTGAAAAATGCTTGAGTTACCCATAGACTTACATTGGGCTCGTTACTCGGACCGAGCACCCGAGTATTCCAATGTGCTCGACCCGAGCATCGAGCACCCGAGCATTTTAGTGCTCGCTCATCACTAACAATCATTGCTCTCCGTTCTACCCTAGACCACCAGGGATATTACTAATCTGCCGGTTTTTCAGAGATACTAGAAAAAAATACACACATTATTTCTTTGGATTATAAAAAAATTAAACTAAATGTAAATATATAATTTAATGTAAGTAAAGGGGTCCACTGCACGCTGTTTCTGTATAGGAGTCCTCAGTTGTGTGTCTCTCAGTGAGTGTAGGTAAGACCACCATGACTTGCCTTTTGCGCCCCACACATGTACAGTAGGTTAGCCCAGATCTCCATTAACCTTCCAACCCAAGGAGATCAGATTTGACACCCGCCCAACATTTTATTCTGTAAATGACAACCTGTATCATTCCAATTAAAGGGAACGCGGTGAACATGGAGAAGATCGCTTCTTCTAATCAGATATTTCACGGTTATTATTCGGCTCAGTAACCCTTACCACACATTCCTGTCAAATAAATGACTTTCCCCACTATTTAAGCCCCGTGATCCATACATGTGTCTACAGCCAGGTTTTCCTGCCACCTCCGGGGGTTTGTTAATCTCACAACTATGAAAGAGAGTCACTCCCAAGTATTATTAGTATTATTATTGCTGGTGAAGTGTTCCTATAATTTTCTCGCCCCCACACAGAGGAATGTCATCTGTGTTTCGAAATAAAGAAAAAAAAAAAAAGTAATAATCAGAACGCAAGTAAAAACATTGCCCTGGGAAGTAAAATTGGCAAACCGTGTGATGTGCTCCTCTGCGGGGATATCATGGAGGTAATTATCAGGTTTAAAGGCAAGTAAGTCACTAAATCAAAGGGAAATCTGACAAATCGATTTGACTCATTTGTCATTTCCTTTTTATGAATTTAGGCAAATCATTAGGGGTTCTGCACCTTTGGAGATATTTCTTATTTTTTTCTTTTTGGAACTTAAATGCATGTGTATAGGGATAAAAATTATTTTTGCAAAGAGTTGCACCATTTGGCTTTTCCAGGCTCTTTGTCTCCCTGTACATTCAATTTTCATGTGATCCTGGGTTATAAATCAGCTCAGAAAAAGACAGATAAAAGAGTTAAAAAAAGCAATAAACTCTTATATTTACCTCTCCTCAGCCTTCCCTATTCCTGTCCCTCTGCTGCTGTTCCCTGCCCAGTCCTTGGATCTGCTTCTTTTCTGCCCGGTCCTCGGATCTGCTTCTTTTCTGCTTCTTTTCTGCACGGTCCTCTGATCTGCTTCGTTTCTGCCCGGTCCTTGGATCTGCTTCTTTTCTGCCCAGCCCTCTGATCTGCTTCTTTTCTGTCTTTTCCTCGGATGTGCTTCATTTCTGCCCAGTCGTCGAATCTGCTTCTTTTCTGCCCGGTCCTCGGATCTGTTTCTTTTCTGCCCGGTCGTCAGATCTGTTTCTTTTCTGCCCGGTCCTCCGATCTTCTTCTTTTCCACCCAACCCTCTGCTTCTTTTCTGCCTTTTCTTCAGATCTGCTTCATTTCTGCCCAGTCGTCGAATCTGCTTCTTTTCTGCCCAGTCCTCGGATCTGCATCTTTTCTGCCCGGTCCTCGGATCTGTTTCTTTTCTGCCCGGTCCTCAGATCTGTTTCTCTTCTGCCGGTCCTCGGATCTACTTCTTTTCTGGCTGGTCCTCGGATCTGCTTCTTTTCTTCCCGGTCCTGGGATCTGTTTCTTTTCTGCCTGGTCTTCGGATATGCTTATTTTATACCCAACCCTCTGATCTGCTTCTTTTCTGCCTTTTCTTCAGATCTGCTTCATTTCTGCCCAGTCGTCAAATCTGCTTCTTTTCTGTCCAGTCCTCGGATCTGCTTCTTTTCTGCCCAGTCCTCGGATCTGCTTCTTTTCTGCCTTTTCCTTGGATCTGCTTCTTTTTGCTCTTCTTCCCCTTTTGTGTCTCTTGGGAGAGCAGCCGCTGACTAGTTCTCACGTGGTAATGTAGGGGGCAACGCATGTCATTAATGTCAATGACTAGCATCGCACCCTCATGACTATGTAGGGTTTAGTTATTGATGGTGCACACCTAGAAGATCCAAAAGGAGAAGACCAAAGCTTGGCAGAGCAAAGGACCTGACGGCGGGATCGGAATTAGGAATGTCACAAGCTCATTACTTTTTAAAGCCCGTCCCAGTGGATTTGATTCGCACTAAATGTATTCTGTACAATTTACAAATCTAATTGTGGGAGATTCGTCTTACTCCAGCCTTTACGAAACAGGGGGCCCTGGTGGCCTGGTGGCCTGGGCACTTAGAGATTGGCATTCCTACTCTTTGTGTCCAAAGTTATGTAAAGCTACCGTAAAAGTATTATCTGAGCACTATATCAATGTAATATTTGGGTACTGCAGACTGCACCATAGAGAGCACCATTCACATAGGACAGTGAGCATCAGAATTGTAAGCTCCTGGGCCTCAAAGCAAAATCTGTTACTAGGTCTGACCCCCCAACTAGTACTCGACTCCTCACATTGGAGAAACCTTTGGGTCCTCTTAAACACCAGGGCCCGTGTCTGATTACAACGACAGGTAAGCGAATTTCTCTAAATTTCTTTTAGGCAGATTTTCTTGAATCGGCCTACAGATTGGATCCAGCCTGAATTAATAGTGCTCCAGTTGCAAAGACAATTTTGTTATGCTCTGAGGTGTCTCCAGATACCAAAGAAAAATAGGCCCCCACCTGACCATTTGTCGCCTCCTACAGTCCTTCCGGTCCTGTACGGGTCTCTTCATTTCTTCCATGTGGTCACTTAGTATTCTTAAAGGGAATCTGTCACCAGGTTTTTGCTTTCTAATCTGAGAGCAGCATAATTTAGGGGCAGAGACCCTGTTTCCAGCGATGTGTCACTTACTGGGCTGCTTGGTGCAGTTTTGATAGAATCTCTGTTTTCTCTGCTGTAGATGTAGCAGTGCTCACAATGCTGAGCTGTGTGTAACCCCGCCCACACCACTGATTGGAAGCTTCCTGTGTACGATGTCAGCAAGCTGCCAATCAGTGGTGAGGGCGGGGTTACACAGATTAGCTGGACTGCCTGACACGTGACACCTAGTCCTGCAGTGATAATCTCCTGCTGATAAAACACTCATTATATTGAAACTGCAACACATAGCCCAGGAAGTGACACATCACTGGAATCAAGGTCTCTGTCCCTATATCATATTTCTCTTTTTACATAGTAAAAACCTTCTGATAAATTCCCTTTAGTGGAAAATGGAAGGAAGCAGCACAACACATGAGAGAGTACAGAGGAGCTGATGAGAGGACCTACAGTGGGGGAGGAATGGGGAGGGCCATGAAGAAGTTGGTATTAAAGTTTATTTTATTTAACCCCTTTCCCAATCCTAAAAGAAGGATGTAAAATACAAAAAACGAAGCAAGTATGCAGCAGCCTGGATTGAAAATTGAAAATATTGAATTTGGGTTTACAGCTCCTATGCAAACCTATGTATAACCATGGATACAGACTACAAAAAAGCTTTATGTAGTCAGATTTAGCAGTCATGTATTATAGGCTGAGGCTACGGGGCCATTTTGGAGCGTAGGAGATATAAACACAAATCAAGTATTTTTCATCAAGGCTACTACAAAGTTTCTTCATTATTTTTATATTTTGGGACAATAAGAAAATCATTGTAAGGGTAACTCCATCTGCCCTCTGTTACCCTCAGGGATTAAGGAAGATGAGATATGAGATGCTGATTGTTTCCTATGTAGCTGATCTGTATCCTCAATGTTCTCTTCATTTTACAGGCAGACAGAAAAAATAAATGATTTCTATATATGATGGGACCCATCATACCGCCTCCATATCTCAGCGTGTAAGTCACATGGGGTAAAGAGAGATATTAGGGATTAAACCAAACATTAAGGAATTGGGTAAAGTTTGGCTTCAGTATTTAATTTCACTTAAAATAAGGGCTGATCGCTGAATATTACATAATAATAAACCTTCTCTTCTGTTCTTTTCAAATAAAGAGATTAAACGTTACTTTTCTGTGATAGCAAAAAAAATGCTGCGCTGAGACGGATAAAATAGAGTCTCTAAGTAGATCTGTCAGCCCCTATCTCATATCTCATATACCAATGACATAGACTTGGCTGCCTGACAGGAGTAATATTGTCTCAAGGATGAACTGTTCTTCAATATAATGTGCGATTCAAATCATTAAGGAACATGTCTCTGATCACATTGTGTACTGGGCCGGTGTCATCTGTACTAGTGAGCACAAGTCAGGCCAATCTAGAGAAATAATCAACTATAATACTACCACTATGTACAAGAATATAACTACTATAATACTGCCACTATGTACAAGAATATAACTACTATAATACTGCTCCTATGTATAAGAATATAACTACTATAATACTGCCCCCTATGTACAAGAATATAACTACTATAATACTGCCACTATGTACAAGAATATAACTACTATAATACTGCCCCCTATGTACAAGAATATAACTACTATAATACTGCCCCCTATGTACAAGAATATAACTACTATAATACTGCCACTATGTACAAGAATATAACTACTATAATACTGCCACTATGTACAAGAATATAACTACTATAATACTGCCACTATGTACAAGAATATAACTACTATAATACTGCCACTATGTACAAGAATATAACTACTATAATACTGCCACTATGTACAAGAATATAACTACTATAATACTGCCCCCTATGTACAAGAATATAACTACTATAATACTGCCCCCTATGTACAAGAATATAACTACTATAATACCGCCACTATGTACAAGAATATAACTACTATAATACTGCCCCTACGTACAAGAATATAACTACTATAATACTGTCTCCTATATACAAGAATATAACTACTATAATACTGCTCCTATGTACAAGAATATAACTACTATAATACTGCCCCTATTTACAAGAATATAACTACTATAATACTGCTCCTATGTACAAGAATATAACTACTATAATACTGCTCCTATGTACAAGAATATAACTACTATAATACTGCCCCTATTTACAAGAATATTACTACTATAATACTGCTCCTATGTACAAGAATATAACTACTATAATACTGCTCCTATGTACAAGAATATAACTACTATAATACTGCCCCTATTTAGAAGAATATAACTACTATAATACTGCTCCTATGTATAAGAATATAACTGCTATAATACTGCCACTATGTACAAGAATATAACTACTATTATACTGCTCCTATGTATAAGAATATAACTACTATAATACTGCTCCTATGTATAAGAATATAACTACTATAATACTGCCCCTATTTACAAGAATATAGCTACTATAATACTGCCCCTATGTACAAGAATATAGCTACTATAATACTGCTCCTATGTGCAAGAATATAACTACTGTAATACTGCCCCTATGTACAAGAATATAACTACTATAATACTGTCCCTATGTACGAGAATATAACTACTATTATACTGCCCCTATGTACAAGAATATAACTACTATAATACTGCCCCCTATGTACAAGAATATAGCTACTATAATACTGCTCCTATGTGCAAGAATATAACTACTATAATACTGTCCTTTATATAGAAGAATATAACTACTATAATACTGCTCCTATGTACAAGAATATAACTGCTATAATACTGCTCCTATGTACAAGAATATAACTACTATTATACTGCCCCTATGTACAAGAATATAACTACTATAATACTGCCCCCTATGTACAAGAATATAGCTACTATAATACTGCTCCTATGTGCAAGAATATAACTACTGTAATACTGCCCCTATGTACAAGAATATAACTACTATAATACTGCTCCTATGTACAAGAATATTACTACTATAATACTGTCCCTATGTACGAGAATATAACTACTATTATACTGCCCCTATGTACAAGAATATAACTACTATAATACTGCCCCCTATGTACAAGAATATAGCTACTATAATACTGCTCCTATGTACAAGAATATAACTACTATAATACTGCTCCTATGTACAAGAATATAACTACTATAATACTGCTCCTATGTACAAGAATATAACTACTATAATACTGCTCCTATGTACAACAATATAACTACTATAATACTGCCCCTATGTACAAGAATATAACTGCTATAATACTGGCCCCTATGTACAAGAATATAACTACTATAATACTGCTCCTATGTACAAGAATATAACTACTATAATACTGCTCTTATGTACAAGAATATAACTGCTATAATACTGTCCTTTATATAGAAGAATATAACTACTGTAATACTGCCCTTTATATAGAAGAATATAACTACTATAATACTGCCCTTTATATAGAAGAATACAGTATATCTATGCCCTCTATGTAACCTAGGATAAGTCTCTAAAAAGGTTACACAAGTTTCCTATCTAATTTTCTTTTTTATTATTATTATTACTATTCTTATGAAATAATAATATCAGTTTTGGAACGTGTAAAACAATAACCTACGGCGTAACAAGAAGACTCCAGTCCTCCACCCACATATTAGACCTGAGGTCACATGCCTGACAATGGTAAGAGGGTTTAGTGCAATCAATGGTAGCACTTCAAATATCATGTTCAGAATGGCTTTACAGTGTTTTGAATGAAAGCCGGCGAATATCTAGATAATACATGTTTCATAAGAGACTTCATGTTATGAAAGTTCTTAACCCTTCATTCGGCTGGAGCTGGAGTCTGTTTGATGTAACTTATTGCTATAATACAAAAATGTAGAAGAATGATGAAAGGTGTCAGTAATTCCGCGCTGCTCCGTTAAATTACATTATACAGGTTCCAGTCCTTTTCTGATAGATTTATTCCTTTGACAAGCTAAAAACAGACGCGTTTCGTGGACGTCCCGTCCACTTCTTGAAGTGTATAGCTTAAGAGAGGTTAGCAGCAGGGAACATATATACCATGGTAAGTGCAAAAAAACTGGCGCCAAATTGCCAGCAGCTTTTTTCTTTTTTAAACAAAACTTTACATGTTCCTTAAAGCAGTGTCTGATAGTGTCATTAGAAGGACCCTCACAAAAAAGTAACGAGAGTTGTATAAAATTGAAATAGACTTAAAATATCTTCCTCATAAGTTATAAAGAGTAAAAAAAAAATTATATAAAGAGTAAAAAAATATATAAAAGAGTTTTTCCGTAATATATATAGTAATTCGAACCCGTCGTTCCTTGGAATTATATACCATATCAAGACAACGTCCATGGTTAGTGCCTCTAGACCACGGAGGTATCTGAGAGATGGTCGACATTGTTTATCATTTTTTAGGAGGGATACAACTGTATGAAAGCATTAACAAGGATTAGCATGATTAAAGTGTATGTTCATGGTGTAACCCTGACCAGTTTATGCATGTGCTTCCTATCTTGTCCGTGTCCCTATTGTCAGGATGAAATATAAATATGCTTCATGTCACCAATAAAGCCAGAGCAGTGATTAAATTAAATTAACTGCATCAAGAGGAAAGGGTATGATAGTGACGCGCCCCCTGGGACATATTCCTTTTTGAGTGGAATACCCGGCACCGGATCAGAGGGGGGGTTGTAGTCTCCGAGCGGCTGTGACCCGGCCCGTGCCCAGGGCGTCAAGCTCAGTGTTATGTGGCAGTCCTACAGATGTTATTAAGAGTTCTTTTGTGTCGACTACGCCACCCGTTGTGATGCGGTCACTGTGGCCGCCGCTGCAGCAGGGTCCGCTGAGGCTGATGGTGGGTGCGCAGCTTGGTGAGATAACCCCCAACGGGAGGGGTATAGCCTCAGGGGGGACAGGTGCAGAGGATGGGGGTTGTGGTGGTGCGGTGCAGACGGCAATGAAGACAGAGTCGGGTTGTGCAGTTAAGGGTGTTTACTTACTGCAGATGTTGTACTGGTCACTCCAGCTTCGAGTGACCACCCGAGCCGTGCTGCGTCCACCAGGTCCTGGATCCAGCCAACCCCCAAACAAGTCCGGAGCGTGGCCCTGAGCTCTCCTTCTGTCCCGTTCTCTGGCCGTCCCCACCAGTGATCCACCTAGGTCCAGCTCCCTCGGGCCTTCTGTTGGGACACCCTTGGCCTTGGGTTCCCTGACCCTTCATGTGGTGTGCCTTCGGGGTGGATGTGATGGGTGACCGTGACCAACGCTGCCCACGGTCTCCGGTCTCTGGCTGGGGTGTGTTTTCTGCCCCCACCAGCTTGGGATCCGGTACCCTGTGCCGACTCTTCACCCGGGGATTTAAGTTGGGATCTTGGAGTCCTTTTCTGCTGTTTCCCCCTCTGGGTCTCTCTTTCTCTTCTCCTCTCTCACTCTGGGTCTCTCTTCTCCTCTGCTTGCTGACTTGTTCTCTGCATCTGACCCTGTTCTTAGTTGGTGCCCACCTTATATACACCCTCTATGTGTGAGCTCAGGTGACCAGCACCCAATGAGCTCCTAACTTTACCCAGGCTGCTCCCCCTATCTGCCCCTACACTACTTGGGATGTACCACCCCCCTCCCACTCCAGCCAGGAACAGACTCAGTCGTACCTGCACATTTCTAAGTGGGAGTACCGTCGGTCTGCTCCTCGGAAATGGGATGTGTGTAGTGCATGCAGCCTACCGAGCTCAGTTCCACTCTCCATCCTTGCCCGGGAGTGGAATATCACACCTCTGGGTTGAGGTGCAATACCCCTGTAGCAGCCGAATCCTCAGGGTGCTACATTCCCCCCTGGTAAATCACAGCACGTCCTCGGGCTGTAAGACATAAATAACACCAAAACATACATTTTTTTTTTTTTTTCATGAACATATAAAACAACATATATTAGCAAATAAAACATTCTCGTCGCCTCTGGCTCCTCCTCCGGTCACTGTGCAACGTGTGACCGGGTAAAGTGCGACAGTCTCTCTGGAAAACTGGTTTTCCTATAAAACCAGTAGGGGGCGCTTTAGGAAGCGCAACTATATACAGGGGAAGTTGGCCGCTCTCAGTCCTCGGCCAGGTAAAGGGAAGGGAATGGCTGCTCACAGTCCTCAGCCTGGTATGGATTACGGAATAACGGGTAAAAAGTTCACTCATACTGGTCCCAACGGGGACTATATATATGTAGCAACAGTTTCTTTGGTACCCGGTCGGGTAACTATTTACATCCACTGCTCTGCCGCACTCAACGGCGTATTCCTCCTGCTCTTTGCTTATAGCTGGTTGTAACTTCAGACCCGTCCGGGTCCTCTTGCTCCTCCTCCTCGCACCGCAACTCCTCCTCCGTCAGGCGGTGTACGTGGAGGGCGTAAGGTCCTTTGGCACACTTGTGCCGGGTGAAGGTGACCTCGTCTCCGATGTAGAGGTCACGACCTCTGTGCCCCTCCGGCAGATGGGACTCCACGTCTCTGCGCGTGACAAAGACGTCGCCGGGGGTGTTGTTGTCTCGGATGAAGCCCCACCCATGCTGCTGGTTGAACTTGATCACTGTCCCGATGGTGCGGGGACAATGCGCTGCACGGGGGTCCCTCCTGGTCCGGCTCTTCTGCTCGGCACTCCGTACTTGGGCCTGCTGTTCCCGGACCCGCCTCTCTCTCCGCTCCCTCGCAAACTCTTCGAGCTGCTGTCGGCAACACTCAGCTCCCTCGGGCCTTCTGTTGGGACACCCTTGGCCTTGGGTTCCCTGACCCTTCATGTGGTGTGCCTTCGGGGTGGATGTGATGGGTGACCATGACAAACGCTGCCCACGGTCTCCGGTCTCTGGCTGGGGTGTGTTTTCTGCCCCCACCAGCTTGGGATCCGGTACCCTGTGCCGACTCTTCACCCGGGGATTTAAGTTGGGATCTTGGAGTCCTTTTCTGCTGTTTCCCCCTCTGGGTCTCTCTTTCTCTTCTCCTCTCTCACTCTGGGTCTCTCTTCTCCTCTGCTTGCTGACTTGTTCTCTGCATCTGACCCTGTTCTTAGTTGGTGCCCACCTTATATACACCCTCTATGTGTGAGCTCAGGTGACCAGCACCCAATGAGCTCCTAACTTTACCCAGGCTGCTCCCCCTATCTGCCCCTACACTACTTGGGATGTACCACCCCCCTCCCACTCCAGCCAGGAACAGACTCGGTCGTACCTGCACATTTCTAAGTGGGAGTACCGTCGGTCTGCTCCTCGGAAATGGGATGTGTGTAGTGCATGCAGCCTACCGAGCTCAGTTCCACTCTCCATCCTTGCCCGGGAGTGGAATATCACACCTCTGGGTTGAGGTGCAATACCCCTGTAGCAGCCGAATCCTCAGGGTGCTACAATAGTATTTCGTGCTCCTCCTAAGATCTAATTTCACATGGTTTACTATCCTCGATAGTAGGGATAATGAAGATGGGTACTCGATGATCCCGTAAGTCAGTTGGATATACGACGGAATCTCCTCTTGTGCAGCGCGTGTTGCAGTACAGTCTGAAATAGTTTTGCTCCATTAGGGGGTGATTACCCGGCAAATGAAGAATTGAACTGACACTGTTCTGAAGTTGGATAGGAATTGTGGAGAGACTATTGTTACCTCCTAATCCCGGCCAACTTCAGCGCAATGTTTACAATCTGGACAGCAGCGGTGGTCGGTCTCCAAGGCAACGAGCTGTAAACAACATAAAAGCGTTAATATCTCAAGAACGGCTGAAAATTTTAACAAGCAGTAAACTGTAAAAGTACTTGTATTTCTAAGCTCAATCTAACAATTATCTATCAATGAAGGTAGGAATAATCCCTTAAAGGGGTGGGCCCTTCAGAGACAATTCCTTCCAGATTGCCACCACTAGGGAAGTCAACTTATTGCATCAGCAATGTGCATAATGCATTACATGGCGGCCACTAAGATGAATACACTCCCCTGTAATACACGGAGAGTGCAAGTCCTCGAGAACGGGGCTTTCTCTAGCTCATAGAGAAGGGTCCCGAGTGGGAGACCCCTTCTATTATGGCCTTTATCCTCATGGGACATATCACAAGGGGCTTTAGCCAACAGCTAAACAGTGCAGAAAGCCTTTTGCAGGACTCAGCATTGTTTGTAGAGACAGGAAGTGGCAGTTCTGTTCTACTGGCTGCTGATTGGTTGCTCATATGTAACTTCCTGTTAGTAGAATTGAGGGCGGAGCCTGATATATTTGTGCGTGCCCTTCTGCAATAGTCACTACTCTGTGGACAGTGTTATATCATTCTTTTATGTTGATTTGATGGTTTTATTTTTTGACAGGATTACGACTTATTCTCCTATCCACTTTTATTCAACTGACTACAGAGTAAGTCAGATACAGCGAATGATTACAGCCATCTGTTCTGCTTCTAATTCATGTTTAGTAGCATAAATCTCAAGTGCCATATATAATAATCTGGCCGGTGCTTAATCATGCAGTAATGCTAACTGACCACTAGGAGGAGAACTTGTGAAATGCTTAGAAGAGCTTTTGCCATCCTACTATCAAAGAACCAACCAATTTAAATCTTCAGGTTCTTAAATAAATTGTAAGACATTATTTTTGTTGTTGCTTTTATATATATATATATATATATTTTTTTTTTTTAATTTATTTATTTATTTATTTTTTGAGGGTTCATGATAATTTTATAGATTTTTTGAAAATATTTATTTAGATATATATATATATATCTAAATAAATATTTTCAAAAAATCTATAAAATTATTGTGAACCCTCAAAAAATGCACTTGGTCTAGAGGGAACATTTTCAGTGTTGTCCCACTGCCCCCTTCCGATTCAAGTTCCCCAGTGGACCAAACATCTACAGAGGAATAAAACTAGAAGTGTCAATCAGACATTACTTGTACCAGATGCTTACAGCATTTGGTACAAGTTCAATCTCTTATCCTAATTGTCTCTTCAGAGAGGATGAGGACTAGAACTCTAGAGCCACCTATTGGAAGCAGTGCTAGAGTTCTAGTCCTGTTCCTGTCTGAAGAGACAATTTGCATATTTAAT
The DNA here is from genome assembly GCF_046119375.1 of Phyllobates terribilis. NCBI lineage: Eukaryota > Metazoa > Chordata > Amphibia > Anura > Dendrobatidae > Phyllobates > Phyllobates terribilis. The sequence goes on from NW_027362764.1 coordinate 753,839,264, forward strand.
TTCCCAGAGGAGCATGCATGGCTTATAAGTCTCCTCACTCTGACATGCCAGGCTTGGTTTATCACTCTCCACAAGGAGAAACGTTACACCTTAAAAATCTTATCCTGAGAATTTGTGTATATTACCATAACATCCACTACCAAATCAAATATTATAAATGACATATAATAAAAGGGCACCCTGGGACAGATTTTTCATTGGGCTTAGTGAGCGTAAAGTGGCACTCCACCCTGGCACTGAAAAGTGGCTATAAATTTCACATGTAGCGTTACCCTACCTGGTGCCTTCAGTTTGCCTTCCTCAACCTCCTCTGCTCAGATTGGTGATCCTTTCCTCCTACTTCCAAGATGGTGGCTGCAGTGGCAGAAGGAGCACAATCTTAAATAGGTTGTTCACCTTTGGGGTATAATTTTTTTTTACTTTAATGCATGTATTTAGTGCTAAAAATCATTTTTGCATTTGGGTTTCATTAACAATTTTTCACCATTTTGCTTTTAAAAGCTCCTTGTTTCCCGGCACATTCAACTTTGATGTGGTCTGTGATCATAATTCAGCTGAAAGGAGCTCAGAAAAAGACAGATAAAATAGTTAAAAAGTCTCCTCTATGACCATCATAGCCAGCTGACTGATAGATTCTAAGTTAATTCATTCTGCAGTCATATATAAACAATGCAACACAGAGACTACACAAGGCAAACGGTGCAAAATATTTAATGTAACCCTATTGCAAAAATTATTTTTAGCCCCAGTTACATGAATTTAGGTAAAAAAAAAATGGCACCAGAAGTGGACAACACCATCCATGCCTCTCCTGCTTTCCTATTTTCCAACAAAAGGAAAGTCATAGAAGGTAAAGTAAAGACTTTTAAAACCCATCACTGTGCTTCACTTGCCACTGTGGCAGCTATCATGGTATCAGGAGGAAAGGGACACCAATCTGAGGCGGCAGCGAGAGGCAATCTCAGGGCAACAGGTCGGGTGACTATGACTACATGAGTACGAGAAATGTATTGTCACTTTTTAGGGTGAGAATCACTTTAAAGTATATGCTTGCCAACAAGGGTGTAACAATCGCAGTTGCAGAGAGTGCTTCCGTGACCAGGTCCATGCGGGAGAGGAACCCACTGACACCAGTGCCTACTTCAATCCGAGGACACACATTCAGCTGAAGTGTATTGAGGCGCGAGGACCCTCCGACTTTCTACACCACCGGCCAATCAGAGGCCTGGAGCTGAAGCTGATATGCCCGTCACAAGTGTGGCATGGCAGTAACATTATACCCATGCCGGCACACCAAAGTCAGCTACCGAAGAGGACACCGCACATTGCGGGAGTGAAGGAAGATAAGAATAATCTTTTTTTTTGGTTTTGGAAAACAAAACAAACATTATACCAATAAGGGGTCCATGAGGGGGAACATTATCACAGTAAGGGGACCATGACAGGGGATATTATACCAGAAAGTGGACCAGGATGGTGTCACGCAAGGTGTGGGAAATACTTAGTGCAACACAGAGGGAAGAGGGAAAGGGAGCCCAGACACTAGGGAAAGGGGATAGTGGAAACCTCCTAGTCTGGTCTAGTGTCACCCTGTCTCAACTACCATCCCTATATTGGCTCTTCACCAATCGCCGCACGTGTGTCTCACCCTGACTTTCCCTGGCGTATGGCTAAGGCTAGGGAAGGGAGGAGATGAGCACTAGCCAATCTCCACTAAACTCTATAGACAACAACGGTAGACAAACAGGGGGGAATTGCTTAGCTTTAGACGACTCCAGACAAATGCGCACACGGCCTCAAGCTCCACAGAGGACAAAGTGCTGCTCTTGCTAAAGCCTCACAAGTAGTAATGAATATCGCCGGCACCTCCCTCTCAGACACACCAGATATTTATATACTCAGGCCAGGGAGCTAATTAGCCAGAGGGAGGTAGCCGCTGGGTCCTAGAGACCGCCAGCCTCTAAGAAGATGTCTGTAAAGCCAAACGTAGAGATCTCCTGCAACCAACTGCAGGGCGACTGTCACTTCTGACACACCCGTGACAGATGGGGGATATTATACCAGGAAGGGGATATCATACCGGGAAGGAGCAAAGGATAGGGAGCATTATGACAGGAAGAGACCAAGGACAGGAGATACAATAACAGGAAGGGACCTAGGATGAGAGACGTTATTACGGGATTGGGGCCAGAATGGGGGACATTATTACAGAAAGAGGCAAGGATGGGGGACATTATTACAGGAATGGGACAGGGCTCAGGACATTATTACAGGAAGGGGCCCAGGATGGGGAAAATTATTACAGGAAGGTGCCACGATAGGGGCATTTACACAAATGTTTTTATAGGATCTAGAATGCAAAAAGGGCCCTTACTTCTGTCCAACATAGGTGGGGGCCAAGATCCAAATTTTGCACTGGTACCCATGGGACACTAGTCACGTCATTACTTTCCAACTTTCTTAGCACGGGAGAATGACTACCATTTGGGCTGGAGTTGGCAAATTTCCTTGCCCTCCCCCCTCTCTCAAAACAAGAGCTGCTGAAAGCTTTCTTGAGCATTATGGCACCCAATCACACATTTAGGGGTGATAAAAGGGGCTCTTGAGGGGGATGGAAAATGAGCATGGAGTGACAAGACCTCTAAAAAAGGAGGCATGCCTATGGGTAAACAGTTTGGCACACGGCACCATGTGCCATAAGCATTTTTGGGGGGGCTGTAAAAGTTTACAATTATGTTTGAGATCCATCTCTGTCTGTCCATTTTCAGCCCCCAAGATAAGTATCTGGGTGAAGGACCCGTTCTATACCTCTGTGCAGTAAGAGTCGTGATTCCTGGTAAAATGGTCTATTAATTATAACTACCCTTTACCATTAATTCACAACGTTTCCTCTGTGCTCTATCAATAAAGGTTTCTACAAACTTCCTTGAATTAGCAGAATTTTTATCTCTTCCGCCTGTTACACAGTATAATAGACCTGACCATGATAAAAGTCAAAGTTGCAAATGTCTTAAGTAACGCCTGTCGGCAAAGATCAAGCAACTGAGACTATAAAAAGTTCTCAAGGTTGTACATTCCAAGAATTGCGTGTTATAATATAATTCCACCTGGCCAGAACGGATGGAGCAGATTTTTTTTTCGGTCAAACAAAGGCTTTGTTGTCCATGTTCTCAGGTTTACGATACATCAAATGCAGGTCATAAGGCAGCTACGATGTGATATCCATTCACTTGTCACATTGTCCATTTAACAAGGCATTGTTATATGCAAAGAGAAGCAAAAATATTACTGTTTGTGAATGCGCATGATGGACACACATGCGGCAACGTCAAGACACATATTTCACATGAAAGTGAGTTTATTGTAAGCTGTAAAGCTGAGGAGATGACCTTCAGACCTTCAGCTACATTGTAGTCACAACCTCATATAGACACAACCATCACAAGTATATTGTGAGAACTGAAACTAGCAATCGTCTCACCTTGTTCTTTCAGCTCACAGCTGTGGACTGATTTCCTAGTCACAAGTACCATTCATGAACCTGAGGAGCACGTAGCAGCAGATAAACAGGTTAATCAATTGAGGGTTTTTTTGGCATCTGGATTATCTAAAGCCTCATCTACTACTGAATATTGGGGGCTCATCCTGGGTGAAAAATAGAATCATAGAATTATAGATTGTTATAGTTGGAAGTGACCTCCAGGGTCATTGTGTCCAACCCCCTGCTCAATGCAGGATTCACTAAACCATCTCAGATAGATGTCTGTCCAGCCTCTGTGTGAAGACGTCCATTGAAGGAGAACTCACCACCTCTCGTGGCCGCCTGTTCCACTCATTGATCACCCTCACCGTCAAATTTTTTTTCTAATATCTAATCTGTATCTTCTCCCTTTCAGTTTCATTCCATTGCTTCTTGTGTTTCCATGTGCAAATGAGAATAAGGATGATCTACACTGTGACATCCCTTCATATATTTGTAGACAGCTATTAGGACTCCTCTCAGTCTTCTTTTTTGTAAGCTAAACATTCCCAGATCCTTTAATCGTTCCACATAGGTTGCTGGTTGCTCTTCTCTGAACTTGCTTCAGTTTCTTCGTGTCTTTTTTAAGATGTGATGCCAAGAACTGGACACAGTATCCAGATGAGGTCTGACCAAGGAGGAGTAGGGGAGATAATTAGTTCACGTGATCTAGACTCTATGCTTCTCTTAATACATCCCAGAACTGTGATTGCCCTTTTTGCTGCTGCATCACACTGTTGACTCATGTGCAGTCTGTAATCTATTAGTATACCCGTCTTTTTCACATGTGCAGATGGTTGCTTATAGTGTGTTTAAGCATGTTATTCATTAATATTTTCTTTTATTTCACTATATGTCTATAAACTAACAGGAAAATAGTTGCTGACTACCTGCCAGTCCTACCTGGCATCAGCACAGAGCAGTCACTGATCGCTCCTGCTGGTGATTCAGCTGCTCCACGACAACAGAGCAGCTCTATCTCTTCTGGGTTGGTCTCTTCACAGGGTGTGTCAGCAGTCACGGCAAGTCAACAGAGCAGAGAGGAAGAGAAGCCACTGTTATGTCAACGCATCTTCAGCGAAAGCCGCTGAATCTCCAGCAGGAGTATCGGTTATGTTGGAAATTAAATGTCCCATCATTTTATTTTCCAGGGAGTTAAGCCTTTGTCAGAGTGAAGCAGCTTTCCCCCCTCTCCCTGTTAAAATTAGATAAGTCGAGCGCATGTGTATGTGGAAGTCAGGAGAGATGGCGGTCTGCCAAATGAACATTTTGCCAACAATTATCTTATGCTTTTGGTTTTCTAACCAGTATTCAACAGAACATTAATGGCAATGTCATGTAACATACTGTTTCTTCTCTCCTGTGTCAGTCATTGCTGCACTTTTTGGAATTCTATTTGTGCACCATAAAGAGCTCCCCCGAGAAACGTGTTGAAGGATACAGAAGAAAGTGGATTTTAATTGCATGATGAAAATGTACAGTATGATGACCATACTCACATAACACATTGGACTATTTTTCAATGTGTCACCAAAATGTGTCTTCTCCTGCCAAAATGTTGTTTGGTGGCATTTCCTTCATTGTTGGAGCAGCCGGCTGGTAATCTTATCTGTGTGACATACATAGCTGGATATTTTGTTTTATTTCACATGAAAGCGGCCGCTCCTTTAATGTGTGATAATGGGCAGGTCATCTAATCAGCTCCCTGGTGAACCCGACCTTATGTTCTCCGACAGGTGAGGAAAGTGGTCTCATGAATCATTGCTCGGTGGTATTAGCTCCCAGAGCTGCGCACTGTTGTGAAGGATGCAAAGAATTAAAGGGAAGATCAGTTTCAATTATTGGGTTTATGTCTATAGAAAAGGATTTTTTTATGTACTATTTATTTTATAGTATTTTAAAGTTTTAAAAACTTTTTTCTGGGCAGACATTTTGTAGTCAAACACTTATTTTTTGGACTGTCCGTATACACATTATACAGCAGTTTGTGGGCTCTACCAGGGCTAAAATGAAAGGGAGACAATTGTCAGAGAAATCTCGTAATTACTATACTTTTTGGTCCCAGCTCGCAGGGACCAGAAAAGGAGAGGAGAACTTGCAAACAGAGCCTTTTTTATACGTAATGCTACTTTTTGCAGTAAAGTATAACCGAAGTCAACAGCTTATTCTGTCCTATTCTACACAGTAAAGCTGACAAGTGAGCTACAGAGAACAGGACGCAGTAAGAGGCTGGTCTCATAACGACTGCTGGATTCCAAGAAAGACATGAAAAATATCATCAAAAAACAGCTTATTGCTAAACCCCTTAGCGCTGGATGGCGCATATGTACGACTTCCATGTCATAGCACTGTCCGGAGCGGGCTCATGAGCCGAGCCTGATTTGTATCTCACAGGTGCCGACTGCATTCAATAGTCGGCAACCTGAGAGAAACTGATGCAACCTGACCTAGTTCCCATTGCATCAATTTAACCTCTTAAATGCCTATCGTGATAGCGCCATTTAAGGGCTTCTATAAATCCATCACATCTCCATTCCCCCATGTAATGCAATCACAGGATGCCAATGGTCTGATATCCTTGGCAAGGTCCTTCTGATGGCCTCTGTATCTGCCATGGAATTGTTCCTATGAAGCCCAGAAGGGTTCATCAAAGACTAGTGGTATTACAGTACTGCCGATTTGTATAAAAATCAAGACATCACAAGTAGAGATGAGCGTTGTTCTACTCGAACTGTTCGCCAATCTCAAATTCGAGCTGTTTTGGGCGGTGTTCGAGCCGGTCGGCGAACACGAACGATTTGAGAAAAATTCGGCTGTTCGAGGTTATGTTCGATAACTGTTCGTGCACCAAAATCATAACTGGATTTTTTCTCAGTAATGATGAAAATTAATGTTAATACGCAGTTTGAGTGTACAGCGGGGTGGGGGGGGGGACAGGGGATGGATCTCTGCAGGAACAATGAAGATCTCCATTTTTTTTTCTCTTTCCCGCATTTGCAGTGGGGAGGTGCAATCTGTCAGCCTATCAGCAGCGCACACACGGAGCGAAGTGCTTTTTTTCACACAAGCAAGGGCATGTGTCATTGGCAGTGTATGTCACATGTCCTTGCCCTATAAGACCAAGCCATTTTCCCCGTCGCCACCATTTTCTCACTGCTGCAGCTGCGTGTTAGACGGCACCGCTGTTGCTGTGTGCGATATACCTTGTTAATTTCAAGCCAATTTTCGCACAAATATACAGATAGCTTGGGAGTAGGGAATAGTTGTGATTGCAGTCCTTTTAAGGACTAGGTTACAGCATTTCCTACGACTTTTATCAGGCAGGTCTGTGCACTTAAATAGATAGATTGTGGGAGTAAAGACTAATTGTAATTGGAGTCCTTTTCAGGACTAGGTTACATCAGTTCCTATCAGTTTTTTTCAGGCAGGTCTGTGCCAGTGCTGTGCAAGTTTTTTTCACAGCATTTGGCTGAATCTAGCAAAGCTAATCCTTTTTGGCCTATTGCAGAGTGTGTTAGTCAGTGGAGTAGCCTATCTGTGTTGCAAGATATACCACCTGTGTATAGAATACCAATTTTTTTACTGCACCTAGTGAATAGTGTTGAGCGATACCTTCCGATATCAGGAAATATCGTATCAGATTGGATCGGGCCGATACCCAAAAAGTTTCGGATATCGCCGATTCCGATACCGGAAACCAATGCAAGTCAATGGGACACAAATATCGGAATGAAAATAAACCCTTTCTTTCCTTGTAGGTTAATTCTACATGAAGTAAAACAACTAAGAATAATGTAGAATGACATGAAAAGCCGGCAATTCATCAGCGCATACACCGGTACCCGACAATTTACAACAGAAAGAATAGAGCTTCACACATAGATTAGATAGATAGAAACATGTCAGTCACATATATATGAAGTACAGTGACAGTGTTGCTTACTGTACTTGTCATTTAGTGTAAAGGATTTATTAAAAAAAATATTAGTGTTTTCGTGCACCGTCTCTTTAAAAAAGCTGGCCGGCAATTCAGCATCTGTACCCAACAATTTAGAACAGAAAGAATAGAGAATCACACATAGATTAGATAGATAGAAACATGCCAGTCACATATATATGAAGTACAGTGACAGTATTGCTTACTGTACTTGTCATTTAGTGTAAAGGATTTATTAAAAAAAATATTAGTGTTTTCGTGCACCGTCTCTTTAAAAAAGCCGGCCGGCAATTCAGCATCTGTATCCGACAGTTTATAACAGACAGAATAGAGCTTCACACATAGATTAGATAGATAGAAACATGTCAGTCACATATATATGAAGTACAGTGACAGTGTTGCTTACAGAACTTGTCATTTAGTGTAAAGGATTTATTAAAAAAAATATTAGTGTTTTCGTGCACCGTCTCTTTAAAAAAGCCGGCCGGCAATTCAGCATCTGTACCCGACAGTTTATAACAGACAGAATAGAGCTTCACACATAGATTAGATAGATAGAAACATGTCAGTCACATATATATGAAGTACAGTGACAGTGTTGCTTACAGAACTTGTCATTTAGTGTAAAGGATTTATTAAAAAAAATATTAGTGTTTTCGTGCACCGTCTCTTTAAAAAAGCCGGCCGGCAATTCAGCATCTGTACCCGACAGTTTATAACAGACAGAATAGAGCTTCACACATAGATTAGATAGATAGAAACATGTCAGTCACATATATATGAAGTACAGTGACAGTGTTGATTACTGTACTTGTCATTTACTGCAAAGGATTTATTAAAAAAAATATTAGTGTTTTCGTGCACCGTCTCTTTAAAAAAGCCGGCCGGCAATTCAGCATCTGTACCCGACAATTTAGAACAGAAAGAATAGAGCATCACACATAGATTAGATAGATAGAAACATGTCAGTCACATATATATGAAGTACAGTGACAGTGTTGCTTACTGTACTTGTCATTTAGTGTAAAGGATTTATTTAAAAAAATAATAGTGTTTTCATGCACCGTCTCTTTAAGAAAGCCGGCCGGCAATTCAGCATCTGTACCCGACAATTTAGAATAGAAAGAATAGAGAATCACACATAGATTAGATAGATAGAAACATGTCAGTCACATATATATGAAGTACAGTGACAGTGTTGATTACTGTACTTGTCATTTAGTGTTAAAATAAAGGATTTATTTAAAAAAAAATTGGCGTGGGGTTCCCCTTAATTTTAGGCTCTAGCGGAGGTTAAGCAGACAGCTGGGGCAAATGTTTGAAGACTGGGAAGGGGGTAATACCCACGGAGCTTCCCAGGCTACTAATATCAGCCCCCAGCTGAATACCTAGCCTTTACTAGCTATTAAAATGGGGGAACCCCCCCAAAAAAATAACGTGGGGTCCCCCCTAATTTAATAGCTAGCACAGGCTAGGCAGACAGCTGGGGGCTGATTTTAATAGCCCAGGAAGGGAGCCATGAATATTGGCCCCCTCCCAGGCTAGAAACACCAGCCGTCAGCCGCCCCAGAAATGGCGTACTTCCACTCCTGAGGTCACGTCCAATGAACTCGGCGCACCTCATGCACGTCACTGACAGCGTGGGAGAATTCTCACGCTGAAGCGCTGAGTGCAGGAGAATTTTCCCACGCTGTCAGTGACGTGCATGAGGTGAGCTGAGTTCATTGGACATGACTTCGGCTCATCTTTATGCCGTCACAGCGAGACACTGAGGAGCGCAAGCATGCCTGCGCTTCTCAGTGTCTGCAGGATGACAGGCTGGATGGCAGCGTTCTGCTGCGGTCCAGCCTGTCATCTCGATGTAGCAGAGCTGAAGCTGTCCTGGGAACCATGGAAAGGTAAGGATGAGGTTGCTTTATTATTTTACTTTTATTGCAGGAGATGGTTGGCTTCAGCTGGAATGGGCGTGACTGTAAGTATGGTTTAATTTAGAACAATAAAGAATTGTGTCTTTATTTCAATTAAAGGACTTTTTTCTGGGTGTTTGTGTTTTTTTTAAATACTTTACTAGAAATTCATGGTGGTCATGTCTAATATTGGCGTGACCCCATGAATTTCGGGCTTAGGGCCAGCTGATAATGCCAAGCTGGCCTTAACACCTTTATTACCCAGTGAGCCACCGCACCAGGGCCCTGGATGAGTTGGGTACAGCGCCAGAAGATGGCGCTTCTATGAACGCGCCATTTTCCGGGGCGGCTGCGGACTGCAATTTGCAGCGGGTGGGGCCCAGAAAGCTTGGGCCTCCCTGCGCTGCGGATTCCAGCCCCCAGCTGCCTAGTTGTACCTGGCTGGACACAAAAATAGGGCGAAGCCCCACGTATTTTTTTTTTTAATTATTTCATGAAATTCATGGAATAATTAAGAAAAAAAGGGCTTCCCTATATTGTTGTGTCCGGCTAGGTACAAATAGGCAGCTGGTGGTTGGGGGCAGCCCGTTCCTGCCTGCTGTACCTGACTGGACACAAATATAGGGCGAAGCCCCACATAATTTTTTTTTAATTATTTCATGAATTTCCTGAAATAATTAAAAAAAAATTGACGTGGGGCTTCACACTATATTTGTGTCCAGTCAGGTACAGCAGGCAGGAACGGGCTGCCCCCAACCACCAGTTGCCTATTTGTACCTGGTTGGACACAACAATATAGGGAAGCCCTTTTTTTCTTAATTATTCCATGAATTTCATGAAATAATTAAAAAAAAAAAACGTGGAGCTTCTCCCTATTTTTGTGTCCAGCCAGGTACAACTAGGCAGCTGGGGGATGGAATCTGCAGCCCAGGGAGGCCCAAGCTTTCTGCCCCCCCCCCCCGCTGAAAATTGCAGTCCGCAGCCGCCCCGGAAAATGGCGCGTTCATAGAAGCTGGATGCTGTACCTGGCTGGCATACAAAAATATGGCGAAGCCCACGTCAAAAGTTTTGGGAAAAATTAATTAAAAAATAAATAATAATTTAGGGACTGCATCTTTATTAACTCCTCAAATGTCATTTAGTGTTAAAATAAAGGATTTATTTTAAAAAAAAATGGCGTGGGATCCCCCATAATTTTAGTCTCTAGCGGAGGTTAAGCAGACGGCTGGGGCAGATGTTTGAAGCCTGGGAAGGGGGTAAAACCCACGGAGCTTCCCAGGCTACTAATATCAGCCCCCAGCTGAATACCTAGCCTTTACTAGCTATTAAAATGGGGGACCCCCCCCAAAAAAATGACGTGGGGTCCCCCCTATTTTAATAGCTAGCAAAGGCTAGGCAGACAGCTGGGGGCTGATATTAATAGCCCAGGAAGGGTGCCATGAATATTGGCCCCCTCCCAGGCTAGAAACACCAGTCGTCAGCCGCCCCAGAAATGGCGCATCCATAGGATGTGCCAACTCTGGCACTTAGCCTCGCTCTTCCACGCTGCCCTGGTGCGGTGGCAGGGGGTAATAGTGGTGGGGTTCATGTCAGCGCCAGCTGCCATGAAGCCCAGGTTAGTAATGATGGGCGTCTATAAGACACCCCCATTACTAACCTACAAAGTGTTAAAAAGAAAAAACACACTACACCCAGAAAAAAATAATTTATTTGAAATAAAACACACAATTTTATTTAATTCTTAGTTTACTAAAAATAATAGTTACCTGTCCACGTTCCTGCGCTGATCTCCCATGCACAGCTGTCACATCTGGAGATGGTGACAGCTGTGCATGGCTGCTGTAAGCTCACGCTGCCGGGAACACGTCCGCTCCCGGCAGCGGGAGCCACTGACTGAGGTCACCGGAGTGCATTCAGGCAGCGCAGCTCCGGAGACCTCCTTTACGGCACTGCTGTACCGTGGGAATTTCTCACGATACAGCAGGGCCGTAAAGGAGCTAACCGGAGCAGCGCTGCCTGAACTCCGGTGAACCCTTACGGCCCCGTCATTCTAGCGGCGGCAGCGGTTCAGAGCGGTCACATTCTATGTGGCTGCTCTGAACTGGAGATCTTCGTGGGACACTCGTGGACTGCTACGGAGGGGTAAGGATAAGGTTGTGGTTTATTATTTTATATTTTATTACAGGAGATCGATGGCTTCGGGGAATTAGGTGTCTAGGTGAGTATAGGTGTAGTTTTTTATTTTTTACTTTATTTTAGGTGGCGATCGGCGGGGACAGGTAATGTATGAACTAATTTATTGTAGGCAACCACTGGCCACCAATGACGTGTATTTAACATTTATTGGGGACACAGTAGGGCAATTTAAATAGCAGGATCAGGCTGATGGGAACTACTGCTCCCATCGAGCTGATCCTGCTGGCAGGAGTGGACGGGGGACAGACATAGGCCGATGGGAGTAGTAGTGTCACATCGGCCTATGTCTGCCTGCACGCACACACCCGCACAGACACCGCACACACCCGCACACATCGCACAGACACCGCGCACACCCGCACACACACCCCGCACACACAAACCGCACACACACTAATCATGACGGGTCTGGGAGGTGAGGCTGACCTGTGCGGCCGTGGGAAAGTTCATGTGAGTTCATGCAGTCAAGCATGAACTCACATGAACCCTCTGAGGGCAACGCGGCGACTTCAAATGAACAGCTGATCGGCATCACCTGATACCTCAGCTGTACATTTGAAATAACCGGCGGGAAAGCGCAGCACAGAACGGGAAAGCCGGCGGTGAAGTCTTTTCACTGCCGGCTTCCCCGCCCGGGTCCTTCACTCCCCGCTCCTTGGTGCTGCGCTCCCCGCCTGGTCCTAACTTACGATCGGGATGGGAGGTGGCGAGGGGAGCGGAGGATCGGGGTCGGAGGCTGCGGGGAAGCAGTATGGGGCTGTGTGATTGTTTAAAAGCCGGCGGCTTTTTACCGCGCGCCGGCTTTTAAACAATCAGGAGAATTCTCCCCCGCTGGGATGGCATTCTGATGACAGGCTGGATCGCGCTGCCATCCAACTTGTCATCCTTCACAGACACTGCAGAGCGCAGGCATTATGGGAACTTCCGATTCCGGTATCCGATATTGTAAAAGTATCAGAATTAAGTATCGGAATTCCGATACCGCGAATATCGGCCGATACCCGATATTACAGTATCGGAATGCTCAACACTACTAGTGAAGTAAAATCTTTTGGGCATAGCATCATTCTATTAGTCCATCTATACTGACCTCCATCAGGTTGCAAATTGAATATAATTTTTTTCTGCATCTAGCTCTGAAAAAATATTTGGGCTTCTAGCAGTGTGTGGGACTTGTTCTATTAGTCCATCTATACTGACCTCCATCAGGTTGCAAACTGAATATGATTTTTTTCTGCATCTAGCTCTGAAAAAATATTTGGGCTTCTAGCAGTGTGTGGGACTTGTTCTATTAGTCCATCTATACTGACCTCCATCAGGTTGCAAACTGAATATATTTTTTTTCTGCATCTAGCTCTGAAAAAATATTTGGGCTTCTAGCTGTGTGTAGGACTTGTTCTATTAGTCCATCTATACTGACCTCCATCAGGTTGCAAACTGAATACAATGTTTTTCTGCATCTACCTCTGAAAAAATATTTGGGCTTCTAGCAGTGTGTGGGACTTGTTCTATTAGTCCATCTATACTGACCTCCATCAGGTTGCAAACTGAATACAATTTTTTTCTGCATCTACCTCTGAAAAAATATTTGGGCTTCTAGCAGTGTGTGGGACTTGTTCTATTAGTCCATCTATACTGACCTCCATCAGGTTGCAAATTCAATATCATTTTTATCTGCATCTAACCCAGCCAATACTTTTGGCCTAATACCACAGTTTGGCCACTCAGCTCTGCTCGGTTCCCATCCATTGTTTTTTTGTGCAAACAACTCCAGAGTTGTGAATTAGTTAACCACCAAAATGAGTGGAAAAAGGCCTGCTGCTGGTGGAAAGGGGAATAGGCGTGTTGGGAAGGGGAAAAAATTTTGTGTCCGTGGGGTAGGTGTTAAAGCAACAGAAACATCTGCAGAAGAAAGACCATCTTACAGCCAAACTAAAATGTCTACTTCTTTTAGCGGACAATGTGATAAGATTCCTTTCTTACGGCCACGCCAATCGCTACAAATTCAAGATGAGGCACAAAAACAGCAGGTGCTTCAACGGATATCAAGTGCTCCTTTAAGTGGGCTCTCCTCCACATCAACTTCAACATCACAAATACTCCAGTCCTCAAAGGTGTCACCCCAATCGCACTTGCTTCCTCACAGCTCCCAAATCTCCAGCTGCCCGTCTGAGTATGAGGTAGAACAGATGGTTGAGTCTGCAGAGCTGTTTACTCATACTGGGAATCAGAGGTCGACTCCAGCGCTTCTGTGAATCCAGACGAGGAAATGATCTGCACTGATGCCCAGAATCTTTATGAGTCGGATCCAGGACCAGACGCAGAAGGTTCTGACCATAATGTAGACCCTCATTCCCAAACTGTAACTCCTGTTGGTGGAGACAATGAGGAAGACGATGATGAGACTCAAATACCTGATTGGAGCGACAACTTTAGTTTTTTGTCAGGGCAGGAACAGGTTGGCTCTGAGGATGACGGGTGTGATAACGCACATGGTGATGATGATGAGGTTGGAGATCCCACTTACTATCAACCCACAGTCAGCCAAGAGATGAGGTCAGCAGAGGAGGTGGAGGAAGATGCTAGTGACGACGAGGTCAGGTTGCGCCTTCCTGGACAGAGACGTAGTACTGGAAGCACGTCAACAACTGCATCCTCAAACACAACTCTGCCTCTCACCACAAGTCGTGGTGGCTCTTCAGGTCGCATGGGTGCTAAGCCTTGCATAGCCTGGGCATTTTTTCAGATCGATAAAGATGACCCAACTCGTGTTATCTGTAACATTTGTCAGCAAAAGCTAAGTAGAGACCAAAAAATACATAGTTTGAGTACTTCATGCATGAACCGGCACATGGACATGAAGCATAAGTTGCAGTGGGAAGCTCAGTGTGCTACAATGCGGCCTAGCCGGCCGGGCCAACCACCGTCTGCCATATCTTGTGCATCTGCGGCCTCTTCATCCTCTGTGACTGGGGGGACAGCAGTCACACCTGTTTTGGGGCGCAGACCTGCCACCTCTTTACCCGCAACAGCCAGCGTGGTTGGCAGGTCATCATTTTCTTTGGAGGTGGTAACACCAGCTGGTGTTGAGCGCTGTCCGACATCGATAGCACCACCTTTGGATCAAGGCAACCTAACATGTCCGCCTGCATCTTCCTCACAGACCAGCAGTTTGCCGGGGACACCCTTATCAACCCCGTCTAAGCACAATAGCCAGCCCTCGGTCCCTCAGATGTGGACAAGTAAAAGACCATTTCCTCCTAGCCATGAGAAAGCTAAGAGGTTGAATTTCACCATCTGCAAGCTCTTGGCTACAGAAATGCTGCCTTTCCGCCTGGTGGACACAGAGGATTTTCGAGACCTTATGTCCGTCGCAGTGCCCCAGTACCAGATGCCCAGTCGGCACTACTTCTCAAAGAAAGGTGTGCCTGCGCTCCACCAGCATGTCGCACACAACATCACCGCTTCTTTGAGAAACTCTGTGTGTGACAGGGTGCATTTCACCACAGACACTTGGACGAGTAGGCATGGACAGGGGCGTTACATGTCACTGACTGGGCACTGGGTAACTATGGTGACAGCAGGACAAGGGGCTGCTGTCCAAGTCTTGCCATCCCCACGAGTTGTGCGTCAATCCTCTTTATGTCAAAGTTCCTCCACTGCTTCTGCCTCCTCAACCTCCTCTCGGTCTTCCACCTGCACCCAAAGCCTGTCTGGTCATGCCACAAGCTTTCTAACTGCGCAGAAGGGATCCTGCACACCTCCTTACTATGCTGGCAGTAGGGCTCAACGTCATCAGGCGGTTTTTACATTGAAATGTCTGGGAAATGTGAGTCACACAGCTGAGGAGTTGTGGTCAGCTCTGGAGAACCAATTTCATGAATGGTTGTCTCCACTGGACCTGAAACCAGGGAAGGCCGTGTGCGACAATGCTGCAAACCTGGGTGCGGCCCTTCGCCGGGGCAATGTCACACACGTGCCTTGTATGGCTCACGTGTTGAACCTGGTTGTCCAGCAATTTTTAGCCCACTATCCCAGACTAGATGGCCTTCTGCAGAGGGCACGGTCGCTGTGTGCTCACGTCCGCCGTTCGCATCCCACAGCTCAGCGACTTACATCTCTACAGAAGTCGTTGGGCCTGCCACTTCACCGGCTAAAATGCGATGTGCCTACCCAGTGGAATTCAACTCTGCACATGTTGCAGCAACTGTGGCAGCACCAACAAGCCCTGGTGCAATACGTTCTGACGTATAGCCTGGGCCAACGAGATCCAGAGGTGGGGCAAATCACGCTGGAGGAGTGGTCTCAGATCAGGGACCTATGCACCCTTCTGCACAGTTTTGAAATGGCGACGAAGATGTTTAGTGCTGACGATGCCATTATCAGCATGACTATGCCGGTGATTTACATGCTGGAGCACATGTTAAACAGAATTCGGAGTCAGGTGGTGGCACAAGAGGAGGTGGAGGAAGTAGAGGAGGAGGAGTTGTATGCGGAAGGGCTAACATCTGCAAGGTCCAGACGGTCGGCAGCACCAAGGCGGCAGGCATGTGAGGGTGGGGGAGATGGTTTTCCCAGGGCGCATGGTAGCAGCCAAACTAGTGAGGAAGGTGCAGGAGCCCAGGAAGAAGTGGAGGACGAACTGATGGAAGACTCATCAGATGAGGGAGACCTTGATCACATTTCTGTTGTGCGAGGTTGGGGGGAGAGGACAGAGGAAGGAAGCATGATTGTTACCTCGCCACCAACACAACAGGGACTTGGTGCTCCTGGATGCGCAACACACATGAGTGCCTTCTTGCTGCACTACCTGCAACATGACCCTCGAATTGTGAGAATTAGAAATAATCCTGACTACTGGGTTGCCACACTGTTAGATCCCCGGTACAAAAGTAAATTTGCAGAAATTATTCCTGCCATAGAAAGGGATGCACGCATGCAGGAGTATCAGCAGAGACTGTTGCAGAATCTTACATGTGCTTTTCCACAAAACACCAGTGGTGCACGTAGTGAATCTCACAGTTCCAACTTGCCAACCGTGGGACCGTCGAGTGTTCAGCACTCAAACCGTCACAGAACCACAGTATCTGCTGGTAACATCAATTTTGCGGAATCATTTCACCACTTTTTTAGCCCATCCTTTGCAAGGCCACAGGAGACAAGAAGTCTGACACATAGTCAACGCATAGAGACGATGGTACAGGAGTATCTCCAAGTAAACATTGAAGCCATGACTGTGTCACTGGACCCTTGCTCTTTTTGGGCTTCCAATCTGGATAAATGGCCGGAGCTCGCCACTCACGCCTTGGAGATCTTGTCATGCCCCGCAGCCAGCGTTCTGTCTGAACGTGTGTTCAGCGCTGCTGGTGGTGTGCTGACAGATAAGCGCACGCGGCTCTCCACTGATAATGTAGACAGACTCACGTTCATAAAGATGAACAAATCATGGATCCGAAACGACTTTTCTACCCCTGTGTCATCCTGGGGAGAGTAAAAGCTTGATGATTGGTTAAAATCACCCTACCAACCGTTTTAAGCTTTCAAATTACTAATCATGTTTATCTGTATCTTGGCTGGAAAATAATTTGGGCTTTGTAGCAGTGTGCAGCACTGATTCTATTAGGCCATCTATAATAAGCTCCACCAGATTTAAAATTACTAATCATGTTTATCTGTATCTTGACTGGAAAATAATTTGGGCTTTGTAGCAGTGTGCAGCACTGATCCTATTAGGCCATCTATACTAAGCTCCACCAGATTTAAAATTAATAATAATTTTTAGCTGCATCTAGCCCGGAAAATAATTTTGGGGCTCCGAGATGCGCAAGACACATAAGTGCCTTCTTGCTGCACTACCTGCAACATGACCCTCATATTGTCAGAATTCGAAGTAATCATGACTACTGGGTTGCCACACTCTTAGATCCCCCAAACTTTTCGATCAACCTTTTCATTTTAATAAAGACCAAAAAAATGGTCATTTTTGAAATTATAAGCATTAGCAGGTTATTGGAAACTGAAATCAAACAGTTTTCAACTCAAAACTTTATTCTAGGTGATGTTACATTTTCACATAGGACCCCTTGTTCGAAAGGAGCTTCTGAACTCTCTCGTCCATTGAATTTGTCAGGTTTTGGATGGTTTCTGCTTCAATTGTTTTGCATGAGGACAGAATACCCTCCCAGAGCTGTTGCTTAGATGTGAACTGCCTCCCGCCATCATAGACACTCCTTTTGATGATGCTCCAGAGGTTCTGAATGGGGTAGAGGTCAGGGGAGCATGGGGGTCACACCATAAGTTTGTCCCCTTTTATGCCCATATCAGCCAGAGATGCAGATGTTTTATGTGCAGCATGAGATGGTGCATTATCATGCAAAAAAATGATCTTACTTTGAAATACACGGTTCTTCTTCTTGAACCATGGCAGGAAGTGCTGTTTGAGAAAATCCACATACATTATGGAGTTCATCTTTAGCGCCTTCAGGGATCCTAAAGGGGCCGACAATCTCTCTCCCCATGATTCCAGCCCAAAACATTACTCCACCTCCTCCTTGTTGGTGCTGTAGCCGTGTTTGCGTGGGGTGTCCATCAACCAGCCATCCTCCACTCCATCCATCTGGACCATCGAGCGCTGCACGGCACTCATCCGTGAACAAAACAGTTTTGAAATCAGTCTTCATGTAATGTTTGGCCCACTGGAGCCGTTTCTGCTTGTGTGAAATGGATAGAGGAGGTCGACAGGATGGCGCATGCACAGCTGCAAACCTCTGAAGGACCCTGCATCTTGTTGTTCGGGGGACGTTGGAGGCACAAGCAGCTTCAAAAACTTGTCTGTTGCTATGACAAGGCTTTTTTGCCGCTGCTCTTTCAACCTGACGTAATTGCCTGTAGGAAAGAGTCCTCAATTTGCCCTTATCAGCACGCACACGTGTGTACTGTGAATCAGCTACATACTTCTTGATTGCCAAGACACTCCATCCTGATCATCGCACAATGTTGATTGTAGTCATGCCTTGACCTAAACACTCCACAATTTGTTGCTTCTCAGCAGCCGACACATCCTTTTTCTTTCCCATTTTGGCAGAAAATGTAGGCTGCTTAATAATGTGAGAGAGCCTTCTTAAGTAGTCTTGCCTTTCATTGGACACACCTGCCAAACTAATTAGCACAGGTGTCTGCAATTGCTTACAGTGATATAAAGAGCCCTGACACACATCACCATCAATGAGTTTAACTGACAAACAAACAAATTCTTCCCTTATCACTCCTAAACACTTTTTGCATAATAATTTGGAACACAGTGTACATGTGCTTTTCCACAAAACACCAGTGGTTCACGTAGTGAATCTTACAGTTCTAACTTGCCAACCGTGGTCTGTATGGAGTTGTTCAATAAAGGGCCCAAAATTAAGATAACATAGATGGGAGAGGTCTCTATAAATAGGAATTCCTAAGTATTTGATACCCTGTGAGGGCCAGGCAAAGGGAAAGTTGGACTGGATGGAATCCTATATGGATTTGGGGAGGGAGACATCGAGGGCCTCAGACTTCGCTGCATTGATTTTAAAATTTTACCATGTAACAAAGTGATCTATTTCAGCCATAACAGCAGGGATGGATATATGTGATTGAGTGATATATACTAGGACATCATCAGCAAATAGAGAGCACTTGTACTCGGTGCCTCCCACCTCAATCCACCTAATATTGGGGTTATGGCGAATTGATGAGAGCAGGTGCTCCGTCACTCGGATGTATAAGAGAGGGGACAGAGGACATCCCTGCCTTGTCCCATTGGTGATTGTGAAAGGTGATGAAAATGTTCTGATGCATCCCCTGGGCCTTGGGACACCCGGAGCCGGACCCTTTTTGGTGGATGCTGGTGGTTGTAGTATTCGTGGCGGCGACCCGGTTCCGTGGCTCAGGGTGGTGAAACCAGTGGCGGAACTATTTATGTGGTTTTGATGTTTAAATGTCCGACTACGCCACCCGTGGATTGCGGTCAGAGTGAACCGCCGCTGCAGGGCAGACCGCTGAGACTGGTGTTGTGGGTGCAGCAGAGCGTAGCATAACTCCCCACGGGAGGAGTATAGCCTCAGGGCAGTGTATGCGGAGGATGGGGGTGATGGTGCAGGGCAGCAGCAGTAACGACACGGAGTCAGTGATGCAGTCCAGGGCCTTTACTCACAGTTCTTATTATCCAGAGCACGTCTGCAGGTAACGGCTGCCCACGTCGTACTGTGCTCACCAGGTGAGGGGCTCAGACAACTCCCAGATAACTTTGGAGCGCTTCACAGGACCCCCTTTGTGTGTCCTTTGTCTGGCCTTTCTTACCAACCCTTCTGTCCGGCTGCCTCGGGCCTCCTCTTGGTAAACTTGGCGCCAGTTTCCCTGACCCTATGTGGTGCCTTCCTAGCGGGTGTAGCGAGGGGCTGCGCCACATAAAATGTCACAGCCTCCGGTTTCTAGCTGAGGGTCGTTTCCTGCCTCCACTAGTTTCGGGGACCGGTCTCCCCCTTTGGCCTGACCCCTCCACGCAGGTGGATTCGGGCGTGCGGTGGCGACTCGCCCGTCCGCACCCCTGGGATCCCTTCATTCCTCGTTCCTGGAGCCTTCTCCGCTCCTCTTCCTTCCTTCTCCCTCTTGCAGGCCTGGGCCTCTGTTACTAGGCCCGCCTCCGGAGCAGAGCTCATGCAGAGCCCCTGCTCCCTGCCACTTCTGCTCAGACTTCTCTGCACTGAACTAAGATGGTGCCCACCTTTTATACTCCCTTCTAAATGCACACAGGAACTGCTTCCTCCCTGCTCCTGCACTACAGGGTTGCCCTTCCTCAGTGTTCCCTCCCCCCACTCCAGCCAGGGACAGGGACTGTCGTGCCCATCTCAGAGGCATATTGGTCGCCCTGCCCCACGGCAATGTGGTGTAATGCATGCAGGTGTCGGGTCCTGATCCACACTCCATCCTTACCTGAGAGTGAGATATCACACCTCTGGGTGAGGTGCAATACCTCTGTAGCAACCGAGCCCTCAGGGTGCTACAGTTCCATTTATCTTCAGCCTAGGTGACGTATTGCGATACAGGGCCATGATTTTGGCTATAAAAGGGTCCCCTAGACCCCTACCCCAAGCTTTTTAAGAGAATCATATATGGCGTGCCAGTAGACTCTATGGAATGCTTTCTCAGCATCCAACGAGAGTATCTAATTACAAATTTTTAACTGCATCTAACCCAGGAAATACTTTGTGCCTAGTAGCAGTGTCTGCTAGTCAGCGGATTATCCCGGCTGTTAAGCAAGCTACACCACCTGTAGTTTGGACACTTATTTTTTTCAAAGGAAATGCTTCGGGACCACGGGATACTCAGTGAAGAGCAACAGGAGGCACCCCAAGGCATAGGGGCTGGGACTGGCAGTAGGATGCCTTGCGGTGGACAGCCGAGCTCGATCCTTATAAAAGCTTTTTAACTGCAGCAGCTTTAGTGGACGCTACTGGAGCTGGAATTACGCGGCTGCTGGCATGAGACTTGCCCTCCAATAGATCCTTGTAAATGGATTTAAAGTGTATTCATTCAAATTAGAGAGACAATTTAAATTAAAAAGCTTAGAGCTGCCTCCACCACAGGGGGGCTCGCTCGACCCACCAGCGGACAGGCACCAGTATTGGGAGAGGGGGGCTGGCCGTCAGGGTTCACCGCGGCTCTGGCACAAACCCGGCGACACGGAGGTGGCACGGGCAGGAGCGGACTGAACGTGTCGGTTTCTCACATTTTGGATTTTAGAAGGGCATGACATGCCTATATCTGTGTCTCCCCCTCCTTTTACTCCTCCACCTCTTTTCTTTTCGCATGACTATATGTACTTGTCACTTTTCCATGTGTTAGTTGTGTCTTCTGAGCAGTTTGTCAGCTTTTGGACACCTTTGAAGGTGTTTTCTATGTGTTTCTATGTGTTTTTGTTTGCCTGCCATTGGTTTTAACTGTGTTCGAAGGTGTTCGACGAACAGTTCGACGAACACACGGGTGTTCGACGAACCGAACCGAACTCGAACACTACGGGGGTGGCTCAACACTAATCACAAGTTCAAGTCACCTTTAGGGACTAATAAAGAATGTAAAAAACGTTTAAAAAATATATATATATATATATATATATATATATTTTTTTTTTTTTTTTTTTTTTTTTTTTTTTTTCATACCCTGTGAACCATGTTACATGGTTTTCTAAATATTTTAAAAATATAAATCTGAAAATTGTGATGTGCATTTCTATTTATAGCCCCCTGTAGTCTGATAAAATCCTGAGTGACCAATTGCCTGGAGAAGTCACATTATTAGTATATTGGTCCAACTGGGTGTAATATATTCTCAGTATAACTACCGCTGTTCTGTGAAGGCCTCAGAGGTTTGAGAACAAAAGGGATTAAACAGCATCATAAAAACCAAGGAGCACACCATACAGGTGAGGCATAAAGTTGTGGAAAAGAGTAAAGCA
Organism: Phyllobates terribilis; assembly: GCF_046119375.1. Lineage (NCBI taxonomy): Eukaryota > Metazoa > Chordata > Amphibia > Anura > Dendrobatidae > Phyllobates > Phyllobates terribilis. The sequence goes on from NW_027362764.1 coordinate 753,861,313, forward strand.
GGGTTAGGCTATAAAAAACATAGCCCAAGTTCTGAATATCTTATGGAACACTGCTCAATCCATCATCCAAAAATGGAAGGAGAATGGCGCAACTGCAAACCTACCAAGACATAGCTCGTCCACTTAAACTTACATTCCAAGTAAGGAGGGCACTAAAAATAAATCACTGATTGGTCAATAGAAAAAGTGTATGTGATTACACTAAATTCACAGATCATACACATAAAATCACTGTTTATTAGTATCCAATAAAAAATTGCAAAAAAAAACAATCTGTGTGATCTGTAAATATAAGGAGGGTACTAGCTAGAGAAGCAGGTTCATGGTAACTCCGGAGGAGCTGCAGAGATCCACAGCTGAGGTGGGAGAATCTGTCCATATGACAACTATTAAGTCAGTATTGTTATGCTATATGTTATCAGTATTTGGTCAGTATTTGTTCAGTATTTTTTCTCAGGAGTGGAAACCAAAACCAGGAGTGGGTGATGAATGCAAAATTGGTGACTTGTTTCTATTATACATTTTCTCTGATTATTCCTCACCTGGTTTTTTGCTCCCATTTCTGAGAAAAAATACTGACCGAATACTGACCAAATACTGATAGTGGGGCCGTGGCCTTAGTCGTATACTCCACAAATCTGGCCTTTATGGAAGTGTGGCAAGAAGAAAGACATTTTTGAAAGCAAGCCATAAGAAGTCACGTTTGCAAAAAACTTATGCTGGGGACACAGCTAACATGTAGAAGAAGGTGCTCTGTTCAGATGAGACCAAAGGAGAACTTTTGGAGGTAAATGAAAAACGCTATGTGTGATGGAAAACTAACACTGCATATCACCCTGAAAACACCATCCCCACCGTCACACATGGTGGTGGCTGCATGATGTGGAGAGATTCTTCAGCAGGGACAGGGAAGCATTTATACAAAAATATTTAAGATTGTGAGTGGAAAAATGCGGAAAACTTCACTGGGTATAAATATTTTTTCAAGGCACTGTATACAAAATACATATACAGGGTGGGCCATTTATATGGATACACCTAAATTAAATGGGAATAATTGGTGATATCAACTTCCTGTTAGTAGCACATTAGTATATGGGAGGGGGAAAACTTTTCCAGATAAGTGGTGACCAGGGCGGCCATTTTGAAGTCGGCCATTTTGGATCCAACTTTATTTTTTTCAATGGGAAGAGGGTCATGTGACACATGAAACTTATTGAAAATTTCATAAGAAAAACAATGGTGTGCTTGGTTTTAACGTAACATTATTCTTTCATGAGTTTTTTTATAAGTTTATGACCACTTATAAAATGTGTTCAAAGTGCTGCCCATTGTATTGGATTGTCAATGCAGCCCTCTTCTCCCACTCTTGACACACTGATAGCAACACCGCAGAAGAAATGCTAGCACGGGCTTCCAGTATCCGTTGTTTCAGATGCTGCACATCTCGCATCTTCACAGCATAGACAATTGCCTTCAGATGACCCCAAAGATAAAAGTAAAGGGGGTCAGATCGGGAGACCTTGGTGGCCATTCAACTGGCCCACGACGACCAATCCACTTTCCAGGAAACTGTTCATGTAGGAATGCTCGGACCTGACACCCATAATGTGGTGGTGACCATCTTGTTAGAAAAACTCAGGGAACGTGCCATCTTCAGTGCATAAAGAAGGCAACACATCAACATGTAGCAATTTCAGATATCCAGTGGCATTGAGGTTTCCATTGATGAAGAATGGCCCACTATCTTTGTACCCCATATACCACACCATACCATCAAGATACGAGATGTGCAGCATCTGAAACAACAGATACTGGAAGCCTGTGCTAGCATTTCTTCTGCGGTGTTGCTATCAGTGTGTCAAGAGTGGGAGAAGAGGGTTGCATTGACAATCCAACACAATGGGCAGCACTTTGAACACATTTATAAGTGGTCATCAACTTGTAAAAAGCTCATGAAAGAATAAAGTTACATTAAAACCAAGCACACCATTGTTTTTCTTATGAAATTCTCCATAAGTTTGATGTGTCACATGACCCTCTTCCCATTGCAAAAAATAAAGATGGATCCAAAATGGCCAACTTCAAAATGGCCGCCATGGTCACCACCCATCTGGAAAAGTTTTCCCCCTCCCATATACTAATGTGCCACAAACAGGAAGTTGATATCACCAATCATTCCCATTTAATTTAGGTGTATCCATATAAATGGCCCACCCTGTATAATAAAATAGCATCTAATAAATACATACGTTTAATAAAACATAAAAATATTTGAATTCTGAACTATTGCATAGCACCTGATGCTACAATTAATTCCACGTAGATATTAGGACAGTGCGCAACATCCTCTTCCTGTATGTTCACCCTGCGCCTCTGACGTCAACATGCTCATCATGATGTCACGATATGGCTAATCAGCACCTCGGGCAACAAACATTGTGACATCATGATGTCAGAGGCCACCAGAAGAAGAGTGATGATGTAGGAAGAGGATGGAGCAAGAAGATGCCAAGGGAGCGGAATGGAGGACCAGACAAAGGGCTGCGGCAGCAAATCAAGTGAAGGGTCCAAATTTTGTGTTTAATTCGGAGAACCCTCACCCCCAAAGAGCTGATGGCAGCTGCCCATGTAGCAGACACGAGCTCTCGGTATTTTAATGCGATGCAGTTTCTTTACAGCGAATGTAGCAATGCGGAGAAGAATAAGAACGTCGATACGTTGCTCATGAAAATTCAGCATCTTCCTCTGTTGGATCTCATTGTGCCGTTTATGTCACATTACGGAATCCCCCTCTTCCAAGCTCAATAGTCATTAATCCACAATCACTGTCCCTTCTCGCTGGAGTGCCTGCGCCGCTCCCAGCACTTTACCTCGTATAACTTTACCGGAAAAATCAATGTTGTTGAAAATCTGAAATTTGCAATTCAATAACAGATAATGTCTGTGGTCCGCGCCATCGAGATGTGATCAGACTTATTGTTATTCTCTGATGTATCCCACCGTCTGATCCAACATTTAATTACTGTACAGAATGTATTATACAAACCGTGAGGCTCAAGGTTTCTTTTATAGGGAATAAATCATTAGATTCTTTATACTTCTTTTTAGATTTTTTTTTTTTTACATTTTTAAAAAACTTGTCTGGGACATATTGGTGCAAATGTAACAACTTTCTTGCATGGGTTCTTGGGAGGTACCTGATTGCAGCTTGCTTTGCCTAGTTTTCCACCTTCCTCTACACCCTGCACCCGCTCCATGTTCTCCTCAATGCCCTGTTTCCCGCACCCATGTCTATTTGGATACCTGATGACATAGCTTCCAGCATTTCCATCAAGAACTGTTCCAGAAGTTTAAAATTGCATTAAGCTTCAGCAGCACTCCCTCCGGGAGCCTCTCAGTTGCTCATGTAGAATAGTCACCTATTTGTTGGGTGGCACATATTTTTTTCAATTATTGAGAAGGGGTCTATAGAACTGCAACCATGTTAGGCTCACCTGGTAAGGAAGATACACGAAGCAGGTCAGGGTGGACCCAGAGTGTTGGCACGGTCGGCTGGAGGGTACATGAAACAGTAAGGACTTGGGCACGTTGTAAACCACAGAGTCAGGAGGATAGACAAAGGGGAAATGGCAAGTCCAAAGCATCATACCGAGGAAGGCAGAGGAACCACTAGAGTGTTACGCACATGACCGGACTGACTGGCGTGAGCGTGGTTAGTGATCCCACTGGACCATGAACTGAGGAGTGCCTGGAGGGGTGTGACTAAGTATCAACTCGGTCCGAGGCTCAGTCAACTCCGTGAACCAGGGAGGAACCGAGCAGAGCGACCAGGTGCTACTCCAGGTCAGACCCTGGTCACAGCTGTTGACCCACACTGGGGAATGCAGGAATGTGCAGGCACAGTTGGTATGCAGACAGGTGGGTACTGACAGGCATGGCAGGTATGCAGACAGGTGGGTACTGGCAGGCACGGCTGGTATGCAGACAGGCGGGTACTGACAGGCACGGCTGGTATGCAGACAGGCAGATACTGGCAGGTAGGAACGCAGGCTGGATAGGAACCAGTACAGACTGGGATACAGGAACAAAGCCGCAGGTGCGGTGGACTAGCAGAGCAGAACCGCAGGCGCGGAGGACAAGCGGAGCAGAGCAGAGCGAAACCGCAGGTGCGGTGGACAAGCAGAGCGGAACCGCAGGTGCGGTGCACAAGCAGAGCAGAGCGAAACCGCAGATGCGGTGGACAAGCAGAGCAGAGCGAAACCGCAGGTGCGTTGGACAAGCAGAACAGAGCGAAACCGCCAGTGCGGTGGACAAACAGAGTAGAGCGAAAGCGCAGGTGCGGTGGACAAGCAGAGCAGAGCGAAACCACTGGTGCGGTGGACAAGCAGAGCAGAGCGAAACCACAGGTGCGGTGGACAAGCAGAGCAGAGCGAAACCGCAGGTGCAGTGGACAAGCAGAGCAGAGCGAAACCGCAGGTGTGGTGGACAAGCAGAGCAGAGCGAAACCGCAGGTGCAGTGGACAAGCAGAGCAGAGCGAAACCGCCAGTGCGGTGGACAAGCAGAGCAGAGTGAAACTGCAGGAGCGGTGGACAAGCAGAGCAGAACACAGCAGAAGGTGCAGGCAGACAGGACACGGCTCTGTTCACATGGAACAGACTGGAAAATACAGGAAGATAGAACACAGAAGGTAGATACGGAGGCAGGGAAACGGGACAAGCAGAACCAGACACACACAAGGTACTTACAATGAAGTAGGGATTGGACACAAAACTCACAAACAGAAGTACAGAGACAACGAGTTGGAGTTAGGTGCAGGTTCAGACACTGCAGGAAAAGGGCAGGTACGGACAAAGAGACAAACAGGTAACGGGCTAGGACACAGTTCAGACAGGAACTGAACCCGGAACAAGATACAGGAACGAGCCTGGGAAACAGACTAGAACTCACAGATACAGATAACGGGCCTGGGTATACAGCCCCCAGGGTGGCGGAACAGACTAGATACAGGACAGGACCTGGCAACTCAGTTGCACAGAACACACTGAAAGAAAGTGTTGCTCAGGCACCTCCTACTGGGTGGAGGGGGTTTAAGTATCCAGTGACTCACAACAATAGGCTGGGGACGCATTAGGACTGCGCACACAGAAACTATAAGAATCAGGCAGTAACCGCACCACCACCCTAAGCAATCAGACAAGAGACATGCACACAGCAGGTACTGGAGCAAAGTGTGCAGCCTGGACTGATAGGTAAGATGGCGGTCTTGCATGGTGGGAGGTGGTAAGCCATGCCAGCACGCCGCCAGGGATGTTACATAGAGTCTAGTAACAGTTCGATATGCTTACCGTAATCCAGAAGGCAGCGTGCAAAGGGGTAACTGGTTGGAGTGATGGTGTGTGCAGGAATCACATGAGAATTGCAAGGTGATTGCAGAATGTTAATGGATAGTGGAGCACTTCAAACAACTGAACTCTAGAGTCTCAATACTAAGACACGGATGTGTCTTCAACTGAGCCTTAATAGGTTAAGCTTGATGATGTCACAGAGAAATGTCAGGCAACTTGTAAAACCCAACGTGTAGTACATCAGAGGGTGAAGGCTATAGAGGAAGGAAGCCAATCCCTCCCTAGCCGGGAGAGGTGCGAAACACAGCTGTTGTGGATCAAACATCTGCGGCTGGCAGAGAATGTTGTGAGTTGGAGTACAGAAAGTTGCTGGCCCCTGATTTGACAGTGTGCAAAGTGCGCGCTTTTTACTGCAGCATTTCATTGGGATTCATGGACAAAAAAAGCATCCATAGGCTAATACACCCTCCAGTAAGAAATGGAGTTCAGCCCTCCCCCACAGACCACAGACATAGTTTTATTTGTGTCTATGGTTTTAGTGTTAGGGCTCTTTCATACATAATTTTCAGTGATTTAACATACTTTTTTAAGAGATGATGATGTTTTTTACAAGCTTTTTTCTTTACATTTTTAATGTTTTTTTCTCCTGGCATCCTGTTTAAAAGACTATGGAAAAAAAAGCTGAAAAAATGGCAAAAATAGAAAAATGGCAAAAAGCTACAACAATGCCCAAATCCAATAGAATAGTGTGCATGCAGACTTTATAATATTTAGCATAAAAGTTACAAATAAAATATTTGGCTGCAGCATTTATGTCCCCTTTCTCTTTCCAGAAAAAAAAAGCAAAAAAGAATGTCATATAATGATGAAAAGTGTCACCAAAAAAATGTCAAAATACTGTGGGCGAATGTAGCCTAAGGGCTTATTCACACAAGAATTATTTGCAGCATTTGTTCCATAATTAACGCAGCGTTTTACAGCACCAGCAAAATGAATGTCATCCATGCGCTGCTTATTTTTCATTTTTCAATCATCAATGCATTTTTTTTTTCAATTCTACAACATGGAATTCACATTTTTTTAGTGTTTTAATTTTTACCCATTCAAATGCATTAATAAAAAATGCAATAAAAGCGCAATAAATGTTGCATTTTTATTTCCAAGGATCTGCAGATAAATCCGCTGCAAAGACTCAACATGTGAACATCCCTTTAGGCTGTGTTCACACGTTCTGGTTTTTGATGCAGTTTTTTTTTAAGCCAAAAGGGTATTTAAGAAAATGAGAAATCTCATACTTTTCTTTGCATGTGTCATACCCGGCTTTGACTTCTAATATTACATTCCGAAACCTGAATTTTGAAACATATTCTCACTTATTTATCTCATGGTAGTGAGAGAGCTCTGCTGACCTTGTCCCGGGATATACAGCAAAGCCAACGAGAAAGACTCTGCGCATTCCAAGCCTTCCATCAAACGTATACATTGGGAACATTTTCCAAAGTATGCCACTGTATAGGTTTACAATGGCATATATTACCCAAGTGAAAAAACTTTACCGTACAAAATATTTTCGTTTTTTTGCTGTGGACCTCGTATGTCCTTGTTGTCTCCGAAATACAGACGGAGACAACAAGGATTTACATCGGGGCAATGGAGCCAGCTGGAAATATTTTATCCATATGAAGGGAGCTTTTCTCCTTCTATATGTGCCGAATATAGGACACAATGTGAACACAGACTGTTCTGACTGTCCTAGTGGTCAGTGTGAAAAATAGTAATATTTCAGGATTATTTTGTGTATATATAGGCAAAAAACAAAAAACAAACAAAAAAAGTTTCTAATAAAAATTGGCTTCAAAGATATAATTCTTCTCATTCCGACATATTTTTGCCTCGTCATTTATATTCTTATACTGGAGCAGCATGAATACTTCTGAAATATTCATTTATTTCCTGCTGCCGAGTCTGAAAAGCATCGAGAGGCCGCCACGGCTTTGTACAATTAGTGACCTCTACTTAAAGGGGTTAATTAGTGCTGGGGAGTTAGGCTTTGATGGGAATTTCCCCTATATACAAGTGCTTCTCACAAAATTAGAATATCATCAAAAAGTTAATTTATTTCAGTTCTTCAATATAAAAAGTGAAACTCCTATATTATATAGAGTCATTACACACAGAGGGATCTATTATATAGAGTCATTACACACAGAGGGATCTATTATATAGAGTCATTACACACAGAGTGATCTATTATATAGAGTCATTACACACAGAGGGATCTATTATATAGAGTCATTACACACAGAGGGATCTATTATATAGAGTCATTACACACAGAGGGATCTATTATATAGAGTCATTACACACAGAGGGATCTATTATATAGAGTCATTACACACAGAGAGATCTATTATATAGAGTCATTACACACAGAGTGATCTATTATATAGAGTCATTACACACAGAGGGATCTATTATATAGAGCCATTACACAGAGGGATCTATTATATAGAGTCATTACACACAGAGGGATCTATTATATAGAGTCATTACACACAGAGGGATCTATTATATAGAGTCATTACACACAGAGGGATCTATTATATAGAGTCATTACACACAGAGGGATCTATTATATAGAGTCATTACACGCAGAGGGATCTATTATATAGAGTCATTACACACAGAGGGATCTATTATATAGAGTCATTACACACAGAGGGATCTATTATATAGAGTCATTACACACAGAGGGATCTATTATATAGAGTCATTACACACAGAGGGATCTATTATATAGAGTCATTACACACAGAGGGATCTATTATATAGAGTCATTACACACAGAAAGATCTCTTATATAGAGTCATTACACACAGAGTGATCTATTTCATGTGTTTATTTCTGTTAATGTTGATGATTATGGCTTACAGCCAATGAAAACACAAAACTCATTAACTCAGTAAATGAGAATAATTAATAAAAAACACCTGCAAAGGCTTCTTACACATTTCAAAAAGGTCCCTTAGTCTGTTTCAGTAGGCCCCACAATCATGGGGAAGACTGCTGACTAGACAGATGTCCAGAAGGCAGTCATTGACACACTCCACAAGGAGGGTAAGCCACAAAAGGTCATTGCTAAAGAAGCTGGCTGTTCAGAGTGCTGTATCCAAGCATAATAATGGAAAGTTGAGTGGAAGAAAAAAGTGTGGTAGAAAAAGGTGCACAAGCAACCGGGATAACCGCAGCCTTGAAAGGATTATTAAGAAAAGGCCATTCAAACATTTGGGGGAGATTCACAAGGAGTGGACTGCTGCTGGAGTCATTGCTTCAAGAGTCACCACACACAGACGTATCCAGGACATGGGCTACAAGTGTCACATTCCTTGTGTCAAGCCACTCATGACCAATAGACAACGCCAGAAGCGTCTTACCTGGGCCAAGGAGAAAAAGAACTGGACTGTTCTCAGTGGTCCAAGGTGTTGTTTTCAGATGAAAGTAAATTTTGCATTTCATTTGGAAATCAAGGTCCCAGAGTCTGGAGGAAGAGTGGAGAGGCCACAATCCAAGCTGCTGGAGGTCTAGTGTGAAGTCTCCACAATCAGTGATGGTTTGGGGGGCCATGTCATCTGCTGGTGGAGGTCCACTGTGTTTTATCAAGAGCAAAGTCAGCGCAGCCGTCTACCAGGACATTTTACAGCACTTCATGCTTCCCTCTGCCAACAAGCTTTTTGGAGATGGAAATGTCATTCTGCAGCAGGACTTGGCCCCTGTCCACACGGCCAAAAGTACCAATACCTGGTTTACATACAACAGTATCACTGTGCTTGATTGGCAGCAAACTCGCCTGACCTTAACCCCATAGAGAATCAATTATAGAGAATCTATGGGGTATTGTCAAGAGGAAGATGAGACACCAGACCCCACAATGCAGACGAGCTGAAGGCTTCTATCAAAGCCACCTGGGCTTCCATAACACCTCAGCAGCGCCACAGACTGATCGCCTCCATGCCACATTGCCACATTGATGCAGTAATTGATGCAAAAGGAGCCCGACCAAGTATTGAGGCATTTACTGAACAGACATTTCAGTAGGACATTTCATATTTTAAAATAATTTTTCAAGCTGTTGTTATAAAGTATTCTAATTTACTGAGATAATGACGTTTGTGTTTTCATTGGCTGTAAGCCATAATCATCAACATTAACACAAATAAACACTTGAAATAGATCACTCTGTGTGCAATGACTCTATATAATAGATCCCTCTGTGTGTAATGACTCTATATAATAGATCCCTCTGTGTGTAATGACTGTATATAATAGATCACTGTGTGTAATGCCTCCATATAATAGATCCCTCTGTGTGTAATGACTCTATATAATAGATCCCTCTGTGTGTAATGACTCTATATAATAGATCCCTCTGTGTGTAATGACTCTATATAATAGATCCCTCTGTGTGTAATGACTCTATATAATAGATCACTCTGTGTGTAATGACTATATAATAGATCCCTCTGTGTGTAATGGCTCTATATAATAGATCCCTCTGTGTGTAATGACTCTATATAATAGATCCCTCTGTGTGTAATGACTCTATATAATAGATCACTCTGTCTGTAATGACTCTATATAATAGATCACTCTGTGTGTAATGACTCTATATAATAGATCCCTCTGTGTGTAATGACTCTATATAATAGATCACTCTGTGTGTAATGACTCTATATAATAGATCCCTCTGTGTGTAATGACTCTATATAATAGATCACTCTGTGTGTAATGACTCTATATAATAGATCCCTCTGTGTGTAATGACTCTATATAATAGATCACTCTGTGTGTAATGACTCTATATAATAGATCACTCTGTGTGTAATGACTCTATATAATAGATCCCTCTGTGTGTAATGACTCTATATAATAGATCACTCTGTGTGTAATGACTCTATATAATAGATCCCTCTGTGTGTAATGACTCTATATAATAGATCCCTCTGTGTGCAATGACTCTATATAATAGATCCCTCTGTGTGTAATGACTCTATATAATAGATCCCTCTGTGTGTAATGACTCTATATAATAGATCACTCTGTGTGTAATGACTCTATATAATAGATCCCTCTGTGTGTAATGACTCTATATAATAGATCCCTCTGTGTGCAATGACTCTATATAATAGATCCCTCTGTGTGTAATGACTCTATATAATAGATCACTCTGTGTGTAATGACTCTATATAATATAGGAGTTTCACTTTTTGTATTGAAGAACTGAAATAAATTAACTTTTTGATGATATTCTAATTTTGTGAGAAGCACCTGTATATATATATATATATATATATATATATATATATATACAGTATATACACTGAGACACCTATATACTGTATACTATGAGAATTATATATACTGTAATACCTATATAAGCGAGATCTATACACTGTATACTGCAAGATTATATACTATATATTACAATACCTATATACAGTGGCATGTAAAAGTTTCGGCACCCCTGTATATATATATATGTCTGTCAGAGATCAGTTATTTTCGATACATCTTAGTTTCAAATTTTCTACTTAGTCAAATGACAAAACTCTGGATGACTACACTCACCATTAGGGGGAGCTGAGGAGCTTAAGGTATACTGGTATACATTGAATTAAAGGGGTTGTTCACTACCTTGACAACCCCTTTTTAAAATAAGCACTCTCTCTTATAAAATGAAAATACCCTATACTCAGTTCCCACACCGGCGCTGTTCCAGTGACGTCAGCGCCAGTAACATTGTTATGCCACATGAGCCCTGCAGCCAATCAGCAGCCACTATTGGATTGCAATACACTCATGAACCTCAAACAAGGAGAAGTAGTGAGAGCACAGTCACCCAATAGCGGCTGCTGATTGGCTGAAGTCTCAGATGCCAAAACAATGTTACCTGAGCTCCAGGAGACTTGGCACCGACACCGGATTCATGCCAGTGCAGGATGTGAGTATAGATAGAGTATCTTTATTTTACAAGGCAGACTACATTGTATGAAAAGGGGTTTCCCAGGTACCGGACAAATCCTTTAAACAATACATCGGTATGAGCTCAGCTCTTAAGCTCCCACTAGTGGTGACTGCAAAAATCCTGAATGCAATCATTTACATTAATCTCAATGAATTAGGAGCTCCAAGTATTCTAAGAATATAGTAAGGAATGAATAATCTAGAAATGATCTGATCATTTCTAATTTGTACTGCTTATAGATAGACATTATAGCTTATATGTTTAGTTCCCCAGGCTCAAGCCTGACTAACATCTGCTTGGAGTTTGTATGTTCTATGTTCTCCCCTTGTTTGCGTAGGGTTCTTCCCACACTCCAAAAGATAAATTATTTAGGTGAAGAATCCTAGTAGGGACAGTCAGTGATATGATCATTTAGGGGATCACTTACTGATCCAAAACTGCTACTGACCTCGATAATGGGGCCATGCAGAACCCCTTTCTCAATGGAGCAGGGGCCTACATGTTCGAGCTCTGGTCCATTTATTATCTATGGTACTGCTGGAAATAGTAGAGTTGCACTCAGCTTTTTCCAGAAGTCCAATAGAAAATAAATGGAGCAGAGATTGAACATACGTATCACCGCTCCATGCAAGGTAGGGCTCTGCTTTGCCCTGTTCCCTGTGAAAGAACAATATATGGGCCCTTTTCAGTCCAATAACTCATCATAACACAAAATAGAACACTTTTGGGATGGATGTGGGCCCCTCTTACCTCTTGGGGCCCTGTGCTGCTATACAGGTGGCACCAATTGTATGTGCGCCCCTGCCTGTTCTCAGGATCAATGGGAGTCCCAGTTTTAGGATACCATCAATGATCAAGTTATTTCTGATCCTATCAAATTGTCCACCGTTTTGTGTATGCAGCTCATATGCAGATTTATGTATGTTAGTGACTTATCCTGCAGCCAAGCTTTAAGTTGTTTTCTGTGACTTTTACATTTTTAGGATAGGTCATCAATATCTGATTGGTGGTAGTGTGACACCTGGAATCACCGCCAATCAGCTGTTCTTGGCATAGCCTCAGCCTCATCATCTGTATAGTGGCCGTGGTTTGGTATTACACATCTGCCCCCTATTGATTCGTATATGGAGTGGATAAAGTTCCCAGCCGGGGCCACTGTTCAGTTGACAAAGCCATGCATCTCCGCAACTGAGCAATTCTGGTGGATGCCGGCACCAGGAACAACTGATCATCAGAGGTGCCGGAGGTCGCACCCCCACCAATCAGATATTAATGACCCCTTCTAAGGATAGTCCATCAATGCAAAAGTCATGGACAACCCCTTAAAGTTTGGCTGCAGGACAAGCTATGAAAATATATAAATCTACTCCGCAACTGAGCGGGTTCAGCTAATCAGCAGAGATGCCGGGTGTCCTACTCCCTCCAATTAGATATTAATGACCCCTTCTAAGGATAGGACACCAATATAAAAGTCCTGGACAACCCCTTTAAGCTTAGCTATGAAAAGACATGATTCTGCATAGGAGCTGCATACAGAAAACAGTAGACAATTTTTAATCAAGATATTGTTTGTTTTCTTATTTCAGATGCATTTAAACAATACAAAAATGGTTTGCAAAAATGTATATCCATTTATTTAATGATTCTCTTGGCATCGTAATTACCTGCGTGCGCCGTTACTCTGGAGTCTGGAACATGTCTGATAACATTTTCGTCGGTATTTTAGCACTCGGTGTGACAGTGCTAATATTAGCGGAGCCAAATATTACCATTTAAAAGGACGAGCGTCCTTTGGCCTCATCACTGCCGTCTTCGGAGCAGCTGGGCGGCCAGCCATTAATCCTCCTTATCGGTCTACCTCATCCTGTGCAGCCTCAGCCCGGAGCTGTCCTTACATCACACTGCTGACTCCACATGAAATTCTATATTACCAGATTCTCGGCTTTAATTACATAGTTACATCGTTACTGAGGTGGAAAAAGACATAAATCTGTCAAGCTCAGCATTTCGCACATTCTTATTTCTCTCGCTTTTGATTTTCAAGAAAATTAAACCAATTGAAGATTTTTATTTTTTTTTAATCCGACTGTTAGAAAGAAAAAAAAAAAGAAAGAATCTTCTTTTGAGATCTCCAGGACAGGAACATTTTTCTTTCGGCAAATTTTTCTTCCAATTAGTCGGTACCTGGGTTCAAGTGTCGCCGCTCGTTCCTTCCTCTGCAAATTAACTCATGCGATGGCTTATTCTAAGCGATTAGATATAAATGGGCCACTGGGTATACTGGTTTTTATTGCAAGCTATATAATGGGATGGGTGTCATATAATTCTAGATTTTCACTGAAAAAACCCATACAGGGAGAATCTGTGCTTTCCTCTTCAACCCCTTTAGGCGACGGCCAATTTTATTTTTTTTCATTTTTGTTTTTTTGCTCCACTTTTTTCAAGAGCCATAACTTTTTTATTTTTCTGTCAATTCAGCCATACGATGGCTTATTTTTTGCAGAATGAGTTGTACTTTTGAATGACACCATTCATTTTATCATGTTATGTACTAAAAAACATGAAAAAAATTCCAAGTGCGTAAAAATTACAAAGAAAGTGCAATTCCACAGTTTTTATTTTTTTTCTTAAATTTATCATGTTCACTATACTGTAAAACCAACCCGGCAATATGATTTTCCAGATCAGTACGAGAATGCAGTGGTGAAAAATCATTAGGAAATTTGTAAATAAAAAAAAAATTGCTTTTGTCTCCATTTTCCTGAGACCCGTGATGTTATCATTTTTCAAGATCTGGGGTTGGGTGAGGGCTTATTTTTTGTGACCTGAGCTGATGTTTTTATTGATATCATTTTGGGGGAGATACAATGTTTTGATTGCCTCTAATTGCATTTTCTTGTAATGTTGCTGTGGCCCAAAAAAACCCGTAATTCTGGGGTTTCAATTTACTTTTATCGTTACCCCGTTTACCGATCAGATTAATTTATTTTATATTTTGATAGATTGGACTTTTACAAACGCAGCGATTGGTTTATTTTTAATGGAGCAAAAGGGGGGTAATTTGAACTTTTATATTTTTTATTGTTTTCATATTTTTAAAAACATCTTTTTTTTTCACTTTTTATTGTATTTAATAGTCCCCTTAGGGGACTTGAAGATGCAATTGTCTGATTGCTTGTGCTATACATAAGCAGGGCTTCAGGGCTGCTATGTATAGTGAAAATCATAATCTCTTATCAACGCCAGCTACAGGTTGATAATTACAGACCCTCAAATGTAATGGCAACACATCGGCCCCTGCAATTACGTCACAGGTGCGCCTATGGGTGCTTATAACGACACACCACCCTAAAGGTGTGTGTTAAATGCCACTATCAGAGATTGACAGCAATGTTTAACAGAATGTCTGTGTCAGCCTATAGCTCTTCCCATCTCCATCGAATCTTAAAAGCACCAACTCCCATCTCTTATTTCAGTAATGCGAAAAATCTGGGAAGAATCTAGAGTGAAAGATCAGTCCAGGAGGAGACTAAACCGCATTTCCCTAATAGGATATATTACAAGGATGCTTATTTTCATGTGTATTATTGATTTATGAAATAAAAATTAATACAATGATTACTGTTTAAATATTGCTATGCTGTTTGAATCCTAATTTTCACATTCTTCTCGCTTCACAGGAATTTGATGAGCTCCTGTGACCATCATCTTCCAGAGCCATTAGCCCAGCTCAGTCATCCTGCTGCTACTCAGTATTGGGAACATTGTCACTGCTTCAGCTCTGTTGTTTCATGGTTTCAGTTCTACTTTTTCAGTCTTTCCTGAGTTAAATTTGCTACATCTCTGTGCCCGTTCTCGTACATTGAGCCACTCTTGCAAACTCAGCTGTGCTATGCTGACTCCTTTTCGAGATTCATCTATGCTACATCGCTGAGCCTGCTCTGCTACACTGAGCCTCTATTGCAAATACAGCTCTTCTACACCAGTTCCCCTTCACTAAGGCCACTCTACATTTCTGTAACTGCTCTACTACATTGCAAGCACAGCCCTGCTACATCAGCTGTCCTGCTGGTGTTCCAGTTAAGCTACTCCAGTTACCATTGTTCCAACTGTACCACATCTGCCAACCTTGTTCCAACCTGGTGCCTCGCTGCACCAGCACCATCTGTCCGTGCTGCATTAGAACTATTCAACCAAACAAGGGCTTCGAGAACTGACTTTCCAGGTGAGACATACCATATACTTTCATAGAAATCTCTAAAACTGTTTAGCCTCAGTGTTAATAACTTTCCTTAAACCAAAGATATTTTAAAGGGAATCTGGCAGACGTTTTTTGCTACTTAATCTGAGAGCAGCATGATGTAGGGGCAGAGACCATGATTCCAATGATGTGTCACTTAGTCGGCTGCTTGTTGTAGTTTCAATAAAATCAGTGGTTTATCAGCAGGGGATTATCATTAGAGGGCTAGTGGTCTTGTGCTATGTAGTCCTCCTGCTTCATGTTACCCTGCCCCTATTGCTGATTGGCAGCTTTCTGCCTATTCACAGTGTACACAGAAAGCTGCCAATCAGTGATGTGGGCGGGGTTATACACAGCTCAGCATTCCGAGCTCTGCTACATCAACAGCAGAGAACACTGTGATTGCATAACAACTGCAGCAAGCAGCCTATTAAGTGACACATCCCTGGAATCATGCTCTCTGCCACTACATTATGCTGCTCTCAGATTAGATTGCAAAAACCCACTGACAGATTTCCTTTAAGGGCGACCTGTGGATAATGCTGGTGATAAGATATAATTAGGTGTTGTCAATATTATCCCTGGTCGTCTAGGGTGGTTTAAAGGTTATATTTGATGATGTGTGGGAGTGAAAGGGTTAATACTCTCCTAGTGGCCTAGGGCATTGAAGGATAACATATCAGCATTCCTGGTGGTCTTTCTGTTGAGGAGTAAATGATTTAATCCTAGGATCCATGGAGGACTAGGGTGGAGGGGATCAGTGCCAGCATTCCTGGTGGTCTAGTACAGTAGAGGTGATAATACCAGTATTTACTGCTGTAGCCTTTCATAAGCCCAGCTCTATTACACAGACATTGGTGATGGCTCCAAAGAGCCTACATTTCCTATTGGAGTCTATGGTTGTCAGAAGACTGACGTCTGTCTAATTTTATGGCGTCATGGATTCTTAATTACAATCTTCCTCCTCTGCCTCATGGTTTATATTGTTACTTTCCGTATTCATATTAGTTTTTGTATGAAATAACGAGTCCACCTCTAGTACCAGAATGATGTGCCAATGGTTGGCTTTATTCTGATACAGCCCGAGCCTGGAGAGGTTAGAAAGAAATAATGTTTTCACTATCATAGCCCTAGACCACTAGGGATTATATAATTAATGCTCTCACTGCTCATCAGCAACAGAAATGTTATAGATAAATCCATCATTGCTCAAGACCACTAGGAAATTTAGAAATAACCCCCTTATTGCTCAAGACCATCAGTAAATTATTTCTTCATTACTCAAGACCACCAGGGAATTTATAATTAATGCTCTTACTGCTCAAGACCATCAGAGACTTTATGAATAGCTCCCTAATTGCTCAAGACCACCAGGAACTTAATAAATAATTTCTTCACTACTAAAGACCACCAGGAAATTTATAAAGAATTCCCTCATTGCTCAAGACTACCAGGAACCTAATACATAATTTCTTCACTACTAAAGACCACCAGGGAATTTATAAAGAATACCCTCATTGCTCAAGACCACCAGGAACGTAATACATAATTTCTTCACTACTAAAGACCACCAGGAAATTTATAAAGAATTCCCTCTTTGCTCAAGACCACCAGGAACGTAATACATAATTTCTTCACTACTAAAGACTAGTGTTGAGCCACCCCCGTAGTTTTCGGGTTCGGTTCGGTTCGTCGAACACCGGGATGTTCGAGGAACTGTTCGTCGAACACCTTAGAACACCGTCAAACACCGTTAAAACCAATGGCAGGCAAACAAAAACACATAGAAACACATAGAAAACACCTGCAAAGGTGTCCAAAAGCTGACAAACTGCTCAGAAGACACTCTCTTTAAAAAAGCCGGCCGGCAAATTCAGCAGCGGCATACACCGGTACCCGACAATTTAGACAAGAAGGAATAGAGCATCACACATAGATTAGATAGATAGAAACATGTCAGTCACACATATAAGAAGCACAGTGACAGTGTTGGTTACTGCACTTGTCATTTAGTGTAAAGGATTTATTAAAAAAAATATTAGTGTTTTCATGCACCGTCTCTTTAAAAAAGCCGGCCGGCAATTTAGCATCTGTACCCGACAATTTAGAAGAAAGAATAGAGCTTCACACATAGATTAGATAGATAGAAACATGTCAGTCACGTATATAATAAGTACAGTGATAGTGTTGCTTACTGTACTTGTCATTTAGTGTAAAGGATTTATTTAAAAAAATAATAGTGTTTTCATGCACTGTCTCTTTAAAAAAGCCGGCCGGCAATTCAGCAGCGGTACCCGACAATTTAGAACAGAAAGATAGAGCATCACACATAGATTAGATAGATAGAAACATGTCAGTCACATATATATGAAGTACAGTGATAGTGTTGGTTACTGTACTTGTCATTTAGTATTAAAATAAAGGATTTATTATTAAAAAAATTGGCGTGGGGTTCCCCTTAATTTTAGGCTCTAGCGGAGGTTAAGCAGACGGCTGGGGCAGATGTTTGAAGCCTGGGAAGGGGGTAATACCCACGGAGCTTCCCAGGCTACTAATATCAGCCCCCAGCTGAATACATAGCCTTTACTAGCTATTAAAATGGGGGACCCCCCAAAAAAAATGACGTGGGGTCCCCCCTAATTTAATAGCTAGCAAAGGCTAGGCAGACAGCTGGGGGCTGATATTAATAGCCCAGGAAGGGAGCCATGAATATTGGCCCCCTCCCAGGCTAGAAACACCAGCCGTCAGCCGCCCCAGAAATGGCGCATTCATAGGATGCGCCAATTCTGGCACTTAGCCTCGCTCTTCCATGCTGCCCTGGTGCGGTGGCAGGGGGTAATAGGGTTGGGGTTGATGTCAGCTTATAATGCCAGCTGACATCAAGCCCAGGTTAGTAATGGAGAGGCGTCTATAAGACACCCCCATTACTAACCCCATAGTCAAAGTTAAAAAAAACACAAACACCCAGAATAAAGTCCTTTAATTGAAATAAAGACACAATCCTTTATTGTTCTAAATTAAACCATACTTACCATCACGCCCATTCCAGCTGAAGCCAACGATCTCCTGCAATAAAAGAAAAATAATAAAGCAACCTCATCCTTACCTTTCCATGGTTCCCACGACAGCTTCAGCTCTGCTACATCGAGATGACAGGCTGGACCGCAGCAGAACGCTGCCATCCAGCCTGTCATCCCGCAGACACTGAGAAGCGCAGGCTTGCTTGCGCTGCTCAGCGTCTCTCTGTGACGACATCCAGATGAGCCGAGTTCATGTCCAATGAACTCGGCTCACCTCATGCACGTCACTGACAGCGTGGGAAAATTCTCACGCTGAAGCGCTGATTGCAGGAGAATTTTCCCACGCTGTCAGTGACGTGCAGGAGATGAGCTGAGTTCATTGGACATGAGCTCACCTCATGCACATCACTGACAGCGTGGGAGAATTCTCCTGCACTCAGCACTTCAGCGTGAGAATTTTCCCACGCTGTCAGTGACGTGCATGAGGTGAGCCGAGTTCATTGGACATGACCTCGGCTCATCTGGATGCCGTCACAGCGAGACAGTGAGGAGCGCAAGCATGCCTGCGCTTCTCAGTGTCTGCGGGATGACAGACTGGATGGCAGCGTTCTGCTGCGGTCCAGCCAGTCATCTCGATGTAGCAGAGCTGAAGCTGTCGTGGGAACCATGGAAAGGTAAGGATGAGGTTGGTTTATTATTTTTCTTTTATTGCAGGAGATCGTTGGCTTCAGCTGGAATGGGTGTGATGGTAAGTATGGTTTAATTTAGAACAATAAAGGATTGTGTCTTTATTTGAATTAAAGGACTTTATTCTGGGTGTTTGTGTTTTTTTTAACTTTGACTATGGGGTTAGTAATGGGGGTGTCTTATAGACGCCTCTCCATTACTAACCTGGGCTTGATGTCAGCTGGCATTATAAGCTGACATCAACCCCAACCCTATTACCCCCTGCCACCGCACCAGGGCAGCATGGAAGAGCGAGGCTAAGTGCCAGAATTGGCGCATCCTATGAATGCGCCATTTCTGGGGCGGCTGACGGCTGGTGTTTCTAGCCTGGGAGGGGGCCAATATTCATGGCTCCCTTCCTGGGCTATTAATATCAGCCCCCAGCTGTCTGCCTAGCCTTTGCTAGCTATTAAATTAGGGGGGACCCCACGTCATTTTTTTGGGGGGGTCCCCCATTTTAATAGCTAGTAAAGGCTGATATTAGTAGCCTGGGAAGCTCCGTGGGTATTACCCCCTTCCCAGGCTTCAAACATCTGCCCCAGCCGTCTGCTTAACCTCCGCTAGAGCCTAAAATTAAGGGGAACCCCACGCCAATTTTTTTAATAATAAATCCTTTATTTTAATACTAAATGACAAGTACAGTAACCAACACTATTACTGTACTTCATATATATGTGACTGACATGTTTCTATCTATCTAATCTATGTGTGAAGCTCTATTCTGTCTGTTATAAATTGTCGGGTACCGCTGCTGAATTGCCGGCCGGCTTTTTTAAAGAGACGGTGCATGAAAACACTATTATTTTTTTTGATAAATCCTTTACGCTAAATGACAAGTACAGTAAGCAGCACTTTCACTGTACTTCGTATATATGTGGCTGACATGTTTATATCTATCTAATCTATGTGTGAAGCTCTATTCTTTCGGTTCTAAATTGTCGGGTACAGGTGTATGCCGCTGCTGAATTGCCGGCTTTTCATGTTTCACTGTTGGCACTGTTCCCATCGATTTGGGCAATCACTGTAATGCCACAACCACCATGGCTGTGGCATTACAGTGAGTGGCAGACAATCCCTGCATGATTGGTGCTCCAAATAGCGCCAGACATGCAGGACACGCTTTTGGTGCACGAACAGTTATCGAACATAACCTCGAACAGCCGAATTTTTTGCAAATCGTTCGGGTTCGTCGAACAACTCGAACACCGCCCAAAACAGCTCGAATTTGAGATTGGCGAACAGTTCTAGTCGAACACCGCTCATCTCTACTAAAGACCACCAGGGAATTTATAAATAATGCTATCATCACTGCTCAAGACCATCAGAGACTTTATGAATAACTCCCTCATTGCTCAAGACCACCAGGAACTTAATACATAATTTCTCCACTGTTCCAGACCACCAGGGAATTTATAAATAATGCTATTATCACTGCTCAAAACCACTAGAAATGTAAGACATAAACCATCACTGCTCAACACTACAAAACACTTTACTTTGATCCCTAATTGCTTAAGACCACCTAGGATTTAATAAATATTATAAATAGTCCCCTTAAAACCATTAGAAATTTTATAAATAATTCCCTCACTGCTCAAGACCACAAGAGAATTTATACATCATCTCCTCAATACTCAAGACCACCAGAGAATTTGTAACTTTACTTTGAGACTTTATAAATAATACCATCACTACTCAAGACAACCAGGGAATTTATACACAATCCTCTCACTACTCAAGACCACCAAGGACAACCACCCACTGCTCAAGACCATCAGAGACTTTATAAATATACTTTTGACTACCATAGCCAACCAGGAACTTTACAAGTAATCTTTTTACTGCCTCAGAACACAAAGTATTTTATAAATAAATCTCTTACTACCCTAGACCACCAGGGATCTTAATATCAATCCCATCATTATTTAGGCATTGTATAGCGGTATTATTTGTGTATTTTATGGCAGTGTTTGAGTAAGTGAGGTTAAAAGGTCATTCAGTATAGTATTTTATATATGAAACCTCTGTGTAGTTGCATTGAAAATTGTCTTTTTGAGGGAGGATATTTTTGAAGAACCTGTATGAATACTATATGATGAAATGTGTTACACGCACGCCACTAAGTTCAGATAGGGCGAGACAGGTTTCATGAATTCTTTGGAATCCTGGAGGAACCGTTACTCAGGGCGACCATAGACCATGTACTGCAGCTTCTCTCAGGCACATGATAGATTCAATTGCTGACCAGACACATCTGACAAGAGTCTTTTTCAAGAGTTTAACAGTGGAATTTAATCTGAAGCACGGCCAGTGCAATTCAGAGATATTACAGCAACAATCTTCATTACAGTACAGTCTCATAAAGCAGGTACAGTAACATCAGTCTCTTCAGTAGCATAATTCAGCACAGATTAGATCTCTTAGCAGCACACTTCTATGCATACACAACCACAGGCTTTTTCTTCACAAGGACACCATAGTACACAGCATTCTTTATCCTGCATGGAGATGGAGGGGGGGGGGGTTTGATGAGGGAGATGATCCCTGTGACACAATTCCTTCCAGTCCTTATCTTTCTGCCCGATAATACTCTGCACTGTTAGTTCAGGGAGTTTATCTGACCTGTGTTTAGTTTCTCTCCTGATCTGAATCCTGCTCAGTTGCCTTCTGTCAGATCCAGATAACACACCACCTTTCTCTTCGGCTTCAGCCAGACTACAATAACAAATTCCCCACAATCCCCCTGGGGCTCTGCTAAAACACTCCCTATCTCCAGTGACTGTATTAACCCTTCTAGTTGCTGGATGCTTCTGAAGCACAACACTTCCTGTCTCCTGTGCTTGTGTTATTTGTAATAGTAGCTGGATGCTTTGGAAGCAACAGCAATACTTCTGCATGTCACATTCTTCCCTCCTTTTTGAATGTCGCCCTCGACATTCGTCTTAATTGGTCAATCTGACCAATTCTGAGACAGTGGTGAAAGTTGAGTAACTTTATGTACAAATTGGCATTGTCAAATTGGCATAACATTTATAAACATTTATAACAACCTATTCTGCGACCTTTGTCTTGTAGTACTCCTGCAAGAAATAAACAATTCACACAACACAATCAGCGTCTCTTCAGCTGGAGCTTTTCGTCTTCAACCAGCTCTCTCTCTTACTAGGCTTTAACAGTTCATTGTTTCTACAAAGTCTTTTAAGGAAAATCAAAGCATGAAAGCAAGTCTTTCCACCAGGCAACATCTTCCATACTGCCTCTCGGTGGTGAATACCACTTCAGTGGGCTTACCTGGTCCGTAGGCAGAGATACCTGTTTCCAGTCGAGTCTTTGGCACTTGATTCGGTTCATCAAGTGTCTCATACGTCAGCATCATGGGCCTCCTCACTTCTCGAGTCGACATCCTCCTGGTGGGTTCTTCCTCAGATACCACCGGTTCATCAGTCACAGGAGTTTTTTCCGCCGCACTCATTTCCCGTGCTTCCTCAGATGCTCCTGGAACTGCCTCTGTAAGTTCCTGTACTTCTCCGGAAACGCCTGGTTCCACACAGTCTGGTAATTCCGCTTCTCCTGAGTGTCGATCGGTCTCTGTGGTGGTCTCTTAGTCAATGTCGGTCTGCTTCTGGGAAGTCTTGTTGTGGTGGGAGATAAGTGGTGGGAGATAATCACAGGGTAGAAATAAATTCCCATGGACTATTCTGGTTTTCTTGACCCTCTTTCCAATCGGATTTCATACACTGGACTGTCATCAGCTTACCTCTTTACTAGTGTTGAGCCACCCCCGTAGTGTTCGAGTTCGGTTCGGTTCGTCGAACACCCGTGTGTTCGCCGAACTGTTCGTCGAACTGTTCGTCGAACACCTTCGAACACCGTTAAAACCAATGGCAGGCAAACAAAAACACATAGAAACACATAGAAAACACCTTCAAAGGTGTCCAAAAGCTGACAAACTGCTCAGAAGACACAACTAACACATGGAAAAGTGACAAGTACATATAGTCATGCGAAAAGAAAAGAGGTGGAGGAGTAAAAGGAGGGGGAGACACAGATATAGGCATGTCATGCCCTTCTAAAATCCAAAAAGTGAGAAGCCGAGACGGCCAGTCCGCTCCTGCCCGTGCCACCTCCGTGTCGCCGGGTTTGTGCCAGAGCCGCGGTGAACCCTGACGGCCAGCCCCCCTCTCCCAATACTGGTGCCTGTCCGCTGGTGGGTCGAGAGAGCCCCCCTGTGGTGGAGGCAGCTCTAAGCTTTTTAATTTAAATTGTCCCTCTAATTTAAATGAATACACTTTAAATCCATTTACAAGGATCTATTGGAGGGCAAGTCTCATGCCAGCAGCCGCGTAATTCCAGCTCCAGTAGCGTCCACTAAAGCTGCTGCAGTTAAAAAGCTTTTATAAGGATCGAGCTCGGCTGTCCACCGCAAGGCATCCTAGTGCCAGTCCCAGCCCCTATGCCTTGGGGTGCCTCCTGATGCTCTTCACTAAGTATCCCGTGGTCCCGAAGCATTTCCTTTGAAAAAATTAAGTGTCCAAACTACAGGTGGTGTAGCTTGCTTAACAGCCGGGATAATCCGCTGACTAGCAGACACTGCTACTAGGCACAAAGTATTTCCTGGGCTAGATGCAGTTAAAAATTTGTAAGTAGATACTCTCGTTGGATGCTGAGAAAGCATTCCATAGAGTCTCCTGGCACGCCATATATGATTCTCTTAAAAAGCTTGGGGTAGGGGTCTAGGGGACCCTTTTATAGCCCAAATCACGGCCCTGTATCACAATACGTCACCTAGGCTGAAGATAAATGGAACTGTAGCACCGAGGGCTCGGTTGCTACAGACGTATTGCACCTCACCCAGAGGTGTGATATCTCACTCTCAGATAAGGATGGAGTGTGGATCAGGACCCGACACCTGCATGCATTACACCACATTGCCGTGGGGCAGGGCGACCAATATGCCCCTGAGATGGGCAAGACAGTCCCTGTCCCTGGCTGGAGTGGGGGGAGGGAACACTGAGGAAGGGGAACCCTGCAGTGCAGGAGCAGGGAGGAAGCAGTTCCTGGGTGCATTGAGAAGGGAGTATAAAAGGTGGGCACCATCTTAGTTCAGTGCAGAGAAGTCTGAGCAGAAGTGGCAGGGAGCAGGGGCTCTGCATGAGCTCTGCTCCGGAGGCGGGCCTAGTAACAGAGGCCCAGGCCTGCAAGAGGGAGAAGGAAGGAAGAGGAGCGGAGAAGGCTCCAGGAACGAGGAATGAAGGGATCCCAGGGGTGCGGACGGGCGAGTCGCCACCGCACGCCCGAATCCACCTGCGTGGAGGGGTCAGGCCAAAGGGGGAGACCGGTCCCCGAACTAGTGGAGGCAGGAAACGACCCTCAGCTAGAAACCGGAGGCTCTGACATTTTATGTGGCGCAGCCCCTTGCTCCACCCGCTAGGAAGGCACCACATAGGGTCAGGGAAACTGGCGCCAAGTTTACCAAGAGGAGGCCCGAGGCAGCCGGACAGAAGTGTTGGTAAGAAAGGCCAGACAAAGGACACACAAAGGGGGTCCTGTGAAGCGCTCCAAAGTTATCTGGGAGTTGTCTGAGCCCCTCACCTGGTGAGCACAGTACGACGTGGGCAGCCGTTACCTGCAGACGTGGTCTGGATAATAAGAACTGTGAGTAAAGGCCCTGAACTGCATCACTGACTCCGTGTCGTTACTGCTGCTGCCCTGCACCATCACCCCCATCCTCCGCATACACTGCCCTGAGGCTATACTCCTCCCGTGGGGAGTTATGCTACGCTCTGCTGCACCCACAACACCAGCCTTAGCGGTCTGCCCTGTAGGGCGGTTCACTCTGACCGCAATCCACGGGTGGCGTAGTCAGAAATTTAAACATCAAAACCACATGAATAGTTCCGCCACTGGTTTGACCGCCCTGAGCCACGGAACCGGATCGCCGCCACGAAGACTACAACCACCAGCATCCACCAAAAAGGGTCCGGCTCCGGGTGTCCCAAGGCCCAGGGGGTGCGTCAGAACATTTTCATCACCTTTCACAATCACCAATGGGACAAGGCAGGGATGTCCTCTGTCCCCTCTCTTATACATCCTAGTGACGGAGCACCTGCTCTCATCAATTCGCCATAACCCCAATATTAGGTGGATTGAGGTGGGAGGCACCGAGTACAAGTGCTCTCTATTTGCTGATGATGTCCTAGTATATATCACTCAATCACATATATCCATCCCTGCTGTTATGGCTGAAATAGATCACTTTGTTACATGGTAAAATTTT
The DNA here is from genome assembly GCF_046119375.1 of Phyllobates terribilis. Taxonomy (NCBI): domain Eukaryota; kingdom Metazoa; phylum Chordata; class Amphibia; order Anura; family Dendrobatidae; genus Phyllobates; species Phyllobates terribilis. The sequence goes on from NW_027362764.1 coordinate 753,886,947, forward strand.
AAAATCAATGCAGCGAAGTCTGAGGCCCTCGATGTCTCCCTCCCTAAATCCATATAGGATTCCATCCAGTCCAACTTTCCCTTTGCCTGGCCCTCACAGGGTATCAAATACTTAGGAATTCCTATTCATAGAGACCTCTCCCATCTATGTTATCTTAATTTTGGGCCCTTTATTGAACAATTCCATACAGACCACGGTTGGCAAGTTAGAACTGTAAGATTCACTACGTGAACCACTGGAGTTTTGTGGAAAAGCACATGTACACCGCGTTCCAAATTATTATGCAAAAAGTGTTTAGGAGTGATAAGGGAAGAATTTGTTTGTTTGTCAGTTAAACTCATTGATGGTGATGTGTGTCAGGGCTCTTTATATCACTGTAAGCAATTGCAGACACCTGTGCTAATTAGTTTGGCAGGTGTGTCCAATGAAAGGCAAGACTACTTAAGAAGGCTCTCTCACATTATTAAGCAGCCTACATTTTCTGCCAAAATGGGAAAGAAAAAGGATGTGTCGGCTGCTGAGAAGCAACAAATTGTGGAGTGTTTAGGTCAAGGCATGACTACAATCAACATTGTGCGATGATCAGGATGAAGTGTCTTGGCAATCAAGAAGTATGTAGCTGATTCACAGTACACACGTGTGCGTGCTGATAAGGGCAAATTGAGGACTCTTTCCTACAGGCAATTACGTCAGGTTGAAACAGCAGCGGCAAAAAAGCCTTGTCATAGCAGCAGACAAGTTTTTGAAGCTGCTTGTGCCTCCAACGTCCCCCGAACAACAAGATGCAGGGTCCTTCAGAGGTTTGCAGCTGTGCATATGCCATCCTGTCGACCTCCTCTATCCACTTCACACAAGCAGAAACGGCTCCAGTGGGCCAAACATTACATGAAGACTGATTTCAAAACTGTTTTGTTCACGGATGAGTGCCGTGCAGCGCTCGATGGTCCAGATGAATGGAGTGGAGGATGGCTGGTTGATGGACACCCCACGCAAACACGGCTACAGCGCCAACAAGGAGGAGGTGGAGTAATGTTTTGGGCTGGAATCATGGGGAGAGAGATTGTCGGCCCCTTTAGGATCCCTGAAGGCGCTAAAGATGAACTCCATAATGTATGTGGATTTTCTCAAACAGCACTTCCTGCCATGGTTCAAGAAGAAGAACCGTGTATTTCACAGCAAGATCATTTTTCTGCATGATAATGCACCATCTCATGCTGCACATAAAACATCTGCATCTCTGGCTGATATGGGCATAAAAGGGGACAAACTTATGGTGTGACCCCCATGCTCCCCTGACCTCTACCCCATTCAGAACCTTTGGAGCATCATTAAAAGGAGTGTCTATGATGGCGGGAGGCAGTTCACATCTAAGCAACAGCTCTGGGAGGGTATTCTGTCCTCATGCAAAACAACTGAAGCAGAAACCATCCAAAACCTGACAAATTCAATGGACGAGAGAGTTCAGAAGCTCCTTTCGAACAAGGGGTCCTATGTGAAAATGTAACATCACCTAGAATAAAGTTTTGAGTTGAAAACTGTTTGATTTCAGTTTCTAACAACCTGCTAATGCTTATAATTTCAAAAATGACCATTTTTTTGGTCTTTATTAAAATGAAAAGGTTGATCGAAAAGTTTGGGGGATCTAAGAGTGTGGCAACCCAGTAGTCATGATTACTTCGAATTCTGACAATATGAGGGTCATGCTGCAGGTAGTGCAGCAAGAAGGCACTTATGTGTCTTGCGCATCTCGGAGCCCCAAAATTATTTTCCGGGCTAGATGCAGCTAAAAATTATTTTTAATTTTAAATCTGGTGAAGCTTATTATAGATGGCCTAATAGGATCAGTGCTGCACACTGCTACAAAGCCCAAATTATTTTCCAGTCAAGATACAGATAAACATGATTAGTAATTTGAAAGCTTAAAACGGTTGGTAGGGTGATTTTAACCAATCATCCATCTTTTACTCTCCCCAGGATGACACAGGGGTAGAAAAGTCGTTTCGGATCCATGATTTGTTCATCTTTATGAACGTGAGTCTGTCTACATTATCAGTGGAGAGCCGCGTGCGCTTATCTGTCAGCACACCACCAGCAGCGCTGAACACACGTTCAGACAGAACGCTGGCTGCGGGGCATGACAAGATCTCCAAGGCGTAAGTGGCTAGCTCCGGCCATTTATCCAGATTGGAAGCCCAAAAAGAGCAAGGGTCCAGTGACACAGTCGTGGCTTCAATGTTTACTTGGAGATACTCCTGTACCATCGTCTCTAGGCGTTGACTATGTGTCAGACTTCTTGTCTCCTGTGGCCTTGCAAAGGATGGGCTAAAAAAGTGGTGAAATGATTCCGCAAAATTGATGTTACCAGCAGATACTGTGGTTCTGTTACGGTTTGAGTGCTGAACACTTGACGGTCCCACGGTTGGCAAGTTGGAACTGTGAGATTCACTACGTGCACCACTGGTATTTTGTGGAAAAGCACATGTAAGATTCTGCAACAGTCTCTGCTGATACTCCTGCATGCGTGCATCCCTTTCTATGGCAGGAATAATTTCTGCAAATTTACTTTTGTACCGGGGATCTAACAGTGTGGCAACCCAGTAGTCAGGATTATTTCTAATTCTCACAATTCGAGGGTCATGTTGCAGGTAGTGCAGCAAGAAGGCACTCATGTGTGTTGCGCATCCAGGAGCACCAAGTCCCTGCTGTGTTGGTGGCGAGGTAGCAATCATGCTTCCTTCCTCTGTCCTCTCCCCCCAACCTCGCACAACAGAAATGTGATCAAGGTCTCCCTCATCTGATGAGTCTTCCATCAGTTCGTCCTCCACTTCTTCCTGGGCTCCTGCACCTTCCTCACTAGTTTGGCTGCTACCATGCGCCCTGGTAAAATCATCTCCCCCACCCTCACATGCCTGCCGCCTTGGTGCTGCCGACCGTCTGGACCTTGCAGATGTTAGCCCTTCCGCATACAACTCCTCCTCCTCTACTTCCTCCACCTCCTCTTGTGCCACCACCTGACTCCGAATTCTGTTTAACATGTGCTCCAGCATGTAAATCACCGGAATAGTCATGCTGATAATGGCATCGTCAGCACTAAACATCTTCGTCGCCATTTCAAAACTGTGCAGAAGGGTGCATAGGTCCCTGATCTGAGACCACTCCTCCAGCGTGATTTGCCCCACCTCTGAATCTCGTTGGCCCAGGCTATACGTCAGAACGTATTGCACCAGGGCTTGTCGGTGCTGCCACAGTCGCTGCAACATGTGCAGAGTTGAATTCCACCGGGTAGGCACATCGCATTTTAGCCGGTGAAGTGGCAGGCCCAACGACTTCTGTAGAGATGTAAGTCGCTGAGCTGCGGGATGCGAACGGCGGAAGTGAGCACACAGCGACCGTGCCCTCTGCAGAAGGCCATCTAGTCTGGGATAGTGGGCTAAAAATTGCTGGACAACCAGGTTCAACACGTGAGCCATACAAGGCACGTGTGTGACATTGCCCCGGCGAAGGGCCGCACCCAGGTTTGCAGCATTGTCGCACACGGCCTTCCCTGGTTTCAGGTCCAGTGGAGACAACCATTCATGAAATTGGTTCTCCAGAGCTGACCACAACTCCTCAGCTGTGTGACTCACATTTCCCAGACATTTCAATGTAAAAACCGCCTGATGACGTTGAGCCCTACTGCCAGCATAGTAAGGAGGTGTGCAGGATCCCTTCTGCGCAGTTAGAAAGCTTGTGGCATGACCAGACAGGCTTTGGGTGCAGGTGGAAGACCGAGAGGAGGTTGAGGAGGCAGAAGCAGTGGAGGAAAAATGACATAAAGAGGATTGACGCACAACTCGTGGGGACGGCAAGACTTGGACAGCAGCCCCTTGTCCTGCTGTCACCATAGTTACCCAGTGCCCAGTCAGCGACATGTAACGCCCCTGTCCATGCCTACTCGTCCAAGTGTCTGTGGTGAAATGCACCCTGTCACACACAGAGTTTCTCAAAGAAGCGGTGATGTTGTGTGCGACATGCTGGTGGAGCGCAGGCACACCTTTCTTTGAGAAGTAGTGCCGACTGGGCATCTGGTACTGGGGCACTGCGACGGACATAAGGTCTCGAAAATCCTCTGTGTCCACCAGGCGGAAAGGCAGCATTTCTGTAGCCAAGAGCTTGCAGATGGTGAAATTCAACCTCTTAGCTTTCTCATGGCTAGGAGGAAATGGTCTTTTACTTGTCCACATCTGAGGGACCGAGGGCTGGCTATTGTGCTTAGACGGGGTTGATAAGGGTGTCCCCGGCAAACTGCCGGTCTGTGAGGAAGATGCAGGCGGACATGTTAGGTTGCCTTGATCCAAAGGTGGTGCTATCGATGTCGGACAGCGCTCAAGACCAGCTGGTGTTACCACCTCCAAAGAAAATGATGACCTGCCAATCACTCTGGCTGTTGCGGGTAAAGAGGTGGCAGGTCTGCGCCCCAAAACAGGTGTGACTGCTGTCCCCCCAGTCACAGAGGATGAAGAGGCCGCGGATGCACAAGATATGGCAGACGGTGGTTGGCCCGGCCGGCTAGACCGCATTGTAGCACACTGAGCTTCCCACTGCAACTTATGCTTCATGTCCATGTGCCGGTTCATGCATGAAGTACTCAAACTATGTATTTTTTGGCCTCTACTTAGCTTTTGCTGACAAATGTTACAGATAACACGAGTTGGGTCATCTTTATCGATCTGAAAAAATGCCCAGGCTATGCAAGGCTTAGCACCCATGCGACCTGAAGAGCCACCACGACTTGTGGTGAGAGGCAGAGTTGTGTTTGAGGATGCAGTTGTTGACGTGCTTCCAGTACTACGTCTCTGTCCAGGAAGGCGCAACCTGACCTCGTCGTCACTAGCATCTTCCTCCACCTCCTCTGCTGACCTCATCTCTTGGCTGACTGTGGGTTGACAGTAAGTGGGATCTCCGACCTCATCATCATCACCCTGTGCGTTATCACACCCGTCGTCCTCAGAGCCAACCTGTTCCTGCCCTGACAAAAAACTAAAGTTGTCGCTCCAATCAGGTATTTGAGTCTTATCATCGCCTTCCTCATTGTCTCCACCAGCAGGAGTTACAGTTTGGGAATGAGGGTCTACATTATGGTCAGAACCTTCTGCGTCTGGTCCTGGATCCGACTCATAAAGATTCTGGGCATCAGTGCAGATCATTTCCTCGTCTGGATTCACAGAAGCGCTGGAGTCGACCTCTGATTCCCAGGCTATAGTATGAGTAAACAGCTCTGCAGACTCAACCATCTGTTCTACCTCATACTCAGACGGGCAGCTGGAGATTTGGGAGCTGTGAGGAAGCAAGTGCGATTTGGGTGACACCTTTGAGGACTGGAGTATTTGTGATGTTGAAGTTGATGTGGAGGAGAGCCCACTTAAAGGAGCACTTGATATCCGTTGAAGCACCTGCTGTTTTTGTGCCTCATCTGGAATTTGTAGCGATTGGCGTGGCCGTAAGAAAGGGATCTTATCACATTGTCCGCTAAAAGAAGTAGACATTTTAGTTTGGCTGGAAGATGGTCTTTCTTCTGCACCTACCCCACGGACACAACCTTTTTTCCCCTTCCCAACACGCCTATTCCCCTTTCCACCAGCAGCAGGCCTTTTTCCACTCATTTTGGTGGTTAACTAATTCACAACTCTGGAGTTGTTTGCACAAAAAAACAATGGATGGTAACCGAGCAGAGCTGAGTGGCCAAACTGTGGTATTAGGCCAAAACTATTGGCTGGGTTAGATGCAGAAAAAAATTATTTTTAATTTGCAAACTGATGGAGGTCAGTATAGATGGACTAATAGACCAAGTCCCACACACCGCTAGAAGCCCAAATATTTTTTCAGAGCTAGATGCAGAAAAAAATTATTTTTAATTTGCAACCTGATGGAGGTCAGTATAGATGGACTAATAGAACAAGTCCCACACGCTGCTAGAAGCCCAAATATTTTTTCAGAGATAAATGAAGAAAAAAATTATTTTTAATTTGCAACCTGATGGAGGTCAGTATAGATGGACTAATAGACCAAGTCCCACACACTGCTAGAAGCCCAAATATTTTTTCAGAGCTAGATGCAGAAAAAAAATATTTTTAATTTGCAACCTGATGGAGGTCAGTATAGATGGACTAATAGACCAAGTCCCACACACCGCTAGAAGCCCAAATATTTTTTCAGAGCTAGATGCAGAAAAAAATTATATTCAATTTGCAACCTGCTGGAGGTCAGTATAGAAGGACTAATAGACCAAGTCCGACACACTGCTAGAAGCCCAAATATTTTTTCAGAGCTAGATGCAGAAAAAAATTATATTCAGTTTGCAACCTGATGGAGGTCAGTATAGATGGACTAATAGAATGATGCTATGCCCAAAAGATTTTACTTCACTAGGTGCAGTAAAAAAATTGGTATTCTATACACAGGTGGTATATCTTGCAACACAGATAGGCTACTCCACTGACTAACACACTCTGCAATAGGCCAAAAAGGATTAGCTTTGCTAGATTCAGCCAAATGCTGTGAAAAAAACTTGCACAGCACTGGCACAGACCTGCCTGGCAAAAACTGATAGGAACTGATGTAACCTAGTCCTGAAAAGGACTCCAATTACAATTAGTCTTTACTCCCACAATCTATCTATTTAAGAGCACAGACCTGCCTGATAAAAGTCGTAGGAAATGCTGTAACCTAGTCCTTAAAAGGACTGCAATCACAACTATTCCCTACTCCCAAGCTATCTGTATATTTGTGCGAAAATTGGCTTGAAATTAACAAGGTATAGCGCACACAGCAACAGCGGTGCCGTCTAACACGCAGCTGCAGCAGTGAGAAAATGGTGGCGACGGGGAAAATGGCTTGGTCTTATAGGGCAAGGACATGTGACATACACTGCCAATCACACATGCCCTTGCTTGTGTGAAAAAAGCACTTCGCTCCGTGTGTGCGCTGCTGATAGGCTGACAGATTGCACCTCCCCACTGCAAATGCGGGAAAGAGAAAAAAAAATGGAGATCTTCATTGTTCCTGCAGAGATCCATCCCCTGCCCCTCCCCCCGCCCCTCTGTACACTCAAACTGCGTATTAACATTAATTTTCATCATTACTGAGAAAAAATCCAGTTATGATTTTGGTGCACGAACAGTTATCGAACATAACCTCGAACAGCCGAATTTTTCTCAAATTGTTCGTGTTCGCCGATCGGCTCGAACACCGCCCAAAACAGCTCGAATTTGAGATTGGCGAACAGTTCGAGTAGAACAACGCTCATCTCTACTCTTTACGACCACATACACCTTGTCTTCCCAGTACGAACGAAGTTTTCCTGGACCACTTTTCTCACATACGTTCTTGACTAGCACCCGGCTTCCAGGTGCCAATTCTGCTCCATAACATTTTCGATCATAGTACTCCTTACTAGTGTTGAGCCACCCCCGTAGTGTTCGAGTTCGGTTCGGTTCGTCGAACACCCGTGTGTTCGCCGAACTGTTCGTCGAACTGTTCGTCGAACACCTTCGAACACCGTTAAAACCAATGGCAGGCAAACAAAAACACATAGAAACACATAGCAAACACCTTCAAAGGTGTCCAAAAGCTGACAAACTGCTCAGAAGACATAACTAACACATGGAAAAGTGACAAGTACATATAGTCATGCGAAAAGAAAAGAGGTGGAGGAGTAAAAGGAGGGGGAGACACAGATATAGGCATGTCATGCCCTTCTAAAATCCAAAAAGTGAGAAGCCGACACGGCCAGTTCGTTCCTGCCCGTGCCACCTCCGTGTTGCCGGGTTTGTGCCAGAGCCGCGGTGGACCCTGACGGCCAGCCCCCCTCTCCCAATACTGGTGCCTGTCCGCTGGTGGGTCGAGCCCCCCCGCAGTGGGGGGGGGGGGTAACATCTGCAGAAGAAAGACCATCTTCCAGCCAAGCTAAGATGTCGACTTCTTTTCGTGGACAATGTGATACGATCCCTTTCTTACGGACACGCCCATCGCTACAAATTCCAGATGAGGCACAAAAACAGCAGGTGCTTCAGCGGATATCAAGTGCTCCTTCAAGTGGGCTCTACTCCACCTCAATTTCAACATCACAAATACTCCAGTCCTCAGAGGTGTCACCCTAATCGCACTTGCTTCCTCACAGCTCCCAAGTCTCCAGCTGCTCGTCTGAGTATGGGGTAACACAGATGGTTGAGTCTGCAGAGCTTATTTACTCATACTATAGCCTGGGAAACGTAAGTCTGCTCCAGAGCTTCTGTTAATCCAGACGAGGAAATGATCTGCACTGATGCCCAGAATCTTTATAAGTCGGATCCAGGACCAGATGAAGAAGGTTCAGAGCATAATGTAGACCCTCGTTCCCAAACTGTCACTCCTGTTGGTGGAGACAATGATGAAGACGATGATGAGACTCAAATACCTGATTGGAGCGACAACTTGACTTTTCGGTCAGGGCAGGAAGAGGTTGGCTTTGAGGACGACGGGTGTGATAACACACAGGGTGATGATGACGAGGTTGGAGATCCCACTTACTGTCAACCCACAGTCAGCCAGTCGATGAGGTCAACGGAGGAGGTGGAGGAGGATGTGACTAGCCCAGGGGATGGGGATGACTCGGTACCCGGGCCTTTGCCTGGCCTTGGGGATGTCGCGGTGGTCAGCTCCCTGGCCCGTACCCTGGGGTCACTCTTTAAAAGAGTGGATAATTGTTAATTTTATAAGAGTTTGTGACGCCACCTGTGGTATCTGGTGAGAAGCACCAGCGCTGCAGCAGTCCACTGAGACCCGTGATAAGGCTGCTCGATGGTATAGCTCCCCACAGGTGGAGCTAGGTCTCAGGGCAGCGTATGCAGGGGGAATGCAGGACAGGCGAGACCCAGCTGGGTCAGAGCAAGAACGGGAATGGACACGGTATTCACTTCAGTACCTTTTACTGGAGGAAATTCAGGCACATCCCGGAGCACTGTAGGGTGAAGGGTGAATATCAGGATCCTCCCCAATGAGCGGGGGTAGGGCCTCCTGTTTCTTGCCTCTGCGTAGTAAGTTTCTGACCTGCCTGGAGCTAGGCCTAACTTTGTCTCTGTCCTGCGCTGGCTGACCTTGTGGTAGGGCCTTCTCTTGGAGTTCACGCTCCCACTATGCGGGGCCTAAGCGTCTCCTGGCTCTGTTACGTATCAGCACCTTAGCCATCCTGGGACTTGTAGTTCTCCAGGGATTCCGGTTATGCCTTACTGAATCTAGTTAGCAGGAGCCTCGTGCTCCACTGCTGAACTATTAACTGAGTTCTCTAGACTAGACTGAGCTCCACTGCAGACTGACCTCTCTTAGGCTTCTCTACTGCAGGAACTCTTCAGAGGAACTGAACTGCCTAGCTCCACCTTCCCTATTTATATCCCTAACGGGCTCCCTCTGCTGGTCTGAGGTGGAAGGTGGAGATGTGTGAATGTTTATGGGGGCCTATTGTGGAGGATTCCATCAATACACTCTTCTAGGATATGTGATACCAAGCACAGCGGGGCGTCACAGATGCTATTGACGACGAGGTTAGGTTGCGCCTTCCTGGACACAGATGGAGTACTGGAAGCACGTCAACAACTGCATCCTCAACCACAACTCTGCCTCTGACCACAAGTCGTAGTGGCTCTTCAGGTCGCATTGGCTCTAAGCTTTGCATAGCCTGGGCATTTATTCAGAATGATAAGGATGACCCAACTCGTGTTATCTGTAATATTTGTAACCAAAACATAAGTAGAGGCCAAAAAATCCATAGTTTGAGTACTTCATGCATAAACCGGCACATGGATATGAAGCATAAGTTGCAGTGGGAAGCTCACTGTGCTACAATGCGGCCTAGCAGGCTGGGCCAACCACCGTCTGCCCCATCTTGTGCATCCGCGGCCTCTTCATCCTCTGTGACTGGGGGGACAGCAGTCACACATGTTTTTGGACGCAGACCTGCCACCTCTTTACCTGCAACAGCCAGTGTGATTGGCAGGTCATCAGTTCATTGGGAAGTGGAAACACCTGCTGGTGTTGAGCGCTCTCTGACATCGAGAGCACCAGCTTTGGATCAAGGCAATCTAACATGTCCGCCTGCATCTTCCTCACAGACCGGCAGTTTGCCGGGGACATCCTACTCAACCCCGTCAAAGCACAACAGCCAGCCCTCGGTCCCTCAGATGTGGAAAAGTAAAAGACCATTTACTCCTAGCCATGAGAAAGCTAAGAGGTTGAATTTCACCATCTGCAAGCTCTTGGCTACAGAAATGCTGCCTTTCCGCCTGGAGGACACAGTGGATTTTCGAGACCTTATGTCCGTCTCAGTGCCCCAGTACCAGATGCTCAGTCCGCACTACTTCTCAAAGAAAGGTGTGCCTGCGCTCCACCAGCATGTCGCACACAACATCACCGCTTCTTTGAGAAACTCTGTGTGTGACAGGGTGCATTTCACCACAGACACTTGGACGAGTAGGCATGGACAGGGGCGTTACATGTCGCTGACTGGGCACTGGGTAACTATGGTGACAGCAGGACAAGGGGCTGCTGTCCAAGTCTTACCATCCCCACGAGTTTTGCGTCAATCCTCTTTATCTCGAAGTTCCTCCACTGCTTCTGCCTCCTCAGCCTCCTCTCGGTCCTCCACCTGCACCCAAAGCCTGTCTGGTAATGCCACCTGCATTCTAACTGCGCAGAAGGAATCCTGCACACCTCCTTACTATGCTGGCAGCAGGGCTCAAGGCATCAGTGTTTACTTTGAAATGTCTGGGAAATGTGAGTCACACAGCTGAGGAGTTGTGGTCAGCTCTGGAGACCCAGTTTCATGAATGGTTGTCTCCACTGGACCTGCAACCAGGGAAGGCCGTGTGCGACAATGCTGCATCGCCGGGGCAATGTCACACACGTGCCTTGTATGGCTCACGTGTTGAACCTGGTTGTCCATAAATTGTTAGCCCACTATCCCGGACTAGATGGCCTTCTGCAGGGGGCACGGTCGCTGTGTGCTCACTTCCGCCGTTCGCATCCCGCAGCTCAATGACTTACATCTCTACAGAAGTCGTTGGGCCTGCCAGTTCACCGGCTGAAATGCGATGTGCCGACACGGTGGAATTCAACTCTGACCATGTTGCAGCGACTGTGGCAGCACCGACAAGCCCTGGTGCAATACGTTCTGACGTATAGCCTGGGCCAACGAGATCCAGAGGTGGGGCAAATCACGCTGCAGGAGTGGTCTCAGATCAGGGACCTATGAAGTTGATGCGCCCCCTGGGCCGTGGGGTACCCTGAGCCGGGCCGGTAGACGCTGGGGGTTGTAGTCACTGTGGCGGTGACCCGGTCCGTGATCCAGGGCGGTCAATCCAAGGGTAATTTGTATATATGGGTTTTATAATGTCCGACTACGCCACCTCTGGAGTGGGGCAAAAGGGGCCGCCGCTGCGGAACAGTCCTCTGAAGCTGGTGGTTTTGCAGCAATGGTATTATTACTCACCACAGGAAGAGTGTAGCTTGAGGGCAGTGTAGGTGGATGATGGTGGTTGTAGTGCAGGGAGTCAGTAATGAACACAGAGTCCGTGTGATGCAGTCCCAAGATCTTTACTCACAGTTGTTGCAGTCCAGATTACAGGTACCAGAGCAATCTCACCCGTCGTGCTGTGCGTACTCAGTGAGGGGCTCAGTCCACCCCCAGATAGCTCCGGAGTACTTAGCAGGACCCCCTTCTGTGTGTCCTTTCTCTGGCCTTCTACCTGCACCTCACACACAGTGACACTTCTATCCGGTATCCTCGGGCCTTGGCGGGCGACTTGTGTTCCGTCCCCTGGGTCCTATGTGGCTACCTTCTTAGTGAGACTGGTGTGGACTTTTACCTGCAATACATGAAATGCTGCAGCCTCCGGTTTCTAGTTGAGCCTTGCTGTTTCTCCGCTAGTTGAGGGACCGGTTCCCCTTATCTGGTCTGACCCCTCTACCTCCTGATAGCAGCAGGAGTACGGGTGGCCTTCTGCACGGCCCATAGCCCTAGGGTCCCTTCGGTTCCTGGAGCCTTCCTGCTCCCACTCCTCTCTTCTCTCCTTCAGTCCTGGGCCTCCCAGGCTAGGCCCGCCTCTGGAGCAGAGCTCATGCCGAACCTCTGCTCCTGTCACTTTTCCTCCTCTGACTGGCTTGCTCTTTCTAAGATAGCTTCCTATTTATACTCTCCCTGTCATGTGCTCCGCTAAGCTGCTCCCCTAAGCACCCACTACATAGGACCCTTCCACCAGCTAGGGACCTGGGACTGTGCTCTCCCTTAGGAGCAATCTTGCCCTACCCCCACTGCGGGTATGTGTTGGATGCAGGTGTTAGGGTCCCGAGCCATATGCCTTCCTTACCTGAGGGTGAGATACCACACCTCTGGGTGAGATGCAGTAACTCTGTGGCGACTGAACCCTCAGGGGCGCCACACACCCTTCTGCACAGTTTTGAAATGGCGACGAAGATGTTTAGTGCTGACGACGATGCCATTATCAGCATGACTATTCCGGTGATTTACATGCTGGAGCACACACTAAACAGAATTCAGAGTCAGGTGGTGGGACAAGAGGAGGTGGAGGAAGTAGAGGAGGAGTCGTATGCGGAAGGGATAACATCTCCAAGGTCCAGACGGTTGGCAGCACCAAGGCGTCAGGCATGGGAGGGTGGGGGAGAGGGATTAACCAGGGCGCATGGTAGCAGCCAAACTGTTGAGGAAGGTGCAGGAGCCGAGGAAGAAGTGGAGGACGAACTGGCGATGGGCATGGAAGACTCATAAGATGAGGGAGACCTTGATCACATTTCTGTTGTGCGAGGTTGAGGAGAGAGGGCAGAGGAAGGAAGCATGATTCTTACCTCGCTACCAACACAACAAGGACTTGGTCCTCCTGGATGCGCAAGACTCATGAGTGCCTTCTTGCTGTACTACCTGCAACATGACCCTCAGATTGTCAGAATTCAAAGTAATCCCGACTACTGGGTTGCCACACTCTTAGATCCCCGGTACAAAAGTAAATTTGCCGAAATAATTCCTGCCATAAAAAGGGATTGACGCATGCAGGAGTATCTGCAGACGCTGTTGCAGAATCTTACATGTGCTTTTCCACAAAACACCAGTGGTGCACGTAGTGAATCTCACAGTTCTAACTTGCCAACCGTGGGACTGTCGAGTCTTCATCACTCAAACCGTAACAGTAACACAGTATCTGCTGGTAACAGCAATTTTGTGGAATCGTTTCACCACTTTTTTAGACCATCCTTTGCAAGGCCACAGGAGGCAAGAAGTCTGACACATAGTCAACGCCTAGAGAGGATGGTGCAGGAGTATCTCCAAGTGAACATCGAAGCCATGACTGTGTCACTGGACCCTTGCTCATTTTGGTATTCCAATCTGGAAAAATGGCCGGAGCTCGCCACTCACGCCTTGGAGATCTTGTCATGCCCTGCAGCCAGTGTTCTCTCTGAACGTGTGTTCAGCGCTGCTGGTGGTGTGCTGACAGATAAGCGCACGCGTCTGTCCACTGAGAATGTAGACAGACTCACGTTCATAAAGATGAACAAATCATGGATTCGCAAGGACTTTTCTACCCCTGTGTTATCCTTGGGAGACTAAAACCTTGAGGATTTGGTAAAATCACCTCACCAACCGTTTTAAGCAACTGTGGGGCAATTGATGCCACTTAACCCTAGAACGCATGACCATAAAAATCTACACTTTCATATACCTGGGGCCTTTTAGGCTCGTGTGCAAATAACATGGAATAACTCAAACTCAAATGACAAACAACTATATACATGAAGAATACCTAGAGTTTCAAAATTCTAACTAAAGTAATCTTGCAGAAAATAGAAAACAATTAACAGGGCGGGCCTGTGAGGCCCCAGGTATGCGTTCTAGGGTTAAGTGGTGTCTGTGCCACAATTTTGGGAAAAAATGGAGACTCTTTTTGGAGTCCCCTTGCTGTGTCTTACATGACGTTGGCATCGTCAATTCCAGGTGGGTTGGGTCGCTCCCCCCCCTTTTTAACTGTAAGAAACTAGATACACTATGGCTTGGGGTAACACAGATGGTTGAGTCTGAAGAGCTCAGAGGTCTGCTCCAAATCTTCAGTGTCTGCTAGTCAGCGTAGAATTTTTAACTGCATCTAGCCTAGGCAATACTTTGGGCGTAGTAGCCCAGCTGCGAAGCAAGCTGCACCGCCTGTGTATCTAATAAGAATTTTTAAATGCATCTAGCCTAGGAAGACTGTGGGGACCCCCAACCAAACCCAGACGCTCAGCCCCCCTACCGCCCCCCTTTCCTTGACAATACAATAATGTAACTCTTACAACTGGATGGGTGAGGATCGGTCACAGCTTTATTAACTCTTTATACTCATTCCATTAGAAAGGCATTTTATTTCTAAAATAATTCAGCTTGTTGCAGCATGCCCTGGGTCTCCACTCCGGCAAGTTGGCCAACAAGTGTAACTCTCCAACATGTCCTTTCTATTTCCAGGCCACGAAGGATCCTGCGTACTCGTATGCAGGACTCTGACCCCCACCCATCACTCTTAACGCTTGTTCCACTCCGTCCTGGAGTCCTGACAGGAATATGTCCAGTTCAAAATTCATTAAGTGAACAATGTCGGGCCGTATGAGGCCTGCTTTATCTCCTTCCAGTTGTCGGTGTCGTACCACTACACCGCCTCTGTCTCTTCTAAATTTTGCCATCCGAATATTTATTACCCGCCTTGTCCGTTCGATGGCCGTGATGTCTCGCGCACCTTGCCATACCGCTATCGGCACAATCTCTGACCATACTATCGCTAGTTTTGTGAAAAATTCTCTGAAGCGCTCAGTGTCTAGTTTCATTATTGCCATTAGTTATGCGCTGTTATGATGACCTAGGTTGTTTCCCCCGGCCTGTATAACTAAGATGACCGGACATCTTGCCTCTCTCCCTACCTTGATTACCTCCATTAGTACCTGTGGCCATAGCAGGCCTCTAATACCTCTCTAGTTGAAATATGTGTTATGAAACTCTAATTTCCTCCCGCCTGGGCAGACTTTCGCCCTTTTTTCTGCCCAATACATATACGAGTGGCCTATCACCCACACTGTTGGCTTAGCGTCACCTGTAAAAGAAACAAACCACGTTAGGATAACAAGTCCAGTCTTATGTATCTTGCCAAACACGTAGATCGCCATCTCCCTATCCTCTGAACTTCCGTTTCTGACAGTCCTGCTCTTGCTGCTTCCGGGGCCGCGCCTATGCGGAATGAGTGTGTCCCGTAATCTTTGGGGTGGTTCCCTGCCGATGTTATGCATTTATTAAATATAGCTTGGAACTGGTATCTTGATAATGGCATTCCATCAATGTGTGATAGGAAGAAATTACTTTGTGATCTGATGGTTAGATATGTTTTTACTATTGTTACCCAACTCAGTGTACCGTTTGTGGGTTGTAGAAGTACCCAAGTGCCCCTGCCCGCTGGAACCGTTTTCGATTTGTGTATGCGTAGACGTATTGCATTATTGGCTATGACTACGTCCTGGTGTAATAAGCCTCCACTGGTGGTAATTTTGGATTGAGGGACTAATTCGCTTATCCATAGCGCCCCGAAGAAGGCGATCACAAATGCAGTAGACAGTAGTGTTGCTTCAAATTGTGAGTGTCATGTTAATGGTGTTAGGGATATGATGTGAGAAATCAGTTTTAGTGACACGGGACGGGACGTCTACACTCCTGACTTGGCTGACCCCTTTTCCATCCTTTTATGGATTGTCTGATGATGAACCTTTGTCACATCTCCCCAATTCAGTAGTTGGAAGTGAAATGCTACTCCGGTCAGACACCGCTGAGCTGACGCCCCTGATATGCCCCTCATAATTAGCTGGTGGAGAAATTCTATGGTGACTTGTGATCTGGCTTGTTCACATTGGTCAACCCGTCTGCCTGCTACTAGTCGTGTCCACTCTTCCCATGCCTTAACGTATGCTTGCCACGTCGACGGGGCAACTGACGCTCTGATTAATGGCATCAACTATTCGCCACTAGATCCCATAGGGAAGGTGCGCAACTGTTGCCCGATGGGTGGGCGTTGTGGAAGAGCTCTGTGAAAATCTGCCAATTGAATTGTTATAAAGCATTAGCAGCAGCTTTAGACCCCTCAGCATCGTGGCTAGCGCGGACCCATACATTGTGTTTTAGGCACAGGAATGCTAGCCTGGGTAGTAGGCCTAGCACTGGGGGAGACGATGATGCCATCTTATTAATGCAGTGCGCTAGGCTGGTGTTTTTTGTTATGAAGCGTATATTTTTGTAAGCCAGGCGCGCGCCCCATATTTCTATTGCTACCACTATTGGGAAGAAAAATTATTTTCAGGGCTAGATGCAGCTAAAAATTATTATTAATTTAAAAGCTGGTGGAGCTTGGTATAGATGGACTAATACAATGAGTCCCACACACTGCTAGAAGGCCAAATATTTTTTCAGAGCTCGATGCAGATAAAAATTATTTTTAATTTGCAACCTGATGGAGGTCAGTATAGATGGACTAATAGAGAAAGTCCCACACACTGCTAGAAGGCCAAATATTTTTTCAGAGCTAGATGCAGACAAAAAATTATTTTGAATTTGCAACCTGATGGAGGTCAGTATAGATGGACTAATAGAGAAAGTCCCACACACTACTAGAAGGCCAAATATTTTTTCAGAGCTGGATGCAGATAAAAATTATTTTTAATTTGCAACCTGATGGAGGTCAGTATAGATGGACTAATAGAGAAAGTCCCACACACTGCTAGAAGGCCAAATATTTTTCAGAGCTGGATGCAGATAAAAATTATTTTTAATTTGCAACCTGATGGAGGTCAGTATAGATGGACTAATAGAGAAAGTCCCACACACTGCTAGAAGGCCAAATATTTTTCAGAGCTAGATGCAGAAAAAAATTATATTCAGTTTGCAACCTGATGGAGGTCAGTATAGATGGACTAATAGAACAAGTCCCACACACAGCTAGAAGCCCAAATATTTTTTCAGAGGTAGATGCAGATAAAAATTATTTTTAATTTGCAACCTGATGGAGGTCAGTATAGATGGACTAATAGAGAAAGTCCCACACACTGCTAGAAGGCCAAATATTTTTTCAGAGCTAGATGCAGACAAAAAATTATTTTCAGTTTGCAACCTGATGGAGGTCAGTATAGATGGACTAATAGAACAAGTCCCACACACAGCTAGAAGCCCAAATATTTTTTCAGAGGTAGATGCAGAAAAAAACTATATTCAGTTTGCAACCTGATGGAGGTCTGTATAGATGGATTAATAGAACAAGTCCCACACACAGCTAGAAGCCCAATATTTTTTCAGAGGTAGATGCAGAAAAAAAATATATTCAGTTTGCAACCTGATGGAGGTCAGTATAGATGGACTAATAGAGAAAGTCCCACACACTGCTAGAAGGCCAAATATTTTTTCAGAGCTAGATGCAGACAAAAAATTATTTTTAATTTGCAACCTGATGGAGGTCAGTATAGATGGACTAATAGAAAAAGTCCCACACACAGCTAGAAGCCCAAATATTTTTTCAGAGGTAGATGCAGAAAAAAATTATATTCAGTTTTCAACCTGATGGAGGTCTGTATAGATGGATTAATAGAACAAGTCCCACACACTGCTAGAAGGCCAAATATTTTTTCAGAGCTAGATGCAGAAAAAAATTATATTCAGTTTGCAACCTGATGGAGGTCAGTATAGATGGACTAATAGAACAAGTCCCACACACAGCTAGAAGCCCAAATATTTTTTCAGAGGTAGATGCAGAAAAAAATTATATTCAGTTTGCAACCTGATGGAGGTCTGTATAGATGGATTAATAGAACAAGTCCCACACACAGCTAGAAGCCCAATATTTTTTCAGAGGTAGATGCAGAAAAAAAATATATTCAGTTTGCAACCTGATGGAGGTCAGTATAGATGGACTAATAGAGAAAGTCCCACACACTGCTAGAAGGCCAAATATTTTTTCAGAGCTAGATGCAGACAAAAAATTATTTTCAGTTTGCAACCTGATGGAGGTCAGTATAGATGGACTAATAGAGAAAGTCCCACACACTGCTAGAAGCCCAATATTTTTTCAGAGGTAGATGCAGAAAAAAAATATATTCAGTTTGCAACCTGATGGAGGTCAGTATAGATGGACTAATAGAACAAGTCCCACACACAGCTAGAAGGCCAAATATTTTTTCAGAGCTAGATGCAGAAAAAAATTATATTCAGTTTGCAACCTGATGGAGGTCAGTATAGATGGACTAATAGAACAAGTCCCACACACTGCTAGAAGCCCAAATATTTTTTCAGAGCTAGATGCAGAAAAAAATTATATTCAATTTGCAACCTGAAGGAGGTCAGTATAGATGGACTAATAGAATGATGCTATGCCCAAAAGATTTTACTTCACTAGGTGCAGTAAAAAAATTGGTATTCTATACACAGGTGGTATATCTTGCAACACAGATAGGCTACTCCACTGACTAACACACTCTGCAATAGGCCAAAAAGGATTAGCTTTGCTAGATTCAGCCAAATGCTGTGAAAAAAACTTGCACAGCACTGGCACAGACCTGCCTGGCAAAAACTGATAGGAACTGATGTAACCTAGTCCTGAAAAGGACTCCAATTACAATTAGTCTTTACTCCCACAATCTATCTATTTAAGAGCACAGACCTGCCTGATAAAAGTCGTAGGAAATGCTGTAACCTAGTCCTTAAAAGGACTGCAATCACAACTATTCCCTACTCCCAAGCTATCTGTAGATTTGTGCGAAAATTGGCTTGAAATTAACAAGGTATAGCGCACACAGCAACAGCGGTGCCGTCTAACACGCAGCTGCAGCAGTGAGAAAATGGTGGCGATGGGGAAAATGGCTTGGTCTTATAGGGCAAGGACATGTGACATACAGTGCCAATGACACATGCCCTTGCTTGTGTGAAAAAAGCACTTCGCTCCGTGTGTGCGCTGCTGATAGGCTGACAGATTGCACCTCCCCACTGTAAATGTGGGAAAGAGAAAAAAAATGGAGATCTTCATTATTCCTGCAGAGATTCATCCCCTGTCCCTCCCCCCACCCCGCTGTACACTCAAACTGCGTATTAACATTAATTTTCATCATTACTGAGAAAAAATCCAGTTATGATTTTGGTGCACGAACAGTTATCGAACATAACCTCGAACAGCCGAATTTTTCTCAAATCGTTCGTGTTCGCCGAACGACTCGAACACCGCCCAAAACAGCTCGAATTTGAGATTGGCGAACAGTTCGAGTAGAACAACGCTCATCTCTACTCCTTACTCTTGCTCTGCCCTTGCCTAACCACTTTGGACGCTATGTTGTATGCCTCTGCCATTCGTTCATTCCATTTCCGAACGTACTCCAAATATGTTCTGTAAGTCTCTGACACCGGAGTATCGAACATGATGTCGATTGGCAGTCTTGGAGATTGTCCCTTCAATAGGAAGAAGGGTGAGTAACCCGTTGCATCGCTCTTTACACAGTTATAGGCATATACCACTTTTGACAGAGAACTCTTCCAGTCTTTCTTTTCGTCAGCTGTTAAAGTGCGCAACATCGACAATAATGTCCGGTTAAAACATTTGTCTGGGTGATAGGACGTTGTGTGGGATCTCTGAATTCTACAGTACTTTTCTAGCCTGGAAAGAGCTGGTTCTCAAATTCTCTTCCTTGGTCGTGGTGTAACCTCGTAGGGAACCCAAACCTCAAAGCAAAATCATTGAAGATCTTCTCTGTCGCTGTTTGAACAGCTTTATTGATGGTGGCATATGTTTGGGCAAATCGAGTAAAATGGTCCATCACCACCAATATGTATTTATAACCACCTTTGCTCATCTTGAGATGTAGAATTTCTATTGAGACCATCTCAAACGGATACGTAGTTTGAATGTTGCTGATAGGTGCCCGGATTGATATGTTGAGATGTTTATCTTTCCGACACCCACACTTCCTGTTCACGTACCTCTCAATATCTCTCTGCATGTACGGCCAGAAGAAACGTTCACGGATCAAGTTGGTTGTCCTTTCCACTCTCAGGTGTCCCATGTTTTCATGGAGTTCTTTGAAGACCAACCTACGGAATACTCTGGGTAGTACCAACTGCCGATTTTGTCCTCCTTTACGTTACAGGATGCCGTCTTCAATGAGGTAGAGCTTCGTCCATTCTTTAACTAAAACAGATACTGCTGGTGACTCATTATCTCTCTCCCGTTTACTTGGAAACCGATTTTGGTCCACATAAAGTAGTATTCTACCAATTATCTGATCTTCCCGTTGTGCTCTACAGATTTTTCCTTTTGGTAGTTGTTGAATGAACAGTTCTTTCACTTTTATGGTGGTTTACACGTCAACGGACACCACAGTGGTGTGTCTTCCTCTTGATAAGCTTGCACTGTTTGGATAGTGCTCTCAATTGCTTCCTGATGGACTTCCTCCGAGCATTCTTGCATGAACTCCTCAGGCTCTAGTGGCATTCTCGACAATCCGTCAGCATCCACATTGCATTTTCCTGGTTTGTACTTGATGCTGAAATTGAAGTCAGCTTGCTCAGCGACCCATCCTTGACCCGTTGCATTCAGTTTGGCTATAGTGAGGACATAGGTCAAAGGGTTGTTGTCAGTGTATACCTCAAACTGTTTGATGCAGTAGAGATAATCTCTAAATCGTTCACAGATAGCCCATTTCAATGCCAGGAACTCCAATTTTCCGGAATGTAGATGGTAATTCTTCTCGCCGTCTGTCAACATTCTAGAACCATAACCAATGACTCTCAATTTTCCATTTTGATGCTCATACAGGGCAGCTCCCAGTCCAACTTGAGAAGCATCACAATTATGAACAAATGGTAAGTTGAAATCAGGATATCCCAAGATGGGTGGTTTTACCAGGTAGTCTACTAATTCTTCCAATACCTCCTGGTGGTCTGCTGTCCAGAGAATGGGCGGTTGGGACGAAACGGCGTTGTTTCTTTTAAGCCCGGTCCTACCCGCGTTCTTCTTTTTCTCCTTGGGTGTTGTTGACTCTGTCGTTCCCCCCAAAAGGAGGTATAGCAGGGCGGCAATCCTGGAGAAGTTTCGAACATAAGTACAATAGTAGGAGAGGAATCCTAAGATCTGCTTCAACTCCCGACAGTAGAGGGCAGCTTGTCTTTTAGGGCCAGTACCGGAGCGATTTCTGCTGGGTCCATGGTATTTCCTTCCCCGAACACAATTTTCCCTAGAAATAGGACTTGCCTTTTGAACAGTTCAAACTTCTTTGGGGTCAACTTAACTCTGTGTTGTTGATACCGCTGTAATACGGTCCTCACGTGTTCAACATGCTCCTGGAAAGTTTTGCTGTGTACCACATTGTCATCCAAGTATGGCTGGCAAATATTGTCCCGGTAATCACAGCAGAGTCTCAACGTACCGTCTTTCTTCCTAACACAAACAATAGGAGAGGAATAAGACGACTTCGACTTTTGGACCCAACCTCTGTTGATTAGATCTTGTAAATACTCTTTCACTTCACGCTGTAATCGTTTCGACACAGACATGAAACTTTTGGTTACTGAGGTCGCGTCTTTCAAATTGATTTTCAATTGCAACAACGGGATACAGCCTATATCAGAGTCATCTTTAGAGAATGCATGACACTCTTTTCTCAGCATTTGTTTTGCTATCGCTATATCTTCAGCACACAAGTGTTCCAGGGATACTGGGGGATCCCAGGACCCTGAGGTGGGTCGTGCAATTTCCACCCCTGGGCAACTCCTGTTCCTTTGTGGGGAGACTGAATTCACGGAAGACCCCTGGGCGGGTCTCACACTGGCTAGATATACTGTTTTAACGGTTTCAATGTGACCTAACACAGTCATTGGATCCAGTCTAATTTCGTGTTTCGTAGTATTCATCACCGATATTGTCACTCGAGCAAACCCACCAGTAGGAATCGTAAGCACAGTCTCACCTTGAACTAGGACTTCCGGAAGTTCTGAGGAGTCTTTTGGCATGAACAGTCTTTTCTGGACTTTTCTTCCCGGTTCTACCCGGACTCCACACCTCACCCCCACCATTTGGTTTGCAGGGATGATGGTTGGGCATCAGCCTACCTTGACTTATTTTAGGTCCATTGTATTCTGTGATTTCTTTACTGTATGAATCACATTTTCCGCCACGGCGTTGGGTACGGCAAGAGATGTGGCAATTGCATCCACCACCAGCGCCCCTGACTTGTGTTTCGTGATGACCTCACTGATTACATTATAACCCAGGATAGGATCCTCTGCCAAGTTCTGATCACTGGTCACAAGAAAAGGTACCAAAATCTCAATGGTGTTGCTGTTCTTCGTGGCCCTCAGTTGGAAAGTTACTTCCACCCAGCCTATGAAAGGGATTTCGATCTGGTTGACAGCTTTGCCGTGGAGTTTCACTGGTCCTTTTAGGGACCGAAGGCAGGTATGTGGCAGGTAGCGCCTTCTCCATTCTTCATTTAAAAGGCTCACTTGGGCTCCTGTGTCCCACAGTGCTTTCACCAGGAGTCCATCTAGCTGGCACTGTATAAAGCACCTTTCACTGATTAGGCTGATGAGGCTATCTTTACTGACCGAGGAATCCTCCTCCCAGGAGTACATCGTTTGACCTCCGCACTGGCCATTAAGTAACTGATAGGGACATCTGCATCTCTCTTGCAGCTGTTGTAGACGGGATCACACTTGGGGATAGTACTGAAGCAGCCATTTTACCTCATGCGCCGTTTTGGGGTTTGGTGAGATTTGGATTTGCTTTTGTGGCCTCCTCCATGTCGCGGTTACTAGTCGCCCCGCACTGGCAACCTCCTGTCTTTTAACCCTAGCGACCGGGACCATTGGCATTCCTTGGCATAATGTCCTTCCTCACCACATCTTAGACAATGGACACACACCATACTCTGATTTCATGAACGGCACGCTTCACAATCCGGGTATCTTCTGTTTTGGAAGCCACTCCTGGGTCTGAGGGATACAGGTTCTGGCTTGGAACGAATCAACTTTTTCACCTCAATCAACTCAGCTCGCAGTTCTCCTATTACTTCCTCCCAGTCAGCGCTGGCGGTCCTCTCTTTTGTTGGTGATTTAAGGTTCCCTCTCGAAGGTGGTACTGGAGGGTCTCCAAGATGATCTTCGGACTGGCCACCGGGGTCTCCAACTTCAGCTGACTCATTTTGGTGATTTTAGGAGCAGAGCCTTTCTTTAACTTCTGTTCTCTCTCTGACTCCAAACTAGCTGCCTCATTCATTTTTTCAATTAGAACTTCGTCCAGAATGCCAGGATCTTCTAGGTACTGTTTCAGCTGAAACTTGATGTCTTTGCTGATTAATCCCGTTCCCAATAATCTCGAGAACTTCTTCTGGACTAGTCCAGAATCAAACTTCTCCTCCGCTTCTACATCTCTGGATGAAAACAACAGTCTATCCTTTAGTTGAATTGCTCTGAACAAGAAACTTTGGGGTGATTCATTAATTTTCTGTGAGAGGTTAATGGGCCAGTGGAACAATTTTGAAGTACTGTCTTTTTTATGGTGCCCTTTTAAAATCATCTTCAGATGTTGCAAGGTCAATTGACTCTTAATTTCTAGCATACTACGGAAGTTCAGTCCTGGGCTGATCGCTTTAATCACCCCCTCGACAATCTCATCTGGCTGGTAGCCTTTGTGTAAGCCTACATCGATCTGGTGCAACAAGTTCATATAAGACAGTTTCTTTTTCTGTTCACACTCTCCAGTCTGTCCCAGGATCTTGAATTCTTTCCTTATGGTGATTTGTTAGAGAGGACTGTCTTCCTGATTTATCTAACCCGAGCAGGGTAAACGTTCTGTCCATTCAGAGGTTTTGGTTGATTCCTGCAGGGCTGTTGTTAGGGCTTTGAATTGTTCTTTCAATTCCTGTAGTTCTGTCTGCGGACGTAGATTCCCGCTTTTGGTAATTGGTGCCGCTCCTCCCTCCTCCAACTTCAACCTGGTTAGAAACTTTGGTAGCTCTTGGAGGAACGTCCCCATGACGTCTTTTGCTTCTTTCTCCCCCAGCTCATCCATTTTTGCATTAATGGCAGCTAACAGTTGCCTGCGGTTGTGTGATTTAGAAATCTGTTCTTCTGACATCTTTATATGTTCCGCTACTGTCCTTAATTCTTCACAGGTTAACTGAAGAAGCAGCTCACTAATTCTGTCCATTTGTATTTCAACATCCATTGCTGCTAGTGAGTTTTCTTCAGGGCTGGTCCCCTTTAACTGGTGTAGCAGAGTTGGATTGAGGTGCTGTGCTGCTGATTTTTTCTAGACACTTTTCCTCTTCTCCCTCTACATGCTAATTCCCGCTCAGGATTCCCCGTATGGGCCTCCAATGTTACACGCACGCTGCTAGGTTCAGATAGGGCAAGATGGGTTTCATGAATTATTTGGAATCCTGGGGGAACCGTTACTCAGGGCGACCATAGGCTGCAGCTTCTCTCAGGCACATGATAGATTCAATTGCTGACCAAACACATCTGACAAGAGTCTTTTTCAACAGTTTAGCAGTGGAATTTAATCTGAAGCACAGCCAGTACAATTCAGGGATATTACAGCACAATTTTCATTACAGTACAGTCTGAGTTTCTTGAGCAACCAGCTCCAGTAACAATACAGTAGTTTCTTTACAAGGTGCAGTATTACAGTATTTTCAGTAGCATAATTCAGTATAGATTAGATCTCTTAGCAGCACACTTCTATGCATACACAGCCATGGGCTTTTCCTTCACAAGGACACAATAGTACACAGCATTCTTTATCCTGCATGGAGATGGAGGGAGGGAGGGTTTGATGAGGGAGATGATCCCTGTGACACAATTCCTTCCAGTCCTTATCTTTCTGCCTGATAATACTCTGCACTGTTAATTCAGGGAGTTTATCTGACGTGTGTTTAGTTTCTCTACTGATCAGAATCTTGTTCAGTTGCCTTCTGTCAGATACAGATAACACCCTACCTTTCTCTTCGGCTTCAGCCAGACTACAATAACAAGTTCCCCACAATACCTTTGGGGCTCTGCTAAAACACTCCCTGTCTCCTGTGACTGTGACAAAGTTCCCGAGAACTAATGAAAAAGGGTCATGCATCTACATGGGATTTGTGGTCAATTTCTGTAAACGAGATATTCATCTTTTGGATGAAATTCAATGACCATCCGTGGTACAGAAAGAGGTGAATGTTAGGTGTAGATCCTAAGCCCTCCTTTCAGATGAGTGACCAGTATTCCTTTTACCACTGCTGTTATTCCCAAGAACTTCATAAAAACCAAATGTTGTCCATTGTATTACGTGTTTACGTTCTGAGCTTAACACTTGACAGAAGTTGTCAGATCGTTGAAAAGGAAGAATGTTGGCAGTTAGGGCAAATTAGGCTGCCTGTTCCTGCGCTGACAGATTGCTCGATTCACTTTTGTGCCTTATGTCAAGATTCTACAATTTTACAGCAAAATAGATCAGCTTCTCGCTAAGCACTCATCGTGAAATTTCATGTTACCGTCCTTTTCATAATCCATCTCTAGAACTTCACAAAGGGCCAGAAGAGCTTGAGTTTCACTTAATGATAGGAATACATTATGACATGGAAACAACTTGCAAATGTGCCGCTTAACGAAAGATGTTTATTTGCACACGTCAGATTGAGTTCCCATGCTAAAATAATGACAGCGGAGACATTCTGCATATTTGATCATTACTAAGACCTTGACTATTAAGTAAAAAGATGGAAAAAAGAGGGTGATGACAAGTGGATCTGATGTTCATTGTTGGTTTTCTTAAGTTTGAGGGTATCTGAGGACTCTTGTAAAAGAAGAGGACATCTGTCATCCCTCTCCTGCATCGGCTTTATCCTCATGCAACAACCCAAGGTCCTCCAGATTTTCATATCTGGTAATTAGTTATGGCACTCAGATGACAATTCAGCAGAAGTTCCATTGTTCTTGTAAGGGGGGATACAAAGTTTTCATTGACCATTGGCCAAATTGTATGATAGTCGATGATGTTTTAACTTCTCAGATACCAAGTATCGTAATAATTTTTTGCTGAGATGCAACGTAGAAATGCCATAGGACTGAATTTAGGCAGTTTGGGCAATGGCCAAAAATAAATTGGGGTTCCAAATACTGCTTCAGTCAATATGGTGTTATAAACCTGATAGCTTGTGTAAAATATATTTTAGAAGATTTCTTTAGCCATCTTAGAACTTGTAATTTTATGCACCTGTCTTGACTCTATGGTTGGACTCATCTCCCTTCCCATATAGCTGCCACCTTTTGCTGTGCTCCACACTAGGTCTCACTAGTTTCTTGGCCTGCCTCACTGACCTCATCATCCAGGGCCGTCTAAGGTCCACTTAGCCACACATGAGATATCTGAGTATTCAGTCAGTGCTATCTTCAATTGCTGTTGATTTGAAGTTTGCCATGATCCAGTTTCAGCTACTATAATCTTCTCTTCCAACACCTGTGATGTCTACAACTTGCATCTACTACTCCTCAGACCTGCTGGTTACCCCATCATTTGCTGTAAGTGTTATGAACTGTTATTTACAGACTATTCACATTATGCTGCAATCATCTCTGCTTTCTCCTGTGTTTCTGCAACTTGCATCTACAATTCCTCAGACCTGCTGGATAACCAATCATTTACTATAAGCATTATAAACTGATATTTCGACGTTGTTTACATGACAGTGCAATCAACTCTTCATTTTCATGTGATTCTACAACTTCCACCTACTAATCCTCCTATATGTTGGATAACCAATCATTTGCTGCAAGTGTTATGAACAGTTAAGTAGAGACTATTTATATATTGCTGAAATCATCTCTGTATTCTCCTGTGTTTCTGCAACTTGTATCTTCTGTTCAGAACTGCTGGCTAACCCATCAATTGCTATAAGCGTTACAAACAATTATTGAGAGACTATTCACTTTACGCTGTAATCATCTCTGCAATCTCCTGTGGCATCCAGTGTTTTTTTACTCAGCCTGCTTGCTTACCATCCACCATAACCTGTTCTGGTCTTCACTGCTGTGTCATCATTCTGCATATCCCAACCTGCGGCTTAGTGAATCCATCTCAACGGTTATGCCTAAAATATGATTAGCCAGCACAATGGATATTCCATAAATGTCTGATAGATGGCCGCTCATGTATGTCTCTCTCCATTGATTTTTGTGAAAGTTGATATTACAATACCCCTATAATGATGGGAAGGAGTTCTAAAAAATAGATGCCCATACAGAAACATACACAAGCCCAAGTGTTTTTATCGCTTTTTTTTCATATACACATGCTCAGAAGTCTTTGTATGTATGTGTGACACTAAAACAGCAGTGCTAAAGTGGAGGGTTTCTATGGACATGGTATCCCTTGGCGTCTGCTCAGTTTGCCCCATTATAAATGTGACTCCTCCCATAAAAGCACCATATAAATGTGACTCCTCCCACTGTAAACACGTTATAAATGTGACCCCTCCCCAATTTTTTTTTATAAATGTGACTCCTCCTTCTACAAGCACTCTATAAATGTGACTTCTCCCATTACAAGCACTCTCTAAATGTGACTCCTCTCATTCCAAGCACTCTAAAAATGGGACCAATGTGCTAACAACACCCAATAAATCGTATTCAATACAGTACAGCCTGTAAATATGTTCTCCACAGTGTAGCACCCTCTTTAGGCACCCTACAAGTGTGACCATTTTTCTGTATAAAAGCCACTATGGCAAAATCTGTAAACAAGACTCCCAACCTACTGGTGTCTTCTGGAGCCCTCTTTGGCACCCTTGCTACTAATACACCCCTGACTACCTTGAGTAATCACCTTCTATTTGGAACCTACACCTTTGACTGCACTTTTTAGCTGTAGGCTCTAACTAAACGGGTCTGCAACTTTTGATAGGCTCCAAGTGCAGTTTGCTTCATTGTTTGAGCCAAAAGTTAGACAAAACTTCTGTGCACCACATTGCCTGTGTTTACAACGTAGCTGACCATGATGTCACCGATGCGTGCCGATAATTCCCCTCCCCCTGGTTGTCACTCACTGTATATGATGACAATTATTTCTCTGCATATTCCTGTACTACATTGGTGGCCATTGCAGAAACATTTTAGAATGTATAAGAATAATTTTAAAAAAATTGCTGGCAGTCCGGAGAGGGAAGATTTTGCAAGATTGGACAAGAAAGTCTGATTGAGGAATGAGATTTGTGTAATACAAAACTAACATAGCAGGCGTGGGAATGAGAGGACGGTGGCGTCACACAGAAAGCTGATAAATAATACACTGGATTAAGAGAAAGTAGGAGATGAGGAAATTATTACTGACATGTGTATTTTGACATTTGATATTTCTTATAAATGGAATAATTCAGCTCAACAGTTTCTTTTTCATTTTTATTTGACAGATAAAGCACATAAAGGACGGCATTCATTGATTTTCCTTGAACTGCTGAATCATCGTGGACGAGGAAGAACTATTCAAATTAAAAAAAGTAAAACTGATAAAAGTTGTATGGTCCTCCTGGCCAAAAGTTTCGAGACACAAATTTTGTTTTTCACATTTTGCCGCTTCAGTGTTTTTAGATCTTTTAGGATGTTTCTACAGTTACTGAATTACAATTATAAACATTTCAGAAGTTTTTAAACTTTTACTTTTTATTTAGTGTTGACCCTTATTTTTCTTCTGCCCTTTGCCCCGACAGCTGGATATCATCTTCTGTGCCAGATGTTGATTGATGGCCACATATTCTTGTCTCATCAGTGCTCGGAGTTCATCACAATTTTTGGATATTTGTTTGTCCTTCCAATTTTTGAGAATTAGCCACCGGTTCTCAATGTGAAATTTCCTGGCTATTGACCGCACATTTGAATGCTTCGCTCACCGAGCCACTTCGAGCCACTTAGTTATCACTTTTGCCTTGTGACATCGTCTCCATCATGATGGAAAAAACATCATCACCATATTGCTTCTGGATGGTTAAGAGAAGTTGTTCTTGGAGGTTGGTTAGATCCCATTCTTTATTCATGGCTGTCTTCGTAGGCAAAATTGTGAGTGATACCCCTCCATGGATGAGAAGCCTCCACACATGAGTGGTCTCATGAGGCTTTACTGTTGGCAGACACAGGACTCATGGTAACGTTCACCTTTTCTTCTCCGGACAATCATTCTTCCAGATGTCCCAAAAAGAGAAAATAACTTTTAAGGAAGTACAGGGATTGGACCACAGAGGGATGGAGTAAAGTTATATACACCAATTTAATAATTTTCCCCAAAGTGTGTTAGATAAGAAAAATAAACTCGTTTTATAGGAGTTGCTACAAAAAGTGCCCTAATTTTAATTTATGTCAAAAACCTGACAGATCAGCCGGCGCTGTGTAAATGTCCCAGGATCTGTCATAATATCACTTTCCACCCATTTGAATTGGCATCCGAAATCTATTGGATTTGTTCTAGGCTTTACAATGTACATAGAGTACCACACGTAAAATCCCAAGTAATTAGTATGGATCTGGTGAGTTAATCCAGATTAATTATTCTAGCATGGGAACCACCCCAAGTCCCGAGTAGCTACGAGTCACATCATGCCTGGAAATATTTCTATCATCATCGTACACTTCATTATTTTCCCAGGATGTGACCATAAATCATTACCGGATTGTATTCACCCATTAACTTGGCGGAACGGCTCCGTCACAAGAATACGATGCCATACACATTAGGTGGCTGGACCTGCTGATATTGAAGGTATCAGACAACCATCAAATGTGTAGATGAAAGGATCCATCATTCTCCTCTCTTCATAAAAAAACACATACATGGTTGACCGAATCGAGCGTGCATAACTTTCAGCTGAAGGTTTATGAGCACCTTAAGACTCTTTCTAAACTATCATTGGAGTCTTCATTTATAGGTTACGTTCATTGGCAGTTGTGTCAAACACTTCTGGTAAAACGAGTCCGCTGAGTTTTTCAGAGGAAGATTTCCTCTTTTATGAGAACCCTAAGGATGTTTGAAGTTTACGGCAGGAGAACAGTCCAAATGTAGAGCTCATACACTGGGCCTTACGCAACCTGCGCTTTGAAATTGGTCATACGCATTCGAGAAAAGTTTACCAAATCCCAAGATGCAACATGTCATGGAATAAAAGGATGGAGCATGCTGGATCCTAGTATGTCTGATCCTTTGCTCCTCTATCCCTACTGAAATAAACCTGCATGTCCAGTTAAGTTAAATATTCCTGTTTATGTTGGAGACAGGAAAATTGATGTCAGTTGGAATAGGCATTTGCTAACAGTTATTTCATGGGCCTATGGTTGTCCATACACGTGGGAAAGCTGTCATCCAAACAGTTATCTCTACTGACTCCTCCATACAGCTGAACGTTCTTGTATTTTCGATGAGTAGAGAGGAGAAATCCACTGACATACACCCAGTGGCGTAACTAGAGTCCAATGGACCTGGTGCCAACTTTGGGCCTGGACATCCACCAGCCTGTTGGTCCGATGTATGGGCCCCTGTTTCATTATAGATCCTATAAAGACGTATGTGTTCTCTCCACACCCAGGGGTGGGTTAAGAGTAGCAAGGGCCCCGGGCATTTTAGAAGGCGCGGGCCCCCCACCCCACACACACACACCTGATGTATCACGTGACATGTCACATGATCCCCTGTGATAGATCATGTGATAGTTCACGTGAAATTAATTTGGCACAATATTAATTATAATAATTTTTTTTAGGCTGTGTGCCCACTATGCGTTTTTTAAGCATTTCTGCAGCGGCAATTCCGCTGCAGAAACGCTTAAAAAACGCTTCGTAGAAGGTCTGCCATGTTCCTCAATGATAATCCGCATGTGCTATGCACATGCTGCGGAAATTTCCGCTGCGGATTATCATTGCGGAAAAATCCGCAGCACTAACAATTATTTTGCGGAAGCGGAGCGTTTTCGCCGCCATTGACTTGCATTGGAGCGCATGTAATCCGCATCACTGCATCTGTACATGCAGATTCCATGCGTTTCAATGTGCGGATGGTACCCGGGTGTGGAGGACAGGAGACTCTCCTCCGGACCCGGGTACCATAGAACCTGTAAAAAAGAGAATAAAATAAAAAATAAATATTATACTTACCTTCTGATGGCCCCCGGTGTCTTTATCCGATGCGTCCTGGCTTGCCGGCAGCTCGCGATGTTCTGAAAAGGACCTGCCGTGATGCAATTTAGTCATGTGACGGGTCACGCCACCGCTGACGTCGGCAGGCCATCAGAAGGTAAGTATATATTTATTTTTTACCATTCTTTTACGGTCACACTATATAGGTCCATGCTGGTTGCAAACTGCATGGATTTAAATAGTGTGACCAAGTTGTCAAGCACTTTCCAAGTGAAGCTAAAATCGCTTGGAAAGCGCTTGTCAACCCGCATGCGGAAATGCAAGTGAAGAACGCTTCACTTCCGCTTGTCCCTGGCAGGAAAAATGCATGTACAATCCGCATGTACAATCCCCATGTACAATCCGCATGCGTTTTTTCTGCCAGGGAGATGCAGAAACACTCAAAAATAATCCGGAGCATTTCTGCATCGTGGGCACATAGCCTTACATTAATTGTATGACTCAATATTGAGCACACGTAGCCATCTATACACAGCAGGAGGCCGCACGTAGCCATCTATACAGAGCAGGAGGCCGCACATAGCCATCTATACACGGCGGGAGGCCGCACGAAGCCATCTACACACGGCAGGAGGCCGCACGTAGCCATCTATACACAGCGGGATGCCGCACGTAGCCATCTATACACAGCAGGAGGCCGCACGTAGCCATCTATACACGGCGGGAGGCCGCACGAAGCCATCTATACACGGCGGGAGGCCGCACAAAGCCATCTACACACGCCACGAGGCCGCACGTAGCCATCTATACACAGCAGGAGGCCGCACGTAGCCATCTATACACAGCAGGAGGCCGCACGTAGCCATCTATGCACGGCAGGAGGCTGCACGAAGCAATCTATACAAAGCGGGAGGCCGCACGGAGCCATCTATACACAGTGGGAGGCCGCACGGAGCCATCTATACACAGCGGGAGGCCGCACGTAGCCATCTATACACAGCAGGAGGGCGCACGTAGCCATCTATACACAGCGGGAGGGCGCACGTAGCAGTCTATACACAGCAGGATGCCGCACGTAGCCATCTATACACAGCAGGAGGCCGCACGTAGCCATCTATACACGTCAGGAGGCCGCACGTAGCCATCTATACACGGCAGGAGGCCGCACGTAGCCATCTATACACGGCAGGAGGCCGCACGGAGCCATCTATACAAAGCGGGAGGCCGAACGGAGCCATCTATACACAGCGGGAGGCCGCACGTAGCCATCTATACACTGCGGGAGGCTGCACGGAGCCATCTATACACAGCGGGAGGCCGCACGGAGCCATCTATACACAGAGGGAGGCCACATGGTGCCATCTATACACAGCGGGAGGCCGCACGGCGCCATCTGTACACAGCGTGAGGCCGCACGTAGCCATCTGTACACAGCGGGAGGCCGCACAGAGCCATCTATACACAGCGGGAGGCCGCATGGAGCCATCTATACACAGCGGGAGGCCGCACGTAGCCATCTATACACAGCAGGGAGCCGCACGGTGCCATCTATACACAGCGGGAGGCCGCAAGTAGCCATCTATACACAGCGGGAAGCCGCACGGCACCATCTGTACACAGCGGGAGGCCGCACGTAGCCATTTGTACACAGCGAGTGGCCGCACAGAGCCATCTATACACAGTGGGAGGCCGCACGGAACAATCTATACACAGCGGGAGGCCGCACGGAGCCATCTATACACAGCGGGAGGCCGCACGGAGCCATCTAAACACAGCGGGAGGCCGCAAGTAGCCATCTATACACAGCAGGGAGCCGCAAGGTGCCATCAATACACAGTGAGAGGCCGCACGTAGCCATCTATACACAGCGGGAGGCCGCACGGAGCCATCTATACACAGTGGGAGGACGCACGTAGCCATCTTTACACAGCGGGAGGCCGCACGGAGCCATCTATACACAGCGGGAGGCCGCACGGAGCCATCTATACAAAGCAGGAGGCCGCACGGAGCCATCTATACACAGCGGGAGGCCGCACGTAGCCATCTATACACAGCAGGGAGCCGCACAGTGCCATCTATACACAGCGGGAGGCCGCACGTAGCCATCTATACACAGCGGGAGGCCGCACGGCGCCATCTGTACACAGCGGGAGGCCGCACGTAGCCATCTTTACACAGCGGGAGGCCGCACGGAGCCATCTATACACAGCGGGAGGCCGCACGGAGCCATCTATACAAAGCAGGAGGCCGCACGGAGCCATCTATACACAGCGGGAGGCCGCACGTAGCCATCTATACACAGCAGGGAGCCGCACAGTGCCATCTATACACAGCGGGAGGCCGCACGTAGCCATCTATACACAGCGGGAGGCCGCACGGCGCCATCTGTACACAGCGGGAGGCCGCACGTAGCCATCTGTACACAGCGGGAGGCCGCACGGAGCCATCTATATACAGCGAGAGGCCGCACGGAGCCATCTATACACAGCGGGAGGCCGCAAGTAGCCATCTATACACAGCAGGAAGCCGCACGGTGCCATCTATACACAGCGAGAGGCCGCACGGAGCCATCTATACACAGCGGGAGGCCGCACATAGCCATCTATACACAGCGGGAGGCCGCACGGCGCCATCTGTACACAGCGGGAGGCCGCACGTAGCCATCTGTACACAGCGGGAGGCCGCTCGGAGCCATCTATACACAGCGGGAGGCCGCACGGAGCAATCAACACACAGCGTGAGGCCGCACGTAGCCATCTATACACAGCGGGAGGCCGCAAGTAGCCATCTATACACAGCAGGGAGCCACACGGTGCCATCTATACACAGCGAGAGGCCGCACGTAGCCATCTATACACAGCAGGGAGCCGCACGGTGCCATCTATACACAGCGGGAGGCCGCAAGTAGCCATCTATACACAGCGGGAGGCCGCACAGCGCCATCTGTACACAGCGGGAGGCCGCATGTAGCCATCTGTACACAGCGAGTGGCCGCACAGAGCCATCTATACACAGCTGGAGGCCGCACGGAACAATCTATACACAGCGGGAGGCCGCACGGAGCCATCTATACACAGCGGGAGGCCGCACGGAGCCATATAAACACAGCGGGAGGCCGCAAGTAGCCATCTATACACAGCAGGGAGCCGCACGGTGCCATCAATACACAGTGAGAGGCCGCACGTAGCCATCTATACACAGCGGGAGGCCGCACGGAGCCATCTATACACAGTGGGAGGACGCACGTAGCCATCTGTACACAGCGGGAGGCCGCACGGAGCCATCTATACACAGCGGGAGGCCGCACGGAGCCATCTATACACAGCAGGAGGCCGCACGGAGCCATCTATGCACAGCGGGAGGCCGCACGTAGCCATCTATACACAGCAGGGAGCCGCACAGTGCCATCTATACACAGCGGGAGGCCGCACTTAGCCATCTATACACAGCGGGAGGCCGCACGGCACCATCTGTACACAGCAGGAGGCCGCACGTAGCCATCTGTACACAGCGGGAAGCCGCACGGTGCCATCTATACACAGCGAGAGGCCGCACGGAGCCATCTATACACAGCGGGAGGCCGCACGTAGCCATCTGTACACAGCAGGAGGCCGCACGTAGCCATCTGTAGACAGCGGGAAGCCGCACGGTGCCATCTATACACAGCGAGAGGCCGCACGGAGCCATCTATACACAGCGGGAGGCCGCACGTAGCCATCTATACACAGCGGGAGGCCGCACGGCGCCATCTGTACACAGCGGGAGGCCGCACGTAGCCATCTGTACACAGCGGGAGGCCGCTCGGAGCCATCTATACACAGCGGGAGGCCGTACGGAGCAATCAACACACAGCGTGAGGCCGCACGTAGCCATCTATACACAGCGGGAAACCGCAAGTAGCCATCTATACACAGCAGGGAGCCACACGGTCCAATCTATACACAGCGAGAGGCCGCACGTAGCCATCTATACACAGCGGGAGGCCGCACGGAGCCATCTATACACAGCGGGAGGCCGCAAGTAGCCATCTATACACAGCGGGAAGCCGCACGGTGCCATCTATACACAGCGAGAGGCGGCAAGTAGCCATCTATACACAGCAGGAAGCCGCACGGAGCCATCTATACACAGCGGGAGGCCGCAAGTAGCCATCTATACACAGCAGGGAGCCGCACGGTGCCATCTATACACAGCGAGAGGCCGCACCTAGCCATTTATACACAGCGGTAGGCCTCACGGAGCCATCTATACACAGCGGGAGGCCTCATGGAGCCATCTATACACAGCGGGAGGCCGCACGGAGCCATCTATACACAGCGGGAGGCGGCACGGAGCCATCTATACACAGCGGGAGGCCGCAAGTAGCCATCTATACACAGCAGGGAGCCACACGTTGCCATCTATACACAGTGAGAGGCCGCACGTAGCCATCTATACACAGCGGGAGGCTGCACGGAGCCATCTATACACAGCGGGAGGCCGCACGTAGCCATCTATACACAGCGGGAGGCGGCACGGAGACATCTATAAACAGCGGGAGGCCGCACGGAGCCATCTATACACAGCGGGAGGCCGCAAGGAGCCATCTATACACAGCGGGAGGCCGCACGGAGCCATCTATACACAGCGGGAGGCCGCACGGAGCCATCTATACACAGTGGGAGGCCACACGGAGCCATCTATGCACAGCAGGGAGGCCGCATGGAGCCATCTATGCACAGCAGGGAGCCGCACGGTGCCATCTATACACAGCGGGAGGCCGCACGGTGCCATCTATACACAGCGGGAGGCCGCACGGAGCCATCTATACACAGCGGGAGGCCACATGTAGCCATCTATACACGGCAGGATGCCTTACGGAGCCATCTATACAAAGCGGGAGGCTGTACGGAGCCATCTATACACAGCGGGACGCCACACGTAGCCATCTATACACAGCGGGAGGCCGCACGTAGCCATCTATACACAGCGGGAGGCCGCACTTAAGCCATCTATACACAGCGGGAGGCCGCACGGCGCCATCTATACACAGCGAGAGGCCGCACGGAGCCATCTGTACACAGCGGGAGGCGGCACGGAGCCATCTGTACACAGCGGGAGGCCGCACAGAGCCATCTATACACAGCGGGAGGCCGCACGTAGCCATCTATACACAGCAGGGAGCCGCACGGTGCGATCTATACACAGCGGGAGGCCACACAGCGCCATCTATACACAGCAGGAGGCCGCACGTAGCCATCTGTACACAGGGGGAGGCCGCAAGTAGCCATCTATACACAGAGGGAGGCCGCAAGGAGCCATCTATACACAGCGGGAGGCCGCAAGTAGCCATCTATACACAGCGGGAAGCCGCACGGTGCCATCTATACACAGCGAGAGGCGGCAAATAGCCATCTATACACAGCAGGAAGCCACACGGAGCCATCTATACACAGCGGGAGGCCGTAAGTAGCCATCTATACACAGCAGGGAGCCGCACGGTGCCATCTATACACAGCGAGAGGCCGCACCTAGCCATCTATACACAGCGGTAGGCCGCACGGAGCCATCTATACACAGCGGGAGGCCTCATGGAGCCATCTATACACAGAGGGAGGCCGCACGGAGCCATCTATACACAGCGGGAGGCGGCACGGAGCCATCTATACACAGCAGGAGGCCGCACCTAGCCATCTATACACAGCGGTAGGCCGCACGGAGCTATCTATACACAGCGGGAGGCCTCATGGAGCCATCTATACACAGCGGGAGGCCGCACGGAGCCATCTATACACAGCGGTAGGCTGCACGGAGCCATCTATACACCGCGGGAGGCCTCATGGAACCATCTATACACAGCGGGAGGCCGCACGGAGCCATCTATACACAGCGGGAGGCGGCACGGAGCCATCTATACACAGCGAGAGGCCGCACGTAGCCATCTATACACAGCGGGAGGCGGCACGGAGCCATCTATACACAGCGGGAGGCCGCAAGGAGCCATCTATACACAGCGGGAGGCCGCACGGCGCCATCTATACACAGCAGGAGGCCGCACGTAGCCATCTGTACACAGGGGGAGGCCGCAAGTAGCCATCTATACACAGCGGGAGGCCGCAAGGAGCCATCTATACACAGCGGGAGGCCGCAAGTAGCCATCTATACACAGCGGGAAGCCGCACGGTGCCATCTATACACAGCGAGAGGCGGCAAGTAGCCATCTATACACAGCAGGAAGCCGCACGGAGCCATCTATACACAGCGGGAGGCCGTAAGTGGCCATCTATACACAGCAGGGAGCCGCACGGTGCCATCTATACACAGCGAGAGGCCGCACCTAGCCATCTATACATAGCGGTAGGCCACACGGAGCCATCTATATACAGCGGGAGGCCTCATGGAGCCATCTATACACAGCGGGAGGCCGCACGGAGCCATCTATACACAGCGGGAGGCGGCACGGAGCCATCTATACACAGCAGGAGGCCGCAAGTAGCCATCTATACACAGCAGGGAGCCGCACGGTGCCATCTATACACAGCGAGAGGCCGCACGTAGCCATCTATATACAGCGGGAGGCTGCACGGAGCCATCTATACACAGCGGGAGGCCGCACGTAGCCATCTATACACAGCGGGAGGCGGCACGGAGCCATCTATAAACAGCAGGAGGCCGCATGGAGCCATCTATACACAGCGGGAGGCCGCAAGGAGCCATCTATACACAGCGGGAGGCCGCACTGAGCCATCTATACACAGCGGGAGGCCGCACGGAGCCATCTATACACAGCGGGAGGCCACACGGAGCCATCTATGCACAACAGGGAGGCCGCACGGAGCCATCTATGCACAGCAGGGAGCCGCACGGAGCCATCTATACACAGCAGGTGGCCGCACGGTGCCATCTATACACAGCGGGAGGCCGCACGGAGCCATCTATACACAGCGGGAGCCGCACGGTGCCAACTATACACAGCGGGAGGCCGCACGGAGCCATCTATACACAGCGGGAGGCGGCACGGAGCCATCTATACACAGCGGGAGGCCTCATGGAGCCATATATACACAGCGGGAGGCCGCATGGAGCCATCTATACACAGCGGGAGGCGGCACGGAGCCATCTATACACAGCGGGGAGCCGTACGGAGCCATATATACACAGCAGGGAGCCGCACGGAGCCATCTATACACAGCAGGGAGCCGCACGGTGCCATCTATACACAGCGGGAGGCCGCACGGAGCAATCTATACACAGTGGGAGGCCACACGATGCCATCTATACACAGCGGGAGGTCGCACGGTGCCATCTATACACAGCAGGGAACTGCATGGTGCCATCTATACACAGTGGGAGGCCGCAAGTAGCCATCTATACACAGCGGGAAGCCGCACGGTGCCATCTATACACAGCGAGAGGCGGCAAGTAGCCATCTATACACAGCAGGAAGCCGCACGGAGCCATCTATACACAGCGGGAGGCCGTAAGTAGCCATCTATACACAGCAGGAAGCCGCACGGTGCCATCTATACACAGCGAGAAGCCGCACCTAGCCATCTATACACAGCGGTAGGCCGCACGGAGCCATCTATACACAGCGGGAGGCCTCATGGAGCCATCTATACACAGCGGGAGGCCGCATGGAGCCATCTATACACAGCGGGAGGCGGCACGGCGCCATCTATACACAGCAGGAGGCCGCAAGTAGCCATCTATACACAGCAGGGAGCCGCACGGTGCCATCTATACACAGGGAGAGGCCGCACGTAGCCATCTATACACAGCGGGAGGCTGCACGGAGCCATCTATACACAGCGGGAGGCCGCACGTAGCCATCTATACACAGCGGGAGGCGGCACGGAGCCATCTATAAACAGCAGGAGGCCGCACGGAGCCATCTATACACAGCGGGAGGCCGCAAGGAGCATCTATACACAGCGGGAGGCCGCACTGAGCCATCTATACACAGCGGGAGGCCGCACGGAGCCATCTATACACAGCGGGAGGCCACACGGAGCCATCTATGCACAACAGGGAGGCCGCACGGAGCCATCTATGCACAGCAGGGAGCCGCACGGAGCCATCTATACACAGCAGGTGGCCGCACGATGCCATCTATACACAGCGGGAGGCCACACGGAGCCATCTATACACAGCGGGAGGCCGCACGGATCCATCTATACACAGCAGAAGGCGGCACGGAGCCATCTATACACAGCAGGGAGCCGTACGGAGCCATATATACACAGCAGGGAGCCGCACGGAGCCATCTATACACAGCAGGGAGCCGCACGGTGCCATCTATACACAGCGGGAGGCCGCACGGAGCAATCTATACACAGTGGGAGGCCACATGATGCCATCTATACACAGTGGGAGGCCGCACGGTGCCATCTATACACAGCAGGGAACTGCATGGTGCCATCTATACACAGTGGGAGGCCGAACGGCGCCCCCCACAGAGACAGCGTGGGCCGCACGTAGCCATCTATACACAGCAGGGAGCCGCACGGTGCCATCTATACACAGCGGGAGGCCGCACGTAGCCATCTATACACAGCGGGAGGCCGCACGTAGCCATCTATACACAGCGGGAGGCCGCACGGAGCCATCTATACACAGCGGGAGGCCGCACGGAGCCATCTAGACACAGCGGGAGGCCGCACGGAGCCATCTAGACACAGCAGGGAGCCGCACGTCCCCCCTCCAGAGACAGCAGGAGGCCGCACGGCGCCATCTATACTCAGCAGGAGGCCGCACGCAGTCATGCACACAAACATATACAGACATATACATACACGCATAAACACATTTGAAACACAAAAATACATATAAACAGACATCACACAATGATATCTGCCTGCACACACATACATACATACACACACATACACACTCACTCTCATACATACACGCTCTCTCACACACACACTCACCATCCCCCGGCTCGGCTCCAGTCCTCCTGGCTCCTGCTCCTCTCCGGTGGTAAGTAGCAGTAGAGGCCGGGCGCGCACTGCGTGATGTCACAGCTAGGAGACACGGCCGCGCACAGGGCCGTGTCTCCTAGCAGTGACGTGGCCGGGCCAGCACACAGGGAAGTTAACTGCTGCAGTGCTGGCCCGGCCGAAGAAGAAGCAGCGGCCGTGCACCGCTGCTGGGGGAGTGGTCCGGGGGCCCCCCCGCTACTGTCTGCCGGTATGTGCCGCGGGGCCACACATATAATGAGGGCAATCCGGCCATAGCCCCTCTGGAGCCCCGGGCCCCCTGGAGACCCGAGGCCCCGGGCGGTAGCCCGGATTGCCCTCATTGTAATCTGCCTATGTCCACACCCTATTAAAAAGACTACAGATAAAATATATAAATCTCATAGAAAGAAAAAGCAATAAATTGTAGTCAGTTACCAAATAAATATTACCATATTGTTGCTGAACAAGTCTGCTATTCCAAAACTAATATACAATAATAAAACACATAACGGGCATACATCTGTACTTCTCAACACTGAATCTACTAATATGCTAGTGCATGCCCTCATCATCTCCCACCACGACTACTGCAATGTCCTCCTCTGTGGCCTCCCTGCTAACACTCTCGCACCCCTCCAGTCCAACCTTTACTCTGCTGCCTGACTAGTCTACCTCTCTCCTCACTACTCTTCTTCTCACCTCTGCAAATCCCTTCATTGGCTCCCAATTTTTCAACGTATCCAGTTCAAAGTACCAACAGTGACTTACAAAGCCATCCATAATCTTTGTCCTCCGTATATCTTTGAACTAATCTCTCAATATCTTCCAACACACAACTTCCGGACCTTCTTCTCTCCTCCACACTTATATGTTCCTCATCCAATCACCTCCAAGGCTTCTACCGAGTATCCCCTCATTCTCTGGAATTCAGTGCCGCAACATGTCCGATTATCCACCACATTCAAAACCTTCAGATGGAACTTGAAACCCATCTCTTCAAGAAAGATACAGCCTGCAATGACCCCACTGCCACCTCACCACCCCAGGAGCTGCCACCTCACCACTAGCAGAGAAGACACCACACCACCCCCAGAGCTGCCACCTCACCACCCCAAGAGCTGCCATCTCACCACCATCGAAGCTGTCACAAACCCACAACCCACTGTCTCCTTCCCCATTATCCTGAAAACTGAAAGCCCACAAGGGCAGGGTCCACTTCCCTTTGTACCAGTCTGTTCTTGTTAGTTTGTTCACTGTGTTATATATTTGTATCTTTTATGTAACCCCTCCTCATGTACAGCAACATATAATCAATGGTGCCCTAAAAATTAATAATAATAATAATAATAATAATAAAAAATACGGCACACAATATATTATGACCATATTTAATTACCATATAGTGTCTGAGTATAACCACCATCCGGAGCTGAACAAAATCTACTATATGAAGACCAAGAAACTAATAATATCACATACATCTGATAGACACCACCACACCATGACCAGACCACATTTTATCACCACATAGTAAGTAACCAAATAATACCACCATATTGATCATTATCATAAACCACAGAACTAACACTAATATTACCACCAGTGACATTGTACACAGGAGTCTATAGATCGTATAAGTGTATATAGTGCAGGTATCCAGTGACTACAAATGATATCTCAAAATGAAGTCGTTCATCTTCACTTTTCTTCTTCGCCCGGCACAGACCGCTATCACTTCTTCCTCCAGGGCTTGTCTCTGCAGAAAATAACACACAGACAATGACTGATCACTTTTACAGTGACCTCCACACTTTTTCCCCACTTTTACACTGCACCAGATGAAAAACAAAAGTGCAATAATAACCCCCATTTTGTAATAATGTCTCCCTTCCTGTAATAATGTCTTCTGTTTTGGCCCCCTTCCTGTGATAGTGTCTCCCGCCCTGTAATCATGTCCCATATCTTGGATACCGTCCTGTAATAATGTCCCCCATCTTGGCTTCTTTCTTTAATAATGTCCTCCATACTGGCCCCTTTATTTAAGAATTTCCTCCGTGCAGTCCCATCCAGGTCCTTTCATTTAATGATGTTCCCCACCTAAGCTCCTTCATGTAATTATGTCCACTATTCAGGCCCCTTTATTTAATGATGTCCTCCCGTCCAGGCCCCTTCATTTATTGATGTACCCCGTCTAAGCCCCTTCATGTAATGATGTCCCCCACCTAAGCTCCTTCATGTAATTATATCCCCTATTCAGGCCCCTTTATTTAATGATGTCCTCCCGTCCAGGCCCCTTCATTTATTGATGTACCCCGTCTAAGCCCCTTCATGTAATGATGTCCCCCACCTAAGCTCCTTCATGTAATTATATCCCCTATTCAGGCCCCTTTATTTAATGATGTCCTCCCGTCCAGGCCCCTTCATTTATTGATGTACCCCGTCTAAGCCTCTTCATGTAATGATGTCCCCCATTGAGGACCCTTTCATTTAATGATTCCCCCTTTCCAAGCCCCTTCATTTAAGGATGTCCCCCACCCAGACCCCTTTATTTAATGATGTCCCCTGCCCGGGCCCTTTCATTTAATAATGTACCTTGTTCGGAGGTCCTCTCCAACGCATTAAAAAAAAAGATTCTTCTTTCCTTTCCCGATTTCCAGGGTGTCCCCTCCCTACTCTCTCACAGCCGTAAAAGGGGGTGGGTGCTACACATCAAAGTGACATCATGCACTGCCCACAAGGGGCGCGCCAACGTCAGCTGACGGCTTCTGATAGGCTGGCGGCCTGTATAGCCATTTCGGTGCAGTGAGCTAATGGCTTTCTGTGCCATATTGTGACCTGGCGCTGGCCCGCCAATGCCCTCAAACAATAGCCCTGGCGTCGGCAGGGCCCTTTTGTCATGGACCCTGCAGACACTTCTCTAAAGTAAACACCATTGAAATTCCAACAGTCCGATCCTTCTCTCCCTCATTTGTCGGGGGAGAACCGGTAGATCCCCATCCATATCAGATTGTCCGGTCCTGACACAACCATCGGATTGGGCAGACTTTTGTCTAGTGTTTATGGGGGTCTTATGTCTCAGACCTAATGCAGTCCCAGGAGACATCCATAACAAGAAAAAAAAAAAACATAAAAATTTAAAATGGATAGGTATAAAATCACACACAAAAAGGCCACTTGAGGAAACATTGGCATCATTGACTTTTTCGCAGTCCGAGTTCACCACGTGCCAATAGTCCCCGCACACTCGTCCTTTTCATCGCCAGTCTTGTTAGTAATCTCACTGATTTTGCAGTCAATTATCCCAGCGGGAGACGAATACATCTCCACCTCGGCAGGAGGATGACTATTGTTCTACAAAGTGCCGAGTCCCCAGGACCGAGCCATATGGGACGGAGACTTCTGCTGAGCCAGATGGGACTGTTCAGACATTGCTCATCTTTAAAGAGCAGTTGCCAGCGCACAAATCAATGATGTCGATGGCCGGGATGTTCTGTAACTTCTCTGATTCCCAAACAGGGTCAATAGACAATCGAAGAAGTGAATAAAGTAAATAGGGAAGAAAAAGCCATTAGCAATTTTTTTTATTATATTTAATTTTTTTTAATTGTTCGGAGAAATAATCCCTTAATCCGACGTAATCTGCAGCCAAATCTGACTGAGTAAAATGACATGGCAAACACTGGAGGAAAACACTGCCCCGATATATTTACCACCGTGCCAATTTTAATTTTACTTTTTAAACATTTATTTACTTTCTTAAATCTCTGGCGTAAGATCCAAAATTAATACATTTCCGATTAAACTTTATCTGTTACGTCTGACGTCTTTCACTATTTTGTTGTCTCCTTATATCAATTTTTAGTAACTTTCTCTTTAAAGTGTCTTTAAAGAGTTAGAGGTATGGGTTTGTGACTTTAAGTGGTTGTCTACTTTTGAGGACATTTTTTTTTTACTTAACTGCATGTATTTGGGGGTAAATATAATTTTTGCAATTGGGTTCCATTAAGAATGTTCCACCTTTTGCCTTCTGTGTGGCACTGTCTATTGCTGACTGCAGAATGAGTTAACTGAGAATCCATCAGTGAGCTCATTCCAATAGCCTTACTAGAAAGTTTGTTGATCTCTTCTCTGGCTTTGTTTTGGCACCTCTTAGCTGATTTATAACCACATCAAAGTTCAATATGTAGGAAAACATAAAGCCTGTAAAAGT
This sequence comes from Phyllobates terribilis, assembly GCF_046119375.1. NCBI lineage: Eukaryota > Metazoa > Chordata > Amphibia > Anura > Dendrobatidae > Phyllobates > Phyllobates terribilis. Next base: position 753,931,309 of record NW_027362764.1, read on the forward strand.
CAAACGGTAAAATATTATTAATAAAATCCAATTGAAAAAATTATTTTTAGCCCTAAATATATGCGTTTTAGAAAAAGAAAAAAAAGGTGGATAACCCCTTTAGTTACTAGATAACTGTTAGCCCACCAGCTACCTGTGGCATATATGCATATGCTCTGTTTGGCCGAGCATCTATTTGCTTTTAATGGGGAGAGTGGAGTCAGCTACTGTCAGACAGCTTTGCCAGTGGCTTATCTTCCAGGGAAACAAAAGCATTGGGGAAATGGGTTTCTACAATCATAATTCTTCTTTCTACCGGCATCAGCTATCAGGGAAGATTTGAGATGCCCCCCTGCACATTAGATGGTGGGTTTGGCTGAATTTTATCTTAAATCAGAGTTTATAAGGTGAAATAATTGCTGTGATGACCGTTTCATAATTCTTAAGGTTGAAACAACTCATAAGTTCACCAAGTTCTACCTATAAGCCTCACGAGATGATCTAGTGGAAGGCAAAAACCCCACGAGACAGCTGCCAATTGCCCCAAATTAGGGGAAAAATTGCTTTCCAACTACCAAATCTGGCAATCAGAATAACTCCTGGATTATCGTCCCATCTCCAAAAAATCCAGTACCCACAACCTGGAAACTGATATTGTAGAAAAGTATTCGGGTCTTGATCCAATAATTGACCTGCACAACACAGAGGTCCAAATTCTCACTGCTCTTACAGTAAAGAATCTCCCTCTGTGATAATGGTAAAGCCTTCTGTAGATGATGCCCCCTTCTCATGACTGCAAACCTAGATATAAAAAGATCGAGCTGGACAAGGGTGGAAAATCTAGTGGAAATTGAAGCTGACATTGTTAGTTGAGTCTGTTAGCTACTTTATGTCCAACAAACCAATAACGGCAGCAGTAAGGTTGCAGAAAATAAAATTCTAAAATACCTCCTTGGCCTGATTGGCAAGAAATCCAGTTTTTAATGCACACCTAGTTTGCAAGTGCTCTTTGGCCAATTCAAGTGCTTCAGTTCTCCTTGCAAAACCATGACTTGCGCTGTCCTCTTGGTCTTGATTGATTGCTTCAGCCACGTCCTATGTTCTATTCTCGTGAAGACACGTGCGGGATCTCTAGAAAAATTTATCTATCCTGTCGCCCAAAGTAGAGAGAGCACCAAACTTCATATTTGAGAAGAAGGTCCAACTGAAGATATTGATATTTCTACTCTTCCAATGAGACAATACAATTGATAGCAACAAGCTTAGATGGAATGAAGAACCTATTACAGAGTGTCAAGATGGAAAGCTCGAACATGGGACTGCTACTCATCACAAAGAAGACAAAGATATTAACCACTGCCAGGTACGACCGGGACACATTTGAGATGGACGGTGACAAACTGGAAGTTGTAAAGGACTTCAACCTACTCGGATCAATGATCACTCAAGATGCTGCTATGACACCGTAAGTCAATAGGAGAATAGCTATGAGCAAATCAACAATGAAGTCACTGGACAAAGTCTTCAAATTGAGGAACATTTCACTGGTGATGAAGACACGACTCATACATAGTCTGGTCTTTTCTGTAGTAACATATGGGTGCGAAACCTGGACTATAAAGAAAGAAGACAGAAGAAGAATCGACGCCTTCGAAATGTGATGCTGGAGAAGGATGTTATCAATACCATGGATGGCAAGAAGAACAAACAAATCGATTTTGGAACAAATCAAGCCAGACATGTCTCTCGAAGCAAGGATCACCAAGCTAAGACTTGCCTACTTTGAACACATCATACGAAGAGAGCAATCACTGGAGAAGAACATCATGGTGGGAAGAATAGAAGGAACAAGGCGAAGAGGAAGACCAGGAACCTGATGGCTTGATACTATCAAGATAATGGCGGAGAAGACTCTGATGGACCTATCTAGTCTTGCACAAGATCGATCTTCCTGTAAATCATTCATCCATCAAGTTGTCATGGCTCTTTTGATGTGTAATTGTGTCTTTGAACACTTATGAGAAAAAAATTGTGCAGAAATTTCCAGAAAATGTCCCAACATTTTTTTTTTTGCAGCCTAAACTTTATGGATCTGTGCGATGTTTTAGGCTCAAAAATAAGGGTTAACATAGCGATTGTCCCTACATTCAGTGGCACCAAACCCCACAAAACAGGATTCTGGCGTATGTGCCGACAGGGCCATTGACTATAATGATGCAGAAGGAGTCACAGTGTGCTCTGTCGGGCATCATTTTTGGTCGTATATTCTTTTTGGAAGCAGTCAGCAAGATGTAGTTGATCATTATGGTCAATGGCCCCATCGGTTCCTAATGAATGAACAGGGAACTATTGTTTTATAGTAAAAACTGGGCCATGCCGTCAGAGTTTCTGCTGTCCCTGTGATTGTCCATGTCCCAGTGTTTACCAATGTCCTCCTATATGTAGGGTCAAGCCGCACGGATAAAGCACATTTCTGCTCCGCATCCACAATTAGCTCCTACATTTCCTATTCTGTCAGCATCTATTGACTAGAGGGAAGAAAGTGCAAATCAGGAGAAGTGAGTCAGTAAATGCAGAACCGTCTAATGACCCCGAGACAAAGATACAGACGCTCTGATAAAGCTCAAGCATCGATTACATGACGGCCATTGTCCTCCGCGCAGGAGAAAGATATTCGAGGAAATTACATCTCCATTGTTCTCATGAAATCACAGCTTGCTTGTCAAAACTTCAGGAAGAAGGAGGCGACTGGTTTCCAGAGGAAAGCCAATTCATATTTCAGTCCATTTCCTTGGCTTTGTAGGTAACTGAGACTGTGGTTCCACAATCAGTTTATTCTCCAATCGTCATGTACATGGTTTCCTTTTGGCTTGTGAAGGGCATGAAAAATTGGTAATAAATTCCAATAGTCCGTCTGAATGTTTCTTACCTGTCCTGGATTCAGCGGGACAGTCCCAGATTTTGGAGGCTGTCCTGATGTCCCAAGAAGTCGGTGGCATGTCCTGCTTTCAATTGTATGTGGGCGAGAAGACTATGGGGGCATCATACTGTGTGGGAAGGGTGCTTGGGGCATCGTAATATGTGTGTGGGCATTGTGATGGAAATCATTGTGGATGGGCGCATAATTGTGTGTGAAAGGGAATCATACTGTGTGCATGGGCACTGTGGGGACATCATAATTTGTTGATGGGTACTTTGGAGCAGTATACTGATTGGGGGCTGTCTGGACACCATTGTGTGTAGGGCACTGTGGGGACATCCTGTCTGAGTGGGCACTTTGGGGAGATTATACTGTATGGGGCACTGTCTGGACATCATTGTATGTTCAGCACTGTGTGGACATCATACTGTGTAAGTGGGCATGTTGGGGGCATTATACTGCATTGAGGACTGTTGGGACACCATTGTGTGTTGGGCACAGTGGAGGCATCATACTTTGTGGGTGGGCACTTTGGGGTATTATACTGTTTGGAGGGATTGTCAGGACATAATTGTGTTGTGGGCACAGTGGAGGCATCATACTTTGTGGATGGGCACAGGGTGGTATTACATTTGTGTGGGGGCTTTCTCGGGACATTAGGTATCTTAATCCTTCAGCCAAAGAGAGCTCAATGATGGATTCACCAGTAACTCATTCTCCAGTCTGATATGTACTATGATACTTGGAGGCTGTAGAAGCCAAAATGTTTAATGAGACCCTATTGGAAAAATGCCTTTTAGCCAAAAATACATTCATTTAAGACAAAAAAAATCATTTGCCAAACAAGATACCCCAGTTTGCATCAACCGAAGACCAGACAATGAGTATACTCTACAGGTCAGTGATTGTTTCCAGCCTTTAGCTGCTTGTTGTTCTTGCTGTATTGGGTCATTTCCTCCACGTTCCTCCACTGCTGAGCGCTCAGCTGATACCTTCTGTCCAGCGTCTATAACAAGGCCAGGATCACTTTCCTGAGCTCCTGCCTCCCACTGTTTACTCCGAGCTGTAACAAAGAACAGGATGGAAGCCGGTTTCCGATAAGCAGAGACTCTACACCAGGTCATGGCCTTGAACTAAACTGAAGGGGAAATGTGAGGTCGTGGATTAATGAAGCTGCTATTTAAAGGATATGATCAAAGTTTTGGGCTCTATGAAAGCTCTGACGCTGCATTGCTCCGCTATAAACACTAGGGGTGGTATTTGCACGGACATCACCAAATTTTTAGCCAATTGACTAGTGTGACGCCTCTACTCGAAAGCCCCTTTTTACCCTGGGAGATGGGGGACTCGGAGTCGGGTCCTGTGATGGAGAGATGGGGTGCAGCCGTGGCCCGGACCCGACCCGTGCCCAGGGCCGTCACAATTAAAAGGATGGAGTGGGCTTATCCGGGTTGAGTGGCTGATTCCGACTACGCCACCTGTGGCACCTGGTGAAGGCCACCAGTGCCGCTGCAGTCCGCTGAGGCCTGGTGGTATAGCGGCCAACATTGTTACTACTCCCCACAGGTGGAGCAGGGCATCAGGGCAGGGAGACAGGATGACAGGGGTAGTAGTAGAGGAGTACGGGTGCCGCGTCGTGCGGTGTAGCGCAGAATAAACAGTCCGGAGGCCATAGGGGTGAACTTCCAAGGCTTTACTCACATTAGAGATGGCAGAAGGAAGGCGACTCCCTGCTCCCCGCGGAGTCCTGCGGTCACCAGGGACGGGGGTCCGACTACCTCTGAGCAAGTCCAACATTCAATCAGGACCCTGCACCAGAGAGTTCCTGAACTACAGACCGTATCCTTTCCTGTCTGTGTGTGTAGAGAGGCCGGGTCTCCCTCTGAACTCCTCTCAGAAAAAGGGCACGGGTGGCAGCTCCGCTCTTTCCGATACCCGGTGGGATCCTCAGGGCCTACAGGGCTTTCCCGACCAGGACATGGAGTAGCAAGGTTGGGTGTTGGGGGCCGGTACCCCTCTTGCAGCCGGACTCCCTCTGAATATATCAGGTGGTGAGGACAGGTGGCGTACACCGTTCCGTCTGCATCCTCCCTGGGATCCATTTGCTGTGGAGCTACACTCTTAAGATCCGGGCCTTCTTGGTTGTGGTCCTTGACCGGGTTGAGACATTCCTTGCCTACAACCTGCCCCTCGACCCAAGGCTAAGGTGCGAGGGCTGTGTCTCCATCCGCAGGTCCACACAGGATCCACGTTCAGGGTGGGAGATCACAGTAACGGACGGCCCAATGGACTTGACTAACAAGAACTAGGCTCAAAAAGGACTGAACCACGAGCCAAGATGGCTTTTTATTAAATATGAAATTTACAGTGTCACTAGTTTGTGGGTCCTCCACCCTCACCCACTAACTGGTTCCCCTAACTCTTGGTTCCCCAGTCAACCTGTAACCAGGAGGGCAGCACCTAGTGCATTCTAGCGCCCTCTGGTGGAAAAAATTTGGTGTTGGATGTGGAGGTTGGGTCCTGACCAACACACTGTTCTTACCTCAGAGGAGGAACACTACACTCCATTAGAGAAGTGCAGCATCCCTGTGGCGGTCGAACCCTCAGGGGCACCACACTAGAGTTGTGCAAAAAGATTTGAAGTCATTTGGCCATGTCGGTAGTCTGTGGCCGCTGGACCAGAGCCCTGTGAACCAACTCCTACCTACCGGGATCCTTGGCACATCTTCTGATTAGCATGTGTTTCACGCATGCCGCTAGGTTCAGATAGGGCGAGACGGGTTTCATGAATTCTTTGGAATCCTGGGGGAGCCGTTACTCAGGGCGACCATAGACCATAGGCTGCAGCTTCTCTCAGGCACACGATAGATTCAATTGCTGACCAGACACATCTGACAAGAGTCTTTTTCAACAGTTTAACAGTGGAATTTAATCTGAAGCACGGCCAGTGCAATTCAGGGATATTACAGCAACAATCTTCATTACAGTACAGTCTGAGTTTCTTGAGCAACTGGCTCCAGTAGCAATACAGTAGTTTCTTCACAAGGCACAGTATTACAGTCTCTTCAGTAGCATAATTCAGCATAGATTAGATCTCTTAGCAGCACACTTCTATGCATACACAACCACAGGCCTTTCCTTCACAAGGACATAATAGTGCCCACCATTCTTTATCCTGCATGGAGATGGAGGGGGAGAGGGTTTGATGAGGGAGATGATCCCTGTGACATGATTCCTTCCAGTCCTTATCTTCCTGCCTGATAATACTCTGCACTGTTAGTTTAGGGAGTTCATCTGACCTGTGTTTCGCTTCTCTCCTGATCTGAATCCTGTTCAGTTGCCTTCTGTCAGATCCAGATAACATACTACCTTTCTCTTCGGCTTCAGCCAGACTACAATAACAAGTTCCCCACAATCCCCCTGGGGCTCTGCTAAAAAACTCCCTGTCTCCTGTGACTGTGTTAACCCCTCTAGTTGCTGGATGCTTCTGAAGCACAACACTTCCTGTCTCCTGTGCTTGTGTTATTTGTAATAGTTGCTGGATCCTTTTGAAGCAACAGCACTACTTCTGCATGTCACACATGTCAATTGTTACGGTGCTGCTAAAAGGCGCTGGAGTGCCGTAGGTAAGAAGAGGTCTGCAGGGATTTGGTCCGGCAGCCACGGACTGCTCTTCGATTTGGGCCCACTGTAAAAAAATAGTTTCAGATTCAAGTCATTTTGGTATTACCAGGATGCAGCTCTCACACAAGGTGTGGGAAAGACTAGTGCAACACAAAGGGAAGAGGGAAAGGGAGCCCAGACACTAGGGAAAGGGGGACGTGGAGACCTCCTAGGTAGATCTAATCTCACCCTGTCTCCACTAACATATCTATATTGGTTCTTAACCAATCGCCACGCAAACCTCACCCTGTCTTTCCCTGGCGTTAAGCCATGGCTAGGGAAGGAAGGGGACGAGCGCAAGTTGATCCCCACTGAGAGCTAAGGACAACAAAGGAGGAACAGACAAGGGAAGATAGCTTAGCTTTTAGTCGACTTCAGAGAGATGAACACCTGTACTCACAGCTCCAAAGAGGAAGAAGTAATGCACTTGCTCTGAGCCTTCACAAGGGTTAAATGTGAGTATTGCCGGCACCTCCCTCTGGCACACAGCACGTATTTATACACCCAGGCCAAGGTGTTAATTAGCCAGAGGAAGGAAGTCACTGGGTCCTAGAGAGACAACTGCTAAGAAGTTGTCTGTAATGCCAAATGAAGAGATCTCCTGCAACCAACTGCAGGGTGACTGTCTGTCACTTCTGACACACCCATGACAGCAGCAAACCCAATAATAAATATGGCGGCAAAACTGGTGCAAAATACTGATGAGACAATCACTCACAACCTACCAGTTCATGGAGGGGGTGATTGCTTAGTATTAGAATTGTACACAAGAAGGCTTGTATAGGGCGCTGGTCACACTGCCTATTAGTGACGCCCATACTATTAGATTAGGCGGGCTGCCCGGTACTATATAAGTGCACCCCATGAGGACAGACACCCTAGTTTACAATGCCAGCACTGATGGGCCTTGCTTCATCCTGGAATAAAAATACCCACGCTCCGTAATGGCAGCGTTTTGGATGCCGCTCACCTACGCTGCATCCAAAACTCAGCGCTCTACATTAGAAGCACAGTGGATGGATTTATAGAAATCCCACGCCCACTGTGCTTCTGTTCGACGCTGCGTAAACTCGCCAGCGGCGGGGATTTACACACCGTAGCACATCAATTTCTGTTGCTGAGACGTTGGTCTCCACTATGAAATATTCCATAGAATCAAATTGGATGCGGTAACTCCACATGGTTCAGTGAACACATTCGGATTTACCTGCGTGATTAGAACGCAGCGCATTGGACGCAGCGAGAATACGCTGCGTCCAAAGTGCTGCTGTTCCTGATCATGGTAATGTAGCCTAAAATTATTAAAAATAAAAAGCAATTCAATTTTTCTTAGTTTCTACTCAGGTCTTGAACTCACAACCTTCACATTACAGACAGGCGGGAGCCTTAGTGTGTTGAGTCACATGCTCCAGTAGTATCATGAGAAGGATTTCATGTACTTGATCTGTACTGCAGACTATGACTAGGCTGATAGAACTGATAGGAATACATTGCTGTGTACAATGTATGGATTTTTATTCCACAGGGAGAATATGGGTATGTGCCCATGATGCGTACCAGCCTGTGGCCCCGACACTATGGAATAGCCGCTGGCGGCTTCCACTCATTATGCAAATTAGCAGCACCATTTTAATTCGTTTTTTCACCTGAGGACTTTTGTCATAGATATTAGGTCTATGGAAAAAGCCCGCATGCGGACCCGCAAGAGACATTGATATGCTGCGGTCTGGAAAGACGTGTCACGTCAATTTCCACGGGTGTACGGAGATGCATAGTGGGCGTGGGATTTCTAGAAACCCATCCACTATGCTGAAACATCTGGACGCTGCGGGTTTCACGCTGCATAAACCAGTAGCGGCTCCGGATCGTGTGCACATACCCAAAGAGACTTTTTCATCTTATAAAATTACTAAAAAAATAATAATGAAATACACTTAAAAATGAAAAAAAAGTTATTTTTAATGCGTTTATTTTTAAAAAATAAACATCACAAATCAGCAAATAACAAGGACATATTTGGTGTTCCTGTAATCAGAACGATCCGCACAACACAGCGATCAGATTATTTACAGGGAACGGTGAAGGATGAAAAAACAATGGCGTAATTTATATTTTTCTTCATTAAATCCATAAAAATGTAATAAAACTGTAATGTTGAGGTCATGTTCACACGTAGCGTAAATGCTGCATTCTTTTTGCTGCTTTTTTTCTGCAGGGTCCGCACCGCACGACACAATACACAATCTCCTCTGATTATGGCGTCTTTCCTGTGCTTCTTTTATGCGTTTTCTCGCTTATTTGATGCGATTTTGGAGCTGAAATGAAGCAGAATTTTTAACACTTTTTAACAGTACAGAAAAGCTTTGATTCTTATTGTGGAGTTTGGTGTGGATCCTGCAGAAAACAAAAAACACAGTATTTCTGCACTGTGTGAACACGGCCTTACAGACACAAAAAGCCGGATGTTGTATAGTGACGCTACATAAAGAACACTGTATAGTGTAAACAAAAAACACAGTATTTCTGCACTGTGTGAACATGGTCTTACAGACACAAAAAGCCGGATGTTGTATAGTGACGCTACATAAAGAACGCTGTATAGTGTAAACAAAAAACACAGTATTTCTGCACTGTGTGAACACGGCCTTACAGACACAAAAATCCAGATGTTGTATAGTGACGCTACAAAAAATTATTTCAGAGGCAGTTAGTCAGGGCAGGAGTCAGGTAACCAACACTTTGACCACTTACTCTATTTTAACTATGTTTCTGTTAGCTCTCACTTTTTCCTCTATAGTCCTCCACTTTCTAATAACCCCTCAAATCCCTACACCTAGTAAGAAACTCTTCATCTCTCCCTCCATCCGCCCCATTCATCTCACCTCCTCCTCCGAATTATTCCTCAACATTCAATCCTGGATCTCCAAACACAGACAGCCACCTCATGCTCTCTCTTGCTCCCACCTGCTAACACTTTCCCTGCTCCTCCTCACTGCTGGAGATATCTCTCCAAATCCTGGTCCTCCTCGCCATATCCCCACAGTTACTTCTACCTCCTATCCACGACCTTCCACAAACTGTCGCAACCCTTCTAACCTCATACCCATCTAACTAATCCCCACTTCCTTAGTTGCTCTAACAGGAGCTCTATGGAACACTCGCTCCGTCTGCAACAAACTTTCCTACATCCACGACCTTTTCATTACTAACAAACTTTCCTTCCTCGCCATTACCGAAACCTGGCTCACCCCCTCTGACACAGCCTCCCCAGCTGCACTTTCATATGGCGGATTCCACCTTTCCCACACCCCCCGCCCCAATGGCAAACATGGCGGAGGCGTAGGTTTTCTCCTGTCAGATACCTGCGCTTTCACCCAAATATCACTGCCACCTTCTGTTACACTCCCCTCTTTTGAGGTGCACTGTGTGCGCATCTATTTCCCCTCTGACCTCCAACTGGCCCTCATTTACCAACCCCCAGGGCTAGCCACCACTTTCTTAGACCACTTCACCACCTGGCTGCTTCACTTCCTTTCCACTGACATCACCACTATCATAATGGGTGACTTCAACATCCCCATTGACACTTCCCACTCGTCTGTCTCTAGGCTCCTATCCCTCACTTCCTCCTTCGGCCTCGCTCAATGGTCTTCTGCAGCTACTCATAAAGATGGCCACACACTGGACCTCATCTTCACCCGCCTATCCATCAACGTCAATGGCTGTTCACTCTCCCCAGTCCCACAAGCTCGCTGCCTTGGGGTAACCCTGGCCTCTGATCTCTCCTTCAAACCACATATCCAAGCCCTTTCCACTTCCTGCCGACTCCAACTCAAAAATATCTCCCGGATCCGCACATTCCTCAACCATGAATCTGCAAAAACACTAGTGCACGCCCTCATCATCTCCCGCCTTGACTACTGCAACCTCCTGCTCTATGGCCTCCCTTCCAACACTCTCGCACCCCTCCAATCCATCCTAAACTCTGCTGCTCGACTAATCTACCTGTCCCCCCGCTATTCCCCAGCCTCCCCCCTCTGTCAATCCCTTCACTGGCTCCCCATTGCCCAGAGAATCCAGTTCAAAACCCTAACCACGGCATACAAAGCCATCCACAACCTGTCTCCCCCATACATCTGCGACCTAGTCTCCCGGTACTTACCTGCACGCAACCTCCGATCCTCACAAGATCTCCTTCTCTACTCCCCTCTTATCACCTCTTCCCACAATTGCATACAAGATTTCTCCTGTGCATCGCCCCCACTCTGGAACTCTGTACCCCAACACATCAGACTCTCGCCTACCATGGAAGCCTTCAAAAGAAACCTGAAGACCTGCCTCTTCCGACAAGCCTACAACCTGCAGTAACCACCGCTCCACCACATTACTGCATGACCTCCTCTACCCTCACCTACTGTATTCTCACCCATCCCTTATAGACTGTGAGCCCTCGCGGGCAGGGTCCTCGCTCCTCCCGCACCAGTCGATGACTTGTTTTGTTAAGATTATGTAAATGTTTTTGCTATGTATATCCCTATCACATGTAAAGCGCCATGGAATAAATGGCGCTATAATAATAAATAATAATAATAAAGATGAGAAAATTCTGGCGGCTCCGACTGTGAATGAAGGAACAAAAAATAATCCACAACTAGAGATGAGCAGGACGCACTCCAGTCCCAATTGTCACGGATACAACTGTCAGTCCTGGATTTAGGTCTACGCCCTGCAGTCTCGGGCGTCTGCTGAATGCCCCTCATTACCAGCACCCGTCTGACAACTCCTCCTGCCAGGGGAGAAAGAAATGGTAAATGGGCATGGATTGGGGTGTGGCCAGGGAAATGGCCAAAATTTGCCGCGGCACGCTATGATGTGTCCCTCTGTTCTTAAAAAGTTGGGAGGTATGGGCACTGTATGGATAACACTGTGACTGGCACTGTACGGAGCACACTGTGACTGGTACTGTATGGAGCACACTGTAACTGGCACTGTATGGAGCACACTGTGGCTGGCACTGTATGGAGCACACTGGGGCTGGCACTGTATGGAGCACACTGTGACTGGCACTGTATGGAGCACAATGTGACTGGCACATTATGGAGCACACTGTGACTGGCACTGTATGGAGCACAATGTGACTGGCACGGTATGGAGCACACTGTGACTGGCACGGTATGGAGCACACTGAATGGTACTGTATGGAGCACACTGTGACTGGCACTGTATGGAGCACACTGTGACTGGTACTGTATGGTGCACACTATGGCTGGCACTGTATGGAGCACACTGTAGCTGGTACTGAATGGAGCACACTGTGACTGGCACTGTATGGAGCACACTGTGACTGGCACTGTATGGTGCACACTTTAGCTGGCACTGTATGGTGCACACTGTGGCTGGCACTGTATGGATCACACTGTAGCTGGTACTGAATGGAGCACACTGTGCTGGCACTGTATGGAGCACACTGTGGCTGGCACTGTATGGAGCACAATGTGACTGGCACTGTATGGAGCACACTGATTGGTACTGTATGGAGCACACTGTGACTGGCACTGTATGGAGCACACTGTGACTGGCACTATATGGTGCACACTGTGGCTAGCACTGTATGGAGCACACTGTAGCTGGTACTGAATGGAGCACACTGTGGCTGGCACTGTATGGAGCACACTGACTCGCACTGTATGGAGCACACTGTGACTGGCATTGTATGGAGCACACTCTGGCTGGCACTGTATGGAACACCCTGTGGCTGGCACTGTATGGAGCACACTGTGGCTGGCACTGCATGGAGCACACTGTGGCTGGCACTGTATGGAGGACACTTTGGCTGGCACTGTATGGAGCCCACTGTGGCTGGCACTGTATGGAGCACACTTTGGCTGGCACTGTATTGAGCACACTTTGGCTGGCACTGTATGGAGCACACTTTGGCTGGCACTGTATGGAGCACACTTTGGCCGACACTGTATGGAGCACACTGTGGCTGGCACTGCATGGAACACCCTGTGGCTGGCAATGTATGGAGCACACTGTGACTGGCACTCTATGGTGCACACTGTGACTGGAACTGTATGGAGCACAATGTGGCTGGCACTGTATGGAGCACACTGTGGCTGGCACTGTATGGAGGACACTGTGGCTGGCACTGTATGGAGGACACTGTGGCTGGCACTGTATGGAGCACACTGTGGCTGGCACTGTATGGAGCATACTGGTCCGGTACTGTATGGAGAACACTGTGGCTGGCACTGCATGGAGCACACTGTGACTGGCACTGTATGGAGCACACTGCTCCGCTACTCTATGGAGCACACTGTGGCTGGCGCTGTATGGAGCACACTGCTCTGGTACTCTTTGGAGCACACTGTGGCTGGCACTGTATGGAGCACACTGCTCCGGTACTCTATGGAGCACACTGTGGCTGGAACTGTATGGAGTACACTGTGGCTGGCACTGTATGGAGTACTCTGTCACTGGCACTGTATGGAGCCACTTCGGCTGGCACTGTATGGAGCACACTGTGGCTGGCACTGTATGGAGCACAGTGCTCTGGTACTCAATGGAGCACACTCTAGCTGGTACTGTATGGAGCACACTGTGGCTGGCACTGTATGGAGAACACTGTGGCTTGCACTGTATGGAGCATACTGGTCCGGTACTGTATGGAGCACACTGTGGCTGGCACTGCATGGAGCACACTGTGACTGGCACTGTATGGAGCACACTGCTACGGTACTCTATGGAGCACACTGTGGCTGGCACTGTATGAAGCACACTGCTCCGGTACTCTATGGAGCACACTGTGGCTGGCACTGTATGAAGCACACTGCTCCAGTACTAAATGGAGCATACTGTGGCTGGAACTGTATGGAACACCCTGTGGCTGGCACTGTTTGGCGCACACTGTGGCTGGCACTGTATGGATTCCACTGTGGCTGGCACTGTATGGAGTCCACTGTGGCTGGCACTGTAAGCAGCACACTATGACTGGCACTGTATGGAGGCCACTGTGGCTGGCACTGCATGGAACACACTGTGGCTGGCAATGTATGGAGCACACTGTGACTGGCACTGTATGGTGCACACTGTGGCTGGAACTGTATGGAGCACAATGTGGCTGGCACCGTATGGAGCCCACTGTGGCTGGCACTGTATGGAGGACACTGTGGCTGGCACTGTATGGAGGACACTGTGGCTGGCACTGTATGGAGCACACTGTGGCTGGCACTGTATGGAGCATACTGGTCCGGTACTGTATGGAGCACACTGTGGCTGGCACTGCATGGAGCACACTGTGACTGGCACTGTATGGAGCACACTGCTCCGGTACTCTATGGAGCACACTGTGGCTAGCGCTGTATGGAGCACACTGCTCTGGTACTCTTTGGAGCACACTGTGGCTGGCACTGTATGGAGCACACTACTCCGGCACTCTATGGAGCACACTGTGGCTGGAACTGTATGGAGCACACTGTGGTTGGCACTGTATGGAGTACTCTGTGACTGGCACTGTATGGAGCACACTGTGGCTGGCACTGTATGGAGCATACTGGTCCGGTACTGTATAGAGCACACTGTGGCTGGCACTGTATGGAGCACACTGTGACTGGCACTGTATGGAGCACACTGTGACTGGCACTGTATGGAGAACACTGTGGCTGGCACTGTATGGAGCACACTGTGGCCGGCACTGTATGGAGCACACTGTGGCTGGCACTGTATGGAGCACACTCTGACTGGCACTGTATGGAGCACACTCTGACTGGCACTGTATGGAGCACACTGTGGTTGGCACTGTATGGAGCACACTTTGGCTGGCACTGTTTGGAGCACACTTTGGCTGGCACTGTATGGAGCACACTGTGGCTGGCACTGTATGGTGCACACTGTGGCTGGCACTGTATGGAGCACACTTTGTCTGGCACTGTATGGAGCACACTTTGGCTGGCACTGTATGGAGCACACTGTGGCTGGCACTGTATGGTGCACACTGTGGCTGGCACTGTATGGAGCACACTTTGGCTGACACTGTATGGAGCACACTGGCTGGCACTGTATGGAGCACACTTTGGCTGACACTGTATGGAGCACACTGTGGCTGGCACTGTATGGTGCACACTGTGACTGGCACTGTATGGTGTACACTGTGGCTGGCACTGTATGGAGCACACTTTGGCTGGCACTGTATGGAGCACACTTTGGCTGGCACTGTATGGAGCACACTGTGGCTGGCACTGTATGAAGCACACTTCGGCTGGCACTGTATGGAGCACACTTTGGCTGGCACTGTATGGAGCACACTGTGGCTGGCATTGTATGGAGCACACTTTGGCTGGCACTGTATGGAGCACACTTTGGCTGGCACTGTATGGAGCACACTGTGGCTGGCACTGTATGGAGCACACTTTGGCTGGCACTGTATGGAGCACACTTTTGCTGGCACTGTATGGAGCACACTTTGGCTGGCACTGTATGGTGCACACTGTGACTGGCACTGTATGGTGCACACTGTGGCTGGGACTGTATGGAGCACACTTTGGCTGGCACTGTATAGAGCACAGTGTGGCTGGCACTGTATGGAGCACACTTCGGCTGGCACTGTATGGAGCACACTGTGACTGGCACTGTATAGAGCACACTGTGACTGGCACTATATGGAGCACACTTTGGCTGGCACTGTTTGGAGCACACTTTTGCTGGCACTGTATGGAGCACACTGTGGCTGGCACTGTATGGTGCACACTGTGGCTGGCACTGTATGGAGCACACTTTGGCTGGCACTGTATGGAGCACACTTTGGCCGACATTGTATGGAGCACACTGTGGCCGGCACTGTATGGTGCACACTGTGGCTGGCACTGTATGGAGCACACTTTGGCTGGCACTTTATGGAGCACACTTTGGCTGGCACTGTATGGAGCACACTGTGACTGGCACTGTATGGTGTACACTGTGGCTGGCACTGTATGGAGCACACTTTGGCTGGCACTGTATGGAGCACACTTTGGCTGGCACTGTATGGAGCACACTTTGGCTGGCACTGTATGGAGCACACTGTGGCTGGCACTGTATGGAGCACACTTTGGCTGGCACTGTATGGAGCACACTTTGGCTGGCACTGTATGGAGAACACTTTGGCTGACACTGTATGGAGCACACTGTGGCTGGCACTGTATGGTGCACACTGTGGCTGGCACTGTATGGAGCACACTTTGGCTGGCACTTTATGGAGCACACTTTGGCTGGCACTGTATGGAGCACACTGTGACTGGCACTGTATGGTGTACACTGTGGCTGGCACTGTATGGAGCACACTTTGGCTGGCACTGTATGGAGCACACTTTGGCTGGCAATGTATGGAGCACACTTTGGCTGGCACTGTATGGAGCACACTGTGGCTGGCACTGTATGGAGCACACTTTGGCTGGCACTGTATGGTGCACACTGTGACTGGCACTGTATGGTGCACACTGTGGCTGGCACTGTATGGAGCACACTTTGGCTGGCACTGTATGGAGCACAGTGTGGCTGGCACTGTATGGAGCACACTTCGGCTGGCACTGTATGGAGCACACTGTGACTGGCACTGTATAGAGCACACTGTGACTGGCACTGTATGGAGCACACTTTGGCTGGCACTGTTTGGAGCACACTTTGGCTGGCACTGTATGGAGCACACTGTGGCTGGCACTGTATGGTGCACACTGTGGCTGGCACTGTATGGAGCACACTTTGGCTGGCACTGTATGGAGCACACTTTGGCTGGCACTGTATGGAGCACACTGTGGCTGGCATTGTATGGTGCACACTGTGACTGGCACTGTATGGAGCACACTTTGGCTGGCACTTTATGGAGCACACTTTGGCTGGCACTGTATGGAGCACACTGTGATTGGCACTGTATGTTGTACACTCTGGCTGGCACTGTATGGAGCACACTTTGGCTGGCACTGTATGGAGCACACTTTGGCTGGCACTGTATGGAGCACACTTTGGCTGGCACTGTATGGAGCACACTGTGGCTGGCACTGTATGGAGCACACTTCGGCTGGCACTGTATGGAGCACACTTTGGCTGGCACTGTATGGAGCACACTGTGGCTGGCACTGTATGGAGCACACTTTGGCTGGCACTGTATGGAGCACACTTTGGCTGGCACTGTATGGAGCACACTGTGGCTGGCACTGTATGGAGCACACTTTGGCTGGCACTGTATGGAGCACACTTTGGCTGGCACTGTATGGAGCACACTGTGGCTGGCACTGTATGGAGCACACTTTGGCTGGCACTGTATGGTGCACACTGTGACTGGCACTGTATGGTGCACACTGTGGCTGGCACTGTATGGAGCACACTTTGGCTGGCACTGTATGGAGCACACTGTGACTGGCACTGTATAGAGCACACTGTGACTGGCACTGTATGGAGCACACTTTGGCTGGCACTGTATGGAGCACACTTTGGCTGGCACTGTATGGAGCACACTTCAGCTGGCATTGTATGAGGGCACACAGTACCCTGCCCTGTATAGGGTCACGCTATTTGTTAACTTTTGTGGTTACAATGTATTTTCTTTTATTAAAGTTTTATTTATTTCCAACCGATCAAAAAAACTAAAAATTGGTTGATTGAAATCCAAAAACTGGAAAGAAGTTCCCCTCTGCGGTAAGACTCCTTTTAGGACCTTGTCCAGCTCTCCGCTCTCAGCACCTTGGAGAGTGTCCGGTCCTTCCGAGGAGCTGGAGCTGCTGAATACTGTGAATTACATGGAGCGTTAAATATTTTATATTCACAGTTTACACAATTGTAAAAGACGGTTTATAAGGAGCCATTGTGACGAGTCTTCCTTTACTACTTGTAATAAAGGGGATCTTGCCGGAGGCATAAGTGGCAATTAGGACGCAGCCGCTTGTGGCTCATCGCAGTTCACAACCCAGGAGCGGAATAACAATCTTCTATACAAATCTCCATCTTTACATAGTCGTTTTTTTTAACTAAATGGGTTCACTAAGCTGTGCTGATTCCTATTATATATTTATAGCGTTTGCAGCTGCATTTTTCTGATACACAGATATGAATCCACTGCACAGATATAGAGTTAAAGGGAGTCAGCTTTATGCTATGTTCACACGTTGCGTTTTTGCTGTGTGCTTTTTTCCGCAGGCAAAACTTGCATTTTGGCAGTAAAAAAAGCAGCCTCAGCTCCAAAAAAGCAGGTTTTGCTGAGTTTTTTTGCTGCGTATTTATTCCCCCTTGTACATACTGATAAAAGTTTAGTGCCCCCCGCAAAAAAGATGATGCAACTTCCTTAAGGTTTTGGCACCAGTATTTTTGCTGTGTTTTTGCATTTACTCATTGCTTTCTATGGGTGGAAAAAACGCTGCAAAAACGCTGAACGAGGCGACATGCTGCAGTTTGCAAAAATGCAGCAGTTTTCCAAATCAGTAAGAAAAAAAAAACTGTGTGTGCATGAGATTTCTGAAATCCCATAGCTTTTGCATAAAAACAAACGTAGCAAAAACGCAACGCGTGAACATAGCCCTATGGTCACAACATAATTACAGTACTGGGTGGGGTATAAAAATGCAAAATAAAACATATATTTTTGGCAACATATAAACCCTTGATTGCAGAGAAAAAGTATTTTGACATTTTATGTAAATGAGCTGACAAGTGTTCCAAGGGCGGAGCCAGTCCTTCAAGTATTTCATCTAACTCCACCCCCTTTGCCTTGATTGATGTCTCTACAGCTCTTGTATGCTTGTGCCTGCCTAGGAACAGATAGCACATGGCCAAAATTTAGCCACTTACAACAGTGTCGTAATTAAGCTATAGAGGTATCAATCAAGTCCAAGGGGAGGTGTCAGATTTATGGCAAAATTGGGACAACCCTCAAAGTACTTGTCATCTCCAATACACAAAGCTTTGAAGTTCATTTTCACTGCAGGTAAAAGTCTACTGATGGATTCCATTCAAATTATACAACTCGATGCTTCCAGTCACCACTAGAGGGAGCTAAGAAGTTGACTGCACCCTGTATTATTACTAAGTTCAATGGATATCTTGTAGGCAGTGAGCTCCTAAGCTCCTTCTGGTGGTGACTTCAGGTAGCCAGAATGTTTTTATTTATAAACTGTATACACCTTTGCACTATTTTTTTTATTATTATTCATTTGCTTCCTAAATGCAAACTTGGTCAACTTTCTAGATAGTTTTCATTAAAAAAAAAAAAATTTACTGCAGCAGAATGTCTATAAGTCCTCTATCTAGCTGCATCGTTTGCAAAAATTATACAACTCCATCCTGCTACTGGTTCTGACACGTGTCTGAATTCCCCTTCTCTCAGAGTTAGAGATAACAGAAGGGAGAGTTAAGATCTCAAGAATGGAGAGGGGGGAAAGCAAGTATAGCCTAGAAGAGGGCAGAAGAAAACAGGCTAAAAACAAGGAGAGCACAAAGAGATGAAATAAGTGCAGTATAGAAGCTGTGCTGATACATAATAAAAGCAAGTGAAGACAGCAGGACCCTTGAAACACTCAGACCTCACATGCAGCCTGTATTACTCAGAAAGACACTTAAGAGGAAAATCTGAAACTTGGATAAGAATGCAAACTGCATATAAGGGTAGGAAATCGTTGATATTAAGAACATAAAGAGACCAGAGGTCTCCACGGAGCCTTAATCTAATGATGTGATACCTTTATTGTATAGATTGTTACAGTGGCATTTAGTGTTTACTACAGATGAGCGATTTGATTCAATGTTAATCCAATTTATGGAGAAATTTTAGCAATTTGCTGAACATTTGTTGTTCGATTTATTGCTGCTATTTTACACACAGCAGAAGACTGCATGAGCCCTTAAAGGCTTATATGACCTTAGAGACAACTGTGTCGGCTTCCCCATATCACATTACATGATATAGCACAGACAATCAGGAGGGGCTATTATAGCCTGTATAAAAGCATAGACAGGGAATGAAGCAGCTATGTTACAGTGAATCAGGATAGTGAAACAACGTCACACCTCACAGCTTCTCTGTGTTTACGAAGCATTTTGGAAAAGTATTTTTTTCCAGAAATGTTTTTCTAAAGCCTAGTTTGTAGTGGATTCTATCAGGAGCTGCTACATAGAAATAATCTGCATTTTTTTCTTTACCAGGCATATTTCAAAACCTGAATCAGTATAAAGCCACAGTAATACGTTCAGTATTTGGTCAGTATTTTACATCAAGCCAAAATCAGGAGTGCAGGAATAAGAAGAAAAATATAAAAGTATAGAAACACGTCACCACTTCTGCATTTTTCACCCACTCTTTTTTTTGTCTTACAAATACTGATGAGAAATACTGACCAAATACTGAATGTGTGAACGAGGCCTAAAACATTCAAAAGATGGAACACATGAGTAGCAAAGTGGTTTTGCAATAGAAATGAATAGAAAGAGTCTTTTTGGCACAGTTCATAATTGGGCAAACATTCTGCACATTTTTAGTGATTTTTTTGCCAATCCTGCCAATTTTTACCAACTTTTTGAAATGCTGACCTGTCTATATACTCTCATGTGATCCTGTACTGACCTATCTGTATACTCTCATGTGATCTTGTACTGTCCTGTCTGTATCCTCTCGTTCAATCCCATCCTATCTTGTCTTTAGACTCTCATGTGATCCTGTACTGTCCTGTCTATATACTCTCATGTGATCCTGTACTGACCTGCTGTATACTCTCATGTGATCCTGTACTGACCTGTCTGTATACTCTCATGTGATCCTGTACTGACCTATCTGTATACTCTCATGTGATCCTGTACTGTCCTTTCTGTATCCCCTCATTCAATCCCATCCTATCTTGTCTGTAGACTCTCATGTGATCCTGTACTGTCCTGTCTATATACTCTCATGTGATCCTATACTGATCTGTCCGTATACTCTCATGCAATCTGTCAGGGAAATATTGAGTAATATTGAAAATATTATTTCTCCCTCTGAAGCCCCTCTCATCTCTCCCTTATCCATCTTTTGTCACAAGATGAGAGCTGAGAGCTCTGTCTGTATGCAATTAACGCATGCCTGAGAAGTGCCCTGTAAACAAATGCCAGCCAAGAAGTGCTACAACCTAATTAAAATGTGAGGGTCTTTCTCCCTGGCAGAAGCAGACGATGATTAGTCACAGGCTTGCAATCAATTTACATGTAGCTGTTGAAGCTTGCTTCCCAGAACGAAAAAGGGAAATTAATGAAGATCACCAGGACGCCTGGCACCGATACGAAATATGAAATAGCTCAAGTTCCATAATTCTAATAATAATGGGACCCATATAATGGCAGGGTCAGCCAAGGAACAAGATGCTTATTCTTTATAGCCGTAAGCCCCTCCGGGGAGCTGTAGCGCAAGAGCACCAGAATAACGGATCGCAGCTACGCCATGTGTGGTCTCTAAATGAAGGTAAAATCATAATAGAAAATATGGTATCACTTTTGGGCTTCTGAGATCAACCAGTGATAAGTTATCCCAAAAAAACAGATCTTTTAATAAAAATGGTAAGATCTCCCCTTAGGCATAAGAGAGTCCACGGAGGATACATGAGCATTCTTTGCCAGGAGTATATATTTAATATAACAATGAATCCTGTTCGATGACAGTCAAAGTGGAGTATCTCCCCTCCACCTATATTGAATCGTCTCTGCGAATGTATAGTAAGTTTCTTCTTTTATCCTGTTTTATTTATGTAACTGCATTTGTATTGTATTGTCCCCTTTTGTAAAATCTTGTATATTTTTCATAACACTGCCTCCCTTTTGAATTAAATATAAAATTTAATAGTTCTGTTTCTTTTGTCCTATAATCGTTCCCTCCCCTGAAGCCAAATATGCTACCAGAACGCAGGTGTCCGACCAGGCCTCTATTATATTTCAAATCTGGCCAGTGGTGGCATAGAATAAAAATAATTGGTCTATTGTGAAGGTGACAGTGACCGTACGGGGCGTATACACATATTCCATTCGTTGGAATCAAGAGGTGTGACGGCATACGCTCACTGGTCGCTTGTCGAATCCTAGTGAGTAGTCGGGACCGTTTGCTCGCGGATCCCTGACGAAATCCTGACAGAGTGACGGCAATGGTGAGATATTGTGTGACCTCCCCGGTGTCGTCTCTGTGGAACCCTTACACGATCCTATACTGTCTTGTCTGTCTATTCTCATGTGATCCTGTATTGTTATTATTATTATTAGTATTCAAACAGGACAGTAATAATAATATCAAGTGATCCTGTATTGTCCCGTCGGTATACTCTCAAGTGATCCAGTACTGTCCTGTCTGTATACACTCATGCGATCCTGTAATGTCCTGTATGTATACTCTCATGTAATCCTGTACTGTCCTGTCTGTATACTCTCATGTGATACTGTAATGTCCTGTCTGTATACTCTCATGTGATACTGTAATGTCCTGTCTGTATACTCTCATGTGATCCTGTACGGTCCTCTCTGTATACTCTCATGTGATCCTGTACTGTCCTCTCTGTATACTCTCATGTGATCCTATACTGTCCTGTCTGTATACTCTCATGTGATACTGTACTGTCCTATCTGTATACTCTTATGTGATCCTGTACTGTCCTATCTGTATACTCTTATGTGATCCTGTACTGTCCTGTCTGTACACTCTCATGTGATACTGTAATGTCCTGTCTGTATACTCTCATGTGATACTGTACTGTCCCATCTGTAAACTCTCAAGTTATCCTGTACTGTCCTGTCTGAATAGTCTCATGTGATACTGTACTGTCCCATCTGTAAACTCTCAAGGGATCCTGTACTGTCCTGTCTGTATACTCTCATGTAATTCTGTACTGTCCTGTCTATACTCTCATGTGATCCTGTACTGTCCTGTCTGTATACTCTCATGCGATCCTATACTGTCCTGTCTGTATACTCTCACGTGATAGTGTATTGCCCTGTCTGTATACTCGCATGTGATCCTGTACTGTCCTGTGTGTATAATCTCATGTGATCCTGTACTGTGTGTATACTCTCATGTGATCCTGTACTGTCCTGTCTGTATACTCGCATGCGATCCAATACTGTCCTGCCTGTATACTTTCATGTGATACTGTACTGTCCTGTCTGAATACTCTCATGTGATGCTGTACTGTCCTGTCTGCATACTCTCATGTGATCCAGTACTGTCCTGTCTGTATACTCTCATGCGATCCTATGCTGTCTTATCTGTATACTCTTATGTGATCCTGTACTGTCCTGTCTGTATACTCTCATGTGACACTGTAATGTCCTGTCTGTATACACTCATGCGATCCTGTAATGTCCTGTATGTATACTCTCATGTAATCCTGTACTGTCCTGTCTATATACTCTCATGTGATACTGTAATGTCCTGTCTGTATACTCTCATGTGATACTGTAATGTCCTGTCTGTATACTCTCATGTGATCCTGTACGGTCCTCTCTGTATACTCTCATGTGATCCTGTACTGTCCTCTCTGTATACTCTCATGTGATCTTGTACTGTCCTCTCTGTATACTCTCATGTGATCCTGTACTGTCCTCTCTGTATACTCTCATGTGATCCTATACTGTCCTGTCTGTATACTCTCATGTGATACTGTACTGTCCTATCTGTATACTCTTATGTGATCCTGTACTGTCCTATCTGTATACTCTTATGTGATCCTGTACTGTCCTGTCTGTACACTCTCATGTGATACTGTAATGTCCTGTCTGCATACTCTCATGTGATACTGTACTGTCCCATCTGTAAACTCTCAAGTGATCCTGTACTGTCCTGTCTGAATAGTCTCATGTGATACTGTACTGTCCCATCTGTAAACTCTCAAGGGATCCTGTACTGTCCTGTCTGTATACTCTCATGTAATTCTGTACTGTCCTGTCTATACTCTCATGTGATCCTGTACTGTCCTGTCTGTATACTCTCATGCGATCCTATACTGTCCTGTCTGTATACTCTCACGTGATAGTGTATTGCCCTGTCTGTATACTCGCATGTGATCCTGTACTGTCCTGTGTGTATACTCTCATGTGATCCTGTACTGTGTGTATACTCTCATGTGATCCTGTACTGTCCTGTCTGTATACTCGCATGCGATCCAATACTGTCCTGCCTGTATACTTTCATGTGATACTGTACTGTCCTGTCTGAATACTCTCATATGATGCTGTACTGTCCTGTCTGTATACTCTCATGTGATCCAGTACTGTCCTCTCTGTATACTCTCATGCGATCCTATGCTGTCTTATCTGTATACTCTTATGTGATCCTGTACTGTCCTGTCTGTATACTCTCATGTGATACTGTAATGTCCTGTCTGTATACTCTCATGTGATACTGTACTGTCCCATCTGTATACTCTCAAGAGATCCTGTTCTGTCCTGTCAGTATACACTTATGCGATCCTGTACTGTCCTGTCTGTATACTCTCATGTGATCTTGTACTGTCCTGTCTGTATACTCTCATGTGATCCTGTACTGTCCTGTCTGTATACTCTCATGCGACCCTATACTGTCCTGTCTGTATACTCTCATGTGATACTGTACTGTCCTGTCTGTATACACTCATGCGATCCTGTACTGTCCTGTCTGTATACTCTCATGTGATCTTGTACTGTCCTGTCTGTATACTCTCATGTGATCCTGTACTGTCCTGTCTGTATACTCTCATGTGACCCTATACTGTCCTGTCTGTATACTCTCATGTGATACTGTACTGCCCTGTCGGTATACTCTCATGTGATCCTGTACTGTCCTGTCTGTATACTCTCATGTGATCCTGTACTGTCCTCTCTGTATACTCGCATGTGATCCTATACTGTCCTGTCTCTATACTCTCATGTGATACTGTACTATCCTGTCTGTATACTCTCATGTGATCCTGTAATGTCCTGTCTGTATACTCTCATGCGATCCTATACTGTCTTATTTGTATACTCCCAAGCGATCCTGTAATGTCCTGTCTGTATACTCTCATGTGATCCTGTACTGTCCTGTCTGTATACTCTCATCCAATCCTATACTGTCCTGTCTGTATACTCTCATGTGATCCAGTACTGTCCTGTCTGTATACTCTCATGCGATCCTATGCTGTCTTATCTGTATACTCTTATGTGATCCTGTACTGTCCTGTCTGTATACTCTCATGTGATACTGTAATGTCCTGTCTGTATACTCTCATGTGATACTGTACTGTCCCATCTGTATACTCTCAAGAGATCCTGTTCTGTCCTGTCAGTATACACTTATGCGATCCTGTACTGTCCTGTCTGTATACTCTCATGTGATCTTGTACTGTCCTGTCTGTATACTCTCATGTGATCCTGTACTGTCCTGTCTGTATACTCTCATGCGACCCTATACTGTCCTGTCTGTATACTCTCATGTGATACTGTACTGTCCTGTCTGTATACACTCATGCGATCCTGTACTGTCCTGTCTGTATACTCTCATGTGATCTTGTACTGTCCTGTCTGTATACTCTCATGTGATCCTGTACTGTCCTGTCTGTATACTCTCATGTGACCCTATACTGTCCTGTCTGTATACTCTCATGTGATACTGTACTGCCCTGTCGGTATACTCTCATGTGATCCTGTACTGTCCTGTCTGTATACTCTCATGTGATCCTGTACTGTCCTCTCTGTATACTCGCATGTGATCCTATACTGTCCTGTCTCTATACTCTCATGTGATACTGTACTATCCTGTCTGTATACTCTCATGTGATCCTGTAATGTCCTGTCTGTATACTCTCATGCGATCCTATACTGTCTTATTTGTATACTCCCAAGCGATCCTGTAATGTCCTGTCTGTATACTCTCATGTGATCCTGTACTGTCCTGTCTGTATACTCTCATCCAATCCTATACTGTCCTGTCTGTATACTCTCATGCGATCCTGTACTGTCCTGTCTGTATACTCTCATGTGATCCTGTACTGTCCTGTTCTGTCTGTATACTTTCATGTGATCCTATACTGTCTTGTTTGTATACTTTCATACGATCCTGTATTGCTCTGTCAGTACACTCTCATGCAAACCTGTACTGTCCTGTCTTTATACTCTCATGTGATCCTGTATTGTAATGTCTGTATACTCTCATGTAATTCTATACTGTCCTGTCTTTATACTCTCATGTGATCCTGTATTGTAATGTCTGTATACTCTCATGTAATCCTATACTGTCCTGTCTGTAAAATCTCATGTCATCCTGTACTGTCCTGTCTGTATTCTCTCATTGATCCCATCCTGTCCTGTTTGTAGATTCTCATGCGATCCTGTACTGTCTGTATACTCTCATGTGATCCTGTACTGTCCTGTCTGTATCCTCTCATTTCATACTGTACTATCCTATCTACATACTCTCATGTGATCCTGTACTGTCCTGACTGTACACTCTCATGTAATCCTGTACTGTTCTGTCTGTATACTCTCATGTAATCCTGTACTGTCCTGTCTGTATACTCTCATGTGATCCTATACTGTTTAGTCTGTATACTCTCATGTGATCCTGTACTGTCCTGACTGTACACTCTCATGTGATCCTATACTGTTCTGTCTGTATACTCTCATGTGATCCTGTACTGTCCTGTCTGTATACTCTCATGTGATCCTGTAATGTCCTGTCTGTATACTCTCATGCGATCCTATACTGTCTTATTTGTATACTCCCAAGCGATCCTGTAATGTCCTGTCTGTATACTCTCATGTGATCCTGTACTGTCCTGTCTGTATACTCTCATCCAATCCTATACTGTCCTGTCTGTATACTCTCATGCGATCCTGTACTGTCCTGTCTGTATACTCTCATGTGATCCTGTACTGTCCTGTTCTGTCTGTATACTTTCATGTGATCCTATACTGTCTTGTTTGTATACTTTCATATGATCCTGTATTGCTCTGTCAGTACACTCTCATGCAAACCTGTACTGTCCTGTCTTTATACTCTCATGTGATCCTGTATTGTAATGTCTGTATACTCTCATGTAATCCTATACTGTCCTGTCTTTATACTCTCATGTGATCCTGTATTGTAATGTTTGTATACTCTCATGTAATCCTATACTGTCCTGTCTGTAAAATCTCATGTCATCCTGTACTGTCCTGTCTGTATTCTCTCATTGATCCCATCCTGTCCTGTTTGTAGATTCTCATGCGATCCTGTACTGTCTGTATACTCTCATGTGATCCTGTACTGTCCTGTCTGTATCCTCTCATTTCATACTGTACTATCCTATCTACATACTCTCATGTGATCCTGTACTGTCCTGACTGTACACTCTCATGTAATCCTGTACTGTTCTGTCTGTATACTCTCATGTAATCCTGTACTGTCCTGTCTGTATACTCTCATGTGATCCTATACTGTTTAGTCTGTATACTCTCATGTGATCCTGTACTGTCCTGACTGTACACTCTCATGTGATCCTATACTGTTCTGTCTGTATACTCTCATGTGATCCTGTACTGTCCTGTCTGTATACTTTCATTCAATCCCATGCTGTCTTGTCTGTAGACTCTCATGCGATTTTGTACTGTCCTATCTGTATACTCTCATGCGATCCCATGCCATCCTGTCTATATATTATATTCTGCACTCTCTCCTAGCCAGGAGCTGTAATATGATTAGACCATGTTCTGTATGATCAGACACAGTGTTATGCACACGCCCGGGCTAAGCGGCGTGTGCGTGTGATTGGTAGTGATTCCACTGGACCGTGCCGGAGAGTGAATGCCTGGAGGGGCGTGACTAAGTATTCACCCGATCCGACCAGGGTCGCACGACGGCATACGACGCCAGTGCACCAAGGAGGAACCGAGCAGAGGGACCAGGTGCTACTCCAGGACAGACCCCGGACACGGCTGTTGACCCACACAGGGGAATACAGGAACAGGCTGGTAGGCTGGCACACAGACTGGAGGGTATAGGCAGGCACGACTGGTATGCAGGCAGGCGGGTATGCAGGCAGGGGGGTAAAGGCAAGCACAGCTAGAGTGCAGACAGGGAGGCACTAGCAGGTAGGAACACAGGCGGGATAGGACCCAGTACACACCGGGACTCAGGAACAATACAGGCAGAGGGTTACAGGCAAGCACAGCTAGAGTGCAGACAAGGCTGAGCAGGGAGGACAGGGCTCTGTTCACACGGAACAGACAGGAAGGGAAAGACAGAGCCAGATACTCACACAGTACTTGCAGAGACAACAAGCAGGAGTTAGGTACGAGTTCAGACTCTGCAGAAAAAGGAAGGGAACGGACATAGAGGCAAAACAGGTAAAGGACAGGAGAGAGTTCAGACTGGAACTGAGTGTACGGAGGAGACCGACACTGCAGAGGGATACAGGAGCGGGTCTGGGAATACGGCCCCCAGAGAGGCGGAACGAACAGGCAAGGAGCGTGTTCAGACAGGACAGACCAGACGCAGGAGCGGGTCTAGGAAATCGGCCACTAGAAGGCGGAACGAACAGGCAAGGAGCGTGTTCAGACAGGACAGACAAGAGAACACAGAAAGGAGTCAGTTCAGACACGGGAGCTGATACCGCAAAGCAGGAGACATACAGGACTCAGTTCAGACACGGGAGCTGATACCGCAAAGCAGGAGACATACAGGACTCAGTTCAGACACGGGAACTGATACAAAAAGCAGGAGACAAGAGACGGGACCTGGCACCTTCAGAGTGCAAGCACACACTGAAGGAAACACTATGCTCAGGCAGGGATAGAAGGGAGCTGCTGAGCTATATACCAAGTGACAGACAGCAATAGGCTGAGGACGCACAAGGGGTGTGACCCACAGCAGGTACAAAAGGCAGGAAGTGATCGGGCGCCGCCCTTAAGCAGCAGAAACAGACACAAACAGACAGCATGGAGGGAAGCCAGAGAGACATTCTGGACAGGAGATCAAGTGCGCCCTCTTGCACAGTGGGAGATGGACCACCATGCAAGGACGCCGCCAGGTATGTTACAGTACCTCCCCCCTTACGCCCCCTCTTCTTCAGGCCTGCCAGAATCTTCCGCAGGGAATTCGAGGGCCAGTCGTTCACTGGGTTGGAGGGGGACAGAGACTTAAGGGTAATCTCTGCTTCGAGGTACATCTTGTCAAGCTCACAGGAAGAAATAGACGGGTTA
Source organism: Phyllobates terribilis (assembly GCF_046119375.1). Classification (NCBI taxonomy): domain Eukaryota; kingdom Metazoa; phylum Chordata; class Amphibia; order Anura; family Dendrobatidae; genus Phyllobates; species Phyllobates terribilis. Next base: position 753,960,035 of record NW_027362764.1, read on the forward strand.
TCACGTACATAATGAGGAAAAGTCACTGTCTCTTTGTTATCTGGTGGTATCCCGGAGGATTCAGGAAACAACTGGAGGTCCTCCGCCGGGTCAGAAGAGTGCAGAGGCTCAGAGAAAACAACTGCTTCAGAGTACACTAGGTCGGACTCACTGGAGGAAGCAGGCGAGGTATCGGGTACCGAGTATAGGAAAGTCTCTGTCCATTCACCACCAGGTGGCACCCCGAAGGGTTCTGGAGACAGCTGGCGGTCCTCCGCCTGGTCAGAGGGGTGTAGAGACTCACGGGTAACCTCTGCTTCAGAGTACACTAGGTCGGACTCACTGGACGAAGCAAGCGAGGTATCAGATCCAGGATATAGGAAAGTCTCTGTCCATTCACCACCAGGTGGCACCCCGAAGGATTCTGAACACAACTGGAGGTCCTCCGCCTGGTCAGAGGGGTGTAGAGACTCAGGAGTAACCTCTGCTTCGGAGTACACTAAGTTGGACTCACTGGACGAAGCGAGCGAGGTATCAGGTACAGAGTATAGGAGAGTCTCTGTCCTTTCGCTACCAGGTAGCACCCCGAAGGGTTCAGGAGACAACTGGAGATCCTCCGCCTGGTCGGAGGGGTGTAGAGACTCGGAGGTAACTACCACTTTGGGGTACCCATTGTCAGGCTCACAGGACGAAGCGGACAAAGTATTGAGTACCGGGTGTAGAGAAGTCTCTCTCCATTTGTCATCGAGTGGTATCCCGGAGGGTTCAGGAGGCAACAGGGGATCCTCCGCCAGGTAGTAGAGGTGCACAGACTCTGAGGTAACCACAGCTTTGGAGCATCCTTGGACATGCACACCGGTTAAAGAGAAAGAAGCATCTGATGCCGGGTGCAGGAAGTTCTCCTGTGTGGAGTCTGGATGGGCAGAAGTCTCTTCGGCCAGGAGAACTGGTGCACTACCCACGCACATTACCCATTGGGGTTTCTCCGGGATACAGGGAGATGAAGCTTCAGTAGGGACTTCAAGGTTGGGGTCAGGAGGTCTCAGGGAGGACAGACACTGGCGTGACGGCTTGCCTCTAAGTCTAGCACGTCTGGACTGCCTCTTGAGGTTGAGAGAAGTATTCCGGAAAGCGTAGTCACCCTGTGAGGATTCTGGGTGGGCAGTAGTCTCATTGGGCTGGAGGACTATTGCGCTACCCACACACATTACCCGTCGGGGCTGCTCCGGGATATTGGGAAGTGAAGCTTCAGCAGGGGCTTCAGAGTTAGGGTCCTCGAAGACCATACGAAAGGCCACCAGGAAGGCCTGCAGATCAAGGATGACAGGATCCCATGCTTCCCATAGGGGGGTGACCCATTTCAAGGCATCACCCGCTAGGTAGTCAATCATAAAGGCCACTTTAGCCCAATCGGAAGGAAAATAGAGAGGGTAGGCCTTAAAGTGTAGCATGCATTGCTCCACAAATGCACGACACTGTCTTGGATCCCCATAGTAACGTGGCGGATCCGCAGGAACGAGGGCTGATAGATCCATCTGGACGGGTGCGTAACCCGCCTGGAACTCAGCTAAAGGGGGAAAAAAAATTATTTATTTTATTTTAATGCATGTATTCGCTGGAAAAACTTCTCAAAGAGCGAAGGCCGTGGGGCTCAACGGGAACCATGGCCTGAGCATGCTGTTATGCACACGCCCGGGCTAAGCGGCGTGTGCGTGTGATTGGTAGTGATTCCACTGGACCGTGCCGGAGAGTGAATGCCTGGAGGGGCGTGACTAAGTATTCACCCGATCCGACCAGGGTCGCACGACGGCATACGACGCCAGTGCACCAAGGAGGAACCGAGCAGAGGGACCAGGTGCTACTCCAGGACAGACCCCGGACACGGCTGTTGACCCACACAGGGGAATACAGGAACAGGCTGGTAGGCTGGCACACAGACTGGAGGGTATAGGCAGGCACGACTGGTATGCAGGCAGGCGGGTATGCAGGCAGGGGGGTAAAGGCAAGCACAGCTAGAGTGCAGACAGGGAGGCACTAGCAGGTAGGAACACAGGCGGGATAGGACCCAGTACACACCGGGACTCAGGAACAATACAGGCAGAGGGTTACAGGCAAGCACAGCTAGAGTGCAGACAAGACTGAGCAGGGAGGACAGGGCTCTGTTCACACGGAACAGACAGGAAGGGAAAGACAGAGCCAGATACTCACACAGTACTTGCAGAGACAACAAGCAGGAGTTAGGTACGAGTTCAGACTCTGCAGAAAAAGGAAGGGAACGGACATAGAGGCAAAACAGGTAAAGGACAGGAGAGAGTTCAGACTGGAACTGAGTGTACGGAGGAGACCGACACTGCAGAGGGATACAGGAGCGGGTCTGGGAATACGGCCCCCAGAGAGGCGGAACGAACAGGCAAGGAGCGTGTTCAGACAGGACAGACCAGACGCAGGAGCGGGTCTAGGAAATCGGCCACTAGAAGGCGGAACGAACAGGCAAGGAGCGTGTTCAGACAGGACAGACAAGAGAACACAGAAAGGAGTCAGTTCAGACACGGGAGCTGATACCGCAAAGCAGGAGACATACAGGACTCAGTTCAGACACGGGAGCTGATACCGCAAAGCAGGAGACATACAGGACTCAGTTCAGACACGGGAACTGATACAAAAAGCAGGAGACAAGAGACGGGACCTGGCACCTTCAGAGTGCAAGCACACACTGAAGGAAACACTATGCTCAGGCAGGGATAGAAGGGAGCTGCTGAGCTATATACCAAGTGACAGACAGCAATAGGCTGAGGACGCACAAGGGGTGTGACCCACAGCAGGTACAAAAGGCAGGAAGTGATCGGGCGCCGCCCTTAAGCAGCAGAAACAGACACAAACAGACAGCATGGAGGGAAGCCAGAGAGACATTCTGGACAGGAGATCAAGTGCGCCCTCTTGCACAGTGGGAGATGGACCACCATGCAAGGACGCCGCCAGGTATGTTACACACAGCTATTGCACAGTACACTACAGGGGCACATTTATAAGATTATCTCAGCACAGGAACATTTTTTTAACACATCCAGTTGTGGAAGCTATGATTATTCCAAGATCTATTAATTAAAATGTACGTTGCTTGTCAGACAATTATTTTAATTGATTGGGTATAACATTGTTCATTTGCATCCATTCATCCATTTGGCAACTTTGGCAAACTACTCAAAGCAAAATATTGAGGGTGTCTAATCAAACTTTCCCCAGGCACACATGTTCCCTTGGCTCTGACCCACATTTTTCATAATAGCAGAACCGGGTTGCTCTGACTAGGAAGTCTTTAGTTATGTCCAAAATCAGAGCTCTCTTTTTTTAAATGTATGTTGCCACCAGTCAACGTAAAGACTCACCATCTGGTGATACCCGCCATATCAGGGCAATCCAGGTGAGTCACCATATTACCACAGATGCAATATGGAAGGTGGCATAAACACCTAATATATCTAAGTTTTCATTTCATCCATAAAGATAACTAAAGAACATGATTTCCTGTAATAATATAACTGCCATTGTGAAACCATATAAAACCCAAAGCACACTTCCAGCAACAATGCCATAAATATAGATATTCCATCTATAGCATTTCACTTTTATCTAAAAACAATCCTCGCCCTCAGAATGAACCGCCGGCCGGTACTTTGATGTCTGATATCTGCATTGTGTATAAGGGTCATTTAACATTTCCTGTAACTATTTTGGTCCATGTTTTGGTACTTTGCAGAGTATACATTCCAGGTAATTGGTGCGCGTCTCTTTCATCTTACAAAACTTTATACGATCAGTCAGAAACCTCAACTACAGATGCTCAGAGCACCCAGAGGGTCATTTAGCTTTATTACTCTTAGGTGTTAGGGATCCACTGATCACAACAAATAGACATCAAAATCCTTCTCCAACTAATACCAAGTTTACTATTGTACATAGGGGGCAGTATTATAGTAGTTATATTCTTGTACATAGGAGGCAGTATTATAGTAGTTATATTCTTGTACATAGGAGCAGTATTATAGCAGTTATATTCTTGTACATAGGAGCAGTATTATAGTAGTTATATTGTTGTATATAGGAGCAGTATTATAGTAGTTATATTCTTGTACATAGGGGGCAGTATTATAGTAGTTATATTCTTGTACATAGGGAGAGTATTATAGTAGTTATATTCTTGTACATAGGGGGCAGTATTATAGTAGTTATATTCTTGTACATAGGGAGAGTATTATAGTAGTTATATTCTTGTACATAGGGGGCAGTATTATAGTAGTTATATTCTTGTACATAGGGGCAGTATTAAAGTAGTTATATTCTTGTACATAGGGACAGTATTATAGTGGTTATATTCTTGTACATAGGAGCAGTATTATAGTAGTTATATTCTTGTACATAGGAGCAGTATTATAGTAGTTATATTCTTGTACATAGGAGCAGTATTATAGTAAAGTCATAGGAAACCTTGCAGTAACCTGGTATTCAGTTCACCCATGGACCACGGATCTCCTCTGCATGGACGGTCTTGTAGTATAGCAAGGAACAATGAAGAGAAAAGGAAGGTACATCCAGCACTGGGTCCTCATAAAAAAATTCTTCTTTATTGCAAATCCATAAAGACTTCAGACATAGAGTAATCGCATACGCGTTTCAGATGGGTACGTCCTTAGACATTGAATGCAATTACTAATGACTAGTGATGAGCGAGCACTAAAATGCTCAGGTGCTCGATGCTCAGGTCGAGCACATTGGAATACTCGGGTGCTCGGTCCGAGTAACGAGCCCAATGTAAGTCTATGGGAAACTCGAGCATTTTTCAGGCGGCTCCCTCCGGCAGTGTGCAGAGGGCCTAAAAATTGACCAAATCAATGGGAACAGTGCTCAAATGACATGAGAACAGCATGGGGAAGACCCCTGGAAGAATTTCTGACTCCCAGGTCACTGCTATCAACAACGTTGTCAGAGGTATTACGCCACTTTTACAGACTCACAATAAAACATACAAAAATGAAACCAAATGGATTTTTTGTGCAATATGTTAAGGAACATCCTTTCCAGGGTAATGACTTGTGTATAAGGCAAAATAAATAACCAAAAACAAAAATGCTCCTCCACAACTTGAGCTATGTTCACACGTAGCGTTTTTGATGCATTTTTGCACTTTTGCATTGCTTTCAACCAAGACAAATGCATTCACCAGGTAATGTCATTTTAACATTTTACAACCTTATCTGGCCATGTGGTGTGTGACACATCATCAGACACATCCTGTTTGATTTATGATGGAGGGACTCTGAAAGTCACAAAGACTATTATTATACGGCCATCAGGAGGCCCTTACTATTCTTAAAGGGCCAGCAGTAGGCCTTCGCTATTGTTAGAGAGCCATCAGCCAGCTATGCTTTGTTGTTCCGATTATTAACGAGTGGGACTCCTATACTGTTATTGCATATGCAGTGACAGCAATGGCTGCCAAAAATTTGGAGGAACTCCAATGCCCCTTGTAAGAGACGTAGAGGTCGGAGGGCCTCCTGAAAACAATGTTCCCATTATTATGAAGTGTGTCTTCCATAGTGTTTGCCTATGCAGTGAAGCAACGTCTGGCAAAAATTTAGAGGAACTCCAATGCTCCTTGCAAGAGACGTAGAGGTCGGAGGGTCTCCTGCAAAAAAATGCTCCCATTATTAGGAAGTGGGTTTCCCATACTGTTGGCCTATGCAGTGAAGCAACGGCTGCCAAAAATTTGGAGGAACTCCAATGCCTATTGCAAGAGATGTAGAGGTCGGAGGGTCTCCTGAAAAAAAATGCTCCCATTATTAGGAAGTGAGTCTCCCATACTGTTTGCCTATGCAGTGAAGCAATGGCTGCCAAAAATTTGGAGGAACTCCAATGCTCCTTGCAAGAGAAGTAGAGGTCAGAGGGCCTCCTGAAAACAATGTTCCCATTATTAGGAAGTGTGTCTCCCATACTGTTTGCCTTTTCAGTGAAGCAACGGATGCCAAAAATTTGGAGGAACTCCGATGCCCCTTGCAAGAGACGTAGAGGTCGGAGGGCCTCCTGAAAACAATGTTCCCATTATTATGAAGTGTGTCTTCCATAGTGTTTGCCTATGCAGTGAAGCAACGTCTGGCAAAAATTTAGAGGAACTCCAATGCTCCTTGCAAGAGACGTAGAGGTCGGAGGGACTCCTGCAAAAAATGCTCCCATTATTAGGAAGTGGGTTTCCCATACTGTTGGCCTATGCAGTGAAGCAACGGCTGCCAAAAATTTGGAGGAACTCCAATGCCCCTTGCAAGAGACGTAGAGGTCGGAGGGTCTCCTGCAAAAAAATGCTCCCATTATTAGGAAGTGTGTCTCCCATACTGTTTGCCTATGCAGTGAAGCAACGGCTGCCAAAAATTTGGAGGAACTCCAATGCCTATTGCAAGAGATGTAGAGTTCGGAGGGTCTCCTGAAAAAAAATGCTCCCATTATTAGGAAGTGGGTTTCCCATACTGTTGGCCTATGCAGTGAAGCAACGGCTGCCAAAAATTTGGAGGAACTCCAATGCCTATTGCAAGAGATGTAGAGTTCGGAGGGTCTCCTGAAAAAAAATGCTCCCATTATTAGGAAGTGTGTCTCCCATACTGTTTGCCTATGCAGTGAAGCAATGGCTGTCAAAAATTTGGAGGAACTCCAATGCTCCTTGCAAGAGAAGTAGAGGTCAGAGGGCCTCCTGAAAACAATATTCCCATTATTAGGAAGTGTGTCTCCCATACTGTTTGCCTTTTCAGGGAAGCAACGGCGGCCAAAAATTTGGAGGAACTCCAATTCCCCTTGCAAGAAAAGTAGAGTTCGGAGGGCCTCCTGAAAACAATGTTCCCATTATTATGAAGTGTGTCTTCCATAGTGTTTGCCTATGCAGTGAAGCAACGTCTGCCAAAAATTTGGAGGAACTCCAATGCCCCTTGCAAGAGACGTAGAGGTCGGAGGGCCTCCTGAAAAAAATGCTCCCATTATTAGGAAGTGTGTCTCCCATACTGTTTGCCCATGCAGTGAAGAAATGGCTGCCAAAAATTTGGAGGAACTCCAATGCTCCTTGCAAGAGACGTAGAGGTCAGAGGGCCTCCTGAAAACAATGTTCCCATTATTAGGAAGTGTGTCTCCCATACTGTTAGCCTATGCAGTGACACAACGGCTGCCAAAAATTTAGAGGAACTCCAATTCCCCTTGCAAGAGACGTAGATATGTTGATATGGTACATACGGTGGTAGAGGATGAGGATGAGGAGAAGGATGAGGACAAGAGCAAATAGACAAAATCAAGAAGCGCATACCCATGTCTAGGTGTGAAGACAGAGCTGCATGAGAATAGAGTTAGATCTCCCAAAAAAAAAGACACTGGATTTGAGTTTATGTTACTCTGCTATCATTCGGTGGTGTTGAGAAGTCTGGCCCAATCCAGCCCTTGTTCATTTTTATAAGAGTCAGCCTGTCAGCATTTTCAGTTGACAGGCAAATGCGCTTATCAGTTATAATTCCACCAGCGGCACTAAAAACCCGCTCTGACAAAACGCTAGCGGCAGGGCAGGCCAGGACCTCCAAGGCGTAGAGGGCCAGTTCATGCCACGTGTCCAGCTTGGATACCCAATAATTATAAGGCACAGAGGAATCACGGAGGACGTTGGTACGATCGGCAAGGTACTCCCTCACCATCTTCTGAAACTTTTCCTTCCTTGGGAGAATACCCCGCTCCTCAGGGCCTGTGCGATGGGAGGGTCTGAGAAAACTGTCCCAGAACTTTGACAGTGTTCCCCTGCCTCTACTGGATTGAAGTTGTGTCTCTCTCGCCTGTACTCCTTGGTTGTCCAACGAAGTGTGCCCTCTGCCGCAAGCGTTTTCAGATTGGAATTTTTTTAATAGTTCCGCAACAAGGGCCTTCTGGTACAGCCCCAATTTAATAGACCTGTCTGCCTCGAAAATAAAGTTCTCCTTGTAGCGTAGGTCTAAACGTGTCACCAACCAGTAATGACTGTCACCCAAAATTTGGACAACGTGAGGGTCACGGGAAAGGCAGAGTAACCTAAACTCAGCCATGTGTGCCAGACGGCTAACAGTCAAGACTTATGTGTCCTTGCAGCGGCCGTGAGGGCCTAGGGTACTTGGTAGCCGGGCCGGCAGTCTTCCAGGGAGGTCACGGTGGCAGTGGCCCAGCTCCGTGGCCCTGGCCGAGCAGATGAAGGGAGTATTTACAGGGGATTTGTAGTCTTTATGTGACACCACCTGTGGTGCCTGGTCAGGGATGACCAGCGCTGCTGTGTGGGCCCTGGGGGATAGATGGTATAGCAGCTGAGATTAAACACTTCCCACAGGCGAAGCGGGCCCCCAGGGACTGAGAAAGCTAATATGAAGGATGGCGGCAGGAGAAACGGTGCAAAGAGCAGGGTGGCAGCAGTGATGATAGTCATGGTGGTAGCACAGCTGCAGGGAGGTGCAGAAGAAGAAGACAGACACAAGGAATGCAGTCCAGTTACCTTTACTGCAGAGAAAGCTGTGGAGTCCGGGGCACTGGTCACTAGGTCCAGGAGGGTCCGGTCAGCCTGGAAGCAGTCGGAGTCCTCCCCGTCAGGTGGGTTTGGATGCCTGCCTGCTGCGCTTCACCGTTGTGGGCCCCGCTGCCTGTGAGCTACTCTGCGGTCCCTCTTCTTCACTCCTGCTCTAAGCTCCATACTAGCGGCGAACCTATAATGGGTACTGCCGTCTTGGGTGTTGCTCCAGGCTCTAGTTATACCGCTGTGCTGCCGGGCTTCTGCTTGTGGCCAGAAATCTTGCAGTCTCCTGTCCCCCAGATTTGGTTGCTGGGACTTGCAATCCCTGTACAATCCAGGACTCTGGCGTCCTCTGCTCCGCTGCCTGGGGTGAGCTCTTCATGTGCTCTGCTCCCCAGAACTTTCTCCTTCTCTCTCTCTGCAGCTTTCTCCCCCTCTCCCTTCCCTCTCACACTCACTGACTAACTCCTCCCCCCAACCAGAAAAGGCAGCTCCCCAAAAAAGGGTGTAGAGCTCCCTCTTCAGGTAAGGGATCAGAACTTGTGTGTGAATGTGGGGTTTACCTGACGTATGGAGCTCCTCCTGCTTGAAAGCGTAATATCACCTCCGGTGAAGGAGGCAACACTACTGTGGCAACCGGCCCATGGGGCGCCACATCCTCACCAAGAAGATGACTGACCATGCTCTCCTCCTCATCCTCCTCCTCCCTGTCCTCAGGCCATCCACGCTGAACAGACGGTTTGACAGGTGTGCAGGTAGTACCGTCTATAGCGCATGAAACTAGCTCCTGTTCTTCCTCCTACTCCTCCTCTTCCTCATTGTCACCCAATTCACGTTGGGATGAGATGAGGCTTGGCTGTGTGTAATCACCCTGTATGGTTCCTTGCTCCATCTCATCGTGCTCTGCCTGCAATGCATCCTCTTTAATTGTGAGCAGAGAGCATTTCAGAAGACAGAGAAGCGGGATGGTGATGCTAATTATGGCGTCATCGCCGCTCACCATCTTGGTGGAGTCTTCAAAGTTTTGGAGGATGGTACATATGTCTGACATCAATGTCTACTCCTGAGATCTTATGTGGGGAGTCTGAATTGAATACCGACGGCCTTGTTGATGCTGGTAGTCAACAACTGCCCTCTTCTGCTCACAAATCCTTCCCAACATCTGCAATGTAGAGTTCCAACGCGTGGGGACATCACACACTAGTCGGTAAGCCGGAAGCTGCAAACGCTGCTGAAGCACGGCAAGGGCAGCGGAAGCTGTAACTGACTTTTTAAAATGGGCACACAGGCGACGTACTTTAACAAGCAGATGCAGTAGATCTGGGTAGGTTTTGAGAAACCACTGAACCACGAGGTTAAGCACATGGGCCAGGCATGGTACGTGTGTGAGCTCGCCTCGCCTCAGAGCCGCCACCAGGTTCCGGCCATTGTCACACACGACCATGCCTGGCTGTCGGTTCAGCGGTGTAAGCCACAGATCTGCCTGCTCTTTCAGAGCTGTCCACAACTCTTCAGCATTGTGCGGTTTGTCACCTAAGCATATTAGCTTCAGCCCAGCCTACTGACGTTTGGCTGAGGTTGCAGTGCTGCAGTGCTTCCAGCTTGTGACTGATGTGGTCATTTTGGAGATGGAGGCTGAAGAGGAGAAGGATGAGGTGCAGGAGCTGTAGAATGTGGGGCAACTATGATTGACCTAGGGCCCGCAATCCTCGGCGTCGGGAGGACGTGTTCATTCCCAAGGTCCGACTGGGACCCGGCTTCCACTATGTTAACCCAGTGTGCCGTCAACGAGATGTACCGTCCCTGCCCATAAACACTTGTCCACGTGTCCGTGGTTAGGTGGACTTTCCCAGTAACAGCGTTGTTGAGGGCACGGCTAATGTAGGACACGTGCTTGTGTGATGCGGGGACTGCACACTGGGAGAAATAGTGCCGGCTGGGGACCGAGTACTGAGGGACGGCCGCCGCCATCAGGTTGCGGAAAGCGTCCATCTCCACAAGCCTAAAAGACAACATTTCGAGTGCAAGCATCCACGAAATGTGTGAATTTAGTAGTGTGGCCTGTGGGGCGTTGGCTGCATATTTGCACTTGCGTTCCAAGGACTGGAGTATGGACAACTGAACGCTGCGCTGGGACAAGGACGTGGATGTGCTTCCTGATGCTGCTACTTGAGAGTGTGCAATGACAGATGCAGGGCAGGAGGCATCTTCACATGCCCCATGGACAGGGGATTGGCTTGCATGCACAACAGCGGAAGAAGCAGTATTGCCACCCGCAGACACTGTTCCTGGACCATGGGGTTCGGCCCACAAAGTCGGGTGCTTTGCTGCCATGTGCCTGATCATGCTGGTGGTGGTCAGGCTGCTAGTTTTGCCACCCCTGCTGATGTTGGCCTGGCAGGTGGTGCAAATGGCCTTTTTGGGGTTGTAGGCAGAGTCTTTAAAAAACAGCCAGACTCGGGAAGATCTAACAGTTGTACTGGCAACTTCCTTCGTGCTGGTGTTACGGGAAACGGCTGCCTGCCTTCTGTCTGCGGCCACCACACTGCTTCTTCCTGCCTGTTGGTGTGCTCTGCCTCCCTCCCCCTGTGTGCTGCTCGCCTTGCTCTGCATGTCCTCCTGCCAGGTTGGGTCAGTTACTATATCATCCACCACCTCGTCTTCCACTTCCGCACCCTGGTCCTCCTCCTGACTTTCTGGCAATTGTGTCTCATCATCATCCACCTCTTGTGACACTTTCCCACCATCGCCTTCGTGTGACCGTGGCTGCTCAAATATTTGAGCATCGCTACATGCGATCTCCTCTTGCCCCGCTTTAAGTGGACCAGGCGAGAGGCCCGAATCTACACTGTGTTCCAAATTATTATGCAAATAATATTTTCTCAGATTTTCCCAAATTACCTATATGAATTGCAGTCATTGTAATTTTCCAGTCAAATAACTATTAGAGTACAATTGAAAGGTTTTTGTACAAACTGCCTATGATAACAGTATATTTTTTTTAAAATAAAACACTCAAACTGCACTCAAAATGCATGTTCCAAATTATTATGCACAGCAGAGTTTTCAACCTTTTCATTTTAATAAAGAACAAAAAAATGGTCATTTTTGAAATTATAAGCATTAGCAGGTTATTACAAACTGAAATCAAACAGTTTTCAACTCAAAACTTTATTCTAGGTGATGTTACATTTGCACCTAGGACCCCTTGTTCGAAAGGAGCTTCTGAACTCTCTCGTCCATTGAATTTGTCAGGTTTTGGATGGTTTCTGCTTCAATTGTTTTGCATGAGGACAGAATACCCTCCCAGAGCTGTTGCTTAGATGTGAACTGCCTCCCGCCATCATAGACACTCCTTTTGATTATGCTCCAGAGGTTCTCAATGGGGTTGAGGTCAGGGGAGCATGGGTGCCACACCATAAGTTTGTCCCCTTTTATGCCCATAGCAGCCAGAGATGCAGATGTGTTATGTGCAGCATGACACGGTGCATTATCATGCATGAAAATTATCTTGCTGCGGAATGCACGGTTCTTCTTCTTGAACCATGGCAGGAAGTGCTGTTTGAGAAACTCCACATACATTATGGAGTTCATCTTTACCCCTTCAGTGATCCTAAAGGGGCCGACAATCTCTCTCCCCATGATTCCAGCCCAAAACATTACTCGACCTCCTCCTTGTTGGCGCCGTAGCCGTGTTTGCATGGGGTGTCCATCAACCAGCCATCCTCCACTCCATCCATCTGGACCATCGAGCGTTGCACGGCACTCATCGGTGAACAAAACAGTTTTGAAGTCAGTCTTCATGTATTGTTTGGCCCACTGGAGCCATTTCTGCTTGTGTGCAGTGGATAGAGGAGGTCGACAGGATGGCTTACGCACAGCGGCAAACCTCTGAAGGACTCTGCATCTTGTTGCTCGGGGGACGTTAGAGGCACCAGCAGCTTCAAAAACTTGTCTGCTGCTATGACAAGGCTTTTTTGCCGCTGCTCTTTTAACCTGACGTAATTGCCTGTAGGAAAGAGTCCTCAATTTTCCCTTATCAGCACGCACACGTGTGTACTGTGAATCAGCTACATACTTCTTGATTGTGAGATGATCACGATGAAGTGTCTTGGCAATGTTGATTGTAGTCATGCCTTGACCTAAACACTCCACAATTTGTTGCTTCTCAGCAGCCGACACATCCTTTTTCTTTCCCATTTTGGCAGAAAATGTAGGCTGCTTAATAGTGTGGGACAGCCTTCTTAAGTAGTCTTGCCTTTCATTGGACACACCTGCCAAACTAATTAGCATAGGTGTCTGCAATTGCTTACAGTGATATAAAGAGCCCTGACACATATCACCATCAATGAGTTTAACTGACAAACAAAAAAATTCTTCCCTTATCACTCCTAAACACTTTTTGCATAATAATTTGGAACACAGTGTATAAATGGAAAAGTAAACAACTCTTCGGAGTGTCCAAGTGTGGGATCAGTTGTCTCCAGGCACTCGGCATGGTGGGAGGAAGGAGGATCAGGGTGAGGAATATGCAGTTTAGACTCACGGTACTGAGAATTGACCGTGTGGAAGACAGGGTGGTGGTGGTGGTGGCTAAGTGACTGGAAGCATTATCCGCTATCCAACCAACAACCTTTTGACACTGCTCTGGGTTCAATAGTGGTGTGCTGCGGTCCCCTAGAAATTGGGACAGGAAGGTTGGGCGACAAGATGTGGGTGTTTGTTGTTGCACAATTTCAGCTTGCCCACGGCCCCGGCCATGTCCTCTGCATGCACCATCACGTCCACTTCCCCGTCACTTGCCACGTGCTTTGCACATTTTCAATAACTTCACTGACACACTACAACTAAATTGAAATGGAGGCCAGAAATGGCTGAATTTGGAGCGCACTTATATGTGATCTTTGTGACGGAAAACCACTGTTTTAAATACCTGGCCTGTAGGTTACTATTTTTTACAGCGACCTCGTGTCAATAACTTCACTCACACGCTGCAACAAAATTTAAATGGAGGCCAAAATTTTCCACGTTCACTACAAATTTCTGACTTTTTATCCCTGTAATATGGAAAGAATCTGGCTGTATTCTGCACAGCCAATAAGCAAATGGAGCAGAAAAATGGTGTTCTCTGGATTGCTTTTTAAGCAAATAACCAGGATTAAGATAAAAAAAAAATTGCCTTTCTATGTCTAGAAATATCTGTAATTATTACAGCAGCAGCAGACAGAACGTTCAATGGACCCTCCTGTGCTGTATCATACACTGCAGTCTGCAATATACACTGCCTGCCTGCCTAGCACGGATTTTATGCAGCTGGATTAGTCCTCAGAAGGACTGTTAGTTCAGATGGAAATTCTAGATATATGTTGTGGAATACCTATACTAACTCTAAACAAGCAAATCTCTCCCTGACGCAGCAGCACCTCTCCCTACACTCTCTGGTCCGGAGTGACTGTGACGATCATGGCGGCGCCAGGTCTTATATAGACCTGATGATGCTGTGCAGCCAGCCAATCACTGTAATGCCACAACCCCCATGCTACGGCATTACAATGCGTGCCAGGCAATCCCTGCATGTTCAGTAGCTCTCTAAAGAGCGCAAAACATGCAGGGAGGAGACCAGGAAATACTCGTCGAGCGCCGAGCATCTCGAGCAGTGAGAGCACGTTTGCTCATCACTACTAAGGACGTAACTGTCTGAAACGCGTATGCGTTTTTAAGGAGTTTTTATGGATTTGCAATAAACAAGGATTTTTTATGAGGACCCAGTGCTGGATGTACCTTCCTTTTATCAGTATTACAGTAGTTATAAGTTTGTACATAGAAGCAGCATTATAGTAGTTATATTCTTGTACATAGGGGCAGTATTATAGTAGTTATATTTTTGTACATAGAGGCAGTATTATAGTAGTTATATTCTTGTATATAGGAGCAGTATTATAGTAGTTATAATCTTGTACATAGGAACAGTATTATAGCAGTTATATTCTTGTACATAGTGGCAGTATTATAGTAGTTATATTTTTGTACATAGGAGCAGTATTATAGTAGTTATATTCTTGTATATAGGAGCAGTATTATAGTAGTTATATTCTTGTACATAGGGACAGTATTATAGTAGTTATATTCTTGTACATACGGGCAGTATTATAGTAGTTATATTCTTGTACATAGGAGCAGTATTATAGTAGTTATATTCTTGTACATAGGAGCAGTATTATAGTAGATATATTTTTGTACATAGGAGCAGTATTATAGTAGTTATATTCTTGTACATAGGGGCAGTATTATAGTAGTTATATTCTTGTACATAGCAGCAGTATTATAGTAGTTATATTCTTGTACATAGGGGCAGCATTATAGTAGTTATATTTTTGTACATAGGAGCAGTATTATAGTAGTTATATTCTTGTATATAGGGGCAGTATTATAGTAGTTATATTTTTGTACATAGGAGCAGTATTATAGCAGTTATATTCTTGTATATAGGAGCAGTATTATAGCAGTTATATTCTTGTATATAGTGGCAGTATTATAGTAGTTATATTTTTGTACATAGGAGCAGTATTATAGTAGTTATATTCTTGTACATAGTGGCAGTATTATAGTAGTTATATTTTTGTACATAGGAGCAGTATTATAGTAGTTATATTCTTGTATATAGGAGCAGTATTATAGTAGTTAAATTCTTGTACATAGGGACAGTATTATAGTAGTTATATTCTTGTACATAGGGGCAGTATTATAGTAGTTATATTCTTGTACATAGGAGCAGTATTATAGTAGTTATATTCTTGTACATAGGAGCAGTATTATAGTAGATATATTTTTGTACATAGGAGCAGTATTATAGTAGTTATATTCTTGTACATAGGGGCAGTATTATAGTAGTTATATTCATGTACATAGCAGCAGTACTATAGTAGTTATAATCTTGTACATAGGGGCAGCATTATAGTTATATTTTTGTACATAGGAGCAGTATTAAAGTAGTTATATTCTTGTACATAGGAGCAGTATTATAGTAGTTATATTCTTGTACATAGGGGCAGTATTATAGTAGTTATATTATTGTACATAGGAGGCAGTATTATAGTAGTTATATTCTTGTACATAGGGCAGTATTAAAGTAGTTATATTCTTGTACATAGGAGCAGTATTATAGTAGCTATATTCTTGTACATAGGGGTAGTATTATAGTAGTCATATCCTTGTACACAGGAGCAGTATTATAGTAGTTATATTCTTGTATTTAGGGGCAGTATTATAGTTGCTATATTCTTGTACATAGGGGTAGTATTATAGTAGTCATATTCTTGTACATAGGAGCTGTATTATAGTAGTTATATTCTTGTACATAGGAGCAGTATTATAATAGTTATATTCTTGTACATAGGGGGCAGTTTTATAGTAGTTATATTTTCGTACATAGGAGCAGTATTATAGTAGTTATGTTCTTGTACATAGGGGTAGCATTATAGTAGTTATATTCTTGTACATAGGGGCAGTATTATAGTAGTTATATTCTTGTACATAGGAGCAGTATTATAGTAGTTATATTCTTGTACATAGGGGGCAGTTTTATAGTAGTTATATTTTCGTACATAGGAGCAGTATTATAGTAGTTATGTTCTTGTACATAGGGGTAGTATTATAGTAGTTATATTCTTGTACATAGGGGCAGTATTATAGTAGTTATATTCTTGTAAATAGGAGCAGTATTATAGTAGTTATGTTCTTGTACATAGGAGCAGTATTATAGTAGTTATATTCTTGTACATAGCAGCAGTATTATAGTAGTTATATTCTTGTACATAGGGGGCAGTATTATAGCAGTTATATTTTCGTACATAGGGGCAGTATTATAGTAGTTATATTCTTGCACATAGGAGCAGCATTATAGTAGTTATATTCTTGCACATAGGAGCAGCATTATAGTAGTTATATTCTTGTACATAGGAGCAGCATTATAGTAGATATATTCTTGCACATAGGAGCAGCATTATAGTAGTTATATTCTTGCACATAGGAGCAGCATTATAGTAGTTATATTATTGTACATAGGAGCAGCATTATAGTAGTTATATTCTTGTACATAGGGGGCAGTATTATAGTAGTTATATTCTTGTACATTAGAGCAGTATTATAGTAGTTATATTTTCGTACATAGGGGACAGTATTATAGTAGTTATATTCTTGCACATAGGAGCAGCATTATAGTAGTTATATTCTTGCACATAGGAGCAGTATTATAGTAGTTATATTCTTGCACATAGGAGCAGCATTATAGTAGTTATATTCTTGTACATAGGAGCAGCATTATAGTAGTTATATTCTTGTACATAGGAGCAGTATTATAGTAGTTATATTCTTGTACATAGCAGCAGTATTATAGTAGTTATATTCTTGCACATAGGAGCAGTATTATAGTAGTTATAGTCTTGTACATAGGGGGCAGTATTATAGTAGTTATATTCTTGTACATAGGGGGCAGTATTATAGTATTTATATTCTTGTACATAGGGGGCAGTATTATAGTAGTTATATTCTTGTACATAGGGGCAGTATTATAGTAGTTATATTCTTGTACATAGCAGCAGTATTATAGTAGTTATATTCTTGTACATAGGAGCAGTATTATAGTAGTTATAGTCTTGTACATAGGGGCAGTATTATAGTAGTTATATTCTTGTACATAGGAGCAGTATTATAGTAGTTATATTCTTGTACATAGGAGCAGTATTATAGTAGTTATATTCTTGCACATAGGGGCAGTATTATAGTAGTTATATTCTTGTACATAGGGGGCAGTATTATAGCAGTTATATTTTCGTACATAGGGGCAGTATTATAGTAGTTATATTCTTGCACATAGGAGCAGCATTATAGTAGTTATATTCTTGCACATAGGAGCAGCATTATAGTAGTTATATTCTTGTAAATAGGAGCAGCATTATAGTAGTTATATTCTTGCACATAGGAGCAGCATTATAGTAGTTATATTCTTGCACATAGGAGCAGCATTATAGTAGTTATATTCTTGTACATAGGAGCAGCATTATAGTAGTTATATTCTTGTACATAGGAGCAGTATTATAGTAGTTATATTCTTGTACATAGGAGCAGTATTATAGTAGTTATATTCTTGTACATAGCAGCAGTATTATAGTAGTTATATTCTTGTACATAGGGGGCAGTATTATAGTAGTTATATTTTCGTACATAGGGGACAGTATTATAGTAGTTATATTCTTGCACATAGGAGCTGTATTATAGTAGTTATATTCTTGTACATAGGAGCAGTATTATAATAGTTATATTCTTGTACATAGGGGGCAGTTTTATAGTAGTTATATTTTCGTACATAGGAGCAGTATTATAGTAGTTATGTTCTTGTACATAGGGGTAGCATTATAGTAGTTATATTCTTGTACATAGGGGCAGTATTATAGTAGTTATATTCTTGTACATAGGAGCAGTATTATAGTAGTTATATTCTTGTACATAGGGGGCAGTTTTATAGTAGTTATATTTTCGTACATAGGAGCAGTATTATAGTAGTTATGTTCTTGTACATAGGGGTAGTATTATAGTAGTTATATTCTTGTACATAGGGGCAGTATTATAGTAGTTATATTCTTGTAAATAGGAGCAGTATTATAGTAGTTATGTTCTTGTACATAGGAGCAGTATTATAGTAGTTATATTCTTGTACATAGCAGCAGTATTATAGTAGTTATATTCTTGTACATAGGGGGCAGTATTATAGCAGTTATATTTTCGTACATAGGGGCAGTATTATAGTAGTTATATTCTTGCACATAGGAGCAGCATTATAGTAGTTATATTCTTGCACATAGGAGCAGCATTATAGTAGTTATATTCTTGTACATAGGAGCAGCATTATAGTAGATATATTCTTGCACATAGGAGCAGCATTATAGTAGTTATATTCTTGCACATAGGAGCAGCATTATAGTAGTTATATTATTGTACATAGGAGCAGCATTATAGTAGTTATATTCTTGTACATAGGGGGCAGTATTATAGTAGTTATATTCTTGTACATTAGAGCAGTATTATAGTAGTTATATTTTCGTACATAGGGGACAGTATTATAGTAGTTATATTCTTGCACATAGGAGCAGCATTATAGTAGTTATATTCTTGCACATAGGAGCAGTATTATAGTAGTTATATTCTTGCACATAGGAGCAGCATTATAGTAGTTATATTCTTGTACATAGGAGCAGCATTATAGTAGTTATATTCTTGTACATAGGAGCAGTATTATAGTAGTTATATTCTTGTACATAGCAGCAGTATTATAGTAGTTATATTCTTGCACATAGGAGCAGTATTATAGTAGTTATAGTCTTGTACATAGGGGGCAGTATTATAGTAGTTATATTCTTGTACATAGGGGGCAGTATTATAGTATTTATATTCTTGTACATAGGGGGCAGTATTATAGTAGTTATATTCTTGTACATAGGGGCAGTATTATAGTAGTTATATTCTTGTACATAGCAGCAGTATTATAGTAGTTATATTCTTGTACATAGGAGCAGTATTATAGTAGTTATAGTCTTGTACATAGGGGCAGTATTATAGTAGTTATATTCTTGTACATAGGAGCAGTATTATAGTAGTTATATTCTTGTACATAGGAGCAGTATTATAGTAGTTATATTCTTGCACATAGGGGCAGTATTATAGTAGTTATATTCTTGTACATAGGGGGCAGTATTATAGCAGTTATATTTTCGTACATAGGGGCAGTATTATAGTAGTTATATTCTTGCACATAGGAGCAGCATTATAGTAGTTATATTCTTGCACATAGGAGCAGCATTATAGTAGTTATATTCTTGTAAATAGGAGCAGCATTATAGTAGTTATATTCTTGCACATAGGAGCAGCATTATAGTAGTTATATTCTTGCACATAGGAGCAGCATTATAGTAGTTATATTCTTGTACATAGGAGCAGCATTATAGTAGTTATATTCTTGTACATAGGAGCAGTATTATAGTAGTTATATTCTTGTACATAGGAGCAGTATTATAGTAGTTATATTCTTGTACATAGCAGCAGTATTATAGTAGTTATATTCTTGTACATAGGGGGCAGTATTATAGTAGTTATATTTTCGTACATAGGGGACAGTATTATAGTAGTTATATTCTTGCACATAGGAGCAGCATTATAGTAGTTATATTCTTGCACATAGGAGCAGTATTATAGTAGTTATATTCCTGCACATAGGAGCAGCATTATAGTAGTTATATTCTTGTACATAGGAGCAGCATTATAGTAGTTATATTCTTGTACATAGGAGCAGTATTATAGTAGTTATATTCTTGTACATAGCAGCAGTATTATAGTAGTTATATTCTTGCACATAGGAGCAGTATTTTAGTAGTTATAGTCTTGTACATAGGGGGCAGTATTATAGTATTTATATTCTTGTACATAGGGGGCAGTATTATAGTAGTTATATTCTTGTACATAGGGGCAGTATTATAGTAGTTATATTCTTGTACATAGCAGCAGTATTATAGTAGTTATATTCTTGTACATAGGAGCAGTATTATAGTAGTTATAGTCTTGTACATAGGGGCAGTATTATAGTAGTTATATTCTTGTACATAGGAGCAGTATTATAGTAGTTATATTCTTGTACATAGGAGCAGTATTATAGTAGTTATATTCTTGCACATAGGGGCAGTATTATAGTAGTTATATTCTTGTACATAGGGGGCAGTATTATAGCAGTTATATTTTCGTACATAGGGGCAGTATTATAGTAGTTATATTCTTGCACATAGGAGCAGCATTATAGTAGTTATATTCTTGCACATAGGAGCAGCATTATAGTAGTTATATTCTTGTACATAGGAGCAGCATTATAGTAGTTATATTCTTGCACATAGGAGCAGCATTATAGTAGTTATATTCTTGCACATAGGAGCAGCATTATAGTAGTTATATTCTTGTACATAGGAGCAGCATTATAGTAGTTATATTCTTGTACATAGGAGCAGTATTATAGTAGTTATATTCTTGTACATAGGAGCAGTATTATAGTAGTTATATTCTTGTATATAGCAGCAGTATTATAGTAGTTATATTCTTGTACATAGGGGGCAGTATTATAGTAGTTATATTTTCGTACATAGGGGACAGTATTATAGTAGTTATATTCTTGCACATAGGAGCAGCATTATAGTAGTTATATTCTTGCACATAGGAGCAGTATTATAGTAGTTATATTCTTGCACATAGCAGCAGCATTATAGTAGTTATATTCTTGTACATAGGAGCAGCATTATAGTAGTTATATTCTTGTACATAGTAGCAGTATTATAGTAGTTATATTCTTGTACATAGCAGCAGTAGTATAGTAGTTATATTCTTGCACATAGGAGCAGTATTATAGTAGTTATAGTCTTGTACATAGGGGGCAGTATTATAGTAGTTATATTCTTGTACATAGGGGCAGTATTATAGTATTTATATTCTTGTACATAGGGGGCAGTATTATAGTAGTTATATTCTTGTACATAGGGGCAGTATTATAGTAGTTATATTCTTGTACATAGCAGCAGTATTATAGTAGTTATATTCTTGTACATAGGAGTAGTATTATAGTAGTTATAGTCTTGTACATAGGGGCAGTATTATAGTAGTTATATTCTTGTACATAGGAGCAGTATTATAGTAGTTATATTCTTGTACATAGGAGCAGTATTATAGTAGTTATATTCTTGCACATAGGGGTAGTATTATAGTAGTTATATTCTTGTACATAGCAGCAGTATTATAGTAGTTATATTCTTGTACATAGGGGGCAGTATTATAGTAGTGACTGGATCTTTAATAAAATGCTCACGTCTATGGCTGTCTTGAAGGACTCACTATTGAATGCAGCACAATCTCTGAAATGCAGCTTCGTATTATGCTTGATCATCACATGCTTTCTATTATCAGTCATGGATAATTATTGACAATTTAATGTGCTTATGCCAAATTACATATCAGGGCTGAATTGTAAAATGTTCTGGATTATCAGATGAAGTGGCGATGAATTCCTGGTATTTCTTTAGTTATAATACCTGAGAATTGATGATAACGCTTCTTCTAGGTGACTGGGTAATGTTCTGTGACATATGGATGGAGCTTTTCACACCCCCGGGGGGCTTTATTCCAGCTTTTTAGAGGGTGCTGTTCCATTTTACACACAAGGAACCAGTGTCGGCTTCATCTGTTTGCTTTTGGGCAAATAAACTGCTCTGTGTAACAGATGTACCCCGAGGGACTCACAAGAGACCCCAGGGGGGCAGTGTGACTTAGCAGGCGTCAGGGGCCAAGACAATGGCAGCTTTGGCTTTGGCTGGAATGTATTGGTTGACAGCATGCGGAGATGCAACAGCCGTTCACCACCAGCTGTGACGAAGGCATAAATGAGCCGGGGCAAATTGGGATACAACAGAGCCCTGTGTGCGCCCAGCGGAGGGATGCCAGCACCATGAATGACTTATGCGTCACATGCCGTCCATCGCTGGTGCCGTGATGGAGCACAACAAATGCCCGAGGATGGCGGGAGGAGGAACATTAGAAAGGAGCAGTACATCACCCCTAAGGGGGGTCCACAAAGCTTCACCGACGGCTTCCAGGAAATACTAATTAGTTACAATATTCTCTGTAAATCCCATCTCTGAAGTCATCGTCAGTCTTAACGTCTTGCTCCAGGGTCAACACTTACTATTTGCTATTGTTAAGGGAAATATGTTTGCAGAAAGTTTACGTATTGTTTAAATCAGGTTTTTATGTTACATCTATTAAAAAAAAAAAAGCCCATTTTTTTCCTTTTTTTTTCATATCACGATCTTCATGACAAAACATGTGGTAATCTTGTAATTAACACTTGTTATACTTTCGACTGTAACGTCCTATACTTTCAGGAAGCGTATACAGCAGCTTCCTTATTATAACAGACAGGATTCAAATGATTGATAACACCTCGATATACAGCTGATAACACAGGATCCACCATTCACAATAGGTGAAGTCACAGCTCACCTCCTCCTCCTCCTGTACAATGACTGATAACACCTCGATATACAGTAGATAACACAGGATCCACCATTCACAATAGGTGATGTCACAGCTCACCTCCTCCTCCTCCTGCACAATGACTGATAACACCTCTATATACAGTAGATAACACAGGATCCATCATTCACAATAGGTGATGTCTCAGCTCACCTCCTCCTCCTCCTGTACAATGACTGATAACACCTCTATATACAGTAGATAACACAGGATCCACCATTCACAATAGGTGATGTCACAGCTCACCTCCTCCTACTGTACAATGACTGATAACACCTCGATATACAGCAGATAACACAGGATCACCCATTCACAATAGGTGATGTCACAGCTCACCTCCTCCTCCTGTACAATGACTGATAACACCTCTATATACAGTAGATAACAGAGGATCCACCATTCACAATAGATGATGTCACAGCTCACCTCCTCCTCCTCCTGTACAATGACTGATAACACCTCGATATACAGTAGATAACACAGGATCCATCATTCACAATAGGTGATGTCTCAGCTGACCTCCTCTTCCTGTACAATGACTGATAACACCTCTATATACAGATGATAACACAGGATCCACCATTCACAATAGATGAAGTCACAGCTCACCTCCTCCTCCTCCTGTATAATGACTGATAACACCTCTATATACAGTAGATAACACAAGATCCACCATTCACAATAGGTGATGTCACAGCTCACCTCCTCCTCCTGTAAAATGACTGATAACACCTCTATATACAGTAGATACACAGGATCCACCATTCATTATGGGTGATGTCACAGCTCACCTCCTCCTCCTGTACAATGACTGATAACACCTCTATATACAGTAGATAACAGAGGATCCACCATTCACAATAGATGATGTCACAGCTCACCTCCTCCTCCTCCTGTACAATGACTGATAACACCTCGATATACAGTAGATAACACAGGATCCATCATTCACAATAGGTGATGTCTCAGCTCACCTCCTCTTCCTGTACAATGACTGATAACACCTCTATATACAGATGATAACACAGGATCCACCATTCACAATAGATGAAGTCACAGCTCACCTCCTCCTCCTCCTGTATAATGACTGATAACACCTCTATATATTGTAGATAACACAGGATCCACCATTCACACTAGATGATGTCACAGCTCACCTCCTCCTCCTGTACAATGACTGATAACACCTCTACATACTGTATTTAACACAGGATCCACCATTCACAATAGATGAAGTCACAGCTCACCTCCTCCTCCTGTACAATGACTGATAACACCTCGATATACAGTAGATAACACAGGATCCATCATTCACAATAGGTGATGTCACAGCTCACCTCCTCCTCCTGTACAATGACTGATAACACCTCTATATACAGTAGATACACAGGATCCACCATTCATTATGGGTGATGTCACAGCTCACCTCCTCCTGTATAATGACTGATAACACCTCTATATACAGTAGATAACACTGGATCCACCATTCACAATAGGTGATGTCACAGCTCACCTCCTCCTCCTGTACAATGACTGATAACACCTCTATATACAGTAGATAACACAGGATCCACCATTCATTATAGGTGATGTCACAGCTCACCTCCTCCTCCAGTACAATGACTGATAACACCTCTATATACAGTAGATAACACAGGATCCACCAATCACAATAGGTGATATCACAGCTCACCTCCTCCTCCTATACAATGACTGACAACACCTCTATATACAGTAGATAACACAGGATCCACCATTCACAACAAGTGATGTCACAGCTCACCTCCTCCTCCTGTACAGTGACTGATAACACCTCTATATACAGTAGATAACACAGGATCCACCATTCACAATAGGTGATTTCACAGCTCACCACCTCCTCCTCAATGACTGATAACACCTCTATATACAGATGATAACACAGGATCCACCATTCACAATAGATGAAGTCACAGCTCACCTCCTCCTCCTCCTATATAATGACTGATAACACCTCTATATACTGTAGATAACACAGGATCCACCATTCACACTAGATGATGTCACAGCTCACCTCCTCCTCCTGTACAATGACTGATAACACCTCTACATACTGTATTTAACACAGGATCCACCATTCACAATAGATGAAGTCACAGCTCACCTCCTCCTCCTGTACAATGACTGATAACACCTCGATATACAGTAGATAACACAGGATCCATCATTCACAATAGGTGATGTCACAGCTCACCTCCTCCTCCTGTACAATGACTAATAACACCTCTATATACAGATGATAACACAGGATCCACCATTCACAATAGATGAAGTCACAGCTCACCTCCTCCTCCTCCTGTATAATGACTGATAACACCTCTATATACAGTAGATAACACAAGATCCACCATTCACAATAGGTGATGTCACAGCTCACCTCCTCCTCCTGTAAAATGACTGATAACACCTCTATATACAGTAGATACACAGGATCCACCATTCATTATGGGTGATGTCACAGCTCACCTCCTCCTGTATAATGACTGATAACACCTCTATATACAGTAGATAACACCGGATCCACCATTCACAATAGGTGATGTCACAGCTCACCTCCTCCTCCTGTACAATGACTGATAACACCTCTATATACAGTAGATAACACAGGATCCACCAATCACAATAGGTGATATCACAGCTCACCTCCTCCTCCTATACAATGACTGACAACACTTCTATATACAGTAGATAACACAGGATCCACCATTCACAATAAGTGATGTCACAGCTCACCTCCTCCTCCTGTACAGTGACTGATAACACCTCTATATACAGTAGATAACACAGGATCCACCATTCACAATAGGTGATTTCACAGCTCACTACCTCCTCCTCAATGACTGATAACACCTCTATATACAGTATATAACACAGGATCCACGTTTCACAATAGGTGATTTCACAGCTCACCTCCTCCTCCTATGCAATGACAGTAAGGGATGTCACACCTTACCCAGTACAGATTCACTTTACCTCCGCATACGCTCATCAGATGCTTCAATACAAGACAGCATTGTGGCTAATGTACATGTGTATTTCCTGAAGAAACAGGAAATTAGAGTCTAAAAAAGCCCCAGTGGCCATTGTGAGAATAGCAACATTTCTATTTTTTTTATTTTTTAATGCAGATAGTAATATGGAAAGAAAAACATCGCCAACATTAAAAAAATAAATACATTTAACTCAAAAACCCGATTTAAGCAATAGATCATTTTGTGATGAAAGCTTTCCTTTAAAACAGTTGTTTTATTTAGGCTTCTTTTAAGGTTTTGTCTCTTGATTGCACTTTTGGAGTGCGCAGATCCACTGCCTTCCAAATTCCTGTTTGGGTGGGCCGGGCAGTGCCCTCTTGAAGATTGACAGATAGGGCAAGCGGATGATTGTGCCACTGACTCAAACTGTGCACTCACCTCTGATGCCAGCTTTGCCACTGCGGCATCGGAGGAGTGAAAGGATCAGCACTTGCGAGGTCTATAGCAAAGAGCTTGTAATCACTGAGCTGCTTGCCTAATAAACAGACCACCTCCGACATAATGTAGAGATGGCCAGAAAGCTATAGATTTAAAAATCCCTCCGTCCTTGAGAACCAAAAAGTAAATCGCATAAGGTGCTTATTTTTACAAGTACTTTGCAATTTTACCTATTTCACAAACTGATAATAATCCTTAAGAATTAAGGGTGTTTGCTACCTCTGCACCCTCTATATCTAATTCTTAGATGGGCTATCCCCAAAGAATTACTGTGATGGCAGAATATCAAAAGAAACATGGTTGCTTTCTTCCAAAAATAGCGCCACCCTTGTCCATGGATTATGTCTGACATTGCAGCTCAGGTCTCTGATTAGGTGTAATGCCACATACAAACTGTGGATAAGTGCGGTACTATTTTTGGAAGAGAGAAGACATGTTTTTCCAATGCTGCACATCATATCTTGACATGAGCATTGTGTATAATGGGATTGAATTTCAACTACATTTGCGATCATTTGAGCAAGAAGTACTAAGAAAAAGACAATAACGTCAGTGTGAATAGCATGAGGTGTGTCACTTTTGGGTGGGTGAGCTCCTGTCCATCCATGAATTGACTCTGCAGCCAATCAGTATCCTCAGCGGAGAGGTGAGTAATCGGACGGGAAGCCATCACTTCCCACTAGTGATGAGCGAGTATGTTCTGTTAACTCTTTTGGCGAGCATGCTCGGGTGCTCGCCGAGTATTTTCAGCGTGATCGGGGATTATGTTTAAGTCTCTATGTGTGCATGATTTGCGACTGTTGGACAGCTTTAATACATGTGAGGAATCCCTAAGAAACAGGCATTACTCACATGTGTTAAAGCTGTCAAACAGTCACAAATCATGAGCACGGAGTGACTGAAACATAGCACCTGAGCATGCTGAAGATACTCGGAAAACACCCGAGCATACTAGTAAATCTCGAGTAAAGAGCATGCTCGCTCATCACTACTTCCCACTGGTGGCGCTGTATTGGTGGGGGGGAATGATTTGGTAAGTAACACTTCTTTCTTTACTTTGGAAATTACTTTGTAATGTTCTGTGAGAAGGTCACTGGTAAAATACTGGAGGGGAGATATGTGTCACTCAGGATGTTAGCCTCAGTGATATGAACCTGGAAAAATGCTTCAGCATACTAAGTGCTGAGAGGGGTTAATCGCCATGTTAAGGGCTAGGTTTTTGTGCACAGCTAAAGAGTGGGTGTGAGGCTGTTCACCATATCTCCACTCCAGGGTGTGGTCCAGAGGGTAAATGTGGAGCCTTTGGATTCATTCAGTGTTCGGTGTGTCTGGAGACGAGAGCTCCAGATCTGTGCTCATTTTAAAGAGAACTGAACCTTGTTCTTGTTCCCCTGAGCAGGCGGATCTCCACAGCCACACAGACTGGACAGCATGCTATTTTGTTTTCCTGTTATGCCAGAAGGGTCAAGTTTGTGTAAGTCATGTACCGGGAGTGTTCTTCAGGACGCGGCGAAGCCAAGGGCGAGAAAACCAACTCTTGCACAGTTCGTTTCCAAAAGAACTATTTTACTTATTTAGGTGAATATTTTTACCCGGCCAATAGAAAACATTTAAACATTATGCAGACATTAGCCAACGGCTGGAACCTCTGTGCTATACAGTATGGCACCTAAGCAATCTGTATTTACGATTTTTCTATAGATTTGCCTGCTGGCGTGCCTGTCTTAACCGGTCACTTATTACCATTTTACACCCTGAGAATTGGATTAATTATATCCATGTAACATAAAGGCTAGCCTGCGGTACAGCACTGAAGTTTACAATCTTACAAATATTTCCTCTATTTCCCCAACCAAATTTCCCTCTCCCTTCCCGTGGTGTATACAGCAAACTCAGAGGAACAGTCCATCCTCAACTGTATCGAAGATACCCCAAAAAAACTATGGAGAGGGCAGTTTAGCCGTAAATAAAGTCTTAAGCAGTTGAATAAATGTCCAGTACTAAAATGCACTGCAGGAACTTTCTCCTGTAGCAAAATGGAGTTCAAGTATGGTCCGGAGTCCGTTGTGTGCCGTGTCGGCACCTCAAAGTAGATTGGGATTTTTCTTTATTAAACAAACAGAAACAGTGGTTGCGAATCCGAAAGTTCTGGACACTGGTATTAGTATGTTAACTGTGAAGCAGTTAACATACCTAACTAACAAACTACACGCTTTATTTCAGCCTTAATTATTTTTGCACCAAAATTTTATGAGATGCGTGAACAGCTGCTCACTGCGGGGCCCCTCCAACCTGTAAGCGGTACTATTGATGCTTGTGCCTTAATGTCCAACACCTCTTCACTGTAGGTCCCGGCCTCTATCGTCTCTTAATAGGGTTTCTGACAGGAATTTCCTCAAACCTGGACAGGTTCCGGTCGCGAGCAAGCTCAGCTCCAATATGCCGCTTCTCTGGTGTCAATGTGGCGTTCTCACAAGCAGATGCTGCTGAATTCCCTTCCAGCGCATCCTCTCCTGTTCATGACATATTCCAGACTACCCCCAAGATGGCCGCTCCACTTATTCCTGTCAGGTACTTTTAACTGTCCTCTGGGAAATCCCCTGAGCACATTAAATAAGCCCCTCCAACACTGGAGCTAGACCAATCACCAACTCTCCTTTGGTTGTTGGGCAAATTTCACCATTACTACCCTCTAACAGCAGGCACTGAACTCCCTATAATCAGTATATTAACTGCTTATTCTTACATCTCTATATAATCATGTAATCAATGTTATACTGGTGTGGATACAGATTTACACAATTATAGCACTCTGGTAAACCGACACACAACTCACATTTGTTTACCTAATTTTGGATTGGTTTATGCAGTACGGTTTTAATAAACTAGTTGAAAACTTAAACAGAAAGTGTTCCTGTGGCTACCTCTTTAAGCAGCTGAGTGAGTCAATCTAACAAGTTTAAAAAAAAAAAAAAGTTCTGGAAACCCCCTTTAAAGCTACAGGGTCCCCTGCCTTTCTAAATGTATCCTTGTAGTCTTATGTTAATGAAAATCAAGTTTTCAGCCCAGTTTTTGGTGGGCTGCGCTCACAGCCAGAAGCCGATCTGAGAAAACAGAGCTTCGAAATAAAAGCAGAAGGAGAGATAAAGCTGCCAGACACGGGAAAAGTTTAGCCTCCAGATGGCGATGCATCAAAAAAATAGAGCCTGACTGATCTGAGATTAAAGTAACAGCGGTTTTGCTTTGCTCATGAGATGCAGAACACAATAATTAAAAGCCCCGACCGATCAGAACATAAATTATTCAGCCCGCTAATTACATCAGGCAAACATTGCCTGTAGGTGCAAAATAACACGTAAAAGCAATTAGCTGTAATATTGCCTGAAAAATGAATGAAGTAAGGCTGGAAAATGGGAAACGCAAAGTTAAAGGGACAATAAACCCGAACTGGAGACCACGTAGTAAGATGATTTATAGGAAGAGCTACTTATATCAGTCACAGAAATGTATATAAAAATCTCTGAACCAATAAGGAAAAGTTAGCCTCTGTCCAAACTGAAATGGCTGATAACAGGAAACAATCGATTGGATTAAACGATAATTAAACGATACAGCCAATTGAGTAAAGAAATCGTGGGTTTACTTGGCTCCTCCTCAGCCGTTGCAAAACTACAAAATGACAACTGTAGAAGACAGAAAACAGAGAAATCTCTGATTTCTGTTACATGTGAGTATAACTATAGGGGGTGATGAGCGCCCAAAATCCTCTCTGCCACATAACAAGACACCAGCCATATAAATGGCATATGGTAGGTGGTGGCCCCATTACCACGAGCGTAAAGATCACGGTCACAGAGAATGTGACCATGACCGAGACCGTGCATGAGATGGACCGCCGACACCAGCTCCTATTTCAGCTGGATGTTCGTCCAAGATTGAGCAATCAGTTGAAATGTATTGCGCCGCAGAGACCCGCTGGATCCCTGCATTGCAATACGCGGAGCCAATCAATTAGAGGCCGGCAGCTGATATCGACGTACCTGTCATGGGCAGCACATGGCAGGTGCGACGGCTATGGAAGAGGACGCCATACATCGTGGGAGTGAAGGAAGGTAAGAAGAATTGTTTATTTATTTATTTTAAATGTGCTGTGGCAGACGGGGGACATTACACCAAGAAGGGGCCAAGGATGGGGGACATTATACCAGGAAGGGGCCAAGGATGGGGGACATTATATAAAAAAAATGCCCAGGATGGGAAACATTATACCAGTAAAGGGCCCAGGATAGGAGACATTATACCAGTAAGGGGCCCATGATAGGAGACATTATACCAGTAAGGGGCCCAGGATGGGGTACTTTATTACAGGAACGGGCCAAGGATGGGGGTCATTATAACAGGAAGAGGCTCAGGATGGGGGACATTATTCCAGTATAGGGGTCATTATACTAGGGAGAGACCCAGGATGGGGGACATTATCACAAGAATGGGCCCAGAATGGAGGACATTATTACAGAAAAGAGCCGAGTATGTTAGACATTATTATTGGAAGGGACCCAGGATAGGGGACATTATTACAGGAGGGAGATCAGGCTGAGGGACATTATTATTGGAAGAGGCCCAGTATAAGGGACATTATTACAGGAAGGGACCCAGGATGAGGTAAATTATTTCTGGAAAGGGCTCATGATGGCAGACATTATATCAGGAAGTGGTCCAGGATAGGGGACTTTATACCAGAATGGATGACATTACTACAAGAAGGGGCCAAGGATAGGGGACATTATTACAGGATGGAGCCCCGACTAAGGCAAATTATTACAGGAAGGGGCCCAGGATAAGGGACATTATTAGAGGAGGGAGCCCAGGCTGAGGAACATTATTACAAGAAGGGGCCCAGGATAAGGGACATTAATACAGGAAGGGACCCAGGATGAGGGACATTCATACTGGAAAGGGCACAGAGTGGGGGACATTATTACTGTCAGGGGCCCATGTTTGGGGGATATTATACCAGGAAATGGCCCAGAATGGATGACATTATTACACAAAGGGGCATATTATTACAAGAAGGGACTCATGATGGGAGACAGGAAGGGGCCAGGATTGGAGACATTACAGGATCGGGGACATAATTACATGGGGGGGGCGAACACGCACGTCTGTATAGGATTCAGAACACTCCATGGGCCCATACATCTGACTAATATGCAGGTGAGGGCCCAGGTCCAAATTTTGCCCCTGGGCCAATCAGACTCTAGTTAAATCACTGCCCATTACATTGGAATCCTCCAAGCATTACGTTATTTTTCTAACCATGTCAAAGAGTTGGCAGTTTTAACATGCCTTGTGACAAATTCGCTGGGCATCCCATATACATGTAGACATGCCTGTCTTCTCTGCCATTTTGTACTATAAGTATCACAAAATCAACTGATCACTTACAGAGGACTTGTCGCTCACTCAAACAAATTTAGATATTTACATTTCTTTTGGAGGGCAATATGAGAAATCTCTTCTTGTAAACCAACTGGGCATTTAAGGCACCCAAACACATTAGATGAAAGTCGTCTGAATCTGTTGATTTCAGCAGGATCAGCCGATCATCTGATGTGTTTTGGAAAGAGAAAGCTTAGGCATGGTTGATCCTTTTATTTTTAGGGGAAATAAGACGTGTCTCATTGTGGATCTCTCCTTTTTTCTTGTTGGCGGAGCTCTCATGTATATGGCGGAGGCAACAGAGATAGCTGTCTGCCAAATGAATGTCTGCCAAACAAACAAAAATGACAACTGATTTTGGAGGACAGATTTCCTATTGCAAGTCAATGCATACAAGCTTGACGGAAACTAAATGTGCAGCAGACATGTTCATGCATTATACAGTATTTTCCGCCATGCTTGTACGTATACCCTGCAGTGGGCGCTGTAGTAGATATGTAATCGCGGTTGCAGTTGGATCAGCTATTTCTGACTCCTGATTCACGATGATCAGACAGGGCTAGTTGCAAACTGGGGCTGTCCCTTTAACATACTCTAATTAGACCGAATAATGTCTCAAAAAGATGAAGAAAATGTCAAAATGCGATTCTGAAAAAGAACGATTAAGTAAAGTGAGTGGGTAATGTGCAGAGTAACTGTCATCTGTTATGACCCCATAGAAAAGTATTGAGTTCAGATCCCAGCAGCCTCTGTCCATCAGACACCATGCATCCACCGGGGGGGATGTCTACACAATCTTTGTTCCCGTTTTGGCAGAAAACCTGCTCTAGATTCCTGATATATGTTACTGATGTCATTTCTTTCCCAGCAGCTGGCTAAAACAATCTGAATTAGGATGATCTGGAAAAGGATTTGGAAGTAAAGCTGCAGAATAAGCCCCTTAATTCGAGGTACAGATAATTTGTTTAGTATGCACAATGCAAATAATACATTCAAGTTTTCCAGGGCGTGAAGACTGGAGACCTGTGAATGAAGACTATTCCGGAACGACCAATCTGTTGGAAGTGGGAGGCAGTGAAAGTGGGGATCAGGTTAATGGGTCAGCTGAGGATTGGTGGAGTAGGGTGGGTCGATGGAGCTGGAGCTAGACCACGGAGGAGGGTCTCTTTTTTAGGAGCCATGAACACCTTGCCATCCAATTTTTTCTAATTTTCAATACCTTGGCCACGGCTGAGGGTTCACGGACGTAATATTTGACATTGCGGCAATAAAAGGTGATATGGAGAGGTTGCCATTGAATCATAGAATCATAGAATCATAGAATCATAGAATAGAATCATAGAATGGTAGAGTTGGAAGGGACCTCCTGGGTCATCTGGTCCAACCCCCTGCTCAAAGCAGGATTCACTAGATCATCTCAGACAGATGTCTGTCCAGCCTCTGTTTGAAGACGTCCATTGAAGGGGAACTCACCACCTCTCGTGGCAGCCTGTTCCACTCATTAATCACCCTGTCAAAAAGTTTTTTCTAATATCTAATCTGTGTCTCCTCCCATTTAGTTTCATCCCATTGCTTCTAGTCTTTCCTTGTGCAAATGAGAATAAAGATGATCCTTCTACAATGTGACAGCCCTTGACATATTTGTAGACAGCTATTAAGTCTCCTCTCAGTCTTCTTTTTTGCAAGCTAAACATTCCCAAATCCTGCAACCGTTCCTCATAGGACATGGTTTGCAGACCAGTCACCATTCTGGTCGCTCTTCTCTGAACTTGCTCCAGTTTGTCTATGTCTTTTTTAAAATGTGGTGCCCAAAACTGTACACAGTATTCCAGATGAGGTCTGACCAAAGAGGAGTAAAGACCGATAATGACTTCACGTGATCTAGACTGTATGCTTCTGTTAATACATCCCAGAATTGTATTTGCTTTTTTTGCTGCTGCATCACACTGTTGACTCATGTTCAGTCTATGATCTATTAGTATACCTAAGTCTTTTTCACATGTACTGTTGCTTAGCTCTATTCCTCCCATTCTGTATATGCTTTTTTCATTTTTATTGCCCAGATGTAGTACTTTGCATTTTTCCCTGTTAAAAACCATTCTGTTGGTTGCTGCCCACTGCTCCAGTTTATTTAGGTCATTTTGAATCCTCTCTCTCTCTTCTCTAGTATTAGCTATCCCTCCTAGCTTTGTGTCATCAGCAAATTTAATCAGTTTACCCTCAATTCCTTCATCTAAATCATTGATAAAGATGTTGAACAATACAGGTCCCAGGACGGAGCCCTGTGGTACCCCACTTGAGACATTCATCCAGCTGGATGTGAAGCCATTTACAACCACCCTTTGAGTCCGATCACTAAGCCAGTTATGAATCCACCTAACAGTTGCCTGGTCCATTGCATACTTGGTCATTTTTTCAATAAGGATGATGTGAGATACTTTGTCAAATGCTTTGCTGAAGTCAAGATATACTATATCTACAGCATTTCCCTGATCCACCCAGTCAGTGATTCTGTCATAGAAGGAAATTAAGTTAGTCTGACATGACTTGTTAGTTACAAACCCATGCTGACTCTGGTTAATCACTTCATTCTTATCCATGTACTTACATACATGTTGTTTAATAATTTGTTCAAAGATCTTTCCTGGTATAGAAGTCAGACTCACCGGCCTATAGTTCCCTGGGTCCACCTTCTTCCCCTTTTTGAAGATAGGAACAACATTTGCTCTTCTCCAGTCTTCTGGGACTTCTCCTGTTCTCCAAGAATTTTCAAAGATTATGGAGAGTGGTTCTAAAATTTCTTCTACAATCTCCTTCAGTACTCTGGGGTGTAATTCATCTGGACCTGGAGACTTGAACTCATTTATGTTAGCTAAATATTCCCTCACAATCTTTCTGTTTACTGATAACTTGGATTCCTCTATTCCTTTAAAAGGACAGTGAAGATCAGTTGATGTTACATTTTCTTTCTGAGAGAAAACAGATGCAAAATAGGAATTAAAAAGTTCGGCCTTCTCAACATCCTCTCTTACCATTTCTCCATTTTCATCCTGTAAAAATCCTATAGCATCTTTGACTTTTCTTTTACTTTTGACATACCCCCAAAATCCTTTTTTATTGCTTTTGACATCTCTTGCAAGCCTTAATTCATTGTCAGCTTTAGCTAACCTGATACGTGCCCTACAGGATCTGCAGACTGCATTATAATCTTCTTTAGATATGCCTCCCTCTTTCCATTTAATAAACATTTCTTTCTTTCTTTTTAGCATGTGTTTAAGTTCTGTGTTCATCCATCCTGGTTTCCTTAAATGCTTCCCATTCTTCCTACTTTTTGGGATTGTTAACGATTGTGCTTTGAGAATCTCATTTTTAAAAATTTCCCATCCTTCCTGGACATTTTTATCCTTAAGGACATCCAGCCATTGGATCCCTCCTATTCTCTTTCTGAGTCTCTTAAAATCTGCCTTTCTAAAATCTAACCTTGAAGTTTGAGTCTTCACATGTCTTCCTCCTCTAGTTATCCAAAATTCTATAATAGCATGATCGCTGCCTCCTAGGGTCCCAGCCACCTTTACCTCCTCAACCATTTCCTCCCTGTTTATAAGGATTAGATCCAAAGTAGCAGATCCCCTTGTTTTCTCCCCTACCTTTTGGAAGATAAAGTTGTCAGCAAGAGAGGATAAGAATTTGCTTGACCTGTTAGTTTTACTTGAGAGAGATTCCCAACAAATGTCTGGATAGTTGAAATCTCCCATGACCACTACGTCATATTTTTTGGAGAACTTGGTCATTTGATACATAAAGAGTTCATCCATATCTTCAGCTTGCCCAGGTGGCCTGTAGTAAATGCCTACAATGGTGTCCTTTCCGTTGTTCTCTCCTTGTATTCTTACCCAAACAGTTTCCACAGAACTCCCAGTCTCTGAAGCTTCAATCTCTGTGCAGATATACGCTTTTCTAACATACAATGCAACACCTCCTCCTCGTTTATCAAGTCTGTTTCTTGCAAATAAGTTGTATCCTTTTAGCCTTTTATTCCAATCATGTGTATCGTCCCACCAAGTTTCAGTGATTCCAATGACATCATATTTCTTTTCCTGCATTAGTAGTTCCAATTCTCCTTGTTTGTTGCCCATGCTTTGTGCATTTGTATAAAAACATTTTAGTTTGTGATTGGTTTCTCTTCCTCCCATATTTTTATTATTTAGATTTTTTTGTCTTTGTTCTTCTTTTCCACTTCCAGTAGCAGAGATCTCAATAGTATTTGTCAGCTGTATGGCTTTTTCTGGCCTTTTGCTTCCCTTCCCACATTGTTCTAGTTTAAAGCTCTTCTGATGAGTGTAGCAAGGCGACTTCCAAATACATGTTTTCCAGTCTTCGTAAGGTGCACCCCATCTCTAGCAAGTAGTCCATCGTATAGGTAATTCATTCCGTGATCCAGAAATCCAAATCCTTGTTGACGGCACCATCGACGTAGCCAGTTGTTCACCTGTAGAATCTTATTCCACCTCATTGTTCCATGGCCATCCACTGGGAGGATGGATGAGAAGACCACCTGCGCTCCCAATTCTTTCACTTTCTTGCCTAAGTCTTCAAAGTCACTGCAGATGGTTTCCAGGTCCTTTCTTGCGGTGTCATTTGTCCCCACATGTATTAGCAGGAATGGGTAGTGATCTGTAGGTCTGAAGAGTCTTGATATCCTGTCAGACACATCTTTAATTTTTGCTCCTGGAAGACAGCACATTTCTCTTGAGGTTATGTCTGGTCTGCAGATAGCGGCCTCTATTCCTCTTAGCAGGGAATCCCCCATGACCACCACTCTCCGTTTTTTCTTCACAACATTCTTCTTTCTCCATCCAGGAGGATTCTGAAGGCTTACAAGGTTATTCATTGCTGGCAAAGTCTTATCTTGCTGTATTTCTTCATGGTTCTCCTGCGTGAGAGCCTGGTACTGGTTCCTGAGCAGTATGGGTGCTGACTGCCTCTCGATCCTCCTGCTTCTGTGGGTCACATGCTTCCATTCCTCTGTTTCCTCAGGTGCAGTTCGAATTTCTTCTTTCTGAATCATGAAGAGATAATTCTGCTCTGTCTAAGAACTCTTCACCTTCCTTAATGATTTTCAAGGTAGTTAACCTCTCTTCTAGATTTCGCAACTTTTCCTCCAACAGGGACACAAGCTTGCATTTCTGGCATGTGAAGTCTGGCTTTTCCACTGGCAAGTCTGTGAACATGTAGCAGGATATGCAGCTCACCAAATGGCTCCTGGACTCTTCCATGTTCTTATTGTTAATGTTCTGAAAACAGTGAAAAAAGATTAAAAAAAAAAGCTTCAAAATGCGCGCGCCGGTAGGCGCGCGGTTTACCGATGTCCTCTTTTCAGCTCCAACAGCCAAAATCCAGTGTTCTTTGAGCTCGCGGAGACTCTTCACTTACCCCAAAATGCAGTGGGAATATGCAAATTATCTCCTCAGGACTCCTCCCCTGGTTTACCGATGTCCTCTTTTCAGCTCCAACAGCCAAAATCCAGTGTTCTTTGAGCTCGCGGAGACTCTTCACTTACCCCAAAATGCAGTGGGAATATGCAAATTATCTCCTCAGGACTCCTCCCCTGGTTTACCGATGTCCTCTTTTCAGCTCCAACAGCCAAAATCCAGTGTTCTTTGAGCTCGCGGAGACTCTTCACTTACCCCAAAATGCAGTGGGAATATGCAAATTATCTCCTCAGGACTCCTCCCCTGGTTTACCGATGTCCTCTTTTCAGCTCCAACAGCCAAAATCCAGTGTTCTTTGAGCTCGCGGAGACTCTTCACTTACCCCAAAATGCAGTGGGAATATGCAAATTATCTCCTCAGGACTCCTCCCCTGGTTTACCGATGTCCTCTTTTCAGCTCCAACAGCCAAAATCCAGTGTTCTTTGAGCTCGCGGAGACTCTTCACTTACCCCAAAATGCAGTGGGAATATGCAAATTATCTCCTCAGGACTCCTCCCCTGGTTTACCGATGTCCTCTTTTCAGCTCCAACAGCCAAAATCCAGTGTTCTTTGAGCTCGCGGAGACTCTTCACTTACCCCAAAATGCAGTGGGAATATGCAAATTATCTCCTCAGGACTCCTCCCCTGGTTTACCGATGTCCTCTTTTCAGCTCCAACAGCCAAAATCCAGTGTTCTTTGAGCTCGCGGAGACTCTTCACTTACCCCAAAATGCAGTGGGAATATGCAAATTATCTCCTCAGGACTCCTCCCCTGGTTTACCGATGTCCTCTTTTCAGCTCCAACAGCCAAAATCCAGTGTTCTTTGAGCTCGCGGAGACTCTTCACTTACCCCAAAATGCAGTGGGAATATGCAAATTATCTCCTCAGGACTCCTCCCCTGGTTTGCTTGGGTGACTTCCCATAATTACTGTGCACACATTGGACAACCCCTTTAAAGGAGGAGGAATGGGTTTAGCTGGACCAACTCTCCAATACTCTACTCATGAAGGATCCAGTAATTGACACAATGGCCTCCATGTGTGTAGGGCTTTGTGTTTGAGCTGTCATCACTGCATGGATGAATGCGTCACTGTGTTGACCACAACTGTTTGATTTGATTAGCCTCCACCGCATGTTGATGGCTTTGGAAATCATAAAGTTGTAAAGGCAAACTTTTCTAAAAGCTCCGACTTCAACTCCTTCATTACTTAATGATCACAGAGATTTGACCACTAGGACCTCCACCAAGCCGAGAATGAAGTCACCAAGGCTTTGGTGTATGGATGTGACCCCTTCACCATTTCTTCTCTGCATCAGCCATCCAGCTGCAACGTGGCTAAATAAAAGTGCAAAGCGCCTGGGAGACTGATAGAAATGGTCAAAGGGGGCACAGCTCTTTGCTTTTTGTTGAGCGGGAGGGCACATGCTCGATCTCCGCTGCTTTCAGATGAGACTCTGCAGAGTCCCAGTTCTTGGGATCAGTGCCGGTCCGAGCGATCATATGCTAATCGATTCGTAACTTACCACTTATCCTATGGATGCTGGATGGGCTGATAACTTACCAACTTGTGACAAACCCTTTATGTCTTAGGGTGGATCCTAAACAGAAAGACCCACAAAATTCTCAAACATCTCATAAAATGGATCAGATACTGTATTTTAACATTTCCTAGAAACTCGATCTGAGCCATTATCATGGTCAGGCTCGCACACGACACGTGAACTTTCGCTACGGCCGCCATCACTCATCCTCTCCCTCCCTCTTACTTTGAACGACCATTTGGTATCATTATTAATTTAAAATGGTTGAATAACAAGAGAAAAAGAGGAAATTACACCGCCGCGATTCTCCGAGGACTGTTACCTGGATTTATGGTGCTGTTAATGCTCAAAATTAGGCGCATATGTCTTCTCTATGCATCATTTATTAATGCACAGAGCTATTGTAGTGGAAATTAACAAAAAAAAAGAAGAATATGTATTGGGGGCCCCAAAATAAAAGGTCATTAGAAACAGGATTTAGCATACTAAGTGAGTGAATTCATCATAGTAAAATATTTAATGTGTTTACAGACTCCATAAAAGAAGATAATGAAAAGGATAAGACTACAGAAGATAGTAGGAAGTATAGAAAAATGTATATTTACGCCATATCAAAGGATAGATAGATAGATAGATAGATAGATAGATAGATAGATAGATAGATACAGTTAGGTCCATATATATTTGGACAGAGACAACATTTTTCTAATTTTTGCTCTAGACATTACCACAATGAATTTTAAATAAAACAATTCAGATGCAGTTGACGTTCAAACTTTCAGCTTTCATTTGAGGGTATCCACATTAAAATTGGATGAAGGGTTTAGGAGTTTCAGCTCCTTAACATGTGCCACTCTGTTTTTAAAGGGACCAAAAGTAATTGGACAATTGACTCCAAGGCTATTTCATGGACAGGTGTGAGCAATCCCTTCGTTGTGTCATTCTCAATTAAGCAGATAAAAGGCCTGGAGTTGATTTGAGGTGTGGTGCTTGCATTTGGAAGGTTTTGCTGTGAAGTAAACATGCGGTCAAAGGAGCTCTCCATGCAGGTGAAACAAGCCATCCATAAGCTGCAAAAACAGAAAAAACCCATCCGAGAAATTGCTACAATATTAGGAGTGGAAAAATCTACAGTTTGGTACATCCTGAGAAACAAAGAAAGCACTGGTGAACTCATCAATGCAAAAAGACCTGGGCACCCACGGAAGACAACAGTGGTGGATGATCGCAGAATAATCTCCATGGTGAAGAGAAACCCCTTCACAACAGCCAACCAAGTGAACAACACTCTCCAGGAGGTAGGCGTATCAATATCCAAATCTACCATAAAGAGAAGACTGCATGAAAGTAAATACAGAGGGTTCACTGCACGGTGCAAGCCACTCATAAGCATCAAGAATAAAAAGGCTAGACTGGACTTTGCTAAAAAACATCTAAAAAAGCCAGCACAGTTCTGGAAGAACATTCTTTGGACAGATGAAACCAAGATCAACCTCTACCAGAATGATGGAAAGAGAAAAGTATGGTGAAGGAGTGGTACAGCTCATGATCCAAAGCATACCACATCATCTGTAAAACACGGCGGAGACAGTGTGATGGCTTGGGCATGCATGGCTGCCAGTGGCACTGGGTCACTAGTGTTTATTGATGATGTGACACAGGACAGAAGCAGCCGAATGAATTCTGATGTATTCAGAGCCATCCTGTGTGCTCAGATCCAGCCAAATGCAGCCAAACAGATTGGTCGTCGTTTCATACTACAGATGGACAATGACCCAAAACATAAAGCCAAAGCAACCCAGGAGTGGAATATTCTTGAATGGCCAAGTCAGTCACCTGATCTCAACCCAATTGAGCATGCATTTCACTTGTTAAAGACTAAACTTCAGACAGAAAGGCCCACAAACAAACAGCACCTGAAAACCACCGCAGTGAAGGCCTGTCAGAGCATCAAAAAGGAGGAAACACAGCGTCTGGTGATGTCCATGAGTTCAAGACTTCGGGCAGTCATTGCCAACAAAGGGTTTTCAACCAAGTACTAGAAATGAACATTTTATTTACAATTATTTAATCTGTCCAATTACTTTTGGTCCCTTTAAAAACAGGGTGTTACATGTTAAGGAGCTGAAACTCCTAAACCCTTCATCCAATTTTAATGTGGATACCCTCAAATGAAAGCTGAAAGTCTGAACTTCAACTGCATCTGAATTGTTTTGTTTAAAATTCATTGTGGTAATGTCTAGAACCAAAATTAGAAAAATGTTGTCTCTGTCCAAATATGTATGGACCTAACTGTAGATAGATAGATGGATAGATAGACAGATAGATAGTGTTCCAGTATGGAGTAGTTAGTACCCACCCAAAGAGGTCCAAGGCAACCAATGAACCAGCAAAAGGGTTATGACACCCCAAAATTATCTATGCCATGTTTACACAATGTATTCACAATGCATTTTTGCCATGATTTTCCAAAAATGCTGTAAAAACGCATCATCTTCGGACAAAAAAATGCACCAAGAACGCATCGTGTGACCACAACATAGCACTTGTTTACAAGCAGCTACAGTATCTATAGAGGTTGCTTTCTTCAGAAATCAAGAGAAATTTTAGTAGTAGACGTCACTTATGATATGGCATTGATGTGACTGCATTTAGGGTTTTTCCATCTGGATACCATTATGACGTCACAACTATTGAGTCCACGCCCTGCATAGAGCTGATGACATTACTGGTCTACCAGTCACTACAATCATCATATATATATTTCTCTTTTCAAACCAGGTCAAGGAGATTCTGAGTAGTGTTGAGCCACCCCCGTAGTGTTCGAGTTCGGTTCGGTTCGTCGAACACCCGTGTGTTCGCCGAACTGTTCGTCGAACTGTTCGTCGAACACCTTCGAACACCGTTAAAACCAATGGCAGGCAAACAAAAACACATAGAAACACATAGAAAACACCTTCAAAGGTGTCCAAAAGTTGACAAACTGCTCAGAAGACACAACTAACACATGGAAAAGTGACAAGTACATATAGTCATGCGAAAAGAAAAGAGGTGGAGGAGTAAAAGGAGGGGGAGACACAGATATAGGCATGTCATGCCCTTCTAAAATCCAAAAAGTGAGAAGCCGACACGTTCAGTCCGCTCCTGCCCGTGCCACCTCCGTGTCGCCGGGTTTGTGCCAGAGCCGCAGTGAACCCTGACGGCCAGCCCCCCTCTCCCAATACTGGTGCCTGTCCGCTGGTGGGTCGAGCGAGCCCCCCTGTGGTGGAGGCAGCTCTAAGCTTTTTAATTTAAATTGTCTCTCTAATTTGAATGAATACACTTTAAATCCATTTACAAGGATCTATTGGAGGGCAAGTCTCATGCCAGCAGCCGCGTAATTCCAGCTCCAGTAGCGTCCACTAAAGCTGCTGCAGTTAAAAAGCTTTTATAAGGATCGAGCTCGGCTGTCCACCGCAAGGCATCCTACTGCCAGTCCCAGCCCCTATGCCTTGGGGTGCCTCCTGATGCTCTTCACTGAGTATCCCGTGGTCCCGAAGCATTTCCTTTGAAAAAATTAAGTGTCCAAACTACAGGTGGTGTAGCTTGCTTAACAGCCGGGATAATCCGCTGACTAGCAGACACTGCTACTAGGCACAAAGTATTTCCTGGGCTAGATGCAGTTAAAAATTTGTAATTAGATACTCTCGTTGGATGCTGAGAAAGCATTCCATAGAGTCTCCTGGCAAGCCATATATGATTCTCTTAAAAAGCTTGGGGTAGGGGTCTAGGGGACCCTTTTATAGCCAAAATCACGGCCCTGTATCACAATACGTCACCTAGGCTGAAGATAAATGGAACTGTAGCACCCTGAGGGCTCGGTTGCTACAGAGGTATTGCACCTCACCCAGAGGTGTGATATCTCACTCTCAGGTAAGGATGGAGTGTGGATCAGGACCCGACACCTGCATGCATTACACCACATTGCCATGGGGCAGGGCGACCAATATGCCTCTGAGATGGGCACGACAGTCCCTGTCCCTGGCTGGAGTGGGGGGAGGGAACACTGAGGAAGGGGAACCCTGTAGTGCAGGAGCAGGGAGGAAGCAGTTCCTGGGTGCATTGAGAAGGGAGTATAAAAGGTGGGCACCATCTTAGTTCAGTGCAGAGAAGTCTGAGCAGAAGTGGCAGGGAGCAGGGGCTCTGCATGAGCTCTGCTCCGGAGGCGGGCCTAGTAACAGAGGCCCAGGCCTGGAAGAGGGAGAAGGAAGGAAGAGGAGCGGAGAAGGCTCCAGGAATGAGGAATGAAGGGATCCCAGGGGTGCGGACGGGCGAGTCGCCACCGCACGCCCGAATCCACCTGCGTGGAGGGGTCAGGCCAAAGGGGGAGACCGGTCCCCGAAACTAGTGGAGGCAGGAAACGACCCTCAGCTAGAAACCGGAGGCTGTGACATTTTATGTGGCGCAGCCCCTCGCTACACCCGCTAGGAAGGCACCACATAGGGTCAGGGAAACTGGCGCCAAGTTTACCAAGAGGAGGCCCGAGGCAGCCGGACAGAAGGGTTGGTAAGAAAGGCCAGACAAAGGACACACAAAGGGGGTCCTGTGAAGCGCTCCAAAGTTATCTGGGAGTTGTCTGAGCCCCTCACCTGGTGAGCACAGTACGACGTGGGCATCCGTTACCTGCAGACGTCGTCTGGATAATAAGAACTGTGAGTAAAGGCCCAGGACTGCATCACTGACTCCGTGTCGTTACTGCTGCTGCCCTGCACCATCACCCCCATCCTCCGCATACACTGCCCTGAGGCTATACTCCTCCCGTGGGGAGTTATGCTACGCTCTGCTGCACCCACAACACCAGCCTCAGCGGTCTGCCCTGCAGCGGCGGTTCACTCTGACCGCAATCCACGGGTGGCGTAGTC
Source organism: Phyllobates terribilis (assembly GCF_046119375.1). Classification (NCBI taxonomy): domain Eukaryota; kingdom Metazoa; phylum Chordata; class Amphibia; order Anura; family Dendrobatidae; genus Phyllobates; species Phyllobates terribilis. The sequence goes on from NW_027362764.1 coordinate 754,003,543, forward strand.
GGACATTTAAACATCAAAACCACATAAATAGTTCCGCCACTGGTTTGACCACCCTGAGCCACGGAACCGGGTCGCCGCCACGAAGACTACAACCACCAGCATCCACAAAAAGGGTCCGGCTCCGGGTGTCACAAGGCCCAGGGGGTGCATCAGAACATTTTCATCACCTTTCACAATCACCAATTGGACAAGGCAGGGATGTCCTCTGTCCCCTCTCTTATACATCCTAGTGACGGAGCACCTGCTCTCATCAATTCGCCATAACCCCAATATTAGGTGGATTGAGGTGGGAGGCACCGAGTACAAGTGCTCTCTATTTGCTGATGATGTCCTAGTATATATCACTCAATCACATATATCCATCCATGCTGTTATGGCTGAAATAGATCACTTTGTTACATGGTCAAATTTTAAAATCAATGCAGCGAAGTCTGAGGCCCTCGATGTCTCCCTCCCCAAATCCATATAGGATTCCATCCAGTCCAACTTTCCCTTTGTCTGGCCCTCACAGGGTATCAAATACTTAGGAATTCCTATTCATAGAGACCTCTCCCATCTATGTTATCTTAATTTTGGGCCCTTTATTGAACAACTCCATACAGACCACGGTTGGCAAGTTAGAACTGTAAGATTCACTACGTGAACCACTGGTGTTTTGTGGAAAAGCACATGTACACCGCGTTCCAAATTATTATGCAAAAAGTGTTTAGGAGTGATAAGGGAAGAATTTGTTTGTTTGTCAGTTAAACTCATTGATGGTGATGTGTGTCAGGGCTCTTTATATCACTGTAAGCAATTGCAGACACCTGTGCTAATTAGTTTGGCAGGTGTGTCCAATGAAAGGCAAGACTACTTAAGAAGGCTCTCTCACATTATTAAGCAGCCTACATTTTCTGCCAAAATGGGAAAGAAAAAGGATGTGTCGGCTGCTGAGAAGCAACAAATTGTGGAGTGTTTAGGTCAAGGCATGACTACAATCAACATTGTGCGATGATCAGGATGAAGTGTCTTGGCAATCAAGAAGTATGTAGCTGATTCACAGTACACACGTGTGCGTGCTGATAAGGGCAAATTGAGGACTCTTTCCTACAGGCAATTACGTCAGGTTGAAAGAGCAGCGGCAAAAAAGCCTTGTCATAGCAGCAGACAAGTTTTTGAAGCTGCTTGTGCCTCCAACGTCCCCCGAACAACAAGATGCAGGGTCCTTCAGAGGTTTGCAGCTGTGCATACGCCATCCTGTCGACCTCCTCTATCCACTTCACACAAGCAGAAACAGCTCCAGTGGGCCAAACATTACATGAAGACTGATTTCAAAACTGTTTTGTTCACGGATGAGTGCCGTGCAGCGCTCGATGGTCCAGATGGATGGAGTGGAGGATGGCTGGTTGATGGACACCCCACGCAAACACGGCTACAGCGCCAACAAGGAGGAGGTGGAGTAATGTTTTGGGCTGGAATCATGGGGAGAGAGATTGTCGGCCCCTTTAGGATCCCTGAAGGCGCTAAAGATGAACTCCTTAATGTATGTGGATTTTCTCAAACAGCACTTCCTGCCATGGTTCAAGAAGAAGAACCGTGTATTTCAGAGCAAGATCATTTTTCTGCATGATAATGCACCATCTCATGCTGCACATAAAACATCTGCATCTCTGGCTGATATGGGCATAAAAGGGGACAAACTTATGGTGTGACCCCCATGCTCCCCTGACCTCTACCCCATTCAGAACCTTTGGAGCATCATTAAAAGGAGTGTCTGTGATGGCAGGAGGCAGTTCACATCTAAGCAACAGCTCTGGGAGGGTATTCTGTCCTCATGCAAAACAATTGAAGCAGAAACCATCCAAAACCTGACAAATTCAATGGACGAGAGAGTTCAGAAGCTCCTTTCGAACAAGGGGTCCTATGTGAAAATGTAACATCACCTAGAATAAAGTTTTGAGTTGAAAACTGTTTGATTTCAGTTTCTAACAACCTGCTAATGCTTATAATTTCAAAAATGACCATTTTTTTGGTCTTTATTAAAATGAAAAGGTTGATCGAAAAGTTTGGGGGATCTAAGAGTGTGGCAACCCAGTAGTCATGATTACTTCGAATTCTGACAATATGAGGGTCATGCTGCAGGTAGTGCAGCAAGAAGGCACTTATGTGTCTTGCGCATCTCGGAGCCCCACAATTATTTTCCGGGCTAGATGCAGCTAAAAATTATTATTAATTTTAAATCTGGTGAAGCTTTAGTATAGATGGCCTAATAGGATCAGTGCTGCACACTGCTACAAAGCCCAAATTATTTTCCAGTCAAGATACAGATAAACATGATTAGTAATTTTAAATCTGGTGGAGCTTATTATAGATGGCCTAATAGAATCAGTGCTGCACACTGCTACAAAGCCCAAATTATTTTCCAGCCAAGATACAGATAAACATGATTAGTAATTTGAAAGCTTAAAACGGTTGGTAGGGTGATTTTAGCCAATCATCAAGCTTTTACTCTCCCCAGGATGACACAGGGGTAGAAAAGTCGTTTCGGATCCATGATTTGTTCATCTTTATGAACGTGAGTCTGTCTACATTATCAGTGGAGAGCCGCGTGCGCTTATCTGTCAGCACACCACCAGCAGCGCTGAACACACGTTCAGACAGAACGCTGGCTGCGGGGCATGACAAGATCTCCAAGGCGTAAGTGGCTAGCTCCGGCCATTTATCCAGATTGGAAGCCCAAAAAGAGCAAGGGTCCAGTGACACAGTCGTGGCTTCAATGTTTACTTGGAGATACTCCTGTACCATCGTCTCTAGGCGTTGACTATGTGTCAGACTTCTTGTCTCCTGTGGCCTTGCAAAGGATGGGCTAAAAAAGTGGTGAAATGATTCCGCAAAATTGATGTTACCAGCAGATACTGTGGTTCTGTTACGGTTTGAGTGCTGTACACTTGACGGTCCCACGGTTGGCAAGTGGGAACTCTGAGATTCACTACGTGCACCACTGGTATTTTGTGGAAAAGCACATGTAAGATTCTGCAACAGTCTCTGCTGATACTCCTGCATGCGTGCATCCCTTTCTATGGCAGGAATAATTTCTGCAAATTTACTTTTGTACCGGGGATCTAACAGTGTGGCAACCCAGTAGTCAGGATTATTTCTAATTCTCACAATTCGAGGGTCATGTTGCAGGTACTGCAGCAAGAAGGCACTCATGTGTGTTGCGCATCCAGGAGCACCAAGTCCCTGTTGTGTTGGTGGCAAGGTAACAATCATGCTTCCTTCCTCTGTCCTCTCCCCCCAACCTCGCACAACAGAAATGTGATCAAGGTCTCCCTCATCTGATGAGTCTTCCATCAGTTCGTCCTCCACTTCTTCCTGGGCTCCTGCACCTTCCTCACTAGTTTGGCTGCTACCATGCGCCCTGGTAAAACCATCTCCCCCACCCTCACATGCCTGCCGCCTTGGTGCTGCCGACCGTCTGGACCTTGCAGATGTTAGCCCTTCCGCATACAACTCCTCCTCCTCTACTTCCTCCACCTCCTCTTGTGCCACCACCTGACTCCGAATTCTGTTTAACATGTGCTCCAGCATGTAAATCACCGGAATAGTCATGCTGATAATGGCATCGTCAGCACTAAACATCTTCGTCGCCATTTCAAAACTGTGCAGAAGGGTGCATAGGTCCCTGATCTGAGACCACTCCTCCAGCGTGATTTGCCCCACCTCTGGATCTCGTTGGCCCAGGCTATACGTCAGAACGTATTGCACCAGGGCTTGTCGGTGCTGCCACAGTCGCTGCAACATGTGCAGAGTTGAATTCCACCGGGTAGGCACATCGCATTTTAGCCGGTGAAGTGGCAGGCCCAACGACTTCTGTAGAGATGTAAGTCGCTGAGCTGCGGGATGCGAACGGCGAAAGTGAGCACACAGCGACCGTGCCCTCTGCAGAAGGCCATCTAGTCTGGGATAGTGGGCTAAAAATTGCTGGACAACCAGGTTCAACACGTGAGCCATACAAGGCACGTGTGTGACATTGCCCCGGCGAAGGGCCGCACCCAGGTTTGCAGCATTGTCGCACACGGCCTTCCCTGGTTTCAGGTCCAGTGGAGACAACCATTCATGAAATTGGTTCTCCAGAGCTGACCACAACTCCTCAGCTGTGTGACTCACATTTCCCAGACATTTCAATGTAAAAACCGCCTGATGACGTTGAGCCCTACTGCCAGCATAGTAAGGAGGTGTGCAGGATCCCTTCTGCGCAGTTAGAAAGCTTGTGGCATGACCAGACAGGCTTTGGGTGCAGGTGGAAGACCGAGAGGAGGTTGAGGAGGCAGAAGCAGTGGAGGAACTTTGACATAAAGAGGATTGACGCACAACTCGTGGGGACGGCAAGACTTGGACAGCAGCCCCTTGTCCTGCTGTCACCATAGTTACCCAGTGCCCAGTCAGCGACATGTAACGCCCCTGTCCATGCCTACTCGTCCAAGTGTCTGTGGTGAAATGCACCCTGTCACACACAGAGTTTCTCAATGAAGCGGTGATGTTGAGTGCGACATGCTGGTGGAGCGCAGGCACACCTTTCTTTGAGAAGTAGTGCCGACTGGGCATCTGGTACTGGGGCACTGCGACGGACATAAGGTCTCGAAAATCCTCTGTGTCCACCAGGCGGAAAGGCAGCATTTCTGTAGCCAAGAACTTGCAGATGGTGAAATTCAACCTCTTAGCTTTCTCATGGCTAGGAGGAAATGGTCTTTTACTTGTCCACATCTGAGGGACCGAGGGCTGGCTATTGTGCTTAGACGGGGTTGATAAGGGTGTCCCCGGCAAACTGCCGGTCTGTGAGGAAGATGCAGGCGGACATGTTAGGTTGCCTTGATCCAAAGGTGGTGCTATCGATGTCGGACAGCGCTCAACACCAGCTGGTGTTACCACCTCCAAAGAAAATGATGACCTGCCAATCACGCTGGCTGTTGCGGGTAAAGAGGTGGCAGGTCTGCGCCCCAAAACAGGTGTGACTGCTGTCCCCCCAGTCACAGAGGATGAAGAGGCCGCGGATGCACAATATATGGCAGACGGTGGTTGGCCCGGCCGGCTAGGCCGCATTGTAGCACACTGAGCTTCCCACTGCAACTTATGCTTCATGTCCATGTGCCGGGTCATGCATGAAGTACTCAAACTATGTATTTTTTGGCCTCTACTTAGCTTTTGCTGACAAATGTTACAGATAACACGAGTTGGGTCATCTTTATCGATCTGAAAAAATGCCCAGGCTATGCAAGGCTTAGCACCCATGCGACCTGAAGAGCCACCACGACTTGTGGTGAGAGGCAGAGTTGTGTTTGAGGATGCAGTTGTTGACGTGCTTCCAGTACTACGTCTCTGTCCAGGAAGGCGCAACCTGACCTCGTCGTCACTAGCATCTTCCTCCACCTCCTCTGCTGACCTCATCTCTTGGCTGACTGTGGGTTGACAGTAAGTGGGATCTCCAACCTCATCATCATCACCCTGTGCGTTATCACACCCGTCGTCCTCAGAGCCAACCTGTTCCTGCCCTGATAAAAAACTAAAGTTGTCGCTCAAATCAGGTATTTGAGTCTCATCATCGTCTTCCTCATTGTCTCCACCAACAGGAGTTACAATTTGGGAATGAGGGTCTACATTATGGTCAGAACCTTCTGCGTCTGGTCCTGGATCTGACTCATAAAGATTCTGGGCATCAGTGCAGATCATTTCCTCGTCTGGATTCACAGAAGGGCTGGAGTCGACCTCTGATTCCCAGGCTATAGTATGAGTAAACAGCTCTGCAGACTCAACCATCTGTTCTACCTCATACTCAGACGGGCAGCTGGAGATTTGGGAGCTGTGAGGAAGCAAGTGCGATTGGGGTGACACCTTTGAGGACTGGAGTATTTGTGATGTTGAAGTTGATGTGGAGGAGAGCCCACTTAAATGAGCACTTGATATCCGTTGAAGCACCTGCTGTTTTTGTGCCTCATCTGGAATTTGTAGCGATTGGCGTGTCCGTAAGAAAGCGATCTTATCACATTGTCCGCTAAAAGAAGTAGACATTTTAGTTTGGCTGGAAGATGGTCTTTCTTCTGCAGATGTTACTGTTGCTTTAACACCTACCCCACGGACACAACCTTTTTTCCCCTTCCCAACACGCCTATTCCCCTTTCCACCAGCAGCAGGCCTTTTTCCACTCATTTTGGTGGTTAACTAATTAACAACTCTGGAGTTGTTTGCACAAAAAAACAATGGATGGGAACCGAGCAGAGCTGAGTGGCCAAACTGTGGTATTAGGCCAAAACTATTGGCTGGGTTAGATGCAGAAAAAAATTATATTCAATTTGCAACCTGATGGAGGTCAGTATAGATGGACTAATAGAGAAAGTCCCACACACTGCTAGAAGGCCAAATATTTTTTCAGAGATAGATGCAGAAAAAAATATATTCAGTTTGCAACCTGATGGAGGTCTGTATAGATGGATTAATAGAACAAGTCCCACACACAGCTAGAAGCCCAATATTTTTTCAGAGGTAGATGCAGAAAAAAATATATTCAGTTTGCAACCTGATGGAGGTCAGTATAGATGGACTAATACAACAAGTCCCACACACAGCTAGAAGCCCAATATTTTTTCAGAGGTAGATGCAGAAAAAAATATATTCAGTTTGCAACCTGATGGAGGTCAGTATAGATGGACTAATACAACAAGTCCCACACACAGCTAGAAGCCCAATATTTTTTCAGAGGTAGATGCAGAAAAAAATATATTCAGTTTGCAACCTGATGGAGGTCTGTATAGATGGATTAATAGAACAAGTCCCACACACAGCTAGAAGCCCAATATTTTTTCAGAGGTAGATGCAGAAAAAAATATATTCAGTTTGCAACCTGATGGAGGTCAGTATAGATGGACTAATACAACAAGTCCCACACACAGCTAGAAGCCCAATATTTTTTCAGAGGTAGATGCAGAAAAAAATATATTCAGTTTGCAACCTGATGGAGGTCTGTATAGATGGATTAATAGAACAAGTCCCACACACAGCTAGAAGCCCAATATTTTTTCAGAGGTAGATGCAGAAAAAAATATATTCAGTTTGCAACCTGATGGAGGTCTGTATAGATGGATTAATAGAACAAGTCCCACACACAGCTAGAAGCCCAATATTTTTTCAGAGGTAGATGCAGAAAAAAATATATTCAGTTTGCAACCTGATGGAGGTCTGTATAGATGGATTAATAGAACAAGTCCCACACACAGCTAGAAGCCCAATATTTTTTCAGAGGTAGATGAAGAAAAAAATATATGCAGTTTGCAACCTGATGGAGGTCAGTATAGATGGACTAATACAACAAGTCCCACAAACAGCTAGAAGCCCAATATTTTTTCAGAGCTAGATGCAGAAAAAAATTATATTCAATTTGCAACCTGATGGAGGTCAGTATAGATGGACTAATAGAATGATGCTATGCCCAAAAGATTTTACTTCACTAGGTGCAGTAAAAAAATTGGTATTCTATACACAGGTGGTATATCTTGCAACACAGATAGGCTACTCCACTGACTAACACACTCTGCAATAGGCCAAAAAGGATTAGCTTTGCTAGATTCAGCCAAATGCTGTGAAAAAAACTTGCACAGCACTGGCACAGACCTGCCTGGCAAAAACTGATAGGAACTGATGTAACCTAGTCCTGAAAAGGACTCCAATTACAATTAGTCTTTACTCCCACAACCTATCTATTTAAGAGCACAGACCTGCCTGATAAAAGTCGTAGGAAATGCTGTAACCTAGTCCTTAAAAGGACTGCAATCACAACTATTCCCTACTCCCAAGCTATCTGTAGATTTGTGCGAAAATTGGCTTGAAATTAACAAGGTATAGCGCACACAGCAACAGCGGTGCCGTCTAACACGCAGCTGCAGCAGTGAGAAAATGGTGGCGACGGGGAAAATGGCTTGGTCTTATAGGGCAAGGACATGTGACATACACTGCCAATCACACATGCCCTTGCTTGTGTGAAAAAAAGCACTTCGCTCCGTGTGTGCGCTGCTGATAGGCTGACAGATTGCACCTCCCCACTGTAAATGCGGGAAAGAGAAAAAAAAATGGAGATCTTCATTGTTCCTGCAGAGATCCATCCCCTGCCCCTCCCCCCACCCCGCTGTACACTCAAACTGCGTATTAACATTAATTTTCATCATTACTGAGAAAAAATCCAGTTATGATTTTGGTGCACGAACAGTTATCGAACATAACCTCGAACAGCCGAATTTTTCTCAAATTGTTCGTGTTCGCCGAACGGCTCGAACACCGCCCAAAACAGCTCGAATTTGAGATTGGCGAACAGTTCGAGTAGAACAACGCTCATCTCTAATTCTGAGATAATAGAGACTAAGGATTCTTATTATTTAATAAGGATACAAAATGCAGTGAGGTATAGTGACTTGTTCAGCTCTCCAGAGGCAGACACAGGACACATGATTTGGGAAAACTTCCTGCGGGTTTATTGTGTGGCATAAACTCCAACAGCGTCCCATAAAAATAAACAGTCCCTCTCGGGGTTAATGGGAAAACAAAAGATAAAGTATAACAGAGTCCTTTAGCCAGCGAGGCTTTGCCTGCTCCAGGTAGCATAGTGGAGTCTTCAGCAACACCAGTCCTCCGTTGTTGCTCTCTGGCTTCAGCCCAACACAGCCCGGAGACTTCTCTCTCCAGACCACACACTACCGAGAGGAAAAATAGTGACTGAGCATTTAAACCTTGCTCAGCCACACCCTGAGGGGAGGTAGTGTGAATGGCTTCCCACCCTCTTTGCCATTCACAAAAAAACACACTTTTTAAGTGAGTTAACCCCCAGCATATAACATGCTGGCAGAAATTTTGTAGGTTTCAGTTCACGCAGGCTAGCAACCTGAGTGACACATACCTCCCCTCGTATATCACATCAGTGAGTCTGTCACATATATCCCCCACCTCTGCCCAAAGCCGGGGGTTTGGGCACCTTCCGATACCAGACAGGGAATTCTAGAAAGGGCATCAGCGTTCCCGGGCCTATGTTCCACATGAAAGTTAAAGTCCTGAAGACCTAGGAACCATCTAGTTACCCCATTTTTCCCTCAACCATCCCAACGGGACATGGTCTGACACCAGCTTAAACTTCCGGCCTAGTAGGTAATATCTTAGTGTATCTACGGCCCACTTTATGGCTAAACACTCTTTTTCTACTATTGCGTAATTCTTCTCGCAGGACGAAAGCTTCTGGCTCAATTAGAGAATGGGATGTTCTTCCTCATTTATCTCTTGAGAGAGTACGACTTCTAGACCAACCTTTGAAGTGTCTGTCTGGACCACAAACTCTTTCTTAAAGTCTGGTGCGACCAGGACCGGCTGCTTACACAGTGCTAGCTTCAACTGTTGAAACGCAGTCTCTGTTTCCTCCATCCACTTCACCATGGTTGATCTGGTTCCTTTTAGGAGTCCGTAAGTGGCACGGCCTTCATGGCAAAATTTATGATAAACAGCCGGTAATATCCCACCATTCCCAGGAATGCTCTTACTTGCTTCTTGGAGAGGGGTTGTGGTCCTTTTTCCCCACGGCACATTTTCTCGGATTTATAGTAAATCCTGCCTTCCTCAGCGCATCCAGAACTGCCTGTAGTTTAGGTAGATGACTAGCCCAGTCTGGGTTAAAGACTACAATGTTGTCAAGGTAGGCTGCGGTATACTTCTTATGTGAGGCTAGGATCCAAACCATAGCCGTCTGATAGGTGGCTGGGGCCCCCTGTAGTCCGAACGGCATCTGAGTATATTGAAAGCCGTCTTCTCCTTGGCCGTCTGGGACATGGGGATCTTCGTCAGGTCAAGAGTGGTGATGTACCATGCCGGTCCAAGCCTCTTGATGAGTTCATCGACGCGGGGCATCGGGTACGCGTCACACTTGGACACCTCATTCAGTCGGCGGTAGTCATTACAAAACCTCCACTCTTCGTTGGGTTTTGGCACGAGGACGATTGGGCTCGACCACCCACTCTTAGACTCCTCTATCACATCGAGGTCAAACATCCTCTTCACCTCGGCCGAGATCACCTCCCGGCGTGCTTCTGGAATCCAGTAAAGCTTCAGATTCACTCTTACATGTGGTTCTGTTAGCATGTGCTCTACCACCTGAGTATGCCCCGGCAACTCTGATAACAGCTCCTGATTCCGCTGTAGTAGTTCTCCACACTGTTGCTTCTGGGCTGGTGATAGCGTCTCTGCTATAGTGACCTCTTCCAACTTGACTTCGGAAGCGGCTCCCAGGCAAGGAGTTTCCACAGGTTCCTTGTCCCGCCACGGCTTGAGCAAGTTCATATGGCATACTTGGTGCAGCTTTCTTCGGCCAGGCTGGTGGACTTTGTAATTAACTTTGATGACTTTCTCCACCACCTAGTACAGACCTTGCCATTTGGCCAGGAACTAGCTCTCGACTGTGGGGATTAGCACCAACACACGGTCCCCGGGCTGAAACTGCCTCAGCCTTGTCAATCAGTTATAGACCCTTGCCTGAGCTTCCTGAGCCTGGAGGAGGTGTACCTTCGCGATTGGCATCACTTTTGCTATTCGTTCCTGCCTCTGGGCGACATGTTCAATGATTCTCCAGTGTGGGGTAACCTTGGCTTACCAGGTTTCCTTAGCGATATCCAGGAGCCCTCGTGGATGTTGTCCATACAGCAGCTAAAACGGAGAAAAGCCGGTAGAGGATTGTGGAACCTCCCTTACTGAGAAGAGCAGGAACGGCATCAGGTAATCCCAGTCACGTCCATCCTTCTCTACGACTTTCTTGAGCATTGCTTTCAGGGTCTTATTAAAGCGCTCTACTAAGCCGTCTGTCTGCGGATGGTAAACAGAGGTTCGCAACTGGGTAATCTGGAGGACCTAGCACAGCTCCTTCATTACCTTGTTCATTAACGGGGTCCCTTGATCAGTTAGGATTTCCTTTGGCAGACCGGTCCTGGCAAATATATGGACCAGTTCCCTGGCTATGCATTTGCGCGAAGAGTTCCTTAGCGATACCGCTTCTGGATACCGGGTCGCATAGTCCATGATCACCAGACTGTATTGGTGGCCTCAGGCTGATTTTACTAAGGGCCCTACTAGGTCCATAGCAATCCTCTCAAAGGGGACCTTTATCACTGGTAGTGGAACTAATGGACTACGGAAGTGAGAAGAGGGAGCAGTTATTTGGCAGGTGGGGCAGGACCTACAATAGTTCAGAATTTCTCGGTAACACCCTGGCCAATAAAACCTTCTTAATATCCTCTCCTGAGTTTTCTCGACCCCTAGGTGTCCCCCCAGAACATATGAATGGGCTATATCTAGCACCCTCCATCTGTATGGCCCCCGCACTAGCAGCTGTTCCACTATCTCACCTCCCCTTAGTTTGGCCTCCTGATATAACAACTCCCCCTGAACTGCAAACTGGGGGAACCTGGTGTCGGACCCCGGCTCTTGGGCAACCCCAATTACTTAGAGTAACCTGGTCAAACGCCCCCTTTAAGGTCAGGTCGCAAACTTGAGCAGTCCCAAAGTTCTCTCCGGACACATCTAACTCAGGGAGGTAGGTCTCCTCAGTCACCGTCTCGCCCTCATCACTGGCAAGGACGCACAGTGGGAACTCATTCACTTGAGACTTCGTCAGGGGTTCTTTTCCAGGGACCTGGCTTTTGGACACGCTACTTAATCTGGTACCCTTTCTCGACAAGTCCCAAAACTAAGAAAAATCACGGCTCATTATGACGTGATGTATCAGGTCCTTAACCACCCTGACCTTGTGGGACTGGGCACCACAGTCTGTTCCCACGGTCACTGTGGCCAAGGGGTAGTTCTTGGCATCCCCATGGATGCACCAAATGTCCACAGTTTTGGAAGGGACCAACTGGTGGGGAAGGGTAGCTCTGATTAAGGTCACCAGACTCCCAGAATCTAACAGTCCAAGCACCTTTATCCCATTAGTGGACACGGTACTAGAGATGAGCATTGTTCGACTCGAACTGTTCGCCAATCTCAAATTCGAGCTGTTTTGGGCGGTGTTCGAGCCGTTTGGCGAACACGAACGATTTGAGAAAAATTCGGCTGTTCGAGGTTATGTTCGATAACTGTTCGTGCACCAAAATCATAACTGGATTTTTTCTCAGTAATGATGAAAATTAATGTTAATACGCAGTGTGAGTGTACAGCGGGGTGGGGGGAGGGGCAGGGGATGGATCTCTGCAGGAATAATGAAGATCTCCATTTTTTTTTCTCTTTCCCGCATTTACAGTGGGGAGGTGCAATCTGTCAGCCTATCAGCAGCGCACACACGTAGCGAAGTGCTTTTTTTCACACAAGCAAGGGCATGTGTCATTGGCAGTGTATGTCACATGTCCTTGCCCTATAAGACCAAGCCATTTTCCCCGTCGCCACCATTTTCTCACTGCTGCAGCTGCGTGTTAGACGGCACCGCTGTTGCTGTGTGCGCTATACCTTGTTAATCTCAAGCCAATTTTCGCACAAATCTACAGATAGCTTGGGAGTAGGGAATAGTTGTGATTGCAGTCCTTTTAAGGACTAGGTTACAGCATTTCCTACGACTTTTATCAGGCAGGTCTGTGCTCTTAAATAGATAGATTGTGGGAGTAAAGACTAATTGTAATTGCAGTCCTTTTCAGGACTAGGTTACATCAGTTCCTATCAGTTTTTGCCAGGCAGGTCTGTGCCAGTGCTGTGCAAGTTTTTTTCACAGCATTTGGCTGAATCTAGCAAAGCTAATCCTTTTTGGCCTATTGCAGAGTGTGTTAGTCAGTGGAGTAGCCTATCTGTGTTGCAAGATATACCACCTGTGTATAGAATACCAATTTTTTTACTGCACCTAGTGGGCATAGCATCATTCTATTAGTCCATCTATACTGACCTCCATCAGGTTGCAAATTGAATATAATTTTTTTCTGCATCTAGCTCTGAAAAAATATTTGGGCTTCTAGCAGTGTGTGGGACTTGTTCTATTAGTCCATCTATACTGACCTCCATCAGGTTGCAAACTGAATATAATGTTTTTCTGCATCTAGCTCTGAAAAAATATTTGGCCTTCTAGCAGTGTGTGGGACTTGTTCTATTAGTCCATCTATACTGACCTCCATCACGCTGCAAATTCAAAATAATTTTTTGTCTGCATCTAGCTCTGAAAAAATATTTGGCCTTCAAGCAGTGTGTGGGACTTGTTCTATTAGTCCATCTATACTGACCTCCATCAGGCTGCAAATTAAAAATAATTTTTATCTGCATCTACCTCTGAAAAAATATTTGGCCTTCTAGCAGTGTGTGGGACTTTCTCTATTAGTCCATCTATACAGACCTCCATCAGGTTGCAAACTGAATATAATTTTTTTCTGCATCTAGCTCTGAAAAAATATTTGGCCTTCTAGCAGTGTGTGGGACTTTCTCTATTAGTCCATCTATACTGACCTCCATCAGGTTGCAAATTAAAAATAATTTATATCTGCATCTAGCACTGAAAAAATATTTGGCCTTCTAGCAGTGTGTGGGACTTTCTCTATTAGTCCATCTATACTGACCTCCATCAGGTTGCAAATTAAAAATAATTTTTTGTCTGCATCTAGCTCTGAAAAAATATTTGGCCTTCTAGCAGTGTGTGGGACTTTCTCTATTAGTCCATCTATACTGACCTCCATCAGGTTGCAAACTGAATATATTTTTTTTCTGCATCTACCTCTGAAAAAATATTGGGCTTCTAGCTGTGTGTGGGACTTGTTCTATTAATCCATCTATACTGACCTCCATCAGGTTGCAAACTGAATATATTTCTTTTCTGCATCTACCTCTGAAAAACTATTTGGCCTTCTAGCAGTGTGTGGGACTTGTTCTATTAGTCCATCTATACTGACCTCCACCAGGCTGCAAATTAAAAATAATTTTTATCTGCATCTACCTCTGAAAAAATATTTGGCCTTCTAGCTGTGTGTGGGACTTGTTCTATTAGTCCATCTATACTGACCTCCATCAGGTTGCAAACTGAATATAATTTTTTTCTGCATCTAGCTCTGAAAAAATATTTGGCTTTCTAGCAGTGTGTGGGACTTTCTCTATTAGTCCATCTATACTGACCTCCATCAGGTTGCAAATTAAAAATAATTTATATCTGCATCTAGCTCTGAAAAAATATTTGGCCTTCTAGCAGTGTGTGTGACTTTCTCTATTAGTCCATCTATACTGACCTCCATTAGGTTGCAAATGAAAAATAATTTTTTGTCTGCATCTAGCTCTGAAAAAATATTTGGCCTTCTAGCAGTGTGTGGGACTTTCTCTATTAGTCCATCTATACTGACCTCCATCAGGTTGCAAACTGAATATATTTTTTTTCTGCATCTACCTCTGAAAAAATATTTGGGCTTCTAGCTGTGTGTAGGACTTGTTCTATTCGTCCATCTATACTGACCTCCATCAGGTTGCAAACTGAATACAATTTTTTTCTGCATCTACCTCTGAAAAAATATTTGGGCTTCTAGCTGTGTGTGGGACTTGTTCTATTAGTCCATCTATACTGACCTCCATCAGGTTGCAAATTGAATATAATTTTTTTCAGCATCTAACCCAGCCAATAGTTTTGGCCTAATACCACAGTTTGGCCACTCAGCTCTGCTCGGTTCCCATCCATTGTTTTTTTGTGCAAACAACTCCAGAGTTGTGAATTAGTTAACCACCAAAATGAGTGGAAAAAGGCCTGCTGCTGGTGGAAAGGGGAATAGGCGTGTTGGGAAGGGGAAAAAAGGTTGTGTCCGTGGGGTAGGTGTTAAAGCAACAGTAACATCTGCAGAAGAAAGACCATCTTCCAGCCAAACTAAAATGTCTACTTCTTTTAGCGGACAATGTGATAAGATCCCTTTCTTACGGCCACGCCAATCGCTACAAATTCCAGATGAGGCAAAAAAACAGCAGGTGCTTCAACGGATATCAAGTGCTCCTTTAAGTGGGCTCTCCTCCACATCAACTTCAACATCACAAATACTCCAGTCCTCAAAGGTGTCACCCCAATCGCACTTGCTTCCTCACAGCTCCCAAATCTCCATCTGCCCGTTTGAGTATGAGGTAGAACAGATGGTTGAGTCTGCAGAGCTGTTTACTCATACTATAACCTGGGAATCAGAGGTCGACTCCAGCCCTTCTGTGAATCCAGACGAGGAAATGATCTGCACTGATGCCCAGAATCTTTATGAGTCAGATCCAGGACCAGACGCAGAAGGTTCTGACCATAATGTAGACCCTCATTCCCAAACTGTAACTCCTGTTGGTGGAGACAATGAGGAAGACGATGATGAGACTCAAATACCTGATTGGAGCGACAACTTTAGTTTTTTGTCAGGGCAGGAACAGGTTGGCTCTGAGGACGACGGGTGTGATAACGCACAGGGTGATGATGATGAGGTTGGAGATCCCACTTACTGTCAACCCACAGTCAGCCAAGAGATGAGGTCAGCAGAGGAGGTGGAGGAAGATGCTAGTGACGACGAGGTCAGGTTGCGCCTTCCTGGACAGAGACGTAGTACTGGAAGCACGTCAACAACTGCATCCTCAAACACAACTCTGCCTCTCACCACAAGTCGTGGTGGCTCTTCAGGTCGCATGGGTGCTAAGCCTTGCATAGCCTGGGCATTTTTTCAGATCGATAAAGATGACCCAACTCGTGTTATCTGTAACATTTGTCAGCAAAAGCTAAGTAGAGGCCAAAAAATACATAGTTTGAGTACTTCATGCATGAACCGGCACATGGACATGAAGCATAAGTTGCAATGGGAAGCTCAGTGTGCTACAATGCGGCCTAGCCGGCCGGGCCAACCACCGTCTGCCATATCTTGTGCATCCGCGGCCTCTTCATCCTCTGTGACTGGGGGGACAGCAGTCACACCTGTTTTGGGGCGCAGACCTGCCACCTCTTTACCCGCAACAGCCAGCTTGATTGGCAGGTCATCATTTTCTTTGGAGGTGGTAACACCAGCTGGTGTTGAGCGCTGTCCGACATCGATAGCACCACCTTTGGATCAAGGCAACCTAACATGTCCGCCTGCATCTTCCTCACAGACCGGCAGTTTGCCGGGGACACCCTTATCAACCCCGTCTAAGCACAATAGCCAGCCCTCGGTCCCTCAGATGTGGACAAGTAAAAGACCATTTCCTCCTAGCCATGAGAAAGCTAAGAGGTTGAATTTCACCATCTGCAAGCTCTTGGCTACAGAAATGCTGCCTTTCCACCTGGTGGACACAGAGGATTTTCGAGACCTTATGTCCGTCGCAGTGCCCCAGTACCAGCTGCCCAGTCGGCACTACTTCTCAAAGAAAGGTGTGCCTGCGCTCCACCAGCATGTCGCACACAACATCACCGCTTCTTTGAGAAACTCTGTGTGTGACAGGGTGCATTTCACCACAGACACTTGGACGAATAGGCATGGACAGGGGCTTTACATGTCGCTGACTGGGCACTGGGTAACTATGGTGACAGCAGGACAAGGGGCTGCTGTCCAAGTCTTGCCGTCCCCACGAGTTGTGCGTCAATCCTCTTTATGTCAAAGTTCCTCCACTGCTTCAGCCTCCTCAACCTCCTCTCGGTCTTCCACCTGCATCCAAAGCCTGTCTGGTCATGCCACAAGCTTTCTAACTGCGCAGAAGGGATCCTGCACACCTCCTTACTATGCTGGCAGTAGGGCTCAACGTCATCAGGCGGTTTTTACTTTGAAATGTCTGGGAAATGTGAGTCACACAGCTGAGGAGTTGTGGTCAGCTCTGGAGAACCAATTTCATGAATGGTTGTCTCCACTGGACCTGAAACCAGGGAAGGCCGTGTGCGACAATGCTGCAAACCTGGGTGCGGCCCTTCGCCGGGGCAATGTCACACACGTGCCTTGTATGGCTCACGTGTTGAACTTGGTTGTCCAGCAATTTTTAGCCCACTATCCCAGACTAGATGGCCTTCTGCAGAGGGCACGGTCGCTGTTCGCATCCCGCAGCTCAGCGACTTACATCTCTACAGAAGTCGTTGGGCCTGCCACTTCACTGGCTAAAATGCGATGTGCCTACCCAGTGGAATTCAACTCTGCACATGTTGCAGCGACTGTGGCAGCACCGACAAGCCCTGGTGCAATACGTTCTGACGTATAGCCTGGGCCAACGAGATCCAGAGGTGGGGCAAATCACGCTGGAGGAGTGGTCTCAGATCAGGGACCTATGCACCCTTCTGCACAGTTTTGAAATGGCGACGAAGATGTTTAGTGCTGACGATGCCATTATCAGCATGACTATTCCGGTGATTTACATGCTGGAGCACATGTTAAACAGAATTCGGAGTCAGGTGGTGGCACAAGAGGAGGTGGAGGAAGTAGAGGAGGAGGAGTTGTATGCGGAAGGGCTAACATCTGCAAGGTCCAGACGGTCGGCAGCACCAAGGCGGCAGGCATGTGAGGGTGGGGGAGATGGTTTTACCAGGGCGCATGGTAGCAGCCAAACTAGTGAGGAAGGTGCAGGAGCCCAGGTAGAAGTGGAGGACGAACTGATGGAAGACTCATCAGATGAGGGAGACCTTGATCACATTTCTGTTGTGCGAGGTTGGGGGGAGAGGACAGAGGAAGGAAGCATGATTGTTACCTCGCCACCAACACAACAGGGACTTGGTGCTCGTGGATGCACAACACACATGAGTGCCTTCTTGCTGCACTACCTGCAACATGACCCTCGAATTGTGAGAATTAGAAATAATCCTGACTACTGGGTTGCCACACTGTTAGATCCCCGGTACAAAAGTAAATTTGCAGAAATTATTCCTGCCATAGAAAGGGATGCACGCATGCAGGAGTATCAGCAGAGACTGTTGCAGAATCTTACATGTGCTTTTCCACAAAACACCAGTGGTGCACGTAGTGAATCTCACAGTTCCAACTTGCCAACCGTGGGACCGTCAAGTGTTCAGCACTCAAACCGTAACAGAACCACAGTATCTGCTGGTAACATCAATTTTGGGGAATCATTTCACCACTTTTTTAGCCCATCCTTTGCAAGGCCACAGGAGACAAGAAGTCTGACACATAGTCAACGCCTAGAGACGATGGTACAGGAGTATATCCAAGTAAACATTGAAGCCATGACTGTGTCACTGGACCCTTGCTCTTTTTGGGCTTCCAATCTGGATAAATGGCCGGAGCTAGCCACTTACGCCTTGGAGATCTTGTCATGCCCCGCAGCCAGCGTTCTGTCTGAACGTGTGCTCAGCGCTGCTGGTGGTGTGCTGACAGATAAGCGCATCGGCTCTCCACTGATAATGTAGACAGACTCACGTTCATAAAGATGAACAAATCATGGATCCGAAACGACTTTTCTATCCCTGTGTCATCCTGGGGAGAGTAAAAGCTTGATGATTGGTTAAAATCACCCTACCAACCGTTTTAAGCTTTCAAATTACTAATCATGTTTATCTGTATCTTGGCTGGAAAATAATTTGGGCTTTGTAGCAGTGTGCAGCACTGATTCTATTAGGCCATCTATAATAAGCTCCACCAGATTTAAAATTACTAATCATGTTTATCTGTATCTTGACTGGAAAATAATTTGGGCTTTGTAGCAGTGTGCAGCACTGATCCTATTAGGCCATCTATACTAAGCTCCACCAGATTTAAAATTAATAATAATTTTTAGCTGCATCTAGCCCGGAAAATAATTTTGGGGCTCCGAGATGCGCAAGACACATAAGTGCCTTCTTGTTGCACTACCTGCAACATGACCCTCATATTGTCAGAATTCGAAGTAATCATGACTACTGGGTTGCCACACTCTTAGATCCCCCAAACTTTTCGATCAACCTTTTCATTTTAATAAAGACCAAAAAAATGGTCATTTTTGAAATTATAAGCATTAGCAGGTTATTAGAAACTGAAATCAAACAGTTTTCAACTCAAAACTTTATTCTAGGTGATGTTACATTTTCACATAGGACCCCTTGTTCGAAAGGAACTTCTGAACTCTCTCGTTCATTGAATTTGTCAGGTTTTGCATGGTTTCTGCTTCAATTGTTTTGCATGAGGACAGAATACCCTCCCAGAGCTGTTGCTTAGATGTGAACTGCCTCCCGCCATCATAGACACTACTTTTAATGATGCTCCAAAGGTTCTGAATGGGGTAGAGGTCAGGGGAGCATGGGGGTCACACCATAAGTTTGTCCCCTTTTATGCCCATATCAGCCAGAGATGCAGATGTTTTATGTGCAGCATGAGATGGTGCATTATCATGCAGAAAAATGATCTTGCTGTGAAATACACGGTTCTTCTTCTTGAACCATGGCAGGAAGTGCTGTTTGAGAAAATCCACATACATTATGGAGTTCATCTTTAGCGCCTTCAGGGATCCTAAAGGGGCCGACAATCTCTCTCCCCATGATTCCAGCCCAAAACATTACTCCACCTCCTCCTTGTTGGCGCTGTAGCCGTGTTTGCGTGGGGTGTCCATCAACCAGCCATCCTCCACTCCATCCATCTGGACCATCGAGCGCTGCACGGCACTCATCCGTGAACAAAACAGTTTTGAAATCAGTCTTCATGTAATGTTTGGCCCACTGGAGCCGTTTCTGCTTGTGTGAAGTGGATAGAGGAGGTCGACAGGATGGCGTATGCACAGCTGCAAACCTCTGAAGGACCCTGCATCTTGTTGTTCGGGGGACGTTGGAGGCACAAGCAGCTTCAAAAACTTGTCTGCTGCTATGACAAGGCTTTTTTGCCGCTGCTCTTTCAACCTGACGTAATTGCCTGTAGGAAAGAGTCCTCAATTTGCCCTTATCAGCACGCACACGTGTGTACTGTGAATCAGCTACATACTTCTTGATTGCCAAGACACTTCATCCTGATCATCGCACAATGTTGATTGTAGTCATGCCTTGACCTAAACACTCCACAATTTGTTGCTTCTCAGCAGCCGACACATCCTTTTTCTTTCCCATTTTGGCAGAAAATGTAGGCTGCTTAATAATGTGAGACAGCCTTCTTAAGTAGTCTTGCCTTTCATTGGACACACCTGCCAAACTAATTAGCACAGGTGTCTGCAATTGCTTACAGTGATATAAAGAGCCCTGACACACATCACCATCAATGAGTTTAACTGACAAACAAACAAATTCTTCCCTTATCACTCCTAAACACTTTTTGCATAATAATTTGGAACACAGTGTACATGTGCTTTTCCACAAAACACCAGTGGTTCACGTAGTGAATCTTACAGTTCTAACTTGCCAACCGTGGTCTGTATGGAGTTGTTCAATAAAGGGCCCAAAATTAAGATAACATAGATGGGAGAGGTCTCTATGAATAGGAATTCCTAAGTATTTGATACCCTGTGAGGGCCAGGCAAAGGGAAAGTTGGACTGGATGGAATCCTATATGGATTTGGGGAGGGAGACATCGAGGGCCTCAGACTTCGCTGCATTGATTTTAAAATTTGACCATGTAACAAAGTGATCTATTTCAGCCATAACAGCATGGATGGATATATGTGATTGAGTGATATATACTAGGACATCATCAGCAAATAGAGAGCACTTGTACTCGGTGCCTCCCACCTCAATCCAACTAATATTGGGGTTATGGCGAATTGATGAGAGCAGGTGCTCCGTCACTAGGATGTATAAGAGAGGGGACAGAGGACATCCCTGCCTTGTCCCATTGGTGATTGTGAAAGGTGATGAAAATGTTCTGATGCACCCCCTGGGCCTTGGGACACCCGGAGCCGGACCCTTTTTGGTGGATGCTGGTGGTTGTAGTCTTTGTGGCGGCGACCCGGTTCCGTGGCTCAGGGTGGTCAAACCAGTGGCGGAACTATTTATGTGGTTTTGATGTTTAAATGTCCGACTACGCCACCCGTGGATTGCGGTCAGAGTGAACCGCCGCTGCAGGGCAGACCGCTGAGGCTGGTGTTGTGGGTGCAGCAGAGCGTAGCATAACTCCCCACGGGAGGAGTATAGCCTTAGGGCAGTGTATGCGGAGGATGGGGGTGATGGTGCAGGGCAGCAGCAGTAACGACACGGAGTCAGTGATGCAGTCCAGGGCCTTTACTCACAGTTCTTATTATCCAGACCACGTCTGCAGGTAACGGCTGCCCACGTCGTACTGTGCTCACCAGGTGAGGGGCTCAGACAACTCCCAGATAACTTTAGAGCGCTTCACAGGACCCCCTTTGTGTGTCCTTTGTCTGGCCTTTCTTACCAACCCTTCTGTCTGGCTGCCTCGGGCCTCCTCTTGGTAAACTTGGCGCCAGATTCCCTGACCCTATGTGGTGCCTTCTTAGCGGGTGTAGCGAGGGGCTGCGCCACATAAAATGTCACAGCCTCCGGTTTCTAGCTGAGGGTCGTTTCCTGCCTCCACTAGTTTCGGGGACCGGTCTCCCCCTTTGGCCTGACCCCTCCACGCAGGTGGATTCGGGAGTGCGGTGGCGACTCGCCCGTCCGCACCCCAGGGATCCCTTCATTCCTCGTTCCTGGAGCCTTCTCCACTCCTCTTCCTTCCTTCTCCCTCTTCCAGGCCTGGGCCTCTGTTACTAGGCCCGCCTCCGGAGCAGAGCTCATGCAGAGCCCCTGCTCCCTGCCACTTCTGCTCAGACTTCTCTGCACTGAACTAAGATGGTGCCCACCTTTTATACTCCCTTCTCAATGCACCCAGGAACTGCTTCCTCCCTGCTCCTGCACTACAGGGTTCCCCTTCCTCAGTGTTCCCTCCCCCCACTCCAGCCAGGGACAGGGACTGTCGTGCCCATCTCAGAGGCATATTGGTCGCCCTGCCCCACGGCAATGTGGTGTAATGCATGCAGGTGTCGGGTCCTGATCCACACTATATCCTTACCTGAGAGTGAGATATCACACCTCTGGGTGAGGTGCAATACCTCTGTAGCAACCGAGCCCTCAGGGTGCTACAGTTCCATTTATCTTCAGCCTAGGTGACGTATTGCGATACAGGGCCGTGATTTTGGCTATAAAAGGGTCCCCTAGACCCCTACCCCAAGCTTTTTAAGAGAATCATATATGGCGTGCCAGGAGACTCTATGGAATGCTTTCTCAGCATCCAACGAGAGTATCTAATTACAAATTTTTAACTGCATCTAGCCCAGGAAATACTTTGTGCCTAGTAGCAGGGTCTGCTAGTCAGCGGATTATCCCGGCTGTTAAGCAAGCTACACCACGTGTAGTTTGGACACTTCATTTTTTCAAAGGAAATGCTTCGGGACCACGGGATACTCAGTGAAGAGCATCAGGAGGCACCCCAAGGCATAGGGGCTTGGACTGGCAGTAGGATGCCTTGCGGTGGACAGCCGAGCTCGATCCTTATAAAAGCTTTTTAACTGCAGCAGCTTTAATGGACGCTACTGGAGCTGGAATTACGCGGCTGCTGGCATGAGACTTGCCCTCCAATAGATCCTTGTAAATGGATTTAAAGTGTATTTATTCAAATTAGAGAGACAATTTAAATTAAAAAGCTTAGAGCTGCCTCCACCACAGGGGGGCTCGCTCGACCCACCAGCGGACAGGCACCAGTATTGGGAGAGGGGGGCTGGCCGTCAGGGTTCACCGCGGCTCTGGCACAAACCCGGCGACACGGAGGTGGCACGGGCAGGAGCGGACTGAACGTGTCGGCTTCTCACTTTTTGGATTTTAGAAGGGCATGACATGCCTATATCTGTGTCTCCCCCTCCTTTTACTCTTCCACCTCTTTTCTTTTCGCATGACTATATGTACTTGTCACTTTTCCATGTGTTAGTTGTGTCTTCTGAGCAGTTTGTCAGCTTTTGGACACCTTTGAAGGTGTTTTCTATGTGTTTCTATGTGTTTTTGTTTGCCTGGCATCGGTTTTAACGGTGTTCGAAGGTGTTCGACGAACAGTTCGGCGAACACACGGGTGTTCGACGAACCGAACCGAACTCGAACACTACGGGGGTGGCTCAACACTAGTGGACAGCCGAGCTCGATCCTTATAAAAGCTTTTTAACTGCAGCAGCTTTAGTGGACGCTACTGGAGCTGGAATTACGCAGCTGCTGGCATGAGACTTGCCCTCCAATAGATCCTTGTAAATGGATTTAAAGTGTATTCATTCAAATTAGAGAGACAATTTAAATTAAAAAGCTTAGAGCTGCCTCCACCACAGGGGGGCTCGCTCGACCCACCAGCGGACAGGCACCAGTATTGGGAGAGAGGGGCTGGCCGTCAGGGTTCACCGCGGCTCTGGCACAAACCCGGCGACACGGAGGTGGCACGGGCAGGAGCGGACTGAACGTGTCGACTTCTCACTTTTTGGATTTTAGAAGGGCATGACATGCCTATATCTGTGTCTCCCCCTCCTTTTACTCCTCCACCTCTTTTCTTTTCGCATGACTATATGTACTTGTCACTTTTCCATGTGTTAGTTGTGTCTTCTGAGCAGTTTGTCAGCTTTTGGACACCTTTGAAGGTGTTTTCTATGTGTTTCTATGTGTTTTTGTTTGCCTGCCATTGGTTTTAACGGTGTTCGAAGGTGTTAGACGAACAGTTCGATGAACAGTTCGGCGAACACACGGGTGTTCGACGAACCGAACCGAACTCGAACACTACGGGGGTGGCTCAACACTAGTAGGAACACCATGTAGTCTGACAATTTCCTTGACAAAGGCCTTAGCGAGTGTCTTAGCGCAAGGCAGTTTGATGAAGGGAACCAAGTGACACATCTTGCTAAAACGGTCCACGACCACCCAGATGACCGTGTAACATTCAGAGGGGGGAAGGTCAGTAATAAAGTCCATAGCCAGTAGTGTTGAGCCACCCCCGTAGTGTTCGAGTTCGGTTCGGTTCGTCGAACACCCGTGTGTTCGCCGAACTGTTCGTCTAACACCTTCGAACACCGTTAAAACCAATGGCAGGCAAACAAAAACACATAGAAACACATAGAAAACACCTTCAAAGGTGTCCAAAAGCTGACAAACTGCTCAGAAGACACAACTAACACATGGAAAAGTGACAAGTACATATAGTCATGCAAAAACAAAAGAGGTGGAGGAGTAAAAGGAGGGGGAGACACAGATATAGGCATGTCATGCCCTTCTAAAATCCAAAAAGTGAGAAGCCGACACGTTCAGTCCGCTCCTGCCCGTGCCACCTCCGTGTCGCCAGGTTTGTGCCAGAGCCGCGGTGAACCCTGACGGCCAGCCCCCCTCTCCCAATACTGGTGCCTGTCCGCTGGTGGGTCGAGCGAGCCCCCCTGTGGTGGAGGCAGCTCTAAGCTTTTTAATTTAAATTGTCTCTCTAATTTGAATAAATACACTTTAAATCCATTTACAAGGATCTATTGGAGGGCAAGTCTCATGCCAGCAGCCGCGCAATTCCAGCTCCAGTAGCGTCCACTAAAGCTGCTGCAGTTAAAAAGCTTTCATAAGGATCGAGCTTGGCTGTCCACCGCAAGGCATCCTAGTGCCAGTCCGAGCCCCTATGCCTTGGGGTGCCTCCTGATGCTCTTCACTGAGTATCCCGTGGTCCCGAAGCATTTCCTTTGAAAAAATGAAGTGTCCAAACTACAGGTGGTGTAGCTTGCTTAACAGCCGGGATAATCCGCTGACTAGCAGACCCTGCTACTAGGCACAAAGTATTTCCTGGGCTAGATGCAGTTAAAAATTTGTAATTAGATACTCTCGTTGGATGCTGAGAAAGCATTCCATAGAGTCTCCTGGCACGCCATATATGATTCTCTTAAAAAGCTTGGGGTAGGGGTCTAGGGGACCCTTTTATAGCCAAAATCACGGCCCTGTATCGCAATACGTCACCTAGGCTGAAGATAAATGGAACTGTAGCACCCTGAGGGCTCGGTTGCTACAGAGGTATTGCACCTCACCCAGAGGTGTGATATCTCACTCTCAGGTAAGGATGTAGTGTGGATCAGGACCCGACACCTGCATGCATTACACCACATTGCCGTGGGGCAGGGCGACCAATATGCCCCTGAGATGGGCACGACAGTCCCTGTCCCTGGCTGGAGTGGGGGGAGGGAACACTGAGGAAGGGGAACTCTGTAGTGCAGGAGCAGGGAGGAAGCAGTTCCTGGGTGCATTGAGAAGGGAGTATAAAAGGTGGGCACCATCTTAGTTCAGTGCAGAGAAGTCTGAGCAGAAGTGGCAGGGAGCAGGGGCTCTGCATGAGCTCTGCTCCGGAGGCGGGCCTAGTAACAGAGGCCCAGGCCTGGAAGAGGGAGAAGGAAGGAAGAGGAGCGGAGAAGGCTCCAGGAACGAGGAACGAAGGGATCTCAGGGGTGCGGACGGGCGAGTCGCCACCGCACGCCCGAATCCACCTGCGTGGAGGAGTCAGGCCAAAGGGGGAGACTGGTCCCCGAAACTAGTGGAGGCAGGAAACGACCCTCAGCTAGAAACAGGAGGCTGTGACATTTTATGTGGCGCAGCCCCTCGCTACACCCGCTAGGAAGGCACCACATAGGGTCAGGGAAACTGGCGCCAAGTTTACCAAGAGGAGGCCCGAGGCAGCCGGACAGAAGGGTTGGTAAGAAAGGCCAGACAAAGGACACAAAGTCCTGTGAAGCACTCCAAAGTTATCTGGGAGTTGTCTGAGACCCTCACCTGGTGAGCACAGTACGACGTGGGCAGCCGTTACCTGCAGACGTGGTCTGGATAATAAGAACTGTGAGTAAAGGCCCTGGACTGCATCACTGACTCCGTGTCATTACTGCTGCTGCCCTGCACCATCACCCCCATTGTCCGCATACACTGCCCTGAGGCTATACTCCTCCCGTGGGGAGTTATGCTACGCTCTGCTGCACCCACAACACCAGCCTCAGCGGTCTGCCCTGGAGCGGCGGTTCACTCTGACCGCAATCCACGGGTGGCGTAGTCGGACATTTAAACATCAAAACCACATAAATAGTTCCGCCACTGGTTTGACCGCCCTGAGCCACGGAACCGGGTTGCCGCCACGGAGACTACAACCACCAGCATCCACCAAAAAGGGTTCGGCTCCGGGTGTCCCAAGGCCCAGGGGGCGCGTCAGAACATTTTCATCACCTTTCACAATCACCAATGGGACAAGGCAGGGATGTTCTCTGTCCCCTCTCTTATACATCCTAGTGACGGAGCACCTGCTCTCATCAATTCGCCATAACCCCAATATTAGGTGGATTGAGGTGGGAGGCACCGAGTACAAGTGCTCTCTATTTGCTGATGATGTCCTAGTATATATCACTCAATCACATATATCCATCCATGCTGTTATGGCTGAAATAGATCACTTTGTTACATGGTCAAATTTTAAAATAAATGCAGCGAAGTCTGAGGCCCTCGATGTCTCCCTCCCCAAATCCATATAGGATTCCATCCAGTCCAACTTTCCCTTTGCCTGGCCCTCACAGGGTATCAAATACTTAGGAATTCCTATTCATAGAGACCTCTCCCATCTAGGTTATCTTAATTTTGGGCCCTTTATTGAACAACTCCATACAGACCACGGTTGGCAAGTTAGAACTGTAAGATTCACTACGTGAACCACTGGTGTTTTGTGGAAAAGCACATGTACACTGTGTTCCAAATTAATATGCAAAAAGTGTTTAGGAGTGATAAGGGAAGAATTTGTTTGTTTGTCAGTTAAACTCATTGATGGTGATGTGTGTCAGGGCTCTTTATATCACTGTAAGCAATTGCAGACACCTGTGCTAATTAGTTTGGCAGGTGTGTCCAATGAAAGGCAAGACTACTTAAGAAGGCTGTCTCACATTATTAAGCAGCCTACATTTTCTGCCAAAATGGGAAAGAAAAAGGATGTGTCGGCTGCTGAGAAGCAACAAATTGTGGAGTGTTTAGGTCAAGGCATGACTACAATCAACATTGTGCGATGATCAGGATGAAGTGTCTTGGCAATCAAGAAGTATGTAGCTGATTCACAGTACACACGTGTGCGTGCTGATAAGGGCAAATTGAGGACTCTTTCCTACAGGCAATTACGTCAGGTTGAAAGAGCAGCGGCAAAAAAGCCTTGTCATAGCAGAAGACAAGTTTTTGAAGCTGCTTGTGCCTCCAACGTCGACCAAACAACAAGATGCAGGGTCCTTCAGAGGTTTGCAGCTGTGCATACGCCATCCTGTCGACCTCCTCTATCCACATCAAACAAGCAGAATCGGCTCCAGTGGGCCAAACATTACATGAAGACTGATTTCAAAACTGTTTTGTTCACGGATGAGTGCCGTGCAGCGCTCGATGGTCCAGATGGATGGAGTGGAGGATGGCTGGTTGATGGACACCCCACGCAAACACGGCTACAGCGCCAACAAGGAGGAGGTGGAGTAATGTTTTGGGCTGGAATCATGGGGAGAGAGATTGTCGGCCCCTTTAGGATCCCTGAAGGCGCTAAAGATGAACTCCATAATGTATGTGGATTTTCTCAAACAGCACTTCCTGCCATGGTTCAAGAAGAAGAACCGTGTATTTCACAGCAAGATCATTTTTCTGCATGATAATACACCATCTCATGCTGCACATAAAACATCTGCATCTCTGGCTGATATGGGCATAAAAGGGGACAAACTTATGGTGTGAACCCCATGCTCCCCTGACCTCTACCCCATTCAGAACCTTTGGAGCATCATTAAAAGGAGTGTCTATGATGGCGGGAGGCAGTTCACATCTAAGCAACAGCTCTGGGAGGGTATTCTGTCCTCATGCAAAACAATTGAAGCAGAAACCATCCAAAACCTGACAAATTCAATGGACGAGAGAGTTCAGAAGCTCCTTTCGAACAAGGGGTCCTATGTGAAAATGTAACATCACCTAGAATAAAGTTTTGAGTTGAAAACTGTTTGATTTCAGTTTCTCACAACCTGCTAATGCTTATAATTAGTGTTGAGCCACCCCCGTAGTGTTCGAGTTCGGTTCGGTTCGTCGAACACCCGTGTGTTCGCCGAACTGTTCGTCGAACTGTTCGTCGAACACCTTCGAACACCGTTAAAACCAATGGCAGGCAAACAAAAACACATAGAAACACATAGAAAACACCTTCAAAGGTGTCCAAAAGCTGACAAACTGCTCAGAAGACACAACTAACACATGGAAAAGTGACAAGTACATATAGTCATGCGAAAAGAAGAGAGGTGGAGGAGTAAAAGGAGGGGGAGACACAGATATAGGCATGTCATGCCCTTCTAAAATCCAAAAAGTGAGAAGCCGAGACGGCCAGTCCGCTCCTGCCCGTGCCACCTCCGTGTCGCCGGGTTTGTGCCAGAGCCGCGGTGAACCCTGACGGCCAGCCCCCCTCTCCCAATACTGGTGCCTGTCCGCTGGTGGGTCGAGAGAGCCCCCCTGTGGTGGAGGCAGCTCTAAGCTTTTTAATTTAAATTGTCCCTCTAATTTGAATGAATACACTTTAAATCCATTTACAAGGATCTATTGGAGGGCAAGTCTCATGCCAGCAGCCGCGTAATTCCAGCTCCAGTAGCGTCCACTAAAGCTGCTGCAGTTAAAAAGCTTTTATAAGGATCGAGCTCGGCTGTCCACCGCAAGGCATCCTAGTGCCAGTCCCAGCCCCTATGCCTTGGGGTGCCTCCTGATGCTCTTCACTAAGTATCCCGTGGTCCCGAAGCATTTCCTTTGAAAAAATTAAGTGTCCAAACTACAGGTGGTGTAGCTTGCTTAACAGCCGGAATAATCCGCTGACTAGCAGACACTGCTACTAGGCACAAAGTATTTCCTGGGCTAGATGCAGTTAAAAATTTGTAAGTAGATACTCTCGTTGGATGCTGAGAAAGCATTCCATAGAGTCTCCTGGCACGCCATATATGATTCTCTTAAAAAGCTTGGGGTAGGGGTCTAGGGGACCCTTTTATAGCCAAAATCACGGCCCTGTATCACAATACGTCACCTAGGCTGAAGATAAATGGAACTGTAGCACCGAGGGCTCGGTTGCTACAGACGTATTGCACCTCACCCAGAGGTGTGATATCTCACTCTCAGATAAGGATGGAGTGTTGATCAGGACCCGACACCTGCATGCATTACACCACATTGCCGTGGGGCAGGGCGACCAATATGCCCCTGAGATGGGCACGACAGTCCCTGTCCCTGGCTGGAGTGGGGGGAGGGAACACTGAGGAAGGGGAACCCTGCAGTGCAGGAGCAGGGAGGAAGCAGTTCCTGGGTGCATTGAGAAGGGAGTATAAAAGGTGGGCACCATCTTAGTTCAGTGCAGAGAAGTCTGAGCAGAAGTGGCAGGGAGCAGGGGCTCTGCATGAGCTCTGCTCCGGAGGCGGGCCTAGTAACAGAGGCCCAGGCCTGCAAGAGGGAGAAGGAAGGAAGAGGAGCGGAGAAGGCTCCAGGAACGAGGAATGAAGGGATCCCAGGGGTGCGGACGGGCGAGTCGCCACCGCACGCCCGAATCCACCTGCGTGGAGGGGTCAGGCCAAAGGGGGAGACCGGTCCCCGAACTAGTGGAGGCAGGAAACGACCCTCAGCTAGAAACCGGAGGCTCTGACATTTTATGTGGCGCAGCCCCTTGCTCCACCCGCTAGGAAGGCACCACATAGGGTCAGGGAAACTGGCGCCAAGTTTACCAAGAGGAGGCCCGAGGCAGCCGGACAGAAGTGTTGGTAAGAAAGGCCAGACAAAGGACACACAAAGGGGGTCCTGTGAAGCGCTCCAAAGTTATCTGGGAGTTGTCTGAGCCCCTCACCTGGTGAGCACAGTACGACGTGGGCAGCCGTTACCTGCAGACGTGGTCTGGATAATAAGAACTGTGAGTAAAGGCCCTGAACTGCATCACTGACTCCGTGTCATTACTGCTGCTGCCCTGCACCATCACCCCCATCCTCCGCATACACTGCCCTGAGGCTATACTCCTCCCGTGGGGAGTTATGCTACGCTCTGCTGCACCCACAACACCAGCCTTAGCGGTCTGCCCTGTAGCGGCGGTTCACTCTGACCGCAATCCACGGGTGGCGTAGTCGGACATTTAAACATCAAAACCACATAAATAGTTCCGCCACTGGTTTGACCGCCCTGAGCAACGGAACCGGATCGCCGCCACGAAGACTACAACCACCAGCATCCACCAAAAAGGGTCCGGCTCCAGGTGTCCCAAGGCCCAGGGGGTGCGTCAGAACATTTTCATCACCTTTCACAATCACCAATGGGACAAGGCAGGGATGTCCTCTGTCCCCTCTCTTATACATCCTAGTGACGGAGCACCTGCTCTCATCAATTCGCCATAACCCCAATATTAGGTGGATTGAGGTGGGAGGCACCGAGTACAAGTGCTCTCTATTTTCTGATGATGTCCTAGTATATATCACTCAATCACATATATCCATCCCTGCTGTTATGGCTGAAATAGATCACTTTGTTACATGGTAAAATTTTAAAATTAATGCAGCGAAGTCTGAGGCCCTCGATGTCTCCCTCCCCAAATCCATATAGGATTCCATCCAGTCCAACTTTCCCTTTGCCTGGCCCTCACAGGGTATCAAATACTTAGGAATTCCTATTCATAGAGACCTCTCCCATCTATGTTATCTTAATTTTGGGCCCTTTATTGAACAATTCCATACAGACCACGGTTGGCAAGTTAGAACTGTAAGATTCACTACGTGAACCACTGGTGTTTTGTGGAAAAGCACATGTACACCGCGTTCCAAATTATTATGCAAAAAGTGTTTAGGAGTGATAAGGGAAGAATTTGTTTGTTTGTCAGTTAAACTCATTGATGGTGATGTGTGTCAGGGCTCTTTATATCACTGTAAGCAATTGCAGACACCTGTGCTAATTAGTTTGGCAGGTGTGTCCAATGAAAGGCAAGACTACTTAAGAAGGCTCTCTCACATTATTAAGCAGCCTACATTTTCTGCCAAAATGGGAAAGAAAAAGGATGTGTCGGCTGCTGAGAAGCAACAAATTGTGGAGTGTTTAGGTCAAGGCATGACTACAATCAACATTGTGCGATGATCAGGATGAAGTGTCTTGGCAATCAAGAAGTATGTAGCTGATTCACAGTACACACGTGTGCGTGCTGATAAGGGCAAATTGAGGACTCTTTCCTACAGGCAATTACGTCAGGTTGAAAGAGCAGCGGCAAAAAAGCCTTGTCATAGCAGCAGACAAGTTTTTGAAGCTGCTTGTGCCTCCAACGTCCCCCGAACAACAAGATGCAGGGTCCTTCAGAGGTTTGCAGCTGTGCATACGCCATCCTGTCGACCTCCTCTATCCACTTCACACAAGCAGAAACGGCTCCAGTGGGCCAAACATTACATGAAGACTGATTTCAAAACTGTTTTGTTCACGGATGAGTGCCGTGCAGCGCTCGATGGTCCAGATGAATGGAGTGGAGGATGGCTGGTTGATGGACACCCCACGCAAACACGGCTACAGCGCCAACAAGGAGAAGGTGGAGTAATGTTTTGGGCTGGAATCATGGGGAGAGAGATTGTCGGCCCCTTTAGGATCCCTGAAGGCGCTAAAGATGAACTCCATAATGTATGTGGATTTTCTCAAACAGCACTTCCTGCCATGGTTCAAGAAGAAGAACCGTGTATTTCACAGCAAGATCATTTTTCTGCATGATAATGCACCATCTCATGCTGCACATAAAACATCTGCATCTCTGGCTGATATGGGCATAAAAGGGGACAAACTTATGGTGTGACCCCCATGCTCCCCTGACCTCTACCCCATTCAGAACCTTTGGAGCATCATTAAAAGGAGTGTCTATGATGGCGGGAGGCAGTTCACATCTAAGCAACAGCTCTGGGAGGGTATTCTGTCCTCATGCAAAACAATTGAAGCAGAAACCATCCAAAACCTGACAAATTCAATGGACGAGAGAGTTCAGAAGCTCCTTTCGAACAAGGGGTCCTATGTGCAAATGTAACATCACCTAGAAAAAAGTTTTGAGTTGAAAACTGTTTGATTTCAGTTTCTAACAACCTGCTAATGCTTATAATTTCAAAAATGACCATTTTTTTGGTCTTTATTAAAATGAAAAGGTTGATCGAAAAGTTTGGGGGATCTAAGAGTGTGGCAACCCAGTAGTCATGATTACTTCGAATTCTGACAATATGAGGGTCATGCTGCAGGTAGTGCAGCAAGAAGGCACTTATGTGTCTTGCGCATCTCGGAGCCCCAAAATTATTTTCCGGGCTAGATGCAGCTAAAAATTATTTTTAATTTTAAATCTGGTGAAGCTTATTATAGATGGCCTAATAGGATCAGTGCTGCACACTGCTACAAAGCCCAAATTATTTTCCAGTCAAGATACAGATAAACATGATTAGTAATTTGAAAGCTTAAAACGGTTGGTAGGGTGATTTTAACCAATCATCAAGCTTTTACTCTCCCCAGGATGACACAGGGGTAGAAAAGTCGTTTCGGATCCATGATTTGTTCATCTTTATGAACGTGAGTCTGTCTACATTATCAGTGGAGAGCCGCGTGCGCTTATCTGTCAGCACACCACCAGCAGCGCTGAACACACGTTCAGACAGAACGCTGGCTGCGGGGCATGACAAGATCTCCAAGGCGTAAGTGGCTAGCTCCGGCCATTTATCCAGATTGGAAGCCCAAAAAGAGCAAGGGTCCAGTGACACAGTCGTGGCTTCAATGTTTACTTGGAGATACTCCTGTACCATCGTCTCTAGGCGTTGACTATGTGTCAGACTTCTTGTCTCCTGTGGCCTTGCAAAGGATGGGCTAAAAAAGTGGTGAAATGATTCCGCAAAATTGATGTTACCAGCAGATACTGTGGTTCTGTTACGGTTTGAGTGCTGAACACTTGACGGTCCCACGGTTGGCAAGTTGGAACTGTGAGATTCACTACGTGCACCACTGGTATTTTGTGGAAAAGCACATGTAAGATTCTGCAACAGTCTCTGCTGATACTCCTGCATGCGTGCATCCCTTTCTATGGCAGGAATAATTTCTGCAAATTTACTTTTGTACCGGGGATCTAACAGTGTGGCAACCCAGTAGTCAGGATTATTTCTAATTCTCACAATTCGAGGGTCATGTTGCAGGTAGTGCAGCAAGAAGGCACTCATGTGTGTTGCGCATCCAGGAGCACCAAGTCCCTGTTGTGTTGGTGGCGAGGTAACAATCATGCTTCCTTCCTCTGTCCTCTCCCCCCAACCTCGCACAACAGAAATGTGATCAAGGTCTCCCTCATCTGATGAGTCTTCCATCAGTTCGTCCTCCACTTCTTCCTGGGCTCCTGCACCTTCCTCACTAGTTTGGCTGCTACCATGCACCCTGGTAAAATCATCTCCCCCACCCTCACATGCCTGCCGCCCTGGTGCTGCCGACCGTCTGGACCTTGCAGATGTTAGCCCTTCCGCATACAACTCCTCCTCCTCTACTTCCTCCACCTCCTCTTGTGCCACCACCTGACTCCGAATTCTGTTTAACATGTGCTCCAGCATGTAAATCACCGGAATAGTCATGCTGATAATGGCATCGTCAGCACTAAACATCTTCGTCGCCATTTCAAAACTGTGCAGAAGGGTGCATAGGTCCCTGATCTGAGACCACTCCTCCAGCGTGATTTGCCCCACCTCTGAATCTCGTTGGCCCAGGCTATACGTCAGAACGTATTGCACCAGGGCTTGTCGGTGCTGCCACAGTCGCTGCAACATGTGCAGAGTTGAATTCCACCGGGTAGGCACATCGCATTTTAGCCGGTGAAGTGGCAGGCCCAACGACTTCTGTAGAGATGTAAGTCGCTGAGCTGCGGGATGCGAACGGCGGAAGTGAGCACACAGCGACCGTGCCCTCTGCAGAAGGCCATCTAGTCTGGGATAGTGGGCTAAAAATTGCTGGACAACCAGGTTCAACACGTGAGCCATACAAGGCACGTGTGTGACATTGCCCCGGCGAAGGGCCGCACCCAGGTTTGCAGCATTGTCGCACACGGCCTTCCCTGGTTTCAGGTCCAGTGGAGACAACCATTCATGAAATTGGTTCTCCAGAGCTGACCACAACTCCTCAGCTGTGTGACTCACATTTCCCAGACATTTCAATGTAAAAACCGCCTGATGACGTTGAGCCCTACTGCCAGCATAGTAAGGAGGTGTGCAGGATCCCTTCTGCGCAGTTAGAAAGCTTGTGGCATGACCAGACAGGCTTTGGGTGCAGGTGGAAGACCGAGAGGAGGTTGAGGAGGCAGAAGCAGTGGAGGAAAAATGACATAAAGAGGATTGACGCACAACTCGTGGGGACGGCAAGACTTGGACAGCAGCCCCTTGTCCTGCTGTCACCATAGTTACCCAGTGCCCAGTCAGCGACATGTAACGCCCCTGTCCATGCCTACTCGTCCAAGTGTCTGTGGTGAAATGCACCCTGTCACACACAGAGTTTCTCAAAGAAGCGGTGATGTTGTGTGCGACATGCTGGTGGAGCGCAGGCACACCTTTCTTTGAGAAGTAGTGCCGACTGGGCATCTGGTACTGGGGCACTGCGACGGACATAAGGTCTCGAAAATCCTCTGTGTCCACCAGGCGGAAAGGCAGCATTTCTGTAGCCAAGAGCTTGCAGATGGTGAAATTCAACCTCTTAGCTTTCTCATGGCTAGGAGGAAATGGTCTTTTACTTGTCCACATCTGAGGGACCGAGGGCTGGCTATTGTGCTTAGACGGGGTTGATAACGGTGTCCCCGGCAAACTGCCGGTCTGTGAGGAAGATGCAGGCGGACATGTTAGGTTGCCTTGATCCAAAGGTGGTGCTATCGATGTCGGACAGCGCTCAAGACCAGCTGGTGTTACCACCTCCAAAGAAAATGATGACCTGCCAATCACGCTGGCTGTTGCGGGTAAAGAGGTGGCAGGTCTGCGCCCCAAAACAGGTGTGACTGCTGTCCCCCCAGTCACAGAGGATGAAGAGGCCGCGGATGCACAAGATATGGCAGACGGTGGTTTGCCCGGCCGGCTAGACCGCATTGTAGCACACTGAGCTTCCCACTGCAACTTATGCTTCATGTCCATGTGCCGGTTCATGCATAAAGTACTCAAACTATGTATTTTTTGGCCTCTACTTAGCTTTTGCTGACAAATGTTACAGATAACACGAGTTGGGTCATCTTTATCGATCTGAAAAAATGCCCAGGCTATGCAAGGCTTAGCACCCATGCGACCTGAAGAGCCACCACGACTTGTGGTGAGAGGCAGAGTTGTGTTTGAGGATGCAGTTGTTGACGTGCTTCCAGTACTACGTCTCTGTCCAGGAAGGCGCAACCTGACCTCGTCGTCACTAGCATCTTCCTCCACCTCCTCTGCTGACCTCATCTCTTGGCTGACTGTGGGTTGACAGTAAGTGGGATCTCCGACCTCATCATCATCACCCTGTGCGTTATCACACCCGTCGTCCTCAGAGCCAACCTGTTCCTGCCCTGACAAAAAACTAAAGTTGTCGCTCCAATCAGGTATTTGAGTCTTATCATCGTCTTCCTCATTGTCTCCACCAACAGGAGTTACAGTTTGGGAATGAGGGTCTACATTATGGTCAGAACCTTCTGCGTCTGGTCCTGGATCCGACTCATAAAGATTCTGGGCATCAGTGCAGATCATTTCCTCGTCTGGATTCACAGAAGCGCTGGAGTCGACCTCTGATTCCCAGGCTATAGTATGAGTAAACAGCTCTGCAGACTCAACCATCTGTTCTACCTCATACTTAGACGGGCAGCTGGAGATTTGGGAGCTGTGAGGAAGCAAGTGCGATTTGGGTGACACCTTTGAGGACTGGAGTATTTGTGATGTTGAAGTTGATGTGGAGGAGAGCCCACTTAAAGGAGCACTTGATATCCGTTGAAGCACCTGCTGTTTTTGTGCCTCATCTGGAATTTGTAGCGATTGGCGTGGCCGTAAGAAAGGGATCTTATCACATTGTCCGCTAAAAGAAGTAGACATTTTAGTTTGGCTGGAAGATGGTCTTTCTTCTGCACCTACCCCACGGACACAACCTTTTTTCCCCTTCCCAACACGCCTATTCCCCTTTCCACCAGCAGCAGGCCTTTTTCCACTCATTTTGGTGGTTAACTAATTCACAACTCTGGAGTTGTTTGCACAAAAAAACAATGGATGGTAACCGAGCAGAGCTGAGTGGCCAAACTGTGGTATTAGGCCAAAACTATTGGCTGGGTTAGATGCAGAAAAAAATTATTTTTAATTTGCAACCTGATGGAGGTCAGTATAGATGGACTAATAGACCAAGTCCCACACACCGCTAGAAGCCCAAATATTTTTTCAGAGCT
Organism: Phyllobates terribilis; assembly: GCF_046119375.1. Classification (NCBI taxonomy): domain Eukaryota; kingdom Metazoa; phylum Chordata; class Amphibia; order Anura; family Dendrobatidae; genus Phyllobates; species Phyllobates terribilis. The sequence goes on from NW_027362764.1 coordinate 754,039,824, forward strand.
AGATGCAGAAATTTTTTTTATTCAATTTGCAACCTGATGGAGGTCAGTATAGATGGACTAATAGACCAAGTCCCACACACTGCTAGAAGCCCAAATATTTTTTCAGAGCTAGATGCAGAAAAAAATTATTTTTAATTTGCAACCTGATGGAGGTCAGTATAGATGGACTAATAGACCAAGTCCCACACACCGCTAGAAGCCCAAATATTTTTTCAGAGCTAGATGCAGAAAAAAATTATTTTTAATTTGCAACCTGATGGAGGTCAGTATAGATGGACTAATAGAACAAGTCCCACACGCTGCTAGAAGCCCAAATATTTTTTCAGAGATAAATGAAGAAAAAAATTAATTTTAATTTGCAACCTGATGGAGGTCAGTATAGATGGACTAATAGACCAAGTCCCACACACTGCTAGAAGCCCAAATATTTTTTCAGAGCTAGATGCAGAAAAAAATTATTTTTAATTTGCAACCTGATGGAGGTCAGTATAGATGGACTAATAGACCAAGTCCCACACACCGCTAGAAGCCCAAATATTTTTTCAGAGCTAGATGCAGAAAAAAATTATATTCAATTTGCAACCTGCTGGAGGTCAGTATAGATGGACTAATAGACCAAGTCCCACACACTGCTAGAAGCCCAAATATTTTTTCAGAGCTAGATGCAGAAAAAAATTATATTCAGTTTGCAACCTGATGGAGGTCAGTATAGATGGACTAATAGAATGATGCTATGCCCAAAAGATTTTACTTCACTAGGTGCAGTAAAAAAATTGGTATTCTATACACAGGTGGTATATCTTGCAACACAGATAGGCTACTCCACTGACTAACACACTCTGCAATAGGCCAAAAAGGATTAGCTTTGCTAGATTCAGCCAAATACTGTGAAAAAAACTTGCACAGCACTGGCACAGACCTGCCTGGCAAAAACTGATAGGAACTGATGTAACCTAGTCCTGAAAAGGACTCCAATTACAATTAGTCTTTACTCCCACAATCTATCTATTTAAGAGCACAGACCTGCCTGATAAAAGTCGTAGGAAATGCTGTAACCTAGTCCTTAAAAGGACTGCAATCACAACTATTCCCTACTCCCAAGCTATCTGTATATTTGTGCGAAAATTGGCTTGAAATTAACAAGGTATAGCGCACACAGCAACAGCGGTGCCGTCTAACACGCAGCTGCAGCAGTGAGAAAATGGTGGCGACGGGGAAAATGGCTTGGTCTTATAGGGCAAGGACATGTGACATACACTGCCAATCACACATGCCCTTGCTTGTGTGAAAAAAAGCACTTCGCTCCGTGTGTGCGCTGCTGATAGGCTGACAGATTGCACCTCCCCACTGCAAATGCGGGAAAGAGAAAAAAAAATGGAGATCTTCATTGTTCCTGCAGAGATCCATCCCCTGCCCCTCCCCCCGCCCCGCTGTACACTCAAACTGCGTATTAACATTAATTTTCATCATTACTGAGAAAAAATCCAGTTATGATTTTGGTGCACGAACAGTTATCGAACATAACCTCGAACAGCCGAATTTTTCTCAAATTGTTCGTATTCGCCGACCGGCTCGAACACCGCCCAAAACAGCTCGAATTTGAGATTGGCGAACAGTTCGAGTAGAACAACGCTCATCTCTACTTATAATTTCAAAAATGACCATTTTTTTGGTCTTTATTAAAATGAAAAGGTTGATCGAAAAGTTTGGGGGATCTAAGAGTGTGGCAACCCAGTAGTCATGATTACTTCGAATTCTGACAATATGAGGGTCATGCTGCAGGTAGTGCAGCAAGAAGGCACTTATGTGTCTTGCGCATCTCGGAGCCCCAAAATTATTTTCCGGGCTAGATGCAGCTAAAAATTATTATTAATTTTAAATCTGGTGAAGCTTTAGTATAGATGGCCTAATAGGATCAGTGCTGCACACTGCTACAAAGCCCAAATTATTTTCCAGTCAAGATACAGATAAACATGATTAGTAATTTTAAATCTGGTGGAGCTTATTATAGATGGCCTAATAGAATCAGTGCTGCACACTGCTACAAAGCCCAAATTATTTTCCAGCCAAGATACAGATAAACATTATTAGTAATTTGAAAGCTTAAAACGGTTGGTAGGGTGATTTTAACCAATCATCAAGCTTTTACTCTCCCCAGGATGACACAGGGGTAGAAAAGTCGTTTCGGATCCATGATTTGTTCATCTTTATGAACGTGAGTCTGTCTACATTATCAGCAGAGAGCCGCGTGCGCTTATCTGTCAGCACACCACCAGCAGCGCTGAACACACGTTCAGACAGAACGCTGGCTGCGGGGCATGACAAGATCTCCAAGGCGTAAGTGGCTAGCTCCAGCCATTTATCCAGATTGGAAGCCCAAAAAGAGCAAGGGTCCAGTGACACAGTCGTGGCTTCAATGTTTACTTGAAGATACTCCTGTACCATCGTCTCTAGGCGTTGACTATGTGTCAGACTTCTTGTCTCCTGTGGCCTTGCAAAGGATGGGCTAAAAAAGTGGTGAAATTATTCCGCAAAATTGATGTTACCAGCAGATACTGTGGTTCTGTTACGGTTTGAGTGCTGAACACTTGACGGTCCCACGGTTGGCAAGTTGGAACTGTGAGATTCACTACGTGCACCACTGGTATTTTGTGGAAAAGCACATGTAAGATTCTGCAACAGTCTCTGCTGATACTCCTGCATGCGTGCATCCCTTTCTATGGCAGGAATAATTTCTGCAAATTTACTTTTGTACCGGGGATCTAACAGTGTGGCAACCCAGTAGTCAGGATTATTTCTAATTCTCACAATTCGAGGGTCATGTTGCAGGTAGTGCAGCAAGAAGGCACTCATGTGTGTTGCGCATCCAGGAGCACCAAGTCCCTGTTGTGTTGGTGGCGAGGTAACAATCATGCTTCCTTCCTCTGTCCTCTCCCCCCAACCTCGCACAACAGAAATGTGATCAAGGTCTCCCTCATCTGATGAGTCTTCCATCAGTTCGTCCTCCACTTCTTCCTGGGCTCCTGCACCTTCCTCACTAGTTTGGCTGCTACCATGCGCCCTGGTAAAACCATCTCCCCCACCCTCACATGCCTGCCGCCTTGGTGCTGCCGACCGTCTGGACCTTGCAGATGTTAGCCCTTCCGCATACAACTCCTCCTCCTCTACTTCCTCCACCTCCTCTTGTGCCACCACCTGACTCCGAATTCTGTTTAACATGTGCTCCAGCATGTAAATCACCGGAATAGTCATGCTGATAATGGCATCGTCAGCACTAAACATCTTCGTCGCCATTTCAAAACTGTGCAGAAGGGTGCATAGGTCCCTGATCTGAGACCACTCCTCCAGCGTGATTTGCCCCACCTCTGGATCTCGTTGGCCCAGGCTATACGTCAGAACGTATTGCACCAGGGCTTGTCGGTGCTGCCACAGTCGCTGCAACATGTGCAGAGTTGAATTCCACCGGGTAGGCACATCGCATTTTAGCCGGTGAAGTGGCAGGCCCAACGACTTCTGTAGAGATGTAAGTCGCTGAGCTGCGGGATGCGAACGGCGAAAGTGAGCACACAGCGACCGTGCCCTCTGCAGAAGGCCATCTAGTCTGGGATAGTGGGCTAAAAATTGCTGGACAACCAGGTTCAACACGTGAGCCATACAAGGCACGTGTGTGACATTGCCCCGGCGAAGGGCCTCACCCAGGTTTGCAGCATTGTCGCACACGGCCTTCCCTGGTTTCAGGTCCAGTGGAGACAACCATTCATGAAATTGGTTCTCCAGAGCTGACCACAACTCCTCAGCTGTGTGACTCACATTTCCCAGACATTTCAATGTATAAACCGCCTGATGACGTTGAGCCCTACTGCCAGCATAGTAAGGAGGTGTGCAGGATCCCTTCTGCGCAGTTAGAAAGCTTGTGGCATGACCAGACAGGCTTTGGGTGCAGGTGGAAGACTGAGAGGAGGTTGAGGAGGCAGAAGCAGTGGAGGAACTTTGACATAAAGAGGATTGACGCACAACTCGTGGGGACGGCAAGACTTGGACAGCAGCCCCTTGTCCTGCTGTCATCATAGTTACCCAGTGCCCAGTCAGCGACATGTAACGCCCCTGTCCATGCCTACTCGTCCAAGTGTCTGTGGTGAAATGCACCCTGTCACACACAGAGTTTCTCAAAGAAGCGGTGATGTTGTGTGCGACATGCTGGTGGAGCGCAGGCACACCTTTCTTTGAGAAGTAGTGCCGACTGGGCATCTGGTACTGGGGCACTGCGACGGACATAAGGTCTCGAAAATCCTCTGTGTCCACCAGGCGGAAAGGCAGCATTTCTGTAGCCAAGAACTTGCAGATGATGAAATTCAACCTCTTAGCTTTCTCATGGCTAGGAGGAAATGGTCTTTTACTTGTCCACATCTGAGGGACCGAGGGCTGGCTATTGTGCTTAGACGGGGTTGATAAGGGTATCCCCGGCAAACTGCTGGTCTGTGAGGAAGATGCAGGCGGACATGTTAGGTTGCCTTGATCCAAAGGTGGTGCTATTGATGTCGGACAGCGCTCAACACCAGCTGGTGTTACCACCTCCAAAGAAAATGATGACCTGCCAATCACGCTGGCTGTTGCGGGTAAAGAGGTGGCAGGTCTGCGCCCCAAAACAGGTGTGACTGCTGTCCCCCCAGTCACAGAGGATGAAGAGGCCGCGGATGCACAAGATATGGCAGACGGTGGTTGGCCTGGCCGGCTAGGCCGCATTGTAGCACACTGAGCTTCCCACTGCAACTTATGCTTCATGTCCATGTGCCGGTTCATGCATGAAGTACTCAAACTATGTATTTTTTGGCCTCTACTTAGCTTTTGCTGACAAATGTTACAGATAACACGAGTTGGGTCATCTTTATCGATCTGAAAAAATGCCCAGGCTATGCAAGGCTTAGCACCCATGCGACCTGAAGAGCCACCACGACTTGTGGTGAGAGGCAGAGTTGTGTTTGAGGATGCAGTTGTTGACGTGCTTCCAGTACTACGTCTCTGTCCAGGAAGGCGCAACCTGACCTCGTCGTCACTAGCATCTTCCTCCACCTCCTCTGCTGACCTCATCTCTTGGCTGACTGTGGGTTGACAGTAAGTGGGATCTCCAACCTCATCATCATCACCCTGTGCGTTATCACACCCGTCGTCCTCAGAGCCAACCTGTTCCTGCCCTGACAAAAAACTAAAGTTGTCGCCCCAATCAGGTATTTGAGTCTTATCATCGTCTTCCTCATTGTCTCCACCAACAGGAGTTACAGTTTGGGAATGAGGGTCTACATTATGGTCAGAACCTTCTGCGTCTGGTCCTGGATCCGACTCATAAAGATTCTGGGCATCAGTGCAGATCATTTCCTCGTCTGGATTCACAGAAGCGCTGGAGTCGACCTCTGATTCCCAGGCTATAGTATGAGTAAACAGCTCTGCAGACTCAACCATCTGTTCTACCTCATACTCAGACGGGCAGCTGGAGATTTGGGAGCTGTGAGGAAGCAAGTGCGATTGGGGTGACACCTTTGAGGACTGGAGTATTTGTGATGTTGAAGTTGATGTGGAGGAGAGCCCACTTAAAGGAGCACTTGATATCCGTTGAAGCACCTGCTGTTTTTGTGCCTCATCTGGAATTTGTAGCGATTGGCGTGGCCGTAAGAAAGGGATCTTATCACATTGTCCGCTAAAAGAAGTACACATTTTAGTTTGGCTGGAAGATGGTCTTTCTTCTGCAGATGTTACTGTTGCTTTAGCACCTACCCCACGGACACAACCTTTTTTCCCCTTCCCAACACGCCTATTCCCCTTTCCACCAGCAGCAGGCCTTTTTCCACTCATTTTGGTGGTTAACTAATTAACAACTCTGGAGTTGTTTGCACAAAAAAACAATGGATGGGAATCGAGCAGAGCTGAGTGGCCAAACTGTGGTATTAGGCCAAAACTATTGGCTGGGTTAGATGCAGAAAAAAATTATATTCAATTTGCAACCTGATGGAGGTCAGTATAGATGGACTAATAGAGAAAGTCCCACACACTGCTAGAAGGCCAAATATTTTTTCAGAGCTAGATGCAGAAAAAAATATATTCAGTTTGCAACCTGATGGAGGTCAGTATAGATGGACTAATACAACAAGTCCCACACACAGCTAGAAGCCCAATATTTTTTCAGAGGTAGATGCAGAAAAAAATATATTCAGTTTGCAACCTGATGGAGGTCTGTATAGATGGATTAATAGAACAAGTCCCAAACACAGCTAGAAGCCCAATATTTTTTCAGAGGTAGATGCAGAAAAAAATAGATTCAGTTTGCAACCTGATGGAGGTCAGTATAGATGGACTAATACAACAAGTCCCACACACAGCTAGAAGCCCAATATTTTTTCAGAGGTAGATGCAGAAAAAAATATATTCAGTTTGCAACCTGATGGAGGTCTGTATAGATGGATTAATACAACAAGTCCCACACACAGCTAGAAGCCCAATATTTTTTCAGAGGTAGATGCAGAAAAAAATATATTCAGTTTGCAACCTGATGGAGGTCTGTATAGATGGATTAATAGAACAAGTCCCACACACAGCTAGAAGCCCAATATTTTTTCAGAGGTAGATGCAGAAAAAAATATATTCAGTTTGCAACCTGATGGAGGTCAGTATAGATGGACTAATACAACAAGTCCCACACACAGCTAGAAGCCCAATATTTTTTCAGAAGTAGATGCAGAAAAAAATATATTCAGTTTGCAACCTGATGGAGGTCTGTATAGATGGACTAATACAACAAGTCCCACACACAGCTAGAAGCCCAATATTTTTTCAGAGGTAGATGCAGAAAAAAATATATTCAGTTTGCAACCTGATGGAGGTCAGTATAGATGGACTAATACAACAAGTCCCACACACAGCTAGAAGCCCAATATTTTTTCAGAGGTAGATGCAGAAAAAAATATATTCAGTTTGCAACCTGATGGAGGTCTGTATAGATGGACTAATACAACAAGTCCCACACACAGCTAGAGCCCAATATTTTTTCAGAGGTAGATGCAGAAAAAAATATATTCAGTTTGCAACCTGATGGAGGTCTGTATAGATGGACTAATACAACAAGTCCCACACACAGCTAGAAGCCCAATATTTTTTCAGAGGTAGATGCAGAAAAAAATATATTCAGTTTGCAACCTGATGGAGGTCTGTATAGATGGATTAATAGAACAAGTCCCACACACAGCTAGAAGCCCAATATTTTTTCAGAGGTAGATGAAGAAAAAAATATATGCAGTTTGCAACCTGATGGAGGTCAGTATAGATGGACTAATACAACAAGTCCCACACACAGCTAGAAGCCCAAATATTTTTTCAGAGCTAGATGCAGAAAAAAATTATATTCAATTTGCAACCTGATGGAGGTCAGTATAGATGGACTAATAGAATGATGCTATGCCCAAAAGATTTTACTTCACTAGGTGCAGTAAAAAATTTGTTATTCTATACACAGGTGGTATATCTTGCAACACAGATAGGCTACTCCACTGACTAACACACTCTGCAATAGGCCAAAAAGGATTAGCTTTGCTAGATTCAGCCAAATGCTGTGAAAAAAACTTGCACAGCACTGGCACAGACCTGCCTGGCAAAAACTGATAGGAACTGATGTAACCTAGTCCTGAAAAGGACTGCAATTACAATTAGTCTTTACTCCCACAATCTATCTATTTAAGAGCACAGACCTGCCTGATAAAAGTCGTAGGAAATGCTGTAACCTAGTCCTTAAAAGGACTGCAATCACAACTATTCCCTACTCCCAAGCTATCTGTAGATTTGTGCGAAAATTGGCTTGAAATTAACAAGGTATAGCGCACACAGCAACAGCGGTGCCGTCTAACACGCAGCTGCAGCAGTGAGAAAATGGTGGCGACGGGGAAAATGGCTTGGTCTTATAGGGCAAGGACATGTGACATACACTGCCAATGACACATGCCCTTGCTTGTGTGAAAAAAAGCACTTCGCTCCGTGTGTGCGCTGCTGATAGGCTGACAGATTGCACCTCCCCACTGTAAATGCGAGAAAGAGAAAAAAAAAATGGAGATCTTCATTGTTCCTGCAGAGATCCATCCCCTGCCCCTCCCCCCACCCCGCTGTACACTCAAACTGCGTATTAACATTAATTTTCATCATTACTGAGAAAAAATCCAGTTATGATTTTGGTGCACGAACAGTTATCGAACATAACCTCGAACAGCCGAATTTTTCTCAAATTGTTCGTGTTCGCCGAACGGCTCGAACACCGTCCAAACAGCTCGAATTTGAGATTGGCGAACAGTTCGAGTAGAACAACGCTCATCTCTAATAGCCAGATGTGTCCAAGGTGCATTAGGAACCTCCAGAGGGCAAAGCAACCCCGCAGCAGGAGCATGTGAAGACTTGGATCTAGCACACACAGTACATTGGCGCACCCACTTAATGACTTCCTTCTGCCATCCAGGCCACCAAAAACTGCGACCCACAAGTCTCTTGGTCTCAGAAATTCCTGGATGACCTGCCAACCGAGACTCATGACACTCAACAAGCAAATCTCTCCTAAAGGTCCTAGGCACAAACAACCTCCCATGGGGAGTGTTAGATGGGGCATTCTCCTGTGCTTTAAGAATCTCATCCTCCAAAACGGAGTCCAAAGCAGCAATCACAACACCTTCTTGTAAAATGCTCTCCTCTTCCTCCTCAACACCGACCATGGGAGAAAAGCTGCGAGACAAAGCATCCGCTTTAACATTCTTGGTACCCGGGATGTAAGTAACAGAAAAATTAAACCGCGAGAAAAAAAGTGCCCACCTAGCCTGACGGGCATTCAAGCGCTTGGCAGCATCAAGATAGATCAGATTTTTATGATCAGTGAAAACCTGAATGGGAAATTCAGCACCTTCCAAGAGATGACGCCAGTGTTCAAATGCGAGTTTAATAGCCAGCAATTCCCGATTACCAATATCGTAATTAAGTTCAGTCTCAGAAAATTTTTTTGAAAAAAAGGCACAGGGATGTACTCCATCCTTGATTTCCTGAGACAACACCGCACCGACCCCCACAGAGGAAGCATCAACCTCAACCAAAAACGGCTTAGTCACATCAGGCTGCATAAGGATGGGGGCAGAGCTGAACCTCTCCTTTAGAAACACAAACGCTTCAATGGCCTCAGTAGTCCACTGAACCGCATTAGCACCTTTCCTGGTGAGATCGGTCAGCGGTTTGACAATAATAGAAAATTTTTTTATGAATTTTCTGTAATAATTGGCGAAACCCAAAAACCTCTGTATCGATTTCAAACCAATAGGCCTAGGCCATTCCTGCACAGCTTGAACTTTAACTGGGTCCATCTCAAAACCTTCGCTGGAGATAATGTAGCCCAAAAAACTAATTCTCTGTACAACGAACTCACATTTCTCCAGCTTAGCAAAAAGCGAATTGTCCATTAATAACTGTAATACCTCACGTACGCTCCGCCAATGAGACTCCAGATCAGGCGAATAAATCAGAATGTCATCCAAATACACAACCACATTTTTGCCGATTAAAGGTCTAAGGATGTCATTAATAAGATTCTGAAAAAATGCTGGAGCATTGGTAAGACCAAAAGGCATAACCAGATTCTCAAAATGACCCACAGGAGTGTTAAAAGCAGTCTTCCATTCATCACCCTCCTTCATGCGCAACAAATTGTATGCCCCCCGGAGATCAATTTTAGAGAACCACTTGGCCCCCACTAACTGGTTAAATAAATCAGGAATCAATGGCAGTGGGTAAGGATTGCGTACAGTAATTTTATTAATCTCACGAAAGTCCAGACAAGGACGTAAACTGCCATCTTTTTTTTTTACAAAAAAAAATCCAACAGCCACAGGAGACTTGGAAGGCCTAATGTGACCGGCGGCCAAGCTTGTCTGTATGTATTCCTCCAAAGCCTTTCTCTCAGGAATAGTAAGATTAAATAAACGACTTTTAGGAAGAGTCGCTCCAGGGACAAATTCAATGGTACAATCATAGTCTCTATGGGGAGGCAAAATTTGTGACTCCTCCTCAGAAAAAACTCTCCAAAAATCCTGAATAGGTACAGGCAATTCCCCTTTATCCACAGCAGCAATATGTCCGTTACAACACTTGTCATAACACTTAGGGCTCCAGGACTTAATTTCATTGGTAGACCAATCCAGTACAGGATTGTGCAATTTTAACCAGGATAACCCCAATATTACTGGAGAAGGCAAATTATCCAATACCACCAAATCCAAATTTTCTTGGTGAATACCATTAATAGTGAGGGGAAATTCACAGACCTTATGAGTAACACTCTTCAAGGGAGAGCCATCAACAGAAACCACAGCAATAGGGGATGACAAAGTTTTAGGTTCTAATCTAAGTTTTTCCAAGAATCCCCCATCAATCACATTCAGAGTAGAACCACAATCCACAAATACCCGAAATTCAATTAATTCATCCTGAGCAGCAGTAGTAGCAGATAGGAATACTCCCTTAGAATTTAAACAGGCAATACGGGCATAACTGACCATTTTTTTTTCTTTCTTCAAACAAAGCACACAGTTCTTAATAAAATGACCAGAATTTCCGCAATAGAAGCACAAACCTTCAGAAAGCCTGCGATCTTTTTCCTGAGAGCGGGGTGCCATCGACCCAATCTCCATCGGCTCTCCATTGTCAGCACAGACCCTCTCAAGACTCGGAGCTGACATAGCAGAGGATTTGCTCTCATTAACCCTTGCACGCAGTCTCCTGTCCACCCGTATAGCTAATTGCATTGCCTCCTGTAAGTTTCCAGGTGTGGGATAAGCAATCAGTAAATCCTTAACCCTTTCACCTAGCCCTGCAAGAAACAAGCTTTTCAAAGCTGAATCGTTCCACCCCACCTGGGCAGACCTCCGACGGAAGTGAGAACAATATTTTTCCACATTACCTGATCCCTGCCTCAAACGTCTCAATTCAGACTCAGCAGATGAGACACGATCAGGATCATCGTACAACAAACCCAAAGCAGAAAAAAAACTATCCACTGATCTAAAGCACGGATCACTAGGTTGGAGAGAGAAGGCCCATCCCTGAGGATCTTTGCGCAAAAGTGACATTATGAACCCTATGCGCTGTGATTCATCACCAGAGGATCCGGGTCTCAAACGAAAATACAATAAACAAGCATTTTTAAAAGAAAAAAAATCTTGTTGTTCGCCAAAAAATAAATCAGGCAGACGTACCTTTGGTTCCACAAAATGTGCTCCAGAACAGCTACTCACGTGTTGTTGGAGCTTGACCACCTCCAGAGAGAGTCCCTGCAAGCGTTGAGCCAAATTTTGAACCGAGACCATGATGGAAAACTGGAGGTCTTTCCTTAGAGAAAATTTTTTTTTTTTTTTTTCTTTTAGGGCTGGACTTACTGTTATGATCTGCTACAGGGACTAAGGAAAGACAGGAGATCTGTCCCTACAATAGAACTAAACGATCCCTACGATGTAACGGGGAACCTGATCCTGCGATCAGACCCGCTAAAGTCCTCGGCTAGTCTGAACGATGACCTATAGATGTGAGGGAGGGATCCCTACAAGAACTAGGGACTGGGATAAGTTTGGACACTTCCTAGCAGAAATAGTAGCAGACAAAGACAAACACACAACAAAAAGTATAGAGGTCAGAAGACCTAGCAAAAACTAACAGAGAACGGCAACAGAGCACCAAGCTAGCTCAAGAGTAGAAAATACAATGAAGTCCAGCAAGACCAGGAGGGCGGAGCCGGATTAAATAGGCAAAAATGGTCATGTGACCAGCAAACTAAAAAAAACCTAACAGGAGAGTTCTAACAGCCGAGGCCGTGGGTTAGCTGAAATTGTGCCACAACAAACACCCACATCTTCTCGCTCGACCTTCCTGTCCCAATTAATAGGGGACCACAGAACACCACTATTGAACACAGAGGAGTGTGAAAAGGTTATTGGTTGGATAGCAGATAATGCTTCCAGTCACTTAGCCACCACCACCACCACCACCCTGTCTGCCACACGGTCAAGTCTCAGTAGCTGTGAGTCTGGACTGCATATTCCTCACCCTGATCCTCCTTCCTCCCACCATGCCGAGTGCCCGGAGACAACTGATCCCACACTTGGATACTCCGAAAAGCTGTTCACTTTTCCATTTATAGATTCGGGCCTCCCACCCAGTCCACTTAAATCGGGGAAAGAGGAGATCACATGTAGCGATACCCAAATATTTGAGCAGCCACGGTTACACGAAGGCGACGGTGGGAAGGTGTCACAAGAGGTGGACGATGATGAGACACAATTGCCAGAGCGTCAGGAGGAGGACCAGAGTGCAGAAGTGAAAGACGAGGTGGTGGATGATATAGTAATTGACCCAACCTGGCAGGAGGACATGCAGAGCGAGGACAGCAGCACACAGGGGGAGGGAGGCATAGCACCAAAACAGGCAGGAAGAAGCAATATGGTGGCCGCAGACAGAAAGAGGGCAACCGTTCTCCTTAACATCAACACGACGGAAGTTGCCAGTACAACTGTTAGGTCTTCCCGAGTCCAATTGTTTTTTAAAGACTTTGCCGATAACCCCAAAAAGGCCATTTGCACCACCTGCCTGGCCAGCATCAGCAGGGGTGGCAAAACTACCAGCCTGAACACCACCAGCATGATCAGGCACATGGCAGCAAAGCACCCAACTAAGTGGGCTGAACCCCCGGGTCCAGGAACAGTGCCTGCGGGTGGCACCACTGCTTCTTCTGCTGTTGTGCATGCAAGCCAAACCTCTGTCCATGGTGCATGCAAAGATGCCTCCTGCCCTGCACCTGTCATTGCACACTCTCAAGTAGCACCATCAGCAAGCACGTCCACGTCCTTGTCCCAGCGCAGCGTTCAGTTGTCCCTACCCCAGTCCTTGGAACACAAGCACAAATACGCAGCCAATGCCCCACAAGCCACGCTACTAAATTCACACATTTCGTGACTGCTTGCACTCGAAATGTTGCCTTTTAGGCTTGTGGAGACGGAATCTTTCCACAACTGATGGTGGTGGCCGTCCCTCGGTACTCGGTCCACAGCCGCCACTATTTCTCCCGGTGTGCCGTCCCCGCATTACCCGAGCACGTATCCCACAACATTAGCTGTGCCCTCAACAATGCAGTTAGTGGGTAAGTCCACCTAACCACACACACGTGGACAAGTGCTTGTGGGCAGGGACGGTACATCTCGCTGACGGCACACTGGGTTAACATAGTGGAAGCCGGGACCCAGTCGGACCTTGTGAAGGAACACGTCCTCCTGACACCAAGGATCGCAGGCCCTGGGTCAATCAGGGTTGCCCCACATTCTACAGCTCCTGCACCTTCTTCTCCTCCTCTTCAGCATCCATATCTGAAATGACCACATCAGTCACAAGCTGGAAGCACGGCAGCACTCTGCCAAGCGGCAACAGGCTGTGCTGAAGCCGATATGCTTAGGTGACAAACCACACAATGTTGAAGAGTTGTGGACAGCTCTGAAAGAGCAGGCAGATCTATGGCTGACACCGCTGAACCTACAGCCAGGCATGGTCGTGTGTGACAATGGCCGGAACTTGGTGGCGGCTCTGAGGCGAGGCGAGCTCACACATGTACAATGCCTGGCCCATGTGCTTAACCTCGTGGTTCAGCGGTTTCTCAAAACCTACCCGGAGCTGCCGAATCTGCTTGTCGAAGTACGCTGCCTGTGTGCCCATTTTAGAAAGTCAGCTACAGATTCCGCCACCCTTGCCGTGTTTCAGCAGCGTTTGCAGCTTCCGGCTCACAGACTGGTGTGTTATGTCCCCATGCGTTGGAACTCTACATTGCAGATGTTGGGGAGGATTTGTGAGCAGAAGAGTGCAGTTGTTAACCACCAGCATCAACAAGGCTGTCGGTATTCAGTTCAGACTCCACACATAAGATCTCAGGAGTGGACATGGATGTCAGACATCTGTACCATCCTCCAAAACTTTGAGGACTCCACCAAGATGGTGAGCGGTGATGACGCCATAATTAGCATCACCATCCCGCTTCTCTGTCTTCTGAAACGCTCTCTACTCACAATCAAAGAGGATGTATTGCAGACGGAGCACGATGAGATGGAGCAAGGAACCATACAGGGTGATTACACACAGCCCAGCCTCATCTCATCCCAACGTGGATTGGGTGACAATGAGGAAGAGGAGGAGGAGAAGGAGGAGGAGCTAGTTTAATGCGCTATAGACGGTACTACCTGCACAACTGTCATACCGTCTGTTCAGTTTGGATGGACTGAGGACAAGGAGGAGGAGGAGAGCATGGTCAGTCGTCCTCTTGGTGAGGACACGGAAATCTTGCCTGTTAGCAGTCTGGCACACATGGCTGAGTTTATGTTACGCTGCCTTTCCCGTGACCCTCGCGTTTTCCAAATTTTGGGTGACAGTCATTACTGGTTGGTGACACTTCTAGACCCACGCTACAAGGAGAACTTTCTATCTCTTATTTCTGAGGCGGACAGGTGTACTAAAATGGGGCAGTACCAGAAGGCCCTTGTTGCGGAATTGTTAAAAAAAATTCCCATCTGAAAACACTGACAGCAGAGGTCACAGTTCGTTGGAGAACCAAGGAGTACAGGCAAGAGAGACACAACTCCAATCCAGCAAAGGCAGGGGAACACTGTCAAAGTTCTGGGACAGTTTTCTCGGACCCTCCCATCTGACAGGCCCTTAGGCGCGGGGTATTCTCACAAGGAGTGCAAAGTTTGGGAAGATGCTGAGGGAGTACCTTGCCGACCGTACCAACGTCCCCCGTGATTCCTCTGTGCCTTATAATTATTGGGTATCCCAGCTGGATACGTGGAATGAACTGGCTCTCTACTCCTTGGAGGTCCTGGTCTGCCCTGCCGCTAGCGTTTTGTCAGAGAGGGTTTTTAGTGCCGCTGGTGGAATTATAACTGATAAGCACATCCGCCTGTCAACTGAAAATGCTGACAGGCTGACTCTTATAAAAATGAACAAGGGCTGGATTGGGCCAGACTTCTCAACACCACCGAATGATAGCAGCGTAACATAAACTCAAATCCAGTGTCTTTTTTTGGGAGGTCTATTCCCATGCACCTCTTCACATCTACAAATGGGTATACGCTTCCTGATTTTGTCTATTTGCTCTTGTCCTCCTCCGCATCCTCCATCACCTTATCATTCACCACCATTTCTACCATATCACCTCCTCTACGTGTCTTGCAAGGGGCATTGGAGTTCCTCCAAATTTTTGGCAGCTTTTCACTGGATAGGCAAATACTATGGGAAACCCACTTCCTAATAATGGGAATTTTGTTTTTAGGAGGCTCTCCGACCTCTACGTCTCTTCCAAGGGGCAGAGGAGTTCCTCCAAATTTTTGGCAGCTTTTGCAATCACTGCATAGGCAAACACTATGGGAGACCCACTTCCTAATAATGGGAACATTTTTTCATGAGGCCCTCTACATCTCTTCCAAGGGGCATTGGAGTTCCTCCAAATTTTTGGCAGCCGCTGCTTCACTGCATAGGCAAACACTATGGGAGACCCACTTCCTAATAATGGGAGCATTGTTTTTAGGAGGCTCTCCGACCTCTACGTCTCTTGCAAGGGGCATTGGAGTGCCTCCAAATTTTTGGCAGCCGTTGCTTCACTGCATAGGCAAACACTATCGGAGACCCACTTCCTAATAATGGGAACATTGTTTTTAGGAGGCTCTCCGACCTCTACGTCTCTTGCAAGGGGCATTAAAGTGCCTCCAAATTTTGGCAGCCCTTACAGTCACTGCATATGCAATAACACAACACTATAGGAGACCCACTCGTTAATAATGGGAACAACAAAGCATAGCCGGCTGATGACTCTCTAACAATAGGGAGGGCCGACTGCTGGCCCTTTAAGAATAGTAAGGGCCACCTGATGGCCCTATAATAATAGGCTTTGTGACTTTCAGAGTCCCTCTATCATAAATGAAACAGGATGTGTCTGATGATGTGTCACACACCACATGGCCAGATAAGGTTGTAAAATGTTAAAATGACATTTCCTGGTGAATGCATTTGTCTTGGTTGAAAGCAATGTAAAAGTGCAAAAACGCATCAAAAACGCTACGTGTGAACATAGCCCAAGGTGTGGAGGAGCATTTTTGATTATTTATTTTGCCTTATATACAAGTCATTACCCTGGAAAGGATGTTCCTTAACATATTTCCCAGGAAAATCCATTTTGGTTTAGTTTTTGTACGTTTTATTGTGAGTCCGTAAAAGTGGCGTAATACCTCTGACAACGTTGTTGACAGCAGTTAACTGGGAGTCAGAAATGCTTCCAGGAGTCTTCCCCATGCTGTTCACATGTCATTTGAGCACTGTTCCCATCGATTTGGGCAATTTTTAGGCCTTCTGCAGACCGCCGGGGGGAGCCGCCTGAAAAATGCTCGAGTTTCCCATAGACTTACATTGGGCTCGTTGCTCGGGTTGAGCACCCAAGCATTCGAATTTGCTCGACCCGAGCATCGAGCACCCGAGCATTTTAGTGCTTGCCCATCACTAATTTTCACATTTGTTGCTTTTGAAGCGCAGTATGTGAAATTTCTGCTTGTAGTGCAATTAGGCGTTTCTTCAGTCTTTTTTGGGAACGTGCGCTTTTACTTCTCCCTGTCAGATGCTTCGAATCACAGTTCCGCAGATTTTCATGGGAAATTCAATTTGCAAAGAAGTGCGCAGAACTGTCTACGACCTCATCAGTGTGTGAAAAGCCCCAGGAATTCAGCATGTGCCACAGAGATCAAATGGTTAACGGTAAGGAGTGGATGGGCTGGAGAGGTAAGCAGTGAGTATAAGGCTATTTTTACATTTTTTTAACTTTTTCATGGCCCTTTATGGTTAAAAAAAAATGGTGACCTGCACAGAAACGGATTACAAAAAATCCGCATTTTGACGAATGCAGATTTTTGGAATATTTGAGTAGAATTTCGTTCCTCTCTAATTTATTTGCTCATCTCTACTAACTAGACAGCTGATCTTGCCTTCTGATATTGCCGAGCTGTGATTTGCAGTGTCTGGAATAGAGGAGTGAAAGCGCACACCCTCAGAAAAAAACTCCTAGGTGAACAGCAAGCAGGAATTTTACATATTGTGCTCGAGAAGTAACAAATGTGAATATTCATGCAATGTGAAAGCATTTCACTCAATTTTTTTTAGCAAATGACCAACACTCTTTAACTTACGTGCATTGGAGCCTAATATAAAGTGTTTCATTTCACTGCAGTACCTCCGCAGGTGAGGTGTAGTATTGCAGACATGTTGAGTGCACCAGGACAAAATATGCTGAGACAGAGGCACTGGTCTGATATACAAGGGGAGGTATGTGTCACTCAGGTTGCTAGCCTGTGTGAACTGAAACCTACAAAATTTCTGCCAGCATGTTATAACATGCTGGGGGTTAACTCACTTAAAGGGTGTGTTTTTTTGTGAATGGCAAAGAGGGTGGGAAGCCATTCACACTACCTCCCCTCAGGGTGTGGCTAAGCGAGGTTTAAGTGCTCAGTCACTATTTTTTTTCTCTCGGTAGTGTGTGGTCTGGAGAGTGAAGTCTCCAGGCTGCGTTGGGCTGAACCAGAGAGCAACACCAGAGGACTGGTGATGCTGAGACTTCACTGTGCTACCTGGAGCGGGCAAAGCCTCACTGGCTAAAGGACTCTGTTATACTTTATCTTTTGTTTTCCCGTTAACCCCAAGAGGGACTGTTTATTTTTATGGGACACTGCTGGGGTTTATGCCACATAATAAACCTGCAGGACGTTTACCCAAATCGTGTGTCCTGTGTCTGCCTCTGGAGAGCCGAGCAAGTCACTTTACCACAGTTGGTGTGAGAGTGCTGGCAGGAACATGTGTACCTGCCATAGAGAACAGTGGATGTCCTGGGTGAAGGCCGTCAGCCATCCAGAGATGTCCAGCAAGAGAGAGGAGCTTATTAAGCATTTAGTAGAGAGCCAGCAGCAGCAACATCAGCAGCACCTGCAACAATTACAGCAACACCGGGAGCTACAGCAGTAGCAGATCCTGCAACAGCAGCAAGCTCAACAGGGGATGACCAAACTGTTACTATAACAGATCCAGTTGCAGCAAAAGGCGCAGCAGCACCAGCAGGAGTAACAACAGCAGATACAGCTTCTGGCGGACGCCATCCAGGGCAGAGCAACTGCCCCACCCCCAGGGCCGACTGATGACTCACACATCCGGAAGGCGGTAAGATGGGCTATGCCGAAGATGACCCCCGAGGATGATGCAGAAGCCTTTCTCACAGTCTTTGAGAGGGTGGCTGACCGGGAGAGACTTCCACCAGAACACTGGTCAGAGGTTCTGGCGCCATATTGGTTGGGTGGACCCCAAAAAAAGGCATATTATGACTTGGCACTGCAGTATGGCAATGAATATGTCAAACTAAAGACAGAGATCTTGGCACAACTAGTAGTAAATATGACGGTGAGAGCCCAACGAGTCCACCACTGGGCGTATGCCGGCGACAAACCCCCTCGCTCGCAGATGTTTGACCTACTGCATCTCGTTCAGAAGTGGTTGCAGCCAGAGTCCTCTTCTCCGGCCCAGATGGTCGAGCGATTGATAGATTCATGCACTCCCTTCCCAAGTCAGTGCAGACCAGGTTGCCCAGGGTGATCCCCAGAACACAGGTGACTTCATTGGCCAGATAGAGAGATACCAGGTGGTTGAGAAATCCCTTGGGAAACTGGATATAGTCATTTCCCCGTACTGGGATACCCAAAAGGGGGCGGGTTCACAAAGGAAGGGGTTTAGAGCCACCACTGGAGGGCATCCCACTTCCACTGAAGGTACCGCAAGGACTGTTGTTGAGGATATAATCTGTTGGCGGTGTCACAACCCTGGACTCGTAGCCGCCCGGCATGTACCGTGTAGTGTTGAGCCACCCCCGTAGTGTTCGAGTTCGGTTCGGTTCGTCGAACACCCGTGTGTTTGCCGAACTGTTCGTCGAACTGTTCGTCGAACACCTTCGAACACCGTTAAAACCAATGGCAGGCAAACAAAAACACATAGAAACACATAGAAAACACCTTCAAAGGTGTCCAAAAGCTGACAAACTGCTCAGAAGACACAACTAACACATGGAAAAGTGACAAGTACATATAGTCATGCGAAAAGAAAAGAGGTGGAAGAGTAAAAGGAGGGGGAGACACAGATATAGGCATGTCATGCCCTTCTAAAATCCAAAAAGTGAGAAGCCGACACGTTCAGTCCGCTCCTGCCCGTGCCACCTCCGTGTCGCCGGGTTTGTGCCAGAGCCGCGGTGAACCCTGACGGCCAGCCCCCCTCTCCCAATACTGGTGCCTGTCCGCTGGTGGGTCGAGCGAGCCCCCCTGTGGCGGAGGCAGCTCTAAGCTTTTTAATTTAAATTGTCTCTCTAATTTGAATGAATACACTTTAAATCCATTTACAAGGATCTATTGGAGGGCCCGACACCTGCATGCATTACACCACATTGCCATGGGGCAGGGCGACCAATATGCCTCTGAGATGGGCACGACAGTCCCTGTCCCTGGCTGGAGTGGGGGGAGGGAACACTGAGGAAGGGGAACCCTGTAGTGCAGGAGCAGGGAGGAAGCAGTTCCTGGGTGCATTGAGAAGGGAGTATAAAAGGTGGGCACCATCTTAGTTCAGTGCAGAGAAGTCTGAGCAGAAGTGGCAGGGAGCAGGGGCTCTGCATGAGCTCTGCTCCTGAGGCGGGCCTAGTAACAGAGGCCCAGGCCTGGAAGAGGGAGAAGGAAGGAAGAGGAGCAGAGAAGGCTCCAGGAACGAGGAATGAAGGGATCCCAGGGGTGCGGACGGGCGAGTCGCCACCGCACGCCCGAATCCACCTGCGTGGAGGGGTCAGGCCAAAGGGGGAGACCGGTCCCCGAAACTAGTGGAGGCGGGAAACGACCCTCAGCTAGAAACCGGAGGCTGTGACATTTTATGTGGCGCAGCCCCTCGCTACACCCGCTAGGAAGGCACCACATAGGGTCAGGGAAACTGGCACCAAGTTTACCGAGAGGAGGCCCGAGGCAGCCGGACAGAAGGGTTGGTAAGAAAGGCCAGACAAAGGACACACAAAGGGGGTCCTGTGAAGCGCTCCAAAGTTATCTGGGAGTTGTCTGAGCCCCTCACCTGGTGAGCACAGTACGATGTGGGCAGCCGTTACCTGCAGACGTGGTCTGGATAATAAGAACTGTGAGTAAAGGCCCTGGACTACATCACTGACTCCGTGTCGTTACTGCTGCTGCCCTGCACCATCACCCCCATCCTCCGCATACACTGCCCTGAGGCTATACTCCTCCCGTGGGGAGTTATGCTACGCTCTGCTGCACCCACAACACCAGCCTCAGCGGTCTGCCCTGCAGCGGCGGTTCACTCTGACCGCAATCCACGGGTGGCGTAGTCGGACATTTAAACAGCAAAACCACATAAATAGTTCCGCCACTGGTTTCACCACCCTGAGCCACGGAACCGGGTCGCCGCCACGAAGACTACAACCACCAGCATCCACCAAAAAGGGTCCGGCTCCAGGTGTCCCAAGGCCCAGGGGGTGCAACAGAACATTTTCATCACCTTTCACAATCACCAATGGGACAAGGCAGGGATGTCCTCTGTCCCCTCTCTTATACATCCTAGTGACGGAGCACCTGCTCTCATCAATTCGCCATAACCCCAATATTAGGTGGATTGAGGTGGGAGAGTACAAGTGCTCTCTATTTGCTGATGATGTCCTAGTATATATCACTCAATCACATATATCCATCCATGCTGTTATGGCTGAAATAGATCACTTTGTTACATGGTAAAATTTTAAAATCAATGCAGCGAAGTCTGAGGCCCTCGATGTCTCTCTCCCCAAATCCATATAGGATTCCATCCAGTCCAACTTTCCCTTTGTCTGGCCCTCACAGGGTATCAAATACTTAGGAATTCCTATTCATAGAGACCTCTCCCATCTATGTTATCTTAATTTTGGGCCCTTTATTGAACAACTCCATACAGACCACGGTTGGCAAGTTAGAACTGTAAGATTCACTACGTGAACCACTGGTGTTTTGTGGAAAAGCACATGTACACTGTGTTCCAAATTATTATGCAAAAAGTGTTTAGGAGTGATAAGGGAAGAATTTGTTTGTTTGTCAGTTAAACTCATTGATGGTGATGTGTGTCAGGGCTCTTTATATCACTGTAAGCAATTGCAGACACCTGTGCTAATTAGTTTGGCAGGTGTGTCCAATGAAAGGCAAGACTACTTAAGAAGGCTGTCTCACATTATTAAGCAGCCTACATTTTCTGCCAAAATGGGAAAGAAAAAGGATGTGTCGGCTGCTGAGAAGCAACAAATTGTGGAGTGTTTAGGTCAAGGCATGACTACAATCAACATTGTGCGATGATCAGGATGAAGTGTCTTGGCAATCAAGAAGTATGTAGCTGATTCACAGTACACACGTGTGCGTGCTGATAAGGGCAAATTGAGGACTCTTTCCTACAGGCAATTACGTCAGGTTAAAAGAGCAGCGGCAAAAAAGCCTTGTCATAGCAGCAGACAAGTTTTTGAAGCTGCTGGTGCCTCCAACGTCCCCCGAACAACAAGATGCAGGGTCCTTCAGAGGTTTGCAGCTGTGCATACGCCATCCTGCCGACCTCCTCTATCCACTTCACACAAGCAGAAACGGCTCCACTGGGCCAAACATTACATGAAGACTGATTTCAAAACTGTTTTGTTCACGGATGAGTGCCGTGCAGCGCTCGATGGTCCAGATGGATGGAGTGGAGGATGGCTGGTTGATGGACACCCCACGCAAACACGGCTACAGCGCCAACAAGGAGGAGGTGGAGTAATGTTTTGGGCTGGAATCATGGGGAGAGAGATTGTCGGCCCCTTTAGGATCCCTGAAGGCGCTAAAGATGAACTCCATAATGTATGTGGATTTTCTCAAACAGCACTTCCTGCCATGGTTCAAGAAGAAGAACCGTGTATTTCACAGCAAGATCATTTTTTTGCATGATAATGCACCATCTCATGCTGCACATAAAACATCTGCATCTCTGGCTGATATGGGCATAAAAGGGGACAAACTTATGGTGTGACCCCCATGCTCCCCTGACCTCTACCCCATTCAGAACCTCTGGAGCATCATCAAAAGGAGTGTCTATGATGGCGGGAGGCAGTTCACATCTAAGCAACAGCTCTGGGAGGGTATTCTGTCTTCATGCAAAACAACTGAAGCAGAAACCATCCAAAACCTGACAAATTCAATGGACGAGAGAGTTCAGAAGCTCCTTTCGAACAAGGGGTCCTATGTGAAAATGTAACATCACCTAGAATAAAGTTTTGAGTTGAAAACTGTTTGATTTCAGTTTCTAATAACCTGCTAATGCTTATAATTTCAAAAATGACCATTTTTTGGTCTTTATTAAAATGAAAAGGTTGATCGAAAAGTTTGGGGGATCTAAGAGTGTGGCAACCCAGTAGTCATGATTACTTCGAATTCTGACAATATGAGGGTCATGTTGCAGGTAGTGCAGCAAGAAGGCACTTATGTGTCTTGCGCATCTCGGAGCCCCAAAATTATTTTCCGGGCTAGATGCAGCTAAAAATTATTATTAATTTTAAATCTGGTGGAGCTTAGTATAGATGGCCTAATAGAATCAGTGCTGCACACTGCTACAAAGCCCAAATTATTTTCCAGTAAAGATACAGATAAACATGATTAGTAATTTTAAATCTGGTGGAGCTTATTATAGATGGCCTAATAGAATCAGTGCTGCACACTGCTACAAAGCCCAAATTATTTTCCAGCCAAGATACAGATAAACATGATTAGTAATTTGAAAGCTTAAAACGGTTGGTAGGGTGATTTTAACCAATCATCAAGCTTTTACTCTCCCCAGGATGACACAGGGATAGAAAAGTCGTTTCGGATCCATGATTTGTTCATCTTTATGAACGTGAGTCTGTCTACATTATCAGTGGAGAGCCGCGTGCGCTTATCTGTCAGCACACCACCAGCAGCGCTGAACACACGTTCAGACAGAACGCTGGCTGCAGGGCATGACAAGATCTCCAAGGCGTAAGTGGCTAGCTCCAGCCATTTATCCAGATTGGAAGCCCAAAAAGAGCAAGGGTCCAGTGACACAGTCATGGCTTCAATGTTTACTTGGAGATACTCCTGTACCATCGTCTCTAGGCGTTGACTATGTGTCAGACTTCTTGTCTCCTGTGGCCTTGCAAAGGATGGGCTAAAAAAGTGGTGAAATGATTCCGCAAAATTGATGTTACCAGCAGATACTGTGGTTCTGTTACGGTTTGAGTGCTGAACACTTGACGGTCCCACGGTTGGCAAGTTGGAACTGTGAGATTCACTACGTGCACCACTGGTGTTTTGTGGAAAAGCACATGTAAGATTCTGCAACAGTCTCTGCTGATACTCCTGCATGCGTGCATCCCTTTCTATGGCAGGAATAATTTCTGCAAATTTACTTTTGTACCGGGGATCTAACAGTGTGGCAACCCAGTAGTCAGGATTATTTCTAATTCTCACAATTCGAGGGTCATGTTGCAGGTAGTGCAGCAAAGAAGGCACTCATGTGTGTTGCGCATCTAGGAGCACCAAGTCCCTGTTGTGTTGGTGGCGAGGTAACAATCATGCTTCCTTCCTCTGTCCTCTCCCCCCAACCTCGCACAACAGAAATGTGATCAAGGTCTCCCTCATCTGATGAGTCTTCCATCAGTTCGTCCTCCACCTCTTCCTGGGCTCCTGCACCTTCCTCACTAGTTTGGCTGCTACCATGCGCCCTGGTAAAACCATCTCCCCCACCCTCACATGCCTGCCGCCTTGGTGCTGCCGACCGTCTGGACCTTGCAGATGTTAGCCCTTCCGCATACAACTCCTCCTCCTCTACTTCCTCCACCTCCTCTTGTGCCACCACCTGACTCCGAATTCTGTTTAACATGTGCTCCAGCATGTAAATCACCGGAATGGTCATGCTGATAATGGCATGGTCTGCACTAAACATCTTCGTCGCCATTTCAAAACTGTGCAGAAGGGTGCATAGGTCCCTGATCTGAGACCACTCCTCCAGCGTGATTTGCCCCATCTCTGGATCTCGTTGGCCCAGGCTATACGTCAGAACGTATTGCACCAGGGCTTGTCGGTGCTGCCACAGTCGCTGCAACATGTGCAGAGTTGAATTCCACTGGGTAGGCACATCGCATTTTAGCCGGTGAAGTGGCAGGCCCAACGACTTCTGTAGAGATGTAAGTCGCTGAGCTGCGGGATGCGAACGGCGGAAGTGAGCACACAGCGACCGTGCCCTCTGCAGAAGGCCATCTAGTCTGGGATAGTGGGCTAAAAATTGCTGGACAACCAGGTTCAACACGTGAGCCATACAAGGCACGTGTGTGACATTGCCCCGGCGAAGGGCCGCACCCAGGTTTGCAGCATTGTCGCACACGGCCTTCCCTGGTTTCAGGTCCAGTGGAGACAACCATTCATGAAATTGGTTCTCCAGAGCTGACCACAACTCCTCAGCTGTGTGACTCACATTTCCCAGATATTTCAAAGTAAAAACCGCCTGATGACGTTGAGCCCTACTGCCAGCATAGTAAGGAGGTGTGCAGGATCCCTTCTGCGCAGTTAGAAAGCTTGTGGCATGACCAGACAGGCTTTGGGTGCAGGTGGAAGACCGAGAGGAGGTTGAGGAGGCAGAAGCAGTGGAGGAACTTTGACATAAAGAGGATTGACGCACAACTCGTGGGGACGGCAAGACTTGGACAGCAGCCCCTTGTCCTGCTGTCACCATAGTTACCCAGTGCCCAGTCAGCGACATGTAACGCCCCTGTCCATGCCTACTCGTCCAAGTGTCTGTGGTGAAATGCACCCTGTCACACACAGAGTTTCTCAAAGAAGCGGTGATGTTGTGTGCGACATGCTGGTGGAGCGCAGGCACACCTTTCTTTGAGAAGTAGTGCCGACTGGGCATCTGGTACTGGGGCACTGCGACGGACATAAGGTCTCGAAAATCCTCTGTGTCCACCAGGTGGAAAGGCAGCATTTCTGTAGCCAAGAGCTTGCAGATGGTGAAATTCAACCTCTTAGCTTTCTCATGGCTAGGAGGAAATGGTCTTTTACTTGTCCACATCTGAGGGACCGAGGGCTGGCTAATGTGCTTAGACGGGGTTGATAAGGGTGTCCCCGGCAAACTGCCGGTCTGTGAGGAAGATGCAGGCGGACATGCTAGGTTGCCTTGATCCAAAGGTGGTGCTATCGATGTCGGACAGCGCTCAACACCAGCTGGTGTTACCACCTCCAAAGAAAATGATGACCTGCCAATCACGCTGGCTGTTGCGGGTAAAGAGGTGGCAGGTCTGCTCCCCAAAACAGGTGTGACTGCTGTCCCCCCAGTCACAGAGGATGAAGAGTCCGCGGATGCACAAGATATGGCAGATGGTGGTTGGCCCGGCCGGCTAGGCCGCATTGTAGCACACTGAGCTTCCCACTGCAACTTATGCTTCATGTCCATGTGCTGGTTCATGCATGAAGTACTCAAACTATGTATTTTTTGGCCTCTACTTAGCTTTTGCTGACAAATGTTACAGATAACACGAGTTGGGTCATCTTTATCGATCTGAAAAAATGCCCAGGCTATGCAAGGCTTAGCACCCATGCGACCTGAAGAGCCACCACGACTTGTGGTGAGAGGCAGAGTTGTGTTTGAGGATGCAGTTGTTGACGTGCTTCCAGTACTACGTCTCTGTCCAGGAAGGCGCAACCTGACCTCGTCGTCACTAGCATCTTCCTCCACCTCCTCTGCTGACCTCATCTCTTGGCTGACTGTGGGTTGACAGTAAGTGGGATCTCCAACCTCATCATCATCACCCTGTGCGTTATCACACCCGTCGTCCTCAGAGCCAACCTGTTCCTGCCCTGACAAAAAACTAAAGTTGTCGCTCCAATCAGGTATTTGAGTCTCATCATCATCTTCCTCATTGTCTCCACCAACAGGAGTTACAGTTTGGGAATGAGGGTCTACATTATGGTCAGAACCTTCTGCGTCTGGTCCTGGATCCGACTCATAAAGATTCTGGGCATCAGTGCAGATCATTTCCTCATCTGGATTCACAGAAGCGCTGGAGTCGACCTCTGATTCCCAGGCTATAGTATGAGTAAACAGCTCTGCAGACTCAACCATCTGTTCTACCTCATACTCAGACGGGCAGCTGGAGATTTGGGAGCTGTGAGGAAGCAAGTGCGATTGGGGTGACACCTTTGAGGACTGGAGTATTTGTGATGTTGAAGTTGATGTGGAGGAGAGCCCACTTAAACGAGCACTTGATATCCGTTGAAGCACCTGCTGTTTTTGTGCCTCATCTGGAATTTGTAGCGATTGGCGTGGCCGTAAGAAAGGGGACTTATCACATTGTCCGCTAAAAGAAGTAGACATTTTAGTTTGGCTGGAAGATGGTCTTTCTTCTGCAGATGTTACTGTTGCTTTAACACCTACCCCACGGACACAACCTTTTTTCCCCTTCCCAACACGCCTATTCCCCTTTCCACCAGCAGCAGGCCTTTTTCCACTCATTTTGGTGGTTAACTAATTCACAACTCTGGAGTTGTTTGCACAAAAAAACAATGGATGGGAACCGAGCAGAGCTGAGTGGCCAAACTGTGGAATTAGGCCAAAACTATTGGCTGGGTTAGATGCAGAAAAAAATGATATTCAATTTGCAACCTGATGGAGGTCAGTATAGATGGACTAATAGAACAAGTCCCACACACAGCTAGAAGCCCAAATATTTTTTCAGAGGTTGATGCAGAAAAAAATTGTATTCAGTTTGCAACCTGATGGAGGTCAGTATAGATGGACTAATAGAACAAGTCCCACACACAGCTAGAAGCCCAAATATTTTTTCAGAGGTAGATGCAGAAAAAAAATATATTCAGTTTGCAACCTGATGGAGGTCAGTATAGATGGACTAATAGAGAAAGTCCCACACACTGCTAGAAGGCCAAATATTTTTTCAGAGCTAGATGCAGACAAAAAATTATTTTTAATTTGCAACCTGATGGAGGTCAGTATAGATGGACTAATAGAGAAAGTCCCACACACTGCTAGAAGGCCAAATATTTTTTCAGAGCTAGATGCAGATATAAATTATTTTTAATTTGCAAGCTGATGGAGGTCAGTATAGATGGACTAATAGAGAAAGTCCCACACACTGCTAGAAGGCCAAATATTTTTTCAGAGCTAGATGCAGTTATAAATTATTTTTAATTTGCAACCTGATGGAGGTCAGTATAGATGGACTAATAGAGAAAGTCCCACACACTGCTAGAAGGCCAAATATTTTTTCAGAGCTAGATGCAGAAAAAAAATATATTCAGTTTGCAACCTGATGGAGGTCAGTATAGATGGACTAATAGAACAAGTCCCACACACAGCTAGAAGCCCAAATATTTTTTCAGAGGTAGATGCAGAAAAAAATTATATTCAGTTTGCAACCTGATGGAGGTCTGTATAGATGGATTAATAGAACAAGTCCCACACACAGCTAGAAGCCCAAATATTTTTTCAGAGGTAGATGCAGAAAAAAATTATATTCAGTTTGCAACCTGATGGAGGTCTGTATAGATGGATTAATAGAACAAGTCCCACACACAGCTAGAAGCCCAATATTTTTTTAGAGGTAGATGCAGAAAAAAAATATATTCAGTTTGCAACCTGATGGAGGTCAGTATAGATGGACTAATAGAGAAAGTCCCACACACTGCTAGAAGGCCAAATATTTTTTCAGAGCTAGATGCAGACAAAAAATTATTTTTAATTTGCAACCTGATGGAGGTCAGTATAGATGGACTAATAGAGAAAGTCCCACACACTGCTAGAAGGCCAAATATTTTTTCAGAGCTAGATGCAGAAAAAAATTATATTCAGTTTGCAACCTGATGGAGGTCTGTATAGATGGATTAATAGAACAAGTCCCACACACAGCTAGAAGCCCAATATTTTTTCAGAGGTAGATGCAGAAAAAAAATATATTCAGTTTGCAACCTGATGGAGGTCAGTATAGATGGACTAATAGAGAAAGTCCCACACACTGCTAGAAGGCCAAATATTTTTTCAGAGCTAGATGCAGACAAAAAATTATTTTTAATTTGCAACCTGATGGAGGTCAGTATAGATGGACTAATAGAGAAAGTCCCACACACTGCTAGAAGGCCAAATATTTTTTCAGAGCTAGATGCAGAAAAAAATTATATTCAGTTTGCAACCTGATGGAGGTCAGTATAGATGGACTAATAGAACAAGTCCCACACACAGCTAGAAGCCCAAATATTTTTTCAGAGCTAGATGCAGAAAAAAATTATATTCAATTTGCAACCTGATGGAGGTCAGTATAGATGGACTAATAGAATGATGCTATGCCCAAAAGATTTTACTTCACTAGGTGCAGTAAAAAAATTGGTATTCTATACACAGGTGGTATATCTTGCAACACAGATAGGCTACTCCACTGACTAACACACTCTGCAATAGGCCAAAAAGGATTAGCTTTGCTAGATTCAGCCAAATGCTGTGAAAAAAACTTGCACAGCACTGGCACAGACCTGCCTGGCAAAAACTGATAGGAACTGATGTAACCTAGTCCTGAAAAGGACTGCAATTACAATTAGTCTTTACTCCCACAATCTATCTATTTAAGAGCACAGACCTGCCTGATAAAAGTCGTAGGAAATGCTGTAACCTAGTCCTTAAAAGGACTGCAATCACAACTATTCCCTACTCCCAAGCTATCTGTAGATTTGTGCGAAAATTGGCTTGAAATTAACAAGGTATAGCGCACACAGCAACAGCGGTGCCGTCTAACACGCAGCTGCAGCAGTGAGAAAATGGTGGCGACGGGGAAAATGGCTTGGTCTTATAGGGCAAGGACATGTGACATACACTGCCAATGACACATGCCCTTGCTTGTGTGAAAAAAAGCACTTCGCTCCGTGTGTGCGCTGCTGATAGGCTGACAGATTGCACCTCCCCACTGTAAATGCGGGAAAGAGAAAAAAAAATGGAGATCTTCATTATTCCTGCAGAGATCCATCCCCTGCCCCTCCCCCCACCCCGCTGTACACTCAAACTGCGTATTAACATTAATTTTCATCATTACTGAGAAAAAATCCAGTTATGATTTTGGTGCATGAACAGTTATCGAACATAACCTCGAACAGCCGAATTTTTCTCAAATCGTTCGTGTTCGCCGAACGGCTCGAACACCGCCCAAAACAGCTCGAATTTGAGATTGGCGAGCAGTTCGAGTCGAACAACGCTCATCTCTAGTTCCTACTGACATTGTTTCTGATAGGGGACCTCAGTTCGTGGCTCGTTTTTGGCGTGCCTTTTGTGACAGGTTGGGAGTTCATTTGTCGTTTTCATCTGGATATCATCCTGAGTTTAATGGCCAGACTGAAAGGAAGAACCAGGATGTTGAGCAGTTCTTGCGTTGTTTTGTGGCAGACAATCAAGAGGGGTGGTCTGAGTTTCTGCCACTTGCTGAATTTGCTCTTAACAACCATACATCCTCTTCTGCTGGGTGTTCGCCTTTTTTTTGTTGTTCTGGGAGACATCCGTCTTTTGGGTCATTCTCCAAATTGGTTTCGGCTGTGCCTGAGGAGGAGAGTTTTTCCGGTGATTTGGAGACAGTTTGGACGGATGTGCGTGGTAATCTTCAGGAGGCTAACAAAAAATCTAAGAGGTACTTTGATAGGAAACGGCAAGAGGTTTTGTTTGCTGTTGGTGACATGGTTTGGTTGTCCTCTAAGAATCTGCGATTGAGGATTCCTTCTAAAAAATTGGGTCCCAAGTTCGTAGGGCCCTTTAAGGTGCTTCAGATAGTTAACCAATCTGCTGTTAGGTTGGAGGTTCCTACGTCCTGGAAGATTAACCCGGTGTTTCATGTTTCTCTGTTGAAAAAAGCTGATGTGTCTGATGGTGACGCCTCTGCCACTGTTCCTCTGGTGGTGGAGGACGGGGAATATGAAATTTCCCGCATCCTAAATTCTAGACGGTATAGAGGGAGTTTGCAGTATCTCGATGCTTGGAAGGGTTTCGGACCTGAGGATAACTCATGGGTGAGGGCGGATGATGTTTCTGCTTCCAGACTTGTCAGAGCGTTTCACAGGAGGTTTCCTGGTAAGCCTGGGCCTAGGGGATCCGGAGGATCCTCTTAGAAGAGGGGGTACTGTTAGAACTCTCCTGTTAGGTTTTTTTTAGTTTGCTGGTCACATGACCATTTTTGCCTATTTAATCCGGCTCCGCCCTCCTGGTCTTGCTGGACTTCATTGTATTTTCTACTCTTGAGCTAGTTTGGTGCTCTGTTGCCGTTCTCTGTTAGTTTTGCTAGGTCTTCTGACCTCTATGCTTTTTGTTGTGTGTTTGTCTTTGTCTGCTACTATTTCTGCTAGGAGGTGTCCAAACTTATCCCAGTCCCTATTTCTTGTAGGGATCCCTCCCTCACATCTTCGTTCAGACTGTTGCTGTTCTCTGTTAGTTTTGCTAGGTCTTCTGACCTCTATGCTTTTTGTTGTGTGTTTGTCTTTGTCTGCTACTATTTCTGCTAGGAGGTGTCCAAACTTATCCCAGTCCCTATTTCTTGTAGGGATCCCTCCCTCACATCTTCGTTCAGACTAGCCGAGGACTTTAGCGGGTCTGATCGCAGGATCAGGTTCCCCATTACATCGTAGGGATCTAGTTTAGTTCTATTGTAGGGACAGATCTCCTGTCTTTCCTTAGTCCCTGTAGCAGATCATAACATCGGCCTCGTCCTCTGCATGCTCCATCATCACCATCACGTCCACTTCCCCGTCCCTTGCCACGTGCCTTGCCCATTTTAAATGGAGGACAATATTTTCCACGTTCACTACAAATGGCTGAATATGTTTCACAAAAAGTGTCCAAATAATTGATAAACTAATAATACTTCCAAAATAACAATTATTAACACAAATTTTTTACCAGGATGTATTGTGATAACCCAGTAAAACAGGAAGTAACAAAATAATTTTAAAATAAATATTTTATTATAGACATGTTAAAATCCAGGATAAAACCGTAAAAAGAAAGGTACCAATCATAGGGAGACAGGAGAAAAAACATTAAAGTCTTTAGAGAAGTATGCATAAATTGTTGGTTGATTATTGATACATACACCCAGCTTAAATAATCTTACAACAAATCTGTTGCACCATTAATGAAGTACCCATAATAAATTAGAAGGGTGATTATTGATACATACACCCAGCTTAAATAATCTTACAACAAATTTGTTGCACCATTAATGAAGTACCCATAATAAATTAGAAAGGTGTATCTTTTTTAAAAATTTGTGTTATATATATCAACATGGAGTATCAGAAATCAGTTTATTATGCCGCAGTTTATTATGCCACACATTGGACCAAATCAACAAGGCAGCAGTGCTGTAACATACTAGTGCTCTCGTGCACAAAGGCACATAGATCAGCACAATTCATTAATTACATGACCAGCACCTGCTGCCAAAGTGAT
Source organism: Phyllobates terribilis (assembly GCF_046119375.1). Classification (NCBI taxonomy): domain Eukaryota; kingdom Metazoa; phylum Chordata; class Amphibia; order Anura; family Dendrobatidae; genus Phyllobates; species Phyllobates terribilis. The sequence goes on from NW_027362764.1 coordinate 754,071,474, forward strand.
CACTCCAGTGCACATAGATATATATATATCTCCTACTGCCGATAATAACTGATACTAAATGGGTACAATCAACACATGGGCATATATCAACAATAATAAAATGTATAGTACTATTCCATACCAATGTAGATGCTCCTGCTTCCTTACGGTTTTATCCTGGATTTTAACATGTCTATAATAAAATATTTATTTTAAAATTATTTTGTTACTTCCTGTTTTACTGGGTTATCACAATACATCCTGGTAAAAAATTTGTGTTAATAAATGGCTGAATATGTGATATGTGATACATGTGACAGAAAACCACAGTTTTAAATACCTGGCCTGTAGGTAATTATTTTTAACAGCGACCTTGTGTCAATAACTTCACTGACACACTGCAACAAAATTTCAATGGAGAAATGGCAGAATTTTCAGCGCACTTATATGTGATCCGTGTGATGGACAAACCACAGTTTTAAATAGCTGGATTTTTAGCACTGTAATATGGAAAGGACCTGGCTGTATTCTGCAGTGCCAACAAGCAAATGGCGCAGAAAAACGGTGTTCTCTGGATTGCTTTTTAAGCAAATAATCAGGATTAAGATCCCCAAAAAAATATCCCTGGCTCCTGATACCTGGGGCTATTTCTAGAAATATCTATAAAAGCACCAGCAGCTGACAGAACTGGAATGGACCCTCTTGCTATATGCACTGCAGTCTGCCATATACATTGCCTGCCTGCCTAGCACTGATATCTTTGCAGCTGGATTAGTCCTCAGAAGGACTGTTTGTTGAGATTGATATGTGTCTCTAATATAGTTTGATATGTGTCTCTAATATAGTTTGGTACACCTACACTAACTAAGAAACAAGCGAATCTCTCCCTAGCTCAGCAGCACCTCTCCCTACATTGTCTAATTCCGGAGTGACTGTGATGAGCATGGCGGTTGTCAGGTCTGATATAGACCTGATGACGCTGTGCGGCCAGCCAATCACTGTAATGCCACAACCCCCATGGCTACAGCATTACAATGCATGGCAGGCAATCCCTGCATGTTGATTGGCTCTCTAAAGAGCGCCATACATGCAGGGAGGGGACCCGAGCTTCCGCCGAGCAACCCGGAAATACTCGGCGAGCTCCGAGCAGTAATGAGCATGCTCGCTCATCACTAGTGAATATATATGCAATAGAGCGATATCTTGCAAAACGCAAAAGAGCGTCAGAATCAGAGGAGCTCAGGGATTTTTTTACAAGGTATTCAGCTCTAATTTTTTGAGCAAGTGACTGGTCCTCTTTAAAAATCCTATTCCAAAAAGTCAGCTATATAGAGTTAAGATAATAAGCCATTACCTGCACAAATAAAGTAAAAAATGGTCCAGATTTAAAAAAAAAAAAAAAAAGTGTTTCACGCTAAATATACAAGTCCTGATCAAAACTTGAAGGGGTATTCTCAGTGCAGTATATATGATAAATGTCTGATAAATTCCTTTCTCTGAGGGGATCCCAACTATCTCGAAAACAGCATGCGTCGTTAGCTTATTTTTTCAGTCCTGTAAGGGTGTGAGAGAGACTGTGGCATACTTGCCCCTGAAGACAACAAATTGCATAGTGTGAATATTGCCACGTGATTTTATTGAGTTTTATTGTTTAATGTGAAATGTGTAAAGTGTAATGTGACTAATGTACAGTATTATAGGTATTGATGCTGCTGTGTGGGTATTGTAAGGTAATGCCTAAGGTAACTCTGGTACACTCAGTTCAGGGGTAGGGTAAGCATTGGACATAGTGTAGTGCTTAAGATGGTGACTTTATGTATAGGGTAGAGTTTAGGACCCAGAGTAGAGGCAGATAGGCAGTGGTGGGCCTTATTAGTGTATAGTTATAGGAATAGTGTAGAATACAGTTAAATGTTTGGGACCAGCCACAATGGGAGGGGGTTAGGTCAAGTAAAAAGGAGAACTAAACTTCCGAGTTCAGTTTGAGCAAGTGTGAGGTTCATGTGGAAAGCAAGTTGAGGGTGCAGTGGGCTGAAGGCATGTGGAGAACATATTGTTCTCGCAGCATGAGGTTGTACCAAATTTGCTGCGGACCTTCCTATAATGTCTGGGGCCTACGGCCTGAAATAGGCACTGAGGACTGTGCCTTAATGCTTTCCATACAGAGGAATCTGGACGGGGAACTGCGAAAGGGAGATGTAATGGATCTCGGGAGTGCTGTGGGGCCAGACGGGAATTCCTGGTGCTAACAAGAGGATCGAGCGTAGGGATAGTCTGAGCTGGATGTAAGCAAAGGCTTATAATGTAACGTGTTGATTGAACTGGAAATGGAGGGTGCTGTGCCTGGAATTGGATGTTAAAGACTAATGTACTTTAACTGTCCAGTAAAGTGTCCCCTGATGCGTGTGTGGCTGATCCTGAAGCTGAGCATGTGAATGCAAGGGAGGTCTCTGCCCAACAAGTGAGTGCAAAGCAAACTTCACAGCATAACACATATGGACTGGGACACTGTGTGTTTGTAAAGTGCCAGGGGGCTTAGTGCCCTGGGCACCTTACAGTCCCATAGAAGTCAGTGGAGAGAGAAGTGTGGCCACCTCTTCATCTGCAATGGTATTACTCATTATTACCCAAGGGAAAACATCCAGTGAATTGAGAACCTGCACACGTAAACAACTCATAGATAAAATGGGTCAGAAGAGGATGTGAAGAATCGTTCCGATGTACAGGCGGAGCACCATTAAGACAGCAGTCGAATACAATGCCGATGTCCCCACAGATAGAACAAGAGCTAGGTAGTCATTAAGCAGATGAGTATCCACTTTAGAGCACGTTCATACTGAGGTTTGTTTTTTTAGAGCAGAAACTCTGGAAAACTTTCCCCAAAAACTTGGAATTTCTGCTCCAAAACCTAACAAGGAAAACTAAGTGTGAACGTATCTCAAGGGTGGCATGGTACCATTCTGAAGCTTATTAGTGCTGTTATGGGTGGTCTGTGCTGTATCTTGGCAAAAAAGTTTTTGTAGCCTCCAAAACAGCAAAAGATAGAGATGTGCCTGCAGTCAGATGGCTCTGGCGGTAACGAGTCCTCTATAACTTAATATTCCTGAGAACATGTAGAATATTCTGACAGTAAACAATAGACGATTACACACCGCAGTGAATGCAAAGATGGGGGCGGCCAAATTACAATTACCGTTTTCCTAGTGCTCCCTCGCTAGACAATTCAAATCAACATTAGGAATGAGGAAAGATAAAAATGAATACTTGTTAAAACTTGACTGCACACTTTGTACATTGTGGAAAAAATGCCAGAACCCTTCCCTGTTATTCTCCTATACTTGGCCGTACTGCAAAGAAGGATATTGTGATTACACAAGAGGCCGTCACAATGTAAGGATTACATCGTCTGATGGACAGAACTCTGCGGGGTTTACAAGTCATTGGTAACGGAGTACGATCAACGGGTGAACACTGAACACACAACACAATGGCTTCATTCTAAAGTGTTGCAGCCAGAGCAGCACTCTCCGAACCTGTCACTCTTCAGCTGTTGCAAAACTACCAACAGGATCTCAAGGTCTGCTGGTAATAGTAGTTACATGGTAAAGAGAGACCACTGATGCGGCACACGATGCTGATACTTGTAGTGTTTGTAGGGAATTGAGCTTCTGTTTGCATTTGAAAGAGAGATCTCTACAAGTCCCCTACATTTATTTATCCATGTAACTATTTGCATGCTCACGTCACCGGTAGAGATGAGCGAATCAATTGAATAGAATTCATTATTAAATTTTACAAGTTTCAATTGTATGAACTCTGATATTTTCCTAGTTTTTGCATGGGCTAGAAAAGTGTTCACCAGCCTTCTACAAAGGGTCTTTTTGGTTTGTCTGGTAATGAGGCCCCCACAGTCACGTGAAGTATGACGTCAATGACGTGCATTGCCCACCGTGTGACTGCGTGGGCCAAACCATTGGTAAAATCAAAGAGAAATTATGTGGAGGATCAGGGAGCGGCGACGGGTGCAATGTAAGGATGGATGAGGGCAGCTAGAACAAGTGAATATAATGCGTTTTTATTTTATTTTTTTGACTCCCTTCACTACCCTCTGTTTACTATGTTCTGGGGTCCAGAGAAGCATAATAAATGTAATTTCATGGCAGTAGGGGTACTTGTATTTCAGGCTGAACTTTATTTGGATGAAATGGAGTTCGCCTACTAAATCAGATGATTCTACCTGAAATGAATATCAGATTTACTCCTTTCTAGACATCTCTATTTCAAATACATATACACAATACACCATTTTCTCAGTCAAAACATGTTCCACAATCTAGACTTCCCACTTCGGTCTCCAAGACTTTTCTCATGCTTCACCTGTTTTCTAGAATGCACTACCCTGGGCAATCAGACTGACAGCGATAGAGCTTGGCTATCTTCATCAATCTTATGGACAGTGAATAGAGTGAAGTCAGGCATGTGCTATAGCACACTAATCACACGAGGAACTTTATGCCACCCATTCTCAAGATCAGTAAGGATTCCAGTGGTCGAACACCCAGCAATCACCTATTCTGTGGATAAGTGATAAATGTTAAGTTTTGATGGTATCTGTGGTATGACAGATTCATCAATGTGCTGTCATTTCCATTATAAATGGTAACCACAACACAAGTATGGACAGAGCCTAGGTTACGTCTGTACAGTGCACCCTCAAGGCTAAAAATGGTGCCAAAACCATGCTGCACTGACTCATATAGCAACTTTTCATAAAGGCAGGTCTTGAAAGGAGCTTTCTCTTTTTGAGAAAAGGATTTTCTTTTGACCAAACTTCTCCACCACCAAAGTGTTGCTGGAAATCTCAAAAGTGGCAAAACTGTTCATAAGTTAGAGGTTAGGTTTGGAGACATTGGTTTATGGTTAACGTGCCTCGATATCAACGTCCAGAACAAGCAATATTCCTAGTCTGTGCCAAGTAAGAGACTGGGTCATGATCAATAAAGAAGCCAAACTGGCATGAAGGATCATAAGGCTGAGGAGTAGGAAGTCCAATAGATGTTACTCACCTCTCCTGGACCCAGCACCGGCACTATTTCCTCCTCCTGTTGATGTCTATTTTTTTTCCTTGGCGCATTGGCATGCACTTCTAATATCATGCACCTTATAAGCTGGCAGAAGTGGTGGACTGATCTAGGACTTTGTGACAAACCCAGCTCTGCCATACAGGATTCCGTGACAAACCCCGCACTGCAATACAGGACTCTGTGACATACCCAGCTCTGCAATAGCTTATTCTATGACAAACTGAGCAATGCTACATCGTTGGGTAACTCTGATGTACCGCAGCCAGCTCTGCAATAGATTCTGTGACAGCTGTGCTATCACTGAGTCAAATCTTTGTTACCATCACCAGCTCTAAATTAGACTTGGTGATTTTCTCAGTTTTGCAATTGCTGTGTAAACTCTTCTCGGCTCTGCATTGGACCATGTACCAAACACAGCTCTGCTGACTCATCCTAAAGGGACTCGACCGGTCAGAAGCTAATGATGTTCTATCCTTAAGATAGGTTATCAATATCGGTTATCAATATAATATTGGTTAAGTGCCCAACACCGATCAGTAGCTGTTCTGCAGTACTCCACAGGACATCACCAATCTGATATTGATGACCTATCAAAAAGGAATAGAACATCAATTTCCTTTGGCAGGACAACCCATTTAACTGTTTTGTCAGATCCCTAACTCCCCTTTGCGCCTCTTGTTGCCGTTCTACCCAGAGGCGTACATAGAAACCATAGGGCCTCATAGCAGAAGTACAAATTGCCCCCCTCCCCACAAAACAAAACAATTTTGCCAGGGTCACAGAAGACCATATCTCACAACTGTGCAGTCCTTACAAAGTAATTATGCTCCTAATGAAGCCCTAGATGCTCCTTTCATTGCCCCCATAAAGTATGATGCCAACAAAAGTTCAACATAAACACTGTATTATACCCCATAATGCACCTTCCATAGTCTTCCATATAGTATAATGCACCCCCATAGTCCTCCTTATAGTATAATGGACCCCCATAGTCCTCCATATAATATAATGCACCCCCATAGTCCTGCATTTAGTATAATGCACCACCCAGTCTTCCATATAGTATAATGCACGCCTCAGTACTCCATATAGTATATTGCACCCCAAAGTCATCCATATAGTATAATGAATACTCCAGTCTTTGATATAGTATAATACACCACCCAGCCCTCCATATGATATAATAAACTCCCCATAGGCCTCCATATAGTATAATGCACTATCCTAGTCCTCCACATAGCATAATTCACTCTCCATAGTCCTCCATAGAGTATAATATACCCCCAGTTCTCCTTATAGCATAATGCATCCCCATAGTCCTCCATGTAGTATAATGCATCCCCCCAGTCCTCCATATAGTATGATGGACCCCCCTAGTCCTCCATATAGTATTATGGACCCCCCTAGTCCTCCATATAGTATAATTCACCCCATAGTCCTCCATATAGTATAATGCACCTCCCATAGTCCTCCATGTAATATAATGTACCCCTCAGTCTTCCACATAATATAATACACCCCGTAGCCATCCATATAGATTAATGAACACCCCAGTCCTCCATATAGTATAATACACCCCCAATCCTTCACTTAGTATAATGCACTCTCCATAGTCCTCCATATAGTATAATGCACCCCAGTTCTCCATATAGCATAATGCATCCCCATAGTCCTCCATATAGTATAATGCACCCCCCATAGGCCTCCATATAGTATGATAAACCACCAATAGTGCTCCATTTATTATTATTTATAGTATAATGCAGTCCCCATAGTCCTCCATCTATTATAATACACATCCATAGTCCTCCATTTAGTATAATGCACCCCCATAGTCCTCCATTTAGTATAATGCACCCCCATAGTCCTCGCTGTAGTATAATGCACCCCCATAGTCCTCCATATAGTATAATGCACCCCCATTCCTCCATATAGTATAATGCACCCCCATAGTCCTCCATATAGTACAATGCACCCCCATTCCTCCATATGGTATAATTCACTCCCCAGTCCTCCATGTAGTATTATGCACCCTCAGTCATCCATTTAGTATAATGAACGCCCTACTCCTCCTCCATATAGTATAATGGACCCACCATAATCCTCTATATAATATAATACACCCTCCAGTTCTGCATATAGTATAATGCACTCCCCATAGTTTTCCATACAGTATATTTCAGTCCCCATAGTCATCCATATAGTATAATGCACCCCCCATAGTCCTCCATATAGTATAATGAATTCCCCTAGTCCTCCATATAGTATAATGAATTCCCCTAGTCCTCCATATAGTGTAATGCAGTCCCCATAGTCATCCATATAGTATAATGCACCCCCCAGTTCTCCATATAGCATAATACACTCCACAAGTCCTCCATATAGTATAATTCACCCCCCAGTCCTCCATATAGTATAATGCACTCCACATAGTTCTCCATATAGTTTAATGCTCCCCCACAATCCTCTATATAGTATAATGCACCCTCTATAGTCCTCCATATGCACTCCAGTGAAGCGTTTGTACCAATAGTTATGGACTATTTTAGACCTACACTAGATTCCTTACAGATCCAAAATTTTCTATGACATTGAATTAGTTTTCGTTAATTCTACTTGTTTGATGTGAATTATAAAGGGCCGGCTGGGGACTCACAAATCATAATTTTAATATTGGGAACTGTCATTGACTGATAGACAAGTCCAGGCTGCCAAGTACTTTTCTATTGATAGATGGTATTATTTAGGAAGTAAGAGTCTCGCTCTACTTTAAGAATATTGTTCATTTTCCTAATGGAACTGAACTTGTCATGAAAGCAAACATAAAGCTTCAAGTCATTAGTAACTTGGCGACGTTTGAGAAGTTCAGTAGGTGTAATGTAAGAATGTATGCAGATTGCGGGAACCAGTCTTTGGTGACATCTTAGGACTTTTCTAATGGGCTATGAATCAACATTAAATGAATGAAATTAAGTATACCTGTCCTCTTATTTTCATACAATTTTCCTTGCCAGAACTGCAGCTTGTACTCCAGAGCTGTCATTCTCAATTTTGTAAGAGATACTGTATATGTCAAGGGTATATATCACTTTATACATGAATACCTATATTGCTAAAAACAAAAGTCCACTATGATATTCCATATGATGAAAGAAAAATGAATGCAGGGTCAGATGCATACCTGCCTGGTCAAGATCCATCCATCATGATCTCCCAATCCTAAATATAGGGTTTAAATATATTGTGGACACAGCCTTACAGTCGTCTCCCTTTTTACACTATTCTCAGCTTAAAAAGTTATAACATGTCTACTTAGTTTACCAAGGGACCCCTGAGCACAATTGTTTCTGGCATCTTTCTATCTTTTCCCAATGCAAGCATGTAAAGAGTAGAGATGAGCGTTGTTCTACTCGAACTGTTCGCCAATCTCAAATTCGAGCTGTTTTGGGCGGTGTTCGAGCCGTTCGGCGAACACGAACGTTTTGAGAAAAATTTGGCTGTTCGAGGTTATGTTCGATAACTGTTCGTGCACCAAAATCATAACTGGATTTTTTCTCAGTAATGATGAAAATTAATGTTAATACGCAGTTTGAGTGTACAGCGGGGTGGGGGGAGGGGCAGGGGATGGATCTCTGCAGGAATAATGAAGATCTCCATTTTTTTTTCTCTTTCCCGCATTTACAGTGGGGAGGTGCAATCTGTCAGCCTATCAGCAGCGCACACACGGAGCGAAGTGCTTTTTTTCACACAAGCAAGGGCATGTGTCATTGGCAGTGTATGTCACATGTCCTTGCCCTATAAGACCAAGCCATTTTCCCCGTCGCCACCATTTTCTCACTGCTGCAGCTGCGTGTTAGACGGCACCGCTGTTGCTGTGTGCGCTATACCTTGTTAATTTCAAGCCAATTTTCGCACAAATCTACAGATAGCTTGGGAGTAGGGAATAGTTGTGATTGCAGTCCTTTTAAGGACTAGGTTACAGCATTTCCTATGACTTTTATCAGGCAGGTCTGTGCTCTTAAATAGATCGGTTGTGGGAGTAAAGACTAATTGTAATTGGAGTCCTTTTCAGGACTAGGTTACATCAGTTCCTATCAGTTTTTGCCAGGCAGGTCTGTGCCAGTGCTGTGCAAGTTTTTTTCACAGCATTTGGCTGAATCTAGCAAAGCTAATCCTTTTTGGCCTATTGCAGAGTGTGTTAGTCAGTGGAGTAGCCTATCTGTGTTGCAAGATATACCACCTGTGTATAGAATACCAATTTTTTTACTGCACCTAGTGAAGTAAAATCTTTTGGGCATAGCATCATTCTATTAGTCCATCTATACTGACCTCCATCAGGTTGCAAATTAAAACTAATTTTTATCTGCATCTACAGTACCTCTGAAAAAATATTTGGGCTTCTAGCAGTGTGTGGGACTTGTTCTATTAGTCCATCTATACTGACCTCCATCAGGTTGCAAACTGAATATATTTTTTTCTGCATCTACCTCTGAAAAAATATTGGGCTTCTAGCTGTGTGTGGGTCTTGTTCTATTAATCCATCTATACTGACCTCCATCAGGTTGCAAACTGAATATAATTTTTTTCTGCATCTAGCTCTGAAAAAATATTTGGACTTCTAGTAGTGTGTCGGACTTTCTCTATTAGTCCATCTATACTGACCTCCATCAGGTTGCAAATTAAAACTAATTTTTATCTGCATCTACAGTACCTCTGAAAAAATATTTGGGCTTCTAGCAGTGTGTGGGACTTGTTCTATTAGTCCATCTATACTGACCTCCATCAGGTTGCAAACTGAATATATTTTTTTCTGCATCTACCTCTGAAAAAATATTGGGCTTCTAGCTGTGTGTGGGTCTTGTTCTATTAATCCATCTATACTGACCTCCATCAGGTTGCAAACTTAATATAATTTTTTTCTGCATCTAGCTCTGAAAAAATATTTGGCCTTCTAGTAGTGTGTCGGACTTTCTCTATTAGTCCATCTATACTGACCTCCATCAGGTTGCAAATTAAAACTAATTTTTATCTGCATCTACAGTACCTCTGAAAAAATATTTGGGCTTCTAGCTGTGTGTGGGACTTGTTGTATTAGTCCATCTATACTGACCTCCATCAGGTTGCAAACTGAATATATTTTTTTCTGCATCTACCTCTGAAAAAATATTTGGCCTTCTAGTAGTGTGTCGGACTTTCTCTATTAGTCCATCTATACTGACCTCCATCAGGTTGCAAATTAAAAATAATTTTTATCTGCATCTACGGTACCTCTGAAAAAATATTTGGGCTTCTAGCTGTGTGCGGGACTTGTTGTATTAGTCCATCTATACTGACCTCCATCAGGTTGCAAACTGAATATATTTTTTTCTGCATCTACCTCTGAAAAAATATTTGCCTTCTAGTAGTGTGTCGGACTTTCTCTATTAGTCCATCTATACTGACCTCCATCAGGTTGCAAATTAAAACTAATTTTTATCTGCATCTACAGTACCTCTGAAAAAATATTTGGGCTTCTAGCAGTGTGTGGGACTTGTTCTATTAGTCCATCTATACTGACCTCCATCAGGTTGCAAACTGAATATATTTTTTTCTGCATCTACCTCTGAAAAAATATTGGGCTTCTAGCTGTGTGTGGGTCTTGTTCTATTAATCCATCTATACTGACCTCCATCAGGTTGCAAACTGAATATATTTTTTTCTGCATCTACCTCTGAAAAAATATTTGGCCTTCTAGTAGTGTGTCGGACTTTCTCTATTAGTCCATCTATACTGACCTCCATCAGGTTGCAAATTAAAACTAATTTTTATCTGCATCTACAGTACCTCTGAAAAAATATTTGGGCTTCTAGCAGTGTGTGGGACTTGTTCTATTAGTCCATCTATACTGACCTCCATCAGGTTGCAAACTGAATATATTTTTTTCTGCATCTACCTCTGAAAAAATATTGGGCTTCTAGCTGTGTGTGGGTCTTGTTCTATTAATCCATCTATACTGACCTTCATCAGGTTGCAAATTAAAACTAATTTTTATCTGCATCTACAGTACCTCTGAAAAAATATTTGGGCTTCTAGCTGTGTGTGGGACTTGTTGTATTAGTCCATCTATACTGACCTCCATCAGGTTGCAAACTGAATATATTTTTTTCTGCATCTACCTCTGAAAAAATATTTGGCCTTCTAGTAGTGTGTCGGACTTTCTCTATTAGTCCATCTATACTGACCTCCATCAGGTTGCAAATTAAAAATAATTTTTATCTGCATCTACAGTACCTCTGAAAAAATATTTGGGCTTCTAGCTGTGTGCGGGACTTGTTCTATTAGTCCATCTATACTGACCTCCATCAGGTTGCAAACTGAATATATTTTTTTCTGCATCTACCTCTGAAAAAATATTTGGCCTTCTAGTAGTGTGTCGGACTTTCTCTATTAGTCCATCTATACTGACCTCCATCAGGTTGCAAATTAAAACTAATTTTTATCTGCATCGACAGTACCTCTGAAAAAATATTTGGGCTTCTAGCAGTGTGTGGGACTTGTTCTATTAGTCCATCTATACTGACCTCCATCAGGTTGCAAACTGAATATATTTTTTCTGCATCTACCTCTGAAAAAATATTGGGCTTCTAGCTGTGTGTGGGTCTTGTTCTATTAATCAATCTATACTGACCTCCATCAGGTTGCAAACTGAATATATTTTTTTCTGCATCTACCTCTGAAAAAATGTTTGGCCTTCTAGTAGTGTGTCGGACTTTCTCTATTAGTCCATCTATACTGACCTCCATCAGGTTGCAAATTAAAACTAATTTTTATCTGCATCTACAGTACCTCTGAAAAAATATTTGGGCTTCTAGCAGTGTGTGGGACTTGTTCTATTAGTCCATCTATACTGACCTCCATCAGGTTGCAAACTGAATATATTTTTTTCTGCATCTACCTCTGAAAAAATATTGGGCTTCTAGCTGTGTGTGGGTCTTGTTCTATTAATCCATCTATACTGACCTCCATCAGGTTGCAAACTGAATATATTTTTTTCTGCATCTACCTCTGAAAAAATATTTGGCCTTCTAGTAGTGTGTCGGACTTTCTCTATTAGTCCATCTATACTGACCTCCATCAGGTTGCAAATTAAAACTAATTTTTATCTGCATCTACAGTACCTCTGAAAAAATATTTGGGCTTCTAGCAGTGTGTGGGACTTGTTCTATTAGTCCATCTATACTGACCTCCATCAGGTTGCAAACTGAATATAGTTTTTTCTGCATCTACCTCTGAAAAAATATTGGGCTTCTAGCTGTGTGTGGGTCTTGTTCTATTAATCCATCTATACTGACCTCCATCAGGTTGCAAACTGAATATATTTTTTTCTGCATCTACCTCTGAAAAAATATTTGGCCTTCTAGTAGTGTGTCGGACTTTCTCTATTAGTCCATCTATACTGACCTCCATCAGGTTGCAAACTGAATATAATTTTTTTCTGCATCTAGCTCTGAAAAAATGTTTGGCCTTCTAGTAGTGTGTCGGACTTTCTCTATTAGTCCATCTATACTGACCTCCATCAGGTTGCAAATTAAAACTAATTTTTATCTGCATCTACAGTACCTCTGAAAAAATATTTGGGCTTCTAGCTGTGTGTGGGACTTGTTGTATTAGTCCATCTATACTGACCTCCATCAGGTTGCAAACTGAATATATTTTTTTCTGCATCTACCTCTGAAAAAATATTTGGCCTTCTAGTAGTGTGTCGGACTTTCTCTATTAGTCCATCTATACTGACCTCCATCAGGTTGCAAATTAAAAATAATTTTTATCTGCATCTACGGTACCTCTGAAAAAATATTTGGGCTTCTAGCTGTGTGCGGGACTTGTTGTATTAGTCCATCTATACTGACCTCCATCAGGTTGCAAACTGAATATATTTTTTTCTGCATCTACCTCTGAAAAAATATTTGCCTTCTAGTAGTGTGTCGGACTTTCTCTATTAGTCCATCTATACTGACCTCCATCAGGTTGCAAATTAAAACTAATTTTTATCTGCATCTACAGTACCTCTGAAAAAATATTTGGGCTTCTAGCAGTGTGTGGGACTTGTTCTATTAGTCCATCTATACTGACCTCCATCAGGTTGCAAACTGAATATATTTTTTTCTGCATCTACCTCTGAAAAAATATTTGGCCTTCTAGTAGTGTGTCGGACTTTCTCTATTAGTCCATCTATACTGACCTCCATCAGGTTGCAAATTAAAACTAATTTTTATCTGCATCTACAGTACCTCTGAAAAAATATTTGGGCTTCTAGCAGTGTGTGGGACTTGTTCTATTAGTCCATCTATACTGACCTCCATCAGGTTGCAAACTGAATATATTTTTTTCTGCATCTACCTCTGAAAAAATATTGGGCTTCTAGCTGTGTGTGGGTCTTCTTCTATTTATCCATCTATACTGACCTCCATCAGGTTGCAAACTGAATATATTTTTTTCTGCATCTACCTCTGAAAAAATATTTGGCCTTCTAGTAGTGTGTCGGACTTTCTCTATTAGTCCATCTATACTGACCTCCATCAGGTTGCAAATTAAAACTAATTTTTATCTGCATCTACAGTACCTCTGAAAAAATATTTGGGCTTCTAGCAGTGTGTGGGACTTGTTCTATTAGTCCATCTATACTGACCTCCATCAGGTTGCAAACTGAATATATTTTTTTCTGCATCTACCTCTGAAAAAATATTGGGCTTCTAGCTGTGTGTGGGTCTTGTTCTATTAATCCATCTATACTGACCTCCATCAGGTTGCAAATTAAAACCAATTTTTATCTGCATCTACAGTACCTCTGAAAAAATATTTGGGCTTCTAGCTGTGTGTGGGACTTGTTGTATTAGTCCATCTATACTGACCTCCATCAGGTTGCAAACTGAATATATTTTTTTCTGCATCTACCTCTGAAAAAATATTTGGCCTTCTAGTAGTGTGTCGGACTTTCTCTATTAGTCCATCTATACTGACCTCCATCAGGTTGCAAATTAAAAATAATTTTTATCTGCATCTACAGTACCTCTGAAAAAATATTTGGGCTTCTCGCTGTGTGCGGGACTTGTTCTATTAGTCCATCTATACTGACCTCCATCAGGTTGCAAACTGAATATATTTTTTTCTGCATCTACCTCTGAAAAAATATTTGGCCTTCTAGTAGTGTGTCGGACTTTCTCTATTAGTCCATCTATACTGACCTCCATCAGGTTGCAAATTAAAACTAATTTTTATCTGCATCGACAGTACCTCTGAAAAAATATTTGGGCTTCTAGCAGTGTGTGGGACTTGTTCTATTAGTCCATCTATACTGACCTCCATCAGGTTGCAAACTGAATATATTTTTTTCTGCATCTACCTCTGAAAAAATATTTGGCCTTCTAGTAGTGTGTCGGACTGTCTCTATTAGTCCATCTATACTGACCTCCATCAGGTTGCAAATTAAAACTAATTTTTATCTGCATCTACAGTACCTCTGAAAAAATATTTGGGCTTCTAGCAGTGTGTGGGACTTGTTCTATTAGTCCATCTATACTGACCTCCATCAGGTTGCAAACTGAATATATTTTTTTCTGCATCTACCTCTGAAAAAATATTGGGCTTCTAGCTGTGTGTGGGTCTTGTTCTATTAATCCATCTATACTGACCTCCATCAGGTTGCAAACTGAATATATTTTTTTCTGCATCTACCTCTGAAAAAATATTTGGCCTTCTAGTAGTGTGTCGGACTTTCTCTATTAGTCCATCTATACTGACCTCCATCAGGTTGCAAATTAAAACTAATTTTTATCTGCATCTACAGTACCTCTGAAAAAATATTTGGGCTTCTAGCAGTGTGTGGGACTTGTTCTATTAGTCCATCTATACTGACCTCCATCAGGTTGCAAACTGAATATAGTTTTTTCTGCATCTACCTCTGAAAAAATATTGGGCTTCTAGCTGTGTGTGGGTCTTGTTCTATTAAACCATCTATACTGACCTCCATCAGGTTGCAAACTGAATATATTTTTTTCTGCATCTACCTCTGAAAAAATATTTGGCCTTCTAGTAGTGTGTCGGACTTTCTCTATTAGTCCATCTATACTGACCTCCATCAGGTTGCAAATTAAAACTAATTTTTATCTGCATCTACAGTACCTCTGAAAAAATATTTGGGCTTCTAGCTGTGTGTGGGACTTGTTGTATTAGTCCATCTATACTGACCTCCATCAGGTTGCAAACTGAATATATTTTTTTCTGCATCTACCTCTGAAAAAATATTTGGCCTTCTAGTAGTGTGTCGGACTTTCTCTATTAGTCCATCTATACTGACCTCCATCAGGTTGCAAATTAAAAATAATTTCTATCTGCATCTACAGTACCTCTGAAAAAATATTTGGGCTTCTAGCTGTGTGCGGGACTTGTTGTATTAGTCCATCTATACTGACCTCCATCAGGTTGCAAACTGAATATATTT
Source organism: Phyllobates terribilis (assembly GCF_046119375.1). Taxonomy (NCBI): domain Eukaryota; kingdom Metazoa; phylum Chordata; class Amphibia; order Anura; family Dendrobatidae; genus Phyllobates; species Phyllobates terribilis. Next base: position 754,087,017 of record NW_027362764.1, read on the forward strand.
TTTTCTGCATCTACCTCTGAAAAAATATTTGGCCTTCTAGTAGTGTGTCGGACTTTCTCTATTAGTCCATCTATACTGACCTCCATCAGGTTGCAAATTAAAACTAATTTTTATCTGCATCTACAGTACCTCTGAAAAAATATTTGGGCTTCTAGCAGTGTGTGGGACTTGTTCTATTAGTCCATCTATACTGACCTCCATCAGGTTGCAAACTGAATATATTTTTTTCTGCATCTACCTCTGAAAAAATATTTGGCCTTCTAGTAGTGTGTCGGACTTTCTCTATTAGTCCATCTATACTGACCTCCATCAGGTTGCAAATTAAAACTAATTTTTATCTGCATCTACAGTACCTCTGAAAAAATATTTGGGCTTCTAGCAGTGTGTGGGACTTGTTCTATTAGTCCATCTATACTGACCTCCATCAGGTTGCAAACTGAATATATTTTTTTCTGCATCTACCTCTGAAAAAATATTGGGCTTCTAGCTGTGTGTGGGTCTTGTTCTATTAATCCATCTATACTGACCTCCATCAGGTTGCAAACTGAATATATTTTTTTCTGCATCTACCTCTGAAAAAATATTTGGCCTTCTAGTAGTGTGTCGGACTTTCTCTATTAGTCCATCTATACTGACCTCCATCAGGTTGCAAACTGAATATAATTTTTTTCTGCATCTAGCTCTGAAAAAATATTTGGCCTTCTAGTAGTGTGTCGGACTTTCTCTATTAGTCCATCTATACTGACCTCCATCAGGTTGCAAATTAAAACTAATTTTTATCTGCATCTACAGTACCTCTGAAAAAATATTTGGGCTTCTAGCAGTGTGTGGGACTTGTTCTATTAGTCCATCTATACTGACCTCCATCAGGTTGCAAACTGAATATAGTTTTTTCTGCATCTACCTCTGAAAAAATATTGTGCTTCTAGCTGTGTGTGGGTCTTGTTCTATTAATCCATCTATACTGACCTCCATCAGGTTGCAAACTGAATATATTTTTTTCTGCATCTACCTCTGAAAAAATATTTGGCCTTCTAGTAGTGTGTCGGACTTTCTCTATTAGTCCATCTATACTGACCTCCATCAGGTTGCAAATTAAAACTAATTTTTATCTGCATCTACAGTACCTCTGAAAAAATATTTGGGCTTCTAGCAGTGTGTGGGACTTGTTCTATTAGTCCATCTATACTGACCTCCATCAGGTTGCAAACTGAATATAGTTTTTTCTGCATCTACCTCTGAAAAAATATTGGGCTTCTAGCTGTGTGTGGGTCTTGTTCTATTAATCCATCTATACTGACCTCCATCAGGTTGCAAACTGAATATATTTTTTTCTGCATCTACCTCTGAAAAAATATTTGGCCTTCTAGTAGTGTGTCGGACTTTCTCTATTAGTCCATCTATACTGACCTCCATCAGGTTGCAAACTGAATATAATTTTTTTCTGCATCTAGCTCTGAAAAAATATTTGGCCTTCTAGTAGTGTGTCGGACTTTCTCTATTAGTCCATCTATACTGACCTCCATCAGGTTGCAAATTAAAACTAATTTTTATCTGCATCTACAGTACCTCTGAAAAAATATTTGGGCTTCTAGCTGTGTGTGGGACTTGTTGTATTAGTCCATCTATACTGACCTCCATCAGGTTGCAAACTGAATATATTTTTTTCTGCATCTACCTCTGAAAAAATATTTGCCTTCTAGTAGTGTGTCGGACTTTCTCTATTAGTCCATCTATACTGACCTCCATCAGGTTGCAAATTAAAACTAATTTTTATCTGCATCTACAGTACCTCTGAAAAAATATTTGGGCTTCTAGCAGTGTGTGGGACTTGTTCTATTAGTCCATCTATACTGACCTCCATCAGGTTGCAAACTGAATATATTTTTTTCTGCATCTACCTCTGAAAAAATATTTGGCCTTCTAGTAGTGTGTCGGACTTTCTCTATTAGTCCATCTATACTGACCTCCATCAGGTTGCAAATTAAAACTAATTTTTATCTGCATCTACTGTACCTCTGAAAAAATATTTGGGCTTCTAGCAGTGTGTGGGACTTGTTCTATTAGTCCATCTATACTGACCTCCATCAGGTTGCAAACTGAATATATTTTTTTCTGCATCTACCTCTGAAAAAATATTGGGCTTCTAGCTGTGTGTGGGTCTTGTTCTATTAATCCATCTATACTGACCTCCATCAGGTTGCAAACTGAATATATTTTTTTCTGCATCTACCTCTGAAAAAATATTTGGCCTTCTAGTAGTGTGTCGGACTTTCTCTATTAGTCCATCTATACTGACCTCCATCAGGTTGCAAATTAAAACTAATTTTTATCTGCATCTACAGTACCTCTGAAAAAATATTTGGGCTTCTAGCAGTGTGTGGGACTTGTTCTATTAGTCCATCTATACTGACCTCCATCAGGTTGCAAACTGAATATATTTTTTTCTGCATCTACCTCTGAAAAAATATTGGGCTTCTAGCTGTGTGTGGGTCTTGTTCTATTAGTCCATCTATACTGACCTCCATCAGGTTGCAAATTAAAACTAATTTTTATCTGCATCTACAGTACCTCTGAAAAAATATTTGGGCTTCTAGCTGTGTGTGGGACTTGTTGTATTAGTCCATCTATACTGACCTCCATCAGGTTGCAAACTGAATATATTTTTTTCTGCATCTACCTCTGAAAAAATATTTGGCCTTCTAGTAGTGTGTCGGACTTTCTCTATTAGTCCATCTGTACTGACCTCCATCAGGTTGCAAATTAAAAATAATTTTTATCTGCATCTACAGTACCTCTGAAAAAATATTTAGGCTTCTAGCAGTGTGTGGGACTTGTTCTTCTAGTCCATCTATACTGACCTCCATCAGGTTGCAAATTAAAACTAATTTTTATCTGCATCTACAGTACCTCTGAAAAAATATTTGGGCTTCTAGCAGTGTGTGGGACTTGTTCTATTAGTCCATCTATACTGACCTCCATCAGGTTGCAAACTGAATATATTTTTTTCTGCATCTACCTCTGAAAAAATATTTGGCCTTCTAGTAGTGTGTCGGACTTTCTCTATTAGTCCATCTATACTGACCTCCATCAGGTTGCAAATTAAAACTAATTTTTATCTGCATCTACAGTACCTCTGAAAAAATATTTGGGCTTCTAGCAGTGTGTGGGACTTGTTCTATTAGTCCATCTATACTGACCTCCATCAGGTTGCAAACTGAATATATTTTTTTCTGCATCTACCTCTGAAAAAATATTGGGCTTCTAGCTGTGTGTGGGTCTTGTTCTATTAATCCATCTATACTGACCTCCATCAGGTTGCAAACTGAATATATTTTTTCTGCATCTACCTCTGAAAAAATATTTGGCCTTCTAGTAGTGTGTCGGACTTTCTCTATTAGTCTATCTATACTGACCTCCATCAGGTTGCAAATTAAAACTAATTTTTATCTGCATCTACAGTACCTCTGAAAAAATATTTGGGCTTCTAGCAGTGTGTGGGACTTGTTCTATTAGTCCATCTATACTGACCTCCATCAGGTTGCAAACTGAATATAGTTTTTTCTGCATCTACCTCTGAAAAAATATTGGGCTTCTAGCTGTGTGTGGGTCTTGTTCTATTAATCCATCTATACTGACCTCCATCAGGTTGCAAACTGAATATATTTTTTTCTGCATCTACCTCTGAAAAAATATTTGGCCTTCTAGTAGTGTGTCGGACTTTCTCTATTAGTCCATCTATACTGACCTCCATCAGGTTGCAAACTGAATATAATTTTTTTCTGCATCTAGCTCTGAAAAAATATTTGGCCTTCTAGTAGTGTGTCGGACTTTCTCTATTAGTCCATCTATACTGACCTCCATCAGGTTGCAAATTAAAACTAATTTTTATCTGCATCTACAGTACCTCTGAAAAAATATTTGGGCTTCTAGCAGTGTGTGGGACTTGTTCTATTAGTCCATCTATACTGACCTCCATCAGGTTGCAAACTGAATATAGTTTTTTCTGCATCTACCTCTGAAAAAATATTGTGCTTCTAGCTGTGTGTGGGTCTTGTTCTATTAATCCATCTATACTGACCTCCATCAGGTTGCAAACTGAATATATTTTTTTCTGCATCTACCTCTGAAAAAATATTTGGCCTTCTAGTAGTGTGTCGGACTTTCTCTATTAGTCCATCTATACTGACCTCCATCAGGTTGCAAATTAAAACTAATTTTTATCTGCATCTACAGTACCTCTGAAAAAATATTTGGGCTTCTAGCAGTGTGTGGGACTTGTTCTATTAGTCCATCTATACTGACCTCCATCAGGTTGCAAACTGAATATAGTTTTTTCTGCATCTACCTCTGAAAAAATATTGGGCTTCTAGCTGTGTGTGGGTCTTGTTCTATTAATCCATCTATACTGACCTCCATCAGGTTGCAAACTGAATATATTTTTTTCTGCATCTACCTCTGAAAAAATATTTGGCCTTCTAGTAGTGTGTCGGACTTTCTCTATTAGTCCATCTATACTGACCTCCATCAGGTTGCAAATTAAAACTAATTTTTATCTGCATCTACAGTACCTCTGAAAAAATATTTGGGCTTCTAGCTGTGTGTGGGACTTGTTGTATTAGTCCATCTATACTGACCTCCATCAGGTTGCAAATTAAAACTAATTTTTATCTGCATCTACAGTACTTCTGAAAAAATATTTGGGCTTCTAGCTGTGTGTGGGACTTGTTGTATTAGTCCATCTATACTGACCTCCATCAGGTTGCAAACTGAATATATTTTTTTCTGCATCTACCTCTGAAAAAATATTTGGCCTTCTAGTAGTGTGTCGGACTTTCTCTATTAGTCCATCTATACTGACCTCCATCAGGTTGCAAATTAAAAATAATTTTTATCTGCATCTACGGTACCTCTGAAAAAATATTTGGGCTTCTAGCTGTGTGCGGGACTTGTTGTATTAGTCCATCTATACTGACCTCCATCAGGTTGCAAACTGAATATATTTTTTTCTGCATCTACCTCTGAAAAAATATTTGCCTTCTAGTAGTGTGTCGGACTTTCTCTATTAGTCCATCTATACTGACCTCCATCAGGTTGCAAATTAAAACTAATTTTTATCTGCATCTACAGTACCTCTGAAAAAATATTTGGGCTTCTAGCAGTGTGTGGGACTTGTTCTATTAGTCCATCTATACTGACCTCCATCAGGTTGCAAACTGAATATATTTTTTTCTGCATCTACCTCTGAAAAAATATTTGGCCTTCTAGTAGTGTGTCGGACTTTCTCTATTAGTCCATCTATACTGACCTCCATCAGGTTGCAAATTAAAACTAATTTTTATCTGCATCTACAGTACCTCTGAAAAAATATTTGGGCTTCTAGCAGTGTGTGGGACTTGTTCTATTAGTCCATCTATACTGACCTCCATCAGGTTGCAAACTGAATATATTTTTTTCTGCATCTACCTCTGAAAAAATATTGGGCTTCTAGCTGTGTGTGGGTCTTCTTCTATTTATCCATCTATACTGACCTCCATCAGGTTGCAAACTGAATATATTTTTTTCTGCATCTACCTCTGAAAAAATATTTGGCCTTCTAGTAGTGTGTCGGACTTTCTCTATTAGTCCATCTATACTGACCTCCATCAGGTTGCAAATTAAAACTAATTTTTATCTGCATCTACAGTACCTCTGAAAAAATATTTGGGCTTCTAGCAGTGTGTGGGACTTGTTCTATTAGTCCATCTATACTGACCTCCATCAGGTTGCAAACTGAATATATTTTTTTCTGCATCTACCACTGAAAAAATATTGGGCTTCTAGCTGTGTGTGGGTCTTGTTCTATTAATCCATCTATACTGACCTCCATCAGGTTGCAAATTAAAACCAATTTTTATCTGCATCTACAGTACCTCTGAAAAAATATTTGGGCTTCTAGCTGTGTGTGGGACTTGTTGTATTAGTCCATCTATACTGACCTCCATCAGGTTGCAAACTGAATATATTTTTTTCTGCATCTACCTCTGAAAAAATATTTGGCCTTCTAGTAGTGTGTCGGACTTTCTCTATTAGTCCATCTATACTGACCTCCATCAGGTTGCAAATTAAAAATAATTTTTATCTGCATCTACAGTACCTCTGAAAAAATATTTGGGCTTCTCGCTGTGTGCGGGACTTGTTCTATTAGTCCATCTATACTGACCTCCATCAGGTTGCAAACTGAATATATTTTTTTCTGCATCTACCTCTGAAAAAATATTTGGCCTTCTAGTAGTGTGTCGGACTTTCTCTATTAGTCCATCTATACTGACCTCCATCAGGTTGCAAATTAAAACTAATTTTTATCTGCATCGACAGTACCTCTGAAAAAATATTTGGGCTTCTAGCAGTGTGTGGGACTTGTTCTATTAGTCCATCTATACTGACCTCCATCAGGTTGCAAACTGAATATATTTTTTTCTGCATCTACCTCTGAAAAAATATTTGGCCTTCTAGTAGTGTGTCGGACTGTCTCTATTAGTCCATCTATACTGACCTCCATCAGGTTGCAAATTAAAACTAATTTTTATCTGCATCTACAGTACCTCTGAAAAAATATTTGGGCTTCTAGCAGTGTGTGGGACTTGTTCTATTAGTCCATCTATACTGACCTCCATCAGGTTGCAAACTGAATATATTTTTTTCTGCATCTACCTCTGAAAAAATATTGGGCTTCTAGCTGTGTGTGGGTCTTGTTCTATTAATCCATCTATACTGACCTCCATCAGGTTGCAAACTGAATATATTTTTTTCTGCATCTACCTCTGAAAAAATATTTGGCCTTCTAGTAGTGTGTCGGACTTTCTCTATTAGTCCATCTATACTGACCTCCATCAGGTTGCAAATTAAAACTAATTTTTATCTGCATCTACAGTAAAATATTTGGGCTTCTAGCAGTGTGTGGGACTTGTTCTATTAGTCCATCTATACTGACCTCCATCAGGTTGCAAACTGAATATAGTTTTTTCTGCATCTACCTCTGAAAAAATATTGGGCTTCTAGCTGTGTGTGGGTCTTGTTCTATTAAACCATCTATACTGACCTCCATCAGGTTGCAAACTGAATATAATTTTTTCTGCATCTACCTCTGAAAAAATATTTGGCCTTCTAGTAGTGTGTCGGACTTTCTCTATTAGTCCATCTATACTGACCTCCATCAGGTTGCAAATTAAAACTAATTTTTATCTGCATCTACAGTACCTCTGAAAAAATATTTGGGCTTCTAGCTGTGTGTGGGACTTGTTGTATTAGTCCATCTATACTGACCTCCATCAGGTTGCAAACTGAATATATTTTTTTCTGCATCTACCTCTGAAAAAATATTTGGCCTTCTAGTAGTGTGTCGGACTTTCTCTATTAGTCCATCTATACTGACCTCCATCAGGTTGCAAATTAAAAATAATTTCTATCTGCATCTACAGTACCTCTGAAAAAATATTTGGGCTTCTAGCTGTGTGCGGGACTTGTTGTATTAGTCCATCTATACTGACCTCCATCAGGTTGCAAACTGAATATATTTTTTTCTGCATCTACCTCTGAAAAAATATTTGGCCTTCTAGTAGTGTGTCGGACTTTCTCTATTAGTCCATCTATACTGACCTCCATCAGGTTGCAAATTAAAACTAATTTTTATCTGCATCTACAGTACCTCTGAAAAAATATTTGGGCTTCTAGCAGTGTGTGGGACTTGTTCTATTAGTCCATCTATACTGACCTCCATCAGGTTGCAAACTGAATATATTTTTTTCTGCATCTACCTCTGAAAAAATATTTGGCCTTCTAGTAGTGTGTCGGACTTTCTCTATTAGTCCATCTATACTGACCTCCATCAGGTTGCAAATTAAAACTAATTTTTATCTGCATCTACAGTACCTCTGAAAAAATATTTGGGCTTCTAGCAGTGTGTGGGACTTGTTCTATTAGTCCATCTATACTGACCTCCATCAGGTTGCAAACTGAATATATTTTTTTCTGCATCTACCTCTGAAAAAATATTGGGCTTCTAGCTGTGTGTGGGTCTTGTTCTATTAATCCATCTATACTGACCTCCATCAGGTTGCAAACTGAATATATTTTTTTCTGCATCTACCTCTGAAAAAATATTTGGCCTTCTAGTAGTGTGTCGGACTTTCTCTATTAGTCCATCTATACTGACCTCCATCAGGTTGCAAACTGAATATAATTTTTTTCTGCATCTAGCTCTGAAAAAATATTTGGCCTTCTAGTAGTGTGTCGGACTTTCTCTATTAGTCCATCTATACTGACCTCCATCAGGTTGCAAATTAAAACTAATTTTTATCTGCATCTACAGTACCTCTGAAAAAATATTTGGGCTTCTAGCAGTGTGTGGGACTTGTTCTATTAGTCCATCTATACTGACCTCCATCAGGTTGCAAACTGAATATAGTTTTTTCTGCATCTACCTCTGAAAAAATATTGTGCTTCTAGCTGTGTGTGGGTCTTGTTCTATTAATCCATCTATACTGACCTCCATCAGGTTGCAAACTGAATATATTTTTTTCTGCATCTACCTCTGAAAAAATATTTGGCCTTCTAGTAGTGTGTCGGACTTTCTCTATTAGTCCATCTATACTGACCTCCATCAGGTTGCAAATTAAAACTAATTTTTATCTGCATCTACAGTACCTCTGAAAAAATATTTGGGCTTCTAGCAGTGTGTGGGACTTGTTCTATTAGTCCATCTATACTGACCTCCATCAGGTTGCAAACTGAATATAGTTTTTTCTGCATCTACCTCTGAAAAAATATTGGGCTTCTAGCTGTGTGTGGGTCTTGTTCTATTAATCCATCTATACTGACCTCCATCAGGTTGCAAACTGAATATATTTTTTTCTGCATCTACCTCTGAAAAAATATTTGGCCTTCTAGTAGTGTGTCGGACTTTCTCTATTAGTCCATCTATACTGACCTCCATCAGGTTGCAAACTGAATATAATTTTTTTCTGCATCTAGCTCTGAAAAAATATTTGGCCTTCTAGTAGTGTGTCGGACTTTCTCTATTAGTCCATCTATACTGACCTCCATCAGGTTGCAAATTAAAACTAATTTTTATCTGCATCTACAGTACCTCTGAAAAAATATTTGGGCTTCTAGCTGTGTGTGGGACTTGTTGTATTAGTCCATCTATACTGACCTCCATCAGGTTGCAAACTGAATATATTTTTTTCTGCATCTACCTCTGAAAAAATATTTGCCTTCTAGTAGTGTGTCGGACTTTCTCTATTAGTCCATCTATACTGACCTCCATCAGGTTGCAAATTAAAACTAATTTTTATCTGCATCTACAGTACCTCTGAAAAAATATTTGGGCTTCTAGCAGTGTGTGGGACTTGTTCTATTAGTCCATCTATACTGACCTCCATCAGGTTGCAAACTGAATATATTTTTTTCTGCATCTACCTCTGAAAAAATATTTGGCCTTCTAGTAGTGTGTCGGACTTTCTCTATTAGTCCATCTATACTGACCTCCATCAGGTTGCAAATTAAAACTAATTTTTATCTGCATCTACTGTACCTCTGAAAAAATATTTGGGCTTCTAGCAGTGTGTGGGACTTGTTCTATTAGTCCATCTATACTGACCTCCATCAGGTTGCAAACTGAATATATTTTTTTCTGCATCTACCTCTGAAAAAATATTGGGCTTCTAGCTGTGTGTGGGTCTTGTTCTATTAATCCATCTATACTGACCTCCATCAGGTTGCAAACTGAATATATTTTTTTCTGCATCTACCTCTGAAAAAATATTTGGCCTTCTAGTAGTGTGTCGGACTTTCTCTATTAGTCCATCTATACTGACCTCCATCAGGTTGCAAATTAAAACTAATTTTTATCTGCATCTACAGTACCTCTGAAAAAATATTTGGGCTTCTAGCAGTGTGTGGGACTTGTTCTATTAGTCCATCTATACTGACCTCCATCAGGTTGCAAACTGAATATATTTTTTTCTGCATCTACCTCTGAAAAAATATTGGGCTTCTAGCTGTGTGTGGGTCTTGTTCTATTAGTCCATCTATACTGACCTCCATCAGGTTGCAAATTAAAACTAATTTTTATCTGCATCTACAGTACCTCTGAAAAAATATTTGGGCTTCTAGCTGTGTGTGGGACTTGTTGTATTAGTCCATCTATACTGACCTCCATCAGGTTGCAAACTGAATATATTTTTTTCTGCATCTACCTCTGAAAAAATATTTGGCCTTCTAGTAGTGTGTCGGACTTTCTCTATTAGTCCATCTGTACTGACCTCCATCAGGTTGCAAATTAAAAATAATTTTTATCTGCATCTACAGTACCTCTGAAAAAATATTTAGGCTTCTAGCAGTGTGTGGGACTTGTTCTTCTAGTCCATCTATACTGACCTCCATCAGGTTGCAAATTAAAACTAATTTTTATCTGCATCTACAGTACCTCTGAAAAAATATTTGGGCTTCTAGCAGTGTGTGGGACTTGTTCTATTAGTCCATCTATACTGACCTCCATCAGGTTGCAAACTGAATATATTTTTTTCTGCATCTACCTCTGAAAAAATATTTGGCCTTCTAGTAGTGTGTCGGACTTTCTCTATTAGTCCATCTATACTGACCTCCATCAGGTTGCAAATTAAAACTAATTTTTATCTGCATCTACAGTACCTCTGAAAAAATATTTGGGCTTCTAGCAGTGTGTGGGACTTGTTCTATTAGTCCATCTATACTGACCTCCATCAGGTTGCAAACTGAATATATTTTTTTCTGCATCTACCTCTGAAAAAATATTGGGCTTCTAGCTGTGTGTGGGTCTTGTTCTATTAATCCATCTATACTGACCTCCATCAGGTTGCAAACTGAATATATTTTTTCTGCATCTACCTCTGAAAAAATATTTGGCCTTCTAGTAGTGTGTCGGACTTTCTCTATTAGTCTATCTATACTGACCTCCATCAGGTTGCAAATTAAAACTAATTTTTATCTGCATCTACAGTACCTCTGAAAAAATATTTGGGCTTCTAGCAGTGTGTGGGACTTGTTCTATTAGTCCATCTATACTGACCTCCATCAGGTTGCAAACTGAATATAGTTTTTTCTGCATCTACCTCTGAAAAAATATTGGGCTTCTAGCTGTGTGTGGGTCTTGTTCTATTAATCCATCTATACTGACCTCCATCAGGTTGCAAACTGAATATATTTTTTTCTGCATCTACCTCTGAAAAAATATTTGGCCTTCTAGTAGTGTGTCGGACTTTCTCTATTAGTCCATCTATACTGACCTCCATCAGGTTGCAAACTGAATATAATTTTTTTCTGCATCTAGCTCTGAAAAAATATTTGGCCTTCTAGTAGTGTGTCGGACTTTCTCTATTAGTCCATCTATACTGACCTCCATCAGGTTGCAAATTAAAACTAATTTTTATCTGCATCTACAGTACCTCTGAAAAAATATTTGGGCTTCTAGCAGTGTGTGGGACTTGTTCTATTAGTCCATCTATACTGACCTCCATCAGGTTGCAAACTGAATATAGTTTTTTCTGCATCTACCTCTGAAAAAATATTGTGCTTCTAGCTGTGTGTGGGTCTTGTTCTATTAATCCATCTATACTGACCTCCATCAGGTTGCAAACTGAATATATTTTTTTCTGCATCTACCTCTGAAAAAATATTTGGCCTTCTAGTAGTGTGTCGGACTTTCTCTATTAGTCCATCTATACTGACCTCCATCAGGTTGCAAATTAAAACTAATTTTTATCTGCATCTACAGTACCTCTGAAAAAATATTTGGGCTTCTAGCAGTGTGTGGGACTTGTTCTATTAGTCCATCTATACTGACCTCCATCAGGTTGCAAACTGAATATAGTTTTTTCTGCATCTACCTCTGAAAAAATATTGGGCTTCTAGCTGTGTGTGGGTCTTGTTCTATTAATCCATCTATACTGACCTCCATCAGGTTGCAAACTGAATATATTTTTTTCTGCATCTACCTCTGAAAAAATATTTGGCCTTCTAGTAGTGTGTCGGACTTTCTCTATTAGTCCATCTATACTGACCTCCATCAGGTTGCAAATTAAAACTAATTTTTATCTGCATCTACAGTACCTCTGAAAAAATATTTGGGCTTCTAGCTGTGTGTGGGACTTGTTGTATTAGTCCATCTATACTGACCTCCATCAGGTTGCAAACTGAATATATTTTTTTCTGCATCTACCTCTGAAAAAATATTTGGCCTTCTAGTAGTGTGTCGGACTTTCTCTATTAGTCCATCTATACTGACCTCCATCAGGTTGCAAATTAAAAATAATTTCTATCTGCATCTACAGTACCTCTGAAAAAATATTTGGGCTTCTAGCTGTGTGCGGGACTTGTTGTATTAGTCCATCTATACTGACCTCCATCAGGTTGCAAACTGAATATATTTTTTTCTGCATCTACCTCTGAAAAAATATTTGGCCTTCTAGTAGTGTGTCGGACTTTCTCTATTAGTCCATCTATACTGACCTCCATCAGGTTGCAAATTAAAACTAATTTTTATCTGCACCTACAGTACCTCTGAAAAAATATTTGGGCTTCTAGCAGTGTGTGGGACTTGTTCTATTAGTCCATCTATACTGACCTCCATCAGGTTGCAAACTGAATATAGTTTTTTCTGCATCTACCTCTGAAAAAATATTGTGCTTCTAGCTGTGTGTGGGTCTTGTTCTATTAATCCATCTATACTGACCTCCATCAGGTTGCAAACTGAATATAGTTTTTTCTGCATCTACCTCTGAAAAAATATTTGGCCTTCTAGTAGTGTGTCGGACTTTCTCTATTAGTCCATCTATACTGACCTCCATCAGGTTGCAAATTAAAACTAATTTTTATCTGCATCTACAGTACCTCTGAAAAAATATTTGGGCTTCTAGCAGTGTGTGGGACTTGTTCTATTAGTCCATCTATACTGACCTCCATCAGGTTGCAAACTGAATATAGTTTTTTCTGCATCTACCTCTGAAAAAATATTGGGCTTCTAGCTGTGTGTGGGTCTTGTTCTATTAATCCATCTATACTGACCTCCATCAGGTTGCAAACTGAATATATTTTTTTCTGCATCTACCTCTGAAAAAATATTTGGCCTTCTAGTAGTGTGTCGGACTTTCTCTATTAGTCCATCTATACTGACCTCCATCAGGTTGCAAACTGAATATAATTTTTTTCTGCATCTAGCTCTGAAAAAATATTTGGCCTTCTAGTAGTGTGTCGGACTTTCTCTATTAGTCCATCTATACTGACCTCCATCAGGTTGCAAATTAAAACTAATTTTTATCTGCATCTACAGTACCTCTGAAAAAATATTTGGGCTTCTAGCTGTGTGTGGGACTTGTTGTATTAGTCCATCTATACTGACCTCCATCAGGTTGCAAACTGAATATATTTTTTTCTGCATCTACCTCTGAAAAAATATTTGGCCTTCTAGTAGTGTGTCGGACTTTCTCTATTAGTCCATCTATACTGACCTCCATCAGGTTGCAAATTAAAAATAATTTCTATCTGCATCTACAGTACCTCTGAAAAAATATTTGGGCTTCTAGCTGTGTGCGGGACTTGTTGTATTAGTCCATCTATACTGACCTCCATCAGGTTGCAAACTGAATATATTTTTTTCTGCATCTACCTCTGAAAAAATATTTGGCCTTCTAGTAGTGTGTCGGACTTTCTCTATTAGTCCATCTATACTGACCTCCATCAGGTTGCAAATTAAAACTAATTTTTATCTGCATCTACAGTACCTCTGAAAAAATATTTGGGCTTCTAGCAGTGTGTGGGACTTGTTCTATTAGTCCATCTATACTGACCTCCATCAGGTTGCAAACTGAATATATTTTTTTCTGCATCTACCTCTGAAAAAATATTTGGCCTTCTAGTAGTGTGTCGGACTTTCTCTATTAGTCCATCTATACTGACCTCCATCAGGTTGCAAATTAAAACTAATTTTTATCTGCATCTACAGTACCTCTGAAAAAATATTTGGGCTTCTAGCAGTGTGTGGGACTTGTTCTATTAGTCCATCTATACTGACCTCCATCAGGTTGCAAACTGAATATATTTTTTTCTGCATCTACCTCTGAAAAAATATTGGGCTTCTAGCTGTGTGTGGATCTTGTTCTATTAATCCATCTATACTGACCTCCATCAGGTTGCAAACTGAATATATTTTTTCTGCATCTACCTCTGAAAAAATATTTGGCCTTCTAGTAGTGTGTCGGACTTTCTCTATTAGTCTATCTATACTGACCTCCATCAGGTTGCAAATTAAAACTAATTTTTATCTGCATCTACAGTACCTCTGAAAAAATATTTGGGCTTCTAGCAGTGTGTGGGACTTGTTCTATTAGTCCATCTATACTGACCTCCATCAGGTTGCAAACTGAATATAGTTTTTTCTGCATCTACCTCTGAAAAAATATTGTGCTTCTAGCTGTGTGTGGGTCTTGTTCTATTAATCCATCTATACTGACCTCCATCAGGTTGCAAACTGAATATATTTTTTTCTGCATCTACCTCTGAAAAAATATTTGGCCTTCTAGTAGTGTGTCGGACTTTCTCTATTAGTCCATCTATACTGACCTCCATCAGGTTGCAAATTAAAACTAATTTTTATCTGCATCTACAGTACCTCTGAAAAAATATTTGGGCTTCTAGCAGTGTGTGGGACTTGTTCTATTAGTCCATCTATACTGACCTCCATCAGGTTGCAAACTGAATATAGTTTTTTCTGCATCTACCTCTGAAAAAATATTGGGCTTCTAGCTGTGTGTGGGTCTTGTTCTATTAATCCATCTATACTGACCTCCATCAGGTTGCAAACTGAATATATTTTTTTCTGCATCTACCTCTGAAAAAATATTGGGCTTCTAGCTGTGTGTGGGTCTTGTTCTATTAATCCATCTATACTGACCTTCATCAGGTTGCAAATTAAAACTAATTTTTATCTGCATCTACAGTACCTCTGAAAAAATATTTGGGCTTCTAGCTGTGTGTGGGACTTGTTGTATTAGTCCATCTATACTGACCTCCATCAGGTTGCAAACTGAATATATTTTTTTCTGCATCTACCTCTGAAAAAATATTTGGCCTTCTAGTAGTGTGTCGGACTTTCTCTATTAGTCCATCTATACTGACCTCCATCAGGTTGCAAATTAAAAATAATTTTTATCTGCATCTACAGTACCTCTGAAAAAATATTTGGGCTTCTAGCTGTGTGCGGGACTTGTTCTATTAGTCCATCTATACTGACCTCCATCAGGTTGCAAACTGAATATATTTTTTTCTGCATCTACCTCTGAAAAAATATTTGGCCTTCTAGTAGTGTGTCGGACTTTCTCTATTAGTCCATCTATACTGACCTCCATCAGGTTGCAAATTAAAACTAATTTTTATCTGCATCGACAGTACCTCTGAAAAAATATTTGGGCTTCTAGCAGTGTGTGGGACTTGTTCTATTAGTCCATCTATACTGACCTCCATCAGGTTGCAAACTGAATATATTTTTTCTGCATCTACCTCTGAAAAAATATTGGGCTTCTAGCTGTGTGTGGGTCTTGTTCTATTAATCAATCTATACTGACCTCCATCAGGTTGCAAACTGAATATATTTTTTTCTGCATCTACCTCTGAAAAAATATTTGGCCTTCTAGTAGTGTGTCGGACTTTCTCTATTAGTCCATCTATACTGACCTCCATCAGGTTGCAAATTAAAACTAATTTTTATCTGCATCTACAGTACCTCTGAAAAAATATTTGGGCTTCTAGCAGTGTGTGGGACTTGTTCTATTAGTCCATCTATACTGACCTCCATCAGGTTGCAAACTGAATATATTTTTTTCTGCATCTACCTCTGAAAAAATATTGGGCTTCTAGCTGTGTGTGGGTCTTGTTCTATTAATCCATCTATACTGACCTCCATCAGGTTGCAAACTGAATATATTTTTTTCTGCATCTACCTCTGAAAAAATATTTGGCCTTCTAGTAGTGTGTCGGACTTTCTCTATTAGTCCATCTATACTGACCTCCATCAGGTTGCAAATTAAAACTAATTTTTATCTGCATCTACAGTACCTCTGAAAAAATATTTGGGCTTCTAGCAGTGTGTGGGACTTGTTCTATTAGTCCATCTATACTGACCTCCATCAGGTTGCAAACTGAATATATTTTTTTCTGCATCTACCTCTGAAAAAATATTGGGCTTCTAGCTGTGTGTGGGTCTTGTTCTATTAATCCATCTATACTGACCTCCATCAGGTTGCAAACTGAATATATTTTTTCTGCATCTACCTCTGAAAAAATATTTGGCCTTCTAGTAGTGTGTCGGACTTTCTCTATTAGTCTATCTATACTGACCTCCATCAGGTTGCAAATTAAAACTAATTTTTATCTGCATCTACAGTACCTCTGAAAAAATATTTGGGCTTCTAGCAGTGTGTGGGACTTGTTCTATTAGTCCATCTATACTGACCTCCATCAGGTTGCAAACTGAATATAGTTTTTTCTGCATCTACCTCTGAAAAAATATTGGGCTTCTAGCTGTGTGTGGGTCTTGTTCTATTAATCCATCTATACTGACCTCCATCAGGTTGCAAACTGAATATATTTTTTTCTGCATCTACCTCTGAAAAAATATTTGGCCTTCTAGTAGTGTGTCGGACTTTCTCTATTAGTCCATCTATACTGACCTCCATCAGGTTGCAAACTGAATATAATTTTTTTCTGCATCTAGCTCTGAAAAAATATTTGGCCTTCTAGTAGTGTGTCGGACTTTCTCTATTAGTCCATCTATACTGACCTCCATCAGGTTGCAAATTAAAACTAATTTTTATCTGCATCTACAGTACCTCTGAAAAAATATTTGGGCTTCTAGCAGTGTGTGGGACTTGTTCTATTAGTCCATCTATACTGACCTCCATCAGGTTGCAAACTGAATATAGTTTTTTCTGCATCTACCTCTGAAAAAATATTGTGCTTCTAGCTGTGTGTGGGTCTTGTTCTATTAATCCATCTATACTGACCTCCATCAGGTTGCAAACTGAATATATTTTTTTCTGCATCTACCTCTGAAAAAATATTTGGCCTTCTAGTAGTGTGTCGGACTTTCTCTATTAGTCCATCTATACTGACCTCCATCAGGTTGCAAATTAAAACTAATTTTTATCTGCATCTACAGTACCTCTGAAAAAATATTTGGGCTTCTAGCAGTGTGTGGGACTTGTTCTATTAGTCCATCTATACTGACCTCCATCAGGTTGCAAACTGAATATAGTTTTTTCTGCATCTACCTCTGAAAAAATATTGGGCTTCTAGCTGTGTGTGGGTCTTGTTCTATTAATCCATCTATACTGACCTCCATCAGGTTGCAAACTGAATATATTTTTTTCTGCATCTACCTCTGAAAAAATATTTGGCCTTCTAGTAGTGTGTCGGACTTTCTCTATTAGTCCATCTATACTGACCTCCATCAGGTTGCAAATTAAAACTAATTTTTATCTGCATCTACAGTACCTCTGAAAAAATATTTGGGCTTCTAGCTGTGTGTGGGACTTGTTGTATTAGTCCATCTATACTGACCTCCATCAGGTTGCAAACTGAATATATTTTTTTCTGCATCTACCTCTGAAAAAATATTTGGCCTTCTAGTAGTGTGTCGGACTTTCTCTATTAGTCCATCTATACTGACCTCCATCAGGTTGCAAATTAAAAATAATTTCTATCTGCATCTACAGTACCTCTAAAAAAATATTTGGGCTTCTAGCTGTGTGCGGGACTTGTTGTATTAGTCCATCTATACTGACCTCCATCAGGTTGCAAACTGAATATATTTTTTTCTGCATCTACCTCTGAAAAAATATTTGGCCTTCTAGTAGTGTGTCGGACTTTCTCTATTAGTCCATCTATACTGACCTCCATCAGGTTGCAAATTAAAACTAATTTTTATCTGCACCTACAGTACCTCTGAAAAAATATTTGGGCTTCTAGCAGTGTGTGGGACTTGTTCTATTAGTCCATCTATACTGACCTCCATCAGGTTGCAAACTGAATATAGTTTTTTCTGCATCTACCTCTGAAAAAATATTGTGCTTCTAGCTGTGTGTGGGTCTTGTTCTATTAATCCATCTATACTGACCTCCATCAGGTTGCAAACTGAATATAGTTTTTTCTGCATCTACCTCTGAAAAAATATTTGGCCTTCTAGTAGTGTGTCGGACTTTCTCTATTAGTCCATCTATACTGACCTCCATCAGGTTGCAAATTAAAACTAATTTTTATTTGCATCTACAGTACCTCTGAAAAAATATTTGGGCTTCTAGCAGTGTGTGGGACTTGTTCTATTAGTCCATCTATACTGACCTCCATCAGGTTGCAAACTGAATATAGTTTTTTCTGCATCTACCTCTGAAAAAATATTGGGCTTCTAGCTGTGTGTGGGTCTTGTTCTATTAATCCATCTATACTGACCTCCATCAGGTTGCAAACTGAATATATTTTTTTCTGCATCTACCTCTGAAAAAATATTTGGCCTTCTAGTAGTGTGTCGGACTTTCTCTATTAGTCCATCTATACTGACCTCCATCAGGTTGCAAACTGAATATAATTTTTTTCTGCATCTAGCTCTGAAAAAATATTTGGCCTTCTAGTAGTGTGTCGGACTTTCTCTATTAGTCCATCTATACTGACCTCCATCAGGTTGCAAATTAAAACTAATTTTTATCTGCATCTACAGTACCTCTGAAAAAATATTTGGGCTTCTAGCTGTGTGTGGGACTTGTTGTATTAGTCCATCTATACTGACCTCCATCAGGTTGCAAACTGAATATATTTTTTTCTGCATCTACCTCTGAAAAAATATTTGGCCTTCTAGTAGTGTGTCGGACTTTCTCTATTAGTCCATCTATACTGACCTCCATCAGGTTGCAAATTAAAAATAATTTCTATCTGCATCTACAGTACCTCTGAAAAAATATTTGGGCTTCTAGCTGTGTGCGGGACTTGTTGTATTAGTCCATCTATACTGACCTCCATCAGGTTGCAAACTGAATATATTTTTTTCTGCATCTACCTCTGAAAAAATATTTGGCCTTCTAGTAGTGTGTCGGACTTTCTCTATTAGTCCATCTATACTGACCTCCATCAGGTTGCAAATTAAAACTAATTTTTATCTGCATCTACAGTACCTCTGAAAAAATATTTGGGCTTCTAGCAGTGTGTGGGACTTGTTCTATTAGTCCATCTATACTGACCTCCATCAGGTTGCAAACTGAATATATTTTTTTCTGCATCTACCTCTGAAAAAATATTTGGCCTTCTAGTAGTGTGTCGGACTTTCTCTATTAGTCCATCTATACTGACCTCCATCAGGTTGCAAATTAAAACTAATTTTTATCTGCATCTACAGTACCTCTGAAAAAATATTTGGGCTTCTAGCAGTGTGTGGGACTTGTTCTATTAGTCCATCTATACTGACCTCCATCAGGTTGCAAACTGAATATATTTTTTTCTGCATCTACCTCTGAAAAAATATTGGGCTTCTAGCTGTGTGTGGGTCTTGTTCTATTAATCCATCTATACTGACCTCCATCAGGTTGCAAACTGAATATATTTTTTCTGCATCTACCTCTGAAAAAATATTTGGCCTTCTAGTAGTGTGTCGGACTTTCTCTATTAGTCTATCTATACTGACCTCCATCAGGTTGCAAATTAAAACTAATTTTTATCTGCATCTACAGTACCTCTGAAAAAATATTTGGGCTTCTAGCAGTGTGTGGGACTTGTTCTATTAGTCCATCTATACTGACCTCCATCAGGTTGCAAACTGAATATAGTTTTTTCTGCATCTACCTCTGAAAAAATATTGGGCTTCTAGCTGTGTGTGGGTCTTGTTCTATTAATCCATCTATACTGACCTCCATCAGGTTGCAAACTGAATATATTTTTTTCTGCATCTACCTCTGAAAAAATATTTGGCCTTCTAGTAGTGTGTCGGACTTTCTCTATTAGTCCATCTATACTGACCTCCATCAGGTTGCAAACTGAATATAATTTTTTTCTGCATCTAGCTCTGAAAAAATATTTGGCCTTCTAGTAGTGTGTCGGACTTTCTCTATTAGTCCATCTATACTGACCTCCATCAGGTTGCAAATTAAAACTAATTTTTATCTGCATCTACAGTACCTCTGAAAAAATATTTGGGCTTCTAGCAGTGTGTGGGACTTGTTCTATTAGTCCATCTATACTGACCTCCATCAGGTTGCAAACTGAATATAGTTTTTTCTGCATCTACCTCTGAAAAAATATTGGGCTTCTAGCTGTGTGTGGGTCTTGTTCTATTAATCCATCTATACTGACCTCCATCAGGTTGCAAACTGAATATATTTTTTTCTGCATCTACCTCTGAAAAAATATTTGGCCTTCTAGTAGTGTGTCGGACTTTCTCTATTAGTCCATCTATACTGACCTCCATCAGGTTGCAAATTAAAACTAATTTTTATCTGCATCTACAGTACCTCTGAAAAAATATTTGGGCTTCTAGCAGTGTGTGGGACTTGTTCTATTAGTCCATCTATACTGACCTCCATCAGGTTGCAAACTGAATATAGTTTTTTCTGCATCTACCTCTGAAAAAATATTGGGCTTCTAGCTGTGTGTGGGTCTTGTTCTATTAATCCATCTATACTGACCTCCATCAGGTTGCAAACTGAATATATTTTTTTCTGCATCTACCTCTGAAAAAATATTGGGCTTCTAGCTGTGTGTGGGTCTTGTTCTATTAATCCATCTATACTGACCTTCATCAGGTTGCAAATTAAAACTAATTTTTATCTGCATCTACAGTACCTCTGAAAAAATATTTGGGCTTCTAGCTGTGTGTGGGACTTGTTGTATTAGTCCATCTATACTGACCTCCATCAGGTTGCAAACTGAATATATTTTTTTCTGCATCTACCTCTGAAAAAATATTTGGCCTTCTAGTAGTGTGTCGGACTTTCTCTATTAGTCCATCTATACTGACCTCCATCAGGTTGCAAATTAAAAATAATTTTTATCTGCATCTACAGTACCTCTGAAAAAATATTTGGGCTTCTAGCTGTGTGCGGGACTTGTTCTATTAGTCCATCTATACTGACCTCCATCAGGTTGCAAACTGAATATATTTTTTTCTGCATCTACCTCTGAAAAAATATTTGGCCTTCTAGTAGTGTGTCGGACTTTCTCTATTAGTCCATCTATACTGACCTCCATCAGGTTGCAAATTAAAACTAATTTTTATCTGCATCGACAGTACCTCTGAAAAAATATTTGGGCTTCTAGCAGTGTGTGGGACTTGTTCTATTAGTCCATCTATACTGACCTCCATCAGGTTGCAAACTGAATATATTTTTTCTGCATCTACCTCTGAAAAAATATTGGGCTTCTAGCTGTGTGTGGGTCTTGTTCTATTAATCAATCTATACTGACCTCCATCAGGTTGCAAACTGAATATATTTTTTTCTGCATCTACCTCTGAAAAAATATTTGGCCTTCTAGTAGTGTGTCGGACTTTCTCTATTAGTCCATCTATACTGACCTCCATCAGGTTGCAAATTAAAACTAATTTATATCTGCATCTACAGTACCTCTGAAAAAATATTTGGGCTTCTAGCAGTGTGTGGGACTTGTTCTATTAGTCCATCTATACTGACCTCCATCAGGTTGCAAACTGAATATATTTTTTTCTGCATCTACCTCTGAAAAAATATTGGGCTTCTAGCTGTGTGTGGGTCTTGTTCTATTAATCCATCTATACTGACCTCCATCAGGTTGCAAACTGAATATATTTTTTTCTGCATCTACCTCTGAAAAAATATTTGGCCTTCTAGTAGTGTGTCGGACTTTCTCTATTAGTCCATCTATACTGACCTCCATCAGGTTGCAAATTAAAACTAATTTTTATCTGCATCTACAGTACCTCTGAAAAAATATTTGGGCTTCTAGCAGTGTGTGGGACTTGTTCTATTAGTCCATCTATACTGACCTCCATCAGGTTGCAAACTGAATATAGTTTTTTCTGCATCTACCTCTGAAAAAATATTGGGCTTCTAGCTGTGTGTGGGTCTTGTTCTATTAATCCATCTATACTGACCTCCATCAGGTTGCAAACTGAATATATTTTTTTCTGCATCTACCTCTGAAAAAATATTTGGCCTTCTAGTAGTGTGTCGGACTTTCTCTATTAGTCCATCTATACTGACCTCCATCAGGTTGCAAACTGAATATAATTTTTTTCTGCATCTAGCTCTGAAAAAATGTTTGGCCTTCTAGTAGTGTGTCGGACTTTCTCTATTAGTCCATCTATACTGACCTCCATCAGGTTGCAAATTAAAACTAATTTTTATCTGCATCTACAGTACCTCTGAAAAAATATTTGGGCTTCTAGCTGTGTGTGGGACTTGTTGTATTAGTCCATCTATACTGACCTCCATCAGGTTGCAAACTGAATATATTTTTTTCTGCATCTACCTCTGAAAAAATATTTGGCCTTCTAGTAGTGTGTCGGACTTTCTCTATTAGTCCATCTATACTGACCTCCATCAGGTTGCAAATTAAAAATAATTTTTATCTGCATCTACGGTACCTCTGAAAAAATATTTGGGCTTCTAGCTGTGTGCGGGACTTGTTGTATTAGTCCATCTATACTGACCTCCATCAGGTTGCAAACTGAATATATTTTTTTCTGCATCTACCTCTGAAAAAATATTTGCCTTCTAGTAGTGTGTCGGACTTTCTCTATTAGTCCATCTATACTGACCTCCATCAGGTTGCAAATTAAAACTAATTTTTATCTGCATCTACAGTACCTCTGAAAAAATATTTGGGCTTCTAGCAGTGTGTGGGACTTGTTCTATTAGTCCATCTATACTGACCTCCATCAGGTTGCAAACTCAATATAGTTTTTTCTGCATCTACCTCTGAAAAAATATTTGGCCTTCTAGTAGTGTGTCGGACTTTCTCTATTAGTCCATCTATACTGACCTCCATCAGGTTGCAAATTAAAACTAATTTTTATCTGCATCTACAGTACCTCTGAAAAAATATTTGGGCTTCTAGCAGTGTGTGGGACTTGTTCTATTAGTCCATCTATACTGACCTCCATCAGGTTGCAAACTGAATATATTTTTTTCTGCATCTACCTCTGAAAAAATATTGGGCTTCTAGCTGTGTGTGGGTCTTCTTCTATTAATCCATCTATACTGACCTCCATCAGGTTGCAAACTGAATATATTTTTTTCTGCATCTACCTCTGAAAAAATATTTGGCCTTCTAGTAGTGTGTCGGACTTTCTCTATTAGTCCATCTATACTGACCTCCATCAGGTTGCAAATTAAAACTAATTTTTATCTGCATCTACAGTACCTCTGAAAAAATATTTGGGCTTCTAGCAGTGTGTGGGACTTGTTCTATTAGTCCATCTATACTGACCTCCATCAGGTTGCAAACTGAATATATTTTTTTCTGCATCTACCTCTGAAAAAATATTGGGCTTCTAGCTGTGTGTGGGTCTTGTTCTATTAATCCATCTATACTGACCTCCATCAGGTTGCAAATTAAAACTAATTTTTATCTGCATCTACAGTACCTCTGAAAAAATATTTGGGCTTCTAGCTGTGTGTGGGACTTGTATTAGTCCATCTATACTGACCTCCATCAGGTTGCAAACTGAATATATTTTTTTCTGCATCTACCTCTGAAAAAATATTTGGCCTTCTAGTAGTGTGTCGGACTTTCTCTATTAGTCCATCTATACTGACCTCCATCAGGTTGCAAATTAAAAATAATTTTTATCTGCATCTACAGTACCTCTGAAAAAATATTTGGGCTTCTCGCTGTGTGCGGGACTTGTTCTATTAGTCCATCTATACTGACCTCCATCAGGTTGCAAACTGAATATATTTTTTTCTGCATCTACCTCTGAAAAAATATTTGGCCTTCTAGTAGTGTGTCGGACTTTCTCTATTAGTCCATCTATACTGACCTCCATCAGGTTGCAAATTAAAACTAATTTTTATCTGCATCGACAGTACCTCTGAAAAAATATTTGGGCTTCTAGCAGTGTGTGGGACTTGTTCTATTAGTCCATCTATACTGACCTCCATCAGGTTGCAAACTGAATATATTTTTTTCTGCATCTACCTCTGAAAAAATATTTGGCCTTCTAGTAGTGTGTCGGACTGTCTCTATTAGTCCATCTATACTGACCTCCATCAGGTTGCAAATTAAAACTAATTTTTATCTGCATCTACAGTACCTCTGAAAAAATATTTGGGCTTCTAGCAGTGTGTGGGACTTGTTCTATTAGTCCATCTATACTGACCTCCATCAGGTTGCAAACTGAATATATTTTTTTCTGCATCTACCTCTGAAAAAATATTGGGCTTCTAGCTGTGTGTGGGTCTTGTTCTATTAATCCATCTATACTGACCTCCATCAGGTTGCAAACTGAATATATTTTTTTCTGCATCTACCTCTGAAAAAATATTTGGCCTTCTAGTAGTGTGTCGGACTTTCTCTATTAGTCCATCTATACTGACCTCCATCAGGTTGCAAATTAAAACTAATTTTTATCTGCATCTACAGTACCTCTGAAAAAATATTTGGGCTTCTAGCAGTGTGTGGGACTTGTTCTATTAGTCCATCTATACTGACCTCCATCAGGTTGCAAACTGAATATAGTTTTTTCTGCATCTACCTCTGAAAAAATATTGGGCTTCTAGCTGTGTGTGGGTCTTGTTCTATTAAACCATCTATACTGACCTCCATCAGGTTGCAAACTGAATATATTTTTTTCTGCATCTACCTCTGAAAAAATATTTGGCCTTCTAGTAGTGTGTCGGACTTTCTCTATTAGTCCATCTATACTGACCTCCATCAGGTTGCAAATTAAAACTAATTTTTATCTGCATCTACAGTACCTCTGAAAAAATATTTGGGCTTCTAGCTGTGTGTGGGACTTGTTGTATTAGTCCATCTATACTGACCTCCATCAGGTTGCAAACTGAATATATTTTTTTCTGCATCTACCTCTGAAAAAATATTTGGCCTTCTAGTAGTGTGTCGAACTTTCTCTATTAGTCCATCTATACTGACCTCCATCAGGTTGCAAATTAAAAATAATTTCTATCTGCATCTACAGTACCTCTGAAAAAATATTTGGGCTTCTAGCTGTGTGCGGGACTTGTTGTATTAGTCCATCTATACTGACCTCCATCAGGTTGCAAACTGAATATATTTTTTTCTGCATCTACCTCTGAAAAAATATTTGGCCTTCTAGTAGTGTGTCGGACTTTCTCTATTAGTCCATCTATACTGACCTCCATCAGGTTGCAAATTAAAACTAATTTTTATCTGCATCTACAGTACCTCTGAAAAAATATTTGGGCTTCTAGCAGTGTGTGGGACTTGTTCTATTAGTCCATCTATACTGACCTCCATCAGGTTGCAAACTGAATATATTTTTTTCTGCATCTACCTCTGAAAAAATATTTGGCCTTCTAGTAGTGTGTCGGACATTCTCTATTAGTCCATCTATACTGACCTCCATCAGGTTGCAAATTAAAACTAATTTTTATCTGCATCTACAGTACCTCTGAAAAAATATTTGGGCTTCTAGCAGTGTGTGGGACTTGTTCTATTAGTCCATCTATACTGACCTCCATCAGGTTGCAAACTGAATATATTTTTTTCTGCATCTACCTCTGAAAAAATATTGGGCTTCTAGCTGTGTGTGGGTCTTGTTCTATTAATCCATCTATACTGACCTCCATCAGGTTGCAAACTGAATATATTTTTTTCTGCATCTACCTCTGAAAAAATATTTGGCCTTCTAGTAGTGTGTCGGACTTTCTCTATTAGTCCATCTATACTGACCTCCATCAGGTTGCAAACTGAATATAATTTTTTTCTGCATCTAGCTCTGAAAAAATATTTGGCCTTCTAGTAGTGTGTCGGACTTTCTCTATTAGTCCATCTATACTGACCTCCATCAGGTTGCAAATTAAAACTAATTTTTATCTGCATCTACAGTACCTCTGAAAAAATATTTGGGCTTCTAGCAGTGTGTGGGACTTGTTCTATTAGTCCATCTATACTGACCTCCATCAGGTTGCAAACTGAATATAGTTTTTTCTGCATCTACCTCTGAAAAAATATTGTGCTTCTAGCTGTGTGTGGGTCTTGTTCTATTAATCCATCTATACTGACCTCCATCAGGTTGCAAACTGAATATATTTTTTTCTGCATCTACCTCTGAAAAAATATTTGGCCTTCTAGTAGTGTGTCGGACTTTCTCTATTAGTCCATCTATACTGACCTCCATCAGGTTGCAAATTAAAACTAATTTTTATCTGCATCTACAGTACCTCTGAAAAAATATTTGGGCTTCTAGCAGTGTGTGGGACTTGTTCTATTAGTCCATCTATACTGACCTCCATCAGGTTGCAAACTGAATATAGTTTTTTCTGCATCTACCTCTGAAAAAATATTGGGCTTCTAGCTGTGTGTGGGTCTTGTTCTATTAATCCATCTATACTGACCTCCATCAGGTTGCAAACTGAATATATTTTTTTCTGCATCTACCTCTGAAAAAATATTTGGCCTTCTAGTAGTGTGTCGGACTTTCTCTATTAGTCCATCTATACTGACCTCCATCAGGTTGCAAATTAAATCTAATTTTTATCTGCATCTACAGTACCTCTGAAAAAATATTTGGGCTTCTAGCAGTGTGTGGGACTTGTTCTATTAGTCCATCTATACTGACCTCCATCAGGTTGCAAACTGAATATATTTTTTTCTGCATCTACCTCTGAAAAAATATTGGGCTTCTAGCTGTGTGTGGGTCTTGTTCTATTAGTCCATCTATACTGACCTCCATCAGGTTGCAAATTAAAACTAATTTTTATCTGCATCTACAGTACCTCTGAAAAAATATTTGGGCTTCTAGCTGTGTGTGGGACTTGTTGTATTAGTCCATCTATACTGACCTCCATCAGGTTGCAAACTGAATATATTTTTTTCTGCATCTACCTCTGAAAAAATATTTGGCCTTCTAGTAGTGTGTCGGACTTTCTCTATTAGTCCATCTGTACTGACCTCCATCAGGTTGCAAATTAAAAATAATTTTTATCTGCATCTACAGTACCTCTGAAAAAATACTTAGGCTTCTAGCAGTGTGTGGGGCTTGTTCTTCTAGTCCATCTATACTGACCTCCATCAGGTTGCAAACTGAATATATTTTTTTCTGCATCTACCTCTGAAAAAATATTTGGCCTTCTAGTAGTGTGTCGGACTGTCTCTATTAGTCCATCTATACTGACCTCCATCAGGTTGCAAATTAAAACTAATTTTTATCTGCATCTACAGTACCTCTGAAAAAATATTTGGGCTTCTATCAGTGTGTGGGACTTGTTCTATTAGTCCATCTATACTGACCTCCATCAGGTTGCAAACTGAATATATTTTTTTCTGCATCTACCTCTGAAAAAATATTGGGCTTCTAGCTGTGTGTGGGTCTTGTTCTATTAATCCATCTATACTGACCTCCATCAGGTTGCAAACTGAATATATTTTTTTCTGCATCTACCTCTGAAAAAATATTTGGCCTTCTAGTAGTGTGTCGGACTTTCTCTATTAGTCCATCTATACTGACCTCCATCAGGTTGCAAATTAAAACTAATTTTTATCTGCATCTACAGTACCTCTGAAAAAATATTTGGGCTTCTAGCAGTGTGTGGGACTTGTTCTATTAGTCCATCTATACTGACCTCCATCAGGTTGCAAACTCAATATAGTTTTTTCTGCATCTACCTCTGAAAAAATATTGTGCTTCTAGCTGTGTGTGGGTCTTGTTCTATTAATCCATCTATACTGACCTCCATCAGGTTGCAAACTGAATATATTTTTTTCTGCATCTACCTCTGAAAAAATATTTGGCCTTCTAGTAGTGTGTCGGACTTTCTCTATTAGTCCATCTATACTGACCTCCATCAGGTTGCAAATTAAAACTAATTTTTATCTGCATCTACAGTACCTCTGAAAAAATATTTGGGCTTCTAGCAGTGTGTGGGACTTGTTCTATTAGTCCATCTATACTGACCTCCATCAGGTTGCAAACTGAATATAGTTTTTTCTGCATCTACCTCTGAAAAAATATTGGGCTTCTAGCTGTGTGTGGGTCTTGTTCTATTAATCCATCTATACTGACCTCCATCAGGTTGAAAACTGAATATATTTTTTTCTGCATCTACCTCTGAAAAAATATTTGGCCTTCTAGTAGTGTGTCGGACTTTCTCTATTAGTCCATCTATACTGACCTCCATCAGGTTGCAAACTGAATATAATTTTTTTCTGCATCTAGCTCTGAAAAAATATTTGGCCTTCTAGTAGTGTGTCGGACTTTCTCTATTAGTCCATCTATACTGACCTCCATCAGGTTGCAAATTAAAACTAATTTTTATCTGCATCTACAGTACCTCTGAAAAAATATTTGGGCTTCTAGCTGTGTGTGGGACTTGTTGTATTAGTCCATCTATACTGACCTCCATCAGGTTGCAAACTGAATATATTTTTTTCTGCATCTACCTCTGAAAAAATATTTGGCCTTCTAGTAGTGTGTCGGACTTTCTCTATTAGTCCATCTATACTGACCTCCATCAGGTTGCAAATTAAAAATAATTTCTATCTGCATCTACAGTACCTCTGAAAAAATATTTGGGCTTCTAGCTGTGTGCGGGACTTGTTGTATTAGTCCATCTATACTGACCTCCATCAGGTTGCAAACTGAATATATTTTTTTCTGCATCTACCTCTGAAAAAATATTTGGCCTTCTAGTAGTGTGTCGGACTTTCTCTATTAGTCCATCTATACTGACCTCCATCAGGTTGCAAATTAAAACTAATTTTTATCTGCACCTACAGTACCTCTGAAAAAATATTTGGGCTTCTAGCAGTGTGTGGGACTTGTTCTATTAGTCCATCTATACTGACCTCCATCAGGTTGCAAACTGAATATAGTTTTTTCTGCATCTACCTCGGAAAAAATATTGTGCTTCTAGCTGTGTGTGGGTCTTGTTCTATTAATCCATCTATACTGACCTCCATCAGGTTGCAAATTAAAACTAATTTTTATCTGCATCTACAGTACCTCTGAAAAAATATTTGGGCTTCTAGCAGTGTGTGGGACTTGTTCTATTAGTCCATCTATACTGACCTCCATCAGGTTGCAAACTGAATATAGTTTTTTCTGCATCTACCTCTGAAAAAATATTGGGCTTCTAGCTGTGTGTGGGTCTTGTTCTATTAATCCATCTATACTGACCTCCATCAGGTTGCAAACTGAATATATTTTTTTCTGCATCTACCTCTGAAAAAATATTTGGCCTTCTAGTAGTGTGTCGGACTTTCTCTATTAGTCCATCTATACTGACCTCCATCAGGTTGCAAATTAAAACTAATTTTTATCTGCATCTACAGTACCTCTGAAAAAATATTTGGGCTTCTAGCTGTGTGTGGGACTTGTTGTATTAGTCCATCTATACTGACCTCCATCAGGTTGCAAACTGAATATATTTTTTTCTGCATCTACCTCTGAAAAAATATTTGGCCTTCTAGTAGTGTGTCGGACTTTCTCTATTAGTCCATCTATACTGACCTCCATCAGGTTGCAAATTAAAAATAATTTCTATCTGCATCTACAGTACCTCTGAAAAAATATTTGGGCTTCTAGCTGTGTGTGGGACTTGTTCTATTAGTCCATCTATACTGACCTCCATCAGGTTGCAAACTGAATATATTTTTTTCTGCATCTACCTCTGAAAAAATATTGGGCTTCTAGCTGTGTGTGGGTCTTGTTCTATTAATCCATCTATACTGACCTCCATCAGGTTGCAAACTGAATATATTTTTTCTGCATCTACCTCTGAAAAAATATTTGGCCTTCTAGTAGTGTGTCGGACTTTCTCTATTAGTCTATCTATACTGACCTCCATCAGGTTGCAAATTAAAACTAATTTTTATCTGCATCTACAGTACCTCTGAAAAAATATTTGGGCTTCTAGCAGTGTGTGGGACTTGTTCTATTACTCCATCTATACTGACCTCCATCAGGTTGCAAACTGAATATAGTTTTTTCTGCATCTACCTCTGAAAAAATATTGGGCTTCTAGCTGTGTGTGGGTCTTGTTCTATTAATCCATCTATACTGACCTCCATCAGGTTGCAAACTGAATATATTTTTTTCTGCATCTACCTCTGAAAAAATATTTGGCCTTCTAGTAGTGTGTCGGACTTTCTCTATTAGTCCATCTATACTGACCTCCATCAGGTTGCAAACTGAATATAATTTTTTTCTGCATCTAGCTCTGAAAAAATATTTGGCCTTCTAGTAGTGTGTCGGACTTTCTCTATTAGTCCATCTATACTGACCTCCATCAGGTTGCAAATTAAAACTAATTTTTATCTGCATCTACAGTACCTCTGAAAAAATATTTGGGCTTCTAGCAGTGTGTGGGACTTGTTCTATTAGTCCATCTATACTGACCTCCATCAGGTTGCAAACTGAATATAGTTTTTTCTGCATCTACCTCTGAAAAAATATTGTGCTTCTAGCTGTGTGTGGGTCTTGTTCTATTAATCCATCTATACTGACCTCCATCAGGTTGCAAACTGAATATATTTTTTTCTGCATCTACCTCTGAAAAAATATTTGGCCTTCTAGTAGTGTGTCGGACTTTCTCTATTAGTCCATCTATACTGACCTCCATCAGGTTGCAAATTAAAACTAATTTTTATCTGCATCTACAGTACCTCTGAAAAAATATTTGGGCTTCTAGCAGTGTGTGGGACTTGTTCTATTAGTCCATCTATACTGACCTCCATC
This sequence comes from Phyllobates terribilis, assembly GCF_046119375.1. Taxonomy (NCBI): domain Eukaryota; kingdom Metazoa; phylum Chordata; class Amphibia; order Anura; family Dendrobatidae; genus Phyllobates; species Phyllobates terribilis. The sequence continues at coordinate 754,117,984 of NW_027362764.1, forward strand.
AGGTTGCAAACTGAATATAGTTTTTTCTGCATCCACCTCTGAAAAAATATTGGGCTTCTAGCTGTGTGTGGGTCTTGTTCTATTAATCCATCTATACTGACCTCCATCAGGTTGCAAACTGAATATATTTTTTTCTGCATCTACCTCTGAAAAAATATTTGGCCTTCTAGTAGTGTGTCGGACTTTCTCTATTAGTCCATCTATACTGACCTCCATCAGGTTGCAAACTGAATATAATTTTTTTCTGCATCTAGCTCTGAAAAAATATTTGGCCTTCTAGTAGTGTGTCGGACTTTCTCTATTAGTCCATCTATACTGACCTCCATCAGGTTGCAAATTAAAACTAATTTTTATCTGCATCTACAGTACCTCTGAAAAAATATTTGGGCTTCTAGCTGTGTGTGGGACTTGTTGTATTAGTCCATCTATACTGACCTCCATCAGGTTGCAAACTGAATATATTTTTTTCTGCATCTACCTCTGAAAAAATATTTGGCCTTCTAGTAGTGTGTCGGACTTTCTCTATTAGTCCATCTATACTGACCTCCATCAGGTTGCAAATTAAAAATAATTTCTATCTGCATCTACAGTACCTCTGAAAAAATATTTGGGCTTCTAGCTGTGTGCGGGACTTGTTGTATTAGTCCATCTATACTGACCTCCATCAGGTTGCAAACTGAATATATTTTTTTCTGCATCTACCTCTGAAAAAATATTTGGCCTTCTAGTAGTGTGTCGGACTTTCTCTATTAGTCCATCTATACTGACCTCCATCAGGTTGCAAATTAAAACTAATTTTTATCTGCATCTACAGTACCTCTGAAAAAATATTTGGGCTTCTAGCAGTGTGTTTGACTTGTTCTATTAGTCCATCTATACTGACCTCCATCAGGTTGCAAACTGAATTTATTTTTTTCTGCATCTACCTCTGAAAAAATATTTGGCCTTCTAGTAGTGTGTCGGACTTTCTCTATTAGTCCATCTATACTGACCTCCATCAGGTTGCAAATTAAAACTAACTTTTATCTGCATCTACAGTACCTCTGAAAAAATATTTGGGCTTCTAGCAGTGTGTGGGACTTGTTCTATTAGTCCATCTATACTGACCTCCATCAGGTTGCAAACTGAATATATTTTTTTCTGCATCTACCTCTGAAAAAATATTGGGCTTCTAGCTGTGTGTGGGTCTTGTTCTATTAATCCATCTATACTGACCTCCATCAGGTTGCAAACTGAATATATTTTTTCTGCATCTACCTCTGAAAAAATATTTGGCCTTCTAGTAGTGTGTCGTACTTTCTCTATTAGTCCATCTATACTGACCTCCATCAGGTTGCAAATTAAAACTAATTTTTATCTGCATCTACAGTACCTCTGAAAAAATATTTGGGCTTCTAGCAGTGTGTGGGACTTGTTCTATTAGTCCATCTATACTGACCTCCATCAGGTTGCAAACTGAATATAGTTTTTTCTGCATCTACCTCTGAAAAAATATTGGGCTTCTAGCAGTGTGTGGGACTTGTTCTATTAATCCATCTATACTGACCTCCATCAGGTTGCAAACTGAATATATTTTTTTCTGCATCTACCTCTGAAAAAATATTTGGCCTTCTAGTAGTGTGTCGGACTTTCTCTATTAGTCCATCTATACTGACCTCCATCAGGTTGCAAACTGAATATAATTTTTTTCTGCGTCTAGCTCTGAAAAAATATTTGGCCTTCTAGTAGTGTGTCGGACTTTCTCTATTAGTCCATCTATACTGACCTCCATCAGGTTGCAAATTAAAACTAATTTTTGTCTGCATCTACAGTACATCTGAAAAAATATTTGGGCTTCTAGCAGTGTGTGGGACTTGTTCTATTAGTCCATCTATACTGACCTCCATCAGGTTGCAAACTGAATATAGTTTTTTCTGCATCTACCTCTGAAAAAATATTGGGCTTCTAGCTGTGTGTGGGTCTTAAAAAATATGTAATAAGACTCAAATACCTGATTGGAGCGACAACTTTAGTTTTTTGTCAGGGCAGGAACAGGTTGGCTCTGAGGACGACGGGTGTGATAACGCACAGGGTGATGATGATGAGGTCGGAGATCCCACTTACTGTCAACCCACAGTCAGCCAAGAGATGAGGTCAGCAGAGGAGGTGGAGGAAGATGCTAGTGACGACGATTTCAGGTTGCGCCTTCCTGGACAGAGACGTAGTACTGGAAGCACGTCAACAACTGCATCCTCAAACACAACTCTGCCTCTCACCACAAGTCGTGGTGGCTCTTCAGGTCGCATGGGTGCTAAGCCTTGCATAGCCTGGACATTTTTTCAGATCGATAAAGATGACCCAACTCGTGTTATCTGTAACATTTGTCAGCAAAAGCTAAGTAGAGGCCAAAAAATACATAGTTTGAGTACTTCATGCATGAACCGGCACATGGACATGAAGCATAAGTTGCAGTGGGAAGCTCAGTGTGCTACAATGCGGCCTAGCCGGCCGGACCAACCACCGTGTGCCATATCTTGTGCATCCGCGGCCTCTTCATCCTCTGTGACTGGGGGGACAGCAGTCACACCTGTTTTGGGGCGCAGACCTGCCACCTCTTTACCCGCAACAGCCAGCGTGATTGGCAGGTCATCATTTTCTTTGGAGGTGGTAACACCAGCTGGTGTTGAGCGCTGTCCGACATCGATAGCACCACCTTTGGATGAAGGCAACCTAACATGTCCGCCTGCATCTTCCTCACAGACCGGCAGTTTGCCGGGGACACCCTTATCAACCCCGTCTAAGCACAATAGCCAGCCCTCGGTCCCTCAGATGTGGACAAGTAAAAGACCATTTCCTCCTAGCCATGAGAAAGCTAAGAGGTTGAATTTCACCATCTGAAAGCTCTTGGCTACAGAAATGCTGCCTTTCCGCCTGGTGGATACAGAGGATTTTCGAGACCTTATGTCCGTCGCAGTGCCCCAGTACCAGATGCCCAGTCGGCACTACTTCTCAAAGAAAGGTGTGCCTGCGCTCCACCAGCATGTCGCACACAACATCACCGCTTCTTTGAGAAACTCTGTGTGTGACAGGGTGCATTTCACCACAGACACTTGGACGAGTAGGCATGGACAGGGGCGTTACATGTCGCTGACTGGGCACTGGGTAACTATGGTGACAGCAGGACAAGGGGCTCCTGTCCAAGTCTTGCCGTCCCCACGAGTTGTGCGTCAATCCTCTTTATGTCAAAGTTCCACCACTGCTTCTGCCTCCTCAACCTCCTCTCGGTCTTCCACCTGCACCCAAAGCCTGTCTGGTCATGCCACAAGCTTTCTAACTGCGCAGAAGGGATCCTGCACACCTCCTTACTATGCTGGCAGTAGGGCTCAACGTCATCAGGCGGTTTTTACATTGAAATGTCTGGGAAATGTGAGTCACACAGCTGAGGAGTTGTGGTCAGCTCTGGAGAACCAATTTCATGAATGGTTGTCTCCACTGGACCTGAAACCAGGGAAGGCCGTGTGCGACAATGCTGCAAACCTGGGTGCGGCCCTTCGCCGGGGCAATGTCACACACGTGCCTTGTATGGCTCACGTGTTGAACCTGGTTGTCCAGCAATTTTTAGCCCACTATCCCAGACTAGATGGCCTTCTGCAGAGGGCACGGTCGCTGTGTGCTCACTTCCGCCGTTCGCATCCCGCAGCTCAGCGACTTACATCTCTACAGAAGTCGTTGGGCCTGCCACTTCACTGGCTAAAATGCGATGTGCCTACCCGGTGGAATTCAACTCTGCACATGTTGCAGCGACTGTGGCAGCACCGACAAGCCCTGGTGCAATACGTTCTGACGTATAGCCTGGGCCAACGAGATTCAGAGGTGGGGCAAATCACGCTGGAGGAGTGGTCTCAGATCAGGGACCTATGCACCCTTCTGCACAGTTTTGAAATGGCGACGAAGGTGTTTAGTGCTGACGATGCCATTATCAGCATGACTATTCCGGTGATTTACATGCTGGAGCACATGTTAAACAGAATTCGGAGTCAGGTGGTGGCACAAGAGGAGGTGGAGGAAGTAGAGGAGGAGGAGTTGTATGCGGAAGGGCTAACATCTGCAAGGTCCAGAAGGTCGGCAGCACCAAGGCGGCAGGCATGTGAGGGTGGGGGAGATGGTTTTACCAGGGCGCATGGTAGCAGCCAAACTAGTGAGGAAGGTGCAGTAGCCCAGGAAGAAGTGGAGGACGAACTGATGGAAGACTCATCAGATGAGGGAGACCTTGATCACATTTCTGTTGTGCGAGGTTGGGGGGAGAGGACAGAGGAAGGAAGCATGATTGTTACCTCGCCACCAACACAACAGGGACTTGGTGCTCCTGGATGCGCAACACACATGAGTGCCTTCTTGCTGCACTACCTGCAACATGACCCTCGAATTGTGAGAATTAGAAATAATCCTGACTACTGGGTTGCCACACTGTTAGATCCCCGGTACAAAAGTAAATTTGCAGAAATTATTCCTGCCATAGAAAGGGATGCACGCATGCAGGAGTATCAGCAGAGACTGTTGCAGAATCTTACATGTGCTTTTCCACAAAATACCAGTGGTGCACGTAGTGAATCTCACAGTTCCAACTTGCCAACCGTGGGACCGTCAAGTGTTCAGCACTCAAACCGTAACAGAACCACAGTATCTGCTGGTAACATCAATTTTGCGGAATCATTTCACCACTTTTTTAGCCCATCCTTTGCAAGGCCACAGGAGACAAGAAGTCTGACACATAGTCAACGCCTAGAGACGATGGTACAGGAGTATCTCCAAGTAAACATTGAAGCCACGACTGTGTCACTGGACCCTTGCTCTTTTTGGGCTTCCAATCTGGATAAATGGCCGGAGCTAGCCACTTACGCCTTGGAGATCTTGTCATGCCCCGCAGCCAGCGTTCTGTCTGAACGTGTGTTCAGCGCTGCTGGTGGTGTGCTGACAGATAAGCGCACGCGGCTCTCCACTGATAATGTAGACAGACTCACGTTCATAAAGATGAACAAATCATGGATCCGAAACGACTTTTCTACCCCTGTGTCATCCTGGGGAGAGTAAAAGCTTGATGATTGGTTAAAATCACCCTACCAAACGTTTTAAGCTTTCAAATTACTAATCATGTTTATCTGTATCTTGACTGGAAAATAATTTGGGCTTTGTAGCAGTGTGCAGCACTGATCCTATTAGGCCATCTATAATAAGCTTCACCAGATTTAAAATTAAAAATAATTTTTAGCTGCATCTAGCCCGGAAAATAATTTTGGGGCTCCGAGATGCGCAAGACACATAAGTGCCTTCTTGCTGCACTACCTGCAGCATGACCCTCATATTGTCAGAATTCGAAGTAATCATGACTACTGGGTTGCCACACTCTTAGATCCCCCAAACTTTTCGATCAACCTTTTCATTTTAATAAAGACCAAAAAAATGGTCATTTTTGAAATTATAAGCATTAGCAGGTTGTTAGAAACTGAAATCAAACAGTTTTCAACTCAAAACTTTATTCTAGGTGATGTTACATTTTCACATAGGACCCCTTGTTCGAAAGGAGCTTCTGAACTCTCTCGTCCATTGAATTTGTCAGGTTTTGGATGGTTTCTGCTTCAATTGTTTTGCATGAGGACAGAATACCCTCCCAGAGCTGTTGCTTAGATGTGAACTGCCTCCCGCCATCATAGACACTCCTTTTAATGATGCTCCAAAGGTTCTGAATGGGGTAGAGGTCAGGGGAGCATGGGGGTCACACCATAAGTTTGTCCCCTTTTATGCCCATATCAGCCAGAGATGCAGATGTTTTATGTGCAGCATGAGATGGTGCATTATCATGCAGAAAAATGATCTTGCTGTGAAATACACGGTTCTTCTTCTTGAACCATGGCAGGAAGTGCTGTTTGAGAAAATCCACATACATTATGGAGTTCATCTTTAGCGCCTTCAGGGATCCTAAAGGGGCCGACAATCTCTCTCCCCATGATTCCAGCCCAAAACATTACTCCACCTCCTCCTTGTTGGTGCTGTAGCCGTGTTTGCGTGGGGTGTCCATCAACCAGCCATCCTCCACTCCATCCATCTGGACCATCGAGCGCTGCACGGCACTCATCCGTGAACAAAACAGTTTTGAAATCAGTCTTCATGTAATGTTTGGCCCACTGGAGCCGTTTCTGCTTGTGTGAAGTGGATAGAGGAGGTCGACAGGATGGCGTATGCACAGCTGCAAACCTCTGAAGGACCCTGCATCTTGTTGTTCGGGGGACGTTGGAGGCACAAGCAGCTTCAAAAACTTGTCTGCTGCTATGACAAGGCTTTTTTGCCGCTGCTCTTTCAACCTGACGTAATTGCCTGTAGGAAAGAGTCCTCAATTTGCCCTTATCAGCACGCACACGTGTGTACTGTGAATCAGCTACATACTTCTTGATTGCCAAGACACTTCATCCTGATCATCGCACAATGTTGATTGTAGTCATGCCTTGACCTAAACACTCCACAATTTGTTGCTTCTCAGCAGCCGACACATCCTTTTTCTTTCCCATTTTGGCAGAAAATGTAGGCTGCTTAATAATGTGAGAGAGCCTTCTTAAGTAGTCTTGCCTTTCATTGGACACACCTGCCAAACTAATTAGCACAGGTGTCTGCAATTGCTTACAGTGATATAAAGAGCCCTGACACACATCACCATCAATGAGTTTAACTGACAAACAAACAAATTCTTCCCTTATCACTCCTAAACACTTTTTGCATAATAATTTGGAACGCGGTGTACATGTGCTTTTCCACAAAACACCAGTGGTTCACGTAGTGAATCTTACAGTTCTAACTTGCCAACCGTGGTCTGTATGGAATTGTTCAATAAAGGGCCCAAAATTAAGATAACATAGATGGGAGAGGTCTCTATGAATAGGAATTCCTAAGTATTTGATACCCTGTGAGGGCCAGGCAAAGGGAAAGTTGGACTGGATGGAATCCTATATGGATTTGGGGAGGGAGACATCGAGGGCCTCAGACTTCGCTGCATTGATTTTAAAATTTTACCATGTAACAAAGTGATCTATTTCAGCCATAACAGCATGGATGGATATATGTGATTGAGTGATATATACTAGGACATCATCAGCAAATAGAGAGCACTTGTACTCGGTGCCTCCCACCTCAATCCACCTAATATTGGGGTTATGGCGAATTGATGAGAGCAGGTGGTCCGTCACTAGGATGTATAAGAGAGGGGACAGAGGACATCCCTGCCTTGTCCCATTGGTGATTGTGAAAGGTGATGAAAATGTTCTGACGCACCCCCTGGGCCTTGGGACACCCGGAGCCGGACCCTTTTTGGTGGATGCTGGTGGTTGTAGTCTTCGTGGCGGCGACCCGGTTCCGTGGCTCAGGGCGGTCAAACCAGTGGCGGAACTATTTATGTGGTTTTGATGTTTAAATGTCCGACTACGCCACCCGTGGATTGCGGTCAGAGTGAACCGCCGCTACAGGGCAGACCACTGAGGCTGGTGTTGTGGGTGCAGCAGAGCGTAGCATAACTCCCCACGGGAGGAGTATAGCCTCAGGGCAGTGTATGCGGAGGATGGGGGTGATGGTGCAGGGCAGCAGCAGTAACGACACGGAGTCAGTGATGCAGTCCAGGGCCTTTACTCACAGTTCTTATTATCCAGACCACGTCTGCAGGTAACGGCTGCCCACGTCGTACTGTGCTCACCAGGTGAGGGGCTCAGACAACTCCCAGATAACTTTGGAGCACTTCACAGGACCCCCTTTGTGTGTCCTTTGTCTGGCCTTTCTTACCAACACTTCTGTCCGGCTGCCTCGGGCCTCCTCTTGGTAAACTTGGCGCCAGTTTCCCTGACCCTATGTGGTGCCTTCCTTGCGGGTGTAGCGAGGGGCTGCGCCACATAAAATGTCAGAGCCTCCGGTTTCTAGCTGAGGGTCGTTTCCTGCCTCCACTAGTTCGGGGACCGGTCTCCCCCTTTGGCCTGACCCCTCCACGCAGGTGGATTCGGGCGTGCGGTGGCGACTCGCCCGTCCGCACCCCTGGGATCCCTTCATTCCTCGTTCCTGGAGCCTTCTCCGCTCCTCTTCCTTCCTTCTCCCTCTTCCAGGCCTGGGCCTCTGTTACTAGGCCCGCCTCCGGAGCAGAGCTCATGCAGAGCCCCTGCTCCCTGCCACTTCTGCTCAGACTTCTCTGCACTGAACTAAGATGGTGCCCACCTTTTATACTCCCTTCTCAATGCACCCAGGAACTGCCTCCTCCCTGCTCCTGCACTACAGGGTTCCCCTTCCTCAGTGTTCCCTCCCCCCACTCCAGCCAGGGACAGGGACTGTCGTGCCCATCTCAGGGGCATATTGGTCGCCCTGCCCCACGGCAATGTGGTGTAATGCATGCAGGTGTCGGGTCCTGATCCACACTCCATCCTTACCTGAGAGTGAGATATCACACCTCTGGGTGAGGTGCAATACGTCTGTAGCAACCGAGCCCTCAGGGTGCTACAGTTTCATTTATCTTCAGCCTAGGTGACGTATTGCGATACAGGGCCGTGATTTTGGCTATAAAAGGGTCCCCTAGACCCCTACCCCAAGCTTTTTAAGAGAATCATATATGGCGTGCCAGGAGACTCTATGGAATGCTTTCTCAGCATCCAACGAGAGTATCTAATTACAAATTTTTAACTGCATCTAGCCCAGGAAATACTTTGTGCCTAGTAGCAGTGTCTGCTAGTCAGCGGATTATCCCGGCTGTTAAGCAAGCTACACCACCTGTAGTTTAGACACTTAATTTTTTCAAAGGAAATGCTTCGGGACCACGGGATACTTAGTGAAGAGCATCAGGAGGCACCCCAAGGCATAGGGGCTGGGACTGGCAGTAGGATGCCTTGCGGTGGACAGCCGAGCTCGATCCTTATAAAAGCTTTTTAACTGCAGCAGCTTTAGTGGACGCTACTGGAGCTGGAATTACGCGGCTGCTGGCATGAGACTTGCCCTCCAATAGATCCTTGTAAATGGATTTAAAGTGTATTCATTCAAATTAGAGAGACAATTTAAATTAAAAAGCTTAGAGCTGCCTCCACCACAGGGGGGCTCGCTCGACCCACCAGCGGACAGGCACCAGTATTGGGAGAGGGGGGCTGGCCATCAGGGTTCACCGTGGCTCTGGCACAAACCCGGCGACACGGAGGTGGCACGGGCAGGAGCGGACTGGCCGTGTCGGCTTCTCACTTTTTGGATTTTAGAAGGGCATGACATGCCTATATCTGTGTCTCCCCCTCCTTTTACTCCTCCACCTCTTTTATTTTCGCATGACTATATGTACTTGTCACTTTTCCATGTGTTAGTTGTGTCTTCTGAGCAGTTTGTCAGCTTTTGGACACCTTTGAAGGTGTTTTCTATGTGTTTCTATGTGTTTTTGTTTGCCTGCCATTGGTTTTAACGGTGTTCGAAGGTGTTCGACGAACAGTTCGACGAACAGTTCGGCGAACACACGGGTGTTCGACGAACCGAACCGAACTCGAACACTACGGGGGTGGCTCAACACTAGTAAAGAGTTCAACATGTTTTGGTTAGATGTTGATGTTAAACACCCTCATGAGTCAACAATGTGCTGGCAATATCTTCAGCAGCACCTTCTTCTCTTGGGCAATTTTTGTGTCATTTTCTATGCAGCTCAGCAAATAGGTACAGTGTTATTCACTTCTTTTGACATCAATGTCCTATGGTAGCTTGTGAGGTACTTTACATACCCTTAAGCCTACTTCTAATAATTATGCCATTACAGTCCCTGACACACAGGCACCAGTCTCCTAGCCGTCTATTGCAATGCACTCTGCTTTACAATCCGGCATCAGCCTATAGATTCCTCTCTTGTGCATCTCCTTATTCCCATTGTCCAGCTAATCTTTTCTGCAGTCTTCACAGTCAGAAATAAGTCTCTATGCTTCGCTCTTCTGTGCCAATTCTTAGCTTTCTAATGATGGTACTCTCAAGCAGGTGGACTGGACAAATGACACATTCAGCTGTACACGTTGGAGTCCTTATCATATTTCATACTGGATCTTGCTAAATCCTGAGTCCTTACCTTCTTACCTCAGATGCAGTGAGCTGCTTGGTCACACTAAGGGTGCACCAAGCGTTATTGCTTGGTTTGAACAGTCATTTTGTGCTGACAGACTTACTTGAAGGAGTGAGTCAGTCACCCAAAGGGATATGATCCAGTACTTCATGTACTATGGAGCAAGGGAAGAGCAAGGGCAGGGTCAGCCTGGCCAACCAGTAGACCTTTGGCTCTATTTCTTGAAGGCTGATCCACAAATAGTCTGTTTGATCCTTTTGATGATATGTCCTGTACAGTATGTTGGAAGGCACTCGGAAGAGTTTTTTTGGTGGGGCACAATCTACTCTAACACTACAGAGGTGGAACTATAAAAATAATTTTTAGAAACAGGTAGCCTCAAAGGTCAAGTAGCGCATTGCTGGCACCATGGCTCCAATCACTGAGCGTTAATGCTAACAGTGCAGCACGTCCTTGTAACTGCCATAATGGCTGGTAGTAAAGGGGCCGTGAGAGCATTGGCGCAGGCATGGAAAGAAGAGGTGAGTAATCTTTTTTGTTGTTTGTTTGTTGTTTTATAACATTTGCTGATGTTTTTATACATTTTTTTAAACTTTAGGCCTTGTTCCCACATGGCATAAATACTGCATTTTTGTCAGCTGTAGTTTTTGTGCAGAAAATCTACTGCATTTAACAGTTCAAGCAAATTAGGCTACGTTCCCACGATCAGGAATAGCATCTTCGCAACAGAAATTGATGTGCTGCGGCTCCTAAAGCCGTGCCGCCGATGAGTTTACGCTGCGGCAAATAGAAGCACAGTGAGCGTGGGATTTCTACAAATCCCATCCACTTTGTTTCTAGTGTACAACGCAGCGGCTTGGACGCAGCGCAGGTGAGCTGCGTCCAAACCGTTGATACTCCGGATGGTGGGCACATACCCTTAGATGTGGTTTCATGAAAATCTCCTGCCCAATGTGCATATTTTGCTTTGTGCTGCATTTTTATCCCCATAGGTCATGAATCTCATACTACATTTTTTTCTCAGCTGTGGTTTTTTGCAGAAAATCTGCTGCGTTTAAGGCTATGTTCACATATCATGGTTTTTTCAGCGTTATTTCATGCACTGTTTTTTTATGCAAATTTTCAGCTGCGTTTCACAGTACCAGCAAAGTCTATGAGATTCCAAAAATCTCATACACACATCATGGTTTTCTTTTGTTCAGGATTTTGTGCTATGCGTGTTTTTTTGCAAAATAGAGCATGTCACTTCTTTCAGCGTTTTTTCAGCATTTTTTCACCCATTGGAAGTAATGGGTGGTGAAAAAAACACTGAAAGAGTGCACTAATAAAGCAGGTGTCAGATTTTTCAGCGTTTTTTGTGCCAAAACCAGAATGAGATTTTTTTTTTTCACTGAACTTTATGTACATGCATTAAAGAGACAAAAGGACAGTGAAAAAAATGCTGAAAAAAATGCACCAAAAAGCAAGCAATAAAAATCCTGAACAACCTCCTGGCAAGAGATCAGGTTTGGCTGTGTTTTTGCTGCAGAAAAACAAAATGCTAAAAAAGCCATGATGTGTGAACATAGCCTAAGGCCAAGTTCCCATGATGATTTTTTTTACACTGCATATTTTAGAAAAAATGCAAGTAAACTATTTTACTTAATGGGTGCAGAAATGGTGCAGAAGATCTGCAACATCAAAAACTCACCAAAAACTCATTGTGGGAACGTAGCCTAACTATCCAAGCAAAGTGGATGTGGATTTCATGAAAATTCCTGTGCGTTTAAAGATGCTGTTAGGACTGTACTTTTTTTGTGGGTTTCTATAAGCCATATTCACACATAGTGTAAATGCTGCAATTTTATCTACATGTTTGAAGCAGGTGTCTGCACTAAAATATGCAGTAATAATCTTCTCTAATTATTGTGCTTTTAATGCATATTTTGCGTATTTCTCTTTTCTTTGGTGTAGATGTAAACCAGAGTTTTAACTTGCTATTTTTAGTACAGAAAATCTTTGATTTTACCCTTAAAACCGCAAATGCATTTTTTTTACATGCAATTTTTTTAAGCTCCCCATAGAAGCCTATAGACAAAAAAATGCAATAAAAATCGCACAGTTCAACATCGTCTTTAAATGCATAGTCTTTAATATCATATCCACTTTGCTTGGCTAGTTAAACACATTTTTTTTTTAACTAAAAACGCAGAAAAAAAAAATGCAACATATACACTACGTGGAAACAAGGCTATAGACTTCTATAGGGAGCCTGAAAAACACATGTAAAAAATGAAGTTCCTTTTTTTTAATTGCATGAATGGTACTTCGATTGAAGACGTCCCCCATAATTTTCATAACCAGCTGAGTGAAAGCAGATGGCTGAGGGCTGATGTTAATATTCTGGGAATGGGCCAATAACCATAAAGATTCCTAAGCTATTAATATCACCTCACAGCTGTTTGCTTAGCCTTTACTGGTTATTATAGGGGAGACCCCCCCAAAAAAATGACGTGGGGTCCCCCTATAATCAATAACCAGCAAAGGCTAAACAAACAGCTGTGGTCTGATATTAATAGCCTAGGAAAGGGCCATGGTTATTGGCCCCCTCCAAGACAGAAACATCAGCTCTCAGCCAACCCAGACATTGCGCATCCATTAGATGCACCAATTCTGGCACTTAGCCTCACTCTTCCTCTTGCCCTGGTGCGGTGGCAAGTGGAGTAATAGTTGTGAGGTTGATGTCAGCTTTGTAATGTCAGCTGACATCAAGTCCACAGGTTAGTGGACTTGACCCCATAGTGATATTATAATAAAGACACAGCCAGAATAAAGTATTTTATTTGAAATAAAAATCCCCACCCTATTTTACCCATTTATTGTAAAAAAATAAAAATTAAAAAGCAAACTTATACTCACCTGTCCGATGAGAAGATACTCCACTGAAGCCCATGTCCCCTGTAAAAGACAAAAAATAATAAACCACCATATCCTTCACCTATCCAACGGGAAGATTTGAAGATGCCATCTGGAACAGACTGATACAGGAGTGTGAGAACGCTCCTGCAGTGCGTTGCGCTGCCGTGAAAAAGAACACTGGAGTTCATAGCTCCTGAACCCTGGTCACCTTATTTATGGCACCGCTGGCTGCGAGAGAACTTTCTACGGCGGTGGCGTAAGTAAAGTGACCATGGTTCATCAGCTATGAACTCTGGTAACCTTTCTCAAAGCACCGCTACACACTGTAGAAGCGTTCTCCTCCTGTGTCAGTGTAAGCAGGCTGGCGTGAATAGCGGTCGCATCACTGATGTGTCCACTTTCCAAATCATCCGGATCATCGTGGGACATGCCCATTAATTGACTATCGTCGGACAGATGAGGAATGTGATGGTTTATTATTTTTATGTCCTTTACAGGGGACATGAGCTTCAGTGGATTATCTTCTCATCGGACAGATGAGGAATATGTTTTTTTTTTGTCTTTTACAAGGAAAATGGGCTTCAATGGATTAGGCGTAAAGGTGAGTATAACATTTATTTTTATTTCAAATAAATTAGATTTTGGCTTTATTTCAATTAAAGGACTTAATTCCTGCTATGAATTATTACAATTTGACTGTGGAGTTAGTAATTGGGGCATTTTATAGACACCTGTCCATTACTAATCCCTGGGATTGATGTCAGTGGCCATAAAACAGCTGATATCAACCCTAAACCTATTACCCCACTTGCCACTGCACGAGGGCAAGTGAGAAGAGGGGACTAGGTGCCAGAATTGGTGCATTTAATAAATGCGCCTTTTCTGGGGCGGCTGCGGGATTCAATTTTTATGCTGGGGAGGGCCAATATCCATGGCCCCTTCCAAGTCTGAGAATACCTGCCCCCAGCTGTCTGCTTTACCTTGGCTGGTTGTCAAAAATGAGTAGGACCCCATGTAGTTTTTTTAAATTATTTAAATAATTGAAAAATACAGTCTGGGGAGTTAGACCCCTTTATTTTTGATAAGCAGCCAATATAAAGCTGACAGCTGGGGGTTGCAGCCCGCAGCTATCAGCTTTACCTGCGCTGGTTATCAAAAATATAGGGGAACCCACAATATATTTTTTTAAATTATTTATTTATTGCACAGGTGCCAGCTGGTGAATACCCTCAGCTAGAGCAGGCGTACGCTGATGAAAGTTGTACTCTCATTAGCCGACAGTGCCTGTGACCGATGGTAACCTTTTTACTGCCGGTCACACCTGCTGGATCATGCTGTCATCTGTATGACAGCATGGGAACCGCAGCACTCTGACCGATCTTACCACCGATTAGAGCCCATGTTTCCCACGCTGTCAAGCAGATGACAGCGTGTGACACCATGCATGTTTGGGCCTCCATTCATCTCAATCAGGTCCGGGTTCAGGTTTGAGTCCGGGTACCCGAACCAAACTTTTTTTTAGATGTTTGGCCGAGCCTGCTGGACCTGAACATCCACGGGTTCACCCATCACTAGCGAGCAGACATCCAAAAGGGCACATCAATCCAAAAGGTTAAAATGGTAACACATTTTTAAGTGCAAACTCAAACTATTTCTATACTAGAAAAAAAGAATGTATAAAAAACACTATTTCAAGACTCCACCAAAAATGAATATATTAATGGGGAAGACACACCAAAAAAAAAAAAGGCAGCAAAAAGGCAATAACCATTGTAACTACTTATTTTAGTGTGAACAACTGCAAAAAACAAGCAGATAAAAAAACTGCAGAAATAACATTGTATTTATGCTACTTGAGAACAAGTCTGTAGGTTTCTATGAGAGCCTGAAAAAATGCCTATAAAAAATGCAAGTGAGTATTGAAGTGCAGGACTTTTGTGCAAAAAAAAAAATGCATTAAAAAATTGTCAAAAATTGAAAGGAAAAAAGGGAATTCCAGCATCCGAATCTTCTGTAAAAACATTCTTTATTATAAAAGTAGCAAATTCAGTACTGACAATTACTAGCAAACTTGTTTCAGAATGCTGTCTTTAATCATAGCATAATAATGACAGCAGACTGAAACGCATTTGATAGTAAATGTTGGTACTGGATTTGCCACTTTTTAAATTATTTTTCAGTATTTATTTTACTCACTTAGATACATAACACCATTAACTTCATAACACTTTAAAGACATCACCATTGTCCCCATTGGGGCTCATAATCTACATTCCCTATCAGTATGGTGTGTGGGAGAAAACCCACGCAAACACATGGAGAACATACAAACTCCTTGTAGATGTTGTCCTTGGTGGGATTTGAACCCAGGACCCCCAGCGCTGCAAAGCTGTAGTGCTAACCACTGAGCCACCGTGCTGTCCAATAAAGATTTGGTTCCTGAAATTCCCTTCTTTCCTTTCTATTGCATCCTGCGGCACCCCAAGTTTCTCGGCATTGTTTCTTCATAGATGGATGAGCTGACTTTTTTTAAAATATTTTTGCTGTATGCAACAAAAACATATAAAAAAGTGGAAAACGCATAAATAAAAAACATAAGAAAATGCAAAAATCAGAGCAGATTGCTATTATGTATTTTGTGAATGGGTTAATGTGGAAATGAAAATTTCCGATGAATACGGTAAATCACATCTCCGGCCCGTTCTTCTGCAATCGTTGTCTAGAAATAATGCAAATGGAGCGGCCTGGCAGTGACATTGTGGATAAAGATAAAGCATTGCCCTATAATTCTGTTATAAGGCGTTTCTTCTTTACTCGCTGACTTTCCGAGGTTGAATTATCCAAGTTAACGCTCAATAATTCAGCTCCGCCGATCTCAGCCCTTTGTAATCTACTCCGGTCTGCTGTATATTTATTCATATTCACACCCCCTATAGGACAGCAATAATAATAATACCGTACAGCTAATCCCAGGGAGAAAGGCAGAAAAGCAAATATTTGCGCACAGTAAATCCCTCCATATTTGCCTGAGTGTTGGGTGTTTTCACCTGTTTGGGATCATCACCTTCAACTGGAATCGTTTTTCTTTTCTTTCTGAGAGGGCAACACAGAAAAGAAACAGCCAAAGTGTATATACATTATGTGTAGTGTCACATGTACACCAGAAGTCAAGTCACAGTAATGTCACGGGTGTGTCAGAAGTGACAGACAGTGACCCTGCAGTTGATTGCAGGAGAACTCTTTGTTTGGCATTACGGACAGCTTCTTAGAAGCTGTATCTCTAGGACCCAGCGGCTACCTTCCTCTGGCTAATTAACACCCTGGCCTGGGTGTATAAAACCTGCTATGTTCGAGAGGGAGGTGCCGGCGATATTCATTCCTACTTGTGAAGGCTTTAGCAAGAGCAGTACTTCTTCCTCTCTGGAGCTTGAGGACATGTGCGCATTTGTTTGGAGTCTACTAAAGCTAAGCAATCTTCCCTTGTTTGTCCCCCCTTGTTGTCTTTAGTGTTCAGTGGCGATCGACTAGTGCTCATCCCCTCTCTTCCCTAGCCTGAGCCTAACGCCAGGGAAAGACAGGGCAAGGTACGTGTGCTGTGATTGGGGAAGATTCAATATAGGGATGTTAGTGGAGACAGGATGAGCCTAGGAGATCTCCACTCCCCCTTTCCCTAGAGTCTGGGCTCCCTTTCTCTCTCCCCTTTGTGCTGCACTTAGTCTTTCCTACACCTTGTGTGACAAGTAAGCTTTACTTGCTTTACAATGCACTGCCTCTCCATGCTGCACAGACTTGTCGTCCAGAGTGCTGCAACAGAGGAGCATTAGAAAAAAGGAGCTGCAGTTGGTTAGGGGGCTTTTCTTAGCCTGATTACGGTATTACACCAGTGTGACATCTCAGGAGGATCTTGACCTCCCACATTCCTGAAAATATTAGTTTAAAGGGATTCTGTCAACAGGTTTTTGCTTTTTAATCTGAGAGTAGCATAGTGTTGGGGCAGATACCCTGATTCCAGGGATGTGTCACTTGCTCAGCAGCTTGCTGTAGTTTAAAAACAATCAGTGCTTTATTAGCAGGACTGGGTGTCACATGCACAACAGTCCAGCTAATCTATATAACCCTCCTCCACCACTGATTGGTGGCCTGTTGGGTGTGGGAGGGGTTATAAAGTACTCAGCATTCTTACCACTGCCACATCTACAGCAGAGAAAACAGGGATTCTAACAAAACTGCACCAAGCAGCCCAGTAAGTGACACATCGCTGGAAACAGGGTCTCTGCCCCCACATCCTGCTGACAGATTCCCTTTAAGGCTTCGTTGATTACAAAGAGTATTTTTATACATTGAAAAATTTAAAGTGGACCAATCACCAAGTCAAAAATGTCCAGATTTTGTTCTTATTTTATTCCCGCTGCTCCCCTGACTTTTCCGGGTTTTGTTTTTTATAAATCCAGAATACGGTTCCAGAGATATAGGCTTTTTTATTTAGTGCTAATTTTTGTGGTCTTTATTAAGGGGGTGTGGCTCACAGGATAAATATGCAAATCAACCTAAAGACACACCCCTGAGTATCCTGTGGGCCATGCCCATTTGGTAAAAAGAAAAATAGCACTTAATAAAAAGGCCCATATCTCTGAAACTGTATGATCGATTAAGAAACAACAAAAAGCGGAAAACTCAGGGGAGCAACGGGAATAAAATAATAGAAATAAAACTAGGCACTTTTTTTTGGTCCCATGTTTCAGCCTGAGTGAGTAGCTAGAAGAATGAAGTTGACGTTGTTGGTCCATTCATTTTATCTGGAGCTGTGCAATGCCTCATTTATCCTGCGGGGGTGCTGTTGAGAAATTAAACACTATTTGCTGAGTTCTGATCACTGGAGATTATCCTAAACTGACAACCCCTTTAAATGCCAGCCCAATGAGGTGCGATATGATTGGAATTTTTCCGAATATTGAATATTCTCAATATCTTTTGTTCTAAAGCATCCGGATATTTCCTGTCCTAAACCTCAAGGGGACAGGAGCATAAAAATATGAGCAAATATTTCTGTAAAGCAATAAATAATAGTGATTTAATTGAGGCTTTCTGAGTTTACGGTGGATAAGGCCGCGTGACGGGTAATGCAATATAATATTCCCCGCAGGCCCAGCATGTGAAATATGTCATATCTGTCAGGCTGACACACAGGGACTTCTGTATCTCACACAAAGCTTCAAAGCTGGGATTCTGTTTCTTGGAAATTGCGCAGCTTGTTCTTCTACATGACAAGCAGCAACAACTGGATTCGGAGGATTAGTTTCTTTCCTTCCTAGAATATTAGGCAATGAGGCTTTCTGTATATTTCATATGATCCCAGAGGTTGCACAGAGCAGATACAGAACTTCTTACTTTCTGGCTAATCTATTAGTTTTAAAATGTAAAAAAAAAGGAAAAAAAATGACAATTAAATAAATAATGTATTAAAACTGAAAAAAAAATACAAAAATGACTGTAATTTATTCTCTTTTTTTAAAGATTATTGTATTAAACCATTGCTTACAACCCCTGGCAAAAATTATGGAATCATCGGGCTCGGAGGATGTTCATTCAGTTGTTCAATGTCGTTGAAAAACAGCAGATCACAGACCTGGCACAAAACTAAAGTCATTTCAAATGGCAACTTTAGGGCTTTAAGAAACACTAAAAGAAATCAAGATTAAAAATGTGGTACTCAGTAAGGGTAATTTTTTTCAGACCAAGCAGAGGGAAAAAATTATGGAATCACTGAATTCTGAGGAAAAAATTATGGAATCATGAAAAACAAACACACAAAAGATCACTCCAATACATCACTAGTATTTTGTTGCACCACCTCTGGCTTTAATAACAGCTTGCAGTCTCTGAGGCATGGACTTAATGAGTGACAAACAGTACTCTTCATCAATCTGGCTCCAACTTTCTCTGATTGCTGTTGCCAGATCAGCTTTGCAGGTTGGAGCCTTGTCATGGACCATTTTCTTCAACTTCCACCAAAGATTTTCAATTGGATTGAGATCCGGACTATTTGCAGGTCATGACATTGACCTTATGTGTCTTCTTTCAAGGAATGTTTTCACAGTTTTTGCTCTATGGCAGGATGCATTATCATCTTGAAAAATGATATCATCATCCACAAACATCCTTTGAAGGGATAAGAAAACTGTCCAAAATATCAATGTAAACTTGGGCATTTATTGAAGATGTAATGACAGCCATCTCCCCAGTGCCTTTACCTGACATGCAGCCCCATTTCATCAATGACTGTGGAAATTTGCATGTTCTCTTTATGCAGTCATCTTTATAAATCTCATTGGAACGGCACCAAGCAAAATTGCCAGCATCATCACCTTGCCCAATGCAGATTCGCGATTCATCACTGAATATGACTTTCATCCAGTCATCCCAGTCCACGATTGCTTTTCCTTAGCCCATTGTAACCTTGTTTTTTTCTGTTTAGGTGTTAATGATGGCTTATGTTTAGCTTTTCTGTATGTAAATCCCATTTCCTTTAGGCAGTTTCTTACAGTTCGGTCACAGACATTGACTCCAGTTTCCTCCCATTCATTCCTCATTTGTTTTGTTGTGCATTTCCTGTTTTGAAGACTTATTGCTTTAAGTTTCCGGTCTTGACGCTTTGATGTCTTCCTTGGTCTACCAGTATGTTTGCCTTTAACAACCTTCCCATGTTGTTTGCATTTGGTCCAGATTTTAGACACAGCTGACTGTGAACAACCAACATCTTTTGCAACATTGCGTGATGATTTACCTTCTTTTAAGAGTTTGATAATCCTCTCCTTTGTTTCAATTGACATCTCTCGTGTTGGAGCCATGATTCATGTCAGTCCACTTGGTGCAACAGCTAGCTCTCCAAGGTGTGATCACTCCTTTTTAGATGCAGACTAACGAGCAGATCTAATTTGATGCAGGTATTAGTTTTGGAAATGAAAATTTACAGGGTGATTCCATAATTTTTTCCTCAGAATTGAGTGATTCCATAATATTTTCCCTCTGCTTGGTCTGAAAAAAATTACCTTTACTGAGTATCAGATTTTTTATCGTGATTTCTTTTAGTGTTTCTTAAAGCCCTAAAGTTGCCATTTGAAATGATTTTAGTTTTGTGCCATGTCTGTGATCTGCTTTTTTTCAACAACATTAAACAACTGAAAGAACATCCTCCGAGCCCGGTGATTCCATAATTTTTGCCAGGGGTTGTAGAAGGGATCTCCGCTTAGAGAAAAACTTTTTAGACATGCCCCTAAACAATTAACAGATCACAGTGTCCTTCTGCTGGGATCCCCAGCGAGCAATCAGCTCTAGTTTGTAGGAAAATCTGATAGGTGTTCATTTTCCCTGCAGCGCCACCCCAAGGGAAATGAAGCATTACACAGTGCCAATTCATATTAGTGAGTTGTGTGTATAAGGCAGGACAACATGGGTCCTCCAGAGAGAGAGAGACGCTCCATTCTCCACTTTTCTAAACAGGGTAACCTCTTTATTCCTTTGGTCAAGTGAAGCCACATTTCCTATGGTGACAACTAGAGATTATTGATGGGCGAGCACTAAAATGCTCGGGTGCTCGTTGCTCAGGTCGAGCACATTGGAATACTCGGGTGCTCGACCCGAGCAACGAGCCCAATGTAAGTCTATGGGAAACTCAAGCATTTTTCTGGTGGCTCCCCCCAGCGGTCTGCAGAGGGCCTAAAAATTGCCCAAATCGATGGGAGCAGTGCTCAAATGACATGGGGACAGCATGGGGAAGACCCCTGGAAGCATTTCTGACTCCCAGGTCACTGTTGTCAACAATGTTGTCAGAGTATTATGCCACTTTTACGGACTCACAATAAAACATACAAAAACGAAACCAAAATGGATTTTCCTGGGAAATATGTTAAGGAACATCCTTTCCAGGGTAATGACTTGTATATAAGTCAAAATAAATAACCAAAAACAAAAATGCTCCTCCACACCTTGGGCTATGTTCACAAGTAGCGTTTTTTATGTGTTTTTGCACTTTTGCATTGCTTTCAACCGTGACAAATGCATTCACCGGGAAATGTCATTTTAACATTTTACAACCTTATCTGGCCATGTGGTGTGTGAGGCATGATCAGACACATCCTGTTACATTTATGAAGGAGGGACTCTGAAAGTCACAAAGCCTATTTTTATAGGGCCATCAGGCGGCCTTTACTATTCTTAAAGGGCCAGCAGTCGGCCCTCACTATTCTTAGAGAGCCATCAGCCGGCTATGGTTTGTTGTTCCCATTACTAAAGAGTGGGTCTCCTATACTGTTATTGCGTTTGCAGTGAGTGGCAGGGCTGCCCAAAATTTGGACGCACCCCAATACCCCTTTGAAAATTTGGACGCACCCCAATACCCCTTTGAAGAAACTTAGAGGAGGGCCTCCTGAAAACAATGTTCCCATTATTAGGAAGTGGGTCTCTCATACTGTTTGCCTATGCAGTGAATGCAATGACTGCCAAAAAATTTCCCCTTGAAAAAGACATAGAGGAGGGCATCCTGAAATTTTTTTTTCCCATTCTTAGGAAGTGGGTCTCCCATTGTGTTTGCCTATGCAGTGGATGCCAGGGTTGTCAAAAATTTGGAGGCACTCCAATGCCCCTTGGAAGAGACGTGGAGGAGGGCCTTATAAAAAAATGAGAAAGGAGCGGGTCTCCTATACTTGTAATGCCCATGCACTAAGTGTATAGGCTGACAAATATTTACCCCTGGGGGGTATACATGAATATACTGTATATATTTTTTTTTTTTACGGGCATCATAAACACCCTTTAAAAAAATTATGTGGGTGTTGCATCACAGACCACGGTCACCCTGGAGATATGGTGGTGGAGGATGAGGAGAAGGAGCAAAGAGCAAAACAACAAGAGCAAAAAGTGTATATCCATGAGTGGGTGTGAAAAGATGCAAGGGAATACACCTCCCAAAAAAAGACACTGTATTTGAGTTTATGTTACGCTGCTATCATTCGATGGTGTTGAGAAGTCTCGCCCAATCCAGCCCTTGTTCATTTTTATAAGAGTCAGCCTGTCAGCATTTTCAGTTGACAGGCGGATGTGCTTATCAGTTCTAATTACACCAGCGGCACTAAAAACCCGCTCTGACAAAACGCCAGAGGCAGGGCAGCCCAGGTTCTCCAAAGAGTAGAGAGCCAGTTCATTCCACGCATCCAGCTTGGATACCCAATGATTATAAGGCACAGAGGAATCACAGAGGAAATTGATACGGTTGGCAAGGTACTCCCTTCAGCATCTTCCCAAACTTTGCACCCCTTGTGAGAGTACCCTGCGCCTCAGGGCCTGTGCGATGGGAGGGGCTGAAAATATTCTCCCAGAACTTTGACAGTGTTCCCCTGCTTCTGATGGACTGGAGTTGTGTCTCTCTCGCCTGTAGTCCTTGGTTGTCCAACAAACTGTGACCTCTGCCGCTAGCGTTTTCAGATTGGAATTTTTTTAATAGTTCAGCAACAAGGGCCTTCTGGTACTGCCCCATTTTTGTAGACCTGTCTGCCTCAGGAATAAGAGATAGAAACTTCTCCTTGTAGCATGGGTCTAGAAGTGTCACCAACCAGTAATGACTGTCACCCAAAATTTTGAGACTGCGAGGGTCATGGGAAAGGCAGTGTAACATAAACTCAGCCATGCGTGCCAGACTGCTAACAGGCAAGACTTCCGTGTCCTCACCAAGAGGACGACTGACCATGCTCTCCTCCTCCTACTCTCTGTCCTCAGGTCATCCACGCTGAACAGACGGTATGACAGTTGAGCAGGTAGTACCGTCTATAGCGCATGAAACTAGCTCCTTTTCTTGCTCCTCCTCTTCCTCATTGTCACCCAATCCACGTTCGGATGAGAGGAGGCTTGGCTGTGTGTAATCATCCTGTATGGTTCCTTGCTCCATCTCATCGTGCTCCGCCTGCAATGCATCCTCTTTGATTGTGAGCAGAGAGCGTTTCAGAAGACAGAGAAGCGGGATGGTGACGCTAATTATGGCGTCATCGAAACTCACCATCTTGGTGGAGTCCTCAAAGTTTTGGAGGATGGTGCATATGTCTGACATCCATGTCCACTCCTGAGGTCTTATGTGTGGAGTCTGAACTGAATACCGACGGCCTTGTTGATGCTGGTACTCAACAACTGCCCTCTTCTGCTCACAAATCCTTCCCAACATCTGCAATGTAGAGTTCCAACGCGTGGGTACATCACACACCAGTCTTTGAGCTGGAAGCTGCAAACGATTCTGAAACACGGCAAGGGTGGCGGAAGCTGTGGGTGACTTTCTAAAATGGGCACACAGGCGGCGTACTTTAACAAGCATATCGGGCAGCTACGGGTAGGATTTGAGAAACCGCTGAACCACGAGGTTAAGCACATGGGTCAGACGTGGTACGACCATGCCTGACTGTAGGTTCAGCGGTGTGAGCCACAGATGTGCCTGCTCTTTCAGAGCTTTCCACAACTCTTCAGCATTGTGCGGTTTGTCACCTAAGCATATTAGCTTCAGCACAGCTTGTTGCCCCTTGGCCTAGGCAGTGCTGCAGTGCTTTCAGCTTGTGACTGATGTGGTCATTTTGAAGATAGAGGCTGAACAGGAGGAGGAGGCTGAGGAGGAGGAGGTGCAGGATCTGTAGAATGTGGGGGCAACCCTGATTGACCTAGGGCCTTCAATCCTTGGAGTCGGGAGGATGTGTTCCGTACCAAGGTCAAACAGGGTCCCAGTTTCCACTATGCTAACCTAGTGTGCCGTCAGCGAGATGTACCGTCCCTGCCCACAAGCACTTGTCCACGTGTCCGTGGTTAGGTGGACTTTCCCGGTAACTGCATTGTTGAGGGCACAGCTAATGTTTTGGGACACGTGCTTGTGTAATGCGGGGACGGCACACCGGGAGAAATAGTGGCGGCTGTGGATTGAGTACCGAGGAACGGCCGCCGCCATGAGGTTGCGGAATGCTTCCGTCTCCATGAGCCTAAAAGGCAACATTTCAAGCGCAAGCAGTCGCGAAATGTGGGAATTTATTAGTGTGGCATGTGGGGCATTGGCTGCGCATTTACGTTTGCGTTCCAAGGACTGGGGTATGGACAACTGAACGCTGCGCTGGGACAAGGATGTGGGCGTGCTTCCTGATGCTGCTACTTGAGAGTGTGCAATGACAGATGCAGGGCAGGAGGCATCTTCGCATGCACCATGGACAGGGGATTGGCTTGCATGCACAACAGCGGAAGAAGCAGTGTTGCCACCCGCAGATACTGTTCCTGGACCCTGGGGTTCGGCCCACAAAGTTGGGTGCTTTGCTGCCATGTGCCTGATCATGTTGGTGGAGTTCAGGCTGGTAGTTTTGCCACCCCTGCTGATGATGGCCTGGCAGGTGGTGCAAATGGCCTTTTTGGGGTTATTGGCAGAGTCTTTAAAAAACAACCAGACTCAGGAAGTCCTAACAGTTGTACTGCAACTTCTTTCGTGTTAATGTTACAGGGAACGGTTGCCTGACTTCTGTCTGCAGCCACCACACTGCTTCTTCCTGCCTGTTGGGGTGCTCTGCCTCTCTCCCCCTGTGTGCTGCTGTCCTCGCTCTGCGTGTCCTCCTGTCAGGTTGGGTCAGGTACTATATCATCCACCACCTCGTCTTCCACTTCCGCATCCTGGTCCTCCACTTGACTTTCTGGCAATTGTGTCTCATCATCGTCCACCTCTTGTGACACTTTCCCACCGTCACCTTCGTGTGACCATGGCTGCTCAAATATTTGGGCATCGCTACATGCGATCTCCTCTTGCCCACTTCAAGTGGACCGGGCGAGAGGCCCGAATCTATAAATGGAAAAGTGAACAGCTCTTCGGAGTGTCCAAGTGTGGGATTGTGATGCCTCTACTCGGAAGCCCCTGTTTACCCTGGGAGATGGGGGACTCGGAGTCGGGTCCTCTGATGGAGAGGTGGGGTGCATCCGTGGCCCAGACCCGCTCCGTGCCCAGGGCCGTCACATTAAAAAGGATGGTATGGGCTTATCCGGGTTGAGTGGCTGGTTTCGACTACGCCACCTGTGGCACCTGGTGAGAAGCCACCAGCGCCGCAGCAGTCCGCTGAGGCATGGTGGTATGGCGGCCATCGTTGTTACTACTCCCCACAGGCGGAGCAAGGTCTCAGGGCAGAGAAGCAGGATGATGGGGATAGTAGTCTAGGAGGTCTGGTGCTGCGTAGCGCGGTGTAGTGCACAATAAAGAGTCCGGAGGCCATAGGGGTGAACTTCCAAGGCTTTACTCACGATAGAGATGGCAGTAGGAAGGCGACTCCCTGCTCCACGCAGAGTTCTGCAGTCACCAGATTCGAGGGGGGGGGTCCAACAACCTCCGAGTGAGTCTAGTGTTAGATCAGGACCCCGCAACAGAGTGCTCCTAGACTTCAGACCGAGTCCTTTCCTGTCTGTGTGTGTGTACATAGGCCGGGTCTCCCTCTGAACTTCACTCAGAAACAGGGTACGGGTGGCAGCTCCGCTCCTTCCGATACTCGGTGGGATCCTCAGGGCCTACCCGGGCTTCCCTGACCAGGACGTAGAGTAGCAAGATCAGGTGTCGGGGGCCGGTACCCCTTTTTGCAGCTGGAATCCCTCTGACTAGATCAGCACAGAGAGGACAGGTGGCGTACGCCGCTCCGTCTGCATCCTCCCTGGGATCCATTTGCTGTGGAGCTACACTCTTAAGCTCCGGGCCTTCTTGGTCATGGTCCTTGACCAGGTCGAGACGTTTGTTAACTCGAACCCGCCCCTCGCCCCAAGGCCAGGGTGCAAGGGCCGTGTCCCCATCCACTGCAGGTCCACACAGGATCCACGCTCAGTGATGAAGATCACCATGAAAATGACAGCCAAAAGTCCAGGAGCCAAGATGGCAATGTATTAAATATCAAATATTAAGTGTCACTGTTATGTGAATCCTCCACCCTCACCCACTAATTGGTTCCCCTATCTCTTGGTTCCCCAGTCTCCCTGCAACCAGGAGGGCAGCACCTAGTGCATTCTAGCCCCCTCTGGTGGGAGAAGTGTGGTGTTGGATGTGAAGCAAGGGTCCTGACCATCGCACTGTTCTTACCTCAGAGGAGGAACACTACACTCCATTAAAGAAGTGCAGCATCCCTGTGGCGGTCGAACCCTCAGGGGCGCCACAGGATCAGTTGTCTCCGTCCTGTCGGCATGGTGGGAGGATCAGGGTGAGGAATATGCAGTTTAGACTCACGGCTACTGAGACTTGACAGTGTGGAAGACAGGGTGGTAGATGTGGTGGCAAAGTGACTGGAAGCATTATCCACTATCCCAACAACAACCTTTTGACACTGCTCTATGTTCAATAGTGGTGTTCTGCGATCCCCTAGGAATTGGGACAGGAAGGTCAGACGAGAAGATGTGGGTGTTTGTTGTGGCACAATTTCAGTTTGCCCACGGCCTCGGCCTCAGCCTCTGCATGCACCATCACCATCACTATCCAGTTCCCCGTCCCTTGCCACGTGCCTTGCCCATTTTAAATGGAGGACAGTATCTTCCACGCTCACTACAAATGGCTGAATTTGCAGTGAAGTTATATGTGATCCGTGTGACGGAGAAACCACAGTTTTAAATACCTGGCCTGTAGGTAATTATTTTGAACAGCAAACCAGTGTCAAAAACCTCGCTGACACACTGAAACAAATTTTTTAATGGAGGCCAGAAATGGCAGTATTTTCTGACAACGTATATGTGATCCATGTGATGGAGAAAACAGAGTTTTAAATATCTGGATTTCTAGCGCTGTAATATGGAAAGTGACGCGCCCCCTGGGCCTGTGCTGTGCAGGGGATACCCGGAGCCGGATCGTTGGAGGTTGTAGTCTCAGTGTGGCAGTGACCCGGTCCGTGCCCAGGGCGGTCAAACCAGTGGCAGTCTTAGGTAATAACAATGTCCGACTACGCCACCCGTGGATTGCGGTCAGTGGGGACCGCCGCTGCGCTCCAGACCGCTGAGGCTGATGTTGTTTGCGCAGCCGAGTATGGGATAAGTATTGCCTCAGGGCAGCTAGTGTGGAAGATGGGAGTGATGGGAGTGATGGTGTGAGCGTCCCAGTAGTAATGGTGCTGGTGCGGCGATGAAACACAGAGACTTGTGGTGCAGTTCAGGGTCTTTACTGATGGTATAACGCAGACCCTCCCGGGAGTACTGGTTAGCAGTAGGGGCCTGGTCAGTCTGCAAGCAAGTAGGATCTCCCCTGGCCAGGTGGAGTTGTAAGCCTCCCCGACTAACTGCACTCTTTCCTGGCTACCTTGCTCTATGCGGGTAGAAGTAGCCCACGTCCCTGAGTATACCATGTGGTGCTCACCCGTATGGCCGGTGACTTGGGGCCTTCCGTTAGCCTCCGCTTCACGATGGCGGTGCTGGTCCCTTGCTTGTGACCGTGCCTCCGGGCTTCTATGGCCAGAGGACATGGAATCCCCTGCCGGTTGGATTCTGCTGCTG
The DNA here is from genome assembly GCF_046119375.1 of Phyllobates terribilis. NCBI lineage: Eukaryota > Metazoa > Chordata > Amphibia > Anura > Dendrobatidae > Phyllobates > Phyllobates terribilis. The sequence continues at coordinate 754,145,471 of NW_027362764.1, forward strand.
GACCTGGATGTGCCCACAGCCTCGGACTCCGTGTCCAGGTTTAGTGTCTTCAGCCAAGGCGAGCTTTCTAGCTTCCAGCCTCTGGCACTCGCTCCTGCTCCTACAGAGCTCCTGTTGTCACTTTCTCTGTGTCTGCTGTCCTCCAGACCTGACTGCGTCTCTGTCTGAGACTTCACTTTAGGCTCTGACTGCTCTGCTTGTTCTGCAGGCTCTGTCTCACCTAATCCCGCCCCAGACCCAGTTTATAAGGACAGATTCCTCCCCTCCCAGGTCTGGGTGGGCCGTGTTGCATGCTTAGGGCTCCTGACCAGAGAAACCTCCCACTTGCTCTCAGACATAATATTTCTATTACTGTGGCAACCAGACCCCTGGGGTGCCACATTCCCCCCTAGTAAATTTTAGTACTCCGGGACTAAACACATTTTTTTTTAAAGAAACATAAATACAGGGTATAACAATAACACAATAACATATTTACAAGAAGCTTTAGTTCTTTAAAGGTCAAGGCGTGTCCGCAACCGGGTGTCCATATCACCCAAGGTGAAGTTTGTGAAACAAGAGGGTGTCCATGTCACCCAAGGTGAAGCTTTAAGCGAAGTAGGGGGCCTGTCCAAAGCAAACCCCTTGCGTTGGCCCTGGGCATGGCTGCAAGGCTGAAACTAGCTACTTTGGGCCGCAAGGAGGCCACGCCAGACAGGTTTTCTCTTCCGCGGCCGTCTTCGCAAGAGGCACAATGTGCAACTATCTACAAGATTGTTCTGGTTATCCAGCATCCATAACCTGTTAGTCCAAAGAAATCTGCAGGGTAACTGAGAAACATAATTAATAACAGGCAACAAACATAAACCATAAACAGTTAAACAGATAAATTCACAGTGCATTAGTTTAGATTTTCCAGCAAGCGGGCATCTGACCTCTAGTGACTCTAGTGGACCTACGGAGCTCACTAACTGGTTCTGCACTACGGGGTGTAGGAGGTGTTATGGGCAAGCTGGGCAGCTGTCTGCGCACTCTTTGGTTCACTAGGGGCACGGCCGGCTCACTACTAGCAGAGGGTTGATTCTCCTGTGCTGCTGGTGTGGACTCTTTTGCCTCCTGGGCCGGCTGCTCTTCCAGCTCTACCTGGTCTTCTGTAGGCACTTGAGGGGCTGGCTGGAGAAAGGTGAGGATGGGCACCACGATAGCGTTGTTTACTTGTGTCCAGGACCGGGGAAAGTCTCCGAGTACGGTGCTGATCATTTCCTCCTTTTCCTCTACGGGTTGAGGGTCTTCCTGATTTTCATCCGTGCTTTGCAACTTCTGGGGGCACTTTTTCAGGTGGCCTATGGAGACAGTGGCTGTGGTCTCTCCTCCATCCTTGCTGATGACGTACACCTTTGGATTATTGCGGCTTGAGGGCAGTACGGTGTACGGGTCCTTTTCCCACTGGTCGTCCAACTTATGGAGCCGCCTTTTTCTTTTCAAGACCTGCTCTCCAAGTACCAGGGGAACAGCGGGAGCATGTTGGTTATAAGTCCTCTCCTGCCTTTCTTTTGATTGACAGAGACTTCGCTCGACGCTCTCCTGTACTTTCCGGTACTGCTGCTGCCGTTCTGTATCCCAGTCTGCCTCTGGCGAGGTGTCCTCCGGTATCGGGACTCCCATATCCAGGTCAACAGGCAGCTTACCAGGTCTTGCTCTCATTATGTAAGCCGGGGTACAGTTGGTGGAACCTACCGGGATGTGGTTATACAGGTCCACCAGATCGGGCAGTTTCTCAGGCCACAGACTGCGTTCTTCCAGGGGCAATGTTTTTAGCAGATCTATCACCACCTGGTTCATCTTCTCGCAGAGTCCATTGGTTTGGGGGTGATAGGGCGTTGTTCTTATCTTCTTGCAGCCATACAGGTTGCAGAACTCCTGGAAGACCTCCGCATCGAAGGCTGGTCCTTGGTCCATCAGCACTTGGTCTGGGTACCCGTGTGGGCGGCAGAAGTGCAGCTGGAAGGCTCTGGCTGCTGTCTGAGCCATTAAGTCTTTGACAGGGACCACCACCAGGAACCGGGAGTAGTGATCCACGATGGTTAGGGCGTAGACATACCCGCTTCTGCTTGGAGCCAGTTTAACATGGTCCAGAGCAACCAGTTCCAGTGGCTGCCTGGTGATGATGGGCTGCAGGGGAGTCCTCTGGCTGGCACGCTCCCTTCTTCTTAGATTGCACGGGCCACAGTCTCTACACCACCTCTCAATGGCTCCTCTCATACCTATCCAGTAGAACCGTTCACGCAGCAGGCACTCCAGCTTCTTCCATCCGAAGTGCCCTGCCCCATTGTGGTAGGCCTCCAGCACCATAGCTGCGTCCCGTCTCGGTACCACCACCTGCCAGATCAGTTCATGTGTCCGGGAATTGACCATTCTGCAGCACAACTTCTCCTTATAGAGAAACAGTCTGCTCTTCTCCGTCCACAGTTGCTTGGTCTCTTCCGGAGCATCTGGGTCCAGGCGGGCGTCAGCCTGGGTCAGCATCTCCTTCACCAGACGGACTGCGGGGTCACTGTCTTGCGTTTCCGCCCAGTTGTAGTGGGGTAAGGGGTTGAACGTAGCGGATCGCTGGCCCCTCACACGGTGGGAATACTGGGTAATCCCATGACGGTGAAACGCAGGGAGTTCGATCTCTTCCAATTCTTCTGGATCCTCCCCTTCGTCCGGTAGGTTTGGCATCCTGGACAGGGCGTCCGCGTTGGTATTGGAGCGTCCTGCCCGGTATTTGATTGTGAACTCATATTTGGGCAGGCGGGCCATCCATCTCTGCTCCAGGGCACCCAGTCTTGCAGTGTCCAGGGGTGTCAACGAGTTGTTGTCCGTGTACACGGTGAACCTGGAAGAGGCAAGGTAATGCTTAAAACATTCGGTTACTGCCCACACCACTGCCAGGAACTCTAGCTTGAACGAGCTGTAATTCTCAGGGTTTCTTTCCGTGGGTCGCAGTTTTCGGCTGGCGTAAGCAATTACCCTTTCTCTCCCCTGCTAGATCTGGGACAGTACGGCTCCTAGCCCGATGTTGCTTGCGTCCGTGTGGAGGATAAAGGGCTGGCTGTAATCAGGATACGCCAGGATTTCATCCCCCGTGAGGGCCATCTTCAGCTGGCGGAAGGACTCCTCTTCCAGCTTTTCCCATTTGAAGGGTGGCTTCTGGTTTTTGGCCTTCCTGGACTGGCCTATCAGGAGGTCCTGCATAGGAGCTGCCTTCTTGGTAAAACCGGGAATGAATCTTCAGTAGTAGCCTACCAACCCGTGGAACTGCCGCACTTCCTTTATGCTGGATGGTCTTGGCCAGTCCTTAATCACAGTGATCTTGTCAGGGTCGGGGGCTACTCCGTCAGCACTCACCACCTGTCCCAGGTACTGTACCTTTGGTTTCAGTATATGACACTTCGAGGGTTTTACCTTTAGGCCATAGTTTGCCAGGGCTTCAAACACTTCTGCCAGGTGTTCCAGATGGTCCTCATAGGTCTTGGAATAGACGATGACGTCGTCCAGGTATAATAGGACTATCTCGAAGTTCCGGTGTCCCGGACAGCATTCCATCAACCGTTGAAAGGTTCCTGGTGCGTTGCAGAGCCCGAACGGCATACAGTTAAATTCGCTGAGTCCCATCGGGGTGGTGAATGCGGTCTTCTCCCGGTCCGCCTCTGCTACAGGAACCTGCCAGTACCCGCTAGTGAGATCCAAAGTAGAGAAGAAGTTAGCAGATTTTAATGCAGCTAAGGACTCTTCTATCCTTGGTAACGGGTACGCATCTTTGTGTGTGATACGGTTGACCTTCCTGTAGTCTACACACATTCTCATGGTGTTGTCTTTCTTTTTCACTAGGACTAGTGGAGCTGCCCAGGGGCTACAGCTGTCCCTAATTACCCCAGCCTCCTTCATGTCTTTTAGCATCCCCTTGGCGTGTTGATAGTGTGCAGGGGGTACGGGTCGGTATCTCTCCTTTGTGGGAGGATGGTCTCCCTTTGGGATGTGATGTTTTACCCCCCCTTTACTCGCCCAAAGTCTAGCGGGTGTTTGCTAAACACTCTCTCGTACTCCTGAACCACCCGATAGACTCCCTGTTTTTGGTGTGAGGGAGTGGAGTCAGTACCCAAATGCAGTTGCTGACACCAGTCCTCCATTGGTTTCTTAGAGCCGTTACCTTCCTCTGGTTGAGATGGAGGCAAGGGTTCCACGGCCTGTACAGAGTTCTGGTTGATGGTGAACAATTTGGCTAGCGTGGCATACCGGGGCAGGTATACTTCTCTCTCCCCGATATTGATGATGCGGACGGGCACCCTCCCATGGCGTACATCGACCACCCCCCGTGCTGTCAAAATGGTGGGCCTACTGTCTGAGTAGACGGGTTCTACCATTGCTTGGTAGTCTCTACCTCTTAGACCAATAGCGGCCCGGCACCAAATCATCATCTCACTTTTCGGGGGCATGGCAATAGAGAACGGGTCACACATTCTCACGCTACCTATCTCACCACCAGATAATTCCACTTGTTGCCGCTTCATCAGTGCCCGGATCTCTTTTTGGAGCACACGCTGCTGGCTGGAACTGGCGTTCTTGGCAACCTGTTGCAAAATAAGAATCACCTCTGCAAGACAGTTTTCAATTACATTAGTACCTAGGGCTATTTTTGGGTGACTCTCGCGACGGTCAATGTCCACAATGATCAGTCCTTGTGCCGGCAGTTCAACTTTACCGACCTTGATGGTCACTTCTTTAAATCCTATCTGGGGCACGGGCTGACCATTGCTGGCTATAATGCTCCGGTCGTCATCTGGGTAGCGGGTTATGTCCGAGTCATTCCAGTACCACTTGAAGAGCACGTACGGGATGGTGGTGACCTGTGACCCGGTGTCCAGTAGGGCACTCATAGGAATGCCGTCCAGTACCACAGGCAAGACCGGACGTCCCCCTATGTATTTATGACGCCAGTTTAATGGGCCTGATGATCTTATGCCTGGGGGTTGGCCCTCTACCCCAGGTTGTGTCCGTTTAAATGACAGTACCTTGCCATATGTCCGGGTTGATTGCAGCGGCGGCAGATGGGTCGTCCGTCCTCGTTGTATCTGTCGCTGGGTCTTCCTCTGGCCGGTGGGGTCCTCCTCAGTCGGCGCCACGGGACGTCCTCCGGTCCGGATGCCAGCTGGATCTTTCCTGGAGAAGAGACCTGTAAAGACTGCACAGTTCTGGTTAGCGCGGCAACACTCTTAGTCAGCTCTTGGACCTGATGGTGCAGGTCTGTAGCCGGTTTATTGTTCAAAGCCTGCGCATCAGCTCCCACAGGCCCTGCAGACAAGGGCGCCGCGTCCTGGTGATAAGTGATAGCAGGGCGCCTGTGGGTCACAGCGCCACCTGGTGCCGGTTCTCGGAGCACCCGGATGGCTCTGTCCTTGAACTGTGCAAAGTACAGGTCAGGGTCCTGTAAGGCCATTGCCCGCAACTGGGTTCGGTGGGCATTGCACAGTAAACCCTCAATAAATTGTTCGGTCAACAGCTTGTCTTCATTTCCCATGCTGTCAGGGTCTGCCTACTTAATGGCTCTCAGGGCCTCTTGTAAGTTTAGAGCATAGTCCCTTATACTTTCATGTGCCCGCTGTTTGCACCCGTAAAATCTGAGTTTTATTTCGGCTGAGGTTCGGGTATCAAATGTGTCTTTCAGCCGGGCTAGTATTTCTCTGACAGTCCTCTTCTTCCCAGGTGACCAGGACTTTACCTCCCTTTGGGCTGCCCCGATTAACTGGGCCACCAGAATGCTCACTTTTTGCTCTTCTGTGAGGGGGTATACCTGGAAGAGGCTATCAAGTCTTTCCCTAAAGTCACTAAGGGTATGTGACTCCCCTGAGTACTGGGGTAGCCAGGTTGCCCCCGGGATATAGGGCATGGTGAATGGCATGACCGCTGCAGCGGTTGCGCTGGCGGCCGGTGTGGCAGTGGAGCTCCCCTCAGTGTCTGACATCCTCCTTCCCCCCTAGTGGACCGTGGCCTACCTTGCGATGCTCTTCTTCCGTAGGCCGCGGCTCCGTAGTCAATCGTCGGGGTAGAGGACCTGGCGTCGCGCTCCGATGACGTCAGCGTCGCTCTTCCTCCCTTCCAGGACCTTACGCAGCGTCGGAGCGTGGGGCGGAGCTTCGGGTCTCGCGCGCTTTCGGCGTCCACGCCCCTCTTCTTCCCGTGCGGCGTCCTGAAGATGGCGTCCGAAGGCGGGAAGCAGCTGCGGATGGCGGGAAGACGGCAGAAGACGGCGGGAAACGGTCCAAGATGGCGTCCGATGGCGGGAAACGACTCCGGACGGCGGGAAACTTCACCACAGGTAAGTATAAAAGTCTTTTTTCAGGCACGCAGTACCCGGTGGTTGCGGGCACGAAATCCTGCCGACTACTGGGCCTGTGCAGTGCAGGGGATACCCGGAGCCGGATCGCTGGGGGTTGTAGTCTTAGTGTGGCGGTGACCCGGTCCGTGCCCAGGGCGGTCAAACCAGTGGCAGTCTTAGGTAATAACAATGTCCGACTACGCCACCCGTGGATTGCGGTCAGAGGGGACCGCCGCTGCGCTGCAGACCACTGAGGCTGATGTTGTTTGCGCAGCCGAGTATGGGATAACTCCCCACGGGAGAAGTATTGCCTCAGGGCAGCTAGTGTGGAAGATGGGAGTGATGGTGTGAGCGTCCCAGTAGTGCTAATGGTGCTGGTGCGGCGATGAAACACAGAGACGTGTGTGCAGTTCAGGGTCTTTACTGATGGTATAACGCAGACCCTCCCGGGAGTACTGGTTAGCAGTAGGGGCCTGGTCAGTCTGTAAGCAAGTAGGATCTCCCCTGGCCAGATGGAGTTGTAAGCCTCCCCGACTATCTGCACTCTTTCCTGGCTACCTTGCTCTATGTGGGTAGAAGTAGCCCACGTCCCTGAGTATACCATGTGGTGCTCACCCATATGGCCGGTGACTTGGGGCCTTCCGTTAGCCTCCGCTTCACGATGGCGGTGCTGGTCCCTTGCTTGTGACCGTGCCTCCGGGCTTCTATGGCCAGAGGACATGGAATCCCCTGCCGGTTGGATTCTGCTGCTGGACCTGGATGTCCCCACAGCCTCGGACTCCGTGTCTGGGTTTAGTGTCTTCAGCCAAGGCGAGCTTTCTAGCTTCCAGCCTCTGGCACTCGCTCCTGCTCCTACAGAGCTCCTGTTGTCACTTTCTCTGTGTCTGCTGTCCTCCAGACCTGACTGCGTCTCTGTCTGGGACTTCACTTTAGGCTCTGACTGCTCTGCTGATTCTGCAGGCTCTGTCTCACCTAATCCCGCCCCAGACCCAGTTTATAAGGGCAGATTCCTCCCCTCCCAGGTCTGGGTGGGCCGTGTTGCATGCTTAGGGCTCCTGACCAGAGAAACCTCCCACTTGCTCTCAGACATAATATTTCTATTACTGTGGCAACCAGACCCCTGGGGTGCCACAAAAGGACCTGGCTGTATTCTGCAGTGCCAACAAGCAAATGGCGCAGAAAAACGGTGTTCTCTGGATTGGTTTTTAAGCAAATAATGAGGATTAAGATCCAAAAAAAAGTATTCCTGGCCCCTGAGACCTGGGCCTTTGTCTAGAAATATCTAACAGCAGCAGACAGAACTGGAATGGAGCCTCTTGTGCTATATGCACTGCAGTCTGCTATATACATTGCCTGCCTATATACACTGCCTGCCTATATACACTGCCTGCCTGATATCTCTGCAGATGGATTAGTCCTCAGAAGGACTGTTTGTTGAGATGGATATGTCTAATGTACGGTTTTTCTCCCTACACTACCTAATAAACAAGCAAATCTCTCCCTGACACAGCAGCACCTCTCCCTACACTGCCTGATTGCAGCGTAGACTAACGAGCATGGCGGCACCAGGTCTGATATAGACCTGATGACGCTGTGCGGCCAGCCAATCAATGTAATGCCCACAACCAACATGGCTGCGGCAGTACAGTGAGTGGCAGGCAATCCCTGCATGTTCATTGGCTCTCTAAAGAGCGCCAAACATGCAGGGAGGGGACCCGAGCATCCGCCCGAGCATCGAGTACTGAGATACTCGGGAGAGTACCGAGTACTTGCGAGTATGCTCGCTCATCACTACTAGAGATGAATCTCCAAAAATTCATTCTGGGTAGATTGCTTTGAAAAGCAAATATTATACTCTAAGATCTCCCGACTCCAAAGCATACTAGACAGAAGGGGCAAGAAGGGCTTGAAAAACACTAAAATAACTCTGGCTCCTCTTCACTAGCGATTCAGCGGCCTTCTAGGCTTCGAGGTTAGTTATGACGTAAGGACAACTTGGGACTTTGCATGCATGTCAAAGCTTAGTCGGCTCCTGAACCAGCAGAGAAGAGTGAAGAAGAGACCAGAGCCCGAGAGAAAGCTTGTGCCTTGGGAAGTTTTTCCGGCGCTGAGGCAAGTGATTAGCCTCACAAGCAAATTTTCTCTTCAGGAAGAGGGACTTGAACTCTAGAGCCACCTATTGGAAGTAGCAATCCTAAAAGTCAATATGGACCCTTTAAAGAGCTTTGCCACATGACTTAAGATAAAAGTTAAACTAGAATATCAATTTACAGACACATATTTCGGGGTGTTGCTCCTCTTCAGTGCAAAGCAACAGTACTGATTGGGCTGTATGAGAGGCCCATGACTTGGGTGTAAAGGGTAACATTTGTGGAGAGCGACATTTCTGGAATGCCATTGTAAGGAGGCTTATAGACAGTGCATTGCTCATCTGGAAAATTAACAAATTGTCTCTTCAGAGAGGACAAGGACTTGAACTCTAATGCTATCTATTGGAAGCATCAATCCTAAAAGACAATATCAGCCCTGTAATGAGCCTTGTCATATGGCTGATTTGGCTGTATGAGAGGCCTCTAACTTGAGTTTCACCAGGTCATGTAGGTGCTGATTAGCTGCAGCTTTCTCCATTCCTTTAGAGCGAATGTGCATTCTGATGCAGTAGAGAAGGCTGTAGCTAATCGGCAGTTGATGATTGGTCGCAGCGGTCAAGTGACAAGGTCCGCCGGTAAAGACGGTGTGGAAGCCACATGAGAAGCTCTAGGCTGGGAGTGAAGTATACACTTTTTTGTTATTTTATGCTGCAGACTGTAGAAACTAAGAAGAAGTTTCCAGTAGTGGAGAGCCCTTTAAATGAACTTCAGGCCATTTCCCACTCCCCTTATTTACTAAAACTGCAGTTACTTTGGAGAGGAGAGTTATGCACAATTCACGACAGGGACGCCTCCTACCGGAGGGGCGCCAGCACAGCTACCTGGTAGGAACCAGCATTAAGTACATCCTTGACTGCAAAGAGTGCGGAACAAGACTTTGCGGGAACCTACCTAGAGGTTCTTCAAAATGGACATCCCCTTTAAGTCCCACACTGCTGTTTCCCTGTCCTTGTGTAACTCTATTCTTTGCTTCCCATTAACTCTATCCCACTAAAGTTTATGGTTTACAACAAGACGGCTGTTAAGTTTTATTTCACGAGTGTCACCATTATCACCGGCTTTTAACTTTACGTTCTATCACCTTTATGAATGAGCGCCTACTACTGCCAAAATTTCCCAATGGTCGTCCCGCTCTGGGGTCACATCTGGGAATATAATGGTCCAGTAAAAGGAGCAGCAAAATTATTACATGTGGACATCGCTGATTCCTCCACAACCAATATGGCTTCGGTGACATTTTACAAGTCATTCCATAACGTTTCATCACGGAGATTCTTGATGCTCATTAATCCCAAAGACTCAATGGCCACCAGTCTAATTTCTGCCAACCCCAAACTCTCTGAAGTTTTTCATATGATGAAATATTCATAAATCCTTTCGAAGACGTTACCCTTAATAACTATAGCTGTAAATTTATTTCCGGTTACGATATAACGCTACAATTCTCTCTCAAATTGAGTTAATTTGGATGGGCCCTAAAGCTCCCGCGATACACATTGTAAATTTGCCATTTTAACTTATGTCATAGTGGTCCGAAGCGAAAACCTTTCCAGACTCACCATGATGGATGAGAAATTCAAAGATCAATCATTTTAAAGGGAATCTGTCAGCAGGTTTTCGCTATGTAATCTGGGAGCTGCATAAAGTAGGGGCAGAGACCCAGATTCCAGCGATGTGTCACTTACTGGGCTGTTTGGTGCAGTGTCGATAGAATCCCTGTTTTCTCTGCTGTAGATGTTGCAGTGCGCAGAATGCTGAGCTGTGTGTAACCCCGCCCACACCACTGCTTGGCAGCTTCCTGTGTATACTGTGAGCAAGCAGCCAATCAGTGATGGGGGCGGGGTTACACAGGTTAGCTGGACTGCCTAGCACATGACAACTAGTCTCGCAGTGATAATCTCCTGCTGATAAAACACTGATTGTATTGAAACTACCGCAGGCTGCTGAGCAAGTGATACATCACTGGAATCAGGCTCTCTGCCCTTACATATGCTGTTGACAGGTTAACTGTAAAGTGTCCCTCCAGCCCAGATTTGCCTATAAATAACTAATGCCATATCTGGTCTCCTCCGCAGTAGAATATCTGAACCACACTTTCACCGCATCTCAACTGCCATGCAGTAGACCAGTGCCGATGACGTCAGCGCTGCCTTCGTCGGTGGGTGGGGTGGTATGATTCAGACTTACCATTGTGCTCACCGTTTGATTGCAGCGGTCACTGTGAACAGTGAGGAAGCGGCAGCAGCACTTGGGAACAGCAGAAGCGGGAATCAAAAGGAGGGCACCAGATATTTTAGCAGATATTTATTGGCAAATTTTTATATCTGAGCTGGACGATCACTTTACATCCCAAAAGCAAGGCTGCTTATGTGTCTATAGAAGTCTAGAAAGTTCTGACAAGTTGTAGTTGTGGCCATGAGTGCATACACTGGGCGTCCCAGCTCAGCTCCATTACCTTTTACTTACTAACGCATCAGTTTTCTGGGCCGCCGTCCCAGGGTTAAATCTGCTGAGTATGTTGTAATAATGAAGCCTGATAATTCATCATCCTAATTATCAGGGGTATGTCAGAGTTATGCAATGTCTAAAAAGAAGTCAAAAGTGACTATACCGTACTGCGGTGCTGCAATGTAAATGTGACACGCAGCGCACGTGTGCAGCTCATAGTGCTGACTTGTCACCGAGCAATAAAACTAATTACAAGAGTCGCCGGAGATAACTGGCACCAAAACATGCCAAAAAATGTTGCAATATCGCATTATTTGTTTTGCTGTGCTTGTGGCAACTGATAACAGGATGGAAATATTTTGCTTTTACTGTTTAATAACAGTCACTAATAACAACTATAATAATAATAATAATAATAATAATAATAAACCCTTAAAGTGACTTCCATGCTGGTTAATTTTGAATATATACCATTTTTAAAAAAGATAGAGCTGATTAAAAAGGTGTAATTTGTGCAGAATCTGTGTGCTCAATTTTCCTGCAGCCCCTCCGCAGGGGAAATGAAGCATTACACTGCATCAATTAACATCAGTGGGTTGTCTATGTAATGCAGGACATGGCCTCCAGGGTGTGACACTGAGTCACTTCTCATGGGCAAACCGCGAGGCTGGAAAGTCAAGGAGTCCGAGGTCAAAAGTCAGGAGGGTACATCAGGAAAAAGGGATAAGACAAATGGATAGTCAAAGGCAAAGTCCAGGGTCAGGTAACTAAAATCAGAGTGCGTCGAAGGTAAAAGGGACAATACAAACAAGTAGTCAAAAGGCAAATCCAAGGTCTGGAAACAAAGATCAGGAAATTAGAACACAAAGTACAGAGAAACACACCACTGAGCAAGGCTACAACGGGCAATGATCTGACCATTGCCAGCCCACTAAATTGCCAGGTAATCACCCTGAACAGGTGACACCTGGAGGATACCCCACTGGCCTGGCCAGATTGGACAATAATGACAGCCCAGCACACTCTTAATCCTATAGGACCGCTGAGCTGTCACTCACAACGTCCTTAGGACACCATGAGTGGTGCAGAATGAGATACTGTCTTCGTAACCACTTTCCGCTCTGGCCAAGTGATAAGCATCCTGAACAGAGGAGCCTTTTTATTAAAGGGATTGCCCACTTTGGGGGACAATTATTTTTTTCCACTTAAATGCATGTAAAATTATTTTTGTAAACAGATGTTAGTAACGATTTTGTACCATTTTCCTTTGAAAGTCTCTGTTGCACTATATATTTCTGGCTGAGGAATGAGTTAACTGAGTATCCGCTAGTGAGCTCACTCTGATGATCGGAGAGTTGACTTTGCAGCTCTTCTGAGCTTAGTTCATTAATGACCACATCAAAGTTGAATGTGCAGAGAACCAAAGAGCCTGTAAAAGACAAATAGTGCAATTTTTTTAATGTATCCCAAATGCAAAAATGTTTTTTTTTTTATCTCCAAATAGATGAATTTAAGTACAAGCAAAATATATATATATATAATATTGGATATTAATTGCTTAATAGGGTAGATAACAATGGGTTTTGAAAAATGGGCTGTCCAGTTTAGAAAACCATTCTTCAAATACCCTGCTGGGGAGTTGTGAGATAGGGAACATTAAACTGAGAAATAAAGGTTAAAAATGAGCACGATATATAGTCGCCCCCCGATCTGCAGCATTTTTTGCATGTTCCTGAATCAGTCAGTCTAGTAGGAATCTTGCAGAGAATAAAGGGGTTATTGTGCTCCACTTTTGTCTGATAATTGGCTGAGTTGCCAAGTAAAGTCAAAGGCGTGAAGATCATCTGTCCTAGCACAGGCCAGGCAGAGGGGAGAGGCTCCTGCTGCAGCCAGTCCTCTTACAATCAGGTACAGGATTGAAAGGATGGGGATATGGCTGAGCTCTAGAGATAAAAATTGAAAATTTCTATAAACATTTCTCAGTTTTAATTGTAGTATGAGCCAAAATAGTATCAAACGAAAAGAAAAGATTAAGGGAGGAAATGCATTAGTAGGAGTGTGCCCGGGGGCTTTGCTGGTGTGACATGTCTTCTGCAACGAAAAGTACTAATTATTGCATTCCTATATGTAATCTTATTGCCTGTTCATTGTGTATGTGCACACTGATGATCATGGCTGGCTATTACTGCAATGTATTAAAGGCGTTGTCTCAACTTATTAAAGGCCAAAACTTGCAAAGTGTTTGTAAAAGAGAAGCGACTTTGCAATTTACTTTAAAAGTACTAAAATTTTCTGTAATTGTGATTTATTAAAAATCTTCACTATTCTCAAGGACTGATAAATGATACGCATCTGTCTTGGATCCGGACTTTGCTCCCCTCTCCCCAGTCCGCTGCACTCTGCTGTGCTCCACATCGAGTTTTGCAGATGGCCCGGCGTGATCAAATGTGACCATTTGCCTGGGCCTATATATGGCTCACCAAGACACAAACCTTTTGGTAGTCAGACTTTCTAGCTACTTCGGAGTTCTGTCTGCTACATGTTCCCAGTCTTCCAGCACCTCTGCTACATGTCCACCTGCAGCTTCCAGGACATCTCCTGTCCTCCTGTGGCTTACAATACAGGAGTGCGAAATTCACCGCACACTATTCTTCCAGATTTGCAGGGTTTATTTCAAGTGAAAAATATGCAAACATGCAAATAGAAAGCAATGTTGATAGAGGTAGAGGTGAGCGACAGACTTCATACTCCTGTTACCATAGGGTCTCACCCTGTTCCACCGGCACCTTGTATCTTGGACTGAGTGCACACCAATCTTCCTTTCTCTGTGGCTTACAATACCTCTGCCACCTGTTCCCGGTCTTCCAAGACCTCTGATACTTGTTCACCTTGTGGTTTGTAGGACATCTCCTCTCCTCCTTGCGGCTTCCAGTACCTCTGCTACCTGTTCCCAATCTGACAAGGTCTCTGCTATGGGTCCACCTTGTGATTTTCAGGACATCTCTTGTACACCTGTCACTTCCAGTACCTCGGCTAACTGTTCCCGGTCTTCCAGGACCTCTGCTACCTGTCTGCAGCTTCCAGGACCTCTGCTACCTGTTCCCGGGCTTCCAGGACCTCTGCTATATCTCTGGAGCCTTCAAGACCTCTGCTCTCTGTCTGTAGTCTCCAGGACCTCTGCTACCTTTCCGCGGCTGCCAGTATCTCTGCTACCTGTTCCCGATCTTCCAAGATCTCTGCTATGTGTCCACCTTGTGATTTCCAGGACATCTCTTGCCCGCCTGTGGCATCCAGTACTTCGACTTACTGTTCCAGGTCTTCCAGGACCTCTGCTAGCTGTTACTGGTCTTTCAGTACCTCAGCTAACTGTCCCCGGTCTTCCAGGATTTCTGCTACCTGTTCCCGGGCTTCCAAGACCTCTGCTACTTCTCTGCAGCCTTCAAGACCTCTGCTACCTGTCTGTGATCTCAAGGACCTGTTTCAGGACTTCTGTCTGTCTGTGGTCTCTCATACCTCTGCTACCTGTTTTCCACGTGCCTCAGCTGCCTGCTGCGCCGACGCCTGTGGCCTATGTGCCCACCTGGACCTAGGGCTTTCAAAATCCACCTCATCTAGTGAGCCTAACACCACCTCTGTAGAGGTGGCCGGTTACCTAGGCAAACAGTGTGGACTTGCAAGCACTGCTTTGAAGCTGACCGGATTGCTGGATACTGTAGAGGTAAAGCTGCCTCTGCTGCTTACAGCATAGGAGAGCTCACAGTTCGGACTAGTGGCTCAATGTCACTAGTCCAAATTGTTAATCTTCAGGAACATACTGCCCCCTGGCAAGATGGAATGGGAGGCAGGGGAGCAGAGTGCTCCTGAAGACAGAAGATGAGCAGAATCTCTTTAGTGTTGTAGTGTTCACTGTTGACTCTAGGTGTCACTGTTGCCTGAGTTATAGGATTTGCCACAAGTAATAGAGGCAGGGTGTGGCGGCACCACATGGCAGGCAGGTTTCCCCAGCACTAAGTGGAAGTCGTAGTTCTGAGTGAGCAGTCGGATCGGAGGTGCTAGAGATAAGTGGGAGCAGAAGTCAAGAGTGGCCTGAGAAGTGACAACTCCTTAATTTATTAGCCACTATGAAGGGTATTCCTCACACTGGAGACCCCAAAACCGGACATGGATAGACTATGGAAATTACTTAGAAACAGTGTAATACTAATGTTTCCCTGTGGGGGCACTGCAGGGAAGTTGTACCATAGGGATGTGAATAATACTGCAGCTGAAAATAGCTGGGATTGTTAACAGCCACGTAGTATAATTATGTGATGTGCGGTCTCTGTGCTCAGAGCTGCCGATCATGTCTCTGCCCAAGCAGAGACATATTGTCCATACAGGCTTACAGCCCAAGAGTGGCATATCCAGTGGTAGTGTAGCGTAGTTTCCCATCATACGAAGGTGACCTTGTCATGGTTGATGGGCACACATAAATTGGCCAAATTATGCGCAAAAAACCTTCATTTTCAAAGTGACATTAGTCCAGATACAATATTTCTTATATTTTCATGTATGGAGTGCCGAAGTTCTTTTTGCAATTGAGATTACTTTTTTCTTCAGAGCACCCGAATAGACCAGTGAGCGACCCCTCTCTTTTTTCTATTAATCATTTTTGGGATCCCGCTCCTGGAGCATTGCAGCAGGTACGTGTTCACACTATTAGAAGTTTGACAGCCTTTTTTCTGACCATGTGTCCCTCCCATTCAGTCACAGGTGGTTTTAACTAGCTCTACCAGCCCATACATTGTAGGTTAAAAGCCCAAGCAGAGACATATTGTCCATACAGGCTTACAGCCCAAGAGTGGCATATCCAGTGGTAGTGTAGCGTAGTTTCCCATCATACGAAGGTGACCTTGTCGTGGTTGATGGGCACACATAAATTGGCCAAATTATGCGCAAAAAACCTTCATTTTCAAAGTGACATTAGTCCAGATACAATATTTCTTATATTTTCATGTATGGAGTGCCGAAGTTCTTTTTGCAATTTCAATTTATATCTTATAGTGTTCGTCATGGCTGTAAGTCTGTCTAAAAAAGCTATATTTACAAGTTGAGGTTTTATGATTTCCAGTTTTATTAGAACTTGGATTTTATTAGCATCTATCGCAACAGATATATCTTCCAGGAGTTGCACAGACGATGATAAATATCAGAATTTACATCCCGGATTATTTTGTGCTGTTGGGTCAATACTTATAAATTATCGTCTCCCATTAATAGATCTAACCAGAGGGGCAAATAAAGTAGTCATCAACTTGTCTGTATTATCCTATAAAAGTCACCGAGGAAGAAGATGCAGACAGACGATGTAGCTGCTGGAAAAGCAAGAATTATCTATGATGTGTCTAGTTGTAGGTCTAATTCCATCTTTCCTTCCAGTCTAAGTTATTACATGTAACTTATCATTAGCCAATTCTTGCAAAAAATGGAAATATTTCCCCTCTTTGTGCACTGACATCCTACTGAGGTTTTGCTTATATCCAGGAGAATAAAAGCAGAAGGGTTCATTTACACAAACCGATCGTAGGCACAAAACGATCCACGATGGGTAAATATTTACTGATAGGGGGTCCTTTATAGGCAGTTTACACTGGCACTGATCTGTAATAGATTGTCCATTGTCATTGTTCTCGCCAGCACATGTCCTGTTTACACAGGATGATGCGCTGCTGAGAACAATGATTCTTAAACAAGCTTAAAAAATCATTTCACCCAACAAATTAAAATTTCGCTCCTTCATTAGGTGATCGTCAGCCTGCTTAACCTGCAAGATTATCGTGAAATGAGAGTTCCTTAAGGAACTGATGAAACAAAAGCTTTTAAAACCTCCATAGACTCCAACAAGCAGCGCAGTTTAGCTGTAGTCATCGATTGTAGCTCCAGCCGTAGAAGTATTTTAAATTAAATTAAACTTTTTAGAATTTGCATTGCACCCAAAAAGCCTAATTACATGAACTGATCAGTGCATCTGAATGACCGCCGATTAGTAGTGTTGGGCAAACCTGAACAGTAAAGTTCGACGTCCGTAACAAACATCTACTGTTCGGTCCCGGCCCCCGAACACAGACTTCCTTTGGAAGTCCATGTTACTGTTCGGGCTCGGGTTCGGGTGCATGACAGCACAGGAAACACAGCCTCAGATTGGCGGTACCGCATTACCGCGATCAGAGCGCTGTGGCATCATACTGACAGGTATCAGCATGATGCCACAGCAGTGACAGTGACCCGGCGGTTAAAAACTTACCGCGGGTCATAGGCACCGGCAGATGGTACTACCACCACCATCAGGCGGCGCTTCCTGCCATTGGAAACAGCGAGCACAGGCACCGCTGGATGGGAGCAGTAGTCTCCCATCTGCCGGCGCCTGTGCTCTGCTGAATGTTTAAAAAAAAAAAGGTAAAATTAATAAAAAAATAATAAAATAAAAATAAAACACATTATACTCACTTACACCTTGTCCCTGATGTTCGCCGCCCCTGCAGAAAATAAAAAAAACACTATATACTCACCTTACACCTAATCCCAGAAGCCCACGATCACCTGTAATAAAAGTAAAATAATAAACCAACCTCATCCTCACCTGTCTGCCGCAGTCCAAATTGCGAGGGTCCCACGAAGATCCAACGAACAGAGCGGCCACACTGTATGTGACCGCTTTGTTCATTTGCAAATGACAGCGCGGGAAACCAGGTGAATTTGGGTCCCCCATTCACATGAATGGGGTCCATGTTTGGGTTCAAGGGTTCGGGTAATGTTCTGGTACTCGAACCCGAACTTTTAAAAAACTGTTCGGTGTTCGGCTACATTAGCCGAACCCGAACAGTGATGGGTTCGCCCATCACTACCGATTAGCTATTTTTTTACGCTTAATAGCCGGTTTTCTTTTTTTTAGGAGAAGAATGGGCGCCTTTGAAATGTGGTGGCGGATGTCATCAATATCATGGATGGCAAGAAGAACAAACAAATCAATTTTGCAACAAATCAAGTCAGACATGTCACTCAAAGCAATGATCACCAAGATACGACTTGTCTACTTTGGACACATCATTCGAAGAGAGCAACACTGGAGAAGGACATCAAGGTCGGAAGAATAGAAGTAACAAGGCGAAGAGGAAGGCCAGCAACCCGATGGCTTAATACAATCAAGATAATGGCGGAGAAGAGCCTGGTGGACCTATCTACTATGCACAATATCGATCTTCCTACAGAGCATTCATCTATCAACTCGAGATTGAGTAGAAGGACGATAAAAAAAGCCGGTTTTCACAGCCAGATGGTTCTTCAGATGTGCACTAAATCATAGAATCATAGAATCATAGAATGGTAGAGTTGGAAGGGACCTCCTGGGTCATCTGGTCCAACCCCCTGCTCAAAGCAGGATTCACTAGATCATCTCAGACAGATGTCTGTCCAGCCTCTGTTTGAAGACGTCCATTGAAGGGGAACTCACCACCTCTCGTGGCAGCCTGTTCCACTCATTAATCACCCTAACTGTCAAAAAGTTTTTTCTAATATCTAATCTGTGTCTCCTCCCATTTAGTTTCATCCCATTGCTTCTAGTCTTTCCTTGTGCAAATGAGAATAAAGATGATCCTTCTACAATGTGACAGCCTTTGACATATTTGTAGACAGCTATTAAGTCTCCTCTCAGTCTTCTTTTTTGCAAGCTAAACATTCCCAAATCCTGCAACCGTTCCTCATAGGACATGGTTTGCAGACCAGTCACCATTCTGGTCGCTCTTCTCTGAACTTGCTCCAGTTTGTCTATGTCTTTTTTAAAATGTGGTGCCCAAAACTGTACACAGTATTCCAGATGAGGTCTGACCAAAGAGGAGTAAAGACCAATAATGACTTCACGTGATCTAGACTGTATGCTTCTGTTAATACATCCCAGAATTGTATTTGCCTTTTGAGTGATAATAGATCTGTTATTGCACGCAGGCTGCCATTATTCTCTGCAGCACAGGTCCTGTTTACACAGGATGATGTGCTGCCGAGAATGATGATCTTTTCTGCAAAGCAAAAGATAGTTTCACCCAACGAACGAGTAGTTTGCCCTGTACGATTATCGCGAAACAAGCGTTTCTAGGAACGCTCACTAAAGATAATCTTATAAAGGAGTCTACTTTTAAAAGTATCACCTATCGACAGGATAGTTGATAACCTACTGATTATTGGGGGTGACCTCACCGATTCTGAGAACCATTGAAAGGATGTATGGCTTATATCACAGGGATATCACAGGGACCCATAAAATGCTGTTATGCTCTATTACAGAGTTTAAGGAGTAAATGGCTTTTGACCTAATGGGACCGCACTATTTCGACCATCTATATATATAATCGTCTTATCCCGTCTGTCTGTCTGTCTGTATCTTTCTGTCTGTCTGTCTTTCTGTCTGTCTGTGTCTTTCTGTCTGTCTGTCCAGGAAATCCCGCGTCGCTCATTGGTCCAATCAGCGACGCGGGATTTCAGAAAAAAGATGGCAGCCGTTAGCGGCTGATCTGCCGGACGGAAGTCAGCAGCGATGCAGCAGGGAGATCAGCGGCGCTAGCAGCAGAACTACCCCGACCGGACCAATCAGCGACGCGGGATTTGAGAAAAAGATGGCGGCCGTTAGCGGCTCATCTGCTGGACGGAGGTCAGCAGCGATGCAGCAGGGAGATGACCGGCGCGAGGCGCTCATTTCCCGGCCGCTACCTGAATGGAGGACCGGGGAGCGGCGCCGCCGGTCGGGATGCTTCTGCTGCGAGCAGCCGCTCATCTCCCGGCTTCTCACAGCGGAAGTAGCCGCACAAGCAGAGCCACTCCCCGGTCCTCACTAATACGACGCTGATTGGTCGCGATCGACACCCGCGACCAATCAGCGATATGGAAGGAAAATTTAAACGCCGCTCTGCTGATTGGTCGCGGTCGCCGGCCGCGACCAATCAGCATTATTGGCACCACATTTAAACGCCGTTCTGCTGATTGGTCGCGGTCGCCAACCGCGAACAATTAGCGATTTGGGCGCCAAATTTAAACAGCGCTCTGCTGATTGGTCGCGACCGCCGGCCGCGACCAATCAGCGATTTTAGCGCCAAATTTAAACACCGCTCTGCTGATTGGTCGCGGCCGCCAGCCGAGACCAATCAGTGATATTGGCGCCAAATTTAAACACCGTTCTGCTAATTGCACCCGGTTGGCCGCATACATATTCTAGAATACCCGATGCATTAGAATCGGGCCACCATCTAGTTATTTCTATATTTTCATAATTTTAAGGAAGATTAAGCCAAGTCCTGTGAAGCGAAGATGTAAGCTGCCATTGTACATAAACTAAACAAAAACATTCACTACTCCAGGATGTCATGACACGCTGCAGGTGAATAACTCCGACCAGCGATCAAAGGGATTAACCAGTGAATGATGGCAATAGATTTTAATGAATAGCCGGCCTTTGTGAAGATAAGGTCACACCAAGGCTTAGTGGCAACGGCCATTAATTCCTAGTGACAAAAGCAGGTATTTAGAGTTCATAGTAATTACACCTGAATCCGGTTCCTCTGGATAATTTCTTCTAAGTAAATCATGTAGAAAAACAAAACAAAACAATGAGCGTGGTAATTTACGCCGGAGAAATTCTCACATTTCTCTCTGTTGGAATGAAAGAAGCTTTTCTTCATTATCTCTGAAACGAAAACATTTTTATACTGATGTGGAACGGCTCCCATGTATTGTGGGAAAAAGGCAAAACTGACAAAAAGTTCAGCAAAAGTCACTAAAAGTTGAAATTGTAGCAGTTATGTGGTTTCCAAAATTTTTTAAATGTGGAAAACAAGAAAATTATGTTCTGGTATTCCGGTGTAAAATCTGTCAGACATTTTGGAGGTTACGAAGAACTGTTTTCGGTCACCCGGTCATCCATCTGCACTAAGTAATCAGACACGTTTTCATCTTCATTTACTCCCTTCTTCTCATTCCTTCATGTCTGTGGATCTTGTGAATTCTAGAGATGTAGATATATCTTTGTGCCTAAGGTTTTTTGTGGCATTGACTACACAAATGAAATTAAGCGAGCCCATACACCTGTCATGCTAGGTATGGGAAGCACCAAGCATACGACGAGGGGAAAAGGGGGGAAGCCCAGCAACTAGGGAAAGAGGGAGTGGAGACCCTTAGGTAGATCTTACAACACCCTGGCTCCCCTATCGTCCCTGAATAGGATCCTCACCTATGGCCGAGAAGGAAACCTAATCCCTCACTAACCCTAGAGCTAGGCACTAGGTAGGAAGGGGAAGGGGTGAGCACTAGTCAGCCCCGCTGCAACTAAAGACAAACAAGGTAAACAGACAAGGGAATACAGTTAGCTTTGAGAAGACACCAGTGCGATCACTACAATGATCACAAAGGAACTCCAAGAAGAAACTAGCTGACTGCTAAAACTCCAGGCCTAAACAGAGGAAAATGCTTCTATCACCAATGACTCTCTGGCGACACTGAGGGTCTTTAAATATCAAACAAGGGTGTGTTAACTAGCAGCAGAAGGTGGAGATCACCGCTGGGTCCTAGTGAGAGAAGGAAGATGCAAAGATCCAGAAGGTGTCTGCAAAGCCAAGCTCAGCGACCTTCTACAGCCAGATCCAGAACGTCTGTCTGTCAAATCTGATACACCCATGACAACACCTTACATTGAAGTCATTTGAATTCTACTTTTGGCAGCCACCAATCTGACCATACCATAATTGACAATTTTTCAATTTTCCCAGACAAAAAGGTGGCGCCTCCAGGACAGAGAGTGGGCATTATCATGAGGGAGATGAAGCATTATCTAGACTGGTTTGGTTTAGTGGAGCTTAAACTTCTCCAAAAATATTGGCAGCTATGCCATCAGCACACACATTCTCAGCTTGGCCAAGTGTTCATGAGTTTTCTACGGGCAGAGGGCTTCGACACTTCCGACAGTGGCATATCTTCCTTGAAAACAAAATGATCAGGTGTTTATATTTTAACTTGTATCCCATTATCTTCTCTTACATCACCTGTCAGAGAGACTCATGAGTCCTCCATACACTTTATGTAGTCGGATGACAAATGTGGGCGTCAATGCTGTTTCTTGACCATCTGGTACCTACCCAAACTCTGCTTGGTTCATGTGTTTTCAATGGGTAGAGAAGAGTAAAGCAGGTGACACCTCTGGTGGCAGGTTATCTCCCACGGAAATGAACCGCATGGGAAATCACTCCCTGTCCGGTTGTGCCAAAATCTCTGCCAATACATTGGTCCCAGCCTGTGTCATGGCAGGTCAGACAGGAGCCGCTCTCTGCTATGCTGCCTGTCCCTAGCACGTGGCATATCAGTACCGAGTCTGTGGCCACTACGAGAAAGGGTCAGTCTTGCCCGTGGATTGCAATGCTGTCTCAGCAGCAGGTCTGGACTTGAAGTGTCAGAAGATATTCTAGGCACCAGATCTTGATATCATATTGGACGAAATGGGAAAAAAAAGTATACCCCATTGAACTCTAACTGTTCCTAAAAGTAAATAAGGTGGTGAAGCCAACCATAGATGCCCAATCTAAGGGATGCAATAAAACATGACTTTTATTAATTTTGTTAAAAAGTGATCAAAATTTAAAATTACTAAAGTGAACCTGTATCATTCCATTGTCTAACCAGGTTCCTAGTATTGGATGTAACGGGTCTGGGAGGCGGAACCTCTGGGCTACTATACAAGGGAGCGGTCCTTGTAAGGGAGCGGGTGGCGACCAGGCAGGCAGTCACAGCAGGTGACCGGGACAGTCTCTGGGTGTACGGGCAGGAGGTCACGGCAAGTGATCAGGGCAGTCTCTGGAAGAACGGGCTGGAGGTCACGGCAAGTGACCGGGGCAGTCTCTGGAAGAACGGGCTGGAGGTCACAGCAAGTGACCGGGGCAGTCTCTAGGTAAAGGGTAGGTACGACCTGTGATGGCTGAACCTCCAGGTAGGCTAGCAAGGCAGATGGAGGATGTGTGCTCCCAGGTGAGCAAGCGAGAGTCTCTGGAATAGCAGGTGGTCACAGCACGTGACGGCGGAGCCTCCAGGTAGACAAGCAGGCAGGTAGCGGAGAAGCGCTCCCAGGTGAGCGGGCAAGAGTCTCTGGAATAGCTGGTGGTCCCAGCACGTGACAGCGGAACCCCCGGGCAGGCAAGCAGGCAGGTAGAGGAGAAGCGTTCCCAGGTGAGCGGGCAAGAGTCTGGAATAGCTGGTGGTCACAGCACGTGACAGCGGAGCCTCCGGGCAGGCAAGCAGGCAGGTAGCGGAGAAGCGCTCCCAGGTGAGCGGGCAAGCTGGTCCATAGACAGACTGACCGGAGTTGTAAGGCAGACCGTCGGACCTCAGGCAAGCAGGCAGGTAGCTGATGTGCGCTCCCAGGTGAGCGGGCAAGTTGGTCCTTAGACAGACTGACCGGAGTTGTAAGGCAGACCGTCGGACCTCAGGCAGGCAGGCAGGTAACAGGAAATCAGGCAGGATTAGGACAGCAAGCTGGCAGGAATCTGGCAGGTAACTGGCAGGGAACTGGCAACGGGACCTGAGGGCTGAAGCAGAGTAGAACGGTGCAACAACATTGCTCGGGCACCTCCATTTTGGAGGAGGTGCCTTATATATGGTAAAGTCCTCCGGCCATTGGCCGGGGACTCCTTAGGATGGCGCGCGCGGCCCCTTTAAGAGGGAGGGAGGGCGCGCGCGCGCGCCCTAAGCACAGTGGCCGGGAAGGAGCGCGCGCTGCCAGCAGAGCGGGAGAGGGACGCCGGGCACGGAGCAGAGCGGTGAGGGGAACAGCGTCCCTGCCTAGCAGAGGGCAGGGACGCCGGCACTACATTGGAATTCTCAAGACACTAATAAATCCATGCTATCCTATCTCAACCATGGTTGCAGTCTATGCGTCTATATAGCGATACCAGATACATATATTTTTTTATACAGGTTTCACTAAATCTAATAAAAGACATACATATAGCCACCCCAACACGTTTCGCCCTAACAGGCTTCCTCAGGGGAGGATTATAGCCCCAGCCCCCTGAGGAAGCGTGTTAGGGTGAAACTTGTTTTATTGCATTCCTTATATAGGGTTTATTTACCTTCTGGGTAATTTGTTGTTGAGAAATTTTCATCCCTAAAGGGGTGTAAACACCTTAGGAGTTTATTGCCAATAGATGCCCACACTAGTACTGGCCATAAATACCCCAATAATACTTGCCATAGATGCCCACAAGAGCCAAAGTGTCGCTGTTTCTGGATGACAGTGGTCACGTTTTGCTATGTTGCTATGTCATAAGCTGTCTTTAGCACATACGCCAGAATGGTCTTTTTCCTGCACTTCTTAGAAAAAAAATATTGGGGTGCGGACAGAAAGCCAAAAGAGTTCCTTTTCATTGTAAGTTGAGGTTCGCTCTGCGTTCGTGCCCAAACAACTCCACCGCACGTAAGGTGACAGTGCATTTTAGGACACATTAAACAAACAGTGCAGCTTTTACTGACTATTGAGTCGCTGCCAAATTAATTTATGAGCAAATACCACAGGAACTGCTTTGGCGTTCCACGTTAATCACAGGAACCGCAGCGTTCAATCGAATAGAAAGGAAAAAAAGATTAGAGATTAACCCTATAGAGCATGAGAGCAGTCACATCAATGTATCTCCAGGACAGTATATACTGTAGAAGCGATGGTAGATAATATTCTAATACCCCATAAAAACGAAGATACCGCTGCTGAGGTTCTTATGTTGGCACTGACCACTTTCACTGCTTCTCCTACTTTTAGGATACTGCATAACTTATAGATCGGTAGGGTAATTGGGATCTCCCAAGAAGAAGCCAACCCAATCGGGCACTGCAAAAAACCAAAACCTCTATACAAGAGAAGACCAAGAGTGGTGGTGTTCCGAATAAAAAAAAAACACTGATGTGCTAGCACTTTTATCGAGAGACCAGATCTCCAAAAATCCCCAATGGGTTGTGCGGATGACATAATATGGTGGAAACTTTCCATTTCACATATAAATAATGTTTACAGGCTGCCATCTTCATTCAATCTTTCATTAATTTTCACATCTGTAATATGCAGTTTGCAGTCTGCACTTAAGTTCAGACTTTTCTAATATCGGTGTGTCCCACCCATTAATGCATGCTGGATGTAAAATCTGTCCACATGCTGCTTTCTTAGTTAGCTGTCGTGTATCAGCACAGCTTCATTTCTGGAGTGATTTCTCCCTCAATTGCTTTCCTCCCTATCCAAAGACTTTTTTCTCTGCCCTCTCTAAAACCTTAGATGCATTCCCCTAGCTCTCCTTTCTGATCTAGCAGATGCAACCCTCCTCAGCTGCTAATGGTAACTCTGAGAGAAGGATGATGGAGAGCACAGAGAGCCAACCGAACCAGAAGCAAGACGGATCTATGTGCTGACGGAATTATACACACTCTTCGGCAACAAAATGCTAGGAAATATTTAATGAATATTATTTATAAAATTGCTTAATTTTTCATTTAGGAGAAAAATTAATAATTAAAGAAAAATTCAGTGCAAACATGCCCATATCATTTAAAATGGAGGCAGTATACCCAGCAGATGCCTGTTTTGTTATACAGCCGACATATGCCTATAACAGCAGCAATCGGAGCTAGCTCTAATTGCTGCCATTAATCTCTGACAGCAGTGTTTATAGCACGTGGTCTGAGGCCAATTGTCCATGTTTTCATCTAGATAAATCAGCTCTTTACCAGGACTGAACAAAGTCATCAGTGGTGGGCTGGGCCGGGGGGTTCAGAGGGGCATAGGAGCTGCTTAGGGCCATTCGTCTGGCCGATCGCCTATTGATTTATTGGTCGGCCTGGCACTGTGTCTTTAAGGGTTCGCTTACACTTGCGTATAAATCAAATGAGTGCAATGCAGATCTGCATATTTTTTCTCAGCTGTATTCAGCATGAAGAAAAAATTGCAGCATGCTGCGATTTCACTCCGGTTCTGGTTTAATATCTATGTAGTAAGCTTGGTTCTGTTCCCATATCTATGTAGTAAGCTTGGTTCTGTTCCCATATCTATGTAGTAAGCTTGGTTCAAGTCTCACATATTGCTAGTAAGCTTGGTTCTGTTTCTTCAGTTATGTAGTAAGCTTAGTTCTGGTACCATATCTATGTAGTAAGCTTGGCTCTTGTACTGTGTCTATGTAGTTAGCTTGGTTCTGGTTCTGTATATACAATTGTGCTCAAAAGTTTACATACCCCAGCAGAATTTTTCCTTTCTTGGTCTTGTTTCAAAGAATATGAATGACAACAAAAAAAACTTTTTCTCCACTCATGGTTAATGGTTGGGTGAAGCCATTTATTGTCAAACTACTGTGTTTTCTCTTTTTAAATCTTAATGACAACCAAAAACATCCAAATGACCCTGATCAAAAGTTCACATACCCTGGTGATTTAGGCCTCATCCACAGAATTTGACACAAATGGGTTTGAATGTAATTTGCTTGTAATCAGTGTGTGTGCATAAAAGCTGAGTCAGTTTCTGGGATCCAGACAGACTCTTGCATCTTTCATCCAGCCACTGACGTTTCTGGATTGTGAGTCATGGGGAAATCAAAAGAATTGTCAACGGATCTAGGGGAAAATGTAGTAGAACTGTATAACACAGGAAAGGGATACAAAAAATATCCAAGGAATTGATAATGCCAGTCAGCAGCGTTCAAACAGTGATTAACAAATGGAAAATAAGGGGCTGGCAGTCATATTTTGAAAGGAGTTTACAACCTCTATAACTTACTTCTTCTAGTTATAGCATTCGGTTCTTTAGGGGACATACAATAATCTAGGTCCCAACTTGGTAAAGAATTTAACCCCTTAAGGACCAAGTCTCAATTGTGGCCTTCAGAACCAGAATAAATGCGTGTTTTTTTGCTTCCCTGCATCTTCACGGTCATAAATCTTTTTTAATAGATTGAGGCAAATGGATGAGGCCGTGTATTTGGAAGAAGACTAACTTGGAGAACATAAGTTTAGTGTTTGACTTTTTTATGCCGTTCATAAATCACGTTATCTATAATTTACAGGCTGTTACGATTATTGCGACACCAAATATGAGAATATTTCTTGAGTTTTATGACTTTTATTTCATGAAAACTATTTCTAGAAAGAAGTTAGTTTTATTCTCTTTTTTTGGCAATAACATATTTTTTAACGGTAATGTTTAACTTTTTTTTTGTCCCACACGGAAACTTTCACTTTTTTTGGTTTAAAAATTTTTAATTCTAAAACATTGGAATATTTACTGCATGTCATAAAAACTGTCAACCCTAGAATGGCGCACCAATATTTAGTTGCTTTCTTTTTTTGTACTAATTGTGGCACCTATAGGAGCAAACATACAGGATCTGAGCTGTCTCTCATGCCGGAGTTTCCTATTTCTTCCTGCTACCGGTTAGTCCAATTGAAGACCAGTAAAATAAATTTTCAGTCTTTAATTAGCTTTCAACCCATTGTCGTGCCATGTATAATAATAAAATCAGCAGGATTTACCTCCCCCTGCGCTCCATCACTGCATCCAGTGATTGTTTACAGGCTGCAGTGATAATTCCCATGAACGCTGCAGTCAATCGCTTAGCTTAGTGGTGATGCCGACGTCAGTGCTGGAGCTGAAAAAAGTAAGTACAGATGAGTGCATTAGCTGTGCTGAAAAAACTTGAAGATCAAAATACCTTTTAGTAATGTATGTACACAGTGACTGCACCAGCAGAATAGTGAGTGCAGCTCTGGAGTATAATAGAGGATGTAACTCAGGATCAGTACAGGATCAGTAATGTAATGTATGTACACAGTGACTGCACCAGCAGAATAGTGAGTGCAGCTCTGGAGTATAATAGAGGATGTAACTCAGGATCAGTACAGGATCAGTAATGTAATGTATGTACACAGTGACTGCACCAGCAGAATAGTGAGTGCAGCTCTGGATTATAATACAGGATGTAACTCAGGATCAGTACAGGATCAGTAATGTAATGTATGTACACAGTGACTGTACCAGCAGAATAGTGAGTGCAGCTCTGGAGTATAATACAGGATGTAACTCAGGATCAGTAATGTAATGTATGTACACAGTGACTGCACCAGCAGAATAGTGAGTGCAGCTCTGGAGTATAATACAGGATGTAACTCAGGATCAGTACAGGATAAGGAATGTAATGTATGTACACAGTGACTGCACCAGCAGAATAGTGAGTGCAGCTCTGGAGTATAATACAGGATGTAACTCAGGATCAGTACAGGATCAGTAATGTAATGTATGTACACAGTGACTGCACCACCAGAATAGTGAGTGCAGCTCTGGAGTATAATACAGGATGTAACTCAGGATCAGTACAGGATAAGGAATGTAATGTATGTACACAGTGACTGCACCAGCAGAATAGTGAGTGCAGCTCTGGAGTATAATACAGGATGTAACTCAGGATCAGTACAGGATCAGTAATGTAATGTATGTACACAGTGACTGCACCACCAGAATAGTGAGTGCAGCTCTGGAGTATAATACAGGATGTAACTCAGGATCAGTACAGGATAAGGAATGTAATGTATGTACACAGTGACTGCACCACCAGAATAGTGAGTGCAGCTCTGGAGTATAATACAGGATGTAACTCAGGATCAGTACAGGATAAGGAATGTAATGTATGTACACAGTGACTGCACCAGCAGAATAGTGAGTGCAGCTCTGGAGTATAATACAGGATGTAACTCAGGATCAGTACAGGATCAGTAATGTAATGTATGTACACAATGACTGCACCAGCAGAATAGTGAGTGCAGCTCTGGGGTATAATACAGGATGTAACTCAGGATCAGCACAGGATCAGTAATGTAATGTATGTACACAGTGACTGCACCAGCAGAATAGTGAGTGCAGCTCTAGAGTATAATACAAGATGTAACTCAGGATCAGTAATGTAATGTATGTACACAGTGACTGCACCAGCAGAATAGTGAGTGCAGCTCTAGAGTATAATACAGGATGTAACTCAGGATCAGTACAGGATCAGTAATGTAATGTGTGTACACAGTGACTCCACCAGCAGAATAGTGAGTGCAGCTCTAGAGTATAATACAGGATGTAACTCAGGATCAGTAATGTAATCTATGTACACAGTGACTGCACCAGCAGAATAGTGAGTGCAGCTCTAGAGTATAATACAGGATGTAACTGAGGATCAATACAGGATAAGTAATGTAATGTATGTATACAGTGACTGCAGCAGCAGAATAGTGAGTGCAGCTCTGGAGTATAATACAGGATGTAAGTCAGGATCAGTAATGTAATGTATGTACACAGTGACTCCACCAGCAGAATAGTGAGTGCAGCTCTGGAGTATAATACAGGATGTAACTCAGGATCAGTACAGGATCAGTAATGTAATGTATGTACACAGTGACTGCACCAGCAGAATAGTGAGTGCAGCTCTAGAGCATAATACAGGATGTAACTCAGGATCAGTACAGCATCAGTAATGTAATGTATGTACACAGTGACTGCACCAGCAGAATAGTGAGTGCAGCTCTGGAGTATAATACAGGATGTAACTCAGGATCAGTAATGTAATGTATGTACACAGTGACTGCACCAGCAGAATAGCGAGTGCAGCTCTGGAGTATAATACAGGATGTAACTCAGGATCAGTAATGTATGTACACAGTGACTGCAGCAGCAGAATAGCGAGTGCAGCTCTGGAGTATAAATGAGGATGTAACTCAGGATCAGTAATGTAATGTATGCACATAGTGACTCCACCAGCAGAATAGTGAGTGCAGCTCTGGAGTATAATACAGGATGTAACTCAAGATCAGTAATGTAATGTATGTACACAGTGACTCCACCAGCAGAATAGTGAGTGCAGCTCTGGAGTATAATACAGGATGTAACTCAGGATCAATACAGGATCAGTAATGTAATGTATGTACACAGTGACTGCAGCAGCAGAACAGTGAGTGCAGCTCTGGAGTATAATACAGGATGTAACTCAGGATCAGTAATGTAATGTATGTACACAGTGACTCCACCAGCAGAATAGTGAGTGCAGCTCTGGAGTATAATACAGGATGTATCTCAGGATCAGTAATGTAATGTATGTACACAGTGACTGCAGCAGTAGAATAGTGAGTGCAGCTCTGGAGTATAATAGAGGATGTAACTCAGGATCAGTACAGGATCAGTAATGTAATGTATGTACACAGTGACTGCACCAGCAGAATAGTGAGTGCAGCTCTGGGGTATAATACAGGATGTAACTCAGGATCAGTACAGGATCAGTAATGTAATGTATGCACACAGTGACTGCACCAGCAGAATAGTGAGTGCAGCTCTGGAGTATAATACAGGATGTAACTCAGAATCAGTAATGTAATGTATTGAGTGTAGTGAGTAGATTCTGCACAGCAATCTAACATATATTTCTTTCAGACATCCAGTGCTGTTCCTCAATCTAAGTTCTGTTCCTGAATATTTATGTTAAGTCTGGGTGTGTTCCTGTATCTATGTATTAAGCTCAATTCTGTTCTCATATCTATGCAGTAAGCTTTCTTCTGTTCTTGTATCTACTGTATATAGTAAGCTTGATTATGTTTCATTATCTATGTAGTAAGCTTAGTTTTGTCCCCACATCTTTGTAATAAGCTTGGTTTTGTTCCCAAATCTGTGTAGTAGAAGACTTGCCCATATTGCCATTTATACAGTGGGGAAAAAAGTATTTAGTCAGCCACCAATTGTGCAAGTTCTCCCACTTAAAAAGGTGAGAGAGGCCTGTAATTGACATCATAGGTAGACCTCAACTATGAGAGACAAAATGAGAAAACAAATCCTGAAAATCACATTGTCTGATCTGGAAAGAAACTTTTTCAAATTTTGGTGGAAAATAAGTAGCTTGGTCCTAGTCTCATTTATTTCTAGTAAGCTTGGTTCTGTTCCTCTAGTTATAAAGTAGGCTTAGTTCTGGTACCATATTTATGTAGTAAGCTTGGTTCTTGTACTGTGTCTATGTTGTTAACTTGTTTCTGTATATATGTAGTGAGCATTGTGTTCATTTTCCTAACCCTAACCCTAAAATCCATGTTGTACTGACGTGCCTGGTCCTATCGAGTATCAAGTAAGAGAGGCTTTTTTAACCGTTCTCCACTCTGGATGAAATATCTGAACAGAGAACCTTTTATCTAGTAACTTATAATTGCCTAAGAGGATATATTGCAATAAGTTATTAAACCAGATAATCCAATTGATTTAATGTATACATTTCTCTTCTTATACCCATCTGATTCTACTATATTGCATTGTTCTATATTTGACAGTCAGTATCTAGTTCTCGGAGGAGGTTGCAGTCCTGGCAGGACACACTGTGACAGGTTCTTCTTTGTCATGGAGGAGGCAGATGACTGGCTGTGGTTTCTCATAGGCTTCCAGAATACTGTATCCAAATCCCATTCTTCGACGATCAGGAGCCTATCCACAGCATAGTTGCTATTATCTGCAATGAATGCCACAATCTTGTATTATTATAGTTATATCTGGGTGTATAAATGACAAATCCATATAATAAAAATGAATCCTATCATAGAATAATAAAGAATGCAGTAGTCTTTTAGAGTGGGCAGTTCCTCGGCATCCTGCCAGCACTAAAGGTGCGAGAAAATACTTTCCATCACTTCCCAGGCAAAATTACTGCAGCCATTGTACAATGACTTACTTGAACTCAATTTGAAAGCCTGAGTCTGTTATCCTGTTTGCAGTTTGACAGACAAGAGGGTAGAAGAAAAGAAAAAGACCCATCCCCACATCCTAGAGAGATACAAACACTCACTCGACTTCCCGGGCAAAGGTCGACACCACTTCCTATACAGATGCAATCATTGACTCCAACCAGGGAGAGAGAAAAAGATTTCCCACACTTACTACAGAGACAAAAACCCACCCCCATTTCCTTTAGCGAGATAAAGGCCCTCCTCACTTCCGGTAGACAGACAAAGACGAGGACCTCACTTCCTGTAGTTAAACAAAAATCTGTCCTCACTTCCTGTAAAGAGACAAAGATTACCCATCACTTCCTGTAGAAAGAAAAGGACTGTTGCACACTTACTGCAGAGAGACAAAACAGGCTCCCACTTCCTTTACAGATACAATTGTGGCACCCCAGGGGTCCGGTTGCCACAGTGGAATTGCCTCCCTCCCAGGGGGTGATGCCATGCCTGGAAGCAAGGAGGGGTCCCCTAATCAGGTTTACCAGCATACAACACTTTCCTGGCTCCAGACTAGAAAGGGGTGCTCCTCCCCTTTAACCTGGTATCAGGAGGCGGGGTTAGTAAGAGTGAGTTGAGAGGAGTTGGAGGCAAGAGAGCGACGAGGAAGGACCTGGGGAAGGGAGCTGGGTACAAGTTCGCCCCAGAGGAGAGAAGCGCAAAGGAACCAGACACCGAAGTCCGAGGTTGCGGGGCACTGAAGGCCCAGCAGCAGAATCCAGAGGGGAGGAGGCTGCTGGTCTCCTGGCCCCACCAGACGCCCGGCGACACAGCAGCACCATAGGGCCCAGCACCGCCACGTGGAAGTGACACTTAAGGAAGGCCCGAGCTGCCTGCCATACGGCTGAGCAAGAGACGTTTTACTCAGGGACAAGGGCCACAGCATAGCTTCAAGCAGCAGGGCCAAAGAGATTAGCGCAGAGGGAAGGTCTACAACTTCACCTGGCGAGGTGGATCCCAAACTTGCTTCCAGGCCGCCCGGACCTATACTACCAGCTAGTACCCATGCCCCGGTCTGCTTAACCCTAGAACGCATACCTGGGGCCTTGCAGGCCCGCCCTGTTAATTGTTTTCCATTTTTTGCAAGATTACTTTAGTTAGAATTTTGAAACTCTAGGTATTCCTCAGGTATATAGTTGTTTGTCATTTTTGTTTGAGTTATTCCATATTATTTGCACACGGGCCTAAAAGGCCCCAGGTATGTGAAAAAGTAGATTTTTATGGTCATGCGTTCTAGGGTTAATAACCGCAAGTAAAGATGAGCGGAAACCGCCATTAAGCTGTGGACTGGTCATTATCTGCGCCATCACCTGCATTACACCGCACCAACAACATCCACCTCCACAATTCTACATATACTGCCCTGGAGCTTAGCTCTGCCTGTGGAGAGCTGAACCAACTCTGCTGCATCACCACCAGCTCCAGAGGATATGCACCGCAGCGGCGACCCCATATAACCGCATACCAAAGGTGGCGTCACGAACGTTATCTCTAAAAACTTTATTTCCCCTTTTACTTTCCCTTTAATTGACCGCCCTGGGTCACGGACCGGGTCACTGCCACCGTGACATCCCCCAGCATCGACAAGCCCGGCTACCGAGTACCCCACGACCAGGGGCGCATCTGTGGCACCCCAGGGGTCTGGTTGCCACAGTAATATAAATATTATGTCTGAGAGCAAGTGGGAGGTTTCTCTGGTCAGGAGCCCTAAGCATGCAACACCGCCCACCCAGACCTGGGAGGGGAGGAATCTGCCCTTATAAACTGGGTCTGGGGCGGGATTAGTGAGTGAAGTCCCAGACAGAGACGCAGTCAGGTCTGGAGGACCGCAGACAGAGGGAAAGCAAGAACTAGGAGCTCTGTAGGAGCAGGAGCGTGTGCCAGAGGCTGGAAGCTAGAAAGCTCGCCTTGGCTGAAGACACTAAACCCGGACACGGAGTCCGAGGCTGTGGGGACATCCAGGTCCAGCAGCAGAATCCAACCGGCAGGGGATTCCATGTCCTCTGGCCTTAGAAGCCCGGAGGCACGGTCACAAGCAAGGGACCAGCACCGCCATCGTGAAGCGGAGGCTAACGGAAGGCCCCAAGTCAACGGCCATACGGGTGAGCACCACACGGTATACTCAGGGACGTGGGCTACTTCTACCCGCATAGAGCAAGGTAGCCAGGAAAGAGTGCAGATAGTCGGGGAGGCCTACAACTCCACCTGGCCAGGGGAGATCCTACTTGCTTACAGACTGACCAGGCCTCTACTGCTAGCCAGTACTCCCGGGAGGGTCTGCGTAATACCATCAGTAAAGACCCTGAACTGCACCACACGTCTCTGTGTTTCATCGCCGCACCAGCACCATCAGTACTGGGACGCTCACACCATCACTCCCATCATCCACATTAGCTGCCCTGAGGCAATACTTCTCCCGTGGGGAGTTATCCCATACTCGGCTGACCAAACAACATCAGCCTCAGCGGTCTGCAGCGCAGCGGCGGTCCCCACTGACCGCAATCCACGGGTGGCGTAGTCGGACATTGTTATTACCTAAGACTGCCACTGGTTTGACTGCCCTGGGCACGGAACGGGTCACCGCCACACTGAGACTACAACCCCCAGCGATCCGGCTCCGGGTATCCCCTGCACAACACAGGCCCAGGGGGCACGTCAACTTTGGCGTAGTCGGCAGGATTTTGTGCCTGCAACCACCGGGTACTGCGTGCCTTAAAAAAGACTTTTTGTACTTACCTGTGGCGAAGTTTCCCGCCGTCCGGAGCCGTTTCCCGCCATCGGACGCCATCTTGGGTCGTTTCCCGCCATCTTCTGCCGTCTTCCCGCCATCCGCAGCTGCTTCCCGCCATCGGACGCCATCTTCAGGACGCTGCATGGGAAGAAGAGGGGCGTGGACGCCGAAAGCGTGTGAGATCCGAAGCTCCGCCCCACGCTCCGACGCTGCGTAAGGTCCTGGAAGGGAGGAAGAGCGACGCTGACATCACAGGAGCACGACGCAAGGTCCTCGACCCCGACGATCGACTGCGGAGCCGCGGCCTAAGGAAGAAGAGCATCGCCAGGTAGGCCACGGTCCACTAGGGGGGAAGGAGGATGTCGGACACCGAGGGGAGCTCCACTGCCACAGCCACCCCCAGCGCAGCCGCTGCAGCGGTCATGCCATTCACCATGCCCTATATCCCGGGGGCAACCTGGCTACCCCAGTACTCAGGGGAGTCACATACTCTAAGTGACTTTATGGAAAGACTGGATAGCCTCTTCCACGTATACCCCCTCACAGAAGAGCAAAAAGTGAGCATCCTGGTGGCCCAGTTAATCGGGGCAGCCCAAAGGGAGGTAAAGTCCTGGTCACCTGGGAAGAAGAGGACTGTCAGAGAAATACTAGCCCGGCTGAAAGACACATTTGATACCCGAACCTCAGCCGAGATAAAACTAAGATTTTACGGGTGCAAACAACGGGCACACGAAAGTATAAGAGACTATGCTCTAAACCTACAAGAGGCCCTGAGAGCCATTAAGCAGGCAGACCCTGACAGCGTGGGAAATGAAGACAAGCTGTTGACCGAACAATTTATTGAGGGTCTACTGTGCAATGCCCACCGAACCCAGTTGCGGGCAATGGCCTTACAGGACCCTGACCTGGACTTTGCACAGTTCAAGGACAGAGCCATCAAGGTGCTCCGAGAACCGGCAGCAGGTGGCGCTGTCACCCACAGGCGCCCTGCTATCACTTATCACCAGGAGACGGCGCCCTTGTCTGCAGGGCCTGTGGGAGCTGATGCGCAGGCTTTGAACAATGACCCGGCTACAGACCTGCACCATCAGGTCCAAGAGCTGACTAAGAGTGTTGCCGCGCTAACCAGAATTGTGCAGTCTTTACAGGTCTCTTCTCCAGGAAAGATCCAGCTGGCATCCGAACCAGAGGACGTCCCGTGGCACCGACTGAGGAGGACCCCACCGGCCAGAGGAAGACCCAGCGACAGATACAAGGAGGACGGACGACCCATCTGCCGCCGCTGCAATCAACCCGGACATATGGCAAGGTACTGTCATTTAAACGGGCACAACCTGGGGTAGAGGGCCAACCCCCAGGCATAAGATCATCAGGCCCATCGAACTGGCGTGACAAATACGTAGGGGGACGTCCGGTCTTGCCTGTGGTACTGGACGGCATTCCTATGAGTGCCCTACTAGACACCGGGTCACAGGTCACCACCATCCCGTACGTGCTCTTTAAGCGGTACTGGAATGACTCGGACATAACCCGCTACCCAGATGACGACCTGAGCATTATCGCCAGCAATGGTCAGACCGTGCCACATATAGGATTTAAGGAAGTGACCATCAAGGTCGGTAAAGTTGAACTGCCGGCACAAGGACTTATCATTGTGGACATTGACCGTCGCGAGAGTCACCCAAAAATAACCCTAGGTACTAACGTAATTGAAAACTGTCTTGCAGAGGTGATTCTTATTTTGCAACAGGTTGCCAAGAACGCCAGTTCCAGCCAGCAGCGTGTCCTCCAAAAAGAGATCCGGGCACTGATGAAGCGGCAACAAGTGGAACTATCTGGTGGTGAGATAGGTAGCGTAAGAATGTGTGACCCGTTCCCTATTGCCATGCCCCCGAAAAGTGAAATGATGATTTGGTGCCGGGCAGCTATTGGTCTGAGAAGTGGAGACTACCAAGCAATGGTAGAACCCGTCTACTCAGACAGTAGGCCCACCATTTTGACAGCACGGGGGGTGGTCGATGTACGCCATGGGAGGGTGCCCGTCCGCATCATCAATATCGGGGAGAGAGAATTATACCTGCCCCGTTATGCCACGCTAGCCAAATTGTTCACCATCAACCAGAACTCTGTACAGGCCGTGGAACCCTTGCCTCCATCTCAACCAGAGGAAGGTAACGGCTCTAAGAAACCAATGGAGGACTGGTGTCAGCAACTGCATTTGGGTACTGACTCCACTACCTCACACCAAAAACAGGGAGTCTATCGGGTGGTTCAAGAGTACGAGAGAGTGTTTAGTAAACACCCGCTAGACTTCGGGCGAGTAAAGGGGGTAGAACATCACATCCCCACGGGAGACCACCCTCCTATAAAGGAGAGATACCGACCCGTACCCCCTGCACACTATCAACACGCCAAGGGGATGCTAAAAGACATGAAGGAGGCTGGGGTAATTAGGGACAGCTGTAGCCCCTGGGCAGCTCCACTAGTCCTAGTGAAAAAGAAAGACAACACCATGAGAATGTGTGTAGACTACAGGAAGGTCAACCGTATCACACACAAAGATTCGTACCCATTACCAAGGATAGAAGAGTCCTTAGCTGCATTAAAATCTTCTTCTCTACTTTGGATCTCACTAGCGGGTACTGGCAGGTTCTTGTAGCAGAGGCGGATCGGGAGAAGATGGCATTCACCACCCCAATGGGACTCAGCGAATTTAACTGTATGCCGTTCGGGCTCTGCAACGCACCAGGAACCTTCCAACGGTTGATGGAATGCTGTGTGGGACACCGGAACTTCGAGACGGTCCTACTATACCTGGACGACGTCATCGTCTATTCCAAGACCTATGAGGACCTTCTGGAACACCTGGCAGAAGTGTTTGAAGCCCTGGCAAACTATGGCCTAAAGGTAAAACCCTCAGTGTCACCTACTGAAGCCAAAGGTACAGTACCTGGGACACGTGGTGAGTGCTGACGGAGTAGCCCCCGACCCTGACAAGATCATCGTGATTAAGGACTGGCCAAGACCATCCAGCATAAAGGAAGTGCGGCAGTTCCTCGGGTTGGTAGGCTACTACCGAAGATTCATTCCCGGTTTTACCAAGAAGGCAGCTCCTATGCAGGACCTCCTGATAGGCCTGTCCAGGAAGGCCAAAAAACAGAAGCCACCCTTCAAATGGGAAAAGCTGGAAGAGGAGTCCTTCCGCCAGCTGAAGATGGCCCTCACGGGGGATGAAGCCCTGGCGTACCCTGATTACAGCCAGCCCTTTATCCTCCAC
This sequence comes from Phyllobates terribilis, assembly GCF_046119375.1. Taxonomy (NCBI): domain Eukaryota; kingdom Metazoa; phylum Chordata; class Amphibia; order Anura; family Dendrobatidae; genus Phyllobates; species Phyllobates terribilis. Next base: position 754,183,237 of record NW_027362764.1, read on the forward strand.
ACGGACGCAAGCAACATCGGGCTAGGAGCCGTACTGTCCCAGATCCAGCAGGGGAGAGAACGGGTAATTGCTTACGCCAGCCGAAAACTGCGACCCATGGAAAGAAACCCTGAGAATTACAGCTCGTTCAAGCTAGAGTTCCTGGCAGTGGTGTGGGCAGTAACCGAACGTTTTAAGCATTACCTTGCCTCTTCCAGGTTCACCGTGTACACGGACAACAACCCGTTGACACACCTGGACACTGCAAGACTGGGTGCCCTGGAGCAGAGATGGATGGCCCGCCTGTCCAATTTTGAGTTCACGATCAAATACCGGGCAGGACGCTCCAATACCAACGCGGACGCCCTGTCCAGGATGCCAAACCTACCGGACGGAGGGGATGATCCAGAAGAACTGGAAGAGGTCGAACTCCCTGCATTCCACCGTCATGGGATTACCCAGTATTCCCACCGTGTGAGGGGCCAGCAATCCGCTACGTTCAACCCCTTACCCCACTACAACTGGGCGGAGACGCAAGACAGTGACCCCGCAGTCCGTCTGGTGAAGGAAATGCTGACCCAGGCTGACGCCCGCCTGGACCCAGACGCTCCGGAAGAGACCAAGCAACTGTGGACGGAAAAGAGCAGACTGTTTCTCTATAAGGAGAAGTTGTGCCACAGAATGGTCAATTCCCGGACACATGAGCTGATCTGGCAGGTTGTGGTACCGAGACGGGACGCAGCTATGGTGCTGGAGGCCTACCACAATGGGGCAGGGCACTTCGGATGGAAGAAGCTGGAGTTCCTGCTGCGTGAACGGTTCTACTGGATAGGCATGAGAGGAGCCATTGAGAGGTGGTGTAGAGACTGTGGCCCGTGCAATCTTAGAAGAAGGGACCGTGCCAGCCAGAGGACTCCCCTGCAGCCCATCATCACCAGGTAGCCGCTGGAACTGGTCGCTCTGGACCATGTTAAACTGGCTCCAAGCAGAAGCGGGTATGTTTACGCCCTAACCTTCGTGGATCACTACTCCCGGTTCCTGGTGGTGGTCCCTGTCAAGGACTTGACGGCTCAGAGAGCAGCCAGGGCCTTCCAGCTGCACTTCTGCTGCCCACACGGGTACCCGGACCAAGTGCTGACGGACCAAGGACCAGCCTTCGAAGCGGAGGTCTTCCAGGAGTTCTGCAACCTGTATGGCTGCAAGAAGATAAGAACAACACCCTATCACCCCCAAACCAATGGACTCTGCGAGAAGATGAACCAGGTGGTGATAGATCTGCTAAAAACATTGCCCCTGGAAGAATGCAGTCTGTGGCCTGAGAAACTGCCCGATCTGGTGGACCTGTATAACCACATCCCAGTAGGTTCCACCAACTGTACCCCGGCTTACCTAATGCGAGCAAGACCTGGTAAGCTGCCTGTTGACCTGGATATGGGAGTCCTGATATCCGAGGACACCTCGTCAGAGACAGACTGGGATACAGAACGGCAGCAGCAGTACCGGAAAGTACAGGAGAGCGTCGAGCGAAATCTCTGTCAATCAAGAGAAAGGCTGGAGAGGACTTATAACCAACATGCTCCCGCTGTTCCCCTGGTACCTGGAGAGCAGGTATTGAAAAGAAAAAGGCGGCTCCATAAGTTGGACGACCAGTGGGAAAAGGACCCGTTCACCGTACTGCCCTCAAGCCACAATAATCCAAAGGTGTACGTCATCAGCAAGGATGGAGGAGAGACCACAGCCACTGTCTCCAGAGACCACCTGAAAAAGTGCCCCGAGAAGTTGCAAAGCACGGATGAAGATCAGGAAGACCCTCAACCCGTAGAGGAAAAGGAGGAAATGATCAGCACCGTACTCGGAGACTTTCCCCGGTCCTGGACACAAGTAAACAACGCTATCGTGGTGCCCGTCCTCACCTTTTTCCAGCCAGCCCCTCAAGTGCCTACAGAAGACCAGGCAGAGCTGGAAGAGCAGCCGGCCCAGGAGGCAGAAGAATCCACACCAGCAGCCCAGGAGAATCAACCCTCTGCTAGTAGTGAGACTGCCGTGCCCCTAGTGAGCCAAAGAGTGCGCAGACAGCTGCCCAGCTTGCCCATAACACCTCCTACACCCTGTAGTGCAGAACCAGTTAGTGAGCTCCGTACGTCCACTAGAGTCACTAGAGGTCAGATGCCCGCTCACTTGAAAATCTAAACTAATGCACTGTGAATTTATCTGTTTAACTGTTTATGGTTTATGTTTGTTGCCTGTTATTAATTATGTTTCTCAGTTACCCTGCAGATTTATTTGGACTAACAGGTTATGGACGCTGGATAACCGGAACAATTCTTGTAGATAGTTGCACCTTGGTGCCTCTTGCGAAGACGGCCGCGGAAGAGAAAACCTGTCTGGCGTGGCCTCCTTGCGGCCCAAAGTAGCTAGGTTCAGCCTTGCAGCCACGCCCAGGGCCAACGCAAGGGGTTTGCTTTGGACAGGTCCCCTACTTCGCTTAAAGCTTCACCTTGGGTGACATGAACGCCCTCTTGTTTCACAAACTTCACCTTGGGTGATATGGACACCCGGTTACGGACACGCTGTGACCTCTACAGACTAAAGCTACTTGTAGATATGTTATTGTATTGTTGTTTATACCCTTGTATTTATGTTTCTTTAAAAAAATGTGTTTAGTCCCGGAGTACTAAAATTTACTAGGGGGGAATGTGGCACCCCAGGGGTCTGGTTGCCACAGTAATAGAAATATTATGTCTGAGAGCAAGTGGGAGGTTTCTCTGGTCAGGAGCCCTAAGCATGCAACACGGCCCACCCAGACCTGGGAGGGGAGGAATCTGCCCTTATAAACTAGGTCTGGGGCGGGATTAGTGAGTGAAGTCCCAGACAGAGACGCAGTCAGGTCTGGAGGACAGCAGACAGAGGGAAAGCAAGAACTAGGAGCTCTGTAGGAGCAGGAGCGAGTGCCAGAGGCTGGAAGCTAGAAAGCTCGCCTTGGCTGAAGACACTAAACCCGGACACGGAGTCCGAGGCTGTGGGGACATCCAGGTCCAGCAGCAGAATCCAACCGGCAGGGGATTCCATGTCCTCTGGCCTTAGAAGCCCGGAGGCACGGTCACAAGCAAGGGACCAGCACCGCCATCGTGAAGCGGAGGCTAACGGAAGGCCCCAAGTCACCGGCCATATGGGTGAGCACCACACGGTATACCCAGGGACGTGGGCTACTTCTACCCACATAGAGCAAGGTAGCCAGGAAAGAGTGCAGATAGTCGGGGAGGCCTACAACTCCACCTGGCCAGGGGAGATCCTACTTGCTTACAGACTGACCAGGCCTCTACTGCTAGCCAGTACTCCCGGGAGGGTCTGCGTAATACCATCAGTAAAGATCCTGAACTGCACCACACGTCTCTGTGTTTCATCGCCGCACCAGCACCATCAGTACTGGGACGCTCACACCATCACTCCCATCATCCACATTAGCTGCCCTGAGGCAATACTTCTCCCGTGGGGAGTTATCCCATACTCGGCTGCGCAAACAACATCAGCCTCAGCGGTCTGCAGCGCAGCGGCGGTCCCAACTGACCAAAATCCACGAGTGGCGTAGTCGGACATTGTTATTACCTAAGACTGCCACTGGTTTGACCGCCCTGGGCACGGACCGGGTCACCGCCACACTGAGACTACAACCCCCAGCGATCCGGCTCCGGGTATCCCCTGCACAACACAGGCCCAGGGGGCGCGTAACATCAACTTGGCATCACGAACAGGATTCGAAGCCCGGTATAACCGGGTACTGTGCGCCATAGACTTTGCTGAACTGTATCGTCTCGTCATTTGCCGTCAGCCGAGGGGAAGCAGGAGGCCCCGATCTGGAACCGCCGGGTAAGCGATCCCTCTCGCCGGCAGAGCAGCATACTGGTACGCCAGCAGAAACCCAGGACCTGGCTGAGGTTCACGAGGGGGGAGGAAGATGCCCAAACTGGGAGAGGATTCAGCCGCAGGCGCGGCTGCTGCCACTGTGATGCCGTTATCCATGCCGTATATACCAGGGGTGGCGTGGTTGCCCCAGTATTCAGGGGAGTCTCACACCCTGAGCGAATTTGAGGAGAGACTGCGCAGTTTGTTTAAAGTGTACCCCCTGTCTGGGGAGCAGAAATTCAGCATCCTCATAGGCCAGCTAATCGGTGCAGCCCAGAGGGAAGTGAAGTCCTGGCCGGGCAGGGACAAAGGCACTGTTAAGGAAATATTGGCCCGGTTGAAGGATACCTTTGACACCCGCACAGCAGCAGAGATTAAAATGAAGTTCTACGGGTGCAAACAAAGGGTGCAGGACAGTGTACGGGACTATGCTCTAAACCTGCAGGAGGCACTGCGGGCCATTAAGCAGTTAGACCCCGACATTGTGCGAGACGAGGACAGATTGCTAACTAAGCAGTTTATCGAGGGGCTCCTGTCTAACTCTCACCGGACACAGCTGCGCATTATGGCTCTGCAAACCCTGATCTGGACTTTACGCAATTTAAAGACCGGGCCATCCGGGTGCTGCACCCCTCCAGCGCCCAGCCTGATGAAAAGACAACAGGTAGAGCTGTCTGGTGGAGAAGTCGGCAGTGTCAGAATGAGTGATCCATTCCCCATTGCAATGCCCCCTAGGAGTGAAATGTTAATATGGTGTCGGACAGCTATAGGTCTCAGAGGTCAAGATTATCAGGCTCCATTAGTCCTCGTTAGAAAGAAAGACGGTACAATGAGGATGTGCGTTGACTATAGGCAGATCAACCGCATTACACATAAAGACGCCTACCCATTACCATGAATTGAGGAATCCTTAGCAGCACTAAGATCCACTAACTATTTCTCCACTTTGGATCTCACCAGTGGGTATTGGCAGGTTCCCGTGGCAGAGGCGGACGAGAGAAGACCGCGTTTACGACACCAATGGGCCTCTGCGAGTTCAACTGCATCCCATTCGGGCTCTGCAATGCCCAAGGGACCTTCCAGAGGTTAATGGAGTGTTGCTTAGGACACAAAAACTTCGAAAACGTCCTGCTGTACCTAGACGATGTAATCGTCTATTCAAAGACATATGAAGACCACCTGGAGCACCTGGCCATCGTGTTCGAAGCCCTATTTGGTTATGGCCTGAAAGTAAAGCCGTCCAAGTGCCACCTGTTGAAGCCCAAGGTGCAGTACCTAGGTCATGTGGTAAGCGCCGAAGGTGTAGCACCAGACCCTGAAAAAGTCACCGTGATCAAGGACTGGCCAAGATCCTCCACTATCATAGAAGTGCGGCACTTCCTAGGGCTGGTAGGCTACTACAGGGGATTCATCAAGGGTTTCACCAAGATAGCGCACCCATGCAGGACCTCCTAATGGGCCAGTCCAGGAAGGCCAAGAATCCGAATACTCCGTTCAAGTTGAGTAAAACAGAAGAAGAATCCTTCACTAGACTTAAAGTGGCTCTTACGGGAGACGAAGTCCTGGCCTACCCAGACTATGGCCAACCCTTTGTACTCTATACAGATGCCAGCAACGTTAGATTGGGAGTGGTGCTGTCCCAGATACAGCAGGGCAGAGAGAGAGTGATTGCCTACGCCACCAGGAAGCTCCGTCCCTCGGAAAGGAACCCCGACAACTATAGTTCCTTCAAGTTGAATTTTTTAACCATAGTCTGGGCTGTAACAGAGCGCTTCAAACACTACCTGGCTTCAGCGAAGTTTACAATCTTCACAGACACTAATCCGCTGACCCACCTTGAAACGGCGAAGCTAGGTGCGCTGGAGCAGCAATGGATGGCCCGGCTGTCCAACTACGAGTTTACCATCAAGTATCGGGCGGGGCATAAAAACGCTAATGCTGATGCGCTGTCCAGGATGCCCAACTTGCCAGATGGGGGTGAAGACCCGGAACAGCTGGAGGAGATAGAGCTACCGGCTTTCCATCGTCACGGGGTGACCCAGTGCTCCCACTGTGTGAGGAACAAGCGCTCCGCCAACAGAGAGGCCACGTTTAACCCATTGCTCCACCATGGATGGGCAGAAATGCAGAATAGCGACCCAGCTGTCCACCTAGTAAAGGAGTTGCGGACACAAGCTGACTCACACCCTGGTCCAGATGCTCCACAGGAGACCCAACAGTTGTGAAAGGAGAAGGGCAAGCTGTTCATCTACGAGGGAAAGCTGTGTCGGAGAAGCATCAACTCCCGGACACACAAACTGGTCTGGCAGGTGGTAGTCCCGTAGCGAGATGCGCCAATGGTCTTAGAGGCATACTACGATGGAGCAGGACACTTCAGGTGGATGAAGTTGGAAGTCCTGCTACGTGAGCGATTCTACTGGGTTGGCATGAGGAAAGCAATCGAGAGATGGTGTCGAGAATGTGGTCCATGCAACCTGAGACGGAAAGACCGTGATAGCCAGATGGCTCCCCTGCAGCCCATAATCACAAAACAACCAGTTGAACTGGTAGCCTTGGACCACGTGAAGCTAGCTCCAAGCCGGTCAGGCTATGTCTATGCTCTCACCATAGTAGACCACTACTCGCGATTCCTGGTAGTAGTGCCAGTGAAGGACCAGACGGCTAAGATGGCAGACAAAGCGTTTCAACAACACTTTTGTCGCCCGCATGGTTACCCTGAACGAGTGCTTACAGACCAAGGCCCAGCCTTTGAAGCAGAAGTGTTTCAAGAATTCTGTAACTTGTACGATGCCGTATCATCCCCAGACCAACGGGTTGTGTGAGAAAATAAACCAGGTGGTAATAGACCTGTTGAAGACGTTGCCCCTTGAAGAATGTAGTCTGTGGCCAGAGAGCTTACCGGATTTGGTGGACCTATCTAAGCACATCCCGGTGAACTCCACCAACTGTACACCCACCTACCTGATGAGAGCAAGACCTGGCAAGTTACCCATTGACTTAGACATGGGAGTTTTAACACTTGAGAGGACTTCACCAGATGCAGATTGGGATACGGAGCGGCAGCAACAATACCGCAAGGTGCAAGAATGTGTGGAGAGAAGTTTGTCCCAGGCGAGACAGAGGCAGGAGAGAACTTACAATCAGCACGAAACTGCAGTTCCCTTGTCACCTGGAGAACAGGTACTCAAAAGGAAGAGACGAGTTCACAAATTAGATGATCAGTGGGAGGTTGAGCCATACACCATCTTACCTTCAAATTTCGACAGCACCAAGGTATGCCTCGTCAGTAAAGATGGAGGAGAGATTTCAGCGGCAGTCTCAAGAGACCACCTGAAGATATGCCCTGGTCAGTTGAGACGCAAAGAGGAAGATCAAAACAGCCCCCTGCACACAGAAAAGGTGGAAGAAACGGTCTAAACCTTCCTTGGAGAATTTCCCCTGTCTTGGACGCAGGTGAACAAAGCAATTGTGGTACCTGTCCTGACCTTTCCCCAAGTAGCCTTACCAGAAGCCGCGGAGACTCTAGAACAGCAGAGAGACCAGTCGGCCCCAGAAACAGTTGCTTCATCAGCAGTGGATCAGGAGAATCTACCCTCTGCTAGCGGTGAATCTGTCATACCCATGGTGAGTCAAAGAAGTCGTAGAAGACTACCAAGCCTACCGATGTTACCTCATACTAACCGTAGTGTAGTCCACACTGAGCCCACCACACCAGCAGTAGACACTAGAGACCCGGGTAGGTCATTGGCAACCACTGTACTGCATAGATCAACCCGTAGTACTATAGGTCAGCTCCCTGCCCGTTATAGGGACTAAAAAGTAGTAAAATAATAGTATATGTTATATAGTTACAACCGTTAAGTATGAGAGCCTACAGAGACTTCCTGTAAGAACTTTTAAGCAATCGTGAGTGTACATAGTTATTAAATTTATGGACAAATGGACCACAGGACTAGGTGTGGTCAGGACAATTGTAGTGCCGGCGTCCCTGCCCTCTGCTAGGCAGGGACGCTGTTCCCCTCACCGCTCTGCTCCGTGCCCGGCGTCCCTCTCCCGCTCTGCTGGCAGCGCGCGCTCCTTCCCGGCCACTGTGCTTAGGGCGCGCGCGCGCGCCCTCCCTCCCTCTTAAAGGGGCCGCGCGCGCCGTCCTAAGGAGTCCCCGGCCAATGGCCGGAGGACTTTACCATATTTAAGGCACCTCCTCCAAAATGGAGGTGCCCGAGCAATGTTGTTGCACCGTTCTACTCTGCTTCAGCCCTCAGGTCCCGTTGCCAGTTACCTGCCAGTTACCTGCCAGATTCCTGCCAGCTTGCTGTCCTAATCCTGCCTGATTTCCTGTTACCTGCCTGCCTGCCTGAGGTCCGACGGTCTGCCTTACAACTCCGGTCAGTCTGTCTAAGGACCAACTTGCCCGCTCACCTGGGAGCGCACATCAGCTACCTGCCTGCTTGCCTGAGGTCCGACGGTCTGCCTTACAACTCCGGTCAGTCTGTCTATGGACCAGCTTGCCCGCTCACCTGGGAGCGCTTCTCCGCTACCTGCCTGCTTGCCTGCCCGGAGGCTCCGCTGTCACGTGCTGTGACCACCAGCTATTCCAGACTCTTGCCCGCTCACCTGGGAGCGCTTCTCCGCTACCTGCCTGCTTGCCTACCTGGAGGCTCCGCCGTTACGTGCTGTGACCACCTGCTATTCCAGAGACTCTCGCTTGCTCACCTGGGAGCACACATCCTCCATCTGCCTTGCTAGCCTACCTGGAGGTTCAGCCATCACAGGTCGTACCTACCCCTTACCTAGAGACTGCCCCGGTCACTTGCCGTGACCTCCAGCCCGTTCTTCCAGAGACTGCCCCGGTCACTTGCCGTGACCTCCTGCCCGTACACCCAGAGACTGTCCCGGTCACCTGCTGTGACTGCCTGCCTGGTCGCCACCCGCTCCCTTACAAGGACCGCTCCCTTGTATAGTAGCCCAGAGGTTCCGCCTCCCAGACCCGTTACAACAATATTGAATAAAGTTAATTGTTGGCCTTGAAAATAAACTGCAGGCATGGCCGAAAACCAGGCGCAGCAACAGAGTGCCCTGAAGCCATGCCCAGGGACGATACACGAAGTGGGTTAAGGCGGTTCCCACCAACCAACCTTTAAGTACCCAGGAAAAGACAATTCCTGGATAGTGGCGTAAAGACTAAGCGCCGCAATGACTGCTCCCAATTCTAGTTTGATTTTTGTTACTCTGCAATTTTTGCCTTTTTGAGACTTTGTAAATTATTTGTAATATGAATCGTTATTGTTGTTGATTGTTCAATTATAAAGGTATCCTCAGTCCGGCAGTACTGAATTTAATTAGGGGGGAATGTGGCACCCCAGGGGTCCGGTTGCCACAGTGGCATCGCCTCCCTCACAGGGGGTGATGCCATGCCTGGAAGCAAGGAGGGGTCCCCTAATCAAGTTTACCAGCATACAACACTTTCCTGGCTCCAGACCAGAAAGGGGAGCTCCTCCCCTTTAAACTGTAATCTGGAGGCGGGGTTAGTAAGAGTTAGTGGAGAGGAGTTGCAGACAGGAGACCAGGGGGAGGGAGCTGTGTACAAGCTCGCCCCAGAGGAGAGAAGTGTTAAAAGGCTCGGATGCCGCAGACAGCACGCAGAGAGTATGGCAGAGGTTTAATTCAAGATTTGGTTTCTTCACGCAGGGAGTGTAAATTTAAGTAACACAACAATAAAACAGTAAAATCGGACAATAAACGATTGTGGTTTAACTATAACACGGAAAGGATGAACAATACGGCGCAGTCCCAAAAGTTCAGGCTGAATAAGAGAAGATAGATTACTGAAGGCTTGCACTTATCTGTCCTTTAGCGATAACTACGTCCGTCTTCAGACACTCACTCCGGAGGGTGTCCGTCTTCTGGCGGCAGTGGGCGGTCTCGGGTCTCACCCACTGGGCCCCCAGTCCTTTTGACCACACGACAGCGGTCACGACTCCTTTAAGAGCCGTAGCAAGCTCCTCCGGCGTACAACAAACTGCGTTGGGATCACTAATCCCGGGTGCGTCCTCACCCGTAGGTCACCGTCAGATGTCTGGAAAACTGTGGTGATGCAGGAAACTGAACGATCACTTTCTGTAGGCCCGGTACAGACCGCACGCCCCTTGTTTTGCGGCAAGCTGTGTCACCCGTTCGTCCATCACCGCAGACAAGTCAGCACGTCTCTATTTCACCGAGGACAGGGCAGCACGTCTCTCTCTCATCGGCAGGTCAGACAGTTTCTCTCCAACTGCCGGTCTGCTCTCCACAACCAACTGTCTCTTTCGCGCGAGCCCAGACACCTGACTTCCTCTCTTCCGTCCCTCTCCTCTGTCCCCCAGCACTGTCCAGGAAGTCCCCTGTGCACTCTTAATCCCGTCCCCTGGCAACACTGGGCAGGACCCTGGCAGTTCCGGACCCGGAGCTCCGCACCTGTCCCTAGGCAAGTCTTCCTTCTTACACTCCCGCTCCCTTTGAGCTCGCCATTCCACGGGCGAGAGTTTTTTCACCAGGCGCTCACACTCTCTGACCTCTTGGATGATACGTTGCCAGATGAATTGATCCTGATTGTAGCGGATAGGCGGCACACCAGCCGTGGATCGTTCGGACCTGCGTAACGCAGTTGGTGCGCAGTGTACTTGAGAGTTGCTGGGGTTCCCAACTTCGCCCGGCCCAGCCTGACGGAGTGGTGGGCCCTCCTCTCTCGTGTGGGAAGCTGTGGACGATGTGAGACTGGGGATCGCAGCCACTATAGTCTCTTCCCCCTCATCATCGTAGACGGGCGCACTGGGTGTGGGATCTCTCGTCCTTGTGCTGAGTTCTTCCTTCTTTTCCTCATCGCTAGACAAACAGGGCCGTAACATGCTTCGATGAACTATTCTAGTTGGAGCCGCTTCTTCCCCCTCAGGCTAAACCTCATACACCGGTCTTTCAGGACTAACTCTCCGTTTCACTCGATACGGGGTAGACTCCGACCATCTACTCAGCTTGCCCCGGGGTCTCTTGTCCCGTACCAACACCTGTTCTCCCGACTTAAGGGCTGTCCCCCGAAGAGGTGGCGTTTCATGGTGCCTATGTTCCTTAAACATCTGCTGCACCAACCTCCGAAGAGTCTGCAACTGGTGCCGATGCTCCCGGACCCAGGTAGATGGGCCCGTCCGGGGCCAGTCTTCCATGGGATCTAGTTTGAGCTCGGTGATCTCCCTACCCTTTTGTCCGAACAGCAGGGTGTAGGGGGTGAACCCTGTGGCTCTATGCACCCGGTTATTATAGACACACACCAGCTCGGCCACAAACTCCGGCCAGCGTACCTTCCGATCTTCTTCCAAGGTTCGAAGCATCTGGATCAAAGTTCTGTTGAAGCGTTCACAGGACCCATTCCCTTGCGGATGGTAAGGGGTGGTCCTAAACTTCTCGATCTTGTATAGCCGGTGCAGCTCCTCCATCACCCATCCTTGGAAACAAGCTCCTTGATAGGAGTGAATTCTCTTTGGATAGCCATAGACCCTGATGAAGTCCCGACAGATAGCCTGGGCAGCAGATTCAGCTGTCTGATCCCTGGTCGGAGTTACCACCGCGAATTTCGTGAAGTGGTCGATCATGACCAGGCAATGTCCATACCCGAGATGCGCCGGCCCGATGGTCAGGTAGTCGATCATCAACACCTCTAAGGGCGCAGCCGTCACAATGGTCTGGACCCGCTGCTCTGGGATTTTCACCAACTCACAACTCCGGGACTTCTGGTAGACGTTCTCCACTGCAACTCTTAGCTGGGGGTGGTACACCAGTCTCTGCAGCCACTGTAAGGTCTTTTCGGGTCCAAAGTGTGCTTCCTTGGCCAGTGTCCCGATCAGACTCTCTGGAACCGCTACTTGCCAAGTGGGGCCGAACTCCCATACCAACTGGACCCATCTGTACAACAAGCCGTCCTGCAGGCTCAGTCTCTCCCACTGCCGCAGCATCTTCAGCCCCTTTGGCGTCAGGGTCCCCCTTTCTTTGCGGTTAGGGACTTGTTTCAAAGCCACCCACTGTCGCAACCGCGCAATCTCTCCATCCATTTGCTGTATCCGTACCCACTTGTCCCTGGGCCGCCCCAGCACGTGTCCTTCTTTCACTTCCCCGATCTGTCCCTGCGTAGCGGACAACGTGCTGCCGACCCTCCGGAAGCTGGGCACCTCTTCGGGCTCCAGTTCTTCGTCTCGGTCATGGTCGGGATGCTCTTGGGTTACCCTGGAGAGGGTATCAGCATGCGTGTTTTCAGCCCTAAGCCGGTAGGTGATCTTATACCGGTACCGAGCCATGCGAGCCACCCATCGTTGTTCCAGGGCTCCCAACTTCTCATTCTCCAGATGAGCCAACGGGTTGTGGTCTATCTTCACCAACACTTCAAACCCCGACAAGTACTCCGCAAACTTTTCTGTCATTGCCCACACTAGGGCCAACAATTCCAGTTTAAAGGAGCTGTAATTGTCTGGGTTCTTCTCCGAGTCTCGGAGGGAGCGACTCGCATATGCTATCACCCGCTCTCTCCCCTCCTGCTCCTGCGACAGCACGGCCCCTAGACCAAGGAGACTTCCATCGGTGTGAAGAACGAAGGGCTGAGAAAAGTCCACGTAGGCTAGTATGGGAGCTTCCATCAGGGCCATCTTCAAGGCCCTGAAGGCCTCTTCCTGTTCTCTTCCCCATTTCTCTGTTCGATTTTTCGAACCCGCAGGTATCCCTTGAAGGAGCTCCAGTAGCGGATTAGCGATGCGCGTGAAATTTTTCACGAATCTGCGGTAATACCCTGCGAGTCCTAGGAAGGCCCGCATGTCCTTTACAGTCTTCGGGATGGGCCACTCTTGCACGGCGGCCACTTTCTCCCGAGTGGGCCTGACTCCTTCACCGGACACCGTGTCCCCGTGGTACTCAACCTGCTTGCGGAATATATGACATTTTTGTGGGTTCACCTTCAGGCCGTGATTTCAAAGGTGACTCAAGACTTGCTCCAGTCGTCGTAGATGTTCCTGGAAGGTAGACGCATAGACGATGATGTCATCGAGGAAGATCAGTGTGGCCTCAAAGTTTAGATCGCCTAAACATCTCTCCATCAAGCGTTGGTTAGGCCAAAAGGCATCCGATTAAACTCGAAGAGTCCCATGGGCAACACGAATGCTGTCTTGGCGCGGTCGTGTTCAGCCACTGGCACTTGCCAGTATCCGCTGGCAAGATCCAGGGAGGAGAAGTATTTTGCCTTGCCTAGGGCTGATAGAGACTGCTCGATCCTGGGTAAAGGGTACGAGTCTCTTACGGTGCAAGCATTTAGCCGCCTGTAGTCCACACAGAATCGTAGGGTTCCATCCTTCTTCCTGACCAGGACGATTGGTGCCGCCCACGGGCTCTGGCTTTCCCGAATCAACCCGTTCTGTATCATATGGGCCAGCATTTCCTTCACCTCCTGGTACATTTGCAGGGGTATCTGTCTATACCGTTCCCGTACCGGAGCAGCATTTCCCGTAGGGATCTCATGGGTGATGGCCTCGGTACATCCAAAGTCGTCCTCATGTCGGGCAAAGACGTCCTGGTACCGTCCCAGCATCTCTTCGACCTGGTACACCTGTTCCGTCGTGAGCCCTGTCAAATCAGCACGCATTTGTTCTAGGATCCTTCGACCGTCCTTAGTCTGAGGTCGAGGAGACCCCGATCGTATGGTGATCGCCAGGGTCCGGGATCCCCTCTAACAGCTGACAATTGTATCGCATCTTGCGGTTCCAGCTGTTCTGGCAACCCCAGGATCTGGGCTATTTTGGTCCTGGCGGGAAGAATGAGCTCACTCAGATTCAGGTTCACGCATCGTACCACCACGTTTCCCTTATGGTCGGTAGCCAAGGTCCCCGCTACCAATAGACCCGGAGGCACCTTGTCCACGGTGGTTGACTCAATCTGAATCTTTACCCCTTCTAGTGGGGTGCAGGCTCGGACGGGCAAAGTGAGGACTGTCTGTCCTGGTGGTAAGGTGAGGGTGTTGGTGGCGGGTATTATCACCTTTCCCAGAACTTTTCCCACACTCGAGGTCTCTTGCGCCTGGGCAACCCTGATCAGCTGCTGGAGGGCCTTCCTTTGATGGGCTCTAGAGTTCCACCGCCCTAGCGTGAGCTCTCGTGGTTCCTTAATCAGGATCTGCCCGATTTCCTTCAGCATGTTCATACCGAGGGTCACTGGTGGCCCAGGGCCGGCATCTCCGCCTGTCAGGACGACTCCTTTTCTTCCTACATCTTGTCCGCACACCCGGATGTGTAACCACACTACTCCTGTGACCGGAATGGGCAGTTGGTTAGCGGCTGTGAGCTTTATCAAGGGACCCCCTTCATTTCGTGCCATCTCTAGGTACCGCTGACGGAAATAAGTTTCTCCCATGGTGGTCACTTGAGATCCCGTGTCGATCAAGCAGTGAACCGCCCGTCCGCCAAGCTCGGCCCACACTGTCGGGCTCATGGATATTAAGTCTTCGGGACTCACTGCCTTCCTCCGCTCCGGGTTGCGTCCCTCACACCCGGAACCCGTCAGTTTAACGCCTGCCGGGACAGAGGCCTTCCTCGACTGGTACAGCTCCTGGCGTAATGCCCCATGCCCCCACAATTCCAACACGTTGGTCCCCTGTCTGCAGGGGGTCATCGGACTACCTGATTGGGCTCTGTTCCAACCCGGGGTCTGGGCTCGAACTTTACTTCGCCCGGGGGTCTAGGGTCAACTGTTCCGGCTCTCACTGATTGAGCCACTTGAATATTGTACCACTCTTCTCGCATTTCTTGGATCTCCCGCCGCATCTCTCGGGCCCATTCTGGTTCGGCTGTGGGCGACGGGGGCACTGCATTGCCCCGGACCATCCCTGCCAGGGTCCCTACCCCCATCTCCTGTTCCCTCACGCGGGCCTTTGCCCCTGCCTCCAGAAATGTCATACGCGGGTTGGTGCGCAAGCGCTCTCGCAAGGCCTGTCTCAGCTGTGCATCTCTGAGGCCGGCTGCGAACTGGTCCCTAAGTACTAGGTCCGGGGGCCCCACTCCCACGTCTTCTAGGTTCGTTTTCCTAGTGATGTAAGTGTACACACTCTGCAGGGAGTTGACATATTGGGTCACAGTCTCCCCCTCCCTTTGTGTTGGAACAGTCGCATCCTTAACTCTGCCACATTAGTAGGGTCCCCATGCATTTCTTCTAGGATCCATATCACCTTTTCCACCGTATTTCGGTCAGTGGGGGAACGAAACATTACTGACTGTCGAGCTTCTCCTTCTAAAGCCAGCAAAGCTATCTCTGCTTGCATATCGGGGGTCATTGGGTGCATCCATAACATGCTCTTAACCCGTTCTACCCAATCCCACAGCATCATGTTGTCTCCGGTAAACTTTGGAAGAACATTCAACATGGCGCCCAGGGGTAGGCTAGCTGTAGGGGCTCTCGCGCTGGCCTGGTCTGCCATGCCTGCAACTGCGTCTGGGGACGACATCCTGCCGACTACGCCAAATGTTAAAAGGCTCAGATGCCGCACACAGCGCGCAGAGAGCATGGCAGAGGTTTAATTCAAGATTTGGTTTCACCACCCAGGGAGTGTAAATTTAAATAACACAACAATAAAACAGTAAAATTGGACAATAAACGATTGTGGTTTAACTATAACACGGAAAGGATGAACAATACGGCGCAGTCCCAAAAGTTCAGGCTGAATAAAAGAAGGTAGATTACTGGAGCCTTACACTTATCTGTCCTTTAGCGATAACTACGTCCGTCTTCAGACACTCACTCTGGAGGGTGTCCGTCTTCTGGCGGCAGTGGGCGGTCTCGGGTCTCACCCACTGGGCCCCCAGTCCCTTTAACCACACGACAGCGGTCATGAATCCTTTAAGAGCCGTAGCAAGCTCCTACGGCGTACAACAAACTGCGTTAGGATCACTAATCCCGGGTGCGTCCTCACCCATAGGTCACCGTCAGATGTCTGGAAAACTGTGGTGATGCAGGTAACTAAACGATCACTTTCTGTACAGACCGCACGCCCCTTGTTTTGCGGCAAGCTGTGTCACCCGTTCGTCCGTCACCGCAGACATGTCAGCACATCTCTATTTCACCGAGGACAGGGCAGCACGTCTCTCTCTCGTTGTCGGCAGGTCAGACTGTTTCTCCCCAACTGCCGGTCTGCTCTCCACAACCAACTGTCTCTTTCGCGTGAGCCCAGACACCTGACTTCCTCTCTTCCGTCCCTCTCCTCTGTCCCCCAGCACTGTCCAGGAAGTCCCCTGTGCACTCTTAATCCCGTCCCCTGGCAACACTGGGCAGGACCCTGGCAGTTCCGGCGCCGGAGCTCCGCACCTGTCCCTAGGCAAGTCTTCCTTCTTACACTAGCACAAAGGAACCGGACACCGGTGTCGGTGGTTGTGGGGCACTGAAGGGCCAGCAGCAGAATCCGGAGGGCAGGAGACTGCAGGTCTCCTGGCCCCACCAGACACCCGGCAACACAGCAGCACCATAGGGCCCAGCACCGCCACGTGGGAGTGACACTTAAGGAAGGCCCGAGCTGCCTGCCATACAACATAGCTTCAAGCAGCAGGGCCAAAGAGATTAGCGCAGAGGGAAGGCCTACAACTTCACCTGGCGAGGTGGATCCACAACTTGCTTCCAGGCTTCCCGGACCTCTACTACCAGCTAGTACCCGTGCCCTTCTTAATAACCGCAAGTAAAGATGAGAGGAAACCGCCATTAAGCTGTGGACTGGTCATTATCTGCGCCATCACCTGCATTACACCGCACCAACAATATCCACCTCTACAATTCTACATATACTGCCCTGGAGCTTAGCTCTGCCTGTGGAGAGCTGAACCAACTCTGCTGCGTCACCACCTGCTCCAGAGGATCTGCATCGCAGCGGTGTCCACTTATAGCCGCATACCACAGGTGGCGTGACGAACATTATCTCTAAAAACTTTATTTCCCCTTTTACTTACCCTTTAATTGACCGCCCTGAGTCATGAACCGGGTCACTGTCACCGTGAAATCCCCCAGCATCGACCGGCCCGGCTACCGAGTACCCCACGGCCCAGGGGGCGTGTCACAATCACCTGCCCCATTTCCTGTAGAGGGACAAAGACCTCCAAGCATTTCCTGCAGAGACAGAAACACTCACCCCAACATCCTGCAAAGATACAGACCCATCCTTACTTCCTGTAGAGAGATAAAGACTTCTCTCCACTTCCTGTAGAGAGTCAAAGACTCGCCCCCATTTTCTGTAGAAAGACAAATGTGGCACCCCAGGGGTCTGGTTGCCACAGTAATAGAAATATTACGTCTGGGAGCAAGTGGGAGGTTTCTCTGGTCAGGAGCCCTAAGCATGCAACACTTCCTGCCCAGACCTGGGAGGGGAGGAATCTGCCCTTATAAACTGGGTCTGGGGCGGGATTAGTCAGTTGAGTCAGAGCCTGGAGACAGTTCCAGACACAGGGAGAGTTACAGCAGGAGCTCTGTAGGAGCAGTAGCTGAAGACCAGGGCCTGGAGCTGAGCAGAGCTCGCCCTGGCAGAAGAATCTGATAACCAGACACCAGAGTC
Organism: Phyllobates terribilis; assembly: GCF_046119375.1. Taxonomy (NCBI): domain Eukaryota; kingdom Metazoa; phylum Chordata; class Amphibia; order Anura; family Dendrobatidae; genus Phyllobates; species Phyllobates terribilis. The sequence goes on from NW_027362764.1 coordinate 754,200,710, forward strand.
CGAGGCTGTGGGGACTGATATTCACCCAGCAGCAGAAACCAGCCGGCAGGGGATTCCAGGTCCTCTGGCCATAGAAGCCCGGAGGCTCAGTCACAAGGAAGGGACCAGCACCGCCATCCAGGAGCGGAGGCTAACAGAAGGCCCCAAGTCACCAGCCATACGGGTGAGCACCACACAGTATACTCAGGGACGTGGGCTACTTCTACCCGCTTACAGCAAGGTAGCCAGAAAGAGTGCAGATAGACGGGGAGGCCTACAACTCCACCTGGCCAGGGGAACTCCTGTTTGCTCGCAGCCTGACCAGGCCCCTTATGCTAGCCAGTACTCCCGGGAGGGTCTGCCTTAATATCACCAGTAAAGACCCTGAACTGCACTGCAAAGACTCTGAGTCGTTCCTGCTTCATCGCCGCACCAGCACTACTAGTGCTGGGACGCCGGCGCACCATCACTCCCATCATCCACATTCCCTGCCCTGAGGCTATACTCCTCCCGTGGGGAGTTATCCCATCTTTTGCTGAGCACACCGCACCAGCCTCAGCGGACTGCCTCGCAGCGGCGGTACACCCTGACCGCAATCCACGGGTGGCGTAGTCGGACAATTAACCTAAAACCCCTAAAAGACTGCCATCGTCCTGACCACCCTGAGCCACGGGACCGGGTCACCGCCACGGAGACTACAACCCCCAGAGACCCGGCTCCGGGTAACCCACACACGTCCACACTAGGCCCAGGGGGCGCGTCAGCTTTGGCGTAGTCGGCAGGATTTCGTGCCCGCAACCACCGGGTACTGCGCGCCTTCAAAAGACTGTCATACCTGCCGTGGTGAAGGTCCCCGCCATCCGGAGCCGTTTCCCGCCATCTTCAAAAGTTTCCCGCCATCTTCAAAAGTTTCCCGCCATCCGCAGTCGTTTTCCCGCCATCGGACGCCATCTTCGGGACGCCGCACGGGAAGAAGAGGGGCGTGGACGCCAAAAGCGCGCGAGACCCGAAGCTCCGCCCCACGCATCGACGCTGCGCAAGGTCCTGGAAGGGAGAGAGAGCGACGCTGACGTCACCAGAGCGCGACGCAAGGTCCTCCACCCTAACGATCGTCTGCGGAGCCGCGGCCTACGGAGAAGAAGCAACAGAAGGTAGGCCACACTTAACTAGGGGGGAGGAGGATGACGGATTCAAGGAGGTGACCATTAAGGTCGGTAAAGTCGAACTGGCGGCACAAGGACTGATTATTGTGGACATAGACCGTCATGAGAGCCACCCTAGAATAACCTTGGGAACTAACGTGATTGAAAATTGTCTTGCAGAGGTGATTCTCATTTTACAGTAGGTTGCCAAGAACGCCAGTTCCAGCCAGCAGCGTGTGCTCCAAAAAGAGATCCTGGCACTGATGAAGCGGCAACAAGTGGAACTATCTGGTGGTGAGATAGGTAGCGTGAGAATGTGTGACCCGTTCCCTATTGCCATGCCCCCAAAAAGTGAGATGATGATCTGGTGCCGGGCAGCTATTGGTCTAAGAGGTAGAGACTACCAAGCAATGGTAGAACCCGTCTACTCAGACAGTAGGCCCACCATTTTGACAGCACGGGGGGTGGTCGATGTACGCCATGGGAGGGTGCCCGTCCACATCATAAATATCGGGGAGAGAGAAGTATACCTGCCCCGGTATGCCACGCTAGCCAAATTGTTCACCATAAACCAAAATTCTGTAAGGGCCGTGGAACCCTTGCCTCCATCTCAACCAGAGGAAGGTAACGGCTCTAAGAAACAAATGGAGGACTGGTGTCAGCAACTGCATTTGGGTACTGACTCCACTCCCTCACACCAAAAACAGGGAGTCTACCGGGTGGTTCAGGAGTACGAAAGAGTCTTTAGTAAACACCCGCTAGACTTCGGGCGAGTAAAGGGGGTAGAATATCACATCCCAACAGGAGACCATCCACCCATAAAGGAAAGATACCGACCTGTAGCCCCTGCACACTATCAGCATGCAAAGGGGATGTTGCGGGACATGAAGGAGGCTGGGGTAATTAGGGACAGCTGTAGCCCCTGGGCAGCTCCTCTAGTTCTAGTGGAAAATAAGGACAACACAATGAGAATGTGTGTGGACTACAGAAAGGTCAACCGTATCACACACAAAGATGCGTACCCGTTACCTAGAATAGAAGAATCTTTAGCTGCATTAAAATCTGCTAACTTCTTCTCCACTTTGGATCTTACTAGCGGGTACTGGCAGGTTCCTGTAGCAGAGGCAGACAAAGAGAAGACCGCATTCATCACCCCGATGGGTCTCAGCGAATTCAACTGTATGCCGTTCGGGCTCTGCAACGCACCAGGAACCTTCCAGCGGTTGATGGAATGCTGTCTTGGACACCGGAATTTCGAGACGGTCCTGTTATACTTGGACGGTGTCATCGTTTATTCCAAAACCTACGAGGACCATCTGAAACACCTGGCAGAAGTGTTTGACGCCCTGGCAAGCTACGGCCTAAAGGTGAAACCCCCCAAGTGTCACCTGCTGAAACCAAAGGTGCAGTACCTGGGACACATGGTGAGTGCTGACGGAGTGGCTCCCGACCCCGATAAAATCACCGTGATTAAAGACTGGCCAAGACCCTCCAGCATAAAGGAAGTGCGGCAGTTCCTCGGGTTGGTAGGCTACTACCGAAGATTCATTCCCGGTTTCACCAAAATGGCAGCTCCTATGCAGTACCTCCTGATAGGTCAATCCAGGAAGGCCAAAAACCAGAAGCCGCCCTTCAGATGGGAAAAGCTGGAAGAGGAGTCCTTCTGCCAGCTGAAGATGGCCCTCACGGGGGATGAAATCCTGGCGTACCCTGACTACAGCCAGCCCCTTATCCTCCACACGGACGCGAGCAACATTGGGCTAGGAGCCGTACTGTCCCAGATCCAGCAGGGGAAAGAACGGGTAATCGCTTACGCCAGCCGAAAACTACGGCCCACAGAGAGAAACCCTGAGAATTATAGCTCATTCAAGCTAGAGTTCCTGGCAGTGGTGTGGGCAGTGACCGAACGTTTCAAGCATTACCTTGCCTCTTCCAAGTTCACCGTGTACACAGATAACAACCCGTTGACCCACCTGGACACTGCAAGACTTGGTGCCCTGAAGCAGAGATGGATGGCCCGCCTGTCCAACTATGAATTCACCATCAAATACCGGGCGGGACGCTCAAATGCCAACGCGGATGCCCTGTCCAGAATGCCAAACTCACCGGACGTAGGGGAAGATCCAGAAGAACTGGAAGAAGTCGAACTCCCTGCGTTCCACCATCATGGGATTACCCTGTATTCCCACCGTGTGAGGGACAATCGCTCTGCTACGTTCAATCCCTTACCCCACTACAGCTGGGCGGAGACACAAGACAGTGATCCCGCAGTCCATCTGGTGAAGGAAATGCTGACACAGGCTGATGCCCGTCTTGACCCAGACGCTCCGGAGGAGACCAAGCAACTGTGGAAGGAGAAAAGCAGGCTGTTTCTTTACAAGGAGAAGCTGTGCCGGAGAATGGTCAACTCTAGAACACATGAGCTGACCTGGCAGGTAGTGGTCCCAAGACGAGATGCGGCTATGGTTCTGGAGGCACACCACGACGGAGCAGGACACTTCGGATGGAAGAAGCTGGAGTTCTTGTTGCGTGAATGGTTCTACTGGGTAGGCATGAGAGGAGCCATCGAGAGGTGGTGCAGAGACTGTGGCCCGTGCAACCTAAGAAGAAAGGACCGTGCCAGCCAGAAGAGTCCCCTGCAGCCCATCATCACCTGGCAGCCATTGGAACTGGTAGCCCTTGACCATGTGAAACTGGCTCCAAGCAAATCTGGGTACGTCTACGCCCTTACCATCGTAGATCACTACTCCCGGTTCCTGGTGGTGGTCCCTGTCAAGGACTTAACTGCTCAAACAGCAGCCAGAGCCTTCCAACTGCACTTCTGCCGTCCACATGGGTATCCGGAGCAAGTGCTGACGGACCATGGACCAGCCTTCGAAGCGGAGGTCTTCCAAGAGTTCTGCAATCTGTATGGCTGCAGGAAGATAAGAACAATGCCCTATCACCCTCAGACTAACGGACTTTGTGAGAAAATGAACCAGGTGGTGATGGACTTGCTGAAAACGTTGCCCCTAGAGGAACGCAGTCTGTGGCCTGAAAAACTGCCTGATTTGGTGGACTTGTACAATCACATCCCCGTAGGCTCCACCAACTGTACCCCGGCTTACCTAATGAGAGCAAGACCTGGTAAGCTGCCTATTGACCTGGATATGGGAGTCCTGACATCTGAGGACACCTCGCCAGAGGCAGACTGGGATACAGCACGGCAGCAGCAGTATCGGAAAGTACAGGAGAGCGTCGAGCGAAGTCTGTCTCAAGCAAGAGAAAGGCAAGAGAAGGCTTATAACCAGTATGCTCCCGCTGTTCCCCTGGTACCTGGAGAGCAGGTCTTGAAGAGAAAGAGACGGCTCCACAAGTTGGATGACCAGTGGGAGAAGGACCCGTACACCGTACTGCCCTCAAGTCATGAGAACCCAAAAGTATGTGTCATCAGTAAGGATGGAGGAGAGACCACGGCCATTGTCTCCAGAGACCACCTGAAGAAGTGTCCCGAGCAGCTGCAAAGCCCTGAAGAAGATCAAGAAAACCCTCAACCCGCAGAGGAAAGGGAAGAAATGATCAGTACTATACTCGGAGACTTTCCCCGGTCCTGGACTCAGATCAACAACGCAGTTGTGGTACCCGTCCTCACCTTTCTCCAGCCAGCCCCTCAAGAGCCTACAGAAGAACAGGTAGTGTCAGAAGAGCAGCCGGCCCAGGAGGCAGAAGAATCCATACCAGCAGCCCAGGAGAATCAACCCTCTGCTAGTAGTGAGCCTGCCGTGCCCCTAGTAAGCCAAAGAGTACGCAGAAAGCTGCCAGACCTACCCGCAACACCTCCTACACCCTGTAGTGCAGAGCCAGATAGTGGGTTACGTAGGTCCACCAGGAGCACTAGAGGACAGATGCCCGCTCGCTGGAGAATTTAAACTGTAATATATATTTACCTGTACATACGTAAATGTTGAAAATGGTTAATGTTACCTGGTTACTAATTATGTTTCTCTAGTTACCCTTCAGGTTTATTTGGACTGACAGGTTATGGACGCTGAGTAACCGGAACTACATTGTAGATAGTTGCACCTTGGTGCCTCTTGTGAAGATGGCCGCGGAAGAGAAAACCTGTCTGGCGTGGCCTCCTTGTGGCCCAAAGTAGCTAGCCTCAGCCTTGCAGCCACGCCCAGGGCCAACGCTTGGGGTTTGCTTTGGACAGGTCCCCTACTCTGTGCCAAAACTTCACCTTGTTGGGTGACATGGACACCCGGTTACGGACATGCCATGACCTCTAAAGACTAAAGCTTCTTGTACATATGTTATAGTATTATTGTTTATACCCTGTATTTGTGTTTTCTTAAAAATGTGTTTAGTCCCGGAGTACTAAAATTCACTAGGGGGGAATGTGGCACCCCAGGGGTCTGGTTGCCACAGTAATAGAAATATTACGTCTGGGAGCAAGTGGGAGGTTTCTCTGGTCAGGAGCCCTAAGCATGCAACACTTCCTGCCCAGACCTGGGAGGGGAGGAATCTGCCCTTATAAACTGGGTCTGGGGCGGGATTAGTCAGTTGAGTCAGAGCCTGGAGACAGTTCCAGACACAGGGAGAGTTACAGCAGGAGCTCTGTAGGAGCAGTAGCTGAAGACCAGGGGCTGGAGCTGAGCAGAGCGCGCCCTGGCAGAAGAATCTGATAACCGGACACCAGAGTCCGAGGCTGTGGGGACTGATATGCACCCAGCAGCAGAAACCAGCCGGCAGGGGATTCCAGGTCCTCTGGCCATAGAAGCCCGGAGGCTCAGTCACAAGGAAGGGGCCAGCACCGCCATCCAGGAGCAGAGGCTAACAGAAGGCCCCAAGTCACCAGCCATACGGGTGAGCACCACACAGTATACTCAGGGACGTGGGCTACTTCTACCCGCTTACAGCAAGGTAGCCAGAAAGAGTGCAGATAGACGGGGAGGCCTACAACTCCACCTGGCCAGGGGAACTCCTGTTTGCTCGCAGCCTGACCAGGCCCCTTATGCTAGCCAGTACTCCCGGGAGGGTCTGCCTTAATATCACCAGTAAAGACCCTGAACTGCACTGCAAAGACTCTGAGTCGTTCCTGCTTCATCGCCTCACCAGCACTACTAGTGCTGGGACGCCGGCGCACCATCACTCCCATCATCCACATTCCCTGCCCTGAGGCTATACTCCTCCCATCTTTTGCTGAGCACACCGCACCAGCCTCAGCGGACTGCCTCGCAGCGGCGGTACACCCTGACCGCAATCCACGGGTGGCGTAGTCGGACAATTAACCTAAAACCCCTAAAAGACTGCCATCGTCCTGACCACCCTGAGCCACGGGACCGGGTCACGGCCACGAGACTACAACCCCCAGAGACCCGGCTCCGGGTAACCCACACACGTCCACACTAGGCCCAGGGGGCGCGTCACAAAGACTATGTCCACTCCCTGTAGAAAGACAAAGACCCACTTCCATTTGTAGAAAAGATATAAGCACTCACCCCCAACATCCTGCAAAGACAATCACCTGCCTCCACTTCCTGTAGAGAGGCAAAAACCCACCCCCACTTATTGAAGAAAGACAAAGACCTGACCCCACTTTCTGTGGAAAGACAAATACTGACCCCACTTCCTCTAGGAAAGCAAAGACCTGCCCCCACTCCCTGAAGAGAGTCAAACTAGCCCCCATTTCCTGTAGAGAGACAAATACCCACCTCACTTCCTATAGAGCAACAAAAACCCACTCACTCTTCCTGTAAAGAGTCAAACACTTGCGCGCACTTCCTCTAGAGAGCTAAAGACCCATCCCCACTTCCTGTAGAGAGACTTCGACTCACCCCCACTTCTTGAAGACAGATAAAGATCCGCCCCCACTTCCTGTAGAGAGACTTCGACTCGCCTCAACTTCTTGTAGATAGAGAAAGATCCGCCCCCACTTCCTGTAGAGAAACAAAAACCCACCCCCAACTCTCTGTAGAAAGTCAAAGACTGACCCCTACTTCTTGTAGAGAGTCAAGGCCTCACACTAACTTCCTGTAGAGAGTCAAAGACTCGCCCCCACTTCCTGTAGAGACAAAGGCTTCTTCTTGAAAATCAACAAAAAGCACATAACAACAGGATCAGACTACACAGGGATTGTTTGTAGTCTGTAACCAAGGAGACATACTGGAGAACTACATAGGAGCTCAATACAATGAACTTTTGAAGATCTTATTTAAAGTTAACTGTAAAGTTGATTTTATTTTTTTATTTTCGTAATAAGGATTCAATTGTGGAATAAGACAAATGCTCCAAATATATACGCACTTTATATAATGATCTTATGAATTGGTGAATCTAATAACCTACAGCCAGTAGAAGATGAGTAACACATGACTGCAGGACAACTCTACACTGAGTGTGTTTGTAGTCTGTTACCATGGAGACATATTGGTCTGCAGGGGGGGGGGGCTGTATGCGCAAAACGTTAAGTGATTTTTTTTAATGAAAATAAGTTGCAAAGTTTTTTGGTTTTTTTTCAACTGAGGTGTAAAAACTTTTTGCAATAGTATACATACCCTACGTCAATTTTATGTGATCGACTCTATATATTTTTTTCTTATTGGAGAATCTACAATTCATTGGTATTGATTGATGTTGTTCTATACATCCGTCTTGTGTAGATAATTACAGGTGATGTAACTACTACTTAATTTCTCTATCGGTAGCCTGAAGGAGCACATACTGTCAGTGCGGCACTGGATTTATCCCACGCCCAGCTCACTCACATGGATGATCTCACAAAGCCAGTTGCCTCGGAATGTTGAGAAGAACATTGTATTCTTTTCATGCATCCTCTGGAGTCATTACACGCCGGTTAATTATCTTTAAATGTTAGCATTTAGGAAAGTATGTACCCCCCCCCCCCCAGTCAAAGACCAGGAATCGCTTCCACCGCTGTATCTTTTCCTTGTTGACACGTCGCCTTAGGATAACAAATGACAATGTAACAGCTCAAACTCTGACACCTGTCAACGCTCCGTCACCATGTCTTCTCCACAGCTCCAAAAGAGGTCGGTGACAAGACCCAGAGGTTTCAGCCTTTGAAATGCGATCAAGAGTACTTCATGCAGGCTAATAAAATAATGCAAAATGCTGAGAGGAATGAGGCAGAAAGACTTTGCGGAAATCAGTGGTAATGAATGCAATTATGGCCGAATGCATGAGAAGGAATGCATGACGTCCACATCTTCAGTAATCCGTCAGCTCACAGGACTCACCACAGAGGAGTTGTGTCTATGGGTGGCATAATTCCAAAGATTCCATCTAATTCCCGACAATAATAATATGATCTGACTTCCGTACTGAAACTCTATACTGTCCTAAAAAAAAAAATTCCAAAATCTGATTTGCTATCATGTTAATTGGTACTACTATGTTTTAATAGCATTGTTATTTTTTATTGCATTATTTTTATTTTATTGTTACTTTTTAATTTTTTTTTTCAGAAATTCATTAATCTACTGTAGCATTAGATAATCCAGAAATTCAAATAATCTGGTGCTTGCTTCTAACAAGAAGGAACCCAATTGTATAAAATTATAGTGGTGTATTTTCTGAGGATTTTTGTTTGTTTAATTATATTTTATGTTTTTGTGCTTGTGCTTTAAGTACCGTTTCATTAACATGAAGGAGGAAAATACTGACCTGTGGGAGCTACTGGTTTTGGGAAGTCCATATGTAATACAAAGTAGATCCAGTAGGATGCAAACTAAAGTGAATATTTTACTGTTAACTACTCCCAGACTGCCCATAGACGCTAAATGTCCGGGAGGTCCATGCTTTACTCTGCAGTGACGTTGTAAAATGTCCCTGTAGAGCAGTTGCACGCAATCGGAGCTTCCATAGGGAAAGAAGGGATGGTTTGTTACAGTCTAGGCCTTGTTGATCTATATATAAACAGCGCTGAATAAGCACTGTGTACATAGTTCATAAGAAGCACTGATAGTGCTTCCTTCTCCGGACCCAGCAGTCATATGATCACTGTGTGTATGGAAGGAGCAAGAGCTGATGGGTCCTAAGAGATGCAGTCAGCTCTGCTGTGCAGCCAGGAAGCTGAATTTCCCCTGTAGCTGGGCCTAATATACCAGTCAAAGTTACAAGGGAAATCAAATTAAAAAAAGTATTTCAATGTTGAAATGTCCCACTGAGGTTTTAAATGACAGTGTGTAAAATAAATTAAAAGTAAAAAAAAAAATAATTAAGTAAAAAGTAGGTGAAAAACAAATGCATAAAAAATGACTCTACCTATCCAAAATGTTGTTACTAGTCTTGCCCTGTCATCAAAAATATGTTTCCGATGTATGTAAGTAATTGTTACAGAATGGGTTACAAATTTTAAAATGTATTTTAATATTTCTTTTTGGTCATAAAAAAATATAAAGAAAATGTGAAAAACTGACAAGAATTTACTTTTTTCCCCACCGATATTGCCAAACAAATTAAAAGAGTATAAAAATAACAGCAAAATGTGAAACGTGAATATTTGTGTCATTTTATTGTTATTACTATTGTTATTGTTATTATTATTCTTATTGTGTCGCATAAATCCTTCTCCATGCCTTATGCCAATATTATTTGATTCTGCAGTGTTTTCTGTCACCGTACACTTTTGTAAGTCTGGGGCCGTATGTTTCCCCATCTGTCACTGAAAAGCATCTGATCAGTCTGAGTTTTGTTCTTCAACATCCCTGGCTCTGCCACCATGTGTCCATCTGTCAAGAAGTGTATGCCATCAATCCAAAGATTCTCACTAAGTGAACGTCAAATACCATACAGTAAGGAAATGTTTGCTTGTTACTGTACACCCAGGTGAAGACAAAGTTTCTGATCTGCCTTCCAAGAAATAGTCTTAGTCTCTTAACTCCAAACCTAAACACAGGTCTGGAAGTGGTGAGAACATGAGAAGCATATCAGAAAATAACCCTATAAAGAACAGTCTCATAATATGGCAAAATGGAACCAATGGTATGAGTGCAGATGAGCAAAAAGATTCGCACTACCCTGGTCTGGTGTCCACATCGCTACTCCTTGTCAGCCGGACATGGGCTCAACAGCCATTCAAATGCCATTGTCCTGGGTGCCAAGAACCACGTAACATCAAGATGTTGAGTCTTTAAGCGCATCATGATGTCGTGCAGGCCTAGTGATCGCAAGAGGTAACCAGGATGCCAACGTTTGAGTGCCAGCCAAGAAAGTCCTCACGGCCCTGCAACGGCTGCCATGGAGTACTGAATTGGATGCTGGATAAGGACACTATGAAATAATTTGGGAAGATCTGAACAATACAAATTTGCACAGATATGGCAGTACTTTAAGGAAAAGGAACAGCGCTGTCCTGTAAGGATTGTGTAAGGAAACAACACCTGTACAAGCCTGATGTGCCATAGCTGCAGCCCCGTGGCTGGAGGAGAGTATCGTCCAGATAGCAGTTTGGCAAAGTTGAGATTATCACGATGTTCCGACTGCACTCAAGGAAAGGATGAGATCCGGAGAGTATAAGCAAGGATTTTTATTCACCAACGCGTGTTTGGCACCAAACCGGCATCTTACTTAGGGTAAAAAATCAATGTATGAATCTATTTGCCCATCTCTATATCAGATCCAAAATGATAATCACGTAGCTGTAAAAGGCAAAAACTCATAAAGGTCATTGCCCGATTTGTATGGGCACTGTCAACCTCTGAAGAGTTTTCCATGGAGGCCAGTCAAGGAAAACTGGTTCACGGGTCAAGCTGCCCCTTCCATTAAAGGCATCTTCCCAAACCATAAGACTCCAGAGCATAATAACCGACATTAAAGTAGTAGAGAATAACTTTGAATTTCCAGGAAAAAAGACTTGCAAACAGGCAAATTCGCATTTTTTGCTTAATCTGCTGATCTCTACTTACAAAGTCTGACGACATTGTGATGTGCATCACCCCGATTCATCATAACATCAAGAGGTTTAGTCAGTAATGGAAGCACCAGAGAGCCCTGAAGAGTGACCGAAGGGGCGTGCGAGGCAAAGCAGGTGAGGGCCAGGGAGAGGTATTATATATGTATATTTTTAAACTGACTTTTACTACAGTTGTGCTCAAAAGTTTACATACCCCTGCAGAATTTTTCCTTTCTTGGCCTTGTTTCAGAGAATATGAATGATAACAAAAAAAACTTTTTCTCCACTAATGGTTATTGGTTGGGTGAAGCCATTTATTGTCAAACTACTGTGTTTTCTCTTTTTATATCTTAATGACAACCAAAAACATCCAAATGACCCTGATCAAAAGTTCACATACCCTAGTGATTTTGGCCTGATAACATGCACAGAATTTGACACAAATGGGTTTGAATGGCTAGTAAAGGTAACATCCTCACCTGTGACCTGTTTGCTTGTAATCAGTGTGTGTGCATAAAAGCTGAGTGAGTTTTTGGGATCCATACAGACTCTTGCATCTTTCATCCAGCCACTGACGTTTCTGGATTGTGAGTCATGGGAAAAGCAAAAGAATTGTCAATGGATCTACGGGAAAGGTAGTTGAATTGTATAACGCAGGAAAGGGATACAAAAAAAAAGATATCCAAGGAATAGATAATGCCAATCAGCAGCGTTCAAACTGTGATTAACAAATGGAAAATCAGGGGCTCTGTAAAAAACAAATCATGGTCAGGTAGACCAACAAAAATTTCAGCCACAACTGACAACTAGCGGTGTGGCTGTTTCAAGATGCACAATAAGGAGGCTCTTGAAGAAAAATGGGCTGCATGGTCAAGTTGCCAGAAGAAAGCCATTACTGCGCAAATGCCACAAAGTATCTCTCCTACAACATGCGAAACAGCACAGAGACAAGCCTCAAACTTTCTGGAACAAGGTAATTTGGAGTGATGAGACCAAAATTAATCTTTTTGGCCACAACCATAAACGTTACATTTGGAGAGAGGTCAACAAGGCCTATGATGAAAGGAACACCATTCCTACAGTAAAGCACGAAGGTGGATCACTGATGTTTTAGGAATGTGTGAGCTACAAAGGCAAAGGAAACTTGGTACAAATTGAAGGAAATATGAATGCAGCACGTTATCAGCAAATACTGGAGGCAAATTTGCACTCATCAGCCCGAAAGCTGCGCATGGGAAGTACTTGGACGTTCCAACATGACAACAATCCAAAACACAAGGCCAAGTTGACCTGTCATTGGCTACAGCAGAACAAAGTGAAGGTTCTGGAGTGGCCATCTCAGTCTCCTGACCTCAATATCATTGAGACACTCTGGGGAGATCTCAAGCGCGCAGTTCATGCTAGACAGCCCAGCAATTTACAGGAACTGGAGGCTTTTTGCCAAGAAGAATGGGCAGCTTTACCATCTGAGAAAATAAAGAACCTCATCCACAACTACCACAAAACACTTCAAGCTGTCATTGATGTTAGAGGGGGCAATACACGGTATTAAGAATTGGGGTATGTGAACTTTTTATCAGGGTCATTTGGATGTTTTTGGTTGTCATTAAGATTTAAAAAGAGAAAACACAGTAGTTTGACAATAAATGGCTTCACCCAACCGATAACCATGAGTGGAGAAAAAGTTTTTTTGTTATCATTCATATTCTCTGAAACAAGGCCAAGAAAGGAAAAATTCTGCCGGGGTATGTAAACTTTTGAGCACAACTATATGTTCTGTGATCTAAAAAGATCTCAGATCGTAATAAACATCTTTTAATAGTACATCCGATTTTCATCGAAAAACTTTCATGCAAATTTAATTTCCTGCCGGAATTTGAGCAAATCTGCCAAACTTTCGCAAGATTCGTTCATCTCCAGTGGCCAAGCATAGAAGCACAGGAAACATTAATCATGATGTTATCATTTTCTAAAAAATAAACCTCATTTTTAATAAATAAAAAAAAAAGAATACCCAAAGCATCATAAAAAAATAAAAATCAATAAACAAATTGCCCATAAATCAAACGTTGAAGAATGGGTACGTAGAGGGCAGGAAAAAAAAAGTCAAAAATACTTAAGAATCTACTCCATGGGACAGTCCAGGACTGTTGTGAAATATCAGGTAATTATATAGAGCTGAGGAAACACAAACTGGTAAATTGGTTATTGATTTGCAATACTCTCCGAGAACCTATACTTTCTGGTGTCACGTTAAAAAAAATAAACCGAGTGTTCCGAACCCACCATCACCCTGCCACTGGGCTTGTTATCACCTGGATATATTAATAGACCTGGCACTTAAAGATAGAAAGAGTCTTGTATCTGAGGAGCGGTCCCTGGAGTCAATCGTGGTGTCGACTGCCACCCCGTACAGACCTGCTGCTGAAAGACACACAGTGCATGTCACTGGCCGGGTTCTGCTGCTGACAACTCGCCTTCCTCTATATAACAATAATTCTACAACATCGAAGATAGTCAAAAGGATAAATGGTTCTTAGGGCGAGAAAAAAATGTACATTATGTTCCAGTATAGTAGAATTTTCCCAAAAAATCACATTACTGTAGCATCAGCTACAACTCAAGTATATCCCATTATAACCAGCAGGGGGCGATCGACGCTATTCTGATGCCTTGGAACTAATGACTGGTGCAATAAATTATGAAGAGAGCAAAAAACGTATCCAGCTCCAGGATCCGAGGAAAGAGGAAAATTTTAGAATAGCAACTTTAATGAAATTTTTTTAAAAAAAAAATTACTCCATTCAAAAATGAATGAATGAATAAATAAAGCTGGGGTACAGGTGAAATTGCTTAGCTGTTACAAGGACATTTTCAGCAACGCGTTTCGATCGCTCAGAAGCTATCTTTTTAAAAGCTGAATAAATAATCCCTAATACATTCGTACTTATACTTACCTAATTATCACTTTCATGATAACGCTTTAATAACAAATCAGGCAAAATAAATTAAAAATCAATTATAAATTAAAGAAGTCATAGTAATTAAGGAGATAGAAATACATAGGAGCAATATTATAGTAATTATATTCTTGTACATAGGGGGCAGTATTATTGTAGTTATATTCTTGTACATAGGAGCAGTATTATAGTAGTTATATTCTTGTACATAGGAGCAATATTATTGTAGTTATATTCTTGTACATAGGGGCAGTATTATAGTAGTTATATTCGTGTACACAGGGGGCAGTATTATAGTAGTTATATTCTTGTACATAGGAGCAGTATTATAGTAGTTATATTCTTGTACATAGGAGCAGTATTATAGTAGTTATATTCGTGTACATAGGAGCAGTATTATAGTAGTTATATTCTTGTACATAGGAGCAGTATTATAGTAGTTATATTCTTGTACATAGGAGCAGTATTATAGTAGTTATATTCTTGTACATAGGAGCAGTATTATAGTAGTTATATTCTTGTACATAGGAGCAGTATTATAGTAGTTATATTCTTGTACATAGGAGCAGTATTATAGTAGTTATATTCTTGTACATAGGGGCAGTATTATTGTAGTTATATTCTTGTACATAGGAGCAGTATTATAGTAATATTCTTGCACATAGGGGGCAGTATTATAATAGTTATATTCTTGTACATAGGGAGCAGTATTATAGTAGTTATATTCATGTTCATAGGAGCAGTATTATAGTAGTTATATTCTTGTACATAGGGGCAGTATTATAGTAGTTATATTCTTGTACATGGCGGCAGTATTATAGTAGTTATATTCTTATACATAGGGGCAGTATTATAGTAGTTATATTCTTGTACTTATGGGCAGTATTATAGTAGTTATATTCTTGTACATGGGGGCAGTATTATAGTAGTTATATTCTTGTACATAGGAGCAGTATTATAGTAGTTATATTCTTGTACATGGGGGCAGTATTATAGTAGTTATATTCTTGTACATAGGAGCAGTATTATAGCAGTTATATTCTTGTACATAGGAGCAATATTATAGTAGTTATATTCTTGTACATAGGAGCAGTATTATAGTAGTTATATTCTTGTACATAGGAGCAGTATTATAGTAGTTATATTCTTGTACATAGGAGCAGTATTATAGTAGTTATATTCTTGTACATAGGGGCAGTATTATAGTAGTTATATTCTTGTACATAGGGAGCAGTATTATAGCTGTTATATTCTTGTACATAGGGGGCAGTATTATAGTAGTTATATTCTTGTACATAGGGGACAGTATTATAGTAGTTATATTCTTGTACATAGGGGGCAGTATTATAGTAGTTATATTTTGCACATATGGGGCAGTATTATAGTAGTTATATTCTTGTACATAGGGGCAGTATTATAGTAGTTATATTCTTGTACATAGGGACAGTATTATAGTAGTTATATTCTTGTACATAGGGGCAGTATTATAGTAGTTATATTCTTGTACATAGGGGGCAGTATTATAGTAGTTATATTCTTGTACATAGGGGGCATTATTATAGTAGTTATATTCTTGTACATAAGGGGCAGTATTATAGTAGTTATATTCTTGTACATAGGGGCAGTATTATAGTAGTTATATTCTTGTACATAGGGGCAGTATTATAGTAGTTATATTCTTGTACATAGGGGCAGTATTATAGTAGTTTTATTCTTGTACATAGGGGGCAGTATTATAGTAGTTATATTCTTGTACATAGGGGGCAGTATTATAGTAGTTATATTCTTGTACATAGGGGGCAGTATTATAGTAGTTATATTCTTGTACATAGGGGCAGTATTATAGTAGTTATATTCTTGTACATAGGGACAGTATTATAGTAGTTATATTCTTGTACATAGGGGCAGTATTATAGTAGTTATATTCTTGTACATAGGGGGCAGTATTATAGTAGTTATATTCTTGTACATAGGGGGCATTATTATAGTAGTTATATTCTTGTACATAAGGGGCAGTATTATAGTAGTTATATTCTTGTACATAGGGGCAGTATTATAGTAGTTATATTCTTGTACATAGGGGCAGTATTATAGTAGTTATATTCTTGTACATAGGGGCAGTATTATAGTAGTTTTATTCTTGTACATAGGGGGCAGTATTATAGTAGTTATATTCTTGTACATAGGGGGCAGTATTATAGTAGTTATATTCTTGTACATAGGGGGCAGTATTATAGTAGTTATATTCTTGTACATAGGGGGCAGTATTATAGTAGTTATATTCTTGTACATAGGGGGCAGTATTATAGTAGTTATATTCTTCTACATAGGGGGCAGTATTATCGTAGTTGACTAAAATAAGGCTCATAGTTGCTGATCCTTTTTTTTACTTTAGGGCAAAACAATGCCTTTTAAGCAAGTTACAATGTTAATCTATAACCACAAATACCTTTTTATGACTGAGGTTTCTGTAAGTACTGTAAAGATTAGGTTGATCTGATTATCTCTGTTGCAAGTCAGAGCGAGTAAATAACTATAAACTTCCCAAAATATGTGGGATTCTGCATATCCCAAAAAAAAATGTTCACACATTTTTATTGGAGATATGTACCTGTCTGATCTTGATCTACAAGATTTAACATTGACT
The DNA here is from genome assembly GCF_046119375.1 of Phyllobates terribilis. NCBI lineage: Eukaryota > Metazoa > Chordata > Amphibia > Anura > Dendrobatidae > Phyllobates > Phyllobates terribilis. The sequence continues at coordinate 754,217,333 of NW_027362764.1, forward strand.
ATGCTTTAGGGCATGCATTATTATTAGGTGCTCAAAATACCATGTTAATAGCAATGACTCAGCGGAGCATGTAAACTTCCTATTGCTTCACCAATGGGTGAGTCAGCATTAAAGCCTATTGGTGAGGGATATCAAATCCTGAGGCCTGTCGAAGAATAAAGACAATTTAATCTTCTTTTTAAATCTGGAAAATCATTTACTAGCAAACAATAGAAAGTTTAATGATTTTGAAACTCTGGCAAAAATCAAAGCTCTGATCACCCAATGCAGAATGGTCCTACTGTCACAGACTCAGGCCCGAAACATGCTTTGATATCCACAAGTGTGAATACTTTGGACGTATTTAGTATTCTGCTCCTTTCCTCCATTACTGCACTAAATATACCAATATAGTATAGACCACCCCCCCCATACTGCGCACAGGGTCCCCCCCCTTATACTGCGTACAGGGTCCCCGTCCCCCCCATACTGCGCACAGGGTCCCCGTCCCCCCCATACTGCGCACAGGGTCCCCCCCCTTATACTGCGTACAGGGTCCCCGTTCCCCCCATACTGCGCACAGGGTCCCCGTCCCCCCCATACTGCGCACAGGGTCCCCCCCCATACTGCGCACAGGGCCCCCCCATACTGCGCACAGGGTCCCCGTCCCCCCCATACTGCGCACAGGGTCCCCGTCCCCCCAATACTGCGCACAGGGTCCCCGTCTACCCCATACTGCGCACAGGGTCCCCCCCCTTATACTGCGCACAGGGTCCCCGTCCCCCCCCCCATACTGCGCACAGGGTCCCCGTCCCCCACATACTGCGCACAGGGTCCCCGTCCCCCACATACTGCGCACAGGGTCCACCCTCCCATACTGCGCACAGGGTCCCCGTCCCCCCCATACTGCACACAGGGTCCCCCCCATACTGCGCACAGGGCCCCCCCATACTGCGCACAGGGTCCCCGTCCCCCCCATACTGCGCACAGGGTCCCCGTCCCCCTCATACTGTGCACAGGGTCCCCGTTCTCCTCCATACTGCGCACAGGGTCCCCGTCCCCCCATACTACGCACAGGGTCCTCGTCCCCCCCATACTGCGCACAGGGTCCCCGTCTACCCCATACTGCGCACAGGGTCCCCCCCCTTATACTGCGCACAGGGTCCCCGCCCCCCCCCATACTGCGCACAGGGTCCCCGTCCCCCACATACTGCGCACAGGGTCCCCGTCCCCCACATACTGCGCACAGGGTCCACCCCCCCATACTGCGCACAGGGTCCCCGTCCCCCCCATACTGCACACAGGGTCCCCCCCATACTGCGCACAGGGCCCCCCCATACTGCGCACAGGGTCCCCGTCCCCCCCATACTGCGCACAGGGTCCCCGTCCCCCCCATACTGTGCACAGGGTCCCCGTTCTCCTCCATACTGCGCACAGGGTCCCCGTCCCCCACATACTGCGCACAGGGTCCCCGTCCCCCACATACTGCGCACAGGGTCCACCCCCCCATACTGCGCACAGGGTCCCCGTCCCCCCCATACTGCACACAGGGTCCCCCCCATACTGCGCACAGGGCCCCCCCATACTGCGCACAGGGTCCCCGTCCCCCCCATACTGCGCACAGGGTCCCCGTCCCCCCCATACTGTGCACAGGGTCCCCGTTCTCCTCCATACTGCGCACAGGGTCCCCGTCCCCCCCATACTACGCACAGGGTCCTCGTCCCCCCCATACTACGCACAGGGTCTGTCCCCCCTATACTGCGCATAAGGTCCCCGTCCCCCCCCATACTGCGCACAGGGTCCCCGTCCCCCCACATACTTCGCATAGGGTCCCCCCCATACTGCGCACAGGGTCCCCGTCCCTCCCCCATACTGCGCACAGGGTCCCCATCCCCCCCATACTGCGCACAGGGTCCCCCCCCCCCCCCATACTGTGCTCAGGGTCCCCCCCATACTGCGCACAGGGTCCCTGTCTCCCCCCATACTGTTGTTGTACAATTTCTCCTGAGTATTCTGATACCCCATATGTTGGAGAAAACTACTGTTTGGGTGCACTTCAGGGCTTGGAAGGGAAGGAGTGACGCTTTGGAATGCAGACTTTGATGGAATAGTCTGTGGGCGTCATGTCGCGTTCTCAGAGCCCCTGATGTGCCTAAACAGTGGAAGTGCCCCCATTTTGGAACTGATATGTGAATGTTATAATGTAGTGCCATACGTCAGTTGTGTAGCGTTCGTCTGGTTGTCATACGTCAGTTGTGTAGCGTTTGTCTGGTTGTCATACGTCAGTTGTGTAGCGTTCGTCTGGTTGTCATACGTCAGTTGTGTAGCGTTTGTCTGGTTGTCATACATCAGTTGTGTAGCGTTTGTCTGGTTGTCATACGTCAGTTGTGTAGCGTTCGTCTGGTTGTCATACGTCAGTTGTGTAGCGTTCGTCTGGTTGTCATACGTCAGTTGTGTAGCGTTTGTCTGGTTGTCATACGTCAGTTGTGTAGCGTTTGTCTGGTTGTCATACATCAGTTGTGTAGCGTTCGTCTGGTTGTCATACGTCAGTTGTGTAGCGTTCGTCTGGTTGTCATACGTCAGTTGTGTAACGTTCGTCTGGTTGTCATACGTCAGTTGTGTAGCGTTTGTCTGGTTGTCATACGTCAGTTGTGTAGCGTTTGTCTGGTTGTCATACGTCAGTTGTGTAGCGTTTGTCTGGTTGTCATACATCAGTTGTGTAGCGTTCGTCTGGTTGTCATACGTCAGTTGTGTAGCGTTCGTCTGGTTGTCATACGTCAGTTGTGTAACGTTCGTCTGGTTGTCATACGTCAGTTGTGTAGCGTTCGTCTGATTGTCATACGTCAGTTGTGTAGTGTTCGTCATGTTGTGTATGTCAGAAAAGAATTTAGTAGTCCATGGATGTGTGGTACAGTTTGAAGCATGCTTTCATGCACAGGCCAGGTTTGTCAGGGCAGGAGTCACATTGCGTATTCCCATTTTGTAACGCACTCGGCACCTCTTTTATGACTTACCTTTTTTTGGCCCACCATGAGGTTTACAAAATCCTCAGAGAAAAAGACTTTTAAAAAGTCTATTTCTGTGAGGGCGGTGGTGTCAAACTTGATTCCTGATTGTGCCACAAAATCAGGAATCAGTGGCTTATAATTTTCGGGGAGTGATGTCAATATGGGGTCAGTAATGGGAGGCGCTGGTTCATCTTTTGTCCTGGGGCATCTTCATGGCGGTTCAGCAGCACCTGAGGAGGAAGAGGAGGAGGTGGAGTGAGAAAAATAAAGAAAGATGGGATCCTCTCCCTCATTGTCAGTTTGGAGCCAAAGGAAAGAGTATGCCTCCTCCACTGAATAGCGGGTTTTGGACGAGCAGAACATTTTTTTTTAGTATTTGGTGTGTGTGTGTGTCAGTACTTTATTCAGTTGTGTGTCTGTTTCCGTGTGCTTGGTGTAAACTTTTTTGTTCTTCTGAAAGAAAAAGATAAAAAAAAACGAACAACCGGAGGTGGTGCAAAAAGCAAGCACGAGTGCGGATCAGTGAACTGCGTCACTGATCAACACTCGGCGGCTGCTGGATGTGCGCACGGAGGTGGTGCGAAGGGGTGGGGAAATGTAAAACAGCGAGCACGAGTGCGGATCAATGATCTACGTCACTGATCAACGCTCGGTGGCTGCGGGATGTGGGCACAGAGGTGATACAAAGGGGGGGAGTGTAACACAACGGTCACTGATCAGCGCTCGGCCTCTACAGGAAGCACGAAAAAAAAACCTGCCAAAATTCGAGCAATCAATAACTGATCAGCGCTTGGTGGCAGAAAGAGGGGTGAGAAGAGGAGAGAGGGGGATTGAGGTGGATGAGGAGGGATCAAAAAATCTGCTTACAGTTGTCTTCTGTCTTCTTTCTTCAGTCTGATGTCTTCTGTCACAGCAGGAGCAGCGATTGTGGTGTCATGAGCTTCTATGGCACCGCAAGGCCCAGCATGGCGCACGATCGGACAGTGTTACCAACCTGTACAAAAAAAAAGTCAGTGAAAAAAAAAGTGTAAAGTAGCGAGCACGAGTGCTGATCAGTGATTTGCGTCACCGATCAACGCTTGGCGGCTGCTGGATGCATGCACGGAGGTGGTGCAAAGTGGAGGGGTGGGGAGTAAACTGGATAGGGACAAAAAAAAGTCCTGGAAAACAGCGAGCACGGATGTTGATCAGTGATGTAGTCACTGATCAATGCTCGGTGGCTGCGGGATGTGCGCACAGAGGTGATACAAAGGGGGGGGGAGTGTAACACAGCGGTCACTGATCAGCACTCGGCCTCTACAGGAAGCACGAAAAAAACTGCCAAAATTCGAGCAATCAATTACTGATCAGCGCTTGGTGGCAGAAAGAGGAGTGAGAAGGGGGGAGAGGGGAATTGGGGTGGATGAGGAGGGATCAAAAAATCTGCTTACAGTTGTCTTCTGTCTTCTTTCTTCAGTCTGATGTCTTCTGTCACAGCAGGAGCAGCGATTGTGGTGTCACGAGCTTCTGTGGCACCACAAGGCCCAGCATGGCGAACGATCGGACAGTTTGACCAACCTGTACAAAAAAAAAAGTCAGTGAAAAAAAAAGTGTAAAGTAGCGAGCACGAGTGCTGATCAGTGATTTGCGTCACCGATCAACGCTTGGCGGCTGCTGGATGCACGCACGGAGGGGGTGCAAAGTGGAGGGGTGGGGAGAAAAACTGGATAGGGACAAAAAAAATTCCTGGAAAACAGCGAGCACGGATGTTGATCAGTGATGTAGTCACTGATCAGCGCTCGGCCACTGCAGGATGCACGGAAAAAAAAACCTGCTAAAAATCAAGGGCTCAAGTACTGATCAGCGCTCAGTGGCATAAAGAGGGTGTATGGAGGGGGGCAAATAGAGGGGGGGAGAGGGAGATTGGGGTGGATGAGGAGAGATCAGGCAGGCATCTACTTACTGATGTCTTCTCTTTTCTTTCTTCTCTCCCCTTTTAGCAGCAGGAGCAGAGATTGTGGTGTCACAGGCTTCACAGCGCAGATCAGCAGCGTGACCATCCTGTAAAAATCCTCAGCTACTATGAGGACTTGCAGAGCGGTCACAGGTAGGTCATAGGGCAGTCACCACCCGGTCACAGGGCGGTCATCACCCAGTCACAGGGCGGTCACGCGCTCTGATTGGTGTTATCAATCGGATTGCCTGAAACACTGAGAAATGCTGTGATTGGCTGTTCAGAATTGAACAGCCAATCACAACGATTGTAGTTGGCGCCGTAACTTTAATGCAATCACCGCGACTCCGGCCACAGAGCCGCATTAAACGTGAGGTGTAACAATACGTATCTAGTCATGAAGGCCCACGGTGCAGATGTATTATTACGCCTCACGTCATAAAGGGGTTAAAGGAGTTGTCGACCTTTAGGGAAATATTTTTTTTTTACTGAAATGGGTATATTTGGGGCTAAATCTTTGTAATTGGGTTTCATCAAAATGGTTGCACGGTTTGGCTTTTACAGGCACTTTGTTTCCATGCACATTCAACTTTGATGTGGTCTGTGGTCATAAAACAGAGAAGAGGAGCTCACAAAAAGTAGATAAAGAAGATGCACACTCCCCTCAGACCGTCATAGCAAGCTGACTGATAGATTCTCAGCTAACTCATTCTGCAGCCAACAATAGACAGTGCAACACAGAGGCTATAAAAGCCAAACGATAAAAAATTTTTTAATGGAACCCAATTGCAAAAATGATTTTTAGCTCCAATTACATGCATTTAAGCATGAAACAAAAAAGGTAGAAAACCCCTTTAATTTACAGTGCATTAATAATGCCACCATATACTTCCTAAATAAATGTGCTACACAATAGCCAGGTAACAATGTTCAGCTCATGGGTTTTCAAGCCAAGCATCCTAGATTGGTGGTCCCTGCTCTGAGTTACCTTGAAGGAGGTGGTGGAATCTGCTCGATGGTGGTAATCCAGGGCAATTTTATAATCCAGACCTCGCTGAATTCCCATCATCACATTATTATTATAATGGACAATTAGATGCAGGTTCCCTTTCACTATCTTCCAGATGTTCTGTCTTTCTAAAGCTCTGTACCGTAACCGTTCTATAATTAACTACTTTGCTGTCGTCGGTTTTCTGCTTCCCACAACATGAGGACAAATCAACTCCTGCTCCCCCAAATTTACTGATTGGCTGTAAAGTTTTCTCTCCCAATGAACTTTATAATAATGGTGAACCATATAAAGCCCCTTTCTCATTACTGTAAGGGGGAAGACCGGGTTGTAAGTGCTTTCAGAGCAAGGGATCCGGAACTGCCGGGGCTGTACCTCCTGTTGCAGGGGGGAGACAGACTGCGAGCACAGGAGTCATGTGACTGGGAAGTTGGGGGTGTGTCCAGAGACAGAGCTGGGAAGTCAGGTGACCGGGGGACTCCTGGTGTGACTAGAGAGAGGAAGAGACGAGGACGTTTTGCGCGAGAAAGCGGAGCTCAGTCCTGCACAGGAGAACAGTGTGAGAGAGTCCAGGCTCCTGGCTCGAGTACTGGGAGCAGGAGTCGGGTGCAGTGGACCGGAGGAGTCAAGCCCGACTATAGAGATAAGGGACACAGGGTCCGTGGAGCCGAGGCACGTGAGGTTCCGTGTTATGGACTAGGGGCTCAGCGGGTAAAACCTGAGACCGCCCGCTGCCGCCAGAAGACGGAGCATTGTTTGGGCGGGGAAGCCTGAAGAAATCATCACCTGCATCCGCTGGCGACTGCCTTTGTGAGGAGCCAGAGTCAGCTAAGTGTACAAACTGATGTTTACAACCGGTTCGGCTCTGCTACATCTTGTCAGACTGTGAACTGATAGTTATAGACTTTCACCTGCTATTTCCCTTGTTTCCCCCCCATATTTTCCTTGTTACTCCTTGTTCTTATAACCCCCCCCCCCTGTTAATTAACCCTATATTGGCTGCTCTGTGTTTCTGTGTCACTGCATCTAAAGTACCTGTGTTACATCTGGCGTAGTCGGCAGGATGCAGTCGTTAGACACAGACGCTGCAGAGTAGTCCATCCTGGGAGCCCCTAAATCTAGCTTGCCACTGGGGGCCATGCTCAGCAATCTCCCAAAGTTCACCGGGGACAATATGATGCTGTGGGACTGGATTGAGAGAGTTAGGAGTATGTTACGTATGCATCCGATGACCTCAGCTATGCAAGCTGAAATAGCCTTACTGGCCCTGGACGGCGAGGCCCGACAATCCGTGATGTACCGCCCTCCCCATGACCGGGATACTGTAGAAAAAGTGGTGCGGATACTGGAGGAGATGCATGGGGATCCCACCAATGTAGGAGAGCTGAGGATACGGCTGTTTCACCAAGTGCAGCAGGAGGGGGAGACTGTGATGCAGTATGTTAATGCCTTACAGAGGGTGCATGCCTATATCACTAGAAAAGACGACATGGGGAATTTGGGAATGGCCCCCCCTGACGTGATCTTAAGGGACCAGTTTGTGGCAGGTCTCATGGATGTGCAGCTGAAGCAGGCCTTGTGGGAGCGCCTGCGCGCCAACCCACGTATGACTTTTCTAGAAGTGGGGGTGGAGGCTCGTGTGAGAGAGCAGGAGATGGGGGTGACAGCCCTGGCTGGGATGGTCCGGAGTAATGAGGTACCCACTCCGCCTGCAGCTGAACCGGAATGGGCTCGAGAGATGTGGAAGGAGATACAGGAGATGCTTGATGAATGGTCCAGTCTCAAGAAGACCCCTGCCCCGACACCAGAGATACCCAGATCGATTGCCCCAGTTATGGAAAGAATTGAATTCAGGACCCCCCCTGCAGGAGAGTTCCATAGAGAAGTGAGGCAGTCCTACATAGACAGATACACGACCTGCTGGAAGTGTGGAGGCGCAGGACATTATGCCAGGGGCTGTGCTAGCCGAGGGCGGCCCCTGTCGCGGAAGCCGTTAAACTAGCAGGCTCCGTGTTTGGGGGACACAACCCGGAGCCTGAGGTAGGGGAAAGAAGAAAAGGAAGTCCAAAGGACCTGGTTTCCACCAGCCCGACTGTCTGGGCCGAAATAAGCGGTCGGGCTGTTCACTGCCTGATTGACATGGGATCCCAGGTGACTACGATGACAGAAGTCTACTTCCAACAGCGATTTCCAGAGATAGCGTGGCCTGAATGGGGACCAGTAATTAGACTCACGGCAGCTAATCAATTACCCATCCCGGTCGCAGGGGTGGTGTGGATGAAGATCCGAGTATGTGGAAAAGATGTGGGAAAAAAAGGAGTCGTCTTAGTCGCAGGGGGAACCGGAAGTGGACCCAAGAGTCTCTGTCGGCCTTAGGGAAGGCAAGATACTTCTCCTCCTTGGATCTGGCCAGTGGGTACTGGCAGGTGCCCGTGGCCGAACATGACCATGCGAAGACGGCTTTCATATTACTCATGGGACTGTTCGAGTTCAATCGGATGCCCTTCGGCCTGACTAACGCCCCCGGGACGTTCCAGCGTCTGATGGAGAGGTGCCTGGGCGATTTGAACTTCGAGGCAACACTGATTTACCTTGACGACATAATTGTCTATGCTGCCACCTTCGAGGAACACCTCTAGCGACTGGAGCAAGTACTGAGTCGCCTACAGAGTCATGGCCTAAAAGTGAAGCCCCAGAAGTGCCACCTGTTCCAAAAACAGATCGAATATCTCGGTCATACTGTATCCGGTGAAGGAGTCAGGCCTACCCAGGAGAAGGTGGCCGCCGTACAGGAGTGGCCTACCCCGAAGACAGTGAAGGATGTTCGGGCCTTCCTGGGACTTGCCGGGTACTACCGAAGATTCGTGAAGAACTTCACCCGCATAGCCAACCCATTGCTGGAGCTACTTAAGGGAGTGGCGGCGGGCTCCAAGAATCAGGTGATTCAGTGGGGAAGCAGCCAGAAAGAGGCTTTCTGTGCCCTAAAAATGGCCCTGACCGAGGCCCCAATACTTGCCTATGCAGATTTCTCCCAACCATTCATACTCCACACTGATGGGAGCCTACATGGTCTAGGAGCCGTGTTATCCCAAGCACAGGATGGGAAAGAGCGTGTGATTGCGTACGCCAGTCGCTCCCTTCACGACTCCGAGAGGAACCCAGATAATTATAGCTCTTTCAAATTAGAGTTGCTGGCTCTGGTTTGGGCAATGACTGAGAAGTTTGCAGAGTATTTGTCCGGGTCCGAAGTACTGGTGAGAACAGATAACAACCCGCTGGCCCACCAGGAGAATGCGAAATTGGGAGCCCTGGAGCAGCGATGGGTGGCCCGCATGGCCAGGTACCGGTATAAGATCGCGTACCGGCCTAAGGCAGAGAATACTCACGCCGACGCCCTCTCTAGAGTGACATATGAACGGCCTGATCATGACCGCGATGAAGATTTGGAGGCGGAAGAGACCCCTAGCTTCCGAAGTTTCGTGGGACCTCTGACCGCAGCGCAGGGACAAATCGGAGAGACGTCGGAAGAACAAGTGCTAGGGCGGCCAAGAGATGACTGGATCCGACTTCAACAGACTGACAGAGAAGTTGCTCAATTACATCAATGGGTGGCTTTGCGGCAAGTCCCCAGTCGAGAAGAGAGAAGTACCCAGTCCCCGGGAGCACTGAAAATGCTGGGACAATGGGAGAGACTGTGTTTGCAAGACGGGCTGCTGTACCGACGGGTGCAGCTACTGCGAGAGTTCGGGACCACCTGGCAAATGGTGATCCCAGAGAAGTTGGTCCGAGTAGTGGCCAAGGAGGCTCATGAATGAGGGGCTCACTTTGGACCAGAGAATACATTTCAGTGGTTGCAGAGGCTGGTGTATCATCCCCGACTGCGAGTAACAATAGAAGACACTTGTCGAAGATGTCGGAGCTGTGAGCTAGTTAAGCCCCCGGAGCAGCGAGTCCCCATACAAACCATTGTGACTTCTACCCCCTTGGAGGTGCTGATGATCGACTATTTGGCTGTTGGACCGGCACATCTCGGGTATGAACATTGCCTGGTAATGACAGACCACTTCACAAAGTTTGCGGAAGTGACCGTGACCAGGGACCAGACCGCCGAGTCAGCTGCGCAGGCCATCTGCCGAGACTTAATTCGGGTGTACGGCTGCCCAAAAAGGATCCATTCCGATCAAGGCGCCTGCTTCCAAGGCCTGGTGATGGAAGAGCTGCACCGGTTGTACAAGATTGAGAAGTCACGAACTACTCCTTACCACCCCCAAGGAAATGGGGCCTGTGAACACTTTAATAGGACACTGATCCAAATGCTCCGCACGTTGGAGGAAGATCGGAAGGTACGATGGCCTGAGTTTGTGGCCGAGCTGGTGTGGGTCTACAACAACCGAGTGAATAGTACGACGGGGTTCACTCTTAATACCTTGCTGTTCGGGCGAAAGGGGAGAGAGATCACCGAGTTAGAGCTGGACCCTGAGGAGGACTACCCACGGACGGGGATGTCTTCCTGGGTCCGGGAACATCGGCATCGACTGCAGACCCTCCGACGGTTGGTACAACAAAATTTTCAGGAACTCAAACATCATGAGACATTGCCTCTTCGAGGGACAGCTCTGAGGCCCGTGGAGCGGGTGTTGATTCGGGACAGGCGGCCCCGAGGCAAATTGAGTAAGCGGTGGGAACGAAGCTCGGACCGAGTGAAGCGCAGGATTGGCGCTGAAGGACCTGTGTATGAAGTTCAACCCGAGTACTGAAGGAGCCCCTACCAGAGTGGTTCATCGTAGTATGCTGCGGCCCTGTCTGTCTAAAGATGACAAGGATGAAGAAGAATCACCTGCTTCTAGAGAAGGTCCTGTCACAGTTGCCCCAAGCCACGATGTGGACGAAGAAGAATTGTTGATTCTACCTCCGAGCCCCAGCACTCGATTACCTGCAGTCCCCAGTGCAGGCGGCGAGGGTACAACATAGGTTGAAGCCACCCGGCAGGTGGAGATTGGTAATCCGAGTGACCCTGCACCCCCCATTGGTCAAACTAAGTTACGCCGGTCAGAATGGACAACAGCAGGAGTGCCTCCTCAACGTTACGAACAAGATCAATTTATATGGCACTGAATCGTCCAAGAAGTCCAAGAGTGTGAACGTTTTATGAAGGAATGCTTTCAGAGCAAGGGATCCGGAACTGCCGGGGCTGTACCTCCTGTTGCAGGGGGAGACAGACTGCGAGCACAGGAGTCATGCGACTGGGAAGTTGGGGGTGTGTCCAGAGACAGAGCTGGGAAGTCAGGTGACCGGGGGACTCCTGGTGTGACTAGAGAGATGAATAGATGAGGACGTTTTGCGCGAGAAAGCGGAGCTGAGTCCTGCGCAGGAGAACAGTGTGAGAGGGTCCAGGCTCCTGGCTCGAGTACTGGGAGCAGGAGTCGGGTGCAGTGGACCGGAGGAGTCAAGCCGACTATAAAGATAAGGGACACAAGGTCCATGGAGCCGAGGCACGTGAGGTGCCGTGTTATGGACTAGGGGCTCAGCGGGTAAAACCGGAGACCGCCCGCTGCCGCCAGAAGACGGAGCATTGTTTGGGCGGGGAAGCCTGAAGAAATCATCACCTCCATCCACTGGTGACTGCCTTTGTGAGGAGCCAGAGTCAGCTAAGTGTACAAACTGACGTTTACAACCGGTTCGGCTCTGCTACATCTTGTCAGACTGTGAACTGTTAGTTATAGACTTTCACCTGCTATTTCCCTTGTTCCCCCCCCCCCCATATTTTCCTTGTTACTCCCTGCGTGGAGATTGACCTTGTTCTTATAAACACACCCCCCCCTCTTTATTAACCCTATATTGGCTGCTCTGTGTATCTGTGTCACTGCATCTAAAGTACCCGTGTTACATTACCATAAAAATGTGGCATTACAAATTATGGCATTTTAGTAGTGTTATACTTGGACCAGCTCCAGTGACATCTGCCTCTGTGTCTCCAGGTGCCACCGCATACACTCTGGGGGCAGCGCTGGTGATGGAGGAGGCAGTATTACTGGTATTACTGGTATCACTGGGCAGCTCAGACACTATCCAGCAAAGAACACTGGTGTGGCCGTGACTTGTAGTACCAACCCACCAGAAATGATGGTGTGTCCTGTCCAGCAGAGGTATAATCATCTCCTTGCTGTGGCCTATGGGGCAGCGCCACACCCTTTTTAAACTGTCAGCAGTCTGCTGAGAGATGCCAGTTATTGAGCTTGGTTTATTCCATCTCTGACACTATACTTCTGCTGTTTTAATCCTGATCATTGGGACCCCAACTACATCTTTCTCTAATACTGAACCTGACCTTGGCTAGTTTGACCCTGCTTTGACTGGCCTCCTGGTTCTGTCCCTTCAGTCACTGACCTGGCTAGTTCGACTATACTTGCCTCAAATTCGCTTCTACAGCCAACAGCTATTCCATGAACAGATCCTGGGGACCCCATAATAAGTCCAGATCAGGGGTTAAAAGGAATCAGTCAGCTGGAATTCACACCTCAAACAATTTCTATCTGCATACAGCTGTTTAAAAGACAAGTCCAGCAATACCTTAACTTGGTCATTCCCTTCCTCCATTATTGAGAACTCAACATATCAATTGATATGTAAATGAAGCTGAAGAGCTATTTGTAGATCTGAAAACTTTGTCACTCCAGCTCTTCTCCCTGCCTAGCGCCATCTCCTCCTGCTTGACTGACAGTGACTCCTTTGCCTGGAGTCACACAGCATAGAGGCCATCAGCTAAGCAGGAGGAGACAGCACTAGATGGGGAATAGAGCTGGATTGACGTAGGAAGAAATGAAATTTGAAGACTTCGCCGAATTTTCCCTAAAAATTTGATTTGCGGAAAATAAATTTGTGCAAATTTCAATACTTAAAAGCTTGTGATTGCTCAAAAAAAAATACACATGGGGAAGACGAGAGAGAACCCTGCTGACCATAAGAGCTTACACCCTACAAGAGAGAGAGGACCTTGCTAGTATTTGACTTTGACAAAACATTATTGACATACTTAGGTGCGGATTATATGGGTTTTTGATTTGTTTCTGTCTCGGAAATTCACTAAGAAAGCATGTGTGTTTTATACCTGTGGATTTTCCACATCTGATGCAAGTCTATAGGGAAAATCTGCACAGAAAACTCAGCGTACCCACAAGAGAAATTGATGTGCTGCAGATTTGAAACACGCACCGCAGGTCAGCTTACGCTGATTAAAAGTTATGCACATTAGGCAGGAGATTATTCTAAATCCCATCTACTTTGCCGGAACTGTTACATGCTGCGTTTTTGAGTATGCAGTGCCAAAAATTCACCAGAAACTCATTGTGGGAAAGTAGCCTTAGGGTATATGTGACATGCAGAAGTAGTGCTGTTGCAGAGTATGACATGCAGAAGTAGTGCTGTTGCTTTAAAAGCATCCAGCAACTAGAGGGGTTAACACAGTCACAGGAGAAGGGGAGTGTTTTAGCAGAGCCCCAGGGGGATTGTGGGGAAGTTGTTTACTGTCTGGCTGGAGCTGAAGAGAAAGGTGGTGTGTGTGTTCTGTATCTCACAGATGCGCCCCTGCAAGTGAAAAGGATTCAAATCAGGAGTGAAGCTAAGCACAGGTCAGGTAGAGTTACTGAACTAACAGTGCAGAGTACTGTCAGGCAGAAAGATAAGGACTGGAAGAAATGGTGTCAAAGGGATCATCTCCCTCAGCAAACCCCCCCCCCCTCCATCTCACTGTGCTGTAAAGAATGCGTGTCTGTGCCTGAGGGTCAATAGCCCTGTGTGCCTAAGAGAAGCTGCAGCACATGGTCTATGGTCGCCCTGAGTAACGGTTCCCCCACGATTCCAAAGAATTCATGTAACCTGTCTCGCCCCTATCTGAACCTAGCGGCATGCATGTAACATATAAGGTATAGCTTGTGCCAGAGAGCCCATCCGATGAAATAGACCACCTTAACTGTTAGCTGACCATCAATGGTGCTGGATTAGATGTTAAGCAGGAAGACAGAGGGGAGATTTCGAGCAAAGCTCTGAGATCAGAGGAAGGGAGGAAAGGGATCTAGAGAAAGAAGGTTGAGAATTAACCAGGTATGTCCTTCAAAAATATGCTTTTAAGCCTCATCAACCAGAAAGATACATCCCATGGTGATCATCTTTGCTTCTTCAGGCTACAAGTTGGAAAGTAATCACCTAAGCTTATTGTAAAGATCTGAGGTTGTGGGTTGTAAGTAATCACCTAGGCAGGTTAACGATGCAACAATATTTTATTGATCACAGCCATGGTAATAAAGCAATTCCAGGTAAATGGCTAAAATACAGATCTCTCAGTCCTCAAATTCCCAATCTGGGTTCAGTAGTTCCACTGGCTTTGTATAAGGCCATACTCACTGTCTCCCAACTTTTGGTTGGCCCACAGATTTCGTATCTCCAGCCAGTATAGTCTGTAGCCACAGTCCATGATCCTCTAGACGGTTGATAAAACGATGAAAGCACAGGTATCCAGTAGCAGCAGTCCTTTTAAGAAAGTGTAAATCCAAACGACATAATCCATAATGGTAACATGTTTATCCATTCACCCTTCCAAGTCCACGGTCTCCATCCTGTTCCTTCAATCCTTCCACACCACTCTCTCTAAAAAAATTACTCTCCTTTCTTTCCTTGGGATCAGTCCCCTCCCAGGTCAGAATTGATCACCCTCCCCCTTAAGCATTCACTGTAAGCCAAAAAGCAATGAAGAATATTCTAGAAGCCTTCATCTGAGACTGCAGGTAAGACCCCCTGTGGTGACGGCTCCACTGTGTCTACAATCTGCACACACATAGTGAGATTATTGGCTGTTGAAACAATGGACTCCTGAGATAAAGATGAGATTAGTGGAATGTTGGACATTTTACAAGTGAATCTTCCATACTGACAAGTTAGCAGAACTATATAAAACATAACAAGTAAATCACTAATAATATGCAATAATAATATTGACAAAAATGGTGGTCCGTTGCTGGAAAAGTATCATAGTCTTTAGTAAGTGGGCAGCTCTTCACACTTATCTTGTTTACCACAGGGATGACCACCATTGCAGGTCATAGATGAAAGGGCAGCAGTGATGGTCACTCCATTGTAGAAAGGTAGGTTACTGGTAGAGAAAACGGTATAATAGTACACATGAGTAGGCAATAAATACTGAAAGACATGTCCTGCTATCCAGTTAGCAGATGGAGAGAGCAAAATCCCAAAAAGTTGAAAATCAATTTTGGCCATTAATATGACAGGCTTCTTTCACATTAGCGTTTTAGCTATCAATGCCAACAAAAAAAAAAATATTGGGAGATTTATTAATATTTTCTTAGTATACATGCATTTATAGGTGTGCAAAATACAGTGCAAATTGCACCAGATGTATCAAAATTCTACCCATGGGTTGATAGATTTACATCAGATTACGACTGATCTTAGCCATGGCCTCTTGAAAAAAAATACTTGAGGTCGAATTCTGGAGCAATTTTCCTTCCAAATTTCTTTACATTTTTTTAAATGTGTGCACGCTATATATCTGGCATGCCTAACCACAAATGGCGCAAGTCATTATTAAATTTGGTGACTTTTTCGTTTTAAATCGGCTGTACATGATATTACAAAAAGAATTAAAGATGAAATTGTGAATGTTTCTAATATATATGGAGCAGATCACTTTTCCAACACATTTCATTATATGAATTCATTTCTCTACAGGACTTAACTAACATAGATCCATCCAAAGTCAGACCACCCAAGAAATATGAACCCTACTAAGAAATAACATCGTTAACATGGAAAAATCTAGAGCTGACTTTGCCTTTTCCTCAAAATTCCACGCTGGGATTATTCATGGGTTTGTTCCTATGTCAAGAGAACAGGTGTTGCCCAGGAAGCGGGAAGCCTTCTCCCTACGCGGAGGTGACGGGGTTTTTGACCAGCTTGGTTCCATGCCTGCCAATCCCAAGTACAGTAAATTCCTCAAACACACAGTCTAAATGGATCTCTTTCTAAGAATACCCTGTCCTCCTCGGCACACTGCCTAGAAATTCTTTTGCCATGAAGCACCGAGGAGTTTTATGATTTCCGCACAGCATATGTCCTGATTACCATTGTCTTCTCGGGAAACTCAAGCTGGACGAGTATCCTCCTTCTGTTCTGTCCATGTACCCAATATTCCTAGAACTATAGGACGACTATAGATTCTTCGAATGACTGCAAATAATGAAGTTACTTCAGCGTTCTGAGAAGATGAAATGGTCAACAAGGACATCAAATGTACTAATTTTTGTTAAAAAATGTATTGAGGATTTATATAGTCTGCTGATCTTCTTCCTATTTTCCCAATGTTGCAGAATCCCAATGTGGACATCACAACTGAACATATGCGCCAGAAAAGCTCCTGGTGTATGCCCATGGGGAATTTGGTCTGGAAGAGGGACAGAAATGTGAAAAAAAACTAAATCCATTTTATATCTGAATGTAGCAACAATTAGGGTTTGGTCAAATGAGCATATAATCGGCTTGTGTGCTGTCCATGTGCGGGCCCAGTGTGCCAGTGTACATTGGCGATTTTCCACATGGACCAATTATCTGCATAGGAAAAAAATCAGAGCACAAAGATAGCGGGATGTACTATATTGGTCCGTTTTGCAGGCCAGAATAATGTATTCTTAAAGTTGTTATTGACCTGAAATTATCACCAGATGTCAGTAACAACCCATCCAATCCACACAGGCAAAGAAATCAAACCATAAATGTCCATAAATTAAGTTATGTGTAATAATGAGAAACAATATAGGGAGAAAGTATTAAACTCACGTACTGATATGTATTTAACACTTCATACAAAAGCTTTTGTTGGTGATGAAGCTTCAAGACGCTTCCTTTATGGAAAAACTAGTCGCAGGCATTGCTCAGGTGCAATTTTGGCCCATTTTTCCACACAAATGTAGCACCCTGAGGATTCGGCTGCTACAGGGGTATTGCACCTCAACCCAGAGGTGTGATATTCCACTCCCGGGTAAGGATGGGGTGTGGAACTGAGCTCAGAAGGCTGCATGCACTACACACATCCCATTTCCGGAGGACAGACCAATGGTACTCCCACTTAATAATGTGCAGGTACGACCGAGTCTGTCCTTGGCTGGAGTGGGAGGGGGGTGGTACATCCCAGTAGTGTAGGGGCAGATAGGGGGAGCAGCCTGGGTCAAGCTAGGAGCTCATTGGGTGCTGGTCACCTGAGCTCACACATAGAGGGAGTATATAAGGTGGGCACCATCTTAGATCAGGGTCTTTGCAGAGGAGTCTTTTGCAGAAGGCTGGTCAGTCAATCTGTCAGTCTTTTGTCAGAGCAGAGCAGAGGAAGAGAGCAGAGGAGAAGAGCAGCTCCAAGGCCCAGAGAGAGAGAGGAGAAAGAAAGACCCAGAGGGGGAGAAAGAAGGAACTCTGAGAACCCAAATACAATCACAGGGTGAAGAGTTGGCAACAGGGTACCGGATCCCAAACTGGTGGGGGCTACAGCATACCTCAGCCAGAGACCGGAGGCCGTGGGCAGCATCTGCCACGGCCACCCACTATATCCACCCGGAAGGCAGACCACGCGTAGGGTCAGGGAACCCAGAGTCAAGGGTTACCAACAGAAGGCCCGAGGGAGCCGGACATAGGTGGATCCCTGGTGGGGAAGGCCAGAGACGAGGACAGGACAGAAAGGGAGCTCAGAACCACGCTCCAGAACTACTTGGGGGTTGGCCGAGTCCAGGACCTGGTGGACGCAGCATGGCTCGGGTGGTCACTCAAGGCCGGAGTGACCGGAACATCTGCAGTAAGTAAAGAACTCTGAACTGCACAACCCGACTCTGACTCTCATTACCATCATCCCTGCACTTCCACAACCACCATCCTCTGCACCTGACCCCCTGAGGCTATACCCCTCCCGTTGGGGGTTATACTACCTAAGCTGCACAAACACCATCAGCCTCAGCGGACCCTGCTGCAGCGGCGGCCGTAGTGACCGCAATTCAACGGGTGGCGTAGTCGACATAAAGAACTTTAGTAACATCAGTAAGGACTGCCACACACTGAGCTTGACACCCTGGGCACGGACCGGGTCACAGCCACTTGGAGACTACAACCCCCATCTGATCCGGCTCCGGGTATCCCCAAACAACACTGGCCCAGGGGGCGCGTCAACTTTGGCGTAGTCGGCAGGATAACGTGCCCGCAACAACCGGGTACTGCGTGCCTGAAGAAAAGTACACCGTTACCTTAAAAAGAAGTCTCCTGCCGGTTCCGGAGGGTCCCCGCCATCGGGCCCCATCACAGGTCGTTTCCCGCCGGTTGTCCGCCATTTGCAGCTTTTTCCCGCCATCCATGGAGTTTCCCGCCACTGGGAGACGATTCCCGCCATTTCCGAGGATTTCCCGCCTTGGAGGAGCGGACGCCATTATGGGCGTGCCAGAGGGTGGCAAGAGGCCACCTCCCATCGTGGGCCAGGTCGAAGAATGGCGCCAAAAGCGGAAACCGCCCCCACCAACAGAGACTGTGATGCTGGAAGTGTCCATCAGCGTAAGAGAACTGCCCCTGGAACTGACAATCACAAAGTTGCCCCGGGACCACCCTCGATGTGGGCGGAGACAGAAGAAGAGAACAAAGATGGGTGTCACTTGGAGGAGTCTGGAGAGAGCGCACCCGGAGACAAGACGTCTGGAGGGAGAGTCAGGCAGCACCGACCCAGCGGTCAGGAGCCTGATGCGGGCCGCCACTCCAGGCAGCACCGACCCAGTGGTCAGGAGCCTGTTGCTGGTCGCCACTCCAGAAGGCCTGCTGGAGACAACGAGAGGAGAGCAGAGCAGCACCGACCCGTTGGTCAGGAGCCTGCTAGAAGCAACGACCCCACTAGGCTTAGTGGAGGTCCTGGCACAGCTCCCCCGAGATCGGGAGTGTGCACAGACTGCGCTGGAGGGCCTCGCACGGAGGATGGCCCGGGTGCAGCGAGAGACGTTAGCGGAGTGGAGCCGAGAGATGGCCCAGCAGACCGAGACTCGTCAGCGGAGCACGCCACCCGAGACGAGGAGACAGACCGCCTCTGAGGATGGCGCAGGAGGACTGAAGGCCGGAGACGGCGCCGAGAAGGGAGCCGAACGAATGGAGGCAGGTAAAGGGGACGTCACTACCCCGAGCCGGGAAACCGCGTGCCTGCCCCAGCTCCCCGTCGCAGAGCCCGAAGTACCCCCTGCCGTGCCCGTCACCGCAACGTCACCGCCACAGACTAGGCCTCAACCGGAAGCCGCAGCCGCGACCCCTGTGACGTCACACGCCTCGACCCCGAGCGTGACCAAGCAGGAAGTACCACCAGCCTGGTCGCAGGGCCTAGTACCCCCGGGCGCCGTAATACCAACAGCGCCCCCTACCTCCGCGGAGCCACCGGCCTGGTCGCAGGGCCAAGTAGCCCAGGGCGCCGCCGTCCTTACGGTGCCCTTCACTTTCCAGGTGCCCCAGGCCTGGCCGCAAGGCCTGGGCAACCCGGGCGCCACCACCACCGCGCCCATAAAACCAAGAGTGCCGCATCTGGGAGAAGATCTGTTCGCCCAACATACGTGCCCGGATGGGCAGCCCTTCATATGGCCACCGGAGTTTCACCATCCTCGACTCCGGAAAGAGAGACCCCTAGACGAACCCCTGATCCCGGCTCCAAAGCCCATAAAGAGGATCTCGCCCCCGCTAGAGGAGGCACAGTTTGAGTGGGACCCCACCGGAGAAGACCTCATGGGGTTCACTCAGGAGACTCGGGCAGCTGCAGCGGAGAGTGCAGAGTGCTGCCGGCAGCAGCTCGAGGTCTTTGAGAGGGAGCGGAGAGAGAGGCGGGTCCGGGAACAACAAGCCCAAATAAAGAGCGCGGAGCAGAAGAGCCGGGCCAGGAGGAGTCCCCGTGCAGCTCATGGTCCCCCTTCCACCGGGACTGTGATCAAGTTTAATATGCAGCACGGGTGGGGCTTCATCCGAGATCACCGCACCCCAGGCGACGTCTTCGTGACAAGAAGAGACGTTGAGTCCCACCTACCGGAGGGACACAGAGGTCGTGACCTTTATATAGGGGACGAGGTCACCTTCACCCGGCACAAGTGTGCCAAAGGACCCTACGCCCTCCATGTGCATCGCCTGACGGAGGAGGAGCTGCGGTGTGAAGAGGAGCAAGAGGACCCGGACAGGTCTGAAGCTAAAGTTAATCACAAAGAAAGAGCAGGAGGACGCCGTCGTTGAGTACAGCAGAGTAGAAGCTGTATATAGTTGCCCGTCGGGGCACAGTGAACCGTTGCTGCTAATATAGTCCCCGTTGGGACCAGAGAACTGAACTGTTAACCCCGTGTGTCCCTATTCCCACTGACCGAGGACTGAGAGCGGTCATCCCTTTCCTAATACCTGGCCGAGGACTGAGAGCGGCCATATCCCCTTGTATATAGTTGCGCTTCCTAAAGCGCCCCCTACCGGTTTTATGGGAAACCGTGTTTCTTCAAGAGACAGTCGCACTTTACCCGGTCACAAGTTGCACCGTGACCGGAGGTACCAGAGACAAGAGTGTTATTTATGAAAAGTTTTATATGAAAAGTTTTATATGATGTTTTATTATGTTGTTTATGCAAAAATTGTATGTTTTGGTGTTTTTTGTATCTTACAGCCCGAGGACGTGCTGTGATTTACCAGGGGGGAATGTAGCACCCTGAGGATTCGGCTGCTACAGGGGTATTGCACCTCAACCCAGAGGTGTGATATTCCACTCCCGGGTAAGGATGGGGTGTGGAACTGAGCTCAGAAGGCTGCATGCACTACACACATCCCATTTCCGGAGGACAGACCAATGGTACTCCCACTTAATAATGTGCAGGTACGACCGAGTCTGTCCTTGGCTGGAGTGGGAGGGGGGTGGTACATCCCAGTAGTGTAGGGGCAGATAGGGGGAGCAGCCTGGGTCAAGCTAGGAGCTCATTGGGTGCTGGTCACCTGAGCTCACACATAGAGGGAGTATATAAGGTGGGCACCATCTTAGATCAGGGTCTTTGCAGAGGCGTCTTTTGCAGAAGGCTGGTCAGTCAATCTGTCAGTCTTTTGTCAGAGCAGAGCAGAGGAAGAGAGCAGAGGAGAAGAGCAGCTCCAAGGCCCAGAGAGAGAGAGGAGAAAGAAAGACCCAGAGGGGGAGAAAGAAGGAACTCTGAGAACCCAAATACAATCACAGGGTGAAGAGTTGGCAACAGGGTACCGGATCCCAAACTGGTGGGGGCTACAGCATACCTCAGCCAGAGACCGGAGGCCGTGGGCAGCATCTGCCACGGCCACCCACTATATCCACCCGGAAGGCAGACCACGCGTAGGGTCAGGGAACCCAGAGTCAAGGGTTACCAACAGAAGGCCCGAGGGAGCCGGACATAGGTGGATCCCTGGTGGGGAAGGCCAGAGACGAGGACAGGACAGAAAGGGAGCTCAGAACCACGCTGCAGAACTACTTGGGGGTTGGCCGAGTCCAGGACCTGGTGGACGCAGCACGGCTCGGGTGGTCACTCAAGGCCGGAGTGAACGGAACATCTGCAGTAAGTAAAGAACTCTGAACTGCACAACCCGACTCTGACTCTCATTACCATCATCCCTGCACTTCCACAACCACCATCCTCTGCACCTGACACCCTGACGCTATACCCCTCCCGTTGGGGGTTATACTACCTAAGCTGCACAAACACCATCAGCCTCAGCGGACCCTGCTGCAGCGGCGGCCGTAGTGACCGCAATTCAACGGGTGGCGTAGTCGACATAAAGAACTTTAGTAACATCAGTAAGGACTGCCACACACTGAGCTTGACACCCTGGGCACGGACCGGGTCACAGCCACTCGGAGACTACAACCCCCATCTGATCCGGCTCCGGGTATCCCCAAACAACACTGGCCCAGGGGGCGCGTCACAAACACTCTTCACATTCTAAAGGGCCCGTGGGCTCCTTTTATGCTGAAAAACAGCCATATGCTGAAAAACAGCCCCACACAGTGATGTTCCCACTGTGCCTTTTGCCCTCCAAACATGGCTTTATTATGGCATCCAAAGAGATATTTTGGTCTCATCTGACCAGACTATATTCTGCCAGTATTTCACAGGCTTGTCTAAATGTTGTTGAGTAAACTGTAAACGCGCTTGAACATGCTTTTTGTTCAGCAATGGAGTCTTCCGTGGTGAGCATGCATACTGGCCATAGAGGTTGAATGCATTACTTATTGTTTTCTTTGAAACAATTGTACCTGCTGATTAGAGGTCTGTAGCTCTTCACAGGTGGTCCTTGGCTCTTAGAGAAGTCTTCTGATAATTATTTTCAGTCCTCTGTCTGAAATCTTGCGGGGAGCACCTGGTCATGGCCGATTTATGCTGAAATTATGTTCTTTACACGTCTGGCTTATGGCCACACAGTGTTCACTGGAACGTTCGGTAGCTTAGAAATTCTTCTGTAACCAATGCCATCAGTATGTTTTACAACAATAAGGTTGCAAAAGTCTTGAGACACCTCACTGGTTTTATCCATCAAGAGCTTATTCTTGTGTGGCACCTTGGTAATGAGACACCTTTTTATAGGCCATGAGTTGAACCAGCTGATATTATTTTTTACTAAGGGGCAGGATTGCTTTCTAATTACTGATAGATTTCAGCTGAGATCAGGACTTTCCATGGCTTTTTGCATCTCTCTTTCTTCATGTATTCAATACTTTTTCTCTGTATAATTTCTCGTTATTACACATAAATTAAATAGGATTTAATCAGTCTTTATGTGTCTTTAACAGCCGTAAGTGGAGCAGTCCTGCCCACAACTGTTAACCAGTTAACTCCAGCTGCCAATCACTGACAGCGGGCTTTAACCCACGTCGGCAAAGAGCGTGTAATTAATCCCGCCCATCTACGCCTGTGTCAGGGTGCCGATGGGTTGTCATGACAGCTGAGGGTCTGCAGAAGACCCCCGTGCCTGTCATTAGGACTGTAGCTTACTATTAAATATAGCAAAAAAAAAAAAATTAAATATGAAAAAAAAAAACACAAAATCAATTCACCCACTTTTGCCCTAATAAAAATAAAACAATTAACAAAAATACACGTATTTGGTATTGCTGCATTCGTAAAAGTCTGATCTGTCAAATCATAAAATAAATTAATCTGATCAGTAAAAGGCGTAACAAGAAAAAAAATCAAAACGCCAGAATTACATTTTTTTTTTGACAGCCGCAATTCTGCAAAAGGCGATTAAAACATTGCATCTACCCCAAAATGGTTTCAATAAAACGTCAGCTCAGGGTGCAAAAAAACAAACAGTCACCCAGCCCCAGATCCCCAAAAATCAAAACGTTATTAGTCTCACAAAATGGGGACACAATAACTTTTTTTTTCCGAATTTCTGAATTTTTTTTTTTACCACTTAAATAAAAAAATGTAAAAAAACTATAGGTGTCTGATATCTGCGTAATCATACTGAACTGGAAAGTCATATTACTAGGTCAGTTTTACCATATAGTGAACATGGTAAATAAAAAAAAACTAAAAAAACACTTGCGAAATTGCATTTTTTTTTGCAATTTTAACGCACTTGGAATTAATTTCCCGCTTTCCAGTGCATTACATGATAAAATGAACGATGTCATTCAAAAGTACAACTTATCCCTGAAAAGAAAAACCTACATACAGCCACATTGACATAAAAATAAAAAAAAGTTGTTTCTCTTGGAAGAAAGGGAGAAAAAAGTGAAAACAAACAAAAAAAAAAACGGAAAATGGCCATGGAGTGAAAGGGTTAAGTGTTTTCCTAGGACTTGTTCCCTACATCCTTGTATATATTGCACTCTAACTCAGTTCAATAAGGTAACGACCCGGGGACGGTGCTTGATATATCACAGTGATGACTTAAAAGGTCATAGTTTTATAAATAGTCTTAAAACATGGCGGTAGAGAAAGGTTTAGGGATTATATTCGGAGAGAACAGTATGTTATATCATGTAATTTGGCAGACGTCCCGGAAATATACCATCTCATTGATACCTCTCATATGGAGCAGCTGTGGCAGCATTGCAACATCATTGAATAAAGCAAGGCAGCTTCCCCTTACGATACCCCGTGAGCTGAGACATTGTAGTATCCCGTCCATGATAAAAACCAGACTGTCCATATAATAAAACATCACTTGTAACGTATATTCCTGTACACAGTGATCTTCTGCAGATCACTCCAGCCTGGCATTGAAGGGTTAATAAATGCTCAGATACTATTTATATTTTATCTGCCTGAAAGGGGCCCCCGAGATGTAAGCCCATAAGGAATTTACAACAGTGAAAAGCAATTTCCCTCTGAAATAGTAAAAATCCTACACTTTCTTCTAAGTCATAATGATGGGGCAAGAAAACACAAAATACTAAAAAATATATCCTGTTGTAGGAGTTTTAGTCATATTGTAGCAATGCCAGGTAGGACTGGGTTAAATCTGCAGAGCCTAAATCGATGCACCTGACTAGCTTTGACTAAGACCCAGGACCTGTGTTATCTAGGTATGTTAGTCTGCTGAATGAAGCTGAGTCAATTGTACTGAAACTGGTGAGTACCTAGCCAAAATGTGAGCTGTAGCTGGAAGAGAGACATGCCAGAGTCTCTCTCTGTCCGGAGAGTGCTCAGGTCAGCTCGGAAAGCTGAGGAGTCTGTGTGTTGGAGCTGCAGAACAATGTGTGGAAGCTGCACCCTGTTTAGTGTGAACCGGACACGGAGTTGAATACTTCTGTATGGAGCTGGAAGCTGCAGTAGCCCAGGCTGAAGGGGATACTGAGACATGGTAGGATCATACTTCTTTGCTCCAGTAGAAAGAACTGTAATCTGTTTGGATAAGCCTGCACTAACATATACAGTCATGGTCGAAAGCATTGGCACCCTTGAAATTGTTACAGAAAGTTAAGTATTTCTCCCATAAAATTATTGCAATTACACATGTTTTGTTATACAAATGTTATTTCCTTTGAATGCCTGCAAAAACACACAAAAAAAAACTAAGAAAAAAAGGCAAATTGGACATAATTTCACACAAAATAGCAGAATATAACTACTATAGTACTGCCCCATATACAAGAATATAACAACTATAATACTGCCCCCTGTGTACAAGAATATAACTACTGTAATACTGTCCCTATGTACAAGAATATAACTACTATAATACTGCCCCTATGTACAAGAATATAACTACTATAATACTGCGCCTATGTACAAGAATATAACTACTATAATAAGGATGTCGAGGTTGGGGATGTGTTGTTACAGGGTTCATCCCCTGGTAAATGGAGTCCATGCGCCTTCTTTTCTAAAAAATTGTCTTCGGCTGAGAGAAATTATGACGTGGGTAATAGGGAACTTTTGATGATCAAATTGGCGTTCGAGGAATGATGACATTGGTTGGAAGGGGCTGTCCATCCAATTACTGTTTTTACTGACCATAAGAACCTATCATATCTCCAGTCAGCTAAACGTCTCAAGTCTAGGCAAGCCAGATGGTCCCTGTTTTTTACTAGGTTTCATTTTGTTGTCACTTTTCTTCCAGGGGTAAAAAATGTCAAGGCTGATGCTTTGTCCCGGAGCTTCTCTATTGGTGGTGACCATGAGAACCCTGCCCCGATATTACAGAAAGGGGTAGTCATTTCGGCACTTTATCCTGAACTGGAAGGTGAGGTGTTGGAGACACAGGGGGACACCCCTGCCTCCTGCCCTTCAGGAAAGTTATTTGTATCATCTAATCTGCACCGCAAAGTAATTAAGGAACATCATAACTCTGTACTTGCTGGGCATCCAGCTGGTAAAGCAACCGCGGACCTCCTCTCTCATCGTTTTTGGTTGCCGGGTTGCATCGGGATGTAATTGAACACGTAGCGTTCTAAGGATTCGCATACCCGTCCGTCTGGTACTCTTCTTCAGCTACCTATTCCTAGTAGGCCATGGACATGTCCATGGATTTTATTACTGACCTACCTGTTTCTGCAGGCAAAACGGTGGTTTTGGTGGTAGTAGATAGGTTCAGCAAAATGGTTCATTTTGTCGCATTGCCTGCGCTTCCAAATGCCAAGACACTTGCTCAGTTGTTCATAAATGAGATCGTGAAGCTTCACGGGGTTCCTTCCGATGTGGTGTCAGATCGGGGACCCAGTTTGTTTCCAAGTTCTGGAAGGCATTCTGTTCTCAACTGGGGGTGCAGCTGTTCTTTTCCTCTGCCTTCCATCCTCAGTCGAATGGACAGACCCAGGGTGTCAATCAGAATTTGGAGACCTACCTCAGGTGTTTTGTTTCGGAAAATCAGGAGGATTGGGCATCCTACCTACCGCTGGCAGAATTTGCCATTAATAATCATCGTCAATAATCCACTGGCAGGTCACCATACTTTGGTGCATACGGTTATCACCCACAGTTTGGTACCTTTAGTGAGGGAGGAGCTTCGGGAGCTCCTGAGGAGGAACGGTTTGCTTCGTTGCTCTCCTTGGTGTGGCAGGGGGTTCTGAGTAATTTAAAGATCATGAGAGACAGGTATAAATGTATGGCTGACAGAAAAAGCTTGCCAAGTCCGGACCTGAATGTGAATGACTTTGTGTGGTTGTCTACCAGGAATATAAGATTGAAAGTTCCTTCTTCGAAGCTGGGACCTAGGTTTATTGGTCCCTATAAAATAACCACCGTCAGGGGTGGCTTAAGAGTAGCCAGGGCCCCGGGCAGTTTAGAAGGTGTGGGCCCCCAAACAGGTACCCGATGTATCGAGTGACATGTCACATGATCCCCTTTGATAGATCATGTGATAGGTCATGTGACTAACACAGATGCTTTGGTGACATCTGTAGACGGAAAATTATGGAAATTTTTTTCCATTATGTACTGTACACAGCCCTATACATAACATAGCGCTATATATAGTAGAGCAGTGGTGGGAGATTAATTTCCTTGAGGGGCCACATGAGAGACCGTGACTGTTGTGGAAGGTGAATCAATAGGCTGAAATTAATTCTGCTCAATATTAATAATATTAACAAAATAATAAAAAAATATATTAATTGTATGACTCAGGCTATGTGCCCACGATGCCGAAATGCTCCGGATTTTTCCTGAGCGTTTCTGCATCTCCCTGGCAGAAAAAACGCATGCGGATTGTACATGCGGATTGTACATGCGGATTGTACATGCGTTTTCCTGCCAGGGACATGCGGATGTGAAGCCTTCTTCACTTGCATTTCCGCATTGCGATTTTAGCATCACTTGGAAAGTGCTTATCAACTTGGTCACACTATATAAATCCATGCAAACGGCATAGATTTATATAGTGTGACCGTAAAAGAATGTTTAAAAAAAATAAATAAATCTATACTTACCTTCCGATGGCCCCCGGAGTCTTGTTTCCCTCTGTCCCGGCTGCCGGCAGCGGTACACTGAAGGACCTGCCGACATCAGCGTTGCGTGACCCGTCACATGACTTTGACATCAGCGCAGGTCCTTCAGTCCATCGCGATCTGCCGGCATGAGAGGAGGAGCGCACCGGGGGCCGCCAGAAGGTAAATATAACATTTATTTTGTATTTTATTCTTTTTTTCACAGTTTCTATGGTACCCGGGTCCGGAGGAGAGTCTCCTGTCCTCTAGACCCGGGTACCATCCGCACATTGGAACGCATGGAATGTGCATCTACATATACAGTGATGCGTAATCCATGCGTTCCAATGCAAGTCAATGGTGGCAAAAACGCAGCGCTTCCGCAAAATAATTGGTAGTGCTGCGTTTTTTTCCGCAATGATAATCGGCAGCGGAAATTTCCGCAGCATGTGCACAGCACATGCGGATTATCATTGGGGAACATGGCAGACCTTCTACCAAGCGTTTTTTAAGCGTTTCTGCAGCGTTTTTGCCACTGCGGAAACGCTTAAACGCATCATGGGCACACAGCTTTAATATTGAGCAGAATTAAGTATACTGACATCCCCCTATATACAGTTTGAGCCCCCAAATAACTCCCTAGATACAGTATGAGTCCGCACATAGCTCTCTAGATACAGTATGAGCCCTCACATAGCTCCCTAGATACAGTATGAGCCCCCACATAGCTCCCTAGATACAGTATGAGCCCCCACATAGCTCCCTAGACACAGTATGAGCCCGTACATAGCTCCAAAGATACAGTATGAGCCCGTACATAGCTCCATAGATACAGTATGAGCCCGTACATAGCTCCCTAGATACAGTATGAGCCCGCACATAGCTCCCTAGATACAGTATGAGCCCGCACATAGCTCCCTAGGTACAGTATGAGATACTGCATAGCCCCTATATACAATATGAGCCCGCACATAGCCTCCTATATATAGTATGAGCCCCCACATAGCTCCCTATATACAGTATGAGCCTGTACGTAGCTCCCTATATACAGTATGAGCCCCACATAGCTCCCTATATACAGTATGAGCCCGTACATAGCTCCCTAGATACAGTATGAGCCCGCACATAGCTCCCTAGATACAGTATGAGCCCGCACATAGCTCCCTAGGTACAGTATGAGATACTGCATAGCCCCTATATACAATATGAGCCCGCACATAGCCTCCTATATATAGTATGAGCCCCCACATAGCTCCCTATATACAGTATGAGCCCGTACATAGCTCCCTATATACAGTATGAGCCCCACATAGCTCCCTATATACAGTATGAGCCCCACATAGCTCCCTATATACAGTATGAGCACCCACATAGCTCCCTACATACAATATGAGCCCGTACATAGCTCCCTTCTCTGATCGATTGTCGGTTCCACAGCCAGCTCAGAGAATGGTCGAATGCAAAATGCAGCTACCTGGGAGACACCTCTGACCACCAGATGAGGTGGCCCGGAGGCACCCCCCTGACGGCTGTACCCAGGTCACATGCCCCCCCTGATTCCCCTAGGTATGGCCCTGTCTAGTTTATATGACAATACATGACTGGTATCTATAGTATAATCAGGGATGTGTCCTTCTGTCAGAAGCCTCTATAGATTGTGCAAGCGCAATACCTGCGCAGTCTGGCCACAGACAGAAAGACACATCCACATCCCAGACAGGGATGAGGAGTGTGGCGCCGGAGATCACGGTATGCATAAGCACTGAGCCAGGGCCGGCGTCAGCACCCGGCGCACCCGGGCAAATGCCGGGGCCCTGAGCAGGCAGAGGGGCCCACTGGCGGTCACGCACCCCGCTGGGCTATGGGCGGAGGAGAGCGGTGTCAGCGCCCTCCCTTCTCCGCCGCTTGCTCAGGGCCCCGGCAGCCGGATACTTACCTCTCCCCGTGCCTCCGCAGATCCGCTGTCTTCCTGCTCTGCGCTCCCTGTGACGTCTCAGGTCAGAGGGCGCGGTGACGTATTTTCACCGCGCCCTCCCCTGAGCCGTCACAGGGAGCGCTGAGCGGGACAACGCCGGAGACGCTGGAGTCCGGACCCGAGCAGCGAGCGGCGGGCAGCAGGCAGCGGGCAGCAGGTAGCAGGTGAGGAGAAGGGAGGTGAGTATTTGATTTTTTTTTTTTTAATGTATGGAGGCATGGGGCAGTATAAAGAGAAGGGGGGGACACCCTGCATGGGGCATTATAAAGGGGGGGGGACATCCTGCATGGGGCAGTATAAAGAGAAGGGGGGGACACCCTGCATGGGGCATTATAAAGGGGGGGGGACATCCTGCATGGGGCAGTATAAAGAGAAGGGGGGGGACACCCTGCATGGAGCAGTATAAAGAGAAGGGGGGGACACCCTGCATGGGGCAGTATAAAGAGAAGGGGGGGACATCCTGCATGGGGCAGTATAAAGAGAAGGGGGGGGGCATCCTGCATGGGGCATTATAAAGAGAAGGGGGGGGGGCATCCTGCATGGGGCATTATAAAGAGAAGGGGGGGGTGACATCCTGCATGGGGCAGTATAAAGAGAAGGGGGGGACATCCTGCATGGGGCATTATAAAGAGAAGGGGGGGGGCATCCTGCATGGGGCATTATAAAGAGAAGGGGGGGGGCATCCTGCATGGGGCATTATAAAGAGAAGGGGGGGTGACATCCTGCATGGGGCAGTATAAAGAGAAGGGGGGGACATCCTGCATGGGGCATTATAAAGAGAAGGGGGGGGGCATCCTGCATGGGGCATTATAAAGAGGAGGGGTGACAGCCTGCATGGGGCATTATAAAGAGGAGGGGTGACAGCCTGCATGGGGCATTATAAAGAGAGGGGGGGGGGCATCCTGCATGGGGCATTATAAAGGGGGGGGGACATCCTGCATGGGGCAGTATAAAGAGAAGGGGGGGACATCCTGCATGGGGCATTATAAAGAGAAGGGGGGGGCATCCTGCATGGGGCATTATAAAGAGAAGGGGGGGGGGCATCCTGCATGGGGCATTATAAAGAGGAGGGGTGACAGCCTGCATGGGGCATTATAAAGAGGAGGGGTGACAGCCTGCATGGGGCATTATAAAGAGGAGGGGTGACAGCCTGCATGGGGCATTATAAAGAGGAGGGGTGACATCCTGCATGGGGCATTATAAAGAGAGGGGGGGTGACATCCTGCGTGGGGCATTATAAAGAGGAGGGGTGACAGCCTGCATGGGGCATTATAAAGAGAGGGGGGGGCATCCTGCATGGGGCATTATAAAGGGGGGGGACATCCTGCATGGGGCATTATATAGAGGGGGGGGGGACAGCCTGCATGGGGCATTATAAAGAGAAGGGGGGGGCATCCTGCATGGGGCATTATAAAGGGGGGGGGACATCCTGCATGGGGCATTATAAAGGGGGGGGCAGCCTGCATGGGGCATTATAAAGAGAAGGGGGGTGACATCCTGCATGGGGCATTATAAAGGGGGGGGGACATCCTGCATGGGGCATTATAAAGGGGGGGGCAGCCTGCATAGTGCATTATGTGGGGGGGAACAGCCTGCATGGAGCATTATAAGGGGGGGCAGCCTGTATGGGGCATTATATGGGGGGTAACAGCCTGCATGGAGCATTAAAAGGGGGGGGCCTGTATGGGGCATTATGTGGGGGGTAACAGCCTGCATGGAGCATTAAAAGGGGGGGGGGCCTGTATGGGGCATTATGTGGGGGGTAACAGCCTGCATGGAGCATTATAAGGGGGGGACAGCCTGTATGGGGCATTATGTGGGGGGTAACAGCCTGCATGCAGCATTATATGGGGGCCAGTATCCTGTATGGAGCGTTATAAGGGGACCGGTATCCTGTATGGAGCGTTATAAGGGGACCGGTATCCTGTATGGAGCGTTATATGGGGGCCAGTATCCTGTATGGAGTTTTATAAGGTGACCAGTATCCTGTATGGAGCATTATATGGGGGCCAGTATCCTGTATGGAGCTTTATAAGGGGACCAGTATCCTGTATGGAGCGTTATATGGGGGCCAGTATTCTGTATGGAGCCTTATATGGGGGCCAGTATTCCATATGGAGCCTTATATGGAGGCCAGTATTCCGTATGGAGCCTTATATGGGGGCCAGTATTCCGTATGAAGCGTTATATGGGGGCCAGTATTCCGTATGGAGCCTTATATGGGGGCCAGTATTCTGTGTGGAGCGTTATATGGGGGCCAGTATCCTGTATGGAGCGTTATATGGGGGCCAGTATTCTGTGTGGAGCGTTATATGGGGGCCAGTATCCTGTATGAAGCGTTATATGGGGGCCAGTATCCTGTATGAAGCGTTATATGGGGGCCAGTATTCCGTATGGAGCCTTATATGGGGGCCAGTATTCTGTGTGGAGCGATTCACCGGTTTCTGAGCTATTGTGGAATTTACAATAGATATCACTCATGTAATGTAAGAAGTGAAATCTTTGCATTGTACTATATATATATATATATATATATATATATATATATATATATATATTTATTTCTCCGCTGTATCTCTGCATCATGAATCGTGGTATGTGTTAAAGGGGCCCACTGAGACTCTTTCGCCCGGGGCCCAGAAAAACCTGGAGCCGGCCCTGCACTGAGCGCATACCGCGATCTTCGGCACCACAAACACATACGTGTTCTGTCCTGTCATCTCTGGAGAGGCCAGGGGAGGAGTGTGGCGCAGGCGCCAAATTCCGGCGCTATTTTAGTGAAGACAAATATGAACAGTGTCTTCGACAAAATGGACAGCGAGGTATGCGCATGCGCATGCGCGTACTTTGGCGCCATTTTGTTGAATACACTCTGCACATTTGTATTCATTCAAATGAAACCAGATATTGCGCTATGCAGACATGTGGAGCATGGACCAGAGTGAGGGTGGAGCATATACCAGGATGGGGGGAAGCATGGACCAGGATGGTGGAGCATATACCAGGATGGGGGAGCAGGATGGGGAAGCATATACCAGGATGGGGGACCAGGATGGGGGAGCATATACCAGGATGGGGGACCAGGATGGGGGAGCGTATACCAGGATGGGGGAGCATATACCAGGATGAGGGAGCATATACCAGGATGTGGGGCCAGGATGGGAGAGCATATACCAATAAAAAAGCTCGCCACCCAGGCATAGAACAGGTTCAATAGCTAGTATGATATACTGTGATACAGACATTAAATGTTATATGCTATACACATTGTTATATCCCATCTGATGTCTGTACCACAGTATACCATACAGTAATCGATATACTGGATGACATTTTTTGTACATGGGTATACACTGTACTGATCACACTTGGACCTGCACACAGGACCTCACATATTATATATGGAGCAGTATAGTATGTGACGTCCTGTAGGTTCAGGGTTGATCAGTCGGTGCAGGATCCGCTCTGCTGATGTCTGTGGTCGCTCTGCTGGGGCTCAGTGTGATTTATTGCAGGACTCTAAATTTTCCTGCAGATCTGTTGACCCTGGAGCCGATGACCCAGAGTGACCTTGTGGCGCCCAGCTGCGCTTGGTACCACGGATCCTAGAAGGGTGTATTAATGGAATCCTCCACAAGAGGCCCCCATAAACATTCACACATCTCCACCTTCCACCTCAGACCAGCAGAGGGGGCCCGTTAGAGATATAAAAAGGGAAGGTGGAGCTAGGCAGTAGGCAGTTCCTCTGGAGAGTTCAGCAAGTACAGATCTGAATACAGAGTCGAGCTCAGTTAGTCTGGAGCTGACAGAGAGTCAAGTCTGTTGAGAGAGTTCCTGCAGTAGATGTGCCTGAGAGGAGTCAGCTGCAGTGGAGCACAGTCCAGACTCAGTTGTAGCTCAGTTAGAGCTTAAGGTGTGCCGACGCCATAAGAGTGGTGAAGAGCGGCAAGCTGCCGTTAGTGTGAGTAGCCTAGTGAGGGCCCGAGCGTGGCCGAAGGCGAATGGAAAGTGAGTAGCAGTGGGGGCAGAGGAGCTTACCCAGCTCACCCCGAAACATATACCGGACACCGGGTCCGAGCTTACCGGGATCTCTACGACCCAGTAAGGCATAACCGGAATCCCTGGAGAACAACAGGTCTCAGGTTCACCAGACAGCTGATACGTAACAAAGCCAGGAGACACATAGGCCTCGTAATCTGGGAGCGTGCACACCAAGAGAAGGCCCTACCACAACGTCAGCCGGTGCAGGACAGAGATAAAGTTAGGCCTAGCTTCAGGCAGGTCAGAAACTTACTACGCAGAGGCAAGAAACAGGAGGCCCTACACCCGCTCATTGGGGAGGATCCTGATATGCACCCTTCACCCTACAGTGCTCCGGGATGTGCCTGAACTACCACCAGTAAAAGGTACTGAAGTGACTACCGTGTCCTTCCCCGTTCTTGCTCTGACCCGGCTGGGTCTCGCCTGTCCTGCATCCCCCTCTCCATACGCTGCCCTGAGGCCTAGTTCCACCTGTGGGGAGCTATACCATCAAGCTGCCTTATCACCAGCCTCAGTGGACTGCCGCAGCGCTGGTGATTCTCACTAGAAACCACAGGTGGTGTCACGAACTTTCATAGAGTTAACAAATAATCCCCTTTTAAAAGCTGACCCCAGGGTACAGGCCCGGGAGCCGACCACCGCGACATCCCCAAGGCCAGGCAAAGGCCCGGGTACCGAGTCGTCCCCATCCCCCTGGGCGAGTCAACCTGATCTGCAGCAAAGGTCAGACTCCAGCCATAAGTCATACAGGGCCCCAGCAGAGCGGCCGCTGACCTGACACTAAGGGATCCGTGTGAACTCCAGACATCCTGCCCAGGGCCCAACCTCGACCTCGTATTTACCACCATCCACTGATGCACGAGCTCCTCTCCGGCAGGATGAAGTGAAGAAGCTCCAGGGGCTGCTGTGTGACGTCCATCCTGGAGACACAGCCACAGCGTGCAGGGGGCGTGTCTGTCTCCCTGATGCGGCCGGCCGGCGTCTAATGGTAATGTGCGGTCCCCCTGCCCCTGCCTCTCCAGAAAACATTATAATGAGGGCGATCTGGCCGTGGGCCCTGCCGGAGCCTCAGGCCCCGGGCGGTAGCCCAGATCGTCCTCATTATAATCCGCCTATGATCACAGTCATTAACCCCTTTACAGCCCATGACGTATTAATACGCGTCAGTGACCTGGGCTTTAAGAGCCTGACCCGTATTAGTACGTCATCGTGATCGCGCGCGCACACAGGCTGTGCGGGCGCGATCGCCGCCGGGTGTCAGCTGATTGTCACAGCTGACACCCAGTACTATGTGCAGGGAACGGTCCCGCACCGCTCCCAGCACATTAACCCCCGCAATGCTGCGATCGAAGTCGATCGCAGCATTGCGGTGGCAAGGGGAGGTGATCGGTATACTCACCTCCTCTTCCGGCCTCCAGCGCTGTCTGACGCGGCTTCCCGGGTGTTGCCATGACGACCCAATGTCGTCATGACAACATCCGGGTCACCAGACAGCAGTAAGATTGTTTGGACATGCGCAGTGCATCTCCAAACTATCTTCTCCCTGTCCAGCGCTGACTGCCTGCATGGCACAGGGATGGTGCTGCATTCCTGTGCCATGCAGGCGATCAGAATAAAAAAAGTGAAAGTCCCATAGTGGGACAAAGTAAAAAAGTAAAAAAAACTCCCAGAAAGTGGAAAAAAAAAAAAAAATTGTAAAAATATTTAAAAAAAATAAAAAAAATAATCCACTAAAAATAAAAATATAATGTACCCATCAATAAATATTATTAAGAAAAAAAACCAAACAAACAGTAAAAGTACACATATTTGGTATCGCCGCGTCCGTAACGACCTGGCCTATAAAACTGTTCCAATAGTTAACCCCTTCAGTGAACACGGTAAAAAATAAAAATAAAAAACAAAGCAAAAAACAATGCTTTATCATCATACCGCCAAACAAAAAATGGAATAACACGCGATCAAAAAGACAAATATAAATAAAAATGGTACCGCTAAAAACGTCACCTCGTCCTGCAAAAAACAAGCCACCATAAAGCTCCATCACTCAAAAAATCAAAAAGTTACAGCTCTCAGAATAAAGCAATGCAAAAAAATATTTTTTTCTATAAAATAGCTTTTATTGTGTAAAAGCGCCAAAACATAAAAAACGATACAAATGTGGTACCGCTGTAAACATACTGACCCGAAGAATAAAGCTACCTTATCAATTTTACCACACGCGGAGTAGATTAAAAAAATTAAAAATAAACAATTCCTGAATTGTTGGTTTTTGTTTATTCTACCTCCCAAAAGCTGGAATAGAAAGCGATCAAAAAATGTCACATGCCTGAAAATGGCACCAATAGAAACGTCAACTCATCCCACAAAAAACAAGCCATCACATGACTCTGTCGGCCAAAATATGGCGAAAACTAGATTTTACAAAATATGTGTCTTTTAGTGTGTGACAGCTGTCAATCATAAAAACCCGATATGATTCTGGTATCGCTGTAATCGCACCGACCCAAAGAATAAAGTAATCTCATCACTTATACCGCACGAGGAACGGAGTAAAAAATAAACGCTAGGGCTGGGGTTGGGGTTGTGCTAATGTTAGGGTTGGGGTTGTTTTTTTTTTCAAAAGTAAAAAAAAAAAAAAGATGACGATATGGCAACTAGTGTTGAACGCAAGTGCTCGCTACTTGAGTTTGCATCGGGTGCTCGGGTATGCACTGAGTATCGCGGGTGCTCGAGTCTCCGCCCCATATGCTTCGCGGCCAAAAAAGCCTCGCGGGGATTGCCTGCCATGCATGAGCGATCCCCGCATGTTTTTTTTTGGGGTGTCTAATAACCGTGAAACATGCGGGCGGGGACTCGAGCATTTCACTTGAGCATCCGTGATACATGGTGCATACCTGAGTACCCGATGCAAACTCAAGTAGCGAGCACTTGCGCTCAAGAGTAATGACAACTTATTCAATATGATGACCTAATGTTATCAAATTCTGTGTCGTACCTCTGGGTTCAAAATGTTCACTATACCCCTTAATAAAATCCTTGAGGGGTATAGTTTCCAAAATGGGGTCACTTGTGGGGGAGCTCCACTGTTTAGACACATCAGGGGCTCTCCAAACGCGACATGGTGTCCGCTAACAAATTGAATAAAAAATCGGCTCAAATTGTTAGCGGACACCATGTTGCGTTTGGAGAGCCCCTGTGTGCCTAAACATTGGAGCTCCCCCACAAGTGACCCCATTTTGGAATCTAGACCCCCAAGGCACCTATCTAGATGCATAGTGAGCACTTGGAACCCTCAGGTGCTTTACAAATTGATTCGTAAAAAAAGGAAAAAGTGGAAAAAAAAATACTTTTTCATTTTTACAAATCAATTTGTGAAGCACCTAGGGGTTCCAAGTTTTCACTATGCATCTAGATAGGTGCCTTGGGGGGGTCTAGTTTCCAAAATGGGGTCACTTGTGGGGGGTTTCCACTGCTTAGGCACATCAGGGGCTCTCCAAACGCAACATGGTGTCCGCTAATTATTCAAGCAAATTTTACAATCAAAAAGTCAAATGGCGCTCCTTCCCTTCCGAGCCCTGCCGTGCGCCCAAACAGTGGTTTTTCCCCCACATATGCGTGCCCAGGGGAAATTGCACAACAAATTTTGGGGTCCATTTTTTCTTGTTACTCCTGCGAAAATAAAAAAATTGGGTCTAAAGTAACATTTTTGTGAAAAAAGTTAAATGTTCATTTTTTTCTTCCACATTCCAAAAATTCCTGTGAAGCACCTGAAGGGTTAATAAACTTATTGATGTGGTTTTGAGCACCTTGAGGGGTGCAGTTTTTAGAATGGTGTCACTTTTGGGTATTTTCTGTCATAAAGACCTCTCAAAGTCACTTCAAATGTGATGTGGTCCCTAAAAAAATGGTTTTGTAAATTTTGTTGGAAAAATGAGAAATCGCTGGTCAACTTTTAACCCTTATAGCTCCCTAATAAAAAAAAAATTTGGTTCCAAAATTGTGCTGATGTAAAGTAGACATGTGGGAAATGTTATTTATTAACTCTTTTGTGTGACATATCGCTCTGATTTAAGGGCATAAAAATTCAAATTTTGAAAATTGCAAAATTTTCAAAATTTTCGCCAAATTTCAGTTTTTTTCACAAATAAACGCAAGTGATATCGAAGAAATTTTACCACAATCATGAAGTACAATATGTCACGAAAAAACAGTCTCAGAATCAGGGGGATCCGTTGAAACGTTCCAGAGTAATTACCTCATAAAGTGACAGTGGTCAGAATTGTAAAAATTGGCCTGGTCATTAATGTGCAAACCACCCTCGGGGGTAAAGGGGTTAACCCAGCAGCGTTTTGTTTTGAAATTCCTCAGGCCCTTAAAGTCCACAATGTAGTTCTATAGGTCCTTACTTAAAAAAATACGTGGAACCTCTTGAGCCCTCGCCTCTACCACCGCGCTCAGTAATGGTTGAAGGTAATCTGGAGTATTGCAGATTCTCATCTCCAACGTCGCTCTCTACAATACTTGGTGCACTGGAAAGGCTATGGTCCAGAGGAGAGGATATGGGTTTCAGCATCAGAGGTTAACTCTCCCAGATTGGTTCGCTCATTTCACATCTCTTTTCCTGAGAAACCCAGTCCTGAGTGTCCAGAGGCCACTCGTAAAGGTGGGGTAGTGTCACGGGTGTGTCAGAGGTAACAGACAGTCACCCTGCAGTTGGTTGAAGGAGATCTCTATGTTTGTACTAGTTATATTATTGTACATAGGAGCAGTATTATAGTAGATATAATCTTGTACATAGGAGCAGTATTATAGCAGTTATATTCTTGTATATAGGAGCAGTATTATAGTAGATATAATCTTGTACATAGGAGCAGTATTATAGTAGTTATATT
Organism: Phyllobates terribilis; assembly: GCF_046119375.1. Classification (NCBI taxonomy): domain Eukaryota; kingdom Metazoa; phylum Chordata; class Amphibia; order Anura; family Dendrobatidae; genus Phyllobates; species Phyllobates terribilis. Next base: position 754,255,600 of record NW_027362764.1, read on the forward strand.
CTTGTACATAAAAGCAGTATTATAGTAGTTATATTCTTGTACATAAAAGCAGTATTATAGTGGTTATATTCTTGTACATAGGGGCAGTATTATAGTAGTTATATTCTTGTACAGAGGAAGCAGTATTATAGTAGTTATATTCTTGTACATGGGGAAGTATTATAGTAGTTATATTCTTGTACATAAAAGCAGTATTATAGTGGTGATATTCTTGTACATAGGGGGCAGTATTATAGTAGTTATATTCTTGTAGATAGGAGCAGTATTATAGTAGTTATATTCTTGTACATAGGAGAAGTATTATAGTAGTTATATTCTTGTACATAGGGGGCAGTATTATAGTAGTTATATTCTTGTACATAGGGGGCAGTATTACAGTAGTTATATTCTTGTACATAGGGGCAGTATTATAGTAGCTATATTCTTGTACATAGGAGCAGTATTATAGTAGTTATACTATTGTACATAGGAAGCAGTATTATACTAGTTATATTCTTGTACATAGGAAGCAGTATTACAGCAGTTATATTCTTGTACATAGTGGGCAGTATTATAGTAGTTATATTCTTGTACATAAAAGCAGTATTATAGTGGTTATATTCTTGTACATAGGGGACAGTATTATAGTAGTTATATTCTTGTACATAGGAGCAGTATTATAGTAGTTATATTCTTATACATAGGAAGCAGTATTATAGCAGTTATATTCTTGTACATAGTGGGCAGTATTATAGTAGTTATATTCTTGTACATAAAAGCAGTATTATAGTGGTTATATTCTTGTACATAGGGGGCAGTATTATAGTAGTTATATTCTTGTACATAGGAGCAGTATTATAGTAGTTATATTCTTTTACATAGGAGGCAGTATTATAGTAGTTATATTCTTATACATAGGAAGCAGTATTATAGCAGTTATATTCTTGTACATAGTGGGCAGTATTATAGTAGTTATATTCTTGTACATAAAAGCAGTATTATAGTAGTTATATTCTTGTACATAGGGGGCAGTATTATAGTAGTTATATTCTTGTACATAGGAGCAGTATTATAGTAGTTATATTCTTGTACATAGGAGCAATATTATAGTGGTTATATTCTTGTACATAGGAGCAGTATTATAGTAGTTATATTCTTGTACATAGGAGCAGTATTATAGTAGTTATATTCTTGTACATAGGAGCAGTATTATAGTAGTTATATTCTTGTACATAGGAGCAGTATTATAGTAGTTATATTCTTGTACATAGGGGGCAGTATTATAGTAGTTATATTCTTGTACATAAGACTAGTATTATAGTAGTTATATTCTTGTACATATGGGCAGTATTATAGTAGTTATATTCTTGCACATAGGGGCAGTATTATAGTAGTTATATTCTTGTACATAGGGGGCAGTATTATAGTAGTTATATTCTTGTACATAGGAGCAGTATTATAGTAGTTATATTCTTGTACATAGGAGCAGTATTATAGTAGTTATATTCTTGTACATAGAGGCAGTATTATAGTAGTTATATTCTTGTACATATGAGCAGTATTATAGTAGTTATATTCTTGTACATAGGGGCAGTATTACAGTAGTTATATTCTTGTACATAGGGGCAGTATTATAGTAGTTATATTCTTGTACATAGGGACAGTATTATAGTAGTTATATTCTTGTACATATGAGCAGTATTATAGTAGCTATATTCTTGTACATAGAGGCAGTATTATAGTAGTTATATCCTTGTACACAGGAGCAGTATTATAGTAGTTATATTCTTGTACATAGAGGCAGTATTATAGTAGTTATATTCTTGTACATATGAGCAGCATTATAGTAGTTATATTCTTGTACATAGGGGAGCAGTATTATAGTAGTTATATTCTTGTACATAGGAGCAGTATTATAGTAGTTATATTCTTGTACATAGGAGCAGTATTATATTCTTGTACATAGGAGCAGTATTATAGTAGTTATATTCTTGTACATAGGAGCAGTATTATAGTAGTTATATTCTTGTACATATGAGCAGTATTATAGTAGTTATATTCTTGTACATAGGAGGCAGTATTATAGTAGTTATATTCTTGTACATAGGGGCAGTATTATAGTAGTTATATTCTTGTACATAGGGACAGTATTATAGTAGTTATATTCTTGTACAAAAGGGCAGTATTTACTAACTAATTTACTAATTTTTTGATGTCTAAGAAAAGATGCTATGTTCTGGTTCGCACACATGGGAAGAAAGCTATGCTGCCTTCCCCTCATTGATTTAGGTCCTGTAGGTGCCTCATTATTTTCCCCCCTTGCTTTCGTTGTATCATACCACTACAGGTTTAGTAAAGCAGGTTTATGCTTTGAGCCTTTTTATTGTGCACAGTGCCTTGGTAATTCCCTGTCCGCCTATTTTCACTGGGAATATATATAACCTCCAGTTAATTTCTCTGTCAGATTTAATTCTACACTCTCTTTAATATATTACATTGCATAAGTTTAATATTGCAATAACACTTTCAGAAAATTAATTTTGCAAACAATCATTTTCCTCCACCTTAAACAATGGCCTGCCACAAATGTATCTCCTTCGAAACACATATCGATTGTGTTATGCAAAGCAGGTACCGGCTTCATCAACATGCGCGGACGTATTTGCATAAACCTAATATAGCTAAGTGTAGGGTTTTGTAGCCTTTTGTAATTATTGCTGAGAATATAATTAAAATAAATACATACAAGAAATGCTGAGAGTGTTAATCAACTCAACATCAGGAGCACGGCGCCATGAAGGAGCGAGGATAAGCTGTTAGGTCCAAGTAAGGCCTCATGTACACCACTGTGAGCAGATCACATGGCCATTATGGGGTCTATTAGTTGGTGTCACTGCAGGGACATTATACTGTGAGAGGACATTATGTTGTTTGGAATGCAATGTAGGAGCATCATACTGTGTGTGGAGCACTATGGGAGCATCATACTGTGTGTGGAGCACTATGGGAGCATCATACTGTGTGTGGAGCACTACAGGGGCATCATACTGTGTGTGGAGCACTATGGGAGCATCATACTGTGTGTGGAGCACTACAGGGGCATCATACTGTGTATGGAGCACTATGGGAGCATCATACTGTGTGTGGAGCACTATGGGAGCATCATACTGTGTGTGGAGCACTATGGGAGCATCATACTGTGTGTGGAGCACTATGGGAGCATCATACTGTGTGTGGAGCACTATGGGAGCATTATACTGTGTGTGGAGCACTACAGGGGCATCATACTGTGTGTGGAGCACTATGGGAGCATCATACTGTGTGTGGAGCACTACGGGGGCATCATACTGTGTGTGGAGCACTACAGGGGCATCATACTGTGTGTGGAGCACTATGGGAGCATCATACTGTGTGTGGAGCACTACGGGGGCATCATACTGTGTGTGGAGCACTATGGGAGCATCATACTGTGTGTGGAGCACTATGGGAGCATCATACTGTGTGTGGAGCACTATGGGAGCATCATACTGTGTGTGGAACATTATGGGAGCATCATACTGTGTGTGGAGCATTATGGGAGCATCATACTGTGTGTGGAGCACTATGGGAGCATCATACTGTGTGTGGAGCACTATGGGAGCATCATACTGTGTGTGGAGCACTACAGGGGCATCATACTGTGTGTGGAGAGCTACAGGGGCATCATACTGTGTGCGGAGCACTATGGGAGCATCATAATGTGTTGGGGGCATTTTGTCATCATGAAGGCATCATATTGAGCATGCGGAGGTTACTGAGGGGCTTGAAAGGGGTATTCCGATGGTCGAGAACACTAAGGGGCTTCAGTAGTGGCAATAATTCTATATCCGTGCCTCAATAATTCTGTGTCCGTGCCTCTATTTTTCTGGTGGCAAAGCCAGCAATGGGCAGGTTCAACTGTATCGGCATCGTGTGGACACAGATCCAGTTAAAACTCTGATTGGCTTCTTCCCAGCCACTTGTTCTTCTAAGGAACACATTGTTATGATCCTTTGACCGACAAGAGATCAAGGGTATGACTTGTGTCACAATGGCATGATCATATCATTGTGCACAGACAGGAGGAGCCACTCATCTAGAAATGGAGCTAAGTACCAGTCACAGAGAGCCAATGTAGTGGCAGAGGGGCCCTTGTATAACTGCTTGAATCCTAAATTCACTATTGAACATGGCATCTAGGGGATAAGATGAGAGATCAGAGGTGCTGCCGATCCTTACAGTTGCAAATGAATGCCAGTGGTATCACACAGCCCTTTCTAATTCTCCTCCTTGATGAGGAGCCTGTGTTAATGGGCATCTGGAGATTGTGAAGTTATGGTGTGGGCTCAACTCCCTAGCCCTGTCTACACACACCCCGCAACAAAGACTTGTTTTTATATCTTTCTTCAGCAACTATTTAATGGGAAGGAGATGTGTTAAAAATTACTACTATATGGGAGCAAAAAAAGAGGACTACAATTGTGTAGAGGCACAAAGGAAGACATAACTACCAGATGGGGGATCAAAAGAGGAAAAGTCTACTGTAGGAGAGCAGAAAAGGGTGCAAAACTACTGTATGGGTGCACCATGTGAGACATAACTACTGTATGGGGGGCTCATAGGGAGACATTATCATTGTATGGGGACACAAAGAGAAAGGCATTAGTACTGTATGGGGTTCCAAAGGGGACTGTAGCAGTGCTACTCACTTTGGAGCGATCTGAGGTATCACAGGAACCGGTTCTATTTAACCCCTTTACCCCCGAGGGTGGTTTGCACGTTAATGACCGGGCCAATTTTTACTATTCTGACCACTGTCACTTTATGAGGTAATTACTCTGGAACGCTTCAACGGATCCCCCTGATTCTGAGACTGTTTTTCGTGACATATTGTACTTCATGATTGTGGTAAAATTTCTTCGATATCACTTGCGTTTATTTGTGAAAAAAATGGAAATTTGGTGAAAATTTTGAAAATTTTGCAATTTTCAAAATTTGAATTTTTATGCCCTTAAATCAGAGAGATATGTCACACAAAATAGTTAATAAATAACATTTCCCACATGTCTACTTTACATCAGCACAATTTTGGAAACAAAATTTTTTTTTGTTAGGAAGTTATAAGGGTTAAAAGTTGACCAGCGATTTCTCATATTTGAAGTCACTTTGAGGGGTCTTTATGACAGAAAATACCCAAAAGTGACGCCATTCTAAAAACTGCACCCCTCAAGGTGCTCAAAACCACATTCAAGAACTTTATTAACCCTTCAGGTGCTTCACAGGAATTTTTGGAATGTGGAAGAAGAAAATGAACATTTAACTTTTTTCACAAAAATGTTACTTTAGACCCAATTTTTTTTATTTTCACAGGGGTAACAAGAAAAAATGGACCCCAAAATTTGTTGTGCAATTTCCCCTGGGCACGCATATACCCCATATGTGGGGAAAAACCACTGTTTGGGCGCACGGCAGGGCTCGGAAGGAAAGGAACGCCATTTGACTTTTTGATTGTAAAATTTGCTTGAATAATTAGCGGACACCATGTTGCATTTGGAGAGCTCCTGTGTGCCTAAACATTGTAGCTCCCCCACAAGTGACCCCATTTTGGAAACTAGACCACCCAAGGCACCTATCTAGATGCATAGTGAGAACTTGGAACCCCTAGGTGCTTCACAAATTGATTCGTAAAAATTAAAAAGTGTTTTTTTTTCCACTTTTTCATTTTTACGAATCAATTTGTGAAGCACCTGGGGGTTCCAAGTGCTCAATATGCATCTAGATAGGTGCCTTGGGGGGTCTACTTTCCAAAATGGGGTCACTTGTGGGGGAGCTCCAATGTTTAGGCACACAGGGGCTCTCCAAACGCAACATGGTGTCCGCTAACAATTTGCGCCGATTTTCCATTCAATTTTCTTAGCGGACACCATGTTGCGTTTGAAGAGCCCCTGTGTGCCTAAACATTGGAGCTCCCCCACAAGTGACCCCATTTTGGAAACTAGACCACCCAAGGCACCTATCTAGATGCATAGTGAGCACTTGGAACCCCCAGGTGGTTCACAAATTGATTCGTAAAAATGAAAAAGCGTTTTTTTTTTTCACTTTTTCATTTAAACGAATCAATTTGTGAAGCACCTGGGGGTTCCAAGTGCTCACTATGCATCTAGATAGGTGCCTTGGGGGTCTACTTTCCAAAATGGGGTCAATTGTGGGGGAGCTCCAATGTTTAGGCACACAGGGGCTCTCCAAACGCAACATGGTTCCAATTTTTTAGCGGACACCATGTCGCGTTTGGAGAGCTCCTGTGTGCCTAAACATTGGAGCTCCCCCACAAGTGACCCCATTTTGGAAACTAGACCACCCAAGGCACCTATCTAGATGCATAGTGATCACTTGGAACCCCCAGGTGCTTCACAAATTGATTCGTAAAAATGAAAAAGTCTTTTTTTTTCCACTTTTTTTTCACTTTATGACACTTTTTTACTGTGTCCCACTATGGGACTTTCACTTTTTTTCTCTGATCGGCTGCATGGCACAGGAATGCAGCACCATCCCTGTGCCATGCAGGCTGTCAGCGCTGGACAGGGAGAAGATAGTTTGGAGATGCACTGCGCATGTCCAAAAAATCTTCCTGCTGTCTGGTGACCCGGATGTTGTCATGACGACATCGGGTCATCATGGCAACATCCTGGAAGCCGCGGCAGACATCGCTGGAGGCCGGAAGAGGAGGTGAGTATCGGCGATCACCTCCCCTTGCCACCGCAATGCTGCGATCGACTGCATTGCGGGGGTTAATGTGCTGGGAGCGGTGCGGGACCACTCCCTGCACATAGCCCTGGGTGTCAGCTGTGACAATCAGCTGACACCCGGAGGCGATCGCGCCCACACAGCCTGTGTGCGGGCGAAATCGCCAGGGCGTACTAATACGTATCAGGTCCATAAGGCCCAGGGCACAGATACGTACTAATACGCCCTAGGTCGTAAAGGGGTTAAAGTCCGGCTGGTTTATTTCAGTCCTCATAAACCAGATCACAGGAAACTCAAATGCAACCTTTGTCTGGAACAATGTAAAACATAAAGTAACAAGTCCATACAATAGTGCTAGTTAGCCCGCTTGGCTTAGAGTCCAGCTCCTTAGTCCTTTAGCAAAGGAACTCAATCCAGGAGATCTGCACACCTCCATACACACAGCCATGTGTGAGACAAACAGGTCTCAATTTACAAAGTGAACCACACCCAGGGATGGAGATATGGTGAGCAGCCGTCTCTTAAAACTCTTCACTGCTTACAATCAACCTGTCTTGGTCGATTAACCCCTTCTAGTCCTATATGTACTAAAGAAAGAATTGCAGAGGACGACCAGATAATATACATTTGAACTTATATATAGTCTTAATGGTAGAAATCACCCACATAGTGAAAATGTATATCTGCTGGCTGAATTGGATAGACCAATCGGAAACGAACAACACCCAATAGATAAATCCGAAAAAGAGGTCAAATGTGTTCAATTAAAAGGCCTTTATTGTAACAAATAGGGTACATGGTGGCAGAGAAAAAGTGCACACACACATGATGATATAATATTAAAATTAAAAAATAAATAGTATTATATATATCAAGTGCAGAGAGGACATTCATCAGAGGACGCACCGAAACGCGCATCGGGGTGAGCGCCACACCAGCAGCAGGACTATCCAGGCCAGAACTTATTCAACACGTCTATGTCTCATAAACTAGGTACGAACTACCAGAATACCACACAGTGAAACATATATGTGTATGGTGAGCATGTAGTGTATCTTATTACTAATTATAGATGCCTTTTCCTATTCATTGATATTTAAATCTTGGATAAATTATAATTGGCCTATGGATATGTGCATATACTTACAGTTACTACCTTTTTTATATCTATACCTGGCTGTAATCTGATCCTCTTTTGTAATCTGGGATTTATATTTTGCCATTGCATTGGCTTGGATGTACTATTGGCATTTATAGCTATAAATATTGAGTGAAAAAAGAAAAAAGTTATGGCTCTGGGAAGAAGAGAATAAAATAGTAGGTAATAAATAAGATGCGAGGAGGGGGTGTAGAGGATGGTCCTGATTCCAGGGACGGAGTCCTGTTTAGGGTCGAGTTGGTATTAGCAGTGGTTAGTAGATGGGTTATGTAGAGGTCAATTTCTGGAGAATTTAGGTTGAGGTGGTGATCATTCCTTGAATGAAAAAGGAGGAGGTGGGTTAGGTTTTGGTTGTTTTGCAAAAATGGTTGGACCTGGGATTCAGTATTTTTACCTGAGACGGATCTAGGGTCTCAATGTAGTGGAACGGTCCCGTAGGGCGTTGTGGACCCAACTAAGAGAAATACTAGAGGAGAGAACACAAGGATAAGATTAAGAGTAGGTGATGCAGACTTAGTGATTGTAGATGACCGTACCTGGCTGTCAGGGCAGTGTCCCTGGACCTCCTAGGAGTGGGTGGGAGGTTGGTATAAGGAGAGAGTAGTAGGCGAGGTGGTATGGCCCCTTTAAAACCTAGATGGAGAAGGCAGATAGATATAGATAGGTGCTCTCATCTATTTTAATCCTGTGGCTATGAGACCTTGACAGAATACCCACTGGCGGCAATAGGTGTTGGGGTTAATGTGGGCATGTGGTAAGCACTTCAAATCTGATCCCGTAAATGGCCAGATGTGCTTTTGGTGGTGTCCCCAGTATGCACTTGCTGCGGTGCACGGCACATCTGCAGGTAGAAGTGTGCTGGTCAATGCTGCGACTATAGTGGTGCCTGAGAAATAGCAGGGCGATACGTGGTAATACCCAGGTCCTTCTTTTGCTATGGTAGATGGTCACAGGATGCGGCTGGTAGATTGCCGGTAGGTGGCTTACCTCCTTGATGGTACCTCGTCGGGTGGTGGAGCCTGTGTGGTGGTGGGGTAAGTGCTTGGTACAGCTGCTTGATTACTCTTATAAGGCATTATTATTGTTGTGTATAGCATAAAAGGAGGGTGTGGGGGCACCAAGAGACGAATTCTTACCCATTGGGGCATTATTGAGTTGTAGGACCACCATCATTGTCACTTTTTTGCTTTCTCTAATGAGAGCAGATTCTTTTATTAAATGATCCCTAGTAAAAACAGAAAGTTGCAGAAAAATTTCCACTCTGAAACTCAATTTCAAAGCTACAGATCACACACCCAATATATAGCGGACTTGGACCCAGATTTATTAATGTATGAAAAGTGCATTAAATGTCCTGAAATGTGATCAGGCCTCACTAATAGTATTCCTGCTCATTGTGATTTACGCGCGGTGCAGATCACTGGTGTAAATAGCACGTCAACTGCAAAGCTAAATATTTTCTTTTCTGTTCTTACACCTATAATATAAAAAAAAAGTCTACAATCATCGTAATGTGAGTGATTGAATAATTCATAGTAAGGGGGGATTAAAATTCATAAGGGAGACATTTAGAAAACCTCTCGGAGGAAATCATTTCTATACGTTTAAGGCCTGACGCGTCTACCTCCCAGGTTTACAGTAACACGTTATTCTCTGTGGTATAAAAAGGCTCATTGTCTCTGTGTAATCCTTGGAAAAGCAAAGATTTCAGAATCCAGGAACAGAACTTGCCCAGGGTAACATATTCTTCAGTATTTTGCTGCTTTTTATTAATTTAGGAAACTTTTGTATCACATTCTGCAGTTTATTATTTCAGCCACCATTTTTTTTCCTAAATTTTTAATGCTTATTTATAGTGGTACGATCTTGTTTTTTTTTACTGAAATGGTTCTTTGAGGGGGAAATTTCACTGGCTTTTTTAATTTAAACTAGGTACATCTTCCAATTGCCGCTTCTCCACTAATTCTAGAGCATTTTTCCTTTTTCTTCTATGACCCTCCATTCCAAAGTTATACCCCCTGTTAATAATGGTGGAAATTTTCCTTACAACAACTGGGTGAATACCAAAGAACTCCTTTTTTTCTGTAGATGTTTGCTTTTTTCCTCTCTAATGCCAGCCAATCAGCACATGGCCACGCCCACAGAGAAGTCCTGTCGTACACGCCCAGTAGGTCGAAGGGAAAATCTGCGGAGATACTATCCGGGGGCATAACTTTGGAACGGAGGGTCACAGAAGAAAAAGAAAAAGTGTTCTAGAAAGAGTGGAGCAACGGCAACCAGATGAGGTAGTTAATTTAAATGAAAAAAATCCAGTTAAACGTCTCTTTTAAATCATTATAACCATAGAGGTGAATGATGCAATTCTGTCTGTCTGCAGATACCATTAGGGACAGCATAGGAGATTACTGTATATAGATTTAGTATTATGTTTAATTGTAAAAATGAACGGATCTTGAAATTAAAATTTGTTGACTTCATCAAATTTTCCAATACATTTGATTAGCAACAAATAAATGTGCTTGAATCTCAATACTATAAAGCTTGTAATTACTGGGAAAACTAAAAAGGAGGAGGTGGGGAGAAGATGGAGCGAAAGAGCACCCCTCTGACCATATGAGCTTATACTCTACAGGAACTAGAGAGGACCCCGCTGACCATAAAAGCTTACACTCTACAGGAGAGAGAGAGGACCTCGCTGACCATAAAAGTTTACACTCTACAGGAGAGAGACAGGACCCCGCTGACTATAAAAGCTTACACTCTACAGGAGAGAGACAGGACCCCGCTGACCATAAAAGCTTACACTCTACAGGAGAGAGACAGGACCCCGCTGACCATAAGAGCTTACACTCTACATTAGAGAGCGGACCCCGCTGACCATAAGAGCTTACACTCTACAGGAGAGAGAGAGAGGACCCTGCTGACAATAAGAGCTTACACTCTACAGGAGAGAGGACTCTGCTGACCATAAGAGCTTACACTATACAGGAGAGAGAGAGAGGACCCTGCTGACCATAAGAGCTTACACTCTACAGGAGAGAGGACTCTGCTGACCATAAGAGCTTACACTCTACAAGAGAGAGAGGACCCTGCTGACCATAAGAGCTTACACTGTACAGGAAAGAGGACTCTGCTGACCATAAGAGCTTACACTGTACAGGAAAGAGAGAGGACCCTGCTGACCATAAGAGCTTATGTAGCACCCTGAGGATTCGGCTGCTACAGGGGTATTGCACCTCAAGCCAGAGGTGTGATATTCCACTCCCGGGTAAGGATGGAGTGTGGAACTGAGCTCAGTTAGCTGCATGTGACGCGCCCCCTGGGCCATATTCTTTAGGGGAATACCCGGAGCCGGATCAGATGGGAGTTGTAGTCTTCCGAGTGGCTGTGACCCGGTCCGTGCCCAGGGTGTCAAGCTCAGAGTATGTGGCAGTCCTACAGATGTTATAAAGTTCTTAATGTCGACTACGCCACCCGTTGTATTGCGGTCACTATGGCCGCCGCTGCAGCAGGGTCCGCTGAGGCTGATGGTGTTGGTGCAGCTTTTGGTAGTATAACCCCCAACGGGTGGGGTATAGCCTCAGGGGGTCAGGTGCAGAGGATGGGGGTTGTGGTGGTGCAGCATAGATGTTAAGTGAAGACAGAGTCGGGTTGTGCAGTTTAGGGTATTTACTCACTGCTGATGTTCCGGTCACTCCAGCTTCAAGTGACCACCCGAGCCGTGCTGCGTCCACCAGGTCCTGGATTCAGCAAACCCCCAAACAAGTCCGGAGCGTGACCCTGAGCTCTTCTTCTGTCCTTTCCTCTGGCCGTCCCCACTAGTGATCCACCTAGGTCCAGCTCCCTCTGGCCTTCTGTTGGGAGACCCTTGGCCTTGGGTTCCCTGACCCTACACGTGGTTTGCCTTCAGGGTGGATGTGGTGGGTGGCCGTGGCAGATCCTGCCCACGGCCTCCGGTCTCTGGCTAGGGTGTGCTTTAGCCCCCACCAGTTTGGGATCCGGTACCCTGTTGCCAACTCTTCACCCGGTGATGGACTTTGGGTTCTCAGAGTCCTTTTCTTGTTTCCCCCTCTGGGTCTCTCTTTCTTGCTCCACTCTCACTCTCTCTGGGGCTGCTCTGCTCTTCTGCTTTCTTCAGGTTACACTCTGACAGACTGACTCCTCTCTGCAAAAGACTGACCCTGATCTTAGATGGTGCCCACCTTAAATACTCCCTCTATGTGTGAGCTCAGGTGACCAGCACCCAATGAGCTCCTAACTTTACCCAGGCTGCTCCCCCTATCTGCCCCTACACTACTGGGATGTACCAACCCCCTCCCACTCCAGCCAGGAACAGACTCGGTCGTACCTGCACATTTCTAAGTGGGAGTACCGTTGGTCTGCTCCTCGGAAATGGGATGTGTGTAGTGCATGCAGCTTTCTGAGCTCAGTTCCACACTCCATCCTTACCCAGGAGTGGAATATCACACCTCTGGGTTGAGGTGCAATACCCCTGTAGCAGCCGAATCCTCAGGGTGCTACATTCCCCCCTGGTAAATCACAGCACGTCCTCGGGCTGTTAAAGATAAAAACATCCAAAACATACAATTTTTTTCATAAACATAAACATAGAAAACATCATATATATATCAGCAATAAAACTTTTTCATAAATAACATTCTTGTAAACATTCCTGTCTCTGGTTCCTCCTCCGGTCACTGTGCAACGTGTGACCGGGTAAAGTGCGACAGTCTTTGGAACTCGTGGCTTTCCTATAAAACCAGTAGGGGGCGCTTTAGGACGCGCAACTATTTACAAGGGATATGGCCGCTCTCAGTCCTCGGCCAGGTATTTAGGAAAGGGATGACCGCTCTCAGTCCTCGGTCAGAGGGATTAAGGGAAATACGGGTAACAGTTCAATACGCTGGTCCCAACGGGGACTATATTAGCAACAGTTCACTGTGCCCCGACGGGCAACTATATACAGCTTGTACTCTGCTGTACTTAACGACGACGTCCTCCTGCTCTTTCTTTGTGGTTACCTTTAACTTCAGACCCGTCCGGGTCCTCTTGTTCTTCCTCCTCACACCGCAGCTCTTCCTCCGTCAGGCGATGCACATGGAGGGCGTAGGGTCCTTTGGCACACTTGTGCCGGGTAAAGGTGACCTCGTCCCCGATGTAAAGGTCACGACCTCTGTGTCCCTCCGGTAGGTGGGACTCAACGTCTCTCCTGGTCACGAAGACGTCGCCTGGGGTGCGGTGGTCTCGGATGAAGCCCCACCCATGCTGCATGTTAAACTTGATCACAGTCCCGGTGGTGCGGGGACTATGCGCTGCACGGGGGTCTCTCCTGGCCCGGCTCTTCTGCTCCGCGCTTCTTACTTGAGCTTGCTGTTCCCGGACCCGCCTCTCTCTCCGCTCCCTCTCGAAGACCTCGAGCTGTTGGCGGCAGCACTCAGCACGCTCCGCTGCAGCTGCCCGAGTCTCCTGAGTGAACCCCATGAGATCTTCTCCTGTGGGGTCCCACTCAAATTGGGCCTCTTCTAGCGGGGGCGAGATCCTCTTTACGGGCTTTGGAGCCGGGATCAGGGGTGCACACATGGCCCCAGCCTTCCTCTGCCGTTCCAGTTCATGATATTCCTGGGGCCAGATGAAAGGCTGCCCATCCGGGCACGTGTGTTGTGTAAACAGGTCCTCTCCCAGATGCGGCACTCTTGGTCTTATGGGCGCGGTGGTGTTAGCGCCCGGGTTGCCCGGGCCTTGCGGCCAGGCCTGGGGTATCTGGAAGGTGAAGGGCACCGTAAGGACGGCGGCACCCTGGGCTACTTGGCCCTGCGACCAGGCCGGGGGCTCCGCGGAGGTAGGGGGCGCTGTTGGTATTGCGGCGCCCGGGGGTACTAGGCCTTGCGACCAGGCTGGTGGTACTTCCTGCTTGGTCACGCTCAGGGTCGAGGCGTGTGACGTCACAGGGGTCGCGGCTGCGGCTTCCGGTTGAGGCCTAGTCTGTGGCGGTGACGTTGCAGCGACGGGCACGGCAGGGGATACTTCGGGCTCTGCGACGGGGAGCTGGGGCAGGTACGCGGTTTCCCGGTTTGGGGTAGAAACGTCCCCTTTACCTGCCTCCTTTCGTTCGGCTCCCTTCTCGGCGCCGTCTCCGGCCTTCAGTCCTCCCGCACCATCCTCAGAGGCGGTCTGTCTCCTCGTCTTGGGTGGCGTGCTCCGCTGACAGGTCTCGGTCTGCTGGGCCATCTCACGGCTCCACTCCGCCAACGTCTCTCGCTGCACCCGGGCCATCCTCCTTGCGAGGCCCTCCAGAGCGGTCTGTGCACACTCCCGGTCTCGGGGGAGCTGTGCTAGGACCTCCACTAGGCCTAGTGGGGTCGTTGCTTCCAGCAGGCTCCTGACCAACGGGTCGGTGCTGCTCTGCTCTCCTTCTGTTGTCTCCAGCAGGCTCCTGGCCAGCGGGCCGGTGCTGCTCTGCTCTCCCTCCTCTGTTTCTAGCAGGCTCCTGGCCAACGGGCCGGTGCTGCTCTGCTTTCTCGCCATCTCCGGGTAAGCTCCTCCGATGCTCTTCTCCAGGCTTCTTGCCTCCGGGTGCGCTCGCTCCAGACTGCTCCAGGCGACACCCATCTTTGCTCTCTCCTTCTCAGTCCTCCCACTTCGAGGGCGGTCCCGGGGCCACTTGGTGATTGTCAGCTCCAGGGGCAGTTCTTTCACGCTGACAGACACCTCTAGCATCACAGTCTCTGTTGGTGGGGGCGGTTTCCACTTTTGGCGCCATTTTCGGTCCTGGCCCACGATGGGAGGCGGCCTCTTGCCATCCTCTGGCACGCCCATAATGGCGTCCGCTCTGACAAGGCGGGAAACCTTTGGAAATGGCGGGAATCGTCTCCCAGTGGCGGGAAACTCTGCAGATGGCGGGAAAAAGCTGTTAATGGCGGACAACCGGCGGGAATCGATCTGTGATGGAGTCCGATGGCGGGGACCCTCCGGAACCGGCAGGAGACTTCTTTTTGAGGTAAACTTGTTCTTTTCTTCAGGCACGCAGTACCCGGTTGTTGTGGGCACGTAATCCTGCCGACTACGCCAAAGTTGACGCGCCCCCTGGGCCATATTCTTTAGGGGAATACCCGGAGCCGGATCAGATGGGAGTTGTAGTCTTCCGAGTGGCTGTGACCCGGTCCGTGCCCAGGGTGTCAAGCTCAGAGTATGTGGCAGTCCTACAGATGTTATAAAGTTCTTAATGTCGACTACGCCACCCGTTGTATTGCGGTCACTATGGCCGCCGCTGCAGCAGGGTCCGCTGAGGCTGATGGTGTTGGTGCAGCTTTTGGTAGTATAACCCCCAACGGGTGGGGTATAGCCTCAGGGGGTCAGGTGCAGAGGATGGGGGTTGTGGTGGTGCAGCATAGATGTTAAGTGAAGACAGAGTCGGGTTGTGCAGTTTAGGGTATTTACTCACTGCTGATGTTCCGGTCACTCCAGCTTCAAGTGACCACCCGAGCCGTGCTGCGTCCACCAGGTCCTGGATTCAGCAAACCCCCAAACAAGTCCGGAGCGTGACCCTGAGCCCTCCTTCTGTCCTTTCCTCTGGCCGTCCCCACTAGTGATCCACCTAGGTCCAGCTCCCTCGGGCCTTCTGTTGGGAGACCCTTGGCCTTGGGTTCCCTGACCCTACACGTGGTTTGCCTTCAGGGTGGATGTGGTGGGTGGCCGTGGCAGATCCTGCCCACGGCCTCCGGTCTCTGGCTAGGGTGTGCTTTAGCCCCCACCAGTTTGGGATCCGGTACCCTGTTGCCAACTCTTCACCCGGTGATGGACTTTGGGTTCTCAGAGTCCTTTTCTTGTTTCCCCCTCTGGGTCTCTCTTTCTTGCTCCACTCTCACTCTCTCTGGGGCTGCTCTGCTCTTCTGCTTTCTTCAGGTTACACTCTGACAGACTGACTCCTCTCTGCAAAAGACTGACCCTGATCTTAGATGGTGCCCACCTTAAATACTCCCTCTATGTGTGAGCTCAGGTGACCAGCACCCAATGAGCTCCTAACTTTACCCAGGCTGCTCCCCCTATCTGCCCCTACACTACTGGGATGTACCACCCCCCTCCCACTCCAGCCAGGAACAGACTCGGTCGTACCTGCACATTTCTAAGTGGGAGTACCGTTGGTCTGCTCCTCGGAAATGGGATGTGTGTAGTGCATGCAGCTTTCTGAGCTCAGTTCCACACTCCATCCTTACCCAGGAGTGGAATATCACACCTCTGGGTTGAGGTGCAATACCCCTGTAGCAGCCGAATCCTCAGGGTGCTACACATGCACTACACACATCCCATTTCCGAGGAACAGACCGATGGTACTCCCACTAGAGAAATGTGCAGGTACAACAGAGTCTGTTCCTGGCTGGAGTGGGAGGGGGGTGGAACATCCCAGTAGTGTAGGGGCAGATAGGGGGAGCAGTCTGGGTAGTGTTAGGAGCTCATTGGGTGCTGGTCACCTGAGCTCACACATAGAGGGAGTATATAAGGTGGGCACCATCTTAGGACAGGGTCTTTGCAGAGGAGTCTTTTGTAGAAGGCTGGTCAGTCTGTCAGTCTTTTGCAGAGCAGTGGAGGAAAGCAGAGGAGCAGAGCAGCCCCAAGGCCAAGAGTGAGAGAGGAGTTTGAAAGACCCAGAGGGGGAGAAAGAAGGAACTCCAAGAGCCCAAATTAGACCAGAGGGTGAAGAGTTGGCAACAGGGTACCGGATCCCAAGCTGGCAGAGGCTACAGCACACCTTAGCCAGGAACCGGAGGTCGTGGGCAGGATTGATCTGCCACGATCACCCACTAAATCCACCCGGAAGGCAGACCACGAATAGGGTCAGGGAACCCAGAGCCAAGGGTTTACCATCAAGAGGCCCGAGGGAGCCGGACATAGGTGGATCCCTGGTGGGGAAGGCCAGAGAAGAGGACAGGACAGAAAGGGAGCTCAGGACCACGCTCCGGAATCACCTGGGGGTTGGCCGAGTCCAGGACCTGGTGGACGCAGCACGGCTCGGGTGGTCACTCAAGGCCGGAGTGACCGGTACAAGAACAGCAGTAAGTAAACAAACCCTGAACTGCACAGCCCGACTCTGACTCTCATTACCATCCTCACTGCACCTCCACAACCACCATCCTCTGCACCTGACCCCCTGAGGCTATACCCCTCCCGTTGGGGGTTATACTACCTGGGCTGCACAAACACCATCAGCCTCAGCGGACACTGCTGCAGCGGCGGCCGTAGTGACCGCAATTCAACGGGTGGCGTAGTCGACATAAAGAACTTTAGTAACATCAGTAAGGACTGCCACACACTGAGCTTGACACCCTGGGCACGGACCGGGTCACAGCCACTCGGAGACTACAACCCCCATCTGATCCGGCTCCGGGTATCCCTAACAACACTGGCCCAGGGGGCGCGTCACTTACACTGTACAGGAGAGAGAGAGGACCCTGCTGACCATAAGAGCTTACACTCTACAGGAGAGAGAGAGGACCCTGCTGACCATAAGAGCTTACACTCTACAGGAGACAGGACCCCACTGACCATAAGAGCTTACACTCTACAGGAGAGAGAGAGAGAGGACCCTGCTGACAATAAGAGCTTACACTCCTCAGGAGAGAGAGAGGACCCCACTGACCATAAGAGCTTACACTCTACAGGAGAGAGAGAGGACCCTGCTGACCATAAGAGCTTATACTCTACAGGAACCAGAGAGGACCCTGCTGACCATAAGAACTTACACTCTACAGGAGAGAGAGAGGACCCTGCTGACCATAAGAGCTTACACTCTACAGAAGAGAGAGAGAGGACCCTGCTGACCATAAGAGCTTACACTGTACAGGAGAGAGAGAGGACCCTGATGACCATAAGAGCTTACACTCTACAGGAGAGAGAGGACCCTGCTGACCATAAGAGCTTACACTCTACAGGAGACAGGACCCCGCTGACCATAAGAGCTTACATTCTACAGGAGAGAGAGAGGACTCCACTGACCATAAGAGCTTACATTCTACAGGAGAGAGAGAGGACCATGCTGACCATAAGAGCTTACAATCTACAGGAGAGAGAGGACAATGCTGACCATAAGAGCTTACACTGTACAGGAGAGAGAGAGGACCCTGCTGACCATAAGAGCTTACACTCTACAGGAGAGAGAGAGGACCATGCTGACCATAAGAGCTTACAATCTACAGGAGAGAGAGGACAATGCTGACCATAAGAGCTTACACTCTACAGGAGAGAGAGAGAGGACCCTGCTGACCATAAGAGCTTACACTCTACAGGAGAGAGGGGACCCTGCTGACCATAAGAGCTTACACTCTACAGGAGAGAGAGAGGACCCTGCTGACCATAAGAGCTTACACTCTACAGGAGAGAGAGAGGACCATGCCGACCATAAGAGCTTACACTCTACTGTACAGAACAGAGTGACTTACCTAATGACTGTGGAGATGGAAATTGACTGTGTAAATTGTTTTTCCCTGGGAACTGCTGACCTGTGATCTCCCAGGTACTGACCTCCCTGTACAAGGTGTGATAATCCGCTAGATGTCATAGCTGCAGGCCATTATGTGGAGGTCCATGTGTCAATGTGTGGCACCCCAGGGGTCTGGTTTCCACAGTAACAGCAATGTTATGTCTGAGAGCAGGTGGGAGGTCTCTTGGTCAGGGATCCTATGCATGCCACACCTCCTGCCCAGTCCTGGGAGGGGAAGAACTTCCCCTATATAAACCTAGGGCTGAGGCAGGGTGAGTGAGTAGAGAAGAAGTAGAGACAGAGAAGCAGATATAGGAAAAGAACATCAGGAGCTCTGTGGGAGCAGTGCTACAAGGAGTCAGGGGCTGGCAGCTGCAGAGCTCGCCCTGACTGAGAAGTTATCACCGGACCCGGAGTCCGAGGCTGTGGGGACTAACTCCTATCCAGCAGCAGAAACTGACCGGCAGGGGATTGCAGGTCCTCTGGCCCAGAAACCCGAAGGCACGGTCACACGCGTGGGACCAGCACCGCCGTCGTGGAGCGGAAGCTACTAGAAGGCCCCGAGTCACCGGCCATACGGGTGAGCACCACACGGTACACTCAGGGACGTGGGCTACTTATACCCGCCTCTAGCAAGGTAGCCGGAAGAGTATCGTTAGTTTGGGAGGCCTACAACTCCGCCTGGCCAGGGGAGATCCCATCTGCTCAAGGACTGACCAGGCCCCAATCGCTAGCCAGTACTCCGGGAGGGTCTATCTTTGTCACCAGTAAAGACCCTGAACTACACCGTACCGTCTCCGAGTGGTTCCTGCTACCCCCATCATCCACGTCGGCTGCCCTGAGGCCATACCCCTCCCGTTGGGGGTTATACTATCACGCTGCACAATCCTACCACCGGCCTCAGCGGTCTGCCCTGCAGCAGCAGCTCCTTAGCTGTACTCAACGGGTGGCGTAGTCGTCCAACATCTACCGCTAATACAGCGCCACTTAGTCTGACTCCCTGGGCACGGACCGGATCACCGCCACGAGACTACAACCCTAAAGAGATCCGGCTCCGGGTAAGCTCCCGCGTGCGCAACGCAGCGCGACACAGGCCCAGGGGCGCGTCAACTTTTGGCGTAGTCGGCAGGATTTCGTGCCCGCAACCACCGGGTACTGCGTGCCTGAAAAAGACTGTTCAAACTTACCTGTGGTGAAGATTCCCGTCATCCGGCGCCATCTTCCGCTTCCTTCCCGCCATCGGTGGAGTTTTCCCGCCATCCGGCGCCATCTTCGGCCTTCTTCCCGCCAAACGTGGAGTTTTCCCGCCATTGGACGCCATCTTGAGGACGCTGCGCGGGAAGAAGAGGGGCGTGGACTCCGAAAGCGCGCGAGAACTGAAGCCCCGCCTCACGTCCGGACGTTGTGTAAGGTCCTGGAAGGAGCCCAGCAGACGCCGACGTCACAGGAGCGCGACGGAAGGTCCTCAACCCTGACGATCCACTGCGGAGCCGCGGCCTACGGAAGAGGATCATCGCAAGGTAGGCCACGGTCCACTAGGGGGGAGAAGGATGTCGGATACGGAGGAGAGCTTCACCGCTTCAACCCCCGCCAGCGCCACCGCTGTTGCGGTCATGCCTTTCACCATGCCCTATATCCCGGGGGCAGCCTGGCTACCCCAGTACTCAGGGGAGTCACATACCCTGCATGACTTTAGAGAAAAGCTGGATAGCCTCTTCCAGGTGTACCCCCTCACAGAGGAGCAAAAAGTGAGCATCCTGGTGGCCCAATTAACCGGGGCAGCCCAAAGGGAGGTAAAGTCCTGGCCACCTGGGGGGAGGACTGTCGCAGGGATACTAACCCGGCTGAGGGACACCTTTGATACCCGCACCTCAGCCGAGATCAAGCTTAGATTCTACGGGTGCAAACAGCGGGCACATGAGAGTATAAGGGACTATGCCCTGAACCTACAAGAGGCCCTGAGAGCCATTAAGCAGACCGACCCTGACGGCGTGGGAGACGAGGACAGGCTGTTGACTGAACAATTTATAGAGGGTTTATATTGCAATGCCCACCGAACCCAGTTGCGGGCAATGGCCTTACAGGACCCTCATCTGGGATTTGCACAGTTCAAGGACAGAGCCATCCGGGTGCTTCGAGAACCGGCACCAGGTGGCGTTGTGACCCCCAGACGCCCCACTACCACTTACCACCAGGAGGCGGCGCCCTTGTCGGTAGGGCCTGTGGGAGCTGGTGCGCAGGCTTTGAACAATGACCCGGCTCCAGACCTGCACCATCAGGTCCAAGAGCTAGCTAAAAGCGTTGCTGCGCTAACCCGAACTGTGCAGTCTTTACAGGTTTCCACTCCAGGGAAGATCCAGCTGGCATCCGGACCGGAGGACATTCCATGGCGTCGACCAAGGAGGACCCCACCGGCCAGAGGAAGACCCAGCGACCGATACAACGAGGACGGACGACCCATCTGCCGCCGCTGCAATCAAACCGGACATATGGCAAGGTACTGTCCTTTAAACTGGCACAACCTGGGGTAGAGGGCCAACCCCCAGGAAAAAGATCACCAGGCCCATCGAACTAGCGCGACAAATATGTGGGAGGACGTCCAGTCTTACCCGTGGTACTGGATGGCATTCCTATGAGTGCCCTACTGGACACCGGGTCACAGGTCACCACCATCCCGTACGTGCTCTTCAAGCAGTACTGGAATGACTCGGATATCACCCGCTACCCTGACGACGACTTGAGTATCATCGCCAGCAATGGTCAGCCCGTGCCACAGATTGGATTTAAAGAGGTGACCATTAAAATCGGTAGAGTCGAACTGGCAGCACAGGGACTGATCATTGTAGACATTGACAAACACGAGAGTCACCCAAAGATAACTCTAGGAACTAATGTAATTGAAAATTGTCTTGCAGAGGTGATTTTCCTTTTACAGCAGGTTGCCAAGAACGCCAGCTCCGGCCAGCAGCGAGTGCTCCAGAAAGAGATCCGGGCACTGATGCGACGGCAACAGCTAGAACTCTCCGGTGGTGAGATTGGTAGCGTGCAAATGTGTGACCCTTTCCCTATTGCCATGCCCCCGAAAAGTGAAATGATGATTTGGTGCCGGGCAGCTATTGGTCTGAGAGGTAGAGATTACCAGGCAATGGTAGAACCAGTTTACTCAGACAGTAGGCCCACCATTTTGACAGCACGGGGGGTGGTCAATGTACGCCATGGGAGGGTGCCCGTTCGCATAATAAATATCGGGAAGAGGGAAGTGTACCTGCCCCGGTATGCCACGCTAGCCAAATTGTATACCATCAATCAAGATTCCATACAGTCCGTAGAACCCTTGCCTCCATCTTCCCCGGAGGAAGGTAACGGCTCTCAGAAAACAATGGAGGACTGGTGTCAGCAACTACATTTGGGTACTGACTCCACTCCCTCACACCAGAAACAGGGAGTCTATCGGGTGGTTCAAGAGTACGAGAGAGTGTTTAGTAAACACCCGTTAGACTTCGGGCGAGTCAAGGGGGTAGAACACCACATCCCCACGGGAGACCATCCTCCCATAAAAGAGAGGTATCGACCCGTACCCCCTGCACACTACCAACACGCCAAGGGGATGCTTAGAGACATGAAGGAGGCTGGGGTGATCAGGGATAGCTGTAGCCCCTGGGCAGCTCCACTAGTCTTAGTCAAAAAGAAAGACAACACCATGAGGATGTGTGTAGATTACCGGAAAATCAACCGTATCACACACAAGGATGCGTACCCCTTACCAAGGATAGAGGAGTCTTTGGCTGCTTTAAGATCTGCTAACTTCTTCTCTACCTTGGATCTCACTAGTGGGTACTGGCAGGTTCCTGTAGCAGAGGCGGACCGGGAGAAGACCGCATTCACCACCCCGATGGGACTTAGCGAGTTTACCTGCATGCCGTTCGGACTCTGCAACGCACCAGGAACCTTCCAACGATTAATGGAGTGCTGTCTGGGCCACAGAAACTTCGAGACGGTCCTGCTGTACCTGGACGATGTCATCGTATATTCCAAGACGTATGAGGACCACCTGAAACACCTGGCGGAAGTGTTCGAAGCTCTGGCAAGCTACGGCCTAAAGGTGAAACCCTCCAAGTGTCACCTCCTGAAACCAAAGGTGCAGTACCTGGGACACGTGGTGAGCGCTGATGGAGTGGCTCCCGACCCTGATAAGATCACCGCAATTAAGGAATGGCCAAGTCCCTCCAGTGTAAAGGAAGTGCGGCAGTTCCTCGGGTTGGTAGGCTATTACCGCAGATTCATCCCCGGTTTCACCAAAAAGGCAGCTCCTATGCAGGACCTCCTGATAGGCCAGTCCCGTAAGGCCAAGAACCAGAAGCCACCCTTCAGATGGGAGAAGTTAGAAGAAGAGTCCTTCCGCCAGCTGAAGATGGCCCTCACGGGGGATGAAATCCTGGCGTACCCTGATTACAGCCAGCCCTTTATCCTCTACACCGACGCAAGTAACATCGGGCTAGGAGCCGTGCTGTCCCAGATCCAGCAGGGGAAAGAACGAGTAATCGCTTACGCCAGCCGAAAACTGCGACCCACCGAGAGAAACCCTGAGAATTACAGCTCATTTAAGCTAGAGTTCCTGGCAGTGGTGTGGGCAGTCACCGAACGCTTTAAGCACTACCTCGCTGCTTCCCGGTTCACCGTGTACACAGATAACAACCCGTTGACACACCTGGACACGGCAAGACTCGGTGCCCTAGAGCAGAGATGGATGGCCCGTCTGTCCAACTACGAGTTCACAATCAAATACCGGGCAGGACGCTCCAATACCAACGCGGACGCCCTGTCCAGGATGCCAAACCTACCAGACGTAGGAGAAGATCCAGAGGGACTGGAAGAAGTCGAACTCCCCGCGTTCCACCGTCATGGGACTATCCAGTATTCCCATCGGGTAAGGAGTAAGCAAGCCGCTACGTTTAACCCCTTGCCTCACTACAACTGGGAGGAAACGCAAGACAGTGACCCTGCCGTCCGACTGGTGAAGGAGATGCTGACTCGGCCAGAGGCTCGCCTTGACCCAGACGCTCCGGAGGAAGCCAAGCAACTGTGGGCTGAGAAGAGTCGACTGTTCCTTTATAAGGGGAAGTTGTGCCGCCGAATGGTTAACTCCCGGACGCATGAACTAATCTGGCAAGTAGTGGTGCCACGAAGAGACGCAGCCGTGGTGATGGAGGCATACCACGACGGGGCTGGACACTTCGGATGGAAGAAGCTGGAGTTCCTGCTGCGCGGGCGGTTCCACTGGGTAGGCATGAGGGGAACCATCGAGAGGTGGTGCAGAGACTGTGGCCCGTGCAACCTAAGAAGGAAGGACCGTGCCAGCCAGAAGACTCCCCTGCAGTCCATCGTCACCCGGCAGCCATTGGAACTGGTAGCCTTGGATCATGTAAAACTGACCCCAAGCAGAAGTGGCTACGTCTACGCACTAACCATCGTGGATCACTACTCCCGGTTCTTGGTTGTCGTCCCCGTCAAGGACTTAACCGCTCGAACAGCAGCTAGAGCCTTCCAGCAGCATTTCTGCCGTCCACACGGGTACCCGGACCAAGTGTTGACAGACCAGGGACCTGCCTTTGAAGCGGAGGTCTTCCAAGAATTCTGCACTCTGTATGGCTGCCGGAAGATAAGGACGACACCCTATCATCCGCAAACTAATGGACTTTGTGAGAAAATGAACCAGGTGGTGATAGATCTTCTGAAAACATTGCCCCTGGAAGAACGCAGTCTGTGGCCTGAGAGGCTGCCCGACCTAGTGGACCTATACAACCACATCCCGGTAGGTTCCACCAACTGTACCCCGGCTTACCTGATGAGGGCAAGACCTGGTAAGCTACCTGTTGACCTGGAGATGGGAGTCCTGACACCCGAGGACACTTCACCAGAAGCAGACTGGGACACAGAGAGGCAGCAGCAGTACCGGAAAGTACAGGAGAGCGTGGAGCGAAGTTTCTGTCAAGCTAGGGAAAGACAAGAGAAAACTTACAACCTGTATGCTCCCGCTGTTCCCCTGGTACCCGGAGAGCAGGTCTTGAAGAGGAAAAGGCGGCTCCACAAGTTGGACGACCAGTGGGAGAAGGACCCGTACATCGTACTGCCCTCAAGCCACGACAACCCAAAGGTCTGTACCATCAGTAAAGACGGAGGGGAAACCACAACCATTGTATCCCGGGATCACCTTAAGAAGTGTCCCGAACAGCTACGGAACCCTGAAGAGGAACAAGAAGACCCTCGACCCGTAGAGGAAAGGGAAGATATGGTTAGTACTGTGCTCGGAGACTTCCCTCGGTCTTGGACTCAAGTCAATGGCGCAGTTGTGGTACCCGTACTCACCTTCCTCCAACCAGCATCCCAAGCACCTACAGAGCAACAGGTAGAGCTGGAAGAACAGCCGGTCCAGGAGGCAGAAGATCCCACACCAGCAGACCAGGAGGATCAACCCTCTGCTTATAGTGAACCTGCCATGCCTCTAGTGAGCCAAAGGGCCCGTGGACAGCTGCCCAGTTTACCCTTGACAGTTCCTACACCCTGTAGTTCGGGGCTAGACAGTCAGCTCCGTAGGTCCACTAGGGCCACTAGAGGCCAGTTACCCGCACGTTGGAGGATTTGAAGTGTATAAGTTGTTTTATTTATGGTTACCTGTTTTTCTTGTTACTTGTAAATAATTATGTGTTTCTAGTTATTTTTAGGAGTCCTTGGTGGATTTACCGGGAATCCTTGTACAATTGGTTGGAGCGTAACCTAGGAATGGACTAAAGACTGTTAAGGACTCGGGGCAGGACAGACCCCTACCTGGTTACGTCTCCCTATTATGGTGAAATGGACACCTTGCTTTTCTTCAAAACTGCACCCGGTTGCGGACACGCCGTAACCATCTTTATGTGTTTTTCTTATTGTATTATTATTGTTTATACCTTGTTATGTTTTTCTAAAAATATGTTTAGTCCTGGAGTACTAAATTTCACTAGGGGGGAATGTGGCACCCCAGGGGTCTGGTTTCCACAGTAACAGCAATGTTATGTCTGAGAGCAGGTGGGAGGTCTCTTGGTCAGGGATCCTATGCATGCCACACCTCCTGCCCAGTCCTGGGAGGGGAAGAACTTCCCCTATATAAACCTAGGGCTGAGGCAGGGTTAGTGAGTAGAGAAGAAGTAGAGACAGAGAAGCAGATATAGGAAAAGAACATCAGGAGCTCTGTGGGAGCAGTGCTACAAGGAGTCAGGGGCTGGCAGCTGCAGAGCTCGCCCTGACTGAGAAGTTATCACCGGACCCGGAGTCCGAGGCTGTGGGGACTAACTCCTATCCAGCAGCAGAAACCGACCGGCAGGGGATTGCAGGTCCTCTGGCCCAGAAACCCGAAGGCACGGTCACACGCGTGGGACCAGCACCGCCGTCGTGGAGCTGAAGCTACTAGAAGGCCCCGAGTCACCGGCCATACGGGTGAGCACCACACGGTACACTCAGGGACGTGGGCTACTTATACCCGCCTCTAGCAAGGTAGCCGGAAGAGTATCGTTAGTTTGGGAGGCCTACAACTCCGCCTGGCCAGGGGAGATCCCATCTGCTCAAGGACTGACCAGGCCCCAATCGCTAGCCAGTACTCCGGGAGGGTCTATCTTTGTCACCAGTAAAGACCCTGAACTACACCGTACCGTCTCCGAGTGGTTCCTGCTACCCCCATCATCCACGTCGGCTGCCCTGAGGCCATACCCCTCCCGTTGGGGGTTATACTATCACGCTGCACAATCCTACCACCGGCCTCAGCGGTCTGCCCTGCAGCAGCAGCTCCTTAGCTGTACTCAACGGGTGGCGTAGTCGTCCAACATCTACCGCTAATACAGCGCCACTTAGTCTGACTCCCTGGGCACGGACCGGATCACCGCCACGAGACTACAACCCTAAAGAGATCCGGCTCCGGGTAAGCTCCCGCGTGCGCAACGCAGCGCGACACAGGCCCAGGGGCGCGTCAAATGCAAAATGGCATTAGCCCACTCTCTGATGCTGCAGCAGTGTGGGATATGGTGCCTGGCAAGGGTTTTATTCTGTGAACGGCTAATCGAATCTCAGTGTTCAAATCTGCTTGAATCTGCAAATTTCAGGAAATTCGATTCAAACTTGATGCTACGAGGATCATTCTCTATATAAAGGATAATTAACAAGACAGTGAGTTATCCTCTACCCATAGGATAGGAGATACTTACTGATCAATGGTGGTCCGTCCCCCAGTGGTCCTGAGAATGAGGATCTGGTAGTTCAGCGCTTGCCTGTTTCTGGAAGTCCCACAGATAATGAGTGGAGGTTGAGTATGCACACCTGTGCTTCATTGAAGACTGAGACCTGCAGAGTCCATTTCAAGGATCCAAAGCCCAGTTCTTGGTACTGCTGGGGGTCCTAGTGGTCAGAACTCCAGTGACCAGCAAGGTATTGCCTATCCATGAGATTAACCCATTGCAAAGGAATGAGAGCCACAAACTGTTTCAATGTAAACACCGTAGTGTAATTATCAATTTATATATATATATCTATCTATAAAAATATAACCAGGGATGTGTCTTTCTCACTGCACCTACACAGTGTGGCCGGACAGAAAGACACATCCCTGACAGGGAGGAGGACGATGGTGGAGGAGGAGTGTGGCGCAAGATATAGCGGTATGCATAGGTGCTGACCGCATACCGCGATCTCCAGTGCGAGTGGGGACATACCGTGATATTCAGAGAGGCCGGAGGAGGAGAGTGGCGCAGACAATCAAAATAAAATTGCGCCGGCAACAGCGCGTGCGCATACTGCGCTATCCGGTGTCATTTTTTTGAAGACGCTGCTAATTTGTCTTCAACAAAATGGCGCCGGAGATTGCACAACGTGAAGGCGCTGACTTTGGCACCGCACTCCTCCTCCGGCCTCTCCGGAGATCAGTGTCTTCAACAAAATGACGCTGGATAGTGCGGTATGCGCACGCGCTGATTCTGGCGCCATTTTATTTAAATAACGCAGGCGAAACGCTGCAGGGGAGTGGTGGAAAGGTGAGTAGGAGTGTTTTTTTCTTTACTTATGGATGGATGGATGGATGGATGGGGAGCGGGGACCAGGATTGGGGAGCATATACCAGGATGGGAGAGCATATACCAGGATTGGGGACAAAGATTGGGAGCATATACCAGGATGGGAGAGCATATACCAGGATTGGGGTCAAAGATTGGGGAGCATATACCAGGATAAGGGAGCATGGACCAGGATGGGGGACCAGGATGGGGGAGCATATACCAGGATGGAGGACCAGAATGGGGGTTAGTATATACCAAGATGGGGGAGTATTGACCAGGATGGGGGAGCATATACCACAAATGGGAGAAAGCATATACCAGGATGGGGGAGCATGGACCAAGATGGGGGACCAGGATGGGGGAGCATATACCAGGATGGGGGACAAGGATTGGGGAGCATATACCAGGATGGTGGAGCATGGATCAGGATGGGGGAGCATATACCAGAATGGGGGAGCATATACCAGGATGGGTGAAAGCATATACCAAGATGGGGGAGCACATACCAGGATGGGGGAGCATATACCAGGAAAGCGGAGCTTATACCAGGATGGGGGAAAGCATATACCAGGATGGGGGAGCATGGACCAAGATGGGGGACCAGGATGGGGGAGCATATACCCCAATATAGCTAGTATATAAATGTATATATTTATATATATATACTGCTCAAAAAAATAAAGGGAACACTCAAATAACACATCCTAGATTTGAATGAATGAATGAAATATTCTCATTGAATACTTAGTTCTGTACAAAGGTGAATGTGCTGACAACAAAATCACACAAAAATCATCAATGGAAATCAAATTTATTAACCAATGGAGGCCTGGATTTGGAGTCACCCCCAAAACTAAAGTGGAAAAACACACTACAGGCTGATCCAACTTTGATGTAATGTCCTTAAAACAAGTCATAATGAGGCTCAGTATTGTGTGTGGCCTCCACGTGCCTGTATGACCCCCCTACAATGCCTGGCCATGCTCCTGATGAGGCTGAGTATTGTGTGTGGCCTCCACGTGCCTGTATGACCTCCCTACAACGCGTGGGCATGCTCCTGATGAGGTTGCGGATGGTCTCCTGTGGGATCTCCTCCCAGACCTGGACTAAAGCATCCGCCAACTCCTGGACAGTCTGAGGTGCAACGTGACATTGGTGGATGGAGCGAGACATGATGTCCCAGATGTGCTCAATCGGATTCAGGTCTGGGGAACGGGCGGCCAGTCCATAGCTTCAATGCCTTCATCTTGCAGGAACTGCTGACACACTCCAGCCACATGAGGTCTGGCATTGTCCTGCATTAGGAGGAATCCAGGGCCAACCGCACCAGCATATGGTCTCACAAGGGGTCTGAGGATCTCATCTCGGTACCTAATGGCAGTCAGGCTACCTCTGGCGAGCACATGGAGGGCTGTGCGGCCCTCCAAAGAAATGCCACCCCGCACCATTACTGACCCGCTGCCAAACCGGTCATGCTGAAGGATGTTGCAGGCAGCAGATCGCTCTCCACGGCGTCACAAGACTCTGTCACGTCTGTCACATGTGCTCAGTGTGAACCTGCTTTCATCTGTGAAGAGCACAGGGCGCCAGTGGCGACTTTGCCAAACCTGGTGTTCTGTGGCTAATGCCAAGCGTCCTGCACGGTGTTGGACTGTGAGCACAACCCCCATCTGTGGACGTCAGGCCCTCATACCACCCTCATGGAGTCGGATTCTAACCATTTGTGCAGACACATGCACATTTGTGGCCTGCTGGAGGTCATTTTGCAGAAATCTGGCAGTGCTCCTCCTGTTCCTCCTTGCACAAAGGCGGAGGTAGCGATCCTGCTGCTGGGTTGTTGCCCTCCTGCGGCCCCCTCCATGTCCCCTGGTGTACTGGCCTGTCTCCTGGTAGCGCCTCCAGCCTCTGGACACTACGCTGACAGACACAGCAAACCTTCTTGCCACAGCTCTCATTGATGTGCCATCCTGGATGAGCTGCACTACCTGAGCAACTTCTGTGGTTGTAGAGTCCGTCTGATGTGACCACGAGTGTGAAAGCACAACCAACATTCAAAAGTGACCAAAACATCAGCCAGAAAGCATTGGTACTGAGATGTGGTCGGTGGTCCCCACCTGCAGAACCACGCCTTTATTGAGGGTGTCTTGATAATTGCCAATAATTTCTATTGTATATTCCATTTGCACAACAGCATGTGAAATTGATTGTCAATCAGTGTTGCTTCCTAAGTGGACAGTTTGATTTCACAGAAGTTTGATTTACTTGGAGTTATATTCTGTTGTTTAAGTGTTCCCTTTATTTTTTTGAGCAGTGTATATAATACATAGACTATAAGCAACGTTTACTGATTACAGAAATCAAATATCTATGGCCATTTTATGGACTGTCATGTTCCTGTTAAGTCCCATGACCCAAGCTGCTGCTTGGAGGGTTTGGTGATTGACAGGCACAGATGCTGCGGACAGGATGCGCTATTTCCTCTTGTAGCAATGGCATCTGTCAAATTTGCTGGAGTTTCTTTCTGGAACTGGTTACAAGTATAAACTGGATTACTAATCAGAAACATTGGAATTCACTATAGGAAGGTGTGGTGAGATAAGCCTGGCAAGATAAGGGCTATTGGCACCAATGGCCGAGCTCCCAGATATCACCCACACACTGTGTGATCGGGGCAAACCAATGTACTGTATGCCTATAAATGCATTTCCATGAATCGGGTGAAGGGATGATGATGTGCAACTGGGGCAGAGTATTTCCCAACCGGCAGGCCTTGTGGGGGGTGGGGTTCCCAATATGCAGAGGTTAATACCTGCCAAGAGTGGTCCAAGGAAGGGAAGAATAGAGAACAGAAATCGGCGAATCAATTATAATCACATCGATTTTACTATGAATTTCTACTCTAAATTCTATTGAAATCAAATTTTGGGGGATTTGATTTGCGCATATCTAGCACAAATAGTGGTCATCCAGTCGCCATTTTGCAGGATTTTGAGGTTCAGGAAGACGTTAAAAAAAGCAATAAACGATTACACTTACCTCTGTCTGGCACGCCTTTAACCGTCTAGCCATTGCCGCTCATCAAATCGATTAATTTTAGCCATGTTCTCTCTTTGGATTTTCCAGAGGTGCCACCAACTAGGCCCGGCATGGTCATGTGGGTCGCAACTCATGTCATTACCGTTAATTATATACACGGTGCCCACACATGACTGTGTAGGCCCAGTCAATGAAGGCGCCGAAAGAGAGAAGACCTGGAGAAGCCCAAAGGAGAAGAAAGCCGAAGAGGAGCAAATTGATGGACTTTGCAGAGGGACAGGTGTGCAGGACCGAGGAGAGGTGAGTAAAAGAACTTATTTTTATTTCTTACCACTTCCTGGCAGATTCAATTCATATCAAATGTATTTAATGCAAATTGAATTTCTACCCCCAAACTGAGCAAATCTGTCCCAATCTATCGACAAAGGGCGTCATGGGCACTCAAGACTTAATGGAGGAGTGCCCATAATTCACACTGGTCCGGTCCCTAAAAGAGCTACTGTAACACAAAGTACTGAAAAAGTTTCATAATATGTAGAGCAAAGGAGAATGCTGTGTATGGGGCTGTGTAGCTGGCAGAGTGCCCCTACCGACCATTGCTCGCCACCAAAAGTGTCTAAAATGGACACGTGAGCATCAGAACAGGACCAAAAAGCTATAGAAAAACATTAATAAAGAATAGATGGTACTAGGATGTTCTGTGGGAAAAAGGCAACTGATCGGACCTCCAAATTCCCCAGATCTGAATCCACTCGAGCATTTGTGGGATGTGTAGGAAGATGTACCGTCTGCCTGGCACAATAACTTAAGGAGCTTAGTTCTCTGGTTGGACCAACTGAGTTTAAAGAAGAAGAAAATGACTGGCCTCCCCCTGAAGATGTTGCGACTACAGGTAATGTCTTATATTTGTGCATTTTCTATTTGTGATGTTTCATGTAATTGCTCACAGTGATATTATGTATGTAAGGGGGGAAGTGAAACTAATGTTGCAAACACAGGGTGAGGAGAAGGAATAGTTACTTAGGCCCTGTAGTTCGGAGGAATTTTTAGGAACCAAATGGGAAGTTGCTAAGTGCAATGGGGAGTAGTAAAGGGTGGTGAGAGAAGGAAAATAAGTTGTTCCAAAGAGAGTGACCAACTAGACCACCATATTGGTGTGTGTTTAAGGAAAGGGATGTTGGAGACATAGGTAGCAATCCACAAACAGAAGAAGTGGCAGTAAGATCTGGAAACAGTAGCCAACCCAGGATGCTATGAGAAGAAGCAAAAAGACTGGATAGCTCAGCTTCTGGAATACTGAAAAATATAGGTCCAAAGGTATAGCTGTGGGTTAGTGGAGACCCTGAGACAGCACAAGAGTGTGAAGGGATAGAGGATATGTGTAGACCAGACCCAGGAGCATTATTGAAGAGATACTGGGATTGCCAGGCTGAGGCAAGAGTGACGCGCCCCCTGGGCCAGTGTTGTTTGGGGGATACCCGGAGCCGGATCAGGTGGGGGTTGTAGTCTCCGAGTGGCGGTGACCCGGTCCGTGCCCAGGGTGTCAAGCTCAGTGTGTGGCAGTCCTACAGATGTTACTGGATGTTCTTTAGTGTCGACTACGCCACCCGTTGATTTGCGGTCAGTACGGCCGCCGCTGCAGCAGGGTCCGCTGAGGCTGGTGGTGTGTGTGCAGCTCAGGTAGTATAACCCCCAACGGGAGGGGTATTGCCTCAGGGGGTCAGCTGTAGAGGGTGGTGGTTGTGGTGGTGCAGTGAGAGTAGTAATAAGACTCCGAGTCGGGCTGTGCAGTTCAGGGTTTTACTTACTGCTTTTGTGTTGGTCACTCCGGCCTTGAGTGACCGCCCGAGCCGTGCTGCGTCCACCAGGTCCTGGACTCGGCCAACCCCCAGGTGATTCTGGAGCGTGGTCCTGAGCTCCCTTTCTGACTTGTCCTTCTCTCTGGCCTTCCCCACCAGGGATCCACCTAAGTCCGGCTCCCTCGGGCCTCTTGTTGGTAAAACCCTTGTCTCTGGGTTCCCTGACCCTATTCACGGTTTGCCTTCCGGGTGGATTTAGTGGGTGGTCGTGGCAGATCCTGCCCACGACCTCTGGTCTCTGGCTAAGGATTAGGGCCCTCCACCAGCTTGGGATCCGGTACCCTTGTGCCAACTCTTCACCCTCTGGTCTAATTTTGGGTTCTTGGAGTTCCCTCTTCTCCCCCTCTGGGTCCTTCTTTCTCCTCTCTCTCTCTCTTGGCCTTGGAGCTGGCTGAGCTGCTCTGCTTCTCTGACTCAACTCTGACAGACTGACCCTGATCTAAGATGGTTCCCACCTTATATACTCCCTCTATGTGTGAGCTCAGGTGACCAGCACCCAATGAGCTCCTAGCATTACCCAGACTGCTCCCCCTATCTGCCCCTACACTACTGGGATGTTCCACCCCCCTCCCACTCCAGCCAGGGACAGACACTGTCGTACCTGCACATTTCTCTAGTGGGAGTACCATTGGTCTGTCCCCCGGAAATGGGATGTATGTAGTGCATGCAGCCTACTGAGCTCAGTTCCACACTCCATCCTTACCCGGGAGTGGAATACCACACCTCTGGCTTGAGGTGTAATACCCCTGTAGCAGCCGAATCCTCAGGGTGCTACATTCCCCCCTGGTAAATCACAGCACGTCCTCGGGCTGTAAGATATAAAAACATCCAAAACATACAATTTTTTCATAAATATAAACATATAAAACATCACATAAAACTTTTCATAAAAACTCTTCATAAATAACGTCCTTGTAAACACTCTTGCTCCTCCGGCCACGGTGCAACTTGTGACCGGGAAAAGCGCGACAGTCTCTTTAAGAAAAACAACAGTTTACTATAAAACCGGTAGGGGGCGCCTTAGGAAGCGCAACTATATACAAGGGAAATATGGCCGCTCTCAGTCCTCGGCCAGGTAATGGGAATAGGGACACACGGGTTAACAGTTCACTCTTGTCCCAACGGGGACTTATTTAAAGCAGCAACAGTTCACTGTACCCCGATGGGTAACTATTTACAGTCTCTTTACCGTACTTTAACGACGGCGTCCTCCTGCTCCTTCTTTGGATTTAGACCCGTCCGGGTCCTCCTGCTCCTCCTCACACCGCAGCTCCTCCTCCGTCAGGCGATGTACATGGAGGGCGTAGGGTCCTTTGGCACACTTGTGCCGGGTGAAGGTGACCTCGTCCCCTACATACAGGTCACGACCTCTGTGTCCCTCCGGCAGATGGCTTTCTACGTCTCTGCGTGTGACAAAGACGTCGCCGGGGGTATGATGGTCTTTTATGAAGCCCCACCCATGCTGCAGGTTGAATTTAATCACAGTCCCGGTGGTACGGGGACCATGAGCTGCACGGGGGTTCCTCCTGGTCCGGCTCTTCTGCTCCGCGCTCCTTATCTGTGCTTGCTGTTCCCGGACCCGCCTCTCTCTCCGCTCCTTCTCGAAGACCTCGAGCTGCTGGCGGCAGCACTCTGCACGCTCCGCTGCGGCCGCCCAAGTCTCCCGAGTGAACCCCATGAGGTCTCCTCCGGTGGGGTCCCACTCAAACTGTGCCTCCTCTAGCGGGGGCTGGGTCCTCCTGACGGGCTTCGGAACCGGAATCAGGGGTTCATCTAGGGGTCTTTCTTTCCGGAGTCGGGGATGGTGAAACTCCGGTGGCCATATGAAGGGCTGCCCATCCGGGCACGTATGCTGGGCGAACAGGTCTTCACCCAGGTGCGGTACTTTAGGTGTTATGGGCGCTGTGGTGGTAGCGGCGCCCGGGTTGACCAGGCCTTGCGACCAGGCTTGGGGCACGCTAAAGGAAAAGGGCACCGTAAGAACGGCGGCGCCCGTGGTTACTCGGCCCTGCGACCAGGCTGGTGGCTCCGCGGAGGTAGGGGGCGCTGTTGGAATGGCGGCGCCCGGGGGTACTAGGCCTTGCGACCAGGCCGATGGTATTTCCTGCTTTGCCGCGCTCAGGGTCGAAGCGCGTGACGTCACAGGGGTCGCGGCCGCGGTTTCCGGTTGAGGCCTAGTCTGCGGCGGTGACGATGCAGCGACGGGCACGGCAGGAGGAATTTCGGGCTCTGCGACGGGGAGCTGGGGCAGGTACACGGTTTCCCGGATCGGGGTAGAGACGTCCCCTTTACCTGCCTCCGTCCGTTCAGCTCCCTTCTCGGCGCCGTCTCCGGCCTTGAGTCCTCCTGCACCATCCTCAGAGGCGGTCTGTCTCCTCGTCTCGAGTGGCGTGCTCCGCTGACGGGTTCCGGTCTGCTGGGCCATCTCTCGGCTCCACTCCGCCAACGTCTCTCGCTGCACCCGGGCCTTCCTCCGTGCGAGGCCCTCCAGCGCAGTCTGTGCACACTCCCGGTCTCGGGGGAGCTGTGCCAGGACCTCCACTAGGCCTAGTGGAGTTGTGGCTTGTAGCAGGCTCCTGACCACTGGGTCGGTGCTGCCTGACTCTCCCTCCATCTCCGGGTAGGCTTTCTCTGGACTCTTCTCCAGACTTCTTGTCTCCGGGTGCGCTCTCTCCAGACTGCTCCAGGCGACACCCATCTTTGCTCTCTTGTTCTGTCTCCGCCCACATTGAGGGTGGTCCCGGGGCAACTTTGTGATTGTCAGTTCCAGGGGCAGTTCTCTCACGCTGATGGACACTTCCAGCATCACAGTCTCTGTTGGTGGGCGCGGTTTCCGCTTTTGGCGCCATTCTTCGACCTGGCCCACGATGGGAGGTGGCCTCTTGCCACCCTCTGGCACGCCCATAATGGCGTCCGCTCTTCCAAGGCGGGAAATCTTTGGAAATGGCGGGAATCGTCTCCCAGTGGCGGGAAACTCCATGGATGGCGGGAAAAAGCTGCAAATGGCGGACAACCGGCGGGAAACGACCTGTGATGGGGTCCGTTGGCGGGGACCCTCCGGAACCGGCGGGAGACTTCTTGTTAAGGTAACGGTGAACTTTTCTTCAGGCACGCAGTACTCGGTTGTTGCGGGCACGTAATCCTGCCGACTACGCCAAAGTTGACGCGCCCCCTGGGCCAGTGTTGTTTGGGGGATACCCGGAGCCGGATCAGGTGGGGGTTGTAGTCTCCGAGTGGCGGTGACCCGGTCCGTGCCCAGGGTGTCAAGCTCAGTGTGTGGCAGTCCTACAGATGTTACTGGATGTTCTTTAGTGTCGACTACGCCACCCGTTGATTTGCGGTCACTACGGCCGCCGCTGCAGCAGGGTCCGCTGAGGCTGGTGGTGTGTGTGCAGCTCAGGTAGTATAACCCCCAACGGGAGGGGTATTGCCTCAGGGGGTCAGCTGTAGAGGGTGGTGGTTGTGGTGGTGCAGTGAGAGTAGTAATAAGACTCCGAGTCGGGCTGTGCAGTTCAGGGTTTTACTTACTGCTTTTGTGTTGGTCACTCCGGCCTTGAGTGACCGCCCGAGCCGTGCTGCGTCCACCAGGTCCTGGACTCGGCCAACCCCCAGGTGATTCTGGAGCGTGGTCCTGAGCTCCCTTTCTGACTTGTCCTTCTCTCTGGCCTTCCCCACCAGGGATCCACCTAAGTCCGGCTCCCTCGGGCCTCTTGTTGGTAAAACCCTTGTCTCTGGGTTCCCTGACCCTATTCACGGTTTGCCTTCCGGGTGGATTTAGTGGGTGGTCGTGGCAGATCCTGCCCACGACCTCCGGTCTCTGGCTAAGGATTAGGGCCCTCCACCAGCTTGGGATCCGGTACCCTTGTGCCAACTCTTCACCCTCTGGTCTAATTTTGGGTTCTTGGAGTTCCCTCTTCTCCCCCTCTGGGTCCTTCTTTCTCCTCTCTCTCTCTCTTGGCCTTGGAGCTGGCTGAGCTGCTCTGCTTCTCTGACTCAACTCTGACAGACTGACCCTGATCTAAGATGGTTCCCACCTTATATACTCCCTCTATGTGTGAGCTCAGGTGACCAGCACCCAATGAGCTCCTAGCATTACCCAGACTGCTCCCCCTATCTGCCCCTACACTACTGGGATGTTCCACCCCCCTCCCACTCCAGCCAGGGACAGACACTGTCGTACCTGCACATTTCTCTAGTGGGAGTACCATTGGTCTGTCCCCCGGAAATGGGATGTATGTAGTGCATGCAGCCTACTGAGCTCAGTTCCACACTCCATCCTTACCCGGGAGTGGAATACCACACCTCTGGCTTGAGGTGTAATACCCCTGTAGCAGCCGAATCCTCAGGGTGCTACAAGAGCACTACACGGGAGTGAGTTGAGGAAGTGGTTAGCAGGAGATGGAGGGCCCTGTTTAGGCATGTTGTGTAACTGGAATATTACTTGCAAGATAAGTGCCGCTGCCTGCAACCACAACGTGTGAACCACTGTATTGTACAGAAGATGTAAAAGTCATGCGTGATTCCTGCTATGAGATCATACATGGACCTACTGCAACTGAGTACATAGAGCAGAATCTGCAAGAGAGAAGAAAGAAATCAACCACACAGGTAGGCAGCAACAGAGTGCAGAAAGATCAGAATATGCAGGATAGGAGGAAGAGATCAAACATACAGTCAGGCAGCAAAAGAATGAATATAGAAGAATCTGCAAGATAGGAGGAAGAGATGAAGCACATAGGCAGCATCAGTTTAGAGAGACAGACAGAGCAGAAACTGCAGGATAGGAGGAAGAGATCAAACATACAGGCAGGCTGCTACAGAATACAGATAGAAGATTCTGCAGGATAGGGTGAAGAGATCAAGAACACAGGCAGGCAGCAAAAGAATAAATATAGAAGAATCTGCAAGATAGGAGAAAGAGATGAAACACATAGGCAGCATCAGTTTAGAGAGAGAGAGAGCAGAAACTGCAGGATAGGAGGAAGAGATCAAACATACAGGCAGGCTGCAACAGAATACAGATAGAAGATTCTGCAGGATAGGGGGAAGAGATCAAGAACACAGGCAGGCAGCAAAAGAATAAATATAGAAGAATCTGCAAGATAGGAGGAAGAGATGAAACACATAGGCAGCATCAGTTTAGAGAGAGAGCAGAATCTGCAAGATAGGAAGAAGAGATCAATTACAATGTCAGGCAGCACAGAGTTAAGAGAGCAGAATATGCAGGGTTGGAGGATGAGATCAAGCATACATGCAGGCAGCAAGACAACGGAGAGAGAGCAGAATCTGAAGAGGAGAAATCAGATATCACACACATATGTGAATGCATAAATGTAGATAGAGATCAGAATCTGCATGAGAATGAAGAAAAGATCATACATAGGCAGGGAGCAATAATGGAGAGAAAGAGCAGAATCTTCAGCAAGAGAAAGAGAACACTTTATAGAGACAGAGATAAATCTGCCAGGGGGACGGGGTGGGAACAGATTGCACAAATAGGCAGCATCAGGGTTTGTTAGCACATGTGACGGATAGACTATAGACAGGAAAATCAGTGTAGGAATGAAGCTGTGCTGATGAAGGAAGCAGCATCCTGGAAACACAGATCCCATATCCAGCATGAGTGACACCCCTACATGATAAAAGTCTAAAACTGGGAGTAGACTGTAAAATATGCTTAAGAAATAAAGATTAGAGTCTGTCGATTGCTGGATGTAGACCACGAAATTGTGCTATGCAAATACAGTGAGTGATGGAGGAATTATCTAACATCTCTCCTGATGCCAAAGAGTTTTTGTTGTATTTTTGGAGAAATTACAGGTAATAATACCAGAATACACAGTAACGGACTCTTGGCACATTGCTGTTTGAGTCACTACACCATCCGGCACCCTCTTATCTTCGTGATATTCCTTATACTGCTTTTTTTTTACCTTTACCTGCCTCCTATCTGAAGAGGAAGCGTCACTGATTGGTGCAAAGTCAAAACAAACAAAACTTTCAAAAAGAAAGTTGTTGGAGCCTTTGATATCATGAAATGATGGATAATAATTGCCAAAAGCAATTTCTTGTTTTCGAGAAATCATAATCATTAACAGTAGTCATTCTTCCTATCTGGGTTTGTAAAATGATTACCTGTGCCAAACAAGAAACAGTCCACATTTTACAACATGACAGCGGCCAAGACATAAAACACCATTGTTCATGAAGGGTATGACAGGAAGCGACTCCCTGCCCCGAGCTGATAAATAGTCACCTGCTCAGTTTCCCATGTTAAAGGAAGGTGGAACTTTTAATAGGTAGAAAAGTTGTAAAATGTTATAAGTCACACTCTACCTGGTTTATAGGACCAGTACTTTAGGCTCCTACTGTATTCAGTATCTTCTACAGAATATAAAAAGACATTTAGAAAGCCGGGGTTTTATGGGACTATAATATTGGTAACTTATTTGCATCAAAATCAGATGTGGGGGAAGAACGACCCATCGATCAGTTGATCGAAGGGACCTAAGTGAATTAGAAATGGCAGTGCTCCGCACATTGCTTAGTGGCCGAAAGTGGAACTACAAGCTCTCTCCCATTGAGAGAGCTGGTTGTACCCCACACAACTGTGCCACTTAGGGCTCTTTCACACGTACCGGAGACACCATTCAAATGAATAGGTCTGCGCACATGTCAGTGTGTTTTCACGGACCGCGTGTCCTTGGGTAAAGAACGCCGACGTGTCCGTTTTTTTACATTTTTTACCGCAAAACGTCCAACACACGTGCACACTGATGACACACGGATAACATGATATCAGGACGAGCAAGGGGCAATGTTGAGAGTAGTATTCACCTCTCGCTGTCGCCGCCAACAGGTGTAACAATAAGAATAAAATAAAGAACACATTATACTCACCTTTACACCTAATTCCCTGAAGCCATTGTCTCCTGTTAACAAACCAAGAATAAAAAAACCACAATATCCCTCCGAAGACAAAGTAATCCGGTGTCCCACGCAGTAATCCACCTGACCAATATTTCTGCATTAGCGTGTGCGGTGACTTGAGGCGACTGCACACGCCGAGGATCAGAGGAGAAAGACTCACTGCAGCGAGCGGGCGTGTGCACTGCGCCGAACTCACTGAGCGTTGTCCTGTCACTCAGTGAGCAGTGAGACTTTATACTAGATTTATACTTCTTGTATAGATTACTTTTCAGCAGTCTCATTATGATTGCAGATAACATTACATGACTGGTAACACCGCTATGAGTAGATAACACAGGATCCACCATTCACAATAGGTGGTGTCACAGCTCACCTCCTCCTCCTGTACAATGACTGATAACACTTCTATATACAGGAGAAAACACAGGATCCACCATTCACAATAGGTGGTGTCACAGCTCACCTCCTCCCTCTCCTGTACAATGACTGATAACACCTCTATATACAGTAGATAACACAGGATCCACCATTCATAATAGGTGATGTCACAGCTCACCTCCTCCCCCTCCTGTACAATGACTGATAACACCTCTATATACAGTAGATAACACAGGAGCCACCATTCATAATAGGTGATGTCACAGCTCACCTCCTCCCCCTCCTGTACAATGACTGATAACACTTCTATATACAGTAGATAACACAGGATCCACCATTCACAATAGGTGATGTCATAGCTCACCTCCTCCTGTACAATGACTAATAACACCTCTGTATACCGTAGATAACGCAGGTTCCACCATTCATAATAGGTGATGTCACAGCTCACCTCCTCCTCCTGTACAATGACTGATAACACTTCTATATACAGTAGATAACACAGGATCTACCATTCACAATAGGTGATGTCACAGCTCACCTCCTCCCCCTCCTGTACAATGACTGATAACACCTCTATATAAAGTAGATAACACAGGATCCACCATTCACAATAGGTGATGTCACAGCTCACCTCCTCCTCCTGTACAATGACTTATAACACCTCTTTAATATACAATAGATAACACAGGATCCGCCATTCACGATAGGTGATGTCACAGCTCACCTCCTCCTCCTGTACGATGACTGATAACACCTCTATATACAGGAGATAACACAGGATCCACCATTCACAATAGATGATGTCATAGCTCACCTCCTCCTCCTGTACAATGACTGATAACACTTCTATATACAGTAGATAACACAGGATCTACCATTCACAATAGGTGATGTCACAGCTCACCTCCTCCCCCTCCTGTACAATGACTGATAACACCTCTATATAAAGTAGATAACACAGGATCCACCATTCACAATAGGTGATGTCACAGCTCACCTCCTCCTCCTGT
Source organism: Phyllobates terribilis (assembly GCF_046119375.1). Taxonomy (NCBI): domain Eukaryota; kingdom Metazoa; phylum Chordata; class Amphibia; order Anura; family Dendrobatidae; genus Phyllobates; species Phyllobates terribilis. The sequence goes on from NW_027362764.1 coordinate 754,296,267, forward strand.
ACAATGACTTATAACACCTCTTTAATATACAATAGATAACACAGGATCCGCCATTCACGATAGGTGATGTCACAGCTCACCTCCTACTCCTGTACGATGACTGATAACACCTCTATATACAGGAGATAACACAGGATCCACCATTCACAATAGGTGATGTCACAGCTCACCTCCTCCTCCTGAATATATATACTAGAATATTGGTAAGTGCAGCAATGAACATATTATCTAATATATATAATTGTCTTATGCCGTCTGTGTGTCCTTCTGTCCTGGAAATCCCGCGTCGCTGATTGGTCCGGCCGCGGCCAATCAGCGACACGGGATTTCAGAAAAAAAGATGGCGGCCGTTAGCGGCTCATCTGCCGCACGGAGGTCAGCGGCGATGCAGCCGGGAGATGACCGGCGCCAGCCGGTCATCTCCCGGCTGATCGCAGCAGAACTACCCCGACAGGCGTCGCCGCTGACCTCCATGCGGCTACCGTCGGGAGATCAGCGGCTAGGACCGCTGATCTCCCGACGGTAAGTGTGAAGGGAGGACATCTAGTTTTATTATAAGTGGCCATTATTGGAGCTAACAGACATTTTTCTTACACCGCTCCTTTAGGTTTTGAAATCTTGCATTTTATGCCATAAAACTCTCTTATTGGGACTGACATAAAGTTGATGTAGACGGGTTAGTAGGAGTGATAACTAGCCATTCCCGGGCTGTGACTATGACGGAGCCTGATGTCTCATGAAGCTGTATCAGATGTGTCATTCAGGCCGGCACCAGTTCGCACCGTACATGTCCCAGGGTATGGGTTTCCCTCTGCGTCTCACCATATGTTGTCAGCCTTGTCGGAAGGTCAGGGCTGTTCACTTGAGTGATTACGGTGACTTTTGCAATGCACACTGTGTAAATTCACATGGGAAACACCTATGTTGTGGCTCACACATGAAGGCTGAGAGCTCTCCGTTATCTCAGGTGCGCACATAAAAGTGTCTAGCAGGGCTCCGGACAAAAGTCCGCGGCAATTTAATATCATAATGTCCTTCTTAACTTATCTACAGGCAGTTGCAAAAGCATTCATACCACTGAAAGTTTTAAAATATTGCAATACGCCATCTCAAAGGTTCAATTTTGTTCCAAATTCTAATAATTCAACGGTCAGGGTTTGTGCACACAATGACTTTTTCCGTTCAGAAACCCACCTGACAAAGCGCTCAGGAAACTCTCAAAAGAGCGAACACATGCATTTCTATGTAAAAACTACTCACTGCTCATACGTTCAGGCTTTTGGGCATTTTTCAACCAGTTCAGGTTTCAAAAGGCAGCAAACTGTGAAAAGAAGTGACCCGTCCATTCTTCAGGAGTTTTCCTCTCTGACTCCAAACTTTACAATACAAGCGAATGGGAAAGAAGATCAAAATGGAGGGAACAATATGACCTGAATGTGCCAGTAAAAAGAGAGTACCGAAAAAGGATGGAAAAGCGTTAAAAAAAGAGGTAAAAAAAACTACGAATGACCAAAAAGACGATTCAGTACAAGAAATTCTTCCTCTTGAAAAACCCGGCAGGTTCATCCTTGTGTAAAAGATATTTCCTAAAAAGTTTCGTGAAGTGGTTTTGGAAAAGTTTTTGAAGTGTTTTGGAAAAGTTTTTGAAGTGTTTTGGAAAAGTTTTACTCCTTAAGTTTTTCGTTTGCAGCCTTTACATTGCACAGTGCTTAATTTGCAGCAGATTCCATCTGGAGCCGCTCAAAGAAGTGACAGGTCGTTGTTCTGCTGCAGAATACATTTGGAGCCAATCAGACGCCTCCTGATGGTATTACATGATTATTATTATTATTATTTATTATTATAGTGCCATTTATTCCATGGCGCTTTGCATGTGAAAAAGGGGTATAATACAAGAACAATTACAATAATCTTCAACAAAACGTGACAGCGACTGGTACAGGAGGAGCGAGGACCCTGCCCGCGAGGGCTCACAATCTACAAGGGATGGGTGAGGATACAGTAGGTGAGGGTAGAGCTGGTTATGCAGCGGTATGGTGGAGCGAGGGTTACTGCAAGTTGTAGGCTTGTTGGAAGCGGTGGGTCTTCAGATGAATAAGTATCTACCTGGAGTTCCCAGCAATGAGGACACCATTAATCCTGACAGGGGCAGACACTGACTGCTTGGGGCCCCTGTGCAAGAAATGTGTCTGGGCCCCCACCTTTTATGGCGACAAAGCTGCAGATGTATATATAGCCACACACACATACTGTATATACCTCTTACATAGCCTCCTTTATTATGTATATTGCCGCCCCTTATTACACACTGCCCTCTCTTGTTATGTACAGCACCGTCCCTTACATATCGGATAATATAGCGCCCTGTTTTTATTACATACCGTCCTCTCTTGTTAGATATATAATGCAATGTCAGCTGATGGAGCAAGGGAAAGCTTCTTCTCTGATGGAAGAGCTGATGGACTGGTCTTCTGGTCACCGGCTGCTCTATCAGCCGTCATTTTATATCTAACAAGAGACGACTATGTAATAAAAGAAGGCACTGTGACTGACAAAAATAACAAGAATACGTTATGTAAGGGACAGCACTGTACATAACAGCAGAGGAAGCTATATAATAAGAGACTGCACCATATATAACGAGAGGATGGTACGTAATAAGGGACGGTGTTATACATAATAAAAGAGGAAACTATGTAACTAAGGACGGCGCTATACATAATAAGTGAGTACACTCTTTACTAAGGGACTGTGCTATACATAATAAGGCTACATTCCTGCATCTGTGTGCAGTGTCGGTGTGCTAACCGCTTTTACAGACTCATTGAGCATGTCCTATTCTGATCCTCAAAATCGGATCAGAACAGTACATTCTCTGACCCTCTTAGATCTCATTCTCAGATCCGTGATTTTCATGGATGTGTGAATGGATCTATAAAACTCTACGAGTCTGTGGACCATCCGATAAAAAACTCTGGCAGCACACGGACATTTCACACAAATGTGAGAATGTGGCCTAAGGGATTTTACAGATAACATTATCATTTATCACTCCAAGTCACACAGTGCAGATACAGAATAATATTTACATCCAGGCACTTACCGCTGACATCTCATCTGATCAGAGCCGGTTTCTGCTGCTTCTTCTCCATCTGGTCAGACCTTCATGTCGACATCTCCCAGCCACGACTCGTCTTGTCACGATGATCTCCAGCCTAGAAAATAACAATGTCACATATATTGTATGTATACATGTGTCTCCCCCGCTCTGCGTCCTCGAATACAGATATGTAACCCCCCCATTAATATACTATTAGCCACTTAGTAATCAAAATATAAAATGATAAGCAGCACTGTGCCCCCCATTAACTATAATCTGCACCGGCCAATAATATAAATTATTCAGTCTCTGTGACTCTCCCCAATTAACTGTAAGGCTCTGTGCACACGGAAAATATACAAGGGAAGGCAAATATACAAGGCAATGCAAACTATACAGTACAAGCAAAGTGAAACCCCCATCATTGCTATCTCCCAGCACCCCCATCATTGCTCTCTACCAGCACCCCCGTCATTGCTCTCTCCCAGCACCCCCGTCATTGCTCTCTCCCAACAACCCCCGTCATTGCTCTCCCCAGCCCCATCATTGTTCTCCCCATCCCCACCATCCTCATCATTGCTCTCTCCCAGAAACCCCGTCATTGTTGTCCCACCACCTCCATCATTGCTCTCCCCACAACACCCCAGTCATTGCTCTCTCCCAGCAACCCCATCATTGCTCTCCTCATCCCCACCATCCTCATCATTGCTCTCCCCATCCCCATCATTTCTCACCCATCTCCATCATTGCTCTCCCCATCGCCACCATTGCTCTCCCCATCCTCATCATTGCTCTCCCCATCCCCATCATTGCTCTCCACAGCCCCATCATTGTTCTCCCCATCCCCATCATTGCTCTCCACAGCCGCATCATTGCTCTCCACAGCCTCATCATTGCTATCCTCAGCCCCATCATTGCTCTCCCCATCGCCACCATTGCTCTGCCCAGCCCATTATTGCTCTCCCCATCCTCATCATTGCACTCGCTAGCCCCATCATTGCGCTCCGCATTCCCATCATTGCTCTCCCCAGCCCCATCATTTTTCTCCCCAGCCACATCATTGCTCTCCCCATCCCCATAATTGCTCTCCCCATCCCCATCATTGCTCTCCCCAGCCCCATCATTGCTCTCCCCATCCCCATCATTACTCTCCGCAGCGCCAATATTGCTCTCCCCATCCCCATCATTGCTCTCCGCAGCCCCATCATTGCTCTCCTCATCCACATAATTGCTCTCCCCATTTCCATCATTGCCCTCCTCAGCCCCATCATTGCTCTTCCCAGCCCCATCATTGCTCTCCCTTACCTCCCCTCAGTGTTTCAGTATAAAAAATAAATAAATAAAATAAAAAACACAACTTACCTCTCAGCCCCCTCCCCTGCAGCAGCATCCTCCTCCTTGCCGAAAACTTTTCCTCTGACCCAGGCACGCGCTGCTTGATGACGTCATCAAGCAGCGCTGGCCTATGTCATGGAAGAAGTGCCGGGCAGGAAGTAGAGGTGAGAATGGATCCCTCCAGCTCCGCTGCCATTTTCCTCCTGTCAGCAGTGGAGCTGGAGGGATCATTCCCTGCCCGCCGCAAATGATGAGGGCAATCTGGCAATGGGCCCCCCTGAGCCTGGGGCTCCGAGAAGCAGGCCAGATTGCCTTCAATATTAACTGCCCGCCAGGCCCCAGTGCAGTTGCACCGGCTGCACCGGCGGTAGGTCCGCCCCTGAATCCTGAGCAATTCCCCAACTCCATTTGCATAAATGCAGCCGCAAACTTGCAGAACCCTCCACCGAGCTTCACTATTTCATCAGACCCTAATTATTGTGCCGCTCTCCAGCTCTTCAGCAAACTGCCTCATGTTACAGCCAAATATTTCACATTGTGACTCCTCAGTCCAGAGCACCTGCTGCCATTTTTCTGCACCCCGATTCCTATGTTTTCATTCAAAGACATTCATAAATGCAAACCCACTGTTGTTGTAAATACCAATTCTTCACCCTTGTTCAAGCCACAGGCTTTATGACAATGTCTGCTGGCAATAAGTTTATTGCCAGTTCAGGAGTAGTAGTTATATCCTTTCTACATAGGGGGCAGTATTATAGTAGTTATATCCTTTCTACATAGGGGGCGGTATTATAGATGTTATATTCTTCTACAAAGGAGCAGTATCATAGTAGTTATATTCTTGTACATAGGGGCTATATTATAGTAGTTATATTCTTGTACATAGGAGCAGTATTATAGTAGTTATATTCTTGTACATAGGGGGCAGTATTATAGTAGTTATATTCTTGTATATAGGGGACAGTATTATAGTAGTTATATTCTTGTACATAGGGGCAGTATTATAGTAGTTATATTCTTGTACATAGGGGCAGTATTATAGTAGTTATATTCTTGTACATAGGAGCAGTATTATAGTAGTTATATTCTTGTACATAGGGGCAGTATTATAGTAGTTATATTCTTGTACATAGGGGGCAGTATTATAGTACTTATATTCTTGTACATAGGAGCAGTATTATAGTAGTTATATCCTCGTACATAGGGGGCAGTATTATAGTAGTTATATTCTTGTACATAGGGGCAGTATTATAGTAGTTATATTCTTGTACATAGGAGCAGTATTATAGTAGTTATATTCTTGTACATAGAAGGCAGTATTATAGATGTTATATTCTTGTACATAGGAGCAGTATTATAGTAGTTATATCCTTGTACATAGGGGCAGTATTATAGTAGTTATATTCTTGTACATAGGGGGCAGTATTATAGTAGTTATATTCTTGTACATAGGAGCAGTATTATAGTAGTTATATTCTTGTACATAGGTGCAGTATTATAGTAGTTATATTCTGGCACATAGGTGCAGTATTATAGTAGTTATATTATTGTACATAGGAGCAGTATTATAGTAGTTATATTCTTGTACATAGAAGCAGTATTATGGTAGTTATATTCTTGTACATAGGTGCAGTATTATAGTAGTTATATTATTGTACATAGGAGCAGTATTATAGTAGTTATATTGTTGTACATAGGGACAGTGTTATAGTAGTTATATTCTTGTACATAGGAGCAGTATTATAGTAGTTATATTCTTGTACATAGGTGCAGTATTATAGTAGTTATATTATTGTACATAGGAGCAGTATTATAGTAGTTATATTCTTGTACATAGAAGCAGTATTATGGTAGTTATATTCTTGTACATAGGTGCAGTATTATAGTAGTTATATTATTGTACATAGGAGCAGTATTATAGTAGTTATATTGTTGTACATAGGGACAGTGTTATAGTAGTTATATTCTTGTACATAGGAGCAGTATTATAGTAGTTATATTCTGGCACATAGGTGCAGTATTATAGTAGTTATATTATTGTACATAGGAGCAGTATTATAGTAGTTATATTCTTGTACATAGAAGCAGTATTATGGTAGTTATATTCTTGTACATAGGTGCAGTATTATAGTAGTTATATTATTGTACATAGGAGCAGTATTATAGTAGTTATATTGTTGTACATAGGGACAGTGTTATAGTAGTTATATTCTTGTACATAGGAGCAGTATGATAGTAGTTATATTCTTGTACATAGGGGGCAGTATTATAGTAGTTATATTCTTGTACACAGGAGCAGTATTATAGTAGTTATATTCTTGTACATAGGAGCAGTATTAGAGTAGTTATATTCTTGTACATAGGGGCAGTATTATAGTATTTATATTCTTGTACATAGGGGCAGTATTATAGTAGTTATATTCTTGTACATAGGGGGCAGTATTATTGTAGTTATATTCTTGTGCATAGGGGCAGTATTATAGCAGTTATATTCTTGTACATAGGAGCAGTATTATAGTAATTATATTCTTGTACATAGGAGCAGTATTATAGTAGTTATATTCTAGTACATAGGAGCAGTATTATAGTAGTTATATTCTTGTACATAGGGGCAGTATTATAGTAGTTATATTCTTGTACATAAGGAGCAGTATTATTGCAGTTATATTCTTGTACATAGGGAGCAGTATTATTGTAGTTATATTCTTGTACATAGGGGCAGTATTATAGTAGTTATATTCTTGTACATAGGAGCAGTATTATAGTAGTTATATTCTTGTACATAGGGGCAGTATTATAGTAGTTATATTCTTCTAAATAGGGGCAGTATTATAGTAGTTATATTCTTGTACATAGGGGGCGGTATTATAGTAGTTATATTCTTGTACATGGGGGCAGTATTATAGTAGTTATATTCTTGTACATAGGGGCAGTATTATAGTAGTTATATTCTTGTACATAGAGGGCAGTATTATAGTAGTTATAATCTTGCACATAGGAGCAGTATTATAGTAGTTATATTCTTGTGCATAGGAGCAGTATTATAGTAGTTATATTCTTGTACATAGGAGCAGTATTATAGTAGTTATATTCGTGTACACAGGGGGCAATATTATAGTAGTTATATTCTTATACATAGGAGCAGTATTATAGTAGTTATATTCTTGTACATAGGAGGCAGTATTATAGTAATTATATTCTTGTACATAGGAGCAGTATTATAGTAGTTATATTCTTGTACATAGGGGCAGTATTATAGTAGTTATATTCTTGTACATAGAGGGCAGTATTATAGTAGTTATAATCTTGCACATAGGAGCAGTATTATAGTAGTTATATTCTTGTGCATAGGAGCAGTATTATAGTAGTTATATTCTTGTACATAGGAGCAGTATTATGGTAGTTATATTCGTGTACACAGGGGGCAGTATTATAGTAGTTATATTCTTATAAATAGGAGCAGTATTAAAGTAGTTATATTCTTGTACATAGGAGGCAGTATTATAGTAGTTATATTCTTGTACATAGGGGCAGTATTATAGTAGTTATATTCTTGTACATAGAGGGCAGTATTATAGTAGTTATAATCTTGCACATAGGAGCAGTATTATAGTAGTTATATTCTTATACATAGGAGCAGTATTATAGTAGTTATATTCTTGTACATAGGAGGCAGTATTATAGTAATTATATTCTTGTACATAGGAGCAGTATTATAGTAGTTATATTCTTGTGCATAGGGGCAGTATTGTAGTAGTTATATTCTTGTACATAGGAGCAGTATTATAGTAGTTATATTCTTGTACATAGGGGCAGTATTATAGTAGTTATATTCTTGTACATAGAGGGCAGTATTATAGTAGTTATAATCTTGCACATAGGAGCAGTATTATAGTAGTTATATTCTTGTACATAGGAGCAGTATTATAGTAGTTATATTCTTGTACATAGGGGCAGTATTATAGTAGTTATATTCTTGTACATAGAGGGCAGTATTATAGTAGTTATAATCTTGCACATAGGAGCAGTATTATAGTAGTTATATTCTTGTGCATAGGAGCAGTATTATAGTAGTTATATTCTTGTACATAGGAGCAGTATTATGGTAGTTATATTCGTGTACACAGGGGGCAGTATTATAGTAGTTATATTCTTATAAATAGGAGCAGTATTAAAGTAGTTATATTCTTGTACATAGGAGGCAGTATTATAGTAGTTATATTCTTGTACATAGGGGCAGTATTATAGTAGTTATATTCTTGTACATAGAGGGCAGTATTATAGTAGTTATAATCTTGCACATAGGAGCAGTATTATAGTAGTTATATTCTTATACATAGGAGCAGTATTATAGTAGTTATATTCTTGTACATAGGAGGCAGTATTATAGTAATTATATTCTTGTACATAGGAGCAGTATTATAGTAGTTATATTCTTGTGCATAGGGGCAGTATTGTAGTAGTTATATTCTTGTACATAGGAGCAGTATTATAGTAGTTATATTCTTGTACATAGGGGCAGTATTATAGTAGTTATATTCTTGTACATAGAGGGCAGTATTATAGTAGTTATAATCTTGCACATAGGAGCAGTATTATAGTAGTTATATTCTTGTGCATAGGAGCAGTATTATAGTAGTTATATTCTTGTACATAGGAGGCAGTATTATGGTAGTTATATTCGTGTACACAGGGGGCAGTATTATAGTAGTTATATTCTTATAAATAGGAGCAGTATTAAAGTAGTTATATTCTTGTACATAGGAGGCAGTATTATAGTAGTTATATTCTTGTACATAGGGGCAGTATTATAGCAGTTATATTCTTGTACATAGGGGCAGTATTATAGTAGTTATATTCTTTTGCATAGGGAGCAGTATTATAGTAGTTATAATTTTGTACATAGGAGCAGTATTATAGTAGTTATATTCTTGTACATAGGGGCAGTGTTATCGTTGCATTATAGCATATAATACTTGATGCTATTACTTGTTTTTCTGATCATCCTCCAGTTGTGTCAGACTCACAGAACAGGGGTGTCTTCCCTTCATCCCTTCTTTTTGACAACAGAATTTACAGGTGCCATGTAAATAACAGTATAGTACCCAACAGACGCATTTTGCAATGAATTACTCTGTTAAACGACAGTCGTCAAATTAGAACTAAATCTACATACGACGTGACCTGATACTTTATTTAAACAGAATATTTTCAGCAGACTTCCAAAATCTGTATTATTTACACCAGTCACATCCATCAGAAATTTAAATATTCAAATTATTAAGAGGAGTACAAGCCGAGGCTATTCATGCATGCTTTCCCCCACCAGACTATATACAAATGGTCGGGTATTTATAATTAATATCGAGGAGACGGTGCCAGATGAGCGCCTTGTGGTCGTCCCAGCATCTTGGCTTCCTCACCGCTCCTCGGCTCTGAGGTTTTCTATAAACAGATCCTTGAATTTAAATAGACAGCCCGAATAGAAGCGTTAGACTGTGATACCAGCAGGAGTCGGGGTCGTCTCAGCCTTATTAGGGAATGTTGCTCATCTGCCGCGAGGAAACCGCCGAGAAATGCAACGTTTGATTGAGGAAAAGATGAAACATTTCTGCAAATATCGGATTAACAGTGGTGCTTAAAATAAGTTTAATTAAGAAGCCCTAGTAATTATTTTTTTTAGAATGTGATACAAGCAGGAATTGGTTAGTAGCAGAGCTATAAAAAAAATAAATAAAGTTTAAAATATTCTAAAACTACTAATATTTTATTTCAATAATTTAAAAAATTGAGAATTTTTTTGATTTTACATGGGAAGAAAGGATCCCTGATCTCTGATACCAAAGCCTAAGAATGCTTTGGGTTCGAAAAACCTCTGGTTGCATAAAATTTTTTCCTGCCCCCGTCCCCCCTCCACCCCTTGCCAGAGGTTTCACCGTCTGTTATTCATTTTGTCATATTTCGTCTTAATTTTTTAAAATGTTTATAATAAAGGACCATTGGTTTTAACACATTGTGGAAATATGAGTCTGGGAGCTGGATCGTATCCTTTCTTCCCCTGCATTGTCTGATGCCCTACGGTAGCGTGGATCACAAGCTTCCTTGCAAGATCTGAAGCATCGAACAAGGGCGAGCTGGTATATTTTTTCTTTTTACTTATCGCTGATTTTACATAACATATTTGTTGTGTAAAATACTGAGTGGAACCGAAATGTCGCGAGTCAAGTAACATTCTGCCCTATGGAAAAATCTTCAACAGTCTTCAACAGGTTTTCTTTGAATTTTAGCTTCCCAACATGATTTTGACATAAAAACGCCCCTGTTCCTACTCTTCTACTTGGTTGCATCTCCTCTCTCCCCTACTTCAATTTCTATAGCTCATTTTCTTCCCACTGAGAGCAACTCTAGTCCTCCAACTACTTCTCCTTGGATGAAGCTCTAGTCCTCTAGCTATTCCTTCCTGACTGCAACTCTAGTCCTCCAACTACTTCTCCTTGGATGAAGCTCTAGTCCTCTAGCTATTCCTTCCTGACTGCAAGTCTAGTCCTCCAATTCTTCCTCCCTGGCTCCATATCCTCTCCTCCAACTCCTCCCCAGATGCATCTTTTGGCCTTCAACTACTTCTTTCTGGCTGCAAATTCAATCCTTCAACTCTTCCTCCCTGGCTCCAGATCTCCTCCTCCAACTCCTTCTCTCTGGATGTAGCTCAACTCTTCAGTCTATTTGTCTCTGGATGCAGTTTCAATTTTCCAAGTTTTTCTGCTCAGATGCAGGTCCAGTCCCCCAACTCCTTCTCCCTGGATGCAGCTCTAGTCCTCCATCTACTTCTTCCTGGCTGTAGATCCAGTCCCCCAACTCCTTCTCTCTGGATGCAGCTCTAGTCCTCCATCTACTCCTTCCTGGCTGTAGGTCCAGTCCCCCAACTCCTTCTCCCTGGATGCAGCTCTAGTCCTCCATCTACTCCTTCCTGGCTGTAGGTCCAGTCCTCCAACTTGTCCTTCCTGGCTCCATATTGTCTCCTCCAACTCCTTTTCCTCAGATGCAGCTCTACTCTTCAGTCTTTTTCTCCCTGGATGCAACTCCATTCCTCAATCATTTTTTCCCAAAATGAAGGTCCACTCTTACAACTTTTTCTCCTTCGTTGCAGCTCCACTCTTCACTCTTTCCTAACATGATGCAGACCAAGTCCTCCTACTCACAATCCCTGGTTGTGACGCGCCCCCTGGGCCAGTGTTGTTGGGGATACCCGGAGCCGGATCAGATGGGGGTTGTAGTCTCCGAGTGGCTGTGACCCGGTCCGTGCCCAGGGTGTCAAGCTCAGTGTGTGGCAGTCCTTACTGATGTTACTAAAGTTCTTTATGTCGACTACGCCACCCGTTGAATTGCGGTCACTACGGCCGCCGCTGCAGCAGGGTCCGCTGAGGCTGATGGTGTTTGTGCAGCCCAGGTAGTATAACCCCCAACGGGAGGGGTATAGCCTCAGGGGGTCAGGTGCAGAGGATGGTGGTTGTGGAGGTGCAGTGAGGATGGTAATGAGAGTCAGAGTCGGGCTGTGCAGTTCAGGGTTTGTTTACTTACTGCTGTTCTTGTACCGGTCACTCCGGCCTTAAGTGACCACCCGAGCCGTGCTGCGTCCACCAGGTCCTGGACTCGGCCAACCCCCAGGTGATTCTGGAGCGTGGTCCTGAGCTCCCTTTCTGTCCTGTCCTCTTCTCTGGCCTTCCCCACCAGGGATCCACCTATGTCCGGCTCCCTCGGGCCTCTTGGTGGTAAACCCTTATCTTTGGGTTCCCTGACCCTATTCGTGGTCTGCCTTCCGGGTGGATTTAGTGGGTGATCGTGGCAGATCAATCCTGCCCACGACCTCCGGTTCCTGGCTAAGGTGTGCTGTAGCCTCTGCCAGCTTGGGATCCGGTACCCTGTTGCCAACTCTTCACCCTTAGATTTAGTTTGGGCTCTCAGAGTTCCTTCTTTCTCCCCCTCTGGGTCTTTCAAACTCCTCTCTCACTCTTGGCCTTGGGGCTGCTCTGCTCCTCTGCTTTCCTCCACTGCTCTGCAAAAGACTGACAGACTGACCAGCCTTCTACAAAAGACTCCTCTGCAAAGACCCTGTCCTAAGATGGTGCCCACCTTATATACTCACTCTATGTGTGAGCTCAGGTGACCAGCACCCAATGAGCTCCTAGCACTACCCAGACTGCTCCCCCTATCTGCCCCTACACTACTGGGATGTTCCACCCCCCTCCCACTCCAGCCAGGAACAGACACTGTTGTACCTGCACATTTCTCTAGTGGGAGTACCATCGGTCTGTTCCCCGGAAATGGGATGTGTGTAGTGCATGCAGCTAACTGAGCTCAGTTCCACACTCCATCCTTACCCGGGAGTGGAATATCACACCTCTGGGTTGAGGTGCAATACCCCTGTAGCAGCCGAATCCTCAGGGTGCTACATTCCCCCCTGGTAAATCACAGCACGTCCTCGGGCTGTAAGATAACAAAACATCAAAACATACAAATTTTTTTCATAACATAAACATATAAAACATATAAACATTATCAGCAGCATAAACTTTTCATATAAATAACATTCTTGTTTCTGGTTCCTCCGGTCACGGTGCAACTTGTGACCGGGTAAAGTGCGACAGTCTCTTGAAGAAACACGGTTTCCTATAAAACCGGTAGGGGGCGCTTTAGGAAGCGCAACTATATACAAGGGGATATGGCCGCTCTCAGTCCTTGGCCAGGTATTAGGAAAGGAATGACCGCTCTCAGTCCTCGGTCAGTGGGAATAGGGACACACGGGTTTCAGTTCAATCTGCTGGTCCCAACGGGGACTATATTTTAACTAGAACAGTTCTTATACCCTGACGGGTAACTATGTACAGTCTCTCTCTACCGTACTTCAGCGACGGCGTCCTCCTGCTCCTTCTTGTTGGTTGGTTTCAGTTTCAGACCCGTCCGGGTCCTCTTGCTCCTCCTCACACCGCAGCTCCTCCTCCGTCAGGCGATGCACATGGAGGGCGTAGGGTCCTTTGGCACACTTGTGCCGGGTGAAGGTGACCTCGTCCCCTAAATACAGGTCACGACCTCTGTGTCCCTCCGGTAGGTGGGACTCAACGTCTCTCCTGGTCACGAAGACGTCGCCTGGGGTGCGGTGATCCCTGATGAAACCCCACCCATGCTGCAGATTGAACTTTATCACAGTCCCGGTGGAAGGGGGACCATGTGCTGCACGGGGATTCCTCCTGGTCCGGCTCTTCTGCTCCGCACTCCTTATCTGCGCTTGCTGTTCCCGGACCCGCCTCTCTCTCCGCTCCCTCTCAAAGACCTCGAGCTGCTGGCGGCAGCACTCTGCACGCTCCGCTGCGGCTGCCCGAGTCTCCTGAGTGAACCCCATGAGGTCTTCTCCGGTGGGATCCCACTCAAACTGGGTCTCTTCTAGCGGGGGCGAGATCCTCTTTATGGGCTTTGGAGCCGGGATCAGGGGTTCGCACATGGCCCTTGCTTTTTGCAGCTCCAGCTGGATGTATTCCTGGGGCCATACGAAGGGCTGCCCATCCGGGCACGTATGCTGGGCGAACAGGTCCTCACCCAGGTGCGGTGCTTTAGGTGTTATGGGCGCCGTGGTGGTAGCGGCGCCCGGGTTAACCAGGCCTTGCGACCAGGCCTGGGGCACCTTGAAAGTAAAGGGCACCGTAAGAACGGCGGCGCCCTGTGTTACTTGGCCCTGCGACCAGGCCGGGGGCTCCGCGGAGGTAGGGGGCGCTGTTGGTATTGCGGCGCCCGGGGGTACTAGGCCTTGCGAACAGGCCGGTGGTATTTCCTGCTTGGCCACGCTCGAGGTCGAGGCGTGTGACGTCACAGGGGTCGCGGCTTCCGTTTGAGGCCTAGTCTGCGGCGGTGACGTTGCAGCGACGGGCACGGCAGGGGGTACTTCGGGCTCTGCGACGGGGAGCTGGGGCAGGCTCGCGGTTTCCCGGCTCGGGGTAGTGACGTCCCCTTTACCTGCCTCCGTCCGTTCAGCTCCCTTCTCGGCGCCGTCTCCTGCCTTCAGTCCTCCTGCGCCATCCTCAGAGGCGGTCTGTCTCCTCGTCTCGGGTGGCGTGCTCCGCTGACGAGTCTCAGTCTGCTGGGCCATCTCTCGGCTCCACTCCGCCAACGTCTCTCGCTGCACCCGGGCCATCCTCCGTGCGAGGCCCTCCAACGCGGTCTGTGCACACTCCTGGTCTCGGGGGAGCTGTGCTAGGATCTCCAGCAGGCCTTCTGGAGTGGCGACCTGCAACAGGCTCCTGACCACTGGGTCGGTGCTGCCTGGAGGGGCGGCCCGCATCAGGCTCCTGACCGCTGGGTCGGTGCTGCCTGGCTCTCCCTCCATCTCCGGGTAGGCTCTCTCTGGACTCTCCTCCAGACGTCTTGTCTCCGGGTGCGCTCTCTCCAGACTGCTCCAGGCGACACCCATCTTTGTTCTCTTCTTCTGTCTCCGCCCACATCGAGGGTGGTCCCGGGGCAACTTCAGTTCCAGGGGCAGTTCTCTTACGCTGATGGACACTTCCAGCATCACAGTCTCTGTTGGTGGGCGCGGTTTCCGCTTCTGGCGCCATTCTTCGACCTGGCCCACGATGGGAGGTGGCCTCTTACCACCCTCTGGCACGCCCATAATGGCGTCCGCTCTTCCAAGGCGGGAAATCCTTGGAAATGGCGGGAATCGTCTCCCAGTGGCGGGAAACTCCATTGATGGCGGGAAAAAGCTGCAAATGGCGGACAACCGGCGGGAAACGACCTGTGATGGGGCCCGATGGCGGGGACCCTCCGGAACCGGCGGGAGACTTCTTTTTAAGGTAACGGTGAACTTCTCTTCAGGCACGCAGTACCCGGTTGTTGCGGGCACGTTATCCTGCCGACTACGCCAAAGTTGACGCGCCCCCTGGGCCAGTGTTGTTGGGGATTCCCAGGAGCCGGATCAGATGGGGGTTGTAGTCTCCGAGTGGCTGTGACCCGGTCCGTGCCCAGGGTGTCAAGCTCAGTGTGTGGCAGTCCTTACTGATGTTACTAAAGTTCTTTATGTCGACTACGCCACCCGTTGAATTGCGGTCACTACGGCCGCCGCTGCAGCAGGGTCCGCTGAGGCTGATGGTGTTTGTGCAGCCCAGGTAGTATAACCCCCAACGGGAGGGGTATAGCCTCAGGGGGTCAGGTGCAGAGGATGGTGGTTGTGGAGGTGCAGTGAGGATGGTAATGAGAGTCAGAGTCGGGCTGTGCAGTTCAGGGTTTGTTTACTTACTGCTGTTCTTGTACCGGTCACTCCGGCCTTAAGTGACCACCCGAGCCGTGCTGCGTCCACCAGGTCCTGGACTCGGCCAACCCCCAGGTGATTCTGGAGCGTGGTCCTGAGCTCCCTTTCTGTCCTGTCCTCTTCTCTGGCCTTCCCCACCAGGGATCCACCTATGTCCGGCTCCCTCGGGCCTCTTGGTGGTAAACCCTTATCTTTGGGTTCCCTGACCCTATTCGTGGTCTGCCTTCCGGGTGGATTTAGTGGGTGATCGTGGCAGATCAATCCTGCCCACGACCTCCGGTTCCTGGCTAAGGTGTGCTGTAGCCTCTGCCAGCTTGGGATCCGGTACCCTGTTGCCAACTCTTCACCCTTAGATTTAGTTTGGGCTCTCAGAGTTCCTTCTTTCTCCCCCTCTGGGTCTTTCAAACTCCTCTCTCACTCTTGGCCTTGGGGCTGCTCTGCTCCTCTGCTTTCCTCCACTGCTCTGCAAAAGACTGACAGACTGACCAGCCTTCTACAAAAGACTCCTCTGCAAAGACCCTGTCCTAAGATGGTGCCCACCTTATATACTCCCTCTATGTGTGAGCTCAGGTGACCAGCACCCAATGAGCTCCTAGCACTACCCAGACTGCTCCCCCTATCTGCCCCTACACTACTGGGATGTTCCACCCCCCTCCCACTCCAGCCAGGAACAGACACTGTTGTACCTGCACATTTCTCTAGTGGGAGTACCATCGGTCTGTTCCCCGGAAATGGGATGTGTGTAGTGCATGCAGCTAACTGAGCTCAGTTCCACACTCCATCCTTACCCGGGAGTGGAATATCACACCTCTGGGTTGAGGTGCAATACCCCTGTAGCAGCCGAATCCTCAGGGTGCTACAGTTGCATCTCCAGTTCTCCAGTCCTCCAATTCATCCATCTGGGTTTCAGCACAATTCCTTCAACTCCTTCTCCTGGCTACAAACCTATTCCTCCAGCTCCTTTCTGGCTGTACCTCTTATCCACTTACAAAAAAATGTTTCCCCAACCCTTTATCTCATCCTTCCTGGTATCAGATCTTCTGAACCTTTTTCCTTGATACAGTTTATCATGTTAAAGATCAAGCGTCTTTACATTTATGGAACCATTATTATACTCCTGTTAGATTGGTCAGCTTCTCGGCTATCTAGTGGCTACAAAGACTAGATTTTAGAAGAAGGAAAAAAATATAAGTTAAAAAATCTATATACAGTGCCTACAAGTAGTATTCAACCCCCTGCAGATTTAGCTGGTTTGATAAGATGCAAATAAGTTAGAGCCTTCAAACTGCAAACGAGAGTAGGTTTTATGAACAGAAGCATAAATCTTACAAACCAAAAAGTTATGTTGCTCAGTTGAATTTTATTAAATTTTAAACATAAAAGTGTGGGTCAATTATTATACAACCCCTATGTTTAATATTTTGTGGAATAACCCTTGTTTGCAATTACAGCTAATAATCGTCTTTTATAAGACCTGATCATGCCGGCACAGGTCTGTGGAGTTATCTTGGCCCACTCCTCCATGCAGATCTTCTCCAAGTTATCTAGGTTCTTTGGGTGTCTCATGTGGACTTTATTCTTGAGCTCCTTCCACAAGTTTTCAATTGGGTTAAGGTCAGGAGACTGACTAGGCCACTCCAACACCTTGACTTTTTCCCTCTTGAACCAGGCCTTGGTTTTCTTGGCTGTGTGCTTTGGGTCGTTGTCTTGTTGGAAGATGAAATTACGACCCATCTTAAGATCCTTGATGGAGGAGCGGAGGTTCTTGGCCAAAATCTCCAGGTAGGCCGTGCTATCCATCTTCCCATGGAGGCGGACCAGATGGCCAGGCCCCTTGGCAGAGAAACAGCCCCACAGCATGATGCTGCCACCACCATGCTTGACTGTAGGGATGGTATTCTTGGGGTCGTATGCAGTGCCATCCAGTCTCCAAACGTCACGTGTGTGGTTGGCACCAAAGATCTCGATCTTGGTCTCATCAGACCATAGAACCTTGAACCAGTCTGTCTCAGAGTCCTCCAAGTGATCATGAGCAAACTGTAGACGAGCCTTGACATGACGCTTTGAAAGTAAAGGTACCTTACGGGCTCGTCTGGAACGGAGACCATTGCGGTGGAGTACGTTACTTATGGTATTGACTGAAACCAATGTCCCCACTGCCATGAGATCTTCCCGGAGCTCCTTCCTTGCTGTCCTTGGGTTAGCCTTGACTCTTCGGACAAGCCTGGCCTCGGCATGGGAGGACACTTTCAAAGGCTGTCCTGGCCGTGGAAGGCTAACAGTAGTTCCATAAGCCTTCCACTTACAGATGATGCTCCCAACAGTGGAGACAGGTAGGCCCAACTCCTTGGAAAGGGTTTTGCACCCCTTGCCAGCCTTGTGACCCTCCACGATCTTGTCTCTGATGGCCTTGGAATGCTCCTTTGTCTTTCCCATGTTGACCATGTCTGAGTGCTGTTCACAAGTTTGGGGAGGGTCTTAAATAGTCAGAAAAGGCTGGCAAAAGAGATCTTTAATCCACACATGTGAAGCTCATTATTCTTGGTGCCTGAACTACTTCTTAATACTTTAGGGGGACCAAACAGAATTCTTGTGGTTTGAGGGGTTGAATAATAAATGACACTCGGAATTAACTTTTAACGTTTTAAAAAAAAAAAAAAAAAAAAAAATTTGCTGCAGTGCATTTCTCACTTCCAGGCTGATCTACAGTACAAATGTCACAATGCCAAGTTAATTCCGCATGTGTCAACCAGCTAAATCTGCAGGGGGTTGAATACTACTTGTAGGCACTGTATATGTGTGTTGTTTTTTTTAAAAAAATATTATACTATTTAAAGTTAAAAATAATCAAAAAAATATTACTTTAAGAAATTACAAAGATAACGTGCCATGAAAATAAAAATGTAAAAATGATTTGGTTCACCCAACAAATTTAGATCCATTAAACTGACATAAATCAAGAAAGTAAAAGTTGCATTTGCATATTTCCTGACATCTCCTATTACATTGAATCCCAAATTCCCATGCTAGAACCTCATTTCATTTTATCACTAAAGAACTGATCATGGACTGATTTGAGTGAGCACAATGTAATACCTTAGTTCTCCAGCGGAGGTGCTGCAGGGAAATCAAACACAAGCTGCTGTGTTTTTTTTCCTACAGATTACAGTTGATCATTGCCAGTCCCAGTAGAAATCTGCTGATTTTTCAGAAAGATTGCCCAAAAGATAATAGGGCATGATTACTCGGTAATTGAAAAAGAAAAACTTTTTTGGGGGGCTGGAACATTTGCAAAATTTTTCATTAAAAATATTATGTAACATAATCTTAAAAAAAGTTGCTTAAAATAAAAAATCTATTGCATTATTCTATCGTGGGAGAATAAGAATTTGAGATTTTTTTTTGTGAATTTGAGATTTTTTAATTTTCTTTTTCAGGGCTTTTTTTTTTTTTTATGGTATATTTCCCTTAAGTCAGCACCT
This sequence comes from Phyllobates terribilis, assembly GCF_046119375.1. Classification (NCBI taxonomy): domain Eukaryota; kingdom Metazoa; phylum Chordata; class Amphibia; order Anura; family Dendrobatidae; genus Phyllobates; species Phyllobates terribilis. The sequence continues at coordinate 754,315,477 of NW_027362764.1, forward strand.
GCAGTCAAGCCGCGAGTTCACATGTGTCAGAGATAACCGAGGGAATGAACGTACAGCTGATTAAATTTTGGTGTAAAAGCCAAGGGGACGGAGCTATCAGCAGATCGCGCTCTGTTTGAACTCCCACACACGCCGCTATCTCAAAGACATTTTTTACAGGCGCCATAACTTTTGTTGAACCAGTGACGGCAGCTTTAATCAAAGTCCCAGTACTCGGAGTGTAGAATGAATAGTTCTTCTGAATGGTCCTGTTAGTCTCAGCTGCTCACATATCTGAATGGCCGGGCACTCCCATGCCGTTAAGATAAGGCGCGTGTATAATCTAACTTTTATCAGCTTCTTATGAGCGGTTTTGGTAAATGTATGCAAATCTAAAGACAATTGCTGTCAGTTATAAGCGGCGCAGCTGCGGGATTGGGAAACGATCCAAAGGTTCAAAAACATCTTCCCCATCCCACCATCTTACTGCCCGAGAAGTCGTATTCCCTCCATATGGGATCTGTGAAATCTGCAGTAAATCTGAGATTTCGCTGCAGAAAGGCTGCAGATCCACAGTACATTTCACCATATGCCGTACAAAGGTTGAAGCAAAGAGGACAAGCAGGATTTTCTCTAGTTCCGTAATACAACGTGGATTTTTCATCTGGATTTTCTCGATTCAATAAGATAATGGAGGCTGAAACAGGGAGATTGTATCCAAGCAATTAAAGGCTATTTCCACCTTCGTACAATTTTTTTTCCCCCTAATTGTTCGTTTGTTTCATAAATGCAAAGTTAACCAACTTTCTAAACAGTCTCCATTAAAAAAAAAAAATCTAACATTTTGCTGTTGCAGAGTGCTTATCTTTTATCTAGCTGAGTGTTAAGAAAAAAAATTACAAATATGTCAGAGTTCCTGGTTCTGATGGCTCTTTCTGCCTCCCACCCTTTCCCTTCTCCCAGTGTAAGAGATAGCAGCACAGAGGAGGTTGTACACATATCTGCAGTGGAGAGGGGATAAAGTATCTTTGAGAGCAGAGAGAGCAGGCTACAGTCAAAGAGGAAAGCAAAGGTAGATGCAATAAGTGCAGGATAGATGTTGTGCTGGTGTATGAGTTAATTCAAACAGCAGTAGCTTGGAAAAACAAAGAGCTTAACGCTTACATCCAGCATGTATTACTGGGACAGAGACATAGACATAACATTCAGCTTATATTACTGGTCCAGCCTATATTACTGGGACAGAGACACAGGCCTAACATCCTGCCTATATTACTAGGAGAGACACAGAGAGATCACATTTTGAATATATTACTAGGAGACACAGACGGAGCTCACATTCAGCCTATATTACTGGGAGAAACACACGGAGCTCACATTCAGTCTGTATTCCTCGGAGAGACACAGAGCTCACATCCAGCCTATATTACTGGGAGAGACAAAGAGTGCTCACATTCAGTCTGTATTCCTCGGAGAGACACAGAGTGCTCACATCCAGCCTATATTACTGGGAGAGACAAAGAGTGCTCCCATCCAGCCTATATTACTGGGAGAGACAAAGAGTGCTCACATTCAGTCTTTATTACTGGTACAGACACAGAGTGCTCACACCCAGCCTATATTACTGGGAGAGACACAGACTGCTCACACCCAGCCTATATTACTGGGAGAGACAAAGAGTGCTCACATCCAGCCTATATTACTGGGAAAGACAGAAAGAGCTCATATCCAGCTTATATTATTGTGAGAGACACACGGAGCTCACATCCAGCCTATATTATTGGCAGAGACACACGGAGCTCACATCCAGCCTATATTACTGGGAGAGACAGAAAGAGCTCACATCCAGCCTATATTACTGGGAGAGACACACGGAGCTCACATCCAACCTATATTACTGGGAGAGATACAAAGAGCTCACATCCAGCCTATATTATTAGGAGACACACATACAGCTTATATTACTGTGTGAGACATTTCCACAAGAAAAAAATCTGATACTTGGATCAGGCTGCAAACTGCATATCAGGGAGTTAGAAATTGAATGAAGGAATGAAGATTGCAGACTGAAACTTAGTATAATTTTATTAGTAAAGGTAACTAAGAATTTGAGTAAAATTTGTTTTTCGATGTCAAATGTGTCCATAATCTTTAAGTGTGTGGCCATGAAGGTCCACTTCCCCCTGAAAAGCCCTAGCTCTCTTCTCTTGGGAGGGGAGCCAACCATAGATAGCTCCTAGTTCTGCTTCAGGGGAAGCCCGGGCAGTTGCTGGGAGGAAGATTGGGTCTGCATTGGCTTTTGCTAGGGGAGGCCACTAGTCCCTGACCCTCGCTGTGGATTTTTGGCGTGAAGGGACGGGATCGGATATTGGAGCCTTTTCTCTTTTGGAGAGGGCTTCACTTGACCTCATCCTAATGCACTTTTTTTATGGCACTTTTAGTCACTTTATAGCGCAGTCCAGTAAAGAACGCAGTTTTTGGGCTTTTAAAAAAGTAAAAAGACACTTCTTCTGATTAGCAGGCACCAGATGTCATGTGGGCAACATAAAGAGTTTGCGGTTTACTGGTTGCAGTGCTCTGGTCTAGCATCCACAAAATACTGACATGGCTGCTGGAACAACGACCTGCAAATCTATTTGCTTAAGTTTACAAACCTCCCTGTAAATCAATGTCTAACAACATATAGAGCCATGACTAGGGACATCAGCCAAATCAGGGATGCCCATCTGTGGACAGCACTGTTCTGAGTTTTTGCACAGGGTTTTGGTTTGTTGGTTGTGATGGGCGAACCGGTGGATGTTTGGGTCCGGCGGGTTCGGCTGAACATCTAAAAAAGTTCAATTCGGGTACCAGAACGGTACCTGAACCCGAACCTGGAATGGGGAGTCCGAACATTGGTTGGCGGGTTCGGCTGAACATCTAAAAAAGTTCAATTCAGGTACCAGAACGGTACCTGAACCCAAACCTGGAATGGGGAGTCCGAACATTGGTTGTTTGCCAAGCGGTCATCTGTGTGGCAGCGTGGGAAACATGTACTCTGATCAGCAGTGAGATCGTTACCGCCGGTCAGATCGCTGCGGTTCCCACGCTGTCAGATGACAGCATTCGAGCCTGCAGCTGTGACCAGCTTTCCTTCTGCAGCTTATGAAAATTACGGGGGACCCCACGCTGTTTTTTCCATTTATCTTTTTATTTATTAACAAGTACAGTAAAATACACACCCAAGGTAATTAAAAGCCTCTAGGTGTCCCAGCAGCTGGAAACTCCAGTAACCTTAAAATATCCCTCAAAGTTTCCCATGAGGTTTCCGGACCTCGCAGCGGATGGAAAACCTAGTGGCTCTGAACTCTGGTAATCGTTACCTGAGTTCAAGTCACCAGGTCTCACGGTAGCTCCAGTGCTCGATTGTTGAATGCCAGAGTGCTGAGTGCTGGACTCGCAGGCGTTCATCAATCTGGCACTGGTACTTGAAAAGCAAGAGAAACAGTTGCTATGATGTGACCTTACTGTTCTTGTTAATAAATTTAAAAAAAAAATTGAAAAAAACGCTTGTGGGTCTCCCTTAATTTTCATAAGCAGCAGAGGGAAAGCCGATGGCTGGGGGTTGATGTTAATATTCTGGGAAGAAGCCAATAGCCATAAAGGTTCCCAGGCTATTAATATAAGCTCACAGCTGCTTAGCCTTTACTGGTTATTATAGGGGAGACCCCCAAAAAATGACATGGGGTCCCCCCTATACTCAATAACCAGCAAAGGCTAAACAGACAGCTGCGGGCTGATATTAATAGCCTAGGAAAGGGCCATGAATATTGGCTTCTTCCCAGACTAAAAACTTCAGCTCTCAGCCGCCCCAGATATGGGGCATCCATTAGATGTGCCAATTCTGGCACCTAGGCTCGCTCTTCCCACTTGCCCTGGTGCGGTGGCAAGTGGGCTAATAGTATTGGGGTGGATGTCAGCTTTGTAATGTCAACTGACATCAAGCCCAGGGGTTAGTAATGGAGAGGTGTCTATAAGACGCCCCCATTATTAACATCATGATCAAATAGTAATAAAGACACAGTAAGAATAAAGTCCTTTAATTGAAATAATGACATTGACTCCTTTATTTGAAATAGAAATAAAAAAGCAATGTTATACCCACCTTTATGCCTAATCCACTGAAGCCCATGTCACCTGTAAAAGACAAAACAATAAAAACGAAAACTTATACTCACCTTAACGCCTAATCCACTGAAGCCCATGTCACCTATAAAAGACAAAAAAATAAAAAAAAACATATTTCTCACCTGCCGGACAAGAATATAATCCATATGTGTCCCATGATGATCCAGATGATTTGGAGAGCATTCACTTATGTGATTGCTCTCCATGCCAGCCGGAAAACACTGAGACAGGAGCGTCAGAATGCTCCTGCAGTGTGTAGCAGTGCTGTCAGAAAGTTCACCAGAGTTCATAGCTGCTGAACCTGGTCACCTCACTTATGGAACCACTGGCTGCATGAGAACTTTCTCACGCTGCTAGCGCTGACATCAGTGAAGTCAGCAAGGTTCATCAGCTATGAACTCCGGTGAACTTTCTGATGGCACTGACGGCACTGCGTTTTGACACTCCTGTCTCAGTGCGTTCCGGCTGACGTGGAGAGGAGTCACATCAGTGACTGCTCTCCAAATCACCTGGATCATCGTGAGACACATGTGGATTATATTCTCGTCGGACAGGTGAGGAATATGTTTTTTTTTTATTTTTTGTCTATTACAGGTGACATGGGCTTCAGTGGATTAGGCGTAAAGGTGAGTAAAACTTTGCTTTTTTATTTTTATTTCAAATAAAGGTGTCGGTGTCATTATTTCAATTAAAAGACTTTATTCTTACTGTGTTTTTTTGCAATCTGACAATGGGGTTAGTAATGATGGTAGTATCCATGGCCCCATCCCAGTCTGAGAATACCCCCAGCTGGCTGCTTTAGATTGGCTGTTTTTTTAGACGCCGTTTTTTTATTATTTATTTAAATAATTAAAAAATATGGCAGGGGAACCCTCTATTCTTGATAACCAGCCATGATAAAGCTGACAGCTCGGGGTTGCAGCCCGCAGCTGTCGGTTTTGCCTGCGTTGGTTATCAAAAATAGAAGAATAGAATTTATTTATTTATTTATTAATATCACTGGCATCGGTTGATCAATACTCTCATCAGCGGTGCCTGCTCTCGCTGCTATCAGCAACAGCAGGCCTACGCTGATGAGAGTAGTACTCTCATCAGCTGATGCCTGTGACCGGCGGTTAACTTTTTACCTCCGGTCACAGCTGCTGTATCACGCTGTCATCTAACAGTGTGGGAACTGCAGCTCTCTGACCGGCGGTAACAATCCTACTGCTGATCAGAGCCCGAGATGACAGCGTGGGAAAACAGCCGATGTTTGAGGTACCAAACCCAAACAGTAAAACGGACTTCCTGGAGAAGTCTGTGTTCGGGGTCCGTGCCCGAACAATAGGTGTACGGTATGGACCCAGAACTTTACTGTTTGGGTTCGTCCATTACTATTTGTTAGCTCAGAGGTTTCTCATCGTAGAGATCCAGCTGGCACTCAGAGTCTTACAGGAAATACTCCTGGGAAAAGACATGCAAATGACTCTCCTCCAGAAGGAAGACTATGCCATAGCTTGATGATTGGGTGGGGTGAATTACTGTAACTTTCACTGAGAAGTTCCAGAGAATGAAGAGATCACAGAGCAGGTTTAGCATTGCAGTCCTTACAGTGGCATTTATAGCACACAGCACGATTGATGTAATGATCAACCCCTCTTGATGCAATCAGGGCGTGCCATTGGTTAGCTATGACAGGGGTTGGTGTCTGCAAAAGACCACTTTGCCTGTCATGACTGTGGCTGGCATTCAGATGAGACCATAATTTTTTACCATATATTGCAATACATTTATATCTAATAGATTGTGAGCCCTCGCGGGCAGGGTCCTCGCTCCTCCTGTACCAGTCGCTGTCACATTGTGTTCAAGATTATTGTACTTGTCTTTGCTATGAATACCCCTTTTCACATGTAAAGTGCCATGGAATAAATGGCGCTATAACAATAAATAAATAATAATAAAATTGTAGTATTTATCACAAACAATAAGACTATCACAGGTTCAAGACTCCCTAAGATGACTAACAAAGTAAAAAGTAAAAATAAAAAGTTTTAAAAAGAAATGTAAAATTAATAAAACATAAAAATTCGAATCCCCCCCACTTTTCCCCCATTGAAAATAGAGATATTTAAAAAAAAATTGTAAAGATAGATTTTGTATCAACGTGTCCATAAACTTCTGATCTTTCAAAATATAAAATTAATTAGGCAGATCAGTAAAACTGAATTGCCAGAATTTGTATTTTTTCAGCCACCTCATCTATGCTAAAAAGTGCAATAAGAAGCAATCAAAATGTCGTATCTATCCCAAAATACATCAATAAAAAGGCCAGCTCGGCACTCACGAAAACGAGCCCTCACACAGCTTCATTGACTGAAAACTGAATACGTTGCGGGTCTTGGAAAATGGCGAAACAAGCAAAATGTATTTATTTTTTTACAAAATTTAAAAAAAAAAATTATTACAAATTCTAAAAATAAAAATATACAAGTTTCACATTGTGGTAATCATACTGACCTGGAGAATTTTACTACCCTGTCATTTTTGCTGTACATGCTATATAAACAAAACCTCAAAAAAACGATTGCAGAATTGTATTTTTTTTTCACACTTGGAACATTTGTTTTCCCTGTTTTTCAGTTCATTATATGGTAAAATAGATGGTGTCATTCAAAAGTTCAACTTGTCCTGCAAAAAAAAAAAACAAGAGCTCATACAACTATGTCGGTGGAAAAATAGTAAAAAAAAAGTTATGCCTCTTGTAAAGAGGGAAGGAAAAAAAAAAAAAAGTACAAAAATGAAAAATTGCTTTGTCTTAGAGGCGTTAGAGGTGCCGACTGCTCTTCCTTTATAAATACCGGAAGATTCCCTTTCATTCTACTAGATAATAACACCTAATGCTTATCCTGTGCTCATCCCTGGAGGAGGTTGTTATTTTGCCTCGGTGTGAATCCTTAATTACCTGTCGTTACCGTATCCACGACTCGCCCTCAAGATAACAGCGGTGCAGTATATTCGAGGCTATTATTTCTGCACAGTACGACATTCAAAATATTTGTTCCTGTCTTATTAGTGGAGATACGAAGAGAACTTATCAGCTGAGCTTTTAAAAATAGCTTTATCTGAAGAACTTGGCTTCCAGAACAAGAACATTAAACACAGGGAGGTGTTGGCAAATGATACCATTGTTCTAGTGATGAAAAGCTCCATAGTGCTCTACGGGGTGACATACAGTGCCATAGCAGGGGTGGACACAGACAACTAATGCAGTGAGGGCCACAGGGGCTAAATTCTTTGGGGGCAGTCAATATCATGTAGGACAGCAGGACCAGCTCCTAGGGTGTTGTCCGAGAACGATAAGTGACCGGTGTCCAGCGAGCACCGACTTCATACATAGTAAGGGCAGATGCCCGATTTTCCAATCAGACTCTGACCAGATTGGGATCCGATTTTCTCAGAGGTGGAGAGAAAAGAAAAAAGTTTCTCCATCTTCTCCTTTCTATCAGTTCATGAATATCATCCGAATGAGGTCCAATTTTTTTCATCGACCCATAGAGTTGAATGGCGAGGAAAAAAATCGACCATCCACACGGCATCAAAACCACGGATAACATTTGTCCGAATTATATGGTCATCCGCACAAGCTCTAATGCAACCCACCTGCTTCCAACTCTGGCGCCTATGCAGAGTGCAGCAGTAGAAATTGCTTTATCATCATCAGCAAAAGCGGACAAGCTGCAGAGCGCAGCAGCTTGACAAACTCACCTCAACTGCTGCGCTCTGCTGCAGAGATACTATATACAGGCCACCATCAGACGCACATTCAGTTGGCATCTAAAATCTGGCTTCCTTCACGGCAATAATTAACATTAGAGGCCGGCAGCAGATGTCACTGCCATGCACCGGTGCGTCCGTGCCTCAAATGGAAGAGGAAGAGGACGCCACTGGACTGCGGCCAGGTAAGGAGAAAGTTTCACTTTTTTTGTACTGAAAACCGCAATATGGGGCCAGGATGGAGACACATGGAGCCAGGATGGGAGGACACATGGGGGCAGGATGGAGACATATGGGGCCAGGATGGGAGGATATATGGGGCCAGGATGGGAGGACATATGGGGGCAGAATGGGATATCATATGGTGGCAGGATGGAGACACATGGGGCCAGGATGGGAGGGCATATGGAGGCATGATGGAAACACATGTGCCAGGGTGGGAGGACATATGGGAGCAGAATGGGAGATCATAAGGGGGCAGGATGGAGACTCATGGTGGCAGGATGGGAGGACATATGGGGGCAGGATGGAGACACATGGGGACAGGATGGGAGGACATATGGGGGCATGATGGAAACACATGTGCCAGGGTGGGAGGACATATGGGAGCAGAATGGGAGATCATAAGGGGGCAGGATGGAGACTCATGGTGGCAGGATGGGAGGACATATGGGGGCAGGATGGAGACACATGGGGACAGGATGGGAGGACATATGGGGGCATGATGGAAACACATGTGCCAGGGTGGGAGGACATATGGGAGCAGAATGGGAGATCATAAGGGGGCAGGATGGAGACTCATGGTGGCAGGATGGGAGGACATATGGGGGCAGGATGGAGACACATGGGGACAGGATGGGAGGACATATGGGGCAGAATGGGAGAACATATAGGGCCAGGATGGGAGATCATATGGGGGCAGGATGGAGCCATATGGGGGCAGGATAGGAGATCACATGGGGACAGGATGGAGACACATGGGGCAAAAATGGAGATACATAGGGCCAAGATGGGAGAACATATGGGGCAGGATGGGAGAACAAATGGGGCCAGGATGGGAGAACATATGGGGGCAGGATGGGAGAATAAATGGGGGCAAAATGGAGACACATGGGGCCAGGATGGGAGAACATATAGTGGCAGGATGAAGACACATGGGGCCAGGAATGAGACATATGAAGCCAGGAATGATACACAAGTGGCCAGGAATGTGACACAAGGGTCCAGGAATGAGACACGTGGGGCCAGGTTGGGGGACATTATTACAGTAAGGGGCCAGGATGTGGGACATTATTACTGTAGGGGCTAATTAAGAGATATTATTACTGCTGTGATGTATTTTATTTTTGAAGATACTGTTTTTAGTGTGGGGGGTTCCTGTTACTGTGCAGGGCGGCACTATGTCGCTTTTTTTCTTCATCTGGCATAGTATAGAAGTTGGGGAAAAATTGGGCAAAGTGCTCTGGAAGCGGTGCTCTAGATAACTGTGTGTTATTTTCTCCAGAGAAATGTCCTAGCTGGAAGAAGTGATGACGGTCTGCGCTGGATGAAGAAGAAAAGCGAAGATGAAGGACTTGCACTAGAGACGTCATTGGTGAGTCAGTGTTACCTGTACACTTACACTATACACCATATACTATATACAAGGTTACTGTGTATAATGTCACTGGTAATACCTGTATTAGCTATAGACTGACACAATATACAGAGCTCCTGGGTATAATGTCACCAGTGATCACTGTATTACCTGTACACCTACACTATATACAGAGCTCCTGTGTATAATGTCACTGGTGATCACTGTATTACCTCTACACTGACACTATACACTGTATATTATGTACAGAGCTCCTGTGTATAATGTCACTGGTGATCACTGTATTACCTCTACACTTACACTATATACTATGTACAGAGCTTCTGTGTATATTGTCACCGGTGATCACTGTATTACCAGTACACTTACACTATACACTGTATACTATGTACAGAGCTCCTGTGTATAATGTCACTGGTGATCCCTGTATTACCTGTACACTGACATTATATACAGAGCTCCTGTGTATAATGTCACTGGTGATCCTTGTATTACCTGTACACTGACACTATATACAAAGCTCCTGTGTATAATGTAACTGGTAATCCTTGTATTACCTGTACACTGACACTATATACAAAGCTCCTGTGTATAATGTAACTGGTGATCCTTGTATTACCTGTAGACTGACACTATATACAAAGCTCCTGTGTATAATGTAACTGGTGATCCTTGAATTACCTGTACACTGACACTATATACAGAGATACTGTGTATAATGTCACTGGTGATCCCTGTATAACCTGTACACTTACACTATATACAGAGCTCCTGTGTCTAATGTCACCGGTGATCACTGTATTACAAATATATTATACACTATATACAGAGCACCTGTATATAAAGTCACTGTTGATCCCTGTATTACCTGTACACTGACACTAAATACAGAGCTTCTGTGCATAAAGTCACTGGTGAGTCCATGTATTACCTGTAAGCTGACACTATACAATGTATGCTATGTACAAAGCTCCTGTGTGTTACGGATCCGGGTGGTGGAACCTCTGTGCTGCGGTGCAAGGAGGGACCAGAGGGGCGTAACTAGGTATCAACTCGGACTGACCAAGGTCGCACGTCGGCTCAGTCGACTCCGTGAACCAGGGAAGGACCGAGCAGAGGAACCAGGTGCTACTCTGGGCCTGTCCTTGTATGAGAGCAGGTGACTCCCACGGGTAACTGGCAGGAGCCTCCAGGTAGGCACAGCAGGTAACTGGTAGGAGCCTCCAGGTAGGCTGACTGATAGGCACTGCAGGTAACTGGTAGGAGCCTCCAGGTAGGCTGGCTGATAGGCACGGCAGGTAACTGGTACGTTCTCTGGGTAGGCAGGCAAGCCAGGCCCATAGACAGACTGGCGGGTTTGGATCATAGGCAGACCATCGGGCTGGAGAGTACACTACGCTGGTGGAGACAGGTAGTCAGGCTGGCGGACTGGACTGGCAGACAGGCTGGCGGACTGGACTGGTAGTCAGGCTGGCGGACTGGACTGGTAGTCAGGCTGGCGGACTGGACTGGTAGACAGGCTGGCGGACTGGACTGGTAGTCAGGCTGGCGGACTGGACTGGTAGTCAGGCTGGCGGACTGGACTGGTAGTCAGACCTGAGCGGGACCTGAGGGCTGAAGCAGAGTTTAGGACACAAAGCTACAACCCTGCACGGGCACCTCCATTTTGGAGGAGGTGCCTTTTACATGAGAGGTCCTCCGGCCATTGGCCGGGGACTCCTTAAGACGGCGCGCGGCCCCTTTAAGAGGGAGGGAGCGCGCGCCCTAAGCCCAGTGCCCGGGAAGCTGCGCGCAGCGGCAGGAGAGCCAGAGCAGGAAAGCCAGGAGCGCGGCGGTAAGGGGGATGGCATCTCTGCCTGTCAGGGGGCAGACATGCCGATACTACACTGTGGATAATGGGACTGATGGTAATATTACTATCGTGTTTTTTTATTAATGATCAGTATTGTAGTATTCGGTCACTATGTGGTAGTAATATGTGATCTGGTCATGGGGTGTTGGTATTTGTCCTTTGTATGTGGTATTATTCGGTCACTATGGGGTGGTAATATGTGGTCTGGTCATGGTGTGACGGTATTTGTCCTTTTTATGTGGTATTATTTGGTCACTATGTGGTGGTAATATGTGATTTGGTCATGGTGTGGTGGTATTTATTCCTTGTATGTGGAATTATTTGGTCACTGTGTAGTGGTAATATGTGGTCTGGTCACTGTGTGGCTTTATTTCACCTTTGTATGTGGTATTATTCGGTCACTAAGTGGTGATATGTGGTCCAGCCACGGTGTGGCAGTATTTGTTCCTTGTATGTGGTATTATTAGATCAAAATGTGGTGGTAATATGTGGTCTGGCCATGGTGTGATGGTATTTGTCCCTTGCATGTGGTATTACTGGTCATTTTAAAAAATGTATGTGACACATTACCTTAAAGAAAAATATATCAAAAAAGAGTATTGGGTATGTTACAAATGTTTAATAGGTTAGAGCAGAGTAGGGCCCGGCCAGAAGAGTCTACCTTGTCCTGGTGGCGGCTTAAAAAATCTTTTGGCCAAAACAAAAGCTGCTGGCTATGTCTGTGATATGGTGTTCGATGGGAAATGTTAATGTGTGATTGGTGAGGACGTGGTGCAGAAGTGGAGTGGGCAGTGGGACTGTGGAAGATTCGAGGGGTGGATGCAGAGGTAGGGTGAAACCTGGGCGGAGTCTCAAGGGGGCTCGAAAATTTAGCAAGTATGGGGCCCCAACATTTCTGGTGGCAGCTCTGATTGTATACTGTAATAGGTTATGCTGTCCTTTATGAATAAAGACTAAGGCCGCAATTGATCCAGCAAAAATTTAGCAACCTTTGGCATTTTTGAAAAGCGAGCAGATCTCGGGTTTGACGGAGCTTGACCTAAATTATGTCTGAACTGTATGCCAAACCCTGCCCAACAGTTGAAAGTTGCACTAAATTTATTAAGAGGTGGTCACCATTTAATGAATCCTGTGTATTCTTACTCCAGTGCTCAATTCATTAAGATTGGTGTCTAAAATGCTCGTCTTATAGGGTTATTCCCGTCTTTGTAAATGGATATTATCGGATAGAGTTTGTAAACACAAGCACTTTTGCAATTTACTGCTTATTAAAATTTACAGCCGTTCTTGAGATATTAACAATTTTCTTGTATTTGTTTACAGATTGTAGCCTTGGAGACCGACCACCGATGCTGTCTTATTGCTTGTAAGTGCTGCGCTGAACATGGCTGGGATTAGGAGGTAACAGCGCACTCCAGTGATCCTGGCCAGCATCAAAACAGCGCTTACAGGCTCAATGGAAATGAGCTTGTAAAACTGGGCATGTTTTGCTGTCTGGCATCAGTGGTCGGTCTCCAAGGCAACGAGCTGTAAACAAAATAAAAGGAAAGTGGTAATATCTCAAGAACGGCTGAAAATTTTACAAAGCAATAAATTGCTAAATTTCTTGTATTTAGAAGCTTTATCTGAAAATTGATGAGGATGAAAATAACAGAATAACGAATTGGGACCTAAGAGTGAAAAATATAGTTAATGTTGAATGGGGCAGTGGGACCTGTTCTCTGGTTACTCTGGGGTAGGCAGTAGCAATATACTAAATTGGGGGAATAAAGTTAGGGAACATGAGTAAGGAGATGTTGGGTCAGAGGTGACAATAAAACATTACGTTGTGAAATTATACAATTAAAAATGAATAAAAGATGTAAGAAACTACTGAATGAATCTGCATGGAATAGTGAATGAAGAATGTGGATGAAGCTGTGAATGAAATATTAAAAACAAGAATGAAAGTAGAATGAAGCCAAGGAAAACATGGTAATGAATGAATGTGTGAAAGAGTATGAATGTGACTGAAACAATGAAGTAGTGAGTAAGGAATCTGAATAAAATAGTAAATTAAACGAATAAAAAATAGTGAAACATGAATGAATGAATGAATGAATGAATGAACAACACAATGAGTTAAAGAATGAAAATCTACTGTATGAATCTGAATGGAACAGTGAATAATCAATGTGGATGAAATAGTGAATGAAACGGTGAAAACAAGAACCAGTGAAAATAGAATGAACTCAAGGAAAAAAAGGTAATGAATTAATGTGTCAAAGACTAGAGTATGAATGTGAATGAAATAGGAAATAAAGCAAATACAATATAGTGAAACATGAATGAATTCATGAATTAATAAAAACACAGTGAGTTAATGAATGAAAATCTACTGTACGAATCTGAATGATATAATGAATATGGGTGAAATTGCAAATGAAACAGTTAATGAAAACATCCCGGGGAAGAAGAAAGAAAGAAAGAAAGAAAGAAGTGAATGAGTGAATGTATGAACAACTAGTGTATGGATGTGAATAAAATAATGAAATACTGAGTAATAAATGTGAATGAAAAGAAATGAAGTAAATAAAATCTAGTGAAAGATGAAAAAATAAAAGGATGAAAAAAATACAGTGAATTGATAATTAAATGACTCTAAAGCAGTGAGTAGTGATTAAGTTAATGACAATGCTAGTGAATGAATGTAATGAAATAAATAAGAAATGTGAATGAAAGAAGATATGAAAAAATTGTGATCTTAAGAGTCGTGAATGAATGGATGAGAGTAAATGAATAAGTGCATTAACAAATGAGTGAATAAACAAATCATGGGAAAATCACTGCATGAATGAAATAATGAAACAAAAGAATATAAAGATGAATAAAGGAATGAATATGTACAATTCAAAAACAATTGAAATGATAGATTATTATAATATTTGGAACATCAGGAATCTCATTCACTTTGCTGCCAGTAGGAAATCCTTCAGGTTTTGTGCTAAATCTGCACACAAAAAAAACCCATGACAAAAAACACGACAAAACTGCAACATGTGAACAGACCCTAAATATTTGCGGCATCTGTTAACCCCTGGCACACCTGTCAGCATGTTAATGAACTATCCGCTCTTCCTGAGGTTCAGGGTGCTACAATAGGGCGATTGTGTCTGCTCTGCTGCACCTTAGAACGGATCCTTCATGTTCCAGCAGCACAATCAGGTTATGAAAGTTATTTTTCTTCTTTTGTGTCATGCCGCTATCACAGAAGTGCTGAATTTATCTTATCTCAGTGCCGGAGTCTAGTAATTAGAAATCACAGATAAGGGGATACTCAAGGAAACGCTGAGCGCTGGCTGCTCTGCACCTCCACTGTGTGTATTTTTTTAAATATGCAGACAATATGTGTCGCTATGGTTACAGACTACAAACAATCGCTCTGTAGTCTGATCCCACTGTCATACTCCATTCAATCTTTTCTTTCCTACTTACAGACCCCCCAAAAATGTTACTGTACATTAAAGACTACACATTGGGCCATTGGTGAATCTATAGGGTATGCAGCAATTGCAGCTACACCTGGGTCCTAATTTCCAAGGGAGGACCACGATCTCTCTGCTCAGCAGCACTATCACTATCATACACAGCTGGGGGTCTCTATTGATGTCCTGGAGCTTCCAGATGCCCCTTTTCTCTGGATAATCCCATTTTGTAGTTTGATCACAGACCAGTCTGCTCTTTGAGACAGCACCACCAGAGGTGACGTGAAGCATTACATGGCTCTATTTTATAAGAACTGTAACCCCCAAAACTCAAATTTAACCATTTATACATTCATATATTGGACTTTTAAAAACCATACTTATAGCTTAGATTTTACTTATTGAATTTTACATAAAAATCAATTTCATTACATATGTAAATGACGGGGCTTTGGTGCACCCTTGGCATGGCCAAAGGCTTGGCTCACCATCCCGCCCCCTCTATTCCAGTCCTCCACACCTCCCCTTATGCTGATTGACAGCTCTTATTCTGGAGCGCTGCATGATCTAAATCCTCAGTCCTGCAGGGCTGAGTACTCAGCAGAGGCAATGCTCCTTGGAGTGCTGTCAAGTACCACAAGGTGAGGGGCGGAGGATGGGCAATTGACGAGGCCGAATGGCGCATGGAACACTTGGCCACAAAAAACCCTCATTTACAAATAAAAAAAAAAATGTTTTTGCATAAAATGCAATAAACAAAATCAAGCCCCCAAGTAGATTTTTATAGGGTAGTAAAGTCCCCTATATGAATGTATAAATTGTTTCATTTGAATTTTAGAGGGTACAGACTCCCGATAAAATAAATATGAGGATATATGGGGTCCCCCAGAGCATAGGCCACTCTTTGTAGTTTTCTGTGCTCTGACTAGTAGATGAGGGCTTTGAATTGAGAACACTCATCTATTAGGATTATTTACTAGTGGACAACTTCATTTAGCCAGTGGCACAACCTTTTAGGTGGCCCTTATGACACCACATATGGTCTCAGCAGCATCGACTGAGCACCTCCTTCCCTACTACTATTATTGGTTCCTCCCTACTCAACGACACTTCGAGACAGCCTTCAGCACGACAGCACTGCCCCCGACATCACGCCATGCAGGAACCCATATAGATGTTGGACTCCTGCAAAATGACAGTAATAAAATGTTCACATATACAACCTGGTAATGGTGAGGAAGGTCACCCTAACGCGCGTTTTACATTAGCTTTTTCGGGGGGTGTATGAGTAGGGGGCATATAGGGCTCCTTTACATATAAGAGGACTCACCTGTCCAGAACAAAGTTTGCAGCATAGCGGGCATAGCGGCACTTCCGGTTCGGCGTCCGATGTCACATTGTCCTCGCCACCCGCCAATGCATCAGCATGGAGGGCTGGGAGTGTGATGTCATGGGACACATGACCATGACGGGTCACATTTGTTTCCATTTTCTTTTGGGTGTTTTATCTATCTGGAAGTGCATATACTATTGGAGTTGTTTTTCTTGGGTACTTATGTAATCTGATCCCTCAGTGAGTTGGCAACCTGTGCTGTATTTAGCGGATTTTAGCAGCTTTTCAGAGTGGATGATAAATTTAGAAGGCAGGGGGTAAGAGAAGAAGTGGCTCATAGGTGGCTATGATAAGATATGAATTACTTCTCTCCGTCAGCAAACTTTACCCTACCATCATTTATTGGCCGTAATTCTGTAAATGTTTTACCTACATAAACTGTTCACTTGTTAATAACCGTTTGGATTTTACACCTGTTTCTGGTTCACATTTTTTATTTGCGGGTTTGTTTGACAATAATTGATACATTTTACTTAAAAGGTCTGTCAAGGATTGCGGAATCAGGACTGCTTTCTCTTAAAACAGCACTAACCTCAGCCCAAAGGTTGCGTTTTGGGATTGCAGCTCAGCCCCATTCACTATAATGGAGCTAAACGGCAAAATTAGAAACAACTCAATGACTGGAGCGGTGCTGTCTTGCCAAAGAACAGCAGCCATGTTTTACCAATACTGGACCACTTCTTTAAAATCTTAATCAATGAAGAATTCTAAGGCAAAAGTTAAAAAATGTAAGATAGCTTGATGAAAATCATTGACATTTGAATGTGTACAGTGTCCTCGTAAGTCCAGACCTGGGAAAACTGTGGGCTCCATACAACCCTTGGTGGTCACTGTCCAGGCCACAATCAGAGCCTGTAAGTAAAATGCCAATGCCATGAAAAGCCAACCAGCGGCTCAATGACTGACTGCTGCGATAAATATAATATTAAGAAAAATTAGGGCTCGTTAAGAAAAGTGCATAATATGTCCGTGAGATTCTGTACACTGATTGATGGTGTGTGTATAAAAAAAAGTCACAGCATGCACAATTCTGGTCAGCAATGACGACGAGTACAAGGAGCGAGACAAATCCGTAATTTGTAGATGCAAATGACCCATTTTTCAATAACATAACAACGATATAACAGTCCAAGTTTCTCATATGACCTCTTGACAAAATTAATTAAAGAAGCACTCCCATTAAAGTTTTCATCCTCTTGAAAAGGGTATTCGAGGCAGGTAAAAAAAATATTCTAATGACCCAGCCTTCATAAACAATAAAGATAACATGAACAGTGTCATTTGTAATCCTCTGAGTACCTGTAATTCTGTGTGCTACTGGAGCTGCTCCTCACTGCTCCCCCTCCCTTATGGGACATTACGTCACAGATCAGGAGGCGTGACCTGCTCCCTGCTACTACAACCCCTGGCAAAAATTATGGAATCACCGGGCTCGGAGGATGTTCATTCAGTTGTTTAATGTTGAAATAAAGCAGATCACAGACATGGCACAAAATTAAAGTCATTTCAAATGGCAACTTTAGGGCTTTATGAAACACTAAAAGAAATCAAGATTAAAAATGTGGTACTTAGTAAGGGTAATTTTTATCAGACCAAGCAGAGGGAAAAAATTATGGAATCCCTCAATTCTGAGGAAAAAATTATGGAATCACCCTGTAAATTTTCATTTCCAAAACTAACACCTGCATCAAATTAGATCTGCTCGTTAGTCTGCATCTAAAAAGGAGTGATCACACCTTGGAGAGCTGTTGCACCTGTTAGAACTCTCCTGTTAGGTTTTTTTCTATTTTGCTGGTCACATGACCTTTTTGCCTATTTAATCCTGCTCCGCCCTTCTGGCCATGCTGGACTTCATTGTAATTTCAACTTTTAAGCTAGCCAGGTGCTTTGTAACCTTTCTCAGTCAGTTTAGCTAGGTCTTTTGACCTTTATGTTCTATGTTGTGTGTTTGTCTTTTTACTGCTACAATTTCTGCTAGGAGGTGTCCATCTTTCTCCCAGTCCCTAGTTCTTGTAGGGATCCCTCCCTCACATCTATAGGTCTTCGTTCAGACTAGCTGAGGACTTTAGCGTGTCTGATCGCAGGATCAGGTTCCCCGTTACATCGTAGGGATCTAGCTTAGTTCTATTGTAGGGACAGATCTCCTGTCTTTCCTTAGTGCTTGTAGCCTATCTTAACATTAAGTCCAGCCTAAAAATATCTCTAAGGAAAGACCTCCAGTTTCCATCATGGTGTCGGTTCAGGGTTTGGCTCAACGCCTGCAGGGACTCTCTCTGGAGGTGGCCGAGCTCCAACAACACGTGAGTAGCTGTCCTGGAGCGCATTTTGTGGAGCCAAAGGTACGATTGCCTGATTTATTTTTTGGTGAACAACAAGATTTTTTTTCCTTTAAAAATGCTTGTTTATTGTATTTTCGTTTGAGACCCAGATCCTCTGGTGATGAATCACAGCGCATAGGGTTCATAATGTCACTTTTGCGCAAAGAACCTCAGGGATGGGCCTTTTCTCTCCAACCTAGTGATCCATGCTTTAGATCAGTGGATAGTTTTTTTTCTGCTTTGGGGTTGATGTATGATGATCCTGATCGTGTCTCATCAGCTGAGACGGAATTGAGACTTTTGAGACAGGGATCAGGTAATGTGTAAAATTATTGTACTCACTTCTGTCGGTGGTCTGCTCAGGTGGGGTGGAACGATTCAGCTCTGAAAAGTTTGTTTCTTGCTGGGCTAGGTGAAAGGGTTAAGGATCTGCTTATTGCTTATCCTACACCTGGAAACTTGCAGGAGGTAATGCAATTAGCTATACTGGTGGACAGGAGACTGCGTGCAAGGGTTAATGAGAGTAAACCCTTTGCCATGTCAGCTCCTAGTCTTGAGAGGGTCTGTACTGACATTGGAGAGCCGATGGAGATTGGGGCGACGTCACCCCGCTCTCAGGAAAAAGACCGCAGGTTTTCTGAAGGTTTGTGCTTTTATTGCGGAAAATCTGACCATTTCATTAAGAACTGTGTGCTTCGTATGAACAAAGAAAAAAAAAAAGGTCAGTTACGCCCGTATAGCCTGTTTAAACACTAAGGGGGTATTTCTTTCTACTACTACTGCAGCTCAGGAAGAATTAATTGAATTTCGGGTATTTGTGGATTGTGGTTCTACACTCAATGTGATTGATGGGGGATTCTTGGAAAAACTTAAATTAAAACCAAAACCTTTGTCATCCCCTATTGCCGTGGTTTCTGTCGATGGCTCTCCCTTGAAATGTGTTACTCACAAGGTTTATGAATTTCCCCTCACTATTAATGGTATTCACCAAGAAAATTTGGATTTGGTAGTATTAAATAATTTCCCTTCTCCAGTAATTTTGGGGTTACCCTGGTTAAAATTGCACAATCCTGTACTGGATTGGTCTACTAATGAAATTAAGACCTGGAGCCCTAAGTGTTATGACAAGTGTTGTAACGGGCGCATTGCTGCTGTGGATAAAGGGGAATTACCTGTACCTATTCAGGATTTTTGGAAAGTTTTTTCTGAGGAGGAGTCGCAAATTTTGCCTCCCCATAGAGACTATGATTGTACCATTGAATTTGTCCCTGGAGCGACTCTTCCTAAAAGTCGTTTATTTAATCTTACTATTCCTGAGAGAAAGGCTTTGGAGGAATACATACAGACGAACTTGGCCGCCGGTCATATCAGACCCTCTAATTCACCTGTGGCTGTTGGATTTTTTTTTGGTAAAAAAAAGGAGGGCGGTTTACGTCCTTGTCTGGACTTTCGCGAGGTTAATAAAATTACTGTACGCAATCCTTACCCACTGCCATTGATTCCTGATTTGTTTAACCAGTTAGTGGGGGCCAAGTGGTTCTCTAAAATTGATCTCCGGGGGGCATACAATTTGTTGCGCATGAAGGAGGGTGATGAATGGAAAACTGCTTTTAACACTCCTGTGGGTCATTTTGAGAATCTGGTTATGCCTTTTGGTCTTACCAATGCACCAGCATTTTTTCAGAATCTTATTAATGACATCCTTAGACCTTTGATCGGCAAAAATGTGGTTGTGTATTTGGATGACATTTTGATTTATTTGCCTGATCTGGAGTCTCATTGGCCTAGGCCTATTGGTTTGAAATCGATACAGAGGTTTTTGGGTTTCGCCAATTATTACAGAAAATTCCTTAAAAATGTTTCTATTATTGTTAAACCACTGACTGATCTCACCAGGAATGTTCTAATATGGTTCCGTGGACTACTGAGGCCATTGAAGCGTTTGTGTTTCTAAAGGAGAGGTTCAGCTCTA
This sequence comes from Phyllobates terribilis, assembly GCF_046119375.1. Classification (NCBI taxonomy): domain Eukaryota; kingdom Metazoa; phylum Chordata; class Amphibia; order Anura; family Dendrobatidae; genus Phyllobates; species Phyllobates terribilis. Next base: position 754,335,972 of record NW_027362764.1, read on the forward strand.
CCCCCATCCATATGCAGCCTGATGTGACTAAGCCGTTTTTAGTTGAGGTTGATGCTTCTTCTCTGGGGGTCGGTGCGGTGTTGTCTCAGGAAAACAAGGATGGAGTACATCCCTGTGCCTTTTTTTCAAAAAAATTTTCTGAGACTGAACTTTATTACGATATTGGTAATCGGGAATTGCTGGCTATTAAACTCGCATTTGAACACTGGCGTCATCTCTTGGAAGGTGCTGAATTTCCCATTCAGGTTTTCACTGATCATAAAAATCTGATCTATCTTGATGCTGCCAAGCGCTTGAATGCCCGTCAGGCTAGGTGGGCACTTTTTTGTTCGCGGTTTAATTTTTCCGTTACTTACATCCCGGGTACCAAGAATGTTAAAGCGGATGCTTTGTCTCGCAGCTTTTCTCCCATGGTCGGTGGTGAGAAGGAGGAGACCATTTTACAAGAAGGTGTTGTGATTGCTGCATTGGACTCCGTTTTGGAAGATGAGATTCTTAAAGCACAGGACAATGCCCCATCTAACACTCCCCATGGGAGGTTGTTTGTGCCTAGGACCTTTAGGAGAGATTTGTTTGTTGAGTGTCATGAGTCTCGGTTGGCAGGTCATCCAGGAATTTCTGAGACCAAGAGACTTGTGGGTCGCAGTTTTTGGTGGCCTGGATGGCAGAAGGAAGTCATTAAGTTCGTGCGTCAATGTACTGTGTGTGCTAGATCTAAGTCTTCGCATGCTCCTGCTGCGGGGTTGCTTTGCCCTCTGGAGGTTCCTAGTGCACCTTGGACATATCTGGCTATGGACTTTATTACTGACCTTCCCTCCTCTGAGGGTTTCACGGTCATCTGGGTGGTCGTGGACCGTTTTAGCAAGATGTGTCACTTGGTTCCCTTCATCATACTGCCGTGCGCTAAGACACTCGCTAAGGCCTTTGTCAAGGAAATTGTCAGACTCCATGGTGTTCCTACTGACATTGTTTCTGATAGGGGACCTCAGTTCGTGGCTCGTTTTTGGCGTGCCTTTTGTGACAGGTTGGGAGTTCATTTGTCGTTTTCATCTGGATATCATCCTGAGTCTAATGGCCAGACAGAAAGGAAGAATCAGGATGTTGAGCAGTTCTTGCGTTGTTTTGTGGCAGACAATCTAGAGGGGTGGTCTGAGTTTCTGCTGCTTGCTGAATTTGCTCTTAACAACCATACATCCTCTTCTGCTGGGTGTTCGCCTTTTTTTGTTGTTCTGGGAGACATCCGTCTTTTGGGTCATTCTCCAAATTGGTATCGGCTGTGCCTGAGGAGGAGAGTTTTTCCGGTGATTTGGAGAGAGTTTGGACGGATGTGCGTGGTAATCTTCAGGAGGCTAACAAAAAATCTAAGAGGTACTTTGACAGGAAACGTCAAGAGGTTTTGTTTACGGTTGGTGACATGGTTTGGTTGTCCTCTAAGAATCTGCGGTTGAGGATTCCTTCTAAAAAATTTGGTCCCAAGTTTGTAGGGCCCTTTAAGGTGCTTCAGGTAGTTAACCAATCTGCTGTTAGGTTGGAGGTTCCTACCTCCTGGAAGATTAATCCAGTGTTTCATGTTTCTCTATTGAAAAAAGCTGATGTATCAGATAGAGACGCCACTGCCACTGTTCCTCCGGTGGTGGAGGACGGGGAATATGACATTTCCCGCATCCTTAATTCTAGACGGTATAGAGGGAGTTTGCAGTATCTCGTCGCTTGGAAGGGTTTCGGTCCCGAGGATAACTCATGGGTGAGGGCGGATGATGTTTCTGCTTCCAGACTTGTCAGAGCGTTTCACAAGAGGTTTCCCGATAAGCCTGGTCCTAGGGGATCCGGAGGATCCTCTTAGAAGAGGGGGTACTGTTAGAACTCTCCTGTTAGGTTTTTTCTATTTTGCTGGTCACATGACATTTTTGCCTATTTAATCCTGCTCCGCCCTTCTGGCCATGCTGGACTTCATTGTAATTTCAACTCTTAAGCTAGCCAGGTGCTTTGTAACCTTTCTCAGTCAGTTTAGCTAGGTCTTTTGACCTTTATGTTCTATGTTGTGTGTTTGTCTTTTTACTGCTACAATTTCTGCTAGGAGGTGTCCATCTTTCTCCCAGTCCCTAGTTCTTGTAGGGATCCCTCCCTCACATCTATAGGTCTTCGTTCAGACTAGCTGAGGACTTTAGCGGGTCTGATCGCAGGATCAGGTTCCCCGTTACATTGTAGGGATCTAACTTAGTTCTATTGTAGGGACAGATCTCCTGTCTTTCCTTAGTGCTTGTAGCCTATCTTAACAGCACCAAGTGGACTGACATGAATCATGGCTCCAACACAAGAGATGTCAATTGAAACAAAGGAGAGGATTATCAAACTCTTAAAAGAAGTTAAATCATCACGCAATGTTGCAAAAGATGTTGGTTGTTCACAGTCAGCTGTGTCTAAAATCTGGACCAAATACAAACAATATGGGAAGGTTGTTGAAGGCAAACATACAAGGAAGACATCAAAGCGTCAAGACCGGAAACTTAAAGGAATATGTCTCCAAAACAGGAAATACACAACAAAACAAATGAGGAACGAATAGGAGGAAACTGGAGTCAATGTCTGTGACCAAACTGTAAGAAACCGCCTAAAGGAAATGGGATTTACATACAGAAAAGCTGAACATAAGCCACCATTAACACCTAAACAGAAAAAAACAAGGTAACAATGGGCTAAGGAAAAGCAATCATGGACTGTGGATGACTGGATGAAAGTCATATTCAGTGATGAATCGCGAATCTGCATTGGGCAAGGTGATGATGCTGGAACTTTTGTTTGGTGCCGTTCCAATGAGATTTATAAAGATGACTGCATGAAGAGAACATGCAAATTTTCACAGTCATTGATGATATGGGGCTGCATGTCAGGTAAAGGCAGTGGGGAGATGGCTGTCATTACATCTTCAATAAATGCCCAAGTTTACATTGATATTTTCCCACAGTTTTCTTATCCCATCAATTGAAAGGATGTTTGGGGATGATGACATCATTCTTCAAGATGATAATGCATCCTGCCATAGAGCAAAAACTGTGAAAACATTCCTTGAAGGAAGACACATAAGGTCAATGTCATGGCCTGAAAATAGTCCGGATTTCAATCCAATTGAAAATCTTTGGTGGAAGTTGAAGAAAATGGTACATGACAAGGCTCCAACCTGCAAAGCTGATCTGGCAACAGCAATCAGAGAAAGTTGGAGCCAGATTGATGAAGAGTACTGTTTGTCACTCATTAAGTCCATGCCTCAGAGACTGCAAGCTGCTATTAAAGCCAGAGGTGGTGCAACAAAATACTAGTGATGTATTGGAGTGTTCTTTTGTGTGTTTGTTTTTCATGATTCCATAATTTTTTCCTCAGAATTGAGTGATTCCATAATTTTTTCCCTCTGCTTGGTCTGAAAAAAATTGCCCTTACCGAGTACCACATTTTTTATCTTGATTTCTTTTAGTGTTTCTTAAAGCCCTAAAGTTGCCATTTGAAATGACTTTAGTTTTGTGCCATGTCTGTGATCTGCTTTTTTTCAACAACAATAAACAACTGAATGAACATCCTCCGAGCCTGGTGATTCCATAATTTTTGCCAGGGGTTGTAATAGCAGCAGTCAGCCCCCTGATAATGTCTGGTTCACTGCAGTCCGAATTAAGGGGACATCACTGGGACGAGGTGGGGGCACTGCAAAGGTGTGGCCTGCTAGTAACCCTGCAGACAAGGATACATTATTAGGGGGCTGGCTGCTTCTACTAGAAGCCATGAGAAGGCCACACTGCCGCCATGCCCCCTCACCTTGCACTGCAATGAAAGAGACATTATCAGTGGGTTGACTGTGGCTACGAGAAGCAGGGAGCAGGTCACGCCTCCTGACCTATGATGTCATGTCCCATAAGGGAGGAGGAGCAGTGAGGAGCAGCTCCAGTATCACACAGAATTGCAGGTATTCAGAGGGTTACAAACAGCACTGTTCATGTTATCTTTATTGTTTATGAAGGCTGGGCCATTAAAATAATTTTTTATCTCCCCAGAGTACCCCTTTATTATATTGCAATCATCATATTATATAGCACTGTGTACTGACAATTGCTTATTTTGCCTTTTTTACCCAGTTAATTTGCTTTTCTTGTAGATCTAAGACATCTCCTGATTACAAACTAACTGGCTGAATTCTCAAAACTCATACAGGGAAAAGAGACCTCCTGTTTCTACATAGAGCTTTGAAGGATTCAGCTAATCAGTTTTTAATCACGGAATGTCACAGACCTAATGGAAAAGAGAAGAATTAACATGGTAGAAAGCCAAATGAGCAATTGTAAGTGCACAGTGCTATATAATATGATGACTGCAATATATTAAAGGGATAAAATCTTTGATGGGAGGAGTAGGAGTAGGGCTTTTTTTTAATTGACGCTCTAAACTTCCCTCCTGCCCACCTCTAGTGTGCAGATTGGACATTATAAATTTACTATTATCCTTGAACAATTAACCACATTTTTTAAATGTATCTATAAGAACTACACCAGACCATCGGATAAAACTTATCCAAAGACATCAATTTTTGAGTTTATGTAAAGTATTGTGGGGTCTCCCGTTTCTTCCCTAAAGGCAGATGGAAAGTAATAGTTAGGCCTGTGAGATTTCAATATCTCGGATCCATGGTTCATGTAGGAGACAAGCTACAGCCGGAGAGGTCGACACTTATCTAATCTGTCTTTCCTGCTTGGAAACAAAGTTGTTTAAGAGTTGTGATGGCTCAAAAACTTTGGTGAACTTTGGTAAACTTTAGAGGATGAAGCTGAACTTATATGAAGACCAAAATGTTACTAAAGTTGAAAATCATTGTTTAAATGGATGGAGACATTACCCAAAAATCTTGGTCTAAAGACCCAAATAGAAGACATCTTGTCAAAAATAGTCATCCAGGGATCACTACAGGTCCAGTTTCTGGAATCCACATCAATCGACTACAGTGCTGAAAGCAAGTAATGTCTGCTCATATATTTCCCCAGAAGCAGACACAGGAATAGTCAACGATAAAATACGTTCAATTTGGGGGGTCCTATGCAAAATATGCCCCCGACTCCCGACATCCAAGGAACCTAAGATGGACAGAGGTTAACAGCTGCACAAGCTACAGGACTGACTGGTTTACAAGGAATCCCATTACATGCATTTTATAGCATAATTCACTATATCTCACTTCCTGCACAGTTTATGTGTCACATATACAATATAACCATCCGAAGAAAGAATGCCCGTTACTATACAATAATCTTCACAATACAAATCCCAGTAACCAGATGTTGTGCCCCCGCCTGGAAGATTTCCTGTAACCTGTCAAAGGAAAGAGTCACGTGATCAATATCATAAAAGAGATAATAGATATTTCCAGAGTCACATGTAATAACGAGGCTTTAAACAATAAAACTGTGAACTTTTTAGACCTCCAAACAATTAAAAAAAATTATGAGCACTTTTGAAAATTCAATGGCACCAAGAGGTCTGTTCAAACAGCATAGCTATAATAATGCCAAAATATTTATGCAAGACTATAAATAGTAATATACTGCCCCCTATGTACAAGAATATAACTACTATAATACTGCCCCCTATGTACAAGAATATAACTACTATAATACTGCTCCCTATGTACAAGAATATAACTACTATAACACTGTCCCTATGTATAAGAATATAACTACTATAATACTGCCCCCTATGTACAAGAATATAACTACTATAATACTGCTCCCTATGTACAAGAATATAACTACTATAACACTGTCCCTATGTATAAGAATATAACTACTATAATACTGCCCCCTATGTACAAGAATATAACTACTATAATACTGCCCCTATGTACAAGAATATACCTACTATAACACTGTCCCTATGTACAAGAATATAACTACTATAATACTGCCCCCTATGTACAAGAATATAACTACTATAATACTCCCGCTATGTGCAGAGATATAACTACTATAATACTGCCCCCTATGTACAAGAATATAACTACTATAATACTGCTCCCTATGTACAAGAATATAACTACTATAATACTGCTCCCTATGTACAACAATATAACTACTATAATACTGCTCCTATGTACAAGAATATAACTACTATAATACTGCTCCCTATGTACAAGAAAATAACTACTATAATACTGACCCCTATGTGCAGAGATATAACTACTATAATACTACTCCTATATACAAGAATATAACTACTATAATACTGCTCCCTATGTATAAGAATATAACTACTATAATACTGCTCCTATGTACAAGAATATAACTACTATAATACTGCCCCTATGTACAAGAATATAACTACTATAATACTGCCCCCTATGTACAAGAATATAACTAATATAATACTGCCCCTATGTACAAGAATATAACTACTATAATACTGCCCCTATGTACAAGAATATAACTACTATAATACTGCCCCCTATGTACAAGAATATAACTACTATAATACTGCCCCTAAGTACAGGAATATAACTAATATAATACTGCCCCTATGTACAAGAATATAACTACTATAATACTGCTCCTATGTACAAGAATATAACTACTATAATACTGCTCCTATGTACAAGAATATTAATATCATAACACTGCCCCCTATATACAAGAATATAACTACTATAGTACTGCTCCAATGTACAAGAATATAACTACTATAATACTGCCCCCTCTGTATAGGAATATAACTACTATAATACTGCCCCTATGTACAAGAATATAACTACTATAGTACTGCTCCAATGTACAAGAATATAACTACTATAATACTGCCCCCTATGTACAAGAATATAACTACTATAATACTGCCCCCTATGTATAAGAATATAACTACTATAATACTGCCCCTATGTACAAGAACATAACTACTATAATACTGCCCCTACGTATAGGAATATAACTACCATAATACTGCTCCTATGTACAAGAATATAACTACTATAATACTGCTCCTATATACAAGAATATAACTACCATAATACTGCCCCTATGTACAAGAATATAAATATCATAACACTGCCCCCTATATACAAGAATATAACTACTATAATACTGCCCCTATGTACAAGAATATAACTACGATAATACTGCCCCTACGTATAGGAATATAACTACCATAATACTGCTCCTATGTACAAGAATATAACTACTATAATACTGCTCCTATATACAAGAATATAACTACCATAATACTGCCCCTATGTACAAGAATATAAATATCATAACACTGCCCCCTATATACAAGAATATAACTACTATAATACTGCCCCTATGTACAAGATAATAACTACTATAATACTGCCCCCTATGTACAAGAATATAACAACTATAATACTGCCCCCTATGTATAAGAATATAACTACTATAATACTGCCCCTATGTACAAGAATATAACTACTATAATACTGCCCCTATGTATAAGAATATAACTACCATAATACTGCTCCTATGTACAAGAACATAACTACTATAGTACTGCTCCAATGTACAAGAATATAACTACTATAATACTGCCCCCTCGGTATAAGAATATAACTACTATAATACTGCCCCTATGTACAAGAATATAGCTACTATAATACTGCCCCTATGTATAGGAATATAACTACCATAATACTGCTCCTATGTACAAGAATATAACTACTATAATGCTGCCCCTATGTACAAGAATATAACTATCATAATACTGCCCCCTATATACAAGAATATAACTATCATGATACTGCCCCCTACGTACAAGAATATAATTACTATCGTACTGCTTCAATGTACAAGAATAAAACTACTATAATACTGCCCCCTCTGTACAAGAATATAACTACTATAATACTGCCCCCTCTGTACAAGAATAAAACTACTATAATACTGCAGCTATGGATAAAAATATATCTACTATAATACTGCTGCTATGTACAACAATATAACTACTAGAATACTGATCCTATGGACAAGAAAATATGTGCTATAATACTGCCTTCCATATACATGAATATAACTAATATAATACTGCTCCTTTGTACAAGAATATAACTACTATAATACTGCTCCTATGTACAAGGATATAACTACTATAATACTGCCCCCTAAGTACAAGAATATAACTACTATAATACTGCTCCTATGTACAAGAATATAACTACTATAATACTGCTCCTATGTACAAGAATATATCTACTATAATACTGCCTCTATGTACTAGAATATATCTACTATAATACTGCTCCTATGTACAAGAATATAACTACTATAATACTGCCCCCTATGTACAAGAATATAACTACTATAATACTGCCCCCTATGTACAAGAATATAACTACTATAATACTGCTCCTATGTACAAGAATATAACTACTATAATACTGCTCCTATGTACAAGAATATAACTACTATAATACTGCACCCTATGTACAAGAATATAACTACTATAATACTGCTCCTATGTACAAGAATATAACTACTATAATACTGCTCCTATGTACAAGAATATAACTACTATAATACAGCTTCTATGTACAGGAATATAACTACTATAATACTGTTCCTACGTACAAGAATATAACTGCTATAATACTACCCCCTATGTACGAGAATATAACTGCTATAATACTGCTCCTATGTACAAGAATATAATTACTATAATACTGCCCCCTACGTACAAGAATATAACTACTATAATACTGCCCCTATGTACAAAAATATAACTACTATAATACTGCCCCTATGTACAAAAATATAACTACTCTAATACTGCCGCTATGTACAAGAATATAACTACTATAATACTGCCCCTATGTACAAGAATATAACTACTATAATACTGCACCTATGTACAAGAATATAACTACTATAATACTGCTCCTATGTACAAGAATATAACTACTATAATACTGCCCCTATGTACAAAAATATAACTACTATAATACTGCCCCTATGTACAAAAATATAACTACTATAATACTGCCTCCTATGTACAAGAATATAACTACTATAATACTGCCCCCTATGTACAAGAATATAACTACTATAATACTGCCCCTATGTACAAGAATAAAACTACTATAATACTGCTCCTATGTACAAGAATATAACTACTATAATACTGCGCCCTATGTACAAGAATATAACTACTATAATACTGCCCCCTATGTACAAGAATATAACTACTATAATACTGCCCCCTATGTACAAGAATATAACTACTATAATACTGCTCCTATGTACAAGAATATAACTACTATAATACTGCACCTATGTACAAGAATATAACTACTACTATAATACTGCTCCCTATGTATAAGAATGTGACTACCATAGTAATCCTCCTTTCGGTTATAATATGCACAAAATATTTTTTCTATGAATTTTATTACTCGATAAGTCAGTTATGTAAATCTATATCTTTTCCTGTTTTATAGATTTCATAAAACGCAGGAAATTCCATAGGGTGAAAGAATGTGAAACACATGTGATTCCGCGTCGGCTCTGCCATTGTCGCTGTCACTCTTGTACGTGGCATTTCATCTTCTTCGTTGTTTATACTGCTCTATGTATTAATCATGAGGAGGTTTCCAAAATCCCTTTCTTGTTCGCCTTTTATTTAATCATTTAGCGCATGGAGCTCTCTGACCTTTTACAAGGTTCACTTTTTGAGCAAAACAAGAATGTTAATTCCATCTCAGCACTTTATGGGACGTCATTAGCATACAAATAGGCCATCAATAACCAATTATAATCTTCATCTTGGAAAGCAAAGACTGCAAAAGAGCTGCAATAACCGGCAGCAAGGATCCGTGCAGCGAGCGATGTGCAAGCATCACATGAGGAGGCGTTCAATGTACCATACCGAAATACACAAAACTGCTTCATGCATGACATACTGGGAAAGAATTATCTATCTGTCTATACATCTATCTATCTACAGTATCTAGCTATCTATCACTTATCTATTTATCTGCCTACATTCCTCAACAATGACATTACAACACCAAAAAGGAAAAGTAGTGGAATTATGGAAATCACAGGATGGAGACATGTTACTGATCTGAAAGTGATAAAAAAAAGAGAGAACATTTTCAAAACAATTCGATTTACTCAGTCTGGGGTATTAGCGCCATGTGCAGAAATCCCGGCACTTCCAACTCCGGCCGCTATCAGTGAGGTTATTACTAGTCCCAGGGCTGCCATCAGGAATTTCGGGGCCCCATCTAGCAAAATTTTCAGGCCCCTTTGAGACTCTGCCCAGGCTCCACCCCAGCTCCACCTCCACCCCTCAAACCTTCCACAGTCTCACCACCTACTCTTAGAAAAACTCCACTTCTGCACCACGTCCTCACCAATCACACATTAACAGTTCCCATCGAACATCATGTGCATAGCCCAAAGCTTTTGTTTTTCCCCAAAGATTTTTTAAGCCACAACCACGACACGGCAGCCTTATTTGGCTGGGCCCTACTCTGCTCTAGCCTATTAAAAAATTCTTATGATACCCAATACTCTTTTTAGGTATATTTTTATTTATTTTTCTTTAAGGGAATGTGTCACACACATTTTTTACAATGACCAATAATACCACATACAGAGGACAAATACCGTCACACCATGACCAGACCACATATTACCACCACATAGTGACCGAAAAATACCACATACAAGGGACAAATACCGTCACACCATGACCAGACCACATATTACCACCACATAGTGACCAAATAATACTACATACAAGGGACAAATACAGCCACACCGTTACCAGATCACATTTTACCATCACATAGTGACCGAATAATACCACATACAAGAAACAAATACTGTCACACCATGACCAGACCACATATTACCACCACATAGTGACTAAATAATACACTTATAAGGAATAAATACCGTCACACCATGACCAAATCACTTATTACCACCACATAGTGACTGAATGATACCACATACAAGGGACAAATACCGCCACACCATGACCAGATCACATATTACCACCACATAGTGACCAAATATTACCACATACAAGGGACAAATACCACCACACCGTGACCAGACTACATATTACCACCAAATAGTGTCTCCATCCTACCCCCAATGTCTCCATTCTGCCCCCAATGTCTTCATTCTGCTCCCATGTCTCCATTCTGTCCCCAATGTCTCCATTCTGCCCCATGTCTCAATCCTGCTCTCATGTCTCTCCATTCTGCCCCCAATGCTTCCATTCTGCCCCATGTCTTTACATTCTGCCCCCATGTCTCTCCATCCTGCCCTAAATGTCTCCATTCTGTCCCCAATGTCTCCATCCTGCCCTCAATGTCTCTCCATTCTGCCCCCATTTCTCTCCATGCTGCTCCCAATGTCTCCATCCTGCTCTCAATGTCTCCATCCTGCCCACAATGTGTCACGGGTGTTTCAGAGATGACAGACAGTCGCCCTGCAGTAGGTTGCAGGAGATCTCTACGTTTGGCATTACAGACATCTTCTTAGAGGCTGGCTGTCTCTAGGACCCAGCGGCTGCCTCTCTCTGGCTAATTAGCTCCCTGGCCTGGAGGTATAAATACCTGGTGTGTCTGAGACAGAGGTGCTGGGTTTATTTTCTACTTGTGAGGCTTTAGCAAGAGCAGTACTTCGTCCTCTCTGGAGCTTGAGGCCGTGTGCGCATTTGTCTGGAGTCGTCTAAAGCTAACCAATCCCCCCCCCTGTTTGTCTACCCTTGCTGTCTATAGAGTTTAGTGGAGATCGACTAGTGCTCATCTCCTCCCATCCCTAGTTTTAGCCATACGCCAGGGAAAGTCAGGGCGAGGCACGTGTGCGGCGATTGGTGAAGAGCCAATATAGGGACGGTAGTTGAGACAGGGTGACACTAGACCAGACTAGAAGGTCTCCACTTCCCCCTTTCCCTGGTGTCTGGGCTCCCTTTCCCTCTTCCCTCTGTGTTGCACTAGTCTTTCCTACACCTTGCATGACACAATGAAAGGAAGGAAGTTGTTTCTGCGCTCTCTGGAGTCAAGACAAACTATTAGTATGGATAAAAATGTAGGTTTATTGTCTACGCGTTTCAGAGTCCACTGACTCCTTCCTCAGGACAACCATACATAACAACTTCCTTTCCCAGCATCTATCTCTGACATATCCATAGGAAGCTGCAGCATTTGGAGTCCAGGCTTTATAGGTGTTGTGTCCCACACAACCCTACTAGGTGAGCAGTTTTTAATACTTATGTAACATTTATTAATTGGATAAGACCCTATTGAGCTCTTGCATTTTTCCAAGGCTGATGCTCTGTCCCGAAGCTTCCCTGGTGGTGGTGACCATGAGAACCCTGCCCTGATATTACAGAAAGCGGTATTCATTTTGGCACTTTATCCTGAACTGGAGGGTGAGGTGTTGGAGGCACAGGGGGACACCACTGCCTCCTGCCCTTCAGGAAAGTTATATGTACCATCTAATCTGCGCCGCAAAGTAATTAAGGAACATCATAACTCTGTGCCTGCTGGACATCCAGATGGTAAGGCAACCACAGACCTCCTCTCTCATCATTTTTGGTGGCCGGAGTTGCATCGGGATGTAACTGAACACGTAGCTGCTTGTAGTATTTGCGAGCGTTCTAAGGTTTTGCATACCCGTCCGTCGGGTCCCCTTCTTCCGGTACCTATCCCTAGTAGGCCATGGACACACTTGTCCATGGATTTTATTACTGACCTACCAGTTTCTGCAGTCAAAAAGGTGGTTTTGGTGGTAGTAGATAGGTTCAGTAAAATGGTTCATTTTGTCGCATTGCCTGCGCTTCCAAATGCCAAAACACTTGCTCAGGTGTTCATAAATGAGATTGTGACCGATCGTGTCAATCAGAATTTGGAGACCTACCTCAGGTGTTTCGTTTCTGAAAATCAGGAGGATTGGGTATCCTACCTACCTCTGGCAGATTTTGCCATTAATAATCATCATCAAGAATCCACTGGCAGGTCACCGTTCTTCAGTGCATACGGTTATCACCCACAGTTTGGTATCTTTAGTGGGAGAGGAGCTTCGGGAGTTCCCGAGGAGGAACAGTTTGCTTCGTCGCTCTCCTCGGTATGGCAGGGTGTTCTGAGTAATTTAAAGATCATGGGAAACAGGTATAAATGTATGGCTGACAGAAAACGCTTGCCAGGTCTGGACCTGAATACAAATGACTTCGTGTAGTTGTCTACCAGGAATATAAGATTGAAAGTTCCTTCTTGGAAGCTGGGACCTAGGTTTATTGGTCCCTATAAAATAACCGCCGTCATTAACCCAGCAGCGTTTTATCTTGAACTTACTCAGGCCCTTAAAGTCCACAACGTGTTCCATAGGTCCTTATTTAAAGAATATGTGGAACCTCTTGAGCCCTCGCCTCTACCCCCAGTAATGGTTGATGGTAATCTGGAATTCCAGATTTCGAGGATTGTAGATTCTCGTCTCCAACGTCGTTCTCTACAATACTTGATGCACTGGAAAGGCTATTGTCCAGAGGAGAGGATGTGGGTTTCAGCATCAGAGGTTAACGCTCCCAGATTGGTTCGCTCATTTCACATCTCTTTTCCTGAAAAACCCGGCCCTGAGTGTCCGGAGACCACGCGTACAGGGGGGGTACTGTCACGGGTGTGTCAGAGGTGACTGCAGTTGGTTGCAGGAGATCTCTACGTTTGGCATTACAGATATCTTCTTAGAGGCTGGCTGTCTCTAGGACCCAGCGGCTACCTCCCTCTGGCTAATTAGCTCCCTGACCTGGGTGTATAAATACCTGGTGTGTCTGAGAGGGAGGTGCCGGCGATATTCATCACTACTTGTGAGGCTTTAGCAAGAGCAGTACTTCGTCCTCTCTGGATCTTAAGGCAGTGTGCACAATTGTCTAGAGTCATCTAAAGCTAAGAAATCCCCCCTGTTTGTCTACTCTTGTTGTCTATAGAGTTTAGTGGAGATCGACTAGTGCTCTTGTCCTCTCTTCCCTAGTCTTAGCCATACGGCAGGGAATGTCAGGACGAGGCACGCATGCCGCGATTGGTGAAGAGCCAATATAGGGACGGTAGTTGAGACAGGGTGACACTAGACCAGACTAGGAGGTCTCCACTTCCCCCTTTCCCTGGTGTCTGGGCTCCCTTTCCCTCTTCCCTCTGTGTTGCACTAGTCCTTCCCACGCCTTGCATGACACAATGTCTCCATCCTGCCCCCATGTCTCTCCATTCTGCCTCCATGTCTACATTCTGCTCCCAATGTCTCTATCCTGCCCCCAATGGCTCCATTCTGCCCCCATGTCTCTTCATTCTTCCCCCAATGTCTCCATTCTGCCCCAATGTGTCCATACTGCCCCATTTGTCTCTCCATTCTACCCCCAATGTTTCCATTCTGCCCCAATGTCTCCACCCTGATCACATATTACCACCACGTAGTGACCGAATAATACCACATACAAGGGACAAATACCACCACACCATGACCAGACCACATATTACCACCACATAGTGTCTCCATTGTGCTCTCAATGTCTCCATCCTGCCCCCAATGTCTTCATTCTGCTCTCATGTCTCCATTCTGCCCCTATGTCTCCATCCTGCCCTCATGTCTCTCCATTCTGCCCCTAATGTCTCTATTCTGTCCCCAATGTCTCCATTCTGCCCCCATGTCTCCATCTTGCCGCCATGTCTCCATCTTGCCCCTATGTCTCCATATTCTGACCCCATGTCTCTATTCTGCCCCCAATGTCTCCATACTGCTCCCAATGTCTCCATCCTGCCCCCAATGTCTCCATCCTGACCCCAATGTCTCCATTCTGCCCCTAATGTCTTCATCCTGCCCCCATGTCTCTCCATTTTGCCCCCATATCTCTCCATACTGCCCCCATAGTGCGGATTTACAAAAAAAGTAAAAAATAAAAAAAAAGTCTCACCTTACCTTGCTGCGGTCCAGCAGCGCCCGGCTCTCCCATCATCCGAGGCACGGTCGCCAGTGACGTCGGCGATGTGAACGCTGACGTCAGCTGCTGGCCTGTGATTGGTTGCTGGCTGTTAACTATTGCTGTATGGGAAGCTTCAGGATCCACTCCCTGGAGCAGCTCAGTGTCCCTGGTTCCTCGGCATCAGCGGTCAGAGGATTACAGCAGGGGGACATCTCCGGACAGGTGAGTATAAGGATTTTATTATTTTATTTTTATTTTTACACATGGACACTGCGGGAGTAGACACTACTACTCCCAACATTGTCCCTTGCTCATGCTGATCACAGCGCGACTAAGGGACAATGATGAGGGCAGCGAGCTTGGGAACAGTGCTAACTGTACCACTGATTCCCAGGGGCTGGTACGTGTTACACTGATGACAGATGGATGTCATCCATGTGTGTTCAGTGTGGGACATTTTGTGGACCGTGCAGCGTGTAAAAAACTGACATATCTACGTCTGGAGCACACAGACACATGGTCAAAGGAAACACACTGACATGTGCACAGACCCAGTCATTTGAATGTGTCTACGTATGTCAGTATCTCCGGTACATGTGGAAACTGTCACCACACGTACTGGACACACTGACGTGTGAAAGAGCCCTAACAGTTACATATATCATGAATCCAGCCATTTTTCCAAAGTGTCCCAGAAGCAGTTTTTCAACACAACAACTCCAGGCCACATGTTGGTCATGCCACAGTTCTCCGATGGCTCACTGCATGGGACCATAATACCTCAAAGTGTAGTAGCCTGGCCATTGGCTAATTTTGCCCTGCACTGCATTTGGGAACAGTCCAGTAGTAGGAGTCACCGAGGTTACAAGTCCATTCATCCATTCATTACGTTTCTTCCCTCCTAAATCTTCCCCCATCACCTGTGAGTGATATTATTGAGAAGTGGAAGGAACCGCAGCAACTCAGCCACGAAGTGGAGACCCCGTAACGTTACAGAGCGGGGGGCCAAGTGCTGAGGAGCAGAGAGCAGAAAAGTCACCAACGCTCTGCAGACTCCATAACTGCAGAGTCCAGACCTCCTCTTGTATTAACATCAGCACAAACACTGCGCCCCCACCAGGAGCTTCATGGCCGAGCAGCGGCATGCAGCCGTACATCACCAGGCACAATGCCGAGCGTCGGATGGAGTGGTGTAAAGCCACCACCACTTCTCTATCTGCGTCTGATGGAGGAGTCTGGGTTTGGTGATTCCAGGAGGACGTTACCCCCTGACTGCATTGTGCCGCTGTACAGATGGTGGAGGAGGATAATGCTATGGGCTGTTATCAGGGGGTGGCCTCAGCTCTTTAGTTCTATTGAAGGAAAATGTTAATGCTTCAGAAAAAAAGATGTTTTCATCAACTGTATCATGTCGCATGAGGCTCAGTCAGTGTTTCCAGCGCTGATGAGTGGGGGGTAAAGGGGAGTGGAACAGAATCAACGGAGGACCAGTTGTGTGAGTAGGACATGTACACATGGAAAAAGTTGAGTATAAAGTTTTATTCTTTAACCTCTCTGCCTATTTTACTTAGGGGTCTGGAGAGCTCTTAGAGCATAATAAATGTCTTTTACGGTATCTGGGCACACTCACCTCGCATCGAAAAAAATTGCACCAGGGACTTAGCATGAAACGATATTTATGCGTTGGCATAAAGTAAATGTCCCATTTGGAAAACCAATTTTCTAAATGAGGATATGCTGGCTTTTATGAGAATTACTGCATATTCACTGTCAAAGCTATAATTTTTCTGATACAGAGCTCCAAATCCTACACTAAAGTGCATATATCTATCAGGCATTGATCCCTATAATAATACAGTATGCAGCAAACTTCAAAGCTCCACCTAGTGGTGACCATCAGAAGACAACATCATTGAATTCAAGGAAATATTCCAATCGCAGTAAGTGATGGCACTTCACTAGTTTATTCCATCTCCTATCAATAGGAGTCCAATTTCTGGGATCCCCACAATTCTGAGAATGAAGAAATTAACCAGCAGAGAATGTTGGACCTAAAAGTGAAATGATGATAAAGCTGGAGTTTCACTTTAATATTCCAGTACTCACTCGCCATAACATTAAAGTATGAATTTATTAAGATGGATAATTAGGGATTTGTCAACCCTTAGTGAGTTTCTGTGATTAACCCTGTACATAACTCTCATTTCCATCCGCCTCCTTGGCACATGTTACACTGGGATGATGTACTAAGCAGCAGATGTTTCCCACAAATCCCTCATTGACTTCAGGAGACCCCGAAGCTCGTAGATTCAATGTTTATTTTACTTATTAATATGCGCTGTCTGCTTAAAACAAAGAATATCACAACTCATTGACTACCGAGTCCCCGAGGGCGCTGTATGCAAAAATGTACTCCTGCTGAAGATGTATCAGATACAATAAGGTTAATTAATGTCATTTAATATGAAGACTCTTACGGATATTTAAATTATGCATATAATTTGCACAGTGCATTACATACAAACAGGATTAAAGGAGGTAGTCAAGCAATTTTTTTTCAACCTGATGGTTGGACCCCAACTGTTCAGATAGTCAATACCCTCAGAGAACCCCTGCATGCATGGCCATTAGTGATGAGCAAACGTGCTCGTTTAACCATTTCGCCGAGCACGCTGCGGTGCTTTCCGAGTATCTTCGGCGTGCTCGTATATTAAGTTCGAGTCCCTGCATATGCATGATTTATGACTGTTAGTCAGCCTCAACACATGCAGGGATTGCCTGTTTGTTAGATACTCGGAAAGCACCCGAGCGTGCTCGGTGAAAGGGTTAAATGAGCACGCTTGCTCATCAATAATGGTCATTTTAAATTAAGGAGTTTGCTAATGGGGTTCCAACATAGTGCTTGATTAAAAATTTGTTTGGGGCTGATTCGCTCAAGTCTGCCAGCATATTTGTTTTGGTTGAATAAAATAAATTCAGTCTGAATTGCATCTGCCCTGAAAAGATGAAAAGACTTTTATTTTATGCTTTGATGTTTCTCCAAGCCAAAATCATTATAAACAAAGGAAGGAAGGGGTTAAAAATGACTATACTACCAGTCTTAGGCTTGTTCCTCACTTCTCCTGCCACCTCAGCTCCACCTATGGTCTTCCACTCACTTAAGTCTTTGATGCTTAAAGTCTTCAGTCTTCTCATCTTTGGTCTTCCACTTTTCTCGCCTTCAGTCTTCTTGTCTTCAGTCTTCCCATTTTCAGCTGTCTCATCTTTGGTCTTCTCATGTTTGGTCTTACACTCTTCTCATCTTAAGTCTTCTCATCTTTGGTCTTACATTCTTCTCATCTTAAGTCTTCTAATCTTTAGTCTTCTTGTCTTCAGTTTTCCCATTTTCAGCCTCCTCTTCAGCCTTCTCAGCCTTGATCTTCCACTCTTCTCATCTTCCATTTTCTTGTCTTTAGTCTTCCCATTTTCAGCCTCCTCATCTTCAGCCTTCTCATCTTTGGTCTTCCATTCTTCTTGTCTTTGGTCTTCTGTCCTGAATCTTTCGGCACTGACTAGGCCTTACAACGTGGTCACATAGGGCGTGATACACATTATTGATGTGCATCATGCCTCACGTGGTCATGTTGTGAAGCCTAGGAAGCACCATAAGTTCTTGGACAGAAGACCAAAGACGAGAAGAGTGGAAGACCAAAGATGATAAGATATTTCATACCTCACTGTAGTAATACCATACACAGTACCCCGACAAAAGTGATGCTTTTTCTAGAATGAAGCTGCTGTATATTTTCTTTGTTTCGTACAACCACTGACTAATCTAGTCGTAGACATTCGATTAAAGGGGTTCTTTCAGACTAGAACATTAATATCCTAAACTTAGGATTGGTCATCAATATTTAATTGGTGTTGGTCTGACATTTGTGGCTTACTACAAATGGCACGAAAGGGGCCAAAAAGCCAGTATGACCATCAAGTCTCCTTCATTTTTAACAAAGGTACAGCAGCTCGTCAGATCAATTTTTTTGCCAGACAGACTTGCAACTTACAAAAAGAAAAAAAGTAAGAAAAATCCAAATGTAGACATTCTCAGCTATCAAACAAATGATGATTGCCTACCATGGGCCTTTTTTGTGCCTCTCTAAAAATAAGAGGCTCTTCCTTGGACTGCCAGTTCATTGAGCTCCAGAGATATGGATTTAAAAACTCCAATTCTCCTGAAACGGGATCTCCTGGTTTTGGTAGAACATAGGTAGGTAACTACTCCTCAAGAAGTTTCTATGTACCAAACTCAGAATATACAACCCCTGGCAAAAATTATGGAATCACCGGGCTCGGAGGATGTTCATTCAGTTGTTTAATGTTGTTGAAAAAAAGCAGATCACAGACATGACACAAAACTAAAGTCATTTCAAATGGCAACTTTAGGGTTTTAAGAAACACTAAAAGAAATCAAGATTAAAAATGTGGTACTCAGTAAGGGTAATTTTTTTCAGACCAAGCAGAGGGAAAAAATTATGGAATCACTCAATTCTGTGGAAAAAAATTATGGAATCACCCTGTAAATTTTCATTTCCAAAACTAACACCTGCATCAAATTAGATCTGCTCGTTAGTCTGCATCTGAAAAGGAGTGAGCACACCTTGGAGAGCTGTTGCACCAAGTGGACTGACATGAATCATAGCTCCAACACGAGAGATGTCAATTGAAACAAAGGAGAGGATTATCAAACTCTTAAAAGAAGGTAAATCATCATGCAATGTTGCAAAAGATGTTGGATGTTCACAGTCAGCTGTGTCTAAAATCTGGACCAAATACAAACAACATGGGAAGGTTTTTAAAGGCAAACATACTGGCAGACCAAGGAAGACATCAAAGCGTCAAGACCGGAAACTTAAAGCAATATGTCTCCAAAACAGGAAATGCACAACAAAACTAATGAGGAACGAATGGGAGGAAACTGGAGTCAATGTCTGTGACCGAACTGTAAGAAACCGCCTAAAGGAAATGGGATTTACATACAGAAAAGCTGAACATAAGCCATCATTAACACCTAAACAGAAAAAAACAAGGTTACAATGGGCTAAGGAAAAGCAATCGTGGACTGGGATGACTGGATGAAAGTCATATTCAGTGATGAATTGCGAATCTGCATTGGGCAAGGTGATGATGCTGGAACTTTTGTTTGGTGCCATTCCAATGAGATTTATAAAGATGACTGCATGAAGAGAACATGCAAACTTCCACAGTCATTGATGATATGGGGCTGCATGTCAGGTTAAAGCACTGGGGAGATGGCTGTCATTACATCTTCAATAAATGCCCAAGTTTACATTGATATTTTGGACAGTTTTCTTCTCCCATCAATTGAAAGGATGTTTGGGGATGATGACATCATTTTTCAAGATGATAATGCATCATGCCATAGAGCAAAAACTGTGAAAATATTCCTTGAAAGAAGACACATAAGGTCAATGTCATGGCCTGCAATTAGTCCGGATCTCAATCCAATTGAAAATCTTTGGTGGAAGTTGAAGAAAATAGTCCATGGCAAGGCTCCAACCTGCAAAGCTGATCTGGCAACAGCAATCAGAGAAAGTTGGAGCCAGATTGATGAAGAGTACTGTTTGTCACTCATTAAGTCCATGCCTCAGAGACTGCAAGCTGTTAATAAAGCCAGAGGTGGTGCAACAAAATACTAGTGATGTATTGGAGTGTTCTTTTGTGTGTTTGTTTTTCATGATTCCATAATTTTTTCCTCAGAATTGAGTGATTCCATAATTTTTTCCCTCTGTTTGGTCTGAAAACAATTACCCTTACTGAGTACCACATTTTTTATCTTCATTTCTTTTAGTGTTTCTAAAAGCCCTAAAGTTGCCATTTGAAATGACTTTAGTTTTGTGTCATGTCTGTGATCTGCTTTTTTTCAACAACATTAAACAACTGAATGAACATCCTCCGAGCCCGGTGATTCCATAATTTTTGCCAGGGGTTGTATGTGGTCACTAAACCATCTCAAACTTGTCTTCCAAGATACCAACTCATCGACCTTCTCACTGCTATAATACACCAGTAATTTGGGAGGGAACAGAGGAGATTGAGAACATATACAGATATTGACCAATCTTTTTTTCCATTACTTGCTGGAGCATAACCTTCATATGTGTCTGACAAAGCAAATATATTTGAGTGGAATTGAATTCTTCTTGAATATGACAAAAATCCATATTTTTCAAAATGATTTTTTGTATTTTGCTTCAGCATGAAATCAGAAAAATCGTGGCCACACATGGCAAGCAGAAGGTGAAACATAAAAAAATACTTAAATTCAATGGAATGGTGGCGCTAATGGGTATGCCCTATATCTGCTGCAAGAGAGGACAACTACCACAGTTGTCTGATGTTTTCAAGATAAAAAATATATAAAACAACTTGCGCTAGTGTATAGGGTATGTGGCAAGAAATAACATTAAAATTGTCCAATTTTATTAAATACGTAGGTTACAAGAAGTTAAAAATCATTGTTTTAAAAGGTGGCTAGTAGGCTAAAAGCAATGGGAGGAGGGAAGATAGTTGGGATGGGAGCCCTAGAAGTTTTTCCTGGTTGAGAGGCAGTTATGAGCTTCCTGGAGGGTCTTTGATGACCAGGTCGGAAGGTCCCCCTTATATGGAGAAAAAGAAGGGAATTGTTTAGTGGCAAGTTTTAGATGTTGCCTTCTTATATTATTGAGATATCCAAACCTTCTAACTACAATCGACCAACACAGGTACAAAAACCCATTTATCTTCCCCCCTCCCCTAGGCAACTAAGACCTCCCGTAACTCAAGGAAAATCGACTCTCATTCCCTTGCAGTCTAACTAGAATGTGGATAACCCACACCTGACTGGACCCCTTCCCCAAAACCCTCCTACACCTCAGATCAGGTAACTGGATATCTCAATAATCTTAACATCTTCATTGTTATTTCTTGACACATACCCTATACACTAGCGCAAGATGTTTTATATAAAAAAAATACTTATACTCACTTTACTGTTCACCTTTATGGCCCCTCTGCTCCGTACAGTCACCCGTCTGGTCCTCAATGCGTATTCTTATCATCGCCATTCGCTCTGACATCCCGGGCCTCTTCACACTGGGCTGTGACTTACAGCTCTGATGAGACCCAGGACAGTTGTATACATTCACATGCAAGGTTACGGTGCATGTCATGATGTCTTGGAAGTCGTAAACTTACACGTGTTTGCACTAAACCATCCTGGGCCTCATCAGAGCCGGTAGTCCAGGCTCAATGAGAAGGGGCCTGTGGATTTTACGCGAGCGGTGGTGATAAGAAGATGCAACGATGACTGGACGGGTGACTGTGAGGAGTGGAGGGGCGAGTGGTAAGTTGAGTATAAGTATTTTTATTTATTTTTTTTACAGCTAACACTTATTATACTGTGGGGTCTGTACAGACCCAAGAGCACAATAAGAGATGGGACATTGAGTTAGCGGAGAATAACTTCTCTACAAATCGGTTTTCCAAGAAAATTTGTACAAACAATCGAATTCAATTTTGCATCTCTACTATGGGTAGTTGATGGATTTTGATGAAGCTGGTAGATCAAGCCTCGTGTTGGATTTAGTAATGAGTCGAAGAAGCCCATAAAATCTCAGTATTCCTCTCTTCAGGGTTTGGGTTTGTTACATCTTCAGCTCCTTTCATATTTTTCCAGACCTTCTTGGAAATGTCTTCTTCCTAAATGATGTCATAATAATCCTTCAGAGGAGTTGTTCAACATATCACTTATCAGCAAGACATACATCGAAATAATTGTCTAGGGAGAGGATTATGAAGGACTGACAGGAGGGCTCTGAGGTGGATCAAGAGATTATGGGCAAGACATGTAAAACTGTCCCGAACAGTGAAGTCGAAAACAGTTTGCACTTCCATACTGGTGACAATATCGGAGGAGGAGCTCAATGTGTCCTCCTTGTCTGCAAATGCTCCTGCTAACATTGTGAGGCCCATTACTTGGCACAATGGGCAAAATTCAATTACACTTAAAGGGAACATATCAGCCTATATACTGTAGAAGTAAAGGTATGGCTCATAGACATTTATCCTCCAATAACAATAGAAATTTTTTTCTAGATATCCGATGTGCCAGTCATGAGAAATCAAGGGTATAAGCCACTGTACTTTTAGTTTCCACGAGGATCTTGTACTGTATACTGCAATACTGTTGCTGGGCTTTATAGAAGCTCCAAGATGGCAGCAACAAGGGGCTTAAAGTCGGGGAGGGCCGATGGTTGCCATTGGGATGGCACAACTTCAAAGTCAACGTCAAAGATTAACAAATGCTCTTAAAAAGCAGCAATCGGACCTGGCTCTGATCACTGCTGGTAGTAGCAGATGCCAGCGGCTTTGGGCAGTCTCAGCTCCTGAGCCTGCTACATTCAACTGGACATAATAGTAAACAATAAAGTGATACAGTTTCCAAATATACCACTATGCAAGTAATAAATACTATCACTTTACTTTTACTGAAAAAAAAATCATTATGCAGAGGTCAATATTACCAACATCGCTATGTAAAAGACAAATAATACCACCAAACCATGATCATATTTTAACAGCATATACAGCAGAGGCTAAAAAAGTACCACCATACTCTTACTGAACAAAACCTAGCATAGTAAGGCCAATATTACCAATAATACTGCTATATAAGGGACAAATAACACCACAGTGACCATGAAGCAGAAGATACCGGTTGTGCAAATCATATAAGTGAATATTGTACATTTAAAAAGGAGATGTCACTTGCTAAAAAATAAAGAGTTAAATACCTTGTAAAATCCCTGCGCTTCACTGATTCTTCTGGTCTTTTCCATTTTATGCTGCATCGCTCCATTGCAGACATATTCACATTTGTGTTGCTTTTGGAGCGCAGTATGTGAAATCTCTTCTTGCAGTTCAACTGGGCATTTCTTCAGTGCCTTCTCTGGGAAGCGAGTGCCTTTACCACTTCCCTTCAAATGCAGCCAATCACAGCTCAGCAGCTGATCTAGTCGTCTAAGGCATTGCCAAGCTGTGATTGGCTGCATCTAGGAGGGAGGGGTAAAGGCACACGCCTTCAGAGAACACTGTGAAGAAAAGACTGGTTGAACTGCAAAGCAGAGATTTCTCATCCAAAGCTCCAGAAGAAACAAATGTGAATATTTCTGCAATGGAGCGACGTAGCGCAATTTGAAAAAAAGTGGCAGAATCAGGGGAGCTTGGGGATTTTTAAAAGGTATTTAACTCAACTTTTTTGAGCAAGTAACAGGTGCGGCAGGTGCTCTAGAATTCGAATAACTAACAAGCAAAAATAAGCAAAAATAATCTCTGGTTTTAGTCTTTAGTCTTCGCCCGTTTGCACCCTCTGCAATTAATAATTATGCTACTATTCACTCTGGGTGAATTTTCTTAATATAATTACAGTGAATGATCTAATCTAACAGAAAAGTATAAAAAAATATATATAAAATACATATAATATCCCAAATAAATGAAGGTTATTGACCCAGATAAGGTGCAAATTTATCTCATTCTATCCTATGAATGCATAGAGGAAATTTTATCAAAACTGGAGCAAAGTGGAACAAGTGGCCATAACAGATCGGATTTTCAGGTCTCTTTACAATTTTTTTTTCTACTCTGTATTATGAATTTTGGCACAATTTGAAGCCAATAGGAATAGCTCCAGTCATCCATTGGCAATGACTATGATTTTGCTTGAAAATTTTTGGTGAAGTCTCAGTTTAACACCCTATTGATGACCCCGTACTGTATATACTAAGATGGGAATGAGGATTTTAGTCACCAAATTTAGGTGTCAGAGGTAACGGCCAAAAATAAATGAGTACATATTATGTAGAGTCAGATGTAAGAGGAGTCCCAGGAGGCAGAACTCCCATAATCAGAGCACTAATCAATCCAGTAATCACACGTCGGCGCTCGGTGATTTATTACAGATTCCTGCTGTCTCAGGATTCCAGGATTTTTACTTCTACTGAGAGGGTCAATATCACAGTCCTGGTGGCAGTAAGTGATTGGCAGCACTGGTATCTCATCTGCCCTGATTGTGTCTGATATTGGCACCTGTCTCAGATCTGACCCATTATTATACCAATATATTATATAGATGTACCCAGGACTGTGAAAGGGGAGATGTCCTGTATCCATACATCCTGGAAGTCTCAGGACACCCCTGTATAAGCCCTTCTATCATTAGAATAGACGCCATGTCATAAAATACTTTCACTATTGGGACCACATATGGCTTAATTTGGGGGGGTCGAGTTAGTAGAATGCACACAGCGGTGTAGCAATAACAGTTGCACTCGGCTCCGGTGGCTATGGAAGGGGTGCAAGTGCCGTTCTGTCTCATTACCTTCAAAGTTCCCATAGATCTTTCCATACTACTCTGATAATTAATAATTTGATCAAAATTTAATTGTAAAATTGAATATACTGTTACTATATGTAAAAAATGGAGTTAAAACTATTGTTTTAAAAAACTACAAAAAAATCGCACATATTAGGTTGGGGGCCAGTACAACTTTTGCACTGGGGCACAGGAGCACATAAAGTGTTCCCCATTACCTCACAATGTCCCCCATAATGGCCTCCATAGTGTTCTCCATTGCCTCATAATATCTCCCATAATAACCTCCGTAGTGTTCCCCATTGCCTTATAATGTCCCCTATAATGGCCTTCATAGTGTTCTCCATTGCCTCATAATGTCCCCCATATTGGACTCCATAGTGTTCACCATTTTCCCATAATGTCCCCCATAATGGCATCCATAGTGTTCACCATTGCCTCATAATGTCTTCTATAATGGCCTCCATAGTGTCTTCCATTGCCCCATAATGTCCCCTATAATGGCCTCCATAGTGTTCCCCATTGCTCAATAATGTCCCCTATAATGGCCTCCATAGTGTCCTCCATTGCCCCATAATATCCCCTATAATGGCCTCCATAGTGTCCTCCATTGCCCCATAATGTCCCCTATAATGGCCTCCATAGTGTTCCCCATTGCTCCATAATGTCCCCTATAATGGCCTCCATAGTGTCCTCCATTGCCCCATAATATCCCCTATAATGGCCTCCATAGTGTCCTCCATTGCCCCATAATGTCCCCTATAATGGCCTCCATAGTGTTCACCATTTTCCCATAATGTCCCCTATAATGGCCTCCATAGTGTCCTCCATTGCCTCATAATGTCCCCCATATTGGACTCTATAGTATCCTCCATTGCCCCATAATGTCCCCTATAATGGCCTCCATAGTGTTCCCCATTGCTCCATAATGTCCCCTGGAAAGTAACACCAAGCACGAAACAAGCATTCCATCTTCGGCTCCGGGATCTCACCTGTCCCCGCCACGTCCTTGTCACCTCCGCGGCCCAGTGCCAGCAGCAGGGTGATAATGTCAGATGTGTGCTGCTGACCTCATCACGCCGCTGCACATCGGGGCCGGGACAGACGAGCGCTGCTCTGCTCCAGTCCCAGCGCCGCAGTTATCAAATGTATTCGCATCTTAAAGACACGAATACATTTGAATTTAGGAAGGAGGGAGCCGCGTCTGTCGGGCAACTCAGCGGGCCGCACAATATACTTCGGTGGGCCGCATGCGGCTCGTGGGCCGTATATTGTGCAGGATTGACATAAACAAAACCAATAACAAAACTGCAATTAGTCTGCAATGACCTCAGCAGTGCGGCTACATGTCTGGTGGGGTATTTACCCCCCGTGGTAGACAAGAAGGGGGCGGCACTGAATTGTCTAGCACATCCGAAACTTTTAGAATTTTACGTTCTACAATGATCAAGTTTTATTAAAGGGGTTGTCTACTACTGATTTCTTTAAAAATAAAAAATCCTAGTATGTTAAAAAAAATATATATATTCATACTCCTTTTACCAATTTCACTTCCGTAGGGACGGGCATGTGACAGCTGCAGTCAATGACTAGTCCTATCGGTGTCATGTTAGTCACTGTCTTGGCCAGTGATTGGCTGCATCAGTCATGTGTCCATACAGATCTGGTCTCTCTATATGCTGTTCTGGCCTTACAGACATGTGACTGCTGCAGCCAATCACTTTCTGCAACTGTGACTAATGCATCACAACTGGGACCAGTGATTGGTTGCAGCTCTCAAATTTCCGACTGGTTGAAAAAGCACAGAGACTGGTGGAGACACTGGAAAAGTTAAAAGAGGACCGGTGGGGGATCGGTAAAGTAAGTATAGTTAGATTTTTTATTTTTTTCATCATATTTGGAAGTTGCTATTTCAAATTAAATCAGAAGCGGACCACCCCTTTAGAGGAGTAGTATCAACGTTTCAATGTCGTAATCCCCATTCTGGTTGACGGGTCTCCAGAGATCACGTTTCCTATGGAAGTAAAGATACTTGTGACTCATCTGTTATTAGCACACACCATCCTGACTTCCCGCATATCTGATTTTGCAAATGTTTTCAGCCTCTCGTATCTGCACAGAAATGAGCGTTACCTGCATGTGTGAATCTGCATAAATCAGCCCTCGCTGCTCTTCTGCTACTTGCATCAGTTCGGGTACAAAAAAAAAAAAAACACATAATGAAAAGCAGGACGACATGGGGAAGCGCTTGTTGATTAAGCAGATTTTGATCTTTTATCATAAATGCTTTCTAAGCAAGAAAATACCCAACAATATAAATTAGCTCTGCTCATTTACTGTCTGCACAGAAATCCCAAGGTGACAGATTAGCATTTTTGGATGATGAGCTTCGCTCACCCTCCCGCTATCACCACGAGTCGCTGGAATATGTTGTTTGCTGCTGTAAAATTGAACAAAGAATGAAACAATTACTCTATGACAAAAGAACGACATGACACGTCCGTTACCTGGAGGAGCAGAGGCAGACGCAAACCAGAAGCCCTTATTGGTTTTGCAAATCTTGGAATTAATTTGAAGCAGAATTAATGTAGCAAACTTTGTTCGGATTTATGAACAGTTTCGTAGATTTCAAGAGCTGTAACGTGGCGTGGGGTGGTAGCCGTGGCCGAGGTACTCTTCTTCTACACCCCGGCATGCAACAGGAAAATGGGGGTCCGGAATTTTAGATATAGGGATGCTACACCCTTGCAGACCGCATGATGCCGGTGACTTTGGCTGGCCAGGACCGCATGATGCCGGTGACTTTGGCTGGCCAGGACCAGATGTTGTAAAGTTCGATGAGGGAGACCACCACTCCAAAATAAACTGTCTTTTACTGAACAGTAGGAAGGAGTATATACAGTGGATAGCGAGTGCAAAACTTCTTTGACATTTCTCTTGAAACATATGAGATTTTCATATACACTCCGCTCCTTTCTGAGCTTGCTCCGCTCTCTGTCCGTTAGCCCCTCTCTCTCTAGCTTCACCACCAACCAGCACAGAAGTTCGGGAGCTTTCCTAGTCTACAACAACAGCACCACTAACCAGTAAGTGAGAGTCCTGTTTCTCAACCTGTGGTCCCGCATCCTTTTCCCCTTAGGGAAGCTACTTATGCCACTATGGCCGTTACTTAGTTTCTCTGCTTGCCGAAGCCTTGGAACTACCACACAGGGCACTTCCTCTTCATCTCATTTTCCTTCTCAGCGCTGCTCCGTCACTTGACTGTCAGATAACTCTGTACCATCCAGCTAGGCTTTTTGCCCCAGATCTTGTCTCCGGAAAATGACTCCTTCTAACACTTTTACTTGTTTCTCTCTGGATCACGCTATCCATTGCCTTGGTCTCCGCTCACTTTAGGAACACCCAATTCATGCAACTCTCCTAAGTACTCAGACTTAAGGTCTGCTATAGCTGCAAGCCCGGCCCTATATGCCTTCCTGACAGGAAACTCCCTCTGTCCTTTCACTTTACCCCCCCCCCTGGGCTAGTCCCAACTGTTAACCCAATCTGTCCCTAGTAACTACCTGAGGCTGGGCAGAACACAGCCTATCACTAATAACGCACATTACTAAACACATTGCACATCAAAATACGTTGCAATAACATACGTGTCTTCAAGGGGGAACATGAGAAGAACTTCCATTGTCTTACAGAGCCAAGAATTTCGATCTGGATGTAGAAGAGAAGTAATCGCTGAATACTTGGAGATGCTATGAGTAGCTATAGGGGGTGCCGATGTGGCAATCACAGTTATACCAAGGGTTTTCATTGATTCATGAGGGTCTCCATGGGAAATAACATAAATATCTCATAGACTGGGGTCCCACTTCTAGGATCTAAATCTATCTTGCAAATGGGGATTCGTCTTGTAACGCTGTGAACTGAGTGGTGATCATTCCTGCATCATGCTCTCCATACTCATCTATGGGGGTGTCACCTCTATTTCTCCACTTATGACGCAAGTCTACTTAACTCACTTCTGTGTGTACTTATAGGGGGTGCAGAGGTATACAGCCCCGATTCCTGGAAGACCATATGTCGCCAATGCTTCATATTAGATCAGCTGGAAATGATGACCCCCTTCCTGTCAAGCTGGTAGACTTGTAGCACTGGTGTAGGGAAGGGTTCTTTTGCCATACCATCGGTCCTCTTATTCCTATGGATGGAGTTTTGGACATTAGGTCTTATCTAAGGATTGTGAACTACCAGTTTCACTGCTTCATGGTGACTGTTTGCCCTGTGGCAGCTGAACAATACATTGAGGCACAAGTGTCATTTAGTCAAAGACTGGCTCCAGAAACACAATGTTACACACCTGTCTCAATTCCAGGGTCAGGTTCTGATCCCTTCCCCTATCATCACCTCCTATTGTTGTGCTGTTGCCCTGTGTACCGTTTTGACCTCATCATCCAAAGCCTTTTAAGGTTGACTGAAACACACCTATGTGTGTGAATATTCAGTAAGTGATGTGTTTAGTTGCCATTTGTTTTGGAGTTAGCCACCATTCAGTTCCTTCAACAAAATCAAATCTTCAAACTCATGTGGTTTCTACAACCTGCATCTACTGCTTCTCAGAGTTGCTGATTAACCCATCATCTCCTATAAGCATTACAAACGGTTATCTAGAGACCATTAATATTACACTACAATAATCTCTGCAAGCTCCTGTGATTTCTACATCATGCAACTACTGCTTGTCAGACTTGCTGATTAACCCATCATCTGCTGTCAGCATTACAAATGGTTATCTAGAAACAGCTCACATTACACTGCAATCATCTCTGCAAACTCCTGTGATTTCTACATCCTGCATATACATCCTAATTCAGACCTGCTGTTTAACTCTTCGTGTGATGCAAGCATAACAAATTGTTACCTGGACTGATTAACATTATACTGCAGCAAATCCTGATCTCCTTTACAGCTTCCGTTTCTGTGTTTGACTATACTACTGGTTCTGTGGCTTCTGGTGTGTCCTACTCTGATTTTATGCCTGCCATCCAGCTTTGCCCATCATCCAGGTACTCACATTTCCACGTGTCATCCAATAAGTACAGCTTGCAGTGTCATTGCTTTTGACCTGTGTCCTCACCTTGACCTGCAGGTTAGTGAATCCACATCATCAGGTGAGACTTAACACATCACAGCGAGATTTCTTTTTCTTCCTTGGTTTTTATAGTCTCGAGGTCTAACACTGAGCTTACAATTCTCCTATGCTCCCCTAATGAGTTAGCTGCTGCATTACCTGTCTGTGCTTTTAAACAGGCTGTGATATTCCTTCTTGATTGGATCTGCTATGCTATGTAATGTGGAGAAGCCCAATCAGATGCACCCGAGTTTTCGGTGGCTTTAGCAATCTTCATTTTAAGCTATTTATGAGAATAAAATTTCAAATTGTTCCAAGTCGCTGGGTTCAGTAAATTACTAAAAATTCGACCAAATTGTTTCACTCATCTCTAGACTCCACTTTTTAAGGTCGACAAGAACAATACGGAGCAGTAGCTAGACTTTATTTCACATGTAGTGCCCCGAAGGGTTCGGTCGGTACAGAGGTATTGCATCTCACCCAGAGGTGTGATATCTCACTTCCAGGTAAGGATGGAGTGTGGCTCAGGACCCTAACACCCACATGCACTACATCACATTTCTGGGGGACAGGGCGACAATGCTCCCGGGTGTGAGCACAACTGCCTGTAGCGCTGGCGTCCCTGCCCTCTGCTAGGCAGGGACGCTGCTCCCCTCACCGCTCTGCTGTCAGCGCGCGCTCCGTCCCGGCGTCCTCTCCCCGCTCTGCTGTCAGCGCGCGCTCCGTCCCGGCGTCCTCCTCCTGCTCTGCTGTCAGCGCGCGCTCCGTCCCGGCGTCCTCCTCCTGCTCTGCTCTCAGCGCGCGCTCCTTCCCGGCCCCTGTGCTTAGGGCGCGCGCGCGCGCGCTTCCCTCCTCTTAAAGGGGCCGCGCGCGCCGCCCTAAAGAGTCCCCGGCCAATGGCCGGAGGACTTCATCATATATAAGGCACCTCCTCCAAAATGGAGGTGCCCGAGCAATGTTGTTTGCACTTGTGTCTCACCTGTGCTTCAGCCCTCAGGTCCCGTTGCCAGTTACCTGCCAGTTACCTGCCAGTTACCTGCCAGTTTCCTGCTAGTTACCTGCCTGATTCCTGCCTGAATACTTGTTACCTGCCTGCCTGCCTGAGGTCCGACGGTCTGCCTTACAACTCCGGTCAGTCTGTCTAAGGACCAACTTGTCCGCTCACCTGGGAGCGCACATTAGCTACCTGCCTGCCTGCCTGAGGTCCGACGGTCTGCCTTACAACTCCGGTCAGTCTGTCTAAGGACCAACTTGTCCGCTCACCTGGGAGCGCACATCAGCTACCTGCCTGCTTGCCTGAGGTCCGACGGTCTGCCTTACAACTCCGGTCAGTCTGTCTATGGATCAGCTTGCCCGCTCACCTGGGAGCGCTTCTCCGCTACCTGCCTGCTTGCCAGCCCGGAGGCTCCGTTGTCACGTGCTGTGACCACCAGCTATCTCAGAGACTCTTGCCCGCTCACCTGGGAGCGCATCTCCGTTACCTGCCTGCTTGCCAGCCCGGAGGTCCCGTTGTCACGTGCGGTGACCACCAGCTATTCCAGAGACTCTTGCCCGCTCACCTGGGAGCGCTTCTCCGTTACCTACCTGCCTGCCAGCCCGGAGGTTCCGCCGTCACGTGCCGTGACCACCTGCTATTCCAGAGACTCTCGCTTGCTCACCTGGGAGCACACATCTTCCATCTGCCTGCTAGCCTACCCGGAGGCTCTGCCATCACAGGTCGTACCTACCCCTTACCCAGAGACTGCCCTGATCACTTGCCGTAACTCCCTGTCCGTTCACCCAGAGACTGCCACCCGCTCCCTTACAAGGGCCGCCCCCTTGTATAGTAGCTCAGAGGTTCCGCCTCCCAGACCCGTTACAGTTTGCTCGGGCCATGGAACCCGGTGGCACCCAAACTTCCTCGCTCTCGGACCTCTGTCTTGAACTGTCCCGTCAGAAGTCCCAACAGGAGGCCATCCTGGGTCATCTGCGGAATGTTAATACTCGCCTGAACACCCTGTCTGATCCTGCAACTACGGCCAGTACCTTGGTATCCTTTTCCGGACCCCAGCTCTCTGCACCTCCTCGCTTCGGAGGCGACTCCGTCCTGGCTCGGGGCTTCATAAATCAGTGCACCCTGCATTTTGAACTATTGTCCCACCAGTTTAACTCCGACCGAGCCAAAATTGCATTTATCATGTCCCATCTCACCGGGGAGGCTCTGGCCTGGCTAAATCCTCTATGGGAGAGAGGAGACCCCCTGGTGTCCGACTTGCCTGCCTTTCTCACGGCTTTCCGGAAAGCCTTCGACGAACCCGGACGGAGGACCTCATCCGCATCATCTCTGCTACGCCTCCGTCAGGGAAGCCTCACCGTGGGTCAATATGCCATACGGTTCCGTACCCTTGCCTCGGAGCTGGCCTGGGATAACGAAGCTCTGGTATCCGTCTTCTGGGAGGGTCTGTCCGGCCGTATTAAAGATGAACTTGCTGGACATTCCTACCACTCTCGATGACCTAATAACTCTTGCCACCCGGATTGACCTACGGTTCCAGGAACGTGCCAAAGAGGTCACCCGTGAAAAGGGGCTTCCACGTCTGGTTCCTACTTTTCTGAAACCCGTCACTCCTTCCGTTTCTCCCCAGGTACACTCTCCTGAGCCTATGCAGGTCGACCAGACCAAGATGGTCAAATCCCGTCAGGACTTTCGCCGTGCCGAGGGGAGCTGCTTCTACTGTGGCAGTAAGGAGCATCGGATCCGTGCCTGCCCGGAGAGGTCGGGAGAACGCCTGTGTCTAGGTTCGCTCAGAGGACTTGATCTAGACAAAAATAAATCCTCTCCATCCCTGCTGCTGTCTGTCTCAATCATCTGCGGGGAGAATCGTTATTCCGAACTAGCCCAACTTGACTCTGGAGCAGCCGGAAATCTTATTTCACTGTCCCTGGTGGAGAAATACCGCATCCCCACCAAACCTCTGGCTGTACCCTTGTCTGTTGTTGCCGTGGATGGGGGCCTCTTATCTCGCCCCATCCAATTCATCACCGAATCCATTACTCTGCAAGTGGGTATGCTGCATTCAGAGAGTATCTCCCTTCACGTTCTGCCTGGACTCTCTCACGCCCTCTTGCTAGGTCTGCCTTGGCTCCAGAGACATGCACCCGTGCTTGACTGGCAAACCGGAGAAGTCCTTCGCTGGGGACAAGACTGTCATAAAACCTGTCTGGTTCCCGTCCATTCCGTCCGTCCCTCTCCTATCCCAGCTAATCTACCTGGACTTCCGATTCCTTATTGGTCTTGTGCTGATGTCTTTGATATGGAGGAGGCAGAGACATTACCACCTCATAGACCATGTGACTGCCCCATCGATCCCGCCAGAATAATGCAGGTGGCCCCCGTGAGTCTAAATTGTCTCCCTCCTGGTAAGACGTTCGTATCGGTACCTGATCGGGAGAGGATCCTACACTGGGGTCATTCGTCTAAACTAGCTGGCCACGCCGGTCAGAAAAAGACCCTCCAGCTTATTACCCGGCACTACTGGTGGCCTAACCTGCACAAGGATGTTATGGACTTTGTTTCTGCCTGTGTGTCCTGCGCCCGCAACAAGGTTCCGAGACACCTGTCGGCCGGCCGCCTTCTTCCTCTGCCAGCACCTGCTGCCCCCTGGCAGCATATAGCGATGGACTTCGTAACTGATCTGCCCGTCTCTGCCGGTTGTACGGTCATTTGGGTGGTCGCTGACCGCTTTTCCAAGATGGCTCACTTCATTCCCCTGCCAGGTCTTCCGTCTGCATCCGAGCTGGCTAGAGTCTTTATCCGCCACATCTTCCGTCTTCATGGCCTGCCCCGTCACATCGTGTCGGATCGAGGAGTACAGTTCACTTCTCGTTTCTGGAGAGCCACTTGTAAATTGCTAGACGTCACTCTGGACTTCTCCTCCGCTTACCACCCACAGTCTAATGGTCAAGTGGAGCGGATCAATCAGAACCTGACCAGTTACCTCCGGCACTTCGTTAATGCTCACCATTCTGACTGGGTGGATCTCCTGCCATGGGCCGAATTCTCGTACAACAATCACAAGAGCGAGTCTTCCTCCATATGGGAGAGTACCCGGTCCGCACTCCTTCTGTCATCCGAGCGTATGAAAAGGCACGCTGACAAAGGACGTCTGGATCCTCCTCAATTCCGTCCTGGGGATAAAGTCTGGCTCTCGTCCAAATATGTCCGGCTCAAGATCCCTTCCTATAAGTTGGGGCCTCGGTTCATCGGCCCACTGGAGGTTATCAGTCAGATCAACCCGGTGGCCTATAAATTGAAACTCCCGGCCAACTTACGGATCCCTAACTCCTTCCATGTATCTCTCCTCAAACCTGTGGTACTTAACTCTTTTTCTAAGTCTACAGGTACGCCTCTTGCTCCGGTTTCTGCTGAGGACGAGTTTGAGGTAGAGAACATTCTTGCCACCAAAAGGGTTAGAGGAAAGACCTTTTTCTTGGTAGATTGGAGGGGGTTTGGTCCTGAGAAGAGAACGTGGGAGCCCCGGGAGAATATCCATGCCCCTCTCATCCTAGCTAAATTTCTGTCTGGCCTAAAAAAGGGGGGGCCTAAAGGGGGGGGTACTGTAGCGCTGGCGTCCCTGCCCTCTGCTAGGCAGGGACGCTGCTCCCCTCACCGCTCTGCTGTCAGCGCGCGCTCCGTCCCGGCGTCCTCCTCCTGCTCTGCTGTCAGCGCGCGCTCCGTCCCGGCGTCCTCCTCCTGCTCTGCTCTCAGCGCGCGCTCCTTCCCGGCCCCTGTGCTTAGGGCGCGCGCGCGCGCGCTTCCCTCCTCTTAAAGGGGCCGCGCGCGCCGCCCTAAAGAGTCCCCGGCCAATGGCCGGAGGACTTCATCATATATAAGGCACCTCCTCCAAAATGGAGGTGCCCGAGCAATGTTGTTTGCACTTGTGTCTCACCTGTGCTTCAGCCCTCAGGTCCCGTTGCCAGTTACCTGCCAGTTACCTGCCAGTTACCTGCCAGTTTCCTGCTAGTTACCTGCCTGATTCCTGCCTGAATACTTGTTACCTGCCTGCCTGCCTGAGGTCCGACGGTCTGCCTTACAACTCCGGTCAGTCTGTCTAAGGACCAACTTGTCCGCTCACCTGGGAGCGCACATTAGCTACCTGCCTGCCTGCCTGAGGTCCGACGGTCTGCCTTACAACTCCGGTCAGTCTGTCTAAGGACCAACTTGTCCGCTCACCTGGGAGCGCACATCAGCTACCTGCCTGCTTGCCTGAGGTCCGACGGTCTGCCTTACAACTCCGGTCAGTCTGTCTATGGACCAGCTTGCCCGCTCACCTGGGAGCGCTTCTCCGCTACCTGCCTGCTTGCCAGCCCGGAGGCTCCGTTGTCACGTGCTGTGACCACCAGCTATCTCAGAGACTCTTGCCCGCTCACCTGGGAGCGCATCTCCGTTACCTGCCTGCTTGCCAGCCCGGAGGTCCCGTTGTCACGTGCGGTGACCACCAGCTATTCCAGAGACTCTTGCCCGCTCACCTGGGAGCGCTTCTCCGTTACCTACCTGCCTGCCAGCCCGGAGGTTCCGCCGTCACGTGCCGTGACCACCTGCTATTCCAGAGACTCTCGCTTGCTCACCTGGGAGCACACATCTTCCATCTGCCTGCTAGCCTACCTGGAGGCTCTGCCATCACAGGTTGTACCTACCCCTTACCCAGAGACTGCCCTGATCACTTGCCGTAACTCCCTGTCCGTTCACCCAGAGACTGCCACCCGCTCCCTTACAAGGGCCGCCCCCTTGTATAGTAGCTCAGAGGTTCCGCCTCCCGGACCTGTTACACTGCCCCTGTCCCTGGCTGGAGTGGGGGGAGGGAACACCTAGGAAGGGGGAACCCAGTAGTGTGTGGGTGGGGAGAGTAGATCCCGGGTGCACTGTAAAGGGGAGTATATAAGGTGGGCACCATCTTAGAGTCAGAGTAGAGAAAGTGAGAGAGAGCAAAGAGAGAAGGAGGCTGGGAGCAGGGGCTCTGCATGGGCTCTGCTCCGCAGGCAGGCCAAGTCCTAAGGCCTGGGCCTGGAGGAGAAGAAGGGAAAGGAGAGGAATGGAGGAGGCTCCAGGAGTGGAGTGAAGGGACCCCAGGGGTGCGGACCAGCCAGCCGCCACCGCACGCCCGCCGCTACCAGAGTAGGGGGGTCAGGCCAAGAAAGGGAACCGGATCCCTCATCTAGTGGAGGAGAGCAACTACCCTCAGCTAGTAACCGGAGGCCGTGGCATTGTACGTGCACGGC
Organism: Phyllobates terribilis; assembly: GCF_046119375.1. Lineage (NCBI taxonomy): Eukaryota > Metazoa > Chordata > Amphibia > Anura > Dendrobatidae > Phyllobates > Phyllobates terribilis. The sequence continues at coordinate 754,372,724 of NW_027362764.1, forward strand.
CCCTCACTACACCTGTTAGGAAGTCACCATATAGGACCCAGGGAAACGGAACATACGTTTGCCCGCCAAGGCCCGAGGCAGCTGGACAGAAATGTGGTCAATTGTGGGGTACGACAGGCCAGAGAAAGGACACACAAAGGGGGTCCGGAAAAGCATTCCAAAGGTACCTGGGAGTTGGCCGAGCCCCTCACCTGGTGAGCACAGCACGACGTGGGCAGACATTACCTGCAGAAGTGGCTTGGAGTGTAAAACTGTGAGTAAATGTGACACCCCAGGGGTCTGGTTGCCACAGTAATAGAGATATTATGTCTGAGAGCAAGTGGGAGGTTTCTCTGGTCAGGATCCCTAAACATGCAACACGGTCCGCCCAGACCTGGGAGGGGAGGAATCTGCCCTTTTAAACTGGGTCTGGGGCGGGATTAGAGCAGTCAGAGTGAAGCTGCAGACAGAGTCAGAGTCTGGAGAGGGAAAGTGAGATCAGGAGCTCTGGAGGAGCAGTAGCTGAAGTCCAGGGGCTGGAGCTGAGCAGAGCTCGCCCTGGACGAAGACACTAAAACCGGACACAGGAGTCCGAGGCTGTGGGGACTGATATACACCCAGCAGCAGAAACCAGCCGGCAGGGGATTCCAGGTCCTCTGGCCATAGAAGCCCGGAGGCTCAGTCACAAAGAAGGGACCAGCGCCGCCATCCAGGAGCGGAGGCTAACAGAAGGCCCCAAGTCACCAGCCATATGGGTGAGCACCACACGGTATACTCAGGGACGTGGGCTACTTGTAACCGCTGACAGCAAGGTAGCCAGGAAGAGTGCAGATAAACGGGGAGGCCTACAACTCCACCTGGCCAGGGGAACTCCTGCTTGATCGCAGACTGACCAGGCCCCTTATACTAGCCAGTACTCCCGGGAGGGTCTGCCTTGTACCATCAGTAAAGACCCTGAACTGCACCTCACGTCTCTGTGATTCCTTGCCGCTCCTGCACCATTAGCACTGGGACCCTTACACCATCACTCCCATCATCTTCCACATTAGCTGCCCTGAGGCAATACTTCTCCCGTGGGGAGTCATCCCATACTCGGCTGCGCAAACAACATCAGCCTCAGCGGTCTGCAGCGCAGCGGCGGTCCCCACTGACCGCAATCCACGGGTGGCGTAGTCGGACACTTATTACAATACAAATAGACTGCCACTAGTTTGACCACCCTGGGCACGGACCGGGTCACCGCCACACGGAGACTACAACCCCCAGCATTCTACAACAGGCCCGGTTCCGGGTTCCCCTGCACAACACAGGCCCAGGGGGGCACGTCAACTTTGGCGTAGTCGGCAGGATTTCGTGCCCGCAACCACCGGGTACTGCGTGCCTGAAAAAGAGACTTTTATACTTACCTGTGGTGAAGTTTCCCGCCGTCCGGAGTCGTTTCCCGCCATCCGGAGCCGATTCCCGCCATCAGACGCCATCTTGGACCGTTTCCCGCCGTCTTCTGCCTTCTTCCCGCCATCCGCAGCTGCTTCCCGCCTTCGGACGCCATCTTCGGGACGCCGCACGGGAAGAAGAGGGGCGTGGACGCCGAAAGAGCGCGAGATCCGAAGCTCCGCCCCACGCTCTGACGCTGCGCAAGGTCCTGGAAGGGAGGAAGAGCTGACGTCATCGGAGCGCGACGCCAGGTCCTCAACCCCGACGATCGACTGCGGAGCCGCGGCCTACGGAAGAAGAGCATCGCAAGGTAGGCCACGGTCCACTAGGGGGGAGGAGGATGCCGGATACCAAGGGGATCTCCACTGCCACAGCCACCGCCAGCGCAACCGCTGCAGCAGTCATGCCATTCACCATGCCCTATATCCCGGGGGCAACCTGGCTACCCCAGTACTCAGGGGAGTCACATACTCTAAATGACTTTAGAGAAAGACTGGATAGCCTCTTCCAGGTGAACCCCCTCACAGAAGAGCAAAAAGTGAGCATCCTGGTGGCCCAATTAATCGGGGCAGCCCAAAGGGAGGTAAAGTCCTGGCCACCTGGGAGGAAGAGGACTGTCAGAGAAATACTAGCCCGGCTGAAAGACACATTTGATACCCGCACCTCAGCCGAAATAAAGCTCAGATTTTACGGGTGTAAACAGCGGGCACATGAGAGTATAAGAGACTATGCTCTAAACCTACAAGAGGCCCTGAGAGCCATTAAGCAGGCAGACCCTGACAGCGTGGGAAATGAAGATAAGCTGTTGACTGAACAATTTATTGAGGGTCTACTGTGCAATGCCCACCGAACCCAGTTGCGGGCAATGGCCTTACAGGACCCTGACCTGGACTTTGCACAGTTCAAGGACAGAGCCATCCGGGTGCTCCGAGAACCGGCACCAGGTGGCGCTGTGACCCACAGACGCCCTGCTATCACTTACCACCAGGAGACGGCGCCCTTGTCTGCAGGGCCTGTGGGAGCTGATGCGCAGGCTTTAAACAGTGACCCGACTACAGACCTGCACCATCAGGTCCAAGAGCTGACTAAGAGCGTTGCCGCGCTAACCAGAACTGTGCAGTCTTTACAGGTCTCTTCTCCAGGAAAGATCCAGCTGGCATCCGGACCGGAGGACGTCCCGTGGCGCCGACTGAGGAAGACCCCACCGGCCAGAGGAAGACCCAGCGACAGATACAACGAGGACGGACGACCCATCTGCCGCCGCTGCAATCAACCCGGACATGTGGCAAGGTACTGTCATTTAAACGGCACAACCTGGGGTAGAGGGCCAACCCCCAGGCATAAGACCATCAGGCCCATCAAACTGGCGTGATAAATACGTAGGGGGAAGTCCAATCTTGCCTGTGGTACTGGATGGCATTCCTATGAGTGCCCTACTAGACACTGGGTCACAGGTGACCACCATCCCGTACGTGCTCTTTAAACAGTACTGGAATGACTCGGACATAACCCGCTACCCAGATGACGACCTGAGTATCATCGCCAGCAATGGTCAGCCCGTGCCGCAGGTGGGATTCAAAGAGGTGACCATTAAGATCGTAAAGTCGAACTGGCGGCACAAGGACTCATTATAGTGGACATAGACCGTCATGAGAGTCACCCTAGAATAACCTTGGGAACTAATGTGATTGAAAATTGTCTTGCAGAGGTGATTCTCATTTTACAGCAGGTTGCCAAGAACGCCAGTTCCGGCCAGCAGCGTGTGCTCCAAAAAGAGATCCGGGCACTGATGAAGCGGCAACAGGTGGAACTATCTGGTGGTGAGATAGATAGCGTGAGAATGTGTGACCCGTTCCCTATTGCCATGCCCCCAAAAAGTGAGATGATGATTTGGTGCCGGGCAGCTATTGGTCTAAGAGGTAGAGACTACCAAGCAATGGTAGAACCCGTCTACTCAGACAGTAGGCCCACCATATTGACAGCACGGGGGGTGGTCGATGTACGCCATGGGAGGGTGCCCGTTCGCATCATAAATATCGGGGAGAGAGAAGTACACCTGCCCCGGTATGCCACGCTAGCCAAATTGTTCACCATAAACCAGAATTCTGTACAGGCCGTGGAACCCTTGCCTCCATCTCAACCAGAGGAAGGTAACGGCTCTAAGAAACCAATGGAGGACTGGTGTCAGCAACTGCATTTGGGTACTGACTCCACTCCCTCACACCAGAAACAGGGAGTCTACCGGGTGGTTCGAGAGTACGAGAGAGTGTTTAGTAAACACCCGCTAGACTTCGGGCGAGTAAAGGGGGTAGAACACCACATCCCCACGGGAGACCATCCTCCCATATAGGAGAGATACCGACACGTACCCCCGGCACACTACCAAAACGCCAAGGGGATGCTTAGAGACATGAAGGAGGCTGGGGTAATCAGGGACAGCTGTAGCCCCTGGGCAGCTCCACTAGTCTTAGTGAAAAAGAAAGACAACACCATGAGAATGTGTGTAGACTACAGGAAGGTCAACCGTATCACACACAAAGATGCGTACCCATTACCAAGGATAGAAGAGTCCTTAGCTGCATTAAAATCTGCTAACTTCTTCTCTACTTTGGATCTCACTAGCGGGTACTGGCAGGTTCCTGTAGCAGAGGCGGACCGGGAGAAGACCGCATTCACCACCCCGATGGGTCTCAGCGAATTTAACTGTATGCCGTTCGGGCTCTGCAACACACCAGGAACCTTCCAACGGTTGATGGAATGCTGTCTGGGACACCGGAACTTCGAGACGGTCCTGTTATACCTGGACGATGTCATCATCTATTCCAAGACCTACGAGGACCACCTGAAACACCTGGCAGAAGTGTTCGAAGCTCTGGCGAATTACGGCCTAAAGGTGAAACCCTCCAAGTGTCACCTCCTGAAACCAAAGGTGCAGTACCTGGGACACGTGGTGAGTGCTGACGGAGTGGCTCCCGACCCTGATAAGATCACTGTGATTAAGGACTGGCCAAGACCCTCCAGCATAAAGGAAGTGCGGCAGTTCCTCGGGTTGGTAGGCTACTACCGAAGATTCATTCCCGGTTTCACCAAAATGGCAGCCCCTATGCAGGACCTCCTGATAGGTCAATCTCGGAAAGCCAAAAACCAGAAGCCGCCCTTTAGGTGGGAAAAGCTGGAAGAGGAGTCCTTCTGCCAGCTGAAGATGGCCCTCACGGGGGATGAAATCCTGGCATATCCAGACTACAGCCAGCCCTTTATCCTCCACACGGACGCAAGCAACATCGGGCTAGGAGCCGTACTGTCCCAGATCCAGCAAGGGAAAGAACGGGTAATCGCTTACGCCAGCCGAAAGCTATGGCCCCCGGAGAGGAACCCTGAGAATTATAGCTCATTCAAGCTGGAGTTCCTGGCAGTAGTGTGGGCAGTGACCGAACGTTTCAAGCATTACCCTGCCTCCTCCAAATTCACCGTGTACACGGATAACAACCCGTTGACACACCTGGACACTGCAAGGCTCGGTGCCCTGGAACAGAGATGGATGGCCCGCCTGTCCAACTTTGAATTCACCATCAAATACCGGGCAGGACGCTCAAATGCCAACGCGGATGCCCTGTCTAGAATGCCGAACTTACCGGACGTGGGGGAAGATCCAGAAGATCTGGAAGAAGTTGAGCTCCCTGCGTTCCACCGTCATGGGATTACCCTGTATTCCCACCGTGTGAAGGACAGGCGCTCCGTGACGTTCAATCCCTTGCCCCACTACAACTGGGCGGAGACGCAAGACAGTGATCCCGCAGTCCATTTGGTGAAGGAAATGCTGACCCAGGCCGATGCCCGTCTTGACCCAGATGCTCTGGAGGAGACCAAGCAACTGTGGAAGGAGAAAAGTAAGCTGTTCCTCTACAGGGAGAAGCTGTGCCGGAGAATGGTTAACTCTCGAACGCATGAATTGACCTGGCAGGTAGTGGTCCCAAGACGAGACGCGGCTATGGTTCTGGAGGCATACCACAACGGAGCAGGGCATTTCGGATGGAAGAAGCTGGAGTTCTTGTTGCGTGAACGGTTCTACTGGGTAGGCATGAGAGGAGCCATCGAGAGGAGGTGCAGAGACTGTGGCCCGTGCCACCTGAGAAGAAAGGACCGTGCTAGCCAGAAGACTCCCTTGCAGCCCATCATCACCAGACAGCCACTGGAACTGGTAGCCCTGGACCATGTGAAACTGGCTCCAAGCAGATCTGGGTATGTCTACGCCCTCACAATCGTAGATCATTACTCCCGGTTCCTGGTGGTGGTCCCGGTCAAGGACTTAACGGCTCAAACAGCAGCTAGAGCCTTCCAGCAGCACTTCTGCCGTCCACACGGGTACCCGGACCAAGTGTTGACAGACCAAGGACCAGCCTTCGAAGCGGAGGTCTTCCAGGAGTTCTGCAACCTGTATGGCTGCAAGAAGATAAGAACAACGCCCTATCACCCTCAAACCAATGGACTCTGCGAGAAGATGAACCAGGTGGTGATAGATCTGCTAAAAACATTGCCCCTGGAAGAACGCAGTCTGTGGCCTGAGAAACTGCCCGATCTGGTGGACCTGTATAACCACATCCCTGTAGGTTCCACCAACTGTACCCCGGCTTACCTAATGAGAGCAAGACCTGGTAAGCTGCCTATTGACCTGGATATGGGAGTCCTGACGCCTGAGGACACCTCGCAAGAGGCAGACTGGGATACAGAACGGCAGCAGCAGTATCGGAAAGTACAGGAGAGCGTCGAGCGAAGTCTGTCTCAAGCTAGAGAAAGGCAAGAGAAGGCTTATAACCAGTATGCTCCCGCTGTTCCCCTGGTACCTGGAGAGCAGGTCTTGAAGAGGAAGAGGCGGCTCCACAAGTTGGACGACCAGTGGGAGAAGGACCCGTACACCGTACTGCCATCAAGCCATGAGAACTCAAAAATCTGCGTAATCAGTAAGGATGGAGGAGAAACCACAGCCATTGTCTCCAGAGACCACCTGAAGAAGTGTCCCGAGCAGCTGCAAAGCCCTGAAGAAGATCAAGAAAACCCTCAACCCGCAGAGGAAAGGGAAGAAATGATCAGTACCGTACTCGGTGACTTCCCCCGGTCTTGGACACAAGTAAACGGCGCTGTCGTGGTACCCGTCCTCACCTTTCTCCACCCAGCCCCGCAAGTGCCTACAGAGGAACCGGTAGAGCTGGAAGAGCAGCCAGCCCAAGAGGCAGAAGAGTCCACACCAGCAGTACAGGAGGATCAACCCTCTGCTAGTAGTGAGCCTGCCGTGCCCCTAGTGAGCCAAAGAGTGCGCAGAAAGCTGCCCAGCTTGCCCATAACACCTCCTACACCCTGTAGTGCAGAACCAGTTAGTGAGCTCCGTAGGCCCACTAGAGTCACTAGAGGTCAGATGCCCGCTCGCTGGAGAATCTAAACCAATGCACTGTAAAGTTGACTGTTTATTGAAAAATGTTTATGGTTTATGTTTGTTGCCTGTTACTAATTATGTTTCTCAGTTACCCTGCAGATTTATTTGGACTAACAGGTTATGGACACTGGATAACCGGAACAGTTTTGTAAATAGTTGCACCTTGGTGCCTCTTGTGAAGACGGCCGCGGAAGAGAAAACCTGTCTGGCGTGGCCTACTTGCGGCCCAAAGTAGCTAGCTCTAACCTTGCAGCCACGCCCAAGGACAACGCAAGGGGTTTGCTTTGGACAGGTCCCCTATTCTGTGCCAAGACTTCGCCTTGTTGGGTGACATGGACACCCCCTTTGTTTCATAAACTTCACCTTGGGTGATATGGACACCCGGTTGCGGACACGCAAGGACCTTTAAAGAACTAAAGCTTCTTGTAAATATGTTATCGTATTATTGTTTATACCCTGTTATTATGTTTTAAAAATGTGTTTAGTCCCGGAGTACTAAAATTTACTAGGGGGGAATGTGACACCCCAGGGGTCTGGTTGCCACAGTAATAGAGATATTATGTCTGAGAGCAAGTGGGAGGTTTCTCTGGTCAGGATCCCTAAACATGCAACACGGTCCACCCAGACCTGGGAGGGGAGGAATCTGCCCTTTTAAACTGGGTCTGGGGCGGGATTAGAGCAGTCAGAGTGAAGCTGCAGACAGAGTCAGAGTCTGGAGAGGGAAAGTGAGATCAGGAGCTCTGGAGGAGCAGTAGCTGAAGTCCAGGGGCTGGAGCTGAGCAGAGCTCGCCCTGGACGAAGACACTAAAACCGGACACAGGAGTCCGAGGCTGTGGGGACTGATATACACCCAGCAGCAGAAACCAGCCGGCAGGGGATTCCAGGTCCTCTGGCCATAGAAGCCCGGAGGCTCAGTCACAAAGAAGGGACCAGCGCCGCCATCCAGGAGCGGAGGCTAACAGAAGGCCCCAAGTCATCAGCCATACGGGTGAGCACCACACGGTATACTCAGGGACGTGGGCTACTTGTAACCGCTGACAGCAAGGTAGCCAGGAAGAGTGCAGATAAACGGGGAGGCCTACAACTCCACCTGGCCAGGGGAACTCCTGCTTGCTCGCAGACTGACCAGGCCCCTTATACTAGCCAGTACTCCCGGGAGGGTCTGCCTTGTACCATCAGTAAAGACCCTGAACTGCACCTCACGTCTCTGTGATTCCTTGCCGCTCCTGCACCATTAGCACTGGGACCCTTACACCATCACTCCCATCATCTTCCACATTAGCTGCCCTGAGGCAATACTTCTCCCCTGGGGAGTCATCCCATACTCGGCTGCGCAAACAACATCAGCCTCAGCGGTCTGCAGCGCAGCGGCGGTCCCCACTGACCGCAATCCACGGGTGGCGTAGTCGGACACTTATTACAATACAAATAGACTGCCACTGGTTTGACCACCCTGGGCACGGACCGGGTCACCGCCACACGGAGACTACAACCCCCAGCATTCTACAACAGGCCCGGTTCCGGGTTCCCCTGCACAACACAGGCCCAGGGGGCGCGTCATAAAGACCCTGGACTGCATCACTGGACTCTGAGTCATTACTGTTGCTCCCGCGCACCATCACCCCCACCATCTGCACTCACTGCCCTGAGGCTATACTCCTCCCGTGGGGAGTTATACTACCCCCTGCTGCGCACACAACATCAGCCTCAGCGGTCTGCCACGCAGCGGCGGTTCTCAGTGACCGCAATCCACGGGTGGCGTAGTCGGACATTTAATCATTACAAAAACCAAAGAAACAGATCCGCCACTGGTTTGACCACCCTGAGCCACGGGACCGGGTCGCCGCCACGGAGACTACAACCCCTAGCATTACACAGAGACCCGGCTCCGGGTATTACCTCGCACACACGGCCCAGGGGGCACGTCACACACAGAGCAAAAGTTAAAACCCATGAACAGTGGGTTTCTTAATGGGACAACTCCTTGGAGAAAGTGAGATAAATGGATATCCCCATAGTTATTCCTGGGCACTGGTGATTGTGTAAAACTTGTAAAAGCAAGTCAATGAGATCACATGACTTCTACATTTCCTAAACTGTGATCTTGGCCCGTAAAGAAGCCCCTATATCATTTCTATAAGGTCACATCAGAATCGACATGTGCTCCACTCACTGTTCTGACTCCATAAATCTTTGTACCAGCTCCCCGTTTATATATACAGGAAACAGGTAATTAACGTCAAACCCCATAAAAGTTTATAGATAACCTGAATGAATAAACATCCCATATAAATACAACTGTTACATCTTTTATCAAACATACATTACACAACTTGTTGTCGTTGACCTTTCGATCGGCAGCAGATGGTAGGTGGATTTGTAGGATGTATCGGGCGGTTGTCCCTATCATATGGCAACATTCTCCAAAATGAGTAACCGTAATTGACTGGCGGAATAAAACGCTGAGTAAATATGAAAAAAAAATCTCTGTAATTATATGACTGCTATCACATCAACTCACATGTCATGGGGCAACGTTTCAACATCCCTGGATGCCACTAACTTCATATGTAAACCTTTGGAATATGTTTTCTTTTTCATACTGATTTCTGCACAGAAATCTTCCGACAAAATTTAATTTTCAAATTCGGGAGAGAAATATGGAAATGAGCCCAGATTTCTACATTGAATTCTCTGTCAAATATTTGCAACTTTAAGATGAGATTTTTTTAAAATCAAGTTGAGTAAAATTTCCCATTAAAATCAATTCTTGCAGTTGCAGCTTTTTCTCTTCGCACATGGTGAAATCTGGGTCTACACAAGGCTTTTTGGTGGATAAATCTGACCCATCTGCTTTAAAAATCTCATCCACTTTGCTGTTATTGTGCTACGCTGCAGAGCTTTCAACAAAAAAATTTTGGACGGAAAATCTGCCGCATATTGACCATGTGTGAATATGACTTTACCCTAAAAATACATTTTCTTCAAAAAATGTATTGCCCGTTAAGATGGTCATTAACTCTTTGGCCATATTTTGAATGTACTAAAATGTATTTATCTAGCTGGAACTTTCAGTTAATGCAAAATTATTTCACTAGATCAAAAATTTTACCAAAATTTCGACTGCTTTACAAGTATTGTATTTATATTAGGACATCAACTATTTGCGCGCATCTGTCCACCTGACATCTCTTCTTGTCTCCACATAGTGACACATTCAGGTTCTAATACATCTTAAAGTGAATCAGACACTTGTCATAAATGTAAATATTTTTACCTGGTGTAAATGCCGCTGTTCTCCTGAATCCGGCGATGTTTTTCTTTTGTTCCTGCTCCTCTCCATTCCCAATATATGGCCTCCTCTTCCCTGTATATAAATCAATTTTTTTTCTCCAATTGGGCGTGGTCTCAAGTTTTTCCTGTGAGTGTCTTCATAAGGATCGCACCCACTTGGCTAGCAAGACTAAGTTTAGATACAAGGAAGAGTTCGCCATATCTCAGGAAACGAGAGGCGCAGGAATGAAAGGAAAACATCGCCGGATTCAGGAGAACAGCGGCATTTACACCAGGTAAAAATATTACATATTTATGCCTTATGACGGTTCCTTTTTTAAACAGTTAAAGGTTATTTCGGCTATTATCGCCTCTATTTAAACCTGCCTTAAACTGCCAAAGCAATAGGAAGGGGGTTTCTTGGGTCACCAGTTGAAACTGCATGGCAAGAAGAATGCATTGCAAAACTGTGGCAGTTGGCTGTAAAAACTTCATACTGCAAGTTAACACTTTGGGGCCGATTCATCAAGACTGGCATAGCGCACACTCACGCTACCTCTGTCTTGCTGGAGATTGAGGCACCAAATTCATTCAGAGGCGCACACCACTTAATGAATTCAGTGGAACCTCGACATGTCGTGCGCCACACCAGAAATATTACTCCAGTCGGAGATTGGAGTAGCATTTCTTGCGTACAAAAATCTGCCATTTTTGATCAATTGAACTTGCTTGTGTTTTTCCACACCTCGTCCCGCTCCTTTCCAGCTCCGCAAATTTTGGCAGAGCTGAGTCAAACTGGTGTGAAAACGCCAAAACCGTTTTGTACCAAAATTTTGTGACTTTTCAAAGCTTTTATATCACTTTTCTGGTATGAAAGCTTTGATGAATTGGCCTCTACGTATGCAGAATCCCTGGGGTATCTGTTGTTTGCCATTTTGGATTTGACCCTGACTTTTTCCTGACTTTAGATTGCTCCATCTCATGGGAACCAAATCAAATATACAACAATATTTTTTTTATTCCAGCCTCTTCTCTGCAGGCACCTCCCTATACTGCTTTGCTTCTACACCCATTGTCATTCTCAGTGCCCCATAAACAGTAACAGCGGCCCCTTTTGTGCTAGAGCTCTCACATAGTGATAATTCCCCCATTTTGGCCACTACAAAGCAATAATGCATCCTTTGCGTCACACAATATTAGCGCCTTGAATTGACCCTAGTAGAGAAAAATTACCCCTTCTCTTCTCCGAAAAAGTAATTGTGCCCTTTGTGCCCATCAGAAAGAACTAATGCCCCCCCATTGTGACCTACATTAATGGCACACCATCTTTTTGCCCTCCACAGCAGTGATCCCTCTTCGTAATAATAGTAATTTCTTCTTGTGCCTCCCACAAGGCAATAATGCCCAAAAAAGCAATTATACCTCCCTTGATCCCCCAAATTAATTATACCTCTGTGCACCCCCTTGTAATAATATCCCTGACTGTGCCCATACACAGTAATGATTTTCTCAACTCACACTTCTTTGTGTCCCCCACAAAAATATTATCCATACTTGCCAACGGTAGAGATTTTGTAAGGATCATCCTTCTATTGGAGCAGAAAAGGGGCGAGTCTTAGTTAAACCCTGCCCAAATCCTGCTATTGGAGCAGAAATGGGGCGAGTCTTATGTAAACCCTGCCCAAATCCTGCTATTGGAGCAGAAAAGGGGCGAGTCTTATGTAAACCCTGCCCAAATCCTGCTATTGGAGCAGAAAAGGGGCGAGTCTTATGTAAACCCTGCCCAAATCCTGCCATTGGAGCAGAAAAGGGGCGAGTCTTATGTAAACCCTGCCCAAATCCTGCTATTGGAGCAGAAAAGGGGCGAGTCTTATGTAAACCCTGCCCAAATCCTGCCATTGGAGCAGAAAAGGGGCGAGTCTTATGTAAACCCTGCCCAAAAGTGGTAATTTTGGAGGCATGCCAAGTGATTTTGGGTATGGGGCCTAAATGTACTGAATTTAGACTTTCAAAAATTGGTAAGTATGCAAATCTTAAGAAACAATATTAGATCCAGCTCACCATAAGGGACATCTTGGGGGTGTTCGGAGCTTGGAGACACTGTGTCGAGGCTTGGAACAATCGTAAAGTGAAGATATTCCAGCTCAACGATCCGTGCATAGGCTTTTATTCACACCACGTGCATAACAATTGTACAGCTAAAAGAACTGAGACATGTTTTGGGTGATGACTAAGGGCGATCTGTCACCCGAAACGTGTTGATGTCTCATTTCTTTTATCTGTAGTGCCGATCTTGTCCTGTGTTATGCACGGTCACGGAACGACCAGGAGATGGTACGGCACAACACCGGATGCAATGGGAATATATAGGGGAAAGGAGGGCCCTAACGGTAAGGAACGAGGAAAGGGACACCTCCTGACGCCAACCTGTGTCTGTCCCTAAGCTCCCCTATCGATCCTAGATGGGTCCTTCCCCCCGTGCGCGATCACGTGCCTAAACCCTCGGTGGCCCAGGACTTAACCTGGCTAGTGTGCAGGCCAGCGAGACACCAGTCTCACCACTACAATAGGATAACACGAGGAACGTAAGACAAACAATGGGAAGATAACAACACAAAGTACACTTAGCAGGGAGCCAACGACTCCTTACTCCGCCATCGTATTCAACCAAATACACATTTTCAGGGCTAAGATTCAGTTGAATTGATGGTTTCCGAGAGCAATAGTCTAAAACTCCAGGGCGTGCGCCCAAAATGTCCCCCCGCTTGGGAAAAAAAACACCGTTCTACAGAAGACAAATGATAGGCTCAACATGGTTGGTTGAGGTGGAAATCCCCTCTAAGGGAAACTACTCAGGTCTGATTTCTGTCCATCCAGAGATGAAGAAGCGAGTGTATGAAGAATTCTCCGAAGAGGTAAAAAGAGACGTATCTAGAAATCAAACTGCCTGGATACTGAGATTTGGATTGTTAAGCATCTTTCCCTTTCCGAGATGCTTCACATTAAATTTTCATTGTATGCAGATGAAGTCTTCTCTGGCAGACACCGCTCTCTAGTATGTAAAATTCTCATTCCCCTCTTCAGCTTTTTTTTTTTTTTTTTTTTAATCCTTTCTTGATTTTTATTCACTTTTTCACCGACTGCGGAGACTTTGATGCTCACGACGGCGTAAAATGTCTATTAACCGAGCGCACTTTGTAAAGAAAATAGGAGGGAGGGCATCTTCGTGTAATATTCATGTTGCCTTTTGGCAGCGGGAAATTATCTTGGGAACCGAAGAGCAAAGCGTGACATCCCGACAAAGATTGCTGTATTATCGGAAAACCTGCATTATTACTGTAAAATATCCTGCCGGCTGGGGATAGTGCCGCTCTCGGAGGCCTCCTATAAGAATACTAGGATGCAATATCCATAAAACGATAATGCTTTCGCCAAATTGCCTTATTTTTCAGTATAAGGTTACGCCGTCCTTCATCATTTTTTATCCGCCTTAAATGATTGAAATGGGAAGAATGGACAAGATTTGGCAATTTAGTTAGCGAGCGGAAACCATGTTTACGACTGCGCTGGGGTAACGCATAAGAACCCATCGCTCAGCAGCTTTTCTAGAAGAATTGTATCAATGTCGTTCTACTAAGCGTGAAGGTAAATATATCAGACTTAAAAGGGTTTTTCCCGTCTTCATAAATCGGATAGTTCTTGTAAATACAAGCACTTTTGCAATTTACTGCTTATTAAAATTTTCAGCCGTTCTTGAGATATTAACACTTTTCTTCTGTTTACATCTTGTTGCTTTGGAAACCGACCACCAATGGTTAAACACCAGAACATGCTCTGTGCTTACAAGTTCTTTTCTATCGAGCTTGTAAGCACACTGTTTTGAAGCTGTTCCGGATTTCCGGAGAGCGCTGTTACTTCCTAAGCGCAGTGTTTACAAGATAGACGGCAGCCGGTGGTCGGTCTCCTGGGCAACGAGATGTAAACAAGCGAAAATAAAAGTGTTAATATCTCAAGAACGGCTGACAATTTTAATAAGCAGTAAATTGCAAAAGTGCTTGTGCTTACAAGCACTATCTGATTGTGTTCCTCTATAAAGATAGGAGAATAACCCTTTTAAGTGAAGTTTTTTTTTTCTTATTACAAACTGGGGCACAAAAATAAATATTTTTTTCTTGTTGAAACAATCCTCATGCTGGTGATCAAAGACGACCACGTACACAGATGGGTACACATTTATTTTTTTGCCATTGATCATGGAGTTGCTGTATTACGCCACTTCAACACCAATCCATGGTTACCGCTTTCTTCTGGAACGGTAAGGTCCAGAAAACGACCAGCAGCACAGTCGTGTGATTACGTGGATGATCGTGTGTGTACATTGGCCTCCATTATCACAATACCCCATGTTGGGCTCATACACAACATTACTGCCCCCCGTAGAGAACCATCAGGGAAGGAGACGATGGCCGTCATTGATTTATTGTGCAGCTCTGATGGGCTACTATGGGCAACACAAAGTTTCACTGTTAGCCAGTTTTGATGAATGAGGCCGATAAGCTTCATCCTCTACATCCCCACAAGAGCTGATTTTCGTGGCCTATCCTTCTTTTTTTCCTTTAAGACTTCCCTTAGAGGGGTTGTCTGGCTTTAAAAAAAACTAATTTTCAAGTACAATAAGTTATTCTGAAAAGACTTATAAAAGTGTCTCTGTTTTTGGAGGACTCAGTCATCCTATTCATTTTAATGGGCTCCTTGTAATAACTCATTTCACCTGTGGTGATGCTGCAGACAAATTGAGCACTTGCTAGCAGCTTCCTCTGCAGATTACAGCTGATCACTGATTGCAGATCCCAGCAGAACTTTTTGGTGGTTGTATCATTCCTCTATAATAAGGCAGACGACCCTATTAGCAGAATTATCAACATGTAAAAGTGATAAATCCAATGTATGTGATACTATTAGTCATATGACCCCATAATTAAACATATGGGGGGGGGGGCTTTACACCACTTTAATGGTGTAGAAAAGTCACAAATGATTGGTAACTTTTTATACCTGTCAAAAAAGTGGTGAGGAAAAGTGGGAAGAGTTTACTTGGAGGGAGCGAGGCCTCCTCTGATATTAGTTAGGACAGGAAATAAATGAGCCAAACTTATTAAGAAGAGTGCACTATGTGATCATCTTTATACTAAAGTCAGCACAGCGCCACCACAGGGAGAATAAGGTATTACACTGCTCCCATTGAAATCAATAGACTGTCTGCGTCCATGCAAGGTCCTCCAGAGCAAGAAATACTTTATGTAGCCGCTCCCCTCTTTGGCTTGTAGAATTTGGACCTGAATGAGGGACCTTCCCTTAATATCTCAGAAGAGAATATTTGTCAACGGCTTTCAAAAGTAGACAATTCCTTTAAATTATTTGACAAATTGAATAAAAAGTTCAAAAACTTTTCCTTTACATTGTACAGACACACTGAGGATTCAATTTTGGGAAATGCCTCTGAAGTTACTCCTTATGCAGTCATTTAAAGGGAATCTTTCAGCAGGTTTTTGCTATATAATCTGAGGAGGGGCTGAGACACTGATTCCAGACATGTGTCACTTATTAGGCTATGTGCTGTTGTTTACTTACAATGAAGGTTTTATAACCAAGACATTATCATTGCCTGGACTAGCTGCCTCGTCCCAAGTCGTCCGATCACGCCCCCTCCTGTGATTAGCAGCTTACTGTCAATAGACAAGGTGCATAGAGAGCCTGGTGTTGGCTGGGTTATCAGCTCTGCTGTATTCTACATCTAAGAGCTCTGATTGTGTTAGAACTGCTGTAACCAGTAAACTAAGTGACACATTGCTGGAATCAGGGTTTCTGCCCCTACATCATGCTACTGCTCTCAGATGAGGTAGCAAAAACCTGGTGACAGATTCCCTTTAAAGAGTAACCATCATTTTAATTTTTATTTCCTATATCAATACTACACATAAAAATATTAAATTTTGTAACATATCTTATCAGAGAAATCTGCTTCTTTCTCCTCCTGAACTGATCTTTCACTCTCAATTCATGAGTAAAAATTGGAAAATCTGTATTCAGTAAAGACAGATCTTCTAATTACTGAGATAGGAGATGACAGTTAGTGCTCATAAAGTTCTTTGAAGAAGGAGGAGCTAGAGGCAGAACAGACATTCTCCTGAAATGACAGTTACAGTTGTACATAGAACTTTATGAGCACCAACCGTCATCTCCTATATCAGTAATGGGGAAATCTGTATTCTCTTTAAATTAAGAATTTTGAGACTGAATGAAGTGGATCTATCTGATAAGATATATTACAAAGTTGCTTACTTTCATGTGTCCTATTGATTTATGAAAACACAATTAAAACGATGGTTATTCTTTAAATTGAGATTACAAAAAGACCCCCTCCTGCCAATGTCAGTTTTCCTTTAAATGACTGCAAACATTACAAAGAGTGCCATCACTCCCGGGTGTCCCTTCGCGCCTCTCCATCAACTGCACTCAATAGCCGACAATAAGACAATAGGGTGCAGAGGAATGGATGCAAAACAAATGCTCTGCTAATAGCTGCCGCTCGGCTCCTATTACTGTGGAAGTTCAATACTCTTTCCTGGCATCTGGCCGAGAAAGGCACATAAGGATACTGTCAAGACATGAAGTTCAGTAGCGGACCTGAGATAAATCAGAGATGTAGCAAGACTTTTTTTTAACCTGGGGCAAAGTATCGAAATAGGAATTACCAAGGCAGAGTGGCTCGTTGGTGGCTTCCCCATGACATGGAGCATTCAAGGTACATGATGCCCCATCAACCTACCCCTCAAGCTATGCTCCTTTCCACTCATATAAGTTGACATTAAAGGAAGAATGGGTTAAAATAATACAAGAAGTCAGTGATTGACTACAGAAGTCATAAGTCATTGCAGCAGCAGAAACTACAAAGACCGACGGAGAACAGGGAAGACTCGGAACATAGGTAATGAAAATATGACTTACTTGTTTTATTTTTACCTGGCTGGAAAACCCCTTTATATACAGCCTAAAATAAATGGACCATCCAAAATGGTGAGTGCCATTCTGTGATGGGGTTCTTCTAAGCACTGGTAAAGTGATTGACCCCAAAATCAATTGCAAATAGGGTTGTAATTGGTTGGAATTTTAGGATCCTCTTGTACTTTGATGGGCCAGCCAAAATCACGGGTCATAGGTCTTGTAGTGGAACTCTTTAGTCAACCCATAGCTCATCATATTATATTATTATTTATTAGCGGCCTTTAGCACAATCTCGAGAAATGGCTACTTGATGGATGAACGCTCTTGTAGGAAGATCGAGTCTGTGCAAGCCTAGATAGGTACACCAGGGTCTTCTCCATCGCTAGCTTGATTGTATCAAGTCATTGGGTTTCTGGTCTTCCTCTTCGCCTTGTTCCTTCTATTATTTCGACCATGATGTCGCATCATATTATAGGTCTACATAATCCAGTGTCAGACTGAGCTTTCTTGGACCCACCAGAGAGAATGTTTTTGAGGACCCATCTCCATTTATACACTAATGGAAAGTGATTGCTCCAAAGTCACCTCCAAATAGGAGATGTCTTCTGCTCAACTTTGAGGTCCATTATTATATGAGAGCTTGGGTCAACCAGGAGAAAGCACGGGTAGTTTTGTGGGTCAACCCAACCCTATCCAACACCCAAAGAATTTTAACAACCGAGGTCTATTGGTGTAACTAGTCATTGTAGTCATACTGGAGCTCCAAATATGAACATTGAGGATACACCGCAGCCATTGCAATCAGGTCTCCAGAGGTTCCTATAATTTGATCTTGATGAATCATCCTTCTAGACCTTTGAACTATTGTCCTACAAGTGTTCTGAAAATTTCCTACCTGCCAAGTTCACTATAGTAGAGCACGACACGTTAAAAACAAAATTGCCAAGAAAAATCAATTTTCCACGGTTGTAATGTACTAGTTCATAATGTCCATCTCCACCTCTCTCCGAAGAGAGAACACTGTGTGAGAAGGTTCAGCAAAGCCTCCGACTCCACCAAGTCCAAGAATTTCTTAATGGTTGAACCATATGGGTATAAAAAGAAAAACTTAACAACAAACTCTAAGTCACTCTTTAAAATCTTGAAAAAAATAAGTTAAATCAACTCATTGGCCTGATGGTGATACCTCACCTTGTAGCAGATTATTATTCTTATTATTATTTACTATTATAGTGCCATTTATTTCATGATGCTTTACATGTGAAAAGGGGGGTATACATGCAAAAAGAATTACAATAATCTTTAACGAAATGTGATGGCGACTGGTACAGGAGGACCCTGCCCACGAGGGCTCACAGTCTACAACGGATGGGTGAGGATATAATAGGTGGGGGTAGAGCTGGTCGTGCAGCGGTATGGTGGAGCGATGGTTACTGCAGGTTGTAGGCTTGTCGGAAGAGGTGGGTCTTCAGGTTCCTTTTGAAGGTTTCCACGGTAGGCGAGAGTCTGATGTGTTGGGGTAGAGAATTCCAGAGTAGGGGGGATGCACGGGAGAAATCTTGTATGCGATTGTGGGAAGAGGAGATAAGAGGGGAGTAGAGAAGGAGATCTTGTGAGGATCGGAGGTTGCGTGCAGGTATGTACCGGGAGACTAGGCCACAGATATATGGAGGAGACAGGTTGTGGATGGCTTTGTATGCCGTGGTTAGGGTTTTAAACTGGAGCCTCTGGGCAATGGAGAGCCAGTGAAGGGATTGACAGAGAGGAGAGGCCAGGGAATAGAGAGGGGACAGGTGGATTAGTCGGGCAGCAGATTTTAGGATAGTTTGGAGTGGTGCGAGAGTGTTGGAAGGGAGGCCACAGAGCAGGAGGTTGCAGTAGTCAAGGCGGGGGATGATGAGGGCGTGCACTAGTGTTTTTGCAGATTCATGGTTGAGGAATGTGCGGATCTGGGAAATATTTTTGAGTTGGAGTCAGCAGGAAGTGGAAAGGGCTTGAATATGTGGCTTGAAGGAGAGATCAGTGTCCAGGGTTAACCCAAGGCAGCGAGCTTGCAGGACTAGAGAGAGTGAACAGCCATTGACGTTGATAGATAGGTCAGATGGGGGGATGAATGGGAAGGTGGAAAGATGATCAATTCTGTTTTATCCATGTTAAGTTTTAGAAATCTGGCAGAGAAAAAGGGTGAAATAGCGGACAGACATTATGGGATTTTGGTTAGTAGGGAGGAGATATCAGGTCCAGAGAGGTAGATCTGTGTGTCATCAGCATAGAGGTGATACTGAAAGCCTTGAGACTCTATGAGCTGTCCCAGGCCAAAGGTGTACATGGAGAAGACAGGGGTCCTAGAAATGAACCTTGGGGGACCCCAACAGATAGGGGGCGAGATGAGGAGGTGTTGTGTGAGTAGGAGACTAGTGTTGAACGAGCATGCTCGACACTGCTCGGTACTCGCCCGAGCATCTCACTACTCGGGATGTTCGGCAAGCACCTAGCATTTCCTGGTTACTCGGGCGGGAGCTCGGGTCTCCGCCCTGCATGTTTGGCGTTCTTTACAGAGCCAATGAACATGCAGGGATTGCCAGCCAGTCACTGTAATGCCGCAGCCATGTTGGTTGTGGGCATTACAGTGATTGGCTGGCCGCACAGCGTCACCTCGAGTATTTAAAACCGGGCGCCGCCATCTTGGACACAGTCGCTCCGGATCAGACAGTGTAGGGAGAGTGCTGCTGACCTAGGGAGAGATTTATACTGCGAAATAGGTAGTGTAGGGTCTCTAAAGCCTGCAAAATCAAACAAGCAGTCCTTCTGAGGATTAATATCCATCCCAGATATCAGGCAGGCTGTATAGGAGACGCAGTGGTTATACCAACAAACACTGCATTACAGTCCTGTGTGCTGCTGCTGCTCAAATTGCTAGACTTAGCCCCAGGTCTCAGGGGCCAGGAAAAATCTTTTTTTTTTTATCTAAATCCTCTTTTACCTTATACACAAGTCTTTATCCTGGAAAGGATGTTCCTTAACATATTTCACAGGAAAACAGTTTCAGTTTCGTTTTTGAACGTTTTATTGTGAGCCCGTAAAAGTGGCTTAATACTTCTGACCATGTTGTTGACAGCAGTGACCTGGGGGTCAGAAATTCTTCCTGGGGCGATCCCCATGCTGTCCCCATGTCATTTAAGCACTGTCACTATCGTTTTGGACTCTTTTTAGGCTTTCTACAGACTGCCGGGTGTGTTGCCGCAAAAATGTTCGGGTCTCCCATAGACTATTTTAATGGAATAATAAATTTATGGCTTTTTAACAAGAAAACCAGTGAGTGCTACCTTTTTTTCTTTTTTCATTGCTTTGGACTCTCCCATAGACTAACATTGGGCTCGTTGCTCGGGTCGAGCACCCGAGTATCACGGTGAGCTCGGCCCGAGCTTCGAGCACCCGAGCATTTTAGTGTTCGCTCAACACTATAGGAGACACTGAATGTCCTGTCTGTTAAGTATGAAGAGATCCAAGACAGGGCCAAGTCTGTGATGCTGAGAGATGAGAGAGTCTGAAGTAAGAGGGAAAGGTCCACTGTGTCAAAGGCAGATGACAGGTCCAGGAGGAAGAGGACAGAGTTGTGTCGCTTGGATTTGGCGGTTAGTAGGTCGTTGGTGACTTTAGTCAGGGCAGTCTCAGTAGAATCGTGCAGCCGGAAGCCAGATTGGAGGCAGTCAAAGAGAGAGCAAGAAGAGAGGTGGGAGGACAGTTTAAAGTGGACATGTTGTTCCAGTAGTTTTGAGGCATAGGGGAGAAGTGATATGGGGCGGTAGCTTGTCAGAGAGGATGGGTCAAGGGAGGGCTTGTTGAGGATGGGTGTAATCAAGGCATGTTTGAAGCATGAGGGGAAGACATCAGTTGTTAGTGACAGGTTGAAGAGGTGGGATAGGGTTGGGATGAAGATCTGGTAAGGCTGGGGATTAGGTGGGATGGGATTGGATCAAGTTCACAGGTGGTGATGTGTGATTTGGAGAGTAAAGAGGAAAGTTGATCTTCTGTAATGGTGGAGAAGCTGGTTTTGGAGGAGGAGGATTGAGAAAGTGTGAGGGTGTGCTGGGGGACTTTAGGCAAAAGCTTTGTCTGATGGTGTCAAACTTTTGCTTGAAGATTGAGGTAAAGTCTTCGGCTGAGATGAGAGGAGAGGGAGGAGGCACTGGGGGGCGGAGGAGAGAACTGAAAGTGTTAAATAGCTATTTAGGGTTGTGAGACAGGGAGGATATGAGAGATGAGAAGTATGTTTGTTTTGCTGGATTTGAAGGTGGTGAGGGACTGTTTGAAAGCGATGAAGTGCTCATTGGAGTGGGACCTTTTCCATGTACGCTCAGCAACCCTGGAGGCCCATCGCAGTTCTTTGGTTAGGCTGGTGTACCAGAGTTGCCTGTTGATTGTGCAAGCTTTGGTATGTATGAGGGAGGCGACCGAATTGAGAGCTGCAGCTGTTGTAGTGTTATATAAAGTGGCAGCAACATCTGTGTCATGTAAGGAACTGATGTGTATAAGAGGGAGGAGGTATTCACAGAGTGAGTGTAGGTCAAGGTGTTTAAGATTTCTGCGAGGGTATGCAAGTTTGTGGCGTGGGGATTGTTGCCCTGGAGAGGAGAGGGTAGAGAATGTAAGTAGGTTGGGGTCAGAAAGAGAGAGTGGTGAGTTACAGAGGTTAGACAAGGAACAGAGGCGGGTGAAGATAAGGTCCAGAGTGTGGCCGTCTTTGTGAGTGGCTGCAGAAGACCATTGGGTAAGGCCGAAGGAGGAAGTGAGGGATAGAAGCTTAGAGGCAGCTGAGAGGGAAGTGTCAATGGGGATGTTGAAGTCACCTATGATGTTAGTGGGGATGTCAGCGGAAAGGAAATGAAGTAGCCAAGTGGTCTAAGAAAGTGGTGGTTGGTCCTGGGGGACAGTAAATGACAGCCAGTTGGAGGTTGGAGGGGGAGTAGATGCGCACACAGTGCACCTCAAAAGAGGGGAGAGTAATAGAGGGTGGCAGTGGGATTTGTGTGAAGTAGCAGTTACCTGGCAGGAGAAAACCTACTCCTCCACCATGCTTGCCAATGGAGCAGGGGATGTGGGAAAGGTAGAATCCACTGTAAGAAAATGCAGCTGAAGAGGCCGTGTCAGAGGGGTGAGCCAGGTTTCGGTGATGCCGAGGAAGGAAAGTTTGTTAGTGATGAAGAGATCGTGGATATGGGAAAGTTTGTTGCAGACGAAGCGCACGTTCCATAGAGCTTCTGTTAGTGGGACTGGGGAAGCGGGGGGTGGGCGGATGTGTATGAGGTTAGAAGGGTTGTGAGAGTTTGTGATAGATCGTGGGTAGGAGGTGGAAATGACTGTGGGGATGTGGTGAGGAGGGCCAGGATTTGGGGAGATATCGCAAGCAGTGAGGAGGAGCAGACAAAGTGTTAGTAGGTGGGAGCAGGAGAGGGCATGATGTGGCTGTCTGTGCTTAGAGATACAGGATTGAACGTTGAGGAATAGTTCTGAGGAGGAGGTGAGTTGAATGGGGACGATTGAGGGAGAGATGAAGAGTTCATTGCTAGGTGTAGGGATCAGGGGTGGTTGTAATAAGTGAAGGATTATGGGGGTGAGAGTGAAAGCAAACACAAACATTGTTTACAGTGTTTACAGTGTCCAAGTATCCAGTTACCTTCAGTACCTTTCAGGTTCAATTCAGGTATAATTCATATTTCTCACACTTAAGCAATATATGACGTGCCCCCTGGGCCGTGGGGTACTCGGTAGCCGGGCCAGTTGATGCTGGGGGATATCACGGTGGCAGTGACCCGGTCTGTGACCCAGGGCGGTCAATTAAAGGGGAATAAAGTAAAAGGAATAAAGTTTTTAGAGATAATGTTCGTGATGCCACCTGTGGTCTGCGGCTAAATGGGGCCGCCGCTGGGGTGCAGATCCTCTGGAGCTCATGGTGATGCAGCAGAGTTGGTACAGCTCTCCACAGGCAGAGCTTAGCTCCAGGGCAGTGTATGATGATGTTATGAGGTAGATGTTACTGGTGCTGTGTAGTGCAGGGCTGGTGATGGCGCAGCAATAATTCCAGGACACAGTGGGGTGCAGTCTTCAGATTTTACTCACAGTTGTTCAAGACTCCAGGTTACCAAGGCCAGTGTGTAAACTTCCACGTCGTCCGGCATTCACCAAGGAAGGGGTTCAGCAGCTCTCAGGTATTTCAAGAGTACTTAAACGGGACCCCGTTCTATGTGCCTTCCTCGGTTGTCTTCCTGTGCTGGCTCTCACCCTCCTGCCCTGCGCCTCACAATCAGTGTCCCAAGCCAACAGCCTTGGATCTTGTCAGGCGACGTACAGTCCCATGAATCCTATGCGGCCACCTTTTCGGCGATATAATTGTGGTAGTGGGCAGCTGCACCTTGAAAGTACAGTAGCCTCCGGTTATCTAGCTGAGCCTTGTAGTTCTCTGCTAGTTAGGGGCCGGTGCCCTCTGCAGCCTGATCCCTCCACTCCGTGTAGATTCGGGCGCATGGGTGGCTTCCTGCACTTCCCGTGCCCCTGGGATCCTCTGTTTCTCTTGGAGCCTTTCTTGTGCTCCCGTCCTCTCTCAGTCTGTCCTCCTGGGCCTCTCAGACTAGGCCCGCTCCTTCCTCCTCTCCTCCTGAGCAGAGCTCCTACAGAGCTCCTGCTCCCAACTCTCTCTCTCTCTTCTGTCTCTCTCCTCAGACTGACCTGACTCCTTCAAGATGGTCCCTTCTTATACTCCTACTGAAGGTTCTCCCCTGAACTACTTCCTCCACCCACACCCACTACATGGTTCCCCCTCTCTTGGTTCCCCCCCCTTCCAACCAGGGACAGGGCTCAGCATTCTACACGTGTATCTTACCCCGCCTGCTGGTCTGGAATGGTGTAGTGTTGGATGTAGGTGGGTGGGTCCCGGGCAGTACTCCCTCCTTACCTGAGAGTGGGATACCAGACCTCTGGGTGAGATGCAGTACCTCTGTGGCGACTGAACCCGCAGGGGCGCCACAAATACACTGCAGACACGTTAAGAGGAGACTTTGTGCAGCAGGCCTTCATGGTAAAATAGCTGCTAGGAAACCACTGCTAAGGACAGGCGACAAGCAGAAGAGACTTGTTTGGGCTAAAGAACACAAGGAATGGACATTAGACCAGTGGAAATCTGTGTTTCGGTCTGATGAGTCCAAATTTGAGATCTTTGGTTCCAACCACTGTGTCATTGTGCGACGCAGAAAAGGTGAACGGATGAACTCTACATGCCTGGTTCCCACCGTGAAGCAAGGAGGAGGAGGTGTGATGGTGTGGGGGTGCTTTGCTGGTGACACTGTTGGGGATTTATTCAAAATTGGAGGCATACTGAACCAGCATGGCTACCACAGCATCTTGCAGCGGCATGCTATTCCATCCGGTTTGCGTTTAGTTGGACCATCATTTATTTTTCAACAGGACAATGACCCCAAACACACCTCCAGGCTGTGTAAGGGCTATTTGACCAAGAAGGAGAGTGATTGGGTGCTACGCCAGATGACCTGGCCTCCACAGTCACCAGACCTGAACCCAATCGAGATTGTTTGGGGTGAGCTGGACCGCAGAGTGAAGGCAAAAGGGCCAACAAGTGCTAAGCATCTCTGGGAACTCCTTCAAGATTGTTGGAAGACCATTTCCGGTGACTGCCTCTTGAAGCTCATCAAAAGAATGCCAAGAGTGTGCAAAGCAGTCATCAAAGCAAAAGGTGGCTACTTTGAAGAACCTAGAATATAAGACATATTTTCAGTTGTTTCACACTTTTTTGTTAAGTATATAATTCCACATGTGGTAATTCATAGTTTTGATGCCTTCAGTGTGAATGTACAATTTTCATAGTCATGAAAATGCAGAAAAATCTTTAAATGAGGTGTGTCCAAACTTTTGGTCTGTACTGTACTTACTCTGAAAATCTGTCAGAACAGCTGTATAATCCTGATTCTAAAATGAACATTTTATGAGCCTAGCTATAGAGTAAGCAAGTACATGATTCCCTAGTGTTTGCAGTGCTCGCGCAGCCTGACAGCTTGTACTGAGCAGTGGGAGATCTCAGCAGCAGGGAAAAGGGACACCAAGGAGCTGTCAGTCAGATTAAATGGGTGAAGATTCAACAGAAGGAAAGAAGGACACTGAGGAGCTGTCAATCAGACTAGGTGGGAAGAGATTAAGCAGCAAGGAGGAGGGACACTGAAGAGTTATCAATCAGGCTAGGTGGGCAGCCATTCAGCAGCACGAAGGAGGGCTCTGAGGAGCTGTCAATCAGGCTAGATGGGCAGACTTTCAGCAGCATGGAGGAGGGGCACTGAGGAGCTGTCTATCAGGCTAAGTGGGCGGTGATTCAGCAGCAGGGAGGAGGGACACTGAGGAACTCTCAATCAGGCTAAGTGGGCGGTGATTCAGCAGCATGGAGGAGGGACACTGAGAAGCTCTCAATCAGGCTAGATGGGCGGTGATTAAGCAGCAGGGATGAGGGACACTGAGGAGCTCTCAATGGGGCTATCAATCAGGGTAGGTGGGCAGTGATTCAGCAGCAAGGAGGAGGGACACTGAGGAGCTCTCAATCAGGCTAGGTGGGTGGTGATTCAGAAGCAGAGAGGAGGGACACTGAGGAGCTCTCAATTAGGCTAAGGCTGAAATTCAGCAGCAGAAAGGAAGGACACTGAGATGCTGTCAAACAGTCTAGTTGCATATAGTTTGAGTTTAGGCTTTCAAAAGGGTTTAGACAACTATTTTCACATGAATTTCCACAGTAAGCACATCTGTCTGAGGAGCTGTCAATCAGACTAGGTGGGAAGAGATTAAGCAACAAGGAGGAGGGACATTGAAGAGCTGTCAATCAGGCTAGGTAGGCAGACATTCAGCAGCATTGAAGAGGAGCACTGAGGAGCTATCAATCAGGCTAGGTAGGCAGACATTCAGCAGCATTGAAGAGGAGCACTGAGGAGCTATCAATCAGGCTAGGTGGGTGGTAATTCAGAAACAGGGAGGAGGGACACTGAGGAGCTGTCAATTAGGCTAGGTGGGTGGTGATTCAGCAGCAGGGAGGAGGGACACTGAGGAGCTGTCAATCAGGCTAGGTGGGCGGTAATTCAGAAGCAGGGAGGAGGGACACTGAGGAGCTATCAATCAGGCTAGGTGGGCAATGATTTAGAACCAGGGAAGTGGGACACTGAGGAGCTGTCAATTAGGCTAGGGCTGAAATTCAGAATTCAGCAGCAGAGAGGAAGGACACTGAGACACTGTCAAACAGTCTAGGCGAATATAGTTCGAGTTTAGGCTTTCAAAAGGGTTTAGACAAGTATTTTCACATAAATTTCCACAGTAAGCACACCTGTCTCTTCAGGTCTAAGAGATCTATATAAGAATGTATGCAGTTTTATGGTGAAACCTCATGATAGATTTTCATTGAGGACTTTCTGATTTGGCTTCCCCGATCGCGCCTGACTTGTTACTTTGTAGCAGCCGACCTGGTCAAGGACTTCATGCTTTAGGCCGTGGCAGGCATCTGTCCACTTCTGAAGTCCTACAAAGTATAACTTTAGTTAGTGTACGTTGGCTCTTTGGTTGAACTGATCCAGGACCTCGGCCGAACACAGCAGTCGGCCTGAACTATAATCAGATGATACATTCAGTAAGCGTGGTTTATTATAACCCGAGCTTATCATCGGACGAATTGTTACAAATCTCACATCTGTCATTGAGGAAATTGACTCATATAAAGGAAACATTATCTGGAATCCTCCATTCACTTTCACCCCCCCTTATGTATAAAATTTGCACCAAGGCTAACAATCACGTGAGCCATTGGTGGAGCCCATAACTGTCGCCTCAGCAAACACACATGAATCTAGATAAGTCACACTCCACATTACTTTTACTTTCTAACTACAATGAAATGAAAGGCTCCGAACATAGAGAGGATATTACTCATCACATCGGCAAATACATTAAGTAAACTGAATCCTCAAGTGGGGATGTAAATAAACCAAAGTATTGCTCCATATTTGCTGGTTTACGACATTTCTCTTGTCTGTGCAAGTCATTATATCCAGAAATATGTACACAGCACTAAAGCTATTAGATGATGCCCATCATTTCATTTTAGGTCTTAATTCTGTACTGGTTAATTTTTTGATATATCTGTATATGAGCATTGTATTTCAGAGAGAGAGCTGTAAATTATCTGTATAGTTATAAAGGTAAATGATAAAATTTTGGGATGCCGGCAGTCACCACTAGAGGGAGCTCACTGAAGACAGATATATTATTAGCTTTGCTGATGGCTGTATTAATCTGTTCTCAGTAAGCTCCCCCTAGTGGTAGGAGCAGAGAGCAAGAATTTTATCATTTACTTCTATGACTTTGAGTAACTATGCAGGGAATTTGGAAGCTCTGTAATCTATGGATACTATAAGTCCTTTATTTTATTATAGATCATTATATAGATATGGATGAAGATGCATTTTAAATTCAGACCATGACCACAGTTATCCATGTAATCTATGAATTTTAGCACTAGGTGTTAAAGGGGTTGTCCGGGTCTTAAACATTGATGGCCTATCCTTAGGACAAGTCATCAATATCTGATTGGTGGAAGGACAACACCTGACAACCCTGCCAATTAGCTGTCCCCGTGTCGGTGGTGGCCAGAACCACTCAGTTGTGGAGCTCCACAGCTCTGTTGACTGTACAGTGGCCAAGGACAGGTACTGCACATCCGCCATCTATTCAAATCAATAGAGGGTGGATGTGCAGTACCCAGCCATGGCCACTATTGTGTCGATGGAGCTGTGCAGCTCTGCAACTGAGACACCAGGAACAGCTGATCGGCGGGGGAGCCGGGTGATGCACTCCCACTGATCACACATCCTAAGGATAGGCCATCAATTTTAAAGTCCAGGACAACCCCTTTAAATATAGAATGGGTCCCCTGGCACATGCACCCATCCCTCTGCACTGAACTTATGGGAACGTTTGGCTCTATACTTCCTTGGAATGAGGATGGTGCTAGAATCCCTCTAAGGTCCCCAAAATGGTGGTCCCTTAAATTTCTTTGAGTCAATATTTATGCTCATTTAGTGATACAATTGCCACCATTGTATGATGGGGTAGTTCTACCATTTAGGATTTTGGAAAAGCGGGGTGACTGACAACACCTATGTGAGAGGTAATAAAACCCTATATCCTATTCTCCGCTGGCAGAAAGCTTTCATCTCTTAGTTGTGGCAAAATGTTACAGTGTCAGTGATGCTGCAAATAATGAGTAATGTCAGGGCTGCAAACAGGATCCGCATTCCGATGTGAGAAATCAGAGTATCAGAGCCGCCGCCGCCGCTGCCGGCCTTCCTCCGTGCTGCTGAGGTCAATGGTAAATTTTAGCCAGCTGCCAGGTTACAGGAAATTGTCTTATCGCACATCCTCTTACATAACATCACACTCATCAGGGAAAAACGAGACTGAAATATAATTTAGAATAAAATGTATAACAGCAAAGATACTCTTATGTATACAGCTCCTATACTGATATGTGCGCCTCCATGGTAAGCGACTGACTGCATGTAATATTGTGTGTTATTCAACCCCCTAACCTCAGATGACTGAGGATCAGGGGTTTTTTTTGTAGTCAGTTACCATGGAGAAACAAAGGTCTGCATGGGAGCTGCATACATAAAACGGAGGTGTATAATAAACGCTGTTTATAAAGTTGTTTTTCTTGGAAGTGTATTGTGATTTTAGAACAGTGAAGACGTGAAGCAGATTGACAGCACTTAGGACGAGCCAGTCCTCATTTCAGGCTGCGAGATTAATCAGACTTTTCTGTAATGACTGTAGGTGGAGGCCCTTTTACAGGGGATGTGGAGGGCATAATACTAGCAGCTCATTTGCTTTCCAGTCTCCATGTCAACACTTTCTGGCCTTAGTTTTATTTTATTTGGAAATGGCTGATAACAGAGAACACTAGGTTGTAATCACCTGCACAGTGCTGATAAGATTAGGTTTGGTGTGTCTTTAATTTGTACTATGTATATGTCCATTGGAATGCATTCATCTGTTTTTAAGACCAACCAGTACGTCCTCATTTCCCAGAAATCGCCCTCCTCTGCAGTGCAGGAACAATTCTTTAAGTTTCTATTTCAGACACAAACCCATTGGTAAATCCGACATAATTACTACCAGTAATAAACGTGTCCGTGTATTTATGTCAGATGAGTAGGCGATACTATCTGTCTCATATATATTTCACATTTCTGTTCTTATCTATCTATTATCTACGACCCCAATTCCCAAAAAAAGTTGGGTCGCTGTAAAATGTAAAGAAAATAAGAGTGCAATGATTTGGAAATCTCTTATCGACATATTTTATTCACAGCAGAACATAGAACAGATCAGGAGTTCAACGTTGGACATTTCTCCATTTCAACTGAAAAAACTAACTTGGGATGGGGTTCACATAAGGCAGGAAAAGCAAGTGGAACTAATGAAAAACAGCCGTAGGGTAAATTTTCAACTAAGTGACATGACTGAGTAAAAAGAGCAGGTTAGAAAGGCAGAGTCTCTCAGAAACAAAGATGGTCGGAGGTCACTGATCTGTGATCAACTGCGTCAGAAAAATATTCCTCAGCGTAAAATTGCAAAGACTCTGAATATCCACCATCTACAGGACATAATTTCATGAAAAGATTCTGCAGAAATCCATGTGCACAGGGGACAAGGCTGACAGTCAATATTGGATGTTCGTGATCTACAGACCCTCAGGCGCATCTGCATTAAATACAGACATGATTCAGTCGGGCAAATCACTGCTGGGGCTCAGGAAAACTTTCTGTCTGTGATTGTAGGTCACTGTGCAATCCACAAATGTAAGAGAAAGCTCCATCATGTAAAGAAGCCGTATATCACCACAATACAGAAACGCTGTCGTCCTCTCTGTGCCAAAGCTCATTTATGATGGACAGAGGCAAAATGGAAAACTGTACAGTCATGGCCAAAAGTTTTGAGAATGACCCCAAAATTATATTTTCACATGATCTGCTGGCCTCTGGTTTTTATTAGTGTTTGTCTGATGTTTATATCACATACAGAAATATAATTGCAATCATATTATGAGTACCAATAGGTTATATTGACAGTTAGAATGAGTTAATGCAGCAAGTCAATATTTGCAGTGTTGCCCCTTCTTCTTCAAGACCTCTGTAATTCTCCCTGGCATGCTCTCAATCAACTTTTGGACCAAATCCTGACTGATAGCAGTCCATTCTTGCATAATCAATGCTTGCATTTTGCCAGAATTTGTTGGTTTTTGTTTGTCCACCCGTCTCTTGATGATTGACCACAAGTTCTCAATGGGATTAAGATCTGGGGAGTTTCCAGGCCATGGACCCAAAATCTCTATGTTTTGTTCCATGAGCCATTTAGTTATCACCTTTGCTTTATGGCAAGGTGCTCCATCATGCTGGAAAAGGCATTGTTGGGCGCCAAACTGCTCTTGGACGGTTGGGAGAAGTTGCTCTTGGAGGACATTCTGGTACCATTCTTTATTCATGGCTGTGTTTTAGGCAAGACTGTGAGTGAGCCGATTCCCTTGGCTGAGAAGCAACCCCACACATGAATGGTTTCAGGATGATTTACAGTTGGCATGAGACAAGACTGGTGGTAGCGCTCACCTCTTCTTCTCCGAATAAGCTGTTTTCCAGATGTCCCAAACAATCGAAAAGGGGATTCATCAGAGAAAATGACTTTGCCCCAGTCCTCAGCAGTCAGCTCCCTGTACCTTTTGCAGAATATCAGTCGGTCCCTGATGTTTTTTCTGGAGAGAAGTGGCTTCTGCGCTGCCCTCCTTGAAACCAGCCCTTGCTCAAAGAGTCTCCGCCTCACAGTGCGTGCAGAAGCACTCACACCAGCCTGCTGCCATTCCTGAGCAAGCTCGGCACTGCTGATAGTCCGATCCCGCAGCTGAAACAGACAAGAACCAGACAACGTTCCTCTCCCAAAACTCCAGCGATTGTCTCCTCACTTCCCTGACGTTTACAGACTGTTGTAAAAAGAAGAGAGGAGGCTTCATCATGGTGGACATGGCCAGGGCACAATGGTGGACACGGCCAGGGCACAATGGTGGACACGGCCTGGGCACAATGGTGGACACGGCCCGGGCACAATGGTGGACACGGCCCGGGCACAATGGTGGACACGGCCCGGGCACAATGGTGGACACGGCCCGGGCACAATGGTGGACACGGCCCGGGCACAATGGTGGACACGGCCCGGGCACAATGGTGGACACGGCCCGGGCACAATGGTGGACATGGTCCTGACACAATAGTGGACATGGCCCGGGCACAATGGTGGACATGGTCCTGACACAATAGTGGACATGGTCCGGGCACAATGGTGGACATGGTCCTGGCATGACTTTTTTGAGATGTGTCACTGTCATCAATTTCTAAATGAGTTACTTTATTGAAATGAAAAACATCCGACGTTCAACTGATCGAAGCTGTATATTCATAAAATATGCCGATCAGAGATTTCCAAACCATCGCATTCTAGTTTTCCTTTTACACAGCGGGCCAACTTTTTGGGAATTGGGGTTACATTAATTCCAAGCCAATGTACACAACCTCTGACAATGAGACTTTTTCATTTCCAGATTTGAAATGCTGTGTACACGAACTTAGAAAGAATTCCATTTGTCACCTTTTTAAATTGGAGTGCTGACATTTTTTGTTTAATATATGCAGTAGTCCAGTGGTCCAGACTTTGTGGCTTGCCCCGGCACTTTATTGATGCGACATTTAACCACTTACTTATTCATAACCAGCACTCAACAGCTAAATCCGATAGCATCTGTTTAACCTCTTAAATACTGCTGCAAGTGTGACCGTGACATGTAAATGGCTTAAACAAGGTGCCCGTCACACCTGATGGAAATCGGCACCCCACACAACACGATTGTGGAGTGCCAAACGATTGCCATGCAGTGCACGCGCTGGGAAGATTCAAATGTCTACAGGCACAAAGCGTGAACACAGACTTTAACCTGGACAACCCCTTTAAGGGATTAATGACTATTGCTGTCTCAAACTGATTCAACCCCCAAAAAGAATCCCTCTTAAGGCCGCGGCCCCACTATCAGTATTTGGTCAGTATTTGGTCAGTATTTTTTCTCAGGAGTGGGAGCCAAAACCAGGAGTGGGTGATAAATGCAGAATTGGTGATTTGCTTCTATTATACCTTTTCTCTGATTGTTCCTCACCTGGTTTTGGCTCCCACTCCTGAGAAAAAATACTGACCGAATACTGACCAAATACTGATAGTGGGGCCGTGGCCTAAGATTGCACATTTGAAATCACCGGTTGTCTCCAGCACATCAGATGTAGCAATCAGGGGTTTCATTACCTACATCAGGTGTGCTTCAGATAAAAACATCAAATACTCAGACTGGCGAGGGGTTTGTTGACTTTAATGTTGATTGCATGTTAGGAATATGGTCAAGCGAGCCGTCCAAAACGATAAAGCTGTACATACACGCTAGATGTCTGCTAGTTGAACAATGCTTCGGCTGACAGCCATCTAAGCACCCATACACAGGAGCACTTGTTTGGCCGTGCGCTCCAGAATTATCTATGAGAAAGCCATCAACTTACATATCAGCTAGCTGCGTATCTCAGAGAACAATGTGATCAGCAGTCCGAAATCAGACATGCACAAGCAACATCTTTCCCGATCATCAGTCGGCCGGCTCCCCCATAGACATTAGATCATTGGACGAACCCTTAGATATTAGCAGGTTCAGCTGTGTATCAGGGCCTTAAGAGAAGAGGAAAGTTAGCTGCAATATGCTCAAAGCCACATAAATAAGCCACAGAGGTTTTGGGATTTTGTTCTGTGGAGAGATGTAACATACTCAGGAACTTTTCGGCCTATTGATTAGCGGTATTTATGGAAGAGGATGAATGAAGCATCTGCTCAAATGGTCATGCTGGCTACAGTGAATCATGACCATGGCTCAGTGAGCCATGGTGGTCTCCCGTGGGCATAATAGTACTCAGACAACACAGGGTGTGGGTAACACTGTGTGGCAATACTTTATTGAACCACCAGACAATAACATATAGAACAATCCCAGCAAAATACCCAAGATGGTGCAAAATTTCAGAGTCTCGCCCTGAGCGTATCCATGGGGGCCAGGTGACCGGAGGGTCCCAACCTGGCTTCTCCAAATGTATCTATGGGTTCTGTGATAGTCAATGGAGCAGATCTGTATTCCTCCAGCCAGGGCTGTGGTCTTAAGCTGGCATGCTGTAGAATCCAAATCTGTGTCCCTGTTGATGGAGCCATGGTGTCCTGTAGAGCTGACATGTAGAGTGCTCCTGGTTGTGGTTTTGTAAAAGACACACTGATACAGAGGCATGTCCCCCTTATATAGTTCACAATTGTCATTCAAGACATCATCCACAGGTCAGGAGGAAGGTGTGATGAGATTTACCTAGTTTGTCCTCCTGTTTTGCAGGTCAACAAACTACAGGGTCCACACAATGGTCAATCAGCATATTTAGCAAACATCCATTGTTCAATGACCCTGTGTCCCTGTCTTGCAAGGTTAGCAGACAATAAGTTGCAGTAAATATCAACTCAAGTGTCAATATTCAGGCTTATACAAACAATAGTCTGTTTCTCGACCGACCAAAGAAAAACACATAAATTCAAAAGTCAACATAAAGATAATAGCGTATGTCTCCTGGTCTACTGAATTTATGTCTTGACAATTAATATTAAATACTGTCATCACACCAAAGCATGGTGGTAGCTGAGTGATGCTTGATTACAGTTAAGCTTGGCGATAGCTCAATAATGCTTACAGTGAAGCATGGTGGTGGCTCGACATTGATTTTGAGAAGCTTTGCTTCCTCTGGCACTGGATACCTGCAGCATGTGGAAGGCAAGATGGATTCAATCAAGTGTCAAGAAATCCTAGGAGAAAATGTCATGCCTTCTGTGACAAAGCTGAAGCTTGAGAATCATTGGACTTTCCACATGACAATTCTCTCAAGTATATCTCACAGTCCAACAAGGCTTGATTTCAGAAGTCCTAGAAGATTCTGGAGTGGCCATCAAAATTGCCTGACTTAATTGCGATAGAAAATGTTTGGTTGAATGTGAAGAAGGCAGTTCCACCAAGAATATTAGTGACCTTGAAGCCATTGCCCATGAAACTAAGATTCCTCAAGAATGCTGCCAGAAACTGGTGTATAGGTATGCATCATGTTTTTAGCAGGTTATAACAGTCAATACTACAGTACTACAGTATATAGCCCAAATCATTGTCCCCTGTGAAGCTCAGCCTGTGGCACAGAAAAGCCAAAATGGTAGTGACGAGAGCCTTCAAATACACAGGTTTAGTGATCTTAACATAAGTGCAGATATAATAATCCATAACTAGTCAAACTGCAGAATACGTTATTAACATAGCCATGTAGCACATCAACAGCTTGAAAAATTATTTTAAAATCCAAAATGTTGGCCAACTGTTCACAATGCCCTCAATACTTGGTCGGGGCTCCTTTTCCATCATGTGGCATGGAGGGATCAGCCTGTGGCACTGCTGAGGTGTTATGGAAGCCCAGGTGGCTTTGATAGCAGCCTTCAGCTTGTCTGCATTGTTGGGTCTGGGGTCTCTCATCTTCCTCTTGACAATACCCCATAGATTCTCTATAATAGATTCTCTATGGGGTTAAGGCCAGGCGAGCTTGCTGCCAATCAAGCACAGTGATACTGTTGTGTGTAAACCAGGTATTGGTACTTTTGGCAGTGTGGACAGGGGCCAAGTCCTGCTGGAGAATGACATTTCCATCTCCAAAAAGCTTGTCGGCAGAGGGAAGCATGAAGTGCTGTAAAATGTCCTGGTAGACGGCTGCGCTGACTTTGGTCTTGATAAAACACAGTGGACCTACACCAGCAGATGACATGGCCCCCCAAACCATCACTGATTGTGGAGACTTCACACTAGACCTCCAGCAGCTTGGATTGTGGCCTCTCCACTCTTCCTGCAGACTCTGGGACCTTGATTTCCAATGGAAAATTGGAACTCTGGGACCTTGTGGAGTGTGTCTATGACTGCCTTCTGAACACAGCACCAGAACCATCTTCAGAATATGAATACAGCAACAAAATCACCATGAATACATGAATACAGCACCTGAACCATCATAAGTAGAGGAATACAGCAGCAAGCTTAGTATAGCAATTAATTACTATGTCAGGTCAGCGCTCCGCCATATACACTTGTATTGCCTGAACCTGCAACTACCAGTATGTCCTTAACAATGATAAGAATATGCTGAGAGTTGTTGCTACCAGCTATCATCAGACTGCAGACCATACAGGAACCACAGTGTCACGGGTGTGTCAGAGGTGACAGACAGTTTTCCTGCAGTTGATTGCAGGAGATCTCTACATTTGGCATTACAGACATCTTCTTAGAGGATGTCTCTAGGACCCAGCGGCGACCTCCCTCTGGCTAATTAACACCCTGCCTGGGTGTATAAATACCTGCTGTGTTTCAGAGGGAGGTACCGGCAATATTCATTACTACCTGTGAAAGCGTTAGCAAGAGCTGTACTTTTTCATCTCTGGAACTAGAGGCCGTGTGCGCATTTGTCTGGAGTTTGTCTAAAGCTAGGCAATTTCCCCCTGCTTGTCCTCCCTTGTTGTCTATAGTGTTTAGTGGAGATCGACTGGTGCTCATCTCCTCCCTTCCCTAGCCTTAGTCATACGCCAGGGAAAGACAGGGCGAGGCACGTGTGCGGCGGTTGGTGAGGAGCCAATGTGGGGACGTTAGGGGAGACAGGATGATGCTAGATCAACCTAGGAGGTCTCCACTTCCCCCCTTTCCCTGGAGTCTGGGCTCCCTTTCCCTCTTCCCTTTGTGTTGCACTGAGTCTTTCCCACACCTTGCATGACACACAGTACTGATTAGTCGAAGTCAGTAACACAAGTAAACATTTACATTCAGGTAGCTTAATATTTTTTTCTCTGATTGGAGTCATTCTTTTCTTTTCTTCTCTATTTTATCCAGACTCCATGATGACTTTTCACATCCACAGCTCGTCTCTGCAGACTTCCATCTTCTCCGGTCTTCACAGCACACACCCTTAAAAATAACAGTGTGATTATAATGACCACTGTATAAAAATATAGGCCCTTGCTGTGCATCTGAATAAATAATTACCTCTACTGTGCTCTCTGCAGAAAATATGTCATCCACACTGTCCGTCTTATGGTACATCGTCTCCACCCTGACATCTCCTATAAAACATTGCCTCCACATTGTCCTCCCTTATAAACGATAATAGCTAAACTGTCAACCATTATGAATTATAACCACCACACTGTCCGCCTTTATGAACTATAACCAACCATATCAGGGGCAGACCTACCGCCCATGCAGCCCGTTCATTGAACGGGGGCCCCAAGGGAGAGGGGGCTCCTCCAGCCTCCAGCAGGGCCGCCATCAGGGTATGACTGCCCTGACTCCAGTATGGGGCCCGGCCGGTCGGGACCCCCTCGGAGCCCCGTTGGGGCCCCCCTCTTGTGCGTCTCCTCATGGGGCCCCCGGCCCCATGCTGAGGGCTAAGCGCCGGGACATCTCAGCACTGCAGCGCTGCTGCGACAGCGCCTTCATGATTCCCCTGACTTCCAGTCATGTGACGGCGCCGTCACATGGCCGGAAGTCAGGAGAACCTGGTGGCAGCGACGTGGACGAGCGCCAGGATTCTGCAGGGATCGCATGGGGGTAAGTACAGTATAACAAGTTTTATTTTTTTTAAATACAATTAATTAACTAGGAGTGGGGGGAATCACAGATGCACGGGGGGGGATGAGATGCACAGGGGGGAAGAGAGCTGCACATGGGGGAGATGAGAGCTGCACATGGGGGAATTGGGAGAGAATGAGCTGCACATGGGGGAATTGGGAGTAGGGGGATAATGAGCTGCACATAATGAATGTGGGGTGGGGGAGAGTAAATGATGAATGATGATGGGGTGGGGAGAGCACGGACATGACATAATGAATTGAGGCAGGGGGTGCATGTAAATAATGAATTGGGGGAGCAGGAGGTATAGAGTAGGGGGCGTTGCGGATGCAGGAGTGTGACTGAGTAGAGTAGTGGTTCTAATTAATTCACATATTTATTAAGTGCCTATTTACAGTTAATGGGGGCACCGTGGTGGATTACAATTTATATTTGGAATGGTGGGTTGCATAATAACTATATATTGATGGTAGATGCACGTCTGTATTCAGCTGTGTAATGTAGAAGTTGGGGAATGTGCTCTAGATAACTGTGTGTTATTTTATGCAGAGACGAGTCCTGGCTGGAAGACGTGATGGCGGTCTGTGCTGGGTGAAGGAGAAAAGCGTAGATGAAGGACTTCACCTAGAGACGTCACCGGTGAGTCAGTGTATTACATGTACACTTACACTATATACTATGTACCGGGCTCCTGTGTATAATGTCACTGATGATCACTGTATTACCTGTATACTATATACAGAGCTCCTGTGTATAATGTCACTGGTGATCACTGTATTGCCTGTACACTGACACTATATACAGAGCTCCTGTGTATAATGTCACTGGTGATCACTAGATTACCTGGACACTTACATTATAAGCTGTATACCATGTATATATAGAGCTCCCGTGTATAATGACACTTATGGTAACATTAGTATTGTGTTCTTTTATTAATGATCAGTATTGTAGTATTCGGTGACAATGTGGTGGTAATATGTGGTCTGGTCATCGTGTGACAGTTTTTGTCCCTTCTGTGTGGTATTATTTGGTCACTATGTTGTGGTAATATGTGGTCTGGTCATGGTGTGGCGGTTTTTGTCCCTTCTGTGTGGTATTATTTGGTCACTATGTTGTGGTAGTATGTGGTCTGGTCATGGTGTGGCGGTATTCCCTGTATGTGGTATTATTGGTCATTTTAAAAAAAAGTATATGACACATTCCCTTAAAGAAAACTAAATAAAAATATATCTAAAAAGTATTGGATATTTTAAGAAAATTTTAATAGGTTAGAGTACGGCCCGGCCAGAAGAGTCTACCTTATCGTGGTGGCGGCTTTAAAAATCTTTTGGCCAAAACAAAAGCTGCTGGCTATGTATGTGATCTGGTGTTCACAGGGAACTGGTAATGTGCGATTACTGAGGACGTGGTGCAGAAGTGGACTTTTTCCAAGAGTGGGCGGAGGGACTGTAGAAGGTTTGAGGGATGGAGGCGGAGCCTGGGCAGAGTCTCAAGGGGGCCCGAAAATTTGGCCAGTATGGGGCCCCGAAACTCCTGGTGGCAACCCTGGCCTCCAGCACCGCATGGCTAATTATTTACTTATTTAAATTACTAATTGCGTTCTAAATAAATATTACAATCTATATGTTTACATAACTTTGTTGCCCTATGAAGGGCGGGAGGGGCCCCAAAAAATTTCTTGCACAGGGGCCCACTACAGTCTGTGTCCGCCCCTGAACCATATAAACTATGACTGCCGCATTGTCCACTCTTTTGAACTATAACCATCATACTGTCCTCTCCTATGAACTATAACCATCACACTATCCTCTCTTGTGAAATATACTGTGGTGGCCAAAAGTATTGGCACCCCTGCAATTCTGTCAGATAATACTCAGTTTCTTCCTGAAAATGATTGCAATCACAAATTCTTTGGTATTATTCTCTTCATTTAATTTGCTTGCAAGGAAAAAACACAAAAGAGAATGAAGCAAAAAATCAAATCATTTCACACAAAACTCCAAAAATGGGCCAGACAAAAGTATTGGCACCCTCAGCCTAATACTTGGTTGCGCAACCTTTAGCCAAAATAACTGCGAACAACCGCTTCCGGTAACCATCAATGAGTTTCTTACAATGTTCTGCTGGAATTGTAGACCATTCTTCTTTGCCAAACTGCTCCAGGTCCCTGATATTTGAAGGGTGCCTTCTCCAAACTGCCATTTTGAGATCTCTCCACAGGTGTTCTATGGGATTCAGGTCTGGACTCATTGCTGGCCACCTTAGAAGTCTCCAGTGCTTTCTCTCAAACCATTTTATAGTGCTTTTGGAAGTGTGTTTTGGGTCATTGTCCTGCTAGAAGACCCATGACCTCTGAGGGAGACCCAGCTTTCTCACACTGGGCCCTACATTATGCTGCAAAATTTGTTGGTAGTCTTCAGACTTCATAATGCCATGCACACAGTCAAGCAGTCCAGTGCCAGAGGCAGCAAAGCAACCCCAAAACATCAGGGAACCTCCGCCATGTTTGACTGTAGGGACCGTGTTCTTTTCTTTGAATGCCTCTTTTTTTTCCTGTACACTCTATGTTGATGCTTTTTCCCAAAAAGCTCTACTTTTGTCTCATCTGACCAGAGAACATTCTTCCAAAACGTTTTAGGCTTTCTCAGGTAAGTTTTGGCAAACTCCAGCCTGGCTTTTTAATGTCTCGGGGTAAGAAGTGGGGTCTTCCTGGGTATCCTACCATACAGTCCCTTTTCATTCAGACGCCGACGGATAGTACGGGTTGACACTGTTGTACCCTCGGACTGCAGGGCAGCTTGAACTTGTTTGGATGTTAGTCGAGGTTCTTTGTCCACCATCCGCACAATCTTGCGTTGAAATCTCTCGTCAATTTTTCTTTTCCGTCCACATCTAGGGAGGTTAGCCACAGTGCCATGGGCTTTACACTTCTTGATGACACTGCGCACGGAAGACACAGGAACATTCAGGTCTTTGGAGATGGACTAGTAGCCTTGAGATTGCTCATGCTTCCTCACAATTTGTTTTCTCAAGTCCTCAGACAGTTCTTTGGTCTTCTTTCTTTTCTACATGCTCAGTGTGGTACACACAAGGACACAGGACAGAGGTTGAGTCAACTTTAATCCATGTAACTGGCTGCAAGTGTGATTTAGTTATTGCCAACACCTGTTAGGTGCCACAGGTAAGTTACAGGTGCTGTTAATTACACGAATTAGAGAAGCATCACATGATTTTTCAAACAGTGCCAATACTTTTGTCCACCCCCTTTTTTAGGTTTGGTGTGGAATTATATCCAATTTGTCTTTAGGACAATTCTTTTTGTGTTTTTTCATTGAAGACAAATTAAATGAAGATAATAATACCAAAGAATTTGTGATTGCAATCATTTTCAGGAAGAAACTGAGTATTATCTGACAGAATTGCAGGGGTGCCAATACTTTTGGCCACCACTGTAGCCACTTTAGTGTCCCCCATTATGACCTATACCCTCCACACTGTCCATCCTCATGAACTGTAACCACTACACTGTCCTCCTTTATGAACTATAAACGGCTCACTGTCACACGCTGCCTCCTTTTCACACTGTTTCCCCCACACTGCCCCCTCTCCATACTGTGCCTTTTTTTCATGTTGTGCCTCCACATTGTCCACCCTCACGCTGCTCCTATTTGCACACTGTACTCCACCAACATTAACCCCTTGCCACACTGTGCACCCTCATGCTGCTCCTATTTGCACACTGTACTCCACCAACATTAACCCCTCTCCACACTGTGCACCCTCATGCTGCTCCTATTTGCACACTGTACTCCAACATTAACCCCTCTCCACACTGTGCACCCTCATGCTGTTCCTATTTGCACACTGTGCTCCACCATTAACCCCTCTCCACACTGTGCACCCTCATGCTGTTCCTATTTGCACACTGTGCTCCACCATTAACCCCTCTCCACACTGTGCACCCTCATGCTGCTCCTATTTGCACACTGTGCTCCACCATTAACCCCTCTCCACACTGTGCACCCTCATGCTGCTCCTATTTGCACACTGTACTCCACCAACATTAACCCCTCTCCACACTGTGCACCCTCACGCTGCCCCTATTTGCACACTGTACACCACCTACATTAACCCCTCTCCACACTGTGCACCCTCATGCTGTTCCTATTTGCACACTGTGCTCCACCATTAACCCCTCTCCACACTGTGCACCCTTTTCACTCTGGCCCCACCACACTACCCCCGACACTGCTCCCTCTCTCTCTAGTGCACTCCCTTTCATTATTTTACCCCTCTGCATATTGCCTCTCTATAAGTAGCTCTCACACAAACACTGCCTCCTTACATTTAAAGTTCCTTGTTTCTTCCGCTCCACTACAGAGTGCTTATCTTGCTGCCATCTTCACCACCTCGGCGGTGCAGCAGTGATGTCAGTAGGATGATCAGGTGACCTCCTCATGCTTTCTACACATCGCCTCGAACCTGGATGTGCCGACGTTCCGCCCATATCTTGAAATTTATTTGCGGCTGAAAACCAAGATTAGAAAGCCAGTGTTATATCAGGTCTCCGAGCTGGCAGTCAGTTTAACCCCACTCCTGGAAGGGGGCAAAATGCCACCCACTGGGAGATACCTCAGACCGCCTTCCAAAGCAAGATTGAGGCAAGATGTTGCCTTTTGACAGAAAGTGGCCCTGTATTTATCTATCCATTTAATCTCAGTGGTCTCCGTTCTGTGGCTTTCCAGTTGATAAAATATTATATATGTCAGCCTGAATCCTCATGTTGCACAAATACTTGTCCTATACTCTATATAAATATCATCTTCAACTTTCCTAATAGCTGAAACATTAAAAATTGCAACATATAGGAAGCACTATTGGAAGTAAAAGGTCAAAAACAAATCCAAACTGTTTTTTTTCGTAGAGTAATCTGTATACTGGATGAAGAGTGGCAGCTAGATGGCGCCAAACTCTTACAGAAAACTGAGGAAAACTATCACAGGGCAAAAATGGTGCAAAGGGACAAAGGGAACAGACAAAAGCAAACGGTGTCTACTACAATATGTAATTCTCCTACCCATAGAGCTGATTTATAGGGTACAATGTGTGCACCAACAAATGACAATATCTAGATATTTATTAAATACTTTAAATCTTACAAAGGAAATGATTGCAACATTGTAGCAGAATTAAAGAAAGAATACTGAGCTATTCATACTAGATGGTTTTTAACGTCACTCCTTTGCACCCCTTATGGCCACCTAATATTATTAATATTTTAGAATGTTTAATATTTGCGGACTTGTTAAATAAACTACTAGTCTGACAAGGAATCTTGGTTGCCGTGGTGGGAAACAAATAAGATTTCACGACACTTACATCACACATTTAATTAACTATACAGCAAAAAAAAAAACCTTACCACCCTCTGAATGTGAATGTTCTAATACCGGACAGATATAGAGAAGAACTTGTGCGCTGTGTGCAGTAGATCTAAAATCTCATGTTTCTATATTGCCATTAAAGGGATTGTCATTGTGA
Organism: Phyllobates terribilis; assembly: GCF_046119375.1. Classification (NCBI taxonomy): domain Eukaryota; kingdom Metazoa; phylum Chordata; class Amphibia; order Anura; family Dendrobatidae; genus Phyllobates; species Phyllobates terribilis. The sequence goes on from NW_027362764.1 coordinate 754,415,239, forward strand.
CGAAATGGAAGAATCATCCATTAGGACTGGGCTCCAGAACCAATGGGAAAATGTTAAAACATAACTCTTACTGTGCAATAGGTAGGAATATTGTTGCTAACCCAAAACGCGTAAGCTTATGGATCCTTAGTCTTTTTGCTTTTTCTCACCATGTTTTAATTCTACAGTAAAAGTTATGTTTTAACATTTTCCCATTGGTGCTGGATCCCAGTCCTCATGGACCTTTCTTCCATTTCTGACCCAGATACCAGCCTGGTGTGTTCCTACACTCCTTGCATCACACTCTGACCAAACAAGGTCTACCAGGATTCCCATGTGAATACAAGTGGTTTTTGTGTTCCCTGGAAGTTGAGCTGGTTATCTTATTCCCTACATATTGTGACCATATAAATCCAGTATTTACAATTGGGCTGAAACCAATGATTAAATCTCTGCAAATCGGCTAATGATCGTAAATCTTACCAATATGCAACCAATGTCTGTAATGGGATAATTACATCAGTGGGAAAGGTCTTGGGGAGTCTGAGGGCTTCAATCACTTCTGATGGCCTAATGGGGGATGTCCAATACTTCTCCTTATTGAAACCTATTATCCAATGAGGTAGTTAGCTTATATTCTGCTTTTCTATTTATTATGAACAGTACACATGTTGTAAATAGTGAACAAGTGTAGATGCAGTGTAAATCAGGGTGGGACGGACGAAACATCAGCCTTAGACCCTGATAAGACAGAAGTTGGAATTCAGGTTACTTCTATGAGTTCCTTCAATCTTAGGCATGAAGAACTTTGATAGGAGCTGCTCCAGCTCCTTGGTACTGCTGTATAAACTCCAAGCGAGTAAGAAGCCAGAGACTCCTGTAACTAAACACATCCTATAAAGAGGATTACAAAGGAAATTGTTAAAAACTATACAGTCCCTATAAAGATTAAATCTAGAAATCTTTGAGATAGACACACAGTATCATTGTGTGCTGACCTTGTAGCTGATACTTGCATTATCTGAGATTTTATATGTGGCTGTAAATTGAACCTACTACATTACTTTTGATGTCACCGGATTTCACTTTTCAAACTGCACATATTATTTTCATAGCAAGTACACCAGCCTCATTAGGCACAAGAGGTCTATCTTGTGCCTAATGAGGCTGGTGTACTTACTATGAAAATCCATGCTAGGATGGCCATACGATCCTCAAATTAAAATGAGTGTTTTATGGGTCCAGCTATAACCATAGAATCCCCAAATTAAAGGAGTATTTTAAAAGTCCAGCAAGAGCTCATAAAATACTTTCATTTGTGGGTTATACACCCATGCTGGCATGAAGTTATGTCTCTTCCCCATGCTTTACACTGCATCTGAGCTACAGCTGGACTCAAGAAAAAAATGCTAATTTTATTATTAGGAAATAAAGATTTCAAAAAGTATTATGCAGCCATTCTGGCATGGATTTTAACAGCAAGTACACTAGCCTCATCAAATCCTAGAGATCTATTTAATAATGTATATGTACAGTTTCTATTTTGTGAGATCTGGATACAGATCCATTTTAACTCAGTAAACTGTACAAAAGATGCAACTGAGTAACAAACCCAATTCTGCTACATGAGTGTAAAGGATGTGTTCGCCTTTAAGGCTCTGTCTTCCTGTGAGACCCTTCCATCCTACTGTTTGCTCATTTCTTTTCTTTCCTCTTGTTTAGCAGCAGTGTAATTTGGCCATTTTCCTGGAATGATAATCCAGCTTCATCCTTCCTTACCCTGAATTACCTTAGTCATGAAGTGAGGTCCTGTGCAGTGCAATCACTCATCACCACTATGTACAGGCGGAGACGTCTTCCCCTCCCCCTCCGCCACTAGGGGGCGATGTTGCTTCATGAATCCATTCTTTTAATAGGAGTGGTCGCTTCATAGGAAACTATGGAAGCTCTGCCTCATCTTGTCACTGTCTACACACAATAGAGGGACACTCAGAGGCTTGTGTCAACTACTATGGAAGGAGATGGGATAGATAGATAGATAGATAGATAGATAGATAGATAGATAGATAGATCGATCTTCTATTCAGCATAGAAATAAATATTCTTTCTAAAAAATGATATTTGGGTTTTATAATTGAATTCTTGTGACATTTTTATGAATGAAGCATGACCGGCGCCCTGTCCGCTACTATTAGGGTCCTGCATCCTGCTGTTGATGTAAAAAAAAATTCCAAGACGGGCAATTTACATGAAAGACTTTGGGAGCAAAATTGCTTGCAAATTGGGAACAAAAATCCAACAAGGTTGGATCATGTCACCATCACACTGATGATGAGATACAATCTTGCAATCCGACCCTATGATTCTGCGTAGTCCAAGTTTCCATGACACATGTATGTATATTTTAGGTTCAGAATTTATTATTATTATAATCAATCATAACCTGTATTATTTTACAAAAAAAAAAGACATGGGAGGTAATGCAGATTATAGTAAGGATCAGGGTGAACATACCATTGGAGTAAGGGGTCCCACTTTCACCTCCAAAGCATTGAGCATTGTGCATTATGATGAACTATTCGACTGCAAGGGGCCAATATACTGTTCTTGCACAGGGGGCCCTCTTCTGTCTCTGCCAGCCAGTGGTCAGGCTATATACATAAGCAGTGGTGGGCACAGACAGAAGACAGTCTCTTTGCAGTCCAATAATGTATCTGTGGCAGAAGCAGCTCGCTGTTTTGAAGGTAGTAGTGGCCCCCTTACCTCTTGGGCCCTTTGCACCAATAATATGTCTACCCCCGTACATAACTCTTTATAAGGGTTATAATAACATACATTGATCTAGTCAATGCTTATCTCCATTGGAAACTTGCATGTTCCACTGAGCCAGGAAACAGTTAATCTTCCGCAGCATCCACCCAAGGGAAAGTGATGGTGCAGGAAATGCGAGCGCCCCCTAATGGGCATCATCATCAGACAGCGTGCAGGTATGTGAGAGTGGTGGTGGTCAGGGGCTTTGCAGAGACCTCAGTCATTGTGAGATGCGGGCAGTGATCACACACATCCAGGACTCTTCCAGTAACTCTGCCTCATGTTACATTCTGATGAGCTCACTATTATCTAACGTTACCGGGCAGCGGCCGGTCCCAGCGTGCACAGCGGCCGGTCCCAGCGCGCACAGCTCCGGCCAGTCATGTGCTGTCTGAGTATTTACTTGTTTGGCTTCCAGCTCTGGACGCAGCGGCGGTCGCCCGGCAACAGCAGCGGTTTAGAACGTTCAGCGCGCGCACTTGCTACAATGTTGCAGCCTGGACCCACGTGACCGCGTTCTACGTTCTATCGTGCCCGCTGCGGCTCTGCCAGGAACCGTACTGTAACTCCGGCGCTGCACGCACTCTGCCCCCGGCGCTACGCCCCGCCCCACACACCCAGCTGGCCGGGATTGGCGCAGTTAGCATTGTATCCGGCAGCGCAAGGAGTTAATCCTCCTGGCTACATTACTACATTACCGCACACACTGCCGCGCCGCTCCGCCCATCCACCCCGCCCTCTAGATTTGGCGCGAACTGTGGGCCGGGGCTCCCGGTATATATACCCTCTCCCTGCTCTTTCTCTCGACTTTGTGCTTTGGAGTCTGCTGCAGCGAGCTCGGTGCTCAGCCAGGATCTAGGGGGGGAGGAGGAGGGCTTCTTTTCTGTCTTTGGATTATTACAAGTCTACAGGATACGACACGACTGGAATTGTGGCTTTTATCGCAGGGTAAGGGTCCCTGCTTTTATCCTTCACCCGATCTGGGAGGATGTGATCGATCTGGGGGGCATGTGGACGATTGGATTGTCCGGATATTTGGAGCTGTCACTGTGTCTGGACTGGTTTATTTGTTATGGGGGGTGCTGTTGCATCTGCTGTCTTTTAGGGGCACTTGTAGGGGGTTGATATGTCCTGCTGTCTTTTGGGGGTATTTTTAGGATCAATTTTAATGTATTTGAGGGGGTTGATCTCTTGTATTTTGGGGACTTGTGTGGGATAAGTGCTGACTTAGCTGCTGAAGGGGCTTGATCTTTCTGTTTTGGGTCTCCTTGTAGTACAGCTGTCAGTATGGGGGTGCAGTGAGACTTGACAGGGTAGTTGTCAGTTAGGGTGCAGGGGTAGGGCCACCCACCTACCCATTCATCTATTAGCCCTCTATGTAATGTGTCATGTCTACAGAGCCAGGAGGGGGCTGTCATAGTGCAGGGGTCTGCTAGGGTGTTGTCAATGCGGAGAGGGGCTTCATTGTCAGTGGCTGGGCTGGCTTTGGCATTCAAATGCCTGGCACTGGGGGCCACTGTCTGGCTGTCAGTGTAGCAGTCTGGACTCAGTGGTGCCTATCATATATACACTTAGTGTATGGAGCCGGTGTAGTATTGGGGGCTGAACTCTCGCATGTGATCCCCCCTCCTTCCTGCACAGCCGGCTTTTTCCTGGGGAAGGTACATGCCTGACACTCGCTCCTTTGTTCCCAGGGAAAGTTTGAGACCCCAATGTATCACTGCCAGGCTGGAAGTCCCTTTCTAAATGACAGCTCAGGCTTTGTAGTGGTGTCATTACTTGTGGACTTCTTTCCATCCAGTCTAATCACGTGTTCTTCTTGCAGGTCACCAGTAAAGGAGTTCACCATGCCTTTAAACTCCAACTACCAGAGTAGGAATTACGACCTGGATTATGACACTATGCAACCAGTCTTCTACTTCGAGGAGGATGAAAATTTCTACCAGCAGCAGTACAACCGTCTGCAGCCTCCGGCTCCCAGTGAGGACATCTGGAAGAAGTTTGAGCTCTTGCCCACCCCACCACGGTCCCCCAGTCGTAGATCTAGCCTGTCCAGCCTCTTCCCATCTACTGACCAGCTAGAGCTGGTCACAGAGTTCCTGGGAGGGGACATGGTGAATCAAAGCTTCATCTGTGACCAGGATGACGAGACGTTTGTAAAGTCTATCATCATTCAGGACTGTATGTGGAGTGGCTTTTCGGCAGCAGCCAAGCTGGAGAAAGTGGTGTCTGAAAAGCTGGCATCCTACCAGGCTGCTAGGAAGGAGAGTTCTGTATCCTCCCAAAACCAGCAACAGCAGCAAAGCCCACAGAAGTCTCCTACCTGCCAGGGTAACCTCAGCCCCATAGGAACCAGTAGGGCCAGCAGTGGATACCTACCGGATCCAAGTTCTGAATGCATAGACCCTTCAGTGGTCTTCCCTTACCCATTGAATGATAGCATTTCCAAAGTTGTCTCTCCATGCTTGGTTCAGGAGCTTAATATGGACACACCACCCATCAGCATCAACGGCTGCAGCTCTGAATCTGGTGAGTACATGACTTGAGTATTGACCTGCTGCAATGCCATGGGTGGGGGGGTTTAGTTTTCAGTCTGGTCACCGTTGACTATGCCCACTATTGGTGTGGTGAGGGTGGGGTGCCTGATCTTTCCCAGCTGTTGGAAGTTGTCGCTTTGTAGATCTGCAGCACTGCAGTAGTGGGTGGGGTTTCCAGTGAAAGTGGTTTGGGCAATGAATGATAGTTTAGGGCAGAGACGCGCCACGCTTTCTAAGAATGCTACGGACAATGACTTATCTCTTGACTTTGCCTTTTGTTGCTTTTTATCTTCTGATGACTGGCTTTTGCTCTTTTAGAAGCAAATGATGATCAGCATTACTAACTTGTATCCATTTTATTTTCCAGAAGAGGAGCAAGAAGATGAGGAGGATGACGAAGAGGAGGAGGAGGATGATGATGATGATAATGAGGAAGAAGAAGAGATTGATGTTGTCACCGTCGAGAAAAGATACACCGCATCCAAGAAAACTGACTCCTACTCCTACCAGCCCAGACCCCACCATAGCCCTCTGGTCCTGAAAAGGTGTCATGTACCAATCCATCAGCACAACTACGCAGCACCTCCTTCCTCCAAAGTGGACTATCCTTCCTCCAAAAGGGCAAAGCTCGAAAGCAGCAGCAGAGTTCTCAAACAGATCAGCAACAACCGCAAGTGCTCGAGTCCCAGGTCGTCTGACAGCGAAGAGAACGACAAGAGGCGGACGCACAACGTTTTGGAGCGACAGAGGCGAAACGAACTCAAACTGAGTTTTTTTGCTCTCAGAGACCAGATTCCCGAAGTAGCCAATAACGAAAAAGCCCCCAAAGTAGTTATCCTTAAAAAGGCGACGGAATACGTCATCTCCATGCAGGAAGACGAGCGGCGGCTCCTCCGAGAGTCCGAACAGTTAAAACTCAAAAGAGAACAATTAAAACAGAAACTCAAACAGCTCAAGAGCTCGAGTTTGTGAACTTTCTCTAGAATATCCTATTAGACTTTTTCTGAACTGTGACAGTCTATTTCAAGGTTGTCTTATTGAAATCCTACAAGATCTTATAGACTAATGGACAAGTGCATGCAAAAGGATTGATAAAAAGAAAAAAAAAACTACACAACCTTGGCTTGGTCTTCGATAAAGATTTTGCCAGCACCTTAATACTGCCTCAATATATGAATGAATATACGGGAAACAGAACTTTTTTCTTTTTTGTTTGTTTTTTTTTTTGTTTGTTTCTTGTTTGTTTTTACATATCTTTGTATTTAAAACTTTATTTTTCTTATAAACAGATACTGAAGTTTTGCTCTAAATAGCTTTACGATGATTATATTCGACGTTGCTGACGTGTAATAATATCTTTAACAAAATCTTTATAGATGTAACTTGTATTTAATATTCACTTCTAACACCTGGCAAAACAAAACAAAAAAGAAAAAAAGGGGGGCAAAGTTAACATCTCTGCTTGTTACTGCCGTTATGCCTTTAATTCAACTTTTTTAATTTTTTTGTTTGTGTTTTTAATATTTAAATATTCTATTATAAAAGTTGTCATTTGGTTAATATTTCTATATTTGATCTGACCGTGCAAATTCTGAAGACCTGATGAAGTAGGTGCTGACCAACATGTCGTTATTTAGATGTGATTTTTCATATGGAAAAATGAAACAAAAACCCCCTTTCCCTTCCTGTTTTGAAGATGTGTGGTCTTTGAGAGATGAAGGGAAAAGGGGCTTGAATTTGGGTTTATTCTCTATATTGGTTCTCTTAATGATATTATAACATGCTGGCGGTTTAAAAAAAAAAAAGAGGGGGGAAAAAAAAAAAATTCATCAATGTCTTATAAGGCTTGTTTGCTTAAATTAAACTATATATATATTGGGCTGCGCCCAGGTTGATATAGTGGCCTTTAACATGGCAAGCTGTTTGGAATAAGCTTCAGAAAATAAAACGACAAAAAAAAAAAAACAACAAAACTCAATTTAAACATTACTTTTGGCTTGTGATTTTTGCTCTGTGATATGTTTAAAAGGTCGTGGGGGGAACTACCATAGTCTATGGTGTGGATGGTCTAAACAAGACATGGCCACTGTCTGTGTTGATTCCAAGAGTAAATGAATGTTCCCTTTTCCTAGGTAAGGAAGAAGGTCACAATATGGCCGGAGGAAGAAAATAACTTCTAATTCAGATGCCCATGTCTGAGTATAAAAACTGATGTTGAGACCAGGCGGAGGTCTTCAGACCTGAGCTCAACACCCTCATATGTCTGCGTTCAGGACTGAAGACCGATCCGGACAGACGTTCATGGCATATCTGTGCACATGTTCCATCTTATGCCACTTTTATCCGCTTCATGGTTTGGAAGACTTGAAGTGGTTAAAAGAAATGACATCTTGTCCGCTCTCTGTACTTCACCGTATAGAGTGAAATTACACTGATGGCACGTAGCCTATGTCTCCATCCCACAGCTCAAAAAGGTCTTACCCTCACGTAGGGCAGGGGTTGCACCAGCTAGAGAACTGCTCTGAAACTTTTTACCAAAAAAGTGCACCAAAACCCATGGCATTTTATGGTTTGGATCCCGACAGTTGTGTGAACCCAGCCTTATGGTTCTAATCTTTAGTTAAACAAGTTGTCCACTCCTTGTCATCCTCCACGATTTGCCTCGATTAAAATAAAAGGACTCCAGTGTCAGCTCTCGCTCTCCTTGGGGCTCCCGTGATGTGACCCCCCGGCTCCTAATCAGAACCGTCATCAATGTCCCTGCCTCCTGTCGAATTGAGTTTTATCGGGTCCAAACATCAAGAAGTGGACAACCCCCCTTTTTTTTTTTTTTTTAACCTTCATGAGGTAACTGATTTTGGTCCCAAAACCTCTTTTTTTTTTTTTTTTCCCCCCCCTCCCCCTCCGACCAACTTATGGCTAGTATCATCAGATGTTCATAATCTTAAATATATGGACTGTTATCTGGATCGGCCATGAGTCCCCAGACCCCTAAAGTGATAACCTCCTCCTATACAGCTGTTCAGGTCAGGAGTCTGGCTGCCAGTCTGAACATGATGGTTCCTACTCCATGAATAATTGACATGTAAAATCATCTTTACTTGATGGCCAGTGATGAGTTGGCCACGTGCCCGTAAGCCTTTACTCTGGTATTTGGTTATGAAGGGCTTTTACAAGTCAGTGTGTACATTTGTTTGGTGACCCGGTGTAATTCCCTTCCTAAGATAGTTCAGCAAGTCGCCCTTGGGTCATCTGGGTTCTAGTCTTTGACCCAGATTCATATCCTACGACGTTATAGGCCGTTCACAATGAGCAAATACAGACGTCTCGGTAATGAAATGTTCAATGTCAACCAGATATTGTGTAAAGCCGGTTACTTGTCTGTGGAGCTGACAACGATCAGACAGGTGTTCTGTGCCGCTCGGCTAACACCGGACTTGTGTCCAATGAACAGCAGAGTTGCCTTTACCAATGGCTGTTCGTGACGGTGCAGCTGTTGTAAAGGGAGGGACGTCAACAGCTGGTGGTTACATCACGTCATGAGAAGAGCGGCAGCAGGTGTCAAGCCCAACTGTGGGTAAATAAGGGGTCATTGTTACGAGACCCCCATCCCAAATCTTAACAGTGTGGAAAAGACCGTAAATCTACGACCCATATGTTATGTGTCGGTGACTTACCAGGTACAAGCCGGCTATGACTAAGGAGATCCAGGCTCCTCTTCCTCATGAACCCTCAGGTTCACATGTGCGATTTGCATATCTGACATATTTTACAGCCTGATCAGCGGTTGGGGATCAGAGGTTGGATTTCTGCTGCAGATTTACACAAGGATTTTTTTTTCTATTGCATATGAATGAGTTGCCGAAACTTCATATGTGGGGAAACCTGGATCCCGGTGTGGACCTATGCGAATGGAAGTGTAAAGTGACATTTCTGTGAATCTGTTCCATCTATCTGAAGGGGGTTACTCTTACAGCTGCTCTGGGGGTACCATTAAAGGGGTTTTACCCCACTGAATACTTTCAGAGGGTAGGTGATGTATGATCATTGGTGGTCTGACCTGGGGGACCTCCATTGATCTCTTTGTGACCACCACCGCTCCATTCACTTCCATAGGACTAACAGAACAGCTCTCTGTCACTCTCATAGAAGTGAATGCAGCGGTGGTCTCGCATGCGCACCACCTCCAGCGACTTTAGGAGAATGGACAATAAGATGGCACATGGTCGTACCTTATGAGTTACACATAAGGGGCTCTCTGTGCCACCATATGGGGTCCATTAGGCCACAAGGAGCTTTTTTGGGGAACGTTGTACGATGTATGAAGGAGCGCCGCTCAGTACATTCCACGGATAATAAAGGAAGAAATGCATTGTTAACAAGGGAGCGCATCTACGTTTGGACGACTGCCAAAGTCAAAAACGGTACATCATCACTGGATGTCCGGCTTTATCTGCCTCCCCAATAATATGTGGTTGTGCCCCCCTGTGTACCATGGGCGGAGCTGTAGGATAATTGGGGGCAGATCGGATCATAGTCCTTGTGAGCAGCTGGGGAGAATGAAATCCCAGGAATGTTCTGTTATCACAATCAAATTTGTTATTTCAGCACTTCAGATATCCCATTACTGAGCGGCGCGCCCGCCGGGGGGTTCCCGGGGCACAGGGCTTGTCTTTGGTGACCATCCTGCCGCTGGTGTCTGCAGCTCGGGATTTCTGTCCGGCTCCTGCAGGAAACAGCTGAACGGTTTAGGAAACATGAATCTTCTGGGATTCCTTGGCGATCGCTCCTCCATATATTCTATCATCAGCTTCTTCCCGATACAATGGGGCGATGTACTAATTCTGTCCCTTATATAGACACAAATGTATCCGCGGCTCACACTGGATGATAACAGATAGCAGCAGACGCTGTTCTCTGGTGACACCATCACTTGGGCTGCCACTTTGTGATTCATTTTTGTATCTATATTGAGGCACATGGAGTCAAATTTAACCCCTTTCGCCCTGCGCCTGTACAAAAAAGGGTCTAAAACAAGCAGTAATTATATCGAAGCCGCGATGTCACATTATGTATCAAGAAGCATCGAGTCTGGGGGGATTGTATCCTACGGGGGGATACAGTGCAGTTATTGCTAGAGATTCAGCTAGTGTATCTAAGTTCTCCAGGTGTGGTACGGTTTTCCTCTAACCCTGTACATATGTCACCATCATATGTAATATAGTCTACGAGCACGAGCTGGTGTATCGAAGCCTATTAGGTTTGATACAGTTCTGTTGAGCAGCTGTATCTAAGTCCATCATGTGTGATACTGTTCTGCTGAGCTGATGTATCTAATCTTATGTGTGATACTGACTACTAAGCTGGTGTATCTAAGTCTATCATGTGTGATAGTGACTACTAAGGTGTATCTAAGTCTATCATGTGTGATACTGACTACTAAGCTGGTGTATCTAAGTCTATCATGTGTGATACTGACTACTAAGCTGGTGTATCTAAGCCTATCATGTGTGATACTGACTACTAAGCTGGTGTATCTAAGCCTATCATGTGTGATACTGACTACTAAGCTGGTGTATCTAAGTCTATTGTTTCTATCATGTGTGATACTGTCTGTTTAGCTGCTGTATCTAAATCTATCGCGTAATAATATTTGCTGAGTTGATGTATCTAAGCCCATCACACCTGATTTAGCCTGCTGAGCCGGTGTATCGAAGTTGGTGTATCATGTGTGATACTCTCTCAGATGATCAGATACTACAATCCTCATTATAAAACATTCATGAGGGGAAGGTGTACCTGAGCTGCTGTATCTAAGCCTATTCTGTGTGATTCTGTTGGCTGAATTAGTATATCTTTCCCATTATGTGATATACCTCGCTAAACCAATTCTGCGATACTGTGCTGCTGATGTGATGTATCTAAGCCTATCATATGTGATACTGTGCTGCTGATGTGATGTATCTAAGCCTATCATATGTGATACTGTGCTGTTGATCTGATGTATCTAAGCCTATCATGTGATACTGTGCTGTTTATCTGATGTATCTAAGCCTATCATGTGATACTGTGCTGTTGATCTGATGTATCTAAGCCTATCATGTGATACTGTGCTGTTGATCTGATGTATCTAAGCCTATCATGTGATACTGTGCTGTTGATCTGATGTATCTAAGCCTATCATATGTGATACTGTGCTGTTGATCTGATGTATCTAAGCCTATCATATGTGATACTGTGCTGTTGATCTGATGTATCTAAGCCTATCATATGTGATACTGTGCTGTTGATCTGATGTATCTAAGCCTATCATGTGATACTGTGCTGTTTATCTGATGTATCTAAGCCTGTCATATGTGATACTGTGCTGTTGATCTGATGTATCTAAGCCTATCATATGTGATACTGTGCTGTTGATCTGATGTATCTAAGCCTATCATATGTGATACTGTGTGTTGATCTGATGTATCTAAGCCTATCATGTGATACTGTGCTGTTTATCTGATGTATCTAAGCCTGTCATATGCGATACTGTGCTGCTGATGTGATGTATCTAAGCCTATCATATGTGATACTGTGCTGTTGATCTGATGTATCTAAGCCTATCATATGTGATACTGTGCTGTTGATCTGATGTATCTAAGCCTATCATGTGATACTGTGCTGTTTATCTGATGTATCTAAGCCTGTCATATGCGATACTGTGCTGCTGATCTGATGTATCTAGAATCATCATGTGTGATACAGTCCTGCTGATCTGATGTATCTAAGCCTATCATATGTGACACTGTGCTGCTTATCTGATGTATCTAAGCCTGTCATATGCGATACTGTGCTGCTGATCTGATGTATCTAAGCCTATCATATGTGATACTGTGCTGCTGATGTGATGTATCTAAAGCTATCATGTATGATACTGAGCTGCTAGACTGGCGTATCTAAAGCTATCGTGTTTTATACTGCCTGGAGATCTGGTGTATCTAATCCCATCCAGTGTGATACTGCCCTCATCGTGTAAAATTAATGAATTTCAGTATAATGTAACCTCCCGGGAAAGTATGCATCTCAGCCGGTGTATCTCAGAATATTGTGTGATACTGGCTGCTGATCTGATGTATCTAAAGTTATCATGTAAGATATTGCTCTGCTGAGCTGGTGTATCTAAGCCTATCAGCTGAGCTGGCGTCTGGTTTATCATGTGTGATACTGCCTGCTGAGCTGGTGTATCTAAGCCCAATATCTGTTGTACTATTTCACGGAATCACATAGCACTACAATCCCCATCATGTAAGATAATGAATTATCTCGAGAAAAATGGTGCATCTGAGCTGTTGTATCTAAGCCTGCTGACCTGATGTATCTAAACCGTCATGTATGATACTGTCTGCTGAGTCATTGTATCTAAATGTCTGTGGCCTGATACAAGGTACACCTATCATGTATGATTTAACCCTCCTAAGCCGGTGTATCTAAGCTTATCCTGTGTGATACCGTCTTGCAGCACTACAATCCCCATCGTGTCAGATATTGGGTGCTTGGTAACAGTCATCTATAATTGATTCTTTATATTCCATGTACACAGAGGGAAAAAAAACAACCCATAGCCGGCAACAGAGTCTTCTTCACAATGGCCCATTTTAAGCTTTTACCAGTCCAGGAATTCATTGACGCCGTCCCTTTAAAACTTGTTTAGACAAAAGACTTTGCTGACTTTGCTTCTGTCACATTCCAGACACAATGCAAAATGAAGGAACCTAGTGAGCAGCCTGGAGCCTAAAGAGTCCCAGTGACCTGTGGGAGTGCAATGCACCCTGGGCCGGAGAGGCCGAGCGGTCCGGTCCGATATAGAGGCAGTCCGAGGATATGGGGGGTCTGACATTAGTAAAGAGGAGCGCTCCACATTACACCGATGACCCTTTGATTTCAGTAGATACCATGTAATCCCAAGTGTTGCCTGTTTTGAAGCTGGAAGTTCCACAAGTAGGACCCCTTAAAGGGGCTGCCCACCTTTGGGGACTTTTTTTTATATATATACAAAAATGCATAAATCTCTGGCTAAAAATAATTTTTGCAATTGGGTTTCATTAAATATTTTGCACCTTTCGGCTTTTACAGATTCTTTGTTTCCCTGCAAATTCAACTTTGATGTGGTCATAAATCAGCTGGGAGGAGCTCAGAAAAAAAACAGGCAGTTCTGTACAAAGTGGAATGTGCTGACAACAAAATCACACAAAAATCATCAATGGAAATCAAATTTATTAACCAATGGAGGCCTGGATTTGGAGTCACCCACAAAATTAAAGTGGAAAAACACACTACAGGCTGATCCAACTTTGATGTAATGTAATTAAAACAAGTCATAATGCGGCTCAGTATTGTGTGTGGCCTCCACGTGCCTGTATGACCTCCCTACAACGCCTGGGCATGCTCCTGATGAGGCTGAGTATTGTGTGTGGCCTCCACGTGCCTGTATGACCTCCCTACAACGCCTGGGCATGCTCCTGATGAGGTTGTGTGTGGCCTCCACGTGCCTGTATGACCTCCCTACAACGCCTGGGCATGCTCCTGATGAGGTTGAGTATTGTGTGTGTCCTCCACGTGCCTGTATGACCTCCCTACAACGCCTGGGCATGCTCCTCATGAGGTTGTGTGTGGCCTCCACGTGCATGTATGACCTCCCTACAACGCCTGGGCATGCTCCTGATGAGTCTCAGTATTGTGTGTGGCCTCCACGTGCCTGTATGACCTCCCTACAACGCCTGGGCATGCTCCTGATGAGGGTGAGTATTGTGTGTGGCCTCCACGTGCCTGTATGACCTCTCTACAACACCTGGGCATGCTCCTGATGAGGCTGAGTATTGTGTGTGTCCTCCACGTGCCTGTATGACCTCCCCACAATGCCTGGGCATGCTCCTGATGAGGCTCAGTATTGTGTGTGGGCTCCACGTGCCTGTATGACCTCTCTACAACACCTGGGCATGCTCCTGATGAGGCTGAGTATTGTGTGTGGCCTCCACGTGCCTGTATGACCTCTCTACAACACCTGGGCATGCTCCTGATGAGGCTGAGTATTGTGTGTGTCCTCCACGTGCCTGTATGACCTCCCCACAATGCCTGGGCATGCTCCTGATGAGGCTCAGTATTGTGTGTGGGCTCCACGTGCCTGTATGACCTCTCTACAACACCTGGGCATGCTCCTGATGAGGCTGAGTATTGTGTGTGTCCTCCACGTGCCTGTATGACCTCCCTACATACCTGGGCATGCTCCTGATGAGGTTGTGTGTGGCCTCCACGTGCCTGTATGACCTCCCTACAACGCCTGGGCATGCTCCTGATGAGGTTGTGTGTGGCCTCCACGTGCATGTATGACCTCCCTACAACGCCTGGGCATGCTCCTGATGAGGCTGAGTATTGTGTGTGGCCTCCACGTGCCTGTATGACCTCCCTACAACGCCTGGGCATGCTCCTGATGAGGTTGCGGATGGTCTCCTGTGGGATCTCCTCCCAGACCTGGACTAAAGCATCCGCCAACTCCTGGACAGTCTGAGGTGCAACATGACGTTGGTGGATGGAGCGAGACATGATGTCCCAGATGTGCTCAATTGGATTCAGGTCTGGGGAACGGGCGGCCAGTCCATAGCTTCAATGCCTTCATCTTGCAGGAACTGCTGACACACTCCAGCCACATGAGGACTGGCATTGTCCTGCATTAGGAGGAACCCAGGGCCAACCGCACCAGCATATGGTCTCACAAGGGGTCTGAGGATCTCATCTCGGTACCTAATGGCAGTCAGGCTACCTCTGGCGAGCACATGGAGGGCTGTGCGGCTCTCCAAAGAAATGCCACCCCACACCATTACTGACCCACTGCCAACCGGTCATGCTGAAGGATGTTGCAGGCAGCAGATCGCTCTCCACGGCGTCTCCAGACTCTGTCACGTCTGTCACATGTGCTCAGTGTGAACCTGCTTTCATCTGTGAAGAGCACAGGGCTCCAGTGGCGACTTTGCCAATCCTGGTGTTCTGTGGCAAATGCCAAGCGTCCTGCACGGTGTTGGGCTGTGAGCACAGCCCCCATCTGTGGACGTTGGGCCCTCATACCACCCTCATGGAGTCAGTTTCTAACCGTTTGTGCAGACACATGCACATTTGTGGCCTGCTGGAGGTCATTTTGCAGGGCTCTGGCAGTGCTCCTCCTGTTCCTCCTTGCACAAAGGCGGAGGTAGCGGTCCTGCTGCTGGGTTGTTGCCCTCCTACGGCCCCCTCCACGTCTCCTGGGGTACTGGCCTGTCTCCTGGTAGCGCCTCCAGCCTCTGGACACTTCACTGACAGACTCAGCAAACCTTCTTGCCACAGCTCGCATTGATCTGCCATCCTGGATGAGCTGCACTACCTGAGCAACTTCTGTGGGTTGTAGAGTCCGTCTCATGCTACCTTGAGTGTGAAAGCACAACCAACATTCAAAAGTGACCAAAACATCAGCCAGAAAGCATTGGTACTGAGATGTGGTCTGTGGTCCCCACCTGCAGAACCACTCCTTTATTGAGGGTGTCTTGATAATTGCCAATAATTTCCATCTATTGTCTATTCCATTTGCACAATAGCATGTGAAATTGATTGTCAGTCAGTGTTGCTTCCTAAGTGGACAGTTTGATTTCACAGAACCTTGATTTACTTGGAGTTATATTCTGTTGTTTAAGTGTTCCCTTTATTTTTTTGAGCAGTGTATATGACTCTTTAAAGTAGTATTATGTGGACTCCTTAAGGGAAAATTATTTGGACACAGTATATTATATAGTCACTATATTGTAGTTTTATTATGGATCTATATGGCATTATTATGTGAACTCCTTAAGGAAGTATTATTTAGATACATCATATTATTTGGTCACTATGTGATTGTATTATGTAGACTCTTTAGATAAAGCATATCATAGCACTAGTGGTAGTATAATATAGGAACTCTATGGCAGTATTATAAGGACTCTAAGGGAATATTTTTTTGGAATACGGGCATTATATGGTTTCATTTACTGGGATTTGTTTGTCTGTATTATGTGGACTCTTAAAGAGAATATTATTTGGATACGGCATATTATATGGACACTATATGAAAACATTATGTGGGAAGTCTGTGGCTGCATTATTTGCAATCCTTAAGGAAGTATTATTTGGGTAAAGCATATTGAATAGACACTATATAGCAGTATTATGTGGGAACTATATGACATTATTAGTATTTGGATACAGAAAATTATTTACACACTATATGGCAGTATTATGCAGGAACTATTTGGCTGTATTATGTGGACTATTTAAGTGATTATTATTTGGTTATTATATTATATGGACACTGTATGGTATTATTTAGTTGACTCTAGGAGTATTATTTGAATATATCATATTCTATGGACACTGTATGGTATAATTAAGGGAGCATGTTTAGATGTAAAATATTAAACAGACACTATATGGTAGTATGATGTGGAAACTATATGACATTTTTAATTGTATACTGCAAATTATACAGACACTGTATAGTAGTGTTATGTGGTATCTACATGACAGTATTATATGGATACAGCATATTATATGGACTTATATGAAAGTATTATGTGGGAACTATATGGCTGTATTATGTGGACTATGTAAGAGGTTATTATTTGGATATAACATTATATATACACTATATGAAAGTATTATGTGGGAACAATATGGCTGCATTCTGTGGACTATATAAGGTTATTATTTGGATATAACATTATATATACACTATATGTAAGTATTATGTGGGAACTATATGGCTGTATTATGTGGACTATATAAGAGGTTGTTATTTGGATATAGCATATTATATGGGCACTATGTAAGTATTATGTGGGAACTACAGTGTATAGCAGTATTATGTGGACTAAATAAGAGAGTATTATTTGGATGTGACATATTGTATGGACACTATAAGAATAATAATAATTTATTTTTATAGCGCCAACATATTCCGCAGCACTTTACTATTTTAGGGGGGGGACTTATACAGACAATACAGAATAAGCATATCTCATATCAAAAGGAGTGAGGGCCCTGATCGCAAGCTTACAGTCTATGAACATATTATGTGTGAGCTACAGTATATAGCAGTATTATGCTGACTAAGAGAATTACTTGACATGACATGTTATATGGCTATATAAGAGGTTGTTATTTGGATATAACATTATATAGACACTGTATGAAAGTATTATGTGGGAACTATATGGCTGTATTCTGTGGACTATATATGAGAGTATTATATAAGTGCGATATTGTTTTATTAAATGGACTTTTTAAAGGAATATTATTTGTATATGGTATATTATATAGACATTGTATTATTTGGACAGAGCATAATATTTGGGCACCATGTGGCAGTATTATCTTTAGCTGAAAATGGCTCTTCATCATCTTTATTGGCAAGTGCCTATAGCTGAAAAAAAATGTGAGGGATTTTGTTAAGGACTATACCGCCATAAGAGGGTCACATAGGACACGTGCGGCAGTGATAATAAACCTCCATGACTCTTCCAGGGTTTTGATTCCCAGCGTTTCCCGCATTCAGGGTGTGATCGGTCCCACTACAGGCACAGACAGGACTCTGCTAGTATCTTGGCGTGGAAGCTTACAGCCCACACGTATGATTGTGTGAGGTTTGGTGGAGTCGAGGCCTCTCTGAGCATATGGTTTACACGATAATCGCTAAGAGTTTACTCTGCACCTTTTTTTGGGGGGGTTTTAAAGAGCCGGCAATCTCCCCATAGATCAGTCAGCCTCTAGTATCTGTGACCATCTAATCTCTATGACGGCCTCCAGAGGAAAGACTGAACAAAGGATACCCTTGTATATTGCATTGCTAAGCAGCTTTTTACTGCCAACTGGTGCAGAAAATGCACTGCCCT
The DNA here is from genome assembly GCF_046119375.1 of Phyllobates terribilis. Taxonomy (NCBI): domain Eukaryota; kingdom Metazoa; phylum Chordata; class Amphibia; order Anura; family Dendrobatidae; genus Phyllobates; species Phyllobates terribilis. Next base: position 754,433,498 of record NW_027362764.1, read on the forward strand.
AGCAAAAGGCCGGTTCTCAGCCTCAGCACATTGTCACTACATACAGGGATGGATATGTATTAATCTACGGGGGAGGGAGGGACGTGACTCTCCGAAACTCTATAGACGTGTTCTTCAAAGGGAGGGAGGGCGTCTCATAGACGGCGGGCGGCTGAAGAAGCTGCTGGATGAGTTAGGTACCAGAAACTGATAATTGAAAGAGTTAATACAAAGAAAATATACTGGGTAAAATATAACATTTGGGCAAAGACTTGAGAACGCAAAGTAGGACTCACATAATGTGAGTAGAGTTTCAAGTTCTTGCCTCTATAGTAAGTCAATATGGACCATAGAGGTTGACCGTGTGGCTTTATTTGTGGTCCCGGGAGATCGGTTGGTCCCATACTCTTAGCTACTAGGTGGCGAGAACCCGTTCAGGAATCCCCTCTATCAGAAACAACGGTGGAGAGGAATTGGCCGAAGGGTCATGGAATGGGGGAGCCCTACTAGGTCGTTTACCGGCCGCCTCCACCATGCCACATGGTTCTATAAACTCTTTTCCCTGAGGTTCATTGCTCTGATTTAAGGCCTTGTTCACATCATGATAGAGGGTTCAATATTTATATGCGGGAAATGCTCCCAACATATTTCTCCGATAGAGACTCGTAGGCTCCCATGTTAAAAAAAATGTAAGCCACATGGTTTACAACGGTATACCGACAATATAACAGCCGAATGGAAATCAAAAGGGCAATCTTTGGGCCTTCATCGAAACCTTATCGAGAGATTTTCTTGGTTTACAAGCTAAGCGGAGACCAAAAGTGTCACGTAAAACCTGCTTGAAGGGGTTATACTACCAACATGTATCAACTAGAACATACATGTCAAACTCTGGCCCGCAGGGTGATTATATTTGGTCCGCGACTTCAGAACCGCCACCCTCATGTGCGGACCATTATTCTGTATGGAGGACTATATGGGGCCCATTATTCTGTATGGAGGACTATGTGGGACCATTATTCTGTATGGAGGACTATGTGGGGCCCATAATACTGTATGAAGGACTATATAGGGCCAGTATTCCGTATAGAGGACTATGTGGGGCCCATTATTCTGTATGGAGGACTATGTGGAGCCCATTATTCTGTATGGAGGACTATGTGGAGCTCATTATTCTGTATGGAGGACTATGTGGGGCCATTATACTGTATGGAGGACTATGTGGGGCCCATTATTCTGTATGGAGTACTATGTGGGGCCATTATACTGTATGGAGGACTATGTGTGGCCCATTATACTGTATGAAGGACTATATAGGGCCATTATTCTGCATGGAGGACTATGTGGGGCCCATTATTCTGTATGGAGGACTATGTGGAGCCCATTATTCTGTAGGGAGGACTATGTGGAGCTCATTATTCTGTATGGAGGACTATGTGGGGCCATTATACTGTATGGAGGACTATGTGGGGCCCATTATACTGTATGAAGGACTATATAGGGCCATTATTCTGTATAGAGGACTATGTGGGGCCATTATTCTGTATGGAGGACTATGTGGGTCCATTATACTGTATGGAGGACTATGTGGGGCCCATTATACTGTATGAAGGACCATATAGGGCCATTAGTCTGTATGGAGGACTATGTGGGGCCCATTATTCTGTATGGAGGACTATGTGGAGCCATGATACTGTATGGAGGACTATGTGGAGCTCATTATTCTGTATGGAGGACTATGTGGGGCCAATTATTCTGTATGGAGGACTATGTGGGGCCCATTATACTGTATGGAGGACTATGTGGGCCCATTATAATGTATGGAGGACTATGTGGGGCCCATTATTCTGTATGGAGGACTATGTGGGGCCAATTATTCTGTATGGAGGACTATGTGGGGCCCATTATACTGTATGGAGGACTATGTGGGCCCATTATAATGTATGGAGGACTATGTGGGGCCCATTATTCTGTATGGAGGACTATGTGGGGCCCATTATTCTGTATGGAGTACTATGTGGGGCCCATTCTGTATGGAGGACTATATGGTGCCCATTATACTGTATAGTGGACTTTGTGGGGCCCATTATACTGTATATTGGTTGGCCCGTGACTTTGCCTAAGCTTTTCATTGTGGCGTTCTGTGTGTTTGAGTTTGACATCCCTGAACTGGAACTAACGTTTGATTTAGTGGGAGTCCGACTCCTGGGAGAAGGGTTTTCTGTGACCACCACTCCATTACCTGTCTAAGGGAGTTTTGGTCATGTATGCTTGGTGCTTACAAGATCATTTTTATAGCGCTTGTAAGTGCCGATCTAAAGCTAGCTGGATCTCTGGAGTGCAGGGTCCGGCCACCTTTAGTGCTCTTTTGCTCCTCCAACGCTGCAGAGTCAGCTCTTCCAGCATCGGAGACAGCACATATTGGACCAGCGGCACAACCATGCTGGCAGCCGGAATGGTCAATCATCAGCAGTGCATTGCAAGCTGGAATGCGGGAGGTAGAGGAGTTGTGCGCTCCCGAAGATAAAACACGAGAAGAACCCTTTAAACCACTTTTCAGTACAGTTTACTAGTTGTCTTCATGTAATTAGATCCATGTTCTATGGTGATAATTACTTTAATTAACTAACTTAGCCGGCAATTAGCTTCCTCTTCATTTTGACATTGTAATATTTGTGATGGGGTAATTAGTTAAAGAATTTATCCTTGTACATATGGATATTATGGAGCGGACTATGAGTATTTTTTTTGTTTTTCCTTAATATTTGGCAAGCAGCAGTCCAAATATGTGTGGGCTTATACTTATCAACAATTCTCATGACTGGTGGGTGCCAAGGCCGGACCTTCGGGCTCAAATGGAGATTGATTCAGTGGATATTGACTAGATGTTTTGGTAATGTGTACTTATACTCTCTCCAGTCTAAGTGAGGACAAAAATGGTGGTCAGAATGTAGCGTTGGTGGCATGGTGGTGGTGGGGGCTGTTACAGATTTGATATTGGGACCTTGAAGCTTTAAGCCATGTAGGGCTAAACATGGTCTTGGCTACCATGTGTGGTGTTTTCCTCATTCGACAGAAGGGCCTTTGGCACCCTCAAACACCAGGAGCTATGTACAAGTATAACCTATGCATACCCTATAGGTGCGCCTCTGGAGGTGATTACCCCTGGTCTACAGCAAGTTGACCACAGTTGTCCATATTGATTAGATGTTCTGGTAATGTGTAATCTAAGGTGTTCGATGGATAGAGGAGGCTACTACTGTCTGGTGCCATTCAATTGCCGGTTGCCATTATAATAAAAGCACAAAACTATAGGTCATATCTAAAGTCTTTAGGTTGGGTCACTTGGTGGTTTTGGGTATTTGTTTCATTTTCTCCTGACTTTGAGAAGCATAAAAAAAATATTTTAATGATTTTTATATCCTCCTTTCGTTACTTGATCACTTTTGTTAGGAGTTTTACTTCCTTATTGGAAATGTTCATGGATGAGCAGATCTTCTCCACCTCCACCCTTCTCTATGGTGATGAATGACGCAGGCAGATCTATGAGTTGGAACAATTAGATACTATGTGACCTTAGAATTTGGTCAAGACTTTTATTATAGCTTTGCTCAGTAGGTGTCATGAAGTAACTAAGTTTGAACTTCTTTAGGTAACCATAGGGGGTAAACCCTTTAGGACAAAAAAAGCTCAACAGGAGGGCAACAAAGACCAACACTTCACAATTAACTTAAGGTTCTCCAAACAATCCTCTTCACAAAGTCTATTGGAGACCTAAAGTTATTAATGAATGCGAACCCGGCCACCTCCCCACCGAACAAAAGGATTGGCCATTGAAATTTCAACTGATGGATCCTTCTTTTCCCCAACATTATCCATCAGAGGAGGGTTGGGAGGCCATGATACACATTAGACTGAAGGACGATCCCACCGATATTGGTTGGTTCGTCCAACTTTAGTGTAAGGGAGCCTTAAAGGATTCATGATCAGATTTCTATTGAAAACCAAATTTTCTGGTTGCCCACATTTAATGATTCTCGATTTGTTAAACTGACCATACATGCAGTGGGGAAAATACGTATTTGATACACTGCCAATTTTGCAAGTTTTCCCACCTACAAAGAATGGGGAGGTCTGTAATTTTTATCATAGGTGCACTTCACCTGTAAGAAACAGAATCTAAAAAAAATCCAGAAAATCACATTGTATGATTTTTACATAATTAATTAGCCTTTTTTTTTGCATGAAATAAGTATTTGATACAATAGAAAAACAGATCTTAATATTTGGTACAGAATCCTTTGATTGCAATTACAGAGGTCAGACTTTTCCTGTAGTTCTTGACCAGGTTTGCACACACTGCAGTAGGGATTTTGGCCCACTCCTCCATACAGATCTTCTCCAGATCTTTCAGGTTTCGGGTCTGTCGCTGGGCAACATTGAGATTCAGCTCCTCCAAATATTTTCTATTGGGTTCAGGTCTGGAAACTGGCTAGGCCACTCCAATACCCTGAAATGCTTTTTACGGAGCCACTCCTTAGTTGCTCTGGCTGTGTGTTTCGCGTCATTGCCATGCTGGAAGACCCATTCACAACCGAGCTTCAATGCTCTTACTGAGGGAAGGAAGTTAATGGTCAAAATCTCACGATACATGACGCCATTTATCCTCATTTCAATACTGTGCAGTGGTCCTGTCCTGTTTGCTGAAAAGCACCTCCAAAGTATGATGTTTCCCCCACCATGCTTCACGGTTGGGACGGTGTTCTTGGGCTTGTACTCATCCTTCTTCTTCCTTCAAACATGGCGAGTGGATTTTATACCAAAAAGTTCTATTTTGGTCTCATCTGACCATATGACCTCCCATGCCTCCTCTGGATCTTGCAGATGGTCATTGATGAACTTCAAACAGGCCTAGACATGTGCTGGCATGAGCAGGGGTCCTTGCGTATCCTGCAGGATTTTAATCCATGATGACGTAGTGTGTTGCTAACGCTAATGTTTGAGACTGTGGTCCCAGCTCTTTTCAGGTCATTGACCAGGTCCTCACGTGTAGTTTTGGGCTGATTCCTTACCTTTCTCAGAATCATCCTTACCCCACGAGGTAAGATATTGGTGCCCCAGACCGAGGAAGATTGGCAGTCATCTTGTGTTTTTTCCATCTTCTAATAATTGTGCCATCAGTTGTTGCCTTCACAACAAGCTGTTTGCCTATTGTCCTGTAGCCCATCCCAGCCATGTGCAGGTGTCACGGGTGTATCAGAGGTGACAGACAGTCGCCCTGCAGTTGGTTTCAGGAGATCTCTACGTTTGGCATTACAGAAATCTTCTTAGATGAGAGGCTGTCTCTAGGACCTAGCAGCTACCTCCCTCTGGTAATTAGCTCCCTGGCCTGGGTGTATATATACCTGGTGTGTCTGAGAGGGAGGTGGCGGCTATATTTATTTCTACTTGTGAAGGCTTAGCAAGAGCAGTACTTCGTCCTCTCTGGAGCTTGAGGCCGAGTTTGCATTTGTTTGGAGTCGTCTAAAGCTAAGCATTCTTCCCCTGTTTGTCTACCCTTGTTGTCTATAGAGTTTAGTGGAGATCAACTAGTGCTCATCTCCTCTCATCCCTAGCCTTAACCATATGCCAGGTAAAGACAGGGCAAGGCACGCAATTGCTGAAGAGGCAACATAGGGACGGTAGTTAAGACAGGGTGACACTAGACCAGTCTAGGAGATCTCCACTTCCCCCTTTCCCTAGTGTCTGGGCTCCCTTTCCCTCTTCCCTCTGTGTTGCACTAAGTATTTCCAATACCTGGTGTGACATTAGGTCTACAATTTTGTCCCTGTTGTCCTTAGACAGCTAATTGGTCTTGGCCATGGTGGAAAGGTTGGAGTGTGATTGATTGAGTGCGTGGACAGGTGTCTTATATACAGGTAACGAGTTCAAACAGGTGCAATTAATATAGGTAATGAGTGCAGAGTAGGAGGGCTTCTTAAAGAAAAACTAACAGGTATGTGAGAGTCTGAATTCTTGTTGGTTGATAGCTGATCAAATACTTATATCATGCAATAAAATGCAATTTAATTATGTAAAAATCATACAATGTGATTTTCTGGATTTTTTTTTAGCTTCTGTCTCTCAAAGGTGAAGTATACCTATGATAACTCCACCAAAAACATGCATGCTCAGGTAGGCTCAGCAAAGCATTCTTCTCTATTTCAATGTGGAGAATTTAATTAAACACCCATAAGCATTTGATTGATTACAGATGGGATTGGCTAAAACTCTTATGTTCTTCCTGACTTTCCCCCTTACCAATAATGTCAGGGGAGATAAGAGTTGGGCAGTTTGAAATCAATCACCGACCCTTTTGTGTTCCTTGGGAGAAGTGCCGCCAAAGGTGTATAGCAACGGCTTTCTCTTTTCTCCCCATAGAGAACACATAACCGCTTGATCGAGCTGAACGTGTATGTGGAAATCGTGAGAGATAGTTATTTCATGTGTCTCCCAAAAGAATGGCCATATTGAAATCTAACAAGCCCGATCCTTCTTTCCACGACACAACAGGATGGTTGTTAGCTAATTGACATTAAGGCCCCCATACATACTAGGCTAGGCAGGGAAAGCAGTCTAATATATGGAGTCCTCCAGACTCTCTCTCAAAACATCATATCGGGGCGAAAAAAGATCCAACCTGTCCAATTTTTGTTCTCCTCGAGATAAGCGGCCAGAGGAGTCTTGCAGTAGCTCCCTTGTAGAGAACATAGAGGACTCTGGAGAGATATCGGCCAGCCAAAGATTAGCTGAACTATCGTTCGGGCGACAGCTATCTATTGTGTATGGGGGCCCTTCGTCAATCTCTCCAAAGTGGGTTCAGAAAAGTTCTATCTAATGTGTATGGACAACTTAAAATGAGCAGGGTGACTGATGTTTGATAAGCCTAGTATCTCTGCACTTATCTCATGGAGATAACTGGACACTTTGTTGAGGTCCACATCTTGGCCGCACTTTTTTTTTAGTATTGGCTCATAAACCCACAGTTTACTCCACTTGAGAAAGCTTTGCGCATGATTAGTCCTTACTTTTGTCCATGACCCTGGGTAAAGGTGAACCTTTGCTATTTTTTTGCTAGAGAAGAAAGTATAATTTAGGTTTCCAGCTGCAGAACTGATTTGACATGATTGTACCGAAACATCTCTACTACTTGGTGGAACATATCTGATGGTCACAAGAACATCGACACCAGGCAAACAAGGATCTATGACAATGTAATAAATGGCAAGTGTGGTGCGCTATAAGTGAATTGTGCTAATCCATTGTATAATTTAGGTTTTCATCTGCCATTGGAAAAGGATAGAAGATATTGATCCTCCTGGAAGAAGATTAACTGTGAAACGTGCGTCAGGGCCTGAAACACAACCTCAGGTTGTATCTCTCATTCCCTCTCTTTTCAGATAAACTCTATAGTAACTGCATCTTTACTGCTTTTACTCCTAGAAATGTATGATCGATGGTCACACTCTAACGTTTCGTTCATAGTTCGATTGGGTTGAAAATCAGCTGAGAAAAAAGTTGCATCACATGATTTTCGTCTGTAAGTTGCTTCACGTTTTTTCACGTTTTTTTTTCTTTTTTTGACCAAAATTAGTAAAAATAAAAAAAATCTTTAAAAAAAACTGAATAAGAAGTATTGAATAAGAAGTATTTTTAAAATTTTTGATGGATTTGCTATGAAAGAAGGACCATAAAATTTAAATAACGCTGAAAGGAATGCAAATGGTTGTACGATCAATTTTTAATTTGGTGAAGTAGTCGTAAAAGGAAAACCACCTTGTAGTGCCAAAATGAGTTTAAAGCCCTCCTCTTTGACATAGGAGGATGCCATAATTATTTATCTCATGGAACTAATCAAGTCACATGTCACTCGAAACAAGGATCCCCAAGCTACGACTTGCCTACTTTGGACATATCATGCGAAGAGAGGAATCACTGGAGAAGGACATCACGGTCATATGAAAGGAGCAATCACTGGAGAAGGACATCATGGTCATACGAAGAGAGCAATCACTGGAGAAGGACATCATGGTCATACGAAGAGAGCAATCACTGGATAAGGACATCATGGTCATATGAAGAGAGCAATCACTGGAGAAGGACATCGTGGTCATATGAAAAGAGCAATCACTGGAGAAGGACATCATGGTCATATGAAGAGAGCAATCACTGGAGAAGGACATCATGGTTATACGAAGAGAGCAATCACTGGAGAAGGACATCATGGTCATACGAAGAGAGCAATCACTGGAGAAGGACATCATGGTCATATGAAGAGAGCAATCACTGGAGAAGGACATCATGGTCGAAAGAATAGAAGGAACAAAGAGAAGAGGAAGACCAGCAACATGATGGCTTGATAATATAAAGATAATGGTGGAGAAGATCCTGGTGGACCTAACTAGGCTTGAACAAGATCGATCCCTACAGATTGTTCATCCATCAAGTCGCCATGGTTTGACATCGAGCTGAATGTTATTAAAAAAATAAATGTTCCAGTTGAGGGAGAGGAGGCCGCAGTATAGATTTGGCATCAGAGTCCAAAGCTTCACCTGACACCTTGGACTCGGCAAAAACTTTAAAAAGTTATTAAGGTCAATCACATGTCCTGTGACTTTAAGCATGTTAGCGACCCGCGCTCCACACGTGAAGTGGACATTGTTATATCACTGAGTGTCTGCTCCGCCTACAACACGCTTAGAAGCGACACAAAGATGCCGTCTTAAAAGCTTTAAGCTCCGGGGAATTGTTAAGAGCATTAGAGCTCATTAATAAGACAGTACTAAGATATGTGACGGCTGCACGGTCATTAGGACAACTAAGTGGAGAGGGGGGGGACTTTTGGGAATTGCTCACAAACAGCAGAATTACAATAGGACGGCAATAAACATCGACAAAGCCATTAGGAATCTGGAAAGAAGGAAAATATATCAGCATCCTCATACATTATACCGGCCAAACAAAGATTTATAGGGCTCAGACTATCAGATGTCAACGTAAATGTGGCTCAATTAATCACTAGCCTAGTCATCGGTGTCAAACTTATAAAAGTCTATAAATCAAAAAACAGCAACTTTGCATAAATTTGCATGTGGACATTTTGAAAATATAAAGCAAAAAATAAAATCTATTATGGGCCGGAGTACAACAAGAATTAGAACTGGTCAGGTCACCTTCAACCACTTAGACGTCCATCCAATAAGGAGAGATTACGTAGGTGGCGCTTGCAAATTTTCACTATGCCACATAAAATAACAAAAACTTCCGAACTAGAGCTTAGGGGTTAACAATTTTTTGTTTCCTAAAGTCAAAGGGTGTGCTTATTATTATTATTTATTTTTAGCACACCATTGATTCAATGGTGTGGTAAATGAGAAGACGGTAATACTGAGTACTTTTAGATAACATGATGGCTTTTGAGTAAATTATAATATCCCTGTGAGCTAGGGAGGCATAGGGTGGTCTTTGATATTGACTCATTAGAGACAACCCCTTATGGAGTGCAGCCATCATTAGTGGGTTTAGAGGCTTTGGACAGCTAACAGGCTTAATAGTAGCATGATGAGTGATATTCAATGAGTCCAGTACCTCAACACTCATCTCCTATCGCTAACCGAAGATGGCGTTGAGTTTTACTGGTCACTTAGCAAAGATCAAAATGGGGTCTTTCTTTCACTGCTTGTCCATAATATCACCAGTTTACTCCACTTGAGATAGAACAGCCTAGTTCTTGATTAGCCCCCAACCCAATCCATGAACCTGGCTAAGGTTGAACCTTTTTTTTTTGAGAAGAAAGTCCAATTTAGGTCTTCACCACCCATTAGAGACAAACCGTTTTGGATTGTCGTCACAATGAGTAAGTTCAGAAACTTTCTATCTAACAGATCCGGCTGCTGGCACCACTTGTACGCAGCTGATTTTTAAGGGAAAAGTTGTAACCAGCCAAACATTTCAGATGCATGCCATCAACATATTACAAGGATGGCTTGAGTCCACCATGATGGGAGACAGTCTCGTAGGCTGATTCTCCATGCTGGCTCATGGAGGGAAGTCCTTATCAGGATTCTTGTCTCTACGACATCCATATTCCTCTTGAAGTCAACCCAATCATAACCCTGTTGGCCTAGTGGTGGGTAATGAAGCGATTGGTTCCAGACTCCCAGGAGGACTAGGGTAGTGAAAGTTTTAATTAATAGTTTGTGTCCAGTGGTTTACTCACCTCCCATTTCTCGTATTGATCATCACTAGTGGTCTGAGATGTATGCCGCTAAGCTGCTTTACTCTTGGCCCCCAGACACAATTCCATAAATTCTTATGGAATAGGCCACCCTTTCATGAGAATTCAAACTACTGGTTGACTTAAAGGCTTTCTATGGAGAATTAAGCCCCACATACACAATAGATAGTAATCAGCTGAAGGATATCTTGCCTGGCTCTCTCATACACATGAGCACTCGCTCTGCTGACCACTCCAGGGCTCTCTATGAAAGAACCACTTCCAGACTCCACTGTTTGCAGCATTTCTCTTAGAGAACAAAAGGATCGACTGTCCAAATTTAGACATGCTGAATCCTTATCTCCCCCAACATCGTCAGGCGGGGGAGAGACGATTGACCCCATACACTTTGAATTGTCAGCTGAAACCCTTGATATCTGTGATTTGGTCGACGTTTGTCTCATGTGTATGGGGGACTTTAGCGCTGATTAAGATGCTGTCATGTTCACCATCAGCTCCTCTCCTTACTCGTTAACTCATTGTAATATAATAATAGAAACAATAACACTACACATAGGGGCGAAAACAACTCTACACAGCGCAAAGTTCACAGCCAACATCTTACTGCATAAATGTCAACAGAAGACACCAAGAATAGGGCCAAAGTCAACACAGGGAGGACATAGGGTTCTCCCCGGCCTGTAATTCCCCTCTGGTTGTGCAGTAGTAATGAATTATTAATGCGGGCGTCTATTGTCAACCTCAATTAGGAGGACAAGGATATACAGATCCAATACGGCCTGGAGATAACAAATGTGTTGATATTTCTAATTTTGTGGGATCAATGGGTCAGTGTGTCATTCACGGAGCTGCATTTGTGTAATAATGCCGACTTCAGAAGACAACAAAAGGCTGGTGAATCGTGACCTCCAGTCTGGAATTCAGATCTTTTAACTCTAATATTCTAGCTACTTTTTTTTGCTTATGGCAAAACTTGCAGGGGATGACTTTATCAGTGGGCAATGTGAGCATCCACTCAACCAGCTCCATCAATGGACAAGCCATGTCATCAGTATAGATATAGTATAAAAGCCCAGATGCACATTAGACTAACGTCGGCCAACAGTCTAATGTGAATGGGAGCCTCCGGACTCACCTATAGAAGGAGTAAAGATCTGGCATGTCTGATTTAAGACTGCCAATGCTTTTGCTCTCATCAAGTTAAGCCACCGCCAGAGGAGTCTGGCAGCAGCTCGATCGTATAAAATACAGAAACGCTCGACAGAATGAGCGTGTATTGGAGATTCGGGCGAAAAAGCTGCCGAGTGAACCATTGTTCGGCCAACAGCTATCTAAGGTGTGTGTAACATACCTGGCGGCGTCCTTGCATGGTGGTCCATCTCCCACTGTGCAAGAGCGCGCACTTGATCTCCAGTCCAGAATGTCTCTCTGGCTTCCCTCCATGCTGTCTGTTTGTGTCTGTTTCTGCTGCTTAAGGGTGGCGCCCGATCACTTCCTGCCTTTTGTACCTGCTGTGGGTCACACCCCTTGTGCGTCCTCAGCCTATTGCTGTCTGTCACCTGGTATATAGCTCAGCTGCTCCCATCTATTCCTGCCTGAGCATAGTGTTTCATTCAGTGTGTGCTTGCACTCTGAAGGTGCCAGGTCCCGTTCTGTGTTCTCTTGTCTGCCTATCCTGGAGGCTGTATTTCCAGGCCTGTCTGAACACGCTCCTAGCCTGTTCCTCCTGCCTTCTAGGGGCCGATTACCTAGACCCGTTCCTGTATCTTGTCTGACCTGTCTGAACACGCTCCTAGCCTGTTCCTCCCGCCTTCTAGGGGCCGATTACCTAGACCCGCTCCTGTAACTTGTCTGTCCTGTCTGAACACGCTCCTTGCCTGTTCGTCCTGCCTCTCTGGGGGCCGTATTCCCAGACCCGCTCCTGTATTCCGCTGCAGTGTCGGTCTCCTCCGTACACTCAGTTCCAGTCTGAACTCTCTCCTATCCTTTACCTGTTTTGCCTCTATGTCCGTTCCCTTCCTTTTTCTGCAGAGTCTGAACTCGTACCTAACTCCTGCTTGTTGTCTCTGTACTCCCGTTTGTGAGTTTGTGGTCCACTCGCTACTTCTCTGCAAGTACCCTGTGGGTGTCTGGCTCTGCCTTTCCCTTCCTGTCTGTTCCGTGTGAACAGAGCCCTGTCCCCCCTACTCAGCCTTGCCTGCTCTGACTCCTTTGCTCACTGCTCCGGCGGTTCTAGCCTGCTCTGACTCCTTTGCTCACCGCTCCGGCGGTTCTAGCCTGCTCTGACTCCTTTGCTCACCGCTCCGGCGGTTCTAGTCTGCTCTGACTCCTTTGCTCACCGCTCTGGCGGTTCTAGCCTGCTCTTACTCCTTTGCTTACCGCTCCGGCGGTTCTAGTCTGCTCTGACTCCTTTGCTCACCGCTCTGGCGGTTCTAGCCTGCTCTGACTCCTTTGCTTACCGCTCCGGCGGTTCTAGCCTGCTCTGACTCCTTTGCTTACCGCTCCAGCGGTTCTAGCCTGCTCTGACTCCTTTGCTCACCGCTCCGGCGGTTCTAGTCTGCTCTGACTCCTTTGCTTACCGCTCCGGCGGTTCTAGCCTGCTCTGACTCCTTGCTCACTGCTCCGGCAGCCTTGCTCCGCTCTGACCCTTTTGCTCACTGCTCCGGCAGTCCTGTCCTGCCCTGCTTCTGCCTGCTGCTCCGGCAGTCCTGTCCTGTCCTGCCCTGCTTCTGCCCGCTGCTCCGGCAGTCCTGTCCTGCCCTGCTTCTGCCCGCTGCTCCGGCAGTCCTGTCCTGCCCTGCTTCTGCCCGCTGCTCCGGCAGTCCTGTCCTGCCCTGCTTCTGCCCGCTGCTCCGGCAGTCCTGTCCTGCCCTGCTTCTGCCCGCTGCTCCGGCAGTCCTGTCCTGCCCTGCTTCTGCCCGCTGCTCCGGCAGTCCTGTCCTGCCCTGCTTGTGCTCGCTGCTCCTGCAGCCCCGTCCTGCTCTGTTCTTGCCCACCGCTTCGGGCATTCCCTCTCTGCTGTGGTTGTCTACCGCATCTGCGGTTCTGTGACCCAGTCTGTACTGGGTCTTAACCTTTCTGTGCTCCAGCCCGTCCTTTCGGCCAGTACCTCCCTGCCTGCATACTCGCCTGTATCCACCCATCTGCATACCTGCCGTGTTTGCTTACATCCACCAGTCTGTGCCAGCCTAACCTGCCTGTTCCAGTAATCCCAGTGTGGGTCAACCCCCGTGTCCGGAGTTTGACCTGGAGTAGCACCTGGTCCCTCTGCCCGGTTTCTCCCTGGTGCACTGGCGTCGTATGCCGTCGTGCCACCTTGGTCGGATCGGCCAGAAACTTAGTCACGCCCCTCCAGGCACTCTCCGGTCCATGGTCCAGTGGAACCACAACACCCGCACACGCCAGTGAGTCCGGGCGTGTGCATAACAGCATGCTCAGGCCATGGTTCCCGTTGAGCCCCACGGCCTTCGCTCTCTGAGAAGTTTTCCAGCGAATACATGCATTAAAAATAAATAAATAAAATTTATTTTTTTTCTCAGCTGAGTTCCAGGCGAATTACGCACCCGTCCAGATGGATCTATCTGCTCTCGTTCCTGCGGATCCGCCACGTTACTATGGGGATCCAAGACAAAGTCGTGCATTTGTGGAGCAATGCATGCTACACTTCAAGTTCTACCCTCTATGTTTTCCCACCGATCGGGTTAAGGTGGCATTCATTATGTCTTACCTGGCGGGTGATGCCTTGGAATGGATCAACCCCCTATATGAAACACAGGATCCGATCCTCCTGGACCTAATGGCCTTCCTGGTGGCCTTTCTAATGGTCTTCGATGATCCTAACCCGGAGGCTCCTGCTGAAGCTTCACCTCCCAATATCCCGGAGCAGCCCCGATGGGTAATGTGTGTGGGTAGCGCAATAGTCCTCCAGCCCAATGAGACTACTGTCCACCCAGAATCTTCACAGGGTGACTACGCTTTCCGGAATACATCTCCCAACCTCAAGAGGCAGTCCAGACGTGCTAGACGTAGAGGCAAGCCGTCACGCCAGGGTCTGTCCTCCCTGAGACCTCCTCACCCCAACCTTGAAGTCCCTACTGAAGCTTCATCTCCCTGTATCCCGGAGAAGCCCCAACGGGTAATGTGCGTGGGTAGTGCTCCGGTTCTCCTGCCCGAAGAGACTTCTGCCCATCCAGACTCCACACAGGAGAACTTCCTGCACCCGGCATCAGATGCTTCACCCACTTTAACCGGTGTGCATGTCCAAGGATGCTCCAAAGCTGTGGTTACCTCTGAGTCTGTGCACCTCTACTACCTGGCGGAGGACCCCCTGTTGCCTCCTGAATCCTCCGGGATACCACTCGATGACAAATGGAGAGAGACTTCTCTACACTCGGTACTCGATACTTTGTCCGCTTCGTCCTGTGAGCCTGACAATCGGTACCCCAAAGTGGTAGTTACCCCCGAGTCTCTACACCCCTCCGACCAGGCGGAGGACCTCCAGTTGTCTCCAGAACCCTTCGGGGTGCTACCTGGTAGCGAAAGGACAGAGACTCTCCTATACTCTGTACCTGATACCTCGCTCGCTTCGTCCAGTGAGTCCAACCTAGTGTACTCCGAAGCAGAGGTTACTCCCGAGTCTCTACACCCCTCCGACCAGGCGGAGGACCTCCAGTTGTCTCCAGAACCCTTCGGGGTGCTACCTGGTAGCGAAAGGACAGAGACTCTCCTATACTCTGTACCTGATACCTCGCTCGCTTCGTCCAGTGAGTCCAACCTAGTGTACTCCGAAGCAGAGGTTACTCCCGAGTCTCTACACCCCTCCGACCTGGCGCAGGACCTCCAGTTGTCTCCAGAACCCTTCGGGGTGCTACCTGGTAGCGAAAGGACAGAGACTCTCCTTTACTCTGTACCTGATACCTCGCTCGCTTCGTCCAGTGAGTCCAACCTAGTGTACTCCGAAGCAGAGGTTAATCCCGAGTCTCTACACCCCTCCGACCAGGCGGAGGACCTCCAGTTGTCTCCAGAACCCTTCAGGGTGCCACCTGGTGGTGAATGGACAGAGACTTTCCTATATCCTGGATCTGATACCTCGCTTGCTTCGTCCAGTGAGTCCGACCTTGTGTACTCTGAAGCAGAGGTTACCCTTGAGTCTCTACACCCCTCTGACCAGGTGGAGGACCTCCAGTTGTCTCCAGAACCCTTCGGGGTGCCACCTGGTGGTGAATGGACAGAGACTTTCCTATACTCGGTACCCGATACCTCGCCTGCTTCCTCCAGTGAGTCCGACCTAGTGTACTCTGAAGCAGATGTTTTCTCTGAGCCTCTGCACTCTTCTGACCCGGCGGAGGACCTCCAGTTGTTTCCTGAATTACCACCAGATAACAAAGAGACAGTGACTTTTCCTCATTATGTACCTGATAACCCGTCTATTTCTTCCTGTGAGCTTGACAAGATGTACCTCGACGCAGAGATTACCCCCAAGTCTCTGTCCCCCTCCAACCCGGTGAAGGACTTCCTGTTGTCTCCTGTACCCTCTGGGGTGCCACCTGAAAATATGTGGAGAGAGACTTCCTTGTGTGCTGTTCCTGGTACTCCACCCGTTTCGTCTGTTGCTGAGGATGGCTGGATAGGAGGTAGCATCCTAGCTAACCAGATGAGATCAGTTTTTCCTGTGGACAGTGGAAGTGATCTCCTTGAAGTGAACGACTGGTCCTCGAATTCCCTGCGGAAGATTCTGGCAGGCCTGAAGAAGAGGGGGCGTAAGGGGGGGGGGGGTACTGTAACATACCTGGCGGCGTCCTTGCATGGTGGTCCATCTCCCACTGTGCAAGAGCGCGCACTTGATCTCCAGTCCAGAATGTCTCTCTGGCTTCCCTCCATGCTGTCTGTTTGTGTCTGTTTCTGCTGCTTAAGGGTGGCGCCCGATCACTTCCTGCCTTTTGTACCTGCTGTGGGTCACACCCCTTGTGCGTCCTCAGCCTATTGCTGTCTGTCACCTGGTATATAGCTCAGCTGCTCCCATCTATTCCTGCCTGAGCATAGTGTTTCATTCAGTGTGTGCTTGCACTCTGAAGGTGCCAGGTCCCGTTCTGTGTTCTCTTGTCTGCCTATCCTGGAGGCTGTATTTCCAGGCCTGTCTGAACACGCTCCTAGCCTGTTCCTCCTGCCTTCTAGGGGCCGATTACCTAGACCCGTTCCTGTATCTTGTCTGACCTGTCTGAACACGCTCCTAGCCTGTTCCTCCCGCCTTCTAGGGGCCGATTACCTAGACCCACTCCTGTATCTTGTCTGTCCTGTCTGAACACGCTCCTTGCCTGTTCGTCCTGCCTCTCTGGGGGCCGTATTCCCAGACCCGCTCCTGTATTCCGCTGCAGTGTCGGTCTCCTCCGTACACTCAGTTCCAGTCTGAACTCTCTCCTATCCTTTACCTGTTTTGCCTCTATGTCCGTTCCCTTCCTTTTTCTGCAGAGTCTGAACTCGTACCTAACTCCTGCTTGTTGTCTCTGTACTCCCGTTTGTGAGTTTGTGGTCCACTCGCTACTTCTCTGCAAGTACCCTGTGGGTGTCTGGCTTTGCCTTTCCCTTCCTGTCTGTTCCGTGTGAACAGAGCCCTGTCCCCCCTACTCAGCCTTGCCTGCTCTGACTCCTTTGCTCACTGCTCCGGCGGTTCTAGCCTGCTCTGACTCCTTTGCTCACCGCTCCGGCGGTTCTAGCCTGCTCTGACTCCTTTGCTCACCGCTCCGGCGGTTCTAGTCTGCTCTGACTCCTTTGCTCACCGCTCTGGCGGTTCTAGCCTGCTCTTACTCCTTTGCTTACCGCTCCGGCGGTTCTAGTCTGCTCTGACTCCTTTGCTCACCGCTCTGGCGGTTCTAGCCTGCTCTGACTCCTTTGCTTACCGCTCCGGCGGTTCTAGCCTGCTCTGACTCCTTTGCTTACCGCTCCGGCGGTTCTAGCCTGCTCTGACTCCTTTGCTCACCGCTCCGGCGGTTCTAGTCTGCTCTGACTCCTTTGCTTACCGCTCCGGCGGTTCTAGCCTGCTCTGACTCCTTGCTCACTGCTCCGGCAGCCTTGCTCCGCTCTGACCCTTTTGCTCACTGCTCCGGCAGTCCTGTCCTGCCCTGCTTCTGCCCGCTGCTCCGGCAGTCCTGTCCTGTCCTGCCCGGCTTCTGCCCGCTGCTCCGGCAGTCCTGTCCTGCCCTGCTTCTGCCCGCTGCTCCGGCAGTCCTGTCCTGCCCTGCTTCTGCCCGCTGCTCCGGCAGTCCTGTCCTGCCCTGCTTCTGCCCGCTGCTCCGGCAGTCCTGTCCTGCCCTGCTTCTGCCCGCTGCTCCGGCAGTCCTGTCCTGCCCTGCTTCTGCCCGCTGCTCCGGCAGTCCTGTCCTGCCCTGCTTGTGCTCGCTGCTCCTGCAGCCCCGTCCTGCTCTGTTCTTGCCCACCGCTTCGGGCATTCCCTCTCTGCTGTGGTTGTCTACCGCATCTGCGGTTCTGTGACCCAGTCTGTACTGGGTCTTAACCTTTCTGTGCTCCAGCCCGTCCTTTCGGCCAGTACCTCCCTGCCTGCATACTCGCCTGTATCCACCCATCTGCATACCTGCCGTGTTTGCTTACATCCACCAGTCTGTGCCAGCCTAACCTGCCTGTTCCAGTAATCCCAGTGTGGGTCAACCCCCGTGTCCGGAGTTTGACCTGGAGTAGCACCTGGTCCCTCTGCCCGGTTTCTCCCTGGTGCACTGGCGTCGTATGCCGTCGTGCCACCTTGGTCGGATCGGCCAGATACTTAGTCACGCCCCTCCAGGCACTCTCCGGTCCATGGTCCAGTGGAACCACAACACCCGCACACGCCAGTCAGTCCGGGCGTGTGCATAACAGTGTGTGGGGACCTTTAGCATTTGATTTACTTATTTCAACTAATATTTATGTCTACAGCAGTATACTCTATCTTGTGCCACCACAACTACTACCCCAGCACTGCCTATTTCCAAACATCAGCAAATCCATGGATTAGAGGCCACTGGAAAACAGTAACATCAAAGAGAGAAGTCCATATAGCTTATATCAACTGGAATTCCACGTGTCCCAGAATACAGAAATCCCCTTATCATTCTTTGTTTCAATTCTCAATCCTGGATCCTGAGCCAAAATCACAAGGACCCCTCAACTATTACATCTCTACTAAAATTTTAGTGCATGTCCTCATCATCTCCTGCCTCGACTACTACAATATCCTCCTCTGTGGCCTCCAAGCTAACACTCTCGCACCTCCCCAGTCCATCCTTAACTCTGCTGCCCTACTAATCTACTTTTCTCCTTGCTACGCGTCTGCGTCTCTCCTCTGCAAATTCCTTCATTGGATCCCAATTCACCAATGCATCCAGTTCAAACTAACACTGACCTACAGAGTTGTCCATCATCAGTCTCTTCCATATATCTCCGAACGAATCTTCTGATATCTTCCAAGACGTAATCTCTGGTCCTCCCAAGACCTCCTTCTGTTCTCCATACCCATACGCTCCTCGGCCAATCACATCCAAAACTTCTCCCGAGTATCCCCCATCTTCTGGAATTCTGTGACCCTACACGTCCGATTATCCACCACATTCCGAACTTTCAGACTGAACTTGAAAACCCATCTCTTCAAGAAAGCTTACAACCTGCAATGACCCCGCTGCCTCCTCAACACCACCGGAGCTGCTGCAATCCCCCAACCTACTGTCTCTTTCCCCACCATCCTGTAGAATGTAAGCCCGCAAGGACAGGGTCCTCTTCCCTTTGTACCTATCTATCATTGTTAGTTTGTTATCTGTAAATTATATTAGTATTTTGTATGTAACCCCTTCTCATGTACAGCACCATGGAATCAATGGTGCTGTGTACATCACTGTAATCCATAGGGGAACTTGGTAGCAAGTGTTACATTTCCCTACAGCGCTCCCATAGGTGAGATGTAGTATTACACAGTTGCTTTTCAAACCACTGGGCACAAATGTGACGATTCCCCAGAGTAAGGGGGTGACAGCAAATTGGTTACCAGTGAGAATATATTAGTTAAGTATTGTATTATTAATGTAGTCGCTCTGACCCGGTACACCACCATACAGGTGATAATAAACCTCCCTATAAATTCAAGCACAAAAATCGGTCCCAGCTGTGTTTATTCTGCCACGACGGTTCTAATTTGCATGTATAATAACAATGAGTAACCCAAGACAAAGCCGAAACCAGTTTCTAGGTAATCTTTATTAGCTTTTTTTTTTAAAAGAAAAACTCTCCATCTTTCCCGGTCTGGCAGCAAACACAGCAGCTCCCTGATGCTGCCCTACTTTCACTTAACAGCCGGTGAGTTGCACAAGAGTTTCCAAAGTTTTCACACGCCGGAATCAAACAATTCTAAACATGTTCGTCTGTACACGTCCTGAATATAAGTTCTAGCTAATTACAATGTCGGGATAATTGGCTTGAAGCATTGTCATGTGGAGCCGTTGTCGCTGCGTTAAATATTCACCGGATCCAAGGATTTGTATGCTGTTGGCTGTATAATAACTTGTACAACCAGTACAACCCCACGCTCATTACCATAGATTGGCTGCCAGAAATGGAAAGCGCAGAGCCACAGTTATGTTTACATAGGTTTTAAAAATATTCATGGGCCATTTTTTCAGTAAAAGATTAGTGGGTTCTCATTAGTAACCCAACTCTAAAATGAAAGCCAAGAGCCAAGCCCTGTCTTCAAAGTCGGCGTGGAAGAAATCCATGTTGTAAAAATGCACTGCATGGACTGCTGTTGATCACAATAGACTACTTTCCAACTTTTGCCCAATTAGAACTTCAAACCTCATCATCTCAGGGCATGCTGTAATTTGTAGTTATGCAACCAATGGAGAAGCACACATGTTAGATCTCTGATGAAACCATGAGCATAACTAATGGTGGAAGGAGAGAAGGATCGGATGGTTGGAATTTCAACAGTCGATCCTTTTGTTTTATCTCCACATTGAAAACTCATGAATGATTGGCCAAATCAAGTGCTCATGTATATGGAGGAGATAGGAGAGATAAACAAATGATTGGCCAACTCGGTGTATGGCCGGCTTTAGAAGAAAAGTGCACTGGGGACACCTACAACTAGTGGACCACCATAAACCTTCAACGCTTATTTGTTTGACAGCTGTTCCTTTCAGCCTTCGACTTGGCCAAGCGTAAATGTAGGGATGCAAGCCATCAACAGAATCCTCCTTATCTCTCATGAGTACAAAGGAAAGGTTATGTGAAACAAAACATGCCTCATCCTTCAACCCCCCCCCCCCCCCCGACATTATCTGTAACGGAGATACAGGACACCTCCATAAACATAATCGGATGATCCTTTGCTCTGCAAGGTCACCATTAGCTAATGGAGCTCCACCCATGATATCTTCTCACTTGGCCCAATAATTGTCCAGAAGGTATGCAAAACTTAACATGCACTTTAATATCTACCAATGTTGTAAAACTTTTAATGAAATAAACATTATTGAGTTTTTATTAATCCCTATCGGGGAGGAGAAGGAACTACTGCAAGGTATTTCTTGTAAGAGTTGTCTCAAGGGGATGGGTGAGGAACAATGCCATGAGCTGTAAAACAAATTGTAACTGAAAGGGGTACCATTGGCCTTGATGTCCTGGGCAACTGGAAATCGCACACCCGATCCCACGCTTGGTGCCCAAACCAATCTGACAGCAGCTTTATTGGATCAAACTACATGACCACACAGTGGAAAACTACACAACTCCCAGAAAAGTTGGCAAATCTCTGGAGCACCTCAAAAGCCTCTTGGAAGACACTGCCGTCTGAACCTTTCCTATCTGTGGCTCAAGGTCCAGGCTAAGCTCCAGTGATCAGATGCACAATCAGGGGTCATGGCTAGTGTTGAGCGATACCTTCCGATATCAGGAAATATCGTATCGGATTGGATCGGGCCGATACCCAAAAAGTATCGGATATCGCCGATTCCGATACCGGAAACCAATGCAAGTCAATGGGACACAAATATCGGAATGAAAATAAACCCTTTCTTTCCTTGTAGGTTAATTCTACATGAAGTAAAACAACTAAGAATAATGTAGAATGACATGAAAAGCCGGCAATTCATCAGCGGCATACACCAGTACCCGACAATTTACAACAGAAAGAATAGAGCTTCACACATAGATTAGATAGATAGAAACATGTCAGTCACATATATATGAAGTACTGTGACAGTGTTGCTTACTGTACTTGTCATTTAGTGTAAAGGATTTATTTAAAAAAATATTAGTGTTTTCGTGCACCGTCTCTTTAAAAAAGCCGGCCGGCAATTCAGCAGCGGTACTCGACAATTTATAACAGACAGAATAGAGCTTCACACATAGATTAGATAGATAGAAACATGTCAGTCACATATATATGAAGTACAGTGACAGTGTTGCTTACTGCACTTGTCATTTAGTGTTAAAATAAAGGATTTATTTAAAAAAAAAATTGGCGTGGGGTTCCCCGTAATTTTAGGCTCTAGCGGAGGTTAAGCAGACGGCTGGGGCAGATGTTTGAAGCCTGGGAAGGGGGTAATACCCACGGAGCTTCCCAGGCTACTAATATCAGCCCCCAGCTGAATACCTAGCCTTTACTAGCTATTAAAATGGGGGAACCCCCCCAAAAAAATAACGTGGGGTCCCCCCTAATTTAATAGCTAGCAAAGGCTAGGCAGACAGCTGGGGGCTGATATTAATAGCCCAGGAAGGGAGCCATGAATATTGGCCCCCTCCCAGGCTAGAAACACCAGCCGTCAGCCGCCCCAGAAATGGCGCATCCATAGGATGCGCCAATTCTGGCACTTAGCCTCGCTCTTCCACGCTGCCCTGGTGCGGTGGCAGGGGGTAATAGGGCTGGGGTTGATGTCAGCTTATAATGCCAGCTGACATCAAGCCCAGGTTAGTAATGGAGAGGCGTCTATAAGACACCCCCATTACTAACCCCATAGTCAAAGTTAAAGAAAAACACAAACACCCAGAATAAAGTCCTTTAATTGAAATAAAGACACAATCCTTTATTGTTCTAAATTAAACCATACTTACTGGCACGCCCATTCCAGCTGAAGCCAACAATCTCCTGCAATAAAAGAAAAATAATAAAGCAACCTCATCCTTACCTTTCCATGGTTCCCACGACAGCTTCAGCTCTGCTACATCGAGATGACAGGCTGGACCGCAGCAGAACGCTGCCATCCAGCCTGTCATCCCGCAGACACTGAGAAGCGCAGGCTTGCTTGCGCTCCTCAGTGTCTCTCTGTGACGTCATCCAGATGAGCCGAGTTCATGTCCAATGAACTCAGCTCACCTCATGCACGTCACTGACAGCGTGGGAAAATTCTCACGCTGAAGTGCTGAGTGCAGGAGAATTTTCCCACGCTGTCAGTGACGTGCATGAGGTGAGCTGAGTTCATTGGACATGACCTCGGCTCATCTTTATGCCGTCACAGCCAGACACTGAGGAGCGCAAGCATGCCTGCGCTTCTCAGTGTCTTCGGGATGACAGGCTGAATGGCAGCGTTCTGCTGCGGTCCAGCCTGTCATCTCGATGTAGCAGAGCTGAAGCTGTCGTGGGAACCATGGAAAGGTAAGGATGATGTTGCTTTATTATTTTTCTTTTATTGCAGGAGATCGTTGGCTTCAGCTGGAATGGGCGTGATGGTAAGTATGGTTTAATTTAGAACAATAAAGAATTGTGTGTTTATTTCAATTAAAGGACTTTATTCTGGGTGTTGTGTTTTTTTAAATACTTTACTAGAAATTCATGGTGGTCATGTCTAATATTGGCGTGACCCCATGAATTTCGGGCTTAGGGCCAGCTGATAATGCCAAGCTGGCCTTAACCCCTTTATTACCCAGTGAGCCACCGCACCAGGGCCCTGGATGAGTTGGGTACAGCGCCAGAAGATGGCGCTTCTATGAACGCGCCATTTTCCGGGGCGGCTGCGGACTGCAATTTGCAGCGGGTGGGGCCCAGAAAGCTTGGGCCTCCCTGCGCTGCGGATTCCAGCCCCCAGCTGCCTTGTTGTACCTGACTGGACACAAAAATAGGGCGAAGCCCCACGTATTTTTTTTTTTAATTATTTCATGAAATTCATGGAATAATTAAGAAAAAAAGGGCTTCCCTATATTGTTGTGTCCGGCTAGGTACAAATAGGCAGCTGGTGGTTGGGGGCAGCCCGTTCCTGCCTGCTGTACCTGACTGGACACAAATATAGGGCGAAGCCCCACATAATTTTTTTTTAATTATTTCATGAATTTCCTGAAATAATTAAAAAAAATTGACGTGGGGCTTCGCACTATATTTGTGTCCAGCCAGGTACAGCAGGCAGGAACGGGCTGCCCCCAACCACCAGCTGCCTATTTGTACCTAGCCGGACACAACAATATAGGGAAGCCCTTTTTTTCTTAATTATTCCATGAATTTCATGAAATAATGAAAAAAAAAAAATACGTGAAGCTTCTCCCTATTTTTGTGTCCAGCCAGGTACAACTAGGCAGCTGGGGGATGGAATCTGCAGCGCAGGGAGGCCCAAGCTTTCTGCCCCCCCCCCACCGCTGAAAATTGCAGTCCGCAGCCGCCCCGGAAAATGGCGCGTTCATAGAAGCTGGATGCTGTACCTGGCTGGCATACAAAAATATGGCGAAGCCCACGTCAAAAGTTTTGGGAAAAATTTATTAAAAAATAAAGAATAATTTAGGGACTGCATCTTTATTAACTCCTCAAATGTCATTTAGTGTTAAAATAAAGGATTTATTTAAAAAAAAAATGACGTGGGATCCCCCATAATTTTAGTCTCTAGCGGAGGTTAAGCAGACGGCTGGGGCAGATGTTTGAAGCCTGGGAAGGGGGTAATACCCACGGAGCTTCCCAGGCTACTAATATCAGCCCCCAGCTGAATACCTAGCCTTTACTAGCTATTAAAATGGGGGACCCCCCCAAAAAAATGACGTGGGGTCCCCCCTATTTTAATAGCTAGCAAAGGCTAGGCAGACAGCTGGGGGCTGATATTAATAGCCCAGGAAGGGTGCCATGAATAATGGCCCCCTCCCAGGCTAGAAACACCAGCCGTCAGCCGCCCCAGAAATGGCGCATCCATAGGATGCGCCAATTCTGGCACTTAGCCTCACTCTTCCACGCTGCCCTGGTGCGGTGGCAGGGGGTAATAGGGCTGGGGTTCATGTCAGAGCCAGCTGCCATGAAGCCCAGGTTAGTAATGATGGGCGTCTATAAGACACCCCCATTACTAACCTACAAAGTGTTAAAAAGAAAAAACACACTACACCCAGAAAAAAATAATTTATTTGAAATAAAACACACCATTTTATTTAATTCTTAGTTTACTAAAAATAATAGTTACCTGTCCACGTTCCTGCGCTGATCTCCCATGCACAGCTGTCACATCTGGAGATGGTGACAGCTGTCATGGCTGCTGTAAGCTCACGCTGCCGGGAACACGTCCGCTCCCGGCAGCGGGAGCCACTGACTGAGGTCACCGGAGTGCATTCAGTCAGCGCAGCTCCGGAGACCCCCCTTTACGGCACTGCTGTACCGTGGGAATTTCTCACGATACAGCAGGGCCGTAAAGGAGCTAACCGGAGCAGCGCTGCCTGAACTCCGGTGAACCCTTACGGCCCCGTCATTCTAGCGGCGGCAGCGGTTCAGAGCGGTCACATTCTATGTGGCTGCTCTGAACTGGAGATCATCGTGGGACACTCGTGGACTACTACGGAGGGGTAAGGATAAGGTTGTGGTTTATTATTTTATATTTTATTACAGGAGATCGATGGCTTCGGGGAATTAGGTGTCTAGGTGAGTATAGGTGTAGTTTTTTATTTTTTACTTTATTTTAGGTGGCGATCGGCGGGGACAGGTAATGTATGAACTAATTTCTTTTAGGTAACCACTGGCCACCAATGACATGTATTTAAAATTTATTGGGGACACAGTAGGGCAATTTATATAGCAGGATCAGGCTGATGGGAACTACTGCTCCCATCGAGCTGATCCTGCTGGCACGAGTGGACGGGGGACAGACATAGGCCGATGGGAGTAGTAGTGTCACATCGGCCTATGTCTGCCTGCACGCACACACCCGCACACATCGCACAGACACAGCGCACACCCGCACACACTCGCAGACATCGCACAGACACCGCGCACACCCGCACACATCGCACACACACCCCGCACACACACCCCGCACACACACCCGCACACACACTAATCATGACGGGCTGATGGTCTGGGAGGTGAGGCTGACCTGTGCGGCCGTGGGAAAGTTCATGTGAGTTCATGCAGTCAAGCATGAACTCACATGAACCCTCTGAGGGCACCGCGGCGACTTCAAATGAACAGCTGATCGGCATCACCTGATACCTCAGCTGTTCATTTGAAATAACCGGCGGGAAAGCGCAGCACAGAACGGGAAAGCCGGCGGTGAAGTCTTTTCATTGCCGGCTTCCCCGCCCGGGTCCTTCGCTCCTTGGTGCTGCGCTCCCCGCCCGGTCCTAGCTTACGATCGGGATGGGAGGTGGCGAGGGGAGCGGAGGATCGGGGTGGGAGGCTGCGGGGAAGCAGTATGGGGCTGTGTGATTGTTTAAAAGCCGGCGGCTTTTTACCGCCCGCCGGCTTTTAAACAATCAGGAGAATTCTCCCACGCTGGGATGGCATTCTGATGACAAGCTGGATCGCAGCTGAGCGCTGCCATCCAACTTGTCATCCTTCAGAGACACTGCAGAGCACAGGCATTATGGGAACTTCCGATTCCGGTATCCGATATTGTCAAAGTATCGGAATTAAGTATCGGAATTCCGATACCGCGAATATCGGCCGATACCCGATATTACAGTATCGGAATGCTCAACACTAGTCATGGCTTGTGACTTCTAAAAAGCCAACACTGTTATTGCAAAATGTTAGTGACATGCTAACAGGGTTGCCGACTTGACTTCATTTTATTTCTGGACAACTTACCAGAAAATCCTGGACAGACAATATTTTTTATGAACGGGGCAAAAAACTGAACTATTTTTACAGACTGTCCTGGAATTTCTGGATGGTTAGCAACCCTGCATGTCAACATTTCTCCCCCATGAAAGTTAGGAAGTATGTCATAAAAGAAAATATCAGCAGAAGACCCTGCAACCTAAGGAAGACCCTTGTAATAAATAAAATCTCCTATATAGCACCAGTCATGGATATCTCAGCTCAGGCACCAAAATTTTAGAACATTTAAAGTTCAGACGATAGAACTCCTTTAAGTCTTGGATTATGGAAAACAACGTCTCATGAATCATTTAATCTCAAACAATTACCTGAAAATCCATTTCTCACATATGGTAGCGAAGCCTTTTAATTGAAAGGATCATGGACGGATGTAACAATTACTGCAGGATCTTATCGCCTCGGGCAAAACACACCTACAAGTGAATAATGTTAATGAGTTTTACACATTAAAATTCAGGGACAACAATGACCCGTGAGCAACGTGACACCGGTATTTAGCAGCTTGTTCTAAACCTTGGTTTTTGACCTTTCTGTTCTTTTATTAATGGGCCCGTGACAAACTGGTGCACAGAATGGAGACTATGAAGGAATACGAATTATAGGATAGGTATGAAATGTCAATCTCCCCAGATTTACATTAAATGTTGTTTCTTTTCTTTACTTCTATCTTCTTATGTTTGCATCTATTTTTAAGAGTGCGGCCCCTTTAGATTAGGGCTCCCGATACTTTCTGAAAATATTTGAAGAGGGCCATAGACATCAGGTTTTACTTGGGATATCCAGAAAATTTTGGCAAACATTTCCCAACAAGCAAATGGAAATGTCTACAGAACGTTTGTCACATTTAATCCAGTTCTCGATAGTATAATTCCATAGATATTTAAGTCACTGCCTTCTACAAAATCAGAAAACTATCTGCTGCTGAGAAAACATTTCTTCCACTGTCTCACCCTGTGTCCCTAACCCCCTAACACACACCATTTGTCAGCCCTGGCACCCATGATCCTGTCCTCACTGACAACCACAGAAATGGACTGGTCACTGCTCACCCAAAATCACCCCATTCATCTTCATCATCTGAGGGTGATAAGAAGGCACAGGTAACATTTTCTGAGAACCCTGTCCTTGCCCTAATATTTCCATCCCCCCATATTTAGAGAACTTCAGTCACGTGTAGTGCTGTTCTTAATGTAATTCCATAAATGATTGGGTCACTGCCTTCCACAAAATCAGAACACTCATAAGAATACTCTACGGCTAGAAAAACTCACTCCTAATATCTCACAGTCACTATCACTGGCTCATGATGCCCTGTCTTCACAAAAAATGGACAATTCACTGCTCCACACAAGGTCAACACAACCGTCTTCTGCTGCTGATTTCAATTCCATGATCTGAGACATTAATTTCCCATTTTTACCCTTTGGCATAACTTAAGGCTGATGGTAACGTGGTAAAGGTAAGAGATGCCCATGCCAAAGTTAAGCTGAAAAGGTGGCATCTGATCAGGAGATGTTGACTCAGATGATTTTTACAGAATCTATGGGAGCCTGTCATCTTCACTACTGTGTTTTCCAAAAATAATCAAAAATTGCAGCAATTTTCAGGGGATCAGACAACAGCCTAATGTGTATCATGGCCTCCCGATTGCCCCCTGACAGATGACATTGGGGAAGATAAGGATCAGACAGATTTGAATGATCAGTCCTTTCATTTTCAGGGGCTATAAGAATCTGCAAGGGCTGTCTACTAGCGGCTTACTCCAATGTCCCTTGTTGAAAACACTTTGAACAGTTATTTAAATGGGGGGCTTGGCGGGAGTTGGGAGAGAAAGCTCTCAAGCAAATGGAGGGCTATCAAAGGTGTATGAGCATCGGGCTCCTTTAAGTGCTGGTCTACAGGACATGATCTGTGGCCGTAGATGACCGCAGATTGGCTACATAGTTGAAAATGGATCTAGGGCCCTTTAAGACAGGTCAAACGCTCTCTGCTCGCAGAGTGTCATAGTTCTCGGCAGCACATTTCCTGTTTACACTGTACGATGTGCTGCGGAGAATAATGTTTTTGTTTTTTTAAATCGGCCAAATGATCTTTTCACCTGAGAAACGAGCATTTTGCTTTTTCGGCGGATGATTGACAACCGGTTTACACAGTTATCAAAAAGAGCGCTCCTAGGAACATGCAGAGTAAATGCACTTAAAGAATTTTATGGATAAAATAGAAAGCCAAAATGAAGACCTGAAAAGTAAAACAATCTATATCATTTGCAAAAAACTTAAAGAGATGAAGTGAAATATAAGTTGGTGTGCATGTGACGCGCCCCCTGGGACATATTCCTTTTTGAGGGGAATACCCGGCACCGGATCAGATGGGGGTTTGTAGTCTCCGAGCGGCTGTGACCCGGCCCCGTGCCCAGGGCGTCAAGCTCAGTTGTATGTGGCAGTCCTACAGATGTTATTAAGTTCTTAATGTCGACTACGCCACCCGTTGTGTTGCGGTCACTGTGGCCGCCGCTGCAGCAGGGTCCGCTGAGGCTGATGGTGGGTGCGCAGCTTGATGAAATAACCCCCAACGGGAGGGGTATAGCCTCAGGGGGGACAGGTGCAGAGGATGGGGGTTGTGGTGGTGCAGTGCAGACGGCAATGAAGACAGAGTCGGGTTGTGCAGTTAAGGGTGTTTACTTACTGCAGATGTTGTACTGGTCACTCCAGCTGCTAGTGACCACCCGAGCCGTGCTGCGTCCACCAGGTCCTGGATCCAGCCAACCCCCAAACAAGTCCGGAGCGTGGCCCTGAGCTCTCCTTCTGTCCCGTTCTCTGGCCGTCCCCACCAGTGATCCACCTAGGTCCAGCTCCCTCGGGCCTTCTGTTGGGACACCCTTGGCCTTGGGTTCCCTGACCCTTCATGTGGTGTGCCTTCGGGGTGGATGTGATGGGTGACCGTGACAAACGCTGCCCACGGTCTCCGGTCTCTGGCTGGGGTGTGTTTTCTGCCCCCACCAGCTTGGGATCCGGTACCCTGTGCCGACTCCTCACCCGGGGATTTAATTTGGGTTCTTGGGTCCTCTCTGTTTTCCCCTCTGGGTACTCCTTCTCTGCTCCTCTCTCACTCAGGGTCTCTCTCTTGCTGCAGGCTGACTTCCTCTCTGCTTGCTGTCTGCTCCTCTGCAGCTGTCTTGCTGTCTGCTCCTCTGCAGCTGTCTTGTTCTCTGCATCTGACCCTGATCTTAGTTGGTGCCCACCTTATATACACCCTCTATGTGTGAGCTCAGGTGACCAGCACCCAATGAGCTCCTATCTTTACCCAGGCTGCTCCCCCTATCTGCCCCTACACTACTTGGGATGTACCACCCCCCTCCCACTCCAGCCAGGAACAGACTCGGTCGTACCTGCACATTTCTAAGTGGGAGTACCGTCGGCCTGTTCCCCGGAAATGGGATGTGTGTAGTGCATGCAGCCTACCGAGCTCAGTTCCACACTCCATCCTTACCCGGGAGTGGAATATCACACCTCTGGGTTGAGGTGCAATACCCCTGTAGCAGCCGAATCCACAGGGTGCTACATTCCCCCCTGGTAAATCACAGCACGTCCTCGGGCTGTAAAGACAAAAACACCAAAACATACAAAAATTTTTTTTTTTTCATATAAACATAATAAAACATATAAAACATTATATAAAACTTTTCATATAATCATTCTCGTAGACTTCTTGTTTCAGGTTCCTCCTCCGGACACTGTGCAACGTGTGTCCGGGAAAAGTGCGACAGTCTCTTAGAAAAACTGGTTTTCCTATAAAACCGGTAGGGGGCGCTTTAGGACGCGCAACTATTTACAGGGGAAGTTGGCCGCTCTCAGTCCTCGGCCAGGTAGAGGGAAGGGAATGGCTGCTCACAGTCCTCAGCCTGTGGGATTAAGGGGTTAACGGGTAAACAGTTCACTCAGCTGGTCCCAACGGGGACTATATATATATATATCAACAGTTTCTTTGGTACCCGGTCGGGTAACTATTTACATCACTTGCTCTGCCGCACTCAACGGCGTCTTCCTCCTGCTCTTTGCTTACAGCTGGTTGTTACTTCAGACCCGTCCGGGTCCTCTTGCTCCTCCTCCTCGCACCGCAACTCCTCCTCCGTCAGGCGGTGTACGTGGAGGGCGTAAGGTCCTTTGGCACACTTGTGCCGGGTGAAGGTGACCTCATCTCCGATGTAGAGGTCACGACCTCTGTGCCCCTCCGGCAGATGGGACTCCACGTCTCTGCGCGTGACAAAGACGTCGCCGGGGGTGTTGTTGTCTCGAATGAAGCCCCACCCATGCTGCTGGTTGAACTTGATTACAGTCCCGGTGGTACGGGGACTGTGCGCTGCACGGGGGTCCCTCCTGGTCCGGCTCTTTTGCTCGGCGCTCCTTATTTGGGCCTGTTGTTCCCGGACCCGCCTCTCTCTCCGCTCCCTCGCAAACTCCTCGAGCTGTTGGCGGCAGCACTCCGCACGCTCTGCTGCAGCTGCCCTAGTTTCCTGAGTGAACCCCATTAGATCTTCTCCGGTGGGGTCCCACTCAAACTGTGCTTCCGCTAGCGGGGGCGAGATCCTTACTACGGGCTTCGGAGCCGGAATCAGGGGTGCACACATGGCCCCAACCCTCCTCTGGTGCTCCAGTTCGTAATACTTCTGGGGCCAGATGAAAGGCTGCCCGTCCGGCCACGTGTGCTGGGCAAACAAGTCCTCTCCCAGACGCGGCACCCTTGGTTTTACGGGTGCGGGCGCGGTGGTGGTGGCGCCCGGGTTGCCCAGGCCTTGCGGCCAGGCCTGGGGCACCTGGAAGGTGAAGGGCACCGTTAATACGGCGGCGCCCTGGGCTACCTGGCCTTGCGACCAGGCCGGAGGCTCCGCAGAGGTAGGGGGCGCTGTTGGTGTTGCGGCGCCCGGGAATTCTAGGCCCTGCGACCAGGCTGGTGGTACTTCCTGCTTGGTCACGCTCGGGGTCGAGGCGTGTGACGTCACAGGGGTCGCGGCGGCGGCTTCCGGTTGGGGCCTAGTCTGCGTCGGTGACATGGCGTTTTCGGGCACAGCAGGGGGACTTTCGGGCTCTGCGACGGGGAGCTGGGGCAGGTAAGCGGTGTCACGGCTTGGGGTATAGGCGTCCCCTTTACCTGCCTCCATGCGTTCGGCTCCCTTCTCGGCGCCGTCTCCGGCCTTGGGTCCTCCCGCGCCATCCTCAGAGGCGGTCTCCTTCCTCATCTCGGCTGGCGTGCTCCGGGTCTTGGTTTCAGCTTGCGTCTTGGTTTCAGCTTGCTGGGCCATCTCCCGGCTCCATTCCGCCAATATCTCGCGCTGTACCCGGGCCATCCTCCGTGCGAGGCCCTCCAGGGCAGTCTGCGCACACTCCCGGTCTCGGGGGAGCTGTGCAAGGACCTCCACTAGGCCTAGTGGGGTCGTGGTGTCCAGCAGGCTCCTGACCAACGGGTCGGTGCTGCTCTGCTCTCTGGACATCTCCGGGTGAGCTTCTTTGCTACTCCTCTCCAGACTTCTTGTCTCCGGGTGCGCTCGCTCCAGACTGCTCCAGGCGGCACCCATCTTTGCTCTCTCCTTTCGTCTCCTCCCACTTCGAGGGCGGTCCCGGGGCAACTCGGTGACTGTCAGCTCCAGGGGTAGTTCTTTCACGCTGACAGACACCTCCAGCATCACAGTCTCTGTTGGTGGGGGCGGTTTCCACTTTTGGCGCCATTTTCTGTCCCGGCCCACGATGGGAGGCGGCCTCCTGCCCTCCTTTGGCACGCCCATAATGGCGTCCGCTGCTCTTCCAAGGCGGGAAATCTGCGGTTTTGGCGGGAAGCGTCGCCCAGTGGCGGGAAACTCTGCAGATGGCGGGAACAAGTTGGAAATGGCGGACAATCGGCGGGAAACGACTGGTGATGGAGTCCGATGGCGTGGACCCTCCGGAACCGGCGGGAGACTTCTTTCTGAGGTAAACTTGCACTTTTCTTCAGGCACGCAGTACCCGGGTATTGCGGGCACGTAATCCTGCCGACTACGCCAAAGTTGACGCGCCCCCTGGGACATATTCCTTTTTGAGGGGAATACCCGGCACCGGATCAGATGGGGGTTTGTAGTCTCCGAGCGGCTGTGACCCGGCCCCGTGCCCAGGGCGTCAAGCTCAGTTGTATGTGGCAGTCCTACAGATGTTATTAAGTTCTTAATGTCGACTACGCCACCCGTTGTGTTGCGGTCACTGTGGCCGCCGCTGCAGCAGGGTCCGCTGAGGCTGATGGTGGGTGCGCAGCTTGATGAAATAACCCCCAACGGGAGGGGTATAGCCTCAGGGGGGACAGGTGCAGAGGATGGGGGTTGTGGTGGTGCAGTGCAGACGGCAATGAAGACAGAGTCGGGTTGTGCAGTTAAGGGTGTTTACTTACTGCAGATGTTGTACTGGTCACTCCAGCTGCTAGTGACCACCCGAGCCGTGCTGCGTCCACCAGGTCCTGGATCCAGCCAACCCCCAAACAAGTCCGGAGCGTGGCCCTGAGCTCTCCTTCTGTCCCGTTCTCTGGCCGTCCCCACCAGTGATCCACCTAGGTCCAGCTCCCTCGGGCCTTCTGTTGGGACACCCTTGGCCTTGGGTTCCCTGACCCTTCATGTGGTGTGCCTTCGGGGTGGATGTGATGGGTGACCGTGACAAACGCTGCCCACGGTCTCCGGTCTCTGGCTGGGGTGTGTTTTCTGCCCCCACCAGCTTGGGATCCGGTACCCTGTGCCGACTCCTCACCCGGGGATTTAATTTGGGTTCTTGGGTCCTCTCTGTTTTCCCCTCTGGGTACTCCTTCTCTGCTCCTCTCTCACTCAGGGTCTCTCTCTTGCTGCAGGCTGACTTCCTCTCTGCTTGCTGTCTGCTCCTCTGCAGCTGTCTTGCTGTCTGCTCCTCTGCAGCTGTCTTGTTCTCTGCATCTGACCCTGATCTTAGTTGGTGCCCACCTTATATACACCCTCTATGTGTGAGCTCAGGTGACCAGCACCCAATGAGCTCCTATCTTTACCCAGGCTGCTCCCCCTATCTGCCCCTACACTACTTGGGATGTACCACCCCCCTCCCACTCCAGCCAGGAACAGACTCGGTCGTACCTGCACATTTCTAAGTGGGAGTACCGTCGGCCTGTTCCCCGGAAATGGGATGTGTGTAGTGCATGCAGCCTACCGAGCTCAGTTCCACACTCCATCCTTACCCGGGAGTGGAATATCACACCTCTGGGTTGAGGTGCAATACCGCTGTAGCAGCCGAATCCACAGGGTGCTACACATGCAGCATGTAGGCGCATGTTCACACTGGCCACTAAACAGACAAAACCCAAGATAAAAACATAATAAGCAAATACTCTGCAGTAAATAAATAAACAGCAACAGTGCATGAAAATAATATAGGGTGCTTAGTTAACATAATTTTGGTCAAAAAATTGTAAAAGCCATCCCACCGCGTCACGGTGACCCTATTTGGGACGGTCCTAAGCTCTAATATTAAAACCTTACCATTTGTCAAGTGATGTAATGTGGATAAGGCATGAGAAGGAGTGAAATCCGGCTAGTGGACACGCTGCCATACGGAACTATATGAATGTAATGTCCAGCTCAAAAGTAAGGAAGGCCACACTTTTATCTGCACAGGGTGCAAAAAAACTGGAATATAAGTTGGTGTGTATGCAGCATGTAGGCGCATGTTCACACTGGCCACTAAACAGACAAAACCCAAGATAAAAACATAATAAGCAAATATCCTGCAGTAAATAAATGAACAGCAATAGTGCATGAAAATAATATAGGGTTCTTAATTAGCATAATTTTGATCAAAAAATGTAAAAACCATTCCACCACGGCACGGTGACACTATTCTGCTTTTTCGGTGGATGACTGACAACCTGTTTACACTGCACAGTTATCAGAAAGAGCATTCCTAGGAACTTGCAGTATTTAAGAATTTTATAGATAAAATAAAAAGCCAAAATGAAGACCTGAAAAGTAAAACAATCTATATAATTTGTGGATTGTATCAAATGACTCCAGTCTACTTCCAGGATTACCTGGCAGTAACGGCCCAGTTATCTTTGTGGAATGATAACATCTCCCTTCTGGTAAGTGTTACATCACTGCGGTGGTTTGAACATGTAAACATTCTCTTTTATGTCTGAACTTATCAAGTTCCCAGCTGGAAACTCAGGATAGGCTTGAGAGTCCAAAGACTTGTCATCAGCAATTCTTCAACTGGATTCCTGCCCTCCATGAATTTCATTGATTTATATTTTCCCTGGTTGTAAGTGAAAGACCTAAGAAAGACATTTGGTCAAAATCTTCAATCATCGTAGAACCTGATAGAAGAACCGCCAGTGTTGAGTGAGATATTATTTGGCCATCGGTTCCTTTTATTATTGATTTTTAATGTTGGGTGGAGGAAAAAAATCTGATCAGGGCCTCTTTTAGACATCTACTCTACCAAGGAGCGTAACTATAGTGGGTGCAGAAGTTGCAGCCGAACCCAACTCTGGAGTCTGGGGGAGCCCAGAAGGTCCCTTTAGTCCATATGAGAAGATAAATGCTATTAAAGACCTGTGATAATTTAGAGTTTTTGCATTCGTGTCCATGATGAGCTTCAAGTGTTATGTTCTGCTACCAAAGCTAAGGAAAGAGAGGAGATCTGTCCCTACTATAGGACTCAGCTGAATCCCTACGATGTAACAGGGAACCTGATCCTGCGATCAGACCTGCTAAAGTCCTAATCTAGTCTGTACGGAGACCTATAGATGTGGGGAGGGAATCCCTACAAGTACTAAGGACTGGGAGGAATATGGGACACCTCCTAACAGAAATAGTAGCAGACAGACGAACAAACAAAATAGATAGAACATAGAGGTCCGTAGACCAAGCAAACTAACAGAGTTAGATACAGAGCACAGGCTAGCTAGAAAGTAGATATACAATGAAGTCCAGCAAAGCCAGAAGGGCGGAGCAGGATTAAATAGGCCAACAAGGTCATGTGACCAGCAAAGGAAAAAAAACCTAACAGCAAGGTTCTAACAGTACCCCCCCTTCTAAGAGGATCCTCCGGATCCCCTAGGACCAGGCTTATCAGGAAATCTCCTGTGAAACGCTCTGATAAGTCTGGACGCGGAAACATCATCTGACCTCACCCAAGAGTTATCCTCGGGTCCGAAACCTTTCCAGGCCACAAGATACTGCAAACTACCTCTATACCGTCTAGAGTCAAGGATGCGAGAAATTTCATATTCCCCGTCCTCCACCACCGGAGGAACAGAGGCAGAGGCGTCACCATCCGACACAACAGCTTTTTTTAACAGAGAGACATGAAAGACCGGATTAATTCTCCAGGAGGTAGGAACCTTCAACCTAACAGCAGATTGGTTGACAACCTGAAGCACCTTAAAGGGCCCTACAAACTTGGGACCCAATTTCTTAGAAGGAATCCTCAACCGCAGATTCCTAGAGGACAACCAAACCATGTCACCAACAGCGAACAAAACCTCCTGTCGTTTCCTATCAAAGTAGTCTTTAGATTTTCTGTTGGCCTCCTGAAGATTACCACGCACATCCGTCCAAACTCTTTCCAAATCACCGGAAAAATTCTCCTCCTCAGGCACGGCAGATCCCAACTTGGAGAACGACCCAAACGACGGATGTCTCCCAGAACAACAAAAAAAAGGCGAACAACCAGCAGAAGAAGATGTATGATTGTTCAGAGCAAATTCGGCAAGTGGCAGAAACTCAGACCACCCCTCTTGATTGTCTGCCACAAAACAACGCAAGAACTGCTCAACATCCTGGTTTTTCCTTTCTGTCTGGCCATTAGATTCAGGATGATATCCGGACGAAAACGACAAATGAATTCCCAACCTGTCACAAAAGGCACGCCAAAAACGAGCCACGAACTGAGGACCCCTATTAGAAACAATGTCAGTAGGAACGCCATGAAGTCTGACAATTTCCTTGACAAAGGCCTTAGCGAGAGTTTTAGCGCAGGGCAGTTTGACGAAGGGAACCAAGTGACACATCTTGCTAAAACGGTCCACGACCACCCAGATGACAGTAAAACCCTCAGAGGGGGGAAGGTCAGTTATAAAGTCCATAGCCAAATGTGTCCAAGGAGCACTGGGGACCTCCAAAGGACAAAGCAACCCCGCAGCAGGAGTATGTGAGGACTTAGATCTAGCACATATAGTACATTGGCGCACCCACTTAATGACTTCCTTCTGCCATCCAGGCCACCAAAAACTGCGACCCACCAGTCTCTTGGTCTCAGAGATTCCGGGATGACCTGCCAACCGAGATTCGTGACACTCAACAAACAAATCTCTCCTAAAGGTCCCAGGCACAAACAACCTCCCATGAGGAGTGTTAGATGGGGCATTCTCCTGAGCTTTAAGAATCTCATCTTCCAAAACGGAGTCTAAAGCAGCTATCACAACACCTTCTTGTAAAATGTTTTCCTCTTTCTCAGCACCGACTATGGGAGAAAAACTGCGAGACAAGGCATCCGCCTTAACATTCTTAGTACCAGGGATGTAAGTAACGGAGAAATTAAACCGCGAGAAAAACAGTGCCCACCTAGCCTGACGGGCATTCAGGCGCTTGGCAGCATCAAGATATATCAGATTTTTATGATCCGTAAGAACCTGAACGGGAAATTCCGCACCTTCCAAGAAGTGGCGCCAGTGTTCAAATGCGAGTTTAATAGCCAATAATTCCCGATTACCAATATCGTAATTCAGTTCAGTCTCCGAAAATTTTTTTGAAAAAAAGGCACAGGGATGTAATCCATCCCCGTTATCCTGAGACAATACTGCGCCAACCCCCACAGAGGAAGCATCAACCTCAACCAAAAACGGCCTAGTAACATCAGGCTGCATAAGGATGGGAGCAGAGGTGAACCTCTCCTTGAGATACACAAAAGCTTCAATGGCCTCAGAAGACCACTGAACCGCATCAGCACCTTTCCTGGTGAGATCAGTCAGAGGTTTGACAATACTAGAAAAAATTTTTATGAATTTTCTGTAATATTTGGCGAAACCTAAAAACCTCTGTATCGATTTCAAACCAATAGGCCTAGGCCATTCCTGTACAGCTTGAACTTTCACCGGGTCCATCTCAAAACCATCGCTGGAGATAATGTAACCCAAAAAACTAATTCTCTGTACAGCGAACTCACATTTCTCCAGCTTAGCAAAAAGCGAATTGTCCATTAATAACTGTAATACCTCACGCACGCTCCGCCAATGAGACTCCAGATCTGGCGAATAAATCAAAATGTCATCCAAATACACAACCACATTTTTACCGATCAAAGGTCTAAGGATGTCATTAATCAGATTCTGAAAAAATGCAGGAGCATTAGTAAGACCAAAAGGCATAACCAGATTCTCAAAATGACCCACAGGAGTGTTAAAAGCAGTCTTCCATTCGTCACCCTCCTTCATGCGCAACAGATTGTATGCCCCCTTAAGGTCAATTTTAGAGAACCACTTGGCCCCCAATAACTGGTTAAACAGATCAGGAATCAATGGCAGTGGGTAAGGATTGCGTACCGTAATTTTGTTAATCTCACGAAAATCCAGACAAGGACGTAAACCGCCGTCCTTTTTTTTTTACAAAAAAAAATCCAACCGCCACAGGAGACTTAGAGGGCCTAATGTGACCGGCGGCCAAACTTGTCTGTATGTATTCCTCCAAAGCCTTCCTCTCAGGAATAGTAAGGTTAAATAAACGACTTTTAGGAAGAGTCGCTCCAGGGACAAATTCAATAGAACAATCATAGTCTCTATGGGGAGGCAAAACCTGCGATTCCTTCTCAGAAAAAACTCTCCAAAAATCCTGAATAGGAACAGGCAATTCTCCCCTATCCAAAGCTGCAATACGCCCGTTACAACACTTGTCATAACATTTATGGCTCCAGGATTTAATTTCACTGGTAGACCAATCCAGTACAGGATTGTGAAATTTTAACCAGGGCAAACCCAATATTACTGGAGAAGGCAAGTTATTCAACACTACCAAATCCAATTTCTCATGGTGAACACCATTAATAGTGAGAGGAAATTCACTGACCTTGAGAGTAATATTCTTCAAAGGGGAACCATCCACAGAAACCACAGCAATGGGGGATGATAAAGGTTCAGGTTTTAAATTGAGTTTTTCCACGAATCCCCCATCAATTACATTCAGTGTAGACCCGCAATCAACAAACACCCGAAATTCCATTAATTTTTCCTGAGCAATCGTGGAAGCAGCTAAAAATATACCCTTGGAATTTAAACAGGCAATACGGGCATGACTGACCATTTTTTTTTCTTTCTTCATACGAAGCTCACAGCCTTTAATCAAATGACCAGATTTTCCGCAATAGAAACACAAGCCTTCCGAAAAACGACGGTCTTTTTCTTGAGAGCGAGGTGCCTCCGATCCAATCTCCATCGGTTCACCACTGTTAGTACACACATTATCATAACCAGAAACTGACATAGCAGAGGATTTGCTCTCATTAACCCTAGCACGCAGTCTTCTATCCACCCGTATAGCTAATTGCATAGCCTGTTGCAAATCCTCAGGTGTAGGATAAGCAATTAGCAGGTCTTTAACCCTTTCACTGAGCCCAGCAAGAAATAGACTTTTCAGAGCAGAATCGTTCCACCCTGTTTGAGTGGACCAACGACGAAAATGAGTACAATATTTTTCGACATTACCTGATCCTTGTTTTAAACGTCTCAACTCAGTCTCAGCTGATGCCACACGGTCAGGATCATCATATAATAGTCCCAAAGCAGAAAAAAAACTATCCACTGATCTGAAGCATGTATCACTAGGTTGCAAAGAAAAGGCCCACTCCTGAGGCTCTTTGCGCAAAAGTGACATTATGAACCCTACGCGCTGGGATTCATCCCCAGAGGACTTGGGTCTCAAACGAAAATACAATAAGCAAGCATTTTTAAATGAAAAAAATTCTCGATGTTCACCAAAAAATAAATCCGGCAAACATACCTTAGGCTCCAAGAAATATGCTCCAGGACAGTTACTCACGTGCTGACGGAGCTCGGCCACTTCCAGAGAGAGTCCCTGCAGGTGTTTAGCCAAATCCTGAACCGACACCATGATGGAACAAAAAAAAAAAAAAAAAAAAAAAAAAAAAAATCTTTCCTTAGAGAATTTGCAGGCTGGACTTACTGTTATGTTCTGCTACCAAAGCTAAGGAAAGAGAGGAGATCTGTCCCTACTATAGGACTCAGCTGAATCCCTACGATGTAACAGGGAACCTGATCCTGCGATCAGACCTGCTAAAGTCCTAATCTAGTCTGTACGGAGACCTATAGATGTGGGGAGGGAATCCCTACAAGTACTAAGGACTGGGAGGAATATGGGACACCTCCTAACAGAAATAGTAGCAGACAGACGAACAAACAAAATAGATAGAACATAGAGGTCCGTAGACCAAGCAAACTAACAGAGTTAGATACAGAGCACAGGCTAGCTAGAAAGTAGATATACAATGAAGTCCAGCAAAGCCAGAAGGGCGGAGCAGGATTAAATAGGCCAACAAGGTCATGTGACCAGCAAAGGAAAAAAAACCTAACAGCAAGGTTCTAACATCAAGTTACTGGTTCTACCACACCACATCAACTGCTATATTGACCTGTCATAGGTACCAGATAATTGTAGGGTGGCCTCAGGTTTGGCACCAAAGCTCCAACAGAAGACAACCCCACTTAGAGCAATCTCTGGTCACTAGGGTCAATTTTTTACATGAGTCACAATCTATCAATGACATGTCCTGGCACCAAAGCTCCAGCAGAAGACAACCCCACTTGGAGCAATCTCTTGTCACTAGGGACAATTTTTTACACGAGTCACAAACAATCTATCAATGACATGTCCTGTGTGTACAAAGATTGCGAAGAAATTAAAAATTCACAGGAACGTGTGTTGTCTGGATGCTGGTGGCCTTCAAGATCGTTTCCACTGATGGGAGCAAGAAACCTCAATCTAAGGCTAGGGTTACACCAGTGTATTTTCTCTTACCCAAGAGAATCGGGCAGATTATGTGATCCGATTCTCTCAGATGTGGAGAAGGTGGGAAAAAATCTCCACCTTCTCCATTTCTGTCGGTCTGTGGAAATCAGACGGCACTCAGATGTAGTCCAATTTTTTTCCACGGACTTATTGACTTGCATGGCCAAGTGCGATCCGAATATCGGATGCAAATCAAGCACACTCAGATTTTTTCCTTGGAAAGACTCTGTTCAAGGAAAGAATTGACCCCTATTGGCACTGCCTCTTAGCAAAACATTGGTTCGAGTGCAATCCGATGTTTTTTGTTGGATCACACCCGGACCGATAATACGGTCATCTCTAGCTGGCCTTATACTTCATCTAACCCCAGTGTTCATCATTGTTCATGCCTTATAAGACCCCCTTGAAGAGATGAGTGAATCTCCAGAAATTAATTTCGGGCAGATTCGCTCCAATCGGCCAGCAAATATGATTCAGTCTGAACCAAAAGTGGCTTCATTTCTACTAAAAGACGTTTATTACGCTATGAAATCTCTCCAGACCCCAAAACATAATAAACGAAGGAGAGGGAAGGGGTTAAAAAAAAACACCATTTTGTTAGATTCAAGGAACTGATGATTAAAAAAACTTGTTTTATTTTCGGTAGCAGCCAATCAGCGCACAGTTTTCATTTATCAATATCAATATAAGAAATGAAAACTGGGCTGTGATTGGTTGCTATGAGCAACCAAATCAGTTTTGTAAATAAATCTCCATCATTATGACCCGCCTGTCCTGCACCCTCACTTGATTCTTTATGCCACCTAATCATGTGTCTTTGACGCTTCCGGTGCCGAGATCCATGATTTCCGAGGTCCATGATAGTGTTGCCCCTCCCACCTGACTGCGTGGGCCTCAAAAACAAAGCTAATGAGTCATGTGACGGCCCAGGACAGACAATTTTTTTACATTTTTTGGGGGTTTAACGCCTTTCTAAAAAAAAAACAACCACCATTTGATGTATTTGTGTGTATATAGTTCCAAAAATGTCAGATTGGCCAGAATCAGATTTTTATTTACATTTTTAACTAATTTGATTAATTATGAATTGATTCATTCATCTCTGCCCTCTCGTCTAATTGGAGCCCTGTCTCAAATAAAATCCCTGTGGGTGTCATGCAGCTAGTCGTGTCTGACAGTGTGGTTGCTAAGGATGAGCTGCCTTAGCAACCAGTCTTTTCAATGGTGTTGTCAGGCCCCAATACCCTATTCACACACATGCGACTGATTTTGGGACAAAAATGCTGATTTTTTAAAATTTTTCTACTTCGAATTTAACCCTTCATTGCGTTGCCACATTTTCATAATGCAATTAGGCCATGAAAAAAAAAAAAAAGAATTGACAGTCACACGACACAAGACTAAGCCTTGCCTACGCAACAGTAAGTCTGACATTTTATAATCTGGCTATACCAGTACAGAATTTCCTCCAGCTATAAAGATGTGTGCGGCTGATGTGCTCAGCTCATTGAGGACTGTCTATACTGGATGTAATTGTAACAATCCCTCAGCTGTGAGAAGGATTACTTCTGCGCCTTTAGGTAATCAAAAATTATCTACCGTATTTTTCGGACTATAACACGCACCGGACCATAAGACGCACCTAGGTTTTAGAAGAGGAAAATAGATAAAAAAAGTAAGCAAAAAATGTGGTCACGATGCACTGTTAAGGGGGAGCGGGTCTGCTGCTGACACTGGTATAGGGGTAATGTCCCCCAATTCTGATAATATCCCCCATCCTGGTAGATATACCCCCCCTTCCTATTATACATGGCTCCCATCCCCATCCTGATATGCATGGCACCCCTCCATCCTGATATGAATGGCACCCCGCATCCTTATCCTGGTATGCATGGCACCCCTCATGCTTATCTTGGTATGCATGGCACCCCTCATCCCTATCCTGGTATGCATGGCACCCCTCATCCCTATCCTGGTATGCATGGCACCCCTCATCCCTATCCTGGTATGCATGGCACCCCTCATTCCTATCCATGCCTGGCAATCGCATGTGCCTGCTGTTAAAGGGCATGAATATTCACCCCCTCCCCACATCCATGGGCATGGAGAGGGGGTGCATATTCATGCCCTTTAATAGCAGGCACATGCGATCACCAGGCAGCAGCAGGAGCCGCGCTGCTAATACACTGTGTGCCGCTATTAAGGAGCATGAATATTCAGTGCTCCCCACGCCTATGGACGTGGGAGCAGTGAATGTTCATTTTCTTTAGCAGCGGGGACAGTGTAGGCTACAGCGAGCGGCTGCTGCCTCCTGTGGCCCCCTCCTCTGCCGCAACCGCTCCCCCCAGCACAGTATATATATATATATATACCCCCCCAGCAACATTCGGACTATAAGACGCACCCCCCATTTTCCACCAAAATTTTGGAGGAAAAAGGTGCGTTTTATAGTCCAAAAAATATGGTCATTTACTAACTGCAAACAGTTA
Source organism: Phyllobates terribilis (assembly GCF_046119375.1). Taxonomy (NCBI): domain Eukaryota; kingdom Metazoa; phylum Chordata; class Amphibia; order Anura; family Dendrobatidae; genus Phyllobates; species Phyllobates terribilis. The sequence continues at coordinate 754,476,346 of NW_027362764.1, forward strand.
TTTTGACAATGAGGGACAATCCAGCTCCTGATTTATTTTTATGCTTTTTTTTTGTTTCGTTTTTGTTTTTTTTTGCCTGTTTTTCATTTGCGCCTTATTCTTCATTTTCGGCTGCGACAATATTTAAAAGTTACAATTTTGCATAATTTTTAGCAGAACATGCAGCTTTTTGCACTAAAGGTTGCAAAAAAGAAAGATTAAAGAAAAAAATAAAGAGCATTTTTGATTGAACCACTTGCGTCATTTTGAAAATCAAAAGACCTTGATTCATCACGTAAACTTTTTCGGCGACTTTTAAGCATGTTCTACTAAAATTTTGCAAGTTTTTTTGCAAAAATATTTCAGGCGTATATAAAATCACTCCAGGAAGGAGCTGGAAGTTATATTTGTGTAAAAAAAATCTTTTTGACTTTTTAAAAAGTTGCAATTGATGAATCAAGCAAAAATATTTTGGAAACTCCTAAACCCTCGCCCACAATGATAAACTTAAAATAACACAGATGAACGCACATAAGATAGACTTTAGAAAAGGCGTAAATGAAAAAATTAAAAGAATAAGGGGCAAAATGAAAAATAGGCAAAAAACACCATAAAAAAATAAGCAAAAAAAATGGCACAAATGCAATAATAAATCAGGCCTGAGAAGGAAATGATGAATCGATCCCCAAGTGTTAAGGTTTATTTACACAATTTGAGCAGTAATTTCTGCCTCTACATCTGTCCGATTATCAGGAATGTGTGATAACGGCCTCTGGTCCCGTTGATAAGGATGAAAGGAATTTTACTGCATTAAGAAATGCACAAATGGCTAAATAGAGACCAAAAATGTCTCATTTTATTGCCTATCCTGAAAATGATAAGATTTTTATCAATAAAACCACTTTTCCTTATCCTTGGGTGGGGTGTTAGACATGTGGGATCTCTGTGGTTTTACGACATGGTCTTCAGGAAAGAAGCCCAATGTGGGGCACAAAAATTTCCAGGGCTCCAGAGAGAGGAAAAGCTCAAAATTCTTACGGCAAAATCAATACACAACAAGTAAAGCAATTTCAGTCTATCGCCATATATCCCGATCATACTGAACGCCTTGTGTTTCCTCCCTCCACTAACCTACCTATACTCGATATTGCCATTTCAATGTGTGGCTCCACCATTACTCCACAGCATCAAGCCCGCTGTCTTGGTGCCATATTTGATTCAGATCTTTCCTTCACTACCCATATCCGATCACTCACCCACTCATGTCACCTACACCTCAAAACCATCTCTGGAATTCGACTTTTTCTTACATTTGAGTCGGCAAAAATGCTTCCTGTCACTCTTATTCATTCTCGTCAGGACTACTGCAACTCTCTACTAATCGTTCTCCCTCTTACTAAACTCTCCCCTCTGCAATCCTTCCTGAATGCAGCAGCCAGGATCATATTCCTTTCCAACCGCTACACTGACGCCTCCACCCTGTGCCAGTCATTGCAATGGTTGCCCATCCGATACAGAGTCCAATATAAATTTATCACTCTGACCCACAATGCGCTCCATGCTTCAGCACCACCCTATATCTCCTCCCTCGCCTCAGTCTACCACCCTACCCATGCCCTCCTTTCTGCTAATGGCTTAAAACTAAAATCCTCAATAATCTGAACCTCCCATTTTAAGTTCAACTCAGGAGACTTGCCATAAAAACGGTCTTATTATGAGCCTGTATGCACTTGTCTCTGTAGGGATCAGTAGGGCCAATCACAGCTTAATTTCAGCGATCATTTGACGCCTCCACACTGAAACCTCCACCAATCAAAATCTCTGACATTTTAAAATGACAGCTACCCTTTAAAGAGGGTCTGTCACTTGTGATAAACATGCGAATATGTTTAGCTAGTATAAATGCCCCTGTTCTCCTGAATCCTGGGATGTTTTTCTTTTTTTCCTGCACCTCTCCGTTCCTGAGATATGACCCTCTGGTTAGCTAAGTGGGTGTGATCCTCAAGGACACGCCCACAGTGGAGAGTTCAACTCCTAGTCATATAAAAAAGACTAGCTTTACATACAGAGAAGAAGAGGCCATATCTCAGAAGCAGAGAGGCTCAGGAACAAAATAGAAATATCGCCGGATTCAGGAGAACAGCGGCATTTACACCAGGTTAAAAAAAAATGTATTTGTGACAAGTGACAGGTCCCCTTTAAGGGAGTATTATCTGCATATTGAATATTATTTTGACACTATATGACGGTATTATGTAGGATAACTTTTTTAAAAAATGTTATTATGTAGGACAACTTTTTTTCCTATAATGCATAGTGCACTGATACATTGTGACGAATATGATGCAATGCTTTGTTTATTCGCCGCAGCTGGATACGATTTATAAGGTCAGGTCTACGGTTTTCTGTGTCCTTAAAATAATGTAAAGATTTTCACCCGTGCAGGCAGACGACTATCAGTCCGGTTGGTCACATCTTCAATATTTGCGTTCTTAAAAGCAATCACACTGATCGATGAGCGGCGCTTGCATTGTATTCAATAAGTTAACCACTTCATTACCAAGGGGAATGGCATTTCTCAGTTTCGTTCTGTAAACAGAGGTCATGGAATGGCAGTAGACGGTCTTGTTTATATCTTGGGTTGTAAGGAAGCGCAGCGACTGTGCGAGATGTCATACCGTTTAAGGGGACCACTTCAAGGATGAAACAGTGCAGAGATGGTAAGCTCCTCCGATCTCTTCATCAAGTGTTCTCGTCAGCGTAATGCACTCCAGCAAATACAGAAAAGGCTGCCAAGAACACTTCAGCTTCCTCTGATAGCTACTGATTGTACCCTTGTGCCTCCGCCGGGTCCTTTAAAAGCACTAAAAATAATAATTTGTAAATAAGTGTCGCTTGTAGGATGATGATGATGATGCAATAGGGTCACTTTAAAGTAAAAACACCGAGCACCTGGTAATGAATGTGAAGCAGCAATACAGATCATTTGTAGTCAGTGAAGTATTCTGAATGAATAATTTAGCATTTTTCTTTTTATTATATGAATTTGGGCTAAAAAGTTTTGCTTCTTTCGTATTTTTCTTAAAGGGACTGTCCCCTATTAGGGAATACGGATGTCTCAAATGGGAAGTTCTCCGTAAAGAATCTAGATGTCCTAGAGGAACTTTTCCCTATAAGGCATGTAGATGACGCAGAGGCTATAAAAGGTGACTCTCACCGTGGTGTTAAAGGGGTTGTCCACTATTGGAATAGTCTCAAAGTGCATCATAAAATAAAAAAAAATGCTAATCTTACCTCCAGGGCTAGTGACATTCTTCCTTTACCATCTCTGTGGTCATCGATTGACTTCAAACATGTCCGCACTATCACCTTTCCCCAGAAATAACAGCTGATCCAGAAGACCCATATGCGGCTTATGCTCCTTTAAAAAATATAAGTAAAGAAGTCCTGAATTGTAAATCACATACTTCATGTGGTAATGGGAAGACGTTCCCCCGCTCAACAAATGGCCGTCTGAGTCCAAGTCCAAAGGCTGGATTAAGGTGGGCATAGGACACCGATAGAGTTAAACTGCGTGTGTGATAGAGCAGGGAGCTATGGTCTTTGACCCCTACCACCCTTAGTTTTGTAGGGAGCAGGTCACCTTTAGCCTGCAGCCTATAGAACAGCAGGGAGATGCAAGAAACATCAGTGTCTGTGCACAGGTGGCTAAATGACGTCACCGCGCCACTCTGCCTGTGTCGCTGACTATGCTTAAGAAAGCAGCACACGTGCATACTAGTAAACTATGAGGAGTGATATACTACAGGATGGGGTTGTGTATAGGGGGGGATGAAAAAAATATATACTTTCCTGCAGGGGGGAGCTGTACATAAAGGATGCTGAGAGGAGCGATGTACTGCAGGAAGGAGCTATATATAAAGGAGGCTGAGAGAAGTAATATACTGCAGGATGGGACTGTACATAAAGGTGAATTATAGGAGTGACATACTGGAAGGGCAGGCCTTGTATAGAGCGAGAGTAATGTACTGCAGGATCGGGCTGTAGACTGAGGAAGCTGAGAGGAGCGATGTACTGCAGAAAAGAGCAGCTTGTACAGAAAGCTAAAAAAGAGAAGTAATATGCTGCAGGATGGGACTGTACATAAAGGGGAATTATAGGAGTGACATAAAGCAAGGGCAGGCTTTGTATAGAGTGAGATGAAAAGAGTGATGCACTGCAGGAGTGGGCTGCATACAGAGGAAGCGGAGAGGAGCGATGCACTGCAGGAAGGAGCTATATATAGAGGAGGCTGAGAAGAGCAGAGCACTACTAAATCTATTTTATATATTTTTTGTAGCACTTTTGATTTTTTGTGTATGGGAACTCAGGGGGCTATGTTACTGTAAGTGTTGGCGTCAGGGGACAATTTGGTTGGGTTCTCCATTATTGTAAAGAGGAGGCTTAGGTGGAATCATCATTACTTTATCATTCTTTGGGTGCATGAGGTATAATATATTGTTAAGGAAACACGCGGGGGAGCATTATTGCTTTTTAGGGGCGCTCAGGGAATAATATTAATTATTAACTCGATGCTTAAAGTGCATTAATACTTATAGGAGTATTATGACTGTCAAAAGGGGACACAAGAGACAACATTGCTTTCTGGGTGGTAAAAAGAGGTCACTATTACTATGAAGGGGCAATTTTCCTGTCTATAAAATACTAGGGGGCATTATTACTATTTAAGGGGCACAAGGGGGGGGCATTATTACTACGTGGTGCACTAAGAGGAACGCAGATATTGGGTGAAAGCAGGATGAGGAGTTCGTGTAGGTTGGAAATAGATAGGGATACTTGAAGTGTGAGAAGTTAAATGTGTTCTTGTTGTAAACTCTGCAGAAGAGCCAAAGCTGGAAGAAGTCGTCATGGTGGTCTGGGCCAAATGCAAAAGCAGGGAAAAATGAAGGATCCCATGAAAAAGAATTTCACCTGTAAATTATTTTATATGTAATCTCTCATACTGTCTGCAGAACATGTACTTTCCATTAGATGGTGATTTTATAAAGTATTTTTTATTCAGTAGCAACATTGTCCTCTGCGGATGTGCCTACCATAATTAGGGTGCTCCTCCATAACTGTAAACCTAATTACCTAGGTTAGGGTGTCACATAGATCTGCTAGGGGAGTGAGGAGGGGAAAAGTCAACTCACCACTTGTTGATCACCAATCTTCACCTGTGTTGCAGCGTCCCAGTTTTGGACGTGAAGAAACAATGTAGAAAAAAGCACAAATCCTCCAGTGATAGCCCAGAAAAAACAGTATAAAAAATATGACATTTTATTTAAACACATTAAAAACTGAAGGTAAGGTAAGTATAAACCAACGCGTGTCAGCTTAGCGCCTTAATCATGGTACCATGCGCGTTGGTCTACACTCTTCTCTTGGCTATCTCTTGGTGACCTGCTACTACAGTTTTTAACGTGTTTAAATAAAATTTCATATTTTTATACTATTTTTTCTGGGCTATTGCTGGAGGATTTGTGCTTTTTCCACATAGATCTGTTTTGCACCCCCCTTACTGAATCCCTTAGCTACGTTTCTGCATCTGACTCTCATGAGATAGCTGTCGGCCAAACATTCATTAAGGAGACCACTATCTCTCCCAATTCCTCCATACACATGAGCGCTCAGTTTGGTCGAGCGTCCATGTGTCTTTAATGGGGAAAGAAGACCAATTGCTTGTTTCCCCTGAAAACAAAAATGAGTCATTACAACTGTCAAATCTTTCTCTCCTTGGGCATCAGCTGAGTTGAGAGGTCCCCATAAACATCAGATGGTCACTCAGTCTCACCAATATCATTGGGTAAAGTTGACTGTCTTCTCATGTATGTGGGGGCCTTAGCAGGAAAGGAAAAGATGAGCTCCCTGATATTCTAAAGTGGATTCATTGGCTGAAAAGTGACCATAGCTCTCCACTATCGCATTTCTCACAATTACAGTCTATTATTTCATGGACCTGTAAAAAAAATTATCAACTAGAGCGTTTAACTGAAGAAGATATAATATTAAGAACCTCTCAGGAGCTGATGTGACTCTGCAGACATGTCAAATAAGAGGATGACCAGGAGACCATGTTGAAGCAGAAACAAACAAGTTTGAAGGAAAAAATTTGAAATTTTATTTACAGAAAATGCTGATGTAATCCAACAGACTTGTAGTCGAAGAAGATGACCAGGAGATGAGACTTTAGAGATTACCAGATCTGCTGGAAAATTCTTCTAGAGACTTTTTCATTTAGGGAACACTCTGATGTAATCCTATGGCATTGTAGGCTGAGAAGATGACCAGAAGATCAGAGAATTGCAAATCTAGAGGCAAAATCCTCTGGAAAACTTTAATTTTGGGAACAGGATGATCACATAGACTTGTAGGTTGAGAAGATGACCAGGAGACCAGAGTTGAGCAGATAATTAGTAATCTAGATGAAAACCTCTGGAAAACTTTCATTTTGGGAACAGCATAATGTGATCACATAGACTTGTAGGTTGAAAAGATGATCAGGATATCAAACTGTAGCAGAGAATTACTAATCTTGAGGTAAAACTCTGGAGAACTTTTATTTTGGGAACAGAGTGATGTGATCACATGGACTTGTAGGTTGAGAAGATGACCAGAAGATCAGACTGTTGCAGAAAATTACTCTAAAGGAAAACCTCTGGAGAACTTTTATGTACGGAACATGGTGATATAATCACATAGATTTGTAGGTAGAGAAGATGACCAAGATATTAGGCTGTAGCACAGAAATACAATTCTAAAGGAAATCCTCTGGAGAACGTTCATTTAGTGAAGAGGATGATGTAATCACACAGACTTGTAGGTTGAGAAGATGACCAGGAGATCAAACTGTACCAGAAAATTACTAATCTAGAGGAAAAACTTCTGGAGAACCTTCATGTAGGGAACATTCTGATATAATCACATAGATTTGTAGTTTGAAAAGATGACCAGAAGATCAGACTGTAGCAGAGAATTACTAATTTAGAGGAAAAACTGTGGAAAACTTTCATTTCGGGAACAAGCTGATTTTCAGGCTGACTTCTAGGCTGAGAAGATGACCAGGAGATCAAACTGTACCAGAGAATTACTAATCTAGAGGAAAAACTTCTGGAGAACCTTCATGTAGGGAACATTCTGATATAATCACATAGATTTGTAGTTTGAGAAGATGACCAGAAGATCAGACTGTAGCAGAGAATTACTAATTTAGAGGAAAAACTGTGGAAAACTTTCATTTCGGGAACAAGCTGATTTTCAGGCAGACTTCTAGGTTGAGAAGATGACCAGGAGATCAGACTAAAGCAAAATAAAACAATTCTAAAAGAAAATCTCTGGAGAGCTTGATCTCATTTTTATATTTTTACAAACTCTCGACAACAGGCCCTGACGATCACAACCAGACTTTCCTGAACTGAGCCTAAGCCTAGCGCTGACTATGGAGAATTTATACCGGCGCATGCGGATTCTGTTTTCCGCCCGTTGCTCGTAAACATTAGACGCAAGCCACGTTCAGCAATCCTATAATTATATATAACATGTAGTGACATTACACTGCGATGCACTAGATTTCTATTGTACGGCAATCAGTCACCGTACATCACCCTGACATATAATTATACAGTGGGCTGTGGGAAGAGAACATACACTCAATTTCCTACCGGCTAGAAGTTACTTCTGGATGTCAGGTTCTCAGACAGCGAGTATCCGACACATGCCGGCAGCTTGGAGAGGGCTCTATATAATTACAGTTTAATTGGATGTTTGATGATTTATTTCTTCTACCTTGTATACAGACCTGCTATGGGAGAAAAGAAACTTTCATCGTTTTTATTGTAGCTGTAATAAATTATTATACTCCACCTAGAGAGAAAATATATGTTAACGTAAAACTCCACCTATGGAGCTAATTTATATCAGTCACATTATTTGGAGGCTTGAAGCACTGTATATATGTGATCTTATGTAGGCAAAGATTATTTTCGGCTTTCTGATACCCCACCTTAAAGGGTCAGTAAGATGACCTCCTCGCTCACCCAAATTGGATATATGGACATGGAGGTCTTTGAATTGAAAATCCAATTGACACTTTTGTATCTTCTATCTGTTGCTGCATTCCTGAATAATTAGCATTTTAATGCATATGCAAATGAGGTGTTAAGTGCTCTGGGTGCCACAGAGATCTTAAGGAGCCACTGCCTCTTGAGGGAAGTTCTCTGTCCAGTATCAGCCTCTTTAGCATGATTGATAGCTCACTGTTATCTGAGGTCAAACAGACACTGAGCTATCAATCAAGCTAAAGAGGCTGCTGCTCAGGGGAGAAACTAGCTCTGGAGGCAGAGGCTCCTTAAAAGCTCTGTCACACCCAGAGCACTTAGCACCTCACTTGCATATGAATTAACATGCTAATCACTCGGGAATGTAGCAACAGATAGAAGATATAAAGGAGCTAATGGATTTACAGCTCAAAGACCTTAAGTTTGGGGGACTTAATCTTACTGACAGAATATTTTTAAGGGTGGATGAGAGAAAAAGTGTATTTTTCGGATAAGATATATTACAAAGTTCCTTATTTTCCTGTGTAGTAATGATTTTTGAAAGAAGAAAAAAAACAAAAAAAAATGAGAGTTAATTTTTAAGGACACAGCTATTATGGGCCTGATAGATGTTTGGGGGAGAATACAACAATTTTGCCTTTGTTTTTTTTTTATGTAGATAGTTACGATTGTATTGGTCTTGGGAAAAATTTTGTAAATTTTACAATTTTTCTCTTTTACATTACAGCATTGTGAAATGGGAAACAAGTTTATTTGTGTTTTTTCTTTTTATTTTTCTCTTTTTACCTATATTTTTTAACTTATTACTTAACATATATATATATTTTTTAGAGGCAACGTGTGTAGCATATGATTTATTTTATTGACAAGAAGCCTAGTAGGACCTAATAGGTTTACACTTAAGGCAAACTTGGAATTTTTCATTGCTTGGGTTTCCGATGGGGTGACAGAGGAAGCCATCCTCTATTTAACTGCTTAGCTGCTGTGTTCATTATTGACCATTGCATTTATACGGTTTGATCCGCGGTCATTGCAGCGGAGTGGAAATTATAGTATAAAACTGGTATCCAGTATGGATATTGGATATTCGCGCTAACAACATTGAACACCACGTTTTTCCATCCTGAATGAACAATAAAATGAAGGTAGCACTTAAAGTGGTAGTAGCACTTAAAGTGGTTGTCTCAAATAGTTCAAATGCTCTATACGATATCGTATTGGGGGATCTACCACTCCAGGCCCCTCCTTGTAAATTATTTTTCAGGCTGGGTATTTTCCACAGCTAAACCAGATATTTGACCAAGGATGGGAGCCAGCCCTTTAAGATATTTTGGTAGAAAGCCTTGTTAAGAATATTCTCAATAGTATTTATTTCTTTAGAAAATAACTACCACCTACATGTGCAGGAAGAAACTGACAAGTCTCCAGTCTGTGGTTTGCACAGCCAAGAGATTATGACACTATGGACAGTGCAGCAGGAGGCCGGAGGTCAGGAAACACCCGGTTTCCTTACATGAGTACCGGACCCAGACAACAGCACACATGTCCTATGTTTACATGATGCAAAAGCCAGAGGTTCCTTATCCTAACTGCTCGATTTCACAACCCTCCCGCCTTCCTGGCAGTGCTGAGACTTTTCATTTACTTCTTATTATGTTTAAGATTACTTTTTTTATATATTATACAAGAAATAAGAAACAGATGTTCTCAATCTTCAGCCCTTGGTTCCCGGGAAAATGCCGGTTATCTTACGTACGGCTTTATCTTGTGTTTTTGCTATTTTTACTTATTTATGTTCTTGTACCTTACGGAGTCTAGCACAAAACAACAAAAAAAAAATCTTGGCAAAAGTTCTCGAAGTAAGTCATCAACGCACACAATGCCATCTACACCTGCATGCGCTTTATTCATCACCGTAGATATTCCAGTATTTCAGTGCTATTAAAGGGAAACACCGAGGCAAGTTTTAGTGGTACAATAGGTAGTATTAGATATTAGAAGGACAAGGATAAGTGAAGTCCTTTCCACATTTACAGTTTCATAAAATACATAACTGTTACGTTGTTGCAGAACATTACTTTTTATCATGGCATGAAATTTGCCAACCCCCCCTCAACGTTGCCTTAGGTGACTGCCTACGTTGCTTTCATATCATAGAATCATAGAAAGTTAGAGAAGGAAGGGACCTCCAGGGTCATCGTGTCCAACCCCCTGCTCAATGCAGGATTCACTAAACCATCTCAGACAGATGTGTGTCCAGCCTCTGTGTGAAGACTTCCATTGAAGGAGAACTCACCACCTCTCGTGGCAGCCTGTTCCACTCATTAATCACCCTAACTGTCAAAAAGTTTTTTCTAATATCTAATCTGTGTCTCCTCCCATTTAGTTTCATCCCATTGCTTCTAGTCTTTCCTTGTGCAAATGAGAATAAAGATGATCCTTCTACAATGTGACAGCCCTTGAGATATTTGTAGACAGCTATTAAGTCTCCTCTCAGTCTTCTCTTTTTCAAGCTAAACATTCTTTGGTCTTCTTGTCTTTGGTCTTCTGTCCTGAATCTTTCGGCACTGACTAGGCCTTACAAAGTGTTCACATAGGGCATGGTACACATCATTGATGTGCATCAAGCCTCACCTGGTCATGCTGTGAAGCCTAGGAAGCACCAGAAGATCTTCGACAAAAGACCAAAGACGAGAAGAGTGGAAGACCAAAGGTGATAAGATATTTCATACCTCACTGTAGTAATACCATACACAGTACCCCGACAAGAGTGACGCTGTTTCTAGAATAAACCATCTCAGACAGATGTCTGTCCAGCCTCTGATTGAAGACTTCCATTGAAGGAGAACTCGTCACCTCTCGTGGCCGCCTGTTCCACTCATTAATCGCCCTCACTGTCAAAAAGCCTTCCTTCCATCTATACCAATAACCTCAGCTATTGGAGGAATGTGGGTGTAAAACATTTTCATTCATTTATATTCTTAAGGTGCCGATATACCCTAGATAGCTCTCCACCGGGAGTTCTATGGGGACAGCAGAATAAGCTGCTGTCACTCTTCTGCTCTGGGGTTTCGTCAGACTAAAGTACCTGTTTGGAGTCGAGCAAAACTATTAAACTGGAATTAAATTTGCCTCGAATTACAGGAGTAAAAAAAATCAGAATCCAATTTTTTTTGCGATTCAACTTATGCAAACCCAGTGAAATAGCGGCCTCTGGCCGGGAAGGGATAAAACAAATTATATGTATTTATGTTATTCTCACTTCTCCTTCACCCATCGATCCCTCTGGTCCTGTCCAATTTGGTGGCTCCAGCAATGACTAAGCCTCACGATGTCACGACGTCACGTGTGGTCTAGTTTAGGCCCCACACAACGTCATGACGTACTTTGCCACGTGGCATCATGACTTCATGAAGCCCAGCCAGCAAAAGGGGTACTAAAGATGCCAGAGAAGAAGACTGGACTGTAGGGAGTGACAAGTGAGGTCAAGAGAGAGAAGTGAGTATTATTTTTTAATTTTTTTACCCTACCCTTAATATGTTCTGTAAATTTAATGCAATTGGAATTTCCCTGACGAATTTGAGCGAATCTGTAGAATTAGAATTTTGGCAAATTTGCTTTTATCTTTTTTTCGCTACACCACCTGTCAGGGTAAGCTCCCAAACAGATAAGATATTTGGTCAATCCTGTCGAAATTGGCGGGTTTGCCAACTTTAATCTAACGTGTATAGGGGCGTTTAGACTGGAAGTAATGGTCTGACAGTAAGCCTTGTCGGCCATACTAGCACTAATGGAGATTCATATATTTGTTACTCAGAGAATAACCGGTAACTCACCGACAGATGACCCGCCCATAAATTCTCCTCTTGATGATGGTCTTCACCCTAAATTAGCCTATAAAGTTACAGTTCATATATTTTTTTCTCTTTGGGTAGTTAGGAAACAAGAAATCAGGTTAGGGCAGTGATGGAGGAAGTAGCTAACTTCTCCTCTTACATTGGTTGTATATAGCTGCAGATTGGAACTTAACTTCAAGATGGGATTTTTTAACAAATGCAACAAATTTATTGTTCACATTAAGACCTTGAACAAAAGTGGGCAATCAAAAAGGTAATATAATTCGGTGTGTACACAGAAATAGCCGTCAGTCGCTGATCATGACCGCCCATCGGACCGGACTTATATACCCCGAATTGAAAATTGAGTAAAATACAAGTTATATTGAATCTTTTCCCACGATCCTATATATCAATCTGCTCAGCTCGTTCTGCTTTATACCATTCTAAGACTAGATCAGCCACCTTGTTCAATGTGACGGGTTTCTTTTAATTGCAGAATATGGTGTCTAAGAACCAACACTAGAACGAACTTCTGGATTGGTCCAATGACTGTAACTCTTCATCTTGAGGAAAAATAGGTTGTGCCTTCTCATCAGGGACAAAATGAAGCATTGGAAACATCACACCTTCAGAAGTACAGGAATCAGGTGAGGTATGTTAGACTTACTTGGAAAAATCTTACCAATTTTTGAGCATAAGGTGTAGTGAACAGAGCCAGTTCAAGGTTGGTCAAGGTCATTGGGTAAAAACTAAGGCTGGAGGAAACCAAATGGTGGAGGCGCCATGGCATGGAGGTGCCTTTTTGCCCTCCGGCCTTGATAAATTGACCCATTGTAAGACTGAATCTACATGTTTGTGCTTCAGGTTCTGTGTAAGGCAAAGCCTGGATTGACTGCAGGTCTCCTAATCCGAATTAACAGTCTTATAGGCACAATGGGAGCCCAAACGTCTGCTCATTCAACAACATCTGGAGGCAATATCCTTTAATTGTCCTAACAAACATAAAATTAAGAGTTCTTTGCAGATGTGTAGACTTTACGATAAAATTAAATAAACTTTTTCTAATTGAATTTTAGGCCTTGGTTTGCTATAATTAATCTCCTAGTGCAAACATAGTCTTATGATCACCTCGTTGCCTGAGTGCGGCGCCCAAGGCCGAGGGTCCCAAAAGATAAGGTGTATCCGTTGGCTTGGGTGGAGCCGAATGTCTCCCAGGAAACTCCCGAGTCTCCCGGCTGCCCATTTGATAATAGCCAGTCCGCATTTAAAAAAAAAAAAAAAATTGTTGGATGACTTCTGTTTTCTGGTTTAATTAGAACACAGCTGGCAGCTATTAGATTTTGGATGATAATTTTAACATAAGGTACTGCCAGTTCTCAACGTGCCATTGGAAAACTGGTTTGATGGGCTTATTATGCCAACACTTGCTTATTTCACGTGCTAATAAAATTATAAAAACTGTCTTTGGTTGCTTGATATGTCCATGTAGGCTCAGTCCTTAGCAGTTAAAGTCTGTATTTTTGTTCTTAGGGGGCAGTATTGTATTGATTGCCAGAAATTATAATCTAATTAGTTTTCAAGGAGCCTCATGAATATTGTTCACATGCAAAAAAAAAATGGGATCCATTAGGATTATGTTCACTTTCACCAAGTCAGGAGGATCTTCTTGATGCCCTCTAAAAGGCTTAAAGAGTGGACAACTACTAGGTGGTCCAAAGAAAAGTAAAACAGCGAGTGGCATGGGATATTGAGTAGTCATAAGTGTACACCTGAGCACTGTGGGGGTCTGCATGACACATAAGACCTCAGTATGACAAATGGTAGGTGGTGGTCTGTTACAGATTTTGCATTGGGGCTTAGAAGCTTTGGTCTTCCTTGTTCTTATCTGCCCACTCAACATGGTTGAGAGGACTGACAAGTAAAGTTAGATTCTCTACTTAATCTTTGAAGACTCTCGCCTATAAGGAGCCACTCACGGAGGGTAGAATGTTCTTTTCTAACCTCTTGTGAGGTTTCTTTTCAAAGATCAGCTAGATCAAAGAAGTCCTGCAGACCATTTATCTAAGGTTCTTCAAAATAATTGACATGTAAAAACATCATGTGGGCTCTTAGATTTTACTAACTGGCTCCTGGTCTCTGTATCATGGCCTCACCCTGGACATGAGTGCGATTCCACGCTTCTCCGATTCCATGAATCGGGTCATTAATGATTGCAGGCTTTTTTGAGAAACTCACACATTGGACTTTGGAATTTAACACCGTGTCAGAATGGCTCTGCCGGCTAATGAGTCACCCTGTGATGCGGGACTATTTTAGGTCATAGCGTTAATGGTCTTAAAGGTGTAACTTAATTTAGGCTGGGTCTACTCTTCTTTAATAATGTGATAATTATAAACCTCAGAAAAAGGGATTATATAGTACAATACTTCTGAACAATTTACATAGTTTTTGTTGAGTTTTGCTGTGTGCTGTTAGCTTAATTTGCACTGAAGTGGGCAGTATTTCTCAGGGAGATTTCAATGGTCAACCTTGCTTGTCAAGTCCTGAAAGGCCATTTATAAATGTTTTAAAGTAATTTTAAAAACAGAGAATTATTTCATCATGGTTTGCTTTCATGTGTTCCCATTGGTGCTGGTCCGATGAGTTCTGGACAAAGTCAGTCTTCTTCTTCCTCTGGCAGTTGACAGTATAATACTTTCTGTTATGTGTCACCCGGAGAGGTAGATCCTCAAAGCTTTTGGTCTGGATGAGCAGCTGTTATGGAGCACGGACAAGTGATTTTGGTACAGCGGGGAGATCCAACTGGAACGACAAAGACTGTTATGGTTGAGCATCAACTGGCAAAACAGAGTTGTAATCCACAAGTTAGTGTAACACTAATGCCAGCTCCCCTGCATGGTTCACCTTCCCACTCCAAGCAGGGACGCTGACATACTCACCGCCCCGGCCGCGTGGCATGTTCCCCGGCATGCTCTCTGCTTCCTGTGTCTGTGTGTTGGCAGTGAGCCTAGTGCGTGCACGCTCCCCTGTTCTAAAAGGGGCATTGCACACCTGCTATGTTGTCCCCAGCCAAAAGCTGGGCGGTATCTTGTATAAAAGGCTCCCTCCCCATTAGGGAGGGGCCTAAGCAACATTGAGTCATGAGTGAAGTGTGCTACTAGTGAGTTCTTAGGTCCCCTGGTCCTTGTGTGGCTGGGTCCTGAAACAGAACCCCTGGTCCTTGTGAGGCTAGGTCCTGAACCCAAACGCCTGGTTCGTGTGTGCCAGTGCCTGTACCTCGTCCCCTGGTCTGTGTGTGACCAGTACCTGATCCTCGTACCCTGCTCCGTGTGTGGCCAGTACCTGAACCTTGTCCCCTGAGCCATGTGTGCCAGTGCATGTACCTCGTCCCCTGGTCTGTGTGTGGCCAGTACCTGATCCTCGTCCCCGGCTCCGTGTGGGCCAGTACCTGATCCTCATCCCCTGCTCCGTGTGTGGCCAGTACCTGAACCTCGTCCCCTGCTCCGTGAGTGGCCAGTACCTGAACCTCGTCCCCTGAGCCATGTGTGGCCAATGCCTGAACCTAGTCCCTCGGTCCATGTGTGGCCAGGCCTCAACCTTGTCCCATAGTCCATGTGTGGCCAGTGTTTGAACCTGGTCCTTGTGCGGCTAGTGACTGAATGTGTGTACTCAGTATATCTGGACTGCTAAAACCAGTCTCCGAATCCAGTCCTTTCTGAGACTCCGTGTCAGTGTCCGTCCTGTCCGAGGAGGAGTAGTCTGAATGGAGCCCAAGTCCTGTCCGTGTCTGCGTACCTGAACCCTGGGATCAGTAGCTGCAGTACCGGGGACTGCCTGAGAATGGTACCTGGCGGCTACCTGCAGCTCAAGTCTGATTTCACCATTGGAAGCTCGCTCCAGTGAACACCAGGTAGCTGCTTAGCTAGGCCCCACCTGGGGAAGCCCAGCCCCGTGTCACAGTGGGTCCATGAACCACGTGTGCCACCTATGTGCGTGACAGTTAGCCAGGTAAACTTAGAGATAACTAAGCAAGGTAGACTCAGTGTAGTAGAGCTGAGTTGTATAGAAGGTTTTCAGCAGAGTGGATCCAATGTGGTAGCAGAGTAAACTCAGTATTGAGGAACCAGAGTATAAGAATTCAGTTGAACAGGGTTTTTCTTTTTAGCAGAGCTAGTCCAGCAAAGTAGCAGAGATACCTCAGTGCTGCGTAATGAGAATAGCAGAACCGAGATGCACAGGAAGTTCAGGGGCAGAGCTGGTCTAGTGAAGTAACAGAGCTGAGTTTGCAGCATAGATCAATAATTCAGACCTGGCACATCAATAGGGCAGCATAGACTCAGTGATGTAGCAGAGATGACTTTGTAGCAGAGTTCAATAATACTGAGCTGGCACAATATCGCAGAGTGGCCGACCTGGGTATTGCAGGAGGTTCAAGATTAAGTACCTGAATACTCAGGCGGCAGCTGCCACCTGACTCGGAAGAGTGACATTAGAGGTGGAAAGGAGATAACTGTCTTAAGGAGAAAGACACAGCAACCAGCGGTGGAGCCAGGGCAGGTGGGTAACACTTTTTTACTTCCCCTATTGAAGGACTAGATTGCCATGCTTTTGTCGAGGCTCTGCTCCTTTCCTGACTAGTAGGACACAAAGCTTTTTCTATTGGCTGCTTTTAATTTCTTTTTTTTTCAATATCTATCTTCATATTGAATCCCAAGAACCTGGTGCACACGGCACACATATAACCTAGGCAATATTGTCTGCATGTTTTCTTATTTTTTTTTTTTTCCTAAATTCATTGTAATCATAAAATGTGTTGTGTCCTTTTAAGCAATGAGTTAATATTTGGCAAAATCGACTTTTTTTGTAATAGTAACCCACCAGATCCTAGAGTAATTACAGAGCCAAGCGGAACATTTCCAGCTTTCGCTCTTATCTGGGTGTCTTCAGCGTGTGCGTAACAGCCAAGGTTGTCTAAATATGGAAAATAAAGAGGCAGCGGGCGCTGCGGCACTTCAAGGTAATTCTTATATATAAATAAATACAGATGAAAGATTGGGTCATGTTCACAGAGGAGGGCAAAATGACCCGCATTTTCCTGTCAACTTATTTTCATCTTGTAGTTTATGGCTAACTAATTACTTAAACAGGATAACTGTTCCCGCAGTTCCTATTAAATCGGTGGGTGATATTCTTTGGTGGTCAAGAAGAAAAAA
The DNA here is from genome assembly GCF_046119375.1 of Phyllobates terribilis. Taxonomy (NCBI): domain Eukaryota; kingdom Metazoa; phylum Chordata; class Amphibia; order Anura; family Dendrobatidae; genus Phyllobates; species Phyllobates terribilis. The sequence continues at coordinate 754,493,473 of NW_027362764.1, forward strand.
ATCCCCTTTAACATGTAGATCTCAGTTTTTAGCCTTACTAATTTACCCAAGTTAACTGGAAATGTCCTGACTTTTCAGATACAATCCCGGAAATTTCAGGTCATCTCCGGCAAAAATGGGCATGATGTATGTAAACTCTTCCAAAAGGTGGGAGTTTCTTGGTGGATCTGGGGCTGTTTACTGGTTGGTTTGGGGTAGGACTAAGGGTATGTTCTTAACAAAAAATTACCCAAAAAGGTAAATAGACTGAATCTAAGGGATGCAATAAAACATGACTGTCACAGGTTACAGAGAGGAGCCAGAACACCGCAACGTCTGATTTCTCCCAAGCTGCACCTATTCTCTGGAATGCTCTACCCCAAGAAATTAGGATGAACCACAACTTATACAGTTTTAGGCGCTCCCTAAAAACACACCCAACCCCTTAAGCCCCGGAGCATTTTCCGTTTTTGCATTTTCGTTTTTGCTCCCCTTGTTCCCAGAGCCATAGCGTTTTTATTTTTTGGTCAATATGGCCATGTGAGGGCTTATTTTTTGCAGGACGAGTTGTACTTTTCAACGCCATTACTAGTTTTACCCTATCCTGTACGGGAAAACGGGAAAAAAATTCCAAGTGCGGTAAAATTGCAAAAAAAGTGCAATACCACAGTTGTTTTTTATTTATTTTTTTTACCGCGTTCACTGAATGCTAAAACTGATCTGCCATTCTTATTCTCCAGGTCATTACGAGTTCGTAGACACCAAACATGTATAGGTTATTTTATATTTAAGTGGTGAAAAAAAATTCAAAAATTTGGTAAAAAAAAATAAAAAAATAGCGCCATTTTCTAAGACCCGTAGCGTCTCCATTTTTCGTGATCTGGGGCTGGTTGATGGCTTATTTTTTGCGCACCGGGCTGACATTTTTATTGATAACATTTGGGGTAGATCCGATGTTTTGATCGCCCGTTATTGCATTTTATTGCAATTTTGCGGCGACCAAAAAACGTAATTCTGGCGTTTAGAATTTTTTTCTCGTTACGCCGTTTACCGATCGGATTAATTCTTTTTTTTATATTGATAGATCGGGCAATTCTGAACGCGGCGATACCAAATATGTGTATGTGGGGTTTATTTTTTATTATTTTATTTTGAATGGGGCAAAAGGGGGGTGATTTAAACTTTTATATTTTTTTATTTTTTTTTATATTTTTAAAAACTTTTTTTTTTTACTTTTTGCATGCTTCAATAGTCTCCATAGGAGGCTAGAAGAAGCAACTGTCCGATCGCCTCTGCTACATACAGGGGACGAGCAGGTCCCCTGCATGCAGCAGAAATGGTCCTGTGCTATGAGCGCCGACCACTAGGTGGCGCTCATAGCGACAAGATCATGACAACCACAGGCGTCTGCTGCAGACCCTGGGTTGTCATGCCCACCCATCGGCGACCCGCGATCACGTGACGGGGTCGCCGGTGGGCGGGGCTTATGACACGCTACCCGGAAGCGCGCGTTAAATGCTGCTGTCAGAGATTGACAGCAGCATTTAACATGTTAACAGCCGTGGGTGGATCGCGATTGTAAGAATCAGCTGACATGTGCTCCGTTCAGTGCGGGCTCAGCGTAGCAGCCCTCACTGAACGGGCAGTACGCAAATATGCGTACTAATACGTCCCCGGTAATTAAGGGGTTAAAGCAGCCTATCACCTTTCCTAATCAAAGTCCTTTTATATTCTTATAGCCCATCCCTTATTTCTCCAAACATAAGTCTCCACCGAACCCAAGAGCACCACAGATACTGGCTGGTGATGAGCTCATGCAGCCTTTATCTATCCCTCATCCCCTCAAGATGGCTGGACCATCCTTCTAAATAAGCCATTGTCCGTTGTGTCACTCCCACCTCATTGTAGATTGTAAGCTCTTACGAGCAGGGTTGTCATTTTTGCTGTAATTATTGTATTATCTTTAGCTATGTTACTTATGACTGTTGTATATGAACCTCTGAATTGTTAAGCGCTGCGGAATATGTTGGCGCTATATAAATAAAGACTATTATTATTATTATTATTATTCCTCCCACTCCTGCACTCATTAGAAGCCTTTCGCCTTCATATTAAATGGTGCAGGTTTCTTTCAGCAGTGCAGGGGTTAATCTGCTCAGTTGTGAGCTCCTGGAAGCTTACCTTCATTTAGGCTCTTAGCTGTCCACTGTTAGCCACTCCCCGCTCCTATATATAGTGGGCTTTGACAGGCTATCATTGCCAGTGCTGGCTTATGCTGCATGGTTCTAGGAATGTGGTTATTTGAGAAGGCGTTTGGTGGATTTCAGCTTAGACTATTGTGTGCTTTAGGCTGCCTATTAATCCCATGCTTCTCCTATTTTGGTTTGTTTCCATCCTCCACTTCCCAGTGTTAACCTCTGTTGTTTGTGTTCTTATATTTGTATGATTGGTATTTTCCTTTAGCCCTGTTTGTATAACCTTGTTAGTCTGGTTTCTATACTGCCATGCACTACTACTCCCCCTTCCCTGGGGAGGAAGGAAAAGACTGAGGGCGGATTGAGGAGCTCAGACAAGGTATGTGGCCCCGGCGTCTTCATCTTCAGAAGTAATCCAGGGAACAGGGCCAGCTAGGGTGCCCCTAGCATTAGAGACAGGATAAATGCCCCTGGCCCCGGGATACCCGAGTCGTGACAATGACTTTTATTAATTTTGTTAAAAAATGATCAAAATGTAAAATGAAAAATTACTAAAGTGAACCTATATCATCCCAACCGGGTTCCGAGTATTGGAAACATTCTCTAGTCAACTGAAATTCTCAAATCACTGACAAATTCATGCTATCCTATCTCAACCATGCCTGGAGTCCATAAAGCTATATAATAACACTGGATGTTTGCATTTTCATATACAGGTTTCAATAAAGCTAATAAAAGACACACATTTAGTCACGCCAACAACTTTCGCCCTAGCATGCTTCCTCAGGGGGCTGAAGCTATAATGCAATAATGCATCCCCCTGAGGAAGAATGTTAGGGCGAAACTTGTTGCGTGGCTAAATGTGTGTCTTTTATTAGCTTTAGTGAAACCTGTATATGAAAATACAAACATCCAGTGTTGCTATATAGATCCATGGACTGCAGCCATGGTTGAGATAGGATAGCATGGATTTGTCAGTGATTTGAGAATTTCAGCTGAATAGAGAAAGTTTCCAATACTAAGAACCCGGTTAGATAATGGAATGATACAGGTTCACTTTAGTAATTTTTAATTTTACATTTTGATCACTTTTTATCAAAATTAATAAAAGTCATGTTTTATTGCATCCCTTAGGATAGTGTCTGTTTAGCTTTTGGGTAATCTTCTGTTGTTAAGAAAATTTTTGTTCCCTAAAGGGGTGTAAACACCTTAGTAGTTTATATTAGACTAAGGGTATGTGCACACAACATCTTTTTCAGGTGGATTCTGCCTGGAAACCACCTGAAAAAGCGCTAAAAAAGAAAAAAATGAACATATGCGCAGAAGTGACCTGCCCATTTTTCGAGCATGGCCCATTCTGCCCATTCTTACCCATGTTATGTATGGAAATAATAAAAATACCACCGCAAAAAAAGATACTTGAGATGTCAAAGCAGATGCACCAGGAAGAACACCTCCAGCGATTTCCTGAAGCGTCTTCTACTTCAAAAATGATGTCGGCGTCTAAAAGATGTCGTGTGAACATACCCTTAAAGGGTTATTCCTATCTTCATTGATGGATATTGTTGGATAGAGCTTGTAAAAACTAACACTTTTGTCATTTACTTCTTATTAAAATTTACATCTGTACTTGAGATATTAACACTTTTCTTTTGCTTACATCTCGTTGTCTAGGAGACCGACCACCGCTGCTGTCTAGCTTGTAAGCACTGCCATGAAGCTGGGCAAGATTAGGAGGTGACAGAGCAGTCCAGTAATCCTGTAGACTAAAACAATACTTACAAGCTCAATAGAAACAAGCTTGTAAGTGCTGCGCATGTTCTGCTGTCTAGCAGTGGTGGTCGTTGTCCAAGGCAAGGAGCTGTAAAGGAAAAAAAAATGTTAATAAGTCAAGAACGGCTGAAAATATTAATACGCAGCAAATTGCAAAATTGCTGATATTTAAAAGCTCCATCTGACAATATCCATCTATTGAAAGAGACGAGAGCCGTGTAGCTGTGGTGACACTACAAATCCCATCATGCTGATATAGATATATGATATACAGCATCTAATACAGGTTTTACTTACTAATATGTTTTACAAATGAAAACTAGATATTCACATTTTTGAGCAGCTTTTGTTTTCAGATTGTAGACTTTTTTCTTCTATGATGGGGGCGACCATCTTTCCATGAGTTGCTGGTAATAACAGCGTTTAGAAAAATGCTTTCCAGAGGCCACAAGGACTATAGGACACAGCAGTCTAGAGATCTTCATTGACTTCTATGTCTGTGGGCATGCTCTGTGATCTGTGCAGAGGTCATTGTACAGGAGGAGGAGGTGAGCTGTGACATCACCTATTGAGAATGGTGGATCCTGTGTTATCTACTGTATATAGAGGTGTTATCAGTACAGGAGGAGGAGGTGAGCTGTGACATCACCTATTGTGAATGGTGGATCCTGTGTTATCTACTGTATATAGAGGTGTTATCAGTCATTGTACAGGAGGAGGAGGAGGTGAGCTGTGACATCACCTATTGAGAATGGTGGATCCTGTGTTATCTATTGTATATAGAGGTGTTATCAGTCATTGTACAGGAGGAGGAGGAGGTGAGCTGTGACATCACCTATTGTGAATGGTGGATCCTGTGTTATCTACTGTATATAGAGGTGTTATCAGTCATTGTACAGGAGGAGGAGGAGGTGAGCTGTGACATCACCTATTGAGAATGGTGGATCCTGTGTTATCTATTGTATATAGAGGTGTTATCAGTCATTGTACAGGAGGAGGAGGTGAGCTGTGACATCACCTATTGTGAATGGTGGATCCTGTGTTATCTACTGTATATAGAGGTGTTATCAGTCATTGTACAGGAGGAGGAGGTGAGCTGTGACATCTCTTGTGAATTGTGGATCCTGTGTTATCTGCTGTATATAGAGGTGTGATCAGAGATTGTACAGGAGGAGTAGGAGGAGGTGAGCTGTGACATCACCTATTGTGAATGATGGATTCTGTCTTATGTGCTGTTCATAGATGTGTTATCAGTCATTGTATAGGAGGAGGAGGTGAGCTGTGACATCTCTTGTGAATGGTGGATCCTGTGTTATCTGCTGTATATAGAGGTGTGATCAGTGATTGTACAGGAGGAGTAGGAGGAGGTGAGCTGTGACATCACCTATTGTGAATGATGGATTCTGTCTTATGTGCTGTTCATAGATGTGTTATCAGTCATTGTATAGGAGGAGGAGGTGAGCTGTGACATCTCTTGTGAATGGTGGATCCTGTGTTATCTACTGTATATAGAGGTGTGATCAGTGATTGTAATCCTGTCTGTGATGATAATGAAATGACTGCTGAGAATTGATCTCTATATATGGAAGTATATTAAGCTCAGAGAGAAATCTGCTTAATGTGACTTTTTATATATAGAAAGTGATAAGGAAAATGGAAAACAAATCACCAAACTTTAACATAAAAAATAGTTTAAGAACATACAAATTTGATTTAAACAATTAGGCATTTTCTAATGAACTGTTCCCTCATTGCTCCTCATAGAGGACTAGTCACTGCTCTGACCTTACACTGCAACCACAGATAGAGAGTACAGACCTCGGGTGGTCCCCTGGCATAGAAGACATAGAGGACGTGGCAAACCTCCTCCACTAAGAGTAATAGTTCTGTGCCCTGAATCTCGGACCATATCTGTCCATTATAGAACTACTGGGTTTGATCATCTTAACACATCTAAACCATCCCTATTTTATGACGTCCCCAATATCCGGCAATCCTGATTGGAGAATTATCCTGGTCTTATGTGGCAATCTACGGCACACATGGCACCCGCTGTGGACGAGTCCATAGAATAGTGTGACGTTATTAGATAGGGTCTCATTCTTTGTAGCGCGGTGTAGACAGCTGGGACTGTTCACACCAGCCCCACACGTCAGCTATGAACACGTGGCAAAGTTGTGCTTCGATGTAATCATTAGACTGCAAAATAGTCACGAAAAGTCTGAAAAATGCTCTGCAATGTAAAATCTATATCAAGGCACCCAACTATCACATGTCAATTACAGTACATCCCAATGGGGCAGACGGCTCGGATACTACGTATATTTACCCCCTTATCCATCCTCTTTTACGGTGCACCATTATGTTTCTTAGGCTGCGTTTGTCTCTTACTTCCATGTCAATACAGTATCTCGGTCGGGTTAAGAGTCCAGACACAAGGAAAGGAGTCCAGTGGGTGTCTCCCTTCTCCACCTCCAGCTGAGCTTGATTGACAACTCCCTAGCTCTATGCAAATGAGAGGGAGAGGCCCAGTGGACACTTTTCCCTGCATCTGATTCTATTTTCAAGCCTAATTTTCTCTGAAACCCTGCAGTATTTCAGATGACAGCATGATTTTCTGTAGCGAAGGAAGATTGTTAATATTTCAGGCAGTATGAAATGGATGATACATTCACTTTAATTAAAGGCTCGTTCAGACTTATGTGATTTTTTTGTTGTACGCTCGGTTCGAGTTTCATTATTTTTTTGGATCCGATTTTCATCAGTGTTTGGTCCGTGTCAGTTTTTATCATCAGAGTTTCATCAATTTTTCATATATGCACAGAAAAAAACCTGTTGTAGGTTTCTCAATCTTCAACTAGGGAATGGATGGCACAGGAGTTGCTGTCCGATATTTTGCACAGATCCATAGACTTTCATTGTTGAGTTTGATCTGTGTCTGGAATCAAAATCAATCATGTCTCCTTGATTGGGTGAGGACTACTTGGACCACGAAATTACACAGACATGTGAAAAGCCCCATAAGCTTTAATAGGTACGAGTTCTATCCGTGAATGATATGGATAGAACTCGAAGGAGAAAAACTGACGTCTGAATGAGCTCTAGGCCAGACAAAATTACTTTACTTTCTCTCATCTCCATGGTCTCCTATCTAGTGGCAATCTTAGTCTAATTTTTTCCACCTAAATCATACTCTCCCACCTGCGATAAATCCTTCTTGGTCCAAAAATTGTCCTTGTTACCCCAGTCTTCAGGTCACCTATTCTTGACTGTTTCGGTCCTGCTTCCCCGTCTCAAACTTTAATGGATCCATAAAAATCTGGTTTTCATACATCACAAAAGACTTCGTAGAGTTTTTTTTCTCTCTCAAGACCTCAATTTATAGACCAAAACTTAGGGTCGCTTCCATTCTGGAAGACTCAAGGCCCTCCTATCTGAAAGAGATTGTCTCTACTCACGACATCAAATCCAGTAGATGAGTCAATATTAAGGTAATACTTTCCTTTGGATTTAGACTTGGCAATTGAGAGATCTTTGGAAACCTAGATACTTTTGGAAGACCTTTAATACTCCACCAAAATGTATCTAGGTTTCCAAATACCTTTCGACTGCCAAGTCTGATTCTAAAGGACAGTGTTCCGTTTAATCATTACTCGTCTACTGGATTGGATATCCTAAGTAGAGCCAACACCTTTTGATAGGAGCACCTCGAGTCTGCCAAATTGGAAGATTATCCTACATGGTGAGCCTAAATTCTGGCCCATAGGTTGAAGTCTTGAGCGATATCATAAGTAGCCACCTACCTCTAAACACTCATTGGATTTAATGGTCATGGTTTCTCTTGGCTTCCACCATATATTTTGATCTTCAGTAAGTCTTTTGTGGTTCTACTCCATCTACACCTGCTTTATCTCTGAGTTCTGTCCTGGACTATCTTCTATTTTCTATTTTTCATTGTCATCCTGTACTGATGGCAGTCATCTGTATGCAGTATACTTTCTCGAGGAGATAATGCGATGACCGTCTTGGAAATACGGATGTATCCACTCATCTCATTTCTTCTTGTAACACGCACTTTATATCTCTCCACCATGTGGTCTTATTTTCTGCCTGTCAACTTAACGTTCGTCCACAGTTGATCACACACATTGTAGGATTACTATTAGTAATATTTACAAAGGACCTGTCACTAGCTTTAAATATGTAAAAAAAAAAATTTACCTGGTGTAAATGTCGCTGTTCTCCTGAATCCGGAGATGTTTTTCTTTGGTTCCTGCGCCTCTCCATTCCTGAGATATGGACCTCTCTTCCCTATATATAAATGTGGTCTTTTTTTTTTTTCAGCCAACTGGGCATGGTCATCAGGAAGACGCCCACTAAAAAGAATGCTGAACAACGCCCAATTGGCTAACAGCACTAGCATTGCATAAAGGGAAAAGAGGCCATATCTCAGGAACGGAGAGGCGCAAGAACAAAAGAAAAACATCGCCGGATTCAGGAGAACAGTGGCATTTACACCAGGTAAAAAAAACAAACATATTTACGGCAAATGACAGGTCCTTTTTGAGCAGCGCCATTACTAGTCATTTCATTCCTTCAAAAAAAGTGTTGGAGCCCATGACACATTTTTTTTTTGGCCTGGAGCCAACCCGGTCTTTGATCTGGTCCAGAAGCTTCTTTGGATCTTGTGTCCTTCTCCCCTTGTCCATCAACTCACAAAACTGGAAGGGTATAATGTCGCTTATCGCACTGCATCCGCATTCACTGCCCTCTGACTACATCAAATATTCGCTCTCCTGTCCAACTAGATAATTCCCTGGTGAAATAACCATATTGGGCTCCAAGACTTTGCTTCTTGTTAATTTATCTTAAACCAAGTTTCTGTATGGCAATATGTAAGAAGTGTAATTTTTTTTAAGGAAGTCTCTGCAACGTGAAATAGGAAGCATTTCATGAAGTTCACAGAAATTTACTATTTTTGGGTAGAATTCCGGTAAAATTTGTCAAAATGGTGACATTTAGTGACTCCTCTAGTAGTAAGAGATCTACCAACCCATAGGCAAGACCAAGCCTTGAACTCTATATTATCCTACATTAGAAGAAAAAAAAATCAACCACAGATTAATTTTTTGACAAATGTTGACCTTACAAAAAAGACAAAAGCAAGTAATAAAATACATTATTAGGTCCGTCTTAAAGTTTGCCTTCCATACATGTTCTGTAGAAATAATATAATCCATATTTTTGTGTATTCATGTAGTAGGGCTTTGTGAATATGTAGCAGAGCTGTGTATGTGTGTAGCAGAGCTGTGTGTGTGTTGATGAAGCAGAGCTGTGTGTGAATTCAGTAGAACTGTGTGTGTAGCAGAGCTGTGTGTTTGTGTGTATGTAGGAGATGTAGCATCGGTGTCTCTGCCTCCTGCCGGGCAGAGACGCCGTTCCCCTCACCACCGCGGTCCTGGTCCGCCGTCTTCCTGCTCCCCTGCTGCTGTGGCGTGCACCGCGCGAAGCTTCCCGGGCACTGTGCTTAAGGCGCGCGCGCGCTCCCTCCCTCTTAAAGGGGTAGTGCGCGCCGTCCTAAAAAGTCCCCGGCCAATGGCCGGAGGAGTTCTCCTATATCAGGCACCTCCTCCAAAATTGAGGTGCCTGTGCAAGGTTGTTGTTCCGTGTGCTAACACTTGCTTCAGCCCTCAGGTCCCGCTGCCTGTCAGTCCTGCCCGCCAGTCTGTCTAACAGTCCAGCCCGCCAGTCTGTCTAATAGTTCTGCCCGCCAGTCTGCCAGTTACCTGCCGTGCCCGCCAGCCTGTCTGCCTGGAGCACCTGCCAGTTACCTGCCGTGCCAGCCAGCCTGCCTGCCTACCCGGAGCACCTGCTAGTTACCTGCCGTGCCCGCCAGCCTGCCAACCCGGAGCACCTGCCAAGTAACCTGTCGTGCCCGCCAGCCTGCCTGCCTACCCGGAGCACCTGCTAGTTACCTGCCGTGTCCGCCAGCCTGCCAACCCGGAGCACCTGCCAAGTAACCTGTCATGCCCGCTAGTTTGCCTACCCGGAGCGCCTGTCTGGCTATCAGCCGTACCTGCCTGCTTATCTAGCTGGACCACCCGTCAGCCTGCCTGCCATGCTTATCCACTGTACCGGTCAGCTCCTGTCATCTGAAACGTGGGAGTCGCCTGCTCTCACACAAGGTCAGTCCCAGAGTGGCACCTGGTTCACCTGCTCGGTCCCTCCCTGGTTCACGGAATCGACTAAGCCGCCGTGTGACCTGGGTCAGGCTGAGTAGGCACTTAGTCACACCCCTCTGGTCCCTCCTTGCACCGAAGCACAGAGGTTCCACCACTGGGACCCGTAACAGCAGAAATGTGAGTATGTGGCAGAGCTGTGTGTGTATACACAGCAGAGCTGAGTGTGCATGTACCGTGCATGCAGCAGTGTTGTGAATATGTGTGCACTGCAGAATGTGTAAAGCTATGTATATAATAAACATGCTGCAGAGAAATACTAACAATAGATCTATTACCTCTTATTCTACCCTTGTGCATGAATATTAGTAATATTGACCCCACCACTTTCTTTATACAGTCACGGATGTTTTAATTATGCTTCTCAGCATCCAAGTGAACACTAAGTTTTATATAATGTATATATCTGACCCCATACTGCAAGTTATACACAGTACTGGTATTGTGTAAAAGTTTTAGGCAGGTGTAGAAAAAATGCTGGAAAGTAGAAATGTTTTTAACAATAGAATAGTTTATTTTCAAAAAACAATAGACATCATGCAAAGTAAATGAGCAAAAAAGAAATCTATATTCAATCCTTCAATATTTGGTGACCACCCTTTGCCTTCATCAGTTCTTCTACATACTTTTACTTGCACATTTTTGAAGGAACTTGGCAAGAGGTTGTTTCAAACATCTTGGAGAACTGATCCCAGATCTGCTGTCTCTTCATGTGATCCCAGGCAGACTGGATGATGTGAGATCAGGGCTCTGTGGGGGCCGGATCATCACTTCCAGGACTCCTTGTTCTTAATGACATTGGTTGAATGTTTTGGGCCACTCAGATGCCTCCTTGATGGTACTGAATGATGGATAAGTCTGCATCTGCCTATCTTTCTCAGCAATAAGGACACCATTAATCCTGACTAAATCCCCAACTCCATTTTCTCAACTACAGCCCCAAACCTGCAGGACCCTCCACCAAGTTTGGTTAGTAATGTATGAGGAGATCCAGAAGAGGGCATGGTCTTTGATGCCAAGGGAAAAGATCTGTAGTAGAAAGGAGTGGTTGATTGTGTCAAAAACAGAGGACAGGTCTAGAAGGAGGAGTATAGAGAATTGTCTGTTAGCTTTGGCGGTAAGTAAGTTGTTAGTAATTTTTAATCTGAGTATTTTTGGTGGGGATGAAAGCCAGATTGTAGGTTGTCAAAGAGTGAGTTGGATGAAAGTTGGAAGGAAAGTTCAATGTGGATATGCTGTTCAAGGAGTTTGGAGGCGAACTGAAGCAGTAATATGGGATGATAGCTGGATGTAGAGGTTGGGTCGAGCGGTGGCTTCTTCAGGATAAATGTGATTGTGGCATGTTTGAATGCAAAGTGAAGGTACTGGAAGTATATGATAGGTTGAGGAGATGGGTTAGAGTTGGGATAAGCGCAATGGTGAGGTTGGAGAGGAGATGGGGTAAAGTGTACAAGTGGCAAGGTGCAAGTTGGAGAGAAGATGAGTAAGCTCTCCTTCAGTGATGGTGAGGAGGAAGGTTATGGGGGAAGGGCAGTGGTCTGTTATACATGTGGGTTGTGATGGTTGAGCAGTAAAGACTTGCCTGATTTGGTCAATCTTGTTTTTGAAATGTGTGGCAAAGTCTCCTGCAGAAATGATGGAGATTCGAGGGGAAAACGGTGGACAGAGGAAGAAATTAAAAGTGTTGAATATAAACATATGAAAGTTGTGAGGTATTCCTGTTTAACCGAGGCGAGGGCCGGCTTGAATGTGAAAGTTGCTTGTTTGTCTTCCTGTGAGTGCATTTTCTTCCTGTGCCGCTCCGCAACCCTGGAACTTGCCATAGCTTTTTAGTGAGGTTGTCTATTGATGCATGCCATGCATGAGAGGGGTGACTGAGTCAATAGCTGATGCGAGAGTGGCATTGTAGAGGCTGTGTTGTGGAGTGAAGATATGGTGGACAGCAGTAGAAGAGAGTCAGAGAATGTGTGAATGTGGAGGCATGAGAGGTTTCGGAGGGGGTGTGCTAGTTGTTGGACCTGTGAGGCAGGTGAAGAAGACAGGGATGAGTATGTGAGTAGATGGTGGTCAGATAGGGGTAGTGGGGAGGTTGTGAGGTTAGATAGGGAACAGAGGCAGGTGAAAATAAGGCCTAATGTATGTCTGTGTGTGTGGATGGTTGTGGAGGACCAAAGGATGAAGCGAGGATAGGAGTTTGGAAGCTGCTGACTGGCGGATGTCAGTGGGGATGTTGAAGTCACCCATGATGATGGTGGGAATGTCAGCAAAGAGAAAGTGTAAAAGCCAGGTGGAGAAGTGGTCCATAAAAGCAGTGGCCAGGCCCGGGGGATGGTCTATGATGGCCACTTTGAGGTTGAGCACACAGTGGATAGGACAGAAGAAGGGAGGATAAGGGAGGATAGATATGAGATTGGGTTGAAGGTGTAGTTGTTAGAAAGGAGAAGACCATCTAAGTGTGGGTGAAGTGAAGACCACCGTAACACAGCACAGCAAAGGAGGCTGTGTCAGAAGGGGGTCAGCCATGTTTTGGTGAGGCCAAGGAGGGATATGTTGCTAAACATAGAGAGGTAGTGAATGACATGGAGCTTATCGCAGATGGAATGGGTGTTCCACAGTGCTCCAGAGAGAGGGAGCGGTGGAGTGGGGGTCAAGTGAATGGGTTTTATATAGGAGAGATTGTGGTAATTTCTAGTAGGTGGGGAGTGATAGGAAGGAGAAATAATGGGGGTTATCACCTGTGGAGGTGCAAAATTGGGTGATATGTCCCCTGCAGTGAGGAGAAGCAAAGAGAGAGCAAAGTAATGGGAAAAAGAGAGTGCCCAGTTTGTTTAAATGCCTTAAAACATTCTCTCTCTCATTATTCTGGCATTTGGCAAATATTAAACATTATGGTAATCCTAATTGACCTAAAACGGGAAAGGTTTATTCTGATTTCATGTCAGATATTGAGAGAAAGCTGCAGATGTGCCGCATGTGAATCTGCCCTTACGATGTGCAGCTGCCTTCCCCACACCCCTTCCCTCCACTCCCACAGGATGAAGCTGCTGACTGCCCAGCACATGGTCTACGAGCCCTGCACAGAGGAAGCATGACCCATGCACCGTGCTGGGAAAGTTGAGGGGACTTGTCAGGGGACATGCATGTCTCGGATGCACCTCGGCAGGCTGCGGTCGGTGTGCGCCTGTGTCACTCTGGGCAGGGGGTGTGCGTGTTTGCCTGTCTGTATTCATGTGACGTCAGGCCCTGGCCGACAGCAGAGTGTTCAACTGAGCCGAGCGCGTGCTACAATGAGCACATGGAAGACGATCTTATTGCGGATTTATCATTTCTGCAACTTTATTTTCCAAAGGATTACGTGATCCCGGGACTAAAGAGGTAAAGGCTCTCCGATGGGTACGAGTCCGTCCGTTAAGGTAATTCCTTCGTCTCTCTAAAATGTTTCCTTTCCAGGTTGAGATGGCTTCCAGAAAACCCAATCCAATCCCCCCCGAATGACAAAAATAACGTTTTTGGACCACTACCCCAAAAACAATATTTTTTTCATTTTCGCATAAGTCTCCCCCCCCCAAAAAAAAAACAACTCGTTTTCCCATATCCCATAGCTGTGGCCTAGCACTGATACGTTATATTAAAAGGTAAAAGAAAACCCTATTCGGATATTTTTAACCCTTTGAATGCACCTTCATATCGACTATACTGTGGCTTGTACAGTGTGTCTATGATTTTATATATATATATATATATACACATATATATACACGTGCGTATATATGATATGTCATTGGATGTATGTTTATTGATTTTGAAAGTAAAAGTAACTATTATGATCGAGTCGATCGGCAATAAGGAATCATTTTATAACGGTGGTGTTTTTTTTTTTTTTTTAACTGGCTACAGCGTTAAATAGGATGGAGGCAGCGCCATTAATTTCGGAGCACATGGCATAGAGGGATTGCATGCATGCAAAGCACAGAGCCCTGGGATGTGGATCCACTGAAGGCTCTCACCGTGATGTTAGGGGGTCACGGGCTTCCATTAATGTTCGACATGTTATATGTAGTATGTGCTGTACATGTATGTAGGTATGAGAATATTGCAGCATATGTATATATATTGTGTGTATGTCTTTGTATATATGATTGTGTGTTTATATATTCTGTATATATTATGATATGTATTCTCATACACACACAATGTGTATATATATATATATATATATATATATATATATATATATATATATATATATATACCTTATAGGGTGCTACAGCGATTCAAGCCGGATAAGAACGGCCGCTACGTGGATAGTTTACAGGCCGTCATGGTGGCTGCACAACTCTATATTGGTATAAGTATTTATATATACTGTATACACTATGTGTGTGTATATGTACATGGCACATACGGGTCCTCAGCCGCTTTCAATTTTTCCTCCCTGCCTTCCATAACTTTTTTATTTTTCGGTCACTAGAGTTGTATCAGTATTACATATTCTGACATTTTATTCAGTCAGACGCTTACTCAAACAGCGATGCCAAATATGTTACAATTTTTTAGGTTATCTTTACATTTCAGGAAAAAGAGGGTGATATGAAATTTTGTATTTTTAAAAAAAAAAAAAAAAAAAATGTTTGGGGGTCTCCTTAGTACACTGCAATACTATAATAGTGCAGTGTATCGTAAATTGATCAAATTCCTAGCGCAGCCACAGGTGCACTAACGAGGCAGCCTTCAGATGGCCTCCTCACTGCCATGACAATGTTGTGGTGGGAAAGGCGATGGGCTTAATGAACGACACCTCCCCCGTTTACAACCCCTTAAATGCCACTGTCATGAATGACGGTTGCATCTAATGGGTTATTCTACTCCGGTCTGAGCAGTTAGACTCAAGGACTCGTGACTATGAAGCAGGTTCAGCTCCTGAGCCAGTGCACACATCCATCGTCCATGTACCATGGATGCCGCCCATAGAGTGATTGGGTCTACAACACTGTGGGCCCCATCACTCAGAGGTTCACCAGCTCTGTATATACATATATGTTTGTGTAGATATTTATGTACTCATTTATTAATTTGAAGAACCCTGGTCCTGTGGCCATTTTAATAGTCCATGGCTGCCGGGCAGGAGCTCCGAGAAGTAGCTCCTTCATGCCGGCATCTTGAATTCCTCCTCTGATTTGTAGGCCCCGGTGTGACGGCACCATTGCGCAGGCATGACGTTACGCACGGCCTACTAATCAGGCACGTGGCTGGGCTGGAAATACATAGCTTATTTCCCTTCCTCGTGGCCATGACGTAGGCCTCACTGTACTAATACGACATGAAGCGGTTAATGATGTCATGTGACGGTGCTCTAGCGAGCTCGTTATCATGCAAATATGTAAAACTGTTCATATTTTGAATATTTTTGTTGTATGAGGTGCCACAGTGGATAAATCGGGACTCTGGAGTATTTCAGGAGAGGAGAGCACTGAGCGTGGCCCATGTTGTCTGGAGGACATGGCCAGTGTCTCCTGGGTGGAGGGCCATGTTCCATGTGTAAAGAGGTCCCTCGCCATTTCTTGTTGTCACTGCATTGAAATATCTCACCCAGCATGACGTAAAAAACAGGGCACCCCGATCATATGACCAGTGCTGACTATATACCCCTATGGTTTTTGATCTCCATGACAACACACCCCACGGCTTTTTAGATAGCCTCCGAGCCATGTTTTCGTGCAGAGATGGATGACTCCCCACAACCTTAGCTTTACACGTCACCTTAGGCCCCCCAGCCTTGCTTCACTGGGCCCTAATGGCCGCCAAGATTTGCACCAATACTGGCTAGGGCTACCGGCCACAATTTTCCAGGTTCCTCCATCCCCTCCAAAGACTGAAGTGATGCGAGGAATGTATTTTTTGTCACATTGCTTTCAGTCTCCCTTTTTTTTAGCTTTGTATCCGTCGATGAAGGCACTGTGGGTATGTCGGTAGCAGGAGCAGGTACTGCGTCACCATGGAAACGACAAATTATCACACAATAGGCCTGAAAATTAACTGCATAAAAAATATATATATTTTTTTACAAGTAGAAATGACTCAAAAAAGGTATAAATCAGAAAAGCTCCTTAATACTTAACTCCTTAAGCTGTAGACAATTTTTTTTTCTTTTTTTTTTACTCCTTCCTGTCTTCATTTTGGGGTACATACAATGTTTTGATCACTTTTTATTGCATATTAGAGTGTGGTAACCGCCCCCCCCCCCACAAAAAAAAGCATCAATTTCTGAGTACTGTTAATGTTATGGGTTAATTACCGTAATTAGATTTTTTTTTTTTCGCTGTGCTAGATCGATTAGAGGATTAATTTGATATTTTGATGGTGATGGATTATTATTAATAATAATATTATGGCTTATTTTTTTTTTACAATTTTTAGTTTTGATTTTTTGTGATGGGGCAAGAAAAAAAAATGTTATGGTTGTCTCTTTTATTTAATATTTTTTAAAAACTTTATTTTAATTCTCACTTCTTTAGTCCTCATAAAGGACTTGAACCTGCGATTTCTTGTACTATATACTGCAATTCTTCAGTGCAAATCACAGTCTCCTATGAAGTTCCGCCTGTAACTGGGCTTTACACGAGCACCCAGGGGTCTTCAGAGGGCTTCTGGCTGAAATGATAACTTCTAAGCTCAGCACAATTGCCTAGAGATTTACAGCGTTACAGCGACATTTAAAGAGGTTGTCCACTACTTTTACATTGATAACCTCTCTTTAGGATAGGTCATTAATGTCTGATCGGCCGAAGTTCAATACCCGGAACCACCGCCAATTGGTTGTTATCAGTGCCGGCAGCAGCGGCCGCCGGCCAGAAGTGCTCACTTGGGGAGTTGCTCCGTCCTTTGATAGTAGCCACAGCTTGGTGCTGCACATCCGCCTCCTATTGATCTGACACCGATAACAGCTGATCGGTGGGGGTTCCGGGTGTCGGACCCCAGCTGATCAGACATTGATGACCTATCCGAAAGATAGGCCGTCAATGTAAAAGTATTGGACAACCTCTTTAAGTGGTTAAAAAGCAACGATCTGAGCTAGCTCCAATTGCTTCTATTTCCGACAGGTACTGACTGTATTACACATTTGCCGCCTGCCCTGTGTGGAGCAGACTCGGCTCCTGAGTACACTCCATTTTGATTTTTTATTTATTATGCGTTGCTTATATAGCGCCATCATATTCCGCAGCACTTTATAGACATCATCATGCACCCGCACCTGCTCTATGATGTATAAATTGAATTAGCGGCTACTGTTCGGCTTCAGTGGATGTCTGCTGATTGACTACAGCGGTTACATGACATAACAATGTCACCTGATCGCCAGGAAAGAATTGCAAGAGTGTTGCTAGCCCTGGAGGTGAATATAGAATTTTTTGTTTCTCTTTTATTTAACTCTCGCTCAGATGAAGCAATCTGAGCGAAACAATGTGCAATGTGCTCCTCAGTATATGGAACTTCGAATAAACCGTGATGCTACCCGCATTGGAGCAATGAGGTAGGTGCCGGACAGCCGTTGCAACATTCAACCTCCATTTGTGATTTATGGTTGCATACCTCCATAGCCCCTCAACTCATTCACTTGACTTCTCCTCAGGATGGTGGTGTTCAGTATTGAAAAGTATGTCCTCATGGTGCGAAGCCATTGGGACACCAAATTCGTTTAATCAACGTTAGAATGAATTTAGGACATGTCCTCCAAGAGTGTCATTCAGAAGATGGTATAGAAACTGGAAACGACAGGATCATTGATCCCCCTCCCATGGTGGAGGCCATTGGAAAATGTTCCAGGACACAATTGATATGCAACAACATCTGGAGCAGTCGTATAAGAATCCTCAGAGATGTCTAGCCCAGGAGACTGGGAACTTTTATTCCACTTGTCAAATAGCTGTAAAAAGGGCAAGATTGCAAGCGTATCATGTCACCGTCGTTCAGGAGCTCAAAGCGAGTGATATAGAAAAAAGGGTAAGATACAGGCAGTGGTTCCAGGCGTCTGTGAGGAACAACAAAGGAATATTGGACATCACATGGTTCATTTGGTGAGGTGTGGTTCCATTATGTTGGGTTTTGTTAAATCTCAAAACACTTGAGAAAATCCCTTTGCCGCTTACCAAAAACCACTCCTTGATCAAAAAGTTTATGCATGGTACACAATGTCTCGGTTGCACATCATAGGCCCTATTTCCTTTGACACCACCATGAACACTGATGTGTGCCTGCATATTTTTGAATAGTAGATGATCGTGCGTTAATGGAAGTTTACTTCCAACAGGATGGAACAACGTGTTGCACATTGGCAAGGAGCATGGCAGAAATTGAGAGTTTTTTTCGGCAACAGGGTAATTTCAAAGAGGCTTTGACCACCACGGTTGCTAGATCTGACACCACCAAACCTCTTACTTTGGGGTCTGACACCACCAGACCTCTTACTTTGGGGTATGCTTATAGGAAAGGTCTATCGGAACAATCCTCACACTGTGGAAGATTTGAAGGAAAACATCCACCATGACATTGCTATTCCTTCCCCGATATACTTGCTGATCCGATGAAGAACCTAGAGCTCCATATCAAAATGTGCCTGGCAGAGATCACTTCCAGTATTGCATGTAATGTAGCGTATTTTTTTGAGGGGGTTTCAGATTGTATGTATTGCATATTATTTGGGGGCCTCTTTCCAATGAATCTCCCTGTAGTTATCATTGCTTACCCTGGACAGGTCCACAATAAGATTTATTAAGTTTTATTGGGACTCTTCTTTGAAATAGACTCTAGTTGCTCCAAAGTCACCTACAAATACGGTTGTCTTCTGCTAGAATTTAGGTCCCTTTAATATGTCAGAGCCTGGGCCTATACGGAAAGGATTATCTGGTACTCCGGTTGGCCAGTCTGACTTTTTATGTAGGATTTGTTTTATTTTTTAGCTTCTCGCAGAGCGTCTGGCCCATTGAGGGAATCGTGAGTGGACGATTATCCTACATGACTTTGAAATACCCTTATTCAAACCATGTTGATAGAGGACGATGATGATGGTGAATATGAGCATATCTGCTGAGGTTCATCATACTGACAACTATGATGAGATAACCACACTCTGAAGTAACTTTTCAGAATAAGCTGTCCAGTGTGTACATGAGTTCTAACACAATCTCTGGCCATTATATGACTTGTATCCTACATTTTCTCCAGTCTTCCACTCTGCAGGCTCTAGCTTTTAATTTGCAATTGACTCTGAGCTAGTGGGTGGAGATGAGCAGCTATGATGTCTCCCATATACAGCCCACGCAGATATGAGGGATTCCTGCTCTTCACTCCTTAGTTAGCAAACAGAGAGAAGCAGCAGCAGCTGGAGGACACTGCACAGAAAGTATTGTGCTGTGTAGATGTGAATCCAGCTCTTGAGTGATCGTTAGAAAGCTAAGCATAAACTTTCTGTCTCTCATTCTGCTCATCATTAACCATCTCTCCTCCCCTTTTCTAAGAGTAAAATAAGAGCTGTAATCTGATCCCTCATTTTGCTGGTAGTCCTTCTTGGTCAAGATAAATTTTTTTTTTCGAGTGGACAGCCAGTTCAGAAGGTGCTGGAGAATAAGAGTTCACAAGTGAAGAAAGAAGAATAATTCTCTAAGATATATTCCAAACTTTCTTAGATTGGCTTGTACAATTGTTATAGGCAACATTTTTTTTTTAAAGTTAAGTTTACACTTAAGCCTTTCAAAGATTGAACATTTCAGCTTTCTAGAACACAAAGCTGATACTTCACCAATATAGTAAAGTTAAAGTTAATGTGATAATAGCTATGAGAACCTCGAAAAAAAAAAAAAAAACTTAACAAAACTGTACCTTTTGCTGTTTCTGTTAGTTTAAGCCCCAGTTGGTGCACTTTTGACATGTTTGGGCCACGTATAGACCACCTCATTTATATTAGTCCCCGGCTGTGCCATTTATGGACGACCTGATCATTGGCATTTGGTCTGAGTGACTCCAATGTAGCACAGGCTATTATCGCCATATTTTGATGGCATGGGGTATAATTTTTACAATCTTATACTGAACTTATATATATATTTCTATTGATGTGATTTTTTTTTACATTTTATTTATATATTCCTCCATTCCCCATTATTCCCTCATTATTTGAAGGGTGTAGCAGGAATAGGTTTCTGCACAATGTTGGGCTTTATGGCTTGATAGTCAGTCACCTTTCCATCTATATTTCTCCTTCAGTAGAGTTTGCTACCCTCTGCACCACTCCGAATGTCGTATTTTAAGTGTTATACATCCTTCTCAGTTTAGTCATATTTTTATTTGATTGTTTTCATGGTAGATTAGGCCAGACCTCTTACCTCTTGGTGGCCCTTGTTGTCTCCCGCATCTGCGGGTACTTGTTTATTCTTTGTATTGGTCTTCCCTTATGACTCGATTGTTGAGGGGTCTTTCTCATCTAGTTTGCACGTCTAGACGGAGCTGAGTACATTCATTCAGATTTTATATATTTTGTACCTTTTAACTTTTTTTTTAAAAAAAAAGTTATGTTTTACCCATACCATAGTCCGGTGATAATGAAAATGATTGGGTAGCAAGAACTTTCGAACTGCCTTTGGATCTTGGTGTCGGGTGTGAATGCATCCTCTACATCTTCTATGGCTTTTGATTTCTGAAAATAATGGATTGACGACTCTAGAGTCAGCCCAACAATGGCCCAGTTTGAGGATTTTGGAACCTACAGAAATGCTAGATCCACCACCAAAGCCGCGGATGACATCGCATACAAGGATTGGCACTCCATCAGGTTATTCTTCAATATTGCACCTTCTCTCCATTGACTTTCAGCACCGCTATTCTGCTATGGAGGATGGAGATCTTTGGGCCCTCCAGCTAAAGGGGCCCTTACAACCCCTATGATCTTAAAGTGTTCAATGTTCGCCCATATGTGGATTTTCAATACTAAAAGGGTTCATTGATTGAAATTAAACAAATAAATGAAGGTATCTGGACGGCGGGAAAAAAGGGGATAATTCAGTCCTGTTCTTAGTGACTTATATGTAAAGGATTTCCAATTCAGCCAGTATAGGATAATGTGACGTTGGGCCGGGATCCAGTTCAGAACGTATTGTTACTTTTCCAGATTGGATGCCAAAATATTTATTTTTACCTCTTTTCTCCAATATTGGAATAGAAGATGGGTTTACTGATGTTACGACCTTGGCTGAGTTATTACTTGGAAGCGGGGCTACCACACTTCATCATGGGGCTTCGATAGTCGATGAGTAATTGACAACTTTTCTTCCCAAAGTGCTCGGCTACATCTATAAAGATTCTAGATCTACGGTGACTACAATCTAGAGTTATTTCTGTTAGAGGAGAGTAATAATTAATAACGAAAGTTCTGGTAAGAATTAACTTGGACCTCCTGGACCGTTGGTATAAAAGATACATGTGGGCATACTACCGCCATTGATGTTTATTCCACCTTTTTAATAATTATAGGAAATATATTTATCTATATTTGTGCAATTAGTTTGCAAATTAGTTCTCCTTCAGAAGGAAGAAAAAATGTCTCTTGCGCCATCTATATGAGGTAGGTACCCTGAAGCATGTTTCAAGGGTCTTCTATGGATTGACTAGCTACCCCAATGGATGGCAAGGGCGACATTTTTGTTTCTTCCTTCTGTAGAAGAGCTAATTTGCGCACTTTTCTTTTCCCCGTGGCCTGTAAGACTCCATAACATCTTAACTCCATGTCTCTTCAAACAGTCCTCCATAAGAGTTTGTATCATAGAAGAAGTCATTATCCTGCAATATTATGTGTCTGAATTGACTATT
Organism: Phyllobates terribilis; assembly: GCF_046119375.1. Taxonomy (NCBI): domain Eukaryota; kingdom Metazoa; phylum Chordata; class Amphibia; order Anura; family Dendrobatidae; genus Phyllobates; species Phyllobates terribilis. Next base: position 754,515,518 of record NW_027362764.1, read on the forward strand.
GTCCCACAATTTATGGGGGCTTGGTTATGATAGTTGTTTTTACCTTTTTTATATCTATGGTGCTAATGAGATATATTGGTATTTTGTGTTCATAAAACCAGCAAATAATGATTTGCAATCAGTCTGAAGAACATTTCAATCTGTCTATGGTCATTTTTACATGAAGTGGAAACTTCATCTTGGCTTGATCAAGGTTTCCATGACTGTTTTTCTTGAAGGTCATTGTTTTTCCTTATTGGTCATCCCATTTTCATATTGCCTAGGTTGTGATTTCCATGGTTATAACATCTTGTAGCTACCAAAAATATTCTGATATGCAACTAGAATCTGCAAAATTGGCTAAAAAAATGTGTTGCCCAAGGTAAAAAAATGCCCAAAAGCAGGGACATGTGAGAAGTTGTTTAAACATTGTGACCCCCATCAATAATTAGAAGGACAGGGCTGCGAACCACATTGGGGTTTTTAAGCTTAACAAAGTTGATGGGACCCTTCTTTATGAGCCAGAATGAAGTGTAGTGCCTTCTCTGGTGGACTCAATCGTTCAAATATATTTCACGCATGGTCTTTTAGCCAAATGGCCTCCATAAATTCCGATTTTTGGTTGGATATAGCTTATTATTGCAGCATTGACTGTTTGTCTAAGGTCTAGGAAGTCAGACCCACATGGCCGATTTATTTTAAAAATGGTTTGTCTTTGATGAGAGACTCTCGTGGGATATCTCCGGGAATGTCTAAGATGTTCCTAGAAAAAAATGAAGACTTCCCAAATTCCTAGAAGAATAAGGAAGTCTCCCAGGTACCACATAAACATCCTGCAGGTCAGCGTTCCCTCATTGCTTTCTTTTGCCACGGCACATGGATACTGCACCGTCAGATTTGGCCGTTTTGTCTAGACAAAAATTTACGTGGTGCCAATAGGCAGCTCAAGATCACAAAAGAAGGGTATTTATGCAAATTAGGAAAGAAATCTATAAACCTATGGACTGTATAGTTGGGGGATGTAAAACGGTGTAAATTGCAATTCATGTCTATTGAGTCATGTCCAGAATAGAGCTTAGATGATCTCGGCTCAACGACCCTCACCCATGACAACTTCTGACGTGACGACCTCCACTGGACCAGAACTTTCTTTATAACCGATCTTGATTTTCTGGACAACTCAGAGGCTTCAAGTCTTTAAACTCAATGGTTTAGCAAATAGCATAAAAGAGACGCCTTGGTTCATAACTTAGAACAGCAATGGTTAAATATTTCCTGGTTGTTTTCGAGGAAAAAATTCTTGTACCAGGACCAACATTTTGCAGATGTTCAGCAGCTTTTTATGGAGATTGCAAGGTTGCATTTCGCAGAACTGTAAAGGGTTTGACCATAAGATACAAGACATACAGTCAAGTCTTATCTTCTGCTGATTGTACCAGGATGCCAATCACATCAGGTCTTGTCCGAAAGGTGGAGCACCAAAATGCGGTACCCATATTCGTCTGGAGAGCATTGCTCTACTTCTGTATGGCTCTGATTATATACGGAGGCACACGCTAATTTGTCTTTGAAAATTTTTCTTTCATATGAATCCAAGATAAAAATTGTGCCTCTCTTAAACTCGATATGATAGAGGTTCTCTCCCTAAGTATAATTTCTGTGAACCCCTTGTTGATTGTTGGAATGATGCTAAGAAAGCCTTTTCATCCCCTTTTGGTCCATTTGGCTTTTTTGGAAGTCACATGCTCAGCCATTGACTTTAATTGAAGCCAACTTGAGACGAAGTGGTGCAGCTCTTTCCTAAATGCGCTACTGTTGGGGCCCAAATGGTAAGTGGGTCACAACAGTAGAACTTCCTAGTGATATACCACCTACGTGTGTCTACATTGGTTAAGTGATGACATCCAACCACCTGATCCTCCTGTTCCCTGACATTTGATATTGGGGGAGAGTCAGGAACCCACCCTCCTATTACACATTATATGGAGGTAGAATTACACCAATATTACTATATTTTTGTATTCGTTACCGCTGGTGCATAATCTTGTGGGATGGTGGGGGTTGTATGCAAGCAGCACTGTCAATCATCAATATTGCATTTGGGTAATTTGCCAGGGTGATATCAGTTCATCATCATTAGCCGATCGTTTGACTTCCTCGGGTAAATATAGGTGGAAATGTTTGCTTTCCTTTATTGGTCAGTAAATATATTATCTAGAAGGGAAGTTGTCCTCTCCTTCCAAATCTAGTTTGGCCGCTCCTTATCAAAGAAGCCTGGTCTGTAGCCATTGTGTGGATATGGACATGAAAGCCTCAGATAATCCGACCACTCCCAACCGCCTATCACCCTGGACTAAGTGCTACCTGAAACAAATAAGTGCATATACTCAGTAATGACCCCAATGAACACTTGACTGGGCCCATAATGGGTCCTCGTATCTCCACTCATTGCTGATGTTATCTCTCCTCATTAGTACAGCTGTAAAATCCCCTGGACCAATGACCGAATGAACCCAGAGAAGGACCATGATCAGTCTTGCACTAGAATGAACCCTCTTGTGACAGATTTCTTCGCTACGGGTGATATCAGATGGGGCCCACCACACTTGTCCCTCAACAAAGGATGCCAGGGAAGATAAGGATCTGGCAGCTTGAATTAATTGGCCTGATCCAATGAAAGAGATGTTCTCATCTGGGACAAACATTTTTTGCCGATGCAGTACAAAAACTGTTGCAAAGTATTAACACTTCTGTCATCATTCTTGGTTTATTAATTAACAAAAACGCAAAGTGAATTAACAAAACAGAAAACTTAATCCCATCAATATTTGGTGCCCACCCGTCGCCTTCATCACTTCTTCTTGTCTCTTGCTCACAGTATTTGAAGGAACTCAGCAGGAGATTGTTCCAAACATCTTGGAGAACTGACCCCAGATCTTCTGTGGATGTCGCTTGTGCAAATCCTTCTGTCTCTTCATGCGTTCCCAGACAGACTGGATGATGTGAGATCAGGGCTCTGTGGGGTTGGATCATCACTTTTAGGACTCCTCATTCTTCTTTACACTGAAGATCGTTCTTAACCCGTTAGTGACCACTAATACGTCTTTTTTACTGACCTGAGATACAAAAGAATAGCATACCCGACGGATGAAAATGCCGCAGCGGACAGCCTGCTGCATCAGCCATGATCGATATATTGGCACCGACCATGGCCATTTAAACCCCTTAGATGCTGCTATCAATAATGACTGCAGCATCTCGATGGTTAACAAAGTGTTGAGACTCCCTCTTTAACCCCGTTGGCACCCTTGATTTTGTGGTCCTGATGGTTTGCCATGGCGATCTAAGACCCTGGGGTCTGCTGGCTATATTTTGCAACATTTTCAGCGGTAAAAAGTAAAATTTTTCATTCCGGTCATACAACTTTATGTTCATTCTGGAAAAGCACCTGAAGAGTTAATAAAGTACCTGACTGCAATTTTGAATATGTTGAGGGGCGCTGTTTTTAAAATGGTATCAAATACACAGCCAATCAGACGGTGTTGAATACGGCAGGGTTCCCAGCTGTGCAGAGTATTTCAGGAAAGCAGTGTGCATTGACCTGTTTATTGCAAAATTACGGCGTTCTTACCAGTTTATCCCCTTTTTCTATAAAACTACATGCGAGTCTCCTTCTTACTCAACCTACACATGTGTGGGTGCTCAGCTCGGCCAGCGGGGCCCCAGGCCCAGGGGCCTTGCACTTATCACAGCAGAGTGTTGTGTGGGTGCAGCAGGAATCTTCCATTCCCGGCCTGTGATTCTTGGCAGCCCCCCGCGCTCGCTCTGTGTTTTATGGGCTGCCTTACTGGAGGGAAATATTCTAAGCTTGCTGTTTTGTGCGGCGCTCTCCCCTCCAAGTATGTTCTATCCAAACATATGAAAGTAATGCAATATTGTTAGGGATTATATTAAGAATATTAATCAGCAATGCAAGAACAACATTGAGAACTGAACCAGAGCCATGAATATATAATGAGGATTTAAAGGGGAAGGCCGCTGAAGGGAGACATGGCGTCCCAGGGATTCCCAGAATTACAGGAGGTTTCCAGAATTAGCAAAAGATGGCATAAAACAAAAGAACCATTACTTACCCGATAAATCCTCCACCGGTCCTGTGCCGGTGCTCCAGGGCTCTCCACTGCTCTTTCCTTGCAATAATCACATACCGTTTACCCATGTGACTGCTGCAGCCAATCACTGGCTTCAGTAATCATGTGTCATACATCGCTGAGGTCACTGATTGGCTGTAGTGATCACACGCCATACCCCACGGAGGCCACTGATTGGCTGTAGTGATCACATGGCATATGCCACGGAGGCCACTGATTGTCTGTAGTGATCACATGCCATACACCACTGAGGTCACTGATTGGCTGTAATGATCACATGCAATACCCCACTGAGGCCACTGATTGGCTGTAGTGATCACACGCCATACGCCACTGAGGCCACTGATTGGCTGTAGTGATCACATGCCATACACCACTGATGTCACTGATTGGCTATAGTGATCACATGCAATACCCCATTGAGGCCACTGATTGGCTGTAGTGATCACATGGCCTACGCCACTGAGGCCACTGATTGTCTGTAGTGATCACATGGCCTACGCCACTGAGGCCACTGATTGTCTGTAGTGATTACATGGCATACGCCATTGCTGCAACTGATTGGCTGTAGTGATCACAAGGCATACGTCACTGAGGCCACTGATTGGCTGTAGTGATCACATGGCATACGCCACTGAGGCCACTGATTGTCTGTAGTGATCACATGGCATACGCCATTGCTGCAACTGATTGTCTGTAGTGATCACATGGCATACGCCATTGCTGCAACTGATTGGCTGTAGTGATCACAAGGCATACGTCACTGAGGCCACTGATTGGCTGTAGTGATCACATGGCATACACCACTGAGGCCACTGATTGGCTGCGCTTACCACCTGTCACTTGCTCATGTGATTTCAGCAGCCAGTGGTTCGTTGCAGCAATCATGTAGGTGGATGACACTTGATCGAGTCATGAGGCTCTAGACTGGCAGGGAATTTATCAGGCAAGTAATAGCTTTTTTGCAATATTATGCAGCTAACTCCATTTACCATTTAAAGGGACCCTGCTTTACTCGGTGCCATCGCTCATTTGTTCTGTCCCCTTTAAAGGGAAATTTTTTAGTTTTTTTTTTTTTTATAGCATTGCAAATTACCATATAGATTGTAAGCTCTTGTGAGCAGGGTCCTCACTCCTCCTGTAACTGTTGAAATGTGATTCTTTGTATTGTTTTTATTGTCTGTACATGTCCCTACTTTATTGTAAAGCGCTGCGGAATATGTTGGCGCTACATAAATAAAAAATTATTATTATATTATTATTGCCCCAGGACCTCCACCATTGAAGGACCCGCACCAACAAATCCTTATTGTGAACTTCTATAAAGGCATCACTATATTTTAAGGACTGAATAGCGGTATTTTTTATTCTCTTGTTATCACTTGGTTTCTCCCACTGTATCACTCTACATTTTTCAGTGGTGACCCTGATAACAATGAGATGATATAGATACAACCCAGTGATAATAAATGTTGAAAACCCCTCTAAAGTATATGACGGTATTATGTGGGCACTATATGGTAGTATTATTGAGACTTATCTTCTACCTAGTACGGCTAAACCATTCAGAAAACACACTGCGGGGTTAACATTAAACTGAAATGAACTTACAGTAGTTTGAGCTAAGGCTCCAGCAGCACAGAGTATTTCAGCCATCACCAGAATAGATGAGGTTAAGCTAAACATAACACCACCAAAAAAAAGTCTTATGGGAACTGATGTTCTCCTCCTTTCCGAAGAACTTTCCTAGACTCTGGACGTTTCTATCATCGGGCCACCTTCCAATTCATTACATAATCTTCCCTGACATTACCCGCGCGTTGCATGCAGAGGAGCAGTTAAACCGGCTCTCGGGACAGCTGGAATAACACATGGGTTCCGATTTCCCAATCTTGTGTCTTTTGCAATTTGCTTCTTAAATGTTAATTTTTCTGGACAGGATTACTGACTAATTGGGTTCGATCTGGGTCGAAAGAAAAAAAAAAAAGGTCTGTTCAAAACATAGTCAAGAACTGAATAATACCGCCATGCGATGCACAATAATTCCACCGCAATACTATAGTAGCGTACCAAATAGTGAATTAATACTGCCATATAATACCAGTATATGCTCCCCACATATCGGTGCTTATTCAATTCTTAGACATGTATTCTGAGGTGGGTGGTGGAGGTCACTGGATAGCACGGACCCCCAAGCTTTGGTCTCCCTTTTATCCTATCTGGGTTTGACCTGATGAGTTGCTTAAAGGGTTATTCCAAAAATCATAAATATCACCTATTAATAGAATCGTGAATAGCTTTCCAATCACTGGGGGTCCGACTGCTGGGACCTGGCTTGGACTGGCCCACAGGAGAACAGGAGAATCCTCTGGTGGGCCACCACCCTCTTATATAAGCAGTATTTAGCACAATATACTTGAATCACTATGTTTCATGAATGATTAGATGATAACTTTTTCTGTAAATTGTGAATCAAGTGTAATAGCACTACTTTTTAGCAGTTCTTCACTGCGGCCTACCAGAGGATTCTCCTGTTCTCCTGCGGGCCAGTCCGAGCCTGACAGAAACCCTCTTGAATGGAGCAGTGGCCGAGCATTCGCATTCTCTATGGAACTGACAGTAGTCCTATAGACAGTGAATGGATCGGAGGATGAGCATGTGCACTTCCAGTTTATGGCGGTCTGCAGAGCCCGGTTCCGGGAATCCAGGATCCTGTTTTTGGAATCCGTACTGATCCCAGCAGTCAGACCCTGGTGATCAGTAAGGTGTTCCCTATCCTAAAGAAAGGGGACAACTTATGATTTTCATTCTCCCCATAGAAGCCAATGGAATTTTTTGCTTTAATTATCGTATTATCTTTAACTTTTACTTATGACTGTTGTATATGAACCTCAGAATTGTAAAGCGCTGCGGAATATGTTGGCGCTATATAAATTAAGATTATTATTATTAATTTAAGTAAAAAATATGTGAATCCATATTTTTGACCCTATATACAGTACAGACCAAAAGTTTGGACACACCTTTTCTTTTAAAGATTTTTCTGTATTTTCATGACTATGAAAATTGTACATTCACACTGAAGGCATCAAAACTATGAATTAACACATGTGGAATTATATACTTAACAAAAAAGTGTGAAACAACTGAAAATATGTCTTACATTCTAGGTTCTTCAAAGTAGCCACCTTTTGCTTTGATGACTGCTTTGCATTCTCTTGATGAGCTTCAAGAGGTAGTCACCGGAAATGGTCTTCCAACAATCATGAAGGAGTTCCCAGAGATGCTTAGCACTTGTTGGCCCTTTTGCCTTCACTCTGCGGTTGGGTTCAGGTCTGGTGACTGTGGAGGCCAGGTCATCTGGCGTAGCACCCCATCACTCTCCTTCTTGGTCAAATAGCCCTTACACAGCCTGGAGGTGTGTTTGGGGTCATTGTCCTGTTGAAAAATAAATGATGGTCCAACTAAACGCAAATCGGATGGAATAGCATGCCGCTGCAAGATGCTGTGGTAGCCATGCTGGTTCAGTATGCCTTCAATTTTGAATAAATCCCCAACAGTGTCACCAGCAAAGCACCCCCACACCATCACACCTCCTCCTCCATGCTTCACGGTGGGAACCAGGCGTGTAGAGTCCATCCGTTCACCTTTTCTGCGTCGCACAAAGACACGGTGGTTGGAACCAAAGATCTAAAATTTGCACTCATCAGACCAAAGCACAGATTTCCACTGGTCTAATGTCCATTCCTTGTGTTCTTTAGCCCAAACAAGTCTCTTCTGCTTGTTGCCTGTCCTTAGCAGTGGTTTCCTAGCAGCTATTTTACCATGAAGGCCTGCTGCACAAAGTCTCCTCTTAACAGTTGTTGTAGAGATGAATCTGCTGCTAGAACTCTGTGTGGCATTGACCTGGTCTCTAATCTGAGCTGCTATTAACCTGCGATTTCTGAGGCTGGTGACTCGGATAAACTTATCCTCAGAAGCAGAGGTGACTCTTGGTCTTCCTTTTCTGGGGAGGTCCTCATGTGAGCCAGTTTCTTTGTAGTGCTTGATGGTTTTTGCAACTGCACTTGGGGACACTTTCAAAGTTTTCCCAATTTTTCACACTAACTGACCATCATTTCTTAAAGTATTGATGGCCACTCATTTTTCTTTACTTAGCTGCTTTTTTCTTGCTATAATACAAATTCTAACAGTCTATTCAGTAGGACTATCAGCTGTGTATCCACCTGACTTCTGCACAACACAACTGATGGTCCCAACCCCATTTATAAGGCAAGAAATCCCACTTATTAAACCTGACAGGGCACAACTGTGAAGTGAAAACCATTTCCGGTGACTACCTCTTGAAGCTCATCAAGAGAATGCCAAGAGTGTGCAAAGCAGTCATCAAAGCAAAAGGTGGCTACTTTGAAGAACCTAGAATATAAGACATATTTTCAGTTGTTTCACACTTTTTTGTTAAGTATATAATTCCACATGTGTTAATTCATAGTTTTGATGCCTTCAGTGTGAATGTACAATTTTCAAAGTCATGAAAATGCAGAAAAATCTTTAAATGAGAAGGTGTGTCCAAACTTTTGGTCTGTACTGTATGTCTATGTGGAAACTGTCCCATATTTTTTAACTCCATTGACTTCTATGGGGAAAAAACAGATCAATTTAATACTCTTAAGGAACACCAATGTATTTTAGACACCATTGATCCAAATATACCTAATTCACCTCCAAGCTCCATTATTTTTCATCTGAAACCGTTTACCAAACGGGTGCCATCGTTTTAGGGGTTGCAGAAAAAAAAAAGTTTAAGTAAAGAGGGTTGTCCTATCTACGCAGAACGTTTTTCCTTACGATCAAACTGATTGACGAAGGTCTGGACAGCCTCGCATTTCTTCTACAGCGGCCACCGCAGGAGGGATGTGGTATTACATGGTGCACATGGGCATGAATTGGTGACATGGGTACGCGAAGTCCTCCAGTGTGGCAGCAGATTTCTTCTTTCAGCTAAGAAGCAAGATGTCCACTCGGTGAATAAAGGCCGCCCCTTTAAATGTTTTTTTTTTAATTAATGGTAGTTCTGACATTTCGGACTTTCTGGATTATCGCGTCTAAGATGAAATGATATTAATTTCTGGACATTGCTGAATTTGATGGACAGCGCCCCCCCATACTAGCAGTCCGGGCTTGGTAGTTGGCTTGTCCGGCCTGGACATGGACTACCGCCCCTCCGCATAGAATATATAGAGTATATAGAGCATTTACTAGAGAAGAAATGTTGCATTTTCATTAAAGTCCACAATCCTGACCGGCTGAGTGATACAAGTCTGTGTGTTAGTGAGCGTCCCCACCCTCCGCCATATACCGCCCCAGCCTTTCCCTAAAGCAATATGTGCAGCGTATGGCGGCAAATTGCTCCAGCGCTCGCCCAGGTTCTCGGGGTCATTACTAATCCCTTCTTCTGAGGTGCAGAATACACTTATAACCTTGAGAACTTTATCATTGCCACTTTACTTCTGCACAGAGGTCATCACCGGGTCTATAGAAAAAAGCTAAAAAATGAAAGTTCATCCACAGTTGCTTTAACGTGGGAGAAGAGGCCGTACTGTCCTATGCTTGATGAGCAAGTTACGGGATTCGCCCACTTCCTACACAAAGGGGAACTTGCAATGTAAGGGAGTTGTCTTTTTAAGTTAGAACTTTTTGCAAATAAAAATATCCCAGATCTGATTTTGCAGCATGTCAATTTTTGCAAAATTGTATTGCCGTTTAAATTTTGGAAATTAATGGGAACACATATCAATAGTATTTAATGTCCGGATGTCAGGGATGAGGGATGGGGGACAAATATCAGAAACGTTGGAAGCCAAAAAAGCGGAAACTCACTGACTCCTAACTTTTAGGTTTTTTTTCAAGTACTAGCTGTAAAAGTTTTTAAAAAATCTCAAGTGGAGTAACCGGCCCCTAAAATCTTGAAATATTTGCCCCCCACCCCAAATAAATTGGATTTGACCGATGTGAAACAGGTTAGGTTAAAACAATTCATGACATTAAGGTTAAGCTCACACCGGCGTATTTTCTATCATATGAGAAAATCGACCAGAGTGTTGCGCCCAGAGTTTCTCAGATGAGGAGAAGATGGTGAAATAAATTTCTCCATTGTGTCAGTGCGTGGAAATCGCACTTTGATGTCATCCAAGAGCTGGTTGATCTTGATTTGCATGGCTGAATATCGGATCAACTTGGACATGCAGCCATTTTTTTTTTCCCTTGGACCTGCTCAATCTGAGGAAAAAATCGGTTATGTGTGCAGCCCCCAAGAATAACATTGGCCCAAGTGCTATTCAATGTTTTCTCGGATCGTATTAGGACTGAAAATACAGCGGTGTGCACGATCCCTAATTATAATGCATGTAAGAGATGACGGCCATATATTATTGGTGCCTTGTGTGGCAGTAGAACCGTTGGGACACCACCAGCACCGAAAATCTGTCTCTGACGCCTTCTTCTGCACTCACATAGGTAAATCTCGTATGTCTCTGATTAATAGATGTTTGGATGAGCAGACACAGATTATGAGATGGATAAGGAGAGATAAATAGATTTACACATACATGGATAGATACAAAGCGAGATGACCGGGTGGGCACATACATAGTTGGATTGTAATGTGGGACGGCTTTCTATTTCACGGACGGACGGGTGGGCACATTGATGAATAGATACTCTATATACTGTATGTTTTGCCTATTAGACAGTTTACGTCTTGCAAAGTGAATGTTGCTCCCGTTGATTCTTGCACAACTTTTGTTATATTAAACTTTGAGGAAGTTTACTTGGGTGACGATAAAATCATAAGATCCTAATCTACTTTATTTTGCAAGATTTGCTGTTCCTGCAGGCATCAACTTGGTGCCTGATCCTTCTTATGGGTAGTGTAACGCCGGCCATACACATGAGATGACGATCAAATGATGACAGATCATTCGTCGCTCGTACAAATCTTCTTTCGCACAACAGCATCGTACACGTTTCCATAATACCAATTACATTGTACAAGAATCTTTTAGGTGAAACTTCTGGGCTCGATAATCAGTTTTCTGAGCGATCAGCACATACACGTTATGCCGTGCACCATAGTCATACAAAAATATCAGACATGGCCGATCGATCCTACAGACAACTGCGATCGTTCGTCACCTAAAAGTCCATCGCTTACCCGTTAAAAGCAAATCATGAATGATCAATTTTGTCGAGATTGTCTATTTAGTACAGCTTTGGTCTAATCCATATGGAAGGTCTTTAAGCCCCCTATAGACACTTGATAGCTGTTGGCCGATAACTCATCTGGTAGCTTTCTTGCCCAACTCTCCCATTCTCTGGTGGTGAAGGAAGGAAATTGGACACGTTGGATCCTACTCTTTCCCTCCATCCTACCTCCTACCTTCCCCTGACAATCATCTGTTGGGTTCCCCATACACATTAGATATCGGCTGGTTTGGCAGATGTTAGTTTGTGTATGGGGGAACCTTTAAGCCCCCTACAGACACTATAAAGCTGTCGGCCTGTAGTTTGTCTTGCCCAGCTCTCCCATACACAGGTGTGCTCGATCTCTCTGGTGATGAAAGAAGGAAATCGGACTTGCCAGATCCTACTCTTTCCCTCCATCCTACCACCAACCTTCCCCTGACAATCATCTGTTGGGTTCCCCATACACATTAGATATCTGCTGGTTTGGCAGACGTTAGTCTGTGTATGGGGGAGCCTTTAAGCCCCCTACAGACACTATATAGCTGTCGGCCGGTAGTTTGTCTTGCCCAGCTCTCCCATACACAGGGGTGCTCGATCTCTCTGGCGGTGAAGGAAGGAAATCGGACATGACAAATCCTACTCTTTCCCTACATCCTTCCCCTGACGATCATCTGTTGGGTCCCCCATGCACATTAGACCTGGTGATACCGGCTAGTACAGCAGATGTGTAAGGAGGGCCTTAACTTGGCCCAAGAGGTTCCCCAATTCAGAGCAAGTCCCCAAGTTGCCAGAACAGAGCGCAATATCACAGAACTTTAAATTCTGAAGGATCCAGCTCATCCATGTATTAAACTATTTAAACTAAGGCTGTATAATTCTTAATTTCCCCTGCGTAGGCGCTGCAGGGAAAATGAACTCTTGCTACTCAAACAGCTGTTTGCTTGGAGTTCCTCAGACTTTCTCATTAGGTATTGAAATGTCCCCTTCCCCCAACCTAAAATTCATTCAGTGACAAGTCTGGGCTTAAGTTTTGTCCCCAGAACTCTGGACTTGTGAAATTCCATAAGTTTCCTTTTCGTGTGAAAATCAAGTATTTGGGGTGGCCGAAGGTCCAGCTATAAGAGGATTGAAGCCCGAGCTTTACATTTCTCATCGGCTTTCTTGCATTCTCTACATTGTTTTGCTGAGTATTTAGCAGTCAGGAGCGGGGAGCTGAAAAGCCAAATTGTTTATCTGACCGTTCATCGTGAAGCTGACCAGTCCCTGCGCAAGAAGCCTCCAGCCTTGTAGGACAGTAGACACACTAAATCACCTATGTTTGGCTTAGGAGATTTCCTTATTGCCTGGAGGATTCAGATTTACTGAGAATTTTTTTACCTACTTCTGGGTCATTGGAGAAAAATTGTCATTTTTGCAAAAGAAAAAAAATGTTTAAGCCCCAGGAAATGACAATCAACACTTGGGTATGACTTCAAATTCTCCCAGGGTTAGATGGTGCTATCTATAAATACAGGAATGTATCTATTGTCCATAGGTAGCTCTCAAAGCAGAGGCCCTATGAACGGGGCTCTTTATCATAGATGAATCCCCCAACTCAGTGCCGATTCCAGCATTTCGGCTGATGGAGGCATCTCAACCCCAAAAATGAAAAAAATTGGTAAGAAATCCAGGCATAAATCAAATCTAATATTGTTCTTCTCTAGCTTTGAAAGGGTTCTTTCCTGTATCTTCTGTAGCGAAGCGCACCGCTCCTTTGTTTTCATGCTTTTCAGTTGCCTGTGGTGGTACACTTCTGAAGATTGGCAGCTCGGGCCGGCAGCATGGTTGTGCTCTGGTCCAAACTGAGCGCTGTCCCAGGCAACTTTGCCTCTGCAGCATTGGAGGACGCAGGGGCACCGAGATTGGCCAGATCCAACAATTTGTCCGGCTTCAGCTAAAGAACAGAACCTATTAGAGTGGTGCGCGCTCCTTGCCTAAGTAACCGGCCACTCTGAGACCAAAGGGTAGCCAGTAAGTGATCATACAATGTGATTTTCTGGATTATATTTTTAGATTATGTCTCTCACTGGTGAAGTGACCTACGATAAAAATTACAGACCTCTCAATTCTTTGTAGGTGGGAAAACTTGCAAAATCGGCAGTGTATCAAATATTTTCCCCACTGTACATACTAACGGTGACTAAACCATATACAGAAATATATACCAGCAGTAAATAAAATACGCTCCTCAACATTGAAACTTCAACACTAAAAAATATAAAAATCCTGGATTTATGGAAATCACTGGATGGATGGACAACTGGACATGTTAATGATATATACATTTTCTAAAAATGTTCAAAAATTTTCGAAATGTCTGGAGTATGAGCCACACACAGAAATCCCGGCACTTACACCCTCGGCTGTTATCAGTGAGGTTATTAATGGTCGTCTGAGGAAGGTTCTGCTGTGCTGAATGCACTTGGACAAATCATCAAGATCCGCTGCTGGCTGCTCCCGTGTAATCATTGACCAATGACGTCCCAGATGTGCTCGATGGGAGTCAAGTCTGGAAATGCTGCAGGACGAGGTAGCATGTTAAGGTTATCCAGACTGCTCACAGTAACACAAGAAACGTGGCTTGGCCTTGTCGTGTTAAAAAACTGCTCCTGGGACACTTTGGAGGAATGAGAGCTACACAGATCATGGCATGGGCTAAGAGGGAAACAAGTGTAACTATAAGGGGTGCAGGGGTTGCAATCGCACCTGGGCTCTGAAGCCTAGAGGAGCCCAAAAGATCCATTTACCCTATTTAAAAAAAAAATACTATTAAATTCCTGTTATAGTTGGGGGCCCTGTTGGAGATTTTTCATTGGAGTCCACAGGCTTCAAGTTACACCACTAGAGGTAAAGTATCAGAAAGAAGACAGTCTTTTGTAGAAAAGAAGGAAGAGGAAATAAATGAAGGATAAAAGCTGTGCTGATATGAGCTATTGAAAACTTCAGCACACTGAATATATACAGAGCTCACATCCAGCCTATAATCCTGTGAGGGTCACTCCCACAAGAGAAAAATCTGAAACTTAGATCAGGCTCTAAACTTCATATCTGAAAATGAATTAAGTAATGAAAATTGGACACTAAAACTTTGTGGTTATCATATGTTAATAAAATTTTATTAACTTACGTAAAAAAAACTTTTTCTCTATGTCAAAGGTGGCCATAGTCTTTAAGCATAGTGTTTGATGGCCCTCTGAAGGAAATTAGATGTAAGATGCTCTCAGCTTCTTGCAGCCACTGGGTCCGGAGTTATGGGCTTGTTTCATATGTTTTAGAGATACTTTTATAACTTCGTACATTTATACATGAAAGGCCGGGGGCACTGATTTTCCATCAAAATGTCATGTCTATTGCATAGCAAGGCTGAGAGGAGGAATGCAGTCGTAGATCGAGTAGGATCGCTTAGGGCCGTCATAAATAGCAGTTTGTCTGTGCTGTCAGCATACCTACAGTACACGGCCTTACCTAACACTTTTTTTATGTATGGCGCTGCCTGTGGCGACACGTGCACGACCAGTTAAAGGGAAAGTACAGCCTGGTGTTAAATAACTGTCTATAATTTTGGTAAATTATGAACATTATACACTCATAAAGAACAATCTCTACATCTCATTCTTGGCCTCGGGGAGGTGGATAAGCATTCGGGGTGGACTGGTTTTTAAAAGGAAAAACTTGTTTCCTTTTAATGGTAATCAATAGCATGTAATAAAGATCGTAAAGGCTACAATTTACGTGAATTATTCACATTTTACTTCTTTACGGAACAACTGGTTTAGTTGCTTTTTGTATTGAAATCCATACCGCGGATCTCCTATAATTATTTACCTGATTATGTAGAAACCAGGCTGGTCCTATTTATTCCCCACTTGGGACAGTCTCTACTTGTTTAAAAGGTCTCTTGACCAAAGGCTGATTGGGAAGTGATCAAGTTGCCAGTGATCAGCTCTGATCTATGGCAGTAAGTGTTCAGTTTCCCTGCAGTACTAGCATAGTAGAAATTAAGTATTACATACTGTCTATGTCCTTTGGAGGACAGAACAGGTCCTTCAAAGCAGGAGACGCCCTTTGCACCCGCTTTCCACTCTGGGCAAAAGATGAGTTTCCTGAAAAAAGGATCCGCTCTAGCCTCTATTAATTCACAAAAAGGGTGCTAGGCTGAGTCATTTATTTAAAGTGAGTCCGACTCCTTAATTTTAATACCTTATTGTGTACATTTATGTGTGTTGATCATATGGTAGATGTTATAGATCGCCACAAGATCAATTTTTTGACTGTTGACGGTCTGCAGTGTTGGATATTTTCACTCATAGTCAAGTGAAGCCTTTGGAGATACTTTTCGATCAACTTGTGCGTGACTTTTGTCAGATGTGCCCTCCATGAATGGAACGTTAGTCGAGGTCATCCCAAGTTTCAGATCGAGGCAGATCAGGACAGGCAATTTTGACAATTTATCTTATGGTGTTACCTGCCAGGTTGACTGCCTTCACAAACCAACCGTGCATCATAAGTCGTTGAGAAAATCATCTTCAGTGATCATGACATTTTACAAACCTATCGGTTTGTTTGTACAACATGTCTTGAAACTAGAGTAAATTCATGGGGAACATACAAAGTTTGCAAAGATTTTGGCTCTTCCAGACTCTATTGTTCCACAACTGATGATGACTATAACCTTCAGTGGATCTTCAAGAAGTCAATAACGCAGGAACTCATAAAGTCTTTCAACATATCTTTATTTTGGCAAACTGTCCGTGGTCTTAAAAATGTCATCCACTTGCTTCTCGCAAACCTTCATAAGCTAATGCTGGATCTGCGAGACGCTGCTTTCCTCTCCCATCTGCATGGACATAAATGTTCTCCAACAGATGTTTTAGGCTACACTGTTTTTGAGCTGAAACACTTCATTGCCACTTCATGGTCAACTTAAAGAAAAGACTGGCAGTGGAGGATGGTGGCTGCAGGACCATCCCTCTTCCAGCTTTCAACCAAGGACCTACAATGGCCAAAATATCATCAATGGCCACCATGCTGGCCTTAATGTTGCTCAACATCAATGCTTATAGAACATACGTTGGGGCATTGTTATTGTATTTATCTGCCTTGACTGGATTAAAACAGATGACACCAGTGCAGTAAGGCAACCACCTTGTCTTAAAGGCTGTAGAAATTTCTATGTTGACCCAATAGTGAATGTTATTGGACCAAGACCAAGGCACAATGTCCGATACTGCCCTATTATAGATTGTCCTCTACTCTGGATGTTTCATAGCTTAGTCCAGTGTACGTGCTGGGACCTGCAGCTCAACCCGGCATCCTCAGATGCAATTAATACCAATCGTTACCTGACCTCGGGCTTCAGGGCTGTCTTTTATCTTGTCTTTGTCTTTCTGTCGAGGAAAGTATTCTGCAATATTTTACTAACCTTCTTATTCTAAAGCCTGTTTGACGGATCGTTGTTATACCAGCCAACCAAGTCTATATACTTCATGTGCCAGACTTCAAAAAATATTCTCTGCCCATTACTAATATGATCAGGCCATACGGACACAGGTTGATATATGAAATAACCATTTTAATATAAAAAATGCCAAAAGAACTTAGTTGAAACTAGAGACTACATAGAAGCATGCGGAGCCTATGGCAATAACCAACATTTGGGCTTCCTCCTGGCATCACACCCGACCCCAAAGACAATGTTTGGTTGGTTGTCCCTCTCCAACCTGACTCATCAGAGAAAAGGACAGGATGATCTTTTGGACACCTTACCCTCTAGGGCCTATAGAGATGTTGAACCCTTTGTAGGTCCATACTGCCCATTCGATATATAGTAAAAAAGCCTAACCTGAACTGGGACTATGCTTTCACTTGGTTCTTGGTAATCCGCATCACTTATGTCTGATTTCTATGGCATGGAGAAATATGCTAAGTATTCTCTTAGTGCTTTAAGAGGACCTGTCATTTTCCATAAAAATTAAATATTTTTAGATGGTGTAAATGCCGCTGTTCTTCTGAATCCGGCGTTGCTTTTGAGTCGCACCTCTCTGTTCCTGAGATATGGCTCCATCTTCTCTGTATATAAATCTAGTCTTATTAGCTAAGGAGGTGTGGCCCTCAACTATTCTTTATGGAAGTCTTCTTGTTGACCACACACCATTGGCCAATAAGACTACATTTATATACAGAGAAGAATATCTCAGGAATGGAGAGGTGCACGAAGAAAAGAAAAACAACGCCTGATTCAGGAGAACAGCGGCATTCACATATTTATGGTAATATACAGGTCCTTTTTGTAAATTTTAAGTCTGGCTGTTGACTGGATGCTTCACAAGAAGGTTCCTTATTGATATAGATGGCTTTGTGTTGGTTGGTTGGTTAGCGACATGCCTATGCTCAATCGTGTCACTAATATATTGGGTCCAGTCACTGGGGATGAAACAACCACTTCCGAGTTCGGAGCAATGCGAATCTTTATCTACACCTTAGTAGATAATTCTTATCACTTGGTCGAAGTTCCTTGGTTATCTCTGTAGACTTCATACAAGATAGTTCCACCTGTTCCCAGGTAAACTTCCTGCAGTTTTCATATTACTTAGATGTAACCTTCATTCCATATCACATTTTTCCAGATGTATATCTTCCTTTGTCTTCTAAACCTATTCTGTAATAGCCGATGGCATCATCTTTGTTCTTCATTCTTAAGATACTAGGTCACTGGACAAACTTGTGTATGGAACAGGTTCTGTGCTTTTTGACGGATATGTCACCACCTTTACTGCTCGCTGGGGTGACTGCTGTCAGTCTGTATGTACTTACAAATAGTGTTTCACCTCGTGTTTAATTAGTGGAGACTGAGTGGATATTTGGTATATGTGAACTTTAAAAATTGTAGTTTATGGATTTGATGGCAACATACATCTAGATGTATGGGGTAGTATATAGTAGCAGAGTGCAAATGTTATATGTACACTATATGGTGACATTAGGCTTTATAAACACCCTGGAATTTTAAAGGGAATGATGAAAGAGAAAACTGTTTTACAGGGAAGACCTACTGAGCCCAGATCCTGCAGCTTCACATTCAAGAATGTCAGAGAAAACATATCATAATCATTATTTCTTGACAATGGTGCAGCTGCAATTTAAGGAAGAATGAGAAGAGCAGAATGAGAGAAATTCTCACAAAGGAAAGAATTAGACTACCATATAAGTATGATGAAGATCACAATGCAATGCTCAGACTGGCTATCAGTTCTCGCAACCCTAGTGTGACAGTATGTGTGTTATGTTCTGCTACCAGAGCTAAGGAAAGAGAGGAGATCTGTCCCTACGATAGAACTCAGCTTTATCCCTACGATGTAACAGGGGACCTGATCCTGCGATCAGACCTGCTAAAGTCCTAAGCTAGTCTGTACGGAGACCTATAGATGTGGGGAAGGAATCCCTACAAGTACTAAGGACTGGGAGGAAAATGGGACACCTCCTAACAGAAATAGTAGCAGACAGACGAACAAACAAAATATATAGAACACTGAAATCCGTAGACCAAGCAAACTAACAGAGTTAGATACAGAGCACAGGCTAGCTAGAAAGTAGTTATACAATGGAGTCCAGCAAAGCCAGAAGGGCGGAGCAGGATTAAATAGGCCAACAAGGTCATGTGACCAGCAAAGGAAAAAACCTAAGAGCAAGGTTCTAACAGTACCCCCCCTTCTAAGAGGATCCTCCGGATCCCCTAGGACCAGGCTTATCAGGAAATCTCCTGTGAAACGCTCTGATAAGTCTGGACGCGGAAACATCATCTGACCTCACCCAAGAGTTATCCTCGGGTCCGAAACCTTTCCAGGCCACAAGATACTGCAAACTACCTCTATACCGTCTAGAGTTAAGGATGCGAGAAATTTCATATTCCCCGTCCTCCACCACCGGAGGAACAGAGGCAGAGGCGTCACCATCCGACACAACAGCTTTTTTTAACAGAGAGACATGAAATACCGGATTAATTCTCCAGGAGGTAGGAACCTCCAACCTAAC
Source organism: Phyllobates terribilis (assembly GCF_046119375.1). Lineage (NCBI taxonomy): Eukaryota > Metazoa > Chordata > Amphibia > Anura > Dendrobatidae > Phyllobates > Phyllobates terribilis. The sequence continues at coordinate 754,534,963 of NW_027362764.1, forward strand.
AGCAGATTGGTTGACAACCTGAAGCACCTTAAAGGGCCCTACAAACTTGGGACCCAATTTCTTAGAAGGAATCCTCAACCGCAGATTCCTAGAGGACAACCAAACCATGTCACCAACAGCGAACAAAACCTCCTGTCGTTTCCTATCAAAGTAGTCTTTAGATTTTCTGTTGGCCTCCTGAAGATTACCACGCACATCCGTCCAAACTCTCTCCAAATCACCGGAAAAATTCTCCTCCTCAGGCACGGCAGATCCCAACTTGGAGAACGACCCAAACGACGGATGTCTCCCAGAACAACAAAAAAAAGGCGAACAACCAGCAGAAGAAGATGTATGATTGTTCAGAGCAAATTCAGCAAGTGGCAGAAACTCAGACCACCCCTCTTGATTGTCTGCCACAAAACAACGCAAGAACTGCTCAACATCCTGGTTTTTCCTTTCTGTCTGGCCATTAGATTCAGGATGATATCCGGACGAGAACGACAAATGAACTCCCAACCTGTCACAAAAGGCACGCCAAAAACGAGCCACGAACTGAGGACCCCTATCAGAAACAATGTCAGTAGGAACGCCATGAAGTCTGACAATTTCCTTGACAAAGGCCTTAGCGAGAGTTTTAGCGCAGGGCAGTTTGACGAAGGGAACCAAGTGACACATCTTGCTAAAACGGTCCACGACCACCCAGATGACAGTAAAACCCTCAGAGGGGGGAAGGTCAGTTATAAAGTCCATAGCCAAATGTGTCCAAGGAGCACTGGGAACCTCCAAAGGACAAAGCAACCCCGCAGCAGGAGTATGTGAGGACTTAGATCTAGCACATATAGTACATTGACGCACCCACTTAATGACTTCCTTCTGCCATCCAGGCCACCAAAAACTGCGACCCACCAGTCTCTTGGTCTCAGAGATTCCGGGATGACCTGCCAACCGAGATTCGTGACACTCAACAAACAAATCTCTCCTAAAGGTCCCAGGCACAAACAACCTCCCATGAGGAGTGTTAGATGGGGCATTCTCCTGTGCTTTAAGAATCTCATCTTCCAAAACGGAGTCCAAAGCAGCTATCACAACACCTTCTTGTAAAATGTTCTCCTCTTTCTCAGCACCGACTATGGGAGAAAAACTGCGAGACAAGGCATCCGCCTTAACATTCTTAGTACCAGGGATGTAAGTAACGGAGAAATTAAACCGCGAGAAAAACAGTGCCCACCTAGCCTGACGGGCATTCAGGCGCTTGGCAGCATCAAGATATATCAGATTTTTATGATCCGTAAGAACCTGAACGGGAAATTCCGCACCTTCCAAGAAGTGGCGCCAGTGTTCAAATGCGAGTTTAATAGCCAATAATTCCCGATTACCAATATCGTAATTCAGTTCAGTCTCCGAAAATTTTTTTGAAAAAAAGGCACAGGGATGTAATCCATCCCCGTTATCCTGAGACAATACTGCACCAACCCCCACAGAGGAAGCATCAACCTCAACCAAAAACGGCTTAGTCACATCAGGCTGCATAAGGATGGGAGCAGAGGTGAACCTCTCCTTGAGATACACAAAAGCTTCAATGGCCTCAGAAGACCACTGAACCGCATCAGCACCTTTCCTGGTGAGATCGGTCAGAGGTTTGACAATACTAGAAAAATTTTTTATGAATTTTCTGTAATAATTGGCGAAACCTAAAAACCTCTGTATCGATTTCAAACCAATAGGCCTAGGCCATTCCTGCACAGCCTGAACCTTAACCGGGTCCATCTCAAAACCTTCACTGGAGATAATGTAGCCCAAAAAACTAATTCTCTGTACAGCGAACTCACATTTCTCCAGCTTAGCAAAAAGCGAATTGTCCATTAACAACTGTAATACCTCACGTACGCTCCGCCAATGAGACTCCAGATCAGGCGAATAAATCAAAATGTCATCCAAATACACAACCACATTTTTGCCGATCAAAGGTCTAAGGATGTCATTAATAAGATTCTGAAAAAATGCTGGAGCATTAGTAAGACCAAAAGGCATAACCAGATTCTCAAAATGACCCACAGGAGTGTTAAAAGCAGTCTTCCATTCGTCACCCTCCTTCATGTGCAACAGATTGTATGCCCCCTTAAGGTCAATTTTAGAGAACCACTTGGCCCCCATTAACTGGTTAAATAAATCAGGAATCAATGGCAGTGGGTAAGGATTGCGTACAGTAATTTTGTTAATCTCACGAAAATCCAGACAAGGACGTAAACCGCCGTCCTTTTTTTTTTACAAAAAAAAATCCAACCGCCACAGGAGACTTAGAAGGCCTAATGTGACCGGCGGCCAAACTTGTCTGTATGTATTCCTCCAAAGCCTTCCTCTCAGGAATAGTAAGGTTAAATAAACGACTTTTAGGAAGAGTCGCTCCAGGGACAAATTCAATAGAACAATCATAGTCTCTATGGGGAGGCAAAACCTGCGATTCCTTCTCAGAAAAAACTCTCCAAAAATCCTGAATAGGAACAGGCAATTCTCCCCTATCCAAAGCTGCAATACGCCCGTTACAACACTTGTCATAACATTTATGGCTCCAGGATTTAATTTCACTGGTAGACCAATCCAGTACAGGATTGTGAAATTTTAACCAGGGCAATCCCAATATTACTGGAGAAGGCAAGTTATTCAAAACTACCAAATCCAATTTCTCATGGTGAACACCATTAATAGTGAGAGGAAATTCACAGACCTTGACAGTAATATTCTTCAAAGGGGAAGCATCCACAGAAACCACAGCAATGGGGGATGATAAAGGTTCGGGTTTTAAATTGAGTCTTTCCAAGAATCCCCCATCAATTACATTCAGAGTAGACCCGCAATCAACAAACACCCGAAATTCCATTAATTTTTCCCGAGCAATCGTGGAAGCAGCTAAAAATACACCCTTGGAATTTAAACAGGCAATACGGGCATGACTGACCATTTTTTTTTCTTTCTTCATACGAAGCTCACAGCCTTTAATCAAATGACCAGATTTTCCGCAATAGAAACACAAGCCTTCAAAAAATCTACGGTCTTTTTCTTGAGAGCGAGGTGCCACCGATCCAATCTCCATCGGTTCACCACTGTTAGTACACACATTCTCATAACCAGAAACTGACATAGCAGAGGATTTGCTCTCATTAACCCTTGCACGCAGTCTCCTATCCACCCGTATAGCTAATTGCATAGCCTGTTGCAAATCTTCAGGTGTAGGATAAGCAATTAGCAGGTCTTTAACCCTTTCATTGAGCCCAGCAAGAAATAGACTTTTCAGAGCAGAATCGTTCCACCCTGTTTGAGTAGACCATCGACGGAAATGAGTACAATATTTTTCCACATTACCTGATCCCTGTCTCAAACGTCTTAACTCAGTCTCAGCTGATGCGACACGGTCAGGATCATCATATAATAGCCCCAAAGCAGAAAAAAAACTATCCACTGATCTGAAGCATGTATCACTAGGTTGCAAAGAAAAGGCCCACTCCTGAGGCTCTTTGCGCAAAAGTGACATTATGAACCCTATGCGCTGGGATTCATCCCCAGAGGACTTGGGTCTCAAACGAAAATACAATAAGCAAGCATTTTTAAATGAAAAAAATTCTCGGTGTTCACCAAAAAATAAATCCGGCAAACATACCTTAGGCTCCAAGAAATGTGCTCCAGGACAGTTACTCACGTGCTGACGGAGCTCGGCCACCTCCAGAGAGAGTCCCTGCAGGCGATGAGCCAAATCCTGAACCGACACCATGATGGAACAGAAAAATCTTTCCTTAGAGAATTTGCAGGCTGGACTTACTGTTATGTTCTGCTACCAGAGCTAAGGAAAGAGAGGAGATCTGTCCCTACGATAGAACTCAGCTGAATCCCTACGATGTAACAGGGGACCTGATCCTGCGATCAGACCTGCTAAAGTCCTAAGCTAGTCTGTATGGAGACCTATAGATGTGGGGAAGGAATCCCTACAAGTACTAAGGACTGGGAGGAAAATGGGACACCTCCTAACAGAAATAGTAGCAGACAGACGAACAAACAAAATATATAGAACACTGAGGTCCGTAGACCAAGCAAACTAACAGAGTTAGATACAGAGCACAGGCTAGCTAGAAAGTAGTTATACAATGAAGTCCAGCAAAGCCAGAAGGGCGGAGCAGGATTAAATAGGCCAACAAGGTCATGTGACCAGCAAAGGAAAAAACCTAAGAGCAAGGTTCTAACAATGTGTTTCTATGTAGCTGTGACGCTCGGTTTGGGAGAGCTGACAGGCAGTCCAAACTTTGCGTTGCGATCCTCATCCAAGTTATACAGCCGTCTGACTCTTTCCTAAGTGCCATAAATCTGTTAAAGGGAATATGTCAGGTCGATTTTGTCACAGAAGCTAATGGTTTGGCTGTATAGGTTGTAGAACAACCAGAAAATGCTTGTAAATTGATTTTTGACGTCACATGCAAATTAGTCTGGAAGTGCATTGGGGGTATGCACTTCCGGACTCCTTTTGCATTTTACCTACCAAGGCTTCATTTCTCATGTCTGGCACGTCAGATTACTACAAGTCAGGTATCATTTCTATTGTTATTTGACCTATACAGCTATAGTATAATTTGTAATATCATCCCGACGTGTTCCTTTTAACAGATATACACTGCTTAGTGACCATTTTTTGTATGTGCACCATAGTGAAAAAAAAAAAATATTACATATGTATTCCTGCACTTGAAGCTGCAAGCTCTTGGCTCAGTGGGCCTCCCCTGTAAAGCTGTTTTCTCTCCCTTTCCCTTTTTTTTTTAATGGTAACGTGTTACCCTCCTTTCATGTCTCATACTGAAATAGCTGTGGAAGATGACATTTCTGTAAGAAAATGCTATTTAGATTTTTTTATCGGGTATATGTAACTTGCTGCATCTGAAGAACATTGGCCTGCTGTGACCTCGGATGTCTCTGTAGCACTCAGAAGACCAATAAGAAGTAAGGTGATCTAATATGACTTTAAAATCACACTACAAACAGGTTTTTAGAACTAATCATGATTTTGCATTGGAGCTGTATACACAAAACGGTAGATGATTTTGTTATCTGAAGATTCAAGACTATATTCAAACCGGCTTCATTTTTATTTTTTTTTCTAAAGCAAAATTTTAATTTTCGCATGCCAAGTTTTAAATTTGTTTCAATACATATTGCCGGGCTACTCTATATCTGGACCATAAAGTTGAATAAATCCACTGAAATAATATAAAAAAAAGTCTCTACGCCCAGCTCGACAGGTGACTTCACGATCTTGAAGGACGTCTGTGACTCCAATTTGACAGTTCAAAAAAAAAAAAAAGTAATCACTGAATGATCAATCATTCATTCTTCAAAGCTGAACCAGTGTGCACCTCTTGCGACACTCTGCACAATTTATCACCTTGCTTAGTCAGCAGCTGACACCGTTTCCATTTTATGGGTAAAAGGTCATCTTGTTTTTTTCCTCTTCCCTTTGCTCAATATCCTTGTAATTGACAGTCGCTCCAAAAAACAGCTCTGTATCTAAAAAACATGGCTGCTTTCTTTCAGAAACAGCGCCACCACAGTCCATAGGTTGTGTCGGGTATTACAGTTTAGATCCAAAAAAGAGAATATCACAAAAAAACTTGTCTGTAATGTCAGACATTTAAGATTTCTCTGAGCTATTGCCTATAGACTCCCACCGATGGTGCCATTATTTTTGTATAGTATTGTATCATTTTGAGCATATTATATTGGTATTATTTAGTATAATATAGTTTCATTTGGGCGTTGTATGGTGGGAATTTAGTATAGTATTCTGTTTGGGCAAATACTGTATATATGTTCCTGCATTCGAAGCTGCAAGCTTTGGGCTCTGTGGGCTTTCCCTTCTTTTTAATGGTAACCTGTATCCTTCCTTGGTATTGGTGTTATATTATCATGTGATTTGGGTGGTATATGGTGATATTATTTTAGTATACTATGGTATTACTTGGATACTATATGGTGGCATTATTTTAGTCTAATATCAAATTACTTGACCATTGTATGGTGATATCACTTTAGTTTCCTTTTGGCATTTTATGGTGGTATTATTTCAGTACAATATGCTGTTATTTAGCGCTGTATGGTGGTATTATTTTAGTATGGTGCTATTTGGGCATCGTATGCTGGTATTTTAATATGTTGTCATTTTGGCTTAGTATGGTGTTATTAGGGTAATCTGGTTTTATTTGGGCATTGAGGGATGTATTATTTTGATGCCATTTAAGTATTGGATGTTTTATTTTAGTATAGTGTGGTGACATTGTATTGCAATATTGTTTAGTATAATATGTTTTTTCTTGGGTACTGTTTTGTGGCATTATTTTAGAGTGGTGCTATTTGGCCAATGTATGGTGGTATTATTTTAGTATATTATGGTGTATTTTTGGTGTTGCATGGTGACAATGTTTTATTATAGTATGTTATTATGTGGGCATTGCAATGTCATATTATTTTAGTATAGCGTGGTGTTATTTGGGTATTGTATGGTGGCATTATGTTAGTGTAGTATAGTGTTGGTCACTGCATGCTGGTACTATGTTAGTATGGTACCCTCTTGGCATTGTATGGTGGCATTATTTTTGAAAGGAGAGAGCTCAAAGCCGAACTTATGCCACTCATGGCTCCATGGCACGGCGTTTGACTGTGATGTAACTATTGAGGAGGATGTTGGGGAGCTGCTGTCTGTTCGACACTACAAAGAGACTCATGTGTTCCCCTTTGAGGACGCCTGGTACGGCCGGTATGTCCATGTCACTTCGCTTGATGGGTATCTTGACCGTCTACCAGTGGATCTCTGGCCATTCCAAGTTGGTGATCCGTCATAGCATAAGAAGTATATAAATAATGTTATTTGGGCAATGCATGGTGGAATTATTTATTATAATATGGTTTTATTTGGGCACTACATGATGGCACTATTTATTATAATATTGTTTTGTTTGGGCACTGTATGAAGGTACTATTTATTAAAATATGGTTTTATTTGGGCACTGTATGATGGTACTATTTATTAAAATATGGTTTTAATTGGGCACTGTATGATGGTACTATTTATTAAAATATGGTTTTATTTGGGCACTGTATGATGGTAGTATTTATTAAAATATGGTTTTATTTGGGCACTGTATGGTGGCACTATTTATTATAATATGGTTTTATTTGGGCACTACATGATGGCACTATTTATTATAATATTGTTTTGTTTGGGCACTGTATGGTGGTATTTATTAAAATATGGTTTTATTTGGGCACTGTATGATGGTAGTATTTATTAAAATATGGTTTTATTTGGGCACTGTATGATGGTAGTATTTATTAAAATATGGTTTTATTTGGGCACTGTATGATGGTAGTATTTATTAAAATATGGTTTTATTTGGGCACTGTATGGTGGCACTATTTATTATAATAGGGTTTTATTTGGGCACTACATGATGGCACTATTTATTATAATATTGTTTTGTTTGGGCACTGTATGGTGATATTTATTAAAATATGGTTTTATTTGGGCACTGTATGATGGTACTATTTATTAAAATATGGGTTTTTTTGGGCACTGTATGATGGTACTATTTATTAAAATATGGTTTTATTTGGGCACTGTATGATGGTACTATTTATTTATAAGATGGTTTTATGTGTGTACTGAATGGTGGTACTATTTATTATAAGATTGTTTTATTTGGGCACTGTATGGTGCCACTATTTATTATAATGTTTTTTTGGGGGGGTACTGTATGATGGTACTATTTATTATAATAGGGTTTTTTGGGTACTGTATGGTGGTATTATTTATTATAAGATGCTTTTATGTGTACTGTATGGTGGTACTGTTTGGGCACTGTATGGTGCCACCATTTATTATAATAGGTTTTTTTTGGGTACTGTATGGTGGTATTATTTATTATAAGATGCTTTTATGTGTACTGTATGGTGGTACTATTTGGGCACTGTATGAAGGTACTATATTATAATACAGTTTTATTTGAGTATTGTATTATATTGGCATTTTATGCTGAAATTATCTGGAAATTCTATAGCGCTAATATTTTTCTTGAATGGTGCTATTATTGGCACTATACGGCACTGTTATTTCGTCACAGTACAGATCATTGTAGTATCTGTGCCGTTGGTTGTAGTTTTTCAATATTTCACACATTGGAAAGTTTTCTTAAGCCATTGTCTATAGATCCCCCTGAACCTAATTAAAAGAATTTAACAAAGGCGGTCACCCAGACTACTCCTATATTTGATCCCGGGCTACAGAAGCGGAGTAGTTAATTCGATATTATGTAATCGTTCTTTTAGGGTAGTTCCTGAAATGGAAACACAATTTTTTTTTTCCTTGAATGCTGCATTAAAAAAAACTGATTTGGGCCAAGAGAGGGGGACATTTTAAGACTTTTTCAGCCTTTAATTTGGGGGTAAGCGTCTCCTCCCATCTTGGAGCGAAGTGTTGTGAAACTGGTCACCGAGCCCTTTTGGATTGCTCGTTTTTCCAGGAAAGCTCCGCAGCTACTTCCCTGTCAGATGTTGAACATCTTCCAAGCGTTTGAAAACTGGCAGCTCCTCTGTTCAGAATGTTTGGCACGCCGGTCCCCAGCTGAAACTCAGACCAGCGAGCGCTGAGGTCAATTAAGTTTATAGCGGCAGACTGCGCATTGCTGGGATTCATGATGTAAACCTCCAGGTTTGCAACTAAGTAAAAGGCCATATTGTATTGCCCTGTGAAGAAGAGGCACTTTTAATGGGGGAATCGAATGACTTTTTTCAGGGTGCTTTTTATGAAACAGCCTGTATAATACTCCAGAGCTGAATTCACAATTCTGCAAAATGCAAAGCGGGGAAGTCCATCTGCAATCTTTTCTTGGCTACATTTTTGTGCAAAATTGTGGGTTTAAAAAAAAAAGAAAAAGTTTTTGGGCAACTTTCCCACGATGAGTTTTTGAGCATTTCCGCACCGGTTAAGTAAATTAGGTAGTTGCATTTTTTTCATTGCACTTTTGAATACTTTTTTTACACGCATTTTTGTGGCGCTTTTGTCCTTGCAGTTTTTGTCTCTTCTTGTCAATGAGTGTCTCTGGATCGTGCCCGGTAAATACCGCCTTGAAGGAAGGAAATGAATGACATCACAAAATCTTATGCCTGCGCACTGCAGGACTCGGCTTTGCCCTCAGTAGGGCGCGTCTGCTCAGGTCAATGATTTAACTGCGCAGGTTCGAGACTTCGAGCACAGAAGGCGTCATCCTAGTCCATCACGAAAGAAGAAGAGGTGCCGAGCGCGGTCTGGAGACCCCCATAGGACCAGATAATGCAACCTGCTTGCAGCGCGGAACCCCATTTATATGCTTTAAACCATATCTGTCAAACTCTGGTTTTATTTGGCCCTCAACACCAGAACCTCCACCCCTATATGGGGCCCTTATATTGTATGGAGGACTAGGTGGGCCCATTATACTGTATGGAGGACTATGTGGGGCCCATTATTCTGTATGGAGAACTATGTGGGGCCCTTATATTGTATGGAGGACTAGGTGGGCCCATTATACTGTATGGATGATTATGTGGGGTCCATTATACTGTATGAAGCACTATGTGGGGCCCATTATACTGTGGAGGACTATGTGGGGCCCATTATACTGTATGGATGATTATGTGGGGCCCATTATACTGTATGAAGCACTATGTGGGGCCCATTATACTGTATGGAACACTATGTGGGGCCCCTTATTCTGTATGGAGGATTATGTGGGGCCATAATACTGTATGGAGGACTATGTGGGCCCATTATTCTGTGTGGAGGACTGTGTGGGGCCCATTATACTGTATGGAGGACTAGGTGGACCCATTATACGGTATGGAGGACTATGTGGGGCCAGTATACTGTATGGAGGATTATGTGGGGCCATTATAATGTATGGAGGATTATGTGGGGCCATTATACTGTATGGAGGACTATGTGGGGCCATTATACTGTATGGAGGACTATGTGGGGCCCATTATACTGTATGGAGGACTATGTGGGCCCATTATACTGTATGGAGGATTATGTGGGGCCATTATACTGTATGGAGGTTTATGTGGGGCCATTATACTGTATGGAGCACTATGTGGGGCTCATTATACTGTATGGAGGACTATGTGGGGCCATTATACTGTATGGAGCACTATGTGGAGCCCATTATTCTGTATGGAGGACTATGTGGGCCCATTATACTGTATGGAGGACTATGTGTGGCCATTATACTGTATGGAGGACTGGGTTGGCCCATTATGCTGTATGGAGGTCTATGTGGGCCCATTATTCTGTATGGAGGACTATATGGGACCATTATACTGTATGGAGCACAATGTGGGGCTCATTATACTGTACAGAGGACTATGTGGGGCCATTATACTGTATGAAGGACTATGTGGGCCCATTATACTGTATGAAGGACTATGTGGGGCCCATTATACTGTATGGAGGACTATGTGGGCCCATTATACTGTATGGAGCACTATGCGGGGCTCATTATACTGTATGGAGGACTATGTGGGGCCATTATACTGTATGGAGGACTATGTAAGGCCATTATACTGTATGGAGGACTATGTGGGGCCCATTATACTGTGGAGCACTATGTGGGGCTCATTATACTATATGGAGGACTATGTGGGGCCATTATACTGTATGGAGGACTATGTGGGGCCATTATACTGTATGGAGGACTATGTGGGGCCATTATACTGTATGGAGGACTATGTGAGGCCATTATACTGTATGGAGGACTATGTGGGCCCATTATACTGTATGGAGGACTATGTGGGGCTCATTATACTGTATGGAGGACTATGTGAGGCCATTATACTGTATGGAGCACTATGTGGGGCCCATTATACTGTGGAGCACTATGTGGGGCTCATTATACTATATGGAGGACTATGTGGGGCCATTATACTGTATGGAGGACTATGTGGGGCCATTATACTGTGGAGCACTATGTGGGGCTCATTATACTATATGGAGGACTATGTGGGGCCATTATACTGTATGGCGGACTATGTGGGGCCATTATACTGTATGGAGGACTATGTGGGGCCATTATACTGTATGGAAGACTATGTGGGCCCATTATACTGTATGGAGGACTATGTGGGGCTCATTATACTGTATGGAGGACTATGTGGGACCATTATACTGTATGGAGGACTATGTGGGGCCCATTATACTGTATGGAGGACTATGTGGGGCCCATTATACTGTATGGAGGACTATGTTGGCCCATTATTCTGTATGGAGGACTATGTGGAGCCCATTATTCTGTATGGAGGACTATGTGGGGCTATTATACTGTATGGAGGACTATATGGGCCCATTATACTGTATGGAGGACATTTCTTTAGTGGCTCAGACACACGTTCAGGCTCGGACTGGCCCACAGGAGAATAGGAGGATCCTCCGGTAGGCCCCTAAGTGCTAATGAGTAGTGCTATTACACTTGATTCACAATTTGCAGAAACAGTTAAAAAATCTAATTATTCATTAAACAAGCTACTCAAATTAGTATTACACAGAAGGAAGAGTAAATTTGTGTACTAGGGTCAGGTTATTTTTGCATGTAGCTGAACAGTGGGCCCCAAGAATCAGTCACTGGTGGACCTTTGCCAACCCAGTCAGACACTGCACCCGGGTCATCAAAAACTATCATGGGCTTTTGTGGCATTTAGATGGGTCAGTTTTGGCCCAGTGCCGATCGATCGTATACAAGTCGATTGTCTCGCACTCACAGGCCCGTTCACATGGATCGTCAAAAGCTGTATGGGGAAGACCGATCTTATGAACGCTCATTTGCTCGTGTACAAGGATCTTCAGACATTACAGGAGATGGCCACAGTCGTGTTTCTCCACTTTTTCTGGGGTGCATAGGTTTGTCCATGGCCATCAGGAGATCCCGATTATTAAGAGTTGGGTGGTCCTAGAAAGATGCTAGAAGCTTAAACATAAGTTTTGGCTCCAGAGAAAACTTTAAAAACTTTTAAACATTTTTGGGATTCTTTTTAGATTTTCATTCAAGTTTTTCCTTCCTCTGTGGAAGTTCATGGGTCATAAATAAATAGATTGATTGAATCGGACAAGGCTGGGAAGGTGGGTGGTGGAGGCACCTTAAGTCCTCAAGGCAATGAATCGAACTCTGGATGAATTTTAGAGCATGTGCCTAGTCGCCCTCCGAACACATTCAATGGAATTCCCCTTTAGGGTTCCTTGTAGAAGAAGTTATGCTGTAGGTAGTTCCTCTATTGATGACTGCCCCCTCCCCATTGTTGGCTACGTTATACATGTACAACCTGTTTTCGGAAACAGCACCTCTCTTATCTATTGGTTGGGTCTGGTATTGCAGCTCAGCCCAAATCAAGTGATATCTTGGTGATACTAGAGGATTGTAATCAAGATTTAATATAAATAACAGTTCCCTGATAATGAGTTGTTCTTCATTAAATTCTCTAGCCACTTAAAGGAATTTTCCATGACTATATTGTCTGAATAGTTGGGATTTTGCTCATGACAATCAGGCTGCAGTGCTTTTTTTTTTTTTTAACCTTTGGTTGTGGCAGTGCTTGGTACTGCAGCTCAGTCACATTCACTTGAAAATGAACTGCAGTACCAGGCACAACCACAACTTAATGTGTGGCGCAACTGATCATCAGGGATGCCAGGAGTCTGGTCCTCACTGATCAGATATTGATTGGCCTATTCTATGTATATGAAAGTGGTGGAAAAGTCCTTTTAAACTTTTTTCTTTTATTTTAATTCTGAGGAATGTGCTTGCTCCGCACAGAAGGAAAGTGACATTTCAGAGATTTATGACTGTCCCTTTTAAAATGTAGCCCATCCGTATTGATAGAAGCGGCAGCGTCCTGAAGATCCGGCTGCAGGATCCTATTTTATGGCGTGCACGCAGCCGCCATTCAGGAGAGGTATTTAATCATGTTTGTTAACAAATGGAGGCTTAAAATAGACCCTGGCTGGAAAAGAGAATTTAACAATTCCAGAGGGAGATATGGGGACAATATATAGTGCGCACGGTCTGATGGTAAACCCTTTTGTTCTCGCCCGTCCTTATTCCTGGCAGCAGCTGGCACTGGAGTCCGTGGAGTGCTGTTCAGGCGACCTGGAAGCTCGACGCATTTTAGGAAAGGTTACAGGGAGCATCTTGTGTATTTCCTCTAAATAACAATCTCTTATTATTGCAAAGCTCATCTCATGTTAGAAATATTGGAGCGCGGCGTGCTCCGGTTTACTGGACTGCTCTGATAAGCGACAATCTGGTAATCTTCAGTATCTCATATTCTCCATCTGATTCCAGCTTCTTTATTTTTGGGAGAATTAACCCTTTAAGTAAAATTTAAATTCATAAAGAATTCTTTAAAAAAGTATATTACCATATTATTTCCTGCAGCTCACTTGTTAGCTTTGGCGTATAGAATGGGACAGAGTCAGCAGATCCATCTCATTAAAGGGCAATGGATTTAATGTGAAATTATAGCTATATTGGACTAACTGTATACATGCTGATAATTCTTTATATGCTGCTCCTCTTGTCTCTAAGAGAGGGGCTAAACGCCATGTTTTTTGTCTTTATTGGTCTATAGACACTTTCATTTACTGCAGCTGCCACAAAGCATACCTATCCTGCCACACTCTATCTGTTATACAGGTTCTTAAAGGGAGTGTATTTTTTTTTTTCTTTTCCTCTAAGTCGTTATCATCTTGACTTCTAGGGCAGGTAATCTCAGTGGAGGATCCCTTAATTTGTTAATGAGTAAATAGAATATATAATCAAATATATGCTTTTATGGCTTGTTCATCTCACGTTTGTGTCTTTTTAGATAAAGTGTACAAGGCTTTAATGCCTGGGATGTAGAAGACCAGAAACCAGATGTGATCGACTTGTGAAGGTGCTGTGTAAGTTCTCGGATGGTTGCTTTAATATACAGGTGAGTGGCTTTATATCTTTGACTTTAAGTGTTCATGTCTTCAAGGAATTGTCTACCTTTGGTCATCCCCTTTTCATTGGATAGGATTTTTAGCAACTAGTCACGAGTCGTTCTTCACCTGGGACCACGTATAATTAACTTTAATTGCCTGCGACCCTTGAGGAATAGGGCTTGGCTTATGGTGGAGTTGGAATCCAGTTGGGGTTGACCTCTACTCATGTTTCCCCATGACAACACTTGCTTTCTTATGTACCTCATTTTTTAAAATCTCTTTATTCCTTATGCTATGTATTTTTGTAACATCACTTTGCAGTATAGCCTGGGACAGGATCAGCAGAGTCACCTCATAAGAATGCATGGGATTTCTTAGACTGCCTGTGGCAGGATAGTAACACTATACACTAAACAGTGGTCTTTGGGGTTTGTGCACCATCTTTTCTTCCAGAATTATATTCTCACGGATCCGTAATTTTGTCTAAAGGTCATAGCACTCTCTCAGCCTCCTCCTTTGGTGACTTATTCGATCACATGCCATGCATATAATTTTCCTTCCTCATGCACTTCCTTAATGTACGTGCCAGGTTGAAGTACTCTTTTTCACAGCACACATGCAATGCTTGGACCACAGATGCGTTTTAAGCGACTGCTCTTCAGACTGACCACTGAAAAGCCCCTTTAATTTTTTATGAGGGAGCTTTGCGAGAGGAAAGTAGAGGACCATATCGAAGATTGGGCAACAGGCAAATCTGCTAATATGGTAGACTACAGAAACTAGGAATGTTGAGGATTCTTGAGTAGCCGTCATGACAGTATTAAAGGGTTATTCAGATCTTTAGATCTTGTTGATCAAAATGGGTTATGACAGCTGGGACTCCAACCATTACCGAGAATTAGGATTGGAATTGATTTGTCTAACTAGAGTGGTGGGCAAGCAAACTGCTGCTCAATTCATTGTCCTTGGGACTGCTGGAAATAGCCAACGGTGGTGTGCATGCCTGGCCTCCACTCCATTCAGGCAAGTCATTTCAGAGTCCAATTCTTTGGATCGGATTGGAATTGCCTCGTCTAACTAGAGCAGTGGGTATGCAAACCACTGATGGATTCATTATTCATGGGACTGCTACATAATGACTAGAGGTGGTGTGCATACCTGGCCACCGCTCCATTCAGGCAAGTCATTTCAGAGTCCAGTTCTTGGGATAGGATTGGAATTGCCTCGTCTAACTAGAGCAGTGGGTATGCAAACCACTAATGGATTCATTGTCCATGGGACTACTGCTTGAAGACAAGCGGTGGTGTGCATGCCTGGCCACCGCTCCATTCAGACAGGTCATTTCAGAGTCCTGGTCTCGGGATTGGAATTTCCTCATCTAACTAGAGCAGAGGGCATGCAAACCACTGCTGAATTCATTGTCCATGGGACTACTAGATAAAGCCATGCGGTGTTGTGCATGCCTGACCTCCGCTCCATTCAGACAAGCCGTTTCAGAGTCCAGGTCTCGGGATCGGTGCAGGTCCCTGCGGTCAGAGCCCCACTAACTGGGAAGTTATTACTTATCCTTTAACTTCTAAGTAGAGGGATATCCCTGAAAGCTTCACTATACTTGTCAACATTTAGGGATGTGCTTCCAGGAGGACATTAGAGTCGATGCTTGAATTGTGCCTCCTAAATATATCCTCTAAATCTACACCCTTTTTTTGGACGCCCCTCTCCATTGGCTTTTCTTGGGTTGCAGAGGTAACAGTCATGCCTGGACTTGGTGCCCGATAGGACAAGTTATTACACATGGCACTATGGCCCTTGGTACAGACCTTGCACTGGGGCCCATGAGCTTCAGGATCCTCCTCCGGTGTAACTTGTGAGGTTGCACCGTCACATGAATCAGTTCTTACGGTATAACTGAGCAGCATTTTACGGTGCCTCTTCCTTTTTGTTCCTTCACCTCTCTTATCATTGAGTGAACGCTGATTACATTGTACTGATGTAATGATTAATGGCTCCAGGAATATAACGAATTCTCTTCTCGATAGATCCTCAGCGATGGGAAACCTTCCTCTAATTAGATTTTACTAATGTTGTTCCAGCGCTGCCATCCTTACTGTCATCTGACTCATGGCTGCGGCAGGAAAGGATTTATAAGCCAGGTCATCGCCGTGTCCGGAGTAATTGGCTGGATGAGGTGATGGAAGGACTCGTGACTGAAGTTCATTCTTCATTCAGGGCTTTTTTTTTGTAAATTAAAGCTCATGGACCCCAACATAGATTCTGCAATAGGGCCCGCACCAATAAAACTGGTACCTTCTTATCTGGCACCAGGCCCGAGAGCAATTGCTACTTCTACACCCCAAACAGCTACACCCCTGACTGCACTGTGTAATCATGGTGGTGGCTTGGGGGCCATTTCATCTCTCTAGAACAGGTCCACAATGACCTTTTCTCCGGCCCCAGGGCAGACTCCTGGGGATCACAGTGCTTGGGCCGGCAGCTGTATTTTGATGGCCACCGGCCTTTTAATTTCTTCTTGCTCTGTGAGCATACGCACGCAGTGTTCACTACTGAATGCTGAGGTGCGAGAATGAAAGATTACGCCCTGACACCAGTGCCAGCGTCAGGACGTACTTTGTGGGCAGAGATATCAAGCAATTTGTACGGCCCCCGAAGGATAGTATAAAAATCCAAATGGCCCTCAGCAGAAAGAAGATCCCCCAACCTTGCTCTAGAAACCTTTCAATAAGTTTTATATTTTGAAAACTTTTTAGGTACCTTTTAGGTCTTCCTGTTTTTGTTTTTTTGTATCCTTTTTTTTAGGTAAAACGTGTTTTTGGACATGTGCATACGAGCGTATTTTCGGTCCAAGTACAATCCAACCAAACATCGGATCACACTTGGACCAATGTTAGTCTATGTGGCCGTGCACATGTCCTATTTATTTGTTTCTTAAAAAAAAACAAAACTGTGTCAAATCTGCACCAAAAAATGCAATGTTAGTCAGAGCAAACCGTTATTACGAGCTTTGGTGTGGATGCCTACAGAGAAAGCGCAGAGGGTGAAAAGCAGTTGTCTTCAGCTGATGGCCTTCTAAAGTTCTGCCATCTTCACCAAGGGATGTGGCTTGTCGTTCTACAAACAGGATGGAGGGGAGAAGTTGTCTTCAGCTGGTGGCTTTCTAAAGACCTTCCATCTTTATCAAGGAGTGTGACCTGTCCTACTAGAAACAGGATGGGGGGGAGAGGCTCCTGCTGTAGTAAGAGGTCTTCAGCTGATGGCCTTCTAAAGTTCTGCCCTCTTTACCCAGGGGTGCAGCCTGTCCTACTACAAACAGGATGGAGGAAAGAGGCTCCTGCTGCAGTAAGATGTCTTCAGTTGGTGGCCTTCTAAAGACCTTCCATCTTTATCAAGGAGTGTGGCCTGTCCTACTATAAACAGGATGGAGGGGAGAGGCTCCTGCTGCAGTAAGATATCTTCAGCTGGTGGCCTTCTAAAGACCTTCCATCTTTATCAAGGAGTGTGGCCTGTCCTACCATAAACAGGATGGAGGGGGAGAGGCTCCTGCTGCAAGTAAGATGTCTTCAGCTGGTGGTCTTCTAAAGACCTTCCATCTTTATCAAGGAGTGTGGCCTGTCCTACTATAAACAGGATGGGGGGGGAGAGGCTCCTGCTGCAGTAAGATGTCTTCAGCTGGTGGCCTTCTAAAGACCTCCATCTTTATCAAGGAGTGTGGCCTGTCCTACTATAAACAGGATGGAGGGGGAGAGGCTCCTGCTGCAAGTAAGATGTCTTCAGCTGGTGGCCTTCTAAAGACCTTCCATCTTTATCAAGGAGTGTGGCCTGTCCTACTACAAACAGGATGAAGGGGAGAGGCTCCTGCTGCAGTAAGAGGTCTTCAGCTGGTGGCCTTCTAAAGACCTTCCATCTTTATCAAGGAGTGTGGCCTGTCCTACTACAAACAGGATGGTGGGGAGAGGCTCCTGCTGCAGTAAGAGGTCTTCAGCTGGTGGCCTTCTGAAGTCCTGCCCTCTTCTCTTTACCAAGGGGTGCAGCCTGTCCTACTATACACAGGATGGAGGGGAGAGGCTCCTGCTGCAGTAAGAGGTCTTCAGCTGGTGGCCTTAAAAAGACCTTCCATCTTTATCAGGGAGTGTGGCCTGTCCTACTACAAACAGGATGGTGGGGAGAGGCTCCTGCTGCAGTAAGAGGTCTTCAGCTGGTGGCCTTCTAAAGTCCTGCCCTCTTTACCCAGGGGTGCAGTCTGTCCTACTATACACAGGATGGAGGGGAGAGGCTCCTTCTGCAGTAAGATATCTTCAGCTGGTGGCCTTCTAAAGACCTTCCATCTTTATCAAGGAGTGTGGCCTGTCCTACTACAAACAGGATGGTGGGGAGAGGCTCCTGCTGCAGTAAGGGGTCTTCAGCTGATGGCCTTCTAAAGTCCTGCCCTCTTTACCCAGGGGTGCAGCCTGTCCTACTATAAACAGGATGGAGGGGAGAGGCTCCTGCTGCAGTAAGATATCTTCAGCTGGTGGCCTTCTAAAGACCTTCCATCTTTATCAAGGAGTGTGGCCTGTCCTACTACAAACAGGATGGTGGGGAGAGGCTCCTGCTGCAGTAAGGGGTCTTCAGCTGATGGCCTTCTAAAGTCCTGCCATCTTTACCCAGTGGTGCAGCCTGTCCTACTATAAACAGGATGGAGGGGAGAGGCTCCTGCTGCAGTAAGATATTTTCAGCTGGTGGCCTTCTAAAGACCTTCCATCTTTATCAAGGAGTGTGGCCTGTCCTACTACAAACAGGATGGTGGGGAGAGGCTCCTGCTGCAGTAAGGGGTCTTCAGCTGATGGCCTTCTAAAGTCCTGCCCTCTTTACCCAGGGGTGCAGCCTGTCCTACTATAAACAGGATGGAGGGGAGAGGCTCCTGCTGCAGTAAGATATCTTCAGCTGGTGGCCTTCTAAAGACCTTCCATCTTTATCAAGGAGTGTGGCCTGTCCTACTACAAACAGGATGGTGGGGAGAGGCTCCTGCTGCAGTAAGGGGTCTTCAGCTGATGGCCTTCTAAAGTCCTGCCCTCTTTACCCAGGGGTGCAGCCTGTCCTACTATAAACAGGATGGAGGGGAGAGGCTCCTGCTGCAGTAAGATATCTTCAGCTGGTGGCCTTCTAAAGACCTTCCATCTTTATCAAGGAGTGTGGCCTGTCCTACTACAAACAGGATGGTGGGGAGAGGCTCCTGCTGCAGTAAGGGGTCTTCAGCTGATGGTCTTCTAAAGTCCTTGCCCTCTTTACCCAGGGGTGCAGCCTGTCCTACTATAAACAGGATGGAGGGGAGAGGCTCCTGCTGCAGTAAGTTGTGTTACAACCACACACGAGAGAGGTGGGAGGGCAGCAACACCAAGATTTTTTCTCTTTTCAGTATGAAACAATATTGAATCAAGTGGAGAGCTGCTGTTATTATTTTCTTGTGCCTTTTTTCTAGAGATACTTTGCCTCTTGATAAATTATAAGTGGTAGTCTTCCCCTATTATTTGACGCAGCTTTCTGGCGTGGCCATGTAGTCATTACGGGACGCCTCCTTTTATTTCTCTAAATGCTCCTTCACAAGTGAATCTCATCACTACGAGAGCGTGTAAATCTCTTATTAGCAGCCTGGAACTGTCTGGATCAATAGCTAACGGCCGCTCATTAGTGGAAACATCCCACAAGTTGATTTTTCTTATTGGTTACATTGAGTGTTTTGGTGTTTTTTTTTAAGTTCAAGGTAATGGAGTTTATGGAAGCGCAGCTCCCGGGGTTGTATAATGAATAGTCTAGATTCATCGCTCCGGGGTCCGGCTTTATTTCTGTTCCAGTTCACTGATCTGTCGCTGCTGCATCTGAGACTTTGCTGTTTTGTCTAAGGGAGGGGAATTTTTTGGCCAGAAGAGACTTTGATATCACATTCATTGTACCGTATCTTTTATAGCTGTTAATTAAGGGAGGTTGATATCATTTCCCTCTTTTATTTGGCAGAGAAAAGGAATCGCAGCATCAGATTATTGCAGATTTTCTTGTTGTGATATCTATCCAACCGACTGGCATGTATGAGATTAGAATAACAAGGCTATATTCTTCCAGAAATGACCCCACATGTATCCGCAGGCTGTGTCTGGTATTGCAGCTCAGCTCCATTTATGCAAATAGAGCTTGGCTGTAATAGCACAGACAGCCTGTGGACAAGGGTGGCGCAGTTTGTGGATGAAAACAGCAGTGTCTGTATAATCTTTTACAACTTCTTACAGTATATCTTTTCATAGGCAGCAAAGCTTCGTTTTCCTTACAGAAACCTCCAAAATTATAGCCTAGACCTAGTCAAAGGAGTTGCCCAGGGCTAATATATTGATGGCCTATCCTTGATATTATTATTAACGGCCTTCAGCTCTATCTTGAGCCATGGCGACTTGATGGATGAACAATATTGTGCAAGCCTAAATGGGCCCACCATGGTCTTCTCTACCATTATCTTGATTGTATCAAGCCATCGGGTTGCTTGTCTTCCTCTTTGCCCTGTTCCTTCTATTCTTCCCACCATGATGTCCTTCTCCAGTGATTTCTCCCTTCGTATGATGTGTCCAAATTAGACAAATGGCAGCTTGGTGATCCTTGCTTCAAGTGTCTGGCTCGATTTGTTCCAAAATTGAAAAGTCATAGTCATGAATATATTGGTGGGCGTCCAACACTGGGACATGCACTGACCTGCTCTTACTATGTCCACTGCGAAGGGATGTACGCAGCGTACAGAGCCAGAACACCATATGCTGTAGTTCAGTTCTTATTGAAGTGAATGGGAGTTGAGCTGTTGTACCCGAGAACAGTCACTGTGGTGCTAAAACTCCCATATGCTAGGTCCAGCTAGGTAACTGTACCCTTACTGAAGTTCTGGATAAGGCTAGGTATCGCTGCCCCACCCAAGTCCCAGCCCTAGACCTGGGACCAGCCTGGTACTCATGTGTAAACCCACTTCCTAGCGCCAGCTAGGTACTTCTACCCTAATCCAAGTCCTGGAGCCAACTGGGTACTTCTACCCTAATCCAAGTCCTGGGGCCAGCTAGGTACCGTACTTCTACCCTAACCCAAGACCTGGGGCCAGCTATGTACTTTTACCTTAACCAGAGTCCTGGGGCCAGCTAGGTACTTCTACCCTAACCCAAGTCCTGGAGCCAGCTAGGTATTTCTACCCTAACCCAAGTCCTGGGGCCAGCTAGGTACTTCTACCCTAACCCAAGTTCTTGGGCCAGCTAGGTACTCCTACCCTAACCCAAGTCCTGGGGCCAGTTAGGTACTTTTCCTCTAACCCAAATTCTGGGGCCAGCCAGGTACTCATAACCTAACCCAAGTACTTGTGCCAATTAGAAACTCATATCCTAATCCTCTTCCTGTGCTCAGTTGGGTACATCTAACCTGACCTGGGATCACCTGGGTACTTTTACTCTAACTCACTTCCTGGGGTTAGCTGTTTGATTCTACCATCAATGTTATATTTTAGCGTAAGCTCATAAGCTCCCTCTAGTGGTGACTTCTAGCAGCCAGAAATGTATAAGAGATTTGGTGCTCTGTATCAGAAAATGACGCTCTGACTGCTATAAAAATATATTGGGAACGGAATCAATACAGAATCATGGACCTAAAACCGACAAGGTGCAGTCTGTGTACATGAATTAACTACTGTGTGCCCTACAATTAAGAGTCCATGTAATACCACCAGTTACCATTTATTGCAAATCCTCAGTGTAATGACCAATTACCCCGCGTCTGCTCAGCCAGAACACACAACCGGGTCTCCTCTTGAATAATCTGAATGTTTTCATTGGTATGAGTCCAGTAAATAAATATGAAATGAACGTCAAGAATTTGAAACCGGAGACTGCGTCCCTCGAGGTGTTGTCTCCGGAGTGTCACACTGTCTCCATGTGATTTCCCTGTGACTGATCTGATTCTGTATGCGGTGACTGGGAAACCTTCTTGCCCGGGGGATCATCCCCGGTGCCTGAGGTGTTACTTGTATTAATTAAATTACATTTCTACACATAGACAGGACGTATTAACGAGGGAGATGCGGCTGACGGCACCTAATTATAAATGGTAATGATACCTGAGCATATGGACGATTCACCTGCTGGTTCAGAAACGTGAATATTCTTTCTTATATGAAGCTTTGTAGCTGTAATGTGCCCACCTATTTACTATCTATTGTGATTTTGTTTTATTTCTTTCCTGCTAAATCTCATCCTGCGAATCAATCATTGGACCAGATACAGAGGTCCAGGACCTGGGGCCACATACATTTACCCATGTCCAGGGACCAGCTAGGTACCTCTACCCTAACCCAAGTCCTGGGTTAGGGTGGAGGTACCTTGGGTTGGGGTAGATATACCAAGCTGGCCTCAGGACATTGGTTAGGGCACCAGCTTGCTACCTCTACTCGAACCCAAGTAATGGCTCCAGCTAGGTATCTCCATTCTTACTGAGTTTCCAGGGCCAGGTTTGCACCTTTAACAAATCCCAAATCCTGGGGCCTGCTTCTACCCTAGCAATAGTCTTATAGCCAGCTCGGTACCTTTTCCTAAACCCAAGTCCATGAGCAAGCTTGGTACCTTTACTCTAACCTTTGTCCTGGAGCCAGCTTGGTATCTCTACTCCAACCCAAGTCCTGGGGCCAACTATGTACCTCTATCCTAACAAAGTCCTGTCGCCAGCTTAGTAATTCTACCCTAACCCAAGTCCTGGAGTCAGTAGGGGTATATCTATCCTAAACTAAGTCTTGGGGCTAGCCAGCACTTCTACCCTAACCCAGGTCCTGGTGCCAACTAGGGACCTCTACCCTAACCCAAGTCCTGGAGTCTATCGGGGAATCTCTATCCTAACCCAAGTCCTGGAGTCGGTCGGGGTACCCCTACCCTAACCCAGGTCCTGGTGCCAGCTATGGACCTCTACCCTAACCCAAGTCATGGAGTCTATCGGGGAATCTCTACCCTAACCCAAGTCCCGGAGCTAGTCGGATACCTCTACCCTAACCTGAGGCCAGCAAAGGATCTAACCCAAGTCCTGGGGCCAGCCGGGTACCTCTACCGTAACCCGAGTCCTGGGGGCTGTAGCAGATTTATGTAACATCGTTTTGCAATCTCTGTGCATTGTATAATAATTATGTATTGCACAAAACACAACTTCACGAGCCGCCGCTATCACTTTAT
Organism: Phyllobates terribilis; assembly: GCF_046119375.1. NCBI lineage: Eukaryota > Metazoa > Chordata > Amphibia > Anura > Dendrobatidae > Phyllobates > Phyllobates terribilis. The sequence continues at coordinate 754,558,192 of NW_027362764.1, forward strand.
TGCTGCTGTTTTGCTGATATCTCACTTTGGCCTCATGGTTCAGTGATGACTGACCTTGTTTATGGAGCTGTTTATTTTTGCTCTCTCATATTGGCAGATGTGAACCTACAGGCAAATAAAAGGGTGTCTGATTCCTTGAAAGTACAGAGCGTCACAATCATTTTTTTTTTTCACAGTTCTTTCACGGAATCAAGAGGTCATGATTCTAAAAACTGATCCGGCTGAACATTCCCATGAAAGGCCAACAGGGCACTGACATTGGCGTTACGCCGTGACCCACGTTGTGTTGGGTCAAATCTGATCCCCTAGAGAGATAATGAAATTTCACACCAGTTTATCCTATGTCCAGGTCACAAATTAAATATGTGATGTTCTCTTCTTTTTGACATGTGTCACGGCGGATAAACATTCTGCTCTTTCTGTTGGAGGTTTACATTGCTAGCCCTCACCAGCCGAAGGCTACAACGTATGTTGGCCATTGGCTCTTATTGTTAGAAACATTAACCCCTTGGCATTTTTTTTTAATTACATATTTCAATAAGCTGGACAAAAGGTATGCCAGTATATACTTGCCCAGGTTATACCAAAAGAGCGTTACACTGTGAGCGCAGAAGACAGGAAGGCACATGTTCAGGAAAGCTTCGCCGGTTCATACACAAAAAGGATGGAGATAGATAGAGCCATGGCTATATCTGTTTTACATGAGTTGTTATATCAAGATCTGGAAAAACGCCATTATATTAAATCAAGGTAATGGCCAACATTTGTTGATGACCCTGATGACTAGACACTTGGTCGAACTCCTTTCTTAGAAACTAGTAATGCAACACTCATCCTTTGTATCACTAGTTTAAGTTGCCCCAAATATAAAAATTGATTGACCTGTGTAATGGAAAGTTATATTTTCAAGACTTTTTTTCATGTTTTCTTTTTCCTTCTGTCCAAGAATTACCCTACATACGTCTTGGAAGAAAAGCAACGTCATGTATCTGCTATGAGTTGTGTATTAATACGCAGAAATAACAAATCCTATACATACAAATTGGTTGGAGTCCGTCCTTTCAAACTATCGAGCATCATAGTATCATAGCGATGCTAAGTGAGAGAACAACGCGATAGTATCTTCCATAAACATGACCATTTATTAAATCACAGCAGTCAATGAGCGGAGCCGCGAGAGATAATTCCATATTTCACTTCCGAACAGCGGTGGGTATTACTGGCAGAACCGCTGACCCTCTAAATTAGACTTGATGCACTGTGCTCATTGCCGCGGCCCGGTCTGTTAGCGAGGCCTCGTGTAATGTTCATGCTGGGAGAGGATTGAGATAAATGACTCGCTACATCCATTCTCGTGCTTTGTGCTGCTCCTCGCACCAACATAGTGTCATGTCTGTATAAAAGGGAAAAAAGAGCAAAACTGGATAGCGATGTATTGTCATCGTCTCTCTTGGACTCATAGGTGGGAGATGCATGATGTCTGCTACATCTAGGCCAAGTTCAAACATATATGCTTGGCCTACCGCTGGTCTCCCAACCCAAACTTACATAGGAGGTCAGTACGGGCATTGTGGTCCGTATACGAACGTTGAAATACAGCCATTAGGACTGTCACTTGTAGGGAAGGCTCAAAGCCATCTGCAGTCTGTGGCTACACTTGGATCATTTTTGCCACCTTCTGGCAAGTGCATGGTTGCTCTATGTGAAGCGTGTGGCCAAATGTTTTCTCAAAGCTGCTCCCCATTTTAAAGGCCACACTTCTTATACACCCCTTAAACTTCTTGATTCTTGCCCCCGGAATCGGCTTTAACACATTACCTGAAAAATGTTTTCATGCGAAGTTTCAGGAGGCTTTTTGTGCCCCTATGAGATTTGCTATCTCTTGCAGTTGTCTAGAGGAGTCCCCTTTTTTCCTGGATGTCCCAGGAGAAGTGGCGAGCTTAACTTTTTTTAAGCAGCAAGATTGTTTCCTTCCTATTTATTTGTTGTTTGCTACTTTGGATTTACCTGAACTTTTTACTATTTGGATCACTGTCCTCCCTGACATGAAACCTGCTAGGCCTGCCCTTGAATGTGTATGACCTCTCTCTATCCTTTCTGGTTCTGTTATTTTGTACCCAGAGATCCTCAGCGCAATGTCTATATCTCTCACCAAGAGGATAGTTTTAAGATGAAGATTGCTAAATTTATTAAAACACCCCACCCGTTCTCCAGTCGAATGTTCCACTCTGGCCAAAAGTTGAAATGTCACGGTCAGGCCTTGTCACAGTGTTACTGCACTCTTCATACCCAAAGGTGGAATTTCTTGAAGGCTACCATTTCAGATATCCACCACTTACTGCTTCTGGATGGCAGCTAAGGCCTGTGGTGGATCAGGTCTCTTGAGTGGTCAAGAGAGCCACCTGGGGTCCATTTATGGAGTATTTCCTTGCCTGATGACAATGTGGCCCAAAATTGCGCTATGAAGCTTGACAACTCTTCCAGAACATCTGAGAGGCTCCCAAAGAAAAGTAGAGACCTCCAGGACTCCCGGAAGAGTTGGCAAATCTCCTGTGGCACTGCACAAACCTCCCACAGAGGGTGATTTTAGGGTATGTTCTCCACAATCTAATAAATGTTGACCCTATCTTATAACAGGACGTCTGACATGTCGAAGAGACTTCTCAAGAGTAGCAATCTGGTTATTTACTTATCTCAGACCAGTCTCGAATTGCCGTTTTCCATATTATACAAGTCTTGAATTTAAAGAAATGTTGTAACGCTTCACTGCTGACCGGTGTGCGGCCCTGTCCATGGATTATTTGGCACCGTTGCTTCTGTAAGGGAGTATATTCTAATAAAAAGATAATCCTTCCTCACCCTGAGAAGGAAAGATTGCACCCCTGAACGGTCCTTATCAGGGCTGGTTATTTGCTCTCATTGAGGTTAATGATGCTTAGCGGAGCAGGGAGTGAATTTCTGCTCTTCTGCTGTAGCAGGTAATGTAAACAGACAGGGTCTATTGAAGCAGGACATTTCACTTTCCTTGAGTGTGACCATGCATGGACCGAGGGCTGCAAAGGTGATGGCATGTAATATAGTAGGCGGCAGGAAGGACCTCCACTGATTGCTCTTTACGGCTCATTGGTGACACTTCAACTAAAGGTTCTCCAGGTCACTAAAGAAAGGAGAAAAAAAAAAAAAGAAGAAAACATGAGGGTCATTTATCAGGGCAGTAGGGCTGAGATGTAAATGCACTCACAACAGGTGGGCCAAGAAGTCTTTGTTTTCTTTTGGAAGGTTCCACCATTGATGTTCTTCTAACACAATTTTGTTTTGGAGAAGGAAAAAACGTCATGGGAAAATTGGAAACACAAAACCTATTCAGGATGAGCCATGCTAAAAAACAGTTCTACAGATTCCACCGTAGGGAGGGAATGGTCCACGCTTGATGACAAAGGATGATTGGAGAATTTAAAGGTTTTTTTCTGGCATTTGTTTTATTATCCTACTCAGGGAATGGGTTAAACATGGAGCAAAAAAAAAAAAAAAACTCAACTCTTCAATCCTCCGCTATGCTGGTTGTTCCCATCGATCTCCACTTTCTGCAGTCATCACATCATTGACATGGCCGTTACAACCAGACCAGCTTTAGCAGTTATGTGCCGTACACACCGGCATCACTGCTGAGGCCAGTGATTGGCTGCAGCACTAATGTGAATAATATATGCAGGAGATAAACAAAGAACAGAAAGGACAACCAAAAGCATGACCCTACTATTTTTATATATATATATATATATATATATATATATATATATATATATATATATATATATATATAAATCCTGGAGAACCACTTAAATTAATTTAATGGGTCAAGAAGGCTAATTCTGCAAATAAAAATGTTTGATATCCAGCTGAAAGAAATTCTAACTAACACAACAATTTTTCCGTGGTGCAGGCAATCTTTTAGGTTTGCACACATTTCAACTAAATTTGGCCCAGATCGAAGTACTGAGGCCTGAGTTTTAAAGGGAGCCTGTCACTAGTTTTACACCTTATTAACCTTTAAAATCATGTAAATGAAATTCCTACAACCCTTTTATATCATCATAGGCGTCCCTGCATAGCTCTGACAAAGTGTTCTATACATGTCCTATGCTATATATATATATATATATATATATATATATATATATATATATGTATATATATATATATATATATATATATATATATATATATATATATATGTATATATATATGTGTGTGGTCCAGTTTGATAGGCAAAACTATTTTTACTTATGTTTGTGGTTACCATTAGTTCAGTCTGCAATCTTCATTCCTTCATTTTGTTTTCAGACCCCCCCCCCCCCCCCCAGTTTTCAGCCTGATCCAGATTTTTCAATTACGGGAGTTTCCCTCCTAGTAATATAGGCTGGATGTGAGTTCTGTGTGTATCCATAATGCAGCTGTCTTCATTAAGTCACATATCAGCTCAGCTTCTATCTTGTACTTTTTTTTTCTCTTCGTGTGTTTTCTTCCTCATCTACAGCCTGTTTTCTCTGTCCTCCCTGAGACTGTACATGCTTACTCCCTTGTCTACATTATGGAGATCTGGGAAACAACAACCCTTCTGCTATCTCAAACACTGAGGTTTCAGAGGAGAGACCAGAATGCAATGAGGAGCAGGAGATCTGACTGATTTGTAATAGTTTTGCAGTTCAATAACTTATGGCAACAAAATGGTAGAACATTTTTCATGGAAATTTAGAAAGTTACTTAAATTTGCACTTAGGAAGTAAATGAGCAATACAAATATGTGCCAAGGTGTATATAGCCTTTAACTCCTTGACTCATCCTTCACTATACTAAGCTCTCTATGAAAGAAGACTATCAAGTTATCCCTTTCCATGAAGACGTCCCCTTACTATTTTAAGCCTCTCCCAGGATCCCGAAGTGCGTCAGGCTTGATATAGATGGAGGAATTTTTGCCACATTTCGGAGGCCGGTATGCCTTACACATGTTTGAAATTCACGCAGATCTTTTTTCCTTAAGTGGAATCTTCTGCAAAATAGCAATGATGTAAGGTGCAGAGAAAGGGATCTGTGTGTAAATCAATGGCCGCCTTATGCAGGTTTTCACAGCCCACTGTGTGTGTGTGTGTGTGTGTGTGTGTACGGTCTAATTGACTCCAATCACCCTAAATCACAAAACAAACTGTCCCAGACTGCATTTTTTTTTTTTACCTAGCAGAAGACTGTGAGTTTTGGTCACTGACAGCTAATCAATAGAGCATTGACCTCTAGGGTTCCTCGTTTTTTTGAAGTTATATTTGTATTTTTTTTTTTTTTTTGCAAACATGACTGATTGCGGTCAACTAATTTACACAAGAAAAAAAGACTCATTTTTCAAAAATAACACGACAGGTCTGCACAAAAATTATCGGAACCGCTGATCTGGGTTGAAATCAGGATATCGGGTCTAAAGCTCACTGGTTGAAAAACAGAGAAAGTTGTTTTGTGGCTCAAGGGCAAAAGTAGCCTTGAGACTATAGACATAGCTCATGTAGCTGCTGGATGTCCAAGTATGAACCCCCAATGAACAGCATGAATATATCATGATTCTTGGTTCCTTGCACATTTTTAGTGCCTCCCCTCGCTTCTTTTTTAAGATTAGCATTACCCTAGCATTTTGGCTAGGTGGGAGTTTTGGGTCCATCCCACATTCCTTGATTTACATGTATGTAATGTTGCCAAACATTTGGTAGGGTCTTACTTGTCTTCTCTCTTACAAGAATTGGGAGGAACCAAATGTTAATCTCCAGTCTTGACTGCAGTTGGCCTCCTACACTATAGTATGTGTAAATCTCCATCTCAAACCATGACGTCTTGATGGTTGAGAAGGAAGATCGATCTTGTGCAAGCCTAGATAGGTCCACCAGGGTTTTCTCCACCATTATCTTGATAGTATCAAGCCATTGGGTTGATGATCTTCCTCCTTGCCTTGTTCCTTTTATTCCTCCCACCATGTTGTCTTTCTCCAGTGATTGCTCTCTTCCTATGATGTGTCCAAAGTAAGCATGTCGTAGCTCGGTGATCCTTGCTTCGAGTGACATGTCTGGCTTGATTTGTTCTAAATTTATTTTTTTTGTTCCTCTTGCCATCCGTGGTATTGATAACATCCTTCTCCAGCACCATAGTTCGAAGGCGTGGATTCTTCTCCTGTCTTGTTTCTTTATCTTCCAAATTTTCGCATCCGTATGTTACCACAGGAAAAAACTAAACTATGCACGTCGTCATCGCCAGTGAAGTGTTCCTTGATTTGATGACCTTGTCCAGTGATTTCATTGTTGATTTGCCCATAGCTTTTCTCTTATTTACTTCCGGCGTTGTCGCTGCATCTTGAGTGACCATGGATCTGAGTAGGTTAAAGTCCTTTACAACCTCCAGTTCATCTCCATCCATCTCAAATGTGTCTTGGTTGTACCTACCGGAAGTCAGAAGTCCTTGGTCTACAAAGACTTTAATGTTCCCAAACAAGTGATGGAGAACTATTTTGAGGGACTTGTCTCTTTTCTCTCTTAGGCTGGGTTCACCATGCCTTTTAGCCCATGGTCAATGCCTCCTTTGGGGCTTACGTCTGAAGCACTGGAAAATTAGATGTCCCTATCGGCACGTACTCACAAATATCATTTTCCATGTCTTCAGACGTAAACCTTGACAGAGCCATTGACAGTAGGCTGAAACACAGTGTGAGCAAAGGAAATGAAGGTATCCCGCCTTTGGACTTCACAAATTTATTAGTACAGCTAAAAATGTTCCAGGTACATTAAAAATATTGCATCAAGGCAAAAACCGATGCGTTTCGGGCTTAGAGCTGTGCTTAGTCATGGTTGAAAACAAAATGTGAACCCAGCCTTACATGGATTGGAAGAAGCATATGGCTAATCAGTCGCCGGGTCTTCCAGTCTCCGCTTTAGTTGGCTTCCTATAGATAGATCACATGAAGATGACTATGTTCCTTGGTCTACAAAGACTTTGATGTTTCCAAACAAGTGATAGAGAACCATTTTGAGGGATTTGCCTTTTTTCTAAAAAGAATTGGGAGGAACCCATGTTTAATGTGGCACTGGGTTCTCCAGTCTCCACCTTGGCTGTCCTTCTACTTCTAGAAAACATAAACATGTCCAAAAACGTTCACTTTACCAAAGGAGTGATAGAGGGTCACATATAATATGGTGAAAGCCGGGGTTTCCATCTTGGTATGAGGGTTGTGGCCATGTGATTGAGTATCAGAGGGGCAGTCCAAATTTGTTATTTGAGAATGTTTCTGATATTTTTAAAGGTAGACCAATAATGGGCTTATAATTTATGCATAGGTAGGTTTTAAAGGTAATCTTTGGTCCAGGCCCCTGTTTTGTCCGATTACTATCTAAACTTATAGGCTATAAATGGTCTTTGTTTCAACAAACTTTTACTTAAATCAACTATGCAAACAAAAGTAAGAAACTTTTTTTTTAATATGTCTTATCAAAGAATCTGCTTCTTTCTCCATTTTTGAGCCACATCTTCCCCACTTCTTTATCATTCACGCTGAAATACAGCTAAAATCCAACTTGTCAAAGACAAAAAAAAACTGCCATCTCACTGAGGGATCAGATTACAACTGCCTACTGAAGTTTATGGAGATGGTAAGGTGAGAAGGAGAGAAGAGCAGAGAGAGACCAGGTGGGGATGCTGATGCTTCTAATACCTCCCTGCTATGCTAGATTAACACTTACATTGCTTGGTTCTGCTGTATAATGTCCTTTGCGTTGCTGCTGCTTATGAACCTTTGCTACATAGAGACAAGAGAGCGGTAATCCCTCATGTCTCTGTGTGTGTTGTGTATGGGAGACATTATAGCTGTTAGTCTCCACCCACTAGCTCAGAGGTGACAGAAAATTAGAGCCTACATAGGGGAAAACTGGTGATAAATGCTGGATGAAACTCATATAGTAGCCAGAAATGGTGTTATTCCTCATGTACACACATGACTTATTCTGAAAAGTCACCTGAAATGATAATTTGAAGATGTGTGTCCTTTCGACCATTACTCTTTGGTGTTTACACAAGATTAACCTTTGCAAGAGGAAATGATTTTCTTCAGAACTGTCTGAACTGAGCAACTTATCCTTAACAATATTTACAGCGCACATCTTGACAAATGGACATTACATTTCCCTCTTCTGGTGCAATACCGCTTCTTAGGTCAACAATGCTCTATTGAATTTGAAGGATGATATTTAATCAGGTATTTCAACCTTCGGATCTACTTCTACATCCATCAGAAATGTTGGAAGAGCACACCGGGTGTGGTGATCCTCCATAATAGTTGCTTCACTTCATATTGTACAGTATACCATATTTTGCGGATCATAAGACGCACCCCAAATTTTGGGGTGTAAAGTGGGGTAAAAATGTTTTAAATAAAATGATGATGCATCTAATAATCGGTTTTAACGGCAGCTTACCGGGGGGGGGTCGGTAGATCACAGGAGGCAGGGTTCGCTGCAGCAGGAGTGGGGCAATGCTGCGGTGCCTGGGCACACATTACATGTCGGTGCCGGTGAGTGAAGACCCCCTTGCCATTCAGTTCCCTGCGGTGGGCTTCGGGAAAATGGCTGCCGGAGGCGACGCACGCACAAATTGAGATCTTACATTCTGTGGAACAGTTTTAGGCAGGTGTGAAATTTTTTTTTTAAATTAAGAAAGATTTCAAATATAGATGGGTTAATAGTTTATCCATTAAGAAAATGCAAAATGAATGAATAAAAGAGAAATCTAAATCCCATCAATATTTGGTGACCGCCCGTCACCTTCATCACTTCTTCTAGGTACTTGTCACTTGTACACGGTTTATGAAGAAACTTGGCAGGAGGTTGTTCCAAACATCTTGGAGAACTGACCCCAGATCTTCTGTGGATGTCACTTGTGCAAATCCTTCTGTCTCTTCATGTGATCCCAGACAGACTGGATGATGTGAGATCAGGGCTCTGTGGGGGTCGGATCATCACTTCCAGGACTCCTCGTTCTTAATGACATTGGCTGGATGTTTGGGGTCTTTATCCAGCTGCAAAATAAAGTTGAAGTCAGTAAGACGCCTCCCATGATGGGTCAGTAGCCGACTACGCTTCCGACAAAAAACAAAACAAACTACAATACGGTTATGTCAATGGAGAAAAAAAAAATATATGGCTCTTGAAATTGTGAGGAAAATGCAAAAGGACAAAAATGAAAAATATTCAGGTCCTTAAAGGGTTAAGAAGACCAATCCAATGGCACCATGGGATGAGGGGGATGATCTTAGCTGGAGACCCCACATCATAGGCCCCAGTTGTTTCCTAAGTTTCTTAGGACAACATTTTTGAATTTCAAAGATTAAGAACCAATGACAATATGGCTGTACACTTCACAGATTGCTCCTTTGTGTTTACACCTCACAGGTAGGTGTAGGTGACCACTGCCAAACTCTTCCAGCTGATGTTTGTCCCTGAGTGTTGCAGCTGTCACATTCGTAGACTGCATGTCTCGCGCAGCAATCAGTTAAGTAAACTTTGGTCCAAAAGTTCAAAGCAACCTACTGTTTTCTTCTTTTTGAACAGTTTAAATTTAGTTCGGAACTTTAAAAACAAGTTTCAAAAACTTTTACTTCATCTAAAAATAAATTATTCAATTAATATCCCACCCCCCAAAAAAATAACTCCTGTTTTAGACCTCCAAACCTAAAAAGAAAAATGTGATTAGTAGTGTTTATTAACACAAAATAATGGAGTGCTTTGATCCACATTGGAGTCGTTGACCAGCACGGGTTTTCACTTTTTGTACCCATGTTCGTAGGCTTGCACATTTTGTGGTGGTCAAGGCTAGGGAAGTGTTAATCAGTAGAGAACACACAAGTTGTAAATGATGACTTTGCTGGTGTTTCATCTCGCTCCGATATTTGGCCAGCGCGAAGAGGAGATATTGAGTTATTTTGCCAATTGGGTCCTGTTGGAAATTCCATGGAAATGTAAGGAAGGGTTCTTCTGTGTGCCAACGAGCATGAGCGTTCTGAGAGGGATTCTTGCTCCATGGACTTTTATTGGTAATAAAGTTGGATTATGGGGAGGACATATTGGGCAAATATAACATGAGCAAACCGCTTAGTACAACTAGAGGAGCCACATTCAACTTTCATTTCCTGATAACTTTTTACGTAGAGACTCTTACTGAGGGAGTAGCTACATTTAAAGGTCTCCAAAGAGGGTGCACTTTCAAAAATTTACTATAGGTCAATTTTTCTTAGCAATGTTCTTGATAGCCATTGTTTGTATTGGTGGTATTATAGACACAAAGTACTTTTTGGCCATCCACCTCCCAGAAAAACGAGTGCCCAATGATGGGCATTTAGCAGTTATATCTACGGTAACTGAGAAGCGGGAACATGGCTGTCTCTTTTGTCTAAGGTGGTCTCCACAATTAATGACATCCAATCGGTGTCTATATACTTCAGACCTCTCCAAAATGTTATTTTTGACATGGATTCAGTTGGAGTCTGGCAAGAAGAAATGAGGTCTCTCAACATTTTTTTTTACCTATGGTGCCTCCACCATCTATAAGCCATCCTTTGATGGTTCCCATTTTTGGTCACTATAAAGGAATCTCCATTTTCAGTTCTTATGCCATCTAAAGACCAACCGGTAATGATACAAGCCAAAATTTGGTTTTGGATGCAAATCGATCCCAAGAATAATGACCTAGACTGGAAGTTGTCCCATTTCATGTCTGATTCTCCTCGAAAGACCTTACATTCGATGGAGTGACATCTCACAATAGAGGTTACATAACTTTCTATAAAACCCGGGTAATGTGTTATGTTCTATTAACATAGCTATGCAAACACTTTTGTACCCAAGGAGCCGAGGGATTAGGCAAGTCTAGCACATATCTCTGGCTTTTCTTTCTGGCCGAGGTCACAATAGACTAGAAGACTTCCAGAACCTCTGGCTAATTTGCAATTAAATACTCGTTACTTATTATTGGGTGGGAATGTGTGAAAAGCTGATTTGGATTTAAAAGGACAGACAACCCCCCATACTATAAGACAAACTGCTAATACTGGTCATTCCTTGACTAAGATAAGACCTAAATCCTCTTCACCGCCTGAATCAACAAGACAGAGCCTTGAAGACCAGAACAGACAACTCCTCAAATACTCTACAGCTGTCTGCAATGCTGTATATTAACCCCGATACAGGACAACTGGTCAGAAAAACAAAAACATTTGGGTGTGATTATTTTCTCCCCTGCTGTTTTGGCTTTAAGGACTTCATGACCTAAAATGCAAAAACATTGTCTAAACACAAATCGCAAATGTGATGGGCAAACAAGCAAATCTTTTTGAAAGCTTGGTCTGGCCTTGGCATAATTTTATCAGCAGTGATTAGATGCATTGCAGATACCTTTTCACACACAATAGTCCTACTCCTTTGTCTTATATAAAGTTGGTCTTCAAGCAGTGCCATGATTGACAACATACAATGTGTCCTTCCTTACCTTTCCTCTTGGTTGGACAGATGAGCGGTGCGAGATGACCACCTTTGAAAAAAAATACTTTTGTGATACTCTGTTAGGAGATATTTATGTTCTATGTAGCCACAGTGATATGAATTGCAGCCTGTCGACAGTGGTACCTGGCAGCTAGTAAGGAGACTCTCGAATCTCTTACCTTCCAGCGTCCCCGGCACGGCATTTGATTTTTCGCAATGTCATCTGTGAGATGTGAAGCATAGTTGAAGCCACGCAAGGTACGTCGTAAGGTAAGAGTTGCTGGCCTCCCATCGGGATGCTAGACTGGAGTCCCGCAAATCGATACGGTCATCTCTAACCTTTCCCTGCATTCTAACAAGCCCCTTATTGTGGCTTAGCAATTGCTAAATATATCCTAAAATTACTTTTGAAGATACATCACTTTTTGTAAATATTTCGCAAGCATGCAATGTTCTTCCTCCCTGGGAATGCACAATGAAGCTCGGTGTGCGTCCCCCGGCTTCATCAGGGCACTGCGCATGTCCAGGGAGCCCGCGGTGATATAGATCTCGGCCAGTCGCGAGTAGGGCAAAGAGCCGTTGGTGAAGTCGCATTTCCAAATCATACCCACAGGAGCGTGCGTACATTAATAAAGGCAGGATTAGTCTAGGGTAATTAATGCCCCTCCTGACTAGTCAACCACTAATTTGCATAGCGTGAGTGCGGCTTCAAAGTTAATTTTATATTAATTTGTCAATAAATAAGCCACAAAAAAGTGCTTGTTAGAATGCAGGGAAAGGTTGCAGTACATACATGGTGATGGTTTAGGGGGGCTAGGGCAGTTGTGAGGTTCCATTTAACAAGTAAGGTAATTGATTTGACATCGGTGGGAATCCAACACCCGCTACTCCCTCCAATCAGTTGAAATCTACTCCATCAGCATCCAGATATATGCAATGTAGAGGGGGGAATGCAACATTGGGGACAATTGCTTAGTGGTCCGTGTCAAGTAATGCTTTTCATCTCTCATTTACATGAATAGGAGATGCACAGCAGCCCCGTTTTATCACCTAGATCCATCCACTGCTGACAGATATTGGCTGATTGTAGTGGGTGAAGAGGTTGGACCCCCACCAATCAATTGTTAAATTCTGGAAAACCCAATTAAAGGTGTTTCTTATACATAATCTGCTCCAACATAGGCTTCAAAACTTTTCTAAGGATATTGGCCCTAAAAATGCTCTTTGACCATCGTGCCTACTGGACAGCTATAACATAACATATATGGTACATCTCTTCTCTCATGTAGAGAATGAACCATTGCGATATTTCCTTGCCTCAACCTATGAAGACATATTTTTAGATGGAGTAAGAAGTCGTTGGTCATCCAAAATGTGTTTTACTATGATCGCAAATCATCATTGGACCAGGACTGAATTGTTGGAAGGGCACAAGCCATGGTACTTGAGGCTTCCACCACATTGAGGATTTAGGGGTCTCTATGGACCTTCTTCCCTGCTGGACCATTGATAATCTTGTCCAGTCCTGGAGAGATGGCCAAGCATTTTTCTCCTAGAGTTAGAGAGGACCACATTTTCTTAGTCAGTTCCACTTTCCATGGCAGTGGTAGTCAAATGTAGGTTCAAGTTCTAGACAGTAGTTGTGTGTCCAATGATTTTTCTTTATAGAGTCTCCAACATCATAATTCTTTGCCAACTTTGGACTACTGATTCAGTCCATCCTATAAGTCTACTGTGCATAAATGATCAAACTTGAGTTCTCAATCAATTTTTTATGCCCTTTAGCTCATGGCTGCAGTCTTTTTCTCCCTTTTAATCTGTCTATGCACATTAGATGGCCATCTGATGACTGTCCGCTGAAAGATCGTTCAGCCAAAAGCCATCTCAGCTAACTCTTCCAATCACAGAAGCACTCGTTCGGTCAAGCTGCTCACAGACACGCTGGCCTCTCCGGGAGGACAATGCCATCGGCAGTCTGCAATTGGACATGCCTGATCGACATCTCTCCCAACCATCAGTTGTCCTGGCCCCCATACACATTAGATCGTTGGCCGAATCCATCGATGTTGGTGACTTTGGTTGACAAAAGTCTAATGTGTATGGCCAGCTTTATAAAACTAAATTCCTCATAAGACTTTTTTTTGTTTGTTTTTAAGAAGTTCTGAAGCTCAATCATCAAGAGGCTTGAAATCCATGTTACCTTGAGGATCATCTGATTAGAAGAAAGTACATTCTGTTATTGAGCAAGAATGTGGGCAATTCAACATCCACTACAAAGAAAGGATGTCAACAATTTGTGCATGCAAAAGAACTTGCAAAGCAATGGCTTTATTGCTCTTGTCTGGCAGTGAGGAGGGGGGTTAAGCGGTCATTATCAGACCTTCAGGTTTCTGTCCACCCCCTGCAGGCAAGACATCTTTCATTCCAAAAGCTGCAGGGATCAGGACCAAATGTTGATAAAGCAAACACATTAAAATACCAGATAAGTTAAGGTTTACTCAAGAGGAGAACCTTCAGTTGTCAGGAACTTTTTTTGTTTTCATTGACTTTGCACTCGTTACTATCGCGGAATGGAAATGGTTGTCCGATCTGGGTGTCCTTATTTCCATCCTACATCTCAATGGGGGCCGCCAGTTTGACCTGTAGCCGTTTTTGCTAATTTTATACGACTCATGTTTACCCCACCAAAAGAAAAAAAGAGAAATCAATATCTTTATCGATTTCCTATCACGGAGGCAGATAAAGATAAAACTGCAAAGTCAAGCTTTGCATACACAAAAGCAATCATACGGACAAGAGAGTAGACGGTTGGCCGCTGTCCAAGCCATCACAGATCACTCCATATATATATTGGCGTGGTGGCGACGTGTTCTTTCCGACTCACTCGGACACATTTTCATCACGCGGTCGGTCTACTCGACGGATATCAGATCTTATCTGTTTTATTGTGAGCTTTTATTTACAAACGTCGGCACAAAGGATGCATTGTCTTAGTGAACTCGGCTCACTGCCATCCACTAGCGCCGGCTCACGATATCGGACATTTCTCAACATTTTCTTTATTGATTCAAAAGATTTTGGTTGCTGGAAAAAAACACTGATTGCGATCATTCATAAAGGCAGGGAGGCGCACAAATGGATTGTATTAACATTTAGTATTAGGCTGGGATTATATCTAGAGTTATAGATCGAGAACAGGTGAAAGTCATGATAATCCATCATCAGACGGCAGAACTGGAAGAGCTCGGACCTCTATGCAAAATCTGCTTGCTATCATTTTTATTGGGAATATGTCTACTATTATCATGTACACATTATGTCTAGCACAATTATTTTCACAGTGTCTGCTGCAACTATGTACACATTGGCCCCCATTCATCAATTGTATTTTTTTTTTTTTTTTTCTCTTTCGTATTTTTTGGCTCCAGATTCTCTAAAATGTTCATGAATTTTGCTCAAAGGCAAAAATGATCTTTATTTTTGTCTTTAAAGAAGTTGTTCGGTCTTTAGAGAAAAAGCTACGGTCGCTCTATGTGACCGAGACTTCGGAATCCTCACAGCGCGCACACCGCACGCTGTCAGGATTCTCCGGTGCCGGTCATGTGGCCGCAAGTATGTCTGGTACTATTCTATGAACACTATGGTACTGTTATATCGGCACTATGTCGGGTACTATTCTATGAACACTATGGTACTGTTATATCGGCACTATGTGGGGTACTATCCTATGAACAATATGGTACTGTTATATCTCCACTATGTCTGGTATTATTCTATAAACACTATGGCACTGTTATATCGGCACTATGTTGGATGCTATCCTATGAACGCTATGGTACTGTTATATTGGCACTATGTCGGGTACTATTCTATGAACCCTATGGTACTGTTATATCTCCACTATGTCTGGTACTATTCTATAAACACTATGGTACTGTTATATCGGCACTCTGTCGGGTACTATTCTTTGACCCTATGGTACTGTTATATTGGCAACGTGTCAGGTACTATTCTATAAACACTATGGTACTGTTATATCGGCACTATGTCAGGTACTATTCTATAAACACTATGGTACTGTTATATCGGCACTATGTCGGGTACTATTCTTTGAACCCTATAGTACTGTTATATCGGCACTATGTCGGGTACTAATCTATGAACACTATGGTATACTTAGATCGGCACTATGTCGGGTACTATTCTATCAACTCTATGGTACTGTTATATCGGCACTATGTCTGGTACTATTCTATGAACCCTATGGTACTGTTATGTTGGCACTATGTCGGGTACTATTCTATGAACCCTATAGTATTGTTATATTGGCACTATGTCGGGTATTATTCTATGAACCCTATGGTACTGTTATATCGGCACTATGTCTGGTCTGGTACTATTCTATGAACCCTATGGTACTGTTATATTGGCACTATGTTGGGTATTATTCTTTGAACCCTATTGTGCTGTTATATCGGCACTATGTCGGGTACTATTCTATGAACCCTATGATACTGTTATGTTGGCACTATGTCGGGTACTATTCTATGAACCCTATGGTACTGTTATATCGGCACTATGTCATGTACTATTCTATGAACCCTATTGTACTGTTATATCGGCACTATGTCTGGTACTATTCTTTCAACCCTATGGTACTGTTATATCGGCACTATGTCGGGTACTATTCTATGAACCCTATTGTACTGTTATATCGGCACTATGTCAGGTACTATTCTATGAGCCCTATGATACTTTTATGTTGGCACTATGTCGGGTACTATTCTATGAACCCTATGGTACTGTTATATTGGCACTATGTTGGGTATTATTCTTCGAACCCTATTGTACTGTTATATCGGCACTATGTCGGGTACTATTCTATGAACACTATTGTACTGTTATATCGGCACTATGTCGGGTACTATTATATTTTATTAGCACTATTAATAGCAATATCCTAGTAATATAAAAATTCATGTTTTTTTTATTTTTCTCATCTGTACGTAAAAATTGACATCTGCCTTCAATTTTTGGACCGCTTCCTGGCCAAAATTCACAAATGGAGCTAAACCTTATCAAACTATGATTGGTGTCTGCACTGAAGGATTCGGGACTGTGCGTTCTCATCCTAAATATTTTCTGCCTCTCTATATCAGATCTGTGACTCTCGAGCTGCAGCAAAACTACAACTCCCAGCGTGTCAACTGCTGTCAGAACATAGTGGCAGTTGTAGTAGAAGCTAAAACTGGAGAGTTCCAGCTTTAAGACCACTCATCTAAATAATGGTAAATGGCAACAAAACAAACTAATGGGCTTCATTGACGTCCAGGGTCCTATTGAGCTTGGAACAAAACCTCCGAGCTCCTGGTTGGTCTATTGATGGCCATTGTTATAGGGGTTACAAGTGTCCCTATTGATAACCAGAATAGGGACAACTCCATCCCCTATTGACTATTCGGACTATAATAATGCCCTCTTTGCACTTATTTACAAAATTTTAATTGCGTTCAGCCCCAAGAGGATTATAGACAATTGTGGGGGGTTGTGGAGGGATCAGGGGTTCCTGACCCTGATCAAACATCATCTGTTGACCTCCACCGGAGCTATTTTTGTATTTCTCCCATTTTTGGGATGGTCGGGGACTCGTGTTTGTCAATGTTTTATTAGCAGAGAAAAACATCACGGGAGGGGCAGGATGTTTTTGAAAGGACCCAAGTGACATCAATGTGACAAAGTCGCAAAAAAATAAAAATAAAGCCCTTCAACTCGGCCAAAGCCGTAATGCGGTGTCACATCCTCGTGATGAAAACCATCCATTCTTCTGGCCCACATTCTCCGGGGACCGCTGTCCCAACAAATCTCTTCCTCTTCCTGGCTCCTGAGCATTCTCTTTCCCAGGATGTGCCAATTTCACACTTTAGTGATAATACGATGAGGGGGTGGCGGGGTGGGGGGGGGGCTAAGGCATCAGAGATGTTGTAACCTGATGCCAAACTGGACACCACTTCCACCCATAATCCAAAAGTTCCAAATTTTTCAAAGACATCTTGATAGAGAATGTAGATTGCGAGCCCCCAATGGGGACAGGGAAGATGATGCCTGTGCAGCGCTGTGGAATATGTTGGTGCTATATAAGCAAGATAAATAAATTATTGAGTCATTTTCTTTTATTTAACAATTAAAAATTCAATTTTCTTAAAAAAAAATTGAAAATATTTTTGTTTTTTGGCAGGGATTTTACATATTTTTATTTTGGCTTCATAAAATTAAAATTCTGCCTCTAGAAAATTAGGTAGAAATGTAGGACTGGTGTGTGTGTGTGGTACCTTCTGTTGGCAGCCAGAGGGGGGAGGCATCAGCAAGTCACTTTACATGGGTGAGGACAGAAAAATGTACTCTTGCCCTGGGTGAGGGAAAGACAAGTGCTCTACAGTATAGTGCCGAAATAATAGCGCCATATCTTGGCTAAATAATACAATACCGTACACTGCAAAAATAATATACTGTGCAGTACCACCTGTTGCCTAACAAATTCTGCCATATAGTACTCAAACAAACCAACATGCAGTAACCAAAAAGCTCCATAAGCTAATAATGGTGTATAAATAATACTGCCATGCAAGTACTATGATGTAGTCCCAGGTCTAAGGTGCCAGGCTGTAAGTGGCATTGCTTTTAGCAAGGGACTACTGATACCTGCAGCTCCACTATATATGTGCCATTTTGGAGAACAGGAAATCTGGGTGAGGAGAGAGAGATGGATATAAAAGATATAATCTACAATAGAAGAATTTGTTGTTTTTTTTTGGGTTGGAAATGTCCCTGTCTGGGACCAGAGACCGAATATTTGTTTACAAACACAAACTAAAAGTTCCCAGTATCAGACTATCACATATAAAGGTGCCGGGACTCCTAGTAAAATCTACATCTGTATGCCGCATTTAAGGAACTTTTTTGTGTTCAAACACTTCTGTTTATTTCATTGGTTTATTTGTAAATTTTTGCATCTTCTTTTAGCCACAGAGCTCGTCCCAGCGGGAGATAAATGCACATAAATCAATTATCATGGATGTTCTCATTAAATAGCATTTCCTGCAGTCCTCTGCTAACCCCCACACTCCTCATTCCCTGCAGAGCCCCAGGGCGAGATTACTAATACAATGCAACTTGGTATAAATTCCTATTGAAATGAGATGGATTGGATGGATTGGATAGATGGTTTGAATGGATTGGATGAATGGATTGGATGCATGGATTGGATGGTTTGAATGGATTGGGTTGGATGAATGGATTTGATAGATGGATGGATGGTTTGAATGGATTGGATGCATAGATTGGATTGATGGATGGATTGCATGCATGGATTGGATGGATCGGATTGGGTGGATGGATGAATTGGGTGGATGGATGGATTGGGTGGATGGATGGATTGGGTGGATGGATGGATTTTGTGGATGGAAGGATTGGATGGATGGATTTGGTGGATGGATGGATTGGATGAGTTGCATGGATTGGATGCATGGATTGGATGGATGGATTGGATGGTTTGAATGGATTGGATTGGATGAATGGATTTGATAGATGGATGGATGGTTTGAATGGATTGGATGCATAGTTTGGATTGATGGATGGAATGCATGGATTGGATGAATTGCATGCATGGATTGGATGGATCGGATTGGGTGGATGGATCGGATTGGGTGGATGGATCGGATTGGGTGGATGGATCGGATTGGGTGGATGGATGGATTGGGTGGATGGATGGATTGGGTGGATGGATGGATTGGGTGGATGGATAGATTGGGTGGATGGATTGGATGTTTTGGATGGATTGGATGAGTTGCATGGATTGGATGGATTGGTATAGATGAATGGATAGATACTATAGGAATACGTATTAGATACGTATTATATGGATAAGAGAGGTAGATATTTGAAGGATGAATGGACTGGAAGATGGATACGAGGTGGATAGATATGTTGTATATTAACTATATAGATATGAGTTGGATTGAGATACATGGATAGTGGGATAGATATCAGATGCAGGAACAGATAGGTATGAGATACATTAAGGCCCCCATACTCATTAGACTAATGTTGGCTGAACCTGCCAATATCGAGAGGCCCGGCTGACTGACCATCTGGAGAGATGTTGATCAGAACATATCCGATTTCAGACTACCAATCGCATCATTCTCCCAGAGATAAGCCGCCAGCTGACTTGTCAGTCATCGACTTTCTCATAGAAAACACAGGAGCACTTGCCCGATCAATCGTTCCTGTGTATGGGACAGCTGAAATGGCGGTCCGGCCGAAACATAGTTTGGCCAACAGCTATCTAACTTGTATGGCTGCCTTTTGCTCCTGTGAATGCAGAGACCCCCATGATAATCTTTTAAAGCCAACCTGGGCAAAGTGTGGCACGCGAGCCATATTTGGCCCTCTGGCTGGTGCAGTCCTGCCAGCGGAGCGAGACAGCCGAAGGGCTGAAAACACTGACCCACGATCCGCACCATGCATGAATATAGTGGTGGAGGAGTGAGCCACTGGATTCTTTCTCCACCAATCAGCGTGTGCAGCAGACGCGATGACATCACTACATTGCGTTTGCTATGCGGAACATAAGTGCTCACAGCAAAGACCGGAGCAGAGCGCTGGGGGAATGGGAATGAGGTGAGTATATGTTGTCGTTTTTCATGTGTGAATTTGTGTGGGATGTGTCTGTATATAGGGAGGCTATGTGAGGGCTCATACTGTATATAGGGGCTATGTGAGGGCTCATACTGTATATAGGAGGCTATGTGAGGGTTCATACTGTATATAGGGAGGCTATGTGAGGGCTCATACTGTATATAGGGGGCTATGTGAGGGCTCATACTGTATATAGGGGGCTATGTGAGGGCTCATACTATATATAGGGGGCTATGTGAGGGCTCATACTATATATAGGAGGCTATGCGAGGGCTCATACCGTATATAGCGGGCTTTGTGGGTGCTCATACTGTATATTGGGGGCTGTGTATGTCTCATACTGTATATAGGGGGTGCTGTGTATAGGCTCATACGGTATGTAGGGGGGTGTCAGCATACTTAATGGTTCGGCCCTCCACATCCGCCACGATCTCTCATGGGGCCACTCAGGAAAATTAATTGCCCTCCCCTGCTTCAAGGTACAGCTTTCACCTTCCTGCTGGTGTTTTTTCTGGTTCTGCAGTACAGAATGGATTTATATAGACATTTCCATAAATAGTTGTGACTATAAGACGACCCAGATGCAAATCTCCAGCACAAGCAGATAGATGACAGATGGCTGTTACATTGTCTTACATCATATGGTGCTTCAGTCCTGTTCGTCACGCTGAGTTGTCCTGACAAATAAGGTTAAGCTTAATCATTGTAAAGTTCTACAACTTTCTAATGCTCTACTGTTTGAATTCCTCCCTATCGTCAGAATCTCTGTTTGCTGTCACTGAATTGGACATTCTTGTCTGAACCTGTATAGACCCCATACTTTTCACTTCCGATTTATGACATTAATTTCTTGCTGCAGTTACAAATGGTGAAAAATTTTAATGCAAAATATATTAGAAAGTTGTAGGAGTTCTCATTATGGATCAAAATTTATTTCTATAAAACTAGAACCATGGGATAGGTGATGAATATTTGGGAGAGGCACAGTGATGTATTAATTCAAGGATTTGAGGTGCATTTACCCCGGCCAAAACAAAATTCTAACCCTAATGAGTAACGACCCATCGTTCATGATAATTGTGTAATGTGTTAACTTCCTCCCGAGAGCCGCCGGCTTTCAGTCATGGGCGTGCACATAGAGGCTATGGTCACTATATTGTGAGCTGGGACTGTAAGCAGGACCTGGCGCTCTCATTGTCAGTTGACTGTGCAGGGTGAGCTGTCAATCAAAGTTCCAGAGCTTGTTTACGGCTTCCACTCACAGTATGATGACTGTAGCCGTCTGTTCACGCCCCTATGACTGAAAGCCGGTGGCTTCCAGTAGGAAATAAGTTAATTTTTTCATGGTAGCAACACTTTCAGTAAGGTGACTGGGCAGCATTGTAACACTATTTACCTGCAGATTAATCCAATATCTGCAGGTCAATAGCATTTTCTTAAGGGGACGGGTTTCCTTCAGCAAGTTTTAAAATGGGGTGGGGCGGGTGGAATCAAAGTATATTGAAACAAAACTATATATCAATCTACTTGAGAGCTCTAGATATATATCCTGTTGCCTACAATTGGGATCTTATACTTAATCTGATCAGTTCCCTTTAACAGCTAGAATCCTACAGTGACTAAGGCTATGTGGATATATTGATAATGTCGTCAGAATATCACACTAATGTTCTAGCAGTTTTTAATGACACTTAAGAAAAGATAATTATGGATTAATGAGGTTTTAGGTTAATGAGCCACTTTGATGCCCATGGCACTCATGAAAGTAGCTTAAATATCTTTGGTCCTTCATGAAAAACACTGATGAACAAGGAACTTGGATGCAAAAAAAGCTCTTTGATTAATCTTAAAGCCCAAGAATAACCAATTAAATATGTTGATGATCCTCACTCCAATTATCTTTTGAATGTAGCTTAAGACTTTTTGGTTCACCATGTAGTTCAATGGCGACCAAGTAAGAGTAGTGTCTTCATTCCAGTAAAACCCCTGAGTAATGCCATACAAGCATTGTGTGCCAGCTGGACTGTTCCCTCTGCTACAATGAGTCAGTTATTGACTTGCTTGGCAGCGTCAGTCTTGGCACATGGTGATCTCGCATTACACACAGTGTGCCAAGTGTGCATTGAGGGAGAGGCTGTCCACTGCCTTCACCATGGAAAACAATGTCCTCTATTCTCTTCAGACCGGACATGTTTGATTTACAAGGTTCACACACTTTAGTGTGAGTAATTCATAATGTAGGTCATGAGGTAGAAAGATAATCAGATTGTGTCACTGAGTGGTGTACCCTGAAGGAGAATCTTGTGTTCTCTTCTTAATTATTTGCTTGGTTACACAATGTTTTGATGACTGTCCTGGTGGCCTAAGTCACTTCTACTAGTGTGAAATGCCATAATAAATCATTGGTGCCCAACATGGTAAAACCAAAAACTCCTATACTAGAGATTGTTACGGGTCCGGGTGGTGGAACCTCTGTGCTTCGGTGCAAGGAGGGTCCAGAGGGGCGTAACTAAGTGCCTACTCGGCCTGACCCAGATCACACGGCGGCTTAGTCGACTCCGTGAACCAGGAAGGAACCGTTAACCAGGTGCCACTCTGGGACTGACCTTGAGTGAGAGCAGGCGACTCCCACGGGTCAGATGACAGGAATTGACCGGTACAGCGGATGAGCACGGCGGGAGGGCAGACGGGTGGTCCGGGTAGATCAGCAGGCGGGTACGGCAGATAGTCAGACAGGTGCTCCAGGTAGGCAAGCAGGCGGGTACGGCGGATAGCCAGACAGGTGCTCCGTGTAGGCAGGCTGGCGGGCATGGCATGTTACTGGCCGGTGCTCCAGGTAGGCAGGCTGGCGAGCACAGCAAGTAACTGGCAGGTGCTCCAGGTAGGCAGGCTAGCGGGCACGGCAGGTTACTGGCAGGTGCTCCTGGTAGGCTGGCTGGCGGGCTCAGCAGGTTACTGGCAGGTGCTCCAGGTAGGCAAGCTGGTAGGCACAGCAGGTAACTGGCAGACTGGCGGGCAGAACTATTAGACAGACTGGCGGGCTGGACTGTAGACAGACTGGCGGGCAGGACTGACTGGCAGCGGGACCTGAGGGCTGAAGCAAGTGTTAGCACACTGAAACAACAACCTTGCACAGGCACCTACATTTTGGAGATGGTGCCTTATACAGGAGAAGTTCTTTAGGATGGCGCAGCCCCTTTAAGAGGGAGGAAGCACAGTGCATGGGAAGCTGCGCGCGGTGCGCGCCACAGCAGCAAGGAAGCAGGAAGACGCCGGACCAGGACCGCGGCAGTGAGGGAAACGGCGTCTCTGCCCAGCAGGCGGCAGAGACGCCGATGCTACAGAGATGAACAAATAAGTTTGCAGGACTCTGGTCCAATGGCTACATTAATATTCTGTGACCACCGGATGGGAGTCCTGTGAGCCACCTCCTACCTGTCGAGGTCCCTGGCTTCTCTTTTGATAAGCTGGCCTAATGTGAGGTTGTGTATGCGTGAAGCCCACCAATATTGAGGGCGCCAGCCAAATGATGGTCAGGAGGAATGTCGATCAGGCTTGTCTGATTTCGGACTACCAATTGCATTATTCACCTCGACATAAACCATCGACCGATGTGTCAGTCGTAGACTTTCTCTTCGAGAACACAGGTGCGGTTGGCCAAACAAGCTCTCCTGTGTATAGATCTTTTGGCCGACAGCCATCTAATGTGTATGGCCTGCCTAAGTGTCATCATCCAACAACACAGAACAAATTCTAGTTCCATAAAGTCAATCAACTATGGTACATCCTATGTATTTGCATCAACTGATCTAAGGCCTTTGGGTGTAATTGTTATCTCTGTACACCCAAAAGCAATGTCCTTCCTCCAAATTAAACTGTATTATGAACCTTGAGTTTTTCTAGTCCTCTCAAACCCTGGGTGCCATTTTGTCAATATTCAGTATCCTTAGTGTCAACTGCCTCTTGATCTAGTCAGTTGGACGATTCCCTCCATCACTGGAACAGGCTTTCTGAAGGTCTCGTAGATCTCTTAATTTTTTACTAAGTTGTGACAACGTATTCTGCACTCCTCTCTAGGGAATGCTTTGGACCCTTTCCCCGAGAAGTTGTCTCTGTCTTCAGTGGGGCTCTTAGTTTCTCTTTTGAGCTCACATGCACATTTAGGGCCATTTTTATGGAAAGCCACTTGACCTAGAGTATAACTAGTTGCCAATCACACTCCAAGTGTTATCTAGTGGAAAATAATGAGAAGAAGGCACCTTCCATATGTTCCTCTTGATCAGATTCAAACCCAAGACTAAAGTACTGCAAGACACAATGTTAACTAGTGAGAAAGGCTGGATTATAGAGAGGGCACAAGGGACACATGCCATGGGGCTTTCACTAACTTGATGATCTCCATCACCTACTGTCCTTGCCTGTATGACCTAAATCCATCTGTTTAAGTCGGTCCATCTTACCTAGTGACCCACACTGAGGAGGGAACACCTGTAGAGTCTCATAAGTTGGTGCACTTTTAAAAGTTTGCCATGAGACCCTACATTTTTTAATTATGCCACTATTTCTATGATAATTGTGTGCTCTGCTCACACATGGGACCTCCACATCTCGGGAACATGGACCTCTCCTTTTGGCTGTTTGAAAATCTTATCCAACCAAGAAGTTGTGGAGATGCCTTCATCCATACTTGCTAGCATCTCACCCCCCCACCCTGGGAACTTGAAAAAAACGGAGGAGAACATCCACCTTTGGCTGAAGTTTGCACAATCTTCACCCCTTTTTCATACTGGGGCATGCAGGGATTGTTTCTGAAGTATTTTCAGGACAGTACCAGGAAATTGTGAACTGTGCCCAACTTTGATTGATATAGCTGTCTCGCGTAAGGAAGTTGCTGTCTCCTTAACCCCCTAGATTTCAGTGTAGAGGGCGAAATGGGCGCCTCTATAACATGGGACATCGATAGAAGGTCCCCTCAAACTTTTTTTGTCTAAGAACCTTCACCATCTTTACAAGGAGTCCGTCAGGGCAAAATGACTGTTCAAACCAAGCACAAGTGTTCAGTGTACCCTTGGCATGGTCGAGCAGTCCAGTGCAGCTTACTATCGTCTTGATTTCCATGCATCGCCTTCTTTTTCTGGCTCCTGTCAGAGCTGTCAATCAAGTAAAAGGAGAAGGCAATAGATGCAAAAGAAGTAAGAATATGCACTGAATGGCTTGGCCATGCCAATGGTGCACCTGGTACCTGTGCTTGGTTTGAAGAGTCATTCCCTTTAATCTAACTCTACTAGTGAGTCACCTTGATACACTTTCCTAGAAGGTGTATGTAGATAAGCCGCTCTTTCATAAGAAACCATCTAGGTTTATGAATTGCTAAGTCAGAACATTCCTACCTTCTATTGCACAACCGCAATTGTTCTACAAATCATCTGTGACTCTGTCATCGCTCTAACCATATAATTATACCCAATAAATTTTCTCTCTCGTAGTTTTCTTTTACTTTTTTTTAATCTTTGTTTTCTTTTCCTGGTCCCGATAACATGACAAACTAACGACTTGTCTCCTTTTATAGCTTTTCCTCCGAAAATCCCGAAGAGTTAATACTTCTTTAATTCTAATTATAGGGAAAGCGAGCGCCGGGGATTTCATAGGGATTACGGTGGCATTGGTCTGCAGGTGAAATAACCTTTCCAAAGGATGAGAACAGTTTAGCCCTATAAATGTCGATTTTGCTTCTCTTGTATTTTTGCTGAAATTTGAGAGGTTGAGATAACTTCCTTTACGCCATCATGGAGATGATTAATGAATCTGTCTCTACCTGAGCCGTCATGTGCAGACGATGGCCTCCGTAAGGTCAGCCCGTTGCGATTAAACCATTGCTTTGTGGTTCTCTTGTTTCCAAAAACAAAGGAGACTTAAGCCAAATCCCATAATATTTTTATTTATAGAGTCACTTCACATTTTTCCTTCCAAAAATCATATTTGTTCTTGAATTGTCCTCTTCCATTAAGAACTCCATTGGACCCTCTCTTCGTTGCATGAAATGTTTTTGGAACATTGGGTTGAGCAAAATATTTGTGCTGTCCCGGATCGGTGGATGTCTAGGAGTCTAGCACGAACAAGCTGCTCCCAACATGCCGGGCCAAGGATACTGACCGCAGAACTGAAGATTGTCTCGTCTGGCTGCCATGGAGGACTGGACTAGGGACACCAAACTAGTGCAGAGAGTCTCTTTTCGCTCAACCAAGATGGCCACCATTACAACTTTTTGAAGATCCTTACAGTAATACTATACTTGCCAATTCTCCTGCAATATCCAGAAGGGTGCCAAAATAATTGGAGACGTCCTGGACTTCCTTTTATGGGTCAACACTGAATGTACCCAAAACCTTTCTTCATTCGGGGTGGTGGGTAATAGGCATGGAGAAGGCACGACATCACTCGCGAGACAGCTCTTCCCACCTGCTTGCCTTCAAAAGTATGAGTTTTACAGTCCCTTTTCCTATATCACAGGCACAAAGAATTCATAGGAGGCACAGCTTCATTAAAAAAATAAAAATAAAGCCCCCTACAGGTTCTGTATTTTAACACTACATCCCACTCTCTTGGGTTGCAGAAGCCTAGGCCTTGTTCCACACCTTCATCCATTTCTCTTCCCTTGTAGGAGAGAACAACAGCGTTACCCCTTGGCTGTTACCCATTGAGAGCAAGGAATTTGGTTGGCTTGACTCCTTTCCATGGGACCAGAAGTAGGTATTTTGAATGTCTCTATGGCATCGATCCTCTTTGGGGTAAATGCTCTTTGAAATTAGAGAAACCGTTAAATTGGCAGTGATGTGCAGGTTACTGATGTGGAGGCAATGGAATGGGGGGAGGCCCCAGACTTTCTCAGCTGTGACCCCTGTATGGAAATATAACGTTATATGGTGCCCATGTAAATGCATGATGTGACCATATAATACAATACCATTGCCATATTATAGCAGCTCTCTCCTGTGGCTGCTAGAAAATTGGCTAATTTTGGGGACACCCCTCCATGATTTCCGTATGTAATATGGACAGCGTTGTCCAATGTGGCCAGGTCTTGATAACAGCTGAACAAGCGAGACCCCCTTCATGAATCCGTATTTGTTGGAATTGTCCCTTTAACCATCAAAGATCACACTGATCAGCTGTGATCTGCAAGGAAACCTGATATTAGGTGTATTATTTTCCTGCAGTGCCACCACTGGAGAAATGAAGCGTTACACAGTGTCCATTCACATCAATGGATTGTCTGGACAAGACGGGTCCTCCAGAGCAAAAGATGAGGACTCTAAAGTGAGGACCACCCAAGGGTGGGTTGAAATAGTTTTTTTTTAAAATTGGGAAACCCTTTAAATATCCCTATAAATCTTAATTCTGCTATCTTCCATATGTAAATTGGGCTTTAAATTTCATAGTTCCTAAAATGATATAACATATTAAAAATAAAACGAGGAAAAGTAACACTGTGGGTTTGTAGACGTCTTAGGTGTGCCGGGATCCGATGAAGGTGCCTGAGACCTTTATTCAGTCTACGCTCACAAGCACGCTTTCTGAGAACATCCGTACATTTCATTCCCAGAACTACAGTGTGTACAGTACATGTTATATATAGGCTGCACTCTCGTTTTTTTTTTCTTCTTCTCTTCACTATTTATGCATTACACAGGGCTGCCGCTGTCTCTCCGGTAAGTAATGATTTTCCATCTTAAGTGATTACATTCTTTTCACATGAGAGGGCTGTCACTACCAAAATCCAGGTTTTTTCTGGCCTCGGCTCGTAAAAAAGGAAATCACTGAGATCTCTGGCTCGTACGTTTATGACACCACAATTTCTCGTGAGTCCATGCTTGAAAATGATCTAATTTGCCAAATAGACTTTTGTACTAAAAAAATTTAAAGGGAGATTTCCATTTACAGAGTCTTACATAATTGCTGGCAATTATTGGATAATCTTCTAGTTTTATAATCATTCTATAATTGAAATATTTATACTAGGCTAACAATCTGAACAAGCAGATCTGCAGTGTAAAGCATGGTGGAAGGGTAAATTAGTAGTCTGAGTTTCTGGTCAGATAATGATTGGAATTTTGACTACCGCAGTCAGGGGTCCACATGACATCTTGAGGGCCTAGTTAGCACAAAAGGATCCAAAGATCAGAGGGAGTGAGTGGAGGAGTGCAAAGGACAGGGGAGGGGTCCACATGACCTCATGAGGACTAGCCAGCACAAGAGGATCCAAAGATGGGAGGGAGGGAGGGAGTGGAGGAGCTTCTAGGATGCGGAAGAGGTCCACATGACCTCATGAGGACCTAGTCAGCACAAGACGATCCAAAGATGGGAGGAAGTGAGTGAAGGAGTAGGATAGTGGAGGGGTCCACATGACCTCATGAGGACTAGTCAGCACAAGAGGATCCGAAGATGGGAGGTATTGAGTGGACGAGCTTGTAGGACACGAAAGAGGTCCACATGACATCATGAGGGCCAAGTCAGCGCAAGACGATCCAAAGATGGGAGGAAGTGAGTGAAGGAGTGCCTAGGATAGTGGAGGGGTCCACACGACCTCATGAGGACTAGTCAACACAAGAGGATCCAAGGATCAGAGAGAGTGAGTGGAGGAGCTCCTAGGAAAGGGGAAGGGTCAACATGACATCATGAGGGCAAGAGGATCCAAAGATTGGAGGGAGTGAGTGGGGGAGCGCCTAGGACAGGGGAGGGGTCCACATGACCTCATGAGGGACTAGTCAGCACAAGAGTATCCAAAGATTGGAGGGAGTGTGTGGAGGAGCTACTAGAACAGAGGAAGCAAGGGCCTAGTAAGCGCAAGAGAATCCAAAGATTGGAGTGAGTGTAGGAGCGTCAGGACAGGGGAGGGATTCACAAGACCTCATTAGGACTAGTCAAGTGCAAGATGATCCAAATATCAGAGGGAGTGAGTAGAAGGATCATCTAGGAGAGGGGAGGGGTCCACATGACCTCATGAGTACTAGTCGGCGAGAGAGGATCCAAATATCAGAGGGAGTGAGTGAAGGAGCTCCTAGGACAGTGGAAGGAAGGGCCTATGAGTATATTATTTTCATTTTAACCCCCTTCCAAGCCCTATAAAGAATCTAGTAAAATGTGGTCTGACTTCTTGGCTTTTTTGCTGGATTTGTATGAATCGAATCACAAAAAATGTTGGATTCTCCAGAATCCAAAATTTTCAGGGAATTTGTAACTGATTTGATTTGTTCCGAACATAATCCTAATCCCCAATCTCTAATTTCCCACTAATTGCTGTCTCTAAATGCTCCCTATTTCCCTACCTTCCAGTAGGCCAACCTACTACACATCTATTTTTGGGTGCTCCAGTCCCGGTAGCTGCCCCCTTTGGTCTGTCCCTCACTCTTTTCACTATAAATACATGTATTCTCACTCCTCAATGATCCGCTCCTCTCTTCTGTATTATTAGAAGCTTGGATATATCATCTTATAAATTGGAAGCCCATGTTGCCCCTCTCCCCCTTTCAGTGGTGCCCTGGGCTACTGCCTACTCTGCCTACACCTTGACCCAGTTCTGCAATTGATTGCTCCTAATCGGGCACAATGAAAAGAATAGCAGTTAATGAAGTATTCCCAACTGGTTAAGAAGTACCCTGATAGGGAAGATAATCTTTTCACACCCCCATCATATACCTTCCCTTGGGGTCCCTTTTGAATCAGACTGAAAAGAATGCAATTACTATAGGCTGTGCCACTGATGCATTAACATCAGAAATAGTTTGGGTATCGGCATCGTGAAGATCTCCATCCATAATATTGTCCTCATCATCTAGGAAGTTCTCATTTCCATTCTTCCTTTAGCCATAGGACTATTTTTACATGTTTTTTGGATACTTATTGGATGACAAAATAACTAGAATATTTTTTTTAAGGTATTATTTTTTTTTTTAATCATACTTGTGATTTCGTAGAGTAGGGTCCAGTTCAGGATTCTCACTCCTTGGCTAGAGTGGATAGTAGTTACAAAGAGCGTCTCTCGCTCGGGAGGACCTGTCTTGTCCTGGATAACCCCCACAACCCATTGATGTGAGTGGACACAGTGTAGTGCTTAATTTCCCCAGTGGTGGTGCTGCAGGGAAATTGAACACTTTCTGTCTGTTTCCCTATAGATCAAAGCTGATCGCTGGTGATCTCAGCAGGAGGACACTTTGTAATAAATTATTGTTAAAGGACCATTTTAAAAAGTAGGGTTTGTCCAAAGCGGATGACCTATTGCAGTGTGAAATCATCACCTCTGAGAATTTTAAATTATAGAGCATTACCAAATAATATGATACTCTACTTAGGGGCAATTACATAAGTGCAGAATGGAATCTGAATTCCCTACCTACTCCCCACAGGGCAGAGTACAGATAATTATGCCATCACAGAGGATTAGTGTTCAGCCCTGGTCCTCTGTAGCATTAAACACTATGGTAAGCTGGTGCCTGAAGGCCACTGTAACCAACATTTCCACATCTTACCTGGTATGTTTTAATACGATCAGGTGGCCTAAAAAAGCACGCTCCCTCTAGGACACCCCGGGCAGTATACAAGGGGTGCACTTTACTGTAGAAGTTGTGGAAGTTATCCAGATAAACAAAGAAACTAAAAGACAGCAGTTTTCTTGGTATGTGCCCTCGGGGGCCGCGGCCTGTGCAGGTTGAGAGATGCCAGCTCACCTCATCAGTTAAGTTTTAAAGGCAGGTAAATGGGAAAATGACGAAGGATATAATGTTCTGATGCTTCTGAGAAGCTCGAGAGACTAAGATAGAGAAGATATATAGTATATTTTTCCTAAAGGGATTCTCAATTTAGACAATCCAATACACTAATCAAAAAGTGTCCTCCTACTGAGACCTGCAGTGATCGGTGAAGATCAGCAGCAAGTGTTCAATATCCCTGCAGTGCCACCAGAGGAGAAATGAAGAATTACACCGTGTCCATTCCAATCCATGGACTGTCTATTTCAGTGTTCCTCAACTCCAGTCCTCAACGCCCACCAACAGGTCATGTTTTCAGGGTTTCCTTAGTATTGCTCCTGAAAACATGACCTGTTGGTGGGCCTTGAGGACTGGAGTTGGGGTCCTCTAGAGAGAGAGAGATGTTGTTTGTATCTATTCTTCACATTGGAAGTGATGAAGGTCCTGAACTGTGACCCTCCCTCCCAGGCCCCCATTAACAAAGAAATCCCTTAGAGAATATATGAAGCTAGAGAACCCAAAATTTGAGAAGATATGTTTTTTCCTAACGAGGTTCTCTCATTTGGACAATCCCTACTTCTGCTGTAAACAATAAGCTAATCACAAAGTGTCCTCCTGCTGAGACCTCCAGTGATCAGGGAAGACTGGCATCAAGTGTAATCAGGTCCTCCAGAGAAAGAGAGAGATCGTCTTTGTAACTATTCTTAACTTTGGAAGTGATGAAGGTCCTGAACTGTGTCCCTCCCAAGCCCTCATTAACAAAGAAATCATTTATAGGGAATATGAAGCTAGAGAACCCAAAATTTGAGAAGATCATTTTTTTCCTAACTAGGTTCTCTCATGTGGACGATGTTATGTTCTGCAACTTAGAACTAAGGAGTAGGAGGGAAAAGCTGTCCCTGCACTGAGACTCAGCTTAACCCTACGCTGGGGTGGGTGCCCTATTCCTTGTGAATAGCCCCGCCGAAACTCCTGCACTGAACTCAAACGAAGACCTAAAGTAAAGGAAAAGGGGTCCCTAGAAAATCTAAGGACTGGGAGCAAAAACGGGAAACCTCCTAACAGAAAAGTTAGTTGCAGAATCAAAGATTAAAGGGAACAAAACTGGTGGAACAAGAAGTCCCAGGATAACAATTGTCAAAAGCACACAGAACTTAACAAGGCAACTTAGCCAGAGCACAAGCGTAGCAACAGTGATGTCCAGCAAGGAATGGGAGACAGGTGCTGAGTAATAAAGAGTGAAGACATCACGTGACCAAGATACCCAGCACCAGAGGAAAAGACTAGAAGCCAGCAAACCACAACAAGATGGCCGATAGTAAAACAACATAGATTCTAACAGTACCTCCCCTTTTACGAGGATCCTCCGGATCCTCTAGGCCGAGCCTTACCAGGAAATCTCCTGTGAAAAGCCTTAACTAGCCTTGAGGCCAAGACGTCCTCGGCCTTCACCCAGGAATTATCCTCGGGGCCGAAACCTCTCCAGGACACAAGATACTGTAATCTTCCTCTGTGCCACCTGGAATCCAAAATGGGAGAAATCTCAAATTCCCTACTTCTGCTCTTGACAATAAAATAATCAGTGTCCTCCTGCTGAGACCTTCAGTGATAGGAGAAGCCTGGCAGCAAGTGTTTAATTTTCCTGCTGTGCCCACACTGGAGAAATGAGGAATTACCCAATGCCCATATCCACCCATAGGTTCTCTGGGTAATCCAGGGTAGGATAGGTCCTCCAGAGAGAGAGATGTTCTTTGTAACTTTTTCATTTTGTATCCCAAGGATGAGTCCTCAACGATAAAGTAGTGGACAACCTCTTTCAGTAAAAAAATAAAATTGGCCTTGCTGATGGTTTCCACTATAAAAGCAGAGAGCCAAACCAAACATTCATCCTCAGTTTCTCATTTTATGATTTTTTTTTTTTTTTTTTTTTAAGCTTTCTATTTTTCTTCGCTAATGTGCAATCATTGTCTGTGATTACAGGATAGGATTGTGCAGATGGAGAAAAGGCAAAATCCGAAAAAAAAAAACAAAAAAAAACGCCAGAATAATAATCCCTAGTGATTTAGGAACTCATTTTGTACTCGTGCTGGGAGACTAAGGCTGCTTCATTGGGACTCTGAACTTCCCCTAATATTTGGCGATGCTGGTACAATATTTCACTATGATTTGGGTTAATCTTGTGCACTATGATTACTGGCTCTTGTATTCTTTGCTTGCAGTCCTATGTAAACTTCCCCAAGAAATACAGCTTTGTGTCACATGAGCGAGCTCCGCTCTGCTCCATCTGTACCGCAGGCATTTTTAGCATCCCTGTGTTTTTGGAACATTTAAATGCCAGCGTCTTTGTATTCCTCTGTTTGCTTTCTCGCTGAGCCCACGACTGACTGTCTCCATGCAGAAAAGGGTATTTCCCATTTCATTCTGGCCCCGGCCATTGTCCTTATTGTGCATAGGAAGACTCGGGGGCATTGTCATTTTCTGTTGGCATGACCCAGTCTCCTCCGATGTCTGCAGTGAAAGTTAACCCAAGGGTGAGCCATTCTTCTGGCCCGTCGCCGTCGTGTGCCCGGCAGATGTTCAGGAAATGACACTGACATTTCGCTTTTGTAGGAGACAGAAATAAAGCTCAGATAAGAATTTTGGGGCCGGGAAAGCCATGCTGATTTACAGAGGGGAGAACATGGTGCCTGAAGTGGAGAGGGATGGTCCTGGGAGATGTTTTTTTTTTCCTGGCCTATTGTTAGATGAGGTGGATAATGCTGCGCTCGCTGACTCACCAATTCCACTCTCATTACACAGGGAATTGTGCTTACAATCTGCTTCCTGCTCCAGGAGATTCTGCGCAAACTGCTGTCAAACACTATAACAATATACGTGTCAGTCCCAGGATTGTAGACATTGGGATGATGGACAATATTGTGCAGAGATGGTCAGGATGGGCAAATCATTCACGCCCCCATTGATCTCCCTTTTTTGAACTCCTTTACATTTGCTCTTGATAGCCGTGCCCCAATATTGCCTTGGTTATAGTAACCAGACTTTGAAATGGATGGCGACCAACTGGAGGTTGTAAAGGACTTCAACCTTCTCGAATCAATGATCACTCAAGATGCAGCGATGACACCAGAAGTCAATAGGAGAATAGCTATGGGCAAATCAACAATTACATCACTGGACAAGGTCTTCAAATCAAGGAACATTTTACTGGCTCATACATAGTCTGGTCTTTTCTGTAGTAACATATGGTCTATGGATGCGAAACCTGGACAATAAAGAAACAAAACTGAAGAAGAATCAACACCCTCGAAATGTGGTGCTGGAAAAGGATGTTATCAATACCATGGATGGCAAGAAGGACAAACAAATCAATTTTGAAACAAATCAAGCCAGACTAGAAGAAAGGATCACCAAGCTACAACTTGTCTACTTTGGACACATATGAGTATAGAAATCACTGGAGAAGGACATCATGGTTGCAATAATAGAAGGAACAGGGTGAAGAGGAAGACCAGCAACCCGATGGCTTGATATTATCAAGATAATGGTGGAGAAGACCCTGGTGGACCTAACTAGGCTTCCACAAGATCGATCTTCCTGCAGAGCGTTCATCCATCAAGTCACTATGGTTTGAGACTGAGCCGAAGGATAATAGATAGAAACCAGTGGGCTAAGAACGCCACTGTGTCTATACTATACCCTCCTCAATGGTTACATGGGGGACTTTGTCCAAGACTTTTTCTTGCTTTGGGATCCAGTGGTTTCACTTAAAGCTTGTGGACCACAATGGAAAATGTCGAGCAGGGCCCTCAATTGTCCCTGGTCTTCTCATTGGGGCCAAAATGTTCTTTTGGTCCACCCAAATGGGGAGATATGGGACATGTCTTCTGCGGTGACTTTTAGGGTCATTCAAAAAGTGGCACATGAAAAAACTGGGCATAGCTATAGTAGGTGCAGAAGTAAGTCACATCTTGGCCGTGGTTGATTCCTGAAAGGCCAAAGGCCACATAGTTGGACACCAGTAATATAGAGTATATATCATATGGTAGGTGGATATATTTTGTCTAGCCAACATGACCCAGTTGTTGGCCTGATCCTGAATCTGGAGGACCTCTGGGTTGTGCGGTCATGCCCAGGGAAGACTTTGCTTCGGGAATTGGGCGCTTTTCTGTTCTCTAGAACCTTGAACTCTTAAGTTGCTCTTACTTCAAATAATGTTCTCATAGATAAGTGTGGAGCAGAAATTCCCACCGGCAGATCCTGTTAGTGGTTAATCTCTAACCGTTGGTGGTGGGAGTAGAAAACCCAGCACATCAGTCATCACCGTACATCATCTCCGTTACAGGACACCGCCTAACCTCAGATTCCCCGGGGGACAGTAATACACCTGAGATGTGGGTTATGGCTGAGTCCATACATGAAATAAAAATCATCTGCTAAGAATTCAATGTCAGCTACTCACATAAAATCCTTATATATACAAGATTATGACCATTAGAATACTGCTCCCTATGTAAAAGAATATAGCTACTATAATACTGTCCCTATGTACAAGAATATAACTACTATAATACTGCTCCTATGTACAAGAATATCACTACTATAATTCTGCCCCTACGTACAAGAATATCACTACTATAATACTGCTCCTATGTACAAGAATATAACTACTATAATACTGCTCCTATATACAAGAATATAATTACTATAATACTGCCCCTTATGTACAAGAATATAACTACTATAATACTGCCCCCTATATACAAGAATATAACTACTATAATACTGCTCCTATGTACAAGAATATAACTACTATAATACTGCTCCTATGTACAAGAATATCACTACTATAATACTGCTCCTATATACAAGAATATAATTACTATAATACTGCCCCTTATGTACAAGAATATAACTACTATAATACTGCCCCCTATGTATAAGAATATAACTACTATAATACTGCTCCTATGTACAAGAATATAACTACTATAATACTGCTCCTATGTACAAGAATATAACTACTATAATACTGCTTCTATATACATGAATATAACTACGATAATACTGCTCCTATGTACACGAATATATCTACTATAATACTGCCCCATGTACAAGAATATCACTACTATAATACTGCTCCTATATACAAGAATATCACTACTATAATACTGCTCCTATATACAAGAATATAACTACTATAATACTGCCCCTTATGTACAAGAATATAACTACTATAACACTGCCCCCTATGTATAAGAATATAACTACTATAATACTGCTCCTATATACATGAATATAACTACGATAATACTGCCCCTATGTACAAGAATATAACTACTATAATACTGCCCCCTATGTACAAGAATATAACTACTATAATACTGCTCCTATGTACAAGAATGTAACTACGATAATACTGCTCCTATGTACACGAATATATCTACTATAATACTGCCCCCATGTACAAGAATATAACTACTATAATACTGCTCCTATGTACAAGAATATAACTACGATAATACTGCCCCCTATGTACAAGAATATAACTACTATAATACTGCCCCCTATGTACAAGAATATAACTACTATAATACTGTCCCCTATGTACAAGAATATAACTACTATAATACTGCTCCTATATACAAGAATATAACTAATATAATACTGCTCCTATGTACAAGAATATAACTACTATAATACTGCCCCTATGTACAAGAATATAACTACTATAATACTGCTCCTATGTACAAGAATATAACTACTATAATACTGCCCCCTATGTACAAGAATATAACTATTATAATGCTGCTCCTATGTACAAGAATATAACTACTGTAATACTGCCCCTATGTACAAGAATATAACTACTATAATACTGCCCCCTATGTACAAGAATATAACTACTATAATGCTGCCCCTATGTACAAGAATATAACTACTATAATACTGCTCCTATGTACAAGAATATAATTACTATAATACTACCCCCTATGTACAAGAATATAACTACTATAATACTGCTCCTATATACAAGAATATAACTAATATAATACTGCTCCTATGTACAAGAATATAACTACTATAATACTGCCCCCTATGTACAAGAATATAACTACAATAATACTGCCCCTATGTACAAGAATATAACTACTATAATACTGCCCCCTATGTACAAGAATATAACTACTATAATACTGCTCCTATATACAAGAATATAACTAATATAATACTGCTCCTATATACAAGAATATAACTACTATAATACTGCCCCTATGTGCAAGAATATAACTACTATAATACTGCTCCTATGTACAAGAATATAACTACTATAATACTGCCTCTATGTACAAAAATATAACTACTATAATACTGCTCCTATGTACAAGAATATAACTACTATAATACTGCCCCTATGTACAAGAATATAACTACTATAATACTGCTCCTGCATACAAGAATATAATTGCTGTGGTATTACCTAATGTGGCCATAATTTTGGAGCATTAATTAAGAGTTGGTCTAGGAATTCTAGGATTTGGGATTCCTGATTAAGACCCTCAGTAACCCATTGAGTATGGAATTATCTCCGGGACTGTAGGTCGTGAGAATGGCCGTCCATAGTCCCTGGACCCTACTGACCTCTGGGAAACATTACAAAGACACACTTGTTGAGTTCCTGTATCCCTGTGTGAACTCTGGATGTAGCAGAGGTGAATTTATCATTCAACTTTTAGGGGCTGAATTTTGTAATAAGATATAAAGTCTCATGAGCGTCTCAGATCTTCTGAAGCATACTAAGTCTGCAGCTGGAAATTGACCCTTTTCCCAAGTCCGGTGCCACTTGTCCTCATTCTGTCCTCTGCCGAGTATCTGTATATAAAATCTTCCATCGCCGTTCTCATGAAAATGACATTCCCTCTCGTCTATCGGAGGCAGCGCCTCAGTCCTAACTGCAATTTATCCTTCACGTCTCAGACTTCTTTCCATATATAGTCTTTTCCCGAACATCTTCTCTTCTTTATTGCAGCTTTACGTTGGATGTATGCCCTTAAGAAAAACATCCGACACCGCCAGAGGCCAAACTGTTCTTAGCCCAGTGACAGAGGATGTTGTCCTGATGGGTGCGCTCAGGGCTCTGGATGTGCAAATATACATAGAAGATCTGTCCCCCCCGGTGGGAAGTCCTTGCTGCGCTCACAAATGTCTTGTCCCTAATTAACACAGAAGCAACATTTTTACCTTATATTCACCTTGTTATGGTTCTATCTGTTCCTGCGAAAGCTGGGTTACAAGTCATGTTTGTCATTCAAGAGCTTTCTCTTGAGAATGGGGCTCTGTCAGGAATGGACGTGGTCCATAGAAATGAACGGAGAGGGCTGCGCATCTTCAGCCACCTCTTCGTTCCTAAACCCACAGAATGGAGCCCTGTACTAGACGCATGTTGCACGGTTGGACCAGCATCTCTCTTGGGTATGATGTGGCATCATTGTGCACTGTTAGTACTGGAGAGTGGCCATAAAAACAAATGGAGAGGATTGCGCATGCGCGGCCACCTCTTCTTTCCTTAAAATAGGCAATGGAAGCCACCTAGGTTGCAACGGTTGAACCAGCATCTCTTATGAGTATGTGGACCTGTCGCTTGTTGTTAGGAATGGAGAACTGTTATAGAAATGTAAGGAGATGGCTCCGCATGCGCAACCTCCTCTTCATTCCCAAAAAATGCTCCTACATTTTAGATGTAACTCGCAAAGGTGGGACCCCACCTCCCTTGAGAATAGGGCACTGTTCAAAGCAGCTAGACATGGAGAGCAGCCCTAGAGAAAAATGGAGATTGCTGCGCATGCGAGGCCACCTCTTTATTTCTAAAAATATCTAATAAAGCCCTGTTCTAAAGGAGGGTTCTGCAGTGGTACCCACATCTCTCTAGAAGAATGGGGTCCCTTTTACAAGCTTACGGGAATGAAGAACTCCCATAGAAATTAATGAAGACGGCTGCGCATGTGCGACCTCCTCTTCATTCCCAAAACTGCGCAATCTAAATCCCATTTTAAACGTTGGTTGCAACGGTGGAACCGTATCTACCTTTACAATATGGCACTATTGAACGCCGCTAGATATGGAGAGCAGCCACCTCTTGATTCCTACAAACATGAAATGAAACCCCGTTCTAGATGGAGGTTTCGGCGGTGGGATCCACATCTCTCTGGAGGAATGGGGCCACCTTGCAAGCTTACAGGAATGGAGAACTCCCATAGAAATTAATGAAGACGGCTCCTCTTCATTCCCAGAACTGTGCAATGTAAATCCCATTTTAGATGTTGGTTGCAGTTGTGGGACCGATTCTCCCTTTAGAATATGGCACTGCTGAACGCAGCTAGATATGGAGAGCAGCCCTAGAAAAAAATGAGGATTTCTGCACATGCGCAGCCACCTCTTTATCCCTACACACATGAAATGATGCCCCATTCTAGATGGAGGTTTCGGCAGTGGGACCCACATCTCTCTGGAGGAATGGGGCCCCCTTGCGAGCTTACAGAAATGGACAACTCACACAGAAATTAATGGAGACTTCTGCGCACGCGCAACCTCCTCTTCAATCCCAAAACTGTGTAATGTAAACTCCATTTTAGATGTTGGTCGCAGTGGTGGGGCTGTATGTACCTTGAGAATAGGGCACTGTTGACCACTGCTAGGGATGGAGAGCTGCAATAAAAAAGAATGGAGTTGGCTACACATGCGCAGCCACCTCTTTATTCCTAAAATCAAGAACTGAAGCCCCGTTCTAGATGGAGGTTTCAGCGATGGGACCCACATCTCTCTAGAAGAATGGGGTATCTTTACGAGCTTATAGCAATGGAGAACTCCCATAGAAATGTAAGGAGATAGCTGCGCATTCGCGGCATCCTCTTCATTGTAGAAAAAGGCCCTGTTGCCCACTGCTAGAGATGAAGAGCAGCCCTACAAATGTAAGGAGACTGCTGCACATATGCGACATCCTCTTCATTGTAGAAATAGACTCTGTTGCCCACTGCTAGAGATGAAGAACTCCCATAGAAATGAATGGAGACGAATGAGCATGCGCAGCTGCTTCATCACTCTCAAAAAAAGCTAATTGGGTCCAATTCTTGAGATAAATGTTGGTTATAGCGGTGAGGCCACATCTGTTGGGTATTCATGGTATATTCTACAGATATGCAGAAATCTGAGGTCGACCTGCGGATTTCTGCCACAGGTTTGCAGTTGACATCAAGCCGATCCGCACTCAGATTACTACTGTTACTTGGGGCTCATCCACATACGACTGCGCTCTGCAGCTTCTGTGCAGAATCCGTTTTGACATTTAACATGCATCTTTTCTGTGCTGTTGATGGGCAAATCTTGTGTAAATTCTGTTGCCATGTGCACCCAAATTTTTGTGTTTGTGACAAACTCTGATAACAATAACATATCTAAATTTTCTTTAAAAAAAAAGAAGGGGGAAGAGATTTTCTGTAGGATCCGAAATATAATAGGGCCATTACTTGCCATTTTAAGACAGCTTTTCATCATTTTAGTTCATATAATGCCGCCATATAGTTTCAAGATGAGGCTCTCGTATTCAACCCACATAAAAAATACCATATAATAAAATACCAGATAAAACTGCCATGTAGTGCTCACATAGAGTAATATTTCCATGTACAGTAGCTCTGTCATAATCCTGCTATTAAATAATACCGCCATACACCTCTAAATATAAATGAATGATTCTAGTTCTCTTGAGGAATCAATCTTCCTTCTTTTAAGTAAATTATCCAGTTTACCTTCCATTATCTCTACTACCATATAGTTCTTACATAAGACTTCTATATACTTTATAGCTCTGCCATAATCCTGCTATTGAATTAATAATACCGCCATGCACAGCTAAATATAAATGAATGATTCTAGTTTGCCCTTGGGGTTTTTGTTGTCCTTCTTTTTAGTAAATTGCCCAATTTACCTTCCATTATCTTTACTACCTATATAGTTCTTACATAATACTATATTATATAGCTCCGCCATAATCCTGCTATTGAATTCCTAAATAATATCGCCATCCCTAGTTAAATATTTAGTGATTTTTAATTGTCTCTTGAGCTTTTCAGGCTCTTTAGTAGTTTATTGTTCAGTTTGAGAGCATCTTTACAGGGAGGGGGCTGGCTGATGAAATATCTGGTAACAGAGAGAGATGCACTGGGGGGGGAAGGGGCTGGCCGCTCACCAGAGGCGTCTTGGCTTCTCTTCTCTACACATGGATTAATGCTGACTTTTTCTTTTTTTTATTAAGAGCTCAGGTTTAATTAACAAGTTTCTGAGTTGTACAACTGTGTCAGATGACAAAGACCCCCCGCCGATGTAGCAGAGCTGAATTTGTCTTATTTCAGTGGCAAAATCAACTTTGTACCATGGACTAGTGTGAAATAACAACCCCAACTCTGCTACACCAAAGCAGCTCGGCCCTGCTACTCCAAAGCAGCTCGGCCCTGCTACTCCAAAGCAGCTCGGCCGTGCTGCGCCAAAGCAGCTTGGCCCTGCTGTGCCAAAGCAGCTCGGCCCTGCTGCGCCAAAGCAGCTCGGCCGTGCTGCGCCAAAGCAGCTCGGCCCTGCTACGCCAAAGCAGCTCGGCCCTGCTACTCCAAAACAGCTCGGCCCTGCTACTCCAAAGCAGCTCGGCCGTGCTGCGCCAAAGCAGCTCGGCCGTGCTGCGCCAAAGCAGCTCGGCCCTGCTACGCCAAAGCAGCTCGGCCCTGCTACTCCAAAACAGCTCGGCCCTGCTACTCCAAAGCAGCTCGGCCGTGCTGCGCCAAAGCAGCTCGGCCCTGCTACGCCAAAGCAGCTCAACCCTGCTACTCCAAAGCAGCTCGGCCGTGCTACGCCAAAGCAGCTCGGCCCTGCTGCACCAAAGCAGCTCGGCCCTGCTGCGCCAAAGCAGCTCGGCCGTGCTGCGCCAAAGCAGCTCGGCCCTGCTACGCCAAAGCAGCTCGGCCCTGCTGCGCCAAAGCAGCTCGGCCCTGCTGCGCAAAGCAGCTCGGCCCTGCTACTCCAAAGCAGCTCGGCCCTGCTACTCCAAAGCAGCTCGGCTGCGCCAAAGCAACTCGGCTATGCTTCCTCCATATTTCTAATTGTATGGCCGATATGCAGTGTGTGGCAATAAATGGTAAAGTCAGGGATGGGTCAAGGCATCCGAAATCAAAGTTAACTGTAGCACATAGTCAGCAGAAATTTAAAGTGACAGTACAGTATGTTGGGAGGCACATACATATGCTATTAAAGTCTGTTGTCGGAATACCCCTTTAATGGCTTTTTCTGTCTTTAGGTGTAAGGGAACGTCCTGGGATTTCATAACTTTTCAATATCTCTGCTTGCTTAATGGGGTTTCAAATATATAATATTGGAATCCCCATTAAGGTGCAGTGTCAAAATCTCTTAAAGGGACACTACGTACAATGTCTTTATTTCTGTTCTGATGAATGCAGCATATTGCTCTCTTACATCAGTCATTTAAAGGTTATTAATCAATAAATGAAAGGTCTAGCTTCCTACTTTATCATATGCGTGTCCATTTGTGATAGCCATTATATACATTTATGTGTGACTGGCGCTTTAAGAGAATGATGTAAAGCAAAATTTGGCTGAGGGGGTGGAGCTTAACAGAGAAATATCCCAGCTGATGTTCTGTGAATACCTGTGTCATGCCACGCCCCTCTGACCTCACAAAAAAGGGTCATAGTTTTTCATCATTTTCTTAAAGGGCCAGTAAACTTAAAAAGTCAGGGAGTTTTTCCTTGACTCTTTATAGTCCAGACAGTACCCTCACCCTTCACAGATATTGTGTCGGCTCAGAATTTCTCCAATCAGCTGCTGATTATTTCTTTCTTTTTTTCAGGGCCACATCGACCGTCTCTCCCCCGGTGGCATGTGTGGACTCTCTCCGTGGATTTACAATACGTCTGTGGATGTCTCTGGAGGAGGCCGGATTCTTGGCTACAAGTTCTGAGGGTATATTTGG
This sequence comes from Phyllobates terribilis, assembly GCF_046119375.1. Lineage (NCBI taxonomy): Eukaryota > Metazoa > Chordata > Amphibia > Anura > Dendrobatidae > Phyllobates > Phyllobates terribilis. Next base: position 754,601,220 of record NW_027362764.1, read on the forward strand.
AGCAAGTATCTTTTCATTCATCGCTCCCTCTCATCGTGGATAAATAGGATTGGAATTTGGGAAGCGTTCTCCGGAGTAACCGCAGTCACTCATCCGGAAAATATTTTTTTTTTCCCTTTGCCGTATTCAGAAATTGCTGAATATTTCACAATAAACGAGTCTTGTATCACGGGACGCGCACAGGCACAGCGCGGACACGTCACTGACAGGTATCGTCTCCGCGGCAACAGCCGACAATGAAGAATCAATTGTTACAATGTATCAGGATTTAAATTGATAGAAGTCAAGTTACTAAGTAGCAGTGTGACGTCACATTAACCCACTGGTGACCAAAGTGCAAATATTCTGTCCCCCCATCCTCCAATTCACAATGGTGCACGCTCACTATATATACAGACACCTACACGTGCACGCTCACTATATATACAGACACCTACACGTGCACGCTCACTATATATACAGACACCTACACGTGCACTCTCACTATATATACAGACACCTACACGTGCACGCTCACTATATATACAGACACCTACACGTGCACGCTCACTATATATACAGACACCTACACGTGCACGCTCACTATATATACAGAGGCCTACACGTGCACGCTCACTATATATACAGACACCTACACGTGCACTCTGACTATATATACAGACACCTACACGTGCACGCTCACTATATATACAGAGGCCTACACGTGCACGCTCACTATACATACAGACACCTACACGTGCACGCTCACTATATATACAGACATCTACACGTGCACACTCACTATATATACAGACACTTACACATGCACGCTCACTATACATAGACACCTACATATGCACACTCACAATATATACAGAGACCTACACGTGCACGCTCACTATACATAGACACCTACACGTGCACACTCACTATATATACAGACACCTACACGTGCACGCTCACTATATATAGACACCTACACGTGCACGCTCACTATATATACAGACACCTACACGTGCACGCTCACTATATATAGACACCTACACGTGCACGCTCACTATATATAGACACCTACACGTGCACGCTCACTATATATATACAGACACCTACACGTGCACGCTCACTATATATAGACACCTACACGTGCACGCTCACTATATATAGACACCTACACGTGCACGCTCACTATATATATACAGACATCTACACGTGCACACTCACTATATATACAGACACTTACACATGCACGCTCACTATACATAGACACCTACACGTGCACGCTCACTATATATACAGACACCTACACGTGCACGCTCACTATATATACAGACACCTACACGTGCACGCTCACTATATATAGACACCTACACGTGCACGCTCACTATATATACAGACACCTACACGTGCACGCTCACTATATATACAGACACCTACACGTGCACGCTCACTATATATACAGACACCTACACGTGCACGCTCACTATATATAGACACCTACACGTGCACGCTCACTATATATACAGACACCTACACGTGCACGCTCACTATATATACAGACACCTACACGTGCACGCTCACTATATATACAGACACCTACACGTGCACGCTCACTATATATAGACACCTACACGTGCACGCTCACTATATATAGACACCTACACGTGCACGCTCACTATGTATACAGACACCTACACGTGCACGCTCACTATATATACAGAGACCTACACGTGCACGCTCACTATACATACAGACACCTACACGTGCACGCTCACTATATATACAGACACTTACACATGAACGCTCACTATACATTAACACCTACATATGCACACTCACTATATATACAGACACCTACATGTGCACACTCACTATATATACAGACACCTACACATGCACGCTCACTATATATACAGACACCTACACATGCACGCTCACTATGTATACAGAGACCTACACGTGCATGCTCACTATATATAGACACCTACACGTGCACGCTCACTATATATACAGACACCTACACGTGCACGCTCACTATATATACAGACACCTACACATGCACGCTCACTATATATACAGACACCTACACATGCACGCTCACTATGTATACAGAGACCTACACGTGCATGCTCACTATATATAGACACCTACACGTGCACGCTCACTATATATACAGACACCTACACGTGCACGCTCACTATATATACAGACACCTACACGTGCACGCTCACTATATATAGACACCTACACGTGCACGCTCACTATATATAGACACCTACACGTGCACGCTCACTATGTATACAGACACCTACACGTGCACGCTCACTATATATACAGAGACCTACACGTGCACGCTCACTATATATACAGACACCTACACGTGCACGCTCACTATACATAGACACCTACATATGCACACTCACTATATATACAGACACCTACATGTGCACGCTCACTATATATACAGACACCTACATGTGCACACTCACTATATATACAGACACCTACACGTGCACACTCACTATATATACAGACACCTACACGTGCACGCTCACTATATATACAGACACCTACACGTGCACGCTCACTATATATACAGACACCTACACGTGCACGCTCACTATATATAGACACCTACACGTGCACGCTCACTATATATAGACACCTACACGTGCACGCTCACTATGTATACAGACACCTACACGTGCACGCTCACTATATATACAGAGACCTACACGTGCACGCTCACTATATATACAGACACCTACACGTGCACGCTCACTATATATACAGACACCTACATGTGCACGCTCACTATATATACAGACACCTACATGTGCACACTCACTATATATACAGACACCTACACGTGCACGCTCACTATATATACAGACACCTACACGGGCACGCTCACTATATATACAGACACCTACACGTGCACGCTCACTATATATAGACACCTACACGTGCACGCTCACTATATATACAGACATCTACACGTGCACGCTCACTATATATACAGAGACCTACATGTGCACGCTCACTATATATACAGAGACCTACATGTGCACACTCACTATATATACAGAGACCTACACGTGCACGCTCACTATATATACAGACACCTACACGTGCACGCTCACTATATATACAGACACCTAGACGTGCACGCTCACTATGTATACAGAGACCTACACGGGCACGCTCACTATATATACAGACACCTACATGTACACGCTCACTATATATACAGACACCTACATATGCACACTCACTATATATACAGACATCTACATATGCACGCTCACTATACATAGACACCTACACGTGCACGCTCACTATATATACAGACACCTACACGTGCACGCTCACTATATATACAGACACCTACACGTGCACGCTCACTATATATACAGACACCTACAGGTGCACGCTCACTATATATACAGAGACCTACACGTGCACGCTCACTATGTATACAGACACCTACACGTGCACGCTCACTATATATACAGACACCTACACGTGCACGCTCACTATATATACAGACACCTACACGTGCACGCTCACTATATATACAGAAACCTACACGTGCACGCTCACTATATATACAGAGACCTACACGTGCACGCTCACTATATATACAGAAACCTACACGTGCACGCTCACTAAATATACAAACACCTACACGTGCACGCTCACTATACATACAGACACCTACACGTGCACGCTCACTATGTGTACAGACACCTACACGTGCACGCTCACAATATATACAGACACTTACACATGCACGCTCACTATACATAGACACCTACATATGCACACTCACTATATATACAGACATCTACACGTGCACGCTCACTATATATACAGAGACCTACATGTGCACGCTCACTATATATACAGAGACCTACATGTGCACGCTCACTATATATACAGACACCTACACGTGCACGCTCACTATATATACAGACATCTACACGTGCACGCTCACTATATATACAGAGACCTACATGTGCACGCTCACTATATATACAGAGACCTACATGTGCACACTCACTATATATACAGAGATCTACACGTGCACGCTCACTATATATACAGACACCTACACGTGCACGCTCACTATATATACAGACACCTACACGTGCACGCTCACTATATATACAGACACCTACATGTGCACGCTCACTATGTATACAGAGACCTACACTGGCACGCTCACTATATATACAGACACCTACATGTACACGCTCACTATATATACAGACACCTACATGTACACGCTCACTATATATACAGACACCTACATATGCACACTCACTATATATACAGACATCTACATATGCACCCTCACTATACATAGACACCTACACGTGCACGCTCACTATATATACAGACACCTACACGTGCACGCTCACTATATATACAGACACCTACAGGTGCACGCTCACTATATATACAGAGACCTACACGTGCACGCTCACTATGTATACAGACACCTACACGTGCACGCTCACTATATATACAGACACCTACACGTGCACGCTCACTATATATACAGACACCTACACGTGCACGCTCACTATATATACAGAAACCTACACGTGCACGCTCACTATATATACAGACACCTACACGTGCACGCTCACTATATATATACAGACACCTACACGTGCACGCTCACTATACATACAGACACCTACACGTGCACGCTCACTATGTATACAGACACTTACACATGCACGCTCACTATACATAGACACCTACATATACACACTCACTATATATACAGACACTTACACATACACGCTCACTATATATACAGACACCTACATGTGCACGCTCACTATATATACAGAGACCTACACGTGCACGCTCACTATATATACAGACACCTACACGTGCACGCTCACTATATATACAGACACCTACATGTGCACACTCACTATATATACAGACATCTACACGTGCACGCTCACTATATATACAGAGACCTACATGTGCACGCTCACTATATATACAGAGACCTACATGTGCACACTCACTATATATACAGAGATCTACACGTGCACGCTCACTATATATACAGACACCTACACGTGCACGCTCACTATATATACAGACACCTACACGTGCACGCTCACTATATATACAGACACCTACATGTGCACGCTCACTATGTATACAGAGACCTACACGGGCACGCTCACTATATATACAGACACCTACATGTACACGCTCACTATATATACAGACACCTACATATGCACACTCACTATATATACAGACATCTACATATGCACGCTCACTATACATAGACACCTACACGTGCACGCTCACTATATATACAGACACCTACACGTGCACGCTCACTATATATACAAACACCTACACGTGCACGCTCACTATATATACAGAGACCTACACGTGCACGCTCACTATGTATACAGACACCTACACGTGCACGCTCACTATATATACAGACACCTACACGTGCACGCTCACTATATATACAGACACCTACACGTGCACGCTCACTATATATACAGAAACCTACACGTGCACGCTCACTATATATACAGACACCTACACGTGCACGCTCACTATACATACAGACACCTACACGTGCACGCTCACTATACATAGACACCTACATATACACACTCACTATATATACAGACACTTACACATACACGCTCACTATATATACAGACACCTACATGTGCACGCTCACTATATATACAGAGACCTACACGTGCACGCTCACTATACATAGACACCTACATGTGCACGCTCACTATATATACAGACACTTACACATGCACGCTCACTATACATAGACACCTACATATGCACACTCACTATATATACAGACACTTACACATACACGCTCACTATATATACAGACACCTACACGTGCACGCTCACTATATATACAGAGACCTACACGTGCACGCTCACTATATATACAGACACCTACACGTGCACGCTCACTATATATACAGAGACCTACACGTGCACTCTCACTATATATACAGACACCTACACATGCACACTCACTATATATACAGACATCTACATATGCACGCTCACTATATATACAGAGACCTACACGTGCACGCTCACTATACATAGACACCTACACGTGCACGCTCACTATATATACAGACACCTACACGTGCACGCTCACTATATATACAGACACCTACACGTGCACGCTCACTATATATATAGACATCTACATATGCACGCTCACTATATATACAGACACCTACATGTGCACACTCACTATATATACAGACACCTACACGTGCACGCTCACTATATATACAGACACCTACACGTGCACGCTCACTATATATAGACACCTACTCGTGCACGCTCACTATATATACAGACACCTACACGTGCACGCTCACTATATATACAGACACCTACATGTGCACACTCACTATATATACAGACATCTACATATGCACGCTCACTATATATACAGACACCTACACGGGCACGCTCACTATATATACAGACACCTACATGTGCACGCTCACTATATATACAGACACCTACACGTGCACGCTCACTATATATACAGACACCTACACGTGCACGCTCACTATATATAGACACCTACTCGTGCACGCTCACTATATATACAGACACCTACACGTGCACGCTCACTATATATACAGACACCTACATGTGCACACTCACTATATATTCAGACACCTACACGTGCACGCTCACTATATATACAGACACCTACATGTGCACACTCACTATATATACAGACATCTACATATGCACGCTCACTATATATACAGACACCTACACGGGCACGCTCACTATATATACAGACACCTACATGTGCACGCTCACTATATATACAGACACCTACACGTGCACGCTCACTATATATACAGACACCTACACGTGCACGCTCACTATATATAGACACCTACTCGTGCACGCTCACTATATATACAGACACCTACACGTGCACGCTCACTATATATACAGACACCTACACGTGCACGCTCACTATATATACAGACACCTACACGGGCACGCTCACTATATATACAGACACCTACATGTGCACGCTCACTATATATACAGACACCTACACGTGCACGCTCACTATATATACAGACACCTACATGTGCACACTCACTATATATACAGACACCTACACGTGCACGCTCACTATATATACAGACACCTACACGTGCACGCTCACTATATATAGACACCTACTCGTGCACGCTCACTATATATACAGACACCTACACGTGCACGCTCACTATATATACAGACACCTACACGTGCACGCTCACTATATATACAGACACCTACATGTGCACACTCACTATATATACAGACACCTACACGTGCACGCTCACTATATATACAGACACCTACACGTGCACGCTCACTATATATAGACACCTACTCGTGCACGCTCACTATATATACAGACACCTACACGTGCACGCTCACTATATATACAGACACCTACATGTGCACACTCACTATATATACAGACATCTACATATGCACGCTCACTATATATACAGACACCTACACGGGCACGCTCACTATATATACAGACACCTACATGTGCACGCTCACTATATATACAGACACCTACATGTGCACACTCACTATATATACAGACATCTACATATGCACGCTCACTATATATACAGACACCTACACGGGCACGCTCACTATATATACAGACACCTACATGTGCACACTCACTATATATAGACACCTACACGTGCACGCTCACTATATATACAGAGACCTACACGGGCACACTCACTATATATAGACACCTACATGTGCACACTCACTATATATACAGACATCTACATATGCACGCTCACTATATATACAGACACCTACACGTGCACGCTCACTATATATAGACACCTACTCGTGCACGCTCACTATATATACAGACACCTACACGTGCACGCTCACTATATATACAGACACCTACATGTGCACACTCACTATATATACAGACATCTACATATGCACGCTCACTATATATACAGACACCTACACGGGCACGCTCACTATATATACAGACACCTACACGTGCACGCTCACTATATATACAGACACCTACACGTGCACGCTCACTATATATACAGACACCTACACGGGCACGCTCACTATATATAGACACCTACACGTGCACGCTCACTATATATACAGACACCTACATGTGCACGCTCACTATATATACAGACACCTACATGTGCACACTCACTATATATACAGACATCTACATATGCACGCTCACTATATATACAGACACCTACACGGGCACGCTCACTATATATACAGACACCTACATGTGCACACTCACTATATATACAGACATCTACATATGCACGCTCACTATATATACAGACACCTACATGTGCACACTCACTATATATACAGACACCTACACGTGCACGCTCACTATATATACAGACACCTACACGTGCACGCTCACTATATATAGACACCTACTCGTGCACGCTCACTATATATACAGACACCTACACGTGCACGCTCACTATATATACAGACACCTACATGTGCACACTCACTATATATACAGACATCTACATATGCACGCTCACTATATATACAGACACCTACACGGACACGCTCACTATATATACAGACAGCTACATGTGCACACTCACTATATATACAGACACCTACACGTGCACGCTCACTATATATAGACACCTACACGTGCACGCTCACTATATATACAGACACCTACACGTGCACGCTCACTATATATACAGACACCTACACGTGCACGCTCACTATATATACAGACACCTACACGTGCACGCTCACTATATATACAGACACCTACACGTGCACGCTCACAATATATAGAGACCTACACGTGCACGCTCACTATATATAGACACCTACACGTGCACGCTCACTATATATAGACACCTACACTTGCACGCTCACTATGTATACAGACACCTACATGTGCACGCTCACTATATATACAGACACCTACACTTGCACGCTCACTATGTATACAGACACCTACATGTGCACGCTCACTATATATACAGACACCTACATGTGCACACTCACTATATATACAGACACCTACACGTGCACGCTCACTATATATACAGACACCTACACGTGCACGCTCACTATATATACAGACACCTACACGTGCACGCTCACTATATATACAGACACCTACACGTGCACGCTCACTATATATACAGACACCTACATGTGCACACTCACTATATATACAGACACCTACACGTGCACGCTCACTATATATACAGACACCTACACGTGCACGCTCACTATATATACAGACACCTACACGTGCACGCTCACTATATATACAGACACCTACACGTGCACGCTCACAATATATACAGACACCTAAGCGTACACGCTCACTATGTATACAGACACCTACACATGCACGCTCACAATATATATAGACACCTAAACGTGCACGCTCGCTATGTATACGGACACCTACACGTGCACACTCACTATGTATACAGACATCTACATATGTACGCTCACTATATACAGTACAGACCAAAAGTTTGGACACACCTTCTCATTTAAAGATTTTTCTGTATTTTCATGACTATGAAAATTGTACATTCACACTGAAGGCATCAAAACTATGAATTAACACATGTGGAATTATATACTTAACAAAAAAGAGTGAAACAACTGAAAATATGTCTTATATTCTAGGTTCTTCAAAGTAGCCACCTTTTGCTTTGATGACTGCTTTGCACACTCTTGGCATTCTGTTGATGAGCTTCAAGAGGTAGTCACCGGAAATGGTCTTCCAACAATCTTGAAGGAGTTCCCAGAGATGCTTAGCACTTGTTGGCCCTTTTTCCTTCACTCTCCGGTCCAGCTCACCCCAAACCATCTCGATTGGGTTCAGGTCTGGTGACTGTGGAGGCCAGGTCATCTGGTGTAGCACCCCATCACTCTCCTTCTTGGTCAAATAGCCCTTACACAGCCTGGAGGTGTGTTTGGGGTCACTGTCCTGTTGAAAAAGAAATGATGGTCCAACTAAACGCAAACCGGATGGAATAGCATGCCGCTGCAAGATGCTGTGGTAGCCATGCTGGTTCAGTATGCCTTCAATTTTGAATAAATCCCCAACAGTGTCACCAGCAAAGCACCCCCACACCATCACACCTCCTCCTCCATGCTTCACGGTGGGAACCAGGCATGTAGAGTCCATCCGTTCACCTTTTCTGCGTCGTACAAAGACACGGTGGTTGGAACCAAAGATCTCAAATTTGGACTCATCAGACCAAAGCACAGATTTCCACTGGTCTAATGTCCATTCCTTGTGCTCTTTAGCCCAAACAAGTCTCTTCTGCTTGTTGCCTGTCCTTAGCAGTGGTTTCCTAGCAGCTATTTTACCATGAAGGCCTGCTGCACAAAGTCTCCTCTTAACAGTTGTTGAAGAGATGTGTCTGCTGCTAGAACTCTGTGTGGCATTGACCTGGTCTCTAATCTGAGCTGCTGTTAACCTGCGATTTCTGAGGCTGGTGACTTGGATAAACTTATCCTCAGAAGCAGAGGTGAATCTTGGTATTCCTTTCCTGGGGCGGTCCTCATGTGAGCCAGTTTCTTTGTAGCGCTTGATGGTTTTTGCAACTGCACTTGGTGACACTTTCAAAGTTTTCCCAATTTTTTGCACTGACTGACCTTCATTTCTTAAAGTAATGATGGCCACTCATTTTTCTTTACTTAGCTGCTTTTTTCTTGCCATAATACAAATTCTAACAGTCTATTCAGTAGGACTATCAGCTGTGTATCCACCAGACTTCTGCAGAACACAACTGATGGTCCCAACCCCATTTATAAAGCAAGAAATCCCACTTATTAAACCTGACAGGGCACACCTGTGAAGTGAAAACCATTTCCGGTGACTACCTCTTGAAGCTCATCAAGAGAATGCCAAGAGTGTGCAAAGCAGTCATCAAAGCAAAAGGTGGCTACTTTGAAGAACCTAGAATATAAGACATATTTTCAGTTGTTTCACACTTTTTTGTTAAGTATATAATTCCACATGTGTTAATTCATAGTTTTGATGCCTTCAGTGTGAATGTACAATTTTCATAGTCATGAAAATACAGAAAAATCTTTAAATGAGAAGGTGTGTCCAAACTTTTGGTCTGTACTGTATACAGACACCTACATGTGCACACTCACTATATATACAGACACCTACACGCTCACTATATATACAGACACCTACACGTGCACGCTCACTATATATACAGACACCTACACGTGCACGCTCACTATATATACAGACACCTACATGTGCACGCTCACTATATATACAGACACCTACACGTGCACACTCACTATATATACAGACACCTACACGTGCACGCTCACTATATATACAGACACCTACACGTGCACGCTCACTATATATACAGACACCTACACGTGCAAGCTCACTATATATACAGACACCTACACGTGCACGCTCACAATATATACAGACACCTAAGCGTACACGCTCACTATGTATACAGACACCTACACATGCACGCTCAGTATATATACAGACACCTACACGTGCACGCTCACAATATATATAGACACCTAAACGTGCACGCTCGCTATGTATACGGACACCTACACGTGCACACTCACTATGTATACAGACATCTACACGTGCACGCTCACTATGTATACAGACATCTACACGTGCACGCTCACTATGTATACAGTCATCTACACGTGCACGCTCACTATATATACAGTCATCTACACGTTCACGCTCACTATATATACAGACACCTACACGTGCACGCTCACTATATATAGACACCTACACGTGCACGCTCACTATATATACAGAGACCTACACGGGCACGCTCACTATATATACAGACACCTACACGTGCACGCTCACTATATATACAGACACCTACACGTGCACGCTCACTATATATACAGACACCTACACGTGCACGCTCACTATATATACAGACACCTACACGTGCACGCTCACTATATATACAGACACCTACACGTGCACGCTCACTATATATACAGACACCTACACGTGCACGCTCACTATATATAGACACCTACACGTGCACGCTCACTATATATACAGACATCTACACGTGCACGCTCACTATATATAGACACCTACACGTGCACGCTCACTATATATACAGACACCTACACGTGCACGCTCACAATATATATAGACACCTAAACGTGCACGCTCACTATGTATACGGACACCTACACGTGCACACTCACTATGTATACAGACATCTACACGTGCACGCTCAGTATATATACAGACATCTACACGTGCACGCTCACTATGTATACAGTCATCTACACGTGCACGCTCACTATATATACAGACATCTACACGTGCACGCTCACTATGTATACAGTCATCTACACGTGCACGCTCACTATATATACAGGCACCTACACGTGCACAATCACTATATATACAGACACCTACACGTGCACGCTCACTATATATAGACACCTACACTTGCACGCTCACTATATATACAGCGACCTACACGGGCACGCTCACTATATATACAGACACCTACACGTGCACGCTCACTATATATACAGACACCTACACGTGCACGCTCACTATATATACAGACACCTACACGTGCACGCTCACTATATATAGACACCTACACGTGCACGCTCACTATATATACAGACATCTACACGTGCACGCTCACTATATATAGACACCTACACGTGCACGCTCACTATATATACAGAGACCTACACGGGCACGCTCACTATATATACAGACATCTACACGTGCACACTCACTATATATACAGAGACCTACACGTGCACGCTCACTATATATACAGAGGCCTACACATGCGCGCTCACTATATATACAGACACCTACACGTGCACGCTCACTATATATACAGACACCTACACGTGCATGCTCACTATATATACAGACACCTACACGTGCACGCTCACTATATATACAGACATCTACACGTGCAAGCTCACTATATATACAGACACCTACACGTGCACGCTCACCATATATACAGACACCTACACGTGCACGCTCACTATGTATACAGACATCTACACGTGCACGCTCACTATGTATACGGACACCTACACGTGCACGCTCACTATGTATACAGACATCTACACGTGCACGCTCACTATGTATACAGTCATCTACACGTGCACGCTCACTATATATACAGGCACCTACACGTGCACGCTCACTATATATATGTAAACATATGTAATATGTACTGGTATATATAGGCACATAGCTGTGCACGCTCACTACAGATACAGATGCATACATATGCCCACTCACTATATACACACACACACCTTTAGATATATGTATATATGTGTATATTTGTGTATATATATATATATATATATATGGACATAATTTTATATACACACACATATGTGCACTAGCTATATAGGAAGATGCAAATACAGATGGACTACATCTACAGACACCTGTGCACGCTCCTTACATATACAGTAAATATATGCACACTCACTATATGCATACTCACTATATGCACACTCACTATATGCACACTCACTATATGCACACTCACTATATGCGTACGTACATATACATGCTCAGCATACAGACACGCGGCTGCATTAGGCTTGTGCGCTTTGCACACACTCTAACACCACACTCACTTGTTGGACATGAACATCCACACACAGATAATAGCAGTGCATTACACCGGTGATGCTGGAGAGATTTGGAGTTTCCTTTATTGATGATGTATATGGCCCCTAATTGATGATAATCCGCTTTCTGTGACACATTATTGAGGCCGTGTCACCTGCACAGTATAAGTATATTGCATCTATCATACGTTCTTTCTATATCTAACCCAATGATATTCCCATAAAGATCCATCTCTCTGGACTTATAGAGATGTCATTTATGCCGTCGTCCTGTGTGATGGAGTCGAGTCCCTGAGATTGTCACTGGTCACACACGATCGTGTCCTATGGCTACTGCCCATCCACTGAGCCACGAGCCTATAGGAAGCCGCTGCTGCTCCAGCTTTGAACCTTTTGGGGTGTACACCCATGTCAACCATGGGATACTGGCACAGTGTGGAGTGTCTTAAAGGATATGTCCCAACCTATAGGTCTTATTAGGGAATGTGGAGTTAATGAGGGGACCCCCCTCTTCCATCAATCCTTTTATATTTTTCTGTCTCTGGGTATCATTGATGATGATTAGACATTACTTAGATCTTTTGATTTTCTCTGCTGCCCCTAGTGGTTCTTTTGGCTTTTACAGCTTCTTTTGGATCAACTTTGTGCAAGAATAGGTTCAACTTGCAACATTGTACTTGGTTATATCAAGGCTCCCGTTTCTCATCATCTAGGGCAGACCTGCACAAAATACGGCCCACGGTTTGTTGTGGCCCGCAGAGCTCACCAGGAGACGGCCTGCTCCCTTCTTCCTATATTCAAATGTATTCACGTCTCTCAGACGCAAATACATTTGAACACTTGGGTGCAATGACTTGGGCGCCTCGATGTGCAGCAGCATGAAGAGGTCAGCACACTTTGATCACATCACACTGCTACTGGTACCTCAGTACAGAGGCAATGGAGACGTGCAGGCAATAGCAAACGCTCCATGAAGGAACTCTGTGTAAGTCAGCGTATGTTCACACTTATTTTTTTAAGGACAAACTGAGTAGAATCTTTACAAATCCTCCTCAAATACTCAAAACTTGGTTCTGATGATGTATTAATGTACTGATGGTGGTTCTGATGTATTAATGTAGTGATGTTGGTTCCGGTGATGTATTAATGTACTGATGGTAGTTCTGGTGATGTATTAATGTACTGATGTTGGTTCTGGTGATGTATTAATGTACTGATTGTAACATACCTGGCGGTGTCATTGCATAGTGGTCCATCTCCCACTGTGCAAGAGCGCGCACTTGATTTCTAGTCCAGACTGCCACTCTGGCTTCTTTCCATTCTGTCTGCTTTGCTCTGCTTTGGCTGCTTAGGGCGACGCCCGCCGAACTTCCTGTTTCTTGTAGCTGCTGCAGACACACCCCTAATGCGTCCTCAGCCTATTGCTGTCTGTCACCTGGTATTTAAACCAGCTCCTCCTTGGAATCCATGCCTGAGCATCTTGTTCTGTCAGTTGGCTTCTTGTCACTGATGTGCCAGGTCCTGTCTATGTTTTCCTGCCTGGCGGTATCTGTTCCCGTGTCAGAACTGTGTCCTGTCTGTGTACTCTAGCCCGCTGTCTTTCTGCCTTTCCTGGAGGCTGTATTTCCAGGCCCGTGTGAACACGCTCTTAGCCTGTTCGTCCCGCCCTCTGGGGGCCGCATACCCAGACTCGTTCCTGTATTTGTTTCAGTACAGTTCCTGTCTGAACTGTCTCCTACCTGCTTCCCGTTTCTCTCTATGTCCGTACCTTCCCTTTCTCCTGCATTGTCTGAACCAGCACTTGGCTTTACCTTGGCTCGTTCCTGTATTTGTTGCAGTAACAGTTCCTGTCTGAACTGTCTCCAAACCCGTCTCCTGTTTTTCTCTATGTTCGTACCTTTCCTTTTTCTGCTGAGTCTGAACCTGCTCCTAACTCCTACTCGTTGTCGCTGTACTTCCGTTTGTGAGTTTAGTGTCCATTGCTAGTATCTTGTGTGTATTGGTCCTGCCTTCCACTTCCTGTCTGTTCCGTGTGATCTGAGCCCCTGTCCCCTCTGCTCTGCCTTGCTCACCGCTCCGGCGGTACTAGCTTGCTCTGCCTTGCTCACCGCTCCGGC
The DNA here is from genome assembly GCF_046119375.1 of Phyllobates terribilis. Taxonomy (NCBI): domain Eukaryota; kingdom Metazoa; phylum Chordata; class Amphibia; order Anura; family Dendrobatidae; genus Phyllobates; species Phyllobates terribilis. The sequence goes on from NW_027362764.1 coordinate 754,617,080, forward strand.
GGTTCTAGCCTGCTCTGCCTTGCTCACCGCTCCGGCGGTTCTAGCCTGCTCTGCCTTGCTCACTGCTTCAGCGGTTCTAGCCTGCTCTGCCTTGCTCACCGCTCCGGCGGTTCTTGCCTGCTATGCCTTGCTCACGGCTCCGGCGGTTCTTGCCTGCTGTGCCTTGCTCACCGCTCCGGCGGTTCTAGCCTGCTCTGCCTTGCTCACCGCTCTGGCGGTTCTAGCCTGCTCTGCCTTGCTCACTGCTCCGGCGGTTCTAGCCTGCTCTGCCTTGCTCACCGCTCCGGCGGTTCTAGCCTGCTCTGCCTTGCTCACCTCTCCGGCGGTTCTAGCCTGCTCTGCCTTGCTCACCGCTCCGGCGGTTCTAGCCTGCTCTGCCTTGCTCACCGCTCCAGCGGTTCTAGCCTGCTCTGCCTTGCTCACCGCCCTGGCGGTTCTAGCCTGCTCTGCCTTGCTCACCGCTCCTGCGGTTTCCACTCTGCTCTGCCTTGCTCTCTGCTCTTGCGGTTTCCGCTCTGCTCTGCCTCGCTCACTGCTCCTGCGGTTTCCGCTCTGCTCTGCCTTGCTCACCGCTTCTGCGGTTTCCGCTCTGCTCTGCCTTGCTCACCGCTCCTGCGGTTTCCGCTCTGCTTTGCTCACTGCTCCGGCAGTCTCGCTCTGCTCTGACCCTTTGCTCACTGCTTCGGCAGTCTCGCTCTGCTCTGACCCTTTGCTCACTGCTCCGGCAGTCTTGTCCTGCTCCACTCTTGCTCTCCGCTCCAGGCGGCCTCGTCCTGCTCTACTCTCGCTCACCGCTCCAGGTGGTCTCGTCCTGCTCTACTCTCGCTCACCGCTCCAGGTGGTCTCGTCTTGCTCTGCTCTTGCTCGCCGCTCTGGGCGGCCTCACTCTGCTGTGTTTGTGCACTGCATCTGCGGTTTTGTTCCTGAGTCCCAGTCTGTACTGTGTCCTATCCACTTCTGCGGTTCTAGCCTGCTCTGCCTTGCTCACCGCTCCGGCGGTTCTAGCCTGCTCTGCCTTGCTCACCGCTCCGGCGGTTCTTGCCTGCTGTGCCTTGCTCACGGCTCCGGCGGTTCTTGCCTGCTGTGCCTTGCTCACCGCTCCGGCGGTTCTAGCCTGCTCTGCCTTGCTCACCGCTCCGGCGGTTCTAGCCTGCTCTGCCTTGCTCACCGCTCCGGCGGTTCTAGCCTGCTCTGCCTTGCTCACCGCTCCGGCGGTTCTAGCCTGCTCTGCCTTGCTCACCTCTCCGGCGGTTCTAGCCTGCTCTGCCTTGCTCACCGCTCCGGCGGTTCTAGCCTGCTCTGCCTTGCTCACCGCTCCAGCGGTTCTAGCCTGCTCTGCCTTGCTCACCGCCCCGGCGGTTCTAGCCTGCTCTGCCTTGCTCACCGCTCCTGCGGTTTCCATTCTGCTCTGCCTTGCTCTCCGCTCTTGCAGTTTCCGCTCTGCTCTGCCTCGCTCACTGCTCCTGCGGTTTCCGCTCTGCTCTGCCTTGCTCACCGCTTCTGCGGTTTCCGCTCTGCTCTGCCTTGCTCACCGCTCCTGCGGTTTCCGCTCTGCTTTGCTCACTGCTCCGGCAGTCTCGCTCTGCTCTGACCCTTTGCTCACTGCTCTGGCAGTCTCGCTCTGCTCTGACCCTTTGCTCACTGCTCCGGCAGTCTCGTCCTGTTCCACTCTTGCTCTCCGCTCCAGGCGGCCTCGTCCTGCTCTACTCTCGCTCACCGCTCCAGGTGGTCTCGTCCTGCTCTACTCTCGCTCACCGCTCCAGGTGGTCTCGTCTTGCTCTGCTCTTGCTCGCCGCTCTGGGCGGCCTCACTCTGCTGTGTTTGTGCACTGCATCTGCGGTTTTGTTCCTGAGTTCCAGTCTGTACTGGGTCCTATCCACTCTGTGCTCCAACCTGCCAGTACCTCCTTGCCTGCATACCAGTCTTGCTTACCAGCATCCTCCTGCCTGCATACCGGCCGTACCTGCCAGCGTCCACCCGTCTGCATACCAGCCGTGTCTGCCTATACCCAACAGTCGGTATGTCAGCCTAACCTGCCTGTTACTGTATTCCCCGGTGTGGGTCAACAGCCGTGTCCGGGGTCTGACCTGGAGTAGCACCTGGTCCCTCTGCTCGGTCCCTGCTTGGTGCACTGGCGTCGTATGCCGTCATGCGACCTTGGTCGGATCGGGTGGATACTTAGTTACGCCCCTCCAGGCATTCACTCTCCGGTACGGTCCAGTGGAATCACTACATATACACGCCAGTCAGTCCGGGCTTGTGCATTACACTGATGTTGGTTCTGGTGATGTATTAATGTACTGATGGTGGTTCTGGTGATGTTTTAATGTACTGATGGTGGTTCTGGTGATGTATTAATGTACTGATGGTGGTTCTGGTGATGTATTGATGTACTGATGGTGGTTCTGGTGATGTATTTGTGTACTCATGGTGGTTCTGGTGACGTATTTATGTAAGTACCCCTTTCAATTTTTACAGCCCTTGGGATTGGTTCAGTATGGCAATGTAGCCCTTGGACCAAAAAATGTTGTGCATCCCTGAGCTAGTCTCATGGTGTACCTGATCAACACAAAGGGATTGTTCGTATTGGGCAATAACCGCATACCAATTCCTAAATTTGCAATGGAGCTGATATTGTATGGGACACCCTTTTTCTTAGTGGCCCTGGCACTGTTTGGCAAAGGCAAGCTTGCCCCCAACTATGAAATATTAGGACCTGCAAGGACTTGGTGTAACTCCTGAATGTGGCTACCTATCACCTACATTTCTTCTATGGATGCTTCAAGAGATCAGCTCCACATTCAGAAAGTTTTCTAATAAAGGCACAAAAAAACCTCATGTTGAATTTCTTTTCTTGCTCTGCCTTGGTCACAATTATGTGTAAGTGGCCTCTTTATTAACGGAAAGCCAATCATTTCTGTGCTACCAGAATGAGACGAGTGTACCTTTCTGTTACTAGATCTTCGATGAAATCGCTCCCTGCAGACAGGAATCAGAACGACTAATATCTCAACTGTAGAGGTGCGGATTCATCTCTGTAGTTCTGTACAATCATTTTATGAAAAAGCAATGGGACCCGAACAACTGTGCGGCGTCGAAGCGAAACTGGGGGCTTGGTGGGAAGGAGTTTGCGGGATGTCTGCGCCCTTTCCGTAGTAAAACTGTAATGTTTACATAGATATATTCGCTACAGAAGACATACAAAAAAACTAAAACCTCACAAAATATCCAAAACTCTTCTAATCTCCGCAATAAAAAAAATAAATAAATAAAATGTAATTAAAAAAATGAATAAAGAGGCATAAAAATGAAGGTAAAGTGTCTATAGACATATCGAAGATATATGTGAACTGGGCAGTCACTGCGGAAGCTGGCACCACTGATCTTAATGGTTTGGGCACATGGACCTTCCCTAATTTTTGGATTGAGAAGTGCTATTTCGATACTATATAGTGCATAAAAGAGGCACGGAAACATAAAGTATATTAGAGAGTTCTAAAATGCTTTATACAGTAAGGATATGTTCACATGCTGCGTCTTTGCTTTTTTTCTGCATTAAAATTGCACGTCTTGGCAGGAAAAAAGCTGCTTACTACACTGTGTTCCAAATTATTATGCAAATAATATTTTCTCAGATTTTCCCAAATTACCTATATGAATTGCAGTCATTGTAATTTTCCAGTCAAATAACTATTAGAGTACAATTGAAAGGTTTTTGTACAAACTGCCTATGATAACAGAATATTTTTTTAAAAATAAAACACTCAAACTGCACTCAAAATGCATGTTCCAAATTATTATGCCCAGCAGAGTTTTCAACCTTTTCATTTTAATAAAGAACAAAAAAATGGTCATTTTTGAAATTATAAGCATTAGCAAGTTATTACAAACTGAAATCAAACCGTTTTCAGCTCAAAACTTTATTCTAGGTGATGTTACATTTGCACATAGGACCGCTTGTTCGAAAGGAGCTTCTGAACTCTCTCGTCCATTGAATTTGTCAGGTTTTGGATGGTTTCTGCTTCAATTGTTTTGCATGAGGACAGAATACCCTCCCAGAGCTGTTGCTTAGATGTGAACTGCCTCCCGCCATCATAAACACTCCTTTTGATGATGCTCCAGAGGTTCTGAATGGGGTTGAGATCAGGGGAGCATGGGGGCCGCACCATAAGTTTGTCCCCTTTTATGCCCATAGCAGCCAGAGATGCAGATGTGTTATGTGCAGCATGAGATGGTGCATTATCATGCAGAAAAATGATCTTGCTGCGAAATACACGGTTCTTCATCTTGAACCATGGCAGGAAGTGCTGTTTGAGAAACTCAGCATACATTATGGAGTTCATCTTTACCCCTTCAGGGATCCTAAAGGGGCCGACAATCTCTCTCCCCATGATTCCAGCCCAAAACATTACTCCACCTCCTCCTTGTTGGCGCCGTAGCCGTGTTTGCTTGGGGTGTCCATCAACCAGCCATCCTCCACTCCATCCATCTGGACCATCGAGCGTTGCACGGCACTCATCGGTGAACAAAACAGTTTTGAAGTCAGTCTTCATGTATTGTTTGGCCCACTGGAGCCGTTTCTGCTGGTGTACAGTGGATAGAGGAGGTCGACAGGATGGCTTACGCACAGCTGCAAACCTCTGAAGGACCCTGCATCTTGTTGCTCGGGGGACGTTGGAGGCACCAGCAGCTTCAAAAACTTGTCTGCTGCTATGACAATGCTTTTTTGCCGCTGCTCTTTTAACCTGACGTAATTGCCTGTAGGAAAGAGTCCTCAATTTTCCCTTATCAGCACGCACACGTGTGTACTGTGAATCAGCTACATACTTCTTGATTGTGCGATGATCAGGATGAAGTGTCTTGGCAATGTTGATTGTAGCCATGCCTTGACCTAAGCACTCCACAATTTGTTGCTTCTCAGCAGCCGACACATCCTTTTTCTTTCCCATTTTGGCAGAAAATGTAGGCTGCTTAATAATGTGAGACAGCCTTCTTAAGTAGTCTTGCCTTTCATTGGACACACCTGCCAAACTAATTAGCACAGGTGTCTGCAATTGCTTACAGTGATATAAAGAGCCCTGACACACATCACCATCAATGAGTTTAACTGACAAACAAACAAATTCTTCCCTTATCACTCCTAAACACTTTTTGCATAATAATTTGGAACACAGTGTATACATGCGTTATTGATGCAATTTTACTTGCTTTTTTATTTTTTCATTTGTTTGGGTGAAAAATGGAAAAAGAATTGACATGCTGTAGTTTACAAAAATGCATTGCAGCCCCCCACCCCCCCAAAAAAAAGACAAGAAAAAAAATGCACCGTGTGAATGAAACTTTTAGAAATTTTGTTCATTTTTATGATTGAATAAACGCTGCAAAAATGCAATGTGTGAACATACCCTAACTCTTCTAAGCCCCCAAAAAATTCCTTGGCTGATATCCTTTAGACTAATGAGGTCACTTGCCATATCTGAGTATTGTTTACCTGGTGTAAATGCCGCTGTTCTCCTGAATCCGGAGATGTTTTTCTTTTTTTCCTGCTCCTCTCCATTCCCGAGATACAACCCTCTTTTGCTTGATTATAAATCTAGTCATTTAGCCAACAGGGTGTAGTTCTCAAGATTTTGTCCACAGACCACGCCCACTTGTCCTAAAAGACTAGATTTATATGCTGGAAAGAAGAGGCCATATCTCAGGAACAGAGAGGCACAGAAACAAAAGAAAAACATCGTCGGATTCAGGAGAACAGCGGCATTTACGCCAGGAAAAAAAAATTACATATTTATGGAAGTTGACAGGTCACTTTTAAAACCTCATGTTCTATAAACCATTATAGGCATATTTGATATTTTATACAGTAAATTGCGGCAAAGAGTCACCGCTTTAGTCATGTTTTTTTTGGCAGTGATATATGTACCTTTTTAAGATGAGCAAAGTAACAATGTAGCAGTACGTATGTTTTCTATAATGTTTACATAGCAGCTTTGCTTCGTACAAAAGAACAATGCAATAAAAATACACAAAAAGGCAAATACAGGAAACCAAACAGGCAGTGACACCAGAGGTCATGAAACCATGGACCTGCCCTTCCCCTCACAGCTGGTGTCACCTGTTCTGCACCCTCACCCCACCCTTGTTGTGACACTCAGCACACCTTAGGACGATGCCTAGACCATCTATACATATCTAGTGAATTTCTAGGTACATCCTTTATTTTTGTGCGTCGATATAAAGTAATCGATACAGACTTAGCTGAATGCCTAAATGAAGCCTACATAAACAATGTACAAAGCGATTCCCTTTTTCATGCAATAAGGTTAGGAAACTGTGTTCCTTTCCTTAAACTTTTACAGTGTCCTTTAGTTCACATTTTCCCTTGCAAAGCCACCCTCTTACATTCAGTGTCTTAGTCATAAAATAGTCTGCCTCAATGACTTATCACTGTGTACATTCTCCTTTGTTGACTGTATTAAAAGGTTCATGTAGATCCTAAACTGGAAGATCTACATAGATCCTCAGCTGCAAAGTCCATGTGGACCCTGAGCGGAAAGGTCCTAGTAGATCCTTAACTGGAAGATCTACTTATACCCTTAGCTGGAATATCCATGAATATCCATATAGAGCCTTTGTTTGGAAGGTCCATGTCGACTCTTATCTGGAAGGTCCATGTAGATCCTCATCTGGAATACCTACATATACCTTTAGCTGGAATATCCACTTAGAACCTTTGATTGGAAAGTTCATGTTGACTCTTAGCTGGATGGTAGATCCTCATCTGGAAGACCACCATAGACTTTTGATTGCAAGATCCAGGTATACTCATAACTAGGATGTCTATGTATATTTGCAACTGAAAAACTGATGTAGACCTTCGGCAGGACAGACCATGTTGATACTTGGCAGGAAGGTCCATGTCAACTCTTAGTTGGAACGTCTATGTAGACCCTCAACAGGAAGATTGTTGTAGAACCTCAGTTGCATGTTCAACCAAGAAATTTAGCTGGGAGATCCATATAGACCCTTAGTTGATAGAACCAACCACGTAAACCCTCAACTCAAAGATTTCCTGGACACTAAGCTAAAAGTTCCATGTAGATCTTCCATGTAAACTGAAACATCTTAATGGAGAAACTATTGAATCTCCTTTAAAATGAGCAATTAATATGTCCTCTTGAAGAAACATGAAGCCAAAATGAGCAAATCAGTTGACTCTTATCTATGTGGCTAGGTTTTCTTTTCAAAGAACTTTGAGTCACTTTGTTTTCCATCACTTTTCTATTGGAGAACGCTCTATTCAACTAATCTTATTATTATGAACATGTGCTTGTATTAAATGGTCATTTTTTGCTGATATTTTGTATTAGTGGAAGCTCTTTTTGATGACTTAACAATGTTCTTTCACCTTTTATTGGGTTTATGAGAAGGTCAAGGTAGATCTTCAGATGTTGAGTACTGTAAATATTTTTTTAGAACATCACCAAAATTTGCCTCCTTGGTCCTTTCGAAGAAGAGACCGACTTGATATGCATAACATAGGGGAACAGAAAAATCTGGTCTAGATGAGGGGTGGTCTTCTTACAAATGTCTTTTTGAGTGGTTTTACTGTATGTAGAATATATGGGAAATGGAAATCTGTTGCAGAAACATCTGGTGTAGGATCAGAAGTGGGTCTGAAGCTTTTTACAAGGAAGTCATTCAGTACTTTTGTCATGGTCTTACAAGGTCAAGTGAGCGGAGATTACTCTATTTGACACCATACTCTTCCTCCCTTAGGGACTATATAAAACAGTATTATGGCAGACAGACGGTATTCATGATGGCTTGGGATGAAAATACTTGCTATGCTCTAAACACATCAGCAAAGTTGAGATCTGACTGGAGTTGGTCATGGTCCATCCCAAAGTGCCTCCATTTTTCCATGATAAGCGAAGTTTTGGAAGGTAAATAATTCTGAAACAGTCATGCACATATATAATGGAATTGCATAGAAAGCAATAATAAAGTAATCGTAAGGTGTCTCGATGCTTTGAACCCTCCCCCCACATGTTCTTGAAGGAAAGAGACACTCTTGCAACCGATCCATAGTCTTATGGTCATTGGATCCAGAGGGATAGTCCCCTTTGTCATGCAAAAACACCTCCTTTGGATGAGGGTCTATAAAGTATTTTCTTTGCCATGGCTAAACGCAAAGTGGTTTCACCTTTTAATCAAACTCTTCATTTGCTAAATTGCATCTACAGTAATTCCCTAATTAAAATCTATTTTTGGAGTTGCTTTACGTACAGAATAGATCAAGTGATGAAATGGGACAGAGAAAACCTTATGGCCGATAGCATGGGGCATAGAGAAGATGTAGTGGAAAAGGCTATGTGCATATTGGCTGGGTAATCCAGTAAGGTTAGGTCACATGCGGATGATTTGGCCATGAATTCGGCCAGGGTTGTCAACTGTCCAGAAATTCCAGGACAGTCCGTAAAAATAGGGACATTTTTGGCACCTGCCTGTAACAAAAAAAAATTTCAGGTGTCCTTGATTTTTTTTTTTTAAGCTGGAATAATCTCTCCAGAAAAAAAATAAAAAGTCGACAACCCTGGAATCTGCTTCAAAATCAGTATGAAATCCAACCATAATCTGCATCCTACTCGTGTGGTTTTTGCAACCTTAATCGCCTGCATCAGGACATTTTCGGTCAGATTTGTGGCACCTCCATGGAAATAAATAACGCGCTACTCATTGACTCTGCATTCACATTTGAGCCGCTGTCACCCGTATTGCGTAATGTCTGTTGACTGTGTCCCTCCTACTGCAAGCTTTGCTAATTTCCCGTAGCCTGGATAGACATTAGTATAATTATATATGCACTCTGTCCCTCCTAAGCCATCAGCAATAATAACCTTATTACAAAACAAGCAGGGAGAGGATTTCAGAAAGTCATTAGTACGTACCTTTGTTTGGGTCATGCGGGTTAGGTTCCCACAGTGCCGGATTCGTCATTAACCTGCCATTGTGGTAATCGGGAAGTTTTCTTCTTATGCAGAATAGATTATGTAATGCGAGTCAAGAAGTTCAAAGAGAGTGACTCTTCTGGCTCATAAATGATGACAACATAGACTCCTGTTTTTATACTTGTAGCAGAAGCGTTCCTCTGATGTCTCAAGAGTTGGCCTCTCGTCGGGGACCTATGGAAGGGCTGTTGGTGGTTGGGGTGAGCAATGTCATAACTTGGTTTTTCTACACTTGGGGCAAGAAGTAAAGGGGTTGTCCAGTGAAAAAAAAAAGATCTCCTATCCATGGGATTGGTGATAACCTACTGATTGGTGGGGGTCCCACCTCTGAGCCTTTTTATCTTCAGTAAAAAATGGATTCTATATGGGGCTGCTGGAAAAAGTTGAGCGCAGTGCTTGGTAGCCCATAGGGAAGGTATGGAATGACTTTTATCATGCGCACTGGTGTAATAGTTTGCGACTCTGCTTCCCAGTACGAATCCCAGTGGTCGGACCTCCACTGATCAACAAGTTGTCACCTATCCTGGAGATAGATAATAACATGTTTTCACCCCACAACCCCGTTAAGTTTGTTGCCCTAGCCCCATAAGTGTAGCTATGGGATGGAGGACTGTGAGCGCTAGCACTCAGGTCCTGGGACTTCTCAGTCATATAAGAATACATCATACTTGCCAACTCTTTTTGTGAAAGGGGAGAATTTTGCAGAAAAGCCAGTAAAGCTCCTTGATCTCCAAGCAATCGCCAGGAAATCACTGATTATTGAAGGTTTCTTATGCCCCAGTGTCCAAAGAGGTGGAGATCGAGGCGAGGAATGAGTGTGACATCTAAAGGGGTGTGACTATGACCGAAAATGTTTGGTGGACACAATGACTTATATCTCCCGATGGCCAACTGACTAAAATTGTCAATGAAGGAATTTACTAGTGTTGTAATGGTACATGGTAGGTGGAGATAAGGTATTACACATTGGCTTTGGGGCTCATGAGCTTCAAGTTATGTCTCTGTTGAGTCCTGTAATTAAATATGCAGGATCAGCAGTTATACTGGAGCTCTGGCATCTCTGAGGGCCCAAACTCCTCTCTGCCAAATAAGATACCAGTATTAAAAATGGCACATGATAGTTGGAAGAAGGGAGGGGGTAGCTGGTCTTAGCTGGATTTAGCTTTGGGCTTTTTCGTAACCTATAAAGGTGGAGTAGCTTCATGCCCCATCCTACACTGCAGCACCAGCACTGCAATGGCTGCATCAATGGGGGCGGTCATCTCCTTTTTCCTATTGGTGGGGTACTCTTGTGGCGGATACCTCCTCTTCATAGGCACCACTCCTAAATAGATCCAAAATTCTGTGCTAATTAATTTCATTATATACATTCACAGTGATATGAGTTCTGTTTTAAGGGCGCCCGCCTACCCTGTGCCATTTATAATACTGGTTAAACAGAATAGTCTTTAGGCCCCTATGGACACGAGTTTTCAGGTGTAACTACTACCTCCGAACCCCCTATAACTCGTCCTCATTATAGCATATGTATGTATGTGTATATACACTAAGGGAAGGAGAATATCTCAGAATAACCCATTTAATTAACTTTAAAACCCAAACATTGGTTTGTGAATATGCACGAACTCTCGAGAGCTGTGGTTACGTGCTGCTTTTATTTAAGAACAGGATGTGCTGTCGTCTATCTGGCTCTTATCACTGCTTCAAAAACCTTTTCCTTTGCATTTCTACGAATGTTTTCTTAGGTTTCACCTATTTTTAAATTAAGAATCTTCTTTGGGTAAAGTCTCTTCATGTCCCCGTCTTGTAAGGATTATCACCCACAACCTGATATTATGGCCCTAGAATTGGGCAAAGATGAAAACTTCAGCTTGACAAGTTTTTGGTGAGAAGGGCATGACAGGTAGTTTAATTGTCATGTGGTGAAGAGGTGTATTTTGGGTGACCACCCAAAACAGTGCAGAGAATACATCTTTTGGTCTTCGAGGTTAAATCTAGAATATGACCTCCATACCTGCCGTGTTCCATGTGTCTTCCTATGTGACCATTGGGCACCGACATGGTTGCTACCTTTTACAGCTCCTTGAGCTATACCCCTATGTTTTCCTTATTTCTACTTGATCCTATCCAACCAATCATTCATGTATCTTCAAGCGACTGCTAGACTCCTCCGGCAGTGGCCTAACTCCCCTAAAAACAAAGGAGTTGGCCATTAAAATTAGGACTTTCCGATCATTCTCTCTCTCCACATCATATGCTCAATCGACATCTAAGATGTATTGGCACCATTATCCAACTTCTTGACCAAGTCTTTAGGCCACTGTACACATCAGGGTCAGCTGATCTCACCGAAATTGGCGAGGGTCAAACAACTTTCTTCTAATGTGCCTAGGACCCTTAGTCAAGAGTTGGGCTAGTGGTAGGCCTACACTTTCCAAGTTGTCTGCCAAATTCTCTTTCTTTCCAGAACTTATTTCTCGTGATGACCCCAACATAGTCATGCAAATTTGGTTGAACTTGCATATTCTCATTGGGGAGAAGGGAATAAGAAACTGCCGAATACCCCTCTTAGGGACTTATTTGCCGTGAGGACAAAAAGATCAGACATGCTGAAATCCACCATGCGCAATCCTTTTTTTTTTTTACCCAACATCTGTAGTCAGAGCCTTGTTGCGAGATCCCAATCATGTAAGATGGTTGGCCTGTTCCTCCAAAGTCAGCAGGTTTAGCCAATGTTAATCTAATGTCTACTACAGAAATAGACACGTTTCTAAGAAGGACAATGGCTGATCTTGTAGGACACATAGGAACAAAACTTTATTTTTATTGGTTTTGCTTACAATTAAAAAGAAAAGGAATAATCGATAGAAGGATGTTGCTTGAGAGGTCAAGGGTCCTCTGATGGTAGACTTATGCATTGTTGTACTCTTGGCCTTAGTAAATAGAGTCCACAAGCTCAGAATTTCCAAACTTTTAGGTATCATACAGCAGATAACATGGGGTGTCCTAAATTTTCAGTGTCTGTGTCTTATGTCTTCTACCTTAATGTTTATGTTGGTGCTTCGGGCCTCAAATGGAATAAAAAAAGCTGGAAAAACTACAAATTGTCTCCAGTGATGTCAGAGAAAACTTTGAGACAGCACAGCTGAGTTTATTTCCTCGCTTCCAGCAAGGATCCTATCAAAGGTTAGCCGAAATGTAAGGCTTTTTCTGATTGATAGGTTGACGGGTGGTTGGAAAAGGTTAAGCGACAATTTTGCCTTAGGTGTTATAAGGCAAAGTATAGACAAATATTGTCATAAAATACATTATAGTACAATTGTCTTTTGGTTGTCTTCTCGCCTTGGATAGATGTGAAAAAGTTTTCTCTACTTATCGTTTCTCTTATTTTTCTCTATTGTCTCTGAGAAATGCAATTCATTCAGATTCTTGGAAATCTCAAACCTGACAAATCAATTCTGCCATCTCTATTCATGTAGGATATGGCATATTAAGACCTTTTTGTTAGTACACGCCCATGGGATCCAAATGACCTCCCTCAATCCCACCCCTGCGGTTCTTGGCAGGCAGAAAGTCATGCAGTGATATAACTTGAACATTTGGTCCCTTGGTGGTCAGTCTTCTGGTCACCATGAACTTTTCATCAGATTTTTATGCAATTGGTATGATTCATAAGCAAACTTTAATGTCAACGACCAACTTTTGGTCAGCCAGGTGTACCCAGTTCCCGTTGGCCGATTTTACCATTACCAGCGATAACAAGAGTCAAGGGAGTGTTGCGGACTCTTAGTTTGAGGAACACAGTCACATGGCCGCTAGGGGACAAGTCCTTAATACTTTGGACTGTCCCAAAGAACAAGGGTTTGTGCCACGTTTTGCCCCGTGTTCTACATTTAGGCTCTAAAAGTTGTTGACGAACCAATACCCTTATTATTGACCATAGTAAAAAAAAATGTAGCTCAATTTTGCAACTTTTTTACAATTTGTTGAAATTCTCCCCAATATTTAAGCAGTTTAGAAGATTCATATTTTTCTAATACAGAATATGAATGACTATAAAAGAAGAGATTATTGGCCCAGTTCATGTTCTGCCATTAGATTTCGAGATTACTTTTCCATTACCGCCCAGACCAGACGTTATTATCACCTTTATATTACACCTAGGAAAATTAAGGGGAAAGAATTATCACAATCTCGGGTTAGCTTTGCGCACCATCTCCTGTGATGGATCCCACTAGTTGTTAACACCCAGCTTATCGACACCTGATGACTGTGGTAGGGCTATGGGGAGGTGGGTGCAGGGTTAAGAGTAGACAGGGCCCCGGGCAATTTAGAAGGCATGATCCCCCCTCTCAGGTACCCAATGTATCACGTGACATGGCACATGATTACCTTTGTTAAATCATGTGATAGGTCATGTGAGTAACACACAGATGCTCTGGTGCACATGTGTAGATGGAAAAAGATAGAGGTAGCTGTCAGCAAATGTTACCCTTATGTACAGCATAGGGCTATATAAAATAGGGCAGGGGTGGGAGATTAATTTTCCCAAGGGGCCAAATGAGAGACAGTGACTGTTGTGGAGGCCGAACCAATAGGCTGAAATTAATTCTGCTCAATATTAATATGAACATATTAATTCTAATTATTTTTTTTACATTAATTGTATGACTTAATATTGAGCACAATTAAGTATTCTGACATCCCCCTACATACAGTATGAGCCCCCACATAGCCCCCTACATAAGGTATGAGCCCCCACATAGCCTCCTACATACAGTATGAGCCCCCACATAGCCTCCTGCATACAGTATGAGCCCCTACATAGCCTCCTACATACAGTATGAGCCCACACCTAGCCCCTGCATACAGTACGAGCCCCACATAGCCGCTACATAGTGTGAGCCCCCTCATAGCTCTATATACAGTGTGAACCCCCACATAGCTCCCTATATACAGTATGGGCCCCCATATAGCCTCCTAGATACATCTATATACAGTATGAGTCCCCACAAAGCTTTACTTATATAGTGCTATCATATTTCCCATTGGGGCTCACAATCTAGATTCCCTTTAAGTATCTGTTTGGAGTATGGGAGGAAACCGGAGAACCCGGGGGAAATCCACGCAAAGACGGGGAGAACATACAAACTCCTTGCAGATGTTGCCCTTGGTGGGATTTGAATCCAGGACCTCAGCACCTGAAGGCTGCAGTGCTAACCACTGAGCCACCGTGTGAGCCCTCATATAGCCTCATATATACAGTATGAGCCCCACGCAGAACTCCCTAGATCCAGTATGAACCCCCGCACACAGCTCCCTAGATACAGTATGAGCCCCCCGCAGAGCTCCCTAGATCCAGTATGAACCCCCGCACACAGCTCCCTAGATACAGTATGAGCCCCCCGCAGAGCTCCCTAGATCCAGTATGAACCCCCGCACACAGCTCCCTAGATACATTATGAGCCACCGCATAGCTCCCTAGATACCTTATGAGCCCTCACATAGCCTCCTAGATACAGGATGAGCTCCCACATAGCCTCCTAAATATAGTATGAGCCCTCGCATAGCCTCCTAGATACAGTATGAACCCCCACATAGCCTCGTAGATACAGTATGAGCCCCCTTATAGCCCCCTAGATATAGTATGAGCCCCCTCATAGCCCCCTAGATATAGTATGAGCCCCCTCATAGACCCCTAGATATAGTATGAGCCCTTACATTCCTCTTAAATATAGTATGATCCCCCGCATAGCTCCCTAGATTCAGTATGAGCCCCCGCATAGCCTCCTAGATTCAGTATGAGCCCCCGTATAGCCTCCTAGATACAGTATGAGCCCCCGCATAGCCTGCTATATATAGTATGAGCCTCCACATAGCCTTCTATATACAGTATGAGCCCCCTCATAGCCTCCTAGATTTCAGTATGAGCCCCCTCATGGCCCCCTAGATACAGTATGAGCCCCCTCTTAGCCTCCTAGATATAGTATGAGCCCTGCATAGCCTCCTAGATATAGTATGAACCTCCTAGATATAGTAGGGACAATGCAGAAGGGCTATATGTCCCATGATACAATTTTGCATAAAGGGAACCGTTCATATGATTAATGCAAAATATGTATAGTCCGTTCGCCACATATCTTTTGAGTATTATTTATGGACTGGTTTAAAGAGTTGTTCTCACAATTGATTGTAAGCACTGCTTTGAAGCTTGGAAAATCGCTGGATCCGGTCAGCTTCAGTCTCCTCCCTACACTCTTCCGAGGCTGCAAAAGCAAAGCTGCCTGTGCTTGCAAAATGCGAGGGTGCACAGCTCTGGCAAACTGCCCCAAAATGCCGCTGATCCAAAATGTCAATCATTCAGGAGCGTACTATCCCCCCAGCAAGCTGGAAACCAAGAATCAGGGGACCAGGGCGCTCCTGATTGATCAACATTTTGAACCGGCGACATTATGGGGCTGCTGGCCAGAATGGTGTTGCAAGCAGAGGCCGGGTTTGCTTCTTCAGCATTGGAGGAGTGTATGGGGACTGAAGTTGAATGGATCTAGCGAGTTTCAGAGCAGCGCTTACAAGCTCTATAGGAAGGATGTCTGTAAGCGTTGTGCTTTTTGCCTAGGTGACCGCTCCCCACTGATACACTGCAGGTGACCGGTCACCGAGGCAAAAAGTAGTAAACAATAAAATGTAATAATTCCTCCATTCTCGAGAACGAAAAAGATTTTTAATCTTGTTTAAAAATATTTAAAAAAAAATGAAAAGCGGCAATAAGACGACACCTGAACCGTAATTCCATGCTCATCTATGGTAACTTCAGCGTTAAGAAATTTTTACTTTTTTTTTAAGTATAAAAAAAAAAAAAAAAAGGGCACACGGAACAGCTTGTGGTTAATGTTGCAATAAAAAATTATACTCTGAATGACCTCTCTTCCATCTGGCATGATTACTTCTCACTAATTCCGACACAGAACACGGGCAATTCACTGCCAAGATTGTATAACAGTCACTCATAGATCTTGCTATTCCCAAAAATAGTTCACCCCGTGTACAGACTGAGCAGCCGCTACTGAAGCCCATGTCGTATACGGAGACAGATACCTGACACGCGGAGGGTTTCGTACTATACACAGATATTGCATTTTTTGTCATCCTTTTATTTTTTTTTGGGGGGGGGGGATGGGTAGAGTGTGAGGGACAGGCAAGG
This sequence comes from Phyllobates terribilis, assembly GCF_046119375.1. Classification (NCBI taxonomy): domain Eukaryota; kingdom Metazoa; phylum Chordata; class Amphibia; order Anura; family Dendrobatidae; genus Phyllobates; species Phyllobates terribilis. The sequence continues at coordinate 754,633,292 of NW_027362764.1, forward strand.
ATCGACCTTGTTGGATATTTTGCCCAGATTCAGTACAGATGTTCTTAAAATGAGAGGAACAGCTGGTAGCTAAAGTTTTGATGACCCTTCCTAGAAATAACATGTTCAATTGGATGACTGGCACAATTTATGCTCTTGGCTGGATGTTCCTAAGAACTGAATGACCCCTCACATCAACACAATTGGCAGATGTTGGAAGATTTGCCTTTTTTGTTATTTTTTTTTTTTGTTAAGCACTCGTAACCTCTCAAGGATGCAACTTTTTAGGGTCTCGCATTTGACTCTGGAAAAGTATACGGTAACTATCGGCCCAACCTTAAGGGAAAAACCCCACAACCAACCAGTTCCAAACTCCTTACCTAAACAAACTTATATACCCTCCACACCAGACCCCCACTAACCAACCCAAAAAGCCCTAAACCCTCCTTATTCCCCTAAACTTTCCCACATAAATTGCTTGCTAAATGAACCCCTTATGTACCAGACGGGACCTACAGTAGCATCCTCCTCAGTCATGGAGCCTCCCCTAGGCCCCGCCGGGCACGTATTCCAGGCTGTTAATTATTATTTTTTGCTGAGTTCCAAAAACCATAACTGTTAAATTTTTCCATCAAGACAAGTTATATTTTTAAGTGGCGAATTGGTAGGGTACATATAATCCATTGAAAAACTTTTATTGTCTTGTATTTTGGTGGGCACAGGTGGGATAGCAATTTGACAATTTTGCTTTAGTTTGATTTTTTTTTATACAACTTTTTTAGTATTGTACTATTTTTGGACAATTAAAACAATTTAAAAAAAATTATTTTGATGTCACCATATTCTAAGTGTAGTAAAAAAAAAAAAATTCTTAAATTTTCCATCAGCGGACCTATGTGGTTTAATTTTCATGGTGAGTTGACACTTTCATCACTACTATTTTTTTTTTCCAATCACTTTTTATTACATGTTTTAAGAGGCAGAAGAATGAAACTTAGCAGATTCTAATAGCAGTTCTAGGATGGAAGCAATAGGGTCCATAGTGTCCCGGCTACTATAGCAATGTATAACAATGTATTAATACCCCTATGGTCAGTTCCCTCTCCTTCTGTCAAACCACTTAGATGCTACAGTTATTAGCTGCTGCATCTAAGGGATTGAACTGTGGGAATCGGTGTTCTGGGTACCCTTAGCATCGGCAATACATATATATGTAACATGATACATCTGGGCTCATGGGGCTACTATAACAATGTATTAGCACCCCTATGATCAGTTCCCTCTCTCTAACCACTTAGATGCTACGATTATTAGCTGCTGCATCTAGGGGGTTGAACTGTGGGAATCGGTGTTCTTGGTACCCGTAGCATCGGCAATACACAAATATGTAACATGATATATCTGTGCTCATGGGGCTGCTATAACAATGCATTAGCACCCCTATTATCAGTTCCCTCTCCCTCTATCTAACCACTTGGATGCTACCATTATAAGCTGCTGCATCTACGGGGTTGAATTGTGGGAATCGGTGTTTTGAGTATGCGGCACCCCAGGGGTCTGGTTGCCACAGTAATAGGAATATTATGTCTGAGAGCAAGTGGGAGGTTTCTCTGGTCAGGAGCCCTAAGCATGCAACACTGCCCGCCCAGACCTGGGAGGGGAGGAATCTGCCCTTATAAACTGGTTCTGGGGCGGGATTAGGGGAGTCAGAGCTTGGAGAGGGAAAGATACAGCAGGAGCTCTGTAGGAGCAGGAGTGAGAGCCAGAGGCTGGAAGCTAGATAGCTCGCCTTGGCTGAAGACACTAATACCGGACACGGACTCCGAGGCTGTGGGGACATCCAGGTCCAGCAGCAGAATCCAACCGGCAGGGGATTCCAGGTCCTCTGGCCTTAGAAGCCCGGAGGCACGGTCACAAGCAAGGGACCAGCACCGCCGTCGTGGAGCGGAGGCTAACAGAAGGCCCCAAGTCACCGGCCATACGGGTGAGCACCACACGGTATACTCAGGGACGTGGGCTACTTCTATCCGCATAGAGCAAGGTAGCCAGGAAAGAGTGCAGATAGACGGGGAGGCCTACAACTCCACCTGGCCAGGGGAGATCCTGTTTGCTCACAGACTGACCAGGCCTCTACTGCTAGCCAGTACTCCCGGGAGGGTCTGCTTTATACCATCAGTAAAGACCCTGAACTGCACCACACGTGTCTGTGTTTCATCGCCGCACCAGCACCATTAGTACTGAGACGCTCACACCATCACTCCCATCATCCACACTAGCTGCCCTGAGGCAATACTTCTCCCGTGGGGAGTTATCCCATACTCGGCTGCGCAAACAACATCAGCCTCAGCGGCCTGCAGCGCAGCGGCGGTCCCCACTGACCGCAATCCACGGGTGGCGTAGTCGGACGTTTGTTATTACACTAAGACTGCCACTGGTTTGACCACCCTGGGCACGGACCGGGTCAGCGCCACGGAGACTACATCCCACCAGAGGCCCGGTTTCCCACTTCCCCACGCGGCCCAGGGGGCGAGTCAAGTACCCTGAGCATCGGCAATAGACAAATATGACATGGTACATCTGTTCTCATGGGGCTACTATAACAATGTATTAGCACCCCTATGATCAGTTCCCTCTCCCTCTATCTTACCACTTAGATGCTACAATTATTAACTGCTGCATCTAAAGGGTTGAACTGTGGGAAGCGGTGTTCTGGGTACCCTGAGCATCGGCAATACATATTTATGTGACATGGTACATCTGTGCTCATGGTGTGTGTATACATGGGGTTAAGGAGGCAGCGGATGAGGGTGGAAACTGCTCTCATTATGGTAGTCGCCACAGGTTGGTCACCATTAGCATTTTGGGTGTAATATGGGTGAATACACGACGGGCATGATGTGTGTACCCACAGTGCTGTTACATCCCAGGAAGTTAGCAAACTTCTACCATCACCACTGACCCTCATGAATTGTTTTACCATGGTCATTGTTTAACAAAAGAAGGTCAAAGGCGCCCTGAGGAGAGTGCGGGGTTGTGTTTTTAATAAAGCAGACCTTTCTTTTTCCCGTGCTTTTCCCGGTGAGCTGGAAAGGCACACAGTTGATCTTAGGATTACAGCAACAATATGGCAGACTGTGTGCCAGTGCAGAATTACACATGATTGCGTGAACTTGAAAAAACTGTGTTGGCACATTGCAGACGCATTACAACACCGACTCACAAAACGTTTAATCCTTTAGTGCCCAGTGTGGACACACACGGACCCAGCAGCCCCGGCCGAGAGCTGCGACCGCACACCGAGCACAGGTTTTCTTTCTAGGTATCGGATGTCTGTGGACTCCGAGACCTCACGTTGTAACAGGGTGAGGAATTGGAAATTTAAAAAGCTTTTGGAAGACTGCAACAACTGTGTCCACCATTGTAAATACAAGAGAGGTTGTCAGTTGGCCTACTCAATCAGTGATACCGCCATGATCTTCTAATTCTGCATAGCCAAGTAGGTTGTTTGAAAGAGGAGCGACAACCCCAGTGAAAACTACACCGGTGGTCATATTGGTTGGCACCAAATAGATAAAATTAAAAAGTTTTTGCCATTTGGATATACAAAAAAAAAAGTTTGGGTAAGGGTCCTACTTCTGGGAGACAAGGGGTAGCCCCTATTCTGCAAGCCTTTGTGGCCGGTGGTGGCCATGTATGGAAGGTGGCTCTATGGAGGAGTCGCTGCGCGTGTGCACTGCTATCTCCATTGAAATCTATGGATGTTAAGGTGAAGGGCAAGTAAGCTTGTTGCCCTTCTATAAAGCCTCTGATGCCCATCTTTTGACCCAAGATGGCAGAGAACCCATCTTTCAGATAGATGGAGCTCCCACCCTTCAGACGTTTGTCCTATGTCGTGTGCACCTATGTTGTTGGCTCGTCTTCTCAGACAGATATCCTGATCCTTTTGTTTCTTCACATCATTTTTTTTAAATCACTCTTCATAGCTTCTGAAGAAGTTTGTAAACTTTTGTAATGTCCTAGAACCTGCCAGTGAGAGTTGGTGCTGCCAGCTATTGTGCGCCAGGAAGGATGGTTCAGTAAAAAGTGAGATCCCTGATGGTGCCATCATTACACTATGAATTTCTAACCGTAAGGTCAGAAATGAAGGTGAGCTTACACTTAAAGGAAATCTATCAGTAGGATCAACCTTTCTATGGGCATATAGGTTATGGAAAGTTGAATAAAATGACACCTTGATAGCTGCCATCCGATGGATGGTTCCCTAGAAATACATGTTCTTCTTAATACGTAAATGAGCTGTTAAGATCTATGGGCCGGACATAGATCTCCCTGAGAATCTTCCTCCAGAGCTTATTTTACATGAAAGGGGGTGTTACCAGTGTGAGACATGTAATGACTGACAGTCTGCTCTCCTGTTCTCACTGCAGAGCCCCCTTTCATGTAAAGCTTAAACTTTGGAGGCAGACTCTCGGGGAGATCTATGTCCGGCCCATAGATCTTAATTAGGGTCCCCATCATTGACTCATGGCTACAGATGACAGAAGCAAGGATCTTGAAGGCCAGATTTTTTTTTCTATTCCGTTATCCTGTTTTTCCAGACTCTAGCAGATTGATAATGATTTGGACAGCTGGGTAATTGGGGTCATCTGCCTCCTATTTACTTGACTGGTTCTTACCCATTCATAATAGTGTTTTCTATAGAGAGTTGAAAGGGAATCTGTCACCAGGTTTTTGCTATGCAATCTGAGACTAGCATGATGTAGGGACAGAAACCCTGGTTCCTTTGATGTATCACTTACTGGACTGCTGGCTGCAGTTTTCATAAAATCACTGTTTTATCATTAGAAGACTACCAGGGAGTCCAGCCACACCCCCACCACTGATTGGCAGCTCTCTTTACACCAATCAGTAGTGTGGGTGGGGTTATACAGAGCTCAGCAGTCAGAGAACTGCTCATTCTGCAATAGATAAAAGAGGAATTTTATCAAAACTGCAGCACCCAGTAAAGTAAGTGATACATCGCTGGAATTGGGGTCTCTGCCTCTACATTTTGCTGCTCTCAGATCAGCTAGCAAAAACCTGTTGAGAGATTCACTTTAAAAGTTGATTTTGGTGACTAGAGTTATAGACGGTGCCATATTATATGTTAGAATAATGGGCAATCCTGTATGCGTCCAGTCTTTAGTCGTGATCAAGCCACGATTGGCTTCATATAGCAGGGGTGTCCTAATACACTCGACTCATCACTCCCTGAGAACTTGTTTTTAAATTCTGCTACATAGTATTTTTACCATATATAAAATAAACTAAATCTGCCACGGTCCCTGTATTACAGGGTAAATATCATATAAATGCAGTATAAAACCTTCCATTGTGGTTCCCTGCGGCAGCTGTAGGGTCACTGATGGCGGAGCCACCTCCGTCTCTCGGAACCATTCTCTGTCATTTCCCCTCAGTGTCTGTATTGTATCTGAGTTATGTCAGATATTTTGGCAAGTGATCAGCAATCGCAGCTTGTCAGCGACTATGGGTGTGGGCTGACTCCTGGTAATAGTCATACAATGCATATCTCTAGTCATTGCATGAGAAATACCGCCAGAAGTGTCACATATGCCCTCCTATAATTATAGAACACCATTGTATTATCTGTGTGAGCTCTCGGCAGATGATTTTAGTTAAACGGGTTGTGCAGTACAATAAAAACGATGGCTGCAATTGCCCAGAAATAGCGCCACACCTTTTCACAGGTTATGTCTGGTATTGCAGCTTAGTTCTATTGAAGGGAATGGGGCTGAGATGTAATGGACAGATGTGACACTGTTTTGGAAAAAAAAAGCAGCCTGTTTTTTTTTAATATTGATCAACCACTTTAACACAAAGTTGAGTTGCATGAAAACCACTGTAGGGCAGGATGAGTAAAGCATGGTGGGAGATCATTTGCTCCATATAGATTTTACAAATTACATCCTCCGATTACTAGTAAATCATCTGAGGTTCCTTCAAAGCAGCAAAAATGATTCATGTCTTCAAGTATTCTGTTATTACATTAGTGCATTGCATAAGTATTCACACCCTTATTGGTTCCAAAAGTTACCCTACCATCTGGTTTACGATGGGACAAGCAATATTTAAGTCCATAAACATTTTTTCATGATCTTTAAAGTCATGGCCAAACTCCCATTCGATTGACCCCAAAAATTACTCTACTCCTTTCACAACTTTAGGACAGGTGGCTGATTTGGCTCAAGTCAGTAAGAAGGAAAGAGAGGGGCTTGTGGTTGTGGGTCACTTTTTTGGGCTCTTCAACAACAGTCGGTTCCTCTGCTGTATTTTGAAAGAATTACTATGTAGCTTTGGACTATACCATAGAAGTACAGTAGGTCATGCCAATGTCCTAAGGCTCGGAATAGTTTTTTTCCACTCTACTGAAAGCATCATTGAAATCCAAATCTGGTCCAGATATCAGCTTTTAAGTCACGGAATATGATCCACTTTACCCAATTTAATCGGTTGACCAACTACCTTTTCCTCTGTCTGCAAGTATTTGTAAGACCAGCCGTCGGATTAAGGGTGGAGTATAAGCATTGGTGACAGTGGTGACCTCACCAAAAGTCCTGCCCTGCTTGATGAATACCTTGAAATGTAGAGTGACTTTCAAGGAATATGATCTACTCTACCACCATGCCGTAATTCATAATTGATTCTTGTGGAAGGTGGATTTCCAATTTTTCTTCTGGCTCCAGAATTCCAGAAATTTTGTGATACAACTGACTCGCCCCCTGGGCCGTGGGGCACTCGGATCCGGGCAGTAGGGGAACGATGGGAGTAGTAGTGGCAACCCGGTTCCGTGGCTCAGGGTGGTCAGGCCAGTGGTAGTCCGTTATGTGCTGATGTTTATGTCCAACTACGCCACCCGTGGATTTGCGGTTATTAGGAACCGCCGCTGCATGCAGACCGCTGGGGCTGATGAGGTGTGCAGCTAGGGTAGTGTGACTCCCCACGGGAAGAGTGCGGCCCCAGGGCAGTATAGTGGATGGTGGGAGTGATGGTAGTGAGAGTCCCAGTGCTGATAGTGCTGGAGGAGCAAGGAGCACACAGACAACAGGTTGCAGTCCAGGGTCTTTACTGAAACAGGTAAACTGACCCATAAACAGTCCCAGCTAGGAGGGGACCTGGATGTCTGAGAGCAACGGGGAAATTGGCCCTGGTCAGGGTGATGGTGTAGGCCTACCGTGCTTTCTGCGCTCCTTCTGGCTATCTCCTCCTGATAGGGTAACAGCCCACGTTTCCGAGCTTTCCGTGTATTCTCGCCTGTATGGCCTGCGACGTGGGTTCCTTTCTGCTCCCAGCCTTGTACGGCTTTACTGGTCCCTTCGGTTGTGGCAGGGCCTCCAGGCTTCTTAGGCCAAGCAATGTACAGTCCCTTGCGGACTGGTTCTCTGCTGGGGGATGTGGAATCCTTCCAGCCTCAGACACCAAAGTCTGGTAAAGCTAAGTCTTTCTCTGCCAAGACAGGCTCTCTTCGCCTCTTGTCTCTGGCTTGTGGCTCTCTTCCTGCCACACTTCCTCTTAGGTTACAATGCAACTTTCTGTCCCTGCTCCACTCTGGGACACGTCTCAGAGCTGAGACAGGCTTTCCAGTTCTCCCTAACCCTGCCCTCAGCACCAGCTTTTATAGGGGCAGCCAGCTCCCCCTACTGGCCTGAGACAGGAGGCATTGCATGCTAATGTTCCCCTGGCCAGAGAACCTCCCCCTTGCTCTCAGACACAGCTTTATTTACACTTGTGGCATCCAGGTAGGGTGACACACAACCTTTCTGGTTAAGAGTGGAAGCAGTTATTGGAGGACGTTGGCTAAAATTTCCAACCTCTTTTTGTAATAAAACCTTGAAATTAAGCTTAAATTCAAATCTGCTCAAGGTATCAGCTTGGGTGGAAGGGACCTATGGGCCATCTCAATTTTCAAGTCAAGAAATATAATCCACACTACCCTCATGCCCTATTTAATAATTAATCCTTCATGGATCCCCTATTTTATCTTTGGCTCCAAAATTGCAGAAAGGCAATTTTGTAAAACGATCTGTTTGGTCAAGGGTTGTAATAGCCATTGGAGAATAAGGTGAGATGGGTGGGTGAGACAGTCAAAGACCTTTCAAGACCTTGAAAGTTAGCAAGACCTTTCAAGACCTAGAATGTTAGCTAGAAGTTCCTGGGGCCCACCTTATTTGTGTACTTTGACCCCTCAGTCATCACTTAAGATTTAAAGTTATGTTGTCTTCTTATGTAGGAAAGGGGCCTTTGGGCACTCTCGTAAATTCTTAAGAACTTTGTACACTTCACTAAGGTTTTTTGGTGTATTACTAAAAATCTGCAGTATGTATGTGAGGAAATACTGCCAGATTTGGCCAGCCTTTCGGGATCCTACCAGATTTGGCTGACCTACTGTGATGGGGCCAGACTGTTAGAACCTTGCTGTTAGGTTTTTTTTCCTTTGCTGGTCACATGACCTTGTTGGCCTATTTAATCCTGCTCCGCCCTTCTGGCTTTGCTGGACTTCATTGTATATCTACTTTCTAGCTAGCCTGTGCTCTGTATCTAACTCTGTTAGTTTGCTTGGTCTACGGACCTCTATGTTCTATCTATTTTGTTTGTTCGTCTGTCTGCTACTTTTTCTGTTAGGAGGTGTCCCATATTCCTCCCAGTCCTTAGTACTTGTAGGGATTCCCTCCCCAAATCTATAGGTCTCCGTACAGACTAGATTAGGACTTTAGCAGGTCTGATCGCAGGATCAGGTTCCCTGTTACATCGTAGGGATTCAGCTGAGTCTTATAGTAGGGACAGATCTCCTCTCTTTCCTTAGCTTTGGTAGCAGAACATAACAGTAAGTCCAGCCTGTAAATTCTCTAAGGAAAGATTTTTTTTGTTCCATCATGGTGTCGGTTCAGGATTTGGCTAAACACCTGCAGGGACTCTCTCTGGAAGTGGCCGAGCTCCGTCAGCACGTGAGTAACTGTTCTGGAGCACATTTCTTGGAGCCTAAGGTATGTTTGCCGGATTTATTTTTTGGTGAACATCGAGAATTTTTTTCATTTAAAAATGCTTGCTTATTGTATTTTCGTTTGAGACCCAAGTCCTCTGGGGATGAATCCCAGCGTGTAGGGTTCATAATGTCACTTTTGCGCAAAGAGCCTCAGGAGTGGGCCTTTTCTTTGCAACCTAGTGATACATGCTTCAGATCAGTGGATAGTTTTTTTTCTGCTTTAGGACTATTATATGATGATCCTGACCGTGTGGCATCAGCTGAGACTGAGTTGAGACGTTTAAAACAAGGATCAGGTAATATGGAAAAATATTGTACTCATTTTCGTCGTTGGTCCACTCAAACAGGGTGGAACGATTCTGCTCTGAAAAGTCTATTTCTTGCTGGGCTCAGTGAAAAGGTTAAAGACCTGCTAATTGCTTATCCTACACCTGAGGATTTGCAACAGGCTATGCAATTAGCTATACGGGTGGATAGAAGACTGCGTGCTAGGGTTAATGAGAGCAAATCCTCTGCTATGTCAGTTTCTGGTTATGATAATGTGTGTACTAACAGTGGTGAACCGATGGAGATTGGATCGGTGGCACCTCGCTCTCAAGAAAAACACCTTCGTTTTTCAGAAGGCTTGTGTTTCTATTGCGGGAAATCTGGTCATTTGATTAAAGGCTGTGAGCTTCGTATGAAGAAAGAAAAAAAAATGGTCAGTCACGCCCGTATTGCCTGTTTAAATTCCAAGGGTATATTTTTAGCTGCTTCCACGATTGCTCAGGAAAAATTAATGGAATTTCGGGTGTTTGTTGATTGCGGGTCTACACTGAATGTTATTGATGGGGGATTCGTGGAAAAACTCAATTTAAAACCTGAACCTTTATCATCCCCCATTGCTGTGGTTTCTGTGGATGGCTCCCCTTTGAAGAATATTACTCTCAAGGTCAGTGAATTTCCTCTCACTATTAATGGTGTTCATCATGAGAAATTGGATTTGGTAGTGTTGAATAACTTGCCTTCTCCAGTAATATTGGGTTTGCCCTGGTTAAAATTTCACAATCATGTACTGGATTGGTCTACCAGTGAAATTAAATCCTGGAGCCATAAATGTTATGACAAGTGTTGTAACGGGCGTATTGCAGCTTTGGATAGGGGAGAATTGCCTGTTCCTATTCAGGATTTTTGGAGAGTTTTTTCTGAGAAAGAATCGCAGGTTTTGCCTCCCCATAGAGACTATGATTGTTCTATTGAATTTGTCCCTGGAGCGACTCTTCCTAAAAGTCGTTTATTTAACCTTACTATTCCTGAGAGGAAGGCTTTGGAGGAATACATACAGACAAGTTTGGCCGCCGGTCACATTAGGCCCTCTAAGTCTCCTGTGGCGGTTGGATTTTTTTTTGTAAAAAAAAAGGACGGCGGTTTACGTCCTTGTCTGGATTTTCGTGAGATTAACAAAATTACGGTACGCAATCCTTACCCACTGCCATTGATTCCTGATCTGTTTAACCAGTTAATGGGGGCCAAGTGGTTCTCTAAAATTGACCTTAAGGGGGCATACAATCTGTTGCGCATGAAGGAGGGTGATGAATGGAAGACTGCTTTTAACACTCCTGTGGGTCATTTTGAGAATCTGGTTATGCCTTTTGGTCTTACTAATGCTCCTGCATTTTTTCAGAATCTGATTAATGACATCCTTAGACCTTTGATCGGTAAAAATGTGGTTGTGTATTTGGATGACATTTTGATTTATTCGCCAGATCTGGAGTCTCATTGGCGGAGCGTGCGTGAGGTATTACAGTTATTAATGGACAATTCGCTTTTTGCTAAGCTGGAGAAATGTGAGTTCGCTGTACAGAGAATTAGTTTTTTGGGCTACATTATCTCCAGCAAAGGTTTTGAGATGGATCCGGTTAAGGTTCAGGCTGTGCAGGAATGGCCTAGGCCTATTGGTTTGAAATCGATACAGAGGTTTTTGGGTTTCGCCAATTACTATAGAAAATTCATAAAAAATTTTTCTAGTATTGTCAAACCTCTGACTGATCTCACCAGGAAAGGTGCTGATGCGGTTCAGTGGTCTTCTGAGGCCATTGAAGCTTTTGTGTATCTCAAGGAGAGGTTCACCTCTGCTCCCATCCTTATGCAGCCTGATGTTACTAGGCCGTTTTTGGTTGAGGTTGATGCTTCCTCTGTGGGGGTTGGCGCAGTATTGTCTCAGGATAACGGGGATGGATTACATCCCTGTGCATTTTTTTCAAAAAAATTTTCGGAGACTGAATTGAATTACGATATTGGTAATCGGGAATTATTGGCTATTAAACTCGCATTTGAACACTGGCGCCACTTCTTGGAAGGTGCGGAATTTCCCGTTCAGGTTCTTACGGATCATAAAAATCTGATATATCTTGACGCTGCCAAGCGCCTGAATGCCCGTCAGGCTAGGTGGGCACTGTTTTTCTCGCGGTTTAATTTCTCCGTTACTTACATCCCTGGTACTAAGAATGTTAAGGCGGATGCCTTGTCTCGCAGTTTTTCTCCCATAGTCGGTGCTGAGAAAGAGGAAAACATTTTACAAGAAGGTGTTGTGATAGCTGCTTTAGACTCCGTTTTGGAAGATGAGATTCTTAAAGCTCAGGAGAATGCCCCATCTAACACTCCTCATGGGAGGTTGTTTGTGCCTGGGACCTTTACGAGAGATTTGTTTGTTGAGTGTCACGAATCTCGGTTGGCAGGTCATCCCGGAATCTCTGAGACCAAGAGACTGGTGGGTCGCAGTTTTTGGTGGCCTGGATGGCAGAAGGAAGTCATTAAGTGGGTGCGCCAATGTACTATATGTGCTAGATCTAAGTCCTCACATACTCCTGCTGCGGGGTTGCTTTGTCCTTTGGAGGTCCCCAGTGCTCCTTGGACACATTTGGCTATGGACTTTATAACTGACCTTCCCCCCTCTGAGGGTTTTACTGTCATCTGGGTGGTCGTGGACCGTTTTAGCAAGATGTGTCACTTGGTTCCCTTCGTCAAACTGCCCTGCGCTAAAACTCTCGCTAAGGCCTTTGTCAAGGAAATTGTCAGACTTCATGGCGTTCCTACTGACATTGTTTCTGATAGGGGTCCTCAGTTCGTGGCTCGTTTTTGGCGTGCCTTTTGTGACAGGTTGGGAATTCATTTGTCGTTTTCGTCCGGATATCATCCTGAATCTAATGGCCAGACAGAAAGGAAAAACCAGGATGTTGAGCAGTTCTTGCGTTGTTTTGTGGCAGACAATCAAGAGGGGTGGTCTGAGTTTCTGCCACTTGCCGAATTTGCTCTGAACAATCATACATCTTCTTCTGCTGGTTGTTCGCCTTTTTTTTGTTGTTCTGGGAGACATCCGTCGTTTGGGTCGTTCTCCAAGTTGGGATCTGCCGTGCCTGAGGAGGAGAATTTTTCCGGTGATTTGGAAAGAGTTTGGACGGATGTGCGTGGTAATCTTCAGGAGGCCAACAGAAAATCTAAAGACTACTTTGATAGGAAACGACAGGAGGTTTTGTTCGCTGTTGGTGACATGGTTTGGTTGTCCTCTAGGAATCTGCGGTTGAGGATTCCTTCTAAGAAATTGGGTCCCAAGTTTGTAGGGCCCTTTAAGGTGCTTCAGGTTGTCAACCAATCTGCTGTTAGGTTGGAGGTTCCTACCTCCTGGAGAATTAATCCGGTCTTTCATGTCTCTCTGTTAAAAAAAGCTGTTGTGTCGGATGGTGACGCCTCTGCCTCTGTTCCTCCGGTGGTGGAGGACGGGGAATATGAAATTTCTCGCATCCTTGACTCTAGACGGTATAGAGGTAGTTTGCAGTATCTTGTGGCCTGGAAAGGTTTCGGACCCGAGGATAACTCTTGGGTGAGGTCAGATGATGTTTCCGCGTCCAGACTTATCAGAGCGTTTCACAGGAGATTTCCTGATAAGCCTGGTCCTAGGGGATCCGGAGGATCCTCTTAGAAGGGGGGGTACTGTTAGAACCTTGCTGTTAGGTTTTTTTTCCTTTGCTGGTCACATGACCTTGTTGGCCTATTTAATCCTGCTCCGCCCTTCTGGCTTTGCTGGACTTCATTGTATATCTACTTTCTAGCTAGCCTGTGCTCTGTATCTAACTCTGTTAGTTTGCTTGGTCTACGGACCTCTATGTTCTATCTATTTTGTTTGTTCGTCTGTCTGCTACTTTTTCTGTTAGGAGGTGTCCCATATTCCTCCCAGTCCTTAGTACTTGTAGGGATTCCCTCCCCAAATCTATAGGTCTCCGTACAGACTAGATTAGGACTTTAGCAGGTCTGATCGCAGGATCAGGTTCCCTGTTACATCGTAGGGATTCAGCTGAGTCTTATAGTAGGGACAGATCTCCTCTCTTTCCTTAGCTTTGGTAGCAGAACATAACACAGACATGGCCAGTCTGTCGGGATGCTGACAGGTATGGCCAGCCTTCCGGGGTACTGCCTGTTATGATGAAGCCTGCAGTATGAAGTTCTAACAGTAAGGTTGGAGGTCTGGGATGCTGTCAGTGGTGGCCAGCCTGCTGGGACACTTCCAGATGTGGCAGGCCTGCCGCTACCCTGCCAGATGTGGCCGGCCTGTCGGGATCCTGCCAGACTTAGCCGACCTGCCGTGACGTTGCCAGACTTGGCCAGTCTGCCGAGATGCTGACAGGTATGGCCAGCCTTCTGGGGCGCTGCTCTTATGATGAAGCCTGCACTATGAAGTTCTAACTGTAAGGTTGGAGGACTGGCAACGATGGCACCCTCGGCTACAAATCCGTCGATGGTCTTGACTAGCTTTTAGATTTAGAATATATTATACATTGCTGTTGATTTTTCTTTAATACCAACATTTAATTTATTTGCAAACGCTGGTTTCCACCGGTGATTTGCTAATTTTTCCCAGGATTGTTTTCCTATGCACAGAAGCGATTTAACTTTCCATCCTCAATCAGATCTCTCCTTCAGCTATCAACATTTAATTAGCGCATCTCCCTCTGCTCCTCTCTACTCAGCCTCATAACGCATTCACTGGCAATCTTATCCTCCGGCAAAAGTCTCTGTTACCTTTCCCCTGCCATATGCAGTGTGTATCATACTAATGATGAGGCTTCCACTGCACGGCGCTCCTGAATACCAGCTGCCCCCAGTCGTAAGAATAGATCAAACACTACGGGATTCTCGCCCTCTGCCACTTTCCCGGACTCCTGCGCTACTTCTCCAGTTCACATTTTGGGCTCGTTCATTATAGACCATCGCTCATCATCAGTACAGATGTGAATTCAATCAAGTTCTTAGAAGCCGTATTTCATCTAATGAAGTAAAATTAGAATCGCTAATCATTGAGGGATGGGACCATTAGACAATGGGAATTCTAAATGTTTGTGCACAATTTCTCCTTTTTTCTTTTCAATCTATTGGAATCTTCTTTCAATGTATTTGTGGCACCCTGCTACCATAGGTACCACAGGACCCAAAAGGGTGCATGGACTGACTTCTCCACAAGAGGCCCTCATTACATAACAGACACCTCCACCCTTCCACCTCATACCACCTGAGGGAGCCCTGTTAGGGATATATATACTGGAGGGTGGAGTTAGGTAGAGAGAGTGTGCTGGCACTAGAGATCAGTGAAGAAGCAGCACCTGTTCGCTGCTGTGCTGAGGGCCCCGAGTGTGGCCGGAGGCAAGGAGAGAGGAGTTAAGGGGGCAGAGGAGCATCAGAAGCTCACCCCAGAACACAAGCTGGACACCGGGTCCGTGACTACAGGGTCCTCTACACCCAGTAGGGACAACCGGCATACCAGGAGGATTCCAGACCCCTGGTCAACCTGAAGCTATAATCACTTACAGGACTAGGAACCACGAAGGCCCCAGCGTCCAGGGATAGTGGTTGCCAGAGAAAAGTTCTACTACCAAGCAGACAGGTGAGAAAGTGAAATAGCACAGAAGCTAGGCTTAGTTCCAGGCTGGCCAAGAGCTTTAGAGAGAGGAAGAAACGGATCAGGAGGCCTACTACCCGCTCACTGGAGAGAGTCCAGAAGTGCACCCTTCCTACTGAGTACCCTGGACCATACCTGCGGTTACACCAGTAAAGGTACTGATGCGAATCCCCTGTGTGCGTATCCATCATTCCCCCTGACCCGACCGGGCCACCTCTCACCTGCATCCCTTCCATCAACCCTGCCCCGGGGACCCGCTCCGCCTGTGGGGAGCCGAAGCATCCCAGCTGCCATTCCATCACCCCCGCAGGTCTGCAGCAGCGCTGGTACCCATTACTAGGAACCACAGGTGGCGTCACGAGACAAAACTGTTATTCATCCCTTCAAGTAACAAGCCTCCTTTTACAGAGTGACCCCAGAGTACGGGCCCGGGAACCGACTGCTGTGACATCCCAAGAAGGTAAAGGCCCGGGTACCGAGTCCCCCCTATCCCCCTGGGCGAGTCATATTCAATAACTTAAAAAATAAATGTCTTTGAAGAACGGTTCCACAAAATTTGGGTTCCCGAGTCTACTGACTTAAGGGTCTTTCGGATTCTTTCCCAGGAATGGTTTATTTAAAAAAAAATAATAATAAAAACAACAAAAAAATTCCTTTTGGGTATCGTCAATGTTGACCCTCTGTTTTTCTGAAAATAAAAAGTTCAAAAATTTGACTACAAAAAACAACACATAAAAAAACAACAAAAATGGAATGTACAGGAAAAAAAACATGTTGGCACTAGAGACGGGCAGATCAGGTAAAATTCTAATTTACCTGTTCACGCGTTTTTTTTCTGGGACTTTTGATTCACAGAGAAGTTATTCTTTGAGAATTTAATGGAACTTATTATGTTCAGGGGTCTTTGAAGACAACAGAGCATTAAGAACAAAATATGTAAAAAAATAAAGGAAATCCTTATACTCACCTCCTCGTTCACCTCTCCAGCTCCTTGCTTCTTACAGTCACCCATCCGGTCCTTGCCGCATCTTCAGATTGCCACCGCTCGAGCTCAAATCCCCAGGCCTCTCACGCTAGCAGGGAGGGTTCTGCATTTACGCGCAAGGTCATGACTCACGCTGTGACATCATGACGCCGTGACCCTATGCGCTCTTCACCAGAACCCTCCCTGGCCCTCATCAAAGTGAGAAGTCCCTGCTCCACGTGAGAGGCTCAAGGATTTCTGCACGAGCACAGGCGATCTAGAGTTGGCGTAAGAATCGTACGGGTGACACGGAGGGGCTGGAGAGGTGAGTAAAATTATTTTTTTGTTTTCAGACCAAACAGGAAAAAAAGGGATTGTATATTCTCACCCGCCTGGGTTGCGACCCAGCACAACTCCGTACTTGTAAGAATTAAGGGCTACTGTTCCGACACGCCGATTGGAAGAAATGTATTCAAACCAAACATGAAAAATCAGTGATACCTGGGCGCTGCCACAGAGTGAACACAAGGATGTACTGTATGTTCTCTGGATCTTCATTCAACGCGTTTCGAAATCAGCTTCGAAATGCGTTGTATGAATGAAGATCTGAATGAGGCCCGATGGGGAATAAAGTTAGCCTTACTTGACAGAAGACTATACATACATGTGATATTTTTGGGAGGGGGGTGGGTGGGCCGGGTTCCTTTAAAATTTTAGGAGATCATGGCAGCCTGATTCCTCTATAAAACAGTAACTGAATCCATCTTAGTCAGGGCAGAGCTCTGTGAGTGACTAATAGGGGAAATTCCACTTCAGTTAGGATATTGCTGTTGATACGTTAGGAATTTTTTTTTATATCTGCCTTGAACTGTGCCTCAACAAAGTGGAATGTGAATCCTACTGAGGTTGAATTAGGGATCTGTGACTGGCTTTTGAAAAATTACAATGGATTTGATTTCTTCTATTTATTTTTCCCGACCAACAGCAGCTAATCCATGAGTCGTCATCTCCTTCTCGCACATTGTGATAACTGGATGACAGTGGCGCTGCATCAGCAAATATCTGCATTAGGTTATAATGCAATTTTCCAATTTCTTGCTTTTTGAAAGCTACAAGAAATTTTAGGCAAAATACATATATATATATATATATATATATATATATATATATATATATATATATATACACACTTGAGCCTACTTAATACCCCCAAAAGGGCAAACTGTGGGGCCAGAAGCATGCCCCGACTCGCTTGTCCTACTTGTAAATCTCGCCAAAGACATGAAACATGTCAGCCATGCAATCATTAGGGTCAAAGCTATAATTTCTGACTTCTTAATAAAGGGTTAGAATAAGCAGCTCCTACACGCTCCTGGTACTGCTTATCTAAGGACTGGACAGATCTAATTCCAATCCCTTAGTTCTGTGTAGCCAGTCATATTGTCTTTGTAGGAATTCACTCTCTCAGGTAGGCATTAGGTAGTGTTCACACAGGCAATGTGGTTTGGTCCAAACAGGTGCAGTTTTTATTGCTTTCATAAAACCCCAAGGGATTTAAAACCAAAAACAGCCTCCTCTTGGAACAAATGTATCACAGAAATAAACAGTTCATTTAACAGGGCATATATGACAGATTACAGTCCTTTTTCCCAGAACAAATTTCATATACAGAAGAAGCACAATCCCACCAGTCTCGGTATTGCTTTTAGACCGAGCTCCAGCAGCTTCCAGCGCCAAACAGGAATGTTCAACTCTGGGTTCACACTGTTCTCTGCAGCTCCAACACACAGACTGCTCAGCTTTCCTAGCTGACCCGTGCAGTCTCCAATGAAAGAGAGACCCTGACTCACCAGCGACACACTCGACTCTGCTCACCATCCAGCAGACTGCCATCTAATGAACACAGGCCCTGGTTCTTAGTTAAAGCTGGTCAGGTGTATTTAATTAAGACCTGCAGTGCTAGAATTTAACCTAGTCCTACCTGGCTTTGCTACATCATTAATGTATATGTATACTTTTGAAGTCACCTTTACTTCTCCAATACATCTAAAAATAATGAAGCTAATGTGCAAATAATCTTGATTACAAATGTACTTCCATTTGGCATATACAGCTCCTATGCAGACCTACTTATGACTTGTCATGGATATTTACTACAAATAACGGCAGTCATGTGTTTACTTTTCTATTTGGCCCCCTTTCTATTGTTTGTAGGTTAGCAAGGAGAGAGGGCAGGTGGAGTGAAGTAATATAAAACTGCAGGATCACATAACAGTTTGTAGTCTGTAGTTTGCAGTCTGTAACCACTGAACCAGTTACCTCATCCCTTTCACTGCAAGGAGAAAATATAGTATTACACAGTAGAAGATAATTTATGTAAAGTTTAAATGTTTCATAGACGCAGCCAATATAGTAATAGAGAAGAGGACGGAGCTCCTTGTGGGCGGGACAACTCAGTACAAGGCTCCACCTCTCATCAGATACTCGGTTATGCCACATTTCCTTTTTTTTTTTTGCAGGAATGCAATGAAGTGACCTGTTCTCCTTTTTAAAGGGTTCTTCCCACAATCACAATGTGGTCGTATAATAAGGTACACACTTATTTAGACTTTTTTCAGAATAAAACATATTTTTAAATCTGACCCGTTTTGAACATATCACCCCCACAGGATGCCTCTCCAGGCTCTGTTTACCCTTCAGTTGCCATCGGAACTGTCCTGCTGCAGTTCCTCTGCTCCTGGTCTACCACCTCTGTCAGAGTATATTCTACCTGTAGAATACACTGCATGCTCCTGGACATTGCATGTTTCTGTACCGTACCCTGGCTGACTGATTTTATCTTTTGCCATCTACATCAGTTTAGCTACATGTATGTTTTTACACAATTGTTTGCTAATTTCTAGCAGAGCTCAATTCTCCTGCACGTCTCGAAATCAGAGCGTGTAATAACTACCCAGCACAGAGCTGAGCTGTGTTTGTTGCCTGCTGTTGACAGATCAGTTATGTAAAACTGCAAATACTTCTATTTTCATGTTCAGTATATGGCAGAAGATAATCCTTTACTATATGCATCAGTTGAGTGGCTTTTGTAGTTTCACATCACTGATCAGTCTGGAGCAGGCAACAAACACAGTTCAGCTTGTCTCAACTCTGTACTGCCCAATTATTTCAAGCCCCAGTGGAGCAGTGAAGGAGAGTTGAGCTGTGCTAGAAACCTGCTAACGATATAAAACACAAAGGTAGCTATACTGATGTAGGTGACAGAAGATAAAATCAGTAAGGCAGGGTACTGTACAAGAACAGAGAATACAGAGACACACAATGAAAATTCTACACTTTGATTAGCATGATGCTAATTCAGAGAGGTGAGATTATTCAGCCACAGAGAGCAGAGGGGGGAGTCTGCAGCACTGAGGATAAGCAAGGTGCAGCTAGGAAATGTAGTTTTAGTAGTGTAAGAATACACTATTCAGCTATGTGAAGCTGAATGCACAGAGGGGCAGATGAAAATATTTAAATAAATAAAAAAACAAAGTTACAATAAACTTTGTTGTGCTTACTATATATATTAATACGTATGCATTTATTGTGCTTTGTGAAAAATATTGTGCTTTTTGTAATAACCTTTTAAATGTTATACATGACATCACCCACCACCGTAAGGGAAGTCTCATCTCCTCAAAATGCTACTTGTAGTTAATTGTTTCTCTTTCCATGACTATTTGGTCTTCCCCACTGAATTATTTATGATTAGAGAGTGACCACATTAGAAGTGTTCCCTGTGAATGATGATAAATCCCATAGGACCAGGATTGCCTTTGTATGTCCATGAAAGTAAGCTTTCTTCATCCATGAATTCCACACAGGAAGAGGAAATGGTTCAAACATGGTTATCACACAACTTTGTTTGTTACTTTCTCAGGAATCCACATTTGGCCAAAACAGCTTCTCCCTTCCCAATTTTAAGCCCCCTCTTAATGCTCAAAAGAAAGTAAAGTGACTCCTAGGAGGTCTGGTGACAATGTGGTATTATGCAATAGAAGATAGTCTATGTATATGTTGAATGTTTCATAGTGGCAGGCTATAATTAGTAGAACAATGGGAATGATTCCTCATGGGTGGGACAACCAAGTCCAAGGCTCCACCCCTCCTCAAATAGTCCATTAAAAAGCCTTTTAGTTTTTCCACACTTTTTACTCAGGAATTCAATGAAGTGCCCTGTCCTTCTTCAAGTATTGGAAGTGACATGACCCATCACTGTAAGTTTGGTCTCATCTACTCAAAACTCTACTTGTAGTTGACTTTCTTTCGTCCCTTTTGAAACATTCTTTGGATTTATGTCTAAGGAGTGACCACATCAATTTGTAATGCTCCTCTTGTATGATGGTCAATCCCACAGGACCAGGAATGTCTGTGTATCTCTAATGCAAGTAAGTTTTCTTCACCCACTAATACCACACAGAAGGGGGAAATGATTCAAGCATAACACAACTTTCTTATAATCTTCGCTACTTTCTCAGGAATCCACATCCGGTTGAAACAGCTTCTCTCTTTCCAATATTAACCCCCCCCCTCCTTCCCTCCTAAAAGAAAGTAAAATGACTTCTAGGTGAAGTCTGGTGGAGAGAAGTAACTCATGCCAACTCATTTAAATGGAAAACATACGGTGGGTGCGTATGAGCGAGAGAAGGAGCATTGTCTACTTCCTCAATGACATGTTCAATAGACTGGAGACAAGGAATGTGCCCTTGAGGGGGGTTAGAGGAAATCAGCTGTGGTTTCTAAATCTCGGCTTGTGTTCATCTTGGACGTAGCTCTTCCAAAACACAGCACTCCTTTTAAATTGGCTCTTGGCAGCTCCTACTTCCCGGCTGTGGCCAAGTTAAAAACCGTCAGACTGGTGGGCCGGGGATGAAGATTTCATTAGATCTTATTACTCAGCGTTCTGGAGCAGATGGTCACTGTGTTCACGTAGGACTCTTTTTTTCTCTCTTTCTGTTTTTGTCTATGGTCAGGCATGTGTTTCCGACAGCTGATCCTTCCCTGGAGAAAAAGGGTGAAAATACACACACAAAAAGAAAAAAAAGTTTGAAAAGCCGGGATCTGGTTTCGTTCATTTCCCTGAAAGTTAGATGACTGTATGGATGGCTCTGTAATAAGTAACTTGTGCCGCGCCGCAGAGGATATGATAGGGTTGTGAGTGTAGTTGGTAATTTGGGTTTCGCTGATGAAAGCCTGGATCATTATCCACAAACTCCTCCACTCTGAACTCTTCTCTTTAATCTCAGATATCAAAGCCATTCTTCGCTTTTTGTCTCGTGTGTTATATATTTATTTTTTTTTTGTTTCGTACACATACTGTATATTGGATGAGCGGCGGCCGGGTCTATTCATCCCGGAGAAGGCCATTCATCCATCGCTGCCGCTTATATCATTCGTGTCGAGGGCCTAAGTAGGTAATTGAGTAGTAATTACCTCTCGGGTTTCATATCACAGGTTCCTGGGAACATCTATCACCTGTCTCGCTCATTGTGACGCGTTTACAGGAAAAACGACTCTTCCAGGAATCCGCAACCTCCTGAGACTTTTATTTTCGGTCTTTTAATGCTCCACTTTGATCTGAACTTAACCGAGAAGACGACCAGTAACGGTCTATAAACCCCGAGGATCATGAGACGAACTGGGTAGGTTTGGCTGTAGATCTCATTGAGGTTTTAGATATTAAAAGTAAAAGGAGACTGCAAATAATAGTATGGAAAATAATAACAATATAATAGTAACAGAAGACGGCAACTGATTTGTTATTATATGATGCAAGTTGTCATAATTTGTTGGTATTATTTTTTTTAGATATTTATTTCATGATCTGTCCGTCTATTTCACACTCTCTGAAAAATATTTAGGCAGATGCTGAAAAATTGCTGCAAAGTAAAAATACATTCAAAACTAGAACTGTTAACAGTTTATTTTTACCAGTTACGGTAATAAAAGGCAAAATAACGGGACAAAAGAGAAATCTAAATTCCATCAATATTTGGTGCCCGCCCGTCACCTTCATCAGTTCTTATAGGTACAATTGTTTGAAGGAACTTGGCAGGAGGTTGTTCCAAACATCTTGGAGAACTGACCACAGATCTTCTGTGGAATATTTGCTGCTTGTGCAAATCCTTCTGTCTCTTCATGTGATCCCAGACAGACTGGATGATGATGAGATCAGGACTCTGCAGGGGCCGGATCATCACTTTCAGGACTTTTTGTTTTTCTTTATGCTGAAGATAGTTCTTAATGACTTTGGCTTTATGTTTGGGGTCGTTGTCTTACCGCAGAATAAATTTGGAGCCAATCAGATGCCTCTTGATCTTCATGAAACCTTCTTGATGGTATGTCATGATGGATAAGTATCTGTTAAGAGTGTGTCAGGTGTAATAGACAGTCGCTCTGAATCTGGCTGTAGAAGATCATTGCGCTTGGCATTACAGATGCCTTCTTAATCCTTCTTCCTTTAGGACCCAGTGGCGACTTCCCTCCTGCTGCTGATTGACACACCCTTGCCTGGGAGTTAAAAACACTGAGTTTGCTCCAGGGAATTGCTGGTGATACGTCTATGTACCTTTGTGCAGGCTTGGAGCACTAGCAGTCAGCTAGCTTCTTCTCTGATGCCCTTGGAGGACAGTTGGCGTTACTCCTTTGGTGTCTGCTCAAGCTAAGTTATTCCCCTTTGTTTGTCTACCTTGTTGTCTTTAGTTTGTAGTGGGACCTGACCAGTGCTAATCTCTCCCCCTCCCTATCTAGGGCCAAGCTCTAGGGACATATAGGGCTTAGGGTCCTGCTCGGCAACAGGTGTGGAACCTATATAGGAACGGTAGGAAAGGCAGGTGGATATTAGATCTGCCTAGGGGGTCTCCACTCCCCCTTTACCTAGTGTTTGGGCTTCCTCCCCCTTTCCACTTCGTGTTGCACTTAGTCTTTCCCACACCTTGCGTGACAGTGTTAGAACAACCTTCTGCCGAGTTCCTATAAAACTGTGTGCAAGTATCTATCCTCTTTCACTTATTTCTGGTGGTAGTTGTAGCATCGGCGTCCCTGCCTCCTGCTAGGCAGGGACGCTGTTCCCCTCACCTCTCTGCTCCGTGCCCGGCGGCTTCCTCCCGCTCTGCTTGCAGCGCCCGCTCTCCTCCGGTCACTGTGCTTAGGGCGCGCGCGCGCTCCCCCTCTCTTAAAGGGGCCGCGCGCGTCGCCCTAAGGAGTCCCCGGCCAATGGCCGGAGGATCCCTCCATATATAAGGCACCTCCTCCAAGGAGGTGCCCGAGCAATGTTGTTGCACTGTTCACTACTCTGCTTCAGCCCTCAGGTCCCGTTTCCAGTTTCCTGCCAGTTTCCTGCCAGTTTCCTGCCAGTTTGCTGTCTGATTCCTGCCTGTTATCCGCTTACCCATTTGCTAGCCTGAGGTCCGACGGTCTGCCTTCTGACTCCTGTCAGTCTGTCTATGGACCAGCTAACTCGCTCACCTGGGAGCGCTCATCTGCTACCTGCCTGTTAGCCTACCTGGAGGCTCCGCCGTCACGTGCTGTGACCACCTGCCAGTCCAGAGACTCTTGCCCGCTCACCTGGGAGCGCTCATCTGCTACCTGCCTGTTAGCCTACCTGGAGGCTCCGCCGTCACGTGCTGTGACCACCTGCCAGTCCAGAGACTCTTGCCCGCTCACCTGGGAGCGCTCATCTGCTACCTGCCTGTTAGCCTACCTGGAGGCTCCGCCGTCACGTGCTGTGACCACCTGCCAGTCCAGAGACTCTTGCCCGCTCACCTGGGAGCGCTCATCTGCTACCTGCCTGTTAACCTACCTGGAGGCTCCGCCGTCACATGCTGTGACCACCTGCTTTTCCAGAGACTCTCGCCTGCTCACCTGGGAGCACTCATCTGCCATCTGCCTGCTAGCCTACCTGGAGGCTCAGCCGTCACAGGTCGTACCTGCCCGTTTACCCAGAGACTGTCCCGGTCACTTGCTGTGACCTCCTGCCCGTTTACCCAGAGACTGTCCCGGTCACTTGCCGTGACCTCCTGCCCGTTTACCCAGAGACTGTCCCGGTCACTAGCTGTGACCTCCTGCCCGTTTACCCAGAGACTGTCCCGGTCACTTGCCGTGACCTCCTGCCCGTTTACCCAGAGACTGTCCCGGTCAACTGCTGTGACTGCCTGCCTGTCTTCCCTGGTCGCCACCCGCTTCCTTACAAGGACCGCCCCCTTGTATAAGTTGCTCAGAGGTTCCGCCTCCCAGACCCGTTACAGTTTGCTCGGGCCATGGAACCCGGTGGCACCCAAACTCCCTCGCTCTCGGACTTTTGTCATGAACTGTCCCGACAGAGGTCCCAACAGGAGTCCATCCTGGGTCACCTGCGGAATGTCAATACTTGCCTGGACACTTTGACTGCCCCACCAGCAACCACCGCTAGTGTCATGACTCGCAGCCCGGCTGCTCCGCTGCCCACCAATACCATAGTATCCTGCTCTGGAATCCGGCTTTCTGCACCTCCTCGCTTCGAGGCGACTCCGCTCAAGCTCGGGGCTTCATTAACCAGTGCACCCTGCACTTTGAACACCAGTCCCACCAGTTTAATTCCGACCGGGCCAAAGCAGCCTTCATCATGTCCCATCTCACGGGAGAGGCACTGGCTTGGCTAAATCCTCTATGGGAGAGAGGAGACCCTCTGGTGTCCGACCTGCCAGCCTTTCTCACGGCTTTCCGGAAGGTCTTCGACGAACCCGGACGGAAGACCTCATCCGCCTCATCTCTGCTACGCCTCCGTCAAGGGAGTCTCACCGTGGGCCAATATGCCATACGGTTCCGTACCCTTGCTTCGGAGCTGGCCTGGGATAACGACGCTCTGGTGTCCGTCTTTTGGGAGGGTCTGTCCGGCCGTATTAAAGATGAACTCGCCGGTCGGGACATTCCTACCACTCTCGACGACTTGATTACACTTGCCACCCGGATTGACATCCGGTTCCAGGATCGCGCTAGGGAGGTCACCCGTGAGAGGAGGATTCCACGTCTAGTCCCTACCTTCCAGAGACCCGTCACTCCCTCTGTTACTCCCCAGGCACACTCACCTGAGCCTATGCAGGTCGACCAGACCAAGATGGTCAAGACCCGTCAAGACTTACGTCGTGCCGAGGGGAGCTGTTTCTACTGTGGCAGTAAGGAGCACCGGATCCGTTCCTGCCCTGAGAGGTCGGGAAACGCCTGTGTCTAGGATCGCTCAGAGAGGTCGCCCTAGACAAAAGTAAACCCTCTCCATCCCTGATGCTGTCTGTTTCTATCTTCTGCGGAGAGAACCGCTATTTTGAACTGGCTCAACTTGACTCTGGAGCTGCTGGAAATCTCATCTCTCAATCCCTGGTAGAAAAATACCACATTCCCACCAAACCTCTGGCCGTACCTTTATCTGTCGCCGCCGTGGATGGGGGTCTCTTACCACATCCCATCCAACTCATCACCGAATCTCTGACTCTACAGGTGGGAATGCTGCATTCTGAGAGCATCCCCTTTCATGTTCTGCCTGGACTCTCTCACGCACTATTGCTTGGCCTGCCTTGGCTCCAGAAACATGCACCCGTGCTTGACTGGCAGACCGGAGAGGTCCTTCGCTGGGGACAGGACTGCCATAAGACTTGTCTAGTTCCCGTTCGTCCTGCCCATCCTTCTCCTACCCCAGCCAATCTGCCCGGTCTTCCGGTTCCCTATTGGTCTTATGCGGATGTCTTCAATAAAAAAGAGGCAGAGACTTTACCTCCTCATAGACCATACGACTGCCCAATCGACCTGATGCCCGGCTCTACTCCTCCCCGTGGGCGAATCTACCCTTTGTCCGCTGCTGAAACCCGGTCCATGTCTGAATATATTGAGGAGAACCTGGCCCGGGGATTTATCCGGAAATCTACCTCCCCGGCGGGAGCAGGCTTCTTCTTTGTCAAAAAGAAGGACGGCTCACATCGTCCATGTATAGACTATAGAGGCCTAAACCAGATTACTGTGAAGAATAAATACCCCCTTCCGCTTATTCCTGAATTATTTGACCGTCTGAGGGGGGCTAGAATCTTCACCAAACTGGATCTCCGTGGGGCGTATAACCTGGTCCGTATCCGTCAGGGGGATGAGTGGAAGACGGCATTCAATACCCGGGACGGCCACTATGAGTACCTTGTGATGCCCTTCGGTCTCTGTAACGCTCCTGCCGTCTTTCAAGAGTTGGTCAATGACATCTTCCGTGATCTTCTCTACTCCTGCGTGGTGGTGTACCTGGACGATATCTTGGTCTTCTCTCCGGATCTTCCTACTCACCGGAGGGACGTTCGTCAGGTCCTGCTCAGGCTCAGGCAGAACCACCTCTACGCTAAATATGAGAAGTGCATCTTTGAGCAGACTTCTCTTCCATTTCTGGGCTACATAATCTCTCAGACAGGTCTACAAATGGATCCTGAGAAACTGTCTGCCATCCAGAAGTGGCCCCGACCAGAGGGGTTGAAGGCTATTCAGCGGTTCCTGGGCTTCGCCAACTATTACCGCCTGTTCATACCGCACTTCTCTTCCCGGACCGCCCCTATCTCTGCTCTCACCCGTAAAGGTACGAACCCCAGAGAATGGCCGCCCGAAGCAGAGGAGGCATTTCTTTCCTTAAAACAGGCCTTCCTCTCCGCCTCGGTGCTGCATCGTTCGGACGGCAACAAACAATTCTTCCTAGAAGTTGACGCCTCCTCCTCCGGAGCTGGGGCGGTACTTACCCAAAAATCTTCTTCCGGAAGAAAGGTAACCTGCGGCTTTTTCTCCAAACTTTTCTCCTCTTCTGAGCGCAATTATTCTATAGGAGACCGAGAATTGTTGGCCATTAAGATGGCACTGGAGGAGTGGCGTTACCTGCTCGAGGGGGCTCTCCACCCGGTAATAATTTACACTGACCACAAGAACTTGGCATATCTCCAGAGCGCCCAGAGACTTAACCCGCGCCAAGCCCGGTGGTCTTTGTTTTTTGCCCGCTTTGATTTCATTCTTCATTTTCGTCCGGCTGACAAAAACATCAAAGCTGACGCCCTGTCCCGATCCTTTCTGGTGTCTGATTTTGAGGAGGAGCCTAAACACATCATCGATCCCGCCAGAGTAATGCAGGTAGCCCCCGTGGGCCTAAATCGTCTCCCTCCCGGTAAGACGTTCGTAACGGAGTCCGATCGGGAGAAGATTCTACACTGGGGTCACTCGTCTAAGCTAGCTGGGCACGCCGGTCAGAAAAAGACCCTCCAGCTTATTACCCGGCACTACTGGTGGCCTACCCTGCACAAGGATGTAATTGACTTTGTTTCTGCCTGTGTGTCCTGCGCCCGCAACAAAGTTCCGAGACACCTGTCTGCCGGCCGCCTTCTTCCTCTGCCTGTGCCTGCTGCCCCGTGGCAACATATAGCTATGGACTTCATAACAGATCTCCCCGTCTCTGCCGGTTGTACGGTCATTTGGGTGGTCGCTGACCGCTTTTCCAAATTGGCTCATTTTATTCCCCTGCCAGGCCTCCCGTCTGCTCCCGAGCTAGCTAAAGACTTTATCCGCCACATCTTCCGTCTCCATGGTCTGCCTCTCCACATCGTGTCGGATCGTGGGGTTCAGTTCACCTCACGCTTCTGGAGAGCCACATGTAAACTGCTCGACGTCACCCTGGACTTCTCCTCCTCTTACCACCCACAGTCCAATGGTCAAGTGGAGCGGATCAATCAGAATTTGACCAGTTACCTCCGGCACTTCGTTAATGCCCACCATTCAGACTGGGTGGATCTCCTACCATGGGCCGAGTTCTCTTACAACAATCACGAGAGCGAATCTTCTTCTAAATCCCCGTTTTTTGTAGTCTTCGGTCAGCATCCTCGGATCCCTTTTCCTGTCTCCACCTCTGTGGACAACCCGGCCGCGGAATCTCTCGTTAGCAAATTTTCCTCCATTTGGGAGAGTACCCGATCCGCACTCCTTCAGTCGTCCGAGCGGATGAAGAGACACGCCGACAAAAAACGCTTGGATTCCCCACAATTTCGTCCTGGAGATAAAGTCTGGCTCTCATCCAAATATGTCCGGCTCAAGATTCCTTCCTATAAGTTAGGGCCTCGGTTCATCGGCCCACTGGAGGTTATCAAACAGATCAACCCGGTGGCCTATAAATTGAAACTCCCGGCCAACTTACGGATCCCTAACTCCTTCCATGTATCTCTTCTCAAACCCGTGGTACTTAACTCCTTTTCCAAGTCTACAGGTACGCCTCCTGCTCCGGTTTCTGCTGAAGACGAGTTTGAGGTAGAGAACATTCTGGCCACCAAAAGGGTAAGAGGAAAGACCTTTTTTCTAGTGGATTGGAAGGGGTTTGGTCCTGAGGAGAGAACATGGGAGCCCCGGGAGAACATCCATGCCCCTCTCATCCTTGCTAAATTTCTGTCTGGCCTAAAAAAGGGGGGGCCTAAAGGGGGGGGTACTGTAGCGTCGGCGTCCCTGCCTCCTGCTAGGCAGGGACGCTGTTCCCCTCACCTCTCTGCTCCGTGCCCGGCGGCTTCCTCCCGCTCTGCTTGCAGCGCCCGCTCTCCCCCGGTCACTGTGCTTAGGGCGGGCGCGCGCGCGCTCCCCCTCTCTTAAAGGGGCCGCGCGCTTCGCCCTAAGGAGTCCCCGGCCAATGGTCGGAGGATCCCTCCATATATAAGGCACCTCCTCCAAAATGGAGGTGCCCGAGCAATGTTGTTGCACTGTTCACTACTCTGCTTCAGCCCTCAGGTCCCGTTTCCAGTTACCTGCCAGTTTCCTGCCAGTTTGCTGTCTGATTCCTGCCTGTTATCCGCTTACCCATTTGCTAGCCTGAGGTCCGACGGTCTGCCTTCCGACTCCTGTCAGTCTGTCTATGGACCAGCTAACCCGCTCACCTGGGAGCGCTCATCTGCTACCTGCCTGTTAGCCTACCTGGAGGCTCCGCCGTCACGTGCTGTGACCACCTGCCAGTCCAGAGACTCTTGCCCGCTCACCTGGGAGCGCTCATCTGCTACCTGCCTGTTAGCCTACCTGGAGGCTCCGCCGTCACGTGCTGTGACCACCTGCCAGTCCAGAGACTCTTGCCCGCTCACCTGGGAGCGCTCATCTGCTACCTGCCTGTTAGCCTACCTGGAGGCTCCGCCGTCACGTGCTGTGACCACCTGCCAGTCCAGAGACTCTTGCCCGCTCACCTGGGAGCGCTCATCTGCTACCTGCCTGTTAGCCTACCTGGAGGCTCCGCCGTCACGTGCCGTGACCACCTGCCAGTCCAGAGACTCTTGCCCGCTCACCTGGGAGCGCTCATCTGCTACCTGCCTGTTAGCCTACCTGGAGGCTCCGCCGTCACATGCTGTGACCACCTGCTTATCCAGAGACTCTCGCCTGCTCACCTGGGAGCACTCATCTGCCATCTGCCTGCTAGCCTACCTGGAGGCTCAGCCGTCACAGGTCGTACCTGCCCGTTTACCCAGAGACTGTCCCGGTCACTTGCTGTGACCTCCTGCCCATTTACCCAGAGACTGTCCCGGTCACTTGCCGTGACCTCCTGCCCGTTTACCCAGAGACTGTCCCGGTCACTAGCTGTGACCTCCTGCCCGTTTACCCAGAGACTGTCCCGGTCACTTGCCGTGACCTCCTGCCCGTTTACCCAGAGACTGTCCCGGTCACCTGCTGTGACTGCCTGCCTGTCTTCCCTGGTCGCCACCCGCTTCCTTACAAGGACCGCCCCCTTGTATAAGTTGCTCAGAGGTTCCGCCTCCCAGACCCGTTACAGTAGTATTCCAGTATTACAGAAGGTAGATCTATGACTTCAGCAATAAAAGACCGAATGAATCGAGGAGGTAAAGATTATCTACCGTTCTCCTCCATATGTATCTCTGTACATACGACCTGACATATACTGTAACTTGGTAGTGCAATTTCAGGTAACATCTGATGAACGGGCTATAACAATCTCCACTGCATCCTGGTGCCCGATGTATGGGTTGTGCTGGATGCTACATCTATCCATGGCCGATACCTGATCAATATTACAAGCGTCTGCACTATAGTGGGTGGACAGAAAGCAACGCAACGTAATAAAGCCTGGATTGTTTCAGGATCTAATTTCTGAATGTGTCTCTTTATGTCTTTTCCCTACGACTTCATTTTCTTAAAAGCTTTTTTACACAAATACTCACAGACTTCCATTGTCCAACTTTGTGGATCCCTGGTGCATCGACAGAAGCCATATCTAGATATAGTGTAAGGTCAGATCTAGAGGTCAGAGGCCGCGGCCTGATTTGTATGGACATTTTGTAATGAAATGTGTAATTTGGTGATCATGAATTACTGCAAGGTCATCATCTCGTGAACAAGACGATGACCTTGGCTCTACCTCAGTGTGGGACTTTCAAAGCTGTCCTGTTCTAGAGACACACTATATACAGTACAGACCAAAAGTTTGGACACACCTTCTCATTTAAAGATTTTTCTGTATTTTCATGACTATGAAAATTGTACATTCACACTGAAGGCATCAAAACTATGAATTAACACATGTGGAAATATATACTTAACAAAAAAGTGTGAAACAACTGAAAATATGTCTTATATTCTAGGTTCTTCAAAGTAGCCACCTTTTGCTTTGAAGACTGCTTTGCACACTCTTGCCATTCTCTTGATGAGCTTCAAGAGGTAGTCACCGGAAATGGTTTTCACTTCACAGGTGTGCCCTGTCAGGTTTAATAAGTGGGATTTCTTGCCTTATAAATGGGGTTGGGACCACCAATTGTGTTGTGCAGAAGTCAGGTGGATACACAGCTGATAGTCCTACTGAATAGACTGTTAGAATTTGTATTATGGCAAGAAAAAAAGCAGCTAAGTAAAGAAAAAACGAGTGGCCATCATTACTTTAAGAAATGAAGGTCAGTCAGTCTTAAAAATTGGGCAAACTTTGAAAGTGTCCCCAAGTGCAGTTGCAAAAATCATGAAGCGCTACAAAGAAACTGGCTCACATGAGGACCGCCCCAGGAAAGGAAGACCAAGAGTCACCTCTGCTTCTGAGGATAAGTTTATCCGAGTCACCAGCCTCAGAAATCGCAGGTTAACAGCAGCTCAGATTAGAGACCAGGTCAATGCCACACAGAGTTCTAGCAGCAGACACATCTCTACAACAACTGTTAAGAGGAGACTCTGTGCAGCAGGCCTTCATGGTAAAATAGCTGCTAGGAAACCACTGCTAAGGACAGGCAACAAGCAGAAGAGACTTGTTTGGGCTAAAGAACACAAGGAATGGACATTAGACCAGTGGAAATCTGTGCTTTGGTCTGATGAGTCCAAATTTGAGATCTTTGGTTCCAACCACCGTGTCTTTGTGCAACGCAGAAAATTTGAACGGATGGACTCTACATGCCTGGTTCCCACCGTGAAGCATGGAGGAGGAGGTGTGATGGTGTGGGGGTGCTGTGCTGGTGACACTGTTGGGGATTTATTCAAAATTGAAGGCATACTGAACCAGCATGGCTACCACAGCATCTTGCAGCGGCATGCTATTCCATCCGGTTTGCGTTTAGTTGGACCATCATTTATTTTTCAACAGAACAATGACCCCAAACACACCTCCAGGCTGTGTAAGGGCTATTTGACCAAGAAGGAGAGTGATGGGGTGCTACGCCAGATGACCTGGCCTCCACAGTCACCAGACCTGAACCCAATCGAGATGGTTTGGGGTGAGCTGGACCGCAGAGTGAAGGCAAAAGGGCCAACCAAGTGCTAAGCATCTCTGGGAACTCCTTCAAGATTGTTGGAAGACCATTTCCGGTGATTACCTCTTGAAGCTCATCAAGAGAATGGCAAGAGTGTGCAAAGCAGTCATCAAAGCAAAAGGTGGCTACTTTGAAGAACCTAGAATATAAGACATATTTTCAGTTCTTTCACACTTTTTTGTTAAGTATATAATTCCACATGTGTTAATTCATAGTTTTGATGCCTTCAGTGTGAATGTACAATTTTAATAGTCATGAAAATACAGAAAAATCTTTAAATGAGAAGGTGTGTCCAAACTTTTGGTCTGTACTGTATACCGTATAGCTGGGCTGGATCTGGATTATAACATTGCATTGTCACCTTGATGACCCTGTTCGGACCATGTACATCCCCCTCCAGCCCTCCTGAGGAGGTATTTTTAGCCGGCGTTATTATTTTTGCACTCTATAAAGCTGCATTGGGTTCACTCTCTGGCTTTATTGTGTAAGCACTGTATTTCGGTGTTATTCATGCACTATATAAAACTGTTATAGGTTCACTATATGACTTTATTGTGTAAGTGCTGTATGTCGGTATTGTTTTCCTCGCCGTATAGAATTATATTGAGTTTACTGTATGGCTCTATTATTTATACATTGTATGACAGTATTATTTTTGAACTATATTGGGTTCACTCTCTGGCTCTAGTGTGTAAGCCCTGTATTTCGGTATTATTTATGCACTATAAAAACCTGGTATTGGTTCACTGTGTAAGTGCTGTATGTCGGTATTATTTTTGCACTCTATAGAATTATTCTGGATTTGCTGTGTGGCTCTATTTAGTATACATTGTATGACAGTATTACTTTTGCTCTTTATAAAACTATTATAGGTTCACTCTCTGGCTCTATTGTGTAAGCGTCTATAGAAAAGTATTGGATTCACTGCTTTATTATGTGAGCACTGCATAACGGTATTATTTTTGCACTCTAAAAAAAAACGTTACATCGCTTACACATACTGTGAACCTATATGTCGGCATTATACAAATCAGTTTTGTCTTCACTCTATGGTTAATGTCAATAAAATATCGTCACTATATAAACCTGTTCTGGGGTCACTGTATGGCTCTATTTTACATGTGCCTCATATCAGTATTATGTTGCTTCTGTTTAGTCACTGTAGAGCCTATTAATTACTTTCACATTTTACTTCCTTTCACCTGCACATTTCTTACTTTATGGGCATCTTCAGAATTAGATTTTGCCTTGATCGGGTAAACTAATCTAGGCTGTGAGCTTTGTCAAAGGGCCATATAAATCGTACCAAGATCGGAACGCAGTGCTCGGACCGGCCGGCGGCTCTCCCGACCCGAGCTTGACCGTTTCATTTATTTCTATGCAGCTGTCATTCTCTGATAGGGAGAGCCGCCAGCCAGTCCGTTCACTGCATTCCAGTTTTCATCCGATTTATTCAGTCGTCTGACTGCACCCAAACAGTAATTAATGTAAAAAAATGCAAAACACTTCTTTGGGAATTGACAAGACTTTTTGTGGTACCCTAAATCAGTAAGAGGTCCTGTCCTCTAGTAATGGCAGCTCCTCACTCTACACCTCGCCCCTCCAGCGCAATATTTTTGTGTTAACGGGGAGGGAGAAAATGAATAAATCAGTTGAAGATTATGTAGAAAGGACATGGAAAATAAATAAAGCTGGAAATATTCCAGCCCTTGCAAATTGCTCACTCACAATTGGTTGACACTTCGCTATCACCATCACTTTACAGCTTGTGCTGTGTTCACTGAGGACCTGAAGACCCCCATACACTTTGTATAGTTGTTCATTCGTCTGGCAGCTATCTCAGCCACCTTTCCCTATATTCTCTGTGAGAGAGACTCTGCCAGACATTTTTGATGGCGGTTTATCTCGGGCAGGAAAGAAAGTTGCCGCTGTCCGAAATAGGACATGCCGGATCCTTGCCTGCCCCCTCGAGATCATCTGTAATGGGCCACCATGCACATTAAACTGTTGGCTGAATCCCTCAATATGGGATTCTTTAGCCGCTATTAGTTTGTGTATGGGGGGCTTACCAATATCGACAGGTTCAGCCAACAGGCTAATGTGTATAGGGGCCCCTGACATAAGGATTAGCATGTCCGATTTCAGGCTACTGATCCTTTTGACCTCAATGAGAAAAGCCACCATCAAAGGAGTCTCTATTAGAAAATATAAGCGTGCTCGACCTAGCGGGATGGGAAAGTCCACCGAAATAGCCACCGGCCGAACAATGGTTCACCTGACAGCTATTCAATGTGTATGGGGGGCTTGAGTCAGTCAATTATTGTCATCAGGGGCTATGGTTACACTAAAACGTAACACCAATGCTGGAGTCATGTAACAGAATCCACCATTAACAATGAGCAATAAGGAGGACACTTCAGCTTCACCTCCCTCCTCCCCCTCCCTGCAGAATAACTGCTGCCTACAGTATGTGACTTACCTAAAGGTAATTAATAATTTTCTGATTGAGTTTTTTTCTGTTTCTTTCTTTGTCTAGGTGCATTTCTGCTGTAATGAAAGTGAGAGGAGAATGTAGAAATAATCACAGACCGTAAACACGTGGCAAATATCTACAAGTCACCTGTGCGCTTCCGCCACGTCAAGACGAAACATCTCAAAAAGCAAGACCACATGGAAAAGATCAGCACAAATGAATCTGCAGTTTGTATCTTCAAGTCTTAATCTAGTAAAGACATTGAAAGGCTTGAAGGGTTCAGAAGAACGTCTATGCTACCGGCTTGGCACCCCCCACCATCCAACTACTGTACTACAGATCAAAGAAATTCACAGAGGCCACGCAGCAGGAAACGGCCCAGCACATTCTGTATTGTCATCTGGCTGTGCGGTATGTGGAGCTCCTGGATCAACTGGCCGCTCCAAGTACTTGACATGTGAAGAATTTGCTGGGGTGTGAGAAACAAAAGTGAAGATAATTCAGCACCTTATTTTTACACGAAGCATCCGGTGGTATTCAGCAAGATGCATACAAAGGAATTCTACCTGTGGGTTGACCTCCATGGAAGAAATCCTCTCGGAATTTGGTGTAAAAAATAAGCACATTTTTGCTTATTTTTGCAACATAAGTTGGGCTAAAATGTCAGTTATAAGCACTGGACTACCTTAAGGGCACTGGAGGAAATTAGACTGAGGACCTAATCTAAACAAACAAACAAAATTGGTTGCACACCATTGTTTGGTTTTTGGATGTCCTTATGCACTTGTCCTAAACTTTAAAGGCATCATTAACTAATTTCTACTCTTTGAAAAATTGGTTGTGGCTGTCCTGCCAGGGGCAGGCATACCATTGGTGCAACCTGTGCAGAGGCTTAAGAGTTAAGGGGGCCAACTTCTACCTCCAAAACAGGTGTAAGTGTACATTATGATGAGCTATCGGACTGCCCAGGGCCCATATATTGCTCCTGCACAGGGGCCGTCTCCTGTCTGTGTCCACCCCTGTGGCCCGCAGTAGGTTTCTCTTGCCTACGTGATGAGCTGGACCAACCCTGACGATGACATTATTTTTCTTGAAAATAGCAAAGGTGTAAAGGAAAGCATGTCTTGGGGTCTTCACCACCTTAAGGATCTAGTGGTACCCCCACTGCTCTTCATTCCCAATCATTACCTCTAAACTGATACACTCAGCATTCTTTTTTTTTACACCCTGGAGGTAACGAATTATGTTGAGAGAGTATATTCAGTGTTCTTCACCTTTTGGGATTGACACATTTAGGGTCTCTCATGGTTGTTTGGTGACCCTCTCCAAAAGAGTTGGTGAGGTGGTTATACAGGTTAAACTTTTGCTAGCTGAACCACTTTTGGCAAGACTGGTGGACCATCTAATAAGCATGTTCTCAAGGGAGATAAGCTAGGTGTCTGGCAGCAGTTTATTATTCTGTTCAGAATTGATGTCTGACAAGCCAGCGTTCTTCTGCTACCTGATGAGACTATCTGGTCACTTTGAGATGTTCACTGGCTTGGACTTGGTGGCTTCTAAAACTCTCAAGAACTTAGAGAGGGCTCCATGCATGTGCACCCATCTCTACTATGTAGGGATCCTAGTTCTAGAGATAGAATGGTGGTCTCCACCTGTTTTACTTTGGGCATGGTTATTTATAATGATGGGGCTTGCATTCAATTGAAGACCACTGTTGTAGTGGTTCTGATTTTGTTTGCTGGTGTTTCCTCATGATGAATTAGCAAAAAATTACATTATATCTGACATTCTCATAACATCTCCCATTGCGTGAAATAAAACTTGGATAATTTGAGGGGTTTGCCCCAATCTAGTTACCGTGTCATACTTGCCAACCATGGGATATGCTTGTGTGAGAGGTTTGTTTTTGCATAACCTTGTCCTTTTTAGGCCATGTCCAATTTCTTTCTCCCTAGATATTCATGTGGATGCCAGAGTTTGGTCTACTGGAGGAGCATCTTAGTGTCTTGCACAAAGAAAATCTCCAAAAGAGCTGCTTTCCAAGAGGTTTCTGAGACATATGTGAGACTTCTCAACTCTGAGAGTTTTTGAGATCTCTTCTTCTTCCAGAAACCTACCGGGAGAGTTGGGCTGGCCTTTGCGTTACTAATGTGGTAAGATCAATGGAGAGAAGATCCCTGCATAGATCTAGACCGCCAATTAAAATTTGCAGCTAACTTGACTAAGACCCTCTCACTCAGGCACTTCTCCATCAGGCTGCCTCCATGGTATGTACTGTATGTCCTTGATAAGGCACACAATTACTGCAGTCATTGTCAATGATGGCCCTTGATAATAATTTTTAAAGATACATCATACCAAATATGTTGACTAAATTACGTGACTATGGCCGAAAGGTACATCTGGGCTACAGGAGTGGTTTCCAACCTGCGTCTCTCCAGCTGTTGAGAAACTACCATGTCCTAACAGGGGTTCCTGAGAGTTGTAATTTAGCACCCTCTGGAGATCTAAAGGTAGAAGAGGAAGGTATATAAGGCCAAATGCTGACCCCAACATCTTGAAAAAAAAAGTTTTGAAACTTTAGTCGAGCACGTGGCCAATTCTCACATCCGTGTTTATTCAAAAGCAGAAGTGAAAAAGGTACTACAAAATTTTTAATTCTACACGGAGAAATAAGGAAAACAGTCACTGCCGGAAGCACAAAGTGTAATAGCTAAAAAAAGGTCAGTTGTACTTTCGGAAGGGAAATAAGAAATATAAACAATGTAAAAAAATTCTGATAGAGATTCTTCATACAGAAGAGAGAATCGGAACTTAAGCCATGATAATCATACAACCTTCTAGAAGCGCTGGTTTTACAAGGTTGCAGTAGACTTTGGAGGTGCCCAAGAGATTTACTAATTCTTCCAAGAGTCCGAGCAAGTTGGTCGTTAAAAGTGGACACAAAGATTAAAACATGGTGGAGAGACCCTATGCGATTGTAGAGAATCGCCCATGCATAATAGAGCATGTCCCTTTTATGTCTGTCTTGCTTTACACCAGGAGAGGTAGCTTTCAAGGTTTTATGCCATAAACATTTATCACTTATCCACAAGATAAATCATAAATGGTTGATCACCAGGGATTTAACTTCTAAAACCCCACCGATCCTGAGAATGGGGGGCACAAAGTCATGAATTAGGCGGTAGTGAGCATGTGTTACCACCTCCCTTTACACAGTGAATTGAACTGTGGTCGCACATGCTCACTATTGCTTCATTCAAAGTGGGTTTTGGATCCCTGTTCTCATGATCTATGGGGGTTCCAGTGGTTAGACCACCAGAGATCACACACTCCTCAACATTGAAATTGCAACGCCAAGAAGGAAAAGTGGTGGAATTCTAGAAATCACAGGATGGAGATGTTATTAATCTGCAAATGATGAAAATAATGGAAAAAATTCAAAACCTCTTGATTTATTCAGTATGGAGTATGAGCGCCGCAAGCAAAAATCCGGGCACTTTTAGCCTTGGTTGCTGTCAATGAGATTATTAATGGACCCCTGAGGAAGGTTCTGCCGCTGAATAAGCTTCGGCAAATCATCAAGATCCGCTGCTGGCAGCTCCTGTGCAATTGTCGACTAATGACGTCCCAGATGTGCTCGGTGGTAGACGCTGCTGTCCATGGTGTTGTCATGTTGAAAGTCTCCTAAAAAACTTTTTGGATAATCCAAATGTTTTGAAAGCTTTGTTTCCTTTTTTTCATAATTTGCATATCATTAACAATCGATCTTGCGATTTCTTTAATTGCACAACGTCTCTATTTAGGTGTTGCAATTTTGATGTTGAGAAGTGTATATCACGTATCTTGTGGATAGGTGATATATATTTTTTTATGGAACAAATTCTTTAACTTGGTGGTGGATCCCTTTTACTACTGTCGTTGCTTAGTTAACCCATATTGTGTGTTCACCTCTGCCTGCATGTACAAAAAACATATGATTGACGTCTTACTGAGGAGGAACACAGAAAGAAAAGCACAGGCATAACTACAATAGGTGCAGGGGTTTCAATCACACCCGGGCCCTGGGGTCTAGGGGGCCCAAGAAGTCCCATTGGCCAATAGAAAAAGACCAATACTATTAAGACTTGCAATAATTGGGGGCCCCGTTGCAGCTTTTGCATTGAGACCCGTGAATTTCAAGTTACGTCACTGAAGAAAGACTTTACAAAACCTTGCCTATATAATATAGAAATATTTTAGGGATGCCCATACAACATATTAATACGTACCCTATAGATAAAAATGACTTTCATTACCAGATGAATGAGAAATCACTGAAAAGCTCAGACATAAGCCTCAAACAAAAAGTAATGTATCATAGAAAGTGTACGCAGGACCATGGTGTTGTAGATGCTAACAAGTCACATCTGCAGATAAAATATAATAAATAAGAGGTTTCTAATATTACAGAAGCACTCCTCTGCCTCTCATCAAAATTTGTATCCCCTTAATATATTGCAATCATCATATTATATAGCACTGTGCACTTACAATTGCTTATTTTGCCTTTCTACCCAGATAATTCTTCTCTTTTCCATTAGCTCTATGATATCACATCATTAAAAACTGACTAGATGAATCCTTCTAAGCTCTATGGAGGTCAATTTTCCCTGTATGAGTCATGAGTCACTGCAAAAGTTAAAGGCAGGGGGGAGGAGAAAGCAGCTGGGTCAGGAGTTGAAGAGGGGAATGATAAATGCAGGAACAAGAGACTTCCTGTTTCTATAGAGGAGAGAAAAGAGAAGAATTATCTGGGTAGAAAGGCAAAATGAGCAATTGTAAGTACACAGTGCTATATAATATGTTGATTGCTAAATATTAAGAGGATAAAAACTTTGATGGCAGGAAGAGTGCTTCTTTAAGGATCATTAGAAACAAGAATTGATGGGAGCAGGGGTTAATCAAGGGTAGCCAGTGCCCTGCGCAGTTCAGACTGTGCGGTCCCTGTGTTCACCTGATGTGTTATGTGACAGGTTCCCTGACAGCTGAAGATAAGTGCCAGGAGAAGTCAAATGATGGCTCACGTTATGAACATACAGTTGCTCATGTGCATATTTGAGAGATAAATAAAATGGTGGAGAAAAAGCATCGCACTTTGCAAATTTTTACATTAATTAAAAATGCAATCCGAGGCATCGGTTACACGACCTAGTAAGGAGGATGGCATTATAGATAATAAAGAATCAAGTATATGTAAACTACACATAATAAATGATGACACAATACATAAGAGAGTATAATATTTATCAATGGAATGCTTTATACATAATAAGAGAGGGCACTTTTTGACAATGAATGACCCTATGCATAATAAAGGATGACACTAATAATGTACAACGCTATATATAGTAAGAGAATATTCTATATAATGACGGTTGCGGGATACATTATAATGGAGAACATTTTATAACATTGGAAAGCACTATACAAAATAAGGGAGGACGCTAAATAATAATGAATGATGCTATACATAATGAGGGACGGCACTGTAATATTGTACGACACTATATGTAGCAGGGGAACATACTATGTAATAATTGATGGTGGTATACACAATAATGGAGAATACTTTCAGTGGAAAGCACTATATATAATAAGGGAAGACGCTATATAACACTGAATGATGCTATACGTAATGAGGGATGGCACTGTAATATTGAACGACACTATATGTAACAGGGGAACATACTATGTAATAATTGATGGTGGAATACATAATAATGGAGAATACTTTATATCAATGGAAAGCACTATACATAATAAGGGAGGACACTATATAACAATGAATTACGCTATACGTAATAAGGGAGGACACTGTAATATTGTACAACACGATATGTGATAAGGGAACATACTATTTAATAATGGATGGCAGAATACATAATAATGGAGAACCTTTTATGACAGTGGGAGGTGCTATACATAAAGGAGGACATTATGTAATAAGGAAGGTTGTTTTAGAAATAAGACTGTTACTTTCATCATCTCTGTGCAGTCCATATAGTATAGAATCACTAGATTTACATTCAGTAACTTTCCGGGGATGTCCCATCTGATTAGAGCAATTTTCTTTAATTTCTCCTCCATCTGGTCAGACCTTCACGTCTACATCAACAATTGAGGACTTATCTAAGTAAAGTTTGCTGCACAGATCACAGCATTTCTGAAAATAAGTAAGTTACATATATATGACCCCTGAATAAAAAATATCCCACACTTTGCCCGTGAATACAAATATGCACCAAAACATTAATATATAATGAATGATCCTCTCTGTAATGCATACATGTCAATAAATAAGCCAGTACTTTGCATCCCCCTATGAACTGCAAAATTAAATAGCCATTCTTCCCCAACACGTAGCCACTATGTGTACCTCCCAAATGATTAACCACTGCCCCAAATTCACTTACTTACAGTGCCACCCCCATTCAATAACCCCCTGTGTCTCGCTCTATTGAGCAGGGGGTTGGACACGATGACCCTGGAGGTCCCCTCCAATTCTAACATTCTATGTGAAGAAGTCGGTTTAAGCTGTGAAACAGGATCCTCGTAAGTGGTGGTAGAGCAAACTGAAATGATAACAGTTAAAAGGTCACTGCCACCTGCTGAGGACATCTTTAAGTCAAGAAATTAAAAAAAAAAAAAAACATGCAGCATTTTTGTAATATTTTTCATAGCATCCACCCTCTTAATAAATTAGGGACTTTTCTGGCCATCTATGCATGAGAATATCAAATCTCTACCAGCTATGAGCTAGTGAAGGTTTACAGTATAAAAAACACAAATTCTGGAGAAAATTATAATAGGTTTGTAAACATTTGAGAGCCCCTTGTTATCCTAAAAGATTTAATATCCAATTTTCCCTCACCCAAAAAATATAATTAAGTACCCACTATGCACTCCCTCCTATTAAATATATAAATTCATTACCACTGTGCTCCCCTAATTCATTACCCACTGCCGCCTCATTAAGTTAACCACTGTGCCTCTTTCCTCCATTCAATAACCTATTGTCTCTCTTCTTCCCTTTCAATAACCGACTGTGCCTCTCTACACCCCATTTAATAACCCACTGTCTCTTCCCTTCATTCAGTAACCCACTGTCTGCCTTTCCCCATTCAATAACCCATTGTCTCTCTTCCCCTATTCAATAACCTACTGTGCCTCTCTTCCCCTATTCAATAACCCATTGTCTCTCCCCCCACTTAATAACTCACTGTGCCTCTTCCCCCCTAATTCAATAACCCACTGTGTCTCTCTACCCCACATTCAATAACCCACTGTGTCTCTCTACCCCACATTCAATAACCCACTGTGTCTCTCTACCCCACATTCAATAACCCACTGTGTCTCTCTACCCCACATTCAATAACCCACTGTGTCTCTCTGGCCCCCATTTAATAACTCACTGTGTCTCCCTACCCCACATTCAATAACCCACTGTGTCTCTCTTCCCCACATTCAATAACCAATAGTGCCTCTCTCTCCCCTCTCTTGTTAGTTACCCACTGCATCCCCCATTTGCTACAAGAGAGATTAAACTATTTGCTGTCCACCCTCTTTGCTACAGAGGATCCCACCCTCTGCTATGTTCAGTTATATCAACATCCTTAAGATGCAGGTATAATTGTATATGGAAGGCATGGACGCCACAGAAAGACATCTCTGCCTCACTGCACTGCACCACCAACGCTTCCAATTATAATAGGACAATCTTCTCCTCGGGGTCCATCCATGACCTTTGGGTCTCTGCCAGTTGCTCACTTTTCCCTCAATAATAATCCATTCCTGAATGGAAAATGGGGAGTACAGGATGATGGCTAAAAAATATGAAGTAGAAAGTACTGGATGATGAAATTGATGGGAGATGGAGAGTACTGGATGATAAGAATTGATGGGAGATGGAGAGTACTGGATGATAAGAATTGATGGGAGATGGAGAGTACTGGATGATAAGAATTGATGGGAGATGGAGAGTACTGGATGATAAGAATTGATGGCAGATGGAGAGTATTGGATGATGAGATTGATGGCAGATGGAGAGTACTGGATGATAAGAATTGATGGCAGATGGGGAGTATTGGATGATGAAACTTGATGGCAGATGGAGAGTACTGGATGATAAGAATTGATGGCAGATGGAGAGTACTGGATGATAAGAATTGATGGCAGATGGAGAGTACTGGATGACAAGAATTGATGGCAGATGGAGAGTACTGGATGATAACAATTGATGGCAGATGGAGAGTACTGGATGATAAGAATTGATGGGCGATGGAGAGTACTGGATGATAAGAATTGATGGGAGATGGAGAGTACTGGATGATAAGAATTGATGGGAGATGGAGAGTACTGGATGACAATGAGTTGGTAGAAGATGGATAGTACTGGATGAGAAGCAATAATTGATGGGAGAGAGAGATTTCCGGATGAACAGTTGATGGAAAGCAGACAGTACCGAATGATAAGTAATTGTTGGGAGAAGGAAAGTACTGATTCACAAGAATTGGTGCGATATGGGGAGTACTGAATGACAAGTAAGAATTGGTGCAGATGGAAACTACTGGATGGAAAGTAAGGTTTGATGGGGGGTGGAGAGTACTGGATGATAAAACTTGATGGGAGATGAGAGTACTGCATAACAAGAATGGATGGGAGATGGGGAGTACTGGATGATGAAACTTGATGGCAGATGGAGAGTACTGGATGATAAGAATTGATGGCGGATGGAGAGTACTGGATGAAAAGAATTGATGGGGGATGGAGAGTACTGGATGACAAGTGAGAATTGATGGGAGATGGAGAGTACTGGATGACAAGTAAGAATTGATGGGACATGGAGAGTACTGGATGACAAGTAAGAATTGATGGGGGATGGAGAGTACTGGATGACAAGAATGGATGGGAGATGGGGAGTACTGGATGATGAAACTTGATGGCAGATGGAGAGTACTGGATGAAAAGAATTGATGGGGGATGGAGAGTACTGGATGACAAGTAAGAATTGATGGGAGATGGAGAGTACTGGATGACAAGAATGGATGGGAGATGGGGTGTATTGGATGATGAAACTTGATGGCAGATGGAGAGTACTGGATGATAAGAATTGATGGCAGATGGAAAGTACGGGATGATAAGAATTGATGGCAGATGGGGAGTATTGGATGATGAGATTGATGGCAGATGGAGAGTACGGGATGATAAGAATTGATGGCAGATGGGGAGTATTGGATGATGAGATTGATGGCAGATGGAGAGTACGGGATGATAAGAATTGATGGCAGATGGAGAGTACTGGATGATAAGAATTGATGGCAGATGGAAAGTACGGGATGATAAGAATTGATGGCAGATGGGGAGTATTGGATGATGAGATTGATGGCAGATGGAGAGTACGGGATGATAAGAATTGATGGCAGATGGGGAGTATTGGATGATGAGATTGATGGCAGATGGAGAGTATGGGATGAT
The DNA here is from genome assembly GCF_046119375.1 of Phyllobates terribilis. Classification (NCBI taxonomy): domain Eukaryota; kingdom Metazoa; phylum Chordata; class Amphibia; order Anura; family Dendrobatidae; genus Phyllobates; species Phyllobates terribilis. Next base: position 754,676,981 of record NW_027362764.1, read on the forward strand.
AAGAATTGATGACAGATGGGGAGTACTGGATGATGAAACTTGATGGCAGATGGAGAGTACTGGATGAAAAGAATTGATGGGAGATGGGGAGTACTGGATGTTGAAACTTGATGGGAGATGGAGAGTACTGGATGACAAGTAAGAATTGATGGGAGATGGAGAGTACTGGATGACAAGTAAGAATTGATGGGAGATGGAGAGTACTGGATGACAAGTAAGAATTGATGGGAGATGGAGAGTACTGGATGACAAGTAAGAATTGATGGGGGATGGAGAGTACTGGATGACAAGTAAGAATTGATGGGGGATGGAGAGTACTGGATGACAAGTAAGAATTGATGGGGGATGGAGAGTACTGGATGACAAGAATGGATGGGAGATGGGGAGTACTGGATGATGAAACTTGATGGGAGATGGAGAGTACTGGATGACAAGTAAGAATTGATGGGACATGGAGAGTACTGGATGACAAGTAAGAATTGATGGGGGATGGAGAGTACTGGATGACAAGAATGGATGGGAGATGGGGAGTACTGGATGATGAAACTTGATTGCAGATGGAGAGTACTGGATGAAAAGAATTGATGGGGGATGGAGAGTACTGGATGACAAGTAAGAATTGATGGGAGATGGAGAGTACTGGATGACAAGAATGGATGGGAGATGGGGTGTATTGGATGATGAAACTTGATGGCAGATGGAGAGTATGGGATGATAAGAATTGATGGCAGATGGAAAGTACGGGATGATAAGAATTGATGGCAGATGGGGAGTATTGGATGATGAGATTGATGGCAGATGGAGAGTACGGGATGATAAGAATTGATGGCAGATGGGGAGTATTGGATGATAAGAATTGATGGCAGATGGAAAGTACGGGATGATAAGAATTGATGGCAGATGGGGTGTATTGGATGATGAGATTGATGGCAGATGGAGAGTACGGGATGATAAGAATTGATGGCAGATGGAGAGTACTGGATGATAAGAATTGATGGCAGATGGAAAGTACGGGATGATAAGAATTGATGGCAGATGGGGAGTATTGGATGATGAGATTGATGGCAGATGGAGAGTACGGGATGATAAGAATTGATGACAGATGGGGAGTACTGGATGATGAAACTTGATGGCAGATGGAGAGTACTGGATGATAAGAATTGATGGCAGATGGAGAGTACGGGATGATAAGAATTGATGGCAGATGGGGAGTATTGGATGATGAGATTGATGGCAGATTGAGAGTACGGGATGATAAGAATTGATGACAGATGGGGAGTACTGGATGATGAAACTTGATGGCAGATGGAGAGTACTGGATGAAAAGAATTGATGGGAGATGGGGAGTACTGGATGTTGAAACTTGATGGGAGATGGAGAGTACTGGATGACAAGTAAGAATTGATGGGAGATGGAGAGTACTGGATGACAAGTAAGAATTGATGGGAGATGGAGAGTACTGGATGATAAGAATTGATGACAGATGGGGAGTACTGGATGATGAAACTTGATGGCAGATGGAGAGTACTGGATGAAAAGAATTGATGGGAGATGGGGAGTACTGGATGTTGAAACTTGATGGGAGATGGAGAGTACTGGATGACAAGTAAGAATTGATGGGAGATGGAGAGTACTGGATGATAAGAATTGATGGCAGATGGAGAGTACTGGATGATAAGAATTGATGGCAGATGGAGAGTACGGGATGATAAGAATTGATGGCAGATGGGGAGTATTGGATGATGAGATTGATGGCAGATGGAGAGTACGGGATGATAAGAATTGATGGGGGATGGAGAGTACTGGATGACAAGTAAGAATTGATGGGGGATGGAGAGTACTGGATGACAAGAATGGATGGGAGATGGGGAGTACTGGATGATGAAACTTGATGGGAGATGGAGAGTACTGGATGACAAGTAAGCTTTGAAACATATAGAACATTTATTTAGTTGGTGCAGTTTGAAATCCGTGGCCTTTCCATGCAATGCATGCAGGGCCTAGTCCTCCAGATAGAGAGGTGCTCCAGCTAAAGAATGAGGGTCTGATCAGGGACTCCCATATTAACTTATTAATTGGCTTTTTGTTGAAATGGGTGGTGGTAGGGGTTATTTATCATATCCTAATTGAAAAGCTAATGTCTCTCATTAAGCGATCTGATAAACATATATTTTGCTGGCCGGCTGTCAGATGTAAAGACAAAGAACCTCGCACAACTGCAGAGTTCGGGGGGAGGAGGAGTCCAAAAAAGAGAAGTATGCAGAGCTAAAAGGGAATTAGACCCAGGGTGTATTTTCAGTGAGACAAGTCTGATGTGAGAAGCCGGCTGAGCCACTTTCACTTGTCTTATGTGACATTTTCATTGTCAGCCCCGATTCATAAATGTCTCCTGTAGCCGCGGCACACAATGGCCTCTGCTCCAGAGCGGCAGCTGGTTAGTGCAGGCCGGCATTGCAGTTATCCACTTGTAACCTATTTCCTACTTAAAAAGCAGCAATAAATGGTCACATGCACAGGAATGTACAGAAGGGCCCCCCCGGGCAGACACTTGTTAGTTTTGTACTATACCTGACAGTATTTTGTATTATATACATTGATATCATGTACAGTTTATAACAGATTATTTTATATTCATTGATTCCTGAGTAATATAAAGGTTTTAATGATACAATCTATTTTTAGTGTTTAATAAATAATCTTTTTATCAGAAAGATTTCTTGGTAATAGGCTGATTTTTTTTAAACTGAAGAATTATACGGTATCCATTGAAATCAATGGGATTGCTCTGTAATGCAAGCATATGTCAGGTCTGCCAGTGTTAGATATACTCTTCGTAGCAAAAAATAAAAGATCCTTCATAGGTTCTGCCATATTCTCCTTTAGGACCTGCCGCGATAGGGATTGTTAAAATATATCTGGCGTTTCAGGTGCCATTTGTGGACAGGAGGATTAGTACTGAATCTGACAATTATATGCTTGTTCCTTGCATTTTTCACCCATTTTCCCTCTGCAGGCTCTACTTCCAATTTTCAGTTGTCTCTAAGCTAGTGGGTGGACACTAGCTGTTATGATGTCTCCCATACACAGCACGCACAGACACATGAGGGATTCCTGCTCTCCTGGCACAATGTAGCACATGTTCAGAAGCAGGAGCAGTACTGAGCAGCTTATCTGTGAATCCAGCTCTGGAGTGAGATAAAAGACTTACAACGAAGCAACTTCCACTCTTTAAAACTCAGCTCCTTTCTTTTTCTCTTCACTCCATAGACTTCAATAGGCAGTGTTAATCTGACCCCTTAATGCCCTGTCAATTCCTTTTATCTTGAGCAAAATGGATTTTAGTTTTTGCTCACTGCCTACGTGTCTATGAACTATAAAACTCTGCTGAACTACAACAACTATTAAAGACGTTCTCTTATGATTAGAAGGGTCCAGCAATAAAAAGCTGACTACGGGGTGCCCTACTTCCGAGACCCTTCGGCATTCATCTGTAATCTGAGTGGGATCCCAAAAATAGGTAGTCCGTTCCTGGACAGCGCCACCACAGGGAATATGAGATATTATGCATTTCTAAGTGATGTCTGTGTAATGAAGGGCAATCTGGGTCCTCCAAAATGGGAGATGCTTTTTGCAACCACTCTGGCAAATTAGGATCTTCAATAATGACCTTTTCACCTGTATGAACTCCAAATTCTCTTACTGGTAAGATAAAAATGTTTTCTATACCAGATAACCATTGTAAATTTTACCCCAACGCTTTGATCTATGTTTCATTGAGGTTATCATATCCTATTCTGCAATGGGTATCCCTAAAACATTGCCAGTGTAGACTGTCAGAACTTCAGCAATCTGTCACCATGGATGGTCAGGAGAGAAGAGACCTGTCATCGTCAAATACCATCCTAGTTGTGGTCACTTATGTTTCGGGCTGCTATACTGAGTTATCTATTGATTGTATTTGGGATATATCATATAATCGATATGGCAAGAAGTGTGGCCAACTTTGATGGGAATACAACCTCGATGTTCTGAGTATCAGTGAAGGTCAATCTCCTTGACAAAATATATCTATGGGAAACCTCATAGAAAAAGTTACTGGGCCATCTCCTGATGTCAATGACTCCAGCCACCATACTTGACGACTTATCTCTGTATAGCGTCTATATGCTGTAATAATGAAGTGTTTGTCTGTTTAGGAAGATCTAATGATAATACATGGAGTCTAGTTCGTGTCCATACACCGGCAATAGCCAAAAGGCCACCAAACCTGCCAATTTCAGTGTGGCTGACTGACCATCAAATATATATGGGGTGTCTTGACTCCTACACCAGCAGATGTTAGTAGAATGAAGGAATAAGCATGTTGGATTTCAACTTGCTCCAACCTTTGTTCCCATGGGAGATAATCAGATCTGGCAACATATGCATGATTGGATGGCGCAGTGAGTTGGAATTTAATGAGAACATGTAGCTCATGGCTCGTTCAGCCAACGATCTTTCCTCCTGGCCTACTTCATGCTCTATACAGTCAAACACGCAAGCCACTGCCAGACATCTCTTGCAGCATCTGGATTGTGCATGTTCGAATGCAAAAGCCTGACCCTTCCTTCCATCAACACCTGCAGTTGTGGAAAAGTTAGAACACCCCCATAAACATTGGATGGATGATCAATCCTTCCCGAAAACAGCAAGTTTGGCTGACTTTAATGTAATGTGTAAGACCACCTCAAGTCTTAGAAACCAACCGAAGTTGCAAAACTTTGCATGACAAGGGGTAGAACCGAAGCTGCAAAACTTTGCACGACGAGGTGTAGAACCGAAGTTAATAATCTTTACATGACAAGGTGTAGAACCGAAGTTGATAAGCTTTATGTAATGCACACGCCCGGGCTGAGCGGCGTGTGCGTGTGATTCCACTGGACTGTGCCGGAGAGTGAATGCCTGGAGGGGCGTAACTAGGTATTCACCCGATCCGACCAGGGTCGCACGACGGCATACGACGCCAGTGCACCAAGGAGGAACCGAGCAGAGGGACCAGGTGCTACTCCAGGACAGACCCCGGACACGGCTGTTGACCCACACAGGGGAATACAGGAACAGGCTGGTTAGGCTGGCGCACAGACTGGTGGGTATAGGCAGGCACGACTGGTATGCAGGCAGGCGGGTATGCAGGCAGGGGGGTACAGGCAAGCACAGCTAGAGTGCAGACAGGGAGGCACTAGCAGGTAGGAACACTGGCGGGATAGGACCCAGTACACACTGGGACTCAGGAACAATACAGGCAGAGGGGTACAGGCAAGCACAGCTAGAGTGCAGACAGGGAGACACTAGCAGGTAGGAACACAGGCGGGATAGGACCCAGTACACACTGGGACTCAGGAACAGAACCACAGATGTGGCGGACAAACACAGCAGAGTGAGGCCGCCCAGAGAGGTAAGCGAGAACAGGGCAGGACAAGGCCGTCTGGAGCGGTGAGCAAGAGTAGAGCAGGACAAGGCCGCCAGGAGCGGTGAGCAAAGGGTCAGAGCTGAGCGAGACTGCCGGAGCAGTGAGCAAGAGTAAAGCAGGACGAGACCGCCTGGAGCGCTGAGCAAGAGTGGAGCAAGACTGCCGGAGCAGTGAGCAAAAGGATAAGAGCGGAGCGAGACTGCCGGAGCAGTGAGCAAAAGGGTCAGAGCGGAGCAAGGCTGCCGGAGCAGCGAGCAAAGGAGTCAGAGCAGGCTAGAACCGCCGGAGCGGTAAGCAAAGGAGTCAGAGCAGGCTAGAACCGCCGGAGCGGTGAGCAAAGGAGTCAGAGCAGGCTAGAACCGCCGGAGCGGTGAGCAAAGGAGTCAGAGCAGGCTAGAACCGCCGGAGCGGTGAGCAAAGGAGTCAGAGCAGGCTAGAACCGCCGGAGCGGTGAGCAAAGGAGTCAGAGCAGGCTAGAACCGCCGGAGCGGTGAGCAAAGGAGTCAGAGCAGGCTAGAACCGCCGGAGCGGTGAGCAAAGGAGTCAGAGCAGGCTAGAACCGCCGGAGCGGTGAGCAAAGGAGTCAGAGCAGGCTAGAACCACCGGAGCGGTGAGCAAAGGAGTCAGAGCAGGCAAGGCTGAGCAGGGGGGACAGGGCTCTGTTCACACGGAACAGACAGGAAGGGAAAGGCAGAGCCAGATACCCACAGGGTACTTGCAGTGAAGTAGCGAGTGGACCACAAACTCACAAACGGGAGTACAGAGACAACAAGCAGGAGTTAGGTACGAGTTCAGACTCTGCAGAAAAAGGAAGGGAACGGACATAGAGGCAAAACAGGTAAAGGATAGGAGAGAGTTCAGACTGGAACTGAGTGTACGGAGGAGACCGACACTGCAGCGGAATACAGGAGCGGGTCTGGGAATACGGCCCCCAGAGAGGCAGGACGAACAGCAAGGAGCGTGTTCAGACAGGACAGACAAGATACAGGAGCGGGTCTAGGTAATCGGCCCCTAGAAGGCGGGAGGAACAGGCTAGGAGCGTGTTCAGACAGGCCTGGAAATACAGCCTCCAGGATAGGCAGACAAGAGAACACAGAACGGGACCTGGCACCTTCAGAGTGCAAGCACACACTGAATGAAACACTATGCTCAGGCAGGGATTGATTGGAGCAGCTGAGCTATATACCAGGTGACAGACAGCAATAGGCTGAGGACGCACAAGGGGTGTGACCCACAGCAGGTACAAAAAGCAGGAAGTGATCGGGCGCTGCCCTTAAGCAGCAGAAACAGACACAAACAGACAGCATGGAGGGAAGCCAGAGAGACATTCTGGACAGGAGATCAAGTGCGCGCTCTTGCACAGTGGGAGATGGACCACTATGCAAGGACGCCGCCAGGTATGTTACACTTTACATGACAAGGTGTAGAACCGAAGTTGCAAAGCTTTACATGACAAGGTGTAGAACCGAAGTTGATAAGCTTTACATGACAAGGTGTAGAACCGAAGTTGCAAAGCTTTACATGACAAGGTGTAGAACCGAAGTTGATAAGCTTTACATGACAAGGTGTAGAACCGAAGTTGATAAGCTTTACATGACAAGGTGTAGAACCGAAGTTGCAAAGCTTTACATGACAAGGTGTAGAACCGAAGTTGCAAAGCTTTACATGACAAGGTGTAGAACCAAAGTTGATAAGCTTTACATGACAAGGTGTAGAACCGAAGTTGATAAGCTTTACATGACAAGGTGTAGAACCGAAGTTGATAAGCTTTACATGACAAGGTGTAGAACCGAAGTTGATAAGCTTTACACGACAAGGTGTAGAACCGAAGTTGATAAGCTTTACACGACAAGGTGTAGAACCGAAGTTGATAAGCTTTACACGACAAGGTGTAGAACCGAAGTTGATAAGCTTTACACGACAAGGTGTAGAACCGAAGTTGATAAGCTTTACATGACAAGGTGTAGAACCGAAGTTGCAAAGCTTTACATGACAAGGTGTAGAACCGAAGTTGCAAAACTTTGCACGACAAGATGTAGAACCGAAGTTGCAAAACTTTGCATGACAAGGTGTAGAACCGAAGTTGCAAAACTTTGCATGACAAGGTGTAGAAGTTCGCCGTGCAGTAAGCCCCCGCTCACCACTCTTGGCGTGTGCATATTACAAGCTCTGGCAAACGTGAAGCGTTGTATAAATACTTTCCTTTTACTATTTAGGAACAGGAGACAAAATAAACCAAAGTTCAAGAGAACATTGCAAAGTGCACTTTAATAATGCTGCACTTGGAAAATCTTTCGATGCAAGCAATCAGTCCTGTGAAGACATCCTAGACCTCCTCTTCTGCTGCTTACTGATGGGATGGACATCCCGGAATGCCTGTCTCCCATCCATGACATCTGACACCTGCTGTTCCGTATCCCATTTAGAAGAACCCAAGGAGATAAGGGGCAAATCAGGGCAGTCCCTGTGACCTGGAACATCAGGTTACAAAGTTTACTAACATGGCAAAGCTAATCCCTTTAAAAGCTTTAAAATAAACGTGTCTGCTCTGCTGACTCTCATTCTGGATCGTTTCTCGGCAACATTTTTTTTGTTTTTTTACCAACTGTTTGTTACATATCTGAATAACCTTGTTAATTTGAGGTCTGATTTGCGGAACAGTCAAATTGAAAAAGGAAGTGGTGGTAAGCCAAGTAACAGGATCCTTGTGCATGGAGTCAGAGCAAGCTGGAATGGTAAGAGTAGCCACCATTATCCAGGATTCACCCAAAATCAAATCACAGAAAATTTGAGGCAAGTTCTGTGTCTCGAAATGATTAGCTCATAGTAATCAATGTTCAGCTATAAAAAAAAAAACACATCTATGTAATATAGCTACAGTTGCGCTTGTAGGGCCCATTTTTGCCAAAGGACGGGGACACTGTCCTTATGCCCAACTCATCAGTTCACTGCGTCCTGGTCATAATGACCCCTACTACCAAGGAGATCTTCTCATAGTAGTCCTATTCTAGCACTGTTCCACACTTTGCAATAAAGGCACCTATGCCCCGAGCCTACACTCCCTCATGGTTCACATCTTGCAGCAACATTCTCATTTTTAGAGGAAATGACTATTTAAAATTCAGGGGATTTCTTTAATTGACTTTCTCTATCGATCAATAAACCAAGACAGGAAACATTTCTTTGAAAGTTAAAAGACGAGTCATCTGCTGCAGATTAGTAGGCGCTTAGACTAACTATATCATTAGCGAGCCTCACATTTTCGTAAACCATTCCGAGCATGCCTCTGCTGTGCTCCTCAGCTGTTACCTTAGTTTCCTACATTACTAAACCCATCAGGACTTTTACATATAGACCCTGAATGGCGTAGAGTGAAAGTTACATTTAACGCAGGGTCACATTCATGAACCTGAGATGAGGATACTGTAAATCAACCTTGGTCCTACCAGGAAAGGGAAGAGCGTAGAACTATGGGATAAAGTGAATCCTGCATTGAGCAGGGGGTTGGACACGATGACCCTGGAGGTCCCTTCCAACTCTAACATTCTAGGATTCTAAGAAGTATACAAGGGGTATATGCACAGAAGAGGTTATGGGGTTAAAACTGCCCCGGAGGTTCCGTGCCACTGGACCCAACAATGACTTCATTCCATCGTATCGGAAACGACCAATCTGATTCTTCCGTTTGTGGATCAGTTGACTGCAGGATGAAATGATGCCATACGCTCCCTGCCCTGCCATCCATTTTATGACTGTCATCCTAATTTTAGTTTGCCTTATTACCAGCTGCCTCATGTAAAATTTCTACACATCCATGTGCGTCGTGTCAGGCCCATACCCATGTTGTAATGGTGGAGAGGTGACCATAAAAATGGCTACGTTCTGAGGTGTATGACTATTTTAGAAGCTTTATATGTCTGCACTTATGTGGCGCCCCTGCAGGTTCAGTCGCCACAGAGGTACTGCATCTCACCCAGAGGTGTGGTATCTCACGCTCAGGTAAGGAAGGAGTACTGTCCGGGACCCACCCACCTGCATCCAACACTACACCATTCCAGACCAGCAGGCAGGGCAAGATGCACTGGCTTATGCTGAGCCCTGTCCCTGGTTGGAAGTGGGAGGAACCGAAAGAGGGGAAACTAAGTAGGGGGTGTGGGTGGAGGAAGCAGGACAGGGGAGCACTTGAATAGGAATATAAAAAGGGGAACCATCTTGGGAGAGACAGATCAGTCTGAGAGGAGAAGGAGTGGGAGCAGGAGCTCTGCTCAGAGGAGAGAGGAGAGGGCCTAGATTGAGAGGCCCAGGAGGACTGGCTGGAAGAGGACGGAGTAGAAGGAAGGCTCCAGGAGTGAGGGAATCCCAGGGGCACGGCGAGTGCAAAGTCACCCGTGCACCCGAATCTACCAGAACGTGGAGGGATCAGGCCGCAAAGGGGACTGGCCCCTAACTAGTGGAGAACTACAAGGCTCAGCTAGAAACCGGAGGCTACTGTACTTTCAGGGTGCAGCTGCTCACAACTGCAACTAAATCGCTAAAAAGGTAGCCTCATAGGATTCTGGGGCCTGCACGTTGCCCGCCAAAATCCGAGGTTCCCGGCTTGGGACACTGGTTGCGAGGCGCAGGGCAGGAGGGTGAGAGCCAGCGCAGGAAGACGACCGAGGAAGGCACACAGAATGGGGTCCTGTTATGCATTCCTGAAACACCTGGGAGATTGCTGAACCCCTGCCTTGGTAAACACAGGACGGCGTGGGAGGTTACCCTGGCCCTGGGAACCTGGAGTCTGACAACTGTGAGTAAATCTGAAGACTACACCCCACTGTGTCCTAGAATTATTATCTGCGCCATCACCTGCACTACACTGCACAGCAGCAGCTACCTCATTAAATCATCCCTGCACCGCCCTGGAGCTAAGCTCTGCCTGTGGAGAGCTGAACCAACTCTGCTGCGTCATCATCAGCTCCAGAGGATTGGCACCGCAGCGGCGGCTCCATATAGCCACATACCACAGGTGGCGTCACTAACAATATATACAAAAAACTTCATTCCCCTTTTATTGATCGCCCTGGGTCACGGACCGGGTCACGGCCACCGTGACATCCCCCAGCATTGACCGGCCCGGCTACCGAGTACCCCACGGCCCAGGGGGCGCGTCACCTAGGTTGGGTGGCACTATACCAAAGGCACTATATGTATGTCACTATTTAAGGTGGCACTATATCGGTGCTCACTGTATGTATGCCACTATTTTAGATGGCACTATACCAATATCACTATTTTGGGTGGCATTATACCAATTGCACTATATGTCATCCACTACTTTTGGTGGCACTATGCCAACGATACTATGTGCCGGCCAGTATTTTAGATAGTACTGTATCAACACCACTTCATGCCGGCCACTATTTTACCAATAGTACCAATTCCGCTATGTATCAGTAAATATTTTAGGTGGCACTAAACTAATGGCCCTATATGTATTGCACTATATTAGTGGGCATGTTTAGTACTATTTTACTGAGGGGTGGTATTTGTATGAGGTTCTTTGGGGTATGTGTGGCACTATTTCAGGTGGTAATATACCTATGATACTCGATGGCTAATGCTTTTTAAGGGCAATATATGATATTATTTTGGTGGGAAATTTGTGGCAGCATTATTTAGCTACACAGTGTGGCGGTATGCTTTGTGCATTATTTTGGTGGGCATTATATGGCAGCATTATTTATCTACACAGTATGGCAGTAATATTTATGCTTTGTGCACTTTCCCACGAGGTCACTGATTGTATACAGTACAGACCAAAAGTTTGGACACACCTTCTCATTTAAAGATTTTTCTGTATTTTCATGACTATGAAAATTGTACATTCACACTGAAGGCATCAAAACTATGAATTAACACATGTAGAATTATATACTTAACAAAAAAACGTGAAACAACTGAAAATATGTCTTATATTCTAGGTTCTTCAAAGTAGCCACCTTTTGCTTTGATGACTGCTTTGAACACTCTTGGCATTCACTTGATGAGCTTCAAGAGGTAGTCACCGGAAATGGTCTTCCAACAATCTTGAAGGAGTTCCTAGAGATGCTTAGCACTTGTTGGCCCTTTTGCCTTCACTCTGCGGTCCAGCTCACCCCAAACCATCTCGATTGGGTTCAGGTCTGGTGACTGTGGAGGCCAGGTCATCTGGCGTAGCACCCCATCACTCTTCTTCTTGGTCAAATAGCCCTTACACAGCCTGGAGGTGTGTTTGGGGTCATTGTCCTGTTGAAAAATAAATGATGGTCCAACTAAACGCAAACCGGATGGAATAGCATGCCGCTGCAAGATGCTGTGGTAGCCATGCTGGTTCAGTATGCCTTCAATTTTGAATAAATCCCCAACAGTGTCACCAGCAAAGCACCCCCACACCATCACACCTCCTCCTCCATGCTTCACGGTGGGAACCAGGCGTGTAGAGTCCATCCATTCACCTTTTCTGCGTCGCACAAAGACACGGTGGTTGGAACCAAAGATCTCAAATTTGGACTCATCAGACCAAAGCACAGATTTCCACTGGTCTAATGTCCATTCCTTGTATTCTTTAGCCCAAACAAGTCTCTTCTGCTTGTTGCCTGTCCTTAGCAGTGGTTTCCTAGCAGCTATTTTACCATGAAGGCCTGCTACACCAAGTCTCCTCTTAACAGTTGTTGAAGAGTTGTGTCTGCTGCTAGAACTCTGTGTGGCATTGACCTGGTCTCTAATCTGAGCTGCTGTTAACCTGCGATTTCTGAGGCTGGTGACTCGGATAAACTTATCCTCAGAAGCAGAGGTGACTCTTGGTCTTCCTTTCCTGGGGCGGTCCTCAAGTGAGCCAGTTTCTTTGTAGTGCTTGATGGATTTTGCAACTGCACTTGGGGACACTTTCAAAGTTCTCCCAATTTTTCGGACTGACTGACCATCATTTCTTAAAGTAATGATGGCCACTCGTTTTTCTTTACTTAGCTGCTTTTTTCTTGCCATAATACGAATTCTAACAGTCTATTCAGTAGGACTATCAGCTGTGTATCCACCAGACTTCTGCACAACACAACTGATGGTCCCAACCCCATTTATAAGGCAAGAAATCCCACTTATTAAACCTGACAGGGCACACCTGTGAAGTAAAAACCATTTCCGGTGACTACCTCTTGAAGCTCATCAAGAGAATGCCAAGAGTGTGCAAAGCAGTCATCAAAGCAAAAGGTGGCTACTTTGAAGAACCTAGAATATAAGACATATTTTCAGTTGTTTCACACTTTTTTTGTTAAGTATATAATTCTACATGTGTTAATTCATAGTTTTGATGCCTTCAGTGTGAATGTACAATTTTCATAGTCATGAAAATACAGAAATTTCTTTAAATAAGAAGGTGTGTCCAAACTTTTGGTCTGTACTGTATATCAAGTGTGAGTCTACGAGCCTTTGTATAACCTATATCGTATGTTTTCAGAGCGCATCAGAGGGCATGTTTAGTACTATTTTAGGAGGGTGGTATTTGTATAAGGCTCTTTGGGATATGTGTGGCACTATTTCAGAAGGTAATATACCTATGATACTTGATGGCAAATGGTTTTTAAGGGCAATATATGATACTATTTTGGTGGGAATTATATGGCCGCATTATTTATCTTCACAGTGTGGCGCTATGTTTTGTGCATTATTTTGGTAGGCATTATATGGCAGCATTATTTATCTACACAGTGTTGCGATATGCTTTTGTGCATTATTTTGGTGGGAATTATATGGCAGCATTATTTATCTACACAGTGTTGCGATATGCTTTGTGCATTATTTTGGTGGGAATTATATGGCCGCATTATTTATCTTCACAGTGTGGCGCTATGTTTTGTGCATTATTTTGGTAGGCATTATATGGCAGCATTATTTATCTACACAGTGTTGCGATATGCTTTTGTGCATTATTTTGGTGGGAATTATATGGCAGCATTATTTATCTACACAGTGTTGCGATATGCTTTTGTGCATTATTTTGGTGGGAATTATATGGCAGCATTATTTATCTACACAGTGTTGCGATATGCTTTGTGCATTATTTTGGTAGGCATTATATGGCAGCATTATTTATCTACACAGTGTTGCGATATGCTTTGTGCATTATTTTGGTAGGCATTATATGGCAGCATTATTTATCTACACAGTGTTGCGATATGCTTTGTGCATTATTTTGGTGGGAATTATATGGCCGCATTATTTATCTTCACAGTGTGGCGCTATGCTTTGTGCATTATTTTGGTAAGCATTATATGGCAGCATTATTTATCTACACAGTGTTGCGATATGCTTTGTGCATTATTTTGGTGGGAATTATATGGCAGCATTATTTATCTACACAGTGTGGCGGCATGCTTTGTGCATTATTTTGGTGGGAATTATATGGCCGCATTATTTATCTACACAGTGTGGCGGCATGCTTTGTGCATTATTTTGGTGGGAATTATATGGCCGCATTATTTATGTACACAGTGTGGCGGCATGCTTTGTGCATTATTTTGGTGGGTATTATATGGCAGCATTATTTATCTACACAGTGTTGCGATATGCTTTGTGCATTATTTTGGTGGGTATTATATGGCAGCATTATTTATCTACACAGTGTTGCGATATGCTTTGTGCATTATTTTGGTGGGAATTATATGGCCGCATTATTTATCTACACAGTGTTGCGATATGCTTTTGCATTATCTTGTTGGGAATTATATGGTAGCATTATTTACACAGTGTGGTGGTATGCTTTGTGCATTATTTTGGTGGGCATTATATGGCAGCATTATTTGTCTACACAGTGTTGCGATATGCTTTGTGCATTATTTTGTGTGGGTATTATATGGCAGCATTATTTATCTATACAGTGTTGTGATATGCTATTGCATTATCTTGTTGGGGATTATATGGCAGAATTATTTATCTACACAGTGTGGCTTTATGCTTTGTGCATCATCTTTTTTGGCATTATATGGCAGCATTATTTATCTGCACAGTGTGGCCATAATATTTATACTTTGTGCTTTTTCCCACGAGGCCACTGATTGTATATACGGAGTGTTCGTCTACGGGTCTTTGTATAATCTATATCGGCTGTACGTTTTCAGAGCGCAGTAGATGATGCCATTTTTGGAAACATCTCTTCAGCGAGGCAGCGGCGCTTGAATCCATGAGACTCGCAGGATAACGTCTGGATTCATAACCTTGTAACTGCTCGACCTTGATCCAATCTTTTCTTCGCCGGCTGCTCTGTGTTCATCCAAAGCAAACGCTGTCAGAGTATAAAGTGCTTTATTAAAGTTGTTATTTAGTCTGAAAATGAAAGGCGGCTTTTATATCGCGGGATCTAAAAAAAAAATTGACGATATTATTCCTCCTTAATATTTACTGTACAAATTACCTCTTTCATTTTAATGCCTTTTTACTGTTGAATGAAGAGATTATGTAATGGCCTTTTACATGTCAACATCTTAAACTCCCCGAGTTCCCAGACAGAAGGGATTAGGATCACAAGGTGGCCCCTTTATGATATTTTAATGAAGGCCTTCGTAGCAGGAAGCCTGTGGTGTAAGTTACTTTATTAACATTTATGTCAGTTTCAGTGGTGATATAAATGTGACTGGTTATTATTCTCATGTCTGAGGCTTTATTTACATGCTGCATTTTAATATGGCGCACACAGACTATAGGGAAAGAACACAACTTTCCGTGTTGCCCATAACAACCAATCACAGTGCAGCTTTAATTTTTCAAAGCCACTGTAAGAAATGAAAGCTGGGCTCTGATTGGTTGCTATGGGAAACAGAGACAGTTTGAGGCCTACAATAATTTTTAGCAGTTTGAAGCCCACACTATATTTTTCTAAAGACTACACCCTTTAGCATAGGACACCTTAGTCACAGAGAGTCCATACAGTGGCTTACTAGAAAGCCCTACGCACTCAGTATGTCCCTATATTATGCCTACGTATCACACCATATTACTTCCTAGAAACTAGGCACCATAATATAGCAAAGTGCTGCAGTTTCTCATTCTCACCAATTCCAACTATCCAAAATTTGCCAGGATTGTACTATTTTTTAAAAGACAGTCCTGGCAAATTTGCTGTGTTACTAAATTGCCAACTGTACTGTATAAAGACACCTACCGGAGCTCCTATGAACTTCCATCCCAAATTGATAAGAAATCTTTGTATGAATCCAAACATCTTGTATTTTCTGTCACTGGTCACAAGTCGCATGCGACTCACTTGCCGTAGACTTCAGTGGAAGTCACATTTGATTTGTGTGCGACTTATCTGCAACTTTGTCCATTTGTTTACCGCAAAATCACAGCTCAAGTCTATGTAATGTGTCTATTCAGAGAGTTAGAGGACTTGTACCTATTGGAAGTAGACTAAAAGTCAATATTGACTCTTTAACGAGCCTTGCCACATGACTGAGGTAGAAAATCCAAACTAGACACTCTTTTTGCAGGCGTGTTTCTGGGTGTTTGTGACGCGCCCCCTGGGACATATTCCTTTTTGAGGGGAATACCCGGCACCGGATCAGATGGGGGGTTGTAGTCTCCGAGCGGCTGTGACCCGGTCCCGTGCCCAGGGCGTCAAGCTCAGGGTTATGTGGCAGTCTTTACTGATGTTATTAAAGTTCGTTGTGTCGACTACGCCACCCGTTGTGATGCGGTCACTGTGGCCGCCGCTGCAGCAGGGTCCGCTGAGGCTGATGGTGGATGCGCAGCTTGGTGGGATAACCCCCAACGGGAGGGGTATAGCCTCAGAGGGGACAGGCGCAGAGGATGGGGGTTGTGGTGGTGCGGTGCAGCCGGTAATGATGACAGACTCGGGTAGTGCAGTTAAGGGTCTTTACTTACTGCAGATGTTCCTGGTCACTCTAGCTCCAAGTGACCTCCCGAGCCGTGCTGCGTCCACCAGGTCCTGGATCCGGCCAACCCCCAAACAAGTCCGGAGCGTGGCCCTGAGCTCTCCCTCTGTCCTTACTTCAGCCGTCCCCACCAGTGATTCACCTAAGTCCAGCTCCCTCGGGCCTTCTGTTGGGCAACCTTTGGCCTAAGGTTCCCTGACCCTTCCTGTGGTGTGCCTTCAGGGTGAATGTAGTGGGTGACCGTGACAGACACTGCCCACGGTCTCCGGTCTCTGGCTGGGGAATGTCTTTGCCCCCACCAGCTTGGGTTCCGGTACCCTCTTGCTGACTCCTCACCCGGTGTTCTTATTTGGGTTCTTGGGTCCCTTCTTTGTCCCCCTCTGGGTCTTTCTTCACTCCACTCTCTCTCTCTCCAGGGCTGCTGTTTCCTGCTCTCTGCATCTGACTTGTCCTCTGCAGCTGACTGACCGACCCTGATTCTAAGTTGGTGCCCTCCTTATATATCCCTCTATGTGTGAGCTCAGGTGACCAGCACCCAATGAGCTCCTACCACTACCCAGACTGCTCCCCCTATCTGCCCCTACACTACATGGGATGTTCCTCCCCCCTCCCACTCCAGCCAGGAACAGGCTCGGTCGCACCTGCACATTTCTAAGTGGGAGTGCCGTCGGCCTGCTCCTCTGGAATGGGATGTATGTAGTGCATGCAGTCTATCTGAGCTCAGTTCCACACTCCATCCTTACCCGGGAGTGGAATATCACACCTCTGGGTTGAGGTGCAATACTCCTGTAGCAGCCGAATCCTCAGGGTGCTACATTCCCCCCTGGTAAATCACAGCACGTCCTCGGGCTGCAAAGACAAAAACACCAAAACATACAAATTTTTATAAACAAATAAAACATATAAAATATTATATATATATAACTTTTTCATATAGACATCATTATAACATTCTCGTCGTCTCTTTCTTTCTTCCTCCTCTGGTCACCGTGCAACTCGTGACCAGGTAAAGTGCGACAGTCTTTTGATAAGCAGTTTCTCATAAAACCAGTAGGGGGCGCCTTAGGAAGCGCAACTATGTACAGGGAAGTTTTGGCCGTTCTCAGTCCCCGGCCAAGTAAAGGGAATGGGATGGCTGCTCACAGTCCTCAGCCTGGTTTGGGTAGGGGACACACGGGTTAAACTGTTCACTGGTCCCAACGGGGACTAAACTTTAAAGCAGCCACGGTTACTTGGGTACCCCGACGGGTAACTATTTACATCTCCTTTGTACTATTTCAGTCATAGTACCTTCTAGCCTTGAACCCGTCCGGGTCTTCTGGCTCCTCCTCCCTACACCGCAACTCCTCCTCTGTCAGGCGATGCACGTGGAGGGCGTAAGGTCCCTTGGCACACTTGTGCCGGGTGAACGTTACCTCGTCACCGACGTAGAGGTCACGGCCTTTGTGACCCTCTGGCAGGTGAGACTCGACATCCCGTCGGGTAACGAAGACGTCACCCATGGTGTTCCGGTCCTTTATGAAGCCCCACCCATGCTGCGCATTAAACTTTATTACCGTCCCGATGGTACGGGGACGATCTGCTGCATAGGGGTCCCTTCTGGTCCGACTCTTTTGCTCCGCGCTGCGGGTCCGGGCCCATTGCTCTCTGGCCCGCCTCTCCTCCCGCTCTCTCTTGAACTCTGCCAGCTGTTGACGGCAACACTCGGTACGCTCTGCTGCAGCTGCCCGAGTCTCTCCGGTGAACCCCATCAAATCTTCTCCCGTGGGGTCCCACACGAACTGGGCTTCCTCGAGTGGAGGCGAGACCCGAGTCACGGGCTTTGGAGCCGGGATCAGGGGCTCACACAGGGGACCTAACTTCTTTTGTCGCTCCAGTTCCAAGAATTCTTTGGGCCAGATGAAGGGCCGCCCGTCCGGCCACGCTAGCTGGCTGAAGGGGTCCTCTCCCAGACTTGGCACCCTTGATGTTACGGGTGCGGGCGCGATGGTGGGGGCGCCCAGGTTGCCCAGGCCTTGCGGCCAGGCCTGGGGCATCTGGAAGGTAAATGGAACTGTTAACACGGCGGCACCCTGGGCCACCTGGCCTTGCGACCAGGCCGGAGGCTCCGCGGAGGTAGATGGCTCTGCTGGGGATGCGGCGCCCGGAAACGCTAGGCCTTGCGACCAGGCCGGAGGCTTCCCTTCCTTCGCCACGCTCCGGGTCACGACGCGTGACGTCACTGGGGTCGCGACGGCGGCTTCCGGTCGGGGCCTAGTCGGTGGCGGTGTCATGGCGGTCTCGGGTACGGCAGGGGGACTTTCGGGCTCTGCGACGGGGAGCTGGGGCAGGTGGGCGGTCTTCCGGTATGGGGTATAGGCGTCCCCCTTACCTGCTGCCATGCGTCTCGCTCCCTCTTCTGCGCCGTCTCCGGCCTTGGGTCCTCCCGCGTCATCCGCAGAGGTAGTCGGTGTCTTCTTCCAAGGGAGCGGGTTCCGTGGACGGATTCCAGCTTGCTGGGCCATCTCCCGGCCCCACTCCGCCAGGATCTCCCTCTGCACTCGGGCCATCCTTCCCGCGAGGCCCTCCAGGGCACTCCGCGCGCACTCCCGATCTCGGGGAAGCTGCGCCAGGATCTCCGCTAAGCCTAGCGGGGTTGTTGACTCCAGCAGGCTCCTGACCATCGGGTCGGTGCTGCTCTGCTCTGCTTCCGGCAGGCTCCTGGCCAGCGGGCCGGTGCTGCTCTGCTCTCCTCCTTCTTCCTTCTGCAGGCTCCTGGCCAGCGGGCCGGTGCTGCTCTGCTGCCGCTCCATTCCCGGGTCTACTCTTCCTCTTCTCGACTCCGGGTGCTCTCGCTCTGGACACCTTGCCTCCGGGTGCGCTCGTTCTAGACTGCTCCAAGCGACACCCATCTTTGCTCTTTTCTTTCGTCTCCTCCCACTTCGAGGGCGGTCCCGGGGCAACTCGGTGACTGTCAGCTCCAGGGGTAGTTCTTTCACGCTGACAGACACCTCCAGCATCACAGTCTCTGTTGGTGGGGGCGGTTTCCACTTTTGGCGCCATTTTCTGTCCCGGCCCACGATGGGAGGTGGCCTCTTGCCCTCCTTTGGCACGCCCATAATGGCGTCCGCTGCTCTTCCAAGGCGGGAAATCTGCGGTTTTGGCGGGAAGCGTCGCCCAGTGGCGGGAAACTCTGCAGATGGCGGGAACAAGCTGGAAATGGCGGACAATCGGCGGGAAACGACTGGTGATGGAGTCCGATGGCGTGGACCCTCCGGAACCGGCGGGAGACTTCTTTCTGAGGTAAACTTGCACTTTTCTTCAGGCACGCAGTACCCGGGTGTTGCGGGCACGTAATCCTGCCGACTACGCCAAAGTTGACGCGCCCCCTGGGACATATTCCTTTTTGAGGGGAATACCCGGCACCGGATCAGATGGGGGGTTGTAGTCTCCGAGCGGCTGTGACCCGGTCCCGTGCCCAGGGCGTCAAGCTCAGGGTTATGTGGCAGTCTTTACTGATGTTATTAAAGTTCGTTGTGTCGACTACGCCACCCGTTGTGATGCGGTCACTGTGGCCGCCGCTGCAGCAGGGTCCGCTGAGGCTGATGGTGGATGCGCAGCTTGGTGGGATAACCCCCAACGGGAGGGGTATAGCCTCAGAGGGGACAGGCGCAGAGGATGGGGGTTGTGGTGGTGCGGTGCAGCCGGTAATGATGACAGACTCGGGTAGTGCAGTTAAGGGTCTTTACTTACTGCAGATGTTCCTGGTCACTCTAGCTCCAAGTGACCTCCCGAGCCGTGCTGCGTCCACCAGGTCCTGGATCCGGCCAACCCCCAAACAAGTCCGGAGCGTGGCCCTGAGCTCTCCCTCTGTCCTTACTTCAGCCGTCCCCACCAGTGATTCACCTAAGTCCAGCTCCCTCGGGCCTTCTGTTGGGCAACCTTTGGCCTAAGGTTCCCTGACCCTTCCTGTGGTGTGCCTTCAGGGTGAATGTAGTGGGTGACCGTGACAGACACTGCCCACGGTCTCCGGTCTCTGGCTGGGGAATGTCTTTGCCCCCACCAGCTTGGGTTCCGGTACCCTCTTGCTGACTCCTCACCCGGTGTTCTTATTTGGGTTCTTGGGTCCCTTCTTTGTCCCCCTCTGGGTCTTTCTTCACTCCACTCTCTCTCTCTCCAGGGCTGCTGTTTCCTGCTCTCTGCATCTGACTTGTCCTCTGCAGCTGACTGACCGACCCTGATTCTAAGTTGGTGCCCTCCTTATATATCCCTCTATGTGTGAGCTCAGGTGACCAGCACCCAATGAGCTCCTACCACTACCCAGACTGCTCCCCCTATCTGCCCCTACACTACATGGGATGTTCCTCCCCCCTCCCACTCCAGCCAGGAACAGGCTCGGTCGCACCTGCACATTTCTAAGTGGGAGTGCCGTCGGCCTGCTCCTCTGGAATGGGATGTATGTAGTGCATGCAGTCTATCTGAGCTCAGTTCCACACTCCATCCTTACCCGGGAGTGGAATATCACACCTCTGGGTTGAGGTGCAATACTCCTGTAGCAGCCGAATCCTCAGGGTGCTACATTTGCCCCTCATCAGTGCAAAGCAAGCAGTCTGATTTAGCTGGATGCGAGACCTCTGAGGATCTAAAGGGTAAAGTCTCTCCTTTTGGAGAGTGTCTAGCCAGTGTAAGGAGACTTATAGACCATGCAATTCTCCTCTTGGGAAATAAATATGTAGATATTATTATTATTTATTATTATAGCGCCATTTATTCCATGGCGCTTTACATGTGATAGGGATATACATAGCAAAAACATTTACATAATCTTAACAAAACGAGTCAGCGACTGGTACAGGAGGAGCGAGGACCCTGCCCGCGAGGGCTCACAGTCTACAAGGGATGGGTGAGGATACAGTAAGTGGGGGTAGAGGAGGTCATGCAGTAATGTGGTGGAGCGGTGGTTACTGCTGGTTGTAGGCTTGTCGGAAGAGGTAGGTCTTCAGGTTTTTTTTGAAGGTTTCCATGGTAGGCGAGAGT
This sequence comes from Phyllobates terribilis, assembly GCF_046119375.1. Taxonomy (NCBI): domain Eukaryota; kingdom Metazoa; phylum Chordata; class Amphibia; order Anura; family Dendrobatidae; genus Phyllobates; species Phyllobates terribilis. The sequence goes on from NW_027362764.1 coordinate 754,698,353, forward strand.
CTGATGTGTTGGGGTAGAGAGTTCCAGAGTAGGGCGGATGCACGGGAGAAATCTTGTATGCGATTGTGGTAAGAGGAGATAAGAGGGGAATAGAGAAGGAGATCTTGTGAGGATCAGAGATTGCGTGCAGGTAAGTACCGGGAGACTGGATCACAGATGTATGGAGGAGACAGGTTGTGGATGGCTTTCTATGCCATGGTTAGGGTTTTGAACTTGAGTCTCTGGGCAATGGGGAGCCAGTGAAGGGATTGACAGAGGGGAGAGGCCAGGGAATAGCGGGGGGACAGGTGGATTAGTCGAGCAGCAGAATTTAGGATAGATTGGAGGGGCGCAAGAGTGTTGGAAGGGAGGCCACAGAGCAGGAGGTTGCAGTAGTCAAGGCGGGAGATGATGAGGGCATGCACTAGTGTTTTTGCAGAGTCTTTGCTGAGGAATGCACAGATCCGGGAGATGTTTTTGAGTTGGAGTCGGCAGGAAGTGGAAAGGGCTTGAATGTGTGGTTTGAAGGAGAGATCAGAGTCCAGGGTTACCCCAAGGCAGCAAGCTTGTGGGACTGGGGAGAGTGAACAGCCATTGACGTTGATGGATAGGTCAGATGGGGGATATGAATGAGAGGGTGGAAAGATGATGAACTCTGTTTTATCCATGTTGAGTTTTAGAAATCTGGCAGAGAAGAAGGATGAGATGGCAGACAGACATTGTGGGATTTTGGTTAGTAGGGAGGAGATATCAGGTCCAGAGAGGTAGATCTGTGTGTCATCAGCATAGAGGTGATACTGAAAGCCGTGAGACTCTATGAGCTGTCCCAGGCCAAAGGTGTAGATGGAGAAGAGCAGAGGTCCTAGAACTGAACCTTGGGGGACGCCGACAGATAGGGGGCGAGATGAGGAGGTGGTGCGTGAGTGCGAGACGCTGAATGTCCTGTCTGTTAAATATGAGGAGATCCAAGATAGGGCCAAGTCCATGATGCCAAGAGATGAGAGAATCTGTAGTAAGAGGGAATGGTCCACTGTGTCGAAGGCAGATGACAGGTCCAGAAGGAGGAGGATGGAGTAGTGTCGCTTGGATTTGGCGGTTAGTAGGTCGTTGGTGACTTTGGTCAGGGCAGTTTCAGTCGAGTGATGTGGTCGGAAGCCAGATTGTAGGCGGTCGAAGAGGGAACAGGAGGAGAGGTGGGAGGACAGTTAAAGGTGGACAAGTTGTTCTAGTAGTTTTGAGGCAAAGGGGAGAAGTGATATGGGGCTGTAGCTAGTCAGAGAGGATGGGTCAAGGGAGGGCTTTTTGAGGATGGGTGTGATTGCCTCATGCTTGAAAAATGAGGGGAAGATACTGGTTGTTAGTGACAGGTTGAAAAGGTGGGTTAGGGTTGGGATGAAGACTGTGGTAAGGTTAAGGATGAGGTGGGATGGGATTGGGTCAAGTTCGCAGGTGGTGAGGTGTGATTTGGAGAGTAAAGAGGAGACTTGACCTTCTGTAATGGTGGAAAAGTGGGGTTTGGAGGAGGAAGGTTGAGTAGATATGAGGAGGAGTTGTGCGGACTTTAGGCAAAAGCTTTGTCTGATGGTGTCAATCTTCTGCTTGAAGAATGAGGCAAAGTCTTTGGCTGAGATGAGAGAAGAGAGAGGAGGTGCTGGGGGACGAAGGAGAGAATTGAAAGTTTTAAATAGCTGTTTAGAGTTGTGAGACAGGGAGGATATGAGAGATGAGAAGTAGGTTTGTTTTGCAGTAGTGAGTGCGGACTTGAAAATCGTGAGGGGTTGTTTGAATGCGATGAAGTGCTCGATGGAGTGAGACCTTTTCCATCTCCGCTCTGTAACCCTGGAGGCCCGTCGCAGTTCTTTAGTAAGTTTGGTGTGCCAGGGTTGCCTGTTGATTGTGCGAGATTTGGTATGTGTGAGAGGGGCGATCGAGTCTAGAGCTGCAGCTATTGTGGTGTTATATGAAGCGGCAGCAACATCTGCATTGTGTAAGGAATTTATGTCTGTAAGAAGGAGGAGGGATTCAGAGAGTGAGTGTAGGTCAAGGTGTGTGAGGTTTCTGCGAGTGTGTGTAAGTTTGTGGAGTGGGGATTGTGCACCTGGAGAGGAGAGGGTAGAGAATGTGAGGAGGTTATGGTCAGAGAGAGGGAGAGGTGAGTTAGAGAGGTTAGATAGAGAACAGAGGCGGGTGAAGACGAGGTTCAGTGTGTGGCCATCTTTATGAGTAGCTGCAGAAGACCATTGAGCGAGGCCGAAGGAGGAAGTGAGGGACAGGAACTTAGAGACAGACGAGTGGGAAGTGTCAATGGGGATGTTGAAATCGCCCATTATGATAGTGGGGATGTCAGCGGAAAGGAAGTGAAGCAGCCAGGTGGTGAAGTGGTCTAAGAAAGTGGTGGCTAGCCCTGGGGGTCGGTAAATGACGACCAGTTGGAGGTCAGAGGGGGAATAGATGCGCACACAGTGCACCTCAAAAGAGGGGAGTGTAACGGAGGGTGGCAGTGATATTTGGGTGAAAGCGCCGGTATCTGACAGGAGAAAACCTACGCCTCCGCCATGTTTGCCGTTGGGGCGGGGTGTGTGGGAAAGGTGGAATCCACCATATGAAAGTGCAGCTGGTAAGGCTGTGTCAGAGGGGGTGAGCCAGGTTTCGGTGATGGCGAGGAAGGAAAGTTTGTTAGTAATGAAAAGGTCGTGGATGTAGGAAAGTTTGTTGCAGATGGAGTGAGCGTTCCATAGAGCTCCTGTTAGTGCAACTAAGGAAGTGGGGATTAGTTGGATGGGTATGAGGTTAGAAGGGTTGCGACAGTTTGTGGAAGGTTGTGGATCGGAGGTAGAAGTAACAGTGGGGATATGGCGAGGAGGACCAGGATTTGGAGAGATATCTCCAGCAGTGAGGAGGAGCAGAGAAAGTGTTAGCAAGTGGGAGCAGGAGAGAGCATGAGGTGGCTGTCTGTGTTTGGAGATCCAGGATTGAATGTTGAGGAATAATTCTGAGGAGGAGGTGAGATGAATGGGGCGGATGGAGGGAGAGATGAAGAGTTTCTTACTAGGTGTAGGGATTTAAGGGGTTATTAGAAAGTGGAGGACTATAGAGGAAAAAGTGAGAGCTAACAGAAACATAGTTAAAAGAGAGAAAGTGGTCAAAGTGTTGGTTACTTGACTCCTGCCCTGACTAACTGCCTCTGACATAACTGCCACTTATCTCTGAAGCCGCTTTGCACAAGAAGACGCGTGCACCAGCTTCTAAATATATAGGGCACACTAAACCATCAGGTGAGGGGCATTGTGGGAGCTGCTTGTGGCTAAATTAGCAGCTGCTCATCTCACCAGGAGATGGCTCGGTGATCAAAGACAGAGCTAGGACTCTGTAGGCCAGGGGCCCTCAAACTACGGCCCGCGGGCCACATGCGGCCCGCGGAGGACTTTTATCCGGCCCGCCGGGCTATGGGCGGAGGAGAGGAGAGCGGTGTCAGTGCCCGCCCTTCTCCCCAGCGTGCTCAGGGCCCCGGCAGGCAGATACTTACCTCTCCCCGTGCCTCTGCAGATCCGCTGTCTTCCTGCTCTGCGCTTCCTGTGACGTCTCAGGTCAGAGGGTGCGGTGACGTCTTTACACCGCGCCCTCCCGAGTGCCGTCACAGGCAGCGCAGTGCGGGACGACGACGCCGCGACGTTGGAGTCCAGACCAGAGTAGAGCAGCGGCAGCGGCAGCAAGTGAGAAGTGAGGTGAGTATTGGAATTTTTTTTTTTTTTTTAATGTATGGAGGCATAGGTCATTATATGGGGTGGGGGTGACATCCTGCAAGGGGTATAATATGGGGGGGTGACATCCTGCATGGGGCATGATATGGGGGGGTGACATCCTGCATGGGGCATTATATGGGGGGGGTGACATGCTGCATGTGGCATTATATGGGGGGGGGTGACATGCTGCATGTGGCATTATATGGGGGGGTGACATGCTGCATGTGGTATTATATGGGGGGTGACATGCTGCATGGGGCATTATATGGGGGGGTGACATGCTGCATGGGGCATTATATGGGGGGGTGACATGCTGCATGGGGCATTATATGGGGGGGTGACATGCTGCATGGGGCATTATATGGGTAGGTGACATGCTGCATGGGGCATTATATGGGGGGGGTGACATGCTGCATGGGGCATTATATGGGGGGTGACATGCTGCATGGGGCATTATATGGGGAGGTGACATGCTGCATGGGGCATTATAAAGACAGGGGAGTGATATCCTGCATGGGGCATTATATGGGGGTTTGACATCCTGCATGGGGCATTATATGGGGGGTGACATCCTGCATGGGGCATTATATGGGGGGGAAAGGGACATCGTGCATGGGGCATTATATGGGGGGAAAGGGACATCCTGCATGGGACATAATATGGGGGGGGGGTGACATGCTGCATGGGGCATAATATGGGGGTGTGTGACATGCTGCATGTGGCATAATATGGGGGGGTGACATGCTGCTTAGGGCATTATATGGGGGGGGTGACATGCTGCATGGGGCATTATATGGGGGGTGGCATCCAGCATGGGGCATTATAAGGGGGGAACAGCCTGCATGGGGCATTATAAGGGGTGGAACAGCCTGCATATGGCATTATAAGGGGTACACAGCCTGCCTATTGGGAACATTTACCTGCCCATTGAGGACCTATGCTGCCTATTGGGGATATTTACCTGCCTATTGGGGACATTTACCTGCCTATTGGGGACCTATGCTGCCTATTGGGGATATTTACCTGCCTATTGGGGACACTTACCTGCCCATTGAGGACCTATGCTGCCTATTGGGGATATTTACCTGCCTATTGGGGACCTATGCTGCCCATTGGGGATATTTACCTGCCTATTGGGGACATTTACCTCCCCATTGAGGACCTATGCTGCCTATTGGGGATATTTACCTGCCTATTGAGGACCTATTGTAGCGCCGGCGTCCCTGCCCTCTGCTAGGCAGGGACGCTGTTCCCCTCACCTCTCTGCTCCGTGCCCGGCGTCCTCCTCCCGCTCTGCTGGCAGCGCGCGCTTATTCCCGGCCACTGTGCTTAGGGCGCGCGCGCTCTCCCTCCCTCTTAAAGGGGCCGCGCGCGCCGTCCTAAGGAGTCCCCGGCCAATGGCCGGAGGACTTCACCATATATAAGGCACCTCCTCCAAAATGGAGGTGCCCGAGCAATGTTGTTGCACTGTTCACTACTCTGCTTCAGCCCTCAGGTCCCGTTGCCAGTTACCTGCCAGATACCTGCCAGATTCCTGCCAGCTTGCTGTCTTATTCCTTCCTGATATTCTGCTACCTGCCTGCTAGCCTGAGGTCCGACGGTCTGCCTTACTACTCCTGTCAGTCTGTCTAAGGACCAGCTTGCCCGCTCACCTGGGAGCGCACATCAACTACCTGCCTGCTTGCCTGAGGTCCGACGGTCTGCCTTCCAACTCTTGTCAGTATGTCTATGGACCAGCTTGCCCGCTCACCTGGGAGTGCACATCTGCTACCTGCCTGCTAGCCTACCTGGAGGCTCAGCCGTCACGTGCTGTGACCACCTGCCTGTCCAGTGACTCCTGCCCGCTCACCTGGGAGCGCTCATCTGCTGCCTGTCTGCTAGCCTACCTGGAGGCTCTGCCGTCACGTGCTGTGACCACCCGCCTGTCCAGAGACTTCTGCCCGCTCACCTGGGAGCGCTCATCTGCCGCCTGTCTGTTGGTCTTCCTGGAGGCTCCGCCGTCACATGCTGTGACCACCCGTTTATCCAGAGACTCTCGCCTGCTCACCTGGGAGCTCACGTCTACCATCAGCCGCCACAGGTCGTACCAACCCTTTACCCAGAGACTGCCCCGGTCACTTGCCGTGACCATCTGCCCGTTCACCCAGAGACTGCCCCGGTCACTTGCCGTGACCATCTGCCCGTTCACCCAGAGACTGCCCCGGTCACTTGCCGTGACCTCCTGCCCGTTCTTCTAGAGACTGTCCCGGTCACCTGCTGTGACTGCCTACCTGGTCGCCACCCGCTCCCTTACAAGGACCGCCCCCTTGTATAGTAGCTCAGAGGTTCCGCCTCCCAGACCCGTTACAGTTTGCTCGGGCCATGGAACCCGGTGGCACCCAAGCTCCCTCGCTCTCGGACCTGTGTCATGAACTGTCCCGTCAGAGGTCCCAACAGGAGTCCATCCTGGGTCACCTGCGGAATGTCAATTCTCGCCTGGACACTCTGACTGCTCCGCCAGCAACCTCCGCCAGTGCCATGACTCGCAATCCGGCAGCTCCGCTGTCCACTAATACCATGGTATCCTACCCCGGACCCCGGCTTTCTGCACCTCCTCGCTTCGGAGGCGACTCCGCCCAGGCTCGGGGCTTCATAAATCAGTGCACCCTGCACTTTGAACTCCTGTCCCACCAGTTTAACTCCGACCGGGCCAAAATTGCCTTCATCATGTCCCATCTCACCGGGGAGGCCCTGGCCTGGCTAAATCCTCTATGGGAGAGAGGAGACCCCCTGGTGTCCGACTTGCCTGCCTTTCTCATGGCTTTCCGGAAAGTCTTCGACGAACCCGGACGGAAGACCTCATCCGCATCATCACTGCTACGCCTCCGTCAGGGAAGTCTCACCGTGGGCCAATATGCCATACGGTTCCGTACCCTTGCCTCGGAGCTGGCCTGGGATAACGACGCTCTGGTATCCGTCTTCTGGGAGGGTCTGTCCGGCCGTATTAAAGATGAACTTGCCGGTCGGGACATTCCTACCACTCTCGATGACCTAATAACTCTTGCCACCCGGATTGACCTACAGTTCCAGGAGCGTGCCAAAGAGGTCACCCGTGAGAGGAGGTTTCCACGTCTAGCTCCTACTCTTCAGAAATCCGTCTCTCCCCAGGTACACTCTCCTGAGCCTATGCAGGTCGACCAGACCAAGATGGTCAAAACCCGTCAGGACTTACGCCGTGCCGAGGGGAGCTGCTTCTACTGTGGCAGTAAGGAGCACCGGATCCGTGCCTGCCCGGAGAGGTCGGGAAACGCCTGTGTCTAGGTTCGCTCAGAGAGGTCGACCTAGACAAGAATAAATCCTCTCCATCTCTGCTGCTGTCAGTCTCAATTGTCTGCGGGGAGAACCGTTATTTCGAACTAGCCCAACTTGACTCTGGAGCAGCTGGGAATCTTATTTCACAGTCCCTGGTAGAGAAATACCGCATCCCCACCAAACCTCTGGCTGTACCCTTGTCTGTTGCTGCCGTGGATGGGGGTCTCTTACCACGCCCCATCCAACTCATCACTGAATCCATTACTCTGCAGGAGGGAATGCTGCATTCTGAGAGTATCTCCTTTCATGTTCTGCCTGGACTCTCTCACGCCCTCTTGCTAGGTCTACCTTGGCTCCAGAGACATGCACCCGTGCTTGACTGGCAGACCGGAGAAGTCCTTCGCTGGGGACAGGACTGCCATAAGACCTGTCTGGTTCCCGTCCATCCCGTCCGTCCTTCTCCTACCCCAGCTAATCTACCTGGACTTCCGATTCCTTATTGGTCTTATGCTGATGTCTTTAATAAAAAGGAGGCAGAGACACTACCCCCTCATAGACCATACGACTGCCCTATCGACCTGTTACCTGGTACTACTCCTCCCCGTGGGCGTATTTATCCATTATCTGCTGCTGAGACCCGGTCGATGTCCGAATATATTGAGGAGAATCTGGCCAGGGGATTCATCCGGAAATCTACCTCCCCAGCGGGAGCAGGCTTCTTTTTCGTCAAAAAGAAGGACGGCTCTCTCCGTCCCTGTATAGACTATAGAGGCCTTAACCAGATCACGGTGAAGAATAAGTACCCCCTTCCGCTCATTCCGGAGTTATTTGATCGTCTGAGGGGGGCTAGAATCTTCACCAAACTGGACCTCCGTGGGGCGTACAACCTGGTTCGTATCCGTCAGGGGGATGAATGGAAGACGGCATTCAACACCCGGGACGGCCACTATGAATATCTGGTAATGCCCTTTGGTCTCTGTAACGCTCCTGCCGTCTTTCAAGAGTTGGTCAATGACATCTTCCGGGACCTTCTCTACTCCTGCGTAGTGGTGTACCTGGACGACATCTTGGTCTTCTCTCCGGATCTCCAGACTCACCGGAGGGACGTTCGTCAGGTCCTGCTCAGGCTCAGGCAGAATCACCTCTTCGCTAAATACGAGAAGTGCCTCTTTGAGCAGACCTCGCTTCCGTTTTTGGGCTACATTATTTCTCAGACCGGCCTACGAATGGATCCAGAGAAACTGTCTGCCATCGAGAAATGGCCTCGACCGGAGGGGTTGAAGGCCATTCAGCGGTTCCTGGGCTTCGCCAACTACTACCGCCTCTTCATACCGCACTTCTCTTCCCGGACTGCCCCAATTTCCGCGCTCACCCGTAAGGGTACTAATCCCAAAGAGTGGCCGCCCGAAGCAGAGGAGGCCTTTCTTTCCTTAAAACAGGCCTTCTCTTCCGCCCCGGTGCTGCATCGCCCGGACGGCAACAAGCAGTTCTTCCTGGAAGTTGACGCCTCCTCCTCTGGAGCCGGAGCGGTACTTACTCAAAAATCATCTTCCGGGAGGATGGTAACTTGCGGCTTCTTCTCTAAACTCTTCTCCTCCTCAGAGCGCAATTATTCCATAGGAGACCGAGAGTTATTGGCCATCAAACTGGCATTGGAGGAGTGGCGTTACCTGCTCGAGGAGGCTCTTCACCCGGTAATAATTTACACTGACCACAAGAACTTGGCTTACCTCCAGCATGCCCAGAGACTTAACCCGCGCCAAGCCCGGTGGTCCTTGTTTTTTGCTCGCTTTGATTTTGTTCTTCATTTTCGCCCGGCTGACAAAAACGTCAAGGCGGACGCCTTGTCTCGATCCTTTCTGGTGTCTGATCTCGAGGAAGATCCGAAACACATCATCGATCCCGCCAGAGTAATGCAGGTGGCTCCCGTGAGTCTAAATCGTCTCCCTCCCGGAAAGACGTTCGTATCAGTACCTGATCGGGAGAAGATCCTTCACTGGGGTCACTCGTCTAAACTGGCTGGCCACGCCGGTCAGAAAAAGACCCTCCAGCTTATTACCCGGCACTACTGGTGGCCTACCCTGCACAAGGACGTAATAGACTTTGTTTCTGCCTGTGTGTACTGCGCCCGCAACAAGGTTCCGAGACATCTGCCAGCCGGTCGCCTCCTTCCGCTTTCTGTACCTGCTGCCCCCTGGCAGCATATAGCAATGGACTTTATAACTGACCTCCCAGTCTCTGCCGGTTGTACGGTCATTTGGGTGGTCGCTGACCGCTTCTCCAAGATTGCTCATTTCGTTCCCCTGCCAGGCCTCCCGTCTGCACCCGAGCTAGCGAAAGACTTTATTCGTCACATCTTTCGTCTTCATGGCCTGCCCCTCCACATCGTGTCGGATCGTGGGGTCCAGTTCACCTCACGCTTCTGGAGAGCCACTTGTAAACTGCTAGATGTCACCCTGGACTTCTCTTCCGCTTACCACCCACAGTCCAATGGTCAAGTGGAGCGGATCAATCAGAACCTGACCAGTTACCTCCGGCACTTCGTTAATGCCCATCATTCAGACTGGGTGGATCTCCTACCATGGGCCGAGTTCTCTTATAACAATCACGAGAGCGAATCCTCCTCCAAATCCCCGTTTTTTGTAGTCTTCGGTCAGCATCCTCGGATTCCTTTTCCTGTCTCCACCTCTGTGGACAACCCGGCTGCGGAATCTCTTGTTAGCAAATTTTCCTCCATTTGGGAGAGTACCCGATCCGCACTCCTTCAGTCGTCCGAACGGATGAAAAGACACGCTGACAAAAAACGCCTGGATCCTCCACAATTTCGTCCTGGAGATAAAGTCTGGCTCTCATCTAAATATGTCCGACTCAAGATACCTTCTTACAAGTTAGGGCCTCGGTTCATCGGTCCTCTGGAGGTCATCAGTCAGATCAACCCGGTGGCCTATAAATTGAAACTCCCGGCCAACTTACGGATCCCTAACTCCTTCCATGTATCTCTCCTCAAACCTGTGGTACTTAACTCTGTTTCCAAGTCTACAGGTACGCCTCCTGCTCCGGTTTCTGCTGAGGACGAGTTTGAGGTAGAGAACATTCTTGCCACCAAAAGGGTAAGAGGAAAGACCTTTTTTCTAGTAGATTGGAAGGGGTTTGGTCCTGAGGAGAGAACGTGGGAGCCCCGGAAGAACATCCATGCCCCGCTCATCCTTGCTAAATTTCTGTCTGGCCTAAAAAAGGGGGGGCCTAAAGGGGGGGGTACTGTAGAGCCGGCGTCCCTGCCCTCTGCTAGGCAGGGACGCTGTTCCCCTCACCTCTCTGCTCCGTGCCCGGCGTCCTCCTCCCGCTCTGCTGGCAGCGCGCGCTCCTTCCCGGCCACTGTGCTTAGGGCGCGCGCGCGCGCTCTCCCTCCCACTTAAAGGGGCCGCGCGCGCCGTCCTAAGGAGTCCCCGGCCAATGGCCGGAGGACTTCACCATATATAAGGCACCTCCTCCAAAATGGAGGTGCCCGAGCAATGTTGTTGCACTGTTCACTACTCTGCTTCAGCCCTCAGGTCCCGTTGCCAGTTACCTGCCAGATACCTGCCAGATTCCTGCCAGCTTGCTGTCTTATTCCTGCCTGATATTCTGCTACCTGCCTGCTAGCCTGAGGTCCGACGGTCTGCCTTACTACTCCTGTCAGTCTGTCTAAGGACCAGCTTGCCCGCTCACCTGGGAGCGCACATCAACTACCTGCCTGCTTGCCTGAGGTCCGACGGTCTGCCTTCCAACTCTTGTCAGTCTGTCTATGGACCAGCTTGCCCGCTCACCTGGGAGCGCACATCTGCTACCTGCCTTCTAGCCTACCTGGAGGCTCAGCCGTCACGTGCTGTGACCACCTGCCTGTCCAGTGACTCCTGCCCGCTCACCTGGGAGCGCTCATCTGCTGCCTGTCTGCTAGCCTACCTGGAGGCTCTGCCGTCACGTGCTGTGACCACCCGCCTGTCCAGAGACTTCTGCCCGCTCACCTGGGAGCGCTCATCTGCCGCCTGTCTGTTGGTCTTCCTGGAGGCTCCGCCGTCACATACTGTGACCACCCGTTTATCCAGAGACTCTCGCCTGCTCACCTGGGAGCTCACGTCTACCATCAGCCGCCACAGGTCGTACCAACCCTTTACCCAGAGACTGCCCCGGTCACTTGCCGTGACCATCTGCCCGTTCACCCAGAGACTGCCCCGGTCACTTGCCGTGACCATCTGCCCGTTCACCCAGAGACTGCCCCGGTCACTTGCCGTGACCATCTGCCCGTTCATCCAGAGACTACCCCGGTCACTTGCCGTGACCTCCTGCCCGTTCTTCTAGAGACTGTCCCGGTCACCTGCTGTGACTGCCTGCCTGGTCGCCACCCGCTCCCTTACAAGGACCGCCCCCTTGTATAGTAGCTCAGAGGTTCCGCCTCCCAGACCCGTTACACCTATGCTGCCTATTGGGTGTAGCGCCGGCGTCCCTGCCCTCTGCTAGGCAGGGACGCTGTTCCCTTCACCCCTCTGCTCCGAGCCCGGCGTCCTCCTCCCGCTCTGCTGGCAGCGCGCGCTCCTTCCCGGCCACCGTGCTTAGGGTGCGCGCGCGCGCGCTCCCTCCCTCTTAAAGGGGCCGCGCGCGCCGTCCTAAGGAGTCCCCGGCCAATGGCCGGAGGACTTCACCATATATAAGTCACCTCCTCCAAAATGGAGGTGCCCGAGCAATGTTGTTGCACTGTTCACTACTCTGCTTCAGCCCTCAGGTCCCGTTGCCAGTTACCTGCCAGTTACCTGCCAGAAACCTGCCAGTTTGCTGTCTGTTTCCTGCCTGACATTCCTCCTACCTGCTTGCTAGCCTGAGGTCCGACGGTCTGCCTTCCTACTCCTGTCAGTCTGTCTATGGACCAGCTTGCCCGCTCACCTGGGAGCGCACATCTGCTACCTGCCTGCTAGCCTACCTGGAGGCTCCGCCGTCACGTGCTGTGACCACCTGCCATTCCAGAGACTCCTGCCCGCTCACCTGGGAGCGCTCATCTGCTGCCTGTCTGTTGGCCTACCTGGAGGCTCCGCCGTCACGTGCTGTGACCACCTGCCATTCCAGAGACTCCTGCCCGCTCACCTGGGAGCGCTCATCTGCTGCCTGTCTGTTGGCCTACCTGGAGGCTCCGCTGTCACGTGCTGTGACCACCTGCCATTCCAGAGACTCCTGCCCGCTCACCTGGGAGCGCTCATCTGCTGCCTGTCTGTTGGCCTACCTGGAGGCTCCGCCGTCACATGCTGTGACCACCCGTTTATCCAGAGACTCTCGCTTGCTCACCTGGGAGCACACATCTTCCATCTGCCTGCTAGCCTACCTGGAGGCTCAGCCATCACAGGTCGTACCTACCCTTTACCCAGAGACTGACCCGGTCACTTGCCGTGACCTCCTGCCCGTTCATCCAGAGACTACCCCGGTCACTTGCCGTGACCTCCAGCCCGTTCACCCAGAGACTGTCCCGGTCACCTGCTGTGACTGCCTGCCCGTCTTCCCTGGTCGCCACCCGCTCCCTTACAAGGACCGCCCTCTTGTATAGTAGCTCAGAGGTTCCGCCTCCCAGACCCGTTACAGTTTGCTCGGGCCATGGAACCCGGTGGCACCCAAGCTCCCTCATTCTCGGACCTGTGTCATGAACTGTCCCGTCAGAGGTCCCAACAGGAGTCCATCCTGGGTCACCTGCGGAATGTCAATTCTCGCCTGGACACTCTGACTGCTCCACCAGCAACCACCGCCAGTGCCATGACTCGCAATCCGGCAGCTCCGCTGCCCACCAATACTATGGTATCCTACCCCGGACCCCGGCTTTCTGCACCTCCTTGCTTCGGAGGCGACTCCGCTCAGGCTCGGGGCTTTATAAATCAGTGCACCCTGCACTTTGAACTCCTGTTCCACCAGTTTAACTCCGACTGGGCCAAAATTGCCTTCATCATGTCCCATCTCACCGGGGAGGCCCTGGCCTGGCTAAATCCTCTATGGGAGAGAGGAGACCCCCTGGTGTCCGACTTGCCTGCCTTTCTCATGGCTTTCCGGAAAGTCTTCGATGAACCCGGACGGAAGACCTCATCCGCATCATCTCTGCTACGCCTCCGTCAGGGAAGTCTCACCGTCGGCCAATATGCCATACGGTTCCGTACCCTTGCCTCGGAGCTGGCCTGGGATAACGACGCTCTGGTATCTGTCTTCTGGGAGGGTCTGTCCGGCCGTATTAAAGATGAACTCGCCGGTCGAGACATTCCTACCACTCTCGATGACCTAATAACTCTTGCCACCCGGATTGACCTACGGTTCCAGGAGCGTGCCAAAGAAGTCACCCGTGAGAGGAGGTTTCCACGACTAGCTCCTACTTTTCAGAAACCCGTCACTCCCTCCGTTTCTCCCCAAGTATACTCTCCTGAGCCTATGTAGGTCGACCAGACCAAGATAGTCAAAACCCGTCAGGACTTACGCCGTGCCGAGGGGAGCTGCTTCTACTGTGGCAGTAAGGAGCACTGGATCCGTACCTGCCCGGAGAGGTCGGGAAACGCCTGTGTCTAGGTTCGCTCAGAGAGGTCGACCTAGACAAGAATAAATCCTCTCCATCTCTGCTGCTGTCAGTCTCAATTATCTGCGGGGAGAATCGTTATTTCGAACTAGCCCAACTTGACTCTGGAGCGGCCGGAAATCTTATTTCACAGGCCCTGGTAGAAAAATACCGCATTCCCACCAAACCTCTGGCTATACCATTATCTGTCGCTGCTGTGGATGGGGGCCTCTTACCACGTCCCATCCAACTCATCACCGAATCCATAACTCTGCAGGTGGGAATGCTGCATTCTGAGAGCATCTCTTTTCACGTTCTGCCTGGACTCTCTCACGCCCTCTTACTAGGTCTACCTTGGCTCCAGAGACATGCACCCGTGCTTGACTGGCAGACCGGAGAAGTCCTTCGCTGGGGACAGGACTGTCATAAGACTTGTTTGGTTCCTGTTCATCCCGCCCGTCCTTCTCCTACCCCAACTAATCTACCTGGACTTCCGATTCCCTATTGGTCATTTGCTGATGTCTTTAATAAAAAGGAGGCAGAGACATTACCCCCTCATAGACCATACGACTGTCCTATCGACCTGTTACCCGGTACTACGCCTCCCCGTGGGCGTATTTACCCATTGTCCGCTGCTGAGACCCGGTCGATGTCTGAATATATTGAGGAGAATTTGGCTAGGGGATTCATCCGGAAATCTACCTCCCCGGCGGGAGCAGGCTTCTTTTTCGTAAAAAAGAAGGACGGCTGTCTCCGTCCCTGTATAGACTATAGAGGCCTTAACCAGATCACGGTGAAGAATAAGTACCCCCTTCCGCTCATTCCAGAATTATTTGATCGTCTGAGGGGGGCTAGAATCTTCACCAAACTGGACCTCCGTGGGGCGTACAACCTGGTCCGTATCCGTCAAGGGGATGAATGGAAGACTGCATTCAACACCCGGGACGGCCACTATGAATATCTGGTAATGCCCTTTGGTCTCTGTAACGCTCCTGCCGTCTTTCAAGAGTTGGTCAATGACATCTTCCGGGACCTTCTCTACTCCTGCGTAGTGGTGTACCTGGACGACATCTTGGTCTTCTCTCCGGATCTCCAGACTCACCGGAGAGACGTTCGTCAGGTCCTGCTCAGGCTCAGGCAGAATCACCTCTTCGCTAAATATGAGAAGTGCCTCTTTGAGCAGACCTCGCTTCCGTTTTTGGGCTACATTATTTCTCAGACCGGCCTACGAATGGATCCAGAGAAACTGTCTGCCATCGAGAAATGGCCCCGACCGGAGGGGTTGAAGGCCATTCAGCGGTTCCTGGGCTTCGCCAACTACTACCGCCTCTTCATACCGCACTTCTCTTCCCGGACTGCCCCAATTTCCGCGCTCACCCGTAAGGGCACTAATCCCAGAGAGTGGCCGCCCGAAGCAGAGGAGGCCTTTCTTTCCTTAAAACAGGCCTTCTCTTCCGCCCCGGTGCTGCATCGCCCAGATGGCAACAAGCAGTTCTTCCTGGAGGTTGACGCCTCCTCCTCTGGAGCCGGAGCGGTACTTACCCAAAAATCATCTTCCGGGAGAATGGTAACTTGTGGCTTCTTCTCCAAACTCTTCTCCTCTTCTGAGCGCAACTATTCCATAGGAGATCGAGAGTTATTGGCCATCAAGCTGGCATTGGAGGAGTGGCGTTACCTGCTCGAAGGGGCTCTTCACTCGGTAATAATTTACACTGACCACAAGAACTTGGCTTACCTCCAGCATGCCCAGAGACTTAACCCGCGCCAAGCTCGGTGGTCCTTGTTTTTTGCTCGCTTTGATTTTATTCTTCATTTTCGCCCGGCTGACAAAAACATCAAGGCGGACGCCTTGTCCCGATCCTTTCTGGTGTCTGATCTCGAGGAAGAATCGAAACACATCATCGATCCCGCCAGAGTAATGCAGGTGGCTCCCGTGAGTCTAAATCGTCTCCCTCCCGGTAAGACGTTCCTATCAGTACCTGATCGGGAGAAGATCCTACACTGGGGTCACTCGTCTAAACTAGCTGGCCACGCCGGTCAGAAAAAGACCCTCCAGCTTATTACTCGGCACTACTGGTGGCCTACCCTGCACAAGGACGTAATAGACTTTGTTTCTGCCTGTGTGTCCTGCGCCCGCAACAAGGTTCCGAGACATCTGCCAGCCGGTCGCCTCCTTCCGCTCCCAGTACCTGCTGCCCCCTGGCAGCATATAGCAATGGACTTTATAACTGATCTCCCCGTCTCTGCCGGTTGTACGGTCATTTGGGTGGTCGCTGACCGCTTTTCCAAGATGGCTCATTTCGTTCCCCTGCCAGGCCTCCCGTCTGCACCCGAGCTGGCTAAAGACTTTATCCGCCACATCTTCCGTCTTCATGGACTGCCCCTCCACATAGTGTCGGATCGTGGGGTACAGTTCACCTCACGCTTCTGGAGAGCCACTTGTAAACTGCTAGACGTCACCCTGGACTTCTCCTCCGCTTACCACCCACAGTCTAATGGTCAAGTGGAGCGGATCAATCAGAACCTGACCAGTTACCTCCGGCACTTCGTTAATGCCCACCATTCAGACTGGGTGAATCTCCTGCCATGGGCCGAATTTTCTTACAACAATCACGAGAGCGAATCTTCCTCCAAATCCCCGTTTTTTGTTGTCTTCGGTCAGCATCCTCGGATCCCATTTCCCGTCTCCACCTCGGTGGACAACCCGGCTGCGGAATCTCTTGTTAACAAATTTTCCTCCATATGGGAGAGTACCCGGTCCGCACTCCTTCTGTCATCCGAGCGTATGAAAAGACATGCTGACAAAAAACGTCTGGATCCTCCTCAATTCCGTCCAGGGGATAAGGTCTGGCTCTCGTCCAAGTATGTCCGGCTCAAAATTCCTTCCTATAAGTTAGGGCCTCGGTTCATCGGTCCTCTGGAGGTCATCAGTCAGATCAACCCGGTGGCCTATAAATTGAAACTCCCGGCCAACTTGCGGATCCCTAACTCCTTCCATGTATCTCTCCTCAAACCTGTGGTACTTAACTCTTTTTCCAAGTCTACAGGTACGCCTCCTGCTCCGGTTTCCGCTGAAAACGAATTTGAGGTAGAGAACATTCTGGCCACCAAAAGGGTAAGAGGGAAGACCTTTTTTCTAGTAGATTGGAAGGGGTTTGGTCCTGAAGAGAGAACGTGGGAGCCCCGGGAGAACATCCATGCCCCTCTCATCCTAGCTAAATTTCTCTCTGGCCTAAAAAAGGGGGGGCCTAAAGGGGGGGTACTGTAGCGCCGGCGTCCCTGCCCTCTGCTAGGCAGGGACGCTGTTCCCCTCACCCCTCTGCTCCGAGCCCGGCGTCCTCCTCCCGCTCTGCTGGCAGCGCGCGCTCCTTCCCGGCCACTGTGCTTAGGGCGCGCGCTCCCTCCCTCTTAAAGGGGCCGCGCGCGCCGTCCTAAGGAGTCCCCGGCCAATGGCCGGAGGACTTCACCATATATAAGGCACCTCCTTCAAAATGCAGGTGCCCGAGCAATGTTGTTGCACTGTTCACTACTCTGCTTCAGCCCTCAGGTCCCGTTGCCAGTTACCTGCCAGTTACCTGCCAGAAACCTGCCAGTTTGCTGTCTGTTTCCTGCCTGACATTCCTCCTACCTGCTTGCTAGCCTGAGGTCCGACGGTCTGCCTTCCTACTCCTGTCAGTCTGTCTATGGACCAGCTTGCCCGCTCACCTGGGAGCGCACATCTGCTACCTGCCTGCTAGCCTACCTGGAGGCTCCGCCGTCACATGCTGTGACCACCCGTTTATCCAGAGACTCTCGCTTGCTCACCTGGGAGCACACATCTTCCATCTGCCTGCTAGCCTACCTGGAGGCTCAGCCATCACAGGTCGTACCTACCCTTTACCCAGAGACTGACCCGGTCACTTGCCGTGACCTCCTGCCCGTTCATTCAGAGACTACCCCGGTCACTTGCCGTGACCTCCAGCCCGTTCACCCAGAGACTGTCCCGGTCACCTGCTGTGACTGCCTGCCCGTCTTCCCTGGTCGCCACCCGCTCCCTTACAAGGACCGCCCCCTTGTATAGTAGCTCAGAGGTTCCGCCTCCCAGACCCGTTACATTGGGGACATTTAACTGCCTATTGAGGACCTATGCTGCCTATTGGGGACATTTACCTGCCTATTGGGGACATTTACCTGCCTATTGAGGACCTATGCTGCCTATTGGGGACATTTACCTGCCCATTGAGGACCTATGCTGCCTATTGGGGATATTTACCTGCCTATTGGGGACCTATGCTGCCTATTGGGGACATTTACCTGCCTATTGGGGACATTTACCTGCCTATTGGGGATATTTACCTGCCTATTGAGGACCTATGCTGCCTATTGGGGACATTTACCTGCCTATTGGGGACATTTACCTGCCTATTGGGGACCTATGCTACCTATTGAAATACCGGTGGATTTAACTTTACTTGTTCTTCATTTTAAATATTATATTTGTTCCTGTATTGTTTTTTTTACTACAAAATAAGATATGTGCAGTGTGCATAGGAATTTGTTCATAGTTTTTTTTTAAAAACTATATTCCGGCCCTCCAATGGTCTGAGGGACCGTGAACTGGCCCCCTGTTTAAAAAGTTTGAGGACCCCTGCTGTAGGCTCTGCAGTTTGGCACCTCTAAACATCAGATAAAATCTGCAGTGGGGAAAGGACAGACATATGTGAGTATTGAATGGAATGTGACAGATAAAGCAGAAATATCAGGCAGAGAATTGTACCAGTGAGTTGAATCAGGGGGGCAGAG
Source organism: Phyllobates terribilis (assembly GCF_046119375.1). Taxonomy (NCBI): domain Eukaryota; kingdom Metazoa; phylum Chordata; class Amphibia; order Anura; family Dendrobatidae; genus Phyllobates; species Phyllobates terribilis. The sequence continues at coordinate 754,716,701 of NW_027362764.1, forward strand.
CATTAGATGGCAGATAGGAAGAGGACTTGAACTCTAGAGCCACCCATTCGAAGTACAAATCCTAAATGTTCATTTGACCCTTTAACGAGGCGAGGCTTGCCACATGACTTATGATAAAAGCCAAACCAGACATTTTATTTGCAGATGTGTTTCTTGGTGTTTGTTTGCCCCTAATGAGTGCAAAGCAAGAGGTCTGAATTAACTGGTTGAAAGGCCTATGACTGGGTCTAAGAGGTAATGTCTCTCCTTACACTTAGATGCTGTCAGAGGCCTCTCATCGAGCCAAGTCAGACCTCTTGCTTTGTACTGATGAGGGGCAAACACCACGAAACACCTCTGCTAATAAGAAAAGCTAAACTCTATAATATATTTGCAGATGTGTTTACTCCTTCTCAGTTCAAAGCAAGAGGTCTGATTTGAATGGATGAGAGACCTCTGAATAGGTTCTAAGGGGTAACATCTCTCCTTACCCCTGAGTAGTGTTGAGCCACCCCCGTAGTGTTCGAGTTCGGTTCGGTTCGTCGAACACCCGTGTGTTCGCCGAACTGTTCGTCGAACTGTTCGTCGAACACCTTCGAACACCGTTAAAACCAATGGCAGGCAAACAAAAACACATAGAAAACACCTTCAAAGGTGTCCAAAAGCTGACAAACTGCTCAGAAGACATAACTAACACATGGAAAAGTGACAAGTACATATAGTCATGCGAAAATAAAAGAGGTGGAGGAGTAAAAGGAGGGGGAGACACAGATATAGGCATGTCATGCCCTTCTAAAATCCAAAAAGTGAGAAGCCGACACGGCCAGTCCGCTCCTGCCCGTGCCACCTCCGTGTCGCCGGGTTTGTGCCAGAGCCGCGGTGAACCCTGACGGCCAGCCCCCCTCTCCCAATACTGGTGCCTGTCCGCTGGTGGGTCGAGCGAGCCCCCCTGTGGTGGAGGCAGCTCTAAGCTTTTTAATTTAAATTGTCTCTCTAATTTGAATGAATACACTTTAAATCCATTTACAAGGATCTATTGGAGGGCAAGTCTCATGCCAGCAGCCGCGTAATTCCAGCTCCAGTAGCGTCCACTAAAGCTGCTGCAGTTAAAAAGCTTTTATAAGGATCGAGCTCGGCTGTCCACCGCAAGGCATCCTAATGCCAGTCCCAGCCCCTATGTCTTGGGGTGCCTCCTGATGCTCTTCACTAAGTATCCCATGGTCCCGAATCATTTCCTTTGAAAAAATTAAGTGTCTAAACTACAGGTGGTGTAGCTTGCTTAACAGCCGGGATAATCCGCTGACTAGCAGACACTGCTACTAGGCACAAAGTATTTCCTGGGCTAGATGCAGTTAAAAATTTGTAATTAGATACTCTCGTTGGATGCTGAGAAAGCATTCCATAGAGTCTCCTGGCACGCCATATATGATTCTCTTAAAAAGCTTGGGGTAGGGGTCTAGGGGACCCTTTTATAGCCAAAATCACGGCCCTGTATCGCAATACGTCACCTAGGCTGAAGATAAATGGAACTGTAGCACCCTGAGGGCTCGGTTGCTACAGACGTATTGCACCTCACCCAGAGGTGTGATATCTCACTCTCAGGTAAGGATGGAGTGTGGATCAGGACCCGACACCTGCATGCATTACACCACATTGCCGTGGGGCAGGGCGACCAATATGCCCCTGAGATGGGCACGACAGTCCCTGTCCCTGGCTGGAGTGGGGGGAGGGAACACTGAGGAAGGGGAACCCTGTAGTGCAGGAGCAGGGAGGAAGCAGTTCCTGGGTGCATTGAGAAGGGAGTATAAAAGGTGGGCACCATCTTAGTTCAGTGCAGAGAAGTCTGAGCAGAAGTGTCAGGGAGCAGGGGCTCTGCATGAGCTCTGCTCCGGAGGCGGGCCTAGTAACAGAGGCCCAGGCCTGGAAGAGGGAGAAGGAAGGAAGAGGAGCGGAGAAGGCTCCAGGAACGAGGAATGAAGGGATCCCAGGGGTGCGGACGGGCGAGTCGCCACCGCACGCCCGAATCCACCTGCGTGGAGGGGTCAGGCCAAAGGGGGAGACCGGTCCCCGAACTAGTGGAGGCAGGAAACGACCCTCAGCTAGAAACCGGAGGCTCTGACATTTTATGTGGCGCAGCCCCTCGCTACACCCGCTAGGAAGGCACCACATAGGGTCAGGGAAACTGGCGCCAAGTTTACCAAGAGGAGGCCCGAGGCAGCCGGACAGAAGTGTTGGTAAGAAAGGCCAGACAAAGGACACACAAAGGGGGTCCTGTGAAGTGCTCCAAAGTTATCTGGGAGTTGTCTGAGCCCCTCACCTGGTGAGCACAGTACGACGTGGGCAGCCGTTACCTGCAGACGTGGTCTGGATAATAAGAACTGTGAGTAAAGGCCCTGGACTGCATCACTGACTCCGTGTCGTTACTGCTGCTGCCCTGCACCATCACCCCCATCCTCCGCATACACTGCCCTGAGGCTATACTCCTCCCGTGGGGAGTTATGCTACGCTCTGCTGCACCCACAACACCAGCCTCAGCGGTCTGCCCTGGAGCGGCGGTTCACTCTGACCGCAATCCACGGGTGGCGTAGTCGGACATTTAAACATCAAAACCACATAAATAGTTCCGCCACTGGTTTGACCGCCCTGAGCCACGGAACCGGGTTGCCGCCACGGAGACTACAACCACCAGCATCCACCAAAAAGGGTCCGGCTCCGGGTGTCCCAAGGCCCAGGGGGCGCGTCAGAACATTTTCATCACCTTTCACAATCACCAATGGGACAAGACAGGGATGTTCTCTGTCCCCTCTCTTATACATCCTAGTGACGGAGCACCTGCTCTCATCAATTCGCCATAACCCCAATATTAGGTGGATTGAGGTGGGAGGCACCGAGTACAAGTGCTCTCTATTTGCTGATGATGTCCTAGTATATATCACTCAATCACATATATCCATCCCTGCTGTTATGGCTGAAATAGATCACTTTGTTACATGGTCAAATTTTAAAATCAATGCAGCGAAGTCTGAGGCCCTCGATGTCTCCCTCCCCAAATCCATATAGGATTCCATCCAGTCCAACTTTCCCTTTGCCTGGCCCTCACAGGGTATCAAATACTTAGGAATTCCTATTCATAGAGACCTCTCCCATCTATGTTATCTTAATTTTGGGCCCTTTATTGAACAACTCCATACAGACCACAGTTGGCAAGTTAGAACTGTAAGATTCACTACGTGAACCGCTGGTGTTTTGTGGAAAAGCACATGTACACTGTGTTCCAAATTATTATGCAAAAAGTGTTTAGGAGTGATAAGGGAAGAATTTGTTTGTTTGTCAGTTAAACTCATTGATGGTGATGTGTGTCAGGGCTCTTTATATCACTGTAAGCAATTGCAGACACCTGTGCTAATTAGTTTGGCAGGTGTGTCCAATGAAAGGCAAGACTACTTAAGAAGGCTCTCTCACATTGTTAAGCAGCCTACATTTTCTGCCAAAATGGGAAAGAAAAAGGATGTGTCGGCTGCTGAGAAGCAACAAATTGTGGAGTGTTTAGGTCAAGGCATGACTACAATCAACATTGTGCGATGATCAGGATGAAGTGTCTTGGCAATCAAGAAGTATGTAGCTGATTCACAGTACACACGTGTGCGTGCTGATAAGGGCAAATTGAGGACTCTTTCCTACAGGCAATTACGTCAGGTTGAAAGAGCAGCGGCAAAAAAGCCTTGTCATAGCAGCAGACAAGTTTTTGAAGCTGCTTGTGCCTCCAACGTCCCCCGAACAACAAGATGCAGGGTCCTTCAGAGGTTTGCAGCTGTGCATACGCCATCCTGTCGACCTCCTCTATCCACTTCACACAAGCAGAAACGGCTCCAGTGGGCCAAACATTACATGAAGACTGATTTCAAAACAGTTTTGTTCATGGATGAGTGCCGTGCAGCGCTCGATGGTCCAGATGGATGGAGTGGAGGATGGCTGGTTGATGGACACCCCACGCAAACACGGCTACAGCGCCAACAAGGAGGAGGTGGAGTAATGTTTTGGGCTGGAATCATGGGGAGAGAGATTGTCGGCCCCTTTAGGATCCCTGAAGGCGCTAAAGATGAACTCCATAATGTATGTGGATTTTCTCAAACAGCACTTCCTGCCATGGTTCAAGAAGAAGAACCGTGTATTTCACAGCAAGATCATTTTTCTGCATGATAATGCACCATCTCATGCTGCACATAAAACATCTGCATCTCTGGCTGATATGGGCATAAAAGGGGACAAACTTATGGTGTGACCCCCATGCTCCCCTGACCTCTACCCCATTCAGAACCTTTGGAGCATCATTAAAAGGATTGTCTATGATGGCGGGAGGCAGTTCACATCTAAGCAACAGCTCTGGGAGGGTATTCTGTCCTCATGCAAAACAATTGAAGCAGAAACCATCCAAAACCTGACAAATTCAATGGACGAGAGAGTTCAGAAGCTCCTTTCGAACAAGGGGTCCTATGTGAAAATGTAACATCACCTAGAATAAAGTTTTGAGTTGAAAACTGTTTGATTTCAGTTTCTAACAACCTGCTAATGCTTATAATTTCAAAAATGACCATTTTTTTGGTCTTTATTAAAATGAAAAGGTTGATCGAAAAGTTTGGGGGATCTAAGAGTGTGGCAACCCAGTAGTCATGATTACTTCGAATTCTGACAATATGAGGGTCATGCTGCAGGTAGTGCAGCAAGAAGGCACTTATGTGTCTTGCGCATCTCGGAGCCCCAAAATTATTTTCCGGGCTAGATGCAGCTAAAAATTATTTAAAATTTTAAATCTGGTGAAGCTTTAGTATAGATGGCCTAATAGGATCAGTGCTGCACACTGCTACAAAGCCCAAATTATTTTCCAGTCAAGATACAGATAAACATGATTAGTAATTTGAAAGCTTAAAACGGTTGGTAGGGTGATTTTAACCAATCATCAAGCTTTTACTCTCCCCAGGATGACACAGGGGTAGAAAAGTCGTTTCGGATCCATGATTTGTTCATCTCTATGAACGTGAGTCTGTCTACATTATCAGTGGAGAGCCGCGTGCGCTTATCTGTCAGCACACCACCAGCAGCGCTGAACACACGTTCAGACAGAACGCTGGCTGCGGGGCATGACAAGATCTCCAAGGCGTAAGTGGCTAGCTCCGGCCATTTATCCAGATTGGAAGCCCAAAAAGAGCAAGGGTCCAGTGACACAGTCGTGGCTTCAATGTTTACTTGGAGATACTCCTGTACCATCCTCTCTAGGCGTTGACTATGTGTCAGACTTCTTGTCTCCTGTGGCCTTGCAAAGGATGGGCTAAAAAAGTGGTGAAATGATTCCGCAAAATTGATGTTACCAGCAGATACTGTGGTTCTGTTACGGTTTGAGTGCTGAACACTTGACGGTCCCACGGTTGGCAAGTTGGAACTGTGAGATTCACTACGTGCACCACTGGTATTTTGTGGAAAAGCACATGTAAGATTCTGCAACAGTCTCTGCTGATACTCCTGCATGCGTGCATCCCTTTCTATGGCAGGAATAATTTCTGCAAATTTACTTTTGTACCGGGGATCTAACAGTGTGGCAACGCAGTAGTCAGGATTATTTCTAATTCTCACAATTCGAGGGTCATGTTGCAGGTAGTGCAGCAAGAAGGCACTCATGTGTGTTGCGCATCCAGGAGCACCAAGTCCCTGTTGTGTTGGTGGCGAGGTAACAATCATGCTTCCTTCCTCTGTCCTCTCCCCCCAACCTCGCACAACAGAAATGTGATCAAGGTCTCCCTCATCTGATGAGTCTTCCATCAGTTCGTCCTCCACTTCTTCCTGGGCTCCTGCACCTTCCTCACTAGTTTGGCTGCTACCATGCGCCCTGGTAAAACCATCTCCCCCACCCTCACATGCCTACCGCCTTGGTGCTGCCGACCGTCTGGACCTTGCAGATGTTAGCCCTTCCGCATACAGCTCCTCCTCCTCTACTTCCTCCACCTCCTCTTGTGCCACCACCTGACTCCGAATTCTGTTTAACATGTGCTCCAGCATGTAAATCACCGGAATAGTCATGCTGATAATGGCATCGTCAGCACTAAACATCTTCGTCGCCATTTCAAAACTGTGCAGAAGGGTGCATAGGTCCCTGATCTGAGACCACTCCTCCAGCGTGATTTGCCCCACCTCTGAATCTCGTTGGCCCAGGCTATACGTCAGAACGTATTGCACCAGGGCTTGTCGGTGCTGCCACAGTCGCTGCAACATGTGCAGAGTTGAATTCCACCGGGTAGGCACATCGCATTTTAGCCGGTGAAGTGGCAGGCCCAATGACTTCTGTAGAGATGTAAGTCGCTGAGCTGCGGGATGCGAACGGCGGAAGTGAGCACACAGCGACCGTGCCCTCTGCAGAAGGCCATCTAGTCTGGGATAGTGGGCTAAAAATTGCTGGACAACCAGGTTCAACACGTGAGCCATACAAGGCACGTGTGTGACATTGCCCCGGCGAAGGGCCGCACCCAGGTTTGCAGCATTGTCGCTCACGGCCTTCCCTGGTTTCAGGTCCAGTGGAGACAACCATTCATGAAATTGGTTCTCCAGAGCTGACCACAACTCCTCAGCTGTGTGACTCACATTTCCCAGACATTTCAATGTAAAAACCGCCTGATGACATTGAGCCCTACTGCCAGCATAGTAAGGAGGTGTGCAGGATCCCTTCTGCGCAGTTAGAAAGCTTGTGGCATGACCAGACAGGCTTTGGGTGCAGGTGGAAGACCGAGAGGAGGTTGAGGAGGCAGAAGCAGTGGAGGAACTTTGACATAAAGAGGATTGACGCACAACTCGTGGGGACGGCAAGACTTGGACAGCAGCCCCTTGTCCTGCTGTCACCATAGTTACCCAGTGCCCAGTCAGCGACATGTAACGCCCCTGTCCATGCCTACTCGTCCAAGTGTCTGTGGTGAAATGCACCCTGTCACACACAGAGTTTCTCAAAGAAGCGGTGATGTTGTGTGCGACATGCTGGTGGAGCGCAGGCACACCTTTCTTTGAGAAGTAGTGCCGACTGGGCATCTGGTACTGGGGCACTGCGACGGACATAAGGTCTCGAAAATCCTCTGTGTCCACCAGGCGGAAAGGCAGCATTTCTGTAGCCAAGAGCTTGCAGATGGTGAAATTCAACCTCTTAGCTTTCTCATGGCTAGGAGGAAATGGTCTTTTACTTGTCCACATCTGAGGGACCGAGGGCTGGCTATTGTGCTTAGACGGGGTTGATAAGGGTGTCCCCGGCAAACTGCCGGTCTGTGAGGAAGATGCAGGCGGACATGTTAGGTTGCCTTGATCCAAAGGTGGTGCTATCGATGTCGGACAGCGCTCAACACCAGCTGGTGTTCCCACCTCCAAAGAAAATGATGACCTGCCAATCACGCTGGCTGTTGCGGGTAAAGAGGTGGCAGGTCTGCGCCCCAAAACAGGTGTGACTGCTGTCCCCCCAGTCACAGAGGATGAAGAGGCCGCGGATGCACAAGATATGGCAGACGGTGGTTGGCCCGGCCGGCTAGGCCGCATTGTAGCACACTGAGCTTCCCACTGCAACTTATGCTTCATGTCCATGCATGAAGTACTCAAACTATGTATTTTTTGGCCTCTACTTAGCTTTTGCTGACAAATGTTACAGATAACACGAGTTGGGTCATCTTTATCGATCTGAAAAAATGCCCAGGCTATGAAAGGCTTAGCACCCATGCGACCTGAAGAGCCACCACGACTTGTGGTGAGGGGCAGAGTTGTGTTTGAGGATGCAGTTGTTGACGTGCTTCCAGTACTACGTCTCTGTCCAGGAAGGCGCAACCTGACCTCGTCGTCACTAGCATCTTCCTCCACCTCCTCTGCTGACCTCATCTCTTGGCTGACTGTGGGTTGACAGTAAGTGGGATCTCCAACCTCATCATCATCACCCTGTGTGTTATCACACCCGTCGTCCTCAGAGCCAACCTGTTCCTGCCCTGACAAAAAACTAAAGTTGTCGCTCCAATCAGGTATTTGAGTCTTATCATCGTATTCCTCATTGTCTCCACCAACAGGAGTTACAGTTTGGGAATGAGGGTCTACATTATGGTCAGAACCTTCTGCGTCTGGTCCTGTATCCGACTCATAAAGATTCTGGGCATCAGTGCAGATCATTTCCTCGTCTGGATTCACAGAAGCGCTGGAGTCGACCTCTGATTCCCAGGCTATAGTATGAGTAAACAGCTCTGCAGACTCAACCATCTGTTCTACCTCATACTCAGACGGGCAGCTGGAGATTTGGGAGCTGTGAGGAAGCAAGTGCGATTTGGGTGACACCTTTGAGGACTGGAGTATTTGTGATGTTGAAGTTGATGTGGAGGAGAGCCCACTTAAAGGAGCACTTGATATCCGTTGAAGCACCTGCTGTTTTTGTGCCTCATCTGGAATTTGTAGCGATTGGCGTGGCCGTAAGAAAGGGATCTTATCACATTGTCCGCTAAAAGAAGTACACATTTTAGTTTGGCTGGAAGATGGTCTTTCTTCTGCAGATGTTACTGTTGCTTTAGCACCTACCCCACGGACACAACCTTTTTTCCCCTTCCCAACACGCCTATTCCCCTTTCCACCAGCAGCAGGCCTTTTTCCACTCATTTTGGTGGTTAACTAATTCACAACTCTGGAGTTGTTTGCACAAAAAAACAATGGATGGTAACCGAGCAGAGCTGAGTGGCCAAACTGTGGTATTAGGCCAAAACTATTGGCTGGGTTAGATGCAGAAAAAAATTATATTCAATTTGCAACCTGATGGAGGTCAGTATAGATGGACTAATACAACAAGTCCCACACACCGCTAGAAGCCCAATATTTTTTCAGAGCTAGATGCAGAAAAAAATTATATTCAGTTTGCAACCTGATGGAGGTCAGTATAGATGGATTAATAGAACAAGACCCACACACTGCTAGAAGGCCAAATATTTTTTCAGAGCTAGATGCAGAAAAAAATTATATTCAGTTTGCAACCTGATGGAGGTCAGTATAGATGGATTAATAGAACAAGACCCACACACAGCTAGAAGCCCAATATTTTTTCAGAGCTAGATGCAGAAAAAAATTATATTCAGTTTGCAACCTGATGGAGGTCAGTATAGATGGACTAATAGAATGATGCTATGCCCAAAAGATTTTACTTCACTAGGTGCAGTAAAAAAATTGGTATTCTATACACAGGTGGTATATCTTGCAACACAGATAGGCTACTCCACTGACTAACACACTCTGCAATAGGCCAAAAAGGATTAGCTTTGCTAGATTCAGCCAAATGCTGTGAAAAAAACTTGCACAGCACTGGCACAGACCTGCCTGGCAAAAACTGATAGGAACTGATGTAACCTAGTCCTGAAAAGGACTGCAATTACAATTAGTCTTTACTCCCACAACCTATCTATTTAAGAGCACAGACCTGCCTGATAAAAGTCGTAGGAAATGCTGTAACCTAGTCCTTAAAAGGACTGCAATCACAACTATTCCCTACTCCCAAGCTATCTGTAGATTTGTGCGAAAATTGGCTTGAAATTAACAAGGTATAGCGCACACAGCAACAGCGGTGCCGTCTAACACGCAGCTGCAGCAGTGAGAAAATGGTGGCGACGGGGAAAATGGCTTGGTCTTATAGGGCAAGGACATGTGACATACACTGCCAATGACACATGCCCTTGCTTGTGTGAAAAAAAGCACTTCGCTCCGTGTGTGCGCTGCTGATAGGCTGACAGATTGCACCTCCCCACTGTAAATGCGGGAAAGAGAAAAAAAAATGGAGATCTTCATTGTTCCTGCAGAGATCCATCCCCTGCCCCTCCCCCCACCCCGCTGTACACTCAAACTGCGTATTAACATTAATTTTCATCATTACTGAGAAAAAATCCAGTTATGATTTTGGTGCACGAACAGTTATCGAACATAACCTCGAACAGCCGAATTTTTCTCAAATTGTTCGTGTTCGCCGACGGGCTCGAACACCGCCCAAAACAGCTCGAATTTGAGATTGGCGAACAGTTCGAGTAGAACAATGCTCATCTCTACCCCTGAGATCACCGTCAGATGCCCAGCAAAATCAAACCTCTTGCTTTGTATTGATGAGGGGCAAACACCCCAAAACATGTGTCTGTAAATAGAGTGTTTCTTTGGTTTGCTTTTTATCCTGAGTCATGTGGCAAGGCTCGGTAAAGGATCAATATTGACTTTTAGGATTTCTACTTCCAATAGGTGGTTCTACAGTTAAAATTCTCTTCCTCTCTGCATACGTATTTTCCCAGAGGAGCATTGCATGGCTTATAAGTCTCCTTACACTGGCTAGGCGCTCTCCCAAAGTAGAATAACTGTGTCTCGTAGTTTTGGCCGCACAACTTGTCTGAGCATTGTTGTTACACGCCGTGCAGCCTTAGCCTAATGGGCTTTATTTTATAACTCATTCCCTAAGAGCATAATAAAAGAAATAGAGACTCTTTCGATTTGGATCGATTTTTATTCGGACAGAACTAAATCTGGCCATCAATTCGAGCGATTGTGCCTGAAATGTATTTTGGGAGATTCACTCATCTCTATCTAGGCTTCATCCACCTAGAACATAAATTGTGCAGAAAGAAATTTGCAGCAAAATTGGCATGAGTTACATGAGGATTTGTAATTTTTTGCTGAAATGCGGCAGGTTTAAAATCCAATATTTTCTTAGATATTTCTCCGTAACATGCGGCTAAGGTTCCGGATTCTCATTCATTTCGCTGGAACTTTGCTATTTATATAATAAGCTGCTACTTTTATAATGAGAAAAAGATAAACGCGGCACTCACCAAACTCCAATGCTTCTTTTTATTAATCCAAAAAGAAGTAACGTGACATAGGGCTGGAGCGGCATAACTTCTGATACTACACGAAGGCCGTTTCACGCCGCTGATGAAGCTTCGTCTGGTGCCTCACATAGCCCTCTAACAGAACACATTATATATAACAATTCCAGTTTAAACTATATACAAAAAATACAATAAATACATTCGTTTTTATAATACATATCTGCAGAGTACAAATAAGTGCAATAAATATCATGGTTATTCAATATGAAAAGACAATCAAATTGTTATTTAATCCCATGTTTTATGTTCCCTAATCCTGCAAACTTCAAACATCTTAGATCTCCTTTACGAACTTGTCGGACATGCTCAATCAAGCAAGGTGCACCACAATCCGTAATAAATAATAGAGTTTCTATGTTCTTGAAAAATGCACAAAAAATGGTCTAAGGACCATTTGAAACAATATATGATTAAATGTGACCAGCAGGTGACAAAGTCACAAATCTCCAAAGTTTAATAATGTAATTGGATGAAGCGCACACATGCGAAACGAACAGGAACCGCATATGCGATTTCTGCCCGGTAAGGCATGCTCCAACCAAGTTGTACGATCAATCTCAATTCTATTTTACTATGTACTATTTCATCACATAAGATTAAGTATGTAAAAGATAGGGGACGATTCATCAAAGTTTTTTTGCAAAATTTCTGGTAAAAAAGAAAAAGCTTTGAGAAAAAAAATATTGCAATTTTTTTAGAAAAAAAAATGCATCTTCTGGTGTTTTCACGTCATTCTCGCCCCAGCTCTGATAAAGTGGGAAGAGGGACCGGTCCCTGATGGGATGCGGCAACCCATCATCAATGTCATGACAAGCAGCTGCGTTCAGCAGAGGCTGGTGTAAGAATTGTGGCAAGGCGCATATACACATATAGTGACGCGCCCCCTGGAGCCGTGGGGTACTCGGTAGACGGGCAGGTCCTTTTTGGGGTAGTCACGGTGGCAGTGACCCGGTCCATGGCCCAGGGAGGTCAATAAAAAAAGTCAATTGGGGAATAAAGATTTGTGACGCCACCCGTGGTATGCGGCCATAGGTGGCCGCCGCTGCTGTTCAGGTCCACTGGGGCTGTTGATGACGCAGCAAAGATGGTTCAGCTCTCCACGGGTAGAGCTAGGCCTCAGGGCAATTAAATTTGGATGTTGTTGGTGTAGTGCAAGGCAGGTGACGCAGCAATTAAGTCAAGGACACAGTGGGGTGCAGTCTTCAAGTGTTTACTCACAGTTCTTATGATGCTCCACTTTACAATTGCCAGCAGGTTATAACAGCCCACCGAGTCCTGTGTCCTCCAGGGAAGTGATCCAGCCAACTCTCATTTAACTTGGGTGCACTTGAACGGGACCCCCTTCTTGTGTACCTTTCTGAATCGTCTCTCTGTGCTGGCTCTCGCCCACCTGCCCTGCGCCTCACACGTAGTGTCCCGAGCCAGTGGCCGCGGGCCTTGTCGGGCGACATCCTCTCTGTCCCCCTGGTCCTATATGGTCACCTTTTCAGCGAATGTGTGTGGTTTTTGGCTAGGGCACTTAAAGATACCGCAACCTCCGGTTTGCTAGCTGAGTCTTGCAGTCCTCCATTAGTCTGGGGCCGATCCCCTACTGCGACCTGATCCCTTCACAGTCGGCGTGAACACAGGCGCACGGGTAGCCTCCGCACTTCCCGTGCCCCTAGGATCCTCTCTCTCTCTGGAGCCCTTCTCACTGCTCCTGTCTTCTCTCTTCACTCTCCTACTGAGCCCCTCTGACTGGACCCCCACTCCGTCTGGACCCTACTCCTCAACGATCACTTACTCAACTCTTTCTACCTGCCTTTTATACTCTGTCATGTGACCCACGTCGCCAACTGTCGCAGTGCGTGGTCCCCTCTAACTTCAGTCCTTCCTTCAGTGCTCCCCTAAACCACTTCCTCCACCCACCTCCTCTACCTAGTTCCACCTTCCAAACAGGGACCGGGTCTGTGCTCTCCCTCAGGAGCAATCTGGACCTTCCCTAATGGAGTGGTGTAGTGTTGGATGTGAGTGGGTGGGTCCTGGGTAGTGCTCCCTCCTTACCCGAGAGTGGGGTACCACACCTCTGGCTGAGATGCAGTACCTCTGTGGCAACTGGACCCGAAAGGGCGCCACAATAGCGTGATCCTCTTAATGAAACGTGAGCGTCCGCTCGAAATGTCCCCTCATCAAGACCGGCGCAAAAATGGATAGTCTTGATGAATCGCCCCCCACAATCTATTTTTTTGAGCTGCAATTTCAGGTAATATACCAGTGACAATTACAGTGCCGGATTAGGCATAGTAGGCACCGGCTGACAAGTCCCGTGTCTTTTGGCACAATAAAAAATAATATGGTTTTAATGTTGAAAGAAATTTACAATCAGCGTGCCGACCTGGCTGGGTGACATTGCATTGGAAGCCATCTAGAACAACGGAGCTCCATCTGGGAACATTACGGCAAGTGGCATGGAAATGGTTTCGCCTGGTAATGGATATGTTTTAGAATCTATGAGTAATAGGAGAGTTGGAGAGGAGGAATGGTAAGTGGCCACGATATCTCAATAACGCTAGAATATAATAGAACATTCATGAGTAGAAGTTCCGAGGACATAGATGGGAATGCACCCTACACCCGAGGTCAACGTTCGTTAATTATCTTTTCTGGGTTATAATGAAGTTTGATTAACTTATTTTTGCTGTTTAATAAAACTTAATTGGTGTGTTTTTAGTAAATTAGGAAATAATTTGCTGGGGTGGCCCAAGACTTTGACTGCTAAGAGGCTTCTACAGAATTTAATCCGGCACCAGACAATTTTATTTTTTTGTTGCTTTTTTGTAAATGTACCGTAATACGCTACTGTAACATTACTGTAAAACTGTAATACTCTGCAGATTCTCCACGCGGAAAATCCAGATGGGAATCTACACCTTATCTAGACTGTGTTTAAAGAAGTCGTCACACTACTTGGACAACTACAGGCTTGTCCCTGATTAAATAAAAAAAGCTTATACTCACCTGCCTTGCCGATGCCGTTCCCACAGTGTCGGCACTCGCGGTCCCGGAGCTCTCGTGCGGTTGTTGTGACACGTGAGCCCCGCGCCCAATCAGCGATGGCGTCACTGTCCCCATCTCCTGTCGAATTGAACATGAAGAGGAAATAAGAGAGCAGCCGCAGCCCAGACTTCCTCTTCATGTTCAATTTGTCTGAAGGTGGGGACAGTGACGCCATCGCTGATTGGGTGCGGGGCTCACGAGAGCTCCGGGACCGCGAGTGCCGACATTGCGGGAACGGTGCCGGTGCGAGAGGGGAGTATAAGCTTTTTTATTTTATCGGAGCCAAACATTTAGATCGAGAAAGGGTTGTCCTAGTAGAGGACAACCACGTTAATATATCTTTAGGGAAGGTCTCAACAAGTTGGATAATTCAGCAGGAAATTCCTCCAAGGATTATGTCGATTTTGGTGCAGATTCACCATTATGGATTTTCCTGCGCTATTGACGCGCCCCTGGGCCGGTGTCGCGCTGCGTTGCGCACGCGGGAGCCTACCCGGAGCCGGATCAGTGGAGGGTTGTAGTCTCGTGGCGGTGACCCGGTCCGTGCCCAGGGAGTCAAACTAGACGGCTGTCTATTAGTAGTAAATAGTTGATGACTACGCCACCCGTTGAGTGCAGCCAGGGAGCTGCTGCTGCAGGGCAGACCGCTGAGGCCGGTGGTAGGATTGTGCAGCGTGATAGTATAACCCCCAACGGGAGGGGTATGGCCTCAGGGCAGCCGACGTGGATGATGGGGGTAGCAGGAACCGCTCAGAGACGGTACGGTGTAGTTCAGGGTCTTTACTGGTAACAACGATAGACCCTTCCGGAGTACTTGCTAGCAAACGGGGCCTGGTCAGTCTTTGAGCAGATGGGATCTCCCCTGGCCAGGCGTAGTTGTAGGCCTCCCAAACTGACTGTACTCTTCTGGCTACCTTGCTAGAAGCTGATGTAAGTAGCCCACGTCCCTGAGTGTACCGTGTGGTGCTCACCCGTATGGCCGGTGACTCGGGGCCTTCTAATGGCTTCCGCTCCACGATGGCGGTGCTGGTCCCACGCGTGTGACCGTGCCTTCGGGCTTCTGGGCCAGAGGACCTGAAATCCCCTGCCTGTCGGATTCTGCTGCTGGGTAGGAGTTAGTCCCCACAGCCTCGGACTCCGGGTCCGGTAAAGAATCTTCTTAGTCAGGGCGAACTCTACAGCTGCCAGCCCCTGACTCCTTGTAACTCTGCTGTTTCCTATGCTGCTTCTCTTCTCCACTCTCCTTGTCTGACTCACCATGCCTCAGCCCCGGGTTTATACAGGGGAAGTTCTTCCCCTCCCCAGACTGGGCAGGAGGTGTGGCATGCACAGGATCCCTGACCAAAGGACCTCCCACCTGCTCTCAGACATAACATTACATTACTGTGGAAAACCAGACCCCTGGGGTGCCACATTCCCCCCTAGTGAAATTTAGTACTCCGGGACTAAACACATTTAGAAAAACATAACAAAGTATAACAATAACAACACAATAAGAAAAACACATAAGATGGTTACGGCGTGTCCGCAACCGGGTGCAGTCTTTGAAGAAAAGCAAAGGTGTCCATTTCACCAACACAGGGAGACGTAACCAGGTAGGGGTCTGTCCTACCCCGAGTCCTTAACAGTCTCTAGTCCATCCTGGGTTACGCTCCAACTATATACAAGGATTCCCGGTAAATCCACCAAGGTTTCCTAAAAACAACTGGAAACACAAAATTATACACAAGCAACAATACACAGATAAACATAAATAGAACTATTTTTACACTTCAAATTCTCCAGCGTGCGGGTAACTGGCCTCTAGTGGCCCTAGTGGACCTACGGAGCTGACTGTCTGGCCCTGAACTACAGGGTGTAGGAGCTGTCAAGGGTAAACTGGGCAGCTGTCTACCGGCTCTTTGTCTCACTAGGGGTACGGCAGGCTCACTATAAGCAGAGGGTTGATTCTCCTGTTCTACTCGTGTGGAGTCTTCTGCCTCCTGGACCGGCTGTTCTTCCAGCTCTACCCGTTGCTCCGTAGGTTCTTGGGATGATGGTTGGAGGAAGGTGAGTACGGGTACCACAACTGCACCATTGACTTGAGTCCAAGACCGAGGGAAGTCCCCGAGCACGGTACTAACCATATCTTCCCTTTCTCCCACGGGTCGATGGTCTTCTTGTTCCTCTTCAGGGTTCCTCAGTTGTTCGGGACACTTCTTCAGGTGGTCCCGGGATACAATGGCTGTGGTTTCCCCTCCGTCTTTACTGATGGTACAGACCTTCGGGTTCTCGTGGCTTGAGGGCAGTACGGTGTACGGGTCCTCCTCCCACTGGTCATCCAACTTGTGGAGCCGTCTTTTCCTCTTCAAGACCTGCTCTCCGGGTACCAGGGGAACAGCGGGAGCATACTGGTTGTAAGTCTTCTCTTGTCTTTCCCTAGCCTGACAGAGACTTCGCTCCACGCTCTCTTGTACTCTCCGGTACTGCTGCTGCCTCTCTGTGTCCCAGTCTGTTTCTGGTGAAGTGTCCTCAGGTGTCAGGACTCCCATTTCCAGGTCAACAGGTAACTTACCAGGTCTCGCCCTCATTAGGTAAGCCGGGGTACAGTTGGTGGAACCTACCGGGATGTGGTTGTATAGGTCCACCAGATCGGGCAACTTCTCAGGCCACAGACTGCGTTCTTCCAGGGGCAATGTTTTTAGAAGATCCATTACCACCTGGTTCATTTTTTCACAAAGTCCATTAGTTTGCGGATGGTAGGGTGTCGTCCTTATCTTCCGGCAGCCATACAGATTGCAGAATTCCTGGAAGACCTCCGCTTCAAAGGCAGGTCCCTGGTCCGTCAGCACTTGGTCCGGGTACCCGTGTGGACGGCAGAAGTGCTGCTGGAAGGCTCTAGCTGCTGTTTGAGCCGTTAAGTCCTTGACGGGGACGACAACCAAGAACCGGGAGTAATGATCCACGATGGTTAACGCGTAGACGTAGCCACTTCTGCTTGGGGTCAGTTTTACATGATCCAAGGCTACCAGTTCCAACGGTTGCCGGGTGACGATGGACTGCAGGGGAGTCTTCTGGCTGGCCCGGTCCTTCCTTCTCAGATTGCACGGGCCACAGTCTCTGCACCACTTCTCGATGGTTCCCCTCATGCCTACCCAGTGGAACCGCTCGCGCAGCAGGAACTCCAGCTTTTTCCACCCGAAGTGTCCAGCTCCGTCGTGGTATGCCTCCATCACCATGGCTGCGTCTCTTCGTGGCACCACTACTTGCCAGAGTAGTTCATGCGTCCGGGAGTTGACCATTCTGCGGCACAACTTCCCCTTGTAAAGGAATAGTCGACTCTTCTCCGCCCATAGTTGTTTGGCTTCCTCCGGAGCGTCTGGTTCAAGTCGAGCCTCCGGCCGAGTCAGCATCTCCTTCACCAGTCGGACGGCAGGGTCGCTGTCTTGCGTTTCCGCCCAGTTGTAGTGGGGTAAGGGGTTCAACGTAGCAGCCTGTTTACCCCTTACCCGGTGGGAATACTGGATAGTCCCATGACGGTGGAACGCAGGGAGTTCAACTTCTTCCAGTCCCTCCGGATCTTCTCCTTCGTCCGGCAGGTTGGGCATCCTGGACAGGGCATCCGCGTTAGTATTGGAGCGTCCTGCCCGGTATTTGATTGTGAACTCGTAGTTGGACAGACGGGCCATCCACCTCTGCTCCAGGGCACCGAGTCTTGCCGTGTCCAGGTGTATCAACGGGTTGTTATCCGTGTATACGGTGAACCGGGAAGAAGCGAGGTAATGCCTAAAGCGCTCGGTGACTGCCCATACCACGGCCAGGAACTCTAGCTTAAATGAGCTGTAATTCTCGGGGTTCCTTTCGGTGGGTCGCAGTTTTCGGCTGGCATAGGAGATCACTCGTTCTCTCCCCTGCTGAATCTGGGACAGTACGGCTCCTAGCCCGATGTTACTGGCGTCGGTGTAGAGGATGAAGGGCTGGCTATAGTCTGGGTACGCCAAGATTTCATCCCCCGTGAGGGCCATCTTCAGCTGGCGGAAGGACTCTTCTTCTAGCTCTTCCCATTTGAAGGGCGGCTTCTGGTTCTTGGCCTTCCGGGACTGGCCTATCAGGAGGTCCTGCATAGGCGCTGCCTTTTTGGTGAAACCGGGAATAAACCTTCGGTAGTAGCCTACCAACCCTAGGAACTGCCGCACTTCTTTTACGCTGGAGGGGCTTGGCCATCCCTTAATTGCGGTGATCTTATCGGGGTCGGGAGCCACTCCGTCAGCGCTCACCACGTGTCCCAGGTATTGCACCTTTGGTTTCAGGAGGTGACACTTGGAGGGTTTCACCTTTAGGCCGTAACTCGCCAGAGCTTCGAACACCTCCGCCAGGTGTTTCAGGTGGTCCTCATAAGTTTTGGAGTATACGATGACATCGTCCAGGTACAACAGGACCGTCTCGAAGTTTCTGTGGCCCAGACAGCACTCCATTAATCGTTGGAAGGTTCCTGGGGCGTTGCAGAGTCCGAACGGCATGCAGGTGAACTCGCTAAGTCCCATCGGGGTGGTGAATGCGGTCTTCTCCCGGTCCGCCTCTGCTACAGGAACCTGCCAGTACCCGCTAGTGAGATCCAAGGTAGAGAAGAAGTTAGCAGATCTTAAAGCAGCCAATGACTCCTCTATCCTTGGTAAGGGGTACGCATCCTTGTGTGTGATACGGTTGATTTTCCGGTAATCTACACACATCCTCATGGTGTTGTCTTTCTTTTTGACTAAAACTAGTGGGGCTGCCCAGGGGCTACAGCTATCCCGGATTACCCCAGCCTCCTTCATGTCTCTAAGCATCCCCTTGGCGTGTTGGTAATGTGCAGGGGGTACGGGTCGATACCTCTCTTTTATGGGAGGATGATCTCCCGTAGGGATGCGGTGTTCTACCCCCTTGACTCGCCCGAAGTCTAACGGGTGTTTACTAAACACTCTCTCATACTCTTGAACCACCCGATAGACTCCTTGTTTCTGATGTGAGGGAGTGGAATCAGTACCCAAATGTAGTTGCTGACACCAGTCCTCCATGTCTTTCTTAGAGCCGTTACCTTCCTCCGGGTGAGATGGAGGCAAGGGTTCCACAGATTGTATAGAATTTTGATTAGTGGTATATAATTTGGCTAGCGTGGCATACCGGGGCAGGTACACTTCCCTCTCCCCGATATTTATTATGCGAATGGGCACCCTCCCATGGCGTACATTGACCACCCCCCGTGCTGTCAAAATGGTGGGCCTACTGTCTGAGTAAACTGGTTCTACCATTGCCTGGTAATCTCTTCCTCTCAGACCAATAGCTGCCCGGCACCAAATCATCATTTCACTTTTTGGGGGCATGGCAATAGGAAAAGGGTCACACATTCTTACGCTACCAATCTCACCGCCGGAGAGTTCCACTTGTTGCCGTTGCATCAGTGCCCGGATCTCTTTCTGGAGCACCCGCTGCTCGCCGGAGCTGGCGTTCTTGGCAACCTGCTGTAAAAGGAAAATCACCTCTGCAAGACAATTTTCAATTACGTTAGTTCCTAGAGTTATTTTTGGGTGACTCTCATGTTTATCAATATCTACAATGATCAGTCCCTGTGCGGCCAGTTCGACTCTACCGATTTTGAGGGCCACCTCCTTAAATCCGATCTGTGGCACGGGCTGGCCATTGCTGGCGATGATACTCAAGTCGTCGTCAGGGTAGTGGGTAATATCCGAGTCATTCCAGTACTGCTTGAAGAGCACGTACGGGATGGTGGTGACCTGTGACCCGGTATCCAGTAGGGCACTCATGGGAATGCCATCCAGTACCACAGGCAAGACTGGACGTCCTCCCACATATCTGTCGCGCCAGTTCGATGGGCCTGGTGATCTTTTTCCTGGGGGTTGGCCCTCTACCCCAGGTTGTGCCCGTTTAAAGAACAGTACCTTTCCATATGTCCGGGTTGATTGCAGCGGCGGCAGATGGGTCGTCCGTCCTCGCTGTATCGGTCACTGGGTCTTCCTCTGGCCGGTGGGGTCCTCCTTGGTCGACGCCACGGGATGTCCTCCGGTCCGGATGCCAGCTGGATCTTCCCTGGGGTGGAAACCTGTAAAGACTGCACAGTTCGGGTTAGCGCAGCAA
This sequence comes from Phyllobates terribilis, assembly GCF_046119375.1. Classification (NCBI taxonomy): domain Eukaryota; kingdom Metazoa; phylum Chordata; class Amphibia; order Anura; family Dendrobatidae; genus Phyllobates; species Phyllobates terribilis. The sequence continues at coordinate 754,736,740 of NW_027362764.1, forward strand.
CGCTCTTAGCTAGCTCTTGGACCTGATGGTGTAGGTCTGGAGCCGGGTCATTGTCCAAAGCCTGCGCATCAGCTCCCACAGGCCCGGCTGACAAGGGCGCCGCCTCCTGGTAGTAAGTGGTAGTGGGGCGTCTGTGGGTTACAACGCCACCTGGTGCCGGTTCTCGGAGCACCCGGATGGCTCTGTCCTTGAACTGTGCAAAGTCCAGATGGGGATCCTGTAAGGCCATTGCCCGCAACTGGGTTCGGTGGGCATTGAAATATAAACCCTCTATAAATTGTTCAGTCAACAGCCTGTCCTCGTTTCCCACCCCATCAGGGTCGGTCTGCTTTATGGCCCTCAGGGCCTCTTGTAGGTTTAGTGCATAGTCCCTTATACTCTCATGCGCTCGCTGCTTGCACCCGTAGAATCTAAGCTTAATCTCGGCTGAGGTGCGGGTATCAAAGGTGTCCTTCAACCGGGTTAGTATCCCTGCGACAGTCTTCCTCCCAGGTGGCCAGGATTTTACTTCCCTTTTGGCTGCCCCGGTTAGTTGGGCCACCAGGATGCTCACTTTTTGCTCTTCTGTGAGGGGGTACACCTGGAAGAGGCTATCCAGCTTTTCTCTAAAGTCATGCAGGGTATGTGACTCCCCTGAGTACTGGGGTAGCCAAGCTGCTCCCGGGATATAGGGCATGGTGAAGGGCATAACTGCAGCAGCGGTAGCGCTGGCGGGGGTTGGGGCAGTGAAGCTCTCCTCCGTATCCGACATCTTCCTCCCCCCTAGTGGACCGTGGCCTACCTTGCGATGATCCTCTTCCGTAGGCCGCGGCTCCGCAGTGGATCGTCAGGGTTGAGGACCTTCCGTCGCGCTCCTGTGACGTCGGCGTCTGCTGGGCTCCTTCCAGGACCTTACGCAACGTCCGGACGTGAGGCGGGGCTTCAGTTCTCGCGCGCTTTCGGAGTCCACGCCCCTCTTCTTCCCGCGCGGCGTCCCCAAGATGGCGTCCAACGGCGGGAAAACTCCACGGATGGCGGGAAGAAGGTCGAAGATGGCGCCGGATGGCGGGAAAACTTCGCGGATGGCGGGAAGAAGGTAGAAGATGGCGCCGGATGGCGGGAAACCTTCACCACTGGTAAGTTTGAACAGCCTTTGCTTTTCAGGCACGCAGTACCCGGTGGTTGCGGGCACGAAATCCTGCCGACTACGCCAAAGTTGACGCGCCCCTGGGCCGGTGTCGCGCTGCGTTGCGCACGCGGGAGCCTACCCGGAGCCGGATCAGTGGAGGGTTGTAGTCTCGTGGCGGTGACCCGGTCCGTGCCCAGGGAGTCAAACTAGACGGCTGTCTATTAGTAGTAAATAGTTGATGACTACGCCACCCGTTGAGTGCAGCCAGGGAGCTGCTGCTGCAGGGCAGACCGCTGAGGCCGGTGGTAGGATTGTGCAGCGTGATAGTATAACCCCCAACGGGAGGGGTATGGCCTCAGGGCAGCCGACGTGGATGATGGGGGTAGCAGGAACCGCTCAGAGACGGTACGGTGTAGTTCAGGGTCTTTACTGGTAACAACGATAGACCCTTCCGGAGTACTTGCTAGCAAACGGGGCCTGGTCAGTCTTTGAGCAGATGGGATCTCCCCTGGCCAGGCGTAGTTGTAGGCCTCCCAAACTGACTGTACTCTTCTGGCTACCTTGCTAGAAGCTGATGTAAGTAGCCCACGTCCCTGAGTGTACCGTGTGGTGCTCACCCGTATGGCCGGTGACTCGGGGCCTTCTAATGGCTTCCGCTCCACGATGGCGGTGCTGGTCCCACGCGTGTGACCGTGCCTTCGGGCTTCTGGGCCAGAGGACCTGAAATCCCCTGCCTGTCGGATTCTGCTGCTGGGTAGGAGTTAGTCCCCACAGCCTCGGACTCCGGGTCCGGTAAAGAATCTTCTTAGTCAGGGCGAACTCTACAGCTGCCAGCCCCTGACTCCTTGTAACTCTGCTGTTTCCTATCCTGCTTCTCTTCTCCACTCTCCTTGTCTGACTCACCCTGCCTCAGCCCCGGGTTTATACAGGGGAAGTTCTTCCCCTCCCCAGACTGGGCAGGAGGTGTGGCATGCACAGGATCCCTGACCAAAGGACCTCCCACCTGCTCTCAGACATAACATTACATTACTGTGGAAAACCAGACCCCTGGGGTGCCACACTATCTGAAAAGAAGGAGAAGAAAGAGTCTGACCGTGACCTCTCTGGATGTATTGTATACTTAATGGCCAAGTAAGACAGACTCAAACTGTGTCCTAAGGAGCTTTGACCCGCTCTTACACGGGTGTCTTATTGCATCCGAGCAGAACGGTGCCAAAATAGTAATAAAAGAATTAGGGAGCTCGTATCTTTTTTTATGGGTTACTGGAACCTTCAGCTTCAAAACACCCAAGAATCGGAAATGTACTAAAGGAACAAAGGGGTTAACGTTCAGTCTTTGGCACAATTCGCACAATGCGGTGTTCTGTTCCCGCCAGTAGAAGTGCCTGACATATTTGCAGCCTTACACATTACCCGCGGTTTGCAATCTTCTCCAACAATAGAATAAGCGCGCCTTTTTTTCCCTCCGTTCGCTCGCTCCCAGCTCACAAGTATTGAATGAGTATGTAAATATTGCTCTACCTGACCATACGTCACTCAGCAAGTCATGGGAAATGATCTGTGATCACCACGGGATCAAGCGTTAAGAATGACTCCGTGTACTGTGTGTCTTGGCACGCTCCTCAGCCCTAAAGCGAAAACCAGTTTCTTTTTTTCTTCTTTTTTTTTATTTTGGCAAAGGGCATGTTGCCCTATCCTTTGATTTTCCCACATAGGCAGGATCCTTGTTCTCTAATCCTGCTGCTAGTTGTGCAAGAGAACAAGAAGGAGCGGGCATAGATTGTAAGGAGCGGGCATAGATTGTAAGGAGCGGGCATAGATTGTAAGGAGCTGGCATAGAATGTAAGGAGCGGGCATAGATTGTAAGGAGCGGGCATAGATTGTAAGGAGCAGGCATAGATTGTAAGGAGCTGGCATAGAATGTAAGGAGCGGGCATAGATTGTAAGGAGCGGGCATAGATTTTAAGGAGCGGGCATAGATTGTAAGGAGCTGGCATAGATTGTAAGGAGCGGGCATAGATTGTAAGGAGCTGGCATAGATTGTAAGGAGCGGGCATAGATTGTAAGGAGCTGGCATAGAATGTAAGGAGCGGGCATAGATTGTAAGGAGCGGGCATAGATTGTAAGGAGAGGGCATAGATTGTAAGGAGCTGGCATAGATTGTAAGGAGCGGGCATAGATTGTAAGGAGAGGGCATAGATTGTAAGGAGCTGGCATAGACTGTAAGGAGAGGGCATAGATTGTAAGGAGCGGGCATAGATTGTAAGGAGCTGGCATAGAATGTAAGGAGCGGGCATAGATTGTAAGGAGCGGGCATAGATTGTAAGGAGCAGGCATAGATTGTAAGGAGCTGGCATAGAATGTAAGGAGCGGGCATAGATTGTAAGGAGCGGGCATAGATTGTAAGGAGCAGGCATAGATTGTAAGGAGCTGGCATAGAATGTAAGGAGCGGGCATAGATTGTAAGGAGCGGGCATAGATTTTAAGGAGCGGGCATAGATTGTAAGGAGCTGGCATAGATTGTAAGGAGCGGGCATAGATTGTAAGGAGCTGGCATAGATTGTAAGGAGCGGGCATAGATTGTAAGGAGCTGGCATAGAATGTAAGGAGCGGGCATAGATTGTAAGGAGCGGGCATAGATTGTAAGGAGAGGGCATAGATTGTAAGGAGCTGGCATAGATTGTAAGGAGCGGGCATAGATTGTAAGGAGAGGGCATAGATTGTAAGGAGCTGGCATAGACTGTAAGGAGAGGGCATAGATTGTAAGGAGCGGGCATAGATTGTAAGGAGCTGGCATAGATTGTAAGGAGCTGGCATAGAATGTAAGGAGCGGGCATAGATTGTAAGGAGCGGGCATAGAATGTAAGGAGCGGGCATAGATTGTAAGGAGCGGGCATAGATTTTAAGGAGCGGGCATAGATTGTAAGGAGCTGGCATAGATTGTAAGGAGCGGGCATAGATTGTAAGGAGCTGGCATAGATTGTAAGGAGCTGGCATAGACTGTAAGGAGAGGGCATAGATTGTAAGGAGCGGGCATAGATTGTAAGGAGCAGGCATAGATTGTAAGGAGCTGGCATAGAATGTAAGGAGCGGGCATAGATTGTAAGGAGCGGGCATAGATTTTAAGGAGCAGGCATAGATTGTAAGGAGCTGGCATAGATTATAAGGAGCGGGCATAGATTGTAAGGAGCTGGCATAGATTGTAAGGAGCGGGCATAGATTGTAAGGAGCTGGCATAGAATGTAAGGAGCGGGCATAGATTGTAAGGAGCGGGCATAGATTGTAAGGAGAGGGCATAGATTGTAAGGAGCTGGCATAGATTGTAAGGAGCGGGCATAGATTGTAAGGAGAGGGCATAGATTGTAAGGAGCTGGCATAGACTGTAAGGAGAGGGCATAGATTGTAAGGAGCGGGCATAGATTGTAAGGAGAGGGCATAGATTGTAAGGAGCTGGCATAGATTGTAAGGAGCGGGCATAGATTGTAAGTAGAGGGCATAGATTGTAAGGAGCTGGCATAGACTGTAAGGAGAGGGCATAGATTGTAAGGAGCTGGCATAGATTGTAAGGAACGGGCATAGATTGTAAGGAGCGGGCATAGATTGTAAGGAGCGGGCATAGATTGTAAGGAACGGGCATAGATTGTAAGGAGCGGGCATAGATTGTAAGGAGCGGGCATAGATTGTAAGGAACGGGCATAGATTGTAAGGAGCGGGCATAGATTGTAAGGAGCTGGCATAGAATGTAAGGAGCTGGCATAGATTGTAAGGAGAGGGCATAGATTGTAAGGAGCGGGCATAGATTGTAAGGAGCGGGCATAGATTGTAAGGAGCTGGCATAGAATGTAAGGAGCTGGCATAGATTGTAAGGAGAGGGCATAGATTGTAAGGAGCTGGCATAGATTGTAAGGAGCGGGCATAGATTGTAATGAGTGGCCAAAGATTGTAAGGAGTGGGCATAGATTGTAAGGAGCGGGCATAGATTGTGAGTTCAGAGATTGTGCCGTAACCATACATGACATTACGGTGATATCAGTAGTCACCCCGAATATATTTTAGCTTCTTTTATGTCCTCTCGCTTATACCAGACATCAATTAATGACCCATTGGCATGCACAATGTAGGTTTCCCCAAAATCGCTAAATTGAGGATAGTGAGTTGTACTCAGTTTTTGAGCACCCAGCCTAAAATTACCAATTTTTGACCACTATTCTGTTAAAATAGAGTTGGGTTTTACCTACAGACATTAAAATGGTTCTACAGGATCATAAAAACAATTTTTTCTCTGGTTTTGTCTGTGAAATGGCCACAGTGTGAACATGCGCTTATACACTGCACATATACCAACTTATGCTCCGGCTCATTTCTTTGGTTTTTGCTGTAGTTTCTTGTACTTTTGTACAAACAGTAGCATGGCTCCCCCTTTCTGAGCTAGACATTTCATCCACATAGCTTCCAAAGGACAGGTGTATGAACAGTCGGACCCCTGTCCTGCTCAGGTCGGCTGCTACAAGGTAAGGTTTTAATACTAGAGACAGGATAGGACAATCCCGTTTGGGTACACCTTGTCGTAATGGGATGGTTTTTACACTTTTTTGATCAAAAAAGTGTTAACAAAGTACCCGATGTTGTTTACATGTACTATTACTATTTTGCTTACCTACTATAGGATATATTCTCATTTTATTTTGTTTTTCTTGGGATTTGTCTGTGAAATGGCCACGGCATGAACATGCTCTTCTAACTTCTTCTCCGGCTCATTTCTTTGGTTTTATTATAAAAACATGGTTGTATTTTTTTTTTTAAAACAGTGCTTCACCTATCGGCAGGTTATGTGTGGTATTGCAATTCAGCCCCATTCACTTAAAAGTTATGTACACCTTCGCACACAATTTTTAAATTATTATTCCTTGGCATCCAAAGTTCAAGGCGTCGTACGGTGGAAACAAGTTATCACTTATCCACAGGATAGGCTATAACCCGGTTATTATTTGTAGGGGCCCATGCCTATCGGAAAAATGGGAAACTTTTATCCCCATTAGAATGGAGCGGCAGTGCACAAGTACAATATGCACTTCATTAGTTCCCGATGGGGCTTTTTCCGGCAGCCGCGTAAAGAATCAATGGAGCTGTGGTTGGACAATTTTGTAATGAGTATAAAAGTTCCTTGTTGCTGTTCTCGGTGATGGGACATCCCTCGATCAGCCAGCTACCACCCATCTTCTACACAGGTAAGAATTGGGGATGAGTGGACCCGTGGAAGTTCAGGGTCTGGTACCCGACCCGAACTTTAGTCCAAAGTTCGGTTTGGGTACCAGACCTTGAACCAGAACCTGAACCCTATTGAAATGTATAGGGATTCCAACTTTGGAGCTGGAAAAAATTCTCTCTCTCTCTTACCTCGAAACTCCGAACATTGCAACGGAGTTCCGGGAAAAGTCTGTGTTCAACGTTTCGTTCCGGACATTAACTGTTCTGTATGGACACCGAACTTCTAAGTTCGGGTTTGCTCATCTCTAGTAATAACTTGTTGTCGCTGGACAACCCCTTAAAGCAACTTTCTAACTAGTCTTTACTGGAAATGTTCTACTATTTAGCTGCTGATGTCTTTAAGTTACAATACACCAAAGCTCCTGGATCTGACGGCACTATCTGCGCTATCCCTCACTTCTATCAATGTTAAAAAATTTCAAGAAGAAAGGGGAAGAGGTTGCACAGAATCTGCAATGGAGAGTGGAGAAAGTATCTAAAGTCTTATGGAGGGCAGAAAAAAACTTTCTATAAATAAGAGCAATAAGGAAGCTGTGCTTATGCTGTACATGAAAGAAAGAGAAGGTAGTATTAGCCAGGCATCACATCCAGCCTATATTACTGAAAGGGACACTCCCACAAGAGAAAAATCTGAAGCTTGGATTAGACAAAAAAAAATGGAATATGAGAGGGTCTAAAAATAAATGAAGATATGCAAGATATATCTAAAATAAAAAAAGGATCTCCCTGAGTGCCTGATCTGGCAGTCATAATGCTCGTCCGCTTTTTCTTATTTCTTACCTTATTTTTGTAGATTACCAAAAGAGTAAGAAACAGGTGGAAAGAAGGGTGTGTGAGGGCAGGATAAGACCACACAGTGTTTTATCTGTTGCCAGTGACTATGGACACACAGAGCTCTAGCAGAGGAGCTGTAGACACAAAACGTTAGGAGATGATAAAATCCATTCTATTCCCAAAGTTTCTGCAGTTTTATCTCTATAAACACCAGCCAGCAAAACTGAACATGAGAAGGGCACAGGAACATTAAGAGGAAGTAATGTGACTATGGTGAATGAATGACAAATGGGTTGTAAAGGGCAGGTGTAGGTGAGGAGGATGAGGTAATGTATTTAACCAATGACTAAACTAAAGGCTATAAAACTAGTTACCTGGAAAAGTTTTAAAGGAGCCAGAAGCAATACATATATGTGTGTTTTTACACATATGGATGGGAAACCTGGATGATAAAGAAACAAAACAGAAGAAGAATCGATGCCTCCGAAATGTGATGCTGGAGGAGGATGTCATCAATACCATGGAAGGCAAGAACAAACAAATCAAGTTTGAAACAAATCAAGTCAGACATGTCACTAGAAGCAATGATCACCAAGCTATGACTTGTCTACTTAGGACGCATCATACGAAGAGAGCAATCACTGGAGAAGCACATCAGAATAGAAGGAGCAAGGTGAAGAGGAAGACCAGCAATTCGATGGCTTGATACGACCAAGACAAAGTTGGAGAAGACCCGAAGGACCTTTCTAGGCTTGCACAAGATCGGTCTTCCAACAGATCGTTCATCTGACACGCCCCCTGGGCTGTGGGATACTCGGTGCCGGGCCGGTCGGTGCAGGGGATGTCACAGTGGCGGTGACCCAGTCCGTGACCCAGGGCGGTCAATAAAAGGGGAATTTGGGAAAGGGGATTTACAGGGGATTTATAGTTTTTATATAAAGTGTTCGTGATGCCACCTGTGGTATGCGGCTATATGGAGCTGCCGCTGCGGAGCAGATCCTCTGGAGCTGATGTTACTGCAGCAGGCATGGTTTAGCTCTCCACAGGTAGAGCTTAGCTCCAGGGTGGAGTAGATGTTGTAGATGTTGAGGTAGCGGTTGTGGTGCAGTGTAGTGCAGGGGGTGATGGCACAGCAGTAACAATTCACAGAGACAATGGGGTGAAGTCTTCTGGATTTACTCACAGTTCTCACTTTGCTCCTGGTTACAACTGCAGATCATAACTTCCCGCGTTGTGCTGCATTCACCGGGCAGGGGTTCAGCAATCCCTCAGGTATTACAAGAGTGCCTGACAGGATCCCATTCTATATGCCCTTCTCAGCCGTCTTCCTGCGCTGGCCCTCACCCTTCTTGCCCTGCGCCTCGCCAAACAATGTCCCAAGCCGGTATCCTCGGATCTTTCTGGGCAACCTGGAGTTCCCTGGATCCCCTGGATTACCTTTTTGGCGACTTGAGTGCGGATGTGGCAACTGCACCCTGAAAGTACAAAAGCCTGCGGTTTCTAGTTGAACTTTGTAATTCTCACTAGTTAGGGGCCAGTCCCCTCTGCGGCTCGATCCCGCCACCGCCTGGTAGATTTGGGCATACGGGTGGCCTCCAGCACTGCCCGTACCCCTGGGATCCCTTCTTCACTCCTCGAGCCTTCCCTCTGCTCCCTTTCCTTCCTCCTCTCCTTCTCCTTGGCCTCCTCACTCAGGCCCGCGCTTCCCTGAGCAGATGAGCTCCTGCTCCCAACTCTTCCTCTGACTCAATCTCCTCAGACTCAGACTCTAGAATGTTCCACCCTCTCTTTTATATCACTTCTTACTGACCTCCCCTGAACTTCTTCCTTCACCCACACCCACTACATGGTTCCCTCTACTTTGGTTCCCCCCACTCCAGCCAGGGACAGGGCTCAGCAAGAGAGCGACGCATCTTGCCCCTTCTACTGGTCTGGAGTAGTGTAATGTTGGATGTGTAGCACCCTGAGGATTCGGCTGCTACAGGGGTATTGCACCTCAACCCAGAGGTGTGATATTCCACTCCCGGGTAAGGATGGAGTGTGGATCTGAGCTCGGTAGGCTGCATGCACTACATACATCCCATTTCCGAGGAGCAGGCCGACGGTACTCCCACTTAGAAATGTGCAGGTACGACCGAGTCTGTTCCTGGCTGGAGTGGGAGGGGGGTGGTACATCCCAAGTAGTGTAGGGGCAGATAGGGGGAGCAGCCTGGGTAAAGATAGGAGCTCATTGGGTGCTGGTCACCTGAGCTCACACATAGAGGGTGTATATAAGGTGGGCACCATCAAAGAACAGGGTCAGTCTGTCAGAGTCAGGAAGAGGAGCAGAGAAGCCCTAGAGAGAGAGAGAGGAGAAAGAAGGAAAGACCCAGAGAGGGGACAAAGAGAGGACTCTGAGAGCCCAAATTCAAGCTACGGGTGAAGAGTCGGCATCAGGGTACCGGAACCCAAGCTGGTGGGGGCAAAAACACACCCCAGCCAGAGACCGGAGGCCGTGGGCAGCGTCTGCCACGGCCACCCACCACATCCACCACGAAGGCATACCACGTGGAGGGTCAGGGAACCCAAGGCCAAGGGTCACCCAACAGAAGGCCCGAGGGAGCTGGACCTGGGTGGATCACTAGTGGGGACGGCCAGAGAAAGGACAGAAGGAGAGCTCAGGGTCACGCTCCGGACTCGCTTGGGGGTTGGCTGGATCCAGGACCTGGTGGACGCAGCACGGCTCGGGAGGTCACTTGAAGCTGGAGTGACCGGAACATCAGCAGTGAGTAAATACCCTAAACTGCACAACCCGACTCTGTCTTCCTTTAACACCTATGCTGCACCACCACAACCCCCATCCTCTGCACCTGACCCCCTGAGGCTATACCCCACCCGTTGGGGGTTATACCACCAAAGGCTGCACCTACACCATCAGCCTCAGCGGACCCTGCTGCAGCGGCGGCCATAGTGACCGCAATACAACGGGTGGCGTAGTCGACAATAAAGAACTTATAACATCTGTAGGACTGCCACATACAACTGAGTTTGACACCCTGGGCACGGACCGGGTCACAGCCACTCGGAAGACTACAACCCCCATCTGATCCGGCTCCGGATATTCCCACTAAAGAATATGGCCCAGGGGGCGCGTCAACTTTGGCGTAGTCGGCAGGATTACGTGCCCGCAACACCCGGGTACTGCGTGCCTGAAGAAAAGTGCGAGTTTACCTCAAAAAGAAGTCTCCTGCCGGTTCCGGAGGGTCCATGCCATCGGACCCCATCACCAGTCGATTCCTGCCGGTTGTCCGCCATTAACAGCTTTTTCCCGCCATCTGCAGAGTTTCCCGCCACTGGGAAGCGATTCCCGCCATTTCCAAAGGTTTCCCGCCTTGGAAGAGCGGACGCCATTATGGGCGTGCCAGAGGGTGGCAGGAAGCCACCTCCCATCGTGGGCCAGGACCGAAAATGGCGCCAAAAGTGGAAACCGCCCCCACCAACAGAGACTGTGATGCTAGAGGTGTCTGTCAGCGTGAAAGAACAGCCCCTGGAGCTGACAGTCACCAAGTGGCCCCGGGACCGCCCTCGAGGTGGGAGGAGACGAAAGGAGAGAACAAAGATGGGTGCCGCCTGGAGCAGTCTAGAGCGAGCGCACCCGGAGGCAAGAAGCCGGGAGAAGAATATCGGAGGAGCTTACCCGGAGATGGCGAGAAAGCAGAGCAGCACCGGCCCGCTGGCCAGGAGCCTGCTGGAGACGACTGTAGGAGAGCAGAGCAGCACCGACCCGTTGGACAGGAGCCTGCTGGAAGCAACGACCCCACTAGGCCTAGTGGAGGTCCTAGCACAGCTCCCCCGAGACCGGGAGTGTGCGCAGACCGCTCTGGAGGGCCTCGCAAGGAGGATGGCCCGGGTGCAGCGAGAGACGTTGGCGGAGTGGAGCCGTGAGATGGCCCAGCAGACCGAGACCTGTCAGCGGAGCACGCCACCCGAGACGAGGAAACAGACCGCCTCTGAGGATGGCGCGGGAGGACTGAAGGCCGGAGACGGCGCCGAGAAGGGAGCCGAACGAAAGGAGGCAGGTAAAGGGGACGTCTATACCCCAAACCGGGAAACCGCGTACCTGCCCCAGCTCCCCGTCGCAGAGCCCGAAGTCTATCCTGCAGTGCCCGTCGCTGCAACGTCACCGCCGCAGACTAGGCCTCAAACGGGAGCCGCGACCCCTGTGACGTCACACGCCTCGACCCCGAGCGTGACCAAGCAGGAAGTACCACCAGCCTGGTCGCAAGGCCTAGTATCCCCGGGCGCCGCAATACCAACAGCGCCCCCTACCTCCGCGGAGCCCCCGGCCTGGTCGCAGGGCCAAGTAGCCCAGGGCGCTGCCGTCCTTACGGTGCCCTTCACCTTCCAGATACCCCAGGCCTGGCCGCAAGGCCCGGGCAACCCGGGCGCTAACACCACCGCGCCCATAAGACCAAGAGTGCCGCATCTGGGAGAGGACCTGTACGCCCAGCATACGTGCCCGGATGGGCAGCCATTTATATGGCCACCGGAGTTCCACCATCCCCGACTCCGGAGAGAGAGACCCCTGGATGAACCCCTGATCCCGGCTCCAAAGCCTGTAAAGGGGATCTCGCCCCCGCTAGCAGAAGCGCAGTTTGAGTGGGACCCCACTGGAGAAGATCTCATGGGGTTCACTCAAGAGACTCGGGCAGCTGCAGCGGAGCGTGCTGAGAGCTGCCGCCAACAGCTCGAGGACTTTGAGAGGGAGCGGAGAGAGAGGCGGGTCCGGGAACAGCAAGCTCAAATAAGGAGCGCGGAGCAGAAGAGCCGGGCCAGGAGAGACCCCCGTGCAGCGCATTGTCCCCGCACCACCGGGACTGTGATAAAGTTTAATATGCAGCATGGGTGGGGCTTCATCCGAGACCACCGCACCCTAGGCGACGTCTTCGTGACCAGGAGAGACGTTGAGTCCCACCTACCGGAGGGACACAGAGGTCGTGACCTTTACATCGGGGACGAGGTCACCTTCACCAGGCACAAGTGTGCCAAAGGACCCTACGCCCTCCATGTGCATCGTCTGACGGAGGAAGAGCTGCGGTGTGAGGAGGAAGAACAAGAGGACCCGGACGGGTCTGAAGCCAAAGGTAACCATAAAGCAAGAGCAGGAGGACGCCGTCGCTAAGTACAGCGAAGCAGAAGCTGTATATAGTTGCCCGTCGGGGCACCATAAACTGAAACTGAAACTGAAACTGTTACTGTTGCTAATGTAGTCCCCGTTGGGACCAGCAAGTGTGAACTGTTACCCGTTTAACCCCTAAATCCCACTGACCGAGGACTGAGAGCGGTCATTCCTCCCCAATACCTGGCCGAGGACTGAGAGCGGCCATATCCCTGTAAATAGTTGCGCGTCCTAAAGCGCCCCCTACCGGTTTTATAGGGAAAACCAGTTTTCCAGAGAGACTGTCGCGCTTTACCCGGTCACACGTTGCACAGTGACCGGAGGAGGAGCCTGAGGCGACGAGAATGTTTATATGAAAAGTATTATATGATGTTTTATTATGTTTATGTTTTCTGAAAAAAAAATGTATGTTTGTGGATGTTATGTCTTACAGCCCGAGGACGTGCTGTGATTTACCAGGGGGGAATGTAGCACCCTGAGGATTCGGCTGCTACAGGGGTATTGCACCTCAACCCAGAGGTGTGATATTCCACTCCCGGGTAAGGATGGAGTGTGGATCTGAGCTCGGTAGGCTGCATGCACTACATACATCCCATTTCCGAGGAGCAGGCCGACGGTACTCCCACTTAGAAATGTGCAGGTACGACCGAGTCTGTTCCTGGCTGGAGTGGGAGGGGGGTGGTACATCCCAAGTAGTGTAGGGGCAGATAGGGGGAGCAGCCTGGGTAAAGATAGGAGCTCATTGGGTGCTGGTCACCTGAGCTCACACATAGAGGGTGTATATAAGGTGGGCACCATCAAAGAACAGGGTCAGTCTGTCAGAGTCAGGAAGAGGAGCAGAGAAGCCCTAGAGAGAGAGAGAGAGGAGAAAGAAGGAAAGACCCAGAGAGGGGACAAAGAGAGGACTCTGAGAGCCCAAATTCAAGCTACGGGTGAAGAGTCGGCATCAGGGTACCGGAACCCAAGCTGGTGGGGGCAAAAACACACCCCAGCCAGAGACCGGAGGCCGTGGGCAGCGTCTGCCACAGCCACCCACCACATCCACCACGAAGGCATATCACGTGGAGGGTCAGGGAACCCAAGGCCAAGGGTCACCCAACAGAAGGCCCGAGGGAGCTGGACCTGGGTGGATCACTAGTGGGGACGGCCAGAGAAAGGACAGAAGGAGAGCTCAGGGTCACGCTCCGGACTCGCTTGGGGGTTGGCTGGATCCAGGACCTGGTGGACGCAGCACGGCTCGGGAGGTCACTTGAAGCTGGAGTGACCGGAACATCAGCAGTGAGTAAATACCCTAAACTGCACAACCCGACTCTGTCTTCCTTTAACACCTATGCTGCACCACCACAACCCCCATCCTCTGCACCTGACCCCCTGAGGCTATACCCCACCCGTTGGGGGTTATACCACCAAAGGCTGCACCTACACCATCAGCCTCAGCGGACCCTTCTGCAGCGGCGGCCATAGTGACCGCAATACAACGGGTGGCGTAGTCGACAATAAAGAACTTATAACATCTGTAGGACTGCCACATACAACTGAGTTTGACACCCTGGGCACGGACCGGGTCACAGCCACTCGGAAGACTACAACCCCCATCTGATCCGGCTCCGGATATTCCCACTAAAGAATATGGCCCAGGGGGCGCGTCAGATGCAGTTGTTAGGGTCCCGGGCAGCACTCTATCCTTACCTGAGAGTGAGATACCACACCTCTGGGTGAGATGCAGTACCTCTGTGGCGACTGAACCCGCAGGGGCACCACACATCCATCAAGTCATCATGGTCCGAGATCAAGCCGAAGGCCTTTAAAAAAAAAAACAGGACATTGAAATTTAATCTTGATTATCCAGGGTAGTGCACTCTGGGGAAAAAGGTGCAGCACAAGAGAAACCCTGGATTCAATAAATTAATTATGGCTGTATGTGCCATTCAGGCAAAATTGTAAAATGCTGAGGACAGCACAGACCTGGCTGTAAGTTAATCCAATGTGTCTGCTATTGATTTTACTTCCAGACTAATGGAAGAGGTGTCCTCAGGGTAATGAAACATTAGCATATTGGGGGTCTGAATTGATAATCGAAAGTATATAAAAAGGAACCACAGCACTGACCAAAGACCTTTGATAATATGTTGTATAGTCTCCCAACAGCTTAAGTGACACTCTTCTGCCCAGTACAGCCAACAGGACCTAGACGTAATGAGCGGCATGCACATTCGCTATTTGTGTACCTTTAATAATAAGCTGATCACAAATCTCAGAGATCTGCTAAGATCTGTTGGGAAACCTGCCAGTATTTTTTTCCGGCAATACCTCCACAGGAAGAATGATGCATTACACAGTGCCCATTCTTATCAGTCTATGGTGTGTGTAATTCATCAGGACTGGTCAGGTCCTCCAGAGTCAGAGACACTTTTCCTACCGGCTCTGTCTTCATTATTTTAGAGTATAGATGATGAGGCTTTTCCAAACTCGATAACCTCCCTAACTAAAAGACGTTTCATGAAGCTTTTTAATTCGATGGAATACCCAGCATAGAGCCATGCTATGTGGCCCTTGGACAGGCACTACAGGTGATACATTGTGACCAAAAACGTGAAATGGTCCAGTGGTCATGTAAGCAATTCAAGGCACTCATGTCCGAGGTTACAAAAGTTGACCAAACTATGGGGCCCAGTTTTAAAGGGGTCGTTTCAAGTTTGGAAGTTATTTCCTATCTATGGGTTAATGGATAACTTCCGTATCACTGGGGGTCTGACTGCTGGAACCTCTAGTGATCCCGACAACCAGGCATCTGAAGAGTAGCGCTTGGCTGGTCTTTGGCACTCCCATTAAGAATACATGGATTGGCAGTGCGCATGATTGACCACTGTTCCATTCACACAAGCCATTGTTCTCGGGATTGGTGGACTTATCAGTGGTCGGACCCACAGCGATCGGGAAGTTATCCCTTATCCTAGGATAGGGTATGCCTTCCAACCTGGGACCACCCCCTTTAATGATTGCTAAGGTGTCCTCGCTCTTCCACAAATGCCACTGTTAGCTGCACCTATTTCAGAAGAGGTTTTTTCTTATGATTCCATTTATTGACATAAAAATCTTTATAAAGGTTTTCCCATAAACAATATTCACCCCCTATCCACAGGAAGGTGATAAATGTATGATCACTGGGCGTTCGATGACGGGATCCCCCACTGATCACGAGTAGTGATGAGCGAGCATGCTCTTTACATGAGATTTCCGAGCATGCTTGGGTGTTTTCCGAGTATCTTCAGTGTGCTCGGCTGTTATGTTTTAGTCACTACGTTCTCATGATTTGCGACTGTTTGACAGCTTTAATACATGTGAGGAATGCCTATTTCTTAGGCATTCCTCACATGTATTAAAGCTGTCAAACAGTCGCAAATCATGTGCACGGAGTGACGAAAGCATAATACCCGAGCACTCTGAAGATACTTGGCGAGCACCCGAGCATGCTTGCCGAAAGGGTTAACAGAACATACTTGCTCATCACTAATCATATGTGTCTGGGTTGTAAAGTGTCCTGTGTTAATGGAGCAATATTGAGCATTGGTGACCTCCAACTAATTCACTTCTACAGGTTGTGGTAGAGTGGCTCGCTCTGCTGCACTCAGAGGTAGACACGGAACACTGTCTTTAAATTCCTTGGTGGTTTATTAAAAAACGGCATAAATCATGGCAAAGTTCATAAAATAAACATGGCCCTTCTGGCATAACAGTAGAGAAAAAGGTACAAAACAGTCCTTATGTCGGCCGGGGTCCGGCCACTCAGGGTTACCAATAACACAGGAGCTAGTTTCTGAACACTGAACAACTCCTGAGTCAAAAGGCTGGCTATTTATACCTGGAGATATGGTGAATGGCCTCCCATCAGCACTATGGCCATTCAAAAAAAATACCAAGCCCTTTTAAAATGGTGGTTTAATCCCCCAGCACATAACATGCTGGAGAAAACTTCAAGGTTTCAATTCACTTAGGCTAACATTCACAGTGAAACATATCTCCCCTCCAGTACTCTGCCAGTGACTTTGTCAGAGGGTCTATAGGGAGAATAGTGTGCATGTGTGTCACCCTGGCCTGGATGCCACAAATATAATAAAGCTGTGTCTGAGAGCAAGGTGGAGGTTCTCTGGTCAGGGGAACATTAGCATGCAATACCTCCTGTCACAGGCCAGTAGGGGGAGCAGGCTGCCCCTATAAAAGCTGGAACTGGGGGCAGGGTTAGAGAGAACTGGACGACCTGTCTCTGGATAGAGAGGTGTCCCAGAGCAGTGAGGGACAGTTGTATTGCACCCTAAGAGGACGTGTGGCAGTAGGAGAGCCACAAGCCAGGGACAAGAGGTGAAGTATGCCTGTCCAGGCAGATAAAGAACCAAATTTACCAGACTTTGGCATCTGAGGCTGTGAGGATTCCACGTCCTACAGCAGATAACCAGTCCGCAGGGGACTGTACGTTCCTTGGCCTAAGAAGCCCGGAGGCTCCGCCACAGCAGAAGGGACCAGCAAAGCCGTACCAGGCCGGGAGTAGAAAGGGACCCAAGTTGCAAACCATACGGGCGAGAGGACACAGTGAGCTCGGGACCGTGGGCTGTTACCCTACCAGGAGGAGATAGCCAGAAGGAGTGCAGAGAGCACGGTAGGCCTACACCCTCACCCTGACCAGGGCCAATTTCCCAATTGCTCTCAGACATCCAGGTCCCCTCCTAGCCGGGACTGTTTGTGGGTCAGTTCACCAGTTCTAGTAAAGACCCTGGACTGCAACCTGTTGTCTGTGTGCTCCTTGCTCCTCCAGCACTAACGGTACTGGGACTCCCTACACCATCACCCCCATCTTCCATTATACTGCCCTGGGGCCGCACTCTTCCCGTGGGGAGTCACACTATCCCAGCTGCATACGTCATCAGCCCCAGCGGTCTACCTGGCAGCGGCGGTCCGCACTGACCGCAATCCACGGGTGGCGTAGTCGGACACACCAACAGCGCTTCGCAGACTACCACTGGTCTGACTACCCTGAGCCACGGAACCGGGTAGCCACTACTACCCCCATCGTTCCCCTATTGCCTGGATCCGAGTGCCCCACGGCCCAGGGGGCGAGTCACATGCTTGTCATTCACTGTCTATGGTTACACATGTGCACTATCGGCCTTATTAGTTGGTGGTCTCCAATGCTCAATATTGCTCCACTAACACAGGACACTTTAGAATCCAGATACTCATGATCAGTGGAGGATCCAGTCATCGAATTCCCAGTGATCATACAGTTATCACCTTCCTGTGGATAGGGGGTAAATATTATTTATGGGAAAACCAATGACTCCATTCATACAGGA
Organism: Phyllobates terribilis; assembly: GCF_046119375.1. Classification (NCBI taxonomy): domain Eukaryota; kingdom Metazoa; phylum Chordata; class Amphibia; order Anura; family Dendrobatidae; genus Phyllobates; species Phyllobates terribilis. The sequence goes on from NW_027362764.1 coordinate 754,754,396, forward strand.
GATTTGGGGACTTCGCTTTTTGGGATCTGTAGAGGTCCCAGCAGTTGGAAGCCCCAACGATCATCCTGTGAATAGATGATCAATATTTATTGGACAACTTCTTTAAGCTTAGCTAGAAATTTGGCCGCAGAGGAAGCGCTGCGATCTTATTGTAGGAGTGGAAGTTTAGACTCTTGAATAGATTTTTTCCATTTTAGCTCGCCTCATCCTGCTGTAACCCGGCTATTTATATTACTATAATATTTATATTACCTTTCGACACTGTCCTGCCTTAACCCAATGTATCTATGCATTACCTACGTGAGATTTCCAAGGCAAATCTTAAGACAAATCTTTCCTGGTATTGTCCTTCTAGCCGAATCTTAGACTTCCCTCCACTTCTCCATGTATCACTGTACAACTTGTTTTGTAGACATTTCTCTTTCTTGTTGCTCGTGTCCTGCGTTGCCCTTAACGTTACTTTGGCTTTTTCAGTAACGACCGACTTTCTAGATCGCTTTATATCCCGTACCGTACATATGTATGGTATAAAGTCAACGGCTACTTGTGAAGATTTGTCCATGATATGATGAGAATTAGTTTTTTTTGTATTTCTTTTTTTAAAGCATTACATGGTTTGTCCAGGTCTATAATACTCAAGGAACATAATTGGTAAAGCTGATCACGGGGGTATCAGGTGTATCAGGTGTCAGACTCCCCAATGACCTAGTATTAATGGCCTATTCTAGTCTGATTGCCATATCTGGAGTCAGGTAGGAATTTTTCCCCTAATATGGAGCTATGTGCGTCTGCTCCATCGGATTTTTACCTTCCTCTGGATGAACATGTTAGGTTATAGGTTGAACTCGATTAATTTACGTCTACCTTCAACCTTAAAAACTGTGAAACTATTCCATCATCAATATCTTAGCCCTGGGACAACCACTTTAAGAATTAGGATTAATGGACAATCCAGCTGAAGTATGGAGTTTTTAAAGGTAATGTATCTTGGGGAAAAGTTTTCTAATTTGTTCTCCTAAAGAAGCAAGAAAATATATTTTAAAAGTAGTGGAAAATAACACATCGCCGCTTTGGACAATCCTTAAAAGGGTCCTTTGATAAAAATCTGATCATATAGGTTTGTCCTACTAGGACCTCTAATGATCAGCTTTGATCTGTGAAGGAACCTAGCAGTAATTGTTCAGTTTCCGTGCAGCACTACCACAGGGAAAATCAAGCATTACCCAACGGTCATACAAATCAATGGTTTGTGTGTGTAATGCAGGACTGGACAGGTCCTCCAGAAAGAGAGACGCTCTTGGTAACTGTTCTCCACTTTGACCTATTGATGAGAATCCCAAACATTGACTTAAAATTAACTATTAAGGTGGATGAAAATTGGATTTTCTAAACTGGACAACCCTGTTAATCTAGAACCTCCCAAATGTTTAAAAGTAGAGATGAGCGGATCTGATGAGATTTCAAAATTCGCCAAATCGTGCGGATTTTATCAGGAAATTCGATTCACAGATAATGTAATCTCCACGAATTGACTGCATCTTATTGTGCTCTGGTGTATGGCGAGATCCCAAGTAAAAATTATCATAAGTTGTGGGAAAAAAAACCTCTCATCTCCACTGCTCCCTCATTGTCCTTGTGCGTCTTCTTAACACCGCTGTGTGCTGAAACCCTGAGAACCTTCACGTTTGGCCGTAAGTCCCAGCCTATAGTGCATGTCATTGGGTTGCAGCACACGTCATAACAGTGTCACCGTGAATTTACAACACGCATGCGCACAGATATAAGTCCAAGCCTAAAGTCAAGGTGCACAAGATTTCAGTGGGTAGCAGTAAGAAGAGGTACGAGGACCATACAGGGGAAAGTAAGCCATGGTGGCCCTTTACGGTTCAGCACAGTGGCATCCAGCCGCAGCCGGCCACGATTTTCCTAAATTGACAAGGAGCGATTTACAAAAAAATTACATTCTGGAGAATATGTAATTTTGGAAAGTTCAAGTATAATTCATTTCAATTAGAATAAGTTAGCTCAACTTCATTTAATAGCTTTTCGGCGTTCCATTTTGTTTCCCTAAATTGACAATTCTGTCTTAACATTTTTCCATCTTATCAGATAACTATTTTTGTCAGATGATCTTATAGCAAATAACATATAGTAAATAATAAAATTGTCTTACTGGTGACCTGTTGATATTTCATGAACATATTGGAGAACAAATAATGAATAAGATCTCGCCTGTGCAATTCAAGTTCATCTCCTCACAAAATGTGAGATAATTGAGAATTTCCCCATAACTGTATGTGAACGAGTGTTTCATTAGCAGTATCAGTCATTTTTATACAAAAATCCCACCCACTCACAAACGTATTTAGAATTTGCTGTTCTTTCCAAGATACCTTCGGTTTTCTTAAAACAAGAAGATAACAAACTTCTTGGCTACTAATTGGTTATTCATGAGAATTATCACCTAGACATCAACTTTGGTCTCACGGTTTGACAATGGCATCTCTTAAAGCTATTGGAATTCTGAGGCACCAAAACCAAAGCTCAACTGATATCTTTGGTCTTCTAAAATTCTGCATCCAAGGTTTCATTCCTCACCACATTTGATTTTGTAGTTAGCTGGAAACCTCTTAGGTTCCTTCCCAGTCATTGCATTGCATCGTAGTTGTAGGGTTGCCATCTATTAATAACGAAGCCTCATTATCATGGTCGGCCATCTGTCATTGATACTCTCATCTTGAAGACTAGGTCTTTCATGTGGCAGTTGTGTTGCTCTAAATGAAGACTCACTCCAAACACTGGTGACTGATATCAATTACCGGTCACTAAGGAATGGTTCCTTCATGGTCAAGACACGTAGACAATCTTCAGTGACAAAAAGCACTTTGTCTGTTGAGTTATTTATTTGGCTGAAAGAAGATGGAAGCCGGCAGATAGGAGAGGACACCATTGTCCATTGAACTGTTGCTTCCAGGTTATTGCATTGAAAGAGAGATGGAAAGTCAAGTGCTTTTACGGCCAATGACTATTAAGCCAATTGTTGGCCTTATGGGGACAATATCATGAGTCTGTCTGGCAATTGAAAGCAGATTAAAAACATTTTTGCTTGTTCTTTTTCAGGCTGTTTTACCATCTTTTATAAACATCTGATGTCAATAGATTTTGTGGACATCCCAAAACTTAAAGATTGTCTAAGCATTGACTACTAAATTATTTTAATAAGGCATGTCGTGGGAGTCTAGAGGGCGAAACCAGGTTAGGAGATATTGGGTTGGTGCCAAATCTAATTTTGGTATCAACTGTCCGGATTGGATTGGTATAGCAGAGTACTAAGCCATCCTATGTTGTTGCTGGTCTTCCTCTTCACCTTGTTCCTTCTATTATACCATAGTTTTAACATCCCATGTGACCCCCCTTTGAATAATAATGTCCCCTGAGATCCTGCACATCCAGTAATAATGTACCTTAAGTCCCCCCCATACAGTAACATATATTCTCTACATACTGTATAATAATGGTCCTGAGTCCTCCACATACATAAGCGGATTATAATGAGGGCAATCTGGGCTACCGCCCGGGGCCCAGGGCTCCCGGGGGCCCATGGCCAGATTGCCCTCATAATATGTGCAACGTCAATGCGGCACACATTGGCAGGCAGAGGCGGGGGGGCCCCCGGACCGCTCCCCCAGCAGCTGTGCAGTGCCCCTGCTTCTTTTTCGACCGTGCCAGCACTGCACCTGTTAACGTCCGTGGATGCTGGCCCGGCTGCGTCACAGCTAGGAGACACGGCCCTGTGCGCGCCAGTGTCTGCTAGTGTGAAGTCACGCAGTGCGCGCTGCACTGCTACTTACCACCGGAGAGGAGCTGGATGACTGGAGCCGAGCCGGGGGATCGTGAGTGAGTGTGTGTGTGTCAAAGTGTGTCTGTGTGTGCAGATATCATTGTGTGATGTCTGTTTATATGTATTTTTGTGTTTCAAATGTGTTTGTGTGTATGTAAGTCTGTATATGTTTATGTGTGTGTGCGTGATTGCGTGCGGCGTCCCTCTGTGTCTGGGGGGCGGTATGTGGCCTCCCGCTGTATCTGAGGGGTGCTGTTCGGCCTCCTGCTGTGTATAGATGGCGCCATGCGGCCTCCCGCTATGTATAGATGGCGCCATGCGGCCTCCTGCTGTGTATAGATGGCTACGTGCAGCCTCCCGCTGTGTATAGATGGCTACATGTGGCCTCCTGCTATATACAGATGGCTACGTGTGGCCTTATGCTGTGTATAGATGGCTACGTGCGGCCTCCTGCTTTGTATAGATGGCTACGTGCTGCCTCCTGCTGTGTATAGATGGCTACTTGTGGCCTCCTGCTGTGTATAAATGGCTACATGCGTCTCCCTGTTTTGTATAGAAGGCTACGTGCGGCCTTTTGTTGTGTATAGATTGCTTTGTGTGCCCCCCTGCTGTGTATAGATGCTACGTGCGGCCTCCTGCTGTGTATAGATGGCACCGTGCGGCCTCCCGTTGTGTATAGATGGCTACGTGCGGCCCCCTGCTGTGTATAGATGGCAACGTACGGCCTCCTGCTGTGTATAGATGGCTACGTGTGGCCTCCTGCTGTGTATAGATGGCTCCCTGCGGCCTCCCGCTGTGTATAGATGGCTACGTGCGGCCTCCTGCTGTGTATAGATGGCTCCCTGCGGCCTCCCGCTGTGTATAGATGGCTACGTGCGGCCTCCCGCTGTGTATAGATGGCACCGTACGGCCTCCCACTGTGTATAGATGGCTACGTGCGGCCTCCTGCTGTGCATAGATTGCTACGTGTGGCCTCCTGCTGTGTATAGATGGCTACGTGCGGCTTCCTGCTGTGTATAGATGCTACGTGAGGCACCCTGCTGTGTATAGATGGCTACGTGCGGCCTTCTGCTGTATATAGATGGCTTCGTGCGCCCCATTGCTGTGTATAGATGCTACGTGCGGCCCCCTTCTGTGTATAGATGGCTACGTGCGGCCTCCTGCTGTGTATAGATGGCTACGTGCGGCCTCCTGCTGTGTATAGATACTACGTGCGGCCCCCTGCTGTGTATAGATGGCTACGCGTGGCCATCTTCTTTGTATAGAATGCTTCATGCACCCCCTGCTGTGTATAGATGGCTACGTGCGGCCTCCTGCTGTGTATAGATATTACGTGCGGCCCCCTGCTGTGCATAGATGGCTACGTGCGGCCTTCTGCTTTGTATAGAAGGCTTCATGCACCCCCCTGCTGTGTATAGATGCTACGTGCGGCCCCCTGCTGTGTATAGATGGCTACGTGCGGCTTCCTGCTGTGTATAGATGGCTACGTTCGGCCTCCTGCTGTGTATAGATGGCTACGTGCGGCGTCCTGCTGTGTATAGATGGCTACGTGCGGCCTCCCGCTGTGTATAGATGGCTACGTGCAGGCTCCCGCTGTGTATATATGCTACGTGCGGCCTCCTGCTGTGTATAGATGGCACCGTGCGGCCTCCTGCTGTCTATAGATGCTACGTGCGGCCCCCTGCTGTGTATAGATGGCTACCTGCGGCCTCCCGCTGTGTATAGATGGCTACGTGCAGCCTCCCGCTGTGTATAGATGCTACGTGCGGCCTCGTGCTGTGTATAGATGGCACCGTGCGGCCTCCTGCTGTGTATAGATGCTACGTGCGGCCCCCTGCTGTGTATAGATGGCTACGTGCAGCCTCCTGCTGGGTATAGATGGCTACGTGCAGCCTCCTGCTGTGTATAGATGGCTACGTGCAGCCTCCCGCTGTGTATAGAAGACAACGTGCGGCCTCCCGCTGTGTATAGAAGACTATGTGCATCCTCCTGCTGTGTATAGATGGCTACATGTGGCCTCCTGCTTTGTATAGATGGCTACGTGTGGCCTCCTGCTTTGTATAGATGGCTATGTGCTACCTCCTGCTGTGTATAGATGGCTACGTGTGGCCTCCTGCTGTGTATAAATGGCTACGTGCGGCTCCCTGCTTTGTATAGATGGCTTTGTGCTACCTCCTGCTGTGTATAGATGGCTATGTGCTACCTCCTGCTGTGTATAGATGGCTACGTGTGGCCTCCTGCTGTGTATAAATGGCTACGTGCGGCTCCCTGCTTTGTATAGATGGCTTTGTGCTACCTCCTGCTGTGTATAGATGGCTACGTGCGGCCTCCCGCTGTGTATAGATGGCTACTTGCGGCCTCCTGCTGTGTATAGATGGCTACGTGCGGCCTCCTGCTGTGTATAGATGGCTACGTGCGGCCTCCTGCTGTGTATAGATGGCTATGTGCGGCCTCCTGCTGTCTATAGATGGCTACGTGCGGCCTCCTGCTGTGTATAGATGGCTACGTGCGGCCTCCTGCTGTGTATAGGAGGATTGTGGCAGCTCATATTGTGTGTCGGGTCTCATACGGTATATAGGGGATGTCAGCATACTTAATTGTGCTCAATATTAAGTCATACAATTAATGTAAAAAAAAAGTATAATTACTATATTAATATTGTGCCAAATTAATTTCACGTGAACTATCACATGATCTATCACAGGGGATCATGTGACATATCATGTGACATGTCACCGCGATACATCAGGTGTGTGTGTGTAGTGGGGGGGGCCCGCGCCTTCTAAACTGCCCGGAGCCCTACTCTTAATCCACCCTTGTCCACATACAGTATAATAATGCCCCCTGAGTCCTCCACATATGATAATGCTCCCTGAGTCCTCCACATATAATAATGCCCCCTGAGTCCTCCACATATAATAATGACCCCTGAGTCCTCCACATATAATAATGCCCCCTGAGTCCTCCACATATAATAATGACCCCTGAGTCCTCCACATATAATAATGCCCCCTGAGTCCTCCACATATAATAATGCCCCCTGAGTCCTCCACATATAATAATGACCCTTGAGTCCTCCACATATATCAATGTCCCATATCGTACAGATATTTCATCAATACGTTGTGACCGGTCACCCCCGTTAAGGTGTGATAAATTTGCAATCTTTGATAGGTGACAGGTTGGGGTCATGTCCTATGTAAATGGATGAGCATAAGATATAAAACCTCTCACTTTGTAGAATCTCCCTGATGCCTCTTCTCAAACGTTGGCTTTATCATGAGAACAAGCTCATCCTTCCTAGTAGAAGAAATCCCATGATCCGGGTGCGCTGTTCTCGTGGGCACTATTTTTATGCCTATGGCATCAATCATTTACAATGCTAAGGTGTTATCTAGAAATAGAAGGGTCTTATATTACCGGCCGATGCCCACTTCTAAATTAGATGGGTAAGTTATGTGTGGAAGTGCTGTGTAATGGAAGTCGTCCGGGCCGCCCCTGCCTGTGCATGGAACTAATATGACCTATGAATGCTGAGTGAGGTAAGGGGGCGAGCTGACCAAATATAACCTGACAGATTTTCCAGGAGCAGAGGTTACGGGAAGATAGTGGTCAGCATTCTTTGTCACACCAAATGGCCGGTAACCCTAGAGATCTTCAGGGTTTTTCTGGTGCCGGCCTCATTATTTGTGTTCATATAGGATTTCATGATAACCCTACAGCTGTCTGGAATACTTGCTTTGATTCACGCTTGCCTGGGAGTACAGGAGTTAAATATCCATTTCATATGTCAATCATCCGGTCCTTGGCTATGGATTCAATTTAAGGACATGGTGAAGGATGCTGGGTAAATTCAGTCCTCACTATCATAATTGCATGTGGACAGGTTTATCATCTCCTGTGCTTCAGAAGGAGACCTTACTCCTTTTTGTCTGTTCACAATAAAAATTGACTCTAAAATACTCTGTGCTGCTGGACATCATTCTCATTCCTCTATCTATTCATTCCTCCCATTAACAAAATATAAAGTTGCCCCATTCACATTCAGCACTGTCTTCTCTAATGTAATGATACAGGTGTACAAGTGCAAGGTCAGCATATTCTGCCCCTATTCTGTGCTGCTGTTATTTGCAGACTGTCACACTGTCTTTTAACTTGCACCTGTGTGTTTGTCCTATTTGAGGGTCTAGCTCGGAAATGTGTGGGTAATAAGTATCAGCCTCCTCTTCACAACTTGACTTTCACTTTTGGAAAAACTAGACTTAGTACTTTGAGCACCAGAGGATGTGTGGATGCAAAATTGTCTCCCTTATCTTTTGCAATAGGTGGCCACTTGTCATTGTTCCTTGCAGAACATTTTGATTAGAGGGTTCAGGAGACATTCATTGTCACATACAGGGTCTGAGATGGATCACTTCTTGGCCTTTTGGCTAAGATCAAGTGTAGTATTGTTCGAAAACGTGGCTTTGGCCTCAACCACCCTAGAAGATTGGTACATTATGCACACTGAGTATGGTGCACTGAGCCGAATGCAGGGTGGCTTATATAGTCATGCAGTGGAGACCCTGGCCCTTCAGGATCAAGGTCATTAGGTGGGGTAAGTTTGAGAGCCAAAGAGTACGAAGTTTCCCAGGAATCGTGACCCTGAGGTGCCCTAACTCATTGGACATGGGAAACCCACTTGAGTTTTGACACATTTAACACTTCAACTTTTCATTCTTCTTGAGCACACACCCTTTTCCCGGCCTAGTATTACACTAGATAACTTTCACTATTTGTTTTTCACTTGTGTGTCATCCTTTGCACACGTGTCCTCGTAACTAGGACTTATCAGGATTCGGTTCCCTTATGGGTTCCCTTCCGATTATTCTAGGGGGGGACTATGTGGCCATCAGATTCCACTTCCCAGTGAAAATTCCTGCCTTTCTTCTCTCGGGAGAAGACCCGACCTAGATGGTTCCTAGTTTTACTTGAGTGGAAGCCCCGGAAGGACACTGTGAGCAAAAATGGGTCTCCCTTTACTTCGGTTAGAGAAGACCACTAGTCCCTGACCTTCACTGTGTCCTTCTAGCTCAAAAGGACGGGGATAGATATGATGGGGGCCTTTCCCTTGTGGGAGAGGACTACTATTGACCATATCATAGTGCACTATTTTGTGGCACATATCACTTTATTAAGCACACTTGGGTTTGGAGCACAGTTCTCGGGCTCTAGAAAAAAAACAGGGTTTGAGATAGATTACACCCATGTGCACTTTAGTGCTTGGGTGAGGAGAAGCCCAATCTCATTATTCACAAAAGAACATGGGTGGAAAAAGACTTCCCTTCACTTGAGTAACAGGTTTAATTCACTACCTTATCCCTGTATCTAAATACCCTAGCCAATCCACCTAATCCCGGCTCTAACACCAGCTCGTAGCCTTCCAGTTTTGCCTATTCTCACAGGGATTATAGACTAGTTTATCTTCTATCGATCCTTCCCTGAAAGCTGCAGAAAAGCTGTGATATCCTCATTTGCTCTTACTGTACTAAAGTCAGCCATGCAGTCACGTGACATAAACATTGGATGACTCTTGGCCTGGGTACAAGTCGCCCCCGGTGTGTATTATATGCCTGTCTGGTAGCAACACACGTACCCTCTGAAGAAAACAGGAGATACTTCATGCATTGTTACGCTTCTTGGAGGAAGCCCCGGCTCTTTGTTACTTTGTACCCTGGATTTCTAGACACCGGGAACTTGGAGGATATGAAGCATTTGTCATCAGAATTTTGCCGGCCAAGAAAATAAAAATAATTCTTAAAAATAAAAAGCAGCATTGGCTACAATCATAGAGCATGACTGCGGAGTGTAAGGACCCATGCTTCCTGTCCGAAATGAATTCAGAACTTGCATTACTCATTTCCTTTAAGAATTCTCGGGGAGATTGTACTTCTTTTTTTGGTCATTGTATCTGAAGTATTTACTGTGTGTTTACAGAACATTTGAGTTCATGGATGGAAAAGGGTTTTTTATGGTACGAGTCATAAATAAAGCAGAAGCATATATTATAAAAAAAAAAAATATTTAAAGGGCTTCTCCAACTAAAGCTATTTCTGCAAAAAAGAATCATTCCAAGATTCCTCACTGTATATCTTTAGCTAGATATGTGCCACTGCCAATTTGTCTCAGAGCTGAAGGTCTCTGTATTAGACAGACTGGTTGCCAGGGTTGCTCTGCCTGACAATCCCAGGTTATTACAATTAAATGGTCAATAAACTTTGGATAAATCAATAGTACAAGCAGATATAGGAAACGTTGTAGCTTGTTGGGAAAATATGCTTCTTTCTCCACTTATGAGCCACTTCACACCCTTCCGCTACCTCCTGAATTAATAATTCACTCTGAAAAACTGCAAAAAAAGTTGTGTTAGTCAAAAAAAGACAAACTGCCAGCTCACTGAGAGATCCAGTTACAGCCACCTATTGAAATCTAGTAGATCTGCATAGTCCTCCCCTTTAACTACATCACTGTGTTAAAAACCTGTGTGTAAAACCTGAGGGTCTAACTGAAGAATATATGGCTAATAAGTATCCTCTTTTTTCTATAATTTGGCTCTTCTTTTTGGGGAATTAGACTTAGTACTTTGAGCACCGGAGGATGTGTGGGTGCAAAATTTGAGGATCATAATAGAGCAGTATGTGAGAGAGATGCAGAGAAACACTCATAGTCCGGTGTTGCTGCTTTTAAGTAAATGTTTATCTCTCCACAATGCTGGATTCACAGTTGCACTGCTAAGTACTGCTTTACATTGTTCTCTGAGCTGCTGCTTTATAGCAAGTGTTTTATCTTACTCTAGTTATGGATTCCCAGCAACACTACTTGGAGTACTTTTGTATAATGTACTCCATACTGCTGCTGCTTCTGAATATGTGCTACATATAAACAAGAGAGCAGGAATCCCTCACGTCTATGCGTGCTGTGTACGGGTGTCATGCAAGGTGTGGGAAAGACTTAGTGCAAAACAGAGGGAAGAGGGAAAGGGAGCCCAGACACTAGGGAAAGGGGAAGTGGAGACCTCCTAGTCTGGTCTAATGTCACCCTATCTCAACTACCGTCCCTATATTGGCTCTTCATCAATCGCCGCACGCGTGCCTCGTGCTGACTTTCCCTGGCGTATGGCTAATTCTAGGGATGGGAGGAGATGAGCACTAGTCGATCTCCACTAAACTCTATAGACAACAAGGGTAGACAAAAAGGGGGGAATTGCTTAGCTTTAGACGACTCCAAACAAATGTGCACACGGCCTCAAGCTCCAGAGAGGACGAAGTACTGCTCTTGCTAAAGCCTCACAAGTAGTAATGAATATCACCGGCACCTCCCTCTCAGACACACCAGGTATATATACACTCAGGCCAGGGAGCTAACTAGCCAGAGGGAGGTAGCCGCTGGGTCCTAGAGACATCCAGCCTCTAGGAAGATGTTTGTAATGCCAAACATAGAGATCTCCTGCAACCAACTGCAGGGTGACTGTCTGTCACCTCTGACACACTCGTAACAACGGGAGACGTCATAGTAGGCAGTCTCCACTCAGTAGCTCAGAGACAACTGAAAGTTGGAGATAGATCTTTGCAGAATGGCATAATGCTAAAAAATGCTCAATACAAGTCCTATAATGGAAAAAATAGTGTTATTCCTCTTGGACACACACATGACAGCTTATTTTGAAAAACTTTAATGTACCAAGAACATCTGGTTTGTCTCCAATGGCTCCAAATATTTAGGGAAAAAACGTCTCCTCTCTTATGTTGTATGCAAAGATATAACTACTAGATACCTCTGTGGAGTTGTCCCATGAACAACATATATTGCTTATTCGCAAGCTAGATGATAAAGGGTCCCCATGTTTGCTTTCTGAATGTAACAGTAGTGATGTGTAATGACCAATCCATTCATTGTCTATATGTTCACTACTGCGCCCTTCAATCTGGAGACTATAGGCCCTTTGTTTAAGGGATCAGTGGGGGTCTCAGCAGCCAAACCCCCAGTGATCGTACATTTTTCATATTATATCCACCTTTATATTTGAGTGTACTTTGGCTTGTAGTAATATTATAATTGATGTTATGTTGCGTTTGTTGCACATTTGACTATCCTCAATTAGATATACGCTACATTATAATTGTTACCTTCTTAAAGTGGACCTATCACTTGCCGTAAGCATTTTTTACGTGATGTAAATGCCGCTTTTTTTCTGAATCCGGCGATGTTTTGCTTTTGTACCTGTGTCCTTCCATTCCTGACATATAGCCTCCTCTTCTTTATATATCTTTTAGCCAACTGGGCATGGTTCTCAATAATACGCCCACAAAGAAGAGTTGGGTTCCACGCCCACTTGGCTAAAAAAAGATAAGATTTATTTACAGAGAAGAAGGGACCGTATCTCAGGAACGGAGAAGCGCAGGCACAAAAGAAAAACATCTCCGGATTCAGGAAAACGGCGCCATTTACACCAGGTAAGGAATTAAATATTATGGCAAAATACAGGTTTTCTTTAAGAGAAGTTCCAGCCATTACCTAGTGTATATCTAAATAGAAACAGTCAAATGTGCAACAAAAGCAATAGAAATCCTATTCTAATGCTGCTCAAAGCCAAAGTACACTTAGATATAAAGGTGGATGTAATATGGGAGGATCCCGTTACATGTCAAAGAGATGTAATCCAACCAGTTAAAATAAGAGCCTGTTCAGACCTACGTGGGGTTAATGGTCGTCACGCAGGACCGTATGGGCACTTACTCTAATTGGCCCTAGCACATTTTCTTTACATGTAAAGGTATCCTCGCATATTATATCCACCTATGAGGTGCACTATATGGCAGACTTGTTGCCTCACTTTCTATGTCCTTTTTTGCTTTTATTACCCTTTTATACTTTATAAGTTGTATAATAACTCTTTCTGGTATTTCAGCTGATTATTATACATTGGATTCCTGTCTTTTCACCTTCTATTGTATTTTAGATTTGTATATATACTTGATCAAGTGACCACATTTTTCTTTTTTTGGTTTTTCACCTTATCTGTCATTTTATATTGATTTTACCTTAAGATATTAATTATCAGTGGTTTTTTTTTTTAAAGAATGAGTCTTGTATTGAACACATAGAAATATGGCAATCACTTTTAGAAGTTCCCACAAAATTCAGCTGACGACTGGTTGCCCATCAGTAACCTACTTTAATCTTTAGGGGTAACCTGATAGAAAATGTTCAGTTCTCCTGCAGTGCCCCCACAGGGAAATTAAGATATTACCTGATGCCTATTGAAATCAGTTCACCGTCTGTGTAATGCGCGGACATTGGGTCCTCCAAGGAGACAGAGGATCGCTTTGTAGCTGATCTTTAGTCCATCTAATTGAAGTTGGTCCTAACTCTGAACAAGACATTCCCATTAAAGGAACCTGTCGCCAGGTTTTACTTATATAAAGTACAGCCACCACCCTTATCGCCTGTTTTACAGTATTCTAGGAAGCTGTATATGAGTCTCCAACCCCCTTTGCATAGCCCCCAAAATATCTTTTATAATGCTGCCATACGGAATGGTCCGGTCTGATGGGCATCTCCGGTCTTGATCTGACGCTTCCTCACTGGCTGCAAACGAGGTCCTCCATCCCTGCTTCATGTGGATGATAAGTCCTACGTCATCCACGCAGTGTCCTCCATCGTGCTCCTGCACAGGCGTTCCTCGTTATTCCCTGCTGAGGGCAGAGCAAAGTACCCCTGCTGAGGGCACAATGACGTAGGGCGCGTCATCCACATGAAGCAGGGAAGGAGGACGGCCTTTGCAACCAGAGAGGAGGCGCCGGATCAAGACCATAGAAGCCAATCGGACCGGACTCCGCCATATAGAGGCATTATACCAGATATTTTCGAGACTAGGTAGAGGGGGTTGGACACTCATATACTTCTACCTAGAATACTTGTAAAACAGGTGGTAAAGGTGGTGGCGGTACTTTATATTGGGAAAACTTGGTCACAGGTTCCCTTTAAAGTCCCTTTAAAACAAAATCTATTTTAAACTTTTTTTTATCTGCCTAAAATAAAGGTCTACGAGGTCTTTTGGCCTTTATATCATAAAATAATATTATAGATTTTCAACTTAGGTTAAGTTTGATCTGTTTCTTCATGCTCATTTTTTTGGGAGGAAGAGAGGTGACAACAACCATGATACAAAAATGGTCGCTGAAAAAGTTGTCAAATAGCATCCAAGAACATTACCTATACATGACAATTTTTTTTGTGGGGGGAAACTGGAGAAAGGGAAGACCTCCCAAACTCCTGGAAGAATTGGAAAGCCTTTAGGGTGCTGCACAAAACGCCCACCGGGCTACTCATTCTCAATGTTTCCTATACCAAGTCGATGATCAAAATTAGGAAAGAAGTGGAGTGTGGCCCGGTAAAAGGGTAAAGATCTGTGATAAAGGAGCAAAAAAATATAAAAAAAAAAAATGTCTTCCAGACAAGCCATGATGTCGTATGAATTAGCATTAGGTAATCATTGCTCACTAGGACTGTAGCTGGCCACTCGTACCATCTATGTTCATCCACCATTGCTACAGGATTTCCACTATATATATGCAACTTTCATGGGATAAATTAACTATCGGACCTCCTCCTCGCTCTGTTCACCCCATGTTTAAACAGCAGCAGCAATTTACTAAAGAGACTGATAGCAATTCCCACTGGGGTGTTCTCTCCGAAGCCTCTGCCAAGGAAGACCTCCGTGATTCATACTGTTACATAACATTAATGGAAAGGAGAATATTTGCTCCATCTCATCCTGTTATGCCAAAAAACAGCGGTGGCTGGAATCCCTGAAGGGAAATAATCCTTGAGCAATGTTTCAGGCCGTGGAGACAGCAGGGGATATCCTTATTATCTCCATTAAGATTTATGACCTTTTAATACTGGTGTCCCAGTTAGCCGGCGTACTGAATCACAGCGGCAGCCCCTCTCGTTGGGTCGGCTTTTCATTTTTACATTCTTATTTTAATTCAATTGAGCCTCTTAACTCCCTGCTGAGCATTTATACAATATGAATAATGCTATTAGATGTATCCGTGCAAAATTAGGAGTAGCGTTGTAATAAAGCTTGGAGTATAGTAAGGGCAAATATGGGTTAGAGCATCCCTACGTAGGGTCCTCTACCACCCGCTTCAATTTGTACCCTCATCAGAGACAAACTTTGAAGCTTCTGGGCACCGATGAGAGACCCTCTTACACCTGTCCCTGGTCCACAATACTCATGGGTATCTTAAACATTGTATTATGGTAATATTTTCTCACTGTTTGGTACTATTATGTAACCACTTTATGGCAATATTAGGCTATGTTCCTACATTATCATGGATCTACAACAGCTTGCTATTATATTTGCAAGCCGTGACATGTGAAAACAGAGTTGGACACTATGTGAGTGCTATTATTTGGCAGTATTATTTCAGTATTACGCTCAGTTCAGTATTACGCTCCATTAATTATTACGCTCTGTTAACCATCCTTTGAAATTTTGCCCAAGCCCTTCCTGTAGACTTGAGCAAAATAAATTGTGTTGTCCTGTCCCGTCTTCCATGGAAGGGTCTTCACATCCCGGGCCTAGCATCCTCTGTCTCTCTTGCACTTACTAGGCCCATCGCATAAGACCTAGGGAAAAGGCCTCATGTGACCACGATGTAGTGGGGTCTATAAAACCCTAGAGGTCATACTAACAAATTACCCAAAGGGTAAATAGACCCAACTTGTGAGATAATGTGATTAAAACTTGACTTTTGTTGTAATTAAATAATATGGTCTAACAAATAAAGATTAAAGTGACTCAGGTGATATTGCTGTGTAGCATTTCTTTGAGACTCCTCTGTGGGATATCCCACTCCTAAAGCTAATACATCTCCTACCTAGATTAATGGCTGGAGTCCACTAGCTAGGATAGCTTTTCTAAGGACAATTATAGATGTCATTTGCAAGACCACTAGAGCTGATTAAAATTCACTCATAGCCTCCCCGACATGTTTCGCCATGACTGGCTTCATCAGGGGACTAGAGGCTCTAAGGATGCCAGTGACGCACCCCTGGACCTGTGTCGCACAGCGTTGCGCATGCAGGAGCTTACCCGGAGCCGGATCTGTTGAGGGTTGTAGTCTCGTGGCGGTGACCCGGTCCGTGCCCAGGGAGTCAGACTAAGTGGCGTTGTATTAGCAGTAGATGTTGGACGACTACGCCACCCGTTGAATGCAGTGAAGGAGCTGCCGCTGCAGGGCAGACCGCTGAGGCCGGTGGTAGGATTGTGCAGCATGATAGTATCACCCCCAACGGGTGGGGTATGGCCTCAGGGCAGCCGACGTGGATGATGGGGGTAGCAGGAATCACTCAGAGACGATGCGGTGTAGTTCAGGGTCTTTACTGGGGATAAAGATAGACCCTCCCGGAGTACTGGCTAGCGAACGGGGCCTGGTCAGTCCTTGAGCAGATGGGATCTCCCCTGGCCAGGCGGAGTTGTAGGCCTCCCAAACTGACTGTACTCTTCTGGCTACCTTGCTAGAGGCGGGTATAAGTAGCCCACGTCCCTGAGTGTACCGTGTGGTGCTCACCCGTATGGCCGGTGACTCGGGGCCTTCTAGTGGCGTCCGCTCCACGACGGCGGTGCTGGTCCCACGCGTGTGACCGTGCCTTCGGGTTTCTTGGCCAGAGGACCTGAAATCCCCTGCCGGGCGGTTTCTGCTGCTGGGTAAAGATTAGTCCCCACAGCCTCGGACTCCGGGTCCGGTGATAGCTTCTCAGTCAGGGCGAGCTCTGCAGCTGCCAGCCCCTGACTCCTTATAGCACTGCTCCCACAGAGCTCCTGATGTTCTTTTCCTATATCTGCTTCTCTTCTCTGTCTCTACTTTTTCTCTACACACTAACCCTGCCTCAGCCCTAGGTTTATATAGGGGAAGTTCTTCCCCTCCCAGGACTGGGCAGGAGGTGTGGCATGCATAGGATCCCTGACCAAGAGACCTCCCACCTGCTCTCAGACATAACATTGCTGTTACTGTGGAAACCAGACCCCTGGGGTGCCACATTCCCCCCTAGTGAAATTTAGTACTCCGGGACTAAACATATTTTTAGAAAAACATAACAAGGTATAAACAATAATAATACAATAAGAAAAACACATAAAGATGGTTACGGCGTGTCCGCAACCGGGTGCAGTTTTGAAGAAAAGCAAGGAGTCCATTTCACCAAAACAGGGAGACGTAACCAGGTAGGGGTCTGTCCTGCCCCGAGTCCTTAACAGTCTTTAGTCCATTCCTAGGTTACGCTCCAACCAATTGTACAAGGATTCCCGGTAAATCCACCAAGGACTCCTAAAAATAACTAGAAACACATAATTATTTACAAGTAACAGACAGGTGACCACAAATAAAACAATTTAAACACTTCAAATCCTCCAACGTGCGGGTAACTGGCCTCTAGTGGCCCTAGTGGATCTACGGAGCTGACTGTCTGGCCCTGAACTACAGGGTGTAGGAGCTGTCAAGGGTAAACTGGGCAGCTGTCTACGGGCTCTTTGGCTCACTAGGGGTACGGCAGGCTCACTATGAGCAGAGGGTTGATCCTCCTGTTCTGCTTGTGTGGAGTCTGCTGCCTCCTGGACCGGCTGCTCTTCCAGCTCTACCTGTTGCTCCGTAGGCACTTGGGATGCTGGTTGGAGGAACATGAGGACGGGTACCACAACTGCACCATTGACTTGAGTCCAGGACCGAGGGAAGTCTCCGAGCACAGTACTAACCATATCTTCCCTTTCCTCTACGGGTCGAGGGTCTTCTTGCTCTCCTTCTGGGTTCCGTAGCTGTTCGGGACACTTCTTCAGGTGATCCCGGGATACAATGGCTGTGGTTTCCCCTCCGTCTTTACTGATGGTACAGACCTTTGGGTTGTCGTGGCTTGAGGGCAGTACGTTGTACGGGTCCTTCTCCCACTGGTCGTCCAACTTGTGGAGCCGTCTCTTCCTCTTCAAGACCTGCTCTCCGTGTACCAGGGGAACAGCGGGAGCATACTGGTTGTAAGTTTTCTCTTGTCTTTCCCTAGCGAGACAGAGACTTCGCTCCACGCTCTCCTGTACTTTCCGGTACTGCTGCTGCCTCTCTGTGTCCCAGTCTGCTTCCGGTGAAGTGTCCTCGGGTGTCAGGACTCCCATCTCCAGGTCAACAGGTAGCTTACCAGGCCTTGCCCTCATTAGGTAAGCCGGGGTACAGTTGGTGGAACCTACAGGGATGTAGTTTTATAGGTCCACCAGGTCGGGCAGCTTCTCAGGCCACAGACTGCGTTCTTCCAGGGGCAACGTTTTCAGAAGATCCATTACCACCTGGTTCATTTTCTCACAAAGTCCATTAGTTTGCGCATGATAGGGTGTCGTCCTTATCTTCCGGCAGCCATACAGATTGCAGAATTCCTGGAAGACCTCCGCTTCAAAGGCAGGTCCCTGGTCCGTCAGCACTTGGTCCGGGTACCCGTGTGGACGGCAGAAGTGCTGCTGGAAGGCTCTAGCTGCTGTTTGAGCTGTTAAGTCCTTAACGGGGACGACAACCAAGAACCGGGAGTAATGATCCACAATGGTTAACGCGTAGACGTAGCCACTTCTGCTTGGGGTCAGTTTTACATGATCCAAGGCTACCAGTTCCAACGGCTGCTTGGTGACGATGGACTGAAGGGGGGTCTTCTGGCTGGCACGGTCCTTCCTTCTTAGGTTGCACGGGCCACAGTCTCTGCACCACCTCTCGATGGTTCCCCTCATGCCTACCCAGTGGAACCGCCCGCACAGCAGGAACTCCAGCTTCTTCCATCCGAAGTGTCCAGCCCCGTCGTGGTATGCCTCCATCACCATGGCTGCGTCTCTTCGTGGCACCACTACTTGCCAGATTAGTTCATGCGTCCGGGAGTTAACCATTCTGCGGCACAACTTCCCCTTGTAAAGGAACAGTCGACTCTTCTCAGCCCACAGTTGTTTGGCTTCCTCCGGAGCGTCTGGGTCAAGGCGAGCCTCTGGCCGAGTCAGCATCTCCTTCACCAGTCGGACGGCAGGGTCACTGTCTTGCGTTTCCTCCCAGTTGTAGTGAGGCAAGGGGTTAAATGTAGCGGCTTGCTTACTCCTTACCCGATGGGAATACTGGATAGTCCCATGACGGTGGAACGCGGGGAGTTCGACTTCTTCCAGTCCCTCTGGATCTTTTCCTACGTCCGGTAGGTTTGGCATCCTGGACAGGGCGTCCGCGTTGGTGTTGGAGCGTCCTGCCCGGTATTTGATTGTGAACTCGTAGTTGGACAGACGGGCCATCCATCTCTGCTCTAAGGCACCGAGTCTTGCCGTGTCCAGGTGTGTCAACGGGTTGTTATCCGTGTACACGGTGAACCGGGAAGAAGCGAGGTAGTGCTTAAAGCGTTCGGTGACTGCCCACACCACTGCCAGGAACTCTAGCTTAAATGAGCTGTAATTCTCAGGGTTTCTTTCGGTGGGTCGCAGTTTTCGACTGGCGTAAGCGATTACTCGTTCTTTCCCCTGCTGGATCTGGGACAGTACGGCTTCTAGCCCGATGTTACTTGCGTCGGTGTAGAGGATAAAGGGCTGGCTGTAATCAGGGTACGCCAGGATTTCATCCCCCGTGAGGGCCATCTTCAGCTGGCGGAAGGACTCTTCTTCTAACTTCTCCCATTTGAAGGGCGGCTTCTGGTTCTTGGCCTTCCGGGACTGGCCTATCAGGAGGTCCTGCATAGGAGCTGCCTTTTTGGTGAAACCGGGGATGAATCTGCGGTAATAGCCTACCAACCCGAGGAACTGCCGCACTTCCTTTACACTGGAGGGACTTGGCCATTCCTTAATTGCGGTGATCTTATCAGGGTCGGGAGCCACTCCGTCAGCGCTCACCACGTGTCCCAGGTACTGCACCTTTGGTTTTAGGAGGTGACACTTGGAGGGTTTTACCTTTAGGCCGTAGTTTGCCAGAGCTTCGAACACTTCCGCCAGGTGTTTCAGGTGGTCCTCATAAGTCTTGGAATATATGATGACATCGTCCAGGTACAACAGGACCGTCTCGAAGTTTTTGTGGCCCAGACAGCACTCCATTAATCGTTGAAAGGTTCCTGGTGCGTTACAGAGTCCGAACGGCATGCAGGTGAACTCGCTAAGTCCCATCGGGGTGGTGAATGCGGTCTTCTCCCGGTCCGCCTCTGCTACAGGAACCTGCCAGTACCCGCTAGTGAGATCCAAGGTAGAGAAGAAGTTAGCAGATCTTAAAGCAGCCAAAGACTCCTCTATCCTTGGTAAGGGGTACGCATCCTTGTGTGTGATACGGTTGATTTTCCGGTAATCTACACACATCCTCATGGTGTTGTCTTTCTTTTTGACTAAGACTAGTGGAGCTGCCCAGGGGCTACAGCTATCCCTGATCACCCCAGCCTCCTTCATGTCCCTAAGCATCCCCTTGGCATGTTGGTAGTGTGCAGGGGGTACGGGTCGATACCTCTCTTTTATGGGAAGATGGTCTCCCGTGGGGATGTGGTGTTCTACCCCCTTGACTCGCCCGAAGTCTAACGGGTGTTTACTAAACACTCTCTCGTACTCTTGAACCACCCGATAGACTCCCTGTCTCTGGTGTGAGGGAGTGGAGTCAGTACCCAAATGCAGTTGCTGACACCAGTCCTCCATTGTTTCCTTAGAGCCGTTACTTTCCTCCGGGGAAGATGGAGGCAAGGGTTCTACGGACTGTATGGAATCTTGATTGATGGTATACAATTTGGCTAGCGTGGCATACCGGGGCAGGTACACTTCCCTCTTCCCGATATTTATTATGCGAACGGGCACCCTCCCATGGCGTACATTGACCACCCCCCGTGCTGTCAAAATGGTGGGCCTACTGTCTGAGTAAACTGGTTCTACCATTGCCTGGTAATCTCTACCTCTCAGACCAATAGCTGCCCGGCACCAAATCATCATTTCACTTTTTGGGGGCATGGCAATAGGGAAAGGGTCACACATTCTTACGCTACCAATCTCACCACCGGAGAGTTCTATCTGTTGCCGTCGCATCAGTGCCCAGATCTCTTTCTGGAGCACTCGCTGCTGGCCGGAGCTGGCGTTCTTGGCAACCTGCTGTAAAAGGAAAATCACCTCTGCAAGACAATTTTCAATTACATTAGTTCCTAGAGTTATCTTTGGGTGACTCTCGTGCTTGTCAATGTCTACAATGATCAGTCCCTGTGCCGCCAATTCGACTCTACCGATTTTAATGGTCACCTCTTTAAATCCAATCTGTGGCACGGGCTGACCATTGCTGGCGATGATACTCAAGTCGTCGTCAGGGTAGCGGGTGATATCCGAGTCATTCCAGTACTGCTTGAAGAGCACGTACGGGATAGTGGTAACCTGTGACCCGGTGTCCAGTAGGGCACTCATGGGGATGCCATCCAGTACCACAGGCAAGACTGGAGGTCCTCCCACATATTTGTTGCGCCAGTTCGATGGGCCTGATGATCTTTTTCCTGGGGTTTGGCCCTCTACCCCAGGTTGTGCCAGTTTAAAGGACAGTACCTTGCCATATGTCCGGGTTGATTGCAGCGGCGGCAGATGGGTTGTCCGTCCTCGTTGTATCGGTCGCTGGGTCTTCCTCTGGCCGGTGGGGTCCTCCTTGGTCGACGCCACGGGATGTCCTCCGGTCCGGATGCCAGCTGGATCTTCCCTGGAGTGGAAACCTGTAAAGACTGCACAGTTCGGGTTAGCGCGGCAACGCTTTTAGCTAGCTCTTGGACCTGATGGTGCAGGTCTGGAGCCGGGTCATTGTTCAAAGCCTGCGCATCAGCTCCCACAGGCCCTGCCGACAAGGGTGCCGCCTCCTGGTGGTAAGTGGTAGTGGGGCGTCTGTGGGTCACAACGCCACCTGGTGCCGGTTCTCGGAGCACCCGGATGGCTCTGTCCTTGAACTGTGCAAATCCCAGATGAGGGTCCTGTAAGGCCATTGCCCGCAACTGGGTTCGGTGGGCATTGCAATATAAACCCTCTATAAATTGTTCAGTCAACAGCCTGTCCTCGTCTCCCACGCCGTCAGGGTCGGTCTGCTTAATGGCTCTCAGGGCCTCTTGTAGGTTCAGGGCATAGTCCCTTATACTCTCGTGTGCTCGCTGCTTGCACCCGTAGAATCTAAGCTTGATCTCGGCTGAGGTGCGGGTATCAAAGGTGTCCCTCAGCCGGGTTAGTATCCCTGCAACAGTCCTCCCCCCAGGTGGCCAGGACTTTACCTCCCTTTGGGCTGCCCCGGTTAATTGGGCCACCAGGATGCTCACTTTTTGCTCTTCTGTGAGGGGATACACCTGGAAGAGGCTATCCAGCTTTTCTCTAAAGTCATGCAGGGTATGTGACTCCCCTGAGTACTGGGGTAGCCAGGCCGCTCCCGGGATATAGGGCATGGTGAAAGGCATGACTGCAGCAGCGGTGGCGCTGGCGGGGGTTGAGGCAGTGAAGCTCTCCTCCGTATCCGACATCTTCCTCCCCCCTAGTGGACCGTGGCCTACCTTGCGATGATCCTCTTCCGTAGGCCGCGGCTCCGCAGTGGATCGTCAGGGTTGAGGACCTTCCGTCGCGCTCCTGTGACGTTGGCGTCTGCTGGGCTCCTTCCAGGACCTTACGCAACGTCCGGACGTGAGGCGGGGCTTCAGTTCTCGCGCGCTTTCGGAGTCCACGCCCCTCTTCTTCCCGCGCGGCGTCTTCAAGATGGCGTCCAACGGCGGGAAAACTCCACGGATGGCGGTAAGAAGGCAGAAGATGGCGCCGGATGGCGGGAAAACTTCGCGGATGGCGGGAAGAAGGTAGAAGATGGCGCCGGGTGGCGGGAAACCTCCACGGATGGCGGGAATCTTCACCACTGGTAAGTTTGAACAGTCTTTTTCAGGCACGCAGTACCCGGTGGTTGCGGGCACGAGATCCTGCCGACTACGCCAAAAGTTGACGCACCCCTGGACCTGTGTCGCACAGCGTTGCGCATGCAGGAGCTTACCCGGAGCCGGATCTGTTGAGGGTTGTAGTCTCGTGGCGGTGACCCGGTCCGTGCCCAGGGAGTCAGACTAAGTGGCGTTGTATTAGCAGTAGATGTTGGACGACTACGCCACCCGTTGAATGCAGCGAAGGAGCTGCCGCTGCAGGGCAGACCGCTGAGGCCGGTGGTAGGATTGTGCAGCGTGATAGTATCACCCCCAACGGGAGGGGTATGGCCTCAGGGCAGCCGACGTGGATGATGGGGGTAGCAGGAATCACTCAGAGACGATGCGGTGTAGTTCAGGGTCTTTACTGGTGATAAAGATAGACCCTCCCGGAGTACTGGCTAGCGAACGGGGCCTGGTCAGTCCTTGAGCAGATGGGATCTCCCCTGGCCAGGCGGAGTTGTAGGCCTCCCAAACTGACTGTACTCTTCTGGCTACCTTGCTAGAGGCGGGTATAAGTAGCCCACGTCCCTGAGTGTACCGTGTGGTGCTCACCCGTATGGCCGGTGACTCGGGGCCTTCTAGTGGCGTCCGCTCCACGACGGCGGTGCTGGTCCCACGCGTGTGACCGTGCCTTCGGGTTTCTTGGCCAGAGGACCTGAAATCCCCTGCCGGGCGGTTTCTGCTGCTGGGTAAAGATTAGTCCCCACAGCCTCGGACTCTGGGTCCGGTGATAGCTTCTCAGTCAGGGCGAGCTCTGCAGCTGCCAGCCCCTGACTCCTTATAGCACTGCTCCCACAGAGCTCCTGATGTTCTTTTCCTATATCTGCTTCTCTTCTCTGTCTCTACTTTTTCTCTACACACTAACCCTGCCTCAGCCCTAGGTTTATATAGGGGAAGTTCTTCCCCTCCCAGGACTGGGCAGGAGGTGTGGCATGCATAGGATCCCTGACCAAGAGACCTCCCACCTGCTCTCAGACATAACATTGCTGTTACTGTGGAAACCAGACCCCTGGGGTGCCACACCAGCCTCTGAAGTAAAGACTACAGGGGTGCAACCTGTGGAGCCGAATAAGGTCTCAAGAGGTACGAGAGAAAACTTCCACCTCCAAAGCAGAACAAAAAGGGACTGACACAAAAAGGGACCCATATATTGGAAGATTGCCCTGGTCTGGCTGCAACAGAGGACTAGACTTGATGATGTACGAGGGCAACACAAATATTTTTTTACTCAACTCTAACTTTTGGCAAATCAATGAATAAGAGCAGCTCTGCAGCACCCGGCAGTGACCACTACACAGCCACTACCAGGTACTGTTTACACCAGGCCACTCCTGGACTTTATAACAGCTGACCGGTGGGGTTTCCTAGCGGTGGAATCCCATCGGTCTGATATGACCTATCCAGATGATAGGTCATCAATATTATCTACTATATAATTGTCTTATCCCGTCTGTCTGTCTGTCTGTCTATCTGTCTGTCTGTCTTTCTGTCTGTCTGTCTGTCTTTCTGTCTGTCTTTCAGTCTGTCTGTCTGTCTTTCTGTCTGTTTGTCCTGGAAATCCCGCGTCGCTCATTGGTCCGGCAGCGGCCAATCAGCGCCGCGGGATTTCTGAAAAATGATGGCGGCCGTTAGCGGCTCATCTGGCGGACGGAGGTCAGCGGCGATGCAGCGGGGAGATGAGCGGCGCTAGCAGCACAACTACCCTGACCTCCATGCGGCTAACGTCGGAAGATCAGCGGCTTGGCCCGCTGATCTCCCGACAGCAAGTGTGAACGGAGGACCGGGGAGCGGCGCCGCCGGTCGGGATGCTTCTGCTGCGAGCAGCCGCTCATCTCCCGGCTTCTCGCAGCAAAAGGAGCCGCACAAGCAGCGCCGCTTCCCGGTCCTCGCTAATGCGGAGCCGCACAAGCAGCGCCGCTCCCGGGCCCACACTAATACGTCGCTGATTGGTCGTGGTGGCCGGCCGCAACCAATCAGCGAGATGGGCGGCAAATTTAAACGCCGCTCTGCTGATTGGTTGCGGTGGCCGGCCGACCGCGACCAATCAGCGAGATGGGCGGCAAATTTAAACGCCGCTCTGCTGATTGGTCGCGGTGGCCGGCTACCGCGACCAATCAGCGAGATGGGCGGCAAATTTAAACGCCACTCTGCTGATTGATCGCGGCCAGCCACCGCGACCAATCAGCGAGATGTCCGGCAAATTTAAACGCCGCTCTGCTGATTGGTCACGGTGGCCGGCCGCGATTAATCAGCGAGATGGGAGGCAAATTGAAACGTCGCTCTGCTGATTGGTCGCGGTGGCCGTCCGTCCGCGACCAATCAGCGAGATTGACGCCAAATTTAAACAACGCTCTGCTGATTGGTCGCGGATGGCAGATGCGACCAATCAGCGAGATTGGCGCCAAATTTAAACAACGCTCTGCTGATTGGTCGCTGACGCCAGACGCGACCCATCAGCGAGATTGGCGCCAAATTTAAACAACGCTCTGCTGATTGGTCGCTGACGCCAGACGCGACCCATCAGCGAGATTGCCACCAAATTTAAACAACGCTCTGCTGATTGGTTGCGGTGGCCAGCCGCGACCAATCAGCGATTTGGGTGGCAATTTGAAACACCGCTCTGCTGATTGGTCGCGGTCGCCGACAGCAACCAATGAGCAGTATTGGCGCCAAATTTAAACCCTGCTCTGCTGATTGGTCGCGACTGCCGGCCGCGACCAATCAGCGATTTTGGTGCCAAATTTAAATAACGCTCTGCTGATTGGTCGCGGTCGCCGGCCGCGAACAATCAGCAGTATTGGCGCAAAATTTAAATCCCGCTCTGCTGATTGGTCGCGGTCGCCGGCCGTGACCAATCAGCAGTATTGGCGCCAAATTTAAACATCGCTCTGCTGATTAGTTGCAACCACCGGCTGTGACCAATCAGCGATATTGGCGCCAAATGTAAACACCGCTCAGCTGATTGGTCGTGGTGGCCGGCCGCGACCAATCAGCGATATTGGCGCCATATTTAAACACCGCTCTGCTCATTGGTCGCGGTTACCGGTCACGAATAACCAGCATTATTGGCGACAAATTTAAACACCGCTCTGCTGATTAGTCGCGGCCGTGACCAATCACCATTATTGGCACCAAATTTAAACCTCGCTCTGCTGATTAGTCGCAACCACCGGCCGTGACCAATCAGCGATATTGGTGCCAAATTTAGACACCGCTTCGCTGATTGGTCGTGGTGGCCGGCCGCGACCAATCAGCGATATTGGCGCCATATTTAAACACCGCTCTGCTCATTGGTCGCGGTTACCGGTAACGAATAACCAGCATTATTGGCGACAAATTTAAACAACGCTCTGCTGATTGGTCGCGGCTGCCAACCGCGGCCAATCAGCGAGATTGGCGGCAAATTTAAACAACGCTCTGCTGATTGGTCGCGGTCGCCGGCCGCGACCAATCAGCAGTATTGGCGCCAAATTTAAACCTCGCTCTGCTGATTAGTCGCAACCACCGGCCGTGACCAATCAGCGATATTGGCGCCAAATGTAAACACCGCTTCGCTGATTGGTCGTGGTGGCCGGCCGCGACCAATCAGCGATATTGGCGCCATATTTAAACACCGCTCTGCTCATTGGTCACGGTTACCGGTCACGAATAACCAGCATTATTGGCGACAAATTTAAACACCGCTCTGCTGATTAGTCGCGGCCGTGACCAATCATCATTATTGGCGCCAAATTTTAACACCGCTTTGCTAATTGGTCGCGGTTGCTGGCCTCGACCAATCAGCGATTTTGGCACCAAATTTAAATACCGCTCTGGTGATTGCGCCCGGTCGGCCGCATACCTATTCTAGAATCCTGATGCGTTAGAATCGGGCCACCATCTAGTAATCATATAAAACCCCTTTAAATGTTGGGAATAACTTTTTAAGTCTCTACTCTCTTGTACAAGAAGCTGTCTAAGGTAAAGTGATCGATTTGTCGGCGTAGGATTCATTCAGGCTTTCCCAGGAATTCTTTCCGCACGTCGGAGTTCACATATAATACAGTATTTATCAGCGTAAACTGTAAAAAAATGGCATGTCATATTGAATTTAGCTCGTAATGAAAATCCATTGACCTGGCCTCCCCTGTATGTCATATTGTTCATTGTTATTATTATTTGCTTTCCAGCCGGAAATGAAGCGGATCGCCTGCCAGAACATAGATCAGATGGTTGCCTTTTTTTGCCTGGATGCTGGGGAAGGTTAAACAGCATACAGTTAAAGAGACATATGTGTGATAATAAAGGAGATAAGATTATATGGTTATAGATGCAGACTGGCCCACCGGAGGACCAGAATATCCTCTGGTAGGTTCTGCATCTGACACAATGATAAGTCCTAATAGCCAAAAGGAGACAACCCCATTAAAAGTGATTTCGGAGCAACCACTTTCCATTAAGTTTTTTTTTTTTATGGGATGACTTGCAATAATATATTAGATATTATCGATGATTAGATTGACGTTGGTTAATTGGTGACTATAGTTAGGTGCTATACCTTAGTACATCAGGGATGAAGATAGTACTCAACATCACCATCATAACGGCAGAATAGGTGCCCACATACGCATTAGTTGAAAATAGATCGAAGAATGATTGATTGTTCGTATGCTGAACAAACGATCGTTCATCTATGGCCCAAAATACAACAGAGATTACTTCGGCTGACATTAAATTTTTTTGGACAGTGATGCAGCCAAAAGTGAGCTACTGGTGTTTTGAACGATAATGAACATTTGTCGGTCAGTCATTGGTCATCGACTGACATGGTGGTTCTGCTGCTGTAACCATGTACTGATGGTGTGTCTGGTGCTATATTCTTGTGCTGTTGTTGGTTTTGGTGCTGTTGTCATGTTCTGTTGTGGTTCTGTTGATGTTTTCATGTACTGATGGTGGTTTTGGTGCTTTATTGGTATACTGATGGTGGTTCTGGTGATGTTTTCATGTACTGCTGGTAGTTTTGGTGCTGTATTTATGTACTGATGGTGCGTATAGTGCTGTATTTATGTACTGATGGTGATTTTGGTGCTGTATTCATGTACTGATGGTGGTTCTGATGATGCATTTCTGTACTGATTTTTTTTATGGTGCTATTTTCTTGCACTGATGGTGGTTCTGGTGCTGTATTCCTTCATAGGAGACTGTGATTTGCTCTATATACTGCAAAACTGTGTTATTGCAATATATAATTTAAGCAATCAGATGATTGCGGATTCAAGTCCTCTTAGGGGGCTAAATAATAATGAATGAATACTGAACAAGAGAAATAAAAAAACAAAGAATTGCAATTGATCACTGCAAGTTTTAATTGCAATGTGAGGAGGAATGCCATCTAAATTTTCTCCTCAGGCAGCAGAAAAGCTAGAATCGGCTCTGTTGGACAAAACTAAGGATTGTTCATTTCACTGAATCAGCCATAGATCATTTATATTGGTCAAAATCTGCCATTTCTTTAAGCTATAACCTAATGTATAATGGCTTTCTAAACCTTCAAAGTTGCGAGTAACCAACAAAGAACCCAACCGAAAAAGTCTTATATTCGCCTTCTCCACATTTCTTCACAGGGGATGAACAAAGTTTTTATTCTTTCAAAATAGTTTTTTTTTACATACAGTATATTATTTTGGTCAAAACAGCCATGATCATTTTGTGATTAACAAACTTTTTTTTTAATCTAATTTCCACATAAAGTTTGGATATTCCAGATTATTTGGCCGAATACGATTGAGATTTACATTGGGACATGCTCGTCGAAATGTCTAAAATTCTGGAGTTGTGGTCAATAAACTTGTAATGGTGTTAGTTCATGACAGCAAATATTTTAAAGGGGACCTGTCACTTACTCATAAAATGTTTTAAATACCTTATAAAACTCCCTTAGCTCCCCTGTGATTTTTCTAACCTGGTGAAGTGGACCCGATAAGCCACAGGTCAGGAGGTCTGGGTGAGTACACAGGCCATGGCTGTCGGTGCAAGCTAGCAGGAGGCACTTGGAGAGCGAGGAAAAGAACCCCCCAGGAATCTTGGGAGCAACAGGACAGATGAAGTGAAGTCAAAAGGGAAGCAGGGGTAGAAGCAAGTAACACGGTGTGCACCAGAGGTGGAGTCTTGAATAACAATCCGAAAACACAGGAGTGTGTCCTAAAGGGCCTTAAATATGATCAGGGGTATGACATAACCAAGGCATGCCAGGCAATTTGTAAAACCCGATGCGGAGCACAACAGAGGGCAGCGGACCGAGGTGAAGGAAACCGAGTCCGGCTTAACTGGGAAAGGTGTGTAATACCCTGATTCTGCTGCTTTTTTGCATTTTGCGTGGCATCACTCCATTGCACGTTTCTTCAGCATTTTCTCCTTTTCAGACGCTTCCAATCACAGCTCATCTAGCAAATCTGGGAAATCTCCACCATTTGAACTACAAGCAGAGATTTCACATAATGCGCTCCAAAAAAAATAAATTTGAATATCTCTGCAATGGAGTGACAAAGGGCAAAAATAAAAAATAACAAACAAAAAAAAAACCAGCGGAATTAGAGGAACTCAAGTTTTTTTACAAGGTATTTAGCTACATTTTTTGAGCAAGTGACAGGTCTTCTTTTAAGGAAGTCGAAGTTTGATGGAAGAGATAATCTACAGATGACCTCTAGTAGCCACCATTGACCTGTGTGATCTCATGATTACTGGTTAGAGTTAATCTAAAACTAATTTAACCACTTAATCCCAAAGACCCCAACAGCAGATCCCTTCTTCACTCTTTTTCAAGTACAATGAAATTGATTTTCTAATAGGTGATTCATAGTTTAGCTTTCTGATATCATTGATTTCTGATTATGTCAACCATATATTTTGCATTTTTGCAGAGCACTTCAATAGGTTATGCTGGTGTCCTCCATGTAGAGGGTATTCGTAGATCAGAAAACATATATGGCACCCTTGCTATGTTCTTCATAGGTCCACAAACAAGGATCCGCTCAATTGTTGAAAAATCGCTTTCAGTCTTTGCAACTTTACTGAGAAGATCCAGAAATATTCTTGAATGTTCTCTATGGTTCAACCTGCAAAAAGTTTAAGACTTCTTACATCAACTTATTAGCTAAAGAGCATTAAAGTTGCCTCACTATTGAGATTTCTGCTCCTTCTGCGTAAACTGTATCACGAAAATGCAGTGGAATGGACGCCATATTTTATTTTAAGTTGCTTAAAGTGTAATTTAGTAAATTCACAAATACAAAAACATCAAGGCAGAGAGAGGTTCATATCCCAACCCTGACAGTGCTCGATCATCTCCTTGTAGTTGAATAACCCTACAGTTTATATTTATTGCTACAAATCAGAATTGGATATTGAAAGTATTTGAAGATTTTGCAGCTTTGATTTTTTTTTTTTGTAAATTTTACAAATATAAGGTTGGAACAATAAAAACAAAATGTTGACCATTGCACGACTTCCTCGCTAAAAGTTAAAAATTTACCTTCAAGGCTTTCTACTCTTCTTCCCAGACAACATCCTCTTCCTCAATATTGCTTCTCCACCAACTTTAGATTCCTCTAAGCTTTGTAAGTCTCACATATTCCATCCCTTGATGCCAGCCGGTCTTGTATTAAGGAACCAAACCAGTTGATTTTTAGCCAAGAATTTGAAGTTTTCGAATTGGACATTGTGCATTAAATGAGGAAGATTTGTTCTCTTCCACTTGATTAGAGGAAGTCTTATGGTAATATTTTAATGACTCTTTTAGGGACTTTCCTAACTTATCCCAAACTACTTCCTTCATTTTTTTTATGTCTTCTGCTTCCATTAAAATATTAAATTCAATTGAAATTTCATTCGAAGTTTCTTAGGTCATTTACGTAAATGAAAACCAATTTAGTGATCAATGTGCAAATTTTGAAGTCAAGTATTGTTTTGCTAAACCCTCTAGTTTCCAAATGTCTGCTTGTAATTAGCCAAAAATTCTACTCATGATCCAAAATCAGATCCCATCCTAGGACTATGAGGCAATTCAAAAATAAGTCACACTCAAACATCTCCTAGCCTTAAGGTGGCTTCTGATGCATGTAGATCAGGCACTCCGAATCAGTGGTGCCCCAGTAGGGTCCTACACCTTATAGTAGATATGAAGAACTTGGCACTTGGTAGTTAAAGTCAGGTGATATTTATTAGAAATTCAATGTTTCTTTCAATAACTTAGACCTTCTTCAGATACACTATAGTCAAAGTAAAAAAGAAAAATTAGCATATTGAAAATAATAATCAAAAAATAGTAAAAAAAAACACACAAAAAATAGCCTAGTTTATTATATCTACTTTAAAGTGGCTTCAGTGCCATATCGGAAATATACTTTTATCTACATCTGGGTGGAAAAAGTGAAATGACAATTAGTGATGAGTGAATCAACCAAAATTCGAACTTGGCAGTTTGCCAAATTTGGCCAGGAAATTTGATTCGATTGTATATTTTTATGTTCATAAGTCTCTCCACACCTCAGAACATAATAAATATATGTAAGAAAAAAAATGAAAAAAATACACTCACCAATCCTGCTCTGCTCTGGTCCGCTCACCTTTTTTTTGTCTGGTCAAGAGTGCAGTCTTTACTTGACCATCTTAGGCATCTTCCGACACCGGGAATCTTTAGCATCTTCTGGCACCCGGCATCTTTGGCATCTTCCGGCACCCGGCATCTTTGGCATCTTCCGGCACCCGGCATCTTTGGCATCTTCCGGCACCCGGCATCTTTGGCATCTTCCGACACCCGGCATCTTTGGCATCTTCCAACACCTGGCATTTTTGGCATCTTCCGACAACTGGCATCTTTGGCATCTTCCGGCATCTTTGGCATCTTCCGACACCTACCATTTTTGGCATCTTCCGACACCTGGCATCTTTGGCATCTTCCGGCACCCGGCATCCTTGGCATCTTCCAACACCCGGCATCTTTGGCATCTTCCGACACCTGGCATTTTTGGCATCTTCTGACACCCGGCATCTTTGGCATCTTCCAACACCCGGCATCTTTGGCATCTTCCGACACCTGGCATCTTTGGCATCTTCCGACACCCGGCATCTTTGGCATCTTCCGACACGTAGCATCTTTGGCATCTTCTGACACCTGGCATCTTTGGCATCTTCCGACACCCGGCATCTTTGGCATCTTCGGCACTGACTAATGATGTTGCACAACATGACTTCTGGGGCCTTGTGTCACGGCATAGTAAGCAAAGGAAACGACAAAGATGCCATGCACTGGAAGATGCCATAGATGGCATTAGTGACTGGACTGAAATTAACAGGTGAAGTCCAACTGAATATTAGATTTTTATTTTATATTTTTACTCCCTTTCGGACCCTTTTTAACCTAGCAAACTACTTGCCACTGTATTACAAATTTGTGTACATTTTTTTGTTAATTTGAGATTTAATTCGATTCACCTTGAAGTACTTTGCTCATCTTTAGTAGTAACTCATGATGAGCGAGTATGTTCTGTTAGCCCTTTCGGCGAGCATGCTCAGGTGCTTGCCGAGTATCTTCAGCATGCTCGGGTATTATGTTTGAGTCACGTCATGTGCATGATTTGCGACTGTTTGATAGCTTTAATACATGTGAGGAATGCCTAAGAAACAGGCATTCCTCACATGTATTAAAGCTGTCAAACAGTCGCACAGAGTGACTCAAACATAACACCCGAGCTCGCTGAAGATACTTGGGAAACACCCGAGCATGCTCGTAAATATCGAGTAACAAGCATGCTCGCTCTTCACTAGTAGTAACTGACTCGCACCCTGGGCCGTGGGGTACCCGGAACCGGGCATCTGTACGATGCTGGGAATTGTAGTGGCAACCTGATCCCGTGGCTCAGGGTGGTCAGACCAAGTTGTGGCAGTCTATCAATCAGTGCTTTAAATGTCCGAATACGCCAACCGTGGATTGCGGTCAGGGATAACCGCCGCTGCAGGGCAGGCCACTGGGGCTGGTGTTGGTGTGCAGCACAGAGGTAGGATAACTCCCCACGGGAGGAGTGTAGCCCCAGGGTAGTGTAGGTGGATGTTGGGGGTGATAGTGCAGGCCGCAATAGTAAGAGTTCAGAGTCCGCTTCAAACAGTTCAGGGTCTTTATTGTAGATATTATTAATGACCCAACAGTAGTACCGGTTAGGAATGGGCCTGGGTGTCTGAGAGCATTCGGGGGAACCCCACTGGTCAGGGTGAGTGTGTAGGCCTACCGTTCTCTCTATGCTCTTTCTGACTATCCCCCTCTTCGTGGTGTAATAGCCCACGTCCCTGAGCTGGCCGTGTACTTCGCCTGTATGGCTTGCGACTTGGGCCTTGGGTACCTTTTGCTTTCTCCTCGCTGTACTGGTCCCTCTGTGTGGCGGAGCCTCCAGGCTTCTTAGGCCAAGGGACCTGAAATCCCTCGCGGGTTGGTTCTTTGCTGCTGGTAATGATAACCCGGACAGCCTCGGACCCCAATGTCCGGTAGAATGGTTCTCTGCCAGGACCGGCTCTCGTCGCCTCTGTCCCTGGCTCACAGTCTCTCCTCTGCCTCACAGACTCCTCAGCTGCTGCTGACCTGTCCCTCTTCTCTGAGAACCCTTCTGGTCACTTCAGAAGTGGGTTCTGGTCTCTCTAACCCTGCCCCAGTTCCAGCTTTTATAGGGCAGCCAGCTCCCCCTACTGGTCTGGGACAGGAGGTGCTGCACGCTAATGGTCCCTAACCAGGGAACCTCCCTCCTGCTCTCAGACACAGATTATTGTTTGTGGCATCCAGGCCTGGGGTGACACATAACAAAAACCAGATATAATAGAAATTAATGCTGAAAAGCATGTTATAGCTAAATATGCTATATTCCTAAACTTTGCACTTTTCGGGCAGACAAAAGTGTTATAGGGCCAACCTCCCTTCAAAACTATGGCGGGAAGGGTAGTTGTATGTTAAAACTATGGGGGGAAGGTATGTTTATGTGCGCGAGGGGGGGGGGTTATCCTAGATGCTGATCTTCCCAACCAAACCCTTCAAAGGAATACGGACCCATTCAAAATTGGTTATGGGGCCTTTCCTCTATATCCCAGACCGATATTTTTTCCAACTAGGGTGGACAATTGTAATAAGAGAACCTTGGCAACGTCATCCAGGCTGGAGTGACGAATGATATCATCAGAAGAAAACTGATGGAAGTAATGATGTCATCAGAAGAATCCTTTATGGAAGTAGTGATGTCATCAGTACACTGTAACAGGAGCTAAGCTCTGATCGCTTGTTAGTAAAAATCCATGTAAAATGCTTCCTTTTTGTTGTCAGGAATTGAAAATAACATCCTGTTTGGTTACAAAAAACCTACGGAAGGAATAGATTAGGACTTCTGATAGCTTTAATATTGGGAACATAATGAGGAACAACATTCTCCTCTCCCACATCTACATTATTACGAGAAACAAATATCCAAAACAGCTGCAAACACTTGTTTTAATTGGAAAAGCAGGACCGAGCTGCTATATCACCAAGATGGTACACAAGCCGGCCTTGACGTCAGTGGCAATGCACCACGTGGACCTGTGTGCTCCCAACCCATAGACTCAACACTGTGAATCAAGCCCCATATCCTGACAAGTTCTTTGCTCTTTCAGTTGGCCTTAATCGACTCTTGGCCTTCAGCCCAGAACAGCTGATATTCATACAAACCAGGTTTACATAGTTAGAGGCCCACAGACCTTCCCTCCTCTCTGCTTTTCCTCATGTCTGCAGACCAGATTACACTTGCTTTTCCATGGTGGGGAGAAGGAAAGACGAGTTCACCTGGCAGCCAGTATTCCAATAAAGCTCTAGGGGACCTATCTCTTCCCATCCAAAGTGGTAGAGAAGCTCAGCGAAAGGGCGAATCTCACAGCCACTGTTTCAGCATGACTATTGGAAGGATAGAATGATTAGCAGCGATATCTGGAGACATGTGAGATCCACATGTCCGACGTCTGCGGTGACGCGTAAATAAGACCTCTGCGGCTTGGACTATACAGGATGCATACACAGTATGTAAGGTTATAAAACTCGATTGCACACATTAGATAAATGGGCTCCTTTGAGGGAACTAATAGTGAGCAGCATGATTACATGTTATGTTTATTGCACAATACTCCCATCATGATAGACAATGCTTTCTCTCTATACAAATCAATACTTTGCTATCTCATTATTACATATTTAATGCTGTAATAGAATATAACTATTATAATACTGCCCCCTATGTACAAGAATATAACTATTATAATACTGCCCCTATGTACAATAATATAACTACTATAATACTGCCACTATGTACAAGAATATAACTACTATAATACTGCTCCTATGTACAAGAATATAACTACTATAATACTGCTCCTATGTACAAGAATATAACTACTATAATACTGCTCCTATGTACAAGAATATAACTACTATAATACAGCCCCTATGTACAAGAATATAATTACTATAATACTACCCCCTATGTACAAGAATATAACTACTATAATACTGCCACTATGTACAAGAATATAACTACTATAATACTGCCACTATGTACAAGAATATAACTACTATAATACTGCCACTATGTACAAGAATATAACTACTATAATACTGCTCCTATGTACAAGAATATAATTACTATAATACTGCCTCTATGTACAAGAGTATAACTACTATAATACTGCCCCCTATGTACAAGAATATAACTACTATAATACTGCCCCTATGTACAAGAATATAACTACTATAATACTGCTCCTATGTACAAGAATATAACTACTATAATACTACTCCTATGTACAAGAATATAATTACTATAATACTGCTCCTATGTACAAGAATATAACTACTATAATACTGCTCCTATGTACAAGAATATAACTATTATAATACTGCCCCCTATGTATAAGTATATAACTATTATAATACTGCCCCTATGTACAATAATATAACTACTATAATACTGCCACTATGTACAAGAATATAACTACTATAATACTGCTCCTATGTACAAGAATATAACTACTATAATACTGCTCCTATGTACAAGAATATAACTACTATAATACTGCTCCTATGTACAAGAATATAACTACTATAATACAGCCCCTATGTACAAGAATATAATTACTATAATACTACCCCCTATGTACAAGAATATAACTACTATAATACTGCCACTATGTACAAGAATATAACTACTATAATACTGCCACTATGTACAAGAATATAACTACTATAATACTGCCACTATGTACAAGAATATAACTACTATAATACTGCTCCTATGTACAAGAATATAACTACTATAATACTGCCTCTATGTACAAGAGTATAACTACTATAATACTGCCCCCTATGTACAAGAATATAACTACTATAATACTGCCCCTATGTACAAGAATATAACTACTATAATACTGCTCCTATGTACAAGAATATAACTACTATAATACTACTCCTATGTACAAGAATATAATTACTATAATACTGCTCCTATGTACAAGAATATAACTACTATAATACTGCTCCTATGTACAAGAATATAACTATTATAATACTGCCCCCTATGTATAAGTATATAACTATTATAATACTGCCCCTATGTACAATAATATAACTACTATAATACTGCCACTATGTACAAGAATATAACTACTATAATACTGCCCCCTATGTACAAGAATATAACTACTATAATACTGCCCCTATGTACAAGAATATAACTACTATAATACTGCTCCTATGTACAAGAATATAACTACTATAATACTACTCCTATGTGCAAGAATATAACTACTATAATACTGCTCCTATGTACAAGAATATAACTACTATAATACTGCTCCTATGTACAAGAATATAACTACTATAATACTGCCCCCTATGTACAAGAATATAACTACTATAATACTGCTCCTATGTACAAGAATATAACTACTATAATACTGCTCCTATGTACAAGAATATAACTACTATAATACTGCTCCTATGTACAAGAATATAACTACTATAATACTGCTCCTATGTACAAGAATATAACTACTATAATACTGCTCCTATGTACAAGAATATAACTACTATAATACTGCCCCTATGTACAAGAGTATAACTACTATAATACTGCTCCAATGTACAAGAATATAACTACTATAATACTGCTCCTATGTACAAGAATATAACTACTATAATACTGCTCCTATGTACAAGAATATAACTACTATAATACTGCCCCTATGTACAAGAGTATAACTACTATAATACTGCTCCAATGTACAAGAATATAACTACTATAATACTGCTCCTATGTACAAGAATATAACTACTATAATACTGCCCCCTATGTACAAGAATATAACTACTATAATACTGCCCCCTATGTACAAGAATATAACTACTATAATACTGCTCCTATGTACAAGAATATAACTACAATAATACTGTCCCCTATGTACAAGAATATAACTACTGTAATACTACCCCTATGTACAAGAATATAACTACTATAATACTGCTCCTATGTACAAGAATATAACTACTATAATACTGCTCATATGTACAAGAATATAACTACTATAATACTGCTCCTATATACAAGAATATAACTACTATAATACTGCCTCTATGTACAAGAATATAACTACTATAATACTGCTCTTTTTAATCTTACAGGTTTACATCCAAAGAAGGGACAATTTTTTATGTGATTTTAATAAATGTAGCTTTAATTAATCAATAAATGGTAAATTGTGATAATCCTGCAGTTATATGACGGCAGAATTTTTTTTTTACCATAATATAGATAAAAATGAAATTTGCAAAAATGTTACTCAAATACAGTCCCTGCTCCATCCAATATAGTGTAAGTGTTCTGCATCCTGATAAATCCTCCATGGCCTGGGAGACAAAGAAGTCACATGATGCAGAGATATAAGCGGGTCACTGTCTACTATCATGTGTTTCTGAGAGGGTTTGTCGTGTGCAGCGGAAATAAATTCCTGCTTGTTTCCAGATTTCTTGTGTCGAGCATCCCCCCATCAGGAGCAATGGTGACTGGGGTATTGTACGTCAGCCCCCGGGATACTACAGTGTGACAGGAACAGAGCCTATTACTCAGACACTAACCCTCTGTCACTAATTGTCCTGTTTTATGTGCATTGATAACATTTGACTTATTACGTCGTTGGTAATGGCCATTGCACATGATAGTGTAGCCCCAGAACACAGGCCCATTCACACACACATGCCTTACTATTGGGGTCAAGAGTGGATTTTATTTCTATTTGCATAAATAGGCACAAAATAGCTACTATAATACTACCCCTATATACAAGAATATAACTACTATAATACTGCCTCCTATGTACAAGAATATAACTACTATAATACTGCCCCCTATGTACAGGAATATAGCTACTATAATACTGCCTCCTATGTGCAAGAATATAACTACTATAATACTGCCCCCTATGTACAAGAATATAACTACTATAATACTGCCCCTATATACAAGAATATAACTACTATAATACTGCCCCCTATGTACAAGAATATAACTACTATAATACTTTCCCCTATGTACAAGAATATAACTACTATAATACTGCCTCCTATGTACAAGAATATGACTTCTATAATACTGCCTCCTATGTACAAGAATATAACTACTATAATACTGCCCCCTATGTACAAGAATATAACTACTATAATACTGCCCCTATGTACAAGATTATAACTACTATAATACTGCTCCTATGTACAAGAATATAACTACTATAATACTGCCCCCTATGTACAAGAAAATAACTAATATAATACTGCCCCTATGTACAAGAATATAACTACTATAATACTGCCCCTATGTACAAGAATATAACTACTATAATACTGCCCCCTATGTACAAGAATATAACTACTATAATACTGCTCCTATGTACAAGAATATAACTACTATAATACTGCCCCTATATACAAGAATATAACTACTATAATATTGCCCCTATGTACAATAATATAACTACTATAATACTGCCCCCTATGTACAAAAATATAACTACTATAATACTGCTTCTATGTACAAGAATATAACTACTATAATACTGCTCCTATGTATAAGAATATATCTACTATAATACTGTTCCTATGTACGTGAATATAGCTACTATAATACTGCTCCTATGTACTAGAATATAACTACTATAATACTGCTCCTATATACAAGAATATAACTACTATAATACTGCCCCTATGTACAAGAGTATAACTACTATAATACTGCTCCTATGTACAAGAATATAACTACAACAATACTGCCCCCTATGTACAGGAATATAGCTACTATAATACTGCCTCCTATGTGCAAGAATATAACTACTATAATACTGCTCCTATGTACAAGAATATAACTACTATAATACTGCCCCTATGTACAATAACATAACTGCTATAATACTGCCCCTATGTACAAAAATATAACTACTATAATACTGCTTCTATGTACAAGAATATAACTACTATAATACTGCTCCTATGTATAAGAATATAACTACTATAATACTGCTCCTATGTACGTGAATAAAGCTACTATAATACTGCTCCTATGTACAAGAATATAACTACTATAATACTGCTCCTATATACAAGAATATAACTACTATAATACTGCCCCTATGTACAAGAGTATAACTGCTATAATACTGCTCCTATGTACAAGAATATAACTACAACAATACTGCCCCCTATGTACAGGAATATAGCTACTATAATACTGCCTCCTATGTGCAAGAATATAACTACTATAATACTGCTCCTATGTACAAGAATATAACTACTATAATACTGCCCCTATGTACAATAATATAACTGCTATAATACTGCCCCCTATGTACAAAAATATAACTACTATAATACTGCTTCTATGTACAAGAATATAACTACTATAATACTGCTCCTATGTATAAGAATATAACTACTATAATACTGCTCCTATGTACGTGAATAAAGCTACTATAATACTGCTCCTATGTACAAGAATATAACTACTATAATACTGCTCCTATATACAAGAATATAACTACTATAATACTGCCCCTATGTACAAGAGTATAACTGCTATAATACTGCTCCTATGTACAAGAATATAACTACAATAATACTGCCCCCTATGTACAGGAATATAGCTACTATAATACTGCCTCCTATGTGCAAGAATATAACTACTATAATACTGGTCTTATGTACAAGAATATAACTACTATAATACTGCTCCTATGTACAAGAATATAACTAATATAATACTGCCCCTATGTACAAGAATATAACTACTGTAATACTGCTCCTATGTACAAGAATATAGCTACTATAATACTGCTCCTATGTACAAGA
Source organism: Phyllobates terribilis (assembly GCF_046119375.1). Taxonomy (NCBI): domain Eukaryota; kingdom Metazoa; phylum Chordata; class Amphibia; order Anura; family Dendrobatidae; genus Phyllobates; species Phyllobates terribilis. Next base: position 754,794,649 of record NW_027362764.1, read on the forward strand.
ATATAACTACTATAATATTGCTCCTATGTACAAGAATATAACTACTATAATACTGCCCCTATGTACAAGAATATAACTACTATAATACTGCCTCCTATGTACAAGAATATACTACTATAATACTGCCCCTATGTACAAGAATATAACTACTATAATACTGCCCCCTATGTACAGGAATATAGCTACTATAATACTGCCTCCTATGTGCAAGAATATAACTACTATAATACTGCCCCCTATGTACAAGAATATAACTACTATAATACTGCCCCTATATACAAGAATATAACTACTATAATACTGCCCCCTATGTACAAGAATATAACTACTATAATACTTTCCCCTATGTACAAGAATATAACTACTATAATACTGCCTCCTATGTACAAGAATATGACTTCTATAATACTGCCTCCTATGTACAAGAATATAACTACTATAATACTGCCCCCTATGTACAAGAATATAACTACTATAATACTGCCCCTATGTACAAGATTATAACTACTATAATACTGCTCCTATGTACAAGAATATAACTACTATAATACTGCCCCCTATGTACAAGAAAATAACTAATATAATACTGCCCCTATGTACAAGAATATAACTACTATAATACTGCCCCTATGTACAAGAATATAACTACTATAATACTGCCCCCTATGTACAAGAATATAACTACTATAATACTGCTCCTATGTACAAGAATATAACTACTATAATACTGCCCCTATATACAAGAATATAACTACTATAATATTGCCCCTATGTACAATAATATAACTACTATAATACTGCCCCCTATGTACAAAAATATAACTACTATAATACTGCTTCTATGTACAAGAATATAACTACTATAATACTGCTCCTATGTATAAGAATATATCTACTATAATACTGTTCCTATGTACGTGAATATAGCTACTATAATACTGCTCCTATGTACTAGAATATAACTACTATAATACTGCTCCTATATACAAGAATATAACTACTATAATACTGCCCCTATGTACAAGAGTATAACTACTATAATACTGCTCCTATGTACAAGAATATAACTACAACAATACTGCCCCCTATGTACAGGAATATAGCTACTATAATACTGCCTCCTATGTGCAAGAATATAACTACTATAATACTGCTCCTATGTACAAGAATATAACTACTATAATACTGCCCCTATGTACAATAACATAACTGCTATAATACTGCCCCTATGTACAAAAATATAACTACTATAATACTGCTTCTATGTACAAGAATATAACTACTATAATACTGCTCCTATGTATAAGAATATAACTACTATAATACTGCTCCTATGTACGTGAATAAAGCTACTATAATACTGCTCCTATGTACAAGAATATAACTACTATAATACTGCTCCTATATACAAGAATATAACTACTATAATACTGCCCCTATGTACAAGAGTATAACTGCTATAATACTGCTCCTATGTACAAGAATATAACTACAACAATACTGCCCCCTATGTACAGGAATATAGCTACTATAATACTGCCTCCTATGTGCAAGAATATAACTACTATAATACTGCTCCTATGTACAAGAATATAACTACTATAATACTGCCCCTATGTACAATAATATAACTGCTATAATACTGCCCCCTATGTACAAAAATATAACTACTATAATACTGCTTCTATGTACAAGAATATAACTACTATAATACTGCTCCTATGAATAAGAATATAACTACTATAATACTGCTCCTATGTACGTGAATAAAGCTACTATAATACTGCTCCTATGTACAAGAATATAACTACTATAATACTGCTCCTATATACAAGAATATAACTACTATAATACTGCCCCTATGTACAAGAGTATAACTGCTATAATACTGCTCCTATGTACAAGAATATAACTACAATAATACTGCCCCCTATGTACAGGAATATAGCTACTATAATACTGCCTCCTATGTGCAAGAATATAACTACTATAATACTGGTCTTATGTACAAGAATATAACTACTATAATACTGCTCCTATGTACAAGAATATAACTAATATAATACTGCCCCTATGTACAAGAATATAACTACTGTAATACTGCTCCTATGTACAAGAATATAGCTACTATAATACTGCTCCTATGTACAAGAATATAACTACTATAATATTGCTCCTATGTACAAGAATATAACTACTATAATACTGCCCCTATGTACAAGAATATAACTACTATAATACTGCCTCCTATGTACAAGAATATACTACTATAATACTGCCCCTATGTACAAGAATATAACTACTATAACACTGCCTCCTATGTACAAGAATATAACTACTATAATACTGCTCCTATGTACAGGAATATAACTACTATAATACTGCTCCTATGTACAAGAATATAGCTACTATAATACTACCCCCTATGTACAAGAATATAACTACTATAATACTACCCCCTATGTACAAGAATATAACTACTATAATACTGCTCCTTTGTTCAAGAATATAACTACTATAATACTGCCCCTATATACAAGAATATAACTACTTTAATACTGCCCCTATGTACAAGAATATAACTACTATAATACTGCCCCCTATATACAGGAATATAACTACTATAATACTGCCCCTATATACAAGAATATAACTACTTTAATACTGCCCCTATGTACAAGAATATAACTACTATAATACTGCCCCCTATATACAGGAATATAGCTACTATAATACTGCTCCTATGTACAAGAATATAACTACTATAATACTGCTCCTATGTACAAGAATATAACTACTATAATATTGCTCCTATGTACAAGAATATAGCTACTATAATACTGCCCCTATGTACAAGAATATAACTACTATAATACTACCCCCTATGTACAAGAATATAACTACTATAATACTGCTCCTATGTACAAGAATATAACTACTATAATACTGCTCCTTTGTTCAAGAATATAACTACTATAATACTGCCCCTATATACAAGAATATAACTACTTTAAAACTGCCCCTATGTACAAGAATATAACTACTATAATACTGCCCCCTATATACAGGAATATAACTACTATAATACTGCCCCCTATGTACAAGAATATAACTACTATAATACTACTCATACGTACAATAATATAACTACTATAATACTGCCTCTATGTACAATAATATAACTACTATAATACTGCCCCTATGTACAATAATATAACTACTATAATACTGCCCCCTATGTACAAGAATATAACTACTGTAATACTACTCATACGTGCAATAATATAACTACTATAATACTGCCTCTATGTACAAGAATATAACTGCTATAATACTGCTCCTATGTACAAGAATATAACTACTATAATACTGCCTCTATGTACAAGAATATAACTACTATAATACTGCCCCCTGTGTACAAGAATAAACTAATACAATACTGCCCCCTATGTACAAGAATATAACCACTGTAATACTACTCATACGTACAATAGTATAACTACTATAATACTGCCCCTATATACAAGAATATAACTACTTTAATACTGCCCCTATGTACAAGAATATAACTACTATAATACTGCCCCCTATATACAGGAATATAACTACTATAATACTGCCCCCTATGTACAAGAATATAACTACTATAATACTACTCATACGTACAATAATATAACTACTATAATACTGCCTCTATGTACAATAATATAACTACTATAATACTGCCCCTATGTACAATAATATAACTACTATAATACTGCCCCCTATGTACAAGAATATAACTACTGTAATACTACTCATACGTGCAATAATATAACTACTATAATACTGCCTCTATGTACAAGAATATAACTGCTATAATACTGCTCCTATGTACAAGAATATAACTACTATAATACTGCCTCTATGTACAAGAATATAACTACTATAATACTGCCCCCTGTGTACAAGAATATAACTAACATAATACTGCCCCCTATGTACAAGAATATAACCACTGTAATACTACTCATACGTACAATAGTATAACTACTATAATACTGCCTCTATATACAAGAATATAACTACTATAATACTACTCATACATACAATAATATAACTACTATAATACTGCCTCTATGTACAAGAATATAACTGCTATAATACTGCTCCTATGTACAAGAATATAACTACTATAATACTGCCTCTATGTACAAGAATATAACTACTATAATACTGCCCCCTGTGTACAAGAATATAACTAATATAATTCTGCCCCCTATGTACAAGAATATAACTACTATAATACTGCCCCCATGTACAAGAATATAACTACTATAATACTACTCATACGTACAATAATATAACTACTATAATACTGCCCCCCTATGTACAAGAATATAACTACTATAATACTACTCATACGTACTATAATATAACTACTATAATACTGCCCCCTATGTGCAAGAATATGACTACTATAATACTACTCATACGTACAATAATATAACTTCTATAATACTGCCCCCCTATGTACAAGAATATAACTACTATAATACTACTCATACGTACAATAATATAACTACTATAATACTGCCCCCTATGTACAAGAATATAACTACTATAATACTGCCCCTAAGTACAATAATATAACTACTATAATACTGCCCCTATGTACAATAATATAACTACTATAATACTGCCCCTAAGTACAATAATATAACTACTATAATACTGCCCCCTATGTACAAGAATATAACTACTGTAATACTACTCATACGTACAATAATATAACTACTATAATACTGCTCCTATATAGAAGAATATAACTACTATAATACTGCCTCTATGTACAAGAATATAACTGCTATAATACTGCTCCCTATGTACAAGAATATAACTACTATAATACTGCCCCTATGTACAATAATATAACTACTATAATACTGCCCCCTATGTACAAGAATATAACTACTGTAATACTACTCATACGTGCAATAATATAACTACTATAATACTGCCTCTATGTACAAGAATATAACTGCTATAATACTGCTCCTATGTACAAGAATATAACTACTATAATACTGCCTCTATGTACAAGAATATAACTACTATAATGCTGCCCCCTGTGTACAAGAATATAACTAACATAATACTGCCCCCTATGTACAAGAATATAACCACTGTAATACTACTCATACGTACAATAGTATAACTACTATAACACTGCCTCTATATACAAGAATATAACTACTATAATACTACTCATACATACAATAATATAACTACTATAATACTGCCTCTATGTACAAGAATATAACTGCTATAATACTGCTCCTATGTACAAGAATATAACTACTATAATACTGCCTCTATGTACAAGAATATAACTACTATAATACTGCCCCCTGTGTACAAGAATATAACTAATATAATTCTGCCCCCTATGTACAAGAATATAACTACTATAATACTGCCCCCATGTACAAGAATATAACTACTATAATACTACTCATACGTACAATAATATAACTACTATAATACTGCCCCCCTATGTACAAGAATATAACTACTATAATACTACTCATACGTACTATAATATAACTACTATAATACTGCCCCCTATGTACAAGAATATGACTACTATAATACTACTCATACGTACAATAATATAACTACTATAATACTGCCCCCTATGTACAAGAATATAACTACTATAATACTGCCCCTAAGTACAATAATATAACTACTATAATACTGCCCCTATGTAAAATAATATAACTACTATAATACTGCCCCTAAGTACAATAATATAACTACTATAATACTGCCCCCTATGTACAAGAATATAACTACTGTAATACTACTCATACGTACAATAATATAACTACTATAATACTGCTCCTATATAGAAGAATATAACTACTATAATACTGCCTCTATGTACAAGAATATAACTGCTATAATACTGCTCCCTATGTACAAGAATATAACTACTATAATACTGCTCCTATGTACAAGAATATAACTACTATAATACTGCCTCTATGTACAAGAATATAACTACTATAATACTGCTCTCTATGTACAAGAATATAACTACTATAATACTGCCCCCTATGTACAAGAATATAACTACTATAATACTGCCCCTATGTACAAGAATATAACTACTATAATACTGCTCCTATGTACAAGAATATAACTACTATAATACTGCTCTCTATGTACAAGAATATAACTACTATAATACTGCCCCCTGTGTACAAGAATATAACTAATATAATACTGCCCCCTATGTACAAGAATATAACTACTATAATACTACTCATACGTACAATAATATAACTACTATAATACTGCCCCCTATGTACAAGAATTCAACTACTATAATTTTGATTCATATGAAGAAAAAACGAATCAGAGATTTTTAACATTTACCATACCCTTGACCACCAGGGAATTTCCAGCTATTTCTGCACCCTAGAAATCAACTCGATTTACTTTTAGCTATTATTGCACCCAAGACCACCCGGGAATTTATATCTTTCTTTTACTTTATTGTAGATTATCATGGAATTTAGAACTATTGCTGCATCCTTGACCACCAGGGATTATGAAATTAGGTGAAAACTGTCTAAAATAGTAACAGATTTAGCGTTCAGTGCGGCATATTCAACTGGTGATGATGACTTTATTTATCATGAGTCCACATGAAAGTATGGTGAAGTCATGGTTTATTATTTACTTCTCGGGACTGATTGTTCTCGGATGACTCAAATCCGGATGTTTATATTACAAATCAGATAAAAGATAGAAAAGTGCCAGCTCTGAAAGTTGTTTTTATTGAGCTCGAGTAACCAAGGGTGGCAGGAAACCGCGTCACATAGACAGCGAGATAGAAATTGGCAGTCAGGGCACTACGGCGAGGAAACAGTATCTGCTGCGGAGCTTGAATCTTGACAGATACGAGTCTCCATATCAAATGTATCAGTCATTTCCTGTATCTCCTGTTACGGTAATAGCTGCATTTAATAATTGATGGTAAGGCCTTTTTAGCATCAATTAGTTAATTCAGCCATAATTACTGCAGTCGGAAAGTATATGGGAAAAAAAAAATAGGAACAGGAACTCAAAGCAAAATGGTTCCAGACTGAGAGATACAATGGCCAAGTGCCCATCTTATAAATACAAAATACCCTTTAAGGGACAAGCAGCAAAATAAGGTAATCAGTGAGTCTCAGGACTGGACTGGCCATCTGGCAATTCTGGCTAATGCCAGATGGGCTGGTCTGGCTATAGGCCGCATTGTCCGTTATGCTTTTAACGACATCCAGTGTCAGCCTGAAGAATATTGGGCCCACCAGAGGATTTGATTCTGAGGACCCACCTTTCTCCCCTACTCAAGAGCCTAATAGTGCAAGGTTTGCACTATGAACTTTCCTGAAGGAGAAGCCATGGCCCACCGGAGGATTCTTCAGTTCTCTGGTGGGCCAGTCCAACCCTGAGGACGCCGATACTGCTAAAACTTTTGGTGGAGTGCAGAGCCACCAGCTCCATCACAGGCCATGGGCTTCCTTCCTGTCCGTGGCCTGCCAGAGGCCAACGCCATGGGGACATTGGCTGCATGATGACATCACTGCATTGCGCCGCCATTGTCCACTGTGACACTGGGTGGAAGGAAAGATGGAGACAGCAGAAGATGAGGAGTCTGGATTAGGTGAGTATAAGGATTTTTAATTTTGGGGAGCTGTGGGGGACCATAATACACTGTGTGCAGAATTATTAGGCAAGTTGTATTTTAGAGGATTATTTTTATTATTGATCAACAACTATGTTCTCAATCAACCCAAAAGACTCATAAATATCTAAGCTTAATAGTTTTGGAAGTTGGAGTGGTTTTTTTTTAGATTTGGCTATCTTAGGAGGATATCTGTTTGTGCAGGTAACTATTACTGTGCCGAATTATTAGGCAACTTAATAAAAACCAAATATAATCCCATCTCATTTGTATATTTTTACCAGGTAAACCAATATCAGTGCACAAAATGTAGAAATAAACATTTCTGACATGCAAAAACAAAAACCAAAAAAATTAGTGATGAATATAGCCACCTTTCTTTATGATGACACTCAGCAGCCTTCCATCCATAGATTCTGTCAGTTGCTTGATCTGTTTTCGATCAACATTGCGTGCAGCAGCCACCACAGCCTCCCTGACACTGCTCCGAGAGGTGTACTGTTTTCCCTCCCTGTAGATCTCACATTTTATGATGGACCACAGGTTCTCTATGGGGTTCAGATCAGGTGAACAAGGGGGCCATGTCATTATTTTTTCTTCTTTTAGACCTTTACTGGCCAGCCACGCTGTGGAGTAGTTGGATGCATGTGATGGAGCATTGTCCTGCATGAAAATCATGTTTTTCTTGAACGATACCGACTTCTTCCTGTACCACTGTTGAAGAAGTTGTCTTCCAGAAACTGGCAGTAGGTCTGGGAGTTGAGCTTCACTCCATCCTCAACCCGAAAAGGTCCCACAAGTTCATCTTTGATGATACCAGCCCATACCAGTACCCCACCTCCACCTTGCTGGCGTCTGAGTTGGAGTGGAGCTCTCTGCCCTTTACTGATCCAGCCTCTGGCCCATCCATCTGGCCCATCCAGAGTCACTCTCATTTCATCAGTCCATAAAACCTTTGAAAAATCAGTCTTAAGATATTTCTTGTCCCATTCTTGATGTTTTATCTTATGTTTCTTGTACAAAGGTGGTTGTTTTTCAGCCTTCCTTACCTTGGCCATGTCCCCGAGTATCGCACACCTTGTGCTTTTTGATACTCCAGTAATGTTGCAGCTATGAAATATGGTAAAACTGGTGGCGAATGGCATCTTGGCAGCTTCACACTTGATTTTCCTCAATTCATGGGCAGTTATTTTGCGCCTTTTTTGGCCAACACGCTTCTTGCGACCCTGTTGGCTATTTGCCATGAAACGCTTGATTGATCGGTGATCACGCTTCAAAAGTTTGGAAATTTCAAGACTGCTGCATCCCTCTGCAAGACATCTCACAATTTTGGACTTTTCAGAGCCCGTCAAATCTCTCTTCTGACCCATTTTGCCAAAGGAAAGGAAGTTGCCTAATAATTAAGCACACCTTATATAGGGTTTTGATGTCATTAGTCAACACCCCTCCTCATTACAGAGATGCACATCACCAGATTTACTTAATTGGTAGTTGGCTCTCAAGACTATGCTGCTTGGAGTAGGACAACATGTATAAAAAGTATCATGTGATCAAAATACCCATTTGCCTAATAATTCTGCACTCGGTGTATATAGGGTGCTGTTGTGGGCTCATCATACTTTATAGGGTGCTGTGGGGTGGATCATTACACTATATGGAAGTCTGTGAGTAATAGATACCCCCAGCTCGGAAAGGGTGGGGACAGCATGATCCTGTGTGCATGGTCCATGGTCCTGTGTGCATTAAAGTGCCAGGACTGAATTTCAGTCCCAGTTCATCCTACCAGTGACCAATGCACAGCGTCCTTACAATGATCGTCTTGGAAAAATGCCTCCATCGCTCTAGGGGCAGCCTTTGTCCGGTAGGAGACATATGATACCCAGAAGAAAAAGATTTAGGGTCAATTATAAAAAAAAAACCCTAACGCCTCATGCACAATCTCTTAGTTATATGGCGCCCATAAAACAGTCTCCTTTTAGATGCCATATGTGGTGTTCTTGCCTAGAGGCATTGCACCATAAACTATAATGTTCCAGACTTAATATAACAATGTTACAAAAAATCTGATTAATAGCTCAGGCTTTAATGCCATTGCTTAATTGTGTGCTCTGCCCTCTTACACCGGTGGTTAGGGACAAGGGTACTTTTTACACAGCGTTGTCAATGTTGCACTACTCAAGAATGGCACCGAACTGAAGGCACAGAAATCTTGGCAAGTCCCAAATAATGCTTCTTCCGTGTAGCCTTCTGCCTTAGTAATCAGATTTTTATGGAAAAAAAGTCCATGCTGCCAGGTTTTTGAGCCAGGCATCCAGGAAGATGGCTCAGTGCGGCACATGAATTGGTGCCCTTTTTTTCGGACCAATCTTTTCTATCACACTAACACCCCCCTGCCCACCCAAAAGTGCACTTTGACACTGGTGCTCTGACTAATAGTATGGCATCCTGGCCACTGGTGGACACAGACAGAAGAGGGCACCTGCGCAAGAACAATATATGGGTTCATTATAATGCATATTTCCACCTGCTTTGGAGCTGGAAATGGGACCCTTTACTCTTTAAGCCCCAGTTGCACCAATGATATGTCCGCTTCTGGTCCTGGCGGCAAGCACAAAAATCTTTTAGGAAAAAGCTACTTTTCTGGAGATTTCAACAGTGTCTAGAAAATTTGCCAACTTTTCTAGGGGTGGTTGGGAAAAGTTGGCAAATATGTCACATATGTTATAAAGGTGTACGTAATATAGAGGCACACCAACCAGCTATTGTGAAGCCAGGGCTTGCTCCAGGCACTTAAAGAGTCACAGTGAAGCGTCTTAGGGCTCATTCAGACATCCGATTTCTTTCGCATACGAGAACAATAGGACCAATTATTCTGAACAGGCTCTGATCAAAGCTTGATCAGAGTCTGCTACAAATGTCATCCGATTTTCTCTTACGTGGAGAAATAATAATAAAAAAAAATTCTCCACCTTCTGCATTGTGACAGTCCATGAAAATCGGATGTCATGCGAGCGCGGTCCTATTTTTTTCACGGATCCATAGACTTGCATTTCTGATGTTGATCCGACCTTCGGATCAAAATCAGACATGTCTACTATATTTTCCGAGAATCACCCGGTCCGTGAGAAATCACAGAGATGCGAATGGCCCCATAGACTATCACAGGTATGAGTCCTCTTTGTGAAAGAGAGACACGGATAGCACTCCAACGGGAAAATCGGACGTCTGACTGAGGTCAAAACGTCTTTCAACCACCCAATATACCATGCAAAACGTATGTGATGTTCCTGTTATGTTTTTTTGCTTCACTATTGCAGCGTTTGTGTGACATATACTGTGTTTTGTCATTTTTACTAAAGAACTGCAAAAAAAAAAAAACACCTGGGCACAAACCCAAAGAAGGAGCGAGATAGCCGTGTGCCTCCAAGTTTACAGCTTAACTCTTTTACTGCTGTAGGTTTTCTTCCAGCTTTCACCTTTCCACATTCATAATCATAACAGATATTTTATTTTGCAGTTTTTTGGGCAAATGCACCATTTTTTTGTGGCATTATATGATGTGCTCACTAGATTGTCACACTGATATCCAATATCTGTATTACTTACTGTTTTTGATGTGTATTTTATGCAATGTATAACTAAATTATTTATTTTTGTAATTTTTCAAAAATTTTGAACAAAACTTTTACTTTTTTTATATTCTATTTGCACCTGTTATATACCAGTATGTAAAGATATGATTATATATAGTAGTACAATATAATATGTATTTGAAGAAGAAAACTATTGAGGTTTTTAGGCAGAGAAAATCCTCTTAAAGAAAACAGCACAGCCTTTGCTTACTGTTAGTGTTTCTGCCTCCCATACAGCAGATTCTCACTTTGAGGCACAGTAGAAACAAGTTTCCCGAGGCTGAATAAGAGTCAGGAACTGCCCCTCCACCAACAGCACCGGAAGTGAAGGTTTTCCTACTTTCTTAAGAAAGTGGGAAATGGAATCTGCCCAATCCTACCGATAGTAGGGGGCTAGTCCTTTTTAGTCATCCTATTATATTTCCTAATATGAAGGACTTTTCTCTCTAGAGGAACTGCATTAATATCAAGTAAGGTGTACGGGGCTATAAAGATGGGAAAGCCTTTTAATCTAAACTATTGGTCCTGTAAGAGAATGTCACTCACTGCCAGCATCACATGACATAAAATAAATAAGTGACCATGTGAGATACTTTCATGCCCTCCATCAGCAGCCCCCTATATAGAATTATCCATGAGTATCCGCAACCCCCAAATCCTCAGTACTTAACTGTGTGTCCAATAATTGCCGCCTGCTCAGCGGCTTGTAGAATTTACAAGACCACTTCCTCTAAGCACTTATTTAATTAAGGCCAACGAAGAACGGCTGACACATGAGACCAATATTCATTACTGTCACCTCCTGAATTTTGTCAGTGCCCTACAAAAATCCCATCGTCACCATGAGAAAAATATCAGAGTGAGCAGCGTCTCCAAATTCTGCTGGATTTAAAAAAGAGGAAAATATCTCTCCATTGTTTGTCTATCTATCTCTCTATCTCTCTATCTATCTATCTATCTATCTATCTATCTATCTATCTATCTATCTATCTATCTATCTATCTATCTCTCTCTATCTATCTATCTATCTCTCTATTATCTATCTGTCTATCTATCTAATCTATCTCTCTATGTCTATCTATCTTTCTCTCTCTCTATCTATCTATCATCTATCTATCTATCTATTATCTATCTATCTATCTATCTATCTATCTATCTGTCTAATCTATCAGTAGGTAGCGTTCACACAGGCACTGGATTCTTGTATCAAAATAATGTGATGTTTATTTTCACTGGTTGCACCCGGGGGAACCGGTTGACCCATAAGAACGACACCTCCAACAGACAATGTTATAAGATGTACCCCTTGAACCGAGCTCTGGCCCCTCCTGGGACCTTATGTGCCCCTGAGAGGTGATCTTGGGCCACTTCTTTTGGGTGTCCCAGTAAGGTGACGTCAGGCTCCCTTGCTGTCTTCCTGGCCCAGACAGTTTCTACCAAAAGATCAGCCACAATCGAAAATGGGCTGGACTGATGCTCCTGCTGTTGTTGCCGTTGCTGCTGAAAACTGCTGCTGCTGTTAATGCTGCTCTTGCTGCTGTTGAAACTACTGGATCAGGAGTTTGTTGGTTTCTTGTTGGTCTTGCTGCTGATTCTGCTGCCACTGCTTCTGCTTATTAGCCAGGACCAGTTGCTTAACAAGCTCCTTTATGCTTTTAGACTGTGTTTGCAATGCTGTAGCTGCCTTTATCCAGGACATTCAATCTTTACACTGCAATAGGGCTTCATGCCCGCATTCTCCACCAATTGTAAAGATTCACGCTGTCAGGTAGGTATCAGGTAGCGATCACACAAGCACTGGATTGTTGTATAAAAAAAATGTGATGTTTATTTTCACTAGTTGCACAGTACCAAACCAAAACCATAAAGATGAATCCCTAATCTTATCCAGGCGCTAACTAAACAAAATAGACCCTGGCTACTCATACACGGCAGAGCTAGTCCCAATCGAGTCAAACAAAACAGCTATTGTCCTTAGAAACCAATGATACTTGCAGTTTGGTGCACACGATCTGTGTAGACGCTTCTTAGAGAGAGATTCTGGCCTGTCTCTCTCTTGAACTTCAACACAAATCCACTCTGGTCAGCTTCCCCCAGCTGACTGACTAAGGAGAACACCCAAGTTATATTACCCTGGTTATATACAGAGCCAGCCAGGTGCAAATAATCAGAGCCTGTAGAGCTAGGATTTAATCCTAGCCTATCTGGCTTTGCTACACTATCATTTATCTATATTTATCTATCAATCTATTGTCTATCTATCTATGTATCTATTATCTATCTATAATCTATCTATCTATGTATCTATTATCTATCAATTATCTATCTATATGTCATCTATCTATTATCTTGTTTTGCAGTTTTCTCACAATAGACTCAAAAAGCAGAAACTACAGGTGGCAGCTCTTGGGATCCAATGGTAAATCTGTGCCAGTGGCCCCTCCATAACATGTGCCATTTGGAGAACTAGTCTGTTCCTATGCAGCACAGAGACTTTGGTTCCCCCCAGGCACCAATGTCTGGGTGCCCCTGCTACCTGTACAGCACCCCCATAGCCCACCGCAACCTCTGCAGTCTCGGCTACCTCTGCAGCTCCCCCTCTGCCTCTGCAGCCCCACTGCCTCTGTAGTCGTCCCACTACCTCTGCAGCCCCTGATTCCTTTTCAGCCCCCAGCTACCTCTGCAACACCCCTGCTACCTCTGCAGCCCGGCGCTACCTCTGCAGCCCACTGATACCTCTGAAGCTCCCCCTGCTATATGCAGTCCCCCCTGCTACCTCTGCAGCCGCAACACTATCTCTGCAGCCCCCCAGCTACCTGTGCAGCCTCCCCTGCTACCTCTGCAACCACTCCGCTACCTCTGCAGTCCCCCCTGCTACCTCTGCAGCCACTCCGCTACCTCTGCAGCCACTCTGCTACCTATGCAGTCCCCCCTGCTACCTCTGCAGCCCTCCCACTACCTCTGCAGTCCCCCCTGCTATCCCCGCAGCCACTCTGCTACCTCTGCAGTCCCCCCTACTACCTCTGCAGCCCTTCCACTACCTCTGCAGTCTCCCCTGCTACCTCTGCAGCCACTTTGCTACCTCTGCAGTCCCCCCTGCTACCTCTGCAGCCACTCTGCTACCTCTGCAGTCCCCCCTGCTACCTCTGCAGCCCTCCCACTACCTCTGCAGTCCCCCCTGCTACCTCCGCAGACACTTCGCTACCTCTGCAGTCCCCTCTGCTACCTCTGCAGCCCTCCCACTCCCTCTGCAGCCACTCCACTACCTCTGCACTCCCCCCTGCTACCTCTGCAGCCAGTCCGCTACCTCTGCAGTCACTCCGCTACCTCTGCAGTCCCCCCTTCTACATCTGCAGCCCTCCCACTACCTCTGCAGTCCCACCTGCTGCCTCTGCAGCCACTCTGCTACCTCTGCAGTCCCCCCTGCTACCTCTGCAGCCCTCCCACTACCTCTGCAGTCCCCCCTGCTACCTCCGCAGCCACTCTGCTACCTCTGCAGTCCCCCCTACTAGCTCTGCAGCCCTCCCACTACCTCTGCAGTCCCCCCTGCTACCTCTGCAGCCACTCCGCTACCTCTGCCGCCACTCCCCTACCTCTGCAGTCCCCCTTGCTACCTCTGCAGCCCTCCCACTACCTCTGCAGTCCCCCCTGCTACCTCAGCAGACACTCCGCTACCTCTGCAGTCCCCCTGCTACCTCTGCAGCCCTCCCACTACCTCTGCAGCCACTCCACTACCTCTGCAGTCCCCCCTGCTACCTCTGCAGCCACTCTGCTACCTCTGCAGCCACTCCGCTACCTCTACAGTCACTCCGCTACCTCTGCAGTCCCCCCTGCTACATCTGCAGCCCTCCCACTACGTCTGCAGTCCCCCCTGCTACATCTGCAGCCACTCTGCTACCTCTGCAGTCCCCCCTACTAGCTCTGCAGCCCTCCCACTACCTCTGCAGTCCCCCCTGCTACCTCTGCAGCCACTGTTAGAACCTTGCTCTTAGGTTTTTTCCTTTGCTGGTCACATGACCTTGTTGGCCTATTTAATCCTGCTCCACCCTTCTGGCTTTGCTGGACTTCATTGTATAACTACTTTCTAGCTAGCCTGTGCTCTGTATCTAACTCTGTTAGTTTGCTTGGTCTGCGGACCTCTATGTTCTATATATTTTGTTTGTTCGTCTGTCTGCTACTATTTCTGTTAGGAGGTGTCCCATTTTCCTCCCAGTCCTTAGTACTTGTAGGGATTCCTTCCCCACATCTATAGGTCTCCGTACAGACTAGCTTAGGACTTTAGCAGGTCTGATCGCAGGATCAGGTCCCCTGTTACATCGTAGGGATAAAGCTGAGTTCTATCGTAGGGACAGATCTCCTCTCTTTCCTTAGCTCTGGTAGCAGAACATAACAGTAAGTCCAGCCTGCAAATTCTCTAAGGAAAGATTTTTCTGTTCCATCATGGTGTCGGTTCTGGATTTGGCTCATCGCCTGCAGGGACTCTCTCTGGAGGTGGCCGAGCTCCGTCAGCACGTGAGTAACTGTCCTGGAGCACATTTCTTGGAGCCTAAGGTATGTTTGCCGGATTTATTTTTTGGTGAACACCGAGAATTTTTTTCATTTAAAAATGCTTGCTTATTGTATTTTCGTTTGAGACCCAAGTCCTCTGGGGATGAATCCCAGCGCATAGGGTTCATAATGTCACTTTTGCGCAAAGAGCCTCAGGAGTGGGCCTTTTCTTTGCAACCTAGTGATACATGCTTCAGATCAGTGGATAGTTTTCTTTCTGCTTTGGGGCTATTATATGATGATCCTGACCGTGTCTCATCAGCTGAGACTGAGTTGAGACGTTTGAGACAGGGATCAGGTAATGTGGAAAAATATTGTACTCATTTCCGTCGTTGGTCTACTCAAACAGGGTGGAACGATTCTGCTCTGAAAAGTCTATTTCTTGCTGGGCTCAATGAAAGGGTTAAAGACCTGCTAATTGCTTATGCTACACCTGAAGATTTGCAACAGGCTATGCAATTAGCTATACGGGTGGATAGGAGACTGCGTGCAAGGGTTAATGAGAGCAAATCCTCTGCTATGTCAGTTTCTGGTTATGAGAATGTGTGTACTAACAGTGGTGAACCGATGGAGATTGGATCGGTGGCACCTCGCTCTCAAGAAAAAGACCGTAGATTTTCTGAAGGCTTGTGTTTCTATTGCGGAAAATCTGGTCATTTGATTAAAGGCTGTGAGCTTCGTATGAAGAAAGAAAAAAAAAATGGTCAGTCATGCCCGTATTGCCTGTTTAAATTCCAAGGGTATATTTTTAGCTGCTTCCACGATTGCTCAGGAAAAATTAATGGAATTTCGGGTGTTTGTCGATTGTGGGTCTACTCTGAATGTTATTGATGGGGGATTCTTGGAAAGACTCAATTTAAAACCCGAACCTTTATCATCCCCCATTGCTGTGGTTTCTGTGGATGGTTCCCCTTTGAAGAATATTACTCTCAAGGTCTGTGAATTTCCTCTCACTATTAATGGTGTTCACCATGAGAAATTGGATTTGGTAGTTTTGAATAACTTGCCTTCTCCAGTAATATTGGGATTGCCCTGGTTAAAATTTCACAATCCTGTACTGGATTGGTCTACCAGTGAAATTAAATCCTGGAGCCATAAATGTTATGACAAGTGTTGTAACGGACGTATTGCAGCTGTGGATAGGGGGGAATTGCCTGTTCCTATTCAGGATTTTTGGAGAGTTTTTTCTGAGAAGGAATTGCAGGTTTTGCCTCCCCATAGAGACTATGATTGTTCTATTGAATTTGTCCCTGGAGCGACTCTTCCTAAAAGTCGTTTATTTAATCTTACTATTCCTGAGAGGAAGGCTTTGGAGGAATACATACAGACAAGTTTGGCCGCCGGTCACATTAGGCCCTCTAAGTCTCCTGTGGTGGTTGGATTTTTTTTTTGTAAAAAAAAAAGACGGCGGTTTACGTCCTTGTCTGGATTTTCGTGAGATTATCAAAATTACTGTACGCAATCCTTACCCACTGCCATTGATTCCTGATTTGTTTAACCAGTTAATGGGGGCCAAGTGGTTCTCTAAAATTGACCTTAAGGGGGCATACAATCTGTTGCGCATGAAGGAGGGTGACGAATGGAAGACTGCTTTTAACACTCCTGTGGGTCATTTTGAGAATCTGGTTATGCCTTTTGGTCTTACCAATGCTCCTGCATTTTTTCAGAATCTTATTAATGACATCCTTAGACCTTTGATCGGCAAAAATGTGGTTGTGTATTTGGATGACATTTTGATTTATTCGCCGGATCTGGAGTCTCATTGGCGGAGCGTACGTGAGGTATTACAGTTGTTAATGGACAATTCGCTTTTTGCTAAGCTGGAGAAATGTGAGTTCGCTGTACAGAGAATTAGTTTTTTGGGTTACATTATCTCCAGCGAAGGTTTTGAGATGGACCCGGTTAAAGTTCAAGCTGTACAGGAATGGCCTAGGCCTATTGGTTTGAAATCGATACAGAGGTTTTTAGGTTTCGCCAATTATTACAGAAAATTCATAAAAAATTTTTCTAGTATTGTCAAACCTCTGACCGATCTCACCAAGAAAGGTGCTGATGTGGTTCAGTGGTCTTCTGAGGCCATTGAAGCTTTTGTGTATCTCAAGGAGAGGTTCACCTCTGCTCCCATCCTTATGCAGCCTGATGTGACTAAGCCGTTTTTGGTTGAGGTTGATGCTTCCTCTGTGGGGGTTGGCGCAGTATTGTCTCAGGATAACGGGGATGGATTACATCCCTGTGCCTTTTTTTCAAAAAAATTTTCGGAGACTGAACTGAATTACGATATTGGTAATCAGGAATTATTGGCTATTAAACTCGCATTTGAACACTGGCGCCACTTCTTGGAAGGTGCGGAATTTCCCGTTCAGGTTCTTACGGATCATAAAAATCTGATTTATCTTGATGCTGCCAAGCGCCTGAATGCCCGTCAGGCTAGGTGGGCACTGTTTTTCTCGCGGTTTAATTTCTCCGTTACTTACATCCCTGGTACTAAGAATGTTAAGGCGGATGCCTTGTCTCGCAGTTTTTCTCCCATAGTCGGTGCTTAGAAAGAGGAGAACATTTTACAAGAAGGTGTTGTGATAGCTGCTTTGGACTCCGTTTTGGAAGATGAGATTCTTAAAGCACAGGAGAATGCCCCATCTAACACTCCTCATGGGAGGTTGTTTGTGCCTGGGACCTTTAGGAGAGATTTGTTTGTTGAGTGTCACGAATCTCGGTTGGCAGGTCATCCCGGAATCTCTGAGACCAAGAGACTGGTGGGTCGCAGTTTTTGGTGGCCTGGATGGCAGAAGGAAGTCATTAAGTGGGTGCGTCAATGTACTATATGTGCTAGATCTAAGTCCTCACATACTCCTGCTGCGGGGTTGCTTTGTCCTTTGGAGGTTCCCAGTGCTCCTTGGACACATTTGGCTATGGACTTTATAACTGACCTTCCCCCCTCTGAGGGTTTTACTGTCATCTGGGTGGTCGTGGACCGTTTTAGCAAGATGTGTCACTTGGTTCCCTTCGTCAAACTGCCCTGCGCTAAAACTCTCGCTAAGGCCTTTGTCAAGGAAATTGTCAGACTTCATGGCGTTCCTACTGACATTGTTTCTGATAGGGGTCCTCAGTTCGTGGCTCGTTTTTGGCGTGCCTTTTGTGACAGGTTGGGAGTTCATTTGTCGTTCTCGTGCGGATATCATCCTGAATCTAATGGCCAGACAGAAAGGAAAAACCAGGATGTTGAGCAGTTCTTGCGTTGTTTTGTGGCAGACAATCAAGAGGGGTGGTCTGAGTTTCTGCCACTTGCTGAATTTGCTCTGAACAATCATACATCTTCTTCTGCTGGTTGTTCGCCTTTTTTTTGTTGTTCTGGGAGACATCCGTCGTTTGGGTCGTTCTCCAAGTTGGGATCTGCCGTGCCTGAGGAGGAGAATTTTTCCGGTGATTTGGAGAGAGTTTGGACGGATGTGCGTGGTAATCTTCAGGAGGCCAACAGAAAATCTAAAGACTACTTTGATAGGAAACGACAGGAGGTTTTGTTCGCTGTTGGTGACATGGTTTGGTTGTCCTCTAGGAATCTGCGGTTGAGGATTCCTTCTAAGAAATTGGGTCCCAAGTTTGTAGGGCCCTTTAAGGTGCTTCAGGTTGTCAACCAATCTGCTGTTAGGTTGGAGGTTCCTACCTCCTGGAGAATTAATCCGGTGTTTCATGTCTCTCTGTTAAAAAAAGCTGTTGTGTCGGATGGTGACGCCTCTGCCTCTGTTCCTCCAGTGGTGGAGGACGGGGAATATGAAATTTCTCGCATCCTTAACTCTAGACGGTATAGAGGTAGTTTGCAGTATCTGGTGGCCTGGAAAGGTTTCGGACCCGAGGATAACTCTTGGGTGAGGTCAGATGATGTTTCCGCGTCCAGACTTATCAGAGCGTTTCACAGGAGATTTCCTGATAAGCCTGGTCCTAGGGGATCCGGAGGATCCTCTTAGAAGGGGGGGTACTGTTAGAACCTTGCTCTTAGGTTTTTTCCTTTGCTGGTCACATGACCTTGTTGGCCTATTTAATCCTGCTCCGCCCTTCTGGCTTTGCTGGACTTCATTGTATAACTACTTTCTAGCTAGCCTGTGCTCTGTATCTAACTCTGTTAGTTTGCTTGGTCTACGGACCTCAGTGTTCTATATATTTTGTTTGTTTGTCTGTCTGCTACTATTTCTGTTAGGAGGTGTCCCATTTTCCTCCCAGTCCTTAGTACTTGTAGGGATTCCTTCCCCACATCTATAGGTCTCCGTACAGACTAGCTTAGGACTTTAGCAGGTCTGATCGCAGGATCAGGTCCCCTGTTACATCGTAGGGATAATGCTGAGTTCTATCGTAGGGACAGATCTCCTCTCTTTCCTTAGCTCTGGTAGCAGAACATAACAGCCACTCCGCTACCTCTGCCGCCACTCCGCTACCTCTGCGGTCCCCTTTGCTACCTCTGCAGCCCTCCTACTACCTCTGCAGTCCCCCCTGCTACCTCAGCAGACACTCTGCTACCTCTGCAGTCCCCCCTGCTACCTCTGCAGCCACTCTGCTACCTCTGCAGCCACTCCGCTACCTCTACAGTCACTCCGCTACCTCAGCAGTCCCCCCTGCTACATCTGCAGCCCTCCCTTTACGTCTGCAGTCCCCCCTGCTACCTCTGCAGCCACTCTGCTACCTCTGCAGCCCTCCCTACTACCTCTGCAGCCCTCCAACTACCTCTGCAGTCTCCGCTGCTACCTCTGCAGCCACCCCACTACCTCTGCAGTCTCCCCTGCTACCTCTGCAGCCACTCCACTACCTCTGCACTCCCCCTGCTACCTCTGCAGCCAGTCCGCTACCTCTGCAGTCACTCTGCTACCTCTGCAGTCCCCCCTGCTACATCTGCAGCCCTCCCACTACCTCTGCAGTCCCCCCTGCTACCTCTGCAGCCACTCTGCTACCTCTGCTGTCCCCCCTGCTACCTCTGCAGCCCTCCCACTACCTCTGCAGTCCCCCCTGCTACCTCCGCAGCCCTCCCACTACCTCTGGAGTCCCCCCTGCTACCTCCGCAGCCACTCTGCTACCTCTGCAGTCCCCCCTACTATCTCTGCAGCCCTCCCACTACCTCTGCAGTCCCCCCTGCTACCTCTGCAGCCACTCCGCTACCTCTGCAGTCCCCCCAGATACCTCTGCAGCCCTCTCACTACCTCTGCAGCCACTCCACTACCTATGCAGTCCCCCCTGCTACCTCTGCAGCCAGTCTGCTACCTCTACAGTCACTCCGCTACCTCTGCTGTCCCCCCTGCTACATCTGCAGCCCTCCCACTACCTCTGCAGTCCCCCCTGCTACCTCTGCAGCCACTCCGCTACCTCTGCAGTCCCCCCTGCTACCTCTGCAGCCACTCCGCTACCTCTGCAGCCACTCCGCTACCTCTGCACTCCCCCCTGCTACCTCTGCAGCCCTCCCACTACCTCTGCAGTCCCCCTTGCTACCTCCGCAGACACTCCGCTACCTCTGCAGTCCCCCATGCTACCTCCGCAGACACACCGCTACCTCTGCAGTCCTCCCTGCTACCTCTGCAGCCCTCCCACTACCTCTGCAGTCCCCTCTGCTACCTCTGCAGCCCTCCCACTACCTCTGCAGTCCCCCCTGCTACCTCTGCAACGCCTACAGCTATACCCCTGGGTAATTGTGCCGGCAGATAACTCCGTTTGTGACTGTTGATTCCAGCTCAGTGGGTAAAACAAGTCTATGTATAACCCGGCTTAGCGAGCAGAAAATGAAAGGGGTAGCAAAATGTAGAAAGTCTTTCATTAACCACAACAAAACTACCGGCACAAAATAACAGCCGGGGGCAAGAAATGGAAGATGTGGGAAATGAGAGGGCAGATTCATTAAAAAAATAAATGCAGTTTTGTGCCCATCCCTGAGCTGGATGGGAGAATTGCCACATGGTCCACGTTTCAGCACATCCTCTAACCTGGTTGTAAACCCAGAGGTTACATCCCTCAGCTGATTATACTGAGGCCTTCCGGACATTTTTGGGTGTTTCTCGTGTTTTACCTTCTGAAGAATGTGAGAGACTTTGAGCGAAGCCGTTTCCATGAGATGATTCACGGCCTCTGCTGTGAGCTGCAGGTAGTAACCTATTCCAGAGATTACAGGTTTGGCTCCATCAGCGATGCTACAGATGGGCAGGAATGATTGCACGGGCACCTCGTGTCACCACTGCTCTGCGTGTCATCATAGGCAGCCAGTGGCTCAGTGGTTAGCATTGTTGTCATCAGGCAGCACAGTGGATTAGTGGTTAGAATCGTTGTCTTGCAGCAGCACAGTGGCTCAGTGATTAGCAAAATTGCTTTGCAGCAGCACAGTGGCTCAGTGGTTAGCAAAATTGCTTTGCAGCAGCACAGTGGCTCAGTGATTAGCAAAATTGCTTTGCAGCAGCACAGTGGCTCAGTGGTTAGCAAAATTGCTTTGCAGCAGCACAGTGGCTCAGTGATTAGCAACATTGCTCTGTAGCAGCACAGTGGCTCAGTGGTTAGTGCTCTTGTCTTGCAGCAACACAGCAGCTCAGTGTTTAGCATTGCTGCTTTGCAGCCCCATTGTGGCTCAGTGGTTAGCATCGTTGCAATGGAATTTTTCCCTGTGTGTGTACATGCCATGGGATATATTGGTGCCATCCAGTATAAGCAAAATAATCTAAGTTTCCTACTTTTCACCTATTTTATTTTTTCCTATTTAAATCTGCTATGAGAGTTCTGCTGGGGTCTTGAAAGCAGTACCCTTCTAATAAATCAGAATTTCTTAGTAGACTGCCTCTTTAAGAAATCATAGCACTGGAAACATCTGCAATGTAAAAGCCACCTACAGCCCAGATGGAGACATTTTTGCACCCGAGTGGAATGGCCCTTTAAATATCTGAGCTGAGATACGGCTAATAAATTATCCCTAGGAATATACAGTGTCTTCAGAGCTGTCACTTTCTTAAAGTCTCCTAGCCTGCGGCCTGGGTGGAACAATGCTGTGCCTATGACATTTCTGACGGGTAAGTGAAGTGGCTTGATTGTTCCTTTGCTCTTGATGCTTTCTGCAGACTGCTGGGATCGGAGTCTGGGCCTCTGATGTGTAGGTGTGTTGTTATTACTTTCACCAGTGTCAGCACTGGGATTAGACACATCAATGGTCGACTCTTTGCTAAAAAGCTGTAAATGTATCTGAGGAATGTGTGTAAATACTGGAGGATCTGTAACATTCATTCCCAGGAATTGTTACTTGTGGCAATGACATGATATTTCAATTACATATTGCACTGGGACCCAGAGATCGATACCGTCCGGAACGCCGACCGTAATCAGCTTATATCTGTATTCAGCCGAATCGTCTCTTCTCCTCACTAGTGTATCCTGGTAGTAGGCTAAAGTGTGTGTCAGGAAGAAAATTAGATTGTCAGCTCCAGGGGGAAAGGACGAGCATTACGTGATGTGAAGAACATAATTATAATGTTATTAGTGTTGCTACTACTACTCATCACTGTCCCCATTGGTGCTCACAATCTAAATCAGTATGTGACGCGCCCCTGGGCCTGTGTCGCGCTGCGTTGCGCACGCGGGAGCTTACCCGGAGCCGGATCTCTTGAGGGTTGTAGTCTCGTGGCGGTGACCCGGTCCGTGCCCAGGGAGTCAAACTGAGCGGATATGTAACAGCGGTAGATGCAGGACGACTACGCCACCCGTTGAATGCAGCTATGGAGCTGCCGCTGCAGGACAGTCCGCTGAGGCCGGTGGATGGATGGTGCAGCGTAGATGGTATAACCCCCAACGGGAGGGGTATGGCCTCAGGGCAGCAGATGTGGATGATGGGGGTAGCAGGAACCACTCAGAGACGGTGCGGTGTAATTCAGGGTCTTTACTGGTAACAACGATAGACCCTCCCGGAGTACTTGCTAGTGAACGGGGCCTGGTCAGTCCTTGAGCAGATGGGATCTCCCCTGGCCAGGCGGAGTTGTAGGCCTCCCAAACTGACTGTACTCTTCTGGCTACCTTGCTAGAAGCGGATATAAGTAGCCCGCGTCCCTGAGTGTACCGTGTGGTGCTCACCCGTATGGCCGGTGACTCGGGGCCTTCTAATGGCTTCCGCTCCACGATGGCGGTGCTGGTCCCACGCGTGTGACCGTGCCTTCGGGTTTCTGGGCCTGAGGACCTGAAATCCCCTGCTGGTCGGCTTCTGCTGCTGGGTAAGAGTTAGTCCCCACAGCCTCGGACGCCGGGTCCGGTAAGAAAGCTTCTCAGTCAGGGCGAGCTCTGCAGCTGCCAGCCCCTGACTCGTAGTAGTATTGCTTCTGCTGTTTCTTGTCTCTACTCTCCTTGACTGACTAACCCTGCCTCAGCCCAGGGTTTATACAGGGGAAGTTCTTCCCCTCCCAAGACTGGGCAGGAGGTGTGGCATGCACAGGATCCCTGACCAAAGGACCTCCCACCTGCTCTCAGACATAACATTACATTACTGTGGAAAACCAGACCCCTGGGGTGCCACATTCCCCCCTAGTGAAATTTAGTACTCCGGGACTAAACATATTTTTGAAAAAACATAACAAGATATAACAACAATAATAGTACAATAAGAAGAAACACATAAAGGTGGTCACGGCATGTCCGTAACCGGGTGTAGTCTTTGAAGAAAGCAAGGTGTCCATTTCACCAAAACAGGGAGACGTAACCAGGTAGGGGTCTGTCCTACCCCGAGTCCTTAACAGTCTCTAGTCCATCCTGGGTTACGCTCCAACTATGTACAAGGATTCCCGGTAAATCCACCAAGGATTCCTAAAAATAACTGGAAACACAAAATTATACACAAGCACCAATACACAGATAAACATAAATAAAACAATTTATACACTTCAAATCCTCCAGCGTGCGGGTAACTGGCCTCTAGTGGCCCTAGTGGACCTACGGAGCTGACTGTCTGGCCCTGAACTACAGGGTGTAGGAGCTGTCAAGGGTAAACTGGGCAGCTGTCTACCGGCTCTTTGTCTCACTAGGGGTACGGCAGGCTCACTATAAGCAGAGGGTTGATCCTCCTGTTCTGCTTGTGTGGAGTCTTCTGCCTCCTGGACCGGCTGTTCTTCCAGCTCTACCTGTTGCTCCATAGGTGCTTGGGATGCTGGTTGGAGGAAGGTGAGTACGGGTACCACAACTGCACCATTGACTTGAGTCCAAGACCGAGGGAAGTCCCCGAGCACAGTACTAACCATATCTTCCCTTTCCTCTACGGGTCGATGGTCTTCTTGTTCCTCTTCAGGGTTCCTCAGTTGTTCGGGACACTTCTTCAGGTGGTCCCGGGATACAATGGCTGTGGTTTCCCCTCCGTCTTTACTGATGGTACAAACCTTCGGGTTCTCGTGGCTTGAGGGCAGTACGGTGTACGGGTCCTTCTCCCACTGGTCATCCAACTTGTGGAGCCGTCTCTTCCTCTTCAAGACCTGCTCTCCGGGTACCAGGGGAACAGCGGGAGCATACTGGTTGTAAGTTTTCTCTTGTCTTTCCCTAGCCTGACAGAGACTTCGCTCCACGCTCTCCTGTACTCTCCGGTACTGCTGCTGCCTCTCTGTGTCCCAGTCTGTTTCTGGTGAAGTGTCCTCGGGTGTCAGGACTCCCATTTCCAGGTCAACAGGTAACTTACCAGGTCTTGCCCTCATTAGGTAAGCCGGGGTACAGTTGGTGGAACCTACCGGGATGTGGTTGTATAGGTCCACCAGATCGGGCAACTTCTCAGGCCACAGACTGCGTTCTTCCAGGGGCAACGTTTTTAGAAGATCCATTACCACCTGGTTCATTTTCTCACAAAGTCCATTAGTTTGCGGATGGTAGGGTGTCGTCCTTATCTTCCGGCAGCCATACAGATTGCAGAATTCCTGGAAGACCTCCACTTCAAAGGCAGGTCCCTGGTCCGTCAGCACTTGGTCCGGGTACCCGTGTGGACGGCAAAAGTGCTGCTGGAAGGCTCTAGCTGCTGTTTGAGCCGTTAAGTCCTTGACGGGGACGACAACCAGAAACCGGGAGTAATGATCCACGATGGTTAACGCGTAGACGTAGCCACTTCTGCTTGGGGTCAGTTTTACATGATCCAAGGCTACCAGTTCCAACGGTTGCCGGGTGACGATGGACTGCAGGGGAGTCTTCTGTCTGGCACGGTCCTTCCTTCTCAGGTTGCACGGGCCACAGTCTCTGCACCACTTCTCGATGGTTCCCCTCATGCCTACCCAGTGGAACCGCTCGCGCAGCAGGAACTCCAGCTTCTTCCACCCGAAGTGTCCAGCTCCGTCGTGGTATGCCTCCATCACCATGGCTGCGTCTCTTCGTGGCACCACTACTTGCCAGAGTAATTCATGCGTCCGGGAGTTAACCATTCTGCGGCACAACTTCCCTTTGTAAAGGAACAGTCGACTCTTCTCTGCCCATAGTTGTTTGGCTTCCTCCGGAGCGTCTGGTTCAAGGCGAGCCTCCGGCCGAGTCAGCATCTCCTTCACCAGTCGGACGGCAGGGTCGCTGTCTTGCGTTTCCGCCCAGTTGTAGTGGGGTAAGGGGTTCAACGTAGCAGCCTGCTTACTCCTTACCCGGTGGGAATACTGGATAGTCCCATGCCGGTGGAACGCAGGGAGTTCAACTTCTTCCAGTCCCTCCGGATCTTCTCCTCCGTCCGGCAGGTTGGGCATCCTGGACAGGGCGTCCGCGTTGGTATTGGAGCGTCCTGCCCGGTATTTGATTGTGAACTCGTAGTTGGACAGACGGGCCATCCACCTCTGCTCCAGGGCACCGAGTCTTGCCGTGTCCAGGTGTGTCAACGGGTTGTTATCCGTGTACACGGTGAACCGAGAAGAAGCGAGGTAATGCTTAAAGCGCTCAGTGACTGCCCATACTACGGCCAGGAACTCTAACTTAAATGAGCTGTAATTCTCGGGGTTCCTTTCGGTGGGTCGCAGTTTTCGGCTGGCGTAGGCGATTACTCGTTCCTTCCCCTGCTGGATCTGGGACAGTACGGCTCCTAGCCCGATGTTACTGGCGTCGGTGTAGAGGATAAAGGGCTGGCTATAATCCGGGTACGCCAGGATTTCGTCCCCCGTGAGGGCCATCTTCAGCTGGCGGAAGGACTCTTCTTCCAGCTCCTCCCATTTGAAGGGCGGCTTCTGGTTCTTGGCCTTCCGGGACTGGCCTATCAGGAGGTCCTGCATAGGTGCTGCCTTTTTGGTGAAACCGGGAATAAACCTTCGGTAGTAGCCTACCAACCCGAGGAACTGCCGCACTTCTTTTACGCTGGAGGGGCTTGGCCATTCCTTAATTGCGGTGATCTTATCAGGGTCGGGAGCCACTCCGTCAGCGCTCACCACGTGTCCCAGGTACTGCACCTTTGGTTTCAGGAGGTGACACTTGGAGGGTTTCACCTTTAGGCCGTAACTTGCCAGAGCTTCGAACACTTCCGCCAGGTGTTTCAGGTGGTCCTCATACGTCTTGGAATATACGATGACATCGTCCAGGTACAACAGGACCGTCTCGAAGTTTCTGTGGCCCAGACAACACTCCATTAGTCGTTGGAAGGTTCCCGGTGCGTTGCAGAGTCCGAACGGCATGCAGGTGAACTCGCTAAGTCCCATCGGGGTGGTGAATGCGGTCTTCTCCCGGTCCGCCTCTGCTACAGGAACCTGCCAGTACCCGCTAGTGAGATCCAAGGTAGAGAAGAAGTTAGCAGATCTTAAAGCAGCCAATGACTCCTCTATCCTTGGTAAGGGGTACGCATCCTTGTGTGTGATACGATTGATTTTCCGGTAATCTACACACATCCTCATGGTGTTGTCTTTCTTTCGGACTAAGACTAGTGGAGCTGCCCAGGGGCTAC
Source organism: Phyllobates terribilis (assembly GCF_046119375.1). Taxonomy (NCBI): domain Eukaryota; kingdom Metazoa; phylum Chordata; class Amphibia; order Anura; family Dendrobatidae; genus Phyllobates; species Phyllobates terribilis. The sequence continues at coordinate 754,822,421 of NW_027362764.1, forward strand.
AGCTATCCCTGATCACCCCAGCCTCCTTCATGTCTCTAAGCATCCACTTGGCGTGTTGGTAGTGGGCAGGGGGTACGGGTCGATACCTCTCTTTTATAGGAGGATGGTCTCCCGTGGGGATGTGGTGTTCTACCCCCTTGACTCGCCCGAAGTCTAACGGGTGTTTACTGAACACTCTCTCGTACTCCTGAACCACCCGATAGACTCCTTGTTTCTGGTGTGCGGGAGTGGAGTCAGTACCCAGATGTAGTTGCTGACACCAGTCCTCCATGTTTTTCTTAGAGCCGTTACCTTCCTCCGGGTGAGATGGAGGCAAGGGTTCCACAGATTGTATAGAATTTTGGTTAATGGTATATAATTTGGCTAGCGTGGCATACCGGGGCAGGTACACTTCCCTCTCCCCGATATTTATTATGCGAACGGGCACCCTCCCATGGCGTACATCAACCACCCCCCGTGCTGTCAAAATGGTGGGCCTACTGTCCGAGTAAACTGGTTCTACCATTGCCTGGTAATCTCTACCTCTCAGACCAATAGCTGCCCGGCACCAAATCATCATTTCACTTTTTGGGGGCATGGCAATAGGAAAAGGGTCACACATTCTTACGCTACCAATCTCACCGCCGGAGAGTTCCACCTGTTGCCGTCGCATCAGTGCCCGGATCTCTTTCTGGAGCACCCGCTGCTCGCCGGAGCTGGCGTTCTTGGCAACCTGCTGTAAAAGGAAAATCACCTCTGCAAGACAATTTTCAATTACATTAGTTCCTAGAGTTATTTTTCGGTGACTCTCATGTTTGTCAATATCTACAATGATCAGTCCCTGTGCTGCCAGTTCGACTCTACCGATTTTGATGGTCACCTCTTTAAATCCGATCTGTGGCACGGGCTGGCCATTGCTGGCGATGATACTCAAGTCGTCGTCAGGGTAGCGGGTAATATCCGAGTCATTCCAGTACTGCTTAAAGAGCACGTACGGGATGGTGGTGACCTGTGACCCGGTGTCCAGTAGGGCACTCATGGGAATGCCATCCAGTACCACAGGCAAGACTGGACGTCCTCCCACATATCTGTCGCGCCAGTTCGATGGGCCTGGTGATCTTTTTCCTGGGGGTTGGCCCTCTACCCCAGGTTGTGCCCGTTTAAAGAACAGTACCTTGCCATATGTCCAGGTTGATTGCAGCGGCGGCAGATGGGTCGTCCGTCCTCGCTGTATCGGTCACTGGGTCTTCCTCTGGCCGGTGGGGTCCTCCTTGGTCGACGCCACGGGATGTCCTCCGGTCCGGATGCCAGCTGGATCTTCCCTGGGGTGGAAGCCTGTAAAGACTGCACAGTTCGGGTTAGCGCAGCAACGCTCTTAGCTAGCTCTTGGACCTGATGGTGTAGGTCTGGAGCCGGGTCATTGTCCAAAGCCTGCGCATCAGCTCCCACAGGCCCTGCCGACAAGGGCGCCGCCTCCTGGTGGTAAGTGATAGCAGGGCGCTTGTGGGTCACAACGCCACCCGGTGCCGGTTCTCGGAGCACCCGGATGGCTCTGTCCTTGAACTGTGCAAAGCCCAGATGGGGATCCTGTAAGGCCATTGCCCGCAACTGGGTTCGGTGGGTATTACAATACAGTCCCTCTATAAACTGTTCGGTCAACAGCCTGTCCTCGTTTCCCACTCCATCAGGGTCGGTCTGCTTAATGGCCCTCAGGGCCTCTTGTAGGTTTAGTGCATAGTCCCTTATACTCTCATGCGCTCGCTGCTTGCACCCGTAGAATCTAAGCTTAATCTCGGCTGAGGTGCGGGTATCAAAGGTGTCCTTCAGCCGGGTTAGTATCCCTGCGACAGTCTTCCTCCCAGGTGGCCAGGATTTTACTTCCCTTTTGGCTGCCCCGGTTAGTTGGGCCACCAGGATGCTCACTTTTTGCTCTTCTGTGAGGGGGTACACCTGGAAGAGGCTATCCAGCTTTTCTCTAAAGTCATGCAGGGTATGTGACTCCCCTGAGTACTGGGGTAGCCAAGCTGCTCCCGGGATATAGGGCATGGTGAAGGGCATAACTGCAGCAGCGGTAGCGCTGGCGGGGGTTGAGGCAGTGAAGCTCTCCTCCGTATCCGACATCTTCCTCCCCCCTAGTGGACCGTGGCCTACCTTGCGATGATCCTGTTCCGTAGGCCGCTGCTCCGCAGTGGATCGTCAGGGTTGAGGACCTTCCGTCGCGCTCCTGTGACGTCGGCGTCTGCTGGGCTCCTTCCAGGACCTTACGCAACGTCCGGACGTGGGGCGGGGCTTCAGTTCTCGCGCGCTTTCGGAGTCCACGCCCCTCTTCTTCCCGCGCGGCGTCCTCAAGATGGCGTCCAATGGCGGGAAAACTCCACGGATGGCGGGAAGAAGGCAGAAGCTGGCGCCGGATGGCGGGAAACTTCACCGATGGCGGGAAGAAGGCTGAAGATGGCGCCGGATGGCGGGAATCTTCACCACAGGTAAGTTTGAAAAGTCTCTTTTTCAGGCACGCAGTACCCGGTGGTTGCGGGCACGAAATCCTGCCGACTACGCCAAAGTTGACGCGCCCCTGGGCCTGTGTCGCGCTGCGTTGCGCACGCGGGAGCTTACCCGGAGCCGGATCTCTTGAGGGTTGTAGTCTCGTGGCGGTGACCCGGTCCGTGCCCAGGGAGTCAAACTGAGCGGCGATGTAACAGCGGTAGATGCAGGACGACTACGCCACCCGTTGAATGCAGCTATGGAGCTGCCGCTGCAGGACAGTCCGCTGAGGCCGGTGGATGGATGGTGCAGCGTAGATGGTATAACCCCCAACGGGAGGGGTATGGCCTCAGGGCAGCAGATGTGGATGATGGGGGTAGCAGGAACCACTCAGAGACGGTGCGGTGTAATTCAGGGTCTTTACTGGTAACAACGATAGACCCTCCCGGAGTACTTGCTAGTGAACGGGGCCTGGTCAGTCCTTGAGCAGATGGGATCTCCCCTGGCCAGGCGGAGTTGTAGGCCTCCCAAACTGACTGTACTCTTCTGGCTACCTTGCTAGAAGCGGATATAAGTAGCCCACGTCCCTGAGTGTACCGTGTGGTGCTCACCCGTATGGCCGGTGACTCGGGGCCTTCTAATGGCTTCCGCTCCACGATGGCGGTGCTGGTCCCACGCGTGTGACCGTGCCTTCGGGTTTCTGGGCCTGAGGACCTGAAATCCCCTGCTGGTCGGCTTCTGCTGCTGGGTAAGAGTTAGTCCCCACAGCCTCGGACGCCGGGTCCGGTAAGAAAGCTTCTCAGTCAGGGCGAGCTCTGCAGCTGCCAGCCCCTGACTCGTAGTAGTATTGCTTCTGCTGTTTCTTGTCTCTACTCTCCTTGACTGACTAACCCTGCCTCAGCCCAGGGTTTATACAGGGGAAGTTCTTCCCCTCCCAAGACTGGGCAGGAGGTGTGGCATGCACAGGATCCCTGACCAAAGGACCTCCCACCTGCTCTCAGACATAACATTACATTACTGTGGAAAACCAGACCCCTGGGGTGCCACATATGTCTTTGGAGTGTGGGAGGAAACTGGAGAACTCGGAGGAAACCCACGCAAACAAGAAGAGAACATACAAACTCCTTGCAGATTTGCAAGATTTGAATCCAGGACCCCAGCACTGCAATGTACTAACCACTGAGCCACCGTGCTGCCCACCATATAGTGGTATATACCAGATCTGCAGACTCTATAAGTGATTAGTGTGCAGTCATATATAATGTCTCTCCTTTTTTATATCAGTTTTCCATTTTTTTTCTATCTAGCCCAGAACACCATAGCAACTTCTTCCATTCCTGACAGTATTTGGCGACACCATGCCACACCAAAAGTACAGTAATAAACAGCAGGAATAGATACAGGGGTAGCAGCAGGATTGAGAGTTTCTGTTGGTTGGGAATAGATGAGGACAGCATTGGAAATGTGAGAAGTCAAATGTGTCTGTGTTGTAAATTCTACTGGAGAAGTAATCATGGTGGTCTGGACCAAACAGAAAAGACTGGAACAATGAATAATTTAATTACGTTTGCATTGAAAACTCTGAAGACACAATTGACTGTTCAAATTTCCAGCACCACCACCACGTATTCCAACCTGCACAAACTCTCCATCCTGCTGCTGTGCCTGTTGCTGCCCTATCCGTCCTTATTACTGCACTTCGAGTGAGGCATGGTGTCACCAAATAAATGAAAAATTGGTGTCATCACTATGATTACCCACCAAAAATTGTGCTACAAAGACAGCACCTCTGAAAACAATAATACCAGATACACAGTGCCCCCAAAAATAAAAGTCACAAATAGTGCCATATATTGTGCCCCCTTGTGTTCCTATTGGAAGATTATAATTCCCTCTGTGCACACTTAAATATACACAACCAAGATGTGTATTGCATGCCTCTAGCATCTGTCATGCCTCATGAAAAGTTGTTCATTTTTCCAGACTTTTTTATCTTGCCCAGACCGCCATGACGACTTCTTCCAGCCTTGACTAGTTTACAACACAGACACAATTGAGTTCTCATATTTCCAAAACCATCCCCATATATTCCCAATTTACACTAACTCTCCATCCTGCTGGTTCCTCTAATTTTATGCCTGATTTTGCCCCATCCATCCTTATTACTGCACTTTGGGTGTAGCATGGTAAATACTGTGGTTTAGAAAAAATGTTGTCATCATCACTATAATTACCCTCAAAAATTGTGCGACAGAGAGAGTGCCTCTGAAAACAATAATACCCGATTGTCAGGGCCTCCCAAAATTATAGAGTTTTATAGTTCCATATATTGTGCACAAGACAATGGAAAATAATAGAAAGTAAAAATGACCCCTGTGTGCACCCATTGAAAATTACAATTTCCTGAGTGTACCCCATAAATAAGCAGAACCGAGATGTGTATTTTCTTGTATCTAGCACCTGTCATGCCTCCAGAAAAGTTGTTAATTTTTCCAGTCTTTTCCATTTGGCCCAGACCGCCATAACAACTTCTTCCAGCCCTGATTGTCTGCAAAATTTACAGTCACAAATAGTACCATATATTGTGCCCCCCTGTGTTTCCATTTGAAGGTTATAATGACCTAAGTGTACCCTTAAATAATAAGAATCGAGATGTGTATTTGCATGCTTCTATCACCTGTCATGCCTCCTGAAAAGTCATTAATTTTTCCAGATTTTTCTTTCTGGCCCAGACCACCATGACGACTTCTTCCAGCCTTGACTTGTTTACAACCAGACATATTTGACTTCTCACATTTCCAGCACCATCCTCATCTATTCCCAACCTGCACAAACTCCCCAACCTGCTGCTACACCAATTCTGATGCCCCTTTCATCCCTAATACTGCACTTGGGTGTGGCACAGTACCCCCAAATACTGTATTTCAGAAAGATTGGTGTCATCACTATAATTTCCCTGCAAAAGAATTGTGCTACAGAGACAGTGCCCCTGAAAAAAATAATACCAGATAGGCAATGCCCGAATATAATAGTGACATATATTTAGCCTCCAACAGTGGAAAGTAATGATGGCCCCCGTGTGCCCCTATGAAGGTTGTAAGGTGTTTGCATGCTTCTAGCATCTGTCATGCCTCCTGTATGAGATGTGCAATGCTTAGATATACTCCAACCATGATTCTACTCAACCGTAACCACAACATGATTATTCACCAGCTCCTACTTTCCTTGGTTTAAAGGGACGGCATCACCACCACCTACTTAAGAATGCGCTGTAACCGGCTGGTCCTATTATTATAAGGAGGCCAAACCTCAACATGGGAAAGTGCATCAGATAGGGGTCATAGACTAACTGTGAAATAGAAAGTGTGCACGTCCCGGCATTCGCCTCTCTCATTTTTGGAGTGTTCTTTCCGGCTTTGAAAAGCTCAAAAGAATGTGAAACATTCCCCAAAGGCAAAGCAAAACCATTGAAAAATAGCAAAATTCGAAGCTCACACACCTCGTCAATAGCTCTTTTAAGTGTTCTCCCATCTCCCCGATTCATAAATTTCATGGGATACAGTGACTACTAGACTAAAAAATCCTGACCCAGATAGAAATGCAGACTCATGCTCAGATAACCCGGCCCCGGGCGATCAACGATTCACTGAACACGAGGACATAAAATAACAGGAAGATTCTTCAGTTTGCACGGGCAATGGGACGTATATCTGAGATGACAAGTCCGATATGAATGTGGGGAAGAAGTTATGAGAGGAATTCTTTGTATGTAGCAGTATTTGTTGGGGGGAAGATCACTACAAACATATCAACCAACCATGAAATACATGAACGGGGACACGTATTGTGGAGCAGAAAAATATTTTACGCTAAGCCACATCCATAACCTCCATCCATAACCTCGCCAAGCCCTTCTTGTGCACCAGCACAAAATTAGTGCCCGTTATGAAGCACCTAAATAATCCGGCACAATCCCATCCCCATTTACTGTTTATAGAGCTCAATGCCCCTCCACATGGTGCGATGCCTCCCCATGTGTAATGATGGCCCACAATGCCCTGCTACACAGTATGATGGCCCTAATAGTGCATTCCCCACACAGTATGAAGCCCCCACGATTCTCCACACATATAATGTTTCCCAACAACACAGTGCCATTCGGTAGCCCCATTCATTATGATGCCACAATACCCCTGAGCTGTCATATACCCAAAATTGTTGAAACACACACAGTATAATGCCCCTGTAGTGCATTCCCCATACAGTATGATGCCCCACATACACACAGTATGATGCTCCAATAGTGCATTCCCCATACAGTATGATAAATAAAAAATGCTCACAACACACACAGTATGATGCCCCTAAATTTCCCCACACACACATAGTACGATCTCCCTAAATTGCCCCCACACACAGTATGATGCCCCCATAGTGCATTACCAATACAGTATTACGCCCCCATAGTTCATTTTCCATACAGTATAAGTCAAGAATACTGTGTTACACACAGTATGATGCCCCTAAATTGCCCTCCCACTCACAGTATAGTGCATTCCCCATACAATACAATGCCCCATAGTGCATTATCTATACAGTATGATGCCCCAAAAAAGACAACTACACACAGTGTGATGCACCTAAATTCACGCCCCCATACACACATAGTATGATGCCCCCAGAGTGAACATTCACACAGGGTATGATACATAGTGTATTTTTCCAAAAATGCACTTTACTCACAATATATTGCCCACCCCAGAGTACACCTCACACATAGACACTTTACCATGGTACATTCCCTCATACACAATGAGGCCTCCTTACATATATAATGATTCAAGTTGCCCCCAAACAATATGGTGCCACTAAAGTGCCCCCACATATACACAGTATGATGCCCACTCAGTACCTTCCCGCACACACTCAGTATAATGTTCTAAAGTGCCCCACCCCGGTGTGATCACTAGGAATAGTGCACTGGCCAATAAAAAAAAATACTCACCAACACCCATTCCCACGATGACTGGAGCAGATTTACAGTTTTTCTCCAGTCTGTGCTGTGTGTGGTATGGTGCAGCAGGTGCAGTCTAGTGACATCATCCCTCCTGCTGTGGGAGGCCTTAGGCGGCACAAGCTGAATGGTGGAGTAAGGAAGCTGACGTCTCCCTGACCCACCATTGTATTGAACTGTATTTACATCCAGACGATACAGTTAAACTAGGGGCACGCTGCCGACCACGCGGAACTGCTTCCGAAATCCGGGAATATGACACTGGATTTAGGATGGTTGGGAAGTCTGTTATATAGAGGATAGTCAGAGGAAGTGTTATGGAACAGTGACTAGTCTTCTTGATTGGGGCGGCTAATGATTGCCTTCAACAGAGAAGCGGGGTGATTTTAGAGATTTTGTTTAAGACAAGGGAAGCTCTCTGATTCTTGTATCAAAGTTGATGTCTTCACAAATGGACACCATATAGAATAACGTCAAGAGTACAAAACTTTTTAAACATTTTTCATATGTTTAGATTGATGGAGTTCTAGGTCCTGAGACCTCAAGGATCACCCAAACCAAGGAGATGTGTGAGCTGAGTGGTGTACGGACCCTGAGCCTATACACCGCTCCAATTTTACCTGGAGTTTTCCTTTCACGATATTTGTAAAATTAACACATTCTGATGTCACCTGCTATAACCAGTGAGTGATGATGTCATCTCCTACAATCAGTGAGTGATGATGTCATCTCCTACAATCAGTGAGTGATGATTAGAGATGAGAGAAACAGAACTTAAAACTTTGGGGTTCGTACTGGACAGTTAGTGTCCGATGCTAAACGCCGAACGCGGACTTCTCCCGGAAGTTCATTGCAATGTTCGGAGTTTCGGGAGAAGTGAGTGAGAGAGAGAAAATTTTCCAGTTGAAAAGTTTTCAATGGGGTTTGGATTCTGGTTCGAGTTTGGGTACAGTTCTTGTACTCGAACCGAACTTAGGAATAAAGTTCAGATTGGGTACGAGAACCCATACTTCTATGGGTCCGCTCATCCCTAGTGATGATGTCATCCATAGAGTGCTCAGAGAAAACCTAGAGTCCGAGAGGGTTCAAAAGGTCCGTTTGCCCTACATCAAAAGAGTGGTACCATAAAGGACACATAGGGACCTTTTAGGGACCCCCTTTAGTCTTCAAGTTACTTCTCTGATAATGTCTTCATTCCGAAAGCCCATAACGTCCATGATTCCCATAAAGAAACACTCAGCCTTGTGTCTCCATATGGCATATCCGCTCTTAATACCCTTGTAATTTACAGCTATCCCATCTATAGGTACGCACCCCTCCCCCACCCCAATAAAAATATTAAATATTCCATACACTTCCCAAAAAAAAACAGCGCGTCATTATTCGAGACCCGCGATGTGGAATTTTTCCAGCCATAAATGAGTTGTTTTAATAATAAAGCAGTCCTTTCCTTCCGATCGCAGCCCGGCATCTTTTATGAGACATTTTTATGGTTGTAATGGTGCGTCAGGCCCCGAGAGGGAACGGGGAGGTTATTCAGCAGCTAGGGTTACTAAAGATTTACTGTAAAAATGCAGTCATACAAAATCCTGCCAGATACCTCTCATTCTTCTCGCAGGATATCGATGCGTCACAGAGGTTTTGGAGACTTAGGCAGCTCAGCCAGAAATGTTTTTCTTTTTTTTTTAATGTTTTTGTGACTTTATCCAATCCATTGTATCTAAATCCCTCGCAGCGAGTACGCAGCGCCCGCCCTGGCATTACACATCCGACACCCGGCTCCTTATATATATTAAAAGCCGACACATTGTGATCCATGATCCTCCTCAATATGAGATGGTTTTTTTATCCAGATATCCCTTGTACTCATAACTCAAAGGAATTACTGTCATCGGCTGATTCCTCCTGTTTGACTGGCGTCTGAGCCCAGCTTATGTCTAGCCGTCAATTTACAGGTTAATTCTACGTATGATACACAGAAATGTTTCAATATGCCAGCTTGCTTTTCCTCTACTCCTATCTTATGCACCAGTCACCTCCAGAGCTGAAATCATAATTCTGCAGTCTTCTAAATGAAGCTGTCATTTGGTCTTTATTAGTGATGGGCGAGCACTAAAATGCTCGTTGCTCGGGTTGAGCACATTGGAATACTCGAGTGCTCGACTCGAGCAACGAGCCCAATGTAAGTCTATGGGAAACTCCAGCATTTTTCAGGCGGCTCTCCCCGGCAGTCTGCAGAGGGCCTAAAAATTGCCCAAATTGATGGGAACAGTGCTCAAATGACATGGGGACAGCATGGGGAAGACCCCTGGAAGCATCTCTGACTCCCAGATCACTGCTGTCAGCAACGTTGTCAGAGTATTACGCCACTTTTACGGACTCACAATAAAACATACAAAAACTAAACCAAAATGGATTTTCCTGGGAAATATGTTAAGGAACATCCTTTCCAGGGTAATGACTTGTATATAAGGCAAAATAAATAACCAAAAACAAAAATACTCCTCCACACCTTGGGCTATGTTCACACGTATCGTTTTTGATGCGTTTTTGCACTTTTGAATTGTTTTCAACCAAGACAAATGCGTTCACCAGGAAATGTCATTTTAACATTTTACAACCTTATCTGTCCATGTGGTGTGTGACACATCATCAGACACATGCATACAGTGCTGAAAAGACATGAGAACAGCATGGGAAGACCTCTGGAAGCATCTCTGACACCCAGGTCACTGCCTAAAAGTGTGCCCATCATAAGTGATCCTTGGCGCATGCGAAGATGCCTCCCGCCATGCACCTGTCATTGCGGACTTGCAACAGTCACCGTCCACGTCCTTGTCCCACTGCAGCGTTCAGTTGTCCCTACCCCATTCCTTGGAATGCAAGCGCAAGTATGCAGCCAGCCACCCACCCACCCACCCACAGGCTGCAATACTATACTACCAAATTTTTGACAGCTGCTTGCACTTGAAATGTGGCCTTTTAGGCTCGTGGAGGCGGAAGCTTTTCACAACCTCATGCCGGCGGTGGCCGAGTGTCCATAATCGGTCCCCAGCCGCCACTATATTTCCCGGTATCGCCTCCGCTTTCCACAAGCACGGGTCCCTCAACATTACCCGTGCCCTCCCCAGTGCACTTACTGGGAAGGACCGCCTAACCACAAACACGTGGACAGGTGAATGTGGCCAGGGACGGTACGGAGCCAGTCCACAAATTTTTTTGCTAAGAGTTGTATTTAGCTTGGTGAAAGGACTGGCATAGAGGGAAACCCTATCTACCCTGCGTGTCATTTCTCCCAGGAAGTCCTGTAATTGAGCTTGTTGCAGAAGCAATGGCAGCCCATCCACCATCAACTCATACTTGTCGGTGGTGCTTTGACACACACACATCTTTCTTTGCGTATTTCATTTATTGAATACAGAGTTGGACAATGGCCTGATCTGTAATGTGTTTTGAGAAATAACATGCATAAGCATGGCCGATCCACATTAAAAAAGCAGCCATAGAGTGTCCGGGAACCTTCCCCCACACTTTTCTTAGCCAGGGCTGCTTTTCGGCAGGGTTGGACAGGCCCACCAGAGAACCGAAGACTCCTCCGGCGGGCCCTGACTTCTTCTTCAGGAGAGTTCATAGTGCCGAGGTGAGGCCATGATGATAATAGAGGCCACTATCTGCTTAGTTTTCTGTTACTTGGAATGCAAGTGCAAGTATGCAGCCAGCCACCCACCCACAGGCTGCAACACTAAACTGACAGATTTCTGGGCAGCTCTTTGCACTTGAAATATGGCCTTTTAAGCTCGTGAAGGCGGAAGCTTTTCATAACCTCATGCCGGCGGCGGCCGGGTGTCCATACTCGGTTCCCAGCCGCCACTATATTTCCCGGTATCGCCTCCGCCTTCCACAAGCACGGGTCCCACAACATTACCCATGCCCTCCCCAGTGCACTTACTGGGAAGGACCTCCTAACCACAAACACGTGGACAGGTGAATGTGGCCAGGGCCGGTATGGAGCCAGTCCACAACTTTTTTTGCTAAGAGTTGTATTTAGCTCGGTGAAAGGACTGGCATAGAGGGAAACCCTATCTACCCTGCGTGTCATTTCTCCCAGGAAGTCCTCTAAAGCTGCTTGCACTTGAAATGTGGCCTGAACATTACTGCTGGTACTTTTCTGTGGGAATTTGCTTGCCTCCTACCAGCCTGGAATATGTCCAGCAAACTATGGTACGACGCCATGGTATTAGCACTGCCTCCAGTACCAGTAGCGAAGCCAACCCCAATTTCCTTCTCATGAATTTTATTTGGTAGACTGAGTGGCTGCCCAAATACATTTTCTCACAAAGGAGCTGAAGATAGAGTGGCAGTAGCTGCAAGTTTCTCCAGCCTGTTAGATATTAGAGGGTGAATGGCAGCACATTGGATCAGTGGTTAGCACTGAAGATTTGCAGCGCTGGGATCCTGGGTTCAAATCCCAGCAAGGACAACATCTGCAAGGATTTTGTATGTTCTCCCCATTTTTGCGTGTGTTTCCTCCTCAGTAAAAAAGCAGCCATAGAGTGTCCGGGAACCTTCCCACACACTTTTCTTAGCCAGGACTGCTTCTCAGCAGCGTTGGACGGTCCCACCAGAGAATCCTCTGGTGTGCCTTGGCTTCTACCTCAGGAGAGTTCATGATAGCGCTAACTTTGCAGCTGCTATGGGGCTCTTGAGCGGGTGAGAAAGGTTAGCCCTCAGAATCAAATCCTCTGGTGGGCACAATGTTTTTCAATCTGAAACAGCTTCTCAGTGGGAGTTGTATTTCACCACAGCCATATTCTTTAGCTCAGTGAAAGGACTGGCATAGAGGGAAACCGTATCTACCCCGGCTGTCATTTCTCCGTCACCAGGTTCCACCCATTGTCACACATGACCATGCCTGGCTGTATGTTCAGCGGTGAGAGCCACAGATCAGGCTGCTGTGTTACAGCTTTCAACAACTCTGCAGCGCTGGGCGGTTTGTCAGTTAAGCATTAAGCATATTATCTTTAGCACAGCCTGTTACCGCTTGGCCAAGGCAGTGCTGCAGTGCTGTCAGCTTGTGACTGATGTGATCATTTCGGAGATGGAGGAGGAGGTGCATGAGCTGAACAATGTGATTACATTGAAGTTAAATTGGTGACGCTGTTTTTTATACTAAAGAAAGATCCTATTGTTTTGTTTTTTTTAACGTTATTTTTTAAGACAAATGCATTCACCGGAAAATGTCATTTTAACATTTTACAACCTTATCTGGCAATGTGGTGTGTGACACATCATCAGACACATCCTTTTTTATTTATAATGGAGGGACTCTGAAAGTCATACGGCCTATTTTACAGGGACATCAGACGGCCCTTACTATTCTTAAAAGGCCAGCAGTCGGCCCTAGCTATTGTTAGAGAGCCATCAGCCGGCTATGCTTTGTTGCTCCCATTATTAACAAGTGGGTCTCCTATACTGTTATTGCGTATCCAGTGACTGCAAGGGCTGCCAAAAATTTGGACACAACCCAATACCCCTTTGAAGAGACATAGAGGAGGGTCTCAGTAAAAAAAATGTTCCCATTATAAAGGAGCTGGTCTCCTATAGTGGTAATGCCCATGTTGTGACTGCAAGGGCTGCCAAAATTTAGGAAAAACCCCACTAACAATTTAAAGACATATAGTGCAGGGCCACAGTAACAAGGTACGACATGTTATAAAGAAATGGGGGGCAGACCAAGCACACTAAATTTATGCTATATATTTGTGCCAATGTCCCCATAAATGCAAAAGAGCAAAATAAAGGAAAATTGGGACAATTCAAGGGCACCAAATATAATAAATAATCAGATATAGGAACGATAATATATAAATATATGCCAAATTTTATTATTCTCAAGACATAGAAAATAGAACATTCTTATAAAAAACATGATTAAAAAACACATAGGACAAAAAACAGGAAGAAAAAATCACCCAAAAAGGAAAAAAAATGATAAATAAGCAAAACAATAATATATCATAAGTCTGTGCACAATCGGTATATATCAATAATGATGGTACATAAATCCAAATATCACTAGAGCATATATGGCATGATACAAATAAATAAATTAAGCAAGGAGAAATTTTTTTTTATATAAGCTCCACTATCTAAGCCCATAAATGAATCAAGTATATAATAATAATAATATAGGAATAAAGACAGTACCAAATAAGTAGTAGAGATGCACAGAGAAAAGGAAAAAAAAAATATAAATAACCTACGCGTTACGCCAAATGTTTATGGCTTCATCAGGGGTGTCATGTTCCCATTAGAAAGGAGAGGGTCTCCTATACAGTTATAGGGTATGCAGTGAGTCCAACTGCTGACCAATTTTAGGAAAAACCCCACTAAGAATTTAAAGACACATGGAGCAGAGCCACAGTAACAAGGTACGACATGTTCCCATTAGAAAGGAGAGGGTCTGCTATACAGCTATAGGGTATGCAGTGAGTCCAACGGCTGACCAATTTTAGGAAAAACACCACTAAGAATGTAAAGACACATAGAGCAGGGCCACAGTAAGGACAAATTCCCATTAGAAAGGAGAGAGTCTCCCATAGTGTTGGCCTATGCAGTGAATGCCAGGGCTGCCAAAAATTTGGAGGCACTTCAATGCCCCTTGGAAGAGACGTGTTCCCATTAGAAAGGAGCGGGTCTCCTATACTTGTAATGCCCATGCACTAAGTGTATGGGCTGACAAACACTTGAACATACTGTATAAAAAAAAATTTTTCACGGGCATCATAAACACCCTTTAAAAAAATTATGTGGGTGTTGCATCACAGACCACGGTCACCCTGGTGATATGGTGGTGGAGGATGAGGAGAAGGAGGAGGACAAGAGCAAATAGACAAAATCAGGAAGCGTATACCCATGTGTGGGTGTGAAAAGGTGCATGGGAATACACCTCCCAAAAAAAGACACTGGATTTGAGTTTATGTTACGCTGCTATCCTTCGGTGGTGTTGAGAAGTCTGGCCCAATCCAGCCCTAGTTCATTTTTATAAGAGTCAGCCTGTCAGCATTTTCAGTTGACAGGTGGATGTGCTTATCAGTTATAATTCCACCAGCGGCACTAAAAACCCGCTCTGATAAAACGCTGGCGGCAGGGCAGGCCAGAACCTCCAAGGCATAGAGAGCCAGTTCATTCCACATATCCAGCTTGGATACCCAATAATTATAAGACACAGAGGAATCACGGAGGATGTTGGTACGGTCGGCAAGGTACTCCATCAGCATCTTCCCAAACTTTGCAATCCTTGTGAGAGTACCCCGCGCCTCAGGGCCTGTCTGATGGGAGGGTCTGAGAAAACTCTCCCAGAACTTTGACAGTGTTCCCCTGCCTCTTCTGGATTGAAGTTGTGTCTCTCTCACCTGTACTCCTTGGTTGTCCAACGAAGTGTGCCCTCTGCCGCCAGCGTTTTCAGATGGGAATTTTTTTAATAGCTCCGCAACAATGGCCTTCTGGTACTGCCCCATTTTTGTAGACCTGTCCGCCTCAGGAATAAGAGATAGAAAGTTCTCCTTTTTAGCGTGGGTCTAGAAGTGTCACCAACCAGTAATGACTGTCATCCAAAATTTTGAGAACGCGAGGGTCATGGGAAAGTCAGCGTAATATAAAGTCTTCCGTGTCCTCACCAAGAGGATGACTGACCATGCTCTCCTCCTCCTCCTCTCTGTCCTCTGGCCATCCACGCTGAACAGACGGTATGACAGCTGTGCAGGTAGTACCGTCTATAGTGCATGAAACTAGCTCCTGTCCTTCCTCCTCCTCCTCCTCTTCCTCATTGTCACCCAATCCACGTTGGGATGAGATGAGGCTTGGCTGTGTGTAATCACCCTGTATTGTTCCTTGCTCCATCTCATCGTGCTCTGCCTGCAGTGCATCCTCTTTGATTGTGAGCAGAGAGCGTTTCAGAAGACAGAGAAGCGGGATGGTGACGCTAATTATGGCGTCATCGCCGCTCACCATCTTGGTGGAGTCCTCAAAGTTTTGGAGGATGGTACATATGTAGCACCCTGAGGATTCGGCTGCTACAGGGGTATTACACCTCAAGCCAGAGGTGTGGTATTCCACTCCCGGGTAAGGATGGAGTGTGGAACTGAGCTAGTAGGCTGCATGCACTACATACATCCCATTTCCGGGGGACAGAACGACGGTACTCCCACCAGTTTATGTGCAGGTACGACAGCGTCTGTCCCTGGCTGGAGTGGGAGGGGGGTGGAACATCCCAGTAGTGTAGGGGCAGATAGGGGGAGTAGTCTGGGTAAAGATAGGAGCTCATTGGGTGCTGGTCACCTGAGCTCACACATAGAGGGAGTATATAAGGTGGGCACCATCTTAGAACAGGGTTCAGTTCAGTTCAGGCAGGAGGAGAAGAGCAGAGGAGCTCAGCCAGGAGGGCTGACAGGGAGCTGTGGCTCCGGCTGGGCCCAGCTCCAGAGCAATGCCTGCAGAGAGAGAGAGAGAGGAGTGAGAAGGACCCAGAGAGGACACAAGAAGGAACCCCAAGATCCCAGAATAAGGACAGAAGGGTAAGGGGTTGGCGAACAAGGGTACCGGAACCCAAGCTGGCAGAGGCCAAAACGAACCTTAACCAGGAACCGGAGGTTGTGGGCAGGATCTGCCACGACCCTCACCAAATCCACTAGAAAGGCACACCGAGCATAGGGTCAGGGAGCCCAGAGGAGGCTTGACCACCAAGAGACCCGAGGGAGCCGGCCAAAAGTGGATCCCTGGTGGGAACGGCCAGAGGAAGGGAGAGTCAGAAAGGAGCTCAGGACCACGCTCCAGAATTGCCTGGGGGTTGGCCGAGTCCAGGACCTGGTGGACGCAGCACGGCTCGGGTGGTCACTCAAGGCCAGAGTGACCGAAAGAACACCAGTAAGTAAAAGCCCTGAACTGCATCTCCTGACTCTGAGTCTTCCTTCTGCATCTTCACAACCCCCATCATCTACACTTTCTGCCCTGAGGCCATACCCCTCCCGTTGGGGGTTATACCATCACTGCTGCACATATACCACCGGCCTCAGTGGACTGCTCTGCAGCGGCGGCTTCAAAGCCGCACTCAACGGGTGGCGTAGTCGACAATCAAGTTAACATCTACTGCCATAGACTGCCACTTAGTTTGACACCCTGGGCACGGACCGGGTCACCGCCACAAGGACTACTACCCCCATCGAGATCCGGCTCCGGGTATCCCCTACAGCACTGGCCCAGGGGGCGCGTCAACTTTTGGCGTAGTCGGCAGGATCACGTGCCCGCAACCACCGGGTACTGCGTGCCTGAAGAAAAGTTCGCATTTACCTCAAAAAGAAGTCTCCCGCCGGTTCCGGAGGGTCCCCGCCATCGGACGCCATCTCGGATCGGTTCCCGCCATTTGCCCGTCATCTGCAGTCTTTTCCCGCCATCCACAGAGTTTCCCGCCACTGGGAGAAGATTCCCGCCATTTCAGAAGATTTCCCGCCTTGGCAGAGCGGACGACATTATGGGCGTGCCAGAGGGTGGCAAGAGGCCACCTCCCATCGTGGGCCAGGACCAAAAATGGCGCCAAAAACGAAGACCACCCCCACCAGCAGAGACTGTGATGCTTGGGATGTCCATCAGCGTGGGAGGTCTGCCCCTGGAGCTGACAATCACCAAGTTGCCCCAGGACCGCCCTCAGTATGGGCGTAGACAGAACAAAAGAGAGAAGATGGGAGCAGCCTGGAGAAGTCTGGAGGAGCCGTACCCGGAGATGGAGGGAGAGGCAGGCAGCACCGACCCAGTGGTCAGGAGCCTGTTGCAAGCGACAACCCCAGAAGGCCTGGTGGAGATCCTGGCACAGCTCCCCAGAGACCGGGAGCGTGCACAGACCACACTGGAGGGCTTGGCTCAGAGGATGGCCCGAGTGCAGCGGGACGTACTGGCCGCATGGAGCAGAGAGATGGCCCAGCAGGCTGGAACCCGCCAGCGGAGCACACCACCTGCAACGAGGAGCACGCCTGCCCCTGAAGAGGATGCAGAAGGGACGGAGGCCGGAGACGACGCCGCAGAGGGAGCTGAAGAGACGGAGGCAAGTAAAGGGGACGTCACTACCCCAAGCCCAGCCACCGTAGGCCTACCCCCGCTCCCCGTCGCAGAGCCCGAGACCCCACTCACCACTCACGTTGCACCGTCACCGCTCCCGACTAGGCCTCAAACAGAAGCCGCGGCCGCGCTCCCCGTGACGTCACGCGCCTCAAATCAGAGTGCGACCAAGCAGGAGACGCCACCGGCCTGGTCGCAAGGCCGAGTACCCCCGGGCGCCGCAGTACCAACAGCGCCCTCTACCTCCACTGAGCCACCGGCCTGGTCGCTGGGCCAAGTAACCCCGGGCGCCGCCGTCTTCACGGTGCCCTTTACATTCAGGGTGCCCCAAGCCTGGTCGCAAGGCCTGGTGAACCCGGGCGCCGCCACCACCACCGCGCCCTCAACCTCCACAGTGCCGCACCTGGGTGATGAGGTCACCTTTACCCGGCACCAGTGTGCCAAAGGACCCTATGCACTTCATGTACATCGCCTGACGGAAGAGGAGTTGCGGTGTGAGGAAGGTCAAGAGGACCCAGACGGGTCTGAAGCCTACCCTCAGGAAGGAGCAGGAGGGCATCGTCACCATTAAGAGGTGAACTGAAACTGTAAAATAGTTACCCGTAGGGTATATGCCATGCTGCTAAGTTAAAATATAGTCCCCGTTGGGACCAGTGAACTGTTCCAGTGTGTCCCATCTCCCCACAGGCTGAGGACTGTGAGCAGCCATCCCTTTTCCCCACTGGCCGAGGACTGAGAGCGGCCATACCTTCCCTTGTATATAGTTGCGCTTCCTAAGGCGCCCCCTACCGGTTTTATAGGAAACTGTTGTTTTTACTACAAGAGACTGTTGCACTTTACCCGGTCACAAGTTGCACCGTGGCCGGAGGAACAAGAATGTTTATATGAAAAAGTTTTATGCTGATAATATATATATTGTTTTATATGTTTATGATGTTTTTGAAAAAAAAATTGTATGTTTGTGGATGTTTTTATTCTTTTACAGCCCGAGGACGTGCTGTGATTTACCAGGGGGGAATGTAGCACCCTGAGGATTCGGCTGCTACAGGGGTATTACACCTCAAGCCAGAGGTGTGGTATTCCACTCCCGGGTAAGGATGGAGTGTGGAACTGAGCTAGTAGGCTGCATGCACTACATACATCCCATTTCCGGGGGACAGAACGACGGTACTCCCACCAGTTTATGTGCAGGTACGACAGCGTCTGTCCCTGGCTGGAGTGGGAGGGGGGTGGAACATCCCAGTAGTGTAGGGGCAGATAGGGGGAGTAGTCTGGGTAAAGATAGGAGCTCATTGGGTGCTGGTCACCTGAGCTCACACATAGAGGGAGTATATAACGTGGGCACCATCTTAGAACAGGGTTCAGTTCAGTTCAGGCAGGAGGAGAAGAGCAGAGGAGCTCAGCCAGGAGGGCTGACAGGGAGCTGTGGCTCCGGCTGGGCCCAGCTCCAGAGCAAGGCCTGCAGAGAGAGAGAGAGAGAGGAGTGAGAAGGACCCAGAGAGGACACAAGAAGGAACCCCAAGATCCCAGAATAAGGACAGAAGGGTGAGGGGTTGGCGAACAAGGGTACCGGAACCCAAGCTGGCAGAGGCCAAAACGAACCTTAACCAGGAACCGGAGGTTGTGGGCAGGATCTGCCACGACCCTCACCAAATCCACTAGAAAGGCACACCGAGCATAGGGTCAGGGAGGCCAGAGGAGGCTTGACCACCAAGAGACCCGAGGGAGCCGGCCAAAAGTGGATCCCTGGTGGGAACGGCCAGAGGAAGGGAGAGTCAGAAAGGAGCTCAGGACCACGCTCCAGAATTGCCTGGGGGTTGGCCGAGTCCAGGACCTGGTGGACGCAGCACGGCTCGGGTGGTCACTCAAGGCCAGAGTGACCGAAAGAACACCAGTAAGTAAAAGCCCTGAACTGCATCTCCTGACTCTGAGTCTTCCTTCTGCATCTTCACAACCCCCATCATCTACACCTTCTGCCCTGAGGCCATACCCCTCCCGTTGGGGGTTATACCATCACTGCTGCACATATACCATCGGCCTCAGTGGACTGCTCTGCAGCGGCGGCTTCAAAGCCGCACTCAACGGGTGGCGTAGTCGACAATCAAGTTAACATCTACTGCCATAGACTGCCACTTAGTTTGACACCCTGGGCACGGACCGGGTCACCGCCACAAGGACTACTACCCCCATTGAGATCCGGCTCCGGGTATCCCCTACAGCACTGGCCCAGGGGGCGCGTCACATATGTCTGACATCCATGTCCACTCCTGAGGTCTTATGTGTGGAGTCTGAACTGAATACCGACGGCCTTGTTGATGCTGGTACTCAACAACTGCCCTCTTCTGCTCACAAATCCTTCCCAACATCTGCAGTGTAGAGTTCCAACGCGTGGGGACATCACACACCAGTCTGTGAGCCGGAAGCTGCAAACGCTGCTGAAACACTGCAAGGGCGGCATAAGCTGTAGCTGACTTTCTAAAATGGGCACACAGGCGGCGTACTTTAACAAGCTGATACGGCAGCTCTGGGTAGGATTTGAGAAACCACTGAACCACGAGGTTAAGCACATGGGCCAGGCATGGTACGTGTGTGAGCTCGCCTCGCCTCAGAGCCCCCACCAGGTTCCGGCCATTGTCACATACGACCATGCCTGGCTGTAGGTTCAACGGTGTGAGCCACAGATCTGCCTGCTCTTTCAGAGCTGTCCAAAACTCTTCAGCATTGTGCGGTTTTTCACCTAAGCATATTAGCTTCAGCACAGCCTGTTGCCGCTTGACCGAGGCAGTGCTGCAGTGCTTCCAGCTTGTGACTGATGTGGTCATTTCGGAGATGGAGGCTGAAGAGGAGGAGGAGGCTGAGGTGCAGGAGCTGTAGACCATGGGGGCAACCCTGATTGACCTAGGGCCCGCAATCCTTGGTGTCGGGAGGACGTGTTCCGTTCCAAGGTCCGACTTGGTCCCGGCTTCCACTATGTTAACCCAGTGTGCCGTCAGCGAGATGTACCGTCCCTGCCCACAAGCACTTGTCCATGTGTCCTTGGTTAAGTGGAGTTTACCGGTAACTGCGTTGTTGAGAGCACGGCTAATGTTTTGGGACACATGCTTGTGTAATGCGGGGACGGCACTCCGGGAGAAATAGTGGCGGCTGGGGACCGAGTACCGAGGGACGGCCGCCGCCATCAGATTGCGGAATTCTTCCGTTTCCACGAGCCTAAAAGGCAACATTTCGAGCGCAAGCAGTCGTGAAATGTGAGAATTTAGTAGTGTGGCCTGTGGGGCGTTGGCTGCATATTTGCACTTGTGTTCCAAGGACTGGGGTATGGACAACTGAACGCTGCACTGGGACAAGGACATGAACGTGCTTCCTGATGCTGCTACTTGAGAGTGTGCAACGACAGGTGCAGGGCAAGAGGCGTCTTCGCATGCACCATGAACAGGGGATTGGCTTGCATGCACAACAGCGGAAGAAGCAATGGTGCCACCCGCAGACACAGTTCCTGGACCCTGGGGTTCGGCCCACAAAGTCGGGTGCTTTGCTGCCATGTGCCTGATCATGCTGGTGGTGGTCAGGTTGGCGTTTTGCCACCCCTGCTGATGCTGGCCTGGCAGGTGGTGCCAATGGCTTTTTTGGGGTTATCGGCAGAGTCTATAGAAAACAACCAGACTCGAGAAGACCTAACAGTTGTACTGGCAACTTCCTTCGTGTTGGTGTTACGAGGAACGGTGGCCTGCCTTCTGTCTGCGTCCACCACACTGCTTCTTCCTGCCTGTTGGTGTGCTCTGCCTCCCTCCCCCTGTGTGCTGCTGTCCTCGCTCTGCATGTCCTCCTGCCAGGTTGGGTCAGTTACTATATCATCCACCACCTTGTCTTCCACTTCCGCAACCTGGTCCTCCTCCTGACTTTCTGGCAATTGTGTCTCATCATCGTCTACCTCTTGTGACACTTCTCCACCGTCGCCTTCGTGTGACCGTGGCTGCTCAAATATTTGGACATCGCTACACGCGATATCCTCTTGCCCCGCTTCAAGTGGACCGGGCGAGAGGCCTGAATCTATAAATGGAAAAGTGAACAGCTCTTCAGAGTGTCCAAGTGTGGGATCAGTTGTCTCTGGGTACTCGGCATGGTGGGAGGAAGGATGATCAGGGTGAGGAATATGCGGTCCAGACTCACGGCTACTGAGACTTGACCATGTGGAAGACAGGGTGGTGGTGGTGGTGGCTAAGTGACTGGAAGCATTATCCGCTATCCAACCAACAACCTTTTGACACTGCTCTGGGTTCAATAGTGGTGTGGTGCGGTCCCCTAGAAATTGGGACAGGAAGGTCAGGTGA
Organism: Phyllobates terribilis; assembly: GCF_046119375.1. Classification (NCBI taxonomy): domain Eukaryota; kingdom Metazoa; phylum Chordata; class Amphibia; order Anura; family Dendrobatidae; genus Phyllobates; species Phyllobates terribilis. Next base: position 754,844,336 of record NW_027362764.1, read on the forward strand.
GAAGATGTGGGTGTTTGTTGTGGCACAATTTCGGCTTGCCCACGGCCTTGTCCTCGGCCTCTGCATGCACCATTACCATCACGTCCAGTTCCCCGTCCCTTGCCACGTGCCTTGCCCATTTTAAATGGAGGACAGTATCTTCCACGCTCACTACAAATGACTGAGTTTGGAGCGAACTTATATGTGATCCGTGTTATGTAGAAAACAGAGTTTTAAATACCTGGCCTGTAGGTAAGTAGCTTGACCAGCAAACTGCTGTGAATTGCTTCACTGACACACTAAAGGACATTTTTAATGGAGGTCAGAAATGGCAGTATTTTCTGACAACGTATATGTGATCCGTGTGACGGAGAAAACACAGTTTTAAATAGATGGATTTCTAGCACTGTAATATGGAAAGGACCTGGCTGTATTCTGCAGAGCCAACAAGCAAATGGCGCAGAAAAACGGTGTTCTCTGGATTGCTTTTTAAGCAAATTATGAGGATTAAGATGTAAAAAAAGTATTCCTGGCCCCTGAGACCTGGGTCTTTGTATAGAAATATCTAACAGCAGCAGAAGGCAGAACTGGAATGGAGCCTCTTGTGCTATATTCACTGCAGTCTGCTATATACACTGCCTGCCTATATACACTGCCTGCCTATATACACTGCCTGCCTGATATCTCTGCAGATGGATTAGTCCTCAGAAGGACTGTTTGTTAAGATGGATATGTGTAATGTACGGTTTTTCTCCCTACACTACCTAATACAGAATCAAATCTCTCCCTGACACAGCAGCAGCTCTCCCTACACTGTCTGAAGAGCGCCAAACATGCAGGGAGGTGAGCTTGTTACACATTACAATGACTTAACAATTATTTTACATGGGACTGCAGATAAACCTGTGCTGGTTTCTTTGTATAGTTTACTTTTCGAGCAGTGAGCAGATATAGCAGAGCTTAGTTTGTCGATTGTACAGTGTGAGTTATATAGTAGGATGTCAGAAGAAGACACATTGTCAAACGTAATGTAACTTTACTGCATTTGTATCTTATCTCCTGACTGACAGTCGCCCATCTGTGAGGACTGAGGAGCCAACGTGTTCTCCACGTGTAAAGTTACGTAAGTCTCCGCAATACAAACACAGAATGTGTGATATCATGTGCCATTATGTCATAAACCGCAGGACGAAAATCAATAAAAGCAGCGTTACAGGCAATGTCGCAACCCGGCCGTATGCTCTGATGTCACCAGATAGAGACGCTGGACTGAGGACAAGGGGCAGTGAGACCGCAAGGTCCGAGCCGAGGGGCCGCCACACCGAATACCAGGAGGGGGACAGAGACAGACACACAGATAATAGATAGACAGATAGATAGATAATAGATAGATGATAGATAGATGATAGATAGATAGATGATAGATAGATAATATATAGATAGATAGATAATAGATAGATAGATAATAGATAGATAATAGATAGATAATATATAGATAGATAGATGATAGATAGATAGATAATAGATAGATAATAGATAGATAGATAGATGATAGATGATAGATAGATAATAGATAGATGATAGATAGATGATAGATAGATAGATAATAGATAGATGATAGATAATAGATAGATAATAGATAGATAATAGATAGATGATAGATAGATAGATAGATGATAGATAGATGATAGATAGATGATAGATAGATAATATATAGATAGATAGATGATAGATAGATAGATGATAGATAGATAGATAATAGATAGATAATAGATAGATGATAGATAATAGATAGATAATAGATAGATGATAGATAGATGATAGATAGATAGATAATAGATAGATGATAGATAATAGATAGATAATAGATAGATAATAGATAGATGATAGATAGATAGATAGATGATAGATAGATGATAGATAGATAATAGATAGATAATAGATAGATAATAGATAGATATATGGATGGATAGACAGATAGTACGGCAGCGAAGTCTGGAACCCTCACACATACCCAGACTGGTCATGGTGGGATTCCAGCCCAACAGAAATACTCCACCTGGAGTTCTGTAAGCCCCTTCTCCAGGTCCGTCGGAGCACCACCAACAGTGCATGTCGGGCTGAGCTGGGCAGGTTCCCACTGCACCTCGCAGTCCTGAAGAGGGCGCTATCCTTCTGGGCTCACCTACTTAATAGCAGCCTGAGCTCTCATCACCATAAAGCCCTGCTACATATAGGTAGTCCACCCAAACCAGGACCCCCGGAGAAGCTCACCCAAACTCAACCCGACCGAAACACCAACCACAGCAGCCTGACAAACGCAAGAATCAGGAAGATGGTAGACGAGGGCCAGGAGAGGTATGTCAGTGACTGGAGGAACTATATCATCACCTCACAGAAACTGACCACTTACCGGAGCCTACAAAGAGACTACAGACTGGCTCCATATCTGGAGAAACTCCCGGACCCCAGAGACCACCAGATCCTGATCCACTATAGACTCAGTGCAGAGCTACAAGCCCAGGGAGGATAGACTGTGCCCACACTGCGACATGGAGGCCCTGGAGGATGAGACCCACTTCCTGCTACACTGCACCAAATACTCAGCAGTGAGGGACACTCACTTCAGGAGACTCTCCGTTCCCTTCAACTCCATGAAGGAGGAAGAGAAAACATATATCCTGATGAGGGAAGAAGAGAGCGGGGGAGAGAGCAGAGCAGTATGTGAGAGCGGGGGAGAGAGCAGAGCAGTATGTGAGAGCGGCGGGGGAGAGAGCAGAGCAGTATGTGAGAGCGGCGGGGGAGAGAGCAGAGCAGTATGTGAGAGCGGGGGAGAGAGCAGAGCAGTATGTGAGAGCGGGGGGAGAGAGCAGCCCAGTATGTGAGAGCGGGGGAGAGAGCAGTGCAGTATGTGAGAGCGGGGGAGAGAGCAGAACAGTATGTGAGAGCGGGGGAGAGAGCAGAGCAGTATGCGAGAGCGGGGGAGAGAGCAGAGCAGTATGTGAGAGCGGGGGAGAGAGCAGAGCAGTATGTGAGAGCGGAGGGGAGAGCAGCGCAGTATGTGAGAGCGGGGGAGAGAGCAGAGCAGTATGCGAGAGCGGGGGAGAGAGCAGAGCAGTATGCGAGAGCGGGGGAGAGAGCAGAGCAGTATGTGAGAGCGGGGGAGAGAGCAGAGCAGTATGTGAGAGCGGGGGAGAGAAGAGAGCAGTGCAGTATGTGAGAGCGGGGGAGAGAGCAGAACAGTATGTGAGAGCGGGGGAGAGAGCAGAGCAGTATGCGAGAGCGGGGGAGAGAGCAGAGCAGTATGTGAGAGCGGGGGAGAGAGCAGAGCAGTATGTGAGAGCGGAGGAGAGAGCAGCGCAGTATGTGAGAGCGGGGGAGAGAGCAGAGCAGTATGCGAGAGCGGGGGAGAGAGCAGAGCAGTATGCGAGAGCGGGGGAGAGAGCAGAGCAGTATGTGAGAGCGGGGGAGAGAGCAGAGCAGTATGTGAGCGGGGGAGAGAGCAGAGCAGTATGTGAGAGCGGGGGAGAGAGCAGAGCAGTATGTGAGCGGGGGAGAGAGCAGAGCAGTATGTGAGAGCGGGGGAGAGAGCAGAGCAGTATGTGAGCGGGGGAGAGAGCAGAGCAGTATGTGAGAGTGGGGGAGAGAGCAGAGCAGTATGTGAGAGCGGGGGAGAGAGCAGAGCAGTATGTGAGAGCGGGGGAGAGAGCAGAGCAGTATGTGAGAGCGGGGGAGAGAGCAGCGCAGTATGTGAGAGCGGGGGAGAGAGCAGCACAGTATGTGAGCACAGGGGAGAGAGCAGAGCAGTATGTGAGAGCGGGGGAGAGAGCAGAGCAGTATGTGAGAGCGGGGGACAGAGCAGAGCAGTATGTGAGAGCGGGGGAGAGAGCAGAGCAGTATGTGAGAGCGGGGGAGAGAGCAGAGCAGTATGTGAGCGGGGGAGAGAGCAGAGCAGTATGTGAGAGCGGGGGAGAGAGCAGAGCAGTATGTGAGAGCGGGGGAGAGAGCAGAGCAGTATGTGAGAGCGGGGGACAGAGCAGAGCAGTATGTGAGAGCAGGGGAGAGAGCAGAGCAGTATGTGAGAACGGGGGAGAGAGCAGAGCAGTATGTGAGAGCGGGGGAGAGAGCAGCCCAGTATGTGAGAGCGGGGGAGAGAGCAGAGCAGTATGTGAGAGCGGGGGAGAGAGCAGAGCAGTATGTGAGAGTGGGGGAGAGAGCAGAGCAGTATGTGAGAGCGGGGGAGAGAGCAGAGCAGTATGTGAGAGCGGGGGAGAGAGCAGAGCAGTATGTGAGAGCAGGGGAGAGAGCAGAGCAGTATGTGAGAGCAGAGGAGAGAGCAGAGCAGTATGTGAGAGCGGGGGAGAGAGCAGCGCAGTATGTGAGAGCAGGGGAGAGAGCAGAGCAGTATGTGAGAGCGGAGGAGAGAGCAGAGCAGTATGTGAGAGCGGGGGAGAGAGCAGAGCAGTATGTGAGAGCGGGGGAGAGAGCAGAGCAGTATGTGAGAGCGGGGGAGAGAGCAGAGCAGTATGTGACAGCGGGGGAGAGAGCAGAGCAGTATGTGAGAGCGGAGGAGAGAGCAGAGCAGTATGTGAGAGCGGGGGAGAGAGCAGAGCAGTATGTGACAGCGGGGGAGAGAGCAGAGCAGTATGTGAGAGCAGGAGAGAGAGCAGAGCAGTATGTGAGAGCGGAGGAGAGAGCAGAGCATTATGTGAGAGCGGGGGAGAGAGCAGCGCAGTATGTGAAAGCGGAGGAGAGAGCAGAGCAGTATGTGAGAGCGGGGGAGAGAGCAGAGCACTATGTAATAGATCATAGATAATAGATCATAGATAATAGATAGATAGATAGATATGAGGCAGATTACGAAATGTTGGGGAGATGATTTTGGGCATATATAAGTATTCCAGGTTCTCCTCCTTCCTGCACAGTTCTCCTTTTCCCAGCATAGTTACTGATGGAGGATCATGTGACGGGACCTGTTCATGGCCTCTTCCAATAGAAAAAGATATCACATGGGTAAGCTGTATTTCTATTGGAGGAGGCCATGAACACATGATCCTCCACCAGTAGCTATTCTGTATCCTGGGAAAATGAGAACTGTGCAGTCTGTGAGGAAGGAGGGGAACCTGGAATAGTTGTATATTAATAAATGCCACAAAATCATTTCCCCAACACATCTGGCAAATAAACTATTAAGTGAACAGCTCCTTTAATTTATTATGAAACGTGTCTAGGTGACGTCTTGACATCAGAGCCATCATTTGTGTGCAGGGAGGTGTAGATGGCACCTATGTGTATACACAGCTCCTGATGCTCTGCTCCGTGTCCTGCGCCTTCTGGGGGAATCTCTTTCTGTTTCTCGCTCATTCTGGGAATTGGAGGTGAGACTTCTATGAGAAATACTTATAGGAACAATGAAGAGGCAGAGAGCTCTGTAATTATGGGGCACAGCGCTTTATATGAGGCGCGGATCACATCACCCACATGTGAGGACCACCGGCGAGTCTGCATGGAGGTAATACATGTACTGTGGAAGCAGGGCTGGAGGAACAGAGGGTGCAGAGGAGCACACACCTGGACCCCAGAGTCTGAGGGGCCCCAGAGGCTTCGCCGCTAAATACCAGGACACCAGGATTAGAAAGGCACATGGTGAGTGGGAGCCATAGTGCAGAAAGTATGTCTGTGAGGAAGGGAAGAAGCAGATAGCATACCGAGGGAAAGGGAAGGATAGCAAGGGGAATTGAGAAAGTAAAAGGAAGGTAAAAAGAATGGATGAAGCACAGCACAGGGATGAAAAAAGAGCAATTACCCTGGAAGAGAGGGAAGAAAAAGTAAGAAGATAAAAAAGGGGAAAAACATAGAGGAAGGAAGAAGAGCAGGAAAAGATGAAAGAAGGAAGGAGAGTAGGAAAAGAAGGAAGGGAGGCAGTAAAGATGGATGGCAGGGGGAGAGGAATGAAGGGAGGAAGGCAGAATGGATGGAAGGAAGGGAAAGAAGGAAGGGAGAACGGAGAGAAAGAAGGAAGGGAGAATAGAAAAAGGAAGGTAGGGAGGTAATAAGGATGGATGGCAGGGGGAGAGGAAAGAAGGGAGAAAGGAAGAATGGATAGATGGAAGGAATGGAGGAAGGAAGGGAAAGAAGGAAAGAAGGGAAAACGGAAAGAAAGAAGGAAGGGAGAATAGAAAAAGGAAGGAAGGGAGGGAAGAAGGAAGGATGGATATGTGCTAAATTTAGCCTGAAAAAAAGGAGGAATGAAAAAAGTTAATTAAATGGAAGAAAACAGAAGTAAATTGCTGATTAGGAAATGGATGAAAAAATGGAAAATTGAAAAAAAAAGGATGATGAAAGGAACAAGAGTAGGAAAAGCAAAAAGGGAGAAAGGAAGACATGTAGAAAATAAGGAAGGGAAGAATAATATTTACCAAATTTACCCTGGAAGAAAGGGGAGGAAAGGAAGGGAAAATAAGTGACAAAGGAGGGAAGGAAATAGCTGAGAATTGGGAAGGAAACAGGAAGTGTAGAAAGGAAAGAAGCCACATTTACTTTTGTAAAAAATGGACAGGAGCAATGATAGAGGAGAAAGGGGAAGTAAATAGGAAAAGAGAAAGGAAAGGGAAAAACATCATGGAAGAATAGAGAAGAAAAAGTAAGGAAATGAAGAAAGGGAAAATAGGAAGGAAGGAGATTAGGAAAAGAGAAGCAGGAAAATAAGTACGGAGAGAAGGTAGACAAGGAAGGAAGGAAAGAATGAAGAATAGGAGAGTAGGAAACAAATGAAGTAATAAGTTAAGAAAAGGAGAATATCAAAAGAAAGAATGTAGGAAGCATACAGTATGTACCAAATTTAATCTGGAAGAAGAGAGAGAGTAGAAAAAGCAGGAATGAAGAGGGTTAGGAAGGAATATGTTTTGTGGATATGATGAGCTACCACCTAATGTTCCATTTATAATAATGGGCTTTCAGCAGCACATCTGACACTGACCTCCCGTCTAATGTACATGACACATCCAGCTCTGCTGTATCTGAGATGACCCATAGAGGACGCTATCAGGGTGATCAGGGCCCATGTGTTGGGTGATGTTTCCCCATCCCTGTAGGATTATACCTCCGCCGGTCAGGAGCTGTTTGCTCGCTCGGTGCCAGCACGCTCCTACTGTTTATATGTCACTTATAATAACAGTGACTAGGCAGGAGTCAGTCAGATGATGATGACTCACACTCAAGGCTTTTATATCTTCACATTCAGGTCAAGCAACAAGATTAACCATTAAATTTACCATTTTCCTTCCAACAGTATATTTTTTTCAAATGTTAACACAGATTGTCTCATACATATGAGCAGATAAGGCTTTCATTGGTTGCTGTAAGTGTGCGGAGAGCTTGAGCTGATGCTCAGCAGCCAGTCAGAAAAAGTGGAGCTGCAGTATAAAGCATGGATAAAAAAAGATCCACAAAATTAGAAATGAGCAGGATTTCAGTAAAGAAGGCTTGGAGAACATGGCGGCTCCTTTATTCTGAAGGTTCCAGCCTCCTCATGTGAGCGAAAACCTCCTCAAAATGTTGGTCAAGAGGAGTCTTAAAGTGTACTCTTTACATATAATATACTTGATTGGATGATTTTTTTCCATACCACCAGTATATATATCTATATATATATGTATGTATACAGTACAGTACAGACCAAAAGTTTAGACACACCTTCTCATTTAAAGATTTTTCTGTATTTTCATGACTTTGAAAATTGTACATTCACACTGAAGGCATCAAAACTATGAATTAACACATGTGGAATTATATACTTAACAAAAAAGTGTGAAACAACTGAAAATATGTCTTATATTCTAGGTTCTTCAAAGTAGCCACCTTTTGCTTTGATGACTGCTTTGCACACTCTTGGCATTCTCTTGATGAGCTTCAAGAGGTAGTCACCAGAAATGGTTTTCACTTCACAGGTGTGCCCTGTCAGGTTTAATAAGTGGGATTTCTTGCCTTATAAATGGGGTTGGGACCATCAGTTGTGTTGTGCAGAAGTCTGGTGGATACACAGCTGATAGTCCTACTGAATAGACTGTTAGAATTTGTATTATGGCAAGAAAAAAGCAGCTAAGTAAAGAAAAACGAGTGGCCATCATTACTTTAAGAAATGAAGGTCAGTCAGTGCGAAAAGTTGGGAAAACTTTGAAAGTGTCCCCAAGTGCAGTTGCAAAAACAATCAAACGCTACAAAGAAACTGGCTCACATGAGGACTGCCCCAGGAATGGAAGACCAAGAGTCACCTCTGCTTCTGAGGATAAGTTTATCCGAGTCACCAGCCTCAGAAATCGCAGGTTAACAGCAGCTCAGATTAGAGACCAGGTCAATGCCACACAGAGTTCTAGCAGCAGACACATCTCTTCAACAACTGTTAAGAGCAGACTTTGTGCAGCAGGCCTTCATGGTAAAATAGCTGCTAGAAAACCACTGCTAAGGACAGGCAACAAGCAGAAGAGACTTGTTTGGGCTAAAGAACACAAGGAATGGACATTAGACCAGTGGAAATCTGTGCTTTGGTCTGATGAGTCCAAATTTGAGATCTTTGGTTCCAACCACCGTGTCTTTGTGCGACGCAGAAAAGGTGAACCGATGGACTCTACATGCCTGGTTCCCAACGTGAAGCATGGAGGAGGAGGTGTGATGGTGTGGGGGTGCTTTCCTGGTGACACTTTTGGGGATTTATTAAAAATTGAAGGCATACTGAACCAGCATGGCTATCACAGCATCTTGCAGCGGCATGCTATTCCATCCGGTTTGCGTTTAGTTGGACCATCATTTATTTTTCAACAGGACAATGACCCCAAACACACCTCCAGGCTGTGTAAGGGCTATTTGACCAAGAAGGAGAGTGATGGGGTGCTACGCCAGATGACCTGACCTCCACAGTCACCAGACCTGAACCCAATCGAGATGATTTGGGGTGAGCTGGACCGCAGAGTGAAGGCAAAAGGGCCAACAAGTGCTAAGCATCTCTGGGAACTCCTTCAAGATTGTTGGAAGACCATTTCCGGTGACTACCTCTTAAAGCTCATCAGGAGAATGCCAAGAGTGTGCAAAGCAGTCATCAAAGCAAAAGTTGGCTACTTTGAAGAACCTAGAATATAAGACATATTTTCAGTTGTTTCACACTTTTTTGTTAAGTATATAATTCCACATGTGTTAATTCATAGTTTTGATGCCTTCAGGGTGAATGTACAATTTTCATAGTCATGAAAATGCAGAAAAATCTTTAAATGAGAAGGTGTGTCCAAACTTTTGGTCTGTACTGTATATATATATACACTGCTCAAAAAAATAAAGGGAACACTCAAAAAAAACACATCCTAGATCTGAATGAATGAAATATTCTCATTGAATACTTTGTTCTGTTCAAAGTTGAATGTGCTGACAACAAAATCACACAAAAATCATCAATGGAAATCAAATTTATTAACCAATGGAGGCCTGGATTTGGAGTCACCCCCAAAATTAAAGTGGAAAAACACACTACAGACTGATCCAATTTTGATGTAATGTCATTAAAACAAGTCAAAATGAGGCTCAGTATTGTGTTTGGCCTCCACGTGCCTGTATGACCTCCCTACAACGCCTGGGCATGCTCCTGATGAGGCTGAGTATTGTGTGTGGCCTCCACGTGCCTGTATGACCTCCCTACAACGCCTGGGCATGCTCCTGATGAGGCTCAGTATTGTGTGTGGCCTCCACGTGCCTGTATGACCTCCCTACAACGCCTGGCCATGCTCCTGATGAGGCTGAGTATTGTGTGTGGCCTCCACGTGCCTGTATAACCTCCCTACAACGCCTGGGCATGCTCCTGATGAGGTTGCGAATGGTCTCCTGTGGGATCTCCTCCCAGACCTGGACTAAAGCATCGGCCAACTCCTGGACAGTCTGTGGTGGTGACGTTGGTGGATGGGGCGAGTCATGATGTCCCAGATGTGCTCAATTGGATTCAGGTCTGGGGAACGGGCGGGCTAGTCCATAGCTTCAATGCCTTCATCTTGCAGGAACTGCTGACACACTCCAGCCACATGAGGTCTGGCATTGTCCTGCATTAGGAGGAACCCAGGGCCAACCGCACCAGAATATGGTCTCACAAGGGGTCTGAGGATCTCATCTCGGTACCTAATGGCAGTCAGGCTACCTCTGGCGATCACATGGAGGGCTGTGTGGCCCTCCAAAGAAATGCCACCCCGCACCATTACTGACCCGCTGCCAAACCGGTCATGCTGAAGGATGTTGCAGGCAGCAGATCGCTCTCCACGGCGTCTCCAGACTCTGTCACGTCTGTCACATGTGCTCAGTGTGAACCTGCTTTCATCTGTGAAGACCACAGGGTGCTAGTGGCCACTTTGCCAATCCTGGTGTTCTGTGGCAAATGCCAAGCATCCTGCATGGTGTGGGACTGTGAGCACAACCCCCATCTATGGACGTCGGGCCCTCATACCACCCCACCTGCAGAACCACTCCTTTATTGAGAGTGTCTTGATAATTGCCAATAATTTCCATCTATTGTCTATTCCATCTGCACAACAGCATGTGAAATTGATTGTCAATCAGTGTTGCTTCCTAAGTGGACAGTTTGATTTCACAGAAGTTTGATTTACTTGGAGTTATATTCTGTTATTTAAGTGTTCCCTTTATTTTTTTGAGCAGTGTATATGTTAATGTTGATGATTATGGCTTACAGCCAATGAAAACACAAAAGTCATTATCTCAGTAAATTAGAATACTTTATAACACCAGCTTGAAAAATGTTTAAAATCCAAAATGTTGGCCTACTGAAATGTATGGTCAGTAAATGCCCTCAATACTTGGTCGGGGCTCCTTTTGCATCAATTACTGCATCAATGCGGCAATGTGGCATGGAGGCGATCAGCCTGTGGCACTGCTGAGGTGTTATGGAAGCCCAGGTGGCTTTGATAGCAGCCTTCAGCTCGTCTGCATTGTGGGGTCTGGGGTCTCTCATCTTCCTCTTGACAATACCCCATAGATTCTCTATAATAGATTCTCTATGGGGTTAAGGCCAGGCGAGCTTGCTGCCAATCAAGCACAGTGATACTGTTGTGTGTAAACCAGGTATTGGTACTTTTGGCTGTGTGGACAGGGGCCAAGTCCTGCTAGAGAATGAAACCTCCATCTCCAAAAAGCTTGTCGGCAGAGGGAAGCATGAAGTGCTGTAAAATGTCCTGGTAGACGGCTGCGCTGACTTTGGTCTTGATGAAACACAGTGGACCTACACCAGCAGATGACATGGCTCCCCAAACCATCACTGATTGTGGAGACTTCACACTAGACCTCAAGCAGCTTGGATTGTGGCCTCTCCACTCTTCCTCCAGACTCTGGGACCTTGTGGAGTGTGTCAATGACTGCCTTCTGGACATCTGTCAAGTCAGCAGTCTTCCCCATGATTGTGGAGCCTACTGAAACAAACAAAGGGACCTTTTTAAACACTTAGGAAGCCTTTGCAGGTGTTTTTTGTTAATTACTCTAATTTACTGAGATAATGACTTTTGTGTTTTCATTGGCTGTAAGCCATAATCATCAACATTAACAGAAATAAACACTTGAAATAGATCACTCTGTGTGTAATGACTCTATATAATATAGGAGTTTCACTTTTTGTATTGAAGAACTGAAATAAATTAACTTTTTGATGATATTTTAATTTTGTGAGATGCACCTGTGTGTGAGTCTTGGATTTCTCACTTGATGAAACCCAAAATGTAGATAAAACCGCTCCAGCGGTGAAGCAAGAAAAATCATACTGCTGTTTATGTGTCTGTGAGTCCAGCTGGGAAGATATCATCGACAGCAAAACCATTTCCAGTAATTCACGGCAGCAATAAATAATGAGCGGAGAATTGGGTAGAAATGCCGCGGCTTCTACTCGCACAACTCGCCATTCAAGGTGGCACGGATCAGCAATAGACGCATTGATCGCACAGACCTGATACTCTCAGCTTTTCCTTTTTTAGACTTGTTCTATCAGTCACGTCTGCTCTGTTCAGATCCCATGACAAATAACAACAGTCCTATTGATCTTAGCTCCCTTCACAAACTGGATAGATGAATAGATGGATAGCTAGCTAGCTAGCTAGATAGATAGCTAGATAGATAGATAGATAGATAGTTTTAAAGAAAGTTATCTAAAATATATTGATACAATGGGAAAAATAAGTATTTGATACACTGCCGATTTTGCATATTTTCCCTCCTACAAAGAATGGAGAGGTCTGTAATTTCTATAATAGGTACACTTCACCTGTGAGAGACAGAATCTAAAAATAAAAGGCAGAAAGTCACATTGTATGATTTTTACATAATTAATTTGCATTTTATTGCATGAAATAAGTATTTGATCATCTACCAACCAGATAGAATTCTGGCTCTCACAGACCTGTTCGTTTTTTCTTTAAGAAGCCCTCCTACTCTGCACTTATTACCTGTATTAATTGCACCTGTTTGAACTCGTTACCGATATAAAAGACACCTGTCCATACACTCAACCAAACATACTCCAACCTCTCCATCATGGCCAAGATCAAAGAGCTGTCTAAGGACACCAAGGACAAAATTGTAGACCTGCACAAGGCTGGGATGGGCTACAGGACAATAGGCAAGCAGCTTGGTGAGAAGGCAACAACTGATGGCACAATTATTACAAAATGAAAGAAACACAAAATGATTGTCAATCTTCCTCGGTCTGGGGCTCCATGCAAGGTCTCGCCTCGTGGGGTAAGGATGATTCTGAGAAAGGTCGAGAATCAGCCCAGAACTACACAGGAGGACCTGGTCAATGACCTGAAGAGAGCTGGGACCACAGTCTCAAACATTACCGTTGATAACACACTACGCCGTCATGGAGTAAAATCCTGCAGGGCATGCAAGGTCCCCCTGCTAAAGCTAGCACATGTCTAGGCCCTTTTAAAGTTTGCCTATGACCAACTGGATGATCCAGAGGAGGCATGAGAGAAGGTCATGTGGTCAGATGAGACCAAAAAAAACCTTTTTGATATCAACTCCACTCGCCATCTTTAGAGGAAGCAGAAGGATGAGTACAACCCCAAGAACACTGTCCCAACCATGAACCATGGTGGGGGAAACATCATACTTTGGGGGTGCTTTTCTGCAAAGGGTACAGAACGAATGCATCGTATTTAAGGAAGGACGGATGGAGTTATGTATTGCGAGATTTTGGCCAACAACCTCGTTCCCTCAGTAAGAGCATTGAAGATGGGTGGTGGCTGGGTCTTCCAGCATGACAATGACCCAAACACACAGCCAGGGCAACTAAGAAGCATTTCAAAGTCCTGTAGTGACCTAGCCAGTCTCCAGAACTGAACCCAATAGAAAATCTTTGGGGGGAGCTGAAAGTCAATGTTGCCCAGAAGATAAAAGAGGAGGCGGAGATAAAGAGGAGTGGTCTGACACCTAGGATGAAAGAGAAGGCATGGTCTGACAGCTATGACATAAAAGGAGTGGTGTGACACTTAGGATAAAAGAGAAGGAGTGGTCTGACACTTAGGATAAAAGAGAAGGTGTGTTCTGACACCTAGGACGCAAGAGAAGGAGTGGTCTGACAACTATGACACAAGAGGAGTGATCTGACACCTAGGATACAAGAGAAGGAGTGGTATGACACCTAGGACACAAGAGAAGAAGTGGTCTGACACCTAGGACACAAGAGAAGGAGTGGTCTGACACCTAGGACACAAGAGAAGGAGTGGTTTGACACCTAGGATAAAAGAGAAGGAATGATCTGACACCTAGGTTACAAGAGAAGGAGTAGTCTGGAACCTAGGATACAAGAGAAGGAGTGGTCTGACAACTATGACACATGAGGAGTGATCTGACACCTACGATGCAAGAGGAGTGGTCTGACACCTAGGACACGAGAAGGAGTGGTCCGACATCTAGGATACAAGAGAAGGAGTGGTCTGACACCTAGGACACAAGAGAAGGGGTGTTCTGACACCTAGGACACAAGAAAAGGAGTGGTCTGACACCTAGGATATAAGAGAAGGAGTGGTCTGACACCTAGGATACAAGAGGAGTGGTCTGACACCTAGGATGCAAGAGAAGGAGTTGTCTGATAATATGACACAAGATGAGTGGTCTGACAACTAGAATACAAGAGAAGGAGTGGTCTGACACCTAGGACACAAGAGAAGGGGTGTTCTGATACCTAGGATACTAGAGAAGGAGTTGTCTGACACCTAGGGTACAAGAGAAGGAGTGGTCTGACACGTAGGATATAAGAGAAGGAGTGGTATGACACCTATGATACAAGAGAAGGATTGGTCTGACACCTAGGATGCAAGAGAAGGAGTTGTCTGAAAATATGATACAAGAGGAGTGGTCTGACAGCTAGAATACAAGAGAAGCAGTGGTCTGACACCTAGGATACAAGAGAAGGCGTGGTCTGACAACTATGACACATGAGTGATCTGACACCTAAGATACAAGTGAAGGAGTGCTCTGACACCTAGAATACCAGAAGGAGTGGTCCGATATCTAGGATACAAGAGAAAGAGTGGTCTGACACCTAGGACACAAGAGAAGGGGTGTTCTGACACCTAGGACACAAGAGAAGGAGTGGTCTGACACCTAGGATATAAGAGAAGGAGTGGTATGACACCTAGGAGACAAGAGGAGTGGTCTGACACCTAGGATGCAAGAGAAGGAGTTGTCTGATAATACGACACAAGAGGAGTGGTCTGACAACTAGAATACAAGAGAATGAGTGGTCTGACACCTAGGATACAAGAGAAGGAGTGGTCTGACACCTAGGATACAAGAGAAGGAGTGGTCTGATACCTAGGACACAAGAGAAGGAGCGGTCTGACACCTAGGACACAATAGAAGAAATGGTCTGACACCTAGGACACAAGAGAAGGAGTGGTGTGACACCTAGGATACAAGAGAAGAAGTGGTCAAACACCAAGGACACAAGAGAAGGAGTGGTCTGACACCTAGGACACAAGAGAAGGAGTGGTCTGACAACTTTGACACAAGAGAAGGAGCGGTCTGACACCTAGGACACAAGAGAAGGAGCGGTCTGACATCTAGGACACAAGCGAATGACTGGTCTGACACCTCACAATGTTTTGTTCAGTTGAAGACAACTAGATACTAGAGAAGGAGTGGTCTGACACCTAGGATACAAGAGAAGGAGTGGTCTGATACCTAGGATATTAGAGAAGGAGTGGTATGACACCAAGTATACAAGAGAAGGAGCGGTCTGACACCTAGGATGCAAGAGAAGGAGTTGTCTGACAACTTTGACACAAGAGAAGGAGCGGTCTGACACCTAGGACACAAGAGAAGGAGTGGTATGACACCTAGGATACAAGAGGAGTGAACTTACACCTAGGATGCAAGAGAAGGAGTTGTCTGACAATATGACACAAGAGGAGTGGTCTGACAACTAGAATACAAGAGAAGGAGTGGTCTGACACCTAGGATACAAGAGAAGGACTGGTCTGACAACTTTGACACAAGAGAAGGAGCGGTCTGACACCTAGGACACAAGAGAAGAAGTGGTCTGACACCTAGGAAACAAGAGAAAGAGTGGTCTGACACCTAGGACACAAGAGAAGGAGTGGTCTGACAACTTTGACACAAGAGAAGGAGCGGTCTGACACCTAGGACACAAGAGAAGGAGCGGTCTGACACCTAGGATACAAGAAAAGAAGTGGTCTGACACCTACGACACAAGAGAAGGAGTGGTCTGACACCTAGGACACAAAAGAAGGAGTGGTCTGACACCTAGGACACAATAGAAGAAGTGGTCTGACACCTAGGACACAAGAGAAGGAGTGGTCTGACAACTATGACACATGAGGAGTGATCTGACACCTAAGATACAAGAGAAGGAGTGCTCTGACACCTAGTACACGAGAAGGAGTGGTCCAGCATCTAGTATACAAGAGAAAGAGTGGTCTGACACCTAGGACACAAGAGAAGGAGTGGTCTGACAACTATGACACATGAGGAGTGGTTTGACAACTAGAATACAAGAGAAGGAGTGTTCTGACACCTAGGATACTAGAGAAGGAGTGGTATGACACCTAGGATACAAGAGAAGAAGTGGTCTGACACCTAGGATGCAAGAGAAGGAGTTGTCTGACAATATGACACAAGAGGAGTGGATTGACAACTAGAATACAAGAGAAGGAGTGGTCTGACACCTAGGATACAAGAGAAGGAGTGGTCTGACACCTAGGATACAAAAGAAGGGGTGTTCTGACACCTAGGATGCTAGAGAAGGAGTGGTATGACACCTAGGATACAAGAGAAGGAGTGGTCTGACACCTAGGATGCAAGAGAAGGAGTTGTCTGACAATATGACACAAGAGGAGTGGTTTGACAACTAGAATACAAGAGAAGGAGTGGTCTGACACCTAGGATACAAGAGAAGGAGTGGTGTGACACCTAGGATACAAGAGAAGGAGTGGTCTGACACCTAGGACACAAGAGAAGGAGTGGTCTGACAACTTTGACACAAGAGAAGGAGCGGTCTGACACCTAGGACACAAGAGAAGGAGTGGTCTGACACCTAGGATACAAGAGAAGGACTGGTCTGACAACTTTGACACAAGAGAAGGAGCGGTCTGACACCTAGGACACAAGAGAAGAAGTGGTCTGACACCTAGGAAACAAGAGAAAGAGTGGTCTGACACCTAGGACACAAGAGAAGGAGTGGTCTGACAACTTTGACACAAGAGAAGGAGCGGTCTGACACCTAGGACACAAGAGAAGGAGCGGTCTGACACCTAGGATACAAGAAAAGAAGTGGTCTGACACCTACGACACAAGAGAAGGAGTGGTCTGACACCTAGGACACAAAAGAAGGAGTGGTCTGACACCTAGGACACAATAGAAGAAGTGGTCTGACACCTAGGACACAAGAGAAGGAGTGGTCTGACAACTATGACACATGAGGAGTGATCTGACACCTAAGATACAAGAGAAGGAGTGCTCTGACACCTAGTACACGAGAAGGAGTGGTCCAGCATCTAGTATACAAGAGAAAGAGTGGTCTGACACCTAGGACACAAGAGAAGGAGTGGTCTGACAACTATGACACATGAGGAGTGGTTTGACCACTAGAATACAAGAGAAGGAGTGTTCTGACACCTAGGATACTAGAGAAGGAGTGGTATGACACCTAGGATACAAGAGAAGAAGTGGTCTGACACCTAGGATGCAAGAGAAGGAGTTGTCTGACAATATGACACAAGAGGAGTGGATTGACAACTAGAATACAAGAGAAGGAGTGGTCTGACACCTAGGATACAAGAGAAGGAGTGGTCTGACACCTAGGATACAAAAGAAGGGGTGTTCTGACACCTAGGATGCTAGAGAAGGAGTGGTATGACACCTAGGATACAAGAGAAGGAGTGGTCTGACACCTAGGATGCAAGAGAAGGAGTTGTCTGACAATATGACACAAGAGGAGTGGTTTGACAACTAGAATACAAGAGAAGGAGTGGTCTGACACCTAGGATACAAGAGAAGGAGTGGTGTGACACCTAGGATACAAGAGAAGGAGTGGTCTGACACCTAGGACACAAGAGAAGGAGTGGTCTGACAACTTTGACACAAGAGAAGGAGCAGTCTGACACCTAGGACACAAGAGAAGGAGTGGTCTGACACCTAGGATACAAGAGAAGGAGTGGTCTGACACCTAGGATGCAAGAGAAGGAGTGGTCTGACAATATGACACAAGAGGAGTGGTTTGACAACTAGAATACAAGAGAAGGAGTGGTCTGACACCTAGGATACAAGAGAAGGAGTGGTCTGACACCTAGGATACAAGAGAATCAGAGGTCTGACACCTAGGACACAAGAGAAGGAGTGGTCTGACAACTTTGACACAAGAGAAGGAGCGGTCTGACACCTAGGACACAAGCGAAGGACTGGTCTGACACCTCACAATGTTTTGTCCAGTTGTGGACTGACACCTAGAAGAGCTTAAGAAGGAGGGGTGTAATATCCAGAAGACCCTCGGGGGAGTGGTCTGACACATCAGAGAGCTGGAGAAGTAATGTCTAATATTGCATCTCCGCCACATACCCATAAAAAAACTGAGCAGCTGATAATGCCCAATCCAGCCATAAATGCTGGTACCAGCAGTCATCATCATTGCCCCTTGGGTGGGGGGCAGGGCAGAAGTTCTCCTGCAGAGCTCACTGAAGGTCACACTGTCTGCTCGCCACATACTGATTTACCTCTGTTCTCCAGCTGGCCGGGTTTCTGGAGGTCATATGTAAATCTCCCTGGGCAGGAAGTCGTTCTTTAATCCAATCTCTGCTATAATCCACAGATCACATTTACTGTTACCGGTCACAGATCTTATCGCATTCCTGAGGAAAAGGATCTCACATGAAAAGTTACTTATTCTTCCATTACTTTGAGTTCTGCTGATATTGATCTGCCCGGGTTCTGCGCCGTCGTCGTGACACGGTAACAATCGCCTTATGACAGATTGTATTTATGTGTTCTATAATAATCAACCTCACCGCTGCAGGCAAAATGACAAGAATGCAGATTTCACTGGTTGCACCCTATGGTTACATGAAAAGGAATCTTTCCTCCAGTTTAGCCCATTCAGATCAACTGATCGAGGAGCTAGAACGCCAATGATCATCAGTGACCTCTACTGGGCAAATGTGATACTACATAGCTCCCAATCAGGTGAATGGGCGACCATATATTACAAGGTCGTGCTTAGTCCTCCAGAGTCAGAGACGCTCTATACAACACCCTTCCGAATCTCCCTCCTGATGATATTCGTATACCCTCATGGGGCAACAGCTTGGGAATGGGAAAGTCCTTTTTTGGTCAAGGAGGGACTATAAAATTGGGATTTGAAGATAAGGATGAAGAAATAACAGTAGTGTCTGGGCTCTGGAATCGGAGGTAGCCAAAAAGGCAAAAGGGCCTCCCTTTGTGATAAGAGGCTAAGATTAGGCAGATGGGGGGGGGGGTGTTACAGATTTTGTTTTGAACTTCAGTTACACTTTTGCATTGTACGATTAGTAATCAAGTGGAATGATGACCCCCAATTATTAATGTAGTCCTATATTTTCAGGAGGAATAGCAGAGGGATGACTTTTTACAGAAAGAAGAGATCTTCCAGGATTGTTCTTTCTTTATGGTGAATATACCTGTATTCCAAAATAGAAATTTATAATAAATAATAAATAACAGTAAATCAAATTAGCTACAAATTTTTGCTTTGACACAATTTTTCACAATTTAAGTTGTTCGATCTTTTGCAAAATGTTCGCCATTCAGATGCCATTTTACTGCATTTTAAAGGGAATCTGTCAGCAGGTTTTGTTATGTAATCCGACAGCAGCATGATGTAGGGGCTGGGAGCCTGATTCCGGTGATATATCACTTAGTTTACTGGGTGCTGTAGTTTTGATAGAATCACAGTTTTCTCTGCTGCAGATCTAGGAATAATAGAATAGAATAACCCCGCCCCCACACCACTGATTGGCAGATTTCTGTGTATAACCCCGCCCACACCACTTATTGGCAGATTTCTGTGTATAACCCCGCCCACACCACTGATTGGCAGATTTCTGTGTATAACCCCACCCATACCACTGATTGACAGATTTCTCGATACAATGTATTCCTACCAATTAGTGCTGGGGGAGTGTTTGGAAAAGGAGTCATGTGACACCTAGTACTCTAGTGATAATCTCCTGCTGATAAAACACTGATTTTATTGAAACTGCAAAACACAACTGGAATCAGGGTCTCTGCCTCTACATCATGCTACTCTCAGATTACATAGCAAACATCTGCTGAAACATTCCCTTTATAGGTTGGGAATAAATAAAAAACAATCTTAGGTGGTAAAGGAATGGGAGGGATTGAGGATTATTATTTTATTTTATTCCTTTCCCATCAGATTCAATTTGCATCAAATTTCTTAAATTCAATTCAAATTGGATTTTTTTAGAGCAAATTTGAGCAAAAATGTCTTGACTTTAAAGTCTGGGAGATTTGCTCATTTGAAATAATATGCCTTCTAAAGTGTAAGAAAAAAAAGCTGCAATACCGGACACGGCCTCCGGACAAGAGTGGCGCTATTCCTAGAATAAGCAAATATATATTCTTTAAGACTGGACAACCCCTTGTGGAACTAAATCAGGAACCCTAGTGGGATTTTTGTCTTCTCGGACTGTGGATGAACCTGCTGCATTATCCTTCTTGGTCCTATTAGCATATTTTTTGCGCAATTTTAACCCTTACATTGGAAAAGCACAAAATTTTCCAATCAAAGTGGTTCATTTAGGAGCACACGAGTCGTTATGGTCATGGAGTGTTGGCCGGGGTTGCATCTGCTCATCCATCATTCAGCTGGCGCTCGTGCTCAGCAGGTGCGGGGGTGCACCCGGCTCTCTGGCGTCTACTGAACCAGTTACACTGTCGCCCGCACCGGAGTGTCCGTCCCTGAGCTTCGTTCTGCAGGGGACATCTGGGTCCCGCCGTTCTCTTGTCACATTCCATCTCAGGTCATCGCTGTGTAAAGTTCAGTCAAGTTTGCAGATGGGGGAAAAAAAATAATAATAATAAAAAAAAAAAAAAAAGCTTAATTTTTGGCAGCAGGATCACAGATATTAAAGGGATTTCCCCAGTTCTCAGTTTTTTTTAGAGTCGGTTCCATCGATATAATGGGGGAATTCCAGGAGCTGTTAGTAAGATTTCATAAGCTGTCACACCGGGACGTGAGACCTCATATGGCAGAACGGTAGAAGGATGACAAAGGCGATGCGAGGTCTACAGCTCCACCATATTATTTCTTATCATCCCTTCTTCTAGTTTTGGGGATAATTGCATGAATTACAAATCCCCAATACAAACTGATAACTAGAATTGCTCCCTTATATAAATGTAACCTCTAGTTACACCTCTGGTGACAATACAGGGATAATGCACACAGTGGTGTCATAATACAGCAATAATACACACAGTGAGCTCACAGTAATGGGGTAATACATGCAGAGATGTCATACCACAGCAATAGCGCAGACAGTGAACACACAGTAATGCGGTAAGGTGCACAGTGATGTCATAGTACAGCTATAATGCACACAGTGAGCTCACAGTAATGGGATAATGCACACAGTGAGCTCACAGTAATGGGGTAATGCACACAGTGGTGTCATAGTACAGAAATAGTACACACCGTGAGCTCACAGTAATGGGGTAATGCACACAGTGATGTCATAGTACAGCAATAATGCACATAGTGAGCTCACAGCAATGGGGTAATGCACACAGTGATGTCATAGTACAGCTATAATGCACACAGTGAGCTCACAGTAATGGAGTAATACATGCAGAGATGTCATACCACAGCAATAGCGCACACAGTGAACACACAGTAATGCGGTAAGGTGCACAGTGATGTCATAGTACAGCTATAATGCACACAGTGAGCTCACAGTAATGGGATAATGCACACAGTGAGCTCACAGTAATGGGGTAATGCACACAGTGGTGTCATAGTACAGAAATAGTACACACCGTGAGCTCACAGTATTGGGGTAATGCACACAGTGATGTCATAGTACAGCAATAATGCACATAGTGAGCTCACAGTAATGGGGTAATGCGCACAGTGATGTCATAGCACAGCAACAATGTACACAGTGAGCTCACAGTAATGGAGTAATACATGCAGAGATGTCATACCACAGCAATAGCGCACACAGTGAACACACAGTAATGCGGTAAGGTGCACAGTGATGTCATAGTACAGCTATAATGCACACAGTGAGCTCACAGTAATGGGATAATGCACACAGTGAGCTCACAGTAATGGGGTAATGCACACAGTGGTGTTATAGTACAGAAATAGTACACACCGTGAGCTCACAGTAATGGGGTAATGCACACAGTGATGTCATAGTACAGCAATAATGCACATAGTGAGCTCACAGTAATGGGGTAATGCGCACAGTGATGTCATAGCACAGCAACAATGTACACAGTGAGCTCACAGTAATGGAGTAATACATGCAGAGATGTCATACCACAGCAATAGCGCACACAGTGAACACACAGTAATGCGGTAAGGTGCACAGTGATGTCATAGTACAGCTATAATGCACACAGTGAGCTCACAGTAATGGGATAATGCACACAGTGAGCTCACAGTAATGGGGTAATGCACACAGTGGTGTCATAGTACAGAAATAGTACACACCGTGAGCTCACAGTATTGGGGTAATGCACACAGTGATGTCATAGTACAGCAATAATGCACATAGTGAGCTCACAGTAATGGGGTAATGCGCACAGTGATGTCATAGCACAGCAACAATGTACACAGTGAGCTCACAGTAATGGAGTAATACATGCAGAGATGTCATACCACAGCAATAGCGCACACAGTGAACACACAGTAATGCGGTAAGGTGCACAGTGATGTCATAGTACAGCTATAATGCACACAGTGAGCTCACAGTAATGGGATAATGCACACAGTGAGCTCACAGTAATGGGGTAATGCACACAGTGGTGTTATAGTACAGAAATAGTACACACCGTGAGCTCACAGTAATGGGGTAATGCACACAGTGATGTCATAGTACAGCAATAATGCACATAGTGAGCTCACAGTAATGGGGTAATGCGCACAGTGATGTCATAGCACAGCAACAATGTACACAGTGAGCTCACAGTAATGGAGTAATACATGCAGAGATGTCATACCACAGCAATAGCGCACACAGTGAACACACAGTAATGCGGTAAGGTGCACAGTGATGTCATAGTACAGCTATAATGCACACAGTGAGCTCACAGTAATGGGATAATGCACACAGTGAGCTCACAGTAATGGGGTAATGCACACAGTGGTGTCATAGTACAGAAATAGTACACACCGTGAGCTCACAGTAATGGGGTAATGCACACAGTGATGTCATAGTACAGCAATAATGCACATAGTGAGCTCACAGTAATGGGGTAATGCACACAGTGATGTCATAGTACAGCTATAATGCACACAGTGAGCTCACAGTAATGGAGTAATACATGCAGAGATGTCATACCACAGCAATAGCGCACACAGTGAACACACAGTAATGCGGTAAGGTGCACAGTGATGTCATAGTACAGCTATAATGCACACAGTGAGCTCACAGTAATGGGATAATGCACACAGTGAGCTCACAGTAATGGGGTAATGCACACAGTGGTGTCATAGTACAGAAATAGTACACACCGTGAGCTCACAGTAATGGGGTAATGCACACAGTGATGTCATAGTACAGCAATAATGCACATAGTGAGCTCACAGCAATGGGGTAATGCACACAGTGATGTCATAGTACAGCTATAATGCACACAGTAAGCTCACAGTAATGGAGTAATACATGCAGAGATGTCATACCACAGCAATAGCGCACACAGTGAACACACAGTAATGCGGTAAGGTGCACAGTGATGTCATAGTACAGCTATAATGCACACAGTGAGCTCACAGTAATGGGATAATGCACACAGAGAGCTCACAGTAATGGGGTAATGCACACAGTGGTGTCATAGTACAGAAATAGTACACACCGTGAGCTCACAGTAATGGGGTAATGCACACAGTGATGTCATAGTACAGCAATAATGCACATAGTGAGCTCACAGCAATGGGGTAATGCACACAGTGATGTCATAGTACAGCTATAATGCACACAGTGAGCTCACAGTAATGGAGTAATACATGCAGAGATGTCATACCACAGCAATAGCGCACACAGTGAACACACAGTAATGCGGTAAGGTGCACAGTGATGTCATAGTACAGCTATAATGCACACAGTGAGCTCACAGTAATGGGATAATGCACACAGTGAGCTCACAGTAATGGGGTAATGCACACAGTGGTGTCATAGTACAGAAATAGTACACACCGTGAGCTCACAGTAATGGGGTAATGCACACAGTGATGTCATAGTACAGCAATAATGCACATAGTGAGCTCACAGTAATGGGGTAATGCACACAGTGATGTCATAGTACAGCTATAATGCACACAGTGAGCTCACAGTAATGGGAAAATACATGCAGAGATGTCATACCACAGCAATAGCGCACACAGTGAACACACAGTAATGCGGTAAGGTGCACAGTGATGTCATAGTACAGCTATAATGCACACAGTGAGCTCACAGTAATGGGATAATGCACACAGTGAGCTCACAGTAATGGGGTAATGCACACAGTGGTGTCATAGTACAGAAATAGTACACACCGTGAGCTCACAGTAATGGGGTAATGCACACAGTGATGTCATAGTACAGCAATAATGCACATAGTGAGCTCACAGTAATGGGGTAATGCACACAGTGATGTCATAGTACAGCTATAATGCACACAGTGAGCTCACAGTAATGGAGTAATACATGCAGAGATGTCATACCACAGCAATAGCGCACACAGTGAACACACAGTAATGCGGTAAGGTGCACAGTGATGTCATAGTACAGCTATAATGCACACAGTGAGCTCACAGTAATGGGATAATGCACACAGTGAGCTCACAGTAATGGGGTAATGCACACAGTGGTGTCATAGTACAGAAATAGTACACACCGTGAGCTCACAGTAATGGGGTAATGCACACAGTGATGTCATAGTACAGCAATAATGCACATAGTGAGCTCACAGCAATGGGGTAATGCACACAGTGATGTCATAGTACAGCTATAATGCACACAGTGAGCTCACAGTAATGGAGTAATACATGCAGAGATGTCATACCACAGCAATAGCGCACACAGTGAACACACAGTAATGCGGTAAGGTGCACAGTGATGTCATAGTACAGCTATAATGCACACAGTGAGCTCACAGTAATGGGATAATGCACACAGTGAGCTCACAGTAATGGGGTAATGCACACAGTGGTGTCATAGTACAGAAATAGTACACACCGTGAGCTCACAGTAATGGGGTAATGCACACAGTGATGTCATAGTACAGCAATAATGCACATAGTGAGCTCACAGCAATGGGGTAATGCACACAGTGATGTCATAGTACAGCTATAATGCACACAGTGAGCTCACAGTAATGGAGTAATACATGCAGAGATGTCATACCACAGCAATAGCGCACACAGTGAACACACAGTAATGCGGTAAGGTGCACAGTGATGTCATAGTACAGCTATAATGCACATAGTGAGCTCACAGTAATGGGGTAATGCACACAGTGATGTCATAGTACAGCTATAATGCACACAGTGAGCTCACAGTAATGGGATAATACATGCAGAGATGTCATACCACAGCAATAGCGCACACAGTGAACACACAGTAATGCGGTAAGGTGCACAGTGATGTCATAGTACAGCTATAATGCACACAGTGAGCTCACAGTAATGGGATAATGCACACAGTGAGCTCACAGTAATGGGGTAATTCACACAGTGGTGTCATAGTACAGAAATAGTACACACCGTGAGCTCACAGTAATGGGGTAATGCACACAGTGATGTCATAGTACAGCAATAATGCACATAGTGAGCTCACAGTAATGGGGTAATGCGCACAGTGATGTCATAGCACAGCAACAATGTACACAGTGAGCTCACAGTAATGGAGTAATACATGCAGAGATGTCATACCACAGCAATAGCGCACACAGTGAACACACAGTAATGCGGTAAGGTGCACAGTGATGTCATAGTACAGCTATAATGCACACAGTGAGCTCACAGTAATGGGATAATGCACACAGTGATGTCATAGCACTTCAATAATGCACACAGTGAGCTCACAATAATGGAATCATGCGCTCACTGATGTCATAGTACAGCAATAATGCTCATAGTCAGCTTACAGTAATGGGATAATGCACATAGTGATGTCATAGCACATCAATAATGCACACAGTGAGCTCACAGTAATGTGGCAAGGTGCTCAGTGATGTCACCGTGTAAAGTGTACATAAGAGAAAAGTCCTATGTGTGTCCACCCCTTATTTTGCCATGGCTCTCTGATGACTACATGTCTGCACCCACCGTCTTACCACCAGTAGATGCTTCCCACATCATCTGTCCTGTGCAGGTTATTTCTACTCTCCTTGAACATAAATCTTAGATTACTATTTTTTCAGCTCACGCAGTAGCACAGTAATCGTCTTTCCTTGTGCTGCCTTCTGGTTGAACCTCTGGGGGCTCGTGTTCACACTCAGAAGTCAATCAGAACAGGAAGATCTGCAGCTGGAATCTTAGAGGTACAGTAGCAGTTGTGCCCGCTGGTTGTACTGGTGTTTGCAGTAGGTTCCCCTTTAAATATAACCACTTATGGATGTTATAAAAGAAAATTTCTTGATAAGTTCAATATCCTCGGCGTAATCTCCGCACATTTTTCCCTGGGTTCTCGGCCAGAACATGCAAATCTGAGAACGTAGCAGAGAAACACCGTGTAACCTCTTCTTTCTGTTCCCCTCCAGGCTACAACGTTCTGCCGTGTGATCTTTCACTTCTGGCAGCTGCTGAGTTTCTCTCTCTCCTACACACCAGTTCTGCGCCCGGCTCGTCCGTCTTGTGCCACCTGCCTGTTGTTATTTTGTGTGTTGCAATATCTGGAATGTAAGGAATAACAGGAGAACATATCTGCGTTATCTTCTTCAAGAGCTCCGATCTCAAGGACTTCACAAAAGAACTTTCTATGGTAGAAAACAGGCGCAGCGCCACCCAGTGCCAGGTTGTGATACGCGCCCGTTATCGGACTGTCACAATATCTTCTCAAGTTCACCTAAGAATACATGTATACAAAACACTTATCAATATTTACTTCATAAGTAAAAAAAAAAAGCAAAAAAAAAACCCTTTAAGCCCCACCCCTGCTTAGTTTGGGAACTCCCCAAAATTAATAGAAACGCCCATGCTTGAAGAAAATTACCATAAACTCCAACCTTACTTCACCGAAATCTTGCCATAAAAAGGAGGATTAAAGGTATTTTTATTAAAAAAAGTGTCACTTTGGGCATTTTTTCTTTAAAGAAAGGCTATCGCAGGTGATTGATACAGTGGGGGAAATAAGTATTTGATCCCTTGCTGTTTTTGTAAGTTTGCCCACTGACAAAGATATGAACAGTCTATAATTTTAAGGGTAGGTTAATTTTAACATTGAGAGATAGAATATCCCCCAAAAAATCAAGAAAATGACATTGTATAAATTAGATACATTTTTTTGCATTTTGCAGTAAGAAATGAGTAAAAGATCCCTCAAACAACACTTAATACTTGGTGGCGAAACCCTTGTTGGCAAGCACAGCAGTCAGACGTTGTTTGTAGTTGATGATGAGGTTTGCCCTCATGTCAGGAGGAATTTTGGTCCATTCCTCTTTGCAGATCATCTCTAAATCATTCAGATTTTGAGTGTGTCGCTTGGCAACTCGGAGCTTCAACTCCCTCCTTATGTTTTCTATGTGATTAAGGTCTAGAGACTGGCTAGGCCACTCCATGACCTTACTGTGCTTTTTGAGGCACTACTCTGTTGCCTTGGCTGTATGTTTTGGGTCATTGTCTTGCTGGAAGACCCAGCCACGACCCATCTTCAATGCTCTTACTGAGGGAAGGAGGTTGTTGGCCCAAATCTCGCGATACATGACCCCATGCATTCCCTTCAGTACGGTGCAGTCGTCATGTTCCCTATGCAGAAAAGCACCCCCAAAGTATAATGCTTCCCCCACCATGCTTCACGGTTGGGACGATGTTCTTAGGGTTGTACTCATCCATCTTCTTCCTCCAAACACGGCGAGTTGAGTTAATGCCAAAGAGCTCAATTTTTGTCTCATCTGACCACAGCACCTTCTCCCAATAACTCACAGAATCATCCAGGTGTTCATTAGCAAACTTCAGATGGGCCTGCACATGTGCCTTCTTGAGCATGAGCACCTTGCGGGCACTGCAGGATTTTAAACCTTTAAGGCTTAATGTGTTACCAATGGTTTTCTTGGTGACTGTGGTCTCAGCTGCTTTGAGATCATTAACAAGTTCCCCCCGTGTAGTTTTAGGCCGATCTCTCACCTTCCTCATGATCAAGGATACCCCACGAGGTGAGATTTTGCATGGTGCCCCAGATCGATGTCGATTGACAGTCATTTTGTATTTCTTCCATTTTCTTACTATTGCACCAACAGTTGTCTCCTTCTCACCCAGCATCTTACTAATGGTTTTGCAACCCATTCCAGCTTTGTGCAGGTCTATGATCTTGTCCCTGACATCCTTAGAAAGCTCTTTGGTCTTGCCCATGTTGTAGAGGTTAGAGTCTGACTGATTAATTGAGTCTGTGAACAGGAGTCTTTTATACAGGTGACTATGTAAGGCAGCTGTCTTTAATGCAGGTAACGAGTTGATTAGGAGCGTCTAACTGGTCTCTACGAGCCAGAACTCATAATGGTTTGTAGGGGATCAAATACTTATTTCTCACTGCAAAATGCAAAAAAAATATCTAATTTATACAATGTGATTTTCTTGATTTTTTTTGGATATTCTATCTCTCATTGTTAAAATTAACATACCCTTAAAATTATAGACTGTTCATGTCTTTGTCAGTGGGCAAACTTACAAAAACAGCAAGGGATCAAATACTTATTTCCCCCACTGTATGCATAAACCTCACCCCTGAGTGCAGACCACATCTACACTATGACAACCACAGTGACTTCATAACAAAGCAAGACTGTAAACATTAAAGGGGTATTTCCATCTCCAAGATCCTATCCCAATGTGTAGTAGGTGTAATAACAATAATATTAGCAAATACCTCCAATTAGAGATGTATTATAGTTCTTCTGATTAGCTATGTTGCTTACCCCATGTGCAGGGCATTGCAGTAGCTTAGATATTGTAGCATCGGCGTCCCTGCCTCCTGCTAGGCAGGGACGCCGTTCCCCTCACCTCTCCGCTCCGTGCCCGGCGTCTTCCTCCCGTCTTCCTGCTACCTACCTGCTAGCCTACCTGGAGGCTTAGCCGTCACTCGCTGTGACCACCTGTCTGTCTAGAGACTCTTGCCCGCTCACCTGGGAGCGCTCACCTGCTACCTGCCTGCTAGCCTACCTGGAGGCTCTGCCGTCACTTGCCGTGACCACCTGCCTGTCCAGAGACTCTTGCCCGCTCACCTGGGAGCGCTCACCTGCTACCTGCCTGCTAGCCTACCTGGAGGCCCTGCCGTCACTTGCAGTGACCACCTGCCTGTCCAAAGACTCTTACCTGCTCACCTGGGAGCGCTCACCTGCTACCTGCCTGCTAGCCTATCTAGAAACTCTTCCCTGCTGTCGCTTGCCGCGACCACCTGCCCGTCTAGAGACTCTTTCCCTGCTGTCACTTGCCGTGACCACCCGCCCGTCTAGAGACTCTTACCCTGCTGTCACTTGCCGTGACCATCTGCCTGTCAAAAGACTGTCAAGAGACTTGCCGTGACTTCCTGCCCCTTCTACCCAGAGACTGTCCCTGTCACTTGCCGTGACTACCTGCCCGTCTTCCCTGGGAGCCACCCGCTTCCTTACAAGGACTGCCCCTCTGTATAGTTGCTCAGAGGTTCCACCTCCCAGACCCGTTACAGTTTGCTCGGGCCATGGAACCCGGTGGCACCCAAGCTCCCTCGCTCTCGGACCTATGCCATGAACTGTCCCGTCAGAGGTTCCAACAGGAGTCCATCCTGAGCCACCTGCGTAGTGTTAACTCCCGCCTGGACACACTGACTACATCTTCGGGACCGGCTTCCAGTCGCACGACTCCTACCCCGGCAGCGCCGCTGCCCATCAATTCCATGGCATCTCTTCCCGGTCCCCGCCTCACCGCCCCGCCTCGTTTTGGCGGAGATCCCAGCCAGGCACGGGGCTTCATTAACCTGTGCACTCTGCACTTCGAACTGTTGGCACACCAGTTTTCCACCGACCGAGCCAAAGTAGCCTTCATCATGTCCCATCTCACGGGGGAGGCGCTGGCTTGGCTAAATCCTCTATGGGAGAGAGGAGACCCCCTGGTGTCCAATCTGCCAGCCTTTCTCTCGGCCTTCTGGAAGGTCTTTGACGAACCAGGACGGAGGACCTCATCCGCCTCATCTCTGCTACGCCTCCGCCAAGGAAGTCTCACCGTGGGCCAATATGCCATACGGTTCCGTACCCTTGCTTCGGAGCTTGCCTGGGATAACGACGCCCTGGTGTCCGTCTTCTGGGAGGGTCTGTCCGGCCGTATTAAAGATGAACTCGCCGGTCGGGACATTCCTACCACTCTCGACGACTTGATTACACTTGCCACCCGGATTGACATCCGGTTCCAGGAGCGCACCAAAGAGGTCACCCGTGAGAGGAGGTTTCCACGCCTTGCCCCTACCTTCCAGAGATCCATCACTTCCTCCGTTACTCCTCCGGCGCACTCACCCGAGCCTATGCAGGTCGACCAGACCAAGATGGTCAAGACCCGTCAGGAATTACGCCGTGCCGAGGGGAGCTTCTACTGTGGCAGTAAGGAGCACCGGATCCGTTCCTGCCCGGAGAGGTCTGGAAACGCCTGTGTCTAGGATCGCTCAGAGAGGTCACCCTAGACAGAAATAAACCCTCTCCATCTCTAATGCTGTCGGTCTCTATCATCTGCGGGGAGAACCGTTATTTTGAACTGGCTCAACTTGACTCTGGAGCTGCCGGAAACCTCATTTCTCAGTCCCTGGTAGAGAAATACCGCATTCCCACCAAACCTCTGCCTGTACCCTTATCTGTCGCCGCTGTGGATGGGGGCCTCTTACCTCATCCCATCCAACTCATCACCGAATCCATAACTCTGCAGGTGGGAATGCTGCACTCTGAGAGCATCTGCTTCCATGTTCTGCCTGGACTCTCTCACGCCCTCTTGCTAGGCCTATCTTGGCTCCAGAAACACGCACCCGTGCTTGATTGGCAGACCGGAGAAGTTCTTCGCTGGGGACAGGACTGCCATAAGACTTGTTTAGTTCCCGTTCATCCTGCTCGTCCTTCTCCTACCCCAGCCAATCTACCCCGCCTAGCGGCTCCCTATTGGTCTTTTGCGGACGTCTTTAATAAAAGAGAAGCAGAGACATTACCCCCTCATAGACCATACGACTGCCCAACTGACCTGATGCCCGGCGCTACTCCTCCCCGTGGGCGTATTTACCCTTTGTCCGCTGCTGAGACCCGGTCCATGTCTGAATATATTGAGGAGAATCTGGCCCGGGGATTTATCCGGAAATCTACCTCCCCGTTGGGAGCAGGCTTCTTCTTCGTCAAAAAGAAGGACGGCTCACTCCGTCCCTGTATAGACTATAGAGGCCTTAACCTGATCACAGTGAAGAATAAATACCCCCTTCCGCTCATTCCTGAATTATTTGACCATCTGAGGGGGGCTAGAATCTTCACCAAGCTGGACCTCTGTGGGGCGTATAATCTGGTCCGTATCCGTCAGGGGGATGAATGGAAGACGGCATTCAACACCCGGGATGGCCACTATGAATACCTTGTAATGCCCTTCGGTCTTTGTAACGCTCCCGCCGTCTTTCAAGAGTTGGTCAATGACATCTTCTGTGACCTTCTCTACTCCTGCATGGTGGTGTACCTGGATGACATCTTGGTCTTCTCTCCGGATCTTCTCACTCACCGGAGGGACGTTCGTCAGGTCCTGCTCAGGCTCAGGCAGAACCACCTCTACGCTAAATATGAGAAGTGCGTCTTTGAGCAGACCTCGCTTCCGTTTCTGGGCTACATAATCTCTCAGACCGGCCTACAAATGGACCCTGAGAAACTGTCTGCCATCGAGAAGTGGCCTCGACCAGAGGGGTTGAAGGCTATTCAGCGGTTCCTGGGCTTCGCCAACTACTACCGCCTCTTCATTCCGCACTTCTCTTCCCGGACTGCCCCTATCACGGCGCTCACCCGTAAGGGCGCTAATCCCAGAGAATGGTCGCTCGAAGCAGAGGAGGCCTTCCTTTCCTTAAAACGAGCTTTTTCCTCCGCCCCTGTGCTGCATCGTCTGGAAGGCAACAAACAATTCTTTCTAGAAGTCGACGCTTCCTCCTCCGGAGCCGGAGCAGTACTTACCCAAAAGTCGTCTTCCGGAAGAATGGTAACTTGCGGCTTCTTCTCCAAACCCTTCTCCTCTTCTGAGCGCAATTATTCTATAGGAGACCGAGAATTGTTGGCCATTAAGCTGGCCCTGGAGGAGTGGCGTTACCTGCTCGAGGGGGCTCTTCACCCGGTAATAATTTACACGGACCACAAGAACTTGGCTTACCTCCAGAGTGCCCAGAGACTTAACCCACGCCAAGCCCGGTGGTCCTTGTTCTTCGCCCACTTTAATTTCATTCTTCATTTTCGCCCGGCTGACAAAAACATCAAAGCTGATGCCTTATCCCGATCCTTTTTGGTCTCTGATCTTGAGGAGGAGCCTAAACACATCATCGACCCCGCCAAAGTAATGCAGGTGGCCCCCGTGAATCTAAATCGTCTTCCACCCGGTAAGACGTTCGTAACTGTTCCTGATCGTGAGAAGGTTCTACACTGAGGACACTCGTCCAAGCTAGCTGGCCACGCTGGTCAGAAAAAGACCCTCCAGCTTATTTCCCGGCATTACTGGTGGCCTACCCTGCACAAGGACGTAATAGACTTTGTTTCAGCCTGTGTGTCCTGCGCCCGCAACAAGGTTCCGAGACATCTGCCAGCCTTCCGTCTCCTTCCTCTTCCTGTACCTGCTGCCCCGTGGCAGCATATAGCTATGGACTTTATAACGGACCTCCCTGTCTATGCCGGTTGTACGGTCATATGGGTGGTCGCTGACCGCTTTTCCAAAATGGCTCACTTTATTCCCCTGCCGGGTCTCCCGTCTGCATCAGAGTTAGCTAAAGACTTTATCCATCATGTCTTCCGTCTTCATGGTCTTCCTCTCCACATCGTATCCGACCTAGGGGTTCAGTTCACCTCTCGTTTTTGGCGAGCCATGTGTAAACTGCTGGGGGTCACCTTGGACTTTTCTTCTGCTTATCATCCACAGTCCAATGGCCAAGTAGAACGGATCAACCAAATTTTAACCAGTTACCTCCGGCACTTTGTTAATGCTCACCATTCCGACTGGGTGGACCTTTTACCGTGGTACGAATTTTCTTACAATAATCACGAGAGCGAATCTTCCTCCAAATCCCCGTTTTTTGTAGTCTTCGGTCAGCATCCTCGGATCCCGTTTCCCGTCTCCGCCTCGGTGGACAATCCGGCTGCGGAATCTCTCGTTAACGAATTTTCCTCCATTTGGGAAAGTACCAGATCCGCACTTCTTCAGTCATCCGAGCGGATGAAAAAACAGGCTGACAAGAGACGTCTGGATCCACCACAATTCCGTCCTGGAGATAAGTTCTGGCTCTCGTCCAAATATGTCCGGCTCAAGATTCCTTCCTACAAGTTAGGGCCTCGGTTCATCGGCCCACTGGAAGTTATCAAACAAATCAACCCGGTGGCCTATAAATTGAAACTCCCGGCCAATTTGCAGATTCCTAACTCCTTCCATGTATCTCTACTCAAACCCGTGATACTTAACTCTTTTTCCAAGTCTACAGGTACGCCTCCTGCTCCGGTTTCCGCTGAAAACGAGTTTGAGGTAGAGAACATTCTGGCCACAAAAAGGGTAAGAGGAAGAACCTTTTTTCTAGTGGATTGGAAGGGGTTTGGTCCTGAGGAGAGAACATGGGAGCCCCGGGAGAACATCCATGCCCCTCTCATCCTTGATAAATTCCTGTCTGGCCTAAAAAAGGGGGGGGCCTAAAGGGGGGGTACTGTAGCATCGGCGTCCCTGCCTCCTGCTAGGCAGGGACGCCGTTCCCCTCACCTCTCCGCTCCGTGCCCGGCGTCTTCCTCCCGCTCTGCTGGCGGCGCGCGCTGCTTCCCGGCCTCTGTGCTTAGGGCGTGCGCGCGCGCGCTCCCCCTCTCTTAAAGGGGCCGCGCGCACCGTCCTAAGGAGTCCCGGGCCAATGGCCGAAGGACCTCACCATATATAAGGCACCTCCTTCAAAATGGAGGTGCCCGAGCAATGTTGTTGCAAAGCCTTTCAACTCTGCTTCAGCCCTCAGGTCCCGTTACCAGTTACCTGCCAGTTACCTGCCTGATATCTGCTTACCTGCTTGCTATCCTGTGGTCCGACAGTCTGCCTACCAGCACCTGCCAGTCTGTCTATGGATCAGTCCGCCTGCGGACCAGGAAGTACCTGCCAGATACCTGCCTGATACCTGCCTGCCTGTCCAGAGACTCTTACTTTCTCACCTGGGAGCGCTCACCTGCTACCTGCCTGCTAGCCTACCTGGAGGCTTAGCCGTCACTCGTTGTGACCACCTGCCTGTCCAGAGACTCTTACTCGCTCACCTGGGAGCGCTTACCTGCTACCTACCTGCTAGCCTACCTGGAGGCTTAGCCGTCACTCGCTGTGACCACCTGTCTGTCTAGAGACTCTTGCCCGCTCACCTGGGAGCGCTCACCTGCTACCTGCCTGCTAGCCTACCTGGAGGCTCTGCCGTCACTTGCCGTGACCACCTGCCTGTCCAGAGACTCTTGCCCGCTCACCTGGGAGCGCTCACCTGCTACCTGCCTGCTAGCCTACCTGGAGGCCCTGCCGTCACTTGCCGTGACCACCTGCCTGTCCAGAGACTCTTACCTGCTCACCTGGGAGCGCTCACCTGCTGCCTGCCTGCTAGCCTATCTAGAGACTCTTCCCTGCTGTCACTTGCCGTGACCACCTGCCCGTCTAGAGACTCTTTCCCTGCTGTCACTTGCCGTGACCACCCGCCCGTCTAGAGACTCTTACCCTGCTGTCACTTGCCGTGACCATCCGCCTGTCAAGAGACTGTCCCCGTCACTTGCCGTGACTTCCTGCCCCTTCTACCCAGAGACTGTCCCTGTCACTTGCCGTGACTACCTGCCCGTCTTCCCTGGGAGCCACCCGCTTCCTTACAAGGACTGCCCCTTTGTATAGTTGCTCAGAGGTTCCACCTCCCAGACCCGTTACAGATATCTATGGTTACTACCACTAACAGCTAACGAACTATCACTATATGAGTGGTCATAACCATTTATACTTAAGCTACTGCAATGTACTGCACATGGGGGTAAGCGACATAGCTAATCAGAAGAACTATACTACGTTTTTAATTGGAGGTATTTGCTAATATTATTATAATTATTACACCTACTAAATATTGGGCTGGATCTTGTTCATGGGAATACCCCTTTCATAATGTCAGATATAATGGGTTAGGATTGAAGTGAATGAGCATTAGTCAGCGACTAACCACTAATCCTGGACATGCTCCAGACAATAGTAGTAATCTGGATAACTGGCTGCTTAAAGGGTTTTTCCAGTTTCTCCAATTGTTTTCGTTACATCATTTTACAGCAGTCTTTCTGCATTAATTCTTTGTTGCAGTGCAGGGCACTCCTTTGGACTCCATCGATTAAACAGGAGCCAATAAATATCATTAGTGTATGCAGATCCAGCCTTAGCTATGTGAGACCAGTGCAGCTGCCTAGGGTGCCGACTGTCCAAATGCAGTGGGTGCCTCACTGCCACCGATAAGTCTCTCAACCTCGCAAATGCTTCACATAAGCCCTTCTGTCTTGTCATAAACTAGTCAAAATGCAAAAATGAATGGTACCCGGGCACTAATGGGGTAGTGTGACACCCCAGGGGTCTGGTTGCCACAGTGATAGAGATATTACATCTGAGAGCAGGTGGGAGGTCCTTTGGTCAGGGATCCTGTGCATGCCACACCTCCTGCCCAGTCCTGGGAGGGGAAGAACTTCCCCTAGATAAACCTGGGGCTGAGGCAGGGTTAGTGAGTAGAGAAGAAGCAGAGAAAAGAAGCAAATATAGGAAGAAACAACAGGAGCTCTGTGGGAGCAGTGTTACAAGGAGTCAGGGGCTGGCAGCTACAGAGCTCGCCCTGACTGAGAAGTTATCACCGGACCCGGAGTCCGAGGCTGTGGGGACTAACTCTTACCCAGCAGCAGAAACCGACAGGCAGGGGATTCCAGGTCCTCTGGCCAAGAAACCCGAAGGCCCCGAGTCACCGGCCATACGGGTGAGCACCACACGGTACACTCAGGGACGTGGGCTACTTATACCCGCCTCTAGCAAGGTAGCCAGAAGAGTACAGTTAGTTGGGGAGGCCTACAACTCCGCCTGGCCAGGGGAGATCCCATCTGCTCATGGACTAACCAGGCCCCAATCGCTAGCCAGTACTCCGGGAGGGTCTATCTTTGTCACCAGTAAAGACCCTGAACTACACAGTACCGTCTCCGAGTGGTTCCTGCTACCCCCATCATCCACGTCGGCTGCCCTGAGGCCATACCCCTCCCGTTGGGGGTTATACTATCACGCTGCACAATCCTACCACCGGCCTCAGCGGTCTGCCCTGCAGCAGCAGCTCCCTGGCTGCACTCAACGGCGTAGTCGTCCAACATCTACCGCTAAAACAGCGCCACTTAGTCTGACTCCCTGGGCACGGACCGGATCACCGCCACGAGACTACAACCCTCAACAGATCCGGCTCCGGGTAAGCTCCCGCGTGCGCAACGCAGCGCGACACAGGCCCAGGGGCGCGTCAACTTTTGGCGTAGTCGGCAGGATCTCGGGCCCGCAACCACCGGGTACTGCGTGCCTGAAAAAGACTGTGAAAACTTACCCGTGGTGAAGATTCCCGCCATCCGGCGCCAACTTCCGCTTTCTTCCCGCCATCGGTGGAGTTTTCCCGCCATCCGGCGCCATCTTCGGCCTTCTTCCCGCCATCCGTGGAGTTTTCCCGCCATTGGACGCCATCTTGAGGACGCCGCGCGGGAAGAAGAGGGGTGTGGACTCCGAAAACGCGCGAGAATTGAAGCCCCGCCTCACGTCCGGACGTTGCGTAAGGTCCTGGAAGGAGCCCAGCAGACGCCGACGTCACAGGAGCGCGACGGAAGGTCCTCAACCCTGACGATCCACTGCGGAGCCGCGGCCTACGGAAGAGGATCATCGCAAGGTAGGCCACGGTCCACTAGGGGGGAGAAGGATGTCGGATACGGAGGAGAGCTTCACCGCTCCAACTCCCGCCAGCACCACCGCTGTTGCGGTCATGCCTTTCACCATGCCCTATATCCCGGGGGCAGCCTGGCTACCCCAGTACTCAGGGGAGTCACATACCCTGCAGGACTTTAGAGAAAAACTGGATAGCCTCTTTCAGGTGTACCCCCTCACAGAAGAGCAAAAAGTAAGCATCCTTGTGGCCCAATTAACCGGGGCAGCCCAAAGGGAGGTAAAGTTCTGGCCACCTGGGGGGAGGACTGTCGCAGGGATACTAACCCAGCTGAGGGACACCTTTGATACCCGCACCTCAGCCGAGATCAAGCTTAGATTCTACGGGTGCAAACAGCGGGCACATGAGAGTATAAGGGACTATGCCCTGAACCTACAAGAGGCCCTGAGAGCAGACCGACCCTGACGGCGTGGGAGACGAGGACAGGCTGTTAACTGAACAATTTATAGAGGGTTTATATTGCAATGCCCACCGAACCCAGTTGCGGGCAATGGCCTTACAGGACCCTCATCTGGGATTTGCACAGTTCAAGGACAGAGCCATCCGGGTGCTCCGAGAACCGGCACCAGGTGGCGTTGTGACCCACAGACGCCCCACTACCACCTACCACCAGGAGGCGGCGCCCTTGTCGGCAGGGCCTGTGGGAGCTGATGCGCAGGCTTTGAACAATGACTCGGCTCCAGACCTGCACCATCAGGTCCAAGAGCTAGCTAAAAGCGTTGCTGCGCTAACCCGAACTGTGCAGTCTTTACAGGTTTCCACTCCAGGGAAGATCCAGCTGGCATCCGGACCGGAGGACATCCCGTGGCGTCGACCAAGGAGGACCCCACCGGCCAGAGGAAGACCCAGCGACCGATACAACGAGGACGGACGACCCATCTGCCGCCGCTGTAATCAACCCGGACATATGGCAAGGTACTGTCCTTTAAACTGGCACAACCTAGGGTAGAGGGCCAACCCCTAGGAAAAAGATCATCAGGCCCATCAAACTGGCGCGACAAATATGTGGGAGGACGTCCAGTCTTGCCTGTGGTACTGGATGGCATTCCTATGAGTGCCCTACTGGACACCGGGTCACAGGTCACCACCATCCCGTACGCGCTCTTCAAGCAGTACTGGAATGACTCGGATATTACCCGCTACCCTGACGACGACTTGAGTATCATCGCCAGCAATGGTCAGCCCATGCCACAGATCGGATTTAAAGAGGCGACCATTAAAATTGGTAGAGTTGAACTGGCAGCACAGGGACTGATCATTGTAGACATTGACAAACACGAGAGTCACCCAAAGATAACTCTAGGAACTAATGTAATTGAAAATTGTCTTGCAGAGGTGATTTTCCTTTTACAGCAGGTTGCCAAGAACGCCAGCTCCGGCGAGCAGCGAGTGCTCCAAAAAGAGATCCGGGCACTGATGCGACGGCAACAGGTGGAACTCTCCGGCGGTGAGATTGGTAGCGTGAGAATGTGTGACCCTTTCCCTATTGCCATGCCCCCAAAAAGTGAAATGATGATTTGGTGCCGGGCAGCTATTGGTCTGAGAGGTAGAGATTACCAGGCAATGGTAGAACCAGTTTACTCAGACAGTAGGCCCACCATCTTGACAGCACGGGGGGTGGTTAATGTACGCCATGGGAGGGTGCCCGTTCGCATAATCAATATCGGGAAGAGGGAAGTGTACCTGCCCCGGTATGCCACGCTAGCCAAATTATATACCATTAACCAAAATGCTATACAATCTGTGGAACCCTTGCCTCCATCTCACCCGGAGGAAGGTAACGGCTCTAAGAAAACAATGGAGGACTGGTGTCAGCAACTACATTTGGGTACTGACTCCACTCCCTCACATCAGAAACAGGGAGTCTATCGGGTGGTTCAAGAGTACGAGAGAGTGTTTAGTAAACACCCGTTAGACTTCGGGCGAGTCAAGGGGGTAGAACACCACATCCCCACGGGAGACCATCCTCCCATAAAAGAGAGGTATCGACCCGTACCCCCTGCACACTACCAACACGCCAAGGGGATGCTTAGAGACATGAAGGAGGCTGGGGTGATCAGGGATAGCTGTAGCCCCTGGGCAGCTCCACTAGTCTTAGTCAAAAAGAAAGACAACACCATGAGGATGTGTGTAGATTACCGGAAAATCAACCGTATCACACACAAGGATGCGTACCCCTTACCAAGGATAGAGGAGTCTTTGGCTGCTTTAAGATCTGCTAACTTCTTCTCTACCTTGGATCTCACTAGTGGGTACTGGCAGGTTCCTGTAGCAGAGGCGGACCGGGAGAAGACCGCATTCACCACCCCGATGGGACTTAGCGAGTTTACCTGCATGCCGTTCGGACTCTGCAACGCACCAGGAACCTTCCAACGATTAATGGAGTGCTGTCTGGGCCATAGAAACTTCGAGACGGTCCTGTTGTACCTGGACGATGTCATCGTATATTCTAAGACTTATGAGGACCACCTGAAACACCTGGCGGAAGTGTTCGAAGCTCTGGCAAGCTACGGCCTAAAGGTGAAACCCTCCAAGTGTCACCTCCTGAAACCAAAGGTGCAGTACCTGGGACACGTGGTGAGCACTGACGGAGTGGCTCCCGACCCTGATAAGATCACCGCAATTAAGGAATGGCCAAGTCCCTCCAGTGTAAAGGAAGTGCGGCAGTTCCTCGGGTTGGTAGGCTACTACCGCAGGTTCATCCCCGGCTTCACCAAAAAGGCAGCTCCTATGCAGGACCTCCTGATAGGCCAGTCCCGGAAGGCCAAGAACCAGAAGCCGCCCTTCAGATGGGAGAAGTTGGAAGAGGAGTCCTTCCGCCAGCTGAAGATGGCCCTCACGGGGGATGAAATCCTGGCGTACCCGGATTACAGCCAGCCCTTTATCCTCTACACCGACGCAAGTAACATCGGGCTAGGAGCCTTGCTGTCCCAGATCCAGCAGGGGAAAGAACGAGTAATCGCTTACGCCAGCCGAAAACTGCGACCCACCGAGAGAAACCCTGAGAATTACAGCTCATTTAAGCTAGAGTTCCTGGCAGTGGTGTGGGCAGTCACCGAACGCTTTAAGCACTACCTCGCTTCTTCCCGGTTCGTCGTGTACACGGATAACAACCCGTTGACACACCTGGACACAGCAAGACTCGGTGCCCTAGAGCAGAGATGGATGGCCCGTCTGTCCAACTACGAGTTCACAATCAAATACCGGGCAGGACGCTCCAATACCAACGCGGACGCCCTGTCCAGGATGCCAAACCTACCGGACGTAGGAGAAGATCCAGAGGGACTGGAAGAAGTCGAACTCCCTGCGTTCCACCGGCATGGGACTATCCAGTATTCCCACCGGGTAAGGAGTAAGCAAGCCGCTACGTTTAACCCCTTGCCTCACTACAACTGGGAGGAAACGCAAGACAGTGACCCTGCCGTCCGACTGGTGAAGGAGATGCTGACTCGGCCAGAGGCTCGCCTTGACCCAGACGCTCCGGAGGAAGCCAAGCAACTGTGGGCTGAGAAGAGTCGACTGTTCCTTTATAAGGGGAAGTTGTGCCGCAGAATGGTTAACTCCCGGACGCATGAATTAATCTGGCAAGTAGTGGTGCCACGAAGAGACGCAGCTATGGTGATGGAGGCATACCACGACGGGGCTGGACACTTCGGATGGAAGAAGCTGGAGTTCCTGCTGCGCGAGCGGTTCCACTGGGTAGGCATGAGGGGAACCATCGAGAGGTGGTGCAGAGACTGTGGCCCGTGCAACCTAAGAAGGAAGGACCGTGCCAGCCACAAGACTCCCCTGCAGTCCATCGTCACCCGGCAGCCGTTGGAACTGGTAGCCTTGGATCATGTAAAACTGACCCCAAGCAGAAGTGGCTACGTCTACGCACTAACCATCGTGGATCACTACTCCCGGTTCTTGGTTGTTGTCCCCATCAAGGACTTAACAGCTCGAACAGCAACGAGAGCCTTCCAGCAGCATTTCTGCCGTCCACACGGGTACCCGGACCAAGTGTTGACAGACCACGGACCTGCCTTTGAAGCGGAGGTCTTCCAAGAATTCTGTACTCTGTATGGCTGCCGGAAGATAAGGACGACACCCTATCATCCGCAAACTAATGGACTTTGTGAGAAAATGAACCAGTGGTAATGGATCTTCTGAAAACGTTGCCCCTGGAAGAACGCAGTCTGTGGCCTGAGAAGCTGCCCGATCTGGTGGACCTATACAACCACATCCCGGTAGGTTCCACCAACTGTACCCCGGCTTACCTAATGAGGGCGAGACCTGGTAAGTTACCTGTTGACCTGGAAATGGGAGTCCTGACACCTGAGGACACTTCACCAGAAGCAGACTGGGACACAGAGAGGCAGCAGCAGTACCGGAGAGTACAGGAGAGCGTGGAGCGAAGTCTCTGTCAGGCTAGGGAAAGACAAGAGAAAACTTACAACCAGTATGCTCCCGCTGTTCCCCTGGTACCCGGAGAGCAGGTCTTGAAGAGAAAAAGACGGCTCCACAAGTTGGACGACCAGTGGGAGAAGGACCCGTACACCGTACTGCCCTCAAGCCACGACAACCCAAAGGTCTGTACCATCAGTAAAGACGGAGGGGAAACCACAACCATTGTATCCCGGGATCACCTGAAGAAGTGTCCCGAACAGCTACGGAACCCTGAAGAGGAACAAGAAGACCCTCGACCCGTAGAGGAAAGGGAAGACATGGTTAATACTGTGCTCGGAGACTTCCCTCGGTCTTGGACTCAAGTCAATGGTGCAGTTGTGGTACCTGTACTCACCTTCCTCCAACCAGCATCCCAAGCACCTACGGAGCAACAGGTAGAGCTGGAAGAACAGCCGGTCCAGGAGGCAGAAGACCCCACACCAGCAGACCAGGAGGATCAACCCTCTGCTTGCAGTGAGCCTGCCATATCCCTAGTGAGCCAAAGGGCCCGTAGACCGCTGCCCAGTTTACCCTTAACAGCTCCTACACCCTGTAGTTCAGGGCCAGACAGTCAGCTCCGTAGGTCCACTAGGGCCACTAGGGGCCAGTTACCCGCACGTTGGAGGATTTGAAGTGTATAAATTGTTTTATTTGTGGTTACCTGTTTATTGTTGCTTGTGTATAATTATGTGTTTCTAGTTATTTTTAGGAGTCTTTGGTGGATTTACCGGGAATCCTGTGTACAT
This sequence comes from Phyllobates terribilis, assembly GCF_046119375.1. Lineage (NCBI taxonomy): Eukaryota > Metazoa > Chordata > Amphibia > Anura > Dendrobatidae > Phyllobates > Phyllobates terribilis. The sequence continues at coordinate 754,886,622 of NW_027362764.1, forward strand.
AGTTGGAGCGTAACCCAGGGACAGACCCCTACCTGGTTACGTCTCCCTGTTTTGGTGAAATGGACACCTTGCTTTCTTCAAAGACTGCACCCGGTTACGGACATGCCGTGACCACCTTTATGTGTTTCTTTATTGTATTGTTATTGTTATATCTTGTTATGTTTTTCTAAAATATGTTTAGTCCCGGAGTACTAAATTTCACTAGGGGGGAATGTGACACCCCAGGGGTCTGGTTGCCACAGTGATAGAGATATTACGTCTGAGAGCAGGTGGGAGGTCTCTTGGTCAGGGATCCTATGCATGCCACACCTCCTGCCCAGTCCTGGGAGGGGAAGAACTTCCCCTAGATAAACCTGGGGCTGAGGCAGGGTTAGTGAGTAGAGAAGAAGCAGAGAAAAGAAGCAAATATAGGAAGAAACAACAGGAGCTCTGTGGGAGCAGTGTTACAAGGAGTCAGGGGCTGGCAGCTACAGAGCTCGCCCTGACTGAGAAGTTATCACCGGACCCGGAGTCCGAGGCTGTGGGTACTAACTCCTATCCAGCAGCAGAAACCGACCGGCAGGGGATTGCAGGTCCTCTGGCCCAGAAACCCGAAGGCCCCGAGTCACCGGCCATACGGGTGAGCACCACACGGTACACTCAGGGACGTGGGCTACTTAGCAAAGTAGCCAGAAGAGTACAGTTAGTTGGGGAGGCCTACAACTCCGCCTGGCCAGGGGAGATCCCATCTGCTCAAGGACTGACCAGGCCCCAATCGCTAGCCAGTACTCCGGGAGGGTCTATCTTTGTCACCAGTAAAGACCCTGAACTACACAGTACCGTCTCCGAGTGGTTCCTGCTACCCCCATCATCCACGTCGGCTGCCCTGAGGCCATACCCCTCCCGTTGGGGGTTATACTATCACGCTGCACAATCCTACCACCGGCCTCAGCGGTCTGCCCTGCAGCAGCAGCTCCCTGGCTGCACTCAACGGGTGGCGTAGTCGTCCAACATCTACCGCTAAAACAGCGCCACTTAGTCTGACTCCCTGGGCACGGACCGGATCACCGCCACGAGACTACAACCCTCAACAGATCCGGCTCCGGGTAAGCTCCCGCGTGCGCAACGCAGCGCGACACAGGCCCAGGGGCGCGTCAGTAGCACCTAAAGAGCAATAAATGCACAGTGCCAGCATAGTGCACTTCTTTTTTTCAGTGCCCCCTTTCTGCAAAATGTCCAATTGTTCAGTGCCGCCTTTTTGCCCAATTGTCATTCATTGCAATTTACTTACCTTTCTGTGACCAAAGGGAACTAAATAGGCAGCAAATGGGCAACCGTACAAAAAAAATGGACCCTTAAGGCTAATTTGGCACACGGGACTACTCAGCCATTGGGATACACAATTGGACTTTTTACCGGGGCTTTAGGTACTCAATTAAGATTCTCATTACAGCAAGATCACGAAAACCTTCAAAAAAAGATTCAGAAGGCAGATTAGAGAAATGTGTAACTCTTCATTATCTGATGAATCAGTTTATTTGCTGAAGCTGTGCTACCCTTTCAATTTATAAGAATGAATTCTGGGAAATGTAGTTCAGCGTAATTGAGGGAGGAAGTAGCTAACTTCTCCTCCTAAATGTAGTTCAGTGTCATTAAGGGAGGAAACAGCTAACTTCTCCTCCTAAATGTAGTTCAGTGTCATTAAGGGAGGAAACAGCTAACTTCTCCTCCTAAACGTAGTTCAGTGTCAGTGAGGGAGGAAGTAGCTAACTTCTCCTCCTAAATGTAGTTCAGTGTCAGTGAGGGAGGAAGTAACTAACTTCTCCTCCTAAATGTAGCTCAGTGTCAGTGAGGTAGGAATTAGCTAACTTCTCCCCCTAAATGTAGCTCAGTGTCAGTGAGGGAGGAAGTAGTTTACTTCTCCTAGATGTAGTTCAGCTTCAGTGAGGGAGGAAGTAGCTAACTTCTCCTAAATGTAGTTCAGCATCAGTGAGGGAGGAAGTAGCTATCTTCTCCTAAATGTAGTTCAGTGTCAGTGAGGAAGGAATTAGCTATCTTCTCCTAAATGTAGTTCAGTGTCAGTGAGGAAGGAAGTAACTAACTTCTCCCTCTAAATGTAGCTCAGTGTCAGTGAGGGAGGAAGTAACTAACTTCTCCTCCTAAATGTAGCTTAGTGTCAGTGAGGTAGGAAGTAGTTAACTTCTCCCCCTAAATGTAGCTCAGTGTCAGTGAGGGAGGAAGTAGTTAACTTCTTCTCCTAGATGTAGTTCAGCTTCAGTGAGGGAGGAAGTAGTTAACTTCTTCTCCTAGATGTAGTTCAGCTTCAGTGAGGGAGGAAGTAGCTAACTTTTCATCCTAAATGTAGTTCAGCATCAGTGAGGGAGGAAGTAGCTATCTTCTCCTAAATGTAGCTCAGTGTCAGTGAGGGAGGAAGTAGCCAACTTCTCCTCCTAAATGTAGCTCAGTGTCATTGAGGGAGGAAGTAGCTAACTTCTTCTCCTAAATGTAGTTCGGCATCAGTGAGGGAGGAAGCAGCTAACTTCTCCTCCTAAATCTAGTTGTGTTTTAATAGACATTAATAAAACTTTTATTTTGAAAATTAACGGTATGGAAAAAAGTAATGTATGTGATTTAACAGTTTTATTGCCTAAGCCGTTTTTATTTAGATCTCGTATAAAGTGGAGCGCCCATTTAAATAAAAAGTTGCCTGAGTACTTGACAGCATAACAGCGGGGTCACCCCCAGGCTTTCTACACATAATGACATCAAAACAAGCCGAATAATAAGGATTTGGATTTTAATTCCTGGCAGCTCTCCACGGGCAGGTACCTGCATGACCGATACAAAGAATCAAAACATCAGCTGTGATCAGCCGCTATAAAAGCCGGGATGACAGACTGTATCTGCTTCTATCAGTCCCATTGTTCCTTCTTGTATGTGTTATATTAAAGTCAGCTATTAGGGAAGGAATGAAATGTACAAGCCTGATGTCAGGATCCTCATGTATGCAAACACTGGGGAAAAACATTGCATCAATCAAACGTGGAGAATTTAAAGGAAAGGATCAAAAAAAGAAAATATACAATAAAAAGTGTGTTTCTTGCCTGCCTGGATCCAGATGCATGAGCAACAGTGAAGGGGTTGTCTACTTTTGACAGTTTGCCTGCTGAAACGCCCAGTGATTGGGAGTGATATAGAGGGAACTTGGTTGCAGGTAATTGTTTTTTTCTGCAGCGCTACCGCAGGAGAAATAAAGAATTACAAGCAGATGAGCAAACCAATTCTAAAAGTAAAATTTGTTTAGAATTTCCTAAAATTAAGATTTTAGGCAATCCAAATTTTTGGGAATTTGATTTGTGAGTTGAAATCCCACCGAGGACGACAAGAAATTTGTATGTTCTCCCCATGTTTGCGTGGGTTTCATCCGGGTTCTCCGGTTTCCTCCCACATTCCTAGGACATACTGATAGGGAACGTAGATTGTGAGCCCCAATGGGGACAGTGATGATGATGTCTGTACAGAGCTGTTGCATATAATGGAGCTATATTAGCTAGTAAAGTAGATATATGGATGATTCCGAGATCTATTACTGCTGCTCTGCGCATTGTCTCTATTTGCTATAATGGCCTATTAAATATTAATGTTGGAGCCTTTTGGGTTTTCTCGTTGGCATTTTCCATTTTAGGAAAATTATTGGATTTTTACTCTATTAGAAATCCCTCTGGTCTGACGTCTCCGTGCCGAGGGTCACAGGTCAGCAGTGCTCCCCTCGTGTAATGCAGCAACACAGAGATCAGCGCCTCCGTATAATGACCGGCCTGAAACCAAAACATATTGAAGATACAGTTATAAAATCAATATGGGCTAAAAATGCCAATTCTCAGCTTTATTTTGAGGGTATTCACATTCTAATTGGAGTAAGGGTTTAGGAATTACAGTTCTTTGATATGTATATATTCCTCTTTTTAAAGGGACCAAAAGCAATTGGACAATTATCTCAAAAGCTCTTTAATGGGCTGCATGGGTTTTTCCCTCATTAATATGTCATCAATTAATCAGTTAAAAGGCTTGAAGCTGATTCCATGTGTGACATTTGTATTTGGAAGCTGTTGCTGTGAACCCACAACATGCAGTCAAAGGAGCTCTCAATGAAAGAGAAACAGACCATCATTAGGCTGAAAAAAAAAGAAATCCATCATACAGATAGCAGAAATATTAGGAGTGGCCAAATCAACAGTTTGGCACATTCTGCAAAAAAAGAGCGAACTAGTGAGGTTGGGAACTCAAAAAGTCCTTGGATGTCCATGGAAAACAACAGTGGTGGATCATCGCAGAATCCTTTCCATGGTGATGAAAAAACCATAGATAATATCCACCTAAGTGAAGAACATTCTCCAGGAAGTTGGTGTTTCAGCATCTAAGTTTACCATATAGAGAAGACTTCATGACAGCAAATACAGAGGGGTCACCACAAGGTGCAAACCATTAATCAGTCTTAAAAATAGAAGGGCCAGATTAGACTTTGCTAAAAAACATCTAAAGAAGCCGCCCAGTTCTGGAAAAGCAAAAGTAAGATCAACCTGCACCAGAATGATGGGAAGAAGAAAGTCTGGAGTAAGCTTGGAACGGCTCCTGATCCAAAGCACAGCACAACCTCTGTAAAACATGGTGGAGGCCATGTGACGTCGTGGACATGCATGGCTTCCAATGGCACCAGGTCACAAGTCAGGGCCGGCTCCAGGTTTTTGTGGGCCCTGGGCGAAAGAGTCTAAGTGGGCCCCTTTAACACATACCACGATTCATGATGCACAGATACCGCAGAGAAATGTATATATAGTACAATGCCAAAGATTTCAATTCTTACATTACATGAGTGATATCTATTGTAAATTCTACAATAGCTCAGAAACAGGCGAATTGCTCCACACAGTATACTGGCCCCCATATAACGCTCCATACAGGATACTGGCCCCCATATAACGCTCCATACAGGATACTGGCCCCCATATAACGCTCCATACAGAATACTGGCCCCCATATAACGCTCCATGCAGGCTGTGCCCCCACATAATGCTCCATGCAGGCTGTTCCCCCCACATAATGCCCCACGCAGGCTGTTCCCCCCACATAATGCCCCATGCAGGCTGTTCCCCCATATAATGCCCCATGTAGGATGTCACCCTCCCTTATCATGCCCCATGCAGGATGTCACACCCCTCCTCCCTTATAATGCCCCATACAGGATGTCACACCCCCCCTCCCTTATAATGCCCCATGCAGGATGTCACACCCCCCCTCCCTTATAATGCCCCATGCAGGATGTCACCCCCCTCGCTTATAATGCCCCATGCAGGATGTCACCCCCCCTCCTGTATAAGGCCCCATGCAGGATGTCACACAACCCCCACTCCCTTATAATGCCCCATGCAGGATGTCACACCCCGCCCTCCCTTATAATGCCCATGCAGGATGTCACCCCCCCTTATAATGCCCCATGCAGGATGTCACACCCCCCTCCCTTATATTGCTCCATGCAGGATGTCACACCCCCCTTATAATGCCCCATGCAGGATGTCACCCCCCTTATAATGCCCCATGCATGATATCACCCCCCCTTATAATGCCCCATGCAGGATGTCACCCCCCCCTCCCTTATAATGCCCCATGCAGGATGTCACCCCCCCTCCCTTATAATGCCCCATGCAGGATGTCACCACCCCTTATAATGCACCATGCAGGATGTCACCCCCCCTTATAATGCCCCATGCAGGATGTCACCCCCCTCTCCCTTATAATGCCCCATGCAGGATGTCACACTCCCCCCCCTTATAATGCCCCATGCAGGATGTCACCTCCCCTCCTTTATAATGCCCATGCAGGATGTCACACCCCCCCTCCCTTATAATGCCCATGCAGGAAGTCACCCCCCCCTTATAATGCCCAATGCAGGATGTCACACCCTGCCCTCCCTTATAATGCCCATGCAGGATGTTACCCCCCCTTATAATGCCCCATGCAGGATGTCACCCCCCCTTATAATGCACCATGCAGGATGTCACCCCCCCTCCTTATAATGGCCCATGCAGGATGTCACCCCCCCTCGCTTATAATGTCCCATGCAGGATGTCACACCCCCTCTCCCTTATAATGCCCCATGCAGTATGTCACACTCCCCCCCTTATAATGTCCCATGCAGGATGTCGCCCCCCCACTTATAATGCCCCATGCAGGATGTCACCCCCCTCCCTTATAATGCCCCATGCAGGATGTCACCCCCCTCCCTTATAATGCCCCATGCAGGATGTCACCCCCCTCCCTTATAATGCCCCATGCAGGATGTCACCCCCCCTTATAATGCCCCATGCAGGATGTCACACCCCCCCTCGCTTATAATGCCCCATGCAGGATGTCACCCCCCCTCGCTTATAATGCCCCATGCAGGATGTCACACCCCCCCTCGCTTATAATGCCCCACCATATTATGCCCCAAGCCTCCATACAATAAAAAAAAAAAATCAAATACTCACCTCACTTCTCACCTGCTGCCGCTGCTCCGGACTCCTCACTCGCGCCGGTGTCTTCCCGCTCTGCGCTGTGACGGCTCAGGAGAGAGCGCGGTGTAAAAACGTCACCGCGCCCTCTGACCTGAGACGTTACTGTGCAGCAGTGGCGGAAGAGACAGGACCTGCTGCGGAGGCACGGGGAGAGGTAAGTATTGTGCTGGGTGCCGGGGCCCTGAGCAAGCGGGGCGGAGCGGGCGCTGACTCAACTCTCCTCTGCCCACGGGACCCATAGCGCGGCGGGGTGCCCGACGGCGAATGGGCCCCCCGCCTGCTCAAGGCCCCTGCAGTTACCCGGGTGTGCCAGGTGCTGACGCCGGCCCTGTCACTAGTGGTTATTGATGATGTGACTGAAGACAGAAGCAGCCGGATGAATCCTGTGTGTACAGGGCGATACTTTCTGCTCAGATTCAACCAAATGCATCAAGGTTGATTGGACGACGCTTCACAGAACAGATGGACAATGACCCAAAATATCCTACAAAAGCAAAGAAATGGAGTATTCTGCAATGGCCGAGTGCTCAGCAGATCTTAGTCCCATCGAGCCGCATTTCATATGTTGTTTAAGACAAAACTTAAGGCACAAAGACCCACAAACAAGCAACAACTGAAGTCACTGCAGTAAAGGTGGCAAAGTCTCACAATGGAGGAAACCAGTGGTGGTGACATCTATGGTTTCTAGACTTCAGGCCGTCATTGACCGCAAAGGATTCTCTACAGATAATTAAAAATTAACGTTTTATTTATGGTAAAGTTAATTTGTCCAATTACTTTTGAGCCCCTGAAATGAGGAGACTTTGTAGAAAAATGGTCACAATTCCTAAATGTTTCACAGGATATTTTTGATCAACCTTTAATTAAATGTGAAAGTGTCCACTTCATTTTAAATCAAATATAGTGACTTGCAGAGCTGAAATCACAAAGATTTGGTTACTGTCCAAATATTTCTGGACCTAACTGTAGATACATTTTTAGGCTTTTGGCCCTAGATGTACAAAAAAAAAGGTTAGAGATAGGGTCCCATCAAAGAAAGTTCACCTTGTTGTGGCTGGGGGGGCTCACACAAATTGACCAATTTTTTTCTCTAAGACCCTTCATTTTCTAAGTATTGTCTATATGGCAGTAGTGCAGTTTACATTTGATATATTCAATATGTTAGCGCACACAGTGCACTGATGCACTCTTTGGTTTGTAGACAGATAGATGCCAAAAAGTGCAGCAGAACACTGTCTGCAAATATGTAATATAGAGTATGAAATGGAAACTGGAATACTGCTATATAGAATACACTTATAAAATTGAGATATTTAATGCACAAATTGGCCAATTCATATGTACCCACCAGCCATGACAAGGCAGACTTTTCTTTGATGGATCCTAAACTATCACACATGAATCTCCTGGAACAAGGCCTACAAATTTAAAGGACAGATATGGTGATGGGAGGAGTGCTCAGCCAACTATGTGGGCAGTCATTACCTACAAATGTGCATTGCAAAGAATCAAATCATTCATTTGGGGGTAGTGACTGTCTCTCCTTGTCATGGCTGGTGGGCTCTCGTGAATTGGCCAACTTGTGTGCTAATAGCATCACTCCGCGCTGATCCTTGAGATAGTTTTCTAGTTTGCAACATGGGTAACTAAATGTTTGCTCTCAGCACGAGCGCTGGTCTGAACTGGGACTTAAGTGGAGCAAAGAGTTCAGACACAATTCACACCAGATGTCCTTCTGCCTGATCAGGAATCACAGCCGGGAGCTGAATGTCGTGTACAGCATTTACTCCAACTCCAAATATCAGCGCCATAGCCAGAGCTCCTGATGTTAAAGCTCCTGCTCTGGTACTGACAACCGGGCAGCAAGTTCTGTTCCTATAGAAGTTGTCACCAAACTCCTAAACAATAAATCCTCTATAAGAACTTATTGTCCTCTTTCTTTCCTTTTTTTTCTTTGTTTTATTCTTTTTCATCTCTTTTTTCTTTCTTTCTTTTTCTTTCTTTCTTTCTTTCTTCTTTTGTTCTGTTTTTTCTTTCTTTGTTCTGTTTTTTTCTTTCTTTCTTTGTTCTGTTTTTTTCTTTCTTTGTTCTTTCATTCTTTTTCTTCTTTCTTTCTTCCTTCCTTTCTTTTTCTTTCCTTTTTCTTCTTCTTTCTTTCTGTTTTTTCTTTATTTCTTTGTTCTATGTTTTTTCTCTCTTTCTTTATTTTTTCTTTCTTTCATTATTTTTCTTCTTTCATTTTATTATTTCTTTTCTTTTTCTTTCTTTCTTATTTTCTTTCGTTATTTTTCTTCTCTTCTTCCTTCCTTCTTTTTTTCCTTTCTCTTTATTTCCCTCTCTTCTTTTTATGTCTCTTTCTCTTCCTTCCTTATTTTCTTCCTTCTTTCCTTTCTCTTCCCTCTTTCCTTTTTCTTCTCCATTCCCGGGACTTTTTTCCTTTGCTCCATCCTCTGATTCCAGTGAATATTTACAGATCACTAGGTAAATGCTAGCAGGTTCAAGAAGCGGAAATTACGTCTGGGCCTAACAATAGCCTCTATCTCCAAGGCCAATATCTCCGCGCTTCGGTGCTTTTCTCACATCAGTGCATTAGTGCTGGCCTCCGCTCTACCTGAACCCGATCGCCTTCTTGCTTGTTTGCCGAGACAAGGGCTCGTGATTTCTTCCACTTGTTTGAGTCGCAGCTCGGACAAGGAGACAACACTCCGGGATGTAGAAAACATTTCCATTAACTCAAGAGTCAAAGTGATGAGACTTCTCCAAGAAATATGGATGGTCACGAGGCTTTTCCTAGTTGTTCCAAATATAACCTCACGAGCGATGGGTATCAATGATGGCGATCATGGTGCCATTGGGAGCTGCATATTAGCGGGAGCTGGCGGGCTACCAGCAAATCACCTCCTACCTGACAACATTTTATTGATGACCTACAAATAAGAAAAAGTGAAGGGAAGTCTGACAGGTAGGAAGTGGTCCGTCTGTTGGCCACGGAATACTGACCGGCCTCCAGACCAGTGTCCTGTGAATCACTTTGTTCATCTCTTCTTAGGTGTCATCCTTAGGGTAGGTCATCAATATCAGATTAGTGGGGGTCCGACACCAGCCCACCCAGCTTTACTGACCTGGCCGCCGCAGTCACGAGCTTTGATTGTGCGGTATCACCACCGAGGCCAATGACTGGTCACTACGATAACTGCACCGACTGTAACGATGGCTTAAAGGGCTAAGTATTGTGTATTTTATTGTTTATTTAATTTCCAATGGAATAGAGTGGCCAACCCCTTTAAATAGGGCTCAGCCATCCAGCTTTGTATTCTCGTACACATTTATGCAATTTCTTCTATTGCTAGACACCATTATCTCCATGTTATACCAGTCCATACTGGTCACCATCATTGCCAGTCACACCCTCATTTTTTGCCTCTTTATTACCCCCTTCAAGGCCTTATAAAATTTTATGATAGGGGGGTCGTAGGTCACCTCTGAAGTCCTACTGACAAACAGCACAATTTTATGGTGGGCCCATTAGACCCCGCTCCCTGGTACAGTTGTTTTGGGCTGTCATAGTAAAAGTCGCACAGACGTGAAGAAGCCTGGGACAAGTAGAACAATGGGGCATCAGTGGGCATCGGGCATTGAGTGCAGCGGTGCGCCGTCCTCTCCCAGCAGAGCTTGGGGGTCTACCAGTGTTGTGTGATCACTACATGATGAGGGTCCTTGAGTCCTACAATCTTTTTAATGTTGAGTAGGTGATAATTAGACCCTGAAGTGTCCAACCTAAATGTGAACCATCTGTTGGAGCCAATCTCAGCTGTTAGAAGACTTATGACTTCCTTTAAGACTTTACACCAATTAGTTCTGCACTTTAAGGTTCTCATATCTGACACTTAAATGGGCACTAAACCGAAATTGGACAACTTATAGCACTGCTGCACCATCAGAGGACGCTACTGGGGATCTACATGGATCAAAATGTTCCTACACCAGTGTTAACAGGAAAAATAAATTGTATATTAAGCCAAATCTCCAGATTTTTTTCTGCGATAACAATCTGCTTTGATGAGTTTTTTTCTTTTTTTTGTGTTTTAGTGCAGATTTAAGTGCATTTTTTTAGTACAGAAAAATTGGAATTCTGAGCTTTAAAACAGAATTTTTGAGAAAGGAACGGGACATTGCTCTATCCCCCATAAGTGCAAAATGACATTCTCAGCTCTGCTCTATCCTGAAGCTTCCTTCTGAGCATAGACATTCATTGTATTAGGGTCTGCAGTGGTCAGTCCTCCGTCCAGCTTCAGGGCAGACCCCATAGGGCCCAGCTGTCAATCATTCATCCATCCAGTACAAGTGCTGATGTCAGCATGCCCCATCCCCCTGACTAGTTACCCCCAGGAAGGATCACTGATCAATGATATAAGTTAAACCATTAAAGTTTAGTATTGAAATGCCCCCCGTACCTGACCCCCGGGGCCAGAATATAACACGCACACAATACCTTCCTTTACCAGGACTAGAACCTATTAGGTACAAGTTATATTAAAATATGCGTGACTCCACTCTTAAAGGGGTTTTCCATTTTAAACATTTATGGCACGGGATATCCAACAGATATCTCAGATGGAGCTCCCTTCTCTAAGAGTAACTAAACTTTTATTTTTTTATTTTTTCAGAACTTTGTCCAGCTTGGAAAGTTATAAAACTTTGCAAATCACTTTATTGGCGAATTTTTCTTCATTTCTGAAAAAAAAAGATCATACGTGGCTTCCAATCCCAGTTTCCCCAGTCTATTTGCTGCTTTCAACTGCGTGTTATCAGAACGCAGGGCTGCCACTAGGAATTTCAGGGCCCCATACTGGTAAAATTTTCATACCCCCTTGAGACTCTGCCCAGGCTCCACCCCAGCTCCGCCTCCACTCCTCGAACGTTCCACAGTCCCACCGCCCAGTCTTGGAAAAACTCCACTTCTGCACCACATCCTCACCAATCACACATTAACAGTTCACATTGAACACCAGATCACATATATAGCCAGCAGCTTTTGTTTTTCCCAAAAGATTTTTTAAGCCGCCACCACAACAAGGTAGACTCTTCTGGCCGCACCCTACTCTACTCTAACCTATTAAACATTTCTTATAATACCCAATACTCTATTAGGTATTTTTTTTATCTATGGGAATGTGTCACATACATTTTTTAAAATGACCACATACAAGGGATAAATACCACCACACTATGACCATATCACATATTACCACCACATAGTGACTGAATAATACCACATACAAGGGAAAAATACCGCCACACCATGAACGGACCACATCTTACCACCACATAGTGACCGAATAATGCCACATACAAGGGACAAATACCGCTACACCATGACCAGACCACATATTACCACCACATAGTGACTGAATAATACCACGTACAAGGGACAAATACCGCTACACCATGACCAGACCACATATTACCACCACATAGTGATCGAATAATACCACATACAAGGGACAAATACCGCTACACCATGACCAGACCACATATTACCGCCACATAGTGACCGAATAATACCGCATACAAGGGACAAATACCACCACACCATGACCAGATGACATATTACCACCACATAGTGACCGAATACTACAATACTGATCATTAATAAAAAACAGAATACTAATATTACATAAGTACCATTATACACAGGATCTCTGTACATAGTATACAGTGTACAGTGTCAGTGTACAGATAACACACTGACTCACCGGTGACGTCTCTAGTTGAAGTCCTTCATCTTCGCTTTTCCTCTTCATCCAGCGCAGACCGCCATCACTTCTTCCATCCAGGACTCGTCTCTGCATAAAATAGCACAGTTGTATAGAGCAGCGTCCAGAGCTCTTTCCCCAATATTTCCCAACTTCTACACTACACCAGATGAAGAAAAAAAGCAACATAGTGCCGTCCTGCACAGTAACAGGAAACCCCCTCACTGAAAACAGTATCCTTAAAAATAACATACATCACAGCAGTAATAATATCATTTAATTAGCCCCTACAGTAATAATGTCCCCATCCTGCCCCCAATGTCTCTCCATCATGCCCCCATGTCTCCATTCTGCCCCGAATGTCTCTCCATCCTGCCCCTATGTCTCCATACTGCCCCCCTTGTCTCTCCATCATGCCCCCATGTCTCCATTCTGCCCCCATGTCTCTCCATCATGCCCCCAATGTCCCCCGTGTTTTCATCCTGCCCCCATGTTTTCTGCAGCTGCCCCCAATGTTCCCCATCCTGTCCTGGTGCGGCTTTAAAAAAAAAAAGTCTCTTCTTACCTTGCGGCGCTCCCACGGTGTCTTGCTCTGCCATCGCCGATCGCTGGCACATGGTGGTGACGTCATACGCCAGTGAGGTGCGCGGTGATGTCAGCCGCCGGCCAATCACTGTGATTGGCCGGCGGCTGTTAACTATTGCCATGTGGGAAGCTTCGTGCACGCCAATAGATTTAAAGTGAACTTGCGTCCGATGTTGCAGGTTCACTGAACCGGCAGAATGCTGCCGCTCGGGCCCGGTGGCCAGAAGAACGGGGGCCCGACCGGGCCCTCTCTGCTCGCCGGGTCCCATGCGCCAGTAAGGGCAGTAATTCCCTGAAGGCGGCCCTGTCCGAACGTATGTATTTGGAGTACAACTGATGGCAGTGATGGGTCAGCACCTGTGTCACTAACTCCCGGGAGAAGCTGCTGCAGGAGATTGTTCCAATAGGCAGAGCACTCAGACGAGGAGACAGGGGATGACCCATCAATGCCATCATCTGTACTCCACATGAGGATGTTCTGATATCAGTACAGCAGAAGGCAGGCTGGGGAAATTAGGGATTTGGAAAACACATGTATTTTTTTTACAGGAATAATAAAGTGGTTTGCAAAGTTTCATAACTTTCCCTGCTGGACAAAAGTTTTAAAAAAAAATGAAACAGTAATCTGAGCAGCACACGCATCTCCTGAACCAGATAATGCCAGTATAGACAGTGACCACCACAACCAGGAGAACAGCATGAAGAGCTGATTGGGCATGCATGCAGCTCTCTTCATTCAACTCAATGTGAGTTTTGGAAAGTCTTAACCAAGTTTGGGTCAGGCGAAACCTGATCCTGGTCTTGCAGCCAGGAGATTTTGATGGGTAGATGTTTGGATTTTCCAGACTTTAAGGTGTACTAAAACTTTTATTAAATCAACTCAGTTTCTAAAGTTTTCTCAACCCATTCTACCTAGAGCTCCATTTTCTCATCACTGACAAGTTTTGTCAAATCTTCTTTTCAGAGATCATTCAAGATTTGTGGAGGTCCTGTTTCATTTTGAAGAGATAATCGTCATACAACGCTCAAAAAATACTGCCATTCAGTGCCAACATGGAACAACGCCATATTGTACCTGATACTGGACCAGGTAGAAAGACCACCAGAAGACCAGAAGTCTCAAAGATGTCAGCACAAAGTTTACATGTTTATGCCTACAGGCATTATTCGTGAGGACAAGCATGGATCATTTAGCCCCAGGACCGAGTGGGGGCAGGGTGATTAAGATCTGAGAAGAAGTAAATTACAACACAATTGTGAGGTCTCTGAAGAGTTGTCCCAACACCTTAAGGAAACGCGGTGTCAGGAATCTTTGAAGTGAGACATGGTGCATACCAGTGTGTGAAGAAAACCAATGCTCCAAATGGATGGCAGAGGTCACAGTTGACCATAACTGTAGGATTCATGATGCCACAACCCCATTCTCCTCCCTCTTTAATATGCCCATTCACTTCAGCCAAGTGGCCAGGTTTCTTTTTCGAAGGAGATTAATTTTTAATAAGGCCAATGAATAAGAATAAGAAAATGTCCTTCAGGACCCAAAGATGGGAAAAGTACCATAGATAAATTGTAAACTTAATGAGGCACAAATTCACACCTAATACTGAGCATTTGGGACTTCGCATTGAGTCAAAGGTTGGAATGTTGGAGTCATCCTCACTGTAGAGGACCTCATTCATCTCTGTATTTCATGATCTTCCAAGACTTCAAGAGGTTGTCTACTTTCTACCATCCCATTTTACTAAAAGAGATAACCATAAGAAGTTGACCGCAGGGTGATCCCCGCAATCTACTCGTGATCAATGAGTAACCTATTAAAGCACAAATGGAGCATCATAAAGTCCCGAATGAAATCAGTCTACTTTCTACCATCCCATTTTATTAAAAGAGATAACCATAAGAAGTTGACCGCAGGGTGATCCCCGCAATCTACTCGTGATCAATGAGTAACCTATTAAAGCACAAATGGAGCATCATAAGGTCCCGAATGAAATCAGTCTACTTTCTACCATCCCATTTTATTAAAAGAGATAACCATAAGAAGTTGACTGCAGGTTGATCCCCACAATCTTCTCATGATCAATGAGAAACCTATTAAAGCACAAATGGAGCATCATAAGGTCCCGAATGAAATCAATGGGCTGTCCATCGGCTTCATGGATGTGTTGTGTCCTCCCATGAAGAACTCGCTTCAATGATCTCAAAATTCATGGGAATCACCAACTCAATTCCATTTTAAAAAGAAGCCAGCACTGAAATCAGCAGATCACTGAAGGTCTAACTTCTCTCACTTTCAGCAGAAGTCAACTGGATTAGTCCACTTCCACTCGTTTTCTTGCATATCATTAAATGAAAGTCATTTTATAACTTTGATTCTGCATCCTAAAAGGTTTCCCTAGTGAAAAACTCACTTAATGATGATTACTTGCCCCAATAAATAGACAACTCTTTCAAAATTATATGTACGGTAAATATCAGTTTTATAGCCCTCAAAACTTTTGTTGCTTATTTCCAAGAACCAAAGAATTGAGCAAGTCAAAATCCAACATGTCCGACCCTTCTTACATCTACCATCGGGGTAAAGTTGAGGGAATCCCATACATGTTCAATATGTGGCAGGTCTAGTCAACTTTTATGCAATAAACCTTAAGGATAGTCTTCTTTCCTAAATATGAAGGACCTCATCTTTGACCTGATCTTCTCTTACCGTCTGATATAAAACCTATGAAAAAAGTTCACAATTCGCTTCTATAGTGTAATGGGCAAGACAATGATTACATACTCTCCCCAAATTGCAAATCTCACACAAATGGCTGGAGACTAATTTAAGGGAATTACTAATGCAGATTTCTTCCTGTCAGTCAATTTGTAGACAGAGAATCATTAAACAGGTAGTTCAGTGTAACTGGGTCAATCCCTGGGAGACAAATACATTTGCATCTGTAATTAGCCTATATTTTGGAGAGTTCCTCTTGCGAGAATTTCTGGTGAGTCCGGGTAAAAATGATACCACACCAGATAAATTCATAGAGCACAGATTAACATGAGCCGAGGGGATTAACTGGGCAGAAAAGTTCATTTCATTTAGGAAACGATTAGCACTTCTAAGACAGATCAGCAAGAGTCCAAATGGTGAAATGACCCTACAGGTCTGATCTCCCTCCCTGTGATAACTCTGCTGTACTCTGATCCATGACTCTTGGATTTAGTTACAAAGTTTGATGTCTTATAAAACTTCTTGTCACTATAGAGAGCAATGGAAAGTGACATCGCTGCTGTATTCTTCTCCATACCATAATGTAACTACTATATTACACTGTCTTGTATACAATAATATAACTACAATAATACTGCCTCCGATGTACAAGAATATAACTACTGTAACACTACCCCTATGTACAAGAATATAACTACTATAATACTGCTCCTATGTACAGGAATATAACTACTATAATACTGCCCCTATGTACAAGAATATAACTACTATAATACTGCCCCTATGTACAAGAATATAACTACTATAATACTGCTCCTATGTACAAGAATGTAACTACTATAATACTGCTCCTATGTACAAGAATATCACTACTATAATACTGCCCCTATGTACAAGAATATAACTACTATAATACTGCCCCCTATGTGCAAGAATATAACTACTATAATACTGCCCCTATGTACAAGAATATAACTACTATAATACTGCTCCTATGTACAAGAATATAACTACTATAATACTGCCCCTATATACAACAATATAACTACTATAATACTGCCCCCTATGTACAAGAATATAGCTACTATAATACTGCTCCTATGTACAAGAATATAACTACTATAATACTGCTCCTATGTACAAGAATATAACTACTATAATACTGCTCCTATGTACAAGAATATAACTACTATAATACTGCTCCTATGTACAAGAATATAACTACTATAATACTGCCCCTATGTACAAGAATATAACTACTATAATACTGCCCCTATGTACAGGAATATAACTACTATAATACTGCTCCTATGTACAAGAATATAACTACTATAATACTGCTCCTATGTACAAGAATATAACTACTATAATACTGCTCCTATGTACAAGAATATAACTACTATAATACTGCTCCTATGTACAAGAATATAACTACTATAATACTGCCCCTATGTACAAGAATATAACTACTATAATACTGTCCCTATGTACAAGAATATAACTACTATAATACTGCTCCTATGTACAAGAATATAACTACTATAATACTGCCCTTATGTACAAGAATATAACTACTATAATACTGCCCCTATGTACAGGAATATAACTACTATAATACTGCTCCTATGTACAAGAATATAACTACTATAATACTGCTCCTATGTACAAGAATATAACTACTATAATACTGCTCCTATGTACAAGAATATAACTACTATAATACTGCTCCTATGTACAAGAATATAACTACTATAATACTGCCCCTATGTACAAGAATATAACTACTATAATACTGCCCCTATGTACAAGAATATAACTACTATAATACTGCCCCTATGTACAAGAATATAACTACTATAATACTGCTCCTATGTACAAGAACATAACTACTATAATACTGCCCCTATGTACAAGAATATAACTACTATAATACTGCCCCTATATACAAGAATATAACTACTATAATACTGCCCCCTATGTACAAGAATATAACTACTATAATACTGCTCCCTATGTACAAGAATATAACTACTATAATACTGCTCCTATGTACAAGAATATAACTACTATAATACTGCCCCTATATACAACAATATAACTACTATAATACTGCCCCCTATGTATAAGAATATAGCTACTATAATACTGCTCCTATGTACAAGAATATAACTACTATAATACTGCTCCTATGTACAAGAATATAACTACTATAATACTGCTCCTATGTACAAGAATATAACTACTATAATACTGCTCCTATGTACAAGAATATAACTACTATAATACTGCCCCTATGTACAAGAATATAACTACTATAATACTGCCCCTATGTACAGGAATATAACTACTATAATACTGCTCCTATGTACAAGAATATAACTACTATAATACTGCTCCTATGTACAAGAATATAACTACTATAATACTGCTCCTATGTACAAGAATATAACTACTATAATACTGCTCCTATGTACAAGAATATAACTACTATAATACTGCCCCTATGTACAAGAATATAACTACTATAATACTGCCCCTATGTACAAGAATATAACTACTATAATACTGCTCCTATGTACAGGAATATAACTACTATAATACTGCTCCTATGTACAAGAATATAACTACTATAATACTGCCCCTATGTACAAGAATATAACTACTATAATACTGCCCCTATGTACAAGAATATAACTACTATAATACTGCCCCTATGTACAGGAATATAACTACTATAATACTGCTCCTATGTACAAGAATATAACTACTATAATACTGCTCCTATGTACAAGAATATAACTACTATAATACTGCTGCTATGTACAAGAATATAACTACTATAATACTGCTCCTGTGTACAAGAATATAACTACTATAATACTGCCCCCTATGTACAAGAATATAACTACTATAATACTGCTCCTATGTACAGGAATATAACTACTATAATACTGCTCCTATGTACAAGAATATAACTACTATAATACTGCTCCTATGTACAAGAATATAACTACTATAATACTGCTGCTATGTACAAGAATATAACTACTATAATACTGCCCCTATGTACAAGAATATAACTACTATAATACTGCCCCTATGTACAAGAATATAACTACTATAATACTGCTCCTATGTACAAGAATATAACTACTATAATACTGCTGCTATGTACAAGAATATAACTACTATAATACTGCTCCTATGTACAAGAATATAACTACTATAATACTGTGCTATGTACAAGAATATAACTACTATAATACTGCTCCTATGTACAAGAATATAACTACTATAATACTCTCCCTATGTACAAGAATATAACTACTATAATACTGCTCCCTATGTACATGAATATAACTACTATAATACTGCCCCCTATGTACAAGAATATAACTACTATAATACTGTGCTATGTACAAGAATATAACTACTATAATACTGCTCCTATGTACAAGAATATAACTACTATAATACTCTCCCTATGTACAAGAATATAACTACTATAATACTGCTCCTATGTACAAGAATATAACTACTATAATACTGCTCCTATGTACAAGAATATAACTACTATAATACTGCTCCTATGTACAAGAATATAACTACTATAATACTCTCCCTATGTACAAGAATATAACTACTATAATACTGCCCCTATGTACATGAATATAACTACTATAATACTGCCCCCTATGTACAAGAATATAACTACTATAATACTGCTCCCTATGTACAAGAATATAACTACTATAATACTGCTCCTATGTACAAGAATATAACTACTATAATACTGCCCCCTATGTACAAGAATATAACTACTATAATACTGCTCCTATGTACAAGAATATAACTACTATAATACTGCCCCCTATGTACAAGAATATAACTACTATAATACTGCTACTTACGTAGGAGTATTGGTCCAGCATTATAGTACATATAGTATGGTCTCTGCCATTACTTCTTTTAAACACTCTCCAATAATGTAAAACAGTTGATTAACATTATGTTAAAAAGCAAAAATAACTTGTACTACGTTTTTACAACAGGTCTAATAATACAAGTTGAACATAAAAATAAAAAAGTGAGAAAATGAAAGTTTGTGAACCCAGTCTCCTTTACGGAAGATAACAAGTGTTATTTTATCTGTGTAAGTTGTTTACCACTATCTTCCAGGAAATCTCGCTGTTACCCACCCAGGAAGCACAAAATGTTCAAATTCGAAGAAAAAACACAAACTCTCACACTTCACATGTGTGTCCTGTGTGTACCTGTGTGTGAGTGTTGTCATATATTTACTGGATGGAGGGGTTTTGTTCATAGGGTGAAAACTTTACAGGAAACTATAGTGAAACTTTCAGATTCACTGCAAGTATCAGTTGGATGACAGTATATAGCATTCACCGTCAGTATCTTGGCTGTATACACTCTCTTTCAATCATTTTCATAGTGATGATATGTTCTCATTATTTATGCTATGGTGCATTTATTACCGATGACACGAGCCCCTCTACCTTATGAGTAGAGCATCTGCGATGTTATTGCTCAAATAGTGTAAGGATGCCCACTGCAATTATTGGGTATCCATTGTGTCCATATATCAGTATGATAAACGTTGCCCCCTTTATTCTCAGTTTACCAATTTGTTCTGTGCTATATCACACACTATATCCATCTTTATTAGATTAATGGCTATTCCCCCATTGATCATCTTTTAGAAGGGTCCACTCCTAAGTCCTTTGGCCGATTACCTGGCGAATCAAGCCCACTGATTTAGCCTAGTGAATCCTGCGTTGAGCAGTGGGTTGGTCTCGATGACACTGGAGGTCTCTCCCAACTCTAACATTCTAGGATTATATGATCTGATATTGATGTTTTACCATAAAAAATAAGCATTACTTACCCCTTGAATACCCGCTGCTCTAGAACTGATATGTTTCTCCCCTGTCCTGGCTCCATTGTTGCATCCTCCACCTTTCCCTGCATATCTCTGCTCCTTGGTGGCACTCTTCTGGTGCCCCTCTCCCAGTCCTTACAAGCCAGGTCAGATGGCAACAGTATTCAGGTTTTTGATGTCCATGCCTCTACCATGGTCTGCTTCAGAATTTAAACTCCTGACAAACCCAGCTCAGCTTTATCACTGGGCAATTCTGCTATACCACTAACTCTGTGACAAACCTAGCTATGCTATATCACTAGGTAACTGCCTTAGTGCTGTACCACCTCCCAAATGGAGTGTGACAAACTACTACATCGATGACTAACTCTGCCGTATCGCTGTCCCATTTCTGCTTTGGACTCTGTAACAAACCTAGCTTTGCTTCGTTGTTAGGTAACTCAGCCTTATTGCTGTGCTAGCTCTGCCTTGGACTCCAAGACGAACCCAGCTGTGCCTCATTGTTGGGTGATAGCCTTATCACTGTGCCAGCTTTGCCTTGGACTGTGAGACAAACCTAGCTTTGCTACATCGCTGGGCAATTCAGTCACTGACAGACACAGTCAAAAGAGAGCCCCTGTGTAAGAACTGTACATGTGCACCTACTTGTGTCTGTGACAGGACCTGCACGTTGATTTGAAGGTGAATGTGGGCCCCCTTTCCTTTTGGGCCCCTGTTGCACCAATGATATGTCTGCCCCTAAACTCAGCCTTACCACTGACCAGCTCTGCATTGGACTCTGTGACTAACAAAGCTCTGCTACAATGGGTAACTCTTGTATATCATTGTACCAGTTCTGTGGCATAGAATTCTGCTGCATTGCTTACTTTGCTCCCTTGTAGATTACAACTCTTCTTCCCCTATTGCCTCTGTTATTCCAACTGGATTACACTGTATCACTTATCTGTGCTGCATAATGACTGCTCATCCGGTCCAAAGCTTTCTAGATCAACCTCGACAAGAGAGATGTAACATGGTGATGTCACTGGCCTGACTGGTAAGCTGTGATCATCGTAGAACATTTACCATAATTTATGCCAGAAATTGGTGTAAATTTTAGAGCAAATTTTAAGGGGTAACATTTCTCCTTGCGGAGAGTGACATGTTAAGCATGTCAAGGTGAAGAGACTTTTTGCAGTCAATTTTGATTTTTTTGGTGCATGGACTGCAAGAGATACATCTAACTTAATAAGTGATGTGAGTTTCTTAGCAAAATTCTCCCATCCTACTCCCGTTGGCCTCTATAAGGAATGATGTATATGTTGCCGGTTTTTGATAAATGGATCACCAGATTTGGTAACTTCAAAATCTGCGCCCCTCACAATGCTACCGAATCTCCAGGAGAGGAGTCTGGATCCAGGCACTAAAAAGTGGTCACAGAATGCAGTCCTGATGGAAATGTTCTGTATGGATTTTCAGCTTGGATCTCACAATGGCGGCTTACACTTCTTGTTCCTGGAGGTTTTTTCTTCCCTTTTCTTTGGAAGCTTTTTGCTCGGGAATAATAAGGACAATTAGCAGCAGCTGGGAGGGTAATCAAGGGGAAGATTGCTTTATCTGTGGATGAAAGAGGAGGCGCTGTGCTGTAAATCTCGGCACCGTATACAGTGCACAGCTACTTATTATGCAAATGCTCTACTACAGGGTGATAATATAGATGCAGTCAGTGCCAAAATCCCTACAATGCTGGGATGTCCAATATACTGTGTATATATATATATATATATATATATATATATATATATATATACAGTGGGGAAAATAAGTATTTGATACACTGCCAATTTTGCAAGTTTTTCCACCTACAAAGAATGGAGCGGTCTGTAATTTTTATCGTAGGTCACTTCACCTG
Organism: Phyllobates terribilis; assembly: GCF_046119375.1. NCBI lineage: Eukaryota > Metazoa > Chordata > Amphibia > Anura > Dendrobatidae > Phyllobates > Phyllobates terribilis. The sequence goes on from NW_027362764.1 coordinate 754,909,003, forward strand.
TGACAGACAGAATCTAAAAATAAAATCCAGAAAATTACATTGTATGATTTTTACATAATTAATTTGGATTTTGTTGCATGAAATAAGTATTTGATACAATAGAAGAACAGAACTTAATATTTGGTGCAGAAACCTTTGTTTGCAATTACCGAGGTCAGACGTTTCCTGTAGTTCTTGACCAGGTTTGCACACACTGCAGCAGGGATTTTGGCCCACTCCTCCATACAGATCTTCTCTGGATTTTTCAGGTTTCGGGGCTGTCACTGGGCAACATTGAGTTTCAACTCCCTCCAAAAATTTTCTACTGTGTTCCAGGTGTGGAGACCTTAAAATGCTTCTTACGGAGCCACTCCTTAGTTGCCCTGGCTGTGTGATTCAGGTCATTGTCATGCTGGAAGACCCAACTACAACCCATCTTTAATGCTCCTACTGAGGGAAGGAGGTTGTTGGCCAAAATCTCTCAATACATGACCCCATCCATCCTCTGTTCAATACGGTGCAGTTGTCCTGTCCCCTTTGCAGAAAAGCACACCCAAAGTAGAATGTTTCCCCCACCATGCTTCACAGTTGGGATGGTGTTCTTGGAGTTGTACTCATCCTTCTTCTTCTTCCAAACACAGCGAGTGGAGTTGATACCAAAAAGATCTATTTTAATTTCATCTAACAACATGACCTTCTGTGGTCCCAGCTCTCTTCAGGTCATTCGCCAGGTCCTCCTGTGTAGTTCTGGGCTGATTTCTGACCTTTCTCAGAATCATCCTTACCCTACGAGGTGAGACCTTACATGGAGCCCTAGACCGAGGAAGATTGACAGTCATCTTGTATTTCTTTCATTTTGTAATAATTGTGCCAACAGTTGTTGGCTTCCCACCAAGCTGCTTGCCTATTGTCCTGTAGCCCATCCCAGCCTTGTGCAGGTTTACAATTTTGTCCCTGGTGTCCTTAGACAGCTCTTTGGTCTTGGCGGAGAGGTTGGAGTGTGATTGATTGAGTGTGTGAACAGGTGTCTTTTATACAAGTAACAAGTTCAAACAGGTGCAATTAATATAGGTAATGAGTGCAGAGTAGGAGGGCTTCTTAAAGAAAAACGAACAGGTCTGTGAGAGCCAGAATTCTTGCTGGTTGGTAGGTGATCAAATAATTAGTTCATGCAATAAAATGTATTTTATTTTTTTAAAAATCATGCAATGTGACTTTCTGGTTTTAATTTTTAGATTCTGTCTCTCACAGGTGAAGTGTACCTACGATAAAAATTACAGACCTCTCCATTCTTCATAGGTGGGAAAACTTGCAAAATCGGCACTGTGTCAAATACTTATTTTCCCCACTGTACATTGGAGATGAGCAAATCAATTCGCAGGGTCCTGGTCCAGTGCCCACATCAGTAGTCCATGGCTACTGGATGGGAGCCTTGCGATCCTTCTCTTACCTGCTGGGATCTCTAGCTCCTCTAATGATTAGTTGGTCTGTGTGTGCCTCACACTGATGATGTTGTGCCAGGCCAGCTCATCCAAAGAGGAGTAGGAAGGTAGGTGGCGGTTCACAGGACTACTGTCATATATTGTCACGGGTGTGTTGCCACGAAGATCGTCACGAGTACACAGCCTGACTTCTCGCAGCTGACTTGTTGGTGCTTTGTGTTTTTTCGGCAGTGAAGGAGTTAATTCTCTCTCTCTCTGGGCTAGCTGAGGTCCAGCCTCGCCCAGCTGCAATCAATGCTTCTTTAGTGAGACTCCTTCATATTCCTGCAGGTCTGTTTGGGAGGTGTCGGTGAAAGCTTTTCATTAAGACTTACAGAGCGGATCGTGGTGTTTGGAGTTGCTGAGATAAGTGTATTTGGAAGTGTTTTTTCCCTTTCCTCGCTTTATCATTTATCTCCTTTCCCGTTGGTGTTCCCTCTGTTGTAGTTGTGTAGAAGTTGTATGCAAGGTGGTTTTGGTTTTTCCCTTGTACTGTCTCGTTCGTCTAAATACTGTGTGTGGGCATATTATTTCTGGTTCCCAATTGTTGTGATCGGGGTCCTTCTCAGGACTAGATTACTGAGGTGCAGGGATCCTCAGGAGGTAGGGGTTACGCTGGCGGCCTGGACCTCTGTACCTTTAACAGTACCTCCAGGTTGAGGGATTAGTCAGGGCCCCAGCTTAGGGTCAGCTTAGGCCCCCTACCTCCAGTATTCTGTGACAGTGTGACATTTTCACCGACCAACTTAGTTTTTCTCCAGCTACCATGGATCCAGTAGCCGGTCTAGCTCGGCAGTTGCAGAGTTTGTCCATGGGGCTGGCGGACGTTAGGTCCAAGGTTTTGCATCCTCTGGAGCAAGCCGGACCAGAACCTAAAGTAGCTCTCCCTGACAGGTTCACTGGGGGGCGGGACAAGTTTTTTGTTTTCCGGGAGGCATGCAAATTGTACTTTCGGCTGCGGCCTCGGTTATCGGGCAGCGAAGAACAAAGGGTGGGAATTGTCATCTCGCTCCTACAAGGGGACCCACAATCTTGGGCGTTCTCTCTTCCCCCAAGCTCCCCGGTTCTCCAGTCAGTGGATAGGTTTTTCGCTGCTCTGGGACTCGTATATGATGACCCAGATCGGATCTCCCTTGCTGAGTCTAAGTTACGTAGGATTCAGCAGGGAGATCGTCCGGCGGAGGAATTCTGTTCGGAGTTCCGTAGGTGGGCCACGGACACCCAGTGGAATGACCCGGCTCTTAGGAGCCAGTTTTGTCATGGTTTATCCGACAAATTACAGGATGTGTTGGCACAGTATGACTCTCCCGCGTCACTGGAAGCCGCTATGGCCCTTGCCATTCGCGTTGACAGACGGCTTCGGGAGAGGTGCGGGATAACTCTACCCCCTGTAATGTCTCCACCTCCTACAAGGTCCCCTCATATGGTGGTTCCCCTGGTCAGTCCGGAGGAGCCTATGCAATTAGTAGGGACATCATTTCGGGGAAGGGGACCGGTGGAGCGCCATAAGACAGGAAGGTGTTTCCTCTGCGGGAAAAAGGGACATTTTATTGGGGGGTGTCCATCCCGTCCCTTGCAGAGTAAAGAGTCGTCGAAAAAACTGTTGATCCCAGGTTGTGTGGTGGACGGCAATCTGGGAGTAGGTATTTCGTCCCTAGGTTCGTCTCAGTTTCTCGTACCGGCGGAGGTGGTGGTGGGTGCGAGAACTGAGAGGATATCTGTTCTTCTGGATAGTGGGGCCGGGGCTAATCTGGTTGATGCTCGGTTTGCCCGGGTTCAAGGTATGCGATTGAGTGAGTTGGCTAAACCCATCCCCATATTCTCGATCGATGCCAGGCCTCTCGGTCAGGGAAGTTTTTTGCAAGCTGTGCATGGCGTAAAACTTCAAGTGGGGGCAATACATAAAGAACTGTTGTCTTGCTACGTGTTGGAGGGTCTTCCCACTCCTATAGTGTTGGGCCTTCCTTGGTTAGCTAAGCATAACCCGGTTATTAATTGGCAAACCAGAGAGATAAGCCAATGGAGTAAATTCTGTAATAAAAACTGCATGAACACGGTCATCGGTGCGGTTACTCCTTGGGTCTTACCTCCATTTCTGGCGGACTTTGAGGATGTATTCTCGGAGAATGGGTGTCAGGAACTACCTCCTCATCGCGAGTATGACTGTTCTGTAAAACTGCTCCCTGAGGCCAAGTTACCTAAAGCTAGGTTGTATAACCTTTCTGGTCCTGAGAGGCAGGCCATGAAGGATTATATTTCTGAAAGTCTGGCTAAGGGGCATATTAGACCTTCATCTTCACCGGTGGCCGCGGGGTTCTTCTTTGTTAAGAAGAAAGATGGAGGCCTACGCCCTTGCCTGGATTTCCGTGAACTTAATCGGATTACGGTCCGAGATCCGTATCCGCTCCCACTTATTCCCGATCTCTTTAATCAGATCGTGGGCGCCAAATGGTTCTCTAAGTTGGATCTCAGGGGGGCGTACAATCTGATTAGGATGAAGGAGGGGGATGAGTGGAAGACGGCTTTTAACACTCCGGAGGGGCATTATGAGAACCTTGTCATGCCATTCGGTCTGACTAATGCCCCGGCGGTGTTTCAACACTTTGTTAATGATATTTTTCGCCACCTGGTGGGACAGTTTGTTGTCATATATCTGGATGATATCTTAATTTACTCGCCGGATCTGGTGTCTCATCAGGAGCACGTTAGACAGGTGTTACAGATCTTGCGGGATAATAAACTGTATGCCAAGTGGGAAAAGTGTGTGTTCGCCGTACAGGAACTCCAGTTTTTAGGCTTCCTGGTTTCAGCGTCCGGTTTTCGTATGGACCCTGGGAAAGTGCGGGCAGTTCTTGAGTGGGATCGGCCGGAGAATCTTAAGGCACTACAACGTTTCCTGGGGTTTGCTAACTATTACCGGAAGTTCATTCGTAATTTCTCCTCCATGGTTAAGCCTCTCACAGACATGACTAAAAAGGGGACGGATTTTTCTAGGTGGTCTGACAAGGCTTGTCAAGCATTCTCCTCCTTGAAAAAATGTTTTGCCTCGGCACCCATACTCATTCAACCTGATGCGTCTCAGCCATTCTTTGTAGAGGTAGACGCTTCCGAGGTAGGGGTGGGAGCAGTATTGTCACAGGGTTCGTCCCCTGGTAAGTGGCATCCGTGCGCCTTTTTCTCTAAAAAATTGTCGTCCGCTGAGAGGAATTACGATGTCGGCAATAGGGAACTCTTGGCCATTAAGTTAGCTTTTGAGGAGTGGCGCCATTTTTTGGAGGGGGCAGTTCATCCGGTCACCGTCATCACCGATCACAAGAACCTGCTATATCTGGAGTCCGCTAAACGTCTGAATCCCAGACAAGCTAGGTGGTCATTGTTTTTTTACCAGGTTTAATTTCGTCATTACATATCGTCCTGGGTCTAAAAATGTAAAGGCGGATGCCTTATCTCGTAGTTTCCCTGGGGCCGGGAATACGGACGACCCGATTCCTATTCTTCAGGAGGGGGTGGTGGTTTCGGCAGTATGCTCTGAGCTGGAGGAGGAGATATTGGAGGCTCAGGGGGACGCCCCTGTTGGACCTCCGGGGAGACTGTTCGTTCCAGATCAGTTGCGACAAAAGGTGATCGAGGCACACCATAACTCAGTTTTTGCAGGACACCCGGGGAGTAAAGCAACTGTGGATCTCCTCTCGCGTCGGTTTTGGTGGCCTAACTTACATAAAGAGGTGGTAACTTTTGTCGCGTCCTGTGGGGTTTGTGCGCGCTCTAAGACCTCACATACCCATCCGTCTGGGGCCCTTTTACCTTTGAAGATCCCGGAGCGTCCTTGGACTCATCTGTCTATGGACTTTATTACGGACCTCCCTCCGTCTTCGGGTAAAACGGTCATACTCGTTGTAGTGGACAGGTTCAGCAAGATGGCACATTTTATCGCTCTTCCGGCTCTCCCTCTTGCGCAGGTGTTCATTGGGGAGATTGTGAGGCTTCACGGGGTACCCTCCGAGGTGGTGTCTGATCGGGGGTCTCAGTTTGTGTCCAAGTTCTGGAAGGCGTTTTGTGCACGGCGGGGGATGCATTTGTCATTCTCGTCAGCTTTTCATCCTCAGACCAATGGTCAGACGGAACGTATGAACCAGAGCTTGGAGACATATCTTCGGTGTTTTGTGTCAGAGAACCAGGAGGACTGGGCTTCTTTCCTACCTCTGGCAGAGTTTGCTCTCAATAATAGGCGGAGCGAGTCCACTGGTAAGTCCCCGTTTTTTGGGGCATATGGTTTTCACCCCCAGTTTTGTACTTTCAGTAGGGGGGGCTCTTCGGGGGTTCCGGAGGAGGAACGATTTTCCTCATCTCTCGTTTCAGTATGGAGAGGGGTGCTGAAGAATCTGAATGCTATGGGGAACCGATACAAACGTATGGCTGATAGGAGGAGAGTGTCTGGTCCGGACCTAAGTGTGAACGATCAGGTATGGTTGTCTACCAGGAATATTAAACTTAAGGTTCCCTCCTGGAAACTGGGTCCCAGGTTCATCGGGCCGTACAGAATCAGTTCTGTTATTAATCCGGTGGCATTCCGTCTTGACCTCCCCCCTACGTTTAAAATTCACAACGTGTTTCACAGATCATTGCTTAAGAGGTATGTGGCGCCGGTGGTACCGTCACCTTTACCTCCCCCTCCTGTGGTTGTCAATGGTAACTTGGAGTTCTAGGTATCGAGGGTCATTGATTCACGCTTTAATCGCCGGTCCCTTCAGTGCTTGGTTCATTGGAAGGGGTATGGTCCTGAGGAGAGGATGTGGGTTCCTGCGTCGGATATTAACGCAGACCGATTAGTTCGGGCCTTCCACACGACTCACCCGAATAAACCTGGTCCTGAGGGTCCGGAGGCCCCTCGTAGAAGGGGGGGTACTGTCACGGGTGTGTTGCCACGAAGATCGTCACGAGTACACAGCCTGACTTCTCGCAGCTGACTTGTTGGTGCTTTGTGTTTTTTCGGCAGTGAAGGAGTTAATTCTCTCTCTCTCTGGGCTAGCTGAGGTCCAGCCTCGCCCAGCTGCAATCAATGCTTCTTTAGTGAGACTCCTTCATATTCCTGCAGGTCTGTTTGGGAGGTGTCGGTGAAAGCTTTTCATTCAGACTTACAGAGCGGATCGTGGTGTTTGGAGTTGCTGAGATAAGTGTATTTGGAAGTGTTTTTTCCCTTTCCTCGCTTTATCATTTATCTCCTTTCCCGTTGGTGTTCCCTCTGTTGTAGTTGTGTAGAAGTTGTATGCAAGGTGGTTTTGGTTTTTCCCTTGTACTGTCTCGTTCGTCTAAATACTGTGTGTGGGCATATTATTTCTGGTTCCCAATTGTTGTGATCGGGGTCCTTCTCAGGACTAGATTACTGAGGTGCAGGGATCCTCAGGAGGTAGGGGTTACGCTGGCGGCCTGGACCTCTGTACCTTTAACAGTACCTCCAGGTTGAGGGATTAGTCAGGGCCCCAGCTTAGGGTCAGCTTAGGCCCCCTACCTCCAGTATTCTGTGACAGTGTGACATATATACAGTGTAACGGGTCTGGGAGGCGGAACCTCTGAGCAACTTATACAAGGGGGCAGTCCTTGTAAGGAAGCGGGTGGCGACCAGGGAAGACAGGCAGGCAGTCACAGCAGGTGACCGGGACAGTCTCTGGGCAAACGGGCAGGAGGTCACGGCAAGTGACCGGGACAGTCTCTGGGTAAACGGGCAGGAGGTCACAGCAAGTGACCGGGACAGTCTCTGGGTAAACGGGCAGGAGGTCACGGCAAGTGACCGGGGCAGTCTCTGGGTAAACGGACAGGAGGTCACAGCAAGTGACCGGGACAGTCTCTGGTTAAACGGGCAGGAGGTCACAGCAAGTGACCGGGACAGTCTCTGGGTAAACGGGCAGGTACGACCTGTGACGGCTGAGCCTCCAGGTAGGCTAGCAGGCAGATGGCAGATGAGTGCTCCCAGGTGAGCAGGCGAGAGTCTCTGGATAGGCAGGTGGTCACAGCATGTGACGGCGGAGCCTCCAGGTAGGCTAACAGGCAGGTAGCAGATGAGCGCTCCCAGGTGAGCGGGCAAGAGTCTCAGGACTGGCAGGTGGTCACGGCACGTGACGGCGGAGCCTCCAGGTAGGCTAACAGGCAGGTAGCAGATGAGCGCTCCCAGGTGAGCGGGCAAGAGTCTCTGGACTGGCAGGTGGTCACAGCACGTGACGGCGGAGCCTCCAGGTAGGCTAGCAGACAGGTAGCAGGTGAGCGCTCCCAGGTGAGCGGGAAAGCTGGTCCATAGACAGACTGACAGGTGTCGGAAGGCAGGCCGTCGGACCTCAGGCTAGCAAGCAGGAAAGCGGATGACAGGCATGAATCAGGCAGCAAACTGGCAGGAAACTGGCAGGCAACTGGCAGGTAACTGGCAGGTAACTGGCAGGTAACAGGCAGGTAGCAGGCAGGTAACAGGCAGGTAACAGGCAACGGGACCTGAGGGCTGAAGCAGAGTAGTGAACAGTGCAACAACATTGCTCGGGCACCTCCATTTTGGAGGAGGTGCCTTATATATGGAGGGATCCTCCGGCCATTGGCCGGGGACTCCTTAGGGCGACGCGCGCGGCCCCTTTAAGAGAGGGGAAGTGCGCGCGCGCGCCCTAAGCACAGTGACCGGGGGAGAGCGGGCGCTGCAAGCAGAGCGGGAGGAAGCCGCCGGGCACGGAGCAGAGAGGTGAGGGGAACAGCGTCCCTGCCTAGCAGGAGGCAGGGATGCCGACACTACAGTACCCCCCCTTTAGGCCCCCCCTTTTTTAGGCCAGATAGAAATTTAGCAAGGATGAGAGGGGCATGGATGTTCTCCCGGGGCTCCCATGTTCTCTCCTCAGGACCAAACCCCTTCCAATCCACTAGAAAAAAGGTCTTTCCTCTTACCCTTTTGGTGGCCAGAATGTTCTCTACCTCAAACTCGTCTTCAGCAGAAACCGGAGCAGGAGGCGTACCTGTAGACTTGGAAAAGGAGTTAAGTACCACGGGTTTGAGAAGAGATACATGGAAGGAGTTAGGGATCCGTAAGTTGGCCGGGAGTTTCAATTTATAGGCCACCGGGTTGATCTGTTTGATAACCTCCAGTGGGCCGATGAACCGAGGCCCTAACTTATAGGAAGGAATCTTGAGCCGGACATATTTGGATGAGAGCCAGACTTTATCTCCGGGACGAAATTGTGGGGAATCCAGGCGTTTTTTGTCGGCGTGTCTCTTCATCCGCTCGGACAACAGAAGGAGTGCGGATCGGGTACTCTCCCAAATGGAGGAAAATTTGCTAACGAGAGATTCCACGGCCGGGTTGTCCACAGAGGTGGAGACAGGAAAAGGGATCCGAGGATGCTGACCGAAGACTACAAAAAACGGGGATTTAGAAGAAGATTCGCTCTCGTGATTGTTGTAAGAGAACTCGGCCCATGGTAGGAGATCCACCCAGTCTGAATGGTGGGCATTAACGAAGTGCCGGAGGTAACTGGTCAAATTCTGATTGATCCGCTCCACTTGACCATTGGACTGTGGGTGGTAAGCGGAGGAGAAGTCCAGGGTGACGTCGAGCAGTTTACATGTGGCTCTCCAGAAGCGTGAGGTGAACTGAACCCCACGATCCGACACGATGTGGAGAGGCAGACCATGGAGACGGAAGATGTGGCGGATAAAGTCTTTAGCTAGCTCGGGAGCAGACGGGAGGCCTGGCAGGGGAATAAAATGAGCCATTTTGGAAAAGCGGTCAGCGACCACCCAAATGACCGTACAACCGGCAGAGACAGGGAGATCTGTTATGAAGTCCATAGCTATATGTTGCCACGGGGCAGCAGGCACAGGCAGAGGAAGAAGGCGGCCGGCAGGCAGGTGTCTCGGAACTTTGTTGCGGGCGCAGGACACACAGGCAGAAACAAAGTCAATTACATCCTTGTGCAGGGTAGGCCACCAGTAGTGCCGGGTAATAAGCTGGAGGTTCTTTTTCTGACCGGCGTGCCCAGCTAGCTTAGACGAGTGACCCCAGTGTAGAATCCTCTCCCGATCGGACTCTGTTACGAATGTCTTACCGGGAGGGAGACGATTTAGGCCCACGGGGGCTACCTGCATTACTCTGGCGGGATCGATGATGTGTTTAGGCTCCTCCTCAAGATCAGACACCAGAAAGGATCGGGACAGGGCATCAGCTTTGATGTTTTTGTCAGCCGGACGAAAATGAAGAATGAAATCAAAGCGGGCAAAAAAAAAAGACCACCGGGCTTGGCGCGGGTTAAGTCTCTGGGCGCTCTGGAGATATGCCAAGTTCTTGTGGTCAGTGTAAATTATTACCGGGTGGAGAGCCCCCTCGAGCAGGTAACGCCACTCCTCCAGTGCCATCTTAATGGCCAACAATTCTCGGTCTCCTATAGAATAATTGCGCTCAGAAGAGGAGAAAAGTTTGGAGAAAAAGCCGCAGGTTACCTTTCTTCCGGAAGAAGATTTTTGGGTAAGTACCGCCCCAGCTCCGGAGGAGGAGGCGTCAACTTCTAGGAAGAATTGTTTGTTGCCGTCCGGACGATGCAGCACCGAAGCGGAGAGGAAGGCCTGTTTTAAGGAAAGAAATGCCTCCTCTGCTTCGGGCGGCAATTCTCTGGGGTTCGTACCTTTACGGGTGAGAGCAGAGATAGGGGCGGTCCGGGAAGAGAAGTGCGGTATGAACAGGCGGTAATAGTTGGCGAAGCCCAGGAACCGCTGAATAGCCTTCAACCCCTTTGGTCGGGGCCACTTCTGGATGGCAGACAGTTTCTCAGGATCCATTTGTAGACCTGTCTGAGAGATTATGTAGCTCAGAAATGGAAGAGAGGTCTGCTCAAAGATGCACTTCTCATATTTAGCGTAGAGGTGGTTCTGCCTGAGCCTGAGCAGGACCTGACGAACGTCCCTCCGGTGAGTAGGAAGATCCGGAGAGAAGACCAAGATATCGTCCAGGTACACCACCACGCAGGAGTAGAGAAGATCACGGAAGATGTCATTGACCAACTCTTGAAAGACGGCAGGAGCGTTACAGAGACCGAAGGGCATCACAAGGTACTCATAGTGGCCGTCCCGGGTAGTGAATGCTGTCTTCCACTCATCCCCCTGACGGATACGGACCAGGTTATACGCCCCACGGAGATCCAGTTTGGTGAAGATTCTAGCCCCCCTCAGACAGTCAAATAATTCAGGAATAAGCGGAAGGGGGTATTTATTCTTCACAGTAATCTGGTTTAGGCCTCTATAGTCTATACATGGACGGAGTGAGCCGTCCTTCTTTTTGACAAAGAAGAAGCCTGCTCCCGCCGGGGAGGTAGATTTCCGGATAAATCCCCGGGCCAGGTTCTCCTCAATATATTCAGACATGGACCGGGTTTCAGCAGCGGACAAAGGGTAGATTCGCCCACGGGGAGGAGTAGAGCCGGGCATCAGGTCGATTGGGCAGTCGTATGGTCTATGAGGAGGTAAAGTCTCTGCCTCTTTTTTATTGAAGACATCCGCATAAGACCAATAGGGAACCGGAAGACCAGGCAGATTGGCTGGGGTAGGAGAAGGACTGGCAGGACGAACGGGAACTAGACAAGTCTTATGGCAGTCCTGTCCCCAGCGAAGGACCTCTCCGGTCTGCCAGTCAAGCACGGGTGCATGTTTCTGGAGCCAAGGCAGGCCAAGCAATAGTGCGTGAGAGAGTCCAGGCAGAACATGAAAGGAGATGCTCTCAGAATGCAGCATTCCCACCTGTAGAGTCAGAGATTCGGTGATGAGTTGGATGGGATGTGGTAAGAGACCCCCATCCACGGCGGCGACAGATAAAGGTACGGCCAGAGGTTTGGTGGGAATGTGGTATTTTTCTACCAGGGATTGAGAGATGAGATTTCCAGCAGCTCCAGAGTCAAGTTGAGCCAGTTCAAAATAGCGGTTCTCTCCGCAGAAGATAGAAACAGACAGCATCAGGGATGGAGAGGGTTTACTTTTGTCTAGGGCGACCTCTCTGAGCGATCCTAGACACAGGCGTTTCCCGACCTCTCAGGGCAGAAACGGATCCGGTGCTCCTTACTGCCACAGTAGAAACAGCTCCCCTCGGCACGACGTAAGTCTTGACGGGTCTTGACCATCTTGGTCTGGTCGACCTGCATATGCTCAGGTGAGTGTGCCTGGGGAGTAACAGAGGGAGTGACGGGTCTCTGGAAGGTAGGGACTAGACGTGGAATCCTCCTCTCACGGGTGACCTCCCTAGCGCGCTCCTGGAACCGGATGTCAATCCGGGTGGCAAGTGTAATCAAGTCGTCGAGAGTGGTAGGAATGTCCCGACCGGCGAGTTCATCTTTAATACGGCCGGACAGACCCTCCCAGAAGACGGACACCAGGGCGTCGTTATCCCAGGCCAGCTCCGAAGCAAGGGTATGGAACCGTATGGCATATTGGCCCACGGTGAGACTCCCTTGACGGAGGCGTAGCAGAGATGAGGCGGATGAGGTCTTCCGTCCGGGTTCATCGAAGACCTTCCGGAAAGCCGTGAGAAAGGCTGGCAGGTCGGACACCAGAGGGTCTCCTCTCTCCCATAGAGGATTTAGCCAAGCCAGTGCCTCTCCCGTGAGATGGGACATGATGAAGGCTACTTTGGCCCGGTCGGAATTAAACTGGTGGGACTGGTGTTCAAAGTGCAGGGTGCACTGGTTAATGAAGCCCCGAGCTTGAGCGGAGTCGCCTCCGAAGCGAGGAGGTGCAGAAAGCCGGATTCCAGAGCAGGATACTATGGTATTGGTGGGCAGCGGAGCAGCCGGGCTGCGAGTCATGACACTAGCGGTGGTTGCTGGTGGGGCAGTTAAAGTGTCCAGGCGAGTATTGACATTCCGCAGGTGACCCAGGATGGACTCCTGTTGGGACCTCTGTCGGGACAGTTCATGACAAAGGTCCGAGAGCGAGGGAGCTTGGGTGCCACCGGGTTCCATGGCCCGAGCAAACTGTAACAGGTCTGGGAGGCGGAACCTCTGAGCAACTTATACAAGGGGGCAGTCCTTGTAAGGAAGCGGGTGGCGACCAGGGAAGACAGGCAGGCAGTCACAGCAGGTGACTGGGACAGTCTCTGGGCAAACGGGCAGGAGGTCACGGCAAGTGACCGGGACAGTCTCTGGGTAAACGGGCAGGAGGTCACAGCAAGTGACCGGGACAGTCTCTGGGTAAACGGGCAGGAGGTCACGGCAAGTGACCGGGGCAGTCTCTGGGTAAACGGGCAGGAGGTCACAGCAAGTGACCGGGACAGTCTCTGGGAAAACGGGCAGGAGGTCACAGCAAGTGACCGGGACAGTCTCTGGGTAAACGGGCAGGTACGACCTGTGACGGCTGAGCCTCCAGGTAGGCTAGCAGGCAGATGGCAGATGAGTGCTCCCAGGTGAGCAGGCGAGAGTCTCTGGATAGGCAGGTGGTCACAGCATGTGACGGCGGAGCCTCCAGGTAGGCTAACAGGCAGGTAGCAGATGAGCGCTCCCAGGTGAGCAGGCAAGAGTCTCAGGACTGGCAGGTGGTCATGGCACGTGACGGCGGAGCCTCCAGGTAGGCTAACAGGCAGGTAGCAGATGAGCGCTCCCAGGTGAGCGGGCAAGAGTCTCTGGACTGGCAGGTGGTCACAGCACGTGACGGCGGAGCCTCCAGGTAGGCTAGCAGACAGGTAGCAGGTGAGCGCTCCCAGGTGAGCGGGTAAGCTGGTCCATAGACAGACTGACAGGTGTCGGAAGGCAGACCGTCGGACCTCAGGCTAGCAAGCAGGAAAGCGGATGACAGGCAGGAATCAGGCAGCAAACTGGCAGGAAACTGGCAGGCAACTGGCAGGTAACTGGCAGGTAACAGGCAGGTAGCAGGCAGGTAACAGGCAGGTAACAGGCAACGGGACCTGAGGGCTGAAGCAGAGTAGTGAACAGTGCAACAACATTGCTCGGGCACCTCCATTTTGGAGGAGGTGCCTTATATATGGAGGGATCCTCCGGCCATTGGCCGGGGACTCCTTAGGGCGACGCGCGCGGCCCCTTTAAGAGAGGGGGAGCGCGCGCACGCGCGCGCCCTAAGCACAGTGACCGGGGGAGAGCGGGCGCTGCAAGCAGAGCGGGAGGAAGCCGCCGGGCACGGAGCAGAGAGGTGAGGGGAACAGCGTCCCTGCCTAGCAGGAGGCAGGGACGCCAACGCTACATACAGTAGATGAAGCCCCTTAAGATATGTGCACACAAAGTTTTTTTTGGAACTTTTTGAATGAGTTTACTTCAAAAAAACCCTTAAAGAAGAACAAAAAAAATAGATTTCTTCACTAAAAGGTATTAGTTTAATCTGTGTTACAGCACCATATTTCCATTATCCACAACTTTTTTGGTTTCTTTTGTGGGACAAAAATTTATTGATAGGTGGTTGCTAGTAGTGTTGAGCCACCCCCGTAGTGTTCGGGTTCGGTTCGGTTCGTCGAACACCGGGATGTTCGAGGAACTGTTCGTCGAACTGTTCGTCGAACACCTTAGAACACCGTCGAACACCGTTAAAACCAATGGCAGGCAAACAAAAACACATAGAAACACATAGAAAACACCTGCAAAGGTGTCCAAAAGCTGACAAACTGCTCAGAAGACACTCTCTTTAAAAAAGCCGGCCGGCAAATTCAGCAGCGGCATACACCGGTACCCGACAATTTAGACAAGAAGGAATAGAGCATCACACATAGATTAGATAGATAGAAACATGTCAGTCACACATATAAGAAGCACAGTGACAGTGTTGGTTACTGCACTTGTCATTTAGTGTAAAGGATTTATTAAAAAAAATAATAGTGTTTTCATGCACCGTCTCTTTAAAAAAGCCGGCCGGCAATTCAGCATCTGTACCCGACAATTTATAACAGAAAGAATAGAGCTTCACACATAGATTAGATAGATAGAAACATGTCAGTCACATATATAATAAGTACAGTGAGAGTGTTGCTTACTGTACTTGTCATTTAGTGTAAAGGATTTATTTAAAAAAATAATAGTGTTTTCATGCACTGTCTCTTTAAAAAAGCCGGCCGGCAATTCAGCAGCGGTACCCGACAATTTAGAACAGAAAGATAGAGCATCACACATAGATTAGATAGATAGAAACATGTCAGTCACATATATATGAAGTACAGTGATAGTGTTGGTTACTGTACTTGTCATTTAGTATTAAAATAAAGGATTTATTATTAAAAAAATTGGCGTGGGGTTCCCCTTAATTTTAGGCTCTAGCGGAGGTTAAGCAGACGGCTGGGGCAGATGTTTGAAGCCTGGGAAGGGGGTAATACCCACGGAGCTTCCCAGGCTACTAATATCAGCCCCCAGCTGAATACATAGCCTTTACTAGCTATTAAAATGGGGGACCCCCCAAAAAAAATGACGTGGGGTCCCCCCTAATTTAATAGCTAGCAAAGGCTAGGCAGACAGCTGGGGGCTGATATTAATAGCCCAGGAAGGGAGCCATGAATATTGGCCCCCTCCCAGGCTAGAAACACCAGCCGTCAGCCGCCCCAGAAATGGCGCATTCATAGGATGCGCCAATTCTGGCACTTAGCCTCGCTCTTCCACGCTGCCCTGGTGCGGTGGCAGGGGGTAATAGGGTTGGGGTTGATGTCAGCTTATAATGCCAGCTGACATCAAGCCCAGGTTAGTAATGGAGAGGCGTCTATAAGACACCCCCATTACTAACCCCATAGTCAAAGTTAAAAAAAACACAAACACCCAGAATAAAGTCCTTTAATTGAAATAAAGACACAATCCTTTATTGTTCTAAATTAAACCATACTTACCATCACGCCCATTCCAGCTGAAGCCAACGATCTCCTGCAATAAAAGAAAAATAATAAAGCAACCTCATCCTTACCTTTCCATGGTTCCCACGACAGCTTCAGCTCTGCTACATCGAGATGACAGGCTGGACTGCAGCAGAACGCTGCCATCCAGCCTGTCATCCCGCAGACACTGAGAAGCGCAGGCTTGCTTGCGCTGCTCAGCGTCTCTCTGTGACGACATCCAGATGAGCCGAGTTCATGTCCAATGAACTCGGCTCACCTCATGCACGTCACTGACAGCGTGGGAAAATTCTCACGCTGAAGCGCTGATTGCAGGAGAATTTTCCCACGCTGTCAGTGACGTGCATGAGGTGAGCCGAGTTCATTGGACATGAACTCGGCTCATCTGGATGTCGTCACAGAGTGACGCTGAGCAGCGCAAGCAAGCCTGCATTTCTCAGTGTCTGCGGGATGAGAGGCTGGATGGCAGCGTTCTGCTGCGGTCCAGCCTGTCATCTCGATGTAGCAGAGCTGAAGCTGTCGTGGGAACCATGGAAAGGTAAGGATGAGGTTGCTATGTTATTTTTCTTTTATTGCAGGAGATCGTTGGCTTCAGCTGGAATGGGCGTGACGGTAAGTATGGTTTAATTTAGAACAATAAAGGATTGTGTCTTTATTTCAATTAAAGGACTTTATTCTGGGTATTTGTGTTTTTTTTAACTTTGACTATGGGGTTAGTAATGGGGGTGTCTTATAGACGCCTCTCCATTACTAACCTGGGCTTGATGTCAGCTGGCATTATAAGCTGACATCAACCCCAACCCTATTACCCCCTGCCACCGCACCAGGGCAGCGTGGAAGAGCGAGGCTAAGTGCCAGAATTGGCGCATCCTATGAATGCGCCATTTCTGGGGCGGCTGACGGCTGGTGTTTCTAGCCTGGGAGGGGGCCAATATTCATGGCTCCCTTCCTGGGCTATTAATATCAGCCCCCAGCTGTCTGCCTAGCCTTTGCTAGCTATTAAATTAGGGGGGACCCCACGTCATTTTTTTTGGGGGGTCCCCATTTTAATAGCTAGTAAAGGCTATGTATTCAGCTGGGGGCTGATATTAGTAGCCTGGGAAGCTCCGTGGGTATTACCCCCTTCCCAGGCTTCAAACATCTGCCCCAGCCGTCTGCTTAACCTCCGCTAGAGCCTAAAATTAAGGGGAACCCCACGCCAATTTTTTTAATAATAAATCCTTTATTTTAATACTAAATGACAAGTACAGTAACCAACACTATCACTGTACTTCATATATATGTGACTGACATGTTTCTATCTATCTAATCTATGTGTGAAGCTCTATTCTGTCTGTTATAAATTGTCGGGTACCGCTGCTGAATTGCCGGCCGGCTTTTTTAAAGAGACGGTGCATGAAAACACTATTATTTTTTTTTGATAAATCCTTTACACTAAATGACAAGTACAGTAAGCAGCACTTTCACTGTACTTCGTATATATGTGGCTGACATGTTTATATCTATCTAATCTATGTGTGAAGCTCTATTCTTTCGGTTCTAAATTGTCGGGTACAGGTGTATGCCGCTGCTGAATTGCCGGCTCTTCATGTTTCACTGTTGGCACTGTTCCCATCGATTTGGGCAATCACTGTAATGCCACAACCACCATGGCTGTGGCATTACAGTGAGTGGCAGACAATCCCTGCATGATTGGTGCTCTAAATAGCGCCAGACATGCAGGACACGCTTTTGGTGCACGAACAGTTATCGAACATAACCTCGAACAGCCGAATTTTCTGCAAATCGTTCGGGTTCGTCGAACAACTCGAACACCGCCCAAAACAGCTCGAATTTGAGATTGGCGAACAGTTCTAGTCGAACACCGCTCATCTCTAGTTGCTAGCTACAGGCCTGTTCTCTCCTGGCTCAGGGCGGTTGCCTCCTGGTGGTGATTCTCCCACTTCCTGTGACATCACACTGGCAGAGCAGTTCCTTCTCTTCCACTCTGCTTTGGAGTGTAACTGCCGGATTGATTGACAGTTGGCTCCCCGTTGCCTAATTCAGCGCTGGGTTCACATTGCATGAGATGGTGCGAAGTCAATGCAAACTACTCTGCAAGTAACTGATTTCCAGCACCTACGCTGGGTATCTGCATCACTAGCAACCTCATCTCACTACGCTGCTCATATGCCATCTCATACAATGCAAATCGCATGATGCAGAGTTGCACCATAGACAAAGCAGAGTGGAAGAGAAGGAACTGCTCTGCCGATGGGATGTCGCAGCTAGGCAGTGTCTGAGACTTATAGATCTGCTGTGATTGGCAGCATCTGGAAGTGAGGGGTGAAAGCTGACGCCCTTAGAGAAGACTCTGAAGAAATGCCAAATTGCACTACTGACCAGCCCAGGGGATGGGGATAACTCGGTTACCCGGGCCTTTAGCCTTAAGGATGTCGCGGTGGTCGGCTCCCGGGCCCGTACCCTGGGGTCTCTTTTTAAAAGCCTGGATATTTATTAATTAGCTTTGCAACAGTTCGTGACGCCACCTGTGGCTTCTGGTGAGAATCACCAGCGCTGCGCAGTCCACTGAGGCCGGTGATAGGGCAGCTTGATGGTATAGCTCCCCACAGGTGGAGCTAGGCCTCAGGGCAGTGTATGAAGGGGAATGCAGGACAGACGAGACCCAGCCGGGTCTGAGCAAGAACAGGGACAGACACGATAGTCACTTCAGTACCTTTTATTGATAGAAATTCAGGCACGTCCCGGAGCACTGTAGGGTGAACGGTGCATGAGCGGGTTTAGGGCCTCCTGCTTCTTGCCTCTGCGTAGTAATTTCTGACCTGCCTGGATCTAGGCCTAACTTTGTCTCTGTCCTGCGATGGCTGACCTTGTGGTAGGGCCTTTTCTTGGAGTACACGCACCTCAGCTTGCAGGGCCTATGTGTCTCCTGGCTCTGTTACGTATCAGCAATTTAGCAATCCTGGAACTTGTAGTTCTCCAGGGATTCCGGTTATGCCTTACTGGGTCTTAGAGATCCCGGTAAACTTCGGACCCGGTGTCCGGTAAATTCTTCGTGGTGAGCTAGTTAGGCTCCTCTGCCCCCTATGTATTAACTCTCCACTCACCTTCGGCCTACTCGGGCCCTCACTAGGCTACTCACACTAACGGCAGCTTGCCGCGCTTCACCGATCTTATGGCGCCGGCACACCTAAAGCTCACCTCTCTGAGCTACAACTGAGTCTGGACTGTGCTCCACTGCAGACTAACCTCTCTCAGGCTTCTTTACTGCAGGAACTCTCTCAACAGACTAACTGCTGCCTGGCTCCACCTTCCCTATTTATCTATCCCTAATGGGCTCCCTCTGGTGGTCTGAGGTGGAAGGTGGAGATGTGTAAATGGTTATGAGGGCCTCTTGTGGAGGAATCCATCAATGCACTCTTCTAGGATCTGTGATACCAAGCGCAGCTGGGCGTCACATTCCCCCCTAGTTAAACTCAGCACTCCCGGGCTGAAGTACATTTTATAAAACAATAACAATAGGAAACATAAACAATGCAAGAACAATCTTCCCTTTATGGGAGGCCCCAATCTTAAACGTTACATAACAAAACATAAACGGATACAAAGTGTCCTCAGAGTTCAAGTCTCTTGTGGTGAGGTTCCCATACAGGATGTCCATCTCACAGGGTAGAGTACTTGGTGGTTTTGAGGGACTTGTCCTAAACCCTCAACGTAGGCCCTGGGGTGGCTGCAGGGCATGAAGATCCCGAGTTGGACCTCCATTAGAGCCACTCCTGACAGGTTTTTCTTCTGAGGTCACCTAAAAGGAGCACTCCAGGGAGTGCAATTATATACAAAAGCAGTTTTTGGGCTGCACATAGTCCTCAGCCACAAAGTTCTTAGGTATATAGCAAAGAAATTAATAAGGTGGAAGACAAATTGATAAACATATGCACGAAAATAAACAATTAATTCAGTACATTTCAATTTAAATATATAATACCCCAGGGGTAACGATCTACACTTGTCAGAAGTTCAACTATTTTATTCAGTGTACCTGACAGGGGTTTTACCTCTCATGCTACGTGCTGATCTGCGTAGTACCGGTATGCGTGAAGTATTTGTAGGTGCACTACTTCCCCATGTGTCAGTACTAGATGTGGAGGGGCTACATGACTGTATTGACCTCACTACTGGACTAGCTAGCATACCATTGGCTGGGCCTTCTTGCTCTGTTCCTACCGGGGATCCTTCTTCCGGGGACTCTGCTTGAGCAGGCACTTCTACAGCACTTATAGGTTCCTCTTGCTGTGGGTAGAAGATAATTACAGGGATGACTACTGCTCCTCCTAGTTGGGGCCAATCTGCTGGGAAGTCTCCTCAGTCAGTGTGGATCACTACTTCTTTAGGTTCTTCCTGGATTGTGAGAGGCACTTTTTCTTGAGGTTTCAGTAAGTCTGGACACAACTTTAGGTGGTCCCTGGACAGTGTCGTAGACGTTTTTCCTCCATCACGACTGATTATGCATGTCTTCTTATTGTCAAACCTTGACGGTAACACAGTGTAGGGGTCTTTTTCCCACTGGTCATCAAGTTTGTGGTTACGTCTTTTTCTTTTAAATACTGTTTCAGCAGGTGTGAAGGGTTCTGCGGGTGCGTTTTTGTTGTAGTGCGCTTCCTGCTTTTCTCTCACCCGAGTAAGACTGTCCTTGACACAAGCTTGTACTCTTCTGTACTGCTCTTGTCTGGTCGTGTCCCAGTCCTCAGTGGTCATATCAGCTTCAGGTTCAACAACACCAAGCTCCAGATCCATGGGCAGCTTTCCTGGCCTTGCCCGCATGAGATATGCCGGAGTGCAGTTGGTGGAACTTACTGGTATATGATTATACAGATCCACTAGATCAGGTAGTAGGTCTGGCCACTGGTTTCTTTTCTCAAGTGGTATGGTCTTTAGCAGGTCGATGATGATGTTGTTCATCTTTTCGCAGAGACCGTTGGTTTGTGGGTGGTACAGTGTAGTTCTTATTTTCTTACAACCGTACAAATGGCAGAACTCCTTGAACAACTCAGCCTCAAAGGCCGGGCCTTGGTCCGTCAGCACCTGCTCAGGATAACCATGGGGTCTACAGGAATACGCTTGGAATGTCTTTGCTGCTGTCTCTGCCGTCAGGTCTTTGACGGGGGCTACCACCAGGAAACGTGAGTAGTGATCCACCATAGTCAGAGCATAGGAGTACCCTGATCTGCTGGGGGAGAGCTTGACATGGTCCAGGGCCACGATCTCCAGGGGTCGAGTCGTTTTGATGGGTTGCAGGGGTGCCTTCTGGCTGCTGAAGTCTTTTCTTCTTAGGCCACAGGGTCCACAGTCCCGGCACCACCTCTCAATGGAGCTGCGCATTCCTACCCAGTAGAATCGACACTTCAGCAGGGTCTCTAGCTTTTTCCAGCCAAAGTGCCCCGCCTGATCGTGGTAAGCCTCTAATACCACCTGGATGTCTGTCTTCGGGACCACTATCTGCCATACCATCTCATGGGTTTTTGGATTGACGTACCTCCAACACAGCTTATTACGGTAGATAAACAGCCGGCTTCTCTCGTTCCACAGCTGCTTTGCTTGGAGAGACGCTTCCTTCTCCAGGGAGGCACCTTCTTGGGTTATCAGCTCCTTGATACGGCTGACAACCGGGTCGCTGTCTTGGGTCTCTTTCCAGCTGTGGTGAGGCAGGGGGTTTAACGTCTTTCCACGCTGCTTCCTGGAGGCTCACTGCTCGTGGATCATCCCACTCCGATGAAAGACAGGTAGCTCAATCTCTTCCAGTTCGTCCACTTCTTCTTCCGTGTCTGACTGGTGAGGCATCCTGGACAGGGCATCGGCGTTGGCGTTCTTGCGGCCCGCCCGGTATTTAATTGTAAATTGGTAGTTTGACAGCCGAGCCATCCATCGTTGTTCCAGTGCCCCGAGCTTAGCTGTTTCAAGATGGGTCAAGGGGTTGTTATCAGTGAAGGCAGTGAACTTACTGGAGCTCAACGTTTTCAAAGCCCCATATTGTTCTGCATAGTGAGGTGTCCATTAGGCTTTTTCCTTCCTACCGGTCAGTGGGGGGTTAATAGGACTGGTTTGTGTATTTGAATTAGGATGTGGGTAACAGGGAGTGATTTTTCTTTTTTTTTTTGGAAATATAGCATGCTGACGCGCCCTCGGTTATCTGTCTGAGCTGCCGATGGTCCTCATACCTGGCTGTCACCGGACAGGATGTTCCACTTTGCTGGAGATTACAGATGGCAATCAGCAAACATCTCTCCGGTCTCTTCTGTCCCAGGAAGCTGAGATTTACCACTCCTCATGACTTGACAGGTTCCAGGTGATTTCTTCTTACAAGGACCTGTCACTTTTAGCATGCAGGTTACGTGTCCATCTCATGTGCTGCTAAGTGAGTGTAGATAAGGTATGAGCACTTAATGTGGCATTACAAAAGCAAATACGGATTTAAAAAGAGCCGAGTTTGTCACAACAATACCAAATATTATAAGCTGATTTGTCACAGAATGGCAAACCTATCGAGGTATTCTAACGTGAGTTGCCCTGGTGCCTAAGAAGAAACATCAAAATCAAATACAGCTCTGCTATCTCTGTTCTACTCGGCTACATCTGTGCAGCTCTGCTACCTCTGTTCTACTCTGCTGCCTCTATGCAGCTCTGCTATCTCTGATAATCTTTTTATTTATGCAGCGCCAACATATTTCGCAGTGCATTACAATTCAGACAATTTACAGACATTATCGGCACTGTACCCATTGGGGCTCACAATCTACATTCTCTGTCAGCAGGGGCGAGCACTGACTACTTGGGGCCCCTGTGCAAGAAATGTGTATGGCCCCCCTCATTTTATGGCTACAAAGCTACAGTTGTATATATAGCCATATATATATATATATATATATATATATATATATATATATATATATATGTCCCACACCACCCCCATCATTGCTCTCCCACTCCAGCCCCATCATTGCTCTCCCACTCCAGCCCCATCATTGCTCTCCCCCACCACCCCCATCACTGCTCTCCCCCACCACTCCCATAATTGCTCTCCCCCACCACCCCATCATTACTCTCCCACACCACTCCCATCATTGCTCTCCACCCAACACCACCATCATTGCTCTCCCACACCACCCCCATCATTTCTCTCCCCCCCACCACCAACATTGCTCTCCCACAATACCCCCATCATTGCTCTCCCACTCCAGCCCCATCATTGCTCTCTCCCTGCACCCCATCATTGCTCTTCCTCACCACTCCCATCATTGCTCTCCCACACCACCCCCATCATTGCTTTCCCCACCACCCCATCATTACCCTACCTCACCACCCACATCATTGCTCTCCTCCACCACCCCATCATTGCTCTCCCCCCACCACCATCATTGCTCTCCCACACCACCCCATCATTGCTCTCCCCTAACACACCCATCATTGCTCTCCTCCACCACACTCATTATTTCTCTCCCAAACACCCCCATCATTGCTCTCCTCATGTCTGGTCATGTCTGGTTTTGCAGATCAGCACAGTTTAAGTAAATGGGGCTTCAATACTCAGAAACCAGTGAATCCCCGCAGCGCACAGTCCTTGCGCTGGGGGGAATCATAAGTCTGCAGTCACACAGAGTGACTGCAGACTTATCATTTTGGACCGAACAACCCCTTTAAGATTTTCAGTGTAGCATAGCTGATCTGTGCTACAACTCAAACGTGAGAAGTTTTATTTGAAAGGATCATTAGGTGCAAGGGCAGCTGGTAACAGTGAGATCTTCAGCACAGCTGAGCTGTGTTATTGTGGCACCCCAGGGGTCTGGTTTCCACAGTAACAGCAATGTTATGTCTGAGAGCAGGTGGGAGGTCTCTTGGTCAGGAATCCTATGCATGCCACACCTCCTGCCCAGTCCTGGGAGGGGAAGGATTTCCCTTATATAAACCTGGGGCTGAGGCAGGGTTAGGGAGTTCAGAGGGAGAGTTCAGCCAGGAGGGCTGACAGGGAGCTGTGGCTCCGGCTGGGCCCAGCTCCTGGGCCATGCCAGAAGTAGAGACAGAGAAGAGAAGCAGCTATGGGAAGAAACAACAGGAGCTCTGTGGGAGCAGTGTTACAAGGAGTCAGGGGCTGGCAGCTGCAGAGCTCGCCCTGACTGAGAAGATTTCTTACCGGACCCGGAGTCCGAGGCTGTGGGGACTAACTCCTACCCAGCAGCAGAATCCGTCAGGCAGGGGATTTCAGGTCCTCTGGCCAAGAAACCCGAAGGCACGGTCACACGCATGGGACCAGCACCGCCGTCGTGGAGCGGAAGCTACTAGAAGGCCCCGAGTCACCGGCCATACGGGTGAGCACCACACGGTACACTCAGGGACGTGGGCTACTTATACTCGCTTCTAGCAAGGTAGCCAGAAGAGTATCGTTAGTTTGGGAGGCCTACAACTCCGCCTGGCCAGGGGAGATCCCATCTGCTCAAGGACTGACCAGGCCCCAACCGCTAGCCAGTACTCCGGGAGGGTCTATCTTTGTCACCAGTAAAGACCCTGAACTACACCGCATCGTCTCTGAGTGGTTCTTGCTACCCCCCATCATCCACGTCGGCTGCCCTGAGGCCATACCCCTCCCGTTGGGGGTTATACCATCCACGCTGCACCATCCTTCCACCGGCCTCAGCGGTCTGCCCTGCAGCGGCAGCTCCATAGCTGCATTCAACGGGTGGCGTAGTCGTCCATCATCTACCGCTGATACAGCGCCACTTAGTCTGACTCCCTGGGCACGGACCGGATCACCGCCACGAGACTACAACCCTCAAGAGATCCGGCTCCGGGTAAGCTCCCGCGTGCGCAACGCAGCGCGACACAGGCCCAGGGGCGCGTCATTATGACCTCACCATCAAATCTGAGCATACTCAATCCAGAGCATTAGAACTATTGGAGTATGCATCTAATGGCAACAAAGAATAAACAGAGCCCCAGAGAGGTCATCATTAGGGTGTGATAACATATCTAATTCTGAATATAACGAAAACCGAAACCAGTTGATGATTTTAGGAATAACCCTTTAATGGACTACATACAATAGTATTTATAGGGGAATAAATATAGAATACATTTATGAATGTAAATGGATTGGGCACTATGTAGGTATGAGAAATGTATTTTGCAGAAAATAAAGCATAAAAAAAGTATTCCTCATGGCAAAAACATGAAAATGCAAGAACCAGAAGTACCAGAAGAACTGATTCAGACTGAAATGCACTCTGGTGTTGAAGGCAAATAGCCAATAAGTTTCTCTATTGTGAATCGAAGTTTTTCTGTTTCCGCCACAAATGTCCCCCATCATAGCCCTCCAAACAGTATAATGGCCCCCACAAAGCCCTTTTTGTTCAACTACATGAGTTGTGAATGATGAAGGGTTCTCAAATCACGCCCATATCATTCACTTTCTAAAATTCATTGTGACACTTTTAAATTTATTCATTTAGAAATTCCATCATATATTATACTTATCAGTATGTACTATATTAAAGACAGTCAATCTGGGCAGGATCAAACAACTGCGGGAGGTGCCCCATTATTCTGTTTAGTTACAGAATTGGGTATATAGTTGCATCTTTTGACCTGCTCTTCTCTACATTTGAAGTTCATTGGTCACTGATATTTTTCAATAAATAATAATTAATTATAACATCTGAATCTAACCCGGAGCTGGAACATTTTCTTCTACGCTTGTATGTATTACTCATATCCACTTACCACATGTCCAGATGCAGAATTTTTGATGACTCCCGGTCAAGCCGAGGCTGATGTGTGGAAAGATGTATCAGGCTGAGGCATTACACATTTTTACAAAATTGAGTCTCGTTGTCTGGAAATCACTGACCCAAGTAATGTAGTAAGAAATTACTCATAGCTGATAACTTAGAAGCATAGATGAAGGATTAGTGTGGACAAGAGCTTATCGAATGATGGGAAGCATGGGTGTGGTCCAACATTTCCACAAATGTAGATTTCAGAAAAAAGAAGGAATCAACTGACACCTAAAACAACTGAATAACAAGTGGTCTGACACAGGGGCATACAGAAAAATGATGTTGCCTCGCCAGAAATTCTAAATGGGGTCCCCCCAATTGGTGGAAACCTAGGAGAGCTGGATAAGGAGTGGTCTCACACTTAAAACAGCTAAATATGAAGTGGTGTGACAACTAGGAGAGCTGAAGGAGTGGTCTGACAGTAAGGAAAGCTAAATAAGAAGTTCTGGATACCTAGCAGAGCTGATGAAGGAGTGATGGAGACCTAGGAGTGCTGAAGAAGGAGTGGTCTGACACCTAAGACAGCTGAATAAGAAGTGGTCTGACACCTAGCAGAGTTGAAGAAGTGGTCTGACACTAAAGAAAGCTGAATAAGGAGTGGTGAAAACCTAGAAGAGCTGAATAAGGAGTGGTGGAAATCTAGGAGAGCTGAATAATGAGTGGTCTCACACTTAAACAGCTAAATATGAAGTGGTCTGACAACTAGGAGAGCTGAAGAAAGAATGGCCAGACACCTAAGACAGCTGAATAAGAATTGGTCTGATACCAAGGAAAATTTAAAAAGGAGTGGTGGAAACCCAGGAGAGCTGAAGAAGGAGTGTTTAGACACCAAATAGAACTGAAGAATGAGTAGTGTGAAATCTAGGAGAGCTGAAGAAAGTGGTCTGACACCCAGGAAAGCTGAAGAAGAAGTGGAGTAAGGAAAGCTAAAAAAAGAAGTTGTGTAAATCTAGGAGTGTGGAAACCAAGAAGAGCTGAAGACGGAGTGGTCTGACACCAAGGAAAGCTAAAGAAGGAGTGGAGGAAACCTTTGAGAGATAAAAAAGGAGTGGTCTGACAACAAGGAAAGCTGAAGAAGGAGTGGAGGAATCCTTTGAGAGCTGAAGAAGGAGTGGTCAGACACCAGATAGAATTGAAAAATGAGTAGTATGACACGAAGGAAAGCTGAAGAAGTAATAGAGGCAACCTAGGGGAGCTGAAGAGCAAGTGGTGGAGACCTAGGAGAGCTGAAGAAGGAGTGGCCTGACATCAAGGAAAGCTAAATAAGGAGTGGTGGAAACCTATGAGAGCTGAAGAAGGACTGGTCTGACACCTAAGACAGATGAATAAGAAGTGCCCTGACACCTGGGAGAGCTTAAAGGGAGTGACCTGACACCAAGAAAACCTAACAAAAGAGTGCTGTTAAATGCAGAACTGAAGAAGGTTTGGTATGAAACCTAAAGAGCTAAAGAAGGATTGATTTGACATTAAGGAGAGCTGAAGATGGAGTGGTGAGTGATTTACAACCTAGGAGAGCAGAATAACTGATTGGCAGAGCTGCACAGGCGCTGCAATGAGGATTTTTTTTTGCTCATTCTTAAAGGCCCCCCCCTCATCTATATACCCCAGCTGACTGTTGTAAGAAAAATAGATGTTACACACTACTAAATAGCACTTGGACGTCACTATCACAATTTCTGACGTGTCAATATCTTACTGAAATATTAAGTCCATTTTGAGTTAAAGGATTTGTGGCGCCCCTGCGGGTTCAGTCACCACATAGGTACTGCATCTCACCCAGAGGTGTGGTATCTCACTCTCAGGTAAGGAGGGAGTGCTGCCCGGGACCCTAACACCTGCATCCAACACTACACTACTCCAGACCAGCAGGGGGGGCAAGATGCGTCGCTTCTCTGCTGAGCCTTGTCCCTGGCTGGAGTGGGGGGAACCAGAGTGAGGGGGAACCATGTAGTGGGTGTGGGTGGAAGAAGTAAATCAGGGGAGCACTTGTTAGGGATAGTATAAAGAGGGAAGCCATCTTGGGTGTGTGGCCAGTCAGTCAGTGGAGTTTGAAGGGAGCAAGAGCTCCGCAGGAGCTCTGTTCAGGAGGAGGGCCTAAGAGAGTGGCCCAGGACAGAATGAGAAGGAGAGGAGGAAGGAGAGAGGAGCAGGAGTAAGGCTCCAGAAACGTGAAAGGGATCCTAGGGGTACGGGCAGTGCTGGAGGCCACCCGTACGCCTGAATCTGCCAGGCGGTGGAAGGATCAAGCCGCAGAAGGGACCGGCCCCTATCTAGTGATAACTACAAAGTTCAACTAGGAACCGGAGGCTTCTGTACTTTCAGGGTGCAGTTGCCACATCCGCACTCAAGTCGCCAAAAAGGTAACCACATAGGATCCAGGGAACTCCAGGTAGCCCAGAAAGATTCGAGGATATTGGCTTGGGCCATTATTTGGCGAGGCGCAGGGCAAGAAGGGTGAGGGCCAGCGTAGAAAGACGGCTGAGAAGGTCATATAGAACGGGGTCTTCTCAGGCACTCTTGAAACACCTGGGAGTCTGCTGAACCCCTGCCTGGTGAACGCAACGCGACGTGGGAGGTCGTAGTCCGGAAAGTATACCCTGAGGAACTTAACAACTGTGAGTAAACTCTGAAGACTGCACCCCACTGTTTCTGTGAAATTATTGCTGCGCCATCACCCCTTGCACTACACTGCAACATCCATAGCAACTCAGCGCAGCCCTGGAGCTAAGCTCTACCTGTGGAGAGCTGAACCAACTCTGCTGCATTCACACCAGCTCCAGAGGATCTGCACCTCAGCGGCGGCTCCCTTTAGCCGCATACCACAGGTGGCGTCACGAACTGTATATAAAAACTATAAATCCCCTGTAATATTCCTCTTTTTGATTGACCGCCCTGGGTCACGGACCAGGTCACCGCCACTGTGACATCTCCCCTAGCAACAACCGGCCCGGCACCGAGTACCCGACGGCCCAGGGGGCGCGTCATTTTTGGTGTCACGAACAGGATATGAACCCACCCGTTATCACCGGGTATTGTGCGCCTAGAGACTGTGTTCTATACTGAATGTGGCGCCCACCCCAGGAGAACGGGCGCCATTATGTGCGTTATCAAGGACAACATAGAATCTCTCATCGTGGGCCGGGTCCCAGAATGGCGTCAAAAGCGGAGCACGCCCCAAGCAGCAGTAACCAAGTATGTAGATGTGTCCATCAAGGTGGGGGAGCTTCCCCCCAGGTGTGGCTGACAGCAAGCAGCCATGGGACCACCCCAGAAAGGGGAGAGGAAAAAAGAAGAAAACTGGGAGACAGGGTGTGGTCTCAAGGAGTCTAGACAGACCGCACCCGGCAGGCAAGATGGAGGGAGGTGAGACAGGAATTCCCGCCAGCGGCCTGCAGCAGCCTGAGACACCCCTCACCTTAGAGGAGATGGTCTCCAAGCTGTCCCGGGGGGATTCGGAGTTTCTCTACGCCGGGATGGAGGACCTAAGCCGGAGGACGGAGAGGGCCCAGCAGGATGCCATCGCCTGCTGGAAAAAGGAGATGGTGGAGAGGATGGCGAGGAGGCAGCAGCCAGCGCTGCAATCAACAGGCAGTGCCCCAGCCTTGGCGGAGCCGGACCAGCGCCAGGAGGCAGAGTGCAGCACAGGAGCGGCCACGGGAGCAGGTAAGAGGAGTCTGCCTGTCCCGGGCGCTGAAAGCGCTGACCTGCTCCTGGGCCCCCTGCCGGAACCGTCAACCCCGGGCGCTACCGACGCCGGCCCGATCCTGGTCCCCCTGCAGAGCCCTCCGTCACCGGGCGCGGAAAGTGCAGATCTGTTCCTAGCCTTCCTTCAGGGTCCTTCGTCCCCGAGCGCGCATGCTCTAGACCTACTCCTGGGCCCAGAACCGCTAACTCTGAGCGCCAGTGGTGCCGGCACGCTCCTGGGCTCCTTGCAGGAACCACCTCCCCCGACACCTGAGTGGGTGTCTGGGCGCCTACCCTGAGACTGGTCCGCGGAAGTGGAGGACCGTAGTCTCCCACTGCTACCCGCTCCATCTCTAGGGGTGAAGAGGACCAGTTCCTGTGGGATAACCCTGGGGGGGACCTCATTGGATTTCCCTGGGAGACCAAAGCAGAAGCTGCGCGCCGGGTGGAGCACTGTAAGAGGGAGCTCGAGCAGTTGGAGAAGGAGCAACGCATCCGGAGGGAGCGCTGGGAGAGGATGGAGGCCCGGAATATGGAGGAGAAGGCCCGGGCCCACAGAAACAAGGAGGCCGCACATGGTCCCCGTGCCGAGGGGACCATGGTGAAATTCAACCTGGACGCAGGATGGGGTTTCATCCGGGATCCACATGCTGAGACAGATCTCTTTGTCAACAGGAGGGACGTGGAGTCCCATCTTAAGGAAGGACATCCGGATCGGAATCTATATCCTGGTAATCACGTCACCTACACCAGGCATAGAGGTGAGAGGGGCTGGTATGCCCTGAACGTCCACAGGGTGGTGGAGGAGAGCGAACCCTCACCATCTAGAGCTGATGACCCGGCTGGGCCATCCTATTGTAGAAAGGTGCTTCCCCAGAGGGAGCACCACTATTGAACTGCTTAAAAGTACTATATATAGTTACCCGGAAGGGTACGGCAAAAACATTGCAAGTTTCAAAAGTGTTGAGTGTGTTTATCCAGTTACCCGGTAATAGTATAGAGACATTTAGCTTGTGGACGGTGAGCAGCTAAAAACTATCACATGTAAATAGTTGCACTTCTTAAAGTGCCCCTTATTGGTTTTATGCAACAAAACTGACCTCAGAACAAAAACCCGTTTGGCGTGGCCGAAGACGTGGTCCAACGACCGGATCACCATGCCCTGCAGCCACGCCCAGGGCCTATGTTGAGGGTTTTCGGATGGGTCCCTCATGTTCACCAAAATTGCACCTTCTTCAGTGAGATGGACACCCAGTTAAAGATCTCACTGTATCTGCTGAAAAGTGTTTTATGTGAAAAATGTTTTATATAGGTGAAGAAGAATGTTATTGAAAATGCTTTTGTAATGTTTTGATATAATAACCTGAAACATTCAAGTAATGTGTGACTCGCCCAGGGGGATATGGGGGAAACTCGGTACCCAGGCCTTTACCTTCTTGGGATGTCACAACAGTCGGCTCCCGAGCCCGTACTCTGGGGTCACTCTGTAAAAGGGGCTTGTTACTTGAAGGCATGAACAACAGTTTTGTCTCGTGACGCCACCTGTGGTTCCTGGTAATGGGTACCAGGGCTGCTGCAGACGTCCGGGGGTGATGGGATGGCAGCTGGGATGCTTCTGCTCCCCACAGGCAGAGCGGGCCCCCGGGGCAGGGTTGATGGAAGGGATGCAGGTGAGAGGTGGCCCGGTCGGGTCAGGGGGAATGACGGACATGCACACAGGGGATTCGCTTCAGTACATTTACTGGTGTAACGGCAGGTATGGTCCAGGGTACTTGATAGGAAGGGTGCACTTCTGGACTCTCCCCAGTGAGCGGGTATAAGACCTCCTGATCCGTTTCTTCCTCTCACTCTGAAGCTTCTGACCAGCCTGAAACTAGGCCTAGCTTCTGTACTCTTTCACTCTCCTAACCAGTATGCTTGGTGGTAAGAACTTTCCTCTGGATACCACTATCCCTGGATGCTAGGGCCTTCGTGGTTCCTAGTTCTTTAGATGATTGTAGCTTCAGGTTGACCAAGGGTCTAGAATCCTCCTGGTATACCGGTTATTCCTACTGGGCGTAGAGGACCCTGTAGGCGCAGACCCGGTGTCCGGCTTGTGTTCTGGGGTGAGCCTAAGATGCTCCTCTGCCCCATAACTCGTCTCACTCTTCTCCTTGCCTCCGGCCACGCTTTAGGCCCTGAGGATTCAGCACGTGCTTTAGGCCCTGGCTGGCCCTCATCACAGCAGCTCACATGCTGCTTCTTCACTGAACTAAAGTGCCAGCACACTCTGACTCTATCTCCACCTTCCAGTCTATATATATCCCTAACAGGGCTCCCTCTGGTGATATGAGGTGGAAGGGTGGAGGTGTCTGTGTGTAGTAAGGGCCTCTTGTGGAGAAGTCCGTCCATGCACCCTTTTTGGGTAATGTGGTACCTGTAGTAGCGGGGTGCCACATGTGCCTCCCATAAAGGGAAGAAAAAGTTTGTTTAATATCTTCTATGCGAATGCATTCTAAAAATTGCATGTCTTTAAAATATTTTGTGTTTTACTCTGTTCCAGCCCGCAGACGTGCTGTGTTTTACCAAGGGGGTATGTGGCGCACCTGTGGGTTCAGTTGCCACAGAGGTACTGCATCTCACCCAGAGGTGTGGTATCTCACTCTCAGGTAAGGATAGAGTGCTGCCCGGGACCCTAACACCTGCATCCAACACTACACTACTCCAGACCAGCAGGGGGGGCAAGATGCGTCGCTTCTCTGCTGAGCCTTGTCCCTGGCTGGAGTGGAGGGAACCAGAGTGAGGGGGAACCATGTAGTGGGTGTGGGTGGAGGAAGTAAATCAGGGGAGCACTTGTTAGGGATAGTATAAAGAGGGAAGCAATCTTGGTTGTGTGGCCAGTCAGTCAGTGGAGTTTGAAGGGAGCAGGAGCTCTGCAGGAGTTCTGTTCGGGAGGAGGGCCTAAGACAGAGGCCCAGGACAGACTGAGAAGAAGAGGAGGAAGGAGAGAGGAGCAGGAGAAAGGCTCCAGGAACGTGAAAGGGATCCCAGGGGTACGGGCAGTGCTGGAGGCCACCCGTACGTCCGAAACTACTATGCGGTGGAAGGATCAAGCCGCAGAGGGGACCAGCCCCTAACTAGTGAGAATTACAAAGTTCAACTAGGAACCGGAGGCTTCTGTACTTTCAGGGTGCAGTTGCCACATCCGCACTCAAGTCGCCATAAAGGTAACCACATAGGATCCAGGGAACTCCAGGTAGCCCAGAAAGATCCGAGGATACCGGCTTGGGACATTGTTTGGCGAGGCGCAGGGCAAGAAGGGTGAGGGCCAGCGTAGAAAGACGGCTGAGAAGGTCATATAGAACGGGGTCCTCTCAGGCACTCTTGAAACACCTGGGAGTCTGCTGAACCCCTGCCTGGAGAACGCAACGCGACGTGGGAGGTCGTAATCCGGAAAGTATAACCTGAGGAACTTAACAACTGTGAGTAAACTCTGAAGATTGCACGCCACTGTCTCTGTGAAATTATTGCTGCGCCATCACCCCTTGCACTACACTGCAACATCCATAACAACTCAGCACAGCCCTGGAGCTATGCTCTACCTTTGGAGAGCTGAACCAACTCTGCTGCTTTTACACCAGCTCCAGAGGACCTGCCCCACAGCGGCGACTCCATATAGCCGCATACCACAGGTGGCGTCACGAACTGTATATAAAAACTATAAATCCCCTGTAATATTCCCCTTTTTGATTGACCGCCCTGGGTCACGGACCGGGTCACCGCCACTGTGACATCTCCCCTACCAACGACCGGCCCGCCACCGAGTACCCTATGTGCCCAGGGGGCGCGTCAGACTTACCAATGTTATGTTAGTATCTGCGGATAGATCATCAATATGAAAGGACTGGAAAACCCCTTTAATAGAACCTCCTCAGAAACCAATGGAACCCCACAGATAGCACCTCACAAATGACATACCCGGCTCCGATACATCTGGATATAAATGCCTCTTTGTGAAGCTTTGTATAAGCCATCTGCTTTGTACATAAGCGATTAGCAGAGCTGAGTATTGTTTCTTACATAGAAAGTGGGAGTTGGAATTTGTTTTTTTTGCTTCAGGTAAAACTAAGCCATGGAAGCGATCCAGATTGAGGAGAACATCCGTTGAGCTCCTCCCGACAACTGCTTTCATGAGGAGCTCATGCATGAAGTGCAATCAATTCTGGACGGACAATACCTGTTAGAAAAATGTATAGCCATCAGCAACAGTGATTGATGTTAAACGGGTGGATTTGGGTGAAACCACAAAAAAGCGTTAATGTGCACACGGATACAAAACACATGGTATTGTGGAGAACAATGGATACAATAACACGCTCTCGTCACGTGACCCCGTATTTATGTAATGACTTGTCTTACATACGGTTCATAGTCCAGGGTGAGAAAGTTGTGGTTGTGCAATGGTAACTAATCTCTGTTATATTGTGGGGGCCCAGGAAAGGTTACTATGGGGGTCTCACTGCCTGGAGTAGATAGAGATAGATAGATAGATAGATAGATAGATAGATAGATAGATAGATAGATAGATAGATAGATAGATAGATAGATAGATAGATAGATGATAGATAGATAGATAGATAGATAGATAGATGGATGGATGGATTCACATTGGGTGAAGTCTTGGAGTTGGTGCCTGGACCTTGGTATTGACCAGTGATGAAAGTTGTCCGTCATCACTTCCAAGACATACAACCAACATCCGTAATAATAACTGCTCTACTTCTCTTGTCTTATTCCCATATCCTCACACAGTTCTCCATCCATGGACGTGCCCTTTGCATGTAGAGAGAGATTGCAGAAGTTTCTGCATCCTGTGTAAAGGGAGAAGTGGAGACAGTGACTAGCCTGCGGCTGAGAGTCTTCTCTCCGGGAGGAACCTACGCCAGCAGTGTCCTCAGCTGATTGTCTCACCATTCGTTTTATGAATGAGACCTACAGAATGGAAACCGCAGGCTTCACTGTAGGGTTTGAGGACACGAATCGCGCCATTCATAATAGTGCTCGTCAACATTAAAATCAGCAGAGTTTGCGATTGGTGCCAGGGGCGGACATACCATTGGTGCAACCTGTGCAGCCGCACAGGGACCCAAGAGGTAAGGGGGCCCACATCCACCTCCAAAGCAGGTGGAATATTTGTCTTATGATGAACTATTGGACTATAAAGGGCCCATATACTGTTCTTGTACAGGGATCCTCTTTTCTCTGTCTTTGCTCCTGGATTGGTCTAAGCATAAACAGGAGTCAAGTTATTGTTATTATTATTATTATATATTTTTATTGCTCCATTTATTACATGGCACTTTACATGTGAAGTTCAATAAAAATGTAGTGATAGGGCTTCAAATGGATAAGAAAATATCCCAATATCTACGAAAGGGTTTAAAATCCACCTCAGCCATGTGAAACCTTATGTGAAGGGATTGGGTGTAATGCGACCAGCTACAAAGAGGAGGCATTTACTATTTTTTTTTTACATAGATGCTATGGGTGCCATCATTTTTGCTATTCAATCTGAGAAGAGCATAGTATAGGGACAGAGCCGCTGATTCCAATGATTTGCCACTTGTTCAGCAGCTTGCTGTAGTTTCAATACAATCAGTGTTTTATCAGCAGAAAATTATTACTGCAGGACTAGATGTCCTGTGCCAAGCAGTCCAGCTAATCTGTGTAATCACGCCCCCACCACTGATTGGTAGCTTGCTGACCACGTACATTGTAGCTTCCAATAAAGGGGGGTGGGCTGGGTTAGTCGCAGCTCAGCACATCTACAGCAGAAAAAACACGGATTTTTATCAAAACTGCATTAAGCTGCCCAGTAAGTGACACATCGCTGGAATCAGAGTCTCTGTCCCTACATCATGCTGCTCTCAGATTACATAGCAAAAACTTGCTGACAGATTCATTTGTGAAAACAACTTATTACTTATGAGCACTGTGGCTCCATTCTGACAAGGATAAAAGTGCCCAATTCTGCAGATTGGTGCAGGTCCCAGTGGTCGGACCCCACTCATCAGTAAGTTTTTACTTATACCTTGGATAGGGAATAACTTGTTTTTACCAAACAATGCCTTTAAAGGGTTTCCAACTACGTAACAACACCTTATTAAATGGCAAAGTCCCCCACATAAAAGTAAAATAAATATACATTCACATTCTGGACTGGCGAGGTTCCAGCGATGTTGGCGATTTGCCACCTACAGGTCACATGACCCTTTTTATGGGATGCAGCCTCCCCATTGCTGATTGGCTGCAAACTTGACAGTTCCATCAGACAGGAAGAGTTCCGTCCGATAGAAATGTGACGACTGCAGTCAACCAACAGCTGCTGATTGGCTACAATGGTCACGTACCAATGTCACATGACTGTCAGGAGACACACCTCTAAGATCGGTGGAGCAGCACCATTCTGGGAGGTGAGTATATGGTTTCTATTAGTTAATCTGGGAGACGTTAGCATTTATGATGGGGTTGTCCAGTAGTGGACAATTCCTTTAAATAAAGAAATAATGATTAAAAAACTGACGTGCTTCCTCAGGTTTAAGATCAAGAAGGCCACGACAAAGGAACTTTGAGGGGGCAGATACTTTTTTCACAGTAGTTTTAAAGCTTTCGTAGGTTCACATTCAGGTTGATGGTTATAGAGTTGAAATAGGCACTCAAAAGGCAGTTGATTCTGGACAAGGTCAGGAGATGACTTCCAAGAGGCTGTGGCTTAAAAATAGGTACATCAAGCAATGAGGCTGTAGCCTCAGGGCTTCGTGGATCCACTTCTCTTGGTGAGACGTAACATGAGGCTGTAGCTGTAGCCTCATGTTACGTCTCACCAAGAGAAGTGGATCCACGAAGCCCTTGGTTCGGATAAGATGTTCTAATGAAAAATGGACCAATGGTGCTGGTGTAGCAAGACAACCTAGCTGGAACAATGGAAACAAATCTGGCAGAGCTAGAATAACGACAACCGGAGCAACTAAAGTGAAACAACAGCAGCAGAGCTGGAACAGCGATGTTGAGAAGATGTCTCAGTAAAGAGGAAATAGTGTATCAGGGCTGAGTTTGCAACAGAGGCTCAATGCCGTAGAGCTGGCACAGCAATGCAGAAGAGTTAACTCAGCAACGTAGAACCAGTGTTGCAGAGTTGAGTTTGCAACAGAAGCTCAATGCAGAAGAGCTGGCACAGCAGCTTAACTCGATTAGCTCAGTGTAGAGGGAGCAGTGCAGCAAAGCTAAGTTTGCAACAGAGACTCAAGGCAGCTATGCTGGTGAACTGGAGCCACAAAGTAGTAGAATCGTAGAGCAGTCCTTGAAATAACAGTGTTGTACATTGGAGCTTGATGTAACAGTGCTGGAACCACAGAACAGCAGAGTTGAATTTACAGTGATTGTACAGCGTTTTTCTTCCCATGAAGCATTTGCATTTACTGCAGATTTTTTGAAAACATCAAAAAAGTATACAAATTTAGCAAAGTGGCAGTGGTAGCAAATTTCTAGGACTTTTGGTTAGGCCCCCTCCACGTGTCCTTATAATACCGGTACCGGTGTCATCGGTGTTTTGGATCAGTGTACCATCAGTGTGCCATCAGTGTGCCATCCGTTTTTTCTAATATATCTTAAGAAAAATCAATTCCAAAGCTTCTCTTATACTTTGCAATTTTAAACCGGGACCACACACAGATGACACACGGATGGCTGTACGTGTTTTACACGGACCCATAAAGTTATATTGGCTTTTGTCATCTGTGCTGCTGGTAAAATCCTCCGGCCATGTCTCCATGTGAAAACATGAACATGTGAAGATCATCATAGGTTTTAATAGGTACGTGTGCATACGTGGCTGGAAACATATACGTGTGAAGGGGCCTTACATATCTCCTGGGATTAGAATGAACGAGAACAGTGTAATTCTTAATTTCCCCTGTGGGGGAGCTGCAGAAAAGTTAAACACTTTCTCTTCTTCCAAATATTACATCTGATCACTGATGATCACAGTAGTGGGACATTTTATAAACAGGCCCTTCTAATAAATGGGACTTTTTTTTTAAGCAGAAACATTTTAGAACTCTTCTACCGGTGAAGAACATCTCAGGCTTTGTTCTTGACTTCTTCGTTTCTGCCCCAGATATTCACCACCAGTCATTGACTATACTAGGGATCACAACCTGAGAATTTAAGTAAAGTCAATTCTTGTTCTGGGGATTATCAAGAATCTCAGTATATTCAATGCCAAGCCCATTGTGGTGAGAACTATAGTTAGAGCTCATATTCCTCTTTCTTTTTTGTTTCATAGGGCGGCAAGACCAAAGTCCTTAAAGTGCACTTTCACAAGCTTCTTATTTATAAACTTGTTATGTAACTAATTGCATAATATTTCATGATATTTTCTTCCAAGAACTAAGCAAAATTTGACAAGGTCACACAAGTTAATACAGACTTTCTGTTCCCCATAGAGAACACGAAGGAGAAGATTGGATTTCGAATTCTGGCAGCTAGAGAGTCTGGGAAACTAGACTAGAAACGTCAACTCATCTAGAGATCTCTTCTGGAGTTGGTGTTTTAGATCTTATATGAGGTCTTACTTGGTTTTTGATTTTTCCAGAAAGACGCTTTCTTTTCTCAGCTCTGCTACTATCGATGATGGAGACAATAATGTAGGTTTGGGACCGACAATAATTTAATATATCCATGGAATGCTACAATAATTTAAAAAAAAAATCAATACCCTATACAATTAATATGGTCAATAAATATCTTTTTGGACATGCTTGACAAATGTTTGGCTGGCCATTGACATCACCCAGACAGACTGGTTGGCTTCATAGATTCTGGACATGACCTTACACACCTGTCCCAGGTATCCTCGTCTTCGCTTCCTTCCCCTGGGTCCGCTGCCCTCTGCTGTGCTCCACATTGGGTTTTGCAGGTTGTACAGAGTGAATCTGTGATATCATCTCCCTAGACCTATTTAAGGCCTATTTAGACCACCGGTGTCTTGGAATTGAGCCTCTAGTCCTATGTTTCTTCTGCTCCACCATCTGAGCTTTTCTCTTTGTGCTGCATTCATCCTTGTTGGGTTGCACTTCATCCATACTGCTGCTCCTGAGATTCATGTTGCCAAGTCCTCGCTGCCCACGTGTCTGCCTGCTTGCTGTATCAATTCCCGGGGTCCATTTGCCCACCTGGACCTAGGCTTAGTGAATCCACCTTACCTGGTGAGCTTAACCATGACTGTATTGGTGACCTTTAACTAGCATTCAAAAATGAGGTACCGGCAATAACACCATGTCATTTCTCCAATTCTTTTCCAGTTAAAACATCCCTTTTAAATCACTGGATGCCTCTTGATTAATCTAGAACTTGTATTTGTTCTTATGAACTAAGAAAATCCCAGAACAGGCAATAATGTGATGCTGGTGTAACAGATACCCCTCTCCATGTCAAAGTGCTGCCGCCAGACTCTCCAAAGTGGTTTCCATTGAAGACTACTTGGGGTGATCTACCTGAGGATTTCCTGAACAAAGTCAATATCCCCTCGAAGGGCAGTCAAGGTGACGATTGCAAAATCCCCAAACCTAAACAAATCCATTATTGACACAGTAAATCCACACTCTTCTCCCAAGATCTTAAGGCCCCGTCACACTTAGCGACGCTGCAACGATCCCGACAACGATATGACCTGTCAGGGATCGTTGCTGCGTCGCTATGTGGTCGCTGGTGAGCTGTCAAACAGGCAGGCTCACCAACGATCAGGGGAGCAGCGACATCGTGGAAAGAATCTTTCCACGATGTCCTGCTCCAGTTACTAGCCTGCTGCTGAAGCAGGAGCAGGCTGGTAACCATGGTAAACGTCGGGTTACTAGGGGCACACGCGCACCTAGTAACCCGTTGTTTACCATGGTTACCACTCTGCTACAGTGAGCGGGAGGTTACCGCTCACTTTAGCAGCCTGGTAACCATGGTAAACATCGGGTTACTAGGGACACACGCGCACCTAGTAACCCGATGTTTACCATGGTTACCACTCTGCTGCAGTGAGCTGGAGGTTACCGCTCACTTTAGCAGGCTCGTAACCATGATAAACAACGGGTTACTAGGTGCGCGTGTGCCCCTAGTAACCCGATGTTTATCATGGTTACCAGCCTGATCGCTGCTCCCGCTGGTCACACACAGCGATGTGTGCTGACCAGCGGGAGGGCAACGACCAAAAAATGGTCCAGGACACTTTGCAGCGATCAGCAACCTCACAGCAGGGGCCTGATCGCTGCAAAGTGTCACACATAGCGACATCGCTGGTGAGGTCGCTGTTGCGTCACCAAAACCGTGACACAGCAGCGATCTCGCTAGCGATCTCGCTATGTGAGACGGGGGCTTTAGTGTGACATGGACTAGCACTTGCAACAGGAGGAGCAGAACTGGATCCACTGGAACCAATATAACAGATTTGAAGCAACGCCAACAGACATAGCAGAGCTGTAATAAAGAAGGAAGTAGCATAGCCTCAGCAATGTAGTGGAGCTGAGCTTGCAGGAGAATCCTATGCAGAGCTGATACAGCAAAGCTGTCTCAGTGACAGAGCTGCGTTTGTCAAGGAGTTCAATTGCAGAATTGGCAGAGCGATAAAGCAAAGTTGACTCAGTGAAGAAGCTAATTTTGTCAGAGAGTCCTAATGCAGAGCTAGGAAAGCTTTATAGTAGAAACGTTACAGCAGCAGAGCCGAGTTTGTTACAGAGTCCTCATGCAGAGCTAGAAGAGCAGTATAGCAGAGTTGACCAATACCATAAGTATGTTTTGCAACAATAAGGTTGCAAAGGTCTTGGGACAGCTCACTGGTTTTATCCATCATGAGCTTATTCTTGTTTGACACCTTGGTAATGGGACACCTTTTTATAGGCCATCAGTTGATCTAGCTGATATTATTTTTCACTTATTGGCAGGATTGCTTTCTAATTACTGATAGATTTCAGCTGGTGTCATTACTTTCCAGGGCTTTTGCACCTCTCTCTTCATGTGTTTAATACTTTTTCCCTGTGTCATTTCTCATTATTACATATAACTTAATTTATAGACATCTATGGTGATTTATTTGCCTGTGTGGATTGGATGGGTTGTTAGCGACATCTGGTGAGAATTTCATGTCAATAGCACCTTTAGAAATATATTCATGTTCAATACTTATTTCTATGCCCTGGAAACTACCCAAACTAGACTTTTCTCCTCCAGTCTCTGCCATATTCCTCTATAATTTTTTTCAAAATTATGTTTTTTTTTTTACATTTGACCTCTTCCACCTAGATTTTTTATGAACAATAATCAATGAAAATTCTAAACTCATTTTAGCAAATATTGTTATACATTTTGCTTCTGATTTTTTTGGGGGAAGAAAATTTCTGCTCTTCCTAGACACCATGTTGTCATTAATTCACGGAGGCTTAATCTGGTGACCTCCATGTGAGGGGACCATTTGGAGCTGTCAGAAGACGTCCTGATTGAGCAGTTTTATGCTTGCGCAGATAAAAAGATGCAATTCAAATAGAACTTTGCCAAAGGCAAAGCCACTGTAAGAAGACGAATGGAGGAGACACCAGACTGCTTTGCCCGGAGCCACATTGTAAACTGCGTGTGACCATTTGGAAGCCGCGTGTGCGGCTGGTGGCAAAATTGAGAGGGTGCGAGAGATGGACGGATGACAGATATGGAGCCATTCGACAAGACTCGGCATTTGGTGATCGTATGATCCCCTCCATTGTGCACTCTGATACTATGAACACTGTAGGCAATGTCTGACTAGAATTTGCAGAGCGGAAAAGATAATAAGAATCAAAAAGAAGTTTATATTCAATTTAAAAAATTGCAAAAATTAAAAAAAAAAATTACAAGTAAATATGAGTTTTCGATTACTTTATTGCCCGTTATCCAGATTTCCCAAAACAGATAAAACTTTTAGTTAAAGTAGCTTAATAGATTTTATTTTTACCCTTAGGATTTGTTCACGTGGAATATTTTGACGTGTATTTTAAGGCGAATTCAGCACCAAAATTCACATAAAAAGTAGCAAATCTGCTTGCAATAAAGAGAAAATGGGCCTATGTTGCTTTTCTGTCCATGTGTTTTTAACATCTGTGCCAGAATTTTTTGAAGCATAAATCGCGGCAAAATACCCATTTTTATCAGTTTTTGAAGAAGTTTTAGAAGCGGAAATACAACAAAAAGTCCAAATTATAACTAAAAACCACACTGAAGAAATCCATCAAAAACAGTGACAAAACAGAGTAGCAAATGCACATACTTACAAAACCAGGCAAAGAAAAGAAAAACACTTGAAAAAAAACTCAGTGTGAACATACACTTAAAGCGGTTATTCACTGAAAACACAGAACTGAGTATAGATACTGGATGATACTGATGGGGCCTTTATTTTTGTTTCATGCATTTAGGGGCCAAGTTATGACATTTTTTCATCAGTTTTCTGGTGTCAAAAAGATGTAAATTTTGCCGTGCACCATTTTTAACCAAGAAAAAATTGCAACTTTTTGTAATCTTATGCTACTCTTGCAGTGAATGTAAAACTGGGGGCACTTGGTTTTGCATATGATCTATAAATTGTGAAGATTTGAAAACTCATAAAAAAGTTGTAAACTTACTCCAGTTGGGCAATGGAGCAGAGCCTAACCATGTAGCAGACCTAGGTACATCAGGTGGCTCAAAGAAGAGTTGATCAACAAAGTTGAGCAATGTAGAGGAGCCAAGGGATGTAGCAGACTTGAGTATGTTAGGTGATTCAATGTAGATATTTTCTGTGAAGTTGAGTGATGTAGCAGAGTCCAGCAATGTAGCAGTGATGAGTGTGTCACGTAAGTCAATGTAGATTTGATCAGCAGCGTTGAATGAAGCAGCAGAACAAAGTGATGTAGTAAACCTGGGTATCTCAGGTGATTCAATGTAGTTACAGTCATGGCCGAAAGTGTTGGCACCCTTGAAATTGTTTCAGAGAATGAAGGATTTCTCCCAGAAAATTATTGCAATTCTACATGTTTTGTTATACACATGTTTATTTCCTTTGTGTGTATTGGAACAGCATGAAAAAAAAGGCAAATTTAACATAATTTCACACAAAACCCCAAAAAAGGGCCAGACAAAATTGTTCCCACCTATACAAAATTGAGGGTAAACAACTTTGTTTCAAACATGTGATGCTCATTCAAACTCACCTGTGGCAAGTAACAGGCGCTAGCAATATGAAAATCACACCTGAAACCAAGTAAAAAGGGCAGAAGTTGACTCAATCTTAGTGTGCAACACTAAGCATGGAGAACAGAAAGAGGAGAAGAGAACTGTCTGAGGACTTGAGAACAAAAATTGTTGTAAAATGTCAATGATCACAAAGTTACAAATCCTTCTCCTGAGATCTTGATGTTCCTTTGTCCACGGTGCGGAACATAATCAAGAAGTTTACAACCTATGGCACTGTAGGTAATCTCCCTGTACATGGAACGCAAAGAAAAATTGATAAAAGGTTGCAACACAGGATTGTCCGGATGATGGATAAGCCAAAATCCTTCTCGGCACATCATTCTACTGTTTATGGAAAAGGGAATGAGGCCTTCAAAGAAAAGAACACAGTATCTACAGTCAAATATGGTGGAGGTTCAAAGATGTTTTAGGGTTGTTTTGCTGCTTCTGGCACAGATTGCCTTGACTGTGTGCAAGGCATCATGAAATCTAAAGATTATTAAAGGATTTTTAGTGGCAATGTAGTGCCCAGTGTCAGAAAGCTGGGTGTGCGTCCTAGATCATGCATCTTCCTGCAGGACAATGACCCCAAACATACTTCAAGAAGCCCCCAGAAATGGATGGAAACAAAGCACTGGAGAGTTCTGAAGTGGCAGCAATGATTCCGGATCTAAATCCCATTGAACACCTGTAGAGAGATTTTAAAATTGCTGTTGGGAGATGGCGTCTTCACATATGAGAGATCTGGAGCAGTTTGTAAAACAAGAGTGGTTTAAAATTCCAGGTGAGAGGAGTAAGAAGCTTGCTGATGGTTATAGGAGGTGATTGATTGCAGTTATTTATTTCAAAGGGTGGGCAACTAAATATTAGGTTGAGGGGGCCAACAATTTTATCCAGTCCATCTTGGAGTTTTTTTTCAGTGAAATTCT
Organism: Phyllobates terribilis; assembly: GCF_046119375.1. NCBI lineage: Eukaryota > Metazoa > Chordata > Amphibia > Anura > Dendrobatidae > Phyllobates > Phyllobates terribilis. Next base: position 754,951,985 of record NW_027362764.1, read on the forward strand.
GTCCAATTAGCCTTTTTTTCAGTTTTTTTTTGTGTTCTTCCAATAAATAAAAAGGAAATAAACATGTGCATAACAAAACATGTGTAATTGCAATAATTTTGGGGGGAGAAATAAGTCATTTTATGGAACAATTTCAAGGGTGCCAACAGTTTTGGCCATGACTGTATGTTCAGCAGAGTTGAGCGATGTAGCAGAGTAGTACAGGTGGCACAATGTAGAGAGGGGAATCTGCATTAAAAGTCCTAAGTTGTGATGACAATCTAAACTACTTGAATACTCAGGCAGAGCCCTGCAGCGTGAGCCTTAAGAGTATGACTTTACAGAAGCACGTCATGATGCCATGGTAAAACAATGTCCAGAAAAGCAGATGGAGACTCCAATGCTGGAGCTGGGACAGTTGAGTAAGAAGGACCACTACATTGCAATGAGCTCTATGTCCTTTGATTCACATCCTCACCCATGCAATATTGACCTATCCTTTTCATCCCCCCAAAAAATCCTTTAGGATGCAATGCTAAATACACCTCATAAAAGAAAAAAAAAAAGTTGACCCATTCTTTGTACTGATGGATGAAATACGACCTCCTCTATGTTTTCGGTGGTTATGTTAGTGAGGATAATAAGTAAATTATTAATCTGCAGAACATTACTGTGGTCTGTCTGGTCACTGACATGTTACACTTGGCAAACTAAACTCCCCAGATTACATTTTGACGTTTATATATTTCCAGTTACTTCCATCCAGTTGCATCACAGATATAAGTCATAAGCCTGAATCCTAATTATTTGTGCCGCCTGATAGGAGAGATGGAGGTTGGGCAATACTGTCTGAAACTTTAGGAAATGTATGAATCATCTCGCACCTCTCGCCCCGTTCTCGTGTGGAAGAATAAACTCGGATGCATGAATTGTATCTGAAGCTGCTGAAGGAAAAAATATATTTGAGGATGGGGATTACAAATCTAGTATTAAGACAGGGTGCACATTTTCTAACACATACACCAATGATTGTTCCCTTTTTCCCCAATTGTGTAGCTGCCGAGAGTAAAAGGAAATGATGTAAGAGCATATTCACAGAATTTGGTATGAAAGTGTTTATTATGACCCCTAGTCTCTCATATAAGAGATACACATTTGTCCCAGATTTAGTCTTTGCTCCCCTCTCCACGGTCCGCTGAACTCTGTTGTGCTCCATGTCAGGCTTTGCAGATGGCCCAGAGTGATCTCAAGTGGTCATCTACTTGGGCCTATATAAGGCCTACCAAGACTCACACCTGTGTCTTGGTATTAAGACTTTTAAGTTGTTCTGGAGTCCTTTGTGCCTGCGGTCTCCAGGACCTCTGCTGCCTGTTCCAGGTCTCCTATCCATCAGTGGTCTCTAGACCTCTGCCATTTGTTCCCGGTCTCCTGTTCACCAGAGGTCTCCAGGACCTCTGCTACCTGTCCCCAGTCTCCTGTCTGCCCATGTTCTACAGGACCTATGCTACCTGTTCCCAGTCTCCTGTCTGCCTACAGCCGCCAGGATCCCTGCAACCTGTTCCTGATTAACTGTCTGCCTAGAGTTTCCAGGACCTCTGCTACCTGTTCCCGATCTCCTGTCTGCCTACAGCCTCCAGGACCTCTGCTACCTGTCCCCAGTCTCCTGTCTGCCCATGTTCTACAGGACCTCTGCTACCTGTTCCCAGTCTCCTATCTGCCTACAGCCTCCATGACCTCTGCTACCTGTTCCCGATCTCCTGTCTGCCTACAGCCTCCAGGACCTCTGCTACCTGTTCCTGATCTCCTGTCTGCCTACAGCCTCCAGAACCTCTACTACCTGTTCCCGATTTCCTGTCTGCCTCCAGCCTCCAGGACCTCTGTTACCTGTTCTTGATCTCTTGTCTGCCTCCAGCCTCCAGAACCTCTGCAACCTGTTCCCAGTCTCCTATCTGCCTACAGCCTCCATGACCTCTGCTACCTGTTCCTGATCTCCTGTCTGCCTACAGCCTCTAGGACCTCTGTTACCTGTTCTTGATCTCCTGTCTGCCTACAGCCTCCAGGACCTTTGCTACCTGTTCCCGATTTCCTGTCTGCCTCCAGCCTCCAGGACCTCTGCTACCTGTTTCTGGTCTCCTGTCTGCTACAGCCTCTAGGACCTCTGCTACCTGTTCCTGGTCTCCTGTCTGCTACAGCCTCCAGGACCTCTGCTCTCTGTTCCTGATCTCCTGTCCATCCGCAGTCTCCAGGACCTCTGCTACCTGTTCATGGTCTCCTGTCCATCCCAGTCTCTAAGACCTCTGATACCTATTCTCGGTCTTCTGTCTGCCTGCATTCTTGCATTCTCCAGGACCTCTGCTACCTGTTTCCAATCTCATATCTGCCTGCTACCTGATACTCATGTGTAGTAGTGGGGAAGGAGATAGCTTACCACTGGCACTAAAAGGGTTAAACAGAATGTTCCCGACAGTTAGATCTCTATGGGCTGCAGTTTGGTCCGGTTAAGGGGTTAGCTGTGATAATCCAGCCCAGTAGAGTAAAGGGGAACCCAGTGCTCTGGTTGAGCACAGAGTGTGAATAAGTGCTTTGTTTCTAACATGTTTCCTTGTGGGCTGTAGTATTGGTAACCAGCCACAAGATGCCACTGTCCCGGGTGCAGATGACAGGTTAAGTCTGCCAGTAGTATTGCAGACATCTAAGACAGTGAAGGGGTTAATTGTGTGAGAGGACAGCCCATAGAGGGTGGGCACATTAGGAAAATCTCTGCTTAGTTTCCTGAAGCAGGAAGTGACAAGTCAGTGTGAGAGTAGTCCTTGGAACAGTACAGGCAGCCTCGGTGTACTGGCTGCTAGGGTAGACATGAGCCCCATACCCCAGACAGTAGGATCACCAGAGTGGAGATTCCCTCCACTAGAGTCTCCTTAGCCGGCTGGAGAAACTCAACAGAGTCATTGAGGACCCAGGAGGCACAGTCTGTCTGCAGGCAGCAGGAGAAGCTAGGACTCAAGTTTAGGACGTGGGGAGAACTAGGATCTGGATATACTCTCATGGGTGAGGAAGATTCTCTAGGGCTAGAAAACAGAGCAACAGAGATTCTCCACTTAAAGAGGGAATCAGGGCTGAAGTTGCATCAAGTACCTGTGGGAAAGATGACAACCTGTTGGGCCTTATCCATTATATCTGCCTGCAAATATTGTACATATTCCTCTTCCCCAAGTAAAGTCCCAGTTATGGTTATGAACCTCATGTCCTCTGAATTTATTGCTGCCCTGGCTCCAGAAGAGAAATGCCCGGAGACAGATGTGACCGGCTGTTCTGAAGTAAGTGGAAAGCACCATATACACTGCAGCACATTAGAGGGAGAACACACATTCTCTGTAGGGTGCCAAAGCGAGCAGGGGCCACAGCTCGCCCACGACTATCTTGCTGGGGCACCTTACATTTAGTGTAGTCGGCAGGGTGCAAGCTCCTTGCATGAAGAAAACGGGGAAGAGACGACTCACAACACTGAAGAGAAAGTGTTGGAAGACATGAGGCCCAAGATGGCAGCCAGAAACATGGACTCCAAGATGGCGACAGAGGGGGGAAAGAACAGGAAAAGCACTGCCTATCATGGGAGTGGACAGTGCCGGAGAGCGCGAAAAGGTCTCCAGCCCCTACGAGTTCCGGCCCAGAGAACGATGGGCCCAGCAGTGAAGATTCGTCCCAGGATGGGAGGTACAGTGAAGAAGGGGGTGCAGCGTGGACTAAAGTCTGGCCCAGTGAGTATCAGCGAGTCAGGGAAGGAGGCGTGGCTGCAGGCGGAGCCGCTGAGAGTGATGTGTAACGCGGCGGTCACGTCAGAAGTCTGGCCCAGAACAAGGAGGAGTTGGACGCGCAGAACACGCGTCACTGCTAAGCGACGGGCGCCATTTTCTGTCCCGTGCACGAGGAGAAGGAGGTGCAGCAGCGGACACTCTGAGAAGAAAGAGCAGCAGACGAACCCGCTGTTCTATGGAGATGAGCGATTCCTGAGATCGTCACCCCAGGGGCTGCAGGTGGAAACTCCGCTGCCACTGGTGACCGTCCAGTGGTCCACTGTGCCTCAGCCTGATGTAGGACTGCTGGTTCACGAGTGTGGTGCTGGAGTCGGATGCCGGAAGGTGCTTTCCCCTCGGCAGAGGGAGAAGAAAATCCAGGCGGAGCCGAAGCAGCAGCCGCAACACAGCCAGATGGAGGTGAGGAGGCGCTCTCCTTGTGGCTAGTCCCGCTTGCGGCACCTGCAGCAACAATCCCCGGCAGGGCGGTGGACAGTCCAGGACCCAGAGGTGGTGAGTCGGAGGCGCTATCTTCTAAGAGGAAAGCTCCAGAAGTTTACTGGTGGCAGATGGCGCCGGACGTATTAAATACACCTCCTGCCAAGTGGTACTTTGAGTCCAGCCCGATGTGGTTAACGGTGCGTAATCCCCCGATGACACCATGGGAGCGCCGGAAGTGGACCGACACCTTCTTACGGGACTGGCTAGAGGGTTCTGATGCTGCCCGGCGCGAGTCAATGGAAGATTCCCAGGCCTGGGAGCGGGTGATGGAGTTTAATGTTATAAAAGAGTATGGATTCCTGAAAGAGGAATGGACCGGTGAGGAGATATACTTCAATCGAGACGTCGTCAAACAGAAGTACCTGCCTGCTCGTCTCAATAACTTGCATGTCGAAGACATTGTGTACTTTGTAAAATGCGAATGCACCGGGGGTGATACGCAGCAGTGTTAACACTCTACTACGAGACGGAAGATGTTATCGAGAGGGATGAGGAGGTCTTCCAAAGGAGAGCTAGGAGGGAGGCCCTGCAGCGTTGGGCTAGGGAAGCCCCCAAAGGATTCCTACCGCCGCCTAAAGCAAGTGGTCGACAAAAGGAAGACTATCAGAGAGGACGCCAATGGGAAGAGTCTGAGGATGAAGAGGAGGAAGATTTCCAGAGCTGCAGGGCAGCTGCCTCTCTTAGTGAGGCGAGTAATGTAATCTTCCCTATAAAACACCCAGAGGGGGCTGAAGGAGCTGGTCAGGGGACTGCTGGGGATTCACAACCTTGGACTTTGGAATTTTAGGGTCACAAGCTATGGGCCTACCCAGGTTGGCTGTGGCAGCGCTATGTCCTTGGATGAGGACCCTGGGCCCAGCTGGTACCCTGACCAGCCTTGGAGGTGGAAGAAACCGCCTTCATCTACAGCTTGGGCCGCCTTTATGAAGGAGCAGAGAAAGGCCCGGAAGAAGAAAGAGTGAGTACACCTACAAAAAGGTCCATTGACCTTCTAGTTTCTTTAAAATTAACACACACTGGTAATGGTTCTTACCTGGGACTGTTCCCCGATGGGGGCTTATCGCCCCATGTTGACTAAAGGTCCAGAGAAGCCGGAGGACTGTTTCTCTACCTCCCAGGCGAAGGAGGACTCAAGCAGCACTAAGTTGTGTGTCCCTGCTAGCTGCTCTTTTTTGCTTTACTTTTATTTTTTATTTTTGTTGCACCTGTTGTGCGATTTTCTGCTGCAGTTTGCAGCACTGAGGCGCACCTTGAGGTTAAACATCCTAAGAGACTAAGAGACTTACGGCCTAGCGGGAAGAACCGATGATCCCCACTAGTGCCAAGAAGAAAAAGACTCATGGGGTTCTCCCCGTGACTGTGTCCCTCAGAATGCAACACTTAAGGAAAATACTTGGGACAGTACGGGCAGCCTCAGTGTAGTGGCTGCTAGGGTAGATGTGAGCCCCATACCCCAGACTGTAGGTTCATCAGAGCGGAGATTCCCTCCACTAGAGTCCCCTTAGCTGGCCGGAGAAACTCAACAGAGTCATTGAGGACCCGGGGGCACATTCTGTCTGTTGGCTGCAGACGAAGCTAGGACTCAAGTCTAGGACGTGGGTAGAACTAGGATCTAGATATACTGTCATTGATGAGGAAGATTCTCTAGCGCTAGAGAACGAGCAACAGAGATGCTCCACTTAAAGAGGGAACCAGGGCTGAAGTTGTATCAAGTACCTGTGGGAAAGATGAGAACCCGTTGGGCCTTATCCATTATATCTGCCTGTAAATATTGTACATATTCCTCTTCCCTAAGTAAAGTCCCAGTTATGGTTATGAACCTCGTGTCCTCTGAATTTATTGGTTGCGGAAGAGAAATGCCTGGAGACAGATGTGACCGGCTGGTCTGAAGTAAGTGGAAAGCACCACATACACTGCAGCACATCAGAGGGAGGACACACATTGTCTGTAAGGTGCCAGAGCGAGCAGGGGCTACAGCTCGCCCAAGAATACCTTGCTGGGGCACCTTACCCATGTGCCTCACCTCCCAGCTGCATTGACGCCCTTGGCCCGTGGGCCCACCCGGACCTTGGGTCTGGAGGATCCACCTCACCAGGGGGAGCCTAAAAATAAGAATCGCTACCAGATCACTGTTAATCTCCATACAACTACAGTATTATCACTCTCATCATTTTTCAGCACAGATTTCATATTTTTGGACATTCTCCAGCGCTCATTGTTACTATGCTGAGTAATGCACCACGAGTAATGAGGGAAGGGACCTGACAACTGCTCTGAGCACATTTCTGCTGTACAAACATAGTTGTCACAAACTTAACTGAATTTCTTAACCACCTCTACTTCTCACAGGTTTGATACTGGAATGGAAATAGTCAACTATTTAAGGAACTATCATGTGTGGCCTTAGGTTGGATGATGACCTGTAGGGTACCTTCTCCTAGTGGCTCCCACATTTTGTCATAGTGTCCATTGTATAAATGATATAATCGTAAAGTACCTAATTAAAGTGCAATACTGTACTGAACCCAAATACCAGTGCACTATTGATGATCAGTGCCACTACTAGCATACATTGCAAAAAAAGTGCACAAATTTGCTAGAATCTGAATTTTTATAGGGATTTCAGTTCTCATAAATCCACTAACCTGTCCTGGACCAAACTCTTACCGGCTCCCATTCCAGTCCTCCCCGCTAATTGGGTCTTTGTTCCGGATCCTCCAGCACTGGCCGAGCTCCATGCAGTCACATAAGCTTAACAAGTGTCTTTCCAGAGCAGAATCGACTCTGCCCATTAAATGAATTTCTGGAGACTCACTTATCTCTGTTGCACTCAGTCCTAAATTTGCCGGGATTGTCATTTTTTTAAGGATACAATCCCCGAAAACGGCTGAGATTTATGAAACATAGTGTCTCTGCACGGTTCGGGGGCATTCCTGAGCAGAACTGGGGTAGGAATTAAATGGCCGGATTATGCCAACAGCATGGTTGGTAAATACACCAGGCCATACATAAAGTAACATAATAATCGTGCCATACAACACATAGACAGTGCTGCTATACAGTGAATATTACAATGTTTGGTGGCCACAAGATTCAGGTGACAAGAAGTCTGAGTCAACTCTGGGACAATTCTAGAACCAGGTTCGCCCCGAGTTTCACTAACCATTGTTTTAATTTTTATTTCATAAATCAATAGTACACATGAAAATAAGAAACTTCATAAGATATCTTATCAGCTAAATCTGCTTAGTTTTCCTCCTCGACTGATCATTCTCTCTAAATTCAGAGCTAAAATCTGACTTCAGTGACGACAGATTTTTACTTTACTGAGATGGGAGATAGCAGTTGGTGCTTTTAAGATTCTATGGAGAAGGGAGGAGCTATAGGCAGATATAGATATTCTGCAGCAAATTCTCTTGAAACAACAGATATACTTCTCCATAGAGCTTTATAAGCTCCAACTGCCATCTCCTATCTCAGTAATGGGGAATTCTGTATTCACCAAAGACACATTTCCACATTACTGAGATAGGAGATGACAGTTGGTGCTTTCCCAATTCTATGGGGATGGGAGGAGGGAGGAGCTAGAGGCACAGAGACATTCTGCTGCAGGCTCTTCTGAAACAACAGTTACAGTTCTTCATAGAACTTTATGAGCGCCAACTGTCATCTCCTATCTAAGTAATGGGGAAATCTGCATTCACTGAAGACACAATTTATATATATAATGTGATGGTTACTCTTTAAGTCATCAGAACATGGTCCTGGGTGTTTTTCCCTATGTATTAGAAATGATAAGTCCATCCAATGAAGATCAATGACTTAAAACTCACAAATAAGGCTTGTCAAGACTGTTCTGGTCTTTTCTTCAGTGACGTTCCCAATGAAATCCACCCAACTGTTCAACTGCACCAATTCATGGTTGGATGGGTTAAATTTACAGTAGACCGTAGAGACAATGACGACATACTTTCTGTACAAAGCGTTAATCTATAATAGTCTTCAATATTCGTAGTTACATTGATGGCATAATGTTTTTAATCTCATTCTTCATCTTTTCTATGACTCCTTAATAGATAAAGAGGCAAATAATACGGTTTCACCCTCCCGAGAAGAATGTTCTCCAGGTGTGATTCATCTGCTCAAGAGTCAAGGTCGTGGAGACACCTCAGCATCAATACTCGTTTTGACAAACGAGTGAAAGACGACTATTCCACTTGTCAGGTGGAGATGAAGATGCCTTGTTAGTGTGGACGTCTGGAATGGGATAATCCCTTGAGTGCTTGGGGTGACCGAGGAATGTATGACAAAAGGTTATAGGTCATCGTTGCTGGATGCCTCTATGTTATGGATAGCCTCGTAGAGGTGAATATTTTGAGACTTGACTCGGCTCGATGGTTCGTTGATATGGACTTCTGTAGATTAAGAATCCAAAACAAATGAGATTCACGTATTGTCGAATTTAGACGCGACTAGTGTGTCCTTTTTTTAGTGGCCAGAACATTTCATTAGCGAAGAACAGGTGTCGTAAGATGTGGAGCCAAAACAAAGTTGAGATGTGATGTCCATGTCGTCATTTCAAGGACGTGCACATGAAAAAAATATTTGAAGCCAATTAGAAGAGGGGGCCAATCCCAGATCAGCACTATATACCTTGACCATGGTGTGGGTGAACCTCCGTCCTCGTCGGAGTGTAATTCCATCCTTCATTCAAAAGAGGATGGAGAGGTGGCTCATCAGAGAAGAGAATGTCCAAGTCGTGGCTTCTTCCATGGTATACCAGTATGAAAAAATATACTCCATTATACTTGGTGACACTGAAACCCAAAATCTTAATAACATTTTTATCTACACCATATTTCGTGTGGCAGATTTCCCATTCCTTTATGTTCCTTCTATACTGGCCACTTTTTTCGACAAGACCACCCAACTAGAAGACCGTTTTTGCCATTTTTGCTGCCTGCCATGGGCAAACCATTCAAAGATAGAGTTGAACGAATCTTGCGAAATTCGTCTTAAGCAGATCCATTTCTATCCGAATAAAATCAGTCCAATTTTAAAGTGGCCTGAATGTTATAAAAATACAATTATCGTGCTCTGAGGTCTCTCCAGACCTCAAATAGAGAGGAGGGCAGGGGTGAAATAATTAAAAGACACAACGGACCCGATTCAGCATTTGTGATTGGTTGCAGACACTTTTCTTTTTTCTTTTTGTCTTATGACATTGCTTGCTGTTTTTTGCTCCAAATTCTTCAAAATGGCCCCTCGCGGTTTATGAATTTGGTTGTAAAATCCAAAAATGCTCTTTTTTTTTTTTACCAGTTTGGGTGAATTTTTGCAACTTTTTAAAGGAGGTTACGACTTCAAGAGTTGAAACTCCTTTAAAAAGTTGCAAAATTGCGACAAATTGAAAACTTCTCCGCAAACCCTATTCCAGGCAGGAACTGGAGTGAGATGCACCAAAAAATTGTGACATTTGGTAACAGTGGCATTTTATGAATCTGTCTAAAATATCTGGAAAAGCAAGGAATATATAAAAAAAAGACTTAAAAATAAAAGACAACTTAAAAAGTGGTGCAAAATGTATAGAGAATAAGACACACATACTAAAGTTACTAATAAAGGGGAAATTACTCCAGAAAAGTGGAGAAGCAGCAATGATGATTCACCTGTCCCAAGCACTCACCTGACTCCATACACCACCTCCAAAGCAGCTCTCTGGTCTTCTTCGCAGGTCTTCTGCTCTTCCATCAATGACTATGAAAGAAACAAAGATATACTCAAGAGGACTGAGAAGTGGCGTAAAAAGTCAGATGAGAGTTTAAGACCCTCACCTGAGTATATATACATTTTTTTTTATTGTAAACCCTTTTTTGCCCTCAAAAGAATCCACCCAAATAGGATTCATGCAAATCGAATTGCAAAAAATGTTGGATTCATCAGAATTTGACATTTTTGGGTAATTCACGAGGAGTTTGCTTTATTATGGAGATCAGTTTGCTTGTCTTCATTCCTAAAACATTACAACCTGTACATAGTGTCAGGATCATTAATAAGAATTGGGATCGTTAGAATGTATGTGCTGGAAAAACTAGGACTTATTATGAGTAGGAGGATCTTTATCATGGGCTGATGGCTTCTGTGTGATGGGACCTCTACAGCTAATAGACGACATCATATCTACTGCCTAAGAGTATATCTTCTCTGTATCTTCTTCTTCTACATGAGATTTCATCTGACCTTTATTAAATGAGCATGACTAAAGCCATCATATCTTCCCGGAGTCAAACCTTGGCTGGTGACCACAATTCATCTGTGCATATTGTCTTCATGCCCTTTCGACAGTAGAACCCAACTTGGGTAACATAAGGGTCAAAGTGTTTATACAGCATCATGGAAGATGTTAAATCAATCATAATAACTAATAAAACTGAAAACGATAAAAATATAATTGTTTCTTATGTCTCATATAATGGGTCAATCTTGTCCACCACAAGACCTCCACAGCAAGCTAAGCTCTACCACTAATAGACCAAAAAGTCAAGCAGAAGACTACAACATGCATACAATCCTTCTTACTATTTGTAGAACCTGAGTCTTCTCCAAAGTTGGGGGAAAGTGGGAACTATTGGTAAAATTGTGCCACATTGTTTTGTTCTTTCCTTGGATATTGTAGGATCAGTTCTATATAAAGGATCCCAAATCAATAACGAAGCCTTTTAAAGGGGTTGGCCCACCATAAAAGCCTCAATTATCTACAAATTAGGTGAGAACTTTTGGACCAAGTAGAGATCAGTGAATCTTTTGAAATTTAATTTCCAAGCTTTGACAAACTTTTGAAAATAAATTTTGGGGAGAAAAACATACAGTAATTCCCTGAATAGACGTGTGTAACACTCTAAGGTCCCCTAGGGCTGTAACCAACTCATTTCAAACTCTTTAATGAAAACACAGCCTTAGAAATGTCAAAGTGACCTCATTGTAAATGGATGGTAGCTGTTCTTCACTGCTGTACTGTCACACACTCTCTGTAATGTTTATTCAGGGTTTTATGGCTTTCTCTCCCTATCTCTTGATAAGTTGTTTGGTGTTGTACTTTCTGTACATGAAGGCAGCGTAGCCCCACAATTCTGTTTTTTTTCTCTGTATTGATGACATAGCATATTGCAGAAGTCAGACACAAAAAAAACAGCTTTAATGACCCAGAACTAATAAATCCCCCACTAATGTGATATCACCGAGCTGATCATAACACTGATATATTACTGCTCAGAAAGACAATCGTGGCTGATAACTACACAACTAGGCTAATAAGGGAGATATTATGAGTAATCTGTAACTAATCTTTTATTGACTGAATGGCACATGATGTTTTACAAGATGTTCTCTTACAGGGATTTGTTCCAACTCAGCAATAATAAAACTCCAGCATTTACCTATTCTAAGGTATAACTATCACTCCTGAAAAGCATAAAACTATTTCATTGTATGTAAGGATTCATATAACATGTAAAATTACATATTATTTCCAACTATATATAAGAATACAAAAAAAGTCATCTAATTAAAACACAATAACTACTATAATACTGCTCCTATGTAGAAGAATATAACTACTATAATACTGCCCCTATGTACAAGAATATAACTACTATAATACTGCTCCTATGTAGAAGAATATAACTACTATAATACTGCCCCTATGTACAAGAATATAACTACTATAATACTGCTCCTATGTAGAAGAATATAACCACTATAATACTGCTCCTATGTAGAAGAATATAACTACTATAATACTGCTCCTATGTACAAGAATATAACCACTATAATACTGCTCCTATATACAAGAATATAACTACTATAATACTGCTCCTATGTACAAGAATATAACCACTATAATACTGCTCCCATATACAAGAATATAACTACTATAATACTGCCCCTATGTACAAGAATATAACTACTATAATACTGCTCCTATGTACAAGAATATAGCTACTATAATACTGCCCCTATGTACAAGAATATAACTACTATAATACTGCCCCTATGTACAAGAATATAACTACTATAATACTGCTCCTATGTACAAGAATATAACTACTATAATACTGCTCCTATGTACAAGAATATACCTACTATAATACTGCTCCTATGTACAAGAATATAGCTACTATAATACTGCCCCTATGTACAAGAATATAACTACTATAATACTGCCCCTATGTACAAGAATATAACTACTATAATACTGTCCCTATGTACAAGAATATAACTACTATAATATTGTCCCCTATGTACAAGAATATAACTACTATAATGCTGCTCCCTATGTACAAGACTATAACTACTATAATACTGCCCCCTATGTATAAGAATAAAACTATAATACTGCTCCTATGTACAAGAATATAACTACTATAATACTGCTCCTATGTACAAGAATATAACTACTATAATACTGCCCCCTATGTATAAGAATATAACTACTATAATACTGCTCCTATGTACAAGAATATAACTACTATAATACTGCTCCTATATACAAGAATATAACTAGTATAATACTGCTCCTATGTACAAGAATATAACTACTATAATACTACCCCTATGTACAAGAATATAACTACTATAATACTGCCCCCTATGTATAAGAATATAACTACTATAATACTACCCCTATGTACAATAATATAACTACTATAATACTGCTCCCTATGTATAAGAATATAACTACTATAATACTGCCCCCTATGTACAAGAATATAACTACTATAATACTACTCCTATGTACAAGAATATAACTACTATAATACTGCTCCTATGTACAAGAATATAACTACTATAATACCGCCCCCTATGTACAAGAATATAACTACTATAATACTGCTCCTATATACAAGAATATAACCACTATAATACTGCTCCTATGTAGAAGAATATAACTACTATAATACTGCTCCTATGTACAAGAATATAACCACTATAATACTGCTCCTATGTAGAAGAATATAACTACTATAATACTGCTCCTATATACAAGAATATAACTACTATAATACTGCTCCTATGTACAAGAATATAACCACTATAATACTGCTCCTATATACAAGAATATAACTACTATAATACTGCCCCTATGTACAAGAATATAACTACTATAATACTGCCCCTATGTACAAGAATATAACTACTATAATACTGCTCCTATGTACAAGAATATAACTACTATAATACTGCTCCTATGTACAAGAATATAGCTACTATAATACTGCCCCTATGTACAAGAATATAACTACTATAATACTGCCCCTATGTACAAGAATATAACTACTATAATACTGCTCCTATGTACAAGAATATAACTACTATAATACTGCTCCTATGTACAAGAATATAACTACTATAATACTGCTCCTATGTACAAGAATATAGCTACTATAATACTGCTCCTATGTACAAGAATATAACTACTATAATACTGCCCCTATGTACAAGAATATAACTACTATAATACTGTCCCTGTGTACAAGAATATAACTACTATAATACTGTCCCCTATGGACAAGAATATAACTACTATAATGCTGCTCCCTATGTACAAGACTATAACTACTATAATACTGCCCCCTATGTATAAGAATAAAACTACTATAAAACTGCTCCTATGTACAAGAATATAACTACTATAATACTGCTCCTATGTACAAGAATATAACTACTATAATACTGCCCCCTATGTATAAGAATATAACTTCTATAATACTGCCCCTATGTACAAGAATAAAACTACTATAATACTGCTCCTATGTACAAGAATATAACTACTATAATACTGCTCCTATGTACAAGAATATAACTACTATAATACTGCTCCTATGTACCAGAATATAGCTATTATAATACTGCCCCTATGTACAAGAATATAACTACTATAATACTGCCCCTATGTACAAGAATATAACTACTATAATACTGTCCCTATGTACAAGAATATAACTACTATAATACTACCCCTATGTACAAGAATATAACTACTATAATACTGCCCCTATGTACAAGAATATAACTACTATAATACTGCCCCTAGGTACAAGAATATAACTACTATAATACTGTCCCTATGTACAAGAATATAACTACTATAATACTGCCCCTATGTACAAGAATATAACTACTATAATACTGCCCCTATGTACAAGAATATAACTACTAAAATACTGTCCCCTATGTACAAGAATATAACTACTATAATGCTGCTCCCTATGTACAAGACTATAACTACTATAATACTGCCCCCTATGTATAAGAATAAAACTACTATAATACTGCTCCTATGTACAAGAATATAACTACTATAATACTGCTCCTATGTACAAGAATATAACTACTATAATACTGCCCCCTATGTATAAGAATATAACTACTATAATACTGCTCCTATGTACAAGAATATAACTACTATAATACTGTCCCTATGTACAAGAATATAACTACTATAATACTGCCCCTATGTACAAGAATATAACTACTATAATACTGCCCCTATGTACAAGAATATAACTACTATAATACTGTCCCCTATGTACAAGAATATAACTACTATAATGCTGCTCCCTATGTACAAGACTATAACTACTATAATACTGCCCCCTATGTATAAGAATAAAACTACTATAATACTGCTCCTATGTACAAGAATATAACTACTATAATACTGCTCCTATGTACAAGAATATAACTACTATAATACTGCCCCCTATGTATAAGAATATAACTACTATAATACTGCTCCTATGTACAAGAATATAACTACTATAATACTGCTCCTATATAAAAGAATATAACTAGTGTAATACTGCTCCTATGTACAAGAATAAAACTACTATAATACTACCCCTATGTACAAGAATATAACTACTATAATACTGCCCCCTATGTATAAGAATATAACTACTATAATACTACGCCTATGTACAATAATATAACTACTATAATACTGCTCCCTATGTATAAGAATATAACTACTATAATACTGCCCCCTATGTACAAGAATATAACTACTATAATACTACTCCTATGTACAAGAATATAACTACTATAATACTGCTCCTATGTACAAGAATATAACTACTATAATACCACCCCCTATGTACAAGAATATAACTACTATAATACTGCTCCTATATACAAGAATATAACCACTATAATACTGCTCCTATGTAGAAGAATATAACTACTATAATACTGCTCCTATGTACAAGAATATAACCACTATAATACTGCTCCTATATACAAGAATATAACTACTATAATACTGCTCCTATGTACAAGAATATAACCACTATAATACTGCTCCTATATACAAGAATATAACTACTATAATACTGCCCCTATGTACAAGAATATAACTACTATAATACTGCCCCTATGTACAAGAATATAACTACTATAATACTGCTCCTATGTACAAGAATATAACTACTATAATACTGCTCCTATGTACAAGAATATAGCTACTATAATACTGCCCCTATGTACAAGAATATAACTACTATAATACTGCCCTTATGTACAAGAATATAACTACTATAATACTGCTCCTATGTACAAGAATATAACTACTATAATACTGCTCCTATGTACAAGAATATAACTACTATAATACTGCTCCTATGTACAAGAATATAGCTACTATAATACTGCCCCTATGTACAAGAATATAACTACTATAATACTGCCCCTATGTACAAGAATATAACTACTATAATACTGTCCCTATGTACAAGAATATAACTACTATAATACTGTCCCCTATGGACAAGGATATAACTACTATAATGCTGCTCCCTATGTACAAGACTATAACTACTATAATACTGCCCCCTATGTATAAGAATAAAACTATAATACTGCTCCTATGTACAAGAATATAACTACTATAATACTGCTCCTATGTACAAGAATATAACTACTATAATACTGCCCCCTATGTATAAGAATATAACTACTATAATACTGCTCCTATGTACAAGAATATAACTACTATAATACTGCTCCTATATACAAGAATATAACTAGTATAATACTGCTCCTATGTACAAGAATATAACTACTATAATACTACCCCTATGTACAAGAATATAACTACTATAATACTGCCCCCTATGTATAAGAATATAACTACTATAATACTACCCCTATGTACAATAATATAACTACTATAATACTGCTCCCTATGTATAAGAATATAACTACTATAATACTGCCCCCTATGTACAAGAATATAACTACTATAATACTACTCCTATGTACAAGAATATAACTACTATAATACTGCTCCTATGTACAAGAATATAACTACTATAATACCGCCCCCTATGTACAAGAATATAACTACTATAATACTGCTCCTATATACAAGAATATAACCACTATAATACTGCTCCTATGTAGAAGAATATAACTACTATAATACTGCTCCTATGCACAAGAATATAACCACTATAATACTGCTCCTATGTAGAAGAATATAACTACTATAATACTGCTCCTATATACAAGAATATAACTACTATAATACTGCTCCTATGTACAAGAATATAACCACTATAATACTGCTCCTATATACAAGAATATAACTACTATAATACTGCCCCTATGTACAAGAATATAACTACTATAATACTGCCCCTATGTACAAGAATATATCTACTATAATACTGCTCCTATGTACAAGAATATAACTACTATAATACTGCTCCTATGTACAAGAATATAGCTACTATAATACTGCCCCTATGTACAAGAATATAACTACTATAATACTGCCCCTATGTACAAGAATATAACTACTATAATACTGCTCCTATGTACAAGAATATAACTACTATAATACTGCTCCTATGTACAAGAATATAACTACTATAATACTGCCCCTATGTACAAGAATATAACTACTATAATACTGTCCCTGTGTACAAGAATATAACTACTATAATACTGTCCCCTATGGACAAGAATATAACTACTATAATGCTGCTCCCTATGTACAAGACTATAACTACTATAATACTGCCCCCTATGTATAAGAATAAAACTACTATAAAACTGCTCCTATGTACAAGAATATAACTACTATAATACTGCTCCTATGTACAAGAATATAACTACTATAATACTGCCCCCTATGTATAAGAATATAACTTCTATAATACTGCCCCTATGTACAAGAATAAAACTACTATAATACTGCTCCTATGTACAAGAATATAACTACTATAATACTGCTCCTATGTACAAGAATATAACTACTATAATACTGCTCCTATGTACCAGAATATAGCTATTATAATACTGCCCCTATGTACAAGAATATAACTACTATAATACTGCCCCTATGTACAAGAATATAACTACTATAATACTGTCCCTATGTACAAGAATATAACTACTATAATACTACCCCTATGTACAAGAATATAACTACTATAATACTGCCCCTATGTACAAGAATATAACTACTATAATACTGCCCCTAGGTACAAGAATATAACTACTATAATACTGTCCCTATGTACAAGAATATAACTACTATAATACTGCCCCTATGTACAAGAATATAACTACTATAATACTGCCCCTATGTACAAGAATATAACTACTAAAATACTGTCCCCTATGTACAAGAATATAACTACTATAATGCTGCTCCCTATGTACAAGACTATAACTACTATAATACTGCCCCCTATGTATAAGAATAAAACTACTATAATACTGCTCCTATGTACAAGAATATAACTACTATAATACTGCTCCTATGTACAAGAATATAACTACTATAATACTGCCCCCTATGTATAAGAATATAACTACTATAATACTGCTCCTATGTACAAGAATATAACTACTATAATACTGTCCCTATGTACAAGAATATAACTACTATAATACTGCCCCTATGTACAAGAATATAACTACTATAATACTGCCCCTATGTACAAGAATATAACTACTATAATACTGTCCCCTATGTACAAGAATATAACTACTATAATGCTGCTCCCTATGTACAAGACTATAACTACTATAATACTGCCCCCTATGTATAAGAATAAAACTACTATAATACTGCTCCTATGTACAAGAATATAACTACTATAATACTGCTCCTATGTACAAGAATATAGCTACTATAATACTGCCCCTATGTACAAGAATATAACTACTATAATACTGCCCTTATGTACAAGAATATAACTACTATAATACTGCTCCTATGTACAAGAATATAACTACTATAATACTGCTCCTATGTACAAGAATATAACTACTATAATACTGCTCCTATGTACAAGAATATAGCTACTATAATACTGCCCCTATGTACAAGAATATAACTACTATAATACTGCCCCTATGTACAAGAATATAACTACTATAATACTGTCCCTATGTACAAGAATATAACTACTATAATACTGTCCCCTATGGACAAGGATATAACTACTATAATGCTGCTCCCTATGTACAAGACTATAACTACTATAATACTGCCCCCTATGTATAAGAATAAAACTATAATACTGCTCCTATGTACAAGAATATAACTACTATAATACTGCTCCTATGTACAAGAATATAACTACTATAATACTGCCCCCTATGTATAAGAATATAACTACTATAATACTACTCCTATGTACAAGAATATAACTACTATAATACTGCTCCTATGTACAAGAATATAACTACTATAATACCACCCCCTATGTACAAGAATATAACTACTATAATACTGCTCCTATATACAAGAATATAACCACTATAATACTGCTCCTATATACAAGAATATAACTACTATAATACTGCCCCTATGTACAAGAATATAACTACTATAATACTGCCCCTATGTACAAGAATATAACTACTATAATACTGCTCCTATGTACAAGAATATAACTACTATAATACTGCTCCTATGTACAAGAATATAGCTACTATAATACTGCCCCTATGTACAAGAATATAACTACTATAATACTGCCCTTATGTACAAGAATATAACTACTATAATACTGCTCCTATGTACAAGAATATAACTACTATAATACTGCTCCTATGTACAAGAATATAACTACTATAATACTGCTCCTATGTACAAGAATATAGCTACTATAATACTGCCCCTATGTACAAGAATATAACTACTATAATACTGCCCCTATGTACAAGAATATAACTACTATAATACTGTCCCTATGTACAAGAATATAACTACTATAATACTGTCCCCTATGGACAAGGATATAACTACTATAATGCTGCTCCCTATGTACAAGACTATAACTACTATAATACTGCCCCCTATGTATAAGAATAAAACTATAATACTGCTCCTATGTACAAGAATATAACTACTATAATACTGCTCCTATGTACAAGAATATAACTACTATAATACTGCCCCCTATGTATAAGAATATAACTACTATAATACTGCTCCTATGTACAAGAATATAACTACTATAATACTGCTCCTATATACAAGAATATAACTAGTATAATACTGCTCCTATGTACAAGAATATAACTACTATAATACTACCCCTATGTACAAGAATATAACTACTATAATACTGCCCCCTATGTATAAGAATATAACTACTATAATACTACCCCTATGTACAATAATATAACTACTATAATACTGCTCCCTATGTATAAGAATATAACTACTATAATACTGCCCCCTATGTACAAGAATATAACTACTATAATACTACTCCTATGTACAAGAATATAACTACTATAATACTGCTCCTATGTACAAGAATATAACTACTATAATACCGCCCCCTATGTACAAGAATATAACTACTATAATACTGCTCCTATATACAAGAATATAACCACTATAATACTGCTCCTATGTAGAAGAATATAACTACTATAATACTGCTCCTATGCACAAGAATATAACCACTATAATACTGCTCCTATGTAGAAGAATATAACTACTATAATACTGCTCCTATATACAAGAATATAACTACTATAATACTGCTCCTATGTACAAGAATATAACCACTATAATACTGCTCCTATATACAAGAATATAACTACTATAATACTGCCCCTATGTACAAGAATATAACTACTATAATACTGCCCCTATGTACAAGAATATATCTACTATAATACTGCTCCTATGTACAAGAATATAACTACTATAATACTGCTCCTATGTACAAGAATATAGCTACTATAATACTGCCCCTATGTACAAGAATATAACTACTATAATACTGCCCCTATGTACAAGAATATAACTACTATAATACTGCTCCTATGTACAAGAATATAACTACTATAATACTGCTCCTATGTACAAGAATATAACTACTATAATACTGCCCCTATGTACAAGAATATAACTACTATAATACTGTCCCTGTGTACAAGAATATAACTACTATAATACTGTCCCCTATGGACAAGAATATAACTACTATAATGCTGCTCCCTATGTACAAGACTATAACTACTATAATACTGCCCCCTATGTATAAGAATAAAACTACTATAAAACTGCTCCTATGTACAAGAATATAACTACTATAATACTGCTCCTATGTACAAGAATATAACTACTATAATACTGCCCCCTATGTATAAGAATATAACTTCTATAATACTGCCCCTATGTACAAGAATAAAACTACTATAATACTGCTCCTATGTACAAGAATATAACTACTATAATACTGCTCCTATGTACAAGAATATAACTACTATAATACTGCTCCTATGTACCAGAATATAGCTATTATAATACTGCCCCTATGTACAAGAATATAACTACTATAATACTGCCCCTATGTACAAGAATATAACTACTATAATACTGTCCCTATGTACAAGAATATAACTACTATAATACTACCCCTATGTACAAGAATATAACTACTATAATACTGCCCCTATGTACAAGAATATAACTACTATAATACTGCCCCTAGGTACAAGAATATAACTACTATAATACTGTCCCTATGTACAAGAATATAACTACTATAATACTGCCCCTATGTACAAGAATATAACTACTATAATACTGCCCCTATGTACAAGAATATAACTACTAAAATACTGTCCCCTATGTACAAGAATATAACTACTATAATGCTGCTCCCTATGTACAAGACTATAACTACTATAATACTGCCCCCTATGTATAAGAATAAAACTACTATAATACTGCTCCTATGTACAAGAATATAACTACTATAATACTGCTCCTATGTACAAGAATATAACTACTATAATACTGCCCCCTATGTATAAGAATATAACTACTATAATACTGCTCCTATGTACAAGAATATAACTACTATAATACTGTCCCTATGTACAAGAATATAACTACTATAATACTGCCCCTATGTACAAGAATATAACTACTATAATACTGCCCCTATGTACAAGAATATAACTACTATAATACTGTCCCCTATGTACAAGAATATAACTACTATAATGCTGCTCCCTATGTACAAGACTATAACTACTATAATACTGCCCCCTATGTATAAGAATAAAACTACTATAATACTGCTCCTATGTACAAGAATATAACTACTATAATACTGCTCCTATGTACAAGAATATAGCTACTATAATACTGCCCCTATGTACAAGAATATAACTACTATAATACTGCCCTTATGTACAAGAATATAACTACTATAATACTGCTCCTATGTACAAGAATATAACTACTATAATACTGCTCCTATGTACAAGAATATAACTACTATAATACTGCTCCTATGTACAAGAATATAGCTACTATAATACTGCCCCTATGTACAAGAATATAACTACTATAATACTGCCCCTATGTACAAGAATATAACTACTATAATACTGTCCCTATGTACAAGAATATAACTACTATAATACTGTCCCCTATGGACAAGGATATAACTACTATAATGCTGCTCCCTATGTACAAGACTATAACTACTATAATACTGCCCCCTATGTATAAGAATAAAACTATAATACTGCTCCTATGTACAAGAATATAACTACTATAATACTGCTCCTATGTACAAGAATATAACTACTATAATACTGCCCCCTATGTATAAGAATATAACTACTATAATACTGCTCCTATGTACAAGAATATAACTACTATAATACTGCTCCTATATACAAGAATATAACTAGTATAATACTGCTCCTATGTACAAGAATATAACTACTATAATACTACCCCTATGTACAAGAATATAACTACTATAATACTGCCCCCTATGTATAAGAATATAACTACTATAATACTACCCCTATGTACAATAATATAACTACTATAATACTGCTCCCTATGTATAAGAATATAACTACTATAATACTGCCCCCTATGTACAAGAATATAACTACTATAATACTACTCCTATGTACAAGAATATAACTACTATAATACTGCTCCTATGTACAAGAATATAACTACTATAATACCGCCCCCTATGTACAAGAATATAACTACTATAATACTGCTCCTATATACAAGAATATAACCACTATAATACTGCTCCTATGTAGAAGAATATAACTACTATAATACTGCTCCTATGCACAAGAATATAACCACTATAATACTGCTCCTATGTAGAAGAATATAACTACTATAATACTGCTCCTATATACAAGAATATAACTACTATAATACTGCTCCTATGTACAAGAATATAACCACTATAATACTGCTCCTATATACAAGAATATAACTACTATAATACTGCCCCTATGTACAAGAATATAACTACTATAATACTGCCCCTATGTACAAGAATATAACTACTATAATACTGCTCCTATGTACAAGAATATAACTACTATAATACTGCTCCTATGTACAAGAATATAGCTACTATAATACTGCCCCTATGTACAAGAATATAACTACTATAATACTGCCCCTATGTACAAGAATATAACTACTATAATACTGCTCCTATGTACAAGAATATAACTACTATAATACTGCTCCTATGTACAAGAATATAACTACTATAATACTGCCCCTATGTACAAGAATATAACTACTATAATACTGTCCCTGTGTACAAGAATATAACTACTATAATACTGTCCCCTATGGACAAGAATATAACTACTATAATGCTGCTCCCTATGTACAAGACTATAACTACTATAATACTGCCCCCTATGTATAAGAATAAAACTACTATAAAACTGCTCCTATGTACAAGAATATAACTACTATAATACTGCTCCTATGTACAAGAATATAACTACTATAATACTGCCCCCTATGTATAAGAATATAACTTCTATAATACTGCCCCTATGTACAAGAATAAAACTACTATAATACTGCTCCTATGTACAAGAATATAACTACTATAATACTGCTCCTATGTACAAGAATATAACTACTATAATACTGCTCCTATGTACCAGAATATAGCTATTATAATACTGCCCCTATGTACAAGAATATAACTACTATAATACTGCCCCTATGTACAAGAATATAACTACTATAATACTGTCCCTATGTACAAGAATATAACTACTATAATACTACCCCTATGTACAAGAATATAACTACTATAATACTGCCCCTATGTACAAGAATATAACTACTATAATACTGCCCCTAGGTACAAGAATATAACTACTATAATACTGTCCCTCTGTACAAGAATATAACTACTATAATACTGCCCCTATGTACAAGAATATAACTACTATAATACTGCCCCTATGTACAAGAATATAACTACTAAAATACTGTCCCCTATGTACAAGAATATAACTACTATAATGCTGCTCCCTATGTACAAGACTATAACTACTATAATACTGCCCCCTATGTATAAGAATAAAACTACTATAATACTGCTCCTATGTACAAGAATATAACTACTATAATACTGCTCCTATGTACAAGAATATAACTACTATAATACTGCCCCCTATGTATAAGAATATAACTACTATAATACTGCTCCTATGTACAAGAATATAACTACTATAATACTGTCCCTATGTACAAGAATATAACTACTATAATACTGCCCCTATGTACAAGAATATAACTACTATAATACTGCCCCTATGTACAAGAATATAACTACTATAATACTGTCCCCTATGTACAAGAATATAACTACTATAATGCTGCTCCCTATGTACAAGACTATAACTACTATAATACTGCCCCCTATGTATAAGAATAAAACTACTATAATACTGCTCCTATGTACAAGAATATAACTACTATAATACTGCTCCTATGTACAAGAATATAACTACTATAATACTGCCCCCTATGTATAAGAATATAACTACTATAATACTGCTCCTATGTACAAGAATATAACTACTATAATACTGCTCCTATATAAAAGAATATAACTAGTGTAATACTGCTCCTATGTACAAGAATAAAACTACTATAATACTACCCCTATGTACAAGAATATAACTACTATAATACTGCCCCCTATGTATAAGAATATAACTACTATAATACTACGCCTATGTACAATAATATAACTACTATAATACTGCTCCCTATGTATAAGAATATAACTACTATAATACTGCCCCCTATGTACAAGAATATAACTACTATAATACTACTCCTATGTACAAGAATATAACTACTATAATACTGCTCCTATGTACAAGAATATAACTACTATAATACCACCCCCTATGTACAAGAATATAACTACTATAATACTGCTCCTATATACAAGAATATAACCACTATAATACTGCTCCTATGTAGAAGAATATAACTACTATAATACTGCTCCTATGTACAAGAATATAACCACTATAATACTGCTCCTATATACAAGAATATAACTACTATAATACTGCTCCTATGTACAAGAATATAACCACTATAATACTGCTCCTATATACAAGAATATAACTACTATAATACTGCCCCTATGTACAAGAATATAACTACTATAATACTGCCCCTATGTACAAGAATATAACTACTATAATACTGCTCCTATGTACAAGAATATAACTACTATAATACTGCTCCTATGTACAAGAAAATAGCTACTATAATACTGCCCCTATGTACAAGAATATAACTACTATAATACTGCCCTTATGTACAAGAATATAACTACTATAATACTGCTCCTATGTACAAGAATATAACTACTATAATACTGCTCCTATGTACAAGAATATAACTACTATAATACTGCTCCTATGTACAAGAATATAGCTACTATAATACTGCCCCTATGTACAAGAATATAACTACTATAATACTGCCCCTATGTACAAGAATATAACTACTATAATACTGTCCCTATGTATAAGAATATAACTACTATAATACTGTCCCCTATGGACAAGGATATAACTACTATAATGCTGCTCCCTATGTACAAGACTATAACTACTATAATACTGCCCCCTATGTATAAGAATAAAACTACTATAATACTGCTCCTATGTACAAGAATATAACTACTATAATACTGCTCCTATGTACAAGAATATACCTACTATAATACTGCCCCCTATGTATAAGAATATAACTTCTATAATACTGCTCCTATGTACAAGAATATTACTACTATAATACTGCTCCTATATACAAGAATATAACTAGTGTAATACTGCTCCTATGTACAAGAATATAACTACTATAATACTACCCCTATGTACAAGAATATAACTACTATAATACTGCCCCCTATGTATAAGAATATAACTACTATAATACTACCCCTATGTACAATAATATAACTACTATAATACTGCTCCCTATGTATAAGAATATAACTACTATAATACTGCCCACTATGTACAAGAATATAACTACTATAATACTACTCCTATGTTCAAGAATATAACTACTATAATACTGCTCCTATGTACAAGAATATAACTACTATAATACTGCTCCTATGTACAAGAATATAACTACTATAATACTGCTCCTATGTATAAGAATAGAACTACTATAATACTGCCCCCATGTACATGAATATGACTACTATAATACTGCCCCTATGTACAAGAATATAACTACTATAATACTGCTCCTATGTACAAGAATATAACTACTATAATACTGCCCCTATGTACAAGAATATAACTACTATAATACTGCTCCTATGTACAAGAATATAACCACTATAATACTGCTCCTATGTACAAGAATATAACTACTATAATACTGCTCCTATGTACAAGAATATAGCTACTATAATACTGCCCCTATGTACAAGAATATAACTACTATAATACTGCCCCTATGTACAAGAATATAACTACTATAATACTGTCCCTATGTACAAGAATATAACTACTATAATACTGTCCCCTATGTAAAAGAATATAACTACTATAATGCTGCTCCCTATGTACAAGACTATAACTACTATAATACTGCCCCCTATGTATAAGAATAAAACTACTATAATACTGCTCCTATGTACAAGAATATAACTACTATAATACTGCTCCTATGTACAAGAATATAACTACTATAATACTGCCCCCTATGTATAAGAATATAACTACTATAATACTGCTCCTATGTACAAGAATATAACTACTATAATACTGCTCCTATATACAAGAATATAACTAGTGTAATACTGCTCCTATGTACAAGAATATAACTACTATAATACTACCCCTATGTACAAGAATATAACTAATATAATACTGCCCCCTATGTATAAGAATATAACTACTATAATACTACCCCTATGTACAATAATATAACTACTATAATACTGCTCCCTATGTATAAGAATATAACTACTATAATGCTGCCCCCTATGTACAAGAATATAACTACTATAATACTACTCCTATGTACAAGAATATAACTACTATAATACTGCTCCTATGTACAAGAATATAACTACTATAATACCGCCCCCTATGTACAAGAATATAACTACTATAATACTGCTCCTATGTACAAGAATATAACTACTATAATACTGCTCCTATGTACAAGAATATAACTACTATAATACTGCCCCCATGTACATGAATATGACTACTATAATACTGCCCCTATGTACAAGAATATAACTACTATAATACTGCTCCTATGTACAAGAATATAACTACTATAATACTGCCCCTATGTACAAGAATATAACTACTATAATACTGCTCCTATGTACAAGAATATAACTACTATAATACTGCCCCTATGTACAAGAATACAACTACTATAATACTGCTCCTATGTGCAAGACTATAACTACTATAATACTGCCCCCATGTACAAGAATATAACTGCTATAATACTGCCCCTATGTACAAGAATATAACTACTATAATACTGCTCCTATGTACAAGAATATAAATACTATAATACTGCTCCTATGTACAAGAATATAACTACTCTAATACTGCTCCCTATATACAAGAATATAACTACTATAATACTGCCCGTGTACAAGAATATAACTACTATAATACTGCTCCCTATATACAAGAATATAACTACTATAATACTGCTCCTATGTACAAGAATATAACTACTATAATACTGCTCCTATGTACAAGAATATAACTACTATAATACTGCTCTTATGCACAAGAATATAACTACTATAATACTGCCTCTATGTACAATAATATGACTACTATAATACTGCTCTTATGTACAAGAATATAACTACTATAATATTGCCTCTATGTACAAGAATATAACTACTATAATACTGCTCCTATGTACAAGAATATAACTACTATAATACTGCTCCTATGTACAAGAATATAACTACTATAATACTGCTCCCTATATAAAAGAATATAACTACTATAATACTGCTCCCTATGTACAAGAATATAACTACTATAATACTGCTCCCTATGTACAAGAATATAACTACTATAATACTGCCCCCTATGTACAAGAATATAACTACTATAATACTGCTCCTATGTAGAAGAATATAACTACTATAATACTGCTCCTATGTACAAGAACATAACTACTATAATACTGCCCCTATGTACAAGACTATCACTACTATAATACTGCTCCTATGCACAAGAATATAACTACTATAATACTGCCCCCTATGTACAAGAATATAACTGCTATAATACTGCCCCTATGTACAAGAATATAACTACTATAATACTGCTCCTATGTACAAGAATATAACTACTATAATACTGCTCCTATGTACAAGAATATAACTACTATAATACTGCTCCTATGTACAAGAATATAACTACTATAATACTGCTCCTATGTACAAGAATATAACTACTATAATACTGCCCCCTATGTACAAGAATATAACTGCTATAATACTGCCCCTATGTACAAGAATATAACTACTATAATACTGCTCCTATGTACAAGAATATAACTACTATAATACTGCTCCTATGTACAAGAATATAACTACTATAATACTGCTCCTATGTACAAGAATATAACTACTATAATACTGCTCCTATGTACAAGAATATAACTACTATAATACTGCTCCTATGTACAAGAATATAACTACTATAATACTGCTCCTATGTACAAGAATATAACTACTATAATACTGCTCTTATGTACAAGAATATAACTACTATAATACTGCCTCTATGTACAACAATATGACTACTATAATACTGCTCTTATGTACAAGAATATAACTACTATAATACTGCCCCTATGTACAAGAATATAACTACTATAATACTGCTCCTATGTACAAGAATATAACTACTATAATACTGCTCCTATGTACAAGAATATAACTACTATAATACTGCTCCCTATATACAAGAATATAACTACTATAATACTGCTTCCTATGTACAAGAATATAACTACTATAATACTGCTCCTATGTACAAGAATATAACTACTACAGTATAATACTGCTCCTATGTACAAGAATATAACTATTATAATACTGCTCCTATGTACAAGTATATAACTACTATAATACTGCCCCTATGCACAAGAATATCACTACTATAATACTGCTCCTATGTACAAGAATATAACTACTATAATACTGCCCCCTATGTACAAGAATATAACTGCTATAATACTGCCCCTAAGTACAAGAATATAACTACTATAATACTGCTCCTATGTACAAGAATATAACTACTATAATACTGCCCCCTATGTACAAGAATATAACTGCTATAATACTGCCCCTATGTACAAGAATATAACTACTATAATACTGCTCCTATGTACAAGAATATAACTACTATAATACTGCTCCTATGTACAAGAATATAACTACTATAATACTGCTCCTATGTGCAAGAATATAACTACTATAATACTGCTCCTATGTACAAGAATATAACTGCTATAATACTGCTCCTATGTACAAGAATATAACTACTATAATACTGCTCCTATGTACAAGAATATAACTACTATAATACTGCTCTTATGTACAAGAATATAACTACTATAATACTGCCTCTATGTAAAACAATATGACTACTATAATACTGCTCTTATGTACAAGAATATAACTACTTTAATACTGCCTCTATGTACAAGAATATAACTACTATAATACTGCTCCTATGTACAAGAATATAACTACTATAATACTGCCCCTAAGTACAAGAATATAACTACTATAATACTGCTCCTATGTACAAGAATATAACTACTATAATACTGCCCCCTATGTACAAGAATATAACTGCTATAATACTGCCCCTATGTACAAGAATATAACTACTATAATACTGCTCCTATGTACAAGAATATAACTACTATAATACTGCTCCTATGTACAAGAATATAACTACTATAATACTGCTCCTATGTGCAAGAATATAACTACTATAATACTGCTCCTATGTACAAGAATATAACTGCTATAATACTGCTCCTATGTACAAGAATATAACTACTATAATACTGCTCCTATGTACAAGAATATAACTACTATAATACTGCTCTTATGTACAAGAATATAACTACTATAATACTGCCTCTATGTAAAACAATATGACTACTATAATACTGCTCTTATGTACAAGAATATAACTACTTTAATACTGCCTCTATGTACAAGAATATAACTACTATAAGACTGCTATTATGTGCAAGAATATAACTACTATAATACTGCTCCTATGTACAAGAATATAACTGCTATAATACTGCTCCTATGTACAAGAATATAACTACTATAATACTGCTCCTATGTACAAGAATATAACTACTATAATACTGCTCTTATGTACAAGAATATAACTACTATAATACTGCCTCTATGTACAACAATATGACTACTATAATACTGCTCTTATGTACAAGAATATAACTACTTTAATACTGCCTCTATGTACAAGAATATAACTACTATAATACTGCTCCTATGTACAAGAATATAACTACTATAATACTGCTCCTATGTACAAGAATATAACTACTATAATACTGCTCCCTATATACAAGAATATAACTACTATAATACTGCTCCCTATGTACAAGAATATAACTACTATAATACTGCTCCTATGTACAAGAATATAACTACTACAGTATAATACTGCTCCTATGAACAAGAATATAACTACTATAATACTGCTCCTATGTACAAGAATATAACTACTATATTACTGCTCCTATGTACAAAAATATCACTACTATAATACTGCCCCTATGTACAAGAATATCACTACTATAATACTGCTCCTATGTACAAGAATATCACTACTATAATACTGCCCCCTATGTTCAAGAATATAACTGCTATAATACTGCCCCTATGTACAAGGATATAACTACTATAATACTGCTCCTATGTACAAGAATATAACTACTATAATACTGCCTTTATGTACAATAATATGACTACTATAATACTGCTCTTATGTACAAGAATATAACTACTATAATATTGCCTCTATGTACAAGAATATAACTACTATAATACTGCTCCTATGTACAAGCATATAACTACTATAATACTGCTCCTATGTACAAGAATATAACTACTATAATACTGCTCCCTATATAAAAGAATATAACTACTATAATACTGCTCCCTATGTACAAGAATATAACTACTATAATACTGCTCCCTATGTACAAGAATATAACTACTATAATACTGCCCCCTATGTACAAGAATATAACTACTATAATACTGCTCCTATGTAGAAGAATATAACTACTATAATACTGCTCCTATGTACAAGAACATAACTACTATAATACTGCCCCTATGTACAAGACTATCACTACTATAATACTGCTCCTATGCACAAGAATATAACTACTATAATACTGCCCCCTATGTACAAGAATATAACTGTTATAATACTGCCCCTATGTACAAGAATATAACTACTATAATACTGCTCCTATGTACAAGAATATAACTACTATAATACTGCTCCTATGTACAAGAATATAACTACTATAATACTGCTCCTATGTACAAGAATATAACTACTATAATACTGCTCCTATGTACAAGAATATAACTACTATAATACTGCCCCCTATGTACAAGAATATAACTGCTATAATACTGCCCCTATGTACAAGAATATAACTACTATAATACTGCTCCTATGTACAAGAATATAACTACTATAATACTGCTCCTATGTACAAGAATATAACTACTATAATACTGCTCCTATGTACAAGAATATAACTACTATAATACTGCTCCTATGTACAAGAATATAACTACTATAATACTGCTCCTATGTACAAGAATATAACTACTATAATACTGCTCCTATGTACAAGAATATAACTACTATAATACTGCTCTTATGTACAAGAATATAACTACTATAATACTGCCTCTATTTACAACAATATGACTACTATAATACTGCTCTTATGTACAAGAATATAACTACTATAATACTGCCCCTATGTACAAGAATATAACTACTATAATACTGCTCCTATGTACAAGAATATAACTACTATAATACTGCTCCTATGTACAAGAATATAACTACTATAATACTGCTCCCTATATACAAGAATATAACTACTATAATACTGCTTCCTATGTACAAGAATATAACTACTATAATACTGCTCCTATGTACAAGAATATAACTACTACAGTATAATACTGCTCCTATGTACAAGAATATAACTACTATAATACTGCTCCTATGTACAAGAATATAACTACTATAATACTGCCCCTATGCACAAGAATATCACTACTATAATACTGCTCCTATGTACAAGAATATAACTACTATAATACTGCCGCCTATGTACAAGAATATAACTGCTATAATACTGCCCCTAAGTACAAGAATATAACTACTATAATACTGCTCCTATGTACAAGAATATAACTACTATAATACTGCCCTCTATGTACAAGAATATAACTGCTATAATACTGCCCCTATGTACAAGAATATAACTACTATAATACTGCTCCTATGTACAAGAATATAACTACTATAATACTGCTCCTATGTACAAGAATATAACTACTATAATACTGCTCCTATGTGCAAGAATATAACTACTATAATACTGCTCCTATGTACAAGAATATAACTGCTATAATACTGCTCCTATGTACAAGAATATAACTACTATAATACTGCTCCTATGTACAAGAATATAACTACTATAATACTGCTCTTATGTACAAGAATATAACTACTATAATACTGAATCTATGTACAACAATATGACTACTATAATACTGCTCTTATGTACAAGAATATAACTACTTTAATACTGCCTCTATGTACAAGAATATAACTACTATAATACTGCTCCTATGTACAAGAATATAACTACTATAATACTGCTCCTATGTACAAGAATATAACTACTATAATACTGCTCCCTATATACAAGAATATAACTACTATAATACTGCTCCCTATGTACAAGAATATAACTACTATAATACTGCTCCTATGTACAAGAATATAACTACTACAGTATAATACTGCTCCTATGTACAAGAATATAACTACTATAATACTGATCCTATGTACAAGAATATAACTACTATATTACTGCTCCTATGTACAAAAATATCACTACTATAATACTGCCCCTATTTACAAGAATATCACTACTATAATACTGCTCCTATGTACAAGAATATCACTACTATAATACTGCCCCCTATGTACGAGAATATAACTGCTATAATACTGCCCCTATGTACAAGAATATAACTACTATAATACTGCTCCTATGTACAAGAATATAACTACTATAATACTGCTCCTATGTACCAGAATATAACTACTATAATACTGCTCCTATGTACAAGACTATAACTACTATAATACTGCCCCCATGTACATGAATATGACTACTGTAATACTGCCCCTATGTACAAGAATATAACTACTATAATACTGCTCCTATGTACAAGAATATAGCTACTATAATACTGCCCCTATGTACAAGAATATAACTACTATAATACTGCTCCTATGTGCAAGACTATAACTACTATAATACTGCCCCCATGAACAAGAATATAACTACTATAATACTGCCCCTATGTACAAGAATATATCTATTATAATACTGCCCTATGTACAAGAATATAACTACTATAATACTGCTCCTATGTATAAGAATATAACTACTATAATACTGCCCCTATGTACAAGAATATAACTACTATAATACTGCTCCTATGTACAAGAATATAACTACTATAATACTGCTCCTATGTACAAGAATATAACTACTATAATACTGCTCCTATGTACAAGAATATAACTACTATAATACTGCTCCTATGTACAAGAATATAGCTACTATAATACTGCCCCTATGTACAAGAATATAACTACTATAATACTGCTCCTATGTGCAAGACTATAACTACTATAATACTGCCCCCATGAACAAGAATATAACTACTATAATACTGCCCCTATGTACAAGAATATATCTATTATAATACTGCCCTATGTACAAGAATATAACTACTATAATACTGCTCCTATGTATAAGAATATAACTACTATAATACTGCCCCTATGTACAAGAATATAACTACTATAATACTGCTCCTATGTACAAGAATATAACTACTATAATACTGCTCCTATGTACAAGAATATAACTACTATAATACTGCTCCTATGTACAAGAATATAACTACTATAATACTGCCCCCTATGTACAAGAATATAACTGCTATAATACTGCCCGTATGTACAAGAATATAACTACTATAATACTGCTCCTATGTACAAGAATATAACTACTATAATACTGCTCATATGTACAAGAATATAACTACTATAATACTGCTCCTATGTACAAGAATATAACTACTATAATACTGCCTCCTATGTACAAGAATATAACTACTATAATACTGCTCCTATGTAGAAGAATATAACCGCTACAATACTGCCCCTATGTACAAGGATATAACTACTATAATACTGTCCCCTATGTACAAGCATATAACCGCTATAATACTGCACCCTATGTACAAGAATATAACTACTATAATACTGCTCCTATGTACAAGAATATAACTACTATAATACTGCTCATATGTACAAGAATATAACTACTATAATACTGCTCATATGTACAAGAATATAACTACTATAATACTGCTCCTATGTACAAGAATATAACTACTATAATACTGCTCCTATGTTCCAGAATATAACTACTATAATACTGCTCCTATGTACAAGACTATAACTACTATAATACTGCCCCCATGTACATGAATATGACTACTATAATACTGCCCCTATGTACAAGAATATAACTACTATAATACTGCTCCTATGTACAAGAATATAGCTACTATAATACTGCCCCTATGTACAAGAATATAACTACTATAATACTGCTCCTATGTACAAGAATATAACTACTATAATACTGCTCCTATGTACAAGAATATAACTACTATAATACTGCTCCTATGTACAAGAATATAACTACTATAATACTGCCCCCTGTATACAAGAATATAACTGCTATAATACTGCCCCTATGTACAAGAATATAACTACTATAATACTGCTCCTATGTACAAGAATATAACTACTATAATACTGCTCATATGTACAAGAATATAACTACTATAATAATGCTCCTATGTACAAGAATATAACTACTATAATACCGCCCCCTATGTACAAGAATATAACTACTATAATACTGCTCCTATGTACAAGAATATAACTACTATAATACTGCTCCTATGTGCAAGAATATAACTACTATAATACTGCTCCTATGTACAAGAATATAACTGCTATAATACTGCTCCTATGTACAAGAATATAACTACTATAATACTGCTCCTATGTACAAGAATATAACTACTATAATACTGCTCTTATGTACAAGAATATAACTACTATAATACTGCCTCTATGTACAACAATATGACTACTATAATACTGCTCTTATGTACAAGAATATAACTACTTTAATACTGCCTCTATGTACAAGAATATAACTACTATAATACTGCTCCTATGTACAAGAATATAACTACTATAATACTGCTCCTATGTACAAGAATATAACTACTATAATACTGCTCCCTATATACAAGAATATAACTACTATAATACTGCTCCCTATGTACAAGAATATAACTACTATAATACTGCTCCTATGTACAAGAATATAACTACTACAGTATAATACTGCTC
Source organism: Phyllobates terribilis (assembly GCF_046119375.1). Lineage (NCBI taxonomy): Eukaryota > Metazoa > Chordata > Amphibia > Anura > Dendrobatidae > Phyllobates > Phyllobates terribilis. The sequence continues at coordinate 754,987,978 of NW_027362764.1, forward strand.
CTATGTACAAGAATATAACTACTATAATACTGCTCCTATGTACAAGAATATAACTACTATATTACTGCTCCTATGTACAAAAATATCACTACTATAATACTGCCCCTATTTACAAGAATATCACTACTATAATACTGCTCCTATGTACAAGAATATCACTACTATAATACTGCCCCCTATGTACGAGAATATAACTGCTATAATACTGCCCCTATGTACAAGAATATAACTACTATAATACTGCTCCTATGTACAAGAATATAACTACTATAATACTGCTCCTATGTACCAGAATATAACTACTATAATACTGCTCCTATGTACAAGACTATAACTACTATAATACTGCCCCCATGTACATGAATATGACTACTGTAATACTGCCCCTATGTACAAGAATATAACTACTATAATACTGCTCCTATGTACAAGAATATAGCTACTATAATACTGCCCCTATGTACAAGAATATAACTACTATAATACTGCTCCTATGTGCAAGACTATAACTACTATAATACTGCCCCCATGAACAAGAATATAACTACTATAATACTGCCCCTATGTACAAGAATATATCTATTATAATACTGCCCTATGTACAAGAATATAACTACTATAATACTGCTCCTATGTATAAGAATATAACTACTATAATACTGCCCCTATGTACAAGAATATAACTACTATAATACTGCTCCTATGTACAAGAATATAACTACTATAATACTGCTCCTATGTACAAGAATATAACTACTATAATACTGCTCCTATGTACAAGAATATAACTACTATAATACTGCCCCCTATGTACAAGAATATAACTGCTATAATACTGCCCGTATGTACAAGAATATAACTACTATAATACTGCTCCTATGTACAAGAATATAACTACTATAATACTGCTCATATGTACAAGAATATAACTACTATAATACTGCTCCTATGTACAAGAATATAACTACTATAATACTGCCTCCTATGTACAAGAATATAACTACTATAATACTGCTCCTATGTAGAAGAATATAACCGCTACAATACTGCCCCTATGTACAAGGATATAACTACTATAATACTGTCCCCTATGTACAAGCATATAACCGCTATAATACTGCACCCTATGTACAAGAATATAACTACTATAATACTGCTCCTATGTACAAGAATATAACTACTATAATACTGCTCATATGTACAAGAATATAACTACTATAATACTGCTCATATGTACAAGAATATAACTACTATAATACTGCTCCTATGTACAAGAATATAACTACTATAATACTGCTCCTATGTTCCAGAATATAACTACTATAATACTGCTCCTATGTACAAGACTATAACTACTATAATACTGCCCCCATGTACATGAATATGACTACTATAATACTTCCCCTATGTACAAGAATATAACTACTATAATACTGCTCCTATGTACAAGAATATAGCTACTATAATACTGCCCCTATGTACAAGAATATAACTACTATAATACTGCTCCTATGTACAAGAATATAACTACTATAATACTGCTCCTATGTACAAGAATATAACTACTATAATACTGCTCCTATGTACAAGAATATAACTACTATAATACTGCCCCCTGTATACAAGAATATAACTGCTATAATACTGCCCCTATGTACAAGAATATAACTACTATAATACTGCTCCTATGTACAAGAATATAACTACTATAATACTGCTCATATGTACAAGAATATAACTACTATAATAATGCTCATATGTACAAGAATATAACTACTATAATACCGCCCCCTATGTACAAGAATATAACTACTATAATACTGCTCCTATGTACAAGAATATAACTACTATAATACTGCTCCTATGTACAAGAATATAACTACTATAATACTGCCCCCATGTACATGAATATGACTACTATAATACTGCCCCTATGTACAAGAATATAACTACTATAATACTGCTCCTATGTACAAGAATATAACTACTATAATACTGCCCCTATGTACAAGAATATAACTACTATAATACTGCTCCTATGTACAAGAATATAACTACTATAATACTGCTCCTATGTACAAGAATATAACTACTATAATACTGCTCCTATGTACAAGAATATAGCTACTATAATACTGCCCCTATGTACAAGAATATAACTACTATACTACTGCCCCTATGTACAAGAATATAACTACTATAATACTGTCCCTATGTACAAGAATATAACTACTATAATACTGTCCCCTATGTAAAAGAATATAACTACTATAATGCTGCTCCCTATGTACAAGACTATAACTACTATAATACTGCCCCCTATGTATAAGAATAAAACTACTATAATACTGCTCCTATGTACAAGAATATAACTACTATAATACTGCTCCTATGTACAAGAATATAACTACTATAATACTGCCCCCTATGTATAAGAATATAACTACTATAATACTGCTCCTATGTACAAGAATATAACTACTATAATACTGCTCCTATATACAAGAATATAACTAGTGTAATATTGCTCCTATGTACAAGAATATAACTACTATAATACTACCCCTATGTACAAGAATATAACTAATATAATACTGCCCCCTATGTATAAGAATATAACTACTATAATACTACCCCTATGTACAATAATATAACTACTATAATACTGCTCCCTATGTATAAGAATATAACTACTATAATACTGCCCCCTATGTACAAGAATATAACTACTATAATACTACTCCTATGTACAAGAATATAACTACTATAATACTGCTCCTATGTACAAGAATATAACTACTATAATACCGCCCCCTATGTACAAGAATATAACTACTATAATACTGCTCCTATGTACAAGAATATAACTACTATAATACTGCTCCTATGTACAAGAATATAACTACTATAATACTGCTCCTATGTACAAGACTATAACTACTATAATACTGCCCCTATGTACAATAATATGACTACTATAATATTGCTCTTATGTACAAGAATATAACTACTATAATATTGCCTCTATGTACAAGAATACAACTACTATAATACTGCTCCTATGTGCAAGACTATAACTACTATAATACTGCCCCATGTACAAGAATATAACTGCTATAATACTGCCCCTATGTACAAGAATATAACTACTATAATACTGCTCCTATGTACAAGAATATAACTACTATAATACTGCTCCTATGTACAAGAATATAACTACTCTAATACTGCTCCCTATATACAAGAATATAACTACTATAATACTGCCCGTATACAAGAATATAACTACTATAATACTGCTCCCTATATACAAGAATATAACTACTATAATACTGCTCCTATGTACAGGAATATAACTACTATAATACTGCTCCTATGTACAAGAATATAACTACTATAATACTGCTCTTATGCACAAGAATATAACTACTATAATACTGCCTCTATGTACAATAATATGACTACTATAATATTGCTCTTATGTACAAGAATATAACTACTATAATATTGCCTCTATGTACAAGAATATAACTACTATAATACTGCTCCTATGTACAAGAATATAACTACTATAATACTGCTCCTATGTACAAGAATATAACTACTATAATACTGCTCCCTATATAAAAGAATATAACTACTATAATACTGCTCCCTATGTACAAGAATATAACTACTATAATACTGCTCCCTATGTACAAGAATATAACTACTATAATACTGCCCCCTATGTACAAGAATATAACTACTATAATACTGCTCCTATGTACAAGAATATAACTACTATAATACTGCTCCTATGTACAAGAATATAACTACTATAATACTGCCCCTATGTACAAGACTATCACTACTATAATACTGCTCCTATGTACAAGAATATAACTACTATAATACTGCTCCTATGTACAAGAATATAACTACTATAATACTGCCCCCTATGTACAACAATATAACTGCTATAATACTGCCCCTATGTACAAGAATATAACTACTATTATACTGCTCCTATGTACAAGAATATAACTACTATAATACTGCTCCTATGTGCAAGAATATAACTACTATAATACTGCTCCTATGTACAAGAATATAACTACTATAATACTGCTCCTATGTACAAGAATATAACTACTATAATACTGCTCCTATGTACAAGAATATAACTACTATAATACTGCTCCTATGTACAAGAATATAACTACTATAATACTGCTGTTATGTACAAGAATATAACTACTATAAGACTGACTCTATGTACAACAATATGACTACTATAATACTGCTCTTATGTACAAGAATATAACTACTATAATACTGCCCCTATGTACAAGAATATAACTACTATAATACTGCTCCTATGTACAAGAATATAACTACTATAATACTGCTCCTATGTACAAGAATATAACTACTATAATACTGCTCCCTATATACAAAAATATAACTACTATAATACTGCTCCCTATGTACAAGAATATAACTACTATAATACTGCTCCTATGTACAAGAATATAACTACTATAATACTGCTCCCTATATACAAGAATATAACTACTATAATACTGCTCCCTATATACAAGAATATAACTACTATAATACTGCTCCTATGTACAAGAATATAACTACTATAATACTGCTCCCTATATACAAGAATATAACTACTATAATACTGCTCCCTATGTACAAGAATATAACTACTATAATACTGCCCCTATGTACAAGAATATAACTACTATAATACTGCTCCTATGTACAAGAATATAACTACTATAATACTGCTCCTATGTACAAGAATATAACTACTATAATACTGCTCCTATGTGCAAGAATATAACTACTATAATACTGCTCCTATGTACAAGAATATAACTGCTATTATACTCCTCCTATGTACAAGAATATAACTACTATAATACTGCCCCCTATGTACAAGAATATAACTACTATATTACTGCTCCTATGTACAAAAATATCACTACTATAATACTGCCCCTATGTACAAGAATATCAGTACTATAATACTGCTCCTATGTACAAGAATATCACTACTATAATACTGCCCCCTATGTACAAGAATATAACTGCTATAATACTGCCCCTATGTACAAGAATATAACTACTATAATACTGCTCCTTTGTACAAGAATATAACTACTATAATACTGCTCCTATGTACCAGAATATAACTACTATAATACTGCTCCTATGTACAAGACTATAACTACTATAATACTGCCCCCATGTACATGAATATGACTACTATAATACTGCCCCTATGTACAAGAATATAACTACTATAATACTGCTCCTATGTACAAGAATATAGCTACTATAATACTGCCCCTATGTACAAGAATATAACTACTATAATACTGCTCCTATGTACAAGACTATAACTACTATAATACTGCTCCTATGTGCAAGACTATAACTACTATAATACTGCCCCCATGTACAAGAATATAACTACTATAATACTGCCCCTATGTACAAGAATATATCTATTATAATACTGCCCTATGTACAAGAATATAACTACTATAATACTGCTCCTATGTATAAGAATATAACTACTATAATACTGCCCCTATGTACAAGAATATAACTACTATAATACTGCTCCTATGTACAAGAATATAACTACTATAATACTGCTCCTATGTACAAGAATATAACTACTATAATACTGCTCCTATGTACAAGAATATAACTACTATAATACTGCCCCCTATGTACAAGAATATAACTGCTATAATACTGCCCCTATGTACAAGAATATAACTACTATAATACTGCTCCTATGTACAAGAATATAACTACTATAATACTGCTCCTATGTACAAGAATATAACTACTATAATACTGCTCCTATGTACAAGAATATAACTACTATAATACTGCTCCTATGTACAAGAATATAACTACTATAATACTGCCCCCTATGTACAAGAATATAACTGCTATAATACTGCCCCTATGTACAAGAATATAACTACTATAATACTGCTCCTATGTACAAGAATATAACTACTATAATACTGCTCATATGTACAAGAATATAACTACTATAATACTGCTCCTATGTACAAGAATATAACTACTATAATACTGCTCCTATGTACAAGAATATAACTACTATAATACTGCTCCTATGTACAAGAATATAACTACTATTATACTGCCCCCTGTGTACAAGAATATAACTGCTATAATACTGCCCCTATGTACAAGAATATAACTACTATAATACTGCTCCTATGTACAAGAATATAACTACTATAATACTGCTCATATGTAAAAGAATATAACTACTATAATAATGCTCCTATGTACAAGAATATAACTACTATAATACTGCTCCTATGTACAAGAATATAACTACTATAATACTGCCTCCTATGTACAAGAATATAACTACTATAATACTGCTCCTATGTAGAAGAATATAACCGCTATAATACTGCCCCTATGTACAAGAATATAACTACTATAATACTGCCCCCTATGTACAAGAATATAACTACTATAATACTGATCCTATGTAGAAGAATATAACCGCTATAATACTGCTCCTATGTACAAGAATATAACTACTATAATACTGTCTGCTTTTTTGTCCACACTTTGCAGTGTACATTTATCTGAATCTATATATTTCATAACTGAATGACGAGCAGATCGGTTCATCCATGTAATGGCACCGGCATGTCTTGCCATGATTAGCAACTCATTAACATGCAGGAATTTTAACAGAAGCCAGTAATCTCCTGCTATTTTTTCCAGCTTGTTTTGGGTGTCTCCATCATTTTATCATTTTATAATACACTCTTGTCTTCAGATACTCAGGTATGTGGGGTTGTCCTGCCCTGGTATTTGCCTGGGTGAATGCAGTTATTCATTATGTATTGATGGTGCCAACTCATCCATCACATTGTACTGGGGCTTCAATGCCAGGGGCAGTCCAGGCAGTTATGCAACAATGTGTTTCCCATATAACACCTATAATACAGCATTTTCTATGATATAAGTCAGGATGAGACCACGAAAGTCTTAAGGGTTTCTTAGGGAGAAAAAATTGATATTTTGATAATTTTGTCAATGACAATCGCATTTTATGATAAGGTCTTGCGATTGAATTTGAACTAATCTACTTACCTTTTTTCCTTAAGATAAGTGGTGCCACATACAGCGTGTATGGAAAGTATTCAGACCCCTTCATATTTTTAACTCTTTGTTTCATTGCAGCCATTTGGTAAATTCTAAAAAGTTCATTTTTTTCTCATTAAAGTACACTCTGCACCCCATCTTGACTGAAAAAAAACAGAAATGTAGAAATTTTTGCAAATTTATTAAAAAAGAAAAACTAAAATATCACATGGTCATAAGTATTCAGACCCTTTGCTCAGTATTGAGTAGAAGCCCCCTTTTGAGCTAGTACAGCCATGAGTCTTCTTGGGAATGATGCAACAAGTTTTTCACACCTGGATTTGGGGATCCTCGGCCATTCTTCCTTGCAGATCCTCTCCAGTTCCGTCAGGTTGGATGGTGAACGTTGGTGGACAGCCATTTTCAGGTCTCTCCAGAGATGCTCAATTGGGTTTAGGTCAAGGCTCTGGCCGGGCCAGTCAAGAATGGTCACAGAGTTGTTCTGAAGCCACTCCTTTGTTATTTTAGCTGTGTGCTTAGGGTCATTGTCTTGCTGGAAGGTGAACCTTCGGCCAAGTCTGAGGTCTAGAGCACTCTGGAAGAAGTTCTCATCCAGGATATCTCTGTACTTGGCTACATTCATGTTTACTTCAATTGCAACCAGTCGTTCTATCCCTGCAGCTGCAAAACACCCTCATAGCATGATGCTGCCACCACCATGTTTCACTGTTGGGATTGTATTGGGCAGGTGATGAGCAGTGCCTGGTTTTCTCCACACATACCGCTTAGAATTATCACTAAAAGTTCTATCTTTGTCTCATCAGACCAGAGAATCTTATTTCTCATAGTCTGGGAGTCCTTCATGTGTTTTTGAGCAAACTTTATGCAGGCTTTCATATGTCTTGCACTGAAGAGAGGCTTCCGTCGGGCCACTCTGCCATAAAGGCCCGACTGGTGGAGGGCTGCAGTGATAGTTGACTTTGTGGAACTTTCTCCCATCTCCCTACTGCATCTCTGGAGCTCAGCCACAGTGATCTTGGGGTTCTTCTTTACCTCTCTCACCAAGGCTCTTCTCCCATGATTGCTCAGATTGGCTGGACAGTCTAGGAAAACTTCTGGTGGTCCCAAACTTCTTCCATTTAAGGATTATGGAGGCCACTGTGCTCTTAGGAACTTTGAGTAATGCAGAAATTCTTTTATAACCATGGCCAGATCGGTGCCTTGCCACAATTCTGTCTCTGAGCTCCTTGGGCAGTTCCTTTGAGCTCATGATTCTCATTTGGTCTGACATGCACTGTGAGCTGTGAGGTCTTATATAGACAGGTGTGTGCCTTTCCAAATCAAGTCCTATCAGTTTAATTAAACACAGCTGGACTCCAGTGAATGAGTAGAACCATCTCAAGGAGGATCACAAAGAAATGGGACAGCATGTGACTTAAATATGAGTGTCTGAGCAAAGGGTCTGAATACTTATGACCATGTGATATTTCAGTTTTTCTTTTTTAATAAATTTGCAAAAATTTCTATATTTCTGTTTTTTTAGAGTATACTTTAATGAGAAAAAAATTAACTTTTTAGAATTTACCAAATGGCTGCAATGAAACAAAGAGTGAAAAATTTAAAGGGGTCTGAATACTTTCCGCACCCACTGTAGGTGAAGCAACCACTTATCTCCATCCATAGACATAACATGTTTGGTCTGTTGAATCAACATATTAATAGCAAATTCAGGAAAGATACATGTGAGCTGAAACAGCTGTATTCAGTCCACAAGCACCTTAAAGTGATTGTCCATCCATCAATTTTCTTAATTCAGAAAGGTTTCAACTCATGCACTGATAAATATCTCAATATTTTCTTATGTCATTTGGAGATCCCTTTCCTAAAACAGGGTCTCAAATCCATTTATAGACACTACCTACAGCTACCACTAGGAGAAGTATAGTACGCAATATGCAGTAACCTCTAAGCTCCCTCTAGTGGTAAATGCAGGCACCACAGAATTATCTCACTTAACTCTATGAAACAAGTTCTGACAACCTATTAAGAAATTGGAATGACCTGATGATCAAAAGTGGATGTTAAAGGGTTATACCCAACATAACAAGTTATCCTCTATCCATATGATAGAAGATACCTTGCTGAATGCTGGAGGTCCGACCGTGGGGACTCCCAGCAATCCTAAGAGAAGAGCTCTGCAGAGCTCTTGTGAATAGAGTGTAGGTGGAGGTGCGCATACTCAACCTTCACTACATTCCTTGTCAATTAGTCTGTGCAAATAGTGGAGCTCTGTACATGGCTTTCTCCAGCTGTCCCATAGTCAATGAATAGAGAGGAGATAAAGTAGGCCCACTTTAGCTCTATTCACAGTTCTGTTCACAGGTTCCAGAGCTCCATTAGCTGGCAGCGGCCGGACCCCCAGCCATTAGCAAGTTATCTATAAGCTCCCATTTTAATGCATAGGCAGTCCCCATCGGACTCTACTTCCTTATCCCATCTTGACACACTGGAAATGTCTTCTCAGCCAATCACTGGCTGAGATAAGTCACTTCTGTGACCAATCACTGGCTGAGACAAGTCACCTCCATGACCAATCACTGTTGCTGAGACAAGTCACCTCCGTGACCAATCACTGGCTGAGTCAAGTCACCTCCATGACCAATCACTGGATGAGACAAGTCACCTCTGTGACCAATCACTGGCTGAGACAAGTCACCTCTATGACCAATCACTGGCTGAGACAAGTCACTTCTGTGACCAATCACTGGCTGAGACAAGTCACCTCTATGACCAATCACTGGCTGAGACAAGTCACTTCTGTGACCAATCCCTGGCTGAGACAAGTCACCTCTATGACCAATCACTGTCGCTGAGAGAAGTCACCTCTGTGACCAATCACTGGTTGAGACAAGTCACCTCCATGACCAATCACTGGATGAGACAAGTCACCACTGTGACCAGTCACTGGCTGAGAAAAGTCACCTCTGTGACCAATCACTGGCTGAGACAAGTCAACTCTGTGACCAATCATTGACTGAGACAAGTCACCTCTGTGACCTATCACTGGCTGAGACAAGTCACCTCTATGACCCATCACTGGCTGAGAAAAGTCACCTCTGTGACCAATCACTGGCTGAGACAAGTCACCTCTATGACCAATCATTGGATGAGACAAGTCACCTCTGTGGCTAATGATTGGCTGAGACAAGTCACCTCTGTGACCAATCACTAGCTGAGACAAGTCACCTCTGTGACCAATCACTGGCTCAGACAAATCACCTATGTGGCCAATCATTGACTGAGACAAGTCACCTCAGTGACCTATCACTGGCTGAGACAAGTCAACTCTGTGACCAATCATTGATTGAGACAAGTCACCTCTGTGACCTATCACTGGCTGAGACAAGTCACCTCTATGACCCATCACTGGCTGAAAAAAGTCACCTCTGTGACCAATCACTGGCTGAGAAAAGTCACCTCTATGACCAATCATTGGATGAGACAAGTCACCTTTGTGGCTAATGATTGGCTGAGACAAGTCACCTCTGTGACCAATCACTGGCTCAGACAAATCACCTATGTGACCAATCACTGGCTGAGACAAGTCTCCTCTATGACCAATCACTGAGTGAGAAAAGTCACCTCCGTGACCAATCACTGGCTGAGACAAATCACCTCTATGACCAATCACTGTCTGAGACAAGTCATCTCTGTGACCAATAACTGGCTGAGACAAGTCACCTCTATGACCAATCGCTGGCTGAGACAAGTCACCTCTGTGACCAATCACTAGCTGAGACAAGTCACCTCTATGACTAATCACTGGCTGAGACAAGTCACCTCTATGACCAATCACTGGCTGAGACAAATCACCTCTATGACCAATCACTGGCTGAGACCAGTCACCTCTATGACCAATCACTGGCTGAGACAAGTCACCTCTATGACCAATCACTGGCTGAGACAAGTCACCTCTATGACCAATCACTTGCTGAGACAAGTCACCTCTATGACCAATCACTAGCTGAGACAAGTCAACACTATGACCAATCACTGGCTGAGACAAGTCACCTCTATGACCAATCACTGGCTGAGACAAGTCACCTCAATGACCAATCACTGGCTGAGACAAGTCACCTCTGTGGCTAACGATTGGCTGAGACAAGTCACCTCTGTGGCTAATGATTGGATTATCCTTTGTGTCGAGTTGGGACTAGGAAGAAGAGACCAGCGGGGACCAGGTAAGCATCGGGACAGGAGCAGCAGACGATCGATGAAGGTATGTATCGCTTCTGTACTTTTTTTTAAACCATTGTAAGCCCTTTTAAAAATAATTTGACTCCTCTTGAATATCAATCCTGGTTGCCATAGCATACTTGGCATTGTAGTCCAGGTATTGGGGCAGACCCAGGTGGTCTCATTTGTAAGCTCTGATACATAAAAAAGGTAACAAAGTCATAAAACAGTGCCCACCACCCTGGCCCCTCCTGAGAAGTCGGCTTCCTGATACATTATGTCACATCCTCAGAACCTTGAACCTTTTATTTGATGTCTGATACGACGTCGCAGCCTCGTAAAGCCCCGAACATGTCGCTGCATACTCAGCGGAAGGATTTTCTTTACAAAGCCTTTATACCGTGCATATAAAACAAGGCCGAAAATGAAGAGTTGTATAAAGCAATAAAACCGCGGATTAATCAAACTGTAATCTAACCCCATAACACAAACTATTAAAGTTTAAGTCAGTCTTCAGAAGTAGCAGACGGGAAGAAATTCATTACGTCTGGGGCTCCGGTGCTAGACCTATTATTGTCCGCCAGGTCTGGGATCGTGCAACATGAAAGCAAAGCGCGTGTGTCGTAAAATCAGAATATGAGGCCGATCTGCTGATTAAAGCTTGGGCATGAATTACAGGATATTCCTTATTACATGGAATATTGGCCACAGGGGGCGCCATTTCATTGCTATTCCCGGCAGTTGAAGTGATGGCAAATGTCATAAGATGATTCATAAAAGGAAGATCTCATCATGGAGGACTTGCAGTGCCAGTGGAGAGCTGCGGCTGCTGCACAGTTTTCTCCTGCAGAGCAGCGCTCCTGCAAGGAATCTGCAGCACAATCAAGTGCAAAGTGGATGAAGAGGATGGAAGAGACCTCATTACTGTTGACTAAACGGGGAGAGAAGAGTTGTCAGGGTCGATGTCTCTGGGGATGAATCGCTATGTATGGAGAGGTTAGAGAATATAAAGACTAAATATACATTCGGTCAGGAATAAGTCGATTTTGCTCAGTAATATAAAAAATTGAAACTATAGGACTCCAAAGTCTCCAAAACGAGCTATTTATGAAGAACCGCAATAGCATGCATATATAGTGCCCAAATAAAAAGTGCCACACAGTACACCCCTGAAGGTGCCATGCAAACAGTGACACCAGGATTGGTGGCAGGGAGACCCCAGGAAATAAGATCACACAGATAGGGACACTAAAAAATAACAGAAACATTTCCACTAAAAATAGTGAGATCAAAAATGGCTCCACCACATGACCCTGGAAAAGCTGCCCCATGGTGACCCTAAAAAAGGGCTACGTAGAAAATACTAAAAAAAAGATTCTTATAGATAATACCCCACAATAGGGCCATACGGAAAGTACCTTTGGATATATTGCCATGCAGAGTGCAACTCCAAAAGTGACCTAAGACAGTGCCCTCAGAAATAGTGCCACACAGCGCTCCACAAAAGCTGCCATAGCTATGGTGGCACCAGGCCGGTGACGGGTAGTCCCCAAGAAATAAGATCATATAGATTGGGACACTAAAAAATGTCACACAAACAGTGCTCCTAAAAATAGTGTCAGGGTGCTTTCACATTGCCTTTTGGCATCGGTTCAGTGGCCCCGTTGGAGCTTATGACCTAAACGGGATTCGCAAGTATGCGCCAACGGGGCCATAGACTATAATGGTGCTGACAGAGCGAACGTGCACTCTGATTTGCATCATTTTTGGGCGTATACACCTACTGGAGGAGGACACCCAGACACAGTCTACTACATTCGGATGTAAGCCCCGATGGCGCCACTGAACGGGTGCCAAAATGCAATGTGAAATGACCCTAAATAAAAATGGTGCACATAGTGTCCCCTCTTTCTTAAGCCTAAAAAAATACACCCGGTGAGCTGATATACTTTTTGCTTTTCATAAAACTCCCATCCCTGATTCTTGATGCCACCAAACTATCTTCTCAGGGCGTTCCTTGCCCAGAGGTTGGTAGCTTCTTCTCGGAGGACTGTCTGGGACATGATGGATGAGGCATGTTTTCTTACAATTGACAATGACTTTGCTCCTCTTTGCTCTACAGGGAACTTGAGCCTGGTCCTGGGGCGGATAAGATGTCTACCTGTGGGTGTCATTCTACAGTGTATAATGGGTGTCAGACAACAGAAAAGTCCTGAGAACGGCTGCCTTACACAAACAGCGACCCATGAAGGAATGTATCTGATTGTTCTACCAGGCGGAGCGTTAACTAAAGTCAGATCAAGTGTAGAAATGACCTTCAGCTGCGAACTGACAGCAGCTTACACAGGTGACCATGAAAAGGCCTCGCCCTTGGGATCCGTAGACTTTCTGCTCTACCATCCAACAGTGGGAGCCTTCCCAGCCTGCGCCTTCTCCTAACCCTCAGACATCTCCCGGCAGTTTGTGGACCACATCAAAAGAAACTGAATACTCTTCAGACTTATAATAAAACTGGAAGGTTACAAGGGCCAAGTGCCAAATTCTCCTGATTGACGGGGGCCAGGCTTTATGATTTTTTGTCTTTTTTTTAATTTTTTTACTCATTTTACTCACTTATACATATACGTTTTTACGCAATTTTTCTTTTTATCCCTCACCCAAAGGAGAAAGTAATACAATAAATGGTCATAGTGGTGTCATATGCACTGGTGTGATATTATTTAAAGGGTATGTATACTTTTGCAATCAATGTCTCTAAGATAAAAGAGATAACACATTTGCAAATAGCCTTAAAGGGGTGTGGCATTTGCAGAAAAGGGGCATTGGATAAGGGGAGAAATGGCATTACACGCCCATTGTTCACTACCGTTCTGTGTTTAATGATGCGTATCTTCACAAGTGAGCACTGCAGTCAATCACTGGCCTCAGTGGTGTTTGGTATAAAACCAGTCATTGGTTGTGTGTAACCGGCATGTTATCACTGATATACAGTAAGCACCGGTTGGCATGTGATTTAACTAGTACTGCATCTTTTATCTATTTTTTTTTAAGAATTCCCTTCCAATCCTTGTCCATTTTTTTTTTCTTCTAAAAATGGAAAATCCCTTTATTGAAAATGCCCAATCCTTTTAGATAGTTGATAAATGGCCATTGGTTGACAGCTATTCTTTATAACCCCCTATATACACAGGACCGAACATGTATGTGTTCTCTATAAGAAGAATGAAAAAAAGAGGATTGGGCATGTTAAAATCCAATATGTCCAACCTTTTTTTTTACCCTCAATAGGTGAGAGCAGGAGGAGTCCCATATACTTTAGAAATGAGTGAGTTCGGCTGACGTTCATAGATTATAATACAATTGGTATTGAAAAACAGATGCAGATTATCAAAAAGGGGGTGTGGCTTAAAGTGGAAGAAGGTGGGGCCTAAAATATGCTGAATTGTACCAGATTTTGGCACAAGAAAATGGTTTAACTATGATATTGATGACATACCCTTAAAGTGGCAAATTTTTCTTCGATTGGTGGATAGACCACTGAAGAAGCCTCAGGCTGTCTGATTATATTGCCTGCTGTCGGGAATGCCCTAACCACTACCTGTGAGCTATTATTATAAAAGCTACAGTACTAATAAAAAGAAGTTTTGTACAAAAAAAAAAAAGAAAAAGTCATCAGACTCAAAATAAAAAAGGCATAAAAAAATGTCAAAAAGCAAAAAAAAAACATAAAAATAAAAATAAAGATGGGCCTGTTCTTCAAAGGGTTAATTTGTGTCCACGCAGAAGAACAGCGAAGCAACAATAACTTCCAAAATGATTATTTACTGAGCTATATTCGGCTGTTTCCAGCGATTACGGCCTCGTTACGAAACGAAGAGGCTTTTCGGAATCCAAGTCAAACACGGGAGGAAATAAAATCCACAAGTGCTGCCGACTTTCCTGCAACTTGGGGTGAAATGCTTTAAACAGATGCATCTCAGATCAGTGCAAGGAAGTCATAAAGGAGGAGGGACGAGAACGGCGTGGGAGACAGAAGCCGCTCTGTATCCTATATTCCTTTGTGAGGAGCCGTTACCCTGATACATTACGAGGTCACTGTCACTCATCCCAAATCATCGCACCTCCTAATATTTATTCCTCCCATCTCCCTAAACGTCAGATGGGAATGAGACACCCCTTAAATTAATTTAAAGGATGTCTCTAGTTTTGCGCTACTTTACCATGTCTCCTCTAATGGCCATATATTAATAACTGTAATTCTCAAAAATATCCCTCTACGCTGTTTCTCTCTTGTCTAGTGGCATAAAAGAGAGAAGGGATTTCAGTTTAGGACAGGCAAGCCATTGGCACAATGACAAGAGACATACCTGGACAGAAGAAAGGAAAAAAAAGCTCTGGCGAAATGCTGCTGACGAAAGAAAGTATCAGTACCAATAATAATGGCAGAATGCTGCTTTGAAAGAAAGTTACAGCACTTATAGTGCTGGCAGAATGCTGCTAGGAAAGAAAGATCCAACACCTATTGTGATGGCAGAATGTAAATGAAAATTATCTGTTTACTCAGTATGAGTAGACAACAAGAATTGGGACAGTCTCTGAATTTAAGAGTAGTGTTATGTAGTCATGGGGAGTGAAGGCAACAAAACCATGTTTTTCTACAGATTTTTGCAAGTAAGTACAGGTCTTATGTAATACTAAAGCCATATCTACCACCTGACCTGCCTGAAATAGCAGTACTAATCAAAAGAAGAGGCCTAAAAGGATGCAAAATGTTTCCTACCCAAGCCACACCGCCATAGGGAATCGTAACTTTGGCATCAAACCACCACTTTGCAGGCCAAAGTAATGTAATGTAATGGAAGGTACATGTGTGGCATCTACCTCTGCTTCAATACTTACACAGTATTTTAGTAGTATAAGTTAATAATGGTTGATCGATGAGGGTCCACCCTCCATGACCCTCCACAGATTATTGGTGGTCAAACCTTTGCCAATCAACACAATAAAGAAGCTGCCATGTTCCTGCGAGGACCTCACCAATTCATGGTCTACACAGGCACTGCGGCGTGACTTTACTTGACCTGGACGTGCTGCAGTACCCAAAACAGTCTGGGTCTCTTCATTGAGCTATGTGTCCCCAAGGTTGGTCCTTCACGGATGAAA
Organism: Phyllobates terribilis; assembly: GCF_046119375.1. Classification (NCBI taxonomy): domain Eukaryota; kingdom Metazoa; phylum Chordata; class Amphibia; order Anura; family Dendrobatidae; genus Phyllobates; species Phyllobates terribilis. The sequence continues at coordinate 755,004,526 of NW_027362764.1, forward strand.
AATTGAAAACTTATTCTAACATTGGACCATCAATATTAAAACCCTGGAGAACCCTGTACAGATAACATTGCCAATGCTAGTAAAGAGGCTGTGTCAAATTCTCATTCACACTTTTGGATGTTTTTCCTGGCAAAACCAAGACTTAGCTTAAAAAAAAAACACAGCCCTGGACTATTTTTCTGTTGACTCCATTTTTTAATCTACCATCTGTTCCTTCAGAATCATCGTAGATGGTTGTTAAGTAATTACGAGGCTGACCGCTTCTAAATACAGAAAATATGACAATGAAATGCATCTGACCGGTTCTTCCAGGTTGTATCTGTCTTTTTTGTCATCTGCAAGCACACAAATTACTGATCATAATCAAAGAATGCTGGAAGTTTGCCATCTTCACATCCTCGAGGAAACACTCTTCCCCTTGGCTATTGCTTATTTTGCAATATTGCATCAGGTTTTGCCAGTTGGGTTGTGTTTTCTTACATGTCCCGAGGGTAGTGAATGAAATGTTCATCTAGGAGTGTATAAACAAAATGAGGGCCCTTATTGGGTCTGAATTTTCCCTCCATGTCTCCAATCTTCTTTGCCTTCTTCCTCATCCCTCTAGTAGAGTAGTGGGTGTATGCCAACATTAAGGCGTCAAAGGAGAGAGAAGCCATATGCACGCTCACAGATGGTCCACCAGATGGTGAAAGGGGACTGAGCCAACTTAAAGGGGCTTTATAGATGAAGACATCAACGCCATCATTGTCCGATTGGTGGGTATTTTTGGTCAAGACTCCCAAGAATCCTGAGAAGTTAAGTGAATGGGATTGTGATTCACTTCCTAGCCTAATCAGGAGTGGCGCTGTGACACCTCAATTCTCGAAAGAGCCCTTTTAGTCTTGAGTTTACCCTGGGTGTTGGGGGACTCGGTGTCGGGCCCTGTGACGAAGAGATGGGTTGTAGCCGTGGCCCGGACCCGACCCGTGCTCAGGGCCGTCATATGAAAAGGAAGATGTTGTGGGCTCGTCCGGGTTGAGTGGCTTATTTTAACGACTACGCCACCTGTGGTGCCTGGTGAAGGGTCACCAGCGCCGCTACAGTCCGCCGAGGCCTGGTGTCATGGCGGCCAAAGTTTTCGCTGCTCCCCACAGGCAGAGCAAGGACTCAGGGCAGGCAAACAGGATGGAGGGGGGGAGTAGTAGTGCGGGGAGTACGGGCACCGCGTCGCATGGTATGGCGCATAATGAACAGTCCGGAGGCCATAGGGGTGAACTTCCAAGGCTTTACTCACTCAGATGGCAAAGGAAGGCGACTCCCTGCTCCCCGCGGAGTCCTGCGGCCACCAGGGACGGGGGTCCGACTACCTCCGAGAAAGTCCTGTGTTCGGTAGCGACCCTACACCAGAGTGTTCCTGCACTACAGACTTCACCCTTTCCCGTCTGTGTGTGTGTAGATAGGCCAGGTCTCCCTCTGAGCTCCTCTCAGGACTAGGGCACGGGTGGCAATTCCTCTCCATCCGATGCCTGGTGGGATCCTCAGGGCCTAACCGGGCTTTCCCGTCCAGGACATGGAGTGCAAGGTCGGGTGTCGGGGGCCGGTACCCCTCTTGCAGCCGGAATCCCTCTGAATAGATCAGGTAGGCGAGGACAGGTGGTGTACTCCGCTCGGTCTGCATCCACCCCGGGACCCATTTGCTGGGGAGCTAAACTCTAAAGCTCCCGGGCCTTCTTGATCCTGGTCCTCGGCCGGGTTGAGACATTCCTTGTCTGCAACCTACCTCTCGTCCCAAGGCCAGGGTATGAGGGCTGTGTCCCTTACCGGCGCAGGCCCACACAGGATCTGCGCTCCCGGAGGGAGGTCACATTACACACAGTATTTTGACCGCACAGTAAGACCAACTAGTTAACTAATTAGCAGAAGGACCACTTGACAGACAGACTGCCAATAGACTAGCAAGGGCTAGACAAAGGACCAAGATCAAAGATGGCTTTTTATTAAATATGAATTCTAAAGTGCAACTAACTTGTAAGTTCTCCACCCTCACCCACTAACTGGTTCCTACCACTTTGTGTTCCCCAGTCTCCCTGTAACCAGGGGAGCAGCACCTAGTGCATACTAGCTCCCTCTGGTGGAGAAGTGTGGTGTTGGATGCAAAGCTGGGTCACGACTATCGCACTGGGCTTACCTCAGAGGAGGAACCCTACACTCCGTTAAAGAAGTGCAGCATCCCTGTGGCGGTCGAACCCTCAGGGGCGCCACAGCGCTATACCAAGGTTAAATGCTCTGTTGTCCCTTTGCTTTGGACTCATTGAGGGCCTGACTAGAGATGTGCGGATCGATTTGTGGAACTCCTGTCCAGCATCCAGGTCAGTGGTACCTGGCAGCACATTGACAGATGACATCGCACCAGCCCTGACAAATCAAATGTTGTCCCGGGGACACCGGAAGGTAAGAGATTCACGGGCCTCCCATCTAGCTGCCATGTACCACTGACCTGGATGCTGCATCGGAGACCCGTGAATAAATCCGCTCATCTATAGGTCTGACCATCGGTGAAAATAAAGCCCAACTCGTCCGACAGTAAACTTTGGACCGAGCCCCCGGCCGTGTAAGAAAGTCTTGAGGCAGTGATGCTACTTTTCAGTGGGAGGCTTTGCACTACGGTGGGCCTCCTCGAAGACTTTTTATGGTAACACCCACCTAACTGCAGCTTTTACACTCCTAGGTCTAACCACTAATTTGTCATAAATGAACTTAATGGATAAATCCCCAGATAACCTCAATCCTTCAAATTGCAATCGGCATATGGCTCTACTTATTTCCGTCTTGTGAGCGCTGATGAGGACCAAAAGGTCGAAACAGGCCTGTCTATAGACCTAAAATGGCTAGTTGAACAAAACAATTTGCAGACCCCGATCCATTAGCCACGTTAGTAGCAATGTGAATTTCCTACTACCTGCAACATCACTTTTGCCTCTTCTGATTAGTAGACCCAGCAATATAATTACACATACCTGATGGCTTACTAATCAGAAGAGGCACTAAGGATGGCACAGGTAGTAGGACGTTTACAGAAGCCATAGATTACCGCTGTAAACGGGCATGATTCTAGGGTAGCATGCGAATTAGGAAGCAGCTACCGTATAATTCAAGGCCCAACCGTTTCACAAGCCCTGCAACAAGCTGTTTTAAGATTCTTGGCCCTCATAATTGCAGAGGAGGGTACTTACAGATTGGCTGGATGAGAAGTTTTGCAAGTGGGTGCAGGAGGTAATGCTTCTGTCGGCTGGCATAGGGAGTAAATGGGTGTCTCTTCCTTTGTTTCCTTAGTCTTGTTGCAAGGTTTGTTAAAGGGTTAGGCATTGATTTACTGAGTAGCTGCTAATCAAGAGCCAGTTGTCTAACAAGATTCTTATTTGGCAGATTCGCTCTCATTTGGCCAGAAAATTTTAGTCGATGCAAAACGAATGGACATTATTATTACCCCGGAGCACAATGAACATATGTAATAAAAAATGATCCCGACAGGCCCTCATCTGTCCCGCAGCGCAGCCTTACTCATATTCGGACGTTTTCTTCAGTGTGGTCACCACACAATCTGCATTGGGGCATTTTAAGCATCTTTTGGCTCCTGGCATCTTCGGTGTCCTTTGTGATATCATGTCTTTGCATTGGGTGCGTTGAGCAATGAATGTCATTGTGGCACTCTGCTATTACAGGTACCACAGGACCCAAAAGGGTGCACGGATGGACTTCTCCACAAGAGGCCCTCACTACATGCAGACACCTCCTCCCTTCCACCTCAGACCACCAGAGGGAGCCCTGTTAGGGATATATATACTGGAGGGTGGAGTCAGCCAGTTAGTTGAGTAGTTAGTCAGTCAGAGAGCATGCTGATGCTGAGAGCAGTGAAGACGCAGTACGTCTGCTGCTGTTCTGAGGGCCCCGAGTGTGGCCGAGGCAAGGAGAGAGAAGAGAAGAGTTAAGGGGGCAGAGGAGCATCTGAAGCTCGCCCCAGGACACAAGCCGGACACCGGGTCCGCACCTACAGGGTCCTTTACACCCAGTAGGGACAGCCGGCATACCAGGAGGCTTCCAGACCCCTGGTCATCCTGAAGCTACCATCAATTACAGGACTAGGAACCACGAAGGCCCCAGCATCCAGGGATAGTGGTTGCCAGAGAAAAGTCCTACTACCAAGCAGTCAGGTGAGAGAGCAAAACAACATAGAAGCTAGGCCAAGTTCCAGGCTGGCCAGAAGCTTAGAGAGAGGAAGACACGGATCAGGAGGCCTACAACCCGCTCACTGGGGAGAGTCCTGAAGTGCACCCTTCCTATTAAGTGCCCTGGACCCTACCTGCCGTTACACCAGTAAAGGTACTGAAGCGAATCCCCTGTGTGCGTGTCCGTTATTCCCCCTGACCCGACCGGGCCACCTCTCACCTGCATCCCTTCCATCAACCCTGCCCCGGGGGCGCGCTCCACCTGTGGGGAGCAGAAACATCCCAGCTGCCATCCCATCACCCCCGGAGGTCTGCAGCAGCGCCGGTACTCATTACCGGGAACCACAGGTGGCGTCACGAGACAAACTGTTAACAACCAAAACCCCTTTTTAAAGAGTGACCCCAGAGGACAGGCCAGGGAGCCGACTGCCGTGACATCCTACAAAGAAGGTAAAGGCCCGGGTACCGAGTCTCCCCCATATCCCCCCTGGGCGAGTCATCATGACATCACGACCTATTTAGTGCAGAAGACGCCAAAGATTCTGGGAAATGGAAGATGGAAAAGATGGCCTAGTGAAGACCCTATCACCAAAGAAGACAACTGGAACTTGGTGGGAGATGTGAGGGCCCTTCACATCCCTCTTGAGTTTTAAGAACAAAATGACAAAAATTTGGGATCCTGGTGCTTCGAAGTGATTCACTCATTTCTAATAGCTACCTGTAGGTGGCACTAGAGAGAAATTTTCTTTCTTCTTTAGGAAAGCTGATTTGCATGCCTTTTTTTCCCAGGGAGCATTGCCTGTCTTGTATATCTCCCTAAGCCTGGTGGTGGTCTGCAAAGGCAAAGCAGTACCCCTTTAGGAGACATATGCGGTGCCATGTCTGGTTTAGAGCCTGAGACATAAAGAATAAGGAATCAATAAAGAGCTAGTGCTCCGACAGGGAAAAGTATAGTGCCTATTGCGGTCCCATAGAGGCCCAAAAAAAAAATGATACCTGTATCCCGGAGCCTCCATGTCTGTATACCCTCCGCTTCATGGACATGAATTTTCTTGTTGTGACCCAACTCAGTGTTTGACAGGCCCATATTTCAGATAAAGAGGAAAACAGCTGTTTGTAATGGCCGGGTGCTTAAATCTCCGGCTCCTGGACCTGCTGTTAGTGAAACCTCTGCATGTTTCATGTTTACTCAGAGGTCATTTCTCCTGGTCAGACAGGTTATCAGAAGAATCCCCGGCCTTGCCCTCTCGACCTCTCCATGGCTCAGGTAGCTGCAGTAAATTCTTGCTGGGGATGATACTTGCAGCAGTTGCTCAGGGAGGACATTGTGGCTTCTGGGACACATTTACCTTTAACTGTTTTGAGAGATTATGTCTCTAATGGAAGTTACTAACTAACGAAGTGCAAATAAGTGATAACCCATAGCAAACAATTAGCTATAAGCCTTCACCTGTCAGTGGGGTGGGCCGGAGTATAGGGGCCGATAGTAATGGCCTGGCGCTTGGCACAGTAGCTGGGGATTGGGGGGATTAACATGATCAAAATTCATTATAACATGCTGCAAATATTATTAAAAAATGGCGCACACAGTTCATGAATGTTGGGTAAAATCAAAAAATGCTCTTTATTTTTATCTTGAACCATTTTTTTTTTCATCTTTACTGAAAAAAAGTAGAATGTTCCCACTAAAGTGTAGCAAAAATTTGTGCAAAAAGTTCATAAAATCACTCCAGGAGGACTGGAAAAGCATTTGCACAAAAATGTTGTGACTTTATACAAAAAGTTGATGAGCGAATTCATGAATCTGCCACAAACATCTGGAAACTCCCAAACTCTGCACACAATGATGAACATAATAAAAAAGGGCGAGCACATATAAAACAGACACATAGGGGAGAGATTGTAATCCAGGACCATGGGAAAATGAAAAATCCAATTTTATTAAAAAAATTCTATCAAAAAGGATAAGATTAAAAAGGGAATGAAAGACATCATATTTAAACCTCACGCGTTTCGGACTTAAGTCCTCCTTACCTTAAAATAGACTGTGAAAAAAGGCACAAATTAAAAGAAGAAAAAAGGAGCAAGTGAAAAACAGGCAGAAACCACAAAAAAAAATAGAGGAAAAAAAAAAGGCACAAATGCAATAATAACCCATGGACCTGAGAAAGAATGAGTCCATTCATTGATAGATAACGAAAAAAAAAATAAAACATAAAGGACCCGATTCGTTATTATTGCATTTTGAGCCTATTTTCAGTTTAGTTTTTAATGTTTAAAACTTTTTTTTTTTTGAACCATATTGTTCTAAGTTTTGCCTGTTATTTTTTTCGACGTGTTTTTCAAGGGTAAAAAGCGCTGCATTTTTACAGTACCAGCAAAGTGAATGAGATTTCTGAAAGTTGTTTTTTTTTTTTCCATGCGGATTTGAAGCATCTGCAAATTTGCCGTGTGTCAGATTGATCAGTGTTTTTGCAGCGTTTTCCACCCATTGAAATAAAAAATTGTGAGTAAAAATGCATTAAAACTGTGTGTATTTTACGCAGCATTTTTTCTGCCAACAACCTGACTTTTGATGCAGAAAAATCTCCTGCATATACTCAACGTGTGAACATACCCTTGCTCTTGTATTTTATCCTTGAGGGATGAGGTTTTTGGAGTCCAGAAGTTTGCGGATGATTCATTATCTGAAACCTTTTAAAAAGTTGTAGAATTTTTGGTAGAGTCGAGTGTGATATTTTAATGGATCGTGCAACTGTTTACTCTTAAAAAAGGTGCAAAAAACGTAAAAAAAAAAAACAAAACAAAAATAAAGAGCATTTTTGACTTTGTGCAAAATTTTTGAAGAAAAATCAGCAATGAATTCCACGAGGAAAAAAAAGCAAAGTGACTTTAAAAAAAACAGAAAGAAAACACAAGCACAAATGATGAATAGGGCCAATTGTATTTTATATTATAAGGCTGCCAGACTTTCCAAGTGCTGAAAAATAAGATCAGATCACATTTTTGCAACACATCAAATAAAAAAATAATGCCTCATTCTGTCCTTTGTTTTAAAGTTATTTTTGCACTTCGCACTTGATTGGATTTTTAGCCATTTTTAGTTCGTGTGGGTCTCATCCATAAAAAAAAAATCGGCATCGCGGTCTTATCAGGTTTTTTTTTCCCACAAACTTTTTTGATTTTAATGTGCATGATCCGGATCAAAATTGGACATGTCTCCATTTTTTTCTTTTGTGAACAGTGTCACAGACTATAAAGGATACTCGTTCTATCAAGAAAAAAAGCGGAGAAAAATTGCTCGTGAAAAATGGACGTCTGATTGAAACCTATAAGGAATTGCCACAGATCTTCTCCCTAGATCGGTGCCTTTAAAGGAAAACCTGATGGAGTTCAGAAACAAAGTTCTAGACTGGATACAATTGTAGCAAACCCTCAGCTGTGAGAAGTATTAGGTCTGAACTGGTTTATAGTTTTTGCGTGTTAAAAAGGAAATGCAGAGATGTTGAAAACAGTAAAAAAAATATTAGCAAATATTATACACTTTTTCCTTTTTGCAGTTTTTTAGTCTGCAGTTTCTTGCGCAACCAGGTCACGGTTATTCCTGAGTGGACGCTTTTCCCTTTGTCCATGGAACCTTGCGTAACAGTTGTACAAATAATCGCACTTGAGGCCCACGGTCCTAATCTACACCCTGCACAAAGGACCATTACCAGGAGATCATAAAACACTGGCAGGAGGAACACTGTTATTGAGCAATAGGGCCAGGGGCCCGGCCAGGGCCGAGGACAGATAACATGTTCTTCAAAGGCGGCAGGTGTGTATCAGCGAGTCCCAGCTTTCCTTTATCTATGAGATGGAAACAGTCAGCAGATCAAGATGTTATGTAATGCCCACTGAGCTGCCGACTGGCCCCAACTCCCGCGGACCACAGAGGGCGCAACAAAATCACAGATTATACATATACACTGCACAAAAAAATAAAGGGAACGCTCAAATACCACATCCTACATCTGAATGAATGAAATATTCTCATTGAATACTTTTGTTCTGTACAAAGCTGAATGTGCTGACAACAAAATCACACAAAAATCATCAATGGAAATCACATTTATTAACCAATGGAGGCCTGGATTTGGAGTCACCCCCAAAATTAAAGTGGAAAAACACACTACAGGCTGATCCAACTTTGATGTAATGTCCTTAAAACAAGTCAAAGTGAGGCTGAGTATTGTGTGTGGCCTCCACGTGCCTGTATGACCTCCCTACAACGCCTGGGCATGCTCCTGATGAGGCTCAGTATTGTGTGTGGCCTCCACGTGCCTGTATGACCTCCCTACAACGCCTGGGCATGCTCCTGATGAGGCTGAGTATTGTGTGTGGCCTCCACGTGCCTGTATGACCTCCCTACAATGCCTGGGCATGCTCCTGATGAGGCTCAGTATTGTGTGTGGCCTCCACGTGCCTGTATGACCTCCCTACAACGCCTGGGCATGCTCCTGATGAGGCTGAGTATTGTGTGTGGCCTCCACGTGCCTGTATGACCTCCCTACAATGCCTGGGCATGCTCCTGATGAGGCTCAGTATTGTGTGTGGCCTCCACGTGCCTGTATGACCTCCCTACAACGCCTGGGCATGCTCCTGATGAGGCTGAGTATTGTGTGTGGCCTCCACGTGCCTGTATGACCTCCCTACAACGCCTGGGCATGCTCCTGATGAGGCTCAGTATTGTGTGTGGCCTCCACGTGCCTGTATGACCTCCCTACAACGCCTGGGCATGCTCCTGATGAGGCTGAGTATTGTGTGTGGCCTCCACGTGCCTGTATGACCTCCCTACAATGCCTGGGCATGCTCCTGATGAGGCTGAGTATTGTGTGTGGCCTCCACGTGCCTGTATGACCTCCCTACAACGCCTGGGCATGCTCCTGATGAGTCTCAGTATTGTGTGTGGCCTCCACGTGCCTGTATGACCCCCCTACAACGCCTGGGCATGCTCCTGATGAGGCTGAGTATTGTGTGTGGCCTCCACGTGCCTGTATGACCTCCCTACAACGCCTGGGCATGCTCCTGATGAGGCTCAGTATTGTGTGTGGCCTCCACGTGCCTGTATGACCTCCCTACAACGCCTGGGCATGCTCCTGATGAGGCTCAGTATTGTGTGTGGCCTCCACGTGCCTGTATGACCTCCCTACAACGCCTGGGCATGCTCCTGATGAGGCTCAGTATTGTGTGTGGCCTCCACGTGCCTGTATGACCTCCCTACATCGCCTGGGCATGCTCCTGATGAGGCTCAGTATTGTGTGTGGCCTCCACGTGCCTGTATGATCTCCCTACAACGCCTGGGCATGCTCCTGATGAGGCTGAGTATTGTGTGTGGCCTCCACGTGCCTGTATGACCTCCCTACAACGCCTGGGCATGCTCCTGATGAGGCTCAGTATTGTGTGTGGCCTCCATGTGCCTGTATGACCTCCCTACAACGCCTGGGCATGCTCCTGATGAGGCTGAGTATTGTGTGTGGCCTCCACGTGCCTGTATGACCTCCCTACAACGCCTGGGCATGCTTCTGATGAGGCTCAGTATTGTGTGTGGCCTCCACGTGCCTGTATGACCTCCCTACAACGCCTGGGCATGCTCCTGATGAGGCTGAGTATTGTGTGTGACCTCCACGTGCCTGTATGACCTCCCTACAACACCTGGGCATGCTCCTGATGAGGCTGAGTATTGTGTGTGGCCTCCACATGCCTGTATGACCTCCCTATAACACCTGGGCATGCTCCTGATGAGTCTCAGTATTGTGTGTGGCCTCCACGTGCCTGTATGACCTCTCTACAACACCTGGGCATGCTCCTGATGAGGCTGAGTATTGTGTGTGACCTCCACGTGCCTGTATGACCTCCCTACAACACCTGGGCATGCTCCTGATGAGGCTGAGTATTGTGTGTGGCCTCCACATGCCTGTATGACCTCCCTACAACGCCTGGGCATGCTCCTGATGAGGTTGCGGATGGTCTCCTGTGGGATCTCCTCCCAGACCTGGACTAAAGCATCCGCCAACTCCTGGACAGTCTGTGATGCAACGTGACGTTGGTGGATGGAGCTAGACATGATGTCCCAGATGTGCTCAATCGGATTCAGGTCTGGGGAACAGGCGGGCCAGTCCATAGCTTCAATGCCTCCATCTTGCAGGAACTGCTGACACACTCCAGCCACATGAGGTCTGGCTTTGTCCTGCATTAGGAGGAACCCAGGACCAAGCGCACCAGCATATGGTCTCACAAGGGGTCTGAGGATCTCATCTCGGTACCTAATGGCAGTCAGGCTATGTCTGGCGAGCACATGGAGGGCTGTGCGGCCCTCCAAAGAAATGCCACCCCACACCATTACTGACCCACTGCCAAACCGGTCATGCTGAAGGATGTTGCAGGCAGCAGATCGCTCTCCACAGCGTCTCCAGACTCTGTAACGTCTGTCACATGTGCTCAGTGTGAACCTGCAATCATCTGTGAAGAGCACAGGGCGCCAGTGGCGACTTTGCCAATCCTGGTGATCTGTGGCATTTCTTTGGAGGGCCGCATAGCCCTCCATGTGCTCGCCAGAGGTAGCCTGACTGCCATTAGGTACCGAGATGAGATCCTCAGACCCCTTGTGAGACCATATGCTCGTGCGGTTGGCCCTGGGTTCCTCCTAATGCAGGACAATGCCAGACCTCATGTGGCTGGAGTGTGTCAGCAGTTCCTGCAAGATGAAGGCATTGAAGCTATGGACTGGCCGCCCGTTCCCCAGACCTGAATCCGATTGAGCACATCTGGGACATCATGTCTCGCTCCATCCACCAACGTCACGTTGCACCACAGACTGTCCAGGAGTTGGCGGATGCTTTAGTCCAGGTCTGGGAGGAGATCCCACAGGAGACCATCCGCTACCTCATCAGGAGCATGCCCAGGCGTTGTAGGGAGGTCATACAGGCACGTGGAGGCCACACACAATACTGAGCCTCATTTTGACTTGTTTTAAGGACATTACATCAAAGTTGGATCAGCCTGTAGTGTGTTTTTCCACTTTAATTTTGGGGGTGACTCCAAATCCAGGCCTCCATTGGTTAATAAATTTGATTTCCATTGATGATTTTTGTGTGATTTTGTTGTCAGCACATTCAACTTTGTACAGAACAAAGTATTCAATGAGAATATTTCATTCATTCAGATGTAGGATGTGTTATTTGAGTGTTCCCTTTATTTTTTTGAGCAGTGTATATCACGTGACTGATACATAGCGACAAGGATGACGGACCTGGCTACAGGAGATCCTCAGTTCATTGTGCCATGAAAAGTTCTGCAACTTTCCAATAGACTTTGGGCCCAATTTCTCGTTTGTGTTTTTTTTTTTTTAAGTCACTTTTCTTTTTTGTCTTGTGTTATTCGTCGTGTTATGATTCACACAGGTTCATGAATTTTGCTGAAAATCAAAAATGCTTTTACACTTTTGTACCTTTTTAGAATAAAAATGTTCCTCTTAAAAATGTTCCAAAAGGAAGATAATGTGGGACATCAAATTGTGTGGGGAGCAGTGGGGGTCCATCAAACTGCGTGAGGGAGTTGTGGGGTCCATCATACCGTGTGATGGAGCAGTGGGGGCCATCATACTGTGTGAGGAAGCTGTGGGGGCTATGATACTGTGTGAGGGAGCAGTGGGGGTCAATCATATTGTGTGAGGGAGCTATGGGGATCCATAATACTGTGTAAAAAACTGTGGAGTCCATCATACTGTGTGAGAGAGCTGTGAGGGCCATCATACTGTGTGAGGGAACTGTGGGATCCATTATACTGTGTGAGGAACCTGTGGGGGCCATCATACTGTGTGAGGAAGCTGTGGGGGCTATCATACTGTGTGAGGGAGCAGTGGGGGTCAATCATATTGTGTGAGGGAGCTGTGAGGGCCATCATACTGTGTGAGGGAGCAGTGGGGGTCAATCATATTGTATTAGGGAGCTGTGGGGATCCATAATACTGTGTAAGGAACTGTGGGGTCCATCATACTGTGTAAGAGAGCTGTGAGGACCATCATACTGTGTGAGGGAGCTGTGGGGGTCAAATATACTGTGTGAGGGAGCTGTGGGGCCCATCATACTGTGTGAGGGAGCTGTGGGGGCTATAATACTGTGTGAGGGAACTGTGGGATCCATTATACTGTGTGAGGGAGCTGTGAGGACCATCATACTGTGTGAGGGAGCTGTGGGGGTCCAATATACTGTGTGAGGGAGCTGTGGGGCCCATCATACTGTGTGAGGGAGTTGTGGGGGCTATAATACTGTGTGAGGGAACTGTGGGATCCATTATACTGTGTGAGGGAGCTGTGGGGGCCATCATACTGTGTGAGGATGCTGTGGGGGCTATCATACTGTGTGAGGGAGCAGTGGGGGTCAATCATATTGTGTGAGGGAGCAGTGGGGGTCAATCATATTGTATTAGGGAGCTGTGGGGGTCCAATATACTGTGTGAGGGAGCTGTGGGGCCCATCATACTGTGTGAGGGAGCTGTGGGGGCCATCATACTGTGTGAGGGAACTTTGGACTCCATTATACTGTGTGAGGGAGCTGTGGGGATCCATTATACTGTGTGAGGGAGCTGTGGGGCCCATCATACTGTGTGAGGGAGCTGTAGTGAGCATCATACTGTGTGAGGGAGCTGTGTGGGTCCAATATACTGTGTGAGGGAGCTGTGGGGCCCATCATACTGTGTGAGGGAGCTGTGGGGGCCATCATACTGTGTGAGGGAACTGTAGGATCCATTATACTTTGTGAGGGAGCTGTGGGGGCCATCATACTGTGTGATGAAGCTGTGGGGGCTATAATACTGTGTGAGGGAGCAGTGGGAGTCAATCATATTGTGTGAGGGAGCTGTGAGGGCCATCATATTGTGTGAGGGAGCAGTGGGGTCAATCATATTGTATTAGGGAGCTGTGGGGATCCATAATACTGTGTAAAGAACTGTGGGGTCCATCATACTGTGTGAGGGAGCTGTGGGGGTCCAATATACTGTGTGAGGGAGCTGTGGGACCCATCATACTGTGTGAGGGAGCTGTGGGGGCTATAATACTGTGTGAGGGAACTGTGGGATCCATTATACTGTGTGAGGAAGCAGTGGGGGCCATCATACTGTGTGAGGAAGCTGTGGGGGCTATCATACTGTGTGAGGGAGCAGTGGGGGTCAATCATATTGTGTGAGGGAGCTGTGAGGGCCATCATACTGTGTGAGGGAGCAGTTGGGGTCCAATATACTGTGTGAGGGAGCTGTGGGGCCCATCATACTATGTGAGGGAGCTGTGGGGGCCATTATACTGTGTGAGGGAACTGTGGGCTCCATTATACTGTGTGAGGGAGCTGTGGGGGTGCAATATACTGTGTGAGTGAGCTGTGGGGCCCATCATACTGTGTGAGGGAGCTGTGGGGGCCATCATACTGTGTGAGGGAACTGTGGGCTCCATTTTACAGTGTGAGGGAGCTGTGGGGGTCCATTATACTGTGTGAGGGAGCTGTATGGGGTATCATACTGTGTGAGGGAGCTGTGGGGGCCATCATACTGTGTGAGGGAGCTGTGTGGGCCATCATACTGTGTGAGGGAGCAGGGGGTCAATCATATTGTGTTAGGGAGATGTGGGGGCCCATAATACTGTGTAAGGAACCATTGGGTTAATCATACAGTGTGAGAGAGCTGTGAGGGCCATCATACTGTGTGAGGGAGCTATGAGGGTCCATAATACTGTGTGAGGGATTTGTAGGGGTCCATAATATTGTATAGGAAGCTGTGGGGGTCCATCATACTGTGTGAGGGAGCTGTTGAGGTCTATAATGCTGCATAGGATGCTGTGGGGGCCATGACACTGTGTGAGCGTGCTGTGGGGCAAGCATACTCTGTGGGTTGTTATGGGGCAATCATAAATGGTGTTGGGGCTGTGGGGGCCATCATATTGTATGTGGACCTGTGGGGCCATCGTACTGTGTGAGGCTTTTTGTGGGGTCATCATATTGTGCATGGAAGGTACTGTGGGAGCCAATTATGGGGGTGGGATTCACTGTGAGGTATCATACTTTATTTGGGGGCATTTTTGCAGAGCATGATACTCTATGGGAGCTATGGAAATAGCATCGTAGTAGACACTTCAGCAGGGACACTATTTCTGTGTAAAATCTGCAAAACATGTCCCTCTCCCGGTGTTTAAAAGTCAGCAGGTATTCCCTTCTGTGGCTGCGCCTATGTGACATGACCCCGCCAAACATTTTTTTTTGTATTGCCTATTTGCTGCTTTGGAGGTGGCAGTGGCCCTCTTACCTCCTGGGCCCCTGGGCCGCTCCAGAAACATGGGTATCATCCCTCAGGAATCTTAATTTCACCCCATGACTTTCCACCCAACTGTCCTAGAACCATATAGCGCCCCTTACAGGGGAAATATATATTACACCTCATTCATTTAAGTCAAATAGGTTCTCCAGGCTGCAGTTTTTTTTTTTTTTTAAATACACTTTACTCACCCTCCCCTGGTCCAGTGCTGATACTTCTCACTGCTTCCTGTGCCAGTCAGTAATCTCATTGGCCGCAGCGCTGTTGATGTGAGGTCAGGGTTGCAGACAATAACATATACCATGACAGAAACAGAGACTTTGTGCTGGACCAGGGGAGGGTGAGTAAGGCTCAATTAAAAGAAAACTTCAGCTGGGGGTGCAGTTTGTTCCTAAGGTCATATAAGAAGGCAGTGAGCCACCATCTATGACATCTCCCAATAGAGACAAGGATGAGACAAGTTCTTTAAATAAGGGACCATCTGACTGAGGGACACATGACGGTCGCCATTGATAACTCTCTGCGCACCGCTCTTTTTTTTCTTTTACACTTTTTTTAACAATTTCATAAACTTCTGCAAAGAAAGAAAACAGGTTGAACAAGTCGATAGGAGATAGAGGGAAGGACGGAACCGGAGGGTAGCACCGTGTATGTTTGCACTTACAGGTTTGTTCCAGTAGCTGCGCACACATCCTGCTGCACAGTGTGAGAAGCAATGGGTGGAGGGGGCAGCTGCAGGTTACTATTAAAAATCAAGGGATCTGTGCAATCCCGATCAACATGACTATGTCTGGAGAAGTCCTCGACAAACTCTGGCTCCTCAGATGCTGCAAAACTACAACTTACATACTATTAAGACATTCTGGGAGTTGTAGTTCTCCAACAGCCGTAGAGTTATAAGTTGGAAACTCTTTCAAACTACTAAAATTATGAACTTCGGGAATTTTTCGGACAATTGGTAACGACACGTTTAGTTTATATTCTCTGTACCGTGTGTATGATACATGAAGTTCTCGGGACACAACACAAAACCTCAACCTAGTCCCCCATAACTATGCCAGGACATATGGCACTGCTCCCATTTATGGGTTGTCTCAGGCTTCTGAGGTTTGAGGAAACTGAAAAAATTGCACTCCCTATAATATAATTACAAACCCCTTTTTACCATTGTATTATACCGCCATATGGTGGCACAGTCTAATTCCTGAAACACTGTCCATAGGAGAAAAGGGACGTACGGAGAATCCCTAGTCACACTTGCCACCAGTCCTCGTTTTTCTATTACGACTGCCCAATGAACCAGATACCAAGGGGTGATGGGTTAATTAATTTGTTTTATGGGGGAAATATTTGGGAGAATTGTAGATAAGAAAAGATTGTTGCTTAAAGTATAACTGTCGTTTTAATTTTTATTTCATAAATCACTAGTACACATCAAAATAAGAAACTTTGCAAGATATCTTATCAGGGAAATCTGCTTCTTTCTGCTCCTGGACTGATCATTCATTATCAATTCATGGGTAAAATCTGTATTCAGTGAAGACAGATTTTCCCATTACTGAGATAGGAGATGACAGTTGGTACCTTTGGAATTCTATGGAGGGAGGAGGAGGAGCTAGAGGAAGACAGACATTTTGCTGCAAGTTCATAGAGTCTTAAGAGCACCAACTGTCATTTCCTATCTCAGAAATGAGAAAATTTATAAGCACTGAAGACATATTTTACCTGGGAATTGAGAACGATCAATCCAGGAGGAGAAAAAATAATAAAAATAATAAAATAATAAAAATTAAAAATAAAATTAACATATATATAACATATTACAAAGTTACTTATTTTCATGTCACCAATTGACTATTGAACGTGGTTATACACATCAGATGAATGTTATCCAAACCTGCTCATAATCTTTTTGGGGAATGTCCCACCAATTCCTCACTGCAGATGATAGGGCTTGTTGAATTTCTACATGTTCAATCCCTTTTCTTTCACTGGAGATAAGTTGCCCCAAGAAGTGTCTGTCAACAGTTTATTACTATACATGCATGCTTGGCCATGTGTATTGAAGGGTGGTCAAGAGGTCAACAGGTGAATGAGAACTTAGAATTAAGGGGGTCCCATAATAAATATCAAAATTGGTCACAATTATTTTTCCCGGTTGACCCAACAGTCAATGTTCACCTCCCGTTTTGAACAAATTTCTGCATATGTCCATGCCTGATACTGCTATTGACTCCGCAGCACCCGATATAGCCTCGTGGATGAACGTGGGATTGTTTCAGTTACCACTGTGGTCTCTTTTTTTTTACAACGTCCTGTGATCGCACCCTCAACTGATTCATTGCTCCTCCGATCCATTCCATACAGCTATCAATCTAGTTCTCGATGACTCTCACGTTGGCATTCATTGACACGCCATAACATGGTCAAAACCACGTAATTCAACAGCTGAAAGGTCACATGTTGCTATTCTGCACTTTCCGGGACAAGCCACGAATAGTCATTTCAGAACAATTGGACAGGTCTCTTATTTTACTAGAACATGAGCTTTCCAGGAATTTCCAAGACAGCTGGAAAACCAAAGATTGCTCACCATTGCCCTTTCCCATAACATCGACCCTCCTGAGATCTCAGCGGTCATGTTGAGGGCTAACAAGATTTCTCCTAAATACTGAGATAGGACACCATGCACATGTCAACCTTATCACTGTAAAGCTATACAGGCAAATGCTTCCTATCTTTCCACAGTTTGCTCTTCTGGTTGGAAGTGGTGACCACAATTGTGTCCTCTAGTATCCAGATGCCTCCATGGGTGGTCATTTCTGATTAGAGCTCCAGACCTTCGAATGTCAGCAGATCCCAACCCAAATAAGAAGCCTACAGGCAAATGCAGAGGAGATGACCCTCGGTTATCATTGATTTATGGACACAATTACAATGAGTCCAGTCTTGTTTTGTGTTTTCCAGGAATGTCAAGCCTCCTACAGAATGTTTTTGTAGTGAAAGGATCTGGAGGAAACGCATCAAACACATGGAGAACATACAAACTTCATGCAGATGTTCTGTTAGCCGCAATGCCAAACCCTTGAGCCAAGATACCACCACGTGCCATCCTATTCCCAAAGTATTATCAACCTCTGATGAAGTCAGAGAAGATCTGACCCCACACAAACTGACACAGTATGGACATTTATACCTATATAATAGACATGCAAATTAGCTCTCCTCCAGAAGGAAGAACACTAATATCCCCCATTGGAGTTAGCCACCCTATAGGTCAATGTTCTACCCTTTAACAAGCCAAATCACCAAAACCTGAGTCTTCGCCAAAAGGAGTAGACTCCTACTCGTCAGTGCACAATGGGTTATTGGTTGGTCGGACATGAGGTCATTGATGGCCTGCTTCTCCTTGGCAGTGCTCAACTTTTTATCATGCCATACAACATGGCTAAGTTGTATCCTGAGTTCCTTAGTCATGTTATAAGGCTTGTCAACGAGTTGGACATTGACTTAAATGGCAGTAGAGAGCAGGCATAATTCCTACTGGATGAAAGCTAATTTGCACACCTTATTCCCAGGATGCTTTGCTTGACCTATAAAACTCACTACATGCTATCAATTTATATTCCTGACCTCTTCTTTCTCCATAAAGTATCAGCAATTATTTTCAATTGCTACCTGAGATGTCATGTAGTCACCGGGTCACAAAGGCTTCATGTTCATTCTTATTCATTCATGTCTGGACTATTGCGACTCTCTACTGATCGGTCTCCCTCTTACCAGACTTTTTCCTTTCTAATCCGTCCTGAATGCAGCAGCCAGAGTTGTATTCCTGTCCAGCCTCTGCACTGATGCCTTCACCTTCTGCCAGTCATTGCACTGGTTACCCATCTGCTACAGAGTCCAATATAAACTTATCACTCTCCCCCACAAATCTCTCCACAGTTCTGCACCGCCCTATAACTCTTCCCTCATCTCTGTCTATCACCCTACCCGTGCTCTGTGTTCTGTAACTAATCTAAGACTAATATCCTCGCATCTCCATCTCTAAGACTTCTCTCATGCTGGACAAGTTTTCTGAAATGCACCAACCAACCCGGACAATCCAACTAATACCCAGTCCCCACATTTTTAAGAGTGCTTTAAAAACACAGGCCTATCACCTCAGTTCACTAATCTAACTTCACTGTACCCTCTTTATAAAAGTTCATCAGAATCTGGTCCCCACATCCTCCATGCACCCAATAGCACATTGTGAGGGACATCTTTACTAGAGATTTACTTTAGAGGACCTGTCAGCTCTTCTTCCATAACTGTTTCATTTATATTTAACATGAAATAAGAATTTTAGGGCTTCTTCTCTTAGAAGCCTTTGGCTGTCCCTCTATTATTCCTCCTGGAAATGTATGAATGCCTTGATAATCAGTTACCATTTTCCTTCTCACAGAGGCGTAACCTTGCACACCATAATCAGAGCTTGCAATGTGATCTGCGCTATTCCCAAAGGGAATGGTGGCATCTAGTTGTTAATTCATTGTCATTTCCGTTAGGAATAACAGAGGAACTCCACAATTTTTACTTAAAGCCTCTTCCTGTAGAATGCAAGAATCAACAAAACAAGGAACATCAGGAGAGCCGGTAGACCCTCTGGAAGGATAGTAAATCGGAAACTTTCTTCTCCTCTGCGGCTCGGATTATCCTTCCTTCCGCACATACACCAAGGAGCTTTTATCAGCTATTTGCATATTTGCATCTGAACAGCTGGGAGATTCATTATTAATTATAGACTTCTGCTTGATTAAACATCACAATATGCAAACAGCAGTTAACCTCATATAGGGCACTAATTATATGTCACAATTTGTATATTTACTGTCCTCGTCCTCTCTCGTATCCTGGATGACGTGTGATCGCTACTGCTCTCTGACTTGTGTAGACATTATTATTACTATGGTTTACCAGCTGATAATTAGTTGGGCGGTCGGATATAAGAAATAAATACATGTCACAATTATTGGTAAATATATTTATGCTAATGATCTAATTATCAAAATGTTTATTCCACATTTGCATCTACATTCTTAAAGGGGTACAACCATCGTATTAAAAAGTTTGTAAAAAGTTATCTCCTATAGATTGGATAGGTGATAACTTATTGATCACTTGTAGACCAACTGCTGAAACAACCAACATCCTGAGAAGTGGGCCAGTGGCCAGACCCCAAGTGATCAATGTTATGCTTTGTCCTATTAATAGGGGATAACTTATTAAAGGGATTGTCTGGTACTTGTTGGTCTATCCTTACGATAAGTCATCAATGTTGGATCGGTGGGGGTGTAACACCAGGCACCTTCTCTGATCAGCTGTTCCCGGTGTCGGCGGCTGGAACTGCTCAGTTACGGAGCTGCACAGCACTCCTCTGCTGACTATATAGTGGCCGCGGCCGGGTACTGCATGTCCACACTCTATGCCAATCAGTAGGGGGCGGATGTGCAGTACCTGGCCACAGCCACTATTTTGTCTATGGAGCTGTGCTGTGCAGCTCCACAACTGACTAGTCCCAGCCGCTGCCGACACCGAGAACAG
Organism: Phyllobates terribilis; assembly: GCF_046119375.1. Taxonomy (NCBI): domain Eukaryota; kingdom Metazoa; phylum Chordata; class Amphibia; order Anura; family Dendrobatidae; genus Phyllobates; species Phyllobates terribilis. The sequence goes on from NW_027362764.1 coordinate 755,024,655, forward strand.
CTGATCATTGGGGGTGCCGGGTGTCGCACCCCCACGATCAATCATTGATGACCTTTTTCTAAGAATAGGCCATCAATGGTAAAGTCCCAGACAACCCCCTCTAACTTGATACAAACCCTTTAAAGAGAACCTTTCTCCTCTTACTTTATTTCCACTGCTCCTGTTCCGCTGTATTTTGTTTGCTTGTTTTTTTGCCTTTTTAAAACCTGCCATATGTTTCCAGAGATAAAATCTTTTGATTTACTCCTAATTTTTTGGCCTTTTTCAAAGCTACAAGTGGTAAAAAAATCCAGAGGAGCCTAAAGACACCCCCCGAGGATCCTGTGAGCCACACCCCCTAGGTAACAACCATAAAAAACAACCATAAATAAAATGGTCCACACCTCTGGAACCGAATGGGAGATTTTAATTAAACAAAAAAACAGAATACCCAGGGGAGAAGAGGGAAAAAATAGACATAAAAACTAGACACTTTTGATCGTGTGACAGGTACGCAATCTTCATATGATCCGTGGGGGGCTCTGACCTCTGGGACCCTATCAATCCTCAGCACGCAGCGGTCATACTACTATTCTCCTTCCAGCACAGGGGATTGCAGTCGTCCTCAATGGGACCATGTTGCACCTACGTGAAAGGAAGGTGGGCAGACATACCCTTGTGTTGGGAAAAAAGATGTTGTGTTACACCAGGATTTTAGCCGCTTCATTCTCTGGATGACTGTTGGTCCCAGAAGTTGGACTTTCTTCAATCATAAAGTGATGGCATTTTCTAGAAAAATATAATTACTTAAAGGGGTACTCTGTGGTCCATTGGATAAGTAATCATTGGGAGTTCAATGTGGGTCTTACCTTTGGGACCTCCACCAATTGCGCCTAGGGGGGATTTGTGTCCTTTTTTCTTACCTGGTTCTCCCCTAGCAGTAAGATACATGGGTCCCGAAGCTTCATTAATAGTCGATGGCACTAACAAAGCTTTTCTCGTCCCTTCGGTGCCATAATTGATTCTCAAAGTCAGATCCCCAAACTCAAAAATTAACTGCTCACCTAAGCAGAGGTTATAAATCCTAAAATCCATGGAAACTCCAAAATTGTTCCTGGTGTTAATGGGTTACTGTTAATGGGTTACTGAAATAGTTACGTATTTTTCGGACTATAAGACGCACTTTTTTCCTCCAAAATTTTGGAGGAAAGTGGGGGGTGTTTCATAGTCCGAACTGTGCCCCATACTATATACCTATGGCTGTGGGTGGTGGGAGGGTGGGGGGAGCGGCAGCGGGGGATGAGTGGGGCACAGGAGGCAGCAGCCGCCTGCTGCAGCCTACACTTTGCCTGCTGCTAAAGAAAATTAATATTCACTGCTCCCCACGCCCATGGGCGGGGAGAGCAATGAATATTCATTTTCCTTAATAGCGTGCACACCGTAGCCGCAGCGCGGCTCCTGCTGCGGCTGGCGGTCTATGTGGCCACTATTAAAGACCATTAATATTCACTACACTCCACTTCCATGAGTTGTAGTGAATATTTATGGTCTTTAATAGCGGGCACACAGATCACCGGCCGCAGCAGGAGCCGCACTGCGGCTACAGTGTGCATGTCCCGGCGTGGGGAACAGTGACTATTCCGGCACAGCAGATCACTGTGTGAGGGCGCATGGCAGTAACGCCATGCACGGCTCACACAGTGAGAGTGTGGGCAGCAGAGCGGGACGCAGCGCTGGAGGAGAGAGGAGGTCAGCATAATTGTTTATTTTTGTGTATGCAGCGTGATAGGGATCAGGGGGTGCCAAGCATACCAGGATGGAGGGATGAGGGGTGCCATACATACCTGGATGGGGATCAGGGGTGCCATACATACCAGGATGGGGATCAGGGGTGCCATACATACCAGGAAAGGGGATGAAGGGTGCCATGCATACCAGGAAGATAGATGAAGAGTGCCATACATACCAGGAAGAGGGATGAGGGGTGCCATACATACCAGTAAGAGGGATAAAGGGTGCCATACATACCAGGAAGAGGGATGAAGGGTGCCATGCATACCAGGATGAGGGATGAGGGATAAAGGGTGCCATACATATCAGGGAGAGGGATGAAGGGTGCCATGCATACCAGGAAGAGAGATGAAGGGTGCCATACATACCAGGAAGAGGGATAAAGGGTGCCATACATACCAGGGAGAGGGATGAGGGGTGCCATACATACCAGGGAGAGGGATGAGGGGTGCCATACATACCGGGGAGAGGGATGAGAGGTGCCATACATACCAGGAAGAGGAATGAGGTGTGCCATGCATACCAGGATGAGGGGTGCCATGCATACCAGGATGAGGGATGAAGGGTGCCATGCATACCAGGATGAGGGATAAAGGGTGCCATACATATCAGGGAGAGCGATGAAGGGTGCCATGCATACCAGGATGAGGGATAAAGGGTGCCATACATACCAGGGAGAGGGATGAGGGGTGCCATACATACCAGGAAGAGAGATGAAGGGTGCCATACATACCAGAAAGAGGGATAAAGGGTGCCATACATACCAGGGAGAGGGATGAGGGGTGCCATACATACCAGAAAGAGGGATAAAGGGTGCCATACATACCAGGGAGAGGGATGAGGGGTGCCATACATACCAGGAAGAGGGATGAGGGGTGCCATGCATACCAGAATGAGGTGTGCCATGCATACCAGGATGAGGGATAAAGGGTGCCATACATATCAGGGAGAGGGATGAAGGGTGCCATGCATAACAGGATGAGGGATAAAGGGTGCCATACATACCAGGGAGAGGGATGAGGGGTGCCATACATACCAGGAAGAGAGATGAAAGGTGCCATACTTACCAGGAAGAGGGATAAAGGGTGCCAGACATACCAGGAAGAGGGATGAGGGGTGCCATACATACCAGGGAGAGGGATAAGGGGTGCCATACATACCAGGAAGAGGGATGAGGGGTGCCACGCATACCAGAATGAGGTGTGCCATGCATACCAGGATGAGGGGTGCCATGCATACCAGGATGAGGGATGAAGGGTGCCATACATACCATGAAGAGGGATGAAGGGTGCCATGCATACCAGGAAGAGGGATGAGGAGTGCCATACATACCAGGATGAGGGGTGCCATACATACCAGGATGAGGGGTGCCATGCATACCAGGATGAGGGATATAGGGTGGAATACATACCAGGAAGAGGGATGAGGAGTGCCATACATACCAGGATGAGGGGTGCCATACATACCAGGATGAGGGGTGCCATGCATACCAGGATGAGGGGTGCCATGCATACCAGGAAGAGGGATGAGGGGTACAATGCATACCAGGAAGAGGGATGATGGGTACCATGCATACCAGGATGAGGGGTGCCATGCATACCAGGAAGAGGGGTGCCATGCATACCAGGATGGGGATCAAGGGGTGCCATGCATACCAGGATGGGGGATTATGGTGCCATGCATACCAAGATGGTGGATTGGGGTGCCATGCATACTAGGATGGGGATGAGGGCCACTTATTACAGGAAGGAGGGGGCCATATATACCAGGATGGGGGATATTAACATAACTGGGGGACATTACCCCTATAACAGTGTCAGCAGCAGACCCCCTCCCCCTTAACAGGGCATCATGACCACATTTTTTGCTTAATTTTTTTTTTCTCTATTTTCCTCCTCTAAAACCTAGGTGCGTCTTATAGTCCGAAAAATAGCCATACGAGTCAAAAATAATAAGCAATATTCATGTTAATTCACTCAAAAAAAAAATCCCCAGATATCTAAATCATGAAAAGAAATTCATCTAAGCATTTTCATGGGGAGAAAAATGTCAGCAAAAGACAAATGTGATGTATGTCACCAGAAATTCAGAGGGGAAACCCAGCGGAGTTATTAAAGCGTTTATACTGACACCTACTTGCCTGATTCTGTGCGGGCTGTAGAGATGCTGAAGGCTTCGAGGAGCTGAGTTTAGCACTTGACGAGCAGGAGGCTTCGTCTGTAAACATGTTGTAAGCACAAAATACACAAAGGGAAGGTAACAAGAGTTAATTCTGTGCTGCAATGAAGTGTGACCTGTACAGAAATGATATTCTGCATCTGGGAGTACAAGATGGTCAATTTTACATCAGCCATCTGTGCTCCTACCCCTGAAGACACCAAACGCGCTGTGCTGTATATTATAGTGTGAATAGTGTCACGCGATTTAAGATATATTCTATAATGTATAGAGTGTGTTAAGCATTATAGGTGTAACCTGGTTAATGTACCATTCATGAGGAAGAAATATACAGGTGCATCTCACTAAATTAGAATATCAAGTTAATTTATTTCAGTTCTTCAATACAAAAAGTGAAACTCCTATATTATATAAAGTCATTACACACAGAGTGATCTATTATATAAAGTCATTACACACAGAGTGATCTATTATATAAAGTCATTACACACAGAGTGATCTATTATATAAAGTCATTACACACAGAGTGATCTATTATATGGAGTCATTACACACAGAGGGATCTATTATATAGAGTCATTACACACAGAGGGATCTATTATATAGAGTCATTACACACAGAGGGATCTATTATATAGAGTCATTACACACAGAGTGATCTATTATATAGAGTCATTACACACAGAGTGATCTATTATATAGAGTCATTACAGACAGAGGGATCTATTATATAGTGTCATTACACACAGAGGGATCTATTATACAGAGTCATTACACACAGAGGGATCTATTATATAGAGTCATTACACACAGAGGGATCTATTATATAGAGTCATTACACACAGAGGGATCTATTATATATAGTCATTACACACAGAGGGATCTATTATATAGAGTCATTACACACAGAGGGATCTATTATATAGAGTCATTACACACAGAGGGATCTATTATATAGAGTCATTACACACAGAGGGATCTATTATATAGAGTCATCACACACAGAGGGATCTATTATATAGAGTCATTACACACAGAGGGATCTATTATATAGAGTCATTACACACAGAGGGATCTATTATATAGAGTCATTACACACAGAGTGATCTATTATATAGAGTCATTACACACAGAGGGATCTATTATATAGAGTCATTACACACAGAGGGATCTATTATATAGAGTCATTACACACAGAGGGATCTATTATATAGAGTCATTACACACAGAGTGATCTATTATATAGAGTCATTACACACAGAGGGATCTATTATATAGAGTCATTACACACAGAGTGATCTATTATATAGAGTCATTACACCCAGAGGGATCTATTATATAGAGTCATTACACACAGAGGGATCTATTATATAGAGTCATTACACACAGAGGGATCTATTATATAGAGTCATTACACACAGAGGTATCTATTTCACGTGTTTATTTCTGTTAATGTTGATGATTATGGCTTACAGCCAATGAAAACACAAAAGTTATTATCTCAGTAAATTAGAATACTTTATAACAACAGGTTGAAAAATGTTTTTAAAATCCGAAGTGTTGTCCTACTGAAATGTCTGTTCAGTAAATGCCCTCAATACTTGGTCGCGGCTCCTTTTACATCAATTACTGCATCAATGCGGCATGGAGGCGATCAGCCTGTGGCCCTGCTGAGGTGTTATGGAAGCCCAGGTTGCTTTGATAGCGGCCTTCAGCTCGTCTGCATTGTTGGGTCTGGGGTCTCATCTTCCTCTTGACAATACCCCATAGATTCTCTATAATTGATTCTCTATGGGGTTAAGGTCAGGAGAGTTTGCTGCCAATCAAGCACAGTGATCCTGTTGTGTGTAAACCAGGTATTGGTGCTTTTGGCCGTGTGGACAGGGGCCAAGTCCTGCTGGAGAATGACATTTCCATCTCCAGAAAGCTTGTTGGCAGAGGGAAGCATGAAGAGCTCTAAAATGTCCTGGTAGACGGCTGCGCTGACTTTGGTCTTGATAAAACACAGTGGACCTACACCAGCAGATGACATGGCCCCCCAAACCATCACTGATGGTGGAAACTTCACACTAGACCTCCAGCAGCTTGGATTGTGGCCTCTCCACTCTTCCTCCAGACTCTGGGACCTTGTGGAGTGTGTCAGTGACTGCCTTCTGGACATCTGTCAAGTCAGCAGTCTTCCCAATGATTGTGGAGCCTACTGAAACAGACTAAGGGACCTTTTTAGACACTTAGGAAGCCTTTGCACGTGTTTTTTGTTAATTATTTTAATTTACTGAGATAATGACTTGTGTTGGCTGTAAGCCATAATCATCAACATTAATAAACACTTGAAATACATCACTCTGTTTATAATAACTCTATATGATATGAGTTTTGTTAGAACCCTCCTGTTTGCTTTTTCCATCTTGTGTTTTGCGGTCACATGACCATCTGCCTTTATATTCCAGCTCCGCCCTTTTTGCTGTGCTGGACTTCAGTGTTTGACTGTTTCTCTAGCCAGGTGCTTCTGTGCCTTTCTCTGTCAGTTCGCTTGGTCCTTTTGGGACCTCTAGTGCTTTTTTTGTCAGTTTGTCTTTTTGTGTTCTGCAACAACTTCTCTGTTTAGGAGGTGTCCCATTTTTGTCCCAGTCCTTAGTTTTTTTAGGGACCCCTCCTGTTATGCTATAGGTCTTCGTTCAGACTAGCCGAGGACTAAGGCGGGTCTGTTCGCTAGGAACAGGCAGCCCGCTACATCGTAGGGATTCAGCTTAGTCTTACTGTAGGGACAGCCTTCCCCTATCTTTCCTTAGTTCATGTTGCAGATCATAACAAGTTTCACTTTTTGTTTTGAAGAACTGAAATAAATTAACTTTTTGATGATATTTTGTGAGATGCACCTGTAGTTGGTATTTATTATTATTTATTATTATAGTGCCATTAATTCCATGGCGCTTTACATGTGAAAAGGGGTATGCATAGCAAACAACAAGTACAATAATCTTGAACCAAACAAGTCAGCGACTGGTACAGGAGGAGCGAGGACCCTGCCCGTGAGGGCTCACAGTCTACAAGGGATGGGTGAGGATACAGTAGGTGAGGGTAGAGCTGGTCGTGCAGCTGTATTGGTGGAGCGATGGTTACTGCAGGTTGTAGGCTTGTCGGAAGAGGTGGGTCTTCAGGTTCCTTTTGAAGATTTCCACGGTAGGCGAGAGTCTGATCTGTTGGTATAATAGGCATAGAGTGCAGTAGGAATACAGGAAGTGTAAAGTATAAGATTAGTGATATAAAATATAAGGTTCTAGGACATAAGATAGTGACCATAAAATAAGACATTGGTAAACAGTATACATGTAACATGTTTAATGCATGCAAATGCAATGCATATGTGGCGCCCCTGAGGGTTCAGTCGCCACAGGGGTACTGCACCTCAGAACGAGGTGTGGTGTCTCCTCTCCCAGGTAAGGATGGAGTGCCTCACAGGACCCCAACCACACACTCAACACTACACCACTCCAGTTCTGTAGGGGGCCTAAAAGCACCATAGTGCTGCCCCTGGCCGGAATGGAGGAGTTGGGGGGAACCAAAGTTAGGGGGAACCACGTAGTGAGTGAGGGTGGAGGAAGCACTTTACTTAAGCACTTAAATAGAATCATATATAACTGGAGGCCATCTTAATAACCGGGTCTTTGGTCGTGGGTCTTTGGGACAGCAGGTCAGCACAAGGCTGCAGCCGGCTGAGGGGTCCACGGTTCCCGGTCTCAGGCCTCGAGACTGGGGATTGGGGCAGAGTTATAACCGGCTCTGTCCCCAGTCAGAGTCCAACCAAGAAGGCCCAGGAGGAGAGCAAAGGAGTTAGGCTCCACAGGCGAAAGGATCTCAGGGGGTGCGGACGGAGCGGAGTCGCCACCTGCATACCTTATTCTGGCCCAGCCAGAGAGATCCTGCCGCAAGAGGGGGTACCGGTCCCCGACTATCTGACTTTTCACTTCACGTCTCTGTCCGGAGGCCTATGTGGATCCCAGGGGGATACGGACGGAGCGGAGTCGCCACCTGTATGCCCTAATCTGAGTTTATTCAGAGGGATCCGGCCTTACGCCACGTTCTCACCACAAGTCACCAAAAAGGGCACCCAGTCGGCCCGGGAGCTACACGTTACCCACAAGGGACATCGGAGTACCCGTACGGGACTCAGTGGGGGACACAAGGCCCGAGAAGTTCAACAAGAGAGGAACACACTAGAGCAGGGGTCCTGTCAAGCGATCCTGGACTACCTGGAGTGTGCTGAACCCCACCCTGGTGGCCGCAGCTCGCCGTGTGACAGCAGAGAGAAGCTCTGAGCTGAGAAAGCACCACCGTGAGTAAAGACTCGGATGACTTCAATTACTGCCTCTGTCTGTTCTTTCCTCCGTGGCTCTGCACCCGCCAATGCTGTATTCTGCACTCCCTCTCTACGCTGCCCTGAGGCCCCGCTCCACCTGTGGGGAGCTGCACCAACTAAGCTGCCTGAACAACGAATTCGGAGGACTGTAGCAGCGCTGGTGACTCTCACCAGACACCACGGGTGGCGTCACGAACATTCCCCTTTCCCATACACATTTTTCCCCCTTCTCTTGCTTTTAAGAGTGACCCCAGGGTACGGGCCCGGGAGCCGGCCACCGCGACAACCCCCAAAACCAACAACAAGGCCCGGGCACCGAGTCACTTCCCCATCCCCTGGGTGCGTCACATAGTGTTTGTAAAAGTAAATCTGTCAGATACAGACATAGGGACAAACATAGTTGAGATTCGGGACTAGGGCATAGTGGGAGGGACAAGCCCCAGTAAAATGCAACTGCTTCCTGATAGCAGATTAGATAGGGAAGTACAGTAACCAAAGTCAAGTTGCAGTGGGCAAGCATCTATTGTTCAGGGCAGTTGGAAGCTTTACTGCAATCCCTTGCAGACATTCCTGCAATGTCCGTAGCTCAAGGCCCGGTATAGGTACTATGAAGAGTCCCTTATCCTCTGGCATACAGGGGACTATGGATGTGGAACCGCTTGAAGGGAAGTTAATGGATCCTAGGTGCACAGCGGGACTGGACTGGAAATCCCTGGGGCTGACAGGAACATTAAATATAGGGAAAGTCCAGGAGGAACAGATAGTGATGCTGAAGATGTACTGTCCTAATAAAATGAGAACAAAGCAGTGTTGTGCCCAATACTGCATGTTACAATCTTATGAACTTGAACTATCCTGTAAACTTTTGCTTTGCTGAAACGAGCTGCATGTCCCCTGAGTTATGTGTGTTGGCTCCTGAAGATGGGGGCCTGAAAAAAGTGGAGGCCTGCCGCCTACAAGTGAGTGTGATGCACCCCACACCTGGTAGCACATTGATACTTGGACATGATTTTCCTGTAAAGTGCCAGGGTGTTATGGAGCAGCAAATCATCACTTTATATTTGACATAGTCTGCAGGATCGAATGATGCATCAAAAAGCCTTGACGGATGCGGGAAATATTTCTGTGAAAATAAAGATGCTGACCACAGCTAGGCCCAAGATGGTAGACCGTGGTGTGCGAGAAAGAGGAAGCTTCATCCGTCTTGGGCGCTGGCAGATCAGAAGAGCTCGAAAATCCATCCAGACTGGGAAGGGCTCCCTCTGGAGAGGTCGGCTTGTAGTGAGTGGTGCTCTTCCCGGGGGCGCAGCGGAAGAGAAAGAATTCATGCCCTTTGTAGTGGGCCAAGGGAGAATGGATGGAGGCTCCCAAGTTATGGGCAGGTGAGCCAGAAGCAGCCCACCCTCAAACAGGCGGAGTATCGGAAGAGTACACCCATGGCAGAGCGGGTCGGTGCTATTGTTAGTGAGAGAGAGGAAGAGTGAGCAGGTAGGGAAGGAACATCACGGATTTCCTCTGGAGAGAGACAGCTGGTGGTATGGCATGGCCTCCGTGGGGACCAGGAATGTCCAAATGGATGCGGCAACTGGTTCAGCAGTCGGAGGATGTGTGACCGGAAGGACTGAAGAAGACGGAGGTCCCACCAAAAGTCCCGGGTCAGGAACCAGACCCCGCTTTGGCCGAAGCCCTGTGGTAGGGTAGAATGGCTGAAGTCCCTGATGGCGACATGGCCGCTGAGTACCTCACAGCTCCCCAAAGAACTATAGGTCCAGGAAGCGGCCCCAATACCCCCACCCGCAAGTGTATGTGGAGTAAGAGTCCCTGGTCCCGGACACCATCAAGGTCAAGTGGGTTGCGGGTGATGTTCGCAGGCAGAGCCCCTACTCGACCACCTACGTGGGGCAATCCAGTGCTAAGGAGACCTGGGTGTGAGAGCGGCCGTGGAATCACAAAATGACGGTCGAAAGTGAAAGGCCAGCCTTGACCAATTGCAGTTGTACTTGTTGCACGTGAATGCATGAAGAAGAACTGTTCCGTGTTCCTGGGGCAGAAGGCCCAACAGTGACCGGGATCCCCGGTGTTGGTCAGAACAGCTGGAGTTTGTGTCCACCCCAGTTTTGTTTTGCGCACTTTTGCGCATCCCCCTGCTGGATTAAGGGACTGTGAATGGCCAAAACCACTTTTCTGTCCCTAAGGATTGTGCACTTTGCCCCATGGACTCTGTTCCATCTCCTCTGGACACTGCCTCATGTTTTCTGTGAAATTTGCCCCAAGTGACTGTGAGCTTGACACATGTGCGGCATTGTGCAATTAAAGGGACTGTTGTTCACAAAAGGGAGATGGGAGGAAACGTACAACCTGATGTTCCAGCTGGGTCAGGACCTTATGGATTGTGTCCTTGCCACAAGTACAAATGTTTGGGGAGGAGAGATGGATGACCCAATGTCCCAACTGGGTTGAAGATATTGGACCTGTATTCATGGACTGATGAGCCATTGTTGTGTGGGCCTAAAGGCCGTTGTACTAAAAGGAAAATGGACTTGGATGGACATAAGTATCATGGTCCTAACTGAGAGAACAGGCTAATATTGAGCAGAAAGAGACATTCAGTAACCTAAGTGTTGTGCAGGGGAACGATTCGAGGTCTTTGGTGCTTAGTAGCCTTGAACAGCAAAAAACTGTAAAACTCAAGTAATGCGCAGGAGGAGGAGTTGGTAGATGCCCATGAACTGTTCGGTAGATGTTGTTATGTTGGCCCATGGGTCAGTGTCAATCCGGTAATGGACTCTATATACCTCTGGAGGAAGAGACCATTGATTTTATGTGCTTTATGTGTTTTATGTGAATTGGTGCCTTCTAGGTTCGAAAATGGTCGAGGACAACCATGTTCAATAAGGGAAGGAATGTAAGAGTGGTGGACTGTACTATTGTGTTCCTACCCCTATTGATATCCATCAAGAAAGCTTGATTGCTGCGGGGAAGAGACCCCTATAAAAGCAGTCTGGATGGGCAGTCTGGAGCGCAACTATAACAGCAGTCTGGATGTGTAGTCTGGAGCCCCCCTACAGCAGCAGCTGCACATAGGTTGTCCTATCCCTCTCTTGTACAGTATGTTCTTATAGGACGTTCTCTATATACCTGGTGGTGGGCTTATCACAGTTCTCTATATACCTGGTAGTGGGCTTATCACAGTTCTCTATATACCTGGTGGTGGGCTTATCACAGTTCTCTATATACCTGGTGGTGGGCTTATCACAGTTCTCTATATACCTGGTGGTGGGCTTATCACAGTTCTCTATATACCTGGTAGTGGGCTTATCACAGTACTCTATATACCTGGTGGTGGGCTTATCACAGTTCTCTATATACCTGGTGGTGGGCTTATCACAGTTCTCTATATACCTGGTGATGGGCTTATCACAGTTCTCTATATACTTGGTAGTGGGCTTATCACAGTACTCTATATACCTGGTGGTGGGTTTATCACAGTTCTCTATATACCTGGTGGTGGGCTTATCACAGTTCTCTATATACCTGGTAGTGGGCTTATCACAGTTCTCTATATACCTGGTGGTGGGCTTATCACAGTTCTCTATATACCTTGTGGTGGGCTTATCACAGTTCTCTATATACCTGGTAGTGGGCTTGTCACAGTTCTCTATATACCTGGTGGTGGGCTTATCACAGTTCTCTATATACCTGGTGGTGGGCTTATCACAGTTCTCTATATACCTGGTAGTGGGCTTATCACAGTACTCTATATACCTGGTGGTGGGCTTATCACAGTTCTCTATATACCTGGTAGTGGGCTTATCACAGTTCTCTATATACCTGGTGGTGGGCTTATCACAGTTCTCTATATACCTGGTAGTGGGCTTATCATAGTTCTCTATATACCTGGTAGTGGGCTTATCACAGTTCTCTATATACCTGGTGGTGGGCTTATCACAGTTCTCTATATACCTGGTAGTGGGCTTATCATAGTTCTCTATATACCTGGTAGTGGGCTTATCACTGTTCTCTATATACCAGGTAGTGGGCTTATCACAGTTCTCTATATACCTGGTGGTGGGCTTATCACAGTTCTCTATATACCTGGTGGTGGGCTTATCACAGTTCTCTATATACCTGGTGGTGGGCTTATCACAGTTCTCTATATACCTGGTAGTGGGCTTATCACAGTTCTCTATATACCTGGTGGTGGGATTATCGCAGTTCTCTATATACCTGGTAGTGGGCTTATCACAGTTCTCTATATACCTGGCGGTGGGCTTGTCACAGTTCTCTATATACCTGGTGGTGGGCTTATCGCAGTTCTCTATATACCTGGTGGTGGGCTTATCACAGTTCTCTATATACCTGGTGGTGGGCTTATCACAGTTCTCTATATACCTGGTGGTGGGCTTATCGCAGTTCTCTATATACCTGGTGGTGGGCTTATCACAGTTCTCTATATACCTGGCGGTGGGCTTGTCACAGTTCTTTGTATACCTGGTAGTGGGCTTATCACAGTTCTTTATATACCTGGTAGTGGGCTTATCACAGATCTCTGTATACCTGGTGGTGGGCTTATCACAGTTCTCTATATACCTGGTGGTGGGCTTATCACAGTTCTTTATATACCTGGTGGTGGGCTTATCACAGTTCTCTATATACCTGGTGGTGGGCTTATCACAGTTCTCTATATACCTGGTGGTGGGCTTATCACAGTTCTCTATATACCTGGTGGTGGGCTTATCGCAGTTCTCTATATACCTGGTGGTGGGCTTATCACAGTTCTCTATATACCTGGCGGTGGGCTTGTCACAGTTCTTTGTATACCTGGTAGTGGGCTTATCACAGTTCTTTATATACCTGGTAGTGGGCTTATCACAGTTCTCTATATACCTGGTAGTGGGCTTATCACAGTTCTCTGTATACCTGGTGGTGGGCTTATCACAGTTCTCTATATACCTGGTGGTGGGTTTATCACAGTTCTCTATATACCTGGTAGTGGGCTTATCACAGTTCTCTATATACCTGGTAGTGGGCTTATCACAGTTCTCTATATACCTGGTGGTGGGCTTATCACAGTTCTCTATATACCTGGTGGTGGGCTTATCACAGTTTTCTATATACCTGGTGGTGGGCTTATCACAGTTCTCTATATACCTGGTGGTGGGCTTATCACAGTTCTCTATATACCTGGTAGTGGGCTTATCACAGTTCTCTATATACCTGGTGGTGGGCTTAACACAGTTCTCTATATACCTGGTGGTGGGCTTATCACAGCTCTCTATATACCTGGTGGTGGGCTTATCACAGTCCTCTGTATATCTGGTAGTGGGCTTATCACAGTTCTCTATATACCTGGTAGTGGGCTTATCACAGTTCTCTATATACCTGGTAGTGGGCTTATCACAGTTCTCTATATACCTGGTAGTGGGCTTATCACAGTTCTCTATATACCTGGTGGTGTGCTTGTCACAGTTCTCTATATACCTGTTAGTGGGCTTATTACTGTTCTCTATATACCTGGTAGTGGGCTTATCACAGTTCTCTATATATCTGGTGGTGGGCTTATCACAGTTCTCTATATACCTGGTGGTGGGCTTATCACAGTTCTCTATATACCTGTTAGTGGGCTTATTACTGTTCTCTATATACCTGGTAGTGGGCTTATCACAGTTCTCTATATACCTGGTGGTGTGCTTGTCACAGTTCTCTATATACCTGTTAGTGGGCTTATTACTGTTCTCTATATACCTGGTAGTGGGCTTATCACAGTTCTCTATATATCTGGTGGTGGGCTTATCACAGTTCTCTATATACCTGGTGGTGGGCTTATCACAGTTCTCTATATACCTGGTAGTGGGCTTATCACAGTTCTCTATATACCTGGTGGTGGGCTTATCACAGTTCTCTATATACCTGGTGGTGGGCTTGTCACAGTTCTCTGTATACCTGGTAGTGGGCTTATCACAGTTCAATATATACCTGGTGGTGGGCTTATCACAGTTCTCTATATACCTGGTGGTGGGCTTATCACAGTTCTCTATATACCTGGTAGTGGGCTTATCACAGTTCAATATATACCTGGTGGTGGGCTTGTCACAGTTCTCTGTATACCTGGTAGTGGGCTTATCACAGTTCTCTATATACTTGGTAGTGGGCTTATCACAGTTCTCTATATACCTGGTAGTGGGCTTATGACAGTTCTCTATATACTTGGTAGTGGGCTTATCACAGTTCTCTATATACCTGGTAGTGGGCTTATCATAGTTCTCTATATACTTGGTAGTGGGCTTATCACAGTTCTCTATATACCTGGTAGTGGGCTTATCACAGTTCTCTATATACCTGGTGGTGGGCTTATCGCAGTTCTCTATATACCTGGTAGTGGGCTTATCACAGTTCTCTATATACCTGGTAGTGGGCTTATCACAGTTCTCTATATACCTGGTAGTGGGCTTATCATAGTTCTCTATATACCTGGTAGTGGGCTTATCACAGTTCTCTATATACCTGGTAGTGGGCTTATCACAGCTCTCTATATACCTGGTAGTGGGCTTATCACAGTTCTTTATATACCTGGTGGTGGGCTTATCACAGTTCTCTATATACCTGGTGGTGGGCTTGTCACAGTTCTCTATATACCTGGTGGTGGGCTTGTCACAGTTCTCTGTATACCTGGTAGTGGGCTTATCACAGTTCTCTATATACTTGGTAGTGGGCTTATCACAGTTCTCTATAAACCTGGTGGTGGGCTTATCACAGTTCTCTATATACCTGGTAGTGGGCTTATCACAGTTCTCTATATACCTGGTAGTGGGCTTATCACAGTTCTCTATATACCTGGTAGTGGGCTTATCACTGTTCTCTATATACCTGGTAGTGGGCTTATCACAGTTCTCTATATACCTGGTGGTGGGCTTATCACTGTTCTCTATATACCTGGTAGTGGGCTTATCACTGTTCTCTATATACCTGGTAGTGGGCTTATCACAGTTCTCTATATACCTGGTGGTGGGCTTATCACTGTTCTCTATATACCTGGTAGTGGGCTTATCACTGTTCTCTATATACCTGGTAGTGGGCTTATCACAGTTCTCTATATACCTGGTAGTGGGCTTATCATAGTTCTCTATATACCTGGTAGTGGGCTTATCAAAGTTCTCTATATACCTGGTGGTGGGCTTATCACAGTTCTCTATATACCTGGTAGTGGGCTTATCACAGTTCTCTATATACCTGGTAGTGGGCTTATCATAGTTCTCTATATACCTGGTATTGGGCTTATCACAGTTCTCTATATATCTGGTGGTGGGCTTATGACAGTTCTCTATATACCTGGTGGTGGGCTTGTCACAGTTCTCTGTATACCTGGTAGTGGGCTTATCACAGTTCTCTATATACCTGGTGGTGGGCTTATCACAGTTCTCTATAAACCTGGTGGTGGGCTTGTCACAGTTCTCTATATACCTGGTGGTGGGCTTATCACAGTTCTCTATATACCTGGTAGTGGGCTTATCACAGTTCTCTATATACCTGGTAGTGGGCTTATCACAGTTCTCTATATACCTGGTGGTGGGCTTATCACAGTTCTCTATATACCTGGTAGTGGGCTTATCACAGTTCTCTATATACCTGGTGGTGGGCTTATCACAGTTCTCTATAAACCTGGTGGTGGGCTTGTCACAGTTCTCTATATACCTGGTGGTGGGCTTATCACAGTTCTCTATATACCTGGTGGTGGGCTTGTCACAGTTCTCTATATACCTGGTGGTGGGCTTATTACAGTTCTCTATATACCTGGTAGTGGGCTTATCACAGTTCTCTATATACCTGGTAGTGGGCTTGTCACAGTTCTCTATATACCTGGTGGTGGGCTTATTACAGTTCTCTATATACCTGGTAGTGGGCTTATCACAGTTCTCTATATACCTGGTAGTGGGCTTATCACAGTTCTCTATATACCTGGTAGTGGGCTTATCACAGTTCTCTATATACCTGGTAGTGGGCTTATCACAGTTCTCTATATACCTGGTAGTGGGCTTATCACAGTTCTCTATATACCTGGTAGTGGGCTTATCACAGTTCTCTATATACCTGGTAGTGGGCTTATCACAGTTCTCTATATACCTGGTGGTGGGCTTATCACAGTTCTCTATATACCTGGTGGTGGGCTTGTCACAGTTCTCTGTATACCTGGTAGTGGGCTTATCACAGTTCTCTATATACCTGGTGGTGGGCTTATCACAGTTCTCTATATACCTGGTAGTGGGCTTATCACAGTTCTCTATATACCTGGTAGTGGGCTTATCACAGTTCTCTATATACCTGGTAGTGGGCTTATCACAGTTCTCTATATACCTGGTAGTGGGCTTATCACAGTTCTCTATATACCTGGTAGTGGGCTTATCACAGTTCTCTATATACCTGGTAGTGGGCTTATCACAGTTCTCTATATACCTGGTGGTGGGCTTATCACAGTTCTCTATATACCTGGTAGTGGGCTTATCACAGTTCTCTATATACCTGGTAGTGGGCTTATCACAGTTCTCTATATACCTGGTAGTGGGCTTATCACAGTTCTCTATATACCTGGTGGTGGGCTTATCACAGTTCTCTATATACCTGGTGGTGGGCTTGTCACAGTTCTCTGTATACCTGGTAGTGGGCTTATCACAGTTCTCTATATACCTGGTGGTGGGCTTATCACAGTTCTCTATATACCTGGTGGTGGGCTTATCACAGTTCTCTATATACCTGGTGGTGGGCTTATCACAGTTCTCTATATACCTGGTAGTGGGCTTATCACAGTTCTCTATATACCTGGTAGTGGGCTTGTCACAGTTCTCTATATACCTGGTAGTGGGCTTATCACAGTTCTTATATACCTGGTAGTGGGCTTATCACAGTTCTCTATATACCTGGTGGTGGGCTTGTCACAGTTCTCTATATACCTGGTAGTGGGCTTATCACAGTTCTCTATATACCTGGTGGTGGGCTTATCACAGTTCTCTATATACCTGGTAGTGGGCTTATCACAGTTCTCTATATACCTGGTAGTGGGCTTATCATAGTTCTCTATATACCTGGTAGTGGGCTTATCAAAGTTCTCTATATACCTGGTGGTGGGCTTATCACAGTTCTCTATATACCTGGTAGTGGGCTTATCATAGTTCTCTATATACCTGGTATTGGGCTTATCACAGTTCTCTATATATCTGGTGGTGGGCTTATGACAGTTCTCTATATACCTGGTGGTGGGCTTGTCACAGTTCTCTGTATACCTGGTAGTGGGCTTATCACAGTTCTCTATATACCTGGTGGTGGGCTTATCACAGTTCTCTATAAACCTGGTGGTGGGCTTGTCACAGTTCTCTATATACCTGGTGGTGGGCTTATCACAGTTCTCTATATACCTGGTAGTGGGCTTATCACAGTTCTCTATATACCTGGTAGTGGGCTTATCACAGTTCTCTATATACCTGGTGGTGGGCTTATCACAGTTCTCTATATACCTGGTAGTGGGCTTATCACAGTTCTCTATATACCTGGTGGTGGGCTTATCACAGTTCTCTATAAACCTGGTGGTGGGCTTGTCACAGTTCTCTATATACCTGGTGGTGGGCTTATCACAGTTCTCTATATACCTGGTGGTGGGCTTGTCACAGTTCTCTATATACCTGGTGGTGGGCTTATTACAGTTCTCTATATACCTGGTAGTGGGCTTATCACAGTTCTCTATATACCTGGTAGTGGGCTTGTCACAGTTCTCTATATACCTGGTGGTGGGCTTATTACAGTTCTCTATATACCTGGTAGTGGGCTTATCACAGTTCTCTATATACCTGGTAGTGGGCTTATCACAGTTCTCTATATACCTGGTAGTGGGCTTATCACAGTTCTCTATATACCTGGTAGTGGGCTTATCACAGTTCTCTATATACCTGGTAGTGGGCTTATCACAGTTCTCTATATACCTGGTAGTGGGCTTATCACAGTTCTCTATATACCTGGTAGTGGGCTTATCACAGTTCTCTATATACCTGGTAGTGGGCTTATCACAGTTCTCTATATACCTGGTGGTGGGCTTATCACAGTTCTCTATATACCTGGTGGTGGGCTTGTCACAGTTCTCTGTATACCTGGTAGTGGGCTTATCACAGTTCTCTATATACCTGGTGGTGGGCTTATCACAGTTCTCTATATACCTGGTAGTGGGCTTATCACAGTTCTCTATATACCTGGTAGTGGGCTTATCACAGTTCTCTATATACCTGGTAGTGGGCTTATCACAGTTCTCTATATACCTGGTAGTGGGCTTATCACAGTTCTCTATATACCTGGTAGTGGGCTTATCACAGTTCTCTATATACCTGGTAGTGGGCTTATCACAGTTCTCTATATACCTGGTGGTGGGCTTATCACAGTTCTCTATATACCTGGTAGTGGGCTTATCACAGTTCTCTATATACCTGGTAGTGGGCTTATCACAGTTCTCTATATACCTGGTAGTGGGCTTATCACAGTTCTCTATATACCTGGTGGTGGGCTTATCACAGTTCTCTATATACCTGGTGGTGGGCTTGTCACAGTTCTCTGTATACCTGGTAGTGGGCTTATCACAGTTCTCTATATACCTGGTGGTGGGCTTATCACAGTTCTCTATATACCTGGTGGTGGGCTTATCACAGTTCTCTATATACCTGGTGGTGGGCTTATCACAGTTCTCTATATACCTGGTAGTGGGCTTATCACAGTTCTCTATATACCTGGTAGTGGGCTTGTCACAGTTCTCTATATACCTGGTAGTGGGCTTATCACAGTTCTTATATACCTGGTAGTGGGCTTATCACAGTTCTCTATATACCTGGTGGTGGGCTTGTCACAGTTCTCTATATACCTGGTAGTGGGCTTATCACAGTTCTCTATATACCTGGTGGTGGGCTTATCACAGTTCTCTATATACCTGGTGGTGGGCTTATCACAGTTCTCTATATACCTGGTGGTGGGCTTATCACAGTTCTCTATATACCTGGTAGTGGGCTTATCACAGTTCTCTATATACCTGGTGGTGGGCTTATCACAGTTCTCTATATACCTGGTGGTGGGCTTATCACAGTTCTCTATATACCTGGTGGTGGGCTTATCACAGTTCTCTATATACCTGGTAGTGGGCTTATCACAGTTCTCTATATACCTGGTAGTGGGCTTATCACAGTTCTCTATATACCTGGTAGTGGGCTTATCACAGTTCTCTATATACCTGGTGGTGGGCTTATCACAGTTCTCTATATACCTGGTGGTGGGCTTGTCACAGTTCTCTGTATACCTGGTAGTGGGCTTATCACAGTTCTCTATATACCTGGTGGTGGGCTTATCACAGTTCTCTATATACCTGGTGGTGGGCTTATCACAGTTCTCTATATACCTGGTGGTGGGCTTATCACAGTTCTCTATATACCTGGTAATGGGCTTATCACAGTTCTCTATATATCTGGTAGTGGGCTTATCACAGTTCTCTATATACCTGGTAGTGGGCTTATCACAGTTCTCTATATACCTGGTAGTGGGCTTGTCACAGTTCTCTATATACCTGGTAGTGGGCTTATCACAGTTCTCTATATACCTGGTGGTGGGCTTGTCACAGTTCTCTGTATACCTGGTAGTGGGCTTATCACAGTTCTCTATATACCTGGTGGTGGGCTTATCACAGTTCTCTATATACCTGGTAGTGGGCTTATCACAGTTCTCTATATACCTGGTAGTGGGCTTATCACAGTTCTCTATATACCTGGTAGTGGGCTTATCACAGTTCTCTATATACCTGGTAGTGGGCTTATCACAGTTCTCTATATACCTGGTAGTGGGCTTATCACAGTTCTCTATATACCTGGTAGTGGGCTTATCACAGTTCTCTATATACCTGGTAGGGGCTTATCACAGTTCTCTATATACCTGGTGGTGGGCTTATCACAGTTCTCTATATACCTGGTGGTGGGCTTGTCACAGTTCTCTGTATACCTGGTAGTGGGCTTATCACAGTTCTCTATATACCTGGTGGTGGGCTTATCACAGTTCTCTATATACCTGGTGGTGGGCTTATCACAGTTCTCTATATACCTGGTGGTGGGCTTATCACAGTTCTCTATATACCTGGTAGTGGGCTTATCACAGTTCTCTATATACCTGGTAGTGGGCTTATCATAGTTCTCTATATACCTGGTAGTGGGCTTGTCACAGTTCTCTATATACCTGGTAGTGGGCTTATCACAGTTCTTATATACCTGGTAGTGGGCTTATCACAGTTCTCTATATACCTGGTGGTGGGCTTGTCACAGTTCTCTATATACCTGGTAGTGGGCTTATCACAGTTCTCTATATACCTGGTGGTGGGCTTATCACAGTTCTCTATATACCTGGTGGTGGGCTTATCACAGTTCTCTATATACCTGGTGGTGGGCTTATCACAGTTCTCTATATACCTGGTAGTGGGCTTATCACAGTTCTCTATATACCTGGTGGTGGGCTTATCACAGTTCTCTATATACCTGGTGGTGGGCTTATCACAGTTCTCTATATACCTGGTGGTGGGCTTATCACAGTTCTCTATATACCTGGTGGTGGGCTTATCACAGTTCTCTATATACCTGGTGGTGGGCTTATCACAGTTCTCTATATACCTGGTGGTGGGCTTATCACAGTTCTCTATATACCTGGTGGTGGGCTTATCACAGTTCTCTATATACCTGGTGGTGGGCTTATCACAGTTCTCTATATACGTGGTAGTGGGCTTATCACAGTTCTCTATATACCTGGTGGTGGGCTTATCACAGTTCTCTATATACCTGGTAGTGGGCTTATCACAGTTCTCTATATACCTGGTAGTGGGCTTATCACAGTTCTCTATATACCTGGTAGTGGGCTTATCACAGTTCTCTATATACCTGGTAGTGGGCTTATCACAGTTCTCTATATACCAGGTGGTGGGCTTATCACAGTTCTCTGTATACCTGGTCGTGGGCTTATCACAGTTCTCTATATACCTGGTGGTGGGCTAATCACAGTTCTCTATATACCTGGTAGTGGGCTTATCACAGTTCTCTATATACCTGGTAGTGGGCTTATCACAGTTTTCTATATACCTGGTAGTGGGCTTATCACAGTTCTCTATATACCTGGTAGTGGGCTTATCACAGTTCTCTATATACCTGGTAGTGGGCTTATCACAGTTTTCTATATACATGGTAGTGGGCTTATCACAGTTCTCTATATACCTGGTAGTGGGCTTATCACAGTTCTCTATATACCTGGTAGTGGGCTTATCACAGTTCTCTATATACCATGTGGTGGGCTTATCACAGTTCTCTATATACCTGGTAGTGGGCTTATCACAGTTCTCTATATACCTGGTAGTGGGCTTATCACAGTTCTCTATATACCTGGTAGTGGGCTTATCACAGTTCTCTATATACCTGGTAGTGGGCTTATCACAGTTCTCTATATACCTGGTAGTGGGCTTATCACAGTTCTCTATATACCTGGTAGTGGGCTTATCACAGTTCTCTATATACCATGTGGTGGGCTTATCACAGTTCTCTATATACCTGGTAGTGGGCTTATCACAGTTCTCTATATACCTGGTAGTGGGCTTATCACAGTTCTCTATATACCTGGTAGTGGGCTTATCACAGTTCTCTATATACCTGGTGGTGGGCTTGTCACAGTTCTCTGTATACCTGGTAGTGGTCTTATCACAGTTCTCTATATA
The DNA here is from genome assembly GCF_046119375.1 of Phyllobates terribilis. Lineage (NCBI taxonomy): Eukaryota > Metazoa > Chordata > Amphibia > Anura > Dendrobatidae > Phyllobates > Phyllobates terribilis. The sequence continues at coordinate 755,046,722 of NW_027362764.1, forward strand.
CCTGGTAGTGGGCTTATCACATTTCTCTATATACCTGGTGGTGGGCTTATCACAGTTCTCTATATACCTGGTGGTGGGCTTATCACAGTTCTCTATATACCTGGTGGTGGGCTTATCACATTTCTCTATATACCTGGTGGTGGGCTTATCACAGTTCTCTATATACCTGGTGGTGGGCTTATCACAGTTCTCTATATACCTGGTAGTGGGCTTATCACAGTTCTCTATATACCTGGTAGTGGGCTTATCACAGTTCTCTATATACCTGGTAGTGGGCTTATCACATTTCTCTATATACCTGGTGGTGGGCTTATCACAGTTCTCTATATACCTGGTGGTGGGCTTATCACATTTCTCTATATACCTGGTGGTGGGCTTATCACATTTCTCTATATACCTGGTGGTGGGCTTATCACAGTTCTCTATATACCTGGTGGTGGGCTTATCACAGTTTTCTATATACCTGGTGGTGGGCTTATCACAGTTCTCTATATACCTGGTGGTGGGCTTATCACAGTTCTCTGTATACCTGGTGGTGGGCTTATCACAGTTCTCTATATACCTGGTGGTGGGCTTATCACAGTTTTCTATATACCTGGTGGTGGGCTTATCACAGTTCTCTATATACCTGGTGGTGGGCTTATCACAGTTCTCTATATACCTGGTAGTGGGCTTATCACAGTTCTCTATATACCTGGTGGTGGGCTTATCACAGTTCTCTATATACCTGGTGGTGGGCTTGTCACAGTTCTCTGTATACCTGGTAGTGGGCTTATCACAGTTCTCTATATACCTGGTAGTGGGCTTATCACAGTTCTCTATATACCTGGTAGTGGGCTTATCACAGTTCTCTATATATCTGGTAGTGGGCTTATCACAGTTCTCTATATACCTGGTGGTGGGCTTGTCACAGTTCTCTATATACCTGGTAGTGGGCTTATCACAGTTCTCTGTATACCTGGTGGTGGGCTTATCACAGTTCTCTATATACCTGGTGGTGGGCTTATCACAGTTCTCTATATACCTGGTAGTGGGCTTATCACAGTTCTCTATATACCTGGTGGTGGGCTTATCACAGTTCTCTATATACCTGGTAGTGGGCTTATCACAGTTCTCTATATACCTGGTAGTGGGCTTATCACAGTTCTCTATATACCTGGTAGTGGGCTTATCACAGTTCTCTATATACCTGGTAGTGGGCTTATCACAGTTCTCTATATACCTGGTGGTGGGCTTATCACAGTTCTCTATATACCTGGTGGTGGGCTTATCACAGTTCTCTGTATACCTGGTAGTGGGTTTATCACAGTTCTCTATATACCTGGTAGTGGGGTTGTCACAGTTCTCTATATACCTGGTAGTGGGCTTATCACAGTTCTCTATATACCTGGTGGTGGGCTTATCACAGTTCTCTATATACCTGGTGGTGGGCTTATCACAGTTCTCTATATACCTGGTGGTGGGCTTATCACAGTTCTCTATATACCTGGTGGTGGGCTTATCACAGTTCTCTATATACCTGGTGGTGGGCTTATCACAGTTCTCTGTATACCTGGTGGTGGGCTTATCACAGTTCTCTATATACCTGGTAGTGGGTTTATCACAGTTCTCTATATACCTGGTAGTGGGTTTATCACAGTTCTCTATATACCTGGTAGTGGGGTTGTCACAGTTCTCTATATACCTGGTAGTGGGCTTATCACGGTTCTCTATATACCTGCTAGTGGGCTTATCACAGTTCTCTATATACCTGGTGGTGGGCTTATCACAGTTCTCTATATACCTGGTAGTGGGTTTATCACAGTTCTCTATATACCTGGTAGTGGGCTTATCACAGTTCTCTATATACCTGGGGGTGGGCTTATCACAGTTCTCTATATACCTGGTAGTGGGCTTATCACAGTTCTCTATATACCTGGTAGTGGGCTTATCACAGTTCTCTATATACCTGGTGGTGGGCTTATCGCAGTTCTCTATATACCTGGTGGTGTGCTTATCACAGTTCTCTATATACCTGGTGGTGGGCTTATCACAGTTCTCTATATACCTGTTAGTGGGCTTATCACAGTTCTCTATATACCTGGTAGTGGGCTTATCACAGTTCTCTATATACCTGGTAGTGGGCTTATCACAGTTCTCTATATACCTGGTGGTTGGCTTATCACAGTTCTCTATATACCTGGTAGTGGGCTTATCACAGTTCTCTATATACCTGCTGGTGGGCTTATCACAGTTCTCTATATACCTGGTAGTGGGCTTATCACAGTTCTCTATATACCTGGTAGTGGGCTTATCACAGTTCTCTATATACCTGGTGGTGGGCTTATCGCAGTTCTCTATATACCTGGTGGTGGGCTTATCGCAGTTCTCTATATACCTGGTGGTGGGCTTATCGCAGTTCTCTATATACCTGGTGGTTGGCTTATCACAGTTCTCTATATACCTGGTAGTGGGCTTATCACAGTTCTCTATATACCTGCTGGTGGGCTTATCACAGTTCTCTATATACCTGGTAGTGGGCTTATCACAGTTCTCTATATACCTGGTAGTGGGCTTATCACAGTTCTCTATATACCTGGTAGTGGGCTTATCACAGTTCTCTATATACCTGGTAGTGGGCTTATCACAGTTCTCTATATACCTGGTAGTGGGCTTATCACAGTTCTCTATATACCTGGTAGTGGGTTTATCACAGTTCTCTATATACCTGGTAGTGGGGTTGTCACAGTTCTCTATATACCTGGTAGTGGGCTTATCACAGTTCTCTGTATACCTGGTGGTGGGCTTATCACAGTTCTCTATATACCTGGTGGTGGGCTTATCACAGTTCTCTATATACCTGGTGGTGGGCTTATCACAGTTCTCTATATACCTGGTAGTGGGTTTATCACAGTTCTCTATATACCTAGTAGTGGGCTTATCACAGTTCTCTATATACCTGGGGGTGGGCTTATCACAGTTCTCTATATACCTGGTAGTGGGCTTATCACAGTTCTCTATATACCTGGTGGTGGGCTTATCGCAGTTCTCTATATACCTGGTGGTGGGCTTATCACAGTTCTCTATATACCTGGTGGTGGGCTTATCACAGTTCTCTATATACCTGGTGGTGGGCTTATCACAGTTCTCTATATACCTGTTGGTGGGCTTATCACAGTTCTCTATATACCTGGTAGTGGGCTTATCACAGTTCTCTATATACCTGGTAGTGGGCTTATCACAGTTCTCTATATACCTGGTGGTGGGCTTATCGCAGTTCTCTATATACCTGGTGGTGGGCTTATCGCAGTTCTCTATATACCTGGTGGTTGGTTTATCACAGTTCTCTATATACCTGGTAGTGGGCTTATCACAGTTCTCTATATACCTGGTAGTGGGCTTATCACAGTTCTCTATATACCTGGTAGTGGGCTTATCGCAGTTCTCTATATACATGGTGGTGGGCTTATCACAGTTCTCTATATACCTGGTGGTGGGCTTATAACAGTTCTCTATATACCTGGTAGTGGGCTTATCACAGTTCTCTATATACCTGGTAGTGGGCTTATCACAGTTCTCTATATACCTGGTGGTGGGCTTATCACAGTTCTCTATATACCTGATGGTGGTGCTTATCACAGTTCTTTATATACCTGGTGGTGGGCTTATCGCAGTTCTCTATATACCTGGTGGTTGGCTTATCACAGTTCTCTATATACCTGGTAGTGCGCTTATCACAGTTCTCTATATACCTGGTAGTGGGCTTATCGCAGTTCTCTATATACCTGGTGGTGGGCTTATCACAGTTCTCTATATACCTGGTGGTGGGCTTATCACAGTTCTCTATATACCTGGTAGTGGGCTTATCACAGTTCTCTATATACCTGGTAGTGGGCTTATCACAGTTCTCTATATACCTGGTAGTGGGCTTATCGCAGTTCTCTATATACCTGGTAGTGGGCTTATCACAGTTCTCTATATACCTGGTAGTGGGCTTATCACAGTTCTCTATATACCTGGTGGTGGGCTTATCACAGTTCTCTATATACCTGGTAGTGGGCTTATCATAGTTCTCTATATACCTGGTGGTGGGCTTATCGCAGTTCTCTATATACCTGGTAGTGGGCTTATCACAGTTCTCTATATACCTGGTGGTGGGCTTATCACAGTTCTCTATATACCTGGTGGTGGGCTTATCACAGTTCTCTATATACCTGGTGGTGGGCTTATCACAGTTCTCTATATACCTGGTGGTGGGCTTATCACAGTTCTCTATATACCTGGTGGTGGGCTTATCACAGTTCTCTATATACCTGGTAGTGGGCTTATCACAGTTCTCTATATACCTGGCGGTGGGCTTGTCACAGTTCTTTGTATACCTGGTAGTGGGCTTATCACAGTTCTCTATATACCTGGTGGTGGGCTTATCACAGTTCTCTATATACCTGGTGGTGGGCTTATCACAGTTCTCTATATACCTGGTGGTGGGCTTATCACAGTTCTCTATATACCTGGTGGTGGGCTTATCACAGTTCTCTATATACCTGGTGGTGGGCTTATCACAGTTCTCTATATACCTGGTGGTGGGCTTATCACAGTTCTCTATATATCTGGTAGTGGGCTTATCACAGTTCTCTATATACCTGGTGGTGGGCTTATCACAGTTCTCTATATACCTGGTAGTGGGCTTATCACAGTTCTCTATATACCTGGTAGTGGGCTTATCACAGTTCTCTATATACCTGGTAGTGGGCTTATCACAGTTCTCTATATACCTGGTAGTGGGCTTATCACAGTTCTCTATATACCAGGTGGTGGGCTTATCACAGTTCTCTGTATACCTGGTCGTGGGCTTATCACAGTTCTCTATATACCTGGTGGTGGGCTAATCACAGTTCTCTATATACCTGGTAGTGGGCTTATCACAGTTCTCTATATACCTGGTAGTGGGCTTATCATAGTTCTCTATATACCTGGTGGTGGGCTTATCACAGTTCTCTATATACCTGGTGGTGGGCTTATCGCAGTTCTCTATATACCTGGTGGTGGGCTTATCGCAGTTCTCTATATACCTGGTGGTGGGCTTATCACAGTTCTCTATATACCTGGTGGTGGGCTTATCACAGTTCTCTATATACCTGGTAGTGGGCTTATCACAGTTCTCTATATACCTGGCGGTGGGCTTGTCACAGTTCTCTATATACCTGGTGGTGGGCTTATCGCAGTTCTCTATATACCTGGTGGTGGGCTTATCACAGTTCTCTATATACGTGGCGGTGGGCTTGTCACAGTTCTCTATATACCTGGTGGTGGGCTTATCGCAGTTCTCTATATACCTGGTGGTGGGCTTATCACAGTTCTCTATATACCTGGTGGTGGGCTTATCACAGTTCTCTATATACCTGGTGGTGGGCTTATCGCAGTTCTCTATATACCTGGTGGTGGGCTTATCACAGTTCTCTATATACCTGGTGGTGGGCTTATCACAGTTCTCTATATACCTGGTGGTGGGCTTATCGCAGTTCTCTATATACCTGGTAGTGGGCTTATCACAGTTCTCTATATACCTGGCGGTGGGCTTGTCACAGTTCTTTGTATACCTGGTAGTGGGCTTATCACAGTTCTTTATATACCTGGTAGTGGGCTTATCACAGTTCTCTATATACCTGGTAGTGGGCTTATCACAGTTTTCTATATACATGGTAGTGGGCTTATCACAGTTCTCTATATACCTGGTAGTGGGCTTATCACAGTTCTCTATATACCTGGTAGTGGGCTTATCACAGTTCTCTATATACCTGGTAGTGGGCTTATCACAGTTCTCTATATACCATGTGGTGGGCTTATCACAGTTCTCTATATACCTGGTAGTGGGCTTATCACAGTTCTCTATATACCTGGTAGTGGGCTTATCACAGTTCTCTATATACCTGGTAGTGGGCTTATCACAGTTCTCTATATACCTGGTAGTGGGCTTATCACAGTTCTCTATATACCTGGTAGTGGGCTTATCACAGTTCTCTATATACCTGGTGGTGGGCTTATCACAGTTCTCTATATACCTGGTAGTGGGCTTATCACAGTTCTCTATATACCTGGTGGTGGGCTTGTCACAGTTCTCTGTATACCTGGTAGTGGTCTTATCACAGTTCTCTATATACCTGGTAGTGGGCTTATCACAGTTCTCTGTATACCTGGTAGTGGGCTTATCACATTTCTCTATATACCTGGTGGTGGGCTTATCACAGTTCTCTATATACCTGGTGGTGGGCTTATCACAGTTCTCTATATACCTGGTGGTGGGCTTATCACATTTCTCTATATACCTGGTGGTGGGCTTATCACAGTTCTCTATATACCTGGTGGTGGGCTTATCACAGTTCTCTATATACCTGGTAGTGGGCTTATCACAGTTCTCTATATACCTGGTAGTGGGCTTATCACAGTTCTCTATATACCTGGTAGTGGGCTTATCACAGTTCTCTATATACCTGGTAGTGGGCTTATCACATTTCTCTATATACCTGGTGGTGGGCTTATCACAGTTCTCTATATACCTGGTGGTGGGCTTATCACATTTCTCTATATACCTGGTGGTGGGCTTATCACATTTCTCTATATACCTGGTGGTGGGCTTATCACAGTTCTCTATATACCTGGTGGTGGGCTTATCACAGTTTTCTATATACCTGGTGGTGGGCTTATCACAGTTCTCTATATACCTGGTGGTGGGCTTATCACAGTTCTCTGTATACCTGGTGGTGGGCTTATCACAGTTCTCTATATATCTGGTGGTGGGCTTATCACAGTTCTCTATATACCTGGTGGTGGGCTTATCACAGTTTTCTATATACCTGGTGGTGGGCTTATCACAGTTCTCTATATACCTGGTGGTGGGCTTATCACAGTTCTCTATATACCTGGTAGTGGGCTTATCACAGTTCTCTATATACCTGGTGGTGGGCTTATCACAGTTCTCTATATACCTGGTGGTGGGCTTGTCACAGTTCTCTGTATACCTGGTAGTGGGCTTATCACAGCTCTCTATATACCTGGTAGTGGGCTTATCACAGTTCTCTATATACCTGGTAGTGGGCTTATCACAGTTCTCTATATATCTGGTAGTGGGCTTATCACAGTTCTCTATATACCTGGTGGTGGGCTTGTCACAGTTCTCTATATACCTGGTAGTGGGCTTATCACAGTTCTCCGTATACCTGGTGGTGGGCTTATCACAGTTCTCTATATACCTGGTGGTGGGCTTATCACAGTTCTCTATATACCTGGTAGTGGGCTTATCACAGTTCTCTATATACCTGGTGGTGGGCTTATCACAGTTCTCTATATACCTGGTAGTGGGCTTATCACAGTTCTCTATATACCTGGTAGTGGGCTTATCACAGTTCTCTATATACCTGGTAGTGGGCTTATCACAGTTCTCTATATACCTGGTAGTGGGCTTATCACAGTTCTCTATATACCTGGTGGTGGGCTTATCACAGTTCTCTATATACCTGGTGGTGGGCTTATCACAGTTCTCTATATACCTGGTGGTGGGCTTATCACAGTTCTCTGTATACCTGGTGGTGGGCTTATCACAGTTCTCTGTATACCTGGTAGTGGGTTTATCACAGTTCTCTATATACCTGGTAGTGGGGTTGTCACAGTTCTCTATATACCTGGTAGTGGGCTTATCACAGTTCTCTATATACCTGGTGGTGGGCTTATCACAGTTCTCTATATACCTGGTGGTGGGCTTATAACAGTTCTCTATATACCTGGTGGTGGGCTTATCACAGTTCTCTATATACCTGGTGGTGGGCTTATCACAGTTCTCTATATACCTGGTGGTGGGCTTATCACAGTTCTCTGTATACCTGGTGGTGGGCTTACCACAGTTCTCTATATACCTGGTAGTGGGTTTATCACAGTTCTCTATATACCTGGTAGTGGGTTTATCACAGTTCTCTATATACCTGGTAGTGGGGTTGTCACAGTTCTCTATATACCTGGTAGTGGGCTTATCACGGTTCTCTATATACCTGCTAGTGGGCTTATCACAGTTCTCTATATACCTGGTGGTGGGCTTATCACAGTTCTCTATATACCTGGTAGTGGGCTTATCACAGTTCTCTATATACCTGGTGGTGGGCTTATCACAGTTCTCTATATACCTGGTGGTGGGCTTATCGCAGTTCTCTATATACCTGGTGGTGGGCTTATCACAGTTCTCTATATACCTGGTGGTGGGCTTATCACAGTTCTCTATATACCTGTTAGTGGGCTTATCACAGTTCTCTATATACCTGGTAGTGGGCTTATCACAGTTCTCTATTTACCTGGTGGTTGGCTTATCACAGTTCTCTGTATACCTGGTAGTGGGCTTATCACAGCTCTCTATATACCTGGTAGTGGGCTTATCACAGTTCTCTGTATACCTGGTGGTGGGCTTATCACAGTTCTCTATATACCTGGTAGTGGGCTTATCACAGTTCTCTATATACCTGGCGGTGGGCTTGTCACAGTTCTTTGTATACCTGGTAGTGGGCTTATCACAGTTCTTTATATACCTGGTAGTGGGCTTATCACAGTTCTCTGTATACCTGGTAGTGGGCTTATCACAGTTCTCTATATACCTGGTGGTGGGCTTATCACAGTTCTCTATATACCTGGTAGTGGGCTTATCACAGTTCTCTATATACCTGGTGGTGGGCTTATCACAGTTCTCTATATACCTGGTGGTGGGCTTATCACAGTTCTCTATATACCTGGTGGTGGGCTTATCACAGTTCTCTATATACCTGGTAGTGGGCTTATCACAGTTCTCTATGTACCTGGTGGTGGGCTTAACACAGTTCTCTATATACCTGGTGGTGGGCTTATCACAGTTCTCTGTATATCTGGTAGTGGGCTTATCACAGTTCTCTATATACCTGGTGGTGGGCTTATCACAGTTCTCTATATACCTGGTAGTGGGCTTGTCACAGTTCTCTGTATACCTGGTAGTGGGCTTATTACTGTTCTCTATATACCTGGTAGTGGGCTTATCACAGTTCTCTATATACCTGGTGGTGGGCTTATCACAGTTCTCTATATACCTGGTGGTGGGCTTATCACAGCTCTCTATATACCTGGTGGTGGGCTTATCACAGTTCTCTATATACCTGGTGGTGGGCTTATCACAGTTCTCTATATACCTGGTAGTGGGCTTATCACAGTTCTCTATATACCTGGTGGTGGGCTTATCGCAGTTCTCTATATACCTGGTGGTGGGCTTATCACAGTTCTCTATATACCTGGTGGTGGGCTTATCACAGTTCTCATTATACCTGGTGGTGGGCTTATCACAGTTCTCTATATACCTGTTGGTGGGCTTATCACAGTTCTCTATATACCTGGTAGTGGGCTTATCACAGTTCTCTATATACCTGGTAGTGGGCTTATCACAGTTCTCTATATACCTGGTGGTGGGCTTATCGCAGTTCTCTATATACCTGGTGGTGGGCTTATCGCAGTTCTCTATATACCTGGTGGTTGGCTTATCACAGTTCTCTATATACCTGGTAGTGGGCTTATCACAGTTCTCTATATACCTGGTAGTGGGCTTATCACAGTTCTCTATATACCTGGTGGTGGGCTTATCACAGTTCTCTATATACCTGGTGGTGGGCTTATCACAGCTCTCTATATACACCTGGTAGTGGGCTTATCGCAGTTCTCTATATACATGGTGGTGGGCTTATCACAGTTCTCTATATACCTGGTGGTGGGCTTATAACAGTTCTCTATATACCTGGTAGTGGGCTTATCACAGTTCTCTATATACCTGGTGGTGGGCTTATCACAGTTCTCTATATACCTGGTAGTGGGCTTATAACAGTTCTCTATATACCTGGTAGTGGGCTTATCACAGTTCTCTATATACCTGCTGGTGGGCTTATCACAGTTCTCTATATACCTGGTAGTGGGCTTATCACAGTTCTCTATATACCTGGTAGTGGGCTTATCACAGTTCTCTATATACCTGGTGGTGGGCTTATCGCAGTTCTCTATATACCTGGTGGTGGGCTTATCGCAGTTCTCTATATACCTGGTGGTGGGCTTATCGCAGTTCTCTATATACCTGGTGGTTGGCTTATCACAGTTCTCTATATACCTGGTAGTGGGCTTATCACAGTTCTCTATATACCTGCTGGTGGGCTTATCACAGTTCTCTATATACCTGGTAGTGGGCTTATCACAGTTCTCTATATACCTGGTAGTGGGCTTATCACAGTTCTCTATATACCTGGTAGTGGGCTTATCACAGTTCTCTATATACCTGGTAGTGGGCTTATCACAGTTCTCTATATACCTGGTAGTGGGCTTATCACAGTTCTCTATATACCTGGTAGTGGGTTTATCACAGTTCTCTATATACCTGGTAGTGGGGTTGTCACAGTTCTCTATATACCTGGTAGTGGGCTTATCACAGTTCTCTATATACCTGGTGGTGGGCTTATCACAGTTCTCTATATACCTGGTGGTGGGCTTATCACAGTTCTCTATATACCTGGTGGTGGGCTTATCACAGTTCTCTATATACCTGGTAGTGGGTTTATCACAGTTCTCTATATACCTAGTAGTGGGCTTATCACAGTTCTCTATATACCTGGGGGTGGGCTTATCACAGTTCTCTATATACCTGGTAGTGGGCTTATCACAGTTCTCTATATACCTGGTAGTGGGCTTATCACAGTTCTCTATATACCTGGTGGTGGGCTTATCGCAGTTCTCTATATACCTGGTGGTGGGCTTATCACAGTTCTCTATATACCTGGTGGTGGGCTTATCACAGTTCTCTATATACCTGGTAGTGGGCTTATCACAGTTCTCTATATACCTGGTGGTGGGCTTATCACAGTTCTCTATATACCTGGTAGTGGGCTTATCACAGTTCTCTATATACCTGTTGGTGGGCTTATCACAGTTCTCTATATACCTGGTGGTGGGCTTATCACAGTTCTCTATATACCTGGTGGTGGGCTTATCGCAGTTCTCTATATACCTGGTGGTGGGCTTATCGCAGTTCTCAATATACCTGGTGGTTGGCTTATCACAGTTCTCTATATACCTGGTAGTGGGCTTATCACAGTTCTCTATATACCTGGTAGTGGGCTTATCACAGTTCTCTATATACCTGGTAGTGGGCTTATCGCAGTTCTCTATATACATGGTGGTGGGCTTATCACAGTTCTCTATATACCTGGTGGTGGGCTTATAACAGTTCTCTATATACCTGGTAGTGGGCTTATCACAGTTCTCTATATACCTGGTAGTGGGCTTATCACAGTTCTCTATATACCTGGTGGTGGGCTTATCACAGTTCTCTATATACCTGATGGTGGTGCTTATCACAGTTCTTTATATACCTGGTGGTGGGCTTATCGCAGTTCTCTATATACCTGGTGGTTGGCTTATCACAGTTCTCTATATACCTGGTAGTGCGCTTATCACAGTTCTCTATATACCTGGTAGTGGGCTTATCGCAGTTCTCTATATACCTGGTGGTGGGCTTATCACAGTTCTCTATATACCTGGTAGTGGGCTTATCACAGTTCTCTATATACCTGGTAGTGGGCTTATCACAGTTCTCTATATACCTGGTAGTGGGCTTATCGCAGTTCTCTATATACCTGGTAGTGGGCTTATCACAGTTCTCTATATACCTGGTAGTGGGCTTATCGCAGTTCTCTATATACCTGGTGGTGGGCTTATCACAGTTCTCTATATACCTGGTGGTGGGCTTATCACAGTTCTCTATATACCTGGTAGTGGGCTTATCATAGTTCTCTATATACCTGGTGGTGGGCTTATCGCAGTTCTCTATATACCTGGTAGTGGGCTTATCACAGTTCTCTATATACCTGGTGGTGGGCTTATCACAGTTCTCTATATACCTGGTGGTGGGCTTATCACAGTTCTCTATATACCTGGTGGTGGGCTTATCACAGTTCTCTATATACCTGGTGGTGGGCTTATCGCAGTTCTCTATATACCTGGTAGTGGGCTTATCACAGTTCTCTATATACCTGGCGGTGGGCTTGTCACAGTTCTTTGTATACCTGGTAGTGGGCTTATCACAGTTCTTTATATACCTGGTAGTGGGCTTATCACAGTTCTCTGTATACCTGGTAGTGGGCTTATCACAGTTCTCTATATACCTGGTGGTGGGCTTATCACAGTTCTCTATATACCTGGTAGTGGGCTTATCACAGTTCTCTATATACCTGGTGGTGGGCTTATCACAGTTCTCTATATACCTGGTGGTGGGCTTATCACAGTTCTCTATATACCTGGTGGTGGGCTTATCACAGTTCTCTATATACCTGGTAGTGGGCTTATCACAGTTCTCTATGAACCTGGTGGTGGGCTTAACACAGTTCTCTATATACCTGGTGGTGGGCTTATCACAGTTCTCTGTATATCTGGTAGTGGGCTTATCACAGTTCTCTATATACCTGGTGGTGGGCTTATCACAGTTCTCTATATACCTGGTAGTGGGCTTGTCACAGTTCTCTGTATACCTGGTAGTGGGCTTATTACTGTTCTCTATATACCTGGTAGTGGGCTTATCACAGTTCTCTATATACCTGGTGGTGGGCTTATCACAGTTCTCTATATACCTGGTGGTGGGCTTATCACAGCTCTCTATATACCTGGTGGTGGGCTTATCACAGTTCTCTATATACCTGGTGGTGGGCTTATCACAGTTCTCTATATACCTGGTAGTGGGCTTATCACAGTTCTCTATATACCTGGTGGTGGGCTTATCGCAGTTCTCTATATACCTGGTGGTGGGCTTATCACAGTTCTCTATATACCTGGTGGTGGGCTTATCACAGTTCTCTATATACCTGGTGGTGGGCTTATCACAGTTCTCTATATACCTGTTGGTGGGCTTATCACAGTTCTCTATATACCTGGTAGTGGGCTTATCACAGTTCTCTATATACCTGGTAGTGGGCTTATCACAGTTCTCTATATACCTGGTGGTGGGCTTATCGCAGTTCTCTATATACCTGGTGGTGGGCTTATCGCAGTTCTCTATATACCTGGTGGTTGGCTTATCACAGTTCTCTGTATACCTGGTAGTGGGCTTATCACATTTCTCTATATACCTGGTGGTGGGCTTATCACAGTTCTCTATATACCTGGTGGTGGGCTTATCACAGTTCTCTATATACCTGGTGGTGGGCTTATCACAGTTCTCTATATACCTGGTAGTGGGCTTATCACAGTTCTCTATATACCTGGTAGTGGGCTTATCACAGTTCTCTATATACCTGGTAGTGGGCTTATCACAGTTCTCTATATACCTGGTAGTGGGCTTATCACATTTCTCTATATACCTGGTGGTGGGCTTATCACAGTTCTCTATATACCTGGTGGTGGGCTTATCACATTTCTCTATATACCTGGTGGTGGGCTTATCACATTTCTCTATATACCTGGTGGTGGGCTTATCACAGTTCTCTATATACCTGGTGGTGGGCTTATCACAGTTTTCTATATACCTGGTGGTGGGCTTATCACAGTTCTCTATATACCTGGTGGTGGGCTTATCACAGTTCTCTATATACCTGGTGGTGGGCTTATCACAGTTTTCTATATACCTGGTGGTGGGCTTATCACAGTTCTCTATATACCTGGTGGTGGGCTTATCACAGTTCTCTATATACCTGGTAGTGGGCTTATCACAGTTCTCTATATACCTGGTGGTGGGCTTATCACAGTTCTCTATATACCTGGTGGTGGGCTTGTCACAGTTCTCTGTATACCTGGTAGTGGGCTTATCACAGTTCTCTATATACCTGGTAGTGGGCTTATCACAGTTCTCTATATACCTGGTAGTGGGCTTATCACAGTTCTCTATATATCTGGTAGTGGGCTTATCACAGTTCTCTATATACCTGGTGGTGGGCTTGTCACAGTTCTCTATATACCTGGTAGTGGGCTTATCACAGTTCTCTGTATACCTGGTGGTGGGCTTATCACAGTTCTCTATATACCTGGTGGTGGGCTTATCACAGTTCTCTATATACCTGGTAGTGGGCTTATCACAGTTCTCTATATACCTGGTGGTGGGCTTATCACAGTTCTCTATATACCTGGTAGTGGGCTTATCACAGTTCTCTATATACCTGGTAGTGGGCTTATCACAGTTCTCTATATACCTGGTAGTGGGCTTATCACAGTTCTCTATATACCTGGTAGTGGGCTTATCACAGTTCTCTATATACCTGGTGGTGGGCTTATCACAGTTCTCTATATACCTGGTGGTGGGCTTATCACAGTTCTCTGTATACCTGGTAGTGGGTTTATCACAGTTCTCTATATACCTGGTAGTGGGGTTGTCACAGTTCTCTATATACCTGGTAGTGGGCTTATCACAGTTCTCTATATACCTGGTGGTGGGCTTATCACAGTTCTCTATATACCTGGTGGTGGGCTTATCACAGTTCTCTATATACCTGGTGGTGGGCTTATCACAGTTCTCTATATACCTGGTGGTGGGCTTATCACAGTTCTCTATATACCTGGTGGTGGGCTTATCACAGTTCTCTGTATACCTGGTGGTGGGCTTATCACAGTTCTCTATATACCTGGTAGTGGGTTTATCACAGTTCTCTATATACCTGGTAGTGGGTTTATCACAGTTCTCTATATACCTGGTAGTGGGGTTGTCACAGTTCTCTATATACCTGGTAGTGGGCTTATCACGGTTCTCTATATACCTGCTAGTGGGCTTATCACAGTTCTCTATATACCTGGTGGTGGGCTTATCACAGTTCTCTATATACCTGGTAGTGGGCTTATCACAGTTCTCTATATACCTGGGGGTGGGCTTATCACAGTTCTCTATATACCTGGTAGTGGGCTTATCACAGTTCTCTATATACCTGGTAGTGGGCTTATCACAGTTCTCTATATACCTGGTGGTGGGCTTATCGCAGTTCTCTATATACCTGGTGGTGGGCTTATCGCAGTTCTCTATATACCTGGTGGTGGGCTTATCACAGTTCTCTATATACCTGGTGGTGGGCTTATCGCAGTTCTCTATATACCTGGTGGTGGGCTTATCACAGTTCTCTATATACCTGGTGGTGGGCTTATCACAGTTCTCTATATACCTGTTAGTGGGCTTATCACAGTTCTCTATATACCTGGTAGTGGGCTTATCACAGTTCTCTATATACCTGGTGGTTGGCTTATCACAGTTCTCTATATACCTGGTAGTGGGCTTATCACAGTTCTCTATATACCTGCTGGTGGGCTTATCACAGTTCTCTATATACCTGGTAGTGGGCTTATCACAGTTCTCTATATACCTGGTAGTGGGCTTATCACAGTTCTCTATATACCTGGTGGTGGGCTTATCGCAGTTCTCTATATACCTGGTGGTGGGCTTATCGCAGTTCTCTATATACCTGGTGGTGGGCTTATCGCAGTTCTCTATATACCTGGTGGTTGGCTTATCACAGTTCTCTATATACCTGGTAGTGGGCTTATCACAGTTCTCTATATACCTGCTGGTGGGCTTATCACAGTTCTCTATATACCTGGTAGTGGGCTTATCACAGTTCTCTATATACCTGGTAGTGGGCTTATCACAGTTCTCTATATACCTGGTAGTGGGCTTATCACAGTTCTCTATATACCTGGTAGTGGGCTTATCACAGTTCTCTATATACCTGCTGGTGGGCTTATCACAGTTCTCTATATACCTGGTAGTGGGCTTATCACAGTTCTCTATATACCTGGTAGTGGGCTTATCACAGTTCTCTATATACCTGGTAGTGGGTTTATCACAGTTCTCTATATACCTGGTAGTGGGCTTATCACAGTTCTCTATATACCTGGTGGTGGGCTTATCACAGTTCTCTATATACCTGGTGGTGGGCTTATCACAGTTCTCTATATACCTGGTAGTGGGCTTATCACAGTTCTCTATATACCTGGTAGTGGGCTTATCACAGTTCTCTATATACCTGGTAGTGGGTTTATCACAGTTCTCTATATACCTGGTAGTGGGGTTGTCACAGTTCTCTATATACCTGGTAGTGGGCTTATCACAGTTCTCTATATACCTGGTGGTGGGCTTATCACAGTTCTCTATATACCTGGTGGTGGGCTTATCACAGTTCTCTATATACCTGGTGGTGGGCTTATCACAGTTCTCTATATACCTGGTAGTGGGTTTATCACAGTTCTCTATATACCTAGTAGTGGGCTTATCACAGTTCTCTATATACCTGGGGGTGGGCTTATCACAGTTCTCTATATACCTGGTAGTGGGCTTATCACAGTTCTCTATATACCTGGTAGTGGGCTTATCACAGTTCTCTATATACCTGGTGGTGGGCTTATCGCAGTTCTCTATATACCTGGTGGTGGGCTTATCACAGTTCTCTATATACCTGGTGGTGGGCTTATCACAGTTCTCTATATACCTGGTGGTGGGCTTATCACAGTTCTCTATATACCTGTTGGTGGGCTTATCACAGTTCTCTATATACCTGGTGGTGGGCTTATCACAGTTCTCTATATACCTGGTGGTGGGCTTATCGCAGTTCTCTATATACCTGGTGGTGGGCTTATCGCAGTTCTCTATATACCTGGTGGTTGGCTTATCACAGTTCTCTATATACCTGGTAGTGGGCTTATCACAGTTCTCTATATACCTGGTAGTGGGCTTATCACAGTTCTCTATATACCTGGTAGTGGGCTTATCGCAGTTCTCTATATACATGGTGGTGGGCTTATCACAGTTCTCTATATACCTGGTGGTGGGCTTATAACAGTTCTCTATATACCTGGTAGTGGGCTTATCACAGTTCTCTATATACCTGGTAGTGGGCTTATCACAGTTCTCTATATACCTGGTGGTGGGCTTATCACAGTTCTCTATATACCTGATGGTGGTGCTTATCACAGTTCTTTATATACCTGGTGGTGGGCTTATCGCAGTTCTCTATATACCTGGTGGTTGGCTTATCACAGTTCTCTATATACCTGGTAGTGCGCTTATCACAGTTCTCTATATACCTGGTAGTGGGCTTATCGCAGTTCTCTATATACCTGGTGGTGGGCTTATCACAGTTCTCTATATACCTGGTGGTGGGCTTATCACAGTTCTCTATATACCTGGTAGTGGGCTTATCACAGTTCTCTATATACCTGGTAGTGGGCTTATCACAGTTCTCTATATACCTGGTAGTGGGCTTATCGCAGTTCTCTATATACCTGGTAGTGGGCTTATCACAGTTCTCTATATACCTGGTAGTGGGCTTATCGCAGTTCTCTATATACCTGGTGGTGGGCTTATCACAGTTCTCTATATACCTGGTGGTGGGCTTATCACAGTTCTCTATATACCTGGTAGTGGGCTTATCATAGTTCTCTATATACCTGGTGGTGGGCTTATCGCAGTTCTCTATATACCTGGTAGTGGGCTTATCACAGTTCTCTATATACCTGGTGGTGGGCTTATCACAGTTCTCTATATACCTGGTGGTGGGCTTATCACAGTTCTCTATATACCTGGTGGTGGGCTTATCACAGTTCTCTATATACCTGGTGGTGGGCTTATCGCAGTTCTCTATATACCTGGTAGTGGGCTTATCACAGTTCTCTATATACCTGGCGGTGGGCTTGTCACAGTTCTTTGTATACCTGGTAGTGGGCTTATCACAGTTCTTTATATACCTGGTAGTGGGCTTATCACAGTTCTCTGTATACCTGGTAGTGGGCTTATCACAGTTCTCTATATACCTGGTGGTGGGCTTATCACAGTTCTCTATATACCTGGTAGTGGGCTTATCACAGTTCTCTATATACCTGGTGGTGGGCTTATCACAGTTCTCTATATACCTGGTAGTGGGCTTATCACAGTTCTCTGTATACCTGGTGGTGGGCTTATCACAGTTCTCTATATACCTGGTGGTGGGCTTATCACAGTTCTCTATATACCTGGTAGTGGGCTTATCACAGTTCTCTATATACCTGGTGGTGGGCTTATCACAGTTCTCTATATACCTGGTAGTGGGCTTATCACAGTTCTCTATATACCTGGTAGTGGGCTTATCACAGTTCTCTATATACCTGGTAGTGGGCTTATCACAGTTCTCTATATACCTGGTAGTGGGCTTATCACAGTTCTCTATATACCTGGTGGTGGGCTTATCACAGTTCTCTATATACCTGGTGGTGGGCTTATCACAGTTCTCTGTATACCTGGTAGTGGGTTTATCACAGTTCTCTATATACCTGGTAGTGGGGTTGGCACAGTTCTCTATATACCTGGTAGTGGGCTTATCACAGTTCTCTATATACCTGGTAGTGGGCTTATCACAGTTCTCTATATACCTGGTAGTGGGCTTATCACAGTTCTCTATATACCTGGTGGTGGGCTTATCGCAGTTCTCTATATACCTGGTGGTGGGCTTATCACAGTTCTCTATATACCTGGTGGTGGGCTTATCACAGTTCTCTATATACCTGGTGGTGGGCTTATCACAGTTCTCTATATACCTGTTGGTGGGCTTATCACAGTTCTCTATATACCTGGTAGTGGGCTTATCACAGTTCTCTATATACCTGGTAGTGGGCTTATCACAGTTCTCTATATACCTGGTGGTGGGCTTATCGCAGTTCTCTATATACCTGGTGGTGGGCTTATCGCAGTTCTCTATATACCTGGTGGTTGGCTTATCACAGTTCTCTGTATACCTGGTAGTGGGCTTATCACATTTCTCTATATACCTGGTGGTGGGCTTATCACAGTTCTCTATATACCTGGTGGTGGGCTTATCACAGTTCTCTATATACCTGGTGGTGGGCTTATCACATTTCTCTATATACCTGGTGGTGGGCTTATCACAGTTCTCTATATACCTGGTGGTGGGCTTATCACAGTTCTCTATATACCTGGTAGTGGGCTTATCACAGTTCTCTATATACCTGGTAGTGGGCTTATCACAGTTCTCTATATACCTGGTAGTGGGCTTATCACAGTTCTCTATATACCTGGTAGTGGGCTTATCACATTTCTCTATATACCTGGTGGTGGGCTTATCACAGTTCTCTATATACCTGGTGGTGGGCTTATCACATTTCTCTATATACCTGGTGGTGGGCTTATCACATTTCTCTATATACCTGGTGGTGGGCTTATCACAGTTCTCTATATACCTGGTGGTGGGCTTATCACAGTTTTCTATATACCTGGTGGTGGGCTTATCACAGTTCTCTATATACCTGGTGGTGGGCTTATCACAGTTCTCTGTATACCTGGTGGTGGGCTTATCACAGTTCTCTATATACCTGGTGGTGGGCTTATCACAGTTTTCTATATACCTGGTGGTGGGCTTATCACAGTTCTCTATATACCTGGTGGTGGGCTTATCACAGTTCTCTATATACCTGGTAGTGGGCTTATCACAGTTCTCTATATACCTGGTGGTGGGCTTATCACAGTTCTCTATATACCTGGTGGTGGGCTTGTCACAGTTCTCTGTATACCTGGTAGTGGGCTTATCACAGTTCTCTATATACCTGGTAGTGGGCTTATCACAGTTCTCTATATACCTGGTGGTGGGCTTATCACAGTTCTCTATATACCTGGTGGTGGGCTTGTCACAGTTCTCTGTATACCTGGTAGTGGGCTTATCACATTTCTCTATATACCTGGTGGTGGGCTTATCACAGTTCTCTATATACCTGGTGGTGGGCTTATCACAGTTCTCTATATACCTGGTGGTGGGCTTGTCACAGTTCTCTATATACCTGGTAGTGGGCTTATCACAGTTCTCTGTATACCTGGTGGTGGGCTTATCACAGTTCTCTATATACCTGGTGGTGGGCTTATCACAGTTCTCTATATACCTGGTAGTGGGCTTATCACAGTTCTCTATATACCTGGTGGTGGGCTTATCACAGTTCTCTATATACCTGGTAGTGGGCTTATCACAGTTCTCTATATACCTGGTAGTGGGCTTATCACAGTTCTCTATATACCTGGTAGTGGGCTTATCACAGTTCTCTATATACCTGGTAGTGGGCTTATCACAGTTCTCTATATACCTGGTGGTGGGCTTATCACATTTCTCTATATACCTGGTGGTGGGCTTATCACATTTCTCTATATACCTGGTGGTGGGCTTATCACAGTTCTCTATATACCTGGTGGTGGGCTTATCACAGTTTTCTATATACCTGGTGGTGGGCTTATCACAGTTCTCTATATACCTGGTGGTGGGCTTATCACAGTTCTCTGTATACCTGGTGGTGGGCTTATCACAGTTCTCTATATACCTGGTGGTGGGCTTATCACAGTTTTCTATATACCTGGTGGTGGGCTTATCACAGTTCTCTATATACCTGGTGGTGGGCTTATCACAGTTCTCTATATACCTGGTAGTGGGCTTATCACAGTTCTCTATATACCTGGTGGTGGGCTTATCACAGTTCTCTATATACCTGGTGGTGGGCTTGTCACAGTTCTCTGTATACCTGGTAGTGGGCTTATCACAGTTCTCTATATACCTGGTAGTGGGCTTATCACAGTTCTCTATATACCTGGTAGTGGGCTTATCACAGTTCTCTATATATCTGGTAGTGGGCTTATCACAGTTCTCTATATACCTGGTGGTGGGCTTGTCACAGTTCTCTATATACCTGGTAGTGGGCTTATCACAGTTCTCTGTATACCTGGTGGTGGGCTTATCACAGTTCTCTATATACCTGGTGGTGGGCTTATCACAGTTCTCTATATACCTGGTAGTGGGCTTATCACAGTTCTCTATATACCTGGTGGTGGGCTTATCACAGTTCTCTATATACCTGGTAGTGGGCTTATCACAGTTCTCTATATACCTGGTAGTGGGCTTATCACAGTTCTCTATATACCTGGTAGTGGGCTTATCACAGTTCTCTATATACCTGGTAGTGGGCTTATCACAGTTCTCTATATACCTGGTGGTGGGCTTATCGCAGTTCTCTATATACCTGGTGGTGGGCTTATCACAGTTCTCTATATACCTGGTGGTGGGCTTATCACAGTTCTCTATATACCTGTTAGTGGGCTTATCACAGTTCTCTATATACCTGGTAGTGGGCTTATCACAGTTCTCTATATACCTGGTGGTTGGCTTATCACAGTTCTCTATATACCTGGTAGTGGGCTTATCACAGTTCTCTATATACCTGCTGGTGGGCTTATCACAGTTCTCTATATACCTGGTAGTGGGCTTATCACAGTTCTCTATATACCTGGTAGTGGGCTTATCACAGTTCTCTATATACCTGGTGGTGGGCTTATCGCAGTTCTCTATATACCTGGTGGTGGGCTTATCGCAGTTCTCTATATACCTGGTGGTGGGCTTATCGCAGTTCTCTATATACCTGGTGGTTGGCTTATCACAGTTCTCTATATACCTGGTAGTGGGCTTATCACAGTTCTCTATATACCTGCTGGTGGGCTTATCACAGTTCTCTATATACCTGGTAGTGGGCTTATCACAGTTCTCTATATACCTGGTAGTGGGCTTATCACAGTTCTCTATATACCTGGTAGTGGGCTTATCACAGTTCTCTATATACCTGGTAGTGGGCTTATCACAGTTCTCTATATACCTGGTAGTGGGCTTATCACAGTTCTCTATATACCTGGTAGTGGGTTTATCACAGTTCTCTATATACCTGGTAGTGGGGTTGTCACAGTTCTCTATATACCTGGTAGTGGGCTTATCACAGTTCTCTATATACCTGGTGGTGGGCTTATCACAGTTCTCTATATACCTGGTGGTGGGCTTATCACAGTTCTCTATATACCTGGTGGTGGGCTTATCACAGTTCTCTATATACCTGGTAGTGGGTTTATCACAGTTCTCTATATACCTGGTAGTGGGCTTATCACAGTTCTCTATATACCTGGTAGTGGGCTTATCACAGTTCTCTATATACCTGGTAGTGGGCTTATCACAGTTCTCTATATACCTGGTAGTGGGCTTATCACAGTTCTCTATATACCTGGTGGTGGGCTTATCGCAGTTCTCTATATACCTGGTGGTGGGCTTATCACAGTTCTCTATATACCTGGTGGTGGGCTTATCACAGTTCTCTATATACCTGTTAGTGGGCTTATCACAGTTCTCTATATACCTGGTAGTGGGCTTATCACAGTTCTCTATATACCTGGTGGTTGGCTTATCACAGTTCTCTATATACCTGGTAGTGGGCTTATCACAGTTCTCTATATACCTGGTGGTGGGCTTATCACAGTTCTCTATATACCTGTTAGTGGGCTTATCACAGTTCTCTATATACCTGGTAGTGGGCTTATCACAGTTCTCTATATACCTGGTGGTTGGCTTATCACAGTTCTCTATATACCTGGTAGTGGGCTTATCACAGTTCTCTATATACCTGCTGGTGGGCTTATCACAGTTCTCTATATACCTGGTAGTGGGCTTATCACAGTTCTCTATATACCTGGTAGTGGGCTTATCACAGTTCTCTATATACCTGGTGGTGGGCTTATCGCAGTTCTCTATATACCTGGTGGTGGGCTTATCGCAGTTCTCTATATACCTGGTGGTGGGCTTATCGCAGTTCTCTATATACCTGGTGGTTGGCTTATCACAGTTCTCTATATACCTGGTAGTGGGCTTATCACAGTTCTCTATATACCTGGTGGTGGGCTTATCGCAGTTCTCTATATACCTGGTAGTGGGCTTATCACAGTTCTCTATATACCTGGTGGTGGGCTTATCACAGTTCTCTATATACCTGGTGGTGGGCTTATCACAGTTCTCTATATACCTGGTGGTGGGCTTATCACAGTTCTCTATATACCTGGTGGTGGGCTTATCGCAGTTCTCTATATACCTGGTAGTGGGCTTATCACAGTTCTCTATATACCTGGCGGTGGGCTTGTCACAGTTCTTTGTATACCTGGTAGTGGGCTTATCACAGTTCTTTATATACCTGGTAGTGGGCTTATCACAGTTCTCTGTATACCTGGTAGTGGGCTTATCACAGTTCTCTATATACCTGGTGGTGGGCTTATCACAGTTCTCTATATACCTGGTAGTGGGCTTATCACAGTTCTCTATATACCTGGTGGTGGGCTTATCACAGTTCTCTATATACCTGGTGGTGGGCTTATCACAGTTCTCTATATACCTGGTGGTGGGCTTATCACAGTTCTCTATATACCTGGTAGTGGGCTTATCACAGTTCTCTATGTACCTGGTGGTGGGCTTATCACAGTTCTCTATATACCTGGTAGTGGGCTTATCACAGTTCTCTATATACCTGGTAGTGGGCTTATCACAGTTCTCTATATACCTGGTAGTGGGCTTATCACAGTTCTCTATATACCTGGTGGTGGGCTTATCACAGTTCTCTATATACCTGATGGTGGTGCTTATCGCAGTTCTCTATATACCTGGTGGTTGGCTTATCACAGTTCTCTATATACCTGGTAGTGGGCTTATCACAGTTCTCTATATACCTGGTGGTGGGCTTATCGCAGTTCTCTATATACCTGGTGGTGGGCTTATCACAGTTCTCTATATACCTGGTAGTGGGCTTATCACAGTTCTCTATATACCTGGTAGTGGGCTTATCACAGTTCTCTATATACCTGGTAGTGGGCTTATCGCAGTTCTCTATATACCTGGTAGTGGGCTTATCACAGTTCTCTATATACCTGGTAGTGGGCTTATCGCAGTTCTCAATATACCTGGTGGTGGGCTTATCACAGTTCTCTATATACCTTGTGGTGGGCTTATCACAGTTCTCTATATACCTGGTAGTGGGCTTATCATAGTTCTCTATATACCTGGTGGTGGGCTTATCGCAGTTCTCTATATACCTGGTAGTGGGCTTATCACAGTTCTCTATATACCTGGTGGTGGGCTTATCACAGTTCTCTATATACCTGTTGGTGGGCTTATCACAGTTCTCTATATACCTGGTGGTGGGCTTATCACAGTTCTCTATATACCTGGTGGTGGGCTTATCGCAGTTCTCTATATACCTGGTAGTGGGCTTATCACAGTTCTCTATATACCTGGCGGTGGGCTTGTCACAGTTCTTTGTATACCTGGTAGTGGGCTTATCACAGTTCTTTATATACCTGGTAGTGGGCTTATCACAGTTCTCTGTTTACCTGGTAGTGGGCTTATCACAGTTCTCTATATACCTGGTGGTGGGCTTATCACAGTTCTCTATATACCTGGTAGTGGGCTTATCACAGTTCTCTATATACCTGGTGGTGGGCTTATCACAGTTCTCTATATACCTGGTGGTGGGCTTATCACAGTTCTCTATATACCTGGTAGTGGGCTTATCACAGTTCTCTATATACCTGGTGGTGGGCTTAACACAGTTCTCTATATACCTGGTGGTGGGCTTATCACAGTTCTCTGTATATCTGGTAGTGGGCTTATCACAGTTCTCTATATACCTGGTGGTGGGCTTATCACAGTTCTCTATATACCTGGTAGTGGGCTTGTCACAGTTCTCTGTATACCTGGTAGTGGGCTTATTACTGTTCTCTATATACCTGGTAGTGGGCTTATCACAGTTCTCTATATACCTGGTGGTGGGCTTATCACAGTTCTCTATATACCTAGTGGTGGGCTTATCACAGCTCTCTATATACCTGGTGGTGGGCTTATCACAGTTCTCTATATACCTGGCGGTGGGCTTGTCACAGTTCTTTGTATACCTGGTAGTGGGTTTATCACAGTTCTTTATATACCTGGTAGTGGGCTTATCACAGTTCTCTGTATACCTGGTAGTGGGCTTATCACAGTTCTCTATATACCTGGTGGTGGGCTTATCACAGTTCTATATATACCTGGTAGTGGGCTTATCACAGTTCTCTATATACCTGGTGGTGGGCTTATCACAGTTCTCTATATACCTGGTGGTGGGCTTATCACAGTTCTCTATATACCTGGTGGTGGGCTTATCACAGTTCTCTATATACCTGGTAGTGGGCTTATCACAGTTCTCTATATACCTGGTGGTGGGCTTAACACAGTTCTCTATATACCTGGTGGTGGGCTTATCACAGTTCTCTGTATATCTGGTAGTGGGCTTATCACAGTTCTCTATATACCTGGTGGTGGGCTTATCACAGTTCTCTATATACCTGATAGTGGGCTTGTCACAGTTCTCTGTATACCTGGTAGTGGGCTTATTACTGTTCTCTATATACCTGGTAGTGGGCTTATCACAGTTCTCTATATACCTGGTGGTGGGCTTATCACAGTTCTCTATATACCTGGTGGTGGGCTTATCACAGCTCTCTATATACCTGGTGGTGGGCTTATCACAGTTCTCTATATACCTGGTGGTGGGCTTATCACAGTTCTCTATATACCTGGTAGTGGGCTTATCACAGTTCTCTATATACCTGGTGGTGGGCTTATCGCAGTTCTCTATATACCTGGTGGTGGGCTTATCACAGTTCTCTATATACCTGATGGTGGGCTTATCACAGTTCTCTATATACCTGGTGGTGGGCTTATCACAGTTCTCTATATACCTGTTGGTGGGCTTATCACAGTTCTCTATATACCTGGTAGTGGGCTTATCACAGTTCTCTATATACCTGGTAGTGGGCTTATCACAGTTCTCTATATACCTGGTAGTGGGCTTATCACAGTTCTCTATATACCTGGTGGTGGGCTTATCACAGTTCTCTATATACCTGGTGGTGGGCTTATCGCAGTTCTCTATATACCTGGTGGTGGGCTTATCGCAGTTCTCTATATACCTGGTGGTTGGCTTATCACAGTTCTCTATATACCTGGTAGTGGGCTTATCACAGTTCTCTATATACCTGGTAGTGGGCTTATCACAGTTCTCTATATACCTGGTGGTGGGCTTATCACAGTTCTCTATATACCTGGTAGTGGGCTTATCGCAGTTCTCTATATACATGGTGGTGGGCTTATCACAGTTCTCTATATACCTGGTGGTGGGCTTATAACAGTTCTCTATATACCTGGTAGTGGGCTTATCACAGTTCTCTATATACCTGGTGGTGGGCTTATCACAGTTCTCTATATACCTGATGGTGGTGCTTATCACAGTTCTTTATATACCTGGTGGTTGGCTTATCACAGTTCTCTATATACCTGATGGTGGTGCTTATCACAGTTCTCTATATACCTGGTAGTGGGCTTATCACAGTTCTCTATACACCTGGTAGTGGGCTTATCACAGTTCTCTATATACCTGGTAGTGGGCTTATCACAGTTCTCTATATACCTGGTAGTGGGCTTATCACAGTTCTCTATATACCTGGTGGTGGGCTTATCACAGTTCTCTATATACCTGATGGTGGTGCTTATCGCAGTTCTCTATATACCTGGTGGTTGGCTTATCACAGTTCTCTATATACCTGGTAGTGGGCTTATCACAGTTCTCTATATACCTGGTAGTGGGCTTATCGCAGTTCTCTATATACCTGGTGGTGGGCTTATCACAGTTCTCTATATACCTGGTGGTGGGCTTATCACAGTTCTCTATATACACCTGGTAGTGGGCTTATCACAGTTCTCTATATACCTGGTAGTGGGCTTATCACAGTTCTCTATATACCTGGTAGTGGGCTTATCGCAGTTCTCTATATACCTGGTAGTGGGCTTATCACAGTTCTCTATATACCTGGTAGTGGGCTTATCGCAGTTCTCAATATACCTGGTGGTGGGCTTATCACAGTTCTCTATATACCTTGTGGTGGGCTTATCACAGTTCTCTATATACCTGGTAGTGGGCTTATCGCAGTTCTCTATATACCTGGTAGTGGGCTTATCACAGTTCTCTATATACCTGGTGGTGGGCTTATCACAGTTCTCTATATACCTGTTGGTGGGCTTATCACAGTTCTCTATATACCTGGTGGTGGGCTTATCACAGTTCTCTATATACCTGGTGGTGGGCTTATCGCAGTTCTCTATATACCTGGTAGTGGGCTTATCACAGTTCTCTATATACCAGGCGGTGGGCTTGTCACAGTTCTTTGTATACCTGGTAGTGGGCTTATCACAGTTCTTTATATACCTGGTAGTGGGCTTATCACAGTTCTCTGTATACCTGGTAGTGGGCTTATCACAGTTCTCTATATACCTGGTGGTGGGCTTATCACAGTTCTCTATATACCTGGCGGTGGGCTTGTCACAGTTCTTTGTATACCTGGTAGTGGGCTTATCACAGTTCTTTATATACCTGGTAGTGGGCTTATCACAGTTCTCTATATATCTGGTAGTGGGCTTATCACAGTTCTCTATATACCTGGCGGTGGGCTTGTCACAGTTCTCTATATACCTGGTAGTGGGCTTATCACAGTTCTCTATATACCTGGCGGTGGGCTTGTCACAGTTCTTTGTATACCTGGTAGTGGGCTTATCACAGTTCTTTATATACCTGGTAGTGGGCTTATCACAGTTCTCTGTATACCTGGTAGTGGGCTTATCACAGTTCTCTATATACCTGGTGGTGGGCTTATCACAGTTCTCTATATACCTGGTAGTGGGCTTATCACAGTTCTCTATATACCTGGTGGTGGGCTTATCACAGTTCTCTATATACCTGGTGGTGGGCTTATCACAGTTCTCTATATACCTGGTAGTGGGCTTATCACAGTTCTCTATATACCTGGTGGTGGGCTTAACACAGTTCTCTATATACCTGGTGGTGGGCTTATCACAGTTCTCTGTATATCTGGTAGTGGGCTTATCACAGTTCTCTATATACCTGTTAGTGGGCTTATCACAGTTCTCTATATACCTGGTGGTGGGCTTATCACAGTTCTCTATATACCTGGTAGTGGGCTTATCACAGTTCAATATAAACCTGGTGGTGGGCTTATCACAGTTCTCTATATACTTGGTAGTGGGCTTATCACAGTTCTCTATATACCTGGTGGTGGGCTTATCACAGTTCTCTATATACCTGGTGGTGGGCTTATCACAGTTCTCTATATACCTGGTGGTGGGCTTTTCACAGTTCTCTATATACCTGGTGGTGGGCTTGTCACAGTTCTCTGTATACCTGGTAGTGGGCTTATCACAGTTCTCTATATACCTGGTGGTGGGCTTATCACAGTTCTCTATATACCTGGTAGTGGGCTTATCACAGTTCTCTATATACCTGGTGGTGGGCTTATCACAGTTCTCTATATACCTGGTAGTGGGCTTATCACAGTTCTCTATATACCTGGTAGTGGGCTTATCACAGTTCTCTATATACCTGGTGGTGGGCTTATCACAGTTCTCTATATACCTGGTGGTGGGCTTATCACAGTTCTCTATATACCTGGTGGTGGGCTTATCACAGTTCTCTATATACCTGGTGGTGGGCTTATCACAGTTCTCTATATACCTGGTGGTGGGCTTTTCACAGTTCTCTATATACCTGGTGGTGGGCTTGTCACAGTTCTCTATATATCTGGTGGTGGGCTTATCACAGTTCTCTATATACCTGGTGGTGGACTTATCACAGTTCTCTATATATCTGGTGGTGGGCTTATCACAGTTCTCTATATACCTGGTGGTGGGCTTATCACAGTTCTCTATATACCTGGTGGTGGGCTTATCACAGTTCTCTATATACCTGGTGGTGGGCTTATCACAGTTCTCTATATACCTGGTAGTGGGCTTATCACAGTTCTCTATATACCTGGTGGTGGGCTTATCACAGTTCTCTATATACGTGGTAGTGGGCTTATCACAGTTCTCTATATACCTGGTGGTGGGCTTATCACAGTTCTCTATATACCTGGTAGTGGGCTTATCACAGTTCTCTATATACCTGGTAGTGGGCTTATCACAGTTCTCTATATACCTGGTGGTGGGCTTATCACAGTTCTCTATATACCTGGTGGTGGGCTTATCACAGTTCTCTATATACCTGGTGGTGGGCTTATCACAGTTCTCTATATACCTGGTAGTGGGCTTATCACAGTTCTCTATATACCTGGTGGTGGGCTTATCACAGTTCTCTATATACGTGGTAGTGGGCTTATCACAGTTCTCTATATACCTGGTGGTGGGCTTATCACAGTTCTCTATATACCTGGTAGTGGGCTTATCACAGTTCTCTATATACCTGGTAGTGGGCTTATCACAGTTCTCTATATACCTGGTAGTGGGCTTATCACAGTTCTCTATATACCTGGTAGTGGGCTTATCACAGTTCTCTATATACCTGGTAGTGGGCTTATCACAGTTCTCTATATACCTGTTAGTGGGCTTATCACAGTTCTCTATATACCTGGTGGTGGGCTTATCACAGTTCTCTATATACCTGGTAGTGGGCTTATCACAGTTCAATATAAACCTGGTGGTGGGCTTATCACAGTTCTCTATATACTTGGTAGTGGGCTTATCACAGTTCTCTATATACCTGGTGGTGGGCTTATCACAGTTCTCTATATACCTGGTGGTGGGCTTATCACAGTTCTCTATATACCTGGTGGTGGGCTTTTCACAGTTCTCTATATACCTGGTGGTGGGCTTGTCACAGTTCTCTGTATACCTGGTAGTGGGCTTATCACAGTTCTCTATATACCTGGTGGTGGGCTTATCACAGTTCTCTATATACCTGGTAGTGGGCTTATCACAGTTCTCTATATACCTGGTGGTGGGCTTATCACAGTTCTCTATATACCTGGTAGTGGGCTTATCACAGTTCTCTATATACCTGGTAGTGGGCTTATCACAGTTCTCTATATACCTGGTGGTGGGCTTATCACAGTTCTCTATATACCTGGTGGTGGGCTTATCACAGTTCTCTATATACCTGGTGGTGGGCTTATCACAGTTCTCTATATACCTGGTAGTGGGCTTATCACAGTTCTCTATATACCTGGTGGTGGGCTTATCACAGTTCTCTATATACCTGGTGGTGGGCTTATCACAGTTCTCTATATACCTGGTGGTGGGCTTATCACAGTTCTCTATATACCTGGTAGTGGGCTTATCACAGTTCTCTATATACCTGGTGGTGGGCTTATCACAGTTCTCTATATACGTGGTAGTGGGCTTATCACAGTTCTCTATATACCTGGTAGTGGGCTTATCACAGTTCTCTATATACCTGGTAGTGGGCTTATCACAGTTCTCTATATACCTGGTAGTGGGCTTATCACAGTTCTCTATATACCTGGTAGTGGGCTTATCACAGTTCTCTATATACCTGGTGGTGGGCTTATCACAGTTCTCTATATACCTGGTAGTGGGCTTATCACAGTTCTCTATATACCTGGTAGTGGGCTTATCACAGTTCTCTATATACCTGGTAGTGGGCTTATCACAGTTCTCTATATACCTGGTAGTGGGCTTATCACAGTTCTCTATATACCTTGTGGTGGGCTTATCACAGTTCTCTATATACCTGGTAGTGGGCTTATCACAGTTCTCTATATACCTGGTAGTGGGCTTATCACAGTTCTCTGTATACCTGGTCGTGGGCTTATCACAGTTCTCTATATACCTGGTGGTGGGCTTATCACAGTTCTCTGTATACCTGGTAGTGGGCTTATCACAGTTCTCTATATACCTGGTAGTGGGCTTATCACAGTTCTCTATATACCTGGTAGTGGGCTTATCACAGTTCTCTGTATACCTGGTCGTGGGCTTATCACAGTTCTCTATATACCTGGTGGTGGGCTTATCACAGTTCTCTGTATACCTGGTAGTGGGCTTATCACAGTTCTCTATATACCTGGTAGTGGGCTTATCACAGTTCTCTATATACCTGGTGGTGGGCTTATCACAGTTCTCTATATACCTGGTAGTGGGCTTATCACAGTTCTCTATATACCTGGTAGTGGGCTTATCACAGTTCTCTATATACCTGGTAGTGGGCTTATCACAGTTCTCTATATACCTGGTGGTGGGCTTATCACAGTTCTCTATATACCTGGTAGTGGGCTTATCACAGTTCTCTGTATACCTGGTCGTGGGCTTATCACAGTTCTCTATATACCTGGTGGTGGGCTTATCACAGTTCTCTATATACCTGGTAGTGGGCTTATCACAGTTCTCTATATACCTGGTGGTGGGCTTATCACAGTTCTCTATATACGTGGTAGTGGGCTTATCACAGTTCTCTATATACCTGGTAGTGGGCTTATCACAGTTCTCTATATACCTGGTAGTGGGCTTATCACAGTTCTCTATATACCTGGTAGTGGGCTTATCACAGTTCTCTATATACCTGGTAGTGGGCTTATCACAGTTCTCTATATACCTGGTGGTGGGCTTATCACAGTTCTCTATATACCTGGTAGTGGGCTTATCACAGTTCTCTATATACCTGGTAGTGGGCTTATCACAGTTCTCTATATACCTGGTAGTGGGCTTATCACAGTTCTCTATATACCTGGTAGTGGGCTTATCACAGTTCTCTATATACCTTGTGGTGGGCTTATCACAGTTCTCTATATACCTGGTAGTGGGCTTATCACAGTTCTCTATATACCTGGTAGTGGGCTTATCACAGTTCTCTGTATACCTGGTCGTGGGCTTATCACAGTTCTCTATATACCTGGTGGTGGGCTTATCACAGTTCTCTGTATACCTGGTAGTGGGCTTATCACAGTTCTCTATATACCTGGTAGTGGGCTTATCACAGTTCTCTATATACCTGGTAGTGGGCTTATCACAGTTCTCTGTATACCTGGTCGTGGGCTTATCACAGTTCTCTATATACCTGGTGGTGGGCTTATCACAGTTCTCTGTATACCTGGTAGTGGGCTTATCACAGTTCTCTATATACCTGGTAGTGGGCTTATCACAGTTCTCTATATACCTGGTGGTGGGCTTATCACAGTTCTCTATATACCTGGTAGTGGGCTTATCACAGTTCTCTATATACCTGGTAGTGGGCTTATCACAGTTCTCTATATACCTGGTAGTGGGCTTATCACAGTTCTCTATATACCTGGTGGTGGGCTTATCACAGTTCTCTATATACCTGGTAGTGGGCTTATCACAGTTCTCTGTATACCTGGTCGTGGGCTTATCACAGTTCTCTATATACCTGGTGGTGGGCTTATCACAGTTCTCTGTATACCTGGTAGTGGGCTTATCACAGTTCTCTATATACCTGGTAGTGGGCTTATCAGTTCTCTATATACCTGGTAGTGGGCTTATCACAGTTCTCTATATACCTGGTGGTGGGCTTATCACAGTTCTCTGTATACCTGGTCGTGGGCTTATCACAGTTCTCTATATACCTGGTGGTGGGCTTATCACAGTTCTCTATATACCTGGTGGTGGGCTTATCACAGTTCTCTATATACCTGGTAGTGGGCTTATCACAGTTCTCTATATACCTGGTGGTGGGCTTATCACAGTTCTCTATATACCTGGTGGTGGGCTTATCACAGTTCTCTATATACCTGGTGGTGGGCTTATCACAGTTCTCTATATACCTGGTGGTGGGCTTATCACAGTTCTCTATATACCTGGTGGTTGGCTTATCACAGTTCTCTATATACCTGGTGGTGGACTTATCACAGTTCTCTATATACCTGGTGGTGGGCTTATCACAGTTCTCTATATACCTGGTAGTGGGCTTATCACAGATCTCTATATACCTGCTGGTGGGCTTATCACAGTTCTCTATATACCTGGTGGTGGGCTTATCACAGTTCTCTATATACCTGGTAGTGGGCTTATCACAGTTCTCTATATACCTGCTGGTGGGCTTATCACAGTTCTCTATATACCTGGTGGTGGGCTTATCACAGTTCTCTATATACCTGGTGGTGGGCTTATCACAGTTCTCTATATACCTGGTGGTGGTCTTATCACAGTTCTCTATATACCTGGTGGTGGGCTTATCACAGTTCTCTATATACCTGGTGGTGGGCTTATCACAGTTCTCTATATACCTGGTAGTGGGCTTATCACAGTTCTCTATATACCTGGTAGTGGGCTTATCACAGTTCTCTATATACCTGGTAGTGGGCTTATCACAGTTCTCTATATACCTGGTGGTGGGCTTATCACAGTTCTCTATATACCTGGTAGTGGGCTTATCACAGTTCTCTATATACCTGGTGGTGGGCTTATCACAGTTCTCTATATACCTGGTAGTGGGCTTATCACAGTTCTCTATATACCTGGTGGTGGGCTTATCACAGTTCTCTGTATACCTGGTAGTGGGTTTATCACAGTTCTCTATATACCTGGTAGTGGGGTTGTCACAGTTCTCTATATACCTGGTAGTGGGCTTATCACAGTTCTCTATATACCTGGTGGTGGGCTTATCACAGTTCTCTATATACCTGGTGGTGGGCTTATCACAGTTCTCTATATACCTGGTGGTGGGCTTATCACAGTTCTCTATATACCTGGTAGTGGGCTTATCACAGTTCTCTATATACCTGGTGGTGGGCTTATCACAGTTCTCTATATACCTGGTAGTGGGTTTATCACAGTTCTCTATATACCTGGTGGTGGGCTTATCACAGTTCTCTATATACCTGGTAGTGGGTTTATCACAGTTCTCTATATACCTGGTAGTGGGGTTGTCACAGTTCTCTATATACCTGGTAGTGGGGTTGTCACAGTTCTCTATATACCTGGTAGTGGGCTTATCACAGTTCTCTATATACCTGGTGGTGGGCTTATCACAGTTCTCTATATACCTGGTGGTGGGCTTATCACAGTTCTCTATATACCTGGTAGTGGGCTTATCACAGTTCTCTATATACCTGGTAGTGGGTTTATCACAGTTCTCTATATAACTGGTGGTGGGCTTATCACAGTTCTCTATATACCTGGTAGTGGGCTTATCACAGTTCTCTATATACCTGGTAGTGGGCTTATTGTTAGAACCTTGCTGTTAGGTTTTTTTTCCTTTGCTGGTCACATGATCTTGTTGGCCTATTTAATCCTGCTCCGCCCTTCTGGCTTTGCTGGACTTCATTGTATATCTACTTTCTGGCTGGCCTGTGCTCTGTATCTGGCTCTGTTGGTTTGCTTGGTCTACGGACCTCTGGGTTCTATCTATTTTGTTTGTTCGTCTTTCTGCTGCTATTTCTGTTAGGAGGTGTCCCATATTCCTCCCAGTCCTTAGTACTTGTAGGGATTCCCTCCCCAAATCTATAGGTCTCCGTACAGACTAGATTAGGACTTTAGCAGGTCTGATCGCAGGATCAGGTTCCCTGTTACATCGTAGGGATTCAGCTGAGTCTTATAGTAGGGACAGATCTCCTCTCTTTCCTTAGCTTTGGTAGCAGAACATAACACTTATCACAGTTCTCTATATACCTGGTGGTGGGCTTATCACAGTTCTCTATATACCTGGTAGTGGGTTTATCACAGTTCTCTATATACCTGGTAGTGGGCTTATCACAGTACTCTATATACCTGGTGGTGGGCTTATCACAGTTCTCTGTATACCTGGTAGTGGGTTTATCACAGTTCTCTATATACCTGGTGGTGGGCTTATCACAATTCTCTATATACCTGGTAGTGGGTTTATCACAGTTCTCTATATACCTGGTAGTGGGCTTATCACAGTACTCTATATACCTGGTGGTGGGCTTATCACAGTTCTCTGTATACCTGGTAGTGGGTTTATCACAGTTCTCTATATACCTGGTAGTGGGGTTGTCACAGTTCTCTATATACCTGGTAGTGGGCTTATCACAGTTCTCTATATACCTGGTGGTGGGCTTATCACAGTTCTCTATATACCTGGTGGTGGGCTTATCACAGTTCTCTATATACCTGGTGGTGGGCTTATCACAGTTCTCTATATACCTGGTAGTGGGCTTATCACAGTTCTCTATATACCTAGTGGTGGGCTTATCACAGTTCTCTATATACCTGGTAGTGGGCTTATCACAGTTCTCTATATACCTGGTGGTGGGCTTGTCACAGTTCTCTGTATACCTGGTGGTGGGCTTATCACAGTTCTCTATATACCTGGTGGTGGGCTTATCACAGTTCTCTATATACCTGGTAGTGGGCTTATCACAGTTCTCTATATACCTGGTAGTGGGCTTATCACAGTTCTCTATATACCTGGTGGTGGGCTTATCACAGTTCTCTATATACCTGGTAGTGGGCTTGTCACAGTTCTCTATATACCTGGTGGTGGGCTTATCACAGTTCTCTATATACCTGGTGGTGGGCTTATCACAGTTCTCTATATACCTGGTGGTGGGCTTATCACAGTTCTCTATATACCTGGTAGTGGGCTTATCACAGTTCTCTATATACCTGGTGGTGGGCTTATCACAGTTCTCTATATACCTGGTAGTGGGCTTATCACAGTTCTCTATATACCTGGTAGTGGGCTTATCACAGTTCTCTATATACCTGGTGGTGGGCTTATCACAGTTCTCTATATACCTGGTAGTGGGCTTATCACAGTTCTCTATATACCTGGTAGTGGGCTTATCACAGTTCTCTATATACCTGGTAGTGGGCTTATCACAGCTCTCTATGTACCTGGTGGTGGGCTTATCACAGTTCTCTATATACCTGGTGGTGGGCTTATCACAGTTCTCTATATACCTGGTGGTGGGCTTATCACAGTTCTCTATATACCTGGTGGTGGGCTTATCACAGTTCTCTATATACCTGGTGGTGGGCTTATCACGGTTCTCTATATACCTGGTGGTGGGCTTATCACAGTTCTCTATATACCTGGTGGTGGGCTTATCACAGTTCTCTATATACCTGGTGGTGGGCTTATCACAGTTCTCTATATACCTGGTGGTGGGCTTATCACAGTACTCTATATACCTGGTGGTGGGCTTATCACAGTTCTCTATATACCTGGTAGTGGGCTTATCACAGTTCTCTATATACCTGGTGGTGGGCTTATCACAGTTCTCTATATACCTGGTGGTGGGCTTATCACAGTTCTCTATATACCTGGTAGTGGGCTTATCACAGTTCTCTATATACCTGGTAGTGAGCTTATCACAGTTCTCTATATACCTGGTAGTGGGCTTATCACAGTTCTCTATATACCTGGTGGTGGGCTTATCGCAGTTCTCTATATACCTGGTGGTGGGCTTATCGCAGTTCTCTATATACCTGGTGGTTGGCTTATCACAGTTCTCTATATACCTGGTAGTGGGCTTATCACAGTTCTCTATATACCTGGTAGTGGGCTTATCACAGTTCTCTATATACCTGGTGGTGGGTTTATCACAGTTCTCTATATACCTGGTGGTGGGCTTATCACAGTTCTCTATATACCTGGTAGTGGGCTTATCACAGTTCTCTATATACCTGGTAGTGGGCTTATCACAGTTATCTATATACCTGGTGGTGGGCTTATCACAGTTCTCTATATACCTGATGGTGGGCTTATCACAGTTCTCTATATACCTGGTGGTGGGCTTATCGCAGTTCTCTATATACCTGGTGGTTGGCTTATCACAGTTCTCTATATACCTGGTGGTGGGCTTATCATAGTTCTCTATATACCTGGTAGTGGGCTTATCACAGTTCTCTATATACCTGGTGGTGGGCTTATCACAGTTCTCTATATACCTGGTAGTGGGCTTATCACAGTTCTCTATATACCTGGTAGTGGGCTTATCACAGTTCTCTATATACCTGGTAGTGGGCTTATCACAGTTCTCTATATACCTGGTAGTGGGCTTATCACAGTTCTCTATATAACTGGTAGTGGGCTTATCACAGTTCTCTATATACCTGGTGGTGGGCTTATCACAGTTCTCTATATACCTGGTAGTGGGCTTATCACAGTTCTCTATATACCTGGTAGTGGGCTTATCACAGTTCTCTATATACCTGGTGGTGGGCTTATCACAGTTCTCTATATACCTGGTAGTGGGCTTATCACAGTTCTCTATATACCTGGTAGTGGGCTTATCATAGTTCTCTATATACCTGGTAGTGGGCTTATCACAGTTCTCTATATACCTGGTGGTGGGCTTATGACAGTTCTCTATATACCTCTTAGTGGGCTTATCACAGCTCTCTATATACCTGGTGGTGGGCTTATCACAGTTCTCTATATACCTGGTAGTGGTCTTATCACAGTTCTCTATATAACTGGTGGTGGGCTTATCGCAGTTCTCTATATACCTGGTAGTGGGCTTATCACAGTTCTCTATATACCTGGTGGTGGGCTTATCACAGTTCTCTATATACCTGGTAGTGGGCTTATCACAGTTCTCTATATACCTGGTGGTGGGCTTATCACAGTTCTCTATATACCTGGTGGTGGGCTTATCACAGTTCTCTATATACCTGGTGGTGGGCTTATCACAGTTCTCTATATACCTGGTAGTGGGCTTATCACAGTTCTCTATATACCTGGTGGTTGGCTTATCACAGTTCTCTATATACCTGGTGGTGGGCTTATCATAGTTCTCTATATACCTGGTAGTGGGCTTATCACAGTTCTCTATATACCTGGTGGTGGGCTTATCACAGTTCTCTATATACCTGGTAGTGGGCTTATCACAGTTCTCTATATACCTGGTAGTGGGCTTATCACAGTTCTCTATATACCTGGTAGTGGGCTTATCACAGTTCTCTATATACCTGGTAGTGGGCTTATCACAGTTCTCTATATAACTGGTAGTGGGCTTATCACAGTTCTCTATATACCTGGTGGTGGGCTTATCACAGTTCTCTATATACCTGGTAGTGGGCTTATCACAGTTCTCTATATACCTGGTAGTGGGCTTATCACAGTTCTCTATATACCTGGTGGTGGGCTTATCACAGTTCTCTATATACCTGGTAGTGGGCTTATCACAGTTCTCTATATACCTGGTAGTGGGCTTATCATAGTTCTCTATATACCTGGTAGTGGGCTTATCACAGTTCTCTATATACCTGGTGGTGGGCTTATGACAGTTCTCTATATACCTCTTAGTGGGCTTATCACAGCTCTCTATATACCTGGTGGTGGGCTTATCACAGTTCTCTATATACCTGGTAGTGGTCTTATCACAGTTCTCTATATAACTGGTGGTGGGCTTATCGCAGTTCTCTATATACCTGGTAGTGGGCTTATCACAGTTCTCTATATACCTGGTGGTGGGCTTATCACAGTTCTCTATATACCTGGTAGTGGGCTTATCACAGTTCTCTATATACCTGGTGGTGGGCTTATCACAGTTCTCTATATACCTGGTGGTGGGCTTATCACAGTTCTCTATATACCTGGTGGTGG
Organism: Phyllobates terribilis; assembly: GCF_046119375.1. Lineage (NCBI taxonomy): Eukaryota > Metazoa > Chordata > Amphibia > Anura > Dendrobatidae > Phyllobates > Phyllobates terribilis. The sequence goes on from NW_027362764.1 coordinate 755,084,954, forward strand.
GCTTATCACAGTTCTCTATATACCTGGTAGTGGGCTTATCACAGTTCTCTATATACCTGGTGGTGGGCTTATCACAGTTCTCTATATACCTGGTGGTGGGCTTATCACAGTTCTCTATATACCTGGTGGTGGACTTATCACAGTTCTCTATATACCTGGTAGTGGGCTTATCACAGTTCTCTATATACCTGGTAGTGGGCTTATCACAGTTCTCTATATACCTGGTGGTGGACTTATCACAGCTCTCTATATACCTGGTAGTGGGCTTATCACAGTTCTCTATATACCTGGTAGTGGGCTTATCACAGCTCTCTATATACCTGGTAGTGGGCTTATCACAGTTCTCTATATATCTGGTGGTGGGCTTATCACAGTTCTCTATATACCTGGTAGTGGGCTTATCACAGCTCTCTATATACCTGGTGGTGGGCTTATCACAGTTCTCTATATACCTGGTAGTGGGCTTATCACAGCTCTCTATATACCTGGTAGTGGGCTTATCACAGTTCTCTATATACCTGGTGGTTGGCTTATCACAGTTCTCTATATACCTGGTAGTGGGCTTATCACAGCTCTCTATATACCTGGTAGTGGGCTTATCACAGTTCTCTATATACCTGGTGGTGGGCTTATCACAGTTCTCTATATACCTGGTAGTGGGCTTATCACAGCTCTCTATATACCTGGTGGTGGGCTTATCACAGTTCTCTATATACCTGGTAGTGGGCTTATCACAGCTCTCTATATACCTGGTAGTGGGCTTATCACAGTTCTCTATATACCTGGTGGTGGGCTTATCACAGTTCTCTATATACCTGGTAGTGGGCTTATCACAGTTCTCTATATACCTGGTGGTTGGCTTATCACAGTTCTCTATATACCTGGTAGTGGGCTTATCACAGCTCTCTATATACCTGGTGGTGGGCTTGTCACAGTTCTCTATATACCTGGTAGTGGGCTTATCACAGTTCTCTATATACCTGGTGGTGGGCTTGTCACAGTTCTCTATATACCTGGTAGTGGGCTTATCACAGTTCTCTGTATACCTGGTAGTGGGCTTATCACAGTTCTCTATATACCTGGTGGTGGGCTTATCACAGTTCTCTATATACCTGGTAGTGGGCTTATCACAGTTCTCTATATAACTGGTAGTGGGCTTATCACAGTACTCTATATACCTGGTGGTGGGCTTATCACAGTTCTCTATATACCTGGTGGTGGGCTTATCACAGTTCTCTATATACCTGGTAGTGGGCTTATCACAGTTCTCTATATAACTGGTAGTGGGCTTATCACAGTACTCTATATACCTGGTGGTGGGCTTATCACAGCTCTCTATATACCTGGAAGTGGGCTTATCACAGTTCTCTATATACCTGGCGGTGGGCTTATCACAGTTCTCTATATACCTGGTAGTGGGCTTATCACAGTTCTCTATATACCTGGTAGTGGGCTTATCACAGTTCTCTATATACCTGGTAGTGGGCTTATCACAGTTCTCTATATACCTGGTAGTGGGCTTATCACAGTACTCTATATACCTGGTGGTGGGCTTATCCCAGTACTCTATATACCTGGTGGTGGGCTTATCACAGTTCTTTATATACCTGGTGGTGGGCTTATCACAGTTCTCTATATACCTGGTAGTGGGCTTATCACAGTTCTCTATATACCTGGTAGTGGGCTTATCACAGTTCTCTGTATACCTGGTGGTGGGTTTATCACAGTTCCCTATATACCTGGTGGTGGGCTTATCACAGTTCTCTATATACCTGGTAGTGGGCTTATCACAGTTCTCTGTATACCTGGTGGTGGGTTTATCACAGTTCCCTATATACCCGGTGGTGGGCTTATCACAGTTCTCTATATACCTGGTAGTGGGCTTATCACAGTTCTCTGTATACCTGGTGGTGGGTTTATCACAGTTCCCTATATACCCGGTGGTGGGCTTATCACAGTTCTCTATATACCTGGTAGTGGGCTTATCACAGTTCTCTGTATACCTGGTGGTGGGTTTATCACAGTTCCCTATATACCCGGTGGTGGGCTTATCACAGTTCTCTATATACCTGGTGGTGGGCTTATCACAGTTCTCTATATACCTGGTGGTGGGCTTATCACAGTTCTCTATATACCTGGCAGTGGGCTTATCACAGTTCTCTATATACCTGGTGGTGGGCTTATCACAGTCCTCTATATACCTGGTGGTGGGCTTATCACAGAACTCTATATACCTGGTGGTGGGCTTATCACAGTTCTCTATATACCTGGTGGTGGGCTTATCACAGTTCCCTATATACCTGGTAGTGGGCTTATCACAGTTCTCTATATACCTGGTAGTGGGCTTATCACAGTACTCTATATACCTGGTAGTGGGCTTATCACAGTTCTCTATATACCTGGTGGTGGGCTTATCACAGTTCTCTATATACCTGGTAGTGGGCTTATCACAGTTCCCTATATACCTGGTAGTGGGCTTATCACAGTTCTCTATATACCTGGTAGTGGGCTTATCACAGTACTCTATATACCTGGTAGTGGGCTTATCATAGTTCTCTATATACCTGGTGGTGGGCTTATCACAGTTCTCTATATACCTGGTAGTGGGCTTATCACAGTTCTCTATATACCTGGTGGTGGGCTTATCATAGTTCTCTATATACCTGGTAGTGGGCTTATCACAGTTCTCTATATACCTGGTAGTGGGCTTATCATAGTTCTCTATATACCTGGTAGTGGGCTTATCACAGTTCTCTATATACCTGGTAGTGGGCTTATCACAGTTCTCTATATACCTGGTGGTGGGCTTATCACAGTTCTCTATATACCTGGTAGTGGGCTTATCACAGTTCTCTATATACCTGGTAGTGGGCTTATCACAGTACTCTATATACCTGGTGGTGGGCTTATCACAGTTCTCTATATACCTGGTGGTGGGCTTATCACAGTTCTCTATACACCTGGTAGTGGGCTTATCACAGTTCTCTATATACCTGGTAGTGGGCTTATCACAGTTCTCTGTATACATGGTAGTGGGCTTATCACAGTTCTCTATATACCTGGTGGTGGGTTTATCACAGTTCTCTATATACCTGGTAGTGGGCTTATCACAGTTCTCTATATACCTGGTAGTGGGCTTATCACAGTTCTCTATATACCTGGTAGTGGGCTTATCACAGTTCTCTATATACCTGGTGGTGGGCTTATCACAGTTCTCTATATACCTGGTAGTGGGCTTATCATAGTTCTCTATATACCTGGTGGTGGGCTTATCACAGTTCTCTATATACCTGGTGGTGGGCTTATCACAGTTCTCTATATACCTGGTGGTGGGCTTATCACAGTTCTCTATATACCTGGTAGTGGGCTTATCACAGTTCTCTATATACCTGGTTGTGGGCTTATCACAGTACTCTATATACCTGGTAGTGGGCTTATCATAGTTCTCTATATACCTGGTAGTGGGCTTATCACAGTTCTCTATATACCTGGTGGTGGGCTTATCACAGTACTCTATATACCTGGTGGTGGGCTTATCACAGTTCTCTATATACCTGGTGGTGGGCTTATCACAGTTCTCTATATACCTGGTGGTGGGCTTATCACAGTTCTCTATATACCTGGTGGTGGGCTTATCACAGTTCTCTATATACCTGGTAGTGGGCTTATCACAGTTCTCTATATACCTGGTAGTGGGCTTATCACAGTTCTCTGTATACATGGTAGTGGGCTTATCACAGTTCTCTATATACCTGGTGGTGGGTTTATCACAGTTCCCTATATACCTGGTAGTGGGCTTATCACAGTTCTCTATATACCTGGTAGTGGGCTTATCATAGTTCTCTATATACCTGGTGGTGGGCTTATCACAGTTCTCTATATACCTGGTAGTGGGCTTATCACAGTTCTCTATATACCTGGTAGTGGGCTTATCATAGTTCTCTATATACCTGGTAGTGGGCTTATCACAGTTCTCTATATACCTGGTGGTGGGCTTATCACAGTTCTCTATATACCTGGTAGTGGGCTTATCACAGTACTCTATATACCTGGTGCTGGGCTTATCACAGTTCTCTATATACCTGGTGGTGGGCTTATCACAGTTCTCTATATACCTGGTGGTGGGCTTATCACAGTTCTCTATATACCTGGTAGTGGGCTTATCACAGTTCTCTATATACCTGGTGGTGGGCTTATCACAGTTCTCTATATACCTGGTAGTGGGCTTATCACAGTACTCTATATACCTGGTGGTGGGCTTATCACAGTACTCTATATACCTGGTGCTGGGCTTATCACAGTTCTCTATATACCTGGTGGTGGGCTTATCACAGTTCTCTATATACCTGGTGGTGGGCTTATCACAGTTCTCTATATACCTGGTAGTGGGCTTATCACAGTTCTCTATATACCTGGTGGTGGGCTTATCACAGTTCTCTATATACCTGGTAGTGGGCTTATCACAGTACTCTATATACCTGGTGGTGGGCTTATCACAGTACTCTATATACCTGGTAGTGGGCTTATCACAGTTCTCTATATACCTGGTGGTGGGCTTATCACAGTTCTCTATATACCTGGTGGTGGCCTTATCACAGTTCTCTATATACCTGGTGGTGGGCTTATCACAGTTCTCTATATACCTGGTAGTGGCCTTATCACAGTTCTCTATATACCTGGTGGTGGGCTTATCACAGTTCTCTATGTACCTGGTAGTGGGCTTATCACAGTTCTCTGTATACCTGGTAGTGGGCTTATCACAGTTCTCTATATACCTGGTAGTGGGCTTGTCACAGTTCTCTATATACCTGGTAGTGGGCTTATCACAGTTCTCTGTATACCTGGTAGTGGGCTTATCACAGCTCTCTATATACCTGGTGGTAGGCTTATCACAGTTCTCTATATACCTGGTAGTGGGCTTATCACAGTTCTCTATATACCTGGTGGTAGGCTTATCGCAGTTCTCTATATACCTGGTAGTGGGCTTATCACAGTTCTCTATATACCTGGTAGTGGGCTTATCACAGTTCTCTGTATACCTGGTAGTGGGCTTATCACAGCTCTCTATATACCTGGTGGTAGGCTTATCACAGTTCTCTATATACCTGGTAGTGGGCTTATCACAGTTCTCTATATACCTGGTGGTAGGCTTATCGCAGTTCTCTATATACCTGGTAGTGGGCTTATCACAGTTCTCTGTATACCTGGTAGTGGGCTTATCACAGTTCTCTGTATACCTGGTAGTGGGCTTATCACAGTTCTCTATATACCTGGTAGTGGGCTTATCACAGTTCTCTGTATACCTGGTAGTGGGCTTATCACAGTACTCTATATACCTGGTGGTGGGCTTATCACAGTGCTCTATATACCTGGTGGTGGGCTTATCACAGTTCTCTATATACCTGGTGGTGGGCTTATCACAGTTCTCTATATACCTGGTGGTGGCCTTATCACAGTTCTCTATATACCTGGTGGTGGGCTTATCACAGTTCTCTATATACCTGGTAGTGGGCTTATCACAGCTCTCTATATACCTGGTGGTGGGCTTATCACAGTTCTCTATATACCTGGTAGTGGGCTTATCACAGCTCTCTATATACCTGGTAGTGGGCTTATCACAGTTCTCTATATACCTGGTGGTTGGCTTATCACAGTTCTCTATATACCTGGTAGTGGGCTTATCACAGCTCTCTATATACCTGGTAGTGGGCTTATCACAGTTCTCTATATACCTGGTGGTGGGCTTATCACAGTTCTCTATATACCTGGTAGTGGTCTTATCACAGTTCTCTATATACCTGGTAGTGGGGTTGTCACAGTTCTCTATATACCTGGTGGTGGGCTTATCACAGTTCTCTATATACCTGGTGGTTGGCTTATCACAGTTCTCTATATACCTGGTAGTGGGCTTATCACAGTTCTCTATATACCTGGTGGTGGGCTTATCACAGTTCTCTATATACCTGGTGGTGGGCTTATCACAGTTCTCTATATACCTGGTAGTGGTCTTATCACAGTTCTCTATATACCTGGTAGTGGGGTTGTCACAGTTCTCTATATACCTGGTGGTGGGCTTATCACAGTTCTCTATATACCTGATGGTGGGCTTATCACAGTTCTCTATATATCTGGTGGTGGGCTTAGCACAGTTCATTATATACCTGGTGGTGGGCTTATCACAGTTCTCTATATACCTGGTAGTGGGCTTATCACAGTTCTCTATATACCTGGTGGTGGGCTTATCACAGTTCTCTATATACCTGGTGGTGGGCTTATCACAGTTCTCTATATATCTGGTGGTGGGCTTATCACAGTTCATTATATACCTGGTGGTGGGCTTATCACAGTTCTCTATATACCTGGTGGTGGGCTTATCACAGTTCTCTATATATCTGGTGGTGGGCTTATCACAGTTCTCTATATACCTGGTCGTGGGCTTATCACAGTTCTCTATATACCTGGTGGTGGGCTTATCACAGTTCTCTATATACCTGGTGGTGGGCTTATCACAGTTCTCTATATACCTGGTGGTGGGCTTATCACAGTTCTCTATATACCTGGTAGTGGGCTTATCACAGTTCTCTATATATCTGGTGGTGGGCTTATCACAGTTCTCTATATACCTGGTAGTGGGCTTATCACAGTTCTCTATATACCTGGTAGTGGGCTTATCACAGTTCTCTATATACGTAGTGGTGGGCTTATCACAGTTCACTATATACCTGGTGGTGGGCTTATCACAGTTCACTATATACCTGGTAGTGGGCTTATCACAGTTCTCTATATACGTAGTGGTGGGCTTATCACAGTTCACTATATACCTGGTGGTGGGCTTATCACAGTTCTCTATATACCTGGTGGTGGGCTTATCACAGTTCTCTATATACCTGGTGATGGACTTATCACAGTTCTCTATATACCTGGTGGTGGGCTTATCACATTTCTCTGTATACCTGGTAGTGGGCTTATCACAGTTCTCTATATACCTGGTGGTGGGCTTATCACAGTTCTCTATATACCTGGTAGTGGGCTTATCACAGTTCTCTATATACGTGGTGGTGGGCTTATCACAGTTCACTATATACCTGGTGGTGGGCTTATCACAGTTCTCTGTATACCTGGTAGTGGGCTTATCACAGTTCTCTATATACCTGGTAGTGGGCTTATCACAGTTCTCTATATACCTGGTAGTGGGCTTATCACAGTTCTCTATATACCTGGTGATGGACTTATCACAGTTCTCTATATACCTGGTGGTGGGCTTATCACAGTTCTCTGTATACCTGGTAGTGGGCTTATCATAGTTCTCTATATACCTGGTGATGGACTTATCACAGTTCTCTATATACCTGGTGGTGGGCTTGTCACAGTTCTCTATATACCTGGTAGTGGGCTTATCACAGTTCTCTATATACCTGGCAGTGGGCTTATCACAGTTCACTATATACCTGGTGGTGGGCTTATCACAGTTCTCTATATACCTGGTAGTGGGCTTATCACAGTTCTCTATATACCTGGTAGTGGGCTTATCATAGTTCTCTATATACCTGGTAGTGGGCTTGTCACAGTTCTCTATATACCTGGTAGTGGGCTTGTCACAGTTCTCTATATACCTGGTAATGGGCTTATCACAGTTCTCTATATACCTGGTAGTGGGCTTATCACAGTTCTCTATATACCTGGTGGTGGGCTTATCACAGTTCTCTATATACCTGGTAGTGGGCTTATCACAGTTCTCTATATACCTGGTGGTGGGCTTATCACAGTTCTCTATATACCTGGTAGTGGGCTTATCACAGTTCTCTATATACCTGGTGGTGGGCTTTTCACAGTTCTCTATATACCTGGTAATGGGCTTATCACAGTTCTCTATATACCTGGTAGTGGGCTTATCACAGTTCTCTATATACCTGGTGGTGGGCTTATCACAGTTCTCTATATACCTGGTAGTGGGCTTATCACAGTTCACTATATACCTGGTGGTGGGCTTATCACAGTTCTCTATATACCTGGTAGTGGGCTTATCACAGTTCTCTATATACCTGGTAGTGGGCTTATCATAGTTCTCTATATACCTGGTAGTGGGCTTATCACAGTTCTCTATATACCTGGTAGTGGGCTTATCATAGTTCTCTATATACCTGGTAGTGGGCTTGTCACAGTTCTCTATATACCTGGTGGTGGGCTTATCACAGCTCTCTATATACCTGGTGGTGGGCTTATCACAGTTCTCTATATACCTGGTGGTTGGCTTATCACAGTTCACTATATAGCTGGTGTTGGGCTTATCACAGCTCTCTATATACCTGGTAATGGGCTTATCACAGTTCTCTATATACCTGGTAGTGGGCTTATCACAGTTCTCTATATACCTGGTAGTGGGCTTATCACAGTTCTCTATATACCTGGTGGTGGGCTTATCACAGTTCTCTATATACCTGGTGGTGGGCTTATCACAGTTCTCTATATACCTGGTGGTGGGCTTATCACAGTTCTCTATATACCTGGTGGTGGGCTTATCACAGTTCTCTATATACCTGGTGGTGGGCTTATCACAGTTCTCTATATACCTGGTGGTGGGCTTATCACAGTTCTCTATATACGTGGTAGTGGGCTTATCACAGTTCTCTATATACCTGATAGTGGGCTTATCACAGTTCTCTATATACCTGGTAGTGGGCTTATCACAGTTCTCTATATACCTGATAGTGGGCTTATCACAGTTCTCTATATACCTGGTAGTGGTCTTATCACAGTTCTCTATATACCTGGTAATGGGCTTATCACAGTTCTCTATATACCTGAGAGTGGGCTTATCACAGTTCTCTATATACCTGGTAGTGGGCTTATCACAGTTCTCTATATACCTGATAGTGGTCTTATCACAGTTCTCTATATACCTGGTAGTGGGCTTATCACAGTTCTCTATATACCTGGTGGTGGGCTTATCACAGTTCTCTATATATCTGGTGGTGGGCTTATCACAGTTCATTATATACCTGGTGGTGGGCTTATCACAGTTCTCTATATACCTGGTAGTGGGCTTATCACAGTTCTCTATATACCTGGTAGTGGTCTTATCACAGTTCTCTATATACCTGGTAGTGGGCTTATCACAGTTCTCTATATACCTGGTGGTGGGCTTATCACAGTTCTCTATATATCTGGTGGTGGGCCTATCACAGTTCATTATATACCTGGTGGTGGGCTTATCACAGTTCTCTATATACCTGGTAGTGGGCTTATCACAGTTCTCTATATACCTGGTGGTGGGCTTATCACAGTTCTCTATATATCTGGTGGTGGGCTTATCACAGTTCATTATATACCTGGTGGTGGGCTTATCACAGTTCTCTATATACCTCTTAGCGGGCTTATCACAGTTCTCTATATACCTGGTAGTGGGCTTATCACAGTTCTCTATATACCTGGTGGTGGGCTTATCACAGTTCTCTATATACCTGGTGGTGGGCTTATCACAGTTCTCTATATACCTGGTGGTGGGCTTATCACAGTTCTCTATATACCTGGTAGTGGGCTTATCACAGTTCTCTATATATCTGGTGGTGGGCTTATCACAGTTCTCTATATACCTGGTAGTGGGCTTATCACAGTTCTCTATATACCTGGTAGTGGGCTTATCACAGTTCTCTATATACGTAGTGGTGGGCTTATCACAGTTCACTATATACCTGGTGGTGGGCTTATCACAGTTCACTATATACCTGGTAGTGGGCTTATCACAGTTCTCTATATACGTAGTGGTGGGCTTATCACAGTTCACTATATACCTGGTGGTGGGCTTATCACAGTTCTCTATATACCTGGTGGTGGGCTTATCACAGTTCTCTATATACCTGGTGATGGACTTATCACAGTTCTCTATATACCTGGTGGTGGGCTTATCACATTTCTCTGTATACCTGGTAGTGGGCTTATCACAGTTCTCTATATACCTGGTGGTGGGCTTATCACAGTTCTCTATATACCTGGTAGTGGGCTTATCACAGTTCTCTATATACGTGGTGGTGGGCTTATCACAGTTCACTATATACCTGGTGGTGGGCTTATCACAGTTCTCTGTATACCTGGTAGTGGGCTTATCACAGTTCTCTATATACCTGGTAGTGGGCTTATCACAGTTCTCTATATACCTGGTAGTGGGCTTATCACAGTTCTCTATATACCTGGTGATGGACTTATCACAGTTCTCTATATACCTGGTGGTGGGCTTATCACAGTTCTCTGTATACCTGGTAGTGGGCTTATCATAGTTCTCTATATACCTGGTGATGGACTTATCACAGTTCTCTATATACCTGGTGGTGGGCTTGTCACAGTTCTCTATATACCTGGTAGTGGGCTTATCACAGTTCTCTATATACCTGGCAGTGGGCTTATCACAGTTCACTATATACCTGGTGGTGGGCTTATCACAGTTCTCTATATACCTGGTAGTGGGCTTATCACAGTTCTCTATATACCTGGTAGTGGGCTTATCATAGTTCTCTATATACCTGGTAGTGGGCTTGTCACAGTTCTCTATATACCTGGTAGTGGGCTTGTCACAGTTCTCTATATACCTGGTAATGGGCTTATCACAGTTCTCTATATACCTGGTAGTGGGCTTATCACAGTTCTCTATATACCTGGTGGTGGGCTTATCACAGTTCTCTATATACCTGGTAGTGGGCTTATCACAGTTCTCTATATACCTGGTGGTGGGCTTATCACAGTTCTCTATATACCTGGTAGTGGGCTTATCACAGTTCTCTATATACCTGGTGGTGGGCTTTTCACAGTTCTCTATATACCTGGTAATGGGCTTATCACAGTTCTCTATATACCTGGTAGTGGGCTTATCACAGTTCTCTATATACCTGGTGGTGGGCTTATCACAGTTCTCTATATACCTGGTAGTGGGCTTATCACAGTTCACTATATACCTGGTGGTGGGCTTATCACAGTTCTCTATATACCTGGTAGTGGGCTTATCACAGTTCTCTATATACCTGGTAGTGGGCTTATCATAGTTCTCTATATACCTGGTAGTGGGCTTATCACAGTTCTCTATATACCTGGTAGTGGGCTTATCATAGTTCTCTATATACCTGGTAGTGGGCTTGTCACAGTTCTCTATATACCTGGTGGTGGGCTTATCACAGCTCTCTATATACCTGGTGGTGGGCTTATCACAGTTCTCTATATACCTGGTGGTTGGCTTATCACAGTTCACTATATAGCTGGTGTTGGGCTTATCACAGCTCTCTATATACCTGGTAATGGGCTTATCACAGTTCTCTATATACCTGGTAGTGGGCTTATCACAGTTCTCTATATACCTGGTAGTGGGCTTATCACAGTTCTCTATATACCTGGTGGTGGGCTTATCACAGTTCTCTATATACCTGGTGGTGGGCTTATCACAGTTCTCTATATACCTGGTGGTGGGCTTATCACAGTTCTCTATATACCTGGTGGTGGGCTTATCACAGTTCTCTATATACCTGGTGGTGGGCTTATCACAGTTCTCTATATACCTGGTGGTGGGCTTATCACAGTTCTCTATATACGTGGTAGTGGGCTTATCACAGTTCTCTATATACCTGATAGTGGGCTTATCACAGTTCTCTATATACCTGGTAGTGGGCTTATCACAGTTCTCTATATACCTGATAGTGGGCTTATCACAGTTCTCTATATACCTGGTAGTGGTCTTATCACAGTTCTCTATATACCTGGTAATGGGCTTATCACAGTTCTCTATATACCTGAGAGTGGGCTTATCACAGTTCTCTATATACCTGGTAGTGGGCTTATCACAGTTCTCTATATACCTGATAGTGGTCTTATCACAGTTCTCTATATACCTGGTAGTGGGCTTATCACAGTTCTCTATATACCTGGTGGTGGGCTTATCACAGTTCTCTATATATCTGGTGGTGGGCTTATCACAGTTCATTATATACCTGGTGGTGGGCTTATCACAGTTCTCTATATACCTGGTAGTGGGCTTATCACAGTTCTCTATATACCTGGTAGTGGTCTTATCACAGTTCTCTATATACCTGGTAGTGGGCTTATCACAGTTCTCTATATACCTGGTGGTGGGCTTATCACAGTTCTCTATATATCTGGTGGTGGGCCTATCACAGTTCATTATATACCTGGTGGTGGGCTTATCACAGTTCTCTATATACCTGGTAGTGGGCTTATCACAGTTCTCTATATACCTGGTGGTGGGCTTATCACAGTTCTCTATATATCTGGTGGTGGGCTTATCACAGTTCATTATATACCTGGTGGTGGGCTTATCACAGTTCTCTATATACCTGGTAGTGGGCTTATCACAGTTCTCTATATACCTGGTGGTGGGCTTATCACAGTTCTCTATATACCTGGTGGTGGGCTTATCACAGTTCTCTATATATCTGGTGGTGGGCTTATCACAGTTCATTATATACCTGGTGGTGGGCTTATCACAGTTCTCTATATATCTGGTGGTGGGCTTATCACAGTTCTCTATATACCTGGTGGTGGGCTTATCACAGTTCTCTATATACCTCTTAGCGGGCTTATCACAGTTCTCTATATACCTGGTAGTGGGCTTATCACAGTTCTCTATATACCTGGTAGCGGGCTTATCACAGTTCTCTATATACCTGGTAGTGGGCTTATCACAGTTCTCTATATACCTGGTAGTGGGCTTATCACAGTTCTCTATATACCTGGTAGCGGGCTTATCACAGTTCTCTATATACCTGGTAGCGGGCTTATCACAGTTCTCTATATACCTGGTAGTGGGCTTATCACAGTTCTCTATATACCTGGTAGCGGGCTTATCACAGTTCTCTATATACCTGGTAGTGGGCTTATCACAGTTCTCTATATACGTGGTGGTGGGCTTATCACAGTTCACTATATACCTGGTGGTGGGCTTATCACAGTTCTCTATATACCTGGTAATGGGCTTCTCACAGTTCTCTATATACCTGGTGGTGGGCTTATCACAGTTCTCTATATACCTGGTGGTGGGCTTATCACAGTTCTCTATATATCTGGTGGTGGGCTTATCACAGTTCTCTATATACCTGGTGGTGGGCTTATCACAGTTCTCTATATACCTGGTAGTGGGCTTATCACAGTTCTCTATATACCTGGTAGTGGGCTTATCACAGTTCACTATATACCTGGTAGTGGGCTTATCACAGTTCTCTATATACGTGGTGGTGGGCTTATCACAGTTCACTATATACCTGGTGGTGGGCTTATCACAGTTCTCTATATACCTGGTAGTGGGCTTATCACAGTTCTCTATATACGTGGTGGTGGGCTTATCACAGTTCTCTATATACCTGGTAATGGGCTTATCACAGTTCTCTATATACCTGGTGGTGGGCTTATCACAGTTCTCTATATACCTGGTGGTGGGCTTATCACAGTTGTCTATATATCTGGTGGTGGGCTTATCACAGTTCTCTATATACCTGGTGGTGGGCTTATCACAGTTCTCTATATACCTGGTAGTGGGCTTATCACAGTTCTCTATATACGTGGTGGTGGGCTTATCACAGTTCACTATATACCTGGTAGTGGGCTTATCACAGTTCTCTATATACGTGGTGGTGGGCTTATCACAGTTCACTATATACCTGGTGGTGGGCTTATCACAGTTCTCTATATACCTGGTAGTGGGCTTATCACAGTTCTCTATATACGTGGTGGTGGGCTTATCACAGTTCTCTATATACCTGGTAATGGGCTTATCACAGTTCTCTATATACCTGGTGGTGGGCTTATCACAGTTCTCTATATACCTGGTAGTGGGCTTATCACAGTTCTCTATATACCTGGTGGTGGGCTTATCACAGTTCTCTATATACCTGGTGGTGGGCTTATCACAGTTCTCTATATATCTGCTGGTGGGCTTATCACAGTTCTCTATATACCTGGTGGTGGGCTTATCACAGTTCTCTATATACCTGGTAGTGGGCTTATCACAGTTCTCTATATACGTGGTGGTGGGCTTATCACAGTTCACTATATACCTGGTGGTGGGCTTATCACAGTTCACTATATACCTGGTAGTGGGCTTATCACAGTTCTCTGTATACCTGGTAGTGGGTTTATCACAGTTCTCTATGTACCTGGTAGTGGGCTTATCACAGTTCTCTATATACCTGGTGGTGGGCTTATCACAGCTCTCTATATACCTGGTGGTGGGCTTATCACAGTTCTCTATATACCTGGTGGTTGGCTTATCACAGTTCACTATATACCTGGTGGTGAGCTTATCACAGCTCTCTATATGCCTGGTGGTGGGCTTATCACAGCTCTCTATATACCTGGTGGTGGGCTTATCACAGTTCTCTATATACCTGGTAGTGGGCTTATCACAGTTCTCTATATACCTGGTGGTGGGCTTATCACAGTTCTCTATATACCTGGTAGTGGGCTTATCACAGCTCTCTATATACCTGGTGGTGGGCTTATCACAGCTCTCTATATACCTGGTAGTGGGCTTATCACAGCTCTCTATATACCTGGTAGTGGGCTTATCACAGCTCTCTATATACCTGGTGGTGGGCTTATCACAGTTCTCTATATACCTGGTAGTGGGCTTATCACAGCTCTCTATATACCTGGTAGTGGGCTTATCACAGCTCTCTATATACCTGGTGGTGGGCTTATCACAGTTCTCTATATACCTGGTAGTGGGCTTATCACAGCTCTCTATATACCTGGTAGTGGGCTTATCACAGCTCTCTATATACCTGGTAATGGGCTTATCACAGTTCTCTATATACCTGGTAGTGGGCTTATCACAGTTCTCTATATACCTGGTAGTGGGCTTATCACAGTTCTCTATATACCTGGTGGTGGGCTTATCACAGCTCTCTATATACCTGGTAATGGGCTTATCACAGTTCTCTATATACCTGGTGGTGGGCTTATCACAGTTCTCTATATACCTGGTAGTGGGCTTATCACAGTTCTCTATATACCTGGTAGTGGGCTTATCACAGTTCTCTATATAACTGGTAGTGGGCTTGTCACAGTTCTCTATATACCTGGTAGTGGGCTTATCACAGCTCTCTATATACCTGGTAGTGGGCTTATCACAGCTCTCTATATACCTGGTAATGGGCTTATCACAGTTCTCTATATACCTGGTAGTGGGCTTATCACAGTTCTCTATATACCTGGTAGTGGGCTTATCACAGTTCTCTATATACCTGGTGGTGGGCTTATCACAGCTCTCTATATACCTGGTAATGGGCTTATCACAGTTCTCTATATACCTGGTGGTGGGCTTATCACAGTTCTCTATATACCTGGTAGTGGGCTTATCACAGTTCTCTATATACCTGGTAGTGGGCTTATCACAGTTCTCTATATAACTGGTAGTGGGCTTGTCACAGTTCTCTATATACCTGGTAGTGGGCTTATCACAGTTCTCTATATACCTGGTAGTGGGCTTATCACAGTTCTCTATATACCTGGTAGTGGGCTTATCACAGTTCTCTATATACCTGGTGGTGGGCTTATCACAGTTCTCTATATACCTGGTAGTGGGCTTATCACAGTTCTCTATATAACTGGTAGTGGGCTTGTCACAGTTCTCTATATACCTGGTGGTGGGCTTATCACAGTTCTCTTTATACCTGGTGGTGGGCTTATCACGGTTCTCTATATACCTGGTGGTGGGCTTATCACAGTTCTCTATATACCTGGTGGTGGGCTTATCACAGTTCTCTTTATACCTGGTGGTGGGCTTATCACAGTTCTCTATATACCTGGTGGTGGGCTTATCACAGTTCTCTATATACCTGGTAGTGGGCTTATCACAGTTCTCTATATACCTGGTGGTGGGCTTTTCACAGTTCTCTATATACCTGGTAGTGGGCTTATCACAGTTCTCTATATACCTGGTGGTGGGCTTATCACAGTTCTCTATATACCTGGTGGTGGGCTTATCACAGTTCTCTTTATACCTGGTGGTGGGCTTATCACAGTTCTCTATATACCTGGTGGTGGGCTTATCACAGTTCTCTATATACCTGGTAGTGGGCTTATCACAGTTCTCTATATACCTGGTGGTGGGCTTTTCACAGTTCTCTATATACCTGGTAGTGGGCTTATCACAGTTCTCTATATACCTGGTAGTGGGCTTATCACAGTTCACTATATACCTGGTGGTGGGCTTATCACAGTTCTCTATATACCTGGTAGTGGGCTTATCACAGTTCTCTATTTACCTGGTAGTGGGCTTATCATAGTTCTCTATATACCTGGTAGTGGGCTTGTCACAGTTCTCTATATACCTGGTGGTGGGCTTATCACAGCTCTCTATATACCTGGTGGTGGGCTTATCACAGTTCTCTATACACCTGGTAGTGGGCTCGTCACAGTTCTCTATATACCTGGTGGTGGGCTTATCACAGCTCTCTATATACCTGGTAATGGGCTTATCACAGTTCTCTATATACCTGGTAGTGGGCTTATCACAGTTCTCTATATACCTGGTAGTGGGCTTATCACAGTTCTCTATATAACTGGTAGTGGGCTTGTCACAGTTCTCTATATACCTCGTAGTGGGCTTATCACAGTTCTCTATATACCTGGTAGTGGGCTTATCACAGTTCTCTGTATACCTGGTAGTGGGCTTATCACAGTTCTCTATATACCTGGTAGTGGGCTTATCACAGTTCTCTATATACCTGGTGGTGGGCTTATCACAATTCTCTATATACCTGGTAGTGGGCTTATCACAGTTCTCTATATACCTGGTAGTGGTCTTATCACAGTTCTCTATATACCTGGTAGTGGGCTTATCACAGTTCTCTATATACCTGGTAGTGGGCTTATCACAGTTCTCTATATACCTGGTGGTGGGCTTATCACAGTTCTCTATATACCTGGTGGTGGGCTTATCACAGTTCTCTATATATCTGGTGGTGGGCTTATCACAGTTCATTATATACCTGGTGGTGGGCTTATCACAGTTCTCTATATACCTGGTGGTGGGCTTATCACAGTTCTCTATATATCTGGTGGTGGGCTTATCACAGTTCTCTATATACCTGGTGGTGGGCTTATCACAGTTCTCTATATACCTGGTAGTGGGCTTATCACAGTTCTCTATATACGTGGTGGTGGGCTTATCACAGTTCACTATATACCTGGTGGTGGGCTTATCACAGTTCACTATATACCTGGTAGTGGGCTTATCACAGTTCTCTGTATACCTGGTAGTGGGCTTATCACAGTTCTCTATGTACCTGGTAGTGGGCTTATCACAGTTCTCTATATACCTGGTAGTGGGCTTATCACAGTTCTCTATATACCTGGTAGTGGGCTTATCATAGTTCTCTATATACCTGGTGATGGACTTATCATAGTTCTCTATATACCTGGTAGTGGGCTTATCACAGTTCTCTATATACCTGGTAGTAGGCTTATCACAGTTCTCTATATACCTGGCAGTGGGCTTATCACAGTTCACTATATACCTGGTGGTGGGCTTATCACAGTTCTCTATATACCTGGTAGTGGGCTTATCACAGTTCTCTATATACCTGGTAGTGGGCTTATCATAGTTCTCTATATACCTGGTAGTGGGCTTGTCACAGTTCTCTATATACCTGGTAGTGGGCTTGTCACAGTTCTCTATATACCTGGTAATGGGCTTATCACAGTTCTCTATATACCTGGTAGTGGGCTTATCACAGTTCTCTATATACCTGGTAGTGGGCTTGTCACAGTTCTCTATATACCTGGTAATGGGCTTATCACAGTTCTCTATATACCTGGTAGTGGGCTTATCACAGTTCTCTGTATACCTGGTAGTGGGCTTATCACAGTTCTCTATGTACCTGGTAGTGGGCTTATCATAGTTCTCTATATACCTGGTGATGGACTTATCACAGTTCTCTATATACCTGGTAGTGGGCTTATCACAGTTCTCTATATACCTGGTAGTGGGCTTATCATAGTTCTCTATATACCTGGTAGTGGGCTTATCATAGTTCTCTATATACCTGGTGATGGACTTATCACAGTTCTCTATATACCTGGTAGTGGGCTTATCACAGTTCTCTATATACCTGGCAGTGGGCTTATCACAGTTCACTATATACCTGGTGGTGGGCTTATCACAGTTCTCTATATACCTGGTAGTGGGCTTATCACAGTTCTCTATATACCTGGCAGTGGGCTTATCACAGTTCTCTATATACCTGGTGGTGGGCTTATCACAGTTCTCTATATACCTGGTAGTGGGCTTATCACAGTTCTCTATATACCTGGCAGTGGGCTTATCACAGTTCACTATATACCTGGTGGTGGGCTTATCACAGTTCTCTATATACCTGGTAGTGGGCTTATCACAGTTCTCTATATACCTGGTAGTGGGCTTATCATAGTTCTCTATATACCTGGTAGTGGGCTTGTCACAGTTCTCTATATACCTGGTAGTGGGCTTGTCACAGTTCTCTATATACCTGGTAATGGGCTTATCACAGTTCTCTATATACCTGGTAGTGGGCTTATCACAGTTCTCTATATACCTGGTAGTGGGCTTATCACAGTTCTCTATATACCTGGTAGTGGGCTTATCACAGTTCTCTATATACCTGGTAGTGGGCTTATCACAGTTCTCTATATACCTGGTGGTGGGCTTATCACAGTTCTCTATATACCTGGTAGTGGGCTTATCACAGTTCTCTATATACCTGGTGGTGGGCTTATCACAGTTCTCTATATACCTGGTAGTGGGCTTATCACAGTTCACTATATACCTGGTGGTGGGCTTATCACAGTTCTCTATATACCTGGTGGTGGGCTTATCACAGTTCTCTATTTACCTGGTAGTGGGCTTATCACAGTTCTCTATATACCTGGTAGTGGGCTTATCATAGTTCTCTATATACCTGGTAGTGGGCTTGTCACAGTTCTCTATATACCTGGTGGTGGGCTTATCACAGCTCTCTATATACCTGGTGGTGGGCTTATCACAGTTCTCTATATACCTGGTGGTTGGCTTATCACAGTTCACTATATACCTGGTGGTGGGCTTATCACAGCTCTCTATATACCTGGTAATGGGCTTATCACAGTTCTCTATATACCTGGTAGTGGGCTTATCACAGTTCTCTATATACCTGGTAGTGGGCTTATCACAGTTCTCTATATACCTGGTGGTGGGCTTATCACAGCTCTCTATATACCTGGTAATGGGCTTATCACAGTTCTCTATATACCTGGTGGTGGGCTTATCACAGTTCTCTATATACCTGGTAGTGGGCTTATCACAGTTCTCTATATACCTGGTAGTGGGCTTATCACAGTTCTCTATATAACTGGTAGTGGGCTTGTCACAGTTCTCTATATACCTGGTAGTGGGCTTATCACAGTTCTCTATATACCTGGTAGTGGGCTTATCACAGTTCTCTATATACCTGGTAGTGGGCTTATCACAGTTCTCTATATACCTGGTGGTGGGCTTATCACAGTTCTCTATATACCTGGTAGTGGGCTTATCACAGTTCTCTATATAACTGGTAGTGGGCTTGTCACAGTTCTCTATATACCTGGTGGTGGGCTTATCACAGTTCTCTTTATACCTGGTAGTGGGCTTATCACGGTTCTCTATACATCTGGAGGTTGGCTTATCACAGTTCTCTATATACCTGGTGGTGGGCTTATCACAGTTCTCTTTATACCTGGTGGTGGGCTTATCACAGTTCTCTATATACCTGGTGGTGGGCTTATCACAGTTCTCTATATACCTGGTGGTGGGCTTATCACAGTTCTCTTTATACCTGGTGGTGGGCTTATCACAGTTCTCTATATACCTGGTGGTGGGCTTATCACAGTTCTCTATATACCTGGTGGTGGGCTTATCACAGTTCTCTATATACCTGGTAGTGGGCTTATCACAGTTCTCTATATACCTGGTGGTGGGCTTATCACAGTTCTCTATATACCTGGTAGTGGGCTTATCACAGTTCTCTATATACCTGGTGGTGGGCTTATCACAGTTCTCTATATACCTGGTAAAGGGCTTATCACAGTTCTCTATATACCTGGTAGTGGGCTTATCACAGTTCTCTATATACCTGGTAATGGGCTTATCACAGTTCTCTATATACCTGGTGGTGGGCTTATCACAGTTCTCTATATAACTGGTAGTGGGCTTGTCACAGTTCTCTATATACCTGGTGGTGGGCTTATCACAGTTCTCTATATAACTGGTAGTGGGCTTATCACAGTTCTCTATATACCTGGTGGTGGGTTTATCACAGTTCTCTATATACCTGGTGGTGGGCTTATCACAGTTCTCTATATACCTGGTAGTGGGCTTATCACAGTTCTCTATATACCTGGTAATGGGCTTATCACAGTTCTCTATATAACTGGTAGTGGGCTTATCACAGTTCTCTATATACCTGGTAGTGGGCTTATCACAGTTCTCTATATAACTGGTAGTGGGCTTGTCACAGTTCTCTATATACCTGGTGGTGGGCTTATCACAGTTCTCTATATAACTGGTAGTGGGCTTATCACAGTTCTCTATATACCTGGTGGTGGGCTTATCACAGTTCTCTATATACCTGGTGGTGGGCTTATCACAGTTCTCTATATAACTGGTAGTGGGCTTGTCACAGTTCTCTATATACCTGGTAGTGGGATTATCACAGTTCTCTATATACCTGGTAGTGGGCTTACCACAGTTCTCTATATACCTGGTAGTGGGCTTATCACAGTTTTCTATACACCTGGTAGTGGGCTTATCACAGTACTCTATATACCTGGTAGTGGGCTTATCACAGTTCTCTATATACCTGGTAGTGGGCTTATCACAGTTCTCTATATACCTGGTAGTGGGCTTATCACAGTTCTCTATATAACTGGTAGTGGGCTTATCACAGTTCTCTATATACCTGGTGGTGGGCTTATCACAGTTCTCTATATACCTGGCAGTGGGCTTATCACAGTTCTCTATATACCTGGTAGTGGGCTTATCACAGTTCTCTATATACCTTGTGGTGGGCTTATCACAGTTCTCTATATACCTGGTAGTGGGCTTATCACAGTTCTCTATATAACTGGTGGTGGGCTTATCACAGTTCTGTATATAACTGGTAGTGGGCTTATCACAGTTCTCTATATACCTGGTGGTGGGCTTATCACAGTTCTCTATATTCCTGGTGGTGGGCTTATCACAGTACTCTATATACCTGGTAGTGGGCTTATCACAGTTCTCTATATACCTGGTGGTGGGCTTATCACAGTTCTCTATATACCTGGTAGTGGGCTTATCACAGTACTCTATATACCTGGTAGTGGGCTTATCACAGTTCTCTATATACCTGGTAGTGGGCTTATCACAGTTCTCTATATACCTGGTGGTGGGCTTATCACAGTTCTCTATATACCTGGTGGTGGGCTTATCACAGTTCTCTATATACCTGGTGGTGGGCTTATCACAGTTCTCTATATACCTGGTGGTGGGCTTACCACAGTTCTCTATATACCTGGTAGTGGGCTTATCACAGTTCTCTATATACCTGGTAGTGGGCTTATCACAGTTCTCTATATACCTGGTAGTGGGCTTATCGCAGTTCTCTATATACCTGGTAGTGGGCTTATCACAGTTCTCTATATACCTGGTAGTGGGCTTATCGCAGTTCTCTATATACCTGGTAGTGGGCTTATCACAGTTTTCTATATACCTGGTAGTGGGCTTATCTCAGTTCTCTATATACCTGGTAGTGGGCTTATCACAGTTTTCTATATACCTGGTAGTGGGCTTATCACAGTTTTCTATATACCTGGTGGTGGGCTTATCACAGTTCTCTATATAACTGGTAGTGGGCTTGTCACAGTTCTCTATATACCTGGTAGTGGGCTTATCACAGTTCTCTATATACCTGGTAGTGGGCTTATCACAGTCCTCTATATACCTGGTAGTGGGCTTATCACAGTTCTCTATATACCTGGTAGTGGGCTTATCACAGTTCTCTATATACCTGGTAGTGGGCCTATCACAGTTCTCTATATACCTGGTAGTGGGCTTATCACAGTTCTCTATATACCTGGTGGTGGGCTTATCACAGTTCTCTATATACCTGGTAGTGGGCTTATCACAGTTTTCTATATACCTGGTAGTGGGCTTATCACAGTTCTCTATATACCTGGTAGTGGGCTTATCACAGTTCTCTTTATACCTGGTGGTGGGCTTATCACAGTTCTCTATACACCTGGTGGTGGGCTTATCACAGTTCTCTATATACCTGGTAGTGGGCTTATCACAGTTCTCTATATAACTGGTAGTGGGCTTATCACAGTTCTCTATATACCTGGTAGTGGGCTTATCACAGTTCTCTATATACCTGGTGGTGGGCTTATCACAGTTCTCTATATACCTGGTAGTGGGCTTATCACAGTTCTCTATATACCTGGTGGTGGGCTTATCACAGTTCTCTATATACCTGGTAGTGGGCTTATCACAGTTCTCTATATACCTGGTGGTGGGCTTATCACAGTTCTCTATATACCTGGTAGTGGGCTTACCACAGTTCTCTATATACCTGATAGTGGGCTTATCACAGTTTTCTATGTACCTGGTAGTGGGCTTATCACAGTTCTCTATATAAATGGTAGTGGGCTTATCACAGTTCTCTATATACCTGGTAGTGGGCTTATCACAGTTCTCTATATACCTGGTAGTGGGCTTATCACAGTTCTCTATATACCTGGTAGTGGGCTTATCACAGTTCCCTATATACCTGGTGGTGGGCTTATCACAGTTCTCTATATACCTGGTGGTGGGCTTATCACAGTTCCCTATATACCTGGTGGTGGGCTTATCACAGTTCTCTATATACCTGGTGGTGGGCTTATCACAGCTCTCTATATACCTGGTAGTGGGCTTATCACAGTTCTCTATATACCTGGTAGTGGGCTTATCACAGTTCTCTATATACCTGGTAGTGGGCTTATCACAGTTCTCTATATACCTGGTAGTGGGCTTATCACAGTTCTCTTTATACCTGGTGGTGGGCTTATCACAGTTCTCTATATACCTGGTGGTGGGCTTATCACAGTTCTCTATATACCTGGTAGTGGGCTTATCACAGTTCTCTATATACCTGGTAGTGGGCTTATCACAGTTCTCTATATACCTGGTGGTGGGCTTACCACAGTTCTCTATATACCTGGTAGTGGGCTTATCACAGTTCTCTATATAACTGGTAGTGGGCTTGTCACAGTTCTCTATATACCTGGTAGTGGGCTTATCACAGTTCTCTATATACCTGGTAGTGGGCTTGTCACAGTTCTCTATATACCTGGTAGTGGGCTTATCACAGTTCTCTATATACCTGGTAGTGGGCTTATCACAGTTTTCTATATACCTGGTAGTGGGCTTATCACAGTTCTCTATATACCTGGTAGTGGGCTTGTCACAGTTCTCTATATACCTGGTAGTGGGCTTATCACAGTTCTCTATATACCTGGTAGTGGGCTTATCACAGTTCTCTATATACCTGGTAGTGGGCTTATCACAGTTCTCTATATACCTGGTAGTGGGCTTATCACAGTTCTCTATATACCTGGTAGTGGGCTTATCACAGTTCTCTATATACCTGGTAGTGGGCTTATCACAGTTCTCTATATACCTGGTAGTGGGCTTATCACAGTTCTCTATATACCTGGTAGTGGGCTTATCATAGTTCTCTATATACCTGGTGGTGGGCTTATCACAGTTCTCTATATACCTGGTAGTGGGCTTATCACAGTTCTCTATATACCTGGTGGTGGGCTTATCACAATTCTCTATATACCTGGTGGTGGGCTTATCACAGTTCTCTATA
Source organism: Phyllobates terribilis (assembly GCF_046119375.1). NCBI lineage: Eukaryota > Metazoa > Chordata > Amphibia > Anura > Dendrobatidae > Phyllobates > Phyllobates terribilis. Next base: position 755,108,833 of record NW_027362764.1, read on the forward strand.
TACCTGGTGGTGGGCTTATCACAGTTCTCTATATACCTGGTGGTGGGCTTATCACAGCTCTCTATATACCTGGTAGTGGGCTTATCACAGTTCTCTATATACCTGGTAGTGGGCTTATCACAGTTCTCTATATACCTGGTGGTGGGCTTATCACAGTACTCTATATACCTGGTAGTGGGCTTATCACAGTTCTCTATATACCTGGTAGTGGGCTTATCACAGTACTCTATATACCTGGTAGTGGGCTTATCACAGTTCTCTATATACCTGGTGGTGGGCTTATCACAGTTCTCTATATACCTGGTGGTGGGCTTATCACAGTTCTCTATATACCTGGTAGTGGGCTTATCACAGTTCTCTATATACCTGGTGGTGGGCTTATCACAGTACTCTATATACCTGGTAGTGGGCTTATCACTGTTCTCTATATACGTGGTAGTGGGCTTATCACAGTTCTCTATATACCTGGTAGTGGGCTTATCACAGTTCTCTATATACCTGGTGGTGGGCTTATCACAGTTCTCTATATACCTGGTGGTGGGCTTGTATACTTTTTTTGATCAAAAATAGTTCACTAAGTACCCTATATTTATTATGCAACTTTGCTTTACATTTATATATAATGACGGTAGGGTATGAGATATATTTTTGTCTTTTGTCTTTTGTAGGTTTTGTTTCTTTTTTGCTAGTGCGAACATGCTCCTATTTCTTGTATGTCTGCCATCTTAGACCTCAGTTCACATTGCCTGGTTTTTTGACTTGTTTGCATTCTGTGCAATTTAAGGGTGTGGCATGCCCTTTGTTGAGCTGACTGGTATATATGTAGCTTACCACTGGCCTGGGTGGTCTGGAGTTGGGACCCGGTCCTATTTGTCTACCCTTTTATATGCATTACTTCAACTTTGATATACAGTAAGGTTTTTAATATAGGCAGTATAGGTACCGTCCCAATTTAGGGTCACCTTGCCGCTGGTGGGACGGCTTGTATACTTTTTTTGATCAAAAATAGTTCACTAAGTACCCTATATTTATTATGCAACTTTGCTTTACATTTATATATAATGATGGTAGGGTATGAGATATATTTTTGTCTTTTGTCTTTTGTAGGTTTTGTTTCTTTTTTGCTAGTGTGAACATGCTCCTATTTCTTGCATGTCTACCATCTTAGACCTCAGTTCACATTGCCTGGTTTTTTGTCTTGTTTGCATTCTGTGCAATTTAAGGGTGTGGCATCCCCTTTGTTCAGCTGACTGGTATATATGTAGCTTACCACTAGCCTGGGTGGTCTGGAGTTGGGACCCGGTCCTATTTGTCTACCCTTTTATATGCATTACTTCAACTTTGATATACAGTAAGGTTTTTAATATAGGCAGTATAGGTACCGTCCCAATTTAGGGTCACCTTGCCGCTGGTGGGACGGCTTGTATACTTTTTTTGATCAAAAATAGTTCACTAAGTACCCTATATTTATTATGCAACTTTGCTTTACATTTATATATAATGATGGTAGGGTATGAGATATATTTTTGTCTTTTGTAGGTTTGGTTTCTTTTTTGCTACTGTGAACATGCTCCTATTTCTTGCATGTCTACCATCTTAGACCTCAGTTCACATTGCCTGGTTTTTTCTCTATATACCTGGTAGTGGGCTTATCACAGTTCTCTATATACCTGGTGGTGGGCTTATCACAGCTCTCTATATACCTGGTAGTGGGCTTATCACAGTTCTCTATATACCTGGTAGAGGGCTTATCACAGTTCTCTATATACCTGGTAGTGGGCTTATCACAGTTCTCTATATACCTGGTAGTGGGCTTATCACAGTTCTCTATATACCTGGTGGTGGGCTTATCACAGTTCTCTGTATACCTGGTGGTGGGCTTATCACAGTTCTCTATATACCTGGTAGTGGGCTTATCACAGCTCTCTATATACCTGGTGGTGGGCTTATCACAGTTCTCTATATACCTGGTGGTGGGCTTATCACAGTTCTCTATATATCTGGTGGTGGGCTTATCACAGCTCTCTATATACCTGGTAGTGGGCTTATCACAGTTCTCTATATACCTGGTAGTGGGCTTATCACAGTTCTCTATATACCTGGTAGTGGGCTTATCACAGTTCTCTATATACCTGGTGGTGGGCTTATCACAGTTCTCTATATACCTGGTAGTGGGCTTTTCACAGTTCTCTATATACCTGGTAGTGGGCTTATCACAGTTCTCTATATACCTGGTAGTGGGCTTATCACAGTTCTCTATATACCTGGTAGTGGGCTTATCACAGTTCTCTATATACCTGGTAGCGGGCTTATCACAGTTCTCTATATACCTGGTAGTGGGCTTGTCACAGTTCTCTATATACCTGGTAGTGGGCTTGTCACAGTTCTCTATATACCTGGTAGTGGGCTTGTCACAGTTCTCTATATACCTGGTGGTGGGCTTGTCACAGTTCTCTATATACGTGGTGGTGGGCTTATCACATTTCTCTATATACCTGGTGGTGGGCTTATCACAGTTCTCTATATACCTGGTGGTGGGCTTATCACAGTTCTCTATATATCTGGTAGTGGGCTTATCACAGTTCTCTATATACCTGGTGGTGGGCTTATCACAGTTCTCTATATACCTGGTGGTGGGCTTATCACAGTTCTCTATATACCTGGTGGTGGGCTTATCACATTTCTCTATATACCTGGTAGTGGGCTTATCACAGTTCTCTATATACCTGGTAGCGGGCTTATCTCAGCTCTCTATATACCTGGTGGTGGGCTTATCACAGTTCTCTATATACCTGGTGGTGGGCTTATCACAGTTCTCTATATACCTGGTGGTGGGCTTATCACAGTTCTCTATATACCTGGTGGTGGGCTTATCACAGTTCTATATATACCTGGTAGTGGGCTTATCACAGTTCTCTATATACCTGGTAGTGGGCTTATCACAGTTCTCTATATACCTGGTAGTGGGCTTATCACAGTTCTCTATATACCTGGTGGTGGGCTTATCACAGTTCTCTATATATCTGGTAGTGGGCTTATCACAGTTCTCTATATACCTGGTAGTGGGCTTATCACAGTTCTCTATATACCTGGTGGTGGGCTTATCACAGTTCTCTATATATCTGGTAGTGGGCTTATCACAGTTCTCTATATACCTGGCAGTGAGCTTATCACAGTTCTCTATATACCTGGTAGTGGGCTTGTCACAGTTCTCTATATACCTGGTGGTGGGCTTATCACAGTTCTCTATATACCTGGTGGTGGGCTTATCACAGTTCTCTATATACCTGGTAGCGGGCTTATCACAGTTCTCTATATACCTGGTAGTGGGCTTGTCACAGTTCTCTATATACCTGGTAGTGGGCTTGTCACAGTTCTCTATATACCTGGTAGTGGGCTTGTCACAGTTCTCTATATACCTGGTGGTGGGCTTGTCACAGTTCTCTATATACGTGGTGGTGGGCTTATCACATTTCTCTATATACCTGGTGGTGGGCTTATCACAGTTCTCTATATACCTGGTGGTGGGCTTATCACAGTTCTCTATATATCTGGTAGTGGGCTTATCACAGTTCTCTATATACCTGGTGGTGGGCTTATCACAGTTCTCTATATACCTGGTGGTGGGCTTATCACAGTTCTCTATATACCTGGTGGTGGGCTTATCACATTTCTCTATATACCTGGTAGTGGGCTTATCACAGTTCTCTATATACCTGGTAGCGGGCTTATCTCAGCTCTCTATATACCTGGTGGTGGGCTTATCACAGTTCTCTATATACCTGGTGGTGGGCTTATCACAGTTCTCTATATACCTGGTGGTGGGCTTATCACAGTTCTCTATATACCTGGTGGTGGGCTTATCACAGTTCTATATATACCTGGTAGTGGGCTTATCACAGTTCTCTATATACCTGGTAGTGGGCTTATCACAGTTCTCTATATACCTGGTAGTGGGCTTATCACAGTTCTCTATATACCTGGTGGTGGGCTTATCACAGTTCTCTATATATCTGGTAGTGGGCTTATCACAGTTCTCTATATACCTGGTAGTGGGCTTATCACAGTTCTCTATATACCTGGTGGTGGGCTTATCACAGTTCTCTATATATCTGGTAGTGGGCTTATCACAGTTCTCTATATACCTGGCAGTGAGCTTATCACAGTTCTCTATATACCTGGTAGTGGGCTTGTCACAGTTCTCTATATACCTGGTGGTGGGCTTATCACAGTTCTCTATATACCTGGTGGTGGGCTTATCACAGTTCTCTATATACCTGGTAGTGGGCTTATCACATTTCTCTATATACCTGGTAGTGGGCTTATCACAGCTCTCTATATACCTGGTGGTGGGCTTATCACATTTCTCTATATACCTGGTAGTGGGCTTATCACAGTTCTCTATATACCTGGTAGTGGGCTTATCACATTTCTCTATATACCTGGTAGTGGGCTTATCACAGCTCTCTATATACCTGGTGGTGGGCTTATCACATTTCTCTATATACCTGGTAGCGGGCTTATCTCAGCTCTCTATATACCTGGTAGTGGGCTTATCACAGTTCTCTATATACCTGGTAGTGGGCTTATCACAGCTCTCTATATACCTGGTAGTGGGCTTATCACAGCTCTATATATATCTGGTAGTGGGCTTATCACAATTCTCTATATACCTGGTAGTGGGCTTATCACAGCTCTCTATATACCTGGTGGTGGGCTTATCACAGCTCTCTATATACCTGGTGGTGGGCTTATCACAGTTCACTATATACCTGGTAGTGGGCTTATCACAGTTCTCTATATACCTGGTAGTGGGCTTATCACAGCTCTCTATATACCTGGTAGTGGGCTTATCACAGCTCTCTATATACCTGGTGGTGGGCTTATCACAGTTCTCTATATACCTGGTAGCGGGCTTATCACAGTTCTCTATATACCTGGTAGCGGGCTTATCACAGTTCTCTATATATCTGGTGGTGGGCTTATCACAGTTCTCTATATACCTGGTAGTGGGCTTATCACAGTTCTCTATATACCTGGTGGTGGGCTTATCACAGTTCTCTATATACCTGGTAGTGGGCTTATCACAGTTCTCTATATACCTGGTGGTGGGCTTATCACAATTCTCTATATACCTGGTGGTGGGCTTATCACAGTTCTCTATATACCTGGTGGTGGGCTTATCACAGTTCTCTATATACCTGGTGGTGGGCTTATCACAGCTCTCTATATACCTGGTAGTGGGCTTATCACAGTTCTCTATATACCTGGTAGTGGGCTTATCACAGTTCTCTATATACCTGGTGGTGGGCTTATCACAGTACTCTATATACCTGGTAGTGGGCTTATCACAGTTCTCTATATACCTGGTAGTGGGCTTATCACAGTACTCTATATACCTGGTAGTGGGCTTATCACAGTTCTCTATATACCTGGTGGTGGGCTTATCACAGTTCTCTATATACCTGGTGGTGGGCTTATCACAGTTCTCTATATACCTGGTAGTGGGCTTATCACAGTTCTCTATATACCTGGTGGTGGGCTTATCACAGTACTCTATATACCTGGTAGTGGGCTTATCACTGTTCTCTATATACCTGGTAGTGGGCTTATCACAGTTCTCTATATACCTGGTAGTGGGCTTATCACAGTTCTCTATATACCTGGTGGTGGGCTTATCACAGTTCTCTATATACCTGGTGGTGGGCTTGTATACTTTTTTTGATCAAAAATAGTTCACTAAGTACCCTATATTTATTATGCAACTTTGCTTTACATTTATATATAATGACGGTAGGGTATGAGATATATTTTTGTCTTTTGTCTTTTGTAGGTTTTGTTTCTTTTTTGCTAGTGCGAACATGCTCCTATTTCTTGTATGTCTGCCATCTTAGACCTCAGTTCACATTGCCTGGTTTTTTGACTTGTTTGCATTCTGTGCAATTTAAGGGTGTGGCATGCCCTTTGTTGAGCTGACTGGTATATATGTAGCTTACCACTGGCCTGGGTGGTCTGGAGTTGGGACCCGGTCCTATTTGTCTACCCTTTTATATGCATTACTTCAACTTTGATATACAGTAAGGTTTTTAATATAGGCAGTATAGGTACCGTCCCAATTTAGGGTCACCTTGCCGCTGGTGGGACGGCTTGTATACTTTTTTTGATCAAAAATAGTTCACTAAGTACCCTATATTTATTATGCAACTTTGCTTTACATTTATATATAATGATGGTAGGGTATGAGATATATTTTTGTCTTTTGTCTTTTGTAGGTTTTGTTTCTTTTTTGCTAGTGTGAACATGCTCCTATTTCTTGCATGTCTACCATCTTAGACCTCAGTTCACATTGCCTGGTTTTTTGTCTTGTTTGCATTCTGTGCAATTTAAGGGTGTGGCATCCCCTTTGTTCAGCTGACTGGTATATATGTAGCTTACCACTAGCCTGGGTGGTCTGGAGTTGGGACCCGGTCCTATTTGTCTACCCTTTTATATGCATTACTTCAACTTTGATATACAGTAAGGTTTTTAATATAGGCAGTATAGGTACCGTCCCAATTTAGGGTCACCTTGCCGCTGGTGGGACGGCTTGTATACTTTTTTTGATCAAAAATAGTTCACTAAGTACCCTATATTTATTATGCAACTTTGCTTTACATTTATATATAATGATGGTAGGGTATGAGATATATTTTTGTCTTTTGTAGGTTTGGTTTCTTTTTTGCTACTGTGAACATGCTCCTATTTCTTGCATGTCTACCATCTTAGACCTCAGTTCACATTGCCTGGTTTTTTCTCTATATACCTGGTAGTGGGCTTATCACAGTTCTCTATATACCTGGTGGTGGGCTTATCACAGCTCTCTATATACCTGGTAGTGGGCTTATCACAGTTCTCTATATACCTGGTAGAGGGCTTATCACAGTTCTCTATATACCTGGTAGTGGGCTTATCACAGTTCTCTATATACCTGGTAGTGGGCTTATCACAGTTCTCTATATACCTGGTGGTGGGCTTATCACAGTTCTCTGTATACCTGGTGGTGGGCTTATCACAGTTCTCTATATACCTGGTAGTGGGCTTATCACAGCTCTCTATATACCTGGTGGTGGGCTTATCACAGTTCTCTATATACCTGGTGGTGGGCTTATCACAGTTCTCTATATATCTGGTGGTGGGCTTATCACAGCTCTCTATATACCTGGTAGTGGGCTTATCACAGTTCTCTATATACCTGGTAGTGGGCTTATCACAGTTCTCTATATACCTGGTAGTGGGCTTATCACAGTTCTCTATATACCTGGTGGTGGGCTTATCACAGTTCTCTATATACCTGGTAGTGGGCTTTTCACAGTTCTCTATATACCTGGTAGTGGGCTTATCACAGTTCTCTATATACCTGGTAGTGGGCTTATCACAGTTCTCTATATACCTGGTAGTGGGCTTATCACAGTTCTCTATATACCTGGTAGCGGGCTTATCACAGTTCTCTATATACCTGGTAGTGGGCTTGTCACAGTTCTCTATATACCTGGTAGTGGGCTTGTCACAGTTCTCTATATACCTGGTAGTGGGCTTGTCACAGTTCTCTATATACCTGGTGGTGGGCTTGTCACAGTTCTCTATATACGTGGTGGTGGGCTTATCACATTTCTCTATATACCTGGTGGTGGGCTTATCACAGTTCTCTATATACCTGGTGGTGGGCTTATCACAGTTCTCTATATATCTGGTAGTGGGCTTATCACAGTTCTCTATATACCTGGTGGTGGGCTTATCACAGTTCTCTATATACCTGGTGGTGGGCTTATCACAGTTCTCTATATACCTGGTGGTGGGCTTATCACATTTCTCTATATACCTGGTAGTGGGCTTATCACAGTTCTCTATATACCTGGTAGCGGGCTTATCTCAGCTCTCTATATACCTGGTGGTGGGCTTATCACAGTTCTCTATATACCTGGTGGTGGGCTTATCACAGTTCTCTATATACCTGGTGGTGGGCTTATCACAGTTCTCTATATACCTGGTGGTGGGCTTATCACAGTTCTATATATACCTGGTAGTGGGCTTATCACAGTTCTCTATATACCTGGTAGTGGGCTTATCACAGTTCTCTATATACCTGGTAGTGGGCTTATCACAGTTCTCTATATACCTGGTGGTGGGCTTATCACAGTTCTCTATATATCTGGTAGTGGGCTTATCACAGTTCTCTATATACCTGGTAGTGGGCTTATCACAGTTCTCTATATACCTGGTGGTGGGCTTATCACAGTTCTCTATATATCTGGTAGTGGGCTTATCACAGTTCTCTATATACCTGGCAGTGAGCTTATCACAGTTCTCTATATACCTGGTAGTGGGCTTGTCACAGTTCTCTATATACCTGGTGGTGGGCTTATCACAGTTCTCTATATACCTGGTGGTGGGCTTATCACAGTTCTCTATATACCTGGTAGTGGGCTTATCACATTTCTCTATATACCTGGTAGTGGGCTTATCACAGCTCTCTATATACCTGGTGGTGGGCTTATCACATTTCTCTATATACCTGGTAGTGGGCTTATCACAGTTCTCTATATACCTGGTAGTGGGCTTATCACATTTCTCTATATACCTGGTAGTGGGCTTATCACAGCTCTCTATATACCTGGTGGTGGGCTTATCACATTTCTCTATATACCTGGTAGCGGGCTTATCTCAGCTCTCTATATACCTGGTAGTGGGCTTATCACAGTTCTCTATATACCTGGTAGTGGGCTTATCACAGCTCTCTATATACCTGGTAGTGGGCTTATCACAGCTCTATATATATCTGGTAGTGGGCTTATCACAATTCTCTATATACCTGGTAGTGGGCTTATCACAGCTCTCTATATACCTGGTGGTGGGCTTATCACAGCTCTCTATATACCTGGTGGTGGGCTTATCACAGTTCACTATATACCTGGTAGTGGGCTTATCACAGTTCTCTATATACCTGGTAGTGGGCTTATCACAGCTCTCTATATACCTGGTAGTGGGCTTATCACAGCTCTCTATATACCTGGTGGTGGGCTTATCACAGTTCTCTATATACCTGGTAGCGGGCTTATCACAGTTCTCTATATACCTGGTAGCGGGCTTATCACAGTTCTCTATATATCTGGTGGTGGGCTTATCACAGTTCTCTATATACCTGGTAGTGGGCTTATCACAGTTCTCTATATACCTGGTGGTGGGCTTATCACAGTTCTCTATATACCTGGTAGCGGGCTTATCACAGTTCTCTATATACCTGGTAGTGGGCTTATCACAGTTCTCTATATACCTGGTAGCGGGCTTATCACAGTTCTCTATATACCTGGTAGCGGGCTTATCACAGTTCTCTATATACCTGGTGGTGGGCTTATCACAGTTCTCTATATACCTGGTAGTGGGCTTATCACAGTTCTCTATATACCTGGTAGCGGGCTTATCACAGTTCTCTATATACCTGGTGGTGGGCTTATCACAGTTCTCTATATACCTGGTAGTGGGCTTATCACAGTTCTCTATATACCTGGTAGTGGGCTTATCACAGTTCTCTATATACCTGGTAGTGGGCTTATCACAGTTCTCTATATACCTGGTAGTGGGCTTATCACAGTTCTCTATATACCTGGTAGTGGGCTTATCACAGTTCTCTATATACCTGGTAGTGGGCTTATCACAGTTCTCTATATACCTGGTAGTGGGCTTATCACAGTTCTCTATATACCTGGTGGTGGGCTTATCACAGTTCTCTATATACCTGGTGGCGGGCTTATCACAGTTCTCTATATACCTGGTAGCGGGCTTATCACAGTTCTCTATATACCTGGTGGTGGGCTTATCACAGTTCTCTATATACCTGGTAGTGGGCTTATCACAGTTCTCTATATACCTGGTGGTGGGCTTATCACAGTTCTCTATATACTTGGTAGTGGGCTTATCACAGTTCTCTATATACCTGGTAGTGGGCTTATCACAGTTCTCTATTTACCTGGTAGTGGGCTTATCACAGTTCTCTATATACCTGGTGGTGGGCTTATCACAGTTCTCTATATACCTGGTAGTGGGCTTATCACAGCTCTCTATATACCTGGTGGTGGGCTTATCACAGTTCTCTATATACCTGGTAGTGGGCTTATCACAGTTCAATATAAACCTGGTGGTGGGCTTATCACAGTTCTCTATATACCTGGTGGTGGGCTTATCACAGTTCTCTATATACCTGGTAGTGGGCTTATCACAGTTCTCTATATACCTGGTGGTGGGCTTATCACAGTTCTCTATATACCTGGTAGTGGGCTTATCACAGTTCTCTATATACCTGGTGGTGGGCTTATCACAGTTCTCTATATACCTGGTAGTGGGCTTATCACAGTTCTCTATATACCTGGTGGTGGGCTTATCACAGTTCTCTATATACCTGGTGGTGGGCTTATCACAGCTCTCTATATACCTGGTGGTCGGCTTATCACAGTTCTCTATATACCTGGTAGTGGGCTTGTCACAGTTCTCTATATACCTGGTAGTGGGCTTATCACAGTTCTCTATATACCTGGTAGTGGGCTTATCACAGTTCTCTATATACCTGGTAGTGGGCTTGTCACAGTTCTCTATATACCTGGTAGTGGGCTTATCACAGCTCTCTATATACCTGGTGGTGGGCTTATCACAGTTCTCTATATACCTGGTGGTGGGCTTATCACAGTTCTCTATATACCTGGTAGTGGGCTTATCACAGCTCTCTATATACCTGGTGGTGGGCTTATCACAGTTCTCTATATACCTGGTGGTGGGCTTATCACAGTTCTCTATATACCTGGTAGTGGGCTTATCACAGTTCTCTATATACCTGGTGGTGGGCTTATCACAGTTCTGTATATACCTGGTAGTGGGCTTGTCACAGTTCTCTATATACCCGGTAGTGGGCTTATCACAGTTCTCTATATACCTGGTAGTGGGCTTGTCACAGTTCTCTATATAACCGGTAGTGGGCTTATCACAGTTCTCTATATACCTGGTGGTGGGCTTATCACAGTTCTCTATATACCTGGTAGTGGGCTTATCACAGCTCTCTATATACCTGGTGGTGGGCTTATCACAGTTCTCTATATACCTGGTAGTGGGCTTATCACAGTTCTCTATATACCTGGTAGTGGGCTTATCACAGTTCTCTATATACCTGGTGGTGGGCTTATCACAGTTCTCTATTTACCTGGTAGTGGGCTTATCACAGTTCTCTATATACCTGGTGGTGGGCTTATCACAGTTCTCTATATACCTGGTAGTGGGCTTATCACAGTTCTCTATATACCTGGTGGTGGGCTTATCACAGTTCTCTATATACCTGGTGGTGGGCTTATCACAGCTCTCTATATACCTGGTGGTCGGCTTATCACAGTTCTCTATATACCTGGTAGTGGGCTTGTCACAGTTCTCTATATACCTGGTAGTGGGCTTATCACAGTTCTCTATATACCTGGTAGTGGGCTTATCACAGTTCTCTATATACCTGGTAGTGGGCTTGTCACAGTTCTCTATATACCTGGTAGTGGGCTTATCACAGCTCTCTATATACCTGGTGGTGGGCTTATCACAGTTCTCTATATACCTGGTGGTGGGCTTATCACAGTTCTCTATATACCTGGTAGTGGGCTTATCACAGCTCTCTATATACCTGGTGGTGGGCTTATCACAGTTCTCTATATACCTGGTGGTGGGCTTATCACAGTTCTCTATATACCTGGTAGTGGGCTTATCACAGTTCTCTATATACCTGGTGGTGGGCTTATCACAGTTCTGTATATACCTGGTAGTGGGCTTGTCACAGTTCTCTATATACCCGGTAGTGGGCTTATCACAGTTCTCTATATACCTGGTAGTGGGCTTGTCACAGTTCTCTATATAACCGGTAGTGGGCTTATCACAGTTCTCTATATACCCGGTAGTGGGCTTATCACAGTTCTCTATATACCTGGTAGTGGGCTTGTCACAGTTCTCTATATAACCGGTAGTGGGCTTATCACAGTTCTCTATATAACCGGTAGTGGGCTTATCACAGTTCTCTATATAACCGGTAGTGGGCTTATCACAGTTCTCTATATACCTGGTGGTGGGCTTGTCACAGTTCTCTATATACCTGGTAGTGGGCTTGTCACAGTTCTCTATATAACCGGTAGTGGGCTTGTCACAGTTCTCTATATAACCGGTAGTGGGCTTATCACAGCTCTCTATATACCCGGTGGTGGGCTTATCACAGTTCTCTATATACCTGGTGGTGGGCTCGTCACAGTTCTCTATATACCTGGTAGTGGGCTTATCACAGCTCTCTATATACCTGGTGGTGGGCTTATCACAGTACTCTATATACCTGGTAGTGGGCTTATCACAGTTCTCTATATACCTGGTGGTGGGCTTATCACAGTTCTCTATATACCTGGTAGTGGGCTTATCACAGTACTCTATATACCTGGTAGTGGGCTTATCACAGTTCTCTATATACCTGGTGGTGGGCTTATCACAGTTCTGTATATACCTGGTAGTGGGCTTGTCACAGTTCTCTATATACCTGGTAGTGGGCTTGTCACAGTTCTCTATATAACCGGTAGTGGGCTTATCACAGTTCTCTATATAACCGGTAGTGGGCTTATCACAGTTCTCTATATAACCGGTAGTGGGCTTATCACAGTTCTCTATATAACCGGTAGTGGGCTTATCACAGTTCTCTATATACCTGGTGGTGGGCTTGTCACAGTTCTCTATATACCTGGTAGTGGGCTTGTCACAGTTCTCTATATAACCGGTAGTGGGCTTGTCACAGTTCTCTATATAACCGGTAGTGGGCTTATCACAGTTCTCTATATACCTGGTGGTGGGCTTATCACAGCTCTCTATATACCCGGTGGTGGGCTTATCACAGTTCTCTATATACCTGGTGGTGGGCTCGTCACAGTTCTCTATATACCTGGTAGTGGGCTTATCACAGCTCTCTATATACCTGGTGGTGGGCTTATCACAGTACTCTATATACCTGGTAGTGGGCTTATCACAGTTCTCTATATACCTGGTGGTGGGCTTATCACAGTTCTCTATGTACCTGGTAGTGGGCTTATCATAGTTCTCTATATACCTGGTGATGGACTTATCACAGTTCTCTATATACCTGGTAGTGGGCTTATCACAGTTCTCTATATACCTGGTAGTGGGCTTATCACAGTACTCTATATACCTGGTAGTGGGCTTATCACAGTTCTCTATATACCTGGTGGTGGGCTTATCACAGTTCTCTATGTACCTGGTAGTGGGCTTATCATAGTTCTCTATATACCTGGTGATGGACTTATCACAGTTCTCTATATACCTGGTAGTGGGCTTATCACAGTTCTCTATATACCTGGTGGTGGGCTTATCACAGTACTCTATATACCTGGTAGTGGGCTTATCACAGCTCTCTATATACCTGGTGGTGGGCTTATCACAGTACTCTATATACCTGGTAGTGGGCTTATCACAGTTCTCTATATACCTGGTGGTGGGCTTATCACAGTTCTCTATGTACCTGGTAGTGGGCTTATCATAGTTCTCTATATACCTGGTGATGGACTTATCACAGTTCTCTATATACCTGGTAGTGGGCTTATCACAGTTCTCTATATACCTGGTAGTGGGCTTATCACAGCTCTCTATATACCTGGTGGTGGGCTTATCACAGTACTCTATATACCTGGTAGTGGGCTTATCACAGTTCTCTATATACCTGGTGGTGGGCTTATCACAGTTCTCTATGTACCTGGTAGTGGGCTTATCATAGTTCTCTATATACCTGGTGATGGACTTATCACAGTTCTCTATATACCTGGTAGTGGGCTTATCACAGTTCTCTATATACCTGGTAGTGGGCTTATCACAGTTCTCTATATACTTGGTAGTGGGCTTATCACAGTTCTCTATATACCTGGTAGTGGGCTTATCACAGTTCTCTATGTACCTGGTAGTGGGCTTATCATAGTTCTCTATATACCTGGTGGTTGGCTTATCACAGTTCTCTATATACCTGGTGATGGACTTATCACAGTTCTCTATATACCTGGTAGTGGGCTTATCACAGTTCTCTATATACCTGGTAGTGGGCTTATCACAGTTCTCTATATACCTGGCAGTGGGCTTATCACAGTTCACTATATACCTGGTGGTGGGCTTATCACAGTTCTCTATATACCTGGTAGTGGGCTTATCACAGTTCTCTATATACCTGGTAGTGGGCTTATCATAGTTCTCTATATACCTGGTAGTGGGCTTGTCACAGTTCTCTATATACCTGGTAGTGGGCTTGTCACAGTTCTCTATATACCTGGTAATGGGCTTATCACAGTTCTCTATATACCTGGTAGTGGGCTTATCACAGTTCTCTATATACCTGGTAGTGGGCTTATCACAGTTCTCTATATACCTGGTGGTGGGCTTATCACAGTTCTCTATATACCTGGTAGTGGGCTTATCACAGTTCTCTATATACCTGGTGGTGGGCTTATCACAGTTCTCTATATACCTGGTAGTGGGCTTATCACAGTTCACTATATACCTGGTGGTGGGCTTATCACAGTTCTCTATATACCTGGTGGTGGGCTTATCACAGTTCTCTATTTACCTGGTAGTGGGCTTATCACAGTTCTCTATATACCTGGTAGTGGGCTTATCATAGTTCTCTATATACCTGGTAGTGGGCTTGTCACAGTTCTCTATATACCTGGTGGTGGGCTTATCACAGCTCTCTATATACCTGGTGGTGGGCTTATCACAGTTCTCTATATACCTGGTGGTTGGCTTATCACAGTTCACTATATACCTGGTGGTGGGCTTATCACAGCTCTCTATATACCTGGTAATGGGCTTATCACAGTTCTCTATATACCTGGTAGTGGGCTTATCACAGTTCTCTATATACCTGGTAGTGGGCTTATCACAGTTCTCTATATACCTGGTGGTGGGCTTATCACAGTTCTCTATATACCTGGTAGTGGGCTTATCACAGTTCTCTATATACCTGGTGGTGGGCTTATCACAGTTCTCTATATACCTGGTAGTGGGCTTATCACAGTTCACTATATACCTGGTGGTGGGCTTATCACAGTTCTCTATATACCTGGTAGTGGGCTTATCACAGTTCTCTATATACCTGGTGGTGGGCTTATCACAGTTCTCTATATACCTGGTAGTGGGCTTATCACAGCTCTCTATATACCTGGTAATGGGCTTATCACAGTTCTCTATATACCTGGTGGTGGGCTTATCACAGTTCTCTATATACCTGGTAGTGGGCTTATCACAGTTCTCTATATACCTGGTAGTGGGCTTATCACAGTTCTCTATATAACTGGTAGTGGGCTTGTCACAGTTCTCTATATACCTGGTAGTGGGCTTATCACAGTTCTCTATATACCTGGTAGTGGGCTTATCACAGTTCTCTATATACCTGGTAGTGGGCTTATCACAGTTCTCTATATACCTGGTGGTGGGCTTATCACAGTTCTCTATATACCTGGTAGTGGGCTTATCACAGTTCTCTATATAACTGGTAGTGGGCTTGTCACAGTTCTCTATATACCTGGTGGTGGGCTTATCACAGTTCTCTTTATACCTGGTAGTGGGCTTATCACGGTTCTCTATATATCTGGAGGTTGGCTTATCACAGTTCTCTATATACCTGGTGGTGGGCTTATCACAGTTCTCTTTATACCTGGTGGTGGGCTTATCACAGTTCTCTATATACCTGGTGGTGGGCTTATCACAGTTCTCTATATACCTGGTGGTGGGCTTATCACAGTTCTCTTTATACCTGGTGGTGGGCTTATCACAGTTCTCTATATACCTGGTGGTGGGCTTATCACAGTTCTCTATATACCTGGTGGTGGGCTTATCACAGTTCTCTATATACCTGGTAGTGGGCTTATCACAGTTCTCTATATACCTGGTGGTGGGCTTATCACAGTTCTCTATATACCTGGTAGTGGGCTTATCACAGTTCTCTATATACCTGGTGGTGGGCTTATCACAGTTCTCTATATACCTGGTAAAGGGCTTATCACAGTTCTCTATATACCTGGTAGTGGGCTTATCACAGTTCTCTATATACCTGGTAATGGGCTTATCACAGTTCTCTATATACCTGGTGGTGGGCTTATCACAGTTCTCTATATAACTGGTAGTGGGCTTGTCACAGTTCTCTATATACCTGGTGGTGGGCTTATCACAGTTCTCTATATAACTGGTAGTGGGCTTATCACAGTTCTCTATATACCTGGTGGTGGGTTTATCACAGTTCTCTATATACCTGGTGGTGGGCTTATCACAGTTCTCTATATACCTGGTAGTGGGCTTATCACAGTTCTCTATATACCTGGTAATGGGCTTATCACAGTTCTCTATATAACTGGTAGTGGGCTTATCACAGTTCTCTATATACCTGGTAGTGGTCTTATCACAGTTCTCTATATAACTGGTAGTGGGCTTGTCACAGTTCTCTATATACCTGGTGGTGGGCTTATCACAGTTCTCTATATAACTGGTAGTGGGCTTATCACAGTTCTCTATATACCTGGTGGTGGGCTTATCACAGTTCTCTATATACCTGGTGGTGGGCTTATCACAGTTCTCTATATAACTGGTAGTGGGCTTGTCACAGTTCTCTATATACCTGGTAGTGGGATTATCACAGTTCTCTATATACCTGGTAGTGGGCTTACCACAGTTCTCTATATACCTGGTAGTGGGCTTATCACAGTTTTCTATACACCTGGTAGTGGGCTTATCACAGTACTCTATATACCTGGTAGTGGGCTTATCACAGTTCTCTATATACCTGGTAGTGGGCTTATCACAGTTCTCTATATACCTGGTAGTGGGCTTATCACAGTTCTCTATATAACTGGTAGTGGGCTTATCACAGTTCTCTATATACCTGGTGGTGGGCTTATCACAGTTCTCTATATACCTGGCAGTGGGCTTATCACAGTTCTCTATATACCTGGTAGTGGGCTTATCACAGTTCTCTATATACCTTGTGGTGGGCTTATCACAGTTCTCTATATACCTGGTAGTGGGCTTATCACAGTTCTCTATATAACTGGTGGTGGGCTTATCACAGTTCTGTATATAACTGGTAGTGGGCTTATCACAGTTCTCTATATACCTGGTGGTGGGCTTATCACAGTTCTCTATATTCCTGGTGGTGGGCTTATCACAGTACTCTATATACCTGGTAGTGGGCTTATCACAGTTCTCTATATACCTGGTGGTGGGCTTATCACAGTTCTCTATATACCTGGTAGTGGGCTTATCACAGTACTCTATATACCTGGTAGTGGGCTTATCACAGTTCTCTATATACCTGGTAGTGGGCTTATCACAGTTCTCTATATACCTGGTGGTGGGCTTATCACAGTTCTCTATATACCTGGTGGTGGGCTTATCACAGTTCTCTATATACCTGGTGGTGGGCTTATCACAGTTCTCTATATACCTGGTGGTGGGCTTACCACAGTTCTCTATATACCTGGTAGTGGGCTTATCACAGTTCTCTATATACCTGGTAGTGGGCTTATCGCAGTTCTCTATATACCTGGTAGTGGGCTTATCACAGTTCTCTATATACCTGGTAGTGGGCTTATCACAGTTCTCTATATACCTGGTAGTGGGCTTATCGCAGTTCTCTATATACCTGGTAGTGGGCTTATCACAGCTCTCTATATACCTGGTGGTGGGCTTATCACAGTTCTCTATATACCTGGTAGTGGGCTTATCACAGTTCTCTATATACCTGGTAGTGGGCTTATCGCAGTTCTCTATATACCTGGTAGTGGGCTTATCACAGTTTTCTATATACCTGGTAGTGGGCTTATCACAGTTCTCTATATACCTGGTAGTGGGCTTATCACAGTTTTCTATATACCTGGTAGTGGGCTTATCACAGTTTTCTATATACCTGGTGGTGGGCTTATCACAGTTCTCTATATAACTGGTAGTGGGCTTGTCACAGTTCTCTATATACCTGGTAGTGGGCTTATCACAGTTCTCTATATACCTGGTGGTGGGCTTATCACAGTTCTCTATATACCTGGTAGTGGGCTTATCACAGTTCTCTATATAACTGGTAGTGGGCTTGTCACAGTTCTCTATATACCTGGTAGTGGGCTTATCACAGTCCTCTATATACCTGGTAGTGGGCTTATCACAGTTCTCTATATACCTGGTAGTGGGCTTATCACAGTTCTCTATATACCTGGTAGTGGGCCTATCACAGTTCTCTATATACCTGGTAGTGGGCTTATCACAGTTCTCTATATACCTGGTGGTGGGCTTATCACAGTTCTCTATATACCTGGTAGTGGGCTTATCACAGTTTTCTATATACCTGGTAGTGGGCTTATCACAGTTCTCTATATACCTGGTAGTGGGCTTATCACAGTTCTCTTTATACCTGGTGGTGGGCTTATCACAGTTCTCTATACACCTGGTGGTGGGCTTATCACAGTTCTCTATATACCTGGTAGTGGGCTTATCACAGTTCTCTATATAACTGGTAGTGGGCTTATCACAGTTCTCTATATACCTGGTAGTGGGCTTATCACAGTTCTCTATATACCTGGTGGTGGGCTTATCACAGTTCTCTATATACCTGGTAGTGGGCTTATCACAGTTCTCTATATACCTGGTGGTGGGCTTATCACAGTTCTCTATATACCTGGTAGTGGGCTTATCACAGTTCTCTATATACCTGGTGGTGGGCTTATCACAGTTCTCTATATACCTGGTAGTGGGCTTACCACAGTTCTCTATATACCTGGTAGTGGGCTTATCACAGTTCTCTATATACCTGGTAGTGGGCTTATCACAGTTCTCTATATACCTGGTAGTGGGCTTATCACAGTTTTCTATGTACCTGGTAGTGGGCTTATCACAGTTCTCTATATAAATGGTAGTGGGCTTATCACAGTTCTCTATATACCTGGTAGTGGGCTTATCACAGTTTTCTATATACCTGGTAGTGGGCTTATCACAGTTCTCTATATACCTGGTAGTGGGCTTATCACAGTTTTCTGTATACCTGGTAGTGGGCTTATCACAGTTCTCTATATACCTGGTAGTGGGCTTATCACAGTTCCCTATATACCTGGTGGTGGGCTTATCACAGTTCTCTATATACCTGGTGGTGGGCTTATCACAGTTCCCTATATACCTGGTGGTGGGCTTATCACAGTTCTCTATATACCTGGTAGTGGGCTTATCACAGTTCTCTATATACCTGGTGGTGGGCTTATCACAGCTCTCTATATACCTGGTAGTGGGCTTATCACAGTTCTCTATATACCTGGTAGTGGGCTTATCACAGTTCTCTATATACCTGGTAGTGGGCTTATCACAGTTCTCTATATACCTGGTAGTGGGCTTATCACAGTTCTCTTTATACCTGGTGGTGGGCTTATCACAGTTCTCTATATACCTGGTGGTGGGCTTATCACAGTTCTCTATATACCTGGTAGTGGGCTTATCACAGTTCTCTATATAACTGGTAGTGGGCTTATCACAGTTCTCTATATACCTGGTGGTGGGCTTATCACAGTTCTCTATATACCTGGTAGTGGGCTTATCACAGTTCTCTATATACCTGGTGGTGGGCTTACCACAGTTCTCTATATACCTGGTAGTGGGCTTATCACAGTTCTCTATATAACTGGTAGTGGGCTTGTCACAGTTCTCTATATACCTGGTAGTGGGCTTATCACAGTTCTCTATATACCTGGTAGTGGGCTTGTCACAGTTCTCTATATACCTGGTAGTGGGCTTATCACAGTTCTCTATATACCTGGTAGTGGGCTTATCACAGTTTTCTATATACCTGGTAGTGGGCTTATCACAGTTCTCTATATACCTGGTAGTGGGCTTGTCACAGTTCTCTATATACCTGGTAGTGGGCTTATCACAGTTCTCTATATACCTGGTAGTGGGCTTATCACAGTTCTCTATATACCTGGTAGTGGGCTTATCACAGTTCTCTATATACCTGGTAGTGGGCTTATCACAGTTCTCTATATACCTGGTAGTGGGCTTATCACAGTTCTCTATATACCTGGTAGTGGGCTTATCACAGTTCTCTGTATACCTGGTAGTGGGCTTATCACAGTTCTCTATATACCTGGTAGTGGGCTTATCACAGTTCTCTATATACCTGGTAGTGGGCTTATCATAGTTCTCTATATACCTGGTGGTGGGCTTATCACAGTTCTCTATATACCTGGTAGTGGGCTTATCACAGTTCTCTATATACCTGGTGGTGGGCTTATCACAATTCTCTATATACCTGGTGGTGGGCTTATCACAGTTCTCTATATACCTGGTGGTGGGCTTATCACAGTTCTCTATATACCTGGTGGTGGGCTTATCACAGCTCTCTATATACCTGGTAGTGGGCTTATCACAGTTCTCTATATACCTGGTAGTGGGCTTATCACAGTTCTCTATATACCTGGTGGTGGGCTTATCACAGTACTCTATATACCTGGTAGTGGGCTTATCACAGTTCTCTATATACCTGGTAGTGGGCTTATCACAGTACTCTATATACCTGGTAGTGGGCTTATCACAGTTCTCTATATACCTGGTGGTGGGCTTATCACAGTTCTCTATATACCTGGTGGTGGGCTTATCACAGTTCTCTATATACCTGGTAGTGGGCTTATCACAGTTCTCTATATACCTGGTGGTGGGCTTATCACAGTACTCTATATACCTGGTAGTGGGCTTATCACTGTTCTCTATATACCTGGTAGTGGGCTTATCACAGTTCTCTATATACCTGGTAGTGGGCTTATCACAGTTCTCTATATACCTGGTGGTGGGCTTATCACAGTTCTCTATATACCTGGTGGTGGGCTTGTATACTTTTTTTGATCAAAAATAGTTCACTAAGTACCCTATATTTATTATGCAACTTTGCTTTACATTTATATATAATGACGGTAGGGTATGAGATATATTTTTGTCTTTTGTCTTTTGTAGGTTTTGTTTCTTTTTTGCTAGTGCGAACATGCTCCTATTTCTTGTATGTCTGCCATCTTAGACCTCAGTTCACATTGCCTGGTTTTTTGACTTGTTTGCATTCTGTGCAATTTAAGGGTGTGGCATGCCCTTTGTTGAGCTGACTGGTATATATGTAGCTTACCACTGGCCTGGGTGGTCTGGAGTTGGGACCCGGTCCTATTTGTCTACCCTTTTATATGCATTACTTCAACTTTGATATACAGTAAGGTTTTTAATATAGGCAGTATAGGTACCGTCCCAATTTAGGGTCACCTTGCCGCTGGTGGGACGGCTTGTATACTTTTTTTGATCAAAAATAGTTCACTAAGTACCCTATATTTATTATGCAACTTTGCTTTACATTTATATATAATGATGGTAGGGTATGAGATATATTTTTGTCTTTTGTCTTTTGTAGGTTTTGTTTCTTTTTTGCTAGTGTGAACATGCTCCTATTTCTTGCATGTCTACCATCTTAGACCTCAGTTCACATTGCCTGGTTTTTTGTCTTGTTTGCATTCTGTGCAATTTAAGGGTGTGGCATCCCCTTTGTTCAGCTGACTGGTATATATGTAGCTTACCACTAGCCTGGGTGGTCTGGAGTTGGGACCCGGTCCTATTTGTCTACCCTTTTATATGCATTACTTCAACTTTGATATACAGTAAGGTTTTTAATATAGGCAGTATAGGTACCGTCCCAATTTAGGGTCACCTTGCCGCTGGTGGGACGGCTTGTATACTTTTTTTGATCAAAAATAGTTCACTAAGTACCCTATATTTATTATGCAACTTTGCTTTACATTTATATATAATGATGGTAGGGTATGAGATATATTTTTGTCTTTTGTAGGTTTGGTTTCTTTTTTGCTACTGTGAACATGCTCCTATTTCTTGCATGTCTACCATCTTAGACCTCAGTTCACATTGCCTGGTTTTTTCTCTATATACCTGGTAGTGGGCTTATCACAGTTCTCTATATACCTGGTGGTGGGCTTATCACAGCTCTCTATATACCTGGTAGTGGGCTTATCACAGTTCTCTATATACCTGGTAGTGGGCTTATCACAGTTCTCTATATACCTGGTAGTGGGCTTATCACAGTTCTCTATATACCTGGTAGTGGGCTTATCACAGTTCTCTATATACCTGGTGGTGGGCTTATCACAGTTCTCTGTATACCTGGTGGTGGGCTTATCACAGTTCTCTATATACCTGGTAGTGGGCTTATCACAGCTCTCTATATACCTGGTGGTGGGCTTATCACAGTTCTCTATATACCTGGTGGTGGGCTTATCACAGTTCTCTATATATCTGGTGGTGGGCTTATCACAGCTCTCTATATACCTGGTAGTGGGCTTATCACAGTTCTCTATATACCTGGTAGTGGGCTTATCACAGTTCTCTATATACCTGGTAGTGGGCTTATCACAGTTCTCTATATACCTGGTGGTGGGCTTATCACAGTTCTCTATATACCTGGTAGTGGGCTTTTCACAGTTCTCTATATACCTGGTAGTGGGCTTATCACAGTTCTCTATATACCTGGTAGTGGGCTTATCACAGTTCTCTATATACCTGGTAGTGGGCTTATCACAGTTCTCTATATACCTGGTAGCGGGCTTATCACAGTTCTCTATATACCTGGTAGTGGGCTTGTCACAGTTCTCTATATACCTGGTAGTGGGCTTGTCACAGTTCTCTATATACCTGGTAGTGGGCTTGTCACAGTTCTCTATATACCTGGTGGTGGGCTTGTCACAGTTCTCTATATACGTGGTGGTGGGCTTATCACATTTCTCTATATACCTGGTGGTGGGCTTATCACAGTTCTCTATATACCTGGTGGTGGGCTTATCACAGTTCTCTATATATCTGGTAGTGGGCTTATCACAGTTCTCTATATACCTGGTGGTGGGCTTATCACAGTTCTCTATATACCTGGTGGCGGGCTTATCACAGTTCTCTATATACCTGGTAGCGGGCTTATCACAGTTCTCTATATACCTGGTGGTGGGCTTATCACAGTTCTCTATATACCTGGTAGCGGGCTTATCACAGTTCTCTATATACCTGGTGGCGGGCTTATCACAGTTCTCTATATACCTGGTAGTGGGCTTATCACAGTTCTCTATATACCTGGTAGTGGGCTTATCACAGTTCTCTATATACCTGGTGGTGGGCTTATCACAGTTCTCTATATACTTGGTAGTGGGCTTATCACAGTTCTCTATATACCTGGTAGTGGGCTTATCACAGTTCTCTATATACCTGGTAGTGGGCTTATCACAGTTCTCTATATACCTGGTGGTGGGCTTATCACAGTTCTCTATATACCTGGTAGTGGGCTTATCACAGCTCTCTATATACCTGGTGGTGGGCTTATCACAGCTCTCTATATACCTGGTGGTCGGCTTATCACAGTTCTCTATATACCTGGTAGTGGGCTTGTCACAGTTCTCTATATACCTGGTAGTGGGCTTATCACAGTTCTCTATATACCTGGTAGTGGGCTTATCACAGTTCTCTATATACCTGGTAGTGGGCTTGTCACAGTTCTCTATATACCTGGTAGTGGGCTTATCACAGCTCTCTATATACCTGGTGGTGGGCTTATCACAGTTCTCTATATACCTGGTGGTGGGCTTATCACAGTTCTCTATATACCTGGTAGTGGGCTTATCACAGCTCTCTATATACCTGGTGGTGGGCTTATCACAGTTCTCTATATACCTGGTGGTGGGCTTATCACAGTTCTCTATATACCTGGTAGTGGGCTTATCACAGTTCTCTATATACCTGGTGGTGGGCTTATCACAGTTCTGTATATACCTGGTAGTGGGCTTGTCACAGTTCTCTATATACCCGGTAGTGGGCTTATCACAGTTCTCTATATACCTGGTAGTGGGCTTGTCACAG
The DNA here is from genome assembly GCF_046119375.1 of Phyllobates terribilis. Taxonomy (NCBI): domain Eukaryota; kingdom Metazoa; phylum Chordata; class Amphibia; order Anura; family Dendrobatidae; genus Phyllobates; species Phyllobates terribilis. The sequence goes on from NW_027362764.1 coordinate 755,132,833, forward strand.
TTCTCTATATAACCGGTAGTGGGCTTATCACAGTTCTCTATATACCTGGTAGTGGGCTTGTCACAGTTCTCTATATAACCGGTAGTGGGCTTATCACAGTTCTCTATATAACCGGTAGTGGGCTTATCACAGTTCTCTATATAACCGGTAGTGGGCTTATCACAGTTCTCTATATACCTGGTGGTGGGCTTATCACAGTTCTCTATATACCTGGTAGTGGGCTTGTCACAGTTCTCTATATAACCGGTAGTGGGCTTGTCACAGTTCTCTATATAACCGGTAGTGGGCTTATCACAGCTCTCTATATACCCGGTGGTGGGCTTATCACAGTTCTCTATATACCTGGTGGTGGGCTCGTCACAGTTCTCTATATACCTGGTAGTGGGCTTATCACAGCTCTCTATATACCTGGTAGTGGGCTTATCACAGTTCTCTATATACCTGGTAGTGGGCTTATCACAGTTCTCTATATACCTGGTAGTGGGCTTATCACAGTTCTCTATATACCTGGTGGTGGGCTTATCACAGTTCTCTATATACCTGGTAGTGGGCTTATCACAGTTCTCTATATACCTGGTGGTGGGCTTATCACAGTTCTCTATATACCTGGTGGTGGGCTTATCACAGTTCTCTATATACCTGGTAGTGGGCTTATCATAGTTCTCTATATACCTGGTAGTGGGCTTGTCACAGTTCTCTATATACCTGGTAGTGGGCTTATCACAGTTCTCTATATACCTGGTAGTGGGCTTATCACAGTTCTCTATATACCTGGTGGTGGGCTTATCACAGTTCTCTATATACCTGGTGGTGGGCTTATCACAGTTCTCTATATACCTGGTAGTGGGCTTATCATAGTTCTCTATATACCTGGTAGTGGGCTTGTCACAGTTCTCTATATACCTGGTAGTGGGCTTATCATAGTTCTCTATATACCTGGTAATGGGCTTATCACAGTTCACTATATACCTGGTAATGGGCTTATCATAGTTCTCTATATACCTGGTAGTGGGCTTGTCACAGTTCTCTATATACCTGGTAGTGGGCTTGTCACAGTTCTCTATATACCTGGTAGTGGGCTTATCACAGTTCTCTATATACCTGGTAATGGGCTTATCACAGTTCACTATATACCTGGTAATGGGCTTATCATAGTTCTCTATATACCTGGTAGTGGGCTTGTCACAGTTCTCTATATACCTGGTAGTGGGCTTGTCACAGTTCTCTATATACCTGGTAGTGGGCTTATCACAGTTCTCTATATACCTGGTAGTGGGCTTGTCACAGTTCTCTATATACCTGGTAGTGGGCTTATCATAGTTCTCTATATACCTGGTAATGGGCTTATCACAGTTCTCTATATACCTGGTAGTGGGCTTATCACAGTTCTCTATATACCTGGTGGTGGGCTTATCACAGTTCTCTATATACCTGGTGGTGGGCTTATCACAGTTCTCTATGTACCTGGTAGTGGGCTTATCACAGTTCTCTATATACCTGGTAGTGGGCTTATCATAGTTCTCTATATACCTGGTAGTGGGCTTATCACAGTTCTCTATATACCTGGTAGTGGGCTTATCATAGTTCTCTATATACCTGGTAGTGGGCTTATCACAGTTCTCTATATACCTGGTGGTGGGCTTATCACAGTTCTCTATATACCTGGTAGTGGGCTTATCACAGTTCTCTATATACCTGGTGGTGGGCTTACCACAGTTCTCTATATACCTGGTAGTGGGCTTATCACAGTTCTCTATGTACCTGGTAGTGGGCTTATCACAGTTCTCTATATACCTGGTAGTGGGCTTATCATAGTTCTCTATATACCTGGTAGTGGGCTTATCATAGTTCTCTATATACCTGGTAGTGGGCTTATCACAGTTCTCTATGTACCTAGTAGTGGGCTTATCATAGTTCTCTATATACCTGGTGGTGGGCTTATCACAGTTCTCTATATACCTGGTAGTGGGCTTATCACAGTTCTCTATATACCTGGTAGTGGGCTTATCATAGTTCTCTATATACCTGGTAGTGGGCTTATCACAGTTCTCTATATACCTGGTAGTGGGCTTATCACAGTTCTCTATATACCTGGTAGTGGGCTTATCATAGTTCTCTATATACCTGGTAGTGGGCTTATCACAGTTCTCTATATACCTGGTGGTGGGCTTATCACAGTTCTCTATATACCTGGTAGTGGGCTTATCACAGTTCTCTATATACCTGGTAGTGGGCTTATCATAGTTCTCTATATACCTGGTAGTGGGCTTATCACAGTTCTCTATATACCTGGTAGTGGGCTTATCATAGTTCTCTATATACCTGGTGGTGGGCTTATCACAGTTCTCTATATACCTGGTAGTGGGCTTATCACAGTTCTCTATATACCTGGTAGTGGGCTTATCATAGTTCTCTATATACCTGGTAGTGGGCTTATCACAGTTCTCTATATACCTGGTGGTGGGCTTATCACAGTTCTCTATATACCTGGTAGTGGGCTTATCACAGTTCTCTATATACCTGGTAGTGGGCTTATCACAGTTCTCTATATACCTGGTGGTGGGCTTATCACAGTTCTCTATATACCTGGGGGTGGGCTTATCACAGTTCTCTATATACCTGGGGGTGGGCTTATCACAGTACTCTATATACCTGGTAGTGGGCTTATCACAGTTCTCTATATACCTGGTGGTGGGCTTATCACAGTTCTCTATATACCTGGGGGTGGGCTTATCACAGTTCTCTATATACCTGGCAGTGGGCTTATCACAGTTCTCTATATACCTGGTAGTGGGCTTATCACAGTTTTCTATATACCTGGTGGTGGGCTTATCACAGTTCTCTATATACCTGGTAGTGGGCTTATCACAGTTCTCTATATACCTGGTGGTGGGCTTATCACAGTTCTCTATATACCTGGTGGTGGGCTTATCACAGTTCTCTATATACCTGGTAGTGGGCTTATCACAGTTCTCTATATACCTGGTAGTGGGCTTATCACAGTTCTCTATATACCTGGTAGTGGGCTTATCACAGTACTCTATATACCTGGTAGTGGGCTTATCACAGTTCTCTATATACCTGGTGGTGGGCTTATCACAGTTCTCTATATACCTGGGGGTGGGCTTATCACAGTTCTCTATATACCTGGTAGTGGGCTTATCACAGTACTCTATATACCTGGTAGTGGGCTTATCACAGTTCTCTATATACCTGGGGGTGGGCTTATCACAGTTCTCTATATACCTGGTAGTGGGCTTATCACAGTTCTCTATATACCTGGTGGTGGGCTTATCACAGTTCTCTATATACCTGGTAGTGGGCTTATCACAGTTTTCTATATACCTGGTGGTGGGCTTATCACAGTTCTCTATATACCTGGTGGTGGGCTTATCACAGTTCTCTATGTACCTGGTGGTGGGCTTATCACAGTTCTCTATATACCTGGTAGTGGGCTTATCACAGTTCTCTATATATCTGGTGGTGGGCTTATCACAGTTCTCTATATACCTGGTATTGGGCTTATCACAGTTCTCTATATACCTGGTAGTGGGCTTATCACAGTTCTCTATATACCTGGTGGTGGGTTTATCACAGTTCTCTATATACCTGGTGGTGGGCTTATCACAGTTCTCTATATACCTGGTAGTGGGCTTATCACAGTTCTCTATATACCTGGTGGTGGGCTTATCACAGTTCTCTATATACCTGGTAGTGGGCTTATCACAGTTCTCTATATACCTGGTGGTAGGCTTATCGCAGTTCTCTATATACCTGGTGGTGGGCTTATCACAGTTCTCTATATACCACTATCCTCTTCTGTTCCTGAGTTTTGCTGACATCGGCAGTTCATATTGTCTTTCCAGTAAAGATTTGGAGACTTTATATCTACAGCTGAGAGATTCTTGGAAACATTTAGCAATATGAAGTAAAATGAGGTCACGAGGTCCTCCGCTGGCTGCTACAACCACATTTAACATGTAAAGGAAGTTAATGACATTTCTTCAAATTGAAGTCAAGACTGAGCTAAAATTAGCTATAAAATATATAAATCCTGAAAAATGTATAGCAACACTTCACAAAATGTAATGAAGTTAGCACATTTACAGAACCTCCACCAACTTCACCTGTATCCAGAAGCGAGAAGTGAAAAAGTCCAGCTGGTTGGAGGAATCTGACCTAAGTTTCTAAACTGAAGGAGACCATCACACTAATAGGAGCAGTCTATGCACCCACAGTCTTTGCACCCTTAATATATTTTCTATTCATCATTTACTTCAATGCTGCATTTTGGGAAATATGTTTTCAAGAGCCAAAAAAGAAGTTTATTGCTTTGGCACTCTTGTTGGTTATTTAGATCAATAGGAGCCATGAGATCTCTGCTACAGATTGTTGTCTTGTTGAGTCTGTCGGGGAACAGTGAGAGTTGGAACATGAACATGGCCCTGGAGAAACTAGTGATTATGGTCCGTTCTCTAAATTTTGTCTGTAGGTGACTCTGTCCGGTTAGAACACCCTAATCTAAAGATATACCCTCTTTTTTTTGCCCTGTAACCCAAAGTACCTAACTGGATGACCTAAGCCACCATAGAGCCTCGAGACTGCCTATGAAGAGGGTGATTGTCTTGACACAGCAGCAGAAGATGGCCTTTGTGCATAGTGAAAGAAGGAGAGCATTCATGTTTCCGGCTGGGGTCCGGAACCGCTACGTTATGGCTGATGACATGGAGTGATGAATAGTCAGTGAGTTTTCCATGTTTTTCTACTTAGAAGTGTAACCACCAAGCAGAGACTGTTCATGTTGTTCTGCAACCAGCAAGCTCAGTGCCTATTTTGTGACATGAAACCACCAAGATAAATGCATATATATTGTTGCGTAACTATTAAAGAGGTTATTTAGTTTTGTCACTCTATGCTACTACAGACTTGTGAACCATCACATGTGCAGTGCACACTGTCAGGATACTCTGTTGCTGGCTCCAGGAGTGGGCGGTCATATGAACACAAGTATTCATACTCCGGCCACATTCCAACTAGTCATGTGCAGCCTAATTCAATGCTAGCGAATTGAGTGAGGCCGTGCACGTCTAGTCGGCATGTGGCTGCAAGTATGCATATCGCATAATAGCGATCACATGAGCGCTCAGTCTTGCTGCCGGAGCCAGAGAATCATAACAGCTTGCTTTGAGCGCACTGTGAGGATTCACAAGTCTGCAGTCACTTAAAGTGTCTGCAGATTTTAGTGCCAAACCTGGACAACCCCCTAAAGCTTGTACCCTTATGGAGAGTCTGTAACCATTAAGATTGATTACCTTGTTTATGTGAAATTAACCCCGGTGTGTCCATGACTGCGACATTCTCGAACTGGGAGCTGTGATTAAAGCCAAAATGCAACATATACAAATGTTGACCTGTTTACAACCTTGTAATTTACATTATCCAAAATATAAAAGAAATACATGGAAGAGTGGTTGTCACAGAATTAAGGTCCCTAAACAGTTGACCCACCGCCCTTCTTCCCTCCTTAAACATCCTCACCATTTTTCCCTGTCTGCACTGACCAGCAGTGTACAAGAGAAGAAACCAGAATGGAAGGTTGTGGATATTTTAAACAATACGTATGTGATAACAAACAAACACAAAGTTACAATCTTAAATACAACTATATTTGAGGATTCTGCACAAGAACAAGGAGATTGGGAGAGGGGTTATTGCATGTACAGCCTCAGGGAAGGCAGAGAAAAGAGGCTATAGACAAGGAGGAAAGCACAGGAAGAGAAAATAAGTGCAGGACATAAGCTGTGGTGATATATGAACAAATGTAGACAGCAGCACCATGGATACACACAGACCTTACATCCAGCCTATATTACTGGGAGAGACAGAAAGAGCTCACATGCAACCTATATTACTGGGAGAGACACAGAGCTCATATCCAGCCTATATTACAAGGAGAGACGCAGACCTCACATCTAGCCTGTATTACTTGGACACACACACAGCTCACATCCAGCCTATATTACTGGGAGAGACACAGAGCTCACATCCAGCCTATATTACTGGGAGAGATAAACCGACATCACATCCAGCCTGTATTACTGGGAGAGACACAGACCTCGCAACCAGCCTGTATTGCGTCTGTATTACTGGGACTCACACAGAGCTCACATCCAGCCTATATTACTGGGAGAGACACAGAGCTCACATCCAGTCTATATTACTGGGAGAGACACACAGACCTCACATCCAGCCTGTATTACTGGGAGAGACACACAGACCTCACATCCAGCCTGTATTACTGGGAGAGACACACAGACCTCACATCCAGCCTGTATTACTGGGAGAGACACACAGAGCTCATATCCAGCCTATATTACTGGGAGAGACACAGACCTCGCAACCAGCCTACATTTCCAGGAGAAACACACAGAGCTCAAATCCAGCCTATATTACTGGGAGAGATCACCCCACAGGAGAAAAATATAAAACTTGGTTCAGGCTGCAAACTTCATGTTAGGTGGTTGGGGGCCCGCTCTTGATTGATTGACAGTTTAGAGCAGTAGCATTGTTGCTCTGCTGGCCCGAGGTGTATTCTTTCCAATGCTGCAATCAGAGTCAATGAAGCTTTCCAGTGATCCAGAGTAGCCCTTCAACCTCTATTGGAGAGATTTTGTAAGCGTCGCACTACTTGCCAAGGAGAGCGACCACCAGTGACCAGTAACCTAAGCAGTGGGCAGTAAACAATAATCTAAAAAATCCCTCCGAGAACAAAGAGTATGCTTAATAACAAGTAATTAAAAGTAAAAAGTTGCCTGTTTTTACAACCAATTTAATACGGGAAAGAAGATTGCAGTTTGCAATTTTATAAACTGAAGGTTACCACTGACATATATAAAATAAAACATTATTTACATGTCAAAAGTGGCCATAACCATTAAGCCTTAAGTCATTTTTATTGCCATGGTTTAAAGGTGTACAGATAAGACTATATTACCTATAGCCAATATTAACTGTTAACCTCGTTCCTGAGACAGCAAACATTCTGTCAGATGAAATCTTTGTTTCATGAGCATTTTGATATTTTATGGCAATGGATGAAAGAAAATGTTTCCTCCATAAATGACTGTGCAAACAGGGGTCCAGGAACAGGTTATCTGAGAGCCGTATAGAAACTTAATTACTGGTTATTGTGCTGTATAGACTGGATAACTAAACCATGGTGAGGACAAGACCACAAAAGGAGACAATTTCAGGGGTATACTGCCACTTGCATTAATTTCGAGTTATAGGGAACCTGCTACCAGGTTTTCGAAATATATACTAAAGACGCCACCTTTAATTGGGAGTCCATCAACCAATGCATAAGCCCCCAATTCCCTACATATCCCAAATAATACCTTTTATAAGTCACCACAGCCATATGCAAATCAGCAGAGTTCGGTCCGAAGGGATCCGGTGGGTTGGGGTCGGCACCACCTCTATCGGCAGAGTGGCCATCCTTCTGCCTTGATTGATTTGGATGACACATCCTACATCATCCAGATATCCCTGCGAATATTGTACCTGCGCAATTGAAGTTCAGATCTAAGGGGGTGTCGGCATTGAGAGTACCAGCTCACAGCAGGGAGTGTCCATTCCAGCAGAGTGAAATAGAAGGAAAAGATCAGCCTAGTAAGGTGTAGCCTGAGGACGTGGGCAGAGACAATCGAGAAACGAGATGGTGAGTAAGAGAGGACTCCACCCAGCAAAAGGTGAGGCCGTAACAGGCCTCAGGAGTCAGGAGTCAGAAGTCGAAAGGGCCGTATTGTGCTGGTTGCGCCAGTGTTATGAAGTCCCAAGGCTCCAGCAGGTCTAGGACCCACGTATCTGAGACTCCCCTCCGGAAATGGCCGCAGACAGCCAAAGTTGTTTCCCCCTTCCCAGTTTTGTTGTGCCCGTTGCACATTCCCCTGCTGGATTGCAAAGACACTGCATCCACTGGAGGGTCCCACATTCTCAGTCCAAGACTGAACCATATCCAGTAAGAGCAATGCCTCTAAAAGATTGTGCCCTCATTCCATGAACTAATGGAGGATTGATGGATTGTTTCTTTGCCACAAGGACCAATGCTTGGGGGACGGGAGATGGATGACCCGACATTCCAGCCAGGTTGAAGGTGGATGGACAGAGTCCATGGACTGTTGGGGCTGCTGTTGTGTTGGCAACCCAGTGGAGCCAGGGTCAGTGCTGACCAGTAAGGAAAAGGACACTGCATTCCCTCTGGAAAAGAGACTGATGTTTTATGTGATGTGTATTGGTGTCTTTCAGGAGTCTTAATGGTTGAGCACGACCATTGTTAAAGAAGGGAGGAATGTAAGGAAGGCGGACTGCTGCGGCCATATTCTTTTCCCTGAATACACCAATCGCGTTGTTGTAGTTTTATGTGAATTGTGTCCTGTGTCCATTTGTAAATTTGGTGTAATATGAATCGTGTTGTAATATGTTATTTATTGTAATGTGTACTGCGGTACTGTGATGTAGTGTGAATAGTGTTATGCGTTAGTATATGTATAGTTGACTATAGGAACGTTTGGAGTTAATGTTTGGGACTAGCATACAGTGGAAGGAGCTAGTGTTATGGAAGGTGACTTCTTCCTGTAGGGAAGATAGATAGGGCCTGGAGTGTTGAATGAGCAGACCTAGAGGTCCGAACTGAACAGTGCCGCATTCGAGGGTGACCCTGAATGAGAGGAGACCAAAGAGAAGGGATAGTGAGATCCTGAGCATAAGTGACTAAGAGAGACAGAGTGGCCTTCCGGAGATGGGTCCTGGGAGAGGACGCCTAATCACGAGACCTTGAGCATGTAAGGCTGAAAGGTAACTGGCCTAAACAGCGCTGAGTGACCAGGACTAGTGAAGGGTCCAGAGTGGGATATCCAGGGCTCTAGTAGTGAAAGAAATAGAATGCAGGACCACTCAACAAGTAAAGGAGACTTGTTAATCGGGACTGTAGCATTAAACCTGGGTTGTGGCGATTAGGAAGAAACATAAATCTCCCTTCAGTATACAACAGAGAAAGGAACCGGTGTGGAAAATTCTTTGTACTCTAAAGGAAACATCCATAAGACTGCTAGCCCTTGTACATAACCCTTACCAAGTTACCGTTCAGTAAAGAGTTTATTTTTGAATGGTGGTCTATCTCATTGAACTGTGAACCATCTGGTCCTGGCAAACCAGCAACATCAGTTACATGCAGTCTGCAAGGGCATAAGACCCTTGCAGCACAAGTCCACACACCCATCCACGACCTCAACTTTCATGTAACATGCTGGAGGACCACAGACGAGTGGCTCGCCCGTGTCAACTATCCCGCACCATGTACACAGCCGCACAGGAGGGCCCATTTCCACGTCCAAAGCAGGTGGAATTTTCATTATGATGAGTTTTTCGACTGCAAAAGGCCCATATATTGTTCTTGCATAGGGACCCTTTTCTGTCTGAGTCCACCACTGTGGACACCACTTTTCAAAAAATGGAAAATCCCTTTAAAGACATAACAGCTTAAAGGAGGTCTCCACTTTTTATTGGACAGTTTCCCTTATCATAAAGTCGATAATAGGATGACTCGTTTCTGGGACCTATAAATTGTGGTGAAACCTAGCTGTAAGTGTTCAATCTTCCTGCAGTGCCTCCACAGGGGAAATGAAGTGTTGCACAATCCTCAATGGTCTGTTCAATGTATGGATATGTCGGGTCCTCCAGATTAAGAGACACTCGTTGTTGCCACTCTCTATTATGATTATTAGATTATAGACTTAAAAAGGTGACTCCTTTTATCTCCGAAATCTCTAATCAGGTGTTTGCCATGGGTTTTATAAATTAGAGAACCACTGTAACATTAGTAAAGATTAGTGTTGAGCATTCCGATACTGAAATATCGGGTATCGGCCGATATTCACTGTATCGGAATTCCGATACTTAATTCCGATACTTTTATAATATCGAATACCGGAATCGGAAGTTCCCATAATGCCTGCGCTCTGCAGTGTCTGTGAAGGATGACAAGCTGGATGGCAGCGCTCAGCTGCGATCCAGCTTGTCATCAGAATGCCATCCCAGCGGGGGAGAATTCTCCTGATTGTTTAAAAGCCGGCGCGCGGTAAAAAGCCGCCGGCTTTTAAACAATCACGCAGCCCCATACTGCTTCCCCGCAGCCTCCCACCCCGATCCTCCGCTCCCCTCGCCACCTCCAATCCCAATTGTAAATTAGGACCGGGCGGGGAGCGCAGCACCAAGGAGCGAAGGACCCGGGCGGGGAAGCCGGCAGTGAAAAGACTTCACCGCCGGCTTTCCCGTTCTGTGCTGCGCTTTCCCGCCGGTTATTTCAAATGAATAGCTGAGGTATCAGGTGATGCTGATCAGCTGTTCATTTGAAGTCGCCGCGGTGCCCTCAGAGGGTTCATGTGAGTTCATGCTTGACTGCATGAACTCACATCAACTTTCCCACGACCGCACAGGTCAGCCACTCCTCCCAGACCCGTCATGATTAGTGTGTGCGGGGTGTGTGTGTGTGCGGGGTGTGTGTGTGTGCGGGGTGTGTGTGTGTGTGCGGGGTGTGTGTGTGTGCGGGGTGTGTGTGTGTGCGGGGTGTGTGTGTGTGCGGGGTGTGTGTGCGGGGTGTGTGTGTGCGGGTGTGTGTGCGGGGTGTGTGTGTGCGGGTGTGTGTGCGGGGTGTCTGTGCGTGCAGGCAGACATAGGCCGATGTGACACTACTACTCCCATCGGCCTATGTCTGTCCCCCGTCCACTCCTGCCAGCAGGATCAGCTCGATGGGAGCAGTAGTTCCCATCAGCCTGATCCTGCTATTTAAATTGCCCTACTGTGTCCCCAATAAATTTTAAATACATGTCATTGGTGGCCAGTGGTTGCCTACAATAAATTAGTTCATACATTACCTGTCCCCGCCGATCGCCACCTAAAATAAAGTAAAAAATAAAAAACTACACCTATACTCACCTAGACACCTAATTCCCCGAAGCCATCGATCTCCTGTAATAAAATATAAAATAATAAACCACAACCTTATCCTTACCCCTCCGTAGCAGTCCACGAGTGTCCCACGAAGATCTCCAGTTCAGAGCAGCCACATAGAATGTGACCGCTCTGAACCGCTGCCGCCGCTAGAATGACGGGGCCGTAAGGGTTCACCGGAGTTTAGGCAGCGCTGCTCCGGTTAGCTCCTTTACGGCACTGCTGTATCGTGAGAAATTCCCACGTACAGCAGTGCCGTAAAGGAGGTCTCCGGAGCTGCGCTGCCTGAATGCACTCCGGTGACCTCAGTCAGTGGCTCCCGCTGCCGGGAGCGGACGTGTTCCCGGCAGCGTGAGCTTACAGCAGCCATGCACAGCTGTCACCATCTCCAGATGTGACAGCTGTGCATGGGAGATCAGCACAGGAACGTGGACAGGTAACTATTTTTTTTTTAGTAAACTAAGAATTAAATAAAATGGTGTGTTTTATTTCAAATAAATTATTTTTTTCTGGGTGTAGTGTGTTTTTTCTTTTTAACACTTTGTAGGTTAGTAATGGGGGTGTCATATAGACGCCCATCATTACTAACCTGGGCTTCATGGCAGCTGGCGCTGACATGAACCCCACCACTATTACCCCCTGCCACCGCACCAGGGCAGCGTGGAAGAGCGAGGCTAAGTGCCAGAATTGGCGCATCCTATGGATGCGCCATTTCTGGGGCGGCTGACGGCTGGTGTTTCTAGCCTGGGAGGGGGCCAATATTCATGGCACCCTTCCTGAGCTATTAATATCAGCCCCCAGCTGTCTGCCTAGCCTTTGCTAGCTATTAAAATAGGGGGGACCCCACGTCATTTTTTTGGGGGGGGTCCCCCATTTTAATAGCTAGTAAAGGCTAGGTATTCAGCTGGGGGCTGATATTAGTAGCCTGGGAAGCTCCGTGGGTATTACCCCCTTCCCAGGCTTCAAACATCTGCCCCAGCCGTCTGCTTAACCTCCGCTAGAGACTAAAATTATGGGGGATCCCACGCCATTTTTTTTAAAATAAATCCTTTATTTTAACACTAAATGACATTTGAGGACTTAATAAAGATGCAGTCCCTAAATTATTATTTATTTTTTAATAAATTTTTCCCAAAACTTTTGACGTGGGCTTCGCCATATTTTTGTATGCCAGCCAGGTACAGCATCCAGCTTCTATGAACGCGCCATTTTCCGGGGCGGCCGCGGACTGCAATTTTCAGCGGGGGGGGGGGGGGCAGAAAGCTTGGGCCTCCCTGCGCTGCAGATTCCATCCCCCAGCTGCCTAGTTGTACCTGGCTGGACACAAAAATAGGGAGAAGCTCCACGTTTTTTTTTTTTTAATTATTTCATGAAATTCATGGAATAATTAAGAAAAAAAGGGCTTCCCTATATTGTTGTGTCTGGCCAGGTACAAATAGGCAGCTGGTGGTTGGGGGCAGCCCGTTCCTGCCTGCTGTACCTGGCTGGACACAAATATAGTGTGAAGCCCCACGTCAATTTTTTTTTAATTATTTCAGGAAATTCATGAAATAATTAAAAAAAAATTATGTGGGGCTTCGCCCTATATTTGTGTCCAGCCAGGTACAGCAGGCAGGAACGGGCTGCCCCCAACCACCAGCTGCCTATTTGTACCTAGCCGGACACAACAATATAGGGAAGCCCTTTTTTTCTTAATTATTCCATGAATTTCATGAAATAATTAAAAAAAAAAATGTGTGGCGCTTCGCCCTATTTTTGTGTCCAGCCAGGTACAACTAGGCAGCTGGGGGATGGAATCTGCAGCGCAGGGAGGCCCAAGCTTTCTGGCCCCCCCCCAGCTGCAAATTGCAGTCCGCAGCCGCCCCGGAAAATGGCGCGTTCATAGAAGCGCCATCTTCTGGCGCTGTACCCAACTCATCCAGGGCCCTGGTGCGGTGGCTCACTGGGTAATAAAGGGGTTAAGGCCAGCTTGGCATTATCAGCTGGCCCTAAGCCCGAAATTCATGGGGTCACGCCAATATTAGACATGACCGCCATGAATTTCTAGTAAAGTATTTAAAAAAAACACAAACACCCAGAAAAAAGTCCTTTAATTGAAATAAAGACACAATTCTTTATTGTTCTAAATTAAACCATACTTACCATCACGCCCATTCCAGCTGAAGCCAACGATCTCCTGCAATAAAAGTAAAATAATAAAGCAACCTCATCCTTACCTTTCCATGGTTCCCAGGACAGCTTCAGCTCTGCTACATCGAGATGACAGGCTGGACCGCAGCAGAACGCTGCCATCCAGCCTGTCATCCCGCGGACACTGAGAAGCGCAGGCATGCTTGCGCTCCTCAGTGTCTCTCTGTGACGTCATCCAGATGAGCCGAGGTCATGTCCAATGAACTCAGCTCACCTCATGCACGTCACTGACAGCGTGGGAAAATTCTCCTGCACTCAGCGCTTCAGCGTGAGAATTCTCCCACGCTGTCAGTGACGTGCATGAGGTGCGCCGAGTTCATTGGACATGACCTCACCTCATGCACGTCACTGACAGCGTGGGAAAATTCTCACGCTGAAGCGCTGAGTGCAGGAGAATTCTCCCACGCTGTCAGTGACGTACATGAGGTGAGCCGAGTTCATTGTCGGCTCATCTGGATGCCGTCACAGCCAGACACTGAGGAGTGGAAGTATGCCTGCGCTTCTCAGTGTCTGCGGGATGACAGGCTGGATGGCAGCGTTCTGCTGCGGTCCAGCCTGTCATCTCGATGTAGCAGAGCTGAAGCTGTCGTGGGAACCATGGAAAGGTAAGGATGAGGTTGCTTTATTATTTTTCTTTTATTGCAGGAGATCGTTGGCTTCAGCTGGAATGGGCGTGATGGTAAGTATGGTTTAATTTAGAACAATAAAGAATTGTGTGTTTATTTCAATTAAAGGACTTTTTCTGGGTGTTTGTGTTTTTTTTAAATACTTTACTAGAAATTCATGGTGGTCATGTCTAATATTGGCGTGACCCCATGAATTTCGGGCTTAGGGCCAGCTGATAATGCCAAGCTGGCCTTAACCCCTTTATTACCCAGTGAGCCACCGCACCAGGGCCCTGGATGAGTTGGGTACAGCGCCAGAAGATGGCGCTTCTATGAACGCGCCATTTTCCGGGGCGGCTGCGGACTGCAATTTGCAGCGGGTGGGGCCCAGAAAGCTTGGGCCTCCCTGCGCTGCAGATTCCAGCCCCCAGCTGCCTAGTTGTACCTGGCTGGACACAAAAATAGGGCGAAGCTCCACGTTTTTTTTTTTTAAATTCATGAAATTCATGGAATAATTAAGAAAAAAAGGGCTTCCCTATATTGTTGTGTCCAGCTAGGTACAAATAGGCAGCTGGTGGTTGGGGGCAGCCCGTTCCTGCCTGCTGTACCTGGCTGGACACAAATATAGGGCGAAGCCCCACATCAATTTTTTTTAATTATTTCATAAATTTCCTGAAATGATTTAAAAAAAATTGACGTGGGGCTTCGCACTATATTTGTGTCCAGCCAGGTACAGCAGGCAGGAACGGGCTGCCCCCAACCACCAGCTGCCTATTTGTACCTGGCCGGACACAACAATATAGGGAAGCCCTTTTTTAAAAAAATTATTTCATGAAATAATTAAAAAAAAATTGACGTGGGGCTTCGCACTATATTTGTGTCCAGCCAGGTACAGCAGGCAGGAACGGGCTGCCCCCAACCACCAGCTGCCTATTTGTACCTGGTTGGACACAACAATATAGGGAAGCCCTTTTTTTCTTAATTATTCCATGAATTTCATGAAATAATTTAAAAAAAAAATGCGTGGGGCTTCGCCCTATTTTTGTGCCCAGCCAGATACAACTAGGCGGCTGGGGGCTGGAATCCGCAGCGCAGGGAGACCCAAGCTTTCTGGGCCACCCCCGCTGCAAATTGCAGTCCGCAGCCGCCCCGGAAAATGGCGCGTTCATAGAAGCGCCATCTTCTGGCGCTGTACCCAACTCATCCAGTGCCCTGGTGCGGTGGCTCACTGGGTAATAAAGGGGTTAAGGCCAGCTTGGCATTATCAGCTGGCCCTAAGCCCAAAATTCATGGGGTCACGCCAATATTAGACATGACCACCATGAATTTCTAGTAAAGTATTTAAAAAAACACAAACACCCAGAAAAAAGTCCTTTAATTGAAATAAACACACAATTCTTTATTGTTCTAAATTAAACCATACTTACCATCACGCCCATTCCAGCTGAAGCCAACGATCTCCTGCAATAAAAGTAAAATAATAAAGCAACATCATCCTTACCTTTCCATGGCTCCCACGACAGCTTCAGCTCTGCTACATCGAGATGACAGGCTGGACCGCAGCAGAACGCTGCCATCCAGCCTGTCATCCCGCAGACACTGAGAAGCGCAGGCATACTTCCACTCCTCAGTGTCTGGCTGTGACGGCATCCAGATGAGCCGAGGTCATGTCCAATGAACTCAGCTCACCTCATGTACGTCACTGACAGCGTGGGAAAATTCTCCTGCACTCAGCACTTCAGCGTGAGAATTTTCCCACGCTGTCAGTGACGTGCATGAGGTGAGCTGAGTTCATTGGACATGACCTCACCTCATGTATGTCACTGACAGCGTGGGAGAATTCTCACGCTGAAGCGCTGAGTGCAGGAGAATTTTCCCACGCTGTCAGTGACGTGCATGAGGTGAGCTGAGTTCATTGGACATGAACTCGGCTCATCTGGATGACGTCACAGAGAGACACTGAGGAGCGCAAGCATGCCTGCGCTTCTCAGTGTCTGCGGGATGACAGGCTGGATGGCAGCTTTCTGCTGCGGTCCAGCCTGTCATCTCGATGTAGCAGAGCTGAAGCTGTCCTGGGAACCATCGAAAGGTAAGGATGAGGTTGCTTTATTATTTTTCTTTTATTGCAGGAGATCGTTGGCTTCAGCTGGAATGGGCGTGATGGTAAGTATGGTTTAATTTAGAACAATAAAGAATTGTGTCTTTATTTCAATTAAAGGACTTTACTCTGGGTGTTTGTGTTTTCTTTTAACTTTGACTATGGGGTTAGTAATGGGGGTGTCTTATAGACGCCTCTCCATTACTAACCTGGGCTTGATGTCAGCTGGCATTATAAGCTGACATCAACCCCAACCCCATTACCCCCTGCCACCGCACCAGGGCAGCGTGGAAGAGCGAGGCTAAGTGCCAGAATTGGCGCATCCTATGAATGCGCCATTTCTGGGGCGGCTGACGGCTGGTGTTTCTAGCCTGGGAGGGGGCCAATATTCATGGCACCCTTCCTGGGCTATTAATATCAGCCCCCAGCTGTCTGCCTAGCCTGTGCTAGCTATTAAATTAGGGGGGACCCCACGTTATTTTTTTGGGGGGGTTCCCCCATTTTAATAGCTAGTAAAGGCTAGGTATTCAGCTGGGGGCTGATATTAGTAGCCTGGGAAGCTCCGTGGGTATTACCCCCTTCCCAGGCTTCAAACATTTGCCCCAGCTGTCTGCTTAACCTCCGCTAGAGCCTAAAATTAAGGGGAACCCCACGACAATTTTTTTTTAAATAAATCCTTTATTTTAACACTAAATGACAAGTACAGTAATCATCACTGTCACTGTACTTCATATATATGTGACTGACATGTTTCTATCTATCTAATCTATGTGTGATTCTCTATTCCTTCTATTCTAAATTGTCGGGTACAGATGCTGAGTTGCCGGCCGGCTTTCTTAAAGAGACGGTGCATGAAAACACTATTATTTTTTTAAATAAATCCTTTACACTAAATGACAAGTACAGTAAGCAACACTGTCACTGTACTTCATATATATGTGACTGACATGTTTCTATCTATCTAATCTATGTGTGATGCTCTATTCCTTCCATTCTAAATTGTCGGGTACAGATGCTGAATTGCCGGTCGGCTTTTTTAAAGAGACGGTGCACGAAAACACTAATATTTTTTTTAATAAATCCTTTACACTAAATGACAAGTTCTGTAAGCAACACTGTCACTGTACTTCTTATATATGTGACTGACATGTTTCTATCTATCTAATCTATGTGTGAAGCTCTATTCTGTCTGTTATAAATTGTCGGGTACCGCTGCTGAATTGCCGGCCGGCTTTTTTAAAGAGACGGTGCACGAAAACACTAATATTTTTTTTAATAAATCCTTTACACTAAATGACAAGTTCTGTAAGCAACACTGTCACTGTACTTCATATATATGTGACTGACATGTTTCTATCTATCTAATCTATGTGTGAAGCTCTATTCTTTCTGTTGTAAATTGTCGGGTACCAGTGTATGCCGCTGATGAATTGCCGGCTTTTCATTTCATTCTACATTATTCTTAGTTGTTTTACTTCATGTAGAATTAACCTACAAGGAAAGAAAGGGTTTATTTTCATTCCGATATTTGTGTCCCATTGACTTGCATTGGTTTCTGGTATCGGAATCGGCGATATCCGATACTTTTTGGGTATCGGCCCGATCCAATCCGATACGATATTTCCTGATATCGGAAGGTATCACTCAACACTAGTAAAGATAGATGTGGAATATAAAGGCTCAGAAGCTCCCAAAACGAGAAACAATACTAAAGTCTCAAAATGGTGCCGGGGATGCACGGATGCCCCCGGGGATGGTATGGCTATTCATGGCCCCCATGGATTAGAAGGTGGGTAAGGTAGTCGTGCCAATATGATCTCAACAAAAACAGCTGACCTGGCTATTGCTACTCTCCTTTTTTGTACTTTAGCTAAACTAGTTGTACAGTTTTTGTAGGCAGGAACTAGGAACAGAGAAGTAACTTTTCTTGCGTCCTCTGACCCAACTTTGCTCCTTGTACTTAGGACAGGGTTGTGCAATTATTGCATATTGTGGTACAAACTTATATGTGCAGTGTAAAAAGTGGTCCTGACACGTCCAACACAGGCTGTACATATTTACGGACAGAAATGGAATAACTCATTGACCAGATGCATTTCCACATGGCAGCACCAGATCCGCCAAAGTGGCATAAAGAAAGGAAATCCACAGTGAAGGAACATTTACAGCACGGGATCACAGCCGATTCTTACTGTGAGATAAAACATTTCCCTGCCTGTTTATAAAAAATGTTTTACCTCAAAGAAATTTTTTTTGCGATCCTGTTCTGTCCTGTCTGTGTACTCTTTTGCTTCATGTTCTGTCTGTATACTCTTTTGCTTCCTCCCCTGCCCAGGAGATGTGGTATGATCAGACCATGCTCCTGTACGGTCAGACACAGCCATTACACAGTACACAGCCGGGGCACATTTATAAGATTATCTCAGCACAGGAACATTTTATTTAAACATCCAATTGTGGAAATTATTATTATTCCAAGATCTATTGATTAAATGAACTTTGTTCATGGGAAAACCCCTTTAAATTAAGTTGTTGTTTTTTTGGTTAAGTGTGTTTTTTTTATGCCAATGTTGTTTTTCCATTTTAGAATTTGTGTCAAATCTAAAAAAAATGGAAATTTTGCAATTCTCACACTGACTACTGAGGATTTTTCAGACTGACATCCTGTTGTTTTAGGAAACAACACATGTACCACATTAGCCACAGTGAACAGACCCTGACACTATATTTTGTATTAAAGCTTCTAAATAGCGTGTGCAAAGGTCATTGTGAAGGGATGGGGAGCAGGTCAGCTGTGACATCGCCTGTTGTGATTGGTGGATCCTGTGTTATCAGCTGTGTACAGAGTTGTTACCTGACATTCTGATCCTTATTCTGCTGATAAGGAAGCTGATGAAAACTCTTCCTGAAAGGACAGGAAGTATGCCATGGTCCTCCCAAAAGTGCTCCAAGTGATCCACTGTGCAGAGTCTTTGCAGACCTAGCGTCTCACAATTCAGCCTCCACCCCATCACCTCTACCTCCAGCTTCACAGACACCGATGCTATTGTAAAGATGGTGGACTGTGCTATTGCGTTCCTGCCCCTGAAGACACCAATCGCGTTGTGTTGTACAGTAATGTAAATTATGTCTTGCGTCGTCTGTATATATTGTGTAGTGTGAATTGTGTTGAATATTGTAGGATGTGATAGTGTAGGACATAGTGTATAGGATAAGTAGTAGTGAAGGATGTAGATAGTTGACTGTAGCATAGGTAGTGATGACAGGGTAGGTTAGGATAGAGTTAATGTTGGCACTAGCCCACAGTGGAAGGGGTTAGTGTTAGTGAACGAGACGGAGTTCCTGTTAGTTGTTCAGATAGGTTCGGGAGTGAAAAGTGAACAGAGCTGCATGAATGGGTGACTCTAAGTGAGAGGAGACTAAGGACTAGGGATAGTGTGATCCTGAAGAGAAGTGACTAACGAGACAGAGTGGCCTTCCAGAGAAGGGTCCTTGGATAGGACCCTTAGTCACAAACCCCAAAGCTTGTAACGCAGAGGGTAACGTACCTAAGCAGGACTGAGTACAAAGGACTAGAGGTCCAGGGTGCCAGTAGGAGAAGAAATAGGACGCCGAACCACTGAGCAAGTAAGTAGACTTGCTAATCAGGACTGTAGCATTAAAGCGGGGTTGTGGCAGAGTAGAGAGAAACAGTTTGCCTCACTAGCCCCAGAGTAAACTACAGTGGAAGGATTCTGTGTGGAAAATGCTTCTACTGTAAAGGAAACGTCAATAAGACTTTGTACCCGCTGTTCTTTGTATATAACCCTTACCAAGTTGCCGTTCTGTAAAGACTCTATTCTTGAATGGTGGTCTCCCTCTCTGAACATCTGGTCCTGGCCAGCCTACAACATCGGTTACATGTGGCCTGCACCAGCGTAAGGCCCTCACAACACAAGTTTACCCACCCACTCAGGACCCACACTTTCATGTAGAGCACCGGGGCATAAAAGGAGACTGGTGTCTTACCCAAGGCTACCGCCCCGTGCCGCGCTACACTACCTCAGCTCACATTGGTCTTCAGTCCATCATTGCTCCTCAGATCAAAGCTCATATGCCAGTCGCAAGTCAACATGACCATCCACACAAGGCCACTTGGTGCCATACTCCTTTTTTATTAGCTCTTGTCTGCTCCTCCTCTCAGCATGATCACGTAGCGCTCAGGAGTCATAAGGCTCACACTTACAGGCTCTTTCTGGGCTTAAGCTGAAGCTGGAACATGCTGTTACCTAAACCTAGCTTTTGCTGTCAACTATTTTGATAGGGCTTGGTGGACACACTCAGCATTGTGGCCATCCATGCTTGCAACTCAGTAACAAAGATGTACAGTTATCACATAATGTAATGTTAGATTTACATTGTGTAACGAGTACACGAATGACATTTACACTGCATAAAATATGCAATAATAATAAAGCAATGGACGTCTTATATTTGTAATGCAAATCAGCCCCATAACAATAGCTAATAGCTATGTTATACAATTCTTGCTGGTCTTACATGGAGGTGATTGGACCAGATGACTTTTGCAAATTGACTGGACCATGCAATAGGCTGTTTCCTGGGAATATCCCATTCTGTGCCAACAGATCTGCAAAAATCCCAGTTCTAAAGTTTTTCTAATCATTGAAAGTTAAGAAATTTTCTTGAAGAATTTGCATAGAGCCGGCTATTTCTTAGAATCAGTGAGATAACAGGATGCATGTTTGAGGCCGGAAGAAGATGATGTTAGAGCTTCGGCCATATTGATGGCCTTTTTCCCAGGAATATTAAATCCTTGACTTTGTTTAGAAGTGGAGGATCTGTACATTCCATGTTTTATCCTGAAAGGAGGAAGAAGAGGAGCTGTTTATACAAGAAGGGATCCAGGAGTGCCCTGACTTGACCTATACGAGCAAAGCAAACAACATGGAGGATTAACGATTGGAACCTTTCATCTCAGAAGTGACTGGATAGTTGCTATCCTTGATTAAGACGATCCATGGAAAACCATCATAATGGTAACCGAATGGCCACGAATCAATAGGATTTCTGGAGATTAATCCTGTACAATCTAGATAGCCATAAAATATACAATAGAGGTACTGTGTGTTGGCCAAACCCTACTATATTGGCCAGACCATCAGACCATCTAAAGTGTATGATGGTATCACCCCTCAAAGTATATATCAAGGAAAGAAGGATTGGGTATATTGGATGTCCTATCCTTTTTTCCCATGGGCGATAAACCATTACCGGAGGTATCTTACAACCTTCTTCCCATTTAAAACACGTCTGCTCCCTCATCAGAACTGAGCACACATGTACAGTGGGTACAGAAAGTATTCAGACCCCTTTAAATGTTTCACTCTTTGTTTCATTGCAGCCATTTGGTAAATTCTAAAAAGTTCTTTTTTTTTCTTATTACAGTGCACTCTGCACCCCATCTTAACTGAAAAAAAAACAGAAATGTAGAAATCTTTGCAAATTTATTAAAAAAGAAAAACTGAAATATCACATGGTCATAAGTATTCAGACCCTTTGCTCAGACACTCATATTTAAGTCACATGCTGTCCATTTCCTTGTGATCCTCCTTGAGATGGTTCTACTCCTTCATAGGAGTCCAGCTGTGTTTAATTAAACTGATAGGTAGTGTTGAGCGATACCTTCCGATATCAGGAAATATCGTATCGGATTGGATCGGGCCGATACCCAAAAAGTATCGGATATCGCCGATTCCGATACCGGAAACCAATGCAAGTCAATGGGACACAAATATCGGAATGAAAATAAACCCTTTCTTTCCTTGTAGGTTAATTCTACATGAAGTAAAACAACTAAGAATAATGTAGAATGACATGAAAAGCCGGCAATTCATCAGCGGCATACACCGGTACTCGACAATTTACAACAGAAAGAATAGAGCTTCACACATAGATTAGATAGATAGAACCATGTCAGTCACATATATATGAAGAACAGTGACAGTGTTGCTGACTGTACTTGTCATTTAGTGCAAAGGATTTATTTAAAAAAAATATTAGTGTTTTC
This sequence comes from Phyllobates terribilis, assembly GCF_046119375.1. NCBI lineage: Eukaryota > Metazoa > Chordata > Amphibia > Anura > Dendrobatidae > Phyllobates > Phyllobates terribilis. Next base: position 755,154,806 of record NW_027362764.1, read on the forward strand.
GTGCACCGTCTCTTTAAAAAAGCCGGCCGGCAATTCAGCATCTGTACCCGACAATTTATAACAGACAGAATAGAGCTTCACACATAGATTAGATAGATAGAAACATGTCAGTCACATATATAAGAAGTACAGTGACAGTGTTGCTTACAGAACTTGTCATTTAGTGTAAAGGATTTATTAAAAAAAATATTAGTGTTTTCGTGCACCGTCTCTTTAAAAAAGCCGGCCGGCAATTCAGCATCTGTACCCGACAATTTAGAATGGAAGGAATAGAGCATCACACATAGATTAGATAGATAGAAACATGTTAGTCACATATATATGAAGTACAGTGACAGTGTTGCTTACTGTACTTGTCATTTAGTGTAAAGGATTTATTTAAAAAAATAATAGTGTTTTCATGCACCGTCTCTTTAAGAAAGCCGGCCGGCAACTCAGCATCTGTACCCAACAATTTAGAATAGAAGGAATAGAGAATCACACATAGATTAGATAGATAGAAACATGTCAGTCACATATATATGAAGTACAGTGACAGTGTTGATTACTGTACTTGTCATTTAGTGTTAAAATAAAGGATTTATTTAAAAAAAAATTGGCGTGGGGTTCCCCTTAATTTTAGGCTCTAGAGGAGGTTAAGCAGACAGCTGGGGCAAATGTTTGAAGCCTGGGAAGGGGGTAATACCCACGGAGCTTCCCAGGCTACTAATATCAGCCCCCAGCTGAATACCTAGCCTTTACTAGCTTTAAAATGGGGGAACCCCCCCAAAAAAATAACGTGGGGTCCCCCCTAATTTAATAGCTAGCACAGGCTAGGCAGACAGCTGGGGGCTGATATTAATAGCCCAGGAAGGGTGCCATGAATATTGGCCCCCTCCCAGGCTAGAAACACCAGCCGTCAGCCGCCCCAGAAATGGCGCATCCACAGGATGCGCCAATTCTGGCACTTAGCCTCGCTCTTCCACGCTGCCCTGGTGCGGTGGCAGGGGGTAATGGGGTTGGGGTTGATGTCAGCTTATAATGCCAGCTGACATCAAGCCCAGGTTAGAAATGGAGAGGCGTCTATAAGACACCCCCATTACTAACCCCATAGTCAAAGTTAAAAGAAAACACAAACACCCAGAATAAAGTCCTTTAATTGAAATAAAGACACAATTCTTTATTGTTCTAAATTAAACCATACTTACCATCACGCCCATTCCAGCTGAAGCCAACGATCTCCTGCAATAAAAGAAAAATAATAAAGCAACCTCATCCTTACCTTTCGATGGTTCCCAGGACAGCTCCAGCTCTGCTACATCGAGATGACAGGCTGGACCGCAGCAGAAAGCTGCCATCCAGCCTGTCATCCCGCAGACACTGAGAAGCGCAGGCATGCTTGCGCTCCTCAGTGTTTCTCTGTGACGTCATCCAGATGAGCCGAGTTCATGTCCAATGAACTCAGCTCACCTCATGCACGTCACTGACAGCGTGGGAAAATTCTCCTGCACTCAGCGCTTCAGCGTGAGAATTCTCCCACGCTGTCAGTGACATACATGAGGTGAGGTCATGTCCAATGAACTCAGCTCACCTCATGCACGTCACTGACAGCGTGGGAAAATTCTCACGCTGAAGTGCTGAGTGCAGGAGAATTTTCCCACGCTGTCAGTGACGTACATGAGGTGAGCTGAGTTCATTGGACATGACCTCGGCTCATCTGGATGCCGTCACAGCCAGACACTGAGGAGTGGAAGTATGCCTGCGCTTCTCAGTGTCTGCGGGATGACAGGATGGATGGCAGCGTTCTGCTGCGGTCCAGCCTGTCATCTCGATGTAGCAGAGCTGAAGCTGTCGTGGGAGCCATGGAAAGGTAAGGATGATGTTGCTTTATTATTTTACTTTTATTGCAGGAGATCGTTGGCTTCAGCTGGAATGGGCGTGGTGGTAAGTATGGTTTAATTTAGAACAATAAAGAATTGTGTGTTTATTTCAATTAAAGGACTTTTTTCTTGGTGTTGTGTTTTTTTAAATACTTTACTAGAAATTCATGGTGGTCATGTCTAATATTGGCGTGACCCCATGAATTTTGGGCTTAGGGCCAGCTGATAATGCCAAGCTGGCCTTAACCCCTTTATTACCCAGTGAGCCACCGCACCAGGGCCCTGGATGAGTTGGGTACAGCGCCAGAAGATGGCGCTTCTATGAACGCGCCATTTTCTGGGGCGGCTGCGGACTGCAATTTGCAGCGGGGGTGGCCCAGAAAGCTTGGGTCTCCCTGCGCTGCGGATTCCAGCCCCCAGCTGCCTAGTTGTATCTGGCTGGGCACAAAAATAGGGCGAAGCCCCACGCATTTTTTTTTTAAATTATTTCATGAAATTCATGAAATAATTAAAAAAAATTGATGTGGGGCTTCGCCCTATATTTGTGTCCAGTCAGGTACAGCAGGCAGGAACGGGCTGCCCCCAACCACCAGCTGCCTATTTGTACCTGGCCGGACACAACAATATAGGGAAGCCCTTTTTTTCTTAATTATTCCATGAATTTCATGAATTTAAAAAAAAAAAATGTGGAGCTTCGCCCTATTTTTGTGTCCAGCCAGGTACAACTAGGCAGCTGGGGGCTGGAATCTGCAGCGCAGGGAGGCCCAAGCTTTCTGGGCCCCACCCGCTGCAAATTGCAGTCCGCAGCCGCCCCGGAAAATGGCGCGTTCATAGAAGCGCCATCTTCTGGCGCTGTACCCAACTCATCCAGGGCCCTGGTGCGGTGGCTCACTGGGTAATAAAGGGGTTAAGGCCAGCTTGGCATTATCAGCTGGCCCTAAGCCCGAAATTCATGGGGTCATGCCAATATTATACATGACCACCATGAATTTCTAGTAAAGTATTTAAAAAAAACACAAACACCCAGAAAAAAGTCCTTTAATTGAAATAAACACACAATTCTTTATTGTTCTAAATTAAACCATACTTACCATCACGCCCATTCCAGCTGAAGCCAACGATCTCCTGCAATAAAAGAAAAATAATAAAGCAACCTCATCCTTACCTTTCCATGGCTCCCACGACGGCTCCAGCTCTGCTACATCGAGATGACAGGCTGGACCGCAGCAGAACGCTGCCATCCAGCCTGTCATCCCGCAGACACTGAGAAGCGCAGGCATACTTCCACTCCTCAGTGTCTGGCTGTGATGGCATCCAGATGAGCCGACAATGAACTCGGCTCACCTCATGTACGTCACTGACAGCGTGGGAGAATTCTCCTGCACTCAGCGCTTCAGCGTGAGAATTTTCCCACGCTGTCAGTGACGTGCATGAGGTGAGGTCATGTCCAATGAACTCGGCGCACCTCATGCACGTCACTGACAGCGTGGGAGAATTCTCACGCTGAAGCGCTGAGTGCAGGAGAATTTTCCCACGCTGTCAGTGACGTGCATGAGGTGAGCTGAGTTCATTGGACATGACCTCGGCTCATCTGGATGACGTCACAGAGAGACACTGAGGAGCGCAAGCATGCCTGCGCTTCTCAGTGTCCGCGGGATGACAGGCTGGATGGCAGCGTTCTGCTGCGGTCCAGCCTGTCATCTCGATGTAGCAGAGCTGAAGCTGTCCTGGGAACCATGGAAAGGTAAGGATGAGGTTGCTTTATTATTTTACTTTTATTGCAGGAGATCGTTGGCTTCAGCTGGAATGGGCGTGACTGTAAGTATGGTTTAATTTAGAACAATAAAGAATTGTGTCTTTATTTCAATTAAAGGACTTTTTTCTGGGTGTTTGTGTTTTTTTTAAATACTTTACTAGAAATTCATGGCGGTCATGTCTAATATTGGCGTGACCCCATGAATTTCGGGCTTAGGGCCAGCTGATAATGCCAAGCTGGCCTTAACCCCTTTATTACCCAGTGAGCCACCGCACCAGGGCCCTGGATGAGTTGGGTACAGCGCCAGAAGATGGCGCTTCTATGAACGCGCCATTTTCCGGGGCGGCTGCGGACTGCAATTTGCAGCTGGGGGGGGGGCCAGAAAGCTTGGGCCTCCCTGCGCTGCAGATTCCAGCCCCCAGCTGCCTAGTTGTACCTGGCTGGACACAAAAATAGGGCGAAGCGCCACACATTTTTTTTTTTAATTATTTCATGAAATTCATGGAATAATTAAGAAAAAATGGGCTTCCCTATATTGTTGTGTCCGGCTAGGTACAAATAGGCAGCTGGTGGTTGGGGGCAGCCCGTTCCTGCCTGCTGTACCTGGCTGGACACAAATATAGGGCGAAGCCCCACATAATTTTTTTTTAATTATTTCATGAATTTCCTGAAATAATGAAAAAAAAATTGACGTGGGGCTTCACACTATATTTGTGTCCAGCCAGGTACAGCAGGCAGGAACGGGCTGCCCCCAACCACCAGCTGCCTATTTGTACCTGGTTGGACACAACAATATAGGGAAGCCCTTTTTTTCTTAATTATTCCATGAATTTCATGAAATAATTAAAAAAAAAAAAACGTGGAGCTTCTCCCTATTTTTGTGTCCAGCCAGGTACAACTAGGCAGCTGGGGGATGGAATCTGCAGCGCAGGGAGGCCCAAGCTTTCTGCCCCCCCCCCCCCCCGCTGAAAATTGCAGTCCGCGGCCGCCCCGGAAAATGGCGCGTTCATAGAAGCTGGATGCTGTACCTGGCTGGCATACAAAAATATGGCGAAGCCCACGTCAAAAGTTTTGGGAAAAATTTATTAAAAAATAAATAATAATTTAGGGACTGCATCTTTATTAAGTCCTCAAATGTCATTTAGTGTTAAAATAAAGGATTTATTTAAAAAAAAATGGCGTGGGATCCCCCATAATTTTAGTCTCTAGCGGAGGTTAAGCAGACGGCTGGGGCAGATGTTTGAAGCCTGGGAAGGGGGTAATACCCATGGAGCTTCCCAGGCTACTAATATCAGCCCCCAGCTGAATACCTAGCCTTTACTAGCTATTAAAATGGGGGACCCCCCCAAAAAAAATGACGTGGGGTCCCCCCTATTTTAATAGCTAGCAAAGGCTAGGCAGACAGCTGGGGGCTGATATTAATAGCCCAGGAAGGGTGCCATGAATATTGGCCCCCTCCCAGGCTAGAAACACCAGCCGTCAGCCGCCCCAGAAATGGCGCATCCATAGGATGCGCCAATTCTGGCACTTAGCCTCGCTCTTCCACGCTGCCCTGGTGCGGTGGCAGGGGGTAATAGTGGTGGGGTTCATGTCAGCGCCAGCTGCCATGAAGCCCAGGTTAGTAATGATGGCCGTCTATATGACACCCCCATTACTAACCTACAAAGTGTTAAAAAGAAAAAACACACTACACCCAGAAAAAAATAATTTATTTGAAATAAAACACCGTTTTATTTAATTCTTAGTTTACTAAAAAAAAAATAGTTACCTGTCCACGTTCCTGTGCTGATCTCCCATGCACAGCTGTCACATCTGGAGATGGTGACAGCTGTGCATGGCTGCTGTAAGCTCACGCTGCCGGGAACACGTCTGCTCCCGGCAGCGGGAGCCACTGACTGAGGTCACCGGAGTGCATTCAGGCAGCGCAGCTCCGGAGACCTCCTATACGGCAGTGCTGTACCGTGGGAATTTCTCACGATACAGCAGTGCCGTAAAGGAGCTAACCGGAGCAGCGCTGCCTGAACTCCGGTGAACCCTTACGGCCCCGTCATTCTAGCGGCGGCAGCGGTTCAGAGCGGTCACATTCTATGTGGCTGCTCTGAACTGGAGATCTTCGTGGGACACTCGTGGACTGCTACGGAGGGGTAAGGATAAGGTTGTGGTTTATTATTTTATATTTTATTACAGGAGATCGATGGCTTCGGGGAATTAGGTGTCTTGGTGAGTATAGGTGTAGTTTTTTATTTTTTACTTTCTTTTAGGTGGCGATCGGCGGGGACAGGTAATGTATGAACTAATTTCTTTTAGGTAACCACTGGCCACCAATGACATGTATTTAAAATTTATTGGGGACACAGTAGGGCAATTTAAATAGCAGGATCAGGCTGATGGGAACTACTGCTCCCATCGAGCTGATCCTGCTGGCAGGAGTGGACGGGGGACAGACATAGGCCGATGGGAGTAGTAGTGTCACATCGGCCTATGTCTGCCTGCACGCACAGACACCCCGCACACACACCCGCACACACACACCCCGCACACACACCCGCACACACACACCCCGCACACACACCCCGCACACACACACACCCCGCACACACACACACCCCGCACACACACACACACCCCGCACACACACACATCCCGCACACACACACACCCCGCACACACACACACCCCGCACACACTAATCATGACGGGTCTGGGAGGAGTGGCTGACCTGTGCGGCCGTGGGAAAGTTGATGTGAGTTCATGCAGTCAAGCATGAACTCACATGAACCCTCTGAGGGCACCGCGGCGACTTCAAATGAACAGCTGATCGGCATCACCTGATACCTCAGCTGTTCATTTGAAATAACCGGCGGGAAAGCGCAGCACAGAACGGGAAAGCCGGCGGTGAAGTCTTTTCACTGCCGGCTTCCCCGCCCGGGTCCTTCGCTCCTTGGTGCTGCGCTCCCCGCCCGGTCCTAATTTACGATTGGGATTGGAGGTGGCGAGGGGAGCGGAGGATCGGGGTGGGAGGCTGCGGGGAAGCAGTATGGGGCTGCGTGATTGTTTAAAAGCCGGCGGCTTTTTACCGCGCGCCGGCTTTTAAACAATCAGGAGAATTCTCCCCCGCTGGGATGGCATTCTGATGACAAGCTGGATCGCAGCTGAGCACTGCCATCCAGCTTGTCATCCTTCACAGACACTGCAGAGCGCAGGCATTATGGGAACTTCCGATTCCGGTATTCGATATTATAAAAGTATCGGAATTAAGTATCGGAATTCCGATACAGTGAATATCGGCCGATACCCGATATTTCAGTATCGGAATGCTCAACACTACTGATAGGACTTGATTTGAAAAGGCACACACCTGTCTATATAAGACCTCACAGCTCACAGTGCATGTCAGACCCAATGAGAATCATGAGCTCAAAGGAACTGCCCAAGGAGCTCAGAGACAGAATTGTGGCAAGGCACAGATCTGGCCAAGGTTACAAAATAATTTCTGCATTGCTCAAGGTTCCTAAGAGCACAGTGGCCTCCATAATCCTTAAATGGAAGAAGTTTGGGACCACCAGAAGTCTTCCTAGACCTGGCCGTCCAGTCAAACTGAGCAATCTTGAGAGAAGAGCCTTGGTGAGAGAGGTAAAGAAGAACCCCAAGATCACTGTGGCTAAGCTCCAGTGATGCAGTAGTGAGATGGGAGAAAGTTCCATAAAGTCAACTATTACTGTAGCCCTCCACCAGTCGGGCCTTTATGGCAGAGTGGCCTGACTTAAGTCTCTCCTCAGTGCAAGACATGTGAAAGCCTGAATAGAGTTTGCTCAAAAACACATGAATGACTCCCAGACTTTGAGAAATAAGATTCTCTGGTCTGATGAGACGAAGATAGAACTTTTTGATAATTCTAAGCAGTATGTGTGGAGAAAACCAGGCACTGCTCATCACCTGCCCAATACAATCCCAACAGTGAAACATGGTGGTGGCAGCATCATGCTATGGGAGTGTTTTTCAGTTGCAGGGACAGGACGACTGGTGGCAATTGAAAGAAAAATGAATGCGGCCAAGTACAGAGATATCCTGGATGAAAACCTCTTCCAGAGTGCTCTGGACCTCAGAATTGGCCGAAGGTTCACCTTCCAACAAGACAATGACCCTAAGCACACAGCTAAAATAACAAAGGTGTGGCTTCAGAACAACTCTGTGACCATTCTTGACTGGACCAGCCAGAGCCCTGACCTAAACCCAATTGAGCATCTCTGGAGAGACCTGAAAATGGCTGTCCACCAACGTTCACCATCCAACCTGATGGAACTGGAGAGGATCCGCAAGGAAGAATGGCAGAGGACCCCCAAATCCAGGTGTGAAAAACTTGTTGCATCATTCCCAAGAAGACTCATGGCTGTACTAGCTCAAAAGGGGGCTTCTACTCAATACTGAGCAAAGGGTCTGAATACTTATGACCATGTGATATTTCAGTTTTTCTTTTTCAATAAATTTGCAAAAATTTCTACATTTCTGTTTTTTTTCAGTCAAGATGGGGTGCAGAGTGGACTTTAATGAGAAAAAAAATGAACTTTTTAGAATTTACCAAATGGCTGCAATGAAACAAAGAGTGAAAAATATAAAGGGGTCTGAATACTTTCCGTACCCACTGTATATGGGGAATTGTAAAGAAAATTATTTTGGCCAAATGAGCATTTGACCAACAGCTATCTATTTGGTCACCATTGCAGTCAACCTGTTCATTATATTTTTGGCATGGAGACCCATGTGTGGTGACCCTTGATGAAGCCCATGTTTATATATCACCTCCACGTGGCCGCTATGAGGCGCTATGTTGTCAGATGGCTCTGCCTCCTGCCTGGTATCTGCCTACTGTCCCCAACATCCGCTGTCTGTGTACGTCAGAAGTCAGACGATGTGCTCTGTGCATGATCCCACTCTTTGCACCTGGTACGACTAGGGATATTTCTGATTGTAGCAGTTTAACACCTTAAATGCCATGATGAACAGCGACCATGGCATCTAAGCACTTAGACAAATGGATGCCCTATTGTGCCCCCAACTTTTGCTATTGGGTTCCCAGATTTCTTTGTACGCCCGTGTCTTTAACTCAGGATGAAAAATTGTCAAGCAATCAGAACTATGACTGTCATCCTATAATATATTATAGGGGCACATGAATTGTTCTCGGGGGGCCACACATTACATTCAATGTTCTACAGCTTCCATTTTTTGCAGCAGAGGGGTAGCCATACTTCTCCACCTAGCATACCCAGCTGTGTCTCCTGTTTACTATGGATTGTGCATGTATGGAGATGGCTCATGAACCACCATTATCTACGTGACATAGAGCGTAGTATGCAAGAAGTGCGACAGAGTAGCAGAGCGTATGCATGGAGATGCAAAATGAGTTGGAAGAGGGTGTGAAGCAATGGGCATGGCTAGAATAGGAATATAGGTGGCAGTGGCACCCCGCTCTAGTGTGTAAAGGTCCCTGTAGAGATTACTGGCAGACTTGGACAGATATGGGGGCCTCCAGAAGGATTTAGCATGTCCAATGTTAGACTGACGATTCTTTTGTTCTTAGTGATTTAAGCCACCAACATTGAAGAACATTGGAGTGATTGGCAGAGTGAGCGCTCCTGTGTATGGAGGAGGAACATCTGTCGGCTGAACCATCCTTTGGGCAACAGGTACCTATTGTGCATTGGGGGCTTTAAGGTAGTCCAAAGGTCCCTCTCCCACATTAGGAGACACCATTGTTATAAATGTCACATCGTTAGTAGTAATCTCATTAAAAATTTTGCATTGGGGCACAGGAGATTCAAGTTACCCCTTTGGATCCAATGAGCACAGTGGGAGCACCATATGCAACTCCCTAGGAAGGCAGAAAGAAAGACGGAAGAGGAGTAAGAAGAAGGAATGATGGAAGGTCACTGTAACTAGTACTAACCCCACACCACCATCACTTAGGGCATACTTGTCAACTCTCCTGGAAAATTCAAGAAGCTCCAGGAATCCTAGAGAAGTTGGAAAATTTTGCAGGTGCCATTGAAACTTCCTAGAAGCATGTTTAGAAAGACTTTGGAGGACTTAAAGACCACCTAGTGAAAAAGGAGAGGCGTAAAGAAAGCGGGAAGGGGTATTGTAGAGGTGTGGCAGTGGCATATTTTGCAAAAAAGGGCATGTGTACGATGAATTGGGAATGTTGGCAAATATGACTTAATGGCAAACAAAAAAAAAGAGAATGACAGAACATGGAAAATCAAAAATTGCAGATCGGGAGAATAATTCCATAATATTTCATGCTGGCACAAATCCATAAAGTCATAAACGATAGATGTCGCTGTAAATTTCCTATAGACGCAGTGTGAAGATGTATTGTTTGTCTTGACACTTGAGTAATATTATAGGGTATGATTCTTGGTTTATTCTGGCGCTCATACTAGTCATATTTCGGATGGCCGTACCTCACAGTCAGCATTGTGCATCCTATTAACCGATTGAATGTACAAGTGTTTCCAACATATGGCCATCTATTCGGGATAGTTAAATAATGTGTATCTTGCAGCATCTGTTCCCTGCAGTGCCATGTGCAAGCGCATTGTAGACCAGTGATTTACAAGAATTTGCCTTGTCAGACTTGTCCGTCTATGAATTTCTATAATGAAATTAGAATCATCGCTGGAGTCTGATCGGCAGTCGATCTTTTTGATTGGCAGCACCTCAGTGTCCTCCTTCCTACCTACTGCCTTCTGAATCTTTGCCTAATTACCTTGATGGACAGCTCCTCGGTGTCCCTCCTCCCTGCTGCTGAATCTCCACCACTTTAGCTTGTTAGACAGCTAGTCAGTGTTCCTCCTCAATGCTGCTGCTGAATCTCTGTCTACCTTGCCTGTTTGACAGGTCCTCAATATCTCTCCTCCCTGCTGCTGAATCTCTGCCCACCTAGCCTGCTTGACAGTACCTCGGGGTCCCTCCTCCCTGCTGCTGCTGCATCTCCATCACTCTAGCTTGCTGGACAGCTAGTCACTGTCCCTCCTCAATGCTGCTGAATCTCTGTCCACCTTGCTAATTGACAGCTCCTCAATGTCCCTCCTCCGTGCTGTTGAATCTCTGCCCACCTAGCCTGATTGTTAATACCTCAGTGTCCCTCCTCACGGCTGCTGCCGAATTTCCACTACTATAGCTTTCTAGACAGCTAATCACTGTCCCTTCTCAATGCTGCTGAATCTCTGTCCACCTTGCTAATTGACAGCTCCTCAATGTCCCTCCTCCCTGCTGTTGAATCCCTGTCCACCTTGCTAACTGGCAGCACCTCATTGTCCCTCCTCCCTGCTACTTCTGAATTCCTACCCACCTAGCCTGAATGACAGTGTAGCACCCTGAGGATTCGGCTGCTACAGGGGTATTGCACCTCAACCCAGAGGTGTGATATTCCACTCCCGGGTAAGGATGGAGTGTGGAGCTGAGCTCAGAAGGCTGCATGCACTACACACATCCCATTTCCGGAGGGCAGACCAACGGTACTCCCACTTAGAAATGTGCAGGTACGACCGAGTCTGTCCTTGGCTGGAGTGGGAGGGGGGTGGTACATCCCAGTAGTGTAGGGGCAGATAGGGGGAGCAGCCTGGGTAAAGTTAGGAGCTCATTTGGTGCTGGTCACCTGAGCTCACACATAGAGGGAGTATTTAAGGTGGGCACCATCTAAGATCAGGGTCAGTCTGTGAGAAGTCAGTCAGTCAGTAAGTCTTTGCAGAGGAGTGGAAGAAAGCAGAGGAGCAGAGCAGCCCCAGGCCCAGAGTGAGAGAGGAGAGAACGAAAGACCCAGAGGGGGAGAAAGAAGGAACTCTGAGAGCCCAAATACAACCACAGGGTGAAGAGTTGGCAACAGGGTACCGGATCCCAAACTGGTGGGGGCTACAGCATACCTCAGCCAGAGACCGGAGGCCGTGGGCAGCATCTGCCACGGCCACCCACTATATCCACCCGGAAGGCAGACCACGCATAGGGTCAGGGAACCCAGAGGCAAGGGTTCGCCAACAAGAGGCCCGAGGGAGCCGGACATAGGTGGATCCCTGGTGGGGAAGGCCAGAGACGAGGACAGGACAGAAAGGGAGCTCAGAACCACGCTCCAGAACTACTTGGGGGTTGGCCGAGTCCAGGACCTGGTGGACGCAGCACGGCTCGGGTGGTCACTCAAGGCCGGAGTGACCAGTACAAGAACAGCAGTAAGTAAAGAACCCTGAACTGCACAACCCGACTCTGACTCTCATTACCATCTTCCCTGCACTTCCACAACCACCATCCTCTGCACCTGACCCCCTGAGGCTATACCCCTCCCGTTGGGGGTTATACTACCTGGGCTGCACAAACACCATCAGCCTCAGCGGACCCTGCTGCAGCGGCGGCCGTAGTGACCGCAATTCAACGGGTGGCGTAGTCGACATAAAGAACTTTAGTAACATCAGTAAGGACTGCCACACACTGAGCTTGACACCCTGGGCACGGACCGGGTCACAGCCACTCGGAGACTACAACCCCCATCTGATCCGGCTCCGGGTATCCCCAACAACACTGGCCCAGGGGGCGCGTCAACTTTGGCGTAGTCGGCAGGATAACGTGCCCGCAACAACCGGGTACTGCGTGCCTGAAGAAAAGTTCATCGTTACCTTAAAAAGAAGTCTCCTGCCGGTTCCGGAGGGTCCCCGCCATCGGGCCCCATCACAGGTCGTTTCCCGCCGGTTGTCCGCCATTTGCAGCTTTTTCCCGCCATCTGCAGTGTTTCCCGCCACTGGGAAGCGATTCCCGCCATTTCCGAAGATTTCCCGCCTTGGAAGAGCGGACGCCATTATGGGCGTGCCAGAGGGTGGCAAGAGGCCACCTCCCATCGTGGGCCAGGTCGAAGAATTGCGCCAAAAGCGGAAACCGCGCCCACCAACAGAGACTGTGATGCTGGAAGTGTCCATCAGCGTAAGAGAACTGCCCCTGGAACTGAAGTTGCCCCGGGACCACCCTCGATGTGGGCGGAGACAGAAGAAGAGAACAAAGATGGGTGTCGCCTGGAGCAGTCTGGAGAGAGCGCACCCGGAGACGAGACGTCTGGAAGAGAGTCCAGAGAGAGCCTACCCGGAGATGGAGGGAGAGCCAGGCAGCACCGACCCAGTGGTCAGGAGCCTGATGCGGGCCGCCACTCCAGGCAGCACCGACCCAGTGGTCAGGAGCCTGTTGCAGGTCGCCACTCCAGAAGGCCGGCTGGAGACAACGGGAGGAGAGCAGAGCAGCACCGACCCGTTGGTGAGGAGCCTGCTAGAAGCAACGACTCCACTAGGCTTAGTGGAGGTCTTGGCACAGCTCCCACGAGACCGGGAGTGTGCACAGACTGCGCTGGAGGGCCTCGCACGGAGGATGGCCCGGGTGCAGCGAGAGACGTTAGCAGAATGGAGCCGTGAGATGGCCCAGCAGACAAGAACTCGTCAGCGGAGCACGCCACCCGAGACGAGGAGACAGACCGCCTCTGAGGATGGCGCAGGAGGACTGAAGGCCGGAGACGGCGCCGAGAAGGGAGCCGAACGAATGGAGGCAGGTAAAGGGGACGTCTATACCCCGAGCCGGGAAACCGCGTGCCTGCCCCAGCTCCCCGTCGCAGAGCCCGAAGTACCCCCTGCCGTGCCCGTCGCTGCAACGTCACCGCCGCAGACTAGGCCTCAAACGGAAGCCGCGACCCCTGTGACGTCACACGCCTCGACCCCGAGCGTGGCCAAGCAGGAAGTACCATCGGCCTGGTCGCAAGGCCTAGTACCCCCGGGCGACGCAATACTAACAGCGCCCCCTACCTCTGCGGAGCCCCCGGCCTGGTCGCAGGGCCAAGTAACACAGGGCGCCGCCGTTCTTACGGTGCCCTTTACTTTCAAGGTGCCCCAAGCCTGGTCGCAAGGCCTGGGCAACCCGGGCGCCGCTACCACCACTGCGCCCATAAGAATAAGAGTGCCGCACCTGGGTGAAGACCTGTTCGCCCAGCATACGTGCCCGGATGGGCAGCCCTTCATATGGCCACCGGAGTTTCACTATCCCCGACTCCGGAAAGAGAGACCCCTAGACGAACCCCTGATTCCGGTTCCGAAGCCTGTAAAGAGGATCTCGCCCCCGCTAGAAGAGACCCAGTTTGAGTGGGACCCCACCGGAGAAGATCTCATGGGGTTCACTCAGGAGACTCGGGCAGCCGCAGCGGAGCGTGCAGAGTGCTGCCGCCAGCAGCTCGAGGTCTTTGAGAGGGAGCGGAGAGAGAGGCGGGTCCGGGAACAACAAGCCCAAATAAGGAGCGCGGAGCAGAAGAGCCGGACCAGGAGAGACCCCCGTGTAGCGCATGGTCCCCGTACCATCGGGACTGTGATAAAGTTCAATCTGCAGCATGGGTGGGGTTTCATCAGGGATCACCGCACCCCCGGCGACGTCTTCGTGACCAGGAGAGACGTTGAGTCCCACCTACCGGAGGGACACAGAGGTCGTGACCTGTATTTAGGGGACGAGGTCACCTTCACCCGGCACAAGTGTGCCAAAGGACCCTACGCCCTCCATGTGCATCGCCTGACGGAGGAGGAGCTGCGGTGTGAGGAGGAGCAAGAGGACCCGGACGGGTCTGAAACTGAAACTGTCCACAAAGAAAGAGCAGGAGGACGCCGTCGTTGAGTACGGTAGTGAAGAGACTGTATATAGTTACCCGTCAGGGTATAAGAACTGTTCTAGTTAAAATATAGTCCCCGTTGGGACCAGCCAAAACTGAACTGTTAACGCGTGTGTCCCTATTCCCACTGACCGAGGACTGAGAACGGTCATTCCTTCCCTAATACCTGGCCGAGGACTGAGAGCGGCCATATCCCCTTGTATATAGTTGCGCTTCCTAAAGCGCCCCCTACCGGTTTTATAGGAAACCGTGTTTCTTCAAGAGACTGTCGCACTTTACCCGGTCACAAGTTGCACTGTGACCGGAGGAACCAGAGACAAGAATGTTTTTATGAAAAGTTTATATGAAAAGTTTATGCTGCTGATAATGTTTATATGTTTTATATGTTTATGTTTCTGAAAAAAATTGTATGTTTTGGTGTTTTTTATATCTTACAGCCCGAGGACGCGCTGTGATTTACCAGGGGGGAATGTAGCACCCTGAGGATTCGGCTGCTACAGGGGTATTGCACCTCAACCCAGAGGTGTGATATTCCACTCCCGGGTAAGGATGGAGTGTGGAGCTGAGCTCAGAAGGCTGCATGCACTACACACATCCCATTTCCGGAGGGCAGACCAACGGTACTCCCACTTAGAAATGTGCAGGTACGACCGAGTCTGTCCTTGGCTGGAGTGGGAGGGGGGTGGTACATCCCAGTAGTGTAGGGGCAGATAGGGGGAGCAGCCTGGGCAAAGTTAGGAGCTCATTGGGTGCTGGTCACCTGAGCTCACACATAGAGGGAGTATTTAAGGTGGGCACCATCTAAGATCAGGGTCAGTCTGTGAGAAGTCAGTCAGTCAGTAAGTCTTTGCAGAGGAGTGGAAGAAAGCAGAGGAGCAGAGCAGCCCCAGGCCCAGAGTGAGAGAGGAGAGAACGAAAGACCCAGAGGGGGAGAAAGAAGGAACTCTGAGAGCCCAAATACAACCACAGGGTGAAGAGTTGGCAACAGGGTACCGGATCCCAAACTGGTGGGGGCTACAGCATACCTCAGCCAGAGACCGGAGGCCGTGGGCAGCATCTGCCACGGCCACCCACTATATCCACCCGGAAGGCAGACCACGCATAGGGTCAGGGAACCCAGAGGCAAGGGTTCGCCAACAAGAGGCCCGAGGGAGCCGGACATAGGTGGATCCCTGGTGGGGAAGGCCAGAGACGAGGACAGGACAGAAAGGGAGCTCAGAACCACGCTCCAGAACTACTTGGGGGTTGGCCGAGTCCAGGACCTGGTGGACGCAGCACGGCTCGGGTGGTCACTCAAGGCCGGAGTGACCAGTACAAGAACAGCAGTAAGTAAAGAACCCTGAACTGCACAACCCGACTCTGACTCTCATTACCATCTTCCCTGCACTTCCACAACCACCATCCTCTGCACCTGACCCCCTGAGGCTATACCCCTCCCGTTGGGGGTTATACTACCTGGGCTGCACAAACACCATCAGCCTCAGCGGACCCTGCTGCAGCGGCGGCCGTAGTGACCGCAATTCAACGGGTGGCGTAGTCGACATAAAGAACTTTAGTAACATCAGTAAGGACTGCCACACACTGAGCTTGACACCCTGGGCACGGACCGGGTCACAGCCACTCGGAGACTACAACCCCCATCTGATCCGGCTCCGGGTATCCCCAACAACACTGGCCCAGGGGGCGCGTCAACAGCACATCAGTGTCCTTTCTATCTGCTGCTGAGATTTCACATTGCTCATACAAGCTGCATCTGTCAGTCAGACTGGCTGGGTGGGGACTAACTGTCATACCCATGAGATACTGTTGTTTGACTCCTTACGTTATCTGTCCCGAATCTGCCATTAACATGCCCAGGAGCATAGCCATAGTAAGTGCAGGGGCTGTAATCACATCTGTGTCCTGGAGCCAAACGCCCAAAAAGTTCCTTTGGCCCATATGAAAAGACCCTTACTTAAAAATATCTGTGATAATTGGGACCTTATTGGAGGTTTTGCATTGAGGCCTACAAGCTTCAATTTACACCATTGGCTCACCTTATTTATTTCAATTGGGAGAGAGGGTTAAAAGGGTTGTCTCATGAAAACAACCCCTTTTATATTGAAGCCATCCAAGCAATCAACGACTTTATTCTGTAGGTTCCCAACGTGCAGACATGTAGAAGGGTTTTCCAAACTTGAGCTCCCACATTAACATCCATATGCCCTATCCAAGACAGGGCCAGTTTCGGACACTTTTTGAAGACCAACATGTCAGCCATTGGGGACAACCGGAAGACAAAGACAACTGATCGTCATCTTATTCTGCCTGACTTATGACCAGCTTTGAATAACTAAAGGAGAAGACCCTAGTAGACTCTGTGCCTTGGCTTTGAATAGGGTCATCTCAATAATGTCTACTATTCTTTTACATCTTTATAACATCTTGACTCCTCATGAATTAGTTCTTAACTTTTTAGGTTTGTTTTTTAGATTTACTAAGTGTAGGTTATACATGGTTTACTTTAAATTCCTATCACTAATGTCTCCTCGACTAAAAATTGTACAGTAGCTAAACCCTCGAAAAGAGAAAGCTCAGTCTTATTATCTACATGCGGGTGACTGACATGGAATACAAATGTTGACCAGGGAATCTTCCAAGGACGATGTAAGATTGTAACATCCAACCGGCCCAAAACTAGAATGAAATAGTGAACTGGACAAGATAATTGTCACTTGTTTTGTCTCAGGTTGTCAGGTTCTAGATTTCTTTGTTAGCTCGGCAGACGATGGATGACAGGTGCACCGCATAAGTCAATCACATTTCTTTGGCAGTAGAATTGCCGATGCTCCCTTCTGCCAGGGTTATGTCCTCACGGATGGCTTTTTTTTTGGGTGTACAGCTAGAGCCAAAGGAACTAAGGACCATGACAAATTATGCAGGCGTCAAAAGGAGTATTCACAGGGGCATCGTCGATGAACAGACGCCCAGACAATACATAACTCTTGTATATACTGGAAACCACTTGTAGCTCTGTCCTACGTGACCAGTTTCTCAAACTTTGTCTTGACAGTCCCAGAGTGCTTGTCATATCCAACTCCGAGTGGCGATAGTATTTCACTTGGTGTCCAACAGATGTGACAATTGACAGGGACTCCTCGGTAAAATAGAAACTGTCATACCTTATTGTAAACCAAGTTGAAGAGTGCCTACAGGTTGGAATACTAATTGTGGCTCTCAGCCACACGGTTTGACTATAGGGACAGCTTGCCATGTTTTTGCTTTTAGGAGTTTATTAGGCATGGAAGGTATAGGCCACGGGAGGTACAACCTGCTGTCAGGGGGCCACATGTGGTCTGCAGTGCCATTCTGTGTGGCCCTCAACTATCTGGTTATACACATGCTTGTCTGACTGCAGCTGCTGACATGCATTACCCATGCCTAAGAGAATGATGGCACAAGGGCAGAAGCAGGGGCATAGCTAGGGGTTTAGCTCATGGGGAGGTCGAAACATCTGATTATGCACCAAATCAGGTAACCCTGATTACAACTACAGTGGCGCACCCTAATAGTGAGTATAGAGGAACCTCAGCAGATGGCTACTCGGGTTACTTATAAAATAAATCACAAAGACCAACACCGATATTACCACCATACTATGACCATATAGTGGTAGATGCCAGTCCTGCACAACATACAGTGTAAAAGATTACACTGCAGTTATAGATGGTGACTTACAACTGATGTTCTTTTTGATGAAGTTGTTCACTTTTCCCGTCTTTCCATCTAGTCCAGACCACCATGACAACTTCTCCATCCAGGACTCATCTATACAGTTTACAAAAAAGACACATTTGACATCTCACATTCCCAGCATTGTCCCCATCCCCAACCTGCACAATCTGTCGTATGTGTCCCTGTTACTCTATCTGCTGTGTGGTACAATAACAGTGCTTGTCTTACTGCCCCATATAGTAATGCCACCACTGTGCCCATTTCAAGTTAAAATGCCTCCTTTGTGCCCTCCAGATGGTAAAATTGCCCCCTAGAAAAAATGAATGCCCCGCGCAAGTGTCCTAGAAAACAGTGCTCACATTTTGCCCCCTAAAAAGTAATAATGTTCTCTGTGTGCCTCTTTGACAGTTACAATACCCTGAGTGCCCCCTATAACAAGAAGTGCCCACTTAACATTTAATAATTTTCCCTGAATCTCCCCCTATATGCTAATGATGTTCCCTGAATCCCCCCCTATATAGTAATAATGTTCCCTGCATCTCCCCCTATATAGTAACTAGCTATTGAGCCCGTTCTATGCCCAGGTGGCGAGCATTTTTATTGGTATATGGTCTCCCATGCTGGTATTTGGGCTGACCCCCTCCTGGTATTTGTGCTGCCCCCTCCTGGTATTTGTGCTGCCCCCATCCTGTTTTTTTTGCTTCCCCCATCCTGGTATTTGTGCTACCCCCATCCTGTTATGTGCTGCCCTCATCCCTATCCTGGTATGCATGGCAAGCCTCATCCCTATCCTGGTATGCATGGCACCCCTCACCTCCAATCCTGGTATGCATGGCACCCCTCACCCCCAATCATGGTATGCATGGCACCTCTCACCACTAATCCTGGTATGCATGGCACCTCTCACCACTAATCCTGGTATGCATGGCACCCCTCACCCCCAATCCTGGTATGCATGGCACCTCTCACCATTAATCCTGGTATGCATGGCACCCCTCATCCCTGTCCTGGTATGCATGGCACCCCTCACCCCCAATCCTGGCATGCATGGCACCTCTCACCACTAATCCTAGTATGCATGGCACCCCTCATCCCTATCCTGGTATGCATGGCACGCCTCATCCTTATCCTGGTATGCATGGCACCCCTCATCCCTATCCTGGTATGCATGGCACACCTCATCCTTATCCTGGTATGCATGGCACGCCTCAACTCCAATCCTGGTATGTATGGCACCCCTCACCCCCAATCCTGGCATGCATGGCATCCCTCATCCCAATCCTGGCATGCATGGCGCCCCTCATCTTGATATGCAAGGCTTCCTCATCCCTATCCTGGCATGCATGGCACCCCTCATCCCCAATCCTGGTATGCATGGCACCCCTCATTCCCAATCCTGGTATACATTGCACCTCATCCCTCATCCTGGTATGCATGGTACCCCTCATCCCTATCCTGGTATACATGGTACCCCTCATCCCTATCCTGGTTTGCATTGCCCCTCATCCGAATCCTGATATGCATGGTACCCCTCACCCCAATCCTGGTATGCATGGCACCCCTCATCCCCTATCCTGGTATGCATGGCACCCCTCATCCCAATCCTGGCATGCATGGTACCCCATCCCTCATCGCTATCCTGGTATGTATGGTACCCCTCATCCTGGTATGCATGGTACCCCTCATCCCTATCCTTGTATGCATAGCACCCCATCCCTCATTCTGGTATGTATGGTACCCCTCATCCAAATCCTGGTATGCATGGTACCCCTCATCCCCCAATCCTGGTATGTATGGCACCCCTCATCCCCCAATCCTGGTATGCATGGCACCCCGCATCCCCAATCCTGGTATGCATAGCACCCCTCATTTCAAATCTGGTATACATGGTACCCCTCATCCCAATCCTGGTATGCATGGTACCCCATCTCTCATCCTGGTATGCATGGCACCCCTCAACCCAAATTTGATTTACATGGCAACCCTCATCCCAATCCTGGTATGTATGGCACCCCTCATCCTCCAATCCTGGTATGTAGGGCACCCCCTATCCCCAAATCCTGGTATGTATGGTACCCAATCCCTCATCCTGGCATGCATGGCTTTCTCATCCCCAATCCTGGCATGCATGGCACTCCTCATCTCCCAATCCTGGTATGCATGGCACCCCTCATCCCCCAATCCTGGTATGCATGGTACGCCTCATCCCCCAATCCTGGTATGCATGGTACGCCTCATCCCCCAATCCTGGTATGCATGGTACCCCTCATCCCCAAATCCTGGTATGCCTGGTACCCCTCATCCCCCAATCCTGGTATGCGTGGTACCCCTCATCCCCCAATCCTGGTATGCGTGGTCCCCTCACCCCCAATCCTGGTATGCCTGGTCCCCTCACCCCCAATCCTGGTATGCATGGTCCTTTCATCATCCAATCCTGGTATGCATGGCAATCCTCACCCCCAATCCTGGTATGCATGGTACCCCTTACCCCTCAATCTTGGTATGCATGGTCCCCTCATCCCCTCAATCCTGGTATGCATGGTACCCTCATCCCCTAATCCTGGTATGTATGGTACCTCTCATCCCTTACACGCTGCACACATACAAAAAAAAATAAACACTTATACTCACCTTTCTTCCCTGAACTCCAGCGCTGCAGTGTCCTGTTCTGCTGGAGGCCGGGGGAGGAGTGTGGCGCCAGAGTACGCGCATGCCCATACCGTGCTGTCCGGCGCCATTTTGCTGAAGACACACTGCAAATGTGTCTTCAGTAACATGGCGCCGGATAGCGCTATGCGCATGTGCCGATTCCGACGTCTTCACTCCGCCCCCGGCCTCCGGCGAGAAGAGAGGCGCCGCGGCAACGGTCCTCACGGTCAGGTAAGTAAGTATGGCGCCGGAGATCGCGGTATGCATTCAGTGTCTACGCATACCGTGATCTCCAGCGCCATAGACACTCCTCTTACCTGTAATGGCTCCATGCTTGCTTCTGTCTGGAGCCAGACTGCGCAGGCGTGTCACGCTTGCGCAGTCTATAAAGGCTTCAGATAGAGACACGCATCCCCGGTTATATTATAGATGATGTTCCGTGAATCCCTCCAGTAGAGTAATAATATCCCCTGAGCTCCTCTATACACAGTATGATGTCCCCATAGCTCCCTATACACAATATAATACCCCTAAACTGTATGATGGCCCTAACAGTAGTCCCCACACTGTATTATGGTGCCCTTTGTAGCTTCCATTCTGTGTGATGGCTCCCTTTAGTAGCTCCCACACTGTATGATTGCCCCCTTAGCAGCCACCACTCTATATGATGGCCCCCTAAGTAGCCCCCACACTGTATGAAGGCCCCCTACACTGTATGAAAGTCACACACTGTAGGATTGTCCCCAAACTTTACCATGGTCTTACTTAGTAGCCCCCAACCGGTATGATGGCTCCTTTTGTAGCCACCATT
Source organism: Phyllobates terribilis (assembly GCF_046119375.1). Classification (NCBI taxonomy): domain Eukaryota; kingdom Metazoa; phylum Chordata; class Amphibia; order Anura; family Dendrobatidae; genus Phyllobates; species Phyllobates terribilis. Next base: position 755,176,273 of record NW_027362764.1, read on the forward strand.
CTGTATGATAGCCCCTCTTAGTAGCCTCAACACTGTAGGATGGCCCTCATTAGTAACCCCACATTGTATTGTAGACTCATTAGTAGCCCCCATGTTGTATGATAGCCTCCCTTAGTAGCACCCACACTTTATGATGGTCCACCTAAGCAGCCTCCACTCTGTATGATGGCCCCCTTTATAGCTCCCGCAATGTTGATGGACCCCTTAATAGCCCCCAAGCTGTAATATGGACCCATTAGTAGCGCCCACGCTGTATGATGGCCCCCCTTGGTAGCCCTCACACTGTATGATGGCTCCCTTTGGTAGCCCTCACGCTTTACGATGGCCCCCCTTGGTAGCCCTCACACTGTATGATAGCCCCCCTTGGTAGCCCTCACGCTGTATGATGGGCCCCCTTGGTAGTCCTCACGCTATATGATGGCCCCCCTTGGTAGACCTCAAATGGTATGATGGACACCCCAGCAGCCCACATGCTGTTGATGACCCCCACACAATATTAAAATTAAAAATATTGTACACTCATCTAACCTTGCAGAGTCCAATCGCAAGGCATGGGTGAACCGACATGGTGGCCGACACTAGAACATGCACAGGATGTCCTGACTCGGTGACATCATCAAGTCGCTCCTCCCGGGACCTGCCATTCTGTGGACCACAGAAAAGAAAACTGTGGCCTACAGAACAGAGAGCAGCAGTGCATGGAGACTATATCTCCCAGCCCCCCACAGAGTAATTGTATTTCGCCGATTCAGTTTAAAGTGGCAGTCACGTCGGGTGGACCTCTCTGAGTAAGGGTCCTGGAGTGGCCACCCACCTCTATCCCCCCATTAACTACCTTACTTGGCAAGAGGGAAGATAGGCAAATACTGAGGGTATGTGCATTCACAGTTTTTTGAGGAGTCTTTTGGAGCATGTGTTTGCGCCAATAGACGTCTGAAAAAATATCAATCAAAAAATGCTTTAAAGATGTGTCTTAGTAATTAATTTCTATTGTAGAACAACTTGTTGGTCATATTTCCAGTCTTTTGAGCATTTTTCGTCTGGTTCAGGTTTTCAAAAAACACCCGGGAGAAAATAAAGTGCTTGTAACTACTTTGAATCAGCCCCTGGTGGAAAATGCTCCAAACCAGGCACTATCCAATCAAAAGGCTGGAAAAATAACTTGCCAACAGAATGTGCAAAGACCTCCAATTAAACACCTCCATTGAAAAGGAGCTAAGGAGAGTAAGCCAGAATGACAGGTCTAGCGTGCTGTACACAGGGGCCGTGGACTGAAAAATAATCAAGTTATAGGTCACAGATATCTCCAGTAGGAGGTCAGACCAGGAGATCAGAACTGTATCCTTACATCTCACACACTGAGAACCTTCTCTAACCTATGATAGGGGCGTGTTCTTTCCTTTCAGTGTTGCTGCCTGCTTATGATTGGTCAGCATCATACAGGGGGAGAAGTGCACGCCCCCAGTGAAAACTGTCTGATAACATCCAACTTGGACTTCAAAAAGTTAGCTCACTAGGTGCCAAATACTTTGATAGCTAATATTTCTACAACAGAGTTGTGACATAATAAAAAAAAATGTTTATTTCATTCTGCAGCCGCTATTACTCTGTCCAGTTCAACTTGAAAAATTTGGTAAAAGGTCCTCTTTAATTTAGCTTCATTTTGTAAATCCTTAAAAAAAAATATCTAAAATCTACAATGATGCTATGCTCAGTGAAAGGCAGATGAACAAAAATAATATCTCTATTATTTCCATCTCGCAGGGAGAACCCAGACCTCTGAATATGATTCATCATCAGATATTTAACTGTAAGCCACTCATCGGTGCTGTCCCATTTCTTTGACTCTCAAGAAACTAAAGTCAATTAGTCACAAATGTAACAGCTTCCGGCTACAGATATTGCTAGATCTGGTACAATTTTTTTTTTTTAAAGAGACAGGAATAGATACAGGAGCAAAGAAATACGTCAAAATAATAATCAGCTTCTTGGAAGCGTAGGATTACGATTGTCTGAAAGGCGACAGATCGGACTGAGTTATCGACAGACTACAGTAGATGAAGTGTAAAGCAACGCATTAAAAAGGTGCAACGTAGCTGTTGTCAGTAAGTAGAAAAACTTTTTGGAAAATTCCCCTCTTTTTAAACAGAATTTTTACTTTTAAAATAATTTTTACATGAGTTGGCTATTTTGGTTGAGTTATTGTTGTCACCGCCGAAAAGTATTTCAGATAATATTAATGACATAAGGAGATGTTGCAATTAGAGATCAACTAATCGATTCCACGTGAATCAAATTCATGAACAATTTTTAGGGATACCCTGAACTCACTGAATTTGAACGCCGCCATTTCACAGACTGCAGGAAAGGATCACATGACCTCAGGCGCAACCGGGCAGGATTCCCTATAATGCATTTCTGTTGTTACACCACCATCAATCAGGAGGGATTTTAATAGCCTGTATAAAAGCATAGGTAGGGAATGCATCAGCCAGTTTTCGCTAAATCAGAATAATTAGTCCACGTCTCAGCTGACAGTTCAGCTAAAGATATGGAGAGAAAGCCATAAACACTGGATAAACTGTACAGATAGTGTGTAACAGCAAAACACTTTAGAAGATTAGTGTGTAGGGAAACGAGAATAGTCATGCACATTTTTTAGGGCAGTTGGAGGCTACGACTAAACAATTTCCCTGGAAATTTGGTGAATTTGAGTTTCAAAGGCTGTTTTGATTTCAAATTAAAATGAAAAAGTAATAATTACTATACGTGGAAGAAAATAACCCAGGATCACCCCAGAACAAAAATTGTTAATATTTCAGTTTAGCTCCTCCTCCCTCTCACAGCACAGCAGAGCACAGCACATGACTGAGAGCACACCTACAAAACTCCCAACATAGGAGCTGTGGATAGTCTACCATATATTATTGTATCAAGCACCAACAATGTACTTTAAAAAGATCTGCCTTATGACCATCCTGCTACCATTACAGGCTTTGCTATATACTTCATTAGTCACACAATGTATACAGGTCAAGATAGTTTCACCACATATAGTAGCGGGGTGGAAGCAATTAGTCCTAGAGATGGAACACAAATACAAGTGAGAGCGACTACAAAGAGTCCCTCTTGCACTGCAGTATGGGACAGTATACAGTATAGTATACTGGGACAGTATACAGTACAGACCAAAAGTTTGGACACACCTTCTCATTTAAAGATTTTTCTGTATTTTCATGACTATGACAATTGTACATTCACACTGAAGGCATCAAAACTATGAATTAACACATGTGGAATTATATACTTAACAAAAAAGTGTGAAACAACTGAAAATATGTCTTATATTCTAGGTTCTTCAAAGTAGCCACCTCTTGCTTTGATGACTGCTTTGCACACTCTTGGCATTCTCTTGATGAGCTTCAAGAAGTAGTCACCGGAAATGGTCTTCCAACAATCTTGAAGGAGTTCCCAGAGATGCTTAGCACTTGTTGGCCCTTTTGCCTTCACTCTGCGCTCCAGCTCACCCCAAACCATCTCGATTGGGTTCAGGTCTGGTGACTGTGGAGGCCAGGTCATCTGGCATAGCACCCCATCACTCTCCTCCTTGGTCAAATAGCCCTTACACAGCCTGGAGGTGTGTTTGGGGTCATTGTCCTGTTGAAAAATAAATGATGGTCCAACTAAACGCAAACCAGATGGAATAGCATGCCGCTGCAAGATGCTGTGGTAGCCATGCTGGTTCAGTAAGCCTTCAATTTTGGATAAATCTCCAACAGTGTCACCAGCAAAGCACCCCCACACCATCACACCTCCTCCTCCATGCTTCACGGTGGGAACCAGGCCTGTAGAGTCCATCCGTTCACCTTTTCTGCGTCGCACAAAGACACGGTGGTTAGAACCAAAGATCTCAAATTTGGAATCATCAGACCAAAGCACAGATTTCCACTGGTCTAATGTCCATTCCTTGTGCTCTTTAGCCCAAACAAGTCTCTTCTGCTTGTTGCCTGTCCTTAGCAGTGGTTTCCTAGCAGCTATTTTACCATGAAGGCCTGCTGCACAAAGTCTCCTCTTAACAGTTGTTGTAGAGATGTGTCTGCTGCTAGAACTCTGTGTGGCATTGACCTGGTCTCTAATCTGAGCTGCTGTTAACCTGCGATTTCTGAGGCTGGTGACTCGGATAAACTTATCCTCAGAAGTAGAGGTGACTCTTGGTCTTCCTTTCCTGGGGCGGTCCTCATGTGAGCCAGTTTCTTTGTAGTGCTTGATGATTTTTGCAACTGCACTTGGGGACACTTTCAAAGTTTGCCCAATTTTTCGCACTGACTGACCTTCATTTTTTAAAGTAATGATGGCCACTCGTTTTTCTTTACTTAGCTGCTTTTTTATTGCCATAATACAAATTCTAACAGTCTATTCAGTAGGACTATCAGCTGTGTATCCACCAGACTTCTACACAACACAACTGATGGTCCCAACCCCATTTATAAGGCAAGAAATCCCACTTATTAAACCTGACAGGGCACACCTGTGAAGTGAAAACTATTTCCGGTGACTACCTCTTGAAGCTCATCAAGAGAATGCCAAGAGTGTGAGCAAACAGCAACTGGTGTAGTAAAGATGAATTTGTAATGAAGTTCTTAGCAGAGCTGGTACAGTGATTTAGCAGAGTAGACTGAGCAAACAGCAACTGGTGTAGTAAAGCTGACTTTGTAATGAAGTTCTTAACAGAGCTGGTACAGTGATGTAGCAGAGTAGACTGAGCAAACAGCAACTGGTGTAGTAAAGATGAATTTGTAATGAAGTTCTTAGCAGAGCTGGTACAGTGATGTAGCAGAGTAGACTGAGCAAACAGCAACTGGTGTAGTAAAGCTGACTTTGTAATGAAGTTCTTAGCAGAGCTGGTACAGTGATGTAGCAGAGTAGACTGAGCAAACAGCAACTGGTGTAGTAAAGATGAGTTTGTAATGAAGTTCTTAACAGAGCTGGTACAGCGATGTAGCAGAGTAGACTTAGCAAATAGGAATCGGTACTGTAGAGCTGATTTTGCAGTGAGGTTCTTAGCAGAGGAGATACAGCGATGTAACAGAGTAGACTCAGCAAACGGGAACAGGAGTAGCAGTGCTGAGTTTATAATAAAGATACTAGGCAGAGGAGGTACAGTGATGTAGCAGAGTAGACTGAGAAAACAGCAACTGGTGTAGTAAAGCTGACTTTGTAATGAAGTTCTTAACAGAGCTGGTACAGGGATGTAGCAGAGTACAAATAGGACCCAGCGCAGTAGAGTGGAGTTTGCAATGAGGTTAAGCATAGCAGATACAGTAATGGAACTGAGTAGACTCAGAAAATAGAAATTGGTGTGGTATCATTGGGAGTCTTATGAGCAAAACTCCTTGTGATCAGTTTATTTTTGGGAGACCTTCTTACAAAAGGATTGTCCAACGCAGATAACCCATTTAATGTTGTATATATCTAGGTATGTCCTATAATATCATATAATAATTTTTATAACATGGGCAAAAGTTTACCGGTAATAAATTGCTTATTGCTCGCTGATGTTAAAAGTTCTCATGACATCCTCAGATAAACTAATACACTTCGTAGAAGTAAATTATGATAAGACACTACAGAGACACATCATCCAGGTTAGAGGAAGAGGAAGCGCTCAGAGATGGTTTCTTTTGAAGTGGCAATGGTGCTACATTCTGGGTGTGCTTCACGGAATAAGTTTTTATGAGTATAGAAAAAGTTGAGAATATCTATTTCAGTGTCTGAGAATTTCCATATACATTAATATTGGTAATAAGTTTTATTGTGCCCATGACCCAAAATGGAAAAGGAAGGAAGTAAATATCATTGGTGGTGCTGTAAATAGCTCAATTCATGTTATACAAGTCATTTCCACTGAATGACAGGAGCAATAACATGCAAGACCTCTTCAGACCCGTATTCTGTATATAGGGCTGGCCTTAAAGGGGTTCTGTCACTTACCATAAATATGTAATCTTTACTAACTTGTGTAAATTCCGCTGTTCTCCTGAATCCGGCGAGGTTTTTCTTTTGTTCCTGCTCTTCTCCGTTCCTGAGATATGACTCCTACCATGTATATAAATCTAATCTTTCTATCTATGTGGGCGTGGTCCTCAACGTTACTCTGAGGACGTCTTCTTGAGGATCACACCCTCTTGGCCAATAAGACTAGATTTATATACAGGAAAGAGTAGGCCATATCTCAGGAATGGAGAGGCGCAGGAACAAAAGAAAAACATCACCTTATTCAGGAGAACAGCGGCATTTACTCCGGATAAAGAAAAATTGCATCTTTACGGTAAGTGACGGGTACACTATAAAGTACTTAAAGGGTCTGAAATCCAAAAGTAAATTTCAATCAATAAATCTTTAAAAATTAATAACTTTTGCAATTCAAGTCATGGTAAAATTCCCTACTATTCACTCTGTACAGCAACTTATGGTTCTGTGTATATTACCCACTAACTATTATGATTTGTTTGAGAATCCCAGTATCAAGACACAGCTGTCGAAAGATCCGGGACCAGGGGCACCTACCCTGTCCCTAATGCTAGGGGGCGCCTTAGCTCGCCCTACTCCCCGGGATACTTCTTAAGATGAAGATGCCGGGACCTCCGCCCTCGCCCTACCTGCTGAATAAGCCCTCTGTCCATTCACCTTCCCCACCCGGGGAAGAGGGGCCCTACTGTGCACCATAGTACACTAACCTGACGAACGGGGCAACACAGACAAGGGTAAACAGAAAAATCCAGACACACAAAATATTCACTTACATATAACAGAGGAATGCACCAGGGTGTGAAGGTAAGGGAATAAACCAAAGTAGAGAAGGTTAAGGAATAATCACGCATGCAAACCAAACAACAGACACTGATTACTCCTCCAACTCTCCTTCTCATAACAACTCCTCTCCCTCCGTTAGCCATGCAGCAAGAGCTAGCTCTGACAAGGATTAGTATCAGAGAGATTATAAAGGGAAAAGGAGTGGCTAACCAAGCTCAACTGTGAACACAGGGATTTCCAACATGGTCGTTTAACCCCTGTTCTGCCAGAAGAAAATAAACACTTTTAAAATGACAGAGAAGTGCTTCTTCTCGGAGCTAGAGTAGGAGCCATCCAATGGTGTGGCCTTCTGGCTCCACACTGTCTCTGTAACCCCGTGACACTCAGTGCATGATGGGATACTCAAATGAATCATCATCTGTTGGCAGAAACTACTGTCACTCGACTTTCGGAGCTGAAATGGAGCATCATCCAAGGGGAGGGGGCCAAGAAATCCCCTTCTTCTGTCTTGTTTCTTTATCGTCCAGGTTTCCCATCCATATGTTACCATAGTAAAAAACAGACTATGTACGAGCCGTGTCTTCATCGCCAGTGAAATGTTCCTTGATTTGAAGACCTTGTTCATGGACTTCATTGTTGATTTGCCCATAGCTATTCTCCTATTGACTTTCAGTGTCCTCACTGCATCATTGATCCAAAAAGGTTGAAGTCCTTTACAACTTCCGGTTCATCTCATGTGTCTCGGTCGTACCTGGCACATATAAATGTAATAAATATACAAAAAAATTTAAAGTTCCAAAATTTCCCGGGTATCAAAGAATCGATGTTTCCTTTTTACTTTGTAAATAAAAAGTTGTGCACATGAATTTTGTTTCTTTTGCACAAACTACATCAGAAAGCTACAGAGGAAGTTGAATTGTAAAAAGAAATATGTAAAGAGAGAACGGATGAAGAAGGAAGTTTTACAAAGTATTTAAAAAGCAGAAGTATAATGTGGTCTTGCTGAAAACATGAAACATCATATTTTCCCCTAGGAAGGAAGCCGAGCATGACATGGAAATCGCATGATAAGTCATTTATTGTTTCAAAAATTCTATACATTTATTTATGGTTTCTGTGTCATAAAAGGAGAAGGAATCGCACCCAAATTTTCAGTTTGGTGAGTGCTATTATTTAGCTGTGTTCTGGCTACAACATGGAAAACTGTGTTCACAAGGGTTCTTAAAAATATGACAAATATATTGAAGAATGCAAATACTATTAAGCAGAAGCAGATATGTACCACCATAGAAAATAAATATTTATTAGTGAAGTCAGGAAGTCGCCTTGTTTTAGGCAGGATTCACACAATCCTTTTTTTCATCCATTTTTCAAGTCAAGGCCAAAAGGAAGAAAATTAAGAAAAATCTTACTGTAACTAATTTCTTTTACGATCTATTGTAACAAAAACAAAACAAAAACGTTTTATAAAAGTGTAAATTTAGATTGAAAAATGTTCTAAAAAATGCAAAAAAAAAATGCAACAAATCTACCGCCAATGTCAAAAACATCAACCAAAGGCCGCAGTCATAGGTTTCTGTAGCTTTTTCTTATCTAGTCTCCCGTGACATCTGTTAAATGTGTTACAGGAATTGGAGAAGCTGTGGTTGATTTTTTTTTGTGTGGCATTTCCTTTTGGTGGAGCGTAGATGAACCTTTTTTTTAAAAAAAAAAATAATAATAATAATTTTTAACTTATCTGTAAATTCAATCTAAGGTGGAAAGTTTTCTAATTTTTGGTTTTGGTGACCTTCATCATGGTACTTGGTCAAGACATGCTCTAAGAGCACAAGAAAATAAATTATTTTTATACTGTTCATGCAACTTTTTTTGCATTTTTTTTCACACTTTTTGCAACTTGTTTTAAAACATTATACCTGAAACCTTTTGAAACTTTTTTTTAAAGTGTCACAGTGCATAAATCTGCGTAAAACCGAAGCCCCTCCATGGTTAAAAGGAAAAATACATTTGCGCATCTTATTATTATTCCTGCTACTATTTATGTGCAAAATACGCTATTTTTCTGCTTTAAAATGCTCCAAAAACTTCAATTAAAAAACATAAAAAAACTCATCTATAAATGCAATCTAGGATGGAAATGTTTGAATTTTATGCTTTTGGGACCTGCATTAAGACCTGATTTGGAAGTACAAAACTTGAACCTTTTTTTTTGCAACTTGTCTTAAAACATCATACCTGAAACTTTTTTTAAACTTTTTTTTTAAAGTGTCACATTTGCATAAATCTGCATAAAACCGAGGCCTCTCCATAATTAAAAGGAAAAATACATTTGCGCATCTTAACATTATTCCTGCTGTTCTTTATGTGCAAAATACGCTTCTTTTCTCCTTGAAAATGTTCTAAAAAATCACTAATAAAAACATAAAAAACCTGTAAATGCAATCTAAGAAGGAAATGTTTGAATTTTATTCTTTTGTGACCTACGGCAAGACCTGATCTAAAAGCATAGCAAAAGCATATTGGAGCAATTGTTTTAATATTTGCATCTGTTTTTAAAATAACACACTTGAAACTTTTTGCAAGTTTTAAAACATCATGCCTGAAACTTTTTTTCAAACTTTTTTTTTAAAAATGTCACGGTGCATATATCTGCAAAAAATCGAGGACCATCAACGGCTAAAAGTAAAAATTACATCTGTTCACCTTACCATTATTCTTGCTACCATTTTTGCGCAAAATACACTAGTTTTCTCTTTGAAAAGGCTAAATCCCTAAAAAAAAAACATAAAAAAACCCCCTGATCTATAAGTCCAATCTAAGACGGAAAATATTAGAAGTTTATCCTTTTGTGACCTACATCAAGACCTGATCTAAAAGCACAAGAAAAACATGTTCGCGCAATTGTTTTTAAACATGCAACTTTTTTTTTTTATATATCAAAACTTTTTACAACTTTTTTTTTAAAGTGTCACAGTAAATAAATCGGCGTAAAATCGAGGAACTTCAATGGCTAAAAGAAAAACTAAATTTGTGCATCTCAACATTATTCCTGCTAGTACTTATGTGCAAAATACACTATTTTTCTGCTTGAAAATCACTAAAAAAAAAATAAAAAAAAAACTGACGGAAAGTATAAGAAGTTTATCCTTTTGTGAGACCTGATCTACAAACACAATACAAGTATATTGGGCCAATTCTTTTGTTTTACTTTGCACCTTTTTGAGCTACTAATATTATCATTTTTCATTATTCATTTAGAACCAACAGGATGGTTCCTCTATTCCCCGGGGATCATACTTTGATTTTAATATCTCAAACAATCAGACATCTGGGGTGTCGCATCAGTTAATACTGACTTTTGACATGATGATATTAGTCTGTTGGGTGTCCGGAACATTCATCAATACCTTATAATGGATCAGTCGTAGATGACAAAGACCAGGAGGGTTCAGAACTATGCAGAATGTTCTATCCCGTCAGACGCATTGTTCAATTACTGTCACTGTGTCCAGATTTAGTTGTACATTGACTCTTTCCAAACTGTAGCAGTTTATTTTCTTGACCCTTGTCTTTAAGTCTATTAGTGAAGATCACAAACACAATAGGAACGGTTGAACGGTTGAACATGAGGCAGTTCATGCCGGCGTTTCTCCATGGGATACCGGGAAGGTACTCCTGTATCAAGCCTTCTAATCCTCTGTGATCACAAAGACCAGGCTTATCTCTCTAGGGATGTGCGTTGCTTCCTTGTCCAACATCTGAACCATCCAGAAGTTTCTCGCCCTTTCTTCGTTAAGACATTTGCCACACAAAAAAAGAATAAAAAAGTCCTGCTCTTTTGAATGTTTATGTATTTTTTTTTTTTTGCATAGTTTATATATTAGTGTCACAAGGACACCTTGCAGCTCCAATATGGCTACCACAAACATGCTTGGCACTAGCTACTTCATTTTCCAGATCCCAGGGCTAGCCCCTGTCTTCATCCTTTAACCTCTGTAGAGGGATCTAGACTTACACAGGGACCCCTAGGCTAGGCATGGAGTCAGCTGCTGTTTGTTGGCACTAGCTGGCAAGAAGAATAGTCAGACAACCGGATCAGAACCAAGAGGTACTGGAGGTACAAAATAGTAAGGTAGAAGAAACGTCAATAAGCTAGTCGAGATCAGAGAACGGGAATAATCAGAACAACAAACAGGAGCACAGCAAAGCAGTATAAACCAGGCTAGCAGAACTATTGACTGGCACTGGGAGTCAGAGATTCAGGGGATTAAATAGCTGACTGCTCCGCCCAGAGCTTTCAGGAAGGAGTTATGAAACCTAGAATAAAATTAACCCCATATCCCCCTTAAAAGCAGCACGAAAAGTCCCAGGGAAAATAAAAGATTGGCACCTTTCACGCATCAAAAGGCAATAAAGGCGCGCTGCTGTCCAATAGCCAAAATGGAAACAAAGGAGGCACGAATCAGCACAGATGTTACAATTTGTCGTCATGAAAAAATACTAATTCATAGAAATTAATTTTTTAAAGTAATGATACAGACTCGATATGTAGAAATGATAAAATATTTTATTAACATTATTTCTGATAATCTTTATGTACTTTTAGGAATTTATTATTATTTATTATTATTATTATTATGGAAAACTGGACAAAGCTCCGATATGAGCAAATAATAAATAAATGTCTTCATATGATTTTTATTTTACGTGTCCCTCTGAATTGTAAAGTGCTGCGGAATATTTTGGTGCTATAGAAATAAAGATTATTATTAACACATAACAAGCAGGTAAAATGGCAGCCGCATCGGACGGAGCTTCCTACAGCCGGGACAAATCTAGGTAATTACACTTTGAGGTATAAATATAAGACTGGGTCAGTTGCTTAAACAGCACACCTCTCCCCTGATGAAGCCACAGTGTAGTGGCGATACGCGTGGGGTCACGGTCTTCTTGGCCTCTTGGGTGTACATGGGTACACTGTCACCTCTAGCCTACAGGTCTTATTTAAGGAGCTTATAATGCTGGTACTGGGATAATCATCTCCCTCCTATCTCCTCTTGGTAAATTGTGCATTTTTCTATGATTAATACCGATAGCACTTTTTCTATCAAAGAAAACATATTTAACTAAATAGTGCTCGCACTATCGGTGCCTTAGATAGGAGAGGGGTTTATTTATTTATATGGACCTATATGGGTTTACACGAATATGTTAAGTGTGCTTATTGGTGACATTTTTCGAGGTCTTGACCACTATTATATTTTAATGTGGTATACTGTCGTATTTAAGTGTTGTGCTTTTTAAATGCTTTTAATTTTTGTATGTCTGTTCGGTCTTGATGAATAATAAAATCATGTTGGTATATATTTAGTGCTCCCTGTCTTTCCATACATACCTTCTTTGCTTGTTATGTGTTATTAGTAGTGTTGAGCATTCCGATACTGAAATATCGGGTATCGGCCGATATTCGCGGTATCGGAATTCCGATACTTAATTCCGATACTATTGCAATATCGTATACCGGAATCGGAAGTTCCCATAATGCAATGAGACATTTTCATTTTATTCAGCCAATGAGGATCCTAAGAAGTGTGGGCACATCCTGTTAGGCATGTAGGCATCTTAACTAATGGCATGGCTGTGATTGGCTGCTGAAATGATGTCATGATGCACTATAAAAGCCACCGCCGCCATTTTGAGCTCACTCTGCTGTGAATTCAGTTAGGGATAGGACGCTGTTGTTCTGAGGGACAGTTTTAGCTACCTATTTGCTCTATACTGCTTTACCCAAGCTACTTTCTAAATCACTGTGCCTTGCAGTGCTAGTGCACAGTTCCCTGTGCTGTTCACCGCTATCTGCAAGGTCTGTGTGTGTGAGTGCAGCTCACCCTGTAGTGTGTGCTTCAGCCAAGTCTGGTTGTAGTGCACTCAGTGTGTGTCACTGCCTCATACATTGTCCTTTATTGCCAATTCATAATTTTTCCTGATATCTCCTATTAGTGTGGTGGTTCCATCTGTATTCAGCTAAATTGGTTCCAAACACACTATATAGGAGTAGATAGAGAAATTTTTTTCCGTCTTGCAGCACTAGTGCACAGTGCTCTGCATCTGTACTGTTCACCGCTGTCTGCAAGGTCTGGTGTGTGAGTGCAGCTCACCCTGTAGTGTGTGCTTCAACCCCGTCTGGTTGTAGTGCACTCAGTGTGTGTCACTGCCTCATACATTGTCCTTTATTGCCAATTCATAATTTTTCCTGATATCTCCTATTAGTGTGGTGGTTCCATCCATATTCAGCTAAATTGATTCCAAACACACTATATAGGAGTAGATAGAGGAGCCTTTCTGCAGCATTGGGCCCTGCAGCCCCAGCCAGATTAGTATTAGCCTATTTTTTGCAGCCTCATCTATTGCATTGTAGGTTACCTTCCTACATTGTAATAGCTACAAAAAGTTTGTGATACTATCGTTATTACATCTTTAGGCACATCCAGTGTCTTTTTGTGACAAAAAAAACCTAAATAAAGTTCACCAAACACTCCACTTTACAGTTGTGTAGGCCACATTAGCTCATATTAAAGTCTAGTCCACACTTTATAAAATTAGTGTTTCTTATACCTGTTAGCAGCTGTTCAGGAATAAGCACACTAAGCCCTTAGTACTTTTCTGCCTATCTTTATCAGTCTACCAAGATGAAGAAGGCAGGGAGTAAGGCATGTGGTCGTGGTCGTGGGCGTGGGCGTGGAGTTTCTGCAGGGAGAGGACGTGAGGATTCTGTGCCTGCAGGGAGAGGACGTGGGGATTCTGTGCCTGCTGCGGGCACCAGTGACTCAGCATCCCCCAGTTTTACCAGGGAACAGTCCTTTATGCGCAGCTTTGTAGGAGCTAGCCGTACCCCACTGCTGCGCGAGGACCAAATTGAAGCCGTTGTCGGATGGATGGCAGCTAACGCATCGACTTCAATTAGTTCCAGATCCTCTCAGGTCCTGAGCACTGAAGAGCACCCATCTGTCTCTTCACCACCTGCCAAATTGCCCAGGCAGTCAGAGAGCCCTGGACAGGAGCCATCTCTACTTCTGTTCTCTGAATCTCTTGGCTTGGAAAGAGGGGGCCAGCCAAGCAGAATTCGAGAATTTGAAGAAGAGGTAGTATGCAGTGATGCGCAACCGTTTTGTCTCTCTGAATCTGAAGAGGCGGGTGGGCCAGTGCCTATGGTCAGCAGCACACCTCAGTACGCATCTGATGATGAGACTCAGGTGCCACTTTCTGGTGCGTACTGTGCTGTCGAGACTACCCAGGAGAAGCAGTTGTTTGAAGAGGGTGGTGTAGATGATGAGGTCCTTGACCCATCATGGCGTGAGGGACAGGAAGGTGGTGGGAGCAGCTCTGAGGAAGAGATTCCCCGAACGGCCCAAAAAGGAGGGAGAGGGAGGGGGCAGACTTGGTTGCCTGTAGCCTCCACTTCGGCACCCATTAGGAGCATGGCTCTTCCAAAATCCAAAGCGGGCGCTCCCAAGACTTGCAGTGCCTGGTCCTTTTTTGACACAGTTGCAGATGACATTTGCTTTGTCAAATGCAAGCTGTGTAATCAGAAGGTGAAAAGAGGGAAAAGTGTCAGCAACCTCAATACCACAAATATGTGGAAACATGTGCGGACCAAGCACGTGGTGGAGTTACACAAACACACTGAAGACCTAGGCCAACCTACAGCGCCACCTACCACCTCTTCAGCTCGTGTTGTAGCCTCTTCCTCCAGCTCACACACAGCTGGTTCGGCTTCCTCACAGGATCGCCATGGAAGAATCTCTGGCACTGTTGTACAGAGACACAGTGTAATTCCACCCACAGCACCACTTTCCCAGTCATCCTCACACTCCCAGGCCAGTCTACAGCCATCGTTAGCACAGGCATGGGAGAAAAGGCGCCCATACTCGGCAAACCACCCCCGAGCACAGGCTCTGAATGCTGGCATTGCTAAACTACTGGCCCTTGAAATGCTATCATTCAGGCTGGTGGAGACTGACACATTCCGTAACTTTATGGCATTGGCAGTCCCACAATACAACGTGCCCAGCCGCTTTTATTTCAGCAGGCAAGCCGTCCCTGCCCTGCAACATCATGTGGAGGGAAAAATTAAACATGCGCTACAAAACGCCGTCAGTAGCAAGGTCCACCTGACCACTGATGCGTGGACCAGTAAGCATGGACAGGGACGATACCTTTCCCTCACTGCCCATTGGGTAAATGTTGTGGAGCCGGGTACAGATCTTGAGAGTGGCGCTGTACGTGTTCTGCCAACTCCAAGGATTGCAGGAATCCAGTCTGTACACATTGACTCCTCCTCATACTCCAGTTCCTCTGAATCAGCGCTGCAGGAGCCGTCACGGTCTACCTCCACATCGACCCGTGAACGGTTACCTGTTATGATGACCGATATGAGCACAGCCGTGGCCAAACGTCAACAGGCCGTATTAAAATTAATTTCTTTGGGGAATCGAAGCCACACAGCGCAGGAGCTCTGGAATGCCATCAAGCAGCAGAGTGACGTGTGGTTTGTGCCAGCGAATCTCCAGCCAGGCATGGTAGTGTGTGACAATGGCCGAAATCTGGTGGCAGCTCTGGGCCTAGGCAACCTCACTCACATCCCATGTCTGGCACATGTGCTCAACTTGGTCGTGCAGAGTTTTTTGAGGGACTATCCGGATCTTGATGCACTGCTTCACAAGGTCCGCATAGAGTGCGCTCACTTGCGGCGTTCCAGCAATGCAAGATCACGCATTGCAGCTCTGCAGCGCCGATTATGTCTTCCGGAACATTGCATCATATGTGACCTACCCACCAGGTGGAATTCAACGTTACATATGTTGGAGAGGTTGTGTGAGCAGCAGGCAGCAGTAATGGAGTACCAGCTGCAGCAGGCGCAAACAAGTCGCAGTGCGCGCCGTTCACACTTCACCACCACTGAGTGGGCCTCTATGAAGGACATTTGCCACGTTTTGCGTGCCTTCGATTATTCCACGCAGATGGCGAGTGCAGATGATGCACTAGTCAGCATGACTATCCCCCTTATCTGCCTGCTTGAAAAAACACTGCAAGCACTAAGGGACGAGGTTTTGGAAGAGGTGGAGGATGAGGAGTCACAAATGCCATCTGCTTCTCTACAGTCTGCGCAACGTGGTTCCTCACAAAGGCCTAGGCAGGGGACACTTTGTGAGGAGGATGAGGAGGAGTCAATGGATGAGGAAGACATCTGTCCAGAGGAGGGAGGTACACAATGCTCTAGTAGTCAGTATCTAGAGCGAGGGTGGGGTGATGCAGAGCAGGCAGAGATCACGCCTCAAGCAGGGGACAGCGTTTCTTGGCCAGTTGGCAGTCTGCAGCACATGGTTGATTTCATGCTGCAGTGCCTCAGAAACGACCGCCGCATCGCCCACATTCTCAACACGGCTGATTATTGGGTGTCCACCCTCCTAGATCCTCGCTACCGGGACAACTTACAAAGCCTCATAACACCATTGAACCGGGAGCGTAAAATGCGGGAGTACCAAGACGCACTGGTGCATTCCATCATGTTCTCCATTCCAACCGAGAGCAGTGCTGCTAGTGCTTTACAAAGCAGCTCAGTGCGTCGAGGCAGTGGAGGAAGCTCTGCACAAAGAGGGAGCAGAAGCAGCGCCTCAGCACAAGGCAAGACCAGTATGGCCGAAATGTGGCAAAGTTTTGTGTCCCCGCCGCCACAAATGTCTACACCATCACAGACAGCTCCAGTCAGCAGGAGGCAACGTTTCCGTCAGATGGTGACAGACTACATGTCTTGCCCTCTTAGTGTACTCCCAGACGGCTCTTCTCCCTTCAAGTTTTGGGTCTGTAAGCTGGATACATGACCAGAGCTTAGTCAGTATGCACTGGAGGTGCTAGCTTGCCCTGCTGCTAGTGTATTATCGGAACGCGTCTTTAGTGCCGCAGGTGGTGTACTAACAGACCGTCGCATGCGACTATCCTCCGATAACGTTGACCGGCTTACTTTTCTCAAAATGAACAAGGCCTGGATCTCTCATGAATTTGCCAGTCCTCTTCCAGAATAAATAATTGGTTGGCAACAGTATCCAGGTCTCCTGTTCTGTTCATGTTTCTACCACCTGAACTGTAATCCCTGAGCTCCAACACCGCCAGTTGGCGCTCGGAAGTGCCGTCTGCACAGTCAACACTTGCTGCCGTGTTATTGGGGTTCAGTAACGTCAGCTGTTCTCCTGCTGTGCGGACGGCAATTTCTCCTGATTTGTCCACATCCACTGTACTACACATTTTAAAGTTGCTCCAATTACTCCTCTGGCTCCTCTGTTTTCATTCTTATCCCTGGGCTCCAGCACCGCCAGTTGGCGCTCGGAAGTGCTGTCTGCACAGTCAACACTTGCTACCATGTTATTGGGGTTCAGTAACGTCAGCTGTTCCCCTGCTGTGCGGACGGCAATTTCTCCTGCTCTGTCCACATTCTCACTACTACAGATTTTAAAGTTGCTCCAATTACACCTCTGGCTCCTCTGTTTTCAGTATTATCCCTGAGCTCCAACACCGCCAGTTGGCGCACGGAAGTGCCGTCTGCACAGTCAACACTTGCTGCCGTGTTATTGGGGTTCAGTAACGTCAGCTGTTCTCCTGCTGTGCGGACGGCAATTTCTCCTGATTTGTCCACATCCACTGTACTACACATTTTAAAGTTGCTCCAATTACTCCTCTGGCTCCTCTGTTTTCATTCTTATCCCTGGGCTCCAGCACCGCCAGTTGGCGCTCGGAAGTGCTGTCTGCACAGTCAACACTTGCTGCCGTGTTATTGGGGTTCAGTAACGTCAGCTGTTCCCCTGCTGTGCGGACGGCAATTTCTCCTGCTCTGTCCACATTCTCACTACTACAGATTTTAAAGTTGCTCCAATTACACCTCTGGCTCCTCTGTTTTCATTCTTATCCCTGGGCTCCAGCACCGCCAGTTGGCGCTCGGAAGTGCCGTCTGCACAGTCAACACTTGCTGCGGTGTTATTGGGGTTCGGTAACGTCAGCTGTTCCCCTGCTGTGTTCACGGCAATTTCTCCTGCTCTGTCCATATTCACTGTGCTACTTATTTAAAACTTGCTCCAATTACACCTCTGGCTCCTCCGTTTTTAGTATTTACCCTGGGCTCCAATACCGCTAGTTGCTGCTCAGAAGTGCCGTCTGCACAGTCAACGCTTGCTCCAGTGTTATTGGGATTCAGTAACGTCAGCTGATCCCCAGCTGTGTGTCCGGCAAATTCTCCTGCTTTGTCCACATCCACTGTAGTACGGATTTAAAACCTCCTCCAAATACACCTCTGGCTCTTCTGTTTTTAGTATTTACCCTGGGCTCCAGCACCGCCAGCTGGTTCTCGGCAGTTCCATTGGCTCTTGTACCTTCTGCTACCCATCCGGGTTCCAGTACCGTCAGCTGGTCCTCGGTAGTTCCATTTGCTCTTGTATCTTCTGCTACCCATCCGGGTTCCAGTACCGTCAGCTGGTTCTCGGCAGTGTCTTTGGCACGGGTACTCCCTCCTGCCCAGCCTGGTTCCAGCACGCCAGCTGTTTCCGGGTAGTGTCAACGTCACTTTGCCTCCAATGCGTTGTCCTGTCGTGTTGCGGTCGGGTTAGCCGACTCTATGGTGCCTGCAGTTTAGGTGACTCCTATGTGGGCTGCGGGATCTGGCAATGAAGGCTGGTTCCATAGTGCCAATAGGACAAGCACCCTCTGTAGGACTGTGGGTTTTGGTAACTGCGGCCGGCTCGCGGCCTTGAACTTTTTTTTTACATGGGTACCTTCTGCTACCCATCCGGGTTCCAGTACCGTCAGCTGGTTCTCGGCAGTGCCTTTGGATTAGGTGCCTCCTTCTCGGTATCCAAGTTCCACCAACGTCTGCTGGTCCTTGGTAGTGCTTTCTGGCACAGGTACCTCCTGCTTAGTAACCGAGTTCCAGTAACATCAGCTGGTCCTCGGTAGTTCCATTGGCTCTTGTACCTTCTGCTACCCATCCGGGTTCCAGTACCGTCAGCTGGTCCTCGGTAGTTCCATTTGCTCTTGTATCTTCTGCTACCCATCCGGGTTCCAGTACCGTCAGCTGGTTCTCGGCAGTGCCTTTGGATTAGGTGCCTCCTTCTCGGTATCCAAGTTCCACCAACGTCTGCTGGTCCTTGGTAGTGCTTTCTGGCACAGGTACCTCCTGCTTAGTAACCGAGTTCCAGTAACATCAGCTGGTCCTCGGTAGTTCCATTGGCTCTTGTACCTTCTGCTACCCATCCGGGTTCCAGTACCGTCAGCTGGTCCTCGGTAGTTCCATTTGCTCTTGTATCTTCTGCTACCCATCCGGGTTCCAGTACCGTCAGCTGGTTCTCGGCAGTGTCTTTGGCACGGGTACTCCCTCCTGCCCAGCCTGGTTCCAGCACGCCAGCTGTTTCCGGGTAGTGTCAACGTCACTTTGCCTCCAATGCGTTGTCCTGTCGTGTTGCGGTCGGGTTAGCCGACTCTATGGTGCCTGCAGTTTAGGTGACTCCTATGTGGGCTGCGGGATCTGGCAATGAAGGCTGGTTCCATAGTGCCAATAGGACAAGCACCCTCTGTAGGACTGTGGGTTTTGGTAACTGCGGCCGGCTCGCGGCCTTGAACTTTTTTTTTACATGGGTACCTTCTGCTACCCATCCGGGTTCCAGTACCGTCAGCTGGTTCTCGGCAGTGCCTTTGGATTAGGTGCCTCCTTCTCGGTATCCAAGTTCCACCAACGTCTGCTGGTCCTTGGTAGTGCTTTCTGGCACAGGTACCTCCTGCTTAGTAACCGAGTTCCAGTAACATCAGCTGGTCCTCGGTAGTTCCATTGGCTCTTGTACCTTCTGCTACCCATCCGGGTTCCAGTACCGTCAGCTGGTCCTCGGTAGTTCCATTTGCTCTTGTATCTTCTGCTACCCATCCGGGTTCCAGTACCGTCAGCTGGTTCTCGGCAGTGCCTTTGGATTAGGTGCCTCCTTCTCGGTATCCAAGTTCCACCAACGTCTGCTGGTCCTTGGTAGTGCTTTCTGGCACAGGTACCTCCTGCTTAGTAACCGAGTTCCAGTAACATCAGCTGGTCCTCGGTAGTTCCATTGGCTCTTGTACCTTCTGCTACCCATCCGGGTTCCAGTACCGTCAGCTGGTCCTCGGTAGTTCCATTTGCTCTTGTATCTTCTGCTACCCATCCGGGTTCCAGTACCGTCAGCTGGTTCTCGGCAGTGTCTTTGGCACGGGTACTCCCTCCTGCCCAGCCTGGTTCCAGCACGCCAGCTGTTTCCGGGTAGTGTCAACGTCACTTTGCCTCCAATGCGTTGTCCTGTCGTGTTGCGGTCGGGTTAGCCGACTCTATGGTGCCTGCAGTTTAGGTGACTCCTATGTGGGCTGCGGGATCTGGCAATGAAGGCTGGTTCCATAGTGCCAATAGGACAAGCACCCTCTGTAGGACTGTGGGTTTTGGTAACTGCGGCCGGCTCGCGGCCTTGAACTTTTTTTTTACATGGGTACCTTCTGCTACCCATCCGGGTTCCAGTACCGTCAGCTGGTTCTCGGCAGTGCCTTTGGATTAGGTGCCTCCTTCTCGGTATCCAAGTTCCACCAACGTCTGCTGGTCCTTGGTAGTGCTTTCTGGCACAGGTACCTCCTGCTTAGTAACCGAGTTCCAGTAACATCAGCTGGTCCTCGGTAGTTCCATTGGCTCTTGTACCTTCTGCTACCCATCCGGGTTCCAGTACCGTCAGCTGGTCCTCGGTAGTTCCATTTGCTCTTGTATCTTCTGCTACCCATCCGGGTTCCAGTACCGTCAGCTGGTTCTCGGCAGTGCCTTTGGATTAGGTGCCTCCTTCTCGGTATCCAAGTTCCACCAACGTCTGCTGGTCCTTGGTAGTGCTTTCTGGCACAGGTACCTCCTGCTTAGTAACCGAGTTCCAGTAACATCAGCTGGTCCTCGGTAGTTCCATTGGCTCTTGTACCTTCTGCTACCCATCCGGGTTCCAGTACCGTCAGCTGGTCCTCGGTAGTTCCATTTGCTCTTGTATCTTCTGCTACCCATCCGGGTTCCAGTACCGTCAGCTGGTTCTCGGCAGTGTCTTTGGCACGGGTACTCCCTCCTGCCCAGCCTGGTTCCAGCACGCCAGCTGTTTCCGGGTAGTGTCAACGTCACTTTGCCTCCAATGCGTTGTCCTGTCGTGTTGCGGTCGGGTTAGCCGACTCTATGGTGCCTGCAGTTTAGGTGACTCCTATGTGGGCTGCGGGATCTGGCAATGAAGGCTGGTTCCATAGTGCCAATAGGACAAGCACCCTCTGTAGGACTGTGGGTTTTGGTAACTGCGGCCGGCTCGCGGCCTTGAACTTTTTTTTTACATGGGTACCTTCTGCTACCCATCCGGGTTCCAGTACCGTCAGCTGGTTCTCGGCAGTGCCTTTGGATTAGGTGCCTCCTTCTCGGTATCCAAGTTCCACCAACGTCTGCTGGTCCTTGGTAGTGCTTTCTGGCACAGGTACCTCCTGCTTAGTAACCGAGTTCCAGTAACATCAGCTGGTCCTCGGTAGTTCCATTGGCTCTTGTACCTTCTGCTACCCATCCGGGTTCCAGTACCGTCAGCTGGTCCTCGGTAGTTCCATTTGCTCTTGTATCTTCTGCTACCCATCCGGGTTCCAGTACCGTCAGCTGGTTCTCGGCAGTGTCTTTGGCACGGGTACTCCCTCCTGCCCAGCCTGGTTCCAGCACACCAGCTGTTTCCGGGTAGTGTCAACGTCACTTTGCCTCCAATGCGTTGTCCTGTCGTGTTGCGGTCGGGTTAGCCGACTCTATGGTGCCTGCAGTTTAGGTGACTCCTATGTGGGCTGCGGGATCTGGCAATGAAGGCTGGTTCCATAGTGCCAATAGGACAAGCACCCTCTGTAGGACTGTGGGTTTTGGTAACTGCGGCCGGCTCGCGGCCTTGAACTTTTTTTTTACATGGGTACCTTCTGCTACCCATCCGGGTTCCAGTACCGTCAGCTGGTTCTCGGCAGTGCCTTTGGATTAGGTGCCTCCTTCTCGGTATCCAAGTTCCACCAACGTCTGCTGGTCCTTGGTAGTGCTTTCTGGCACAGGTACCTCCTGCTTAGTAACCGAGTTCCAGTAACATCAGCTGGTCCTCGGTAGTTCCATTGGCTCTTGTACCTTCTGCTACCCATCCGGGTTCCAGTACCGTCAGCTGGTCCTCGGTAGTTCCATTTGCTCTTGTATCTTCTGCTACCCATCCGGGTTCCAGTACCGTCAGCTGGTTCTCGGCAGTGTCTTTGGCACGGGTACTCCCTCCTGCCCAGCCTGGTTCCAGCACGCCAGCTGTTTCCGGGTAATGTCAACGTCACTTTGCCTCCAATGCGTTGTCCTGTCGTGTTGCGGTCGGGTTAGCCGACTCTATGGTGCCTGCAGTTTAGGTGACTCCTATGTGGGCTGCGGGATCTGGCAATGAAGGCTGGTTCCATAGTGCCAATAGGACAAGCACCCTCTGTAGGACTGTGGGTTTTGGTAACTGCGGCCGGCTCGCGGCCTTGAACTTTTTTTTTACATGGGTACCTTCTGCTACCCATCCGGGTTCCAGTACCGTCAGCTGGTTCTCGGCAGTGCCTTTGGATTAGGTGCCTCCTTCTCGGTATCGAAGTTCCACCAACGTCTGCTGGTCCTTGGTAGTGCTTTCTGGCACAGGTACCTCCTGCTTAGTAACCGAGTTCCAGTAACATCAGCTGGTCCTCGGTAGTTCCATTGGCTCTTGTACCTTCTGCTACCCATCCGGGTTCCAGTAACATCAGCTGGTCCTCGGTAGTTCCATTGGCTCTTGTACCTTCTGCTACCCATCCGGGTTCCAGTACCGTCAGCTGGTTCTCGGCAGTGCCTTTGGATTAGGTGCCTCCTTCTCGGTATCCAAGTTCCACCAACGTCTGCTGGTCCTTGGTAGTGCTTTCTGGCACAGGTACCTCCTGCTTAGTAACCGAGTTCCAGTAACATCAGCTGGTCCTCGGTAGTTCCATTGGCTCTTGTACCTTCTGCTACCCATCCGGGTTCCAGTAACATCAGCTGGTCCTCGGTAGTTCCATTGGCTCTTGTACCTTCTGCTACCCATCCGGGTTCCAGTACCGTCAGCTGGTTCTCGGCAGTGCCTTTGGATTAGGTGCCTCCTTCTCGGTATCCAAGTTCCACCAACGTCTGCTGGTCCTTGGTAGTGCTTTCTGGCACAGGTACCTCCTGCTTAGTAACCGAGTTCCAGTAACATCAGCTGGTCCTCGGTAGTTCCATTGGCTCTTGTACCTTCTGCTATCCATCCGGGTTCCAGTACCGTCAGCTGGTCCTCGGTAGTTCCTCAGCTTTCTTGTACCTTCTGCTACATTTCCAAGTTCAAGCTTTTTGAAATGGTTCTTGGTAATCACTCTGGATCTCCCTGACGAGGACCCTGAAGACGAGGACCCTGAAGACCAACCCTAAGAAGACGAGGACCCCGAAGACAATGACCCTGAAGACGAGGACCCTGAAGACCACCCCGAAGAAGACGAGGACCCTGAAGACCACCCCGAAGAAGACGAGGACCCTGAAGACCACCCCGAAGAAGACGAGGACCCCGAAGACGAGGACCCAGAAGACCAACCCGAAGAAGACGAGGACCCCGAAGACGAGGACCCCCGAAGACGACGACCCTGAAGACCACCCCGAAGAAGACCAAGAAGATGACCCTGAAGAAGTTGACCAAGAAGACAAAGAAGAGAAGACAAGCACCAAGATACAGAAAAACAAGAGACAGAAAACCAAGAAGCAGAAATACAAGAAGCTGCAGAACAAAAAGCGGAAGAACATTAAGCATAAGACTAAAAATCAGAGCAAAAGATAATATCTAAATTATAAGCAGAAGATGACTAAGCAGTGTATGGGGGTGAGTCCGTTCCTCCTCGTGGTGCCCCTGGAAAAGACCTGCTGCTGCAGGCCAAACTGAACGCGGACAAATCCTGTTGTAAATCTTTTGTGACGGGCAGAACGAAAGGTGTAATGTCCAACCTTTTATAGATAACAACTACAGGAATGCCTGTCACAAATAAGAATATGATGAAGAAGAAGAATATGAAGAAGATGAAGAAGTAGAATATGAAGAATGTAAAAAAAAGAATAATACGAAGAAGGTGAAGAAGAAGAAGGTGAAGAAGAAGTGGATGAAAAAGATGCTGAGGATGATGAAGGAGAAAGTGTGGGAGAAGTAAAAAAGAAGGTGAAGAGCATGGAAGTAGTGAAACATAAATATCTGACAAAATATAAAAATACTTAACATAGTTAATATTTCCGTAACTCAGAACATAATAAAAAAATATTAATTCCTGCTATTCCATTTGACTGGGCTAAACCTCTATGCCTTTATTGTCTCCCCCACCTCCCCCAATACATTCTACATTATTCTTAGTTGTTTTCCTTCATGTAGAAATAACCTACAAGGAAAGAAAGGGTTTATTTTAATTCCGATATTTATGTCCCATTGACTTGCATTGGTTTCCGGTATCGGAATCGGCGATATCCGATACTTTTTCGGTATCGGTCCGATCCAATCCGATCCGATATTTCCCGATATCGGAAGGTATCGCTCAACACTAGTTATTAGTCTTGTTTTGGGTATGTAACGGGTTGAGCAATACCCTGCATTTTCGATGGTGCCCTCCTCTTGCCTTTGATTTTAGAAATAAAGATTATTATCATTATAACAATTATTATTGTACTTATTACCATATTTGTTTTATATTATTCTAGTCATTATCACTAATCAATATTATCTTTCAATGTATCTATCATCTTCTATCTATAGGTAATGTGTCAGTTGATGACATGGATAATCAAAACTTGTAGTCTGGAACCAAATGTATCCAGATCCTCAAACTGTGAAAAAAGTGCAGTCATATACTAGACTATTAATATTGCTACAATTACTACTACTACTATAACTACTACTACCACTACTACTCTTACTGATACTACTAATGCTGTCACTACTACAACTTCTAATACTCTTCCTACTAATACTACTACTATAACTACTACCACAACTACTCTTACCACTACTACTACAACTACTACTACCACTACTACTATTACCACTACTACTACTATAACTACTACCACTACTACTCTTACCACTACTACTACAACTACTACTACCACTACTACTATTACTACTACTACTACTATAACTACTACCACAACTACTGTTACCACTACTACTTCAACTACTACTACCACTACTACTATTACTACTGCTATTACTCTTACCACTACTACTACAACTATTACTACCACTACTACTATTACTACTACTACTACTATAACTACTACCACTACTACTCTTACCACTACTACTACAACTACTACTACCACTACTACTATTACTACTACTACTATAACTACTACCACAACTACTCTTACCACTACTACTACTACTACCACTACTACTATTACTACTACTACTATAGCTACTACCACTACTACTTTTACCACTACTACTACAACTACTACTACCACATCTACTCTTACTACTACTACAACTACTACTACTACTACCACTACTACTCTTACTACTATAACTACTACTACCATTACTCTTACTACTACTACTACTACTATTACTCTTACCACTACTACTACAACTATTACTACCACTACTACTATTACTACTACTACTACTACTACTATAACTACTACCACTACTACTTTTATCACTACTACTACAACTACTACTACCACATCTACTCTTACTACTACTACAACTACTACTACTACCACTACTACTCTTACTACTATAACTACTACTACCATTACTCTTACTACTACAACAAACTACTACCATTACTACTATTACTACTTATACTATAATTACTACTACCACTACTCTAACTACTACTACTATAATTACTACTACCACAACTACTCTTACTGTTACTACTACTGCCTCTATAATTTTTACTACTCTTCCTACTACTACTACTCTTACTACAATTACTACAACCACTACTTCTCTTACTGAAACTACTACTACCTCTACTACAACTACTACTCTTTCTACTATTACTATCACCACTACAACTACTACTGTTCTTACTGATACTACTACTATCTCTACTATAACTACTGCTACTCTTACTAACGGGCTGTGGACTCAGTAAGCCAAACCCCCGACTCCTCAATTTCCATGCCACCGACTCCGACTCCCTCATACATGGCTCATTTTTAAGTGATAAATTTACTGTAGCACAGATTCATCTCAGCTAAAAGTCTAGACCCTTAGATCAGGAATAGGACAGACATTTATAGGACATTTCATAACTTTCCCAAATTATTATGAAAAAAATATTCCCCACAAACTGCATTGAACTACTGTACCCAATTTATTATATATTTTAGGAGTCAGAGTTGGTCCATTTTATACCGACTCCGACTCCACCAAAATGGACACTGACTCCGACTCCATGACTTCGACTCCACAGCCCTGCTTACTACTACTACTATTGCAACTACTGCTAGTCTCACTACTATTATTATCACCACTACAACTACTGCTGCTACTCTTACTACTGCTACTACTACCATTACCGCAACTGCTACTACTCTTACTAAAATTATTACTATTACTACTACTCTTACTAGTACTACTAACAATACTACAACTACTTTTACAGCTACTACTACTACAGCTACTACTGATATTACTACTACTACCACCATTACAACTACTAGTACTCTTACTGATATTACTGCTTCTTCTTCTACTACTACTACTACTCTTGCTATTATTACTACCACCACTACAACTACTACTGCTCTTACTACTACTACTACTTCTACCACTGGCAGGCACAGACAGAATAGGGCCCCTTTGCAAGAACAGTATATGGGCCCTTTGAAGCCCAAAAGCTAATCATAGTGCACAATTCCACCTGCTTTGGAGGCAATAGTGGTCCCCCTTACCTGTTGGGCCCCTTTGTGGCCACACAGGCTGCCCCAATGATATGCCTGCCCCTGACTACTACCACCACTACAACTACTACTGCTCTTACTGATACTACCACTACCATTACTACAACTGCAACTACTACTACTGCTACTACTACTATTGCAACTACTGCTATTCTTACTACTATTATTATCACCCCTACAACTACTACTTCTACTTCTACTAATTCTAATACTACATATTACTACTCTTACTACAACTATTACTACTATTCCTGTTAGTACTACTACCAATACTACAGATACTCTTACTGCTACTACTCCTCTTACTGATATTACTACTACTACTACCTCTACTACAACTACAACTGCTATTACTATTACTATGGCCACTACAACTATTACTTCTACTCACTCTTAATATTACTATCCTTACTACTATCACAATTACTACGCCTAATACTTTTAATACTATTTCTACTACTCTTACTACTGCTACTACTACTCTTATTATGATTGCTATGCTGCTACTACTACTACCACCAATGCTACAACTACTGTAACTACAACTACTCTTACTACTACTACACCTATTACTATTCTCACTACAGCTACTGCTACTCCTACTACTACTCTAACTACTATGACTACTATTACAACTCCTCCTCCTACTAATACTACCACTACTACTACTGTAGTTACTTGCATTGCAGAGATTAATATTTCTAAATACTGCCAGTGCCTTTTTACTGCTTCTACCTCTACACTATACCTGATACGACTGCTACCTTTAGCATTTTTTACTTTTGCTTTATTTCTAATCCTATTATTTTGCTGCTGCTGAAACCGTTACTATACTAATATTGGTTTTCATACTATTGAAACTATTTTTTATTTTTTACATTTTTATTTTATTACTTTTTTGACTACAAAATACTATTACTACTATACTTCTACTGTTACCTGATTTAAAGGAAGAGTCCATCATCAGGATTTCATCCCCCAAACTTTATGCATGCAGCTTTTTCAGTCTAGTCCAGCAATACCTTTACATGGCCAGTCCGTTCCTCTGTTACTGAGAAATCAGCGTTTCAATGGATACGCAAATGACCCTGAAGGACTTTGGTAGATTGGAAGCCTCTGTCACTCCAGCTCTATTCCCGTCCAGCGCCGCATCCTCCTATAAATTACTCTCACTACTATACTACTTCTATTACTGCTTGCTATCTCGATTATTAATAATTTTTCATTTACAATGTTGTATTTTTATTTTATTGCTCCCTGATTATTATTTACAATTATTATTATACTATAATTTATATTAATGCTTCCTTTGCTGTTGCAGAATGTACGTTTAATTAATTTATTTATTTTATTACTTTTTTTTATTATAAGTTACAATTACTCATATTTCTTTTATTTTCGCTGCTGCTGAAACTACTATTACTTTCCCAGGTTTTTTTTTTATTGTTCCTGTAAAATTACTATCACTGCTTGTACTGAGATTACAATTATTTATTACTTTTGCTACTGTATCTGTATTACTGCTGTCATTATTTCTATTTCCACCACTGTGACTTTTCCACTGCTCCTAATAGTTTTACTACTTGGTGATGTTGCTACCACTGTTATCACTACCACACCACCACTGATACCATTTTTACTATAATCCCTGCTGTTACATTAAGCATTATAGTTTTGTTTCCTGCCGCTACCACTAATAATAGCATTGATCATTTTACTACCACTACTATATTTGCAGCTGCTATTACTGCTTTTGCTTCACTTTCTGATATTACTGCTGTCTGAAAAATGATTAAACCGCTATACAGTTGCTTCAGAACATTCAATTAATAAGTTATTTTTCTTATAATAGCACTGATGGCCCTATACTCTACAATCCCTGCTCCAGAGCCATTCTCCTGCATAGTCCTCTGCAACAAATGTATGCCATTGAGTTTGCTAGTAAGGATGCTGTTCACTCCCGGTGATATATTTAAGCAAGAAGGGCCTCCAGACCTTTGCCTGAGTTGCCAAGTTTAATTCTTGATTTGTTTCCGTCCAGTTGCTCTTCTTGTGGTCTTTGTCACGGTCTTGTTCTTGGTCTCCCTGTTCTTTTCCCTAGTTCTTAGTTTCCTGGTCGGTCTTTTGTTCTTGTTTTTGGCCTCCAGTTGCTTTCCCTAATTCTTGGTTTTCTGGTCTGTTCTTGGCCTGTTTTTTGGTCTCCAGTTGCTTTCCCTAATTCTTGGTTTTCTGGTCTGTTCTTGGCCTGTTTTTTAGTTTCCAGTTCCTTTCTCTAACTTTTAATTTCTTGGCATGTTTCTTGGTTTTGTTTTTGTTCTCCAGTTCCTTTACCTAGTTCTTGGTTTCCAGGTCTGTTCTTGGCCTGGTTCTTGGTCTCCAGCTTCTTTTCCTAATTCTTGGTTCTGATCTTGGCCTAATTTTTTGTCTGCAGTTCCTTTTCCTAGTTCTTGGTTCCCAGCTGTGTTCTTGGTCTCCAGTTCTTTTCCTTAATTCTTGGTTATCTTCTCTGTTTTTGGCCTTTATCTCCAGTTCCTTTGCCTAGTTCTTGGTTTTCTGATCATTCATGGCCTTGTTCTTGGTCTCCAGCTTCTTTTCTGCTTTTGTTTTTCTTCCCTTGTCTTTTGTTCCTGCTCATGTCTTCCTTGCTTCGTCTCTGACCTGTTCTTGGATTTTGCCTTCTGTTGTCCTCCTGCTTATTACTCAACCTGCTCCTGTGCTCTACTCTGCCATGTCTTCCTGGTTCTAACTTGACCAGTTCCTGAACTTTATATAGCTCCTTGGACTTGGACCTGGCTCTGCATGACTACTTTCCAGTTCTTTCTACCTGGTTCTGATCCAGTTCCTTGTAACCACACTTTAATCCTGATCACTGGGTTCCAGATCTGTGTCTCCGCATGCTAGTTTTGTTTCTAGATTTTAGTCTTCTGTTCCAAAGTTCCTGTACTTGATTCTGTTAGAACCCTCATGTTTGTTTTTTCCATCTTGTGTTTTGCGGTCACGTGACCATCTGCCTTTATGTTCCAGCTCCGCCCTTATGGCTGTGCTGGACTTCAGTGTTTGACTGTTTTTCTAGCCTGGTGCTTCTGTGCCTTTCTCTGTCAAGTTCGCTTGGTCCTCTGGGACCTCTAGAACATTTTTGTTAGTCTTTTTATATTCTGCAACAACTTCTCTGTTTAGGAGGTGTCCCATTTTTGTCCCAGTCCTTAGTTCTTTTAGGGACCCCTCCCTTAATTCTATAGGTCTTCGTTCAGACTAGCCGACGACTAAGGCGGGTCTGTTTGCTAGGAACAGGCAGCCTGCGGCATCGTAGGGATTCAGCTTAGTCTTACTGTAGAGACAGCTTTCCCCTATCTTTCCTTAGTACATGTTGCAGATCATAACAGATTCACATTTGTGTCCGGCTTCATGCTCATGTGCATTCCAGTCCAATGACCTACCTACCAGTCCCATTTTCACCCCCTGTCAGGTCACTGCTGCACCCAACTGCCAACAGGTGACCATTCTGAGGTGCATGAGCAGTGGATCATCCTGAAGACCACACTTTTTGGAAGACGGTAAGGGTCAAAACCAGGCAATCCTTCAGTCTCTGCACATCAGAAGGATTGCCAATAGAGTCAATCGACGTCAACTAGACTCACAGTTGCGGCCACCGCCAACGTGATGTCTGCGGCACGCTGCGATGGCGAGCCTACGCAATTTACAAAGGACGTAGCACTAATATCTTAGGTGTAAATATCTTTCATGTTCCAGATATCATACTACAGTTTAGAATTACTGGAAAGATCACAAGTCGTGGTGGGAGCAGAGGAAGAATTAAACCATTACGAGCGATGAGTCAAACGTGCGGGTTAATTATCTAGCACTTTTCTTTGATATGGGTCTTATTGTGAGTCATTATCTGATTAGCCCTTTTTTTCAACCGAAAGGAAGTTACTCTGTTCTAAGGCGAAAAAAATAACTGAAATATGTGTCACATTTTACTATAGGGGCTAATAATACCGATTACACATATAATATGTGATCTACTACAAAGAGACATATTACACTGGGGCAGGGAATCACTGCAGGTGGTCAGGATCTACCGCTATAAGAAACCTATGTCCAATCATGTCTTCATAGTTCTCATTTAACTGATGCACTTTGAAAAAAAAATCTTCAACCGTTTTATGTATGCAGCTTCATGTCCAGACCAATATGTCTCCATGGTTACAGACTACAAACTAACACTCTGTAGTCTGATGATTCTAAAGCCATCTGGTTTTTAAACTTTCTCTAAAGAGTAACCATAGTTGTTTTTTTTTTTTAATTAATCAATCAATAGTACAGGTGAAAATAGGAAACTTTATAAGGCTATGTTCACAAGTTGCATTTTTGCTGCGTTTTTTTTTTCTGCCAGCAAAACCTGCTCTCTTGGCAGTAAAGAACTTGTTACAAAAGGCAGGATTTTTTTTGCTGTGTTTTTGCTGTTTTTATTGGTGTCATTTGTGTATAGTACATGTTTCATAAAGTTAGCTTTATTCACCATTAAAGCAGCAAAAGAAGATAAAAAACTCAGCAAAATTGCATGGTTGTGTTTTTTGCAGCGTTTTTGTACTTTCTCATTGCTTTGTATGGTAAAATAACGCTGCAGAAACGCTGAAACAAAGTGACATGCTGCAGTTGCAAATCAGTCAGGAAAAAAAACAATGTGTGTGAATGAGATTTCTGTAATCTTCTAGCTTTTGCTGCTACTGTAAAAAGCAGCTTTCAAGTTGCATAAAAAACGCAGCAAAAATGCAACATTGTCTAATATATCTTATTAGTGAAATCCGCTTCTTTGTCCTCCTGAACTGATATTTCATTCTCAAAATTCTCAATTCATGGGTAAAATCTTATCACTGTCTCTGGCTCTTCCTCTCTTTCCCCCTCCATACAATTTTAAAAGCACCAACTGTCCTTCACTGAATACAGCTTTTACAGATTTTACTCCTTAATTGAGAGTAAAGATCAGTCCAGGAGGAGAAAGAAGCAAAATTCTCTGATAACACATATAATAACATTTCTTAATTTCACATTGACGATTGATTTGTGAAATAGAAATTAAAACAACAGTAGATGTAAGGGAGGATGAAAGTGTTTATATTCATAACCATGGAAACACATAGGTCTGTATAGGTGCTGTAAACATAAAACAATAACATTTTATTTTTCAAACTATCCCTATTATTCTGATACGTTGGAGCAAAGTGACTAAGAAAGTGGGCTTAGCCTTTATATAAATTCACTTATTGTAGTTGAAACGATTATTTTTCCTAGATCTCTGTACTGTTATTGCGCTTTTATTCCTCCTGTAAATTCATGAATAAACTGACAACTGGGTGTTACCAGTTGGCGGAGTGTCTCTGTATACTCTCACACTCGATGGCTAAAATCTTCAACTGTATTAACACAGTGTTAAAATTTCACTACATTCATGTGTAATCCATAGACTGGAAGATCAACGCGTTTCTGTTGCGCTCTGCACCCTACAATGTTTTTCCTTGCTCTGTGTTCCGTGCTCCATGTTCCGTGCTTCGTGCTCCATGTTCTGTGCTCCGTGTTCCATACTCCATGTTTCTTGTTCCATTTTCCATGCTCCATGCTGTATGTTTCTTACTCCGTGTTTCATGTTCCATGTTGAATGCTCCGTGTTTCATATTCCATGCTCTGTGTTCCATGCTCCATGTTCTGTGCTCCGTGTTCTGTACTCCATGTTTCTTGCTCTATTTTACGTGCTCTGTGTTCCAAACTCTGTGTACCATGCTCCCTGATCCATGTTCCATTCTCCGTGTTCTGTGCTCCGTGTTCTGTGCTCCAAGTTTCATGCTACATGTTCCATGCTCTATGTTCCATATTTCATGCTCTGTGTTCCATGCTCTGTGTCCCATGCTCCATGTTCCATATTCCATGCTCGGTGTTCCATGCTCTATGTTCCATATTCCATGCTCTGTGTCCCATGCTCTATGTTCCATATTCCATGCTCTGTGTCCCATGCTCCATGTTCCATATTCCATGCTCTATGTTCCATATTCCATGCTCTGTGTCCCATGCTCTATGTTCCATATTCCATGCTCTGTGTCCTATGCTCTATGTTCCATATTTCATGCTCTGTGTCCTATGCTCTATGTTCCATATTCCATGCTCTGTGTCCCATGCTCTATGTTCCATATTCCATGCTCTGTGTCCAATGCTCTATGTTCCATATTCCATGCTCTGTGTCCCATGCTCTATGTTCCATATTCCATGCTCTGTGTCCCATGCTCCATGTTCCATATTCCATGCTCTGTGTCCCATGCTCTATGTTCCATATTCCATGCTCTGTGTTCCATGCTCTATGTTCCATATTCCATGCTCTGTGTCCTAAGCTCTATGTTCCATATTCCATGCTCTGTGTCCCATGCTCTATGTTCCATATTCCATGCTCTGTGTCCTATGCTCTATGTTCCATATTTCATGCTCTGTGTCCTATGCTCTATGTTCCATATTTCATGCTCTGTGTCCCATGCTCTATGTTCCATATTTCATGCTCTGTGTCCTACGCTCTATGTTCCATATTCCATGCTCTGTGTCCTATGCTCTATATTCCATATTCCATGCTCTGTGTTCCATGCTCTATGTTCCATATTCCATGCTCTGTGTCCCATGCTCTATATTCCATAATCCATGCTCTGTGTCCTATGCTCTATGTTCCATATTTCATGCTCTGTGTCCTATGCTCTATGTTCCATATTTCATGCTCTGTGTCCTATGCTCTATGTTCCATATTCCATGCTCTGTGTCCCATGCTCTATGTTCCATATTCCATGATCTGTGTCCCATGCTCTATATTCCATATTCCATGCTCTGTGTCCTATGCTCTATGTTCCATATTCCATGCTCTGTGTCCCATGCTCTATGTTCCATATTCCATGCTCTGTGTCCCATGCTCTATGTTCCATATTTCATGCTCTGTGTCCAATGCTCTATGTTCCATATTCCATGCTCTGTGTCCTATGCTCTATATTCCATATTCCATGCTCTGTGTCCCATGCTCTATGTTCCATATTCCATGCTCTGTGTCCCATGCTCTATATTCCATATTCCATGCTCTGTGTCCCATGCTCTATGTTCCATATTCCATGCTCTGTGTCCCATGCTCTATGTTCCATATTTCATGCTCTGTGTCCTATGCTCTATGTTCCATATTCCATGCTCTGTGTCCTATGCTCTATGTTCCATATTTCATGCTCTGTGTCCTATGCTCTATGTTCCATATTCCATGCTCTGTGTCCCATGCTCTATGTTCCATATTTCATGCTCTGTGTCCAATGCTCTATGTTCCATATTCCATGCTCTGTGTCCTATGCTCTATGTTCCATATTCCATGCTCTGTGTCATATGCTCTATATTCCATATTCCATGCTCTGTGTCCCATGCTCTATGTTCCATATTCCATGCTCTGTGTCCCATGCTCTATGTTCCATATTTCATGCTCTGTGTCCAATGCTCTATGTTCCATATTCCATGCTCTGTGTCCTATGCTCTATATTCCATATTCCATGCTCTGTGTCCCATGCTCTATGTTCCATATTCCATGCTCTGTGTCCCATGCTCTATATTCCATATTCCATGCTCTGTGTCCCATGCTCTATGTTCCATATTCCATGCTCTGTGTCCCATGCTCTATGTTCCATATTTCATGCTCTGTGTCCTATGCTCTATGTTCCATATTCCATGCTCTGTGTCCTATGCTCTATGTTCCATATTTCATGCTCTGTGTCCTATGCTCTATGTTCCATATTCCATGCTCTGTGTCCCATGCTCTATATTCCATATTCCATGCTCTGTGTCCCATGCTCCATGTTCCATATTCCATGCTCTGTGTCCCATGCTCTATGTTCCATATTTCATGCTCTGTGTCCTATGCTCTATGTTCCATATTTCATGCTCTGTGTCCTATGCTCTATGTTCCATATTTCATGCTCTGTGTCCTACGCTCTATGTTCCATATTCCATGCTCTGTGTCCCATGCTCTATATTCCATATTCCATGCTCTGTGTCCCATGCTCTATGTTCCATATTCCATGCTCTGTGTCCCATGCTCTATATTCCATGCTCTGTGTCCTACGCTCTATGTTCCATATTCCATGTTCCGTGTCCCATGCTCTATATTCCATATTCCATGCTCTGTGTCCCATGCTCCATGTTCCATATTCCATGCTCTGTGTCCCATGCTCTATATTCCATATTACATGCTCTGTGTCCTATGCTCTATGTTCCATATTTCATGCTGTGTCCTACGCTCTATGTTCCATATTCCAAGCTCTGTGTCCCATGCTCTATATTCCATATTCCATGCTCTGTGTCCCAAGCTCAATGTTCCATATTTCATGCTCTGTGTTCTACGCTCTATGTTCCATATTCCATGCTCTGTGTCC
This sequence comes from Phyllobates terribilis, assembly GCF_046119375.1. Classification (NCBI taxonomy): domain Eukaryota; kingdom Metazoa; phylum Chordata; class Amphibia; order Anura; family Dendrobatidae; genus Phyllobates; species Phyllobates terribilis. The sequence continues at coordinate 755,211,547 of NW_027362764.1, forward strand.
TATGCTCTATATTCCATATTCCATGCTCTGTGTCCCATGCTCTATGTTCCATATTCCATGCTCTGTGTCCCATGCTCTATATTCCATAATCCATGCTCTGTGTCCTATGCTCTATGTTCCATATTTCATGCTCTGTGTCCTATGCTCTATGTTCCATATTCCATGCTCTGTGTCCCATGCTCTATGTTCCATATTCCATGCTCTGTGTCCTACGCTCTATGTTCCATACTCCATGCTCTGTGTCCCATGCTCTATATTCCATATTCCATGCTCTATGTTCCATATTCCATGCTCTGTGTCCCATGCTCTATATTCCATATTCCATGCTCTGTGTCCTACGCTCTATGTTCCATATTTCATGCTCTGTGTCCCATGCTCTATGTTCCATATTCCATGCTCTGTGTCCCATGCTCTATATTCCATATTCCATGCTCTGTGTCCCATGCTCTATGTTCCATATTCCATGCTCTGTGTCCTACGCTCTATGTTCCATATTCCATGCTCTGTGTCCCATGCTCTATGTTCCATATTCCATGCTCTGTGTCCCATGCTCTATGTTCCATATTCCATGCTCTGTGTCCCATGCTCTATGTTCCATATTTCATGCTCTGTGTCCTATGCTCTATGTTCCATATTCCATGCTCTGTGTCCTATGCTCTATGTTCCATATTTCATGCTCTGTGTCCTATGCTCTATGTTCCATATTTCATGCTCTGTGTCCTATGCTCTATGTTCCATATTCCATGCTCTGTGTCCCATGCTCTATGTTCCATATTCCATGCTCTGTGTCCCATGCTCTATATTCCATATTCCATGCTCTGTGTCCCATGCTCTATGTTCCATATTCCATGCTCTGTGTCCCATGCTCTATATTCCATATTCCATGCTCTATGACTCATGCTCTATGTTCCATATTCCATGCTCTGTGTCCCATGCTCTATGTTCCATATTCCATGCTCTATGTTCCATATTCCATGCTCTGTGTCCTACGCTCTATATTCCATATTCCATGCTCTGTGTCCCATGCTCTATGTTCCATATTCCATGCTCTATGTTCCATATTCCATGCTCTGTGTCCCATGCTTTATATTCCATATTCCATGCACTGTGTCCCATGCTCTATGTTCCATATTTCATGCTCTGTGTCCTACGCTCTATGTTCCATATTTCATGCTCTGTGTCCTACGCTCTATATTCCATATTCCATGCTCTGTGTCCTACGCTCTATGTTCCATATTCCATGTTCCGTGTTCCATGCTCTATGTTCCATATTCCATGCTCTGTGTCCCATGCTTTATATTCCATATTCCATGCTCTGTGTCCCATGCTCTATGTTCCATATTCCATGCTCTGTGTCCCATGCTCTATATTCCATATTCCATACTTTGTGTCCTATGCTCTATGTTCCATATTTCATGCTCTGTGTCCTACGCTCTATGTTCCATATTCCATGCTCTGTGTCCTATGCTTTATATTCCATATTCCATGCTCTGTGTCCCATGCTCTATGTTCCATATTCCATGCTCTATGTTCCATATTCCATGCTCTGTGTCCCATGCTTTATATTCCATATTCCATGCACTGTGTCCCATGCTCTATGTTCCATATTTCATGCTCTGTGTCCTACGCTCTATGTTCCATATTTCATGCTCTGTGTCCTACGCTCTATATTCCATATTCCATGCTCTGTGTCCTACGCTCTATGTTCCATATTCCATGTTCCGTGTTCCATGCTCTATGTTCCATATTCCATGCTCTGTGTCCCATGCTTTATATTCCATATTCCATGCTCTGTGTCCCATGCTCTATGTTCCATATTCAATGCTCTGTGTCCCATGCTCTATATTCCATAATCCATGCTCTGTGTCCTATGCTCTATGTTCCATATTTCATGCTCTGTGTCCTATGCTCTATGTTCCATATTTCATGCTCTGTGTCCTATGCTCTATGTTCCATATTCCATGTTTTATGTTCCATATTCCATGATCTGTGTCCCATGCTCTATATTCCATATTCCATGCTCTGTGTCCTATGTTCTATGTTCCATATTCCATGCTCTGTGTCCCATGCTCTATGTTCCATATTCCATGCTCTGTGTCCCATGCTCTATGTTCCATATTTCATGCTCTGTGTCCAATGCTCTATGTTCCATATTCCATGCTCTGTGTCCTATGCTCTATATTCCATATTCCATGCTCTGTGTCCCATGCTCTATGTTCCATATTCCATGCTCTGTGTCCCATGCTCTATATTCCATATTCCATGCTCTGTGTCCCATGCTCTATGTTCCATATTCCATGCTCTGTGTCCCATGCTCTATGTTCCATATTTCATGCTCTGTGTCCTATGCTCTATGTTCCATATTCCATGCTCTGTGTCCTATGCTCTATGTTCCATATTTCATGCTCTGTGTCCTATGCTCTATGTTCCATATTCCATGCTCTGTGTCCCATGCTCTATGTTCCATATTTCATGCTCTGTGTCCAATGCTCTATGTTCCATATTCCATGCTCTGTGTCCTATGCTCTATGTTCCATATTCCATGCTCTGTGTCCTATGCTCTATATTCCATATTCCATGCTCTGTGTCCCATGCTCTATATTCCATATTCCATGCTCTGTGTCCCATGCTCTATGTTCCATATTTCATGCTCTGTGTCCAATGCTCTATGTTCCATATTCCATGCTCTGTGTCCTATGCTCTATATTCCATATTCCATGCTCTGTGTCCCATGCTCTATGTTCCATATTCCATGCTCTGTGTCCCATGCTCTATATTCCATATTCCATGCTCTGTGTCCCATGCTCTATGTTCCATATTCCATGCTCTGTGTCCCATGCTCTATGTTCCATATTTCATGCCCTGTGTCCTATGCTCTATGTTCCATATTCCATGCTCTGTGTCCTATGCTCTATGTTCCATATTTCATGCTCTGTGTCCTATGCTCTATGTTCCATATTCCATGCTCTGTGTCCCATGCTCTATATTCCATATTCCATGCTCTGTGTCCCATGCTCCATGTTCCATATTCCATGCTCTGTGTCCCATGCTCTATGTTCCATATTTCATGCTCTGTGTCCTATGCTCTATGTTCCATATTTCATGCTCTGTGTCCTACGCTCTATGTTCCATATTCCATGCTCTGTGTCCCATGCTCTATATTCCATATTCCATGCTCTGTGTCCCATGCTCTATGTTCCATATTCCATGCTCTGTGTCCCATGCTCTATATTCCATATTCCATGCTCTGTGTCCTACGCTCTATGTTCCATATTCCATGTTCCGTGTCCCATGCTCTATATTCCATATTCCATGCTCTGTGTCCCATGCTCCATGTTCCATATTCCATGCTCTGTGTCCCATGCTCTATATTCCATATTACATGCTCTGTGTCCTATGCTCTATGTTCCATATTTCATGCTGTGTCCTACGCTCTATGTTCCATATTCCAAGCTCTGTGTCCCATGCTCTATATTCCATATTCCATGCTCTGTGTCCCAAGCTCAATGTTCCATATTTCATGCTCTGTGTTCTACGCTCTATGTTCCATATTCCATGCTCTGTGTCCTATGCTCTATATTCCATATTCCATGCTCTGTGTCCCATGCTCTATGTTCCATATTCCATGCTCTGTGTCCCATGCTCTATATTCCATAATCCATGCTCTGTGTCCTATGCTCTATGTTCCATATTTCATGCTCTGTGTCCTATGCTCTATGTTCCATATTCCATGCTCTGTGTCCCATGCTCTATGTTCCATATTCCATGCTCTGTGTCCTACGCTCTATGTTCCATACTCCATGCTCTGTGTCCCATGCTCTATATTCCATATTCCATGCTCTGTGTCCCATGCTCTATGTTCCATATTCCATGCTCTGTGTCCCATGCTCTATATTCCATATTCCATGCTCTGTGTCCTACGCTCTATGTTCCATATTTCATGCTCTGTGTCCCATGCTCTATGTTCCATATTCCATGCTCTGTGTCCCATGCTCTATATTCCATATTCCATGCTCTGTGTCCCATGCTCTATGTTCCATATTCCATGCTCTGTGTCCTACGCTCTATGTTCCATATTCCATGCTCTGTGTCCCATGCTCTATGTTCCATATTCCATGCTCTGTGTCCCATGCTCTATGTTCCATATTCCATGCTCTGTGTCCCATGCTCTATGTTCCATATTTCATGCTCTGTGTCCTATGCTCTATGTTCCATATTCCATGCTCTGTGTCCTATGCTCTATGTTCCATATTTCATGCTCTGTGTCCTATGCTCTATGTTCCATATTCCATGCTCTGTGTCCCATGCTCTATGTTCCATATTCCATGCTCTGTGTCCCATGCTCTATATTCCATATTCCATGCTCTGTGTCCCATGCTCTATGTTCCATATTCCATGCTCTGTGTCCCATGCTCTATATTCCATATTCCATGCTCTATGTCTCATGCTCTATGTTCCATATTCCATGCTCTGTGTCCCATGCTCTATGTTCCATATTCCATGCTCTATGTTCCATATTCCATGCTCTGTGTCCCATGCTTTATATTCCATATTCCATGCACTGTGTCCCATGCTCTATGTTCCATATTCCATACTTTGTGTCCTATGCTCTATGTTCCATATTTCATGCTCTGTGTCCTACGCTCTATGTTCCATATTTCATGCTCTGTGTCCTACGCTCTATATTCCATATTCCATGCTCTGTGTCCTACGCTCTATGTTCCATATTCCATGTTCCGTGTTCCATGCTCTATGTTCCATATTCCATGCTCTGTGTCCCATGCTTTATATTCCATATTCCATGCTCTGTGTCCCATGCTCTATGTTCCATATTCCATGCTCTGTGTCCCATGCTCTATATTCCATATTCCATACTTTGTGTCCTATGCTCTATGTTCCATATTTCATGCTCTGTGTCCTACGCTCTATGTTCCATATTCCATGCTCTGTGTTCCATGCTCTATATTCCATATTCCATGCTCTGTGTTCCATGCTCTATATTCCATATTCCATGCTCTGTGTCCCATGCTCTATATTCCATAATCCATGCTCTGTGTCCTATGCTCTATGTTCCATATTTCATGCTCTGTGTCCTATGCTCTATGTTCCATATTTCATGCTCTGTGTCCTATGCTCTATGTTCCATATTCCATGCTCTATGTTCCATATTCCATGATCTGTGTCCCATGCTCTATATTCCATATTCCATGCTCTGTGTCCTATGCTCTATGTTCCATATTCCATGCTCTGTGTCCCATGCTCTATGTTCCATATTCCATGCTCTGTGTCCCATGCTCTATGTTCCATATTTCATGCTCTGTGTCCAATGCTCTATGTTCCATATTCCATGCTCTGTGTCCTATGCTCTATATTCCATATTCCATGCTCTGTGTCCCATGCTCTATGTTCCATATTCCATGCTCTGTGTCCCATGCTCTATATTCCATATTCCATGCTCTGTGTCCCATGCTCTATGTTCCATATTCCATGCTCTGTGTCCTACGCTCTATGTTCCATATTCCATGCTCTGTGTCCCATGCTCTATGTTCCATATTCCATGCTCTGTGTCCCATGCTCTATGTTCCATATTCCATGCTCTGTGTCCCATGCTCTATGTTCCATATTTCATGCTCTGTGTCCTATGCTCTATGTTCCATATTCCATGCTCTGTGTCCTATGCTCTATGTTCCATATTTCATGCTCTGTGTCCTATGCTCTATGTTCCATATTTCATGCTCTGTGTCCTATGCTCTATGTTCCATATTCCATGCTCTGTGTCCCATGCTCTATGTTCCATATTCCATGCTCTGTGTCCCATGCTCTATATTCCATATTCCATGCTCTGTGTCCCATGCTCTATGTTCCATATTCCATGCTCTGTGTCCCATGCTCTATATTCCATATTCCATGCTCTATGACTCATGCTCTATGTTCCATATTCCATGCTCTGTGTCCCATGCTCTATGTTCCATATTCCATGCTCTATGTTCCATATTCCATGCTGTGTGTCCTACGCTCTATATTCCATATTCCATGCTCTGTGTCCCATGCTCTATGTTCCATATTCCATGCTCTATGTTCCATATTCCATGCTCTGTGTCCCATGCTTTATATTCCATATTCCATGCACTGTGTCCCATGCTCTATGTTCCATATTTCATGCTCTGTGTCCTACGCTCTATGTTCCATATTTCATGCTCTGTGTCCTACGCTCTATATTCCATATTCCATGCTCTGTGTCCTACGCTCTATGTTCCATATTCCATGTTCCGTGTTCCATGCTCTATGTTCCATATTCCATGCTCTGTGTCCCATGCTTTATATTCCATATTCCATGCTCTGTGTCCCATGCTCTATGTTCCATATTCCATGCTCTGTGTCCCATGCTCTATATTCCATATTCCATACTTTGTGTCCTATGCTCTATGTTCCATATTTCATGCTCTGTGTCCTACGCTCTATGTTCCATATTCCATGCTCTGTGTCCTATGCTTTATATTCCATATTCCATGCTCTGTGTTCCATGCTCTATGTTCCATATTCCATGCTCTGTGTCCCATGCTCTATATTCCATAATCCATGCTCTGTGTCCTATGCTCTATGTTCCATATTTCATGCTCTGTGTCCTATGCTCTATGTTCCATATTTCATGCTCTGTGTCCTATGCTCTATGTTCCATATTCCATGCTCTATGTTCCATATTCCATGATCTGTGTCCCATGCTCTATATTCCATATTCCATGCTCTGTGTCCTATGCTCTATGTTCCATATTCCATGCTCTGTGTCCCATGCTCTATGTTCCATATTCCATGCTCTGTGTCCCATGCTCTATGTTCCATATTTCATGCTCTGTGTCCAATGCTCTATGTTCCATATTCCATGCTCTGTGTCCTATGCTCTATATTCCATATTCCATGCTCTGTGTCCCATGCTCTATGTTCCATATTCCATGCTCTGTGTCCCATGCTCTATATTCCATATTCCATGCTCTGTGTCCCATGCTCTATGTTCCATATTCCATGCTCTGTGTCCCATGCTCTATGTTCCATATTTCATGCTCTGTGTCCTATGCTCTATGTTCCATATTCCATGCTCTGTGTCCTATGCTCTATGTTCCATATTTCATGCTCTGTGTCCTATGCTCTATGTTCCATATTCCATGCTCTGTGTCCCATGCTCTATGTTCCATATTTCATGCTCTGTGTCCAATGCTCTATGTTCCATATTCCATGCTCTGTGTCCTATGCTCTATGTTCCATATTCCATGCTCTGTGTCCTATGCTCTATATTCCATATTCCATGCTCTGTGTCCCATGCTCTATATTCCATATTCCATGCTCTGTGTCCCATGCTCTATGTTCCATATTTCATGCTCTGTGTCCAATGCTCTATGTTCCATATTCCATGCTCTGTGTCCTATGCTCTATATTCCATATTCCATGCTCTGTGTCCCATGCTCTATGTTCCATATTCCATGCTCTGTGTCCCATGCTCTATATTCCATATTCCATGCTCTGTGTCCCATGCTCTATGTTCCATATTCCATGCTCTGTGTCCCATGCTCTATGTTCCATATTTCATGCTCTGTGTCCTATGCTCTATGTTCCATATTCCATGCTCTGTGTCCTATGCTCTATGTTCCATATTTCATGCTCTGTGTCCTATGCTCTATGTTCCATATTCCATGCTCTGTGTCCCATGCTCTATATTCCATATTCCATGCTCTGTGTCCCATGCTCCATGTTCCATATTCCATGCTCTGTGTCCCATGCTCTATGTTCCATATTTCATGCTCTGTGTCCTATGCTCTATGTTCCATATTTCATGCTCTGTGTCCTATGCTCTATGTTCCATATTTCATGCTCTGTGTCCTACGCTCTATGTTCCATATTCCATGCTCTGTGTCCCATGCTCTATATTCCATATTCCATGCTCTGTGTCCCATGCTCTATGTTCCATATTCCATGCTCTGTGTCCCATGCTCTATATTCCATATTCCATGCTCTGTGTCCTACGCTCTATGTTCCATATTCCATGTTCCGTGTCCCATGCTCTATATTCCATATTCCATGCTCTGTGTCCCATGCTCCATGTTCCATATTCCATGCTCTGTGTCCCATGCTCTATATTCCATATTACATGCTCTGTGTCCTATGCTCTATGTTCCATATTTCATGCTGTGTCCTACGCTCTATGTTCCATATTCCAAGCTCTGTGTCCCATGCTCTATATTCCATATTCCATGCTCTGTGTCCCAAGCTCAATGTTCCATATTTCATGCTCTGTGTTCTACGCTCTATGTTCCATATTCCATGCTCTGTGTCCTATGCTCTATATTCCATATTCCATGCTCTGTGTCCCATGCTCTATGTTCCATATTCCATGCTCTGTGTCCCATGCTCTATATTCCATAATCCATGCTCTGTGTCCTATGCTCTATGTTCCATATTTCATGCTCTGTGTCCTATGCTCTATGTTCCATATTCCATGCTCTGTGTCCCATGCTCTATGTTCCATATTCCATGCTCTGTGTCCTACGCTCTATGTTCCATACTCCATGCTCTGTGTCCCATGCTCTATATTCCATATTCCATGCTCTGTGTCCCATGCTCTATGTTCCATATTCCATGCTCTGTGTCCCATGCTCTATATTCCATATTCCATGCTCTGTGTCCTACGCTCTATGTTCCATATTTCATGCTCTGTGTCCCATGCTCTATGTTCCATATTCCATGCTCTGTGTCCCATGCTCTATATTCCATATTCCATGCTCTGTGTCCCATGCTCTATGTTCCATATTCCATGCTCTGTGTCCTACGCTCTATGTTCCATATTCCATGCTCTGTGTCCCATGCTCTATGTTCCATATTCCATGCTCTGTGTCCCATGCTCTATGTTCCATATTCCATGCTCTGTGTCCCATGCTCTATGTTCCATATTTCATGCTCTGTGTCCTATGCTCTATGTTCCATATTCCATGCTCTGTGTCCTATGCTCTATGTTCCATATTTCATGCTCTGTGTCCTATGCTCTATGTTCCATATTCCATGCTCTGTGTCCCATGCTCTATGTTCCATATTCCATGCTCTGTGTCCCATGCTCTATATTCCATATTCCATGCTCTGTGTCCCATGCTCTATGTTCCATATTCCATGCTCTGTGTCCCATGCTCTATATTCCATATTCCATGCTCTATGTCTCATGCTCTATGTTCCATATTCCATGCTCTGTGTCCCATGCTCTATGTTCCATATTCCATGCTCTATGTTCCATATTCCATGCTCTGTGTCCCATGCTTTATATTCCATATTCCATGCACTGTGTCCCATGCTCTATGTTCCATATTCCATACTTTGTGTCCAATGCTCTATGTTCCATATTTCATGCTCTGTGTCCTACGCTCTATGTTCCATATTTCATGCTCTGTGTCCTACGCTCTATATTCCATATTCCATGCTCTGTGTCCTACGCTCTATGTTCCATATTCCATGTTCCGTGTTCCATGCTCTATGTTCCATATTCCATGCTCTGTGTCCCATGCTTTATATTCCATATTCCATGCTCTGTGTCCCATGCTCTATGTTCCATATTCCATGCTCTGTGTCCCATGCTCTATATTCCATATTCCATACTTTGTGTCCTATGCTCTATGTTCCATATTTCATGCTCTGTGTCCTACGCTCTATGTTCCATATTCCATGCTCTGTGTTCCATGCTCTATATTCCATATTCCATGCTCTGTGTTCCATGCTCTATATTCCATATTCCATGCTCTGTGTCCCATGCTCTATATTCCATAATCCATGCTCTGTGTCCTATGCTCTATGTTCCATATTTCATGCTCTGTGTCCTATGCTCTATGTTCCATATTTCATGCTCTGTGTCCTATGCTCTATGTTCCATAATCCATGCTCTATGTTCCATATTCCATGATCTGTGTCCCATGCTCTATATTCCATATTCCATGCTCTGTGTCCTATGCTCTATGTTCCATATTCCATGCTCTGTGTCCCATGCTCTATGTTCCATATTCCATGCTCTGTGTCCCATGCTCTATGTTCCATATTTCATGCTCTGTGTCCAATGCTCTATGTTCCATATTCCATGCTCTGTGTTCTATGCTCTATATTCCATATTCCATGCTCTGTGTCCCATGCTCTATGTTCCATATTCCATGCTCTGTGTCCCATGCTCTATATTCCATATTCCATGCTCTGTGTCCCATGCTCTATGTTCCATATTCCATGCTCTGTGTCCCATGCTCTATGTTCCATATTTCATGCTCTGTGTCCTATGCTCTATGTTCCATATTCCATGCTCTGTGTCCTATGCTCTATGTTCCATATTTCATGCTCTGTGTCCTATGCTCTATGTTCCATATTCCATGCTCTGTGTCCCATGCTCTATGTTCCATATTTCATGCTCTGTGTCCAATGCTCTATGTTCCATATTCCATGCTCTGTGTCCTATGCTCTATGTTCCATATTCCATGCTCTGTGTCCTATGCTCTATATTCCATATTCCATGCTCTGTGTCCCATGCTCTATGTTCCATATTCCATGCTCTGTGTCCCATGCTCTATGTTCCATATTTCATGCTCTGTGTCCAATGCTCTATGTTCCATATTCCATGCTCTGTGTCCTATGCTCTATATTCCATATTCCATGCTCTGTGTCCCATGCTCTATGTTCCATATTCCATGCTCTGTGTCCCATGCTCTATATTCCATATTCCATGCTCTGTGTCCCATGCTCTATGTTCCATATTCCATGCTCTGTGTCCCATGCTCTATGTTCCATATTTCATGCTCTGTGTCCTATGCTCTATGTTCCATATTCCATGCTCTGTGTCCTATGCTCTATGTTCCATATTTCATGCTCTGTGTCCTATGCTCTATGTTCCATATTCCATGCTCTGTGTCCCATGCTCTATATTCCATATTCCATGCTCTGTGTCCCATGCTCCATGTTCCATATTCCATGCTCTGTGTCCCATGCTCTATGTTCCATATTTCATGCTCTGTGTCCTATGCTCTATGTTCCATATTTCATGCTCTGTGTCCTATGCTCTATGTTCCATATTTCATGCTCTGTGTCCTACGCTCTATGTTCCATATTCCATGCTCTGTGTCCCATGCTCTATATTCCATATTCCATGCTCTGTGTCCCATGCTCTATGTTCCATATTCCATGCTCTGTGTCCCATGCTCTATATTCCATATTCCATGCTCTGTGTCCTACGCTCTATGTTCCATATTCCATGTTCCGTGTCCCATGCTCTATATTCCATATTCCATGCTCTGTGTCCCATGCTCCATGTTCCATATTCCATGCTCTGTGTCCCATGCTCTATATTCCATATTACATGCTCTGTGTCCTATGCTCTATGTTCCATATTTCATGCTGTGTCCTACGCTCTATGTTCCATATTCCAAGCTCTGTGTCCCATGCTCTATATTCCATATTCCATGCTCTGTGTCCCAAGCTCAATGTTCCATATTTCATGCTCTGTGTTCTACGCTTTATGTTCCATATTCCATGCTCTGTGTCCTATGCTCTATATTCCATATTCCATGCTCTGTGTCCCATGCTCTATGTTCCATATTCCATGCTCTGTGTCCCATGCTCTATATTCCATAATCCATGCTCTGTGTCCTATGCTCTATGTTCCATATTTCATGCTCTGTGTCCTATGCTCTATGTTCCATATTCCATGCTCTGTGTCCCATGCTCTATGTTCCATATTCCATGCTCTGTGTCCTACGCTCTATGTTCCATACTCCATGCTCTGTGTCCCATGCTCTATATTCCATATTCCATGCTCTGTGTCCCATGCTCTATGTTCCATATTCCATGCTCTGTGTCCCATGCTCTATATTCCATATTCCATGCTCTGTGTCCTACGCTCTATGTTCCATATTTCATGCTCTGTGTCCCATGCTCTATGTTCCATATTCCATGCTCTGTGTCCCATGCTCTATATTCCATATTCCATGCTCTGTGTCCCATGCTCTATGTTCCATATTCCATGCTCTGTGTCCTACGCTCTATGTTCCATATTCCATGCTCTGTGTCCCATGCTCTATGTTCCATATTCCATGCTCTGTGTCCCATGCTCTATGTTCCATATTCCATGCTCTGTGTCCCATGCTCTATGTTCCATATTTCATGCTCTGTGTCCTATGCTCTATGTTCCATATTCCATGCTCTGTGTCCTATGCTCTATGTTCCATATTTCATGCTCTGTGTCCTATGCTCTATGTTCCATATTTCATGCTCTGTGTCCTATGCTCTATGTTCCATATTCCATGCTCTGTGTCCCATGCTCTATGTTCCATATTCCATGCTCTGTGTCCCATGCTCTATATTCCATATTCCATGCTCTGTGTCCCATGCTCTATGTTCCATATTCCATGCTCTGTGTCCCATGCTCTATATTCCATATTCCATGCTCTATGTCTCATGCTCTATGTTCCATATTCCATGCTCTGTGTCCCATGCTCTATGTTCCATATTCCATGCTCTATGTTCCATATTCCATGCTCTGTGTCCCATGCTTTATATTCCATATTCCATGCACTGTGTCCCATGCTCTATGTTCCATATTCCATACTTTGTGTCCTATGCTCTATGTTCCATATTTCATGCTCTGTGTCCTACGCTCTATGTTCCATATTTCATGCTCTGTGTCCTACGCTCTATATTCCATATTCCATGCTCTGTGTCCTACGCTCTATGTTCCATATTCCATGTTCCGTGTTCCATGCTCTATGTTCCATATTCCATGCTCTGTGTCCCATGCTTTATATTCCATATTCCATGCTCTGTGTCCCATGCTCTATGTTCCATATTCCATGCTCTGTGTCCCATGCTCTATATTCCATATTCCATACTTTGTGTCCTATGCTCTATGTTCCATATTTCATGCTCTGTGTCCTACGCTCTATGTTCCATATTCCATGCTCTGTGTCCTACGCTCTATATTCCATATTCCATGCACTGTGTCCCATGCTCTATGTTCCATATTCCATGCTCTGTGTCCCATGCTCTATATTCCATATTCCATACTTTGTGTCCTATGCTCTATGTTCCATATTTCATGCTCTGTGTCCTACGCTCTATGTTCCATATTTCATGCTCTGTGTCCTACGCTCTATATTCCATAATCCATGCTCTGTGTCCTACGCTCTATGTTCCATATTCCATGTTCCGTGTTCCATGCTCTATGTTCCATATTCCATGCTCTGTGTCCCATGCTTTATATTCCATATTCCATGCTCTGTGTCCCATGCTCTATGTTCCATATTCCATGCTCTGTGTCCCATGCTCTATATTCCATATTCCATACTTTGTGTCCTATGCTCTATGTTCCATATTTCATGCTCTGTGTCCTACGCTCTATGTTCCATATTCCATGCTCTGTGTCCTACGCTCTATATTCCATATTCCATGCTCTGTGTCCCATGCTCTATGTTCCATATTCCATGTGACGCGCCCCTGGGCCTGAGTCGCGCAGCGTTGCGCACGCGGGAGCCTACCCGGAGCCGGATCGGATAGGGGTAGTAGTCTCGTGGCGATGACCCGGTCCGTGCCCAGGGAGTCAGACTAAGTGGCGGTATATTAGCAGTAGATGTAGGACAACTACGCCACCCGTTGAATGCAGCTATGGAGCTGCCGCTGCAGGGCAGACCGCTGAGGCCGGTGGAAGGATGGTGCAGCGTGGATGGTGTAACCCCCAACGGGAGGGGTATGGCCTCAGGGCAGCCGACGTGGATGATGGGGGTAGTAGGAACCACTCAGAGACGATGCGGTGTAGTTCAGGGTCTTTACTGGTGACAAAGATAGACCCTCCCGGAGTACTGGCTAGCGGTCGGGGCCTGGTCAGTCCTTGAGCAGATGGGATCCCCCTTGGCCAGGCGGAGTTGTAGGCCTCCCCAACTAATTGTACTCTTCTGGCTCCCTTGCTAGAGGCGGGTAAAGGTAGCCCACGTCCCTGAGTGTACCGTGTGGTGCTCACCCGTATGGCCGGTGACTCGGGGCCTTCTAGTGGCTTCCGCTCCACGACAGCGGTGCTGGTCCCACGCGTGTGACCGTGCCTTCGGGTTTCTTGGCCAGAGGACCTGAAATCCCCTGCCGGTCGGTTTCTGCTGCTGGGTCTGGGTTAATCCCCACAGCCTCGGACTCCGGGTCCGGTGGTAACTCTTCAATCAGGGCGAGCTCTTCAGCTGCCAGCCCCTGATTCCTTTTAGCACTGCTCCCACTGAGCTCCTGATCTTTCTTTCCTATGCTGCTCCTCTTCTTCTCTCTACTCTACTCTACTCACTAACCCTGCCTCAGCCCCAGCTTTATATAGGGGAAGTTCTTCCCCTCCCAGGACTGGGCAGGAGGTGTGGCATGCATAGAATTCCTGACCAAGAGACCTCCCACCTGCTCTCAGACATAACATTGCTATTACTGTGGAGACCAGACCCCTGGGGTGCCACATTCCCCCCTAGTGAAAGTTAGTACTCCGGGACTAAACATACTTTTGTAAACATAACAAGGTGCAAACAATAACATTCTAATAGAGACAACACATAAGGTGGTCACGGCGTGTCCGCAACTGGGTGTAACTTTTGAGGAAAACAAGGGTGTCCATTTCACCAACACAGGGAGACGTAACCAGGTAGGGGTCTGTCCTGCCCCGAGTCCTTAACAGTCTTTCAGTCCGTCCTGGGTTACGCTCCAACTATATGCACAAAGGATTCCCGGTAAATCCACCAAAGACTCCTATAAATAACTAGAAACACATAATTATACACAAGCAACAATAAACAGGTAAGCATTAATAAAATAGCTTGAACATTTAGATCCTCCACCGTATGGGCAGCTGGCCTCTAGTGACCCTAGTGGACCTACGGAGCTGATTGATTGGTCCTGAGCTACAGGGTATAGGAGCTGTCAAGGGTAAACTGGGCAGCCGTCTACGGACTCTTTGGCTCACTAGGGGTATGGCAGGCTCACTATAAGCAGAGGGTTGATTTTCCTGGTCTGCTTGTGTGGGGCCTTCTGCCTCCTGGACCGGCTGTTCTTCCAGTTCTACCTGTGTCTCCGTAGGCACTTGGGATGCTGGTTGGAGGAACGTGAGGACGGGTACCACAACAGCACCATTGACTTGAGTCCAAGACCGAGGGAAGTCTCCGAGCACAGTACTAACCATATCTTCCCTTTCCTCTACGGGTCGAGGGTCCTCTTGTTCCTCTTCAGGGTTCCGTAGCTGTTCGGGACACTTCTTTAGGTGATCCCGGGATACAATGGCTGTGGTTTCCCCTCCATCTTTACTGATTGTACAGATCTTCGGGTTGTCGTGGCTTGAGGGCAGTACGGTGTACGGGTCCTTCTCCCATTGGTCGTCCAACTTGTGGAGCCGTCTTTTCCTCTTCAAGACCTGCTCTCCGAGCACCAGGGGAACAGCGGGAGCATACTGGTTGTAAGTTTTCTCTTGTCTTTCCCTAGCTTGACAGAGACTACGCTCCACGCTCTCCTGTACTTTTCGGTATTGCTGCTGCCTCTCTGTGTCCCAGTTGGCTTCTGGTGAAGTGTCCTCGGGTGTCAGGACTCCCATCCCCAGATCAACAGGAAGCTTACCAGGTCTTGCCCTCATTAGGTAAGCCGGGGTACAGTTGGTGGAACCTACAGGGATGTGGTTGTATAGGTCCACCAGGTCGGGCAGCTTCTCAGGCCACATACTGCGTTCCTCCAGGGGCAATGTTTTCAGGAGATCTATCACCACCTGGTTCATTTTCTCACAAAGTCCATTAGTTTGCGGGTGATAGGGTGTTGTTCTTATCTTCCGGCATCCATACAGGGTGCAGAACTCCTGGAAGACCTCCGCTTCAAAGGCAGGCCCCTGGTCCGTCAGCACCTGCTCCGGGTATCCGTGCGGACGGCAGAAGTGCTGCTGGAAGGCTCTAGCTGCTGTGTGAGCCGTTAAGTCCTTGACGGGGACGACAACCAAGAACAGGGAGTAGTGATCCACGATGGTTAACGCGTAGACGTAGCCACTTCTGCTTGGGGTCAGTTTTACATGATCCAAGGCTACCAGTTCCAACGGCTGTCTGGTGATGATGGACCGCAGGGGAGTCTTCTGGCTGGCACGGTCCCTCCTTCTTAAGTTGCATGGGCCACAGTCTCTGCACCACCTCTCGATGGTTCCTCTCATGCCTACCCAATGGAACCGCCCGCGCAGCAGGAACTCCAGCTTCTTCCATCCGAAATGCCCAGCTCCGTCGTGGTATGCCTCCATCACCATAGCTGCGTCTCTTCTTGGCACCACTACTTGCCAGATTAGTTCATGCGTCCGGGAGTTAACCATTCTGCGGCACAACTTTCCCTTGTAAAGGAACAGTCGACTCTTCTCAGCCCACAGTTGCTTGGCTTCCTCCGGAGCGTCTGGGTCAAGGCGTGCATCTGGCCGAGTCAGCATCTCCTTTACCAGACGGACGGCAGGGTCACTGTCTTGCGTCTCCACCCAGTTGTAATGAGGTAAGGGGTTGAACGTAGCGGTTTGCTTACTTCTTACATGGTGGGAATACTGGATAGTCCCATGACGGTGGAACGCGGGGAGCTCAACTTCTTCCAGTTCCTCTGAATCTTCCCCTACGTCCGGTAGGTTTGGCATCCTGGACAGGGCGTCTGCGTTGGTATTGGAGCGTCCTGCCCGGTATTTGATTGTAAACTCATAGTTGGACAAGCGGGCCATCCATCTCTGCTCTAGGGCACCGAGTCTTGCAGTGTCCAGGTGTGTCAACGGGTTGTTATCCGTGTACACGGTGAACCGGGAAGAAGCGAGGTAGTGCTTAAAGCGTTCGGTGACTGCCCACACCACTGCCAGGAACTCTAGCTTAAATGAGCTGTAATTCTCAGGGTTTCTTTCGGTGGGTCGCAGTTTTCGGCTGGCGTAAGCAATTACCCGTTCTTTCCCCTGCTGGATCTGGGATAGTACGGCTCCTAGCCCGATGTTACTGGCGTCGGTGTAGAGGATAAAGGGCTGGCTATAATCCGGGTACACCAGGATTTCATCCCCCGTGAGGGCCATCTTCAGCTGGCGGAAGGACTCTTCTTCCAACTTCTCCCATCTGAAGGGCGGCTTCTGGTTCTTGGCCTTCCTGGACTGGCCTATCAGGAGGTCCTGCATAGGAGCTGCCTTTTTGGTGAAACCGGGAATGAACCTTCGGTAGTAGCCTACCAACCCGAGGAACTGCCTCACTTCCTTTACGCTGGAGGGGCTTGGCCATTCCTTAATTGCGGTGATCTTATCAGGGTCGGGAGCCACTCCGTCAGCACTCACCACGTGTCCCAGGTACTGCACCTTTGGCTTCAGGAGGTGACACTTGGAAGGTTTCACCTTTAGGCCGTAACTTGCCAGAGCTTCAAACACTTCCGCCAGGTGCTTCAGGTGGTCCTCGTAGGTCTTGGAGTAGACGATGACATCGTCCAGGTATAACAGGACCGTCTCAAAGTTCCGGTGTCCCAGACAGCACTCCATCAATCGCTGGAAGGTTCCTGGCGCGTTGCAGAGTCCAAACGGCATGCAGGTAAACTCGCTAAGTCCCATCGGGGTGGTGAATGCGGTCTTCTCCCGATCCGCCTCTGCTACAGGAACCTGCCAGTACCCGCTAGTGAGATCCAAGGTGGAGAAGAAGTTAGCAGATTTTAAAGCAGCCAAAGACTCCTCTATTCTTGGTAAGGGGTACGCATCTTTGTGTGTGATACGGTTAATTTTCCGGTAATCTACACACATTCTCATGGTGTTGTCTTTCTTTTTGACCAAGACTAGTGGAGCTGCCCAGGGGCTACAGCTATCCCTGATTACCCCAGCCTCCTTCATGTCTCTAAGCATCCCCTTGGCGTGTTGGTAGTGTGCAGGGGGTACGGGCCGATACCTCTCTTTTTTAGGAGGATGGTCTCCCGTGGGGATGTGGTGTTCTACCCCCTTGACTCGCCCGAAGTCTAACGTGTGTTTACTAAACACTCTCTCGTACTCTTGAACCACCCGGTAGACTCCCTGTTTCTGGTGGGAGGGAGTGGAGTCAGTACCCAAATGTAGTTGCTGACACCAATCCTCCATTATTTTCTCAGAGCCGTTACCTTCCTCCGGATGAGATGGAGGCAAGGGTTCCACAGACTGTATAGAATTTTGGTTGATAGTATATAATTTGGCTAGCGTAGCATACCAGGGCAGGTATACTTCCCTTTTCCCAATATTTATTATGCGAACGGGTACCCTCCCATGGCGTACATCAACTACCCCCCGGGCTGTCAAAATGGTGGGCCTACTGTCTGAGTAGACTGGCTCTACCATGGCCTGGTAATCTCTACCTCTCAGACCAATAGCTGCCCGGCACCAAATCATCATTTCACTTTTCGGGGGTATGGCAATAGGGAAAGGGTCACACATTCTTACGCTACCAATCTCACCGCCGGAGAGTTCCACTTGTTGCCGTCGCATCAGTGCCCGGATCTCTTTCTGGAGCACTCGCTGCTGGCCGGAGCTGGCGTTCTTGGCAACCTGCTGTAAAATGAAAATCACCTCTGCAAGACAATTTTCAATCACATTAGTTCCTAGAGTTATCTTTGGGTGACTCTCGCGCTTGTCAATGTCCACAATGATCAGTCCCTGTGCTGCCAGTTCGACTCTACCGATTTTAATGGTCATCTCTTTAAATCCGATCTGCGGCACGGGTTGACCATTGCTGGCAATAATACTCAAGTCGTCGTCAGGGTAGTGGGTTATATCCGAGTCATTCCAGTACTGCTTGAAGAGCACGTACGGGATGGTGGTGACCTGTGACCCGGTGTCCAGTAGGGCACTCATAGGAATGCCATCCAGTACCACAGGCAAGACTGGACGTCCTCCCACATATTTGTCGCGCCAGCTCGATTGGCCTGGTGATCTTTTTCCTGGGGGTTGGCCCTCTACCCCAGGTTGTGCCAGTTTAAAGGACAGTACCTTGCCATATGTCCGGGTTGATTGCAGCGGCGGCAGATGGGTTGTCCGTCCTCGTTGTATCGGTCGCTGGGTCTTCCTCTGGCCGGTGGGGTCCTCCTTGGTCGACGCCACGGGATGTCCTCCGGTCCGGATGCCAGCTGGATCTTCCCTGGAGTGGAAACCTGTAAAGACTGCACAGTTCGGGTTAGCGCAGCAACGCTTTTAGCTAGCTCTTGGACCTGATGGTGCAGGTCTGGAGCCGGGTCATTGTTCAAAGCCTGCGCATCAGCCCCCACAGGCCCTGCCGACAAGGGCGCCGCCTCCTGGTGGTAAGTGATAGCTGGGCGCCTATGGGTCACAACTAGAGATGAGCGTTGTTCTACTCGAACTGTTCGCCAATCTCAAATTCGAGCTGTTTTGGGCGGTGTTCGAGCCGTTCGGCGAACACGAACAATTTGAGAAAAATTCGGCTGTTCGAGGTTATGTTCGATAACTGTTCGTGCACCAAAATCATAACTGGATTTTTTCTCAGTAATGATGAAAATTAATGTTAATACGCAGTTTGAGTGTACAGCGGGGTGGGGGGAGGGGCAGGGGATGGATCTCTGCAGGAACAATGAAGATCTCCATTTTTTTTTCTCTTTCCCGCATTTACAGTGGGGAGATGCAATCTGTCAGCCTATCAGCAGCGCACACACGGAGCGAAGTGCTTTTTTTCACACAAGCAAGGGCATGTGTCATTGGCAGTGTATGTCACATGTCCTTGCCCTATAAGACCAAGCCATTTTCCCCGTCGCCACCATTTTCTCACTGCTGCAGCTGCGTGTTAGACGGCACTGCTGTTGCTGTGTGCGCTATACCTTGTTAATTTCAAGCCAATTTTCGCACATATATACAGATAGCTTGGGAGTAGGGAATAGTTGTGATTGCAGTCCTTTTAAGGACTAGGTTACAGCATTTCCTACGACTTTTATCAGGGAGGTCTGTGCTCTTAAATAGATAGGTTGTGGGAGTAAAGACTAATTGTAATTGGAGTCCTTTTCAGGACTAGGTTACATGAGTTCCTATCAGTTTTTGCCAGGCAGGTCTGTGCCAGTGCTGTGCAAGTTTTTTTCACAGCATTTGGCTGAATCTAGCAAAGCTAATCCTTTTTGGCCTATTGCAGAGTGTGTTAGTCAGTGGAGTAGCCTATCTGTGTTGCAAGATATAACACCTGTGTATAGAATACCAATTTTTTTACTGCACCTAGTGAAGTAAAATCTTTTGGGCATAGCATCATTCTATTAGTCCATCTATACTGACCTCCATCAGGTTGCAAACTGAATATCATTTTTTTCTGCATCTAGCTCTGAAAAAATATTTGGGCTTCTAGCAGTGTGTGGGACTTGGTCTATTAGTCCATCTATACTGACCTCCATCAGGTTGCAAATTAAAAATAATTTTTTTCTGCATCTAGCTCTGAAAAAATATTTGGGCTTCTAGCAGTGTGTGGGACTTGGTCTATTAGTCCATCTATACTGACCTCCATCAGGTTGCAAATTAAAAATAATTTTTTTCTGCATCTAGCTCTGAAAAAATATTTGGGCTTCTAGCAGTGTGTGGGACTTGGTCTATTAGTCCATCTATACTGACCTCCATCAGGTTGCAAATTAAAAATAATTTTTTTCTTCATTTAGCTCTGAAAAAATATTTGGGCTTCTAGCAGTGTGTGGGACTTGTTCTATTAGTCCTTCTATACTGACCTCCAGCAGGTTGCAAATTGAATATAATTTTTTTCTGCATCTAGCTCTGAAAAAATAGTTGGGCTTCTAGCAGTGTGTGGGACTTGGTCTATTAGTCCATCTATACTGACCTCCATCAGGTTGCAAATTAAAAATAATTTTTATCTGCATCTACATTACCTCTGAAAAAATATTTGGGCTTCTAGCAGTGTGTGGGACTATTTGTATTAGTCCATCTATACTGACCTCCATCAGGTTGCAAATTCAAAATAATTTTTTTCTGCATCTAACCCAGCCAATAGTTTTGGCCTAATACCACAGTTTGGCCACTCAGCTCTGCTCGGTTACCATCCATTGTTTTTTTGTGCAAACAACTCCAGAGTTGTGAATTAGTTAACCACCAAAATGAGTGGAAAAAGGCCTGCTGCTGGTGGAAAGGGGAATAGGCGTGTTGGGAAGGGGAAAAAAGGTTGTGTCCGTGGGGTAGGTGTTAAAGCAACAGTAACATCTGCAGAAGAAAGACCATCTTCCAGCCAAACTAAAATGTCTACTTCTTTTAGCGGACAATGTGATAAGATCCCTTTCTTACGGCCACGCCAATCGCTACAAATTCCAGATGAGGCACAAAAACAGCAGGTTCTTCAACGGATATCAAGTGCTCCTTTAAGTGGGCTCTCCTCCACATCAACTTCAACATCACAAATACTCCAGTCCTCAAAGGTGTCACCCAAATCGCACTTGCTTCCTCACAGCTCCCAAATCTCCAGCTGCCCGTCTGAGTATGAGGTAGAACAGATGGTTGAGTCTGCAGAGCTGTTTACTCATACTATAGCCTGGGAATCAGAGGTCGACTCCAGCGCTTCTGTGAATCCAGACGAGGAAATGATCTGCACTGATGCCCAGAATCTTTATGAGTCGGATCCAGGACCAGACGCAGAAGGTTCTGACCATAATGTAGACCCTCATTCCCAAACTGTAACTCCTGTTGGTGGAGACAATGAGGAAGACGATGATAAGACTCAAATACCTGATTGGAGCGACAACTTTAGTTTTTTGTCAGGGCAGGAACAGGTTGGCTCTGAGGACGACGGGTGTGATAACGCACAGGGTGATGATGATGAGGTCGGAGATCCCACTTACTGTCAACCCACAGTCAGCCAAGAGATGAGGTCAGCAGAGGAGGTGGAGGAAGATGCTAGTGACGACGAGGTCAGGTTGCGCCTTCCTGGACAGAGACGTAGTACTGGAAGCACGTCAACAACTGCATCCTCAAACACAACTCTGCCTCTCACCACAAGTCGTGGTGGCTCTTCAGGTCGCATGGGTGCTAAGCCTTGCATAGCCTGGGCATTTTTTCAGATCGATAAAGATGACCCAACTCGTGTTATCTGTAACATTTGTCAGCAAAAGCTAAGTAGAGGCCAAAAAATACATAGTTTGAGTACTTCATGCATGAACCGGCACATGGACATGAAGCATAAGTTGCAGTGGGAAGCTCAGTGTGCTACAATGCGGCCTAGCCGGCCGGGCCAATCACCGTCTGCCATATCTTGTGCATCCGCGGCCTCTTCATCCTCTGTGACTGGGGGGACAGCAGTCACACCTGTTTTGGGGCGCAGACCTGCCACCTCTTTACCCGCAACAGCCAGCGTGATTGGCAGGTCATCATTTTCTTTGGAGGTGGTAACACCAGCTGGTGTTGAGCGCTGTCCGACATCGATAGCACCACCTTTGGATCAAGGCAACCTAACATGTCCGCCTGCATCTTCCTCACAGACCGGCAGTTTGCCGGGGACACCCTTATCAACCCCGTCTAAGCACAATAGCCAGCCCTCGGTCCCTCAGATGTGGACAAGTAAAAGACCATTTCCTCCTAGCCATGAGAAAGCTAAGAGGTTGAATTTCACCATCTGCAAGCTCTTGGCTACAGAAATGCTGCCTTTCCGCCTGGTGGACACAGAGGATTTTCGAGACCTTATGTCCGTCGCAGTGCCCCAGTACCAGATGCCCAGTCGGCACTACTTCTCAAAGAAAGGTGTGCCTGCGCTCCACCAGCATGTCGCACACAACATCACCGCTTCTTTGAGAAACTCTGTGTGTGACAGGGTACATTTCACCACAGACACTTGGACGAGTAGGCATGGACAGGGGCGTTACATGTCGCTGACTGGGCACTGGGTAACTATGGTGACAGCAGGACAAGGGGCTGCTGTCCAAGTCTTGCCGTCCCCACGAGTTGTGCGTCAATCCTCTTTATGTCAAAGTTCCTCCACTGCTTCTGCCTCCTCAACCTCCTCTCGGTCTTCCACCTGCACCCAAAGCCTGTCTGGTCATGCCACAAGCTTTCTAACTGCGCAGAAGGGATCCTGCACACCTCCTTACTATGCTGGCAGTAGGGCTCAACGTCATCAGGCGGTTTTTACATTGAAATGTCTGGGAAATGTGAGTCACACAGCTGAGGAGTTGTGGTCAGCTCTGGAGAACCAATTTCATGAATGGTTGTCTCCACTGGACCTGAAACCAGGGAAGGCCGTGTGCGACAATGCTGCAAACCTGGGTGCGGCCCTTCGCCGGGGCAATGTCACACACGTGCCTTGTATGGCTCACGTGTTGAACCTGGTTGTCCAGCAATTTTTAGCCCACTATCCCAGACTAGATGGCCTTCTGCAGAGGGCACGGTCGCTGTGTGCTCACTTCCGCCGTTCGCATCCCGCAGCTCAGCGACTTACATCTCTACAGAAGTCGTTGGGCCTGCCACTTCACCGGCTAAAATGCGATGTGCCTACCCGGTGGAATTCAACTCTGCACATGTTGCAGCGACTGTGGCAGCACCGACAAGCCCTGGTGCAATACGTTCTGACGTATAGCCTGGGCCAACGAGATTCAGAGGTGGGGCAAATCACGCTGGAGGAGTGGTCTCAGATCAGGGACCTATGCACCCTTCTGCACAGTTTTGAAATGGCGACGAAGATGTTTAGTGCTGACGATGCCATTATCAGCATGACTATTCCGGTGATTTACATGCTGGAGCACATGTTAAACAGAATTCGGAGTCAGGTGGTGGCACAAGAGGAGGTGGAGGAAGTAGAGGAGGAGGAGTTGTATGCGGAAGGGCTAACATCTCCAAGGTCCAGACGGTCGGCAGCACCAAGGCGGCAGGCATGTGAGGGTGGGGGAGATGGTTTTACCAGGGCGCATGGTAGCAGCCAAACCAGTGAGGAAGGTGCAGGAGCCCAGGAAGAAGTGGAGGACGAACTGATGGAAGACTCATCAGATGAGGGAGACCTTGATCACATTTCTGTTGTGCGAGGTTGGGGGGAGAGGACAGAGGAAGGAAGCATGATTGTTACCTCGCCACCAACACAACAGGGACTTGGTGCTCCTGGATGCGCAACACACATGAGTGCCTTCTTGCTGCACTACCTGCAACATGACCCTCGAATTGTGAGAATTAGAAATAATCCTGACTACTGGGTTGCCACACTGTTAGATCCCCGGTACAAAAGTAAATTTGCAGAAATTATTCCTGCCATAGAAAGGGATGCACGCATGCAGGAGTATCAGCAGAGACTGTTGCAGAATCTTACATGTGCTTTTCCACAAAATACCAGTGGTGCACGTAGTGAATCTCACAGTTCCAACTTGCCAACCGTGGGACCGTCAAGTGTTCAGCACTCAAACCGTAACAGAACCACAGTATCTGCTGGTAACATCAATTTTGCGGAATCATTTCACCACTTTTTTAGCCCATCCTTTGCAAGGCCACAGGAGACAAGAAGTCTGACACATAGTCAACGCCTAGAGACGATGGTACAGGAGTATCTCCAAGTAAACATTGAAGCCACGACTGTGTCACTGGACCCTTGCTCTTTTTGGGCTTCCAATCTGGATAAATGGCCGGAGCTAGCCACTTACGCCTTGGAGATCTTGTCATGCCCCGCAGCCAGCGTTCTGTCTGAACGTGTTTTCAGCGCTGCTGGTGGTGTGCTGACAGATAAGCGCACGCGGCTCTCCACTGATAATGTAGACAGACTCACGTTCATAAAGATGAACAAATCATGGATCCGAAACGACTTTTCTACCCCTGTGTCATCCTGGGGAGAGTAAAAGCTTGATGATTGGTTAAAATCACCCTACCAACCGTTTTAAGCTTTCAAATTACTAATCATGTTTATCTGTATCTTGACTGGAAAATAATTTGGGCTTTGTAGCAGTGTGCAGCACTGATCCTATTAGGCCATCTATAATAAGCTTCACCAGATTTAAAATTAAAAATAATTTTTAGCTGCATCTAGCCCGGAAAATAATTTTGGGGCTCCGAGATGCGCAAGGCACATAAGTGCCTTCTTGCTGCACTACCTGCAGCATGACCCTCATATTGTCAGAATTCGAAGTAATCATGACTACTGGGTTGCCACACTCTTAGATCCCCCAAACTTTTCGATCAACCTTTTCATTTTAATAAAGACCAAAAAAATGGTCATTTTTGAAATTATAAGCATTAGCAGGTTGTTAGAAACTGAAATCAAACAGTTTTCAACTCAAAACTTTATTCTAGGTGATGTTACATTTTCACATAGGACCCCTTGTTCGAAAGGAGCTTCTGAACTCTCTCGTCCATTGAATTTGTCAGGTTTTGGATGGTTTCTGCTTCAATTGTTTTGCATGAGGACAGAATACCCTCCCAGAGCTGTTGCTTAGATGTGAACTGCCTCCCGCCATCATAGACACTCCTTTTAATGATGCTCCAAAGGTTCTGAATGGGGTAGAGGTCAGGGGAGCATGGGGGTCACACCATAAGTTTGTCCCCTTTTATGCCCATATCAGCCAGAGATGCAGATGTTTTATGTGCAGCATGAGATGGTGCATTATCATGCAGAAAAATGATCTTGCTGTGAAATACACGGTTCTTCTTCTTGAACCATGGCAGGAAGTGCTGTTTGAGAAAATCCACATACATTATGGAGTTCATCTTTAGCGCCTTCAGGGATCCTAAAGGGGCCGACAATCTCTCTCCCCATGATTCCAGCCCAAAACATTACTCCACCTCCTCCTTGTTGGCGCTGTAGCCGTGTTTGCGTGGGGTGTCCATCAACCAGCCATCCTCCACTCCATCCATCTGGACCATCGAGCGCTGCACGGCACTCATCCGTGAACAAAACAGTTTTGAAATCAGTCTTCATGTAATGTTTGGCCCACTGGAGCCGTTTCTGCTTGTGTGAAGTGGATAGAGGAGGTCGACAGGATGGCGCATGCACAGCTGCAAACCTCTGAAGGACCCTGCATCTTGTTGTTCGGGGGACGTTGGAGGCACAAGCAGCTTCAAAAACTTGTCTGCTGCTATGACAAGGCTTTTTTGCCGCTGCTCTTTCAACCTGACGTAATTGCCTGTAGGAAAGAGTCCTCAATTTGCCCTTATCAGCACGCACACGTGTGTACTGTGAATCAGCTACATACTTCTTGATTGCCAAGACACTTCATCCTGATCATCGCACAATGTTGATTGTAGTCATGCCTTGACCTAAACACTCCACAATTTGTTGCTTCTCAGCAGCCGACACATCCTTTTTCTTTCCCATTTTGGCAGAAAATGTAGGCTGCTTAATAATGTGAGAGAGCCTTCTTAAGTAGTCTTGCCTTTCATTGGACACACCTGCCAAACTAATTAGCACAGGTGTCTGCAATTGCTTACAGTGATATAAAGAGCCCTGACACACATCACCATCAATGAGTTTAACTGACAAACAAACAAATTCTTCCCTTATCACTCCTAAACACTTTTTGTATAATAATTTGGAACGCAGTGTACATGTGCTTTTCCACAAAACACCAGTGGTTCACGTAGTGAATCTTACAGTTCTAACTTGCCAACCGTGGTCTGTATGGAGTTGTTCAATAAAGGGCCCAAAATTAAGATAACATAGATGGGAGAAGATTCTTTGAATAGGAATTCCTAAGTATTTGATACCCTGTGAGGGCCAGGCAAAGGGAAAGTTGGACTGGATGGAATCCTATATGGATTTGGGGAGGGAGACATCGAGGGCCTCAGACTTCGCTGCATTGATTTTAAAATTTTACCATGTAACAAAGTGATCTATTTCAGCCATAACAGCATGGATGGATATATGTGATTGAGTGATATATACTAGGACATCATCAGCAAATAGAGAGCACTTGTACTCGGTGCCTCCCACCTCAATCCACCTAATATTGGGGTTATGGCGAATTGATGAGAGCAGGTGCTCCGTCGCTAGGATGTATAAGAGAGGGGACAGAGGACATCACTGCCTTGTCCCATTGGTGATTGTGAAAGGTGATGAAAATGTTCTGACGCACCCCCTGGGCCTTGGGACACCCGGAGCCGGACCCTTTTTGGTGGATGCTGGTGGTTGTAGTCTTCGTGGCGGCGACCCAGTTCCGTGGCTCAGGGCGGTCAAACCAGTGGCGGAACTATTTATGTGGTTTTCATGTTTAAATGTCCGACTACGCCACCCGTGGATTGCGGTCAGAGTGAACCGCCGCTCCAGGGCAGACCGCTGAGGCTGGTGTTGTGGGTGCAGCAGAGCGTAGCATAACTCCCCACGGGAGGAGTATAGCCTCAGGGCAGTGTATGCGGAGGATGGGGGTGATGGTGCAGGGCAGCAGCAGTAACGACACGGAGTCAGTGATGCAGTTCAGGGCCTTTACTCACAGTTCTTATTATCCAGACCACGTCTGCAGGTAACGGCTGCCCACGTCGTACTGTGCTCACCAGGTGAGGGGCTCAGACAACTCCCAGATAACTTTGGAGCACTTCACAGGACCCCCTTTGTGTGTCCTTTGTCTGGCCTTTCTTACCAACACTTCTGTCCGGCTGCCTCGGGCCTCCTCTTGGTAAACTTGGCGCCAGTTTCCCTGACCCTATGTGGTGCCTTCCTAGCGGGTGTAGCGAGGGGCTGCGCCACATAAAATGTCAGAGCCTCCGGTTTCTAGCTGAGGGTCGTTTCCTGCCTCCACTAGTTCGGGGACCCCTCCACGCAGGTGGATTCGGGCGTGCGGTGGCGACTCGCCCATCCGCGCCCCTGGGATCCCTTCATTCCTCGTTCCTGGAGCGTTCTCCGCTCCTCTTCCTTCCTTCTCCCTCTTCCAGGCCTGGGCCTCTGTTACTAGGCCCGCCTCCGGAGCAGAGCTCATGCAGAGCCCCTGCTCCCTGCCACTTCTGCTCAGACTTCTCTGCACTGAACTAAGATGGTGCCCACCTTTTATACTCCCTTCTCAATGCACCCAGGAACTGCTTCCTCCCTGCTCCTGCACTACAGGGTTCCCCTTCCTCAGTGTTCCCTCCCCCCACTCCAGCCAGGGACAGGGACTGTCGTGCCCATCTCAGGGGCATATTGGTCGCCCTGCCCCACGGCAATGTGGTGTAATGCATGCAGGTGTCGGGTCCTGATCCACACTCCATCCTTACCTGAGAGTGAGATATCACACCTCTGGGTGAGGTGCAATACGTCTGTAGCAACCGAGCCCTCAGGGTGCTACAGTTCCATTTATCTTCAGCCTAGGTGACGTATTGCGATACAGGGCCGTGATTTTGGCTATAAAAGGGTCCCCTAGACCCCTACCCCAAGCTTTTTAAGAGAATCATATATGGCATGCCAGGAGACTCTATGGAATGCTTTCTCAGCATCCAACGAGAGTATCTAATTACAAATTTTTAACTGCATCTAGCCCAGGAAATACTTTGTGCCTAGTAGCAGTGTCTGCTAGTGAGCGGATTATCTCGGCTGTTAAGCAAGCTGCACCACCTGTAGTTTAGACACTTAATTTTTTCAAAGGAAATGCTTCGGGACCATGGGATACTTAGTGAAGAGCATCAGGAGGCACCCCAAGGCATAGGGGCTGGGACTGGCAGTAGGATGCCTTGCGGTGGACAGCCGAGCTCGATCCTTATAAAAGCTTTTTAACTGCAGCAGCTTTAGTGGACGCTACTGGAGCTGGAATTACCGCGGCTGCTGGCATGAGACTTGCCCTCCAATAGATCCTTGTAAATGGATTTAAAGTGTATTCATTCAAATTAGAGAGACAATTTAAATTAAAAAGCTTAGAGCTGCCTCCACCACAGGGGGGCTCGCTCGACCCACCAGCGGACAGGCACCAGTATTGGGAGAGGGGGGCTGGCCGTCAGGGTTCACCGCGGCTCTGGCACAAACCCGGCGACACGGAGGTGGCACGGGCAGGAGCGGACTGGCCGTGTCGGCTTCTCACTTTTTGGATTTTAGAAGGGCATGCCATGCCTATATCTGTGTCTCCCCCTCCTTTTACTCCTCCACCTCTTTTATTTTCGCATGACTATATGTACTTGTCACTTTTCCATGTGTTAGTTATGTCTTTTGAGCAGTTTGTCAGCTTTTGGACACCTTTGAAGGTGTTTTCTATGTGTTTCTATGTGTTTTTGTTTGCCTGCCATTGGTTTTAACGGTGTTCGAAGGTGTTCGACGAACAGTTCGACGAACAGTTCGGCGAACACACGGGTGTTCGACGAACCGAACCGAACTCGAACACTACGGGGGTGGCTCAACACTAGTCACAACGCCACCCGGTGCCGGTTCTCGGAGCACCCGGATGGCTCTGTCCTTGAACTGTGCAAAGTCCAGATGAGGATCCTGTAAGGCTATGGCCCGCAACTGGGTTCGGTGGACATTGCAATATAGTCCCTCTATAAATTGTTCGGTCAACAGCCTGTCCTCGTTTCCCACGCTGTCGGGGTCGGTCTGCTTAATGGCTCTCAGGGCCTCTTGTAGGTTTAGTGCATAGTCCCTTATACTCTCATGTGCTAGCTGCTTGCACCCATAGAATTTAAGCTTAATCTCGGCTGAGGTGCGGGTATCAAAGGTGTCCCTCAGCCGGGTTAGTATCCCCACGACAGTCCTCCTCCCAGGTGGCCAGGACTTTACCTCCCTTTGGGCTGCCCCGGTTAGTTGGGCCACCAGGATGCTCACTTTTTGCTCTTCTGTGAGGGGGTACACCTGGAAGAGGCTATCCAGCTTTTCTCTAAAGTCATTCAGGGTATGTGACTCCCCTGAGTATTGGGGTAGCCAGGCGGCTCCCGGGATATAGGGCATGGTAAAAGGCATGACTGCAGCAGCGCTGGCGCTGGCAGGGGTTGAGGCAGTGAAGCTCTCCTCCGTATCTGACATCTTCCTCCCCCTAGTGGACCGTGGCCTACCTTGTGATGATCCTCTTCCGTAGGCCGCGGCTCCGCAGTGGATCGTCAGGGTTGAGGACCTTCCGTCGCGCTCCTGTGACGTCAGCGTCTGCTGGGCTCCTTCCAGGACCTTACGCGACGTCTGGACATGAGGCGGGGCTTCAGTTCTCGCGCGCTTTTGGAGTCCACGCCCCTCTTCTTCCCACGCGGCGTCTTCAAGATGGCGTCCAACGGCGGGAAAACTCCACGGAAGGCGGGAAGAAGGCTGAAAATGGCGCCGGATGGCGGGAAAACTTCACGGATGGCGGGAAGAAGGCTGAAGATGGCGCCGGATGGCGGGAATCTTCACCACAGGTTAGTTTAAAAGTCTCTTTTTCAGGCACGCAGTACCCGGCGGTTGCGGGCACGTAATCCTGCCGACTACGCCAAAAGCTGACGCGCCCCTGGGCCTGAGTCGCGCAGCGTTGCGCACGCGGGAGCCTACCCGGAGCCGGATCGGATAGGGGTAGTAGTCTCGTGGCGATGACCCGGTCCGTGCCCAGGGAGTCAGACTAAGTGGCGGTATATTAGCAGTAGATGTAGGACGACTACGCCACCCGTTGAATGCAGCTATGGAGCTGCCGCTGCAGGGCAGACCGCTGAGGCCGGTGGAAGGATGGTGCAGCGTGGATGGTGTAACCCCCAACGGGAGGGGTATGGCCTCAGGGCAGCCGACGTGGATGATGGGGGTAGTAGGAACCACTCAGAGACGATGCGGTGTAGTTCAGGGTCTTTACTGGTGACAAAGATAGACCCTCCCGGAGTACTGGCTAGCGGTCGGGGCCTGGTCAGTCCTTGAGCAGATGGGATCCCCCTTGGCCAGGCGGAGTTGTAGGCCTCCCCAACTAATTGTACTCTTCTGGCTCCCTTGCTAGAGGCGGGTAAAGGTAGCCCACGTCCCTGAGTGTACCGTGTGGTGCTCACCCGTATGGCCGGTGACTCGGGGCCTTCTAGTGGCTTCCGCTCCACGACAGCGGTGCTGGTCCCACGCGTGTGACCGTGCCTTCGGGTTTCTTGGCCAGAGGACCTGAAATCCCCTGCCGGTCAGTTTCTGCTGCTGGGTCTGGGTTAATCCCCACAGCCTCGGACTCCGGGTCCGGTGGTAACTCTTCAATCAGGGCGAGCTCTTCAGCTGCCAGCCCCTGATTCCTTTTAGCACTGCTCCCACTGAGCTCCTGATCTTTCTTTCCTATGCTGCTCTTCTTCTTCTCTCTACTCTACTCTACTCACTAACCCTGCCTCAGCCCCAGCTTTATATAGGGGAAGTTCTTCCCCTCCCAGGACTGGGCAGGAGGTGTGGCATGCATAGAATTCCTGACCAAGAGACCTCCCACCTGCTCTCAGACATAACATTGCTATTACTGTGGAGACCAGACCCCTGGGGTGCCACACATGCTCTGTGTCCCATGCTCTATGTTCCATATTCCATGCTCTGTGTCCCATGCTCTATGTTCCATATTCCATGCTCTGTGTCCCATGCTCTATGTTCCATATTCCATGCTCTGTGTCCCATGCTCTATATTCCATATTCCATGCTCTGTGTCCCATGCTCTATGTTCCATATTCCATGCTCTGTGTTCCATGCTCTATATTCCATATTCCATGCTCTGTGTCCCATGCTCTATGTTCCATATTCCATGCTCTGTGTCCCATGCTCTATGTTCCATATTCCATGCTCTGTGTCCCATGATCTATATTCCATATTCCATGCTCTGTGTCCCATGCTCTATGTTCCATATTCCATGCTCTGTGTCCCATGCTTTATATTCCATATTCCATGCTCTGTGTCCTACGCTCTATATTCCATATTCCATGCTCTGTGTCCCATGCCAAATGTTCCATATTCCATGCTCTGTGTCCCATGCTCTATAATCCATATTCCATGCTCTGTGTCCTACGCTCTATATTCCATATTCCATGCTCTGTGTCCCATGCTCTATGTTCCATATTCCATGCTCTATATTCCATATTCCATGCTCTGTGTCCTACGCTCTATATTCCATATTCCATGCTCTGTGTCCCATGCTCTATATTCCATATTCCATGCTCTGTGTCCCATGCTCTATGTTCCATATTCCATGCTCTGTGTCCCATGCTCTATATTCCATATTCCAAGCTCTGTGTCCCATGCTCCATGTTCCATATTCCATGCTCAGTGTCCCATGCTCTATATTCCATATTCCATGCTCTGTGTCCTACGCTCTATGTTCCATATTCCATGTTCCGTGTCTCATGCTCTATATTCCATATTCCATGCTCTGTGTCACATGCTCTATGTTCCATATTCCATGCTCTGTGTCCCATGCTCTATGTTCCATATTCCATGCTCTGTGTCCCATGCTCTACGTTCCATATTTCATGCTCTGTGTCCTATGCTCTATGTTCCATATTCCATGCTCTGTGTCCTATGCTCTATGTTCCATATTTCATGCTCTGTGTCCTATGCTCTATGTTCCATATTTCATGCTCTGTGTCCTATGCTCTATGTTCCATATTCCATGCTCTGTGTCCCATGCTCTATGTTCCATATTCCATGCTCTGTGTCCCATGCTCTATATTCCATATTCCATGCTCTGTGTCCCATGCTCTATATTCCATATTCCATGCTCTGTGTCCCATGCTCTATGTTCCATATTCCATGCTCTGTGTCCCATGCTCTATATTCCATATTCCATGCTCTGTGTCCCATGCTCTATGTTCCATATTTCATGCTCTGTGTCCTACGCTCTATGTTCCATATTCCATGCTCTGTGTCCCATGCTCTATATTCCATATTCCATGCTCTGTGTCCCATGCTCTATATTCCATATTCCATGCTCTGTGTCCCATGCTCTATATTCCATATTTCATGGTCTGTGTCCTACGCTCTATGTTCCATATTTCATGCTCTGTGTCCTACGCTCTATATTCCATATTCCATGCTCTGTGTCCTACGCTCTATGTTCCATATTCCATGTTCCGTGTTCCATGCTCTATGTTCCATATTTCATGCTCTGTGTCCTACGCTCTATGTTCCATATTCCATGCTCTGTGTCCTACACTCTATATTCCATATTCCATGCTCTGTGTCCCATGATCTATGTTCCATATTCCATGCTCTGTGTCCCATGCTCTATGTTCCATATTCCATGCTCTGTGTCCTACGCTCTATGTTCCATGCTCTGTGTCCTACGGTCTATATTCCATATTCCATGCTCTGTGTCGCATGCTCTATGTTCCATATTCCATGCTCTGTGTCCCATGCTCTATGTTCCATACTCCATGATCTGTGTCCCATGCTCTATGTTCCATATTCCATGCTCTGTGTCCCATGCTCTATGTTCCATATTCCATGCTCTGTGTCCCATGCTCTATATTCCATATTCCATACTTTGTGTCCTATGCTCTATGTTCCATATTTCATGCTCTGTGTCCTACGCTCTATGGTCCATATTCCAAGCTCTGTGTCCTACGCTCTATATTCCATATTCCATGCTCTGTGTCCTACGCTCTATGTTCCATATTCCATGTTCCGTGTTCCATGCTCTATGTTCCATATTTCATGCTCTGTGTCCTACGCTCTATGGTCCATATTCCATGCTCTGTGTCCTACGCTCTATATTCCATATTCCATGCTCTGTGTCCTAAGCTCTATGTTCCATATTCCATGCTCTGTGTCCTACGCTCTATATTCCATATTCCATGCTCTGTGTCCAATGCTCTATGTTCCATATTCCATGCTCTGTGTCCCATGCTCTATGTTCCATATTCCATGCTCTGTGTCTATGCTCTATGTTCCATATTTCATGCTCTGTGTCCTACGCTCTATGTTCCATATTCCATGCTCTGTGTCCTACGCTCTATATTCCATATTCCATGCTCTGTGTCCTACGCTCTATGTTCCATATTCCATGCTCTGTGTCCTACGCTCTATATTCCATATTCCATGCTCTGTGTCCCATGCTCTATGCTCCATATTCCATGCTCTGTGTCCCATGCTCTATATTCCATATTCCATACTTTGTGTCCTATGCTCTATGTTCCATATTTCATTCTCTGTGTCCTACGCTCTATGGTCCTTATTCCATGCTCTGTGTCCTACGCTCTATATTCCATATTCCATGCTCTGTGTCCTACGCTCTATGTTCCATATTCCATGTTCCGTGTTCCATGCTCTATGTTCCATATTTCATGCTCTGTGTCCTACGCTCTATGTTCCATATTCCATGCTCTGTGTCCTACGCTCTATATTCCATATTCCATGCTCTGTGTCCTACGCTCTATGTTCCATATTCCATGCTCTGTGTCCTACGCTCTATATTCCATATTCCATGCTCTGTGTCCCATGCTCTATGTTCCATATTCCATGCTCTGTGTCCCATGCTCTATATTCCATATTCCATACTTTGTGTCCTATGCTCTATATTCCATATTTCATGGTCTGTGTCCTACGCTCTATGTTCCATATTTCATGCTCTGTGTCCTACGCTCTATATTCCATATTCCATGCTCTGTGTCCTACGCTCTATGTTCCATATTCCATGTTCCGTGTTCCATGCTCTATGTTCCATATTTCATGCTCTGTGTCCTACGCTCTATGTTCCATATTCCATGCTCTGTGTCCTACACTCTATATTCCTTATTCCATGCTCTGTGTCGCATGCTCTATGTTCCATATTCCATGCTCTGTGTCCCATGCTCTATGTTCCATACTCCAT
This sequence comes from Phyllobates terribilis, assembly GCF_046119375.1. Taxonomy (NCBI): domain Eukaryota; kingdom Metazoa; phylum Chordata; class Amphibia; order Anura; family Dendrobatidae; genus Phyllobates; species Phyllobates terribilis. The sequence goes on from NW_027362764.1 coordinate 755,246,158, forward strand.
GATCTGTGTCCCATGCTCTATGTTCCATATTCCATGCTCTGTGTCCCATGCTCTATGTTCCATATTCCATGCTCTGTGTCCCATGCTCTATATTCCATATTCCATACTTTGTGTCCTATGCTCTATGTTCCATATTTCATGCTCTGTGTCCTACTCTCTATGGTCCATATTCCATGCTCTGTGTCCTACGCTCTATATTCCATATTCCATGCTCTGTGTCCTACGCTCTATGTTCCATATTCCATGTTCCGTGTTCCATGCTCTATGTTCCATATTTCATGCTCTGTGTCCTACGCTCTAGGGTCCATATTCAATGCTCTGTGTCCTACGCTCTATATTCCATATTCCATGCTCTGTGTCCTAAGCTCTATGTTCCATATTCCATGCTCTGTGTCCTACGCTCTATATTCCATATTCCATGCTCTGTGTCCAATGCTCTATGTTCCATATTCCATGCTCTGTGTCCCATGCTCTATGTTCCATATTCCATGCTCTGTGTCTATGCTCTATGTTCCATATTTCATGCTCTGTGTCCTACGCTCTATGTTCCATATTCCATGCTGTGTCCTACGCTCTATATTCCATATTCCATGCTCTGTGTCCTACGCTCTATGTTCCATATTCCATGCTCTGTGTCCTACGCTCTATATTCCATATTCCATGCTCTGTGTCCCATGCTCTATGCTCCATATTCCATGCTCTGTGTCCCATGCTCTATATTCCATATTCCATACTTTGTGTCCTATGCTCTATGTTCCATATTTCATTCTCTGTGTCCTACGCTCTATGGTCCTTATTCCATGCTCTGTGTCCTACGCTCTATATTCCATATTCCATGCTCTGTGTCCTACGCTCTATGTTCCATATTCCATGTTCCGTGTTCCATGCTCTATGTTCCATATTTCATGCTCTGTGTCCTACGCTCTATGTTCCATATTCCATGCTCTGTGTCCTACGCTCTATATTCCATATTCCATGCTCTGTGTCCTACGCTCTATGTTCCATATTCCATGCTCTGTGTCCTACGCTCTATATTCCATATTCCATGCTCTGTGTCCCATGCTCTATGTTCCATATTCCATGCTCTGTGTCCCATGCTCTATATTCCATATTCCATACTTTGTGTCCTATGCTCTATGTTCCATATTTCATTCTCTGTGTCCTACGCTCTATGGTCCTTATTCCACGCTCTGTGTCCTACGCTCTATATTCCATATTCCATGCTCTGTGTCCTACGCTCTATGTTCCATATTCCATGTTCCGTGTTCCATGCTCTATGTTCCATATTTCATGCTCTGTGTCCTACGCTCTATGTTCCATATTCCATGCTCTGTGTCCTACGCTCTATATTCCATATTCCATGCTCTGTGTCCCATGCTCTATGTTCCATATTCCATGCTCTGTGTCCCATGCTCTATGTTCCATATTCCATGCTCTGTGTCCCATGCTCTATGTTCCATATTCCATGCTCTGTGTCCTATGCTCTATGTTCCATATTTCATGCTCTGTGTCCTACGCTCTATGTTCCATATTCCATGCTCTGTGTCCTACGCTCTATATTCCATATTCCATGCTCTGTGTCCTACGCTCTATGTTCCATATTCCATGCTCTGTGTCCTACGCTCTATATTCCATATTCCATGCTCTGTGTCCCATGCTCTATGTTCCATATTCCATGCTCTGTGTCCCATGCTCTATATTCTATAATCCATGCTCTGTGTCCTATGCTCTATGTTCCATATTTCATGCTCTGTGTCCTATGCTCTATGTTCCATATTTCATGCTCTGTGTCCTATGCTCTATGTTCCATATTCCATGCTCTGTGTCCTACGCTCTATGTTCCATATTTCATGCTCTGTGTCTTACGCTCTATGTTCCATATTTCATGCTCTGTGTCCCATGCTCTATGTTCCATATTCCATGCTCTGTGTCCCATGCTCTATATTCCATATTCCATGCTCTGTGTCCTATGCTCTATGTTCCATATTTCATGCTCTGTGTCCTACGCTCTATGTTCCATATTCCATGCTCTGTGTCCTATGCTCTATATTCCATATTCCATGCTCTGTGTCCTACGCTCTATGTTCCATATTCCATGTTCCGTGTTCCATGCTCTATGTTCCATATTTCATGCTCTGTGTCCTATGGTCTATGTTCCATATTCCATGCTCTGTGTCCTACACTCTATATTCCATATTCCATGCTCTGTGTCCCATGCTCTATGTTCCATATTCCATGCTCTGTGTCCCATGCTCTATGTTCCATATTCCATGCTCTGTGTCCCATGCTCTATGTTCCATATTCCATGCTCTGTGTCCTATGCTCTATGTTCCATATTTCATGCTCTGTGTCCTACGCTCTATGTTCCATATTCCATGCTCTGTGTCCTACGCTCTATATTCCATATTCCATGCTCTGTGTCCTGCGCTCTATGTTCCATATTCCATGCTCTGTGTCCTACGCTCTATATTCCATATTCCATGCTCTGTGTCCCATGCTCTATGTTCCATATTCCATGCTCTGTGTCCCATGCTCTATATTCCATATTCCATACTTTGTGTCCTATGCTCTATGTTCCATATTTCATTCTCTGTGTCCTACGCTCTATGGTCCTTATTCCATGCTCTGTGTCCTACGCTCTATGTTCCATATTCCATGTTCCGTGTTCCATGCTCTATGTTCCATATTTCATGCTCTATGTCCTACGCTCTATGTTCCATATTCCATGCTCTGTGTCCTATGCTCTATATTCCATATTCCATGCTCTGTGTCCCATGCTCTATGTTCCATATTCAATGCTCTGTGTCCCATGCTCTTTGTTCCATATTCCATGCTCTGTGTCCCATGCTCTATGTTCCATATTCCATGCTCTGTGTCTATGCTCTATGTTCCATATTCCATGCTCTGTGTCCCATGCTCTATATTCCATATTCCATGCTCTGTGTCCTATGCTCTATGTTCCATATTCCATGCTCTGTGTCCCATGCTCTATGTTCCATATTCCATGCTCTGTGTCCCATGCTCTATATTCCATATTCCATGCTCTGTGTCCTATGCTCTATGTTCCATATTTCATGCTCTGTGTCCCATGCTCTATGTTCCATATTCCATGCTCTGTGTCCTACGCTCTATATTCCATATTCCATGCTCTGTGTCCTACGCTCTATGTTCCATATTCCATGTTCCGTGTTCCATGCTCTATGTTCCATATTTCATGCTCTGTGTCCTATGCTCTATGTTCCATATTTCATGCTCTGTGTCCTATGCTCTATGTTCCATATTTCATGCTCTGTGTCCTATGCTCTATGTTCCATATTTCATGCTCTGTGTCCTATGCTCTATGTTCCATATTCCATGTTCCGTGTTCCATGCTCTATGTTCCATGTTTCATGCTTTGTGTCCTACGCTCTATGTTCCATATTCCATGCTCTGTGTCCCATGCTCTATGTTCTATATTCCATGCTCTGTGTCCCATGCTCTATGTTCCATATTCCATGCTCTGTGTCCCATGCTCCATGTTCTATATTCCATGCTCTGTGTCCTATGCTCTATGTTCCATATTCCATGCTCTGTGTCCCATGCTCTATGTTCCATATTCCATGCTCTGTGTCCCATGCTCTATGTTCCATATTCCATGCTCTGTGTCCTATGCTCTATGTTCCATATTTCATGCTCTGTGTCCTACGCTCTATGTTCCATATTCCATGCTCTGTGTCCTACGCTCTATATTCCATATTCCATGCTCTGTGTCCCATGCTCTATGTTCCATATTCCATGCTCTGTGTCCCATGCTCTATATTCCATATTCCATACTTTGTGTCCTTTGCTCTATGTTCCATATTTCATTCTCTGTGTCCTACGCTCTATGGTCCTTATTCCACGCTCTGTGTCCTACGCTCTATATTCCATATTCCATGCTCTGTGTCCTACGCTCTATGTTCCATATTCCATGTTCTGTGTTCCATGCTCTATGTTCCATATTTCATGCTCTGTGTCCTACGCTCTATGTTCCATATTCCATGCTCTGTGTCCTACGCTCTATATTCCATATTTCATGCTCTGTGTCCCATGCTCTATGTTCCATATTCAATGCTCTGTGTCCCATGCTCTTTGTTCCATATTCCATGCTCTGTGTCCCATGCTCTATGTTCCATATTCCATGCTCTGTGTCTATGCTCTATGTTCCATATTCCATGCTCTGTGTCCCATGCTCTATATTCCATATTCCATGCTCTGTGTCCTATGCTCTATGTTCCATATTCCATGCTCTGTGTCCCATGCTCTATGTTCCATATTCCATGCTCTGTGTCCCATGCTCTATATTCCATATTCCATGCTCTGTGTCCTATGCTCTATGTTCCATATTTCATGCTCTGTGTCCCATGCTCTATGTTCCATATTCCATGCTCTGTGTCCTACGCTCTATATTCCATATTCCATGCTCTGTGTCCTACGCTCTATGTTCCATATTCCATGTTCCGTGTTCCATGCTCTATGTTCCATATTTCATGATCTGTGTCCTATGCTCTATGTTCCATATTTCATGCTCTGTGTCCTATGCTCTATGTTCCATATTTCATGCTCTGTGTCCTATGCTCTATGTTCCATATTTCATGCTCTGTGTCCTATGCTCTATGTTCCATATTCCATGTTCCGTGTTCCATGCTCTATGTTCCATGTTTCATGCTTTGTGTCCTACGCTCTATGTTCCATATTCCATGCTCTGTGTCCCATGCTCTATGTTCCATATTCCATGCTCTGTGTCCCATGCTCTATATTCCATATTCCATGCTCTGTGTCCTATGCTCTATGTTCCATATTTCATGCTCTGTGTCCCATGCTCTATGTTCCATATTCCATGCTCTGTGTCCTACGCTCTATATTCCATATTCCATGCTCTGTGTCCTACGCTCTATGTTCCATATTCCATGTTCCGTGTTCCATGCTCTATGTTCCATATTTCATGATCTGTGTCCTATGCTCTATGTTCCATATTTCATGCTCTGTGTCCTATGGTCTATGTTCCATATTTCATGCTCTGTGTCCTATGCTCTATGTTCCATATTTCATTCTCTGTGTCCTATGCTCTATGTTCCATATTCCATGTTCCGTGTTCCATGCTCTATGTTCCATGTTTCATGCTTTGTGTCCTACGCTCTATGTTCCATATTCCATGCTCTGTGTCCCATGCTCTATGTTCTATATTCCATGCTCTGTGTCCTATGCTCTATGTTCCATATTCCATGCTCTATGTTCCATGTTTCATGCTTTGTGTTCCTTGCTCCGTGTCCCATGCTCTATGTTCTATATTCCATGCTCTGTGTCCCATGCTCTATGTTCCATATTCCATGCTCTGTGTCCCATGCTCTATGTTCCATATTTCATGCTCTGTGTCCCATGCTCTATGTTCCATATTTCATGCTCTGTGTCCTATGCTCTATGTTCCATATTCCATGTTCCGTGTTCCATGCTCTATGTTCCATGTTTCATGCTTTGTGTCCTACGCTCTATGTTCCATATTCCATGCTCTGTGTCCCATGCTCTATGTTCTATATTCCATGCTCTGTGTCCTATGCTCTATGTTCCATATTCCATGCTCTATGTTCCATGTTTCATGCTTTGTGTTCCTTGCTCCGTGTTCCATGCTCTGTGCTCTATATTCCGTACTCCTTGTTCCTTGCTCCGTGTTCCGTGAGCCGGCTTCCTTCCTTTTTTTGTGTATATTCTCACACTGTCCAATCAGTGCTGATATTCTCAAATGGTCTTGGGACACACTCCCTTTGACAAGTGGAATGGCAACGCCGAGCTGTCAAATTATACTTTAATATTCAGGAATAACAACAGAAGCACATCACAATGTTGAATTAGGAAAACAATGTTTCAGAATTGTTATTTTATGGGGAATTCAAGTATCTATTGAAATAGACAAGTTAGACGTAGCGACAGGACCCTTTAAGAGAAGTTCACTGGTTCCAGGGTAAAAAATCAATAACAGAACCCTAGAGAAGGAAAGGAAGCTCTGAATAGATCTTCATTCTCCAGGGGAATTAAAAAGTATATTAGTGCTTTTGGCCTCATTTATAAAGCTGTAATTCAGCTGCATATTAGTTTTTATTTTACAAATATCAACCTGGACCCCTTGTATCTCAAATTAATTGAACTTCTATCATGTATAAAAAAAAGTAAAAGTGATTTTTTTTTGTCATGTATCATCCATCAGAACTACAGTCCTAATCATTTTACAATTACTGGAACACACTGAAATTTTCCCCCTAAGTGTAAGTATGTGTGGCGCCCCCGAGGATTCAGTTGCCACAGAGGTACTGCATCCGTGGTGCCTCACTCTCTGGTAAGGAAAGGAGTGCAGCCCGGGACCCCAACACCCGCATTCAACACTACACTACTCCAGGCCGGCTGGAAGGGCAAGATGCGGTGTGAACTGCTGAGCCCTGTCCCTGGCTGGAGTGGGGGGGGGACAAGAGTGAGGGGGAACCAAGTAGTGGGTGTGGGTGGAGGAAGGAGTTCAGGGGAGTATTTTTGTTAGGACTATAAATAGGGGATCCATCTTAGTTAGTGAGGAGCAGTAGTAGGTGGAGGTCTGTGCCAAGTAAGAGGAGCAGGTGCTCTTCAGGAGCTCTGCTCCAGAGTGGGCCTAGTAAATGAGGCCCAGCGGAGGAGAGAAGAGGAGGGGAGCAGAGGAGGAAGGTGACTCACCCCCTGGGCCGTGGGGTACTCAAGACTGGGTCTCTGAGTTGCGTGGTGCTGATGGGGGTAGTAGTGGCAACCCGGTCCCGTGCTCAGGGTGTCAGGCAAAAATGGTGGCAGTCTCTCTATATATATATTTACATGTGAAAGTCCGACTACGCCACCCGTGGATTGCGGTCAGGGATAACCGCTGCTGCAGTACAGACCACTGGGGCTGGTGTTGGTGAGCAGCACAGGAATGGTATAACTCCCCACGGGAGGAGTGTAGCCCCAGGGCAGTGTAGGTGGATGTTGGGGGTGATAGTTCTGGCCGCGATGGTCAGAATGCAGAGTCCGCTTAAATAGTTCAGGGTCTTTATTGTAACAGATGGTAATGACCAAACAACAGTACCGGCTAGAAGGGGGCCCGGATGTCTGAGAACACTCGGGAAGCCCCTCTGGTCAGGGTGAGGGTGTAGGCCTACCGTGCTCTCTATGCTCTTTCTGACTATTCCCCTCTTAGTGGTAAAATAGCCCACGTCCCTGAGTGTGCCGTGTACTCTCACCCGTATGGCTTGCAACTTGGGCTCCTTTTACCTCTGGCCTCTCTTGGCTTTGCTGGTCCCTTCTGTTGTGGCGGAGCCTCCGGGCTTTTTAGGCCAAAGGACATGAAATCCCTCGCGGATTGGTTCTCTGCTGCTGGACTTAGAGTCTTTACAGCCTCGGACCCCAATGTCCGGTAGATAATTCTGCCTTTCTGCCAGGACAGGCTCTCAGCGCCATACGTCCCTGGCTAGCAGTTCCTCCACTGCCTTACGACCTCCTCAACCTGCTGCTGACCCTTACTCTCTGGGCCTAGACTCCGTCACGGTCTCAGGTCTCCCAGGTCTCTCTGGTCTCTCTGGTGTCCCTGGTCTCTCTGGTCTCCCTAACCCTGCCCCCAGTTCCAGCTTTTATAGGGCAGCCTGCTCCCCCTACTGGCCTGGGACAGGAGGTGCTGCATGCTAATTGTCCCAGGGAACCTCCCTCCTGCTCTCAGACACAGCCGTGGCATCCAGGCCTGGGGTGACACAAAGGCTCCGCTCCGGTAACTGAAGGGGTCCCGCAAGAAGGGAACCGGTCCCTGGGCTAGTCGTGTCGCTTCACGCCTCGGCTAGGAAACCGGAGGCTTCTGACTTTTATGGTGCAGTTACCATACTCGCATTCTAGCAGCCAAGAAAGGTAGCCGAGTCGGACCAGGGAACTCCAGGTGTCCCTGAAGGATCCAAGGACGCAATCTTGGGGCTCAGTTTGTGAGGCGCAGGGCAGGAGGGAGAGACCCAGCGCGGAAAGTCGGTTGAGGAAAGGAACACATAGAAAGGGGGTCCCGATAAGTACTCTCGAATTGCTGGAGGGACGTCTGAACCCCTGCTTGGTGAACGCGGCGCGGGAAGCGGTAACCTGTGCACTGTAACCTGAGGAACTTGTCAACAGTGAGTAAAAATCAAAGGACTGCACTTGACTGTCTCTGTTGGTTATTGATGCTGCGCCATCATCCCTCCTACACCACAACGCCCTGCATCCCATCTATCAATTCTGCCCTGGGGGTCCGCTCGGCCTGTGGGGAGCAGAAACATCCCAGCTGCCATCCCATCACCCCCGGAGGTCTGCAGCAGCGCTGGTAACTATTACCGGAGACCACAGGTGGCGTCACGAGACAAACTGTTAACAAAAACACTAAAACCCCTTTTAAAGAGTGACCCAGAGGACGGGCCCGGGAGCCGACTGCCGTGACATCCCACAGAAGGTAAAGGCCCGGGTACCGAGTTTCCCCCAAATCCCCCTGGGCGAGTCATATGCTCAGTTTTTTGTCTATTGACCGGTTCTAGAAAGTTTCAGAATTCCAAAAAATTACTTAAAATATTTTAAACATTTTTTTTATTTTTATAAATAGACACTTCCCGCTCGTGTTGTTTTAAAAATTCCACTCTGTTAAATAAGAAAATCTTACAAGACAATCAGGGTGTTTCTCAAGTGCTGAGCTGAGAGACGAGTGCCATTTGTGCCACATGTGACCGGTGCCGGCCACACACGGCTGTCCTCACACCACGCCTGAGCAAGCACATCCTGCTCAGTACGTCTCATCCAGGTATTTTATCTATGATTCGTCCATGTCAGACTGTGATGTTCTGCACTGACATTGTACAAACCAGAAAAATCATCAATCAACTGATCACTTGTCAGAGCTGATAATTATGAAAGTAAAAGGGAACAAAAAAGTAAAAATAGTCAAATAGGGGTTTAAAAATGTAAGGTGTCAGGTAAAAGCATTTAACCATCCTTTTATCTATCATCCATCTATCTCAGAGGTGTAGCTAGTAGTGATGAGCGAGCACTAAAATGCTCGGGTACTCGATGCTCGGGTCGAGCACATTGGAATAATCGGGTGCTCGACCCGAGCAACGAGTCCAATGTAAGTCTATGGGAAACTCGAGCATTTTTCAGGCGGCTCCCCCTGACGGTCTGCAGAGGCCTAAAAATTGCCCAAATCGATGGGACACAGTGCTCAAATGACATGGGAACAGCATGGGGAAGAGCCCTGAAAGCATTTCTGACTCCCAGGTCACTGCTGTCAGCAACGTTGTCAGAGGTATTACGCCACTTTTACGGACTCACAATAAAACATAGAAAAACAAATCCAAAATGCATTTTCCTGGGAAATATGTTAAGGAACATCCTTTCCAGGGTAATGACTTGTATATAAGGCAAAATAAATAACCAAAAACAAAAATGCTCCTCCACACCTTGGGCTATGTTCACACATAGCGTTTTTGATGCGTTTTTGCACTTTTGCATTGCTTTCAACCGCGACAAATGCATTCACCGGGAAATGTCATTTTAACATTTTACAACCTTATCTGGCCATGTGGTGTGTGACACATCATCAGACACATCCTGTTTCATTTATGAAGGAGGGACTCTGAATGTCACAAAGCCTATTTTTAAAGGGCCATCAGGCAGCCTTTACTATTCTTAAAGGGCCAGCAGTTGGCCCTCACTATACCCCTTTGAAAATTTGAATGCACCCTAATAGCCCTTTGAAGAGACTTAGAGACTTGAAGAGACTTAAAGGAGGGCCTCCTGAAAACAATGTTCCTATTATTAGGAAGTGGGTCTCCCATTATGTTTGCCTATGCAGTGAATACAAGGGTTGCCAAACATTTGGAGGCACTCCAATGCCCCTTGGAAGAGACATGGAGGTCAGAGGGTCTCCTGAAAACAATGTTCCCATTATTAGGAAGTGGGTCTCCCATTGTTTTGCCTATGCAGTGAATGCAAGGGTTGCCAAAAATTTGGAGGCACTCCAATACCCCTTGGAGGAGACGTGGAGGTCAGAGAGCCCCCTGAAAACATTGTTCCCATTATTAGGAAGTGGGTCTCCCATGGTGTTTGCCTATGCAGTGAATGCAAGGGTTTCCAAAAATTTGGAGGCACTCCAATGCCCCTTGGAAGATACGTGGAGGTCAGAGGGCCTCCTGAAAACAATGTACCCATTATTAGGAAGTGGGTCTCCCATAGTGTTGGCCTATGCAGTGAATGCAAGGGCTGAAAAAAAAATTGGGAGGCACTACAATGCCCCTTGGAAGAGACGTGGAGGTCAGAGGGCCTTCTGAAAACAATGTTCCCACTATGAGGAAGTGGGTCTCCCATAGTGTTGGTCTATGCAGTGAATGCAAGGGCTGCCAAAAATTGGGAGGCACTCCAATGCCCCTTGGAAGAGACGTGGAGGTCAGAGGGCTTCCTGAAAACAATGTTCCCATTATTAGGAAGTGGGTCTTCGATAGTGTTGGCCTATGCAGTGAATGAAGGGCTGCCAAAAACTGGGAAGCACTCCTATGCACCTTGGAAAAGATGTGGAGGAGGACCTCCTAAAAAAATGTTCCCATTAGAAAGCAGCGGGTCTCCTATACTTGTAATGCCCATGCACTAAGCGTATGGGCTGACAAACATTTACCCCTGGGGGGTATACATGAACATACTGTGTAAAAAATTTTTTTTACGGGCATCATAAACACCCTTTAAAAAAATTATGTGGGTGTTGCATCACCGAGCACGGTCACCCTGGTGATATGGTGGTGGAGGATGAGGAGAAGGAGGAGGACAAGAGCAAATAGCCAACATCAGGAAGCGAAAAAAACATGTGTGGGTGTGAAAAGGTGCATGGGAATACACCTCCCAAAAAAAGACACTGGATTTGAGGTTATGTTACGCTGCTATCATTCGGTGGTGTTGAGAAGTCTGGCCCAATCCAGCCCTTCTTCATTTTTATAAGAGTCAGCCTGTCAGCATTTTCAGTTGACAGGCGGATGCGATTATCAGTTATAATTCCACCAGCGGCACTAAAAACCCGCTCTGATAACGGCAGGGCAGGCCACGACCTCCAAGGTGTAGAGAGCTAATTCATTCCACGTGTCCAGCTTGGATACCCAATAATTATAAGGCACAGAGGAATCACGGGGGACATTGGTGTGGTCGGCAAGGTACTCCCTCAGCATCTTCCCAAACTTTGCACTCCTTGTGAGAGTACCCCGCGCATCAGGGCTTGTGCGATGGGAGGCTGAGAAAACTCTCCCAGAACTTTGACAGTGTTCCTCTGCCTCTGCTGGATTAGAGTCGTGTCTCTCTCGGCTGTACTTGGAAAACGCCAGGGTCACGGGAAAGGAAGAGTAACATAAACTCAGCCATGCTTGCCAGACTGCTAACAGGCAAGAATTCCATGTCCTCACCAAGCGGATCACTGACCATGCTCTCCTCCGCCTCCCCCCTGTCCTCATGTCATCCACACTGAACAGACAGTATGACAGTTGTGCAGGTAGTACCGTCTATAGCGCATGAAACTAGCTCCTGTTCTTCCTTCTCCTCCTCCTCATTGTCACTCAATTCACGTTGGGATGAGATGAGGCTGAGCTGTGTGTAATCACCCTGTATGGTTCCTTGCTCTATCTCATCGTGCTCTGCCTGCAATGCCTCCTCTTTGATTGTTAGCAGAGAGCGTTTCAGAAGACAGAGAAGTGGGATGGTGACGCTAATTATGCCATCATTGCCACTCACCATCTTGGTGAAGTCCTCAAAGTTTTGGAGGATGGTATAGATGTCTGACATCCATGTTCACTCCTGAGGTCTTATGTGTGGAGTCTGAACTGAATACCGATGGCCTTGTTCATGCTGCCCTCTTCTGCTCACAAATCCTTCCCAACATCTGTAGTGCAGAGTTCCAACGTGTCGGGACATCACACACCAGTCGGTGAGCCGGAAGCTGCAAACGCTGCTGAAGCACGGCAAGTGCGGCGGAAGCTGTAGCTGACTTTCTAAAATGGGCACACAGGCGGCGTACTTTGACAAGCAGATCCGGCAGCTCCGGGTAGGTTTTGAGAAACCACTGAACCACGAGGTTAAGCACATGGGCCAGGCATGGTACATGTGTGAGCTTGCTTCGCCTCAGATCCGCCACCAGGTTCCGGCCACTGTCACACACGACCATGCCTGGCTATAGGTTCAGCGGTGACAGCCACACATCTGCCTGCTCTTTCAGTACTGTCCATAACTCTTCAGCACTGTGCGGTTTGTCAGCTAAGCATATTAGCTTCAGCACAGCCTGTGGCCGCTTGGCTTAGGCAGTGCTGCAGTGCTTCCAGCTTGTAACTGATGTGGTAATTTTGGAGATGGAGGCTGAAGAGGAGGAGGAGGCTGAGGAGGATGAGGTACAGGAGCTGTAGACTGTGGGGGCAACCCTGTTTGACCTAGGGCCCACAATCCTCGGCGTTGGGAGGATGTGTTCCGTCCCAAGGTCTAACTGGGTCCCGGTTTCCACTATGTTAACCCAGTGTGCCATCAGCGAAATGTACCATCCCTGCCCACAAGCACTTGTTCACTGTTCCGTGGTTAGGTGGACTTTCCTGTAACTGCATTGTTGAGGGCATGCTTGTGTGACGCGTGCTTGTGTAATGCGGAGACGGCACACCGGGAGAAATAGTGGTGGCTGGGGACCGAGTACCAAGGTATGGCCGCCGCCATCAGGTTGTGGAAAGCTTCCATTTCCACGAGCCTAAAAAGCAACATTTCGAGCGCAAGCAGTCGCAAAATGTGGGAATTTAGTAGTGTGGTCTGTGGGGCATTGGCTGCGTATTTGCGCTTGCGTTCCAAGGACTGGGGTATGGACAACTGAACGCTGCGCTGGGACAAGGACATGCTTGCTGATGGTGCTAGTTGAGAGTGTGCAACGACAGATGCAGGGCAGGAGGCATCTTCACATGCACTATGGACAGGGGATTGGCTTGCATGCACAACAGCGGAAGAAGCAATGGTGCCTCCCGCAAACACTTCCTGGACCCTGGGGTTCGGCCCACAAAGTCTGGTGCTTTGCTGCCATGTGCCTGATCATGCTGGTGGTGGTAAGGCTGGTAGTTTAGCTACCCCTGCTGATGCTGGTCTGGCAGGTGGTGCAAATGGCCTTTTTGGGGTTATCAGCAGAGTCTTAAAAAAACAAGCAGACTTGGGAAGACCTAACAGTTGTACTAGCAACTTCCGTCGTGTTGGTGTTACAGGGAACGGTTGCTTGCCTTCTGTCTGCGTCTACCACACTGCTTCTTCCTGGATGTTGAGGTGCTCTGCCTCCCTCCCCCTGTGTGCTGCTCTCCTCGCTCTGCATGTCCTCCTGCCAGGTTGGGAGAGTTACTATATCATCCACCACCTCACCTTCCACTTCCGCATCCTGGTCCTCCTCTTTACTTTCTGGGATCATCATGTGACTCTTTCCCACTGTCGCCTTCGTATGACCGTGGCTGCTCAAATATTTGGGCATCGCTACATGCGATCTCCTCTTGCCCCGCTTCAAGTGGACCAGACGAGAGGCCCGAATCTATAAATGGAAAAGTGAACAGCTCTTCGGAGTGTCCAAGTGTGGGATCAGTTGTCTCTGGGCACTCGGCAAGGTGGGAGGAAAGAGGACCAGGGTGAGGAATATGCGGACCAGACTCATGGTACTGAGACTTGACCATGTGGTAGACAGGGTGGTGGTGGTGGTGGCTAAGTGACTGGAAACATTATCTGCTATCCAACCAATAACCTTTTCACACTGCTCTGTGTTCAATAGTGGTGTTCTGCGGTCCCCTATTAATTGGGACAGGAAGGTCGAGCAAGCGAGAAGATGTGGGTGTTTGTTGTGGCCCAATTTCAGCTTGCCCACGGCCTCGGCCTCTGCATGCACCATCACCATCACGTAAAGTTCCCCATCCCTTGCAACGTGCCTTGCCCATTTTAAATGGAGGACAATATCTTCCATGCTCACTACAAATGGCTGAATTTGGAGCGAACTTATATGTGATCCGTGTGACAGACAAACCACAGTTTTAAATAGCTGGCCTCTAGGTAACTATTTTTAACATCAAAATGGTGTCAATAGCTTCACTGATACACTGAAACAAAATTTCAATGAAGGCCAGAAATGGCAATATTTTCAGCGCAATTATATGTGATTCATGTGACAGACAAACCACAGTTTTAAATAGCTGGCCTGTAGGTAACTATTTTTTACAGCAAAGTGGTGTCAATAGCTTCACTGATACACTGAAACAAAATTTCAATGGAGGCTAGAAATGGCAATATTTTCAACGCAATTATATGTGATCCATGTGATGGACAAACCAGTTTTAAATAGCTGGATTTTTAGCACTGTAATATGGAAAGGACCTGGCTGTATTCTGCATTGCCAACAAGCAAATGGCACAGATAAAGCGCTCCGTGGATTTCTTTTTAAGAAAATAATCAGGATTATGAAAAAAAAAAATATTCCTGGCCCCTGATACCTGGGCCTATTTCTACATATATCTGTAAAAGCACCAGGAGACAGAACTGAAAAGGACCCTCTTTCTATGTGCACTGCAGTCTGCTATATACCCTGCCTGCCTGATATCTCTGTAGCTCAGAAGGACTGTTAGTTGAGATGGATATGTGTCTCTAATATAATATAATATAACTAGAAACAAGCAAATCTCTCCCTAGCTCAGCTGCACCTCTCCCTACACTGTCTGATTCCGGAGTGACTGTGACGAGCATGGCGGCGCTAGGTCTGATATAGATCTGATGAAGCTGTGTGGCCAGCCAAATGCTGTAATGCCACAACCAACATGGCTACGGCATTACAGTGAGTGGCAGGCAATCCCTGCATGTTCATTGGCGCTCTTAAGAGCGCCAAACATGCAGGAAGGGGACCCAAGCTCCCGCTGAGCAACCCGGAAATACTCGGCGAGCGCCGAGCATCTCGAGCAGTGAGGTGCTCAGTCGAGCACCGAGCAGCAGCAAGCATGCTCACTCATCACTAGTAGCTAGATCTTCAGCTCAGGGGGCGGAGAAACATCTGAGTGTCCCCACACTTTATGAGTGCCCCCACACTGTTTGACCTCCCAAAATAGTCCCAAAACTGTATAATGGCTCCCATACTTTATAATGGCTTCAAATTAGGTCCCAGGCTAAATAGTGACCACAACATTGGCTCCCATGCTTCATAATGGTCCAACATTTTCTCCCACGCTGTATAATGTTCCCACATTAGCTCACTTGCTGTATAATGATCCCACATTTCCTCCCTCATTTTATAATGGTACCACATTAGCTTCCACACTGTATAATGGCCCCGCATTAGCTCCAATGCTGTATAATGGCCCCACATTAGCTCTAATGCTGTATAATGGCTCCACATTAGCTCCTACACTGTATAATGGCCCCACATGATGCTCCAACGCTGTATAATAGCTCCACATTAGCTCCAACGCTGTACAATGGCTCCACATTAGCTCACTCACTGTATAATAGTCCCACATTATCTCCCACGCAGTATAATGGCCCCACATTAGCTCACTCACTGTATAATGGCTCCACATTAGTTCACTCGCTGTTTAGTAGTCCCACATTTCCTCCCTCATTGTATAATGGTCCCACATTAGTTTCCACACTGTATAATGGCTCAACATTAGCTCCAATGCTGTTTAATGGATCCACATTAGCTCCCACACTGTATAATGGCCCCACAAGATGCTCTAAAGCTGTTTAATGGCTCCACATTAGCTCCAACACTGTTTATTGGGTCCACATTAGCTCCAACTCCGTATAATTGTCCCACATTAGCTTACTCGCTATATAATAGTTCAACATTAGCTCCCATGCTATATAATGGCCCCACATTTCCTACCTCATTGTATAATGGTCCCACATTAGCTTCCACACTGTATAATGGTCCCCGCATTAGCTCCCACACTGTGTAATGGCCCCACATTAGCTCACTCGCTGTATAATGTCCCACATTTCCTACCTCATTGTATAATGGCCCCACATTAGTTCCCACATTGTATAATGGTGCCACATTAGCTCAAATGCTATGTAATGGCCCCTGCATTAGCTCTCACATCTGTATCATTGCCCCACAGTAGCTTCCACGCTTTATAATGGTCCCACACTATCTCCTACGCTGTATAATGGTCCAACATTAGCTCCCACTCTGTATAATGGCCCCCATGCTGTATAATGTCCCCCATATTAACTCCCATGCTATATAATGATCCATTCATTCCCACCATACAACACAGGAAACGCTCTCACAAATCACTCAACCATCTGCTCACTCTCTGTATCTTCCTTCTCTTAGTCACATGTGATATTTCTCCTAATCCAGGACCCTTCAGTAATAATAACACTAACTCTTTCCCTGTTACATTCAGAAACCCTGCTAATCTCATTAAGATTCCCTTCATATCTTCTGTCTCATTCAACTGTGCCCTTTGGAATGCGCGCTCAGCATGTAATAAACTCTCTTACATCCATGACTTTTTCCTCTCTAATTCCCTCAACCTTCTGGCTCTCACCTAAACCTGGATCCAGTAGTCAGACACCACTGCCGCTGCAGCTCTCTCCTATGGTGGCCTACACTTCTCTCATACCCCGAGACCTGACAACAGATCAGGCGGAGGTGTTGGTCTGCTTCTTTCAACAAAATGTACTTTTCAGGTTATCCCCCCAGTACCCTCCCTTATCTTCCCTTCTTTTGAGGCCCACACAGTCAGACTCTACCGGCCCTTCTCCCTGCGAGTGGCGGTTGTCTATCGCCCTCCAGGTCCCCTCCGTCAATTCCTGGATCACTTTGCTGCCTGGCTTCCAAATTTTCTATCCTGCGACATCCCCACGATAATCATGGGAGATTTTAACATCCCAATTGGCGATTCTCTTTCCCCATCTGCCGCTCATCTTTTATACCTAACCTCCTCCTTCGGCCTTTCACAGCTTGCTAATTCTCCTACACATGAAGACGGGAACACATTGGACCTGATCTTCTCCAGGCTTTGCTCAGTACATGACTTTACTAACTCTCCTCTTCCACTCCTGACCATAATCTTCTTTCATTCTCTGTCAAGAACTGTGACTCTCCTCAAGAAACCCCCACTTTCCACACTTATAGAAATATATGCGCCATTAACACCCAGAAATTTATGAAAAAGTTGCAATCATCATTAGCCCCAATCTCCTCCCTCTCATGTCCCGACTCTGCATTGAAGCATTATAACGAAATATTGCTATGCTCCCTGGATGAAGCCGCACCTCCTACACAAAGAACAATTCAGCATAGACGGCGACAACCCTGGCACGCACCTCAAACACGTCTTCTCCAGAGGTGCTCCAGGTGCGCTGAACGGCTGTGGAGAAAATCTAATCTGCCCGAAGATTTCCTCCATTATAAATTTATACTGCAAACATAAGACCTGTTTCCAATCTTCCATTTATCTTATTTCTAAACTCCTGGAACGCCTGGTCCACTCCCGTCTCATCCGCTATCTCTCAGACAACTCTCTTCTTGACCCTCTACAATCTGGTTTCCGCTCTTTACATTCTACTGAAACTGCCCTCACTAAAGTCTCTAATGATCTACTAACAGCTAAATCTAATAGTCACTGCTCCCTGCTGATTCTCCTGGATCTCTCTGCAGCATTTGACACTGTGGATCACCAGCTCCTCCTCACTATGCTCCGCACTATTGGCCTCAAGGACACTGTTCTCTCCTGGTTCTCCTCCTATCTCTCGGACCCCTCCTTCTCGGTGTCTTTCGCGGGTCCTCCTCCTCTCTCCTTCCCCTTACAGTCGGGGTTCCTCAAGGATCAGTCCTAGGCCCCCTTCTTTTCTCCTTATACACAGCTCCTATTGGACAAACAATCAGCAGATTCGGTTTTCAGTACCATCTCTATGCTGATGACACCCAATTATACACCTCTGCTCCGGACATCACCCCTGAATTACTACAAAAGACCAGTGATTGTCTTTCTTCTGTGTCTAACATTATGTCCTCCCTCTACCTAAAACTGAATCTGTCAAAAACTGAACTACTCATCTTTCCTCCCTCCATTAATCTACCTGTGCCCGATATTGCCATTTCCGTTTGTGGCTCAACCATTACTCCCCAGCAACAAGCCCGCTGTCTTGGGGTCATTTTTGATTCAGATCTTTCTTTCACTCCTCGCATCAAATCACTCGCTCGTTCATGTCATCTACACCTCAAAAACATCTCAAGAATCAGGACTTTTCTCACTTTTGACTCGGCAAAAACTCTTACTGTAGCTCTTATTCATTCTTGTCTCGACTATTGCAATTCTCTACTAATCGGTCTCCCTCTTACTAAACTCTCCCCTCTCCAATCCGTCCTTAACGCAGCAGCAGGGATCATATTCCTCGCCAACCGCTACACCGATGCCTCTTCCCTGTGCCAGTCATTGCATTGGTTGCCCATCCAATATAGAGTTCAATTTAAACTTATCACGCTTACACACAAAGCGCTCCATGCTTCAATACCTCCCTACATCTCCTCCCTCGTCCCAGTCTACCACCCTACACGTGCCCTCCATTCAGCCAATGACTTAAAACTAAAATCCTCCATAATCCGAACTTCCCACTCCCGTCTCCAAGATTTCTCGCGTGCTGCCGCCAATTCTTTGGAATACACTACCCAGGACAGTTTTAATTCCCAATACCCACAGTTTCAAGCGGACCCTAAAAACACATTTCTTTAGACTGGCGTATCGCCTAAACACACTCTGTCCGTCCCAGTTTTCCCCCATATTAAAATCTTCTTCAATTTCAGGTTCACACCATCCATGTACTTAATAGCCTCGGTCAGGACTGTACGCATACTGGCTGGCGACCAGTCCATGTATTATTATTTATCCTATTTAGTATATCAAGGCTGCATTATACAATATATGTACAGTACAGACCAAAAGTTTGGACACACCTTCTCATTTAAAGATTTTTCTGTATTTTCATGACTATGAAAATTGTACATTCACACTGAAGGCATCAAAACTATGAATTAACACATGTGGAATTATATACTTAACAAAAAAGTGTGAAACAGCTGAAAATATGTCTTATATTCTAGGTTCTTCAAAGTAGCCACCTTTTGCTTTGATGACTGCTTTGCACACTCTTGATGAGCTTCAAGAAGTAGTCACCGGAAATGGTTTTCACTTCACAGGTGTGCCCTGTCAGGTTTAATAAATGGGATTTCTTGCCTTATAAATGGGGTTGGGACCATCAGTTGTGTTGTGCAGAAGTCTGGTGGATACACAGCTGATAGTCCTACTGAAAAGACTGTTAGAATTTGTATTATGGCAAGAAAAAAGCAGCTAAGTAAAGAAAAACGAGTGGCCATCATTACTTTAAGAAATGAAGGTCAGTCAGTCCGAAAAATTGGGCAAACTTTGAAAGTGTCCCCAAGTGCAGTTGCAAAAACCATCAAGCGCTACATAGAAACTGGCTCACATGAGGACCGCCCCAGGAAAGGAAGACCAAGAGTCACCTCTGCTTCTGAGGATAAGTTTATCCGAGTGAACAGCCTCAGAAATCGCAGGTTAACAGCAGCTCAGATTAGAGACCAGGTCAATGCCACACAGAGTTCTAGCAGCAGACACATCTCTACAACAACTGTTAAGAGGAGACTTTGTGCAGCAGGCCTTCATGGTAAAATAGCTGCTAGGAAACCACTGCTAAGGACAGGCAACAAGCAGAAGAGACTTGTTTGGGCTAAAGAACACAAGGAATGGACATTAGACCAGTGGAAATCTGTGCTTTGGTCTGATGAGTCCAAATTTGAGATCTTTGGTTCCAACCACCGTGTCTTTGTGCGATGCAGAAAAGGTGAACGGATGGACTCTACATGCCTGGTTCCCACCGTGAAGCATGGAGGAGGAGGTGTGATGGTGTGGGGGTGCTTTACTGGTAACACTGTTGGGTATTTATTCAAAATTGAAGGCATACTGAACCAGCATGGCTACCACAGCATCTTGCAGCGGCATGCTATTCCATCCGGTTTGCGTTTAGTTGGACCATCATTTATTTTTCAACAGGACCATGACCCCAAACACACCTCCAGGCTGTGTAAGGGATATTTTACCAAGAAGGAGAGTAATGGGGTGCTACGCCAGATGACCTGGCCTCCACAGTCACCAGACCTGAACCCAATCGAGATGGTTTGGGGTGAGCTGGACCGCAGAGTGAAGGCAAAAGGGCCAACAAGTGCTAAGCTTCTCTGGGAACTCCTTCAAGATTGTTGGAAGACCATTTCCGGTGACTACCTCTTGAAGCTCATCAAGAGAATGCCAAGAGTGTGCAAAGCAGTCATCAAAGCAAAAGGTGGCTACTTTGAATAACCTAGAATATAAGACATATTTTCAGTTGCTTCACACTTTTTTGTTAAGTATATAATTCCACATGTGTTAATTCATAGTTTTGATGCCTTTAGTGTGAATGTACAATTTTCATAGTCATGAAAAGACAGAAAAATCTTTAAATGAGATGGTGTGTCCAAACTTTTGGTCGGTACTGTACATTCTACCTTTTGTGTCTCCCCCATTTCCTCATAGACTGTAAGCTTGCGAGCAGAGCCCTCACTCCTTTTGATTTGAGAAATACTTATTCTGTATTGTTTATATAAGTCCCCCCATCTAGTGAAGGAGACGATCTCACACGCGTGCGGGCCGTCCTGGTCCCCATGGTGACGTACGCGTCACTTCCGGTTGTGCGGCGCTTTTTGGCGCCGATATAAGAAGGTGACAGTGAGGCAGCAGACATCCCTTCTGACGAAGGGAAACACCGAAACGCGCATCGGGGCATCCCTGCTCCGCATGTGCCGACCCCAGACGGACCTATAACTTCTTGACCACCCCCTGACTGTTCCGTGCTGTAGCCTGACATCCCTGGTACGTATACAGTGGTGACTCTAGCAAGTCACTCTTAGCTATATTTAGTACATGATAGGGAATTTACATCCAGCACGTATAGGACAGTGTGGGTAATCTTGTATATATGCTGTACTATGAAATAATGTATCTATAGATTACCCTCTCTGCAAACTCTATAGAGAGGATGGATAACAGTATCTTTTTGTATGGCGATTATCTTCTGTGTATTTGGACATTTTATATATACAATTGAATACTTTTTGTGTCCTGAATTGGGTCTGCCATGTGTAGAGGGTTGTTGCGGTTTTTATTGCCTCTTTCATTTTCCGCACTGATTCCTATATCTATCTGATCATTTATGTATTAATTAATAAATTTTGATATATACTATTTTTGCAATACTATGGGCTCCTTTTTCATTTTTTTCTGGTTTGGTTTGTCAATTTATGGCGATGGAGCCTTATGATGTCCGTAATAGGGTAGTATTGAATATAGTAATCATTTAGGTCTCCAATATTTGATATGATATATACTACCTGGTCATGATTAGTATGTATTATAGTATTTTTGCTGTGTTTTGCACAGGTTTTTGCTTCTCTGACAACATGGACTATAAGGCCAATGAAAAGTCCTGGCTGTCACAAATTGATCAGACGTTTGGAGGTTCAGTGGTGGATGGCCCAGTGGTAGCTGAACAGGGATGGGATGAGAAAATAATGTCTATACAGTAATTACTAATCAAAAGAACAAAATTGTGGTGGAATAGGGCTTTTTTAGGAAAATATATTACTCGTCATATGATTCCACGAGGACTACGAGTACGGGTTATTCCTACATTTCCGGTAGAAGATGAGGTGTTTATCACTAAATGGGAAGAAGCCTGCACCAATTGCTCTCTAACATTGATGCAATTATTAGTGGATCTCAACTCGAAATCTATTATGGATCTGGATGCTCAGTTGGACACGGTACAGATGGAGTTCAGATCCAACTGTCCATCGGATAAACTTATTAATTTTGACTCAGAAATGGATAAAATTTTGGATTCTACAGTCAAAGAGATTCATGATGTACAGGTGTCCAAGTTCAACAGGGACATGAGAGACTACCATCAGAAAGGGGTATATCTGTGGCCAGGGTCGGACTGGGGTGTCTGGGGCCCACAGGGAGAACTGACTCTAGGGGCCCACCTACAGCCATATGCAAATATCTGTTATCCGCTATCCCTGTTATAGTGGAGCATTGACTGGCGGCTCCTGCACATCTACTGTGCACCACTATAACTGGGATGGACAATTACGGTAGTTTGCATTAAAGGGCTTCTTTGGTTAAAACAAGTTATCACCGATCCATGGGATCCACAGGATCGGTGATCACTTATTGATCGTTTGGGTCCGAACATTGGAAAAGGCGCCTATCAGAAGAATGGGGAAGTTTCATCCCTGACAGGACACTTATCCCCATTTTAAAATGCAGCTTCCAAAAAAGAGCAGCGCTCACAGTCACTGAGGGAATGACTGGATGAGTGGTCGCATCTCACATGCCGCTCCAGTCTAATGGGGAGAAAAGCTCCACATTCTGCCGATTGTGTCCCAGCAGTCAGACCCCCACCAATCAATATCATCACTGATCCTGTGGAGAGGTGATTACTTGTTTTCACCAGAGAACCCCTGTAAGTGCATCTCTGCCGCTCTGGTCCAAGTATTTAATCTCTAAGGCTGCGGCCCCACTATCAGTATTTGGTCAGTAATTTTTCTCAGGAGTGGGAGCCAAAACCAGGTGAGGAACAATCAGAGAAAAGGTATAATAGAAACAAGTCACCAATTCTGTATTTATCACCCACTCCTGGTTTTGGCAGCTACTCCTGAGAAAAAATACTGACCGAATACTGATGGTGGGGCTGTGGCCTAATGGAAAAAAATCTTTTCCTAGTTAATATCAGCAAGAACAAAATGACTGCCATACACAACACAGTCCACTATATCAACACCAATAATACCACATACAAAAGAGACAAATATCGCCACACCATGACTAGATCACATATTACCACCACATAGTGACCGAATAATACTACATACAAGGAACAAATACGGCCACACCATGACCAGACCACATATTACCACCCCAAAGTGACCAAATACTACAATACTGATCATGAATACAAACCACAATACTAACAACACTGTTATTACCACCAGTGACATTATACACAGGAGCTCTGTATATAGTGTCAGTGTACAGGTAATACAGGGATCACCAGTGACATTATACACAGGAGCTCTGTATATAGTGTCAGTGTACAGGTAATACAGGGATCACCAGTGACATTATACACAGGAGCTCTGTATATAGTGTACAGTGTACAGGTAATACAGTGACCACCAGTGACATTATACACTGGAGCTCAGTATATAGTGTCAGTGTACAGGTAATACAGGGTTCACCAGTGACATTATACACAGGAGCTCTGTATAGAGTGTCAGTGTACAGGTAATACAGTGATCACCAGTGACATTATACACTGGAGCTCTATATTTAGTGTACAGGTATTACAGTGGTCACCAGTGGCATTATACACAGGAGCTCTGTATATAGTGTACAGGTAATACAGTGGTCACCAGTGACATTATACACAGGAGCTCTGTACATTGTGTATAGTGCACAGGTAATACAGTGGTCACCAGTGACATTATACACAGGAGCTCTGTATATAGTGTACAGGTAATACAGTGGTCACCAGTGACATTATACACAGGAGCTCTGTATATATTGCACAGGTAATACAGTGGTCACAAGTGACATTATACACAGAAGCTCTGTATATAGTGTATACATAATATAGTGATCACCAGTGACATACACAGGAGTTCTGTATATACTATATACACACGTGGTCAGAATTGTTGGTACCCCTCGTTTAATGAAAGAAAAACCCACAATGGTCACAGAAATAACTTGAATCTGACAAAAGTAATAATAAATTAAAAATCTATGAAAATGAACAAATGAAAGTCAGACATTGCTTTTCTGCTTCCACTGAATTTAAAAAAAAAATTAAACTCATGAAATCGGCCTGGACAGAAATGATGGTACCCCTGAAATAATGTGACAAAAGGGACATGTTAAATAAAGTTGTGTCCACTAAGTAGCATCACAGGTGTCTACAATCTTGTAATCAGTCAGTGGGCCTGTATATAGGGCTACATATACTCACTGTGCTATATATAGGGCTGCAGATACTCACTGTGCCTGTATATAGGGCTACAGATACTCACTGTGCCTGTATATAGGGTTACAGATACTCACTGTGCCTGTATATAGGGTTACAGATACTCACTGTGCCTGTATATAGGGTTACAGATATTCACTGTGTCTGTATATAGGGTTACAGATACTCACTGTGCTTGTATATAGGGCTACAGATACTCACTGTGCTTGTATATAGGGCTACAGATACTCACTGTGTTGTTTGGTGACATGGTGTGTACCACACTCAACATGGACCAGAAGAAGCAAAGGAAAGAGCTGTCTCAGGAGATTAGAAAGAAAATTATAGAAAAGCATGTTAAAAGGTAAAGGTTATAAGACCATCTCCAAGCAGCTTGATGTTTCTGTGACTACAGGTGCACATATTATTCAGAAATTTAAGATCCATGGGACTGTAGCCAACCTCCCTGGACGTGGGTGCAGGAGGAAAATTGATGACAAATCAAAGAGACGGATAATATGAATGGTAACAAAAGAGCCCAGAATAACTTCTAAAGAGATTAAAGGTGAACTTCAAGCTCAAGGAACATCAGTGTCAGATCGTACTATCCACCGTTGTTTGATCCAAAGTGAACTTCATGTAAGACGACCAAGGAGAGCACCATTGTTGAAAAAAAAATAGTAAAAAAGCCAGACTGGAATTTGCCAAACTACATGTTGACAAGCCACAAAGCTTCTGGGAGAATGTACTATGGACAGATGAGACAAAAATTGAAGTTTTTGGCAAGGCACATCAGCTCTATGTTCACAGATGGAAAAATGAAGCATATCAAGAAAAGAACACTGTCCCTACTGTGAAACATGGTGGAGGCTCTGTTATGTTCTGGGGCTGCTTTGCTGCACCTGGCACAGGGTGTCTTGAATCTGTGCAGGGTACAATGAAATCTCAAGACTATCAAGGGATTCTAGAGAGAAATGTGCTGCCCAGTGTCAGAAAGCTTGGTCTCAGTCGCAGGTCTAGCAATAGGATAATGACCCAAAACACACAGCTAAAAACACCCAAGAATGGCTAAGAGGAAAACATTGGACTATTCTGAAGTGGTCTTCTATGAGCCCTGACCTAAATCCTATGGAGCATCTTTGGAAAGAGCTGAAACATTCTGGAAAAGGCAACCTTCAAACACGAGACAACTGGAGCAGTTTGCTCATGAGGAGTCGGCCAAAATACCTGTCGAGAGGCGCAGAAGTCTCATTGACAGTTACAGGAATCGTCTGATTGCAGTGATTGCCTCAAAAGGTTCAACAAAATATTAAGTTAAGAAGAAGAACCATCATTTCTGTCCAGGCCGATTTCATGAGGTTAATTTTTTTTTTAAATTCTGTGGAAGCAGAAAATCAATGTCTGACCTTCATCTCTTCATTTTCAAAAATTTGTAATTTTCAGATTGAAGTTATTTCTGTGACCATTGTGGGTTTTTCTTTCATTAAACGAGGAGTACCAACAATTTTGACCACGTGTGTAGTGTAAGTGTACATGTAATACACTGACTCACCAGTGATGTCTCTAGGTGAAGTCCTTCATCTTCGCTTTTCTTCTTCATCTGGCACAGACAGCCATCACTTCTTCCAGCCAGGAATCATCTCTGCAGAAAATAACACACAGTTATTAATAACTGATCTCTTCTAGAGAATATTCCCACTTCCCCCCCCACCGACCTCTACACTACACCAGTTGAAGAAAAAAAGCAACATAGTGCCGTCCTGCACAGTAACAGGACCTCTCTTTTGTCCCATCCCATGGAAAACAATTTCCTAAAAAGTAAATTATATTACAGAAGTAATAATGTAATAATAATTGGAATCTAAAGTAATAATGTTCCCCACTGGTCACCATAAACTAATAAAGTATGTTCCTTAATCTGGCTCCCAAACAGTAATTAAGTCCCTTGTCTAGCCAGGCACCCCCATATGTCCCTTCTGGCCACCATTTGTCTAGTGTGACCCCTCCATATATTTATCCTAGCACATGTGTATCGAGCCTGCCCCCTCCCATATACCCATCCTAGCCCCCCCATGTGCCAGTCTGCCCCCCCACATATCCATCCTTGCCTCCATGTTTCCAGCCTGCGCCCCCATATGTCCCCCCCATATATCCTCCATGTGTCCAGCCTGCCCTCTACATATTCATCCTGGCCTCCATGTGTCCAGCCTCTCCCCTCATATATCCATGCTGCCCTTACCCCCTGCATATATCCATCCTGACACCCCCCATATATCCAGCGTGCCCCTCCATATATTTATGCTAGCCCATGTGTATCGAGCCCGCCCCCCCCACATATTCATCCTAGCCCCCCATGTGTCCAGCCTGTCCCCCCCCATATATCCATCCTGGCCTCCATGTGTTCAGCCTGCCCCCCCTCCCCCATATATCCATCCTGGCCTCCATAAGTCCAGCTTGCCCCCCCCCCATATATCCATCCTGACCTCCATATATCCATCTTGCCCCCCCATATATCCATCCTGCCCCCCCCCATATATCCATCCTGCCCCCCATATATCCATCCTGGCCTTCTTGTGTCCAGCCTGCCCCCCATGTACCCATCCTGCCCACCCCCCTTTGCCTGGGTCCACCTTGGTTCCCCCTTGTGTGTCCTGCCAGGGCTCCCCCTTGTGTGTCCAGCCAGGGCTCCCCTCCCTTGCGTGTCCAGCCAGGGCTCCCCCTTGTGTGTCCAGCCAGGGCTCCCCTCCCTTGCGTGTCCAGCCAGGGCCCCCCCCTTGCGTGTCCAGCCAGGGTTCCCCCCTCGTGTGTCCAGCTTGGCCCCCCCTCGTGTGTCCGTCCAGCTGGGCCCCCCCTCGTGTGTCCGTCCAGCTGGGCCCCCCCTTGTGTGTCCGTCCAGCTGGGCCCCCCCTCGTGTGTCCGTCCAGCTGGGCCCCCCTTGTGTGTCCATCCAGCTGGGCCCCCCTTGTGTGTCCGTCCAGCTGGGCCCCCCCTTGTGTGTCTGTACAGCTGGGCCCCCCTTGTGTGTCTGTCCAGCTGGGCCCTCCTTGTGTGTCTGTCCAGCTGGGCCCCCCCTTGTGTGTCTGTCCAGCTGGGCCCCCCCTTGTGTGTCTGTCCAGCTGGGCCCCCCCTTGTGTGTCTGTCCAGCTGGGCCCCCCCTTGTGTGTCTGTCCAGCTGGGCCCCCCCTTGTGTGTCTGTCCAGCTGGGCCCCCCCTTGTGTGTCTGTCCAGCTGGGCCCCCCTTGTGTGTCTGTCCAGCTGGGCCCCCCTTGTGTGTCTGTCCAACTGGGCCCCCCCTTGTGTGTCTGTCCAGCTGGGCCCCCCCCTTGTGTGTCTGTCCAGCTGGGCCCCCCTTGTGTGTCTGTCCAGCTGGTCCCCCCCTTGTGTGTCTGTCCAGCTGGGCCCCCCCTTGTGTGTCTGTCCAGCTGGGCCCCCCCTTGTGTGTCTGTCCAGCTGGGCCCCCCCTTGTGTGTCTGTCCAGCTGGGCCCCCCCTTGTGTGTCTGTCCAACTTGGCCCCCCCTTGTGTGTCTGTCCAGCTGGGCCCCCCCCTTGTGTGTCTGTCCAGCTTGGCCCCCCCCTTGTGTGTCTGTCCAACTTGGCCCCCCCTTGTGTGTCTGTCCAGCTGGGCCCCCCCCTTGTGTGTCTGTCCAACTTGGCCCCCCCTTGTGTGTCTGTCCAGCTGGGCCCCCCCTTGTGTGTCTGTCCAGCTGGGCCCCCCCCTTGTGGGTCTGTCCAGCTGGGCCCCCCCTTGTGTGTCCTGCTGGCCCCCGCCTTGTGTGTCCAGACCATTACACACACACACACACACACACACCTCTTACCTTCCTGCGATCCCGTGCGGTGTCCTCCTTCTCCTGAGTTGCGCGCCTCCTTCACAGCAGGTGCATGACGATGACGTCATACGCCGGCCGGCGAAGGGAGACACGCAGCTTCAGCTGCTTCACTGGGACGTGCGCCGCGGTGGTTCAGGTAATGAACGCTGTGTGCGCGCGTCCCTGCATACACTGTGCCTGCGCTTTTAAAGGGCCCGTGCCCCTTAAAACCGCAGGATTTTTTTTTGTTCTCTTCTCCCCCCTCTACTCTGCAGCAGGGGGCGGGGCCCACCGGGAAATTTCCCGGTATCCCGCCAGCCCAGACCGACCCTGTCTGTGGCGCAAACTTGGAAATCAAGGCCCTAATCCGGCACGCAAATTGTCTAACTCATCAGCTACATCACTGAGTGATTGCTCTGAGGCTTCCTCTTCGTCCATGATAACGAGGTCTGTTTCTTCCAATAAAAGAATGAGGGAAGCCAACTTCCATCCATATAAACGGCAGGAGTACAAATCACCGGATCATAAGAGTAATGACTTCAAGGTAATCAATCTCAGTAATTATGTCTTGACAAAATCTGATGTAGCCCTTCTAAGTAGGGGACAATCTTATGCGCCAAGTGCCCAGTTTGATGCCTTTACGGCCATTAAAGATTTACACATTTTTGCGCGGGCCTTGATTTTCAAAAGACACTTTTTTGATGATGGTCTCCATGATCTCTTTCCTACAGAGGAAGAACAGGCTGCGGTGAGAGCATTGGAGGACCTGCCCGTGGAGCACAACACTCCAATAGGAGGTAAGGTTCCAGAATCTATAAGACCTAGATCTAAGAAATTCCCACCACTTGCGGCATGTTCCAATATGGATCTCTTTGTGAAGATTGTGGCGGATGAGTTCATGTCTATCCCACGCCATGTCTCACACGACAATCTATCCAAAGAAGAACGTGATAGGTTACATGTATTACAGAACCTACCTGATATCCTAATTAAACCTGCTGATAAAGGGGGGAATATTGTCGTTTGGCCAAAACCCATGTATGAGAGGGAGGCATATCGTCAATTAAATAATAAAATCTGTTACAAAAAATTGACTTATAATCCTCTAATCTCATACATGGCAGAGTTGAAAACCATCATTAACAGAGCCACAGCCGAGGAAACCATTACTCAAGAATTGGCCTCGGCTCTTATGATCACTGAGCCGACTATTCCCACCCTTTATCTTTTACCTAAGATCCACAAAGATGCCGCAATCCCTCCTGGACGTCCCATCATCTCGGGTAGGGGGGATTTTCTTGAACATGTGAATAGGTGGATTGGCTCTCATCTGCAGCCACTGGTGGAATGTCTGCCTTCATTTCTTAAAGACACTGGTGATCTTTTCAAAAAGGTGGACGGACTATATATCGAAGAAGATACCATCCTAGTGACTGCAGATGTAGAGTCACTGTACACCAATATCAGGCATGTAGATGGCCTCTCCGCTGTCAGGTTCTTCCTGGGCACTTCAACCCTACCACCTACCCTGATATCGCTTATTCTGGAGCTATTGGAGTTCTCTCTTAATCACAACTTTTTTACTTTTAAGGGGTCCTTCTTTCTTCAGACCCAGGGGACAGCCATGGGCGTGGCCTTTGCGCCCGCCTATGCTAACCTGTTCCTGGGTCTGTGGGAAAGGGACCTCTACCTGTCAGATCGTGATGAGTCGATGTGCCAAGTCCTCTTTTGGACACATTACATCGACGATATCTTCATGATCTGGCAGGGTTCCTCTTTATCCTTACAGGGGTTCATGGACCAACTAAATGGCAATAATTTTAATATACATCTTACCTACCAGTCTAGCGCACATCATGTTGAATTTTTGGATGTGTCGCTTACAAGGGATGAGGCTAATTGCCTACAAACTACCCTGTTCCGGAAACCCACTTCTACCAATATGTTGCTGCATGCAACATCTTCACATCCTACGCATATGCTCAGATCAATACCGGTGGGGCAGTTCCTTCGGGTTCGGAGGATCTGCTCCACTGATGCTGAATTTGAGAAACAAGCTTTAGAATTGAAAGAGAGATTCCTTGAGAGAGGCTATAGTCGCCGCACAATTAAGAGGGCATATAATAGGGCTAAATCCTCTTCTCGGCAGAATTTGATCTATGGCAATAAAAACAGAAGGGAAGATAAAGAAAAAGTGAGGTTTATCACCAATTTTCACTCTCAATTCCCTCGGATGAGAGAGATACTGTCTAAATCATGGCACATTCTTAGGGCAGATAACATCATATCCAAATTCATCCCGGATAAACCATCTATTACCATCAGACGATCAAAGAATTTACGTGATCATCTGGTGCGCTCACATTATGAGGGGTTGGTGGGGACTACATTTTTATATATCCCTACTAGAAGGAGTGGATGTGTCCCTTGTGGTCGGTGCGTTGCATGCCCAAACGTGGAACGCTGTGACACGTTCTTTAAATCTGACGGGTCTAAAGTCTACAGGATCAATAGATTTATCACCTGCACCACTAAATGAGTTATATATTTTGCCACCTGTCCTTGTGGACTTATATATGTGGGTATGACTACCCGCCAATTTAAGGTGCGTGTCCGCGAGCACTTTTTGGGCATCATTGCGGCGGCTGACCACACGGACACATCCACTCTTAAAACTTTACCTCGCCACTTTAAGACCCACCATAACTGTGATGCGTCTAAGCTTAGAATAAGGGTCATCGATTGTGTAATACCCAATATACGGGGGGGGGGGTAAGGTGGGTCAAAAACTGGCTCAACTGGAATCCCGCTGGATTTGGACCCTAAATAGATTGCATCCGAAGGGACTAAATGAGAGCATCAGTTATTCTCCTTTTCTCTAGTCCCTAGTATCCTACCACAAAATGGCTATACATGTAACTTTTAGTCATAGTCTTATTTATAGTGGCCATATGTAATGGAGGTCGGATTCATTTTAATTTAATTTTTTTAATGATTTTAACTCACTGTTTCTCTTGCACATACTAGGACCTTACCCTCTTTGGGTCGTTCTCCTTCCTACGCCGGGGGGGTCTTTTGATCCAGCCTTGTGGATAGTCTCTCTGTCAGACGCACTGCCTCGTTTTGGATCATTCAAGATTGCGAGGGATCATGGATTGCAGCCTGCATGGTGGAGACATGAAATAATTGGATTTGTAAAGATGAAATTATAATTATATCTATATAAATACGATATCCACTATATTAAATATGAATTCAAATATAAACTCATATGACAATGCTATATAAAATGAGAAAGCTGATTGATACTTATTTTTATGATATACCTTGATATCTTGCACTATAATGTTGTATATTTTTTAGCTAACATATCTCTATAGCACACGTGATGTTTCTGATATAGTGGGTATACAAAATATTGTAATATCTTCGCCATGAGGTATGTGTATACACATGTATGTTCTTAGTACATTTCACATATGTATATATACAGATATATATGACAGTATGTATCTGTGTATTTGGGCAAGTATTGGGATTCACATCTGATTATATAGTCGGATGCTGTCACTATTTATCTCGTCCTTTTAAGATGAATCTTACAAATAAGTATATTAATTATGTATGCGTGTGCTATCTGATTAGTATATGACCTGGGATGCCAGATATGGCCGGATGGAGTATCATGTATTTTCTCTCCCCCACCCCCCTTTTTTTACCTCACTTGTCGCACTTGGTACTTTCCTTCCCCTTCCCTTGTTTTTCTCTCCCCCCCCCCTTCTCTCTCCCCCTCTCTCTCCTGCCATCTAGTGAAGGAGACGATCTCACACGCGTGCGGGCCATGTGGATCGGTGCGCCGGCCGGCTCTCTGTGTCTGAGTGACGTGCGGCGCTGGGGCCATGGCCCCGCCCCGCCGCTGTCACATGACGCGGACGCCGGCCGGCGTCCTGGTCCCCATGGTGACGGACGCATCACTTCCGGTTGTGCGGCGCTTTTTGGCGCCGATATAAGCAGGTGACAGTGAGGCAGCAGACATGCCCCCTGGCGAAGGGAAACACCGAAACACGCGTCGGGGCATCCCTGCTCCGCATGTGCCGACCCCAGACGGACCTATAACTTCTTGACCACCCCCTGACTGTTCCGTGCTGTAGCCTGACATCCCTGGTACGTATACAGTGGTGACTCTAGCAAGTCACTCTTAGCTATATTTAGTACATGATAGGGAATTTACATCCAGCACGTATAGGACAGTGTGGGTAATCTTGCATATATGCTGTACTATGAAATTATGTATCTATAGATTACCCTCTCTGCAAATTCTGTAGAGAGGATGGATAACAGTATCTTTTTGTATGGCGATTATCTTCTGTGTACTTGGACATTTTATATATACAATTGAATACTTTTTGTGTCCTGAATTGGGTCTGCCATGTGTAGAGGGTTGTTGCGGTTTTTATTGCCTCATTCATTTTCCGCACTTTTTCCTGTATCTGTCTGATCATTTATGTATTAATTAATAAATTTTGATATATACTATTTTTGCAATACTATGGGCTCCTTTTTCGTTTTTTTCTGGTTTGGTTTCCCCCTAAAATTGTAAAGTGCTGCGGAATATGTTGACGCTATAAAAATAAAAAATATTATTATTATTATTATTATAATGGTCCCACATTAGCTCCCACACTGTATACTGGCCCTACATTAGCCCCCATGCTGTATAATGACTCCATATTATCTCCCATGCTGTATAATGTTCCCACATTAGCTCCCACTCTATATAACGGACCCACATTAGCTCAAACGCATCATAATGGCTCCCATATTAGCTCCCTTGCTGTATGATGGCCTCCAAAGGTAGTCCCTACAGTGTATGAGAGGCCCTTATACTTTAAGATTCCCCACAGTTACACAAGGTTTGATCAAAATAAAAAAAATCATATACTCTTGTAATCCAGGATCCTGATGAGTCCTACGGCAAAGCGCAGGTGGACCAACGCACTGATGTCACCGTGCCGGCACACCAGAAGATGTGAGTACCAGTGTGGTGCGAAGACTTCACTGCCCCGGGACTCTGACATCCTGTGCTTACGCTAGCGCCTCGGCCAATTCTGTAAACCTCAAGCTTAAAGCGACCTGGTCTACAAAATGGAAAGCGGTAGTGCAGGGAGATTGTGTCTCCCTACGCTACCACAGAGCTTATCTATATTGACGTGCTGTGCACGCTGATATAGTTAAGAGAAGCAGTGGCTGCCAGTGGGCCCCTCTGAGCACAGGGCCTGGGGCAACCGCCCCCTTTGCCTTCCCCAGTAGCTACGCTACTGATGTATCTATCTATCTATCTATCTATCTAAATATTTATCTATCTATATGTCGAGGAAATGGCCTTGACAAATTGTATAAATTGCAAAACTTTTACAAGGTTGATAATGACCCTTTTGGAAGACCAGTTATAAGGTCTTGAATATAAAGTCATGGCCAAAATGTTGAAAAGTTTTAGAAAGGTTGTTGCAAGTGCAAAATCTGGACGCCCACTTACTAGGTACCATTTATAATGCTGATGTATTTTTATGTCACAGAGTTGCATCCATTTGACACCAGGAGAGGAACTGACTTGCCAAATCTGTAATAGCCCCCAACTAGAGATGTCAGAATCTCCTGGAATTTGTTTCTGAAGATTTGTTTGAATTCTGCTGACAGATTTGATTCTGTCTGAACCAAAACTTTATGCTTACCTTTTCCTCATCTGGTCCAGTGGCCTTATTGGTAGTCCATTGCCCCCAGACTGGAGCCCTGGGAACCTCAGAATTCCCGTCGCCTCTTCTGATTTGCGTGACGTTGCAAGGTCATTGTTGAAGAGAGAGACACGTAGGACACGCGTAGGACAATGCGGTGGGCCTCCTAATCGGAAGAGGTTCCATGGGTGCCACCTGGAGGAGGAGGATCGCAGGGCTTGGATTACTGACACTGCCGTCAGACCAGAGTCCTTTAAATTAATTCTGTCAGTTTTCATTTTTTTACTTTTTCTTGAATATTGTCTGTTGGATTTGAGAAATGGAATCCCTCAAATTTGGGATTTGCTAGAATCAGAATATTTGGTGGAAATTGGTTGCCAAATTGATCGATTTCGAGCTGATTTTCTCATCAATAGACCCAACATTTCATGTGACTTCTGGTTTTATATGTGACCAGTGACTAACAATGTAACAGTAAAATGTAGCATGGTCTATCAATGGAAATTCTACGGTGGAATGTTTTCGGCCTCTCACCTACTTCTCCTTTTTGATAAAGTGATAATAACACCTGGAAACCCCTGCGCCGACATCAAGTAAACAGAGACTTTCCACCAACTGCAGTGAAGAAATGAGTTTCTCGTGTTTCATTTACTCATTCGTTGGAACGTAGAGAAGAAAAATTGGGGTTTTTACTGAATTGGTGAAAGTCTTAATGACAATTTTTGTACGTGGCGGAAGAAGCGGGTGGGCGGTCATTGAGGCTGAGGTCTGCTACTATGACTCATGCAGAGACTCCCGGAGCGAAGTGTAAAATGCGCTACAAACAATACATTATAAGTAGTAGTATCAGTTTCATTGAGAAAAAAAAAAAAGTTCTTTTTGTAAGTTTTTTTACTACGACTGCTCGCCCCATGAGCGTTATGTTAAGAGAGCGGCGCCACCTAGAGTTCAAATGCTGTGAATATTTACAGAATCTGTCGATAATATGTCTCACGTTGTTTAACCCCTCATCTATCATGCTTTTGGGGTTCGGAGAGATCTCAGAATATAAGAAACAATTTTCAAGCAATTAGAATCACTTTGACTAAATTTGATTTTAAGGGCTCCCTAGTGGAAAGAAAATGGGTCCTTGGAGGAAATAGCTCCCATGCACTTGGGTTGAGCGGTCCGACTCCATGGTGTAATAGTTCCCCTTCTCTCTAAAAATTATACATTTCTAACAGAACTCCAAGTAGTATCACCAGACAATTCCAACATGAGACCACCATATAGTGCACAAATAGAGCCACACAGTGCTCCAATAGTGCCATAAAGTGCTCGAATATTGCCTTATATTGCTCCATATTGCTCCAATAGTGCCACAAAATGTTCCAGTAGTGCCATACAGTGCTTCAGTATTGCCATATAATGTTCCATATTGCTCCAATAGCGCTAGACAGTGCTTCAATAGTGCCATACAATGCTATAATAGTGCCACACAGTGCTCCAGTAGTGCCATACATAGCTCCAGTAGTGCCATAAAGTCCTCCAATAGTGCCATATGGTGCTTCAATAGCGCCATACAATGCTATAATAGTGCCATACAGTGCTCAAATTTTGCCATATAATGTACTAATAATACAATGCACCAATAATGCCATACAACACTATAATAATGCCATAAAATGCTCTAATAATGCCAATAAATGCTCTAATAATATCATACAATACCGTAAAAATGCCATACAATGCTCTAATAATGCCACACAATGCTCTAATAATATCATACAATGCTCTAATAATGCCATACAATGCTATAATAATGCCATACAATACTATAAAAATCCCATACAATGCTCTAATAATGCCATACAATGCTATAATAATGCCATATAATGCTCTAATAATGCCACACAATGCTATAATAATGCCACACAATGCTCTAATAATGTCATACAATGCTCTAATAATGCCACACAATGCTATAATAATGCCATACAATACTATAAAAATCCCATACAATGCTCTAATAATGCCATACAATGCTCTAATAATGCCATACAATGCTCTAATAATGCCACACAATGCTATAATAATGCCATACAATGCTCTAATAATGCCACACAATGCTCTAATAATGCCATACAATGCTCTAATAATCCCATACAATGCTCTAATAATGCCACACAATGCTCTAATAATGCCACACAATGCTCTAATAATGCCATACAATGCTCTAATAATGCCACACAATGCTCTAATAATGCCATACAATGCTGTAATAATGCCATATAATATTATAAAAATCCCATACAATGCCCTAATAATGCCACACAATGCTCTAATAATGCCACACAATGCTCTAATAATGCCATACAATATTATAAAAATCCCATACAATGCTCTAATAATGCCACACAATGCTCTAATAATGCCATACAATGCTCTAATAATGCCACACAATGCTCTAATAATCCCATACAATGCTCTAATAATGCCATACAATATTATAAAAATCCCATACAATGCTCTAATAATGCCACACAATGCTCTAATAATCCCATACAATGCTCTAATAATGCCACACAATGCTCTAATAATGCCATACAATGCTCTAATAATGCCACACAATGCTCTAATAATGCCATACAATGCTGTAATAATGCCATACAATATTATAAAAATCCCATACAATGCTCTAATAATGCCATACAATATTATAAAAATCCCATACAATGCTCTAATAATGCCATACAATGCTCTAATAATGCCATACAATGCTCTAATAATGCCATACAATGCTCTAATAATGCCACACAATGCTCTAATAATGCCCTACAATATTATAAAAATCCCATACAATGCTCTAATAATGCCACATAATGCTCTAATAATGCCATACAATACTATAAAAATCCCATACAATGTTCTAATAATGCCATACAGTGATATAATAATGCCATACTGTGCTCCACACAATGAGTCTACGGAGCCTGTTGGCTGTTTAACACTGAGCTACATTGGACAGTTTCTGGCTCATTTACATAGTTACATAGTTTATAAGGCCGAAAAAAGACAAGCGTCCATCCAGTTCAGCCTATTTCTTGTGCACTGCAGCTATTCCGCAGCATTGATCCAGGGAAAGGCAACAAAAAACCATGCGGTATAGGCCAATTTACATTACTGAGGAAAAATTCACTTCCCGACTCCAATCTGGCAGTCAGATTAAATCCCTGGATTAATTAACTAAGCATAAGATGTAATTTTATTGTTCTCAAGAAAGGCGTCCAGGCCTCTCTTGAACTCATTAAGTGAGTTGGACATCACCACTTCCTCTCCCAGAGAGTTCCAGAGTCTCACGGCTCTGACCGTAAAGAATCCCCTTCTATGCTGGTGCAGGAACCTCCTTTCCTCCAGACGCATAGTGTGCCCCCTCGTCTTTGTCACCATCCTTGGTATAAACAGGTCATGGGAGAGATCTCTGTACTGCCCCCTGATGTATTTATACATGTTTATGAGGTCTCCCCTAAGCCTTCTCTTTTCCAACGTAAATAGGCCTAATTTTGCCAACCTCTCTGGGTATTCTAGTCCCTCCATTCCCTTTATTACCTTAGTCGCCCTCCTTTGCCCACTTTTCCCTTCTTCCATTCAGCCTTGATTGTCTCCATTTTAACAATTCACTTGTAGAAAAAAAGAAATAATTCTTCTATTCTTGATTTGTACTTTGCAACCCAAGGGGTCATGTAATAATATATATTAAACATTTTCCCTGTTTTATCATCTATGATATTATTATTCTATATTCTGAATTTACACTGGCGCTATAGAAATAAAAATAATTATTATTATTACTAAAGGAAACCAGGGGGATATCCAGTAAGGCAGAGAACATTAATGTGTAAAGTTTGCAGTTCGGCTACTTATGTGACCTACATGACTTTTATTTTGGCTGATTATTGTCAAACTCAATGTTCATGGTCTACATCAATTTTAGAAGCCAATCTGTAAAAGTTTAAAATAATGTTCAGGTGCATGGATATATACTGTATGTATTATATGCGTATTACATGTTTCATTGCATTATATGTATTTTGTACATTTATGTTTGTGTGTAAGCATAAAAAATATCACTGCATAAATAATACCTCCATACAGGCTCCAAGTAATACTACCATGATATAGTGTCGTCATACCATATATTATTCACATAGTATTGTCATTCAGTGCATAAAAAACTTTATCTGGCTTGTTTTAGTGGATGGCAAACTTAGGCAATTGCCCATAGCCTCTGATTCCTTGTGGATCCCAATGACAGGACTCAAACTAAGAGTGAAGCAATAGAGAGATAATGTGTGACTGCAGTCCTCTCTAACTGGTCTAAATGTTGTCTGTATATACGGTATTATGTGGACATTATGTGGCAGTATTATTTAGGGAATATATTGCAGTTTTAGTGCTATATGGGATGACAGAACAGCATGGCCAATATCTAATAGTATTACTAAGCCACTATTTGTCAGCTATTATTTGGACACTGTAAGACGGCATTATTTAGGATTATATGGTAGCAATATTTTAAGTATGATTTTTTTTAAAAATTGTGTGCCAGGGATACCTTCTATTGTACTGTCTGAACAACATCCCATTTGATATAAAATGAGTCCACACTAAAAATGGGTCCCCACCAAATACAGCATATTGGAGCCTTTATCAACATTTATTTTGTACTTAGGGGTTCTCCAGTCATATAATATTGATGACCGATCATTATCAGATCGGTGGGGTCCCCACTACAAACACCTTGAATGATCAGCTGTAATCAGCTCTGGCAGCATTTACCGTATACGTTGGGCATGACCCGCTGTGTGTTAAATATGTCTACTTATAGATAGAGATGAGCGAACCCGAACTGTAAAGTTTGGGGTTCGTATCGGAAACCTGGTGTCCGGTGCTGTACTCTGAACATGGACTTCTCCCAGAATTCCCAGAATTACATGTTATTGTTCGGAGTTTGAATGCTTAATAAAGTTTGTAGAAAGGCTGCAGCCCAGCCAATCAACAAGCTGTTAGCTTGTGGGCACTTCCACAGCCTTCACAGCCATGCCAAGTATTGGCATGGATGTGATTGGCCAGCGACACCCGTGACATGACCTGTCATTTTTGGGGGGTCCTCCCATTTTTAACAACCAGCAAAGGCAAAGCAGACAGCTGGGGGCTGATACTAAGAGGCTAGGAAAGTCCATGGATATTGGCCATTCTCAGCATAATAAGACCTGCTCACAGCTGTCTGCTTTCCCTTGGCTTGGTATTAAAAATAGGGGGGACCACTCCATTTTTTTCATTTATTTATTTCTTAACAAGTACAGTAAAATACACACCCAAGGCACTCCTCCACTCCTCCACTTGGACCTTTGCCTTCTGGTTCAAGATTGTTATATTTAATTTTTTTTATTCTATGCTATTTTAAGTAATTTCCCTATCCACATTTGTTTGCAGTTCAATTGTCCTGTTCTTACCCCCATTTTGCTTCCTTTTTCAGCCCCCTAACCATTACTACAATCATTTTACAGCAGCAAAGTCCGGTTACCCGAACCGAAGTTCGGCCGAACCCGACGAACCCGAACTTCCACGGGTCCGCTCATCCCTACTTATAGACTCTCACTCCCATTTTGTTACCATTGCAATATGTCAATCATGACATTCATTACTATAGGACTCTGGGGAACAAGACTTGTGGAATCTGGAATGAAACTCAAGTTTTTTTTCACCCACATCCAGAAGGAAATGTTCTGGTTCTGCCATATCTTCTTGTGACGTAGAGGCTGCAGCGAGTAAAGGTCGTCCATATTAGTCTTATATGGATAGAATAATTTTACATTTAAAGACTTGTTGACAATTGTGATACATTTTCCTTTTCTCTAAATTTCTTTGTGGTTTTACTATTATTTCACGTGTAGGACGTTTCGTCTTCAGATGTAGCTGTTCATAACACCTACAACAATCCCTTATTACACAATGCAAGCGACGGGGACTCTGGAAATACTGTGACATTTGCTGATTGTATGAGCGTTTCTCAGCACTGTCCTTTACTACGCACCACACAGGTAAAGTCCCAGCACCTAATAAACACACACACAATGGGAGGCCGTGTGACGTTTATGTTCCCACACGTGAGAAAAAAACAACATCGGCCGGGGGAAAACCACAAATTGTTTCATTCTATACTTTGTAGAACAGTTTAAAGTTAACAGGCTGTTAACATTCAGACAATTTCGCTCATTTATGCTGGTCACAGGGGTATCCTTTTGAATGGAATCTCAGCGATCAGCGAGAGAACCTGGCAGCAAGTGTTTCATTTCCCTATAGCGCCATCACAGGAAAAATTAGGAATTACATTGTACGCACTGAAATCATAGAGCTGTATACAAATGCATAGAAGTGCCAAATCGCCCTTGAAGATGAAAAATCGCCTCTGTAACTGTACCAGGCGCAACAGCAATTTCCTATTCCACGATCTTGTGGCACCACCTCAGGAGAAATTAGGAATTGCATAGTACACACTGAAATCAAAGAGCTGTATTGGAGATGCATAGGAGGCCAAATCCTTCTGGTAGGGAAAATCACCTTTGTAACTGTTCC
The DNA here is from genome assembly GCF_046119375.1 of Phyllobates terribilis. Classification (NCBI taxonomy): domain Eukaryota; kingdom Metazoa; phylum Chordata; class Amphibia; order Anura; family Dendrobatidae; genus Phyllobates; species Phyllobates terribilis. The sequence continues at coordinate 755,286,468 of NW_027362764.1, forward strand.
AGGCGCAATGAGCAATTTCCAATACCAGGTTCCTACAGCACCACCACAGGAGAAATTAGGAATTGCACAGTACCTACTGAAATCGTAGATCTGTGCTATGAAATGCATAGGAGTGCAAAATCCTTTAGGTAGGGAAAATCGCCTCTGTAACTGCCCCAGGTGCAATGAGCAATTTCCAATATCTGGCACCTGCAGCGCCACCACAGCAAAAATTAGGAATTGTACAGTACCCATTGAAATCATAGATCTGTCTATGAAATGCATAGCAGTGCCAAATCCTTCTGGTAGGGAAAATCGCCTCTGTAACTGCCCCAGGTACAATGAGCAATTTCGAATATCAGGCACCTGCAGCGCCACCACAGGAAAAATTAGGAATTGCACAGTACCCACCGAAATCGTAGATCTGTCTATGAAATGCATAGGAGTGCTAAATCCTTCCAGTAGGGAAAATCGCCTCTGTAACTATCCCAGGTGCAATGAGCAATTTCCAACATCAGGCACCTGCAGCGCCACCACAGGAAAAATTAGGAATTGCACAGTGCCCATTGAAATCATAGATCTGTCTATGAAATGCATAGGAGTGCCAAATCCTTCCGGTAGGGAAAATCGCTTCTGTAACTGCCCCAGGTGCAATGAGCAATTTCCAATATCAGGCACCTGAAGCGCCACCACAGGAAAAATTAGGAATTGCACAGTATCCACTGAAATCGTAGATCTGTCTGTGAAATGCATAGGAGTGCTAAATCCTTCCAGTAGGGAAAATTGCCTCTGTAACTGTCCCAGTCGCTACAAGCAGATTCCAATACCAGGCTCCTGCAGCGCCACCACAGGAGAAATTAGGAATCACATGGTACTCACTGAAGTCATAGAGCTGCCTATGAAATGCATAGGAGTGCAAAATCCTTCCGGTAGGGAAATTTGCCTCTGTAACTGCCCCAGGCACAACAGCAATTTTCCATTCCAGGATCTTGCAGCGCCACCACAGAAGAAATTAGGAATTGCACAGTACCCACTGAAATTTTAGATCTGTCTATGAAATGCTTAGGAGTGCCAAATCCTTCCGGTAGGAAAAATAGCCTCTGTAACTGCCCCAGGTGCAATGAGCAATTTCCAATATCAGGCACCTGCAGCGCCACCACAGGAAAAATTAGGAATTGCACAGTACCCACTGAAATCGTAGATCTGTGTATGAAATGCATAGGAGTGCTAAATTCTTCCAGTAGGGAAAATCGCCTCTGTAACTATCCCAGGTACAATGAGCAATTTCCAATACCAGGTTCCTGCAGCGCCACCACAGGAGAAATTAGGAATTGAACAGTACCTACGGAAATCGTAGATCTGTGCTATGAAATGCATAGGAGTGCAAAATCCTTTAGGTAGGGAAAAACGCCTCTGTAACTGCTCCAGGTGCAATGAGCAATTTCCAATATCAGGCACCTGCAGCGCCAATACAGGAAAAATTAGGAATTGCACAGTACCCACTGAAATCATAGATCTGTCTATGAAATGCATAGGAGTGCTAAATCCTTCCAGTACGGAAAATTGCCTCTGTAACTATCCCAGGTGCAATGAGCAATTTCCAATATCAGGCACCTGCAGCGCCACCACAGGGAAAATTAGGAATTGCACAGTACCCACTGAAATCGTAGATCTGTCTATGAAATGCATAGGAGGCCAAATCCTTCCGGTAGGGAAAATCGCCTCTGTAACTGTCCCAGTCGCTACAAGCAATTTCCAATACCAGGCTCCTGCAGCGCCACCACAGGAGAAATTAGGAATCACATGGTACTCACTGAAGTCATAGAGCTGCCTATGAAATGCATAGGAGTGCAAAATCCTTCCGGTAGGGAAATTTGCCTCTGTAACTGCCCCAGGCTCAACAGCAATTTCCCATTCCAGGATCTTGCAGCGCCACCACAGGAGAAATTAGGAATTGCACAGTACCCACTGAAATTTTAGATCTGTCTATGAAATGCTTAGGAGTTCCAAATCCTTCCGGTAGGGAAAATCGCCTCTGTAACTGCCCCAGGTGCAACAAGCAATTTCCCATTCCAGGATCTTGCAGCGCCACCGCAGGAGAAATTAGGAATTGCACAGTACCCACTGAAATTTTAGATCTGTCTATGAAATGCATAGGAGGCCAAATCCTCCCGGTAGGGAAAATCGCCTCTGTAACTGCCCCAGGTGCAACAAGCAATTTCCCATAACAATTTTCTGCAGCGCCACCACAACAGAGATATGCGGTGCGAAAGAGGAGAATGACGATGTGAGATGTCAACTAAATGAAAGGCTTATGTGAAATACATAATAGTAAGAGTTCACATATCTACATTGCGGAAAAAGGTTATAGCTCGCTGAATGTGCTGAATCAAAAAAAAAATACTAAACATCCTGCAGGAAAAAAATTGGCCATAACCTAAAAGTTGTCCCCATGCTCAGACCCCCTCCACACATCTGTCCATTAGTCTCAACTCCTTAATAGTCCCAGGGTGCAACAAAAAAGAAAAAATTCTAAACTTACTTCCCAGTTTGGCGCCATTCCTTCATCCTCTGATTGGCTGCAGCTTTATTGTCGCCAGTCTGGAAGGTAAGTACAGAGTTTTTTTTATTATTTTGCGCTTCACCCTGGGGCTATTAATAAGGGGGTGTCCAGTATTAGAAAACGACTATAATGTTTGTGTTAAACCCGGGGCTGCAGCTAATGTTGGCGTATCTCTCCATCAATGACAAGTAGTATTTCACAGGGTTCTGGACAGTTTCCAGTTGATTTTCCAACTCTTTTGAAAGTCTGGGAGATCCCCCCATTTTCCAGAAGCCTACCAGATGTTGCAGGAGAGTTGGCAAATATGTCATATGTCCTATTTGGGCAAATAAGCATCATCCACCAGAATAAATAGCTGCAAGAGTGTCGTCAATGCTGGCAGACTTGGTGTGTCACTGAATTACATGTAATACCACATTTCCCCTGTAGTGGCCGCTGTACTGGAAATGTGTGGCTGGCCACCAGCAGTGATCATCAAGCTGGTCCTGCAGCGATCATCTGATTATTTTGCTGATTTCACTTTAAATAATATAAATTCTAAAAAAATAACATTACAATAATACTACACCGTCTACGTATGTCATTGGAAAATCAATCATGTTTTAGGGTTTTTGTAAAAAAAATAACAAAAACTGCCCCAATAAACCCGGCTTAAATATCATGTCTGAAGAAATGAGGTGTGAACACTGATGTGCTGTTTGTGGCCGGCCAGCTGTTCGGAGTTATATATAAGACTACTCTCGGTACATTACATGGAAATGATGTGAGATCTGGAGGAAACCATAGAATTTAGGGTTTCTGTTCTCTTATACAGCAAAAGTTTGTTCGGTACTTTCCCTTTACACTCACTTATTTATGAATCTTTATTTTTCCAGTCGCCATTATTTCTTAAAAATTTCATCATTACTCATTTATACTGAATTTATTGCTGATGCAAATTAGAAAAAAAATCATGTATGGCCTCACAAATTTTCAAATTCAGTAGTGAAGCAATACCAAAAATTGTTAAAGGGGTTTTCTAAGCCGTTATAAAAAATTCTTGTATTCAGCAAAAAAAGAGAATTAAACAGTCACCATCCTTTAATTAATTTATTTCATACATCAATAGTACACCCAAAAATAAGAAACTTTGTAACTAGACATAAGCGAACCTGAACGTAAAAGTTCGGAGTTCATACCGGACAGTTAGTGTCCGGATCTAAACGCCAAACATGGACTTCTCGGGCAAGTCCGAGAGAGAATATTTTGTCAGATCCAAAGTTTGGGTCCTTATTGTTTTCAATTGCGTTTGAGTATAGTTCTGGTATCTGAACTGAACTGAAACAATTAATAAATAGAAAATCTAAACCGAAACGTGCGTCGGGGTGGACGCAGCCCGGGATTGGGAACTTTTTGTACTCTACTGTAAGCCATGCGATGGCCGAATAACACAGAAAGAGTAGTCAGAAAATCATGTATGGTAAGGTGAGATTCAAGGCAAAAATGTGCACAGGGAATGCCCCTTAATCATTGGACCACATAATTAGCATGTATCATAGATACAGAATAATTACAGTAGATTACAAAAAGTTCCCAATCCCGGGCTGCGTCCACCCCGACGCGCGTTTCGGTTTAGATTTTCTATTTATTAATTGTTTCTTCCCAACATGAATTATTCTACACATAACCCTGATATGCGCCCCTGCTTTTAGATGTTTTTAATATTTTATTTTTATCATCATATATATTGTTCGCTATCCATTTTTTGTCACCTGTAATTAATAAATATATAATTTTTTACTTCATTTGATGTTTGGGACTTTATGGTCGGTTTCTTTCCCCCTCCTCTTTCTCTTCCAAAATACAAGAATATAACTACTATAATACTGCCTCCTATGTACAAGAATATAACTATTATAATACTGCTCCTATGTACAATAATACAGCTACTATAATAATTCCCCTATGTACTGGAATATAACTACTATAATGCTGCCCCTTATGTACAAGAATATAACTACTATAATACTGCCCCTTATGTACAAGAGTATAACTACTATAATACTGCCCCTGTGTACAACAATATAACTACTATAATACTGTCCGCTATGTGCAAGAATATAACTACTATAATACTGTCCCCTATGTACAAGAATATAAATACTATAATACTGTCCCCTATGTACAAGAATATAACTACTATAATACTGCTCATATGTACAAGAATATAACTACCATAATGCTGCCCCCTATGTACAAGAATATAACTACTATAATATTGCTCCTATGTACAAGAATATAACTACTATAATACTGCCCCTATGTACAATAATATAACTACTATAATACTGCTCCTTTGTTCAAGAATATAACTACTATAATACTGCTACTATGTACAAGAATATAACTACTATAATACTGCCCCTATGTACAATAATATAACTACTATAATACTGATCCAATGTACAAGAATATTGGTACTATAATACTGCCCATATATATAAGAATATAACTACTATAATACTGCCCCTATATACAAGACTATAACAACTCTAATACTACCCCCTATGGACAAGAATATAACTACTATAATACTGCTACTATGTACAAGAATATAACTACTATAATACTGTCCCCTATGCACAAGAATATAACTACGATAATACTGCTCCTATGTACAAGAATATAACTACTATAATACTGCCCCCTATGTACAAGAATATAACTACTATAATACTGCCCCTATATACAAGAATATAACTACTATAATACTGCTTATATGTACAAGAATATAACTAACATAATGCTGCCCTCAATGTACAAGAATGCAAATACTATAATACTGCTTCTATGTACAAGAATATAACTACTATAATATTGCCTCCTATGTACAAGCATATACCTACTATAATACTGCTCCTATGTACAACAATATAACTACTATAATACTACCCCTATGTAGAAGAATATAACTACTATAATACTGCTCCTATGTACAAGAATATACCTACTATAATACTGCCCCTATGTTCAATAACATAACTACTATAATACTGCCCCCTATGTCCAAGAAAATAACTACTATAATACTGCTCCTATGTACAAGAATTTAACTACTATAATACCGCTCCTGTGCACAAAAATATAAATACTATAATACTGCTCCTATGTATAAGAATATAACTACTATAATACTGCCTACTATGTACAAGAATATAAATGCTATAATACTGTCCCTATGTACAAGAATATATCTACTATAATACTGCATCCTATGTACAAGAATATAACTACTATAATTCTGCCCCCTGTGTACAAGAATATAACTACTATAATACTGCCCCTATGTACAAGAATATAACTGCTATAATTCTGCTCCTATGTGCAAGAATATAACTACTATAAAACTGCCCCCTATGTACAAGAATATAACTACTATAATACTGCTCCTATGTACAAGAATATAACTACTACAATACTGCTCCTATGTCCAAGAATATACCTACTATAATACTGCCCCCTATGTCCAAGAATATAACTACTGTAATACTGCTCCTATATACAAGAATATAACTACTATAATACTGCCCCTAAGTACAAGAATGTAACTACAATAATACTGCTCTTGTATGCAAAAATATAACTAGTATAATACTGCTCTTATGTACAAGAAATTAACAGCTATAAAACTACCCCTATGCACGACAATATAGCTACTATAATACTGCCCCTATGTACAAGAATTTAACTGCTATAATACTGCCCCGATGTGCAAGAATAAAACTACTATAATACTGCCCCTATGTACAAGAATATAACTACTATAATACTACCCCCTATGTACAAGAATATAACTACCATAATACTGCTCCTATGTACAAGAATATAACTACTATAATACTGCGCCCTATGTACAAGAATATAACTACTATAATACTGCCCCTATGTACAAGACTATAACTATTATAATACTGTCCCTATGTAAAATAATATAACTACTATAATACTGCCCCTATGTTCAAGAATGTAACTACTATAATACTGCCCCTATGTACAACAATATATCTACTATAATACTGCTCCTATGTACAAGAATATAACTACTATAATGCTGTTCCATAGGTACAAGAATATAACTACTATAATACTGCTGATATGTACACGAATATAACTGCTATAATGCTGCCCCTATGTACACGAATAAAGCTACTATAATACTGCCCTTATATACAAGAATATAAATTATATTCTTGTGCATAGGGGCAGTATTATAGTAGTTATGTTATATAACTACTATAATTCTATTTCTATATACAAGATCATAACTAGTATAATACTGTCCCTATGTACAAGAATATAACTACAATAATACTGCTCCTATGTACAAGAATATAACTACTATAATACTGCCCCCTATGTACAAGAATATAACTACTATAATACTGCTCCTATGTACAAGAATATAACTACTACAATACTGCTCCTATGTCCAAGAATATACCTACTATAATACTGCCCCCTATGTCCAAGAATATAACTACTGTAATACTGCTCCTATATACAAGAATATAACTACTATAATACTGCCCCTAAGTACAAGAATGTAAATACAATAATACTGCTCTTGTATGCAAAAATATAACTAGTATAATACTGCTCTTATGTACAAGAAATTAACAGCTATAAAACTACCCCTATGCACGACAATATAGCTACTATAATACTGCCCCTATGTACAAGAATTTAACTGCTATAATACTGCCCCGAAGTGCAAGAATAAAACTACTATAATACTGCCCCTATGTACAAGAATATAACTACTATAATACTACCCCCTATGTACAAGAATATAACTACCATAATACTGCTCCTATGTACAAGAATATAACTACTATAATACTGCTTATATGTACACGAATATAACTGCTATAATGCTGCCCCTATGTACACGAATAAAGCTCCTATAATACTGCCCTTATATACAAGAATATAAATTATATTCTTGTGCATAGGGGCAGTATTATAGTAGTTATGTTATATAACTACTATAATTCTATTTCTATATACAAGATCATAACTAGTATAATACTGTCCCTATGTACAAGAATATAACTACAATAATACTGCTCCTATGTACAAGAATATAACTACTATAATACTGCCCCCTATGTACAAGAATATAACTACTATAATACTGCTCCTATGTACAAGAATATAACTACTACAATACTGCTCCTATGTCCAAGAATATACCTACTATAATACTGCCCCCTATGTCCAAGAATATAACTACTGTAATACTGCTCCTATGTACAAGAATATAACTACTATAATACTGCCCCTAAGTACAAGAATGTAACTACAATAATACTGCTCTTGTATGCAAAAATATAACTAGTATAATACTGCTCTTATGTACAAGAAATTAACAGCTATAAAACTACCCCTATGCACGAGAATATAGCTACTATAATACTGCCCCTATGTACAAGAATTTAACTGCTATAATACTGCCCCGATGTGCAAGAATAAAACTACTATAATACTGCCCCTATGTACAAGAATATAACTACTATAATACTACCCCCTATGTACAAGAATATAACTACCATAATACTGCTCCCATGTACAAGAATATAACTACTATAATACTGCCCCAAGCTTATCCAAAGTTGAGCCACTTTTTTACAGTTTTCCAGAGTAGCAGCAAAGTTGCCGTTATAGTACACATACAGTTGTGTTTAAAAGTTTACATACCCCAGCAGAATTTTTCCTTTCTTGGCCTTCTTTCAGAGAATAAAAAACCTTTTTCTCCACTCATGGTTATTGGTTGGGTGAAGCCATTTATTGTCAAAAAACTGTGTTTTCTCTTTTTAAATCTTAATCACATCCAAAAACTTCCAAATGACCCTGATCAAAAGTTCACATATCCCAGTTCTTAATACCGTGTATTGCCCCCTCTAACATCAATGACAGGTTGAAGTCTTTTGTGGTAGTTGTGGATGAGGTTCTTTAATTTCTCAGATGGTAAAGCTGCCCATTCTTCTTGGCAAAAAGCCTCCAGTTCCTGTAAATTCCTGGGCATGAACTGCGTGCTTGAGATCTCCCCAGAGTGGCTCAGTGATATTGAGGTCAGGAGACTGAGATGGCCACTCCAGAACCTTCACTTTGTTCTGCTGTAGCCAATGACAGGTCGACTTTGCCTTGTGTTTTGGATCATTGTCGTTTTGGAATGTCCAGGTATGTCCCATGCGCAGCTTTCGGGCTGATGAGTGCAAATTTGCCTCCTGTATTTGCTGATAACGTGCTGCATTCATCTTTCCTTCAACTTTTACCAAGTTTCCTGTGCCTTTGTAGCTCACACATCCCCAAAACATCAGCGATCCACCTCCGTGCTTTACTGTAGGAATGGTGTTCCTTTCATCATAGGCCTTATTGATCTCTCTCCAAATGTAACATTTATGGTTGTGGCCAAAAAGTTAAATTTTGGTCTCATCACTCCAAATTATCTTGTACCAGAAGTTTTGAGGCTTGTGTCTGTGCTGTTTGGCATATTGTAGGCAAGATACTTTGTGGCATTTGCACAGTAATGGCTTTCTTCTGGCGACTCGACCATGCAGCCCATTTTTCTTCAAGTGCCTCCTTATTATGCATCTTGAAACAGCCTCACAGCTAGTTTTCAGATAGTCCTGAATTTCAGCTGATGTAATTTGTGAGTTTTTATTTGCATCCCAAACAATTTTCCTGGCTGTAGTGGCCGAAATTTTTGTTGGTCTACCTGACCGTGGTTTGGTTTTTACAGAGCCCTTGAGTTTCCATTTGTTAATCACAGTTTGAACGCTGCTTACCATCATTATCAATTCCTTGGATATTTTTTTGTATACCTTTCCTGTGTTATACAGTTCTACTACCTTTTCCCCTAGATCTGTTGACAATTCTTTTGCTTTCCCCATAAATCTCAATCCAGAAACGTCAGTGGCTGGATGAAAGATGCAAGAGTCTGTCTGGATCCCAGAAACTCACTCAGCTTTTATATACACACACACTGATTACAAGCAATCAGGTCACAGGTGAGGATGTTACCTTTAGTAGCCATTCAAACCCATTTGTGTCAAATTCTGTGCATGTTATCAGGCCAAAATCACCAGGGTATGTGAACTGTTGTTCAGGGTCATTTGAATGTTTTTGGATTTGATTAAGATTTAAAAAGAGAAAACACAGTAGTTTGACAATAAATGGCTTCACCCAACCAATAACCATGAGTGGAGAAAAAGTTTTTTTGGTATCATTCATATTCTCTGAAACAAGGCCAAGAAAGGAAAAATTCTGCCGGGGTATGTAAACTTTTGAGCACAACTGTACATAGGGTAACATTGTGATCTACAACTACTATAGCAATGATATCCTGACAAACCAAACATTGGTTATAGAGGGTGTTCGTGGTTGCCAGTGATTATATGCAGTGGTCATACATCTCTGTGTCAAGACGTCATCACCAGATCATCGGGTAGCATCAGAATGGGAGCAGTAGGTTTGGTAAGATGACTATGCCTGTCTATTCTTTCTTTCTATAAGCATCAGATGATCGAAGTTCCTTTCCGCTATTACATAAGGTCACAATACACATTAGAGTAAAGTTAACCAAAACTACCACAGCAGACCACTTTATAATGTGTATGGAGGCTTCACAACTCCCTCCTGACAGATAATATCGGGGACAGAAGCTGAATCTCAATGTTCGATCCTTTAGTTATTCCAGAAGATAAATAACCACAGAGATGATTGACAAGCGTTTATTCCACCTTTCTTGCTGAAAATACATGTACGCTCAGCAGAACTGAGCATGCATATGTCAGAATACCAGTTGTCTTTCTACAGTTTGATCATTAGTGGCTGCTATTGTTCACCTTAATAATTGTGATGCAATCCCACTCCTTACCACAGGAGGCTGCTGTTGGGTTCTGCAATTGCCCTTTACTAAGATGTCAGGTTCAGAACCTGTGGGATCTATCTTATTTCCTTATTGGGCTTTCTAAAAGCCGCATGGATCTCTCACTCAATGCTTGAGTATTGTGTCTAGCTGTTAGCCTAGTTTCAAGTCTAAAAGCTCCTGAACATTCTTACCTAGATTGTTCTCACCTATCTACAGATTGTTTCCTACAACTCCTTTTGCTAACTACAAGAACTTCCACTACCGCTTGCTGTTCTGCGTGTGCTCCTTCGGCCACTGGTTTCCAGCAGTACTATGCCAGTATCATAACAGAAAATCAGTAATGGCAAAATAACTATAGGATAAATGAGTGTACTACCAACTGTTAACTAACTTGTATGTGCACTTTTACTCTTGCACACCCTCAAATGGCACTTTTAAGGGTCATTTACAAGAGTATAGTTTTAAGTACTTTAAGAGAAAAATTCTTTATCTCAACATATTTATTGAGTTTAAGAAATTCAACATTTTTCAGCCTAATTTTCTTGCTAATTTTAATTACTACAAATAATTTCTTGATTTCATATAAGTATATCGGCAGTAAAAATTTTGTGAGGAAGTAAAGCAGTCCTATTAAATGTAATGATACAAAAAATAAAAAGAACCCTATAAATAAAAAACAATTGCAGAATTAGATCAAAACTAAATTCTGTTCACTGAAGCAAAATGGTCCTTTTTGATTTATGCTTTTCTATTGAAATTAACACCTTTAAAGGGCAGAGAAACCAAGGTCAAAAGTCCACGAAGACTTAATAGAATATTGATTTTAAAATACTTAATTTTGGTTAAATTAAGTCCCGAGTTCCCATGAGATTCCAAATCAGAAGAATTCCATCAGACTCGCTCAACCTATAGATCTTCAATGATGTTGAACTTCAAAGTTGACCCAAAGAGCTTGCGACAATCCAAAGTAAATGTCCATGTTGACCTTTTTGGGTCTGAGGTTAGAGCTTTGATGCTGTAGGAGGTTGAAACCTCGTTGTTTGTTGTGGTTTATGATGAAAGGGCAAATCTCACGCTTTTCTTAAAGGAAGAAACAAAACAATTTCAAATGGTTCATGGAATTAACCTCAGGTATTGAAGGGATTTTAGTCCCAAGACTATTTACCGTTTATCTGTAGGTCCGAGCCCCTGAATTTATCCATAGAAATCTGTCTCTACTTTCTGAATCATTACAAAGAATTAGGAGTGACCTTTAGAGGAAATCCAGTCAATGACCTCTCTGCAGGGTGGGTTTCCGAGAGGTCAGAAAACATAAAGAGGTAGAAAAGCACACCGGACAGTGAAGAATCGAAAATAGAGAACAAATACAAAGTCTGATAAATATAGCTTATTGTCTATCAATACGTAGCATTTTATATTCACTATTCATTATATTTTACTATAATGCTGCCCTTATGTACATTAATACAACTACTATAATACTGCCCCTATGTACAAGAATATAACTACTATAATACTGCTCCTATGTACAAGAATATAACTACTATAATACTGCTCCTATGTACAAGAATATAACTACTATAATACTGCTCCCTATGTACAAGAATATAACTACTATAATACTGCCCCCTATGTACAAGAATATAACTACTATAATACTGCCCCCTATGTACAAGAATATAACTACTATAATACTGCTCCTATGTACAAGAATATAACTACTATAATACTGCCCCCTATGTACAAGAATATAACTACTATAATACTGCCCCTATGTACAAGAATATAACTACTATAATACTGCTCCTATGTACAAGAATATAACTACTATAATAATGCTCCCTATGTACAAGAATATAACTACTATAATACTGCCTCTATGTACAAGAATATAACTACTATAATACTGCCCCCTATGTACAAGAATATAACTACTATAATACTGCCCCTATGTACAAGAATATAACTACTATAATACTGCCCCTATGTGCAAGAATATAACTACTATAATACTGCTCCTATATACAAGAATATAACTACTATAATACTGCCTCCTATGTACAAGAATATAACTACTATAATACTGCCCCTATGTACAAGAATATAACTACTATAATACTGCTCCTATGTACAAGTATATAACTACTATAATACTGCACCTATGTACACTACCGTTCAAAAGTTTGGGGTCACCAAGACAATTTTGTGTTTTCCATGAAAACTCATACTTTTATTTATTAAATGAGTTGCAAAATGAATAAAAATATAGTCCAGACATTGACAAGGTTAGAAATAATGATTTTTATTTGAAAGAATAATTTTCTCCTTCAATCTTTGCTTTCGTCAAAGAATGCTCCCTTTACAGCATTGCAGACCTTTGGCTTCTAGCTGTTAATTTGCTGTGGTAATCTTGAGAAATTTCCCCCCATGCTTCCTGAAGCCCCTCCCACAAGTTGGATTGGCTTGATGGGCACTTTTTACGTACCATACGGTCAAGCTGCTCCCACAACAGCTCAATGGGGTTGAGATCTGGTGACTGCGCTGGCCACTCCATTACAGATAGAATATCAGCTGTCTGCTTCTTCCCTAAATAGTTCATGCATAATTTGGAGGTGTGCTTTGGGTCATTGTCCTGTTGTAGGATGAAATTGGCTCCAATCAAGCGCTGTCCACAGGGTATGGCATGGCGTTGCAAAATGGAGTGATAGCCTTCCTTATTCAAAATCTCATTTACCTTGTACAAATCTCCCACTTTACCAGCACCAAAGCAACCCCAGACCATCACCTTACCTCCACCATGCTTGACAGATGGCGTCAGGCACTCTTCCAGCATCTTTTCAGTTGTTCTGTGTCTCACAAATGTTCTTCTGTGTGATCCAAACATCTCAAACTTTGATTCGTCTGTCCATAAAACTTTTTTCCAATCTTCCTCTGTCCAATGTCTGTGTTCTTTTGCCCATATTAATCTTTTCCTTTTATTAGCCAGTCTCAGATATGGCTTTTTCTTTACCACTTTGCCCTGACGGCCAGCATCCCAGAGTCGCCTCTTCACTGTAGACGTTAACACTGGCGTTTTGCGTGTACTATTTAATGAAGCTGCCAGTTGAGGAGCTGTGAGGCGTCGATTTCTCAAACTAGAGACTCCAATGTCCTTGTCTTGTTGCTCAGTTGTGCAGCGGGGCCGCCCACTTCTCTTTCTACTCTGGTTAGAGCCTGTTTGTGCTCTCCTCTGAAGGGAGTAGTAGGAAATCTTCAGTTTCTTGGCAACTTCTCGCATGGAATAGCCTTCATTTCTAAGAACAAGAATAGACTGTCGAGTTTCACATGAAAGTTCGCTTTTTCTGGCCATTTTGAGAGTTTCATAGAACAAACAAATGTAATGCTCCAGATTCTCAACTAGCTCAAAGGAAGGTCAATTTTATAACTTCTCAAATCAGCCAAACCGTTTTCAGCTGGGCTAACATACTTGTGCAACGGTTTTCTAGGGTTTTCTAAACATCCATTAGCCTTCTTACACAGTTAGCAAACACAATCTACCATTAAAACACTGGAGTGGTGGTTGTTGGAAATGGGCCTCTATACACCTATGTAGATATTGCAATAAAAACAAGACGTTTGCAGTTAGAATAGTCATTTACCACATTAACAATGTATAGAGTGTATTTCTGATTCATTTAATGTTAGCTTCATTGAAAAAAAATGTGCTTTTCTTTCAAAAACAATGACATTTCTAAATGACCCCAAACTTTTGAAAGGTAGTGTACAAGAATATAACTACTATAATACTGTCCCTATGTTCAAGAATATAACTACTATAATACTGCTCCTATGTACAAGAATATAACTACTATAATACTGTCCCTATGTACAAGAATATAACTACTATAATATTGCCCCTATGTACAAGAATATAACTACTATAATACTGCCCCTATGTACAAGAATATAACTACTATAATACTGCCCCTATGTACAAGAATATAACTACTATAATACTGTCCCTATGTACAAGAATATAACTACTATAACACTACCCCTATGTACAAGTATATAACTACTACAATACTGCCCCTATGTACAAGAATATAACTACTATAATACTGCCCCCTATGTACAAGAATATAACTACTATAATACTGCCCCTATGTACAAGAATATAACTACTATAACACTGCCCCTATGCACAAAAATATAACTCCTGTTATACTGCTCCTATGTATAAGAATATAACTACTATAATACTGCCCCATGTGCAAGAATATAACTACTATAATTCTGCCCACTGTGTATAAGAATATAACTACTAAAATACTGCCCCCTATGTACAAGAATATAACTACTATAATACTACCCCTATGTACAAGATTATCACTACTATAATACTGCTCCTATGTTCAAGAATATAACTACTATAATACTGCCCCTATGTAAAACAATATAACTACTATAATACTGCTCTTATGTACAAGAATATAACTACTATTTTACTGCTCCTATGTATAAGAATATAACTACTATAATACTGCTCCCTATGTACATGAATATAACTACTATAATACTGCCCCTATGTACAAGAATATAACTACTATAATACTGCCCCCTATGTACAAGAATATAACTACTATAATACTGCTCTTATGTACATGAATATATCTACTATAATATTGCTCCTATGTACAAGACTATAACTACTATAATACTGCTCCCTATGTACAAGAATATAACTACTATAATACTGCTCCTATGTACAAGAATATAACTACTATAATACTGCTCCCTTTGTACAAGAATGTAACTACTATAATACTGCTCATATGTACAAGACTATAACTACTATAATACTGCCCTCTATGTACAAGAATATAACTGCTATAATACTGCCCCCTATGTACAAGAATATAACTACTATAATACTGCTCTTATGTACATGAATATATCTACTATAATATTGCTCCTATGTACAAGACTATAACTACTATAATACTGCTCCCTATGTGCAAGAATATAACTACTATAATACTGCCCCTATGTACAAGAATATAACTACTATAATACTGCCCCTATGTACAAGATTATAACTACCATAATACTGCTCCTATGTACAAGAATATAACTACTATAATACTGCCCTCTATGTACAAGAATATAACTGCTATAATACTGCCCCCTATGTGCAAGAATATAACTACTATAATACTGCTCCTATGTACAAGAATATAACTACTATAATACTGCCCCTATGTACAAGATTATAACTACTATAATACTGCCCTCTATGTACAAGAATATAACTACTATAATACTGCTCCTATGTACAAGAATATAACTACTATAATACTGCTCCTATGTACAAGAATATAACTACTATAATACTGCCCCCATGTACATGAATATGACTACTATAATACTGCCCCTATGTACAAGATTATAACTACTATAATACTGCCCTCTATGTACAAGAATATAACTACTATCATTTTCACTCTCTATAGCTATAGAATATATTTTCTTCTTAGAAGATATTCCTTGCAAGACTTTTCAGTATATAATACACTGGGATGTTACCCATAATAATCTCAGCCATCTACGTCTACTGCGTCTCCCCCCTCAGCTCTGCTCCACCCGTCTCCTAGTTTTTGCCTCATTTGGAGGCCTCTTTTGCCTGCAGTCAGTTTCGGGGTCTCTGAATCGCCTGCAGCGGGCTGTATGTCTATGGAATGTCAATGTTCCTCGCTGCTCGCCGCTGCATGGAGAGAATTCAGCGTATTAGGATGCAGACCAAGATTTAATGATGCATCAAATTATCTTCCCGGAATGTGTTTCTTTGGGAATACACCAGTAACGGGCGAGGCAGCGGCTTTGCCTCCCAGCCCGTATTAATATCAGTCTGCAGCCTTTCCACATAGTAGGACCATCCGGGGGAACGTGCTCGCTCACACTGACAACAGCTGGTAAAATTTAGATAAATGCTTGTAAGGGTTGCGCTGCCGCTTGGATTGAAATTCTGCTGCGTCCTCCCCTTCGTGTGTAATTTGCCATTCTGCGCGCTCCGTGCCAGGACTATCAACAATGAAAATAAAAAAGGATGAAGAAGAGGAGAAAAGCTTGCAGCTGTAACGGGGAAATAATGGTCATAATAATAATTCATGGAGTGTTTCACGATCCCGCATATCCGTAGTAATGCTGCGCACTGACAACGTATTTCATACACTGGTGGAGGTAACAAGAGAGGCGAAAGCTCAGCGAAGAGGATCACAATTATTATTATGGCATAATACTTTTAATCTTGCATTCTTTAGGCTTAACGAGTGCCGGATTATTAAGTATTTCATGTAGAAAGAGCGGGAATTCCGGAAACCTTTACCTAAAGGGAACCTACCATCAGAAATGTACCTAAAAATTTGTGTTAAATGTGTTTTTCTAACATTTTTTGACAATATTTTCTTATTTTCATATCACAATATTTGTTGAAAAAATAAAATAGAAATCTTGCAATTCTCACACTGACCACTGGGGCTTTTTTTTACTTTAACTTATTATTATTTCAGGAAACAACATATGTACATAGCCACAATGACCAGACCTATACTCTATCTATTGCATTAAAGCATCCAATGAGCGTGTGGAAAGGTTATTGTGAAGGGAGTGGGGTAGGGGAAGGTGTGATATCGCATATTGTGATTGGTGGATCCTGTGTTATCAGCTGTATGTGGAGGTGTTACCTGTAATCCTGTCTGTGGTGATAAATGAGTCAGATGAAAACTCTTCCTGAAAGTACAAGAAGTAGGAGTCTACAAAAGCCCCAGGGGCCTGTGTGAAAATTGCAAGATTACTAATTTTATTTTTAAATAAAGATCTTGATATGGAAAAACACTGCTAGACCGAGAATTTCTACCCTTCATATAAACTAGGGGTGTCCAACCTGCAGGTCGAGGGCCGCAAGTGAACTGGATTAAGTCGGACACAAGCCAATGTCAGCATCAGGACATTCTTTCTGAGCGGAGTTAGCATGCTCCGCCATCACAGTTCTGTTGTGCCATAGCTCTGCATCTTCAGGATTTAGATCAGTCTATATACAGCACTCTCAGTGTATCTTATGATGTATATAGCTATCTTAGTGTCTCCTTTGTGATGTATACACAGAAGGTCTCAGCATCTAGTATGTGATGTATATAAAGCTGTCTCAGTTTCTCCTACATGATGTATTTAGCAGTCTTGGTATTTTCTATGCGAAGTATAGACAGCAGTCTTAGGGTCTCCTATATGATTTATTTAGTAGTCTCAGTGTCTCCTATGTGATTTATATACAGCAGCCTCAGTGTCTCCTATGTGATGTATATACAGCACTCTTAGTCTCTTCTATGTGATTTATTTTGGTATTTAATAGTCTTTGTGCCTCCTACATGATGTATTTAGCAGTCTGTGCATCCTATGTGATGTATAGACAGCAGTCTCAGTGTCTCCTACGTGATGTATATACAGCAGTCTTAGTCTCTTCTATGTGATGTATTTAGGTATTTAATAGTCTTTGTGCCTCCTACATGATGTATTTAGCAGTCTGTGCATCCTTTGCGATGGATATACAGCAATCTCAGTGTCTCCTGTGTGATGTATACATCAGCCTCAGTATAATGCCTTATTTTACATTTTCTGTATTAGTGATCACAATCTTGGGACCTTCTTGATGATCTTAAAACAGTCTCTGAATGCTTAGTTAGGGTTATTATGTAAGGACTTTTTTTTTTACTTATCTGTGGTGGCATAAATCACTAAAATTATACCCTGTCTGTTTGTTTGCTTATTGGTTTTAGTTAGTGTTTGTCTATTTAATGTGCAGCTCAAAACAACTCTTCTTCTTCCAATGTAGCTCAGAGACGTGAAAACGGACACCCCTGATCTATACGGAGCCTGTGCTCATCCACTGTAACTGCAATCTATACACCGGACATATCATCAATAGGAACTAATAGGTTATTTATTTTGGAATCATCCCATAAGAAATACACTCATGTAGCAATTTGCCATCTGTTGGACCCTGGGGACCCATTATGGACCCAATAAAGGACCTTCTGGTTCTGGGGTGGTGAAAGCAAACCCTTGTGGAGACATGCTGTGGTTGGTTACAATGATGGCGTTTTTCCTATGGGGTCCCATGGTTATGACAATGCCCTTTGATGGCCTTTTCTTTCTTCTGTCATCAGAATGTCATCTTCAAAGACATAAAAGAAGACCCCCAAACCTTTTTACTAGATTATTGAGAAAAAAAAGTCTCCTAATACATCACCAAAGGGAATCACTAGAGCTACAAAGTTTCTTTATGTCCAGAATGTCCCAAAAAAGGGTTGCCATAAGCCAAAAAGAGGCTTTGCTACAATTTATCACAGTCAATGGGTTAAAACTTCCTTCTTACCCAGTTGAAAGCCTGGACATCCATGTCTATCCTGTTACTATTGACCATCCATAGACCCTATGTTGTCTTTAGAAGTCTTATCTCTACATAATGGACTCATAGACTATGAGTCAGTGAATTGGTGGCTTGGATTAACTTCAAAGACTTTTTTTTTACACCAAGGATTTGCTCCTTCATTCTCAGCAAGAAGCAGGGAGTGTAAGAACTTAAAACTGAAGAGATAGCAAGCATAAAAAGCAATACACACAGGTAAAAACAAACCATGTGATGCAACACAACCCCAAAATGAGCAGCAATAAAATGTGCATATGTAGTAACACTCTGTAGTGATTATGTGGCTAATATAGTATGGGCAGTGTGTAGTAAAGCCAAGAAAGAAGGGCGTGTGACAATACTCAAAGTACACACAGAATACACACAATACACACAGAATATCCGGCAAGCATATAACATAGTGCATAAAAGTAAATAGCAGTCACAAAATATAGCACAACTCAAACTTAAGTTTCGCCTTATGCTTACTCACGGGGAAAGCCCCTGAGTAAGTTATAAGCAAAATGTGCAGCAGGGTTGTGTTGCATTTCATGGCTTGTATTTACCTTTGAGTTTTGCTTTATATGCTTGCTGGCTTTATGTGTGTACTTTGGGCATTGTCAACCTCCCTGCTTCTTGCTTGGTTTTGCTTAGTTTGGTTTTATTTAGTTTTGCTTGGTCACAGTACCTTCCAAACTAGTGAGAACAACAGTGCTTTCTAAATTAGTGACACCAACAGTGCCTTCCAAACTAGTGACAGCTACAGAGCGCTGCAGACTAGTGATAGCAACAGTACTCTCCAAAATAGTGACAGTAAAAGTACCTTCCAAACCAGTGACACCAACAGTGCCTTCCAAACTAGTGACAGTCACTATACCCTCCAATCTAGTGACAGCAACAGTACTCTCCAAAATAGTGACAAAGTGCCCTCAAGCAAGTGACATCAACAGTGCCCTCCAAAACTAGTGACAGTAACAGTACTCTCTAAACTAGTGACAGCAACAGTGCCCTCCAAACTAGTAACAGTAACAGTACTCTCTAAACTAGTGAAAGCAACAGTGCCCTCCAAACTAGTAACAGTACTCTCTAAACTAGTGACAGCAACAGTGCCCTCCATACTAGTAACAGTAACAGTACTCTCTAAACTAGTGACAGCAACAGTGCCCTCCAAACTAGTAACAGTAACAGTACTCTCTAAACTAGTGACAGCAACAGTGCCCTCCAAACTAGTAACAGTAACAGTACTCTCTAAACTAGTGAAAGCAACAGTGCCCTCCAAACTAGTAACAGTACTCTCTAAACTAGTGACAGCAACAGTGCCCTCCATACTAATAACAGTAACAGTACTCTCTAAACTAGAGACAGCAACAGTGCCCTCCAAACTAGTAACAGTACTCTCTAAACTAGTGACAGCAACAGTGCCCGCCATACTAGTAACAGTACTCTCTAAACTAGTGACAGCAACAGTGCCCTCCAAACTAGTAACAGTAACAGTACTCTCTAAACTAGTGACAGCAACAGTACCCGCCATACTAGTAACAGTAACAGTACTCTCTAAACTAGTGACAGCAACAGTGCCCTCCAAACTAGTAACAGTAACAGTACTCTCTAAACTAGTGACAGCAACAGTGCCCTCCAAACTAGTAACAGTAACAGTACTCTCTAAACTAGTGAAAGCAACAGTGCCCTCCAAACTACTAACAGTAACAGTACCCTCTAAACTAGTGACAGCAACAGTGCCCTCCATACTAGTAACAGTTACAGTACTCTCTAAACTAGTGACAGCAACAGTGCCCTCCAAACTAGTAATAGTAACAGTACTCTCTAAACTAGTGACAGCAACAGTGCCCTCCAAACCAGTAACAGTAACAGTACTCTCTAAACTAGTGACAGCAACAGTGCCCTCCAAACTTGTGACAGAACAGTATCCTGCAAACTAGTGACATTCACTGTACCCTCCAATCTAGTGTCCCCATGGCATTTTCTACACACAGTGCCCAACCATAGCATCCACATAGCAGTTCCAGAAACAGTGCCATCCAAACTAATACAATCCATTTAGATGTGCCATCTGAACAGCCACAGCACTCCCCTACACTATGTCCCCAAACTAGTGACAACAGTACCCTCCAAAATAGTGACAGTCACAGTGCCATCCAAAATAATAACATCCATTCTAGCCACAGTGCCCTCTAGACTAGTGACAGTCACATTTCCCTCCAAACTAGTGACAGCAACAGTGCCCTCCAAATTAGTGTCAGTCACAGTGCCCTCATAGCACTATCAATAATAGTCTCCCCATGACATTTCTCGACACAGTGCCCTCCATACTATTAACAATTACTGTGTCATTTAAACTCTAAACTGCTATAATGTCCCCCCACACATAAGAGCCACAATGCCCCATCAAACTAGTGAGAGCCATGGTATCCTCATAGCAGTACCAACCATAGCGTTCACATAGCAGTGCCAGACACAGTGCCATACAAACTAATAACACCCATCTAGATGTGACATCTAACATCCACAGCACTCCCCTACACTAGGTCCCCAAATTAGTGACAACAACAGTACCCTTATAACAGTACCAACCATAGTGTCCACATAGCAGTTCCAGACACAGTTCTCTCCAAACCAGTAACAGCCACTGCACCTTCTAAACTCTAAACAGCCACAGTGCTGCCCCACACTGACAGCCGCAATGCCTTAACCCTTCCCCCCAAAATACCAGTAGTGTCAGCAACAGTTCCCTTAAAGCAGTTCCAACCATTGTGTCCTCATAGCAGTTCCAGACACGCTTCCAAACTATACGCAGCCACCGAGCCCTCTAAACTGGTAACAGCCTCAGTGCTACCCAAACTATTGACAGCAACAGTGCCATCTCCGAACAAATGACAGACACAGTTTCCTCTTAATAGTACCAGCCATAGCACTCCCATAGCAGTTCTAGTCATAGTACCCCCAGAACAGTAACATTCACCACCTCCTGAATATCATTATTTTGGAGAGATTAGCTTACTTTTCCAGCATTTTTCGATTCCTCATGTAGACACTCATGGTTTATATGTTTTGGATATTACAGTACCAGCCACAGGATTCCGTGAACTAGTGCCAGCCATTGTGTTCCTTATACTACCAGTACCCCCCATATTCGTGTCAGGAAAATAATAGTGACTCAGTCTCAGTGCCGCCACCACCCTTTTACATTGTGATCTATAGAGACCCCATTGGCGGTCCAGCGGACTGGCTTTGGCGGACTACCAACGAGGAGTCCGGAAGTTCTTCCCTTTTTTTTTGGAGGGTTATACGTTTGGGGTAGAGTTCCCTGTCCATCATGTTGATCCGATCTGCTGAAAGTATGTGAAGAATTGTAGCACAATTGTCTCTAATCCAAGGAGAGCAATTAGTCGGGAGGACTAACAGCAATCAGCCTGCGGCTGGTAGAGGTCAGGTGACAACATATGGCCGCAGCCTAAACGCCGATCTCACCAGGCAGGGGTTAATTTGACTAATGTTTAAACCCCCATTAAATGTCCAGCTGTAGCGCAGCCCTGTTCAGTAGCATTATAAGGTTCAAATTAAATCCGCTGCCTGGGACATTGCCAGCAAAGCAATTAAGGATTTCAGGAAGTATGATCAATGGTCGTGTGAATTATTAACAACCTATTTTGGCTGTCTACAGACAAAGCGGAGAACTCACATCACGACACATGAAAGGCTGCGGGATTTTTATAGCACAGTTTACACGAAAATTACTAAGCAGGTCCACTCGCCTCGGGTAAACATATGACCGCGTTGGCACCAGGTCGGGCACCGACTGGTACATCCAAGAGAGCCCGGATTGGTTACTTGTACATGACCTCACGTGATGTTCTCCAGCGAGACCTATTATAAGACGTCCCGTGGATTGCAGTGGCGTAAAAGCTTTTTATATCTGTCTACCCACTTCTGCACAGCATCAAAAACTAATCTTACTAGGCTGAATCTATAGTAAGGCTTTTACAGATTTTTTGATTCACGAATGCAATGCAAAAATTTCAGTAAAGACTGACACTGATACTGGCTCAGAAAAAGGAAGAAGAAAGGGTTCGTTCTCTCTCACGGTCATTCGAAGTCTTTTAGGCAACCTCCTAGGAAATCCTTTAGCTATTTGCCTAAAGGACCCGTCACTTACCGTAAAGATGCAATTTTTCTTTATCCGGTGTGAATGCCGCTGTTCTCCTGAATCCGGCGTTGTTTTTCTTTTGTTCCTGCGCCTCTCCGTTGCTGACATACGGCCCCTTCTTCCCTGTTATAAAAATCTAGTTTTTTAGCCAAGTGGGTGAGGCCATCAGGAAGAGTCCTATAAAGCGGAATAGAAGGCCACACCCATTTGCCTAGATTTTCATACAGGGAAGATGGGGCCATATCTCAGGAACGGAGAGGCGTAGGAAGAAAAGAAAAACAGCGACGGATTCAGGAGAACAGCGGCGTTTACACCATGAAAAAAATTACATATTTATGGGAACTCTTTAAAGGGGTTTTCAGTTATGGCATATAGACGTAATAGAAAGAAATTACACCCATGGCACCTAATCTATGGGCCAGAGTTGGAAACTTGATTGTCAGCACACCATCCCTGTCTATGTGTTACGAGGACGGACATGTAATAATACATCACCCAGTGGCCGGGCCATTGGGTCGTCTTCGTTTTAATAAGGTTCATCTATTTTAATGCTTGGAATCTCTACTGGACCCTAGTGCTTACAAAGTCCTCAAGACCACAACATACTTACCAAAATCTTGGTTGATCTTGATCATAGGACTACCTTAAGCTTGTCAGGGATGTCCTCTTTTGGGCAAGGTTTTGGTAAACCCCTTCCCTTTTTCAGATCCAGCCATAACTGAATAAACCAAGATTGTTTAAGAACCTTCGAAAGCTATGTCAAGGAAAATAAGCTACTATTGGGTCCACCAAACTCCGAGGGCAGGACAATAGACGTTGCTGGGAAGGGGCCAACTTTAGACAAGGTCTTAATGTTCATAAATGTGTAGAAGAAGGTTGAGATAATTATTGAGATATACTAGGTTCTGGAATTAGGGAATTCAAAATGGCCCCCTTTCTATGACCTTAGGTTTTGTCACCTAGGACCAAAGGGCCCGGTGTTAGTTTCTTACTTCAATGCATTTCCTCTGTAGAAGTTTCTCATTACCCAGTAGCAAAAGGAAAGGTTCCAACCATGACTAGGACACCTCTCTTCAAGGAACCTTAAAGGGGTTGTCCACTTTTTTCTTTTTTTTTTTCTTAAATGCATATATATTAAATGAAAAATCATTTTTACAATTGGGTTTCATTATAAATGATACACTGTGTGGTCTTTAGAGGCCTTCGTTTAATTCATATTCGACTCTGATGTGGCCTGTGGTCATAAATCAGCTGAGAGGAGCTCAGAAAAAGACAAAATAGAAAGAGTCACAAATTTCCGTAGGGAGCTCACTGATGGAATCTCAGTTAACTCATTCTGGAGCCAAGAATACACAGTTC
This sequence comes from Phyllobates terribilis, assembly GCF_046119375.1. Classification (NCBI taxonomy): domain Eukaryota; kingdom Metazoa; phylum Chordata; class Amphibia; order Anura; family Dendrobatidae; genus Phyllobates; species Phyllobates terribilis. The sequence goes on from NW_027362764.1 coordinate 755,310,889, forward strand.
AACACAGTGGCTTTAGAAGGCAAACAGTGTCAATTTTTTAATACAACCCATTAGCTAAAATGGTTTTTTTTAGCCCCAATTACATGCATTTAAGAAAAAATTGACCTAAAAGGTTGGTTGGTGGCCAATGAAGAGAGAGAGATTTTTTTCCAGCTCCAAAGTTCTTTCAGTGGAATTCGGAGTCTCGCTGAAGTTCGGGTTCAGTTCTGGTACCGTAACTGAACTTTGTACTAAAGTTTGGTCCAGTACCAGTACCCTAACTTCTACGAGTCCGCTCATCTCTACCCATGAAGTTTAAGGAGAGGTAAAAGTTTGGGGTCCTTTTGTCCTAATGTAGGGAAATGTTGGAGTGACATGGAGTGATATACATTTTGAATCTTCTTATGGGACCCCCAAAGTCTATATAACCCCCCAATTACTGGATATCACAATCAGCGAATGGATCCAAGAAAAAACATGGATGATGGATCCCTGATTTACTCAAAAAATATCCAGACAGTGTTCCAGTGTTATCCTCACGCAAGTTGGCAGACCCCAGAACCCCAGAGGTCCAGCAGCCTCGGAGCCGATGGAAACCCATCGTTTACTGGATTGGTAACATAACGACTCTCCGAACAGAATATTTTTCATTTTCCCTTTAATTCTTCAGTGTTGACTCCGAAGACTATAATTACAGTACAACTTATTGGAGCAGAAATCATAGGTTTCTGAGTAATCCCAAAGAATAATAGTAGGTTGTAAATTTCTCAGAAAAAAGGATCTATTTATGCCACAAATGCGTCTTACATTTTATGCAAAAACTGCAAAGAAGAAAAATAAAATTAGGTAAAAAAAAAAGTAAAATAAATAAGTAAATAATAAATTAAATACCAAAAAATTAATAAAAAATAAAAATGTAACAAAGCTACAAAACAAGTATAAAGACCATGGTCCCTTGTTTGGAAATTCAACTTTTGTTCTGATTATTACGTTTGCTGCTTTTTATGCGTTTTCTCCTTTTCTTCATGCATTTTCGGTGCAGTTTGACACATTGTTTTTTCCTTCTTTTTTTTTAAGTGCAAATTCTGCGCTTAAAACTATTTTTCATGCATTTTTTTCAGGGTCTCCATAGAAGCCAAGAAGGAAAAAAAAGTGCCAAAAAATGAATGAATGGTGGGAATGAGTTATCATGATATCACATCCACTTTGCTTGAAGTAACGTTTTACGATATTTGGAAACATGGCCTAAAAGAATAAAGTCAATTTTGTACATTTCTATCCTCCCAAAAAATTAAATGTAAGATAACAAAATAATAATGTGAATAAAAAAATAAAAAAATAAAATAAATGTATAATTAATGTATAAAATTGAATGTATAAAATGTATTAAAATGTATAGAAATTACAAAAAAAAATCAAATAAACTGGCACAATAATCAAATAAAAAAAAATTAACATAAAAAAAATGCCTAAAAATAAGGGAGAAATTGCCAAATTCTTCATATGGATTCTGATTTAATACAATGAACCAGAAAATTAAAATAAAAAAAATAAATCCATAATAAAAAAATAATAATTAAATAAATAAACAAATAAATAAAAGATAAAATATAAAAAAATAGCTACAAAATGTTGAAAAAAAACATTTAAACATTTCTATCCTTTCAAAAAAAAATAATTCTATAATAATATAAAGAAAAAAAGATTCAAAATAAATAAATATATAATTAATGCTTTAAAAAAAAATGTATAGAAATTGAAAAAAAAAAAAAAAAAACAATAAACTGGAACAATAGTAAAATAAAAATATTTCAAATAAAAAAATTAACTAAAAATAGTAAAAAAAATATCACTGTCATAACCATGTACAAATTCATAACCATGCCAAATTCTTTATATTAATGCTGTCTTAATACAATAAACCAGAAAATTAAAATAAATAATAAAATAATAAATAAAAAAAATAAAATAATAGCTACAAAAAATATATATATATATATATATATATATATATATATATATATATATATATATATAAAAAAAATAATTAATTTACATTTTTCAAGAATACATTTTAGCAAAATATTTCTAAAGGATATATCTTCCCCGTGTTGTTGCTGTCAATCTGTCAGCTCCCAGCAACTGATTGTGTCAACCTGTCATAGTCCGTAAAATGAACGCTTGTCTAATATTATGACATGGGCTTTTGGAGGGTAGCACTGAAGACCTAATGTTGGCTCCCCCCTTAGGAAACGGCATCATTAGGTATATGGGATATTGTATTTGTTACCGCTGGGCAGGATTACCGGGACGTTCAAAGGCATTCCTACTGCCTAATTCTTCTCTACTCTTAGAGGTTGAGCTTCGCCTGACCTTTGGGAATCCCGCTTTAACCCTCATCATTAGCCACAAATATAAACAGATGTGAAAGGCACTTGTACTATGAGTTTGGACTGAAAAATGGAGAAGGCCACCAAGAAGCCGAAAGTGAGCATTCTTGGGCTAATTCCATTTCAAGCATCACTCTCCTATTGTAGATTTCACAGTTTGACACATTGTTTCAGCTTTGACTACAAAGGAGTCGAGCATTCATCTTCCTCTCCGGTTACAAAGGTGAATTGGACGGTCGTCACTATTTACATGACACAGATATTTAATGAAGACGATGCCTGGCTCCACGTTTGTAGGATATGAATTAGTTAAGGTCTTTGTGATTCTAAAGGACAAAGTTCTTCAAATGAGGACATATGTAAATCACCCTAATAACTAATCTACTGGATACAATGTACCCATTAAGCTTCGTTCATTAATCGTGCATTGCAGTGGTTCATAGTAATGTGCACCATGAATATATATGGGGGGTCGTAAATCTTCTTAGGACTTGTAAGTTGTCTGCGCGGCTTAGGAGTTTTCAGTCTCAGTGCTGTTGACTGTGGATGAGCGGACACGCGGAAGTTCGGACACGTTGAAGTTCGGGTTCTGGTTCCCTTTCCAAAGTTCCGTTCTGGTATCAGAACTTTACCCGAACTTGAACCAGAACCCCATTGAAAACAATGAAGACCCGAACTTTTGAGCTGGAAAATTTCTCTCTCTCGGTAACGGACTTTCCCCGAAACTTTGAACATTGCAACGGACTTCCTGGAGAAGTCTGTGTTCGGCGTTTAGCACTAACTGTCCGATATGAATCCCCGAGCTTTTAAGTTTGCCTTCGCTAATCTCTACTGTTGACTGATCTGGAGGAAAGGTGTATTTTAGAGATGATCAAATTTTTTGAAATTCAAATTCACCAGGTTCAAAAAATTGTTCCAAAAAAATCACTTTGCATCACAATATTGCAAAGCAGTCAATTGCCTTGAAAATACATGTGTAACACTCTGAGGTCTCCTAGAACTGTATCCCGCCCTATTCAAGCACTTTAACACAAACACAGCCTTAGTAATTTCAGTGACTCACCATAGAAACATATGGTGACCAGGTAGTAACCAATAGCCAATTTAATAACCCATTTTTACTCATTTAAAGAAATGTAAAAAACAGTCCATAAATTATTATTTTTGGTCATTTGTTATCAAGCAGGACATTCTGTTCAGATGATTAGTTCAAACTGACTGTGTCACTGTCAGAGGCAACATCATCCTGCTGCAACTGAAATTAGTGATGTGCTATAGATTTCATAATATTTACCACTATCTATACAAGTATACACTTGCCAGAGGCAAAGAAGGCCAGCTGCGGCCTGTGTTTGGTAAGATTGCTTCCTGCCACACTGGCTGCAGTTTTTAAAAATAAAAACAAAAACTTATATTGCTTTTCCTACAGTCTCAGATTCCAGGACTGAGTCTTCGTCTATGACTGACATTGATTTCAGATTTATTATTCGTCCGTAAAACCTATTGTGCTGATTTGCTGCTGCTTTCTAGTGCATTAAGAATGAAAAAAAACAAACATTTAATTCTAATTCTGTAATTCAGGTGCAACAGGACAGGTGCCAGCTACACCATATCACTTATCAATCACACAGTCTGGCACTGCTGCTGGCACCTCTTCGATCTCTCTTTTTCCCTATCAGTTTAATTTCTGTATTATTCAGAGACTAATACTCTCATCTTCTTCACTGCTACAGTTGTACAACATTACTCTCTGTACTATATGTTTAATTCTTTCTCGTCATATTTCTATTGCTAAGCTGTGATCTCTAATGTCCTCTCACTATTCTAAATCACTCTTAAATGGCAGCTGCATTCCCTGCCTTGATTTTTATACAGCCTATGATAATCCCTCCTGATTGGCTGTACTATATCATGTGATGTGATAGCTGCAAGGTATTATGGTCAATTCAATGTTCTGCAATGTGCAAAAAGACAAAGGGCTCCATAGGGTGGTTGCTCTCATAGGTTTTCAGGGGTAAAAATGGAGAACCAACTGCATTTTGCATCATAGCATATTGTTGCTGGGGAGTACCACTGCCAACCATATTGTTGGAAGAACTTAAAGAGAGCCTGTAATCTGTCAGCAAAAAAACAACAAAATGACTGTTCAAACCAAGCACAGACACTCGGCAAACAAATAGTGCAGCCTAGCCTTCTAACTGATATTCCATCTATCTCTGCGTCCTTCTCTGGTTCCTGTAAAGTCAAAGCTGTCAATCAAGGAAAAGGAGAGCAGAGGTAGATGAAAAACATATAGGTGGGAATGTGCACTGAACTGCTCGGTCACGACAAGGGTGCATCGGTCACCTGTGCTTGGTTTAAACAGTCATTTAGTCATTAACTGCTGACAAAATATCTATAAAAAAAATTATGTTTTCATACAGAAATGGTGGTATATCTTGTGCATTCTTATGTCTACACCACACGGAGGGGAAGATTCTTGTGTAGTTAGGAAGATTTCAGTGAAAGGAAACTAAACTTTTGGAACAGCATTGCCTGATATAATTTTTTTTTATGGTATGTACAGTGCCTTGAAAAACTATTCATACCATGTGAACTTTTTCGCAATTTTTCATGTTTACACCCACAAACTTAAATATTTGATATTGGGCTTTTTTTTTTTTTTAACCTAACCCTGTTTTTCTCTTCTCCACATCTTTATCCCTGATCTGTCTGGTGTGCTCCTTGGTTTTCATGATGCTGTTTGATCCCTAATGTTCTCACACAAACCTCTGAGGCCTTCACAGAACAGCTGTAGTTATACTAAGAATAAATTACACCCAGCTGGACTCAATTTACTAATTATGTGACTTGTGAAGGCAATTGGTCACTCAGGATTTTTTTTAGGGGTGTCAGACTACAGGGGGGGGCTGAATACAAATGCATGTCACAATTTTCAGATTTAGATTTTTTAAATAATTAGAAAACCTTGTATCATTTCCTTTACACTTCACAAACACTTGCTACTTTGTGTTGGTGTCACATAAATCCCAATAAAATACATTGAATTGTATAGGACAGTGCTGCAGTATCATGATGTAACCTGTTGATAGGGACGACGTTGTTCTTAAAGGAAAGAAGCCGTGTTTTTCTAATCCTTTAAATGCAGTCATTTAGTTATTGAATTCCGCATGTTTTTCCACATTATGTTGCCATCCACCTCCATCTTCTGTGTACTTAGTAAACTCTGCCGCTTATGAGAAGTTTTTTTTTTTTTTATAGAGTAAATAAAAATATGAGCTTGTCTCATTGAGAGATCATCTCGTTCCCATACGGCCTCCGAGTCCTGAGCTTTTCATGGTGATTGACACAGGTCTCAGGCTTCCTTTCGGCCGACGTACTGTGTGTTCAGTATTCCCTGCATTGCCCCATGTCTGAGACGTGATCTGCTTGGGCGTCTAAGTCTTAAGACGCTTTCATAAAACCAACAAGACCATTTTTTTTAAGAAACCTATACATTTCTGATACTGAATACCAGCAATTTTGCCGGAATTCAGAATTTTTTTAGCGTCTAGAAACTTTTGAGAGGTGGACTGAAATTATTTATATTTAAAGAGGATCTGTTATTTGCCATGAATATTTAATTATTTTTTTATCTGGTGTAAATTCCGCTGTTCTCCCGAAACCGGCGATGTTTTTCTTTTGTTTCTGCGCCTCTCCGTTCCTGAAATATGGCCCCATATTCTCTCTATATAAATCTAGTCTTTTGAGCCAACTGGGTGTGGTTCTCGAAGAAGACACCCACGTAGAAGAGCAGTTATGGTCACCCCCCCTTGGTAATGAACACTAGATTTATATACAGGGAAGAGGAGACTATATCTCAGGAACGGAGATGCGCAGGAAGAAAAGAAACAGACTCGGGAGAACAGCGACATTTATACCAAGTAATTAATTATATATTTATGGAAAATGACAGGTCCGTTTTCAAGGGGTTGTTTGGTGCCTTTTGCTTCAACATAAAATGGTGAGATGTGCTGCAGATGTGGCATCTGTTAGCCATGTGCTATGTAAAGTGCGGATAATTTTTGACTCACCCTCAATTTTCTGCAAAGTTTTTATAGAGGGCACAGAGGATTCAGTCACCCCAGGCACTGATGAAAATCAAGAGTTGGGGGCTCAGGAGTTATAATGGCAGCCATATTTGTTAAAAGATTTACATGTTCTGATGCCTTTTAAAAGGGACATATGCTCTTTAACTAATATCTCTACTAAGTGACCACATTTACAATAATATTTCTACCAGATAACATTTTTACTACAGGGCAGAAAGAGCCAAATCTGAAATAGCCTCGCTTTTATTAATCTATGATTTTTTAATGATGGTTTTTATGCAGAGCTGGAACGGGTTTAATAAAACTAAAGTGGTATCTCTGGATTATTTAAAGAGGAGGATGACTGCCAAGTAATGTCCATTAAAAAGAACATACATTAGTTAACTGCATTCACATAGGAAGCTTGCACCGGGTAATGGTGTAGTAAAATTGGATTAGAGTGGCATTCGATGGTCTAAAAATCCTGTCATATCTACTATATGGTGACAGCACTGATATAGGACCTGGCAGGTGGGTGATGTCTGGAGCCAAACTATCCTGTCCGACAATCATCAATCAAGGGGTTTTGCTACAAGGCTTGTCTACCACAGTTCTATCCTTCTTCTTCCTACAGGTCCACCTTCTTGTTTTTCAAAGGACCGCACTTTTGTGTTCCACACTTTCACCCTTGTCTTCGACAGGTCTATCTGTTTGTCTTTCACAGGTCCACCCACTTGGCTTTCATGAGTTTATCTTCTTGTGTTTGAAACATCCACTCTCTTTTCCCTTTGGTCTACCCTCTTTTCATTAAAAGGTCCACCCTCTTGCTTTGAATATGTAGACCCTCATCTCTCACAAATCAAACCTCTTGTTTTTCACAAGTCCTTCTGTTCCACATGTCCAGTCCACCTTCCGTAGGCCTACCTTTTTGTCTCTTGTAGGCCACACTCTTTACTTCCACCCTCTTGTCATCCTTATGTCTACTCTTGTCGTCCATAGGTCTACCCTCTTGACTACCATGTGTCTACTCTTGTCTTCCACAGGTCTACCCTCTTGTCTACCATGTGTCTACTCTTGTTTTCCACAGGTCTGCCCTCTTGTCTACCATGTGTTTACTCTTGTCTTCCATAGGTCTACCCTCTTGGCTACTCTTGTCTTACATAGAGTTACCCTCTTGTTCTTCATACGTGTACTCTTGTCTTCTATAGGTATACCCTCTTGTCTTCCCTATATTTACTATTATCTTCCATAAGTCTACCCTCTTTTTCTCCATATGTCCATTCTTGTCTTCCATAGGTCTTCCCTTTCGACCTATGTATATGTACTCTTGTCTTCCATACATTTGCCCTCTCATCCTCTATATGTCTACTCTTGTCTTCCATAGTTCTACCCTTCTGTCTTCCATATTCTACTCATGTCTTCCATAGGTCTATTATCTTGTCTTCCATATGTCCACTCTTGTCTTCTATAGGTCTACCCTCTTGTCCTCCATACAGTATATCTATTCCTGTCTTCCATAGGTCTACCCTATTGCCTTCCATGTGTCTACCCTTGTCTTCCATAGGTCTACCCGTCTTGCTTTCCATATATCTATTATTGTCTTCCCTAGATCTACTTTCTTGTTCTCTATATATCTATACTCCTGTCTTCCATATATCTATCCTCTTGTCCTCCATATGTCTACTCTTGCCTTTCATAGGTCTACCCTCTTCACGTCCACAGCTCTACTCTTGTCTTCCATAGGTCTACTCTTGTATCTCAAAGTTGCATACTTTTGCTGCCCTGATGTCTACATTCTTATCTTCCACAGGTCTCCTCTCTTCTTCCACAGGTCTACAACAGATCCACATTCTTGTCTCTCCACCCTCGTTACATACTAGATAAATTGACTAGTTAGTTGACATGTTAGGCTATGGGTTGAACTAGATGGACTTAGTCTTCCTTCAACCTTAAAAACTATGTTACTATTTTGCTATGACTGTACCATGAAGAGACTAACGTAGACTAAACAAGGATGCAAATTCTAAAGCTGTCCATGCAAATTAGATACCCAATCGTTTGTCCAACAGGTATAACATCCGCCATCCCCATATATAGGAACGGATCCCTCTCTGCCAATATCAAATATTGGGAAAAGTTGGGAGGCCCCAATGCCCCATACACATTAGTCACCGATCTCATTGAAATCGAAAGGAGGAGGTTTGGTTAACTTTCATTAAATGTTTATGGGGGCCTTAATATATCAACTTGTCTTCACTGTAGCAGAATGAACTCAAAGCCAGGACAATGGTCTTACAGCAATCTGGAACAACACCCAAGGATTAGACGGTAGTCAAAATTGGCAAATAAAGTCAAAAAGTCAAACCGGAAACCAAGGATCTAACCAGATATGAAGTGAGACTTGACGGGCTTGTCCTCCTTTCACTTTCTCTTTTTTATATTTTTACGTCAACAATAAGCTTATCACAGGGTCATATACAATTATAATCACCAGCAATCAGCTTGACTTTGACTGTTAGTGTTCAATTTCCCTGCAGTGCCCCTACAGGAGAAATGAAGCATTACACATTTCCTCTTTAAATCAATGAGATGTGACTTGGACATGATGAGTCCTCCAAAGCCAAAACTACTCCGTGTAGCAGTTCTCTGCTCTAGCCAGGGTAAAAAATCCCATATTAGTGACCCCACAACTCTGGATCCTTTAAAGGGTACTGTAATAATAGTTATCAACCAATTAAACAAGACAGTGCCTCCTAGCCGTCATATAATTGAGCAATGACTTTGGAGCACAATTATCATTGTAGCAAAAAAAATATACGTATATACAGTATATGTGCATATAATGTTATTATATAATATATAAATTATAAATACATATATATATACATATCCTGGTGTAGCCTACGATTGGAAATGCCCGGTACCTCGCAGTGACAGACTGGGTCTTATGTTCTATATTTCTATAAATAATTCCTCGGCCGGGGCGATGTGTCTTCCCAGATCGTTACACGGGGCTTCTGTTAACATTGAGCTTTTTACTTTTCCCCAATGATCTCTTGTGACCCATTGAATTACCATACTGTTGCTGTTTGCGCTGCTGCATACCAAAGTCTCATGGAGTTAATGTATACACAACACGGACTCTTTCACGAAGCAGAACTTTAACTACGGACAGTCTGTCATGAGGGAAAAAAGTTATTTGGAAAAACATGACTTGAGTAAGGATCTAGGTCAATTACTGTAATGTACAGAGTTCCAGAACAGCCTCCACCTCACCTCTACTGACCTTGGTACATGGAGTGAGGGAGTCGGGAGGATGGGGAAGAAGTGAAAGGGACATACACAGGCTCATTAAAGGGATCTGAGGAAGTGTAGCTCTGCAGAAGTCTCCTGTGCAATGACTGATAACACCTCTATATACAGTAGACAACACAGGATCCACCATTCACAATAGGTGATATCACAGCTCACCTCCTCCTCCTCCTGTACAATGACTGATAACACCTCTATATACAGTACATAACACAGGATCCAACATTCACAATAGGTGATATCACATCTCACCTCCTCCTCCTGTACAATGACTGATAACATCTCTATATACAGTAGATAACACAGGATCCACCATTCACAATAGGTGATGTCACAGATCACCTCTTCCTCATCCTGTACAATGACTGATAACACCTCTATATACAGTAGATAACACAGGATCCACCATTCACAATAGGTGATATCACAGCTCACCTCCTCCTCCTGTACAATGACTGATAATACCTCTATATACAGTACATAACACAGGATCCACCATTCACAATAGGTGATGTCACAACTCACCTCCTCCTCCTGTGCAATGACTGATAACACCTCTATATGCAGTAGATAACATAGAAACCACCATTCACAATAGGTGATATCACAGCTCACCTCCTCCTCCTGTACAATGACTGATAACACCTCTATATACAGTAGATAACACAGGATCCACCATTCACAATAGGTGATATCACATCTCACCTCCTCCTCCTGTACAATGACTGATAACATCTCTATATACAGTAGATAACACAGGATCCACCATTCACAATAGGTGATATCACAGCTCACCTCCTCCTCCTCCTGTACAATGACTGATAACACCTCTATATACAGTAGATAACACAGGATCCACCATTCACAATAGGTGATGTCACAGCTCACCTCCTCCTCCTGTACAATGACTGATAACACCTCTATATACAATAGATAACACAGGATCCACCATTCTCAATAGGTGATGTCACAGCTCACCTCCTCCTCCTCCTGTACAATGACTGATAACACCTCTATATACAGTAGATAACACAGGATCCACCATTCACAATAGGTGATGTCACAGCTCACCTCCTCCTCCTCCTGTACAATGACTGATAACACCTCTATATACAGTAGATGACACAGGATCCACCATCCACAATAGGTGATGCCACAGCACACTCTCTCCCTCTTCCTGCAGAAATATTAGCCAGTGTGAAAATGGCAAGATTTATGTGTTTTTTTTTTAATCCAAATAGTGATGTGGAAAATTAGAAACAAGTCATAAAAGGTTTAAAGAAGATGCATTAGAATAAAACACTTGATTAATATTTTAATAAAAACCCTGTATATGAGAGGCCAAAAACTATTGTCCTTCCTTTATCTCTCACATAGGGTCAGCAAGACTTCCTGAAATAATTTCAATTACAGCTGAATATCACAGTCTTGTTTTGAAATAATAATAATAATAAAAAAGAAAAATAGCGCCACTCTATTCCACAGGCTGAATCTGTTACTACAGATGAAACCCTTTCAAGATCTTTATCACATGGAAAAACTTAAAAAACACTTAAAAATTGTAGCACCTGACACGTGGACAGGAATTAGCTCATGTTTTAATTATTACAGTACATTTAAATTTTCACGAATATGTTGGATCTCAACCTTCATAAGGAAAAAACAATGATGCATGTACCTCAATGACCATCTGATAATCTAAAATAGTTACTCATCAAGTGCAAATGAATCAAAAATTAAAGGAAGGTCACGGTGAATACATTGTATCAGATGGTATCGGTTTACAGATCTTTAACAACTAAGTCATCATCACATTTTCTGTGAACCACCCACTGTTTTCCCCATTGAGGTTTTTTAGCTAGCATATAATTAACTGGTGCCCACAACAAAAACTTTGTAGTACAGTGTTCACACAAGGTGCAGGCACGAACAGGAAAAGCTAAAGTGAAGACACCAAGACAAATAGGTGAGATTCCGAGAGTATCAGGACCGGATGCTGTGACAAATACAAAGTGCATGTGCCTCAGTAGGAAACTAATTAAGAGACTCTTTGGGCAGAGTAACACAGAGGATTTCTAGGGGGCGCTGTAAGGCTATGAGCCCATGATCAGGAATAGCAGCATTTTGGAAGCAGGGTATTTTCGCTGCCTCCAAAACGCAGCAATCCACATTAGAAGCACAGTGGATAGATTTATAGAAATCCCATGCCCACTGTGCTTCTATTTAACGCCACGTAAACTCACCGGCGGTTTACGAGCCACAGCATGTTAATTACCACGTAGTTTCCCCCAATAGCCAGTCAGTAGATGCGGTAAATCGGCATATTACCTAAACACATGCGGATTTAAGTGCGTGATTAGAACGCAGCATTTTGGACGTAGCGAAAATACGCTGCGTCCAAAACTCTGCTATTCCTGATCGTGGGCACATAGCCTAACAGAAATAATCTACTAAAGTATTGGAGAAGGTATGTACTATATTAAAATATCACTTTTAATTATATCATATAAAATAGACCTGGGACATAGAATCATAGAATCATAGAATGTTAAAGTTGGAAGGGACCTCCAGGGTCATCTGGTCCAACCCCCTGATGACCCTGGAGGTCCCTTCCAACTCTAACATTCTATGATTCTATTATTCTATGTCCCAGGTCTATTTTATATGATATAATTAAAAGTGATATTTTAATCTAGTACATACATTCTCCTTGCTGAATGAGGCAATGAATGAGTCAATTGTCATGAGGCCAATTGACAAACCAATAACACAACAATGTAATAAAGTGCTAGTGCTCAATATAATTAGTGCTCAAGATAAAAAAGTGGTTTGATCTCACCTATTTTCAAGGTCACTCTATCATCCGCAGGCTTTAAAAGCAGGAGCAGAGGAAAAACATGATATAAGGATGGGGGGTTCTACACTCCCCTGTTGTGCCCCTGCATTGCCCCTGCCCTCACAAGGGCACTCCCCAAATGTAGCCCACAGTAAATTAACCACAAAATAAATATGTAGCCTCCTTACGCGTTTCCCCCTCCGTGTGGAGAGATCATCAGGTGAGTTTAAAGACTATGGGGGTACAATTAGAAATAAAGCTCCTGCAGTGGCAAGGAGCTACAGTGTTGCTCACTATTATTGGCACCCCTTCATTTTTTTCATAGACTGTACAATAATCTTCAGAAATAAATGGAAATGTACCAACGTTATATCCTCAGGATTTTTTAATCAGTGGTCCAAAGTAATACAACAATAAAACATTGTTTTTCAACTTCCATGTTGCAATTTCTAAGAAAAAAAAGAATAAACAGCATGTGCAGCAATAATACTAATTAATACTTGGTTGCACGCCCTTTGCATTGCTGACAGCCTTCAAACGTTTCTTGTAGCCATCTATAAGCTTCTTGCACTTCTCAGCTGGAATTTTCTCCCACTGTTCCTTTGCAGTTTCTTCAAGCTCTTGAATGTTTGCAGGGTTATTCTTCCCAATGGCAGATTTCAGCTCACCCCAAAGACTTTCAATGGCATCGAGGTCAGGACTCATTGTTGGCCATTTTAAAAGTAATTTTTTTCTTTTTCAACCATTCCTGTGTACTTTTGGATGTGTGCTTTGGGTCATTGTCTTGCTGGAGGATCCATGATCTTCGACTCAAACCAAGTTTTCTTACACTGGGTAGGACATTTTGCTCTAAAATCTCTTGATAATTCTCTGATTTCATGATTCCTGTGATATGGCCAAGGCCTCTAGTACCAATCGCAGCAAAGCAACCGCACAGCACTATGGATCCTCCACCATGCTTAACTGTTGGTTGGTGTTCTTTTCCTTATAAGCTTCATTGTGTCGTCTGTAAACAAAAACTTGCTTTGCACTGAAAAAAAGCTTTACATTTGTTTCTTGTGTCCATGGAACTTTCTTCCAGAAGGATTGTGGTTTGATAAGGTACTCTTTGGCAAAGATCAGTCGTTCCTTTTGATGTCTTTTCTTCAGTAATGGTTTCTTCCTTGGCTTTCACCCATAAAGCTCTGCTTGGATTAGTGTGTGGCGTATGGTACTTGTTAAAACCATTACCCCAGGCTGTTCCAAATAGGCCTTTAGGTCCTTGGATGTTTGATCTGACGTTTTTTTCCACCACTCGCATCAACATTCGAAGATATCTCTTGTCAATTTTCCTCTTCCCCCCAAGTCCAGGGAGGTTCTTGACGGTTCCATGCTTGACAAGCTTCTTAATAACATTGCGCACTGTTGAAACTGGGATACCAAGTTCTTTGGAGATGGCCTTATTCCCTTTGGAAGTCTTGTGTTTGCTAATAATAGCAGTCCTGATGTCCTCAGACAGTTCATTTGTAGTGATGATCGAGCATGCTCGCTACTGCTCGGTGCTCGTGACGCGCCCCCTGGGCCTGTGCTGTGTAGGGGATACCCGGAGCCGGATCGCTGGGGGTTGTAGTCCTCCGTGGCTGTGACCCGGTCCGTGCCCAGGGCGGTCAAACCAGTGGCAGTCTGAGTGTGATAACAAATGTCCGACTACGCCACCCGTGGATTGCGGTCAGTGGGGACCGCCGCTGCGCTGCAGACCGCTGAGGCTGATGTTGTATGCGCAGCCAAGCATGGAATAACTCCCCACGGGAGAAGTATTGTCTCAGGGCAGCTGGTGTGGATGATGGGAGTGATGGTGTGAGCGTCCCAATACTGATGGTGCTGGTGCGGCGATGAAACACAGAGACGTGTGGTGCAGTTCAGGGTCTTTACTGATGGAATAACACAGACCCTCCCGGGAGTACTGGTTAGCAGTAGGGGCCTGGTCAGTCTGTAAGCAAGTAGGATCTCCCCTGGCCAGGTGGAGTTGTAGGCCTCCCCGACTATCTGCACTCTTTCCTGGCTACCTTGCTCTATGCGGGTAGAAGTAGCCCACGTCCCTGAGTATACCGTGTCGTGCTCACCCGTATGGCTGGTGACTTGGGGCCTTCCGTTAGCCTCCGCTTCACGATGGCGGTGCTGGTCCCTTGCTTGTGACCGTGCCTCCGGGCTTCTATGGCCAGAGGACATGGAATCCCCTGCCGGTTGGATTTTGCTGCTGGACCTGGATGTCCCCACAGCCTCGGACTCTGTGTCCGGGTTTAGTGTCTTCAGCCAAGGCGAGCTATTTAGCTTCCAGCCTCTGGCACTCGCTCCTGCTCCTACAGAGCTCCTGTTGTCACTTTCCCTCTCCAAGGTCTGACTCTCAGACTCTGTCTGCTCTGCTTGCTCTGCAGGCTCTGACTCTGTCTGGGACTTCACTCACTAGGCTCTGACTGACCTAATCCCGCCCCAGACCCAGTTTATAAGGGCAGATTCCTCCCCTCCCAGGTCTGGGCGGGCAGTGTTGCATGCTTAGGGCTCCTGACCAGAGAAACCTCCCACTTGCTCTCAGACATAATATTTCTA
The DNA here is from genome assembly GCF_046119375.1 of Phyllobates terribilis. Taxonomy (NCBI): domain Eukaryota; kingdom Metazoa; phylum Chordata; class Amphibia; order Anura; family Dendrobatidae; genus Phyllobates; species Phyllobates terribilis. The sequence continues at coordinate 755,326,062 of NW_027362764.1, forward strand.
TTACTGTGGCAACCAGACCCCTGGGGTGCCACACTCGTCCGAGCATCTCACTGCTCGAGATGCTCGGCGCTCGCCGAGTATTTCCGGGGTTGCTCGGTGGGAGCTCGGGTCCCCTCCCTGCATGTTTGGCGCTCTTTAGAGAGGCAATTAACATGCAGGGATTGCCTGTCACTCATTGTAATACCGTAGCCATGTTGGTTGTGGCATTACAGTGATTGGCTGGCCGCACAGCGTCATCAGGTGTATATCAGACCTGGCACCGCCTTGCTCGTCACAGTCACTCCGGATCAGACAGTGTAGGGAGAGGTGCTGCTGCTGAGTCAGGGAGAGATTTTATCGTGTATTAGGTAGTGTAGGGAGAAAAACAGTACATTACACATCTGCAGGGATATCAGGCAGGCAGTGTATATAGGCAGGCAGGCAGGGTATATAGCAGACTGCAGTGCATATAGCACAAGAGGCTCCATTCCAGTTCTGCCTTCTGCTGCTGTTCGATATTTCTATACAAAGGCCCAGGTCTCAGGGGCCAGGAATACTTTTTTTTTTATCTTAATCCTCATTATTTGCTTAAAAAGCAATCCTGGCACTGCAGAATACAGCCAGGTACTTTCCATATTACAGCGCTAGAAATCCAGCTATTTAAAACTGTGGTTTCTCCGTCACACGGATCACATATACGTTGTCAGAAAATACTGCCATTTCTGGCCTCCATTAAAAATTTCTTTCAGTGTGTCAGTGAAGCAATTCACACCAGTTTGCTGTTCAAACTACTTACCTACAGGCCAGGTATTTAAAATTCTCTTTTCTCCGTCACACGGATCACATATAAGTTCGCTCCAAACTCAGTCATTTGTAGTGAGCGTGAAAGATACTGTCCTCCATTTAAAATGGGCAAGGCACGTGGCAAGGGACGGGGAACTGGACGTGATGGTGATGGTGCATGCAGAGGCCGAGGACAAGGCCATGGGCAAGCTGAAATTGTGCCACAGCAAACAGCCACATCTTCTCGCCTGACCTTCCTGTCCCAATTTCTAGGGGACCGCAGCACACCACTATTGAACCCAGAGCAGTGTCAAAAGGTTGTTGGTTGGATAGCGGATAATGCTTCCAGTCACTTAGCCACCACCACCACCCTGTCTTCCACATGGTAAAGTATCAGTAGCCGTGAGTCTGGACCGCATATTCCTCAGCCTGATCCTCCTTCCTCCCACCATGCCGAGTGCCCGGAGACAACTGATCCCACACTTGGACACTCTGAAGAGCTGTTCACTTTTCCATTTATAGATTCGGGCCTCTCGCCCGGTCCACTTGAAGCGGGCAAGAGGAGATTGCATGTAGCGATGCCCAAATATTTGAGCAGCCACAGTCATATGAAGGAGACGGTGGGAAAGTGTCAAAAGAGGTGGACGATTATGACACACAATTGCCAGAAAGTCAGGAGGAGGACCAGGGTGCGGAAGTGGAAGACGAGGTGGTGATTGATATAGTAACTGACCCAACCTGGCAGGAGGACATGCAGAGCGAGGACAGCAGCACACAGGGGGAGGGAGGCAGCGCACCCCAACAGGCAGGAAGAAGCAGTGTGGTCGCTGCAGACAGAAGGCAGGCAACCGTTCCCCATAACACCAACACGATGAAAGTTGCCAGTACAACTGTTAGTTCTTCCTGAGTCTGGTTATTTTTCAAAGACTCTGCCGATAACCCCAAAAAGGCCATTTCCACCACCTGCCAGGCCAGCATCAGCAGGGGTGGCAAAACGACCAGCCTGACCACCACCAGCATGATCAGGCACATGGCAGCAAAGCACCCGACTTTGTGGGCCGAACCCCAGGGTCCAGGAACAGTGTCTGCAGGTGGCACCATTGCTTCTTCCGCTGTTGTGCGTGCAAGCCAATCCCCTGTCCATAGTGCATGTGAAGATGCCTCTTGCCCTGCATCTGTCGTTGCACACTCTCAACTAGCACCATCAGCAAGCACGTCCTTGTCCCAGCGCAGCGTTCAGTTGTCCATACCCCAGTCCTTGGAACGCAAGCGCAAATATGCAGCCAACGCCCCACAGGCCACACTACTAAATTCTGACATTGCACGACTGCTTGCGCTCGAATTTTGCCTTTTAGGCTCGTGGAGACGGAAGGATTCCGCAGCCTCATGGCGGCGGCCGTCCCTCGGTACTCGGTCCCCAGCCGCCACTATTTCTCCCGGTGAGCCGTCCCCGCATTACACAAGCACGTGTCCCAAAACATTAGCAGTGCCCTCAACAACGCAGTTACCGGGAAAGTCCACCTAACCACGGACACGTGGACAAGTGCTTGTGGGCAGGGACGGTACATCTCGCTGACGGCACACTGGGTTAACATAGTGGAAGCTGGGAACCAGTCGGACCTTGGGACGGAACACGTCCTCTCGACGCCAAGAACTGCGGGCCCTAGGTCAATCAGGGTTGCCCCCACGGTCTACAGCTCCTGCACCTCATCTTCCTAAGCCTCCTCCTCCTCTTCAGCCTCCATCTCCGATATGACCACATCAGTCACAAGGTGGAAGCATTGCAGCACTGCCTCGTCCAAGCGGCAATAGGCTGTGCTGAAGCTAATATGCTTAGATGACAAAACGCTAAATGCTGAAGAGCTGTGGACAGCTCTGAAAGATCAGATAGATCTGTGGCTCACACCGCTGAACCTACAGCCAGGCATGGTCTTGTGTGACAATGGCCGGAACCTGGTGGCGGCTCTGAGGCCAGGCGAGCTCACACATGTACCATGCATGGCGCATGTGCTTAACCTCGGGTTCAGCGGTTTCTCAAATCCTACCCGGAGCTGCCAGATCTGCTTGTTAAAGTATGCCGCATGTGTGTCCATTTTAGAAAGTCAGCTACAGCTTCCGCCGCCCTTGCCGTGTTTCAGCAGCGTTTGCAGCTTCCGGCTCACAGACTCGTGTGTGATGTTCCCACACGTTGGAACTCTACACTGCAGGTGTTGGGAAGGATTTGTGAGCAGAAGAGGGCAGTTGTTGACTACCTGCATCAACAAGGCCATTGGTATTCAGTTCAGACTCCACACATAAGACCTCAGGAGTGGACATGGATGTCAGACATATGTACCATACTCCAAAACTTTGAGGACACCACCAAGATGGTGAGCGGCGATGACGCCATAATTAGCGTCACCATCCCGCTTCTCAGTCTTCTGAAATGCTCTCTGCTCACAATCAAAGAGGATGCATTGCATGCGGAGAACGATGAGATGGAGCAAGGAACTATAGAGGGTTATTACACACTGCCAAGCCTCTGGAGGAGGAGGAGGAAGGACAGGAGCTAGTTTCATGCACTAAAGACAGTACTACCTGCACATCTGTCATACCGTCTGTTCAGAGTGGATGGCCAGAGGACAGAGAGGAGGAGGAGGAGGAGAGCATGGTCAGTCATCCTCTTGGTGAGGACACGCAAGTCTTGCCTGTTAGTAGTCTGGCACGCATGGCTGAGTTTATGTTACGCTGCCTTTCCCATGACCTTCGCGTTCTCAAAATTTTGGGTGACAGTCATTACTGGTTGGTGACACTTCTATACCCAGGCTACAAGGAGAACTTTATATCTCTTATTCCTGAGGCGGACAGGTCTACAAAAATGGGTCTATACCAGAAGGCCCTTATTGCTGAAATATTAAAAAAATTCCCATCTGAAAACGCTGGCGGCAGAGGGCACACTTCGTTGGACAACCAAGGAGTACAGGCGAGAGAGACACAACTCCAATCCAGCAGAGGCAGGGGAACACTGTCAAAGTTCTGGGAGAGTTTTCTCAGACCCTCCCATCACACAGGCCCTGAGGCGCGGGGTACTCTCACAAGGAGTGAAAAGTTTTGGAAGATGCTGAGGGAGTACCTTGCTGACCGTACCAACGTCCACCATGATTCCTCTGTGCCTTATAATTATTGGGCATCCAAGCTGGATACGTGGAATGAACTGGCTCTCTATGCCTTGGAGGTCCTGGCCTGCCCTGCCGGCAGGGTTTTATCAGAGCGGGTTTTTAGTGCCGCTGGTGGAATTATAACTGATAAGCGCATCCACCTGTCAACTGAAAATGCTGACAGGCTGACTCTTTTAAAAATGAACAAGGACTGGATTGGGCCAGACTTCTCAACACCACCGAATGATAGCAGCATAACATAAACTCCAATCCAGTGTCTTTTCTTGGGAGGTGTATTCCCATGCACTTTTTCACACCCAGAGATGGGTATATGCTTCCTGATGTTGGCTATTTGCTCTTGTCCTCCTCCATCTCCTCATCCTCCACCACCATATTACCAGGGTGACCGTGGTCCGTGATACAACACCCACATAATTTTTTTAAAGGGTGTTTATGATGCCCGTAAAAAAAATTTTTATTACAGTATTTTCATGTATACCCCCCAGGGGTAAATGTTTGTCAGCCCACACATTTGTGCATGGGCATTACAAGTATAGGAGGCCTGCTCCTTTCTAATGGGAACATTTTTTTATGAGTCCCTCCTCCACGTCTCTTCCAAGGGGCATTGAAGTGCCTCCAAATTTTTGGCAGCCCTTGCATTGACTGCATAGGCCAGCACTATGGGAGACTCTCTCCTTTCTAATGGGAATTTGTCGTTACTGTGGCCCTGCTCCGTGTGTCTTTAAATTCTTAGTGGGGTTTTTCCTAAAATTGGTCAGCCGTTGGACTCACTGCATACCTTATAACTGTATAGCAGACTCTCTCCTTTCTAATGGGAATTTGTCGTTGCTGTGGCCCTGCTCTATGTGTCTTTAAATTCTTAGTGGGGTTTTTCCTAAAATTGTTCAGCCGTTGGACTCACTGCATACCCTATAACTGTATAGCAGACTCTCTCCTTTCTAATGGGAATCTGTCGTTACTGTGACCCTGCTCTATGTGTCTTTAAATTCTTAGTGGGGTTTTTCCTAAAATTGGTCAGCCGTTGGACTCACTGCATACCTTATAACTGTATAGCAGACTCTCTCCTTTCTAATGGGAATTTGTCATTACTGTGGCCCTGCTCTATGTGTCTTTAAATTCTTAGTGGGGCTTTTCCTAAAATTGTTCAGCTTTTGCACTCACTGCATACCCTATAACTGTATTGCAGACTCTCTCCTTTCTTATGGGAATTTGTTGCTACTGTTGCCCTGCTCTATGTGTCTTTAAATTCTTAGTGGGGTTTTTCCCAAATTTTGGCAGCCCTTGCAGTCACAGCATGGGCATTAGCAGTATAGGAGACCCGCTCCTTTATAATGGGAACATATTTTTTACTGAGACCCTCCTCTATGTCTCTTCAAAGGGGTTTTGGGTTGCGTCCAAATTTTTGGCAGCCCTTGCAGTCACTGGATACGCAATAACAGTATAGGAGACCCACTTGTTAATAATGGGAACAACAAAGCATAGCCGGCTGATGGCTCTCTAAGAATAGCGAGGACCGACTGCTGGCCTTTTAAGAATAGTAAGGGCCGTCTGATGGCCCTATAAAAATAGGCTTTATGACTTTCAGAGTCCCTCCATCATAAATAAAACAGGATGTGTCTGATGATGTGTCACACACCACATTGCCAGATAAGGTTGTAAAATGTTAAAATGACATTGCCCTGTAAATGCATTTGTCTTAAAAAATAACGTATAAAAAACAGCGTCACCAATTTAACCTCAATGTAATCACATTGTTTAGCTCCTGCACCTCCTCCTCCATCTCCGAAATGACCACATCAGTCACAAGCTGACAGCACTGCAGCACTGCCTTGGCCAAGCGGCAACCGGCTGTGCTGAAGATAACATGCTTAATGCTTAATTGACAAACCACCCAGCGCTGCAGAGTTGTTGAAAGCTGTAACACAGCAGCCTGATCTGTGGCTCTCACCGCTGAACATACAGCCAGGCATGGTCGTGTGTGACAATGGGCGGAACCTGGTGATGGAGAAATGACACCCAGAGTAGATACGGTTTCCCTCTATGCCAGTCCTTTCACCGAGCTACTGTAAATACAACTCTCATCAAAAAAAGCTGTGGACTGGCTCAGTACCGTCCCTGGCCACATACACCTGTCCACGTGTTTGTGGTTAGACGGTCCTTCCCAGTAAGTGCACTGGGGAGGGCACGGGTAATGTTGTGGGACCCGTGCTTGTGGAACTCGGAGAAGACACCGGGAAAAATAATGGCGGCTGGGGACCGAGTATGGACACCTGGCCGCCGCCTGCATGAGGTTGTGAAAAGCTTCCGCCTCCACGATCTGAAAAGGCCACATTTCAAGTGCAAGCAGCTGTCAAAAATATGGCAGTATAGTATTGCAGCCTGTGGGTGGGTGGGTGGCTGGCTGCATACTTACGCTTGCATTCCAAGGAATGGAGTAGGGACAACTGAACGCTGCAGTGGGACAAGGATGTGGACGGTGATTGTTGCAAGTCTGCAACAACAGGTGCATGGCGGGAGGCATCTTCGCATACGCCAAGGATCAGTTATGATGGGCACACTTTTAGGCAGTGACCTGGGAGTCAGAGATGCTTCCAGAGGTCTTCCCCATGCTCTTTTCAGCACTGTATGCATGTGTCACACACCACATGGCCAGATAAGGTTGTAAAATGTTAAAATGACATTTCCTGGTGAATGCATTTGTCTTGGTTGAAAGCAATACAAAAGTGCAAAAACGCATCAAAAACGCTACGTGTGAACATAGCCCAAGGTGTGGAGGAGTATTTTTGGTTATTTATTTTGCCTTATATACAAGTCATTACCCTGAAAAGGATGTTCCTTAACATATTTCCCAGGAAAATCCATTTTGGTTTCGTTTTTGTATGTTTTATTGTGATTTCTTAAAAGTGGAGTAATACTCTGACAACATTGTTGACAGCAGTGATCTGGGAGTCAGAGATGCTTCCAGGGGTCTTCCCCCTTGCTATTCCCATGTCATTTGAGCACTGTTCCCATCGATTTGGGCAATTTTTAGGCCCTCTGCAGACCGCCGAGGGGAGCCGCCTGAAAAATGCTCGGGTTTCCCATAGACTTACATTGGGCTCGTTGCTCGGGTCGAGCACCCGAGTATTCCAATGTGCTCGACCCGAGCAACGAGCACCCGAGCATTTTAGTGTTCGCTCATCACTACTCATTTGTCTTCACCATTGTGACAAAGGAACATGGTCTACCATGTGGCTTTGTGGCTTTTTAAAAAAACTGAAATCATCATTCATTGGCTATTTCATGACACATGAGCACCAACAATTAATCACAGGAGAATCTCTTTTGTGATTTTCCACAGGCGAGTCAAAATGTCTTTCCATACTAAATTAATGTAAAGGGTGCCTATACCAGTGACACAGCAAGCTTTAGGTTTTTCTATTTTTCCCTCCGATTGTTTTTGGTTTTAAATTATTCTTTATCATTTGCTCTCTTGTATTTAACACGAGTCTCTATACAAAAAACTGTTTCACTTGATTCACTTTTTTCAGGAGATATTCCACATTATGTACTTAAACTTCATGGCTGCCAATAATGACGAGCAGGACGGTAAATGTTGGGTCTGACAAGTCGTGTCAGTATCCATATAAGAACAGAGCACCCTATTTGGAGCCAATGTGCTCACCCTCAGTTGGACGGGCATCTGACGCCATTTCCGGTCATTAGACCACAGATCATAGATCATGGAACGCACGTGTCATAGCGCAGCGTCACTTCCGATCCACGGATGGAACACATGACCAAGGTTACTGCAGTCAGGCGGATAGTAAGGATAGTCCTCCCGTGACGCGTTTTCCTTTAAATGGAATGCAGGATACCACATACAATGCTGAGTATGGAGCGCAAACACTCCGGTATCTACAGCAACCAGAGAACCGTTTACATGAGGAGTGAAACTTATGATAAACACTCCCACATGGACAAACATGATGTACATGTCTAACGGCAGGTAGGGCTAACTATCCAAGGTATATCCCCTCATCCTATAAGGACCACACGTTTAGGCACAATAATGGGCATATAGAAACAATGAGAACCGGGGAAAAAATGGGTATAGCAGTGGCATCACCCAAGTAGATACATATGAGGTCATGGTTCACCATGTAGTTATCTGTTTTTTAAGGCTGGACTCAAAGGATCAGAAGTACTGACATAACTAGATCGTATAGTTATCCAGATCACTGGCTCATAGATCATGAAGTTGTCAAATCAGGGAGGAGGGTGAAGGAGAGGGAAGAGGGGGAGAAAAAGGATTGGAAGAAGACGAAGAACAAACAGCGACTGACATAGGCTGAGAGAAAGGGTTGGCTATGAGAAGAATGGAGACCTATACCGACCAGGGCTACCCATTTACAGAAAACAACTATAGTTAAGTTGTTCATTCAAACCGTGTGGATGGTACGTATCCAGACAAAAAATCCATCGAGATTCTCTCTGTAAAACCATTGTAACGGGTCTGGAAGGTGGAACCTCTGAGCTACGATACAAAGGGGCAGTCCTTGTAAGGAAGCGGGTGGCTCCCATGGTAGGCGGGCAAGTAGTCACGGCAAGTGACGGGGACAGTCTCTGGGTAGAAGGGCAGGAGGTCACGGCAAGTGACGGGGACAGTCTCTTGACAGGCGGGTGGTCACGGCAAGTGACGGCGAATCCTCCAGATAGGCTAGCAGGCGGGTAGCAGGTGGACGGTCCCAGGTGAGCGGGCAAGAGTCTCTGGACAGGCAGGTGGTCACAGCAAGTGACGGCAGAGCCTCCAGGTAGGCTAGCAGGCAGGTAGCAGGCGGACACTCCTAGGTGAGCGGGCAAGAGTCTCTGGACAGGCAGGTGGTCACAGCAGGTGACGGCAGAACCTCCAGGTAGGCTAGCAGGCAGGTAGCAGGCGGACGCTCCCAGGTGAGCGGGTAAGAGTCTCTGGGCAGGCAGGTGGTCACAGCACGTGACGGCAGAGCCTCCAGGTAGGCTAGCAGGCAGGTAGCAGATACTTGTTTGATAACTTCCAGTGGGCCGATGAACCGAGGCCCTAACTTGTAGGAAGGAATCTTGAGCCGGACATACTTGGACGAGAGCCAGACTTTATCTCCAGGACGGAATTGTGGAGGATCCAGGCGTTTCTTGTCAGCGTGTTTTTTCATCCGCTCGGACGACTGAAGGAGTGCGGATCGGGTACTCTCCCAAATGGAGGAGAATTCGCTAACGAGAGATTCCGCAGCCGGATTGTCCACCGAGGTGGAGACGGGAAATGGGATCCGAGGATGCTGACCGAAGACTACAAAAAACGGGGATTTGGAGGAAGATTCGCTCTCGTGATTATTGTAAGAGAACTCGGCCCATGGTAGGAGATCCACCCAGTCCGAATGGTGGGCATTAACGAAGTGCCGGAGGTAACTGGTCAGGATCTGATTGATCCGCTCCACTTGACCATTGGACTGTGGGTGGTAAGCGGAGGAGAAGTCCAGGGTGACGTCCAGCAGCTTACATGTGGCTCTCCAGAAGCGTGAGGTGAACTGAACCCCACGATCCGACTCGATGTGGAGGGGCAGGCCATGGAGACAGAAGATGTGGCGGATAAAGTCTTTAGCCAGCTTGGGTGCAGACGGGAGGCCCGGCAGGGGAATAAAGTGAGCCATCTTGGAAAAGCGGTCAGCGACCACCCAAATGACCGTACAACCGGCAGAGACAGGGAGATCCGTTATAAAGTCCATAGCTATATGCTGCCACGGGGCAGCAGGTACTGGAAGAGGAAGGAGGCGACCGGCTGGCAGATGTCTCGGAATCTTGTTGCGGGCGCAGGACACACAGGCTGAAACAAAGTCTATTATGTCCTTGTGCAGGGTAGGCCACCAGTAATGCCGGGTAATAAGCTGGAGGGTCTTTTTCTGACCGGCGTAGCCAGCTAGCTTAGACGAGTGACCCCAATGTAGGATCATCTTCCGATCAGGTACTGTTACGAACGTCTTACCGGGAGGGAGACGATTTAGATTCACGGGGGCCACCTGCATTACTCTGGCGGGATCAATGATGTGCTTAGGCTCCTCCTCTAGATCAGACACCAGGAAGGATCGGGACAAGGCGTCAGCTTTGATGTTTTTGTCTGCCGGGCGAAAATGAAGAACGAAATCAAAGCGTGCAAAAAATAAGGACCACCGGGCTTGGCGCGGGTTAAGTCTCTGGGCGCTCTGGAGGTAAGCCAAGTTCTTGTGGTCCGTGTAAATAATTACCGGGTGATGAGCCCCCTCGAGCAGGTAACACCACTCCTCCAGTGCCAGCTTTATGGCCAATAACTCTCGGTCTCCTATAGAATAATTGCGCTCAGAAGGGGAAAAGAGTTTGGAGAAGAAGCCGCAAGTTACCATTCTTCCGGAAGACGACTTTTGGGTAAGTACCGCTCCGGCTCCAGAGGAGGAGACGTCCACTTCCAGGAAGAATTGTTTGTTGCCGTCCGGACGATGCAGCACCGGAGCGGAAGAGAAAGCCTGTTTTAAGGAAAGAAAGGCTTCCTCTGCTTCGGGCGGCCATTCTCTGGGATTAGTGCCCTTACGGGTGAGCGCAAAGATTGGGGCAGTCCGGGAAGAGAAGTGCGGTATGAAGAGGCGGTAGTAGTTGGCGAAGCCCAGGAACCGCTGAATAGCCTTCAACCCCTCTGGTCGGGGCCACTTCTGGATGGCAGACAGTTTCTCAGGATCCATTCGTAGGCCGGTCTGAGAGATTATGTAGCCCAAGAACGGAAGCGAGGTCTGCTCAAAGAGGCACTTCTCATATTTAACGTAGAGGTGGTTCTGCCTGAGCCTGAGCAGGACCTGACGAACATCCCTCCGGTGAGTGAGAAGATCCGGAGAGAAGACCAAGATGTCGTCCAGGTACACCACTGCGCAGGAATAGAGAAGGTCCCGGAAGATGTCATTGACCAACTCTTGAAAGACGGCGGGAGCGTTACAGAGACCGAAGGGCATTACCAGATATTCATAGTGGCCGCCCCGGGTGTTGAATGCCGTCTTCCATTCATCCCCCTGATGGATACGGACCAGTTTATATGCCCCACGGAGGTCCAGCTTGGTGAAGATTCTAGCCCCCCTCAGACAGTCAAATAATTCCGGAATGAGCGGAAGGGGATATTTATTCTTCGCCGTGATCTGGTTAAGGCCTCTATAGTCTATACAGGGACGGAGTGAGCCGTCCTTCTTTTTGACGAAGAAGAAGCCTGCTCCCGCCGGGGAGGTCGATTTCCGGATAAATCCCCGGGCCAGATTCTCCTCAATATATTCAGACATGGACCGGGTCTCAGCAGCGGACAAAGGGTAAATACGCCCACGGGAAGGAGTAGCGCCGGGCATCAGGTCGATTGGGCAGTCGTATGGTCTATGAGGGGGTAATGTCTCTGCCTCCTTTTTATTAAAGACGTCCGCATAAGACCAATAGGGAACCGGAAGACCAGGTAGATTGGCTGGGGTAGGAGAAGGACGGACAGGATGGACGGGAACTAAACAAGTCTTATGGCAGTCCTGTCCCCAGCGAAGGACTTCTCCGGTCTGCCAATCAAGCACGGGTGCATGTTTCTGAAGCCAAGGTAGGCCTAGCAAGAGGGCGTAAGAGAGTCCAGGCAGAACATGAAAGAAGATGCTCTCAGAGTGCAGCATTCCCACCTGCAGGGTTATGGATTCGGTGATGAGTTGGATGGGATGTGGTAAGAGGCCCCCATCTATGGCAGCGACAGACAAGGGTACAGCTAGAGGTTTGGTGGGAATGCGGTATTTCTCTACCAGGGACTGAGAAATGAGATTTCCGACAGCTCCAGAGTCAAGTTGGGCTAGTTCAAAATAACGGTTCTCCCCGCAGATGATAGAGACCGACAGCAACAGAGATGGAGAGGGTTTACTCTTGTCTAGGACGACCTCTCTGAGCGATCCTAGACACAGGCGTTTCCCGACTTCTCCAGGCAGGAACGGATCCGGTGCTCCTTACTGCCACAGTAGAAGCAGCTCCCCTCGGCTCGGCGTAACTCTTGATGGGTCTTGACCATCTTGGTCAGGTCGACCTGCATAGGCTCGGGTGAATGCGACTGGGGAGTAGCGGGAGAAGTGACAGGTTTCTGAAAGATAGGGGCTAGACGTGGAAATCTCCTCTCACGGGTGACCTCTTTGGCGCGTTCCTGGAACCGGATGTCAATCCGGGTGGCAAGAGTAATTATGTCGTCGAGAGTGGTAGGTATGTCCCGATCGGCGAGTTCATCTTTAATACGGCCGGACAGACCCTCCCAAAAGACAGACACCAGGGCGTCGTTATCCCAGGCCAGCTCTGAAGCAAGGTTGCGGAACCGTATGGCATATTGGCCCACGGTGAGATTTCCTTGATGGAAGCGTAGCAGAGATGATGCGGATGAGGTCTTCCGTCCGGGTTCGTCGAAGACTTTCCGGAAAGCCGTGAGAAAGGCTGGCAGGTTGGACACCAGGGGGTTTCCTCTCTCCCATAGAGGATTTAGCCAAGCCAGTGCCTCCCCCGTGAGATGGGACATGATGAAGGCTACTTTGGCCCGGTCGGAGATAAACTGGTGGGACAGGAGTTCAAAGTGCAGGGTGCATTGGTTTATGAAGCCCCGAGCTTGAGCGGGGTCGCCTCCGAAGCGAGGAGGTGCAGAAAGCCGGGGTCTGGGGCAGGATGCCATGGTATTGGTGGGCAGCGGCGCTGCCGGGCTGCGAGTCATGACACTAGCGGTGGTTGCTGGTGGAGCAGTCAGAGTGTCCAGGCGAGAGTTGACATTCCGCAGATGACTCAGGATGGACAGTTCATGACATAGGTCCGAGAGCGAGGGAGCTTGGGTGCCACCGGGTTCCATGGCCCGAGCAAACTGTAACGGGTCTGGGAGGTGGAACCTCTGAGCTACGATACAAAGGGGCAGTCCTTGTAAGGAAGCGGGTGGCTCCCAGGGTAGGCGGGCAGGTAGTCACGGCAAGTGACGGGGACAGTCTCTGGGTAGAAGGGCAGGAGGTCACGGCAAGTGACGGGGACAGTCTCTTGACAGGCGGGTGGTCACGGCAAGTGACGGCGAAGCCTCCAGATAGGCTAGCAGGCGGGTAGCAGGTGGACGCTCCCAGGTGAGCGGGCAAGAGTCTCTGGACAGGCAGGTGGTCACAGCAAGTGACGGCAGAGCCTCCAGGTAGGCTAGCAGGCAGGTAGCAGGCGGACACTCCCAGGTGAGCGGGCAAGAGTCTCTGGACAGGCAGATGGTCACAGCAGGTGACTGCAGAACCTCCAGGTAGGCTAGCAGGCAGGTAGCAGGTGGACGCTCCCAGGTGAGCGGGCAAGAGTCTCTGGACAGGCAGGTGGTCACAGCAAGTGACGGCAGAGCCTCCAGGTAGGCTAGCAGGCAGGTAGCAGGCGGACACTCCCAGGTGAGCGGGCAAGAGTCTCTGGACAGGCAGGTGGTCACAGCAGGTGACTGCAGAACCTCCAGGTAGGCTAGCAGGCAGGTAGCAGGCGGACGCTCCCAGGTGAGCGGGTAAGAGTCTCTGGACAGGCAGGTGATCACAGCACGTGACGGCAGAGCCTCCAGGTAGACTAGCAGGCAGGTAGCAGGCGGATGCTCCCAGGTGAGCGGGTAAGAGTCTCTGGGCAGGCAGGTGGTCACAACACGTGACGGCAGAGCCTCCAGGTAGGCTAGCAGGCAGGTAGCAGATGAGCGCTCCCAGGTGAGCGGGCAATCAGATCCATAGACAGACTGGCAGGGCTGGTAGGCAGACTGTCGGACCGCAGGAATGCAAGTAGATAGACAAGTATCAGGCAGGTATCAAGCAGGAATCTGGCAGGTAACTGGCAGGTAACTGGTAACGGGACCTGAGGGCTGAAGCACAGTGATAGACTATGCAACAACATTGCTCGGGCACCTCCATTTTGGAGGAGGTGCCTTATATATGGTGAGTTTCTCCGGCCGGGGACTCCTTAGGAAGGCCTGCCAGCAGAGCGGGAGGAGGACGCCGGGCACGGAGCGGAGAGGTGAGGGGAACAGCGTCCCTGCCTAGCAGGAGGCAGGGACGCCGACGCTACAACCATTTTGTTAAAGTCACCCATTCCTCTTGGTTGGTTTGACCTTGTCAATACCTATAAACCTGATCTCCTTAGTGTTGCCTCCATGGAGCCTGTTAACATGTTTAGCCAAAGGTGTATCCCTTTCATTACGAATGTCCCCCACATGTTCCCCCACCCTCCTCCTGAATTCAGAGATTTTCCAACATATGTTTTGCCACAGCAGCAGGTCGCCTTGTGATTTTGCAGTTAATAAAATATTTCACCTGGAATCGTTCACCATTGATGTCATTACAGAATTGTTTACCCATTTGGATAAATTCACAGGTCACACACATGCCACACCTAAAAGAGCCACTAGGTTTTGCGGGTAACCAGGTTTTGGCAGTGGGAGGTGACGTGAAAAGGATATGCACCACGGGGTTGTCATGGGTGTGTCAGGTGTTATAGACAGTCGCTCTGGCTGTAGAAGGTCTCTGTGCTTAGCATTGCAGACGCCTTCATAATCCTTCCTCCTTTAGGACCCAGCGGCGACCTCCCTGCTGCTCTTAATTGACTCACCCTTGCATGGGAGTTAAAAACTCTCAGTTTGCTGCAGGAAATCGCCGGTGATACTTTTATTTACCTTTGTGCATGCTTGGAGCAATAGCTGTTGGTTGGTTTAATCTCTGATGCCCTTGGAGGACAGTTGGCGTTACCCCTCTGGTGTCTACTCAATCTAAGTTAATCCCTATTGTTTGTCTGCCTTGTTGTCTTTAGTTTGTAGTGGGACCTGACCAGTGCTCACCCCTCCCCCTCCCTATCTAGGGCCAAGCTCTAGGGACATACAGGGTTTAGGGTCCTGCTCGGCGATTGGTCTGGAACCAATATAGGGATGGTAGGGTAGGCAGGGTGATATTAGATCTGCTTAGGGGTCTCCACTCCCCCTTTCCCCAGTATTTGGGCTTCCTCCCCCTCTTTCCTTCATGTTGCACTAAGTTTTTCCCACACCTTGCGTGACAGGGGTCACCTATAGATTTATTTTTATGATATGTGATCTGAGGAGAAGCTCCAATGACATTAGCAATGTCCCCATCCATATGGAGTATACCCCAGTGTTTTTTCAATATTTCTTTCCCTTGGCGCTCCATTATCGAAAGTAGATATGAGACGAATAAGTTTGTCTACATTATTTGTTCTATCAAGGGACACCAGCAGGCCCTCTCTCTCCTGTCTATGTGCATGGTGAAAGGTCGACGTCAGCACCAGGTCAGGGTAACCCTTCATCGTAAACCTTTGTCTCAAATCATCAGATATTATTCTGAAATCTTTTAATTTGGAGCAATTGCAACTCAGCCTGAGATACTGGCCTTTGGGAATGCCTTTTTTCTGGGAGTAGGGATAATGACTCTCCCATCTTAATAATGATTTGGTGAATGTTGGTTTATGGTAGATGGAAGTGTTCAAGACATCTCTCCTCCCGGACTTTGTAATCATGATATCTAGGAACGGTAGGGTTTTCACTTCGATTTCATAGGTAAAGCGAAGACCGATATCATTCATTTTGAGTGACTGAACAAAAGACCTGAAGGTATCCCTTGTACCCTTTCATAAAATAACGACGTCATCGACAAATCTTAACCATAGTTCTATGAGTTTGGTAAAGTCTTTCAAGGACTCTGAAAAAACAAAGGTATCCTCCCACCAGCCCAGGAACAAGTTGGCATAACTGGGCACGCACGGGCTGCCCATGGCAGTGCCTCTGCGCTGGTGGTGGGTTTTACCATCAAAGGTAAAGTAGTTGTTCCCTAGTACAAAGTCAAGGAGGGTTTGCACCAATTCATTAAGTGGCAAATATTGACAACTACTATCCACCACCAGCCTAGGGGCACTATTATATGGAAAAAAATTGTAATCTCAGCAGTATTATAATAGGTATATTCTTGTACACAGAGGACAGTATTACAGTAATTATATTCTTATACCTAGGAGCAGTATTATAGTAGTTATATTCTGGTACATAGGAGCAGTATTATAGTAGTTATATTCTTGTACATAGGAGCAGTATTATAGTAGTTATATTCTTGTACAAAGGGGGCAGTATTATAGTAGTTAAATTCTTGTACATAGGGGGCAGTATTATAGTAGTTATATTCTTGTACATAGGGGGCAGTATTATAGTAGTTATATTCTGGTACATAGGAGTAGTATTATAGTAGTTATATTCTTGTACATAGGGGGCAGTATTATAGTAGTTATATTCTTGTACATAGGGGGCAGTATTATAGTAGTTATATTCTTGTACATAGGAGTAGTATTATAGTAGTTATATTCTTGTACATAGGGGGCAGTATTATAGTAGTTAAATTCTTGTACATAGGGGGCCGTATTATAGTAGTTATATTCTTGTACATAGGGGGCAGTATTATAGTAGTTATATTCTTGTACATAGGAGTAGTGTTATAGTAGTTATATTCTTGTACATAGGGGCAGTATTATAGTAGTTATATTCTTGTACATAGGAGCAGTATTATAGTAGTTATATTCTTGTACATAGGAGCAGTATTATAGTGGTTATATTCTTGTACATAGGGAGCAGTATTATAGTAGTTATATTCTTGTACATAGGGGCAGTATTATAGCAGTTATATTATTGTACATAGGGGGCAGTATTAGAGTAGTTATATTCTAGTACATAGGAGTAGTATTATAGTAGCTATATTCTTGTACATAGGAGCAGTATTATAGTGGTTATATTCTTGTACATAGGAGCAGTATCATAGTATTTATATTCTTGTACATAGGGGCAGTATTATAGTAGTTATATTCTTGTACATAGGAGCAGCATTATAGTAGTTATATTCTTGTACATAGGAGTAGTATTATAGTAGTTATATTATTGTACATAGGGGGCAGTATTAGAGTAGTTATATTCTAGTACATAGGGGACAGTATTATAGTAGTTATATTCTTGTACATAGGGGCAGTATTATAGTAGTTATATTCTTGTACATAGGAGCAGTATTATAGTGGTTATAGTCTTGTACATAGGGGCAGTATTATAGTAATTATATTCTTGTAACTAGGAGCAGTATTATAGTAGTTATATTCTTGTACATAGGAGTAGTATTATAGTAGTTATATTCTCGCACATAGGAGTAGTATTATAATAGTTATATTCTTGTACATAGAAGGCAGTATTATAGTAGTTATATTCTTGTACATAGGAGGCAGTATTATAGTAGTTATATTCTTGTATATAGGAGCAGTATTATAGTAGTAATATTCTTGTACACATGGGCAGTATTATAGTAGTTATATTCTTGTACCTAGGAGCAGTATTATAGTAGTTATATTCTTGTACATAGGAGCAGTATTATAGTAGTTATATTCTTGTACATAGGGAGCAGTATTATAGTAGCTATATACTTGTACATAGGAGTAGTATTATAGAAGTTATATTCTTGTACATGGGAGCAGTATTATAGCAGTTATATTCTTGTACATAGGAACAGTATTATTGTAGTTATATTCTTATACATTGGAGCAGTATTCTAGTAGTTATAGTCTTGGACATAGGGGCAGTATTATAGTAGTTATGTTCTTGTACATAGGAGCAGCATTATAGTAGTTATAGTCTTGTACATAGGGGCAGTATTATAGTGGTTATAGTCTTGTACGTAGGAGGCAGTATTATAGTAGTTATATTCTTGTACATAGGAGCAGTATTATAGTAGTTATATTCTTGTACATAGGAGTAGTATTATAGTAGTTATATTCTTGAACATAGGAGCAGTATTATAGTAGTTATATTCTTGTATATAGGAGCAGTATTATAGTATTAATATTCTTGCACCTAGGAGCAGTATTATAGTAGCTATATTCTTGTACATAGGGGCAGTATTATAGTAGTTATATTCTTGTACATAGGAACAGTATTATAGTAGTTATATTCTTGTACATAGGAGCAGTATTTTAGTAGTCATAGTCTTGAACACAGGGGCAGTATTATAGTGGTTATATTCTTGTACATAGGAGCAGTATTATAGTAGTTATATTCTTGTACATAGGAACAGTATTATAGTAGTTATGTTCTTGTACATAGGAGCAGCATTATAGTAGTTATAGTCTTGTACATAGGGTCAGTGTTATAGCAGTTATATTCTTGTACATAGGGGTCAGTATTATAGTAGTTATATTCTTTTACATAGGGGCAGTATTATAGTAGTTATGTTCTTGTACGTATGAGCAGTATTATGGTAGTTATATTCTTGCACATAGGAGCAATATTATAGTAGTTATATTCTTGTACATAGGCGCAGCATTATAGTAGTTATATTCTTCTACATAGGAGCAGTATTATAGTAGTTATATTCTTGTATATAGAGGGCAGTATTATAGTAGTTATATTCTTGTACATAGGAGCAGTATTATAGTAGTTATATTCTTGTACATAGGGGCAGTATTATAGTAGTTATATTCTTGTACATAGGAGGCAGTATTATAGTAGTTATGTTCTTGTACATAGGAGCAGTATTATGGTAGTTATGTCCTTGTACATAGGAGCAGTAATATAGTAGTTATATTCTTGTATATAGAGGGCAGTATTATAGTAGCTATAGTCTTGTACATAGGGGCAGTATTATAGTAGTTATATTCTTATACATAGGATCAGTATTATAGTAGTTATATTTTTGTACATAGGCGCAGTATTATAGTAGTTATATTCCTGTACATAGGAGCAGTATTATAGTAGTTATATTGTTGTATATAGAGGGCAGTATTATAGTAGTTATAGTCTTGTACATAGGGGCAGTATTATAGTAGTTATGTTCTTGTACATAGGAACAGTATTATAGTAGTTATAGTCTTGTACATAGGGGCAGTATTATAGTAGTTATATTCTTATACATAGCATCAGTATTATAGTAGCTATATTTTTGTACATAGGCGCAGTATTATAGTAGTTATATTCTTGTACATAGGAGCAGTATTATAGTAGTTATATTGTTGTATATAGAGGGCAGTATTATAGTAGTTATAGTCTTGTACATAGGGGCAGTATTATAGTAGTTATGTCCTTGTACATAGGAACAGTATTATAGTAGTTATAGTCTTGTACAAAGGGGCAGTATTATAGTAGTTATAGTCTTGTACATAGGGGCAGTATTATAGTGGTTATAGTCTTGTACATAGGGGGCAGTATTATAGTAGTTATATTCTTGTACATAGGGGCAGTATTATAGTATTTATATTCTTGTACATAGGGGCAGTATTATAGTAGTTATGTTCTTGTACATAGGAGCATTATTATAGTAGTTATAGTCTTGTACATAGGGGCAGTATTATAGTAGTTATAGTCTTGTACATAGGGGGCAGTATTATAGTAGTTATAGTCTTGTACTTAGGGGGCAGTATTATAGTAGTTATATTCTTGAACATAGGAGCAGTATTATAGTAGTTATATTCTTGTACATAGGAGCAGTATTATAGTAGTTATAGTCTTGTACATAGGAGGCAGTATTATAGTAGTTATATTCCTGTACATAGGGAGCAGTATTATAGTAGTTATATTCTTGTACATAGTAGCAGTATTATAGTAGTTATATTCTTGTACATAGGGGGCAGTATTATAGTAGTTATATTCTTGTACATAGGAGCAGTATTATAGCAGTTATATTCTTGTACATAGGAGCAGTATTATACTAGTTCTATTCTTGTACATAGGAGCAGTATTATAGTAGTTCTATTCTTGTACATAGGAGCAGTATTATAGTAGCTATATTCTTGTACAGGGGAGCAGTATTATAGTAGTTATATTCTTGTACATAGGGGGCAGTATTATAGTAGTTATATTCTTGTACATAGGGAACAGTATTATAGTAGTTATATTCTTGTACATAGGGGCAGTATTATAGTAGTATATTCTTGTACATAGGAGCAGTATTATAGTAGTTATATTCTTGTACATAGGAGCAGTATTATAGTAGTTATATTCTTGTACATAGGAGCAGTATTATAGCAGTTATATTGTTGTACATAGGGACAGTATTGTAGTGGTTATAGTCTTGTACGTAGGAGGCAGTATTATAGTAGTTATATTCTTGTACATAGGAGTAGTATTATAGTAGTTATATTCTTGTACATGGGAGTAGTATTATAGTAGTTATATTCTTGAACATAGGAGCAGTATTATAGTAGTTATATTCTTGTATATAGGAGCAGTATTATAGTATTAATATTCTTGCACCTAGGAGCAGTATTATAGTAGCTATATTCTTGTACATAGGGGCAGTATTATAGTAGTTATATTCTTGTACATAGGAACAGTATTATAGTAGTTATATTCTTGTACATAGGAGCAGTATTTTAGTAGTCATAGTCTTGAACACAGGGGCAGTATTATAGTGGTTATATTCTTGTACATAGGAGCAGTATTATAGTAGTTATATTCTTGTACATAGGAGCAGTATTATAGTAGTTATGTTCTTGTACATAGGAGCAGCATTATAGTAGTTATAGTCTTGTACATAGGGTCAGTGTTATAGTAGTTATATTCTTGTACATAGGGGTCAGTATTATAGTAGTTATATTCTTGTACATAGGGGCAGTATTATAGTAGTTATGTTCTTGTACGTATGAGCAGTATTATAGTAGTTATATTCTTGCACATAGGAGCAATATTATAGTAGTTATATTCTTGTACATAGGCGCAGCATTATAGTAGTTATATTCTTCTACATAGGAGCAGTATTATAGTAGTTATATTCTTGTATATAGAGGGCAGTATTATAGTAGTTATATTCTTGTACATAGGAGCAGTATTATAGTAGTTATATTCTTGTACATAGGGGCAGTATTATAGTAGTTATATTCTTGTACATAGGAGGCAGTATTATAGTAGTTATGTTCTTGTACATAGGAGCAGTATTATGGTAGTTATGTTCTTGTACATAGGAGCAGTAATATAGTAGTTATATTCTTGTATATAGAGGGCAGTATTATAGTAGCTATAGTCTTGTACATAGGGGCAGTATTATAGTAGTTATATTCTTATACATAGGATCAGTATTATAGTAGTTATATTTTTGTACATAGGCGCAGTATTATAGTAGTTATATTCCTGTACATAGGAGCAGTATTATAGTAGTTATATTGTTGTATATAGAGGGCAGTATTATAGTAGTTATAGTCTTGTACATAGGGGCAGTATTATAGTAGTTATGTTCTTGTACATAGGAACAGTATTATAGTAGTTATAGTCTTGTACATAGGGGCAGTATTATAGTAGTTATATTCTTATACATAGCATCAGTATTATAGTAGCTATATTTTTGTACATAGGCGCAGTATTATAGTAGTTATATTCTTGTACATAGGAGCAGTATTATAGTACTTATATTGTTGTATATAGAGAGCAGTATTATAGTAGTTATAGTCTTGTACATAGGGGCAGTATTATAGTAGTTATGTTCTTGTACATAGGAACAGTATTATAGTAGTTATAGTCTTGTACAAAGGGGCAGTATTATAGTAGTTATAGTCTTGTACATAGGGGCAGTATTATAGTGGTTATAGTCTTGTACATAGGGGGCAGTATTATAGTAGTTATATTCTTGTACATAGGGGCAGTATTATAGTATTTATATTCTTGTACATAGGGGCAGTATTATAGTAGTTATAGTCTTGTACATAGGGGGCAGTATTATAGTAGTTATAGTCTTGTACTTAGGGGGCAGTATTATAGTAGTTATATTCTTGAACATAGGAGCAGTATTATAGTAGTTATATTCTTGTACATAGGAGTAGTATTATAGTAGTTATAGTCTTGTACATAGGAGGCAGTATTATAGTAGTTATGTTCCTGTACATAGGGAGCAGTATTATAGTAGTTATATTCTTGTACATAGTAGCAGTATTATAGTAGTTATATTCTTGTACATAGGGGGCAGTATTATAGTAGTTATATTCTTGTACATAGGAGCAGTATTATAGCAGTTATATTCTTGTACATAGGAGCAGTATTATACTAGTTCTATTCTTGTACATAGGAGCAGTATTATAGTAGTTCTATTCTTGTACATAGGAGCAGTATTATAGTAGCTATATTCTTGTACAGGGGAGCAGTATTATAGTAGTTATATTCTTGTACATAGGGGGCAGTATTATAGTAGTTATATTCTTGTACATAGGGAACAGTATTATAGTAGTTATATTCTTGTACATAGGGGCAGTATTATAGTAGTATATTCTTGTACATAGGAGCAGTATTATAGTAGTTATATTCTTGTACATAGGAGCAGTATTATAGTAGTTATATTCTTGTACATAGGAGCAGTATTATAGCAGTTATATTGTTGTACATAGGGGCAGTATTATAGTAGTTATAGTCTTGTACATAGGAGGCGGTATTATAGTAGTTATATTCTTGTACATAGGGAGCAGTATTATAGTAGTTATGTTCTTATATATAGGAGCAGTATTATAGTAGTTATATTCTTGTACATAGGGGGCAGTATTATAGTAGTTATATTCTTGTACATAGGAGCAGTATTATAGCAGTTATATTGTTGTACATAGGAGCAGTATTATAGTAGTTATAGTCTTGTACATAGGGAGCAGTATTATAGTAGTTATATTTTTGTACATAGGGAACAGTATTATAGTAGTTATATTCTTGTACATAGGGGCAGTATTATAGTAGTTATATTCTTGTACATAGGGGCAGTATTATAGTAGCTATATTCTTGTACATAGGAGCAGTATTATAGTAGTTATATTCTTGTACATAGGGAGCAGTATTATAGTAGTTATATTCTTGTACATAGGGAACAGTATTATAGTAGTTATATTCTTGTACATAGGGGCAGTATTATAGTAGTGTATTCTTGTACATAGGAGCAGTATTATAGTAGTTATATTCTTGTACATAGGAGCAGTATTAGAGTAGTTATGTTCTTATATATAGGAGCAGTATTATAGTAGTTATATTCTTGTACATAGGGGGCTGTATTATAGTAGTTATATTCTTGTACATAGGAGCAGTATTATAGTAGTTATATTCTTGTACATAGGGAGCAGTATTATAGTAGTTATATTCTTGTACATAGGGAACAGTATTATAGTAGTTATATTCTTGTACATAGGGGTAGTGTTATAGTAGTTATATTCTTGTACATAGGAGCAGTATTATAGTAGTTATATTCTTGTACATAGGAGCAGTATTGTAGTATCTATATTCTTGTACATAGGGGCAGTATTATAGCAGTTATATTCTTGTACATAGGAGCAGTATTATAGTAGTTATATTCTTGTACATAGGAGCAGTATTATAGTAGTTATATTCTTGTACATAGGAGCAGTATTAAAGTAGTTATATTCTTGTACATAGGAGCAGTATTATAGTAGTTATATTCTTGTACATAGGGAGCAGTATTATAGTAGTTATATTTTTGTACATAGGGAACAGTATTATAGTAGTTATATTCTTGTACATAGGGGCAGTATTATAGTAGTTATATTCTTGTACATAGGGGCAGTATTATAGTAGCTATATTCTTGTACATAGGAGCAGTATTATAGTAGTTATATTCTTGTACATAGGGAGCAGTATTATAGTAGTTATATTCTTGTACATAGGGAACAGTATTATAGTAGTTATATTCTTGTACATAGGGGCAGTATTATAGTAGTGTATTCTTGTACATAGGAGCAGTATTATAGTAGTTATATTCTTGTACATAGGAGCAGTATTAGAGTAGTTATGTTCTTATATATAGGAGCAGTATTATAGTAGTTATATTCTTGTACATAGGGGGCAGTATTATAATAGTTATATTCTTGTACATAGGAGCAGTATTATAGTAGTTATATTCTTGTACATAGGGAGCAGTATTATAGTAGTTATATTCTTGTACATAGGGAACAGTATTATAGTAGTTATATTCTTGTACATAGGGGTAGTGTTATAGTAGTTATATTCTTGTACATAGGAGCAGTATTATAGTAGTTATATTCTTGTACATAGGAGCAGTATTGTAGTATCTATATTCTTGTACATAGGGGCAGTATTATAGCAGTTATATTCTTGTACATAGGAGCAGTATTATAGTAGTTATATTCTTGTACATAGGAGCAGTATTATAGTAGTTATATTCTTGTACATAGGAGCAGTATTATAGTAGTTATATTCTTGTACATAGGAGCAGTATTATAGTAGTTATATTCTTGTACATAGGAGCAGTATTATAGTAGTTATATTCTTGTACATAGGGGCAGTATTATAGTAGTTATATTCTTGTACATAGAGGCAGTATTATAGCAGCTATATTCTTGTATATAGGGAGCAGTATTACAGTAGTTATATTCTTGTACATAGGAGCAGTATTATAGTAGTTATATTCTTGTACATAGGAGCAGTATTATAGTAGTTATATTCTTGTACATAGGAGCAGTATTATAGTAGTTATATTCTTGTACATAGGAGCAGTATTATAGTAGTTATATTCTTGTACATAGGGGCAGTATTATAGTAGTTATATTCTTGTACATAGGAGGCAGTATTATAGTAGTTATATTCTTGTACATATGGGCAGTATTATAGTAGTTATATTATTGTACATAGGGGGCAGTATTATAGTAGTTATATTCTTGTACATAGGAGCAGTATTATAGTAGTTATATTCTTGTACATAGGAGCAGTATTATAGTAGTGATATTCTTGTACATAGGAGCAGTATTATAGTAGTTATATTCTTGTACATAGGGGCAGTATTATAGTAGTTATATTCTTGTACATAGGAGGCAGTATTACAGTAGTTATATTCTTGTACATAGGGGCAGTATTATAGTAGTTATATTCTTGTACATAGGGGGCAGTATTATAGTAGTTATATTCTTGTACATAGGGGCAGTATTATAGTAGTTATATTCTTGTACATAGGAGCAGTATTATAGTAGTTATATTCTTGTACATAGGAGCAGTATTATAGTAGTGATATTCTTGTACATAGGAGCAGTATTATAGTAGTTATGTTCTTGTACATAGGGGCAGTATTATAGTAGTTATATTCTTGTACATAGGAGGCAGTATTATAGTAGTTATATTCTTGTACATAGGGGCAGTATTATAGTAGTTATATTCTTGTACATAGGAGGCAGTATTATAGTAGTTATATTCTTGTACATAGGGGCAGTATTATAGTAGTTATATTCTTGTACATAGGGGGCAGTATTATAGTAGTTATATTCTTGTACATAGGGGCAGTATTATAGTAGTTATATTCTTGTACATAGGAGCAGTATTATAGTAGTTATATTCTTGTACATGGGAGCAGTATTATAGTAGTTATATTCTTGTACATAGGGGCCAGTATTATAGTAGTTATATTCTTGTACATAGGGGCAGTATTATAGTAGTTATATTCTTGTACATAGGAGCAGTATTATAGTAGTTATATTCTTGTACATAGGAGCAGTATTATAGTAGTTATATTCTTGTATATAGGAGCAGTATTATAGTAGTTATATTCTTGTACATAGGAGCAGTATTATAGTAGTTATATTCTTGTCCATTCTGTATCATTGCTGACTGCTCATCTCAGATGCAACTCGTCATTTCTATGTTCTTCCTACCATACAGCCGTTGAAGAGTTCATTCATCAAAATCATCAAGATACTAATGATAGTTACTTTCTTTTCTTCCAACAGACTTTAAATATGTTGTATTAAATCCAGACCACTGACACTTTGACATTTTGGGTTGTATTTTTTTTTTAATGGTTAAAAATACCGACAAGATTAGAAATATCTTTGTATCCAGTGTTGTAAATGTCTATGGTATCTGAGTGACAGCCGGATGGAGATAAATAACCGATCCACACGATAAAGACATGACAAGTTCCTCCTGCTAATAAATGAAGTACACGCGGCAAGTCTTGGTTTGATGATTATGAGCATATGCTGCTTATTATTAGAGAAACGTTACATCAATTTATAATTAAGGTCTTTAATTAATGTTCATTTTGTTGTTTAATAAATGTTCCGGAAAAAAACAAACAAACAAGAAACAAACATATGGCTTCTATCTAAAGGGAACCTGTCGATTCTTGCTCGGCAAACTACGGAGCCCGGCTGCCGGAGTGCAGAGCGTTTAACAGAATACACAGTTGGAAGAGCGTTGTGTACATTGGGAGAGACCCATCAATCACCTGTAGTCTCGTTCCTCCCAATTATCCCCGGTCGGCTCTTCAAGCTACGTTTTTTCAGAAATGCTGGAGAATTTTAGAGATAAACATACCTGCTGCATCCAGGTTCTGATTCATGTCGTCCATGATTTGAGCAGCATAGATTGACAGATGGGTTCTTTTTAAGCTACATGGATCTCTGTCCTGTACAAAGTGAGGTCACATATATTTTGTTTAGATTAGTATAAGTATATAACACCCAGCCCCTCACCCACCGGTGTATAACATCAGCACAAACACTATTCTCCCTGCCGGGAGCTTCATGGCCGAGCATTTGCATACAGCCTTACATCTCCAAGCACAATGTCGAGCGTCAGATGTAGTAGTGTAAAGTCACCACCACTGAACTCTGGAGGAGACGTGTTCTGTGGAGTGACGGATCACACTTCTCTATCTGTGTCTGATGGAGGAGTCTGGGTTTGGTGATTCCAGGAGGATGCTACCCCCCTGACTGAATTGTGCTGTACAGATGGTGGAGGAGGATAATGCTATGGGCTTGTTATCAGGGGTCGGCATTGGGCCCTCAGTTTCAGTGAAGGGAAATTTTAACGCTTCAGCACAAGACATTGTGGACAATTGTAGTATCTGACTTTGTGGGAAAAGTTTGGAGAAGACGCTTATTTGTTTCCCATGACTGTGCCCAGTGCACAAGCTCCATAAATACATGAATGGGGGAGTTTGAGGGTGAAGAACATGACCGAATACTCAGAGCCCGGACTCAGATCCTAAAGACTCTTGGTAGTTCTCCATATTTCCTCCTCTGTTCCCCTTTACTATCTTAGTGCAGTTACAGAGTGGAGCGACTGCTCCAAGAAGCTCCTTTTCTTGCATTCCAAGTATGTGCGGCGGACGTGTCATCACAGATGTTCCGCGATAACATTCTTCCTGAGCAGCTGATGGTTCCTTTGATCAAAAGCCAAAAATCGGTAGGAATTTAACACACCTTACATTCACTCCACGGCAGAGCTCTGCTGCATAAACCTACACAGTTAAAGGGAGACATGTCACTCAGAGATTCTGCCTTCAGAGACATTAGGGTTCATGTATGAGGGAAGTGCGCGGAGCAAAAAAAGAAACCTCAGAGACAAAAACAAATGAAAAAAAAGTGACTATGGAGAGGAGAGGGGACAAATTCTTGGGGACCTCTCTCTACCATGTACTGTTTTGACAAATCAAAGTTGAATGTCCAGAAAAACAAATCGTGTAAAAGTCAAAAGATTTTTTAATGAAAACAAACAGCAAAAATGATGACTAGTCCCAAATACCTGCATTTAAGAAAAAAAAATCCTCAAAGTTGGATGAAGTTGATACGTTTCTTTAATGTCCACACTATGTAATATGTATCCCATATACAGCATGTCCGGTATATGGCCACATGTGATGATTCCTCCCTTTCAGGATCCCCGGTATCTGCCATGTTTATGATGTGATAAGAGGCGCAGAGATACAGACAAATATGATAAAGCCTCTGAAATACCGGTCGTCAAAGGGGAAGACGTTCCTCAGACACAGGGGATGGATCAGGTACATTTGTTACAGTGAGAGTAAATGGCTACTATATGACATGAGGTTATGTGAGATGGGTCCAGATGTTCTGGCATATGTCTACGTTCCTATACACGGGTAGCTCTTTTCATACATTAAAAGTGAGCTCCAAAGGCTCAGAACAAGCAGTGGACCTCCTCAAAATACAGTGTACATAGCACCAATATGGTGTAAACAAGGCAGGGAGTGAGTGGATATCACGAGGTAATAGCACAGCTCACCTCCTCCTCCTCCTGTACAATGACTGATAACACCTCTATATACAGTAGATAACACAGGATCCACCATTTACAATAGGTGATATCACATCTCACCTCCTCCTCCTGTACAATGACTGATAACACCTCTATATACAGTAGATAACACAGGTTCCACCATTCACAACAGGTGACATCACAGCTCACCTCCTCCTCCTCCTGTACAATGACTGATAACACCCATATATACAGTAGATATCACAGGATCCACCATTCACAATCGGTGATATCACAGCTCACCTCCTCCCCCTCCTGTACAATGACTGATAACACCTCTATATACAGTAGATAACACAGAACCCACCATTCACAATAGGTGATGTCACAGCTCACCTCCTCCTCCTGTACAATGACTGATAACACCTCTATATACAGTAGATATCACAGGATCCACCATTCACAATAGGTGATATCACAACTCACCTCCTCCTCCTCCTGTACAATGAATGATAACACCTCTATATACAGCAGATAACACAGGATCCACCATTCACAATAGGTGATGTCACAGCTCACCTCCTCCTCCTGTACAATGACTGATAACACCTCTATATACATTAGATAACGCAGGATCCACCATTCACAATAGGTGATGTCACAGCTCACCTATTCCTGTACAATGACTGATAACACCTCTATATACAGTAGATAACACAGGATCCACCATTCACAATAGGTGATTTGACAGCTCACCTCCTCCTCCTGTAGAATGACTGATAACACCTCTATATACAGTAGATAACACAGGATCCACAATTCACAATAGGTAATGTCACAGCTCACCTCCTCCTCCTCCTCCTGTACAATGACTGATAACACCTCTATATACAGTAGATATCACAGGATCCACAATTCACAATAGGTGATGTCACAGCTCACCTCCTTCTCCTCCTGTACAATGACTGATAACACCTCTATATACAGTAGATAACACAGGATCCACCATTCACAATAGGTGATGTCACAGCTCACCTCCTCCTGTACAATGACTGATAACACCTCTATATACTGTAGATAACACGGGATCCACCATTCACAATAGGTGATGTCACAGCTCACCTCCTCCTCATCCTGTACAATGACTGATAACTCCTCTATATACAGTAGATAACACAGGATCCACCATTCACAATAGGTGATGTCACAGCTCACCTCCTCCTCCTGTACAATGACTGATAACACCTCTATATACAGTAGATAACGCAGGATCCACCATTCACAATAGGTGATGTCACAGCTCACCTATTCCTGTACAATGACTGATAACACCTCTATATACAGTAGATAACACAGGATCCACCATTCACAATAGGTGATTTGACAGCTCACCTCCTCCTCCTGTAGAATGACTGATAACACCTCTATATACAGTAGATAACACAGGATCCACCATTCACAATAGGTGATGTCACAGCTCACCTCCTCCTGTACAATGACTGATAACACCTCTATATACTGTAGATAACACAGGATCCACCATTCACAATAGCTGATGTCACAGCTCACCTCCTCCTCATCCTGTACAATGACTGATAACTCCTCTATATACAGCAGATAACACAGGATCCACCATTCACAATAGGTGATGTCACAGCTCACCTCCTCCTCCTGTACAATGACTGATAACACCTCTATATACAGTAGATAACACAGGATCCACCATTCACAATAGGTGATGTCACAGCTCACCTATTCCTGTACAATGACTGATAACACCTCTATATACAGTAGATAACACAGGATCCACCATTCACAATAGGTGATGTCACAGCTCACCTCCTCCTCCTCCTGTAGAATGACTGATAACACCTCTATATACAGTAGATAACACAGGATCCACCATTCACAATAGGTGATGTCACAGCTCACCTCCTCCTGTACAATGACTGATAACACCTCTATATACTGTAGATAACACAGGATCCACCATTCACAATAGCTGATGTCACAGCTCACCTCCTCCTCCTCCTGTACAATGACTGATAACTCCTCTATATACAGCAGATAACACAGGATCCACCATTCACAATAGGTGATGTCACAGCTCACCTCCTCCTCCTGTACAATGACTGATAACACCTCTATATACAGTAGATATCACAGGATCCACCATTCACAATAAGTGATGTCACAGCTCACCTCCTTCTCCTCCTGTGCAATGACTGATAACACCTCTATATATGGTAGATGTAACGGGTCTGGGAGGCGGAACCTCTGAGCTACTAAACAAGGGGGCGGTCCTTGTAAGGGAGCGGGTGGCGACCAGGCAGGCAGTCACAGCAGGTGACCGGGACAGTCTCTGGAAGAACGGGCAGGAGGTCACGGCAAGTGACCGGGGCAGTCTCTGGATGAACGGGCAGATGGTCACGGCAAGTGACCGGGGCAGTCTCTGGGTAAAGGGTTGGTACGACCTGTGGCGGCTGATGGTAGACGTGAGCTCCCAGGTGAGCAGGCGAGAGTCTCTGGATAAACGGGTGGTCACAGCATGTGACGGCGGAGCCTCCAGGAAGATCAACAGACAGGCGGCAGATGAGCGCTCCCAGGTGAGCGGGCAGAAGTCTCTGGACAGGCGGGTGGTCACAGCACGTGACGGCAGAGCCTCCAGGTAGGCTAGCAGGCAGGTAGCAGATGTGCGCTCCCAGGTGAGCGGGCAAGCTGGTCCTTAGACAGACTGACAGGAGTAGTAAGGCAGACCGTCGGACCTCAGGCTAGCAGGCAGGTAGCAGAATATCAGGCAGGAATAAGACAGCAAGCTGGCAGGAATCTGGCAGGTATCTGGCAGGTAACTGGCAACGGGACCTGAAGGCTGAAGCAGAGTAGTGAACAGTGCAACAACATTGCTCGGGCACCTCCATTTTGGAGGAGGTGCCTTATATATGGTGAAGTCCTCCGGCCATTGGCCGGGGACTCCTTAGGACGGCGCGCGGCCCCTTTAAGAGGGAGGGAGAGCGCGCGCCCTAAGCACAGTGGCCGGGAAGGAGCGCGCGCTGCCAGCAGAGCGGGAGGAGGACGCCGGGCAC
Organism: Phyllobates terribilis; assembly: GCF_046119375.1. NCBI lineage: Eukaryota > Metazoa > Chordata > Amphibia > Anura > Dendrobatidae > Phyllobates > Phyllobates terribilis. The sequence goes on from NW_027362764.1 coordinate 755,357,081, forward strand.
GGAGCAGAGAGGTGAGGGGAACAGCGTCCCTGCCTAGCAGAGGGTAGGGACGCCGGCGCTACAGTAGATAGCACAGGATCCACCATTCACAGTAAGTGATGTCACAGCTCACCTCCTCCTCCTCCTGTACAATGACTGATAACACCTCTATATACAGTAGATAACACAGGATCTACCATTCACAATAGGTGATGTCACAGCTCACCTCCTCCTGTACAATGACTGATAACACCTCTCTATACAGTAGATATCACAGGATCCACCATTCACAATAGGTGATATCACAGCTCACCTCCTCCTCCTGTACAATGACTGATAACTAGTGTTGAGCGAACATGCTCGACACTGCTCGGTACTCACCCGAGCATCACGCTACTCGGGATGTTCGGCGAGCACCGAGCATTTCCGGGTTACTCGGGCGGGAGCTCAGGTCTCCGCCCTGCATGTTTGGCGCTCTTTACAGAGCTAATGAACATGCAGGGATTGCCAGCCAGTCACTGTAATGCCGCAGCCATGTTGGTTGTGGACATTACAGTGATTGGCTGGCCGCAGAGCGTCACCTCGAGTATTTAAAACCGGGCGCCGCCATCTTGGACACAGTCGCTCCGGATCAGACAGTGTAGGGACAGCGCTGCTGATTTATGGAGAGATATAAACTGCAAAATAGTTAGTGTAGGGTCTGTAAAGGCTGCCAGATCAAACAAACAGTCCTCAGGACTAATATCCATCCCAGATATCAGGCAGGCAGGCAGGCTGTATAGGAGACGCAGTGGTTATACCAGTAAACGCTGCATTACAGTCCTGTGTGCTCCTGTTGCTGAAATTGCTGGACTTAGCTCCAGGTCTCAGGGGACAGGAAAGATCCTTTTTTTTTTCATCTAAATCCTCTTTTTTTTTTCCTCCTTCACACTGTACAAATACCCGTCTTATTAACCTTTTGGTGTCCCCCCCCCCCCCCAAAAAAAGTGTGTCTCTGATTTTTCAGACACAAATATATCTGTTGAAAATAGTCAGGTGTAGGCTAGAGAAACAGAAGTGTTGTTTTGCACTTCCACGGTTCAAACCTCTGTATTACCCACTTTTGGGCCATTTGTATCTAAAAAAAAACTGTTTGAGTGTGTCGCTCACTGTTCAGCCGCAAATCTATATATTTAAAAAAGTCGGGTATACCCCAGTAAACAATAACTGTGGTTTTGCCATCCCACGGTAAAAAATCTCTATTATTCAGGTTTTGGTATATTTTCCGTAAAGAAAAACAGTAGTGTCTCCTGACTGTTGTGACACAAAAATATATCTGCTGAAAATAGTCTGGTGTAGGCCCGACAAATCCCAGTGTGGTTTTGCAGTTCCACGGGTCAAATCTCTGTACTATTCAGTTTTGGGCCTTTGGTATCTAAAAAAAAAAACAGTTTGAGTGTGTCGCTCACTGTTCAGCCGCAAATCTATATATTTAAAAAAGTCTGGTATACCCCAGTAAACAATAACTGTGGTTTTGCCATCCCATGGTAAAAAATCTCTATTATTCAGGTTTTAGTATATTTTCCGTAAAGAAAAACAGTAGTGTCTCCTGACTGTTGTGACACAAAAATATATCTGTTGAAAATAGTCTGGTGTAGGCTCGACAAATCCCAGTGTGGTTTTGCAGTTCCACGGGTCAAATCTCTGTACTATCCAGTTTTGGGCCTTTAGTATCTAAAAAAACACAGTTTGAGTGTGTCGCTCACTGTTCAGCCGCAAATCTATATATTTAAAAAAGTCTGGTATACCCCAGTAAACAATAACTGTGGTTTTGCCATCCCACGGTAAAAAATCTCTATTATTCAAGTTTTGGTATTTTTTACGTAAAGAAAAACAGTAATAGTTTCTCCCTGATTGTTCAGATTATTTAAAAGAGTCGGGTGTAGGCCAGAACTGTGATTTTCCTCTTCCACGGTTCTAATCTACTTTTTATTACCCTTTTTCCATTGATAGTGCAAGTGTAAGCTATTTTACTTCCGTTACAATGGGCAAGGCGCGTGGCAAGGGACGTGGAAGTGGACATTCTGGTGATAGTTCGTGCAGAGGACGGGGCCGTGGCCAAGGTGAAAATGTGCCACAACCAACATCCACATCTTCTCGCTCCCACTTCTTGACCGAATTACTAGGGAAGCACAGAACAACATCAGTATTGAGAACTGATCAGTGTGAACAGGTTATTAATTGGATAGCAGATAATACTTCCAGTTACCTGGGCACCACCACCTCCGGTCTGTCTTCCACACGGTCAACTCTTAGTAGCCGTGAGTCTCGACCGCATACTCCTCCTCACCCTGATGCTCCTTCCTCCCACCATGCCGAGTGTCGTCAGACAGCAATTGATCCCACACTTGGACACTCTGAAGAGCTGTTCACTGGTCCATTTCCATATTTGTGCCCCTCGCCTGATACGCTTGAAGTGGTGGAAGAGGAGATCCCATGTAGCGATGCCCAAATATTTGAACAGCCACGGCCACAGGAAGTCGACGCTGGCAATTTGTCACAAGAGGTGGACGATGATGAGACACAATTGCCAGGAAGTGAGGAGGAGCATCGTGGTGCGCAAGTGGAAGAGGAGGAGGTGGTGGATGATCTAGTAACTGACCCAACGTGGCAGGAGGACATGCAGAGTGAGGACAGCAGCACACAGGGGGAGGGAGGCAGAGTACCCCAACAGGCAGGAAGAAGCAGTGTGGTGGCCGCAGACAGAAGGCGGGCAACCGTTCCCCATAACACCAACACGAGGGGTGTTGCCAGTACAAGCGGTAGGTCTTCCAGAGTCTGGAATTTTTTTAAAGACTCTGCTGATAACCCCAAAAAGGCCATATGTTCCACCTGCCATGCCAGCATCAGCAGGGGTGACAAAACTACCAGCCTGACCACCACCAGCATGATCAGGCACATGGCAGCAAAGCACCCAACTTTATGGGGCGAAACCCAGGGTCCACGACCAGTGTCAGCGGGTGTCACCACTGCTTCTTCCACTGTTGTGCGTGCAATAGAACCCCCTGTTGTGTGTGCAAGGCAATCCCCTGTCCATACTACATGTAAATGTAGCACCCCGAGGACTCGGCTGCTACAGGGGTATTGCACCTCAAACCAGAGGTGTGGTATTCCACTCCCGGGTAAGGATGGAGTGTGGGACTGAGCTCAGTTAGCTGCATGCACTACACTCACCCCATTTCCGGGGGACAGAACAACGGTACTCCCACTAGGTAGATGTGCAGGTACGACAGCGTCTGTCCCTGGCTGGAGTGGGGGGGGGGGGAACATCCCAGTAGTGTAGGAGCAGAGAGGGGAGGGACTCTGGGCATAGGAAGGAGCCCATTGGGTGCTAGTCACCTGGGCTCGGGTGTCAGAGGGAGTATAAAGGTAAGCACCATCTTGAGACAGAGGGTTGAGTCTGAGGAGAAGCTGAGGGAGAGTTCAGCCAGAGAGGGCTGACAGGGAGCTGTGGCTCCGGCTGGGCCCAGCTCCAGAGCCAGGCCTGAAGCAGAGAGAGGAGGAACAGAAACACCAAGAAAGGCCCAGAGACGCAAGAATAGAGGGAACCCTGAGATCCCACAAGAGAACAAGTTAACGGGTGAAGGGTTGGCAGAAGAGGGTACCGGATCCCAAACTGGTAGAGGCTAAACATCCTTAGCCAGGAACCGGAGGTCGTGGATAAGTTTTGGCGCGACCCCTCACCATATCCACCAGGAAGGCAAACCACGCATAGGGTCAGGGAAGCCGGGAAAGGTTTCGCCACCAAAAGACCTGAGGAAGCCGGACATAGGTGGGTCCCTGGTGAGGACGGCCCGTAGGAAGGAAGAGAGGGGAGCTAGGGACCACGCTCTGGAGCTGCATGGGAGTTGGCCGAGTCCCGCACCTGGTGGACGCAGCACGGCTCGGGTGGTCACTGCTGGCCGAAGTGACCGGAGCAACACCTGTGAGTAAAAGCCTTGAAACTGCACCACACGTCTCTGAGCTTCCTTGCTGCACCATCACTACCACTATCTTCCACATCTGCTGCCCTGAGGCCATACCCCTCCCGTTGGGGGTTCTACCAGCTATGCTGCACAACCTTACCACCGGCCTCAGCGGTCTGCCCTGCAGCGGCGGCCGCATTCAACGGGTGGCGTAGTCGAACATTCTAACATCTACTGCTAAACGCTGCCACTCAGTTTGACTCCCTGGGCACGGACCGGGTCACCGCCACGAGACTACTACCCCCATCTGATCCGGATCCGGGTAAGCTCCTCCGTGCGCGCGATGCCGCGCGACGCAGCAGGCCCAGGGGCGCGTCATAAAGATGCCCCCTCCTCTCAGTCTTCACTTGTTATGGCAGTTTCTCAAGAAACAGCATCAAAGTCCACGTCCCACCGCAGCGTTCAATTGTCCATATCCCAGACCTTTGAACGAAAGCGGAAATTCGCAGCTAACGCCCCACAGGCCACAGTCCTAAATTCGCACATTTCACGACTGCTTGCATTGGAAATGCTGCCTTTTAGGCTGGTGGAGACGGAATCCTTCCGCAATCTTATGGCGGTGGCCGTCCCTCGGTACTCGGTCCCCAGCCGACACTATTTTGCCCGGTGTGCCATCCCCGCACTACACAAGCACGTGTCCCAAAGCATCTGCCGTGCCCTCAACAACGCAGTTACTGGGAGAGTCCACCTGACAACGGACACGTGGACAAGTGCTTGTGGCCAGGGACGGTACATCTCTCTGACGGCACACTGGGTAAACATAGTGGAAGCCGGGACCCAGTCGGACCTTGGGACGGAACACGTCCTCCCCACACAGAGGATTGCGGGCCCTATGTCAGTCATAGCTGCCCCCACAGTGTATAGCTCCTGCGCATCCTCCTCCTCCTCCTCCTCCTCATGTTCAGCCTCCATCTCAGATATCACCACATCAGTTACAAGCTGGAAGCACTGCAGTACTGCCTCCGCCAAGCGGCAACCGGCTGTGCTGAAACTCATAAGCTTAGGTGATAAACCTCACACTGCTTGCGAGTTGTGGACAGCTGTGAAAGAGCAGGCAGATCTGTGGCTGAGACCGCTGAACCTACATCCCGGCATGGTCGTGTGTGACAATGGCCGTAACCTGGTGGCGGCTCTGAGGCGAGGTGAGATCACACACGTACCATGCCTGGCTCATGTGCTTAACCTCGTGGTTCAGCGGTTTCTTAAATCTTACCCCGAGTTGCCAGATCTGCTCGTGAAAGTATGCCGCCTGTTAGTTCATTTTCGCAAGTCGGCTACAACTTCCGCCGCCCTTGCTGTGTTTCAGCAGCGTTTGCAGCTTCCGGCACACCGACTGGTGTGTGATGTCCCCACACGTTGGAACTCTACCCTCCACATGTTACAAAGGATTTGTGAGCAGAAGAGAGCAGTTGTGGAGTACCAGATGCAACAAGGCCGTCGATATTCAGGTCAGACTCCACACATAAGACCTCAGGAGTGGACCTGGATGTCTGACATATGTACCATCCTGACAAACTTTGAGGAGGCCACCAAGATGGTGAGTGGCGATGACGCCATCATTAGTGTCAGCATCCCACTTGTCTGTCTTTTGCAACGCTCTCTGCAGAGAATTAAAGAGGAGGCATTGCAGCCAGAGTATGATGAGATGGATCAAGAAGCTATAGTGGGCGATTACACACAGCCCAGCCTCATCTCATCCCAACGTGCATTGGGGGACAATGAGGGAGAGGAGGAGGAGGAGGAGGAAGAACAGGAGCTGCTATCATGCGCTGTAGACGGTAGTACCTGTACAAGTGTCATACCGTCGGTTCAGCGTGGGTGGCCTGAGGACAGAGGGGGAGGAGGAGGAGCAGGAGGAGGAGAGCATGGTCAGTCGTCATCTTGGTGAGGACATGGAAATCTTGCCCGTTACCAGTCTGGCACGCATGGCTGACTTTATGTTACGCTGCCTTAACCGTGACCCTCGCGTTGTCAAAATGTTGGGTGACAGTCATTACTGGTTGGTGACACTTTTAGACCCCCGCTACAAGGAGAACTTTCACTCTCTTATTCCTGAGGTGGAGAGGTCTACAAAAATGGGGCAGTACCAGAAGGCCCTTGCTGCAGAACTCTTAAAAAAAATCCCATCTGAACACGCTAGCGGCAGAGGTCACAGTTCGTTGCCCAACCAAGGCGTACAGGCGAGAGAGATGCAACTCCAATCCAGCAGAGGCAGGGGAACACTGTCAACGTTCTGGGACAGATTTCTGACACCCGCCCAGCTTACAGGCCCTGAGGCGCGGGGTACTCTCACAAGGAGTGGAAAGTTTCAAAAGGTGGTGAGGGAGTACCTTGCCGACCGTACCAGCATCCTCCGTGATTCCTCTGTGCCTTTTAATTATTGGGTATCCAAGCTGGACACTTGGAATGAACTCGCTCTGTACGCCTTGGAGGTCCAGGCCTGCCCTGCCGCTAGCCTGTTATCGGAGCGTGTTTTTAGTGCCGCTGGGGGAATTATAACTGATAAGCGCACTCGCCTGTCAACTGACAATGCTGACAAGCTGACCCTTATCAAAATGAACAAGGGCTGGATTGGGCCAGACTTCTCATCACCACCAAATGACAGCAGAGTAACATAAAGTCAAATCCACTGTGTTATTTCGGGAGGTGTATTCACATGCACCGCTTCACACCCACACATGGGTATACGCTTCCTCATTTCGGCTGTTTTATGTTCTTCTCCTTATCCACAGCCTCCACCACCACTATACCACCAGGGTGCCAGCATTGCAAGTTGCTCCGTCCTAATTTTTGGAAGCTTTCGCTTGGAAGGCATAAGCAAATCCTATGGGAGACCCACTCCCCAATAATGGGACTTATGTTTGTAATATGCTGTACTGCATGGCTCTTGTAAGGGGCATTGCAAGTTGCTCCTTCCTAATTTTTGGAAGCTTTTGCTTGGAAGGCATAAGCAAATCCTATGGGAGACCCACTCCCCAATAATGGGACTTATGTTTGTAATATGCTGTACTGCATGGTTCTTGTAAGGGGCATTGCAAGTTGCTACGTCCTAACTTTTGGAAGCTTTTGCTTGGAAGGCATAAGCAAATACTATGGCAGACCCACTCCCCAATAATGGGACTTATGTTTGTAATATGCTGTACTGCATGGCTCTTGTAAGGGGCATTGCAGTTCCTCATAATTTTTGGAAAGCCTTCCATTCACTGCTTAGGCCAACAGTGCACAGGAGACCCAGTTGCTATAAATGGAAAAAAAGGTTTAGTTAAGGCCCTCTGACCTCCATGTCATTTCCAAGGGGCATTGGAGTGCCTCTAAATTTTTGGTAGGCATTGCACTCACTGTATGCCCTATAACTGTGTAGCCGAACCGCTCCTTTTGTTACAGAAACATATCCTACAAGACATATCTGGTTGACTGGCCTGATATTGATGTGAATGGTCCCTGTTCCTCCTGCTCTTTCTCCTTTGCCACTACCTCATCCATTATTTATCACCTGAAGCTTTGTTTTAACGGGAGTCATAGAACTTGGATAGTAGCAGGAAAACATCCAGCAATCCTCGGAGGAGTTAGGATATGCGCCAAAACGCTGACCACCTCAGGCCTAACCGCTACTACATACATGCGCTTGCATTCCAACAAAACAAAGCAGATGCTAACTTCTATCATCCTCATCATGCTCCTCACCTTGGCACTCTCAACTTCCCTGATGGAGAAGCCAGGGCCCACCTGAGGAGTCTGGTTGGCTGGTGGGCTCAGCCAATGCTGCCCTAAAGCAGGCCAGGCTAAGAAAAGTGTGGGAAAGGTTACCGGGACAAATAGGGGTGGCTGGGGACCGAGTATGGACACCCGGCCGCCCCCAGGAGGCTGGGGAACAAGCGGGGACATCCGGCCACCGGGCGGCTGGGGACTGACTATGGATACCAGGCCGCCGACGCAGCCATGGCGTGGTGGCCAGATTCCGCCTCCACATGCCTAAAGGGCCCAATTTAAAGTGCAAGCAAGCAGTATGGTATTGCAGCCTGGGGGTGGGTGGCAGGCTGCATACTTGCGCTTGCATTGCAAGGAGTGGGAGAGGTACAATTGAACACTGCCCTGGGACAAGGACTTGAACGGGGATAGTTTCAAGACTGCAACGACAGGTGCAGGGTGGGAGGCATCTTCGCATGTACCATGAACAGGGGTTTGGCATGCACACACTACAGCGGAATAGGCTCTCCTTCCCACTAAATGCACTGGGGAGGGCACAGGTAATGTTTTGGTATACGCGCTTAATCTTATGTATAAGGCACACCAGGACAAATAGGGGCGGCTGGGGACTGAGTATGGATACCTCGCTGCCGAAGCAGCCATGAGGTAGTGGCCAGCTTCGGCCTCCTCCAAACTAAAAGGCCCCATTTCAAGTGCAAGCTAGCAGTATGGCATTGCAGTCTGGGGGTGGGTGGGTGGCAGGCTGCACAATTACACTTGCATTAAAAGAAAACAAAGCAGATGCTAACTTCTGTCATCATCATCATGCTCCTCACCTTGGCACTCTCAACTCCCCTGATGGAGAAGCCAGGGCCCACCGGAGGAGTCTGGTTCTCTGGTGGGCTTGTCCAATGCTGCCCTAAAGCAGACCAGGCTAAGAAAAGTGTGTGGGGGGATGTTCCAAGGAGAAATAGGGGCGGCTGGGGACCGTTAATGGACACCCGGCTGCCCCCAGGCGGCTGGGAACCGCGTGTGGGCACCCGGCCGTGGGGCGGCTGGGGACCGAGCATGGACACCCAGCCGCCGGGCGGCTGGGGACTCAGTATGGATTCCAGGCCGCCAGCGCAGCCATGAGGTGGCGGCCAGATTCCGCCTCCACATGCCTAAAAGGCCCAATTTCAAGTGCAAGCAAGCAAGCAGTATAGTATTGCAGCCTGGGGGTGGGTGGGTGGCAGGCTGCATACTTGCGCTTGTATTGCAAGGAATGGGGGAGGTACAATTTAACACTGCCCTGGGACTAGAACTTGCATGGGGATAGTTGCAAGTCTGCATCTTCTGATGCAGCAAGGATCACTTATGATGGGCACACTTTTAGACAGTGACCTGGGTGTCAGAGATGCTTCCAGGGGTCTTCCCCATGCTGCTCCCATGTCTTTTCAGCACTTTATGCATGTGTCACACAGCACATGGCCAGATAAGGTTGTAAAATGTTAAAATGACATTTCCCGGTGAATGCATTTGTCACAGTTGAAAGCAATACAAAAGTGCAAAAACGCATAAAAAATGCTACTTGTGAACATAGCCCAAGGTGTGGAGGAGTATTTTTGTTTTTGGTTATTTATTTTACCTTATACACAAGTCTTTAGCCTGGAAAATAAATTCCTTAACATATTTCACAGGAAAAAAGTTTCAGTTTCGTTTTTGAACGTTTTATTGTGAGCCTGTAAAAGTGGCTTAATACCTCTGACCACTTTGTTGACAGCAGTGACCTGGGGGTCAGAAATGCTTCCTGGGGCGATCCCCATGCTGTCCCCATGTCATTTGAGCACTGTCACTATCGTTTTGGGCACTTGTTAGGCTTTTAAAAGACTGCCCGGGGAGCCGCCACAAAAATGCTCGGGTCTCCCATAGACTAACATTGGGCTCGTTGCACGGGTCGAGCACCCGAGTATCACGGTGAGCTCGGCCCAAGCTTCGAGCACCCGAGCATTTTAGTGCTCGATCAACACTACTGATAACATCTCTATATACAGTAGATAACACAGGACCCACCATTCACAATAGATGATGTCACAGCTCACCTCCTCCTCCTGTACAATGACTGATAACACCTCTATATACAGTAGATAACACAGGATCCACCATTCACAATAGATGATATCACAGCTCACCTCTTCCTCCTCCTGTACAATGACTGATAACACCTCTATATACAGTAGATAACACAGGATCCACCATTCACAATAGGTGATATCACAGCTCACCTCCTCCTCCTCCTGTACAATGACTGATAACACTTCTACATACAGTAGATAACACAGGATCCACCATTCACAATAGGTGATGTCACAGCTCACCTCCTCCTCCTCTCTTTGCAGTGACCTTTGCCCAGATTATTTCATGCTGGTTTAGTATTTCATACATGCAGGGTCTTTGGCTACTAATTCCCTGGTGAAGAGCTAAAATAGAAGTCTACTATTAGGCTTATTGACCAGTGCGAGAATTGCTAGATTTTTTTTAGAGCTGAAAAACATATCTGTAAAACACTGTCACCATAAAACCTGATATAGAGACATTGGGTCATTTTCTGATGAACATTCCCTGTACGGAGCCTATTGCTGTTTCTTCCCAGCACATGGCGCAGTCAGGCTCGGCCTCCGCTCTCCGCGGTGACGGCTTCCTCAGCTGTTTGGATCCGTGTTTTGTCTGCAATTGTTTGGAATGTGATTTTCTACAATAAAACATAAATAACGAGAAATGACGGATCCGCCGTCTATATTATCATTCCATTCTCTGCTTTTATTATGAGGATAATTGGAACATTCTTTCCTATTCAGCCGGATAACCTTGAGTTGTGTGCGGGGGGGGGGCGAGCGCAGTCCGGGAAACTCTGTGTACAAACAACTCCAGAGCGCAGAAGAGGAGATACTGCGGGAGTGATGCACATCACGGCTGGATACTCAGCTCACAGCATATTATAATTCCGGATGAGTGACCCGTGGTACTTAGCTCTTACCCAGGGCCGGCGTCAGCACCCGGCGCACCCGGGCAAATGCCGGGGCCCTGAGCAGGCAGAGGGGCCCACTGGCGCTCGCGCACCCCGCTGGGCTATGGGCGGAGGAGAGCGGTGTCAGCGCCCCCTCCCCTCTCCCCTCCACTTGCTCAGGGCCCCGGCAGCTGGATACTTACCTCTCCCCGTGCCTCCGCAGATCAGCTGTCTTCCTGCTCTGCGCTCCCTGTGACGTGTGAGGTCAGAGGGCGCGGTGACGTCTTTACACCGCGCCCTCCCCTGAGCCGTCACAGGGAGCGCTGAGCGGGAAGATGCCGACAACGCTGGAGTTCGGACCCGAGCAGCGGGCAGCAGGCAGCGGGCAGCGGGCAGCAGGCAGCAGGCAGCGGGCAGCAGGCAGCAGGTGAGGAGAAGGGAGGTGAGTATTTGATTTTTTTTTTTAATGTATGGAGGCATGGGGCATTATAAGGAGAGGGGGGGACATCCTGCATGGGGCATTATAAGGTGGGGAACAGCCTGCATGGGGCATTATAAAGGGGGGCAGACTGCATAGTGCATTATGTGGGGGGTAACAGCCTGCATGGAGCATTATAAGGGGGGGACAGCCTGTATGGGGCATTATGTTGGGGGTAACAGCCTGCATGGAGCATTATAAGGGGGGGACAGCCTGTATGGGGCATTATGTGGGGGGTAACAGCCTGCATGCAGCATTATATGGGGACCATTATCCTGTATGGAGCGTTATAAGGGGACCAGTATCCTGTATGGAGCGTTATATGGGGGCCAGTATCCTGTATGGAGCTTTATATGGGGGCCAGTATTCCGTATGGAGCCTTATATGGGGGCCAGTATTCCGTATGGAGCCTTATATGGGGGTCAGTATTCCGTATGGAGCCTTATATGGGGGCCAGTATTCCTTATGGAGCCTTATATGGGGGCCAGTATTCCGTATGGAGCCTTATATGGGGGCCAGTATTCCGTATGGAGCCTTATATGGGGGCCAGTATTCCGTATGGAGCCTTATATGGGGGCCAGTATTCCGTATGGGGCCTTATATGGGGGCCAGTATTCCGTATGGAGCCTTATATGGGGGCCAGTATTCCGTATGGAGCCTTATATGGGGGCCAGTATTCCGTATGGAGCCTTATATGGGGGCCAGAATTCCGTATGGAGCCTTATATGGGGGCCAGTATTCCGTATGGAGCCTTATATGGGGGCCAGTATTCCGTATGGAGCCTTATATGGGGGCCAGTATTCCGTATGGAGCCTTATATGGGGGCCAGTATTCCGTATGGAGCCTTATATGGGGGCCAGTATTCCGTATGGAGCCTTATATGGGGGCCAGTATTCCGTATGGAGCCTTATATGGGGGCCAGTATTCTGTATGGAGCCTTATATGGGGGCCAGTATTCTGTATGGAGCCTTATATGGGGGCCAGTATTCCGTATGGGGCCTTATATGGGAGCCAGTATTCCGTATGGGGCCTTATATGGGGGCCAGTATTCCGTATGGAGCCTTATATGGGGGCCAGTATTCTGCATGGAGCCTTATATGGGGGCCAGTATTCCGTATGGAGCCTTATATGGGGGCCAGTATTCTGCATGGAGCCTTATATGGAGGCCAGTATTCCGTATGGAGCCTTATATGGGGGCCAGTATTCTGTATGGAGCCTTATATGGGGGCCAGTATTCTGTATGGAGCCTTATATGGGGGCCAGTATTCCGTATGGGGCCTTATATGGGAGCCAGTATTCCGTATGGGGCCTTATATGGGGGCCAGTATTCCGTATGGAGCCTTATATGGGGGCCAGTATTCTGTATGGAGCCTTATATGGGGGCCAGTATTCTGTATGGAGCCTTATATGGGGGCCAGTATTCCTTATATGGGGGCCAGTATTCCGTATGGGGCCTTATATGGGGGCCAGTATTCCGTATGGAGCCTTATATGGGGGCCAGTATTCCTTATATGGGGGCCAGTATTCCATATGGAGCCTTATATGGGGGCCAGTATTCCTTATATGGGGGCCAGTATTCCGCATGGGGCCTTATATGGGGGCCAGTATTCCGTATGGAGCCTTATATGGGGGCCAGTATTCTGTGTGGAGCGATTCACCGGTTTCTGAGCTATTGTGGAATTTACAATAGATATCACTCATGTAATGTAAGAAGTGAAATCTTTGCATTGTACTATATATATATATATATTTATTTCTCCGCCGTATCTCTGCATCATGAATCGTGGTATGTGTTAAAGGGGCCACTGAGACTCTTTCGCCCGGGGCCCAGAAAAACCTGGAGCCGGCCCTGCTCTTACCGATTGCCTTGGTGCGGTGGCAATGGGATCGTGGGATTGATGTCAGCAGCTGGCCCTGACATCAAGCCCATGGGTTAGTAACGGGCCCCTGTGCAAGAACCGTATATGGGCCCTCTGCAGCGCAATAGTTCTGTCTATGACCAAGGACGGTTGCTGCTTTGGAGGTGGTAGTGGCCCTCTTACCCTTTTGGCCCCTGTGTGGCTGCACCAATAATATGTCTTCAGCTATTATCAACATCAGGGAGACGGCATTACTGACTGTAATTTACAGCAATGATGACTATGGCCAGAGATTGGAAGGAACCGTACATACACGAGGACCACTGAGACAGTGATGGATGTGTGGCGCCCTGCTGCGCATTGGTGCCACAGAACCCAGAAGGGTGCATGGATGGACTTCTCCACAAGAGGCCCTCACACATCCACACACCTCCACCCTACCACCTCAGACCAGCAGAGGGAGCCCGTTAGGGACATATATAGGGAGGGTGGAGCCAGGCAGCTCAGTCTAGTCTTAGTTTCAGTTCAGTGTTCAGAGAGGTACACAGCTCAGAGTGAGCGGAGAGCGTGCCGACGCTCAGAGAGCGGTGAAGACGCAGCACGCCAGCTGCCAAGTAGTGAGGGCCCCGAGTGTGGTCGACAGCGAGGAGAAGAGGAGAAAAGGAGAGTGGAACTTAGGGGGCAGAGGAGCATAGTAAGCTCACCCCGATATATATACCGGACACCGGGTCTGTGCCTACAGGGACTCTCTACACCCAGTAGGAACCACCGGAACCCCTGGAGAACTACAGGTCCCAGGTCCACCTAATGCTGATTGTAGTACCAGGGCTAGAAGTCACAGAGGTCCCAGCGTCCAGGGATCTCCAAAGAGAAGGCCCTACCACCAGGTCAGCATGTGCAGAGAGAGACAGTAACCAAGCTAGGCCTAGCTCCAGGCAGGCCAGAAGCTTAGAGAAATAAGCAACGGATCAGGAGGCCCTATACCCACTCACTGGGGAGAGTCCAGAAGTGAGCCCTTCACCTGGAGTACCCTGAACCGTGCCTGCAACATCACCAGTAAAGGTACTGAAGCTTACCCCCGTGTGAGTGTCCATCCTTCCTCCGGGACCGTCCTGCCATCTCTCCCCGGCACCACCATCCAGTACATCCCCCACGCTGCCCTGAGCCCTGCTCCACCTGTGGGGAGCCGTCCCATCACAAGCTGCCCTAACATCTGCCTCAGAGGACTGTTGCAGCGCTGGTGATCCTCACCAGACACCACAGGTGGGGTCATGAATTATTCCAAAAACCCCAAATAATAGAAGTTTCCCCATTTCACTGACCGCCCTGGGTCACGGACCGGGCCAGCCACCGTGATATCCCCCCGGCAACCAGAGGCCCGGCTGCTGAGTACCCCACGGCCCTGGGGGCACGTCAGATGGATACATAGATAGATTATAGATAGAGATAGATAGATAATAGATTGATGATAGATAAATAATAGATAGATAATAGATAGATAGATAATAGATAGATAATAGATAGATGATAGATAGATAATAGATAGATGATAGATAGATGATAGATAATAGATAGATGATAGATAGATAATAGATAGATGATAGATAGATGATAGATAGATAGATAGATAGATAGATAATAGATAGATGATAGATAATAGATAGATAGATGATAGATAGATAGATGATAGATAGATAATAGATAATAGATAGATGATAGATAATAGATAGATGATAGATAATAGATAGATAGATAATAGATAGATAATAGATAATAGATACAATAGATAGATAATATATAGATAGATAGATAATAGCTAGATAGATAGATAGATGATAGATAGATAGTTCATAGATACAATAGACAGATAGATAGATAGATAGATAATAGATAGATAGATAATAGATAGATGGATAATAGATACAATAGATAGATAGATAGATAGATAATAGAGAGATAGATAATAGATAGATAGATAGATAATAGATACAATAGATAGATAGATAATAGATACAATAGATAGATAGATAGATAGATAATAGAGAGATAGATAATAGATAGATAGATGATAGATAGATAGATCGATCGATCATAGATACAATAGATAGATAGATAATAGATAGATAGATAATAGATTATAGATACAATAGACAGAGAGGTAGATGATGGATTTTTTCCCTGCTGAGCTGTTTTGGGAGCTGACACTTCTTGCACCTTGCTATGGATGAGATTTCCCTGGAGGGGTCTCACACACCGGGGCCCATCTGTTCGGAGTTGAGGCGCTAGACAGGAGCTTGTTCCTGAGTCGTCCATGTTCCTCACCTGTCAGCTGAGGGTTTGAGCAGCTGCTGTATGTGACGCCGTGTGGAACTTTCCAGAATTATTGTCTCTTTTTTGGCTGTAAGGACAAATGTTCGGAGACGTTTCTCATCAGTCGCTTTTCAGCTGTGTGGAAGTTCTTCCCCCCTAAGGCCTGGACAGATGAGCGGCAGAGGCGACATACAGAGGTGCTGCGCCCACCAGTACCTCACACTCCTCATCCAAGTCATCACATTCCTCTGCAGGATCAGCTGAGCCACAAAGTCTCACCTGCGATTAGAGAGTAGCGAGCGTGCATGAGATCCAGAAGTTGGAGGATCTTTTTCCAGTTTGCTCAACTTTCAATCAATGACGAGATCTAGTAAAATGATGGATGAGCGAAACTTTAATATAAGAAATGTTAGTACATAGCCATCTAATAATTACAATTAGTGAGACCTGTCATTGAAGAACCTGTTAGAATCAGCTTTATAAAATCTGCCAATTGGGATTTTTTGTCAGAATTTATATGAAGCTAATTCTATATAACAAGCATCTGATTTCATGTCAGGATGGCCACCGTTATATGTAATAATGTGCACGGAGTTAGACTGTTCTTACCACACAGGAGACTGCCTCCACAATCTATACAGACTTATGTACATCCTTCCTGTTCACAAATCCTATAGGAACTCTAGAAGAAAACCTGAAAGTTTCTTCCTGCCAGCTTTTTATAAGATCCTGTCTGTCCAGTGACATTGCTGGTAATACCTGTCCACTGACATCCGAGAAAGTAATGGGAAATACACAAAGGCTAAAGTGCAATGTAAATGTAACAAAATTAGAAAATTAGAAATTCCCTTCTGTGCAGTGTCATAAGAAATGTTTCCTCTCTCTGACACTTTTATCATTCTACCCCTCTTTAACCTTAGTGCTCTACATTTTTTATCTTTCTGTTTCCCTTCTACTACTCTGACTTTAATTCCTTTCTTCCTTTCGCTCCTTCCTCTCTTCATACTTTTCTACCTTTCCCCGTCTTCCCTCTTTTCCTCATATTCTTGTTACATCATTTATTTTCTTTCTTTCTTTTTTCTTTCTCTCTCTTTCTTTTATCGATCTTTCCTTCCTTTCCCTTGCAACTTTCTCATTCTTTCCTTCCTTAAATTCCTGCCTTCCTTTCTTTGTTCTTTCTTTTTCCTTCATTTGTTGTCTTTGTTGTCTGCCTTTTGCTTCCATCTTTCCATGCTTCCTTCCATCTTTCTTTCTTCTATCCATCCATCATTCCTTCCTTTCCTCTTTTTCCCTTCTTTCCTTGTCTTTCCTTTCATCTGTTCCTTCCTCTTACCTTTTCCCTCTATATTTCCCTGCTTCCTTCCTTACACTTTTCTTCCTTCCTTTTTTTCCTTCCTTCCTTCTTTCATTTTCCTTGCATTTTTCCCTTCTTCTTTCCTGCCTTATTATCCTTTCCTTATTTTCATCCTTCCTTCCTTCCTTCCTTCCTTCCTTCCTTTTCCTTGCATTTTTTCCTCCTTCCTGCCTTATTTTCCTTTTCTTCATTTGCTCTTTCCTTCCTTTCTTCCTTCTCCTTGCATTTTCCTCCTTCCTTCCTTTCTTCCTTTCCTTGCATTTTTCCTCCTTCCTTCCTGCCTTATCTTCCTTTCCTTCTTTTCCTCCTTCCTTTCTTCCTTTCCTTGCATTTTTCCTCCTTCCTTCCTGCCTTATCTTCCTTTCCTTCTTTTCCTCCTTCCTTTCTTCCTTTCCTTGCATTTTTCCTCCCTCCTTCCTGTTTCTGGCTCTTTTCTCTCTGCTGTGTCATTGTGCGCGGTGCACGGTACAGCTGAGATGCACAATGTGCAGACCTGCAGTGGCTGAGATGTACACACAACCCTTGGTATATCGTGATTATGTTTACCTGATACAAACACATGGGCCACGGTGAATGACAGGCTGCAGAGAGGTAAAGGGTTATTTATGTAAAAGTTATCAATACAAAAGAGAAGTAATAAAATGAGGATTCGACCAATGTGGCCCCCACTGATCTCGAGAACACGGCTCTGAAATTCCCCGTGCGCACCACTGCTTTATTCATTCTCCTTGGAACTGCTGTGATAACCGGAGTTTTTGGGTTGCATGCACTTGTCATGAAGGTCTCTATTTTTATTAGTTGCCACCATTTCTTCCTTCATATGGATATAAGTCCAAGATGATATCACAAGGGCTGAAATTGGAAGGAAAAAGTGAAAATATATTCAATATGTGCGAGTAATTGGATGCAGAACATGTTCCACTGCTGGAGTGAAGCCAGAACAAACCCTGAGTGAGTGTTGGCTCCCCGGTGGCAGGGTCTCCCGGGATGTGTTATGTCACAGCGCTGACATCACTGGTCTGTAGTCTATCTTGGCCGAGAACACAAAGAACTCAATAATAACAGCTTTCACCAATTCGGTGTGAAATACTGGCCCAATCATCTCAAAGCCCGCCACCTCTGGAGGGCACCTGCACCTTGTTGATGGAGCCAACGAAACCTATTAGATCAAGGCTGACTGTTGGAGTGTAAGATCTATTGGGTCATATATATTACTAACATGGGTGTTTGTTATTTAGAGACACTTTGGACCCAGTCTCACCCATGACCATCACTAAACCCACAAAGAAATGTCAATGTGTGGATGGAGTACGAATAAACTTTGGAACTTTCTTGGCCCGGAACACTGCAAATTTTCTGGTTCCACCTGAGAGCAGGCCAAATTGTGCCCATAAATATCTATGCTCCCTTTTTGGCCCAGGACACTACAAATTTGCCAGAGTCAACTGGGAGGCGACATGTCATGATGTGTGCCACCTACCTCATCCTCATGTGACTGGGGGAAGCCAATCACTGGCTTCATTATTAAAGAGGAAGCTTTGAATGATCGAAGAGCGGAGAAAGGGTGAGCTGTCTCGTAACACAGGTGATGGCCCAGGACAGATGAGAAAAATGGATTTTATTATTTTAACTCCTTCTTGGCCCTCAAAAACATCCAGAAAATATGGCATCTGGCTTTCTGCCATTGTTGCTCACTTAGGGCAAATTGAATCCTAAAAATTTCGGATTTGCCAAAATTTTTGGGGGAATTTTCTAATTAATTTGAAAATTTGCTAAATTTCCACACACTGATGCATGATGCTCCACCTTTATCAAAAATGGGGCATCATTGTTCCGTTGATGGAGCTTGTTTTCTTTTATGTGCCGATCTGTCATTTTCATCGGTATCAAATGAAGTTTTGATCGTTCTTTTTGCATTTTTTAATTTAAAATTTCAGTTCTGTTTTTTCGATACTTCTTTACGCTATTTACCTTATGAGTAACATAATTTTGATAGATCGAATTTTTTTCAAGACGCTGAGATACAAAATATTCTTATTTTTAAACTTTATTTCTTTTTGCAAGGGGCACAGGTTAGCGAGTCAAATTTTTATATTTGTTTTATTATTTAAATATTTTTTAGAGCTTTCTAAATCCTTTTTTTTTTCTTTTTAGTCTGACTAAGAAAACTGAACCTTAAAGGGGTTGTCAGTACAGATGAGTAAACCTGAACTTAATAGTTCAGGGTTCGTACCAGACAGTCAGTGCCCAGTGCTAAACGCCAAACACGGACTTCTCCCAGAAGTCTGTTGCAATTTTTGGAGTTCTGAAAGAGATATTTTTACCAGCTGAAAAGTTCGGGTCTTTACTGACTTCCAGAACCTAAACTTTCAAGGGTCCTCTCATCCATAGTTGTCAGGCTTTTGGCTACAAGTCTGCAGTCCTATAGAAAGCACTGTAGAAATCTTCAGTAATTGGCGCATGACCGGAAGTATGCAATTTGCAAAAATGTGGTCAAGTGCCGACTAGACGTGCGTGGCCTAATTGAATGCAAGTGTATTGAGGGAGACAGGACATGTTTAGTCGGTTGTGGCCGAATGCATGAAAATCACATATTTGCGGTCACCCGCCTGATGCTTCAGGCACCGGAGAATCCTCATAGTGTTCTGTGTACGCGATGTGACGTGAGGGTTCACAAGTCTGCAGTCACATTGAGTGACTGCAGTCTTGTAGCCTAAGGGTGGAAAACCCTTTTTTTAGAAGTAGAAAGATGGTGATCAGAGGGGATACAGCCCCGTTTTCTGTGGCAATCTATTGGTACACAACAATGGTGTTGTGGCGCCCTGCTGCGCATTGGTGCCAAAGAACCCAAAAGGGTGCATGGATGGACTTCTCCACAAGAGGCCCTCACTACATTCACACACCTCCACCTTCCACCTCTTACCAGCAGAGGGAGCCCTGATAGGGATATATAAAGGAAAGGTGGAGCCAGGCAGTAGAGTGTTGAAGTTTTTCAGTTAGTGTTCAGAGAGGAACACAGCTCAGAGGTGAGCAGAGAGCGTGCCGATGCTCAGAGAGAGGTGAAGACGCAGTACGCCAGCTGCCGAGTAGTGAGGGCCCCGAGTGTGGCCGACGGCGAGGAGAAAAGGAGAGTGGAACTAAGGGGGCAGAGGAGCATAGTAAGCTCACCCCGTTATACAAGTCGGACACCGGGTCCGAGCCTACAGGGACACTTTACTCCCAGTAGGGACAACCGGAATCCCAGGAGGACTACAAGTCCCTGGCAAACCTGAAGCTAGACAAATACAGGACCAGGAACCATGAAGGCCCCGACGTCCAGGGAAAGTGGTTACCAACCAGAGGTCCTACTTCTGAGCAACAGGTTAAGGAACAGCAGGACCCATAAGTTAGGCTCAGTTACAGGCTGGCCAGGAGCATACACAGAGACAGACACGGATCGGGAGGCCTTATACCCGCTCACTGGGACGAAGTCCAAAAGTGCGCCCTTCACCTGGAGTGCCCTGGACCGTACCTAACAATTGCACCAGTAAAGGTATTGAAGCAAATCCCCTGTCTCTGTCTGTTACTTTGCCTGCGCCATCGCTCCCCCCCTGCACCACAACGCCCAGCGCTAGCTGCATCGTTTTCACTGCCCTGAGGCCTGCTCCACCTGTGGGGAGCGGTTCCATCTCAAGCTGCCCTAACACCTGCCTCAGAGGACTGTTGCAGCGCTGGTGAACCTCACCAGACACCACAGGTGGCGTCACGACAAATCCCCTTTTGCACTGACCGCCCTGGGTCACAGACTGGGCCAGCCACCATGATATCCCCCCTGCAAGCAGCCATAAGGCCCGGCTGCCGAGTACCCCACGGCCCTGGGGGCGAGTCAGCTCTTGGCGTCACGAACAGGATTCCGTGCCCGTTGCCACCGGGTACTGTGAGCCTTAAGAGACTGTAAAACTCACAGTGGTGAAGTTTTCCTGCCATTCCTGCAGTTTCCCGCCATTAGCCGCCATTTTCCGGTCGCCGCGCGGGAAGAAGAGGGGCGTAACCGCTGGAAGCGCGCGAAGTGGAGGATACGCCTCGCCCCTGAAGTCGAATCAGGAAGCGTCAGGTCCTGGAAGGAGCCAGAGGATGCTCTGACGTCAGACGCGAGCGACGCAAGGTCCTGAAGGAAGACCGTCGCCCGTGGAGCTGCGGCCTACCTAAAAGAAAAGTGAAGAAGGTAGGCTCCGGGTCGCTAGGGGGGCGCAACCATGGCCGATGACCAGCAAGCCGCCGGAGCACCGGTTAGCGCTCCTGATGCCCAACTTGCGCCCGGCGCTGCACAGGCTGGAGCGGCCGCCCCACCAGCAGGGGTCGTGACCCCGTTATTACCTATGGTCCTGACGTATATCCCTGGAGCGAAGTGGCTCCCCCAGTCCGGATTCAAGGGAAGAATATGCGATGTGCTAGACATGTATTCTTTGACTGGCAAACAGAGAGCTGCTGTAGTTTTGGGACAATTGACTGGTGCCGCAGAGCGGGAGGTTGAAACCTGGCCAGTCGCAGACCAGGAATCAGTATCCATCATCTTTAAGAGACTGCAGACTGTGTTTGAACACCGTACCGAGACGAATCTCCGGATGAGGTTCTACCACTGTGTCCAGAAAACTGAGGACAGTATCCGGGACTATGCCTGGCACTTACAGGAAGCGCTGCGGGCCCTAAAACAGGTTAGTCCAGCCAGCATCCAAGATGAAAATAAAATGCTGACGGAACAGTTTATCCGGGGGTTAAGGTCCCAGGAGGAGAGCAGAACGGTACGGTGGTGGGCCTTAGATCATCCAGATGCCACCTTTGACACCCTTAAGGACATGGCTATAAAGGGTCTGCAGCCCCTGGAAACAACAGACACTGCTGTTCAACGTTACCAGTGTGGGGCCACCCCAGAGCCCGCAGCACCCACTGCTCCTTCACTAACGGCTGAAGCAAGGATGCAAACAGTGCCCCCTAGCGAGCTGGATAGCTTACGCTCCGAAGTGCGCCAGTTAAGTAAAACCCTGGCCACTGTCATGAGCACCCTGCAGCTACAGATGGAGCCTGAGCCGAAAGGAAGAATCCTGCTAGCCGACAGCCCTGAGGATGTCCCCTGGATGAGGAGAAGAAGGAGGACAACGCCACCCCGTAGGAGCACAACGCCGCCCTGGAGGAGGACAACGCCACCCCGTGGGAGGACCAACAACCAACGTCACCCTCCAGGAGAATTCATCTGCTACCGCTGCCACAAAGTACAGAACTGTCCTTTAAACGAGCAAACCCTGGGGTCGAGGGCCGACACCCAGGAGTAAATCAAGCAGGCCCATTAAACTGGTACCATCGGTTCATGGGAGGAAGAACTTTCCTGTCCATTGTGCTGGACGGCATTGTGACACCTGCCCTGCTGGACACTGGATCTCAGGTAACCATCATGCCAGATGTCCTCTACAAAAGGTTCTGGCCCATAGACGAACTTCACCCACCAGTTCCAAACCTTTCCGTGTATGCCTCCAATGGCCTTCCCCTTAACCTGGTCGGGGTTAAGGATGTGGCAGTAAAGGTGGGAAGAGTGGAACTGAAGAACCAGGGACTAATTGTAGTAGAGACTAAACCTGATGATACAGACTTGTATATGGTACTTGGCACAAATATTGTCGGTAACTGTTTGGGAGAAGTGTTGTTTTTGCTCCAACAGATGGCCGACACTGCCAAACCAGGGCAGAGGAGGGTGCTCCAGAAAGAGATCCGAGCCCTTATGTACCAGCAACAGGTAAAGCTATCAGGTGGTGAAATTGGTAATGTACGGGTGACAGACCCGATACCCATTGTGATTCCTCCGATGAGTGAGATGCTGATTTGGTGTAGAGCCGCAATAGGTCTCAATGGACGGAGCTATCAGGCGGTAGTAGAGCCCCTTAGCTCGGAGCATAGACCTACACTCTTGACTGCCAGAGGGGTAGTGGATGTACGCAATGGGAGGGTGCCCGTACGCCTCCTAAACTATGGGGAGGACGAGGTTAGATTACCACGCTACGCCACTGTTGCCAAACTGTACACAGTAGATAACAACTCCATACACACGGCGGAGTCCTTAACCTCACCAGACGAAGTGGAGGATAATGACCCGGGAACCCAGGTGGAGGATTGGTGTCAACAGCTCCATGTTGGGACAGACACCACTCCTGCCCATCAGAAGCAGGGTGTACACCGGGTGGTTCAGGAATACGAGCAGGTATTCAGTAAACACCCACTTTAAGGATGGAAGCATAAGAATGTGTGTAGATTACAGACAGGTAAATCGTTTAACACACAAAGATGCATACCCTTTGCCCCGTATAGAGGAATCCCTGGCTGCATTAAAGTCTGCAAATTACTTCTCCACCCTTGACCTCAGTAGTGGGTACTGGCAAGTAGCTGTTGCTGAAGAGGATCGGGAGAAGACGGCCTTTACTACCGCCATGAGACTCTGCGAGTTCAACAGTATGCCGTTCGGACTCTGCGACGCCCCCAAAACGTTCTAGAGATTGATGGAGTGCTGCCTGGGACACCGCAACTTCAAGACTGTACTGCTATACCTGGATGACGTGATAGTGTACTCCAAAACGTACGAGGACCATTTGAAGCACCTGGCAAAGGTATTTGAGTCGCTGTCCTGGTATGGGATGAAGCTGAAGTCCTCCAAGTGCCACCTGCTCAAGCGAAAGGTACAGTACCTGGGGCACATCGTCAGTCTAGAAGGAGTAGCACCGGACCCGGAGAAGGTCACTGCCATCCAGAAATGAGCCGAAGAGACTCAAGGAGGTACGTCAGTTCCTGGAACTAGTCGGGTATTACCGGAGGTTTGTAAAGGACTATACCAAGAAAGCGGCGACTTTGCAAGATCTCCTGGTAGGACAGTCCGGGAGAGGCAGAGACCCCCTGTTCCAGTGGGGTAAGGAGCAAGCTGAATCCTTTGAAGTGATGAAGGAGATCCTGACCGGCGAAGAGATCCTAGCCTACCCTGACTACAGCCAACTGTTCCTGCTGTACACGGATTCCAGCAACGAGGGATTAGGAGCTGTGTTAAGTCAGAAGCAGAATGGCTGAGAGAAGGTGATCGCCTATGCAAGCAGGAAGCTCTGGCCGAGCGAGAGGAACCCAGAGAACTATAGCAGCTTCAAGTTGGAGTTCCTGGCCCTGGTCTGGGCCATCACTGAGCAGTTCAAGCACTACCTAGCCTACAGTAAGTTCACTGACTACACTGATAATAACCCCTTGACTCATCTGGAAACAGCCAAGTTAGGAGCCATGGAACAATGATGGATGGCTCGGCTGTCAAACTACCAGTTCACCATTAAGTACCGGGCGGGCGGTAAGAACGCCAACGCCGATGCCCTATCCAGAATGCCTCACCAGTCGGACACTGAAGAAGAAGTGGATGACCTGGAGGAGATTGAGCTACCTGCCCTCCATAGGAATGGGATGGTCCACGAGCAGCGCACCTCCAGGAGGTATCGTGGTAAGACACTAAACCCTTTACCTCACCACAGTTGAAAGGAGACGCAGGACAGCGACCCGGTTGTCAGCCGTATTAAAGAACTGATAACCCAGGAAGGTTTCTCCCTGGAGAAGGATGCGTCTCCACAAGCCAAGCAACTGTGGAATGAGAGAAGCCGGCTGTTCATCTATAGAGAGAAGCTGTGCGGAAGGTATGTCAACCCAAGGACCCATGAGATGGTATGGCAGATCGTAGTGCCCAGGACAGACATCCAGATGGTGTTGGAGGCCTATCACTATCAAGCAGGGCACTTTGGCTGGAAGAAGCTGGAAACCCTCCTGAAGAGTCAGTTTTATTGGGTTGGAATGCGGAGTTCCATTGAGAGATGGTGCCGGGATTGTGGACCCTGTAGCCTCAGAAGAAAAGTCTACAGCAGCCAGAAGGCACCCCTGCAGTCCATCAAGACAACCCAGCCCCTGGAGATCGTCGCTTTGGGTCACGTCACACTGTCACCCAGCAGGTCAGGTTACTCGTATGCCCTGACCATGGTGGATCACTACTCCCGGTTCCTGGTGGTCGCCCCCGTCAAGGATCTGACGGCAGAAACTGCGGAGAAGACGTTTCAGGCGCACTTCTGTAGGCCCCATGGATACCCGGAGCAGGTGCTGACAGATCAAGGCCCTGCCTTCGAAGCCTAATTGTTCAAGGAGTTCTGCCATCTGTACGGGTGTAAGAAGATCCGGACTACACCGTACCACCCCCAAACCAATGGGTTATGTGAAAAGATGAATAACATCATCATCGACCTGTTCAAGACCTTACTGCTAGAAGAAAGAAACCAGCGGCCCGACAAGTTACCTGACTTGGTAGATCTGTACACCCACATACCTGTGAGTTTCACCAATTGTACTCCAGCATATCTCATGCGAGCAAGACCCGAAAAGTTGTCCATGGACCTGGAGATTGGTGTAGTAGAACCCGAAGCAGATATGTCCACTGAGGACTGGGATACGACTCGACAGGAGCAGTACAGGAGAGTACAGGCCTGTGTCGAAGACAGTCTGAATAGGGTAAGAGACATGCAGGAAGCACAGTACAAAAAGAGTGTACCAGCAGAAGCCTTTACACCTGGAGAAGTTGTGCTAAAGAGAAAAAGAAGGAACCACAAACTTGATGACCAGTGGGAGAGGGAACCCTACACTGTGTTAAATTCAAGATTTGATAACAGGAAGACCTGTTTAATTAGCAAGGACGGAGGAAGAATGACTGCAACGGTATCTAGAGACCATCTGAAGTTGTGTCCAGGTCTGCTAAAGCCCCAGGAAGAAGTGCCTCTCATCGTACCGGAGGAGCCTAAAGAAGCAGTAATACATACTGAATTAGGAGATTTCCCGGCAGATTGGCCCCAACTAGAAGGAGCAGTGATAATACCTGTGATCCACTTCTACCAACAGCCAGAAGACTCTCCACTGCAAGTAAGACCTGTAAGTGCCCCAAAAGAGCCTGCTCAGGAAGAATCCCCGGAAGAAGGATCACCAGTAGAAGCAGAGCCAGAATGCCCAGCAACCAGCGTACTTGCCAGTCCCATAGAGAGGTTAAGACAGTTCTACAATTTACCCACACGTAGATCTGATAGGGTAGCGGACAGTGCAAACACAGACATCGACAACACCCCAGCACTGGGGCGAAGTCCAAAAGTGCGCCCTTCACCTTGAGTACCCTGGACTGTACCTAACAATTGCACCAGTAAAGGTAATAAAGCAAATCCACTGTCTCTGTCTGTTACTTCGGCTGCGCCATCGCTTCCCCCCCTGCACCACAATGCCCAGCGCTACCTGCATCGTTTTCACTGCCCTGAGGCCTGCTCCACCTGTGGGGAGCCGTCCCATCACAAGCTGCCCTAACACCTGCCTCAGAGGACTGTTGCAGCGCTGGTGAACCTCACCAGACACCACAGGTGGCGTCACGACAAATCCCCTTTTTGCACTGACCGGGCCAGCCACCGTGATATCCCCCGCAAGCAGCCATAAGGCCCGGCTGCCGAGTACCCCACGGCCCTGGGGGCGAGTCAGTGTCACGGAGGGCAATTGGCACCAGAGCTCGCCTAAATTACACAGTTAGATCTATAAAGCTGGGATCGCTATTGTTAGAGGCAGATGCTGGCTGTATAACACAGCCGGCACCAGCCCTGTATGGTGCGCGCTCAGCTCCTGTACATGAACCTGATACAATTTTTACACTTTTACAGTCAAGACAGGGATAATCCAAACAGTTGCAATAACAGTATAAAGCATTGAGATGTTTTTTTTGTTTTTTTTTTTTAGAAATGACTTTGCAAACTTTCTCACTTCAGCATTAAGTTGTCTACAAGTTTGCATAATGATATAAGGCTCTGGCACAGGGTCGTGATGGAGGCGGGGGGCGCAGATCCTAAATTCAGAACGTTTGAGTCATTTCCATGCGTTCTTCTGCTTATTCATGGACGGCAGGAACAATGTGCGGAGAGCGAGGAGTGCGATGTTCTGTACTGAACAGTGACTTATTTTGGCTAATGTTCTCCTTGTAGTGGTGCCAGCTGGAGGACGCGCCGCGCACATTTTTCAGCTGCCACCGCTCCTCTCGAACTCTTTGATGTCCGATCAGCATGACCAGGTTCAGAGTTGACTTTACCACATTTTCTCCCTTGCCCTGTGAAACAAAAGGTGAAGAATGCTAAAAAAAAAAAAAAACACTTAGTTCCTACCGCTTTCGATAAAAAAACTCTGTGTCACCCATAGAGAAATCATTGATGTAGCAGAGCTCAGAATGTTATCTGGGTGCATTCTTCTGGACATCCTGATGATTCAGCATAGAATTTTAGACAGATGAAGTCTGAGCCAAAAAGGCAATTAAATCTCATGCATTTTTTAAGTATTACATTTTTTTTCCAATTTTACTTTAACTTCAGTGAATTTTTGGTTTAGCGCTTTCGACGTTTCTTCCCCTTCTTCCAAGAGTCATAACATTTTTTTTAATTATTTTCCATCTACCTATACGAACTAGTTGCAATTTTGAATGACGACATTCGTTTTTCCATACAAAAAATATTAAAAATCGGAGGAAAAAAAATCAAAGTGAAAAAAAAACTTAATTTTGCCAGTTTTGTTGGGAGGGGGCAGAGGGGTTTTATTTTTACAGCTTTCACTGTGCAGTAACAACAAAACAGAAATATGATTCTCCAGGTTGGTACCATTACGGTGATACCAAATTTTTATTATAAATAAAAGTATTTTTTTAAATTTTAATGCTTAAACAAAATCAAAATTTTGTAAAAAAATGAAAAATAAAAATACAATTTTTGATTTTGAGATGACTCAAATGTTTATGTTTTTTTTTTTTTTAATATTTAAAAAAAAAAAACTTTTTTGAGGCCCCCCCTCCCCTAAGGGGACTTGAACCTTTGATCGGCAGTATATAGTCAATTTAATGATCTCCTAAGAAGCAAAATTGCAGAGCCAACTGATCGTTGGCCCTACCACGATAGCCACATAAACACTTCTCTCAAAGACTGAGAGTGGCATTTAAGTGGTTAACCAGCAGCAATCGACGTTAGCGCCGGCTGCTGTAATTATAGGCAGGTGCCGGCTGTATATCACAGTGAGCACCCATTGTGTACGGTGCAGGCTCAGCTCCTGAGCCCGCTCCACATCTGGCATATGTCATTAATGTTGGGAAGGGGTTAAAGAGAAGGTTCCTTTTACATCTAAAAGCGACTTTGTAATTAGTTTTAAAAAAAACAACTATTGTTTTGTGTATACAGCTCCTATGCAGATCTGTGCATTTCCGCAGTTCCAGACTACAAACAAACCCTGTGTAGTCAGATCTTGCAGAAATATGGACGTCCGTCCGTCCTCTACTTCTTACTAGCCTCCTCTTCTACTTACAAGAAGCCTCCAACAGCCAGAACCCCCACGATCAGCTGCTCCGCGCACCGTCTAGTGACCGTTCTCGGGTACTGCAGCTCAGCTCCCATTGAAGTGAATGCAACCTAGTGAAATGTTGACATAGCTTTGTCTGGCCCCCGATCGGCACATTTGGACAACAGTGGTTGCATAGATTATTCTGATGAATGCCAATATTTTTAA
Organism: Phyllobates terribilis; assembly: GCF_046119375.1. Taxonomy (NCBI): domain Eukaryota; kingdom Metazoa; phylum Chordata; class Amphibia; order Anura; family Dendrobatidae; genus Phyllobates; species Phyllobates terribilis. The sequence continues at coordinate 755,385,336 of NW_027362764.1, forward strand.
GCTCAATCAATATTTAAGTGGCCAGTAAAATCCTGAAACGTAATTAAACCTGGAGCCGCGCTGCTGCCGGCAGACTAATTACAGCCAGCCGTGCGTGCCGTCCGGCCCGGATGCTTCGGCCAGTGATTCTCCTCAGTCCCGTCTGCTTTCCTAATGCTTTTCACATCAATGACGTTTAATCATCAGTTCTGCTCGTCGTGGCAGGGAAGTAACGATTCACCCGGGGAAAAGGAACCAGATTTACCGGCCCGACTCAATATTGATTATTAATGTTTACTCGCAATTAAATATAAAGTTACATCTTCCCGGAGGGATCTGCTTTCATGGCCTCCTAGCATACATTACATTGGAAAGACGGCAGCACAGAGGAGGAGCAGAGCGGAAAAAAATTGTGGCCATGTTTTTTTTATATATATATTTTTAGTGGCGTCAAATCACATCTCTGAGGCCACAAAGAGGAGGACTCCTGCCCATCACAACCTAATGCTATGGGAGTAATGGAGAAAGACGAGCAAGTGACCCCGGGAACATAATAAAGATGGAAGGATAGATAGATAACTTGAATCTGACAAAAGTAATAATAAATTAAAAATCTATGAAAATGAAGAAATGAAAGTCAGACATTGCTTTTCTGCTTCCACAGAATTAAAAAAAATAATAAACTCATGAAATAGTCCTGGACAGAAATGATGGAACCCCTGAAAATAATGTGACAAAAGGGACATGTTAAATCAAGTTGTGTCCACTAAATAGCATCACAGGTGTCTACAATCTTGTAATCAGTCGGTGGGCCTGTATATAGGGCTACAGATACTCACTGTGCTGTTTGGTGACATGGTGTGTACCACACTCAACATGGACCAGAGGAAGCAAAGGAAAGAGCTGTCTCAGGAGATTAGAAAGAAAATTAAAGACAAGCATGTTAAAGGTAAAAGTTATAAGACCATCTCCAAGCAGCTTGATGTTCCTGTGACTACAGTTGCACATATTATTCAGAAATTTAAGATCCATGGGACTGTATGTAGCCAACCTCCCTGGACGTGGCCGCAGGAGGAAAATTGATGACAAACCAAAGAGATGGAGAATATGAATGGTAACAAAAGAGCCCAGGAAAACTTCTAAAGAGATTAAAGGTGAACTTCAAGCTCAAGGAACATCAGTGTCAGATCGCACCATCAGTCATTGTTTGATCCAAAGTGGACTTCATGGGAGACGATCAAGGAGAAAACCATTGTTGAAAAAAAATCATAAAAAAGCCAGACTGGAATTTGCCAAACTACATGTTGATAAGCCACAAAGCTTCTGGGAGAATGTCCTATGGACAGATGAGACAAAAATGGAAGTTTGTGGCAAGGCACATCAGCTCTATGTTCACAGATGGAAAAATGAAGCATATCAAGAAAAGAACACTGTCCCTACTGTGAAACATGGTGGAGGCTCTGTTATGTCCTGGGGATGCTTTGCTGCATCTGGCACAGGGTGTCTTGAATCTGTGCAGGGTACAATGAAATCTCAAGATTATCAAGGGATTCTAAAGATAAATGTGCTGCCCAGTGTCAGAAAGCTTGGTCTCAGTCGCAGGTCATGGGTTTTGCAACAGGATAATGACCCAAAACACACAGCTAAAAACACCCAAGAATGGCTAAGAGGAAAACATTGGACTATTCTGAAGTGACTTCTATGAGCACTGACCTAAATCCTATGGAGCATCTTTGGAAAGAGCTGAAACATGCCGTCTGGAAAAGGCAACCTTCACACACGAGACAACTGGAGCAGTTTGCTCATGAGGAGTGGGCCAAAATACCTGTCGAGAGGTGCAGAAGTCTCATTGACAGTTACAGGAATCGTTTGATTGCCTCAAAAGGTTCAACAAAATATTAAGTTAAGAAGAAGAACCATCATTTCTGTCCAGGCCGATTTCAGGAGTTTACATTTTTTAACAAATTCTGTGGAAGCAGAAAAGCAATGTCTGACTTTCATTTGTTCATTTTCATAGATTTTTAATTTATTATTACTTTTGTCAGATTCAAGTTATTTCTGTGACCATTGTGGGTTTTTCTTTCATTAAACGAGGGGTACCAACAATTTTGACCACGTGTGTATATAGATAGATAGATAAATAATCGATAGATGATAGATAGAATATAGATAAATAATAGATATGGAAAGATTGATACATAGATAAATAGATAGATAAATGGATAATAGATAGATAATAGATAGATAGATAGATAATAGATAGATAGATGATAGATAGATAGATAATAGATAGATAATAGATAGATAGATAATAGATAGATAGATAGATGATAGATAGATAGATAGATAGATAGATAGATAGATAGATAGATAGATAGATAGATAGATAGATAGATAGAGCAGAACTCCAATAAACTGTTTGGAAAGGAGGACTCTGTTATCAGCCTCGTTTTGCTTTTTCTAGATAGATAGAAAGAGTAATCATTATTTGCCATTATTTCTGTTATCATGTCATTTGGACCTGGGCCCCCACCTGCATGTCGGTCAGATGTATAGGTGCTTGTATCATTCTAGATCCTTTAATGCCATACATGTTCACCTCCTGACCCCTTTCTGAGATAATATCCCCTGTCCTGGCCTCAATCCTGTAATAATGTCCACCTTCTTAGGCCCCTTCATGGTATAATGTCCTCCTTCCTGGTATGATGTCCCACATCATGGGCCCCTTTCTGTTATAATGTCCCCCAACATGTAACAATGTCCTCCATATTGGGCCCCTTCCTGGTATTATGTCCCCCATCGTGGGTCCCTCCCTGGCATACCATGATTAAGGCACTAAGCTGAAACGCGTTGGTCCGTGGTTGTATTTCTCTTGGATCTCTATCGATGTCTGGCTACTACAGTTTTTAATATGATCCAATAAATTTTCTATTTTTATATTACTTCTCTTGGGCTCGCTGGAGGATTTTCTTCTTTTTTACTGCTCTGTTTCCTCACGTCTGAGACTGGGACGGCTCCAGGCGTTGCTATCCAGGAGAATCCTGCTGATCGACAAGTGGTGAGCTGATTATTCCCATCCCTCATCTCCCTCTGTTTCACATATTTTCCCTGGTATATTATCCCTCATCCTAGACCCCATCATATAACAATGTCCTCATCTTGTGCCCCTTCCTGGTATAATGTTCCCTATTCAGAGCCTTTTCTTGGTATAATAACTCCCATCCTGGTATAAAGTTCCCCATCCTGAGCCACTCCCAGTAATAATGTCTCCCATCCTGGGCCCCACCCTGGTATAATGACCAATGACCCAAACTTTGAGCCCCATCCTGGCATAATGACCCCCATCCTGAGCCCCATCCTGGTATAATGACCCCCATCCTGAGCCCCATCCAGGTATAATAACCTTCATTCTGGTATAATGTCCGTTTCGTCTCCTTTTTCCAACACATTTAGCGCCTGTAAATTGTAGTGTCCTCTCCTATTTTTCGTGCCAGCCTTGGGCGGCGCGTGACTTCACTGTCATGCTCCAGTCTTGACGGGCATGCCGACATCAGATGCCAACCTTTGATTATCCATCAGTGTAATTGCTGCAGTGCAAGGACCCAGAGAGTCTGTGCACCCAATACATTTCAGCTGAATGTCTATCACTGGACGCACATCCAACTGATGTTGGCGCTGGCATCGGCAGGCCCCCCTCTTGCAAGGTCCTGATAGCGGTCGCAACTTCTGGGACCGCAATTGTTACGCCCCTGCATCTCATAAGAAGTAGTGATTGCCCCAAAGTCCACTCCATATGGTGATATCTTCTGCTGGATTCTTTGGAACTCCTCTGTTCCAGATTTTGGGACAATGTAATAACTTTAAAGTGTTTTTCAGGACTTTAAGAAAATTAGAAATGTCATAAAACACAGGCAGAACTTACATTAATCCTAAATATGCATGTGAGCCCCGATGGGCGGTGGGAGGCAGCGTCGGCGAGACTCAGAAAGAGACATCGGCTGCACCATAACTTTTCACCATAACTTCTCCACTTCCTATTTGGGCAATGTTACATTTCTGTGTGCGCTCTTGCAGTCCTCCAGTGGGGCGCGTTCCATCAGCCCCATTTATACATCGATATTAAAGCTATTTTGTAGCGCCGGCGTCCCTGCCCTCTGCTAGGCAGGGACGCTGTTCCCCTCACCTCTCTGCTCCGTGCCCGGCGTCCTCCTCCCGCTCTGCTGGCAGCGCGCGCTCCTTCCCGGCCACTGTGCTTAGGGCGCGCGCGCTCTCCCTCCCTCTTAAAGGGGCCGCGCGCGCCGTCCTAAGGAGTCCCCGGCCAATGGCCGGAGGACTTCACCATATATAAGGCACCTCCTCCAAAATGGAGGTGCCCGAGCAATGTTGTTGCACTGTTCACTACTCTGCTTCAGCCCTCAGGTCCCGTTGCCAGTTACCTGCCAGATACCTGCCAGATTCCTGCCAGCTTGCTGTCTTATTCCTGCCTGATATTCTGCTACCTGCCTGCCTGCCTGAGGTCCGACGGTCTGCCTTACTACTCCTGTCAGTCTGTCTAAGGACCAGCTTGCCCGCTCACCTGGGAGCGCACATCTGCTACCTGCCTGCTAGCCTACCTGGAGGCTCTGCCGTCACGTGCTGTGACCACCTGCCTGTCCAGTGACTCCTGCCCGCTCACCTGGGAGCGCTCATCTGCTGCCTGTCTGCTAGCCTATCTGGAGGCTCTGCCGTCACGTGCTGTGACCACCTGCCTGCCCAGTGACTCCTGCCCGCTCACCTGGGAGCGCTCATCTGCTGCCTGTCTGCTAGCCTACCTGGAGGCTCTGCCGTCACGTGCTGTGACCACCCGCCTGTCCAGAGACTTCTGCCCGCTCACCTGGGAGCGCTCATCTGCCGCCTGTCTGTTGGTCTTCCTGGAGGCTCCGCCGTCACATGCTGTGACCACCCGTTTATCCAGAGACTCTCGCCTGCTCACCTGGGAGCTCACGTCTACCATCAGCCGCCACAGGTCGCACCAACCCTTTACCCAGAGACTGCCCCGGTCACTTGCCGTGACCATATGCCCGTTCACCCAGAGACTGCCCTGGTCACTTGCCGTGACCATCTGCCCGTTCACCCAGAGACTGCCTCGGTCACTTGCCGTGACCATCTGCCCGTTCATCCAGAGACTGCCCCGGTCACTTGCCGTGACCTCCTACCCGTTCTCCTAGAGACTGTCCCGGTCACCTGCTGTGACTGCCTGCCTGGTCGCCACCCGCTCCCTTACAAGGACCGCCCCCTTGTATAGTAGCTCAGAGGTTCCGCCTCCCAGACCCGTTACAGTTTGCTCGGGCCCAGGAACCCGGTGGCACCCAAGCTCCCTCGCTCTCGGACCTGTGTCATGAACTGTCCCGTCAGAGGTCCCAACAGGAGTCCATCCTGGGTCACCTGCGGAATGTCAATTCTCGCCTGGACACTCTGACTGCTCCGCCAGCAACCTCCGCCAGTGCCATGACTCGCAATCCGGCAGCTCCGCTGTCCACTAATACCATGGTATCCTACCCCGGACCCCGGCTTTCTGCACCTCCTCGCTTCGGAGGCGACTCCGCCCAGGCTCGGGGCTTCATAAATCAGTGCACCCTGCACTTTGAACTCCTGTCCCACCAGTTTAACTCCGACCAGGCCAAAATTGCCTTCATCATGTCCCATCTCACCGGGGAGGCCCTGGCCTGGCTAAATCCTCTATGGGAGAGAGGAGACCCCCTGGTGTCCGACTTGCCTGCCTTTCTCATGGCTTTCCGGAAAGTCTTCGACGAACCCGGACGGAAGACCTCATCCGCATCATCACTGCTACGCCTCCGTCAGGGAAGTCTCACCGTGGGCCAATATGCCATACGGTTCCGTACCCTTGCCTCGGAGCTGGCCTGGGATAACGACGCTCTGGTATCCGTCTTCTGGGAGGGTCTGTCCGGCCGTATTAAAGATGAACTTGCCGGTCGGGACATTCCTACCACTCTCGATGACCTAATAACTCTTGCCACCCGGATTGACCTACGGTTCCAGGAGCGTGCCAAAGAGGTCACCCGTGAGAGGAGGTTTCCACGTCTAGCTCCTACTTTTCAGAAATCCGTCTCCCCCCAGGTACACTCTCCTGAGCCTATGCAGGTCGACCAGACCAAGATGGTCAAAACCCGTCAGGACTTACGCCGTGCCGAGGGGAGCTGCTTCTACTGTGGCAGTAAGGAGCACCGGATCCGTGCCTGCCCGGAGAGGTCGGGAAACGCCTGTGTCTAGGTTCGCTCAGAGAGGTCGACCTAGACAAGAATAAATCCTCTCCATCTCTGCTGCTGTCAGTCTCAATTTTCTGCGGGGAGAACCGTTATTTCGAACTAGCCCAACTTGACTCTGGAGCAGCCGGGAATCTTATTTCACAGTCCCTGGTAGAGAAATACCGCATCCCCACCAAACCTCTGGCTGTACCCTTGTCTGTCGCTGCCGTAGATGGGGGCCTCTTACCACATCCCATCCAACTCATCACCGAATCCATAACCCTGCAGGTGGGAATGCTGCACTCTGAGAGCATCTCCTTTCATGTTCTGCCTGGACTCTCTCACGCCCTCTTGCTAGGTCTACCTTGGCTCCAGAGACATGCACCCGTGCTTGACTGGCAGACCGGAGAAGTCCTTCGCTGGGGACAGGACTGCCATAAGACCTGTCTGGTTCCCGTCCATCCCGTCCGTCCTTCTCCTACCCCAGCTAATCTACTTGGACTTCCGATTCCTTATTGGTCTTATGCTGATGTCTTTAATAAAAAGGAGGCAGAGACACTACCCCCTCATAGACCATACGACTGCCCTATCGACCTGTTACCTGGCACTACTCCTCCCCGTGGGCGTATTTATCCATTATCCGCTGCTGAGACCCGGTCGATGTCCGAATATATTGAGGAGAATCTGGCCAGGGGATTCATCCGGAAATCTACCTCCCCGGCGGGAGCAGGCTTCTTTTTCGTCAAAAAGAAGGACGGCTCTCTCCGTCCCTGTATAGACTATAGAGGCCTTAACCAGATCACGGTGAAGAATAAGTACCCCCTTCCGCTCATTCCGGAGTTATTTGATCGTCTGAGGGGGGCTAGAATCTTCACCAAACTGGACCTCCGTGGGGCGTACAACCTGGTTCGTATCCGTCAGGGGGATGAATGGAAGACGGCATTCAACACCCGGGACGGCCACTATGAATATCTGGTAATGCCCTTTGGTCTCTGTAACGCTCCTGCCGTCTTTCAAGAGTTGGTCAATGACATCTTCCGGGACCTTCTCTACTCCTGCGTAGTGGTGTACCTGGACGACATCTTGGTCTTCTCTCCGGATCTCCAGACTCACCGGAGGGACGTTCGTCAGGTCCTGCTCAGGCTCAGGCAGAATCACCTCTTCGCTAAATACGAGAAGTGCCTCTTTGAGCAGACCTCGCTTCCGTTTTTGGGCTACATTATTTCTCAGACCGGCCTACGAATGGATCCAGAGAAACTGTCTGCCATCGAGAAATGGCCTCGACCGGAGGGGTTGAAGGCCATTCAGCGGTTCCTGGGCTTCGCCAACTACTACCGCCTCTTCATACCGCACTTCTCTTCCCGGACTGCCCCAATTTCCGCGCTCACCCGTAAGGGTACTAATCCCAAAGAGTGGCCGCCCGAAGCAGAGGAGGCCTTTCTTTCCTTAAAACAGGCCTTCTCTTCCGCCCCGGTGCTGCATCGCCCGGACGGCAACAAGCAGTTCTTCCTGGAAGTTGACGCCTCCTCCTCTGGAGCCGGAGCGGTACTTACTCAAAAATCATCTTCCGGGAGGATGGTAACTTGCGGCTTCTTCTCTAAACTCTTCTCCTCCTCAGAGCGCAATTATTCCATAGGAGACCGAGAGTTATTGGCCATCAAACTGGCATTGGAGGAGTGGCGTTACCTGCTCGAGGGGGCTCTTCACCCGGTAATAATTTACACTGACCACAAGAACTTGGCTTACCTCCAGCATGCCCAGAGACTTAACCCGCGCCAAGCCCGGTGGTCCTTGTTTTTTGCTCGCTTTGATTTTGTTCTTCATTTTCGCCCGGCTGACAAAAACGTCAAGGCGGACGTTCGTATCAGTACCTGATCGGGAGAAGATCCTTCACTGGGGTCACTCGTCTAAACTGGCTGGCCACGCCGGTCAGAAAAAGACCCTCCAGCTTATTACCCGGCACTACTGGTGGCCTACCCTGCACAAGGACGTAATAGACTTTGTTTCTGCCTGTGTGTCCTGCGCCCGCAACAAGGTTCCGAGACATTTGCCAGCCGGTCGCCTCCTTCCGCTTTCTGTACCTGCTGCCCCCTGGCAGCATATAGCAATGGACTTTATAACTGACCTCCCAGTCTCTGCCGGTTGTACGGTCATTTGGGTGGTCGCTGACCGCTTCTCCAAGATGGCTCATTTCGTTCCCCTGCCAGGCCTCCCGTCTGCACCCGAGCTAGCGAAAGACTTTATTCGTCACATCTTTCGTCTTCATGGCCTGCCCCTCCACATCGTGTCGGATCGTGGGGTACAGTTCACCTCACGCTTCTGGAGAGCCACTTGTAAACTGCTAGACGTCACCCTGGACTTCTCTTCCGCTTACCACCCACAGTCCAATGGTCAAGTGGAGCGGATCAATCAGAACCTGACCAGTTACCTCCGGCACTTCGTTAATGCCCATCATTCAGACTGGGTGGATTTCCTACCATGGGCCGAGTTCTCTTATAACAATCACGAGAGCGAATCCTCCTCCAAATCCCCGTTTTTTGTAGTCTTCGGTCAGCATCCTCGGATTCCTTTTCCTGTCTCCACCTCTGTGGACAACCCGGCTGCGGAATCTCTCGTTAGCAAATTTTCCTCCATTTGGGAGAGTACCCGATCCGCACTCCTTCAGTCGTCCGAACGGATGAAAAGACACGCTGACAAAAAACGCCTGGATCCTCCACAATTTCGTCCTGGAGATAAAGTCTGGCTCTCATCTAAATATGTCCGACTCAAGATACCTTCTTACAAGTTAGGGCCTCGGTTCATCGGTCCTCTGGAGGTCATCAGTCAGATCAACCCGGTGGCCTATAAATTGAAACTCCCGGCCAACTTACGGATCCCTAACTCCTTCCATGTATCTCTCCTCAAACCTGTGGTACTTAACTCTTTTTCCAAGTCTACAGGTACGCCTCCTGCTCCAGTTTCTGCTGAGGACGAGTTTGAGGTAGAGAACATTCTTGCCACCAAAAGGGTAAGAGGAAAGACCTTTTTTCTAGTAGATTGGAAGGGGTTTGGTCCTGAGGAGAGAACGTGGGAGCCCCGGGAGAACATCTGTAGCACCCTGAGGACTCGGCTGCTACAGGGGTATTACACCTCAAGCCAGAGGTGTGGTATTCCACTCCCGGGTAAGGATGGAGTGTGGAACTGAGCTAGTAGGCTGCATGCACTACATACATCCCATTTCCGGGGGACAGAACGACGGTACTCCCACCAGTTTATGTGCAGGTACGACAGCGTCTGTCCCTGGCTGGAGTGGGAGGGGGGTGGAACATCCCAGTAGTGTAGGGGCAGATAGGGGGAGTAGTCTGGGTAAAGATAGGAGCTCATTGGGTGCTGGTCACCTGAGCTCACACATAGAGGGAGTATATAAGGTGGGCACCATCTTAGAACAGGGTCAGTCAGTCTGAGGAGGAGCAGAGCAGAGGAGCTCAGCCAGGAGGGCTGACAGGGAGCTGTGGCTCCGGCTGGGCCCAGCTCCAGAGCAGAGCCTGCAGAGAGAGAGAGAGGAGTCAGAAGGACCCAGAGAGGAAAGAAGAAAGAACCCCAAGACCCCAGAATACAGACAGAAGGGTGAAGGGTTGGCGGACCAGGGTACCGGAACCCAAGCTGGCAGAGGCCAAAGCACACCTTAGCCAGGAACCGGAGGTCATGGTCAGGATCTGCCACGACCCTCACCAAATCCACTAGAAAGGCACACCAAGCATAGGGTCAGGGAACCCAGAAAAGGTGCAACCAACAAGAGACCCGAGGGAGCCGGACATAAGTGGATCCCTGGTGGGAACGGCCAGTAAAAAGGGAAAGTCAGAAAGGAGCTCAGGACCACGCTCCAGAATTGCCTGGGGGTTGGCCGAGTCCAGGACCTGGTGGACGCAGCACGGCTCGGGTGGTCACTCAAGGCCAGAGTGACCAAAAGAACATCAGTAAGTAAAAACCCTGAACTGCACCTCCCGTCTCAGAGTCTTCTTTCTACACCACAACAACCCCCATCATCCACACCTGCTGCCCTGAGGCCATACCCCTCCCGTTGGGGGTTATACCATCACTGCTGCACATATACCACCGGCCTCAGTGGACTGCTCTGCAGCGGCGGCTTCAAAGCCGCACTCAACGGGTGGCGTAGTCGACAATCAAAGTAACATCTACTGCCATAGACTGCCACGTAGTTTGACACCCTGGGCACGGACCGGGTCACCGCCACAAGGACTACTACCCCCATCGAGATCCGGCTCCGGGTATCCCCTACAGCACTGGCCCAGGGGGCGCGTCACATCCATGCCCCGCTCATCCTTGCTAAATTTCTGTCTGGCCTAAAAAAGGGGGGGCCTAAAGGGGGGGGGTACTGTAGCGCCGGCGTCCCTGCCCTCTGCTAGGCAGGGACGCTGTTCCCCTCACCTCTCTGCTCCGTGCCCGGCGTCCTCCTCCCGCTCTGCTGGCAGCGCGCGCTGCTTCCCGGCCACTGTGCTTAGGGCGCGCGCGCGCTCTCTCCCTCCCTCTTAAAGGGGCCGCGCGCGCCGTCCTAAGGAGTCCCCGGCCAATGGCCGGAGGACTTCACCATATATAAGGCACCTCCTCCAAAATGGAGGTGCCCGAGCAATGTTGTTGCACTGTTCACTACTCTGCTTCAGCCCTCAGGTCCCGTTGCCAGTTACCTGCCAGATACCTGCCAGATTCCTGCCAGCTTGCTGTCTTATTCCTGCCTGATATTCTGCTACCTGCCTGCTAGCCTGAGGTCCGACGGTCTGCCTTACAACTCCTGTCAGTCTGTCTAAGGACCAGCTTGCCCGCTCACCTGGGAGCGCACATCAGCTACCTGCCTGCTTGCCTGAGGTCCGACGGTCTGCCTTCCAACTCCTGTCAGTCTGTCTATGGACCAGCTTGCCCGCTCACCTGGGAGCGCACATCTGCTACCTGCCTGCTAGCCTACCTGGAGGCTCTGCCGTCACGTGCTGTGACCACCTGCCTGTCCAGAGACTTCTGCCCGCTCACCTGGGAGCGCTCATCTGCCGCCTGTCTGTTGGTCTTCCTGGAGGCTCCGCCGTCACATGCTGTGACCACCCGTTTATCCAGAGACTCTCGCCTGCTCACCTGGGAGCTCACGTCTACCATCAGCCGCCACAGGTCGTACCAACCCTTTACCCAGAGACTGCCCCGGTCACTTGCCGTGACCATCTGCCCGTTCACCCAGAGACTGCCCCCGTCACTTGCCGTGACCATCTGCCCGTTCATCCAGAGACTGCCCCGGTCACTTGCCGTGACCATCTGCCCGTTCACCCAGAGACTGCCCCGGTCACTTGCCGTGACCATCTGCCCGTTCACACAGAGACTGCCCCGGTCACTTGCCGTGACCTCCTGCCCGTTCTTCCAGAGACTGTCCCGGTCACCTGCTGTGACTGCCTGCCTGGTCGCCACCCGCTCCCTTACAAGGACCGCCCCCTTGTATAGTAGCTCAGAGGTTCCGCCTCCCAGACCCGTTACATATTTTATCAGACACAAACATGCAGAAGTCATTTTGTCTTCAAGGTGAACAGGAGATCACGTTGTAAACAGCGATGCAGCCAAGTCCTCCGTTTATTTCCTCATTTTATTAGTAAGTAAATATTGTAATCTTGTAGTATTTTATCAGAGACGGAGCAATGCCATGTGTGTGATCCCGCGCCTCTAACCCAAATAAAACCAAAGTGAAAAACATTATAACACATGACAAAGCCTGAAGCAGAGTCTGGAGAGGGACTTTTGTACATTCGGTAAAGGTTCTTTTGTTAATAAATTGTCCCAAATTGTAACAATTGAAGGACCTCTGAAATCCTAAGGCACCTGCTCTTCTGCTTGTCTTCTCGTCCGGCAGGCTCCTTCTGTTTTCCGCTACATTGGCAATCAGGTGCCCAGCTCTTAAGTCTCAATCCCAGACCTGTTACACCACCTGAGTATTGTGGAAGTTGGCATCTTAGCTAATACTTTGCATATAGCTTTGCTATATCACTTTGATGTTCATCTCTGTAAGTGAGTTTCTTCTCATGCCCAACTGTTCTGTGCTGCTGGGCTCTGCTATATCACTACAAATGAGTCTCTTGACTTACCCAGCTGTGCTGTGCTGCTGGGCTCTGCTACGTCACAAGCGAGTCTCTTGGCTTACCCAGCTCTGCTGTGCTCCTGAGCTCTGATATATCACTACAAGAAGGTCTATTGACTTACCCAGCTCTGCTGTGCTGCTGGGCTCTGCTACGTCACAAGCGAGTCTCTTGGCTTACCCAGCTCTGCTGTGCTGCTGAGCTCTGATATATCACTACAAGAAGGTCTATTGACTTACCCAGCTCTGCTGTGCTGCTGGGCTCTGCTACATCACAAGTGAGTCTCTTGGCTTACCCAGCTCTGCTGTGCTGCTGAGCTCTGATATATCACTACAAGAAGGTCTATTGACTTACCCAGCTGTGCTGTGCTGCTGGGCTCTGCTACGTCACAAGCGAGTCTCTTGGCTTACCCAGCTCTGCTGTGCTGCTGAGCTCTGATATATCACTACAAGAAGGTCTATTGACTTACCCAGCTCTGCTGTGCTGCTGGGCTCTGCTACATCACAAGTGAGTCTCTTGGCTTACCCAGCTCTGCTGTGCTGCTGAGCTCTGATATATCACTACAAGAAGGTCTATTGACTTACCCAGCTCTGCTGTGCTGCTGGGCTCTGCTACATCACAAGTGAGTCTCTTGGCTTACCCAGCTCTGCTGTGCTGCTGAGCTCTGATATATCACTACAAGAAAGTCTCTTGACTTACCCAGCTCTGCTGCTGGGCTCTGCTATATCACTACAAGTGAGTCTGTTGACTTACACAGCTTTGCTGTGTTGCATGCTTTGCTAAATTACTACAAGTGAGTTTCCAGAGATACCCAGCTCTGTTGTGTGGCTGTGGTCTGCTACATTACTACAAGTGAGTCTGTTGACATACCCAGCTCTAATGTGCTAATGGCATCTGCTACATCATGCAAGTCAGTCTACTGACTTACCCATCTCTGCTGCACTGCTGGGCTCTGCTATATCACTGCAAGTGAGTCTCTTGACTTACACAGTTCTGCTCTGTTGCTTGCTTTGCTGCATTACCAATGAGTCTTCACAGATATCCAGCTCTGTTGTGTTGCTGTGCTCTGCTACATTATTATAAATGAGTCTGTTGACATAGCCAACTCTAGTGTGCTGCTGGGCTCCGCTACATCATACAAGTGAGTCTTCTGACTTACCCAGCTCTACTGTGCAGCTGTGCTCTGCTACATCACAACAATTGAATCTCCTGACATAGCCAGCTCTGCTGTGCCATTGGACGTGGATACAACTCGCTGCTACATTGCTGGGTTCTGCTATATTGCTACTGTTAGTCTCCTGACCTACTCAGCTCTGCTACATTGACAAATTTATTCTACTGTTCCTTTATCTCAACCCTGCTTTTTGGTCTTTGTTTTCTGAGTCTCCAGTTCCCCTTTGGTCTATTACTCTACTCCTTCTGTTGCTATCCATCCCTTACAGCCTTCATTGCTTCATCCGGTCCTCCTGACTGCACCAGCATCATCTTTCCGTGCTGTCCAATAACCTCTCCTCCAGGCCGAGGGCTTCTAAAATCCCCCTCTCCAGGTGAGACCTAACAGTGAGGTTTGGCCACCAATGGGGGAGAGTACAGACTGTCCACATGTTGTGGCTTTTGGTGCTGAAATTGGCCATTAATCATGGCTTGTCCCATCTGTTAGCCTGGACATTTGCAAGGGTTATGGACTGGGAGCAAGGAGCGGGTAGTCGGAGGGTGGAAGTCGGGTGGTGTGATGCCAGGTCAGGGTAAAGGCCTTGTGAAGATGGACCAGGAATATTTAGGTGAGACTTTGATAGTGAAGCAATCATAGATCTATAGAAATATATCAAGTCTCAAATCCAAAAATCATTATACTTGGGCCCCAAGGTGTGGTGGAGCACAGCGCCTACTTATCATTAGGGGGCCATATTTCCTGACACTGCGGCATGGTTGGGTCCGGTACTGACATCGCACTGTAGTATCCATTGCTGAGCCAAGTTTCCTTTTCCCGACACACGGACAATTTAGAAGGTTGGAACGAAGCCATTCCAGACGGTAAAAGAACAAAGGATCGTTTTAATATTTTTCTCCTTCGCTTTGTATTTAGCTGTACGCCAATAAGAGAGTGAATGGGTTTGGTGGTAGGCAATAACTACATCTTGCAATCCTGTAATTACAGGTTCACATTATCTGTTTCCAATGAGCTTTGATGTGATGTAAATAAAGTCGAAACCAGTTCAAAGTTATTTCCAAAAGTTTCCGTAAGCGGTGATTACGAAGAATTAGGAAAGTTCTGCCTGCAGCCTGACGTGGGTTCATTGCTCTACGTCTGCCATATAATGTGCAACACTTACTTTTCACCGTATTGTTCCAGTGTTATATACGGCATAGACAGTCAGGTGGAGACATCGTCTGAGCAAGAACGAAGTCGCATTAATATCGTTCAGGGTCAATCCTATAATAACAGAAAAACCATGAAAATAGCCAATGTGTAAATGACATTGTATAATTGCAGCTGCATCCCCCTCCTACCCCCTCTTTCTTTTAGACCTTAAAGGGAATCTGTCACCCCCAAAATGGCAATTAAACTTTTATGTAGGGGACGTAGCCCTGAGAAAAAATCATACCAGGTATATATAACTTAATATGTCTACTTTTATTCAATATGGAAAGGAGGACATTTTATGTGCACCCTTGGCGCGGCCTGTTTTTTGGTGCATCGTTACGTCTCTTCCATATTCAAGACGTCTTAATTGACAGCGCTACGTTTCTATGAGTTAACAATGTTTAAAATCAGTTCTCGTGTCTGCGCTTGTGCACTGATACTGGAGGAGCGCAGCTGAATATCTCTGCGGGCCCATTCTGACTTCTGGTTCTTGCCTGTCTGCGGCCACCACTCGAGCGCGTCTATGCCCACGTCACAGCGCCCGCTCCTCCTCACTCACTACTTCTGGGTGCATCGAGCAGACAGGCAGGAGGAGGCAGGTGTCACAGTGCTCCAGCAGTATATACAAGTTGTATTTTTTTACTACATTCCTTATACTAACCTCACACAGCGCTCTGAAGCTTTGATCAATATTGTAGGTACTAATTGTATCCTAAGAAAACCAAAACAGAATAAAAATAGAAATCAATTCAAACAGCACACATTTTTAGAAAGATGTCTTAGACCTGATGACACTGGTGAAGTTATTGTGAAAATCCATGTCAGAATGGCTGAATAATCTGCTTTGAAAGTTTTTAATCTATGCTAATTTAGATTTTAATCTCCGCTTGATTGACATCTCCTCAGTGTCGTCACTCTCTGCTGTTGAATCTCCACCGACCTAGGCCAATTGACAGCTCCTAAGTGTCGCTCTTTCCTGTTGCTGAACCTCCACCAACTTAGTCAGATTGACAGCTCCTCAGTGTCCCTCCTCGTTGCTGCTGAATTTCTGTGCATCTAGTCTGATTGGAAGCTCCTCAGTGTCCCTCCTCCCTGCTGCTGAATTTCTGTGCACATAGCCTGATTGACAGCTCCTCAGTGTCTCTCCTCCCTGCTGCTGAATTTCTGCGCACATAGCCGGATTGACAGCTCCTCAGAGTCCCTCCTCCCTGCTGCTGAATTTCTGCGCACATAGCCTGATTGACAGCTCCTCAGTGTCCCTCCTCCCTGCTGCTGAATTTCTGTGCACATAGCCTGATTGACAGCTCCTCAGTGTCTCTCCTCCCTGCTGCTGAATTTCTGCTCACCTAGCCTGATTGACAGCTCCTCAGTGTCCCTCCTCCCTGCTGCTGAATCTGTGCACCTAGCCTGACTGACAGCTCCTCAGTGTCCCTCCTCCCTGCTGCTGAATTTCTTTGCACATAGCCTGATTGACAGCTCCCCAGTGTCTCTACTCCCTCTGCTGATTTCTGCGCACCTACCCTGATTGACAGCTCCTCAGTGTCTCTCCTCCCTGCTGCTGAATTTCTGCGCACATAGCCTGATTGACAGCTCCTCAGTGTCCCTCCTACCTGCTGCTGAATCTGCGCACCTAGCCTGACTGACAGCTCCTCAGTGTCCCTCCTCCCTGCTGCTGAATTTCTGTGCACATAGCCTGATTGACAGCTCCTCAGTGTCTCTCCTCCCTGCTGCTGAATTTCTGCGCACCTAGCCTGATTAACAGCTCCTCAGTGTCTCTCCTCCCTGCTGCTGAATTTCTGCGCACCTAGCCTGATTGACAGCTCCTCAGTGTCCCTCCTCCCTGCTGCTGAATCTCCAACATTATAGCTTGATTGACAGCTCCTTATTGTCCCTCTTCTCTGCTGCTGAATCTTTGACATTCTGAGCACATGCGCCATATACATCGTACATACACACTACGTCACAACAAAGTTCCTCATGTTAGATAAAAGTTACTCATGCCAAATTGCCACGAAAGCCAGCACCACCACATTTGTTTTATTTTTAATCATGTATTATTGGTTATCCAACTGTCAATCAGGTTTATATAATGAACCCTCTGCTATGTTTGTATCATTACCCCTGATGAAGCCATACTCACGTGGCGAAACTATTGGGAAGTTTTTTCTCTCATGATCTCTCCTCTTTTTTTTCTTTCCACCATGCAGGTTGTATATTTAGGCATTGCTACAATAGTATCATCATGATTATTTCGAAACAGACTTTTAGAATCTTGAACATTTGTTTGGAGCACAATCACATCTTTTATGATCAGGTGCTGTGGGTTTTAATCCTACGACTATTTTTGCGTGTCATGCTTAATAAAGGTTGATATATTTATTTCTTTTTTTATATGTTGGTGTGCACACTATTCAGTATTTCACTTCTAGAAATACAAGTTCATTCATACTTATATAGCCCTAGGGTTCCAGTACAGAAAAACCCTATTAGAACATGTATGCAAATAATCTTGAAAGTGCATTATGGGTGGGCTGATGCACTCGTCACCACTGCCAAGCACCACCCTTCTCGCACATGCTCTGATTGCATCTGCTCATGCTAGTGCAGCCTCAAGATTTGATGGGTGATACAAGTGACATAGCAGCAGCACAGAGCTATTTATCCAACAGAGGAGTTGATGCACTAGCCCCTCCCCTAATGCACTTCTATGTTTATTTGCATAAGCTTTCCAACTGAGTTTTCTCTGACCGGGCACATCACTTTGGGGTCATTCTGGTATGCATGAACTTGTATTTCTATGACGTACACGACCACATATTGCGTTTAGTTATACTAAAGTTCCCTTTAAGAGGAATATATATCTACAGTATTTATGAACTTTTTGCTTATAGTGAATTTTCAATTTCACATTCTCAATACTGGCCTTCTCCGTTGGTCCTGTGGGGGGTCATAAATGATGGGTTCGCCTTCCAAACATGAGGTTGCCCTTGATTTCCACTTAGTTAAAGCACTGAGTTTTCCTGATTGTTGCCTTTGTGAATACATCGAGCAAAGAGTTTTCCAACAAAGGTCCGCTCCCCTTGTGTATTCATAAGAAAGTTCCATTCAAGCCGATGCAGTTGTGTGGGATCACACGGCTGGAAATAACTCTATCTAATACTACTGCATGACTGGTCAGCCCTGAATGGCCATTCCTCTGAAACTGAATGAGCCTCTCACAATTGCTCACCGCTCTGCGACAGCCATTGTACATCCATAAGGAATATGAAGTTTTGGAGTATGAATAGGTCTCGCGAGGAATCTAAAATTGTCTTTTGTCGGTTGACGTTTCATTCATGGAGATGATGTTCTCCTCAATGCCGGTCCTTCTGCTGGGTTCGCGTTGTTCAATTGAGGTGGAAAACTGGAATCAATTCTTTCACCCTCTTCATAGAGAAGCGACTAAGGAAGCCCACACAGGGAGCTCGAGAGTCATGTCTTCATAACTTTGCCTATAGTTCCAGGTAAGACCATGATTCGGAAAGTCTACTACCAGATCAGAAGTTGGAAAGTTCAATTATGGGACCAAGAAAGCTCACATTAAGGTGACATAGTACCATTGTGTCCATTGGCTGTTTTTAAGATATAATGATTACAGTATGGACCTACTATTTCTTCTCATTGTGGTGGCCACCAACTGGTGTAGAAACTTTTCCTGGGCCGGCAATGCTTTCTGGTAAAAAGGTATGGAAACTAACTCTCCTCTAGAAGAAAGGGGTCTCTCTAGTGCCAGCTATTGCTATTCTATTAAGGTTCTTGTCCAATTTTCAGTACCAGTCAAGGTAGTGGTTGGCTGGTTGGGAAGCCTTTGATGTGGGTCTAGAATGGATCCAGATAAAATGGGAGTAAATAACAAAGAGAGAGATTACAAAATGCTTTTTTTCGCCTGTTAATATATTGGTTTAAGCGGGACCATGGTATGGGGCCTTGAAAAGTGGAAAGGCCAACTCTGGTTGGACTAAAAGAGTACTTGGAAAACCCCTTCTCACTTTCATGTTTGACCCCATGAAAATAAAAAAAGCTTATACTCACCTCTGAATGCTGCATAACTGTGAGTCAGATCCCGTGAAGTGTCACATGTGTGATGTGAAGTATTGGTGATTTGTGCGTGAATACATTCATTGGGAGAAACACCCCAAGTCTGAAATGCCCAGGCAAAATGTTACCGAGTAACATGAGTGAAGTATGAGGTGGATTCGAAGCATAAAGATTTAACACACTGAGCTGCTGTGTGAAATGTTTTCATGGGGAGTTGGCTTTAGCGTATCTTCACACGCCTCCTAGATGTGTACAGAGAGATGGCATCTCCTGTGTAACTTTCCAGAAAATGAGAAACCTGTCGACAACATGGCAGGGAGAAGTACGAAGGGAAAAGGCACAATAGAAAGTGTTTGCAAATTAGAAAGCTAGTAACACTTGATAATTGGTTTGCCACTCTAAGTAACTAGTTAGGGCCAAAGAGGAGCATGTTAAGAGCTCAATCCTACACTGGAATTGATTTAGTCTGCCACAGGAGGAAGACATCAGCCCTTCTGGTTAGGGAGCTGCCATTACAAGGAGAGTGTGACAATTATAACCAAATGGTGGAGCAGAGCATAGGGAAAGAATAGGAGCGGACACAGAAGAGGGCCTCTGTGAAAAAACATGGGCCTTTTGCATTCCAATAGCTCATTAGAATACACAATTCCACCTGCTTTGGAGCTGGATGTGGCCCTCTTACCTCTTAGGCCCCTGTGCAGCTGCATAGGTTACACAAATGACATGTCCGTTGCTGGTGAAGAGTGTATCCCATGGTGAAGATAAGCCACCATAACAGCAAATATAGACACTTATTCCTAATTGTGAGGATTTACCTAAGGCCACAGCCACACTATCAGTATTTGGTCAGTATTCGGTCAGTATTTTTTCTCAGGAGTGGGAGCCAAAACCAGGAGTGGGTGATAAATGCAGAATTGGTGACTTGTTTCTATTATACCTTTTCTCTGATTGTTCCTCACCTGGTTTTGGTTCCCACTCCTGAGAAAAATACTGACCAAATACTGACCAAATACTGATAGTGGGGCCGTGGCCTCACACGTATACCCTGAGTGTTAAAGAAAATTACAACATCAGAGACAGCCAAAAACAAGTGCCTGTGTATGAGGAATTGTGATACGATAACTAAGTGAGACCACAAGGGTGTACGAGTTGTCAGGCAAGTGCTACTGCAGGGCACTGCTGCCAATAGAGTTGACCTTGAGAAGGAGCCATGACTAGCACTGTTTATACTAAAAAAATGCATCAGCACTCTGCAATTAATGAATAAATAAATGTCACTATTGATTCACACATAAATATATGTCTTGCTTAGTTAACTATTTTTCATCAAAAAATGTATAAGGTGTGCCTCATGGATGGATCCTGGCTCTCCCAACTCACTATGGGTGAGAATGTTGCTGCAAAGTAAAGAAAAAAAACTGATTGTGTCTGGGTGAAGAAAGTGCTGCTGAGGGGTTTGCCAGCAGACAGTCGTAAGGAAGAGCAAACTGTCACCAGCGTTAGTTCATTGCTAACTTTCGTTAAAGCCTGTTACCTCAGGGAGGCTGTGTAACCTTAATGCCTCAGTGACTAAAATCCACTTGAACTGTTGCTGGTATCTGTCTGCATTTCTTCCACATCTCTGAGTGGGGAAACCAATTTGATCAATGAGGACCAGTGTATTCATACTATTTAAAAGCATGTGCTATGCCAGTTGCTGCACCCCTTAACTGTTCATGGTGTTACCTATGACATCATTAACCAATTAAGAGTTATAAGCAATATATAGTTTCTTCCTTTTGGGGGAGAGGTAATTTGCATATTTTTTCCCCTTGACTCCAAACACTAGCTAGATCTCTTCAATGGAAACCATTACCTACCCCAGAATTTCTAGATCTACTAGATTCTCTATGATTTATGCCATAAGCAATAGACCCTACTGGAAAGTGATTGCTCTTCCCCACCAAGTGGGTTTGTCTTATCCTAGACCTTTTAGTCCCAGCAGATGATCCGAAAGAACTCCAAATGTTCTAGTTTAACCCTGGCGTAATCCAGTGGGTTCATGTAAGGACTACTTTAGGACATTATAGATGAAGGGAAGTCCTCACAAAGGTGACTGACACCTATGGGATACATTTTTTAGTGAAGATCAACAAGTCAATGGTTAACTTTGGTCAGTGGCCATGACTGTCCTTGGTGGTCTCACCTATGAGGTTAATAATCACAATGTCACAGGTAGAGTGCCCACGCATGCTTGACCCCGTTCATTGTTTGTCCTGCACCTTCCCACATTTTCTTGTTTCTTTTTGAAGTCTGGCAATGTTTGTTTATAAGCGCCGGCGGCTGGTATTGAACGCCCGTCTCCCCATCAGTCCTTGTAGAGACCTTTGTGCTGATAAATCTTACCATTGCCTTTCTTGTTGGTCAAACATGAACTTCATGTAATCCTTTCCTCTTCGATTTAATGGGTTGATGCTTGTGCTCAGGGCAAGCCGCGTCCTAAACAAGCAAAGCATGACAAACAATTGTGTTTCCTACTCTTTGTTCTTTCGATAGAATTGTGTTCCATAGTACAACAATGAGTCCAAGAATTCATGGGTCCGCCTCATATCTGGATTTCTTATTTATCGTGCCGCCATACTTGCCAAGTTGATTTTCTTCCAATCTACGATTTACTAGGAGCTGATAAAAGCCTTTATTATATTTATTCATTGCATTATATGTTATTTATATGATGGTGTTGTTATGTAGCCAAAGTAGACGTGTTCATCGATCATTGTCCCTAGTGGAGGTCATATTTCAATTTTCAAGCATGCTCATTCATTTTATGGTTTATTTCTTTGAAAACCAGTGTAAAAGTTTTCCAGTTCAAAAAACTCAATTTTATATTCCTGTTAGGAAATTTCTAAAGGGGGATTCTGTTTTTAAGATTCTCACATTTTAGCCCTGGAAGACTTGTCCCATTGATTTGAATGGACACAGTGTAATACTTTATTTGGCCAGTGGAGGCGCTGTGGAAAAACTGAACACTTACAGTCAGGTATTCTCCCAGATTACAGCTGCTGGCTGAGGTTCCCAGCAGAGGCGGCAAAAAAATCAAAATTAATCAAAGAGAAGAATCCTTTTAACCTTGTATGATTTTTGGTGTGTGCGACACAAAATACTAAGTGGAACTCATACAGACGCATAGAGAATATATAAATCCTATGCAGAGGTTGCAGAGGTTGGACTTAAACTCATTACCCCAGAATGTTAAGGTATCACTGATAGAGCTCTCAAGTTGTCTTATCTGTCTTAGAGATGAGGAAATCAAAATTGTGTTGAATTTAAGGTGATACCCTGAAATAATTTTCAACTCGATTGTCTTGAATCGTCAAAAAATGCCCACCAATATTTTTTTTACAAAGGAGAGGGTTAGGGCTAGGGTTAACCCTAGCCCTAACCCTGAGCTAGAGATGGCTCACATGACCTCTGGTGCCACCACGCACATTTCTTCATAATGCCTTGCAGCTATCACATCACATCGTATAGCACAGCCAATCAGGAGGGCCTATCATAGCCTGTATAAAAGTAGAAGCAGGGAATGCAGAAGCCAGTTTCTAGTGAATTTGGATAGTGGGGAAACATCACAGCTAAGCCATAGAGATAGGGAGAGAAACACTGAATAAACATTACAGATAGTGTGTGACAGCACAAGACTGATAAACAGCTTCAATTCATTTACCCCAGCCAGGCATGTTGAGGTCACTTGGACGTTATTAAGGCTTTGTTAATGATAAAGATTGAAATGTGTTCAATACAGTCGTAGGAGACCTTTGTGTCACACTTGTTTCCAGGACAATTAGAGGTTTTGCTATTCTTCAGATTTGCAACTAAACGATTTGCTAGGAATCCAATTTTGGGGAAAAATTAGACGCAGCTGACAAATTGGAAATAGGGAGTGTTGAGGTAGTAGTTGCATCCAGAATTTTAAGACTGACGGGAGTCAGAAGTAGGGATGAGTGGACCCGTGGAAGTTCGGGTTCTGGTACCCAACCCGACCCGAACTTTTGTCAGAAGTTCTGTTCAGGTACCAGAACGGTACTCGAACTTGAACCAGAACTCAAACCCAATTGACAACAATGGAGACCCAAACTTTGGGTATGGACAAATTCTTCTCTCTCTGTCTCCCTTTCTGCAATGGGCTTCCATCGGAACTCCGAACATTCCAACGGAATTCTGGGGAAAGTCCGTGTTAGGCGTTTAGCACTGAACGGTAACTGTCAAGTACTAACGCCGAACTTTTAAGTAGTAGTCTAGTCAGAAGTCTCTGCTACAAAAGAAGACAACACAAGGTACATGGTAAGTGGAGGGTCCTGTTACGAATTTTGCATTGAGGCACGAGTTTCGATTTCAGCCAGTCAGTAAACCTTCTATTTCAGAACCCTACTCTTAAATATTCTGGTAGAGGGAAATCTCTCGTTCGGGACCCTCCAGAGGGGCTATAAAGAGTATCTCTGACTTTGGAGGACCAAGCATGTCCACGCTTTCCTTGGACAACCCATTTATTTTATGACAACTGTGTACTGCTTCATTTTCCCAGTGGTTTTGCTGCAGAGAGATTGAACACCTGCTGCTGGGGGATTGGAGCTCTGTATCAGGAAAGAAGAAGCTCCCGACCACTATGTATTATCTTTCTCAATCTTGTACTTTATATCCCACCCCATTTCCAAAGCTGTATGAATCCATGTGCAATTTTCATGTGTTTTTCAAAAAAAGGAAACAAGTGTGTGCAGAATAAAGGGGTAGTATACTGCATGGCACATATAATTTCCTATATTCTCTTTATTTCTGTATATGTAGCAGTATTAGCTATGTGCATTACTCTCTGATGAATTATTCAGAGTGGGGGGATATGTCAGAAGATAATTTGACATAAATGCAGACGACATGTACAGAGATACTTATTTACCAGTGCTAAAGCACTTAATGTTAGATTGCCAGATCCATGTCTGTCCTTGAAGGAACCATTGTTCTCCATCGTCCTTACATTACATCAGTTATCTGTGTCTTCTGTAGATCACATTATTTCCTATAAGTGCGGATATATTGGATTATGTACAGCCGGTTGTCGGACTCACATGACGCATCTGCCCAAACCTATCGCACATCACGCGTTTCATGCTCTCCAGTCATGGAGCCCTCGTGTCCTGTCCTTATCTGACCACACTAACTGATACTTCTTGACTCCGTTCCAATGACTTACTGACCCCATTTCCGCTCTGCAGAGCTGTATTCTGTTACAGTAGAGCAGTGTCAGTAACGCTCCCGTCTAATTCCACCACAATTCCAATAATGAGAGAGTCATTTCAAGGAAACTAGATGTGGTGCGGGTAACGTTCAAGGTAAATGGACAATCGTGAAATCTAATCACAGCTTCCAGCTGCCCAGGAACATTGACTATTGGTCTTATCCAATGCATTTTTTTTATATTGACACTAATGTATCAGTTCGTCAATAAATGTTTATTATTTCAGCAAAGGTCTTTTAAACTGGTTGTCTCATCTTATTAAAGAAGCACTCTTCCTCCCATCAAAGTTTTTATCCTCTTACTATATTGCAGACATCATATTATACAGCACTGTGCACTTACAATTGCTCATTTTGCCTTTCTACCTAGTTAATTCTCCTCTTTTCCATTAGCTTTTTGACATCATGTGATTAAAAATAAAGTAGCTGAATCCTTCTGAGCTCTATCTAGAAACAAGAAGTCTCTTTTCCCTATATGAATCATCATTAGAACTACAATTCTACATCACTACAAAGTCCCTGGCAGCTGAGCACCACCTCCTCTTCTAATAATGACTAGAGATTAGCAAACCCGCACTTAAAAGTTCTGGGTTCGTACTGGACAGTCAGTTAGTGTCCGGTGTTAAATGCCAAACACGGACTTCTCCAGGAAGTCCATTGCAATGTTTGGAGTTCGGGGGAAGAGAGAGAAAGAGAGAGAGAACTTTTTCCAGATCCAAAGTTTGGGTTTTCATTGTTTTCAATGGGGTCAGGTTCTGGTTCCAGTGCGGGTACCTGAACCCAACTTTGGACCATAGTTCGGGTCATGTACCAGAACCCGAACATCCTCGGATCCTCTTATCCCTCCTCCTGACTCAGCTGCTCCGCTGCTCCCCCCTGCCAGAGACTTAGTAGTGATGTAGAATTGTAGTTCTAATGATGACTCATGCAGGGAAAAGAGACTTCCTGTTTCTAAATAGAGCTTAAAAGGATTCAACTAGTCAGTTTTTAATCACGTAATGTCATAGACCTAATGGAAAAGAGAAGAATTATCAGGGTAGAAAGGCAAAATGAGCAATTGTAAGTACACAGTGCTGTATATTATGATGACTGCAATATATTATGAAATAAAAATTTTGATGGGAGAAGTGCTTCTTTAAGTAGGTAAAATGGCAAAGTGTTTGTAAAAACAAACAGCGTTGCAATTTAATGCTTCTTAAAAATCTTTTCCATTCTTAAGAAGAGAGGGCTTTTTAATATAGTTTACTACACATTGCCAAGGATACCGACCACCTCATAGCTGGCCAGTTTCCAAGGTAAGGAAGTGGTTTGCTATAGATCTTGAAAGTACTATACCGAACCTGACTGGATCATTGGATCTGATGAGCTTCAGTGTCCTGGCAACTTCTGCTGGCAGCAGAATAAAGTGAGCAGTTCGGGACAGTGTCTCAGCCATGCCACCGACCAAAACTGTTAGCATTCAGGAGCGCACTGAAGCAAGCAAGAAGCCTGAAGACATACAGATGAAGCTACAGATCTTGTTACTGCTTTCTAATATCAAATTTTCTCACAATAAAGTTGGATACACAGCTACACTGCTCAGTGCTGTTCTATAATATCCTCCATACTGCTGATTTCTAGGAAGTGTTTATCATATTCCAGAACTAGAGTCACAGCTACACTGCTCAGTGCTGTTCTATAATATCCTCCATACTGCTGCTTTCTAGGAAGTGTTTATCATATTCCAGAACTAGAGTCACAGTTACACTGCTCAGTGCTGTTCTATAATGTCCTCCATGCTGCTGTTTTCTAGTAAGTGTTTTATCATATCATAGAACTGGATTCGCAGTTACACTGCTCTGTGCTGTTCTATAATATCTT
Source organism: Phyllobates terribilis (assembly GCF_046119375.1). Taxonomy (NCBI): domain Eukaryota; kingdom Metazoa; phylum Chordata; class Amphibia; order Anura; family Dendrobatidae; genus Phyllobates; species Phyllobates terribilis. The sequence goes on from NW_027362764.1 coordinate 755,411,234, forward strand.
CCATACTGCTGCTTTCTAGGAAGTGTTTATCATATTCCAGAACTAGAGTCATAGTTACACTGCTCAATGCTGTTCTATAATGTCCTCTGGGCTGCTGATTTTTAGTAATTGTTTTATCTCACCCCTGTGCTGGATTCCCAACTACACTGGTCAGTGCTGCTGTATAATGTCCCCCATTCTGCTGTAGCTTCTAAACATATGATGCATATTGTAGTAACAGGAGAGCAGGAATCCCACATGTCAGTGTGTGCTGTGTATAGCAGACATCATAGCAACTTGTCTCTACTCATGAGCTCTGAGACAACTGGTGATAACTGCAGGATACAGGTCATATAATGGCTAGAAATAGTGAACATAGGACATCTCATTTTCAAAAATCGCTGGAAATGACGGGTATGTTTTCATTTTCCCTATGGTGGTGCTGTACTTGGCTCTATACAGCAGCCATATGGGCATTTAAAATGATCTTCCAGTAAGAAAAAGTTATCACCTCTCCATGGTATACGTTATAACTTCAAGATCGGTGAACGTCTGACCGTCGAACCCCGCAATTCGTAGACAAGAATGGTGGATGTTTTGGAAGAAGGCAACCGTGATTTTCTAATCCTTAACCACCTCATTAAGGATGCAACTATAAGGAGTGTAGAGGAGGCATGCCACCCAAGGTGCAACTTCTACCTCTACACTCCTGTAGCTGCACCCTTAATGAGGTTAAGAACATTCTGGCAGCATCCTTCCAAAAAAATCTACTTTGGTCACCTGTTTCAATGAAGTGGAAGAGTGCATGCTCAAACTCTGCAACACTCAATCTCTATAAGACTGCCAGAAATAGCTAAGCACTATATTCGGTTATCTCGTCAGTACCATAGAGAATAACTGGAGGAGAACTCTCAAGACTGTGACGCGCCCCCTGGGCCGTGGGGTACTCGGCAGCCGGGTCTCTGGTTGCTGGGGGCTATCACGGTAGCTGGCCCGGTCCATGACCCAGGGCGGTCAGTAAAAGGGGGAATAGTTTATAGGGGATTTGGGAAAGTTCGTGACACCACCTGTGGAATGCAGCTAAGGGGTGCCGCCGCTGCGGAGCCGTCCTCTGGAGCTGGTGTTACGGCAGCAGGGATAGTGTGGCTCTCCACAGGTAGAGCTAGCTCCAGGGCAGCGTGGGGTGTAATGGATGGTGGTGCAGGGGAGAGACGGCAGGACTGTCCCGGAGGAAAGACGGACACTCACACGGGGGTAAGCTTCAGTACCTTTACTGGTGATGTTGCAGGCACGGTCCAGGGTACTCCAGGCGAAGGGCACACTTTTGGACTCTCCCCAGTGGCCTCCTGATCCGTTGCTTTATTCTCTAAGCTTCTGACCTACCTGGAGCTAGGCCTAGCTTGGTTACTGTCTCTCTTTGCACCTGCTGACCTGGTGGTAGGGCCTTCTCTTTGGAGATCACTCTCCCTGGACGCTGGGGCCTCCATGACTCCTAGCCCTGGTACTGTAGTCAGCGTTTGGTGAACATGGGACCTGTAGTTCTCCAGGGGTTTCGGTGGTTCCTACTGGGTATAAAGGGTCCCTGTAGGCGTGGACCCGGTGTCCGGTATATATATCGGGGTGAGTCTGGTATGCTCCTCTGCCCCCTTGCTACTTCTTCCTTCTCCTCTCTGCCTTCGTCCCACTCAAGGCCCTCACTAGGCTTTCACTTGTGTGGTAGGCCTTGGCTCGCCTAAGTGTGGCGCCCCCGAAGGTTCAGTCGCCACAGGGGTACTGTACCTCAGACCGAGGTGTGGTATCTCCTCTCCGAGGTAAGGGTGGAGCACCTCTCAGGACTCAGCCATCCATTCAACACTACACCACTCCGGTTCTGAGGGGGGCTTTAAGGCACCATAGTGCTGCCCCAGCCGGGATAGAGGAGATGGGGGGAACCAAAAGATAGGGAGAACCATGTAGTGGGTGAGGGTGGAGGACGCACTTTAGGTTACACTCATTCAATCATATTTAATCAACGGCCATCTTGGGTTCAAGGTCCTTTGATTGTGGTCTTCATCACTGAACGTGGCTTTCCAGCGGAACCTGCAGCTGATTTAAGACACACGCCCCTCATTTTCCAGCCTTGAGGCGAGGAGCGGGCTAGAGTTAACGGCTGTCTCTACCCGGTCAAGGTCCCTACCTAAGAAGGCCTGGAGGGGAGCAGAGGAGACAAGCTCCACAGGCAAAAGGATCCCAGGGGGATGCAGACGGAGCGGCATACGCCACCTGTCCTCACTATTCTGGCCTAGTCAGAGGGACTCCTGCTGCAAAAGGGGTACTGGCCCCGATATCTGGCTTTGCTACTTCATGTCCTAGTCAGAAAAGCCCGGAGGCTTAGAGGATCCCACCGGGTAATTGACGGAGCGGAGTCGCCACCCGTACCCTTGTTCTGTGTATAGCCAGAGGGAGACCCAGCCTTGTAACATGCACCACATACGGACAGGAGAGGACCTAGTGGGAAAGTCTAGGAACACTCTGGTGCAAGGGGTCCTGATTGATGCACCCGAACTACCCGGAGTGTGCTGAACCCCTTCCTGGTGGCCGCAGCGCGCCGGGAGGAGTAAGCAGAAGCCTTGCAGCTGACACCTAACAACGTGAGTAAAGTTTGGAAGACTGCATCCATTGCCTCCGGTTCCTTATTTCAGCACGGCACCACACCTCACCACACTAACCACTACTACTCCCCTGATTCGTCTTCTCTGCCCTGAGGCCCTGCTCCACCTGTGGGGAGTAGTACCATCTTCTGCTGCCACGACATCCCGCCTCAGAGGACTGCCGCAGCGCTGGTGGCAAATCACCGTGGCGTAGTCATTACATCCACTCGATTACTACCGTCCCTCCTGGCCCTTATTTTTACTGTGACGACCCTGGGCACTGGCCGGGCCTAGGCCACGACTGCATCCACCGTACACCAGGAGGCCCGGTTCCGAGTACCCCCATCTCTCAGGGTAGGGCGAGCGAGTGGGAGCGAGGCGTCACATAAGCACAGCATCCAGCTCGCTGCCTCTTCACTGCTCTCTGAGCGTCAGCACGCTCTCTGCTCAACTCTGAGCTGTGTTCCTCTCAGTCTCTGATCACACTGACCACTGCTTAGCTCCACCCTCCCTATATATATCCCTAATGGGCTCCTTCTGCTGGTCTGAGGTGGTAGGGTGAAGGTGTGTGAATGTGTGAGGGCCTCTTGTGGAGAAGTCCATCCATGCACCCTTCTGGGTTCTGTGGCACCAATGCGCAGCAGGGCGCCACAACTGCACACTATTGCTCCAAACAGTGATCGCTGGAGGTAACAGAAGTTGAATCCTCACCAGTCTAGACATTACGACCTATTCTAAGACTAATTTTTTGGTGACCATTGGCGGTCCCATTTGTAAGACCTCAACCAATCTAACAGTTATCATCGATCCAGTGGAAATAGGTAAAAAATGAAATCAACCGATATATCCTGGAGACCACATGGCAGCAAACCAGGGCCAAATTCTCCTGTTTCAAGGGTTAAACATGGATAGATACCGGGCTGGGGCAAGATACTGAACCTTTTTCCCTAGTGAAGAAAAGCCTTGCTATGGTTGTGGTGCTGTCAACCAACAAGAATAGCAAATGACTGCAGCCGATCACTGACCTCAGTATGGGGCCCACACTGTCCATGGGGGGCTCACAGAGCATCTACATTTAATAGGAAGAGCATTGAAGAGGTGAGGCATATTACTAGATGGTTGGATCATGTATGGCCAAATACTCCATCATACTTGTCCAGGTAGTCAGTCTGGGTCTACGCGAGAGAAGATGAGGGATTTTTGGGAGCACTAGGACCAGGGACAATAATCCTTGGAAATACTTCACTTCCAAAAGAGGGTGAATTGGAGCAAAGAAACCTCAAATTAGATTCATATTTTTCTGATAGAAAAAAAAACCATAGCAGAATTGTGTTTTTTTCCCCATTTTCCTGTTTTTCTGTACTTTATATGGTAAAGTGAATGGTGTCATTCAAAACTACAACTTGTCCCCCTGAAAAAATCGAAGCCCTAATACGTCTACGTCAGTGGAAAAGTAAGAAAAAAAAAATATGTCTCTTGGTAGAAGGCGAGGAAAAAATTAAAAAGGGGGAAAACGGGAACATTGTACAAGGGGTTAAAAATGGGTTGAGCGAGGTAATCATTGCCATCTGCTGCCATTTGTAATAAATCACCCCAATAAGGCTTCATTCAACTTTGAGCAACAAATACTTCTGCCAAAATGGAGAGGTGGCCCAACATGTTGCCATCATGACACAATTTATTACGGGACGCTATGATTGTGATGTTTTGTGTATTTCTTGTGGTTCGGCAAAACTTTCCTGTTACTTTTATTTTGGTTTTATGACTTAAAATGATGTTTGCCTCTGTGGGTTGGCGGCCGTGGCACGCAGCGGCTATTTATTATCCACCCCAATAATTAATGGGTTTTTTTCTTCGTAGGATGGAATGTTCCACTGGTGCATTGAACACTTCAAAGCCACAATGCCGGGAGAGCAGCGACGGTGATACACGTAGCGGTAATCCCTGTGTACTCATTCTGTTCCATTTCATTGGCACCAGGTATGCGAAGACTCCGGCCTTACATAAAAGCCAATTGTGACCGGGAGAAAAAATTACAGAGCAGGATTGGCACGCCGCTTGTGTTTGTTAATGAATGCTCTGATTTATTCCTCGCTCTACCTGCGGACACCTCGCGGGATCCCGAGCTCCGTATATTTTCTTTTCTGTGTCTAAAATGGAACCAGGAACCTGAGAAGATGGAATATAAATATTTAAAAGAACAGGAACCTGATTTACAAAGACCATCTGATACATTTACCCAAAAGTGACAGTTCAATTATATATTTCATAGAGTTGAAAAAAATGTCCCGAAATTCAGTTCAGTCAAAATGGCTTAATTCTGGAAGAAAAGATTCAATTTGCATCGAATAAATTTGGTGAGAATCAAATCTGCTGTGAAGAGGTTAATCAATTTACATAGTTGGTATAGCAGGGGGCTCTTGTAAATAAAAATCTAACTGGCTTTAGTACAATATGCAATCAGCATAGTAACAAACATCATTGTTTCAGAACTAAGAGAAGACAGCATTCAGGGTTATACAAATACTGTTCTGTCCTTCTTGACCCATCAAAGAAACAGACATATATTCACAAGTCAGCACAAACACAATAGTGTATTTCTCTTGGCTTAACAAATCTAGACTTTCTTATATTCTCCTTATCTTGCACCCCCATCATGTGTCCTGCCACCACTGCCGTTTCCTGCTCGGTCGTCCAATCCTGTCTTTGATTTTCCAGTAATCACCACCACTGACGAGAACCCACATGGTCAGCGTCTAACAGTTTAATGGGGGGGTTTCAACCCCTTTCCAGACCTCAGAATCTTTATGGATTTGTCCAAATCCCCCCCCCCCCCCACACCCCATCCCTTGAAATTTTGGATTTTCAAAAAATTTGTAGGGAATTCAATTTGATGCTCTTTCAAGTATTGATCTAACAATGCTGAACTCAATGGAGTGCCGCACTTTTCCGTGCAAGGGAATGATAGAGTTAAAAATACAAACCGCTGCGGACAGTTACTGCTGATAGTGGGCTCATTAAAGGGGTAAAACAGATAACATGGCTTTTTTATTCTAGAAACAGCGCCACTAATGTCCACACGGGATTTGTGCAGTACTGCAACCAAGGTCGATGGAAACAAACTGCAATATAGGTCACAATCTATGGACGGGCGCTGCGCTGCTTCTGGACAACAGCAGCCATATTTGGCCCTGGGCCAGTAGTGAACAAGATTTTATAGAGCTGTTGTGAAGAGTTATTACCAATTTTCACCTGTCCAATGGATAGGTGATAACTGGTAGACTGATGATGGTCTAACTACTGGAGCCCTCTACCAATCATCAAAATTGAGGGTCCTTAATCCACTTTGGGAATGGAGTAGTGATCAAACATGAGTTCAGCACTCTAATCACTGTCTATGTGACTGTCAAAGACAGGCGAGACGGCCGGTACTATGCATTTTTAACAGAGATTGCTGGTGCTCCAACAGCTGAGACCTGAGACCATAGATCCTCTGTGCGACAGGAGCAATCATCGCGCATGCACACTAGTAGAATTTCCAGTAACATTTTTGCTTTTCCGCTGTTTTTTTGGGATTTAAATTCGTATTTCTGCAGTTTGGAATTGGAACTAACACCAGTTTAGCTCCTCCCTGTTGTCAGATATATGCCATAATAGCTGAGCAATTGGAGGGGAGAATTACAAGACTCGTTTGTTCACCTCTTGAGTACAGTTTTGCCAAATTGTAGCAAATTGTTGTAAACCTGCGTAATTTTTGTGCAAAAATGACTTACTGTGTACATGATGTCAGCGCTCGCACAGTGCGCCGCTCCCTGCTGATCAAGGAACCGTAAAATTCTGGTTTAGCTTTATATGTGAATGGAGAAGAAATAGCAGCTAATAAAAAAATAAAGAAAGAATCAAACTTTTGTGTTGATCCTGAAAATTCCTAATAAAAATAAATCTGGAAAAAAGATGAATTCTTTGATTGAAGTTGACGCCTCATGCTGAGCACATCCCGTCAAGTCCATGCGCCGGGGCTCTTTGACCTTTCCTGGCACATGGCAGAGCCGTACGCCTGCGCAGGAGCGCGATGCCAGGGATGCTGTGTGGATGACTTAGGAACGCGTCATCTACGCGAAAAAAGAAGGAGGACGGCATTGCAAGAAGAAGACAGGCGCCGGACTAAGACAAGAGACGCCCCTCGGACCAGACCACCCCCTAGGTGAGTATGGTAAAAGCTCTTTTTCTTGTCTTGCAGGTTGGATCGGGGGCTTATATACAGCATTATAGAATGACTAGCTATTGAACCACCCGTTCTACGCCTGGGTGGCGAGCATTTTTATTGGCATATGGTCTCTCATGCTGGTATGTGCTGCCCCCCTCCTGGTATTTGTGCTGCCCCCATCCTGTCCCCACCATCCTATACTGGTATGTGTGGTACCCCTCACCCAAATCCTGGTATGTGTGGTACCCCTCACCCCAATCCTGGTATGTGTGGTACCCCTCACCCCAATCCTAGTATGTGTGGTACCCCTCACCCCAATCCTGGTATGTGTGGTACCCCTCACCCCAATCCTGGTATGTGTGGTACCCCTCACCCCAATCCTGGTATGCGTGGTACCCCTCACCCCAATCCTGGTATGCGTGGTACCCCTCACCCCAATCCTGGTATGCGTGGTACCCCTCACCCCAATTCTGGTATGCGTGGTACCCCATACCTCATCCCTATCCTGGTATGCATGGTATTCCTCATCCTGATGTGCATGGCCCCCCTCATCCGAATCCCGGTGTGCGTGGCACCCCTCATCCCCCCAATCCCGGTATGCGTGGCACCACTCATCCCCCCAATCCCGGTATGCGTAGCACCCCTCATCCCCCCCAATCCTGGTATGCGTGGAAGCCCTCATCCCCCCCAATCCTGGTATGCGTGGCAGCACTCATCCCCCCAATACCGGTATGCGTGGCACTTCTCATCCCCCCAATCCCGGTATGCGTGGCACCCCTCATCCCAATCCTTGTAGGCCTGGCACCCCTCCCCCCCAATCCCGGTAAGTGTGGCACCCCTCAGCCCCAATCCCGGTAAGCGTGGCACCCCTCACCCCCAATTCCGGTATGCGTGGCATCCCTCACCCCCAATCCCATTATGCGTGGCACCCCTCACCCCCAATCCCGGTATGTGTGGCACCCCTCATCCCTATCCTGGTATGTGTGGTACCCCTCACCCCAATCCTGGTATGTGTGGTACCCCTCACCCCAATCCTGGTATGCGTGGTACCCCTCACCCCAATCCTGGTATGCGTGGTACCCCTCACCCCAATCCTGGTATGCGTGGTACCCCTCACCCCAATTCTGGTATGCGTGGTACCCCATACCTCATCCCTATCCTGGTATGCATGGTATTCCTCATCCTGATGTGCATGGCCCCCCTCATCCGAATCCCGGTGTGCGTGGCACCCCTCATCCCCCCAATCCCGGTATGCGTGGCACCACTCATCCCCCCAATCCCGGTATGCGTAGCACCCCTCATCCCCCCCAATCCTGGTATGCGTGGCAGCCCTCATCCCCCCCAATCCTGGTATGCGTGGCAGCACTCATCCCCCCAATACCGGTATGCGTGGCACTTCTCATCCCCCCAATCCCGGTATGCGTGGCACCCCTCATCCCAATCCTTGTAGGCCTGGCACCCCTCCCCCCCAATCCCGGTAAGTGTGGCACCCCTCAGCCCCAATCCCGGTAAGCGTGGCACCCCTCACCCCCAATTCCGGTATGCGTGGCATCCCTCACCCCCAATCCCATTATGCGTGGCACCCCTCACCCCCAATCCCGGTATGTGTGGCACCCCTCATCCCTATCCTGGTATGTGTGGTACCCCTCACCCCCCAATCCTGGTATGCGTGGTACCCCTCACCCCCAATCCTGGTATGTGTGGTACCCCTCACTCCTAATCCTGGTATGTGTGGTACCCCTCACCCCCAATCCTGGTATGTGTGGTGCCCCTCACCCCACAATCCTGTTATGTGTGGCCCCCTCATCCCTATCCTGGTGTGTATGGTATCCCTCATCCTGGTATGCATTGTACCCCATCCCTCATCCCAGTATGCATTGCACTCCATCCCTCATCCCCAATCCCGGTATGCGTGGCACCCCTCATCCCCAATCCCAGCATGTGTGGCACCCCTCATCCCCAATCCTTGTATGCGTGGCACCCCTCATCCCTAATCCCGGTATGCGTGGCACCCCTCATCCCCAATCCCGGTATGCGTGGCACCCCTCATCCCCAATCCCGGTATGCGTGGCACCCCTCACCCCCAATCCTGGTATGCATGGCACACCCTCATCCCCAATCCCGGTATGCGTGGCACCCCTCATCCCCAATCCCGGTATGTGTGGTACCCCTCACCCCCAATCCCAGTATGCGTGGTACCCCTCACTCCCAATCCTGGTATGCGTGGTACCCCTCACCCCACAATCCTGTTATGTGTGGTACCCCTCACCCCCAATCCTGGTATGCGTGGTACCCCTCACCCCACAATCCTGTTATGTGTGGTACCCCTCACCCCCAATCCTGGTATGCGTGGTACCCCTCACCCCCAATCCTGGTATGTGTGGTGCCCCTCACCCCACAATCCTGTTATGTGTGGTACCCCTCACCCCAATCCTGGTATGTGTGGCCCCCTCATCCCTTTCACACTGTACACACATACAAAAAAAATAAACAGTTATACTCACTTTTCTTCTCTGTGCTCCAGCGCTGCTGCGTCCTCTTCTGCCGGAGGCCGGGGGAGGAGTGCGGCGCCGGAGCATCGCACTGTCCGGCACCATTTTGCAGAAGACACACTGTAAATGTGTCTTCAGTAAAATGGCGCCGGATAGCGCAATGCACACGCGCCGGTCCGACGCCTTCATTCCGCCCCCCGGTCTCCAGCGAAGAGAGGCGCCGCGGCAACGCTCCTACCGGTCAGGTAAGTATGTAAGTATGGCGCCGGAGATCGCAGTATGCGTTCAGTGTCTACGCATACCGCGATCTCCGGCGCCATACACCTCCTCTTACCTGTAACGGCTGGATGCCTGCTTCTCTCTGGAGCCAGACTGCGCGTCACGCATGCGCAGTCTATCGAAGCTTCGGACAGAGACACGCATCTGCCGTTATATTATAGATGTACAGTATATCAGGGCTGAAAGGTGGTGGTCGTATCTCATATCGGTCAAACCTGGTGACAGGATCCTTTGAATAGAGATGAGCAAAACTTTTCTGATTCAAATTTATCAGGTTTGATCAGTTTTTCCAAAAAATCAGTTCACCACGAATTGCAAATAATGTAAAGCCTCCAAGTGCCCTGAAAAGCCGTGTGTAACACCCTAAGGTCTACTAGGACTGTATTGAGTACTTTTCAAGCTCTTTAAGCAAACAGAGTCTTAGTAATGTTAAAGTGACCTCCACATATTTGGCTATGGGTAAGCGAGTCTCTCCCTACCTCTATTGCTGCTCTATGATGTCCTTCCTCTCTAACGGTACTGAGCCTGTATGGCTGGACATGGAGGTCATATGGAAATTCTTCTTGCTAACCACTTTTTTCTTAGTAACTTCTCATTTTCACACCACAATTAACATTTACAGTGTAAAGTACCATTCTTCCCTAAATTTTGATCTGAATAAATTCCACTAATTTACATGAATTCATTATCCTATTACAAGATCTTGCAGATGATACCCACTGCGAGTCTTCCAAAAATGAAGCAAAATTTTAAGACATATGAGGGAATCTTTGTCTAACTACTATAATTGTTCTCAACTTTATTAATCTTTTCCAATCATACAGTACTATTGGCTGGGATTGGTTGACCCCCAGTGATCAATAATCCATTCTCTTTCTTGGATAGAAGGTAACATCCAATTTTTGTACATTGCCTTTAAATAGTCCAGCCATTGGACACACTTACATAGCGTGGGATACCAGGACCCGGGGCAAGGCAAGTCAGTGATAGTTCCCCTTGAGTGCCCCCTTAAAATTAATAATGCCGTTGAGTGTTCCATTTTGGAAGATATGAATGCCTCTTAGTTTCACCTTAAAAAGTAGTTATGCCCCCTGGAGTGGTTGCAGACCCTGGACTGGTGCAGGGTCTGCAATACAGTGATACCATACCTCCGCCTATGCTGAAACACTGACTTATTGTAGGATTTAGGCAACCTGGGATTTATGGGACAAAGAGTTGTGTGTCGGTCCCCATCCTCTAACACAGGATTCAACTGGATTGGTGACATCTTGGTGCCAATACATTTCAAAGGGGCACTCGCCCAGAGATCTGGGGCACATGGGCAGAAGTCCTGGACATATGCATGGCCCTGTATCTTCAGTGATATTGATGGCACTGATATTTTTATTTCTTTTGAGATACTTACACCCCTAAGAGTTTTGCATCTTGGGCAACCTGTGCCCCCTTCCCACACTATTTTTCTGGACGGACCAACTATCAGATTACCAATTTAACTATACACTCAACTTACCCTTTCATCTAATAAAAAGGATCAAGAATTTTTTTTAAATTAATTTTAAAATAATATGTATTTGTATAAATAGCAAAATAAAATAAGGTGGTGTTCTGGGGAGCATGGATTCAGCCATTTCCCTAAAACAGGCACTGTCATATTTTTGTACATTATTGATGGGTCACTTGGGTTGATGCACCATCCAATGAGCCACCCGTCATTGTTGAACATGGTAAACTTACCCCTGAAACAACTTGTTACTCACCTATCTAATCTTCAGGGCCAAGATCCTATCCCTTTCCCTATGGCAACCGCCCTTTGTTGTGCTCCACATCGGGTTTTACAAATGGCCCGGTGTTTCTCAGAGACATCATCTCAGAAGGCCTTTTAAGATCCACTTGGGCACATCCCCGTGTCTGATTATTGAGACTGTAGTGTGTACAATTGTTTTTTTGGAGATTGCCATCATCTCCTCAGACTCCTGCGATTTTTACTATTCGCATCTGCTGCTTCTGAGTAGAGATGAGCGTTGTTCTACTCGAACTGTTCGCCAATCTCAAATTCGAGCTGTTTTGGGCGGTGTTCGAGCCGTTCGGCGAACACGAACAATTTGAGAAAAATTCGGCTGTTCGAGGTTATGTTCGATAACTGTTTGTGCACCAAAATCATAACTGGATTTTTTCTCAGTAATGATGAAAATTAATGTTAATACGCAGTTTGAGTGTACAGCGGGGTGGGGGGAGGGGCAGGGGATGGATCTCTGCAGGAACAATGAAGATCTCCATTTTTTTTTCTCTTTCCCGCATTTGCAGTGGGGAGGTGCAATCTGTCAGCCTATCAGCAGCGCACACACGGAGCCAAGTGCTTTTTTTCACACAAGCAAGGGCATGTGTCATTGGCAGTGTATGTCACATGTCCTTGCCCTATAAGACCAAGCCATTTTCCCCGTCGCCACCATTTTCTCACTGCTGCAGCTGCGTGTTAGACGGCACCGCTGTTGCTGTGTGCACTATACCTTGTTAATTTCAAGCCAATTTTCGCACAAATCTACAGATAGCTTGGGAGTAGGGAATAGTTGTGATTGCAGTCCTTTTAAGGACTAGGTTACAGCATTTCCTACGACTTTTATCAGGGAGGTCTGTGCTCTTAAATAGATCGGTTGTGGGAGTAAAGACTAATTGTAATTGGAGTCCTTTTCAGGACTAGGTTACATCAGTTCCTATCAGTTTTTGCCAGGCAGGTCTGTGCCAGTGCTGTGCAAGTTTTTTTCACAGCATTTGGCTGAATCTAGCAAAGCTAATCCTTTTTGGCCTATTGCAGAGTGTGTTAGTCAGTGGAGTAGCCTATCTGTGTTGCAAGATATACCACCTGTGTATAGAATACCAATTTTTTTACTGCACCTAGTGAAGTAAAATCTTTTGGGCATAGCATCATTCTATTAGTCCATCTATACTGACCTCCATCAGGTTGCAAATTAAAAATAATTTTTTTCTGCATCTAGCTCTGAAAAAATATTTGGCCTTCTAGCAGTGTGTGGGACTTGTTCTATTAGTCCATCTATACTGACCTCCATCAGGTTGCAAACTGAATACAATTTTTTTCTGCATCTACCTCTGAAAAAATATTTGGGCTTCTAGCAGTGTGTGGGACTTGTTCTATTAGTCCATCTATACTGCCCTCCATCAGGTTGCAAATTGAATATAATTTTTTTCTGCATCTAACCCAGCCAATAGTTTTGGCCTAATACCACAGTTTGGCCACTCAGCTCTGCTCAGTTCCCATCCATTGTTTTTTTGTGCAAACAACTCCAGAGTTGTGAATTAGTTAACCACCAAAATGAGTGGAAAAAGGCCTGCTGCTGGTGGAAAGGGGAATAGGCGTGTTGGGAAGGGGAAAAAAGGTTGTGACCGTGGGGTAGGTGTTAAAGCAACAGTAACATCTGCAGAAGAAAGACCATCTTCCAGCCAAACTAAAATGTCTACTTCTTTTAGCGGACAATGTGATAAGATCCCTTTCTTACGGCCACGCCAATCGCTACAAATTCCAGATGAGGCACAAAAACAGCAGGTGCTTCAACGGATATCAAGTGCTCCTTTAAGTGGGCTCTCCTCCACATCAACTTCAACATCACAAATACTCCAGTCCTCAAAGGTGTCACCCCAATCGCACTTGCTTCCTCACAGCTCCCAAATCTCCAGCTGCCCGTCTGAGTATGAGGTAGAACAGATGGTTGAGTCTGCAGAGCTGTTTACTCATACTATAGCCTGGGAATCAGAGGTCGACTCCAGCGCTTCTGTGAATCCAGACGAGGAAATGATCTGCACTGATGCCCAGAATCTTTATGAGTCGGATCCAGGACCAGACGCAGAAGGTTCTGACCATAATGTAGACCCTCATTCCCAAACTGTAACTCCTGTTGGTGGAGACAATGAGGAAGACGATGATGAGACTCAAATACCTGATTGGAGCGACAACTTTAGTTTTTTGTCAGGGCAGGAACAGGTTGGCTCTGAGGACGACGGGTGTGATAACGCACAGGGTGATGATGATGAGGTTGGAGATCCCACTTACTGTCAACCCACAGTCAGCCAAGAGATGAGGTCAGCAGAGGAGGTGGAGGAAGATGCTAGTGACGACGAGGTCAGGTTGCGCCTTCCTGGACAGAGACGTAGTACTGGAAGCACGTCAACAACTGCATCCTCAAACACAACTCTGCCTCTCACCACAAGTCGTGGTGGCTCTTCAGGTCGCATGGGTGCTAAGCCTTGCATAGCCTGGGCATTTTTTCAGATCGATAAAGATGACCCAACTCGTGTTATCTGTAACATTTGTCAGCAAAAGCTAAGTAGAGGCCAAAAAATACATAGTTTGAGTACTTCATGCATGAACCGGCACATGGACATGAAGCATAAGTTGCAGTGGGAAGCTCAGTGTGCTACAATGCGGCCTAGCCGGCCGGGCCAACCACCGTCTGCCATATCTTGTGCATCCGCGGCCTCTTCATCCTCTGTGACTGGGGGGGACAGCAGTCACACCTGTTTTGGGGCGCAGACCTGCCACCTCTTTACCCGCAACAGCCAGCGTGATTGGCAGGTCATCATTTTCTTTGGAGGTGGTAACACCAGCTGGTGTTGAGCGCTGTCCGACATCGATAGCACCACCTTTGGATCAAGGCAACCTAACATGTCCGCCTGCATCTTCCTCACAGACCGGCAGTTTGCCGGGGACACCCTTATCAACCCCGTCTAAGCACAATAGCCAGCCCTCGGTCCCTCAGATGTGGACAAGTAAAAGACCATTTCCTCCTAGCCATGAGAAAGCTAAGAGGTTGAATTTCACCATCTGCAAGCTCTTGGCTACAGAAATGCTGTCTTTCCGCCTGGTGGACACAGAGGATTTTCGAGACCTTATGTCCGTCGCAGTGCCCCAGTACCAGATGCCCAGTCGGCACTACTTCTCAAAGAAAGGTGTGCCTGCGCTCCACCAGCATGTCGCACACAACATCACCGCTTCTTTGAGAAACTCTGTGTGTGACAGGGTGCATTTCACCACAGACACTTGGACGAGTAGGCATGGACAGGGGCGTTACATGTCGCTGACTGGGCACTGGGTAACTATGGTGACAGCAGGACAAGGGGCTGCTGTCCAAGTCTTGCCGTCCCCACGAGTTGTGCGTCAACCCTCTTTATGTCAAAGTTCCTCCACTGCTTCTGCCTCCTCAACCTCCTCTCGGTCTTCCACCTGCACCCAAAGCCTGTCTGGTCATGCCACAAGCTTTCTAACTGCGCAGAAGGGATCCTGCACACCTCCTTACTATGCTGGCAGTAGGGCTCAACGTCATCAGGCGGTTTTTACTTTGAAATGTCTGGGAAATGTGAGTCACACAGCTGAGGAGTTGTGGTCAGCTCTGGAGAACCAATTTCATGAATGGTTGTCTCCACTGGACCTGAAACCAGGGAAGGCCGTGTGCGACAATGCTGCAAACCTGGGTGCGGCCCTTCGCCGGGGCAATGTCACACACGTGCCTTGTATGGCTCACGTGTTGAACCTGGTTGTCCAGCAATTTTTAGCCCACTATCCCAGACTAGATGGCCTTCTGCAGAGGGCACGGTCGCTGTGTGCTCACTTCCGCCGTTCGCATCCCGCAGCTCAGCGACTTACATCTCTACAGAAGTCGTTGGGCCTGCCACTTCACCGGCTAAAACGCGATGTGCCTACCCGGTGGAATTCAACTCTGCACATGTTGCAGCGACTGTGGCAGCACCGACAAGCCCTGGTGCAATACGTTCTGACGTATAGCCTGGGCCAACGAGATCCAGAGGTGGGGCAAATCACGCTGGAGGAGTGGTCTCAGATGAGGGACCTATGCACCCTTCTGCACAGTTTTGAAATGGCGACGAAGATGTTTAGTGCTGACGATGCCATTATCAGCATGACTATTCCGGTGATTTACATGCTGGAGCACATGTTAAACAGAATTCGGAGTCAGGTGGTGGCACAAGAGGAGGTGGAGGAAGTAGAGGAGGAGGAGTTGTATGCGGAAAGGCTAACATCTGCAAGGTCCAGACGGTCGGCAGCACCAAGGCGGCAGGCATGTGAGGGTGGGGGAGATGGTTTTACCAGGGCGCATGGTAGCAGCCAAACTAGTGAGGAAGGTGCAGGAGCCCAGGAAGAAGTGGAGGACGAACTGATGGAAGACTCATCAGATGAGGGAGACCTTGATCACATTTCTGTTGTGCGAGGTTGGGGGGAGAGGACAGAGGAAGGAAGCATGATTGTTACCTCGCCACCAACACAACAGGGACTTGGTGCTCCTGGATGTGCAACACACATGAGTGCCTTCTTGCTGCACTACCTGCAACATGACCCTCGAATTGTGAGAATTAGAAATAATCCTGACTACTGGGTTGCCACACTGTTAGATCCCCGGTACAAAAGTAAATTTGCAGAAATTATTCCTGCCATAGAAAGGGATGCACGCATGCAGGAGTATCAGCAGAGACTGTTGCAGAATCTTACATGTGCTTTTCCACAAAACACCAGTGGTGCACGTAGTGAATCTCACAGTTCCAACTTGCCAACCGTGGGACCGTCAAGTGTTCAGCACTCAAACCGTAACAGAACCACAGTATCTGCTGGTAACATCAATTTTGCGGAATCATTTCACCACTTTTTTAGCCCGTCCTTTGCAAGGCCACAGGAGACAAGAAGTCTGACACATAGTCAACGCCTAGAGACGATGGTACAGGAGTATCTCCAAGTAAACATTGAAGCCATGACTGTGTCACTGGACCCTTGCTCTTTTTGGGCTTCCAATCTGGATAAATGGCCGGAGCTAGCCACTTACGCCTTGGAGATCTTGTCATGCCCCGCAGCCAGCGTTCTGTCTGAACGTGTGTTCAGCGCTGCTGGTGGTGTGCTGACAGATAAGCGCACGCGGCTCTCCACTGATAATGTAGACAGACTCACGTTCATAAAGATGAACAAATCATGGATCCGAAACGACTTTTCTACCCCTGTGTCATCCTGGGGAGAGTAAAAGCTTGATGATTGGTTAAAATCACCCTACCAACCGTTTTAAGCTTTCAAATTACTAATCATGTTTATCTGTATCTTGGCTGGAAAATAATTTGGGCTTTGTAGCAGTGTGCAGCACTGATTCTATTAGGCCATCTATAATAAGCTCCACCAGATTTAAAATTACTAATCATGTTTATCTGTATCTTGACTGGAAAATAATTTGGGCTTTGTAGCAGTGTGCAGCACTGATCCTATTAGGCCATCTATACTAAGCTCCACCAGATTTAAAATTAATAATAATTTTTAGCTGCATCTAGCCCGGAAAATAATTTTGGGGCTCCGAGATGCGCAAGACACATAAGTGCCTTCTTGCTGCACTACCTGCAACATGACCCTCATATTGTCAGAATTCGAAGTAATCATGACTACTGGGTTGCCACACTCTTAGATCCCCCAAACTTTTCGATCAACCTTTTCATTTTAATAAAGACCAAAAAAATTGTCATTTTTTAAATTATAAGCATTAGCAGGTTGTTAGAAACTGAAATCAAACAGTTTTCAACTCAAAACTTTATTCTAGGTGATGTTACATTTTCACATAGGACCCCTTGTTCGAAAGGAGCTTCTGAACTCTCTCGTCCATTGAATTTGTCAGGTTTTGGATGGTTTCTGCTTCAATTGTTTTGCATGAGGACAGAATACCCTCCCAGAGCTGTTGCTTAGATGTGAACTGCCTCCCGCCATCATAGACACTCCTTTTGATGATGCTCCAGAGGTTCTGAATGGGGTAGAGGTCAGGGGAGCATGGGGGTCACACCATAAGTTTGTCCCCTTTTATGCCCATATCAGCCAGAGATGCAGATGTTTTATGTGCAGCATGAGATGGTGCATTATCATGCAAAAAAATGATCTTGCTGTGAAATACACGGTTCTTCTTCTTGAACCATGGCAGGAAGTGCTGTTTGAGAAAATCCACATACATTATGGAGTTCATCTTTAGCGCCTTCAGGGATCCTAAAGGGGCCGACAATCTCTCTCCCCATGATTCCAGCCCAAAACATTACTCCACCTCCTCCTTGTTGGCGCTGTAGCCGTGTTTGCGTGGGGTGTCCATCAACCAGCCATCCTCCACTCCATCCATCTGGACCATCGAGCGCTGCACGGCACTCATCCGTGAACAAAACAGTTTTGAAATCAGTCTTCATGTAATGTTTGGCCCACTGGAGCCGTTTCTGCTTGTGTGAAGTGGATAGAGGAGGTCGACAGGATGGCGTATGCACAGCTGCAAACCTCTGAAGGACCCTGCATCTTGTTGTTCGGGGGACGTTGGAGGCACCAGCAGCTTCAAAAACTTGTCTGCTGCTATGACAAGGCTTTTTTGCCGCTGCTCTTTTAACCTGACGTAATTGCCTGTAGGAAAGAGTCCTCAATTTGCCCTTATCAGCACGCACACGTGTGTACTGTGAATCAGCTACATACTTCTTGATTGCCAAGACACTTCATCCTGATCATCGCACAATGTTGATTGTAGTCATGCCTTGACCTAAACACTCCACAATTTGTTGCTTCTCAGCAGCCGACACATCCTTTTTCTTTCCCATTTTGGCAGAAAATGTAGGCTGCTTAATAATGTGAGACAGCCTTCTTAAGTAGTCTTGCCTTTCATTGGACACACCTGCCAAACTAATTAGCACAGGTGTCTGCAATTGCTTACAGTGATATAAAGAGCCCTGACATACATCACCATCAATGAGTTTAACTGACAAACAAACAAATTCTTCCCTTATCACTCCTAAACACTTTTTGCATAATAATTTGGAACACAGTGTACATGTGCTTTTCCACAAAACACCAGTGGTTCACGTAGTGAATCTTACAGTTCTAACTTGCCAACCGTGGTCTGTATGGAGTTGTTCAATAAAGGGCCCAAAATTAAGATAACATAGATGGGAGAGGTCTCTATGAATAGGAATTCCTAAGTATTTGATACCCTGTGAGGGCCAGGCAAAGGGAAAGTTGGACTGGATGGAATCCTATATGGATTTGGGGAGGGAGACATCGAGGGCCTCAGACTTCGCTGCATTGATTTTAAAATTTGACCATGTAACAAAGTGATCTATTTCAGCCATAACAGCATGGATGGATATATGTGATTGAGTGATATATACTAGGACATCATCAGCAAATAGAGAGCACTTGTACTCGGTGCCTCCCACCTCAATCCACCTAATATTGGGGTTATGGCGAATTGATGAGAGCAGGTGCTCCGTCACTAGGATGTATAAGAGAGGGGACAGAGGACATCCCTGCCTTGTCCCATTGGTGATTGTGAAAGGTGATGAAAATGTTCTGATGCACCCCATGGTCCTTGGGACACCCGGAGCCGGACCCTTTTTGGTGGATGCTGGTGGTTGTAGTCTTCGTGGCGGCGACCCGGTTCCATGGCTCAGGGTGGTCAAACCAGTGGCGGAACTATTTATGTGGTTTTGATGTTTAAATGTCCGACTACGCCACCCGTGGATTGCGGTCAGAGTGAACCGCCGCTGCAGGGCAGACCGCTGAGGCTGGTGTTGTGGGTGCAGCAGAGCGTAGCATAACTCCCCACGGGAGGAGTATAGCCTCAGGGCAGTGTATGCGGAGGATGGGGGTGATGGTGCAGGGCAGCAGCAGTAACGACACGGAGTCAGTGATGCAGTCCAGGGCCTTTACTCACAGTTCTTATTATCCAGACCACGTCTGCAGGTAACGGCTGCCCACGTCGTACTGTGCTCACCAGGTGAGGGGCTCAGACAACTCCCAGATAACTTTGGAGCGCTTCACAGGACCCCCTTTGTGTGTCCTTTGTCTGGCCTTTCTTACCAACCCTTCTGTCCGGCTGCCTCGGGCCTCCTCTTGGTAAACTTGGCGCCAGTTTCCCTGACCCTATGTGGTGCCTTCCTAGCGGGTGTAGCGAGGGGCTGCGCCACATAAAATGTCACAGCCTCCGGTTTCTAGCTGTGGGTCGTTTCCTGCCTCCACTAGTTTCGGGGACCGGTCTCCCCCTTTGGCCTGACCCCTCCACGCAGGTGGATTCGGGCGTGCGGTGGCGACTCGCCCGTCCGCACCCCTGGGATCCCTTCATTCCTCGTTCCTGGAGCCTTCTCCGCTCCTCTTCCTTCCTTCTCCCTCTTCCAGGCCTGGGCCTCTGTTACTAGGCCCGCCTCCGGAGCAGAGCTCATGCAGAGCCCCTGCTCCCTGCCACTTCTGCTCAGACTTCTCTGCACTGAACTAAGATGGTGCCCACCTTTTATACTCCCTTCTCAATGCACCCAGGAACTGCTTCCTCCCTGCTCCTGCACTACAGGGTTTCCCTTCCTCAGTGTTCCCTCCCCCCACTCCAGCCAGGGACAGGGACTGTCGTGCCCATCTCAGAGGCATATTGGTCGCCCTGCCCCACGGCAATGTGGTGTAATGCATGCAGGTGTCGGGTCCTGATCCACACTCCATCCTTACCTGAGAGTGAGATATCACACCTCTGGGTGAGGTGCAATACCTCTGTAGCAACCGAGCCCTCAGGGTGCTACAGTTCCATTTATCTTCAGCCTAGGTGACGTATTGTGATACAGGGCCGTGATTTTGGCTATAAAAGGGTCCCCTAGACCCCTACCCCAAGCTTTTTAAGAGAATCATATATGGCGTGCCAGGAGACTCTATGGAATGCTTTCTCAGCATCCAACGAGAGTATCTAATTACAAATTTTTAACTGCATCTAGCCCAGGAAATACTTTGTGCCTAGTAGCAGTGTCTGCTAGTCAGCGGATTATCCCGGCTGTTAAGCAAGCTACACCACCTGTAGTTTGGACACTTAATTTTTACAAAGGAAATGCATCGGGACCACGGGATACTCAGTGAAGAGCATCAGGAGGCACCCCAAGGCATGGGGGCTGGGACTGGCAGTAGGATGTCTTGCGGTGGACAGCCGAGCTCGATCCTTATAAAAGCTTTTTAACTGCAGCAGCTTTAGTGGACGCTACTGGAGCTGGAATTACGCGGCTGCTGGCATGAGACTTGCCCTCCAATAGATCCTTGTAAATGGATTTAAAGTGTATTCATTCAAATTAGAGAGACAATTTAAATTAAAAAGCTTAGAGCTGCCTCCACCACAGGGGGGCTCGCTCGACCCACCAGCGGACAGGCACCAGTATTGGGAGAGGGGGGCTGGCCGTCAGGGTTCACCGCGGCTCTGGCACAAACCCGGCGACACGGAGGTGGCACGGGCAGGAGCGGACTGAACGTGTCTACTTCTCACTTTTTGGATTTTAGAAGGGCATGACATGCCTATATCTGTGTCTCCCCCTCCTTTTACTCCTCCACCTCTTTTCTTTTCGCATGACTATATGTACTTGTCACTTTTCCATGTGTTAGTTGTGTCTTCTGAGCAGTTTGTCAGCTTTTCGACACCTTTGAAGGTGTTTTCTATGTGTTTCTATGTGTTTTTGTTTGCCTGCCATTGGTTTTAACGGTGTTCGAAGGTGTTCGACGAACAGTTCGACGAACAGTTCGGCGAACACACGGGTGTTCGATGAACCGAACCGAACTCGAACACTACGGGGGTGGCTCAACACTACTTCTGAGACTTGTTGGTTAACCCATTATTTGTTGTAAGCATTACAAACTGTTATCGTAGAATCATTGAATGTTATAGTTGGAAGGGACCTCCAGGGTCATCGTGTCCAACCCCCTGCTCAATGCAGGATTCACTAAACCATCTCAGACAGATGTCTGTCCAGCCTCTGTTTGAAGACTTCCATTGAAGGAGAACTCACCACCTCTCGTGGCCTCCTATTCTACTAATTGATGAATCTCACTGTCAACTGTCACTGTCAACTCCAGTCAGCTTCAACAGGTTTTCTCTGGAGACCAGAACTGACTGGACATGAAGTGGTATGCCACTTTCCTCTTCGTTGGCACTTTGCCATGATATGCAGGGTCACACCTCGATGATCTTGCATTGAGGACCTCTCCTGGTGATATGTCTCTTGTGCAACTAGACAATTATCACAGTTCAAGAAAGAAAGTTAAATGACAAATCCAGCTCAGCTACATCTGGCGTTATGTCACTGTACGAATTTGTTTCCTGACCCAGCTTTCACTGTGTTTAGTGAACTGTTATTAGCCAGACACAAGTCTTATTAATTCGGTGGTTCATAGCCAATGTTTCCCGTGTCATGGGTGACAGTGATGCTGGGTTAATTGAGAGTTCAATCAGTTAGAATAAAATAATGGAAGCGATAATTAACCAGCTGCCCTCAATTGAAATATCATGAGAAACAGAGCTGTGTTGTCTCCCTAAGACGTACTCTTAAGAAATATTGTCTTGTGCACCGGGAGCTTAGGGTTAATTGGATGTCTGAACAATTCTGCCTTTAGCCAAGACTTGGAGTCAAAAGTAGAAATCTGCTCTTCGAGAACTTACGGGGCCATTTATTGTTGTCCTTTTCTACTTAAATAGTAACTAAACTTTAAAAAAAAATTTGATGTGATGTAGTCCTTTTTTAGTAGCGTTAATTGGTGGGGATTGGGTTCCTGAGAGCCCCATCAATCGCTCAAACCAAGGGGGCGAATTGCTCAGCTTATTCTTGAGGGTGAGACGTGTGTTGCACGGGCTCAATGGAAATTCTCTGCATCCACGCAATGTTCGAGCTAGTGGATAAACTGAGTGCTTCTGCCTCTTGTTTTGAGCGGTCAGTGAGAAGCTCAGTACACAGACCCACACTAATCGGAACAACTATAACATATATCAAACAAAGGGGAAGAAGTGCTTAACATTTGCTCGTGAGGCAGTGCACTACTGATATGAATTAGTCTTCAATTCCACAAATAATTTTTTTGTGATTTGATTCGAGAAAATCAAGTTAAATGGTGACCTGGTATCAGTCATTTTACTTGATTATTTTAGGGCTAGAAAGGTGTTAAAAATAGGAAATAAATAATTATCACCAGCTCTGGCCCTGCAGCTGCCGCTCAATCCTCCACTAGCTCGCTTTCTCCCACCGGCTCCAGTCTTGTCTTCCATCTTCACTCTTCTTATTCTTCTGGAGGTGACTAAGCCTGAAGTGACATCACTTCATTGCGTGAGACCTAGAGGTTACTGAGAACGTCGAAGAGTAAAGACGAAAGTTAAGACTGAAGTCAGTGAGAAGAAGTGCGGTAGCGGAGCACCAGATGGGTAGCTTTGGCACCAGAACATGTCCCAGGCAGGGTTATTTTTCAACCCCTTCGTTTATTATCCTCTAGGTAAGGAGAGATGTTGCTTTTATCAGTAATTTGATTTGGGCCAAATAAATTTGACTGTTTTTACTGGTTGAATTTGAGAAAATCTGGTGAATCTGATTTAGACATCATCTCTACTGTGCACCCAAATAACGCTCTACTCACGCATGAGGATTTCTGCCCCTTGTTTTGAGCAATTGGTGAGATCTCAGCATTTGGTCCTCCACCAATCAACACTACTATGACATTTTACAGAAGTTAAAAAGATTTATTGGCCTTTAAAGAGAAGGCTCCTCCTTATGGGTCCTCTGTCAAGTCTTTGAGACATATCAGAAGATATTGGACATTGTAGGGTCATCTCTGAGCCATCAGCCCCATTAATCAAAGGTTACTTGCAGCCCAATGAAGGTGGACGTGCCCCAAAAAATAGCCAATTATTTTCTATAGGCTAAGTCTCTGACAAAATAATAGACCCTAGATGTCCGGCAGGAGACAACCACTTTGGATTTGGTCACTAGATTTTAATTAGGATCAATTTCATGATGATTCACAAATATTCTATAGATGGATCCAAGGAATTTCAGAACTACCAAAAAGTCGAATGAAAAATATCATCATCTACAAAATCCAGAGATGTGAAGATCTGGAGCAAGAAGCCCAGCGGGCCGTATTATGCTAAAGCTTCTTTATCATGTCCTCATGCTCCTCGCTTTTTTATCTATTCTTAATATCAATCTATTCTCGAAAATATTTCACAGTTACCACCAATCCTAAATTTTGACGAACAATTCTGGCAAATTCGGGCATGTCTCATCCCAAAAAGTGTCAGGATTTACTTAAAGATTCCCCAAAAGTAGGATTTCCTATCTGGTTTTGGGTGTTCCGGGGAAGGTCCTGGTTTACCAACTGATATGTTAATCGCTACGATGTTTGTTTGTTTTATAACAAAGTAGGTACAACGGAGTATGGTGCACAAATTGTTAGGGAAACCATTCAAATTTCAAATTATTTTAATAGGTTATCAACTGCTAATAAACTTTTTTTTAAAAAATGGTCTCATGTTGGTAAAAAAAAAAAACACCTCACTTACAGAACCCAATTCGTTCCTCAGTCCTGTGGTGGGAATCCACTGCTGGTCTCCTGACTTTCTTTACTATAGTCAATTACCGGTCACTGATTGGCTGCAGTGGTCATGTTTAATCTGAGGCAGAAGTAACAGTCTCCAAGCTCTTTATAGCTGCTCAGATGAAATGTGAATCATGCAGCCAATCAGTAGCCAGTGATTAGCTGCAGCAGTTACCTGACGTTCCCCGACAGCAGAGGAAGGCTGTAGACTCTGGAAGATCAGTGGAGTTACGATGGGTGAGAATATTTTTTGCACTTTAAACACCACCATTTGCTTGTTTTTAATAAGTTTATTAGTGTTAGCGGACAGAATTTTCACCAATGTCAATGATAAAACCTGTCAATAAGTGTCTCGTTTCCCTGCAGCTCCCCCACAGGAGAAATGAAGTATTACACAATGTCCAATGTGAGTAAGATGTCTGTGTAATACATACAGGACGGATCCTCCACAGCGACTAACACTTTTTGCAGCTGATCTCCATTACGGCCAAAAAATGAGAATACAGATTAGAGGACTCCCCTTTAATAACTCACGAATCAGGAATATATGGTATGAAAAATTAGTTTTCTAAACTAAACGACCCCTTTATTTTTTCTTGCACATGGAAAAATCCCTTTTATCTCTTAATTTCACATTTTTTTTAAAAAGCAGAATTCTTATATCACAAAGCAAATAAAAACTTGGCCTCTAATGTGAGGAAAAATCAGGCAATAAAGACGAGGAAAAATGGGCCTCAATGACACAGGTCTGTTCTTGTTGTCTTTCGACTCCCGACTTGTTCCTGTGGATTTGTTACCAAAGCAAATTCTTTAAAAGTTTACATATAAGTAGCTGTGATTCCTGGGAATATGTTCACTCCTCTGTGTCCTTGTTTGCCCCCATATAAGACAAGTGTGCATAGTACAACTCAGTCTGGGACTGCAGAGCATCCACATCCAGCTAGGATCGATTGAAATCTACTTATCCGCACTGTAGACCCTGCTGAGGGTTGTAGTCTTGCAACAGCTGTAGCTAGAGCACAATGATCTATCCCATAAATATAATATATATGCAATGATTTTGTAAGATTATAATCAGATGTATGAGTAAGCAATTATACCAGACAGGTGAGAACGATCATCATTTCCATATGTAGGATGAAACACAGTCATTAATTGAAGCCAAAACAGCTGTGTAGGAGGCTTACAATTGGTTGAGTTACAGCGAACTCTGCTATAATGGTGAGGTTGTGGAAGACAGTTTCATGTCACAGATCATACACCAAGGCAAGACAGCAAAGCAAGAACACACAAGGTAGTTATACTGCATCAGCAAGGTGTCTCCCAGGAAAAGATTTCTAAAGAGACTGGGGTCACCAATAATTAGGCAATGTGGATGCAGTGGTCGCCCAAGGAAACTTAGTGCAACAGATAAAGACAAATCATGCTTACTTCCCTTCGAAATGGGAAGATGTCCAGCAGTGCCAGCAACTCAGAACTGGCAGCAACCAATGGGACAAAGCTACACCCATCTATCTGTTCTGAGAAGTCTTGTCAGAAGTGGTCTTCATAGAAGAATAGCAGCCAAAAAGTCAGACATTTGACATGGAAACAAGGACACGTGAATCAACTATGCATGACAACATAGGAACTAGGGTGCAGGAAAATGGCAGCAGGTGATCTGGACTGAGGAGTCACAATGTGAAATATTTGGCTGTAACAGAAGGCAGTTGACCAAAAGGCTGGAGAGCAGCACAGTAATGAGGGTCTGCTAGAACAGTGATGCAGGGTGGTGGGTCCTGTAAGTTTGGTGCTGCTTTTTAGCAAATTGAGCTAGGGATTTGCTCAGGATTAGTGGTGTCCTCAATGCTGAGAAATACAAGCAGATACTTATCCATCATGTAATACCATCAGAGAGGCGTCTGATTGGCTACAAATTTATTCTGCAGCAGAAAAACTACCCCAAACATCCAACCAATGTAATTAAGAACGAGGAGTCCTTGAAGTGATCATCCGACCCCACAGAGCCCTGATCTCACATCATCCAGTCTGTCTGGGATCACATGAAGACACAGAAGGATTTGGAACAGCGGTCACCCTAGTAGATTGATCCACCATGCACACTGGGTATGGTGTATTGGTTAGTACACCAGGTGGCTTGTATAGTCACCCGGTGGAAACTCTGCTCCTCCAACATCAAAGCCATTAGGTTGGGTAAGTTTGAAAGCACGAGATGTGAAGTGACCCTGGGTTTCCCTAAATACTGGGCATGGGAAACCCACTTAAGTTTTGGTACATTTACACTTTTCTTACATTTTGAGCGCACACCTTTTCTGGGCTTTTTGGCTAGGATGGTGAATTTTTTTAAATTCCCAGTCGAAGGTCCGACTAATATTACACTAGAAAACCTTCATTATTTAATTAACTGTTTTTTTCCACTTGGTCATCCTTTTACATGTGTGTCTGCCACTATCACTTTTCAGGGTGCGGTTCTCTTAGGGGTTCCCTCCTGATCGGTCTAAGTGAGGGAGTTTGTGATCATTAGGTTCTGCTCCCCACCGATCCCTGGCTCTCCTCTCTCTCGCCATCCATGGCTCCTAGCTATCACTTGGTTGGAAGCCCAGGCTGATGCTAGTAGTGAAAGTGGGTCTTCGGCTAGGATAGGCCACCACTCATTGACTTTCTGGGTAGCCTTTTGTCTCAGATGGGTGAGGAACAGTCTTTGGGGGCCTTTCTCCTGTTGGAGAAGGCTACTATCGAACGCATCCAAGTGCCCTTTTTGTGGCGCCACTTGAGTTCATAACACGATGTCGGGCTTTAAAATATATCCTGTATCTGGACTTCCCCTTTAAGTGGATATTCTGTTTAATCCCCTCATATGCTCACCAATATAAATAAATGTATCCCATGCATATGGGTCAGCAAATGATTAATTAATAGAAGTGCATTAGATCCATTAGTGTTTTGGAAAGAGAAAGTCACGATGGCTTCCTTTTGTAAGCATTGGGTACATTATATCCTGATGACTTCAGAGCTGTTTTCCTCTGTTCTGGAGATATTGAATTGACTATTTGATGTAAACTTTCTCCTTTCGATGCAGATTCTCAGTGATGACAGCCGGGATATTAATTTTGACTTTCGTGTGTTATGGCGACAACTAATGTGTTTTGTCTGGCCGCTGTCCTGAGCTCGGTGTCCTCAAATCCCTGCACGAGAGAACAGACAATGAGCTCATTCTCATCACTGCGAGGAATAATAGAAGTCTCCGTATAATGCAGCGCAGGAATGTCCTACTGTGGACACAACTGCTGCACTTCTGCATCGATCACTTCTCCTTAGGATAGGTCGTCAATATCACATCGGTGGAGATCTGTCTCCTGGTTTCACCACCGATCAATAGATTAAAGGGACCTGGTGCACCAGAAGCGGCACAGCGCCAAAATGGTGTAGTGGCTGTGAATGGTACTACAAGCTCTATGCCACTCACTTCTATGGGAGACAGCTTGCAGTACCATTTACGGCCACTACTCAATGTATGGCGCTACCCCTTCAAACAGCTGACAAGTGAAACGTTAAGATCCAATTTGATGATGCTGACCCATATAAAAGGGAGGTTAATGGGGATAAGAAGAGTTCAGTCGAAAAACGAACATCATGTAGAGCTACCATTTTGTCTCCATATACCTATTTTTTTCCCCTAAAACATTTTTTTAGTTAACGAAAACTTTTTTTTAGCCTGTATAGGAAGGAGGCCCACCGCCACCTCAAAGGTAATGTGTCATCAGAAAGGGTCAAGTTTTATCAATTTTTAATAATGATATTTTCTTTTTTTTCCAGGTCACTTTTTAGATTATATATACAGCTCTGGCAAAAAATTAAGAGACCACTGAACAGTTTTCTATTGGAAAGCATGGAAAGACTGGTGGAAAGCATGGAAAGAAGCATGAAAGCTGGGATTAAAAATCATGGTTATTCCACCAAATATTGATTTCTGAACTCTTCCTGAGCTAAAACATGAGTATTGCTGTTTCTAAATGAATAAAAACTTGCTGTCAGTAGTTTATAGAATAAAACAACAATGTACATTTTACTCAAAAATATATCTATAAAGAGAAAAATCAGAGAAAATGAAAACTGTGCAGTGGTCTCTTAATTTTTGCCAGAGCTGTATATAAAAGAGAAAAATCTGATATTTGGACACTGGCCACTAGTCCTAACATTACACTCAAACTTCCTGTAATGTACAGATTACTGTCCTATAATCATTTTATTACCGTGACAAACAGGATTGTGATGAAATGCAACACGTCTAATTGATAACACTATATTCACCATCCACAATAGTTTACGTCACAGCTCACCTCCTCCTCCTGTACAATGACTGATAAAACCTACATATACAGTAGATAACAGGATCCACCATTTACAATAGGTGAGGTCACAGCTCACCTCCTCCTCCTGTACAATGACTGACAACACCTCTATATACAGTAGATAACACAGGATCCATCATTGACAATAGGTGATGTCACAGCTCACCTCCTCCTCCTGTACAATGACTGGTAAAACCTACATATACAGTAGATAACAGGATCCACCATTTACAATAGGTGAGGTCACAGCTCACCTCCTCCTCCTGTACAATGACTGACAACACCTCTATATACAGTAGATAACACAGGATCCATCATTGACAATAGGTGATGTCACAGCTCACCTCCTCCTCCTGTACAATGACTGATAACACCTCTATATACAGTAGATAACACAGGATCCACCATTCACAATAGGTGATGTCACAGCTCACCTCCTCCTCCTGTACAATGACTGATAACACTACTATATACAGTAGATAACACAGGATCTACCATTCACAATAGGTGATGTCACAGCTCACCTCCTCCTCCTGTACAATGACTGATAACACCTCTATATACAGTAGATAACACAGGATCCATCATTCACAATAGGTGACGTCACAGCTCACCTCCTCCTCTTGTACAATGACTGATAACACCTCTATATACAGTAGATAACACAGAATCCACCATTCACAATAGGTGATGTCACAGCTCACTTCCTCCTCCTGTACAATGACTGATAACACCTCTATATACAGTAGATAACACAGGATCCATCATTTACAATAGGTGATATCGCAGCTAACCTCCTCCTCCTGTACAATGACTGATAACACTACTATATACAGTAGATAACACAGGATCTACCATTCACAATAGGTGATGTCACAGCTCACCTCCTCCTCCTGTACAATGACTGATAACACTACTGTATACAGTAGATAACACAGGATCCACCATTCACAATAGGTGATCTCACAGCCCACCTCCTCCTCCTGTACAATGACTGATAACACCTCTATATACAGTAGATAACAGGATCCACCATTCACAATAGGTGATGTCACAGCTCACCTCCTCCTCCAGTACAATGACTGATAGCACTACTATATACAGTAGATAACACAGGATCTACCATTCACAATAGGTGATGTCACAGCTCACCTCCTCCTCCTGTACAATGACTGATAACACTACTGTATACAGTAGATAACAAAGGATCCACCAATCACAATAGGTGATGTCACAGCCCACCTCCTCCTCCTGTACAATGACTGATAACACCTCTATATACAGTAGATAACAGGATCCACCATTCACAATAGGTGATGTTACAGCTCACCTCCTCCTGTACAATGACTGATAACACCACTATATACAGTAGATATCACAGGATTCACCATTCACAATAGGTGATGTCACAGCTCACCTCCTACTCCTCCTGTAAAATGACTGATAACACTACTATATACATTAGATAACACAGCATCCACCATTCACAATAGGTGATGTCACAGCTCACCTCCTCCTCTCCTGTGCAATGACTGATAACACCTCTATATACAGTAGATAACACAGGATCCACCATTCACAATAGGTGATGTCACAGCTCACCTCCTCCTCCTGTACAATGACTGGTAAAACCTACATATACAGTATATAACACAGGATCCACCATTCACAATAGGTGATGTCACAGCTCACCTCCTCCTCCTCCTGTACAATAACTGATAACACCTCTATATACAGTAGATAACACAGAATCCACCATTCACAATAGGTGATGTCACAGCTCACCTCCTCCTCCTGTACAATGACTGATAACACCTCTATATACTGTAGATAACACAGGATCTACCATTCACAATAGGTGATGTCACAGCTCACCTCCTCCTCCTGTACAATGACTGATAACACCTCTATATACTGTAGATAACACAGGATCTACCATTCACAATAGGTGAAGTCACAGCTCACCTCCTCCTCCTCCTCTACAATGACTGATAACACCGCTATATTCAGTAGATAACACAGGATCCGTCTCCCATAATAGATGAAGTGCCAGCTCACCTTCTCCCCCTTTTTGACCATGACCTGTGGCCAGATCAGAGCATGCCTGGAAAACTCTCCTTTTTAAGTCAGTGACTGATGAGCGAGTATGTTCGGTTAACCCTTTCGGCGAGTATTGCTTGTTTCTTTCACATTCCTCACATGTAATAAAGCTGTCAAACAGTCGCAAATCATGCACACGGGAGCGATTCAACCATATCACCAAGCAGCTGTAAATACTCGGAGCTCGGCCCGAGCATACTCGGACAGAACATACTCGCCGAAAGAGTTAACAGAACATACTCGCTCATCACTAGTCAGAACCAGTCTATAGCAGCCAACATTTAAGAACAAGAATTCCAGTATAAGACCTAGTGGCCAATGTGAAGATTTCAAGATTTCAGTTTTTGTTTTAAATATATATACAGTACAGACCAAAAGTTTGGACACACCTTCTCATTTAAAGATTTTTCTGTATTTTCTTGACTATGAAAATTGTACATTCACACTGAAGGCATCAAAACTATGAATTAACACATGTGGAATTATATACTTAACAAAAAAGTGTGAAACAACTGAAAATATGTCTTATATTCTAGGTTCTTCAAAGTAGCCACCTTTTGCTTTGATGACTGCTTTGCACACTCTTGGCATTCTCTTGATGAGCTTCAAGAGGTAGTCACCGGAAATGGTCTTCACTTCACAGGTGTGCCCTGTCAGGTTTAATAAGTGGGATTTCTTGCCTTATAAATGGGGTTGGGACCATCAGTTGTGTTGTGCAGAAGTCAGGTGGATACACAGCTGATAGTCCTACTGAATAGACTGTTAGAATTTCTATTATGGCAAGAAAAAAGCAGCTAAGTAACGAAAAACGAGTGTCCATCATTACTTTAAGAAATGAAGGTCAGTCAGTGCGAAAAATTGGGAAAACTGCACCCTATACCTAGAGCAATACCCTCCCTGGCTGCATTCAATACCAGGAGCAATATCCCTCCCTGGCTGCACCCAATACCAGGAGCAATACCCCTCCCTGCTGCACCTAATAACAGGAGCAATACACCTCCCTGGCTGCACCCAATACCAAGAGCTATACCCCTCCCTGGCTGCACCCAATACCAGGAGCTATACCCCTCCCTGGCTGCGCCCAAGACCAGGAGCAATACCCCTCCATGGCTGCACCCAATACCAGGAGCTATACCCCTCCCTGGCTGCACCCAATACCAGGAGCTATACCCCTCCCTGGCTGCACCCAATACCAGGAGCAATACCAGTCCATGGCTGCACCCAATACCTCGAGCAATACTCCTCCCTGGCTGCACCCAATACCTGGAGCAATACCCCACCCTGGCTGCACCCAATACCAGGAGAAATACCCCTCCATAGCTGCACCCAATACCTCGAGCAATACTCCTCCATGGCTGCACCCAATACCTGGAGCAATACCCCACCCTGGCTGCACCCAGTACCTGGAGCAATACCCCTCCATGGCTGCACCCAGTACCTGGAGCAATACTCCTCCCTGGCTGAACCCAATACCTGGAGCAATACCCCACCCTGGCTGCACCCAATACCTGGAGCAATACCCCACCCTGGCTGCACCCAATACCTAGAGCAATACCCCTCCCTGGCTGCACCCAATAGCTGGAGCAATGCCCCTCCATGGCTGCACCCAATACCTCGAGCAGTACTCCTCCCTGGCTGCACCCAATACCTGGAGCAATACCACTCCCTGACTGCACCCAATACCTGGAGCATTACACCTCTATGGATGCACCCAATACCTGGAGCAATAACCCTCCATGGCTGCACCCAATACCTGGAGCAAGACCCCTCCATGGCTGCACTCAATACCAGGATCAATACCCCTCCCTGGCTGTACCTAGCACCTGGAGCAATACCCTTCTATGGATGCACCCAATACCTGGAGCAATACCCCTCCATGGCTGCAAGCAATACCAGGAGCAATACCCCTCCCTGGCTGCACCCAATACATGGAGCAATACCCCTTCCTGGCTGCACCCAGTACATGGAGCAATACCTTTCTATGACTGCACCCAATACCTGGAACAATACCCCTCCCTGGCTGCACCCAATACCTGGAGCATTACCCCTCCCTGGCTGCACCAAGTACCTGGAGCAATATGCCTCCATGGCTGCACCGAATACCTGGAGCAATACCCCTCCCTGACTGTACCCAATAACTGGAGCAATACCCCACCCTGGCTGCACCCAATACCTGGAGCAATACCTCTACCTGTCTGTAGCCAATAACTGGAGCAATACCGCTCCCTGGCTACTTCGAATACAAGGAGCAATACCCCTTCCTGGCTGCAGCCAATACGGGGAGCAATACCCCTTCCTTGCTGCACCCAATACCTGGAGCAATACCCCTCCCTGGTTGCACCCAATACCTGGAGCAATACCCCTCCCTGACTGCACCCAATACCTGGAGCAATACCCCTCCCTGGCTGCAACCAATAGCTGGAGCAATAAGCCTCCCTGGCTGCACCCAAAATCTGGAGCAATACCCCTTCCTGGTTAGACCCAATACCTGGAGCAATATCCCTCCCTGGTTGCACCCAGTACCTGGATCAATACCCCTCCATGGCTGCACCCAGTACCTGGAGCAATACCCCTCCCTGGCTGCAACAAATATCAGGGAGCAATACCCCTCCCTGACTGCACCCAATACCTGGAGCAATACCCATCCCTGGCTACACCCAATACCTGGAGCAATAAGCCTTCCTGGCTGCACCCAATACCTGGAGCAATACCCCTCCCTGGCTACACCCAATACCTGGAGCAATACCCCTCCCTGACTGCACCCAATACCTGCAGCAATACCCCTCCCTAACTGCACCCAATACCTGGAGCAATACCCCTCCCTGGCTACACCCAATACCTGGAGCAATAAGCCTTCCTGGCTGCACCCAATAACTGGAGCAATACCCCTCCCTGGCTGCACCCAATACCTGGAGCAATACCCCTCCCTGACTGCACCCAATACCTGGAGCAATACCACTCCCTGGCTGCACCCAATGCCTGGAGCAATAAGCCTTCCTGGCTGCACCAAATACCTGGAGCAATAAGCCTCCCTGTCTACATCCGATACATGGAGCAATATCCCTCCCTGGCTGCATCTAATACCAGGAGCAATACACCTCCATGGCTGCAGCCAATACATGGAGCAATACCCTTCCCTGGCTGCACACAATACCGGGAGCAATACCCCTCACTGACTGCACCTAATACCTGGAGCAATACATCTCCATGGCTACACCCAATACCAGGAGCAATGATCCTCCCTGTCTACATCCAATACCTGGAGCAATATCCCTCCCTGGCTGCGCCTAATACCAGGATCAATACCCCTCTATGGCTGCACCCAATACCTGGAGCAATACCCCTCCATGGCTGCACCCAATACCAGGAGCAATGACCCTCCCTGTCTACATCCAATACCTGGAGCAATATCCCTCCCTGGCTGTGCCTAATACCAGGATCAATACCCCTCCATGGCTGCACCAAATACCTGGAGAAATACCCCTCCATGGCTGCAAGCAATACCAGGAGCAATGCCCCTCCATGGCTGCACCCAATAGATGGAGCAATACCCCTTCCTGGCTGCACCCAATACCTGGAGCAATACCCCTCCATGGCTGTAGCCAATACAAGGAGCAATGCCCCTCCATGGCTGCACCCAATACCAGGAGGAATACCCCTCCATGTCTGCATCCAATACCTGGAGCAATACCCATCCCTGACTGCACCGAATACCTGGAGCAATACCCCTCCATGGCTGCACCCAATACCAGGAGCAATACCCCTCCCTGGCTGCACCCAATACCTGGAACAATACCCCTTCCTGGCTGCACCCAATACCTCAGGCAATACCCCTCCCTGGCTGCACCCAATACCAGGAGCAATACCCCTCCCTGACTGCACCCTATACCAGGAGCAATACACCTCCATGGCTGCACACAATACCTGGGGCAATACCCCTCCCTGGCTGCACCCAATACCAGGAGCAATACCCCTCCATGGCTGCACCCTATACCAGGAACAATACCCCTCCCTGGCTGCACACAATACCTGGAGCAATACCCCTCCCTGGCAGCACCCAATACCTGGAGTAATACCCCTCCCTGGCTGCACCCAATACCTGGAGCAATACCCCTCCATGACTGCACACAATACCTGGAGCAATACCCCTCCCTGGCTGCACCCAATACCTGGAGCAATACCCCTCCATGGCTGCACACAATACCTGGAGCAATACCCCTCCCTGGCTGCACCCAATACCTGGAGCAATACCCCTCCATGGCTGCACCCAATACCAGGAGCAATACCCCTCCATGGCTGCACCCTGTACCTGGAGCAATACCTCTCCCTGGCTGCACCCAATACCAGGAGCAATACCCCTCCATGGCTGCACACAATACCTGGAGCAATGCCCCTCCCTGGCTGCACCCAATACCTGGAGCAATACCCCTCCCTGGCTGCACACAATACCTGGAGCAATACCCCTCCCTGGCTGCACCCAATACCTGGATCAATACCCCTCCATGGCTGCACACAATACCTGGAGCAATACCCCTCCATGGCTACACCCAATACCTGGAGCAATACCCCTCCATGGCTGCACACAATACCTGGATCAATACCCCTCCATGGCTGCACCCAATACCTGGAGCAATACCCCTCCCTGACTGCACCGAATACCTGGAGCAATACCCCTCCCTGGCTGCACTCAATACCTGGAGCAATACCCCTCCATGGCTGCACCCAATACCTGGAGCAATACCCCTCCATGGCTGCACCCAGTACCTGGAGCAATACCCTTCCATGGCTGCACCCAATACCAGGAGCAATACCTCTCCCTGGCTGCACCCAGTACCTGGAGCAATACCCCTCCCTGGCTGCACTCAATACCTGGAGCAATACCCCTCCATGACTGCACCCAATACCTGGAGCAATACCCCTCCCTGGCTGCACCCAATACCAGGAGCAATACCTCTCCCTGGCTGCACCCAATACCAGGAGCAATACCCCTCCCTGGCTGCACTCAATACCTGGAGCAATACCCCTCCATGGCTGCACCCAATACCTGGAGCAATACCCCTCCCTGGCTGCACACAATACCTGGAGCAATACGCCTCCCTGGCTGCACCCAATACCTGGATCAATACCCCTCCATGGCTACACCCAATACCTGGAGCAATACCCCTCCATGGCTGCACCCAATACCTGGATCAATACCCCTCCATGGCTGCACACAATACCTGGAGCAATACCCCTCCATGGCTACACCCAATACCTGGAGCAATACCCCTCCATGGCTGCACACAATACCTGGAGCAATACCCCTCCATGGCTGCACCCAATACCTGGAGCAATACCCCTCCCTGACTGCACCGAATACCTGGAGCAATACCCCTCCCTGGCTGCACTCAATACCTGGAGCAATACCCCTCCCTGGCTGCACCCAATACCAGGAGCAATACCTCTCCCTGGCTGCACCCAATACCAGGAGCAATACCCCTCCCTGGCTGCACTCAATACCTGGAGCAATACCCCTCCATGGCTGCACCCAATACCAGGAGCAATACCTCTCCCTGGCTGCACCCAATACCAGGAGCAATACCCCTCCATGGCTGCACACAATACCTGGAGCAATACCCCTCCCTGGCTGCACACAATACCTGGAACAATACCCCTCCATGGCTGCACACAATACCTGAAGCAATACCCCTCCATGGCTACACCCAATACCTGGAGCAATACCCCTCCATGGCTGCACACAATACCTGGAGCAATACCCCTCCATGGCTACACCCAATACCTGGAGCAATACCCCTCCATGGCTGCACACAATACCTGGAGAAATACGCCTCCCTGGCTGCACCCAATACCAGCAGCAATACCCCTCCATGGCTACACCCAATACCTGGAGCAATACCCCTCCATGGCTGCACCCTGTACCTGGATCAATACCCCTCCATGGCTACACCCAATACCTGGAGCAATACCCCTCCATGGCTGCACACAGTACCTGGAGCAATACCCCTCCATGGCTACACCCAATACCTGGAGCAATACCCCTCCATGGCTGCACACAATACCTGGAGCAATACCCCTCCCTGGCTGCACCCAATACCTGGAGCAATACCCCTCCATGGCTGCACACAATACCTGGAGCAATACCCCTCCCTGGCTGCACCCAATACCTGGAGCAATACCCCTCCATGGCTGCACACAGTACCTGGAGCAATACCCCTCCATGGCTACACCCAATACCTGGAGCAATACCCCTCCATGGCTGCACACAGTACCTGGAGCAATACCCCTCCATGGCTGCACCCAATACCTGGAGCAATACCCCTCCATGGCTGCACACAATACCTGGAGCAATACCCCTCCATGGCTGCACCCTCAGTTGTAGATGGACCTCGCCGCTGCACCTTTTTTGTGATCCTTCCATGGCTTTTTCCATCCAGACTCTCGGTCATATATTCATCTGCTCCATGCTGCATGATATGTAAAGGAAACATTTGTTTCTGCTTGTTGTGTAAATGGACACCAGGATTTACATCAGTTCTCCATGCGTCTCAGAAATACAGCAGGAGAGGTCATTCAATGATTATTACATGCATATATTCATCCCCGAGCTCCATAGCTGTAGATTGTGACTGTGGGGGACTTCATGACAATCATCCTAGT
Organism: Phyllobates terribilis; assembly: GCF_046119375.1. Taxonomy (NCBI): domain Eukaryota; kingdom Metazoa; phylum Chordata; class Amphibia; order Anura; family Dendrobatidae; genus Phyllobates; species Phyllobates terribilis. Next base: position 755,448,319 of record NW_027362764.1, read on the forward strand.
CACAGAGCCTGCTCCTGGGTCTATATGCTCCTCTCATATAAGTTAAAAAGACAAGATTAACTAATATTTGCAAAAACAGAGGTCATTTATAATGCAACAGGTCAAGGTCAATCTTCTATGACTTTATTTTATAATTTTTTATTTATTTTTTTATCATTATTATTATTTTTATTCTGCTGATTTCTTCTCATCTCCTCTATGACTTTTTTTATTATCATTATTATTATTATATATTATTGTTATTTTTTATTGTGCAGACTTCCTTTCACCTCCTCTATAACTTTGGATTATTATTATTATTATTATTATTATCATCATTTATTATTTTTAGCATTAATTATTGTTTTTTTACCTTTTATCAAAATAGTAAAAAAGTGAAAACAAAGACTTGTCTAAGTAGATGTCTGACAATTTAAAGGAAAACTGTCAGCAGTTTACGCTATGTAATCCGAGAGCAGCATAATGTAAGTGCACAGACCCTGATTCCAGCTATGTATCACTTACTGGGCTACTTGCTGTCATTTTGATACAATCACAGTCTTCTCACGGTAGAGCTAGCACTTCTCTGAATGCTGACCCCTGTATAACCCCGCCCACACAACTGATTGGCTGCTTCCTGTATATAACCCCGCCCACACCACTGAGTGGCAGCTTCCTGTGTATAACGACGCCCACACCACTGATTGGCATATTTCTGTATACACTGTGCATAGGCAGAAAGCTGCCAATCAGTGGTGGGGATGTGGTTGGACCTTGACCTGTAGTGATTATTACTCTCCTGCTGATAAAACAATTATTTTCTTGAAGCAGCAGCAACACACAGCCTAGTAAGTGATACATCACTGGAATCAGGGTTTCAACCCCTACATCAAGCTTCTCTCAGATTACATAGCAAAAACCTGGTGTCAGATTCCCTTTAAAGGGGTTCTCCAACTCTTTTGACATTATTATTTACTTAAATTCATGTATTTGGGGCTAAAAAAAAATTGGTTTTAACACACATTTTTTTGTACCATTTTGCTTTTACAAGGTCTTCTTTTCTCTGCACATTCAACCTTGATGTGCCCAGTGGTCATAAGTCATTTAAGATGAGCTCAAAAGCGTTTAGAAACTCTCCCATAGGACAGACAGAATGAGCTCACTGAGGGATTCTCAATGAACTCATTCTGCAGCCAGAAATAGACAGTGCAACACATAGGCTACAGAAGGCGAACAATATAAAATGTTTAATGAAACCTAATTTTTTAGCCAAAAATACATAAATGTTGAAAAACACATAAAATTTAAGTTAATTTTTTTTTTTTTATTTGGGGACTTTTTTTTTATTAAATGCATATAATTGGGGCTATAAATAATTTTTCCATTTGGGTTTCATTAAGAATTTTGCATTGTTTGTCTTCTGTAGCCTCTGTGTTGCACTGTTCGTGAGTTAACTGATAATCCATCAGTGAGCTCCCATCTCACAGTCTCAGGACAAGTCTGTAACTCTTTTATCTGTGTTTTCCTCTCTGCTGATTTATGACCACAGACCACATCAAATTTGAATGTGCAGCAAACAAAGTCTGTAAAAGCAAAACGATACAACATTTTTAGTGAAACCCAATTGCAAATTTTTTTTTATCCCCAAATACATAAATTTGAGAAAAAAAAAATGCCCCCAAAGATGGACAACCCCTTTTGCACTACAAAAGGATCTGGTTGAAAAAAATTTAAACAACCCGACCCTTATCCTCCCCGACATCAACTCTCTGGGAAGAGTCGGGAGGCCGCCATACACACCAGATGGTCGATGGATGGGTTTGGCTTTTATCTAATTTGAATCTTCTATTGAAGTTTCCAAAAAAGTATTGCATGTTGTCTACTGAAACGGATGCGTTGTCCATGTATTGTTTGGACACATCTAGTCCTACAGAGACATACAGAGGTGAGATGGGGCGTGAACATTTTATTCGCTCAGTACCCCATGGCTGGAATCGCACATGAAGTTTTTGGTGGTGTTTTCAAGTCAAACCAAAATGTAACTCAAAAGGAAGAACTTATATTTATCTTTCTGAATCCACATCTGCTTTTGGCTCCAGAAACACCATTGAAAACAGTACGTGTGATTCCAGCTTTATGTTGCCTTTACACACCTACACATTTTTTTTCTCAAGATTTTCTGCTTAAAAAATATGTAAGAAAAACAGAAATTTTTATTAATGCATTTTTCCGTCATTTTTACTATTTGTGTTTCCTTTAAATTATGTGTGTTTTTATTTATTTTTTGTTGTTGCATCTTTGGTTACATTTTTCACATTTTAAGTCAGGTGATTTTGTCTTAAGTCGGAATGAGCGGACCCGAACTTAGAAGCCAAACACGGACTTTCACTGGAAGCAGTGCTCGGAGTTTTAGGGCGGTCGACGAGAGAGAGAATATTTTCCAGCTCCAAAGTTTGGGTCCCCATTGATTTATATAGGTTTCGAGTTCTGGTTTAAGTTCTTAGATTCGGGTACAGTTCTGGTAACCCGAACCGAACTTTGGACTAAAGTTCAATCAAACCCGATGAACCTGAACTTCAATGGGTCCACTCATTCCTAATCATGAGAGAAAAAATTCTCAAGTGTTTCGCCACACGAGTAAGGCTTCATCAGGGGCTAGTGATACAAATGAAACAAAGGGTCATTAAATCTGATTGACAATCAGATAAACAATAATACATGAGAGATAGATTTTTTTCTAGCTCCAAAGTTCAGGTGCCCATTCATTTCAATGGGATTCGGGTTCTGATTCAAGTTCAGGTAAAGTTCTGATAACCGAACTTTGGACTAAAGTTCGGGTCAGGTACCAGAACCCGAATTTCTATGGGTCTGCTCATCCCTAGTCTTAAGACTTGTTCATATGATTGATTTTTCTATGTGATTTTGGTCAATGTCTACAATTCGGGCTGCACACTGACCTAACCATAGTCAAATGATACATTCACACAAAGGATTCTGAAGATGGGTACATGTAAAATTAGATTTCATATAAAAAAAATTCGCTATGAACAATTGTTTTCTGTTTTCCCTAGTGAAAAAAATGCCAATATAAGTCAATTAAGAAAATAAAACATTGATTACATTGGTCAAATGTACAGGAAGTTCACTCAGCTTGAGAAATATAGGCAGGAGAGTTCCACTCGGTATTTTCAGTGGGATGGGACAATAAAAAAAGCACAAGAAATATATAAGACCAAAACAAATAGAAACCACAGTTAAAAAAAGTTAAAAAGGTCTGTATTACAATTGACTTCTAGCTATTCCAAATTAGCACAGGATCTCCTGACCCAAACTCAACATGCTAATAAATGTCAAGACCAGTCACGGGTCTCCTAATGTCCAGAGTGGTTGAGAATCTCCTGATCTAAACTCAATAATCCCATAAATTTCCAAACTGGTTGTTGGTCTATAGTCCTGAATTGAACAATCTCATAAATGTCCACTTGACCCGAACTCCACAACCTAGTAAATGTGCAGACTGGCAGCGCATCTCCTGGCCCAAACTCATCAACCTCCTAAATATTCAGACCAGTTGATGGTCTCCTGATCTGCGCTCAACAACCTTCTAAATGTGTGGACCAGCCATGGGTCTCCTGACTCGAACTCAACAACCTCATAAATGTCCAGATCGTTCGTTGGTCTCCTGACTCGATCTCCACAATCTGATAAATATGCGAACCAGCCATGGGTCTCATGACCGGAACTCAGCAAACTCGTAAATGTGCAGACCAGCAGTGGGTCTCTTTGCCCATGCTCAACAGCTTCATAAATGCTCAGGCCGGTTGGAAGTCTTCTGATCTGTACTCAACAACTTGAAATATGTACCGACCATCTCTGGATCTCCTATCCTGATCTCAGCAACCTCATAAATGTGTGAACCGGCCATGGGTCTCCTCACCCAACTTCAATGCCTCATAAATGTCTAGAGCAGCTTTGGGTCTCCTGACTTATACTCAACAATCTCATAAATCTGCCAACCAACAATGGGTCTTGTAGCATCGGCGTCTCTGCCCCCTGCTAGGCAGAGACACCGTCCCGCTCACCTCCTCGCTCCCCGCTCTGCGTTCTCCAGCGCTCCTCTTCCTGCTGCCGGCGCGCGCAGCTCCCCGGACACTGTGCTTAGGGCGCGTGTATGCTCCCTCCCTCTTAAAGGGGCCACGCTCGCCGTCCTAAGGAGTCCCTGGCCAATAGCCGAGGATCTTCCCATATATAAGGCACCTCCTCCAAAATGGAGGTGCCCGAGCAAAAGTTGTTGCACAGTGTTTCTGACCTCTGCTTCAGCCCTCAGGTCCCGCTGCTAGCCTGACTACCAGTCTTGCCCGCCAGCCTGTTACCTGCCTGTTACCTGCCGTGCCTGCCAGCCTGCCCACCTGGGAGCACTTGCCTGTTGCCTGCCTGTTACCTGCCGTGCCTGCCAGCCTGCTCACCTGGGAGCACTTGCCTGTTGCCTGCCTGTTACCTGCCGTGCCTGCCAGCCCGCTCACCTGGGAGCAGTTGCCTGTGACCTGCCTGTTGCCTGCTTGTTACCTGCCGTGCCTACCCGGAGACTCCTGCCGTCACTTGCCGTGACCACATGCCCGCCCACCTAAAGACTCCTGCCGTCACTTGCTGTGTCTACCTGTTAGCCCACCTGGAGGCTTCTGCTCGCCAGCCTGCCTGCTGTGCCTACCTGCTATTCCGGTCAGTCCCTGCCATCTGTACCGTGGGAGTCACCTGCTCCCTTACAAGGTCGTCCCCAGAGTAGCACCTGGTCCCTCGGCTCGGTCCCTCCCTGGTCACGGAGTCGTTTGCCGCCGTACGACCAGGGTCGGTCCGGGTTGATACTTAGTTACGCCCCTCTGGGTCCCTCCTTGCACCGTAGCACAGAGGTTCCACCACCCGGACCCGTAACAGGTCTCATGACACAAACTCAACAAACTCATAAAATGTGCAGACTGGCCGTGGGTCACCTCACCAGAGCTCAACAGCCTCATTAATGCTCAGTGAGGCCACAAGTCTCTGAACTCAAAAAACCTCTTAGGCTCATACCAAATGAGGCTGTTGAGTTTGGGTCAAGAAATCCATGACCAGCCTGGACATCGCAGTCTATATTCGGGCCATGAGTCTCAGATGTGAAACCAGTCTTATAATGTATATAAAATATGCTTTGTAAAGCAGACCTCTCCTTTAAGAAATCCCAACTTATTAGCCAGGTTGACGACGTGACCAGCCTAGATGACCTAGAAATGCATCGATGCAACTATTTGTTCTTATGTTTCCATGTATTTGCCAAAGGCCAGAATTCTGCAAAACCAAAGAATGAGAAAAAAAATCTCTCTGCTGATTCAGTAAACAGATCAGGAGTCCGGACCACCCACTCTGTAAACATGTATTTCACCAAATTATCAGGGCAAAGGAACAATGTGACAGCGATGTCAATTTTCCTGGAGACAGATGGTCCTGGGAGTGCATGACTACAATGGTGCCCGATGCCCACTCTACCTGTTCTACCAGTTACATCATGGGAATATTGATCAGCTTTTTTGTCTTTTTCAGGTGTTTGTTTCAGTCAGTGACCATACAAGATGTTAGTGACTGATCTGACAAATGACAATGCTATCTACATAAACACAGGGAGCCCCTATAGTATCAGGAGGGTGTAGCAACAGCCAGCGGTCAATGTCCACTCACTACATGGTGGTGTTGACCCAGATGTAGGGAAGCTGCACAGGTGTTACTATGTGTTTTTAGAGCACATTTATGATTAACTCTACACAGAATCAGACACTGATTCACAACAATATGAGAATGTTACAAAACTTCATTAAATATGCATACATACAGTTCCCTAGCCTATGGAGCGGCACCAGATTTCTTCCCAAACTGTCCTCGATCTACATTAAAAACTTTAAGAGGACTTATAAAAATCTTGAAAAATTTAGAAAAAAAATCCAAATATATTTGAGTCATTAATTTCATTTTTCTGAATAGATTTCGATTAGAGATGAGTGAATCAAATTTCTTTCTGCCAGATTCATGCTAAACGTCTGTCAGATTCAATACTGTTTGAATATATTTGTTCCAAATTGAAAGTGCCCCAATGCCAACATTTATTATGCCAAATACCAAAGCATAATAAGCAGAGGGCTGGGAAGGGGTTAAAGCAATAAATGATTTTACTCACTGGTCTTAGGCTCAGCCCTCCTTTGTCCTGTCACCACATCTGCCTGCCCAACCTACTACTTACTTTGGGTCTTCCATAGTGATGGGCGAGCACTAAAATGCTCGGGTGCTCGATGCTCGGGTCGAGCACATTATAATACTCGGGTGCTCGACCCGAGCAACGAGCCCAATGTAAGTCATTGGGTAAATAAGGGAACAGTGCTCAAATGACATGGGGACAGCATGGGGAAGATCCCTGGAAGCATTTCTGACTCCCAGGTCACTTCTGTCAACAACGTGGTCAGAGGTATTACGCCACTTTTATAGACTCACAATAACACATACAAAAACTAAACCAAAATGGATTTTCCTGGGAAATGTTAAGGAACATCCTTTCCAGGCTAATGACTTGTGTATAAGGCAAAATAAATAACCAAAAACAAAAATACTCCTCCACACTTTGGGCTATGTTCACACGTAGAGTTTTTGATGTGTTTTTGCACTTTTGCATTTCTTTCAACCGTGACAAATACATTCACCGGGAAATTGGGAAATGTCATTTTAACATTTTACAACCTTATCTGGCCATGTGGTGTGTGAGACATGATCAGACACATCCTGTTTCATTTATGAAGGAGGGACTCTGAAAGTCACAAAGCCTATTTTTATAAGGCCATGAGACGGCCTTTACTATTCTTAAAGGGCCAGAAGTCGGCCCTCACTATTCTTAGAGAGCCATCAGCCTGCTATGCTTTGTTGTTCCCATTACTAAAGAGTGGGTCTCCTATACTGTTATTGCATATGCAGTGAGTAATAAGTCTGCCCAAAATTTGGATGCACCCCAATACCCCTTTGAAAATTTGGACGCAACCCAATACCCCTTTGAAGAGACTTAGAGGAGGGCCTCCTGAAAACAATGTTCCCATTATTAGGAAGTGGGTCTCCCATACTGTTTGCCTATGCAGTGAATGCAAGGGCTGCCAAAAATTTGGACCTACTCCAATTCCCCTTGGAAGAGACGTAGAGGAGGGCCTCCTGAAAAAAAAAAAGTTCCCATTATTAGGAAGTGGGTCTCCCATTGTGTTTGCCTATGCAGTGAATGCAAGGGTTGGCAACAATTTGGAGGCACTCCAATGCCCCTTGGAAGAGACATGGAGGTCAGAGGGCCTCCTGAAAACAATGTTCACATTATTAGGAAGTGGGTCTCCCATAGTGTTGGCCTATGCAGTGAATGCAAGGGCTGAAAAAACAATTGGGAGGCACTACAATGGCCCTTGGAAGAGACGTAGAGGGCCTCATGAAAAAATGTTGACATTAGAAGCAGCGGGTCTCCTATACTTGTAATGCCCATGCACTAACTGTATGGGCTGACAAACATTAACCCCTGGGGGGGTATGCATGAACATAATGTATAATTTTTTTTTTTACGGCCATCATAAACACCCTTTAAAAAAATTATGTGGGTGTTGCACCCTGGTGATATGGTGGTGGAGGATGAGGATGAGGATGAGGAGAAGGAGGAGGACAAGAGCAAATAGCCAAAATCAGGAAGCGTATACCCATGTGTCAGTGTGAAAAGGTGCATAGGAATACACCTCCCAAAAAAAGACACTGGATTTTATGTTACGCTGCTATCATCTGGTGGTGTTGAGAAGTCTGGCCCAATCCAACCCTTGTTCATTTTTATAAGAGTCAACCTGTCAGCATTTTCAGTTGCCAGGCGGATGCGCATATCAGTTATAATTCCACCAGCGGCACTAAAAACCCGCTCTGATAAAACGCTGGCGGCAGGGCAGCCCAGGACCTCCAAGGCATAGAGAGCCAGTTCATTCCACGTGTCCAGCTTGGATACCCAATAATTATAAGGCACATAGCAGTAGAATAGCTACCGGGGGGGCAGAGGGGGGCGGTCTCCCCGGGCCCCATGCTCTGAGGGGGCCCACTCGGAGCTACGCCACTGTAACTGTATCGGTGTGCGCAGCACGCCTTTACAGTTACATTCAAGGGCAGAGCTGGGAGACTGGATGCCCCTGCACTGCCAGGCGGCCGATACGTGGCCCTTGAGCAGGAGGGGGGAGGCCCCGATGCCAGCATCGGGCTCCCCCGCCCGTCACCGCTACAAGTTAACTGATGAGAGAAGGAGCACGATGCTCCCTCACCCATCGGTCCCCCCTCTGCGTCAGATGTCAATGACGTCATCACCTGGCGCCCGGCCGCTGTGCTGAAGATGTGTGCAGGCCTGGCGCCCGGAGCAGCGAGGGAACGAGGAGGAGCGGTGAGTACTGTGTTTATAGATTTATTTATTTATTTATTTATTTATTTTTATACTTTGCTTATGGGGGGGGGAGTGTTATGATCTGCAACATGTACTAAGGAAAGATAAGGGAAAACTGTCCTTAAAGTAAAACTAAGCTGAATCCCTACGATGTAGCGGGCTGCCTGTTCCTAGTGAACAGACCCGCCTTAGACCTCGGCTAGTCTGAACAAACACCTATAGCATAAGGGGAGGGGTCCCTAAAAGAACTAAGGACTGGGACAAAAATGGGACACCTCCTCAACAGAGAAGTTGTTGCAGAACACAAAAAGACAAACAGACAAAAAAGTACTAGAGATCCCAGAAGGACCAAACGAACTGACAGAGAAAGGCACAGAAGCACCTGGCTAGAGAAACAGTCAAACACTTAAGTCCAGCACAGACAAAAGGGCGGAGCTGGAATATAAAGGCAGATGGTCATGTGACTGCAAAACACAAGATGAAAAAACAAACAGGAGGGTTCTAACAGTACCCCCTCTATTATGAGGATCCTCCGGATCCTCCAGGCCCAGGCCTATCCGGAAACCTCCTGTGGAAAGCTCTAACAAGCCTAGGAGCAGAGACATCATCCGTCCTTACTCAGGAGTTGTCTTCGGGACAGAAACCCTTCCAGGAGACAAGATACTGTAATCTCCCTCTATGCCATCTAGAATTCAAGATACGAGAAATTTCATATTCGCCGTCTTCCACCACAGGAGGAACTGAGACAGTGGCATCCCTATCCGATACATCAGCTTTTTTCAACAAGGAAACATGAAACACAGGATTAATCTTCCAGGAAGTAGGAACATTCAACCTGACAGCAGACGGGTTAACAACCTGAAGCACTTTAAATGGACCTACAAACTTAGGACCCAGTTTTTTAGAGGGAATCCTCAACCGCAGGTTCTATGAGGACAACCAAACCATGTCACCCACAGTAAACAAAACCTCCTTACGTTTCCTGTCAAAATACTTCTTGGACTTCTTGTTAGCCTCTTGAAGGTTGCAACGTACATTAATCCAAACTCTCTCCAAATCACCGGAAAAATTATCCTCCTCCGGCACCGCCGACCCCAATTTGGAGAACAAACCAAAAGACGGATGTCTCCCAGTACAACAAAAAAAAGGAGAACACCCAGCAGAGGAGGATGTATGATTGTTAAGAGCAAATTCTGCGAGAGGCAGAAACTCAGACCACCCCTCTTGATTATCTGCCACAAAACACCGCAAAAAACTGTTCTACATCCTGGTTCATTCTTTCAGTCTGTCCATTAGACTCAGGATGATACCAAGATGAAAATGACAAATGGACTCCCAACCTGTCACAAAAAGCACGCCAAAAGCGAGCCACAAACTGAGGTCCTCTATCAGAAACAATGTCCGTGGGAACGCCATGAAGCTTGACAATCTCCTTAACAAACGCCTTAGCGAGTGTCTTGGCGCAGGGCAACTTAATGAATGGAACCAAATGACACATCTTACTAAAACGGTCCACGACCACCCAGATGACAGTAAAACCCTCGGACACAGGAAGATCAGTAATAAAATCTATAGTGAGATGCGTCCAAGGCGCACTAGGAACCTCCAGAGGGCAAAGCAACCCCGCAGCAGGAGTATGTGAAGCCTTTGACCTAGAACACACAGTACACTGACGCACCCACCTGATGACTTCCTTCTGCCATCCAGGCCACCAAAAACTGCGACTGATAAGTCTCTTAGTCTCCGAAATTCCAGGATGACCTGCCAACCGAGACTCATGACACTCCACAAACAAATCTCTCCTAAAGGCTCTAGGCACGAACAACCTTCCATGGGGAGTGTTAGATGGAGCATCATCTTGAGCTTTCAGAATCCCATTTTCCAAAACGGAGTCCAATGCCGCCACCACAACTCCTTTCTGTAAAATGCTCTCCTCCTCCTCGGCACCGACCATAGGAGAGAAGCTGCGAGATAAAGCATCGGCTTTAACATTCTTAGTACCAGGGATATAGGTAACAGAAAAATGAAACCGAGAAAAAAAAGTGCCCACCTAGCTTGATGGACATCCAAGTGCTTGGCAGCATCCAGATAGACCAAATTCTTATGATCTGTGAAAACCTGAATAGGAAATCTAGCGCCTTCCAAAAAATGACGGCAATGTTCAAACGCGAGTTTAATAGCCAGCAACTCCCGATTTCCAACATCATAATTCAGTTCGGTTTCCGAAATTTTTTTCAAAAAGAAGGCACAAGGATGTACTGCACCCTTGTTCTCCTGAGACAAAACTGCTCCGAACCCCACCGATGAAGCATCAACCTCGACCGAAAAAGGCTTGGTCTCATCAGGCTGCATAAGGATAGGGGCAGAACTGAACCTCTCTTTGAGATACTCAAACGCTTCAATGGCCTCAGTAGTCCACTGGGCCGTATTCACACCTTTCCTGGTGAGATCGGTTAGAGGTTTAACAATTACAGAAAAATTCTTAATGAATTTCCTGTAATAATTGGCAAAACCCAAAAATCTCTGTATAGATTTCAAACCAATAGGCCTAGGCCATTCCTGCACAGCCTGAACCTTCACCGGGTCCATCTCAAAGCCCTCGCTGGAGACAATGTAGCCCAAAAAACTAATTTTCTGCACAGCGAATTCACATTTCTCCAGCTTAGCAAAGAGTGAATTCCTACTCAATAACTGCAAAACTTCACGTACACTCTGCCAATGGGACTCTAGATCTGGTGAATAAATCAAAATGTCATCCAAATACACAACCACATTCTTACCAATCAGAGGTCTCAGGATGTCATTAATAAGGTTCTGAAAAAATGCAGGTGCATTGGTAAGACCAAAAGGCATCACCAGATTCTCAAAATGACCTACCGGAGTGTTAAGCAGTTTTCCATTCATCACCCTCCTTCACACGTAACAAATTGTATGCCCCCCGGAGATCAATTTTAGAGAACCACTTGGCCCCCTCTAACTGGTTAAACATGTCAGGAATTAACGGCAATGGGTAGGAATTGCGTACGGTAATCTCATTAATTTCATGAAAATCCAGACATGGACGTAAACCGCCGTCCTTTTTTTTAACAAAGAAGAATCCAGCTGCCACAGGCGACTTAGAAGGTCTAATGTGACCAGCAGCCAGGCTAGTCTGCATGTACTCCTCCAAGGCTTTTCTTTCAGGGATAGTCAGATTAAACAAGCGACTCTTGGGAAGAGTATCTCCAGGAACAAACTCAATGGCGCAATCATAGTCCCTATGAGGAGGTAAAACTTGCGACTCCTTCTTCTGAAAAAACCCTCCAAAAATCTTGAATAGGTACCGGTAATTCCCCTTTTTCCACAGCCGCAATGCGACCATTACAACATTTATCATTAGAGATGAGCGGTGTTCGACTAGAACTGTTCGCCAATCTCAAATTCGAGCTGTTTTGGGCGGTGTTCGAGTCCTTCGACGAATGCGAACGATTTGCAAAAAATTCGGCTGTTCGAGGTTATGTTCGATAACTGTTTGTGCACCAAAAGCGCTATTTAGAGCACCAATCATGCAGGGATTGTCTGCCACTCACTGTAATGCCACAGCCATGGTGGTTGTGGCATTACAGTGGTTGCCCAAATCGATGGGAACAGTGCTCACAGTGAAACATGAAAAGCCGGCAATTCAGCAGCGGCATACACCGGTACCTGACAATTTAGAACAGAAAGAATAGAGCATCACACATAGATTAGATAGATAGAAACATGTCAGTCACATATATAAGAAGTACAGTGACAGTGTTGCTTACTGTACTTGTCATTTAGTGTTAAAGGATTTATTTAAAAAAATAATAGTGTTTTCATGCACCGTCTCTTTAAAAAAGCCGGCCGGCAATTCAGCATCTGTACCTGACAATTTAGAATAGAAAGAATAGAGCATCATACATAGATTAGATAGATAGAAACATGTCAGTCACATATATAAGAAGTACAGTGACAGTGTTGATTACTGTACTTGTCATTTAGTGTTAAAATAAAGGATTTATTAAAAAAAAATTGGCGTGGGGTTCCCCGTAATTTTAGTCTCTAGCGGAGGTTAAGCAGACGGCTGGGGCAGATGTTTGAAGCCTGGGAAGGGGGTAATACCCACGGAGCTTCCCAGGCTACTAATATCAGCCCCCAACTGAATACCTAGCCTTTACTAGCTATTAAAATGGGGGACCCCAAAAAAAATGACGTGGGGTCCCCCCTATTTTAATAGCTAGCAAAGGCTAGGCAGACAGCTGGGGGCTGATATTAATAGCCCAGGAAGGGTGCCATGAATATTGGTCCCCTCCCAGGCTAGAAACACCAGCCGTCAGCCGCCCCAGAAATGGCGCATCCATAGGATGCGCCAATTCTGGCACTTAGCCTCGCTCTTCCCACTGCCCTGTAGCGGTGGCAGTGGGGTAATAGGGCTGGGGTTGATGTCAGCTTATAATGCCAACTGACATCAAGCCCAGGTTAGTAATGGAGAGGCGTTTATAAGACACCCCCATTACTAACTCCATAGTCAAAGTTAAAAAAAAACACAAACACCCAGAATAAAGTCCTTTAATTGAAATAAACACACAATTCTTTATTGTTCTAAATGAAACCATACTTACCATCACGCCCATTCCAGCTGAAGCCAATGTCTTCTGCAATAAAAGTAAAATAATAAACCAACATCATCCTTACCTTTCCATGGTTCCCACGATGGCTCCAGTTCTGCTACATTTTCATGACAGGCTGGATCGCAGCCGAAAGCTGCCACCCAGCTTGCCATGCCGCAGACACTGAGAAGCGCAGGCATGCTTGTGCTCCTCAGTGTCTCTCTGCGACGGCATCCAGATGAGCCGAGTTCATGGCCAATGAACTCAGCTCACCTCCGCACTCTGGTCCTCCTCCTGACTTTCTGGCAATTGTGTCTCATCATCGTCGACCTCTTGTGACACTTTCCCACCGTCGCCTTCGTATGACCGTGGCTGCTCAAATATTTGAGCATCGCTACATGCGATCTCCTCTTGCCCGGCTTCAAGTGGACCAGGCGAGAGGCCCGAATCTATAAATGGAAAAGTGAACAGCTCTTCGGAGTGTCCAAGTGTGGGATCAGTTGTCTCCGGGCACTCGGCATGGTGGGAGGAAGGAGGATCAGGGTGAGGAATATGCGGTCCAGACTCACGGCTACTGAGACTTGACCATGTGGAAGAAAGGGTGGTGGTGGTAGTGGCTAAGTGACTGGAAGCATTATCTGCAATCCAACCAATAACCTTTTCACACTGCTCTGTGTTCAATAGTGGTGTTCTGCGATCCCCTATTAATTGGGACAGGAAGGTCAAGCGAGAAGATGTGGGTGTTTGTTGTGGCACAATTTCAGCTTGCCCACGGCCTCGGCCTCTGCATGCACCATCACCATCACGTCCAGTTCCCCGTCCCTTGCCATGCACCTTTCCCATTTTAAATGGAGGACAATATCTTCCACGCTCACTACAAATGGCTGAATTTGGAGCGAACTTATATGTGATCCATGTGACGGACAAACCACAGTTTTGAATAGCTGGCCTGTAGGTAACTATTTTTAACAGCGCCGACCTCATGTCAATAAGTACGCTGACACACTGCAACAAAATTTCAATGGAGACCAGAAATGGCAATATTTTCAGCGTAATTATATGTGATCCGTGTGACGGACAAACCACAGTTTTAAATAGCTGGATTTTTAGCATTGTAATATGGAAAGGACCTGGCTGTATTCTGCAGTGCCAACAAGCAAATGGCGCAGAAAAGCGGTGTTCTCTGGATTGCTTTTTAAGCAAATAATCAGGATTAAGATAAAAAAAAAATATTCCTGGCCCCTGATGCTTGGTCAGTCTGCTATATACCCTGTCGGCCTGCCTAGCACTAATATCTCTGCAGCTGGATTAGTCGTCAGAAGGACTGTTAGTTGAAAAGGATATGTAGAGAATCTTGTAGAATACCTATGTGGCACCCCAGGGGTCTGGTTACCACAGTAATAGCAATATTACGTCTGAGAGCAGGTGGGAGGTCTCCTGGTCAGGAACCCTAAGCATGCAACACTTCCTGCCCAGTCCTGGGAGGGGAAGAACTTCCCCTATATAAACTGGGGCTGAGGCGGGGTTAGAGGAGAAGAAGAGGAGTCCCAGACAGAGACACAGTCTGGTCTGGAGTGGAGCAGATACAGGGAGAGCAAGATCAGGAGCTCTGTGGGAGCAGTGATAAAAGGGGTCAGAGACTGGAAGCTGTAGAGCTCGTCCTGACTGAAGAGATCTCACCGGACACGGAGTCCGAGGCAGTGGGGACTGATCCATACCCAGCAGCAGAAACCGACCGGCAGGGGATTTCAGGTCCTCTGGCCAAGAAACCCGAAGGCACGGTCACACGCAAGGGACCAGCACCGCCGTTGTGGAGCGGAGGCTACCAGAAGGCCCCGAGTCACCGGCCATACGGGTGAGCACCACACGGTACACTCAGGGACGTGGGCTACTTTTACCCGCTTCTAGCAAGGTAGCCAGGGAGAGTACAATACGTTGGGGAGGCCTACAACTCCGCCTGGCCGGGGGAGATCCTATCTGCTCACAGACTGACCAGGCCCCGATCGCTAGCCAGTACTCCCGGGAGGGTCTACCTTTGCCACCAGTAAAGACCCTGAACTACACCGCACCGTCTCTGAGTGGTTCCTAGTGCCTGCGTGCGATTCTGCTATCCCCATCATCCACGTCCGCTGCCCTGAGGCCATACCCCTCCCGTTGGGGGTTATACTATCCACGCTGCACAACCGTACCACCGGCCTCAGCGGTCTGCCCTGCAGCGGCGGCTTCATAGCCGCAATCAACGGGTGGCGTAGTCGAACAATATAACATCTTATTCTAAGTTCTGCCACTTGGTTTGACACCCTGGGCACGGACCGGGTCACCGCCACGAGGACTACTACCCCTATCAGATCCGGCTCCGGGTATTCCCCCTGCACAGCAGCAGCAGCACAGGCCCAGGGGGCGCGTCAACTTTGGCGTAGTCGGCAGGATACCGTGCCCGCAACCACAAGGTACTGCGTGCCTGAAAAAGAGACTTTTAAACTTACCTGTGGTGAGGATTCCCGCCATCCGTGGAGTTTTCCCGCCATCTGACGCCATCTTCTGCCTTCTTCCCGCCATCCGTGGAGTTTTCCCGCCATTGGACGCCATCTTGAGGACGCCGCGCGGGAAGAAGAGGGGCGTGGACTCCGAAAGCGCGCGAGAACTGAAGCTCCGCCTCACGTTGCGTAAGGTCCTGGAAGGAGCCCAGCAGACGCCGACGTCACAGGAGCGCGACGGAAGGTCCTCAACCCTGACGATCCACTGCGGAGCCGCGGCCTACGGAAGAGGATCATCGCAAGGTAGGCCACGGTCCACTAGGGGGGAGGAGGATGTCGGATACAGAGGAGAGCTTCACTGCCACAGCCACCGCCAGCGCCACCGCTGCTGCGGTCATGCCTTTCACTATGCCCTATATCCCGGGGGCAGCCTGGCTACCCCAGTACTCAGGGGAGTCACATACCCTAAATGACTTCAGAGAAAGGCTGGATAGCCTCTTCCAGGTGTACCCCCTCACAGAGGAGCAAAAAGTGAGCATCCTGGTGGCTCAATTAACAGGGGCAGCCCAAAGGGAGGTAAAGTCCTGGCCACTCGGGAGGAGGAGGACTGTCGCAGAGATACTAGCCCGGCTGAAGGACACCTTTGATACCCGTACCTCAGCCGAGATCAAGCTTAGATTCTACGGGTGCAAGCAGCGAGCACATGAGAATATAAGGGACTATGCACTAAACCTACAAGAGGCCCTGAGAGCCATTAAGCAGGCCGACCCTGACGGCGTGGGAAACGAAGACAAGCTGTTGACTGAACAATTTATAGAGGGTCTACATTGCAATGCCCACCGAACCCAGTTGCGGGCAATGGCCTTACAGGACCCTCATCTGGACTTTGCACAGTTCAAGGACAGAGCCATCCGGGTGCTCCGAGAACCGGCACCAGGTGGCGCTGTGACCCACAGACGCCCTACTACCACTTACCACCAGGAGACGGCGCCCTTGTCGGCAGGGCCTGTGGGAGCTGATGCGCAGGCTTTAAACAATGACCCGGCTACAGACCTGCACCATCAGGTCCAAGAGCTAACTAAAAGCGTTGCTGCGCTAACCCGAACTGTGCAGTCTTTACAGGTTTCTACTCCAGGGAAGATCCAGCTGGCATCCGGACCGGAGGACATCCCGTGGCGCCGACCAAGGAGGACCCCACCGGCCAGAGGAAAACCCAGCGACCGATACAACGAGGACGGACAACCCATCTGCCGCCGCTGCAATCAACCCGGACATATGGCAAGGTACTGTCCTTTAAACTGGCACAACCTGGGGTAGAGGGCCAACCCCTAGGAATAAGATCACCAGGCCCATCGAACTGGCGTGACGAATACGTGGGAGGACGTCCAGTCTTGCCTGTGGTACTGGATGGCATTCCTATGAGTGCCCTACTGGACACCGGGTCACAGGTCACCACCATCCCGTACGTGCTCTTCAAGCAGTACTGGAATGACTCGGATATAACCCGCTACCCTGACGACGACTTGAGTATCATCGCCAGCAATGGTCAGCCCGTGCCACAGATCGGATTTAAAGAGGTGACCATTAAAATCGGTAAAGTCGAACTGGCAGCACAGGGACTGATCATTGTGGACATTGACAAGCGCGAGAGTCACCCAAAGATAACTCTAGGAACTAATGTGATTGAAAATTGTCTTGCAGAGGTGATTCTCATTTTACAGCAGGTTGCCAAGAATGCCAGTTCCGGCCAGCAGCGAGTGCTCCAAAAAGAGATCCGGGCACTGATGCGACGGCAGCAGGTGGAACTCTCCGGTGGTGAGATTGGTAGCGTGAGAATGTGTGACCCTTTCCCTATTGCCATGCCCCCGAAAAGTGAAATGATGATTTGGTGCCGGGCAGCTATTGGTCTGAGAGGTAGAGATTACCAGGCAATGGTGGAACCAGTCTACTCAGACAGTAGGCCCACCATTTTGACAGCACGGGGGGTGGTCGATGAACGCCATGGGAGGGTGCCCGTTCGCATCATAAATATCGGGGAGAGAGAAGTACACCTGCCCCGGTATGCCACGCTAGCCAAATTGTTCACCATAAACCAGAATTCTGTACAGGCCGTGGAACCCTTGCCTCCATCTCAACCAGAGGAAGGTAACGGCTCTAAGCAACAAATGGAGGACTGGTGTCAGCAACTACATTTGGGTACTGACTCCACTCCCTCACACCAGAAACAGGGAGTCTATCGGGTGGTTCAAGAGTACGAGAGAGTGTTTAGTAAACACCCGTTAGACTTCGGGCGAGTAAAGGGGGTAGAACACCACATCCCCACGGGAGACCATCCTCCCATAAAGGAGAGATACCGACCCATACCCCCTGCACACTACCAACACGCCAAGGGGATGCTTAGAGACATGAAGGAGGCTGGGGTAATCAGGGATAGCTGTAGTCCCTGGGCAGCTCCACTAGTCTTGGTTAAAAAAAAAGACAACACCATGAGAATGTGTGTAGACTACCGGAAAATCAACCGTATCACACACAAAGATGCGTACCCCTTACCAAGGATAGAGGAGTCTTTGGCTGCTTTAAAATCTGCTAACTTCTTCTCCACTTTGGATCTCACTAGCGGGTACTGGCAGGTTCCTGTAGCAGAGGCGGACCGGGAGAAGACCGCATTCACCACCCCGATGGGACTTAGCGAGTTACCTGCATGCCGTTCGGACTCTGCAACGCACCAGGAACCTTCCAACGATTGATGGAATGCTGTCTGGGACACCGGAACTTTGAGACGGTCCTGCTGTACCTGGACGATGTTATAGTTTATTCCAAAACCTACGAGGACCACCTGAAACACCTGGCGGAAGTGTTTGAAACCCTGGCAAACTACGGTCTGAAGGTGAAACCGTCGAAGTGTCACCTGCTAAAACCAAAAGTGCAGTACCTGGGACACGTGGTGAGTGCTGACGGAGTGGCTCCCGACCCTGATAAGATCACCGCGATTAAGGAATGGCCAAGACCCTCTAGCGTAAGGGAAGTACGGCAGTTCCTCGGGTTGGTAGGCTACTACCGAAGATTCATTCCCGGTTTCACCAAAAAGGCAGCTCCTATGCAGGACCTCCTGATAGGCCAGTCCAGGAAGGCCAAGAACCAGAAGCCGCCCTTCAGATGGGAGAAGCTGGAAGAAGAGTCCTTCCGCCAGCTGAAGATGGCCCTCACGGGGGATGAAATCCTGGCATACCCTGATTACAGCCAGCCCTTTATCCTCTACACCGACGCAAGTAACATCGGGCTAGGAGCCGTACTGTCCCAGATCCAGCAGGGGAGAGAACGGGTAATTGCTTACGCCAGCCGAAAACTGCGACCCACCGAAAGAAACCCTGAGAATTACAGCTCATTCAAGCTATAGTTCCTGGCAGTGGTGTGGGCAGTCACCGAACGCTTTAAGCACTACCTCGCCTCTTCCCGGTTCACCGTGTACACGGATAACAACCCGTTGACACACCTGGACACTGCAAGACTCGGTGCCCTGGAGCAGAGATGGATGGCCCGCCTGTCCAACTATGAATTCACGATCAAATACCGGGCAGGATGCTCCAATACCAACGCGGATGCCTTGTCCAGAATGCCAAACCTACCGGACGTAGGGGAAGATCCAGAGGAACTGGAAGAAGTTGAACTCCCCGCGTTCCACCGTCATGGGACTACCCAGTATTCCCACCGTGTAAGGGGTAAGCAATCCGCTACGTTCAACCCCTTACCTCATTACAACTGGGCAGAAACGCAAGACAGTGACCCCGCCGTCCGACTGGTGAAGGAGATGCTGACTCAGCCAGATGCTCGCCTTGACCCAGACGCTCCGGAGGAAACCAAGCAACTGTGGGCTGAGAAGAGTCGACTGTTCCTTTACAAGGGGAAGTTGTGCCGTAGAATGGTTAACTCCCGGACGCATGAACTGATCTGGCAAGTAGTGGTGCCAAGAAGAGACGCGGCTATGGTACTGGAGGCATACCACGACGGAGCTGGGCACTTCGGATGGAAGAAGCTGGAGTTCCTGCTGCGCGGGCGGTTCCACTGGGTAGGCATGAGAGGAACCATCGAGAGGTGGTGCAGAGACTGTGGCCCATGCAACCTAAGAAGGAAGGACCGTGCCAGTCAGAAGACTCCCCTGCAGTCCATCGTCACCAGGCAGCCGTTGGAACTGGTAGCCTTGGATCATGTAAAACTGACCCCCAGCAGAAGTGGCTACGTCTATGCGTTAACCATCGTGGATCACTACTCCCGGTTCTTGGTTGTAGTCCCCGTCAAGGACTTAACGGCTCAAACAGCAGCTAGAGCCTTCCAGCAGCACTTCTGCCGTCCACACGGATACCCAGAGCAGGTGCTGACGGACCAGGGACCTGCCTTTGAAGCGGAAGTCTTCCAGGAGTTCTGCACTCTGTATGGCTGCCGGAAGATAAGAACAACACCCTATCATCCGCAAACCAATGGACTCTGCGAGAAGATGAACCAGGTGGTGATAGACCTTCTGAAAACGTTGCCCCTGGAAGAACGCAGTCTGTGGCCTGAGAAACTGCCTGATCTTGTGGACCTATACAACCACATCCCTGTAGGTTCTACCAACTGTACCCCGGCTTACCTAATGAGAGCAAGACCTGGTAAGCTGCCTGTTGATCTGGATATGGGAGTCCTGACACCCGAGGACACTTCACCAGAAGCAGACTGGGACACAGAGAGGCAGCAGCAGTACCGGAAAGTACAGGAGAGCGTTGAGCGAAGTCTCTGTCAAGCAAGAGAAAGACAGGAGAAGACTTACAACCAGTATGCTCCCGCTGTTCCCCTGGTACCTGGAGAGCAGGTCTTGAAAAGGAAGAGACGGCTCCACAAGTTGGACGACCAGTGGGAGAAGGACCCGTACACCGTACTGCCATCAAGCCATGAAAACCCCAAAATCTGCACAATCAGTAAGGATGGAGGAGAAACCACAGCCATTGTCTCCCGAGATCACCTGAAGAAGTGTCCCGAGCAGCTACGAAACCCTGAAGAAGATCAAGAAAACCCTCGACCCGCAGAGGAAAGGGAAGAAATGGTCAGTACTGTACTCGGAGACTTCCCTCGGTCGTGGACACAAGTAAATGGCGCTGTTGTGGTACCCGTCCTCACCTTCCTCCAGCCAGCATCCCAAGTGCCTACGGATAAACAGGTAGAGCTGGAAGAGCAGCCGGTCCAGGAGGCAGAAGACCCCACACAAGCAGACCAGGAGAATCGACCCTCTGCTTATAGTGAGCCTGCCGTGCCCCTAGTGAGCCAAAGAACCCGTAGACAGCTGCCCAGCTTACCTTTGACAGCTCCTACACCCTGTAGCTTAGGACCGGTCAGTAAGCTCCGTAGGTCTACTAGGGCCACTAGAGGCCAGTTGCCAGTACGTTGGAGGATCTAAAGTGTTCAGACTGTTTTATTGGTATTTACCTGTTTACTGTTGCTTGTAAATAATTATGTTTTTCCACTTATTTTATAGGTGTCTTTTGTGGATTAACCGGAATTCTTTGTATATATGTTTGGAGCGTAACCCAGGAATGGACTAAGACTGCTAAAGACTCGGGGTAGGACAGACCCCCCACCTGGTTACGGCTCCCTGTTCTTTGGTGAAATGGACACCCTTATTGCTTCAAAAACTGCACCCGGTTGCGGACACGCTGTGACCGCCCTAACGTGTTTTCCCTTATTGTATTGTTCCTGTTTATACCCTGTTATGTTTTCAAAAATATGTTTAGTCCCGGAGTACTAAATTTTACTAGGGGGGAATGTGGCACCCCAGGGGTCTGGTTACCACAGTAATAGCAATATTACGTCTGAGAGCAGGTGGGAGGTCTCCTGGTCAGGAACCCTAAGCATGCAACACTTCCTGCCCAGTCCTGGGAGGGGAAGAACTTCCCCTATATAAACTGGGGCTGAGGCGGGGGTAGAGGAGAAGAAGAGGAGTCCCAGACAGAGACACAGTCTGGTCTGGAGTGGAGCAGATACAGGGAGAGCAAGATCAGGAGCTCTGTGGGAGCAGTGATAAAAGGGGTCAGAGACTGGAAGCTGTAGAGCTCGTCCTGACTGAAGAGATCTCACCGGACACGGAGTCCGAGGCAGTGGGGACTGATCCATACCCAGCAGCAGAAACCGACCGGCAGGGGATTTCAGGTCCTCTGGCCAAGAAACCCGAAGGCACGGTCACACGCAAGGGACCAGCACCGCCGTTGTGGAGCGGAGGCTACCAGAAGGCCCCGAGTCACCGGCCATACGGGTGAGCACCACACGGTACACTCAGGGATGTGGGCTACTTTTACCCGCTTCTAGCAAGGTAGCCAGGGAGAGTACAATACGTTGGGGAGGCCTACAACTCCGCCTGGCCGGGGGAGATCCTATCTGCTCACAGACTGACCAGGCCCCGATCGCTAGCCAGTACTCCCAGGAGGGTCTACCTTTGCCACCAGTAAAGACCGTGAACTACACCGCACCGTCTCTGAGTGGTTCCTAGTGCCTGCGTGCGATTCTGCTATCCCCATCATCCACGTCCGCTGCCCTGAGGCCATACCCCTCCCGTTGGGGGTTATACTATCCACGCTGCACAACAGTACCACCGGCCTCAGCGGTCTGCCCTGCAGCGGCGGCTTCATAGCCGCAATCAACGGGTGGCGTAGTCGAACAATATAACATCTTATTCTAAGTTCTGCCACTTGGTTTGACACCCTGGGCACGGACCGGGTCACCGCCACGAGGACTACTACCCCTATCAGATCCGGCTCCGGGTATTCCCCCTGCACAGCAGCAGCAGCACAGGCCCAGGGGGTGCGTCACCTACACTAACTAGAAACAAGCAAATCTCTCCCTAGCTCAGCAGCAGCTCTCCCTACACTGCCTGATTCCGGAGTGAATGTGACGAGCATGGCAGCGCCAGGTCTGATATAGACCTGATGACGCTGTGCGGCCAGCCAATCACTGTAATGCCACAACCAACATGGCTGCGGCATTACAGTGTGTGGCAGACAATCCTTGCATGTTGATTGGCGCTCTAAAGAGCGCCAAACATGTAGGGAGGGGACCCGAGCTCCTGCTGAGCAACCCCGGAAATACTCGGTGAGCGCTGAGCATCTCGAGCAGTGAGATGCTCGGGCGAGCACCAAGCAATAGAGAGCATGCTCGCTCATCACTAGTCTTCCATTCTTCTCATCTTCAGTCTTCTACTCTTCTAATTTTTTGTCTTCTATCCTAGATATTTTGGTTCTGATTAGGCCAATATGTGGGGTACAACGCACATCACGATGTATGGTGCAATGCAAGTCATGACAGGTTGAGCGACATATGATCTTAGAAATGCTTTGTGCTCCATGTAAATATGTTGCATGGATTAGGCAATGGCAGAAGATCACGGCCAGAAGACAAAGGATAAGAAGAGTGTAAGAAGAATAATGAGAAGAACGAAAATGAAAAGCATGAAATACCTAAGATGACAAGGCTGTAGATGAAAAAAGTAGAAGACTGAAGACGAAAAGACCGAAGATGAAAAGAGTGGAAGACCGACGACGAGAAGTCAGTAGAAGAAAAGAGTGGAAGACCGAGGACGAAACGACTGAAGATGAAAATAGTAGAAGATCAAATATGAGAAGTCAGTAGAAGAAAACAGTAGAAGACCGAAGACGAAAAGACCAAAGATGAAAAGAGTGGAAGACTGAAGAAAAAAGAGTGGAAAACTAAAGACAAGAAGACATTAGCTGAAAAGAGTGGAAGGTAAAGATGAGAAGACAGTAGAAGAAAAGAGTGGAAGAACCAAGACAAGAAGACTGTAGATAAAAAAGAGTGGAAGACCGAATATGAGAAGACTGAAGATGAAAAGAGTGGAAGACCGAAGATGAGAAGTCAGTAGAAGAAAAGAGTGGGATACCGAGGACGAAAAGAATGAAGATGAAAAGAGTAGAAGATCGAAGACGAGAAGACCGGAGATGAAAAGAGTGAAAGACTGAAGACAAGAAAATATTAGATGAAAAAGTGGAAGATCAAAGACGAGAAGACACTAGAGGAAAAGAGTGGAAAACCCGATACAAGAAGACCGAAGCTAAAAAGAGTGGAAGACCAAAGACAAGAAGACAGCAGATGAAAATAGTGGAAGATCAAAGAGAAGACAGTAGAAGAAAAGAGTGGAAGACCGAAGACGAGAAGTCAGTAGAATAAAAGAATAGAAGACCGAAGACGAAAAGACTAAAGATGAAAAGGGTGGAAAATCCAAGATGAGAAGGCCAAAGATGAAAAGAGTGGAAGGCTGAAGATAAAAAGAGCGGAAGACTAAAGACAAGAAGACATTAGATGAAAAGAGTGGACGGCAAAGATGAGAAGACAGTAGAACAAAAGAGTGAAAGAACCAAGACAAGAAGACTGAAGATAAAAAGAGTGAAAGACTAAAGACAAAAAGACATTAGATGAAAAGAGTGGAGGATCGAAGATGAAAAGACTGAAGATGAAAAGAGTGGAAAATCAAAGACGAGAAGACCGGAGATAGAAAGAGTGGAAGACTGAAGACAAGAAGACTGTAGATAAAAAAGAGTGGAAGACCGAATATGAGAAGACTGAAGATGAAAAGAGTGGAAGACTGAAGACGAGAAGTCAGTAGAAGAAAAGAGTGGAAGACCGAGGACGAAAAGACTGAAGATGAAAAGAGTAGAAGATCGAAGACGAGAAGACCGGAGATAAAAAGAGTGAAAGACTGAAGACAAGAAAACGTTACATGAAAAGAGTGGATGATCAAAGACGAGAAGACAGTAGAAGAAAAGAGTGGAAAACCCAATACAAGAAGACCGAAGCTAAAAAGAGTGGAAGACTAAAGACAAGAAGACAGTAGATGAAAATAGTGGAAAATCAAAGAGAAGACAGTAGAAGAAAAGAGTGGAAGACCGAAGACGAGAAGTCAGTAGAATAAAAGAGTAGAGACTGAGGACGAAAAGACTAAAGATGAAAAGGGTGGAATATCCAAGATGAGAAGACCAAAGATGAAAAGAGTAGAAGACTGAAGATAAAAAGAGTGGAAGACTAAAGAAAGAAGACATTAGATGAAAAGAATGGAAGGTAAAGATGAGAAGACAGTAGAAGAAAAGAGTGAAAGACCCAAGACAAGAAGACAGAAGGTAAAAAAAAGTGAAAGACTAAAGACAAGAAGACATTAGATGAAAAGAGTGGAGGATCGATGAAGAGAAGACAGTAGAAGAAAAGAGTGGAAGACCGAAGATGAACAGACTGAAGATGAAAAGAGTAGAAGATCGAAGACGAGAAGACCGGAGATAAAAAGAGTGGAGGACTGAAGACAAGAAGACTGTATATAAAAATGAGTGGAAGACCGAATATGAGAAGACTGAAGATGAAAAGAGTGGAAGATTGAAGTTGAGAAGACAGTAGATGAAAAGAGTAGAAGACCCAAGACGAGAAGAGCGCAGATGAAAAGAGTTCAAGACCGAAGACAAGAAGACCGGAGATAAAAAGAGTAGAAGACCGAATATGAGAAGACTGAAGAAGAAAAGAGTGAAAGACTCAAGACGAGAAGGCCGGTGATGAAAAGAGTGGAAGAGTGTTACGGATTTGATTTATGAAGAGTACAGACGACTGGAGACATGGCAGCAACACTCACTTCCGTACTAAAACAGGCAGGTAAATGTATTACAGTACTTTAGAAAGCAGCAGCCGCCAACTCCTGCTGTTTCATCTGTATTATCATGAGTGGCTTACACTATCTCTCCTGGCCAGGTGCCATGGTATGTGCTGACCATGAAGTGGAGGAGCTCTGCATGGTCACACACAGCCATTACACAGTACATAGTAGGGGCACATTTATAAGATTATCTAAACACATGAGCAATTTTTTTAACACATACAATTGTGGAACTTATTGCTATTCCAAGATCTATTGATTAAAATGTATTCTGCTAATGGGACAACCCCTTTAAGCCTGTCTTTATGGTTTAGCTGCACTTTATAGGCATGACTTTTATCCTAATGATACTGATATACAGCATCTAGAGAGTTTTGTGTGTGATATTTCGCTTATCTGTCATCTACTGGAAAGATAATTGGAAGTAACACAAACTTTAGAGATTGAGTTTAATTTTTGTTTTATCTACTTATTTATTGCACTTGGTAATCAGGACTTGAACCTCATATTCATCATATTGTGTAATCAGGTCCTATGGATAAACAGAATAAGGCTGTGTGCCCACGTAGCATTTTTCAAGCGTTTATGCTGCGGAATTTCCGCAGCGGAAACGCTTGTGAAACGCTAGGTAATCCGCACCCCATGGTCCCCAAGGGGGTTCCGCATGTTCTATGCACATGCTGCAGATTTTTCCGCAGCGTTTATGCTGCGTACAAAAATCCGCAGCATGTCATTTAATTTTGCGTTAGCGCAGCGGAACTCCCGCCATTGACTTGCATTGAAACGCATAGAAACCGCGACTGTACATTTCTACAAGCGGCTTCTATGCGTTTCTATGTGCGGATGGTACCCAGACCTGGGTACCATTGTACCTGTAAAAAAAGAATAAAATAACAAATAAAGTTATATTCACCTGTCCGGCGTCTTCTCTCTGAATGCCGGCATCGCTTGAGGACCTGCGGTAACGTCACAGTCATGTGACCGCAGGCCCTTCACCGCTCTGTCTCGCGATATGCCGGCAGCCGGGAACCAGACAGGAACGAGCACTGCTGCACACGCCGGGGCCTCGGGGGTGAGTATAGCTTTATTTGTTTTAATTTTTACGGTTCACACTGTATAAATCCATGCTGTTTGCATGGATTTATACAGTGTGACCTAGTTGTCAAGCACTTTCCAAGTGATGCTATCGCCTGGAAAGCGCTTGTCAATCTGCATGCGGAAACGCATGTGAATCCGCATGTGGATCCGCATGTATTCTGCAGGAAAAACGCATGCACAATCTGCATGCGTTTTTTCTGCCAGGGAGATGCAGAAATACTGTAGAAATTTTCTGCTTCATTTCTGCATCGTGGGCACATAGCCTAAGAATAGACTCTAAAAAAAAATGGAAAAATTCCTAAATCACGTTCTCTATTAAAAAAAAAAAATTGAGGGTCGCACTGTCTGGGAAACTTCTTACTCAATGCACAAAAACATCTGTGTACGTGTGGATCTTTTCATGACAGCTTTATAAATAGAAGGAAAAAATCACTTGCACGAGTTCTGACAATAAATTCTTACATTTTTTCTAAAGATTTCTATAATGCTGGGGCAACCCTTGTGTATAAGTCACATGCTGTAGGGATTTTAATTGCAAAATCAGAATAAGACCGACTTTATGGTGGACGTAATAGGATCCATGATTGACATGAACGACCATTCATTTCAATTTGAACCATGCAGTACTACTATATGAGCAGCTGCGGAGATCAGCTTTTCACAAGTTGAACAATAACTTAAACGGAACCTTTCACATCACTTGAAAAGTCTGGTTTAGTAAATACCTGTATTTCCCATAAAATCATGATTTGTATTGTAAGGTGGCTAATGGTCGTGTAGTTGATGGGAAGCATGTATCACAGAGATGGCTGGTCTCTGTGATGTAACCTGGTGTATTTTCTCTAGTGCACGCATGCACTAAGAGGTCTAATTGGTGCACCTGGGAGCCGGGGTACGGGTTGCTCGGAGAGAATGGGTGGGTCCAGCAACCCACATACCTCACCTCTGGGTGTGATTAACAGCCTATAAAATGGAGGCTGTTGTTTGGCACATGGTCTGTGGACTTGGAGGGAGAAGGCCTCCTGTGTGTAGTTGTCTTCAGACCAAGCCAGGACACTGGATACTACCCCATCTTGTGTGTCACACAGGCCTCAGTGAGTAGAGACTTGCTAAGGACATTTAATTTGTTTGCCATTTGATTTCTGTTTTGCTTCTGGGTTTATGAAGCAATAAACCCACTTGAACTTTTGAAGGAACATGCCTCTTGTTTTCCTCCCATTGCACCCCAGCGAGTAAAACCCCTACAATTGGTGTTAGACGTGCAGGCAGCGTTCCCAGCAGAGACGTGTGACTGCTACAGGAAGGACTGTATGTCCTGGGTCAAGTCTGTCGCGAACCAGCAAGCATCACCAGACAAAATGGAGGACCTGCTGAAAGACTTGGTCGAGTCGCAGCTGCAGGAGACCAACAGACTGTTGTTACAGCAGATCCAGCAGCATCAGCAGGAACAGCGGCAACAGATGCATCTTCAGGCAACCGCCATCCAGGGCAGGACAAGCGCCCCAACCCCAGGTCCGGCTGCTGATACCCACATCTGGAAGGCTGTAAGACGGGCTTTGCAGAAAATGACCCCGGGGGCCTTCCTGACCATGTTTGAAAGAGTCGCCGAGAGGGAGAAACTTCCACCAGAGCAGTGGGCAGAGGTACTGGCGCCATACTTGACGGGAGAGCCCCAGAATGCGTACTATGACTTAACTTTGCAGGATGCTAAAGAGTATGGCAAGCAAAAATCTGAGATCCTCATACGCTTGGGGGTGACAATGACAATCAGGGCGCAGTGGGTTCACCGCTGGGCGTATCACCGGGACAAAACACCTCGCTCCCAAATGTTTGACCTGTTACACCTGGTCCAGAAGTGGCGGCAGCCGGAATCCTCTATGCCTGTGCAGATGGTAGAGCAGGTGGTGATGGACCGGTTTGTGCACTCTCTACCGAGTCCCATACAGACATGGGTTGCCCAGGGTGATCCCCGGAATGCAGATGAACTGATCGGACTGGTTGAGAGATACCAGGGGGTCAAAGGTTCTTTGGGAAGGCAGCCCACTTCATACTGGGGTCCCAGCAGGGGACGGAGACCCAAAAGGGGGTGGGGCATCCAAAGTTCAAAGGAGTGGGGGAGGTGGTGCCCAAGGTCCCTACGGGTGATGTTGTTTGCTGGAGGTGCCACGACCCAGGCCATATAGCCGCCCGTTGTCCCCTGACCTCCGAGCCGATGGACTGCATAGGACGCCGTTGTTCATATTATGCATATCCGCCCTGCACTGTGAACTGTCCACCCAGCAAGGGGTCACAAGCGTGTCCTGTGAAGGTGAACAGATGGCAGGTAATGGCACTGCTAGACTCTGGCGGCGCCACCCTTCCTCTCCAACTGATCCTGGGGAAAAAAGTCAGTGTATGGTGCATCCATGGTGATGCTAAGGACTACCCTATGGCCAGAGTGGACATGGAAATGGCCCACGGTACAGAGTCCCATGAGCTCGGGACTTGTTGCACCCTATAATTATAGGCCAGGACTTTTGTTTATTTTGGGATCTGTGGGGGAAGGATTCCGGGTTCGCTGGTTCAGGTAGGAAACCAGTTAACCCTGATGAGTTGTCACCACACCCAGAGTCAGACAAGTTTCCTTTTTGTGTCCTTGTGGGGGGTGACGAGGTAGTGTCCCCTGAATCTGATATTCCAGAGTTAGGGCTGACCAGTGAGAATTTCGGGTCTGCCCAACATAGGGACCTAACTCTGAAGGAAGCCTTCAATAATGTCATGGTCATAAATGGGGTTGCACAGGAACCTGGGGCTGACACACGGTTTCCATATTTTATGTTGAAAGGGGAATTGTTGTACCGTGTTACGAAAGTAAGGGAGGAGCTGGTGGAACAGTTATTGGTGCCGGAGCCCTATAGACGGAAAGTGTTGGACATGGCCCATTCACATATCTTGGGACATCTAGGGGTGAAAAAAATGCAGAAACAGATCATGCAAAGGTTCTATTGGCCTGGGTGTCACAGGGAAATATTAATGTATTGCAGGTCCTGCCCTACATGTCAGTTAACCGCCCCCACCTCTCACTTTCGAAGTCCCCTCGTGCCATTGACCATTATTGAAGTGCCATTCGAGAGAATTGCCAAGGGCTTGGTCGGTCCCTTGGTTAAATCTGCTCGTGGGCATCAATATATTTTGGTCATCTTGGACTATGCCACGAGCTATCCTGAAGCGATCCCGCTGAGAAACTCCTCTGCCAAGGCTATAGCCCATGAGTTAGTCCATGTTTTCTCCTGGACAGGGTTGCCAAGGGAGATCCTGACTGACTAGGGAACACCCTTTATGAGTAAGGTAATGAGGGATTTGTGCAAGGTCCGCAAAATCTCTCAACTGAGAACATCAGTGTACCATCCACAGACAGATGGCCTCGTAGAGAGGTTCAACAAAACTCTGAAGAGTATGCTGAGGAAGGCCATAGAAAAGGATGGGAGAGACTGGGACTGTCTCCTGCCGTATCTGTTGTTCTCTATCCGAGAGGTTCCACAGGTCTCTACAGGGTTCTCTCCTGTATGGCCGACATCCGCGGGGTCTCCTGAATGTAGCAAAGGAAACCTGGGAAGCTGAAGTCATGCCCCGCAGGAGCGTCATCGAGCACGTCGCTCTGATGCAGGAGAGGATAGCGAAGGTGATGCCTATCATAAAAGAACATCTCCTCCAGGCACAAGAGGCGCAGGCCAGGGTCTACAACCGCTCAGCCAGAGTGCGGCAATTCAACCCTGGTGACAGAATCCTCGTTCTGATACCTACAGTGGAAAGCGAGTTCTTGGCCAAGTGGCAAGGACCGTATGAGGTGGTGGAAAAGGTTGGTGAAGTGATTTATAAGGTTCACCAACCGGGACGACGTAAGCCGTACCAGTTATACCACATCAAGCGGTGGCAAGACAATGAGGCTGTGGAAGCTCAATGCTTGCTGGGCTAGCCAGAAGATGACGTTGGAGGAGTCGCAATAGCGGAAATGCTAACGAAGGCCCAGAAACAGCAGTGTCGGGAGTTACTGCAGAAGAACCAGGATGTGTTCTCGGAGTTGCCCAGCTGCATGAGCATCATAGAACATGAGGTTCTGATGGAGCCACATGTGTGGGTGAACTTGAAGCCTTTTCGGATACCCGAGGCCCGACGAGAGTTGATTTCAAAAGAGGTGGCGCGTATGTTGAAGCTCGGTGTCATTGAAGAATCCAAGAGCAGTTGGTCAAGCCCGATCGTCTTGGTCCCAAAGACTGATGGTGAGTGGAGATTTTGCAGCGACTATCGGAAATTGAATGAAGTCTTCAAATTCGACGCATATCCCATGCCACACGTCGATGAGCTGATCGAGAGGCTTGACCCAGCAAGGTACATAACCATATTAGATCTGATGAAGGGATATTGGCAGATTCCCATGGCACAGGGAGCCAAGGAGAAGACTGCATTTTCTATGTCGGATGGATGCTTCCAGTATGTCCGGCTGCTGTTTGGGAGAGTCACCTGGAAAAGGTCCAGGCGGTGTTTGATGCTCTCAGGAAGGCAGGGTTTTCAATAAAACTGAAGAAATGTGCCATAGGGAAAGAAGAAGCCAAATACCTGGGTTATATGCTTGGTAGAGGCGAGATCAAACCCCAAATCAGTAAAGTTAAGGCAATCCAAACCTGGCCGAGACCCCTGTCAAAAAAACAGGTTAGAGCCTTCCTGGGGATAGTGGGATACTATAGGAGGTTCATCACAAACTTCGCCATGATGGCCGCACCCCTGACTGAACTCCTTAAGGGGATGAAATCGGCTATGGCCAAGTGGACTGCAGAGGCAGAATCGGCCTTTCAAGAAATGAAGGTGGCGCTGTTTAAGCAACCTGTCCTGGTAGCCCCCAACTTTAAGAAAGAGTTTATACTCCAAATGGATGCCTCAGATGTCGGTTTATGAGCAGTCCTTTCCCAAGAGATACACGGGGAGAAGCACCCTGTCCTCTACCTGAGTAGAAAGCTGTCCTCCTGTGAGAAAAATTATTCGGTCATTGAGAAGGAGTGCTTGGCCATAAAGTGGGCGGTGGACACGTTACGGTACTACCTCTTAGTTCAAAAGTTTAGACTAGTATCTGACCATGCCCCACTCAGATGGATGAGGGAAACAAAGGGAAAAAATGCCAGGGTCACCAGCTGGTTTTTAGCCCTACAGGAGTTCAACTTCTATGTATAACATAGAGCAGGGAAGCTACATGGTAATGCTGATGCCCTCTCTAGAATCCTTTGTCTAGTGGTAGAAGGTGCCAAGCCCCACGGCTTTAGGCAGAGGGGGGAGGTATGTAAGGCGGATAAAGCTCGTGTAGTCGATGGGAGGTATGTATCACAGAGATGGTTGGTCTCTGTGATGTAACCCAGTGTATTTTCTCTAGTGCACACATGCACTAAAAGACTAATTGTTGCTAGGAGAGAATGGGCAGGTCCAGCAACACTCATACCTCACCTCTGGGTGTGGTTAACAGCCTATAAAATGGAGGCTGTTGTTTGGCACAACAGCCTGGAGGGAGAAGGCCTATTGTGTGTGTTTGTCTTCAGACCAAGCCAGGACACTGGACACTACCCCAACGTGTGTGCCACATAGGCCTGAGTGAGCAGAAACTTGCTAAGGACATTTACTTTGTTTGCCTGATCTCAAGGCCATTTACTTTTCTGTTCTCCTTCTGGGTTTATGAAGCAATAAACCCACATGAACTTTTAAAGGAACATGCCTCCTGTTTTCCTCCCATCGCACCCCAGCGAGTAAAACCCCTACAGTATAAATATTGTCTTATCTCTCTGAGCTGTGTTGTTCCTCTGCTATACCTCCTAGAAATTTATGAATAATTTGACACTTCTTTCCTCTTGTTAAAGAGGTGTGTCCTCACTTTGAAACCGTCACTGATTGGACAGTGTCAGACTGTGCAGTGACACGTCCCCAAAATGGTAACACCCAGTTATCAATGTACTGTGTAATACAGCAATATGTATGACCTTAGAATACTCCTATTATACCAGGAAGGGGCCCAGGATTGTGGCTATTATACTAGGAAGGGGCTCAGAAGACATATACTGGAAGGGACCAGGATAGAGACATTACACCAGGATGGGGTACATTATTACAGGAAGGGGCGCAGGATGGGGGACATTGTAGAAGGAAAAGGGCCAGGATAGGAACATAATACCAGGAAGTGACCAAGGATGTTTGACATTATTACTGGAAGAGGCCTAGGATGGGTAACATTCTTATTGACAGAGGCACAAGATGTTGTAAATTATTATTGTAAGGGGCCCAGGATGGAGGACATTATTACTGAAAGGGGCCCAGGATGGGGGACATTATTACCGGAAGGGGCCCAGGATGGAGGACATTAGTACAGCATGGAGGACCTTATTACATTATGGGGGAAGGGAACAAGTATGCCTTTATAGGATTTACAATGCTACAAGGGCTAATACATCTGACTAACACGCAGGTGGGGGTGCAGGTCCAAATTTTGGACCAAGGCCTATCGGACTTTAGTTACGCCACCTAACTACTAAACCAACATACTCAAGATTGTGCCATGCCCCAACGTCACCAAGCCAGCTGTGTTATCCCCATTGTATCATCTTCCTCTTCTAAAATGATGGCAAATGAAAGGGCATAGCCTCCTAGGGAACACTTTTATCTTTATTTATATATAGCGCTAACATATTCTGCAGCGCTTTACATACATTATTGTTGCTGTCCCCATCGGGGCTCACAATCTAGATTCCCTGTCAGTATGTCTTTGGAGTGTGGGAGGAAACCCACACAAACACCATACAAACTCCTTGCAGATGTTGTCCTTGGTGGGATTTGAACCCAGGACCCCAGCGCTGCAAGTCTGCAGTGCTAACCACTGCGCCACCATGCCGCCCGTGCTGTGACTTTTATTTCCTACCTCGCCTGTGCTATATTACCAGCAGAACATGCACAGTGGGAATGTGCAAAATATGTGTCTCTGGAAAAAGCTGAGTGATGTTTCCGGTCAAACACCCCACCATCTACCACCAGATATGATATCAAAGCGAATGTGTCAGTAGTCTAATGCTTGTACCCTGTTCAGTAGCGACAAATGACTATCACAACACCAGAATATCAACCAATTCTGCTTTCAATCTGTAACATCTGTGCCGATTCCTGCTTTGGTCCCAAGATGGCTTCGCACATTTGCTGCCGGTGCTGCTTGACTGCTTCAATCCTGTTTTATTCCTGTGACTTTTGGTGCCATTAGATAAGGGTACTATGGGATTAATGGTCTGGTTTTGATTGCTCCTGAGAAGCCTGGGTTGGGGCTGCCTGCTATTTAAGCCCCTGGGTCTCTGACTTCCGCTGCCAGTCAATTATTTGTGCTACATGACTTGTGCGCCTGTCCTTGCTTGTGTTCTATTCCTGATTCCTCCTGTCTTCTGACCTGTATTTTGACCATCCTCCTGTTTTCCAGTTCTGTTCTTGACGTGACCTCTTGGCTTTGACCCTCCTTTGGGACGCTTCCCTCTAGTTTGCTGTTCTGGTTGGCAGCCCTTCTGTGAAAGCAATTAACTGGACCCTCTTGTAAGACCAGATCACTGAACAGGTGTTAAAGGGTGAAGGTCAAGGTTTCCCTGGGATCTGTTAGACGAAGCGGCTTGCTCCAAGTCTATCCGAGTTAACCTTTTTGAGCCTGTGGCCTCTGACAGTTGTGGCCCAATCCTGTTTTTTTTTCTTTTTTTAATTTTCTACATTGAGCAGTATGCACAGTTTTTATAGCAGTTTTATTAATATTTTTTATCAGCTCTGCCTTCAGCGTTTCCTGAAGCAATACATTGTGATTTTAGTACACATGCCTGCAGAATCCAGATGATGACATGTATGCAGAACACCCGCGACAATGTCAGTATATTTAGCACAAGTGAAAATGTACAAGAATGTGACATTCGTTATCCCAGGGAGCGATAATCATCAGGAGTGTGATCTGCCCCTATGTGAGGTGTGGAAGACACAAGTACATGTAAGTTATCAGCAAATACATAGACATGCAGACATGCCTTATTGTTACTGCAACAATGGATCCCACAGCTTCATCTGCATTCACATCTTTCATTCATCAGAGGTTAATGCTACATGGTATTACTACTACTTATCTGTCACTGTTGTTGTAATTGATGTTAAGTATAGTATGCAGGATCTAAATGTACAGATGTAACCGAGCAGACACAATAACTACTACAGGTATATAAGTAAGTTCACTTATAGTAAAAAATAAAGTTAATATAATGCTGCCCCTATGTACAAGAATATAACTACTATAATACTGCCCCCTATGTACAAGAATATAACTACTATAATACTGCCCCCTATGTACAAGAATATAACTACTATAATACTGCCCCTATGTACAAGGATATAACTACTATAATACTGCTCCTAAGTACAAGAATATAACTACTATAATACTGCTCCTATGTACAAGAATATAACTACTATAATACTGCTCCTATGTATAAGAATATAGCTACTATAATACTGCTCCCTATGTACAAGAATATAACTACTATAATACTGCCCACTATGTACAAGACTATAACTACTATAATACTGCCCCCTATGTACAAGAATATAACTACTATAATACTGCCCCCTATGTACAAGAATATAACTACTATAATACTGCCCCCTATGTACAAGAATATAACTACTATAATACTGCTCCTATGTACAAGAATATAACTGCTATAATACTGCTCCTATGTACAAGAATATAACTACTATAATACTGCTCCTATGTACAAGAATATAACTACTATAATACTGCCCCCTATGTACAAGAATATAGCTACTATAATACTGCTCCTATGTACAAGAATATAACTACTATAATATTGCTCCTATGTACAAGAATATAACTACTATAATACTGCTCCTATGTACAAGAATATAACTACTATAATACTGCTCCCTATGAACAAGAATATAACTACTATAATACTGCTC
This sequence comes from Phyllobates terribilis, assembly GCF_046119375.1. NCBI lineage: Eukaryota > Metazoa > Chordata > Amphibia > Anura > Dendrobatidae > Phyllobates > Phyllobates terribilis. Next base: position 755,483,611 of record NW_027362764.1, read on the forward strand.
CCTATGAACAAGAATATAACTACTATAATACTGCTCCTATGTACAAGAATATAACTACTATAATACTGCTCCTATGTACAAGAATATAACTACAATAATACTGCTCCCTATGAACAAGAATATAACTACTATAATACTGCTCCCTATGAACAAGAATATAACTACTATAATACTGCTCCTATGTACAAGAATATAACTACTATAATACTGCTCCTATGTACAAGAATATAACTACTATAATACTGCTCCTATGTACAAGAATATAACTACTACAATACTGCTCCTATGTACAAGAATATAACTACTATAATACTGCCCCTATGTACAAGAATATAACTACTATAATACTGGTCCCTATGAACAAGAATATAACTACTATAATACTGCTCCTATTTACAAGAATATAACTACTATAATACTGTCCCTATGTTTAAAAATATAACTAATGTAATATCGCCCCCTGTGTACAAGAATATAACTACTATAATTCTGTTCCTATGTATAAGAATATAACTACTATAATACTGCTCCTATGTATAAGAATATAACTACTATAATACTGCTCCCTATGTACAAGAATATAACTACTATAATACTGCTCCTATGTACAAGAATATAACTACTATAATACTGCCCCCTATGTACAAGAATATACAGTTATATGAAAAAGTTTGGGCACCCCTATTAATCTTAAGCTTAATGTTTTATAAAAATTGGTGTTTTTGCAACAGCTATTTCAGTTTGATATATGTAATAACTGTTGGATACAGAAATGTTTCTGCCTTGAAATGCGGTTTATTGTACTAACAGAAAATGTGCAATCTGCATTCAAACAAAATTTGACAGGTGCATAAGTATGGGCACCCTTATCATTTTCTTGTTTTAAATACTCCTACCTACTTTTTACTGACTTACTAAAGCACTTTTTTTGGTTTTGTAACCTCATTGAGCTTTGAACTTCATAGCCAGGTGTATGCAATCATGAGAAAAGCTACTTAAAGTGGCCACTTGCAAGTTGTTCTCCTGTTTGAATCTCCTCTGAAGAGTGGCATCATGGGCTCCTCAAAACAACTGTCAAATGATCTGAAAACAAAGATTATTCAACATAGTTGTTCAGGGGATGGATAGAAAAAGCTGTCTCAGAGATTTAACCTGTCAGTTTCCACTGTGAGGAACATAGTAAGGAAATCGAAGAACACAGGGACAGTTCTTGTTAAGGCCAGAAGTGGCAGGCCAAGAAAAACATTAGAAAGGCAGAGAAGAAGAATGGTGAGATCAGTCAAAGACAATCCTCAGACCACCTCCAGAGAGCTGCAGCATCAACTTGCTGCAGATGGTGTCACTGTGCATCGGTCAACTATACAACGCACTTTGCACAAGGAGAAGCTGTATGGGAGAGTGATGCAAAAGAAGCCGTTTCTGCAAGCACGCCACAAACAGAGTCGGCTGAGGTATGCAAAAGCACATTTGGAGAAGCCAATTTCTTTTTGGAAGAAGGTCCTGTGGACTGATGAAACCAAGATTTAGTTGTTTGGTCATACAAAAAGGTGTTATGCATGGCGGCAAAAAAACACAGCATTCCATGAAAAACACTTGCTACCCACAGTAAAATTTGGTGGCGGTTCCATCATGCTTTGGGGCTGTGTGGCCAATGCCGGCACCGGGAATCTTGTTAAAGTTGAGGGACGCATGGATTCCACTCAGTATCATCAGATTCTTGACAATAATGTTCAAGAATCAGTGACAAAGTTGAAGTTACGCAGGGGATGGATCTTTCAGCAAGACAATGATCCAAAACTCCGCTCCAAATCTACTCAGGCATTCATGCAGAGGAACAATTACAATGTTCTGGAATGGCCATCCCAGTCCCCAGACCTGAATATCATTGAACATCTGTGGGATCATTTGAAGAGGGCTGTCCATGCTCGGCGACCATCAAACTTAACTGAACTGGAATTGTTTTGTAAAGAGGAATGGTCAAAAATACCTTCATCCAGGATCCAGGAAATCATTAAAAGCTACAGGAAGCGACTAGAGGCTGTTATTTTTGCAAAAGGAGGATCTACTAAATATTAATGTCATTTTTCTGGTGAGATGCCCATACTTATGCACCTGTCAAATTTTGTTTGAATGCAGATTGCACATTTTCTGTTAGTACAATAAACCTCATTTCACAGCAGAAGCATTACTGTGTCCAACAGTTATTACATATATCAAACTGAAATAGCTGTTGCAAAAACACCAATTTTTATAAAACATTAAGCTTAAGATTAATAGTAGTGCCCAAACTTTTTCATATAACTGTAACTACTATAATACTGCTCCCTATGAACAAGAATATAACTGCTATAATACTGCTCCTATGTACAAGAATATAACTACTATAATACTGCTCCCTATGAACAAGAATATAACTACTATAATACTGCTCCTATGTACAAGAATATAACTACTATAATACTGCCCCTATGTACAAGACTATAACTACTGTAATACTGCACCTATGTACAAGTATATAACTACTATAATACTGCCCCCTATGTACAAGAATATAACTGCTATAATACTGCTCCTATGTACAAGAATATAACTACTATAATACTGCCCCTATATACAAGAATATAACTACTATAATACTGCTCCTATGTACAAGAATATAACTACTATAATACTGTCCCCTATGTACAAGAATATAACTACTATAATACTGCTCTTTTGTACAACAATGTAAAATTAGACATTACATAAAAAATATCATGTGTTTTAGTGTGATTTTGCTGTACAATAAGATATAATAAAATAATGACGGAGAATAATATAAATGATAACTATAATTTTGGATTGGGTTTAATTAGAATATAAGATGCCAAGTTCCGGTACAGTAGCTGATAGACAGGCGGCTGAGTGAGTTATGTTATTCACAGATGATTGCAAAATATTGAAATCTGCCCATCCAGATTGTTCATAAAAGTTACCAGTTAGTTAAGAGGCGAATGCTGCGCGCTGCGGGTGAAATGGAGTCATTTTATGTGCATTATGTTTGTTGTCTCCAATAAATTTATCACTGAGCATCGGGGGAGGGTAATATCATATAGCGTATACTTTATACAGGCAATGAGACTACTGTAATGGAGCAGAATGCTATTAAAATGACTCTTGACCTTTATAATATATCATTAGAGGGGCTCTTAGCTTTGAACAATCGTCATAACCGAGTCTATTGATTCCTAATCACACAGTGAGCCGGAGCGCGCATTTTGAAGCTTATTTTTGAAGCTTTTTTCACTGTTTTCAGAACATTAACAATAAGAACATGGAAGAGTCCAGGAGCCATTTGGTGAGCTGCATATCCTGCTCCATGTTCACAGACTTGCCAGTGGAAAAGCCAAACTTCACATGCCAGAAATGCAAGCTTGTGTCCCTGTTGGAGGAAAAGTTGCGAAATCTAGAAGAGAGGTTAACTACCTTGAAAATCATTAAGGAAGGTGAAGAGTTCTTAGACAGAGCAGAATTATCTCTTCATGATTCAGAAAGAGAAGAAATTCGAACTGCACCTGAGGAAACAGAGGAATGGAAGCATGTGACCCACAGAAGCAGGAGGATCGAGAGGCAGTCAGCACCCATACTGCTCAGGAACCAGTACCAGGCTCTCACGCAGGAGAACCATAAAGAAATACAGCAAAATAAGACTTTGCCAGCAATGAATAACCTTGTAAGCCCTCAGAATCCTCCTGGATGGAGAAAGAAGAATGTTGTGAAGAAAAAACGGAGAGTGGTGGTCATGGGGGATTCCCTGTTAAGAGGCCGCTATCTGCAGACCAGACATAACCTCAAGAGAAATGTGCTGTCTTCCAGGAGCAAAAATTAAAGATGTGTCTGACAGGATATCAAGACTCTTCAGACCTACAGATCACTACCCATTCCTGCTAATACATGTGGGGACAAATGACACCGCAAGAAAGGACCTGGAAACCATCTGCAGTGACTTTGAAGACTTAGGAAAGAAAGTGAAAGAATTGGGAGCGCAGGTGGTCTTCTCATCCATCCTCCCAGTGGAATGCCATGGAACAATGAGGTGGAATAAGATTCTACAGGTGAACAACTGGCTACGTCGATGGTGCCGTCAACAAGGATTTGGATTTCTGGATCACGGAATGAATTACCTATACGAGGGACTACTTGCTAGAGATGGGGTTCACCTTACGAAGACTGGAAAACATGTATTTGGAAGTCGCCTTGCTACACTCATCAGGAGAGCTTTAAACTAGAACAATGTGGGAAGGGAAGCAAAAGGCCAGAAAAAGCCATACAGCTGACAAATACTATTGAGATCTCTGCTACTGAAAGTGAAAAGGAAGAACAAAGACTAAACAATTTAAATAATAAAAATATGGGAGGAAGAGAAACCAATCACAAACTAAAATGTTTTTATACAAATGCACAAAGCATGGGCAACAAACAAGGAGAATTGGAACTACTAATGCAGGAAAAGAAATATGATGTCATTGGAATCACTGAAACTTGCTGGGACGATACACATGATTGGAATAAAAGGCTAAAAGGATACAACTTATTTGCAAGAAACAGACTTGATAAACGAGGAGGAGGTGTCACATTGTATGTTAGAAAAGCGAATATCTGCACAGAGATTGAAGCTTCAGAGACTGGGAGTTCTGTGGAAACTGTTTGGGTAAGAATACAAGGAGAGAACAACGGAAAGGACACCATTGTAGGCATTTACTACAGGCCACCTGGGCAAGCTGAAGATATGGATGAACTCTTTATGTATCAAATGACCAAGTTCTCCAAAAAATATGACGTAGTGGTCATGGGAGATTTCAACTATCCAGACATTTGTTGGGAATCTCTCTCAAGTAAAACTAACAGGTCAAGCAAATTCTTATCCTCTCTTGCTGACAACTTTATCTTCCAAAAGGTAGGGGAGAAAACAAGGGGATCTGCTACTTTGGATCTAATCCTTATAAACAGGGAGGAAATGGTTGAGGAGGTAAAGGTGGCTGGGACCCTAGGAGGCAGCGATCATGCTATTATAGAATTTTGGATAACTAGAGGAGGAAGACATGTGAAGACTCAAACTTCAAGGTTAGATTTTAGAAAGGCAGATTTTAAGAGTCTCAGAAAGAGAATAGGAGGGATCCAATGGCTGGATGTCCTTAAGGACAAAAATGTCCAGGAAGGATGGGAAATTTTTAAAAATGAGATTCTCAAAGCACAATCGTTAACAATCCCGAAAAGTAGGAAGAATGGGAAGCATTTAAGGAAACCAGGATGGATGAACACAGAACTTAAACACATGCTAAAAAGAAAGAAAGAAATGTTTATTAAATGGAAAGAGGGAGGCATATCTAAAGAAGATTATAATGCAGTCTGCAGATCCTGCAGGGCACGTATCAGGTTAGCTAAAGCTGACAATGAATTAAGGCTTGCAAGAGATGTCAAAAGCAATAAAAAAGGATTTTGGGGGTATGTCAAAAGTAAAAGAAAAGTCAAAGATGCTATAGGATTTTTACAGGATGAAAATGGAGAAATGGTAAGAGAGGATGTTGAGAAGGCCGAACTTTTTAATTCCTATTTTGCATCTGTTTTCTCTCAGAAAGAAAATGTAACATCAACTGATCTTCACTGTCCTTTTAAAGGAATAGAGGAATCCAAGTTATCTGTAAACAGAAAGATTGTGAGGGAATATTTAGCTAACATAAATGAGTTCAAGTCTCCAGGTCCAGATGAATTACACCCCAGAGTACTGAAGGAGATCGTAGAAGAAATTTTAGAACCACTCTCCATAATCTTTGAAAATTCTTGGAGGACAGGAGAAGTCCCAGAAGACTGGAGAAGAGCAAATGTTGTTCCTATCTTCAAAAAGGGGAAGAAGGTGGACCCAGGGAACTATAGGCCGGTGAGTCTGACTTCTATACCAGGAAAGATCTTTGCACAAATTATTAAACAACATGTATGTAAGTACCTGGATAAGAATGAAGTGATTAACCAGAGTCAGCATGGGTTTGTAACTAACAAGTCATGTCAGACTAACTTAATTTCCTTCTATGACAGAATCACTGACTGGGTGGATCAGGGAAATGCTGTAGATATAGTATATCTTGACTTCAGCAAAGCATTTGACAAAGTATCTCACACCATCCTTATTGAAAAAATGACCAAGTATGCAATGGACCAGGCAACTGTTAGGTGGATTCATAACTGGCTTAGTGATCGGACTCAAAGGGTGGTTGTAAATGGCTTCACATCCAGCTGGATGAATGTCTCAAGTGGGGTACCACAGGGTTCCGTCCTGGGACCTGTATTGTTCAACATCTTTGTCAATGATTTAGATGAAGGAATTGAGGGTAAACTGATTAAATTTGCTGATGACACAAAGCTAGGAGGGATAGCTAATACTAGAGAAGAGAGAGAGAGGATTCAAAAAGACCTAAATAAACTAGGGCAGTGGGCAGCAACCAACAGAATGGTTTTTAACAGGGAAAAATGCAAAGTACTACATCTGGGCAATAAAAATGAAAAAAGCATATACAGAATGGGAGGAATAGAGCTAAGCAACAGTACATGTGAAAAAGACTTAGGTATACTAATAGATCATAGACTGAACATGAGTCAACAGTGTGATGCAGCAGCAAAAAAGGCAAATACAATTCTGGGATGTATTAACAGAAGCATACAGTCTAGATCACGTGAAGTCATTATCGGTCTTTACTCCTCTTTGGTCAGACCTCATCTGGAATACTGTGTACAGTTTTGGGCACCACATTTTAAAAAAGACATCGACAAACTGGAGCAAGTTCAGAGAAGAGCGACCAGAATGGTGACTGGTCTGCAAACCATGTCCTATGAGGAACGGTTGCAGGATTTGGGAATGTTTAGCTTGCAAAAAAGAAGACTGAGAGGAGACTTAATAGCTGTATACAAATATGTCAAGGGCTGTCACATTGTAGAAGGATCATCTTTATTCTCATTTGCACAAGGAAAGACTAGAAGCAATGGGATGAAACTAAATGGGAGGAGACACAGATTAGATATTAGAAAAAACTTTTTGACAGTTAGGGTGATTAATGAGTGGAACAGGCTGCCACGAGAGGTGGTGAGTTCCCCTTCAATGGACGACTTCAAACAGAGGCTGGACAGACATCTGTCTGAGATGATTTAGTGAATCCTGCTTTGAGCAGGGGGTTGGACCAGATGACCCAGGAGGTCCCTTCCAACTCTACCATTCTATGATTCTATGATTCTATGAGTGCTTGGATACCCAGCAATCAGCTGTAGTCTGTGGGAAAGCAAGGCAGCAAGTCTTCAGTTTTTCTACAGCACCCCCATAGGAGGAATGGAGCATTACAGAATGTCCATTCATATCAAAGTTTTCTGTATAATTCAGGACAGTACAAGTCATCCAGTGCAGGAGATGCATGTTGTAACCTCTCTCCATTTTGGCCAAGAATGAGGACCTGATGTTCTTGAGAGTCCATTAAAAAAGCTTATCACCTATCAAGTGGTTGTGATAAACCTTAATCTCAGAATTCCTTAAAGGCTATTTTAAATTTGTCCCTTGAGAAGCTCACAGCAATGTAATTGTGACGCTATTGACGCGCCCCCTGGGCCGTGGGGATACCCGGAGCCGGGCCTTGTAGATGATGGGGGTTGTAGTCACCGTGGCGGTGACCCGGTCCGTGACCCAGGGCGGTCAAACCAGGGTAGTCTATGTGTCTCTGTTATATAGTCCGACTACGCCACCTGTGGGATGCGGTTATTTGGGAGCCGCCGCTGCGGAGCAGTCCACTGAAGCTGGGGGTATGTGCAGCAAGGTGATGTAACTCCCCACAGGAAGAGTGGAGCTTCAGGGCAGAGTGTATGGATGATGGTGGTGATAGTGCCGGGCGTTCTAGTGCTGTGAGTGCTGGCGCAGCAAGGAACACAGAGACAAGATGGTGCAGTCCCAGGGTGTGTTTCGTCCCCTGGCCCTATGTGGCTACTTTCCTAGTGTATGGTGTGGAAGGCCTGCTGTACTTGAAGTGCTGCAGCCTCCGCTTCCCAGTTGAGTCCTGTAGTCTCTGCTGGCTGGGGGACCCGGCTCCCCTTCTTTGGCCTGACCCCCCTACCTACTGGCAGCGGCGGGCGTACGGGTGGCTTGCTGCATGGCCCGTACCCCTGGGGTCCCTTCTCTTCTCGTCCTGGAGCCTTCCTGCTCCCTCTCTTTTCTCCTCTCCATTCAGGCTCAGGCCTCCTGACTAGGCCCCCCCTCTGGAGCAGAGCTCCTACAGAGCCCCTGCTCCTACACTCTCCTCCTCTGACTGAACTCTCATCTAAGATGGCTACTCTCTTTTATATGCTCCTACTCAGTGCGGCCAGGATCTACGTCCTCCACCCATCCACTACTTAGTTCCCCCTCTCTAAGTGGTTCCTCCCCACTCCAGCCAGGGATCAGAGACACTTGTGCTCTCCCATAGGAGCATTATCGCCCTGTCCCCCGGAAATATGGTGTAGTGGATGTCGTGTTAGGGTCCTGAGCCATGCTCCTTCCTTACCTGAGAGTGAGATTCCACACCTCTGGATTAGATGCAATTCCTCTGTGGCGACCGAACCCTCAGGGGCGCCAAACTAGTCACTACTCACGAACAAGCCCTGAGGCAGGGTAGTCAAGAGATCCTAAGTCTGATACCGATGGACCGTATTGTAATCTAAGGGGAAAGACAGAGGTGTAGTCAGGTCATGGTCAGAGGTCAGAATTCCAGGATGGCAGTGGGTTAGGCAAACAGATGGTCAAAGGCTAATCCAAGAAAGCAAACAAAGATCAGAATACAAGCACTCAGAGAAAAGATCAAACATACACCACTTGTGCTAAACAACAACTGGCAGTAATGTGGAGACAGAGAGCAAGCTGAATAGCCAGGTAATCACTCCGAACAGGAGAGACATAGAGGAAACCGGCACGCCGCGGTCCTCATTGGGCGGCTGGACTATCACTCAAAACACTGACCGCTCCACACGCCCCAGCCTCTGATTGATCGGTTGAGCTGTCCATCACCATACTGACAGTTCAGTATGCCTCTGTGGCGCCCTTGCGGGTTCAGTCGCCAGAAAGGTACTACATCTAACCTAGAGGTGTGGTATCTCACTCTCAGGTAAGGATGGAGTACTGCCCGGGACCCTAACACCTGCATCCAACACATTCCACTTCAGTAGGGGCAGGGCGAGATTGCTCCTAAGGGATAGCACAGTCCCTGGTCCCTAGCTGGAGGGTGGAACTATGTAGTGGGTGTGGGTGGAGGACGTAGTTTAGGAGAGCACAGGCAGAAGGAGGATATAAAAGGGGGAACCAACTTGGAAGTGAGTGTTTAGTCTGAGGAGAAGGAGTGGGAGCAGGAGCTCTGCATGAGCTCTGCTCAGGGAGGAGCGGGCCTGAGTGAGAGAGGCCCAGGAGGTCAGACTGAAGAGAAGAGGAGCAGGAAGGAAGGCTCCAGAAGGAAAGAGAGGATCCTAGGGGTACGGGCCGTTCTGGAGGCCACCCGTACGCCCGAATCTACCAGGAGTGGAAGGATAAGGCCGCAAAGGGGACCAGCCCCTAACTAGTGAGAATTGCAATATTCAACTAGAAACCGGAGTCTTCTACATTTTCAGGGTGTAGTTGCCACAGCCGCAATTAATCGCCGAAAAGGTACTGTCAGGACCTGCGGTGACGTCATTTAGTCAGCTGATGGTCACGCGACCATTACCTGACTGCCGAAGTCATCGGTCGCGTGACCATCAGGTGACTAAAAGACGTCACCGCAGGTCCTAACAGTACACCACGGGACGCTGAAGAGAGAAGACGCGGCCGGGAGCAGACCGGAGGAGACCGGAGAGCAGAACGGGGGCCGCCGGAGAGGTGAGTATACAGGTTTTGTTTATTTTTAATTTTTTTATTTCTTTTTTTCACCGCGTGGTAGCCGGGATGAAGAGGAGTTGTAGTCTCGTCTTCATCCCAGGTACCACACGCACCGCGATTACGCTGCAGCGTAATCGCGGTAGAAATGGTCATGCTGCGTTTTGCAAAGCAATGCGAATTCAGCGCGCAAATTAGCGCATCATGTGCACAGCACATCCGAATTCACATTGCTTTGCATGGCAGACTGTTTTACAAGCGTTTTCGCGGCCGTAAAAACACCGCAAAAACGCTACAAAAACGCTACGTGGGCACATAGCCTGAAAGACGAAAGCTCTCATTGTAGGAGTATCACAGCAGATAGATAAAAGATAAAGCAATTACAAATTTGGTTATGTTCATGCTGTATAATTATCTAAAACAATTGTATTGCCAGAGACTATTCCTTTAATAGCATTGAAGAAAATTGGACCTGATTCATTAAGCAGTTTGCTTTAAAATGTTTGTTTGAAACTTTTTGAAACACTGCAAACTTTTTGTGCAACTTGTAGCTATTAAAATATATTGCGATTTTTGGCATTTTTACACAAGTCTCGGTCAGCCCCATCCATTTTTATTTAAAGTGAGTAGCAGTGATGGGCGAACCCCTGATTGTTCGGGTCTGGCAGGTTTAGCCAAACACCGAATAGTTTATTAAAATTTCGGGTTCGGGTACCAGAACAGTACCCGAACCCGAACAGGAATCATATAAATGGGGGACCCGAACATCTCTGGTTTCCCGCGCTGTCACGGGCTCTGATCAGCGGTAACATCGCTGGATGGGTGCAGTAGTCTCTCATCAGCCAGCGCCTGTGCTGAAAGTAAAAAAAAAAAGTTAAAATTGATAAAAAAATATTCAAATAAAAAAACACATTATACTCATCTACACTTGGTTGCTGATGCCCTCGTCCACTGCAAAAAATGAAAAATAAAAAACATCATATACTCACCTTAATGCCTAATCCCCGATGCCAATGTCACCTGCAATAAAGAAAAAATAATAAACCACCATATTCCTCACCTATCCGCCGTAATCCCGAGTGTCCCATGCAGATCTCATTAATAGAACAGCCACATCGTTAGATGTGACGGCTCTATTCAGCACCCGGCAATACACTGACAGGAGCGTAATTGCTCCTGCAGTGTATAGCGCTGAGCTGCCGGGAGTGAGGTTACTGGAGTTCATCAGCTGATAAAGTGACCTCTGGTAACCTCACTTATGGCATCACTGCTGCATGAGAAAATTCTCACTCAGCAGTGATGCCATAAGTGTGGTCACTGGAGCTCATCAGCTGATTGAACTCCAGTGACCTCAGCTCAGCACTATACACTCCTGTGTCAGTGTGTAGCCTACTGTCTTGTAGAGCAGTCACTATGTGACTGTCCCACAAATGATCTGATCTCTGTGGGACACTCAGGATTATATCATCACGTTGGACAGGTGAGGGATATGGTTGTTTTTTATTTTCTGTTAAGTGAGTATAACTGTGTTTTTTATTTTTAAATAAATATTTTAAAAAAGGTGTGGACTTTTATTTACAATAAAATACTTTATGCCGTGTCTTTATTTCCAAACCTTTACTATGGGGTTAGTAATGGGAGTGTCTTACAGACGCTCTCCATTACTAACCTGGGCTTCATGTCAGCTGCCAATACAAGGCTGACATGAACCCCAACCCTATTACCCCACTTGCCACCGCACCAGGGCAAGTGGGAAGAGCAAGGCTAAGCGCCAGATTTGGCGCATCTAATGGATGTGCCATTTCTGAAGCCTCTGAGGGATGATATTAGCCTCAGAGGGGGCCAGTATCTATGGCTCCTTCCTTGGCTATTAATATCAGCTCACAGCTGCCTGTTTACCCTTTGCTGGTTAGATTTTATAGGTGGACCCTACATCAATTTTTTCAGGGGTCCACCTGTAATATAGCTAGTAAAGGCTAAGCAAACAGCTGTGGGCTGTTATTAATAGCCAGGGAACATTTTTGGCTAATGGCCCCTTCCTCTGCTAGTAATATCAGCCCCCAGTGGTTGGCTTTCCCTCTGCTGGTTATGAATATGACGCGGGAGCCCACGCCATTTTTTAAATATAATTCTTCATTTTATTTCATAAATTCACCCGCAGCATGTCAATTTCTGTAGCTTTTCTGTCAATTTCTGTCAGATTTTGACAAATTGAAGTGTCATTAAATGCAGTGGATCCGTATGTACTGACAAAACAAATGTAGCATTAGGAGTAATGGGATTAAAGGGGTATTCCCATCTCTAAGATCCTATCCCAATATGTAGTAGGTGTAATAATAATAATATTAGCAAATAACTACAATTAGAAATGTAGTATAGTGTTTTTGATTCGCTATGTCTCTATCCTCATGTGCAGGCATAGCAGGACCTTAGGTATCCATGGTTACGTCTACTGATAAAGTGACAGTTAGCTAGCTGCTAGTGGTCGTAACGGTGGATACCTAAGGTCCTGTATTGCCTGCACATGAGGTAAGTGGCATAGCAAATCAAAAATACTATACTACATATCTAATTGGAGGTATTTGCTAATATTATTATTATTACACCTACTGCATACTGGGATAGGATCTTGGAGATGAGAATACCCCTTTAAGTGTCGCTGACACTAAGCCCTAGCTTTAGTAATGAAGAGGTGTCAGCCAGATACCCTCAATACTAAATCTGTAAGTAGTGAGTTAAATACACACACTGAGAATAAAACACTTTATTTGAAATAAAACAGACACATCCTTTAATCATTTAAATGAACCCAATATACTCACCTTGGGTTACTAAACTGAGGGGAGGGGAAATCATGTAGCAGCTGTTGGTTTCAGGTCCCTGTCGGCAGAGAGTTTTAGACATTGCCCATTCGCATATTTTGAGGGGACATCTGGGTGTGGAAAAAACTCAGGAGAGGATAATGCGAAGGTTCTATTGGCCCACATGTTACCGAGAGATCCTAAATTATTGTAGGTCCGGCCCCACTTGCCAGGTAACCGCTCCCTCTTCTCACTTATGAAGTCCACTAGTCCCGTTATCTGTTATAGAGGTCTCATTTGAGAGAATTGCGATGGACTATGTGACCCGTTACCCAAAGGTGGTACCACTAAGAAACTCATCTGCCAAGTGTATAGCCAGAGAGCTAATACATATTTTTTCAAAGGAGATGTTGACGGACCAAGGGCTCTTAGCTTTGAACAATCGTCATAACCGAGTCTATGGATTCCTAATCACACAGTGCTTGGATACCCAGCAATCAGCTGTAGTCTGTGGGAAAGCAAGGCAGCAAGTCTTCAGTTTTTCTACAGCACCCCCATAGGAGGAATGGAGCATTACAGAATGTCCATTCATATCAAAGTTTTCTGTATAATTCAGGACAGTACGAGTCATCCAGTGCAGAAGATGCATGTTGTAACCTCTCTCCATTTTGGCCAAGAATGAGGACCTGATGTTCTTGAGAGTCCATTAAAAAAGCTTATCACCTATCAAGTGGTTGTGATAAACCTTAATCTCAGAATTCCTTAAAGGCTATTTTAAATTTGTCCCTTGAGAAGCTCACAGCAATGTAATTGTGACGCTATTGACGCGCCCCCTGGGCCGTGGGGATACCCGGAGCCGGGCCTTGTAGATGATGGGGGTTGTAGTCACCGTGGCGGTGACCCGGTCCGTGACCCAGGGCGGTCAAACCAGGGTAGTCTATGTGTCTCTGTTATATAGTCCGACTACGCCACCTGTGGGATGCGGTTATTTGGGAGCCGCCGCTGCGGAGCAGTCCACTGAAGCTGATGGTGAGTGCAGCAAGGTGATGTAACTCCCCACAGGAAGAGTGGAGCTTCAGGGCAGCGTGTATGGATGATGGTGGTGATAGTGCCGGGCGTTCTAGTGCTGTGAGTGCTGGCGCAGCAAGGAACACAGAGACAAGATGGTGCAGTCCCAGGGTCTTTACTCACGGTTAAAACAGTTCCAGTTACAGGCGCCAGTGCAAGGCCCACGGCGTCCTGTGCTCACGAAGTAAGGGGCTCGGTCGACCCTCAGGTATCTCTGGAGCATTTAGCAGGACCGTCTTCTGTGTGCCCTCTCTGGCCTCTCTCCTTGTACCTCACATCTAGCAGCACCTCTGTCCAGTGTCCTCGGGCCTTGGCGGGCGACGTGTGTTCCGTCCCCTGGCCCTATGTGGCTACTTTCCTAGTGGCTGGTGTGGACGGCCTGCTGTACTTGAAGTGCTGCAGCCTCCGTTTCCCAGTTGAGTCCTGTAGTCTCTGCTGGCTGGGGGACCCGGTTCCCCTTCTTTGGCCTGACCCGGTTCTCTTTTGGTCACTTGGCACCTTAAGCTTATCCTGTTCCCGGTCTGCCTGTCACCTTTTTTCTACTGGCCCCCCCTATTATTGACTGGTAAGCGATACTAGAATTTTTCTTAACACTTCAGGTATACCTGCACACTTGTGCGGATACTCTCTATTTATGGTATATCCTACATGTTTTTTGCTTGCCTTTCCTCTTTTTCTTTGGGGGGGTTTCTGCTACATATATCCCCTATATATGTTACCATGTACTGCATTTTGTAATTTGTTATGTACTTTGTGTCGCCACTGCCGTGGCCCTTTTACTATTTTGTATCTAATAAAGCTATACTGATTTTATGCCTATATATACTCTGTTCCTCCTGTTGTATTTATATTCACGTCACCCAGATGCAGGAAAGAATGGCAAAAGTGATGCCTATCATGAAGGAGCATCTCCTTCAGGCACAGGAGGCACAGGTAAGGGTGTATAACAGATCAGCAGGACTGAGTCAGTTCCAGCCTAGGAAACGCACACTGGCGCTTTTCCCCACAGTTGAGAGCAAGTTCCTGGCCAAGTAGCAAGGCCTATACGAGGTGATGGAAAAACTGGGCAAGGTTAATTACAAGATCCACCATCCAGGACGAAGGAAGCCTCACAAAGTATACCACGTGAACTTGCTAAAGCCATGGCGAGTTCGGGAATCACTGGAAGCCCTTTTGCCTGGGTGCTTGTCCTAACGCCAAAGTGGAGGATGTCACGATTGCAGAGACACTATCACCGGCCCAGAAGCAACAGTGTCAAGAACAGCTACAGTGGAACCGTGACCTATTCTCGGAGTTGCTAGGGCGTACGAAGGTGGTGGAGCATGACGTTCTGACAGAGCTGCATATGAGGGTGAACCTTAATCCATGTAGTATCAGCGTCTCTGCCCCCTGACAGGCAGAGATGCCGCCCCTCTTACCACCACGCTCTCGGCCCCGGTGTCTTCCGGCTCTCCTGCTGCTTCTGCTGGCGCGCACAGCTTCCCAGGCACTGTGCTTAGGGCGTGCGTGCACGCTCCCACCCTCTTAAATGGGCCGCGTGAGCCGTCCTAAGTAGTCCCCGGCCAATGGCCGGAGGACCTCTCATATAAAAGGCACCTCCTCCAAAATGGAGGTGCCCGTGCAAGGTTGTAGCTTTGTGTCCTAAACTCTGCTTCAGCCCTCAGGTCCCGCTGCTAATCTGACTATCAGGCCAGTCCGCCAGCCTTACTACCAGTCCAGTCTGCCAGCCTGACTACCACTCCAGTCCGCCAGCCTGACTACCAGTCCAGTCCGCCAGCCTGACGTCCAGTCCGCCAGCCTGACTACCACTCCCTGTCCGCCAGCCTGACTACCAGTCCTGTCTGCCAGCCTGACTACCAGTCCTGTCCGCCAGCCTGACTTACTGTCTCCGCCAGCCAAGTGTACTCTCCAGCCCGATGGTCTGCCTACGATCCAAACCCGCCGGTCTGTCTATGGGCCTGGCTTGCCTGCCTACCCAGAGAACGTACCAGTTACCTGCCGTGCCTATCTGTCAGCCTACCTGGAGGCTCCTGTCTGTTACCTGCCGTGCCTACCCGGAGGCTCCTGCCAGTTTCCTGTGGGAGTCACCTGCTCTCATACAAGGACAGGCCCAGAGTAGCACCTGGTCCCTCTGCTCGGTCCTTCCCTGGTTCACGGAGTCGATCGAGCCGCATGCGACCTTGGTCAGTCTGAGTTGATACCTAGTTATGCCCCTCTGGTCCCTCCTTGCACCGCAGCACAGAGGTTCCACCACCCGGATCCGTAACAGTTTGCACGGGCCATGGAACCCGGTGGCCCCCAGGCTCCTTCTCTTGCTGACCTATACCAGGAGGTTTCTCGTCAGAGATCCCAACAGGAAACCATCCTGACCTACATGCGGTTTGTCAACTCTCGCCTGGACATGCTGTCTGTCCCACCTGTGCCCGCCTCGAGCCGAGCGAAACATGCTCCGGCGGCGCCGCGGCCTACCAATACCACGGCATCCAGCCTAGGACCCTGGCTTTCTGCGCCTCCTCGTTTTAGTGGTGACCCCGTCTTATGTCGGGGTTTTCTGAACCAGTGCACGCTGCACTTTGAACTTCTGGCACATCAGTTTCCCTCCGACCGGGCCAAGGTGGCGTTCATCATGTCTCACCTCACAGGGAAGCATTGGCATGGCTAAACCCTTTATGGGAGAGAGGGGATTCCCTGGTGTCCGATCTTCCGGCTTTCCTCACTACTTTCCGGAGGGTCTTCGATGAGCCCGGACGAAGGATTTCGACTGCCTCCTCATTGCTCCATCTCCGCCAAGGGAGTCTCACCGTGGGCCAGTATGCCATACAGTTCCGTACCCTCGCTTCTGAGCTTGCCTGAGACAACGAGGCCCTGGTGTCCACCTTCTGGGAGGGTCTTACCGGTTGGGTTAAGGGCGAGTTAGCCGGCTGGGACATTGCTATCACCCTGGATGACCTGGTGTCACTAGCTACCCGGATTGACATCCGTTTCCTAGAACGTGCTAAGGAGACTACCCGGGAGAGAAGATTTCCTCATCTTGCTCCTGTTTTCCAGAAACTTGCTTCCCAACCAGAAACTCCCTGGGCACGCTCGCCTGAACCTATGCAGATCGACCAGACCAAGATGGTCAAGTCTCGCCAAGAAACATGCCGAGCCGAGGGGAGCTGTTTCTACTGTGGTAGTAAGGAGCACCTGATCCGTTCCTGCCTGGTGAAGCCGGGAAACTCCAGTGTCTAGGACCGCTCGGAGAAGTCGTCCAGTTTACTTCGCGTTTCTGGAGAGCTACGTGTAAGCTGCTGGATGTCACCCTGGATTTCTCCTCTGCTTACCATCCGCAGTCCAATGGCCAAGTGGAACGTATCAACCAGATCCTTACCAGCTTCCTCCGGCACTTCGTCAACGCTCACCATACCGATTGGGTGGAGCTCCTACCATGGGCCGAGTTCTCCTATAATAACCATGAGAGTGAATCTTCTGCCAAGTCCCCGTTCTTTGTGGTCTACGGAGTCTCTGGTCAGCGAATTTTCCACCATTTGTGAAGACACTAGGTCCGCACTTCTTCAATCCTCCGAGCGGATGAAGAAACATGCTGATAAGAGACGTCTGGATCCGCCTCCATTCCGTCCGGGAGACAAGGTTTGGCTCTCCTCCAAACATGTTCGCCTCAAAATACCCTCCTATAAGTTGGGTCCATGGTTCATCGGTCCATTTGAAGTCCTCAAGCAAATCAACCCAGTAGCCTACAAGTTAAAACTCCCGGCCACCTTACAGATTCCCAACTCCTTCCACGTATCTCTCCTCAAACCAGTTGTGCTTAATTCTTTTTCCAGCAATCCAGGTACCTCCCCAGCTCCGGTCTCCGCTGAGGACGTCTATGAGGTAGAGAACATTCTGGCCACCAAAAGGGTAAGAGGAAAGACCTTTTTTTCTGGTGGATTGGAAGTGGTTTGGCCCAGAGGAGAGAACTTGGGAACCCAGGGAGAACATCCACGCCCTGCTTCTCCTTAAAAAATTTCTTTCCGGCCTAAAAAAGAGGGGGCGTAAAGGGGGGGTACTGTAGTATCGGCGTCTCTGCCCCCTGACAGGCAGAGACGCCATCCCTCTTACTGCTCCCGGCCCGGTGTCTTCTGGCTCTCCTGCTGCTGCTGCCGGTGAGCGCAGCTTCCCGGGCACTGTGCTTAGGGCGCGCGCGCTCCCTCCCTCTTAAAGGGGCGCGCCGTCCTAAGGAGTCCCCAGCCAATGGCCGGAGGACCTCTCATATAAAAGGCACTTCCTCCAAAATGGAGGTGCCCGTGCAAGGTTCTAGCTTTGTGTCCTAAACTCTGCTTCAGCCCCAAGGTCCCGCTGCTCGCCTAACTACCAGTCCAGTCTGCCAGCCTGACTACCAGTCCAGTCCGCCAGCTTGACTACCAGTCCTGTCCGCCAGCCTGACAACCAGTCCTGTCCGCCAGCCTGACAACCAGTCCTGTCCGCCAGCCTGACTTCCTGTCTCCGCCAGCCAAGTGTACTCTCCAGCCCGACGGTCTGCCTGCGATCCAAACCCGCCAGTCTGTCTATGGGCCTGGCTTGCCTGCCTACCCGGAGAACGTACCAGTTACCTGCCGTGCCTATCTGTCAGCCTTCCTGGAGGCTCCTGTCAGTTACCTGCCTGCCTACCCAGAGAACGTACCAGTTACCTTTCGTGCCTATCTGTCAGCCTACCTGGAGGCTCCTACCAGTTACCTGCCGTGCCTATCAGTCAGCCTACTTGGAGGCTCCTGTCTGTTACCTGCCGTGCCTACCCAGAGGCTCCTGCCAGTTTCCCGTGGGAGTCACCTGCTCTCATACAAGGACAGGCCCAGAGTAGGACCTGGCCCCTCTGCTCGGTCCTTCCCTGGTTCACGGAGTCGATTGAGCCGCCGTGCGACCTTGGTCAGTCCGAGTTGATACCTAGTTACGCCCCTCTGGTCCCCCCTTGCACCACAGCACAGAGGTTCCACCACCGGGATCCGTAACAATCCATATAGGATTCCCATAAAGTAATATCAAATGAGTTGAAGATAATGCTAGACCTCGGTGTGATAGATGAGTCCAAAAGCAGCTGATCGTGTCCCATTGTCCTCATCCAGAAGCCTGACGGTGAGTGTCGGTTTTGTAACGACTACCGCAGGCTGAATGAAGTGTCCAAATTTGACACGTACCCGATGCCCCTCATTGATGAACTCATTGAGAGGCTTGTACCTGTGAGGTACATTACCACACCTGACCTGACAAAGGGCTACTGGCAAATCCCCATGTCCCAGAGTGCCAAGGAGAAAACAGCCTGCTCGACACCTGATGGGTGTTTTCAATACAGCACAATGCCTTTCGGACTAAAGGGTACCCAAGCCACCTTCTAGAGGACCATGGATCAGATCCTAGCTCTCGATAAGAAGTATGCCTCAGCCTACCTCGATGACATAGTGATCTACCAAAAGTACAGGCGTTTCTAGATGCTCTGAGGAAGGTGCAGTTTACCATAAATCCAAAAAAATGTGCCATGGGGAAGGAAGAGGCCAAGTACTTAGGCTACATTGTCGGGAGAGGCGAGATAAAGCCACAAGTAAACAAAGTCGAGGCAATCCAGAAGTGGCCGCAACCACTTCCAAGGAGCAGGTGAGAGCATTTTTTGGTATTATGGGATTTTACCGGTGGTTTATCCCAAATTTCGCCATGATTACCGCATCCATGACAGATCTCCTTAAAGGCGCCAAATCCAAGATTGCCAAATAGACTGCTGAAACAGAGATGGCATTGCAAGAGCTGAATCTGGCCCTATGTGAACAGCAGGTCCTGGTAGTACCAGACTTCAGTAAGGAATTTGTGGTCCAAACTGATGCTTCAGAAGTTGGGTTGGGAGTTGTGCTGTCTCAAGAGATAAATGGTGAAGAACATCCCATCTTGTATCTGAGTCGGAAGCTCTTTTCCTGCTAGAAAAATTATGCCATTGTCGAGAAAGAGTACTTAGCCATCACATGGGCCATTGATATACCTACTAGGCAGTAGGTTTAAACTAGTGTTGGACCATACACCTCTGAGATGGTTAAGAGAAAACAAGGGAAAGAATTAGTTATGAGCGAGCGTGCTCGCAACTGCTCGGTACTCACCCAAGCATCTCACTGTTCGAGATGCTTGGCACATGGCGAGTACTTCCTGGATGCTAGGGTGGGAGCTCGAGTCCCCGCCCCGCATGTTTGGCGCTGTTTAGACAGCGAATAAACATGTGGGGATTGACTGCCAGTCACTAAAATTCCGCAGACATGTTGGTTGTGGCATTACAGTGATTGGCTGGCTACATAGAATCAGTGGGTCTATATAAGACTCGGTGACCCAATGCTCGTCACAGTCTACCCTTCAGACAGGCAGAGTAGGGGGAGGTGCTGCTTAGCTAGGGAGAGAATTGGCGGTTTATTTAGCTAGGTATTCAAAAGCAATATACATCTAAACTAACAGTCCTTCTAAGGACTAATCCAGATGCATATTAATCCTGGTGATAGCAGGAGTTAGGCAGGCAGAGTTTGTGGAGAGTGTATAGAGCAGAATAGGGTCCATTGCACGTTCTGTCTGCTGCTGTTAAAGATATCCATAGCCCTAGATATCAGGGCTAATATTCTTTTTGCTCTTAATCCTGATTATTTGGTTGAAAAGCAATATAATACTCCATATTACTGCTCCATTTGCTTGGTAGCAGCATACAGCCAGATTTATTTGATTTTAATAGCATTGCTGTATTGTGGAAGCAGAGAAACTTGTCCATCATCTCAGGTGATCCGATATTACTGCCATACTATAAGGCCACTGTCTAAAACCGTGGTCATCAGACGTGATCCGATATTACTGCAGTAATTATTCTGACATTTTTGGAAGTGTGCCAAATATTATACTCCATTTAAAGTCTGCCAGTTGTGTGTTGTTCACACCTATTCACACTTGGTCACTGAACAATGCTATACTATAAGGCCACTGCTTAAAACCGTGGTCATCAGGTGTGATCCGATATTGCTGCTGTAATAATTCTGACATTTTTGGGAGCATGCCAATTATTATACTCCATTTAAAGTCTGCCAGTTGTGTGTTGTTCAAACCTATTCTCACTTTGTTGCTGAAAAATACCATACTATAAGGCCACTGCCTAAAACCGTGGTCATCAGATGTGATCCGATATTACTGCGGAAATAATCCTGACATTTTTGGGAGCATGCCAATTATTATACTCCATTTAAAATGGGCAGGAATCGTGGCAAGGGACTGGGAAGTAGACGTGATGGTGATGGTGAACACCAAGACCAAGGCCGTGGGCAAGCTGAAATTGTGCCTGCTGAGGGGCACAACAAACACCCACATCATGTCGTCCAACCTTCCTGTAACACTTTGTAGGGGGCCGCGGAACACCACTATTGAAGCCAAAGCAGTGTGAAGAGTTTGTAGGTTGGATAGCAGATAATGCTTCCAGTCACTTTGACACCACCACCATGTCTTCCACACGGTCCAGTCTCAGTAGCTGTGAGTCTGGACCACATATTCCGCACCCAGATCCTCCTTCCTCCCACCATGACGAGTGCCCGGGGACAAGTGATCCCACACTTGGACACTCTGAAGAGCTGTTCACTTTTCCATTTATAGATTCGGGACTCTCGCCCGGTCCACTTGAAGCGGGGCAAGAGGAGATCGCATGTAGTGATGCCCAAATATTTGAGCAGCTATGGTCACACGAAGGCGACTGTGGTAAACTGCAATTACTGTCGCAAGAGGTGGATGATGATGAGACACAATTGGCAGCAAGTCAGGATGAGGCCCAGGTTGCGTATGTGGAAGACAAGATGGTGGACGATGAAGTCACTGACCCAACCTGGCAAGGTGACGTGCATAGCGAGGACAGCAGCACAGAGGGGGAGGGAGACGTAGCACCACAACAGGCAGGAACAAGCAGTGGGGTGGCCACAGACACAAGGCGAGCAACTGTTCCTCAGAACACCAACACGAGGGAAGTTGCCAGCCAACTGTTAGGTCTTCCCGAGTCTGGCTCTATTTTAAGGACTGTCAAGTTAACCCCAAAAAGGCCATTAGCAACATCTGCCATGCCAGCATCAGAAGGGGCAACAAAATTACCAGCCTGACCACCACCAGCATGATCAGGCACATGACAGCTAAGCACCCGACTAGCTGAGCCGAACGCCAGGGTCCAGAAATGGTGTCTGCGGGTCACACCACTGCCTGTTCCGCTGTTGTGCGTGCACGCCAATCCCCTGTCCATGGCACAGGTGAAGATGCCTCCCGCCCTGCACCTGTTGTTGCACACTTGCAACCACCATCATCAGCAACTACGTCCACGTTCTTGTCCAAGCACAGCATTCAGTTGTCCCTATCCCAGTCTTTTGAATGCAAGCGCAATTATGCAGCCAATGCCCAGAGGCCACAATACTAAACTGCCAAATTTCTCAAATGCTTGCACTTGAAATGTTGGCTTTTAGGCTCGTGGAGCCTCATGGCAGCGGCTGTCCCTTGGTACTCTGTCTCCAGCCGCTACTATTTCTCCTAGTGTGCTGTCCGCGCCTTACACAAGCACATGTCTTAGAACATTAGCCATGCCCTCAACAAGGCAGTTCCTGGGAAGGTCCACCTAACCACGGACACGTTGAAAAGTGCTTGTGCCCAGGGATGGTACATCTCACTGAAGGCACACAGGGTTAATATAGTTGAAGCCGGGACCCAATCAGACCCTGGGACGGAACACGTCCTCCCAACTCCAGGGATTGTGGGCCCTGGGTCAATCAGGGTTGCCCCCACATTCTACAGCTCCTGCACCTCCTCCTCCTCTTCAGCCTCCATCTCCGAAATTACCACATCAGTCGGAAGCTGGAAGCACTGCAGCACTGTTTCGGGCAAGCGGCAACAGGCTGTGATGATGCTGAAACATTTGCAGCTTTCGCTCACCGACTGGTGTGCAATGTAACCATGCGTTGGAACTCAGCCTTGCAGATGTTGGGAAGGATTTTTGAGCAGCAGAGGGCAATTGTTGAGTACCAGCTTCAAGACGCCTGTCAGTATTCAGGTCAGCATCCGCACATAAGAGCTGATGAGTGGACATGGCTGTCTGACATCTGTGCCGTTCTCCAAAACTTTGAGGACTCCACCAAGATGGTGAGCGGTGATGACACACTCGCTACTCACAATTAAAGAGGAGGCATTTCAGGTGGAGCACGATGAGATGGAGCAAGGAACTATACAAGGTGATGCCACACAGCCCAGCCTCATCGCATCTCAATGCAGATTGGGTAATAATGAGGAGGAGGAGGAAGAGGAGGAGGAACAGGAGCTGTTTTCCTGCGCTACAGACGGTTCTACCTACATAACAGTCATTCAGCATGAATGGCCAGAGGAGAGGAAGTATGAGGAGGAGGACCAGGAGAAGGATGAGGAGGAGGAAAGTATGGACAGTCATCCTCTTGGTCAGGACAGGGAAGTCTTGGCTGTTGGCAGTATGGCACACATCGCTGACTTTATGTTCCGCTGCCTTTCCCGTGACCCTCGCGTTGTACGCATTTTGCCCAACACTAATTACTGGTTGGTCACACTTCTATACCCACGCTACAATGAGAACTTGCTATCTCTCCTTCCCGCGGCGGAGAGGTCTAATAAAATGTTGCAGTACAATAAGGCCCTTGTTGAAGAATTATTAAAAAAATTAATTCCCATCTGAAAACTGTGGCGGCAGACGTCACAGTTCCTTGGACAACCAAGGAGTACAGGCGAGGGAGACACAAATACGATGCAGCAGAGGCACGGGAGCACAGTAAAAGGTCTCGGACAGTTTTCTCAAACTCTCCCAGCGCCCAGGCCCTGATGCGTGAGGTACTCTGATAAGGATGGAAAAGTTTTGGAAGATGCTGCAGGAGTACCTTGCCGACCGTACCAACATCCTCCGTGATTCCTCTGTGCCTTATCAATAACTATTGGGCATCCGAGCCTGACACGTGGCATGAACTGGCTTTCTACGCCTTGGAGGTCCTGGCCTGCCCCTAGCGTTTTGTCAGAGCGGGTTTTTAGTGCCGCTGGTGGACTTATAACTGATATGCGCATCCGCCTGTAAATTGAAAATGCTGACAGCCTGACTCTTATCAAAATGAACAAGGGCTGGATTGGGCCAGACTTCTCAACACCATCGGATGATAGCAGCGAAACATAAAGTCAAATCCAGTGGCTTTTTTGGGGGGGTCTATGCTTCAGGATTTCGTCTATTTTATGTTGTCCTCCTTCTTCTCCTCATCCTCCACCACCATATCACCAAGGTGACCGTGATGCAACACCCACATAATTTTTTTTAACAGTGTTGATGGTGCTCATAGGAAATATTTTTAGAGGCCTACCTCTAACATTCTGTATGTTATACAGTATGTTTATGTATACCCCCCCAGGGGTAAATGTTTTTCAGCCCATGCACTTAGTACATGGGCAGCATTACCAGTATAGGAGACCCACTCCTTAATAATGAGAACATTTTTTTTTAATGAGGACCTCCTCTACGCCTCTTCAAAGGGGTATTGGATTGCGTCCAAATTTTTGGCACCCGAGTACCATGATTTGCTTGACCTGAGCAACAAGCACCCGAGCATTTTAGTGCTCGCTCATCACTAGTAAAAATTATCGGGGGAGTAGGTGGTTCTTAGGCCTCCAGGACTTTAGTTTAAACGTAGAACATAGACCTGAGAAGTTGAACGGCAACTCCATCTTATGCCCTCTCCAGAATTCCCTGTTTGGTGTCTGAAGGTGCCAAAACCTGCTAGCTTTGGGCAGAGGGGGCATATGTGACATGGTCAGTGGCAATGTAAGTGAGGGGAGATATGTATCATGAAGATTGCTATCTTCCATAATGTGAAACCCCAGAAGTTTCTCTCCAGCATGTTATGTGCTGAGATGGGTTAATTGGTCATGACGTAGTTGGGCTTTTTGAGAGTAGCTGTAAGAGATGGGTGGGAAGGCTATTCACCATATTTCCACCTCAAGGGTGTCGTTCAGCAAGTTAAATATCCAGCCACTGAGTTTTTTTCTCTGTCTGTGTGTCTGGAGGCAGAGAGCTCCAGAGAAGTATTTATGTGCAACTGTGCTGAACTCTGTTGCTTGTACCCTGAGCGGGCGGATTCCCGCAGGCATATGGACTGTGCTATACCTTATATTTTTGTTTCCTGATTTTGCCAGAAAGGCCGTGTTTATTTTGTTGAACCCAGCACTGGTTTATGCCGTGATTTAAATAAACCAGCAGAAGAAACGTTCCTGTGTCTACCTATGTGAGCATCCGAGTGAGTCACAATACAACAACCCTTACTTGGCTGCATATTTGTCTCAATAGGGAAAGGGAAACAAATCAGAAAACTCTGAGTGGCTCATAACCCAGCAGACTAAAAAGATTGCCATAGGACTTCATAGCAACTGTATACACAAAACGATGAGAGTTCCTCTAAACTATTTGCAAAGTTACGTTATTTCTAATTTTAGTTAATTTGCAGCAATAGTGAAGATACATTTTGCCTTTACGGCGCACAAATGAAGCCAATTACTAATTCTGCACATTTGCATTGCTGCTGACTTCAGCTCCTCCACTTAATCACTTTCTAACTCATTTCCTCCTTTTCTTGTTCCCAGGTAAAAATTGCTTTATCTTGCACGCTTGTCTTGAACGGCAAACATAACACTCTTAATTTGCAGCCATGTAAACAGGTAGAAAAACAGGAAAGGAAAGATTAAAGCACTGAGAGTAAATGTCACCCCGGAGAAGTGCGACGAATGACATGGAGGTGCGGACGTTCATCAGGTTATACTGGAATCCCATCCTGTTTGCTCTTTGCTTTTCCTCTCCCGACGTGTCAGACCTGATAGGAGATAATACAGAATGAGACCGACATGAAGGGGCAGATCCCAGCAGCCATGGTCAGCCGCTCTCACATCGGACTCCGGGGGAAATGTGGCGCAGAGCTGGAGCCACTATTTCCATCCAGCACAGACAGAAGAGACCCCCAGAACTTTTAACCCGTTTGGAACTATTTTTGCTAGTTAGAACATTTGGCGACTTTGAGACGGTGACATCACAGAGATTCAAATTTTTTTTAAAAAATAGGGTTATGTGAAGAGTTTTGCATCAAATTGATTCATTGTGCCACTTATTGATATATAACACATCCTCAATCTGTGGCAACTAAGCCACAGAAAGTTCATACAACCACCTATATAAACTTTGCACTGACGAGAGGCAGTACCCCGAAACAACATGTCTACAAATTGAGATTCTGATTTGGCTTTTATCCTAAGTTATATTTCAAGTTTCGTTAAAGGGTCGATAATGACTTGTAGGATTGCTACTTCCAATATGTGTCTCTAGATTTCAAGTCCTCTTCCTCTCTGAAGAGACAATTTGCATATTTAATTTCCCAAAAGGAGAATGAAAGGTGTTTAAGTCTCCTCATCCTGGCATGCCAGACCTAGCATGTCACTCTCCACAAAGAGAAACCTTACCCCTTAGAATACAACCACTTAAAATGAGTAGAGACTATAAGTCACCCAGGGGGATAAAGGGGACTCGGTACCCGGGCCTTTTACCTTGCTTAGGATGTCACGGCAGTCGGCTCCCGGGCCCGTACTCTGGGGTCTCTCTTGAAAAAGGGGTTTGTAGTGTATAGTTTGTCTCGTGACGCCACCTGTGGTTTTCGGTAATGGTTACTGGCGCTGCTGCAGACCTCCGGGGGTTATGAAATGGCAGCTGGGATGTTTCTGCTCCCCACAGGTAGAGCGGACCCCCGGGGCAGGGTTGATGAAAGGGATGCAGGTGAGAGGTGGCCCGGTCGGGTCAAAGGGAATGACGGACACGCACACAGGGGATTCACTTCAGTACCTTTACTAGTGTAGACGGCAGGTATGGTCCAGGGTACTTGCTAGGAAGGGTGCACTTCAGGACTTCTCCCCAGTGAGCGGGTATAAGGCCTCCTGATCTGTGTCTCCCTCTCTCTAAGCTTCTAGCCAGCCTGAAACTTGGCCTAGCTTCTGTGTAGTGTTGCTCTCACACCTGACCGCTTCGTAGTAGGACCTTTCTTTGGCAACCACTATCCCTGGACGCTGGGGCCTTCGTGGTTCCTAGTCCGGTTATTGCTGGTAGCTTCAGGATGACCAGGGGTCTGGAAGCCTCCTGGTAAGCCGGTAGTCCCTACTGGGTATAGAGGACCCTGTAGGCGTGGACCCGGTGTTCGGTTTGTGTCTTGGGGTGAGCCTATGGTGCTCCTCTGCCCTCTCAACTCCTCTCTCCTCTCCTTACAGCCTCCGGCCACACTCGGGGCCCTCAATCCAGCAGCAGACGAGCTGCGTCTTCACTGCTCTCAGTGGCAGCACACTCTCTGAACTCTCTCTCAGACTGACTGCCTAACTCCACCCTCCATATATATATCCCTAACAGGGCTCCCTCTGGGGGTATAAGGTGGAAGGGTGGAGGTGTCTGCATGTAATGAGGGCCTCTTGTGGAGAAGTCCATTCATGCACCCTTTTGGGTCCTGTGGTACCTGTGAACAGCAGGGTGCCACAACTACACCAGACCTGCTACAGTAAGACATAGATTGAAGACCAGAACCCACTTTATAAAGAATCCAGGCAACATAAGCAGACGCCAAACTTCTTGTATAGACAACTAAGAGATCCAGCTCAGCTGCATTGCACAAAATTCCTGGAACACGGATTCCTAAAATACCTGAAGAAATAACATGATGCACATAACAGCAATGTGCCACAGAACATACCAGCCACTCACATGGCCATCACCATCACAGTACCATGATAATGGAGACCAGGTCAGGATAATTCTCCAATATGTCTTTATGCTAATCGTAATCATATACAATGTTCTCTCCTGCATTGTACCCATGTAAAAGAAATCTACATAAATACAGTGCATACAATACAGAATGTATTCAGTATTAATCTTATGTTTTACTCTAGAGCTGCACTCACTATTCTGCTGGTGCAGTCACTGTGTACATACATTACATTACTGATCCTGTACTGATCCTGAGTTACCTCCTGTATTATACTCCAGAGCTGCACTCACTATTCTGCTGGTGCAGTCACTGTGTACATACATTACATTACTGATCCTGAGTTACATCCTGTATTATACCCCAGAGCTGCACTCACTATTCTGCTGGTGCAGTCACTGTGTACATACATTACATTACTGATCCTGTACTGATCCTGAGTTACATCCTGTATTATACTCCAGAGCTGCACTCACTATTCTGCTGGTGCAGTCACTGTGTACATACATTACATTACTGATCCTGTACTGATCCTGAGTTACATCCTGTATTATACTCCAGAGCTGCACTCACTATTCTGCTGGTGCAGTCACTGTGTACATACATTACATTACTGATCCTGTACTGATCCTGAGTTACATCCTGTATTATACTCCAGAGCTGCACTCACTATTCTGCTGGTGCAGTCACTGTGTACATACATTACATTACTGATCCTGTACTGCTCCTGAGTTACATCCTGTATTATACTCCAGTGCTGCACTCACTATTCTGCTGGTGCAGTCACTGTGTACATACATTACATTACTGATCCTGTACTGATCCTGAGTTACATCCTGTATTATACCCCAGAGCTGCACTCACTATTCTGCTGGTGCAGTCACTGTGTACATACATTACATTACTGATCCTGAGTTACATCCTGTATTATACTCCAGAGCTGCACTCACTATTCTGCTGGTACAGTCACTGTGTACATACATTACATTACTGATCCTGTACTGATCCTGAGTTACATCCTGTATTATACCCCAGAGCTGCACTCACTATTCTGCTGGTGCAGTCACTGTGTACATACATTACATTACTGATCCTGAGTTACATCCTGTATTATACTCCAGAGCTGCACTCACTATTCTGCTGGTGCAGTCACTGTGTACATACATTACATTACTGATCCTGTACTGATCCTGAGTTACATCCTGTATTATACCCCAGAGCTGCACTCACTATTCTGCTGGTGCAGTCACTGTGTACATACATTACATTACTGATCCTGAGTTACATCCTGTATTATACTCCAGAGCTGCACTCACTATTCTGCTGGTGCAGTCACTGTGTACATACATTACATTACTGATCCTGTACTGATCCTGAGTTACATCCTGTATTATACCCCAGAGCTGCACTCACTATTCTGCTGGTGCAGTCACTGTGTACATACATTACATTACTGATCCTGTACTGATCCTGAGTTACATCCTGTATTATACTCCAGAGCTGCACTCACTATTCTGCTGGTGCAGTCACTGTGTACATACAGTGGTGGCCAAAAGTATTGGCACCCCTGCAATTCTGTCAGATAATACTCAGTTTCTTCCTGAAAATGATTGCAATCACAAATTCTTTGGAATTATTCTCTTCATTTAATTTGCTTGCAAGGAAAAAACACAAAAGAGAATGAAGCAAAAATCAAATCCTTGATCATTTCACACAAAACTCCAAAAATGGGCCGGACAAAAGTATTGGCACCCTCAGCCTAATACTTGGTTGCACAACCTTTAGCCAAAATAACTGCGAAAAACCGCTTCCGGTAACCATCAATGAGTTTCTTACAATGCTCTGCAGGAATTGTAGACCATTCTTCTTTGGCAAACTGCCTCAGGTCCCTGATATTTGAAGGGTGCCTTCTCCAAACTGCCATTTTGAGATCTCTCCACAGGTGGTCTATGGGATTCAGGTCTGGGCTCATTGCTGGCCACCTTAGAAGTCTCCAGTGCTTTCTCTCAAACCATTTTATAGTGCTTTTGGAAGTGTGTTTTGGGTCATTGTCCTGCTAGAAGACCCATGACCTCTGAGGGAGACCCAGCTTTCTCACACTGGGCCCTACATTACGCTGCAAAATTTGTTGTTAGTCTTCAGACTTCATAATGCCATGCACACGGTCAAGCAGTCCAGTGCCAGAGGCAGCAAAGCAACCCCAAAACATCAGGGAACCTCCGCCATGTTTGGCTGTAGGGACCGTGTTCTTTTCTTTGAATGCCTCTTTTTTTTCCTGTACACTCTATGTTGATGCTTTTTCCCATCTACTTTTGTCTCATCTGACCAGAGAACATTCTTCCAAAACATTTTAGGCTTTCTCAGGTAAGTTTTGGCAAACTCCAGCCTGGCTTTTTAATGTCTCGGGGTAAGAAGTGGGGTCTTCCTGGGTATCCTACCATACAGTCCCTTTTCATTCAGACGCCGACGGATAGTACGGGTTGACACTGTTGTACCCTCGGACTGCAGGGCAGCTTGAACTTGTTTGGATGTTAGTCGAGGTTCTTTATCGACCATCCGCACAATTTTGCGTTGAAATCTCTCGTCAATTTTTCTTTTCCGTCCACATCTAGGGAGGTTAGCCACAGTGCCATGGGCTTTACACTTCTTGATGACACTGCGCACGGAAGACACAGGAACATTCAGGTCTTTGGAGATGGACTTGTAGCCTTGAGATTGCTCATGCTTCCTCACAATTTGGTTTCTCAAGTCCTCAGACAGTTCTTTGGTCTTCTTTCTTTTCTCCATGCTCAATGTGGTACACACAAGGACACAGGACAGAGGTTGAGTCAACTTTAATCCATGTAACTGGCTGCAAGTGTGATTTAGTTATTGCCAACACCTGTTAGGTGCCACAGGTAAGTTACAGGTGCTGTTAATTACACCAATTAGAGAAGCATCACATGATTTTTCAAACAGCGCCAATACTTTTGTCCACCCCCTTTTTTAGGTTTGGTGTGGAATTATATCCAATTTGGCTTTAGGACAATTGTTTTTGTGTTTTTTCATTGAAGACAAATTAAATGAAGAGAATAATACCAAAGAATTTGTGATTGCAATCAATTCAGGAAGAAACTGAGTATTATCTGACGGAATTGCAGGGGTGCCAATACTTTTGGTCACCACTGTACATTACATTACTGATCCTGTACTGATCCTGAGTTACCTCCTGTATTATACCCCAGAGCTGCACTCACTATTCTGCTGGTACAGTCACTGTGTACATACATTACATTACTGATCCTGTACTGATCCTGAGTTACATCCTGTATTATACTCCAGAGCTGCACTCACTATTCTGCTGGTACAGTCACTGTGTACATACATTACATTACTGATCCTGTACTGATCCTGAGTTACATCCTGTATTATACTCCAGAGCTGCACTCACTATTCTGCTGGTGCAGTCACTGTGTACATACATTACATTACTGATCCTGCACTGATCCTGAGTTACATCCTGTATTATACTCCAGAGCTGCACTCACTGTTCTGCTGGTGCAGTCACTGTGTACATACATTACATTACTGATCCTGCACTGATCCTGAGTTACATACTGTATTATACTCCAGAGCTGCACTCCCTATTCTGCTGATGCAGTCACTGTGTACATACATTACATTACTGATCCTGAGTTACATCCTGTATTATACTCCAGAGCTGCACTCACTATTCTGCTGGTGCAGTCACTGTGTACATACATTACATTACTGATCCTGAGTTACATCCTGTATTATACTCCAGAGCTGCACTCACTATTCTGCTGATGCAGTCACTGTGTACATACATTACATTACTGATCCTGAGTTACATCCTGTATTATACTCCAGAGCTGCACTCACTATTCTGCTGGTGCAGTCAGTGTGTACATACATTGCATTACTGATCCTGTATTTGTTATGTTCTGCTACCAAAGCTAAGGAAAGAGAGGAGATCTGTCCCTACTATAGGACTCAGCTGAATCCCTACGATGTAACAGGGAACCTGATCCTGCGATCAGACCTGCTAAAGTCCTAATCTAGTCTGAACGGATACCTATAGATGTGGGGAGGGAATCCCTACAAGTACTAAGGACTGGGAGGAATATGGGACACCTCCTAACAGAAATAGTAGCAGACAGACGAACAAACAAAATAGATAGAACATAGAGGTCCGTAGACCAAGCAAACTAACAGAGTTAGATACAGAGCACAGGCTAGCTAGAAAGTAGATATACAATGAAGTCCAGCAAAGCCAGAAGGGCGGAGCAGGATTAAATAGGCCAACAAGGTCATGTGACCAGCAAAGGAAAAAAAAACTAACAGCAAGGTTCTAACAGTACCCCCCCTTCTAAGAGGATCCTCCGGATCCCCTAGGACCAGGCTTATCAGGAAATCTCCTGTGAAACGCTCTGATAAGTCTGGACGCGGAAACATCATCTGACCTCACCCAAGAGTTATCCTCGGGTCCGAAACCTTTCCAGGCCACAAGATACTGCAAACTACCTCTATACCGTTTAGAGTCAAGGATGCGAGAAATTTCATATTCCCCGTCCTCCACCACCGGAGGAACAGAGGCAGAGGCGTCACCATCCGACACAACAGCTTTTTTTAACAGAGAGACATGAAAGACCGGATTAATTCTCCAGGAGGTAGGAACCTCCAACCTAACAGCAGATTGGTTGACAACCTGAAGCACCTTAAAGGGCCCTACAGACTTTGGACCCAATTTCTTAGAAGGAATCCTCAACCGCAGATTCCTAGAGGACAACCAAACCATGTCACCAACAGCGAACAAAACCTCCTGTCGTTTCCTATCAAAGTAGTCTTTAGATTTTCTGTTGGCCTCCTGAAGATTACCACGCACATCCGTCCAAACTCTTTCCAAATCACCGGAAAAATTCTCCTCCTCAGGCACGGCAGATCCCAACTTGGAGAACGACCCAAACGACGGATGTCTCCCAGAACAACAAAAAAAAGGCGAACAACCAGCAGAAGAAGATGTATGATTGTTCAGAGCAAATTCGGCAAGTGGCAGAAACTCAGACCACCCCTCTTGATTGTCTGCCACAAAACAACGCAAGAACTGCTCAACATCCTGGTTTTTCCTTTCTGTCTGGCCATTAGATTCAGGATGATATCCGGACGAAAACGACAAATGAATTCCCAACCTGTCACAAAAGGCACGCCAAAAACGAGCCACGAACTGAGGACCCCTATCAGAAACAATGTCAGTAGGAACGCCATGAAGTCTGACAATTTCCTTGACAAAGGCCTTAGCGAGAGTTTTAGCGCAGGGCAGTTTGACGAAGGGAACCAAGTGACACATCTTGCTAAAACGGTCCACGACCACCCAGATGACAGTAAAACCCTCAGAGGGGGGAAGGTCAGTTATAAAGTCCATAGCCAAATGTGTCCAAGGAGCACTGGGGACCTCCAAAGGACAAAGCAACCCCGCAGCAGGAGTATGTGAGGACTTAGATCTAGCACATATAGTACATTGGCGCACCCACTTAATGACTTCCTTCTGCCATCCAGGCCACCAAAAACTGCGACCCACCAGTCTCTTAGTCTCAGAGATTCCGGGATGACCTGCCAACCGAGATTCGTGACACTCAACAAACAAATCTCTCCTAAAGGTCCCAGGCACAAACAACCTCCCATGAGGAGTGTTAGATGGGGCATTCTCCTGAGCTTTAAGAATCTCATCTTCCAAAACGGAGTCTAAAGCAGCTATCACAACACCTTCTTGTAAAATGTTTTCCTCTTTCTCAGCACCGACTATGGGAGAAAAACTGCGAGACAAGGCATCCGCCTTAACATTTTTAGTACCAGGGATGTAAGTAACGGAGAAATTAAACCGCGAGAAAAACAGTGCCCACCTAGCCTGACGGGCATTCAGGCGCTTGGCAGCATCAAGATATATCAGATTTTTATGATCCGTAAGAACCTGAACGGGAAATTCCGCACCTTCCAAGAAGTGGCGCCAGTGTTCAAATGCGAGTTTAATAGCCAATAATTCCCGATTACCAATATCGTAATTCAGTTCAGTCTCCGAAAATTTTTTTGAAAAAAAGGCACAGGGATGTAATCCATCCCCGTTATCCTGAGACAATACTGCGCCAACCCCCACAGAGGAAGCATCAACCTCAACTAAAAACGGCTTAGTCACATCAGGCTGCATAAGGATGGGAGCAGAGGTGAACCTCTCCTTGAGATACACAAAAGCTTCAATGGCCTCAGAAACCACTGAACCGCATCAGCACCTTTCCTGGTGAGATCAGTCAGAGGTTTGACAATACTAGAAAAATTTTTTATGAATTTTCTGTAGTAATTGGCGAAACCCAAAAACCTCTGTATTGATTTCAAACCAATAGGCCTAGGCCATTCCTGCACAGCCTGAACCTTAACCGGATCCATCTCAAAACCTTTGCTGGAGATAATGTAGCCCAAAAAACTAATTCTCTGTACAGCGAACTCACATTTCTCCAGCTTAGCAAAAAGCGAATTGTCCATTAATAACTGTAATACCTCACGCACGCTCCGCCAATGAGACTCCAGATCTGGCGAATAAATCAAAATGTCATCCAAATACACAACCACATTTTTACCGATCAAAGGTCTAAGGATGTCATTAATCAGATTCTGAAAAAATGCAGGAGCATTAGTAAGACCAAAAGGCATAACCAGATTCTCAAAATGACCCACAGGAGTGTTAAAAGCAGTCTTCCATTCATCACCCTCCTTCATGCGCAACAGATTGTATGCCCCCTTAAGGTCAATTTTAGAGAACCACTTGGCCCCCAATAACTGGTTAAACAGATCAGGAATCAATGGCAGTGGGTAAGGATTGCGTACAGTAATTTTGTTAATCTCACGAAAATCCAGACAAGGACGTAAACCGCCGTCCTTTTTTTTTACAAAAAAAAATCCAACCGCCACAGGAGACTTAGAGGGCCTAATGTAACCGGCGGCCAAACTTGTCTGTATGTATTCCTCCAAAGCCTTCCTCTCAGGAATAGTAAGGTTAAATAAACGACTTTTAGGAAGAGTCGCTCCAGGGACAAATTCAATAGAGCAATCATAGTCTCTATGGGGAGGCAAAACCTGTGATTCCTTCTCAGAAAAAACTCTCCAAAAATCCTGAATAGGAACAGGCAATTCTCCCCTATCCAAAGCTGCAATACGCCCGTTACAACACTTGTCATAACATTTATGGCTCCAGGATTTAATTTCACTGGTAGACCAATCCAGTACAGGATTGTGAAATTTTAACCAGGGCAATCCCAATATTACTGGAGAAGGCAAGTTATTCAACACTACCAAATCCAATTTCTCATGGTGAACACCATTAATAGTGAGGGGAAATTCACTGACCTTGAGAGTAATATTCTTCAAAGGGGAGCCATCCACAGAAACCACAGCAATGGGGGATGATAAAGGTTCAGGTTTTAAATTGAGTTTTTCCACGAATCCCCCATCAATTACATTCAGTGTAGACCCGCAATCAACAAACACCCGAAATTCCATTAATTTTTCCTGAGCAATCGTGGAAGCAGCTAAAAATATACCCTTGGAATTTAAACAGGCAATACGGGCGTGACTGACCATTTTTTTTTCTTTCTTCATACGAAGCTCACAGCCTTTAATCAAATGACCAGATTTTCCGCAATAGAAACACAAGCCTTCCGAAAAACGACGGTCTTTTTCTTGAGAGCGAGGTGCCACCGATCCAATCTCCATCGGTTCACCACTGTTAGTACACACATTCTCATAACCAGAAACTGACATAGCAGAGGATTTGCTCTCATTAACCCTAGCACGCAGTCTTCTATCCACCCGTATAGCTAATTGCATAGCCTGTTGCAAATCCTCAGGTGTAGGATAAGCAATTAGCAGGTCTTTAACCCTTTCACTGAGCCCAGCAAGAAATAGACTTTTCAGAGCAGAATCGTTCCACCCTGTTTGAGTGGACCAACGACGAAAATGAGTACAATATTTTTCCATATTACCTGATCCTTGTTTTAAACGTCTCAACTCAGTCTCAGCTGATGCCACACGGTCAGGATCATCATATAATAGTCCTAAAGCAGAAAAAAAACTATCCACTGATCTGAAGCATGTATCACTAGGTTGCAAAGAAAAGGCCCACTCCTGAGGCTCTTTGCGCAAAAGTGACATTATGAACCCTACGCGCTGGGATTCATCCCCAGAGGACTTGGGTCTCAAACGAAAATACAATAAGCAAGCATTTTTAAATGAAAAAAATTCTCGATGTTCACCAAAAAATAAATCCGGCAAACATACCTTAGGCTCCAAGAAATATGCTCCAGGACAGTTACTCACGTGCTGACGGAGCTCGGCCACTTCCAGAGAGAGTCCCTGCAGGTGTTTAGCCAAATCCTGAACCAACACCATGATGGAACAAAAAAAAAAAAAATCTTTCCTTAGAGAATTTGCAGGCTGGACTTACTGTTATGTTCTGCTACCAAAGCTAAGGAAAGAGAGGAGATCTGTCCCTACTATAGGACTCAGCTGAATCCCTACGATGTAACAGGGAACCTGATCCTGCGATCAGACCTGCTAAAGTCCTAATCTAGTCTGAACGGATACCTATAGATGTGGGGAGGGAATCCCTACAAGTACTAAGGACTGGGAGGAATATGGGACACCTCCTAACAGAAATAGTAGCAGACAGACGAACAAACAAAATAGATAGAACATAGAGGTCCGTAGACCAAGCAAACTAACAGAGTTAGATACAGAGCACAGGCTAGCTAGAAAGTAGATATACAATGAAGTCCAGCAAAGCCAGAAGGGCGGAGCAGGATTAAATAGGCCAACAAGGTCATGTGACCAGCAAAGGAAAAAAAACCTAACAGCAAGGTTCTAACAGTATTATACTCCAGAGCTGAACTCACTATTCTGCTGGTGGAGTCACTGTGTATATACATTACATTACTGATCCTGTACTGATCCTGAGTTACATCCTGTATTATACTCCAGAGCTGCACTCACTATTCTGCTGGTGCAGTCACTGTGTACATACATTACATTACTGATCCTGAGTTACATCCTGCATTATACTCCAGAGCTGCACTCACTATTCTGCTGGTGCAGTCACTGTGTACATGACGCGCCCCCTGGGCCAGTGCTGTAGTGCGGCGCGCGTGCGCACGGGGAATACCCGGGGAATACCCGGAGCCGGATCCGATGGGGGTAGTAGTCTTCGTGTGGCGGTGACCCGGTCCGTGCCCAGGGTGGTCAAACTAAGTGGCAGTTATTGGTATGATGGTATTAGTGTCCGACTACGCCACCCGTTGAATGCGGCTATGAAGCCGCCGCTGCAGGGCAGTCCGCTGAGGCCGGTGGTACGGATGTGCAGCGTGGATGGTATAACCCCCAACGGGAGGGGTATGGCCTCAGGGCAGAGGATGAGGTTGATGTTGGGAGTGATGGTGTGGATGTCCCAGCACTAATGGTGCGACAAGGAAGCACGGAGACGCGAGGGTACAGTTCAGGGTCTTTACTGATGGTACAAGGCTAGTAGTTGGGGCCTGGTTAGTCTGCGAGTAAGCCGGAGTTCCCCTGGCCAGGTGGAGTTGTAGGCCTTCCCGTTAGTCTGTACCCTTCCTGGCTACCCTGCTTTCGGCGGTTACAAGTAGCCCACGTCCCTGGGTATACCGTGTGGTGCTCACCCGTATGGCTGGTGACCTGGGGCCTCCTGTTAGCCTCCGCTCCGGGATGGCGGTGCTGGTCCCTTCGTTGTGACTGAGCCTCCGGGCTTTTATGGCCAGAGGACCTGGAATCCCCTGCCGGATGGATTCTGCTGCTGGATATATCTTAGTCCCCACAGCCTCGGACTCCTGTGTCCGGTTTTAGTACCTTCTCCCAGGGCGAGCTCTGCACAGCTCCAGCCCCTGGCGCTTCTCCTTGGCTCCTACAGAGCTCCTGATGTCTATCTGTCCCTGTTTCTGCGTGTCCAGACCAGACTCCGTCTCTGTCTGGAACTCCTCTCTCTTAACCCTGCCTCAGCCCCAGTTTATGTAGGGGAAGTTCTTCCCCTCCCAGGACTGGGCAGGAGGTGTGGCATGCTTAGGATTCCTGCCCAGGAGACCTCCCACCTGCTCACAGACGTAATATTGCTATTACTGTGGAAACCAGACCCCTGGGGTGCCACATTCCCCCCTAGTGAAATTTAGTACTCCCGGACTAAACATAACAGGGTATAAACAATAACAATTAAATACATGAGATAGTCACGGTGTGTCCGTAACCGGGAAGCAATAAGGGTGTCCATTTCACCAAAGAACAGGGAGCCGTAACCAGGTAGGGGTCTGTCCTGCCCCGAGTCTTTAACAGTCTTTAGTCCATTCCTGGGTTACGCTCCAAACATATTTACAACAGAGTTCCGGTTACTCACTGTCCATAACCTGTCAGTCCATATAAAGAAATCTGTAACTGAAAAACATAATTAGCAACGGCTACAACAAAACAGGTAAACATAAAATAGTTAAAGCAATTAGCCAACTTAGATTCTCCAACGTACGGGCATCTGGCCTCTGGTAACCCTAGTGGACCTACGGAGCTCACTAACTGGTCCTGCACTACAGGGTGTAGGAGGTGTTATGGGCAGGCTGGGCAGCTTTCTGCGCACTCTTTGGCTCACTAGGGGCACGGCAGGCTCACTACTAGCAGAGGGTTGATCCTCCTGTACTGCTGGTGTGGACTCTTCTGCCTCTTGGGCCGTCTGCTCTTCCAGCTCTTCCGGTTCCTCTGTAGGCACTTGCGGGGCTGGCTGGAGAAAGGTGAGGACGGGTACCACGACAGCACCGTTTACTTGTGTCCAAGACCGGGGGAAGTCTCCGAGTACAGTCCTGATCATTTCTTCCCTTTCCTCTGCGGGTCGAGGGTTTTCTTGATCTTCTTCTTCAGGGCTTTGCAGCTGCTCGGGACACTTCTTCAGGTGGTCTCTGGAGACAACGGCTGTGGTTTCTCCTCCATCCTTACTGATCACGCAAATCTTTGGGTTCTCATGGCTTGATGGCAGTACGGTGTATGGGTCCTTCTCCCACTGGTCGTCCAACTTGTGGAGCCGTCTTTTCCTCTTCAAGACCTGCTCTCCAGGTACCAGGGGAACAGCGGGAGCATACTGATTATAAGCCCTCTCTTGCCTTTCTCTAGCTTGAGACAGACTTCGCTCGACGCTCTCCTGTACTTTCCGATACTGCTGCTGCCGTTCTGTATCCCAGTCTGCCTCTGGCGAGGTGTCCTCGGGCGTCAGGACTCCCATATCCAGGTCGATAGGCAGCTTACCAGGTCTCGCTCTCATTAGGTAAGCCGGGGTACAGTTGGTAGAACCTACAGGGTTGTGGTTGTATAGGTCCACTAGATCAGGCAGCTTCTCAGGCCACATACTGCGTTCTTCCAGGGGCAATGTTTTCAGGAGGTCTATCACCACCTGGTTCATCTTCTCGCAGAGTCCATTGGTTTGAGGGTGATAGGGCGTTGTTCTTATCTTCGTGCAGCCATACAGGTTGCAGAACTCCTGGAAGACTTCCGCTTCGAAGGCTGGCCCTTGGTCTGTCAGCACTTGGTCCGGGTACCCGTGTGGACGGCAGAAGTGCTGCTGGAAGGCTCTAGCTGCTGTTTGAGCCGTTAAGTCCTTGACCGGGACCACCACCAGGAACCGGGAGTAATGATCTACGATTGTGAGGGCGTAGACATACCCAGATCTGCTTGGAGCCAGTTTCACATGGTCCAGGGCTACCAGTTCCAGTGGCTGTCGGGTGATGATGGGCTGCAAGGGAGTCTTCTGGCTGGCACGGTCCTTCCTTCTTAGGTGGCACGGTCCACAGTCTCTGCACCACCTCTCGATGGCTCCTCTCATGCCTACCCAGTAGAACCGTTCACGCAACAAGAACTCCAGCTTCTTCCACCCGAAATGTCCTGCTCCGTTGTGGTACGCCTCCAGAATCATAGCCGCGTCTCGTCTGGGGACCACTACCTGCCAGGTCAACTCATGCGTTCGAGAGTTAACCATTCTCCGGCACAACTTCTCCCTGTAGAGGAACAGCCTACTTTTCTCCTTCCACAGTTGCTTAGTCTCCTCTGGGGCGTCTGGGTCCAGACTGGCATCGGCTTGGGTCAGCATTTCCTTCACCAGGCGGACTGCAGGATCACTGTCTTGCGTCTCCGCCCAGTTGTAGTGGGGCAAGGGATTGAACGTCGCGGAGCGCCTGTCCTTCAAACGGTGGGAATACAGGGTAATCCCATGACGGTGGAACGCAGGGAGCTCAACTTCTTCCAGATCTTCTGGATCTTCCCCTACGTCCGGTAAGTTCGGCATTCTAGACAGGGCATCCGCGTTGGCATTTGAGCGTCCTGCCCGGTATTTGATGGTGAATTCAAAGTTGGACAGGCGGGCCATCCATCTCTGTTCCAGGGCACCGAGCCTTGCAGTGTCCAGGTGTGTCAACGGGTTGTTATCCGTGTACACGGTGAATTTGGAGGAGGCAACGTAATGCTTGAAACGTTCGGTCACTGCCCACACTACTGCCAGGAACTCCAGCTTGAATGAGCTATAATTCTCAGGGTTCCTCTCCGTGGGCCGTAGCTTTCGGCTGGCGTAAGCCATTACCCGTTCTTTCCCCTGCTGGATCTGGGACAGTACGGCTCCTAGCCCGATGTTGCTTGCGTCCGTGTGGAGGATAAAGGGCTGGCTGTAGTCTGGATATGCCAGGATTTCATCCCCCGTGAGGGCCATCTTCAGCTGGCAGAAGGACTCCTCTTCCA
This sequence comes from Phyllobates terribilis, assembly GCF_046119375.1. Classification (NCBI taxonomy): domain Eukaryota; kingdom Metazoa; phylum Chordata; class Amphibia; order Anura; family Dendrobatidae; genus Phyllobates; species Phyllobates terribilis. The sequence goes on from NW_027362764.1 coordinate 755,523,984, forward strand.
GCTTTTCCCACCTGAAGGGCGGCTTCTGGTTTTTGGCTTTCCGAGATTGACCTATCAGGAGGTCCTGCATAGGGGCTGCCATTTTGGTGAAACCGGGAATGAATCTTCGGTAGTAGCCTACCAACCCGAGGAACTGCCGCACTTCCTTTATGCTGGAGGGTCTTGGCCAGTCCTTAATCACAGTGATCTTATCAGGGTCAGGAGCCACTCCGTCAGCACTCACCACGTGTCCCAGGTATTGCACCTTTGGTTTCAGGAGATGACACTTGGAGGGTTTCACCTTTAGGCCGTAGTTTGCCAGAGCTTCGAACACTTCTGCCAGGTGTTTCAGGTGGTCCTCGTAGGTCTTGGAATAGACGATGACATCGTCCAGGTATAACAGGACCGTCTCGAAGTTCCGGTGTCCCAGACAGCATTCCATCAACCGTTGGAAGGTTCCTGGTGCGTTGCAGAGCCCGAACGGCATGCAGTTAAATTCGCTGAGACCCATCGGGGTGGTGAATGCAGTCTTCTCCCGGTCTGCCTCTGCTACAGGAACCTGCCAGTACCCGCTAGTGAGATCCAAAGTAGAGAAGAAGTTAGCAGATTTTAATGCAGCTAAGGACTCTTCTATCCTTGGTAACGGGTACGCATCTTTGTGTGTGATACGGTTGACCTTCCTGTAGTCTACACACATTCTCATAGTGTTGTCCTTCTTTTTCACTAAGACTAGTGGAGCTGCCCAGGGGCTACAGCTGTCTCTGATTACCCCAGCCTCCTTCATGTCTCTAAGCATCCCCTTGGCGTGTTGGTAGTGTGCAGGGGGTACGGGTCGGTATCTCTCCTTTATGGGAGGATGGTCTCCCGTGGGGATGTGGTGTTCTACCCCCTTTACTCGCCCGAAGTCTAACGGGTATTTACTAAACACTCTCTCGTACTCTTGAACCACCCGATAGACTCCTTGTTTCTGGTGTGAGGGAGTGGAGTCAGTACCCAGATGTAGTTGCTGACACCAGTCCTCCATTGGTTTCTTAGAGCCGTTACCTTCCTCTGGTTGAGATGGAGGCAAGGGTTCCACGGCCTGTACAGAATTCTGGTTTATGGTGAACAATTTAGCTAGCGTGGCATACCGGGGCAGGTGTACTTCTCTCTCACCGATATTTATGATGCGAACGGGCACCCTCCCATGGCGTACATCGACCACCCCCCGTGCTGTCAAAATGGTGGGCCTACTGTCTGAGTAGACGGGTTCTACCATTGCTTGGTAGTCTCTACCTCTTAGACCAATAGCTGCCCGGCACCAAATCATCATCTCACTTTTTGGGGGCATGGCAATAGGGAACGGGTCACACATTCTCACGCTACCTATCTCACCACCAGATAGTTCCACCTGTTGCCGCTTCATCAGTGCCCGGATCTCTTTTTGGAGCACACGCTGCTGGCCGGAACTGGCGTTCTGGCCACCTGCTGCAAAATGAGAATCACCTCTGCAAGACAATTTTCAATTACATTGGTTCCCAGGGTGATTCTAGGGTGACTCTCATGACGGTCGATGTCCACTATAATCAGTCCTTGTGCCGCTAGTTCGACTTTACCGATTGTAATGGTCACCTCCTTGAATCCCATCTGCGGCACGGGCTGACCATTGCTGGCGATGATACTCAGGTCGTCGTCTGGGTAGCGGGTTATGTCCGAATTATTCCAGTACTGCTTGAAGAGCACGTACGGGATGGTGGTGACCTGTGACCCAGTGTCTAGTAGGGCACTCATAGGAATGCCATCCAGTACCACAGGCAAGATTGGACGTCCCCCTACGTATTTATCACGCCAGTTTGATGGGCCTGATGGTCTTATGCCTGGGGGTTGGCCCTCTACCCCAGGTTGTGCCCGTTTAAATGACAGTACCTTGCCACATGTCCGGGTTGATTGCAGCAGCAGCAAATAGGTCGTCCGTCCTCATTGTATCGATCGCTGGGTCTTCCTGTGGCCGGTGGGGTCCTCCTTGGTCGGCGCAATGGGATGTCCTCCGGTCCGGATGCCAGCTCGATCTTCCCTGCAGTAGAAACCTGTAAAGACTGCACAGTTCGGGTTAGCGCGGCAACGCTTTTAGTTAGCTTTTGGACCTGATGGTGCAGGTCTGTAGCTGGGTCATTGTTTAAAGCCTGCGCATCAGCTCCCACAGGCCCTGCAGACAAGGGCGCCGTCTCCTGGTGATAAGTGATAGCAGGGCGCCTGTGGGTCACAGCGCCACCTGGTGCCGGTTCTCGGAGCACCCGGATGGCTCTGTCCTTGAACTGTGCAAAGTCCAGGTCAGGGTCCTGTAAGGCCATTGCCCGCAACTGGGTTCGGTGGGCATTGCACAGTAGACCCTCAATGAATTGTTCAGTTAACAGCTTATCTTCATTTCCCACGCTGTCAGGGTCTGCCTGCTTAATGGCTCTCAGGGCCTCTTGTAGGTTTAGAGCATAGTCTCTTATACTCTCATGTGCCCGTTGTTTGCACCCATAAAATCTTAGTTTTATTTCGGCTGAGGTGCGGGTGTCAAATGTGTCTTTCAGCCGGGTTAGTATGTCTCTGACAGTCTTCTTCCTCCCAGGTGGCCAGGACTTTACCTCCCTTTGGGCTGCCCCGATTAATTGGGCCACCAGGATGCTCACTTTTTGCGCCTCCGTGAGGGGATACACCTGGAAGAGGCTATCCAGCCTTTCTCTGAAGTCATTTAGGGTATGTGACTCCCCTGAGTACTGGGGTAGCCAGGCTGCCCCCGGGATATAGGGCATGGTGAAAGGCATGACCGCAGCAGCGGTGGCGCTGGCGGCGGTTGTGGCGGTGAAGCTCTCCTCCGTATCTGACATCCTCCTCCCCCCTAGTGGACCGTGGCCTACCTTGCGATGCTCTTCTTCCGTAGGCCGCGGCTCCGCAGTCGATCGTCGGGGTTGAGGACCTGGCGTCGCGCTCCGATGACGTCAGCGTCGCTCTTCCTCCCTTCCAGGACCTTGCGCAGCGTCACTGTGTGGGGCGGAGCGTGGGGCGGAGCTTCGGATCTCGCGCGCTTTCGGCGTCCACGCCCCTCTTCTTCCTGTGCGGCGTCCCGAAGATGGCGTCCGAAGGCGGGAAGCAGCTGCGGATGGCGGGAAGAAGGCAGAAGACGGCGGGAAACGGTCCAAGATGGCGTCTGATGGCGGGAATCGGCTCCGGATGGCGGGAAACGACTCCGGACGGCGGGAAACTTCACCACAGGTAAGTATAAAAGTCTCTTTTTTCAGGCACGCAGTACCCGGTGGTTGCGTTCACGTAATCCTGCCGACTACGCCAAAGTTGACGCGCCCCCTGGGCCAGTGCTGTAGTGCGGCGCGCGTGCGCGCGGGGAATACCCGGAGCTGGATCCGATGGGGGTAGTAGTCTTCGTGTGGCGGTGACCCGGTCCATGCCCAGGGTGGTCAAACTAAGTGGCAGTTATTGGTATGATGGTATTAGTGTCCGACTACGCCACCCGTTGAATGCGGCTATGAAGCCGCCGCTGCAGGGCAGTCCGCTGAGGCCGGTGGTACGGATGTGCAGCGTGGATGGTATAACCCCCAACGGGAGGGGTATGGCCTCAGGGCAGAGGATGAGGTTGATGTTGGGAGTGATGGTGTGGATGTCCCAGCACTAATGGTGCGACAAGGAAGCCCCTGGCACTTCTCCTTGGCTCCTACAGAGCTCCTGATGTCTATCTGTCCCTGTTTCTGCGTGTCCAGACCAGACTCCGTCTCTGTCTGGAACTCCTCTCTCTTAACCCTGCCTCAGCCCCAGTTTATGTAGGGGAAGTTCTTCCCCTCCCAGGACTGGGCAGGAGGTGTGGCATGCTTAGGATTCCTGCCCAGGAGACCTCCCACCTGCTCACAGATGTAATATTGCTATTACTGTGGAAACCAGACCCCTGGGGTGCCACATACATACATTACATTACTGATCCTGAGTTACATCCTGTATTATACTCCAGAGCTGCACTCACTATTCTGCTGGTGCAGTCACTGTGTACATACATTATTTTTTTGTTACTTTATATTATGCAGCATTATGCAACATCAGGTGGATTCATATCAGTTTGCACTTGAGTCCTGGGTTCGAATCCCTCAAGCACTAAGATATGCAAATTTATGCAAAATTTTTCATTGATATAAATCGCACCTGTAATATGATTGGTTAGTGTGGAAACATTTTGATAAAATTTGAAGTGACCGCGGGCAAGGCCGCGCATTGGTATCTATGATCTGGCCCAGCAAGATCCCCACACACAGACTCTATCTTGATAACCGTATCTTTACTCGTATACATTTTTAACACAGCAAAGAAAAACAATAAATGACAACCGTAAATATGCACAGTAATAACGTGTACTGATAAGCTGACCCTCACTGTCCCTACTCACATGTTACCAGTCCTTTACTCCAGAAGGATGTGTCCCCCGTCGCAGGCCTGTCTGTCTTTGCAGGAGGGCGTCCCAGACGAAAAAAAAACAGGAACAGCAGAATTTGCGGAAAGAAAGGAAGGGATACTTCGGCCTCTCGCCAGAGGTCCCGCTTACAGTCTCTCTGATCCGGATAGAAGCTCTGGTGGGTCCCCTTATGTAGTCCACACTCCAGTAGCAGGGAGTGTAACAGCTGAATCCTTCAGCAGTGCAGGAGCTGGGGAAGGCTCCGAGGATATGGTGTCAGATAGAAGAAATCACGTTGAGAGTCTCTCCTGCGCCACACACGAGGGCCTGCACACCGTCCTGGCTCTTTTCACAGACCACAGCAGACTCTTCGCGCGCTTTTTCCTGCTTCCCACTTTGGTCACGTGACTCTCTAGGGCGGGACACAGGAGGCTCAGTCTTTTTCTCTGTCATCACACCCTGCGCAGGTGCAACCTCTGGCCACAAGGTGGCAACATCATCCTGTGTAATCACTTCTGTAACAGGCTCTATATCAATTATCACAGAACAGCCAGAGCCGGCCAGCTCACTACACGCCCCCCCACTCAAAGATTGGCAGTCCCTGCCAACGACCGGCTCCAGGGCGGCGATGGCAGTGGATGTGACAGGGGGAAGAGGGCCACACATATTGGTCTCTGTAGGACTGTCCTGGAGGTACCCCTGCAGTAGTCCTCGTTGTCCGCCTAACGGGTTGGATCCCCTCTCTCCTATCAGTCACCTCACTCTCTTTCCCAGTCGACATGTCAGTAGAGGAGGTAATCGGTTCAAGTGCGTCAGTCGGACGGACAGGGGTAGGCATGCATTCAGTCTCTACATCCCCGGGGTCAGTGTCTCCGACAGTATTAGTGATATCCATCTCTCTAGGTATCACAGTAGGGGAGTCAGGCTGGGAACGGCAGGGGCGCAACATATTACGGTGCAAAGTTCGGATGCTGCCGCTGTCTTCGCCCTGCACTCGATAGACGGGGCCATCGGGGTACGGCTGTCCAATTACTCGATAGACCTCGGTCTCCCACTTGGGCCGGAGTTTCCCTTGCGGCTTCTTTATTCGGACTAGGACCAGTTGACCTACATTCAGTGAGTCTTCTTGTACCGGAAGTGGGTCAGCGTGCACTTGATCCTGAATTTGTCGGCCTACTAGCCGGTAGACAGTCTCCATTCTCTGGCGGTGTGTTTGTAGCCAGGAAGGATAGGTACCACAGGTATCTTCTTCGGAGCTAGACAGTTGCAACTCATGGATGTCTTTGCCTGGACGGCCAAAGAGAAGGGTATATGGGGTGTATCCGGTGACGGAATGGACCTGATTATTATAGGCCCACAGCAGTTCCGGGAGGAATCGAGGCCAGTCGGGCTTTTTGTCTTCAGCCAAAGTCCGGATCAGTTGTAAGAGGGTCCGGTTAAAGCGTTCACACGCGCCATTCCCTTGTGGATGGTAAGGGGTGGTCCTGGACTTCTTGATTCCATACATCCGTTGGAGTTCTTCAATGACTCGCCCTTCGAAACAAGCCCCCTGATCAGAGTGTAGCCGCTCCGGACACCCGTAGACCCGAACAAATTGCTGACAGATGGCCTGTGCAGCTGATTCAGCAGTCTGATCCTTGGTAGCAACAGCGACAGCGAATTTCGTGAAGTGGTCCACCATCACCAGACAGTACTGGTAGCCACTATTCGCCGCTCCGATCAACAGATAGTCCACCATCAACAGCTCGAGGGGCCTCGACGTCTTAATAGTCTGGACGGGGGCACGCTGCTCCGCGGACTTGTGGAATTCACAGGTACGGCATGCTTGACAGACGTTTTCAACCAACTTACGGAGCCCCGGACAAAAAATGAACTGCTGGGTCCACCGGAGGGTCTTGTCTATGCCGAAGTGGCCGTTCCTCCTGTGAGCTTCGCCCACCATCTCATGGGCCAACTGCACCGGGACGACAATCTGCAAACACTCCTCCAGCATATGGGATAAAAGGGCCCTGCGACACAGGACTCCATCTTTCACGATCAGCCGATCCCATTGGGCAAGCAGAGCCAAGGCTCCGGTCGATGGTCGGGCTCTCACTTCGGAGGCCAGTTTCTCTTGTTTATTCACATACTGTTTCAGTAAGACGTGCTCGGGATCTCGATCTTGAAGCTTGGCCCATTCTTGCTGGGACAGGGGAGATCCCACTACGGCTTCAATCCCTCCTACCGCATACTGGCGGCTATCTTCTATTTGCTTTGCGAGCCGGGCAAAGTCAGGCATCTCATCTTCCTCCAACTCTTCATCCCGGTCCCCCACTGGCGGGGATGATGTCACTCTAGACAGGCTGTCAGCATTCTGATTCTCGTTCCCCACTCTGTATTTAATTTTGTACTGGAATCTAGAGAGCCTGGCCATCCAGCACTGTTCCATTGCCCCTAGTTTGGCATTCTCTAGGTGGGCAAGAGGATTGTTGTCCGTCATGACCAGCACTTCCGCTCCTGTCAGATAGCCAGCAAATTTCTCCGTCATAGCCCAAGTCAGAGCCAGGAGTTCCAAGCGGAAGGAGCTGTAGTTGACGGGATTCTTTTCGGTGTCACGAAGAGACCTACTGGCATAGGCTATCACGCATTCTTTATTATCTTGAACTTGAGAGAGGACCGCCCCTAGACCTTGAAGGCTGGCGTCGGTGTGCAACTGAAACGGTAATGTGTAGTCTGCATATGCCAGAACAGGGGGTGATGTTAGAGCAGCCTTAAGTGCCCGAAAGGATTTTTCTCGGTCAGGCCCCCAACTGATGCGTCGTCCTCTGGGGCTGTTCGCGGTCCCTCGGAGAACTTCATGCAGTGGTTCAGCAAGCCGAGCAAAGTCCTTGACAAACCGACGGTAGTAGCCTGCTAGCCCCAGAAAAGCCCGGACTTCTTTGACGGTAGTTGGCTGCGGCCACTCTTGAACGGCTGCTATCTTCTCCGGAGAGGGATGGACACCTTCGGCCGAGATCCGGTGGCCCAAGTAGTCGATTTCCTGCTCCAACAGACGGCACTTGCTGGGCTTCAACTTCAAGCCGTGTCTCCTCAAGCGCTGGAACACTTGGCCAAGCTTATGAAGATGATCCTCAAAGGTGGCAGAATATACCACGATGTCGTCAAGGTATATCAGCGTAAACTCAAAGTTGAAGTCTCCCAGACAGCGTTCCATTAGTCTCTGAAAGGTCCCCGATGCATTATTCAAGCCGAACGGCATCCGGTCGAACTCATACAGGCCCATGGGAAGGATGAAGGCGGTCTTTTTCCTGTCCTTCTCACTCATTGGAACCTGCCAATATCCACTGGCCAGGTCTAGGGACGAAAAATATTTGGCCTTCTTCAGGGCGGTCAGTGACTCTTCGATCCGAGGAAGTGGATATGAGTCCCGGATAGTGCAAGCGTTCAGCCTACGGTAGTCCACGCAAAACCTTAGGGAACCATCTTTCTTTTTGACTATCACCACGGGTGCAGCCCACGGGCTCTGGCTTTCACGTACCACTCCGGCGTGTAGCATAGATTCTAACAGGCTTTTCACCTCCTGGTATTGCTGAGGTGGTATCTGCCGGTACCTCTCGCGGATAGGGGGGGTATCGCCCGTGGGTATCTCGTGCTGGATACTGGTGGTACACCCAAAGTCTGTGTCATGCTTTGCAAAGGAGTCTTGGTGTTCCCGCAGGAGTTCCTCCACTTGAGACACTTCTTGTTTGGTGTACTGAGACGTGTCTAGCTGCACTTTTTCCCGTAGTTTTCGCCCAATGTCTTCATCGTCTACTTGAGCGTTTATGGCTGAGACGGTTATCGTCCAGTCGCCTTCTGTAGACGGGGTGAATTCTAGGGGCCCAATGGGATTCACTTCCATGGGTAGAGCATATACCCGGGCAAGTTGAGTGCCGGCTTCAAGGGCTAGGCCTACGTCTGCGGTGTTGTTTAGCCTGACAGGGACTCTCCCGTTCCTCACGACGGTTAGAGTGCGAGCAACTAGTGGGTTTAGCTTACCCCCACTTGGGGTCCTCGGCTCGATCAACACTTCAACCCCCTCAAGTTGTCGGTGGGTGTTAAGGGGTAAGGAAATGACTGTCTCTTTTTCAGCGGGCAAAGTAATCCGGGTACGGCGTGGCACCGTAATGGCGGCTAGGGGTAGTTGTTCCTCTGCCATCTGTTGAAGTCCAACGGTCCGGATTACGCGCTGGAGCGCCAGACGAGTCGGCTTATGTTTGGTGACTTTCTGCCAGTATTTGGGTCCTTTTCTTGTCAACAGCATAAGATCCAGGTCTTTCAAGATGTTCATTCCAACTATCACTGGGGTCTCGGAGCCGAAACCTTCCTTGACGATGACGATCCCTCGTTTCCCTAAGTCCTGTCCGCAGGCCTTTGTGTCCATCCAAGCAACTCCGGTCACTGGAATGGGTAGATTATTAGCCGCAATAATCTTAATGGCGGTGTCTGGGTCACGAGCAGTTCTTGGTTTGAGGTAATTTTCGTAAAACTGTTCAGAGATCGTGGTCACTTGTGACCCGGTGTCCATCAGTCCCTGTACGGCAATTCCTTCCAGGACAACTTCAAGTGTCGGGCTATTCGAGGCAAGAGCACTCCGCCATCGGCTCTGTTTTTCCACACCCCTCTCCTTGGCCTCCCCTGCTGCGCGAGCCTCAGCTGCAGGGGTGTCTAGTTTAACGGAGGCCATTGTGGTGAGGCCCGGCGTGGTAGCTCTGCTTGTGGATATGGCTGAGGTTCCATTCGCTGGTCTGATCGAAATTCCCTTCGCTGGGGTGACTGAGGGTTTGTTCGTTGGTGCGACGGAGGTTGTTGCGGAGGGAAGTGTTGAGGACAACGATTTGCCCTATGGCGAGGATCACCGCATGACCAACACTGTCTCACGGGACGACTAGGCTGTCTTCGCTGGTCTCCCTGTCGGTCTAATGTTAACTGTAATATCTGTCTCTGTAAGTCTGCTACCATCTGTTTCAGGTCTTCCGTGTCACTGTTTGGATTTTTAATGTCAGATATGGATCTGCACGCAGCACCTTGAATCCCCACATCCATGACGGGTCCCCTTGAACATTCTATGGCTTCCTGTTTGACTTCAGCAAAAGTAAGAGCCGGCATCATCCGGATCAAGTCCTGTAACGTGCGGTTAAGATACTGGTCTCTCAATGCTATTACAAATTGGTCTCTCAGTACCAGGTCACGAGGAGCCATACCAGCTAGTTGTTCCCCTTTTCCACAGGCTTGTTCAAGGAGTACCTGAAGGGCGTTCGCATATTTGGGAATATCCTCCCATTCAAGCTGCGTCCGTCTAAAGAACATGTGTCGCAGTGTTCCCGGGTATGTGGTCGGCCCATAGGTGTTCTCCAGCACCCGCACCAAATCATCCACTGTACGCTGGCCCCTGACCGTCTCCAGTCTGACTGTCGTCCATGCCTCCCCCTCTAGCGTCAGTACCGCCATTTCTGCCAAGGTCTTAGGGTCAATATTATACATTTCCCCCAGTATCCGGACTTGTTCTGCCCACTCTGGTACAGGGTAGTTTCGTCCGCCAAATTTCCTGACCTGATTCACAATAGACACCGGCGGGGCTTTCTGACTGTACACATGGCCTGGGTGGGAATCCTGTTGATCACGCCAGATGAAGTGACCGCGGGCAAGGCCGCGCATTGGTATCTATGATCTGGCCCAGCAAGATCCCTACACACAGACTCTATCTTGATAACCGTATCTTTACTCGTATACATTTTTAACACAGCAAAGAAAAACAATAAATGACAACCGTAAATATGCACAGTAATAACGTGTACTGATAAGCTGACCCTCACTGTCCCTACTCACACGTTACCAGTCCTTTACTCCAGAAGGATGTGTCCCCCGTCGCAGGCCTGTCTGTCTTTGCAGGAGGGCGTCCCAGCCGGAAAAAAAAAAACAGGAACAGCAGAATTCGCAGAAAGAAAGGAAGGTATACTTCGGCCTCTCGCCAGAGGTCCCGCTTACAGTCTCTCTGATCCGGATAGAAGCTCTGGTGGGTCCCCTTATGTAGTCCACACTCCAGTAGCAGGGAGTGTAACAGCTGAATCCTTCAGCAGTGCAGGAGCTGGGGAAGGCTCCGAGGATATGGTGTCAGATAGAAGAAATCACGTTGAGAGTCTCTCCTGCGCCACACACGAGGGCCTGCACACCGTCCTGGCTCTTTTCACAGACCACAGCAGACTCTTCGCGCGCTTTTTCCTGCTTCCCACTTTGGTCACGTGACTCTCTAGGGCGGGACACAGGAGGCTCAGTCTTTTTCTCTGTCATCACACCCTGCGCAGGTGCAACCTTTGGCCACAAGGTGGCAACATCATCCTGTGTAATCACTTCTGTAACAGGCTCTATATCAATTATCACAGAACAGCCAGAGCCGGCCAGCTCACTACAAATTCATGACCTTTTGTAGTCTCTTTCTCTGGCCGTGGGGCTCAGTGTCCCATCTGCTATGTTTCTGGGCTTCCAGGACAGATTCCAAAAGATTTAGTGTCCATCCAGTAATCCACAATTATCACTGATTTCTAGATTTCATCCCCAGTGATTGACAGATTTAGTAAACATTATCCCTGGTGGTCTAAGGGGCTAATGAACATTGATCGAACGGCTTAATGGATTAATAAATACCCTTCAGCTAAAGTGAGGCACTATACTTTCACCACTGCTGCCTTACAGACCATGTCCAGGAGCTGTGGTATGATCAGACCATGTCCCTGTACGGTCAGACACGGCCATTACACAGTACACAGCAGGGGCACATTTATAAGATTATCTCAGCACAGGAACATTATTTTTAAACACATCCAATTGTGGATATTATTTTTCTTCCAAGATCGATTGATTAAAATCAACTTTAAAATTAACTTTGTTCATGGGAAAACCCTTTAAATGAAAGAAGCTTTGTCTTTGGGTTTCTGGCCCCTGGTGCCCTGATGATTGTTATTGTTTTGGCTCATTTTATGAAGTGGAGGGCATGGGTATGGAAGAGCAGCATGGACCAGAGATGTTGATGCATACAAATATAGCGTAATTGGACAAGCCGGGGAGTATATGAAACAGCAGATCGGAATATGCAAGTCAGCACCTGGAACGACATGGAGCATTGGAGCTGTATGTGCTGAATGGCACATGGAACATCATGAAATAGTGGATCTAGGTGGCACGTGGAACAACATAGCCGAGTGTGCAGACAGGGTCCTTGAAACAGTAGAGCCAAGTATAGTCAGACACCTTGGTACAGAAGATCTGAGTATGCAGACATGCACCCTGGAATAGCACAGCTGAGTACACAGGCAGGCACCTTGGTACAGCAGAGCCGAGTATGCAAACAGACACCTTGATACAGTAGGGCCAAGTGTGTGAACTGTCCCCTGTAGTACAGCGGAGCTGAATATTCAGACAGACACCTTGATACAGTAGGGTCGAGTGTGTGAACTGTCACCGGTAGTACAGCAGAACTGAGTATGCAGACAGAAGCCTTGATACAGTAGGGCTGAGTGTGCGAACTGTCACATGTAGTACAGCAGAGCTGAGTATGCAGACAGACACCTTGATAAAGTAGGGCCGAGTGTGTGAACTGTCACCTGTAGTACAGCAGAGCTGAGTATGCCTACAGACACCTTGATACAGTAGGGCCGAGAGTATGAACTGTCACCTGTAGTACAGCAGAGCTGAGTATGCAGGCAGACACCTTGATACAGTAGGGCCGAGTGTGTGAACTGTCACCTGTAGTACAGCAGAGCTGAGTATGCCTACAGACACCTTGATACAGCAGGGCCGAGTGTGTGAACTGTCACCTGTAGTACAGCAGAGCTGAGTATGCAGGCAGACACCTTGATACAGTAGGGCCGAGTGCGTGAACTGTCGCCTGTAGTACAGCAGAGGTGAGTATGCAGACAGAAGCCTTGATACAGTAGGGCCGAGTGTGTGAACTGTCACCTGTAGTACAGCAGAGCTGAGTATACAGACAGACACCTTGATACTCTAGGGCTGAGTGTGTGAACTGTTGCCTGTAATACTGCAGAGCTGAGTATGCAGACAGAAGCCTTGATACAGTAGGGCCGAGTGTGTGAACTGTCACTTGGAACTGCACAGTCAAATGTTCATGATAGCAAGTAAGAGTTTCTCAGAAGGCATACTTTACAGAATATATAGCAGAGCCCTGAGTTTAAGCAGAGCTGAGTCTGTCAAAGGCATAAGAGTTTTAGAATGTGACAGACAGTGAGGATACCAAACTATCTGAAAACTCATGTGGCATGTCACCGCCTGAGCCCGCCTGAATAGGCCTAAGGGAGTGATATCAGAGACGAGTTCTCGATTACCATAGTAAATTGACACTTCTGAGAGCAGAGGAAGCAGGGAGAAGGGAGCAGAGCCCAGTGCTGGAGCCAGGACATGTGAGTCATAATAACACATGAAGTTGTCTATGGGCAGATGGCTCCTGGTGGTCTAGTGGGTTAATGACTTAAATCTCCGGTATAGGAGTAAATTCCTGCTGATAGATAATTCTCCTGTTTTCCAGTGGTAACTTTTACACCTTACTGGTTTAGGGGTAAACTTAATTGGTTTGTATTGTAGCGATTGTATATTGGCATTGTACACATTCTACTAATGTTGGCTAAACCTGCCGATATGGACTGGTTTGGCCGACAGTCTAATGTATGTGGGGGTCTCCTGAATGTCCCCTAGTAGATGATGTCTGGGCACAGAAGGATCACGCATGTCCGATTTTGGACTGCAGATCCTTTTGTTCTCAAAAAGATAAGTCACCGCCAGAGATGCCTGGCAGGGGCTCTCTCTTACAGAATGTGTGTCACCCTGGCCTGGATGCCACAAATATATTAAAGCTGTGTCTGAGAGCAAGGGGGAGGTTCTCTAGTCAGGGGAACATTAGCATGCAGTACCTCCTGTCTCAGGCCAGTAGGGGGAGCAGGCTGCCCCTATAAAAGCTGGTGCTGGGGGCAGGGTTAGAGAGAACTTGAAGGCCTGTCTCAGGACTGAGACTTGTCCCAGAGCAGAGCAGGGACAGACAGTTGTATTGCACCTAAGAGGAAGTGTGGCAGGAGGAGAGCAACAAGCCAGAGACAAGAGGCGAAGAGAGCCTGTCTTGGCAGATAAAAGACTTACTTTACCAGACTTTGGTGTCTGAGGCTGGGAGGATTCTATATCCCCCAGCAGAGAACCAGTCCGCAAGGGACTGTATATTTCTTGGCCTAAGAAGCCTGGAGGCCCTGCCACAACCGAAGGGACCAGTAAAGCCGTACAAGGCTGGGAGCAGAAAGGAACCCACATCGCAGGCCATACAGGCGAGGATACACGGAGAGCTCGGAAACGTGGGCTGTTACCCTATAAGGAGGAGATAGCCAGAAGGAGCGCAGAAAGCACGGTAGGCCTACACCCTCACCCTGACCAGGGCCAATTTCCCCGTTGCTCTCAGACATCCAGGTCCCCTCCTAGCCGGGACTGTTTGTGGGTCAATTTACCTGTTCTAGTAAAGACCCTGGACTGCAACCTGTTGTCTGTGTGCTCCTTGCTCCTCCAGCACTATCAGCACTGGGACTCTCACTACCATCACTCCCACCATCCACTACACTGCCCTGGGGCCGCACTCTTCCCGTGGGGAGTCACACCATCCCAGCTGCATACATCATCAGCCCCAGCGGTCTGCCTTGCAGCGGCGGTTCCTAATGACCGCAAATCCACGGGTGGCGTAGTCGGACATAATCAACAACACATAACGGACTACCACTGGCCTGACCACCCTGAGCCACGGAACCGGGTTGCCACTACTACTCCCATCGTTCCCCCTATTGCCCGGATCCGAGTGCCCCACGGCCCAGGGGGTGAGTCAAATGCAACAGTGTCCTGCACAGCGAGCGCTCTTGTGTAAGGTAGAATCATGCGAGACAGCTGCGAAACGGCTATCCAAAGTGTATGGGGGGCTTAATATCTCAGTCACTGGAACCTGGAGGTTAATGATAATAAATAATAGCCCCACTGACCACTGACAACACTTTCATCCCTCTGGTCTAAATGTAAATGTCATTACCTTGTGGTCTAGTGGTTGTGTAATGTCTCTGATGATAATAATAGCCCTGCTGTCCTGTGGTAGCTCTTTAAACCCCTGCGGACTGTGTAATGTGCCAGTGTCTGGTGATGTAGGGATTAATGATATTTAGTATCAGCCCTGTGGACCGGTGATTGCTCTTTCATCCCTCTGATCTAGTAATAAACATAATCTAGTGCTTGTGTAATGTTCCTGGTGATCTAGAGGTTAATGATAATAATTAATAGCCCTGCTGTCCTGTGGCAACCCTTTCTTCCCAGGATTCTCCCCATCTGTTCTGCTGGAGGATAGAAAATTCACTTGCCCTCTGTTAGGCTTATCCCGCTCATCATCCTTCACCGCTATTCACATTGGCGTTCGGCAGCCATTATTTCACAGCTCTGTGGTTGGACAATATGCTGGGATGTTCTTACGCAGGTGGCGACCACCTCATAATTACACGATCATCCGCATGTTTATACAAACAACCTGAACACCCCCCAAGTCTGATCCTATAGATTTTATTTATTATGTTATTATTATTATTATTATTATTGTTATTATTATATTCTGTATCCAATAATCCAAAAAAATCTGATAATCCAGCACAGGATTCATGACTATGAAGCATTTCCCAAGTTCAGAAGCAGAAAGAACCACTGTGGAGAGTTACATGATGATTCTTTCAGCTGTTTCATGCTCCGTACGGATTCACTAATCTTACTTTTATATCCCGAATATCTAATATAAATTCACTTTAAAGAAATGTTGATGTTATCACTGGCTTCTCACCCCAATGCCCCTACAGGAGTGTGGTAGTGTGATATAGCCCTTTTGGAAGAATTATTCACCCTCACTCCCCCCAAAAAAAAATTACCCTTAAAGTGGTTGTTTGGAGCCCTGTTGTCAGGATTGCTGGGGAACCCATTAGTCAGATGCCCATTGTTCAGCAAGTTATCCCTTAATCTAAGATTAAACGGGTTATCCGGTGAAGACAAGTTATTGTAACAGACTGGGTGGTGGAACCACTGTGCCAAGAGCCGAGGAAAGTCTGGAGGGGCGTGACTAAGCGCCACACACAACTGACGGTGCCAGGGTCCGAGGGGGGCCCGAGGAGGTGAGACCAGGTGCTACACTAGGACTCGGGTACACGGTAGCTGACCCCCAAGGGCCTGTAGCTGGAATGGCCTGGTAGGAGAGCTGATACAGGCAGGCATGGCACGAACCACAGATGCAGATGGGCCCGGCTGACACACAGACTGGCACGGCAAGTGTTGTCGGGTCCAGCAGATATACTGATGGGCACTGCAGGTGCGGATGGGACCGGCAGATATACAGGCAGGCAGGCGGGCACGGCTGATACACAAGTAGGCAGGTGCTGGCGTGCATAGCTGATATACAGGAAGGCAAGCAAACTGGAAGATATAACCGTAACAAAGGCAGGCACGGCCGTCGTGGATATACAGGACAGGTATCCTGAGATACGAGCACTGGCGACCTGAGAACTAGCAAGCGTGTTTGGAAACAGACTAACAACGTTGCATAGGCACCTCCATGCAGGCGGAGGTGCCTTAAATAGTAAGTGTCTCCCAGCCATTGACTGGAGACACTTTAGAACAGTGCGCACACAGCCCCTTTAAGAAGGAGGGAGTGACTAGCCCAGGGGATGGGGATGACTCGGTACCCGGGCCTTTGCCTGGCCTTGGGGATGTCGCGGTGGTCGGCTCCCAGGCCCGTACCCTGGGGTCACTCTTTAAAAAGGGGCTAATAGATTTCTTAGTTTTATGAAAGTTTGTGACGCCACCTGTGGCTTCTGGTGAGAATCACCAGCGCTGCGCAGTCCACTGAGGCCGATGATAAGGCAGCTCGATGGTATAGCTCGCCACAGGTGGAGCTGGGCCTCAGGGCAGCGTACGGAGAGGGGGATGCAGGACAGGTGAGACCCAGCCGGGTCAGAGCAAGAACAGGGACAGACACGATAGTCACTTCAGTACCTTTTACTGATGGAAATTCAGGCACGTCCCGGAGCACTGTAGGGTAAAGGGTGCATATCAGGATCCTCCCCAATGAGCGGGTGTAGGGCCTCCTGTTTCTTGCCTCTGCGTAGTAAGTTTCTGACCTGCCTGGAGCAAGGCCTAACTTTGTCTCTGTCTTGTGCTGGCTGACCTTGTGGTAGGGCCTTTTCATGGAATACATGCTCCTCAGCTTGCGAGGCCTATCTGTCTCCCGGCTCTGTTACATATCAGCACTTTAGCGATCCTGGGACTTGTAGTTCTCCAGGGATTCCGGTTATACCTTACCGGGTCATAGAGATCCCGGTAAGCTCGGACCCAGTGTCCGGTAACTGCTTGGGGGTGAGCCGGTTAAGCTCCTCTGCCCCCTATGTACTAACTCTCCACTCGCCTTCGGCCTACTCGGGCCCTCACTAGGCTATACACACTAACGGCAGCTTGCCGCGCTTCACCGATCTTATGGCGCCGGCACACCTAAAGCTCTAACTGAGCTACAACTGAATCTAGCTAGCAGGAGCCTTGTGCTCCAATGCTGAACTATTAGCTGAGTTCTCTAAACTAGACTGAGATCCACTGCAGACTAACCTCTCTCCGGCTTCTCTACTGCAGGAACTCTTCAGAGGAACTCCACTGCCTGGCTCCACCTTCCCTATTTATCTCCCTAACGGGCTTCCTCTGCTGGTCTGAGGTGGAAGGTGGAGATGTGTGAATGTTTATGGGGGCCTCTTGTGGAGGAATCCATCAATGCACTCTCCCGGAATCTGTGATACCAAGCGCATCTGGGCGTCACATTCCCCCTAGCAAAGCTCAGCACTCCCGGGCTGAAGTACATTTTAAAACAACAATAACCATTAACAATCTTCCCTTTATGGGAGGCACATTTCTTAAACGTTGCATAGCAAAAACATAAACAGATACAAAGCGTCCTCAGAGTTCAAGTCTCTAGTGGTGAGGTTCCCAGACAGGATGTCCATCTCACAGGGTAGAGTACTTGGTGGTTTGAGGGACCTGTCCCAAACCCTCAACGTAGGCCCTGGGGTGGCTGCAGGGCATGAAGATCCCGAGTTGGACCTCCATTAGAGCCACTCCAGACAGGTTTTACTTCTGAGGTCACCTAAAGGGGCACTCCAGGAAGCGCAATTATATACAAAAGGCAGTTTTTGGGCTGCACATTGTCCTCAGCCACGTAGTTCTTTATGCAAACAATAAAGGAATTAATAAGGTAAGGTGTCCATATCACTTGAACTGTTCAATAATAAAGCAAAGCACAAAATAATACACATTTACATGAAAATACACAATTAATACAGTACTTTACAATTTAATACTCGAAGGGTAACTATCTACATTTTCAGAAATGTGACTATTTTACTGAGTGTACCTGACAGGGGTTTTACCTCGCGTGCTACGTGTTGATCTGCGTAGTACCGGGATGCGTGAAGTACTAGTAGGTGCACTACCTCCCAATGTGTCAGTACTAGGTGTGGAGGGGCTACTTAACTGTATTGACCTCGCTACTGGACTAGCAAGCATACCATTGGCTGGGCCTTCTTGCTCTGTTCCAATCGGGGATCCTTCTTCCGGGGATTCTGCTTGAGCAGGCTCTTCTGCAGCACTTATAGGTTCTTCTTGCTGTGGGTAGAAGGTAATTACAGGGATGACTACTGCTCCTCCTATTTGAGGCCAATCTGCCGGGAAATCTCCTAAGTCAGTGTGGATCACTGTTTCTTTAGGCTCCTCCGGTTTGGTGAGAGGCGCTTCTTGGGGTTTCAGTAAGTCTGGACACAACTTTAGGTGGTCCCTGGACACTGTTGTAGACGTTCTTCCTCCATCTCTGATTATGCAAGTCTTCTTATTATCAAACCTTGACGGTAACACAGTGTAGGGTTCTTTCTCCCACTGGTCATCAAGTTTGTGGTTGCGTCTTTTTCTTTTCAATACTGTTTCACCAGGTGTGAAGGGTTCTGCGGGCGCGCTTTTGTTGTAGTGCGCCTCCTGCTTTTCTCTCACCCGAGTAAGACTGTCCTCGACACAGGCCTGTACCCTTCTGTACTGCTCTTGTCTGGTGGTGTCCCAGTCCTCAGTGGTCATATCAGCTTCAGGCTCAACAACACCAAGCTCCAGATCCATGGGCAGCTTTCCTGGCCTTGCCCGCATGAGGTATGCCGGAGTGCAATTGGTGGAACTTACTGGTATATGATTATACAGATCCACTAGGTCAGGCAGTAGGTCTGGCCACTGGTTTCTCTCCTCAAGTGGTATGGTCTTTAGCAGGTCGATGATGATGTTGTTCATCTTTTCGCAGAGACCGTTGGTTTGTGGGTGGTAGGGTGTAGTTCTTATCTTCTTACAACAGTACAAATGGCAGAACTCCTTGAACAACTCAGCCTCAAAGGCAGGGCCTTGGTCCGTCTGCACCTGCTCAGGGTAACCATGGGGTCTACAGAAATATGCTTGGAACGTCTAGGCTGCTGTCTCTGCCGTCAGGTCTTTGACGGGGGCGAACACCAGGAAACGTGAGTAGTGATCCACCATGGTCAGAGCATAGGAGTACCCTGACCTGCTGGGGGACAGCTTGACATGGTCCAGGGCCACGATCTCCAGAGGTCGAGTCATCTTGATGGGTTGCAGGGGTGCCTTTTGGCTGCTGTAGTCTTTTCTTCTTAGGCCACAGGGTCCACAGTCCCGGCACCACCTCTCAATGGAGCTGCACATTCCTACCCAGTAGAATCGACACTTCAGCAGGGTCTCTAGCTTTTTCCAGCCAAAGTGCCCCGCCTGATCGTGGTAGGCCTCCAACACCATTTGGATGTCTGTCTTGGGGACCACTATCTGCCATACCATCTCATGGGTTTTTGGATTAACGTACCTCCGGCACAGCTTCTCACGGTAGACAAACAGCCGGCTTCTCTCGTTCCACAGCTGCTTTGCTTGCAGAGACGCGTCTTTTTCCAGGGAGGAACCTTCTTGGGTTATCAGCTCTTTAATGTGGCTGACAGCCGGGTCACTGTCCTGGGTCTCTTTCCAGCTGTGGTGAGGCAGGGGATTTAACGTCGTTCCACGTGCCTCCTGGAGGCTCGTTGCTCGTGGATCATCCCATTCCGGTGAAAGGCAGGTAGCTCAATCTCTTCCAGGTCATCCACTTCTTCTTCTGTGTCTGACTGGTGAGGCATCCTGGACAGGGCATCGGCGTTGGCGCTCTTGCGGCCCGCCCGGTATTTAATTGTAAATTGGTAGTTTGACAGCCGAGCCATTCATCGTTGTTCCAGTGCTCCTAGCTTAGCTGTTTCAAGATGGGTCAAGGGGTTGTTATCAGTGAAGGCAGTGAACTTACTGGAGGCTAGATAGTGCTTAAACCTTTCAGTGATGGCCCAGACTAAGGCCAGGAACTCCAACTTGAAGCTGCTATAGTTCTCTGGGTTCCTCTCGGTCGGGCGGAGCTTCCTGCTTGCGTATGCGATTACCTTCTCCTGGCCATTCTGCTTCTGACTTAGAACAGCACCCAATCCTTCGTTGGTGGCATCAGTGTACAGCAGGAACGGTTGGCTGTAGTCAGGGTAGGCTAGGATCTCATCACCTGTCAGGATCTCCTTCATCTCCAGAAACGACTCGGCTTGCTCCTTACCCCAGTGGAATGGGGGATTTCTGCCTTTGGGGGACTACCCTACCAGGAGGTCTTGCAGAGGAGCTGCTTTCTTGGTGTAGTCCTTTACAAACCTCCGGTAGTATCCTACTAGTCCCAGGAACTGACGCACCTCCTTGAGGTTCTTCGGCTCCGGCCACTTCTGGATAGCAGTGACCTTCTCCGGGTCTGGTGCTACCCCTTCCGGACTGACAATGTGCCCCAAGTACTGTACCTGTCTCTTGAGCAGGTGTCATTTTGAGGGTTTCAACTTCATCCCGTACCGGGACAGTGATTCAAATACCTCTGCCAGGTGTTTCAAGTGGTCCTCATACGTTTTGGAGTACACTATCACGTCGTCCAGGTAAAGTAACACAGTCTCGAAGTTGCGGTGTCCCAGGCAGCACTCATCAATCTCTGTAACGTTCCAGGGGCATTGCAGAGTCCAAACGGCATACTGTTGAACTCGCAGAGTCCCATCGGGGTTGTGAAGGCCGTCTTCTCCCGATCCTCCTCAGCCACAGCTACTTGCCAGTACCCACTAGTGAGGTCAAGGGTGGAGAAGTAATTTGCATACTTTAAGGCAGCTAGGGACTCCTCTATGCGTGGTAAAGGGTATGCATCTTTATGTGTAATGCGATTTACTTGTCGGTAATCCACACACATTCTCATGCTCCCGTCCTTTTTCCTAACTAGCACTAGGGGAGCTGCCCAGGGACTACAACTATCCTTTATTACCCCCGCCTTTCTCATGTCGTGGAGCATCTCCTTAGCCTTCTGGTAGTGAGCTGGTGGTATAGGCCTGTAACGTTCTTTGATGGGTGGATGGTCACCTGTGGGGATATGATGTTGAACCCCCTTAATCCTCCTGAAGTCAAGTGGATGTTTACTGAACACCTGCGAGTATTCTTGAACCACCCGGTGTACACCCTGTTTTTGATGGGCAGGAGTGGTGTCTGTCCCAACATGGAGCTGTTGACACCAATCCTCCACCTGGGTTGCAGGGTCATTATCCTCCACTTCATCTGGCGAGGCTAAGGACTCCGCCTTGTGAATGCAGTTGTTATTTACAGCATGTAATTTGGCAACAGTGGCATAACGTGGCAATCTGACCTCATCTTCCCCACAGTTGAGAAAACGGACGGGCACCCTCCCATTACGTACATCTACCACTCCTCTGGCGGTTAAGAGCGTGGGTCTGTGCTCGGAGCAAAGGGGTTCTACTACCGCCTGGTAGCTCTGTCCTCTAAGACCTATAGCAGCTCGACACCAGATGAGCATTTCACTCATTGGGGGGATGATAATGGGTATCGGGTCCGTTACCCGCACATTACAGATTTCACCTTCTGTTAACCTTACTTGCTGTTGGTACATCAGGACTCGAATCTCCTTCTGCAGTGCCCTCCTCTGTCTTGGTCTGGCAGTATCAGCTATCTGTTGGAGCAAGAACACAACTTCTCCCAAACAGTTACCAACAATGTTAGTGCCTAGTACCATATACGGATTGGTGTCATCAGGATTAGTCTCTACTACAATTAGCCCCTGGTCCTTCAGCTCCACTCTCCAGACCATTGCAGTCACATTCTTAACCCTGATTAGGTTAAGGGGGAGTCCATTTGAGGCATAAACAGAAAGATTTGAGCTGGCAGACGTAGGTCGTCCATGGACCAGAACCTCTTGTAGAGGACATCAGGCATGATGGTTACCTGAGATCCTGTGTCCAGCAGAGCGTGCGTCGGGATCCCGTCCAACACAATGGACAGGAAAGGTCTTCCTCCGACGAACCTGTTGTACCTGTCTGATGGGCCTGGTGAGTTTACTCCTGGGTGTCGGCCCTCGGCCCTCGGGTTTTCTCGTTTGAGAGATGACTAGCCCAGGGGATGGGGATGACTCGGTACCCGGGCCTTTGCCTGGTCTTGGGGATGTCGCGGTGGTCAGCTCCCGGGCCCGTACTCTGGGTCACTCTTTAAAAAGGGGCTAATAGATTTCTTAGTTTTATGACGCCACCTGTGGATTCTGGTGAGAATCACCAGCGCTGCGCAGTCCACTGAGGCCGATGATAAGGCAGCTCGATGGTATAGCTCCCCACAGGTGGAGCTGGGCCTCAGGGCAGCATACGGAGAGGGGGATGCAGGATAGGTGAGACCCAGCCGGGTCAGAGCAAGAACAGGGACAGACACGATAGTCACTTCAGTACCTTTTACTGATGGAAATTCAGGCACGTCCCGGAGCACTGTAGGGTGAAGGGTGCATATCAGGATCCTCCCCAATGAGCGGGTGTAGGGCCTCCTGTTTCTTGCCTCTGCGTAGTAAGTTTCTGACCTGCCTGGAGCTAGGCCTAACTTTGTCTCTGTCCTGCGCTGGCTGACCTTGTGGTAGGGCCTTTTCATGGAATACACGCTCCTCAGCTTGCGGGGCCTATGTGTCTCCCGGCTCTGTCACGTATCAGCACTTTAGCGATCCTGGGACTTGTAGTTCTCCAGGGATTCCGGTTATACCTTACCGGGTCATAGAGATCCCGGTAAGCTCGGACACGGTGTCCAGTAACTGCTTTGGGGTGAGCCGGCCTACTCGGGCCCTCACTAGGCTATACACACTAACGGCAGCTTGCCGCGCTTCACCGATCTTATGGCGCCGGCACACCTAAAGCTCTAACTGAGCTACAAATGAATCTAGCTAGCAGGAGCCTTGTGCTCCAATGCTGAACTATTAGCTGAGTTCTCTAAACTAGACGGAGCTCCACTGCAGACTAACCTCTCTCAGGCTTCTCTACTGCAGGAACTCTTCAGAGGAACTCCACTGCCTGGCTCCACCTTCCCTATTTATCTCCCTAACGGGCTCCCTCTGCTGGTCTGAGGTGGAAGGTGGAGATGTGTGAATGTTTATGGGGGCCTCTTGTGGAGGAATCCATCAATGCACTCTTCCAGGATCTGTGATACCAAACGCAGCTGGGCGTCACAGGAGCGCAGTGCCCGGGGATCTGCACGCTGTGCGTGTACGCCGGGCAGTGCGAGGGGAGGAGGGAAGTGTGGAACGGGGGCCATGGTGGTGAGTTAGTTGGCGTCCATGCCGGGAGAGAGGGGCAGCATGCAGGGACGTCGGTGCAACAGTTATCACCTATTCAACTTATTGACAGGTGTGGGTCTGACTTCTGGGACCTGCACCGATCAGCAGAATGTGGCACTTTTATCCAGTAGAGTGGAGCAGTAGTGCACACGCCCAAACGTTGCTCCATGCATTCCGTACAGGGTTGCCGGTAAAAGCCAAGCGCTGCACTCGGCAGCTCCATGGCAAATGAATAGAGCAGTGATCGAGCATGTGACCTACTGCTCCATCCTAATGGGGATAAAAGTGCCCCATTCTGCTGATCGGTGCAGGTCCCAACAGTTGAACTCCCACTCAATAAGCCGCGCATGGACATTGAGCATGTGCTAGGAGATGCACATGCTCAATCTCCATTTTATTCATTGTCTATGGAACTGCTGGAAATATTAGAGTGATTTTCTCTGCTTTTTTTATGGCAGTCCTACAGACAATGAAGGGAGTGGAGGTTGAGCATGCACACTCCTGCTCCATTCAAGAGGTTCTCGTATTCCAGATCCCTGTTCTTAGGATTCTGTGGTCCCATTGGACGGACCTCCAGCGATCGTAAAGTTATGCTTTATCCCATGGTTTGGAGATAACTTTCTAAGTTTCGAACAATAGGCTATACTGTATATAGAGTGACCAGGTCCACCAGAGCACACTTGCTCGTAGGGGTCTTTCTTTTCTGGTTCATAGAAGTCTTGACATGAAGCAACCCCTGAAAATAATATGTTTATTCTGGAGACTTGTCTTCCACTTCACCAGCTGAGTGTCGCCCACAGTTTCCCTGTCCAGCCAATATGGAATTCCGGGAAGCCGGCGATGCAAAACCTTCTGGTCCTGAAATAATCCCCTTATTGATGCAGACTATGAAGTCAGACTTCTTACCCTAAATTCCTCCCACTCTGCTTGTGCGGAGCCATCCCGGCAGATCCATCACCTCCTATTATACAGCATTGTAGCCGACTCCTGCCGCTCCTCCGGGATGTCCAGTGGACGCCGCACAATGTCTGACTGCACGCACGGAATAATCACCACCTTTATTTCATGCTACGGCCATGACAGAGTCTCTGATATCCGGCCAAAATTCCACATCAGCTTTTTTTAAAAGATATTTCTATATTGAATAGAGACAGTGTATTACTATTACTTTTTATTCCTACAATTCTGCATGCAGAAGGGATTTATATTGGATGCAAATAATGAGAATGGTGATAATGATGCAGGATCTGATAATCCAGAACTCCTAATAATCTGGCACTGGGTTATTAGGACCAGAGCCAGCAGACTAAGCACACATCACAGCCATTCGGTGGCCACACATAAAAAAAGTAAAGCATAAACATCTCCGGACAGAATATCAAGAAATCATAATTTCTTTTCAAAGCACTATTCACACGGAGTTATTTTTACGTGGGTTTTTGTTGCTTCTACGGGCGCATTTAGACGTCCGTTTTTTTGCGTTCGAGTGCTATCTGTGTTTTTCACGAAGAGTAAATGGGGTCAGTAACTTTTTGGGGACCGAGCAGTAAGGGCAAAATCAAGGAGACAAGTCCGATACTGATCCAAGTGTCAGATCAAAATCGGCAATGCAAGTCTATGCGTCCATGAAAAAATCGGCAATGCAAGTCTATGCGTCCATGAAAAAATTGTCAATGCAAGTCTATGTGTCCATGAAAAAATCGGACCGCACTCAAATGACAACCAAGTTCTTTCCTATGTTCATGGACTGTTAGGCTATGTTCACACTTTGCGTTTTTGCTGCATTTTTGTATGCAAATTTTAAGCTGCGTTTTACAGTACCAGCAAAACCTATGAGATTTCAGAAATCTCATGCACACACATTGCTTTTTTTTCCTGACTGAATTGGAAAACTGCTGCATTGCTGCTTTCAGGATTTTTTTCAGCATTTTTTGCAGCGTTTTTTAACCCATAGAAAGCAATGAGTAAGTGCAAAAACACAGCCAAAAATGCAGGTATCCGGCTTTGCTGCATTTTTAGTGTAAAAAAGCAGGTACAGCAGTATGTGAAACACATTTATTTTTGTGATTTTCACAAGTTTAAACCACGAGATGGCAGTTAGGATTAGTACAATTGAATTAAATTAGGGATGTGTGAAAAAGTAAACATTGGCCGACCAAGGTGTGAAATTGAACAATACCCGACCAATTGACCTCCCCTCGCTGTTATATTTGTAATTGTGTATTTTTTCATTAAATTGTATGAACTTTTTTTGTTCAAAATAGTCACTATTTTTTCAGACATAAAAATATTTTTCCACTAAATAATTTGATCAAATTGCCCTTATTTTTCCAAAAATGGTGTTATGGGTTCACACATGTCTTGCTGTAGCCAGGCAGAGACGCCGTCCCTCTCACTTCCCCGCTCCCCACTCGGCGTCCTCCTGCGCTCCTCTTCCTGCTGCTGCCGGTGTGTGCAGCTTCCCGGGCACTGTGCTTAGGGCGCACGCGCACTCCCTCTCTCTTAAAGGGGCCGCGCGCGCCATCCTAAGGAGTCCCCGGTCAATAGCCGAGGGTCCTCCCATATATAAGGCACCTCCTCCAAAATGGAGGTGCCCGAGCAAAAGTTGATGCACAGCATACTTACCTCTGCTTCAGCCCTCAGGTCCAGTTGCCAGCCTGACTACTGTTCCAGTCCGCCAGTTTGACTACTCTCCAGCCCGACAGTCTGCCTTCCGTTCAACCCGCCAGTCTGTCTATGGGCATGTCTGCCTGCTTACCAGGAAGCACCTGCCAGTTACCTGCCTGCTACCTGCCGTGCCTGCTAAGCCCGCTCACCTGGGAGCACTCGCCTGTTACCTGCCTGTTACCTGATAGCCTACCTGGAGGCTCCTGCGGTCACTTGCCGTGACCACCCGCCTGCTTACCTAGAGACTTCTGCCTGCTTGGCCGTCACTTGCCGTAGCCTACCTGGAGGCTCCTGCTGTCACTTACCGTGACTACCTGTCTGTTAACCTAGAGACTTCAACCTGCTCTGCCGTCACGTGCCGTGACCACCTGTCAACTATCCAGAGACTTCTGCCTGCCTGTTGTGTCCATCCACTATACAGGTCAGTCCCAGTCTGCTGACCCGTGGGAGCCACCTGCTCTCTTACAAGGTCGTCCCCAAAGTAGCACCTGGTCCCTCTGCTCGGTCCCTCCCTGGTCACGGAGTCGTTAGCCGCCGTACAACCAGGGTCGGTCTGAGTTGATACTTAGTTACGCCCCTCTGGGTCCCTCCTTGCACTGCGGCACAGAGGTTCCAACACCCGGATCCGTAACACTTGCATTGGTGACCTGTGTTCATGCTTCTGTGGTGGAAGCAAAGCTGAACTTTGGGATCCTGAAAAACGCAGCAAATAACGCAGTAAAACCTGCTTTTTGAAAGCAGCTTCTTTACTGCCAAGGAAGCAGGTTTTGCCTGCAGAAAAAAACGCAGGAAAAACAGAATGTGTGAACATAGCCTTAGATTGGAGAAGGTGGAGAAACTATTTTTTTTCATGTATGAGAAAAACTGATGAAACTCAGTTTTTCTTGCACGCAAAAAAACCTGAATGTGAATAAGCCCTAAAGGACGTGTATTTTTTGGCACGGTTTTGATGCAATCTCTTTTGGCGTGATGTTTGATGAAGTTTCCATTACAATATTGAGTATATAAATACAGTGTGCGTTTTTTTTTTGCGTGTTTACTGCAAAACGCACCAAAGAATTGACGTGATGCTTTTTGGAACATGTTAATTAACTTGCGGGGAAAAAAAAACGTGACAGGTGCGTTTTCTCATTTAAATGAACAGGAAACTTGTTGGAACCAGATTTGAAGAATTTTTTTAATGTGTATTTTGGTGCGGAATCCTGAGAATATGTCATCAATATTAAAATGACAAATAAATATATTAAAATAATGCAAAGATACATTTGCATAGGGGCTAATTAGCTTATTGGATCCCCATCCTCTGGGTCTGGTGGTTGGTACAGGAATATGTTTGCCTAATATACCGATAGCAGCTTTATTTGGGTTGTACTACAGCTCCCATCATTCTGACAGTCATGAGTTAGAGAGGTTAGTCTTCCTATATTATTAGTTATCTCCATTGATTCCTCCTGCTCCTGTTTCCTTTCCTGTAACCAAAGACCCCAAATTACTGGCAGGTCCCTTTCAGACCTCATTTCCTTCTTCATCTCATTCACAAATGGATCCTGCTCTGCTTCTTACGTCGAGGTCATTCTCCATGTTTATATTAGGACCCAATCATGAGGATAATTGACTGGAGCTGTGTTGCAGCTTCCTGCACAGTGGGTGACTGAGCGCACCCTTTTTTTTTAAAGTCCAGATGATATCATCTCTACAAATACCTGCAGGAAGCCATCGAGCATCTGCTCCTTTCACTAGAAGATGTGTTGGCAGATTTCTGTAGACATGCAGTCATTGAGGGGTGCTCATTCTACCTGTATCAGCCAATGGATAGAAAATGGTCACCACCATTGCCGGCTTTATTGTTAGGTGCCCTTCCATGACCCCTCCTACCACTGAGAACCTACCAGGTCCTCAGAAGAGTCAACTCTCTGCTAGATGTTGCCCCCAAGATCCTTCTAGGCAGATGTCCACTACATCATCTTTTAGACTCAACTGTAGCCCCTTATTAGCAACCCATTTTAGCTCCCTCCAGTGCTTACCCAAAGTTGGCTGTGATTGAAGCCTGTGCAGAGTTCCCCAAACAGCTCTATTCAACAGCTAGAGTTGCTGGTATATGCAACAGTTGTGGACTTCTTTGTTTGTGTGAAGGAGGACTTTATGCTGATCTGACAGTAGATGGCGATGTTGTGTAAAGTTTCCTTGTTTACTGTATTGTAAAAAGAAAAAAAGTCTCTCTTGTATTTTCTGTTTTGTTCTTACTTCCTGGTGCAGTACTGTGTGTGTGACTGTGCGTTTTTTCCTTTACCTCATGTTCTGAGAAGTAAAAGCTTGTTATCCCATGTAATCTGCTCTGTGAAGTTTCTGCCACAACTGTGGGTATCCAGAAGCTGTGCAACAAGAGAAACCCTGCCCACCACTGTATGCTCAAGAATTAGAGCTATAACTCTCCTAAAGAGGGCCCCGTGACCCATCTTTCACGAATCCATCTTCCCTCTCTTTGTCTCCAATCCACAGCCTCTCCCACAGTACACAAGCCCCTTTGCTCCCACAAAGAACAAACTACCCTGGCTTCCCATGTGCTCATGCTCCTCCGATGGATAGACTCCAAGTCTAACTCTATTCACCAACCATCTGCAAAGAACTGCCCTCTTAGTGCTACAGTACCCCTTATTATTAGCTCCCATCTGCCCGTCCTATCAGCATTGTGGTGCAGCATTACAGCATCACATCTCCCCCATATTAGGGTTAGGCTCCTCCAGGGACTATGATGACGTTGACACCAAGTTTCATTAGTTGACAGTAGTCAACGTCATACATGCAGATCAGTCTGCAAAGTCAGCAGTGCAGCCCAAATCCATTTTTCTTTCTAGGAATCCTATGATATCATGCGCCAGCCTACACAAAAATCTTGAAATAATTAAGAGAAAATGTGCATTTCTGATAACCCTGTAAGACTGGAATAATATTAAATGTCATATGGAACAAGTGTGAATGAATTCTACAGCTCATAACCTTAAGGGTGTGAAGAATATCAGGTTACAAGTAAAAATATCACACAGTGAAATATTCATTTTTAATCATTGAGCAAACAGATTGAGCCAGAACCTAAGGCGGCATCACGATGTGTGCTAAACACAATAAAGGACAGGGGCAAAAAATAAAAAATAAGTCCTTTCGTCAGTATGTTGATTCATGGCAAAATCCTTCTTCATCTAGGGGCAGAGGAGCCTGGTGCTTGCTTACAGTCATTGTAGGACATTCCCTAGGCAGTGGCTGGGAAGTGACTAGGCTTCATGTGATGTCATGGGTAGTGTTGAGCCACCCCCGTAGTGTTCGAGTTCGGTTCGGTTCGTCGAACACCCGTGTGTTCGCCGAACTGTTCGTCGAACTGTTCGTCGAACACCTTCGAACACCGTTAAAACCAATGGCAGGCAAACAAAAACACATAGAAACACATAGAAAACACCTTCAAAGGTGTCCAAAAGCTGACAAACTGCTCAGAAGACACAACTAACACATGGAAAAGTGACAAGTACATATAGTCATGCGAAAAGAAAAGAGGTGGAGGAGTAAAAGGAGGGGGAGACACAAATATAGGCATGTCATGCCCTTCTAAAATCCAAAAAGTGAGAAGCCGACACGTTCAGTCCGCTCCTGCCCGTGCCACCTCCGTTTCGCCGGGTTTGTGCCAGAGCTGCGGTGAACCCTGACGGCCAGCCCCCCTCTCCCAATACTGGTGCCTGTCCGCTGGTGGGTCGAGCGAGCCCCCCTGTGGTGGAAGCAGCTCTAAGCTTTTTAATTTAAATTGTCTCTCTAATTTGAATGAATACACTTTAAATCCATTTACAAGGATCTATTGGAGGGCAAGTCTCATGCCAGCAGCCGCGTAATTCCAGCTCCAGTAGCGTCCACTAAAGCTGCTGCAGTTAAAAAGCTTTTATAAGGATCGAGCTCGGCTGTCCACCGCAAGGCATCCTACTGCCAGTCCCAGCCCCTATGACTTGGGGTGCCTCCTGATGCTCTTCACTGAGTATCCAGTGGTCCCGAAGCATTTCCTTTGAAAAAATTAAGTGTCCAAACTACAGGTGGTGTAGCTTGCTTAACAGCCGGGATAATCCGCTGACTAGCAGACACTGCTACTAGGCACAAAGTATTTCCTGGGCTAGATGCAGTTAAAAATTTGTAATTAGATACTCTCGTTGGATGCTGAGAAAGCATTCCATAGAGTCTCCTGGCACGCCATATATGAT
The DNA here is from genome assembly GCF_046119375.1 of Phyllobates terribilis. Classification (NCBI taxonomy): domain Eukaryota; kingdom Metazoa; phylum Chordata; class Amphibia; order Anura; family Dendrobatidae; genus Phyllobates; species Phyllobates terribilis. Next base: position 755,554,066 of record NW_027362764.1, read on the forward strand.
TCTCTTAAAAAGCTTGGGGTAGGGGTCTAGGGGACCCTTTTATAGCCAAAATCACGGCCCTGTATCACAATACGTCACCTAGGCTGAAGATAAATGGAACTGTAGCACCCTGAGGGCTCGGTTGCTACAGAGGTATTGCACCTCACCCAGAGGTGTGATATCTCACTCTCAGGTAAGGATGGAGTGTGGATCAGGACCCGACACCTGCATGCATTACACCACATTGCCGTGGGGCAGGGCGACCAATATGCCTCTGAGATGGGCATGACAGTCCCTGTCCCTGGCTGGAGTGGGGGGAGGGAACACTGAGGAAGGGGAACCCTGTAGTGCAGGAGCAGGGAGGAAGCAGTTCCTGGGTGCATTGAGAAGGGAGTATAAAAGGTGGGCACCATCTTAGTTCAGTGCAGAGAAGTCTGAGCAGAAGTGGCAGGGAGCAGGGGCTCTGGATGAGCTCTGCTCCGGAGTCAGGCCTAGTAACAGAGGCCCAGGCCTGGAAGAGGGAGAAGGAAGGAAGAGGAGCGGAGAAGGCTCCAGGAACGAGGAATGAAGGGATCACAGGGGTGCGGACGGGCGAGTCGCCACCGCACGCCCGAATCCACCTGCGTGGAGGGGTCAGGCCAAAGAGGGAGACCGGTCCCCGAAACTAGTGGAGGCAGGAAACGACCCTCAGCTAGAAACCGGAGGCCCTGACATTTTATGTGGCGCAGCCCCTCGCTACACCCGCTAGGAAGGCACCACATAGGGTCAGGGAAACTGGCGCCAAGTTTACCAAGAGGAGGCCCGAGGCAGCCGGACAGAAGGGTTGGTAAGAAAGGCCAGACAAAAGACACACAAAGGGGGTCCTGTGAAGCGCTCCAAAGTTATCTGGGAGTTGTCTGAGCCCCTCACCTGGTGAGCACAGTACGACATGGGCAGCCGTTACCTGTAGACGTGGTCTGGATAATAAGAACTGTGAGTAAAGGCCCTGGACTGCATCACTGGCTCCGTGTCGTTACTGCTGCTGCCCTGCACCATCACCCCCATCCTCCGCATACACTGCCCTGAGGCTATACTCCTCCCGTGGGGAGTTATGCTACGCTCTGCTGCACCCACAACACCAGCCTTAGCGGTCTGCCCTGTAGCGGCGGTTCACTCTGACCGCAATCCACGGGTGGCGTAGTCGGACATTTAAACATCAAAACCACATAAATAGTTCCGCCACTGGTTTGACCGCCCTGAGCCACGGAACCGGGTCGCCGCCACGAAGACTACAACCACCAGCATCCACCAAAAAGGGTCCGGCTCCGGGTGTCCCAAGGCCCAGGGGGTGCATCAGAACATTTTCATCACCTTTCACAATCACCAATGGGACAAGGCAGGGATGTCCTCTGTCCCCTCTCTTATACATCCTAGTGACGGAGCACCTGCTTTCATCAATTCGCCATAACCCCAATATTAGGTGGATTGAGGTGGGAGGCACCGAGTACAAGTGCTCTCTATTTGCTGATGATGTCCTAGTACATATCACTCAATCACATATATCCATCCATGCTGTTATGGCTGAAATAGATCACTTTGTTACATGGTAAAATTTTAAAATCAATGCAGCGAAGTCTGAGGCCCTCGATGTCTCCCTCCCTAAATCCATATAGGATTCCATCCAGTCCAACTTTCCCTTTGCCTGGCCCTCACAGGGTATCAAATACTTAGGAATTCCTATTCATAGAGACCTCTCCCATCTATGTTATCTTAATTTTGGGCCCTTTATTGAACAACTCCATACAGACCACGGTTGGCAAGTTAGAACTGTAAGATTCACTACGTGAACCACTGGTGTTTTGTGGAAAAGCACATGTACACTGTGTTCCAAATTATTATGCAAAAAGTGTTTAGGAGTGATAAGGGAAGAATTTGTTTGTTTGTCAGTTAAACTCATTGATGGTGATGTGTGTCAGGGCTCTTTATATCACTGTAAGCAATTGCAGACACCTGTGCTAATTAGTTTGGCAGGTGTGTCCAATGAAAGGCAAGACTACTTAAGAAGGCTGTCTCACATTATTAAGCAGCCTACATTTTCTGCCAAAATGGGAAAGAAAAAGGATGTGTCGGCTGCTGAGAAGCAACAAATTGTGGAGTGTTTAGGTCAAGGCATGACTACAATCAACATTGTGCGATGATCAGGATGAAGTGTCTTGGCAATCAAGAAGTATGTAGCTGATTCACAGTACACACGTGTGCGTGCTGATAAGGGCAAATTGAGGACTCTTTCCTACAGGCAATTACGTCAGGTTAAAAGAGCAGCGGCAAAAAAGCCTTATCATAGCAGCAGACAAGTTTTTGAAGCTGCTGGTGCCTCCAACGTCCCCCAAACAACAAGATGCAGGGTCCTTCAGAGGTTTGCAGCTGTGCATACGCCATCCTGTCGACTTCCTCTATCCACTTCACACAAGCAGAAACGGCTCCAGTGGGCCAAACATTACATGAAGACTGATTTCAAAACTGTTTTGTTCACGGATGAGTGCCGTGCAGCGCTCGATGGTCCAGATGGATGGAGTGGAGGATGGCTGGTTGATGGACACCCCACGCAAACACGGCTACAGCGCCAACAAGGAGGAGGTGGAGTAATGTTTTGGGCTGGAATCATGGGGAGAGAGATTGTCGGCCCCTTTAGGATCCCTGAAGGCGCTAAAGATGAACTCCATAATGTATGTGGATTTTCTCAAACAGCACTTCCTGCCATGGTTCAAGAAGAAGAACCGTGTATTTCACAGCAAGATCATTTTTTTGCATGATAATGCACCATCTCATGCTGCACATAAAACATCTGCATCTCTGGCTGATATGGGCATAAAAGGGGACAAACTTATGGTGTGGCACCCATGCTCCCCTGACCTCTACCCCATTCAGAACCTCTGGAGCATCATCAAAAGGAGTGTCTATGATGGCGGGAGGCAGTTCACATCTAAGCAACACCTCTGGGAGGGTATTCTGTCCTCATGCAAAACAATTGAAGCAGAAACCATCCAAAACCTGACAAATTCAATGGACGAGAGAGTTCAGAAGCTCCTTTCGAACAAGGGGTCCTATGTGAAAATGTAACATCACCTAGAATAAAGTTTTGAGTTGAAAACTGTTTGATTTCAGTTTCTAATAACCTGCTAATGCTTATAATTTCAAAAATGACCATTTTTTTGGTCTTTATTAAAATGAAAAGGTTGATCGAAAAGTTTGGGGGATCTAAGAGTGTGGCAACCCAGTAGTCATGATTACTTCGAATTCTGACAATATGAGGGTCATGTTGCAGGTAGTGCAGCAAGAAGGCACTTATGTGTCTTGCGCATCTCGGAGCCCCAAAATTATTTTCCGTGCTAGATGCAGCTAAAAATTATTATTAATTTTAAATCTGGTGGAGCTTAGTATAGATGGCCTAATAGGATCAGTGCTGCACACTGCTACAAAGCCCAAATTATTTTCCAGCCAAGATACAGATAAACATGATTAGTAATTTTAAATCTGGTGGAGCTTAATATAGATGGCCTAATAGAATCAGTGCTGCACACTGCTACAAAGCCCAAATTAGTTTCCAGCCAAGATACAGATAAACATGATTAGTAATTTGAAAGCTTAAAACGGTTGGTAGGGTGATTTTAACCAATCATCAAGCTTTTACTCTCCCCAGGATGACACAGGGGTAGAAAAGTTGTTTCGGATCCATGATTTGTTCATCTCTATGAACGTGAGTCTGTCTACATTATCAGTGGAGAGCCGCGTGCGCTTATCTGTCAGCACACCACCAGCAGCGCTGAACACACGTTCAGACAGAACGCTGGCTGCGGGGCATGACAAGATCTCCAAGGCGTAAGTGGCTAGCTCCGGCCATTTATCCAGATTGGAAGCCCAAAAAGAGCAAGGGTCCAGTGACACAGTCATGGCTTCAATGTTTACTTGGAGATACTCCTGTACCATCGTCTCTAGGCGTTGACTATGTGTCAGACTTCTTGTCTCCTGTGGCCTTGCAAAGGATGGGCTAAAAAAGTGGTGAAATGATTCCGCAAAATTGATGTTACCAGCAGATACTGTGGTTCTGTTACGGTTTGAGTGCTGAACACTTGACGGTCCCACGGTTGGCAAGTTGGAACTGTGAGATTCACTACGTGCACCACTGGTGTTTTGTGGAAAAGCACATGTAAGATTCTGCAACAGTCTCTGCTGATACTCCTGCATGCGTGCATCCCTTTCTATGGCAGGAATAATTTCGGCAAATTTACTTTTGTACCGGGGATCTAACAGTGTGGCAACCCAGTAGTCAGGATTATTTCTAATTCTCACAATTCGAGGGTCATGTTGCAGGTAGTGCAGCAAGAAGGCACTCATGTGTGTTGCGCATCCAGGAGCACCAAGTCCCTGTTGTGTTGGTGGCGAGGTAACAATCATGCTTCCTTCCTCTGTCCTCTCCCCCCAACCTCGCACAACAGAAATGTGATCAAGGTCTCCCTCATCTGATGAGTCTTCCATCAGTTCGTCCTCCACTTCTTCCTGGGCTCCTGCACCTTCCTCACTAGTTTGGCTGCTACCATGCGCCCTGGTAAAACCATCTCCCCCACCCTCACATGCCTGCCGCCTTGGTGCTGCCGACCGTCTGGACCTTGCAGATGTTAGCCCTTCCGCATACAACTCCTCCTCCTCTACTTCCTCCACCTCCTCTTGTGCCACCACCTGACTCCGAATTCTGTTTAACATGTGCTCCAGCATGTAAATCACCGGAATAGTCATGCTGATAATGGCATCGTCAGCACTAAACATCTTCGTCGCCATTTCAAAACTGTGCAGAAGGGTGCATAGGTCCCTGATCTGAGACCACTCCTCCAGCGTGATTTGCCCCACCTCTGGATCTCGTTGGCCCAGGCTATACGTCAGAACGTATTGCACCAGGGCTTGTCGGTGCTGCCACAGTCGCTGCAACATGTGCAGAGTTGAATTCCACCGGGTAGGCACATCGCATTTTAGCCGGTGAAGTGGCAGGCCCAACGACTTCTGTAGAGATGTAAGTCGCTGAGCTGCGGGATGCGAACGGCGGAAGTGAGCACACAGCGACCGTGCCCTCTGCAGAAGGCCATCTAGTCTGGGATAGTGGGCTAAAAATTGCTGGACAACCAGGTTCAACACGTGAGCCATACAAGGCACGTGTGTGACATTGCCCCGGCGAAGGGCCGCACCCAGGTTTGCAGCATTGTCGCACACGGCCTTCCCTGGTTTCAGGTCCAGTGGAGACAACCATTCATGAAATTGGTTCTCCAGAGCTGACCACAACTCCTCAGCTGTGTGACTCACATTTCCCAGACATTTCAAAGTAAAAACCGCCTGATGACGTTGAGCCCTACTGCCAGCATAGTAAGGAGGTGTGCAGGATCCCTTCTGCGCAGTTAGAAAGCTTGTGGCATGACCAGACAGGCTTTGGGTGCAGGTGGAAGACCGAGAGGAGGTTGAGGAGGCAGAAGCAGTGGAGGAACTTTGACATAAAGAGGATTGACGCACAACTCGTGGGGACGGCAAGACTTGGACAGCAGCCCCTTGTCCTGCTGTCACCATAGTTACCCAGTGCCCAGTCAGCGACATGTAACGCCCCTGTCCATGCCTACTCGTCCAAGTGTCTGTGGTGAAATGCACCCTGTCACACACAGAGTTTCTCAAAGAAGCGGTGATGTTGTGTGCGACATGCTGGTGGAGCGCAGGCACACCTTTCTTTGAGAAGTAGTGCCGACTGGGCATCTGGTACTGGGGCACTGCGACGGACATAAGGTCTCGAAAATCCTCTGTGTCCACCAGGCGGAAAGGCAGCATTTCTGTAGCCAAGAGCTTGCAGATGGTGAAATTCAACCTCTTAGCTTTCTCATGGCTAGGAGGAAATGGTCTTTTACTTGTCCACATCTGAGGGACCGAGGGCTGGCTATTGTGCTTAGACGGGGTTGATAAGGGTGTCCCCGGCAAACTGCCGGTCTGTGAGGAAGATGCAGGCGGACATGTTAGGTTGCCTTGATCCAAAGGTGGTGCTATCGATGTCGGACAGCGCTCAACACCAGCTGGTGTTACCACCTCCAAAGAAAATGATGACCTGCCAATCACGCTGGCTGTTGCGGGTAAAGAGGTGGCAGGTCTGCGCCCCAAAACAGGTGTGACTGCTGTCCCCCCAGTCACAGAGGATGAAGAGGCCGCGGATGCACAAGATATGGCAGACGGTGGTTGGCCCGGCCGGCTAGGCCGCATTGTAGCACACTGAGCTTCCCACTGCAACTTATGCTTCATGTCCATGTGCCGGTTCATGCATGAAGTACTCAAACTATGTATTTTTTGGCCTCTACTTAGCTTTTGCTGACAAATGTTACAGATAACATGAGTTGGGTCATCTTTATCGATCTGAAAAAATGCCCAGGCTATGCAAGGCTTAGCACCCATGCGACCTGAAGAGCCACCACGACTTGTGGTGAGAGGCAGAGTTGTGTTTGAGGATGCAGTTGTTGACGTGCTTCCAGTACTACGTCTCTGTCCAGGAAGGCGCAACCTGACCTCGTCGTCACTAGCATCTTCCTCCACCTCCTCTGCTGACCTCATCTCTTGGCTGACTGTGGGTTGACAGTAAGTGGGATCTCCAACCTTATCATCATCACCCTGTGCGTTATCACACCCGTCGTCCTCAGAGCCAACCTGTTCCTGCCCTGACAAAAAACTAAAGTTGTCGCTCCAATCAGGTATTTGAGTCTCATCATCGTCTTCCTCATTGTCTCCACCAACAGGAGTTACAGTTTGGGAATGAGGGTCTACATTATGGTCAGAACCTTCTGCGTCTGGTCCTGGATCCGACTCATAAAGATTCTGGGCATCAGTGCAGATCATTTCCTCGTCTGGATTCACAGAAGCGCTGGAGTCGACCTCTGATTCCCAGGCTATAGTATGAGTAAACAGCTCTGCAGACTCAACCATCTGTTCTACCTCATACTCAGACGGGCAGCTGGAGATTTGGGAGCTGTGAGGAAGCAAGTGCGATTGGGGTGACACCTTTGAGGACTGGAGTATTTGTGATGTTGAAGTTGATGTGGAGGAGAGCCCACTTAAAGGAGCACTTGATATCCGTTGAAGCACCTGCTGTTTTTGTGCCTCATCTGGAATTTGTAGCGATTGGCGTGGCCGTAAGAAAGGGATCTTATCACATTGTCCGCTAAAAGAAGTAGACATTTTAGTTTGGCTGGAAGATGGTCTTTCTTCTGCACCTACCCCACGGACACAACCTTTTTTCCCCTTCCCAACACGCCTATTCCCCTTTCCACCAGCAGCAGGCCTTTTTCCACTCATTTTGGTGGTTAACTAATTCACAACTCTGGAGTTGTTTGCACAAAAAAACAATGGATGGTAACCGAGCAGAGCTGAGTGGCCAAACTGTGGTATTAGGCCAAAACTATTGGCTGGGTTAGATGCAGAAAAAAATTATTTTTAATTTGCAACCTGATGGAGGTCAGTATAGATGGACTAATAGACCAAGTCCCACACACCGCTAGAAGCCCAAATATTTTTTCAGAGCTAGATGCAGAAAAAAATTATTTTTAATTTGCAACCTGATGGAGGTCAGTATAGATGGACTAATAGACCAAGTCCCACACACCGCTAGAAGCCCAAATATTTTTTCAGAGCTAGATGCAGAAAAAAATTATATTCAATTTGCAACCTGCTGGAGGTCAGTATAGAAGGACTAATAGAACAAGTCCCACACACTGCTAGAAGCCCAAATATTTTTTCAGAGCTAAATGAAGAAAAAAATTATTTTTAATTTGCAACCTGATGGAGGTCAGTATAGATGGACTAATAGACCAAGTCCCACACACTGCTAGAAGCCCAAATATTTTTTCAGAGCTAGATGCAGAAAAAAATTATTTTTAATTTGCAACCTGATGGAGGTCAGTATAGATGGACTAATAGACCAAGTCCCACACACTGCTAGAAGCCCAAATATTTTTTCAGAGCTAGATGCAGAAAAAAATTATTTTTAATTTGCAACCTGATGGAGGTCAGTATAGATGGACTAATAGACCAAGTCCCACACACCGCTAGAAGCCCAAATATTTTTTCAGAGCTAGATGCAGAAAAAAATTATATTCAATTTGCAACCTGCTGGACGTCAGTATAGAAGGACTAATAGAACAAGTCCCACACACTGCTAGAAGCCCAAATATTTTTTCAGAGCTAAATGAAGAAAAAAATTATTTTTAATTTGCAACCTGATGGAGGTCAGTATAGATGGACTAATAGACCAAGTCCCACACACTGCTAGAAGCCCAAATATTTTTTCAGAGCTAGATGCAGAAAAAAATTATTTTTAATTTGCAACCTGATGGAGGTCAGTATAGATGGACTAATAGACCAAGTCCCACACACCGCTAGAAGCCCAAATATTTTTTCAGAGCTAGATGCAGAAAATTTTTTTATTCAATTTGCAACCTGATGGAGGTCAGTATAGATGGACTAATAGACCAAGTCCCACACACTGCTAGAAGCCCAAATATTTTTTCAGAGCTAGATGCAGAAAAAAATTATTTTTAATTTGCAACCTGATGGAGGTCAGTATAGATGGACTAATAGACCAAGTCCCACACACTGCTAGAAGCCCAAATATTTTTTCAGAGCTAGATGCAGAAAAAAATTATTTTTAATTTGCAACCTGATGGAGGTCAGTATAGATGGACTAATAGAACAAGTCCCACACGCTGCTAGAAGCCCAAATATTTTTTCAGAGATAAATGAAGAAAAAAATTATTTTTAATTTGCAACCTGATGGAGGTCAGTATAGATGGACTAATAGACCAAGTCCCACACACTGCTAGAAGCCCAAATATTTTTTCAGAGCTAGATGCAGAAAAAAATTATTTTTAATTTGCAACCTGATGGAGGTCAGTATAGAAGGACTAATAGACCAAGTCCCACACACCGCTAGAAGCCCAAATATTTTTTCAGAGCTAGATGCAGAAAAAAATTATATTCAATTTGCAACCTGATGGAGGTCAGTATAGATGGACTAATAGACCAAGTCCCACACACTGCTAGAAGCCCAAATATTTTTTCAGAGCTAGATGCAGAAAAAAATTATTTTTAATTTGCAACCTGATGGAGGTCAGTATAGATGGACTAATAGAACAAGTCCCACACGCTGCTAGAAGCCCAAATATTTTTTCAGAGATAAATGAAGAAAAAAATTATTTTTAATTTGCAACCTGATGGAGGTCAGTATAGATGGACTAATAGACCAAGTCCCACACACTGCTAGAAGCCCAAATATTTTTTCAGAGCTAGATGCAGAAAAAAATTATTTTTAATTTGCAACCTGATGGAGGTCAGTATAGATGGACTAATAGACCAAGTCCCACACACCGCTAGAAGCCCAAATATTTTTTCAGAGCTAGATGCAGAAAAAAATTATATTAAATTTGCAACCTGCTGGAGGTCAGTATAGAAGGACTAATAGAACAAGTCCCACACACTGCTAGAAGCCCAAATATTTTTTCAGAGCTAAATGAAGAAAAAAATTATTTTTAATTTGCAACCTGATGGAGGTCAGTATAGATGGACTAATAGAATGATGCTATGCCCAAAAGATTTTACTTCACTAGGTGCAGTAAAAAAATTGGTATTCTATACACAGGTGGTATATCTTGCAACACAGATAGGCTACTCCACTGACTAACACACTCTGCAATAGGCCAAAAAGGATTAGCTTTGCTAGATTCAGCCAAATGCTGTGAAAAAAACTTGCACAGCACTGGCACAGACCTGCCTGGCAAAAACTGATAGGAACTGATGTAACCTAGTCCTGAAAAGGACTGCAATTACAATTAGTCTTTACTCCCACAATCTATCTATTTAAGAGCACAGACCTGCCTGATAAAAGTCGTAGGAAATGCTGTAACCTAGTCCTTAAAAGGACTGCAATCACAACTATTCCCTACTCCCAAGCTATCTGTAGATTTGTGCGAAAATTGGCTTGAAATTAACAAGGTATAGCGCACACAGCAACAGCGGTGCCGTCTAACACGCAGCTGCAGCAGTGAGAAAATGGTGGCGACGGGGAAAATGGCTTGGTCTTATAGGGCAAGGACATGTGACATACACTGCCAATGACACATGCCCTTGCTTGTGTGAAAAAAAGCACTTCGCTCCGTGTGTGCGCTGCTGATAGGCTGACAGATTGCACCTCCCCACTGCAAATGCGGGAAAGAGAAAAAAAAATGGAGATCTTCATTGTTCCTGCAGAGATCCATCCCCTGCCCCTCCCCCCGCCCCGCTGTACACTCAAACTGCGTATTAACATTAATTTTCATCATTACTGAGAAAAAATCCAGTTATGATTTTGGTGCACGAACAGTTATCGAACATAACCTCGAACAGCCGAATTTTTCTCAAATTGTTCGTGTTCGCCGACCGGCTCGAACACCGCCCAAAACAGCTCGAATTTGAGATTGGCGAACAGTTCGAGTAGAACAACGCTCATCTCTAGTCGTAATTATGGAGACTCACGGATTTGCACAGGAGCTGTATACATATTTTTAATTAATACTATTTGCAATGGTGCTTCAATTTTTTAATTTAAACACATTGAAAAAAAAAACAAGTGATTGAAAAAGTTTGTTCAATATAAAAGAGACACATAGATCTGCATAGGAGCTGTATACCCAGAACGGCAGGATGTTTTTAATCAATGTTACATGAAATAATGCTAAGCATAGGCCTGCATAGGAGCTGTATACACAGAACAGCTGGATATTCTTAATCAATGTTATAAGAAATAATGCTAAGCATAGGCCTGCATAGGAGCTGTATACACAGAACGGCTGGATATTTTTAATCAATGTTATATGAACTTATGCTAAACATAGGTTTTCATAGGAGCTATATACACAGAACGTCAGGATGTTTTTAATTCAACGTTATATGAAATAATGCTAAGCATAGGCTTTCATAGGAGCTGTATACACAGAACGGCTGGATATTTTTAATCAATGTTATATGAACTTATGCTAAAGAAAGGTTTTCATAGAAGCTGTATACACAGAACGGCAGGATATATATTTTTTTTATTGATGCTATTTGAAATAATGCTATACATAGTCCTGCATAGGAACTGTATACACAGAACGGCAGGATTTTTTTTTTAATCATTGCTATGTTTGCAATGGTGTTTTATTTTTTATTCAGATACATTGGAGCAATAAAACTTTTGGTTGCAATAGTTTGTGCACCCTTTAAAAAAGCTGGAACTGGATTTCTAAACGACTAGCAGCCGCTCCTGCTCTATATATGGAAAGAAGCAATCAGAGCTGCTCAGATCTGGAGGCGCTTGTGCCTGATGCAGGCAATCTTCCCGTCAGACGTGACCGAATCAGGTCAGGGAAGATATCCCCAGCGCGGGACTCTGCTGGTTACCCGGTAAATAACATAAATGATATCTGCTGGTCGTACTGGCACGACCCAGGTAAGCGCAGAGCTGTCTGCAGGGCTGATGTGTAGACAAGATGGAAATCTAAAGGCGAAACAAGACACATAAACGTCTGATTACAGCGGCGTAATAACAAGATCGCATTCACGGTGTCACCATGACCCACAGAAAGCAGCTCAACGTATAAATCAGGACATTAGGAAAAAAAAATCGCCTCCTTCCCTCCCTCTCCCACACTCCTTCTCCCAGTCTCCTCTCTCTGCTTGGTGTTTAGCCAACTTCAGACTTCAGTTCCTCGGGCCCACCAGGGAAGATGATTGTGAGCATTGACCCCCCATCTATACAAAAGTGCATTTACTCTTTGTAATTATAGTCATACATAAGGGATATCATTTGTGTCTCATCCTAAAAATAAAGACCCTCCAAAATCACCTCCAAACGGGGCTGTCCTCTGAGCTAGTGGGTAGAGTCTACCTGCCATGATATACATCTAAGAGGTAACGTTACTCCTTGTGGAGAGTGGCATGCCAGTGTAAGTAGGCTTACAAGACATGCAATGCTCCTCTGGGAAATATAAACAATGTGTAATGACTGGAGGTCCGAGAGAGATCCAGTGAGTCACAAACTGAGACAGAGAAAGAAATAAACAACACTTTCTTTACTAAAACAGGGATTAGACTAAAATTCAGTCTCAGGTTCTACCTGGAACACTGTCCCTACTAAATACACACAATCAGCAAAAGCTGAAATCAATGTGCCAATCTCAAGGTTTCCAGTTTATGTGAATTATTCCAGCGATCTGGAACAATTTTACCTAAACACAGTGTCAGTCCAGTGAGGGCGGTCTATGGGGACCCCCTGAGATGGCACACTGAGTACAATCCTATCACTATTAACAATAACAATGCATGAAACTATACCAATTTCTCTTATACCCCTATTACAAGGATACCCGGGTATCTTAAAGTTACGGTACCATTAACCTCAGATGTGGTCTATCACAGGCCTGTGAATCGCAGTGGCTGCAGCTAGTCCTGGAAAACTTTGGCGCCAAAACAAAAACAACGTTCACAAAATCAGCAAAGGTTCCTTGTCTTGTCGGCCGATGCCGAGCCCACACGCCGGGGACTTTAGTCCTGTAGCCTCAGGTTAAGGTCTGGGAAGATCTCTTCACAAGGCTTGTCAGTATCCTCTCAATGGGAATGGCACCGGACCCCTTCTTTCCTCTTGCAGTCACTCACTCTTTTCCAGACCACCGACCATGTGCTCCGTCACAGAAATGGATTCCTCAGTCTCTTCACTTCTCACTCGACACTTGGCTCCTTCAGCACAAAGTCTCTAGTCCACTCAGCATGGACTTCCACAAAACTCCACAGAGCCACACAGCTTTCCCCAGCTCAGTACTTGTTCTTAAGCAGGGACAGGGGTTAACAAACTCCACAGGGAAGCATGTAGAGACAGCGTCTTGTTGCAGCTCAGTTCTCACAGACTTCCTGTCTTGCCTCTCACACAGCAGACACTCTCAGAACGCACAGGGTCTCCATCTGCCCCTGCTCTGAGCTCAGCCCGGCAAAAGTCACAGGGTCCTAATGCTCTCCTGCTGCTATCACAGTTCACACTCTCACATGCCACCCCACTAGAGGTTGGCATCCTCGACACACCTCCCCACTCAAAGTCGTCTTGTGCATAGCGCTGTGGAGATATACCCGCTGTAACTCAAGTAGTTCTCCTGGGACCCACCCCAACAGGCTCGGCTCTCGAGGGAGCAGAGATCTCTTCAACGGGAGCCAATGAGGCTGCTCCCTCCTGAGGTGCAGCGCCCTGTGCCACATCATACGGATCAGGTAACTGTCTTGATTCCCCGTTCTCTGAAGGACATACCACATTCTCCATACTCTCTCCACACGGGGACAAATTGATCGCAGGAGGCAAGTAAGCAGGTGCGGAGGCAGACCCACCATCAAATTCAAGAGCATTAGGGATGTCCACCCCTCGGGACACGGCCTGTGGTTCCGTGGAAACGGGAACGGCATCTTTAAACCAACACTGTTGTAGCATGTTACAATGAAGATTACGGGTTGGTCCCCCTATCCCCACCAGCTCGACCTCGTAGACTGGAATCTCAGGGCTCACCTGTTTTTTTACCAGGTACGGAGTCGCCTCCCACCGTTCACTCAGCTTTCCGAACCTTCGTTTGATTTTCACCAACACTCTATCCCCCGGGGAGAAAGGCTCGGTTTGCACGGGACGCGTGTCCCTATGGGTCACCTGACTGAGTCGATCACCCACCACCTGATACACCACCCTCAATCGTTGCTGGTGTTCCCGAACCCATTCTGATGCGGTCCGAGGGGAATTGGAGGAGGGATCTGGCATGCTCAAATCCTCAATGTCCTGCCCTGGCCTCCCGAACATCATCATGTGTGGTGAATAGTCAGTAGTGCTGTGCACTCTATTATTGTAGGCCCACATCAATTCGGGGAGATACTCAGGCCAGCGTACCTGTTGTTTACCCTCTAACGTCCTCAATATCTGTAACAGAGTCCGATTAAAGCGCTCACAAGCTCCTTTACCTTGGGGATGGTAAGGTGTCGTTCTCGACTGTGCGACACCATACAGCTGGTACAGCTCCTTCATCAATGCCCCCTGAAAACATGCCCCCTTTGTGTATTCTTTGCGGACACCCAAACACCTGGATGAAATGTCGACACACGGCTTCAGCCGCCGACTCCGCCGTCTGATCTCTTGTTGGTCACTGCTACAGCATACTTGGTGAAGTGGTCTGTCATTACCAAGCAATAGGAATACCCAGACGTTGAGTATCCTATCAAGACATAGTCAATCATGAGCAGCTCTAAAGGAGCGGAAGACTTAATAGATTGCTTGGGCGCCCGCTGCTCAGGGCTCTTACTGAGCCCACAGACCCGACACTGCCGACACGCCTCTGTCACCATCTCCCCCAATTCAGGACAATAGAGGACTCGCTGTAGCCACTGGAGTGTCTTTTCACTCCCAAAGTGGGCCCCCTTCTCATGCGCCTCACGAGCGACCACCGGGCCCATCCCCATAGGGATTACTAGCTGGTACCGGTGCTGCAGCTCAGATGGCAGGTACACCTTACGGTACAAGAGGCCCTGTTCCACAAACAACTTATCCCACTGTCGCAGTAGTTTCATTCCTTTCACGGACAGCTGGGCCTTTTCCTCTGCACGCGGCCAGACCCTGTTTTGTACCCAATTGCGCACTAGTGCAATGTCAGGGCAATCGTTCTGGTCCTTTGCCCAATCCGAGGGTGTTTTTCCCAGAACACACGGCATCCCTGACGCCACCCCACTTGAATGTACCACACTTCGGAAGATAGGTACCTGCCCCAAGTCAGGGGTTTCAGTGTCCTCAAGCTGGTCATCAACATTTTCCCCCGAAGACCCAAGGGGCACCCTTGAGAGTGCATGCGCATTTCCGTTTTCCCGCCCTGAGCGAAACTTAATTCGATAGTTAAACTTAGCAAAGCGAGCGACCCACCGCTGCTCCAACGCTCCCAGCTTTGCATTTTCTAGGTGAGCCAGAGGGTTATTATCAGTCATTACTAGTACCTCAGCTCCCGTTAAATACTCGGCAAAGCGTTCTGTCATCGCCCACACCAGGGCCAGTAGCTCTAGGCCAGGGGTGGGCAATTAATTTTCCCGAGGGGCCACATGAGAGACTGTGACTGTTGGGGAGGGCCGAACCAATAGGCTGAAATTTATTCTGCTCAATATTAATATTAACATATTAATTCTAATTATTATTATTAATGATTACATAAATATGAATTGTGTAACTTAATATTGAGCAGAATTAAGTGTGCTGACATCCCCCTATATACAGCTTGAGCCCCCACACAGCCTCTCTATATACAGCATGAGCCCTACACAGCCCCCCATGTCCATTATGAGTCCCACACAGCCCCACAAGGCCAGCATGAGCCCCACACAGCCCCCCATGTTCAGCATGAGCCCCACACAGCACTCCCATGTCCAGCATGTGCACCACCCACCCCCCCATGTCCAGTATGAGAGCTCGAGAGCCTCCTCATGTCCAGCATGACAGCCCTTCCAAGTGTCCAGCATGACAGCCCCCCATGTTCAGCATGAGCCCCACACAGCCAACCCGTGTCCTGCATGATCCCCACACAGCCCCACTGTGTCCAGCATGAGCCCCACACAGCCCCCCCATGTCCAGCATGAGCCCCACACAGCCCCCCCATGGCCAGCATGAGCCCCACACATCCCTCCCGTGTCCAGCATGAGCCCCACACAGCCCCCTCATGTCCAGCATGAGCCTCACACAGCCCCCTCATGTCCAGTATGAGAGCCCAAGAGCCTCCCCAGTGTCCAGCATGACAGCCCTCCCCAGTGTCCAGCATGACAGCCCTCCCCAGTGTCCAGCATGACAGCCCTCCCTAGTTTCCAGCATTAAAGCCTCCCAGTGCCCAGCATTAAAGCCCCCCAGTTTCCAGTATGAGAACACCCCTGTGTCCAGCATGACAGCCCTCCTTATTGTCCAGCATGAGAGCCCCCCAGTGTCTCCAGCATGACAGCCCTCCCCAGTGTCCAGCCTGACAGCCCTCCCCAGTGTCCAGCATGACAGCCCCCCCTGTGTCCAGCATGACAGCCCCTCCTGTGTCCAGCATGAGAGCCCCTGTGTCCAGCATGAGAGAGCCCCTCTGTGTCCAGCATGAGAGAGCCCCTCTATGTCCAGCATGAGAGCCCCCCCCTGTGTCCAGCATGAGAGCCCCCCTGTGTTCAGCCTGAGAGTACCCCCCCTGTGTCCAGCATTAAAGCCCCCCCTTCGTCCAGCATGAGAGTGCCCCCCCTGTGTCCATCATTAAAGCCCCCCCTATGTCCAGCATATACTTACCTCACTCCCTGTTCCCCTGGCGCTCCTGTCTGAGAAGCACTGACTCTCCGCAGTGCACAGGCTGACGCCATCGCGTCAGCTGTTTCTAATGCTGATTGATGGAAGAGCGAGGTAGCGGCCCCTCCTCCACCAATGCATTCACAGCGGATTGAGACCGCGGATTGAGACAGCGGTGACGGCGAGTGGGCGGGCAGTGACGGCGGGCAGTGACGGCATGTGTGTGAGCTGGGAAGGGCATAGTGCGGCCCGTGGGCCACTGTTATCAGCCCCTTGGCAGTCTTGGTCCACGGGCCGGACTGGAACAGCCAGAGGGCCGAATGTGGCCCGCGGGCCGCACTTTGCCCAAGTCTGCTCTAGGCGAAACGAGCTGTAGTTAGCTGGGTTGCGTTCAGTGTCTCTTAAAGACCTACTGCCATAGGCGATTACTCGCTCCTGACCATCCTGCACTTGTGCCAGTACCGCCCCCAGCCCATGCAGACTGCCATCGGTGTATAACAGGAAAGGGGAATCAAACCGGGCATACGCTAACAACAGAGCACTCGTTAGGGCGGCCTTCACCTCCTCAAATGCCTTTTGCTGCTGGGGTCCCCAAGGGATGGGGCGATTTTGGGGGCCTTGTGCCGTCCCTCTTAAGAGTTCATTCAGGGGACTCACTACTTGTGAAAACTTAGGTACAAATCGCCGATAATACCCCGTTAAACCTAAGAAGGCCTGAACCTCTCGCAGGGTAGGGGGGGGTGGCCACTCCTGCACAACCATGACCTTACTGGTCGCGGGCAGAACCCCGTCCTGAGTCACCACGTGACCTAAATACTCAATCTGACTCTGTAACAATTGGCACTTCTTTGGTTTTATTTTTAGGCCATGAATCATAGAATCATAGAATCATAGAATGGTAGAGTTGGAGGGGACCTCCTGGGTCATCTGGTCCAACCCCCTGCTCAAAGCAGGATTCACTAAATCATCTCAGACAGATGTCTGTCCAGCCTCTGTTTGAAGACGTCCATTGAAGGGGAACTCACCACCTCTCGTGGCAGCCTGTTCCACTCATTAATCACCCTAACTGTCAAAAAGTTTTTTCTAATATCTAATCTGTGTCTCCTCCCATTTAGTTTCATCCCATTGCTTCTAGTCTTTCCTTGTGCAAATGAGAATAAAGATGATCCTTCTACAATGTGACAGCCCTTGACATATTTGTATACAGCTATTAAGTCTCCTCTCAGTCTTCTTTTTTGCAAGCTAAACATTCCCAAATCCTGCAACCGTTCCTCATAGGACAGGGTTTGCAGACCAGTCACCATTCTGGTCGCTCTTCTCTGAACTTGCTCCAGTTTGTCTATGTCTTTTTTAAAATGTGGTGCCCAAAACTGTACACAGTATTCCAGATGAGGTCTGACCAAAGAGGAGTAAAGACCGATAATGACTTCACGTGATCTAGACTGTATGCTTCTGTTAATACATCCCAGAATTGTATTTGCCTTTTTTGCTGCTGCATCACACTGTTGACTCATGTTCAGTCTATGATCTATTAGTATACCTAAGTCTTTTTCACATGTACTGTTGCTTAGCTCTATTCCTCCCATTCTGTATATGCTTTTTTAATTTTTATTGCCCAGATGTAGTACTTTGCATTTTTCCCTGTTAAAAATCATTCTGTTGGTTGCTGCCCACTGCTCCAGTTTATTTAGGTCTTTTTGAATCCTCTCTCTCTCTTCTCTAGTATTAGCTATCCCTCCTAGCTTTGTGTCATCAGCAAATTTAATCAGTTTACCCTCGATTCCTTCATCTAAATCATTGATAAAGATGTTGAACAATACAGGTCCCAGGACGGAGCCCTGTGGTACCCCACTTGAGACATTCATCCAGCTGGATGTGAAGCCATTTACAACCACCCTTTGAGTCCGATCACTAAGCCAGTTATGAATCCACCTAACAGTTGCCTGGTCCATTGCATACTTGGTCATTTTTTCAATAAGGATGGTGTGAGATACTTTGTCAAATGCTTTGCTGAAGTCAAGATATACTATATCTACAGCATTTCCCTGATCCACCCAGTCAGTGATTCTGTCATAGAAGGAAATTAAGTTAGTCTGACATGACTTGTTAGTTACAAACCCATGCTGACTCTGGTTAATCACTTCATTCTTATCCAGGTACTTACATACATGTTGTTTAATAATTTGTTCAAAGATCTTTCCTGGTATAGAAGTCAGACTCACCGGCCTATAGTTCCCTGGGTCCACCTTCTTCCCCTTTTTGAAGATAGGAACAACATTTGCTCTTCTCCAGTCTTCTGGGACTTCTCCTGTTCTCCAAGAATTTTCAAAGATTATGGAGAGTGGTTCTAAAATTTCTTCTACGATCTCCTTCAGTACTCTGGGGTGTAATTCATCTGGACCTGGAGACTTGAACTCATTTATGTTAGCTAAATATTCCCTCACAATCTTTCTGTTTACAGATAACTTGGATTCTTCTATTCCTTTAAAAGGACAGTGAAGATCAGCTGATGTTACATTTTCTTTCTGAGAGAAAACAGATGCAAAATGGGAATTCAAAAGTTTGGCCTTCTCAACATCCTCTCTTACCATTTCTCCATTTTCATCCTGTAAAAATCCTATAGCATCTTTGACTTTTCTTTTACTTTTGACATACCCCCAAAATCCTTTTTTATTGCTTTTGACATCTCTTGCAAGCCTTAATTCACTGTCAGCTTTAGCTAACCTGATACGTGCCCTACAGGATCTGCAGACTGCATTATAATCTTCTTTAGATATGCCTCCCTCTTTCCATTTAATAAACATTTCTTTCTTTCTTTTTAGCATGTGTTTAAGTTCTGTGCTCATCCATCCTGGTTTCCTTAAATGCTTCCCATTCTTCCTACTTTTCGGGATTGTTAACGATTGTGCTTTGAGAATCTCATTTTTAAAAATTTCCCATCCTTCCTGGACATTTTTGTCCTTAAGGACATCCAGCCATTGGATCCCTCCTATTCTCTTTCTGAGTCTCTTAAAATCTGCCTTTCTAAAATCTAACCTTGAAGTTTGAGTCTTCACATGTCTTCCTCCTCTAGTTATCCAAAATTCTATAATAGCATGATCGCTGCCTCCTAGGGTCCCAGCCACCTTTACCTCCTCAACCATTTCCTCCCTGTTTATAAGGATTAGATCCAAAGTAGCAGATCCCCTTGTTTTCTCCCCTACCTTTTGGAAGATAAAGTTGTCAGCAAGAGAGGATAAGAATTTGCTTGACCTGTTAGTTTTACTTGAGAGAGATTCCCAACAAATGTCTGGATAGTTGAAATCTCCCATGACCACTACGTCATATTTTTTGGAGAACTTGGTCATTTGATGCATAAAGAGTTCATCCATATCTTCAGCTTGCCCAGGTGGCCTGTAGTAAATGCCTACAATGGTGTCCTTTCCGTTGTTCTCTCCTTGTATTCTTACCCAAACAGTTTCCACAGAACTCCCAGTCTCTGAAGCTTCAATCTCTGTGCAGATATACGCTTTTCTAACATACAATGCGACACCTCCTCCTCGTTTATCAAGTCTATTTCTTGCAAATAAGTTGTATCCTTTTAGCCTTTTATTCCAATCATGTGTATCGTCCCACCAAGTTTCAGTGATTCCAATGACATCATATTCCTTTTCCTGCATTAGTAGTTCCAATTCTCCTTGTTTGTTGCCCATGCTTTGTGCATTTGTATAAAAACATTTTAGTTTGTGATTGGTTTCTCTTCCTCCCATATTTTTATTATTTAAATTGTTTTGTCTTTGTTCTTCCTTTCCACTTCCAGTAGCAGAGATCTCAATAGTATTTGTCAGCTGTATGGCTTTTTCTGGCCTTTTGCTTCCCTTCCCACATTGTTCTAGTTTAAAGCTCTCTTGATGAGTGTAGCAAGGCGACTTCCAAATACATGTTTTCCAGTCTTCGTAAGGTGCACCCCATCTCTAGCAAGTAGTCCATCGTATAGGTAATTCATTCCGTGATCCAGAAATCCAAATCCTTGTTGACGGCACCATCGACGTAGCCAGTTGTTCACCTGTAGAATCTTATTCCACCTCATTGTTCCATGGCCATCCACTGTGAGGATGGATGAGAAGACCACCTGCGCTCCCAATTCTTTCACTTTCTTGCCTAAGTCTTCAAAGTCACTGCAGATGGTTTCCAGGTCCTTTCTTGCGGTGTCATTTGTCCCCACATGTATTAGCAGGAATGGGTAGTGATCTGTAGGTCTGAAGAGTCTTGATATCCTGTCAGACACATCTTTAATTTTTGCTCCTGGAAGACAGCACATTTCTCTTGAGGTTATGTCTGGTCTGCAGATAGGGCCTCTGTTCCTCTTAACAGGGAATCCCCCATGACCACCACTCTCCGTTTTTTCTTCACAACATTCTTCTTTCTCCATCCAGGAGGATTCTGAGGGCTTACAAGGTTATTCATTGCTGGCAAAGTCTTATTTTGCTGTATTTCTTCATGGTTCTCCTGCGTGAGAGCCTGGTACTGGTTCCTGAGCAGTATAGGTGCTGACTGCCTCTCGATCCTCCTGCTTCTGTGGGTCACATGCTTCCATTCCTCTGTTTCCTCAGGTGCAGTTCGAATTTCTTCTCTTTCTGAATCATGAAGAGATAATTCTGCTCTGTCTAAGAACTCTTCACCTTGCTTAATGATTTTCAAGGTAGTTAACCTCTCTTCTAGATTTCGCAACTTTTCCTCCAACAGGGACACAAGCTTGCATTTCTGGCATGTGAAGTTTGGCTTTTCCACTGGCAAGTCTGTGAACATGTAGCAGGATATGCAGCTCACCAAATGGCTCCTGGACTCTTCCATGTTCTTACTGTTAATGTTCTGAAAACAGTGAAAAAAGCTTCAAAAAAAGCTTAAAAATGCGCGCGCCGGTAGGCGCGCGGTTTACCGATGTCCTCTTTTCAGCTCCAACAGCCAAAATCCAGTGTTCTTTGAGCTCGCGGAGACTCTTCACTTACCCCAAAATGCAGTGGGAATATGCAAATTATCTCCTCAGGACTCCTCCCCTGGTTTACCGATGTCCTCTTTTCAGCTCCAACAGCCAAAATCCAGTGTTCTTTGAGCTCGCGGAGACTCTTCACTTACCCCAAAATGCAGTGGGAATATGCAAATTATCTCCTCAGGACTCCTCCCCTGGTTTACCGATGTCCTCTTTTCAGCTCCAACAGCCAAAATCCAGTGTTCTTTGAGCTCGCGGAGACTCTTCACTTACCCCAAAATGCAGTGGGAATATGCAAATTATCTCCTCAGGACTCCTCCCCTGGTTTACCGATGTCCTCTTTTCAGCTCCAACAGCCAAAATCCAGTGTTCTTTGAGCTCGCGGAGACTCTTCACTTACCCCAAAATGCAGTGGGAATATGCAAATTATCTCCTCAGGACTCCTCCCCTGGTTTACCGATGTCCTCTTTTCAGCTCCAACAGCCAAAATCCAGTGTTCTTTGAGCTCGCGGAGACTCTTCACTTACCCCAAAATGCAGTGGGAATATGCAAATTATCTCCTCAGGACTCCTCCCCTGGTTTACCGATGTCCTCTTTTCAGCTCCAACAGCCAAAATCCAGTGTTCTTTGAGCTCGCGGAGACTCTTCACTTACCCCAAAATGCAGTGGGAATATGCAAATTATCTCCTCAGGACTCCTCCCCTGGTTTACCGATGTCCTCTTTTCAGCTCCAACAGCCAAAATCCAGTGTTCTTTGAGCTCGCGGAGACTCTTCACTTACCCCAAAATGCAGTGGGAATATGCAAATTATCTCCTCAGGACTCCTCCCCTGGTTTACCGATGTCCTCTTTTCAGCTCCAACAGCCAAAATCCAGTGTTCTTTGAGCTCGCGGAGACTCTTCACTTACCCCAAAATGCAGTGGGAATATGCAAATTATCTCCTCAGGACTCCTCCCCTGGTTTACCGATGTCCTCTTTTCAGCTCCAACAGCCAAAATCCAGTGTTCTTTGAGCTCGCGGAGACTCTTCACTTACCCCAAAATGCAGTGGGAATATGCAAATTATCTCCTCAGGACTCCTCCCCTGGTTTACCGATGTCCTCTTTTCAGCTCCAACAGCCAAAATCCAGTGTTCTTTGAGCTCGCGGACACTCTTCACTTACCCCAAAATGCAGTGGGAATATGCAAATTATCTCCTCAGGACTCCTCCCCTGGTTTACCGATGTCCTCTTTTCAGCTCCAACAGCCAAAATCCAGTGTTCTTTGAGCTCGCGGAGACTCTTCACTTACCCCAAAATGCAGTGGGAATATGCAAATTATCTCCTCAGGACTCCTCCCCTGGTTTACCGATGTCCTCTTTTCAGCTCCAACAGCCAAAATCCAGTGTTCTTTGAGCTCGCGGAGACTCTTCACTTACCCCAAAATGCAGTGGGAATATGCAAATTATCTCCTCAGGACTCCTCCCCTGGTTTACCGATGTCCTCTTTTCAGCTCCAACAGCCAAAATCCAGTGTTCTTTGAGCTCGCGGAGACTCTTCACTTACCCCAAAATGCAGTGGGAATATGCAAATTATCTCCTCAGGACTCCTCCCCTGGTTTACCGATGTCCTCTTTTCAGCTCCAACAGCCAAAATCCAGTGTTCTTTGAGCTCGCGGAGACTCTTCACTTACCCCAAAATGCAGTGGGAATATGCAAATTATCTCCTCAGTACTCCTCCCCTGGTTTACCGATGTCCTCTTTTCAGCTCCAACAGCCAAAATCCAGTGTTCTTTGAGCTCGCGGAGACTCTTCACTTACCCCAAAATGCAGTGGGAATATGCAAATTATCTCCTCAGGACTCCTCCCCTGGTTTACCGATGTCCTCTTTTCAGCTCCAACAGCCAAAATCCAGTGTTCTTTGAGCTCGCGGAGACTCTTCACTTACCCCAAAATGCAGTGGGAATATGCAAATTATCTCCTCAGGACTCCTCCCCTGGTTTACCGATGTCCTCTTTTCAGCTCCAACAGCCAAAATCCAGTGTTCTTTGAGCTCGCGGAGACTCTTCACTTACCCCAAAATGCAGTGGGAATATGCAAATTATCTCCTCAGGACTCCTCCCCTGGTTTACCGATGTCCTCTTTTCAGCTCCAACAGCCAAAATCCAGTGTTCTTTGAGCTCGCGGACACTCTTCACTTACCCCAAAATGCAGTGGGAATATGCAAATTATCTCCTCAGGACTCCTCCCCTGGTTTACCGATGTCCTCTTTTCAGCTCCAACAGCCAAAATCCAGTGTTCTTTGAGCTCGCGGAGACTCTTCACTTACCCCAAAATGCAGTGGGAATATGCAAATTATCTCCTCAGGACTCCTCCCCTGGTTTACCGATGTCCTCTTTTCAGCTCCAACAGCCAAAATCCAGTGTTCTTTGAGCTCGCGGAGACTCTTCACTTACCCCAAAATGCAGTGGGAATATGCAAATTATCTCCTCAGGACTCCTCCCCTGGTTTACCGATGTCCTCTTTTCAGCTCCAACAGCCAAAATCCAGTGTTCTTTGAGCTCGCGGAGACTCTTCACTTACCCCAAAATGCAGTGGGAATATGCAAATTATCTCCTCAGGACTCCTCCCCTGGTTTACCGATGTCCTCTTTTCAGCTCCAACAGCCAAAATCCAGTGTTCTTTGAGCTCGCGGAGACTCTTCACTTACCCCAAAATGCAGTGGGAATATGCAAATTATCTCCTCAGTACTCCTCCCCTGGTTTACCGATGTCCTCTTTTCAGCTCCAACAGCCAAAATCCAGTGTTCTTTGAGCTCGCGGAGACTCTTCACTTACCCCAAAATGCAGTGGGAATATGCAAATTATCTCCTCAGGACTCCTCCCCTGGTTTACCGATGTCCTCTTTTCAGCTCCAACAACCAACTGAGCCGCCGGAGAACTTGACGTGACTTCTCAAGATGGTCTTCAAATGAGGTCCCGAACACCACAATGTCATCTAGGTATATCAGGACTGATTCAAAATTCAGATCGCCTAAGCAATGTTCCATCAGGCGTTGAACAGTTCCCGGGGAGTTAGTGAGCCCGAAGGGCATCCGGTTGAATTCATAGAGCCCCATTGGTAGGACAAACGCCGTCTTGGCCCGATCTTTTTCGGCCATTGGTACCTGCCAATAGCCACTTGCTAAATCCAACGTCGAGAAATATTTGGCCCGACCCAATGCCGACAGAGACTCTTCTGTGCGAGGTAATGGATATGCGTCCCTCACCGTGTGAGCATTCAATTTGCGATAGTCCACACAAAACCGAAGGGTCCCATCCTTCTTTCGCACCAAAACCACAGGGGCCGCCCAGGGGCTCTGGCTCTCTCGGATCACTTGGTTGTCAAGCATACTGGCCACCATGCGCTTCACCTCTTGATAGAGCGTTGGGGGAATTTGATGATAACGTTCCCTAATAGGAGGAGTATGCCCCGTGGGACTCTCATGCTCAATCGTCCGGGAACAGCCGAAATCCTCCAGATGTCGCGAAAAGGTCTCTTGATGTTCCCACAAGACCTTCTCCAGCTGCTCCAATTGCACGGGGGTCAGTTCCTCCTGATCCAATCCCATCTGGTCCATGATCACACAACCATTCCATTCTTTGGTAGGAGGTTCGGTCTGGCCTACTTCGACCGCGAATGTCCATGAAGACTGTTCATCTGGGCGAAGTTCGAACACTGTCTTGTCAGGCACCTTCCCTGCTGGCACGAACAGTTCAGCCAGAATGGTCCCAGCAGGAATTGTAACAGCCTCATCTAAAATGTTGATACATCTGACTGCCACCCGTCCATTCTTCAAAATCGCCAGAGACCGGGCCAGATGCGCCTTGGCGAACGAGGACTTCTCTGGGGCTGGCTCGATGAGTACTTCAAGCCCATTTAGTCTCACTAGTAGCATTAAGAGTTCTTCTAACAGCTCCAAGATTTTCTCTAACATGCTCCTCTCTGACTCTGGACGTACCATCACCATCCGCCTAGCGTCGCCCTCTAGTGCATTTAATGCCAACTCTGCTCGTAATGCGGGGGCCAGATTACACATCCGCAGAACACTCCGGACCCTCTCAGCCCAATCCGGCAACGGCATGTTACGCCCGTCGTGTTTCGGCATGTGCTGGAGTAAAGCTCCTACCGGCACATATCCTCCCACAGTTGTCGCGGCTGCCAGGGGTTCCGCTATCAGCGGAGGGCTGCTGGTGCGGCAGAGTCATTTCTTCCCTCGCCTCCGTCCATGACAAGCACTGGATCCTGCCGACTACGCCAAAAATGTAATGACCGGAGGTCCGAGAGAGATCCAGTGAGTCACGAACTGAGACAGAGACAGAAATAAACAACACTTTCTTTACTAAAACAGGGATTAGACTAAAATTCAGTATTGCATGAATCAGCCTCAGGTTCTACCTGGGACACTGTCCCTACTAAATACACGCAATCAGCAAAAGCTGAAATCAATGTGCCAATCTCAAGGTTTCCAGCTTATGTGAATTATTCTAGGGATCTGGAACAATTTTACCTAAACACAGTGTCAGTCTAGTGAGGGCGTTCTATGAGGACCCCCTGAGATGGCACACTGAGTACAATTGTGGCACCCCAGGGGTCTGGTTTCCACAGTAACAGCAATGTTATGTCTGAGAGCAGGTGGGAGGTCTCTTGGTCAGGGATCCTGTGCATGCCACACCTCCTGCCCAGTCCTGGGAGGGGAAGAACTTCCCCTATATAAACCTAGGGCTGAGGCAGGGTTGGTGAGTAGAGAAGAAGTAGAGACAGAGAAGAGAAGCAGATCTAGGAAAAGAACATCAGGAGCTCTGTGGGAGCAGTGCTATAAGGAGTCAGGGGCTGGCAGCTGCAGAGCTCGCCCTGACTGAGAAGCTATCACCGGACCCGGAGTCCGAGGCTGTGGGGACTAATCTTTACCCAGCAGCAGAAACCGCCCGGCAGGGGATTTCAGGTCCTCTGGCCAAGAAACCCGAAGGCACGGTCACACGCGTGGGACCAGCACCGCCGTCGTGGAGCGGACGCCACTAGAAGGCCCCGAGTCACCGGCCATACGGGTGAGCACCACACGGTACACTCAGGGACGTGGGCTACTTATACCCGCCTCTAGCAAGGTAGCCAGAAGAGTACAGTCAGTTTGGGAGGCCTACAACTCCGCCTGGCCAGGGGAGATCCCATCTGCTCAAGGACTGACCAGGCCCCGATCGCTAGCCAGTACTCCGGGAGGGTCTATCTTTATCACCAGTAAAGACCCTGAATTACACCGCATCGTCTCTGAGTGATTCCTGCTACCCCCATCATCCACGTCGGCTGCCCTGAGGCCATACCCCTCCCGTTGGGGGTGATACTATCACGCTGCACAATCCTACCACCGGCCTCAGCGGTCTGCCCTGCAGCGGCAGCTCCTTCGCTGCATTCAACGGGTGGCGTAGTCGTACAACATCTACCGCTAATACAGCGCCACTTAGTCTGACTCCCTGGGCACGGACCGGGTCACCGCCACGAGACTACAACCCTCAACAGATCCGGCTCCGGGTAAGCTCCCGCGTGCGCAACGCTGCGCGATACAGGCCCAGGGGTGCGTCACAATCCTACCACTATTAACAATAACAATGCATGAAACTATACCAATTGCTCTTATACCCCTATTACAAGGATAACCGGGTATCTTAAAGTTATGGTACCGTTAACCTCAGATGTAGTCTATCACAGGCCTGTGAATCACGGTGGCTGCAGCTAGTCCCAGAAAACTTTGGCACCAAAACAAAAACAAGGTTCACAAAATCAGCAAAGGTTCCTTGTCTTGTCGGCCGATGCCGAGCCCACACGCCGGAGACTTTAGTCCTGTAGCCTCAGGTCTGGGAAGATCTCTTCACAAGGCTTGTCAGTATCCTCTCAATGGGAATGGCACCGGACCCCTTCTTTCCTCTTGCAGTCACTCACTCTTTTCCAGACCACCGACCATGTGCTCCGTCACAGAAATGGATTCCTCAGTCTCTTCACTTCTCATTCGACACTTGGCTCCTTCAGCACAAAGTCTCTAGTCCACTCAGCATGGACTTCCACAAAACTCCACAGAGCCACACAGCTTTCCCCAGCTCAGCACTCGTTCTTAAGCAGGGACAAGGGTTAACAAACTCCAAACTCCACAGGGAAGCGTGTAGAGACAGCGTCTTGTTGCAGCTCAGTTCTCACAGACTTCCTGTCTCGCCTCTCACACAGCAGACACTCTCAGAATGCACAGGGTCTCCAGCTCTGCCCCTCCTCTGAGCTCAGCTCGGCAAAAGTCACAGGGTCCTAATGCTCTCCTGCTGCTATCACAGTTCACACTCTCACAAATGCGTGGCTTATAAGGCTCCTCACACTGGCATGCCTCTCACCTAGCCAAATCAGATCTCATATTGATGCACTGATGAGGGGCAACATCACAAAACACAGTGTTTGCAAATTGAGATTCTGGTTTGGATTTTAACTTAAGTCATGTGGCAAGGCTCGTTAACGGGTCAATATTGACTTGTAAGATTGCTATTTCCAGTAGGTAACGCTATAGTTCTCTTCCTGTCTGAAGAGGCAATTTGCATGATGTACATGTCACGGGTGTGTCGCCACGAAGATCGTCACGATTACACAGCCTGACTTCTCGCAGCTGACTTTTTGGTGCTTTGTGTTTTTCGGCAGTGAGGGAGTTAATTCTCTCTCTCTCTGTGCTAGACGAGGTCCAGCCTCGCCCAGCTGCAATCAATGCTGCTGTAGTGAGACTCCTTCAAATGCCTGCTGGTCTGTTAGGGAAGTGTCGGTGAAAGCATTTCATGCAGACTAACAGAGCGGATCGTGGTATTTGGAGTTTCAGAGCTAAGTGCATTTGGAGTGTTTTTTCCCTTCATCGCTTTATCATTTATCTCCTTTCCCGTTGGTGTTCCCTCTGTTGTAGTTGTGTAGTTTTTGTATGCAAGGTGGTTTTGGTTTTTCCCTTGTACTGTCTCGTTCGTCTAAGTACTGTGTGTGGGCATATTATTACTTGTCCCCTTTTGTTGTGATCGGGGTCCTTCTCAGGACTAGATTACTTAGGTGCAGGGATCCTCAGGAGGTAGGGGTTACGCTGGCGGCCTGGACCTCTGTACCTCTAACAGTACCTCCAGGTTGAGGGATTAGTCAGGGCCCCAGCTTAGGGTCAGCTTAGGCCCCCTACCTCCAGTATACAGAGACAGCGTGACATTTTCACCGACCACTTAGTTTTTCTCCAGCTACCATGGATCCAGTAGCCGGTCTAGCTCGGCAGTTGCAGAGTTTGTCCATGGAGCTGGCGGACGTTAGGTCCAAGGTTTTGTATCCTCAGGAGCAAGCCGGACCAGAACCTAAAGTAGCTCTCCCTGACAGGTTCACTGGGGGGCGGGACAAGTTTTTTGTTTTCCGGGAGGCATGCAAGTTGTACTTTCGGCTGTGGCCTCGGTCATCGGGGAGTGAAGAACAAAGGGTGGGAATTGTCATCTCGCTCCTACTAGGGGACCCACAATCTTGGGCGTTCTCTCTTCCCCCGGGCTCCCCGGCTCTCCAGTCAGTGGATAGGTTTTTCTCTGCTCTGGGTCTTGTATATGATGACCCAGATCGGATCTCCCTTGCTGAGTCTAAGTTACGTAGGATCCAGCAGGGAGATCGTCCGGCGGAGGAATTCTGTTCGGAGTTCCGTAGGTGGGCCACGGACACCCAGTGGAATGACCCGGCTCTTAGGAGCCAGTTTTGTCAAGGTTTATCCGACAAATTACAGGATGTGTTGGCACAGTATGACTCTCCCGCGTCACTGGAAGCCGCTATGGCCCTTGCTATTCGCGTTGACAGACGGCTTCGGGAGAGGTGCGGGATAACTCTACCCCCTGTGATGACTCCACCTCCTACAAGGTCCCCTCATATGGTGGTTCCCCTGGTCAGTCCAGAGGAGCCTATGCAATTAGGAGGGACATCATTTCGGGGGAGGGGACCGGTGGTGCGCCATAAGACAGGAAGGTGTTTCTTCTGCGGGAGAAAGGGACATTTTATTGGGGGGTGTCCATCCCGTCCCTTGCAGAGTGAAGAGTCGTCGGAAAACTGTTGATCCCAGGTTGTGTGGTGGACGGCAATCTGGGAGTAGGTATTTCGTCCCTAGGTTCGTCTCAGTTTCTCGTACCGGCGGAGGTGGTGGTGGGTACGAGAACTGAGAGGATATCTGTTCTTCTGGATAGTGGGGCCGGGGCTAATCTGGTTCATGCTCGGTTTGCCCGGGTTCAAGGTATGCATTTGAGTGAGTTGGCTAAACCCATCCCCATATTCTCGATCGATGCCAGGCCTCTCGGTCAGGGAAGTTTTTTGCAAGCTGTGCATGACGTAAAACTTCAAGTGGGGGCGATACATAAAGAACTGTTGTCTTGCTACGTGTTGGAGGGTCTTCCCACTCCTATAGTGTTGGGCCTTCCTTGGTTAACTAAGCATAACCCGGTTATTAATTGGCAAACCAGAGAGATAAGCCAATGGAGTAAATTCTGTAATAAAAACTGCATGAACACGGTCATCGGTGCGGTTACTCCTTGGGTCTTACCTCCATTTCTGGCGGACTTTGAGGATGTATTCTCGGAGAAAGGGTGTCAGGAACTACCTCCTCATCGCGAGTATGACTGTTCTGTAAAACTGCTCCCTGAGGCCAAGTTACCTAAAGCTAGGTTGTATAACCTTTCTGGTCCTGAGAGGCAGGCCATGAAGGATTATATTTCAGAAAGTCTGGCTAAGGGGCATATTAGACCCTCATCTTCACCGGTGGCTGCAGGGTTCTTCTTTGTTAAGAAGAAAGATGGAGGCCTACGCCCTTGCCTGGATTTCCGTGAACTTAATCGGATTACGGTCCGAGATCCGTATCCGCTCCCACTTATTCCCGATCTCTTTAATCAGATCGTGGGCGCCAAATGGTTCTCTAAGTTGGATCTCAGGGGGGCGTACAATCTGATTAGGATGAAGGAGGGGGATGAGTGGAAGACGGCGTTTAACACTCCGGAGGGGCATTATGAGAACCTTGTCATGCCATTCGGTCTGACTAATGCCCCGGCGGTGTTCCAACACTTTGTTAATGACATTTTTCGCCGCCTGATGGGACAGTTTGTTGTCATATATCTGGATGATATCTTAATTTACTCGCCGGATCTGGTGTCTCATCAGGAGCACGTTAGGCAGGTGTTACAGATCTTGCGGGATAATAAACTGTATGCCAAATGGGAAAAGTGTGTGTTCGCCATACAGGAACTCCAGTTTTTAGGCTTCCTGGTTTCAGCGTCCGGTTTTCGTATGGACCCTGGGAAAGTGCGGGCAGTTCTTGAGTGGGATCGGCCAGAGAATCTTAAGGCACTACAACGTTTCCTGGGGTTTGCTAATTATTACCGGAAGTTCATTCGTAATTTCTCGTCCATGGTTAAGCCTCTCACAGACATGACTAAAAAGGGGACGGATTTTTCTAGGTGGTCTGACAAGGCTTGTCAAGCATTCTCCTCCTTGAAAAAATGTTTTGCCTCGGCACCCATACTCATTCAACCGGATGCGTCACAGCCATTTATTGTAGAGGTAGACGCTTCCGAGGTAGGGGTGGGAGCAGTATTGTCACAAGGTTCGTCCCCTGGTAAGTGGCATCCGTGCGCCTTTTTCTCTAAAAAATTGTCGTCCGCTGAGAGGAATTACGATGTCGGCAATAGGGAACTCTTGGCCATTAAGTTAGCTTTTGAGGAGTGGCGCCATTTTTTGGAGGGGGCAGTCCATCCGGTCACCGTCATCACCGATCACAAGAACCTGCTATATCTGGAGTCCGCGAAATGTCTGAATCCCAGACAAGCTAGGTGGTCATTGTTTTTTACCAGGTTTAATTTTGTCGTTACATATCGTCCTGGGTCAAAAAATGCAAAGGCGGATGCCTTATCTCGTAGTTTCCCTGGGGCCGGGAATACGGACGACCCGATTCCTATCCTTCAGGAGGGGGTGGTGGTTTCGGCAGTATGCTCTGAGCTGGAGGAGGAGGTATTGGAGGCTCAGGGGGACGCCCCTGTTGGACCTCCGGGGAGACTGTTTGTTCCAGATCAGTTGCGACAAAAGGTGATCGAGGCACACCATAACTCAGTTTTTGCAGGACACCCGGGGAGTAGAGCAACTGTGGATCTCCTCTCGCGTCGGTTTTGGTGGCCTAACTTACATAAGGAGGTGGTAACTTTTGTCGCGTCCTGTGGGGTTTGTGCGCGCTCTAAGACCTCACATACCCGTCCGTCTGGGGCCCTCTTACCTTTGAAGATCCCGGAGCGTCCTTGGACTCATCTGTCTATGGACTTTATTACGGACCTCCCTCCGTCTTCGGGTAAAACGGTCATACTCGTTGTAGTGGACAGGTTCAGCAAGATGGCACATTTTATCGCTCTTCCGGCTCTCCCTAATGCTAAAACTCTTGCGCAGGTGTTCATTGGGGAGATTGTGAGGCTTCACGGGGTACCCTCCGAGGTGGTGTCTGATCGGGGGTCTCAGTTTGTGTCCAAGTTCTGGAAGGCGTTTTGTGCACGGCGGGGTATGCATTTGTCGTTCTCATCAGCTTTTCATCCTCAGACCAATGGTCAGACGGAACGTATGAACCAGAGCTTGGAGACATATCTCCGGTGTTTTGTGTCAGAGAACCAGGAGGACTGGGCTTCTTTCTTACCTCTGGCAGAGTTTGCTCTTAATAATAGGCGGAGCGAGTCCACTGGTAAGTCCCCGTTTTTTGGGGCATATGGTTTTCACCCCCAGTTTTGTACTTTCAGTAGGGGGGGCTCTTCGGGGGTTCCTGAGGAGGAACGATTTTCCTCATCACTCGCTTCAGTATGGAGAGGGGTGCTGAAGAATCTGAATACTATGGGGAACCGATACAAATGTATGGCTGATAGGAGGAGAGTGTCTGGTCCGGACCTAAGTGTGAACGATCGGGTATGGTTGTCTACCAGGAATATAAAACTTAAGGTTCCCTCCTGGAAACTGGGTCCCAAGTTCATCGG
Source organism: Phyllobates terribilis (assembly GCF_046119375.1). NCBI lineage: Eukaryota > Metazoa > Chordata > Amphibia > Anura > Dendrobatidae > Phyllobates > Phyllobates terribilis. The sequence goes on from NW_027362764.1 coordinate 755,586,416, forward strand.
GCCGTACAGAATCAGTTCTATTATTAATCCGGTGGCATTCCGTCTTGACCTCCCCCCTACATTTAAAATTCACAACGTGTTCCACAGATCGTTGCTTAAGATGTATGTGGCGCCGGTGGTACCGTCACCTTTACCTCCCCCTCCAGTGGTGGTCAAGGGTAACTTGGAGTTCCAGGTATCGAGGGTCATCGATTCACGCTTTAATCGCCGGTCCCTTCAGTACCTGGTTCATTGGAAAGGGTATGGTCCTGAGGAGAGGATGTGGGTTCCTGCGTCGGATATTAACGCAGACCGATTAGTTCGGGCCTTCCACACGACTCACCCGGATAAACCTGGCCCTGAGGGTCCGGAGGCCCCTCGTAGAAGGGGGGGTACTGTCACGGGTGTGTCGCCACGAAGATCGTCACGATTACACAGCCTGACTTCTCGCAGCTGACTTTTTGGTGCTTTGTGTTTTTCGGCAATGAGGGAGTTAATTCTCTCTCTCTCTGTGCTAGACGAGGTCCAGCCTCGCCCAGCTGCAATCAATGCAGCTGTAGTGAGACTCCTTCAAATGCCTGCTGGTCTGTTAGGGAAGTGTCGGTGAAAGCATTTCATGCAGACTAACAGAGCGGATCGTGGTATTTGGAGTTTCAGAGCTAAGTGCATTTGGAGTGTTTTTTCCCTTCATCGCTTTATCATTTATCTCCTTTCCCGTTGCTGTTCCCTCTGTTGTAGTTGTGTAGTTTTTGTATGCAAGGTGGTTTTGGTTTTTCCCTTGTACTGTCTCGTTCGTCTAAGTACTGTGTGTGGGCATATTATTACTTGTCCCTTTTTGTTGTGATCGGGGTCCTTCTCAGGACTAGATTACTTAGGTGCAGGGATCCTCAGGAGGTAGGGGTTACGCTGGCGGCCTGGACCTCTGTACCTCTAACAGTACCTCCAGGTTGAGGGATTAGTCAGGGCCCCAGCTTAGGGTCAGCTTAGGCCCCCTACCTCCAGTATACAGAGACAGCGTGACAGTACATCAGCACACACAGACATGTGAAATGCTGCATAAAGACAAGTGAACACATGTTCAGCAGCAGCAGCAGAAGCATAGAGGATATTATACAGTCGTACTGAGCAGTATAGCTGTGAATCCAGCTTTGGGAGAGATAAAACACTTAATAGAAAGCAGAAAATAGATCTATATCTCTGTAACTCTCGGCTCCTCTATATAAACCCCAATATTCTTAACTTTCCACCGATGCCCAACTGTCTAGTCGTAAGTGTCCCATTTTCCCTGAAGGGAGCAAAAGTTTCCTTTCAACTCAGGAAGTCTTTCCTGTGGACAAAGGCGAATTCTCCACGTCTCTATCTATGTGTAAACACATGTCCCTTTTGTTATCTGAACTTCGGAAAACATCTTTCCTGTCTAATTACCTATATCTCTGTTACTCTAAGCTGCTTCTTCCTTCTCCCCTCTATCAGTAGCTGTAATCTGGCAGTCGCTCTTGTTTTAACCAAAATGGATTTTAAAAGTTTTTGAAGCAGAGAGAGGAGAAGAAGTGGCTCATATGTGGAGAAGGAAACAGATTTCTCTGATCAGATATATTACAAAGTTTCTTAGATTCACTTGTATGATTGATTTATGCAAAGTGAGATGAAAAGACGGATCAAGCACTTTCTCCAGTACAGGGCACGCATCGGGGGAAGGTATTCACAAAGTTTCTTAAATCCTATAGAAAAGTACCACACTTTAACAAAAAAATGTAAGCAAAATATAAAGATAAGAGCATATGCTGAAGTATAAATCTAAGGATTATGTAAGGTTAACGGTATGATTCGTAACATATATTATGAATATCGTAGCGAATGGTTACTCAAACCAACCTAAGAACATCCACAGGTCAACGTGAGTTTCGCACACTGCTTCTTCAGGGGTACAAAGTTTCCTGTTTGATCACTAATTATGAACCACAACAGAATTTTTTTTAGGAATGACGTAAAAATAATATGTAATAAATTCTCCAATAAATACGTCTCCATCTGCAGTGAGACGGGGGTGATATAGAATCAATGAATGTCTTCAGTGATTCTTAGGTAGGTATGTATCAATCACACCTTAGACCAGTAACACAATGTTTGTCCCTATTTGTATGATTCTTTAGACAGAATTGCGTAATTTTATTACATTCTTGAGCAGGTTCTCACAACGATCAGCTCAGAATATCAGGTATTCAAAACATCTAGAAGAAATGACTTTCCTTCCTTTCTTAAACGAAAAAAAATGTTACCAAACTTGCCCGTAGCCAAAGCCATAAGTCAACATCATACGGCCAATAAGTCAATGTGTTACAATGTATCATTGAAGTCTTCCCATAAAATGAAGTCATTTAGTTCCCCACCCCCGAGCTAATCTACAAGGCAGAATAATAAACAGATAAATTACGGATAATGAAAGTACAACTAATTAGTCTATAATTATTTTAATGGTTACACTGTTGGCTCGGCGATATTGTATATGGTTTTAGAAGCATGTGAGGAATTCATCGACAAGAGATGTATTGTTCTGAAAAATGTATTGTGAAATTGTAAGCTTGAGATAATGTTACATAATTGCATAGTCAGTGGGATGAAAAAAGAACTAAAGGCTCCATACACATTAGAGAAAAGAGGGCTGAACATTTCGTTTCGAGTGGGACCAAACATTTCCACTGTGAACCTCCCAACAGTACTACAACAGAAGGATCAGACATGCTGAATTTTCATGCCTGATCTATTTGTTCTCCCAGGCAGTTGTCTGACAGCAGCTCACTTCCCTTTCTATGTATAAAGGAGAGCCATGAAAGGTAGTTATTGGCCAAACGAGCATTTGCCCAAAGGCTGTTTAAGGTGTATAAGCAATTTAATTCCACAAGGTTCAATCTTTTACATCATTTTGTAAGTCCGGCAAGTTCCAGATATACCGAGTGTGCAGGCACTGACTGAAATTTTTTCTACAGTAGGAGACCAGGCAAACTTCTCTACACCGTTGTGAAGCCCACCATCTCAAACATTTGCTAAAGGAAGAACTTGTCTATCAGTATACCAGAAGGTCCACCCCTAAAGGGCCAAGAGAAGACAATCTCATGTAGAGGTGACTTTAGAGCAATCACTTACATCCTAGGGTATATTTTGCTTGAAATGATTTACAAGTGACCTCTTTGATGATAATGATTGTCCTGAGGACCCTCAGAATAATTTCTTCTGGTGAATCCAGCCCAAGGCTGGGAGCTGTTTCTACTGAGAAGACCAAGATGTTTGAAGGTCTCAAATCAGATTGGCTTCCTATTCTTTCCTCTTTGGATGGTTTGAGCCAAAGCAAAGACTCCTTAGTAGTGTTGAGCCACCCCCATAGTGTTCGGGTTCGGTTCGTCGAACACCGGTATGTTCGCCGAACTGTTCGTCGAACGATTCGTCGAACACGGTCGAACACTGTTAAAACCAATGGCAGGCAAACAAAAACACATAGAAACACATAGAAAACACCTTCAAAGGTGTCCAAAAGCTGACAAACTGCTCAGAAGACACAACTAACACATGGAAAAGTGACAAGTACATATAGTCATGCGAAAAGAAAAGAGGTGGAGGAGTAAAAGGAGGGGGAGACACAGATATAGGCATGTGATGCCCTTCTAAAATCAAGAAAGGCTGGAGTAAAAATCTAAAATCAGCCTACCAACACCCAGACGTCGTGACAAGAAAATTAAAAAAAGAAATATCTTTAGGTAGAATGGTGGTTCCATTCAGAACACTTTCCTTACAAGACGTAGTGGTATCCCCGTTGGGAGTCGTGCCAAAAACGGAACCCAATACATTCGGACTAATCCACCATTTGTCATATCCAAGGGGCAGGTCAGTAAACGACAACATCAACTCGGAACCAAGTACAGTAGTATATACTGTACCTCCTTTAACAAGGCAATCAGGCGGGTCAAGATGTTGGGAAGGGTCACCCTAATGGCCAAAACATACATTGAGGGGGCGTTTCCGGTTACTTACTACCTGTGCCTCCGAATAGTGTCCGCCTATTGGGCTGCTTCTGGGAAGGAGCATACTATATAGATCGCTGTTTGCCCACGGGGTGCTCCAGATCCTGCTCACTATTTCAGACGTTTAGTTGCTTCCTCGAATGGGTCGTCATGGACGTTTCTAAGGGGGCACATATTATCCATTACCTCGACGACTTCTTATGCCTGGGCCCAAAAGATTCGCCACAGTGTGAATACATGCGGTAGTCCACCTGTGAGAAGGAGAGAACTGGAGGGAGAGCGGACACCACAGAGCCGAGGGGTTAGATGGTGAACGGAAGAAGGAAAGAGGGCGAGGGAGGTAAGGGAGTACAGTGAAAGGCCGACCTGAGCTCCCCCACGTTCCTGCTGGGCGGGGAATAGCCCTGGGAAGAAAAGCCGCTTGCGCATTCCTTTGAGGTTGTGGGCGCGAGCGGGCAGAGGGACTACGCTGGAGTGCGAAGCCGACACGGCCAGGCCGTTCCTGTCCGTGCGACCTCCGTGTCGCCGGGTTTGTGCCAGAGCCGCGGTGGACCCTGACGGCCAGCCCCCCTCTCCCAATACTGGTGCCTGTCCGCTGGTGGGTCGAGACCCCCCCGCAGTGGAGGCAGGTCTAAGCTCTGTAATTTAAATGAGTACACTTTAAATCCTTTTACAAGGATCTATTGGAGGGCAAGTCTGGTGCCAGCAGCCGCGGTAATTCCAGCTCCAGTAGCGTCCACTAAAGCTGCTGCAGTTAAAAAGCTTTTATAAGGATCAAGCTTGGCGGTCTGCCGCAAGGCGTTCTACCACCAGTCCCAGCCCCTGTGCCTTGGGGCGCCTCCCCGATGCTCTTCACTGAGTGTCCCGGGGGCCCGAAGCGTTTCCTTTGAAAAAATTAAGTGTCCAAACCACAGGTGGTGTAGCTTGCTTAACAGCTGGGATACTCCACTGACTAGCAGACACCCTTTATTATTTATCATTATTTTTGCACTGTGCGATTTATCCATTTACTTTGTGTTATTTGGGTATTTTGCTTGTTTTTGGTTTTCTCTCTCTAGGCCCAAAGTATTGCCTGGGCTAGATGCAGTTAAAAATTTGTAATTAGATCTACAGGCGGTGTAGCTTGCAAAACAGCTGGGCTACTCCGCTGACTAGCAGACACTGCTACTAGGCCCAAAGTATTGCCTGGGCTAGATGCAGTTAAAAATTGTTATCAGATACAAAGGCGGTGTATCTTGCTTCAGATGGGCTACTCCGCTGACTACCAGACACTGCTACAGGCCCAAAATGATTGGCTGGGTTAGAGATGCAGTAAAAAATTGTTATTAGATACACAAGTGGTGTAGCTTGGTTCAGATCGGCTACTCCACTGACTACCAGACACTGCTACAGGCCCAAAAGGATTGGCTTAGCTACATTTAGCCAAATGCTGTAAAAAACACTTGCACAGCACTGGCACAGACCTGCCTGGCAAAAAGTGCTAGGAATGGCTGTAACCTAGCCCTGAAAAGGGCTGCAATTACAACTAGTCCCTACTCTCTAAACCTATCTCTCTATTTAACTGCAAATTCGCTCGCAATTCACACAGTTATACTGTATAGCGCCCACAGCAGCAGCGGTGCCGTCTAACACGCAGCTGCAGCAGTGAGAAAATGGTGGCGACGGGGAAAATGGCTGGGTCTTATAGGGCAAGGACATGTGACATACACTGCCAATGACACATGCCCTTGCTTGTGTGAAAACAAAGCACTTCGCTGCGTGTGTGCACTGCTGATAGGCTGACAGATTGCACCTCCCCACTGCAAATGCGAGAAAGAGAAAAAAAAAATGGAGATCTTCATTATTTCTGCAGAGATCCATCCCCTGCCCCTCCCCCCGCTCACTCTACACTGAAACTGTCTATTAACATTGATTAACAGTATTCAGTTACGTTTTTGGTGCACGAACAGTTATCGAACATAACCTCGAATAGCCGGATTTTTTGCAAATTGTTCGGGTTCGTCGAACGGCTCGAACACCGCCCAAAACAGCTCGAATTTGAGATTGGCGAACAGTTTGAGTCGAATGCCGCTCATCTCTACTCCTTAGGAATATCTAGAAGAAAACCATTATCAATGAGGAAGAAGAACCAGACAAAATTTTTCTAAGCTTTTCCCCTACTAAAGATGGGAATATTTGAGAAGATTAAGCAACCCCCTACCACCAATGTTTTTAAGTAGCACTGGAAAACACCACATGGGCCCATTCCATCATGTCTCATTTATATGGTACTCTATCATCTTTCTGTTTTATTCATGTTGCATGATGGCAGGGAATGTTGGGTGCATGAACTGTAGGGTATTGTAGCCACAACCTTCTTGTTCACAAAGTCAATGAGAATGACACCAGATCCCATTACTCTCATGGTTTGGACTGTCATGTTCAGCTGTGAATATACTATAAATGATGCCTCCAGCTTGTATATTGGCCCCTAGCCATGTTCATGTATCTTGAGTATCAAGTGATGCTGATACATATCTGTCCCAGGTATCCCGGGCTCCATTTCCATCCCCTGGGTCCTCTGTTGTGATCCACATCGGGTTTTGCATGTTGACCGGAGTGGATCATTAACATCATCTCCCTAGACCTATCTAAGGCCCATTTAGACACGCACCTGAGTCTCTAGACCTCTATGTTTGTATGTTTGGTGTGCTCCACCTTCTGACCATACTTTGCTTCTACTTGCTTCCGTTCCTTCTGGGTTCCACTTTATCCGTCCTCCTGCTCCTGAGATTCATATCTGTTTCCTAAGTCATTGCTGCCCATGTGCCTTCCAGCTTGCTGCATCAACACTTGGGATCTGTGTGCCCACCCGGACCTGAGGCTTAGAGGATCAGTCTCACTTGGCGAGCTTAACAGATGGATTTTCCCATTTAAAATCTTTTAATATTAGCTCTTACACAGGTCACTAATTCAGATAAAATAGGTTGACAATTCTTGTTTTCCACAGATCACTTGTCGGCTTTGCTGTGTAGACAGAGACAACATGATCAGTGTCATTTCATTATCATTGGACACCACCGTTTACTGCACTAAACCAACAGATACCAAATACTTAAGTTCAAACCAGATCGTATATAACATTAAGGCAACCAATATGGGGCTCCATGGGTAAAGAAGTCAAGCTCAGGATTTCTCCAATGGATGGAGAAACTTTACCTACGTAATCCATCTGCACAGTTTCATGGCCTTCACCAATTCATTGGCTCCTGTATGAGATTTGTACTTTGTTGTGTCAATTAGCATTGGCATGAGCCAACCTGTACAAAACCACAAAAGCCCATGACATATACAATATAAATTGACACATTAGCGAGGATCCCGCTGGAGAGTTCTGAGGGTCTTTCATAAAACTGGTCCCACGTTGACCCTCTTCTGTTTTTTTCCACCTCTGTGCAAAAACATAACAGTCTTTTCAGCTACTGATTATTTTTATAATGTCAAAATATAAGAAAATACGGAATTACACTGAGCCAAGCAGCTCGAGTTCTCTCATCTCACCTTAGAACTGAGCTCCAACCAAATTCTGCGATCCTCAGGGAAGATGTCTGCCGCAGATGACCGTGGGTGGTCTCCAGTTAGCTCCGGCTTACGGCATCAGTCCCTGGGATCAGACAAAGGCTCAGTTATGATTTTGTGGCTCTCTCCAGCATTGAAAACATCAGTCCTGTACATTTCTGGGTAATTTAGACACATGCTCAGTGTGATTATACAGCGTGGGAAAAAAGAATAACAGAGTGGAGGAGAGAGGTTTATGGAACCGCACTAAGAAGCAAAGAAAAGTGCTATAAGGGCTATGCCAAGAGCTGCTCTCCATCTACATAATCATATATGTTACTAAATTAAATCTTGGCTACTTGCAAGAACTAACCATAATAAGACTTTTTTTAAGATTTTTTCTACGTTGAAATACAAAAATATTTATCTAATGTTAATATACAGTTAAAATAAACCTTAAAATATTACAATTTTCGCATCAGAACAGTCACAATAGATTGAAACTTGCTTTGCTGTATAGACTCGGTCACATTGAGCAGAGTCATTTCATTATTTGATATTTGGTTCCTTACATATTATTTTATTTACACCAATGAAGCAATCATGTGTCTGTGGTCACATGTTGAGATGACAAGTCACCACTGCATAAGCATTTGGAATACCCTTCCCTTTCAAATTCTAAGGTTTTTGGCTTCATGCAAGAACTAACCATAATGAGACTTTTTTTAAGATTTTTTCTATATTGAAATACAAAAATATTTATCCAATGTTAATATACAGTTAAAAGAAACCTTAAAATATTACAATTTTCAAACCAGAACAGTCACAATAGATTGACACTTGCTTTGCTGTATAGACTCGGTCATGATGAGCAGAGTCATTTCATTATTTGGTATTCGGTTCCTTAGTTATTATTTTATTTACACCAATGAAGCAATCATGTGTCTGTGGTCACATGTTGAGATGACAAGTCACCACTGCATCAGCATTTGGAATACCCTTCCCTTTCAAATTCTAAGGTTTTTGGCTTCATGCAAGAACTAACCATAATGAGACTTTTTTTAAGATTTTTTCTATATTGAAATACAAAAATATTTATCCAATGTTAATATACAGTTAAAAGAAACCTTAAAATATTACAATTTTCAAACCAGAACAGTCACAATAGATTGACACTTGCTTTGCTGTATAGACTCGGTCATGATGAGCAGAGTCATTTCATTATTTGGTATTCGGTTCCTTAGTTATTATTTTATTTACACCAATGAAGCAATCATGTGTCTGTGGTCACATGTTGAGATGACAAGTCACCACTGCATCAGCATTTGGAATACCCTTCCCTTTCAAATTCTAAGGTTTTTGGCTTCATGCAAGAACTAACCATAATGAGACTTTTTTTAAGATTTTTTCTATATTGAAATACAAAAATATTTATCCAATGTTAATATACAGTTAAAAGAAACCTTAAAATATTACAATTTTCAAACCAGAACAGTCACAATAGATTGACACTTGCTTTGCTGTATAGACTCGGTCATGATGAGCAGAGTCATTTCATTATTTGGTATTCGGTTCCTTAGTTATTATTTTATTTACACCAATGAAGCAATCATGTGTCTGTGGTCACATGTTGAGATGACAAGTCACCACTGCATCAGCATTTGGAATACCCTTCCCTTTCAAATTCTGAGGTAGCCGATTATTTTATATTTTTATTTTACCTTAATATTTCTGAGACACAGCAACCATTAAGTAGAAAATTCATTGAAAAATTTGCATAATTCAATGTCTGCATGGAATTCAGTTTCCAGTGAAAATACTTTTTATATGTTTTATGTGACTCAAAAAAAAAACTTGCGATTCATTATTGCATTTATGTCTTTGTTTGTTGACTTTTTGGTGTTGTTTTTGCCAGTTTTTTATTTGCACTTTATTCTTCTCTTAATTGGCGCCTTTTTTACCCCTCCACTCCTGGGCCATTTTCTGTTTTTTTCATTTTTGATTTTTCCTCCTCTTCTTCCAAGAGCAACAATTTTTTTATTTTTCTATCAACATAGCCGCATGAAGGCTTGTTTTTTTTTTTGGGGGGGAGGGGGGGGGATTGTACCTTTGAATGGCATCATTGATTTTATCATATATTGTACTGGAAAAAGGGAAAATAATTTCAAGTGCGGTGAAATTGCAAAAAAAAAGTGCAATTCCACAATTGTTTTGTTTTTTTTTATTCACTATGTTCACTATATGGTAAAACTGACCTGGTAATATGATTCCCCAGGTTAGTATGAGTACACAGATACCAAACACGTCTAGTTTATTTTTTATTTAAGTGACGAAAAATAATTCCAAAAATTGGTATGAAAATTAGTTTTTGGGTTTGTCGCCAATTTCTGGGACCTACAGCATTTCCATTTTTTTGGGATCTGAGGCTGGGTGAGAGCTTATTTTTTGCGGGCTGAGCTGATGTTTTTACTGATACCATTTTCGGATAGATACGATGTTTTGATCGCCTCTTATTGCATTATATTGCAATGTTGCGACGGCCAAAAAGAGGTAATTCTGGAGTTTCGATTTTTTTTCTTGCTATGCCATTTACCGATCAGATTAATTTAATTTGTGTTTTGATAGATCGGACTTTTCTAAACACAGCGATACCAAATATGTGTATTTTTTATTGTTTTATATTTAATAGGCAAAAGGGGAGATTTTAACTTTTGTGTTTTGTTTTTATTTATTTTTTATTTATTTTTTAATTTCTCACATTTTACTGTATTTAATTGTCCCCTAAGGGGACTTGAAGCTGCGATCACCCAGTTGCTTGTGCTACATATAGCGATGCATCAGCACCGCTATGTATAGCAGAAATCACGATCTTCCATGAGCGCCGATCCACCCACGGCTGGTAAAGGCACGTGACAGCTGATTAAATCAGCTGCCATTTGCGGGGAAAGATGCAGGTTCGGCGTAAATAAGCGTCGTATGTCGTGAAGGGGTTAAAGTCTTTGTTACTTGTTCACCTGTTGTTTCTTTGTGTTCAGGGTTTGTGATTTCCAGATATTTTGGGCTGATTCACCAATTACAGCTGTTTAAAAAGTTCCATAATCTTTGTTCAAATATACTCTAATTCCCTATTGGAGGGATTTTTATGTACTCCTTAGGTGCACAAATTTTGTGATATTTTAGCAGAACGTGAGACTTTTTGCACTAAAAAGTTGCACAAAATGTTAAGGACAAAAATAAAGAGAAAAAAGGTGTACCATTTTGAAGGATTTCGTGCAAAATACATCAATAAAAAAGTATATGACAAAAAAGAAAAGTGACTTAAAACAAAAAAACAAGCATATGAGGAATCGGGCCCCATGACTAGCATGATCCTTTTCTAATTGATTGAGCTTGGAAAAATGTTTGATGGGCATCCCAATTTTATTGCTATGGGTGGAAATGGAGAATTCTCTAAGCAATAATTCCACTCCGGTGTAAAAAAAAGTATGCAACCTACAGGGTGACCATAACGTAATAATGCTATACAGTGATCATACAGCTGTCTCCAACCATCAGTAAACTGTATACACTCAACTTCACATTATGATGTAAGTTATGGACAACTGACCAAAATTGCAGTTTTGGAATGCTGTGGAGCCAGCAAAAGTAAAAGTCATTCCTTTACTTGTCCTTTTCCTTTTGGATCCACTTCTGGTTCAAAAAATCCACTAAAACCTGTAGTGAATCCAGTTATGAGACACTTTGCTTCCCCTATTTCCTGAACTTATTATTCACTGCTAAAATCCTTTTTGTTTAAGACAAGCCTGACTGCCAACTCACGGAGGGATCCAATTATAGCTGCCTTTAGGAGTCTATGGAGAGGAGCAGGGTGAAAGAGACAAACCTTAAACATTGCCTTTAGGAGTCCAACTCACTGAGGGATTCAATTACAGCTGCCTTTAGGAGTGTATGGAGAGGAGCAGGGTGAAAGCGACAAACCCAAACTATTGATTTTAGAAGTCAAACTCACTGGGGGATCTGATTACAGCTGCATTTAAGAGTTTATGGAGAAGATAGGAGCAGAGTGAAAGACACAAGCCCAAACCATTGCCTTTAGGAGTTCAACTCACTGAGGGATCCAATTACAGCTACCTTTAGGAGTCCATGGAGAGGAGAGAAGCAGGGTGAAAGAGACAAACCCAAACCATTGCCTTTAGAAGTTCAACTCACCGAGGGATCTGATTACAGCTGCCTTTAGGAGTCTATGGAGAGGAGAGGAGCAGGGTGAAGAGACAACCCCTACCCATTGCCTTTAGGAGTTCAACTCACTGAGGGATTCGATTACAGCTGCCTTTAGGAGTGTATGGAGTGGAGCAGGGTGAAAGAGACAAACCCAAACCATTGCCTTTAGAAGTCAAACTCACTGAGGGATGTGATTACAGCTGCCTTTAAGAGTTTATGGAGAGGAGAAGAGCAGGGTGAAAAACACAAGCCCAAACCATTGCCTTTAGGAGTTCAACTCACTGAGGGATCCAAATATATCTGCCTTTAGGAGTCTATGGAGTGGAGCAGGGTGAAAGAGACAAACTTGAACCATTGCCTCTAGAAGTCCAACTAACTAAGGGATCTGATTACAGCTGCCTTTAGGAGTCTATGGAGAGGAGAGGAGCAGGGTGAAAGAGACAACCCCTACCCATTGCTTTTAGGAGTTCAACTCACTGAGGGATTTGATTACAGCTGCCTTTAGGAATGTATGGAGAGGAGTAGGGTGAAAGGGACAAACCCAAACCATTGCCTTTAAAAGTCAAACTCACTGAGGGATCTGATTACAGCTGCCTTTAGGAGTTTATGGAGAGGAGAGGAACAGGGTGAAAGACACAATCCCAAACCATTGCCGCTAGGAATTCAACTCACTGAGGGATCCTATTACAGCTGCCTTTAGGACCCTATGGAGAGGAGAGGAGCAGAGTGAAAGAGACAAACCCAAACCATTGCCTTTAGGAGTTCAACTCACTGAAGAATCCAATTACAGCTGCCTTTAGGAGTCTATGGAGAGGAGAGGAGCAGGGTGAAAGAGACAACCCCTACCCATTGCCTTTAAGAGTTCAACTCACTGAGGGATCCAATTACATCTGCCTTTAGGAGTGTATGGAGAGGAGCAGGGTGAAAGAGACAAACCCAAACCATTGTCTTTAGAAGTCAAACTCACTTAGGGATCTGATTACATCTGCCTTTAAGGAGTTTATGGAGAGGAAAGGAGCAGGTTGAAAGACACAAGCCCAAACCATTGCCTTTAGGAGTTCAACTCACTGAGGGATCCAATTACAGCTGCCTTTAGGAGTCCATGGAGAGGAGTTAAGTACGGTGAAAGAGATAAACCCAAACCATTTCCTTTAGAAGTCAAACTCACTAAGGGATCTGATTACAGCTGCCTTTAAGAGTTTATGGAGAGGAGCATGGTGAAAGACACAAGCCCAAACCATTGCCTTTAGGAGTTCAACTCACTGAGGAATCCAATTACAGCTGCCTTTAGGAGTCCATGGAGAGAAGAGAAGCAGGGTGAAAGAGACAAACCCAAACCATTGCCTTTAGAAGTTCAACTCACTGAGGGATTCGATTACAACTGCCTTTAGGAGTGTGTGGAGAGGAGCAAGGTGAAAGAGACAAACCCAAACCATTCCCTTTAGAACTCAAACTCACTGAGGGATCTGATTACAGCTGCCTTTAGGAGTGTATGGAGAGGAGAGAAGCAGTGTGAAAGACACAAGCCCAAACCATTGCCTTTAGGAGTTCAACTCACTGAGGGATCCGATTACAGCTGCCTTTAGGAGTCCATGGAGAGGAGAGAATCAGGATGAAATAGACAACCCCTAACCACTGCCTTTAGCAGTTCAACTCACTGAGGGACTCAATTACAGCTGCCTTTAGGAGTCTATGGAGTGGAGCAGGGTGAAAGAGACAAACCTTAACTATTGCCTTTAGGAGTCCAACTCACTGAGGGATCTGATTACAGCTGGCTTTAGGAGTCTATGGAGAGGAGAGGAGCAGTGTGAAAGAGACAACCCCTCAGACCCATTGCCTTTAGGAGTTCAACTCACTGAGAGATTCAATTACAGCTGCCTTTAGGAGTGTATGGAGAGGAGCAGGGTGAAAGAGACAAACCCAAACCATTGCCTTTAGAAGTCAAACTCACTGAGGGATCTGATTACAGCTGCCTTTAAGAATTTATGGAGAGGAGAGAAGCAGGGTGAAAGACAAATGCTCAAACCATTGCCTTTAGGAGTTCAACTCACTGAGGAATCCAATTACAGCTGCCTTTAGGAGTCCATGAAGAGAAGAGAAGCAGGGTGAAAAGGAAAAACCCAAACCATTACCTTTAGAAGTCCAACTCACTGAGGGATCTGATTACAACTGCCTTTAGGAGTCTATGGAGAGGAGCAGGGTGAAAGAGACAACCCCTACCTATTGCCTTTAGGAGTTCAACTCACTGAGGGATTCAATTACAGCTGCCTTTAGGAGTGTATGGAGAGGAGCAGGGTGAAAGAGACAAACCCAAACCATTGCCTTTAGAAGTCAAATTCACTGAGGGATCTGATTACAGCTGCCTTTAAGAGTTTATGGAGAGGAGAGAAGCTGGGTGAAAGACAAAAGCCCAAACCATTGCCTTTAGGAGTTCAACTCACTGAGGAATCCAATTACAGCTGCCTTTAGGAGTCCATGAAGAGGAGAGAAGCAGGGTGAAAGAGACAAACCCAAACCATTACCTTTAGGAGTCCAACTCACTGAGGGATCTGATTACAGCTGCCTTTAGGAGTCTATGGAGAGGAGCAGGGTGAAAGAGACAACCCCTACCTATTGCCTTTAGGAGTTCAGCTCACTGAGGGATCCAATTACAGCAGCCTTTAGGAGTCCATGGAGAGAAGAGAAGCAGGGTGAAAGAGACAAACCCAAACTATTGCCTTTAGAAGTCTAACTCACTGAGGGATCTGATTACAGCTGCCTTTAAGAGTTTATGGAGAGGAGAGGAGCAGGGTGAAAGACACAAGCCCAACCATTGCCGTTAGGAGTTCAACTCACTGAAGAATCGAATGACAGCTGCCTTTAGGAGTCCATGGAGAGAAGAGAAGCAGGGTGAAAGAGACAAACCCAAACCATTGCCTTTAGAAGTCCAACTCACTTAGGGATCTGATTACAGCTGCCTTTCGGAGTCTATGGAGAGGAGAAGAGCAGGGTGAAAGAGAAAACCCCTACCCATTGCCTTTAGGAGTTCAACTCACTGAGGGATTCAATTACAGCTGCCTTTAGGAGTGTATGGAGAGAAGCAGGGTGAGAGAGACAAACCCAAACCATTGCCTTTAGAGGTCAAACTCACTGAGGGATCTGATTACAGCTGCCTTTAGGAGTCTATGGAGAGGAGAGAAGCAGGGTGAAAGAGACAAACCCAAACCATTGCCTTTAGGAGTTCAACTCACTGAGGGATCCAATTACAGCTGCCTTTAGGAGTCTATGGAGAGGAGAAGAGCAGGGTGAATGAGACAACCCCTACCCATTGCCTTTAGGAGTTCAATTCACTGAGGGATTTGATTACAGCTGCCTTTAGGAGTGTATGGAGATGAGCAGGGTGAAAGAGACAAACCCAAACCATTGCCTTTAGAAGTCAAACTCACTGAGGGATCTGAGCACAGCTGCCTTTAGCAGTTTATGGAGAGGAGAGGAGCAGGGTGAAAGACACAATCCCAAACCATTGCCTTTAGGAGTTTAACTCACTGAGGGATCCAATTACAGCTGCCTTTAGGAGTCCATGTAGAGTAGAGAAGCAGGGTGAAATAGACAACCCCTAACCATTGCCTTTAGCAGTTCATCTCACTGAGGGATTCGATTACAGCTGCCTTTAGGAGTCTATGAAGAGGAGAGGAGCAGGGTGAAGAAGACAAACCCAAACCATTGCCTTTAGGAGTCCAACTCATTGAGGGATACGATTACAGCTGCCTTTTGTAGTCCATGCAGAGGGGAGGACCATAGAGCAGAGGGTTCTTTTACCTGTAGTCCAGTACAGAGCCCAAAAAAAACAATGTCCGAATGCCTTAGGTTTACTAAAGTGTCCACTGCCATTTCAACAAACTTCACATGAATCAATAGTAGACGTGAACATAAGAAACTTTAAGTTAGTTATAAAAGAAATCTGTTTCTTCCTTCCTTTATGAGCCACTTCTCCTGTTCTCCCGATTTCTTGATCTCATCATTCAATCTGAAAAATATTTGAAATAATTTTTGCTCAACTGACTGTCAACTCCCTGAGAGATCAGACTACAGATTACATCTGATAGCTTGCCTATCAAAGTCTTTGGAGAAGGGAGGAGCAGAGTGAGAGAGACACACCCAGACCATTTCTGATGCTTTCTAGTAAGCGTTAGCGTAGCTAAAAGAGCTCTCCTGCTCAGTACCACTGTATCATGTCTTCCATGCTGCTGCTGCTTCTGAATATATGCTACATAGAGACAGGCGAGCAGGAATTCCTCATGTTTGTGTGTGCTGTGTATGGGAGACATCATAATAGCTAGTGACCACCCACCAGCTCAGGGACAACTGAAAGTTAGAGAATGGCCCTGCAAAGGGGAAAAATGCAGGAAATGAGTCATATAACGGCCAGAAATAGTGTTTTTCCTCATGTGTGTACATGAGGAAAAACACTATTTCTGACCGTTATACACACGCACAGGCTACCTGAGTCGGAAAGAGTAATTTTAAGGGTCGGGTGCAAAAAGTCTAAGATTGATTCTAGTGATTTACTTATTTTTAAAGGGCCATTTACTTTAGCTTCTACATATAACGAGTATATGAGTATATTTATATAATTAGACAGACAATGAATCTTTTTTTTTTTTGCGCAGTCGGATGAATTCTGGCCACTTTCTAAAAATACTACAGAGCGAACGGATCAGCTGCGCAGTGCTGAGCAGATGCAATAAAACCTGTCCTCTGCCAAATATATCCAATGTCTTCAGGGGGGAAAGTGAGATCTTTTCTATGGGAAACACCCATCAATGCAGTCCTAGTAACATCTGCATTGCTGCAAGATGACCTTGTCATTTTCTATTCAGGGAAAACTGCTGAAGCAGAAGCACGTGCACCCGGGCTGCTAAATGAACATTAAAGGAGCTGAATATTAGCTAAAATGTAAATGAAAATCTGCTGTTTCTACATTCGCTCAGATCTGCCGGCTATTTTTAGTCTGCTGCAGTGTAAATCGTATTGACCGCAGCGTGCCACTTGTAGGATATCCTACCTGCCTCATAGAAAGCCTAAGAAGAGTAGGGCATTTAACCCATTGCTTTACTTTATTGGTTTTATCTCTCTTTAAAAAAAAAAATTAAAAAAAAACATAAAAAAAAAAAAAAAATTACTTCTTGGAGGAAAAGTTGGGGCTAAGTTCACACTTGTGACTGGAGTTATTTTCTTTATATAGATCAACAAGTATCAATATTTTATTATAATTTTTATTATTATTATTGTTGTTATTACTATTATAACTATTATTATTGCTATTATTATTATTACTACTATTATTATTACTGTTATTATTATTACTGTTATTATTATTACTACTATTATTATTACTATTATTATTGTTATTATTGTTACCATAACTATTATTATTACTAATATTATTACTACTATTATTATTAATATTATTATTACTATTAATACTGGTATTATTATTACTATTATTATTATAGTTATTATTACTAGTATTATTATTGTTATTATTGTTACCATAACTATTATTATTACTAATATTATTACTGCCATTTTCAGGATTGGGCTGGGGTTCCATAAGTCAGCTCACCATTATCATAACATGATGACATTAAAGAAGCACTCCTCCTCCTATCAAAGTTTTTATCCTCTTAATATATTGCAATCATCATATTATATAGCACTGTGCACTTACAATTGCTCATTTTGCCTTTCTACCCAGATAATTCTTTTTTCCTTCTAAGCTCTATGTAGAAACAGGAGGTCAATATTCCCTGTATGGCTGCGTGCTAATGATGCGGATTTAATGCCTTTCCGCCTCGAAAACGCACTGAAAATGTTAAGTTGTCCGTCATGTTTCCCAATGATAATCCGCTGTGCTGTGCACATGCTACAGAAATTTCCGCTGCGGATTATCATTGCAGAAAAATACGCAGCACTACCATTAATTTTGCGGAATCACGGCAAAATCGCCGCCATTGACTTGCATTGAATCGCATAACATCCACATGCATACTTGTATGTTATGTGATTCAATGTGCAGATGGTACCCGGGTCTGGAGAAGAGGAGACTCTCATCCAGACCCAGGTACCATAGTACCTGTAAAAAAAAAGAATAAAATAAAAAAAAAAACATATACTTACCTTCTGATGGCCCCCGGTCTGCTCCCAGAGGCGGCTGGCGTCGGTGGTCGCGTGACCTGTCAATGACTAAATGACATTATGGAAGGTTCTTTTTAGACCACCGCGACCTGCTGAAGACACCGGATGCACCGGAGAAAAAGACCGGGGGCCATCGGAAGATGAGTATAATGTTTTTATTCTTTTTTTTACTATTGATGCTGCATTTGCAGCATCGTAACTTGGTCACACAACATAAATCCATGCCGGTTGCATATAGTGTGGATTTTCCAAGTGATGTTAAAATCGCTTGTCAACCCGCATGCGGAAATGCAAGTGAAGAACGCTTGACAAACGCTTCTACCTGGCGGGAAAAACGCATGAACAATCCGCATGAACAATCCGCATGTACAATCCGCATGTACAATCCGCATGTACAATCCGCATGTACAATCCGCATGTGTTTTTTTCTGCCAGGGAGATGCAGAAGCGCTCCGCAGCATTTCTGCATCGTGGGCACTTAGCCTAAGAGTGATCAGTCACTGCAAATGTCTCTGGCAAAGGGAGGAGCGGAGCAGCTGGATCAGGAGTTGAAGAGGGGAATGATAAATGCAGGAACAAGAGACTTCCTGTTTCTATAGAGGAGAGAAAAGAGAAGAATTATCTGGGTAGAAAGGCAAAATGAGCAATTGTAAGTACACAGTGCTATATAATATGATGAGTGCAATATGTTAAGAGGATAAAGACTTTGATGGGAGGAAGAGGAGGAGGATGAGGAAGAGTAGGAGGGCTTTTTTAAGGCCACGGCTCCACTGTCAGTATTTGATCAGTATTCAGTCAGTATTTTTTCTCAGGAGTGGGAGCCAAAACCAGGAGTGGGTGATAAATGCAGAATTGGTGACTTGTTTCTATTATACCTTTTCTCTGATTGTTCCTCACCTGTTTTGGCTCCTACTCCTAAGAAAAAATACTGACCGAATACTGACCAAATACTGATAGTGGGGCCGTGGCCTAAGTAGTTAAATACCAATTGGATACTGTGCTTGACATGAACATCTTATTCACGCATCTCTTTGACCTACTTTTAATGGTATTTAGTTTTAGAACCATGCTGGAAGTTAAAGTGTAACTGTTGTTTCAGGGGAACTTGCAGCAGAATGTCTGCGTCTTCCGCTAACTCCTCCTCTTCTCTCCATAGAATACTAAAAGCACCAACTGTCTTCTCCAATAACTGTAATTTTAAAATGTCTTTACTGAATATAGAATGTATTATTGGTATCCATAAATTAAGAATGAATGATCAGTCCAGGAGGAGAAATAAGCTAATTTGTCTGATAAAATATAATACAAAGTTGATTATTTTTATGTGTAATATTGATTAATGAAATAAAAATGAAAATACTGGGTGTTTAAGTCCTTCTATTTGCCACAAAGAACCCCTCTTACTTTGGTGGACGTATGCTTGCATATTCATTGCTTTCAATGGAAGAAATGTAATACTTAATTTGACCTGCGGAGGTGCTGTAGAGGATTGGAACACTTGTCACCTGCAGATATTACAGCCAATCACTGAGGGCACTGCTGTGGAATACTCCAAAATGACTTTTTTTTTTATTGTCGGGGGACCTTTTTCTTGCAAATAAAGGGGTTGGTCCCATCCTTTTTGGTATTGGGGGGGGGGGGCAAGAATCTGTGCAGGACTTTCCTCTCCAGATAAAAAAGCAAAGGTTAGGAAATTGGCATAGGGGTTATGAAAAGGGCAAGGAGGAAAACAAACACAAGGAGCTCCCTGTCCTGGGTGGCAAAATGTTACCCCCATCAAGGTAGGGTGCTTGGTTTAATCTCTGCTATTGAACCCCGTCTATTTTATATATATCAGTAATATTTCTAAATTGAAAGTTTGCAACAGAACCCTCCACCCAGGGGAGTACAAAATCATGGAGCCCAATAGCAGATGTTCTAATAGCCACCCCCCAAAGGAAAATAATAATATTAAGTTGGGCACAGAAGAGCACTTCTCACCACTTTGCAGCCCTTACAGAGTAACTTTCCTCCTACTTCAGCCCTAGATTCCTTTCATTAACCCCATAAAGTATGATGCCAACAAATGTGCCCCCCAAACACAGTATGATACCCTCATAGTGAATTCCTCCACAGTACCATCCACATGCACAGTATGATGATCCTACTGTACTCACCCGACAAAGTATGGTGACCCCAACACAGTATGCTGCCCCAACTGTGACCCCAATACAGCCCTCTACACAGTATGATGGCCCCCACACAAACCTCCATACAGTATAAATGTCCCAACACATCTGTCCAAAACAGTATAATGGACCCTAAATAGCCCTCCATATAGTATAATGGGCCCCACATAGTCTTCCATACAGTATAATGGCCCCACATAGTCCTCCATATAGTATAGCGACCCCACATAGTCCTCCATATAGTATAATGACCCCACATAGCCCTCCATATAGTATATTGGGCCCCACATAGTCCTCCAAATAGTATAATGGCCCCTACATAGCTCTCCATATAGTATAATGGGCCCCACATAGTCCTCCATACAGTATAATTACCCCACATAGTCCTCCATACAGTATAATAACCCCACATAGTCCTCCATACAGTATAATGGCCTCACATAGTCCTCCATATAGTATAATGGGTCCCAGATAGTCCCCCATACAGTATAATGGCACCACATAGTCCTACATACAGAATAATGGGCCCCACATAGTCCTCCATACAGTATAATGGCCCCACATATCCCTCCATATAGTATAATGGGTCCCACATAGCCCTCCGTATAGTATAATGGCCCCACATAGTCCTCCATATAGTTTAATTACCCCACATAGCCCTCTATATAGTATAATGGCCCCCACATAGCCTTTCATATAGTATAATGTCCACCCACCTTGTCCTCCATATAATGTAATGATCCCCACAATCTTCCCATTGATTAAAAAAATAAATAAATAAAATACTCACCCCTCCCTGATCCCCTGCTGCTCCGGTCTCCTCAGCGTTTCTTCTGCAGCTCTGCACTGCGCGGCACAGTCGGCGCGTTGTAGTGACGTCGTCAAGCCCACTGCGCTGAGACATCAGACGCAGAGGAAGGATGATGGAGGAGGGAGCATCAGCTGACATCCCTCCTTCATCACTGTTTTCGTCCGACATCCGATACAGTTGAAAGTGCGAGGCCGGGCCCTCTATACTCACGGGCCCCATAGCGGCCACTGCCTCCACCTACCACGTGGAATAGCTATTCCTAGATCTTCTGACCCTTTCAATACAACAGCTTGCAAATCAGCCATTGTAATAATATAATGCATGGAATGTGCAGTCATATTGTTTTTTCTTGACCCATCACTTATCCGTTCATCATTCTATCGACTCTCGCAGCCTCTAATTGCCAACTCCATTCCAGCAGGGCTTCCTTAGGACTTTCTCGAGATAACAGCAGTAGTCTTCAAGAATGAGCTTTTCATTGTGGTGAGAATCATACTTCATCTTTCACGGTAATAAAATGTGATTATTGTTCCCTATTTCATACAATTTCCGAACGGTATCATAGAGAAAAGCTTGTCATCGGAGAAATAGGGATGAGATTTACCCTAGAGTATGGATTATTCACGGTGCGGAGAATCAGCTGTAATTTATGTGCGACACTTTCTTATTTTAAATACATAAATCCCACATTTTACTGTCAGAGGGGTTAAATAGAATCTGTTAGCAGGTGTTTGCTATGTAAATTGAGAGTGACTCGCCCCCTGGGCAGTGGGGCACTCGGATCCGGGCAATAGGGGAACGATGGGGGTAGTAGTGGCGACCCGGTCCGTGGCTCAGGGTGGTCAGGCCAGTGGTAGTCCCTTTATAAGTTTTAAGTGATGTCCGACTACGCCACCCGTGGAGTGCGGTTGTGGCACCCCAGGGGTCTGGTTCCCACAGTAATAGCAATATTACGTCTGTGAGCAGGTGGGAGGTTTCCTGGTCAGACATCCTATGCATGCCACACCTCCTGCCCAGTCCTGGGAGGGGAAGAACTTCCCCTATATAAAGCTAGGGCTGAGGCAGGGTTAGGAGGAGAGTGAGAGAACACAGACAGAGACACAGTCTGGTCTGTAGTGGAGCAGCTTTAGGAACAAGAAAGATCAGGAGCTCTGTGGGAGCTGTGCTAAAAAGAGATCAGGGGCTGGAAGCTGTAGAGCTCGCCCTGATTGAAGAGTTCTTACCGGACCCGGGGTCCGAGGCTGTGGGGACTAATCCTTACCCAGCAGCAGAAACCGCCCGGCAGGGGATTTCAGGTCCTCTGGCCAAGAAACCCGAAGGCACGGTCACACGCAAGGGACCAACACCGCGACGTGGAGCGGAAGTTACCAAAAGGCCCCGAGTCACCGGCCATACGGGTGAGCACCACACGGTACACTCAGGGACGTGGGCTACTTTTACCCGCCTCTAGCAAGGTAGCCAGAAGAGTACGATTAGTTGGGGAGGCCTACAACTCCGCCTGGCCAGGGGAGATCCCATCAGCTCACGGACTGACCAGGCCCCGATCGCTAGCCAGTACTCCGGGAGGGTCTACCTTGTCACCAGTAAAGACCCAAAACTACACCGCACCGTCTCTGAGTGGTTCCTGCTACCCCCCTTCAAACACGTCGGCTGCCCTGAGGCCATACCCCTCCCGTTGGGGGTTCTACCAGCTACGCTGCACAACCTTACCACCGGCCTCAGCGGTCTGCCCTGCAGCGGTGGCTTCATAGCCGCATTCAACGGGTGGCGTAGTCGGACACCGTACCATCTTCTGCTAAATACTGCCACTCCGTTTGACTCCCTGGGCACGGACCGGGTCACCGCCATGAGACTACTACCCCTATCAGATCCGGCTCCGGGTAGGCCCCCGCGTGCGCAACGCTACTCAGCACAGGCCCAGGGGCGCGTCAACTTTTGGCGTAGTCGGCAGGATTTCGTGCCCGCAACCACCGGGTACTGCGTGCCTGAAAAAGAGACTTTTAAACTTACCTGTGGTGAAGATTCCCGCCATCCGGCGCCATCTTCTGCCTTCTTCCCGCCATCCGTGAAGTTTTCCCGCCACCCGACGCCATCTTCTGCCTTCTTCCCGCCATCCGTGGAGTTTTCCCGCCGTTGGACGCCATCTTGAAGACGCCGCGCGGGAAGAAGAGGGGCGTGGACTCCGAAAAGCCGCGAGAACTGAAGCCCCGCCTCACGTCCGGACGTTGCGTAAGGTCCTGGAAGGAGCCCAGCAGACGCCGACGTCATAGGAGCGCGACGGAAGGTCCTCGACCCTGACGATCCACTGCGGAGCCGCGGCCTACGGAAGAGGATCATCGCAAGGTAGGCCACGGTCCACTAGGGGGGAGGAAGATGTCGGATACGGAGGAGAGCTTCACTGCCGCAGCCACCGCCAGCGCCACCGCTGCTGCGGTCATGCCTTTCACTATGCCCTATATCCCGGGGGCAGCCTGGCTACCCCAGTACTCAGGGGAGTCACATACCCTGAATGACTTTAGAGAAAAGCTGGATAGCCTCTTCCAGGTGTACCCCCTCACAGAAGAGCAAAAAGTGAGCATCCTGGTGGCCCAACTAACCGGGGCAGCCCAAAGGGAGGTAAAGTCCTGGCCACCTGGGAGGAGGACTGTCGCAGGGATATTAACCCGGCTGAAGGACACCTTTGATACCCGCACCTCAGCCGAGATTAAGCTTAGATTCTACGGGTGCAAACAGCGAGCACATGAGAATATAAGGGACTATGCACTAAACCTACAAGAGGCCCTGAGAGCCATTAAGCAGACCGACCCTGACGGCGTGGGAAACGAGGACAGGCTGTTGACCGAACAATTTATAGAGGGACTATATTGCAATGCCCACCGAACCCAGTTGCGGGCAATGGCCTTACAGGATCCTCATCTGGACTTTGCACAGTTCAAGGACAGAGCCATCCGGGTGCTCCGAGAACCGGCACCGGGTGGCGTGGTGACCCACAGGCGCCCTACTACCGCTTACCACCAGGAGGCGGCGCCCTTGTCGGCAGGGCCTGTGGGAGCTGATGCGCAGGCTTTGAACAATGACCCGGCTCCAGACCTGCACCATCAGGTCCAAGAGCTAGCTAAAAGCGTTGCTGCGCTAACCCGAACTGTGCAGTCTTTACAGGTTTCTGCTCCAGGGAAGATCCAGCTGGCATCCGGACCGGAGGACATCCCGTGGCGTCGACCAAGGAGGACCCCACCGGCCAGAGGAAGACCCAGCGACCGATACAACGAGGACGGACAACCCATCTGCCGCCGCTGCAATCAACCCGGACATATGGCAAGGTACTGTCCTTTAAACTGGCACAACCTGGGGTAGAGGGCCAACCCCCAGGAATAAGATCACCAGGCCCATCGAACTGGCGTGACAAATATGTGGGAGGACGTCCAGTCTTGCCTGTGGTACTGGATGGCATTCCTATGAGTGCCCTACTTGACACCGGGTCACAGGTCACCACCATCCCGTACGTGCTCTTCAAGCAGTACTGGAATGACTCGGATATAACCCGCTACCCTGACGACGACTTGAGTATCATCGCCAGCAATGGTCAACCCGTGCCACAGATCGGATTCAAAGAGATGACCATTAAAATTGGTAGAGTCGAACTGGCAGCACAGGGACTGATCATTGTAGACATTGACAAGCGCGAGAGTCACCCAAAGATAACTCTAGGAACTAATGTGATTGAAAATTGTCTTGCAGAGGTGATTTTCATTTTACAGCAGGTTGCCAAGAACGCCAGCTCCGGCCAGCAGCGAGTGCTCCAAAAAGAGATCCGGGCACTGATGCGGCGGCAACAGGTGGAACTCTCCGGTGGTGAGATTGGAAGCGTGAGAATGTGTGACCCTTTCCCTATTGCCATGCCCCCAAAAAGTGAAATGATGATTTGGTGCCGGGCAGCTATTGGTCTAAGAGGTAGAGACTACCAAGCAATGGTAGAACCCGTCTACTCAGACAGTAGGCCCACCATTTTGACAGCACGGGGGGTGGTTGATGTACGCCATGGGAGGGTGCCCGTTCGCATAATAAACATCGGGAAAAGGGAAGTGTACCTGCCCCGGTATGCTACGCTAGCCAAATTGTATACCATCAATCAAAATTCTGTACAGTCCGTGGAACCCTTGCCTCCATCTCATCCAGAGGAAGGTAACGGCTCTAAGAAAACAATAGAGGACTGGTGTCAGCAACTACATTTGGGTACTGACTCCACTCCCTCACACCAGAAACAGGGAGTCTATCGGGTGGTTCAAGAGTACGAGAGAGTATTTAGTAAACACCCGTTAGACTTCGGGCGAGTAAAGGGGGTAGAACATCATATCCCCACGGGGGATCATCCTCCCATAAAGGAAAGGTATCGTCCCGTACCCCCTGCACACTACCAACACGCCAAGGGGATGCTTAGAGACATGAAGGAGGCTGGGGTAATCAGGGATAGCTGTAGCCCCTGGGCAGCTCCACTAGTCTTGGTTAAAAAGAAAGACAACACCATGAGAATGTGTGTAGATTACCGGAAAATCAACCGTATCACACACAAAGATGCGTACCCCTTACCAAGGATAGAGGAGTCTTTGGCTGCTTTAAAATCTGCTAACTTCTTCTCCACTTTGGATCTCACTAGCGGGTACTGGCAGGTTCCTGTAGCAGAGGCGGACCGGGAGAAGACCGCATTCACCACCCCGATGGGACTTAGCGAGTTTACCTGCATGCCGTTCGGACTCTGCAACGCACCAGGAACCTTCCAACGATTGATGGAATGCTGTCTGGGACACCGAAACTTCGAGACGGTCCTGTTATACCTGGACGATGTCATCGTCTACTCCAAGACCTACGAGGACCACCTGAAACACCTGGCAGAAGTGTTCGAAGCCCTGGCAAACTACGGCCTAAAGGTGAAACCCTCCAAGTGTCACCTCCTGAAACCAAAGGTGCAGTACCTGGGACACGTGGTGAGTGCTGACGGAGTGGCTCCCGACCCTGA
This sequence comes from Phyllobates terribilis, assembly GCF_046119375.1. NCBI lineage: Eukaryota > Metazoa > Chordata > Amphibia > Anura > Dendrobatidae > Phyllobates > Phyllobates terribilis. The sequence goes on from NW_027362764.1 coordinate 755,612,339, forward strand.
TAAGATCACCGCAATTAAGGAATGGCCAAGCCCCTCCAGCGTAAAGGAAGTGCGGCAGTTCCTCGGGTTGGTAGGCTACTACCGAAGATTCATTCCCGGTTTCACCAAAAAGGCAGCTCCTATGCAGGACCTCCTGATAGGCCAGTCCAGGAAGGCCAGGAACCAGAAGCCGCCCTTCAGATGGGAGAAGTTGGAAGAAGAGTCCTTCCGCCAGCTGAAGATGGCCCTCACGGGGGATGAAATCCTGGCGTACCCTGATTACAGCCAGCCCTTTATCCTCTACACCGACGCAAGTAACATCGGGCTAGGAGCCGTACTGTCCCAGATCCAGCAGGGGAAAGAACGGGTAATTGCTTATGCCAGCCGAAAACTGCGACCCACCGAAAGAAACCCTGAGAATTACAGCTCATTCAAGCTAGAGTTCCTGGCAGTGGTGTGGGCAGTCACCGAACGCTTTAGGCACTACCTCGCCTCTTCCCGGTTCACCGTGTACACGGATAACAACCCGTTGACACACCTGGATACGGCAAGACTCGGTGCCCTGGAGCAGAGATGGATGGCCCGCCTGTCCAACTACGAGTTCACGATCAAGTACCGGGCAGGACGCTCCAATACCAACGCGGATGCCTTGTCCAGAATGCCAAACCTACCGGACGTAGGGGAAGATCCAGAGGAACTGGAAGAAGTTGAACTCCCCGCGTTCCACCGTCATTGGACTATCCAGTATTCCCACCGTGTAAGGAGTAAGCAATCTGCTACGTTCAACCCCTTACCTCACTACAACTGGGCGGAAACGCAAGACAGTGACCCCGCCGTCCGACTGGTGAAGGAGATGCTGACTCATCCAGATGCCCGCCTTGACCCAGACGCTCCGGAGGAGGCCAAGCAACTGTGGGTTGAGAAGAGTCGACTGTTCCTTTACAAGGGGAAGTTGTGCCGCAGAATGGTTAACTCCCGGACGCATGAACTGATCTGGCAAGTAGTGGTGCCAAGAAGAGACGCGGCTATGGTACTGGAGGCATACCACAACGGAGCTGGGCACTTCGGATGGAAGAAGCTAGAGTTCCTGCTGCGCGGGCGGTTCCATTGGGTAGGCATGAGAGGAACCATCGAGCGGTGGTGCAGAGACTGTGGACCGTGCCACCTAAGAAGGAAGGACCGTGCCAGCCAGAAGACTCCCTTGCAGCCCATCATCACCCGACAGCCACTGGAACTGGTAGCCCTGGACCATGTAAAACTGACCCCCAGCAGAAGTGGCTACGTCTATGCGTTAACCATCGTGGATCACTACTCCCGGTTCTTGGTTGTCGTCCCCGTCAAGGACTTAACGGCTCAAACAGCAGCTAGAGCCTTCCAGCAGCACTTCTGCCGTCCACACGGATACCCAGAGCAGGTGCTGACGGACCAAGGACCTGCCTTTGAAGCGGAAGTCTTCCAGGAGTTCTGTACTCTGTATGGCTGCCGGAAGATAAGAACAACACCCTATCATCCGCAAACCAATGGACTCTGTGAGAAAATGAACCAGGTGGTGATAGACCTTCTGAAAACATTGCCCCTGGAAGAACGCAGTCTGTGGCCTGAGAAACTGCCTGATCTGGTGGACCTATACAACCACATCCCGGTAGGTTCTACCAACTGTACCCCGGCTTACCTAATGAGAGCAAGACCTGGTAAGCTCCCTGTTGATCTGGAGATGGGAGTCCTGACACCCGAGGACACTTCACCAGAAGCAGACTGGGACACAGAAAGGCAGCAGCAGTACCGGAAAGTACAGGAGAGCGTGGAGCGAAGTCTCTGTCAAGCTAGAGAAAGACAGGAGAAGACTTACAACCAGTATGCTCCCGCTGTTCCCCTGGTACCTGGAGAGCAGGTCTTGAAGAGGAAGAGACGGCTCCACAAGTTGGACGACCAGTGGGAGAAGGACCCGTACACCGTACTGCCCTCAAGCCATGAGAACCCGAAAGTCTGCATAATCAGTAAGGACGGAGAAGAAACCACAGCCATTGTCTCCCGAGATCACCTGAAGAAGTGTCCCGAACAGCTACGAAGCCCTGAAGAAGAACAAGAAGACCCTCGACCCGCAGAGGAAAGGGAAGATATGGTCAGTACTGTGCTCGGAGACTTCCCTCGGTCTTGGACTCAAGTCAATGGCGCTGTTGTGGTACCCGTTCTCACCTTCCTCCAACCAGCATCCCAAGTGCCTACGGAGAAACAGGTAGAGCTAGAAGAGCAGCCGGTCCAGGAGGCAGAAGACCCCATACAAGCAGACCAGGAGGATCAAACCTCTGCTTATAGTGAACCTGCCGTACCCCTAGTGAGCCAAAGAGCCCGTAGACAGCTGCCCAGTTTACCTTTGACAGCTCCTACACCTGGTAGCTCAGGACCAGTCAGTCAGCTCCGTAGGTCCACTAGAGCCACTAGAGGCCAGTTGCCCGTACGTTGGAGGATCTAAGTGTTTAGACTGTTTATTTGTATTTATCTGTTTTCTGTTACTTGTAAATAATTGTGTATTTCTAGTTATTTTATAGGTGTCGTTTATGGATTATCCGGAATCCTTTGTACATATGTTTGGAGCGTAACCCAGGAAAGGACTAAGACTGTTAAGGACTCGGGGTAGGACAGACCCCTACCTGGTTACGGCTCCCGGACTCATGGTGAAATGGACACCTTTGTTTTCTTCAAAGACTGCACCCGGTTGCGGACATGCCGTGACCATCTTAATGTGTTTTTCTTTATTGTACTGTTTCTGTTTTTACTTGTTATGTTTTACAAAAATATGTTTAGTCCCGGAGTACTAAATTTCACTAGGGGGGAATGTGGCACCCCAGGGGTCTGGTTCCCACAGTAATAGCAATATTACGTCTGTGAGCAGGTGGGAGGTTTCCTGGTCAGACATCCTATGCATGCCACACCTCCTGCCCAGTCCTGGGAGGGGAAGAACTTCCCCTATATAAAGCTGGGGCTGAGGCAGGGTTAGGAGGAGAGTGAGAGAACACAGACAGAGACACAGTCTGGTCTGTAGTGGAGCAGCTTTAGGAACAAGAAAGATCAGGAGCTCTGTGGGAGCTGTGCTAAAAAGAGATCAGGGGCTGGAAGCTGTAGAGCTCGCCCTGATTGAAGAGTTCTTACCGGACCCGGGGTCCGAGGCTGTGGGGACTAATCCTTACCCAGCAGCAGAAACCGCCCGGCAGGGGATTTCAGGTCCTCTGGCCAAGAAACCCGAAGGCACGGTCACACGCAAGGGACCAACACCGCGACGTGGAGCGGAAGTTACCAAAAGGCCCCGAGTCACCGGCCATACGGGTGAGCACCACACGGTACACTCAGGGACGTGGGCTACTTTTACCCGCCTCTAGAAAGGTAGCCAGAAGAGTACGATTAGTTGGGGAGGCCTACAACTTCGTCTGGCCAGGGGAGATCCCATCAGCTCACGGACTGACCAGGCCCCGATCGCTAGCCAGTACTCCGGGAGGGTCTACCTTGTCACCAGTAAAGACCCAAAACTACACCGCACCGTCTCTGAGTGGTTCCTGCTACCCCCCTTCAAACACGTCGGCTGCCCTGAGGCCATACCCCTCCCGTTGGGGCTTCTACCAGCTACGCTGCACAACCTTACCACCGGCCTCAGCGGTCTGCCCTGCAGTGGCGGCTTCATAGCCGCATTCAACGGGTGGCGTAGTCGGACACCGTACCATCTTCTGCTAAATACTGCCACTCCGTTTGACTCCCTGGGCACGGACCGGGTCACCGCCACGAGACTACTACCCCTATCAGATCCGGCTCCGTGTAGGCCCCCGCGTGCGCAACGCTACTCAGCACAGGCCCAGGGGCGCGTCAACTTTTGGCGTAGTCGGCAGGATTTCGTGCCCGCAACCACCGGGTACTGCGTGCCTGAAAAAGAGACTTTTAAACTTACCTGTGGTGAAGATTCCCGCCATCCGGCGCCATCTTCTGCCTTCTTCCCGTCATCCGTGAAGTTTTCCCGCCACCCGGCGCCATCTTCTGCCTTCTTCCCGCCATCCGTGGAGTTTTCCCGCCGTTGGACGCCATCTTGAAGACGCCGCGCGGGAAGAAGAGGGGCGTGGACTCCGAAAAGCCGCGAGAACTGAAGCCCCGCCTCACGTCCGGACGTTGCGTAAGGTCCTGGAAGGAGCCCAGCAGACGCCGACGTCATAGGAGCGCGACGGAAGGTCCTCGACCCTGACGATCCACTGCGGAGCCGCGGCCTACGGAAGAGGATCATCGCAAGGTAGGCCACGGTCCACTAGGGGGGAGGAAGATGTCGGATACGGAGGAGAGCTTCACTGCCGCAGCCACCGCCAGCGCCACCGCTGCTGCGGTCATGCCTTTCACTATGCCCTATATCCCGGGGGCAGCCTGGCTACCCCAGTACTCAGGGGAGTCACATACCCTGAATGACTTTAGAGAAAAGCTGGATAGCCTCTTCCAGGTGTACCCCCTCACAGAAGAGCAAAAAGTGAGCATCCTGGTGGCCCAACTAACCGGGGCAGCCCAAAGGGAGGTAAAGTCCTGGCCACCTGGGAGGAGGACTGTCGCAGGGATATTAACCCGGCTGAAGGACACCTTTGATACCCGCACCTCAGCCGAGATTAAGCTTAGATTCTACGGGTGCAAACAGCAAGCACATGAGAATATAAGGGACTATGCACTAAACCTACAAGAGGCCCTGAGAGCCATTAAGCAGACCGACCCTGACGGCGTGGGAAACGAGGACAGGCTGTTGACCGAACAATTTATAGAGGGACTATATTGCAATGCCGACCGAACCCAGTTGCGGGCAATGGCCTTACAGGATCCTCATCTAGACTTTGCACAGTTCAAGGACAGAGCCATCCGGGTGCTCCGAGAACCGGCACCGGGTGGCGTGGTGACCCACAGGCGCCCTACTACCGCTTACCACCAGGAGGCGGCGCCCTTGTCGGCAGGGCCTGTGGGAGCTGATGCGCAGGCTTTGAACAATGACCCGGCTCCAGACCTGCACCATCAGGTCCAAGAGCTAGCTAAAAGCGTTGCTGCGCTAACCCGAACTGTGCAGTCTTTACAGGCTTCTGCTCCAGGGAAGATCCAGCTGGCATCCGGACCGGAGGACATCCCGTGGCGTCGACCAAGGAGGACCCCACCGGCCAGAGGAAGACCCAGCGACCGATACAACGAGGACGGACAACCCATCTGCCGCCGCTGCAATCAACCCGGACATATGGCAAGGTACTGTCCTTTAAACTGGCACAACCTGGGGTAGAGGGCCAACCCCCAGGAATAAGATCACCAGGCCCATCGAACTGGCGTGACAAATATGTGGGAGGACGTCCAGTCTTGCCTGTGGTACTGGATGGCATTCCTATGAGTGCCCTACTTGACACCGGGTCACAGGTCATCACTGTAACGGGTCCGGGAGGCGGAACCTCTGAGCTACTATACAAGGGGGCGGCCCTTGTAAGGGAGCGGGTGGCAGTCTCTGGGTGAACGGACAGGGAGTTACGGCAAGTGATCAGGGCAGTCTCTGGGTAAGGGGTAGGTACGACCTGTGATGGCAGAGCCTCCGGGTAGGCTAGCAGGCAGATGGTAGATGTGTGCTCCCAGGTGAGCAAGCGAGAGTCTCTGGAATAGCAGGTGGTCACGGCACGTGACGGCGGGACCTCCGGGCTGGCAGGCAGGTAGGTAACGGAGGAGCGCTCCCAGGTGAGCGGGCAAGTGTCTCTGGAATAGCTGGTGGTCACCGCACGTGACAACGGGACCTCCGGGCTGGCAAGCAGGCAGGTAACGGAGATGCGCTCCCAGGTGAGCGGGCAAGAGTCTCTGAGATAGCTGGTGGTCACAGCACGTGACAACGGAGCCTCCGGGCTGGCAAGCAGGCAGATAACGGAGAAGCGCTCCCAGGTGAGCGGGCAAGCTGGTCCATAGACAGACTGACCGGAGTAGTAAGGCAGACCGTCGGACCTCAGGCAAGCAGGCAGGTAGCTGATGTGCGCTCCCAGGTGAGCGGGCAGGCTGGTCCTTTAGACAGACTGACAGGAGTAGTAAGGCAGACCGTCGAACCTCAGACTGGCAGACAGGTAACAAGTATACAGGCAGGAATCAGGCAGGTAACTGGCAGGAAACTGGCAGGAAACTGGCAGGAAACTGGCAGGAAACTGGCAACGGGACCTGAGGGCTGAAGCACAGGTGAGACACAGGTGCAAACAACATTGCTCGGGCACCTCCATTTTGGAGGAGGTGCCTTATATATGATGAAGTCCTCCGGCCATTGGCCGGGGACTCTTTAGGGCGGCGCGCGCGGCCCCTTTAAGAGGAGGGGAGCGCGCGCGCGCGCGCCCTAAGCACAGGGGCCGGGAAGGAGCGCGCGCTGAGAGCAGAGCAGGAGGAGGACGCCGGGACGGAGCGCGCGCTGACAGCAGAGCGGGGGGAGGATGCCGGGCACGGAGCAGAGCGGTGAGGGGAGCAGCGTCCCTGCCTAGCAGAGGGCAGGGACGCCGGCACTACAGTACCCCCCCCTTTAGGCTCCCCCTTTTTTAGGCCAGACAGAAATTTAGCTAGGATGAGAGGGGCATGGATGTTCTCCCGGGGCTCCCACGTTCTCTCCTCAGGACCAAACCCCTTCCAATCTACCAGGAAAAAGGTCTTTCCTCTTACCCTTTTGGTGGCAAGAATGTTCTCTACCTCAAACTCGTCCTCAGCAGAAACCGGAGCAGGAGGCGTACCTGTAGACTTGGAAAAAGAGTTAAGCACCACAGGTTTGAGGAGAGACACATGGAAGGAGTTAGGGATCCGTAAGTTGGCCGGGAGTTTCAATTTATAGGCCACCGGGTTGATCTGACTGATGACCTCCAGTGGGCCGATGAACCGAGGCCCTAACTTATAGGAAGGGATCTTGAGCCGGACATATTTGGACGAGAGCCAGACTTTATCCCCAGGGCGGAATTGAGGAGGGTCCAGACGTTTTTTGTCAGCGTGTCTTTTCATACGCTCGGATGACAGAAGGAGTGCGGACCGGGTACTCTCCCATATGGAGGAAAATTTGTTAACAAGAGATTCCGCAGCCGGATTGTCCGCCGAGGTGGAGACGGGAAACGGGATCCGAGGATGCTGACCGTAAACTACAAAAAACGGGGATTTGGAGGAAGACTCGCTCTCGTGATTGTTGTACGAGAATTCGGCCCATGGCAGGAGATCCACCCAGTCAGAATGGTGGGCATTAACGAAGTGCCGAAGGTAACTGGTCAGGTTCTGATTGATCCGTTCCACTTGACCATTAGACTGTGGGTGGTAAGCGGAGGAGAAGTCCAGGGTGACGTCCAGCAATTTACAAGTGGCTCTCCAGAAACGGGAAGTGAACTGTACCCCACGATCCGACACGATGTGACGGGGCAGGCCATGAAGACGGAAGATGTGGCGGATAAAGTCTTTAGCCAGCTCGGGTGCAGACGGAAGACCTGGCAGTGGAATGAAGTGAGCCATCTTGGAGAAGCGGTCAGCGACCACCCAAATGACCGTACAACCGGCAGAGACGGGCAGATCAGTAATGAAGTCCATCGCTATATGCTGCCAGGGGGCAGCAGGTACTGGCAGAGGTAGGAGGCGGCCGGCCGGCAGGTGTCTCGGAACTTTGTTGCGGGCGCAGGACACACAGGCAGAAACAAAGTCTATTACATCCTTGTGCAGGTTAGGCCACCAGTAGTGCCGGGTAATAAGCTGGAGGGTCTTTTTCTGACCGGCGTGGCCAGCTAGTTTAGACGAATGACCCCAGTGTAGGATCTTCTCCCGATCAGGTACTGGTACGAACGTCTTACCAGGAGGAAGACGATTTAGACTCACGGGAGCCACCTGCATTACTCTGGCGGGATCGATGATATGTTTCGGATCCTCCTCGAGATCAGACACCAGAAAGGATCGAGACAAGGCGTCCGCCTTGACGTTTTTGTCAGCCGGGCGAAAATGAAGGACAAAATCAAAACGAGCAAAAAACAAGGACCACCGGGCTTGGCGCGGGTTAAGTCTCTGGGCATGCTGGAGGTAAGCCAAGTTCTTGTGGTCAGTGTAAATTATTACCGGGTGAAGAGCCCCCTCGAGCAGGTAACGCCACTCTTCCAATGCCAGTTTGATGGCCAATAACTCTCGGTCTCCTATGGAATAGTTGCGCTCAGAGGAGGAGAAGAGTTTAGAGAAGAAGCCACAAGTTACCATCCTCCCGGAAGATGATTTTTGAGTAAGTACCGCTCCGGCTCCAGAGGAGGAGGCGTCAACTTCCAGGAAGAACTGCTTGTTGCCATCTGGGCGATGCAGCACTGGGGCGGAAGAGAAGGCCTGTTTAAGGGAAAGAAAGGCCTCCTCTGCTTCGGGTGGCCACTCTTTGGGATTAGTACCTTTACGGGTGAGCGCAGAAATTGGGGCCGTCCGGGAAGAGAAGTGTGGTATGAAGAGGCGGTAGTAGTTGGCGAAGCCCAGGAATCGCTGAATGGCCTTCAACCCCTCCGGTCGGGGCCATTTCTCGATGGCAGACAGTTTCTCAGGATCCATTTGTAGGCCGGTCTGAGAGATAATGTAGCCCAGAAACGGAAGCGAGATCTGCTCAAAGAGGCACTTCTCAAATTTAGCGTAGAGATGGTTCTGCCTTAGCCTGAGCAGGACCTGACGAACGTCCCTCCGGTGAGTCTGGAGATCCGGAGAGAAGACCAAGATGTCGTCCAGGTACACCACTACGCAGGAGTAGAGAAGGTCCCGGAAGATGTCATTGACCAACTCTTGAAAGACGGCAGGAGCGTTACAGAGACCAAAGGGCATTACCAGGTATTCATAGTGGCCGTCCCGGGTGTTGAATGCCGTCTTCCATTCATCCCCCTGACGAATACGAACCAGGTTGTACGCCCCACGAAGGTCCAGTTTGGTGAAGATCCTAGCCCCCCTCAGACGATCAAATAATTCTGGAATGAGCGGAAGGGGGTACTTATTCTTCACCGTGATCAGGTTTAGGCCTCTATAGTCTATACAGGGACGGAGAGAGCCGTCCTTCTTTTTGACGAAAAAGAAGCCTGCTCCCGCCGGGGAGGTAGATTTCCGGATGAATCCTCTGGCCAGATTCTCCTCAATATATTCGGACATTGACCGGGTCTCAGCAGCGGATAAAGGATAGATACGCCCACGGGGAGGAGTAGTACCGGGTAGCAGATCGATGGGACAGTCGTATGGTCTATGTGGTGGTAATGTCTCTGCCTCCTTTTTATTAAAGACATCTGCATAAGACCAATAAGGAATCGGAAGTCCAGGTAGATTAGCTGGGGTAGGAGAGGGACGGACGGGATGGACGGGAACCAGGCAGGTTTTATGACAGTCTTGTCCCCAGCGAAGGACCTCTCCGGTTTGCCAGTCTAGCACGGGTGCATGTCTCTGGAGCCAGGGCAGACCTAGCAAGAGGGCGTGAGAGAGTCCAGGCAGAACATGAAAGGAGATACTTTCAGAATGCAGCATTCCCACCTGCAGGGTAATGGATTCGGTGATGAGTTGAATGGGGCGAGGTAAGAGGCCCCCATCCACGGCAGCGACAGACAAGGGTACAGCCAGAGGTTTGGTGGGGATGCGGTATTTCTCAACCAGGGACTGTGAAATAAGGTTCCCGGCTGCTCCAGAGTCAAGTTGGGCTAGTTCGAAATAACGGTTCTCCCCGTAGATGATCGAAACTGACAACAGCAGGGATGGAGAGGATTTATTCTTGTCTAGGTGGACCTCTCTGAGAGAACCTAGACACAGGCGTTTCCCGACCTCTCCGAGCAGGCACGGATCCGGTGCTCCTTACTGCCACAGTAGAAGCAGCTCCCCTCGGCACGGCGTGAGTCCTGACGGGTTTTGACCATCTTGGTCTGGTCGACCTGCATAGGCTCAGGAGAGTGTACCTGGGGAGAGATGGAGGGAATGACGGGTTTCTGGAAAGTAGGAGCTAAACGTGGAATCCTTCTCTCACGGGTGACCTCTTTGGCACGCTCCTGGAACCGTAGGTCAATCCGGGTGGCAAGGGTTATTAGATCATCGAGAGAGGTAGGAATGTCCCGACCAGCAAGTTCATCTTTAATACGACCGGACAGACCCTCCCAGAAGACGGATACCAGAGCGTCGTTATCCCAGGCCAGCTCCGAGGCAAGGGTGCGGAACCGTATGGCATATTGGCCCACGGTGAGACCCTCCTGACGGAGGCGTAGCAGAGAGGATGCGGATGAGGTCTTCCGTCCGGGTTCGTCGAAGACTTTCCGGAAAGCCGAGAGAAAAGCAGGCAAGTTGGACACCAGGGGGTCTCCTCTCTCCCATAGAGGATTTAGCCAGGCCAGGGCCTCCCCGGTGAGATGGGACATGATAAAGGCAATTTTGGCCCGGTCGGAATTAAACTGATGGGACAAAAGTTCAAAGTGCAGGGTGCACTGATTTATGAAGCCCCGAGCCTGGGCGGAGTCGCCTCCGAAGCGAGGAGGTGCAGACAGCCGGGGACCGGGATAGGTTACCATGGTATTAGTGGGTAGCGGAGCTGCCGGGTTGCGAGTCATGGTACTGGCAGTGGCTGCAGGTGGTGCAGTCAGAGTGTCCAGGCGAGTATTGACATTCCGCAGGTGAGCCAGGATGGACTCCTGTTGGGACCTTTGACGGGACAGTTCATGACACAGGTCCGTGAGCGAGGGAGCTTGGGTGCCACCGGGTTCCATGGCCCGAGCAAACTGTAACGGGTCCGGGAGGCGGAACCTCTGAGCTACTATACAAGGGGGCGGCCCTTGTAAGGGAGCGGGTGGCAGTCTCTGGGTGAACGGACAGGGAGTTACGGCAAGTGATCAGGGCAGTCTCTGGGTAAGGGGTAGGTACGACCTGTGATGGCAGAGCCTCCGGGTAGGCTAGCAGGCAGATGGTAGATGTGTGCTCCCAGGTGAGCAAGCGAGAGTCTCTGGAATAGCAGGTGGTCACGGCACGTGACGGCGGGACCTCCGGGCTGGCAGGCAGGTAGGTAACGGAGGAGCGCTCCCAGGTGACCGGGCAAGTGTCTCTGGAATAGCTGGTGGTCACCGCACGTGACAACGGGACCTCCGGGCTGGCAAGCAGGCAGGTAACGGAGATGCGCTCCCAGGTGAGCGGGCAAGAGTCTCTGAGATAGCTGGTGGTCACAGCACGTGACAACGGAGCCTCCGGGCTGGCAAGCAGGCAGATAACGGAGAAGCGCTCCCAGGTGAGCGGGCAAGCTGGTCCATAGACAGACTGACCGGAGTAGTAAGGCAGACCGTCGGACCTCAGGCAAGCAGGCAGGTAGCTGATGTGCGCTCCCAGGTGAGCGGGCAGGCTGGTCCTTTAGACAGACTGACAGGAGTAGTAAGGCAGACCGTCGGACCTCAGACTGGCAGACAGGTAACAAGTATACAGGCAGGAATCAGGCAGGTAACTGGCAGGAAACTGGCAGGAAACTGGCAGGAAACTGGCAACGGGACCTGAGGGCTGAAGCACAGGTGAGACACAGGTGCAAACAACATTGCTCGGGCACCTCCATTTTGGAGGAGGTGCCTTATATATGATGAAGTCCTCCGGCCATTGGCCGGGGACTCTTTAGGGCGGCGCGCGCGGCCCCTTTAAGAGGAGGGGAGCGCGCGCGCGCGCGCCCTAAGCACAGGGGCCGGGAAGGAGCGCGCGCTGAGAGCAGAGCAGGAGGAGGACGCCGGGACGGAGCGCGCGCTGACAGCAGAGCGGGGGGAGGATGCCGGGCACGGAGCAGAGCGGTGAGGGGAGCAGCGTCCCTGCCTAGCAGAGGGCAGGGACGCCGGCACTACAATCACCATCCCGTACGTGCTCTTCAAGCAGTACTGGAATGACTCGGATATAACCCGCTACCCTGACGACGACTTGAGTATCATCGCCAGCAATGGTCAACCCGTGCCACAGATCGGATTCGAAGAGATGACCATTAAAATCGGTAGAGTCGAACTGGCAGCACAGGGACTGATCATTGTAGACATTGACAAGCGCGAGAGTCACCCAAAGATAACTCTAGGAACTAATGTGATTGAAAATTGTCTTGCAGAGGTGATTTTCATTTTACAGCAGGTTGCCAAGAACGCCAGCTCCGGCCAGCAGCGAGTGCTCCAAAAAGAGATCCGGGCACTGATGCGGCGGCAACAGGTGGAACTCTCCGGTGGTGAAATTGGAAGCGTGAGAATGTGTGACCCTTTCCCTATTGCCATGCCCCCAAAAAGTGAAATGATGATTTGGTGCCGGGCAGCTATTGGTCTAAGAGGTAGAGACTACCAAGCAATGGTAGAACCCGTCTACTCAGACAGTAGGCCCACCATTTTGACAGCACGGGGGGTGGTTGATGTACGCCATGGGAGGGTGCCCGTTCGCATAATAAACATCGGGAAAAGGGAAGTGTACCTGCCCCGGTATGCTACGCTAGCCAAATTGTATACCATCAATCAAAATTCTGTACAGTCCATGGAACCCTTGCCTCCATCTCATCCAGAGGAAGGTAACGGCTCTAAGAAAACAAAAGAGGACTGGTGTCAGCAACTACATTGGGGTACTGACTCCACTCCCTCACACCAGAAACAGGGAGTCTATCGGGTGGTTCAAGAGTACGAGAGAGTGTTTAGTAAACACCCGTTAGACTTCGGGCGAGTAAAGGGGGTAGAACATCATATCCCCACGGGGGATCATCCTCCCATAAAGGAAAGGTATCGTCCCGTACCCCCTGCACACTACCAACATGCCAAGGGGATGCTTAGAGACATGAAGGAGGCTGGGGTAATCAGGGATAGCTGTAGCCCCTGGGCAGCTCCACTAGTCTTGGTTAAAAAGAAAGACAACACCATGAGAATGTGTGTAGATTACCGGAAAATCAACCGTATCACACACAAAGATGCGTACCCCTTACCAAGGATAGAGGAGTCTTTGGCTGCTTTAAAATCTGCTAACTTCTTCTCCACTTTGGATCTCACTAGCGGGTACTGGCAGGTTCCTGTAGCAGAGGCGGACCGGGAGAAGACCGCATTCACCACCCCGATGGGACTTAGCGAGTTTACCTGCATGCCGTTCGGACTCTGCAACGCACCAGGAACCTTCCAACGATTGATGGAATGCTGTCTGGGACACCAAAACTTCGAGACGGTCCTGTTATACCTGGACGATGTCATCGTCTACTCCAAGACCTACGAGGACCACCTGAAACACCTGGCAGAAGTGTTCGAAGCCCTGGCAAACTACGGCCTAAAGGTGAAACCCTCCAAGTGTCACCTCCTGAAACCAAAGGTGCAGTACCTGGGACACGTGGTGAGTGCTGACGGAGTGGCTCCCGACCCTGATAAGATCACCGCAATTAAGGAATGGCCAAGCCCCTCCAGCGTAAAGGAAGTGCGGCAGTTCCTCGGGTTGGTAGGCTGCAACCGAAGATTCATTCCCGGTTTCACCAAAAAGGCAGCTCCTATGCAGGACCTCCTGATAGGCCAGTCCAGGAAGGCCAGGAACCAGAAGCCGCCCTTCAGATGGGAGAAGTTGGAAGAAGAGTCCTTCCGCCAGCTGAAGATGGCCCTCACGGGGGATGAAATCCTGGCGTACCCTGATTACAGCCAGCCCTTTATCCTCTACACCGACGCAAGTAACATCGGGCTAGGAGCCGTACTGTCCCAGATCCAGCAGGGGAAAGAACGGGTAATTGCTTATGCCAGCCGAAAACTGCGACCCACCGAAAGAAACCCTGAGAATTACAGCTCATTCAAGCTAGAGTTCCTGGCAGTGGTGTAGGCAGTCACCGAACGCTTTAGGCACTACCTCGCCTCTTCCCGGTTCACCGTGTACACGGATAACAACCCGTTGACACACCTGGATACGGCAAGACTCGGTGCCCTGGAGCAGAGATGGATGGCCCGCCTGTCCAACTACGAGTTCACGATCAAGTACCGGGCAGGACGCTCCAATACCAACGCGGATGCCTTGTCCAGAATGCCAAACCTACCGGACGTAGGGGAAGATCCAGAGGAACTGGAAGAAGTTGAACTCCCCGCGTTCCACCGTCATGGGACTATCCAGTATTCCCACCGTGTAAGGAGTAAGCAATCTGCTACGTTCAACCCCTTACCTCACTACAACTGGGCGGAAACGCAAGACAGTGACCCCGCCGTCCGACTGGTGAAGGAGATGCTGACTCAGCCAGATGCCCGCCTTGACCCAGACGCTCCGGAGGAGGCCAAGCAACTGTGGGTTGAGAAGAGTCGACTGTTCCTTTACAAGGGGAAGTTGTGCCGCAGAATGGTTAACTCCCGGACGCATGAACTGATCTGGCAAGTAGTGGTGCCAAGAAGAGACGCGGCTATGGTACTGGAGGCATACCACAACGGAGCTGGGCACTTCGGATGGAAGAAGCTGGAGTTCCTGCTGCGCGGGCGGTTCCATTGGGTAGGCATGAGAGGAACCATCGAGCGGTGGTGCAGAGACTGTGGACCGTGCCACCTAAGAAGGAAGGACCGTGCCAGCCAGAAGACTCCCTTGCAGCCCATCATCACCCGACAGCCACTGGAACTGGTAGCCCTGGACCATGTAAAACTGACCCCCAGCAGAAGTGGCTACGTCTATGCGTTAACCATCGTGGACCACTACTCCCAGTTCTTGGTTGTCGTCCCCGTCAAGGACTTAACGGCTCAAACAGCAGCTAGAGCCTTCCAGCAGCACTTCTGCCGTCCACACGGATACCCAGAGCAGGTGCTGACGGACCAAGGACCTGCCTTTGAAGCGGAAGTCTTCCAGGAGTTCTGTACTCTGTATGGCTGCCGGAAGATAAGAACAACACCCTATCATCCGCAAACCAATGGACTCTGTGAGAAAATGAACCAGGTGGTGATAGACCTTCTGAAAACATTGCCCCTGGAAGAACGCAGTCTGTGGCCTGAGAAACTGCCTGATCTGGTGGACCTATACAACCACATCCCGGTAGGTTCTACCAACTGTACCCCGGCTTACCTAATGAGAGCAAGACCTGGTAAGCTCCCTGTTGATCTGGAGATGGGAGTCCTGACACCCGAGGACACTTCACCAGAAGCAGACTGGGACACAGAAAGGCAGCAGCAGTACCGGAAAGTACAGGAGAGCGTGGAGCGAAGTCTCTGTCAAGCTAGAGAAAGACAGGAGAAGACTTACAACCAGTATGCTCCCGCTGTTCCCCTGGTACCTGGAGAGCAGGTCTTGAAGAGGAAGAGACGGCTCCACAAGTTGGACGACCAGTGGGAGAAGGACCCGTACACCGTACTGCCCTCAAGCCATGAGAACCCGAAAGTCTGCATAATCAGTAAGGACGGAGGAAAACCACAGCCATTGTCTCCCGAGATCACTTGAAGAAGTGTCCCGAACAGCTACGAAGCCCTGAAGAAGAACAAGAAGACCCTCGACCCACAGAGGAAAGGGAAGATATGGTCAGTACTGTGCTCGGAGACTTCCCTCGGTCTTGGACTCAAGTCAATGGCGCTGTTGTGGTACCCATTCTCACCTTCCTCCAACCAGCATCCCAAGTGCCTACAGAGAAACAGGTAGAGCTGGAAGAGCAGCCGGTCCAGGAGGCAGAAGACCCCACACAAGCAGACCAGGAGGATCAACCCTCTGCTTATAGTGAACCTGCCGTACCCCTAGTGAGCCAAAGAGCCCATAGACAGCTGCCCAGTTTACCTTTGACAGCTCCTACACCTGGTAGCTCAGGACCAGTCAGTCAGCTCCGTAGGTCCACTAGAGCCACTAGAGGCCAGTTGCCCTTACGTTGGAGGATCTAAGTGTTTAGACTGTTTATTTGTATTTATCTGTTTTCTGTTACTTGTAAATAATTGTGTATTTCTAGTTATTTTATAGGTGTCGTTTATGGATTATCTGGAATCCTTTGTACATATGTTTGGAGCGTAACCCAGGAAAGGACTAAGACTGTTAAGGACTCGGGGTAGGACAGACCCCTACCTGGTTACGGCTCCCGGACTCATGGTGAAATGGACACCTTTGTTTTCTTCAAAGACTGCACCTGGTTGCGGACATGCCGTGACCATCTTAATGTGTTTTTCTTTATTGTACTGTTTCTGTTTTTACTTGTTATGTTTTACAAAAATATGTTTAGTCCCGGAGTACTAAATTTCACTAGGGGGGAATGTGGCACCCCAGGGGTCTGGTTCCCACAGTAATAGCAATATTAAGTCTGTGAGCAGGTGGGAGGTTTCCTGGTCAGACATCCTATGCATGCCACACCTCCTGCCCAGTCCTGGGAGGGGAAGAACTTCCCCTATATAAAGCTGGGGCTGAGGCAGGGTTAGGAGGAGAGTGAGAGAACACAGACAGAGACACAGTCTGGTCTGTAGTGGAGCAGCTTTAGGAACAAGAAAGATCAGGAGCTCTGTGGGAGCTGTGCTAAAAAGAGATCAGGGACTGGAAGCTGTAGAGCTCGCCCTGATTGAAGAGTTCTTACCGGACCCGGGGTCCGAGGCTGTGGGGACTAATCCTTACCCAGCAGCAGAAACCGCCCGGCAGGGGATTTCAGGTCCTCTGGCCAAGAAACCCGAAGGCACGGTCACACGCAAGGGACCAACACCGCGACGTGGAGCGGAAGTTACCAAAAGGCCCCGAGTCACCGGCCATACGGGTGAGCACCACACGGTACACTCAGGGACGTGGGCTACTTTTACCCGCATCTAGCAAGGTAGCCAGAGAGTACGATTAGTTGGGGAGGCCTACAACTTCGTCTGGCCAGGGGAGATCCCATCAGCTCACGGACTGACCAGGCCCCGATCGCTAGCCAGTACTCCGGGAGGGTCTACCTTGTCACCAGTAAAGACCCAAAACTACACCGCACCGTCTCTGAGTGGTTCCTGCTACCCCCCTTCAAACACGTCGGCTGCCCTGAGGCCATACCCCTCCCGTTGGGGCCTCTACCAGCTACGCTGCACAACCTTACCACCGGCCTCAGCGGTCTGCCCTGCAGCGGCGGCTTCATAGCCGCATTCAACGGGTGGCGTAGTCGAACACCGTACCATCTTCTGCTAAATACTGCCACTCCGTTTGACTCACTGGGCACGGACCGGGTCACCGCCACGAGACTACTACCCCTATCAGATCCGGCTCCGGGTAGGCCCCCGCGTGCGCAACGCTACTCAGCACAGGCCCAGGGGCGCGTCACGGTCAGTGCGGACCGCCGCTGCCAGGTAGACCGCTGGGGCTGATGATGTATGCAGCTAGGATAGTGTGACTCCCCACGGGAAGAGTGCGGCCCCAGGGCAGTATAATGGAAGATGGGGGTGATGGTGTAGGGCGTCCCAGTACCGTTCGTGCTGGAGGAGCAAGGAGCACACAGACAACAGATTGCAGTCCAGGGTCTTTACTAGAACAGGTGAACTGACCCACAAACAGTGCCGGCTAGGAGGGGACCTGGATGTCTGAGAGCAATTGGGAAATTGGCCCTGGTCAGGGTGAGGGTGTAGGCCTACCGTGCTCTCTGCGCTCCTTCTGGCTATTTCCTCCTTATAGGGTAACAGCCCACGGTCCGAGCTCACCGTGTATTCTCGCCTGTATGGCCTGCAACGTGGGTCCCTTTCTACTCCCGGCCTGGTAAGGCTTTGCTGGTCCCTTCTGTTGTGGCAGAGCCTCCGGGCTTCTTAGGCCAAGGAACATACAGTCCCCTGCGGACTGGTTATCTGCTGCAGGATGTGGAATCCTCACAGCCTCAGACACCAAAGTCTGGTAAAATGGAGTTTTTTGTCTGCCAAGACAGGCTCACTTCGCCTCTTGTCTCTGGCTTGTGGCTCTTCTACTGCCACACTTCCTCTTAGGGTGCAATACAACTGTCCCTCTCTGCTCTGGGACAACTCTCAATCCTGAGACAGGTCATCCAGTTCTCCCTAACCCTGCCCCCAGTTCCAGCTTTTATAGGGGCAGCCTGCTCCCCCTACTGGCCTGAGACAGGAGGTATTGCATGCTAATGTTCCCCTGACCAGAGAACCTCCCCCTTGCTCTCAGACACAGCTTTATTATATTTGTGGCATCCAGGCCAGGGTGACACATTCCCCCCTAGTAGAATTTAGTACTCCGGGACTAAACAGTAAACAAAGATAATATACATGACCATAAAACATTATCAGGAAAGTGACGCACAGATTGAGTTCTTAAGGTCACAGTGTGGTCTGTGACCGGGTGTCCATATCACCAATACAACGGGGAGCCTTAACCAGGTGGGGGTCTGTCCTACCCCAAGTCCTTTACAGTCTTAGTTCATTCCTTGGTTAGGCTCCGAACGCAGTCCATACAAAGTCCCAGTTATTAAAAGTCCATAACCTTTGAGTCCGTACGGAAACTGCAAGAAACTGAAATACACTATTAATAATCATGCAGGTAACTTTGCAAACATTTCAACATTTGGCAACAGGGTTATTTACAAATTTAGTGCACTCTATATTCTCCAGCGAGCGGGTATCTGCCCCTTTGTGCTCCTGGTTGACCTCCTTAATCCACTGTCTGGTGGTGGACCGACCAGGCTTTCCCCACTAGCGTTAGGGGTACAGCTACCAGCTGGGTGTACAGGTAGGGCAGGCAGCTGTCTGCGGGTCCTTTGGCTTACCGCAGGCATGGCAGGCTCACTGTCAGCAGAGGGTTGACTCTGCTGGGCTGCTGGTACAGGCTCTTCTGCCTCTGGAACTGCTTGCTCCTCTTTGTCTTCCGGCTCCGGTGTAGGTTGTTGCGGAACCTTTTGCAGGAAATGCAGGATGGGTACCACTATTGCATCGTTTATTCGAGTCCAGGACTGAGGGAACTCTCCGAAAACAGTGCTGATCATTTCTTCCTTGTCCTCTGTGGGTTCAAGGTCACTTTGATCCTCTTCTGCACTACGGAGTTGCTCGGGGCACCTTTTTAGGTGGTCTCTGGAGACGGTACTAGTGGTTTCTCCTCCATCCTTGGTGATCACGCACACCTTCGGGTTGTCGTGATCAGACTGCAGTACGGTGAAGGGTTCCCTTTCCCACTGGTCATCCAACTTGTGAAGCCTTCTCTTTCGCTTCAGGACCTGCTCACCAGGTTCTAGGGGACCAGCAGGGGCGTGTTGGTTGAAGAGTTTTTCTTGCCTCTCTCTCACCTGGGCCAGGCTCTTCTCCACACTCTCCTGTACCTTCTTGTACTGCAGTTGCCTTTCCGTATCCCAGTCCGCATCTGTGGAGGTGTCCTCAGGTGTAAGGACTCCCATCTCCAGGTCTACGGGCAGCTTACCTGGTCTAGCTTGCATCAGGTAAGCCGGGGTGCAGTTTGTAGCATTCACCGGGATATGGTTGTACAAGTCTATTAGGTCCGGCAGTTTTTCTGGCCACAGGTTGCGTTCCTCCAGGGGCAACGTCTTCAGGAGATCAATGACTATATTGCTCATTTTCTCACACATCCCGTTGGTTTGTGGGTGGTAAGGCGTTGTCCGAATCTTCTTACAGCCATAGAGGTTGCAGAATTCTTGGAAGATTTCAGCCTCGAACGCTGGACCCTGGTCCGTCAGGACCTGTTCCGGATACTAGTGCGGACGGCAGAAGTATTGCTGGAAGGCTCTGGCCGCTGTTTCGGCTGTCAAGTCTTTTACCGGGACCACCACTAGAAAACGGGAATAGTGGTCCACGATTGTCAGGGCATAGATGTATCCTGACCAGCTTGGAGCCAATTTGACGTGGTCCAGAGCTACCAGCTCAAGAGGCTGCGTGGTGACGATGGGCCTCAAGGGTGTCTTCTGGCTGGCACGGTCCTTCTTCCTTAAGTGACAAGGGCCACAGTCTCTGCACCACTACTCTACAGCCCCTCTCATGCCGACCCAAAAGAACCGTCCTCTTAGCAGGAACTCCAGTTTCTTCCAACCGAAGTGCCCTGCTCTGTCATGGTAAGCCTCCAGGACCATAGCTGCATCCCGCCTTGGGACCACGACTTGCCAGGTCAGCTCGTGTGTCCGGTGGTTGACAAGTCGTCTGCACAGCTTGCCTTCATAGAGGAACAGCTTGCTCTTCTCTTTCCATAGCTGCTTGGCTTCCTCTGGAGCATCCAGACCTAAGCGGGTGTCTTCCTGGGTCAGCAGATCTTTCACCAGGCGGATTGCAGGGTCACTATCTTGGGTCTCGGCCCAGCTGTGGTGAGGTAGGGGATTGATCATAACGGTTGTTAAATCCTCCTCCTTCACACGGTGGGAGTATTGAGCAGCTCCATACCGGTGAAACGCGGGGAGTTCTACCACCTCCAGCTCTTCTGGGTCTTCATCACCTTCAGGTAAGTGAGGCATTCTCGATAGCGCGTCAGCGTTGGCATTGGTTTTGCCTGCCCGGTACTTGATCACGAAGTCATAATTGGAGAGATGGGCCATCCACCGCTGTTCCAGGGCACCAAGTCTTGCACTGTCTAAGTGTGTTAACGGGTTGTTATCCGTATACACAGTGAACTTTGCGGAGGCCAGGTAATGCTTGAAGCGTTCCATTACGGCCCACACCACCGCCAAGAATTCTAGCTTGAAGGAGCTGTAATTCTCCGGGTTCCTCTCGGTGGGCCTCAGCATCTGGCTGGCGTACGCGATCACCCTTTCTCTGCCCTGTTGGTTTTGTGACAGTACGGCTCCCAGTCCCACATTACTGGCGTCTGTGTGGAGAATAAAAGGCTGGCCATAATCAGGGTAGGCCAGGATCTCATCCCCTGTGAGGGCCATCTTCAACTGGCGGAAAGACTCCTCTTCCGGTTTACCCCACTTGAAGGGTGGCTTTTGGCTTCTGGACTTAGACTGTCCTATCAGGAGGTCCTGCATAGGAGCTGCCATCTTAGTGAACCCGGGGATGAACCTTCGGTAGTAGCCTACCAACCCGAGGAACTGCCTCACTTCTTTGATGTTCGAGGGGCTTGGCCAGCTCTTGATTGCCGTGACCTTGTTAGGGTCGAGGGCTACTCCTTCCGCACTTACCACGTGCCCTAGGCACTGGACCTTCGGTTTCAACAGGTGACTCTTTGATGGTTTCACCTTCAGGCCATAGCCTGCCAAGGCTTCGAACACCTCGGCCAGGTGCTTCAGATGGTCCTCGTAGGTCTTTGAATAGACGATAACGTCGTCCAGGTAAAGGAGGACCGTCTCGAAGTTTCGGTGCCCTAGACAGCATTCCATCAGCCTCTGGAAGGTCCCTGGTGCGTTGCAGAGCCCGAAAGGCATAAAGTTGAACTCGCTCAGTCCCATCGGGGTGGTGAAGGCGGTCTTCTCCTTGTCAGCCTCTGCCACAGGAACCTGCCAGTACCCGCTAGTAAGGTCCAAAGCAGAAAAGAAGTTATCTGATTTTAGTGCGGCTAAAGACTCCTCTATTCTAGGCAGCGGATATGCGTCTTTATGGGTGATACGGTTCATTTGTCTATAGTCCACGCACATTCTCATGGTGCCGTCTTTCTTTTTCACCAGAACCAAGGGGGCTGCCCAGGGGCTACAGCTATCTCTAATGACCCCAGCTTCTTTCATTTCCCGCAGCATACCCTTGGCGTTCTGATAATGTGCAGGGGGTACAGGCCTGTGTCTCTCTTTTATTGGTGGGTGGCTCCCTGTGGGGATATGGTGTTCTATCCCTTTTATGCTGCCGAAGTCCAGCAGGTGCTGACTAAAGACTCTCTCGTACTCCTGTACCACCCGGTAGACTCCTTGTTTTTGGTGCAGGGGAGTGGAGTCAGCACCCACATGGAGTTTCTGGCACCAGTCCTCCTTTTGTTTCTGGGAGCCATTACCCTCCGCCTGAGGAGATGAAGGCAAGGGTTCTACGGCCCTGATAGCTTTGTGCTCAACAGCAAACAGTTTGGCAAGTGTAGCGTACCTGGGTAAATATACCTCCCTCTCCCCAATGTTGAGGATGCGAACGGGCACCCTCCCATGACGGACATCAACCACCCCCCGGGCTGTCAAAATGGTGGGCCTGCTGTCTGAGTACACGGGTTCTACCATGGCTTGGTAGTCTCTACCTCTCAACTCGATTGCAGTCCGACACCAGATCATCATTTCACTTTTGGGAGGCATGGAAATGGGGAATGGGTCACTCAGTCTTACGCTACCGATCTCACCACCAGACAGTTCTACCTGCTGCCGTCTCATCAGGGCTTTTATCTCCTTGTTGAGGACTCTCTGTTGGCTGGAACTAGCATTCACCGCCACCTGTTGTAGAATTACAATTACCTCTGAAAGACAATTTTCAATCACGTTAGTACCCACAGTTATTTTAGGGTGACTCTCACGACGGTCAATGTCCACAATAATTACTCCCTGTGCCGGTAGTTCAACTTTACCAATTTTAATGGTCATCTCTTTGAACCCCATCTGCGGCACGGGTAAGCCATTACTGGCGATGATGCTCAAGTTACTGTCTGGATACCGTGTGATATCAGCATCAGTCCAATACTGCTTAAAAAGTACATAAGGGATAGTGGTTACTTGAGACCCGGTATCCAGCAAGGCGCTCATGGGGATACCGTCCAGCACCATGGGTAAAACCTGGCGCCCCCCAACGTACTTATTACGCCAATTGTAAGGGCCTGGTGACCTTATGCCTGGGGGTTGGCCCTCTGCCCCAGGTTGGACCCGTTTAAATTACAGTACCTGGAAATGTGTCCGGGCTGGTTGCATCAACGGCAAATGGGCTGTCCATCCTCTGCGTAGCGGTCTGTGGGCCTCCCTCGGAACGACGGGATCCTCCTCTGTCGACGCGACGGGACATCCTCCGGACTTGAAGCCAACTCGATGGGTCTTGATGGGTCCACTTGTAACGCCTGGACTGTCCTGGTCAACGCCGCGACGCTCCTGGTCAGCTCCTTGACTTGGTGATGCAGATCTTTCAACGGGGCTTGGTTCAGGGCCTGTGCATTGGCCCCCACAGAGTCCATAGAGGAGGGCGCCGCCTCCTGGTGGTAGGTGAGTGCAGGGCGCCGGGGGTTTATAGCGCCACTTGTTGCGGGTTCACAGAGCACCCTTATGGCCCTGTCCTTAAATTGGGCAAAGGTCAGATCAGGGTTCTGAAAGAACATGAGGCGCAGCTGGGTCCTGTGGGCGCTAGACAGCAGACCTTCTATAAACTGTTCTGTTAGTAGCTTATCCGTATCCTGCACGCTGCCAGGGTCAGTTTGTTGGATGGCCCTCAAGGCTTCCAGCAAATTTAGGGCATAGTCTCTGATGCTGTCCTGTGCCCGCTGCTTACATCCATAGAAACTAATTTTAATTTCAGCACAGGTACGTGTGTCAAAGGTACCCCGCAGCCGGGCCAGAATACCCTTCACAGTTCTTTTCTCCTCAGCGGGCCATGACTTTACCTCCCTTTGAGCTGCACCAGTTAACTGCCCTGTTAGTATGCTAACCTTCTGTTCCTCTGTCAGGGGGTAGACTTGGAACAAACTGTACAGCCTTTCCTTAAAGTCAGTTAGGGCATGGGGCTCCCCTGAATACTTAGGCAGCCAGGCCGCTCCAGGGATGTAGGGCAGGGAAAATGGCATCACCGCTGCTGCAGCTGCGCTGGTGGTAGTGGGCGCCTCCGTGTCCGACATCTTCCTCTCCCCTAGTTAAGCGTGGCCTACCTTCCGACGATCCTCTTCTGTAGACCGCGGCTCCGCTGGTGCTGCTCTGGACGAGGACCTTGCGTCGCGTCCTGGTGACGTCAGCGTCGCTCTCTCTCCCTTCCAGGACCTTGCGCAGTGTCGGTGCGTGGGGCGGAGCTTCGGGTCTCGCGCGGTTTGGACGTCCACGCCCCTCTTTTTCCCGCGCGACATCCTGAAGATGGCGTCCGATGGTGGGAAAATGGCTGAAGATGGCGGGAGACGACAGAAGATGGCGGGAGACGGCTGAAAATGGCGGGAAACGGCTCCGGATGGCGGGAAACCTCTTCTTCAGGTACGTGTACAGTCTTTTTCAGGCACACAATACCCGTTTGTGGCGGGTTGGTCTCAATCCTGCCGACTACGCCAAAGCTGACTCGCCCCCTGGGCCGTGGGGCACTCGGATCCGGGCAATAGGGGAACGATGGGGGTTGTAGTGGCGACCCGGTCCGTGGCTCAGGGTGGTCAGGCCAGTGGTAGTCCCTTTATAAGTTTTAAGTGATGTCCGACTACGCCACCCGTGGATTGCGGTCAGTGGGGACCGCCGCTGCCAGGTAGACCGCTGGGGCTGATAATGTATGCAGCTGGGATAGTGTGACTCCCCACGGGAAGAGTGCGGCCCCAGGGCAGTATAATGGAAGATGGGGGTGATGGTGTAGGGCGTCCCAGTACCGTTAGTGCTGGAGGAGCAAGGAGCACACAGACAACAGATTGCAGTCCAGGGTCTTTACTAGAACAGGTGAACTGACCCACAAACAGTCCCGGCTAGGAGGGGACCTGGATGTCTGAGAGCAATTGGGAAATTGGCCCTGGTCAGGGTGAGGGTGTAGGCCTACCGTGCTCTCTGCGCTCCTTCTGGCTATTTCCTCCTTATAGGGTAACAGCCCACGGTCCGAGCTCACCGTGTATTCTCGCCTGTATGGCCTGCAACGTGGGTCCCTTTCTACTCCCGGCCTGGTAAGGCTTTGCTGGTCCCTTCTGTTGTGGCGGAGCCTCCGGGCTTCTAAAGCCAAGGAACATACAGTCCCCTGCGGACTGGTTATCTGCTGCAGGACGTGGAATCCTCACAGCCTCAGACACCAAAGTCTGGTAAAATGGAGTTCTTTGTCTGCCAAGACAGGCTCACTTTGCCTCTTGTCTCTGGCTTGTGGCTCTTCTACTGCCACACTTCCTCTTAGGGTGCAATACAACTGTCCTTCTCTGCTCTGGGACAACTCTCAATCCTGAGACAGCTCGTCCAGTTCTCCCTAACCCTGCCCCCAGTTCCAGCTTTTATAGGGGCAGCCTGCTCCCCCTACTGGCCTGAGACAGGAGGTATTGCATGCTAATGTTCCCCTGACCAGAGAACCTCCCCCTTGCTCTCAGACACAGCTTTATTACATTTGTGGCATCCAGGCCAGGGTGACACAAGAGCAGCATGCTGTAGGGGCAGAGACCCTGATTCCAATGATGTATTACTTACTGGGCTGCTTGGTGCAGTTTTAATACAATTCCTGTTTTCTCTGCTGCAGATCTAGCAAAGCTTGGAATGCGGAGCTGTGTATAACCCCGCCCACACCACTGATTGGCAGCTTCCTGTGTACACTGTCAGCAAGCTGCCAATCAGTGGTCGGGGCGGGGTTACACAGATTAGCAGGACTGCCTGGCATGTGGAACCTAGTCCTGCAGAGATAATCTCCTGCTGATAAAACACTGATTGTATTGTAATTACAGCACACAATGTAAGTGACATATTGTTGGAATCAGGGTCTCTGTCCCTACATGCACTCAGATTAAATAGCAAAAATCTGCTGACAGATTCCCTTTAAGCTTATTTAGTTCATGATTTGTATGGCTGGAGTCGCCAGGACATGTACAAGTAATGTAATATTATAACTGAGAAATACGTTATAAGATGGTGAGTGCCTCTTTAACTCATCACTATTCTATAGTGAGGTGACATCCGCATCCTATAATGATTTTACTTCTATAGATTATTTTATTTTTATATTTTTCTTTATTATTAATAGTTTTTTTTACTTTTTAAACTTTCCTGCATTAGAATCTGAAGTTCTAAATAAAAAAAAAAAACTTACTAAATGGCCAAATCTTAAATAATTACTGAACATTTAGACAACTTGATCTCTTTTGATAGAAAATGTGAGAAATAACCAATTTACAAATCACTTTAGAAACTGTATTGTCTTATTTCTGAAAAATCACACTCCATAGTGCCAGCCATTAAGTGCCTTATATGTACCTTACTGTCCACTGCCTGTTAAGAACCATAATCTGTCACTAGAAGCAAAAATAGCAAGAGAGATTGTAGAAAATAGGGGCGGGGCTTTATTACTCTACAGGAAATGTGGCGCGGCTTTGTCTCTACAGGAAGCAGGGGCAGAGCTTTGTCTCTCTACAGGAAGTTGGGCGGGGCTTTGTCTCTCTACAGGAAGCGGGGGCGGGTCTTTGTCTCTCTACAGGAAGCGGGGGCGGGTCTTTGTCTCTCTACAGGAAGCGGGGGCGGGTCTTTGTCTCTCTACAGGAAGTGGGGGCAGGTCTTTGTCTCTCTACAGGAAGTTGGGCGGGGCTTTGTCTCTCTACAGGAAGCGGGGGCGGGTCTTTGTCTCTCTACAGGAAGTGGGGGCAGGTCTTTGTCTCTCTCTACAGGAAGCGGGGCAAGGCTTTGTCTCTCTACAGGAAGCAGGGGCAGGGCTTTGTCTCTCTACAGGAAGTTGGGCGGGGCTTTGTCTCTCTACAGGAAGCAGGGGCGGGGCTTTGTCTCTGTGACGTCTCTACTCGTAAAGCCCGTGTTTTACCCTGGGTGTTGGGGGACTCGGTGTCGGGCCCCGTGATGGAGAGGTGGGATGCAGCCGTGGCCCGGGCCCGACCCGTGCTCAGGGCCATCACATTAGAAAGAGATGGTATGGGCTTGTCCGGGTTGAGTGGCTGATTAACGACTACGCCACCTGTGGTGCCTGGTGAAGGGCCACCAGCGACGCTACAGTCCGCCGAGGCCTGGTGCCATGGCGGCCTAAGTTCTCACTGCTCCCCACAGGCGGAGCAAGGCCTCAAGGCAGAGGGACAGGATGGATGGGGGTAGTAGTAGAGGGAGACGGGAGCCGCGTCGTGCGGTGTGGCGCAGAATAAACAGTCCGGAGGCCATAGGGGTGAACTTCCAAGGCTTTACTCACTTTAGAGATGGCAGAAGGAAGGCGACTCCCTGCTCCTCGCGGAGTCCTGCGGTCACCAGGGACAGGGGTCCGACAACCTCCGAGTAAGTCCAGCATTCAGTCGCGACCATACACCAGAGTGTTCCTGAACTACAGACCGAATCCTTTCCTGTCCGTGTGTGTGCAAATAGGCCGGGTCTCCCTCTGAACTCCTCTCAGAACAAGGGCACGGGTGGCAGCTCCGCTCCGTCCGTTACCCGGTGGGATCCTCTGGGCCTAACCGGGCTTTCCCGTCCAGGACGTAGAGTAGCAAGGTCAGGTGTCGGGGGTCGGTACCCCTCTTGCAGCCGGAGTCCCGCTGAATATATCAGCATGGCGAGGACAGGTGGCGTACACCGCTCCGTCTGCATCCTGCCTGGGATCCATTTGCTGTGGAGCCACACTCTTAAGCTCCGGGTCTTCTTGATCCTGGTCCCTGGCCGGGTTGAGACATTCCTTGACCACAACCTACCTCTCGTCCCAAGGCCAGGGTACGAGGGCTGTGTCCCATGCCGGTGCAGGCCCACACAGGCTCTGCGCTCCCGGAGGGAAGTCACATTACACACAGTATTTTGACAGCACAGTACGACCAACCAACTAACTAGGGAGAAATAGCAGAAGGACAAGGACCCAGATCAAAGATGGCTTTGAATTAAATATGAAATCTAAAGTGTAACTAACTTGTAAGTCCTCCACCCTCACCCACTAACTGGTTCCTACCACTTTGTGTTCCCCAGTCTCCCTGTAACCAGGGGAGCAGCACCTAATGCATACTAGCTCCCTCTGGTGGAGAAGTGTGGTGTTGGATGCAAAAGATTAGGTCACGACTATCACACTGGCCTTACCTCGGAGGAGGAACACCACACTCCATTAAAGAAGTGCAGCATCCCTGTGGCGGTTGAACCCTCAGGGGCGCCACATTCCCCCCTGGTAAAACACAGCACGTCCGCGGGCTGCAAAAGAAGTAACACCCAGGAAATTTTCTTTTTATTATAACATGAACTATCTTCCCTTTATGGGAGGCACAATTTCTTAAACGTTGCATAACAGGGTATATAGTATAAAAATACAAAAGTATAAAATTATAAAAGTGCTAGCATTTTTCTAGAGACATTTTGGCAAACAGACAGGATAAAGTGCACGGACGCAGAGTCAGTTCAGAAGTGCAAGGGACCTGTCCTAAACCCCCAACGTGGGCCCTGGGGTGGCTGCAGGGCATGAAGATCCTGAGTTGGACCTCCGGAGAGCCACCCTGACAGGTTTTTCTTCTGAGGTCTTGAGGTAGAAAATATCCGCGGTTTTTGTATAAAACCAATATGGAGCACCTAAAGAGATGCAAACTATATACAATGTAAAGAGTCTGTCGGCTGCCAGTCCGCAGGGACACGTGTCTCTAGAAACCGGGTAAGAAATTAAGCATAATAGAAAAAGTCAACAGATTAAACTTGTAAACAAGAACAGAAACAGCCGGGGGCTGCTTTAAACCTCGGGCTCTCTCCTTGGAAAGGGCTCATTCCTCCCGACGGAGGCTAGCCAGTCCCCTGAGGCTGAGCGCGGGGTGGCGTCGCTCCCAGACACTCTGTGTACGTCCAGGGCGTACCACCCTCGCTCCCCCTGGTGGCGAGAGAAAGTCACTGTGTCACCTGGGAAGAGGTTCCGACCAGGGTGTCCCTTCGGCTCAACGTCCCGCCGGCTGACGAACACATCGTCCTGGTACTGGGGTCACCGGATGAACCCCCACCCCGCCTCATGGTGAAAACGGACGACTTGGCCTTCTATTCGGGGAATGGGACGGGTGGCATCCTCCTGACGTGCCCGGGATTTAGCAGCTTTGGCCCGCACCTCGAGGAGCTTGCAGCGCTGCTCCCGCTGACGCTGCTCCCGTGCGAGCTGGAAGATCTGATCGCTGCACCACTGGCTCCTCCTCCGCGCTTCAGCCCGGGTCTCCTGGGGGAAGCCCATCAGGTCGCCCCCCTGGTTTTCCCAGGCCCACTCCTCAGCCTCGGGCCAGGTCACTGCTGGTGCGGGTAGCGGGGTAAGAATGAGTTGCTGCGGGTCCTCTGTAGGCGCGGGAGCCGGTAGTTTCCTCCACAGCTTCAGGCACCTCCGAATCAGGGTTTGGGCGGTATCGCAGGTCCCCACGCATAGCTGCCGATTGCAGCTCCGGAGCTGACGCTTGCTCCCAGGTGACCGCGTGGGGAACTAGGTACTCCGTCATGAGGTCCAGGATAGTCACGGTAGGCTCTGCAGCCGGGGCAGGGGTTGCACACTCACCCGCCGCTGGGCCGCCCTCACCCTCTGTCACAGCGTCGCCTTGTCCTGGGACCTCAACTCCTTGGCGGCGGTCCCGGATACGCAGCAGCATCTCTTCCCGCCACGCAGCCGTCGCCCCTCCTGGGCCTCTCTTTGCCTTCTTAAGAGTCCCGGAGCTTCCTGCCGGAGAAATTCAAAATCTCCCGAGGTCAACAAGCTGCCGCCTTGCTCTCTGCCGGGTGAAGGGCCTGAACCGGGTTCAGTAGACGCGTGGACTTGCTCCCCAGAGGCGTCCATGTCTGCCTCTGTTGATTGCCAAGCTCCGACTGCAATGGCCGCACCTTGTTGCCTTTCTTCTTCCTCCTCTTTCGGGGCGGTTCCTGGGCGGAATGCTGACAGGCCCGCCTTCGTTCAGCCCATCCAGTTTGACGGGCATTACCCTGCGGACAGTCTCTGATGGAAGGGGCAGTCCACATTTTTGGCGCCAAGCGGGAGCCCAGCCCACGATGGGAGACGTTCAAAGACAGTCTTTTCACAGCATTATGGCGCCTGTTCTTCTTGGGCGGGCGCCATTTTAAGTGTAAAACAACAGTTCAAGGTGTAAGGCACACAGTACCCGGTAGCAATGGGCACTCGTTCCTTTGCTGCGGGCATGCGATCCTCCCGACTACGCCAGGTTGTGACGCCTCTACTCGTAAAGCCCGTGTTTTACCCTGGGTGTTGGGGGACTCGGTGTCGGGCCCCGTGATGGAGAGGTGGGATGCAGCCGTGGCCCGGGCCCGACCTGTGCTCAGGGCCATCACATTAGAAAGAGATGCTATGGGCTTTTCCGGGTTGAGTGGCTGATTAACGACTACGCCACCTGTGGTGCCTGGTGAAGGGCCACCAGCGCCGCTACAGTCCGCCGAGGCCTGGTGTCATGGTGGCCTAAGTTCTCACTGCTCCCCACAGGCGGAGCAAGGCCTCAGGGCAGAGGGACAGGATGGATGGGGGTAGTAGTAGAGGGAGACGGGCGCCGCGTCGTGTGGTGTGGCGCAGAATAAACAGTCCGGAGGCCATAGGGGTGAACTTCCAAGGCTTTACTCACTTTAGAGATGGCAGAAGGAAGGCGACTCCCTGCTCCTCGCGGAGTCCTGCAGTCACCAGGGACGGGGGTCCGACAACCTTCGAGTAAGTCCAGCATTCAGTCGCGACCATACACCAGAGTGTTCCTGAACTACAGACCGAATCCTTTCCTGTCCGTGTGTGTGCAAATAGGCCGGGTCTCCCTCTGAACTCCTCTCAGAACAAGGGCACGGGTGGCAGCTCCGCTCCGTCCGTTACCCAGTGGGATCCTCTGGGCCTAACCGGGCTTTCCTGTCCAGGACGTAGAGTAGCAAGGTCGCGTGTCGGGGGCCGGTACCCCTCTTGCAGCCGGAGTCCCTCTGAATATATCAGCATGGCGAGGACTGGTGGCGTACACCGCTCCGTCTGTATCCTGCCTGGGATCCATTTGCTGTGGAGCCACACTCTTAAGCTCCAGGCCTTCTTGATCCTGGTCCCTGGCCGGGTTGAGACATTCCTTGTCCACAACCTACCTCTCGTCCCAAGGCCAGGGTACGAGGGCTGTGTCCCATGCCGGTGCAGGCCCACACAGGATCTGCGCTCCCGGAGGGAAGTCACATTACACACAGTATTTTGACAGCACAGTACGACCAACCAACTAACTAGGGAGAAATAGCAGAAGGACAAGGACCCAGATCAAAGATGGCTTTGAATTAAATATGAAATCTAAAGTGTAACTAACTTGTAAGTCCTCCACCCTCACCCACTAAATGGTTCCTACCACTTTGTGTTCCCCAGTCTCCCTGTAACCAGGGGAGCAGCACCTAGTGCATAATAGCTCCCTCTGGTGGAGAAGTGTGGTGTTGGATGCAAAAGGTTAGGTCACGACTATCACACTGGCCTTACCTCGGAGGAGGAACACCTCACTCTATTAAAGAAGTGCAGCATCCCTGTGGCGGTCGAACCCTCAGGGGCGCCACATCTCTCTACAGGAAGTGGGGCGGGGCTTTGTCTCTCTACAGGAAGCAGGGGCGGGGCTTTGTTTCTCTATAGGAAATGGAGGCGGGGCTTTTTCTCTCTACAGGAAGCGGGGCAGGGCTTTGTCTCTCTACAGGAAGTGGGGCAGGGCTTTGTCTCTCCACAGGATGTGGGGCAGGGCTTTGCCTCTCTACAGGAAGAGGGGTGGGCTTTGTTTCTCTACAGGAAGTGGGGCAGGGATTTGTCTTTTTAGAGGAAGTAGCCTTCTGTGTACCTTGCTTTTCACTGCCTGTTGTCAACTGTAATCTGTCTTTATCAGTAAAAATACTGAAACAGATTACAGGAAGCAAGGACGGGACTACAAACACATATAAGAGAGGGAGGATTTGAGTTCAGTGAAGGCAAGCCATTGGACAATAGCAATGGGAATGGACGATCTGGTACTTATAGTACTGGAACAATACTAATGAAAAGGAATGAGGGAAGCAAAACCATACTTTTCTTCAGGCCTTGTGAAAATTTTATTTGATTTTCTACTTTTAAGATTAGATTCTTTTTTTTAAGAATACAGTGCTAATACAGAGCTTCATACCCCCTGCCTAAGCATACATTTTATCTAAAGATTTCTCACAGTTTTCAATGAGATATGAACAGGATAAAATCAAGAAAAAAAAGTAAATTAAAAGGCGTTCTCCGGTTTAGAATTCTGAGTTAATGGAGGGGAGTCCTCTCTTCAGGATCCTTAAATCTTGACCAAAATGTCTCCACCAAAGAGCGTCTCTCACTGAGGACATATTCTGTCCTTCAATGCCCAATCGATACATTGATATCAGTCAACATGGAGATACTACAGAGATATTGAACACTTACTGCCGGGTTTTGCAACAGATTAAAGCTAATTGCTGGGGGTCTCAACAAAGAAAAACGTCATCAACTAATTGTTAAAAGACTCTTTTCATATTTACTCTTCCTTTAAGACGCTAGATATTTTTTGTGGGTCCTACTCTTACTGGGCCATGGAGGTTAGTGAAATCAGATCTGATTATGATGTGTTTCGCCTCCAGAAAATTATTGCTCACCTTCAACTTTCTACATGAAACTGATCCTAAAGGAGTAACGCACATCTCTTTCCAGAATTCATTTAGCCTCTAATGTAGAGGACAGCCCTGCATGGAGAAAGAGCGACGCAGAACTGGAGAACTATTGAGACATGGACCTCTATCCTATAGATCTGCCATATAAGATAATACATTTTCCCTTAACATTATTTTGGTTCACATTTTTCCCATGAGTTACGGTTAATGATCCTTATCTCAGAGGCTATGGACACCTGTGACATTGAAATATTATTTTTACGTATGTTAGTAGTTGCTGTTGGTTAAAAGTCTGCACTCTTCATTCATTCATTTTCAGACCCCGTGATATGGTCAGAGTGCTGCTGTCTTCATTGGCTGTCATGTATTTGTGTCACCCAGGGGGAATATAGGGGACTCGGTACCCGGGCCTTTTACCTTGTTTAGGATGTCACGGCAGTCGGCTCCCGGGCCCGTACTCTGGGGTCTCTCTTGAAAAATGGATTTTTAGTGTATGGTATGTTTCGTGACGCCACCTGTGGTTTCTGGTAATGGTTACCGGTGCTGCTGCAGACCTCCGGGGGTGATGAAATGGCAGCTGCGATGTTTCTGCTCCCCAGAGGCGGAGCGGACCCCCGGGGCAGAGTTGATGGAAGGGATGCAGGTGAGAGATGGCCAGGTCAAGGGGAATGACGGACACGCACACAGGGGGTTCGCTTCAGTACCTTTACTGGTGTAACGGAAGGTATGGTCCAGGGTACTTGCTAGGAAGTGTGCACTTCAGGACTTCTCCCCAGTGAGCGGGTATAAGGCCTCCTGATCCGTGTCTCCCTCTCTCTAAGCTTCTGGCCAGCATGGACTTGGCCTAGCTTCTGTGTTGTGTTGCTCTCTCACCTGACCGCTTGGTAGTAGGACCTTTCTTTGGCAACCACTATCCCTGGACGCCGGGGCCTTCGTGGTTCCTAGTCCAGTTATTGCTGGTAGCTTCAGGTTGACCAGGGGTCTGGAAGCCTCCTGGTATGCCGGTTGTCCCTACTGGTTATAGAGGACCCTGTAGGCGCGGACCCGGTGTCCGGTTTGTGTCTGGGGTGAGCCTCTGATGCTCCTCTGCCCCCTCAAATCCTCGCTCCTCTCCTCTTTGCCTCCGGCCACACTCGGGGCCCTCAAACCAGCAGCAGATGTGCTGCGCCTTCACTGCTCTAAGTGCCAGCACACTGTCTTCAGACTACTCTCTGACTGAACTCAACTGCCTGACTCCACCCTCCATATATATATCCCTAACAAGGATCCCTCTGGTGGTCAGAGGTGGAAGGGTGGAGGTGTCTGTTTGTAGTGAGGGCCTCTTGTAGAGAAGTCCGTCCATGCACCCTTTTGGGTCCTGTGGTACCTGTAGTAGCAGGGTGCCACATATCAGCACATCTTCATTCCAGGAGTGATTTCTCCTTCCACAGTTCATGTGCTTTCCTCCCTATCTAAATCTTGTTACTCTGCACTCCCTTAGAACATAGATGCTTTCCCCCTCTCTACATACTCCAAACTGCAGTTTGCAGAACCTTACCTCCCTACTGCTATCTCTTACACCAGGAGAAGAAAATAGAAAAGCAAAGATAGTCTAAAATGAAGATTATTTAAAAAGTTGCTTAAGCGTGCATTGAGGAGGCAAAAATTCAAAAAAATCACCTCAAAGGTAGACATACATAGCATTTAAGTTTGAAAAAATTACTCTTTTTAGGGTTAGTCTGACTCAAAAAATTACCATACTCAGACAAAAAAAAATGCAACCCTAAAGCAAAATGGCCTTTGTCCAGCAAAGGACAACCCTACTCGGAGGTGACAATCACGACTGGAGTCCAGGTTGATCCAATAATTGACTTCTTTCGTTCTATATGTACAATGATACAAGGTGTTTATCTTCTGCCTAGATGAAGTGTGGCAAATCAGATCATGTCTTCTCGTGGTCCAAGGAACTGAAGTCAATACTTCTTTAAAACTGGTCTTTTCGGGTCCATCAGGCTGGTGAGGTTTGTTGTAGGAACATTTTTCTCCTGTTTTTTGTTATCATCTATTTACAGTTCTTTTACTGTAAATTAGACCATTTTTTTGGGTCATTTGTGGTTGTGATACCATAATTTACTCGTAAAGTCCCGACCACCCATTGGTGTAAGCTCTCGGGGTGACGTGGATTGCCAGGATCGCGTGTTTGCTCTACGATATCAGAGCACAGTGCCCTGTGTGAACCAGGAATGTCTGTCATTAGCAGATCTTCGCGAGTTTTTGAGCAAACCTGATGAATTTTGAGTGCAACATTTCTCATCTCGGTTTCAAGAGGCCGGAGACGGTGTGACCGTACGATCTGCTCCAGCTCAAGTGCAAATACTGTCTTTGCATTGGAAAACCAGGGCGTGAAGCCTAACACAATGTCATGCATAGGATTCCATGCAAAAGTCATGAGCGTGAACTGTATGTTGGGAAACCTGCATTTTTCACCTCAGTGCCCCTTTAAAAGCTTTGTGGCACCATATTCTCCCCTTGGAACCGGGGTTCTGAGATCCTATACGGCACTACATTCTGCTCACATGACACACCAGACAGTAAACTACCGCCATATCCATTGAAACCAATGACCTTTTATTAATTTATTTGGACTTTAAGGTCCCCCTAGAGCTAAAAGCCCCTTGTGACATTCTCCTCCACATGTACTAATAGGGCAAATGAATAATGCTAATGTGTCCTATTAGTACATATTTTGTATTATTTGGAGAGCAAAGGAAAAAAATAACCACTAAGCTTTGGCAATTGCAGTACCACTCCTGAACACATGGTGTGCTGAATGCAACAATGACATCGGTCCGTGATGCATAAGAACTGCTCATGCGAACCAAAGGTTTCGAGGATTCGCTTCATCAGGGAAGACATATCAGAGACTCAAACTTTATTTGTTAGTAAAGTTTCTTATCACAACAGCCAGAAATAGTGATTGCAGTACCACTCCTGAACACACGGTGTGCTGTATATAACAATATCATCTGTCCATATTACATAACAACTGATCATACGGACCAAAAGTTTCAGGGATCCACTGCATCAGTTGATACATAACAGTGACACAAATTTTATGTGACAGTAAAGTTTCTCATCACAACAGCCAGAATTAGTGATTGCAGTACCACTCCTGAACACAAGGTGTGCGGTATATATATATACTGCGTAACAACTGATCACACAGACCAAAGGTTTCGAGGATCCTCTTCATCAGGGAGACATAACAGCGTCACAAACTTTATATGATTGTAAAGTTTTTCATCACAACAGCCAAAATGAGTGACTGCAGTACCACCCCTGAACACATGGGGTGTTGTATACAACAATATCATCTGTCTACACTACGTAACAATTGCTCATACGGACCGAGGGTTTCTAGGCTAGGATCCGCTGCATCAGGGGAGACATAACAGTGACACAAACTTTATGTGACAGCAAAGTTTCTCATCATCACATCAGCTAGAAATAGTGACTTGCAGTACCACTCCTGAACACACGGTGTGCTGTAAGCAATTGGATCCCAAAAATTGTATACATTATTTCAAGAAGATCTTTCATATTAAAATAGCACTTATTAGGCCATGTCCTTCAGTATTTGGTCAGTATTTTACATCAGTATTTATTAGCCGAAATCAGGAGTGGAACAATCAAATGAAAAATATAGTAGAAACACGTCACCACTCCTGCATTTTTCACCCACTCCTGGTTTTGTTTTTCTCTATTTTGCTCCTCCTTGGCATATCCTCTAATCCTTCAATGGGAAACCTTTTACACCTTTTTTTCAGCACCATTAGGCGTTGTTCAGTGTGCGCTCCAAGCTGGAACGCATAGTTCTGCCTTTCCACACTGGAACGCACGCATCATACATGCGCTGAGGTCACTTCCGGTCTTGAGGCCATTATGTCTGGGCCATCAGCGTGCACTCATCTCCGCCCTCCTGTGGTGGAACGCACGCATCATACATGCGCTGAGGTCACTTCCGGTCTTGAGGCCATTATGTCTGGGCCATCAGCCTGCACTCATCTCCGCCCTCCTGCGGTGGAACGCACGCGTCATACATGCGCTGAGGTCACTTCCGGTCTTGAGGCCATTATGTCTGGGCCATCAGCGTGCACTCATCTCCGCCCTCCTGTGGTGGAACGCACGTATCATACATGCGCTGAGGTCACTTCCGGTCTTGAGGCCATTATGTCTGGGCCATCAGCGTGCACTCATCTCCGCCCTCCTGCGGTGGAACGCACGCGTCATACATGCGCTGAGGTCACTTCCGGTCTTGAGGCCATTATGTCTGGGCCATCAGCGTGCACTCATCTCCGCCCTCCTGTGGTGGAACGCACGCATCATACATGCGCTGAGGTCACTTCCGGTCTTGAGGCCATTATGTCTGGGCCATCAGCGTGCACTCATCTCCGCCCTCCTGTGGTGGAATGCTCGCATCACGCATGTGCCTAGACCATTATCTACTACGTCTGAGTGTCAGCCTCCAGTAGGCGTACACGCCCAAAAATGATGCACAACTGAGAGCACGTTCACTCTGTTGGCACCATTATAGTCTATGGCCGCATCGACGCATACGCCCGAATCCCATTTTGCGGGGGGTTTGGACATAAGCCCCAATGGGGCCACTGAACAGATGCCTGACCGCAGTGTGAAAGAACCCTAAGGCTTCCATTCTTCATCCGAGTCTCATGGACCCCTATAGACTTTAATGGCCGACTCTGATGTCCAAAACGGATGAAAGTAGGACGTGGTGTGAGTCTCATGGTTCGGAGTTCGAATCTGTTTCTAAACAGATGTGTGTATGGATCGATGAAAATCTATGGGTCTGTGTGCTGTCCGGTTACTAAATGCTACAATACAGTGTACTACCTGTGGTCAGAGGTGGCGCTGTTTCAGAAAGAGAGCAGATGTGTTATTTCAATCTTCTTCAAGAGCAATCATTGCTTTGCTGGACCATGAAGTGCCGGAAGGGTCAGGTTCTGCAACCCCTGCATAAGTCTGTGTACCCCACTTTATTCTCATTCACAATCACTGTGCACAATGGAGATCACTGATAATTTACAATGAGAAGTCTATAATGTATCAACGCCTAACGCATTTCCCCTTTGAAGCCCATGATGACGACGCGCGTTTCATGATTTCGTGATGATCATAGCATCACATTATCTGCTTCACGGAGTAACATGAATGATACATAACCCCAGTTATCAGCGGCAAAGGGTAGGTCAATAATATAGACCGGCTTACATAAGGCAAGATTTATCAAAGGAAGCCTGAGCCCACGCCAAGAGAAAAGTCACTTTGAACACAGATCTGTGCAACGCTCTAATAATAAGAGTCACCGGGGAGTTACATATCGGGAAACTTATTATAAGGGTCACGTATGTCGATCGCACCTAGTTCTGGAACATTTCCATAGTGAACTAAAGCTGCTATACATGTTAAATGAAAACAGGCAAATGATCGATGGTTGAACCCCGCCATGGCCCCATAGACGGTGTAGAATAAAACGGGCAATGGCGCAGTTCGATGCAGTCATACACGTCCAATGCCATGTCAGGAGAACAATCGGCCAAGGATCCTACAGACGTTTTTACGACAGATCTGTAAAGTGACCGGCAGTGATCAACAAATAATCATTGGACAAAACATTCCACATGCCCAACCGGGGTTTTGACTCCTCAAATGTTCATCAAACAATCACTGAAATCTGGAGAAGTGTTGGTTACAGGAAATCTCCATCCACTTTGCTCTAATGTGCACAGGCAGCATAAGTCATGGCTGACGTGTCCTAGGTGAGGAAGAGGCCACCACAGGCGACCAGATACCATAAGGCAAGTGCGCATTCCTCTCTATCGTCCCTAATCCAGCAGGACAGTCCTGGGCTTGGGCAGCTGTCCCGGCTGGTGGGCAGCATGTCCATCTTTCAATTGTACTGTGTGGGAGCATTATTCTGTGCGGGGGCATTATACTGTGTGGGAGCATTATACTGTGCGTGGGCATTATACTGTGCGTGGGCATAGTGAAGGCATTATACTAAGTAGGGGGAATGTTCTATGGAGGTATTATACTGTGAGAAAGCAATGTGTGGAGAACTGTGTGGGGGAACCATACTGTGTGGGGGCATCATACTGAGTGGGAGCATTATACTGTGTGGGGACATTATACTGTGTGGGAGCATTATACTGTGTGGGAGCATTATACTGTGCGTGGGCATTATACTGTGTGAGGGCATTATTCTGTGCGGGGGCATTATACTGTGTGGGGACATCATACTGAGTGGGGGCATTATACTGTGCGTGGGCATAGTGAGGGCATTATACTAAGTAGGGGGAATGTTCTATGGAGGTATTATACTGTGAGAAAGCAATGTGTGGAGCACTGTGTGGGGGAACCATACTGTGGGGGCATCATTTTGTGTTGAGGCATCATACTGTGCGTGGGATGCTATGGGAGCATCATACTGTGTGGGGGCATCATACTGTGTGGGGCATATACTGTGTAGGAGCATCATACTGTGTGGGGGCAGTATACTGTGGGGGGCATAGTGAGGGCATCATACAAAGTAGGGGGAATGTTCTATGGGGGTATTATACTGTGAGAAAGCAATGTGTGGAGCACTGTGTGGGAGAACCATACTGTGTGGGGGCATCATTTTGTGTCGGGGCATCATACTGTGCGTGGGACACTATGGGAGCAACCTACTGTGTGGGGTCATCATACTGTGTGGGGGCATTATACTGTGCGGGGGCAGTATACTGTTCGGGGGCACAGTAGAGGCATCATACTAAGTAGGGGGAATGTTCTATGGGGGTATTATACTGAGAGAGAGTACTATGTGGAGCACTGTGTGGGGGAACCATGCTGTGTGGGGGCATCATACTAAGTAGGGGGAATCTACTATGAGGGTATTATAATATGTGAGGGCATTGTGGGGGCATCATACTATGTGGGGGCATCATACAGAGTGTGAGGGGCACTGTATGGGTATAATGTGTGGAAGGGCATTGTTGAGGGCACACTAGGACAATCATTTCTGTGTTAGGTGAGGGGTTATGAGTTCGACTAAGCTGCAAAAATGTGCTGCTGCTCGTTCCACAATTATTAACCCTCTTTCTTCTTTCCTTTAGAGTTGGGAGATATTGTAGTGTGGACTCCTAATATTAGATAGCACCTCTCCCTCCTCTTCCTCGTTTTCCCCACTAACTAGTTGGAAGCATATAATTGTACAGACCAAAATATGTATTAGCGAGGACGCCGAGGAGGCTTAAAGGGGCAGTTTAATTTTACACTTGTATGTGGTATAATCTCCCATCTCCTTGCAGCGCCTCCCGCTGGTTCATTAGCATTGTTGAATATCTACTATCCACATGACACACTACAATTATGTAAAGCAT
Organism: Phyllobates terribilis; assembly: GCF_046119375.1. Classification (NCBI taxonomy): domain Eukaryota; kingdom Metazoa; phylum Chordata; class Amphibia; order Anura; family Dendrobatidae; genus Phyllobates; species Phyllobates terribilis. The sequence continues at coordinate 755,651,915 of NW_027362764.1, forward strand.
TCTGCTTTTATTGATTTTTGTTGGCTTCAGATGTCCCTGGCACTAAAAGCCTCCTCAATGTGTACTAGTAGGACCCATGCCATGATTATATACTTCATTATTGGGGGGCTAGAGGGTGAAAATAAAACAATAACCGTTAATCTAAGGACTACCAGAAGGACTAAAATGGAAAAAAATCCCAACAAGTACTATCATCCAATGAGGGTTCCTCTTGAAACAATATGAAAAGTTTTTGAGTTCTACATTGCGTACGGCACACCGTGTGTTCAGGAGTGGCAATGCAAGTGACTGCTGACGGCTGTTGTAATTAGTGATGAGTGAGCACTAAAATGCTCGGGTGCTCGTTGCTCGGGTCAAGCACATTGGAATAATCGGGTGCTCGACCCGAGCAACGAGCCCAATGTAAGTCTATGGGAAACTCGAGCATTTTTCAGGCGGCTCCCCCTGACGGTCTGCAGAGGGCCTAAAAATTGCCCAAATCGATGGGAACAGTGCTCAAATGACATGGAGACAGCATGGGGAAGACCCCTGAAAGCATCTCTGACTCCCAGGTCACTGCTGTCAGCAACGTTGTCAGAGTATTACGCCACTTTTACAGACTCACAATAAAACATTACAAAAAACAAAACAAAATGGATTTACCTGGGAAATATGTTAAGGAACATCCTTTCCATGACATGTACAATGTATATAAAGCAAAATAAATAACCAAAAACAAAAATACTCCTCCACACCTTGGACTATGTTCACACGTAGCGTTTTTGATGTGTTTTTGCACTTTTGCATTGCTTTCAACCAAGACAAATGCATTCACAAGGAAATTTCATTTTAACCTTTTTCCAACCTTATCTGGCCATGTGGTGTGACACATCATCAGACACATGCATACAGTGCTGAAAAGTCATGGGAACAGCACGGGGAAGACCTCTGGAAGAATCTCTGACTCCCAGGTCACTGCCTAAAAGTGTACCTGTGACGCCTCTACTCAGAGAAGCCCGTGTTTTACCCTGGGTGCTGGGGGACTCGGTGTCGGGCCCTGTCATGGAGAGATGGGATGCAGCCGTGGCCCGGGCCCGACCTGTGCTCAGGGCCGTCACATTAAAAAGAGATGGAATGGGCTCGTCCGGGTTGAGTGGCTTATTTTAACGACTACGCCACCTGTGGTGCCTGGTGAAGGGCCACCAGCGCCGCTACAGTCCGCCGAGGCCTGGTGTCATGGTGGCCTAAGTACTCACTGCTCCCCACAGGCGGAGCAAGGCCTCAGGGCAGAGGGACAGGATGGATGGGGGTAGTAGTAGAGGGAGACGGGCGCCGCGTCGTGCGGTGTGGCGCAGAATAAACAGTCCGGAGGCCATAGGGGTGAACTTCCAAGGCTTTACTCACTTTAGAGTTGGCAGAAGGAAGGCGACTCCCTGCTCCCCGTGGAGTCCTGCGGTCACCAGGGACGGGGGTCCGACAACCTCCGAGTAAGTCCAGCGTTCGATCGGGACCCTACACCAGAGTGTTCCTGAACTACAGACCGAATCCTTTCCTGTCCGTGTGTGTGCAAATAGGCCGGGTCTCCCTCTGAGCTCCTCTCAGAACAAGGGCACGGGTGGCAGCTCCGCTCCGACCGATACCCGGTGGGATCCTCAGGGCCTACCGGGCTTTCCTGACCAGGACTTGGAGTGGCAAGGTCGGGTGTCGGGGGCCGGTACCCCTCTTGCAGCCGGACTCCCTCTGAATATATCAGCATGGCGAGGACAGGTGGCGTACACCGCTCTGTCTGCATCCTGCCTGGGATCCATTTGCTATGGAGCCACACTCTTAAGCTCCGGACCTTCTTGGTCCTGGTCCTTGACCGGGTTGAGACATTCCTTGTCTACAACCTATCCCTCTTCCCAAGGCCGGGGCACGAGGGCTGTGCCTCCATCCAATGCGGGCCCACACAGGATCCGCGTTAGGGGGGAAGGTCACAGTCCACTCAGCGACTGACAGCATAGAGACAGTCAAAGAGCGATTGAAGGCAGTCAAAGAACCAAGAACCAAAATGGCTTTTTATTAAATATGAAATTTAAAGTGTAACTAACTTGTAAGTCCTCCACCCTCACCCACTAACTGGTTCCCCTAACTCTTGGTTCCCCAGTCTCCCTGTAACAGGAGGGCAGCACCTAGTGCATTCTAGCCCCCTCTGGTGGAGACATGAGGTGTTGGATGCAAAGGTTGGGTCCCGACTATCACACTGTTCTTACCTCAGAGGAGGAACACCACACTCCATTAGAGAAGTGCAGCATCCCTGTGGCGGTCGAACCCTCAGGGGCGCCACAGAGCCAGTCCACAACTTTTTTTGCTGACAGTTGTATTTAGCTCTGTGAAAGGACTGGCATAGAGGGAAACCCTATCTACCCTGCGTGTCATTTCTCACAGGAAGTCCTGTAAAGCTGCTTTCACTTGAAATGTGGCCTTTTAGGCTCGTGGAGGCGGAAGCTTTTCACAACCACATGCCTCATGCCTCGTGTCCATACTTGGTCCCCAGTCATCACTATTTTTCCCGGTGTTGTCTCCGTCTTCTACAAGCGCGGGTCCCTGAACATTAGTGCTGGTACTTTTCTGTGGGAATTTGCTTGCCTCCTACCAGCCTAGAATATTTCCAGCAACCTATGGTACGACGCCATGGTATTAGCACTGCCCCCAGTACCAGAAGCAAAGCCATCCCCAATTTCCTTCTCAGGAATTTTATTTGGTAGACCGAGTGGTCTACATTTTATCACAAAGGAGCTGAAGATAGAGTGTCAGTAGGTGCAAGTTTCTCCAGCCTGTTAGATATTAGAGGGTGAACGGCAGCATATTGGATCAGTGGTTAGCACTGAAGATTTGCAACGCTGGGGTCCTGGGTTCAAATCCCAGCAAGGACAACATCTGCAAGGACTTTGTATGTTCTCCCCGTGTTTGCGTGTGTTTCCTCCTCAGTAAAAAAGCAGCCATAGAGTGTCCGGGAACCTTTACACACACTTTTCTTAGCCAGGACTGCATCTCGGCAGGGTTGGACGGTCCCACCAGAGAATCCTCTGGTGTGCCTTGGCTTCTACCTCAGGAGAGTTCATGATAGCGCTAACTTTGCAGCTGCTATGGGGCTCTTGAGTGGGGGAGAAAGGTTAGCCCTCAGAATCAAATCCTCTGGTGGGCACAATGTTTTTCAATCTGAAATAGCTTCTCAGTGGTAGTTGTATTTCACCACAGCCATATTCTTTAGCTCGGTGAAAGGGCTGGCATAGAGGGAAATATTATCTACCCTGGCTGTCAATTCTCCGTCACCAGGTTCTGCCCATTGTCACACACGACCATGCCTGGCTGTATGTTCAGCGGTGAGAGCCACAGATCAGGCTGCTGTGTTACAGCTTTCAACAACTCTGCAGCGCTGGGCGGTTTGTCAATTAAGCATTAAGCATATTATCTTCAGCACAGCCTGTTGCCGCTTGGCCAAGACAGTGCTGCAGTGCTTTCAGCTTGTGACTGATGTGGTCATTTCAGGGATGGAGGAAGAGGTGCATGAGCTGAACAATGTGATTACATTGTTGTTAAATTGGTGATGCTGTTTTTCATACTAAAGAAAGATCCTATTGTTTTGTTTTTTTTACGTTTTTTTTAAGACAAATGCATTCACCGGGAAATGTCATTTTAACATTTTACAACCTTATCTGGCAATGTAGTGTGTGACACATCATCAGACACATCCTGTTTTATTTATGATGGAGGGACTCTGAAAGTCATAAAGCCTATTTTTATAGGGACATCAGACGGCCCTTACTATTCTTAAAAGGCCAGCAGTCGGCCCTAGCTATTGTTAGAGAGCCATCAGCCGGCTATGCTTTGTTGTTCCCATTATTAACAAGTGGGTCTCCTATACTGTTATTGCGTATCCAGTGACTGCAAGGGCTGCCAAAAATGTGGACGCAACCCAATACCTCTTTGAAGAGACATAGATGAGGGTCTCAGTAAAAAAAAATGTTCCCATTATAAAGGAGCGGGTCTCCTATAGTGGTAATGTCCATGCTGTGACTGCAAGGGCTGCCAAAATCATATATAATGATGGTAGGGTATGAGATATATTTTTGTCTTTTGTCTTTTGTAGGTTTTGTTTCTTTTTTGCTAGTGTGAACATGCTCCTATTTCTTGCATGTCTACCATCTTAGACCTCAGTTCACATTGCCTGGTTTTTTGTCTTGTTTGCATTCTGTGCAATTTAAGGGTGTGGCATCCCCTTTGTTGAGCTGACTGGTACATATGTAGCTTACCACGGGCCTGGGTGGTCTGGAGTTGGGACCCGGTCCTATTTGTCTACCCTTTTATATGCATTGCTTCAACTTTGATATACAGTAAGGTTTTTAATATAGGCAGTATAGGTACCGTCCCAATTTAGGGTCACCTTGCCGCTGGTGGGACGGCTTGTATACTTTTTTTGATCAAAAATAGTTCACTAAGTACCCTATATTTATTATGCAACTTTGCTTTACATTTATATATAATGATGGTAGGGTATGAGATATATTTTTGTCTTTTGTCTTTTGTAGGTTTTGTTTCTTTTTTGCTAGTGTGAACATGCTCCTATTTCTTGCATGTCTACCATCTTAGACCTCAGTTCACATTGCCTGGTTTTTTGTCTTGTTTGCATTCTGTGCAATTTAAGGGTGTGGCATCCCCTTTGTTGAGCTGACTGGTACATATGTAGCTTACCACGGGCCTGGGTGGTCTGGAGTTGGGACCCGGTCCTATTTGTCTACCCTTTTATATGCATTGCTTCAACTTTGATATACAGTAAGGTTTTTAATATAGGCAGTATAGGTACCGTCCCAATTTAGGGTCACCTTGCCGCTGGTGGGACGGCTTGTATACTTTTTTTGATCAAAAATAGTTCACTAAGTACCCTATATTTATTATGCAACTTTGCTTTACATTTATATATAATGATGGTAGGGTATGAGATATATTTTTGTCTTTTGTCTTTTGTAGGTTTTGTTTCTTTTTTGCTAGTGTGAACATGCTCCTATTTCTTGCATGTCTACCATCTTAGACCTCAGTTCACATTGCCTGGTTTTTTGTCTTGTTTGCATTCTGTGCAATTTAAGGGTGTGGCATCCCCTTTGTTGAGCTGACTGGTACATATGTAGCTTACCACGGGCCTGGGTGGTCTGGAGTTGGGACCCGGTCCTATTTGTCTACCCTTTTATATGCATTGCTTCAACTTTGATATACAGTAAGGTTTTTAATATAGGCAGTATAGGTACCGTCCCAATTTAGGGTCACCTTGCCGCTGGTGGGACGGCTTGTATACTTTTTTTGATCAAAAATAGTTCACTAAGTACCCTATATTTATTATGCAACTTTGCTTTACATTTATATATAATGATGGTAGGGTATGAGATATATTTTTGTCTTTTGTCTTTTGTAGGTTTTGTTTCTTTTTTGCTAGTGTGAACATGCTCCTATTTCTTGCATGTCTACCATCTTAGACCTCAGTTCACATTGCCTGGTTTTTTGTCTTGTTTGCATTCTGTGCAATTTAAGGGTGTGGCATCCCCTTTGTTGAGCTGACTGGTACATATGTAGCTTACCACGGGCCTGGGTGGTCTGGAGTTGGGACCCGGTCCTATTTGTCTACCCTTTTATATGCATTGCTTCAACTTTGATATACAGTAAGGTTTTTAATATAGGCAGTATAGGTACCGTCCCAATTTAGGGTCACCTTGCCGCTGGTGGGACGGCTTGTATACTTTTTTTGATCAAAAATAGTTCACTAAGTACCCTATATTTATTATGCAACTTTGCTTTACATTTATATATAATGATGGTAGGGTATGAGATATATTTTTGTCTTTTGTAGGTTTTGTTTCTTTTTTGCTAGTGTGAACATGCTCCTATTTCTTGCATGTCTACCATCTTAGACCTCAGTTCACATTGCCTGGTTTTTTGTCTTGTTTGCATTCTGTGCAATTTAAGGGTGTGGCATCCCCTTTGTTGAGCTGACTGGTACATATGTAGCTTACCACGGGCCTGGGTGGTCTGGAGTTGGGACCCGGTCCTATTTGTCTACCCTTTTATATGCATTGCTTCAACTTTGATATACAGTAAGGTTTTTAATATAGGCAGTATAGGTACCGTCCCAATTTAGGGTCACCTTGCCGCTGGTGGGACGGCTTGTATACTTTTTTTGATCAAAAATAGTTCACTAAGTACCCTATATTTATTATGCAACTTTGCTTTACATTTATATATAATGATGGTAGGGTATGAGATATATTTTTGTCTTTTGTCTTTTGTAGGTTTTGTTTCTTTTTTGCTAGTGTGAACATGCTCCTATTTCTTGCATGTCTACCATCTTAGACCTCAGTTCACATTGCCTGGTTTTTTGTCTTGTTTGCATTCTGTGCAATTTAAGGGTGTGGCATCCCCTTTGTTGAGCTGACTGGTACATATGTAGCTTACCACGGGCCTGGGTGGTCTGGAGTTGGGACCCGGTCCTATTTGTCTACCCTTTTATATGCATTGCTTCAACTTTGATATACAGTAAGGTTTTTAATATAGGCAGTATAGGTACCGTCCCAATTTAGGGTCACCTTGCCGCTGGTGGGACGGCTTGTATACTTTTTTTGATCAAAAATAGTTCACTAAGTACCCTATATTTATTATGCAACTTTGCTTTACATTTATATATAATGATGGTAGGGTATGAGATATATTTTTGTCTTTTGTAGGTTTTGTTTCTTTTTTGCTAGTGTGAACATGCTCCTATTTCTTGCATGTCTACCATCTTAGACCTCAGTTCACATTGCCTGGTTTTTTGTCTTGTTTGCATTCTGTGCAATTTAAGGGTGTGGCATCCCCTTTGTTGAGCTGACTGGTACATATGTAGCTTACCACGGGCCTGGGTGGTCTGGAGTTGGGACCTGGTCCTATTTGTCTACCCTTTTATATGCATTGCTTCAACTTTGATATACAGTAAGGTTTTTAATATAGGCAGTATAGGTACCGTCCCAATTTAGGGTCACCTTGCCGCTGGTGGGACGGCTTGTATACTTTTTTTGATCAAAAATAGTTCACTAAGTACCCTATATTTATTATGCAACTTTGCTTTACATTTATATATAATGATGGTAGGGTATGAGATATATTTTTGTCTTTTGTCTTTTGTAGGTTTTGTTTCTTTTTTGCTAGTGTGAACATGCTCCTATTTCTTGCATGTCTACCATCTTAGACCTCAGTTCACATTGCCTGGTTTTTTGTCTTGTTTGCATTCTGTGCAATTTAAGGGTGTGGCATCCCCTTTGTTGAGCTGACTGGTACATATGTAGCTTACCACGGGCCTGGGTGGTCTGGAGTTGGGACCCGGTCCTATTTGTCTACCCTTTTATATGCATTGCTTCAACTTTGATATACAGTAAGGTTTTTAATATAGGCAGTATAGGTACCGTCCCAATTTAGGGTCACCTTGCCGCTGGTGGGACGGCTTGTATACTTTTTTTGATCAAAAATAGTTCACTAAGTACCCTATATTTATTATGCAACTTTGCTTTACATTTATATATAATGATGGTAGGGTATGAGATATATTTTTGTCTTTTGTAGGTTTTGTTTCTTTTTTGCTAGTGTGAACATGCTCCTATTTCTTGCATGTCTACCATCTTAGACCTCAGTTCACATTGCCTGGTTTTTTGTCTTGTTTGCATTCTGTGCAATTTAAGGGTGTGGCATCCCCTTTGTTGAGCTGACTGGTACATATGTAGCTTACCACGGGCCTGGGTGGTCTGGAGTTGGGACCCGGTCCTATTTGTCTACCCTTTTATATGCATTGCTTCAACTTTGATATACAGTAAGGTTTTTAATATAGGCAGTATAGGTACCGTCCCAATTTAGGGTCACCTTGCCGCTGGTGGGACGGCTTGTATACTTTTTTTGATCAAAAATAGTTCACTAAGTACCCTATATTTATTATGCAACTTTGCTTTACATTTATATATAATGATGGTAGGGTATGAGATATATTTTTGTCTTTTGTCTTTTGTAGGTTTTGTTTCTTTTTTGCTAGTGTGAACATGCTCCTATTTCTTGCATGTCTACCATCTTAGACCTCAGTTCACATTGCCTGGTCCCTTGGAAGAGATGTGGAGGAGGGCCTCATAAAAAAATGTTCCCATTAGAAAGGAGCGGGTCTCCTATACTTGTAATGCCCATGCACTAATTGTATGGGCTGACAAACATTTACCCCTGGGGGTATACATGAACATACTGTATAAAAAAATTTTTTACGGGCATCATAACACCCTTTAAAAAAATTATGTGGGTGTTGCATCACGGACCACGGTCACCGTGGTGATATGGTAGTGGAGGATGAGGAGATGGAGGAGGACTAGAGCAAATAGCCAAAATAAGTAAGCGTATACCCATGTGTGGGTGTGAAAAGGTGCATGGGAATATACCTCCCAAGAAAAGACACTGGATTTGAGTTTATGTTTCGCTGCTATCATTCAGTGGTGTTGAGAAGTCTGGCCCAATCCAGCCCTTGTTCATTTTTATAAGAGTCAACCTGTCAGCATTTTCAGTTGACAGGCGGATGTGCTTATCAGTTATAATTCCACCAGCGGCACTAAAAACCCGCTCTGATAAAACGCTGGCGGCAGGGCAGGCCAGGACCTCCAAGGCATAGAGAGCCAGTTCATTCCACGTATCCAGCTTGGATACCCAATAATTATAAGGCACAGCGGAATCACGGAGGACGTTGGTACGGTCGGCAAGGTACTCCCTCAGCATCTTCCAAAACTTTGCACTCCTTGTGAGAGTACCCCACGCCTCAGGGCCTGTCTGATGGGAGGGTCTGAGAAAACTCTCCCAGAACTTTGACTGTGTTCTCCTGCCTCTGCTGGATTGAAGTTGTGTCTCTCTCGCCTGTAGTCCTTGGTTGTCCAACGAAATGTGCCCTCTGCTGCCAGCGTTTTCAGATGGGAATTTTTTTAATAGTTCCGCAACAAGGGCCTTCTGGTACTGCCCCATTTGTGTAGACCTGTCCGCCTCAGGAATAAGAGATATCATAGAATGGTAGAGTTGGAAGGGACCTCCTGGGTCATCTGGTCCAACCCCCTGCTCAAAGCAGGATTCACTAGATCATCTCAGACAGATGTCTGTCCAGCCTCTGTTTGAAGACGTCCATTGAAGGGGAACTCACCACCTCTCGTGGCAGCCTGTTCCACTCATTAATCACCCTAACTGTCAAAAAGTTTTTTCTAATATCTAATCTGTGTCTCCTCCCATTTAGTTTCATCCCATTGCTTCTAGTCTTTCCTTGTGCAAATGAGAATAAAGATGATCCTTCTACAATGTGACAGCCCTTGACATATTTGTAGACAGCTATTAAGTCTCCTCTCAGTCTTCTTTTTTGCAAGCTAAACATTCCCAAATCCTGCAACCGTTCCTCATAGGACATGGTTTGCAGACCAGTCACCATTCTGGTCGCTCTTCTCTGAACTTGCTCCAGTTTGTCTATGTCTTTTTTAAAATGTGGTGCCCAAAACTGTACACAGTATTCCAGATGAGGTCTGACCAAAGAGGAGTAAAGACCGATAATGACTTCACGTGATCTAGACTGTATGCTTCTGTTAATACATCCCAGAATTGTATTTGCCTTTTTTGCTGCTGCATCACACTGTTGACTCATGTTCAGTCTATGATCTATTAGTATACCTAAGTCTTTTTCACATGTATTGTTGCTTAGCTCTATTCCTCCCATTCTGTATATGCTTTTTTCATTTTTATTGCCCAGATGTAGTACTTTGCATTTTTCCCTGTTAAAAACCATTCTGTTGGTTGCTGCCCACTGCTCCAGTTTATTTAGGTCTTTTTGAATCCTCTCTCTCTCTTCTCTAGTATTAGCTATCCCTCCTAGCTTTGTGTCATCAGCAAATTTAATCAGTTTACCCTCAATTCCTTCATCTAAATCATTGATAAAGATGTTGAACAATACAGGTCCCAGGACGGAGCCCTGTGGTACCCCACTTGAGACATTCATCCAGCTGGATGTGAAGCCATTTACAACCACCCTTTGAGTCCGATCACTAAGCCAGTTATGAATCCACCTAACAGTTGCCTGGTCCATTGCATACTTGGTCATTTTTTCAATAAGGATGGTGTGAGATACTTTGTCAAATGCTTTGCTGAAGTCAAGATATACTATATCTACAGCATTTCCCTGATCCACCCAGTCAGTGATTCTGTCATAGAAGGAAATTAAGTTAGTCTAACATGACTTGTTAGTTACAAACCCATGCTGACTCTGGTTAATCACTTCATTCTTATCCATGTACTTACATACATGTTGTTTAATAATTTGTTCAAAGATCTTTCCTGGTATAGAAGTCAGACTCACCGGCCTATAGTTCCCTGGGTCCACCTTCTTCCCCTTTTTGAAGATAGGAACAACATTTGCTCTTCTCCAGTCTTCTGGGACTTCTCCTGTTCTCCAAGAATTTTCAAAGATTATGGAGAGTGGTTCTAAAATTTCTTCTACGATCTCCTTCAGTACTCTGGGGTGTAATTCATCTGGACCTGGAGACTTGAACTCATTTATGTTAGCTAAATATTCCCTCACAATCTTTCTGTTTACAGATAACTTGGATTCCTCTATTCCTTTAAAAGGACAGTGAAGATCAGTTGATGTTACATTTTCTTTCTGAGAGAAAACAGATGCAAAATAGGAATTAAAAAGTTCGGCCTTCTCAACATCCTCTCTTACCATTTCTCCATTTTCATCCTGTAAAAATCCTATAGCATCTTTGACTTTTCTTTTACTTTTGACATACCCCCAAAATCCTTTTCTATTGCTTTTGACATCTCTTGCAAGCCTTAATTCATTGTCAGCTTTAGCTAACCTGATACGTGCCCTGCAGGATCTGCAGACTGCATTATAATCTTTTTTAGATATGCCTCCCTCTTTCCATTTAATAAACATTTCTTTCTTTCTTTTTAGCATGTGTTTAAGTTCTGTGTTCATCCATCCTGGTTTCCTTAAATGCTTCCCATTCTTTCTACTTTTTGGGATTGTTAACGATTGTGCTTTGAGAATCTCATTTTTAAAAATTTCCCATCCTTCCTGGACATTTTTGTCCTTAAGGACATCCAGCCATTGGATCCCTCCTATTCTCTTTCTGAGTCTCTTAAAATCTGCCTTTCTAAAATCTAACCTTGAAGTTTGAGTCTTCACATGTCTTCCTCCTCTAGTTATCCAAAATTCTATAATAGCATGGTCGCTGCCTCCTAGGGTCCCAGCCACTTTTACCTCCTCAACCATTTCCTCCCTGTTTATAAGGATTAGATCCAAAGTAGCAGATCCCCTTGTTTTCTCCCCTACCTTTTGGAAGATAAAGTTGTCAGCAAGAGAGGATAAGAATTTGCTTGACCTGTTAGTTTTACTTGAGAGAGATTCCCAACAAATGTCTGGATAGTTGAAATCTCCCATGACCACTACGTCATATTTTTGGGAGAACTTGGTCATTTGATACATAAAGAGTTCATCCATATCTTCAGCTTGCCCAGGTGGCCTGTAGTAAATGCCTACAATGGTGTCCTTTCCGTTGTTCTCTCCTTGTATTCTTACCCAAACAGTTTCCACAGAACTCCCAGTCTCTGAAGCTTCAATCTCTGTGCAGATATACGCTTTTCTAACATACAATGCAACACCTCCTCCTCGTTTATCAAGTCTGTTTCTTGCAAATAAGTTGTATCCTTTTAGCCTTTTATTCCAATCATGTGTATCGTCCCACCAAGTTTCAGTGATTCCAATTACATCATATTCCTTTTCCTGCATTAGTAGTTCCAATTCTCCTTGTTTGTTGCCCATGCTTTGTGCATTTGTATAAAAACATTTTAGTTTGTGATTGGTTTCTCTTCCTCCCATATTTTTATTATTTAAATTGTTTTGTCTTTGTTCTTCCTTTCCACTTCCAGTAGCAGAGATCTCAATAGTATTTGTCAGCTGTATGGCTTTTTCTGGCCTTTTGTTTCCCTTCTCACATTGTTCTAGTTTAAAGCTCTTCTGATGAGTGTAGCAAGGCGACTTCCAAATCAGGGGCGGAACTACCGCCCGTGCAGCCGGTTCATTGAACGGGGGCCCCGAGGGAGAGGGGGCCCCTCCAGCCTCAGCAGGGCCGCCATCAGGGCATGACTGCCCTGACTCCAGTATGGGGCCCGGCCGGTAGGGGCCCCCTCGGAGCCCCGTTGGGGGCCCCCCTCTTATGCATCTCTCGCCTCATGGGGCCCCTGGCCCCATGCTAAGCGCCGGGTCCGGGACATCTCAGCGCTGTGCTGCGCTGCCGTGGCAGCGCCTTCAAGATTCCCCTGACTTCCGGTCATGTGACGGTGCCGTCACATGGCCGGAAGACAGGAGAACCTGGTGTCAGCGATTTGGACGAGCGCCAGGATTCTGCAGGGATCGCATGGGGGTAAGTATAACAAGTTTTATTTTTTTAAAAATACAATTAACTAGGAGTGGGGGGAATTGGGAGATGCACATGTGTGTGGGGGGGGGGAATTGGGAGATGCACATGTGTGGGGGGGGGGAATTGGGAGATGCACATGTGTGTGGGGGGGGGGGAATTGGGAGATGCACATGTGTGTGGGGGGGGGGGAATTGGGAGATGCACATGTGTGGGGGGGGGGAATTGGGAGATGCACATGTGTGGGGGGGGGGGAATTGGGAGATGCATATGTGTGGGGGGGGGGATTGGGAGATGCACATGTGTGTGGGGGGGGGAATTGGGAGATGCACATGTGTGGGGGGGGGGAATTGGGAGATGCACATGTGTGGGGGGGGGAATTGGGAGATGCACATGTGTGTGGGGGGGGGAATTGGGAGATGCACATGTGTGGGGGGGGGGAATTGGGAGATGCACATGTGTGGGGGGGGGAATTGGGAGATGCACATGTGTGGGGGGGGGAATTGGGAGATGCACATGTGTGGGGGGGGGGAATTGGGAGATGCACATGTGTGGGGGGGGGATTGGGAGATGCACATGTGTGGGGGGGGGAATTGGGAGATGCACATGTGTGGGGGGGGGAATTGGGAGATGCACATGTGTGGGGGGGGGGATTAGGAGATGCACATGTGTGGGGGGGGGATTGGGAGATGCACATGTGTGGGGGGGGGATTGGGAGATGCACATGTGTGTGGGGGGGGGATTGGGAGATGCACATGTGTGGGGGGGGGAATTGGGAGATGCACATGTGTGTGGGGGGGAATGGGAGATGCACATGTGTGTGGGGGGGAATGGGAGATGCACATGTGTGTGGGGGGGAAATGGGAGATGCACATGTGTGTGGGGGGGAAATGGGAGATGCACATGTGTGTGGGGGGGAAATGGGAGATGCACATGTGTGTGGGGGGGAAATGGGAGATGCACATGTGTGGGGGGGAAATGGGAGATGCACATGTGTGGGGGGGAAATGGGAGATGCACATGTGTGTGGGGGGGAAATGGGAGATGCACATGTGTGGGGGGGAAATGGGAGATGCACATGTGTGTGGGGGGGAAATGGGAGATGCACATGTGTGGGGGGGAAATGGGAGATGCACATGTGTGTGTGTGGGGGGGGGGAATGGGAGATGCACATGTGTGTGGGGGGGGGGGATGGGAGATGCACGTGTGTGGGGGGGGAATGGGAGATGCACATGTGGGGGAGGGGGATGAGAGAGGTGCACATGTGGGGGAGGGGAATGAGAGAGGTGCACATGTGGGGGTGAGAGAGGTGCTCGTGGGGGGATGAGAGATGCACATGGGGGGATGAGAGAGGGGCACATGTGGGGGAGGGGGATGAGAGAGGGGCACATGTGGGGGAGGGGGATGAGAGATGTGCACATGGGGGGTGGTGAGAGATGTGCACATGGGGGGTGGTGAGAGATGTGCACATGGGGGGGTTTGAGAGCTGCACATGGAGGGGTGAGAGCTGCACATGGGGGGGATGAGAGCTGCACATGGGGGAATTGGGAGAAAATGAGCTGCACATGGGGGAATTGGGAGTAGGGGGATAATGAGCTGCACATAATGAATGTGGGGTGGGGGAGAGTAAATGATAAATGATGATGGGGTGGGGAGAGCACGGACATGATATAATGAATTGGGGCAGGGGGTGCATGTAAATAATGAATGCGGGGAGCAGGAAGCATAGAGTAGGGGGCGTTGCGGATGCAGGAGTGTAACTGGTAACAAATTGGCGGAAAGAGTAGAGGTTCTAATTAAATTATATATTGAGTGCCTATTTACAGTTAATGGGGGCACCGTGGTGGATTACAATTTATATTTGGAATGGTAGGTGGCATAATAACTAACCATATATTGATGGTGGATGCACGTCTGTATTCAGCTGCGTAATGTAGAAGTTGGGGAATGTGCTCTAGATAACTGTGTTATTTTATGCAGAGATGAGTCCTGGCTGGAAGACGTGATGGCGGTCTGTGCTGGATGAAGGAGAAAAGCGTAGCTGAAGGACTTCACCTAGAGACGTCACCAGTGAGTCAGTGTATTACATGTACACTTACACTATATACTATGTACCGGGCTCCTGTGTATAATGTCACTGGTGATCACTGTATTACCTGTACACTATATACAGAGCTCCTGTGTATAATGTCACTGGTGATCACTGTATTACCTGTACACTGACACTATATACAGAGCTCCTGTGTATAATGTCACTGGTAATCACTAGATTACCTGGACACTTACATTATACATACCATGTATAGAGCTCCCGTGTATAATGACACTTATGGTAATATTAGTAATGTGGTGGTAATATTAGTAATGTGGTGGTAATATGTGGTCTGGTCATGGTGTGGCAGTTTTTCTCCCTTCTGTGTGGTATTATTCGGTCACTATGTTGTGGTAATATGTGGTCTGGTCATGGTGTGGCGGTATTCCCTGTATGTGGTATTATTGGTCATTTTAAAAAAAAATGTATATGACACATTCCCTTAAAGAAAACTAAATAAACATATATCTAAAAAGAGTATTGCATATTTTAAGAAAATTTTAATAGGTTAGAGTAGGGCCCGGCCAGAAGAGTCTACCTTATCGTGGTGGCGGCTTTAAAAATCTTTTGGCCAAAACAAAAGCTGATGGCTATGTATGTGGCGCCGTCACATGGCCGAACGTCAGGAGAACGTGGTGGCAGCGACGTGGACGAGCGCCAGGATTCTGCAGGGATCGCATGGGGGTAAGTATAACAAGTTTTATTTTTTTAAATACAATTAATTAACCAGGAGTGGGGGGAATCAGAGATGCACATGGGGGGGGGGGGGGGGGGGGGGGGTGAGAGATGCACATGGGGGGGGGGGGTGAGAGATGCACATGGGGGGGGGTGAGAGATGCACATGGGGGGGGGGATGAGAGATGCACATGGGGGGGGGATGAGAGATGCACATGGGGGGGGGATGAGAGATGCACATGGGGGGGTGAGAGATGCACATGGGGGGGTGAGAGATGCACATGGGGGGGTGAGAGATGCACATGGGGGGGATGAGAGATGCACATGGGATGGATGAGAGATGCACATGGGGGGGATGAGAGATGCACATGGGGGGGATGAGAGATGCACATGGGGGGGGATGAGAGATGCACATGGGGGGGGATGAGAGATGCACATGGGGGGGATGAGAGATGCACATGGGGGGGGATGAGAGATGCACATGGGGGGGATGAGAGATGCACATGGGGGGGATGAGAGATGCACATGGGGGGGATGAGAGATGCACATGGGAGGGGGATGAGAGATGCACATGGGAGGGGGATGAGAGATGCACATGGGAGGGGGATGAGAGATGCACATGGGAGGGGGATGAGAGATGCACATGGGAGGGGGATGAGAGATGCACATGGGGGGATGAGAGATGCACATGGGGGGGTGAGAGATGCACATGGGGGGGTGAGAGATGCACGGGGGGGGTGAGAGATGCACGGGGGGGGTGAGAGATGCACGGGGGGGGTGAGAGATGCACGGGGGGGGTGAGAGATGCACGGGGGGGAGAGAGATGCACGGGGGGGTGAGAGATGCACGGGGGGGGGTGAGAGATGCACGGGGGGATGAGAGATGCACGGGGGGGGGTGAGCTGCACATGGGGGGGTTATGTTTACATAACTTTGTTGCCTTATGAAGGGCAAGGGGGGCCCCCAAAAATTTCTTGCACAGGGGCCCACTACAGTCTGTGTCCGCCCCTGTTCCAAATACATGTTTTCCAGTCTTCGTAAGGTGCACCCCATCTCTAGCAAGTAGTCCATCGTATAGGTAATTCATTCCGTGATCCAGAAATCCAAATCCTTGTTGACGGCACCATCGACGTAGCCAGTTGTTCACCTGTAGAATCTTATTCCACCTCATTGTTCCATGGCCATCCACTGGGAGGATGGATGAGAAGACCACCTGCGCTCCCAATTCTTTCACTTTCTTTCCTAAGTCTTCAAAGTCACTGCAGATGGTTTCCAGGTCCTTTCTTGCGGTGTCATTTGTCCCCACATGTATTAGCAGGAATGGGTAGTGATCTGTAGGTCTGAAGAGTCTTGATATTCTGTCAGACACATCTTTAATTTTTGCTCCTGGAAGACAGCACATTTCTCTTGAGGTTATGTCTGGTCTGCAGATAGCGGCCTCTTAACAGGGAATCCCCCATGACCACCACTCTCCGTTTTTTCTTCACAACATTCTTCTTTCTCCATCCAGGAGGATTCTGAGGGCTTACAAGGTTATTCATTGCTGGTAAAGTCCTATTTTGCTGTATTTCTTCATGGTTCTCCTGCGTGAGAGCCTGGTACTGGTTCCTGAGCAGTATGGGTGCTGACTGCCTCTCGATCCTCCAGCTTCTGTGGGTCACATGCTTCCATTCCTCTGTTTCGTCAGGGGCAGTTCGAATTTCTTCTCTTTCTGAATCATGAAGAGATAATTCTGCTCTGTCTAAGAACTCTTCACCTTCCTTAATGATTTTCAAGGTAGTTAACCTCTCTTCTAGATTTCGCAACTTTTCCTCCAACAGGGACACAAGCTTGCATTTCTGGCATGTGAAGTTTGGCTTTTCCACTGGCAAGTCTGTGAACATGTAGCAGGATATGCAGCTCACCAAATGGCTCCTGGACTCTTCCATGTTCTTATTGTTAATGTTCTGAAAACAGTGAAAAAAGCTTAAAAAAAAAGCTTCACGGTTTACCGATGTCCTCTTTTCAGCTCCAACAGCCAAAATCCAGTGTTCTTTGAGCTCGCGGAGACTCTTCACTTACCCTAAAATGCAGTGGGAATATGCAAATTATCTCCTCAGGACTCCTCCCCTGGTTTACCGATGTCCTCTTTTCAGCTCCAACAGCCAAAATCCAGTGTTCTTTGAGCTCGCGGAGACTCTTCACTTACCCCAAAATGCAGTGGGAATATGCAAATTATCTCCTCAGGACTCCTCCCCTGGTTTAGAGAGAGATATAAAGTTCCCCTTGTAGCCTGGGTCTAGAAGTGTCACCAACCAGTAATGACTGTCACCCAAAATTTTGAGAATGCGAGGGTCATGGGAAAGGCAGCGTAACATAAACTCAACCATGCGTGCCAGACTACTAACAGGCAAGACTTTCGTGTCCTCACCAAGAGGGTGACTGACCATGCTCTCCTCCTCCTCCTCCTCTCTGTCCTCTGGCCAACCATGCTGAACAGACGGTAAGACAGCTGTGCAGGTAGTACCGTCTATAGTGCATGAAACTAGCTCCTGTCCTTCCTCCTCCTCCTCCTCCTCTTCCTCATTGTCACCCAATCCAAGTTGGGATGAGCTGAGGCTTGGCTGTGTGTAATCACCCTGTATGGTTCCTTGCTCCATCTCATCGTGCTCCGCCTGCAATGCCTGCTGTCAGAAGACAGAGAAGCGGGATGGTGACGCTAATTATGGCGTCATTGCCGCTCACCATCTTGGTGGAGTCCTCAAAGTTTTGGAGGATGGTACATATGTCTGACATCCATGTCCACTCCTGAGGTCTTATGTGTGGAGTCTGAACTGAATACCGATGGCCTTATTGATGCTGGTACTCAACAACTGCCCTCTTCTGCTCACAAATCCTTCCCAACATTTGCAGTGTAGTGTTCCAAGGCGTGGGGACATCACACAGCAGTCTGTGAGCCGGAAGCTGAAAACGCTGCTGAAACACGGCAAGGGCAGCGGAAGCTGTAGCTGACTTTCTAAAATGGGCACACAGGTTGCGTACTTTAACAAGCAGATCCGGCAGCTCCGGGTAGGATTTGAGAAGCCGCTGAACCACGATGTTAAGCACATGGGCCAGGCATGGTACGTGTGTGAGCTCGCCTCGCCTCAGAGCCGCCACCAGGTTCCGGCCATTGTCACACATGATCATGCCTGGATGTAGGTTCAGCGGTGTGAGCCACAGATCTGCCTCTTCAGCATTGTGCGGTTTTTCACCTAAGCATATTAGCTTCAGCACAGCCTGTTGCCGCTTGGCCGAGGCAGTGCTGCAGTGCTTCCCGCTTGTGACTGATGTGGTCATTTCGGACTTGGAGGCTGAAGAGGAGGAGGAGGCTGAGGAGGATGAGGTGCAGGAGCTGTAGACCGTGGGGGCAACCCTGAATGACCTAGGGCCCGCAATCCTTGGTGTCGGGAGGACGTGTTCCGTCCCAAGGTCCGACTGGGTCCCGGCTTCCACTATGTTAACCCAGTGTGCCGTCAGCGAGATGTACCGTCTCTGCCCACAAGCACTTGTCCATGTGTCCATGGTTAGATGGACTTTACCGGTAACTGCGTTGTTGAGAGCACGGCTAATGTTTTGGGACACGTGCTTGTGTAATGCGGGGACAGCACACCGGGAGAAATAGTGGCGGCTGGGGACCGAGTACCGAGGGACGGCTGCCGCCATCAGATTGCGGAATGCTTCCGTCTCCATGAGCCTAAAAGGCAACATTTTGAGCGCAAGCAGTCGTGAAATGTGAGAATTTAGTAGTGTGGCCTGTGGGGCGTTGGCTGCATATTTGCGCTTGCGTTCCAAGGACTGGGGTATGGACAACTGAACACTGCGCTGGGACAAGGACATGGACGTGCTTCCTGATGCTGCTACTTTAGAGTGTGCAATGACAGGTGCAGGGCAGGAGGCATCTTCGCATGCACCATGGACAGGGGATTGGCTTGCATGCACAACAGCGGAAAAAGCAATTATGCCACCCGCAGACACTGTTCCTGGACCCTGGGTTCGGCCCCCAAAGTCGGGTGCTTTGCTGCCATGTGCCTGATCATGCTGGTGGTGGTCAGGCTGGTCGTTTTGCCACCCCTGCTGATGCTGGCCTGGCAGGTGTTGCAAATGGCCTATTTGGGGTTATTGGCAGAGTCTTTAAAAAACAACCAGACTCGGGAAGACCTAACAGTTGTACTGGCAACTTCCTTCGTGTTGGTGTTACGGGGATCGTTTGCCTGCCTTCTGTCTGCGGCCACCACACTGCTTCTTCCTGC
This sequence comes from Phyllobates terribilis, assembly GCF_046119375.1. Lineage (NCBI taxonomy): Eukaryota > Metazoa > Chordata > Amphibia > Anura > Dendrobatidae > Phyllobates > Phyllobates terribilis. Next base: position 755,671,409 of record NW_027362764.1, read on the forward strand.
CTGTTGGTGTGCTCTGCCTCTCTCCCCCTGTGTGCTGCTCTACTCGCTCTGCATGTCCTCCTGCCAGGTTGGGTCAGTTACTATATCATCCACCACCTCGTCTTCCACTTCCGCACCCTTTTCCTCCTCCTGACTTTCTGGCAATTGTGTCTCATCGTCCACCTCTTGTGACACTTTCCCACCGTCACCTTCCTGTGACCGTGGCTGCTCAAATATTTGGGCATCGCTACATGTGATCTCCTCTTGCCCCTCTTCAAGTGGACCGGGCGAGAGGCCCGAATCTATAAATGGAAAAGTGAACAGCTCTTCAGAGTGTCCAAGTGTGGGATCAGTTGTCTCTGGGCACTCGGCATGGTGGGAGGAAGGAGGATCAGGGTGAGGAATATGCTATCCAGACTCACTGCTACTGAGACTTGACCGTGTGGAAGACAGGGTGGTGGTGGTGGTGGTGGCTAAATACCTGGAAGCATTATCTGCTATCCAACCAACAACCTTTTGACACTGCTCTGGGTTCAATAGTGGTGTGCTGCTGTCCCCTAGAAATTGGGACAGGAAGGTCAGACAAAAAGATGTGGGTTTTTGTTGTGGTACAATTTCGGCTTGCCCACGGCCTTGTCCTCGGCCTCTGTGACTCACCCCCTGGGCCTAGCGTACACGTGTAGTGGGTTACCCGGAACCAGGTCTCTGGGGGGTTGTAGTCTCCGTGGCGGTGACCCGGTCCCGTGGCTCAGGGTGGTCAGGCCAATGGCGGTATTTTGTGGGGGTTCTAGGTTAATTGTCCGACTACGCCACCCGTGGATTGCGGTCAGTGCGAACCACCGCTGAAAGGGCAGACCGCTGAGGCTGATGGTGTATGCAGCTAAGGTAGTGTGACTCCCCACGGAAAGAGTGCAGCCCCAGGGCAGTGTAGTTGATGGTGGGAGTGATGGTGCGAGCGTCCCAGCACTAGTAGTGCTGGTGCGGCGATGAAGCACAGAGACGTGGGGTTGCAGTTCAAGTTCTTTACTCACAGTTCTTTATATTCCAAGTCACTCCGCCGACAATGACTGCCCGAGCCGTGCTGCGTCCACCAGATGCGGGGCTCGGTCAACCCCCAGGCAATTCCAGAGTGTGTCACAGGACTCCCTTCTACTCCTTTCTCTGGCCGTGCCCCACCAGTGACACTACGTCTGTCCAGCTACCGCAGGCCTTCTCTTGGGAGGGCTTCGTGCTCACCTCCCTGACTCTATGTGGTGTGCCTTTCTAGTAGGTGTAGCGAGGGGTCGCACCAAGATATGATCACGACTGCCGGTCCTTGGCTGAGGATTAGTCACCTCCACCAACTTGGGATCCGGTACCCTGTTCTGCCAACCCGTCACCCGCAATCTCCTGGGCCTTTGGGGTTCCTTCTGCCTTCGTGTCTCTGGGCCTCCCTTGGTGTTCTTTTCCTTTCTGTTTCCGTTCCTCTCCTCTGGCTCTGGCCTCCACTCCAGGCCTGCCTCGTGGAGCTGGGCCCAGACTGAGCCACAGCTCCCTGTCAGCCCTCTCTGGCTGAACTCCTTCTCTTCTCCAACTCTCTGCACTGACTTCTTCTCTTTCAGTGCTGGCTGGGCCTCACAGGCTAGGCCCGCCTCCAGAGCAGAGCTCCACAGAGGCCCTGCTCTGTCGCTTCCTCTCCCAGACTGAACACTGTTCTAAGATGGTGCCCACCTTATATACCTCCCTCTCTGTGTATGAGCCCAGGTGACTTGCAACCAATGAGCTCCTACCTATGCCCAGAATCCGTCCCCTCCTGCTCCTACATCACTGGGTTTTCCTCCCCACTCCAGCCAGGGACATATTCTGTCGTGCCTGCATTAATGTACTAATGGGAGCACCGTTGAGCTGTCCCCCGGAAATGGGGTGTGTGTGATGCATGCAGCTAACTGAGCCCTGGTCCACACTCCATCCTTACCCGGGAGTGGAATATCACACCTCTGGCAGAGGTGCAATACCCCTGTAGCGGCCGAACCCTCGGGGTGCTACATATGCATGCACCATTACCATCACGTCCAGTTCCCCGTCCCTTGCCACGTGCCTTGCCCATTTTAAATGGAGGACAGTATCTTCCACGCTCACTACTAATGACTGAGATTGGAGCGAACTTATATGTGATCCGTGTGACAGAGAAAACAGAGTTTTAAATATCTGGCCTGTAGGTAAGTAGCTTGACCAGCAAACTGGTGTGGATTGCTTCACTGACACACTAAAGGACATTTTTAATGGAGGCCAGAAATGGCAGTATTTTCTGACAACGTATATATGATCCGTGTGACGGAGAAAACACAGTTTTAAATAGCTGGATTTCTAGCGCTGTAATATGGAAAGGACCTGGCTGTATTCTGCAGAGCCAACAAGCAAATGGCACAGAAAAACGGTGTTCTCTGGATTGCTTTTTAAGCAAATAATGAGGATTAAGATCCAAAGAAAAGTATTCCTGGCCCCTGAGACCTGGGCCTTTGTATAGAAATATCTAACAGCAGCAGAAGGCAGAACTGGACTGGAGCCTCTTGTGCTATATGCACTGCAGTCTGCTATATACACTGCCTGCCTGATATCTCTGCAGATGGATTAGTCCTCAGAAGGACTGTTTGTTAAGATGGATATGTGTAATGTACGGTTTTTTTCCCTACACTACCTAATACACAAGCAAATCTCTCCCTGACACAGCAGTACCTCTCCCTACACTGTCTGATCCGGAGTGACTGTGACGAACATGGCAGCGCCAGGTCTGATTAGACCTGATGACGCTGTGCGGCCAGCCAATCACTGTAATGCCACAACCAACATGGCTACAGCATTACAGTGCATGGCAGGCAATCCCTGCATGTTCATTGGCTCTGTAAAGAGCGCCAAACATGCAGGGAGGGGACCCAAGTTCCCACCCGAGCAACCTGGAAATACTCGCCGAGCTCCGAGCTTGTCGAGCACCATGATGCTCGGGCGAGCACCGAGTAGTGGCGAGCACATTCACTCATCACTAGTTGTAATGGGAAAGTTTGGTGTTATATAAAGTTTGGGCTACTGTGGATGAACTTATAATGTATCTGGACGTGCATCACTCACATCCGTGCATCTCAAGTCTTTATAGGTTTCTTAGTAACAGAATAGACTTGTATTTCGGGTCGAGTCACCGCTCACAGTGCAGATAAAGGGTCCCAGTGACTGTGGCAGCGCTATCTTGGGTGTAACCTTGCACTGCGCCCCCACGTCATCACTTCCAAGTTCATTCACAGTAATTCACACCCTTCTGACCAAAGGGTTTTTTTTTTCTTTAGTTTTTGAAATTTTTGTGAATTTTTGGAAAAGTGACAAAGTATCGAGATTGTGCCCTATTATCAGATTATTCCTGGAATCACCAGAAAGGAAACCTTACACTGCGCTTCTTAACTAACCACTTTTTTAAAGGGAAAGTTATATATTTTTTTTGTAGTTTAGTATCCCACATGCTAAACTTAGATACAAAGCTCATGAGTGCTATGTAGTTCTATAAGGTGGTATCACATATAAGAGGCTTAGATACAGAAGCTCATGGGTGCTGTGTAGTTCTATAAGGTGGTATCACATATAAGAGGCTTAGATACAGAAGCTCATGAGTGCTGTGTAGTTGTATAAGGAGCTATCACATATAAGAGGCTTAGATACAGAAGCTCATGGGTGCTGTGTAGTTCTATAAGGTGGTATCACATATAAGAGGCTTAGATACAGAAGCTCATGAGTGCTGTGTAGTTCTATAAGGAGGTATCACATATAAGAGGCTTAGATACAGAAGCTCATGAGTGCTGTGCAGTTCTATAAGGAGGTATCACATATAAGAGGCTTAGATACAGAAGCTCATGAGTGCTGTGTAGTTCTATAAGGTGGTATCACATATAAGAGGCTTAGATACAGAAGCTCATGGGTGCTGTGTAGTTCTATAAGGAGGTATCACATATAAGAGGCTTAGATACAGAAGCTCATGAGTGCTGTGTAGTTCTATAAGGTGGTATCACATATAAGAGGCTTAGATACAGAAGCTCATGGGTGCTGTGTAGTTCTATAAGGTGGTATCACATATAAGAGGCTTAGATACAGAAGCTCATGGGTGCTGTGTAGTTCTATAAGGAGGTACCACATATAAGAGGCTTAGATACAGAAGCTCATGGGTGCTGTGTAGTTCTATAAGGAGGTACCACATATAAGAGGCTTAGATACAGAAGCTCATGGGTGCTGTGTAGTTCTATAAGGAGGTACCACATATAAGAGGCTTAGATACAGAAGCTCATGGGTGCCGTGTAGTTCTATAAGGAGGTATCACATATAAGAGGCTTAGATACAGAAGCTCATGAGTGCTGTGTAGTTCTATAAGGAGGTATCACATATAAGAGGCTTAGATACAGAAGCTCATGAGTGCTGTGTAGTTCTATAAGGAGGTATCACATATAAGAGGCTTAGATACAGAAGCTCATGAGTGCTGTGTAGTTCTATAAGGAGGTATCACATATAAGAGGCTTAGATACAGGAGCTCATGAGTGCTGTGTAGTTCTATAAGGAGGTATCACATATAAGAGGCTTAGATACAGAAGCTCATGAGTGCTGTGTAGTTCTATAAGGAGGTATCACATATAAGAGGCTTAGATACAGAAGCTCATGGGTGCTGTGTAGTTCTATAAGGAGGTATCACATATAAGAGGCTTAGATACAGAAGCTCATGGGTGCTGTGTAGTTCTATAAGGTGGTATCACATATAACAGGCTTAGATACAGAAGCTCATGAGTGCTGTGTAGTTGTATAAGGAAGTATCACATATAAGAGGCTTAGATACAGAAGCTCATGGGTGCTGTGTAGTTCTATAAGGAGGTATCACATATAAGAGGCTTAGATACAGAAGCTCATGGGTGCTGTGTAGTTCTATAAGGAGGTATCACATATAAGAGGCTTAGATACAGAAGCTCATGAGTGCTGTGTAGTTCTATAAGGAAGTATCACATATAAGAGGCTTAGATACAGAAGCTCATGAGTGCTGTGTAGTTCTATAAGGAAGTATCACATATAAGAGGCTTAGATACAGAAGCTCATGGGTGCTGTGTAGTTCTATAAGGAGGTATCACATATAAGAGGCTTAGATACAGAAGCTCATGGGTGCTGTGTAGTTCTATAAGGAAGTATCACATATAAGAGGCTTAGATACAGAAGCTCATGAGTGCTGTGTAGTTCTATAAGGTGGTATCACATATAAGAGGCTTAGATACAGAAGCTCATGGGTGCTGTGTAGTTCTATAAGGTGGTATCACATATAAGAGGCTTAGATACAGAAGCTCATGGGTGCTGTGTAGTTCTATAAGGTGGTATCACATATAAGAGGCTTAGATACAGAAGCTCATGGGTGCTGTGTAGTTCTATAAGGTGGTATCACATATAAGAGGCTTAGATACAGAAGCTCATGGGTGCTGTGTAGTTCTATAAGGTGGTATCACATATAAGAGGCTTAGATACAGAAGCTCATGAGTGCTGTGTAGTTCTATAAGGTGGTATCACATATAAGAGGCTTAGATACAGAAGCTCATGGGTGCTGTGTAGTTCTATAAGGTGGTATCACATATAAGAGGCTTAGATACAGGAGCTCATGGGTGCTGTGTAGTTCTATAAGGAGGTATCACATATAAGAGGCTTAGGTACAGAAGATCATGGGTGCTGTGTAGTTCTATAAGGTGGTATCACATATAATAGGCTTAGATACAGAAGCTCATGGGTGCTGTGTAGTTCTATAAGGTGGTATCACATATAAGAGGCTTAGATACAGAAGCTCATGGGTGCCGTGTAGTTCTATAAGGAGGTATCACATATATGAGGCTTAGATACAGAAGCTCATGGGTGCTGTGTAGTTCTATAAGGTGGTATCACATATAAGAGGCTTAGATACAGAAGCTCATGGGTGCTGTGTAGTTCTATAAGGTGGTATCACATATAAGAGGCTTAGATACAGAAGCTCATGGGTGCTGTGTAGTTCTATAAGGTGGTATCACATATAAGAGGCTTAGATACAGAAGCTCATGGGTGCTGTGTAGTTCTATAAGGTGGTATCACATATAAGAGGCTTAGATACAGAAGCTCATGAGTGCTGTGTAGTTCTATAAGGTGGTATCACATATAAGAGGCTTAGATACAGAAGCTCATGGGTGCTGTGTAGTTCTATAAGGTGGTATCACATATAAGAGGCTTAGATACAGAAGCTCATGGGTGCTGTGTAGTTCTATAAGGTGGTATCACATATAAGAGGCTTAGATACAGAAGCTCATGGGTGCTGTGTAGTTCTATAAGGTGGTATCACATATAAGAGGCTTAGATACAGAAGCTCATGGGTGCTGTGTAGTTCTATAAGGTGGTATCACATATAAGAGGCTTAGATACAGAAGCTCATGAGTGCTGTGTAGTTCTATAAGGTGGTATCACATATAAGAGGCTTAGATACAGAAGCTCATGGGTGCTGTGTAGTTCTATAAGGTGGTATCACATATAAGAGGCTTAGATACAGGAGCTCATGGGTGCTGTGTAGTTCTATAAGGAGGTATCACATATAAGAGGCTTAGGTACAGAAGATCATGGGTGCTGTGTAGTTCTATAAGGTGGTATCACATATAATAGGCTTAGATACAGAAGCTCATGGGTGCTGTGTAGTTCTATAAGGTGGTATCACATATAAGAGGCTTAGATACAGAAGCTCATGGGTGCCGTGTAGTTCTATAAGGAGGTATCACATATATGAGGCTTAGATACAGAAGCTCATGGGTGCTGTGTAGTTCTATAAGGTGGTATCACATATAAGAGGCTTAGATACAGAAGCTCATGGGTGCTGTGTAGTTCTATAAGGTGGTATCACATATAAGAGGCTTAGATACAGAAGCTCATGGGTGCTGTGTAGTTCTATAAGGTGGTATCACATATAAGAGGCTTAGATACAGAAGCTCATGGGTGCTGTGTAGTTCTATAAGGTGGTATCACATATAAGAGGCTTAGATACAGAAGCTCATGAGTGCTGTGTAGTTCTATAAGGTGGTATCACATATAAGAGGCTTAGATACAGAGGCTCATGGGTGCTGTGTAGTTCTATAAGGTGGTATCACATATAAGAGGCTTAGATACAGAAGCTCATGGGTGCCGTGTAGTTCTATAAGGAGGTATCACATATAATAGGCTTAGGTACAGAAGATCATGGGTGCTGTGTAGTTCTATAAGGAGGTATCACATATAAGAGGCTTAGGTACAGAAGATCATGGGTGCTGTGTAGTTCTATAAGGAGGTATCACATATAAGAGGCTTAGATACAGAAGCTCATGAGTGCTGTGTAGTTCTATAAGGTGGTATCACATATAAGAGGCTTAGATACAGAAGCTCATGGGTGCCGTGTAGTTCTATAAGGTGGTATCACATATAAGAGGCTTAGATACAGAAGATCATGGGTGCTGTGTAGTTCTATAAGGTGGTATCACATATAATAGGCTTAGATACAGAAGCTCATGGGTGCTGTGTAGTTCTATAAGGTGGTATCACATATAAGAGGCTTAGATACAGAAGCTCATGGGTGCTGTGTAGTTCTATAAGGTGGTATCACATATAAGAGGCTTAGATACAGAAGCTCATGAGTGCTGTGTAGTTCTATAAGGTGGTATCACATATAAGAGGCTTAGATACAGAAGCTCATGGGTGCCGTGTAGTTCTATAAGGTGGTATCACATATAAGAGGCTTAGATACAGGAGCTCATGGGTGCTGTGTAGTTCTATAAGGTGGTATCACATATAAGAGGCTTAGATACAGAAGCTCATGAGTGCTGTGTAGTTCTATAAGGTGGTATCACATATAAGAGGCTTAGATACAGAAGCTCATGGGTGCTGTGTAGTTCTATAAGGTGGTATCACATATAAGAGGCTTACATACAGGAGCTCATGGGTGCTGTGTAGTTCTATAAGGAGGTATCACATATAAGAGGCTTAGATACAGAAGCTCATGAGTGCTGTGTAGTTCTATAAGGTGGTATCACATATAAGAGGCTTAGATACAGAAGCTCATGGGTGCTGTGTAGTTCTATAAGGAGGTATCACATATAAGAGGCTTAGGTACAGAAGATCATGGGTGCTGTGTAGTTCTATAAGGAGGTATCACATATAAGAGGCTTAGATACAGAAGCTCATGGGTGCTGTGTAGTTCTATAAGGTGGTATCACATATAACAGGCTTAGATACAGAAGCTCATGAGTGCTGTGTAGTTCTATAAGGTGGTATCACATATAAGAGGCTTAGGTACAGAAGATCATGGGTGCTGTGTAGTTCTATAAGGAGGTATCACATATAAGAGGCTTAGATACAGAAGATCATGAGTGCTGTGTAGTTCTATAAGGTGGTATCACATATAAGAGGCTTAGATACAGAAGCTCATGAGTGCTGTGTAGTTCTATAAGGAGGTATCACATATAAGAGGCTTAGATACAGAAGCTCATGGGTGCTGTGTAGTTCTATAAGGTGGTATCACATATAAGAGGCTTAGATACAGAAGCTCATGAGTGCTGTGTAGTTCTATAAGGAGGTATCACATATAAGAGGCTTAGATACAGAAGCTCATGGGTGCTGTGTAGTTCTATAAGGTGGTATCACATATAAGAGGCTCAGATACAGAAGCTCATGGGTGCTGTGTAGTTCTATAAGGTGGTATCACATATATGAGGCTTAGATACAGAAGCTCATGAGTGCTGTGTAGTTCTATAAGGTGGTATCACATATAAGAGGCTTAGATACAGAAGCTCATGGGTGCTGTGTAGTTCTATAAGGTGGTATCACATATAAGAGGCTTAGATACAGAAGCTCATGGGTGCTGTGTAGTTCTATAAGTAGGTATCACATATAAGAGGCTTAGATACAGAAGCTCATGAGTGCTGTGTAGTTCTATAAGTAGGTATCACATATAAGAGGCTTAGATACAGAAGCTCATGGGTGCTGTGTAGTTCTATAAGGTGGTATCACATATAAGAGGCTTAGATACAGAAGCTCATGGGTGCTGTGTAGTTCTATAAGGAGGTATCACATATAAGAGGCTTAGATACAGAAGCTCATGGGTGCTGTGTAGTTCTATAAGGAGGTATCACATATAAGAGGCTTAGATACAGAAGCTCATGGGTGCTGTGTAGTTCTATAAGGAGGTATCACATATAAGAGGCTTAGATACAGAAGCTCATGGGTGCCGTGTAGTTCTATAAGGTGGTATCACATATAAGAGGCTTAGATACAGAAGCTCATGGGTGCCGTGTAGTTCTTTAAGGTGGTATCACATATAAGAGGCTTAGATACAGAAGCTCATGGGTGCTGTGTAGTTCTATAAGGTGGTATCACATATAATAGGCTTAGATACAGAAGCTCATGGGTGCTGTGTAGTTCTATAAGGTGGTATCACATATAAGAGGCTTAGATACAGAAGCTCATGAGTGCTGTGTAGTTCTATAAGGAGGTATCACATATAAGAGGCTTAGATACAGAAGCTCATGGGTGCTGTGTAGTTCTATAAGGAGGTATCACATATAAGAGGCTTAGATACAGAAGCTCATGAGTGCCGTGTAGTTCTATAAGGTGGTATCACATATAAGAGGCTTAGATACAGAAGCTCATGAGTGCTGTGTAGTTCTATAAGGAGGTATCACATATAAGAGGCTTAGATACAGAAGCTCATGGGTGCTGTGTAGTTCTATAAGGAGGTATCACATATAAGAGGCTTAGATACAGAAGCTCATGGGTGCTGTGTAGTTCTATAAGGAGGTATCACATATAAGAGGCTTAGATACAGAAGCTCATGGGTGCTGTGTAGTTCTATAAGGTGGTATCACATATAAGAGGCTTAGATACAGAAGCTCATGGGTGCTGTGTAGTTCTATAAGGAGGTATCTCATAAAAGAGGCTTAGATACAGAAGCTCATGGGTGCTGTGTAGTTCTATAAGGTGGTATCACATATAAGAGGCTTAGATACAGAAGCTCATGAGTGCTGTGTAGTTCTATAAGGAGGTATCACATATAAGAGGCTTAGATACAGAAGCTCATGGGTGCTGTGTAGTTCTATAAGGAGGTATCACATATAAGAGGCTTAGATACAGAAGCTCATGGGTGCTGTGTAGTTCTATAAGGAGGTATCACATATAAGAGGCTTAGATACAGAAGCTCATGGGTGCTGTGTAGTTCTATAAGGTGGTATCACATATAAGAGGCTTAGATACAGAAGCTCATGGGTGCTGTGTAGTTCTATAAGGAGGTATCACATATAAGAGGCTTAGATACAGAAGCTCATGGGTGCTGTGTAGTTCTATAAGGTGGTATCACATATAAGAGGCTTAGATACAGAAGCTCATGGGTGCTGTGTAGTTCTATAAGGAGGTATCACATATAAGAGGCTTAGATACAGAAGTTCATGGGTGCTGTGTAGTTCTATAAGGAGGTATCACATATAAGAGGCTTAGATACAGAAGCTCATGGGTGCCGTGTAGTTCTATAAGGAGGTATCACATATAAGAGGCTTAGATACAGAAGCTCATGGGTGCTGTGTAGTTCTATAAGGTGGTATCACATATAAGAGGCTTAGATACAGAAGCTCATGAGTGCTGTGTAGTTCTATAAGGTGGTATCACATATAAGAGGCTTAGATACAGAAGCTCATGGGTGCCGTGTAGATCTATAAGGTGGTATCACATATAAGAGGCTTAGATACAGAAGCTCATGAGTGCTGTGTAGTTCTATAAGGAGGTATCACATATAAGAGGCTTAGATACAGAAGCTCATGGGTGCCGTGTAGTTCTATAAGGAGGTATCACATATAAGAGGCTTAGATACAGAAGCTCATGAGTGCTGTGTAGTTCTATAAGGTGGTATCACATATAAGAGGCTTAGATACAGAAGATCATGGGTGCTGTGTAGTTCTATAAGGTGGTATCACATATAAGAGGCTTAGATACAGAAGCTCATGGGTGCTGTGTAGTTCTATAAGGTGGTATCACATATAAGAGGCTTAGATACAGAAGCTCATGAGTGCTGTGTAGTTCTATAAGGTGGTATCACATATAAGAGGCTTAGATACAGAAGCTCATGGGTGCTGTGTAGTTCTATAAGGTGGTATCACATATAAGAGGCTTAGATACAGAAGCTCATGGGTGCTGTGTAGTTCTATAAGTAGGTATCACATATAAGAGGCTTAGATACAGAAGCTCATGAGTGCTGTGTAGTTCTATAAGTAGGTATCACATATAAGAGGCTTAGATACAGAAGCTCATGGGTGCTGTGTAGTTCTATAAGGTGGTATCACATATAAGAGGCTTAGATACAGAAGCTCATGGGTGCTGTGTAGTTCTATAAGGAGGTATCACATATAAGAGGCTTAGATACAGAAGCTCATGGGTGCTGTGTAGTTCTATAAGGAGGTATCACATATAAGAGGCTTAGATACAGAAGCTCATGGGTGCTGTGTAGTTCTATAAGGAGGTATCACATATAAGAGGCTTAGATACAGAAGCTCATGAGTGCTGTGTAGTTCTATAAGGTGGTATCACATATAAGAGGCTTAGATACAGAAGCTCATGGGTGCCGTGTAGTTCTTTAAGGTGGTATCACATATAAGAGGCTTAGATACAGAAGCTCATGGGTGCTCTGTAGTTCTATAAGGTGGTATCACATATAATAGGCTTAGATACAGAAGCTCATGGGTGCTGTGTAGTTCTATAAGGAGGTATCACATATAAGAGGCTTAGATACAGAAGCTCATGGGTGCTGTGTAGTTCTATAAGGTGGTATCACATATAAGAGGCTTAGATACAGAAGCTCATGGGTGCTGTGTAGTTCTATAAGGTGGTATCACATATAAGAGGCTTAGATACAGAAGCTCATGAGTGCTGTGTAGTTCTATAAGGAGGTATCACATATAAGAGGCTTAGATACAGAAGTTCATGGGTGCTGTGTAGTTCTATAAGGAGGTATCACATATAAGAGGCTTAGATACAGAAGCTCATGAGTGCCGTGTAGTTCTATAAGGTGGTATCACATATAAGAGGCTTAGATACAGAAGCTCATGAGTGCTGTGTAGTTCTATAAGGAGGTATCACATATAAGAGGCTTAGATACAGAAGCTCATGGGTGCTGTGTAGTTCTATAAGGAGGTATCACATATAAGAGGCTTAGATACAGAAGCTCATGGGTGCTGTGTAGTTCTATAAGGAGGTATCACATATAAGAGGCTTAGATACAGAAGCTCATGGGTGCTGTGTAGTTCTATAAGGTGGTATCACATATAAGAGGCTTAGATACAGAAGCTCATGGGTGCTGTGTAGTTCTATAAGGAGGTATCTCATAAAAGAGGCTTAGATACAGAAGCTCATGGGTGCTGTGTAGTTCTATAAGGTGGTATCACATATAAGAGGCTTAGATACAGAAGCTCATGAGTGCTGTGTAGTTCTATAAGGAGGTATCACATATAAGAGGCTTAGATACAGAAGCTCATGGGTGCTGTGTAGTTCTATAAGGAGGTATCACATATAAGAGGCTTAGATACAGAAGCTCATGGGTGCTGTGTAGTTCTATAAGGAGGTATCACATATAAGAGGCTTAGATACAGAAGCTCATGGGTGCTGTGTAGTTCTATAAGGTGGTATCACATATAAGAGGCTTAGATACAGAAGCTCATGGGTGCTGTGTAGTTCTATAAGGAGGTATCACATATAAGAGGCTTAGATACAGAAGCTCATGGGTGCTGTGTAGTTCTATAAGGAGGTATCACATATAAGAGGCTTAGATACAGAAGCTCATGGGTGCTGTGTAGTTCTATAAGGAGGTATCACATATAAGAGGCTTAGATACAGAAGCTCATGGGTGCCGTGTAGTTCTATAAGGAGGTATCACATATAAGAGGCTTAGATACAGAAGCTCATGGGTGCTGTGTAGTTCTATAAGGTGGTATCACATATAAGAGGCTTAGATACAGAAGCTCATGAGTGCTGTGTAGTTCTATAAGGTGGTATCACATATAAGAGGCTTAGATACAGAAGCTCATGGGTGCCGTGTAGATCTATAAGGTGGTATCACATATAAGAGGCTTAGATACAGAAGCTCATGAGTGCTGTGTAGTTCTATAAGGAGGTATCACATATAAGAGGCTTAGATACAGAAGCTCATGGGTGCCGTGTAGTTCTATAAGGAGGTATCACATATAAGAGGCTTAGATACAGAAGCTCATGAGTGCTGTGTAGTTCTATAAGGTGGTATCACATATAAGAGGCTTAGATACAGAAGATCATGGGTGCTGTGTAGTTCTATAAGGTGGTATCACATATAATAGGCTTAGATACAGAAGCTCATGGGTGCTGTGTAGTTCTATAAGGTGGTATCACATATAAGAGGCTCAGATACAGAAGCTCATGGGTGCTGTGTAGTTCTATAAGGTGGTATCACATATAAGAGGCTTAGATACAGAAGCTCATGGGTGCTGTGTAGTTCTATAAGGTGGTATCACATATAAGAGGCTTAGATACAGAAGCTCATGAGTGCTGTGTAGTTCTATAAGGTGGTATCACATATAAGAGGCTTAGATACAGAAGCTCATGGGTGCTGTGTAGTTCTATAAGGTGGTATCACATATAAGAGGCTTAGATACAGAAGCTCATGGGTGCTGTGTAGTTCTATAAGTAGGTATCACATATAAGAGGCTTAGATACAGAAGCTCATGAGTGCTGTGTAGTTCTATAAGTAGGTATCACATATAAGAGGCTTAGATACAGAAGCTCATGGGTGCTGTGTAGTTCTATAAGGTGGTATCACATATAAGAGGCTTAGATACAGAAGCTCATGGGTGCTGTGTAGTTCTATAAGGAGGTATCACATATAAGAGGCTTAGATACAGAAGCTCATGGGTGCCGTGTAGTTCTATAAGGAGGTATCACATATAAGAGGCTTAGATACAGAAGCTCATGAGTGCTGTGTAGTTCTATAAGGAGGTATCACATATAAGAGGCTTAGATACAGAAGCTCATGAGTGCTGTGTAGTTCTATAAGGTGGTATCACATATAAGAGGCTTAGATACAGAAGCTCATGGGTGCCGTGTAGTTCTATAAGGTGGTATCACATATAAGCGGCTGAGATACAGAAGCTCATGGGTGCTGTGTAGTTCTATAAGGTGGTATCACATATAAGAGGCTTAGATACAGAAGCTCATGGGTGCCGTGTAGTTCTATAAGGAGGTATCACATATAAGAGGCTTAGATACAGAAGCTCATGGGTGCTGTGTAGTTCTATAAGGTGGTATCACATATAAGAGGCTTAGATACAGAAGATCATGGGTGCCGTGTAGTTCTATAAGGTGGTATCACATATAAGAGGCTTAGATACAGAAGCTCATGGGTGCTGTGTAGTTCTATAAGGTGGTATCACATATAAGAGGCTTAGATACAGAAGCTCATGAGTGCTGTGTAGTTCTATAAGGTGGTATCACATATAAAAGGCTTAGATACAGAAGCTCATGAGTGCTGTGTAGTTCTATAAGGAGGTATCACATATAAGAGGCTTAGATACAGAAGCTCATGGGTGCCGTGTAGTTCTATAAGGAGGTATCACATATAAGAGGCTTAGATACAGAAGCTCATGAGTGCTGTGTAGTTCTGTAAGGTGGTATCACATATAAAAGGCTTAGATACAGAAGCTCATGGGTGCCGTGTAGTTCTATAAGGAGGTATCACATATAAGAGGCTTAGATACAGAAGCTCATGAGTGCTGTGTAGTTCTATAAGGTGGTATCACATATAAAAGGCTTAGATACAGAAGCTCATGAGTGCTGTGTAGTTCTATAAGGTGGTATCACATATAAGAGGCTTAGATACAGAAGCTCATGAGTGCTGTGTAGTTCTATAAGGTGGTATCACATATAAAAGGCTTAGATACAGAAGCTCATGGGTGCCGTGTAGTTCTATAAGGTGGTATCACATATAAGCGGCTGAGATACAGAAGCTCATGGGTGCTGTGTAGTTCTATAAGGTGGTATCACATATAAGAGGCTTAGATACAGAAGCTCATGGGTGCCGTGTAGTTCTATAAGGAGGTATCACATATAAGAGGCTTAGATACAGAAGCTCATGGGTGCTGTGTAGTTCTATAAGGTGGTATCACATATAAGAGGCTTAGATACAGAAGATCATGGATGCTGTGTAGTTCTATAAGGAGGTATCACATATAAGAAGCTTAGATACAGAAGCTCATGGGTGCTGTGTAGTTCTATAAGGTGGTATCACATATAAGAGGCTTAGATACAGAAGATCATGAGTGCCGTGTAGTTCTATAAGGAGGTATCACATATAAGAAGCTTAGATACAGAAGCTCATGAGTGCTGTGTAGTTCTATAAGGAGGTATCACATATAAGAGGCTTAGATACAGAAGCTCATGGGTGCCGTGTAGTTCTATAAGGAGGTATCACATATAAGAGGCTTAGATACAGAAGCTCATGGGTGCTGTGTAGTTCTATAAGGTGGTATCACATATAAGAGGCTTAGATACAGAAGATCATGGATGCTGTGTAGTTCTATAAGGATGTATCACATATAAGAAGCTTAGATACAGAAGCTCATGGGTGCTGTGTAGTTGTATAAGATGGTATCACATATAAGAGGCTTAGATACAGAATCTCATGGGTGCTGAGTATGTTCTATAAGGTGGTATCACATATAAGAGGCTTAGATACAGAAGCTCATGGGTGCTGTCTAGTTCTATAAGGAGGTATCACATATAAGAGGCTTAGATACAGAAGCTCATGGGTGCTGTGTAGTTCTATAAGGAGGTATCACATATAAGAGGCTTAGATACAGAAGCTCATGGGTGCCGTGTAGTTCTATAAGGAGGTATCACATATAAGAGGCTTAGATACAGAAGCTCATGGGTGCTGTGTAGTTCTATAAGGTGGTATCACATATAAGAGGCTTAGATACAGAAGATCATGGATGCTGTGTAGTTCTATAAGGATGTATCACATATAAGAAGCTTAGATACAGAAGCTCATGGGTGCTGTGTAGTTGTATAAGATGGTATCACATATAAGAGGCTTAGATACAGAATCTCATGGGTGCTGAGTATGTTCTATAAGGTGGTATCACATATAAGAGGCTTAGATACAGAAGCTCATGGGTGCTGTGTAGTTCTATAAGGAGGTATCACATATAAGAGGCTTAGATACAGAAGCTCATGGGTGCTGTGTAGTTCTATAAGTAGGTATCACATATAAGAGGCTTAGATACAGAATCTCATGGGTGCTGAGTATGTTCTATAAGGTGGTATCACATATAAGAGGCTTAGATACAGAAGCTCATGGGTGCTGTGTAGTTCTATAAGGAGGTATCACATATAAGAGGCTTAGATACAGAAGCTCATGGGTGCTGTGTAGTTCTATAAGGAGGTATCACATATAAGAGGCTTAGATACAGAAGCTCATGGGTGCTGTGTAGTTCTATAAGGTGGTATCACATATAAAAGGCTTAGATACAGAAGCTCATGGGTGCCGTGTAGTTCTATAAGGAGGTATCACATATAAGAGGCTCAGATACAGAAGCTCATGAGTGCTGTGTAGTTCTATAAGGAGGTATCACATATAAGAGGCTTAGATACAGAAGCTCATGGGTGCTGTGTAGTTCTATAAGGAGGTATCACATATAAGAGGCTTAGATACAGAAGCTCATGGGTGCTGTGTAGTTCTATAAGGTGGTATCACATATAAGAGGCTTAGATACAGAAGCTCATGAGTGCTGTGTAGTTCTATAAGGTGGTATCACATATAAAAGGCTTAGATACAGAAGCTCATGGGTGCCGTGTAGTTCTATAAGGTGGTATCACATATAAGCGGCTGAGATACAGAAGCTCATGGGTGCTGTGTAGTTCTATAAGGTGGTATCACATATAAGAGGCTTAGATACAGAAGCTCATGGGTGCCGTGTAGTTCTATAAGGAGGTATCACATATAAGAGGCTTAGATACAGAAGCTCATGGGTGCTGTGTAGTTCTATAAGGTGGTATCACATATAAGAGGCTTAGATACAGAAGATCATGGATGCTGTGTAGTTCTATAAGGAGGTATCACATATAAGAAGCTTAGATACAGAAGCTCATGGGTGCTGTGTAGTTCTATAAGGTGGTATCACATATAAGAGGCTTAGATACAGAAGCTCATGAGTGCTGTGTAGTTCTATAAGGAGGTATCACATATAAGAAGCTTAGATACAGAAGCTCATGAGTGCTGTGTAGTTCTATAAGGAGGTATCACATATAAGAGGCTTAGATACAGAAGCTCATGGGTGCCGTGTAGTTCTATAAGGAGGTATCACATATAAGAGGCTTAGATACAGAAGCTCATGGGTGCTGTGTAGTTCTATAAGGTGGTATCACATATAAGAGGCTTAGATACAGAAGATCATGGATGCTGTGTAGTTCTATAAGGATGTATCACATATAAGAAGCTTAGATACAGAAGCTCATGGGTGCTGTGTAGTTGTATAAGATGGTATCACATATAAGAGGCTTAGATACAGAATCTCATGGGTGCTGAGTATGTTCTATAAGGTGGTATCACATATAAGAGGCTTAGATACAGAAGCTCATGGGTGCTGTCTAGTTCTATAAGGAGGTATCACATATAAGAGGCTTAGATACAGAAGCTCATGGGTGCTGTGTAGTTCTATAAGGAGGTATCACATATAAGAGGCTTAGATACAGAATCTCATGGGTGCTGAGTATGTTCTATAAGGTGGTATCACATATAAGAGGCTTAGATACAGAAGCTCATGGGTGCTGTGTAGTTCTATAAGGAGGTATCACATATAAGAGGCTTAGATACAGAATCTCATGGGTGCTGTGTAGTTCTATAAGGAGGTACCACATATAAGAGGCTTAGATACAGAAGCTCATGGGTGCCGTGTAGTTCTATAAGGAGGTACCACATATAAGAGGCTTAGATACAGAAGCTCATGGGTGCCGTGTAGTTCTATAAGGAGGTATCACATATAAGAGGCTTAGATACAGAAGCTCATGGGTGCCGTGTAGTTCTATAAGGAGGTATCACATATATGAGGCTTAGATACAGAAGCTCATGGGTGCTGTGTAGTTCTATAAGGAGGTATCACATATAAGAGGCTTAGATACAGAAGCTCATGGGTGCCGTGTAGTTCTATAAGGAGGTATCACATATAAGAGGCTTAGATACAGAAGCTCATGGGTGCTGTGCAGTTCTATAAGGTGGTATCACATATAAGAGGCTTAGATACAGAAGATCATGGGTGCTGTCTAGTTCTATAAGGAGGTATCACATATAAGAGGCTTAGATACAGAAGCTCATGGGTGTCGTGTAGTTCTATAAGGTGGTATCACATATAAGAGGCTTAGATACAGAAGCTCATGAGTGCTGTGTAGTTCTATAAGGTGATATCACATATAAGAGGCTTAGATACAGAAGCTCATGGGTGCTGTGTAGTTCTATAAGGTGGTATCACATATAAGTGGCTTAGATACAGAAGCTCATGGGTGCTGTGTAGTTCTATAAGGAGGTATCACATATAAGAGGCTTAGATACAGAAGCTCATGGGTGCTGTGTAGTTTTATAAGGTGGTATCACATATAAGAGGCTTAGATACAGAAGCTCATGAGTGCTGTGTAGTTCTATAAGGAGGTATCACATATAAGAGGCTTAGATACAGAAGCTCATGGGTGCTGTGTAGTTCTATAAGGAGGTATCACATATAAGAGGCTTAGATACAGAAGCTCATGGGTGCCGTGTAGTTCTATAAGGAGGTATCACATATAAGAGGCTTAGATACAGAAGCTCATGGGTGCTGTGTAGTTCTATAAGGAGGTATCACATATAAGAGGCTTAGATACAGAAGCTCATGGGTGCTGTGTAGTTCTATAAGGAGGTATCACATATAAGA
Organism: Phyllobates terribilis; assembly: GCF_046119375.1. NCBI lineage: Eukaryota > Metazoa > Chordata > Amphibia > Anura > Dendrobatidae > Phyllobates > Phyllobates terribilis. The sequence goes on from NW_027362764.1 coordinate 755,690,377, forward strand.
GGCTTAGATACAGAAGCTCATGGGTGCCGTGTAGTTCTATAAGGAGGTATCACATATAAGAGGCTTAGATACAGAAGCTCATGGGTGCTGTGTAGTTCTATAAGGTGGTATCACATATAAGAGGCTTAGATACAGAAGGTCATGAGTGCTGTGTAGTTCTATAAGGTGGTATCACATATAAGAGGCTTAGATACAGAAGCTCATGGGTGATGTGTAGTTCTATAAGGTGGTATCACATATAAGAGGTTTAGATACAGAAGCTCATGAGTGCTGTGTAGTTCTATAAGGTGGTATCACATATAAGAGGCTTAGATACAGAAGCTCATGAGTGCTATGTAGTTCTATAAGGAGGTATCACATATAAGAGGCTTAGATACAGAAGATCATGGATGCTGTGTAGTTCTATAAGGTGGTATCACATATAAGAGGCTTAGATACAGAAGCTCATGAGTGCTGTGTAGTTCTATAAGGAGGTATCACATATAAGAGGCTTAGATACAGAAGCTCATGGGTGCTGTGTAGTTCTATAAGGAGGTATCACATATACGAGGCTTAGATACAGAAGCTCATGGGTGCTGTGTAGTTCTATAAGGTGGTATCACATATAAGAGGCTTAGATACAGAAGCTCATGAGTGCTGTGTAGTTCTATAAGGTGGTATCACATATAAGAGGCTTAGATACAGAAGCTCATGGGTGCTGTGTAGTTCTATAAGGTGGTATCACATATAAGAGGCTTAGATACAGAAGCTCATGAGTGCTGTGTAGTTCTATAAGGAGGTATCACATATAAGAGGCTTAGATACAGAAGCTCATGAGTGCTGTGCAGTTCTATAAGGAGGTATCACATATAAGAGGCTTAGATACAGAAGCTCATGAGTGCTGTGTAGTTCTATAAGGTGGTATCACATATAAGAGGCTTAGATACAGAAGCTCATGGGTGTCGTGTAGTTCTATAAGGTGGTATCACATATAAGAGGCTTAGATACAGAAGCTCATGGGTGCTGTGTAGTTCTATAAGGTGGTATCACATATAAGAGGCTTAGATACAGAAGCTCATGGGTGCTGTGTAGTTCTATAAGGAGGTATCACATATACGAGGCTTAGATACAGAAGCTCATGGGTGCTGTGTAGTTCTATAAGGTGGTATCACATATAAGAGGCTTAGATACAGAAGCTCATGGGTGCTGTGTAGTTCTATAAGGAGGTATCACATATAAGAGGCTTAGATACAGAAGCTCATGAGTGCTGTGTAGTTCTATAAGGAGGTATCACATATACGAGGCTTAGATACAGAAGCTCATGGGTGCTGTGTAGTTCTATAAGGTGGTATCACATATAAGAGGCTTAGATACAGAAGCTCATGGGTGCTGTGTAGTTCTATAAGGAGGTATCACATATATGAGGCTTAGATACAGAAGCTCATGGGTGCTGTGCAGTTCTATAAGGTGGTATCACATATAAGAGGCTTAGATACAGAAGCTCATGGGTGCTGTGTAGTTCTATAAGGAGGTATCACATATAAGAGGCTTAGATACAGAAGCTCATGAGTGCTGTGCAGTTCTATAAGGAGGTATCACATATAAGAGGCTTAGATACAGAAGCTCATGAGTGCTGTGTAGTTCTATAAGGTGGTATCACATATAAGAGGCTTAGATACAGAAGCTCATGGGTGTCGTGTAGTTCTATAAGGTGGTATCACATATAAGAGGCTTAGATACAGAAGCTCATGGGTGCTGTGTAGTTCTATAAGGTGGTATCACATATAAGAGGCTTAGATACAGAAGCTCATGGGTGCTGTGTAGTTCTATAAGGAGGTATCACATATACGAGGCTTAGATACAGAAGCTCATGGGTGCTGTGTAGTTCTATAAGGTGGTATCACATATAAGAGGCTTAGATACAGAAGCTCATGGGTGCTGTGTAGTTCTATAAGGAGGTATCACATATAAGAGGCTTAGATACAGAAGCTCATGAGTGCTGTGTAGTTCTATAAGGAGGTATCACATATACGAGGCTTAGATACAGAAGCTCATGGGTGCTGTGTAGTTCTATAAGGTGGTATCACATATAAGAGGCTTAGATACAGAAGCTCATGGGTGCTGTGTAGTTCTATAAGGAGGTATCACATATATGAGGCTTAGATACAGAAGCTCATGGGTGCTGTGCAGTTCTATAAGGAGGTACCACATATAAGAGGCTTAGATACGGAAGATCATGGGTGCTGTGTAGTTCTATAAGGAGGTACCACATATAAGAGGCTTAGATACAGAAGCTCATGAGTGCTGTGTAGTTCTATAAGGTGGTATCACATATAAGAGGCTTAGATACAGAAGATCATGGGTGCCGTGTAGTTCTATAAGGTGGTATCACATATAAGAGGCTTAGATACAGAAGATCATGGGTGCCGTATAGTTCTATAAGGTGGTATCACATATAAGAGGCTTAGATACAGAAGCTCATGGGTGCTGTGTAGTTCTATAAGGAGGTATCACATATAAGAGGCTTAGATACAGAAGCTCATGGGTGCTCTGTAGTTCTATAAGGTGGTATCACATATAAGAGGCTTAGATACAGAAGCTCATGAGTGCCGTGTAGTTCTATAAGGAGGTATCACATATAAGAGGCTTAGATACAGGAGCTCATGGGTGCCGTGTAGTTCTATAAGGAGGTATCACATAAAAGAGGCTTAGATACAGGAGCTCATGGGCGCTGTGTAGTTCTATAAGGTGGTATCACATATAAGAGGCTTATATACAGAAGCTCATGGGTGCTGTGTAGTTCTATAAGGAGGTATCACATATAAGAGGCTTAGATACAGAAGCTCATGGGTGCTGTGTAGTTCTATAAGGAGGTATCACATATAAGAGGCTTAGATACAGGAGCTCATGGGTGCCGTGTAGTTCTATAAGGAGGTATCACATAAAAGAGGCTTAGATACAGGAGCTCATGGGCGCTGTGTAGTTCTATAAGGTGGTATCACATATAAGAGGCTTAGATACAGAAGCTCATGAATGCTGTGTAGTTCTATAAGGAGGTATCACATATAAGAGGCTTAGATACAGAAGCTCATGGGTGCTGTGTAGTTCTATAAGGTGGTATCACATATAAGAGGCTTAGATACAGAAGCTCATGAGTGCTGTGTAGTTCTATAAGGTGGTATCACATATAAGAGGCTTAGATACAGAAGCTCATGGGTGCCGTGTAGTTCTATAAGGAGGTATCACATATACGAGGCTTAGATACAGAAGCTCATGGGTGCCGTGTAGTTCTATAAGGAGGTATCACATATAAGAGGCTTAGATACAGAAGCTCATGAGTGCTGTGTAGTTCTATAAGGTGGTATCACATATAAGAGGCTTAGATACAGAAGCTCATGGGTGCTGTGTAGTTCTATAAGGAGGTATCACATATAAGAGGCTTAGATACAGAAGCTCATGAGTGCTGTGTAGTTCTATAAGGAGGTATCACATATAAGAGGCTTAGATACAGAAGCTCATGAGTGCTGTGTAGTTCTATAAGGTGGTATCACATATAAGAGGCTTAGATACAGAAGCTCTTGGGTGCCGTGTAGTTCTATAAGGTGGTATCACATATAAGAGGCTTAGATACAGAAGCTCATGAGTGCTGTGTAGTTCTATAAGGAGGTATCACATATAAGAGGCTTAGATACAGAAGCTCATGAGTGCTGTGTAGTTCTATAAGGAGGTATCACATATAAGAGGCTTAGATACAGAAGCTCATGAGTGCTGTGTAGTTCTATAAGGAGGTATCACATATAAGAGGCTTAGATACAGAAGCTCATGGGTGCTGTGTAGTTCTATAAGGTGGTATCACATATAAGAGGCTTAGATACAGAAGCTCATGGGTGCTGTGTAGTTCTATAAGGAGTTATCACATATAAGAGGCTTAGATACAGGAGCTCATGGGTGCCGTGTAGTTCTATAAGGAGGTATCACATATAAGAAGCTTAGATACAGAAGCTCATGGGTGCTGTGTAGTTCTATAAGGTGGTATCACATATAAGAGGCTTAGATACAGAAGCTCATGGGTGCTGTGTAGTTCTATAAGGAGGTATCACATATAAGAGGCTTAGATACAGAAGCTCATGAGTGCTGTGTAGTTCTATAAGGTGGTATCACATATAAGAGGCTTAGATACAGAAGCTCATGAGTGCTGTGTAGTTCTATAAGGTGGTATCACATATAAGAGGCTTAGATACAGAAGCTCTTGGGTGCCGTGTAGTTCTATAAGGTGGTATCACATATAAGAGGCTTAGATACAGAAGCTCATGAGTGCTGTGTAGTTCTATAAGGAGGTATCACATATAAGAGGCTTAGATACAGAAGCTCATGAGTGCTGTGTAGTTCTATAAGGAGGTATCACATATAAGAGGCTTAGATACAGAAGCTCATGGGTGCTGTGTAGTTCTATAAGGTGGTATCACGTATAAGAGGCTTAGATACAGAAGCTCATGAGTGCTGTGTAGTTCTATAAGGTGGTATCACATATAAGAGGCTTAGATACAGAAGCTCATGGGTGCTGTGTAGTTCTATAAGGAGTTATCACATATAAGAGGCTTAGATACAGGAGCTCATGGGTGCCGTGTAGTTCTATAAGGAGGTATCACATATAAGAAGCTTAGATACAGAAGCTCATGGGTGCTGTGTAGTTCTATAAGGTGGTATCACATATAAGAGGCTTAGATACAGAAGCTCATGGGTGCTGTGTAGTTCTATAAGGTGGTATCACATATAAGAGGCTTAGATACAGAAGCTCATGGGTGCTGTGTAGTTCTATAAGGATCTATCACATATAAGAGGCTTAGATACAGAAGCTCATGGGTGCTGTGTAGTTCTATAAGGTGGTATCACATATAAGAGGCTTAGATACAGAAGCTCATGGGTGCTGTGTAGTTCTATAAGGAGGTATCACATATAAGAGGCTTAGATACAGAAGCTCATGGGTGCTGTGTAGTTCTATAAGGTGGTATCACATATAAGAGGCTTAGATACAGAAGCTCATGAGTGCTGTGTAGTTCTATAAGGAGGTATCACATATAAGAGGCTTAGATACAGAAGCTCATGGGTGCTGTGTAGTTCTATAAGGTGGTATCACATATAAGAGGCTTAGATACAGAAGCTCATGGGTGCTGTGTAGTTCTATAAGGAGGTATCACATATAAGAGGCTTAGATACAGAAGCTCATGGGTGCTGTGTAGTTCTATAAGGTGGTATCACATATAAGAGGCTTAGATACAGAAGCTCATGGGTGCTGTGTAGTTCTATAAGGAGGTATCACATATAAGAGGCTTAGATACAGAAGCTCATGAGTGCTGTGTAGTTCTATAAGGTGGTATCACATATAAGAGGCTTAGATACAGAAGCTCATGGGTGCTGTGTAGTTCTATAAGGTGGTATCACATATAAGAGGCTTAGATACAGAAGCTCATGGGTGCTGTGTAGTTCTATAAGGAGGTATCACATATAAGAGGCTTAGATACAGAAGCTCATGGGTGCTGTGTAGTTCTATAAGGAGGTATCACATATAAGAGGCTTAGATACAGAAGCTCATGAGTGCTGTGTAGTTCTATAAGGAGGTATCACATATAAGAGGCTTAGATACAGAAGCTCATGGGTGCTGTATAGTTCTATAAGGAGGTATCACATATAAGAGGCTTAGATACAGAAGCTCATGGGTGCCGTGTAGTTCTATAAGGTGGTATCACATATAAGAGGCTTAGATACAGAAGCTCATGAGTGCTGTGTAGTTCTATAAGGTGGTATCACATATAAGAGGCTTAGATACAGAAGCTCATGGGTGCTGTGTAGTTCTATAAGGTGGTATCACATATAAGAGGCTTAGATACAGAAGCTCATGGGTGCTGTGTAGTTCTATAAGGAGGTATCACATATACGAGGCTTAGATACAGAAGCTCATGGGTGCTGTGTAGTTCTATAAGGTGGTATCACATATAAGAGGCTTAGATACAGAAGCTCATGGGTGCTGTGTAGTTCTATAAGGAGGTATCACATATACGAGGCTTAGATACAGAAGCTCATGGGTGCTGTGTAGTTCTATAAGGTGGTATCACATATAAGAGGCTTAGATACAGAAGCTCATGGGTGCTGTGTAGTTCTATAAGGAGGTATCACATATATGAGGCTTAGATACAGAAGCTCATGGGTGCTGTGCAGTTCTATAAGGTGGTATCACATATAAGAGGCTTAGATACAGAAGCTCATGGGTGCTGTGTAGTTCTATAAGGAGGTACCACATATAAGAGGCTTAGATACGGAAGATCATGGGTGCTGTGTAGTTCTATAAGGAGGTACCACATATAAGAGGCTTAGATACAGAAGCTCATGAGTGCTGTGTAGTTCTATAAGGTGGTATCACATATAAGAGGCTTAGATACAGAAGATCATGGGTGCCGTGTAGTTCTATAAGGTGGTATCACATATAAGAGGCTTAGATACAGAAGATCATGGGTGCCGTATAGTTCTATAAGGTGGTATCACATATAAGAGGCTTAGATACAGAAGCTCATGGGTGCTGTGTAGTTCTATAAGGAGGTATCACATATAACAGGCTTAGATACAGAAGCTCATGGGTGCTGTGTAGTTCTATAAGGAGGTATCACATATAAGAGGCTTAGATACAGGAGCTCATGGGTGCCGTGTAGTTCTATAAGGATGTATCACATAAAAGAGGCTTAGATACAGGAGCTCATGGGCGCTGTGTAGTTCTATAAGGTGGTATCACATATAAGAGGCTTATATACAGAAGCTCATGAGTGCTGTGTAGTTCTATAAGGTGGTATCACATATAAGAGGCTTAGATACAGAAGCTCATGAGTGCTGTGTAGTTCTATAAGGTGGTATCACATATAAGAGGCTTAGATACAGAAGCTCATGAGTGCTGTGTAGTTCTATAAGGTGGTATCACATATAAGAGGCTTAGATACAGAAGCTCATGAGTGCTGTGTAGTTCTATAAGGTGGTATCACATATACGAGGCTTAGATACAGAAGCTCATGAATGCTGTGTAGTTCTATAAGGAGGTATCACATATAAGAGGCTTAGATACAGAAGCTCATGGGCGCTGTGTAGTTCTATAAGGTGGTATCACATATAAGAGGCTTAGATACAGAAGCTCATGAGTGCTGTGTAGTTCTATAAGGTGGTATCACATATAAGAGGCTTAGATACAGAAGCTCATGAGTGCTGTGTAGTTCTATAAGGTGGTATCACATATAAGAGGCTTAGATACAGAAGCTCATGAGTGCTGTGTAGTTCTATAAGGTGGTATCACATATACGAGGCTTAGATACAGAAGCTCATGAATGCTGTGTAGTTCTATAAGGAGGTATCACATATAAGAGGCTTAGATACAGAAGCTCATGGGTGCTGTGTAGTTCTATAAGGAGGTATCACATATAAGAGGCTTAGATACAGAAGCTCATGAATGCTGTGTAGTTCTATAAGGAGGTATCACATATAAGAGGCTTAGATACAGAAGCTCATGGGTGCTGTGTAGTTCTATAAGGAGGTATCACATATAAGAGGCTTAGATACAGAAGCTCATGGGTGCTGTGTAGTTCTATAAGTAGGTATCACATATAAGAGGCTTAGATACAGAAGCTCATGAGTGCTGTGTAGTTCTATAAGGTGGTATCACATATAAAAGGCTTAGATACAGAAGCTCATGGGTGCCGTGTAGTTCTATAAGGTGGTATCACATATAAGATGCTTAGATACAGAAGCTCATGGGTGCTGTGTAGTTCTATAAGGTGGTATCACATATAACAAGCTTAGATACAGAAGCTCATGGGTGCTGTGTAGTTCTATAAGGTGGTATCACATATAAGAGGCTTAGATACAGAAGCTCATGGGTGCCGTGTAGTTCTATAAGGTGGTATCACATATAACAAGCTTAGATACAGAAGCTCATGGGTGCTGTGTAGTTCTATAAGGTGGTATCACATATAAGAGGCTTAGATACAGAAGCTCATGGGTGCCGTGTAGTTCTATAAGGAGGTATCACATATAAGAGGCTTAGATACAGAAGCTCATGGGTGCTGTGTAGTTCTATAAGGAGGTATCACATATAAGAGGCTTAGATACAGAAGCTCATGGGTGCCGTGTAGTTCTATAAGGAGGTATCACATTTAAGAGGCTTAGATACAGAAGCTCATGAGTGCTGTGTAGTTCTATAAGGTGGTATCACATATAAGAGGCTTAGATACAGAAGCTCATGGGTGCTGTGTAGTTCTATAAGGAGGTATCACATATAAGAGGCTTAGATACAGAAGCTCATGGGTGCTGTGTAGTTCTATAAGGAGGTATCACATATAAGAGGCTTAGATACAGAAGCTCATGAGTGCTGTGTAGTTCTATAAGGTGGTATCACATATAAGAGGCTTAGATACAGAAGCTCATGAGTGCTGTGTAGTTCTATAAGGAGGTATCACATATAAGAGGCTTAGATACAGAAGCTCATGGGTGCTGTGTAGTTCTATAAGGTGGTATCACATATAAGAGGCTTAGATACAGAAGCTCATGAGTGCTGTGTAGTTCTATAAGGTGGTATCACATATAAGAGGCTTAGATACAGAAGCTCATGAGTGCTGTGTAGTTCTATAAGGTGGTATCACATATAAGAGGCTTAGATACAGAAGCTCATGGGTGCTGTGTAGTTCTATAAGGAGGTATCACATATAAGAGGCTTAGATACAGAAGCTCATGAGTGCTGTGTAGTTCTATAAGGAGGTATCACATATAAGAGGCTTAGATACAGAAGCTCATGAGTGCTGTGTAGTTCTATAAGGAGGTATCACATATAAGAGGCTTAGATACAGAAGCTCATGGGTGCTGTGTAGTTCTATAAGGTGGTATCACGTATAAGAGGCTTAGATACAGAAGCTCATGAGTGCTGTGTAGTTCTATAAGGTGGTATCACGTATAAGAGGCTTAGATACAGAAGCTCGTGAGTGCTGTGTAGTTCTATAAGGTGGTATCACGTATAAGAGGCTTAGATACAGAAGCTCATGAGTGCTGTGTAGTTCTATAAGGTGGTATCACATATAAGAGGCTTAGATACAGAAGCTCATGGGTACTGTGTAGTTCTATAAGGAGTTATCACATATAAGAGGCTTAGATACAGGAGCTCATGGGTGCCGTGTAGTTCTATAAGGAGGTATCACATATAAGAAGCTTAGATACAGAAGCTCATGGGTGCTGTGTAGTTCTATAAGGTGGTATCACTTATAAGAGGCTTAGATACAGAAGCTCATGGGTGCTGTGTAGTTCTATAAGGTGGTATCACATATAAGAGGCTTAGATACAGAAGCTCATGGGTGCTGTGTAGTTCTATAAGGAGGTATCACATATAAGAGGCTTAGATACAGAAGCTCATGGGTGCTGTGTAGTTCTATAAGGTGGTATCACATATAAGAGGCTTAGATACAGAAGCTCATGGGTGCTGTGTAGTTCTATAAGGAGGTATCACATATAAGAGGCTTAGATACAGAAGCTCATGGGTGCTGTGTAGTTCTATAAGGTGGTATCACATATAAGAGGCTTAGATACAGAAGCTCATGAGTGCCGTGTAGTTCTATAAGGTGGTATCACATATAAGAGGCTTAGATACAGAAGCTCATGGGTGCTGTGTAGTTCTATAAGGAGGTATCACATATAAGAGGCTTAGATACAGAAGCTCATGAGTGCTGTGTAGTTCTATAAGGTGGTATCACATATAAGAGGCTTAGATACAGAAGCTCATGGGTGCTGTGTAGTTCTATAAGGTGGTATCACATATAAGAGGCTTAGATACAGAAGCTCATGGGTGCTGTGTAGTTCTATAAGGAGGTATCACATCTAAGAGGCTTAGATACAGAAGCTCATGAGTGCTGTGTAGTTCTATAAGGTGGTATCACATATAAGAGGCTTAGATACAGAAGCTCATGAGTGCTGTGTTGTTCTATAAGGTGGTATCACATATAAGAGGCTTAGATACAGAAGCTCATGAGTGCTGTGTAGTTCTATAAGGTGGTATCACATATAAGAGGCTTAGATACAGAAGCTCATGGGTGCTGTGTAGTTCTATAAGGTGGTATCACATATAAGAGGCTTAGATACAGAAGCTCATGGGTGTCGTGTAGTTCTATAAGGTGGTATCACATATAAGAGGCTTAGATACAGAAGCTCATGGGTGTCGTGTAGTTCTATAAGGTGGTATCACATATAAGAGGCTTAGATACAGAAGCTCATGGGTGTCGTGTAGTTCTATAAGGTGGTATCACATATAAGAGGCTTAGATACAGAAGCTCATGGGTGTCGTGTAGTTCTATAAGGTGGTATCACATATAAGAGAATTAGATACAGAAGCTCATGGGTGCTGTGTAGTTCTATAAGGTGGTATCACATATAAGAGGCTTAGATACAGAAGCTCATGGGTGCTGTGTAGTTCTATAAGGTGGTATCACATATAAGAGGCTTAGATACAGAAGCTCATGGGTGTCGTGTAGTTCTATAAGGTGGTATCACATATAAGAGGCTTAGATACAGAAGCTCATGGGTGCCGTGTAGTTCTATAAGGAGGTATCACATATACGAGGCTTAGATACAGAAGCTCATGGGTGCCGTGTAGTTTTATAAGGAGGTATCACATATAAGAGGCTTAGATACAGAAGCTCATGAGTGCTGTGTAGTTCTATAAGGAGGTACCACATATAAGAGGCTTAGATACAGAAGCTCATGAGTGCTGTGTAGTTCTATAAGGTGGTATCACATATAAGAGGCTTAGATACAGAAGATCATGGGTGCCGTGTAGTTCTATAAGGTGGTATCACATATAAGAGGCTTAGATACAGAAGATCATGGGTGCCGTATAGTTCTATAAGGTGGTATCACATATAAGAGGCTTAGATACAGAAGCTCATGGGTGCTGTGTAGTTCTATAAGGAGGTATCACATATAAGAGGCTTAGATACAGAAGCTCATGGGTGCTGTGTAGTTCTATAAGGAGGTATCACATATAAGAGGCTTAGATACAGGAGCTCATGGGTGCCGTGTAGTTCTATAAGGATGTATCACATAAAAGAGGCTTAGATACAGGAGCTCATGGGCGCTGTGTAGTTCTATAAGGTGGTATCACATATAAGAGGCTTATATACAGAAGCTCATGAGTGCTGTGTAGTTCTATAAGGTGGTATCACATATAAGAGGCTTAGATACAGAAGCTCATGAGTGCTGTGTAGTTCTATAAGGTGGTATCACATATAAGAGGCTTAGATACAGAAGCTCATGAGTGCTGTGTAGTTCTATAAGGTGGTATCACATATAAGAGGCTTAGATACAGAAGATCATGAGTGCTGTGTAGTTCTATAAGGTGGTATCACATATACGAGGCTTAGATACAGAAGCTCATGAATGCTGTGTAGTTCTATAAGGAGGTATCACATATAAGAGGCTTAGATACAGAAGCTCATGGGCGCTGTGTAGTTCTATAAGGTGGTATCACATATAAGAGGCTTAGATACAGAAGCTCATGAATGCTGTGTAGTTCTATAAGGAGGTATCACATATAAGAGGCTTAGATACAGAAGCTCATGGGTGCTGTGTAGTTCTGTAAGGAGGTATCACATATAAGAGGCTTAGATACAGAAGCTCATGGGTGCTGTGTAGTACTATAAGGAGGTATCACATATAAGAGGCTTAGATACAGAAGCTCATGAATGCTGTGTAGTTCTATCAGGAGGTATCACATATAAGAGGCTTAGATACAGAAGCTCATGGGTGCCGTGTAGTTCTATAAGGTGGTATCACATATAAGAGGCTTAGATACAGAAGCTCATGAATGTTGTGTAGTTCTATAAGGAGGTATCACATATAAGAGGCTTAGATACAGAAGCTCATAGGTGCTGTGTAGTTCTATAAGGAGGTATCACATATAAGATGCTTAGATACAGAAGCTCATGGGTGCTGTGTAGTTCTATAAGTAGGTATCACATATAAGAGGCTTAGATACAGAAGCTCATGAGTGCTGTGTAGTTCTATAAGGTGGTATCACATATAAAAGGCTTAGATACAGAAGCTCATGGGTGCCGTGTAGTTCTATAAGGTGGTATCACATATAAGAGGCTTAGATACAGAAGCTCATGGGTGCTGTGTAGTTCTATAAGGTGGTATCACATATAAAAGGCTTAGATACAGAAGCTCATGGGTGCCGTGTAGTTCTATAAGGTGGTATCACATATAACAAGCTTAGATACAGAAGCTCATGGGTGCTGTGTAGTTCTATAAGGTGGTATCACATATAAGAGGCTTAGATACAGAAGCTCATGGGTGCCGTGTAGTTCTATCAGGAGGTATCACATATACGAGGCTTAGATACAGAAGCTCATGGGTGCCGTGTAGTTCTATAAGGAGGTATCACATTTAAGAGGCTTAGATACAGAAGCTCATGAGTGCTGTGTAGTTCTATAAGGTGGTATCACATATAAGAGGCTTAGATACAGAAGCTCATGGGTGCTGTGTAGTTCTATAAGGAGGTATCACATATAAGAGGCTTAGATACAGAAGCTCATGGGTGCTGTGTAGTTCTATAAGGAGGTATCACATATAAGAGGCTTAGATACAGAAGCTCATGAGTGCTGTGTAGTTCTATAAGGTGGTATCACATATAAGAGGCTTAGATACAGAAGCTCATGAGTGCTGTGTAGTTCTATAAGGAGGTATCACATATAAGAGGCTTAGATACAGAAGCTCATGGGTGCCGTGTAGTTCTATAAGGAGGTATCACATATAAGAGGCTTAGATACAGAAGCTCATGAGTGCTGTGTAGTTCTATAAGGAGGTATCACATATAAGAGGCTTAGATACAGAAGCTCATGAGTGCTGTGTAGTTCTATAAGGAGGTATCACATTTAAGAGGCTTAGATACAGAAGCTCATGAGTGCTGTGTAGTTCTATAAGGAGGTATCACATATAAGAGGCTTAGATACAGAAGCTCATGGGTGCCGTGTAGTTCTATAAGGAGGTATCACATATAAGAGGCTTAGATACAGAAGCTCATGAGTGCTGTGTAGTTCTATAAGGTGGTATCACATATAAGAGGCTTAGATACAGAAGCTCATGGGTGCTGTGTAGTTCTATAAGGAGGTATCACATATAAGAGGCTTAGATACAGAAGCTCATGAGTGCTGTGTAGTTCTATAAGGAGGTATCACATATAAGAGGCTTAGATACAGAAGCTCATGAGTGCTGTGTAGTTCTATAAGGAGGTATCACATATAAGAGGCTTAGATACAGAAGCTCATGGGTGCTGTGTAGTTCTATAAGGTGGTATCACGTATAAGAGGCTTAGATACAGAAGCTCATGAGTGCTGTGTAGTTCTATAAGGTGGTATCACGTATAAGAGGCTTAGATACAGAAGCTCATGAGTGCTGTGTAGTTCTATAAGGTGGTATCACGTATAAGAGGCTTAGATACAGAAGCTCATGAGTGCTGTGTAGTTCTATAAGGTGGTATCACATATAAGAGGCTTATATACAGAAGCTCATGAGTGCTGTGTAGTTCTATAAGGTGGTATCACATATAAGAGGCTTAGATACAGAAGCTCATGAGTGCTGTGTAGTTCTATAAGGTGGTATCACATATAAGAGGCTTAGATACAGAAGCTCATGAGTGCTGTGTAGTTCTATAAGGTGGTATCACATATAAGAGGCTTAGATACAGAAGATCATGAGTGCTGTGTAGTTCTATAAGGTGGTATCACATATACGAGGCTTAGATACAGAAGCTCATGAATGCTGTGTAGTTCTATAAGGAGGTATCACATATAAGAGGCTTAGATACAGAAGCTCATGGGCGCTGTGTAGTTCTATAAGGTGGTATCACATATAAGAGGCTTAGATACAGAAGCTCATGAATGCTGTGTAGTTCTATAAGGAGGTATCACATATAAGAGGCTTAGATACAGAAGCTCATGGGTGCTGTGTAGTTCTGTAAGGAGGTATCACATATAAGAGGCTTAGATACAGAAGCTCATGGGTGCTGTGTAGTACTATAAGGAGGTATCACATATAAGAGGCTTAGATACAGAAGCTCATGAATGCTGTGTAGTTCTATAAGGAGGTATCACATATAAGAGGCTTAGATACAGAAGCTCATGGGTGCCGTGTAGTTCTATAAGGTGGTATCACATATAAGAGGCTTAGATACAGAAGCTCATGAATGTTGTGTAGTTCTATAAGGAGGTATCACATATAAGAGGCTTAGATACAGAAGCTCATAGGTGCTGTGTAGTTCTATAAGGAGGTATCACATATAAGATGCTTAGATACAGAAGCTCATGGGTGCTGTGTAGTTCTATAAGTAGGTATCACATATAAGAGGCTTAGATACAGAAGCTCATGAGTGCTGTGTAGTTCTATAAGGTGGTATCACATATAAAAGGCTTAGATACAGAAGCTCATGGGTGCCGTGTAGTTCTATAAGGTGGTATCACATATAAGATGCTTAGATACAGAAGCTCATGGGTGCTGTGTAGTTCTATAAGGAGGTATCACATATAAGATGCTTAGATACAGAAGCTCATGGGTGCTGTGTAGTTCTATAAGGTGGTATCACATATAAAAGGCTTAGATACAGAAGCTCATGGGTGCCGTGTAGTTCTATAAGGTGGTATCACATATAACAAGCTTAGATACAGAAGCTCATGGGTGCTGTGTAGTTCTATAAGGTGGTATCACATATAAGAGGCTTAGATACAGAAGCTCATGGGTGCCGTGTAGTTCTATAAGGAGGTATCACATATACGAGGCTTAGATACAGAAGCTCATGGGTGCCGTGTAGTTCTATAAGGAGGTATCACATTTAAGAGGCTTAGATACAGAAGCTCATGAGTGCTGTGTAGTTCTATAAGGTGGTATCACATATAAGAGGCTTAGATACAGAAGCTCATGGGTGCTGTGTAGTTCTATAAGGAGGTATCACATATAAGAGGCTTAGATACAGAAGCTCATGGGTGCTGTGTAGTTCTATAAGGAGGTATCACATATAAGAGGCTTAGATACAGAAGCTCATGAGTGCTGTGTAGTTCTATAAGGTGGTATCACATATAAGAGGCTTAGATACAGAAGCTCATGAGTGCTGTGTAGTTCTATAAGGAGGTATCACATATAAGAGGCTTAGATACAGAAGCTCATGGGTGCCGTGTAGTTCTATAAGGAGGTATCACATATAAGAGGCTTAGATACAGAAGCTCATGAGTGCTGTGTAGTTCTATAAGGAGGTATCACATATAAGAGGCTTAGATACAGAAGCTCATGAGTGCTGTGTAGTTCTATAAGGAGGTATCACATTTAAGAGGCTTAGATACAGAAGCTCATGAGTGCTGTGTAGTTCTATAAGGAGGTATCACATATAAGAGGCTTAGATACAGAAGCTCATGGGTGCCGTGTAGTTCTATAAGGAGGTATCACATATAAGAGGCTTAGATACAGAAGCTCATGAGTGCTGTGTAGTTCTATAAGGTGGTATCACATATAAGAGGCTTAGATACAGAAGCTCATGGGTGCTGTGTAGTTCTATAAGGAGGTATCACATATAAGAGGCTTAGATACAGAAGCTCATGAGTGCTGTGTAGTTCTATAAGGAGGTATCACATATAAGAGGCTTAGATACAGAAGCTCATGGGTGCTGTGTAGTTCTATAAGGTGGTATCACGTATAAGAGGCTTAGATACAGAAGCTCATGAGTGCTGTGTAGTTCTATAAGGTGGTATCACGTATAAGAGGCTTAGATACAGAAGCTCATGAGTGCTGTGTAGTTCTATAAGGTGGTATCACGTATAAGAGGCTTAGATACAGAAGCTCATGAGTGCTGTGTAGTTCTATAAGGTGGTATCACGTATAAGAGGCTTAGATACAGAAGCTCATGGGTGCTGTGTAGTTCTATAAGGTGGTATCACGTATAAGAGGCTTAGATACAGAAGCTCATGAGTGCTGTGTAGTTCTATAAGGTGGTAGCACATATAAGAGGCTTAGATACAGAAGCTCATGAATGCTGTGTAGTTCTATAAGGTGGTATCACATATAAGAGGCTTAGATACAGAAGCTCATGGGTGCTGTGTAGTTCTATAAGGAGTTATCACATATAAGAGGCTTAGATACAGGAGCTCATGGGTGCCGTGTAGTTCTATAAGGAGGTATCACATATAAGAAGCTTAGATACAGAAGCTCATGGGTGCTGTGTAGTTCTATAAGGTGGTATCACATATAAGAGGCTTAGATACAGAAGCTCATGGGTGCTGTGTAGTTCTATAAGGTGGTATCACATATAAGAGGCTTAGATACAGAAGCTCATGGGTGCTGTGTAGTTCTATAAGGAGGTATCACATATAAGAGGCTTAGATACAGAAGCTCATGGGTGCTGTGTAGTTCTATAAGGTGGTATCACATATAAGAGGCTTAGATACAGAAGCTCATGGGTGCTGTGTAGTTCTATAAGGAGGTATCACATATAAGAGGCTTAGATACAGAAGCTCATGGGTGCTGTGTAGTTCTATAAGGTGGTATCACATATAAGAGGCTTAGATACAGAAGCTCATGAGTGCCGTGTAGTTCTATAAGGTGGTATCACATATAAGAGGCTTAGATACAGAAGCTCATGGGTGCTGTGTAGTTCTATAAGGTGGTATCACATATAAGAGGCTTAGCTACAGAAGCTCATGAGTGCTGTGTAGTTCTATAAGGTGGTATCACGTATAAGAGGCTTAGATACAGAAGCTCATGGGTGCTGTGTAGTTCTATAAGGTGGTATCACGTATAAGAGGCTTAGATACAGAAGCTCATGAGTGCTGTGTAGTTCTATAAGGTGGTAGCACATATAAGAGGCTTAGATACAGAAGCTCATGGGTGCTGTGTAGTTCTATAAGGAGTTATCACATATAAGAGGCTTAGATACAGGAGCTCATGGGTGCCGTGTAGTTCTATAAGGAGGTATCACATATAAGAAGCTTAGATACAGAAGCTCATGGGTGCTGTGTAGTTCTATAAGGTGGTATCACATATAAGAGGCTTAGATACAGAAGCTCATGGGTGCTGTGTAGTTCTATAAGGTGGTATCACATATAAGAGGCTTAGATACAGAAGCTCATGGGTGCTGTGTAGTTCTATAAGGAGGTATCACATATAAGAGGCTTAGATACAGAAGCTCATGGGTGCCGTGTAGTTCTATAAGGAGGTATCACATATAAGAGGCTTAGATACAGAAGCTCATGAGTGCTGTGTAGTTCTATAAGGTGGTATCACATATAAGAGGCTTAGATACAGAAGCTCATGAGTGCTGTGTAGTTCTATAAGGAGGTATCACATATAAGAGGCTTAGATACAGAAGCTCATGGGTGCCGTGTAGTTCTATAAGGAGGTATCACATATAAGAGGCTTAGATACAGAAGCTCATGAGTGCTGTGTAGTTCTATAAGGTGGTATCACATATAAGAGGCTTAGATACAGAAGCTCATGGGTGCTGTGTAGTTCTATAAGGAGGTATCACATATAAGAGGCTTAGATACAGAAGCTCATGAGTGCTGTGTAGTTCTATAAGGAGGTATCACATATAAGAGGCTTAGATACAGAAGCTCATGAGTGCTGTGTAGTTCTATAAGGAGGTATCACATATAAGAGGCTTAGATACAGAAGCTCATGGGTGCTGTGTAGTTCTATAAGGTGGTATCACGTATAAGAGGCTTAGATACAGAAGCTCATGAGTGCTGTGTAGTTCTATAAGGTGGTATCACGTATAAGAGGCTTAGATACAGAAGCTCATGAGTGCTGTGTAGTTCTATAAGGTGGTATCACGTATAAGAGGCTTAGATACAGAAGCTCATGAGTGCTGTGTAGTTCTATAAGGTGGTATCACGTATAAGAGGCTTAGATACAGAAGCTCATGGGTGCTGTGTAGTTCTATAAGGTGGTATCACGTATAAGAGGCTTAGATACAGAAGCTCATGAGTGCTGTGTAGTTCTATAAGGTGGTATCACATATAAGAGGCTTAGATACAGAAGCTCATGGGTGCTGTGTAGTTCTATAAGGAGGTATCACATATAAGAGGCTTAGATACAGAAGCTCATGAGTGCTGTGTAGTTCTATAAGGAGTTATCACATATAAGAGGCTTAGATACAGGAGCTCATGGGTGCCGTGTAGTTCTATAAGGAGGTATCACATATAAGAAGCTTAGATACAGAAGCTCATGGGTGCTGTGTAGTTCTATAAGGTGGTATCACATATAAGAGGCTTAGATACAGAAGCTCATGAGTGCTGTGTAGTTCTATAAGGTGGTATCACGTATAAGAGGCTTAGATACAGAAGCTCATGGGTGCTGTGTAGTTCTATAAGGTGGTATCACGTATAAGAGGCTTAGATACAGAAGCTCATGAGTGCTGTGTAGTTCTATAAGGTGGTATCACGTATAAGAGGCTTAGATACAGAAGCTCATGAGTGCTGTGTAGTTCTATAAGGTGGTATCACGTATAAGAGGCTTAGATACAGAAGCTCATGGGTGCTGTGTAGTTCTATAAGGAGGTATCACATATAAGAGGCTTAGATACAGAAGCTCATGGGTGCTGTGTAGTTCTATAAGGTGGTATCACATATAAGAGGCTTAGATACAGAAGCTCATGGGTGCTGTGTAGTTCTATAAGGTGGTATCACGTATAAGAGGCTTAGATACAGAAGCTCATGAGTGCTGTGTAGTTCTATAAGGTGGTATCACGTATAAGAGGCTTAGATACAGAAGCTCATGGGTGCTGTGTAGTTCTATAAGGTGGTATCACATATAAGAGGCTTAGATACAGAAGCTCATGGGTGCTGTGTAGTTCTATAAGGAGGTATCACATATAAGAGGCTTAGATACAGAAGCTCATGGGTGCTGTGTAGTTCTATAAGGTGGTATCACATATAAGAGGCTTAGATACAGAAGCTCATGGGTGCTGTGTAGTTCTATAAGGAGGTATCACATATAAGAGGCTTAGATACAGAAGCTCATGGGTGCTGTGTAGTTCTATAAGGTGGTATCACATATAAGAGGCTTAGATACAGAAGCTCATGAGTGCCGTGTAGTTCTATAAGGTGGTATCACATATAAGAGGCTTAGATACAGAAGCTCATGGGTGCTGTGTAGTTCTATAAGGAGGTATCACATATAAGAGGCTTAGATACAGAAGCTCATGGGTGCCGTGTAGTTCTATAAGGTGGTATCACATATAAGAGGCTTAGATACAGAAGCTCATGGGTGTCGTGTAGTTCTATAAGGTGGTATCACATATAAGAGGCTTAGATACAGAAGCTCATGAGTGCTGTGTTGTTCTATAAGGTGGTATCACATATAAGAGGCTTAGATACAGAAGCTCATGAGTGCTGTGTAGTTCTATAAGGTGGTATCACATATAAGAGGCTTAGATACAGAAGCTCATGGGTGCTGTGTAGTTCTATAAGGAGGTATCACATATAAGAGGCTTAGATACAGAAGCTCATGGGTGCCGTGTAGTTCTATAAGGTGGTATCACATATAAGAGGCTTAGATACAGAAGCTCATGGGTGTCGTGTAGTTCTATAAGGTGGTATCACATATAAGAGGCTTAGATACAGAAGCTCATGGGTGTCGTGTAGTTCTATAAGGTGGTATCACATATAAGAGGCTTAGATACAGAAGCTCATGGGTGCTGTGTAGTTCTATAAGGTGGTATCACATATAAGAGGCTTAGATACAGAAGCTCATGGGTGCTGTGTAGTTCTATAAGGTGGTATCACATATAAGAGGCTTAGATACAGAAGCTCATGGGTGTCGTGTAGTTCTATAAGGTGGTATCACATATAAGAGGCTTAGATACAGAAGCTCATGGGTGCCGTGTAGTTCTATAAGGAGGTATCACATATACGAGGCTTAGATACAGAAGCTCATGGGTGCCGTGTAGTTTTATAAGGAGGTATCACATATAAGAGGCTTAGCTACAGAAGCTCATGAGTGCTGTGTAGTTCTATAAGGAGGTATCACATATAAGAGGCTTAGATACAGAAGCTCATGAGTGCTGTATAGTTCTATAAGGTGGTATCACATATAAGAGGCTTAGATACAGAAGCTCATGAGTGCTGTGTAGTTCTATAAGGAGGTATCACATATAAGAGGCTTAGATACAGAAGCTCATGAGTGCTGTGTAGTTCTATAAGGAGGTATCACATATAAGAGGCTTAGATACAGAAGCTCATGAGTGCTGTGTAGTTCTATAAGGAGGTATCACATATAAGAGGCTTAGATACAGAAGCTCATGGGTGCTGTGTAGTTCTATAAGGTGGTATCACATATAAGAGGCTTAGATACAGAAGCTCATGAGTGCTGTGTAGTTCTATAAGGTGGTATCACATATAAGAGGCTTAGATACAGAAGCTCATGGGTGCTGTGTAGTTCTATAAGGAGTTATCACATATAAGAGGCTTAGATACAGGAGCTCATGGGTGCTGTGTAGTTCTATAAGGTGGTATCACATATAAGAGGCTTAGATACAGAAGCTCATGAGTGCTGTGTATTTCTATAAGGTGGTATCACATATAAGAGGCTTAGATACAGAAGCTCATGGATGCTGTGTAGTTCTATAAGGAGGTATCACATATAAGAGGCTTAGATACAGGAGCTCATGGGTGCTGTGTAGTTCTATAAGGAGGTATCACATATAAGAGGCTTAGATACAGAAGCTCATGGGTGCCGTGTAGTTCTATAAGGAGGTATCACATATAAGAGGCTTAGATACAGAAGCTCATGGGTGCTGTGTAGTTCTATAAGGTGGTATCACATATAAGAGGCTTAGATACAGAAGCTCATGAGTGCTGTGTAGTTCTATAAGGTGGTATCACGTATAAGAGGCTTAGATACAGAAGCTCATGGGTGCTGTGTAGTTCTATAAGGTGGTATCACGTATAAGAGGCTTAGATACAGAAGCTCATGAGTGCTGTGTAGTTCTATAAGGTGGTATCACGTATAAGAGGCTTAGATACAGAAGCTCATGAGTGCTGTGTAGTTCTATAAGGTGGTATCACGTATAAGAGGCTTAGATACAGAAGCTCATGGGTGCTGTGTAGTTCTATAAGGAGGTATCACATATAAGAGGCTTAGATACAGAAGCTCATGGGTGCTGTGTAGTTCTATAAGGTGGTATCACATATAAGAGGCTTAGATACAGAAGCTCATGGGTGCTGTGTAGTTCTATAAGGTGGTATCACGTATAAGAGGCTTAGATACAGAAGCTCATGAGTGCTGTGTAGTTCTATAAGGTGGTATCACGTATAAGAGGCTTAGATACAGAAGCTCATGGGTGCTGTGTAGTTCTATAAGGTGGTATCACATATAAGAGGCTTAGATACAGAAGCTCATGGGTGCTGTGTAGTTCTATAAGGAGGTATCACATATAAGAGGCTTAGATACAGAAGCTCATGGGTGCTGTGTAGTTCTATAAGGTGGTATCACATATAAGAGGCTTAGATACAGAAGCTCATGGGTGCTGTGTAGTTCTATAAGGAGGTATCACATATAAGAGGCTTAGATACAGAAGCTCATGGGTGCTGTGTAGTTCTATAAGGTGGTATCACATATAAGAGGCTTAGATACAGAAGCTCATGAGTGCCGTGTAGTTCTATAAGGTGGTATCACATATAAGAGGCTTAGATACAGAAGCTCATGGGTGCTGTGTAGTTCTATAAGGAGGTATCACATATAAGAGGCTTAGATACAGAAGCTCATGGGTGCCGTGTAGTTCTATAAGGTGGTATCACATATAAGAGGCTTAGATACAGAAGCTCATGGGTGTCGTGTAGTTCTATAAGGTGGTATCACATATAAGAGGCTTAGATACAGAAGCTCATGAGTGCTGTGTTGTTCTATAAGGTGGTATCACATATAAGAGGCTTAGATACAGAAGCTCATGAGTGCTGTGTAGTTCTATAAGGTGGTATCACATATAAGAGGCTTAGATACAGAAGCTCATGGGTGCTGTGTAGTTCTATAAGGAGGTATCACATATAAGAGGCTTAGATACAGAAGCTCATGGGTGCCGTGTAGTTCTATAAGGTGGTATCACATATAAGAGGCTTAGATACAGAAGCTCATGGGTGTCGTGTAGTTCTATAAGGTGGTATCACATATAAGAGGCTTAGATACAGAAGCTCATGGGTGTCGTGTAGTTCTATAAGGTGGTATCACATATAAGAGGCTTAGATACAGAAGCTCATGGGTGCTGTGTAGTTCTATAAGGTGGTATCACATATAAGAGGCTTAGATACAGAAGCTCATGGGTGCTGTGTAGTTCTATAAGGTGGTATCACATATAAGAGGCTTAGATACAGAAGCTCATGGGTGTCGTGTAGTTCTATAAGGTGGTATCACATATAAGAGGCTTAGATACAGAAGCTCATGGGTGCCGTGTAGTTCTATAAGGAGGTATCACATATACGAGGCTTAGATACAGAAGCTCATGGGTGCCGTGTAGTTTTATAAGGAGGTATCACATATAAGAGGCTTAGCTACAGAAGCTCATGAGTGCTGTGTAGTTCTATAAGGAGGTATCACATATAAGAGGCTTAGATACAGAAGCTCATGAGTGCTGTATAGTTCTATAAGGTGGTATCACATATAAGAGGCTTAGATACAGAAGCTCATGAGTGCTGTGTAGTTCTATAAGGAGGTATCACATATAAGAGGCTTAGATACAGAAGCTCATGAGTGCTGTGTAGTTCTATAAGGAGGTATCACATATAAGAGGCTTAGATACAGAAGCTCATGAGTGCTGTGTAGTTCTATAAGGAGGTATCACATATAAGAGGCTTAGATACAGAAGCTCATGGGTGCTGTGTAGTTCTATAAGGTGGTATCACATATAAGAGGCTTAGATACAGAAGCTCATGAGTGCTGTGTAGTTCTATAAGGTGGTATCACATATAAGAGGCTTAGATACAGAAGCTCATGGGTGCTGTGTAGTTCTATAAGGAGTTATCACATATAAGAGGCTTAGATACAGGAGCTCATGGGTGCTGTGTAGTTCTATAAGGTGGTATCACATATAAGAGGCTTAGATACAGAAGCTCATGAGTGCTGTGTATTTCTATAAGGTGGTATCACATATAAGAGGCTTAGATACAGAAGCTCATGGATGCTGTGTAGTTCTATAAGGAGGTATCACATATAAGAGGCTTAGATACAGGAGCTCATGGGTGCTGTGTAGTTCTATAAGGAGGTATCACATATAAGAGGCTTAGATACAGAAGCTCATGGGTGCCGTGTAGTTCTATAAGGAGGTATCACATATAAGAGGCTTAGATACAGAAGCTCATGGGTGCTGTGTAGTTCTATAAGGTGGTATCACATATAAGAGGCTTAGATACAGAAGCTCATGGATGCTGTGCAGTTCTATAAGGTGGTATCACATATAAGAGGCTTAGATACAGAAGCTCATGGGTGCCGTGTAGTTCTATAAGGTGGTATCACATATAAGAGGCTTAGATACAGAAGCTCATGGGTGCTGTGTAGTTCTATAAGGAGGTATCACATATAAGAGGCTTAGATACAGAAGCTCATGGGTGCTGTGTAGTTCTATAAGGAGGTATCACATATACGAGGCTTAGATACAGAAGCTCATGGGTGCCGTGTAGTTCTATAAGGAGGTATCACATATGAGAGGCTTAGATACAGAAGCTCATGGGTGCTGTGTAGTTCTATAAGGAGGTATCACATATAAGAGGCTTAGATACAGAAGCTCATGGGTGCTGTGTAGTTCTATAAGGAGGTATCACATATAAGAGGCTTAGATACAGAAGCTCATGGGTGCTGTGTAGTTCTATAAGGAGGTATCACATATACGAGGCTTAGATACAGAAGCTCATGGGTGCCGTGTAGTTCTATAAGGAGGTATCACATATAAGAGGCTTAGATACAGAAGCTCATGGGTGCTGTGTAGTTCTATAAGGAGGTATCACATATACGAGGCTTAGATACAGAAGCTCATGGGTACTGTGTAGTTCTATAAGGAGGTATCACATATAAGAGGCTTAGATACAGAAGCTCATGGGTACTGTGTAGTTCTATAAGGAGGTATCACATATAAGAGGCTTAGATACAGAAGCTCATGGGTGCTGTGTAGTTCTATAAGGAGGTATCACATATAAGAGGCTTAGATACAGAAGCTCATGGGTGCTGTGTAGTTCTATAAGGAGGTATCACATATACGAGGCTTAGATACAGAAGCTCATGGGTGCTGTGTAGTTCTATAAGGTGGTATCACATATAAGAGGCTTAGATACAGAAGCTCATGAGTGCTGTGTAGTTCTATAAGGTGGTATCACATATAAGAGGCTTAGATACAGAAGCTCATGGGTGCTGTGTAGTTCTATAAGGAGGTATCACATATAAGAGGCTTAGATACAGAAGCTCATGGGTACTGTGTAGTTCTATAAGGTGGTATCACATATAAGAGGCTTAGATACAGAAGCTCATGGGTGCCGTGTAGCTCTATAAGGAGGTATCACATATAAGAGGCTTAGATACAGAAGCTCATGGGTGCCGTGTAGTTCTATAAGGAGGTATCACATATTCGAGGCTTAGATACAGAAGCTCATGGGTGCCGTGTAGTTCTATAAGGAGGTATCACATATACGAGGCTTAGATACAGAAGCTCATGAGTGCTGTGTAGTTCTATAAGGACGTATCACATATAAGAGGCTTAGATACAGAAGCTCATGGGTGCCGTGTAGTTCTATAAGGAGGTATCACATATAAGAGGCTTAGATACAGAAGCTCATGAGTGCTGTGTAGTTCTATAAGGTGGTATCACATATAAGAGGCTTAGATACAGAAGCTCATGGGTGCTGTGTAGTTCTATAAGGAGGTATCACATATAAGAGGCTTAGATACAGAAGCTCATGGGTGCCGTGTAGTTCTATAAGGTGGTATCACATATAAGAGGCTTAGATACAGGAGCTCATGGGTGCTGTGTAGTTCTATAAGGAGGTATCACATATAAGAGGCTTAGATACAGGAGCTCATGGGTGCTGTGTAGTTCTATAAGCTGGTATCACATATAAGAGGCTTAGATACAGAAGCTCATGAGTGCTGTGTTGTTCTATAAGGTGGTATCACATATAAGAGGCTTAGATACAGAAGCTCATGAGTGCTGTGTAGTTCTATAAGGAGGTATCACATATAAGAGGCTTAGATACAGGAGCTCATGGGTGCCGTGTAGTTCTATAAGGATGTATCACATATAAGAGGCTTAGATACAGAAGCTCATGAGTGCTGTGTAGTTCTATAAGGTGGTATCACATATAAGAGGCTTAGATACAGAAGCTCATGGATGCTGTGTAGTTCTATAAGGAGGTATCACATATAAGAGGCTTAGATACAGAAGCTCATGGGTGCTGTGTAGTTCTATAAGGTGGTATCACATATAAGAGGCTTAGATACAGAAGCTCATGAGTGCTGTGTAGTTCTATAAGGAGGTATCACACTTAGGAGGCTTAGATACAGAAGTCTCATGATGGAGAATATAATGCTCTGCAGTTTTATAAGGATGTATCACACATATGAGAGCGCTGAGCCGCTGTTGGTGCTATATTAATAAAATTAATATTATTAGTATTATAGGAGGCTTAGATACTCAAGCTACTGATGGAGAACATACTGTAGTACTGTGTAGTTTCCTAAGGATGTATCACACATAGGAGGCTTAGATACACAAACTCATGATGGAGAATATAATGCTTTGTAGTTTTCTAAGGTATCACACATAGGAGGCTTAGATACAGAAGCTCATGGTGGAGAATATAGTCCTATAAGGTGGTATCACACATTATAGGCTTAGATACAACAGCTAATGATAGGAAATGTGGTGTTATGAGATTGTGTCCCACGCAATAGGCTTAGATACATTCTAGGAAAATGCAATACTGTGTGTTCTATACGATGGTATCACACGATAAGCTTAGATACACAAGCTCAGGATGGTCATTCTACTAGATGGTTCTATAAGACGGTATCACACCAGATAGGATTAGATACACCAGCTCTTGAACGGAAATGTAGTGATATGTGTTGTGCTATGAGATGGTATCCACATGATAGGCTTAGATACAGCACATTATATTGGGGAATTGTAATTCTTTGTAGTTCTATAAGATCGTATCGCAGCTCAGGATGAGAAATGTTGTTGGATGAGATAGTATCGCACATAATAAGCTTAGATACACCAGATCATAAAAGGGAATGTAGTGATATGTGGTGCTTTTAGATGGTATTCCACATAATATGCTTAGATACGCTGTCATTTTAGAGAATGTACTGCAATGTGGTTCTAAAAGTCAGCATCACACATGACAGACCTAGATACACAGGTCAGCACACAGTATCACACAGGATAGGATTAGATACACCAGCTATGCAGACAGTATCACACATTATAGACTTAGATACACAGCTCAGCAGACAGTATCACACAGTGGAGGATTAGATACACAGCTCAGCAGACAGTATCACACAGTAGAGGATTAGATACACTGCTCTGCAGACAGTATCACACATTATAGGCTTAGATACACAGCTCAGCAGACAGTATCACATATTATTGGCTTAGATACACAGCTCAGCAGACAGTATCAAACAGGAGAGGATTAGATACACAGCTCAGCAGATGGTATCACATGACTGGCTTGGATACACAGCTCATTAGTGTGGCCCAGGTGGGTCAGGTAGCCATCGCTTCCTTTTTTTCTGCTCCTCTCCCTTCCTGAAATATGGCCTCTTCTTCCCAGTATATAAATATAGTGCTTTTTATCCAACTAGGCGTAGTCATCAAGTAGATGCCTACAGAGAAGAGTTAAGGATCACTTGGAGAAAAGACTATATGAACATAAAGAGAAGAGAGGGCCAGATCTCAGGAACATAGAGAGAAGAGAGAGCTGGATCTCAGGAACATAGAGAGAAGAGAGGGCTGGATCTCAGGAATGTAGAGAGAAGAGAGGGCCGGATCTCAGGAACATAGAGAGAAGAGAGGGCTGGATCTCAGGAACATAGAGAGAACGGAGGGCTGGATCTCAGGAACATAGAGAGAAGAGAGGGCTGGATCTCAGGAACATAGAGAGAAGAGAGAGCTGGATCTCAGGAACATAGAGAGAAGAGAGGGCTGCATCTCAGGAACATAGAACGGAGGGCTGGATCTCAGGAACATAGAGAGAAGAGAGGGCTGGATCTCAGGAACATAGAGAGAAGAGAGAGCCGGATCTCAGGAACATAGAGAGAAGAGAGGGCCGGATCTCAGGAACATAGAGAGAAGAAAGGGCTGGATCTCGGGAACATAGAGAGAAAATAGGGCTGGATCTCAGGAACATAGAGAGAAAAAAGGGCTGGATCTCAGGAACATAGAGAGAAAAAAGGGCTGGATCTCAGGAATATAGAGAGAAGAGAGGGCTGGATCTCAGGAACATAGAGAGAAGAGAGGGCTGGATCTCAGGAACATAGAGAGAAGAGAGGGCTGGATCTCAGGAACGTAGAGAGAAGATAGGGCTGGATCTCAGGAACGTAGAGAGAAGAGAGGGCCGGATCTCAGGAACATAGAAAGAAAAAAGGGCTGGATCTCAGGAACATAGAGAGAAGAGAGGGCTGGATCTCAGGAACATTGAGAGAAGAGGGGGCTGGATCTCAGGAACATAGAGAGAAGAGAGGGCTGGATCTCAGGAACGTAGAGAGAAGAGAGGGCCGGATCTCAGGAATGTAGCGAGAAGAGAGGGCTGGATCTCAGGAACATAGAGAGAAGAGAGGGCTGGATCTCAGGAACATAGAGAGAAGAGAGGGCCAGATCTCAGGAACATAGAGAGAAAAAAGGGCTGGATCTCAGGAACATAGAGAGAAGAGAGGGCTGGATCTCAGGAACATAGAGAGAAGAGAGGGCCGGATCTCAGGAACATAGAGAGAAGAGAGGGCTGGATCTCAGGAACATAGAGAGAAGAGAGGGCTGGATCTCAGCAACATAGAGAGAAGAGAGGGCTGGATCTCAGGAACGTAGAGAGAAGACAGGTCCGGATCTCAGGAACGTAGAGAGAAAAAAGGGCCGGATCTCAGGAACATAGAGAGAAAAAAGGGCTTGATCTCAGTAACATAGAGAGAAAAATGGGCTGGATCTCAGGAACATAGAGTGAAGAGAGGGCCAGTTCTCAGGAACATAGAGAGAAAAAAGGGCTGGATCTCAGGAACATAGAGAGAAGAGAGGGCTGGATCTCAGGAACATAGAGAGAAGAGAAGGCCGTATCTCAGGAACATAGAGAGAAGAGAGGGCTGGATCTCAGGAACATAGAGAGAAGAGAGGGCCGGATCTCAGGAACATAGAGAGAAGACAGAGCTGGATCTCAGGAACATAGAGAGAAGAGAGGGCTGGATCTCAGGAATGTAGAGAGAAGAGAGGGCCGGATCTCAGGAACATAGAGAGAAGAGAGGGCTGGATCTCAGGAACATAGAGAGAACGGAGGGCTGGATCTCAGGAACATAGAGAGAAAATAGGGCTGGATCTCAGGAACATAGAGAGAAAAAAGGGCTGGATCTCAGGAACATAGAGAGAAAAAAGGGCTGGATCTCAGGAATATAGAGAGAAGAGAGGGCTGGATCTCAGGAACATAGAGAGAAGAGAGGGCTGGATCTCAGGAACATAGAGAGAAGAGAGGGCTGGATCTCAGGAACGTAGAGAGAAGATAGGGCTGGATCTCAGGAACGTAGAGAGAAGAGAGGGCCGGATCTCAGGAACATAGAAAGAAAAAAGGGCTGGATCTCAGGAACATAGAGAGAAGAGAGGGCTGGATCTCAGGAACGTTGAGAGAAGAGGGGGCTGGATCTCAGGAACATAGAGAGAAGAGAGGGCTGGATCTCAGGAACGTAGAGAGAAGAGAGGGCCGGATCTCAGGAATGTAGCGAGAAGAGAGGGCTGGATCTCAGGAACATAGAGAGAAGAGAGGGCTGGATCTCAGGAACATAGAGAGAAGAGAGGGCCAGATCTCAGGAACATAGAGAGAAAAAAGGGCTGGATCTCAGGAACATAGAGAGAAGAGAGGGCTGGATCTCAGGAACATAGAGAGAAGAGAGGGCCGGATCTCAGGAACATAGAGAGAAGAGAGGGCTGGATCTCAGGAACATAGAGAGAAGAGAGGGCTGGATCTCAGCAACATAGAGAGAAGAGAGGGCTGGATCTCAGGAACGTAGAGAGAAGACAGGTCCGGATCTCAGGAACGTAGAGAGAAAAAAGGGCCGGATCTCAGGAACATAGAGAGAAAAAAGGGCTTGATCTCAGTAACATAGAGAGAAAAATGGGCTGGATCTCAGGAACATAGAGTGAAGAGAGGGCCAGTTCTCAGGAACATAGAGAGAAAAAAGGGCTGGATCTCAGGAACATAGAGAGAAGAGAGGGCTGGATCTCAGGAACATAGAGAGAAGAGAAGGCCGTATCTCAGGAACATAGAGAGAAGAGAGGGCTGGATCTCAGGAACATAGAGAGAAGAGAGGGCCGGATCTCAGGAACATAGAGAGAAAAAAGGGCTGGATCTCAGGAACATAGAGAGAAGAGAGGGTGGGATCTCAGGAACATAGAGAGAAGAGAGGGTCGGATCTCAGGAACATAGAGAGAAGACAGGGCTGGATCTCAGGAACATAGAGAGAAGACAGGGCTGGATCTCAGGAATGTAGAGAAGAGAGGGCTGGATCTCAGGAACGTAGAGATAAGAGAGGGCCGGATCTCAGGAACATAGAGAGAAAAAAGGGCTGGATCTCAGGAACATAGAGAGAAAAAAGGGCTGGATCTCAGGAACATAGAGAGAAAAAAGGGCTGGATCTCAGGAATATAGAGAGAAGAGAGGGCTGGATCTCAGGAACATAGAGAGAAGAGAGGGCTGGATCTCAGGAACGTAGAGAGAAGATAGGGCTGGATCTCAGGAACGTAGAGAGAAGAGAGGGCTGGATCTCAGGAACGTAGAGAGAAGAGAGGGCCGGATCTCAGGAATGTAGCGAGAAGAGAGGGCTGGATCTCAGGAACATAGAGAGAAGAGAGGGCTGGATCTCAGGAACATAGAGAGAAAAAAGGGCTGGATCTCAGGAACATAGAGAGAAGAGAGGGCTGGATCTCAGGAACATAGAGAGAAGAGAGGGCCGGATCTCAGGAACATAGAGAGAAGAGAGGGCTGGATCTCAGGAACATAGAGAGAAGAGAGGGCTGGATCTCAGGAACATAGAGAGAAGAGAGGGCTTGATCTCAGGAACATAGAGAGTAGAGAGGGCTGGATCTCAGGAACGTAGAGAGAAGAGAAGGCCGTATCTCAGGAACATAGAGAGAAGAGAGGGCTGGATCTCAGGAACATAGAGAGAAGAGAGGGCCGGATCTCAGGAACATAGAGAGAAAAAAGGGCTGGAACTCAGGAACATAGAGAGAAGAGAGGGCTGGATCTCAGGAACATAGAGAGAAGAGAGGGCCGGATCTCAGG
This sequence comes from Phyllobates terribilis, assembly GCF_046119375.1. NCBI lineage: Eukaryota > Metazoa > Chordata > Amphibia > Anura > Dendrobatidae > Phyllobates > Phyllobates terribilis. The sequence continues at coordinate 755,720,934 of NW_027362764.1, forward strand.
AACATAGAGAATAGACAGGGCTGGATCTCAGGAACATAGAGAGAAGAGAGGGCTGGATCTCAGGAACATAGAGAGAAGAGAGGGCTGGATCTCAGGAACATAGAGAGAAGAGAGGGCTGGATCTCAGGAACGTAGAGAGAAGACAGGTCCGGATCTCAGGAACGTAGAGAGAAAAAAGGGCCGGATCTCAGGAACATAGAGAGAAAAAAAGGGCTGGATCTCAGGAACATAGAGAGAAAAATGGGCTGGATCTCAGGAACATAGAGTGAAGAGAGGGCCAGTTCTCAGGAACATAGAGAGAAAAAAGGGCCGGATCTCAGGAACGTAGAGAGAAAAAAGGGCTGGCTCTCAGGAACAAAGAGAGAAGAGAGGGCCGGATCTCAAGAACATAGAGAGAAGAGAGGGCTGGATCTCAGAAACGTAGAGAGAAGATAGGGCTGGATCTCAGGAACATAGAGAGAAGAGAGGACCGGATCTCAGGAACATAGAGAGAAAAAAGGGCTGGATCTCAGGAACATAGAGAGAAGAGAGGGCTGGATCTCAGGAACATAGAGAGAAGAGAGGGCTGGATCTCAGGACCGTAGAGAGAGGAGAGGGCTGGATTCAGGAACGTAGAGAGAAGAGAGGGCCGGATCTCAGGAATGTAGCGAGAAGAGAGGGCTGGATCTCAGGAACATAGAGAGAAGAGAGGGCCGGATGTCAGGAACATAGAGAGAAGAAAGGGCTGGATCTCAGGAACATAGAGAGAAGAGAGGGTTGGATCTCAGGAACGTAGAGAGAAGAGAGGGCCGGATCTCAGGAACATAGAAAGAAAAAAGGGCTGGATCTCAGGAACATAGAGAGAAGAGAGGGCTGGATCTCAGGAACGTTGAGAGAAGAGGGGGCTGGATCTCAGGAACGTAGAGAGAAGAGAGGGCTGGATCTCAGGAACGTAGAGAGAAGAGAGGGCCGGATCTCAGGAATGTAGCGAGAAGAGAGGGCTGGATCTCAGGAACATAGAGAGAAGAGAGGGCTGGATCTCAGGAACATAGAGAGAAAAAAGGGCTGGATCTCAGGAACATAGAGAGAAGAGAGGGCTGGATCTCAGGAACATAGAGAGAAGAGAGGGCCGGATCTCAGGAACATAGAGAGAAGAGAGGGCTGGATCTCAGGAACATAGAGAGAAGAGAGGGCTGGATCTCAGGAACATAGAGAGAAGAGAGGGCTGGATCTCAGGAACATAGAGAGTAGAGAGGGCTGGATCTCAGGAACGTAGAGAGAAGACAGGTCCGGATCTCAGGAACGTAGAGAGAAAAAAGGGCCGGATCTCAGGAACATAGAGAGAAAAAAGGGCTTGATCTCAGGAACATAGAGAGAAAAATGGGCTGGATCTCAGGAACATAGAGTGAAGAGAGGGCCAGTTCTCAGGAACATAGAGAGAAAAAAGGGCTGGATCTCAGGAACATAGAGAGAAGAGAGGGCTGGATCTCAGGAACATAGAGAGAAGAGAAGGCCGTATCTCAGGAACATAGAGAGAAGAGAGGGCTGGATCTCAGGAACATAGAGAGAAGAGAGGGCCGGATCTCAGGAACATAGAGAATAGACAGGGCTGGATCTCAGGAACATAGAGAGAAGAGAGGGCTGGATCTCAGGAACATAGAGAGAAGAGAGGGCTGGATCTCAGGAACATAGAGAGAAGAGAGGGCTGGATCTCAGGAACGTAGAGAGAAGACAGGTCTGGATCTCAGGAACGTAGAGAGAAAAAAGGGCCGGATCTCAGGAACATAGAGAGAAAAAAGGGCTGGATCTCAGGAACATAGAGAGAAAAATGGGCTGGATCTCAGGAACATAGAGTGAAGAGAGGGCCAGTTCTCAGGAACATAGAGAGAAAAAAGGGCCGGATCTCAGGAACGTAGAGAGAAAAAAGGGCTGGCTCTCAGGAACAAAGAGAGAAGAGAGGGCCGGATCTCAAGAACATAGAGAGAAGAGAGGGCTGGATCTCAGGAACGTAGAGAGAAGATAGGGCTGGATCTCAGGAACATAGAGAGAAGAGAGGACCGGATCTCAGGAACACAGAGAGAAAAAAGGGCTGGATCTCAGGAACATAGAGAGAAGAGAGGGCTGGATCTCAGGAACATAGAGAGAAGAGAGGGCTGGATCTCAGGACCGTAGAGAGAGGAGAGGGCTGGATTCAGGAACGTAGAGAGAAGAGAGGGCCGGATCTCAGGAATGTAGCGAGAAGAGAGGGCTGGATCTCAGGAACATAGAGAGAAGAGAGGGCCGGATGTCACGAACATAGAGAGAAGAAAGGGCTGGATCTCAGGAACATAGAGAGAAGAGAGGGCTGTATCTCAGGAACGTAGAGAGAAGAGAGGGCTGGATCTCAGGAACGTAGAGAGAAGAGAGGGCCGGATCTCAGGAACATAGAGATAAAAAAGGGCTGGATCTCAGGAACATAGAGAGAAGAGAGGGCTGGATCTCAGGAACATAGAGAGAAGAGAGGGCTGGATCTCAGGAACGTAGGGAGAGGAGAGGGCTGGATCTCAGGAACGTAGAGAGAAGAGAGGGCCGGATCTCAGTAGTGTAGCGAGAAGAGAGGGCTGGATCTGAGGAACATAGAGAGAAGAGAGGGCCGGATGTCAGGAACATAGAGAGAAAAAAGGTCCTGATCTCAGGAACATAGAGAGAAGAGAGGGCTTGATCTCAGGAACATAGAGAGAAGAGAGGGCTGGATCTCAGGAACATAGAAAGAAGAGAGGGTTGGTTCTCAGGAACGTAGAGAGAAGATAGGGCTGGATCTCAGGAACGTAGAGAGACGAGAGGGCCGGATCTCAGGAACATAGAAAGAAAAAAGGACTGGATCTCAGGAATATAGAGAGAAGAGAGGGCTGGATCTCAGGAACATAGAGAGAAGAGAGGGCTGGATCTCAGGAACATTGAGAGAAGAGGGGGCTGGATCTCAGGAACGTAGAGAGAAGAGAGGGCTGGATCTCAGGAATGTAGAGAGAATAGAGGGCCGGATCTAAGGAATGTAGCGAGAAGAGAGGGCTGGATCTCAGGAACATAGAGAGAAGAGAGGGCTGGATCTCAGGAACATAGAGAGAAAAAAGGGCTGGATCTCAGGAACATAGAGAGAAGAGAGGGCCGGATCTCAGGAACATAGAGAGAAGAGAGGGCTGGATCTCAGGAACATAGAGAGAAGAGAGGGCTGGATCTCAGGAACGTAGAGAGAAGAGAGGGCCGGATCTCAGGAACGTAGAGAGAAAAAAGGACCGCATCTCAGGAACATAGAGAAAAAAAAAGTGCTGGATCTCAGGAACATAGAGAGAAAAAAGGGCTGGCTCTCAGGAACATAGAGAGAAGAGAGGGCTGGATCTCAGGAACATAGAGAGAAGAAAGGGCTGGATCTCAGGAACATAGAGAGAAGAGAGGGCTGGATCTCTGGAACGTAGAGAGAAGATAGGGCTGGATCTCACGAACATAGAGAGAAGAGAGAACCGGATCTCAGGAACATAGAGAGAAAAAAGGGCTGGATCTCAGGAACATAGAGAGAAGAGAGGGCTGGATCTCAGGAACATAGAGAGAAGAGAGGGCTGGATCTCAGGAACATAGAGAGAGGAGAGGGCTGGATTCAGGAACGTAGAGAGAAGAGAGGGCCGGATCTCAGGAATGTAGCGAGAAGAGAGGGCTGGATCTCAGGAACATAGAGAGAAGAGAGGGCCGGATGTCAGTAACATAGAGAGAAGTAAGGGCTGGATCTCAGGAACATAGAGAGAAGAGAGGGCTGGATCTCAGGAACGTAGAGAGAAGAGAGGGCCGGATCTCAGGATCATAGAGAGAAAAAAGGGCTGGATCTCAGGAACATAGAGAGAAGAGAGGGCTGGATCTCAGGAACATAGAGAGAAGAGAGGTCTGGATCTCAGGAACGTAGAGAGAAGAGAGGGCTGGATCTCAGGAACATAGAGAAAAGAGAGGGCTGGATCTCAGGAACATAGAGAGAAGAGAGGGCTGGATCTCAGGAACATAGAGAGACGAGAGGGCCGGATCTCAGGAACGTAGAGAGAAAAAATGGCCGCATCTCAGGAACATAGAGAAAAAAAAAGTGCTGGATCTCAGGAACATAGAGAGAAAAAAGGGCTGGCTCTCAGGAACATAGAGAGAAGAGAGGGCTGGATCTCAGGAACATAGAGAGGAGAAAGGGCTGGATTTCAGGAACATAGAGAGAAGAGAGGGCTGGATCTCAGGAACGTAGAGAGAAGATAGGGCTGGATCTCACGAACATAGAGAGAAGAGAGAGCCGGATCTCAGGAACATAGAGAGAAAAAAGGGCTGGATCTCAGGAACATAGAGAGAAGAGAGGGCTGGATCTCAGGAACATAGAGAGAAGAGAGGGCTGGATCTCAGAAACGTAGAGAGAGGAGAGGGCTGGATTCAGGAACGTAGAGAGAAGAGAGGGCCGGATCTCAGGAATGTAGCGAGAAGAGCGGGCTGGATCTCAGGAACATAAAGAGAAGAGAGGGCCGGATGTCAGGAACATAGAGAGAAGAAAGGGCTGGATCTCAGGAACATAGGGAGAAGAGAGGGCTGGATCTCAGGAACGTAGAGAGAAGAGAGGGCTGGATCTCAGGAACGTAGAGAGAAGAGAGGGCCGGATGTCAGGAACATAGAGAGAAAAAAGTGCTGGATCTCAGGAACATAGAGAGAAGAGAGGGCTGGATCTCAGGAACATAGAGAGAAGAGAGGGCTGGATCTCAGGAACGTAGGGAGAGGAGAGGGCTGGATCTCAGGAACGTAGAGAGAAGAGAAGGCCGGATCTCAGTAATGTAGCGAGAAGAGAGGGCTGGATCTCAGGAACATAGAGAGAAGAGAGGGCCGGATGTCAGGAACATAGAGAGAAAAAAGGTCCTGATCTCAGGAACATAGAGAGAAGAGAGGGCTGGATCTCAGGAACATAGAGAGAAGAAAGGGCTGGATCTCAGGAACATAGAGAGAAGAAAGGGCTGGATCTCAGGAACATAGAGAGAAGAAAGGGCTGGATCTCAGGAACATAGAGAGAAGAAAGGGCTGGATCTCAGGAACATAGAGAGAAGAAAGGGCTGGATCTCAGGAACATAGAGAGAAGAGTGGGCTGGATTTGAGGAACATAGAACATCATATAGAGGATCCTCCCTAACCTCCTGTCAGTGTCAGTGTGACCTTGCTCCAAGTACGACGAGGCTCAGTATTACTGTATATCAGAGTTATCTGCTGTACATTACATAGCTCTGTTATTACATTTCTTTACACTGTTATTTGCGCTCTGTACAGTGGTATTCTTTCAACAATGTTTATTATTTTTATTTCTGCACTATATAGCAGCATTATTTGAGCACTGTATGGCTGTATTATTTGAACGCTATATAGTTGTTTTATTTGAAATCTCTGTATTAATATTATTTGAACAATATAAAAAGGTTCAGTGTAAAGTGGTATTATTTGAGCACTGTATGGTGGAGTTTTTAGAGGACCATATGGTTGTATTATTTGAGCTATTTATGTTAGTATTATTTATAAACTATATGGTAGTATTAATTGGGCAGTATATGGTTCTGTTATTAGAGTACAGAATGGTTGTATTGGTTGATCACTGTATGCTGGTATTATTTATGCATTATATGGTGATATTATTTGACTGCTGTAAAGTGGTGTTAAGAGTCCTGTACGAGTGTATTATTTCAGCAATATATGTCTGTAATTTTTGAGGAATTTTATGTTGGTAATATTTATGCGCTATATGGCTGTATTATATATGTACTGTATGGTGGTGTTATTTGAGTATTATATGTTGGTATTATTTGAGCACTGCATGGTTGTATTATTTGAGCACTATATGGCATTACTATTTGAACACTTTACAGTGGTATTATTTGATCACTGTATGGTGGTATTATTTGAGCACTAGCTGGCTTTATTTGAGCACTATACAGTGGTATGACTTGAGCACTAGATGGTAATATTATTTGATCACTGTATGGTGCTATTATTTAAGCACTGATTAGTGGTGTTATTTGAGCACTATATGTTGACATTATTTGATTCCTGTATGGTGGTATTATTTGAGCACTATATGCCTTTTTTATTTTAGCAGTTTTCAGTGTTGTTATTTGATCACTGTATAATGATGTTATTTGAGCAATGTATAGTAGTGTTACTCAAGCACTATATATTGATATTATTTGAGCCTTGTATGTTCGTATTATTTGATCACTCTATGATGGTGTTATTTGAGCACTATATATTGATATTATTTGAGCACTGTATGGCGTTATTATTTGATCACTTTGTGGTGGTATTATTTGAGCAATGTACAGTGGTGTTATTTGAGCACTATATATTGATATTATTTGAGCACTGTATGGCGTTATTATTTGATCACTTTGTGGTGGTATTATTTGAGCAATGTACAGTGGTGTTATTTGAGCACTATATATTGATATTATTTGAGCACTGTATGGCGTTATTATTTGATCACTTTGTGGTGGTATTATTTGAGCAATGTACAGTGGTGTTATTTGAGCACTATATATTGATATTATTTGAGCACTGTATGGCGTTATTATTTGATCACTTTGTGGTGGTATTATTTGAGCAATGTACAGTGGTGTTATTTGAGCACTATATATTGATATCATTTGAGCACTGTATGGCGTTATTATTTGATCACTTTGTGGTGGTATTATTTGAGCAATGTACGGTGATATTATTTGAGCACTATATGGCGGTATTGACAGTATGTGCTTTGCTATACAGGCACTGCACAGTATTATTGCCTAGTATAGTTATTTGGGCATCTGCACGAAGTCTTTGCAGCATTTGGTGCTGATAACGAGGTTCTGTGCGGTATGGCTATATGTAGGAGTTGTAGGTTCTAGGTTTTTAGTTGCAGGTTCCGGAAAAGTAAATCCAAGTCTCGTTTTTTTCATCTCTCGGCATATCTGTAAATTTTCCCCTGGGGTGACAAGTCTGGTGGCAGCCCTGATGGGGCCATATTGGTTTTCAGGTGACATAAAAGGAACCGATAATGAACTTATGATTTTTTATATTCTCTGGAAGGGGAGAAGCCGCTCCCTTAATGTCATCTGTGAAATCTAATGATTTAATGCTGTCAGTTTTGTATCGGCATTAATGGAGGAACTTCTGCGTGTGATCCGGCTAATGGCAGATGGGATCTGGGCCGGCGCTGCTGCAATATGACCAGTCTGACAGGTGGCCGCGCTGCGCAGAGCGAGCCGGGAGATTGCAGATATCGCAGCAGACAGATTACTTTCCTGTCCCACCAGACGGATCTCTTTACCCGGTGGCTGGGGCCGGCTACGGCCACATAATGACCATGGGAAATGGAGACAAGTCATGTTTTGTGTCTGGCATGAATGGGCCGGGATCTGTGACACGCCGCCTCTTCATGTTTCCAAAACAACTGATCATTAGGGGATAATTTGGGAAATCATGTTCTCCTCTTTGCCGCTTTTTTTTTTTTTTGGGTATCTTTTTTCCTTTGGGAAGCTCCATTTTTGCACTGACATGCAAGAGACATGGCTCAGACTAGCAAATCAACAGGACTCATGGGGAAGGATGAGCGAATCTGATGGAATCACAATTTACCAGATTTGCTCTCGTTCGGCTTTGGATTTCTAATAGCACTAAATTTAATTGATGCAAATCGGAAAAAAACATTTATTATGCTCTGAGGCGTCTCCAGATCCCAGGGCGGAAAAAATGGAGGGGTTAAAAAAGAAAAAAAAAATACTCACCGGTCCCAAACCTGCTCGATTTCTCCCTCCGGCTCCAGTTTTCTCTTTCATCTTCATTCTTCTGCACTTCCGGTGCCGACTAGACCTCATGGTGACATTGTGGGGCGACACATACAGTATCATGACGTCACTTGAGGACTTGTCGCTACTAGAGGTGATGGAAAGTGGAGACGCAAAGAAGTGAGCCAGCAGAGAACCGGGCAGCGAGCTCTGAATCAGGAGAGGTGAGGAGTACAGTGAGTATAATTTTATTTTTCAATCCGCTTATCAGCCATTAAAAAAAATCAAGCTACATGACTGCTGACCAGCCAGCTCTCCCGAAACATCCTGTAAAAAGGGGAGACCTCCAAGACTCAGAAAAGAGTCATCAAATGTTAGGAAAACTTCCAAAGAATTACTTCCATTGATTCTGGACAGGTTTTTTTTTGCCCCAGCATCTTGAGAAGATGGGCACTGAGAAGTGGAGTGTCAGAGAACGAGTAGGGAATCTATCTATCTAATGGATGTGCCATTTCTGGGGCGGCTGAGAGCTGGTCTTATTAGGCTGGGAAAGGTAAAATATCCATGGACCTTCACAGCCTATTAATATCATCCTGCAACTGTCTGCTTAGCCTTTGCTGGTTATTAAAAAAAAAAGGGGGACCACACGTCATTATATTTAGGGTCCCCCCTTTTTAATAACCTGTAAAGGCAAAGTAGACAGCTGTGAGCTGATATTAATAGGCTGAGAAGGTCCATGGTTATCTGGTCCTTCCCAGCCTGATAATATCAGCCCGCAACTGTCTGCTTTCCCTTGGCTGGTTATTAAAAATATGGGGGAACCCAACACTATTTTTTTTATAAATTATTATTTTTTTTTTAATAGATTAAATAAGGCTAAACACCCTTCAGTGCCACATGAAAGGCACTAAAGGGTACAAGTTTATTTTATGTAGAGGGCTTGTGAAAGTATATACTGTATCTACAGGATATCTATCTATCTATCATCTATCCTGTGAATTAACTTTACTTGGATGATGAAATTTCCTGGTTCTTTTGAAATGTGTGCGAGAAAAAAAAGGGACAGCCTACTCATGATCCACGTGCCATCAATTTTTTTTCTTGCACCTATTGAACTGCATTGATGAGTCTCGTCCGATATACACTGTGTTCCAAATTATTATGCAAATAATATTTTCTCAGATTTTCCCAAATTACCTATATGAATTGCAGTCATTGTAATTTTCCAGTCAAATAACTATTAGAGTACAATTGAAAGGTTTTTGTACAAACTGCCTATGATAACAGTATATTTTTAAAAAAATAAAACACTCAAACTGCACTCAAAATGCATGTTCCAAATTATTATGCACAGCAGAGTTTTCAACCTTTGCATTTTAATAAAGAACAAAAAAATGGTCATTTTTGAAATTATAAGCATTAGCAGGTTATTACACACTGAAATCAAACAGTTTTCAACTCAAAACTTTATTCTAGGTGATGTTACATTTTCACATAGGACCCCTTGTTCGAAAGGAGCTTCTGAACTCTCTCGTCCATTGAATTTGTCAGGTTTTTGATGGTTTCTGCTTCAATTGTTTTGCATGAGGACAGAATACCCTCCCAGAGCTGTTGCTTAGATGTGAACTGCCTCCCGCCATCATAGACACTCCTTTTGATGATGCTCCAGAGGTTCTCAATGGGGTTGAGGTCAGGGGAGCATGGGGGTCACACCATAAGTTTGTCCCCTTTTATGCCCATATCAGCCAGAGATGCAGATGTGTTATGTGCAGCATGAGACGGGGCATTATCATGCATGAAAATGTTCTTGCTGCGGAATGCACGGTTCTTCTTCTTGAACCAAGGCAGGAAGTGCTGTTTGAGAAACTCAACATACATTATGGAGTTCATCTTTACCCCTTCAGGGATCCTAAAAGGGCCGACAATCTCTCTCCCCATGATTCCAGCCCAAAACATTACTCCACCTCCTCCTTGTTGGCGCCGTAGCCATGTTTGCATGGGGTGTCCATCATCCAGCCATCCCTCCACTCCATCCATCTGGACCATCGAGCGCTGCACTTCACTCATCGGTGAACAAAACAGTTTTGAAGTCAGTCTTCATGTATTGTTTGGCCCACTGGAGCCATTTCTGCTTGTGTGCAGTGGATAGAGGAGGTCGACAGGATGGCTTACGCACAGCTGCAAACCTCTGAAGGACCCTGCATCTTGTTGTTCGGGGGAAGTTGGAGGCACCAGCAGCTTCAAAAACTTGTCTGCTGCTATGACAAGGCTTTTTTGCCGCTGCTCTTTTAACCTGACGTAATTGCCTGTAGGAAAGAGTCCTCAATTTTCCCTTATCAGCACGCACACATGTGTACTGTGAATCAGCTACATACTTCTTGATTGTGCGATGATCACGATGAAGTGTCTTGGCAATGTTGATTGTAGTCATGCCTTGACCTAAACACTCCACAATTTGTTGCTTCTCAGCAGCCGACACATCCTTTTTCTTTCCCATTTTGGCACAAAATGTAGGCTGCTTAATAATGTGGGACAGCCTTCTTAAGTAGTCTTGCCTTTCATTGGACACACCTGCCAAACTAATTAGCACAGGTGACTGTGACTCGCCCCCTGGGCCGTGGGGTACCCGGAACCGGGCTTCTGTACGATGCTGGGAGTAGTAGTGGCAACCCGATCCCGTGGCTCAGGGTGGTCAGACCAAATTGTGGCAGTCTATCAATCAGTGCTTTAAATGTCCAACTACGCCACCCGTGGATTGCGGTCAGGGGTAACCGCCGCTGCGAGGCAGACCGCTGAGGCTGGTGTTGGTGTGCAGCACAGGGGTAGGATAATTCCCCACGGGAAGAGTGTAGCCTCAGGGCAGTGTATAGGGAGGATGGGAGTGATGGTGCTGGCGCAGCAGGAATCACACAGAGTCCAATGATGCAGTCCAGGGTTTTTACTCACAGTTGTTATCCAAGTAACTTCTGTCAGCAATGACTGCCCAAGCCGTGCTGCGTCCACCAGGTGAGGGGCTCAGTCAACCCCCAGGCAATTCAGGAGTATGGCACAGGACCCCCTTCTGTCCTTTCTCTGGCCTCTCGTGCCCCACCAGTGACCAAACTTCTGTCCGGCTACAGCGGACCGTGTCGGGTAAGCGTCGGCCTCCGCTTCCCGCTATCCTATATGGCGCCTTCCTAGCAGGTTTGGCGGTGGGTCGCACCAATAAATAATCATGACCTCCGGTTCTTGGCTGAGGGATGATTTACCTCCACCAACTTGGGAATCCGGTACCCTTCCACAGCCTGACCCTTCACCCGATATAACGCGGGTTTGCAACGGTTGCTATCCATTCTGCTCTCTTAGGGTCACTTCTGCCTTCTTGTTTCTGGAGCCCTTTCACTCCTCTGTCTCTTCTCCTTCCTTCCTTCTCCTTCTCCTCTTCTCCTCTCTTGCCCTGGCCTTTTCTCTAGGCCTGCCTCGTGGAGCTGAGCTCAGGCTTAGCCTCGGCTCCCTGTCAGCTCTCTCTGACTGAACTCCTTCTCTCCTCTGAACTGAACTGCTCTTCTTACTAAGATGGCGCCCACCTTTTATCTGCTTCTCTGTGTCTGAGCTCAGGTGACCTGCACCCAATGAGCTCCTTCCTATGCTCCAGAAACCGTCCCCTTTCTGCTCCTACACCACTGGGTTCTCTCCCCCCTCCCCACTCCAGCCAGGGACATGGTCAGTTGTGCCTGCATCTGAGCTGTCCCCCGGAAATGGGGTGTGTGTGCTGTATGCAGCTAACTGAGCCCTGGTCCACACTCCATCCTTACCTGGGAGTGGAATATCACACCTCTGGTTGAGGTGCAATACCGCTGTAGCAACCGAGCCCTCGGGGCGCTACATTCCCCCCTGGTAAACCACAGCACGTCATCGGGCTGGAAAAGAGTAAAAACATTTGATTTACAAGACATGCAGAATTAAAGTTTTTTTTGTTGTTGTTGTTGTTTTTTTTCGTTAGAAAACGGCCGACATTATTCAATTCCCTTTATGGGAAACACTTTCTCTTTCTCAACACAGTTAGCCATTTTTCTTTACCAAACATTATACTGCATTTTTAATATCACCGGAACTCTTTTATCAGTCATCATGCAAAACATTTTCAATATTATGTAACTCTCCTAGCAGCATATATAACAATTCTATATATAAAACTTTTTCAGGTAAAACATTTTTAAGTAAATTCTCTTCTTCACTGGCCACTGCAACTTGCGACCAGGTGTCCATTTTTCAATAAAGTGCAAACTTTGGCAAAACTTTTAACAGGAGGGACCCTTTCGTAAACCCTCAACGTAGGCCCTTGGGTGGCAGCAGGGCATAGCTGATCCAGCTGCTGGACCTCATCTTTGGCCACCTCTAACGGGTTTTTGTTCTGAGGTCAGTTGTTGTAGTTTCTTATAAAACCAGTAGGGGGCACTTTAGGAAGTGCAACTATTTACAGAATTGACCGCTCCCAGTCCTCAGCCGGATAGTTCACTAAGTTGGCTGCTCCCAGTCCTCAGCCGGTTTTAACTGACCCGATACCGGGTAACTCTAGGTAACAGTCTCTTTACCCTGGCGGGTAACTATATACATTTGTACGCTGTTGCTTCTTAGTAGTGGTGTCCTCCTTGCGCACCTTCTTCCTCCTCACCATACTCTTCAGACCCGTCCGGGTCATCTGGGTAGCAATGCTCCTGGTACTGTTCTTCCCTCCGGATGTTAAGGGCGTACCACCCCCACAGACCTCTGTGTCTGGTGTAGGACACCCGATCTCCCGGGAACAGATCCCGCCCCTGGTGACCTTCTGGCAGGTGGCTCTCCACGCCCCTCCGGGTAACAAACACATCCATGTCCGTCGTCGGGTCTCTGATGAAACCCCACCCCTCCTCTTGTTGGAATTTCACCACGGTCCCTATGATTCTGGGACTGCGTGCGGTTTGGGGGTCTCGCCAGGCGAGCATTTTCTGTTCCGCGCTCCGGGCCTGCAGCTGCTCATGCCTCTGGCGCCGCACCCGCCTCTCCTTCTCCAACTGCGCCACCTGTCGGTGACAGAACTCCCGCCTGCGCGCTTCGGCCGCCCGCGTCTCCTGCGAGAACCCCATGAGGTCCTCCCCGGCCTGGTCCCACTCGTACTGGACCTCTTCAATCGGGAGTTGGGGAACATCAACAGGCGGTGCAGCAGGCAGGAGCGGACGAAGCAGGGCTCCGTCCTCTGCGGACAGTCCCACCCGGAGACAAGGGTGGACCCACCCCTCTGGTACAGGGACCGGCTCTCCATCGGGTCCGGCGAGCTGGCTGTACAGGTCAGTCCCAAGGGGTGGTGGCTTCGGGACCGGGGGCACACGCGGTTGGGAGGCGCCTGGAAAGGTCAGGCCTTGCAACCGGGCCTGGAGCGGGCCGCTTCCGACCGCACCCGGGGACAGGGGGCACGACGTGGGGCGTGGTTCAGTGGCGGTGTTCGCGGCTTGAGGCCCAGGTATATGCGGCGGGAGCATGGAAGCTGCAGCGGTTCCCGGGACTTCTGGCTCTGCGGCGAGATCCAGGGGTAAGCCTTCGGTGTCAGGACCCGGGGCAGGGGTGTCCTCCTTATCTGCCTCCGTGGCAGCGCTGCTCTCGGCCTCCGGTCTCTTCTCTCTGTCCTCGGGGGCAGGCGCACTGCCGGGTGCTGGCAGCGTCTATTGCTGCCGGGTCGCGACCTGCCGGGCCATCTCCTCCCTCCATCCGGCGATGACTTCCCTCTGCGCCCGGACCATTCTCCGGTCCAATTCCTCCAGCGCTGTCCGCAGGAACTCAGGGTCTTCTACGGGGAGCTGAGCCATCAGCTCCGTGAGGCTGTACGGGGTCGCCTCGGCCTGCAGCAGGCCGCTTGCCAGGGTGCTGGAGTTGATGCTCCTCTCCATCTCCAGGTGTGATCTGGCGAGACTGATCCAAACCACACCCTGCCCCTTGGTTTTCTTCTCTTTCTGCCCCTGTTGGGGGTGGTCCTGGGGCAATCTGCTCACAATCACTCTCAGGGGTAGCCCCCCCACCTTGATGGACATCTCTACAGCCGCACTCATGGCTGTTGGGGGTGGGCTCCTTCTTTGGCGCCATTCTGGGACCTGGCCCACGATGGGAGGTGGCTTCCTGTTATCTTTAGGCGCACACATTATGGCATCCGTTCTGCCGGGGCGGGCGGCATTTTCAATACAGTAAAACAGTCTCTTTTCAGGCACACAATACCCGTTTGTGGCGGGTTGGTCACAATCCTGCCGACTACGCCAAAGCTAACTCGCCCCCTGGGCCGTGGGGTACTGTGAATCAGCTACATACTTCTTGATTGTGCGATGATCACGATGAAGTGTCTTGGCAATGTTGATTGTAGTCATGCCTTGACCTAAACACTCCACAATTTGTTGCTTCTCAGCAGCCGACACATCTTTTTTCTTTCCCATTTTGGCACAAAATGTAGGCTGCTTAATAATGTGGGACAGCCTTCTTAAGTAGTCTTGCCTTTCATTGGACACACCTGCCAAACTAATTAGCACAGATGTCTGTGACTCGCCCCCTGGGCCGTGGGGTACCCGGAACCGGGCTTCTGTACGATGCTGGGGGTAGTAGTGGCAACCCAATCCCGTGGCTCAAGGTGGTCAGACCAAATTGTGGCAGTCTATCAATCAGTGCTTTAAATGTCCGACTACGCCACCCGTGGATTGCAGTCAGGGGTAACCGCCGCTGCGAGGCAGACCGCTGAGGCTGGTGTTGGTGTGCAGCACAGGGGTAGGATAACTCCCCACGGGAAGAGTGTAGCCACAGGGCAGTGTATAGGGAGGATGGGAGTGATGGTGCTGGCGCAGCAGAAATCACACAGAGTCCAATGATGCAGTCCAGGGTTTTTACTCACAGTTGTTATCCAAGTCACTTCTGTCAGCAATGACTGCCCGAGCCGTGCTGCGTCCACCAGGTGAGGGGCTCGGTCAACCCCCAGGCAATTCAGGAGTATGGCACAGGACCCCCTTCTGTCCTTTCTCTGGCCTCTCGTGCCCCACCAGTGACAAAACTTCTGTCCGGCTACCGCGGACCATGTCGGGTAAGCGTCGGCCTCCGCTTCCCGCTATCCTATATGGCGCCTTCCTAGCAGGTTTGGCGGGGGTTCGCACCAATAAATGATCATGACCTCCGGTTCTTGGCTGAGGGATGATTTACCTCCACCAACTTGGGAATCCAGTACCCTTCCACAGCCTGACCCTTCACCCGATATAACGCGGGTTTGCAACGGTTGCTATCCGTTCTGCTCTCTTAGGGTCCCTTCTGCCTTCTTGTTTCTGGAGCCCTTCCACTCCTCTATCTCTTCTCCTTCCTTCCTTCTCCTTCTCCTCTTCTCCTCTCTGGCCCCGGCCTTTTCTCTAGGCCTGCCTCGTGGAGCTGAGCTCAGGCTGAGCCTCGGCTCCCTGTCAGCTCTCTCTGACTGAACTCCTTCTCTCCTCTGAACTGAACTGCTCTTCTTACTAAGATGGCTCCCACCTTTATCTGCTTCTCTGTGTCAGAGCTCAGGTGACCTGCACCCAATGAGCTCCTTCCTATGCTCCAGAAACCGTCCCCTTTCTGCTCCTACACCACTGGGTTCTCTCCCCCCTCCCCACTCCAGCCAGGGACATGGTCAGTTGTGCCTGCATCTGGGAGCACCGTCGCGCTGTCCCCCGGAAATGGGGTGAGTGTGTGTGTGTATGCAGCTAACTGAGCCCTGGTCCACACTCCATCCTTACCTGGGAGTGGAATATCACACCTCTGGTTGAGGTGCAATACCCCTGTCGCGGCCGAACCCCCGGGGCGCTACATCTGCAATTGCTTACAGTGATATAAAGAGCCCTGACACACATCACCATCAATGAGTTTAACCTACAAACAAAAAAATTCTTACCTTATCACTCCTAAACACTTTTTGCATAATAATTTGGAACACAGTGTATACATGATCACTCGCAGCATGCTGCAATTTTTTTTCTTAAACAGATTCCATCCAAGAAAAAAAATCGCAGGTGAGCACTGACTCATTGAATAACATTGGTATAAGTGCAATATGATTTTTTATCAGATTGCACTCGTCCGATTTAAACGCAGATGAGAATGACCCCTTAGGCCAATTCGCTACCATCGTGCTTCCCAAAAATACAAATTGTCTGCACAGGGAAGGACTATACAGATTTTTGCAAAGGAAATGGGACCATTTAGGGTTGTAGACTTTCCAGGGTCCCCGTGGCAGCTGCATGGTGCTGTCTAATATTTCCAAGCACTGAGACCGCTGCAGTTGGGACCACTCCCGAATACATTTCCATTTTCCATATAATAATAAAATAATCCTCAGACACAAGTGATATTTCCGGTGCAGGCAGTGAACAGACAGAAGCCACTTGTGCATTTCAGTTTCTATAACAACATGAAATGACAATAATTGAGATATCGTTTTATTCCAGGACTAAACTCTCGTCTGGAACAGGTTACAATCTAATTTCGGTGTCTGAAGCACAAATGTATAAAGAGATTTGTCCCAGATACAATGTGCTCAGTTCTCTGCTCCGCTCTATATATTGCATTATCTATAGAGGGCTGACCGGGGGGGATATACACAGCGAGACCGCCCGGAACACGGGAAGCAAAAGAGACCGCATTTATGTATCGCGCACACAGAATTATCAGCATTTATTAAGGAGAGTTTGGAACTTTTACCCAAAAAATTAGCATAATGAAAAAGTCACATATGTGACAGACGATGAGTTTCACCAATCCAGAGAGTGGGACAGGAAGAAGCCGCAGGGGACCCCCTTGTCCGACTCGTCTCCTGTGCGGCTCAGTCCCCAGTGGCTTTAAAGTATGTCTTTCTCTGAAGAGTCAAACGTACCTGGATGAAATCATAAATCCATTGTCTGATACATGCTGCATATGGATTGTGATACCAGTACCAGCTGTCAGGTCCCCCCCTTATAAACTGTAGAAAAAATTAATTCACTGTATACATACATTACATTACTTATCCTGTATTGATCCTGAGTTACCTCTTGTATTATACTCCAGAGCTGCACTCACTATTCTGCTGGTGCAGTCACTGTGTACATACATTACATTACTGATCCTGTACTGATCCTGAGTTACCTCCTGTATTATACTCCAGAGCTACACTCACTATTCTGCTGGTGCAGTCACTGTGTACATACATTACATTACTGATCCTGTACTGATCCTGAGTTACATCCTGTATTATACCCCAGAGCTGCACTCACTATTCTGCTGATGCAGTCACTGTGTACATACATTACATTACTGATCCTGTACTGATCCTGGGTTACCTCCTGTATTATACCGCAGAGCTGCACTCACTATTCTGCTGGTGCAGTCACTGTGTACATACATTACATTACTGATCCTGTACTGATCCTGAGTTACATCCTGTATTATACTCCAGAGCTGCACTCACTATCCTGCTGGTGCAGTCACTGTGTACATACATTACATTACTGATCCTGCACTGATCCTGAGTTACATCCTGTATTATACTCAAGAGCTGCACTCACTATTCTGCTGGTGGAGTCACTGTGTACATACATTACATTACTGATCCTGTACTGATCCTGAGTTACATCCTGTATTATACTCCAGAGCTGCTCTCACTATTCTGCTGGTGCAGTCACTGTGTACATACATTACATTACTGATCCTGAGTTACATCCTGTATTATACTCCAGAGCTGCACTCACTATTCTGCTGGTACAGTCACTGTGTACATACATTACATTACTGATCCTGTACTGATCCTGAGTTACATCCTGTATTATACTCCAGAGCTGCACTCACTATTCTGCTGGTGCAGTCACTGTACATACATTACATTACTGATCCTGTACTGATCCTGAGTTACATCCTGTATTATACTGCAGAGCTGCACTCACTATTCTGCAGGTGCAGTCACTGTACATACATTACATTACTGATCCTGAGTTACATCCTGTATTATACTCCAGAGCTGCACTCACTATTCTGCTGGTGCAGTCACTGTGTACATACATTACATTACTGATCCTGTACTGATCCTGAGTTACATCCTGTAGATATTTCGTTATAAAAATGAAAAACATAACAATAATAATAACAGAAACATAACAAAATTAACAACCAGAAAATAAACAATGTAATGAACTGGTCCAGCCGCTCTCTCTCTCCTCACACACATATTATACATATATACACAATAATAAGAACTTACACTACAGACTTCTGGTCCGGTTACCAAAGAAAATAATAACCACAAACAATAAATAAAATAAACATAAACAAAGTAAACAATAGCTGACAAAATATATACAAACTTTTTTTTTAAATTAATATAAAATATATACTAACTATACAAATATATACAATACTAAACAAAACACCCCACACTCAAGTCATTTTACCCAAATAACCAGTGTCCCACAAGATGAACCCACCTCCCCCCTTTTCCCACCACCCAACCTAAAACCTACACCCAAATCCATATATACACTGTGTTCCAAATTATTATGCAAATAATATTTTCTCCGATTTTCCCAAATTACCTATATGAATTGCAGTCATTGTAATTTTCCAGTCAAATAACTATTAGAGTACAATTGAAAGGTTTTTGTACAAACTGCCTATGATGATAACAGAATATTTTTAAAAAAATAAAAAACTCAAACTGCACTCAAAATGCATGTTCCAAATTATTATGCACAGCAGAGTTTTCAACCTTTTCATTTTAATAAAGAACAAAAAAATGGTCATTTTTGAAATTATAAGCATTAGCAGGTTATTACAAACTGAAATCAAACCGTTTTCACCTCAAAACTTTATTCTAGGTGATGTTACATTTGCACATAGGACCCCTTGTTCCAAAGGAGCTTCTGAACTCTCTCGTCCATTGAATTTGTCAGGTTTTGGATGGTTTCTGCTTCAATTGTTTTGCATGAGGACAGAATACCCTCCCAGAGCTGTTGCTTAGATGTGAACTGCCTCCCGCCATCATAGACACTCCTTTTGATGATGCTCCAGAGGTTCTCAATGGGGTTGAGGTCAGAGGAGCATGGGTGCCACATCCTCCACTCCATCCATCTGGACCATCGAGATCATTTCATGCATGATAAATTTTTTTTTGGCATCTCCACCACCTCTCCATACCGACCAAGCCACGTCATGATGTCATAACAAGAAAGCGACTCGTTATGAGTCATCACGGTCACTTTCTTGATCTGGTTTTGGCGAGACACTGCCTGAAAGGCAAAGTCTCGCCAGCCGGGCTCATTTTTTGCCAACTCATAATTCGTCCAGAAGAGCTCAAGCCCCTCCGGCCGAACAAAGCTGACATCAAACTCAGGCGTGGAATAGGGATGTATCAAGGCGTAGATGTCAATCGCCTTGAAGCCCATCCTCAGCAAGAGCTCCACAACTTTAGACCTTGGAGGACATGCATCACTGCCCCTCCACCGAAGACGGATCACATTCCAACTCACACTGCCTGGCCCGGCTGTTGGGAGGGACCACACTGTATCCCCCCCTTTTTGCTCTCGGAAGGCCCCGAGGCCATGCCTCTGTATCCAGAAGGATAGATCAACCTCTCGACCCTCTACCATTAGTGATCTCTCCCCCTTCTTTAGAGCCTCCAGAAGGCGCCGTTGCAACATGCCGTCCCCAAAGCCCGGAAACGAGGAGGATGCCCTATTTGCCCCGGAGGTGACACTGGCATAACTCTGGACAGGCGTTGCCACCCCCAGTGGGGCAACCGGACCAGTGACTACATCAGCCCTAACAGCATCACTATACCCACCTCCATCTCACCCTCCACCAAACCAGCAACCACACCACTAGACAATGAATTGGCCTCATTCACACCCACCACCACATTCATTCCTGCTGGACCAGTGACAATGGTGGATGACATTTTGACCTCCGCATCAGGCACAAGGAGCTCAGTCACCTCCATAGAACTGGAGGCGACCTCACCCCCGGTCTTATGTGTGCCCTCCACATCATCAGTCGGTAATTTCCGCTGTTTTGCATTTGTAGAGATGCGCCGCTGATCTTTAGCCGCTGTGAGCCGCTGCTGATCTTTAGCCGCTGTGAGGCGCCGCTGATGTTTAGCATCAGGATCTTCCTGACCAGCGGCGCCAACACAGAATAGCACTTTGGTGGGTGGACTGGAACGCTCAGCCCCGACAGCCCCCTCACACTGCCGCCGCTTCTCAACTAAGTGATCAGCGGCAACAGCATTCAGAGGCGCCGAGGCTACCGGAGCTGCCCCCAACACCGGGCTGCTCCCCCCTCCCACTGAGGAGCGCACCACAGCATCGTGGCCTGACGGAACGCCCGCCGCCGGGTCGCCCACATTGTCCAGCCTCTCGGCTTATGCACCTCCTGCTGCGTCCCCGCTACTACAAGCAGAGACGGAGCTCCGCACCTCACTACCGCGCTGTGCAATCTCCCCGCGCCTTTGAACCGGATCCACAGCAGAACCCGGGCTGGGCTGGGCAACGGGGCTTATACAGCGAGCTGAGCCTGCCGCCGACTCAGGGGGTACAGGGAGGGGGGCATATACGTATCTTACCGCTTCCTGCAGCCTTGGCTTTGGTCTTCTTTGCCTTTTTGTGGCCCCCAGGTGCCTCTTCTGGTAGATC
Organism: Phyllobates terribilis; assembly: GCF_046119375.1. Classification (NCBI taxonomy): domain Eukaryota; kingdom Metazoa; phylum Chordata; class Amphibia; order Anura; family Dendrobatidae; genus Phyllobates; species Phyllobates terribilis. The sequence continues at coordinate 755,741,368 of NW_027362764.1, forward strand.
ATCACCAAGATGGAAGTTTTGGAGGCACACTGGGGACTCCAGGAGCTTGATTTCTGCCATTAGCGCCCCTCCCTGGCCGCTGCTGTCACTGTCCTCCCCAGAGCCGGCAGAACTGCGACCGGATGTCATTGTCGCCTGTCCTGCAGGGAGCTCACTGCACGTGGCCTGCGGGTGACTTTGCAGGCTGCCAGGTGGGGCTTCCTGCTGGTCATCATCACTCTCATCATCCACCTGGCTCTCAGGCAGCAGCCCCATCTGCCTCTGCTCTCTGTTATCAGCCAGCGGTCTTCATTTACCAGTTTTTCCTTAAATGGACCACTCTGCTCTCTGATGGTGGCTTTCCTAAGTTCCAGCAGATGAATCTCACTGGTCAGCCACTTTACCTCGGCCTGGAGTTTAGCCTTCCTCTGTTTGGAGGCCCCCGCAGCTTTTGTGCTTGTGCAGCGCAGCTCCTCCCGAAGTCTCCTGACAAGCTTACTTGCATCTTCAATTTAATTTTAATATAAAATAAACACTAACTATGCAAATATATACAAGACTAAACTAACCACCAAACACTCAAGCCCACCATTCCCAACCCCGGCACTGACCTGAGTGCTGGTCCTGCATCTCAGTCCATGTCCAACGTCCATAGGCTAAATCAGGCAGTGCAAGTTTTTCACCCAAAGAACCGGTGTCTCAAAGTCCCACAAGATGAACCCACCTCCCCCTTTTACCACCACCCAACCTAACCCCTACACCAAAATCCATATCCTTATATACAATATATACAGAAACAAACAATACAATAACAAACAATACAATTGTAAGGGGGAAGACCGGGGTGTAAGTACTTTCAGAACAAGGGATCTGGAACTGCCGGGGCCGTGCCTCTGGTTGCAGGGGGAAGACAGACTGCGAGCACAAGAGTTTGGTGACCAGAAAGCTGGGGGCGTGTCCAGAGCCAGAGCTCAGGGGTCAGGTGACCGGGGAGTTGGGAGCGTGTCTAGGAAGAGGGAAAAAAAGGAGTTTTGCGTGGGACAGCAGGCAGTTGACAGTTGGAGTCAAGCCCGACTAGAGGGAGAAGAGACGTGGCGCGCCCCCTGGGCCATGGGGTACTCAGTGCTGGGCTGGTCGTTGCTAGGGGAGATGTCACAGTGCCGGTGACCCGGTCCGTGACCCAGGGCGGTCAATAAAAGGGGATTTATAGAAAAGGATTATAGTTTTTATGTTTAATGTTCGTGACGCCACCTGTTGTATGCGGCTAAAGGGAGCTGCCGCTGTGGAGCAGGTCCTCTGGAGCTGTTGTTAATGCAGCAGAGTTGGTTTAGCTCTCCACAGGTAGAGCTTAGCTCCAGGGCAGTGTAGATGTTGTATGAGGTAGATGTTGCTGTGCAGTATGGTGCAGGGGGATGATGGCGCAGCAATTATTCACAAAGACAGTGGGGTGCAGTTGACTCACCCAGGGGGATATGGGGGACTCGGTACCCGGGCCTTTTTACCTTCTTGGGATGTCACGGCGGACGGCTCCCAGGCCTGCACCCTGGGGTCACTCTTTAAAAAGGGGTTTTGTTACTAGAAGGGATGAATAACAGTTTTGTCTCATGATGCCACCTGTGGTTCCCGGTAATGGGTACCGGCACTGCTGCAGACCTCTGGAGCAGATGTTAGGACAGCTGGGTTGGTCCTGCTCTCCACAGGCAGAGCACAGCTCCAGGGCAGTGTGGGTGCAGATGGTGATGCTGGGCGTTGTAGTGCAGGAGCGATAACGTGGTAGAAATAACTGACAGAAACAGTGGGGTGCAGTCATCCGAGTTTACTCACAGTTATTTAGGTTCTTCAGGTGGCACCATACAGGTGACAGTCTCCCACGTCACGCTGCGTTTACCAGGAAGGGGTTCAGCACTCCCTCAAGTATCTCAAGAGCACTTAATGGGACCCCTCTCTGTATGTTCTTTTCTTAGCCGACTTCCCGCGCTGGGTCTCTCCCTCCTGCCCTGCGCCCCGCCACACAAAGTCCCGATCAGGTACCTTGAGATCCCTCTGGGCAACTTGGAGTTCCCGGACCTTGCTTGGTGCCCTTTTTGGCGGGTTAGGTGCGGTTTGTGGCAACTGCACCTTGGAAGTGCAGAAGCCTCCGGTTTTCTAGCTGAGACCTAAAGTAACTCGGCTAGTCCAGGGACCAGTTCCCTTCTTACGGCCTGATCCCTCTACCGCTTGGCAGATTCGGGCATACGGGTGCCGTCCTGCACTCACCGTACCCCCTGGGATCCCTTCAGTTCCTGGAGCCTTCCTTCCTTGCTCCCACTCCTCTCTCAGTCTTGGGCATGACAGGCCGAGCCTGCCTCCTGAGCAGAGCTCCTGAAGAGCCTCCGCTCCCTTCGTCCTCACACTCTCTCTCCCTCCGTCGACTCTCTAAAAAGATGGCTTCCTTATATATATGTATCTTCTTTTAGTGCTCCCCTGGTCTGCGTCCTCCACCCACATCCACTACATGGTTCCCTCTCACTTTGGTTCCCCCCACTCCAGCCAGGGACGGGGCAGCAGAAAGCCGTGCATATTGCCCTTCCAGCTGGCCTGGAGTAGTGTAGTGTTGAGTGCAGGTGTTAGGGTCCCGGGCAGTACTCCATCCTTACCTGAGAGAAGGAGATGCCACACCTCTGGGGGAGGTGCAGTACCTCTGTGGCGACTGAACCCTCAGGGGCGCCACACAGTCTTCAGGGTTTTACTCACAGTTTGCCAAGACTCCAGGTTTCGCTTTCCGGATTATAACTGCCCACGTCATGCTACGCTTACTCAGGGAGGGGTTCAGCAAACCCTCAGGTACCTCCGGAGTATGTAACGGGACCCCCTTCTGTGTGTTCCTTCTGGCCGTCTCCCTGCACCTCACACCCAGTGTCCCAAGCCAGTGACCGCGGACCTTGTCAGGCGACGTTTTCCCTGTCCCCTGGGTCCTCTATGGCCACCTTTTTGGTGAGTTAGATGTGGCTGTTGGCTGCAGCACCTGAAATGCTGCACCCTCCGGTTACCTAGTTGAACGTTGCAATTCTCACTAGTTAGGGGCCGGTCCCCTTTGCGGCCTGATCCCTCCACGTCCTGGTAGATTCAGGCATACGGGTGGCCTCCAGCACTTCCCGTACCCCTATGATCCCCTCTTTCCTTCTGGAGCCTTCCTTCCTGCTCCTCTCCTCTCCTCAGTTAGTCTCACCTCCTGGGCCTCTCTCACTAGGCCCGCTCTTCTGAGCAGAGCTCCGGCAGAACTCCTGCTCCCACTCACTGTCCTCCTCTGACTGGAACCCTTCTAGATGGTTCCATCCCTTTTTATACACTTGCCGAAGTGCTCCCCTAAACTCCTTCCTCCACCCACACCCACTACAAGGTTCCCCCTCCGTTGGTTCCCCCCACTCCAGCCAGGGACAGGGCTCAGCAGAGGAGCAGCGCATCTTGCCCCTCCTGCTGGTCTGGAGTAGTGTAGTGTTGGATGCAGGTGTTTGGGTCCCGGGCAGTACTCCATCCTTACCTGAGAGTGAGATACCACACCTCTAGGTGAGATGCAGTACCTCTGTGGCGACTGAACCCGCAGGGGCGCCACAGACGCAGGGTCCGTGGAGCCGAGCAAGTGAGGTGCAGTGATATGGACTAGGGACTCAGCGTGTCAAACCGGAGACCGCACGCTGCCGCCTGAAGACGGAGCATTGTTTAGGTGGGGAAGCCGGAAGAAAGCAACACCGGCATCAGCCGGCAACGGCCTTGTGGGGAATAAGAGTAGCTAAGTGTAAAACTGCCGATTACAACCGTGTCGACTCTGTTACATCTAGCCAAACTGTGGATTGTCGGTTATAGCCTGTTACCTGCTACTCCCCTTGTTGTCCCCTTATTTCCCCTGTTACTCACTGCGTGGAGATTGACCCTGTTACAATAAATCCCCCTCTTGTTTATTAACCCTGTACTGGCTGCTCTGTGTTTCTGTGTCACTGCATCTAAAGTACCTGTGTCACACAATAACCACAACTGACAAAGCCCAAGTTTGGCGCCTGCAGCCCTACATCAATGTCTACTGATAAAAACAAAACAAAATCTACGGTGTCAGTGGCGCACCCCCTGGGCCGTGGGGTACTCAGTAGCCGGGCCGGTCGATGCTGGGGAATGTCACAGTGGCGGTGACCTTTTCCGTGACCCAGGGCGGTCAATAAAAGGGGGATTATTGAAAGGGAATAGAGTTTCTATATATAATGCTCGTGACGCCACCTGTGGTATGCGGCTATATGGAGCCGCTGTTGCGGTGCAGATCCTCTGGAGCTGATGATGACGCAGCAGAGTTGGTTCAGCTCTCCACAGGCAGAGCTTAGCTCCAGGGCAGGAAATGGTGATGTTATAGATGTTGCTGTGCAGTGTAGTGCAGGGGATGACGCAGTTAATAATCAGTCCACAACTTAATGGCGGTTTCCTCTTATCTTTACTTGCGGTGGTTAGGCAGACCGGGGCACGGGTACTAGCTGGTAGTAGAGGTCCGGGCGGCCTGGAAGCAAGTTGGGAATCCACCTCGCCAGGTGAAGTTGGAGGCCTTCCCTTTGCGTTAATCTCTTTGGCCCTGCTGCTTATAGCTGTGCTGTGGCCCTCGTCCCTGAGTAAAACGTCTTTGTGCTCACCCGTATGGCAGGCAGCTCGGGCCTTCCTGGAGTGTCACTCCCACGTGGCGGTGCTGGGCCCTATGTGCTGCGGAGCCTCCGGGCGTCTGATGGGGCCAGGAGACCTGCAGTCTTCTGCCCTCCGGTTTCTGCTGCTGGACTTTCAGTGCCCCACAACCTCGGACTCCGGTGTCCGGTTCTTCTACGCTCCTCTCTGGGGTGAGCTGCCGTGCAGCTCCACTCCCCAGGTCTTTCCTCTTCGCTGTCCTGTCTTCATCTCCTCTCACTAACTCTAACTAACCCCGCCTCCGGATTCCAGTTGCTAAGGGGAGGAGCTCCCCTTGCTGGTCTGGAGCCAGGAAAGTGTTGCATGCTAGTATACCTGACTAGGGGATCCTTCCTAGCTTCCAGGCATGGCATCACCCCCTGTGAGAGAGGCAATGCCACTGTGGCAACCGGACCCCTGGGGTGCCACATTCCCCCCTAGTTAACTTCAGTACTCCCGGACTGAGGGTACCTTTTTGAATTAACAATTAACAATAACAATTCACATTACAAATAGTTTACAAAGTCAAAAATTACAAAAACCAAACTAGAATTGAAAACAGTCATTGCGGTGCTTAGTCTTTATGCCATAATCCGGATAATTGAAATTTGGCTAGTGGGAACCGCATCAACTTCGTGTATCGTCCCTGGGCGTGGCTTCAGGGCACTCTGTTGGTGGGCCTGGTTTTCGGCCATGTCTGCGGTTTATTTTCAAGGCCACTTACTAACTATTTTCAATATTGTCCTGACCACACCTAGTCCCGTCGTCCAATTGTCCATAAATTTAACAACTATATATATCCAAGATTATTTAACGGTTACAACTATATATAACATACACTGTGGTTCCTCCAGCCGGCAGGGAGTTGACCTTTAGTACTCCGGGTCGATCTACGTAGTACATTTGTTGTCACTGACCTACCCTGGTCCCTAGTGTCTACCCCTTGTGTGGTGGGTTCAGTGTGAACTACACTACGGGTAGTCTGAGCTAACACCGGTAGGCTGGGTAATCTCCTACAAATTCTTTGACTCACCCTGGGTACGACAGGTTCACTGCTAGCAGAGGGTAGATTCTTCTGATCTGATGCTGATGAAGCATCTGTCTCTGGGGCCGATTGGTCTCTCTGCTGTTCTGGAGCCTCTGCAGCTTCCGGTGAGGCCGCTTGAAGAAAGGTCAGCACTGATACCACAATTGCTCTGTTCACCTGCGTCCAAGACCGGGGAAATGCTGCAAGAACTGTCTGGACCGTTTCCTCCACTTTTTCTATGGGCTGAGGGCTGTCTTGGTCTTCTTCTTTGTGTTTCAACTGTTCAGGGCATATCTTCAAGTGGTCTCTTGAGACTGACGCTGAAGTTTCCCCTCCATCTTTACTGATGAGGCACACTTTGGTGTTATCGTAATTCTAGGGTAGGACGGTGTATGGCTCAACCTCCCACTGGTCATCTAATTTATGGACTCGTCTCTTCCTCTTGAGTACCTGTTCTCCAGGTGATTAGGGAACTGCAGGTGCGTGCTGATTGTAAGTTTTCTCCTGCCTCTGTCTCGCCTGGGACAAACTTCTCTCCACACATTCTTGCACCTTGCGGTATTGTTTCTGCCGCTCTGTATCCCAATCTGCATCTGTTGATGTCGTCTCTAGTGTTAAGACTTCCATGTCTAAATCGATGGGTAGCTTACCAGGTCTTGATCTCATCAGGTAAGCGGGAGTACAGTTGGTGGAGTTCACCGGGATGTGGTTATATAGGTACACCAAATCTGGTAACTTCTCTGGCCACAGGCTATGTTCTTCAAGGGGCAACGTCTTCAATAGGTCTATTACCACCTGGTTCATCTTCTCACACAACCCGTTGGTCTGGGGATGATACGTCGTCGTCCTGATTTTCTTGCAGCTGTACAAGTTACAGAATTCCTGGAACACCTCTGCTTCAAAGGCTGGACCTTGGTCGGTCAACACTCGTTCAGGGTAACCTTGCGGGTGACAAAAGTGTTGTTGAAACGCTTTGGCTGCCGTCTGATCTTTCACTGGCACTACTACAAGGAATAGGGAGTAGTGGTCTACTATGGTGAGAGCGTAGACATAGCCTGACCGGCTTGGGGCTAGCTTCACGTGGTCCAAGGCTACCAGTTCAAGTGGTTGTTTGGTGATTATGGGCTGCAGGGGAGCCCTCTGGCTGTCACGGGTCTTTCCGTCTCAGGTTGCATGGACCACATTCTCGACACCATCTCTCGATTGCTTTCCTCATGCCAGCCCAGTAGAATCGCTCACGTAGCAGGGCTTCCAACTTCTTCCACCCGAAGTGTCCTGCTCCATCGTGGTACGCTTCTAAGACCAATTTGTGTGTCCGGGAGTTGATACTTCTTCGACACAGCTTTCCCTCGTAGATGAACAGTTTGCCCTTCTCCTTCCACAACTGTTGGGTCTCCTGTGGAGCATCTGGATCAGGGTGCAAGTCAGCTTGTGTCAGCAACTCCTTTACCAGGCGGACAGCCGGGTCGCTATCCTGCGTCTCTGCCCATCCATGGTGGGGCAATGGGTTGAACGTGGCTTCTCTGTTGGAGGAGTGCTTGTCCCTCACACAGTGGGAGCACTGGGTCACCCCGTGATGATGGTAAGCGGGTAGCTCTATCTCCTCCAGCTCTTCCGGGTCTTCTCCCCCATCTGGCAAGTTGGGCATCCTGGACAGCGCATCAGCATTTATGTTTTTATGCCCCACCCGATGCTTGATGGTAAACTCGAAGTTAGACAGTCGGGCCATCTATCGTTGCTCTTGGGCACCAAGCTTCGCAGTCTCCAGGTGCGTCAGCGGGTTGTTGTCCGTGAAGACTGTAAATCTGGAGGATGCGAGGCAGTGTTTGAAGCGCTCTGTTACAGCCCAGACTATGGCTAAAAACTCCAACTTGAAGGAACTAAAGTTGTCGGGGTTCCTTTCCGTGGGCCGGAGCTTCCTGCTGGCATAGACAATCACTCTCTCTCTGCCCTGCTGTACCTGGGACAGCACCGCTCCCAATCCCACGTTGCTGGCATCCGTATGGAGTACAAATGGTTGGCCATAGTCGTGGTAGGCCAGGACTTCGTCTCCAGTAAGAGCCATTTTCAGTCGAGTGAAAGATTCGTCTTCTGGTTTACCCCATTTGAACGGAGGTTTCGGGTTCTTGGCCTTCTTGGACTGGCCCACTAAGAGGTCCTGCATGGGTGCCGCTATCTTGGTGAAACCCTTGATGAATCTCCTGTAGTAGCCTACCAGCCAGAGGAACTGCCGCACTTCCTTGATAGTGGAGGGTCTTGGCCAGTCCTTGATCACGGTGACTTTTTCAGGGTTTGGTGCTACACCTTTGGCGCTTACCACATGACCTAGGTACTGCACCTTGGGCTTCAACAGGTGGCACTTGGGCGGCTTTACCTTCAGGCCAAAACCAGAAAGTGCTTCGAACACCTCAGCCAGGTGCTCCAGGTGGTTTTCATATGTCTTTGAGTAGACGATTACGTCGTCTAGGTACAGCAGGACGGTTTTGAAGTTTTTGTGTCCTAGGCAACACTCCATTAACCGCTGGAAGGTTCCTGGGGCGTTGCAGAGCCCGAATGGCATGCAGTTGTACTCGCTGAGGCCCATTGGTGTTGTAAGCGCGGTCTTTTCTCTGTCCGCCTCTGCCACAGGAACCTGCCAGTACCTACTGGTGAGATCCAAAGTGGAGAAATAGCTAGCTGATCTCAATGCTGCTAATGATTCCTCAATTCTGGGTAATGGGTAAGCGTCCCTATGTGTAATACGGTTAATCTGCCTGTAATCAACACACATCCTCATTGTACCATTCTTCTTTCTAACAAGAACTAATGGAGCTGCCCAGGGGCTACAACTATCTCTGATCACCCCAGCCTCCTTCATCTCCCGTAACATTCCTTTGGCACATTGATAGAGAGCAGGGGGTACAGGCCGGTACCTCTCTTTAATGGACGGATGATCTCCTGTGGGGATATGATGTTGGACCCCTTTTACCTGCCCAAAGTCTAGTGGGTTTTTTCTGAAGACTCGCTCATATTCTTGGACCACCCGGTATACTCCATGCTTTTGGTGCAAAGGGGTGGAGTCAGTGCCCACTTGTAGCTTCTGACACCAATCCTCCATCTGCCCCTTGGAGCCATTATCCTCCACCGGTTTGGATGGAGGCAAGGGTTCCACTGTCTTTATTGCGTTGTTACTGACAGTGAATAGCTTTGCAAGGGTAGCATACCGTGGTAAATTGACCTCTTTCTCCCCACAATTCAGGATGCGGATCTCCCCTTCGGACATCGACTACCCCCCTGGCTGTCAAGATGGTGGGCCTACTATCAGAGTACACGGGTTCTACCAGGGCCTGATAATCTTGACCCCTGAGACGTATTGCTGCCCGACACCATATTAACATTTCACTCCTAGGGGCCATTGCAATGGGGAATGGATCACTCACTCTGACATTGCTGACTTCTCCACCAGACTGCTCTACCTGTTGTCTTTGCATCAGGGCTTTGATCTCCTTCTGCAGAACTCGCTGCTGACTGGAACTGGCAGTCTCTGCGACCTGCTGCAACAAAACAATAATTTCTCCAAGACAATTTTCTATCACATTGGTGTCTAAGGTTATCATAGGGTGACTTTCTCGACGATCAATATCAACAATAATCATTCCTTGTGATGGCAATTCTACTCGGCCAACTTTTATGGTCACCTCTTTATACCCCACCTGAGGCAAGGGCTGACCATTGCTGGCGTAGATGCTAAGATGTTCATCTGGATGGCGGGTAATATCTGAATCAGTCCAGTATTGTTTGAGACAAATGGATTCTGGAGGTGCTCCCGTGGAAGAAAAAGTAACCAAAAAATTGTTGAATCTTCCAAATGTGGTGCAATCACATGGAGGATATTCCACCAGGGATTAATATTTGTAGGTTTATTAAAAAAATCATAAAACCGTGAATACACATAAGGAACATAGATGTACAAAAAAGGGAAGGGAGAAGGGAGTCTTTCAAAAGGATCACACAACGCGTTTCTGCTCATAGAGCCTTCATCAGGGGTGTACATGTGTGTTTTATGATTTTTTAATAAACCTACAAATATTAATCCCTGGTGGAATATCCTCCATGTCATTGCACCACATTTGGAAGATTCAACAATTTTTTGGTTACTCTTTCTTCCACGGGAGCGCCTCCAGAATCCATTTGTCTCAATTTGTTCACGTGGTGGCTGTCTGTCGGGTAGGACAAATATACCACCACCGTCTATGGAAGAGCTGCAAACCGTGGTCTGAGAATCCTAATAACGGACAAATTCCTCAAATAGAGTTGTGCCTATCAGCACAACTTGCTTAGGTGAGCATAAAAGATTTTATATTCCTTTAAAATTTCTAGTCTCTACTTACTACGCTCAGGTAGCGCTCTCTTTCCCTTTTTCCTCCACTTCTTTCTACCCAGGAACAATCATCCAGTATTGTTTATAAAAGATATATGGCATCTTTGTCACCTGGGACCCAGTGTCCAGCAGTGCGTTCATTGGGATGCCATCAAGCACGACAGGTAGGACTGGTCGTCCTCCCATGTACTTGTCTCGCCAGCTTTGTGGGCCTGGTCGCCTTACTCCTGGGGGTTGGCCCTCTGCCCCAGGGGTTGCTCGTTTAAATTACAGAATCTTGCGTAATGCCCCGCCTTTTGACAGCGGAGGCAGATGGGTTGTCCGTCCTGGTCGTAGCGATCGGTGTTCCTCACTCTGGTCAGTGGAATTCTTCTCTGTCATCGCCACGGGACTTCATCTGGACTGGAAGCCAGCTGTATCTTTTCCTTTGGAGACACTTGCATGGCCTGCACGGTTTTGGTTAGTGTAGCCACACTTTTGGTCAGCTCCTGGACCTGAAGGCGTAGGTCTGCAGACGGGTCATTATCTAGGGTCTGCGCGTCAGCCTCCACAGGTGCTGGGGAAAAGGACGCCACCTCCTGGTGGTATGTGATAGCCGGGTGCCGGAGGGATGCAGTGCCACCTGGGGTTGGTTCTCCTAGCACCTGGATGGCTCTGTCTTTAAATTGCGCAAAGTCCAGATCAGGGTTTTGCAGAGCCATAATGCGCAGCTGTGTCCGGTGAGCGTTAGACAGGAGCCCCTCAATAAACTGCTCAGTTAGCAATGTGTCCTCGTCTCGCACACTGTCGGGGTCTACCTGTTTAATGGCCTGCAGCGCCTCCTGCAGGTTTAGAGCATAGTCTCGTACACTGTCCTGCACCCTTTGTTTGCACCCGTAGAACTTCATTTTAATCTCTGCTGCTGTGCGGGTGTCAAAGGTATCCTTCAACCGGGCCAGTATTTCCTTGACAGTGCCTTTGTCCCTGCCCGGCCAGGACTTCACCTCTCTCTGGGCTGCATCGATTGGCTGGCCTATGAGGATGCTGACTTTCTGCTCCTCGGACAGGGGGTACACTTTAAACAAACTGCGCAGTCTCTCCTCAAAGTTGCTCAGGGTGTGAGACTCCCCTGAGTACTGGGGCAACCACGCCACCCCCGGTATATATAGCATTGATAACGGCATCACAGTGGCGGCAGCCACGCCCGCAGCTAGATCCTCTCCCAGGTTGGGCATCTTCCTCCCCCCTAGTGAACTTCAGCCAGGTCCTGGGTTTCTGCTGACGTACCAGTCTGCTGCTCTGCAGGTCACTGTACAGCTGCACTCTTGCTGCACAGCTTCTCACACTTGTATTCACAGAGCTGCAGCAGCTGGGATGGATGGATGGGATCACACAGCCCTCTGCAGGGGGAGGCGACAATCTCCCCCCTCAATCTGATGCAAAGGGGAAGGCTGACTGTTATGATCTGCAACATAAACTAAGGAAAGATAGGGGAAAGCTGTCCCTACACTAAGACTAAGCTGAATCCCTACGATGTAGCGGGCTGCCTGTTCCTAGTGAACAGACCCGCCTTCGTCCTCGGCTAGTCTGAACGAAGACCTATAGAATTAAGGGAGGGGTCCCTAAAAGAACTAAGGACTGGGACAAAAATGGACACCTCCTAAACAGAAGTTGTTGCAGAGCAAAAAGGACAAACTGACAAAAAGTACTAAAGGTCCCAGAGGACCAAGAACTGACAGAGATAGGCACTGAAGCACCTGGCTAGAGAGACAGTCTAAACAACACTGAAGTCCAGCACAGCCACAAGGGCGGAGCTGGAATATATAAGCAGCTAGTCACGTGACCGCAAAACACAAGATGCAAAAACTAACAGGAGGGTTCTAACACTGGCACCTTTCAGCCTGAGTGACAGACAACTCTGGTACAGTCTATGCAAGTGGGAGGGGGCTATTTTGGCACTGTTTCCGAGGCTCCGCCCACAATGGGACACTCCGCATATCATTACCCGCATGTGCTACAGTAATGGTTGCAGTTTATAGTTATACACAATCTTTGTGGCACACAGGACCCGGTTTTACTGGGCTTCGTGAATCCTGTTCATGACGCCAAGTTGACGCGCCCCCTGGGCCGTGGGGTACTCAGTAGCCGGGCTAGTCGATGCTGGGGGATGTCACAGTGGCGGTGACCCGGTCCGTGACCCAGGGCGGTCAATAAAAGGGGGATTATTGAAAGGGAATAGAGTTTCTATATATAATGTTCGTGACGCCACCTGTGGTATGTGGCTATATGGAGCTACCGCTGCGGTGCCGATCCTCTGGAGCTGATGATGACGCAACAGAGTTAGTTCAGCTCTCCACAGGCAGAGCTTAGCTCCAGGGAAGGAAATGGTGACGTTATAGATGTTGCTGAGTGTTGTAGTGCAGGTGATGGCGCAGTTGATAATCAGTCCACAACTTAATAGCGGTTTCCTCTTATATTTACTTGCGGTGGTTAGGCAGACCGGGGCATGGGTACTAGCTGGTAGTAGAGGTCCAGGCGGCCTGGAAGCAAGTTGGGAATCCACCTCGCCAGGTGAAGTTGGAGGCCTTTCCTTTGCGCTAATCTCTTTGGCCCTGCTGCTTATAGCTGTGCTGTGGCCCTCGTCCCTGAGTAAAACGTCTTTGTGCTCACCCGTATGGCAGGCAGCTCGGGCCTTCCTGGAGTATCGCTCCCATGTGGCGGTGCTGGGCCCTATGTGCTGCTGAGCCTCCGGGCGTCTGATGGGGCCAGGAGACCTGCAGTCTCCTGCCCTCCGGTTTCTGCTGCTGGGCCTTCAGGGCCCCCACAACCTCGGACTCCGGTGTCCGGTTCTTCTACGCTCCTCTCCTCCACTCCCCAGGTCTTTCCTCGTCGCTGTCCTGTATTCAACTCCTCTCTAACTCTAACTAATCCCACCTCCAGATTCCAGTTGCTAAGGGGAGGCGCTCCCCTTGCTGGTCTGGAGCCAGGAGAGTGTTGTATACAAAAACTAAGGTAGTATAAGCTAGTATACCTGACTAGGGGACCCTTCCTTGCTTCCAGGCATGGCATCACCCCCTGTAAGAGAGGCAATGCCACTGTGGCAACCGGACCCCTGGGGTGCCACATCAGCAGCAGTCCACCACCAGGAAAGGAGATGACCAGACTAGGGCACACTAAAAGAAAAGCCCCTCCAGAGGAGAGTGGCCCTGTGTGTGCCCAGTCTCTCATACTCCAGTGAGCGCACCTTCACCAGGTCACCAAGTATGGTCCTAAACACATCGTCCACTGGGGGGATTTTCCGTTGCGTCGATACTAAGCACCGTGAGTTCCACGTGTGATACCTAACCACTGCGCTAACTAGAAATAAGGTACATCGGTCCCAAATGCTCCATAGGCCCATTCTGCATAGGAGAGACTGGCCAGCTGGGGCCAGCTAATGGAGGCGCCCACCCTGTTATACACCTCTGTGTTAAAGGGACAACGAAGCAGGAAGTGGTCCATGCACCAGTTCCTGTCCTCAGAGCTCCTACACTTCAGATTGTCACTCACACACAGTTTCCCATGGAAGCAGTGCCAAGTCAAGTCCCAAAACTTTGACGGGATCCTGATAGAATTCAAAAGATGCAGACCCACCCCAAGATCCCAACTTGGGTAATCCTTGAGCGCCAGAGGCCTCTGAAAATGAGTCAACAGAACCCTTTTATCTTCCTCGGCAAAGTCCTGACCTCCCACATTCCCAGACCCCACCGCGAATTACCTTCAGAACCAGGGTAGCGTAAGCCGGTAGATGTCCATGCGGTGTGCGTAGATCCTTCACTTGCCCTCCTGTCTCCCATTCCTGGAAGAAAAGCTGAAACCATCCCCTACAGGAGAATACCCACAGTGGAGCCCTCTCTTTCCAGAGGTTTGCAATATTGATCTTAATGAAGGTATTCACAAGGAATACTACAGGGTTGACCATACCCAACCCTCCTAGTCTCCTCGTACGGTAAGTAACCTCCCTCTTGACCAGGTTCAGTTTATTCCCCCATAACAGTTGGAAGACCAAACTGTAGAGTCCAGAGAGGCTCCAGCAAGATGCACACACTGCCCAGATAGATCAGCAAAGGGAGCAGGTAAGTTTTGATCAGGTTTACCCTTTCCCTTAGGGTGTCAAAGACCAACCCTTCCATTGGTTCACCTTCTGAGTGGCAATCTCTAGCCTGCTGTCCCAATTTTGTTTGGGGTAATCCCCCTGGCCAAATTCGATGCCAAGAACTTTTGCAGAGACTTTGGGTCCTGGAAGGGTGTCCGGGAGATCAAAACCAGGATCTCCTCCTCCCAACCAGAGACTTTCACACTTATCCCGGTTGATCTGAGAGCCGAATGCCTCCGAGTAGCGATTTACCTCTGACATCAGCCACTCTGCCTCCCCACCAGAGGAAACAAAAATGGTGATGTCATCAGCATACGCCACCAGTCTCAGAGTGGCTTCCGGTGCTGCCCGGTCCATCCCGATCCCAGCCAACCATCCACGCTCCACCCTCCTAAGAAGTGGGTCAACCGCAAACACGTACAGCAACGGGCTCAAGGGACAACCCTGGCAAACACCACACCCAACCTCAAAAGAGATGCCAATCCAATCGTTCACAAGCGGGAAACTCTCTGCCCCAGCGTACAAGGTCTTCAGCCAATCAACAACTCCCCCCGGCAGGCCATACCTCAGAAGGACAGACCAGAGGTACTCATGATAAACCCGATCAAACGCTTTTGCCTGGTCCGATGACAGCATTTACCCCTTCCAGTGGCCAGCCCTACCCTGCTCCACCGCCTCCCGGACACAGAGCACAGCACTAATTGTTCTGTGGCCTGGAACAAAGCAATGCTGGGCCCCCGAAAGGAGCGAATTTCACCAGCCGAATAAACAGCACCTTTGCCAAAACCTTCCTGTCTGCATTGAGAAGCGCTATGGGGCACCAATTTTCAATGCAAGATGGGTCCTTACCCTTTGATAAGATGATCAGGGCAGACCTCCTCATTGATTTTGGCAGAGTGCCCGAGGAAAGACACTCATTGAATACCTCAGTCAAGAGGGAAACCAAGGGGTCCTTAAAGGCCTTATAGAATTCAGATGTTATGCCATCTGGACCGGGAGATTTCTTTAAGGCAAGCCCTTCAATCACCTACTTAACTTCCCCTTCCCTGATCATCTCTGTCAAAATGCCAAGAGAGGGGTCTACCCCTGGTTCGGGGACGGCTTCAGACAGAAAAGCCGACATCTCATCCCTATCCAGATCCCTCTTCCCCAAGAGGTGCGAGTAGAAGGATGTGACGACCTCCAGGATCCCTGATCTGGATCTATTCAGGGAACCCACAGTGTCAACCAGTCCTGTAACAACTTTACTGTTCACTGACATCTTGCAGTTTCTGTAGGGGTCGGGCGAGCGGTACTTCCCATAATCCCTTTCAAAAACCAAAGATGTGTGTCTATCATACTGACACCTCATTAGCAAAGATTTCACTCTGGAGATCTCCTCTCGGCTACCTCCAGTTGAGACAAGATGCTTGAGTTTCCTCCTCAGGCCCTGATACAGGCAGTACCTGTCCAGACTCCTGAGGCTCGAGAGCTGGCGTAAGAATCTCACCACCCTTTTCTTGAACATCTCCCACCACTCTGACTTACTACTACAAAGATCCAGTAGGGGTACCTGGCTCTGAAGAAAATCCTCAAAGGACTGTCTTATCTCCGCTTCTTCCAAGAGAGACGAATTGAGCCTCCAAATGCCTCTTCCCATCCAGGGGGTCTCTGTAACATTCAGAGAAAACAAAATCAAAGAATGATAGGAGAACTCCACCTCAACAACAGACACTGCTGAAGAGACAGCTTCCTCCTTTAAATAAAACCTGTCTATCCTGGTCCTACAGTTACCTTTATGATAGGTGAACCCCTCATGGCCTGGGGTGTGCTGGATGTGGACATCCACCAGGCAAGCCTCACTAGCTATACTATTAAGGGCGACACTATCATAAGTCAGCTTGTCTCTGGAACCTCCTCTATCCCGGGGCTTCGTGACAGTGTTGAAGTCCCCTCCAAAGACGAACTGCTGATTCGTGAAAAAGTAGGGCTTGATCCTCATAAAGAGACACTTCCGGTCCCACTTAGATTGGGGACCATAGATGTTAATGCGCCAGAGCTCTTGTTCCTTCATGAGAACATCTAATATCAGGCACCTCCCCATTTCTAACTCAATAACCCGTCGGCATTCTACCGGTGCGGAAAAAAGGACCGCCACTCCGCTATATGGCTCGGCCGCAAGAGACCAATAGGAGGGCCCGAGTCTCTACTCCCTCTTAGCGATAAACACCTCTGCCATGTTTGGCAGCCTGGTCTCCTGCAAAAAGAAAATGTCAGCTTCAACCCGACTGAGAAAATCAAAGGCCGCAAATCTAGCCATATTTGACTTAACACTGGCGACATCAATGGACGCCAGCGTCAATGGAGTGGGTATCGCCTTCATTGGAGATTGAGTTAGATGGCTTTCTTCTTCCCACTCCCCTTATCCTCTGCCTCAGACGAGGAATCCTTCCCCCTCTTTAATGACACAGAGGTGTCCATTCCCGCATTTTTCCTTCTTTCTTCATCCTCGTCTCCAGAATCTGGGCCAGTCCCTCCCCCCAAGGACCTTGCATCCCCAGGAGAAGGAGACTCGGCGTCCCCTGTAAGCTCCGCCGAAGCCGGAACCTCACCCTCTGCCTCCTCCTCAGAGGAAGAGATATTCTCAAGGGCTTGGAACCGGTTAGAAAGACCAACCAGAGGGGAGTCAGTTTTACCTTCCTTAGGTACCTTGGTCAGAGTGGGAGAAGATGTTTTATCTCCCTTCTTTCTCTTCTTTTTGGTGCCGAGTTTACTCTTGTCCTCTTGCCACCGCTTATTATCCTCATTCATACTTTTATAATGGGAGGGATTCAGAGTCAGAGGCGGTTTCCTCCCTGTGAATCCTTCTGACCTCCTCATTCAACTCATCATCCCTCTGGGCCTCAGCAGCAACACTGGCATCCAGGACAGGGGCCGCCCCAGTAGCCCGGGGCTCGCCCCGCTTCCTCTCCTGTCTGCACTTGTCTAGACACCTCAGCTGGTGTCTTTTTATTGCTTTACTTCTCTGGCCCCTCAGCTCCCCCACCGCTGCTAGTCATCTCCTCAGCAGAATCGGGCTCACGGCTTTCTCCCACCGGGGTCTCGACTGCATTAGTGAAGGAGCGAGGACAACAGCTGCATAAGTGACCTAACTCACCACACCTGTGGCACCTAATCTCCACACAAGATGCAGCAAGATGGCCAACATCCCCACACAATGCACATTTCTGCACAGTGCAGTTTGCACTGAAGTGTGTGGGATCACCGCACTTGTGACAGAGCTTCGGTTGCCCCTGGTAGAAGACCAGGATACGATCCCTACCCAGGAAGGCAGATGATGGAATGTGGGCAACCGTACCACCTGAACGCTTAAGTTTTGCCATAAACGTCCAGGCCCCTGACCAGATACCAAACTCGTCGCGGTTTTTTTTTGGCATCTCCACCACCTCTCCATACCGACCAAGCCACATCAAGATGTCATAACAAGAAAGTGACTCATTACGAGTAATCACGGTCACTTTCTTGATTTGGTTTTGGCGAGACACTGCCTGAACGGCAAAGTCTTGCCAGCCCAGCTCATTTTTTGCCAGCTCATAATCCGACCAGAAGAGCTCAAGACCCTCCAGCCAAACAAAGCTGACATCAAACTCAGGCGTGGAATAGGGATGTATCAAGGCGTAGATGTCAATCACCTTGAAGCCCATCCTCAGCAGGAGCTCCACAACTTTAGACCTTGGAAGACATGCACCACTGCCCCTCCACCGAAGACGGACCACATTCCTACGCACACTGCCTGGCCTGGCTGTTGGGAGGGACCACACTGTATCCCCCCCTTTTTGCTCTCGAAAGGCCCCGAGGCAATGCCTCTCTATCCAGCAGGATAGATCAACCTTTCGACCCTCTACCATTAGTGATCTCTCCCCCTTCTTTAGAGCCCCCAGGAGATGCAGCTGCAACATGCCGTCCCCAAAGCCCGGAGACGAGGAGGATGCCCTAGTTCCCCCGGAAGTGACACTGGCATAACTCTGGACAGGCGTTGCCACCATCGGGGAGGGGGCAATCGGACCAGTGACTACGTCACCCTCAACAGCATCACTATTACCTACCTCCATCTCACCCTCCACCAAACCAGCAACCACAGCACTAGACAATGAATTGGCCTCATTCACACCCACCACCACATTCATTCCTGCTGGACCAGTAACAATGGAGGTGACTGCACCCCTGGTCTTATGTGTGCCCTCCACATAATCAGTCAGTAATTTCTGTTTGACATTAGGATTAAAGAAGTTGTCCAGTACTTTAGATTACACCCCTCAATGTATCCCCTCAGGGCCCCTAAAGCCCCCCGTAACACTAAGCGAGATCGCTAGTGAGATCGCTGCTGAGTCACAAGTTTTGTGACGCAGCAGTGACCGCAGTAGCGATCTCGTTATGTTTGACACTTAGCAGCGACCAGGCCCCTGCTGTGAGATCGCTGGTCGTGTCGGAATGGTCTGGACATTTCTTTGATCGTTGAGGCCCCGCTGGGTAGCATTTATCGGTGTGTTTGACACCTTACCAACTACCTTGTTAACGACTCAGACACATAAACACATAGGCGTGCATCGTTATACAGATCGTTGCTGCGTCGTTGGGAAGATCTGACTGTTTGACATCTCACCAGCGACCACATAGCGACTAGAGATGAGCGGTGTTCGACTAGAACTGTTCGCCAATCTCAAATTCGAGCTGTTTTGGGCGGTGTTCGAGTTGTTCGACGAACCCGAACGATTTGCAAAAAATTCAGCTGTTCGATGTTATGTTCGATAACTGTTCGTGCACCAAAAGCGTGTCCTGCATGTCTGGCGCTATTTAGAGCACCAATCATGCAGGGATTGTCTGCCACTCACTGTAATGCCACAGCCATGGTGGTTGTGGCATTACAGTGATTGCCCAAATCGATGGGAACAGTGCCAACAGTGAAACATGAAAAGCCGGCAATTCAGCAGCGGCATACACCGGTACCCGAAAATTTAGAACCGAAAGAATAGAGCTTCACACATAGATTAGATAGATATAAACATGTCAGCCACATATATACGAAGTACAGTGAAAGTGCTGCTTACTGTACTTGTCATTTAGCGTAAAGGATTTATCAAAAAAAATAATAGTGTTTTCATGCACCGTCTCTTTAAAAAAGCCGGCCGGCAATTCAGCAGCGGTACCCGACAATTTAGAATAGAAGGAATAGAGAATCACACATAGATTAGATAGATAGAAACATGTCAGCCACATATATACGAAGTACAGTGACAGTGTTGCTTACTGTACTTGTCATTTAGTGTAAAGGATTTATCAAAAAAAATAATAGTGTTTTCATGCACCGTCTGTTTAAAAAAGCCGGCCGGCAATTCAGCATCTGTACCCAACAATTTAGAATAGAAGGAATAGAGAATCACACATAGATTAGATAGATAGATGTTATGTTCTGCTACCAGAGCTAAGGAAAGAGAGGAGATCTGTCCCTACGATAGAACTCAGCTTTATCCCTACGATGTGACAGGGGACCTGATCCTGCGATCAGACCTGCTAAAGTCCTAAGCTAGTCTGTACGGAGACCAATAGATGTGGGGAAGGAATCCCTACAAGTACTAAGGACTGGGAGGAAAATGGGACACCTCCTAACAGAAATAGTAGCAGACAGACAAACAAACAAAATATATAGAACACTGAGGTCCGTAGACCAAGCAAACTAACAGAGTTAGATACAGAGCACAGGCTAGCTAGAAAGTAGTTATACAATGAAGTCCAGCAAAGCCAGAAGGGCGGAGCAGGATTAAATAGGCCAACAAGGTCATGTGACCAGCAAAGGAAAAAACCTATGAGCAAGGTTCTAACAGTACCCCCCCTTCTAAGAGGATCCTCCGGATCCCCTAGGACCAGGCTTATCAGGAAATCTCCTGTGAAACGCTCTGATAAGTCTGAACGCGGAAACATCATCTGACCTCACCCAAGAGTTATCCTCGGGTCCGAAACCTTTCCAGGCCACAAGATACTGCAAACTACCTCTATACCGTCTAGAGTTAAGGATGCGAGAAATTTCATACTCCCCGTCCTCCACCACCGGAGGAACAGAGGCAGAGGTGTCACCATCCGACACAACAGCTTTTTTTAACAGAGAGACATGAAATACCGGATTAATTCTCCAGGAAGTAGGAACCTCCAACCTAACAGCAGATTGGTTGACAACCTGAAGCACCTTAAAGGGCCCTACAAACTTGGGACCCAATTTCTTAGAAGGAATCCTCAACCGCAGATTCCTAGAGGACAACCAAACCATGTCAGTAACAGCGAACAAAACCTCCTGTCGTTTCCTATCAAAGTAGTCTTTAGATTTTCTGTTGGCACATCCGTCCAAACTCTCTCCAAATCACCGGAAAAATTCTCCTCCTCAGGCACAGCAGATCCCAACTTGGAGAACGACCCAAACGACGGATGTCTCCCAGAACAACAAAAAAAAGGCGAACAACCAGCAGAAGATGTATGATTGTTCAGAGCAAATTCAGCAAGTGGCAGAAACTCAGACCACCCCTCTTGATTGTCTGCCACAAAACAACGCAAGAACTGCTCAACATCCTGGTTTTTCCTTTCTGTCTGGCCATTAGATTCAGGATGATATCCGGACGAGAATGACAAATGAACTCCCAACCTGTCACAAAAGGCACGCCAAAAACGAGCCACGAACTGAGGACCCCTATCAGAAACAATGTCAGTAGGAACGCCATGAAGTCTGACAATTTCCTTGACAAAGGCCTTAGCGAGAGTTTTAGCGCAGGGCAGTTTGACGAAGGGAACCAAGTGACACATCTTGCTAAAACGGTCCACGACCACCCAGATGACAGTAAAACCCTCAGAGGGGGGAAGGTCAGTTATAAAGTCCATAGCCAAATGTGTCCAAGGAGCACTGGGAACCTCCAAAGGACAAAGCAACCCCGCAGCAGGAGTATGTGAGGACTTAGATCTAGCACATATAGTACATTGACGCACCCACTTAATGACTTCCTTCTGCCATCCAGGCCACCAAAAACTGCGACCCACCAGTCTCTTGGTCTCAGAGATTCCGGGATGACCTGCCAACCGAGATTCGTGACACTCAACAAACAAATCTCTCCTAAAGGTCCCAGGCACAAACAACCTCCCATGAGGAGTGTTAGATGGGGCATTCTCCTGTGCTTTAAGAATCTCATCTTCCAAAACGGAGTCCAAAGCAGCTATCACAACAGCTTCTTGTAAAATGTTCTCCTCTTTCTCAGCACCGACTATGGGAGAAAAACTGCGAGACAAGGCATCCGCCTTAACATTCTTAGTACCAGGGATGTAAGTAACGGAGAAATTAAACCGCGAGAAAAACAGTGCCCACCTAGCCTGACGGGCATTCAGGCGCTTGGCAGCATCAAGATATATCAGATTTTTATGATCCGTAAGAACCTGAACGGGAAATTCCGCACCTTCCAAGAAGTGGCGCCAGTGTTCAAATGCGAGTTTAATAGCCAATAATTCCCGATTACCAATATCGTAATTCAGTTCAGTCTCCGAAAATTTTTTTGAAAAAAAGGCACAGGGATGTAATCCATCCCCGTTATCCTGAGACAATACTGCGCCAACCCCCACAGAGGAAGCATCAACCTCAACCAAAAACGGCTTAGTCACATCAGGCTGCATAAGGATGGGAGCAGAGGTGAACCTCTCCTTGAGATACACAAAAGCTTCAATGGCCTCAGAAGACCACTGAACCGCATCAGCACCTTTCCTGGTGAGATCGGTCAGAGGTTTGACAATACTAGAAAAATTTTTTATGAATTTTCTGTAATAATTGGCGAAACCTAAAAACCTCTGTATCGATTTCAAACCAATAGGCCTAGGCCATTCCTGTACAGCTTGAACTTTACCATCTCAAAACCGTCGCTGGAGATAATGTAACCCAAAAAACTAATTCTCTGTACAGCGAACTCACATTTCTCCAGCTTAGCAAAAAGCGAATTGTCCATTAATAACTGTAATACCTCACGTACGCTCTGCCAATGAGACTCCAGATCCGGCGAATAAATCAAAATGTCATCCAAATACACAACCACATTTTTGCCGATCAAAGGTCTAAGGATGTCATTAATAAGATTCTGAAAAAATGCAGGAGCATTAGTAAGACCAAAAGGCATAACCAGATTCTCAAAATGACCCACAGGAGTGTTAAAAGCAGTCTTCCATTCGTCACCCTCCTTCATGCGCAACAGATTGTATGCCCCCTTAAGGTCAATTTTAGAGAACCACTTGGCCCCCATTAACTGGTTAAACAGATCAGGAATCAATGGCAGTGGGTAAGGATTGCGTACAGTAATTTTGTTAATCTTACGAAAATCCAGACAAGGACGTAAACCGCCATCCTTTTTTTTTACAAAAAAAAATCCAACCGCCACAGGAGACTTAGAGGGCCTAATGTGACCGGCGGCCAAACTTGTCTGTATGTATTCCTCCAAAGCCTTCCTCTCAGGAATAGTAAGGTTAAATAAACGACTTTTAGGAAGAGTCGCTCCAGGGACAAATTCAATAGAACAATCATAGTCTCTATGGGGAGGCAAAACCTGCGATTCCTTCTCAGAAAAAACTCTCCAAAAATCCTGAATAGGAACAGGCAATTCTCCCCTATCCAAAGCTGCAATACGCCCGTTACAACACTTGTCATAACATTTATGGCTCCAGGATTTAATTTCACTGGTAGACCAATCCAGTACAGGATTGTGAAATTTTAACCAGGGCAATCCCAATATTACTGGAGAAGGCAAGTTATTCAACACTACCAAATCCAATTTCTCATGGTGAACACCATTAATAGTGAGAGGAAATTCACAGACCTTGAGAGTAATATTCTTCAAAGGGGAACCATCCACAGAAACCACAGCAATGGGGGATGATAAAGGTTCGGGTTTTAAATTGAGTCTTTCCAAGAATCCCCCATCAATTACATTCAGAGTAGACCCGCAATCAACAAACACCCGAAATTCCATTAATTTTTCCTGAGCAATCGTGGAAGCAGCTAAAAATACACCCTTGGAATTTAAACAGGCAATTCGGGCATGACTGACCATTTTTTTTTCTTTCTTCATACGAAGCTCACAGCCTTTAATCAAATGACCAGATTTTCCGCAATAGAAACACAAGCCTTCAGAAAATCTACGGTCTTTTTCTTGAGAGCGAGGTGCCACCGATCCAATCTCCATCGGTTCACCACTGTTAGTACACACATTCTCATAACCAGAAACTGACATAGCAGAGGATTTGCTCTCATTAACCCTTGCACGCAGTCTCCTATCCACCCGTATAGCTAATTGCATAGCCTGTTGCAAATCTTCAGGTGTAGGATAAGCAATTAGCAGGTCTTTAACCCTTTCATTGAGCCCAGCAAGAAATAGACTTTTCAGAGCAGAATCGTTCCACCCTGTTTGAGTAGACCAACAACGGAAATGAGTACAATATATTTACACATTACCTGATCCCTGTTTCAAACGTCTCAACTCAGTCTCAGCTGATGCGACACCGTCAGGATCATCATATAATAGTCCCAAAGCAGAAAAAAAACTATCCACTGATCTGAAGCATGTATCACTAGGTTGCAAAGAAAAGGCCCACTCCTGAGGCTCTTTGCGCAAAAGTGACATTATGAACCCTACGCGCTGGGATTCATCCCCAGAGGACTTGGGTCTCAAACGAAAATACAATAAGCAAGCATTTTTAAATGAAAAAAATTCTCGGTGTTCACCAAAGAATAAATCCGGCAAACATACCTTAGGCTCCAAGAAATGTGCTCCAGGACAGTTACTCACGTGCTGACGGAGCTCGGCCACCTCCAGAGAGAGTCCCTGCAGGCGTTTAGCCAAATCCAGAACCGACACCATGATGGAACAGAAAAATCTTTCCTTAGAGAATTTGCAGGCTGGACTTACTGTTATGTTCTGCTACCAGAGCTAAGGAAAGAGAGGAGATCTGTCCCTACGATAGAACTCAGCTTTATCCCTACGATGTAACAGGGGACCTGATCCTGCGATCAGACCTGCTAAAGTCCTAAGCTAGTCTGTACGGAGACCTATAGATGTGGGGAAGGAATCCCTACAAGTACTAAGGACTGGGAGGAAAATGGGACACCTCCTAACAGAAATAGTAGCAGACAGACAAACAAACAAAATATATAGAACACTGAGGTCCGTAGACCAAGCAAACTAACAGAGTTAGATACAGAGCACAGGCTAGCTAGAAAGTAGTTATACAATGAAGTCCAGCAAAGCCAGAAGGGCGGAGCAGGATTAAATAGGCCAACAAGGTCATGTGACCAGCAAAGGAAAAAACCTAAGAGCAAGGTTCTAACAATAGAAACATGTCAGTCACATATATATGAAGTACAGTGACAGTGTTGCTTACTGTACTTGTCATTTAGTGTAAAGGATTTATTAAAAAAAATAATAGTGTTTTCATGCACCGTCTCTTTAAGAAAGCCGGCCGGCAATTCAGCATCTGTACCCGACAATTTATAACAGACAGAATAGAGCTTCACACATAGATTAGATAGATAGAAACATGTCAGTCACATATATATGAAGTACAGTGATAGTGTTGGTTACTGTACTTGTCATTTAGTATTAAAATAAAGGATTTATTATTAAAAAAATTGGCGTGGGGTTCCCCTTAATTTTAGGCTCTAGCGGAGGTTAAGCAGACAGCTGGGGCAGATGTTTGAAGCCTGGGAAGGAGGTAATACCCACGGAGTTTCCCAGGCTACTAATATCAGCCCCCAGCTGAATACATAGCCTTTACTAGCTATTAAAATGGGGGAACCCCCCAAAAAAATGACGTGGGGTCCCCCCTAATTTAATAGCTAGCAAAGGCTAGGCAGACAGCTGGGGGCTGATATTAATAGCCCAGGAAGGGAGCCATGAATATTGGCCCCCTCCCAGGCTAGAAACACCAGCCGTCAGCCGCCCCAGAAATGGCGCATTCATAGGATGCGCCAATTCTGGCACTTAGCCTCGCTCTTCCACGCTGCCCTGGTGCGGTGGCAGGGGGTAATAGGGCTGGGGTTGATGTCAGCTTATAATGCCAGCTGACATCAAGCCCAGGTTAGTAATGGAGAGGCGTCTATAAGACACCCCCATTACTAACCCCATAGTCAAAGTTAAAAAAAACACAAACACCCAGAATAAAGTCCTTTAATTGAAATAAAGACACAATTCTTTATTGTTCTAAATTAAACCATACTTACCGTCACGCCCATTCCAGCTGAAGCCAACGATCTCCTGTAATAAAAATAAAATAATAAAACAACCTCATCCTTACCTTTCCATGGTTCCCACGACAGCTTCAGCTCTGCTACATCGAGATGACAGGCTGGACCGCAGCAGAACGCTGCCATCCAGCCTGTCATCCCGCAGACACTGAGAAGCGCAGGCATGCTTGCACTCCACATTGTCTCTCTGTGACGGCATAAAGATGAGCCGAGGTCATGTCCAATGAACTCGGCTCACCTCATGCACGTCACTTACAGCGTGGGAGAATTCTCACGCTGAAGCGCTGAGTGCAGGAGAATTTTCCCACGCTGTCAGTGACGTGCATGAGGTGCGCCGAGTTCATTGGACATGACCTCGGCTCATCTTTATGCCGTCACAGCCAGACACTGCAGAGCGCAAGCAAGCCTGCTCTTCTCAGTGTCTGCGGGATGACAGGCTGGATGGCAGCGTTCTGCTGCGGTCCAGCCTGTCATCTCGATGTAGCAGAGCTGAAGCTGTCGTGGGAACCATGGAAAGGTAAGGATGATGTTGCTTTATTATTTTTCTTTTATTGCAGGAGATCGTTGGCTTCAGCTGGAATGGGCGTGATGGTAAGTATGGTTTAATTTAGAACAATAAAGAATTGTGTCTTTATTTCAATTAAAGGACTTTATTCTGGGTGTTTGTGTTTTCTTTTAACTTTGACTATGGGGTTAGTAATGGGGGTGTCTTATAGACGCCTCTCCATTACTAACCTGGGCTTGATGTCAGCTGGCATTATAAGCTGACATCAACCCCAGCCCTATTACCCCCTGCCACCGCTACAGGGCAGCGTGGAAGAGCGAGGCTAAGTGCCAGAATTGGCGCATCCTATGAATGCGCCATTTCTGGGGTGGCTGACGGCTGGTGTTTCTAGCCTGGGAGGGGGCCAATATTCATGGCTCCCTTCCTGGGCTATTAATATCAGCCCCCAGCTGTCTGCCTAGCCTTTGCTAGCTATTAAATTAGGGGGGACCCCACGTCATTTTTTGGGGGGGTCCCCCATTTTAATAGCTAGTAAAGGCTAGGTATTCAGCTGGGGGCTGATATTAGTAGCCTGGGAAGCTCCGTGGGTATTACCCCCTTCCCAGGCTTCAAACATCTGCCCCAGCTGTCTGCTTAACCTCCGCTAGAGACTAAAATTAAGGGGAACCCCATGCCAATTTTTTTTAATAATAAATCCTTTATTTTAATACTAAATGACAAGTACAGTAACCAACACTATCACTGTACTTCATATATATGTGACTGACATGTTTCTATCTATCTAATCTATGTGTGAAGCTCTATTCTGTCTGTTATAAATTGTCGGGTACAGATGCTGAATTGCCGGCCGGCTTTTTTAAAGAGACGGTGCATGAAAACACTATTATATTTTTTAATAAATCCTTTACACTAAATGACAAGTACAGTAAGCAACACTGTCACTGTACTTCATATATATGTGACTGACATGTTTATATCTATCTAATCTATGTGTGAAGCTCTATTCCTTCTTGTCTAAATTGTCGGGTACCGGTGTAAGCCGCTGCTGAATTGCCGGCCGGCTTTTTTAAAGAAAGCGTCTTCTGAGCAGTTTGTCAGCTTTTGGACACCTTTGAAGGTGTTTTCTATGTGTTTCTATGTGTTTTTGTTTGCCTGCCATTGGTTTTAACGGTGTTCGACGGTGTTCTAAGGTGTTCGACGAACAGTTCGACGAACAGTTCCTCGAACATCCCGGTGTTCGACGAACCGAACCGAACCCGAACACTACGGGGGTGGCTCAACACTAATAGCGACGCAGCAACGATCCCTCAGGTCGTATCGTCGTCGGGATCGCTGTAGCGTCGCTTAGTGTGACGGGGCCTTAAGGATCTTTCTATTCTGCTGGTGCAGTCACTGTGTACATGCATTACATTACTTATCCTGAGTTACATCCTGTATTATACTCCAGAGCTGCACTCACTATTCAGCTGGTGCAGTCACTGTGTACATACATTACATTACTTATCCTGTACTGATCCTGAGTTACATCCTGTATTATACCCCAGAGCTGCACTCACTATTCAGCTGGTGCAGTCACTGTGTACATACATTACATTACTTATCCTGTACTGATCCTGAGTTACATCCTGTATTATACTCCAGAGCTGCACTCACTATTCTGCTGGTGCAGTCACTGTGTACATACATTACATTACTGATCCTGTACTGATCCTGAGTTACATCCTGTATTATACTCCAGAGCTGCACTCACTATTCTGCTGGTGCAGTCACTGTGTACATACATTCATTACTTATCCTGTACTGATCCTGAGTTACATCCTGTATTATACCCCAGAGCTGCACTTACTATTCTGCTGGTGCAGTCACTGTGTACATACATTACATTACTGATCCTGAGTTACATCCTGTATTATACTCCAGAGCTGCACTCACTATTCAGCTGGTGCAGTCACTGTGTACATACATTACATTACTTATCCTGTACTGATCCTGAGTTACATCCTGTATTATACCTCAGAGCTGCACTCACTATTCAGCTGGTGCAGTCACTGTGTACATACATTACATTACTTATCCTGTACTGATCCTGAGTTACATCCTGTATTATACTCCAGAGCTGCACTCACTATTCTGCTGGTGCAGTCACTGTGTACATACATTACATTACTGATCCTGTACTGATCCTGAGTTACATCCTGTATTATACTCCAGAGCTGCACTCAGTATTCTGCTGGTGCAGTCACTGTGTACATACATTCATTACTTATCCTGTACAGATCCTGAGTTACATCCTGTATTATACCCCAGAGCTGCACTTACTATTCTGCTGGTGCAGTCACTGTGTACATACATTACATTACTGATCCTGAGTTACATCCTGTATTATAATCCAGAGCTGCACTCTCTATTCTGCTGGTCCAGCCGCTCCCTCTCTCCTCACACACATATTATACATATATACACAATAATAACTACCTACACCATGACATCTGGTCCGGTTACCAAACAAATAATAACAATATAATAAACAATAACCGACAAATTATATACATACTAATATATACATTCTTTTTTTTTTTTTTTTTTTAAATAAATAAAATAAATACTAACTATACAAATATATACAAGACAAAACAAACCCCCCCCACACTCAAGCCCACCAGTCCCTCCCCGACACTGACCTGAGAGCTGGTCCTGCGCCTCATGCCTCAGTCCATGTCCAACGTCCATAGGACAGATCAGGCAGTGCCAGTTTTTCACCCAAATAACCAGTGTCCCACAAGATGAACCCACCTCCCCCCTTTTCCCTCCACCCAACCTAACACCTACACCCAAACCCATATATACAATATATACAGAAACAAACAATACAATAACCACAACTGACAAAGCCCAAGTTCGGCGCCTGCAGCCCTACATCACTGTCTACTGATCAATAAAACAAAAATCTATGGTGTCAGCAGCAGCCCACCACCAGGAGAGGAGATGACCAGACTAGGGCACACTAAAAGAAAAGCCCCTCCAGAGGAGAGTGGCCCTCCGTGTACCCAGTCTCTCATACTCCAGAGAACGCACCTTCACCAGGTAACCGAGTATGGTCCTAAACACATCGTCCACTGGGAGGATTTTCCGCTGCGTCGATACTAAGCACCGTGCGTTCCACGTGTGATACCTAACCACTGCGCTAACTAGAAATAAGGTGCAGCGGTCCCGACCACCCAGGTCCCCGAATGCTCCATAGGCCCATTCCGCATAAGAGAGACCGGCCAGCCGGGGCCAGCCAATGGAGGCGCCCACCCTGTTGTACACCTCTGTGTTAAAGGGACAGCAAAGCAGGAAGTGGTCCATGCTTTCAAGCATGGTACCACAATGCTCCCGAGGACAGTTCCTGTCCTCAGAGCTCCTACACTTCAGATTGTCCCTCACACACAGTTTCCCATGGAAGCAGCGCCAAGCCAAGTCCCAAACCTTCGAGGGGATCCTGATAGAATTCAAAAGATGCAGACCCACCCCAAGATCCCGACTTGGGCAATCCCTGAGCGCCAGAGGCCTCTGAAAATGGGTCAACAGAACCCTTTTGTCAAGGAGCTTCCTTGGCAGAGTCCTGACCTCCCACATTCCCAGACCCCACCGGCGAATTACCTTCAGAACCACGGTAGCGTAAGCCGGGAGATGTCCATGCGGTGTGCGGAGATCCTTCACTTGCCCTCCTGTCTCCCATTCCTGGAAGAAAGGCTGAAACCATCCCTTACAGGAGAATACCCACGGAGGAGCCCTCTCTTTCCAGAGGTTTGCAATATTGATCTTAATGAAGGTATTCACAAGGAATACCACAGGGTTGACCATACCCAACCCTCCTAGTCTCCTCGTACGGTAAGTAACCTCCCTCTTGACCAGGTTCAGTCTATTCCCCCATAACAGTTGAAAGAACAAACTGTAGACCCGAGTCCAGAGAGGCTCCAACAAGATGCACACACTGCCCAGATAGATCAGCAAAGGGAGCAGGTAAGTTTTGATCAGGTTTACCCTTTCCCTTAGGGTCAAAGACCAACCCTTCCATTGGTTCACCTTCTGAGTGGCGATCTCTAGCCTGCTGTCCCAATTTTGTTTGGGGTAATCCCCCTGGCCAAATTCGATGCCAAGAACTTTTGCAGAGACTTTGGTTCTGGAAGGGTGTCCGGGAGATCAAAACCAGGATCTCCTCCTCCCAGCCAGAGACTCTCACACTTATCCCGGTTGATCTTAGACCCGGATGCCTCCGAGTAGCGATTTACCTCTGACATCAGCCATTCTGCCTCCCCATCAGAGGAAACAAAAACGGTGACGTCATCGGCATACGCCACCACTCTCAGAGTGGCTTCCGGTGCTGCCCGGTCCATCCCGATCCCAGCCAACAGTCCACGCTCCACCCTCCTAAGAAGTGGGTCAATCGCAAACACGTACAGTAGCGGGCTCAAGGGACAACCCTGGCAAACACCACACCCAACCTCAAAAGAGCTGCCAATCCAACCGTTCACAAGCGGGAAACTCTCTGCCCCAGAGTACAAGGTCTTAAGCCAATCAACAAACCCCCCCGGCAGGCCATACCTCAGAAGGACAGACCAGAGGTACTCATGATTAACCCGATCAAACGCTTTTGCCTGGTCCAATGACAGCATGTACCCCTTCCAGTGGCCAGCCCTACCCTGCTCCACCGCCTCTCGGACACAGAGTACAGCACTAATTGTACTGCGGCCCGGAACACAGCAATGCTGGGCCCCCGAAAGGAGCTGGGGTGCAAATTTCACCAGCCGATTAAACAGCACCTTTGCCAAAACCTTCCTGTCTGCATTGAGAAGCGCTATGGGACGCCAATTCTCAATGCAAGATGGGTCCTTGCCCTTTGACAAGATGATCAGGGCAGACCTCCTCATTGACTTTGGCAGAGTGCCCGAGGAAAGACACTCATTGAATACCTCAGTCAAGAGGGGAACCAAGGCGTCCTTAAAGGTCTTATAGAATTCAGATGTTAAGCCATCCGGACCGGGAGATTTCTTCAGGGCAAGCCCTTCAATCACCAACTTAACTTCCTATTCCCTGATCATCTCTGTCAAAACGCCAAGAGAGGGGTCTACCGCTGGTTCGGGGACGGCTTCAGCCAGAAAAGCCGACATTTCATCCCAATCCAGATCCCTCTTCCCCAAGAGGTGCGAGTAGAAGGATCTGACGACCTCCAGGATCCCTGATCTGGATCTTTTCAGGGACCCCGCAGTGTCAACCAGTCCTGTAACAACTTTACTATTCACTGACATCTTGCAGTTTCTATAAGGGTCGGGCGAGCGGTACTTCCCGTAATCCCTCTCAAAAACCAAAGATGCGTGTCTATCATACTGACACCTCATTAGCAAAGATTTCACTCTGGAGATCTCCTCGCGGCTACCTCCAGTTGAGAAAAGATACTCGAGTTTCCTCCTCAGGCCCTGATACAGGCGGTACCTGTCTAGGCTCCTGAGGCTCGAGAGCTGGCGGAAGAATCTCGCCACCCTTTTCTTAAACATCTCCCACCACTCTGACTTACTACTACAAAGATCCAGTAAGGGTACCTGGCTCTGAAGAAAATCCTCAAAGGACTGTCTTATCTCCGCTTCTTCCAAGAGAGACGAATTGAGCCTCCAAAAGCCTCTTCCCATCCGGGGGGGTCTCTGTAACATTCAGGGAAAACAAAATCAAACAGTGATCGGAGAACTCCACCTCAACAACAGATACTGCTGAAGAGACGGCTTCCTCCTTTAAATAAAACCTGTCTATCCTGGACCTACAGTTACCTCTACGATAGGTGAACCCCTCGTGGCCTGGGGTGTGCCGGATGTGGACATCCACCAGGCGAGCCTCACTAGCTATACTATTAAGGGCGACGCTATCATAAGTCAGCTTGTCTCTGGAACCTCCTCTATCCCGGGGCCTCGTGACAGTGTTGAAGTCCCCTCCAAAGACGACCTGCCGACTCGTAAAAAGGTAGGGCTTGATCCTCATAAAGAGACACTTCCGGTCCCATTTAGATTGGGGACCATAGATGTTAATGAGCCGAAGCTCTTGTCCCTTCATGAGAACATCTAATATCAGGCACCTCCCCATTTCTAACTCAATAACCCGTCGGCATTCTACCGGTGCGGTAAAAAGGACCGCCACTCCGCTATACGGCTCGGCCGCAAGAGACCAATAGGAGGGCCCGAGTCTCCACTCCCTCTTAGCTATAAACACCTCTGCCATATTTGGCAGCCTGGTCTCTTGCAAAAAGAAAATGTCAGCTTCAACCCGGCTGAGAAAATCAAAGGCCGCAAATCTAGCCATGTTTGACTTAATGCTGGCGACATTAATGGACGCCAGCGTCAACGGAGTGGGTACCGCCATCATTGGTGATTGAGTTAGATGGCTTTCTTCTTCCCACTCCCCTTATCCTCTGCCTCAGAGGAGGAATCCTTCCCCCTCTTTAATGACACAGAGGTGTCCATTCCCACATTTTTCCTTCTTTTTTCGTCCTCGTCTCCGGACTCTGGGCCAGTCCCTCCCCCCAAGGACCTTGCATCCCCAGGAGAAGGAGACTCGGCGCCCCCTGTAAGCTCCGCTGAAGCCGGAACCTCACCCTCAGCCTCCTCCTCAGAGGAAGAGATGTTATCAAGGGCTTGGAACCGGTTAGAAAGACCAACTAGAGGGGAGTCGGTTTTACCTTCCTTAGGTACCTTGGTCAGAGCGGGAGAAGATGTTTTATCTCCCTTCTTTCTCTTCTTTTTGGTGCCGAGCTTACGCTTGTGCTCTAGCCACCGCTTATTATCCTCATCCATACTTTCATAATGGGAGGATTCTGAAGCAGAGGCAGTTTCCTCCCTGTGGATCCTCCTGACCTCCTCATCCAACTCATCATCCCTCGGGGCCTCAGCAGCAACACTGGCATCCAGGACAGGGGCTGCCCCGGTAGTCTGGGGCTCGCCCCGCTCCCTCTCCTGTCTGCGCTTGTCTAGACGCCTCAGCTGGGCAGGCGTCTTTTTATTGCTTTTCTTCCCTGGCCCCTCAGCTCCCCCACCCCTGCTAGTCCCCTCTCCAGCAGAATTGGCCTCACGGCTTACTCCCACCGGGGTCTCGACTGCATTAGCAAAGGAGCGAGGACAACGGCTGAATGGGTGGCCTAACTCACCACACAGGTGGCACCTAATCTCCACACAAGAGGCGGCAAGATGGCCGACACCCCCACACAACGCGCATTTCTGCACGGTGCAGTTTGCACTGAAGTGTGTGGGGTCGCCGCACCTGTGACAGAGCTTCGGTTGCCCCTGGTAGAAGACCAGGATACGATCCCTACCCAGGAAGGCAGACGATGGAATGTGGGCAACCGTACCACCTGAACGCTTAAGTTTTGCCATAAACGTCCAGGCCCCTGACCAGATACCAAACTCGTCGCTGTTTTTCTTTGGCATCTCCACCACCTCTCCATACCGACCAAGCCACGTCATGATGTCATAGCAAGAAAGCGACTCGTTACGAGTCATCACGGACACTTTCTTGATCTGGTTTTGGCGAGACACTGCCTGAACGGCAAAGTCTCGCCAGCCGGGCTCATTTTTTGCCAACTCATAATTCGCCCAGAAGAGCTCAAGCCCCTCCGGCCGAACAAAGCTGACATCAAACTCAGGCGTGGAATAGGGATGTATCAAGGCGTAGATGTCAATCGCCTTGAAGCCTATCCTCAGCAGGAGCTCCACAACTTTAGACCTTGGCGGACATGCATCACTGCCCCTCCACCGAAGACGGACCACATTCCTACGCACACTGCCTGGCCCGGCTGTTGGGAGGGACCACACTGTATCCCCCCCTTTTTGCTCTCGGAAGGCCCCGAGGCCATGCCTCTCTATCCAGAAGGATAGATCAACCTCTCGACCCTCTACCATTAGTGATCTCTCCCCCTTCTTTAGAGCCTCCAGAAGGCGCCGTTGCAACATGCCGTCCCCAAAGCCCGGAGACGAGGAGGATGCCCTATTTGCCCCGGAGGTGACACTGGCATAACTCTGGACAGGTGTTGCCACCCCCTGGGGGGCAACCGGACCAGTGACCACATCAGCCCCAACAGTATCACCATTACCCACCTCCATCTCACCCTCCACCAAACCAGCAACCACACCACTAGACAATGAATTATTCTCATTCACCTCCACCACCACATTCATTCCTGCTGGACCAGTAACAATGGTGGATGACCTTTTGACCTCCGCATCAGGCACAAGGGGCTCAGTCACCTCCATAGAACTGGAGGCGACCTCACCCCCGGTCTTATGTGTGCCCTCCACATCATCGGTCGGTAATTTCCGCTGTTTGGCATTTGGTATAATGTGCCGCTGATCTCTAGCTGCAGTTAGGCGCCACTGATCTTTAGCATCAGGATCTTCCGGACCAGCGACGCCAACACAAAATAGCACTTTCGTGGGAGGACCGGAACGCTCAGCCCCAACTGCCCCCTCACACTGCCGCCGCTTCTCAACTAAGTGATCAGCGGCAACAGCATTCAGAGGCGCCGAGGCTACCGGAGCTGCCCCCGACACCGGGCTGCTCCCCCCTCCCACTGAGGAGCGCACCACAGCATCGTGGCCTGATGGAACGCCCGCCGCCGGGCCACCCTCACTGTCCAGCCTCTCGGCTGATGCACCTCCTGCTGCGTCCCCACTACTACAAGCAGAGACGGAGCTCTACGCCTCACTACCGCGCTCTGTAATCTCCCCGCGCCTTTGCATCGGATCCACAGCAGAACCCGGGCTGGGCTGGGCAACGGGGCTTATACAGCGAGCTGAGCCTGCCGCCGACTCAGGGGGTACAGGGAGGGGGGCATATACGTATCTTACCGCTTCCTGCAGCTTTGGCTTGGTCTTCTTTGCCTTTTTGTGGCCCCCAGGTGCCCCTTCTGGTAGATCGTCACCAAGATGAAAGTTTTGGAGGCACACTGGGGACTCCAGGAGCTTAATCTCCGCCATTAGCGCCCCTCCCTGGCCGCTGCTGTCACTGTCCTCCCCAGAGCCGGCAGAACTGCGACCGGATGTCACTGTCGCCTGTCCTGCAGGGAGCTCGCTGCACGTGGCCTGCGGGTGACTTTGCAGGCTGCCAGGTGGGGCTTGCTGCTGGTCATCATCACTCTCATCATCCACCTGGCTCTCAGGCTGCAGCCCTATCTGCCTTTGCTCTCTGGTATCAGCCATTTCTCTAAAGCGGTCTTCATTTATAAGTTTTTCTTTGAAAGGACCACTCTGCTCCCTAATGGTGGCTTTCCTAAGTTCCAGGCGTTGAATTTCACTGCTCAGTCTTTTTACCTTGGCTTGGAGTTTTGCCTTCCTTGGTTTGGAGGCCCCCGCAGCTTTGGCGCTTGTGCAGCGCAGCTCCTCCCGGAGCCTCCTGATGAGCTTACTGGCATCTTCATACTCACGGAGGCGGATCATGACCCGGGAGGCATAGGTGGACACAGACTCCCGGGATCCCTGCAGCGCCCATTCCTCCTCAGGGAGGTCGGCCTCACCTCCGTGAGCACTCAGCTTTCCTCCGGAAGGAGCGCCATCTTGCACGCCGCTGTCAGGCTTTTCCTCCATGCTGGAAGCCTTGCGGCTTCTGGGGGTCTCCACAATCCCGGGGGGAGTAGGATCCACATTGCTGCGACTCCTGGTGCAGCGTCTCACCCCCGAGTCCTCTGATGTGCAGGCCGGTTGCTGGTTTCTTCTGCCCCCCGCCGGCCTCGTTCGGGAAGCAGAAGCCTGGGACTTGGCTCCATCACTCATCCCAGAAACCCGCTCCCTCCCTGGGAAAGAGAGAAAGCAGGTCCCCAGGTGGAGAGGTGTTGGTTTCTCAGAGATCAGGAGCTCACAGCAGGATCTGCAGCCACCACACCTGCAATCACCACACTGACTAGCAGCTGATCAGAGCTGCACCCAGTATGCTGCTGGTGGAGTCACTGTGTGCATACATTACATTACTGATCCTGAGTTACATCCTGTATTAACACCAGAGCTGCACTCACTATTCTGCTGATGCAGTCACTGTGTACATACATTACATTACTGATCCTGAGTTACATCCTGTATTAACACCAGAGCTGCACTCACTATTCTGCTGGTGCAGTCACTGTGTACATACATTACATTACTATCCTGCACTGATCCTGAGTTACATCCTGTATTTTACTCCAGAGCTGCACTCACTATTCTGCTGGTGCAGTCACTGTGTACATACATTACATTACTATCCTGCACTGATCCTGAGTTACATCCTGTATTATACTCCAGAGATGCACTCACTATTCTGCTGGTGCAGTCACTGTGTACATACATTACTGATCCTGAGTTACATCCTGTATTATACTCCAGAGCTGCACTCACTATTCTGCTGGTGCAGTCACTGTGTACATACATTACATTACTGATCCTGTACTGATCCTGAGTTACATCCTGTATTATACTCCAGAGCTGCACTCACTATTCTGCTGGTGCAGTCACTGTGTACATACATTACATTACTGATCCTGTACTGATCCTGAGTTACATCTTGTATTATACTCCAGAGCTGCACTCACTCTTCTGCTGGAGCAGTCACTGTG
The DNA here is from genome assembly GCF_046119375.1 of Phyllobates terribilis. Lineage (NCBI taxonomy): Eukaryota > Metazoa > Chordata > Amphibia > Anura > Dendrobatidae > Phyllobates > Phyllobates terribilis. The sequence goes on from NW_027362764.1 coordinate 755,777,923, forward strand.
TACATACATTACATTACTGATCCTGAGTTACATCCTGTATTATATTCCAGAGCTGCACTCACTATTCTGCTGGTGCAGTCACTGTGTACATACATTACATTACTTATCCTGTACTGATCCTGAGTTACATCCTGTATTATACTCCAGAGCTGCACTCATTCTTCTGCTGGAGCAGTCACTGTGTACATACATTACATTACTGATCCTGAGTTACATCCTGTATTATATTCCAGAGCTACACTCACTATTCTGCTGGTGGAGTCACTGTGTACATACATTACATTACTGATCCTGTACTGATCCTGAGTTACATCCTGTATTATACCCCAGAGCTGTACTCACTATTCTGCTGGTGCTGTCACTGTGTACATACATTACATTACTGATCCTGTACTGATCCTGAGTTACATCTTGTATTATACTCCAGAGCTGCACTCACTCTTCTGCTGGAGCAGTCACTGTGTACATACATTACATTACTGATCCTGTACTGATCCTGAGTTACATCCTGTATTATACCCCAGAGCTGTACTCACTATTCTGCTGGTGCTGTCACTGTGTACATACATTACATTACTGATCCTGTACTGATCCTGAGTTACATCTTGTATTATACTCCAGAGCTGCACTCACTATTCTGCTGGTGCAGTCACTGTGTACATACATTACATTACTGATCCTGAGTTACATCCTGTATTATATTCCAGAGCTGCACTCACTATTCTGCTGGTGCAGTCACTGTGTACATACATTACATTACTTATCCTGTACTGATCCTGAGTTACATCCTGTATTATACTCCAGAGCTGCACTCACTCTTCAGCTGGAGCAGTCACTGTGTACATACATTACATTACTGATCCTGTACTGATCCTGAGTTACATCCTGTATTATACTCCAGAGCTGCACTCACTATTCTGCTGGTGGAGTCACTGTGTACATACATTACATTACTGATCCTGTACTGATCCTGAGTTACCTCCTGTATTATACTCCAGAGCTGCACTCACTATTCTGCTGGTGCAGTCACTGTGTACATATGTTACATTACTGATCCTGCACTGATCCTGAGTTACATCCTGTATTATACTCCAGAGCTGCTCTCACTATTCTGCTGGTGCAGTCACTGTGTACATACATTACATTACTGATCCTGTACTGATCCCGAGTTACATTCTGTATTATACTCCAGAGCTGCACTCGCTATTCTGCTGGTGCAGTCACTGTGTACATACATTACATTACTGATCCTGTACTGATCCCGAGTTACATTCTGTATTATACTCCAGAGCTGCACTCGCTATTCTGCTGGTGCAGTCACTGTGTACATACATTACTGATCCTGAGTTACATCCTGTATTATAATCCAGAGCTGCACTCACTATTCTGCTGGTGCAGTCACTGTGTACATACATTTCATTACTGATCCTGTACTGATCCTGAGTTACATCCTGTATTATACCCAGAGCTGCACTCACTATTCTGCTGATGCAGTCACTGTGTACATACATTACATTACTAATCCTAAGTTACCTCCTGTATTATACTCCAGAGCTGCACTCACTATTCTGCTGGTGCAGTCACTGTGTACATACATTACATTACTGATCCTGTACTGATCCTGAGTTACATCCTGTATTACACTCCAGAGCTGCACTCACTATTCTGCTGGTGCAGTCACTGTGTACATACATTACATTACTGATCCTGTACTGATCCTGAGTTACCTCCTGTATTATACTCCAGAGCTGCACTCACTATTCTGCTGGTGCAGTCACTGTGTACATACATTACATTACTGATCCTGAGTTACCTCCTGTATTATACTCCAGAGCTGCACTCACTATTCTGCTGGTGCAGTCACTGTGTACATACATTACATTACTGATCCTGTACTGATCCCGAGTTACATTCTGTATTATACTCCAGAGCTGCACTCGCTATTCTGCTGGTGCAGTCACTGTGTACATACATTACATTACTGATCCTGTACTGATCCCGAGTTACATTCTGTATTATACTCCAGAGCTGCACTCGCTATTCTGCTGGTGCAGTCACTGTGTACATACATTACTGATCCTGAGTTACATCCTGTATTATAATCCAGAGCTGCACTCACTATTCTGCTGGTGCAGTCACTGTGTACATACATTTCATTACTGATCCTGAGTTACATCCTGTATTATACCCAGAGCTGCACTCACTATTCTGCTGATGCAGTCACTGTGTACATACATTACATTACTAATCCTAAGTTACCTCCTGTATTATACTCCAGAGCTGCACTCACTATTCTGCTGGTGCAGTCACTGTGTACATACATTACATTACTGATCCTGTACTGATCCTGAGTTACATCCTGTATTACACTCCAGAGCTGCACTCACTATTCTGCTGGTGCAGTCACTGTGTACATACATTACATTACTGATCCTGTACTGATCCTGAGTTACATCCTGTATTATACTCCAGAGCTGCACTCACTATTCTGCTGGTGCAGTCACTGTGTACATACATTACATTACTGATCCTGTACTGATCCTGAGTTATTTCCTGTATTATACTCCAGAGCTGCACTCACTATTCTGCTGGTACAGTCACTGTGTACATACACTACATTACTGATCCTGAGTTACATCCTGTATTATACTCCAGAGCTGCACTCACTATTCTGCTGTGCAGACACTGTGTACATACATTACTGATCCTGAGTTACATCCTGTATTATACTCCAGAGCTGCACTCACTATTCTGCAGGTGCAGTCACTGTGTACATACATTACATTACTGATCCTGTACTGATCCTGAGTTACATCCTGTATTATACTCCAGAGCTGCACTCACTATTCTGCTGTGCAGTCACTGTGTACATACATTACTTTCTCCGTACTCATCCTGTTTTATATTTTAGAGCTGCTTTCTCCTGAAATGCAGCCTCCTCCTACCTTTCCCTGCTGATACAGTTTCTGCACAGTTTGCCTTGATGATTTGTATTCTTCACTATGTTATCTGAACAGTAATATAATATAGATAAACTAAGTGCCCCCATTACTATGGGATCTCAGCTGAGCTATTAGGAATGTGTGTGATGGCGAGCTTGCTGACTGTTTCCAATAACAACCTGCAAATTCTTATAGATTTAATTTCCATTGCTGTCCCTTGTTCATTATCAGCATTGATTACACTGCAGTCTTTTCAGGGTATATACAGTATATATCCCACACCTCAACATAATACAAAATTGTGATCCAGCTCACGCAGCCCCATGTCAGTCCATGTAAATGTCTTTGTAACCAAGGAAGCGACATAGAAGACTGTATTACTGATCAGCGCGTTACATCCCCTGTTACATTGTATCATAAATAAACAATAGACCATTATTTGTTTATTCCTCTGCAGCCCAGTAAATTGACAAAAAAAATTCAATAAGCATCTGGAGCTTGTTCCTCCTCAGAAACATTTTCTTCACGTTCCCACACAATTACTTTTCTTGCAAGGAATGCAGCTCAGGTCATTGATTTGTGCAAAGCGAAATGGAGTGAAATGTTTAGCAGAAATGCTGAAAGTAGAAGCTGAAAGAAGAATCCAATTCCACTCAGTCCTAAACGGCATTACTGTCCCCACAACACAGAGCTGGCGTCAGCGGAAAAGACAAAAAGTGTAACTCACGATATACAGAAAGTATAACTTACCATGTACAAAAAGTGTACCTCACCGTATATTAAAAGTATAACTTACCATTTACAAAAAGTGTAACTTACCATATAGAAGAAGTGTACCTTACCATATAGAAGTGTAACTTACCATATAGAAGAAGTGTACCTTACCATATAGAAGGGTAACTTACCATATAGAAGAAGTGTACCTTACCATATAGAAGTGTAACTTACCATATAGAAGAAGTGTACCTTACCATATAGAAGTGTAATTTACCATATAGAAGTGTACCTTACCATATAGAAGTGTAATTTACCATATAGAAGAAGTGTACCTAACCATATAGAAGTGTAACTTACCATGTACAAAAAGTGTACCTTACCATATAGAAGTGTAACTTACCATATACAAAAAGTTTAACTTACCATATAGAAAAAGTGTAACTTACCATTTACAAAATGTGTAACTTACCATATAGAAAAAGTGTAACTTACCATTTACAAAAAGTGTAACTTACCATTTACAAAAAGTGTAACTTACTATATAGAAGTGTAACTTGCTATATAGAAAAAGTGTAACTTACCATGTACAAAAAGTGTACCTCACCATATATTAAAAATATAACTTACTAGGTACAAAAAGTGTACCTTACCATATAGAAGAAGTGTACCTTACCATATAGAAGTGTAACTTACCATATAGAAGAAGTGTACCTTACCATATAGAAGGGTAACTTACCATATAGAAGAAGTGTACCTTACAATATAGAAGTGTAACTTACCATATAGAAGAAGTGTACCTTACCATATAGAAGTGTAATTTACCATATAGAAGTGTACCTTACCATATAGAAGTGTAACTTACCATATAGAAGTGTACCTTACCATATAGAAGTGTAATTTACCATATAGAAGAAGTGTACCTAACCATATAGAAGTGTAACTTACCATGTACAAAAAGTGTACCTTACCATATAGAAGTGTAACTTACCATATACAAAAAGTTTAACTTACCATATAGAAAAAGTGTAACTTACCATTTACAAAATGTGTAACTTACCATATAGAAAAAGTGTAACTTACCATTTAAAAAAAGTGTAACTTACCATATAGAAGTGTAACTTGCTATATAGAAAAAGTGTAACTTACCATGTACAAAAAGTGTACCTCACCATATATTAAAAATATAACTTACCATGTACAAAAAGTGTACCTTACCATATAGAAGAAGTGTACCTTACCATATAGAAGTGTAACTTACCATATAGAAGAAGTGTACCTTACCATATAGAAGTGTAACTTACCATATAGAAGAAGTGTACCTTACCATATAGAAGTGTAATTTACCATATAGAAGAAGTGTACCTTACCATATAGAAGTGTACCTTACCATATAGAAGTGTAACTTACCATATAGAAGAAGTGTACCTTACCATATAGAAGTGTAATTTACCATATAGAAGTGTACCTTACCATATAGATGTGTAACTTACCATATAGAACTGTACAATAGCATATAGAAGTGTAATTTACCATATATAAGAAGTGTACCTTACCATATAGAAGTGTAACTTACCATGTACAAAAACTGTACCTACCATATAGAAGTGTAACTTACCATATAGAAGTGTACCTTACCATATAGAAGTGTAACTTACCATCTAGAAGTGTACCTTACCGTATAGAAGTGTAACTTACCATGTACAAAAAGTGTACCTTACCATTTAGAAGTGTATCTTACCATATAGAAGAAGTGTACCTTACCATGTACAAAAAGTCTAACTTACTATATACAAAAAGTGTAACTTACCATATAGAAGTGTAACTTGCCATATAGAAAAAGTGTAACTTACCATATACAAAAAGTGTAACTTACCATTTACAAAAAGTGTAACTTACCATATAGAAGTGTAACTTGCCATATAGAAAAAGTGTAACTTACCATATACAAAAAGTGTAACTTACCATTTACAAAAAGTGTAACTTACCATATAGAAGTGTAACTTGCCATATAGAAAAAGTGTAACTTACCATATACAAAAAGTGTAACTTACTATGTACAAAAAGTGTTATTACCATATAGAAAAAGTGTAACTTACCATATAGAAAAAGTATTACTTACCATATTTAAAAAGTGCAACTTACCATATAGAAAAAGTGTAAGTTACCATATAGAAAAATACGCCCTTTCTGAGGAAGCAAGACACGCGAAACGTACATTAGAGGGCTATGTCTGGTGACAATAGTGTGGACTTTTTTATATGCATACATATATCTGTTTTACTTAGGAGCATTCCATGTTTGCCTTTTTCATGTTTAGCAGAGTTGTTATTATTATTACAATATATACGCTATTATCTATTTAATTTGGTCCCATATTTATTTATTTATATTTATTTGTATTTATTAGGGGGACGTGAATATATGTCTCTGCATGTAAGTGAACATATGAATATATATTATAGAATCTGTATTTATTTTATGCATGTGACACACATAGGTTTCGTATACCAGCTGGTTCACTCTGCAGTATATCTCTTTTTACCTGTTTTTATATTCTTCATGATTATAAATAAAGATTTATTGTTTATCTATTTTTGCATGGAAGTATTTTTCGTAGGTTTATCATATAGAAACAGTGTAACTTACCATATTTAAAAAGTGTAACTTACCATATAGAAAAAGTGTAACTTACCATATAGAAAAAGTGTAACTTACCTAGTCATCTTACCTGATAACAAAGCTAGGAAAACCCAGAAAAAAGTGACACATTAAGGCTCTGTTCATTTAGCTTTATTTTTAGCACGTATGCAAGGAAGTCTCACAATATATGCTATCGTATGTGATACAGCTGCATACATGAATATGTTTTATAGTTGCATACTGTATATTCCATACTCTTGCATCTATACTGTACATACAGTACTTTTATATCCATACATATACTATACACTTGCATTAATATAGTGTGTAAGTCATATGCTTGCATCTTAACACTGTATATACAATACAATTATCTACATACATACACCATATACTTGCATCTATATACTGTATATACAATACACTTACCTGCATACATATACTGTGCACTTGCATGTACATACTGTATAGGCTATACATATGCCATATGCTTACATATACCAGTATATACCATACACTTACATTCATACATATATCATACAACTCACTGAGGAAGCAACATCACAAATACTCGAAACGCACGTTGTGGCTCTTTTTTTGCATTTCTGGCCACCTGGCTGGGTGAACTTTATGATGGGTAAGACTGACTTCTCAGTTATATACATGTGAATTGTGACATTTTGGGAATACATTTATTATGACCACAGTGTTGATTTGTGATTGGTGCATTTCCCTTGTGATTTACATGCTGCTATTTTGACACTGAGAGTTTAGTCTTGTTCTGACTACTTTGTTCATTATTATAGGTGATACGGTATATATACCCATCGTGCCTTATAACTGTTCTTTGTTAGTCAGTGTGCTGGTTTTTGTCATCTTATATACTTCCTATTATTATATGTAATTTTGTATGTACATCAATAAAATACTAATTGTTTTAATCCATTTAACATCTCTTTCTTCTCTCTTGATTTATCTATTTTGGAGTGGCTTATTGGTTTTTATCTGTATTATTCAAATTTTTATATGGCCTTCTAATCTTATTTAACATGTCGCCGTAAAATTTATTGTTACTTCTATACCATACAGTTGCGTACAAAGAGATGACATCCAGCCTATATTACTCGGAGAGACACATAGAGCTCACATCCAGCCTATATTACTGGGAGCGACACTCAGACCTCACTTCCAGTCTATATTACTGGGAGAGACACCATGCTCACATCCAGCCTTTATTACTGGGAGAGACACACAGATATTACATCCAGACTATATTACTGTTAGGGACTCTCAGACCTCACATCCATCCTGTATTTCTGGGTAGAGACACAGCACTCACATCAAGCCTACACAATATTACTGTGAGAGACACAGAGCTCACATCCAGCCTAGATTATTGTTAGAGACAGTCGGACCTCACATCCAGCTTTTGTTAATGGGAGAGATACACATAGCTCACATCCAGCCTTTATTGCAGGGAGGGAGACACATAGCTCATATCCAGCCTATATTACTGTTGGAGACACTCAGACTTCACTTCCAGTCTATATTACTGGGAGACACACAGAGCTCATATCCAGCCTATATTACTGTAAGAGTCACTCAGACTACTGTATATTACTGGGAGAGACACAGAGCTCATATCCAGCCTGTTTTACTGAGGGGAGACACTCCAAGAAGAGAAAAAAATCTGAAACTCGGATCAGGCTACAAACTGCATATTAGGAGTATAAAAATGAATGCAGGAATTAATTTTGCCGGCTGAAACTTAGTGCAAGTTTATTAACTAAAACTCCGAAAACATGTAAAACTCCTTTTTTTCCATGTCAAAAGTGTCCATAGGCCTTTATCAAAATTTATGCCGTTCTCATAGCTTTCAATCATTCCAAGACTCCCTTGCGAATACTAAGCTATTATCTGTAAAAGGAAAGGTGTTACATGTCATTAGTAATGTCTTTCTTATCTCGACAACCTCAATATGTTATGTAATAAATGAACATGGGCACCTGTCACATTCCTGAAGGAAACAACACATAATACTCTTAAAAACATTGTTAGTCATGAAGACCTGACATGAGTCCACCCTGGTTTCTATAGACGAGGCCGCCCCACCCGCCTTTGATGTCTTCACTGGGAAAAGACAACCAAATTACTGTAAGTCAGAGCCTGAGATACTGTAACCATCCTGGGGTCCTGTTGATTTTATGGAATATAACATCTACAAAGGCTTTAGTGTCTTCTACCCATATCTCCGTAAAGGGTAAATCCACCTTCTTTAGCATCTTCTGATATGTCGTAGACAAATCAACAAATCAGGAGCCTAAGTATTATTTTAGACATCTCCTACAGGAACATTGACAGAGAAGCAGCAGTTGCATCATGAATGTCTTATAAATGGTACCTGGTGGACCTGTTACAAGTTTTGCATTGGACCCAAGAACTTCAAGTTATACATCTTGGAAGAAACCTTAACCAAGTGCCAGGGACAATGCATTTCTATCTGTAATTAAATGATAGCTCCGCGGGTGCTTAGAAAAGTAACTTAATTACTTCCTAGTCCCAATTACATGGCTACAATTTCAGTTGTAGGTGTAATAAATTGTCCACTTTGGACTAGGAGCCACCATCGTAGAGTTGAGCAAATCTCCCAAAATTTGATTTGAACAGATTTGCTCAATTTAGGAGATGGGGGAGATTTGATTGCGTCAAACAATCTTGGTACAAATCAAATCTGCTGGGAAAGGATTAAGAAATAAAAAACCTCTTATACTCACCTCTCCTCATCCCACCACCGTTCCCCACTGCACACCTTATTGTCCGCTTCTCTTACTTTTTCTCTCTTTGGGTCTTCAAGTGAACACTGCCAATGACTTGGTCACAAGCACTCAAGTGGATCAAGATTATCTGGATCATCTAGATTAACGTGTCCAATCCCACATGTGGTCACATAACATGCGATATGCAATTCATTGACTTGTGTTGTATCCATCATGACCACATGGGCCTAGTCGATGGCAGCACTCACCAAAAGACAAAAAGGTAAAGCAGAAGAGAAGCCAATCAGCCAGAGAGCAACAGCTACTGGACATGTATAGAGAGGGCTGAAGAGGTAAGTGGGTTACCATGTTACCAAGATTATAGAATCTAATTTTTTTTTTAGGAAATTCGTAGAGAATCGTATTTGTTGATTCACTCATCTCTACTCTCTCACGAATAAAAATAATGCCACTGTTCTTTAACTATACCAACATGAGTTTGGGAACTTTACAAAGTATTAAGTCTTTAGGAATTAAGAGGGTGTTAGCTCATCAATTCTTCTAATAAGATACTGTAGCAGGGCAAAAGTTACTTTAAGATGGATTTCTGCTTAATAATAATAATAATAATAATATTTATTTATATAGCGCCAACATATTCCGCAGCGCTTAACAATTCACAGGTTCATATACAACAGTCATATGTAACATAGCTAAAGATAATACAATAATTACAGCAAAAATAATGACAACCCTGCTCGTAAGAGCTTACAATCTACAATGAGGTGGGAGTGACACAACGGACAATGGCTTATTTAGAAGGATGGTCCAGCCATCTTGAGGGGATGAGGGATAGATAAAGGCTGCATGAGCTCATCACCCGCCAGTATTTGTAGTGCTTTTTAGTTCGGTGGAGACTTATGTTTGGAGAAATAATGAATGGGCTATAAGAATATAAAAGGACTTCGATTAGGGAAGATGATAGGCTGCTTTAAACAGGTGTGTTTTTAGGGAGCTCCTAAAACTGTGTAAGTTGTGGTTCATCCTAAGTTCTTGGGGTAGAGCATTCCAGAGAATAGGTGCAGCTCGGGAGAAGTCTTGAAGCCGGGAGTGGGAGGTACGGATTAGTGCGGATGTTAGTCGAAAGTCGCTTGCGGGGCGAAGAGAACGGGTAGGCCGATAAACAGAAATGAGGGAAGAGATGTAGGGGGGTGCCACACGGTGGAGAGCTTTGTGGGTGAGAACAAGCAATTTAAATTGAATCCTATAATTCATGGGCAGCCAGTGCAATGACTGGCACAGAGCGGAGGAGTCTGAGTAACGGTTAGCCAAATAGATGACCCTGGCTGCAGCAATAAGGATGGACTGGAGGGGGGAAAGTCGAGTGAGGGGGAGGCCAATTAATAGAGAGTTACAATAGTCGAGGCAGGAGTGGATCAGGGCAACAGTGAGGGTTTTTGTTGTTTCCAAGGTGAGAAAGGGGCGGATTCTAGAGATGTTCATCAGGTGCAAGTGACAAGAGCGGGCAAGAGATTGTATGTGGAAGGTGAAGGAGAGATTGGTGTCAAACACAACGCCCAGACAGTGCGCCTGCTGGCTCGGCATTATTGTGGTGCCACACACGGAGAGAGAGATGTCAGATTTAGAGAGGTGAGTAGATGGTGGGAGTAGAAGAAGTTCAGTTTTGGAAAGGTTGAGTTTCAGGTAGAGAGCGGACATGATGTTAGAAACTGTGGCCAGACAGTCACTGGTGTTCTGTAGTACAGCGGGGGTAAGGTCAGGGGATGAGGTGTATAGTTGTGTGTCATCAGCATAAAGATGGTACTGAAAGCCAAATTTGCTGATGGTCTGTCCAATTGGGGCTGTGTAGAGAGAGAAGAGAAGAGGGCCAAGGACTGAACCCTGAGGAACCCCAACAGTGAGAGGAAGAGGGGAAGAAGTGGAGCCAGCGAACGATACACTGAAAGAGCGGTCAGATAGGTAGGAGGAGAACCAGAAGAGAGCAGTGTCTTTTATGCCGATTGAGTGGAGCATAGAGAGTAGGAGGTGGTGGTCAACGGTGTCGAAGGCTGCAGAGAGGTCAAGAAGAATGAGCAGAGAGTGATCGCCATTACGTTTTGCTGTCAGAAGGTCATTGGTTACTTTGATGAGTGCAGTTTCTGTAGAATGTAGGGGGTGGAAGCCGGACTGTGATGGGTCTAGAAGAGAGTGAGTGGAGAGGTAACTGGTAAGGCGGGAGTAGACCAGGCGCTCCAAGAGTTTAGAGATGAAGGGAAGATTGGAGACTGGTCTGTAGTTGTTTGTGCAGGAAGGGTTAAGAGAGGGCTTTTTTAATAATGGAGTAATGATGGAGTGTTTGAAGGAGGAGGAGAAAATACCAGAAGAGAGGGAGAGGTTGAAGATTTTAGTTAGGTGAATAGTGACGACTGAAGAAAGAGACTGGACTAGATGAGAGTTATATGTTTGTAAAATAAATTTGTAGTGGATAAAGTTTTCTGGTGTCCGAGTTTTCCTCCATAGGCGTTCGGCACTTCTAGAGCAACGCTGGAGAAATCGGGTTTGTGGTGTGAGCCAGGGCTGTTTTACTCTGTGTTTAGAGGTTCTGAGGGTGAGGCGCGCTACTTGGTCCAGCGTGCTTCTGAGAGTGTCATTGTAGTGGTTTACAGCCAGATCAGGACAGGAAAAAGAGGAGGTTGGGGACAGTGATGAGTGAAGGGAGTCTGTAAGTGTATGAGAGTTAATGGCTTGTAGATTTCTGAATGTGTGATAGGTAGGAGTGTGTTGGGGCGGGCGAGGATTTGTGAGCGTGAAGGAGAGAATGTTATGATCAGAGAGGGGAAGAGGAGAGTTATTTAGGTGGGGGATTGAACTAAGCCGGACAAAGACCAGATCAAGGGTGTTTCCATCTTTATGTGTCTCAGAGGTTGAAAGCTGAGAGAGGCCAAGAGAAGTGGTTAAAGATAGAAGCTGGGATGCGGATGAGGAGGTGGTGCTGTTTATGGGGATGTTGAAGTCTCCCAGGATAAGGGTTGGTAAATCTGAGGACATGAAGTGCGGCAGCCAGGCAGAAAAATGGTCAAGGAACTGGGTGGGTGAGCCTGGGGGACGGTATATGACCGCTACTCTGAAGGAGAGGGGATGGAAGAGCCTGATGGTGTGGACCTCAAAAGACGGGAATGAGAGTGATGGTACTGGGGGGATGACCTGGAAGGTGCAATGTGGGGACAGGAGAATGCCGACCCCACCACCAAGTCTGTTTGCAGGTCTCGGGGAATGGGAAAAATGCAAGCCGCCATGAGAAATAGTGGCAGGGGAGACAGTGTCAGAATCCTGGATCCAGGTTTCAGTGAGGGCCAGCAGATTGAGAGAGTTGGTCAGAAAGTAATTGTGCAGGAAAGGAAGCTTGTTGCATACAGACCAAGGATTCCACAGTGCACAATTGAAGGAGGGAGACGAAGGAGTACAGCTGATGTTAATAAGGTTAGCAGGGTTTCGATATGAGGTGGGGGAAGGGTTCAGGTTGGCAGAGGGTGGTCCGGGGTTAGGAGAGATATCCCCTGAAATGAGTAGTAGCAGTAAAAAGAGAAAGAGCAGATAGTTTTCGGATTTGTGACATGGTTTCTTGTGCAATACCTTTGGATGAGACAGAGTGAGATTTGTCATGAAGTTCAAAAGAGCATGGGAGCTGTACATAGGAGAGGGAAGGAGAGACGGGCAGATATGGATGAGTGGTGATGGAGGGGGGATAGGGCGGTGAATGTGGATGAAAAAAGCACACAGGAATATGGACACAGGAATAAAATACATAGTTAGCAGAGAGTACAAAGTGTGGGTTACCTGACTCCTGCCCTGAATGACTGCCATTGAAATGACTGCTTAAAGGTACAAGTTGTCCTTTCCCGTAGGCTAATCTGCCCAGGAACTGTCGCTATTCTCATGCTCTATAATTTGCCATTCACTTATTTGGAGACGGTGGTTCCTCTCCATCTGCCAGTACCTTTGATACTTGAACTTCTTTTACCAAACTTCCAACCATGAATTGTGCTTGCCATTGTCCAATGGCTTGTCTGCCATGAACTGAAGGGCAACATCTCTATAAAGTCTGCTTTTAGTTTGACAGACAAAAGAGCAAGACCAGAAAGATGAAGATCTTCCCACGCTTCCAGCAATGGACCTGCCAACTTTTCTGTTTATCTAGGAAGTAGATACCTTAGAGTCCCATCCAGGATAGTTGGGACTGTCTGTGATAAGGAGAAACTGATTTGGTCTCAATGGTCACTATAACATTGGCCACAAACTTATCATGAGCCATTGTCAAATAATCAAACATGGTAGATAAATTTGACCAAGACCAATTATTTTGACAGTATGGAGGCCTTCTGACTGTCTCTTCATTGCAGATCTTTGGGAAAAAAAACATTTGTTGTTCCTAATAGATAAGTGGATAAATTTCTTTTCCCCATTACTATAAGCATGTGTCTGGTTAAACTGGGCATGTGACTAGCCCAGGGGGAGATGGGGATGACTCGGTACCCGGGCCTTTAGCCTGGCCTTCAGGGATGTCGCGGTGGTCGGCTCCCGGGCCCGTACCCTGGGCCTCTCCTTTAAAAAGGGTTTAGTAATTTGTTAAGTTTATAAAAGAGTTTGTGACGCCACCTGTGGCTTCTGGTGATGATCACCAGCGCTGCGCAGTCCACTGAGGCTGGTGATAAGGCAGCTGGATGGTATAGCTCCCCACAGGTGGAGCTAGGCCTCAGGGCAGTGTATGAACGGGGAAAGCAGGACGAAGAGACCCCGCCGGGTCAGAGCAAGAACAGGGACGGACACAATAGTCACTTCAGTACCTTTTACTGATTGAAATTCAGGCACTCCCCGGAGCACTGTAGGGTGAAGGGTGTATGTCCGGATCCTCCAGAATGAGCGGGTTTTGGGCCTCCTGTTTCTTGACTCTGCGTAGTAAGTTTCTGACCTGCCTGGAGCTAGGCCTAACTTTGTCCCTGTCCTGCGCTGGCTGACCTTGTGGTAGGGCCTTCTGTTGGATTACACGCTCCCGACTTACGGGGCCTATGTGCCTCCTGGCTCTGTTACGTATCAGCACTTTAGCGATCCTGGGACTTGTAGTTCTCCAGGGATTCCGGTTTATCTTACTCGGTCATGGAGATCCCGGTAAGCTTTGGACCCGGTGTCCCGTAACTGCTTCTTCGGGGTGAGCTAGTTAAGCTCCTCTGCCCCCTATGAACTAACTCTCTCTACTCGCCTTCGGCCTACTCGGGCCCTCAATAGGCTACTCACACTAACGGGAGCTTGCCGTGCTTCACCGATCTTATGGCGCCGGCACACCTAAAGCTCACCTCTCTGAGCTACAACTGAGTCTGGATCTGGATAAGCTCCACTGCAGGATAGCAATTGCAGGAGCTGGAACAGGCTTTTGTCCTCTGAGGTATCTCTTCCCAGACTGCACTGGACTCACTGCTAAACCAGAATAGACTGACTGAGCTTGACTCTGCATTCAGGTTTGTACTTGCTGAACTCTCCAGAGGAACTGGAACTGCCTGGCTCCACCTTCCCTATTTATCTATTCCTAACGGGCTCCCTCTGGTGGTCTGAGGTGGAAGGTGGAGATGTGTGAATGGTTATGGGGGCCTCTTGTGGAGGAATCCTTCAATACACCCTTCTAGGATCTGTGATACCAAGCACAGCTGGGCTTCACACATGCATGTTTACAGTTGAGTCATCATATTAGCCGACAGCTATTACATGTGTAAGGCTACACAGTAATATCTCAATAAGAGCAAATAAGTGCAACCAACTCTCCACTTAAAGTTGGGACTGGTCCAGTTGATTCCCAGGATAAGTGGGGACTTTCTTTGCCGAGCCCAACGAACCTTTTATAACATGTCTAGAACAGTTCATTTAACCAACTTCTGTATTTTCCCCCATTTCAGTCCAAAGTACGAAAGAAAATACAGACTTCATCAATTTCATGGGAATCCAGTTTTGACAATTTGAGGTCAAATTCTTGACCAGCTCCAAATTCTAGTTTACCTTTAAGCCACCTTTTGTAGAAATAATTAACAAAGAACTTGACCGAGTCATTTTATTACTTTCCATCCAAGGTGTCTCTGTAGAGTTTGGATCATCTGTGCTGCCGACCACAATAAATATAAGTGGTGTTTCCGTTTGAACATTAACCAGCATTCAGATTTTTTAACCTTTGAAAAGTCCATTAATGGTCGATAAATCATGAAACTTTTTGGAAAGAAAAAAAAGTTAATTGTTTTGGTCAATATTTACCAAGCTGAAGAATTTTTAAGCATTTTTCATGATGGTGTTCCTGTGCAATTACACCTTATTTAATCAATGTTAGTTATGTGTTTGTCGTTACAATGGACATGTGGCCTTCAAATCTTTTGTACAATATACTTTGACCTTTTTACATGCCTAGTAAGAACTTTATGTTTCCCGAAATGTTAACAGTTGGTTAATTGCAAAGTTTTCCCACAGTTTAGAATTGTAAGAAAGGTTAAAGTCTTACACAATGATGTATTGACTTTTTAAGGTTTGTAGCTTAGTTTAATGCTATATTTTTACACATAAGACAGACAAGGGTGGGGCACAAATATCATTTATCCATGGAGCAGGCGATAAATGTTAGATTCATTGAGGTCTGATGAATAGGGTACCTCACCGGTTGCTAGAAAAGTGGACCCTAGTAGCCTTCCATCTACATGGCCAAAATGGATGTCTAGTATGGATTGCAAGTAAATGAGAGCAATTGTCTATTTCTGTAAATCCCTTAGCATTAGGGTGGTACATGCAGGGTCAACCTCAGCTCCACAAAATGTCATTGTGGTCATAAAAGTAAATAAAGTAGAGGACTTGGGGTCTACCATAGTACAGGGTGGGCCATTTATATGGATACACCTACATTAAATGGGAATGGTTGGTGATATCAACTTTCTGTTTGCGGCACATTAGTATATGGGAGGGGGAAAACTTTTCCAGATGGGTGGTGACCATGGCGGTCATTTTGAATTCGGCCATTTTGGATCCAACTTTCTTTTTTTCAATGGGAAGAGGGTCATGTGACACATCAAACTTATTGAGAATTTCACAAGAAAAACAATGGTTTGCTTGGTTTTAACATAACTTTATTCTTTTATGAGTTTTTTACAAGTTTATGACCACTTATAAAATGTGTTCAAAGTGCTGCCCATTGTGTTGGATTGTCAATGCAACCCTCTTCTCCCACTCTTGACACACTGATAGCTGCACCGCAGAAGAAATGCTAGCACAGGCTTCAAGTTGTTTCAGATGCTGCACATCTTGTATTTTCACAGCATAGACAATTGCCTTCAGATGACCCCAAAGATAAAAGTCTAAGGAGGTCAGATCGGGAGACCTTGGTGGCCATTCAACTAGCCCACAACGACCAATCCACTTTCCAGGAAACTGTTCATGTAGGAATGCTCGGACCTGACACCCATAATGTGGTGGTGCACCATTTTGTTGGAAAATTTCAGGGAACGTGCCATCTTCAGTGCATAAAGAAGGCAACACATCAACATGTAGCAATTTCAGATATCCAGTGGCATTGAGGTTTCCATTGATGAAGAATGGCCCACTATCTTTGTACCCCATATACCACACCATACCATCAAGATACGAGATGTGCAGCATCTGAAACAACGGATACTGGAAGCCTGTGCTAGCATTTCTTCTGCGGTGTTGCTATCAGTGTGTCAAGAGTGGGAGAAGAGGGTTGCATTGACAATCCAACACAATGGGCAGCACTTTGAACACATTTTATAAGTGGTCATAAACTTGTAAAAAACTCATGAAAGAATAAAGTTACGTTAAAACCAAGCACAACATTGTTTTTCTTATGGAATTATCAATAAGTTTGATGTGTCACATGACCCTCTTCCCATTGAAAAAAAGAAAGTTGGATCCAAAATTGCTGACTTCAAAATGGCCGCCATGGTCACCACCCATCTGAAAAAGTTTCCCCCTCCCATATACTAATGTGCCATAAACAGGAAGTTGATATCACCAACCATTCCCATTTAATTTAGGGGTATCCATATAAATGCGCTACCCTGTAGTTTGGGGTCAAACTGATGGGATTTATCAAAGGAACTGCCACCAACTGTTAAAACAAGGGACTCCGGTTGCTCCACACCCACATGGTCAGGGTGAAGGGAAAATTTTGTGCAATGGTGGTAGATGGTTGGTATAGATTACAAGTAAGTGAGAGCTATTGCCTATTTCTGTAACTCTTGTGGCAGAGGTAGCATGCATGCTCAGCTTCAGCTCCACAAAAAGTCATTGTGGTCATAAAAGTAAATAAAGTAGCTGATTTGGGGGTCTACCAAAGTAGTTTGGAGAAAATATGGTCAGATTTATCAGAGGAACTGCCACCAGTCACTAGAACAAGGGTGGCTAAGGTGAAGTGGCAATTTTGTGAAGTGGTAGTAGATGGCTAGTATGGATTGCAAGTCAGTGGGAGCAATTGACTATTTCTGTAACCCCCGTGGCGGGAGTAGTGTGCATGGTCAACTTCAGTTCTGCAAAAAGTCACTGTGGTCATAAAAGTAAATAAAGTAGGGGACTTGGGACTGGAGTCTATCATAGTAGTTTGGGGTCTAAGTGGTTTGAGTTATCAGAGAAACTGCAACCAATTGCTAGAACAAGTGACTTCCCTTGCTCCACACTTAAATTTTTGTAAAGTGGTGGTAGATGGTTGGTATAGATTGCAAGTGAGAGCAATTGGCTAATTCTGTAGCTCATATGGAGGAAGTAGCATGCATGCTCAACTTCAGCTCCATAAAAAGACATTGTGGTCATAAAAAAATAAAGTAGGGCACTTGGGGTCTACCCTATTAGTTTTTGGTCACACTGGTGGGATTTATAAGAGGAACTTCCACCAATCACTAGAACAAGGAACCCCAGATGCTTCCCACCAACTTGGCCAAGGTGAAGTGGAACTTTTGTGAAGAGGTGGCAGATGGTTCGTATGGATTGTGAGTGAATGTGAGCGATTGACTGTTTCTGTCATTTTCATTGCGGAGGTAGTGTGCATGGTCAACTTCAGCTCAGTCATTGTGGTCATGACAGTAAGTAAAGTAGGGGACTTGAGGTATTATTAAAGTAGGTTGGGCTTTAACTCAGGAAGCCCCACTAATCGCTAAAACAAGGGATCACAGTTGCCGCTCCCACCCACATGGCCAAGGAGAAGAGCAACTTTTCTGAAGAGTTTATTGATGGTTAGCATGGTAAGTAAGTAATAAGCAATTAAGTGAGGGTAATTGGCATTTTTTATAACTCTTGTAGTTGTGACAGCAAGCACTCTCAACCGGAGTTACACAAAAATGTCATTGTGGTCATAAAAGTAAGTAAAGTGGTGTCTACCATAGGGGTCCAACTATTGTGACCTAGTAATTGAATCCCCACCAATCACTAGAATGAGGAATCCTAGTCGCTCCTTCCACCCACCCACATTACCAAGGTGAATAGTGGCTTTTATGAAGAGTTTATTGATGTTTGGTTTGGATAACAAGTGAATGAGAGCAACTAGCTATTCCTGTAACTCCCATACAGTTGTTTTGGGTGGAAGCCTACAGCACATGATTAACCTCAGCTCCACATACTGTCAACTAGATACATTAGGAGACCATAATATTTCTCATGATATTTCTCTACGTGCTGGGACCTTACAATGGGCAACCACCACCCATATAGCCAAGATGAAGAAGAAGTTTTGAGGATTGATGGTTGATATTTCTTAAGAATTGAAAGTGAGTGTGAGCACTTGGCTTTTTTGTGACCCTAGAGGTGGCTATGGTGGTAGCATCCATATTCAACTACAGTAACACAAAAACTCATGGTGGCCTTGTAGGCTGGTAGGGTGGAATACTTAAGGTCTAGTGTTGTAGAAATCATTGGGATTTTTGGTAGGAACTTGAAGCTGTTCAGTGCATAGCTGTCATTTACCGCCCCCAGGATCAACCACCACTTTCTTTGACCACTTCTCCACTTGGCTACTTCATTTCCTCTCAGTTGACATCCCCACTAACCTCATGGGCGACTTTAACATCCCCATTGACACTTCCCTCTCAGCTGCCTCTAAGGTTCTATTCCTCACTTCCTCCTTTGGTCTTACTCAGTGGTCTTCCACACTCACCCACAAAGACGGCCACATACTGGACCTCATCTTCACCCGCCTCTGTTCCCTATCTAACCTCTCTAACTCACCTCTCCCTCTCTCTGACCACAATCTACTTACATTCTCTACCCTCTCCTCTCCAGGGCAACAATCCCCACTCCACAAACTTGCATACCCTCGCAGAAATCTCAAACACCTTGACCTACACTCATTCTCTGAATCCCTTCTCCCTCTTACAGACATTAGCTCCTAACATGATGCAGATGTTGCTGCCACTTTATACAACACCACAACCGTTGCAGCTCTTGATTCGGTTGCCCCCCTCACACATACCAAAGCTCACACAATCAAGAGACAACCCTGGCACACCAGCCTAACTAAAGAACTGCGACGGGACTCCAGGGTTGCTGAGCGTAGATGGAAAAGGTCCCACTCCAATGAGCACTTCATCGCATTCAAACAGTCCCTCACTACCTTCAAGTCCACACTCACGGCAGCAAAACAAACATACTTCGCACCTCTCATATCCTCCCTGTCTCACAACCCCAAACAACTATTCAACACCTTCAATTCTCTCCTCCGTCCCCCAGTGCCTCCTCCCTCTCCTCTTATTTCAGCTGAAGACTTTGCCTCATTCTTCAAGCAGAAGATTGACACCATCAGACAAAGCTTTTGCCTAAAGCCCTCACAGCCCCTCCTCACACCTACTCAACCCTCCTCCTCCAAAACCACCTTCTCCACCATTACGGAAGATCAACTTTCCTCTTTACTCTCCAAATCACACCTCACCACCTGTAAACTTGACCCATTCCCGTCCCACCTCATCCCAAACCTTACCACTATCTTCATCCCACCCCTAGCCCACCTCTTCAACCTGTCACTAACAACTGATGTCTTCCCCTCATGCTTCAGACATGCCTCAATCACACCCATCCTCAAAAAGCCCTCCCTTGACCCATCCTCTCTGACTAGCTATTGCCCCATATCACTTTTCCCCTATGCCTCAAAACTACTGGAACAACATGTCCATTCTGAGCTGTCCTCCCAACTCTCCTCCTGCTCCCTCTTCGACTGTCTACAATCTGGTTTCCGACCACACCATTCTACTGAAACTGCAATGACTAAAGTCACCAACGACCTACTAACCGCCAAATCCAAGCGACACTACTCTGTCCTCCTCCTCCTAGACCTGTCATCTGCCTTCGACACAGTGGACCATTCCCTCTTACTACAAACTCTCTCATCTCTCTGCATCACAGACTTGGCCCTATCTTGGATCTCCTCATACCTAACAGACAGGACATTCAGTGTCTCCCACTCACACACCACCTCCTCATCTCGCCCCCTATCTGTCGGTGTCCCCCAAGGTTCAGTTCTAGGAGCCCTACACTTCTCCATCTACACCTTAGGCCTGGGACAGCTCATAGAGTCTCATGGCTTTCATTATCACCTCTATGCTGATGACACACAGATCTACCTCTCTGGACCCAATATCACCTCCTTACTAAACAAAATCCCACTATGTCTGTCAGCTATTTCATCCTTCTTCGCTGCTAGATTTCTAAAACTTAACATGGACAAAACAGAATTCATCATCTTTCCGCCATCTCATTCAACCCCCCCAACTGACCAATCTATCAACGTCAATGGCTGCCCACTCTCCCCAGTCCCTAAAGCTCGCTGCCTTGGGCTAACCCTGGACTCTGAACTCTCCTTCAAACCACATATCCCAGCCCTTTCCACTTCCTACCGACTCCAACTCAAAAATATCTCCCGGATCCGCACATTCCTCAACCATGAATCTGCAAAAACACTAGTGCACGCCCTCATCATCTCCCGCCTCGACTACTGCTACCTCCTGCTCTGTGGCCTCCCTTCCAACACTCTCGCACCACTCCAATCCATCCTAAACTCTGCTGCCCGACTAATCCACCTGTCCCCCCGCTATTCCCCGGCCTCTCCTCTCTGTCAATCTCTTCACTGGCTTCCCATTGCCCAGAGACTCCAGTTCAAAACCCTAACCATGACATACAAAGCCATTCACAACCTGGCTCCTCCTTATATCTCTGACCTAGTCTCCCGTTACATACCCACACGCAACCTCCGATCCTCACAAGATCTCCTTCTCTACTCCCCTCTTATCTCCTCCTCCCACAATCGCATATAATATTTCTCCCGTGCTTCCCCCCTACTCTGGAACTCTCTACCGCAACACATCAGACTCTCGTCGACCATGGAAACCTTCAAAAGGAGCCCGAAGACCCACCTCTTCCAACAAGCCTACAACCTGCAGTAACCACTGCTCCACCATACCGCTGCACGACCAGCTCTATCCTCACCTACTGTATCCTCACCCATCGCTTGTAGATTGTGAGCCCTCGCGGGCAGGGTCCTCGCTCCTCCTGTACAAGTCGCTGTCACATTGTGTTCAAGATTATTGTAATTGATTTTGCTATGTATAACCCTTTTTCACATGTAAAGCGCCATGGAATCAATGGCGCTATAATAATAAATAATAATAGATTATACTTTTTTCTGGTAGAACACAACTTTAGGTAGTCTCGCGCAACGTGAAAATGGGGTCTGTTTTCCAAAAAATAAGACCTCCCAATGACTACTGAGAGCTGAACACTAAAAATCCAATGATTTTGCCTCATGTAAACATGACCAGCAACATGCTGACAAATAAGCTATGTTTGTCGGCTGCTCTCAAATTTACATAGGTTTAAAAATTCTAGTTGGTCGACGGCGTATTACAGTGGCACAAACAGGACAGGAGGGAGAGACAGTGATCATTTGAGTCTGAAAATGGTTTAGAGAGGCAAATTGTGGCAATAAATAATTTCTTTCAGGAAATTTGTAAAATTAAGTAAAAACATTTAAAAAATCCCTATATTGCCACAACACCATGCCAATGTATAATCATAACCTTTACTTACCAGTGAGATCTGTCCAGATGAGCCCAATAATGAATTCAAGAGGTTTCTTGGACTCTGACATTCATAATTAGGCTGGTGGTGGTCCGATGCACCCGGAACCTCTGTCGAACAACTTGACGGAGCCACAACTAAAAATATAGCACTGTTCATGGTACACCAAAAAGAAAACCCTTCATTAATTTGATCAGCAGAGATATTGATGGACCATATTCCTAGAAATATCCTTTAAACTTGACCAATTGTTTAAGTCCCTAAAGGGGTGGCCGGTAAAGGAACCATTGGTCTTGATCAACTTTTTTCTATCTATTGGTCTTGGTCTTGGTTTACTTTACCGTTGGTCTTGGTCAACTTTTTTTCTATCTATTAAAAAAAAGAAAAATTAGAACTTTACTTTGAGATTTTTTGGGTTGTCCATACTTGTATTAAACTTTGGGTTAAGAGTTGATATAAATGCTTTTTTCATAGACTGATACTCAAGTAAATAAATGTGATTAGAATTGGGGTTGTCACATTATTTTGGCTCTTCTGCACAACATTTTGATGTGCAGTAGGATCATAATGTCATCAGTCCTAAGAAGATGGGTAGGTCCTTCACCAGAAGAAGACTCATAGGTCATCAATCCTTACTTGAAGCCAATGATACAAAGGCTGATTAATTTGCCTTCTCTCAGCATAATCAATAGCAAACACTTAGCATCTCTAAGCAACTCTCTATTCCTCCATTGATTGTTTCGTTGATGATCTGTACCTCAATCATATCCCCCCCATGACCTTGAGTAGGGTTGCTGTCGAGAGATCAATCATGGAGTCATCAGTAGAGGATTCACTTAACCTTTTTTTTTTTTTTTCCTATGAGAACAGCATGTGATTGAAAGTTATGCATGGCTGGAAAAAACATACATGGAGATGAGGTCACTCTGAAAGACAAATCAGTTAATTAACGAGCCTTCCAGGAACCATGTTGGATCCATATAAATCAGAGGGTCTTTGAAGCACTACGGCTAAATTTCCAGGCTTGAAACATAGCTGTCGTACATTGCGCAAAGGGCAGCATAGACTGACAGTCTCTAAAAAGTGATCTATGGATTAGGCTTTTGGTTTGATCCAAAAGTTTATGCTCTGCTACCAAAATGTCACCTCAATGTACTACTTATATACCAGGCGCCACCTGCAAAGCCGACATCGGCAGCATCACAACTCTATAGACTAACGATTTACAGAGAAATAGATGAGCTGCGTTGACAGTGTGAAGATGTGATGAAATTTCCATTCCGACTAAATAATAAGGTCACACTATAAATTTTGGGTCTGTAGTTATTAACCCCTTTCTAACCAGGAATTTTTTTCATTTTTGGGCATTCAATTTTTTTTTTCCCTCCTATTGTTCCAAAAGCCATACTTTTTTTTTAAATTGACATAGCCATATGGTGGTTTATCTTTTTCAGGAGAAGTTGTGGTTTTGTATGACACCACCATATATTGTACTGAAATAGAGGAAAAAAAAATTGAAGTGGGGTCAAATGGTGAATAAACAAAATTTCAATTCTTCCAATGTTTTTTTTTGGGCTCATTTTTTATGGATTAAAAATGTTCTTCAAAGTCACAGCGATACCAAACTTGTATATTTTTTTTAATATATTTTTATGATTAAAACATTTGGTTTATTTTGCCATTTTTTGAGATTTGTTGATGGAGCTGTGTAAGGAATGGGTTTTTTTTGGATGGTTTTACCATGTTGGGGTACATACGATGTACATACAGTGCATCACTTTTTATTGTATTTTTGGGAGAAGATGCTGCAACTAAAAAATGGAAATTCTAGTGTTTTTATTTTTTTTTTGTCTCTACAGAGTTAACCTTATGCGTTAATTAATTTAGTATTATTATTATTTTATTTTATATAAATCTATATATTTTTTATTGTCTTTAATCTGACTTTTTTATAGATGAGAACACCAAATATGGTCATTTTTTTTTTTTTTTTTTAACTGTTAAAAGAGGTTGATTTAAACTTTTGTTGTTTTTTTATATTTTTTTATTTTTCTTGAAGCTGTGTAAGGATTGATATTTTTGCATGGATTTTATTGATACCATGTCGGGGTACATACAATGTACTTACAGTGTATCACTTTTTTATTGCATCTTTTCGAGGAGATACGGCAACTAGAAAATGGAAATTCTAGTGTTTTGATTTTTTTTGTCTCTTTGCAGCATTAACCTTATAAGTTAATTAATCATTATTGCATTATTATTGTTTTATTTTCTTTAATCTGACGATACCAAATATGTTTTTTTTTATTTCTTTATTTTTTAACTGGGAAAAGGGGATGATTTAATAATAGTACCTTTAATATTTTTTTTATTTTTCATTTTTCTTAGTTTTTCCTTTAATTTTTAGTCCCCTTGGGGGACTTGAACCTGTGATCGTTAAATCACTTGTTCTATATATTTAAATAATGCAGAATTGCAGTACATATGCGAAATGCTGACCATTTATGAAGCCCAGATGGAGCATTTTTTTTCTTTTCATACGTTTCTTTTTCATACCCCATGCTGTGACGCTCCCTGGTGATTCTTCCTAGAAATGAATGAATTAACTGATAATTGTGTGTTAGCTGTTGGGAGGAATGTTCCTGCACAGTCGGACACTGTCCAATCAGTGCTGCCAGTGTTAGGCTCTGCATGGGCAAAATGGATTGTTAACGCCCAGTTGTCAATTAATTCAACAATTTCTCCAAAGAATTTCAGAGGGATGGCACAATGCAGAGTTTTAAGAAAAATTGTTATTTCATGAACCAAGCAAGTAGTTACTAAAATAAAAATGTCAATGTAGCTGGTTCCCTTTAAGATGCAAGAAACCCCACTAAGCCCCCCAAAAATATCCTTTGAGCAGCACATTGCCACAATAAAATGCCGTTGGGAGATAATCCTATATCTCAATGTGCATTTTGCCCTGTATTGTCTAAAAGGTTCTTTCACATCTATGGCCCCCTTAAAGTAGTTGTCCTGTACTTAGATATTGATGGCCTATCCTTATGATTGGTCATCAATATCAGATCTATGAGGGTCCGTCAACTTGGTACCAGCTGTTTTCATGTGTAGACAGTGTACAGAGCCAAAACGAGACAGCTCCAAACACAGCGGTGTGGTCATTCTCGGTACTGTAGCGCAGCTTTGATTGAAGTTCATGTGTTATGAGCTGCAGTACCCAGGAATTATTATTATTATTATTTATTATTATAGCGCCATTTATTCCATGGCGCTTTACATGTGAAAAAGGGGTATAATACAAGAACAATTACAACATTGAAAACAATGTGACAGCGACTGGTACAGGAGGAGCGATGGCCCTGTCCGCGAGGGCTCACAATCTACAAGGGATGGGTGAGGATACAGTAGGTGAGGGTAGAGCTGGTCGTGCAGCCGTATGGTGCAGCGGTGGTTACTGCAGGCTGTAGGCTTGTCGGAAGAGGTGGGTCTTCAGGTTCCTTTTGAAGGTTTCCACGGTAGGCGAGAGTCTGATACGTTTGGGTAGAGAGTTCCAGAGTAGGGGGGAAGCATGGGAGAAATCTTGTATACGATTGTGGGAGGAGGAGATAAGAGGGGAGTAGAGAAGGAGATCTTGTGAGGATCGGGGGTTGCGTGCAGGTAAGTACCGGGAGACTAGGTCACAGATATATGGGGAAGACAGGTTGTGGATGGCTTTGTATGTCATGGTTAGGGTTTTGAACTGGAGTCTCTGAGCAATGGGGAGCCAGTGAAGAAATTGACAGAGAGGAGAGGCCGAGGAATAGCGAGGGGACAGGTGGATTAGTCGGGCAGCAGAGTTTAGGATGGATTGGAGGGGTGCAAGAGTGTTAGAGGGGAGGCCACAGAGCAGGAGGTTGCAGTAGTCAAGGCGGGAGATGATGAGGGCGTGCACTAGTGTTTTTGCAGATTCATGGTTGAGGAATGTGCGGATCCGGGAGATATTTTTGAGTTGGAGTCGGCAGGAAGTGGAAAGGGCTTGGATATGTGGTTTGAAGGAGAGTTCAGAGTCCAGGGTTACCACAAGGCAGCGAGCTTTAGGGACTGGGGAGAGTGGGCAGCCATTGACGTTGATAGATAGGTCAGTTGGGGGGGTTGAATGAGATGGCGGAAAGATGATGAATTCTGTTTTGTCCAGGTTAAGTTTTAGAAATCTGGCAGAGAAGAAGGATGAAATTGCAGACAGACATTGTGGGATTTTGGTTAGTAAGGAGGTGATATCGGGTCCAGAGAGGTAGATCTGTGTGTCATCAGCATAGAGGTGATAATGAAAGCCATGGGACTCTATGATCTGTCCCAGGCCGAAGGTGTAGATGGAGAAGAGCAGGGGTCCTAGAACTGAACCTTGGGGACACCAACAGATAGGGGGCGAGATGAGGAGGTGGTGTGTGAGTGGGAGACACTGAATGTCCGGTCTGTTAGGTATGAGGAGATCCAGGATAGGGCCAAGTCAGTGATACCGATAGATGAGAGAGTCTGTAGTAAGAGGGAATGGTCCACTGTGTCAAAGGCAGATGACAGGTCCAGGAGGAGGAGGACAGAGTAGTGTCCCTTAGATTTGGCGGTTAGTAGGTTGTTGGTGACTTTAGTCAGTGCAGTTTCAGTAGAATGGTGCGGTCGGAAACCAGATTGTAGGCGGTCAAAGAGGGAGCAGGAGGAGAGGTGGGAGGACAGTTCAGAATGGAAGTGTTGTTCCAGTAGTTTTGAGGCGTAGGGGAGAAGTGATATGGGGCGATAGCTAGACACAGAGGATGGGTCAAGGGAGGGTTTTTTGAGGATTGGTGTGATTGAGGCATGTTTGAAGCATGAGGGGAAGACACCAGTTGTTAGTGACAGGTTGAAGAGGTGGGCTAGGGCTGGGATGAAGATAGTGGTAAGGTTTGGGATGAGGTGGGACGGGAATGGGTCAAGTTTACAGGTGGTGAGGTGAGATTTGTTGATTAAGGAGGAAAGTTGATCTTCAGAAATGGTGGAGAATGTGGTTTTGGAGGAAGAGGGTTGAGTAGGTGTGGGGAGGGGCTATGGGGGCTTTAAGCAAAAGCTTTGTCTGATGGTGTCAATCTTCAGCTTGAAGAATGAGGCAAAGTCTTCGGCTGAAATAAGAGGAGAGGGAGGAGGCACTGGGGGACGCAGGAGAGAATTGAAGGTGTTGAATAGTTGTTTGGGGTTGTGAGACAGGGAGGATATGAGAGATGTGAAGTATGTTTGTTTTGCTGCAGTGAGTGTGGACTTGAAGGTAGTGAGGGACTGTTTGAATACGATGAAGTGCTCATGGGAGTGGGACCTTTTCCATCTACGCTCAGCAACCCTGGAGGCCCGTCGCAGTTCTTTAGTTAGGCTGGTGTGCCAGGGTTGTCTGTTGATTGTGCGAGCCTTGGTATGCGTGAGGGGGGCGGCCGAATCGAGAGCTGCAGCGGTTGTGGTGTTGTATAAAGTGGCAGCAACATCTGCATCATGTAAGGAACTAATGTCTGTAAGAGGGAGGAGGGATTCAGAGAGTAAGTGTAGGTAAAGGTGTTTGAGATTTCTGCGAGGGTATACAAGTTTGTGGAGTGGGGATGACGCGCCCCTGGGCCTGTGTCGCGCTGCGTTGCGCACGCGGGAGCTTACCCGGAGCCGGATCTCTTGAGGGTTGTAGTCTCGTGGCGGTGATCCGGTCCGTGCCCAGGGAGTCAGACTAAGTGGCGCTGTATCAGCGGTAGATGATGGACGACTACGCCACCCGTTGAATGCAGCTATGGAGCTGCCGCTGCAGGGCAGACCGCTGAGGCCGGTGGAAGGATGGTGCAGCGTGGATGGTATAACCCCCAACGGGAGGGGTATGGCCTCAGGGCAGCCGACGTGGATGATGGGGGTAGCAGGAACCACTCAGAGACGATGCGGTGTAGTTCAGGGTCTTTACTGGTGACAAAGATAGACCCTCCCGGAGTACTGGCTAGCGGTTGGGGCCTGGTCAGTCCTTGAGCAGATGGGATCTCCCCTGGCCAGGCAGAGTTGTAGGCCTCCCAAACTAACGATACTCTTCTGGCTACCTTGCTAGAAGCGAGTATAAGTAGCCCACGTCCCTGAGTGTACCGTGTGGTGCTCACCCGTATGGCCGGTGACTCGGGGCCTTCTAGTAGCTTCCGCTCCACGACGGCGGTGCTGGTCCCATGCGTGTGACCGTGCCTTCGGGTTTCTTGGCCAGAGGACCTGAAATCCCCTGCCTGACGGATTCTGCTGCTGGGTAGGAGTTAGTCCCCACAGCCTCGGACTCCGGGTCCGGTAAGAAATCTTCTCAGTCAGGGCGAGCTCTGCAGCTGCCAGCCCCTGACTCTTTGTAACACTGCTCCCACAGAGCTCCTGTTGTTTCTTCCTATGCTGCTTCTCTTCTCTACTTCTGGCATGGCCCAGGAGCTGGGCCCAGCCGGAGCCACAGCTCCCTGTCAGCCCTCCTGTCTGAACTCTCCCTCTCCACTCTCTAACCCTGCCTCAGCCCCAGGTTTATACAGGGGAAGTTCTTCCCCTCCCAGGACTGGGCAGGAGGTGTGGCATGCATAGGATTCTTGACCAAGAGACCTCCCACCTGCTCTCAGACATAACATTGCTGTTACTGTGGAAACCAGACCCCTGGGGTGCCACATTCCCCCCTAGTGAAATTTAGTACTCCGGGACTAAACATATTTTTAGAAAAACATAACAAGGTATAAACAATAATAACACAATAAGAAAAACACATAAAGATGGTTACGGCGTGTCCGCAACCGGGTGCAGTTTTTGAAGAAAAGCAAGGTGTCCATTTCACCAAAACAGGGAGACGTAACCAGGTAGGGGTCTGTCCTGCCCCGAGTCCTTAACAGTCTTTAGTCCGTCCTGGGTTACGCTCCAACTATGTACAAAGGATTCCCGGTAAATCCACCAAGGACTCCTAAAAATAACTAGAAACACATAATTATTTACAGGATATGGCCGCTCTCAGTCCTCGGCCAGTGGGGATAAGGAATAGAGATGAGCGTTGTTCTACTCGAACTGTTCGCCAATCTCAAATTCGAGTTGTTTTGGGCGGTGTTCGAGCCGGTCGGCGAACACGAACAATTTGAGAAAAATTCGGCTGTTCGAGGTTATGTTCGATAACTGTTCGTGCACCAAAATCATAACTGGATTTTTTCTCAGTAATGATGAAAATTAATGTTAATACGCAGTTTGAGTGTACAGCGGGGCGGGGGGAGGGGCAGGGGATGGATCTCTGCAGGAACAATGAAGATCTCCATTTTTTTTTCTCTTTCCCGCATTTGCAGTGGGGAGGTGCAATCTGTCAGCCTATCAGCAGCGCACACACGGAGCGAAGTGCTTTTTTTCACACAAGCAAGGGCATGTGTGATTGGCAGTGTATGTCACATGTCCTTGCCCTATAAGACCAAGCCATTTTCCCCGTCGCCACCATTTTCTCACTGCTGCAGCTGCGTGTTAGACGGCACCGCTGTTGCTGTGTGTGCTATACCTTGTTAATTTCAAGCCAATTTTCGCACAAATATACAGATAGCTTGGGAGTAGGGAATAGTTGTGATTGCAGTCCTTTTAAGGACTAGGTTACAGCATTTCCTACGACTTTTATCAGGGAGGTCTGTGCTCTTAAATAGATAGGTTGTGGGAGTAAAGACTAATTGTAATTGGAGTCCTTTTCAGGACTAGGTTACATCAGTTCCTATCAGTTTTTGCCAGGCAGGTCTGTGCCAGTGCTGTGCAAGTTTTTTTCACAGCATTTGGCTGAATCTAGCAAAGCTAATCCTTTTTGGCCTATTGCAGAGTGTGTTAGTCAGTGGAGTAGCCTATCTGTGTTGCAAGATATAACACCTGTGTATAGAATACCAATTTTTTTACTGCACCTAGTGAAGTAAAATCTTTTGGGCATAGCATCATTCTATTAGTCCATCTATACTGACCTCCATCAGGTTGCAAACTGAATATAATTTTTTTCTGCATCTAGCTCTGAAAAAATATTTGGGCTTCTAGCGGTGTGTGGGACTTGGTCTATTAGTCCATCTATACTGACCTCCATCAGGTTGCAAATTAAAAATATTTTTTTTCTGCATCTAGCTCTGAAAAAATATTTGGGCTTCTAGCGGTGTGTGGGACTTGGTCTATTAGTCCATCTATACTGACCTCCATCAGGTTGCAAATTAAAAATAATTTTTTTCTGCATCTAGCTCTGAAAAAATATTTGGGCTTCTAGCAGTGTGTGGGACTTGGTCTATTAGTCCATCTATACTGACCTACATCAGGTTGCAAATTAAAAATAATTTTTTTCTGCATCTAGCTCTGAAAAAATATTTGGGCTTCTAGCGGTGTGTGGGACTTGGTCTATTAGTCCATCTATACTGACCTCCATCAGGTTGCAAATTAAAAATAATTTTTTTCTGCATCTAGCTCTGAAAAAATATTTGGGCTTCTAGCAGTGTGTGGGACTTGGTCTATTAGTCCATCTATACTGACCTCCATCAGGTTGCAAATTAAAAATATTTTTTTTCTGCATCTAGCTCTGAAAAAATATTTGGGCTTCTAGCAGTGTGTGGGACTTGGTCTATTAGTCCATCTATACTGACCTCCATCAGGTTGCAAATTAAAAATATTTTTTTTCTGCATCTAGCTCTGAAAAAATATTTGGGCTTCTAGCGGTGTGTGGGACTTGGTCTATTAGTCCATCTATACTGACCTCCATCAGGTTGCAAATTAAAAATAATTTTTTTCTGCATCTAGCTCTGAAAAAATATTTGGGCTTCTAGCAGTGTGTGGGACTTGGTCTATTAGTCCATCTATACTGACCTCCATCAGGTTGCAAATTAAAAATAATTTTTTTCTGCATCTAGCTCTGAAAAAATATTTGGGCTTCTAGCGGTGTGTGGGACTTGGTCTATTAGTCCATCTATACTGACCTCCATCAGGTTGCAAATTAAAAATAATTTTTTTCTGCATCTAGCTCTGAAAAAATATTTGGGCTTCTAGCGGTGTGTGGGACTTGGTCTATTAGTCCATCTATACTGACCTCCATCAGGTTGCAAATTAAAAATAATTTTTTTCTGCATCTAGCTCTGAAAAAATATTTGGGCTTCTAGCAGTGTGTGGGACTTGGTCTATTAGTCCATCTATACTGACCTCCATCAGGTTGCAAATTAAAAATAATTTTTTTCTTCATTTAGCTCTGAAAAAATATTTGGGCTTCTAGCAGTGTGTGGGACTTGTTCTATTAGTCCTTCTATACTGACCTCCAGCAGGTTGCAAATTGAATATAATTTTTTTCTGCATCTAGCTCTGAAAAAATAGTTGGGCTTCTAGCGGTGTGTGGGACTTGGTCTATTAGTCCATCTATACTGACCTCCATCAGGTTGCAAATTAAAAATAATTTTTTTCTGCATCTAGCTCTGAAAAAATATTTGGGCTTCTAGCAGTGTGTGGGACTTGGTCTATTAGTCCATCTATACTGACCTCCATCAGGTTGCAAATTAAAAATAATTTTTTTCTTCATTTATCTCTGAAAAAATATTTGGGCTTCTAGCAGCGTGTGGGACTTGTTCTATTAGTCCATCTATACTGACCTCCATCAGGTTGCAAATTAAAAATAATTTTTTTCTTCATTTATCTCTGAAAAAATATTTGGGCTTCTAGCAGCGTGTGGGACTTGTTCTATTAGTCCATCTATACTGACCTCCATCAGGTTGCAAATTAAAAATAATTTTTTTCTGCATCTAGCTCTGAAAAAATATTTGGGCTTCTAGCAGTGTGTGGGACTTGGTCTATTAGTCCATCTATACTGACCTCCATCAGGTTGCAAATTAAAAATAATTTTTTTCTGCATCTAGCTCTGAAAAAATATTTGGGCTTCTAGCAGTGTGTGGGACTTGGTCTATTAGTCCATCTATACTGACCTCCATCAGGTTGCAAATTGAATAAAAAAATTTTCTGCATCTAGCTCTGAAAAAATATTTGGGCTTCTAGCGGTGTGTGGGACTTGGTCTATTAGTCCATCTATACTGACCTCCATCAGGTTGCAAATTAAAAATAATTTTTTTCTTCATTTAGCTCTGAAAAAATATTTGGGCTTCTAGCAGTGTGTGGGACTTGTTCTATTAGTCCTTCTATACTGACCTCCAGCAGGTTGCAAATTGAATATAATTTTTTTCTGCATCTAGCTCTGAAAAAATATTTGGGCTTCTAGCGGTGTGTGGGACTTGGTCTATTAGTCCATCTATACTGACCTCCATCAGGTTGCAAATTAAAAATAATTTTTTTCTGCATCTAGCTCTGAAAAAATATTTGGGCTTCTAGCGGTGTGTGGGACTTGGTCTATTAGTCCATCTATACTGACCTCCATCAGGTTGCAAATTAAAAATAATTTTTTTCTGCATCTAACCCAGCCAATAGTTTTGGCCTAATACCACAGTTTGGCCACTCAGCTCTGCTCGGTTACCATCCATTGTTTTTTTGTGCAAGCAACTCCAGAGTTGTGAATTAGTTAACCACCAAAATGAGTGGAAAAAGGCCTGCTGCTGGTGGAAAGGGGAATAGGCGTGTTGGGAAGGGGAAAAAAGGTTGCGTCCGTGGGGTAGGTGCAGAAGAAAGACCATCTTCCAGCCAAACTAAAATGTCTACTTCTTTTAGCGGACAATGTGATAAGATCCCTTTCTTACGGCCACGCCAATCGCTACAAATTCCAGATGAGGCACAAAAACAGCAGGTGCTTCAACGGATATCAAGTGCTCCTTTAAGTGGGCTCTCCTCCACATCAACTTCAACATCACAAATACTCCAGTCCTCAAAGGTGTCACCCAAATCGCACTTGCTTCCTCACAGCTCCCAAATCTCCAGCTGCCCGTCTGAGTATGAGGTAGAACAGATGGTTGAGTCTGCAGAGCTGTTTACTCATACTATAGCCTGGGAATCAGAGGTCGACTCCAGCGCTTCTGTGAATCCAGACGAGGAAATGATCTGCACTGATGCCCAGAATCTTTATGAGTCGGATCCAGGACCAGACGCAGAAGGTTCTGACCATAATGTAGACCCTCATTCCCAAACTGTAACTCCTGTTGGTGGAGACAATGAGGAAGACGATGATAAGACTCAAATACCTGATTGGAGCGACAACTTTAGTTTTTTGTCAGGGCAGGAACAGGTTGGCTCTGAGGACGACGGGTGTGATAACGCACAGGGTGATGATGATGAGGTCGGAGATCCCACTTACTGTCAACCCACAGTCAGCCAAGAGATGAGGTCAGCAGAGGAGGTGGAGGAAGATGCTAGTGACGACGAGGTCAGGTTGCGCCTTCCTGGACAGGGACGTAGTACTGGAAGCACGTCAACAACTGCATCCTCAAACACAACTCTGCCTCTCACCACAAGTCGTGGTGGCTCTTCAGGTCGCATGGGTGCTAAGCCTTGCATAGCCTGGGCATTTTTTCAGATCGATAAAGATGACCCAACTCGTGTTATCTGTAACATTTGTCAGCAAAAGCTAAGTAGAGGCCAAAAAATACATAGTTTGAGTACTTCATGCATGAACCGGCACATGGACATGAAGCATAAGTTGCAGTGGGAAGCTCAGTGTGCTACAATGCGGTCTAGCCGGCCGGGCCAACCACCGTCTGCCATATCTTGTGCATCCGCGGCCTCTTCATCCTCTGTGACTGGGGGGACAGCAGTCACACCTGTTTTGGGGCGCAGACCTGCCACCTCTTTACCCGCAACAGCCAGCGTGATTGGCAGGTCATCATTTTCTTTGGAGGTGGTAACACCAGCTGGTCTTGAGCGCTGTCCGACATCGATAGCACCACCTTTGGATCAAGGCAACCTAACATGTCCGCCTGCATCTTCCTCACAGACCGGCAGTTTGCCGGGGACACCCTTATCAACCCCGTCTAAGCACAATAGCCAGCCCTCGGTCCCTCAGATGTGGACAAGTAAAAGACCATTTCCTCCTAGCCATGAGAAAGCTAAGAGGTTGAATTTCACCATCTGCAAGCTCTTGGCTACAGAAATGCTGCCTTTCCGCCTGGTGGACACAGAGGATTTTCGAGACCTTATGTCCGTCGCAGTGCCCCAGTACCAGATGCCCAGTCGGCACTACTTCTCAAAGAAAGGTGTGCCTGCGCTCCACCAGCATGTCGCACACAACATCACCGCTTCTTTGAGAAACTCTGTGTGTGACAGGGTGCATTTCACCACAGACACTTGGACGAGTAGGCATGGACAGGGGCGTTACATGTCGCTGACTGGGCACTGGGTAACTATGGTGACAGCAGGACAAGGGGCTGCTGTCCAAGTCTTGCCGTCCCCACGAGTTGTGCGTCAATCCTCTTTATGTCAAAGTTCCACCACTGCTTCTGCCTCCTCAACCTCCTCTCGGTCTTCCACCTGCACCCAAAGCCTGTCTGGTCATGCCACAAGCTTTCTAACTGCGCAGAAGGGATCCTGCACACCTCCTTACTATGCTGGCAGTAGGGCTCAACGTCATCAGGCGGTTTTTACATTGAAATGTCTGGGAAATGTGAGTCACACAGCTGAGGAGTTGTGGTCAGCTCTGGAGAACCAATTTCATGAATGGTTGTCTCCACTGGACCTGAAACCAGGGAAGGCCGTGTGCGACAATGCTGCAAACCTGGGTGCGGCCCTTCGCCGGGTCAATGTCACACACGTGCCTTGTATGGCTCACGTGTTGAACCTGGTTGTCCAGCAATTTTTAGCCCACTATCCCAGACTAGATGGCCTTCTGCAGAGGGCACGGTCGCTGTGTGCTCACTTCCGCCGTTCGCATCCCGCAGCTCAGCGACTTACATCTCTACAGAAGTCGTTGGGCCTGCCACTTCACCGGCTAAAATGCGATGTGCCTACCCGGTGGAATTCAACTCTGCACATGTTGCAGCGACTGTGGCAGCACCGACAAGCCCTGGTGCAATACGTTCTGACGTATAGCCTGGGCCAACGAGATTCAGAGGTGGGGCAAATCACGCTGGAGGAGTGGTCTCAGATCAGGGACCTATGCACCCTTCTGCACAGTTTTGAAATGGCGACGAAGATGTTTAGTGCTGACGATGCCATTATCAGCATGACTATTCCGGTGATTTACATGCTGGAGCACATGTTAAACAGAATTCGGAGTCAGGTGGTGGCACAAGAGGAGGTGGAGGAAGTAGAGGAGGAGGAGTTGTATGCGGAAGGGCTAACATCTGCAAGGTCCAGACGGTCGGCAGCACCAAGGCGGCAGGCATGTGAGGGTGGGGGAGATGGTTTTACCAGGGCGCATGGTAGCAGCCAAACTAGTGAGGAAGGTGCAGGAGCCCAGGAAGAAGTGGAGGACGAACTGATGGAAGACTCATCAGATGAGGGAGACCTTGATCACATTTCTGTTGTGCGAGGTTGGGGGGAGAGGACAGAGGAAGGAAGCATGATTGTTACCTCGCCACCAACACAACAGGGACTTGGTGCTCCTGGATGCGCAACACACATGAGTGCCTTCTTGCTGCACTACCTGCAACATGACCCTCGAATTGTGAGAATTAGAAACAATCCTGACTACTGGGTTGCCACACTGTTAGATCCCCGGTACAAAAGTAAATTTGCAGAAATTATTCCTGCCATAGAAAGGGATGCACGCATGCAGGAGTATCAGCAGAGACTGTTGCAGAATCTTACATGTGCTTTTCCACAAAATACCAGTGGTGCACGTAGTGAATCTCACAGTTCCAACTTGCCAACCGTGGGACCGTCAAGTGTTCAGCACTCAAACCGTGACAGAACCACAGTATCTGCTGGTAACATCAATTTTGCGGAATCATTTCACCACTTTTTTAGCCCATCCTTTGCAAGGCCACAGGAGACAAGAAGTCTGACACATAGTCAACGCCTAGAGACGATGGTACAGGAGTATCTCCAAGTAAACATTGAAGCCACGACTGTGTCACTGGACCCTTGCTCTTTTTGGGCTTCCAATCTGAATAAATGGCCGGAGCTAGCCACTTACGCCTTGGAGATCTTGTCATGCCCCGCAGCCAGCGTTCTGTCTGAACGTGTGTTCAGCGCTGCTGGTGGTGTGCTGACAGATAAGCGCACGCGGCTCTCCACTGATAATGTAGACAGACTCACGTTCATAAAGATGAACAAATCATGGATCCGAAACGACTTTTCTACCCCTGTGTCATCCTGGGGAGAGTAAAAGCTTGATGATTGGTTAAAATCACCCTACCAACCGTTTTAAGCTTTCAAATTACTAATCATGTTTATCTGTATCTTGACTGGAAAATAATTTGGGCTTTGTAGCAGTGTGCAGCACTGATCCTATTAGGCCATCTATACTAAAGCTTCACCAGATTTAAAATTAAAAATAATTTTTAGCTGCATCTAGCCCGGAAAATAATTTTGGGGCTCCGAGATGCGCAAGGCACATAAGTGCGTTCTTGCTGCACTACCTGCAGCATGACCCTCATATTGTCAGAATTCGAAGTAATCATGACTACTGGGTTGCCACACTCTTAGATCCCCCAAACTTTTCGATAAACCTTTTCATTTTAATAAAGACCAAAAAAATGGTCATTTTTGAAATTATAAGCATTAGCAGGTTGTTAGAAACTGAAATCAAACAGTTTTCAACTCAAAACTTTATTCTAGGTGATGTTACATTTTCACATACGACCCCTTGTTCGAAAGGAGCTTCTGAACTCTCTCGTCCATTGAATTTGTCAGGTTTTGGATGGTTTCTGCTTCAATTGTTTTGCATGAGGACAGAATACCCTCCCAGAGCTGTTGCTTAGATGTGAACTGCCTCCCGCCATCATAGACACTCCTTTTAATGATGCTCCAAAGGTTCTGAATGGGGTAGAGGTCAGGGGAGCATGGGGGTCACACCATAAGTTTGTCCCCTTTTATGCCCATATCAGCCAGAGATGCAGATGTTTTATGTGCAGCATGAGATGGTGCATTATCATGCAGAAAAATGATCTTGCTGTGAAATACACGGTTCTTCTTCTTGAACCACGGCAGGAAGTGCTGTTTGAGAAAATCCACATACATTATGGAGTTCATCTTTAGCGCCTTCAGGGATCCTAAAGGGGCCGACAATCTCTCTCCCCATGATTCCAGCCCAAAACATTACTCCACCTCCTCCTTGTTGGCGCTGTAGCCGTGTTTGCGTGGGGTGTCCATCAACCAGCCATCCTCCACTCCATCCATCTGGACCATCGAGCGCTGCACGGCACTCATCCGTGAACAAAACAGTTTTGAAATCAGTCTTCATGTAATGTTTGGCCCACTGGAGCCGTTTCTGCTTGTGTGAAGTGGATAGAGGAGGTCGACAGGATGGCGCATGCACAGCTGCAAACCTCTGAAGGACCCTGCATCTTGTTGTTCGGGGGACGTTGGAGGCACAAGCAGCTTCAAAAACTTGTCTGCTGCTATGACAAGGCTTTTTTGCCGCTGCTCTTTCAACCTGACGTAATTGCCTGTAGGAAAGAGTCCTCAATTTGCCCTTATCAGCACGCACACGTGTGTACTGTGAATCAGCTACATACTTCTTGATTGCCAAGACACTTCATCCTGATCATCGCACAATGTTGATTGTAGTCATGCCTTGACCTAAACACTCCACAATTTGTTGCTTCTCAGCAGCCGACACATCCTTTTTCTTTCCCATTTTGGCAGAAAATGTAGGCTGCTTAATAATGTGAGAGAGCCTTCTTAAGTAGTCTTGCCTTTCATTGGACACACCTGCCAAACTAATTAGCACAGGTGTCTGCAATTGCTTACAGTGATATAAAGAGCCCTGACACACATCACCATCAATGAGTTTAACTGACAAACAAACAAATTCTTCCCTTATCACTCCTAAACACTTTTTGTATAATAATTTGGAACGCAGTGTACATGTGCTTTTCCACAAAACACCAGTGGTTCACGTAGTGAATCTTACAGTTCTAACTTGCCAACCGTGGTCTGTATGGAGTTGTTCAATAAAGGGCCCAAAATTAAGATAACATAGATGGGAGAGGTCTCTATGAATAGGAATTCCTAAGTATTTGATACCCTGTGAGGGCCAGGCAAAGGGAAAGTTGGACTGGATGGAATCCTATATGGATTTGGGGAGGGAGACATCGAGGGCCTCAGACTTCGCTGCATTGATTTTAAAATTTTACCATGTAACAAAGTGATCTATTTCAGCCATAACAGCAGGGATGGATATATGTGATTGAGTGATATATACTAGGACATCATCAGCAAATAGAGAGCACTTGTACTCGGTGCCTCCCACCTCAATCCACCTAATATTGGGGTTATGGCGAATTGATGAGAGCAGGTGCTCCGTCACTAGGATGTATAAGAGAGGGGACAGAGGACATCACTGCCTTGTCCCATTGGTGATTGTGAAAGGTGATGAAAATGTTCTGACGCACCCCCTGGGCCTTGGGACACCCGGAGCCGGACCCTTTTTGGTGGATGCTGGTGGTTGTAGTCTTCGTGGCGGCAACCCAGTTCCGTGGCTCAGGGCGGTCAAACCAGTGGCGGAACTATTTATGTGGTTTTCATGTTTAAATGTCCGACTACGCCACCTGTGGATTGCGGTCAGAGTGAACCGCCGCTACAGGGCAGACCACTGAGGCTGGTGTTGTGGGTGCAGCAGAGCGTAGCATAACTCCCCACGGGAGGAGTATAGCCTCAGGGCAGTGTATGCGGAGGATGGGGGTGATGGTGCAGGGCAGCAGCAGTAACGACACGGAGTCAGTGATGCAGTTCAGGGCCTTTACTCACAGTTCTTATTATCCAGACCACGTCTGCAGGTAACGGCTGCCCACGTCGTACTGTGCTCACCAGGTGAGGGGCTCAGACAACTCCCAGATAACTTTGGAGCACTTCACAGGACCCCCTTTGTGTGTCCTTTGTCTGGCCTTTCTTACCAACACTTCTGTCCGGCTGCCTCGGGCCTCCTCTTGGTAAACTTGGCGCCAGTTTCCCTGACCCTATGTGGTGCCTTCCTAGCGGGTGTAGCGAGGGGCTGCGCCACATAAAATGTCAGAGCCTCCGGTTTCTAGCTGAGGGTCGTTTCCTGCCTCCACTAGTTCGGGGACCGGTCTCCCCCTTTGGCCTGACCCCTCCACGCAGGTGGATTCGGGCGTGCGGTGGCGACTCGCCCGTCCGCACCCCTGGGATCCCTTCATTCCTCGTTCCTGGAGCCTTCTCCGCTCCTCTTCCTTCCTTCTCCCTCTTCCAGGCCTGGGCCTCTGTTACTAGGCCCGCCTCCGGAGCAGAGCTCATGCAGAGCCCCTGCTCCCTGCCACTTCTGCTCAGACTTCTCTGCACTGAACTAAGATGGTGCCCACCTTTTATACTCCCTTCTCAATGCACCCAGGAACTGCTTCCTCCCTGCTCCTGCACTACAGGGTTCCCCTTCCTCAGTGTTCCCTCCCCCCACTCCAGCCAGGGACAGGGACTGTCGTGCCCATCTCAGGGGCATATTGGTCGCCCTGCCCCACGGCAATGTGGTGTAATGCATGCAGGTGTCGGGTCCTGATCCACACTCCATCCTTACCTGAGAGTGAGATATCACACCTCTGGGTGAGGTGCAATACGTCTTTAGCAACCGAGCCCTCAGGGTGCTACAGTTCCATTTATCTTCAGCCTAGGTGACGTATTGCGATACAGGGCCGTGATTTTGGCTATAAAAGGGTCCCCTAGACCCCTACCCCAAGCTTTTTAAGAGAATCATATATGGCGTGCCAGGAGACTCTATGGAATGCTTTCTCAGCATCCAACGAGAGTATCTAATTACAAATTTTTAACTGCATCTAGCCCAGGAAATACTTTGTGCCTAGTAGCAGTGTCTGCTAGTAAGCGGATTATCCCGGCTGTTAAGCAAGCTGCACCACCTGTAGTTTAGACACTTAATTTTTTCAAAGGAAATGCTTCGGGACCATGGGATACTTAGTGAAGAGCATCAGGAGGCACCCCAAGGCATAGGGGCTGGGACTGGCAGTAGGATGCCTTGCGGTGGACAGCCGAGCTCGATCCTTATAAAAGCTTTTTAACTGCAGCAGTTTTAGTGGACGCTACTGGAGCTGGAATTACCGCGGCTGCTGGCATGAGACTTGCCCTCCAATAGATCCTTGTAAATGGATTTAAAGTGTATTCATTCAAATTAGAGAGACAATTTAAATTAAAAAGCTTAGAGCTGCCTCCACCACAGGGGGGCTCGCTCGACCCACCAGCGGACAGGCACCAGTATTGGGAGAGGGGGGCTGGCCGTCAGGGTTCACCGCGGCTCTGGCACAAACCCGGCGACACGGAGGTGGCACGGGCAGGAGCGGACTGGCCGTGTCGGCTTCTCACTTTTTGGATTTTAGAAGGGCATGACATGCCTATATCTGTGTCTCCCCCTCCTTTTACTCCTCCACCTCTTTTATTTTCGCATGACTATATGTACTTGTCACTTTTCCATGTGTTAGTTATGTCTTCTGAGCAGTTTGTCAGCTTTTGGACACCTTTGAAGGTGTTTTCTATGTGTTTCTATGTGTTTTTGTTTGCCTGCCATTGGTTTTAACGGTGTTCGAAGGTGTTCGACGAACAGTTCGACGAACAGTTCGGCGAACACACGGGTGTTCGACGAACCGAACCGAACTCGAACACTACGGGGGTGGCTCAACACTAATAAGGAATGGCTGCTCACAGTCCTCAGCCTGGTTTAAGATAGGGGCACATGGGGAACAATTCACTAATCCCAACGGGGACCATATTTTAATTAGCAGCAGTCCTTGTACCCTTACGGGTAACTATTTACAGCTCTTTATTCACGCTACTTCCCTTCAGTAGCTATGTCCTCTTTGTGCTCCCTCCTGAGGGTAGTCCTCAGACCCGTCCGGGTCCTCTTGGCTTTCCTCGTATTGGTAGTACTGCAGCTCCTCCTCGGTTAGCTGGGTTAGTATCTCTGCGACAGTCCTCCTCCCAGGTGGCCAGGACTTTACCTCCCTTTGGGCTGCCCCGGTTAATTGGGCCACCAGGATGCTCACTTTTTGCTCCTCTGTGAGGGGGTACACCTGGAAGAGGCTATCCAGCTTTTCTCTAAAGTCATGCAGGGTATGTGACTCCCCTGAGTACTGGGGTAGCCAGGCTGCCCCCGGGATATAGGGCATGGTGAAAGGCATGACCGCAACAGCGGTGGCGCTGGCGGGGGTTGAAGCGGTGAAGCTCTCCTCCGTATCCGGCATCCTTCTCCCCCCTAGTGGACCGTGGCCTACCTTGCGATGATCCTCTTCCATAGGCCGCGGCTCCGCAGTGGATCGTCAGGGTTGAGGACCTTCCGTCGCGCTCCTGTGACGTCGGCGTCTGCTGGGCTCCTTCCAGGACCTTACGCAACGTCCGGACGTGAGGCGGGTCTTCAGTTCTCGCGCGCTTTCGGAGTCCACGCCCCTCTTCTTCCCGCGCGGCGTCCTCAAGATGGCGTCCAATGGCGGGAAAACTCCACGTATGGCGGGAAGAAGGCTGAAGATGGCGCCGGATGGCGGGAAAACTCCACCGATGGCGGGAAGGAAGCGAAAGATGGCGCCGGATGGCGGGAATCTTCACCACAGGTAAGTTTGAACAGTCTTTTTCAGGCACGCAGTACCCGGTGGTTGCGGGCACGAGATCCTGCCGACTACGCCAAAAGTTGACGCGCCCCTGGGCCTGTGTCGCGCTGCGTTGCGCACGCGGGAGCTTACCCGGAGCCGGATCTCTTGAGGGTTGTAGTCTCGTGGCGGTGATCCGGTCCGTGCCCAGGGAGTCAGACTAAGTGGCGCTGTATCAGCGGTAGATGATGGACGACTATGCCACCCGTTGAATGCAGCTATGGAGCTGCCACTGCAGGGCAGACCGCTGAGGCCGGTGGAAGGATGGTGCAGCGTGGATGGTATAACCCCCAACGGGAGGGGTATGGCCTCAGGGCAGCCGACGTGGATGATGGGGGTAGCAGGAACCACTCAGAGACGATGCGGTGTAGTTCAGGGTCTTTACTGGTGACAAAGATAGACCCTCCCGGAGTACTGGCTAGCGGTTGGGGCCTGGTCAGTCCTTGAGCAGATGGGATCTCCCCTGGCCAGGCGGAGTTGTAGGCCTCCCAAACTAACGATACTCTTCTGGCTACCTTGCTAGAAGCGAGTATAAGTAGCCCACGTCCCTGAGTGTACCGTGTGGTGCTCACCCGTATGGCCGGTGACTCGGGGCCTTCTAGTAGCTTCCGCTCCACGACGGCGGTGCTGGTCCCATGCGTGTGACCGTGCCTTCGGGTTTCTTGGCCAGAGGACCTGAAATCCCCTGCCTGACGGATTCTGCTGCTGGGTAGGAGTTAGTCCCCACAGCCTCGGACTCCGGGTCCGGTAAGAAATCTTCTCAGTCAGGGCGAGCTCTGCAGCTGCCAGCCCCTGACTCTTTGTAACACTGCTCCCACAGAGCTCCTGTTGTTTCTTCCTATGCTGCTTCTCTTCTCTACTTCTGGCCACAGCTCCCTGTCAGCCCTCCTGGCTGAACTCTCCCTCTCCACTCTCTAACCCTGCCTCAGCCCCAGGTTTATACAGGGGAAGTTCTTCCCCTCCCAGGACTGGGCAGGAGGTGTGGCATGCATAGGATTCTTGACCAAGAGACCTCCCACCTGCTCTCAGACATAACAT
The DNA here is from genome assembly GCF_046119375.1 of Phyllobates terribilis. Lineage (NCBI taxonomy): Eukaryota > Metazoa > Chordata > Amphibia > Anura > Dendrobatidae > Phyllobates > Phyllobates terribilis. Next base: position 755,820,763 of record NW_027362764.1, read on the forward strand.
TGCTGTTACTGTGGAAACCAGACCCCTGGGGTGCCACAGGGATTGTTGCCCCGGGGAGGAGAGAGAAGAGAATGTGAGTAGGTTGTGGTCAGAAAGAGGGAGAGGTGAGTTAGAGAGGTTAGATAGGGAACAGAGGCGGGTGAAGATGAGGTCCAGTGTGTGGCCGTCTTTGTGGGTGGGTGTGGAAGACCACTAAGTAAGACCGAAGGAGGAAGTGAGGGATAGAAGCTTAGAGGCAGCTGAGAGGGAAGTGTCAATGGGGATGTTAAAGTCGCCCATTAGGATAGTGGGGATGTCAACAGAGAGGAAATTATGTAGCCAAGTGGTGAAGTGGTCAAAGAAAGTGGTAGTTGATCTTGGGAGGCGGTAAATGACAGCCAGTTGGAGGTTGGAGGGGGAGTAGATGCGCACGCAGTGCACTTCAAAAGAGGGGAGAGTAATTGAGGGCGGCAGTGGGATATGGGTGAAGGAGCAGTTTTCAGCGAGGAGGAAACCTATTCCTCCACCGTGCTTGCCGGTGGGGCGGGGGGTATGGGAGAGGTGGAATCCGCCATATGAAAGTGCAGCAGGAGAGGCCGTGTCAGAGGGGGTGAGCCAGGTTTCAGTGAAGCTGAGGAAGGAAAGTTTGTTAGTGATGAAGGAATGGCCACTATAGAGTGTATGGAGCTGTGCTGTGCCGGCCCCTTAAACTGTATACAACTGGCAGTCGAGGGAGCTGAAAACATGTGATAAGTGGGTGTAACGGGTGTCAGAACCCCACTAATCTGATATTAATAACCTGTTCTAAAGAATAGGCTATTGTTATCTAAATTGTGGGCAACCCCTTTAATATGTGAAAACAGCAACTAAGCTCAAAAATGATCATATATATATATTCTGTGTATTTATTTGTGGTACTGTGATTTGTTAATATAAATCTCCCATATCTCCACCTCATATTCTCCAGGGAGGGGGCACTTGTATATCGCTGTCTTGTTTATGCTACTTCTCTGAAGCAGATGCTCATACTGATTGATTATCCTTCAGTTACAGACTACATTTTGAGTCTGAGATTGATTTGTAGCTGCAGAAAAGACTTTGGGGATGTTGTTTTATGTATTTTATATATACAGTATATACAGCACAGACCAAAAGTTTGGACACACCTTCTCATTTAAAGATTTTTCTGTATTCTCTTGACTATGAAAATTGTACATTCACACTGAAGGCATCAAAACTATGAATTACCACATGTGGAATTATATACTTAACAAAAAAGTGTGAAACAACTGAAATATGTCTTATATTCTAGGTTCTTTAAAGTAGCCACCTTTTGCTTTGATGACTGCTTTGCACATTCTTGGCATTCTCTTGATGAGCTTCAAGAGGTAGTCACCAGAAATGGTCTTCCAACAATCTTGAAGGAGTTTCCAGAGATGCTTAGCACTTGTTGGCCCTTTTGCCTTCACTCTGCGGTCCAGCTCACCCCAAACCATCTCGATTGGGTCCAGGTCTGGTGACTGTGGAGGCCAGGTCATCTGGCGTAGCACCCCATCACTCTCCTTCTTGGTCAAATAGCCCTTACACAGCCTGGAGGTGTGTTTGGGGTCATTGTCCTGTTAAAAAATAAATGATGGTCCAACTAAATGCAAACCGGATGGAATAGATGCTGTGGTAGTCATGCTGGTTCAGTATGCCTTCAATTTTGAATAAATCCCCAACAGTGTCACCAGCAAAGCACCCCCACACCATCACACCTCCTCCTCCATGCTTCACGGTGGGAACCAGGCATGTAGAGTCCATCCGTTCACCTTTTCTGCGTCGCACAAAGACACGGTGGTTGGAACCAAAGATCTGAAATTTGGACTCATCAGACCAAAGCACAGATTTCCACTGGTCTAATGTCCATTCCTTGTGTTCTTTAGCCCAAACAAGTCTCTTCAGCTTGTTGCCTGTCCTTAGCAGTGGTTTCCTAGCAGCTATTTTACCATGAAGGCCTGCTGCACAAAGTCTCCTCTTAACAGTTGTTGAAGAGATGTGTCTGCTGCTAGAACTCTGTGTGGCATTGACCTGGTCTCTAATCTGAGCTGCTGTTAACCTGCGATTTCTGAGGCTGGTGACTCGGATAAACTTATCCTCAGAAGCAGAGGTGACTCTTGGTCTTCCTTTCCTGGGGCGGTCCTCATGTGAGCCAGTTTCTTTGTAGCACTTGATGGTTTTTGCAACTGCACTTGGGGACACTTTCAAAGTTTTTCCAATTTTTCGCACTGACTGACCTTCATTTCTTAAAGTAATGATGGCCACTCGTTTTTCTTTACTTAGCTGCTTTTTTCTTGCCATAATACAAATTCTAACAGTCTATTCAGTAGGACTATCAGCTGTGTATCCTCCAGACTTCTGCACAACACAACTGATGGTCCCAACCTCATTTATAAGGCAAGAAATCCCACTTATTAAACCTGACAGGGCACACCTGTGAAGTGAAGACCATTTTCGGTGACTACTTCTTGAAGCTCATCAAGAGAATGCCAAGAGTGTGCAAAGCAGTCATCAAAGCAAAAGGTGGCTGCTATGAAGAACCTAGAATATAAGACATATTTTCAGTTGTTTCACACTTTTTTATTAAGTATATAATTCCACATGTGTTAATTCATAGTTTTTATGCCTTCAGTGTGAATGTACAATTCTCATAGTCATGAAAATACAGAAAAATCTTTAAATGAGAAGATGTGTGAAAACTTTTGGTCTGTACTGTATACATATATATACACTGCTCAAAAAAATAAAGGGAACACTCAAATACCACATCCTAGATCTGAATGAATGAAATATTCTCATTGAATACTTTGTTCAGTACAAAGTTGAATGTGCTGACAACAAAATTACACAAAAATCATCAATGGAAATCAAATTTATTAACCAATGGAGGCCTGGATTTGGAGTCACCCCCAAAATTAAAGTGGAAAAGCACACTACAGCCTGATCCAACTTTGATGTAATGTTCTTCAAACAAGTCAAAATGAGTCTCAGTATTGTGTGTGGCCTCCACGTGCCTGTATGACCTCCCTACAACGCCTGGACATGCTCCTGATGAGGCTGAGTATTGTGTGTGGCCTCCACGTGCCTGTATGACCTCCCTACAATGCCTGGGCATGCTCCTGATGAGGCTGAGTATTGTGTGTGGCCTTCACGTGCCTGTATGACCTCCCTACAACGCCTGGGCATGCTCCTGATGAGGCTCAGTATTGTGTGTGGCCTCCACGTGCCTGTATGACCTTCCTACAACGCCTGGGCATGCTCCTGATGAGGCTCAGTATTGTGTGTGGCCTCCACGTGCCTGTATGACCTCCCTACAACGCCTGGGCATGCTTCTGATGAGGCTCAGTATTGTGTGTGGCCTCCACGTGCCTGTATGACCTTCCTACAACGCCTGGGCATGCTCCTGATGAGGTTGCGGATGGTCTCCTGTGGGATCTCCTCCCAGACCTGGACTAAAGCATCCGCCAACTCCTGGACAGTCTGTGGTGCAACGTGACGTTGGTGGATGGAGCGAGACATGATGTCCCAGATGTGCTCAATCGGATTCAGGTCTGGGGAACGGGCGGGCCAGTCCATAGCTTCAATGCCTTCATCTTGCAGGAACTGCTGACACACTCCAGTCACATGAGGTCTGGCATTGTCCTGCATTAGGAGGAACCCAGGGCCAACCGCACCAGCATATGGTCTCACAAGGGGTCTGAGGATCTCATCTCGGTACCTAATGGCAGTCAGGTTACCTCTGGCAAGCACATGGAGGGCTGTGCAGCCCTCCAAAGAAATGCCACCCCACACCATTACTGACCCACTGCCAAACCGGTCATGCTGAAGGATGATGCAGGCAGCAGATCGCTCTCCACGGCGTCTCCAGAATCTGTCATGTCTGTCACATGTGCTCAGTGTGAACCTGCTTTCATCTGTGAAGTGCACAGGGCGCCAGTGGTGACTTTGCCAAACCTGGTGTTCTGTGGCAAATGGCAAGCGTTCTGCACGGTGTTGGGCTGTGAGCACAACCCCCATCTGTGGATGTTGGGCCTCATAACACCCTCATGGAGTCGGTTTCTAATCGTTTTTGCAGACACATGCACATTTGTGGCCTGCTGGAGGTCATTTTGCAGGGCTCTGGCAATGCTACTCCTTTTCCTCCTTGCACAAAGGCGGAGGTAGCGGTCCTGCTGCTGGGTTGTTGCCCTCCTACGGCCCCCTCCACATCTCCTGGTGTACTGGCCTGTCTTCTGGTAGCGCCTCCAGCCTCTGGACACTACTCTGACAGACACAGCAAACCTTCTTGCCACAGCTCACATTGATGTGCCATCCTGGATGAGCTGCACTACCTGAGCAACTTCTGTGGGTTGTAGAGTCCGTCTCATGCTACCACGAGTGTGAAAGCACAACCAACATTCAAAAGTGACCTAAACATCAGCCAGAAAGCATTGGTACTGAGACGTGGTCTGTGGTCCCCACCTGCAGAACTACTCCTTTATTGAGGGTGTCTTGATAATTGCCAATAATTTCCATCTATTGTCTATTCCATTTGCACAACAGCATGTGAAATTGATTATCAATCAGTGTTGCTTCCTAAGTGGACAGTTTGATTTCACAGAAGTTTGATTTATTTGGAGTTATATTCTGTTGTTTAAGTGTTCCCTTTATTTTTTTGAGCAGTGTATATATATATATATATATATATATATATATATATATATATATATATTTGTTTTTTGTTTTTCTTGTTCTACTGTATTTTGTTATTTTACCATTTGAAAGAATTTTTCAGAATTCATTGCTTTAAATAAATACACACGTGGTCAAAATTGTTTGTACCCCTCATTTAATGAAAGAAAAACCCACAATGGTCACAGAAATAACTTGAATCTGACAAAAGTAATAATAAATTAAAAATCTTAGAAAATGAACAAATTAAAGTCAGTCATTGCTTTCATCCCTGAAATCGGCCTGGACAGAAATGATGGTTCTTCTTAACCACTTCGCGCCAGAGCCTGTTTTTGCCTTCGTGACAGGGCCAATTTTTTCAATTCTGACCACTGTCATTTTATGAAGCAATTACTCTGGAACGCTTCAATGGATTCACCTGATTCTGAGATGGTTTTTTCGTGACATATTGTACTTTATGATAGTGGTAAAATTTCTTTGATATCACTTGTGTTTATTTGTGAAAAAATCGGAAATTTGGCGAAAATTTTGAAAATTTTGCAATTTTCAAACTTTGAATTTTCATGCCCTTAAATCAGAGAGATATGTCACACAAAATAGTTAATAAATAACATTTCCCACATGTCTACTTTATATCAGCACAATTTTGGAACCAAAATTTTTTTTTTTTAGGGCGCTATAAGGGTTAAAAGTTGACCAGCGATTTCTCATTTTTCCAACAAAATTTACAAAAAAATTTTTTTAGGGACCACATCATATTTGAAGTCACTTTGAGGGGTCTTTATGACAGAAAATACCCAAAAGTGACACCGTTATAAAAACTGCACCCCTAAAGGTGCTCAAAACCACATTCAAGAACTTTATTAACCCTTCAGGTGCTTCACAAGAATTTTTGGAATGTGGAAGAAAAAATTAACATTTAACTTTTTTCACAAAAATGTTACTTTAGACCCAATTTTTTTTATTTTCACAGGGGTAACAGGAAAAAATGGACCCCAAATTTTTTTGTGCAATTTCTCTTGAGCGCGCTGATACCCCATATGTGAGGGAAAATCACTGTTTGGGCGCATGGCAGGGTTCGGAAGGGAAGGAGCGCCATTAGACTTTTTGAATGTAAAATATGTCTGAATAATTAGCAGACACCATGTTGCGTTTGGAGAGCTCCTGATGTGCCTAAACAGTGGAAACCCCCCACAATTGACACCATTTTGGAAACTAGACCCCTTAGGGAACTTATCTAGATGTGTGGTGAGCACCTTGAACCCCAAGTTGCTTCACAGAAGTTTATAATATTGAGCTGTAAAAATAAAATTTTCACATTTTTCCCACAATAACGTTTTTCATCCCTTACTTTTGCATTATCATAAGGGTAATAGGATAAATTGCACCATGAAATTTGTTGTGCAATTTCTCCTGAACACGCCGATACCCCATATGTGGGGGAAAACCACTGTTTGGGCGCACGGCAGGGTTTGGAAGGAAAGGAGCGCCATTTGACTTTTTGAATGTAAAATTTGTCTGAATAATTAGCAGACACCATGTTGCGTTTGGAGAGCCCCTGATGTTCCTAAACAGTGGAAACCCCCCACAAGTAACACCATTTTGGAAACTAGACCCCTTAGGGAACTTATCTAGATGTGTGGTGAGCACCTTGAACCCCAAGGTGCTTCACAGAAGTTTATAATAATCAGCTGTAAAAATAAAATTTTCACATTTTTCCCGTAAAAACGTTTTTCATCCCTTAATTTTGCATTATCATAAGGGTAATAGGATAAATTGCACCATGAAATTTGTTGTGCAATTTCTCCTGAACACGCCGATATCCCATATGTGGAGACAAACAACTGTTTGGGCGCACGGCAGGGCTCGGAAGGGAAGGAGCGCCATTTGACTTTTTGAATGTAAAATTTGTTTGAATAATTAACAGACGCCATGTTGCGTTTGGAGAGCCCCTGATGTTCCTAAACAGTGGAAACCCCCCACAAGTGACACCATTTTGGAAACTAGACCCCTTAGGGAACTTATCTAGATGTGTGGTGAGCACCTTGAACCCCAAGGTGCTTCATAGAAGTTTATAATAATCAGCTGTAAAAATAAAATTTTCACATTTTTCCCACAAAAACGTTTTTCATCCCTTAATTTTGCATTATCATAAGGGTAATAGGATAAATTGCACCATGAAATTTGTTGTGCAATTTCTCCTGAACACGCCGATACCCCATATGTGGAGGCAATCCACTGTTTGGCCGCACGGCAGGGCTCGGAAAGGAAGGAGCGCCATTTGACTTTTTGAATGTAAAATTTTTTGAATAATTAGCAGACGCCATGTTGCATTTGGAGAGCCCCTGATGTGCCTAAACAGTGGAAACCCCCCACAAGTGACACCATTTTGGAAACTAGACCCCTTAGGGAACTTATCTAGATGTGTGGTGAGCACCTTGCACCCCCAGCTGCTTCACAGAAGTTTATAATATTGAGCCATAAAAATAAAATTTTCACATTGTTCCCACAAAAAATGTTTTTCATTCCCTAATTTTGTATTATCATAAGGGTAACAGGATAAATTGCACCATGAAATTTGTTGTTCAATTTCTCCTGAACACGCTGATACCCCATATGTGGGGGAAAACCACTGCTTTGGTGTACAGCAGGGTTCGGAAGAGAAAGGAGTGCTATGTTTGCTGGGATAGGCAGCAGACACCATGTCACATTTGAAGAGTTGCTGACATGCCGAAACAGCAGAAACCCCCACAAGTGACCCCATTTTGTAAACTACACCTCTCAAGGAATTCATCTAGGGAAGTAGTGAGTATTTTTTAATTTTTAAATTTATACCATTGGGCAGTGAAAAAAGCATAATTATATTTTTACCACAAAAAAATGTTTTACCCTCAGATTTTACATTTTCACACAGGGCAATGGGTAAAAATGGTGCCGAAATGTGTCACACAATTTCTTCTAAAAGTGTCAATACCCCATATGTGGCTGTATCGTACCGCTTAGCCATACGGCGAGATCTGGGGGGGACGGAGCGCTATTTGACAATTGGAGAACAAATTATTGTAGAATAGGCATTTGGATTTGGGAGCACAAAATTTTCTGAATTTCTTTTGGGGGACAAGGGCCATTTCGCTTTTCCAGAGCCTTTCTGCTACCAGTAACTTGGAAGTCCCTTATATTTTTAACAGATGATGGACCTGAGTGGGGACTAGCTTTTTTTGAGGACCAAGTTGATGCTTTTATTGGGAACATTTTACGTAACATTTATCCGGCGCTCTAGGCTGAGCACTTACATCGGGGTTTCCATCTAAATTTCCAAGTGATGTAATTCAGATGAAACCCCTGCGGGATCCATTCACTGTAATGAGGCAGCAGAGTTACTCTGGACTCCGTCTGGCCTCTGTTTAGCGGTGTCCTTTTTTTCAGAAGTGCACAAAACTGTAGCCAACCCCACTTTTATGCACGCCTAAAACAAATGACACCGTGGGATCACAGGCCAGACGGCATCCACAGTGGCCTATATCTGCCTCATTACAGGGAATCTTCCGTCATGGGTTCCGGCTGAATCACATATTTCAGAGATTTACACGGAAACTCCAGTGTAAGTGCTCAGCGCAGAGCGCAGGATAAATGTGAGCAGAGCCTTACTGGGATCTTTGGGAGGCATAATAAACAAATCAGTAGCAGGTGAAGAATTGGTTTTATTTATTTTTTACGCCGTTCCTAGTGTGATATAACTGATTAGATTACTTTATTCTTCGGGTCGGTGCGATTACAGAGATACCAGATTTATATCGGGTTTTTATGACTGACAGCTGTCACACACTAAGAGACGCTTTTTTTTTGCAAAATCTAGTTTTTGCATCGCCATATTTTGAGAGCTATAATTTTTCCATATTTCGGCCGACAGAGTCATGTGATGGCTTGTTTTTTGCGGGACGAGTTGACATTTTTATTGGTACCATTTTTTGGTACGTGACATTTTTTGATCGCTTTCTATTCCGTTTTTTGGGAGGTAAAATTAACAAAAACCAACAATTCAGGAATTGTTTTTTGAGTTTTTTTTTTATGCCGTTCTGCGTGTGGTAAAAGTGATCAGGCAGCGTTATTCTTCGGGTCAGTATATTTACAGCGATACTACACTTACTATATATTTTTTTATGTTTTGGCGCTTTTACACAATAAAACAATTTTATAGAAAAAATATTTTTTTTGCATTGCTTTATTCTGAGCACTATAACTTTTTATTTTTTGTCTGATGGAGCTGTATGGTGGCTTGTTTTTTGCGGAAGAAGATGATGTTTTCAGCGGTACCATTTTTATTTCCATTTTGCTTTCTGATCGCATTTTTTTCCACTTTTTGTTTGGCGATATGAGGAAAAAGCATAGTTTTTTGCTCCGTTTTTTATTTATTTTTATTACGGTGTGCACACAAGGAGTTAATTAGTGTCACAGTTTTATAGCTCGGGTTGTTTCGGACGCGGCAATACCAAATATGTGTACTTTTTTTTATTTGTGCATAAATATATGGATTTATCGGTTTAATATTTTATTTATTTATTTTTATTTATTTTGTATTTTTTTTTTAACAGTTTCAAAACATTTTTTTTTACTTTTTTTTACATTTTTACTTAGTCCCTGTATCGGACATTAATTTTTATTTTTCTGATCCCTGATCTCATGTAATGTAATAGACATGTATTACATTATATGAGATCTTCACTGACTGTTTCACAGTCTCCTGCCTGGCATCAGCTTGCAGGCTGAGCAAGGCAGGAAGGACACCATATATGGCAGAGCTGGAGGCGGTCATGTGACCTCCAGCTGCCATAGCAGCGCCAGGTCCTGAAAGGAATCAAGGGGTCGTCGGAGAGGTAAGTGGACGACCCCCTCTCCTCCTGCTGTCTTCTATATGCCGCGATCACTATAGATCGCGGCATATAGAAGACAGCAAAGGGTTAACATCACTGGGACCTGATCTAATCAGGTCCCGATGATGTTCCCTGTCAGAGCTAACGCTCTGCACTGCTCCCACAGCGCTTGCAGGACCCTGGGGGTCCTGAGCGCTGCGAGACCACCCACCGTTTTTAAACGTCGGCGCTGCACAGAGCCCAGCAAGCGCCGACGTTTATCTACAGTGGGCGGTCGGGAAGCGGTTAACTTAATATTTTGTTGAACAACCTTTTGAGGCGATCACTGCAATCAAACGATTCCTGTAACTGTCAATGAGACTTCTGCGCCTCTCGACAGGTATTTTGGCCCACTCCTCATGAGCAAACTGCCCCAGTTGTCTCATGTGTGAAGGTTGCCTTTTCCAAACGGCATGTTTCAGCTCTTTCCAAAGATGCTCAATAGGATTTAGGTCAGGGCTCATAGAAGCCACTTCAGAATAGTCCAATGTTTTCCTCTTAGCCATTCTTGGCTGTTTTTAGCTGTGTGTTTTGGGTCATTATCTTGTTGCAAGACCCATGACCTGCGACTGAGACCAAGCTTTCTGACACTGGGCAGCATATTTCTCTCTAGAATCCCTTGATAGTCTTGAGATTTCATTGTACCCTGCACAGATTCAAGACACCCTGTGCCAGATGCAATAAAGCAGCCCCAGAACATAACAGAGCCTCCTCCATGTTTCACAGTAGGGACAGTGTTCTTGATATGCTTCATTTTTCCGTCTGTGAACATAGAGCTGATGTGCCTTGCTAAAAATGTCCATTTTTGTCTCATCTGTCCATAGGACATTCTCCCAGAAGCTTTGTGGCTTGTCAACATGTAGATTGGCAAATTTCAGTCTGGCATTTTTATGATTTTTTTTCAACAATGGTGTTTTCCTTGGTCATCTCCCATGAAGTCCACTTTGGATCAAACAATGACGGATGGTGCGATCTGACACTGATGTTCCTTGAGCTTGAAGTTCACCTTTAATCTCTTTAGAAGTTATCCTGGGCTCTTTTGTTACCATTCGTATTATCCGTCTCTTTGATTTGTCATCAATTTCCTCCTGCGGCCACGTCCAGGGAGGTTGGCTACAGTCCCATGGATCTTACATTTCTGAATAATATGTGCAACTGTAGTCATAGGAACATCAAGCTGCTTGGAGATGGTCTTATAACCTTTACCTTTAACATGCTTGTCTATAATTTTCTTTCTAATCTCCTGAAACAACTCTTTCCTTTGCTTCCTCTGGTCCATGTTGAGTGTCGTACACACCATGTCACCAAACAGCACAGTGAGTATCTGTAGCCCTATATACAGGCCCACTGACTGATTACAAGATTGTAGACACCTGTGATGCTAATCAGTGGACTCAACAATTTAACATTTCCCTTTTATCACATTATTTTCAGGGGTACCATCATTTCTGTCCAGGCCGATTTCATGAGTTTAATTTTTTTTAAAAATTCAGTGGAAGCCGAAAAGCAATGTCTGACTTTCATTTGTTCATTTTCATAGATTTTTAATTTATTATTACTTTTGTCAGATTCAAGTTATTTCTGTGACCATTGTGGGTTTTTCTTTCATTAAACGAGGGGTACCAACAATTTTGACCACGTGTGTAAATGCATTTAAAAAAAAGTTACCGTAAATATAAACAACGTAAAAAAATACTTGAAATAATTTTTTGCTGCAAAAAAAAGCAGAGATTTTTTTTTTTTTTTTTACAGAATTTACTAGTATAAAAAAAAATACTGTTTGAGATGAATTTGTTGGTTTCTGTATTGTTCTTTTTCTAATAGTAGTTTAACCATTTGAGAGCAAAAATATTAAAAATAAAATAATAGTAAAATTTTTATTTTTTTTTTTACAAAAAATAGGCTACATTTCACACGTTCTTTTTCTAATAGTGGTTTAACCATTTGAGAATTTTTTCAGAATACACTAACAAAAAAAAATGTAATTAAAAATAAAATTAAATAAAAAGCCACATAATGCAATCTCAAATTAAATATTACTGCATTGAAAACAGTTTCTCAATTACGTAAATTATAATCCAAGTAATCCAACATGGAATTCCTAATTAAATCTGTACAAGTTTAGTTATAACGCAGTCATAAAATATTAATATCCCAGCGTCGCTTTCTTCTGCAGATTACATAACATTATCTGTGCAATAAAAGGGTTTTTTTGTCTTCTCTGTGGAATAATATAAAATCGAGGAGCAGCAGATTCTGAGGTCTCAGCGCTCTGAATGAAGCATGAATTTCTATAAATTTCTTAAAACTGCAATTATTCCCCGGAAATAAAAACATCCATGAATGATGAAAAACTGTAATTACTCTATTGTCTTGGTTTATTCTCAGCAAATTGCTGTGTGTTAAATGTTTGCATGGAGGTCTAAGAGCATGTTCACACTGCGTCTTTTCTGGGTCCACTCCTAAAAACATCGGATAGAATGCTTACATAACGCCCCGAATAATCTTCCAATTCATCTCTAAGGAAAAACCTTCATATTTTTAGATTTTTGAGCGACTTTTAAAAGCTTCAGGTTTTCAAAGGCGCCAACCGGTCAAAAAAAGTGACCGGACCTTTCTTCAGGTGTTTTCTGCAAGGAAGATGATAAACACTTTACTGCAAACTAGAAGTCAATGGAAAGTCTAAAAAAATGTCTGTAGTCTTTTTGAGTGTTTTGTAAGCGTTTTATTCATTGCTCAATGGATTTCAAAAAACGTCAGAAAAACAGCAATAAAAAGATGCCAAAAAAGAAGAAAAGAAACAATAACCCCTTCATGACCTTGGATGTATAGGTACGTCCAAGGTCGTGTCCCTGTCTTTGATGCGGTCTCCGGCGCTGAGCCCGCATCTTTCCCCACACATGACACCTGATCGGATCACCTGTCATGTGCCTTTAACCCACAGCTGTTAACCAGTTAAACGCCGCCGTCAATCACTGATTGATAGCATTTAACACGCGCTGGCCAGAAGCGCGTCACAAGTTCTGCCTATCGGCACCCCTGTCACGTGATTGCGGGGCGCCAATGGGTTGTCATGACAGCCGGGGTTCTACTGATGACCCCCAATCTTGTCATTGGGAATCTCTTACGAACGCCGGCCTGTGGCCGCCGTTCATAGGAGATCAGATTTCTGCTACACATAGCAGGACTGAACTCCTGCTATGTGTAGCACAGGCGATCTGATCATCTAAGGATTGGGTCATCAATTTAAGGCTAGGGTCACACCAGCGTCTTTTCTCTCACCCGAGAGAGTCGGGTCAATTATGCTAATCACACTCTGATCAGAGTTTGATCAGAGTGTGATCATAGTTTGCTCCGATCCTCTTGAATCAGGAGAAGATGGAGAAAAAAATGTCTCCATCTTCTCCATTGTATCAGTGCGCGGAAATCAGACCACACTCAGATGTCATCTGGTTGCAGTCCAAGATTTTCCATGGACTCATTGACTTGCATGGTCGAGTGTAATACGAATATCAGATCAAACTTGGTCACGGAACAATTTTTTCCGAGGTCCGAGGTGCGTAGATGGACATTGGTTCAAGTGTGATCCAGTGTTTGGTTGGATCGCACTCGTGTGCACGAGCCTAAAGGATAGATCATGATTCATGAATCAATATTAGGTTAGCAGAAAACCACAATGGATCCTGCAGTTTTGGGTGCAGATTTTTGGTCCAAAGCCCGAACTGAACTAAAAAGGGATTTCTACCTCCACTTCTCCTTCCGGTTGGATCCACTTTTGACCTGAAATAAAGCTACATTTGTGTTTCTCTATGTTCTGTGTGTGAAACCTCCCTAATGAGCCAAGTCTGACTGGTTTCTGCCGAGATTAGAAGCCATATATCAATTTCTTATCTCAGAGGAGCCCACTGCTTACTCTCCAGCAGAGCTTTTCCCAAAACCCATCAAAGACAAAGATGCCCAGTCTAAGTCACGTAGAACGATTACACGGGACGAAAATTTTAAAAAGTTGCAGAAAGTTTTCACACAATGTGCCCCGTTCATTATTGTATTTGTGCCTTTTTAGTCTATTTTTTGTAATTTTATTCTACTTTTGATGTGTAACAAACACTTGTTTGAATTTGCACCTTTTTTTAAGTCTGTTTTATGTGTTTGGATTTTTTTTTATGTTCTCCATTGCGGCGGGGAAGGTTATTGTTTTCCAGATGTTTACGATTGATTAATCAATTGCGACTTTTTAAAAAATTGCCAAATTAATGAGCGGATGTACTCCAGTTCCAGTTATGATTTTATGTACATCTTAATTTTTAAAAAACATTTTTTGCAGAATTTTTGCAGATTTTAGCTCTAAAATGTCACAAAAAAAGAAAAATAAAAGAACATTTTTTTATTTTGAGCTAAATTTATGAAACTTGTGTGCCATTTTGAAGAATTTGGAATAAATAATGTTAACGAATATTACGACATAAAAAAAGAAAAGTAGCTTTAAAAAAAAACAACACAAATGAAGAATTGGGACCATTGAGTGAAACACCAACTCCACAAATGCTCATAAGAAATAGATAATAAAACATAATAGATAAAATAGATAACAAAAGATAATAAAAGAAAAAAACACACTTGTTATCGTCGCATCTAAGAAAATCCGATCTATGAAAATATAAAAAATAATTATCCCAATCAGTAAACACCTTATATGTTTGCTATTGCCATAACCGTACTGACCCGGAGAATCACGTTTCCATGAGCTTCGATTCCATAAATTTCACATATTTTATTTCCCACCTGGAGCCACATTTTAAGAGGTTGCGTCATACAACAACGTATTTCCATATGCCTTATTAGGACATAGGGAAGCCGTGTTGGGAACCCCATTGTGCTCCCCTATTAATCAGATCAGATGACATCTCCTCAACTTAGGTTCTTGTACTTTGTCCTTCCCTGTAGCCACGTTGCAGAGTTTTCCCTCAAATATGACATATTTCCATATTGATTATGGAGATGTCTTGTCAGATACCTCATTGAGACCCCCTATTAGTCAGATCAGATCTCTCAACTAAAGTTCACATATTTTGTCCTCCCTTATAGCTACATTAATAGAGGTTGTCAAATTAGGACAACATTTTTCCATATGTCCTATAGGGGGCATAGAGATGTCTAGGAAGGCGTTCACTTGAGATCCCCCCCTATTAGTCAGATCAAAATTCCTTAACCAAAATGTATATATTTTGTCCTTTCCTACAGCTACATTTATTGAGGTTGTCTTATTAGGATAACATTTTTCTATATTCCCTATAGGGACATAGAGAGGTCTAGGCAGGTACTCATTTGAGATCCCCCTACTAGTCATATAAGATCTTGTTTAGTTTTCCTTTATAGCTACATTTAGAAGTTGTCAAATTATGATAACATTTTTCCACATGCCCCATAGAGACATAGAGCTGTCTAGGCAGGAAACTCCCTATTAGTCAGATCAGATCTCCCCAACTAAGGTTTACTTATTTTGTCCTTACCTACAGCTATATTTATAGAGGTTATCAAACTAGGACAACACATTTTGATATACCCTATAGGGTATAGAGATTTCTTGGATGGAACTCACTGAAGATCCCCCTATTAGTCAGATCAGACTTCCCCAACTAAGGTTTACATATTTTGTCCTCCCCTATAGCTACATTTATTGAGCTGCATTAATTTCTATACGTCCTATGAGGGCATAGAAATGTCTAGGAAGGTACGCATTTGAGATCCCCCTACTAGTCATATAAGATCTTGGCAACCAAGGTTTACATAGTTTATCCTCCCCTTCAGCAACATTTATAGAGGTTATCAAATTAGCATAATATATTTCGATATACCCTATGTGGTATAAAGATGTCTTGGCAGGTAATCACTTAAGATCCCCCTATTAGTCAGATCAGATCTCCCCATCTAAGGTTTATATATTTTGTCCTCCCCTATAGCTACATTTATAGAGCTACATTTATTTCCATATGCATAGAGATATAGGCAGGTACCCACTTGAGTTCCCCCTATTTATCATTTAAGATCTTGTCAACTAAGGTTTACTCACTGACGATCCCCCTATTAGTCAAATCAGGTCTCCTCAACTAAAGTTTACATATTTAGTTCTCTCCTATAGCTACATTTATAGAGCTACATTTATTTCCATATGCCCTCTAGGGGCATAGAAATGTCTAGGCAGGTACCAACTTGCGTTCCCCCTATTAGTCAGATCAGGTCTTGTCAACTAAGGTCTACATATTTTGCCCTCCCCCTATAGCTAGATCTAGGCACTGACTACGCGGCAACTTTGACTACAATGACATGTTTCTGCTACCTCACACCATAATAGAAGAGAATAGGTTTGTGTTACGTCCCGCAAATTACCCGCAACCCCCCAATGCGCAAGTTTAAAAAAAAATCCCAAAATTTTGTAGGAGTTTGTTTAATATATCCATGAGAATTTCTGGTGGTTGTCCACTTGGAACCCCCATTAGTCAGAGCAGAGAACATAAATGTGTGTTCCACTTATGGGACCCTCACCTATCCGGAAATAAAAGGGTACCCCAATACAAGTCAGTAGCCATGCCCATCCACAGGAATCAATGGGTTATGTACCTCGATCAGTTGATTGCCGTGGGCTGTGGACATATTGGGCGTCAGACTATCAGGTAAGTTTCTACAAATCCAGCAGGAAATTATCCTTTTTAAGAGGATTTCCAGACCATTAGGCTGCACATTAATGAAATTTTACTGCACACTTTATGTTAATTTTTTTATTGTTTTTTTTTTTTTTTTTAACATTTATGTTATTAATTTTACTGAAAAAAAAATGTACACGATGCGAAAACATAGTTTTATTGCCAGATATATACCATGTTATCCCAAGTGTCTGCACTCCCCTTCTTCTTTTTTTTCCCTTTCTTTGCAAATTCTAAGCTTTTTCCCTCTAATTGCCCTAATATTTTTCAGAATTTAATGTTTCAGCGACAGACAAACATAGAACATCTTCAATTTTTAAATACCCTCATACAGAATTAATGGCCGTAGCTTTGGGTTTAACCTTAATAATTTCTCTCTGTTTCTTTTTTTTTCTATGTATTTTTTTATTTTCTCTACGGGATAAAAAATATATCACTTAATAAATAAAATCACAAAAATTTCATCAAAATCTTTCCTACCCCTCCCTAAATTTCATATGGCAGTAAAATAAAGATAATAGATTTTATGTAGAGGTTGGGACATTTTTGGAGAGGAGAACCTTGTGGGCAATAACCACCCGGAGCTGCATTCATCTTCAAGGTCAGGACTGAAATAAATGGCTTTTTTTTATATTTATTGTGTATGCTGACCATCCCAAACTTGGAACGATTGACTTACAAAAGCAAACACCGCTTTATAAATATGGGAGATTTTTTTTTTTTTAATGGTGTTTGCCCTCTAGATATTTTTGCTAACTCAGTAAATATCCGCCGAGCTCGTAGACAATTCCATTTCTTAAGTGACAATAAATTTCTCCTAGGGTTGAGCTTTCTGCAGGTCCATCAGCGCAATTGCATCCAGCGTAATGGAGGGATATAGAAGTTATAATTCCAGGGGGACGGATGTAAATGTTGGTCTGAGACCAACTGACAGTATGGGGGCATGGAGATATTATTACCGAACTTCATAGTGAAAAATTTCAGGCATGGAAAGTCATCCTAAAAGGGATAATTATGTGAAAAAAAATATTGAAATCATTTTTTTTTTAGATTTAGTGCAATGTAAACTAACCTTCACGGTGAAAGGGTTGTACAAGAGGAGACCAACATGGCCACTTTCTTTCCAGCGTCAATCCAATGTGTTGGTTGTGTCTGGTATTGCAGTCCAGCTCCAATGAAATGAATAGCAGTTGAACTGCAATACCACACGCAACCTTTAGTCATGTGTGGCGCAGTTTTTTTTGGAGGAAATCAGCCATGGTTTTGAAGTCTTGTGCCACCAAGGTCTACAATAGTTGTACAAGTCTTCTAGAAGGAATCCTGAGATCTCATTGAGCATATTGCTGGAGATGCTGGAAACTAGAGATGAGAAAATCGATTTGAAATGAATAGGGAAGAATTTGCCCGTTCATAGGGATTTCATGGGAAATGTGCAAATTCGATTTGATTCAAAATGAAATGTTCTCAACTTTGTTCTTGCCGAATTCCTGGAACTCTTTATGTTGGGCTAGGACTTCCGACTTTGATAAGGCCTGGGAAGGTGCCTAAGGTTAAGACTAGGTTAAGACTCGAGTAGCGAGCATAATGGAAGTGAATAGCAAACTCGAGCATTTCTCTCTTTTTCAATGTGGCATCCGGCTCAGATGATTCAAATGAGCTTCTTACCGGGACCCGAGTACTCGAGAACCACGCGATACTCAGCACATGCTCAATACTAGATCGAGAACCCTGATGCTTGGTCGAGTATCAATCAGTGCTGAGCATGCTTGACGCGCCCAGGAGGATACGGGGCTTACTCGGTACCCGGGCCTTGATGTTCTGTGGGATGTCACAGCAGTCGGCTCCCGGGCCCGTACCCTGGGGTCACTCTTTAAAAGGGGTTTTGTTAACAGTTTTGTCTCGTGACGACACCTGTGGTTCCTAGTAATGGGTACCAGCACTGCTGCAGACCTCCGGGGGTGATGGGATGGCAGCTAGGATGTCTCTGCTCACCACAGGCGGAGCGGGACCCCGGGGCAGGGTTGATGAAAGGGATGCAGGTGAGAGGTGGACCGGTCGGGTCAGGGGGAATGACGGACACGCACACAGGGGATTCACTTCAGTACCTTTACTGGTGTAACGGCAGGTATGGTCCAGGGTACCTAGTAGGAAGGGTGCACTTCTGGACTCTCCCCAGTGAGCGGGTAGTAGGCCTCCTGGTCCGTTTCTTCCTCTCTCTAAAGCTTCTGGCCAGCCTGGAACTAGGCCTAGCTTCTATGCTGTTTCACTCTCTCACCTGTCTGCTTGGTAATAGAGCTTTTCTCTGGCTACCACTATCCCTGGACGCTGGGGCCTTCGTGGTTCCTAGTTCTGTAAAATGATGGTAGCTTCAGGTTGACCAGGGGTCTGGAATCCTCCTGGTATGCCGGTTGTCCCTACTGGGTGTGGAGGACCCTGTAGGCGCAGACCCGGTGTCCGGTTTGTGTCCCCACTAGTGATGAGCGAGCATGCTCGCTACTGCTTGGTGCTCGCCCGAGCATCTCACTGCTCGAGATGCTCGGCGCTCGTCAAGTATTTCCGGGGTTGCTCGGCGGGAGCTTGGGTCCTCTCCCTGCATGTTTGGCGCTCTTTAGAACATGCAGGGATTGCCTGCCACTCATTGTAATGCAGCAGCCATGGTGGTTGTGGCATTACAGTGATTGGATGGCTGCACAGCGTCATCATCAGCGTCATCTATATCAGACCTGGCGCCGCCATGCTCGTCACAGTCACTCCTGTGCTGCTGCGTCAGGGACAGATTTTCTTGTGTATTAGGTAGTGTAGAGAGAAAAACCGTACATTACACATATCCATCTTAACAAACAGTCCTTTTGAGGACTAATCCATCTGCAGAGATATGAGGCAGGCAGGGTATATAGGCAGGCAGGCAGTGTATATAGCAGACTGCAGTGCATATAGCACAAGTTGCTCCATTCCAGTTCTGCCTTCTGCTGCTGTTAGATATTTCTAGACAATGGCCCAGGTCACAGGGGCCAGGAATAATTTTCTTTGGATCTTAATCCTCATTATTTGCTTAACCGGTTCCCGACCGCCCACTGTAGATAAACGTCGGCGCTTGCTGGGCTCTGTGCAGCGCCGACGTTTAAAAACGGTGGGTGGTCTCGCAGTGCTCAGGACCCCCAGGGTCCTGCAAGCACTGCGATTCCGGTGCAGAGCGTTAGCTCTGACAGGGAACATCATCGGGACCTGATTAGATCAGGTCCGAGTGATGTTAACCCTTTGCTCTCTTCTATATGCTGCGTTCTATAGTGATCGCGGCATATAGGAGACAGCAGGAAGAGAGGGGGTCGTCTTACTTACCTCCGAAGACCTCCGTTTCGTTTGAGGACCTTAGGTTGCTATGGCAGCTGGAGGTCACATGACCGCCTCCAGCTCTGCCATATATGGTGTCCTTCCTGTCTGGCTTCAGCCTGTATGTAGCTGATACCAGACAGGAGACTCTGACTGAAACAGTCAGTGAAGATCTCATGTAATATAATATATGTCTATTACATTACATGAGATCAGTGATCAGAAAAATAAAAATTAATGTCCCATACAGGGACTAAGTAAAAATGTAAAAAAAAGTAAAAAAAAAGTTTTTAAACTATTAAAAAAAAAAAATCACAAAATAAATAAAAATAAATAAATAAAATATTAAACCAATAAATCTGTATATTATTACAAAACCAAAAAAAGTACACATATTTGGTATTGCCGCGTCCGAAACAACCCGAGCTATAAAACTGTCACACTAATTAACTCCTTCTGTGCACACCGTAATAAAATAAATAAAAAACAGAGCAAAAAAATATGCTTTTTCATCATATCGCCAAACAAAAAGTGGAAAAAAATGCGATCAAAAAGCAGAATAGAAATAAAAATGGTACCACTGAAAACTTCATCTTGTACCGCAAAAAAAAACCGTCATACAGCTCCATCAGCCGAAAAATAAAAAAGTTATAGCGCTCAGAATAAAGCAATGCAAAAAAAAAATTTTTTTTTCTATAAAATTGTTTTATTGTGTAAAAGCGCCAAAACATAAAAAAAATACAGTAAGTGTAGTATCACTGTAAATGTACTGACCCGAAGAATAACGCTGCCTGATCACTTTTAACACACGCAGAACGGCATAAAAAAAAACTCAAAAAACAATTCCTGAAGTGTTTGTTTTTGTTAACTTTACCTCCCAAAAAACAGAATAGAAAGCGATCAAAAAATGTCACGTACCCAAAAATGGTTCCAATAAAAATGTCAACTCGTCCCGCAAAAAACAAGCCGTCACATGACTCTATCGGCCCAAATATGGAAAAATTATAGCTCTCAAAATATGGTGATGCAAAAACTAGATTTTGCAAAAAAAGCGTATTTTAGTGTGTGACAGCTGTCAGTCATAAAAACCCGATATAAATCTGGTATCTCTGTAATCGCACCGACCCGAAGAATAAAGTAATCTCATCACTTATACCGCACGAGGAACGGCATAAAAAATAAATAAAACAAATATTATTCACCTGCTACTGATTTGTTTATTATGGCTCCCAAAGATCGCAGTAAGGCTCTGCTCACATTTATCCTGTGCTCTGCGCTGAGCGCTTACACCAGAGTTTCCGTGTAAATCTCTGAAATACGTGATTCAGCCAGAACCCATGACGGTAGATTCCCTGTAATGAGGCAGATATAGGCCACTGTGGATGCCGTCTGGCCTGTGATCCCACGGTGTCATTTGTTTTAGGCGTGCATAAAAGTGCGGTTGGCCACAGTTTTGTGCACTTCTGAAAAAAAGGACACCGCTAAACAGAGGCCAGACGGAGTTCAGAGTAACTCTGCTGCCTCATTACAGTGAATGGATCCCGCAGGGGTTTCATCTGAATTACATCACTTGGAAATTTAGATGGAAACCCCGATGTAAGTGCTCAGCCTAGAGCGCCGGATACATGTTACGTAAAATGTTCCCAATAAAAGCATCAACTTGGTCCTCAAAAAAAGCTAGTCCCCACTCAGGTCCATCATCTGTTAAAAATATAAGGGACTTCCAAGTTACTGGTAGCAGAAAGGCTCTGGAAAAGCGAAATGGCCCTTGTCCCCCAAAAGAAATTCAGAAAATTTTGTGCTCCCAAATCCAAATGCCTATTCTACAATAATTTGTTCTCCAATTGTCAAATAGCGCTCCGTCCCCCCCAGATCTCGCCGTATGGCTAAGTGGTACGATACAGCCACATATGGGGTATTGACACTTTTAGAAGAAATTGTGTGACCCATTTCGGCACCATTTTTACCCATTGCCCTGTGTGAAAATGTAAAATCTGAGGGTAAAACATTTTTTTGTGGTAAAAATATAATTATGCTTTTTTCACTGCCCAATGGTATAAATTAAAAAATTAAAAAATACTCACTACTTCCCTAGATGAATTCCTTGAGAGGTGTAGTTTACAAAATGGGGTCACTTGTGGGGGTTTCTGCTGTTTCGGCATGTCAGGGACTCGTCAAATGTGACATGGTGTCTGCTGCCTATCCCAGCCAACATAGCGCTCCTTTCTCTTCCGAACCCTGCCGTACACCAAAGCAGTGGTTTTCCCCCACATATGGGGTATCGGCGTACTCAGGAGAAATTGCACAACAAATTTCATGGTGCAATTTATCCTGTTACCCTTATGATAATGCAAAATTAGGGAATGAAAAACATTTTTTATGGGAAAAATGTGAAAATTTTATTTTTACGGCTCAATATTATAAACTTCTGTGAAGCAGCTGGGGGTGCAAGGTGCTCACCACACATCTAGATAAGTTCCCTAAGGGGTATAGTTTCCAAAATGGTGGCACTTGTGGGGGGTTACCACTGTTTAGGCACATTAGGGGCTCCCCAAACGCAACATGGCGTCCGCTAATTATTCAAACAAATTTTACATTCAAAAAGTCAAATGGCGCTCCTTCCCTTTCAAATCCTGCCATGTGCCCAAACAGTAATTTGCCTCCACATATGGGGTATCAGCGTGTTCAGGAGAAATTGCACAACAAATTTCATGGTGCAATTTATCCTATTACCCTTATGATAATGCAAAATTAAGGGATGAAAAACGGTTTTGTGGGAAAAATGTGAAAATTTAATTTTTACAGCTCAATATTATAAACTTCTGTGAAGCACCTTGGGGTTCAAGGTGCTCACCACACATCTAGATAAGTTCCCTAAAGGGTCTAGTTTCCAAAATGATGTCACTTGTGGGGGGTTTCCACTGTTTAGGCACATCAGGAGCTCTCCAAACGCAACATAGCGTCTGCTAATTATTCAGACAAATTTTACATTCAAAAAGTCTAATGGCGCTCCTTCCCTTCCGAACCCTGCCGTGCGCCCAAACAGTGGTTTTCCCTCACATATGGGGTATCAGCACGCTCAAGAGAAATTGCACAAAAAAATTTGGGGTCCATTTTTTCATGTTACCCCTGTGAAAATAAAAAAAATTGGGTCTAAAGTAACATTTTTGTGAAAAAAGTTAATTTTTTTCTTCCACATTCCAAAAATTCCTGTGAAGCACCTGAAGGGTTAATAAAGTTCTTGAATGTGGTTTTGAGCACCTTGAGGGGTGCAGTTTTTAGAATGATGTCACTTTTGGGTATTTTCTGTCATAAAGACCCCTCAAAGTGACTTCAAATATGATGTGGTCCCTAAAAAAATGTTTTTGTAATTTTGTTGGAAAAATGAGAAATCGCTGGTCAACTTTTAACCCTTATAGCTCCCTAACAAAAAAAAAATTTTGGTTCCAAAATTGTGCTGATGTAAAGTAGACATGTGGGAAATGTTATTTATTAACTATTTTGTGTGACATATCTCTCTGATTTAAGGGCATGAAAATTCAAAGTTTGAAAATTGCAAAATTTTCAAAATTTTCGCCAAATTTCCGATTTTTTCACAAATAAACACAAGTTATATCGAAGAAATTTTACCACTATCATGAAGTACAATATGTCACGAAAAAACAATCTCAGAATCAGGGGAATACGTTGAAGCGTTCCAGAGTAATTACTTCATAAACTGGCAGTGGTCAGAATTGAAAAAATTGGCCCGGTCACGAAGGCAAAAACAGGCTCTGGCGCGAAGTGGTTAAAAAGCAATCCAGAGAACACCGTTTTTTCTGCGCCATTTGCTTGTTGGCACTGCAGAATACAGGCAGGTTCTTTCCATATTACAGCGGTAAAAATCCAGCTATTTAAAACTCTGTTTTCTCCATCACATGGATCACATATAAGTTAATTCCAAACTCAGTCATTTGTAGTGAGAGTGGAAGATACTGTCCTCCATTTAAAATGAGCAAGGCACGTGGCAAGGGACAGGGAACTGGACATGATGGTGCATGCAGAGGCCGAGGCAAAGCTGAAATTGTGCCACAACAAACACCCACATCTTCTTTTTTTTCCCAGGGGTAAATGTTTGTCAGCCCATACACTTAGTGCATGGGCATTACAAGTATAGGAGGCCCGCTCCTTTCTAATGGGAACATTTTTTATGAGGCCCTCCTCCACGTCTCTTTCAAGGGGCATTGGAGTGCCTCCAAATTTTTGGCAACCCTTGCATTCACTGCATAGGCTAACACTATGGGAGACCCACTTCCTAATAATGGGAACATTGTTTTCAGAAGGCCCACTGACCTCCATGTCTCTTCCAAGGGGCATTGAAGTGCCTCCAAATTTTTGGCAGCCCTTGCATTCACTGCATAGGCCAACACTATGGGAAATTCTCTCCATTCTAATGGGAATTTGTCATTACTGTGGCCTTTCTCTATGCCTCTTTAAATTGTTAGTGGGGTTTTTCCTAAATTTGGTCAGCCGTTGGACTCACTGCATACCCTATAACTGTATAGCAGACCCTCTCCTTTCTAATGGGAACATGTCGTACCTCGTTACTGTGGCCCTGCTCTATGTGTCTTTCAGAGTCCCTCTATCATCAATGAAGCAGGATGTGTCTGATGATGTGTCACATTGCCAGATAAGGTTGTAAAATGTTAAAATTACATTTCCAGGTAAATGCATTTGCCTTAAAAAATAACGTAAAAAAAAAACAGTAGGATCTTTCTTTAGTATAAAAACAGAGTCGCCAATGTAACCTCAATGTAATCACATTGTTCAGCTCCTGCACCTCCTCCTCCATCTCCGAAATGACCACATCAGTCACAAGCTGACAGCACTGCAGCACTGCTTTGGCCAAGCGGCAACAGGCTGTGCTGAAGATAACATGCTTAATGCTTAAGTGACAAACCGCCCAGCGCTGCAGAATTGTTGAAGCTGTAACACAGCAGCTTGATCTGTGGCTCTCACCGCTGAATATACAGCCAGGCATGTTCGTATGTGACAATGGGCGGAACCTGGTGACGGAGAAATGATAGCCGCGGTAGATACGGTTTCCCTCTATGCCAGTCCTTTCACCGAGCTAAAGAATATGGCTGTGGTGAAATACAACTCCCACTGAGAAGCTGTTTCAGATTGAAAAACATTGTGCCCACCAGAGGATTTGATTCTGAGGGCTCACCTTTCTCCCCCGCTCAAAAGCCCCATAGCAGCTGCAAAGTTAGCGCTATCATGAACTCTCCTGATGTAGAAGCCAGGGCACACCAGAGGATTCTCTGGTGGGACCATCCAACCCTGCCGAGAAGCAGTCCTGGCTAAGAAAAGTGTGTGGAAAGGTTCCCGGACACTCTATGGCTGCTTTTTTACTGAGGTGGAAACCCACGCAAACATGGTGAGAACATACAAAGTCCTTGCAGATGTTGTCCTTGCTGGGATTTGAACCCAGGATCCCAGCGCTGCAAGGCTTCAATGCTAACCACTGATCCAATGTGCTGCCGTTCACCCTCTAATATCTAACAGGCTGGAGAAACTTGCACCTAATGCCACTCTATCTTCAGCTCCTTTATGAGAAACTAATGTATTTGGGCAGCCACTCAGTCTACCAAATCAAATTCCTGAGAAGGAAATTGGGGATGGCTTCGCTACTGTTACTGGGGGCAGTGCTAACACCATGATGTCGTACCATAGTTTACTGGAAATATTCCAGGCTGGTAGGAGGCAAGCAAATTCCCACAGTAAAGTACCAGCAGTAATGTTCAGGGACCCGTGTTTGTAGAAGGTGGAGACAACACCGGGAGAAATAGTGACGGCTGGGGACCAAGTATGGACATGAGGCATGAGGTTGTAAAAAGCTTCCGCCTCCACGAGCCTAAAAGGCCACATTTCAAGTGCAAGCAGCTGCCCAGGAATCTGGCAGTTTAGTATTGCAGCCTGTGGGTGGGTGGCTGGCTGCATACTTGCGCTTGCATTCCAAGTAACAGAAAACTAAGCAGATGGTGGCCTCTATCGTCATCATGGCCTCACCTCGGCACTATGAACTCTCCTGAAGGAGAAGCCAGGGCCCACAGGAGGAGTCTCCGGTTTTCTGGTGGGTCCGTCCAATCCTACCGAGAAGCAGCCCTGGCTAAGAAAAGTGTGGGGGAAGGTTCCCGGACACTCTATGGCTGGTTTTTTAATGTGGATCGGACGTGCTTATGCATGTTATTTCTAAAACCGCATTGCAGATCAGGCCATTGCCCAACTCTGTAGTCATGAAATTAAATGCGCAAAGAAAGATGTTTGTGTGTCAAAGCACCACCGAGAAGTGCGAGTTGATGTTGGACGGGCTGCCATTGCTTCTGCAACAAGCTGCTTTAGAGGACTTCCTGGGAGAAATGACACCCAGAGTAGATACGGTTTCCCTCTATGCCAGTCCTTTCACTGAGCTAAAGAATATGGCTGTGGTGAAATACAACTCTCAGCAAAAAAAGCTGTGGACTGGCTCCTTACCGTCCCTGGCCACATTCACCCGTCCACGTGTTTATGGTTAGGCGGTCCTTCCCAGTAAGTGCACTGGGAAGGGCACGGGTAGTGTTGTGGGACCCGTGCTTGTGGAAGGCGGAGACGATACCGGGAGAAACAGTGGCGGCTGGGGACCGAGTATGTACACCCGGCCACCGCCAGCATGAGGTTATGAAAAGCTTCCGCCTCCACGAGCCATGGAAGTAACTCTCTTAGCTTGTTGTACCTGTTCACACCTGTTTTTCTGTTTGGAAGTGATGGTCAGTCTTTGATATTTGTATACACCTACACACAGGGTTGCCACCAGGAATTTCAGGCTCCATACGGGCAAAATTTTTGGGCCCCATTGAACATTTCACAGTCTCACCACCTACTCTTGGAAAACTCCACCTCCGCACCACATCCTCACCAATCACCCATTAACACTTCCCTTTGAACACCAGATCACATACATAGCCATCAGTTTTTGTTTTGGCCAAAAGATTTTTTTAAACCTGCCACCATAACAAGGTAGACTCTTCTGTCCGAGCCCTACTCTATTCTAACCTATTAAACATTTTTTTAAAATGCCCAATACTCTTTTTAAGTATATTTTTCTTTATTTTTCTTTAAGGGAATGTGCCACATGCATTTTTAAAATGACCAATAATACCACATACAAGGGAAAAATACCGTCACACCATGACCAGAAAATATATTACCACAAAGTAGTGACCGAATAATACCATATACAAGGAACAAATACCCCCACACCATGACCTGATCACATATTACCACCACATAGTGACTAAATAATACCACATACAGGGGACAAATAACGCCACCACATGACCAGTGCACATATTAGCACCACATAGTGACTGAATAATACCACATACAAGGAACAAATACCACCATCCTGGCCCCATGTGTCTCCATCCTGGCCCCATATGAACTCCCATCCTGGTCCCATATGTCTCCATACTGCCCCCATATGTTCTCCCATCCTGACGCCACTGACACCATATGTCTCCATCCAGCCCCCATATGAACACCCATCTTGGCCCCATATGTTCTCCCATACTGGCACTATATGTTCTTCCATCCTATGCAAGCCCCATCTGTGTGCATGTATAATACTACACAGCCACCCCCTCCATGAATTGGTAGGTCAGTGAGTGGCTGTTTGCTTCAGTATTTTGCACTTGTGCTGCCCCCGCCTTTATCATGGCGGCTTGCTGCATTCTGCTGGTGCATTGGTAATCTGACCTGGTGTTGGTAAGGCTTTATCTTTTTCTGTGATGTTTTTCGAAATTTTGTCCCATGTTCACCACTATATGTTCTTCCATCCTACCCCCATATGTTCTCCCATCCTGGCCCCATATGAACTCCCACTTGGCTCCATATGAACTCCCTTCCTTGCCCCATATGAACTCCAATTTTGGCCCTATATGATCTCTCATCTTGCCTCCATATTGCGGTTTTCAGTAAAAAAAAAAAAGAGTTACTCCTTACCTGGCTGCGGTCCAGCGGAGTCCTCATGTATTTGAGATGCGGACACGCTTGCGCATGGCAGTGACGCCATACGCCGGCGACATGTGCCCCGACGTCAGCTGCTGGCCTCTGATTGGCTGGTGGCTGTTAACTTTTGCCCGGAAGCTGCTGGCTATTGCTATGCAGGAAGCTGAGGATGCATGTTCATTTACTGAATCGGCCGAATCCTGCCCCTGGGGCCCGGTGAGCAGAAGCAAAATGAGGGGAGGCCCGGACCTTGCTTCTGCTCACTGGGCATAGCTGCACAATTCAGTGTGTCTATTTTACTCTGAAATGCTCAGAGAAAATATAGTTTGCAGTTTCGGCAGGGGACCATATCTGGAGACCAGACTCTTACCATCACTGCCAGAGGTAAACACGAAGAAGAAATCTGTCAATTACCTGAAGAAGTTCTGGGAAGACCCGGACATGGGTGGTGCTGAACTACTCTGGTTTGTGGACGGATCTTTAAAATATATTTTTCTGAAATGATGAGACCTTTCCATCCTGCTTTCCATTATTACTTTGCACCACAAGGGTCGTGGGACCCCATATGATCAATCATTTATAGTACATCTTTCTATATATGGATGTGTTATGCAAGGTCCGATCACCTTAGATATTCAGGAATGATACAGTCTAATATATTACATCCATTTATTATAGTATTAATATTTTAGGAATGAATGTACTGGCCACTTGCTAAATACTTTTCCAGCACCGAGCACCCATTTTCATCAATATTATTATTGTGCTTTAGTAAAGATTTGCTGGCCGTGTTTTATTAATGTTCTGCTTGCTCGTCAGTTTATGTACACTAATTTTACTTGCAAAGTGTCCAACTTTCAACTAATCTCACCAGTATCTAAGGAGCCTCTAACCATTGTTTCAAAAGTGAATAAGCCCATGGGCAAGTGTGGACACAGTGGAGCCGTCACCACAGGAGGTCTCACATGCAGTCTCAGGTGAAGGTTCTTGGAATATTCTTCATTGTTTCAGCTAAAGTAAATGCTTAAAGGGGAGGGTGTCGTCACTTCTGACCTTTGGAGGGGGGCTGACCCCAGGGAGGAAAACGTACAAATGTTTTAGTGAGGGAGTGTGTGGAAGTACATCGAAGGAATAGGAGGGAGACTGTGGCTCTGGACCATGAATGGATCAATGGGATATGGAGATCAGTGCCGACTGGGGTGGATAAGTGTGCTACAGTGTGGATATGTCATCTTGATTTGATTAACTTTCTTAAGGACTGTTGCTACTGGATACCTGTGCTTTCATTGTTTTATCTGTTGTCTGGAGGATCGTGGACTGTGGATACAGAATGTACTAGCTGGAGATACGAAATCTGTGGGCCAACCAAAAGTTGGGAGACAGTGAGTATGGCCTGATACACGGCCAGTGGAACTACTGATCCCAGGTTGGGAACTGAAGGACTGAGAGAACTGTATTTTGGCCATTTACCAGGAATTGCGGTATTACCATGGATGTGATTAATAAAATATTATTGCATCGTTAACCTACCTAGGTGATTACTTACAACCCACAACCTCAGATCTTTACAGCTGGTAAATACTGATATTGGAAAACCTGTGACCCCAGAGATCCATGAATCTGCCGGTGTCATAGAGGGAGATGTCTGTATCAGGGTCAGCCACCACCTTTCTTGACCATTTCACCACCTGGCTACTTCACTTCCTTTCCACTGATATGCCCACTATCATCATGGGCGACGTCAACATCCCCACTGACACTTCCCACTCATCTGTCTCTAAGCTTCTATCCCTCACTTCCTCCTTCGGCCTTGCCCAGTGGTTTTCCACAGCCACTCACAAAGATGGCCACACACTGGACCTCATCTTCACCCGCCTCTATTCCCTATCTAACCTCTCTAACTCACCTCTCCCTCTATCTGACCACAACCTACTTACATTCTCTTCCCTCTCCTCTCCAGGTCCACAAACCCCACTCCACAAACTTACACATCCTTGCAGAAATCTCATACACCTTGACCTATACTCACTCTCTGAATCCCTCCTCCCTCTTACAGACATAAGTACCTCACACGATGCAGACATTGCTGCTGCTTTATATAACACCATAACATCTGCAGCTCTCGATTCGGTCGTCCCTCTCGCACACACCAACGCTCGCACAATCAATAGGCAACCTTGGCACACCAACCGTACTAAAGAACTGCGACGGGCATCCAAGGTTGCTGAGCGGAGATGGAAAAGATCCCGCTCCAACAAGCACTTCATCGCATTCAAACAATTCCTCACCATTTTCAAGTTCAAACTCACTGCAGCAAAACAAACTTACTTCTTATCTCTCATATCCTCCCTGTCTCACAACCCTAAACAGCTATTCAACACTTTCAATTCTCTCCTCTGTCCCCCAGTGCCTCCTCCCTCTCCTCTCATCTCAGCCGAAGACTTTGCCTCATTCTTCAAGCAGAAGATTGGCACCATCAGACAAAGCGTTTGCCCTAAGTTCCCACAGCCCCTCCTCATATCTACCCAACCTTTCTCCTCCAAAACCAGCTTCTTCACCATTACAGAAGATCAAGTTTCCTCTTTACTCTCCAAATCACATCTCACCACCTGTGACCTCGACCCAATCCCGTCCCACCTCATCCCTAACCTTTCCACAGTCTTTATCCCAACCCTAACCCACCTCTTCAACCTGTCACTAACAACTGGCATCTTCCCCTCATATTTCAAACATGCCTCAATCACACCCATCTGCAAAAAGCCATCCCTTGACCCATCCTCTCCGCCCTATATCACTATTCCCCTATGCCTCAAAACTACTGGAACAACACGTCCACCGTGAACTGTCTTCCCACCTCTCCTCCTGCTCTCTCTTCGACTGCTTATAATCACGCTTCCGACCGCACCACTCCACTGAAACTGCCCTGACTAAAGTCACCAACAACCTACTAACCATCAAATCCAAGTGTCACTACTCTGTCCTCCTCCTGCTGTCGACACAGTGGACCATTCCCTCTTACTACAGACTCTCTCTTCTCCTGGCATCACAGACTTGGCCCTATCTTGGATCTCTTCATACCTAACAGACCAGACATTCAATGTCTCCCACTCACACACCACCTCCTCATCTCGCCCCCATCTGTCGGTGTCCCTCAAGGATCAGTCCTAGGGCCCCTGCTCTTCTCTATCTACACCTTTGGCCTGGGACAGCTCATAGAGTCTCACGGCTTTCAGTATCACCTCTATGCTGATGACACACAGATCTTCCTCTCTGGACCCGATATCTCCTCCTTACTAACCAGAATCCCATAATGTCTGTCTGCTATTTCATCCTCCCTCTCCGAAAGATTTGTAATTCTTAACATGGACAAAACTGAATTAATCATCTTTCCCCCACCTCACTCAACCCCACCATCTGACCTATCCATCAAAGTTAATGACTACTCACTCTCCCCAGTAACAGAAGCTCGCTGCCTCGGTTTAACCCTGGACTCTGATTTCTCCTTCTAACTAGTGTTGAGCCACCCCCGTAGTGTTCGAGTTCGGTTCGGTTCGTCGAACACCCTTGTGTTCGCTGAACTGTTCGTCGAACTGTTCGTCAAACACCTTCGAACACCATTAAAACCAATGGCAGGCAAACAAAAACACATAGAAACACATAGAAAACACCTTCAAAGGTGTCCAAAAGCTGACAAACTGCTCAGAAGACATAACTAACACATGGAAAAGTGACAAGTACATATAGTCATGCGAAAAGAAAAGAGGTGGAGTAGTAAAATGAGGGGGAGACACAGATATAGGCATGTCATGCCCTTCTAAAATCCAAAAAGTGAGAAGCCGACACGGCCAGTCCGTTCCTGCCCGTGCCACCTCCGTGTCGCCGGGTTTGTGCCAGAGCCGCGGTGGACCCTGACAGCCAGCCCCCCTCTCCCAATACTGGTGCCTGTCCGCTGGTGGGTCGAGCCCCCCCCGCGGTGGGGGGGGGTAA
Source organism: Phyllobates terribilis (assembly GCF_046119375.1). Classification (NCBI taxonomy): domain Eukaryota; kingdom Metazoa; phylum Chordata; class Amphibia; order Anura; family Dendrobatidae; genus Phyllobates; species Phyllobates terribilis. Next base: position 755,852,408 of record NW_027362764.1, read on the forward strand.
CATCTGCAGAAGAAAGACCATCTTCCAGCCAAACTAACATGTCCCTTTGTTACGGACATGCCCATCGCTACAAATTCCAGATGAGGCACAAAAACAGCAGGTGCTTCAGCGGATATCAAGTGCTTCTTCAAGTGGGCTCTCCTCCACCTCAATTTCAACATCACAAATACTCCAGTCCTCAGAGGTGTCACCCCAATCGCACTTGCTTCCTCACAGCTCCCAAGTCTCCAGCTGCCCGTCTGAGTATGGGGTAACACAGATGGTTGAGTCTGCAGAGCTGTTTACTCATACTATAGCCTGGGAAACGGAGGTCTGCTCCAGAGCTTCTGTTAATCCAGATGAGGAAATGATCTGCACTGATGCCCTGAATCTTTATAAGTCGGATCCAGGACCAGATGAAGAAGGTTCTGAGCATAATGTAGACCCTCGTTCCCAAACTGTAACTCCTGTTGGTGGAGACAATGATGAAGACGATGATGAGACTCAAATACCTGATTGGAGCGACAACTTGACTTTTCGGTCAGGGCAGGAAGAGGTTGGCTTTGAGGACGACGGGTGTGATAACACACAGGGTGATGATGACAAGGTTGGAGATCCCACTTACTGTCAACCCACAGTCAGCCAGTCGATGAGGTCACCCGGGCCTTTGCCTGGCATTGGGGATGTCGCGGTGGTCGGCTCCCTGGCCCGTACCCTGGGGTCACTCTTTAAAAGGGGGGATAATTGTTAATTTTATAAGAGTTCGTGACGCCACCTGTGGTATCTGGTGAGAAGCACCAGCGCTGCAGCAGTCCACTGAGGCCCGTGATAAGGCAGCTCGATGGTATAGCTCCCCACAGGTGGAGCTAGGTCTCAGGGCAGCGTATGCAGGGGGAATGCAGGACAGGCGAGACCCAGCTGGGTCAGAGCAAGAACGGGAACGGACACGGTAGTCACTTCAGTACCTTTTACTGGAGGAAATTCAGGCACATCCCGGAGCACTGTAGAGTGAAGGGTGCATATCAGGATCCTCCCCAATGAGCGGGTGTAGGGCCTCCTGTGTCTTGCCTCTGCGTAGTATGTTTCTGACCTGCCTGGAGCTAGGCCTAACTTTGTCTCTGTCCTGCGCTGGCTAACCTTGTGGTAGGGCCTTCTCTTGGAGTTCACGCTCCCAGTATGCGGGGCCTAAGCGTCTCCTGGCTCTGTTACATATCAGCACCTTAGCAATCCTGGGACTTGTAGTTCTCCAGGGATTCCGGTTATGCCTTACTGGGTCATAGAGATCCCGGTAAGCTCGGATCCGGTGTCCGGTAAATGCTTCGGGGTGAGCTGGTTAAGCTCCTTTGCCCCTTATGTACTAACTCGCCACTCGCCTTCGGCCTACTCGGGCCCTCACTAGGCTATACACACTAACGGCAGCTTGCCGCGCTTCACAGATCTTATGGCGCTGGCACACCTTAAGCTCTATCTGGGCTCCCTGAATCTAGCTAGCAGGAGCCTTGTGCTCCACTGCTGAACTATTAACTGAGTTCTCTAGAGTAGACTGAGCTCCACTGCCGACTGACCTCTCTTAGGCTTCTCTACTGCAGGAACTCTTCAGAGGAACTGAACTGCCTAGCTCCACCCTCCCTATTTATATCCCTAACGGGCTCCCTCTGCTGGTCTGAGGTGGAAGGTGGAGATGTGTGAATGTTTATGGGGGCCTCTTGTGGAGGATTCCATCAATACACTCTTCTAGGATCTGTGATACCAAGTGCAGCGGGGCGTCACAGATGCAATTGACGACGAGGTTAGGTTGCGCCTTCCTGGACAGAGACGGAGTACTAGAAGCACGTCAACAACTGCATCCTCAACCACAACTCTGCCTCTGACCACAAGTCGTAGTGGCTCTTCAGGTCGCATGGGCTCTAAGCCTTGCATAGACTGGGCATTTATTCAGATCGATAAGGATGACCCAACTCGTGTTATCTGTAATATTTGTCACCAAAAGCTAAGTAGAGGCAAAAAAATCCATAGTTTGAGTACTTCATGCATGTACTGTCACATGGATATGAAGCATAAGTTGCAGTGGGAAGCACACTGTGCTACAATGCGGCCTAGCAGGCTGGGCCAACCACCGTCTGCCCCATCCGCGGCCTCTTCATCCTCTGTGACTGGGGGGACAGCAGTCACACATGTTTTTGGATGCAGACCAGCCACCTCTTTACCTGCAACAGCTAGTGTGATTGGCAGGTCGTCAGTTCATTGGGAAGTGGAAACACCTGCTGGTGTTGAGCGCTCTCTGACATCGAGAGCACCACCTTTGGATCAAGGCAACCTAACATGTCCGCCTGCATCTTCCTCACAGACCGGCAGTTTGCCGGGAACACCCTACTCAAACCCGTCAAAGCACAACAGCCAGCCCTCGGTCCCTCAGATGTGGAAAAGTAAAAGACCATTTCCTCCTAGCCATGAGAAAGCTAAGAGGTTGAATTTCACCATCTGCAAGCTGTTGGCTACAGAAATGCTGCCTTTCCGCCTGGAGGACACTGTGGATTTTCGAGACCTTATGTCCGTCGCAGTGCCCCAGTAGCAGATGCCCAGTCGGCACTACTTCTCAAAGAAAGGTGTGCCTGCACTCCACCAGCATGTCGCACACAACATCACCGCTTCTTTGAGAAACTCTGTGTGTGACAGGGTGCATTTCACCACAGACACTTGGACGAGTAGGCATGGACAGGGGCGTTACATGTCGCTGACTGGGCACTGGGTAACTATGGTGACAGCAGGACAAGGGGCTGCTGTCCAAGTCTTACCGTCCCCACGAGTTTTGCGTCAATCCTCTTTATCTCGAAGTTCCTCCACTGCTTCTGCCTCCTCAACCTCCTCTCGGTCCTCCACGTGCACCCAAAGCCTGTCTGGTAATGCCACCTGCTTTCTAACTGCGCAGAAGGAATCCTGCACACCTCTTTACTATGCTGGCAGCAGGGCTCAATGGCATCAGTGTTTACTTTGAAATGTCTGGGAAATGTGAGTCACACAGCTGAGGACTTGTGGTCAGCTCTGGAGACCCAGTTTCATGAATGGTTGTCTCCACTGGACCTGAAACCAGGGAAGGCCGTGTGCGACAATGCTGCAAACCTGGGTGCGGCCCTTCGCCGGGGCAATGTCACACACGTGCCTTGTATGGCTCACGTGTTGAACCTGGTTGTCCATAAATTTTTAGCCCACTATCCCGGACTAGATGGCCTTCTGCAGAGGGCACGGTCGCTGTGTGCTCACTTCCGCCGTTCGCATCCCGCAGCTCAACGACTTACATCGCTACAGAAGTCGTTGGGCCTGCCTGTTCACCGGCTGAAATGCGATGTGCCGACACGGTGGAATTCAACTCTGCACATGTTGCAGCGACTGTGGCAGCACCGACAAGCCCTGGTGCAATACATTCTGACGTATAGCCTGGGCCAACGAGATCCAGAGGTGGGGCAAATCACGCTGCAGGAGTGGTCTCAGATCAGGGACCCATGAAGTTGACGCGTCCCCTGGGCCGTGGGGTACCCTGAGCCGGGTCGGTAGACGCTGGGGGTTGTAGTCACTGTGGCGGTGACCCGGTCCGTGACCCAGGGCGGTCAATCCAACGGTAATTTGTATATATGGATTTTATAATGTCCGACTACGCCACCTGTGGAGTGCGGCCAAAGGGGCCGCCGCTGCAGAACAGTCCTCTGAAGCTGGTCGTTTTGCAGCAATGGTATTATTACTCACCACAGGAAGAGTGTAGCTTCAGGGCAGTGTGGGTGGATGATGGTGGTTGTAGTGCAGGGAGTCAGTAATGAACACAGAGTCCGTGTGATGCAGTCCCAAGATCTTTACTCACAGTTGTTGCAGTCCAGATTACAGGTACCAGAGCAATCTCACCCGTCGTGCTGTGCGTACTCAGTGAGGGGCTCAGTCCACCCCCAGATAGCTCCGGAGTACTTAGCAGGACCCCCTTCTGTGTGTCCTTTCTCTGGCCTTCTCCCTGCACCTCACACCCAGTGACACTTCTATCCGGTATCCTCGGGCCTTGGCGGGCGACTTGTGTTCCGTCCCCTGGGTCCTATGTGGCTACCTTCTTAGTGAGACTGGTGTGGACTTTTGCCTGCAGTACATGAAATGCTGCAGCCTCCGGTTTCTAGTTGAGCCTTGCTGTTTCTCCTCTAGTTGAGGGACCACTTCCCCTTATCTGGCCTGACCCCTCTACCTCCTGGTAGCAGCGGGAGTACGGGTGGCCTTCTGTACGGCCCGTTGCCCTTGGGTCCCTTCGGTTCCTGGAGCCTTCCTGCTCCCACTCCTCTCTTCTCTCCTTCAGTCCTGGGCCTCCCAGGCTAGGCCCGCCTCCGGAGCAGAGCTCATGCCGAGCCTCTGCTCCTGTCACTTTTCCTCCTCTGACTGGCTTGCTATTTCTAAGATGGCTTCCTATTTATACTCTCCCTGTCACGTGCTCCCCTAAGCTGCTCCCCTAAGCACCCACTACATAGGACCCTCCCACCAGCTAGGGACCTGGGACTGTGCTCTCCCTTAGGAGCAATCTCGCCCTACCCCCACTGCGGGTATGTGTTGGATGCAGGTGTTAGGGTCCCGAGTCATACGCCTTCCTTACCTGAGGGTGAGATACCACACCTCTGGGTGAGATGCAGTAACTCTGTGGCGACTGAACGCTCAGGGGCGCCACACACCCTTCTGCACAGTTTTGAAATGGCGACGAAGATGTTTAGTGCTGACAACGATGCCATTATCAGCATGACTATTCCGGTGATTTACATGCTGGAGCACACATTAAACAGAATTCAGAGTCAGGTGGTGGGACAAGAGAAGGTGGAGGAAGTAGAGGAGGAGTCGTATGCGGAAGGGATGACATCTCCAAGGTCCAGGCGGTTGGCAGCACCAAGGCGGCAGGCATGGGAGGATGGGGGAGAGGGATTAACCAGGGCGCATGGTAGCAGCCAAACTGTTGAGGAAGGTGCAGGAGCCGAGGAAGAAGTGGAGGATGAACTGGCGATGGGCATGGAAGACTCATCAGATGAGGGAGACCTTGATCACATTTCTGTTGTGCGAGGTTGGGGGGAGAGGGCAGAGGAAGGAAGCATGATTCTTACCTCGCTACCAACACAACAAGGACTTGGTCCTCCTGGATGCGCAAGACACATGAGTGCCTTCTTGCTGCACTACCTGCAACATGACCCTCAGATTGCAGAATTCGAAGTAATCCCGACTACTGGGTTGCCACACTCTTAGATCCCCGGTACAAAAGTAATTTTGCCGAAATAATTCCTGCCATAAAAAGGGATTGACGCATGCAGGAGTATCTGCAGACGCTGTTGCAGAATCTTACATGTGCTTTTCCACAAAGCACCAGTGGTGCACGAAGTGAATCTCACAGTTCTAACTTGCCAACCGTGGGACTGTCGAGTCTTCATCACTCAAACCGTAACAGTAACACAGTATCTGCTGGTAACAGTAATTTTGTGGAATCGTTTCACCACTTTTTTAGACCATCCTTTGCAAGGCCACAGGAGACAAGAAGTCTGACACATAGTCAATGCCTAGAGAGGATGGTGCAGGAGTATCTCCAAGTGAACATCGAAGCCATGACTGTGTCACTGGACCCTTGCTCATTTTGGTATTCCAATCTGGAAAAATGGCCGGAGCTCACCACTCACGCCTTGGAGATCTTGTCATGCCCTGCAGCCAGTGTTCTCTCTGAACGTGTGTTCAGCGCTGCTGGTGGTGTGCTGACAGATAAGCGCACGCGGCTGTCCACTGAGAATGTAGACAGACTCACGTTCATAAAGATGAACAAATCATGGATTCGCAAGGACTTTTCTAACCCTGTGTTATCCTTGGGAGACTAAAAGCTTGAGGATTTGGTAATATCACCTCACCAACCGTTTTAAGCAACTGTGGGGCAATTGATGCCACTTAACCCTAGAACGCATGACCATAAAAATCTACACTTTCATATACCTGGGGACTTTTAGGCCCGTGTGCAAATAACATGGAATAACTCAAACTCAAATGACAAACAACTATATACATGAAGAATACCTAGAGTTTCAAAATTCTAACTAAAGTAATCTTGCAGAAAATAGAAAACAATTAACAGGGCGGGCCTGCGAGGCCCCAGGTATGCGTTCTAGGGTTAAGTGGTGTCTGTGCCACAATTTTGGGAAAAAATGGAGACTCTTTTTGGAGTCCCCTTGCTGTGCCTTACGTGACGTTGGCATCGTCAATTCCAGGTGGGTTGGGTCGCCCCCCTCCCCCTTTTAACTGTAAGAAACTACATACACTATGGCTTGGGGTAACACAGATGGTTGAGTCTGAAGAGCTGTTTACTCAGAGGTCTGCTCCACATCTTCAGTGTCTGCTAGTCAGCGTAGAATTTTTAACTGCATCTAGCCTAGGCAATACTTTGGCGTAGTAGCCCAGCTGCGAAGCAAGCTGCACCGCCTGTGTATCTAATAAGAATTTTTAAATGCATCTAGCCTAGGCAGACTGTGGGGACCCCCAACCAAACCCAGACGCTCAGCCCCCCTACCGCCCCCCTTTCCTTGACAATACAATAATGTAACTCTTACAACTGGATGGGTGAGGATCGGTCACAGCTTTATTAACTCTTTATACTCATTCCATTAGAAAGGCATTTTATTTCTAAAATAATTCAGCTTGTTGTAGCATGCCCTGGGTCTCCACACCGGCAAGTTGGCCAACAAGTGTAACTCTCCAACATGTCCTTTCTATTTCCAGGCCACGGAGGATCCTGCGTACTCGTATGCAGGACTCTGACCCCCACCCATCACTCTTAACGCTTGTTCCACTCCGTCCTGGAGTCCTGACAGGAATATGTCCAGTCCAATATCCATTAAGTGAACACCGTCGGGCCGTATGAGGCCTGCTTTATCTCCTTCCAGTTGTCGGTGTCGTACCACTACACCGCCTCTGTCTCTTCTAAATTTTGCCATCCGAATATTTATTACCCGCCTTGTCCGTTCGATGGCCGTGATGTCTCGCGCACCTTGCCATACCGCTATCGGCACAATCTCTGACCATACTATAGCTAGTTTTGTGAAAAATTCTCTGAAGCGCTCAGTGTCTAGTTTCATTATTGCCATTAGTTATGCGCTCTTGTGATGACCTAGGTTGTTTCCCCCGGCCTGTACAACTAAGATGACCGGACATCTTGCCTCTCTCCCTACCTTGATTACCTCCATTAGTACCTGTGGCCATAGCAGGCCTCTAATACCTCTCCAGTTGAAATATGTGTTATGAAACTCTAATTTCCTTCCGCCTGGGCGGACTTTCGCCCTTTTTTCTGCCCAATATATATACGAGTGGCCTATCACCCACACTGTTGGCTTAGCGTCACCTGTAAAAGAAACAAACCACGTTAGGATAACAAGTCCGGTCTTATGTATCTTGCCAAACACGTGGATCGCCATCTCCCTATCCTCTGAACTTCCGTTTCTGACAGTCCTGCTCTTGCTGCTTCCGTGGCCGCGCCTATGCGGAATGAGTGTGTCCTGTAATCTTTGGGGTGGTTCCCTGCCGATGTTATGCATTTATTAAATATAGCTTGGAACTGGTATCTTGATAATGGCGTTCCATCAATGTGTGATAGGAAGAAATTACTTTGTGATCTGATGGTTAGATATGTTTTTACTATTGTTACCCGACTCAGTGTACCGTTTGTGGGTTGTAGAAGTACCCAAGTGCCCCTGCCCGCTGGAACCGTTTTCGATTTGTGTATGTGTAGACGTATTGCATTATTGGCTATGACTACGTCCTGGTGTAATAAGCCTCCACTGGTGGTAATTTTGGATTGAGGGACTAATTTGCTTATGAATAGCGCCCCGAAGAAGGCGATCACAAATGCAGTAGACAGTAGTGTTGCTTCAAATTGTGAGTGTCATGTTAATGGTGTTAGGGATATGATTTGAGAAATCAGTTTTAGTGACACGGGACTGGACGTCTACACTCCTGACTTGGCTGACCCCTTTTCCACCCTTTTATAGATTGTCTGATGATGAATCTTTGTCACATCTCCCCAATTCAGTAGTTGGAAGTGAAATGCTACTCCGGTCAGACACCGCTGCGCTGACGCCCCTGATATGCCCCTCATAATTAGCTGGTGGAGAAATTCTATGGTGACTTGTGATCTGGCTTGTTCACATTGGTCAACTAGTCGTGTCCACTCTTCCCATGCCTTACCGTATGCTTGCCACGTCGACGGGGCAACTGACGCTCTGATTAATGGCATTAACTATTGGCCACTAGATCCCATAGGGAAGGTGGGCAACTGTTGCCCGATGGGTGGGCGTTGTGGAAGAGCTCTGTGAAAATCTGCCAATTGAATTGTTATAAAGCGTTAGCAGCAGCTTTAGACCCCTCAGCATAGTGGCTAGCGCGGACCCATACATTGTGTTTTAGGCACAGGAATGCTAGCCTGTGTAGTAGGCCTAGCACTGGGGGAGACGATGATGCCATCTTATTAATGCAGTGCGCTAGGCTGGTGTTTTTTGTTATGAAGCGCATATTTTTGTAAGCCAGACGCGCGCCCCATATTTCTATTGCTACCACTATTGGGAAGAAAAATTATTTTCAGGGCTAGATGCAGCTAAAAATTATTATTAATTTAAAAGCTGGTGGAGCTTGGTATAGATGGCCTAATACAATGAGTCCCATACACTGCTAGAAGCCCAAATATTTTTTCAGAGGTAGATGCAGAAAAAAATTATATTCAGTTTGCAACCTGATGGAGGTCAGTATAGATGGACTAATAGAACAAGTCCCACACACTGCTAGAAGGCCAAATATTTTTTCAGAGCTAGATGCAGAAAAAAATTATATTCAATTTGCAACCTGATGGAGGTCAGTATAGATGGACTAATAGAATGATGCTATGCCCAAAAGATTTTACTTCACTAGGTGCAGTAAAAAAATTGGTATTCTATACACAGGTGGTGTAGCTTGCAACACAGATAGGCTACTCCACTGACTAACACACTCTGCAATAGGCCAAAAAGGATTAGCTTTGCTAGATTTAGCCAAATGCTGTGAAAAAAACTTGCACAGCACTGGCACAGACCTGCCTGGCAAAAACTGATAGGAACTGATGTAACCTAGTCCTGAAAAGGACTCCAATTACAATTAGTCTTTACTCCCACAACCTATCTATTTAAGAGCACAGACCTCCCTGATAAAAGTCGTAGGAAATGCTGTAACCTAGTCCTTAAAAGGACTGCAATCACAACTATTCCCTACTCCCAAGCTATCTGTAGATTTGTGCGAAAATTGGCTTGAAATTAACAAGGTATAGCGCACACAGCAACAGCGGTGCCGTCTAACACGCAGCTGCAGCAGTGAGAAAATGGTGGCGACGGGGAAAATGGCTTGGTCTTATAGGGCAAGGACATGTGACATACACTGCCAATCACACATGCCCTTGCTTGTGTGAAAAAAAGCACTTCGCTCCGTGTGTGCGCTGCTGATAGGCTGACAGATTGCACCTCCCCACTGTAAATGCGGGAAAGAGAAAAAAAATGGAGATCTTCATTATTCCTGCAGAGATCCATCCCCTGCCCCTCCCCCCGCCCCGCTGTACACTCAAACTGCGTATTAACATTAATTTTCATCATTACTAAGAAAAAATCCAGTTATGATTTTGGTGCACGAACAGTTATCGAACATAACCTCGAACAGCCGAATTTTTTTCAAATCGTTCGTGTTCGCCGAACGGCTCGAACACCGCCCAAAACAGCTCGAATTTGAGATTGGCGAACAATTCAAGTCGAACAACGCTCATCTCTACTTCTAACCACATATCCATGCCCTCTCCACTTCCTGCCGACTCCAACTCAGAAATATCTCCTGGATCCGCACATTCCTCAGCAAAGACTCTGCAAAAACACTAGTCATCTCCTGCCTCGACTACTGCAACCTCCTGCTCTGTGACCTCTCTTCTAACACTCTTGCACCCCTCCAATCTATCCTAAACTCTGCTGCCTGACTAATCCACCTGTCCCCCCGCTATTCCCTGGCCTCTCCCCTCTGTCAATCCCTTCACTGGCTCCCCATTACTCAGAGACTCAAGTTCAAGACCCTAACCATGACATACAAAGCCATCCACAACCTGTCTCCTCCATATATCTGTGACCTAGTCTCCCGGGACTTGCCTGCACGCAACCTTCAATCCTCACAAGATCTCCTTCTCTACTCCCCTCTTACAGGGCCGGTTCCAGGTTTTTCTGGGCCCCGGGCGAAAGAGTCTCAGTGGGCCCCTTTAATACATACCACGATTCATGATGCACAGATACCGCAGAGAAATATATATATAGTACAATGCTGAAGATTTCACTTCTTACATTACATGAGTGATATCTATTGTAAATTCCACAATAGCTCAGAAACCGGCGAATCGCTCCACACAGAATACTGCCCCCCATATAACACTCCATACAGGAGACTGGCCCCCATATAAGGCCCCATACGGAATACTGGCCCCCATATAAGGCCCCATACGGAATACTGGCCCCCATATAAGGCTCCATACGGAATACTGGCCCCCATATAAGGCTCCATACAGAATACTGGCCTCCATATAAGGCTCCATACGGAATACTGGCCCCCATATAAGGCTCCATACAGAATATTGGCTCCCATATAACGCTCCATACAGGATACTGGTCCCCTTATAACGCTCCATACAGGATACTGGCCCCCATATAATGCTCCATGCAGGCTGTTACCCCCCACATAATGCCCAATACAGGCTGTCCCCCCCCTTATAATGCTCCATGCAGGCTGTTACCCCCCCACATAATACCCCATACAGGCTGTCCCCCCCTTATAATGCTCCATGCAGGCTGTTCCCCCCACATAAAGCACTATGCAGGCTGTCCCCCCCCCTTATAATTCCCCATGCAGGCTGTCACCCCTCCTCTTTATAATGCCCCATGCAGGATGTACCACCCCTCCTTATAAGGCCCCATGCAGGATGTCACCCCCCCTCTTTATAAATCCCCATGCAGGATGTCACCCCCCTCTCTTTATAATTCCCCGTGCAGGATGTCACCCCCTCTCTTTATAATGCCCCATGCAGGATGTCACCCCCCTCTCTTTATAATGCCCCATGCAGGATGTCACCACCCTCTCTTTATAATGCCCCATGCAGGATGTCACCCCCTCTCTTTATAATGCCCCATGCAGGATGTCACCCCCCGTCTCTTTATAATGCCCCATGCAGGATGCCACCCCCCCTCTTTATAATGCCCCATGCTGGATGTACCCCACCTCTTTATAAAGCCCCATGCAGGTTGTCACCCCCTCACTCTATAATGCCCCATGCAGGATGTCACCCCCTCTCTCTATAATGCCCCATGCAGGCTGTCACCCTCTCTCTCTATAATGCCCCATGCAGGATGTCACCCCCTCTCTCTATAATGCCCCATGCAGGATGTCACCCCCCCTCTCTTTATAATGCCCCATGCAGGATGTCACCCTCCCTCCGCTCTTTATAATGCCCCATGCAGGATGTCACCCCCCCTCTCTTTATAATGCCCCATGCAGGATGTCACCCCCCTCTCTTTATAATGCCCCATGCAGGATGTCACCCCCCCTCTCTTTATAATGCCCTATGCAGGATGTCACCCCCCCTCTCTTTATAATGCCCCATGCAGGATGTCACCCCCTCTCTTTATAAGGCCCCATGCAGGATGTCACCCTCCCTCTCTTTATAATGCCCCATGCAGGATGTCACCCCCTCTCTTTATAAGGCACCATGCAGGATGTCACCCCCCTCTCTTTATAATGCCCCATGCAGGATGTCACCCCCCCTCTCTTTATAATGCCCCATGCAGGATGTCACCCCCTCTCTTTATAAGGCCCCATGCAGGATGTCACCCCCCCCTTTATAAGGCCCCATGCAGGATGTCACGACCCCCTTTATAATGCCCCATGCTGGATGTCACCCCCCCTTTATAATGCCCCATGCAGGATGTCACCCACCCATATTATGCCTCATGCAGAATGTCACCCCCCCCCATATTATGCCCCATGCCTCCATACATTAAAAAAAAAAAATCAAATACTCACCTCACTCCTCCTCACCTGCTGCAGCTGTTCGGGTCCGGACTCCAGCGTCGCCGGCGTCTTCCCGCTCTGCGCTCCCTGTGACGGCTCCGGGGAGGGCACAGTGGAAAGACGCCACCGCACCCTCTGACCTGAGATGTCACAGGGAGCGCAGAGCAGGAAGACAGCGGATCTGCGGAGGCACGGGGAGAGGTAAGTATCCGGCTGCCGGGGCCCTGAGCAAGCGGGGGAGAAGGGCGGGCGCTGACACCGCTCTCCTCCACCCATAGCCCGGCGGGGTGTGCGACCGCCAGTGGGCCCCTCTGCCTGCTCAGGGCCCCGGCACTTGCCCGGGTGCGCCGGGTACTGACGCCGGCCCTGCCCTCTTATCTCCTCTTCCCACAATCGCATACAAGATTTCTCCTGTGCATCCTCCCTACTCTGGAACTCTCTACCCCAGCATATTAGACTCTCGCCTATCGTGGAAACCTTCAAAAGGAACCTGAAGACCCCCCTCTTCCGACAAGCCTACAGCCTGCAGTAACCACCGCTCCACCATACCGCTGCATGACCAGCTCTACCCTCACCTACAGTATCCTCGCCCATCCCTTGTAGATTGTGAGCCCTCGCATGCAGGGTCCTCTCCTCTCCTGTACCAGTCGCTGACTCGTTTTGTTCAAGATTATCGTAAGTGTATTTGCTATGTATACCCCCTTTTCACATGTAAAGCGTCATGGAATAAATGGCGCTATAATAATGAATAATAATAATATCACCAGATAACTGTGTATGAATTACATGTCCAATATTATCCCCCATATAACTATGGGATTTCTCTATTCCTAATGTAGATGAAACCTATTGGCAGATATTATTAATGATTGCCGTAAAAATGTGATAATTTGAGCAATTTGTGATTTTTATCTGCTACTCGCATCATGTTACTGAAACTATGGATGGAGTTTAGCAGAGACAGTCGGGCTCTACCCACTAACATACATTTGAAACTGTATTACTCTTTTCATTACAATTATTGTTATATATGGGACATATGTTTTCATGGGAAGGAGGGGTAAGAAACAGCAATTTGTACTGGCAGTGACCTTAATTTTTTTAAATTTTGTTTCATTTTTTAAAAAAAATCTATATCTCTTCCTACTTTTTCTTTCTCTCTTGTTTTTTTATTTATTTCACACATTGTGCCCACCATAAGGACATAAAAGAGGGGCATTTCACCATCTAAATACATGTTTATGATTGATGATTTCCCCTGTAACTAGGGCTGGATATGAGCAATTTCAGCCTGCCGCCTCCACTGCACAACTGATCTCTGTCGCGTTCGTTGTATATTACAATAAAATGTATCAGTTTGTGTTATGTGTTTCTTGTCTTTTTCTGACTGTTTTGATGGTCAGCAGATCTTTGTAATAAACCATATTTCTAGGGAGTCTGGCTGGGTCTGACAGCGGCTCTAAATATACACAATATTTCCCATAATATCACTGAGTATATCTTTGGGCACTGTTCACAAGTAGCGTTTTTTCAGCTGTGTTTTACAGTACCAGCTTGGTGAATGAGATTTTTAAAGTCTCATTCACATGCTGTGTTTTTTTTCTTGCATTTTTTTTTTTAAATCTGCAGTATGTTAATTCTTTCAGGGGTTTTGCAGCATTTTTCACCCATTCAAATGAATAAACAAAAACCCACAAGTATAAACACTGCAAAAAGACAGCAAATAAGTGTGGATTGTACACAGTGTTTTTCCTGCGTAGAACCTGGTTTTTGATACAGAAAAAAATTCTGCAAAAATGAAACATGTGCACATTCCCTAATCCTGGTTGTGCTGTAATTGGAAATAAAAGAGAACGGCCCGAAAAGTATATTGTTAGGCAGCATGTATTTGTGTAGAGCCACCCCTTGAAGATTCCATCACAAGATTCCATGATGACATCACATGTCATGATCAGCCATTATGATATCACAGCTCCCAGTCACTATACGTACAATGTACACAGGGTCACGGCTGCCTTTGTTGGCTTCATAGTGACTGAGCGCACTTGCAGTTTCTCGCTATTCTATAGTGACTGATCGCACTTGCAGTTTCTCGCTATTCCATAGTGACTTAACGCACTTGCAGTTTCTCGCTATTATATATAGTGACTAATCGCACTTGGAGTTTCTATGGCTGAATTACTTTTGGACAATCTTCAAGTAGAAGCTCTATGGGAGATTCTTATCACCAATCGCCCTGAGATTGTGCTTCTACCACCCGATGGCGTCCTCAGCTTCACTCACCGGCTGGTGATGGAGCTAGTAAGGGACTGCCTGACCAAATACCACCGAGGTCATCTGACTTCAGAGTATCTGATGGATTTACCTCAGAACATCAGGACATTACTACAGCAGGTAAGTGGCAGACACTCTGCATAAAACTTCTCAATAATGGATAATAATGGTGGGATAAAAGCAGGGGCGGATTAAGAGTAGCTGGGGACCAGAGCAGTTTAGGAGCCGTGGGCCTCCAGCACCTGATGTATCACATGACATGTTACAAGATTGCCATTGATAGATCATGTGATAAGTCACGCGATTAACATGCAGGTGCTCGGGTGCCCTAGACATAACAGTGCTATACATAAAAGCAGGGGTGGGAAAGTAATATTACTGAGGGGCCACATGAGAAATGTGACCTCTGTGGAGGCCGAACCAATAGGCTGAAATGAATTCTGCTCAATATTAACATATTAATTATAATTATTTTATATTATTAACTGTATCACTTAATATTGAGCAGAATTAAGTGTGTTGACATCCCCCTATATATTGTATAAGCCAAAACACAGCCCTTTATATACTGTATGAGCCCCCACATAGCCCTCTACTTACAGTTAGAGCCCACACACAGCCCCCTATATATAGTAAAAGCCCACACACAGTCCCCTATATACAGTAAGAGCCTATACATAGCCCCAATGTACAGTATGAGCCCACACACAACCTCCTATATAGAGTATGAGCCCTCACATAGCCCCTATATTCAGTATGAGCCCTCACATAGCCCCCTATATTCAGTATGAGCACTCACATACCCCTATATTCAGTATGAGCCCTCACATTGCTCCTATATACAGAATGAGCCCTCACATAGCCCTCAATATACAGCATTAACCCTCACATATTCCAATATATACAGCAGGAGCCCTCACATAGCCCCCTATATATACAGCATGAACCTCCACACACTTTAAATATTGCTTGGCAGCATGTATTTGTGCAGAGTCGCCTCTATAAGATTCCATCACAAGATTCCAGGATGACATCACGGTCGGCCATTATGACATTACAGTCACTACTTATACGATGTACATAAGGTCACGGCTGCCATTGTTGGCTCCATAGTGACTGAGCACTTGCAGTTTCTCGCTATGGTTGAATTATTTCTGGACAATGTTCAGGTAGAAGCACTATGGGAGATTTTTACCACCTATCGCCCTGAGATTGTGCTTCTACGATCCGATGGCATCCTCAGCTTCACTCACCGGCTGGTGGTGGAGCTAGTAAGGGACTGCCTGACCAAATACCACCGAGGTCATCTCACCTCAGAGTATCTGACAGATTTACCTCAGAACATCAGGACATTACAACAGCTGGTAAGTGGCGGACGCTCCGCACAAACCTTCTCCATAATAATGGATAATAATGGTGGGATAGAAGCTTATTCTTTCTTCCAATATAAAACAGGACAAGACCCCAGACATCACATACAATGACCGCCTCCATTGTGACCTTTCTCATCTCAGAGTTTTAATTTTTGTTCCTTTTCTTCTTAACAGGCTGAAAAAAGATCTCAATATGGAGATTTGTCTTTCCTTAAAGAACTGGCCGAAAAAGTCCTGTGTGTACTGGAAGGTCCGGCCCGCTCATCGGAACGCCCGGTAAGGATCCATCATCTTCTCTATCACGTCCTTGTTTTCTGATCTTCTCCAGATCACTAGTCAGACATCAGAAGATCTGGTGTTAGACCTTATCGGCCTCCCTGTCAGCCCCGGCAGGTACAGGAGGCAATATGGCCGCCTGTCTCTGCTACTCCATCGTCTCTGATGGCAGTCTGTATTCTGCTGATGTAGTCACAGCTCAGTGGTGGGAAGTCTGTATTTCCGCCTCTGTCTCCCTCTATTATCTGTATTAATGTTTTTGCAATGTTACTTCATCTTAATCCATCTTACCTGAAAAAAGTCCTCATGATGGCACCTGATCTGTATAGTTACAGTTGGTGCATCTGTAAATGCAGGTTTAGTTCTTACTGATTTGTGGATATGGTGATTTAGTCGAAGGTTCCTCATGTTAATTCTATATATTCTATCAATCAGGAGACACCAGAAGGCGACACCGAAGACGAGCAAAATGTGACCCCAGAAACCCCTGACCCTAATACGAGTCAGCCGGGGCCGAGCAGCGATCTGACTACAGGTGAGCCGATCACACAGCCTTCTACAGGAAATATCCGGATATTATAGAGAACAGGGGATAATGTCACATTTACTCTTTCCACTCTGTGTAATATAACATACAGAGGGCCAAAATGAAAAACTTTGAAAAACTCGAGGGCCAACCAGTATACAGTATAAAGGGTCCCACAAAGTCCTCCATAACGAATAATGGGTCCCACATAGTCCTCCATACAGAATAATGGTCCCCACATAGTCCTCCATACAGTATAATGGGTCCCACATAGTCCTCCATACAGAATAATGGTCCCCACATAGTCCTGAATACAGTATAATGGGTCCCACAAAGTCCTCCATGCAGTATAATGGGTCCCACAAAGTCCTCCATAACGAATAATGGGTCCCACATAGTCCTCCATACAGAATAATGGTCCCCACATAGTCCTCCATACAGAATAATGGGTCCCACATAGTCCTCCATACAGAATAATGGTCCCCACATAGTCCTCCATACAGAATAATGGTCCCCACATAGTCCTCCATACAGTATAATGGGTCCCACATAGTCATCTATACAGAATAATGACCCTACATAGTCCTCCATACCGAATAATGGTCCCCACAAAGTCCTCCATACAGTACAATGGGTCCCACAAAGTCCTACATACAGTATAATGGGTCCCACAAAGTCCTCCATAAAGAATAATGGGCCCCACATAGTCCTCCATACAGTATAATGGGTCCCAGAAAGTCCTCCATAAAGAATAATGGGTCCCACATAGTCCTCCATACAGTATAATGGGTCCCACATAGTCCTCTATACCATATAATGGGCCCCACATAGTCCTCCATAAAGAATAATGGGTCCCACATAGTCCTCCATACAGTATAATGGGCCCCACATAGTCCTTCATACAAAACAATGGGCCCACATAGTCCTCCATACAGAATAATGGGCCCTACATAGTCCTCCATACAGAATAATGGGCCTCACATAGTCCTCCATACAGTATGATGAGCCCCACATAGTCCTCCATAAAGAATAATGAGCCCCACATAGTCCTCCATAAAGAATAATGGGCCTCACATAGTCCTCCATACAGTATAATGGGCCCCACATAATCCTCCATACAAAACAATGGGCCCACATAGTCCTCCATACAGAATAATGGGCCCTACATAGTCCTACATACAGAATAATGGGCCTCACATAGTCCTCCATATAGTATGATGAGCCCCACATAGTCCTCCATAAAGAATAATGAGCCCCACATAGTCCTCCATACAGAATAATGGGCACCACATAGTCTTCCATACATTATTTTGGGCACCACATAGTTCTCCGTAGAGAATAATGGTCCCTACATAGTTCTCCATACAGTATAATGGGCCCACATAGTTCTCCATACAGTATAATGGGCCCACATAGTCCTCCATACAGTATAATTGGCCCCACATACTCCTCCATACAGTATAATGGCCCCACATAGTCATCCATGCAGAATAATGGCCCCACATAGTCCTCCATACAGTATAATGGCCCCACATAGTCCTCCATAGAGTATGATGGGCCCCACATAGTCCTCCATACAGTATAATGGGCCCCACATAGTCCTCCATACAGAATAATGGGCCCACATAGTCCTCCATACAGTATAATGGGCCCCACATAGTCCTCCATACAGTATAATGTGCCCACATATTCCTCCATACAGAATAATGCTCCCACATAGCTTTCCATACAGTATAATGGGCCCCACATAGTCCTCCATACAGTATAATGTGCCCACATATTCCTCCATACAGAATAATGGGCCCCACATAGCTTTCCATACAGAATAATGGGCCCCACATAGTCCTCCATACAGTATAATGGGCCCCACATAGTCCTCCATACAGTATAATGGGCCCCACATAGTCCCCCATACAGTATAATGGCCCCACATAGTCCTCCATACAGTATAATGGGCCCCACATACAGAATAATGGCCACACATAGGAGTGGTGGTTCTGATGTTGTGGCCAAATAAAATGACCCCATAGGCCAGAGTTTGACATGTATTGTGTTATGGGTACCTGGCAGCACCTGTTACATATGGAAGTATTGGGAGGACTGTACAGGACATTTTCTTGTATTTTTTTTCCAGAAATCCAATGTGCCAGTCAGGAGAAAACTAACATAGAAATCATATACAAATGAGGATGTAAGTGCACTGGGGGCGTGGAAGAAGTCAGAGTGCAGTGACACGCCTCAGTGCACTTCCAGGCTAATTTGCATATGGCTCCTTTGCTTCAGCTCTCTTCCCATCAATCACATGTACAGCGAGGGTGATGGGTTCCTCATCCATGTGGTGATTGGGGTCCTCCATCATTTACATTACACTTATCTATGGCTGCGCCGCACGTTCCCATATAACGAGTATTAATCCCATTTACAGGCGTCTTGTCATTTCTCCGTTATATTGCTGTATTATGTCTGTAGGATTAATATCCTCTAATACATTTTATTTCTTCATCATTTTATCGCTATTTTAGAAACAACTGAGCTGTTGGATCCTGACAGTGTGATCTTAGAGATCCCGGAGATCCAAGAACCTGCCGGTGTAAGTATTATAGAGGGAGATGTCTGTGTATCACCAGATCACGGGGTGTAAATGACCCGTCCAGTATTATCCCCCATATAACCAGGGGGCGCCTCTATTATTAGAGGAGATGACACTATCGCATTAGATAATAGCATTTATATTATAGGGAATCCGTCAGCAGGTTTCTGCTCACCTATCGGATCAGTGACATCAGCTGGGACATAATATAGGGGGAGACGTTTCTGCATCTGGAGATTTTCTCCAGCAGCTTCTAGATCTTAATATCATTTCTTCTTCTTCTTCTTTTCTAGAATTTGATGGAATCATTGATCCAGGCGAGAAAGCCGCGTATGAGCGACTACGAAACATCTAAGCTGATCAGCAGCGGATCTTTTGGGTGAGATTTCAGTTGGCATAAGCCACATTTCTCAGGGTTCCCTATGACAATGCTTCAGCCTTTGTGCTCTGCCATTCAGTGTTATCATAGGGACATGATCTGAGTCCACACCACTGTCCACATCTAATTGTCACTATTCAGCTCAGTTATAAACAGTTGAGGAAACCGATCTGTAACAAATTAAATTGTTAAGGAAAGGGAATAAAATAATCTAATGTATTACACTAGTCTATACCAGACCCTCATCTATCCTTACACGGCCTCCTCCATCAGAGCCTCCCATAGGTGATAATGTGACCTGGGTGAGGGTCTGGCAGACGTGGCATTGTGCAGACCTCCCATAGGTGATAATGTGACCTGGGTGAGGGTCTGGCAGACATGGCATTGTGCATACCTCCCATAGGTGATAATGTGACCTGGGTGAGGGACTGGTAGATGTGGCATTGTGCTGACTTCCCATAGGTGATATTGTAACCTGGGTGAGGGTCCGGCAGACATGGCATTGTGCAGACCTCCCATAGGTGATAATGTGACCTGGGTGAGGGTCTGGCAGACGTGGCATTGTGCAGACCTCCCATAGGTGATAATGTGACTTGGGTGTGGTTCTGGCAGACGTGGCATTGTGCAGACCTCCCACAGGTGATAATGTGACCTGGGTGAGGGTCCGGCAGACTTGGCATTGTGCAGACCTTCCATAGGTGATAATGTGACTTGGGTGTGGTTCTGGCAGACGTGGCATTGTGCAGACCTCCCACAGGTGATAATGCGACCTGGGTGAGGGACTGGTAGATGTGGCATTGTGCAGACTTCCCATAGGTGATATTGTAACCTGGGTGAGGGTCCGGCAGACGTGGCATTGTGCAGACCTCCCATAGGTGATAATGTGACCTGGGTGAGGGTCCGGCAGATGTGGCATTGTGCAGACCTCCCACAGGTGATAATGTGACCTGGGTGAGGGTCTGGCAGAAGTGGCATTGTGCAGACCTACCATAGGTGATAATGTGACTTGGGTGTGGTTCAGGCAGACGTGGCATTGTGCAGACCTCCCATAGGTGATAATGTGACCTGGATGAGGGTCTGGCAGACATGGCATTGTGCAGACTTCCAATAGGTGATAATATGACCTGGGTGAGGGTCCGGCAGACGTGGCATTGTGCAGACCTCCCACAGGTGATAATGTGACCTGGGTGAGGGCAGACGTGGCATTGTGCAGACCTCCCACAGGTGATAATGTGACCTGGGTGAGGGTCTGGCAGACGTGGCATTGTGCAGACCCTCCCTTAGATGATCTATATAGTGTTATTGCATGTATTTCTAAATGTGGATTTCTAGTGATGGCCGGATTTCTAGTATGAAACATTAGTACAGAAGATCATATAATGACTTCTATAGACGGACTGTTGATAAGGATTCACTATAAACCATGGTTTCTCCTTCTCTTCAGGTCTGTCCACTTAGTTCACCATAAAGACTCACAGAAGATCTGCGCTATGAAGAAAATTGCCAAGCGGGACCTGGATACTCCAAAAGCTGTGGAAGGGGCCTATCTGGAGAGGGACATCCTGACATTCGCTGACTGTCCCTTTGTGACCTCCATGCTCTGCTCCTTCCCCACTAGATCTCACCTGTGTATGGTCATGGAGTATGTAGGAGGTAGGAGATGTCCATGTATTATATTCAGCTCATGTCTGCTGACATCTTAGCATTAGGATTGTTCCCGTGGACGGTTACATCCCCGCAGAGCATTTACTATAGATATTATGGAAAGTCATTGATGACTGAGTACGTCAGTATCGCCAGCTGTAGATGAGATGAGACATCACTTTATTAGTGACATGGACGACATCTCACCATGACCTCAGACTAATATTCTGTGCTCTATACATGATATCTGTATATATTCTCTCCTGCCCCAATGTCTCCGCTCACTTCTCATGATACATCGTGGTGATCTGCTGTATAAACCCCTCACCGCTTATATTTCCTTTCTTCTATAGGTGGAGACTGTGGGACCCTCCTAAGCACCACGGGGCCTTTATCTGTCCCCTTGGCCCGCCTGTACTTTGCAGAAGCGATACTTGCTGTGGAATACCTGCACAGCTATGGCGTGTTGCATAGAGACCTGAAACCAGAGAAGTAAGTGCCCCCTGTAGTATAATAAAGGGGGGGGGGGGAGTTATCATTCATTACCACACGGCCTGTGAGACTAAAACCATCTTCTCTTTCACAACCTCCTGATTACACCGGCTGGACACATTAAAGTCACCGATTTTGGGATTCCAAAAGTTGGTGTCATGATACCAGAAACCAACACCCACAAGGAATCATTGGAGGACATCGCCAGAGAGTTCCAGGACCATGAGGTTGGCATAGCTCATTCTTTACAAATCTCATCACACTATTGTCTCTTCTCTACCTTCTTCATTTCTAGAGAACTTTTCCACTGATATTTTATCTTCTGTCATTGTGTTTTTATGTCGAAAACTTGTCGTAATAATAATTTCATCTATTCTCAACTTTATCTTCTGTTGGTTTCCAGGACTGTGGCACCCCGCTTTACATGGCCCCAGAAATCATCCTGAAGAAAGGCTATGGAAGACCTTCTGACTGGTGGTCAATGGGGATCATCCTGCATGAATTTCTGGTGGGATACGTACCATTTCATGGGGATTCCCTATCTGAGCTCTATAAAAATATTGTCGGTGGTAAGTAGAATAATCCGGTCATTGCTTTGGCTGGTTTCATGAGTTTAGTTATTTCCTCTACTTCATCTTACAGTCCAAAACAGAGGTTTTATTTTCTATAATTTTCTATATAACAGGAGACATAATTTGGGATTGGGATCGCGCTCCTCCCCCCGATGCTCAGGACCTCATCAATGACCTGCTTAGAACAAATCCTGAACAAAGACTTGGGACAGGTAACTGATCTACTGTATTAGTATTAATATTCACTTTTTACAACGAGGACTCATCGCTCCTGTCCATGAGGATCAGCACTTCTCTATCTGCTTGCCTATTTCTAGTTCTTTGTGCTATTACTTTCAGACTCTTTCCTTTGATTATGTGATTAGTTTAGATTAAGATAAACTGTTCAGATATGGAGCAATCTCTGACAATGTCTGCTCAATTTTTGATTTTCTGTTTCCAGGAGGAGCATTTGAGATCAAGAGCTATCAATTCCTGAGTGACTTAGAATTTGAAACCCTTCTAAGTCAGAAGCCGGAGTACATTCCTCGGCTTGTGTCAGAGGTGGATACCAGCTTATTTATCAGTAAGTAGCAGGAGCCGTCATCTAGACTGAGCAGCTGTTTGTCTCGTCTTCCTTAATATGTGACAATCGGTTCCCATTAATATTAGTGTTAAATGGTGACTGTGTTATACTGACAACCACTAATAACACTTCATTACCTATGTCTTGTAGATCACGCTGATACAGACAAGCCTATTGTCTTAGAGGAGGAGGACAAGAGTGAGGATAATGAGAGCCTGTTCTTCCAAAATTTTTCATCATCCTCTGAAAGGCTTTCTAAAGTAAGTATGTGATCAATAAATAAAGAATATGTCAAAAAGACCTCTAAAAGTAAAAAATAGAAATGTATATCTTATTTTTATCTGTTTTTAGCTCTGTACCACCGCTATCAAGTCCCCTCCAGAGTGTACCCCAGCATCCAACAGAAACATCTCAGAAATGTGAGTAGATTATGTGGTCATTATTGGGAGCTCCAGGCTAATATATGTGCACAACACCAAATATAGGACATAAATACCATCATATTGAATGCAGCATTCACCACTCCATGATCAGCGGTTATTGGCTTTTGGCTTCAAAATCCGCTGGAGATAACAGCCCATAATAGCTGCCGGTCAGGCATTGTTAGTGTTGCCCGCACTGCAGGAGATTTAGTATTACATGCCGGCCATTGTTGGTAGTTGTTTCCGCTCTGCTCCATAGAAGGTAGTTTTGAGTTGGAGACCTTCCCCACTATGACTTTCATATGTCCTATTAGGCCTTATAGTCGGGGTTCTTCTAGTGAGAAAATCCCTTTTATACTGAATTTACTTGCGATTTACACGTTTTTCTTCTTCCTAACAGGCAGAAAGGATCTTTTCCTGAATCTGCTAGAGACGATGCTATAAGCAGCTTGCCGTCCTCGTCCCCATTGTCAGGTATGTACATGTCTATATCACCAAAAATGTGAATGTTGTCAATAGGGGTGAAATATTTCCACATGTTTTTTCTTTAATTGGTCTCCTATGTTATCTATGTTTCATGGATCCCAATTATGTTGCCCTGTGTCTCCATTTCCATAACTTTGTACAGTATTATCATGGATTCTGTGATACATTGTAGCATCCAGTAACCTCCGCCATCATAATAAGACATAGTCTCCTATAGTAAAATATCGCTCATTAGGGATGCACCACATGGCGGCAGACAGGGCGCTCACTGCTCCATACTAGTGACACATCTAATGCCCCTCAGATGAGGTCATGTCCGGTATATAGGACTTATTCTGCCCTATTATGTAATAGCAGATTATCAGGACTATAGGGGACAGGACTAGAACAATCTATATACTATATACAGGAGCCATACAAAGTAGATCCCATAACAATATGTCCTTAGTGAGTTGTTTTTTCTTCTTTCTGATCAGAATTTCCAGCTGACGACAAAAAATCAGAAAATGGGATAAAGGGGAAAAAGAGACGAGGTAAGTGTGAGAGTCATCTCCATGTTGTGTGATGTCGTCAGTGAGAATAATTCATGTGGAGCAGATGTCATCTGTCGGTGATGGGATTGTCACATGTATGATGGCTGACGATGATCCCTGACCTCTGTGTGATGAGATTCCTCTGCCGTCCGGCCACAGTGACCGCACAGTAGTGTCACGTCATATGGCGTCCCATCACTTACATTATATTTCCTTCTCTTCTCATAGGTTCCATCTTCCGCCGGATCTTATCATCCTGCCGGCGTGGATTATCCAGGGCTGCTCGCGCATTTGCGTATTGTCACCGTTCCCCTAGAGACATCTAAAGGACGGGAAACCTCCGCATCCAGCGTCCTGAAGTCCAGCAGATCCACCATCACTGCTGGAGCTGTACAGAAGGACCTTCACCATCTACCGGTGGCCTTCTGACTGTTACATCTCTGCCCGGACAATCTCAGTATCACCTCTGTCACCAGGCTCCGCGGTATTCATACTGCTCGCAGACGTGGCGGTTACTGATCACCTGCTATCTGACCCCGGCTGTCCTCCTGACTATGAGTTTGCCTATTGATTCTGTTCCTGGCTTTGTCCCTCCGTTCTATCCTACTATTAATAAAAAAAATGACAAATATTATTACTGAAATTTTTTTTCATCCATCAAACTTTACTCTGCATTTTCTTAAATGATAAAAATAATTTATTAACACTTCTGTTTTTAAAAGAATATATAAAGTATGCTTGTAATATGTATATATACAGTATGCTTATAATATGTATTTATATAGTATGCTGAATATATATATATATACATATACATATATATATATCTATATATATAATCGTCTTATCCCGTCTGTCTGTCTGTCTGTGTGTCTGTGTGTCTGTCTGTCCAGGAAATCCCACGTCGCTCATTGGTCTGGCAGCGGCCAATCAGCGCCGGGGGATTTCTAAAAAAAAGATGGCGGCCGTTAGCGGCTCATGTGCGGGACGGAGCTGAGCAGCGATGCAGCCAGGAGATGACCAGTGCGAGGCGCTCATCTCCCGGCCGGCAACAGCAGAAGGAACCCGACCGCCGGACCCATCTGCGGGACGGAGATGCAGCCGGGAGATGAGCGGCGCGAGGCGCTCATCTCCCGGCCGGTAGCAGCGGAAGGACCGCCGGCGCCGCTGACCTCCATGCGGAAGGGAGGACCGGGGAGCGGCGCTGCGGGTCGGGATACTTCTGCTGCGAGCGCCCGCTATGTCCCGGGTTCTCGCAGCGTAAGTAGCCGCACAGGCAGCGCCGCTCCCCGGTCCTCACCAAGACGATTCGATGATTGGTCGCGGTCTTCGGACCCGACCAATCACTGATCTTAGAGCAAAACTTAAACACTATTGTGCTGATTGGTCGCCGACGCAGCCCGCGACCAAACACCGATTTGGGCGCCAAATTTAAATATCGGCCGCCACCAATCACCACAGCGGTGTTTAAATGTGGAGCCAAGATCGGTGGTTGGTAGCGGCCGATATTAAAATTTGGCGCCCAAATCGGTGATTGGTCGCGGACGATATTTAAATTTGGCGCCCAAATCGGTGATTGGTCGCGGTCAACGTCCGCGACCAATCAGCACAATAGTGTTTAACTTTGGCGCCAAGATCAGTCATTGGTCGCGGGCCAAGACAGCGACCAATCACCGATTTGTGCGGCAATTTTAAATAGCGTCCGCGACCAATTGGATGTCAGCGGCGCTGCCTGTGCGGATACTTCCGCTGCAAGAACCAGGGACATGAGCGGGCGCTCGCAGCAGAAGTATCCCGACCCGCAGCGCCGCTCCCCGGTCCTCCCTTCACACCCTAGCCGCATGGATGTCAGCGGTGCTGCCTGTGCGGATAGTTCCGCTCCGAGAACCAGGGACATGAGCGGGCGCTCGCAGCAGAAGTATCCCGACCCGCAGCGCCGCTCCCCGGTCCTCCCTTCACACCCTAGCCGCTGATGTCCCCACAGTATCCATATGGTGTTACAAAGGTCCGGACATTTGTGTTAAAAATCAAATTTAAATATCGGCCGCGACCAATAAGCACAGCGGTGTTTAAATGTGGAGCCAAGATCGGTGATTGGTCGCGGCCGATATTTAAATTTGGCGCCCAAATCGGTGATTGGTCGCGGGCAGCGTCCGCGACCAATCAGCACAGTAGTGTTTAACTTTGGCCGCAAGATCAGTGATTGGTCCCGGGCCAAGTCTGTGACCAATCAACGATTTGTGCGGCACATTTAAATAGCGGCCGCGACCAATTGGACCCGCAGCGCCGCTCCCCGGTCCTCCCTTCACGCCCTAGCCGCATGGATGTCAGCGGCGCTGCCTGTGCGGATACTTCCGCTCCGAGAACCCGGGACATGAGCGGGCGCTCGGAGCAGAAGTATCGCGACCCGCAGCGCCGCTCCCCGGTCCTCCCTTCACACCCTAGCCGCTGATGTCCCCACAGTATCTGCATGGTGTTACAAAGGTCCGGACATTTGTGTTAAAAAACGCTGATTGGTCGCGGGCGCTGCCCGCGACCAATCACCGATTTCGGCGCCAAATTTAAATATCGTCCGCGACCAATCACCGATCTTGGCTCCACATTTAAACACCGCTGTACTGATTGGTCGCGGATGCTATTTAAATGTGCCGCCCAAATCGGTGATTGGTCGCGCACAGCGTCGGCGACCAATCAGCACAGCGGTGTTTAACTTTAGCGCCAAGATCACTGATTGGTCGCGTGCGGATAGCGCGACCAATCAGCGAATCGTATTGGTGAGCGGGGAGCGGAATCGTATTAGTGAGGACCGGGGAGCGCCGCTGCCTGTGCGGATACTTCCACTCCGAGAAGCCGGGAGATGAGCGACTGCTCGCAGCAGAAGTATCCCGACCCGCAGCGCCGCTCCCCGGTCCTCCCTTCACACCCTAGCCGCTGATGTCCCCACAGTATCCGCATGGTGTTAAAAAGGTCCGGACATTTGTGTTAAAAATCGCTGATTGGTCGCTGGCGCTGCCCGCGACCAATCACCGATTTAAGCGCCAAATTCAAATATCGGCCGCGACCAATCAGCACAGCGGTGTTTAAATGTGGAGCCAAGATCGGTGATTGGTCAGGGACGCCAGCCGCGACCAATCAGCGAGCTTGCCGCCAAATTTAAACAACGCTCTGCTCATTGGTCGCGGACGCTGGTCGAGATCAAGCAGCAGTATTGGCGCA
Organism: Phyllobates terribilis; assembly: GCF_046119375.1. Taxonomy (NCBI): domain Eukaryota; kingdom Metazoa; phylum Chordata; class Amphibia; order Anura; family Dendrobatidae; genus Phyllobates; species Phyllobates terribilis. The sequence goes on from NW_027362764.1 coordinate 755,879,828, forward strand.
AAATTTAAACCCCACTCTGCTGATTGGTCGCGGTCGCCGGCCGCGACCAATCAGCAGTATTGGCGCCAAATTTAAACCTCACTCTGCTGATTGGTCGCGGCCGTCAGCCGCGAACAATCAGCGAGATTGCCACCAAATTTAAACAACGCTCTGCTGGCGACCAATCAGCGATTTTGGTGCCAAATTTAAACATGCTCTCCATTCCTCACTAACACGGTTCGCTGATTGGTCGCGGCCGCCGCCCGTGACCAATCAGCGATTTTGGCCCCAAATTTAAACACCGCTCTGCTGATTGGTCGCGGCCGCCATCCGCGACCAATCAGCCAGATTGCCGCCAAATTTAAACAACGCCGGCGACCAATCAGCAGAGCGATGCAGAGCGGGGTGTAAATTTGGCCCCAAAGTCGCTGATTAGTCGCGGCTGACGGCCGCGACCAATCAGCAGAGCGTTGATTAAATTTTGCGCCAAAATCGCTGACCCATTAGCATTATTGGTGCCAAATTTAAACCCCGCTCTGCTGATTGGTCGCGGCCGCCAGCAGCGAACAATCAGCGAGATTGGCGCCAAATTTAAACACCGCTCTGCTGATTGGTTGAGGCCGCCGCCCGCGACCAATCAGCGATTTTGGCGCCAAATTTAAACAACGCTCTGCTGATTGGTCGCGGATGCCGAACGCGTCCAATCAGCAAGATTGGCGCCAAATTTAAACAACGCTCTGCTGATTGGTCTCAGACTCCAGCCGCGACCAATCAACGAGATTGGCGACAAATTTAATCAACGCTCTGCTGATTGATCGCGGTCGCTTGCCGCGACCAATTAGCAGTATTGGGGCCAAATTTAAACACCTCTTTTCAAATTGGTCTCGGTCGCGACTAATCAGCGATTTTGGCGCCAAATTTAAACCCCGCTCTGCATCGCTCTGCTGATTGGTCGCGGTCGCCGGCCGTGACCAATCAGCAGTGTTGTCGCCAAATTTAAACACCTCTTTGCTGATTGGTCGCGGTCGCGACTAATCAGCGATTTTGGTGCCAAATTTAAACACGCTTTCCAGTCCTCACTAACACGGTTCGCCGATTGGTCGCGACCGCCGCCCGCGACCAATCAGCGATTTTGGCCCAAAATTTAAACACCGCTTTGCTGATTGGTTGCGGCCGCCAGCCGCGACCAATCAGCGAGATTGGTGCCAAATTTAAACACCGCTCTGCTGATTGGTCGTGGCCGCCATCCGCGACCAATCAGCGATTTTGGCGCCAAATTTAAACAACACCCTGCATCGCTCTGCTGATTGGTCGCGGTCGCGACCAATCAGCAGTATTGGCGCCAAATTTAAAAACCGCTCTGCTGATTGGTCGCGACTAATCAGCGATTTTGGTGCCAAATTTAAACACGCTCTCCAGTTCTCACTAACATGGTCCGCTGATTGGTCGCGGCCGCCGCCCGCGACCAATCTCCGATATTGCCGCCAAATTTAAACACTGCTTTGCTGATTGGTCGCGGTTGCCAAACGCGACCAATCAGCGATTTTGGCGCCAAATTTAAACAACGCTCTGCTAATTGCGCCCGGTCGGCCGCATACATATTCTAGAATACCCGATGCGTTAGAATCGGGCCACCATCTAGTATGTATATATTGTGACTAAGTCACTGGCAAAGTGCTGTAGAAGAGGTATGTTTCACTGAGGCTATTAGCTTCAGTGATTTGAAACCCTTAAGTTTTGCTACAGCACACTTTGTGTTGAGAGGGGTTAATCGGTCATTTTAAGGGATGGGTTTTTGTGAATGACCATAGAGTGAGTTGGGAGGTCATTCACCATATCTCCCCCCCTGGTGAGGACTAGGATATATATACACTGCCTTCTAAGGCATTCAGTGTTCAGTAGGGCTGGAGAGGAACTCCAGCGCTTTGTGTCCTGACAAGGAAAAGCTGAACCAGTGGATGGTTGTTCTCCTGAGCGGGCGGCGCAACAACACGGACTGTGCTGTATGTTATGTTTGTTTTTCCTTAGGCCAGAAAGGCCGTGTTTATTTTTGCTAACTCTGCATTGTCTTATGCAGCATCTTTAAATAAACCAGTGAGAGACTTAAAGAGACAGTAAAGAGATTTAAAGAGACAGTATTCCTGTGTCTACCTCCATGTGCAACCGAGTGAGCGAATCTACCACAGTTGGTGATAGTTGGTGATAGAAGTGTGGGCAATTTCCCCAGGAAGTGACGCCAGACAACATGGAGGAGCTTATCAAGCTTACCTGGGCCAAGTCCAACAACAGCAGCAGCAAGTACTGTATATTAACAGCAGCAGCTGTCACAACAGGAAACAAATAAAATGTCGGTGCAGCAGCTCCAACAGCAGCAGCAGCACCAGCAATAGGAGGTGCTTACCCAACAGATGGAACTCCTCCCAGAGGCCGTCAGCCCCTTTCCCCCAGTCCAGGTGATGACTCATACGTCCGGAAAGCAGTAAGAAGAGCCATGCACAAAATGGCTCAGGGCGATGATGTAGAAGTTTTTTTGACTGTGTTTGAAACAGGGCTGTGGAGTCTGTAAGCCAAACCTCCGACTCCGACTCCTCAATTTCCATGACACCGACTCCAACTCCGACTCCGCGACTCCGACTCCCTCATACATGGCTCATGTTTAAGTGATAAATTTACTGTAGCACAGATTCATCTCAGCTAAAAGTCTAGACCCTTAGATCAGGAATAGGACAGACATTTATAGGACATTTCATAACTTTCCCAAATTCTTATGAAAAAAATATTCCCCATAAACTGCACTGAACTACTGTACCCAATTTATTATATATTTTAGGAGTCGGAGTTGGTCCATTTTTATACTGACTCTGACTCCAATAAAATGGGTTTTGACTCCGACTCCACAGCCCTGGTTTGAAAGGGTGTCAGAGCGGGAGAAGCTACCTCAGGAGCAGTGGTCAGAGGTGCTAGCCCCCTATCTAACATCTAACTAGTGAGCTCCAGAAGGCTTATTATGACCTGGCCTCACAGGATGCCCAGGAATATTCTAAACTAAAAACTGAAATACTGGCACGCTGGCGTGAGCAGGGGGACCTTGCATGTCTTGCAGGATTTTAATCCATGACGGCATAGTGTGTTACTAATGCTAATGTTTGAGACTGTGGTCCCAGCTCTCTTCAGGTCATTGACCAGGTCCTCCTGTGTAGTTCTTGGCTGATTCCTGACCTTTCTGAGATTCATCCTTACCCCACGAAGCGAGATCTTGCATAGAGCCCCAGTGTTTCTTCCATTTTCTAATAATTGTGCCAATGTGGCGCCCCTGAGGGTTCAGTCACCACAGAGGTACTGCAACTCACCCAGAGGTGTGGCATATCCTTCTCTCAGGTAAGGGGGAGTGCTGCACGGGACCCCAACACCTGCACCCAACACTACACTACTCCAGGCCGGCTGGAAGGGCATTATGCACTTTTTCGGCTTGCCCCATCCCTGGCTGGAGTGGGGGGAACCAAAAGTGAGGGGAACCATGTAGTGGGTGTGGGTGGAGGACGCAGACCAGTTGTGATGAAAGCCGGCCGGTGGGTGCAGCTCTCTGGCGCCCCCTTACCTCTCAGGTCAGTCAAGGTACTGCACCTAGAGAAAGTAGTGCCAGGAAGCTGCAACCAGCGCAGGGAACACGGTAGTGTGTTATCCCTTCAACGTCACTAAACCGTAACGTCACTACACAGCACAACTCGCTAGCGCCCTCTTAGCCTCAGGTCAGTCAAGGAACTGCACCTAGGATAAGCGGTCGCCAGGGAGACTGTCCTGTAACCTACTGGGTATCGGGGCCCTCTGTAGTGAGGGCGGTATATATATCTTCCTTGGCCGCGCCAGGAATATATATATCTGAGCCTCCGACCGTCACTACCAGCCTTCCCCAATCCCCAGTTGGTATGCTGCCACCAGTCCCTATTTTAGATATACGCCCAGTCCGTGAATGGGCCTATATCGGGTCAGGAACCAACCCTGGGTAGCGTTTTTGGCTTGAGCCGAGCTCACACGGACGTGCGTTCGTTATGCAGAATAAAAGGCAGGCCCACAATTACTTGAGGTAATTGATTATAATAATACACTAGATACACGATATACAACTAAATATACACAGGTATAAGGTCAGGCTAAACTATACAACAATGGAATACAACACACAGAATCACCACAGCATATCAGTTACCGGTTTCTTGATTTTCTTGTGACGCAGGGAGAGGATTCTGCGGTCGCAGGCACGGTTCTTTGTTACAGGCTGAGGCCTACCACCGCATGGTCAAACTGCTCCTCCCCTTGGTGGCCTCAGCTGGTGCTCAGATGTTCAGCACACCACTCTTGGGTCAAAAACTGACTTGTCTCTTGTCCGTCCTGCTATCTTACCTGCCCCGTCCCGCCCACTGCTGGTGAGGTCAGCTGGCTCAGTCTCCACCCTCAGGTCTAACTTCGATCAGAAGCCCAAATTCTATGGAACCCAATAACTTCTTCTGGGATGGTCTCATGATACCCCCAGGGGTTCCCATGGATTCGGGCCGCCGTAACCGACCTTTTGATATCAATTATGATACCATACGGTCCTCAGGAATGGCTCCGCGCTATATCTTGGCTTCCAGAGCACGTACAAACGTCTACCGCGGAGGCTTGTGTGCGCAATGGCTCCGGGACGCCGTGATATTTTTTTATTGGCCCATCCCACGCAACATGCGTGTACTATTCATGTTTCTATATCTTATGCCTCCATGCTTGTGACAGACAAAGAAACTAGTCCTATGGGACAAATGGTCAGGTACAGATAGACGAAGCACCCCCCCCCTGCTGGCTGTGTTTCCTCTCGAAGTCTTTGAAGCTCCTAGCATTCAAGTGTTAAGTAGGCTTCTTATCTTACAGGAGCCTGGATGGGGGGAAACTATCTAGTTGACGTTTTAACAGAAGGTCCCAAGGGTGGGGGCTGCTGAAGTGTGGCCATCCCTGGATATGATTTATCATTACCAAGATGGCGGCTACAGGTTCATCACACCTCCCCCTATACGAGGGCGCGAGGGGGTAGCACATTCCTGTGTTCCCCCGTGCGTCCTTCTGCACCCTCCCCTTGCCGGGATAACCCGTCAGCGTTACCGTGGTCACGGCCTCTTCTGTGGCGAATGGAGAAGTGGTACTGCTGGAGAGCGAGGCTCCAGCGTAGCAACCTGCCATTCGACCCAGAGACCGTGTGTAACCAGCTGAGGGGGTTGTGGTCCGTCTCCACGGTGAAATGGCTCCCGTACAAGTAGGGCTGCAGACGCTGCAGGGCCCATACAATTGCCAGGCATTCTTTTTCCACCGTGGAGTAAGCCACCTCCCGGGGCAGTAGCTTCCTGCTCAGGTACAAGACAGGATGTTCCTGGCCTGTCGTGTTGACCTGACTTAGCACAGCACCGAGGCCAAAGTCACTGGCGTCGGTCTGTACCACAAACGGCCGGTCGAAGTCGGCAGCTTGCAGTACAGGGGAGCTACTTAGGGCGGCCTTGAGTGCCCCGAAAGCTGTCTCGCAGGCAACTGTCCAGTCGACTGCGACAGGCAGCTTCTTCTTGGTGAGGTCCGTCAGGGGCTTGGCCAGGGTGCTATAGTGTGGGACGAACCTCCTATAGTACCCGGCGGTCCCCAAGAAGGACATCACCTGCTTTTTGGTCCTAGGAGTGGGCCAGGATGCGATGGCATCCTCTTTCCCCGGTTCTGGCTTCAGAACCCCCCCGCCTACCCGGTGACCCAGGTAGAGGACCTCACTCATGCCCAGCTGGCACTTTTCCGGCTTGATGGTCAAGCCTGCCCGGTGGATCCGACCGAGCACCTGCCGCAGGTGCTCTAGGTGATCCTCCCAAGTGGGACTGAAGACTGCAATTTCGTCCAAGTACGCAGCCGCGTACCCTTCAAGTCCCTCAAGCAGCGTATTGACCATCCGCTGAAAAGTGGCAGGGGCATTCTTCATGCCGAATGGCATCACTGTGGACTCGTACAGTCCAAAAGGGGTGATAAAGGCAGAGCGTTCCCTTGCCGCGGGGGTCAGAGGAATCTGCCAGTACCCCCGGCTCAGATCCATGATGGTCAGGTACTTAGCCCCGGCCATCCGATCGAGCAGGTCATCGATGCGTGGTATGGGGAACGCATCGGTGGCCGTTACAGCGTTGAGCCCCCGGTAGTCCACGCAGAACCGTGTAGTTCGGTCCTTCTTTGGTACGAGGACTACAGGCGAGGCCCACGCGCTGCTGGATGCCTGGATCACCCCCAGCTTCAGCATCTCGTCTATCTCTTGGCGCATGTTTCCCTGCACCTCGAAAGAGACCCGATATGCTGAACGCCGGATCGGCGGGTGATCGCCAGTGTCCACGTCGTGGACAGCCATCTCAGTCCTTCCGGGCAGGCTGCTGAACAGCCCCCGGAAGGGGTGCAGGGTGGTCCCCAGCTGGGACCGTTGGTCCTCCGTGAGCTGGTGGCCAACCCCCACATCCTCGATGGACCCACCCGCCTTGGCTTGGGTGAGCAGATCCAGGAGGGTTTCTACCTCTCCTTCCTCGGGAAGGTTGCACACTGGGTGGGCAGTCGCTTCCCGCTCATGATGAGCCTTCATCATGTTCACGTGGAAGGCCTTCCTCCTTCCACGGGCGTGATCCAGGGTGACCAGATAGGTGACGGCATTGAGTTTCTGGTGCACGAAGTAGGGACCTTCCCAGGCTGCCTGAAGCTTGTTCTGTGGTACGGGGACCAGTACCCACACCTTTTGACCCACCTGGTAGGTCCTCTCACAAGCATTCTGGTCGTACCACCGCTTCTGGTCGGCCTGGGCCTGGGCCATATTGTCCTGCACCAGCTTTGCCAAGGCCATCATCCTGTCCCGGTGGCGCACGACATACTCGATGACCGACACCTCGGGGGTGGCCAAATCCCCTTCCCATGCTTCCTTCACCAGAGCCAGGGGGCCCCGTACCCGTCGCCCGTACAGGAGCTCAAAGGGGGAGAACCCCGTTGAGGCCTGCGGAACCTCCCGGTAAGCAAATAGGAGGTGTGGGAGGTAACGCTCCCAGTCTCTCCCGTGGGAGTCGACCAACATCTTAAGCATCTGCTTTAAGGTGCCATTGAACCGCTCACACAGGCCATTAGTCTGTGGGTGATACGGGCTGGCCACCAGATGTTGCACCTGCATTTGCTTACAGAGGGACTCCATCAGCCGCGACATGAACTGGGTCCCTCGGTCGGTGAGCATTTCTTGGGGGAAACCCACTCTGGAGAAGATCTCCAGTAAGGCGGTAGCCACCTTGTCGGCCCGAATGGACGACAAAGCTACCGCTTCCGGGTACCGGGTGGCATAGTCCACTACCGTGAGTATGAAGCATTTCCCGGAGTGGCTGGGAGTGGACAGAGGTCCAATAAGATCCACAGCAACCCTCGAGAAAGGCTCTTCGATGATTGGCAGAGTTACCAGTGGGGCTTTGGGGCGCGGCCCCGCCTTCCCCACCCTCTGACAGGTGTCACACGAACGGCAGTAGGCACCCACCGCGGCTCCCATCCCAGGCCAGTAGAAATGCTGAGCTATCCTGGCCTTGGTTTTAGCGATCCCTAGGTGTCCGGCCATCGGAATCTCGTGTGCGACCCGCAACAATTCCGCCCTGAACGGATAGGGTACCACTAACTGTCGGTCCCTGGGCCACGCCTCCGGTGAACCCTGCTGGACCGTTACCCGGTACAGCCGTCCCTGGTCCCAGACCACCCGCTCGCAGTCTGACTCCATGGGAGGCTGTGCCGCCTGTTCCTTGAGAGCTTTCAGGCTGTCGTCTGCTTCCAACGCAGCCTGAAATTCCTGACTTGATGTGGCCAGAGTCGACGAAACTGCCACATCCTCTGTCAGCCCCTCCGGGCATGTCACCTGGCCGCTGTCTGACCCGGCAGACACTTGGTCAGAAGTGGGGAAGCCGTCGGACCTCTGCAAGGCTCCTTGGGCTCCGGCGCTCCCACTCCTGGTGACAGCGGCTATGACCGCTGTGACCGTGGGTAGTGCCCGCTTCCCCTCTGTTTCTGACCAAGCCGCCCGATCAGGCAGGCTTCCTAGGCCTTTGGACATCTCGGATGTGGGGAACTCCTGCCCTGGGGTCTTACCTGGCGGCTCCTCTCTTGGGACACCCCCACCTCCCATGGCCTGTTCCTCCCCCTGCAGTGGGCCTATACTCAGCAGCCTGGATACCCCTGGGAGCCCTACACTGCCGGTAGCTGCCCCCCTCTCCATCCCTGAGCTTCCCTCTACAGAATCCTGCCCGCCCCCTCCCTCACCGGAGGACAAGAGGTCACGGCACGCCGGCTGAGCACCTCTGCGGGCATCCCCACACTCCCCACCTGCTTTCACTAACCCTGTTTGTGTTGTGTCTGTGCAGGTGTTACCCTCAGGTTTCACTCCCTCCTCCTCAGCAGGACACACACTACATACAACATGGTTGGCATTAGCAGCAGACAAATCAATACACTCTTGGGGGGCCGAACTTGGGGGTTCAGAGGGTACATACTGCGATACTAGACGCCCCAAGTCGGTCCCTAATAAAACATTTGCGGGAATATTTGGCGTTACTCCCACCTCCCGCATCCCCCTTCCGGCACCCCAGTCCAAATACACCATGGCAACGGGAAGTGCCGGCTCCACGCCTCCAACCCCGGAGACGGAAAGAGTCTTTCCTGGTACCAAGTCCTGGGGGGACACCACCTCAGGCCGTACCAGTGTTCGTTCAGCGCCCGTGTCCCGCAGTCCCATGACCGCAGAACGGCCTATGGTGACGGGTTGGATGTTGTCCAGGGACCTACCACCACCCCCTCCCACACACAAAACATTGGGCGCTCTCTGGGACTGGGATGGGGTCTTTTGGCGCTGGGGACACTCAGCCCTAAAGTGTCCTGGTTTGTTGCATAGATGACAACGTCTTACGTCTGGTCCTTGCCTGGAGAGGGCAACAGGGGGATACACCCCTTGTGTTCTAGGGGCCGGGGAAACAGGGGCATGACTGGGCTTACCCCCTCTCCAGGTGCTGCTGGCAGACTTCTTCAGCTCAGGCGCCCTGTTATTGGCATACTCGTCTGCCAGGGCGGCTGTAGCAGAAGCCCCTGTTGGTTTTCGGTCACGGAGGAACTGTCGGAGGTCCTCTGGGCAGTTCCACAAGAACTGCTCCGTGACGAACAGTTCCTGGACCTCCTGGCGGGTAGTAAGCGCTAGACCCGAGGTCCAGTGCTCTGCGGCTCTCAACAGCGCCCGCATATGATCGGTCCAGGTGTCCTTGGGGCCACGCAGCAGGCTCCGGAACTTCTGGCGGTACGACTCGGGAGTGAGGTTGTACTGCCGGATCAGGGCCCGCTTGATGCAGTCGTAGTTCTGTACCTCCCCGGCAGGTAAGTCCCCCAAGGCATCCAGGGACTTACCCCTCAAACGGGGGGTCAGGTATCTGGCCCACTGATCCCGGGCCAGATGGTGCTGAAGACAGGTCCGTTCAAATGCCACCAGAAAGGAGTCCAGGTCCCCATCCTTCTCCAGTAGAGGGAAGTCCTCAGCTCGGACTTTGGACGACTTGGTCTCCTGATGGGTTGGTTGCTCTAGCGGAAGCCCCCGCTGGGCCAGGTCCAGTTGGTGCTGGCGCTCCGCAGCTCGCTCTGCACGCTCCGCAGCCTCCCGGCGCTCTGCAGCTTCACGCTCCGCAGCCTCCCGGCGCTCTGCAGCTTCGCGCTCCTCCTCCGCTGCCTTCTCTGATGCTGCCAGGAGGGTTTTGTAGACGGCATCGCCATGAGACTGGAGACTTGCCATAGCCGCTTGTAAAAGGGCTTGTGATCTGGACAGGCTGGGCTGGGTAGGTGGTGGGCAGCCCACTGCGGGACCGTATACTGGGGACTGGCTCCCTGAGGTGCCCGGGCTGGACTCCTCCTCGCCATGAGTAACAATGTCCTCCCCTCCTGCCACACGGACCGTAGCATTAGCCTCCTGCAGGGTCTTGCTCCTGGTGCCGTCTGCCATCTTGGTAACCGACACCGCTGCAACCCTGAGTTTGCACACACCTTGTTATACTTTTAGCCTGACCGTCTAACGTTGGGCTGACCTTAAGACTCCAGCAGTGGAAGTTACCACTGGCAGTCTTTAGTGCCTGGGAGTAGGGGTCCCACAACACTATTATTCTGCAATCCCACCGCTCTGCCACCAATGTGATGAAAGCCGGCCGGTGGGTGCAGCTCTCTGGCGCCCCCTTACCTCTCAGGTCAGTCAAGGTACTGCACCTAGAGAAAGTAGTGCCAGGAAGCTGCAACCAGCGCAGGGAACACGGTAGTGTGTTATCCCTTCAACGTCACTAAACCGTAACGTCACTACACAGCACAACTCGCTAGCGCCCTCTTAGCCTCAGGTCAGTCAAGGAACTGCACCTAGGATAAGCGGTCGCCAGGGAGACTGTCCTGTAACCTACTGGGTATCGGGGCCCTCTGTAGTGAGGGCGGTATATATATCTTCCTTGGCCGCGCCAGGAATATATATATCTGAGCCTCCGACCGTCACTACCAGCCTTCCCCAATCCCCAGTTGGTATGCTGCCACCAGTCCCTATTTTAGATATACGCCCAGTCCGTGAATGGGCCTATATCGGGTCAGGAACCAACCCTGGGTAGCGTTTTTGGCTTGAGCCGAGCTCACACGGACGTGCGTTCGTTATGCAGAATAAAAGGCAGGCCCACAATTACTTGAGGTAATTGATTATAATAATACACTAGATACACGATATACAACTAAATATACACAGGTATAAGGTCAGGCTAAACTATACAACAATGGAATACAACACACAGAATCACCACAGCATATCAGTTACCGGTTTCTTGATTTTCTTGTGACGCAGGGAGAGGATTCTGCGGTCGCAGGCACGGTTCTTTGTTACAGGCTGAGGCCTACCACCGCATGGTCAAACTGCTCCTCCCCTTGGTGGCCTCAGCTGGTGCTCAGATGTTCAGCACACCACTCTTGGGTCAAAAACTGACTTGTCTCTTGTCTGTCCTGCTATCTTACCTGCCCCGTCCCGCCCACTGCTGGTGAGGTCAGCTGGCTCAGTCTCCACCCTCAGGTCTAACTTCGATCAGAAGCCCAAATTCTATGGAACCCAATAACTTCTTCTGGGATGGTCTCATGATACCCCCAGGGGTTCCCATGGATTCGGGCCGCCGTAACCGACCTTTTGATATCAATTATGATACCATACGGTCCTCAGGAATGGCTCCGCGCTATATCTTGGCTTCCAGAGCACGTACAAACGTCTACCGCGGAGGCTTGTGTGCGCAATGGCTCCGGGACGCCGTGATATTTTTTTATTGGCCCATCCCACGCAACATGCGTGTACTATTCATGTTTCTATATCTTATGCCTCCATGCTTGTGACAGACAAAGAAACTAGTCCTATGGGACAAATGGTCAGGTACAGATAGACGAAGCACCCCCCCCTGCTGGCTGTGTTTCCTCTCGAAGTCTTTGAAGCTCCTAGCATTCAAGTGTTAAGTAGGCTTCTTATCTTACAGGAGCCTGGATGGGGGGAAACTATCTAGTTGACGTTTTAACAGAAGGTCCCAAGGGTGGGGGCTGCTGAAGTGTGGCCATCCCTGGATATGATTTATCATTACCAAGATGGCGGCTACAGGTTCATCACACCAGTGGAGCACTTAAAGAAGATACATAAATATATGGGAAGCCATCTTTTTAGAGAGTGTGCTGGCACTTGAGATCAGTGAAGAGGCAGCACCTGTTGAGCTGCTGTGCTGAAGGCAAGCCAAGGCCTAAAGCACGTGCTGAAGCATAAGGGCCTAGAGTGTGGCCGGAGGGAAGGAGAGGAGAGATGAGTTAAGGGGGCAGAGGAGCATCTTAAGCTCACCCCAGAACACAAGCCGGACACTGGGTCCGCGCCTACAGGGTCCTCTACGCCCAGTTGGAATAACCGGTATACCAGGAGGATTCCAAACCCCTGGTCAACCTGAAGCTACAATCATCTACAGAACTAGGAACCACGAAGGCCCAAGCGTCCAGGGATAGTGGTAGCCAGAGAAAACTTCTTACTACCAAGCAAACAGGTGAGAGAGTGAAACAGTACAGAAGCTAGGCCTAGTTCCAGGCTGGTCAGTGAGCTTCAGAGAGAGAGAGGAAGAAACGGACCACGAGGCCTACTACCCGCTCACTGGGGAGAGTCCAGAAGTGCACCCTTCCTACCAAGTACCCTGGACCATATCTGCTGTCTACACCACTAAAGGTACTGAAGCAAATCCCCTGTGTGCGTGTCCGTCATTCCCCCTGACCCGACTGGGCCACCTCTCACCTGCATCCCTTCCATCAACCCTGCCCCGGGGCCCGCTCCACCTGTGGGGAGCAGAGACATCTCAGCTGCCATCCCATCACCCCCGGAGGTCTGCAGCAGCGCTGGTACCCATTACCAGGAACCACAGGTGGCGTCACGAGACAAAACCGTTTATCATCCCTTCAAGCAACAACCCCTTCTAAGAGTGACCCCAGGGTACGGGCCCGGGAGCCGACCGCTGTGACATCCCAAGAAGGTAAAGGCCCTGGTATCGAGTCCCCCATATTCCCCTGGACGAGTCACCAACTGTTGTTGTCTTCTCACCAAGCTGCTTGCCTATTGTCCTGCAGCCCATCTCAGCCTTGTGCAGATGTACAATTTTTTCCCTGGTGTCCTTACACAGCTCTTTGGTCTTGGCCATGGTGGAGGGGTTGGAGTGTGATTTATTGAGTTTGTGGACAGGTGTCTTTTATACAAGTAACGAGTTCAAACCGGTGCAATTAATACAGGTAACGAGTTTAGAGTAGGAGGGCTTCTTAAAAAAAAAAAAAAACAGGTCTGTGAGAGCCCGAATTTTTGCTGGTTGATGGGTGATCAAATACTTATTTCATGAAATAAAATGCAATTTAATTATTTAAAAATCATAAAATGTGACTTTCTAGTTTTTATTTTTAGATTCTGTCTCTCACAGTTGAAGTGTTCCTACGATAAACATTACAGACCTCTCCATTCTTTGTAGGTGGTAAAACTTGCAAAATCGGCAGTGTATCAAATACTTATTTTCACCACTATATATATATTTATCTAAATACGAGGGTCAGTCAATAAGTAATGCCTCCTATTTTTTTTCTCCTTTTAATTGGCAAGAAATTCAAATGCAATTACATAGGTTGAAAACCACAACATTAACGATTAATTTGTCACTTTTCAATATAATCTCCATCCACTTCCACAGTCTTGGTCCACCGGTTAACAAGGGCATGTATTCCAGCATGGTAAAAAGCATTCTTGGGACCCACCGTGCACAAACTTTTCTGTATCCCAGTTGTCCAATAATTGTCATCACACTGCCTTTACTGAGGCAGATAATGGCACACAATTCATCTGCAGTCACCCGGCGGTCACCACGAATGATGTCATCGACTCGCTGAATGTTGCTTGGAGTCACTGCGGTTACTGGCCTGCCACTCCGCATTTTGTCAGCCAACGGTGATGGCCCTTCAGCTGTGTTACAGCGACGAACCCATCGTCTAACAGTACTGACATCCACTGTTGCATCACCGTACACATTTTTCAGTCTCTCATGAATTCGAATGGGCGTTTCACCTTCTGCATGCAAGAATTCAATCACAGAACATTGTCTAATACGAACATCGATGTCAGCCATTTTGCAAACGGATACAGTCCTGCCACCTGTTGGTGCAGGAAGTTGCAATTGTTGTGGATTGGAGAAGAAGGTTTGAGGAATTGTGCCAAATTCGAATATTTAACATAACTACCTTATTTAAGGAGAAAAAAAATAGGAGGCATTACTCATTGACTGACCCTCGTATATAAATATATATATACAGTACAGACCAAAAGTTTGGACACACCTCATTTAAAGATTTTTCTGTATTTTCATGACTATAAAAATTGTACATTCACACTGAAGGCATAAAAACTATGAATTAACACATGTGGAATTATATACTTAACAAAAAAGTGGGAAACAACTGAAAATATGTCTTATATTCTAGGTTTTTCAAAGTAGCCATCTTTTGCTTTGATGACTGCTTTGCACACTCTTGGCATTCTCTTGATGAGCTTCAAGAGGTAGTCACCGGAAATGGTTTTCACTTCACAGGTGTGCCCTGTCAGGTTTAATAAGTGGGATTTCTTGCCTTATAAATGGGGTTGGGACCATCAGTTGTGTTGTGCAGAAGTCAGGTGGATACACAGCTGATAGTCCTACTGAATAGACTGTTAGAATTTGTATTATGGCAAGAAAAAAGCAGCTAAGTAAAGAAAAACGAGTGGCCATCATTACTTTAAGAAATTAAGGTCAGTCAGTCCGAAAAATTGGGCAAACTTTGAAAGTGTCCCCAAGTGCAGTTGCAAAAACCATCAAGCGCTACAAAGAAACTGGCTCACATGAGGACCGCCCCACGAAAGGAAGACCAAGAGTCACCTCTGCTTCAGAGGATAAGTTTATCTGAGTCACCAGCCTCAGAAATCGCAGGTTAACAGCAGCTCAGATTAGAGACCAGGTTAATGCCACACAGAGTTCTAACAGCAGACACATCTCTACAACAACTGTTAAGAGGAGACTTTGTGCAGCAGGCCTTCATGGTAAAAGAGCAACTAGGAAACCACTGCTAAGGACAGGCAACAAGCAGAAGAGACTTGTTTGGGCTAAAGAACACAAGGAATGGACATTAGACCAGTGGAAATCTGTGCTTTGGTCTGATGAGTCCAAATTTGAGATCTTTGGTTCCAACCACCGTGTCTTTGTGCGATGCAGAAAAGGTGAACGGATGGACTCTACATGCCTGGTTCCCCCCGTGAAGCATGGAGGAGGAGGTGTGATGGTGTGGGAGTGCTTTGCTGGTGACACTGTTGGGGATTTATTCAAAATTGAAGGCATACTGAACCAGCATGGCTACCACAGCATCTTGCAGCGGCATGCTATTCCATCCGATTTGCGTTTAGTTGGACCATCATTTATTTTTCAACAGGACAATGACCCCAAACACACCTCCAGACTGTGTAAGGGCTATTTGACCAATAAGGAGAGTGATGCGGTGCTACGCCAGATGACCTGGCCTCCACAGTCACCAGACCTGAACCTAATCGAGATGGTTTGGGGTGAGCTTGACCGCAAAGTGAAGGCAAAAGGGCCAACAAGTGCTAGGCAACTCTGGGAACTCCTTCAAGATTGTTGGAAGACCATTTCCGGTCACTACCTCTTGAAGCTCATCAAGAGAATGCCAAGAGTGTGCAAAGCAGTCATCAAAGCAAAAGGTGGCTACTTTGAAGAACCTAGAATATAAGACATATGTTCAGTTGTTTCACACTTTTTTGTTAAGTATATAATTCCACATGTGTTAATTCATAGTTTTGATGCCTTCAGTGTGAATGTACAATTTTCATAGTTATGAAAATACAGAAAAATCTTTAAATAAGAAGGTGTGTCCAAACTTTTGGTCTGTACTGTATATATATATATATATATATATATATATATATATATATATATATATAGTATATACTTTCTAAAGTGCACAAGCTGTTACTGTTTCCCTGATTCCTTTAGGTCTTGACCTTATGACTAATTGTAGCTCACTACTAATTGCTCCTCTCACTAAAAGCATTTCTCATTACCCTGAATGCAGCAGGCTCATATTTCTGTCCAGCAGCTACACTGGCGCTTCCACCCTGCTGTACCAGTCATTGCACTCACACAGAAAGCTTTCCATAGTGCTGGACTATCCTAAGTCTCGGTCTACTACCATATTTACAATCCAATCAGCTGAGACCAACATCCTCCATAATCAGGACCTCCCAAGCCCACATCAGAGCCTTTTTCAGTACTGCTCCAGCCCTGGCCTATATTGAACACCGGGTCAGAGATGAAGTACGCCGGAGGATCAGAGGACCGGACAGCAGACAGGGAGCAGCAGAGGCAGTCAGAGTGGTGAGTACGAGTTTATAATTTTAATTATGTCAGATGCGCTCCTCTCTAGTGACAACCATTCTCATTTATTATTATTCAGTTTGATCTCGAGCCATGGCGACTTGATGGATGAACGCTTTGTCGGAAGATTTATCTTGTGGAAGCCTAGATAAGTCCACCAGGGTCTTCTCTGCCATTATCTTGATTGTATCAAATCATCGGGTATCTGTTCTTCCTCTTCGCCTTGTTCCTTCTATTCTTCCGACCATGATATCCTTCTCCATTGATTTCTCTCTTCGTATTATGTGTCCAAAGTAGGCAAGTCGTAGTTTGGTGATCCTTGCTTCGAGTGACGTGTGACTAGATTTGTTCTTAAATTTATTTGCTTGTTCTTGCCATCCATGGAATTGATGACATCCTTCTCCAGCACAACATTTCGAAGGCGTTGATTCTTCTTCTGTGAAATGTTCCTCGATTTGAAGACCTTGTCCAGTGACTTCATTGTTGATTTGCTCATAGCTATTCTCCAATTGCCTTCCGGTGTCATCACTGAATCTTGAGTGATCATTGATCCAAATAGGTTGAAGTCCTTTGCAACTTCCAGTTCATCGCCATCTCAAATGTGTCATACCTGACAGTTAACAATATCTTTGTCTTGTTTGTATTGTGTAGGAGTCCCATGTTCTAGCTTTCCATCTTGACACTTCATAATAAGTCCTTCATTCCATCTATCCTTGTTGTCATCCATGTTGTTTCATCTGCATATATAAGATTGTTGACGATTCGTCTAGCTATTTTGATTCCTTTTTCTTTTTCGGCAAGTCCAGTCTTTCTGAAAATAGCTTCTGCTTATAAATTGAAGAGAAATGGTGACAGGATGCAACCTTGTCTGACGCCTCGCTCTACTTTGAAGCATGCTGTGTCGCCATGTTCCGTTCTGACTGTTGCTTCTTGGTCGATGTAAAGGGTCCTAATGAGGCTGATCAGATGGTTAGGCACACCAATATCCTTCATGGTGTTCCAAAGTTTCTGGTAATCAACACAGTCGAAGACTTTGCTGTAGTCGATGAAGCAAAATAGATTTCCTTGGTGTATTCTTTGGCTTCTCCATTATCCATCTAATGTTAACAATTTCATTTCTTGTTCCTCTGCCTTTTCTGAATCTTGTTTGGTCCTCTGGCAGCTCTTTGTCAAAGTAAGGCTGTACCCTTAGATCTTCAGTAGTATTTTGCTGGCATGAGGTATGAACCCAATAGTCCGATAGTTTTCACAGTCGGTAGCATCTCCCTTCTTCGAAATAGGAATAAACACTGATCTTGTCCAGTCCTCGGGCCATTTACCAGTTGTCCATATCTGTTGACACTGTCATGTGATGACATCAACTGTTGCTTCAGAAGACTTTATTATCTCTATTGGAATATTGTCACATCCAGGTGGTTTGTTTTTTTACTTAAGATTTATCACAGCAACAACTTTGTCTTTTAAGATTTTCGATTCTCTATCATTTCCAGTCTCAGTTACTTCTCGTATCACTGAGTCGCTCTTGTAGAGGTTCTCCATTTATTCTTTCCAGTACGTCCCCATGACAGCACCATAGGAGGAGTAATCCCATATCCTGTGTAGGGACAGGAAGCACAAGAGGTTAAAAGCCCTCCCACCCCCAACCCCCTTAGTGTTTTTCCTGTCCCTACACAGGACAGGGAGTACTGGTGCAGGAGCACTGGTGTGAAGAAAAAGATACCTCAGGGGACCCCGGGAGGATTGGGGGGGCCACGGCTCTCTCCTTCCCGCCGCCAAGAGGGTCCTGGGCCGACACTCCCTGTCGGGAGTCCCTCAGCCCTCCAGTGTGCTGGAACCTCTGGGTGCCGCTTCCACATCGCCGGGGCTCTCGGCATCCTGCTCTGGGCGGGTCCGGCTTCTCCTGGCTCCGGGACCGCCTGGCGTCGAAACCGGAAGTTCGGGATAACGACTTCCGGTGGCGGTCGTGCGGGAAATTCAAACCGCGGTTAAGACCAGATTCCAGGGAGCAGGGAAAATGACTGGGCGACCAGTTAAGGTATAGGAAGGGGGGCTGGGGAGCGCAAAGACAAGCTTACAGCTTGGGCACCCCTGACAGCAAAATGGCAGCGATGTCTCACCCTGATACCCTCCCTGGATCAACCCACAGTCATGTGAGTGTACCATTACCTCCTTTATATGGTTAATGGAGCTTACTCTCACCAGGCCCTCCATATTTTTTATAGGATCTATCTGGGCAGTTACCATCTCCTTCTAAGAAATTGAAAAAGGCCACAGTAAAATCCAAGAGGTGCCTGAATTGTAACATCAGACTTCCCGACTCATACAAAGCATCTATGTGCTGAGTGTAGAACCTCCATGCTAAAGGAGGAGCACAGGGCTTTATTAAACGAGATGCGTAATATAATCAAAGAAGAGGTTCAGGCTTCTATTGCATCTCTGCAGCCCCCAGATTCAGGAGTCCAGGATGTCCAGGGACCCAAAAGACTCAGAGAAGATATAGCACCATCTTCTGAGGGTGAAATCGACCCATCTGGCGACTGACAGTGAGACCATTAGTCCACCTCAGGGCGGGGAGCGAAAAAGATACATGTTCCACTCAGATGGTATGGATATTCTTCTACGAGCAGTCCGAAACATGATGCAGGTAGAGGAAACGGAGAAGAGCAGTAACATTCAGGATGAGATGTTTGGTGGTCTTAGAACCCAGAGATCCATGATTTTTCCTGTTAATGCCCATGTGAAGGACATGATACTAGAGGAATGGGAGGATGCGGAGAAGAGACTCTCTATACCACGAGACTTCCGCCCGACTATCTTTTGACCCAGAGGACACCAATGTGTGGGACACTATTCCTAAAATTGACGTCCCAGTGGCTAAAGTGGTCAAGAAAACCTCTATCCCCTTTGAAGACTCGTCAGAACTTAAAGATCCTATGGATAGGAAGGCGGATGGACTTTTGAAAAAAGCCTGGGAAGCTTCAGTAGCAATTATTAAATCTAATATCGCTGCTACATCTATTGCCAGATCCATGAGAGTCTGAAGAGTCACCTACGAGATGGCACCCCGAGGGAATCTCTCCTTCAATCATTGCCCCTATTAAAAATAGCAACAAATTTTATGGCCGGTGCTTCAGCGGCCAGAAATAATGCGCTTTCCAACTCAGCCCGTAGAGCTGTTTGGTTAAAAACATGGTCTGGAGATACAGCTTCTAAGAACAAACTGTGCTCCATTCCATTTTCAGGGCTCAGAGTATTCGGACCTGTACTAGATGACATTCTAGAAAAAGCGTCCGATAAAAAGAAGGGCTTCCCTGAGGAGAAAAAGAAGGAGCAGCCCTTTCGTAAACCGTTCCCCTCCCGTAAATAAAGTTTTTCAGAAACAGTTGGCATCGGGTAACTCAAAATCCCTGGATACTAACAACTATAGCGCAGGGTTACAGGATAGAATTTTCTCAAAATCCCCCTCAAAAATTCCGCCTGACGAGAGGTTCCCCTACCTCTCTTTCCCGTCTGCAGACAGACATAGAGAAGCTGCTGCATCAGAGGGTTATTGTGCCAGTTCCAGAACACGAACAACATCAGGGCCATTACTCCTCCCTGTTTTCAATAAAGAAACCGTCAGGGGAGTTCCGTACGATTATCAACGTGAAACCCCTAAACCGGTGGGTCCGCTACAAGAAATTCCGCATGGAATCAGTAAGATCAGCCATCCCTCTAATAAACATGGATGCGGTAATGTGCACTCTGGACCTTAGGGATGCATACTACCACCTGCTAATACATTCCTCAAGTCAGCAATATCTGAGGTTTGCACTACCATCAGGCAGTCAGATTCTACACTACCAGTTCCGATGTCTTCCCTTTGGCCTGTCATCTGCTCCCAGAATCTTTACAAAGATCATGGCAGAGGTGGTGGCCTGTATCCGACTCAGAGATATTACCATCATTCCGTACTTGGACGACTTCCTGTTGGTAGCAGGATCTCCTCTAGATATGACGCAACATCTGGAATTTGTCCTACGGACATTAACCAGCCTGGGTTTGATTGTGAACAAAGAAAAATCCAGTTTTGTCCCAAGTACGTCACACATCTTCCTGGAAGTCCATCTCGACTCCCGAATATGAATGTCTTGTCTCCCAGAAGACAAGATGCTCTCAATTCCACAAAGGATTCGTTCTTTTGCAAGAGAGAAGAAACCTTCAATCCGGAAGGCAACGAGTATTTTGGGAATCATGACGTCATGCATCACCTGCGTCAGATGGAGCCAGTTCCATTCCAGGCCTCTACAGAAATGCATCCTGGAAGTGACAGACGGACATCAGAATTGCCTAGACAGGAAGATGTCTTTGTCCAGAGACGCCCAGGACTCTCTACACTGGTGGCTCGACCAGAAGAATCTACGGAAGGGAGTGCAGTGAATTCTGGAAACTTGTCTTTTAGTGACCACGGACACAAGTCTCTCAGGATGGGGAGCTCGAGTGGGAGATTATTATCTCCAAGAAACATGGTCCACGGAGATTCAGACCCGATCATCAAATTTTCGGGAACTACGGGCAATCTGGGAAGCTCTACAGAGAAGCTGGGCGATCTTAAAAGATAAACATGTAAAAATTTCGTCGGACAACATCACGGCAGTCTCTTTCATCAGACATCAGGGCGGACCAAGACATCCACTTCTCCAGTCCCTGGCCAACAGAATATTCTTAGGTATAGAGAAGATAGTGAGCTCCATTTCAGCAGTTCACCTTCGGGGATCCGACAATCAGGAGGCAGATTACCTCAGCAGGAGTCAGATGAAGGCTTCAGAATGGGAACTGAAGAAAGAGGTGTTCCAGCAATTAATCCACAGATGGGGTCAGCCGCACCTAGACTTTTTTGCATCCAGAACAAATGCAAAGACGACATCTTTCTTCTCTCTCGACCCAGGAGATCATCCTCTGGCAGTGAACGCACTCTCACAATATTGGGGAGAGGGCCTAACATATGCCTTCCCACCTGCTGCTCTAATTCCGAGAATGCTGCGGAAAATTTAGGAAGATCGGGCGACAGTCATAGCAATTGTCCCATTCTGGCCAAGGAGAAGTTGGTTCTCCCTTCTACGTCATCTAGCGTTGGAAGACCCAATCATTTTCCCTTTTCAGGAAGATCTTCTGACGCAAGGTCCACTGTTTCATCAGAATCTTCAACAGCTCCAGCTCTCAGCTTGGCTTCTGAAGGGGAGATCCTGAAGAACAAGGGCTTATCTGCCAGAGTGATTCAGACTATGCAGGCTAGTAGAAAACCTGTAACCCAGGCCATATATAAAAAAGTCTGGAGGACCTTTTGTCATTTCCACAGGACGGTAGACACCTCTCAGCCAGACATCCCTGCGATCCTTGATTTCTTGCAAGCAGGACTTGACGCAGGTCTTAGACCAAGTACCTTGAAGGTGCAGATTGCAGCACTAGGTGGTTTCTTCGACACATCATTGTCCTCGCATCCCTGGGTAATCAGGTTTGTCAAGGCAATCCAGAGACTTAGGCCTACACAGAGAATTTCTTCCCCTTGTGGGATCTGAATCTCGTCCTGAGAGTCCTTTGCAAACCTGCCTTCGGCCCAGTTAATGATTTGGGAATAAAGAACTTGACTCTGAAAATGGTCTTCTTGGTGGCAATCACCACAGCTAAACGGTTGGGTGAAATCCAGGCTCTATTTGTCGTCGAGCCTTGTATGCAGATTCGAGATGATTGCATCATTCTGAAACTGGATCCAAGTTTCTCTCCGAAGGTGGTGTCATCGATGACCTTAAACCAAGAAGTGGTTCTTCCATCATTCTGCGAAAACCCTAGGAATCAGAGGGAGGAAGAGTTCCACCATCTCAATGTCCGCAGAGCAGTGTTGGCCTATTTGGAGGCCACTCGGAACTGGAGATTAGACTCTAACCTTTTTATACAGTTTGGGGGAAAAAATAGAGGCAGGAAGGCTTCAAGACCATCTTTAGCTAGATGGGTCACATCCATGATTAATCTAGCATATCTTTCAGAAGGACAGCCTCCCCCTGAAATTATCAAAGCCCATTCCACCAGAGCAATTTCCACCTCATGGGCTACTAGAGTAGGGGCTACCATTGAACAAATATTTACCGCAGCCACATGGTCAGGACATGCTACTTTCTGCAAACACTACAAGCTAGATGTTCTCTCACAGCAGAGATCTGCGTTTGGTAGGAAGATACTTCAGGCAGTCATCCCACCCTAAGCTATGAGTTCTTGGGTATACTCCTATGGTGCTGTCATGGGGACGTACTGGAAAACCGGAATTAGTCTTACCGGTAATGATGTTTCCAGGAGTCCACATGACAGCACCCTTATTTCCCTCCCTATATTGCTACTGTATGTGACTCTAACATATGTCTAAGCAGTCTAAAAAATGTTGTTGTACCCAGCCAATGTGGTTCTTGGAAAATCACTGAGGAGGTTGGGGGTGGGAGGGCTTTTAACCTCTTGTGCTTCCTGTCCCTATACAGGATATGGGATTACTCCTCCTATGGTGCTCTCATGTGGACTCCTGGAAACATCATTACCGGTAAGACTAATTCCAGTTTTCCAGCTTTCCTTGATCTGTTCTGACTTCCGCCGTATTTCATTGATCTTTTGGTATGTATTCCTGGTCTTGCCCTTCAAATATTCGCTTTCTAGCTCTGTACATATCTTTTGGTAATAAAGTTCTTTGTCTGCACAAATGGCTCTTTTTAGTCTTTTACTGATGTTGTCTGCATCCTGCTTGTTACCTTTTTCCATTCATCTTTCTTTGACGATCTTTATGGTCTCTATTGTTAACCGTGGCTGTGGGGGTTTCTTCTGCCTCTTGTTTATTATCTTTCTGGCTTATTCAGTAATAATAGTCTTTATATGTGTCCATAATTCCTCAGGATTTCTTTCATCTGTGTCCAGTGATATAAATCAGTTGTGCAGACCGTTCCAAAAAACTTCAGGTTTGATGGTCAAATCGAAGTTGGAAACAACCTGTTGTTTAGTCCATTTGCACAGCTTGACTCTAATCTTTGCTGTCAAAGGTTTATGATCAGTTGCACAGTCAGCACCTGGTCTTGTTTTCGCGGTGATGATAAGTTACCTCCATTTTTTGCGAACATATATAGTCAATCTGATTCTTAAAGGTCCCATTCAGTGACATCCATGTGTAGAGTCTCCAATTGTGATTTTGGAAGAAGGTGTTCATGAAGGACAGTTGATTTGTTGTATAAAAGTCAATGAATCTTTCTCCCGCCTCATTTCGTTCACCAAATCGAAAGTTTCCAACAATGATTCCATGTTTGCCGTGGCCCACTTTGGCATTCAAATCTCCCATTATAATGAGTAAGTCTTGTTTTGGTGGCTTGTCAATCTCTTCTTGAACTTGATCATAGAATAGTTCAATGTCCTTCTCCTCGACATCTGTTGTTGGTGAGCAGACTTGTATAACTGTAACATGAATTGGCGCTCCTTGTAATCATATTGGGATGACTCTATCACTGACTGCATGGACAGTGCCGGCCAATCTTCAGTTCAGAATAAAAGCGACACCGTTTCTTCTTCAGTTATCATTGCCAGAACGTTCATTTGACTTGAAATGTCTGGATTGAGTCTATCTTAGTTCGCTAATTTCAAGTAAGTCGAGTCCTATTCTGTCCATTTTGGCATTGACAATGTTGAGTTTGCCTTATTTCATGGTTCGTACTGTAAGGTAGCGCTATTCATCACGCTGAGGGGTACTCGCTTCACCGGGTCAATTAAAGCAGAAATGCAACGTTTTCCGGTAATATGTAGTCCAGCAGTTTATTACACCTCATAAACTGCACATAACATAGTCCATCTCAGTGGCTCGCAGGAATGTTACACATGTATCCTAGAGCCTTTTCAGTGGTAGCTATGCCCGCTTGGCTTCAAATACAAACTTCAGCAAGGTACAGCAACAATATTCACTTAAAGCGCCGATTTACCTTTGCCGGGTCTCACCTGCTTCTATCAGCTCGGTTCTGCCACAGCCGTGGCTTTAAGGCTCCCTAGTCTCCAAGCCACGTGCCTTCCAAGGCTACTGGCATCTCAAACACAGGGATCCAGCCTCTTCCTTTCCGGCTAGTGGAGTCCCACACAGGGACCACGCCTCCTGCCTTCCAAGCTAGTGGAGTCCCACACAGGGACCAGGCCTCCTGCCTTCCAAGGCTACTGGTATCTCAAACACAGGGATCCAGCCTCTGCCTTCCAGTCCTCACTAGGCCTCACTCTCTCCATTTTCAAAAACCACCAGGATTTATATATCCTTTTGTGCACACAGGACCTGTGATGATGTCACAGTCATGTGATCAGTCACCTGAGGGGGAGGTAAATGGTCAGCCAGAACACACCCCCTGGACATTTTAGCAATGCAGCAAGCTGCTGCATTACAGTACATTCAAAATTCCAGACTTTATGATATCTCTGCACCTTTTGATCTTCCCTTTCTACCAAGTGATATTAGCAGCAAGACGTCCTTGCGACTTTGATCCTGGTCAATCATGAGCATTGGTCATACTCAGGTAAACCATCAGCTCTTCCCCAGTAGCTTGCTGTGTGCCTTACGACCTAGGGGTGCATCTTCCAGCACTATATTGAATTCCTTTAGTTGTACCCTCCATCAAGTTTTCTTGGCATAATACGGATAGATTGCCAGGCCTTTCTTCTGAGCAGTAATTTGGCTCCCGTGAAGGAGCCACACTGAATCAGAGTTGTATGTTGTCAATACAAACCGCCTCATCACGCAATGTCCTGCTGCTGACTGGGCAGTAGGTGCTAAATTAAAATGTGATCTATAAAGAAGACCTGTAATTTATTTAGCTGGTGTAAATGTCAGTGTTTTCCTGAATCTGGTGATCTTTTTCTTTTGTTCCTGTGACTCTACGCTCCTGAGATATAGCCTCCTCTTCCTAGTACATAAATCTAGTCTTGTTAGCCAAGAGGGCATAGTCCTGAAGAAAACTCCCAAAGGAGGAACAAAATACCATATCTCAGGAACAGAGAGGCGCAGGAGCCAGAAGCGTAGCTAGGGGTTCAGCTCAGGGCGGGGCAAAACATCTGAGTGGTCCCCTATCTCATAATACTGATTAGAAGTACGGTGGTGCACCCTATCTGTGGGTAGAGGAGAATCTTAGTAGATGATAATGCTGTTATTGAAAATATTTTCACTATACAAAGAACAACACTGATATTACTGTCATATGGTGACCATATAAGACATCCCAGTACAGTTTTAGATGGTGACTTACAGATGACTTTCTTTTTGATAGAGTCTTTCACTTTTCCCGCTTTTTCCATCTAGCCCAGACCGAGATGACAACTTCTCCGGCCACGTCCAGTCTGCAGAGATTACAACAAAGACATATTTGACTTCTCACATTTCCAGCACCTTCCCCATCTATTCACAACCCACAAACTCCTCATCCTGCTGTCACCCTAATTCTGAGCCACTGCTGCCATATTTGTCCTCATTACTGCACCTGCTGTTTAGCACAATAACAGTGCTCCTCTTACTGCCCCATATAATAATGCCCATCATTGTGTCCCCACATAATTATGTTTGCCACTGTGCCCGTTACAAAGCAAAATTCCTCTTT
Organism: Phyllobates terribilis; assembly: GCF_046119375.1. Taxonomy (NCBI): domain Eukaryota; kingdom Metazoa; phylum Chordata; class Amphibia; order Anura; family Dendrobatidae; genus Phyllobates; species Phyllobates terribilis. Next base: position 755,905,449 of record NW_027362764.1, read on the forward strand.
TGTGAAATCAAGGTAGTAAATTTGCTCCCGAGAAAATATTAATGCACTAGAAAACAGTGTCCACAATTTGCTCCTGGAAAGTAATAATGCCTCATGTGCACCTTTGATGGTCACCCTGAGTGCCCCTATAACAATAATACTTCTTAGGTGCCCACTTAACATTTATTAATGTCCCCCAAGTCCCCCCATGAACAACTACCCTATACACAGTATGATGGAGCCACAAATTCTATATACAGTATGATGGTCTTACTGCTGCCCTGTATACAGTATGATGAACCCACAGCTCCCTTATATACAGTATGATGAGCCATATAAAGGCCATACATTAACTCCCACATTATAAATGGCCCAAATATTAGTTCCCACTCTGCATAATGGCTGCACATTATCTCCCACACTGTATAATGGCACCCATATTAGTTTCCATGCTGTATAATGGCCCCACATTTGCTCACACACTGTATAATGGCCCTGCAGTAGCTCCAACTCTGTATAATGACCTCAATACTTGCTCACACACTGTATAATGGTCCTAACATTAGCTCCCACATTGTATGATTGCCCCCACAATGTATAAAGGGTCACCACAGTAGTCCCTACAATATATGAGCTTTTGATCAAAATAAAAAACATCATATACTTTGCTCAACCACAGTACTGATGAGTAGGGATGAGTTGACCCATGGAAATTCGGGTTCGACTGAACTTTAGTTCAAAGCTCGGTTTAGGTACCAGAGCTATACATGAACTTGAACCTGAACCCGAACCCCAATCAATGGGGATCCGAACTCTGGAGCTGGAAACTCTCTCCCTCTCTCTCCTCCCAGAATTCCCGAACTGTAAAGGGACTTCCAGGAGAAGTCCGGGTACACTAGGTGTCCGGTATGAACCTCGAACTTTACAGTCCGCTCATCTCTACTGACGAGTCCTTCGGCAAAGCGTAGGTGGACCAACGCACTGTCATCCACCTGTGTGTGCGCCTGCGTCTCAGCCGGTCCTGTAGACTACAGGCTTAAAAGCGACCTGCAGTCTACAGAAAGGAGAGCGGCAGTGCAGATAGAGCATGTATTCCCCCAGTACCGCAGAGTTTAAATATACCGATGTGCTGCGCCCGGATGTAGTTAACAGTAGAGCCCCTCTGAGCGTGGGGCCTGGGGCTGCCGCATGCTCTAGCCCCCGGTAGGTATGCTAGTGGCAGGAACAAAAGAAAAAGAACGTCAGATTTTTTTTTTAAGGGATTGTATGTTTTAGAAAAAACATTTTCATATACCCCATTAGTAAATTCTGAGTTAATATATATATAACATCAGTATGTGTACATGCTTCCAAAAATTTATATTGTCTTGAATACAAATGTAAACTTCAGGGAATAAATATTCACAACCCTTGCTAGATAGAAAAGTCATCAATTTCAACATCTGTTGTGTTTGAGAGCTGAATGGGTTTGCTAGGGATTTTCTACTACGCCTTCCATGCACAGATGATCTTCTCAGCTCATTGACCCTCACGGTTGTTATTTTCTGATGTCTGGATATAGTACTTATCAAAAGATTTTTTTTTTATGGAAATTCCCTTAAAATTTGAACATCACAGGTATGCACTGGTCACAAGTGAACCATAGGCTTCATTCACAAGGCAAAATTGTTGTGAGACAAATTGGACTGCTATAGTTCCATATTACAAATAAATAAGCCCTCTGTGTGCTGCTATATGATGTCTCTAGTCAACCAGAGAACCAAAGTCTAAACTTTTGAGATCTTTTATGAGGCCAACAGTCTGGGACTGTTCTGTGTCCACATTTCTTACAATATATTATGAAATCATTGTGTACCATACCAGAAGTCCTAATTGGGCCTCCCTTCTCCCTCCTCCTCTCAAAAAATATTTGGTAGAGTTGGTATGGTCATGGCGTATAGGCGCAGTCAGAGAAGCACATACAGCCTAAATTTTAAAGGCAGGGAGAGGTACATGTATTGCAGCACAAACAGTGATATGCCCCCCCCCATAGAGTATGATGCCCCACCTAAAGGAGAATACAAATCCCACTGCTGTCACCAGTTTGCCAAGGAGACATAAGTCTGCTACCTCCAATCATGGGGACAATTGTGCAATTGACTGGTGAGTGATGGACACTGTCGCGACTGTTCCCACTACTAGGCCAGTTATTGGGGAACTCAGAGTGAGCGTATGGTATATACACCTCCGATTCCAACGTATGGATATATATATATATATATATATATATATATATATATATATATATATATATATATTGTAAGGTAGCGCTATTCATCACGCTGGGGTACTCACTTCACCGGGTCAATTAAAGCACACATGTGCAATGTTTTCTGATAATATGTAGTCCAGCAGTTTATTACACATCATGAACCGCGCATAACATAGTCCATCTCAATGGCTCGCAGGAATGTTACACATGTATCCTAGAGCCTTTTCAGTGGCAGCTATGCCCGCTTGGCTTCAAATACAGACTTCAGCAAGGTACAGCAACAATATTCACTTATATTTACCTTTGCAGGGTCTCAGCTGCTTCTGTCAGCTCGGTTCTGCCACAGCTGTGGCTTTAAGGCTTCCCAGACGTAGTCTCCAAGCCTTCCAAGGCTACTGGTATCTCAAACACAGGGATCCAGCCTCTGCCTTCCAGGCTTCACCAGGCCCCTCTCTCTCTATCTCTGTTTCAAAACCACCAGGATTTATATATCCTTCTGTGCACACAGGACCTGTGATGATGTCACAGTCATGTGATCAGTCACCTGAGGGGGAGGTAAATGGTCAGCCAAAACACACCCCCTGGCATTTTAGCAATGCAGCTAGCCGCTGCATTACAATATACACTGCTCAAAAAAATAAAGGGAACACTCCAATAACACATCCTAGATTTGAATGAATGAAATATTCTCATTGAATACTTTATTCTGTACAAAGTTGAATGTGCTGACAACAAAATCACACAAAAATCATCAATGGAAATCACATTTATTAACCAATGGAGGCCTGGATTTGGAGACACCCCCAAAATTAAAGTGGAAAAACACACTACAGGCTGATCCAACTTTGATGTAATGTCCTTAAAACAAGTCAAAATCAGGCTCAGTATTGTGTGTGGCCTCCACGTGCCTGTATGACCTCCCTACAATGCCTGGGCATGCTACTGATGAGGTTGCGAATGGTCTCCTGTGGGATCTCCTCCAGGATGGCACATCAATGCGAGCTGTGGCAAGAAGGTTTGCTGTGTCTGTCAGCGTAGTGTCCAGAGGCTGGAGGCGCTACCAGGAGACAGGCCAGTACACCAGGAGACGTGGAGGGGGCCGTAGGAGGGCAACAACCCAGCAGCAGGACCGCTACCTCCGCCTTTGTGCAAGGAGGAGCACTGCCAGAGCCCTGCAAAATGACCTCCAGCGGGCCACAAATGTGCATGTGTCTGCACAAACGGTTAGAAACCGACTCCATGAGGGTGGCATGAGGGCTCGACGTCCACAGATGGGGGGTGTGCTCACAGCCCAACCCCGTGCAGGACGCTTGGCATTCGCCACAGAACACCAGGATTGGCAAAGTCGCCACTGGCACCCTGTGCTCTTCACAGATGAAAGCAGGTTCACACTGAGCACATGTGACAGACGTGACAGAGTCTGGAGACGCCGTGGAGAGCGATCTGCTGCCTGCAACATCCTTCAGCATGACCGGTTAGGCAGTGGGTCAGTAATGGTGTGGGGTGGCATTTCTTTGGAGGGCCGCACATCCCTCCATGTGCTTGCCAGAGGTAGCCTGACTGCCATTAGGTACCGAGATGAGATCCTCAGACCCCTTGTGAGACCATATTCTGGTGCGGTTGGCCCTGGGTTCCTCCTAATGCAGGACAATGCCAGACCTCATGTGGCTGGAGTGTGTCAGCAGTTCCTGCAAGATGAAGGCATTGAAACTATGGACTGGCCCGCCCGTTCCCCAGACCTGAATCCGATTGAGCACATCTGGGACATCATGTCTCGCTCTATCCACCAATGTCACGTTGCACCACAGAATGTCCGGGAGTTGGCGGATGCTTTAGTCCAGGTCTGGGAGGAGATCCCACAGGAGACCATCCGCAACCTCATCAGGAGCATGCCCAGGCGTTGTAGGGAGGTCATACAGGCACATGGAGGCCACACACAATACTGAGACTCATTATGACTTGTTTTAAGGACATTACATCAAAGTTGGATCAGTCTGTAGTGTGTTTTTCCACTTTAATTTTGGGGGTGACTCCAAGTCCAGGCCTCCATTGGTTAATAAATTTGATTTCCATTGATGATTTTTGTGTGATTTTGTTGTCAGCACATTCAACTTTGTACAGAACAAAGTATTCAATGAGAATATTTCATTCATTCAGATCTAGGATGTGTTATTTGAGTGTATACACCCTGGTACAATCACTGCCAACTCCACAACAACAAAAGGAACTACTAGCTGCCATCACCAATCATTTATACAGGGCAATTAGACACCCATTACAGGTAGCTTAGGGCTTCAGGGGTGCGGTTTAGAGAGCAAGAGGAACAGAGCTATTAATTTTTATATATTTAATCTGAAAGGAAGGCAGTGTTTATAGAAAATATATAAAAATATAAAGATGAAACATAATGGGAACAAAACAATATGGTTTATACAATTACATAAAATAAAAGGGTTAACAAAAGAAAATGACTAAACCCGTGTCACAGAAATGGCTCAGAGCTTAGCGGAGAGCAGTAGTCCTTAGGAAAATGGACAGAACCACAGCAAGCTGTATCTTCCAGGACTGACTAATGACAAAACCCAAATTCTGCTTTTTATTAGTTCAAGGTTATGCCCACATACCTCCCCTTGGTAATCTCATGTAAAGGATGGCTGTGGGATGTACTAGGTCCTTTAGAATTTTATGAGATCGCCAAGTACAGGATACCTTTGCCTCTGGAGGTCACAGGTGTTAGATATTGTTGTCATGTATCTTATCATGATTTTACCAGTTTATAGAGATGAAACATGGCATGGATAGCATCATCCATCGGACCAATATTACATTGCAGTGGTGGTGCCGGCCTTACAGTAATGTGAGTGAATTTGTATGTTTGTCTTTTGGCTACGACGCCGGAAATATATCTCCCATAAATATCAAATCGATACGAACCCCAATATTCATCACTGACCACTTGCTTCAAAAGGTCTGAGAGCCGTGCTTTGATCAGAGGATACTTATGCCTGGGAAGTGTATTTCCCCGCCTATGCATACATGAATCTCAGTCTTGGTGTCTTTTTCCTAGAGAAAATCTTGTGTTGTCATTATGTTCGCTGCAGGGGGCCCTTACTTCATTGGAGGTTGAAGTGTCAGCTCTCTCACTTCTCCAGTTATAATTAATCCCATATGTTCAATGTGGAGTTTTACTTCAAGGGAGGTTGAAGTGTTAGTTCATACAGTTAGGTCCATATATATTTGGACAGAGACAACATTTTTCTAATTTTGGTTCTAGACATTACCACAATGAATTTTAAACAAAACAATTCAGATGCAGTTGAAGTTCAGACTTTCAGCTTTCATTTGAGGGTATCCACATTAAAATTGGATGAAGGGTTTAGGAGTTTCAGCTCCTTAACATGTGCCACCCTGTTTTTAAAGGGACCAAAAGTAATTGGGCAGATTAAATAATTGCAAATAAAATGTTCATTTCTAGTACTTGGTTGAAAACCTTTTGTTGGCAATGACCCCCTGAAGTCTTGAACTCATGGACATCACCAGACGCTGTGTTTCCTCCTTTTTGATGCTCTGCCAGGACTTCACTGCGGTGGTTTTCAGTTGCTGTTTGTTTGTGGGCCATTCTGTCTGAAGTTTAGTCTTTAACAAGTGAAATGCATGCTCAATTGGGTTGAGATCAGGTGACTGACTTGGCCATTCAAGAATATTCCACTTTTTTGCTTTAATAAACTCCTGGGTTGCTTTGGCTTTATGTTTTGGGTCATTGTCCATCTGTAGTATGAAACGACGACCAATCAGTTTGGCTGCATTTGGCTGGATCTGAGCACACAGTATGGCTCTGAATACATCAGAATACATTCGGCTGCTTCTGTCCTGTGTCACATCATCAATAAACACTAGTGACCCAGTGCCACTGGCAGCCATGCATGCCCAAGCCATCACACTGCCTCCGCCGTGTTTTACAAATTATGTGGTATGCTTTGGATCATGAGCTGTACCACGCCTTCGCCATACTTTTCTCTTTCCATCATTCTGGTAGAGGTTGATCTTGGCTTCATCTGTCCAAAGAATGTTCTTCCAGAACTGTGCTGGCTTTTTTAGATGATTTTTAGCAAAGTCCAGTCTAAGCTTTTTATTCTTGATGCTTATGAGTGACTTGCACCATGCAGTGAACCCTCTATATTTACTTTCATGCAGTCTTCTCTTTATGGTAGATTTGGATATTGATACGCCTACCTCCTGGAGAGTGTTGTTCACTTGGTTGGCTGTTGTGAAGGGGTTTCTCTTCACCATGGAGATTATTCTGCGATCATCCACCACTGTTGTCTTCCGTGGGCGCCCAGGTCTTTTTGCATTGATGAGTTCACCAGTGCTTTCTTTCTTTCTCAGGATGTACCAAACTGTAGATTTTGCCACTTCTAATATTGTAGCAATTTCTCGGATGGGTTTTTTCTGTTTTTGCAGCTTAAGGATGGCTTGTTTCACCTGCATGGAGAGCTCCTTTGACTGCATGTTTACTTCACAACAAAACCTTCCAAATGGAAGCACCACACCTCAAATCAACTCCAGGCCTTTTTTCTGCTTAATTGAGAATGACATAACGAAGGGATTGCCCACACATGTCCATGAAATAGCCTTGGAGTCAATTGTCCAATTACTTTTGGTCCCTTTAAAAACAGGGTGGCACATGTTAAGGAGCTTTGCCTTAGCTCTGATATGTAACTGCCAAGCTCTATGCCTCAACCATGATGTATAACCAACAAGATCTGTGCCCCAACCATGATGTATAACTACTCAGCTATGTGCCCCACTCTGTTGTGTAAGTGCTAAGCACTGTGCCTTAACTTGGATGTTTAACTGCAAATCTCTGCGCCTCAACTCGGATGTTTAACTTTAAAGCTCTGTGCCTCCACTCTGATGTGTAACCACCAAGCTGTTTGTCTAAACACTAATGCAGCTGCAAAGCTTTGTGCCTCAACTCAAATGTTTAACTACAAAGCTCTTTGCCTCAACTCTGATTTGTAACCACAAAGCTCTATGCCTCAACTCTGATGTGTAGCCACAAAGCTCTATGCCTCAACTCCAATGTGTAACCACAAAGCTCCGTGCCTCAACTCTGATGTGTAACTGACGCGCCCCCTGGGCCTGTGTTGTGCAGGGGAACCCGGAATCGGGCCTGTCGTAGAATGCTGGGGGTTGTAGTCTCCGTGTGGCGGTGACCCGGTCCGTGCCCAGGGTGGTCAAACCAGTGGCAGTCTTAATGTATAGCAAATGTCCGACTACGCCACCCGTGGATTGCGGTCAGTGGGGACCGCCGCTGCGCTGCCGACCGCTGAGGCTGATGTTGTTTGCGCAGCCGAGTATGGGATAACTCCCCACGGGAGAAGTATTGCCTCAGGGCAGCTAATGTGAGAGATGATGGGAGTGATGGTGTGAGGGTCCCAGTGCTAATGGTGCTGGTGCGGCAAGGAATCACAGAGACGTGAGGTGCAGTTCAGGGTCTTTACTGATGGTACAAGGCAGACCCTCCCGGGAGTACTGGCTAGTATAAGGGGCCTGGTCAGTCTGCGAGCAAGCAGGAGTTCCCCTGGCCAGGTGGAGTTGTAGGCCTTCCCGTTTATCTGCACTCTTCCTGGCTACCTTGCTGTCAGCGGTTACAAGTAGCCCACATCCCTGAGTGTACCGTGTGGTGCTCACCCGTATGGCTGGTGACTTGGGGCCTTCTGTTAGCCTCCGCTCCTGGATGGCGGCGCTGGTCCCTTCTTTGTGACTGAGCCTCCGGGCTTCTATGGCCAGAGGACCTGGAATCCCCTGCCGGCTGGTTTCTGCTGCTGGGTATATATCAGTCCCCACAGCCTCGGACTCCTGTGTCCGGTTTTAGTAACTTCAGCCAGGGCGAGCTATATCTCTGCTCACAGCCCCTGGCCTTCAGCTGCTGCTCCTACAGAGCTCCTGTTCTCACTTTCCCTCTCCAGGCTCTGACTGCTCTGCTTGTTCTGCAGGCTCTGTCTCTGTCTGCAGCTTCACTCTCTAATCCCGCCCCAGACCCAGTTTATAAGGGCAGATTCCTCCCCTCCCAGGTCTGGGTGGGCAGTGTTGCATGCTTAGGGCTCCTGACCAGAGAAACCTCCCACTTGCTCTCAGACATAATATCTCTATTACTGTGGCACCAGACCCCTGGGGTGTCACATAACCACAAAGCTCTATGCCTCAACTCCAATGTGTAACCATAAAGCTCTATGCCTCAACTCCGATGTGTAACCACAAAGATCTATGCCTCAATTGTGATGTGTAGCCACAAAGCTCTATGCCTCAATTCCGATGTGTAACCACAAAGCTCTATGCCTCAACTCCGATGTGTAACCACAAAGCTCTATGCCTCAACTCAAACCATTGAGCTGTTATGTAACTGCCAACAATTTGCCCTTTTTGAGATAATTGCCATTATCAAATAAGGCACAGAGTTAAAGGTCATAGGCCATGCACCCAAACCTAACCCTTTTTATATGTCTTTTACATCTCCCTATTTGTTTCTTTTTATTTGGGATCTAGTGTGAGGTTTGTATTAGTTAAGTCAGTCTGATATGGGATTTGAATTAGTTAAGTTTGATATTTTAATTTGTTCCTTTATATATTTAGGGTTTCTGGTCTGGGTTTTGTTAATTTTGGGTGCAATAAAGGGGCTTGTGCACGACTTGTCATTCAAATGTCTTTGGGTATGGATATGGCACTTAATACACTGTTTCTCGGAAACTTTCTGATGTCAAGTATCAAAAAAGTTAACGAGTAATATATATGTCTAAGACTATGTGCTATATGTTATGAGGATGACTCTAAACCATAGACCTGATGATGTCATCACTAACCTGATGATGTCACCAATAAGAGAGCAAGCAATGTCCAGAAACATGCATTTACTATACCTTGTGCTTTATTTGTACAGTGAAGGTAGCCATCGAAATTTTGTAGAATTGCAGAAATAAGTCTTATCTGTAGGATATTTGAGCAACTGAAAGATAAAGGAAATCTATTGCTTTGCGCAACCTGTTCTCTGACCTATATAAGAAATACTATTTACATTTGGTGCAATGAGGAAAACAACTTTTCAGCCCTTTACTACCCAATACGTGAATATGTTAATTACAGAAAATGCATCTTGGCTCATGGTCAAAGTTCAAGGAATTTATGGCCCAGGATTCCTGTGTTAGGCTAGACTGATATACAACGCAGATAAACCATATTGTGCTGTAATAAGAGCTATATTATGGATGCTGTTGGTTGTTCCTGCATACATTTCCATAATACTGCTCACTTAAAGGGAACATGCTGATGAATTTCTTAATGAAGTGGGGCCATGGCTCCGTTTGTCTGATACAGAGTTTCAAACCCTCTACGCAAAGGTAAATTATAAAATTATTATATCTGCAGCCACCACTAGAGGGAGCTTACTGTATATTGTTTATTTGTCTGTATGGAGATTGGTTTGGTTTCAGTTGAGGGCACAGTAGTATCTTCTTGAAATACAGCAACTGATTATGACGCACCCCCTGGGCCGTGGGGTACCCGGAGCTGGGCCGGTAGATGCTGGGGGTTGTAGTCACCGTGGCGGTGACCCGGTCCGTGACCCAGGGCGGCCAATCCAAGGTTAGTATATGTATATAGGTTATATAATGTCCGACTGCGCCATCTGTGAAGTGCGGTTAATAAAGACCGCCGCTGCGGAACAGTCATCTGAAGCCGGTGGTATAGCAGCAAAGGAGGTATAACTCCCCACAGGAAGTGTTAGCTTCAGGGCAGTGTGGGTGGATGATGGTGGTTGTAGTGCAGGGAGTCAGTAATGAACACAGAGTCCGTGTGATGCAGTCCCAAGATCTTTACTCACAGTTGTTGCAGTTCTGGTTACAGGGACCCATGTAACGGCCCTCATTGTTCTGTGCTCTCTCAGCGGGGGGTTCAGCCGACCCCCAGGTAACTCCGGAGTATTTATCAGGACCCCCTTCTGTGTGTCTTTTCTCTGGCCTTCTCCCTGCACCTCACACCCAGTGACACTTCTATCCGGTACCCTCGGGCCTTGGCGGGCGACGTGTGTTCCGTCCCCGGGGTCCTATGTGGCTACCTTCTTAGTGAGACTCATGTGGACTTTTGGCTTACGGTACATAAAGTGCTGCAGCCTCCGGTTTCTAGTTGAGCCTTGCTGCTTCTCCGCTAGTTGAGGGACCGGTTCCCCTTATCTGGCCTGACCCTCTACCTCCAGGTAGCAGCGGGCGTACGGGTGGCCTTCTGCATGGCCCGTACCCCTAGGGTCCCTTCGGTTCCTAGAGCCTTCCTGCTCCCACTCATCTCTTCTCTCCTTCAGTCCTGGGCCTCACAGGCTAGGCCTGCCTCTGGAGCAGAGCTCATACAGAGCCTCTGCTCCTTCACTTCTCCTCCTCTGACTGAACTCTTTCCTTGACCCAAGATGGTGTCCCTATTTTATATTCTCTCTGTCATGTGCTCCCAGGATCTACTTCCTCCACCCCATCCACTACATGGTTCCCCCTCTCTAGGTGGTTCCCCCCACTCCAGGCAGGGACCAGGGACTGTGCTCTCCCGTAGGAGCAATCTTGCCCTGTGAATTACACCCCAGAGTACTGAAGGAGATCGTAGAAGAAATTTTAGAACCACTCTCCATAATCTTTGAAAATTCTTGGAGAACAGGAGAAGTCCCAGAAGACTGGAGAAGAGTAAATGTTGTTCCTATCTTCAAAAAGGGGAAGAAGGTGGACCCAGGGAACTATAGGCCGGTGAGTCTGACTTCTATACCAGGAAAGATCTTTGAACAAATTATTAAACAACATGTATGTAAGTACATGGATAAGAATGAAGTGATTAACGAGAGTCAGCATGGGTTTGTAACTAACAAGTCATGTCAGACTAACTTAATTTCCTTCTATGACAGAATCACTGACTGGGTGGATCAGGGAAATGCTGTAGATATAGTATATCTTGACTTCAGCAAAGCATTTGACAAAGTATCTCACACCATCCTTATTGAAAAAATGACCAAGTATGGAATGGACAAGGCAACTGTTAGGTGTATTCATAACTGGCTTAGTGATCGGACTCAAAGGGTGGTTGTAAATGGCTTCACATCCAGCTGGATGAATGTCTCAAGTGGGGTACCACAGGGCTCCGTCCTGGGACCTGTATTGTTCAACATCTTTATCAATGATTTAGATGAAGGAATTGAGGGTAAACTGATTAAATTTGCTGATGACACAAAGCTAGGAGGGATAGCTAATACTAGAGAAGAGAGAGAGAGGATTCAAAAAGACCTAAATAAACTGGAGCAGTGGGCAGCAACCAACAGAATGGTTTTTAACAGGGAAAAATGCAAAGTACTACATCTGGGCAATAAAAATGAAAAAAGCATATACAGAATGGGAGGAATAGAGCTAAGCAACAGTACATGTGAAAAAGACTTAGGTATACTAATAGATCATAGACTGAACATGAGTCAACAGTGTGATGCAGCAGCAAAAAAGGCAAATACAATTCTGGGATGTATTAACAGAAGCATACAGTCTAGATCACGTGAAGTCATTATCGGACTTTACTCCTCTTTGGTCAGACCTCATCTGGAATACTGTGTACAGTTTTGGGCACCACATTTTAAAAAAGACATAGACAAACTGGAGCAAGTTCAGAGAAGAGCGACCAGAATGGTGACTGGTCTGCAAACCATGTCCTATGAGGAACGGTTGCAGGATTTGGGAATGTTTAGCTTGCAAAAAAGAAGACTGAGAGGAGACTTAATAGCTGTCTACAAATATGTCAAGGGCTGTCACATTGTAGAAGGATCATCTTTATTCTCATTTGCACAAGGAAAGACTAGAAGCAATGGGATGAAACTAAATGGGAGGAGACACAGATTAGATATTAGAAAAAACTTTTTGACAGTTAGGGTGATTAATGAGTGGAACAGGCTGCCACGAGAGGTGGTGAGTTCCCCTTCAATGGACGTCTTCAAACAGAGGCTGGACAGACATCTGTCTGAGATGATCTAGTGAATCCTGCTTTGAGCAGGGGGTTGGACCAGATGACCCAGGAGGTCCCTTCCAACTCTACCATTCTATGATTCTATGATTCTATGATTCTAAATGTGGTGTAGTGAATGCAGGTGTTGGGGTCCTGAGCTGTACTCCATCCTTACAAAAGGATGTACTCCATCCTTACAAAAACTTAAACAAAAACCATAGTGATTGGTTCCATAGTGAGGTACCACACCTCTGGATGAGATGCAATACCTCTGTGGCGACCAAACCCTCAGGGGCGCCACAATTAGGCTTACCAGGTTAGGTGGGTCATCTAAGCCCCAGGTCCGGGTGGGCACATGGTGTTAATACAGAGATCTGGAAGGCACGTGGGCATCGAGAATTTGGCACACTTAGGAATCTCAGAAGCAGCAGGATGGATGAAGTGGAACCCAGTAAGGATGGAAGCAAATAAAGCTCAGTATGCACAGTAGGTGGAGCACACCAAACATAAAAGACTGGAGACTCAATTCTAAGACATCCGTGTGTGCAGGCTTGGACTGGCCCACAGGAGAACAGGAGAATCCTCCGGTGGGCCACCACCCTCTTATATGAGCAGTACTTGGCACAATATAATTGAATTACTATGTACAGACAATGTCAGCATCTTATTAATTTAATAATCTACCCAGTTCCATGTTATATAAATCTGTAATTGAGGATAATGTCACATTTGCATGTAGTTGAAAAGAAGGCCCCTGGCATTGGTTACTGGTGGGCCCTTGGCACCCCAGTCCGACACTGGGTGTGTCTGTCAATGGGCCTTAAATAGATTTAGGGAGATGATGTCATTGATCCATGCTGGGCAACCTGCAAAACCCAACAGGGAGCACAACCCAGGGCAGCGGACCCAGGAGAAGGGAGCAAAGCCCAATACATACATACAAATCCTGGGGCCCCACAGCAAAGGTCTAAATTGTGCTCCCTTATGAGCGCTGGAGTTCCATAACTACAACCCATGTCACATGACAGAAAGGGCCCTTCCCAATGTGTAACCAGTTAAAAGCTGTGGTAGTTGTTCACCGCAGCATCTAAGGGGTGTAACTGCTGCGATCAGAGGTGGCCACAATCACAGCAGGCACATGTTATGAAACTCTTCCCGAATTCTGTTCTTCAAATACATGAGGCTTATGTCTGAATGTCAGCAGAAGTGGGTGTACGCTTGGCAGGGGGCATGGCAATAAACTCACGGGACCGATAGCGGATTGTGGTCTTCCACCATGCTTAACTGGGTTCTCATAAATAACATAAATCACACGCTGTCAAGCCTTCTTCAGGTCCCAGCAGCAGAGCTCATGGGGGCCTGTCCTATTAACATTCTAGGTTTATGACGGTGTAACAAGGCGGCGGCCATAGTAATGTACTACAGTGATTATCTCCCTAAATAAAACTAATGAGATTTGCTAATTAAAGGTAATTAGGATTTTATTTTAATGATATTTTCTATTTCCAGATATGTCCCTTTAAAGGTAATGTTAAATGCTGACTCCCTCTTTAAAAAATTAAAATGAGAAAAATGTGCATTCCCGTCTTCTAAAAACAGCGCCACCCTTGTCTATGCCTGGTATTGCAGCTGAGCTCCTTTGAAGTGAATGGTGCGAAGCTACAATATAATAAACAGCTTGTGACCAGGGGTGGCACTGTTTTTAAAAAGAAGGCAGCCATTTTTCTTTTTTTTAATTTTTGGACCATTTTTGGTGGAATCTCTTACATTGAGGATGAGTATGGCAGTGAAATTGGTGGAAATGTAGAATAAAAGATCTGGAGGCTTTCTTCGTTATTTGCCCCTGGGAATCTTGGCTAATGCTTGTGCACTTATCTGAAGTTATAAAAGACTGATCCCGGCCGTATCCTTCCTGGCGGGATGTGAGCGGGTGGTGAGGAATTGATTTTTAGATATTTTATAGCCTGACTGCTTTATGCTATTTAAAGCTGATGGTGCATTTCGGTCTCGCACATCTCCAGCGCAGGCGCAGACCAGACGCGACCGACCGGCTAAGAGTTTTCAATTTACTCAGCGTGTCCCAGAAATGGGGGAAGATGTTTATTCAGAGTGACAGTGTTAGGTACGGGGTGAGATCAGCTAATCCTGTTTATAAGACTCGCAGCGATGATGAAAGATCCCGGCAATAACCTACTGGAGGTATTTTAAAAGTCTGTCATAGGCTAAAAGCATAAAAAGTTGAAAAGCTGCACTTTGCTGCAATTTAATATTTATTTCCATTGACACGAGCTTAAATAAGCCTTTGGGAGGGTGACGAGGCTGCGGCATTGTCTGCCTAAGTGCTAAGTGTCTGTCTTACTTGGACCAGTTTCAAGATTACCTTAAAAGTCCTGTGAGCATCACGAAAGCAATGGGGGCACATTGTGTCATGGCGGAATCCTACTAAAGGGTTATTCCCAGGATAGGTGATAACTTGACGAGATCCCACCGATCCTGAGAATGGGGCTCTAAATTGCCCCATTGAGTGGTGGCCCCAAATTCGTGCCAATGCTCCATTCGATGTCCACAGGACTTGTAGAAGAAGCTGAGTGCGGCGCTCTGCTACCTCCGACAGTCTCACAGCCAACAAAGAAGCAATGGCTATTAGAGAGGAACTCAAATTTGGCCAAGGAAATTTGAAATTTTTTTATGCAAAGCATAATAAACAGACAGACCAGGAAGAGGTTAAAAAACAATAAAATTTCATAGTCACCTCTTTGCATGTATCTGGCACTACAGCTCCCTGTTGGTTTTTTCACGGGTGTAACGATTATGGTCACAGAGGGCTTGTGCGGTATGGGGGAGCCCGCCGACACCAGCACCTACTTCAACTGGATGTGGGTCTGAGCATGCTGAAATGTACTGCACTGCAGAGACCCACCGGCTCTCTGCACTGCAATACACACAGCCAGCCAATCAAAAGCCAGCAGTTGCCGTCAGTATGCCCATAACAGGCAATGCATGGCAGTGACGTCATGCCAGGCGAGTCGAAGTCAGCTGCCGGCTCCTGCACTGGCAATGAAAGATGACGCGGCACATTGCCGTACCGGAGGAAGGTAAAAAGAAATCGTTCATTTTTTTAATGTGTTGGAATGGAACTGGAAAGGGCTCAGGATGGGGGATATTACACTAGGAAGGGGACCAGGATGGGGGACATCATTAGTGGAAGGGGCCATGATGGGGGACATTATACCAGGAAAGGGCTCAAGATGTGGGACATCATTAGTGGAAGGGGCCAGGATGGGGGACATTATTATAGGAAGGTGTCAGGTAAGACAACATTATACCAGGAAGAGGCCAAGGATGGGAGACATAATTATTGGAAGGGGGACATAATTATAGGAAGGGGCCAAGGATGGGTGACATTATACCAGAAAGGGGCTCTGGATGGTGACATTATTAAAGGAAGGCGCCAGGATGAGAGACATTATTACAGGAAGAAGCAAGGATAGGGGACATCATTATATGGGGGGCGATACAAGGGCCCATACCTCTGGCCTACATGTAGGAGGGGGCCAAATCTTTCACCTGGGTCCATCAGATTGTAGTTGCATCACTGGGATCTTTGTTCAATTCCTAAGTCACCCGTTCCACCTCCGGTCTGTGTTGGCTAAGACTCGATCATGTCATGACGTGTGTTCCTCATGCTGTCGTGGTGTCCCATGTGACTCACTAGCCCAGGGGGATGGGGACGACTCGGTACCCGGGCCTTTGCCTGGCCTTGGGGATGTCGCGGTGTTCGGCTCCTGGGCCCATACCCTGGGGTCATCTTGTGAAAGGGTGGTTTGGTTTGCTAATTTTATGGAAGTTTGTGACGCCACCTGTGGTTTCTGGTGAGAATCACCAGCGCTGCAGTAGTCCACTGAGGCCGGTGATAAGGCAGCTCGATGGTACAGCTCCCCACAGGTGGAGCTAGGCCTCAGGGCAGTGTATGGAGAGGGGAATGCAGGACAGGCAAGACCCAGCCGGGTCAGAGCAAGAACAGGGACAGACACGACAGTCACTTCAGTACCTTTTACTGGTGGTAATTCAGGCACATCCGGGAGCACTGAAGGGTGCATATCAGGATCCTCCCCAATGAGCGGGTGTAGGGCCTCTGGCTTCTTGCCTCTGCGTAGTAAGTTTCTGACCTGCCTGAAGCTAAGCCTAACTCTATCTCTGTCCTGCACCGGCTGACGTTGTGGTAAGGCCTTCTCTTGGAGTGCATGCTCCCAGCTTACGGGGCCTATGTGTCTCCTGGCTCTGTTACGTATCAGCTCTCTGGTGATCCTGGGACCTGTAGTTCTCCAGGGATTCCGGTTATGCCTTACAGGGTCATAGAGATCTCAGTAAGCTCAGACCCTGTGTCCGGTATAAGTTTCGGGGTGAGCTGGGTAAGCTCCTCTGCCCCCACTGCTACTCACTTACCACTCGCCTTCGGCCGCGCTCGGGCCCTCACTAGGCTACTCACACTAACGGCAGCTTGCTGTTCTTCACCGCTCTTACAGGCGTTGGCACGCCTTGGGCTCACTTACTTGAGCTCCTGAGTCTAGCTGGGCTCCGCTGCAGACCGACCTCTCACTGGCTCATCTTCTGCGGGAACTCTCCAGAGGAACTCTCTCAAAGACTGCTTCCAGACTAGACTGGACTAGACCAGGCACTCTCAGACTCAACTGCTAGACTCTCCTGCCTAACTCCACCTTCCCTATTTATATCCCTAACGGGCTCCCTCTGGCGGTCTGAGGTGGAAGGTGGAGGTGTGTGAATGCTTATGGGTGCCTCTTGTGGAGGATTCTATTAATGCACCCCTCTAGGATCTGTGGTACCAAGCACAGCTGGGCGCCACATTCCCCCCTAGCTAAACTCAGCACTCCCGGGCTGAAGTACATTTTAAAACAACAATAGTAAACATGAACAATAACAATAACTCTTCCCTTTATAGGAGGCACTTCTCTTAAACGTTGCATAATAACATAAACAAGTACAAAGCGTCCTCAGAATTCAAGTCTCTTGTGGTGAGGTTCCCAGACAGGATGTCCATCTCACAGGGTAGAGTACTTGGTAGTTTGAAGGACCTGTCCCAAACCCTCAACGTTGGCCCTGGGGTGGCTGCAGGGCATGGAGATCTTGCGTTGGATCTCCGGTAGAGCCACTCTCGATAGGTTTTTCTTCTGAGATCACCTAAAGGGGCACTCCAGGGAGCGCAATTATATACAATAAATAGTTTTTGGGCTGCACACAGTCCTCAGCCACGGAGTTCTTAGATGAATAAATAAGTCCTTAGGCAAAGTGTCCATATCACTTGAACTGTTCAGTAATAAAGCAAAGCACAAAATAATATACATATGCATGACAAATACAGTACAATAATATACAATACCCAAGGGGTAACTATCTACACTGTCAGAGTTTTACCTATTTCACTCAGTGTATCTGACAGGGGGTTGACCTCGCGTGCTACGTGTTGATCTGCGTAGGCCTGGGATGCGTGAAGCGCTAATAGGTGCACTACCTCCCAATGTGTTAAGACTAGGTGTGGAGGGGCTATAAGACTGCATTGACCTCTCTACTGGACTAGCAAGTATACCATTGGCTGGGCCTTCTTGCTCTGCTCCAACCGGGGATCCTTCTTGAGCAGGCTCTTCTGCAGCACTTATAGGGTCTTCTTGCTGTGGGTAGAAGGTGAGTACAGGGATGATTACTGCTCCTCCTAGTTGGGGCCAATCTGCCGGGAAATCTCCTAAGTCAGTGTGTATCACTGCTTCTTTAGGTACTGTGAGAGGCACTCCTTCTTGGGGCTTCAGTAGATTTGGACACAACTTTAGATGGTCCCTGGATACTGTCGCGGACGTTCTTCCTCCATCCCTACTGATTGAGCAGGTCTTCTTATTATCAAATCTTGACTTCAGCACAGTGTAGGGTTCTTTCTCCCACTGGTCATCAAGTTTGTGGTTCCTTCTCTTCCTTTTCAATACTATTTCACCATGTGTGAAAGGCTCTGCGGGCGCACTTTTGTTGTAGTGGGCCTCCTGCTTATCCCTCACCTGAGTGAGACTGTCCTCGACACAGGCTTGTACCCTTCTGTACTGCTCTTGTCTGGTCGTGTCCCAGTCCTCAGTGGTCACATCCGCTTCTGGTTCTACTACACCAAGCTCCAGATCCATGGGCAACTTCCCAGGTCTTGCACGCATAAGATATGCCGGAGTACAATTGGTGGAACTCACGGGTATGTGGTTGTACAGATCCACTAGGTCAGGTAGTAGGTCTGGCCACTGATTTTTCTCCTCAAGTGGTATGGTCTTCAGCAGGTCGATGATGATGTTGTTCATCTTTTCACAGAGACCGTTGGTTTGTGGGTGGTACGGTGTAGTTCTTATCTTTTTACACCCATACAAATGGCAGAACTCCTTGAACAGCTCAGCCTCAAAGGCCGGGCCTTGGTCCATCAGCACCTGCTCAGGGTATCCATGGGGTCTGCAGAAACACGCCTGGAAGGTTTTTGCTGCTGTCTCTGCCGTCAGGTCCTTGACGGGGGCGACCACCAGGAACCTAGAGTAGTGAACCACCATGGTCAGGGTGTAGGAGTACCCTGACCTGCTGGGGGACAACTTGATATGGTCCAGGGCCACGATCTCCAGGGGTCGAGTCATCGTGATTGGTTGCAGGGGTGCCTTCTGGCTGCTGTAGTCTTTTCTTCTGAGGCTACAGGGTCCACAGTCTCGGCACCACCGCTCAATGGAGCTGCGCATTCCTACCCAGTAGAATCGACACTTCAGCAGGGTCTCTAGCTTTTTCCAGCCAAAGTGCCCCGCCTGATCGTGGTAGGCCTCCAACACCATTTGGATGTCTGTCTTCGGGACCACTATCTGCCATACCATCTCATGGGTTTTTGGATTGACGTACCTCCGGCACAGCTTCTCACGGTAGATAAACAGCCGGCTCCTCTCGTTCCACAGCTGCTTTGCTTGGAGAGACGCTTCTTTCTCCAGGGAGGAACCTTCTTGGGTTATCAGTTCTTTAATACGGCTGACAACCGGGTCACTGTCCTGGGTCTCTTTCCAGCTGTGGTGTGGCAGAGGGTTTAACGTCTTCCCACGCTGCCTCCTGGAGGCTCGTTGCTCGTGGATCATCCCATTCCGGTGAAAGGCAGGTAGCTCAATCTCTTCCATGTCATCCATTTCTTCTTCTGTGTCTGACTGGTGAGGCATCCTGGACAGGGCATCGGCGTTGGCATTCTTGCGGCCAGCCCGATATTTATTTGTGAATTGATAGTTTGACAGCCGAGCCATCCATCGTTGTTCCAGTGCTCCTAGCTTGGCTGTTTCAAGATGGGTCAAGGGGTTATTGTCAGTGTAGGCAGTGAACTTGCTGGAGGCTAGGTAGTGCTTGAACCACTCAGTGATGGCCCAGACCAAGGCCAGGAACTCCAACTTAAAGCTGCTGCAGTACTCTGGGTTCTCTCGGGCGGGCGGAGCTTCCTGCTTGCGTATGCGATTACCTTCTCTTGGCCATCCTGCTTCTGACTTACGACAGTGCCCAGCCCTTCGTTGCTGGCATCTGTATACAGCAGGAACGGTTGGCTGTAGTCAGGGTAGGCCAGGATCTCGTCGCCTGTCAGGATCTCCTTCATCTCCTGAAATGACTCGGCTTGCTCCTTACCCCAGTGAAATGGGGGATTTCTGCCTTTGGGGGACTGCCCTACCAGGAGGTCTTGCAGAGGGGCTGCTTTCTTAGTATAGTCTTTTACGAACCTCCGGTAGTATCCTACTAGTCCCAGAAACTGACGCATATCCTTGAGGTTCTTCGGCTCCGGCCACTTATGAATGGCAGTGAACTTCTCCGGGTCTGGTGCTACCCCTTCCGGACTGACAATGTGCCCCAGGCACTGTACCTTTCTCTTGAGCAGGTGGCACTTTGAGGGCTTCAGCTTCATCCCGTACCGGGACAGTGACTCAAATACCTCCGCCAGGTTCTTCAAGTAGTCCTCATACGTCTTGGAGTACACTATCACATCAGCCAAGTAAAGTAACACAGTCTCAAAGTTGCGGTGTCCCAGGCAGCACTCCATCAATCTCTGGAACGTCCCGGGGGCATTGCAGAGTCCAAACGGCATACTGTTGAACTCGCAGAGTCCCATCGGGGTTGTAAAGGCCGTCTTCTCCCGATCCTCCTCAGCCACAGCTACTTGCCAGTACCCACTAGTGAGGTCAAGGGTGGAAAAGTAATTTGCAGACTTTAAGGCAGCCAGGGACTCCTCTATGCGCGGTAAAGGGTATGCATCTTTATGTGTAATGCTATTTACTTGTCGGTAATCTACACACATTCTAATGCTCCCGTCCTTTTTCCTGACTAACACTAGGGTAGCTGCCCAGGGACTACAACTATCCCTTACCACCCTCGCCTTTCTCATATCGTGCAGCATCTCATTTGCCTTCTGGTAGTGAGCTGGTGGTATAGGCCTGTACCGTTCTTTGATGGGTGGATAGTCACCTGTGGGGATATGGTGTGGAACCCCCTTAATCCTCCCAAAGTCAAATGGGTGCTTACTGAACACCTGCCCGTATTCTTGAACCACCCAGTGTACACCCTTTTTCTGATGGGCAGGAGTGGTGTCTGTCCCAACATGGAGCTGTTGATACCAATCCTCCACCTGAGTTGCAGGGTCATTATCCTCCACTTCGTCTGGTGAGGTTAAGGACTCCGCCTTGTAAATGGAGTTATCATTTACAGCATATAGTTTGGCAACAGTGGCATAACGTGGTAATTTGACCTCATCTTCCCCATAATTGAGAAGACAGACGGGCACCCTCCCATTGCGTACTTCCACCACTCCTCTGGCGGTTAAGAGCGTGGGTCTGTACTCGGAGTAAAGGGGTTCTACTACTGCCTGGTAGCTCTGTCCTCTAAGACCTATGGCTGCTCTACACCAGATAAGCATTTCACTCATAGGGGGGATCACCATGGCTATGGGGTCTGTCACCCGCACATTACCGATTTCACCATCTGTTAACCTTACTTGCTGGTGGTACATCAGGACTCGGATCTCCTTCTGCAATGCCCTTCTCTGTCCTGGTCTGGCAGTGTCAGCTATCTGTTGGAGCAAGAACACAACTTCTCCCAAACAGTTACCAACAATGTTAGTGCCAATTACCATGTACCGATTGGTATCATCAGGATTAGTCTCTACTACAATTAGCCCCTGGTCCTTCAGCTCCACTCTCCCCACTTTTACTGTCACATTATTAACCCCAATTAGGTTAAGGGGGAGTCCATTTGAGGCATAAACAGAAAGATTTGGAGCTGGAGGACTTAGGTCGTCCATGGACCAGAACCTTTTGTAGAGGACGTCAGGCATTATGGTTACCTGAGATCCTGTGTCCAGCAGAGCGTGCGTCGTGATGCCATCCAGCACAATGGACAGGAAAGATCTTCCTCCCACGAACCTGTTGTATCAGTCTGATGGGCCTGGGAAATCTACTCCTGCGTTTCGGCCCCCGGCCCCAGGGTTTTCTCGTTTAAAGGACAGTTCTGGGCGGTGTGACCTGTCTTGCGACATCAGTAGCAGGCAGGGTCCCTATGTGGACGGTGCTGGTCGCTGATTCTCGTAGAGGGTGGTGTTGTTCTCCTCCTCCTTCGCAGCCAGGGGACATCCTCAGGGCTATTGGCTAGCAGGATTTTCCCTTCTTCCTCGGGTTCTGTCCGCAGCTGCAGGGCACTCAGCACAGTGGTCAGGGTTTTTCTCAACTGACGCACTTCAGAGCGCAAGCTGTCCAGCTCTCTAGGGGACGTTGCTGGGACTTTGGCTTCAGCAGCCACCGGGGAAAAGGTGGGTGTTGCAGGCACTGGGGTGGCTCCACCCTGGTAACATTGGATGGAATTTGTTTCCAGAGGCTGCAGTCCTTTTATAGCCATGTCCTTAAGATTTTCAAAGGTGGCATCTGGATGATCCAGGGACCACCAATGCACAGTCCTGCTCTCCTCAGGAGACTTCAGTCCCCGGACAAACTGTTCCTTCAGCATTTTGTTCTCATTTTCGATGCTGGTTGGAATAACCTGTTTCAGAGCTCGCAGGGCCCCCTGTAGACGCCAGGCATAGTCACGAACATTGTCCTCCGGCTGTTGAGAACAGTTGTAGAACCTCATCCTGAGGTCCGCCTCAGTATGATCCTCAAAAACAGTCTGTAGCTTTCTAAAGATTGCGGACACTGACTCCTGGTCTTCGGCCGACCATGTTTCCACTTCCCGCTCCGCAGCACCAGTCAATTGTCCCAATACAACAGCGGCCCTCTGCTTGCCTGTCATAGAGTACATGTCCAGGATACCGCATATCTTCCGCTTGAACCCAGACAGGGTATTTGGTTTGCCGCTGTACTGGGGGAGCCACTTTGCTCCAGGAATATACGATAGAGTTATGGGGATGACAGGAGTGACAGGGCTTGCTGATGGGGCGGCGGCTCCGCTCTTCGCGGCATCGGGTGCGGGTTCATTGTCAGGGACGTTAACCGGGGCTCCGGCTAGTTGCTGTACCTCGGACATTCTGGCGCCCCCCTAGCGAACCGTGGCCTACCTTCTTTTCTTTTTCTTCCGGTAGGCCGCAGCATCGCAGGTGACGGTTTTCATCAGGAACTTGCGTCGCTTGCGTCCTACGTCAGAGCGCTCACCGCGGCTCCTTCCAGGACCTGGCGCTTCCTGGTTTGACGTCAAGGCGTAGGGCGTGTCCGGGGCTTCGCGCGCTTTTGCAGGTACGCCCCTCGGTTTCCCGCGGTTACGCCCTTCTTCTTCCCGCACTACTGCGCGACAATGGCGGCCATCTTCACCACAGTTTAATACACAGTTTTTATTAAAGGCGCACAGTACCCGGTGGCAACGGGCGTAACACTCCGTCGTTGCAGCGGGCACGGAATCCTGTTCGTGACGCCAGGGAAGATGACTAGCCCAGGGGGATGGGGACGAGTCGATACCCGGGCCTTTGCTTGGTCTTGGGGATGTCGCGGTGGTCGGCTCCCGGGCCCGTACCCTGGGGTCAACTTGTGAAAGGGTGGTTTGGTTTGCTAATTTTATGCAAGTTCGTTACGCCACCTGTGGTTTCTGGTGAGAATCACCAGTGCTGCGGCAGTCCGCTGAGGCCGGTGATAAGGCAGCTCGATGGTATAGCTCCCCACAGGTGGAGCTAGGCCTCAGGGCAGTGTATGGAGAAGGGGATGCAGGACAGGCGAGACCCAGCCGGGTCAGAGCAAGAACAGGGACAGACACGACAGTCACTTCAGTACCTTTTACTGGTGGTAATTCAGGCACATCCCGGAGCACTGTAGGGTGAAGGGTGCATATCAGGATCCTCCCCAATGAGCGGGTATAGGGCCTCCTGCCTCTTGCCTCTGCGTAGTAAGTTTCTGACCTGCCTGGAGCTAAGCCTAACTCTATCTCTGTCCTGCACCGGCTGATGTTGTGGTAGGGCCTTCTCTTGGAGTGCACGCTCCCAGCTTTCGGGGCCTATGTGTCTCCTGGCTCTGTTACGTATCAGCTCTCTGGTGATCCTGGGACCTGTAGTTCTCCAGGGATTCCGATTATGCCTTACTGGGTTGTAGAGATCCCGGTAAGCTCGGACCTGGTGTCCGGTATAAGTTTCGCGGTGAGCTGGGTAAGCTCCTCTGCCCCCACTGCTACTCACTTTCCACTCGCCTTCAGTCGCGCTCGGGCCCTCACTAGGCTACTCACACTAACGGCAGCTTGCCGCTCTTCACCACTCTTACAGGCGTCAGAATGCCTTGGGCTCACTTACTTGAGCTCCTGAGTCTAGCTGGGCTCCACTGCAGACCGACCTCTCACTGGCTCATCTTCTGCGGGAACTCTCCAGAGGAACTCTCTCAAAGGCTGCTTCCAGACTAGACTGGACTAGACCAGGCACTCTCAGACTCAACTGCTAGACTCTCCTGTCTAACTCCACCTTCCCTATTTATATCCCTAACGGGCTCCCTCTGGTGGTCTGAGGTGGAAGGTGGAGGTGTGTGAATGCTTATGGGGGCCTCTTGTGGAGGATTCCATTAATGCACCCCTCTAGGATCTGTGGTACCAAGCGTAGCTGGGCGCCACATGACCATATGGTGCAAGGCACATATTGATGTCATTGCGTAATAAAGTGCGTGAAGACCTAGCCTAGTCCGAAGCGTTGACAAAGAGTGAAAAGTAGACCGGAGCCACATCTTATGCCTTGGTTAACTAGGAGAAACCCTGGATGATGCTATTACAGCAAGAATATGTTTGAGGCAAATATTTTATTGCTTTTTTAACCCATTCCAGACCTATATGAATCAAGGAAAATAGTGACCAACAAAAAAAATTTGATTCATTAGAATACGCAAATTGTGATAAATTCTAAAGTAGTTTGATTAGTTTAAAATTGATTCACTCATCCGTGATGGTAATTCATTCCAATGGAAATTTCAAAGCCCCGTTCCTGGCAGTAGTAAAATTCCCAGCTGTGAGATCCTCAGTGATCATCGAGTTGTAATCTGTTCTAACTTGCTAGCATGGGAATAATCCTGTTAGAGTCATCATCTTCTTACACTGTGTCCAGTGATGTGACCAATATTATTGAAACCCCCATTCTAATAGTGGCTAACAACACCCTTAACCATCTGGGTAAGGATGAGTTGGTGATTGATTGCACCATCTCTTGACCAACATCTTTGGATACATCCTCCACCCATGTTGACTAACTTTGTGTGAAAGGTTTATTTTGAAAATGGAGCTCACCTGACATGGCCTCTATGATGGTTATCAGGATAGGCAAGATGAATCTTCTAAGCCAACTTCCCCAGTGTGGGTCCTATTTTCTCGCATGCAGTGGCTTCACGCCTCTTGCCCTGGTGTCTACAGGTTTGGTTCCTCTATACATGGTGGGAGTAATATCACTGTCCCTGGTATCCTCCAGAGGTTTATTGATAGCCCCATTTATACTGTCTAGTATTTTAGCACCTCAATCCCGAAGATCCATCAGTTTGTTGCCTAAGTCCCTTTCTGTCCAGTGTGGTTGAAGGGGTTCTTCAAGAGTAAAAAAATAATATAAACATCATAGCAAAGAAAATCTTATAATATAAAAACAAAAAAACACAGTACCCAATTGCTAAATCCAGCACTGACGGTCCAGTGGTCCTTGCCAAGCCTTACCAAATTTCCAAAAGTGGTGCAAAGTAATATTTAATATTCCGACATCTGGCTGGACTTGGTCCTATGACTGTGCCCAGTGGTTACTGGTTTTGTGTCTATAAGTCAGTTTTCCCCAACCAGAGCCTGGCAACCTTATCCGGCCCCTAGCCTTTGCATGGGGCTCCCCAGCTGTTCAGAACTTGAGGTCCAGTGTGTCATTGCGTTGCTAGAAATTGGTACTAGGGTGAAAAATAGAACACTATTATTCAAGTCATGCTATTTGGTCAGGGATACTTCTTTCTCTCTAAGTTTTTGTACAGCTCAGGACTATTTGTCATATTTGAGAATGGTTCAGGTCCTACAAAAACTTAAACAAAAACCATAGTGATTGCTTCCATAGCCTGAAGTGCCCAGTGGTTTAGCGCATCAGCTGATAGTGTTCAGCATTTCAGTCTCTGAGTTGTTTAGGTGACCACACACGTTACATTTATGTTGGATGAACATGCAGATTTCATCTGGATCTTTCGTCCATCTCATGTGAATGAACCTTTTGGACACCTTTACCGCTTACCATTTTAATGCCTTGATAATTTCTTGTGCCTGCTGCAGTGTGAAGCCTAGTGAGGGCCCCGAGCGTGGCCGAAGGCGAGTGGAAAGAGAGCAACATAGGGGGCAGAGGAGCTTAACCAGCTCACCCCAAAACCATTTACCGGACACCGGGTCCGCGCCTACAGGGGGCCTATATCCCCAGCAGGAATAACCGGAACCCCTGGAGAACTATATGTCCCAGGAACACCAAAAAGCTGAATGTTATACCAGGGTCAGGAGTCACGGAGGCCCAAGAGACTAGGGAGTGTGATCTCCAACTGAAGGCCCTACCACCAGGTCAGCAGGTGCAAGACAGAGACCAAGTTAGGCCTAGCTCCAGGCAGGTCATAAACTTATCAAAGAAAGGCAAGAAACAGGAGGCCCCACACCCACTCACTGGGGAGAGTCCTGATATGCACCCTTCACCCTGAAGTACCCTGGACCATGCCAGACACACCACCAGTAAAGGTACTGAAGTGAACTATGGTGTGCGTGCCTATTCTTCTATTCTTCCTCTGACCCGGCTGGGTCCCCTCTGTCCTGCATCCTTCACCTACACTGCCCTGAGGCCCCGCTCCACCTGTGGGGAGCTGCACCAACTAAGCTGCCTGAACACCGGCCTCAGATGACTGTCGCAGCGCTGGTGATCCTCACCAGACACCACAGGTGGCGTCACGAACATTCCCTATCCCATATAACTTCCCCCTTCTTTTAAGAGTAACCCCAGGGTACGGGCCCGGGAGCCGACCACCGCGACATCCCCCAAGGTCAGGCAACAACAAGGCCCGGGCGCCGAGTCGTCCCCATCCCCTGGGCTCGTCAATACCATCTGGCTATAGCTGCATAAAAGAAAAGCATTTAGATTTGTGGGAGAAGTCCTGGTTCTCCTTAAAGATGCCAGCTGAGTATGGAGTCTTACAGGTAACGAAAAGTCTTCAAATTACTGTAGCTCTCATGGTAACAAAAAAACTATCCACCCACCTAATGGAGGTAGTTAGCAGTGGAGAAACGTGAGGCTCATGAGCCCCAACACAAAATATTCAACAGGGCCTTCAACTATCACAGGTCTCCTATCACCCAAAATCAGTTTCAGACAAATTCTGTTGAAACAGCAGACAGGTACAACTTGGTCAGACTAAAATTCTGTCCAAATCTGATCTGCCCAGTCCTTCACTCACTCCCTCCGGTCTTTCGATCGGTGCTTACCTTTTCGGATCAGTCTGCAAATCATGTTTTCTGGTGCTGATTAGGCCTTACAAGATCATATGAGAATCAATACTCATCAATGACGTGTTTTGATCCGTGTGGTCATGTGGTGCGTGTTCCACGTCATTAGTAGCAATGAAGTGTGTTTCACCCCATGTGAAAGTATAAAGTCCATGCCAGAAAATGCAGACCGAAGACTGGTCCACAGAAGGAGAGCCTGATCCAATGACTGGAGAGATCAAGTGCAGGACCGGGCAGACAACTACAGAGGCTGGACAGGAGAAGGGCCGGACTCCAAAAAGAATACATCATAATAGCAGCCGGCTCATTTTATGGTTGAAGGAAGACACAAGTCCATTGAGCTCGGCTACAACTTAACATGTTCATTTGTGTGAATTAAATCCCGAAAAATTTGAAATTTGGGGGAAATTTGTAATTAATTCTATCTATTGGGAACAGATTTGCTGAGTAATCTCTAGTCTTTAATATGATTAGTCTTCTCATTTGGGCCAAAGAGACTTCAGGACCCGAGAGCGTCTGCAACCCCTCCACCCTTTATGGTTACGGTCCTGAATGTCCGACCCTATAATGAGCTTTGTAACATGATGATAAATGAATGCCAAGCAACTGTGGCGCCCCTGAGGGTTCGACCGCCACAGGGATGCTGCACTTCTCTAATGGAGTGTAGTGTTCCTCCTCTGAAGTAAGAACAGTGCGATGGTCAGGACCCTTACTTCACATTCAACACCACACTCCTCCCACAAGAGGGGGCTAGAATGCACTAGGTGCTGCCCTTCTGGTTACAGGGAGACTGGGGAACCAAGAGCTAGGGGAACCCTTTAGTGGGTGAGGGTGGAGGACTCACATTTTAGTGACACTTAATAATTCATATTTAATAAACAGCCATCTTGGTCTTTGGTCTTTTGTCCCTTGGTCCTTTTGATGTAATTTGATGGATCTTTGACTGTACTACTGTGATCTCCTACACTGGATGCGGATCCTGTGTGGGCCTGCAACGGATGGAGACACCGCCCTCGTACCTTGGCCTTGGGTCGAGGGGCAGGCTGCAGAAAATGTATGTCTCAGCCCGGTCAAGGACCATGACCAAGAAGGCCCGGAGCTTAAGAGTGTAGCTCCATAGCAAATGGATCCCAGGGAGGATGCAGACGGAGCGGTAGACGCCACCTGTCCTCGCCCACCTGATATATTCAGAGGGAATCCGGCAGCAAGAGGGGTACCGGCCCCCAACACCCGACCTTCCTACTCCACATCCTGGTCGGGAAAGCCCAGTAGGCCTTGAGGATCCCACTGGGTAACGGAAAGAGCAGAGCTGCCACCCGTGCCTTGTTTCTGAGAGGAGCTCAGAGGGAGACCCGGCCTATTTGCACACACACGGACAGGAAAGGATTCGGTCTCTAGTTCAGGAACACTCTGGTGCAGGGTCCTGATCTAACGCTGGACTTATTCGGAGGTTGTCGGGCCCCCGTCCCTGGTGACCGCAGAACTCCGTGAGGAGCAGGGAGTCGCCTTCCTTCTGCCATCTCTAATGTGAGTAAAGCCTTGGAAGTTCACCCCTATGGCCTCCGGACTTTCTTTAATCGGCGCTACACCGCACGACACAGACTTTCTAGACTACTACCCCCTCCGTCCTGTCCCTCTGCCCTGCTCTGCCTGTGGGGAGTAGTAACAACTGCGGCTGCCATAACACCATGCCTCAGCTGACTGCAGCAACGCTGGTGGCCTTCACCAGGTGCCACAGGTGGCGTAGTTGTAATCAGCCTCTCAACCCAGATAAGCCCTTACCATCATCCTTTTTAAATTGTGACGGCCCTGAGCACGGAGCGGGTCCGGGCCACTGCTGCACCCCATCTCTCCATCTTAGGACCCGACTCCGAGTCCCCCATCTCCCAGGGTAAATAAAAGGGCTTCCGAGGAAGAGGCGTCACACAACAAACTCATGAACAAACAAACAGCCTATTTCTAAGTGTTTGCCCCTCATCAGTGTAGAGCCTGGGCCCATTGAAGCAACGTGCAGGATGTACTGGCTCTCTTTGGGTC
Source organism: Phyllobates terribilis (assembly GCF_046119375.1). NCBI lineage: Eukaryota > Metazoa > Chordata > Amphibia > Anura > Dendrobatidae > Phyllobates > Phyllobates terribilis. The sequence continues at coordinate 755,934,709 of NW_027362764.1, forward strand.
ATGGGGTCTTCAATGGCTCTCACCCAGTGCCGCTCACTCATACAGACACCTTGTGATTTTCCAGAGCTTCGAGGCGCTCCTGCTTCTACAATGTAGGTAACTTACAGACTGGGTTAGGACTCAGCCCCCACGTGGCCACATGTCTGTATGTCAGGAATGTCCACATTGCAAATATGCAAATATAGACCAAAGGTAACGAGCCGCGGAGAGGAGGAATAATCTCACCGCTTTTACTGTCTGCTTTATTTTCTGCTCACACCATGTTAATATTACACTCACAGTTATAGGATGTTTGCTCAGAAAAGGTACAGCATGTCCGATGTAATCTGCCTCAAAGGACAAAACAGGAGCGGCTGACACTAAGTAAACTAAAAGTTCCCTCCAAATGAGAAGAGATGGCGGTAAAGTACTTTCGCTTACGATCCATACACATAGTATTATTCACAGAGCTTGAATGGCGGCACGATTCCGTATTATCAGCTCACGGGTCACCATATTGTGTGATCTACACGTACTATAATACTGCCCTGTGCACAGAGCCTGTATGGTGGCACAAAACAGTCCCAACAGCTCTGTATTATGAACCCATTTGGCACGCCCGTGAGGTACACCGTTGTCTAACTATAGGACAACCATAAATTTATGCACCCTGAGCAATTTACAAATTTTAAAGCGGCTGAGCCTCGGGCTGGGTGATAAGTTGCTGATTGCTTTGGACTATGACGATGTGACGCCTACCGATCCTTTCAGTGGAGCAGCAGTCTTACATGTACACTGCCATTCTATTCATCGTCTATAGCACTAATGGAGAATAGTACTGAGCTCGGCTTTCTCAGTGGTGGTCCTATAGACAATAAAGGTAGTGGAGGTTGAGCATGTGCACATCTGCTCCATTACATATAAACCCTTTCTTGGGATCTAACACACCCATCCATGTTATCGCTCAGTGTCCTGGCGATCTTTGGATAGGGGATAGCTTTCAATTAAAAGAATAAATCCTTCCAGATATGTGGGGCACATGAAAGCATGCCTCCCAGCCGTCCTGAATCCTGTGGGACAGTCCTGAATTTGCAGATCTGTCCAACTGTTCAGGAAGGTGGGTTGTAGGACCAACTTCAACTGTATTTATGTCCCCGTAACACAATTACAGTTTAACACAATGGTGGAGCAGGCAGCTGTCAGATCTCTGATCTACCATTCATTCTGGGTAGAGACTAAAGGACCGGCATGGACCTTCAGGTCACGTGACTTTCTGCAGAGACCAGCTCAGTAACAGACAAGTAGGAAGCACAGGAAAGTGGGATACTGTGCGTGGTGAGGACTGTGAGGTTATCATAAAGTGTGCAGGGGACACTGGATACTGTGTGCGAAGAACTGTAGGGGTTACTCATAATGTGTGTGGGGACCATAAGGGAATTATATTGTGCTCACCGAAAACTGACTGCATCATACTGTGTGCAGGGACTTTGGGAGTTTCCCATACTGTGTGGGGGGATTATGAGGGAATCATACCGTGTGCAGTGGATACTGGCTGTATCATACTGTGTGCGGAGACATTGGGAATTTAACATACCGTGTAGAGGGACTGTACTGGCATCATACTGTATGAGGAATATTGTGGTTGCATCATATAGTGTGTGGGGGACTGTGGGGGTTTATCACACAGTGTGGGGGCACTATTAGGGCATCATAGTGTATGAGGAATATTGTGGGAGGCATCGTAAAGTGTGTGGGGGACACTGGTTGCATCATACAGTGGTGTGTGGGGTACTGTGAGGGTTTATCACACAGTGTGGGGGGACTATTAGGGCATCATAGTGTATGAGGAATATTGTGGGAGGCATCGTAAAGTGTGTGGGGGACACTGGTTGCATCATACAGTGTGTGGGGGACTGAGAGGGTTTATCACACAGTGTGAGGGGACTATTAGGGCATCATAGTGTATGAGGAATATTGTGTGAGGCATCGTAAAGTGTGTGGGGGACACTGGTTGCATCATACAGTGGTGTGTGGGGTACTGTGAGGGTTTATCACACAGTGTGGGGGGACTATTAGGGCATCATAGTGTATGAGGAATATTGTGGGAGGCATCGTAAAGTGTGTGGGGGACACTGGTTGCATCATACAGTGGTGTGTGGGGTACTGTGAGGGTTTATCACACAGTGTGGGGGGACTATTAGGGCATCATAGTGTATGAGGAATATTGTGGGAGGCATTGTAAAGTGTGTGGGGGACACTGGCTGTATTATACTGTGTGCCGGGGACAGTGGGGATTTAACATACCGTGTAGAGGGACTATACTGGCATCATACTGTATGAGGAATATTGTGGTTGCATCATATAGTGTGTGGTGGACTGTGGGGGTTTATCACACAGTGTGGGGGGACTATTAGGGCATCATAGTGTATGAGGAATATTGTGGGAGGCATCGTAAAGTGTGTGGGGGACACTGGTTGCATCATACAGTGTGTGGGGGACTGAGAGGGTTTATCACACAGTGTGAGGGGACTATTAGGGCATCATAGTGTATGAGGAATATTGTGTGAGGCATCGTAAAGTGTGTGGGGGACACTGGTTGCATCATACAGTGGTGTGTGGGGTACTGTGAGGGTTTATCACACAGTGTGGGGGGACTATTAGGGCATCATAGTGTATGAGGAATATTGTGGGAGGCATCGTAAAGTGTGTGGGGGACACTGGTTGCATCATACAGTGGTGTGTGGGGTACTGTGAGGGTTTATCACACAGTGTGGGGGGACTATTAGGGCATCATAGTGTATGAGGAATATTGTGGGAGGCATTGTAAAGTGTGTGGGGGACACTGGCTGTATTATACTGTGTGCCGGGGACAGTGGGGATTTAACATACCGTGTAGAGGGACTATACTGGCATCATACTGTATGAGGAATATTGTGGTTGCATCATATAGTGTGTGGTGGACTGTGGGGGTTTATCACACAGTGTGGGGGGACTATTAGGGCATCATAGTGTATGAGGAATATTGTGGGAGGCATCGTAAAGTGTGTGGGGGACACTGGTTGCATCATACAGTGTGTGGGGGACTGAGAGGGTTTATCACACAGTGTGAGGGGACTATTAGGGCATCATAGTGTATGAGGAATATTGTGTGAGGCATCGTAAAGTGTGCAGGGGACACAGGCTGTATTATACTGTGTGCCGGGGACAGTGGGGATTTAACATACCGTGTAGAGGGACTATACTGGCATCATACTGTATGAGGAATATTGTGGTTGGCATCATATAGTGTGTGGGGGACTGTGGGGGTTTATCACACAGTGTGGGGGGACTATTAGACCATCATAGTGTATGAGGAATATTGTGGGAGGCATCGTAAAGTGTGTGGGGGACACTGGTTGCATCATACAGTGGTGTGTGGGGTACTGTGAGGGTTTATCACACAGTGTGGGGGGACTATTAGGGCATCATAGTGTATGAGGAATATTGTGTGAGGCATCGTAAAGTGTGCAGGGGACACAGGCTGTATTATACTGTGTGCCGGGGACAGTGGGGATTTAACATACCGTGTAGAGGGACTATACTGGCATCATACTGTATGAGGAATATTGTGGTTGGCATCATATAGTGTGTGGGGGACTGTGGTGGTTTATCACACAGTGTGGGGGGACTATTAGACCATCATAGTGTATGAGGAATATTGTGGGAGGCATCGTAAAGTGTGTGGGGGACACTGGTTGCATCATACAGTGGTGTGTGGGGTACTGTGAGGGTTTATCACACAGTGTGGGGGGACTATTAGGGCATCATAGTGTATGAGGAATATTGTGGGAGGCATTGTAACATGTGTGGGGGACACTGGTTGCATCATACAGTGTGTGGGGGACTGTGAGGGTTTATCACACAGTGTGGGGGGACTATTAGGGCATCATAGTGTATGAGGAATATTGTGTGAGGCATCATAAAGTGTGCGGGGGACACTGGCTGTATTATACTGTGTGCGGGGGACAGTGGGGATTTAACATACCATGTAGGGGGACTTTACTGGCATCATACTGTATGAGGAATATTGTGGTTGGCATCATATATTGTGTGGGGGACTGTGGCTGCATCACACTGTATGTGGGGGAATTGCGTAGGTTTCTCATACTTTGTCTAGGACTAAAAGGGCATCATACTGTGTGGAGGGGGTATTGGATGCATCGCATTGTGTGGGTGGAATATATGATGTAGAAGCAAAAACGAGACATAGTATTTCTGTAGTATTTCTAGTATTTTCGCTCATATGAAACAATAAGTTATTTTAGTAAAGTGCTTTAGCTTGAGATAGGAATTGTGGCAGGGCACTACGTGCACTGCAGTATGTGTCCCTCTTTCCTATCTTTCAAAGTATGCCACTCACTGGGTGCATGGAGTGGACTCAGGAGTTGAGCCGCTTCACACACGACGGGTGTCAGCTGTGTTATACAACCAGCACCTGCCTCTGACAGCGGCATTTAAGTGGAAAAATTGGGTCATATATCTCTTCCGGTGCCCATCACTACCACTCCCCCTTTGCCAAGGGATTGATGTTGCTGCCAGGACGCTACTAAAGTGTCCAGTTGCCGTCATCTTCGTACTGCCATGATTACTCTTCATTGGAGATCGTCATTTTTTCTGCATCTCACAATACAGTGGTATTGTAGTATTACACTGTGACGACACAGGTTCTAATATTAATTATACAGACGTCTAAATTCGTTAGGCCAAGAGAAATACACTATCATGTTTATGTTGACTTTTGAATTTGTGTTTTTCTTTGGCTGGTCAAGAAGGACAGTGACTCGGCTAATAGAACAATAATGGTTGCTAATATGCTAATTACATATTGAACCAGGCCAGCTAGTATGTTGACTCACAAAACAGGAGGGCAAACTACGCCAATTGATTAAATGCCCAAACAATGAGACATGAGTCCTGCATCTTTCCCCCTGGCCTGTAAATGATGACCTGAGCAACAGATGTAAATATAAAAAGGGATTTCTATCGTGCTGCAAGGAAAATCAGAGAGACTCTTCAGGACAGCAACTTGGTAGCATGGCTCCATCCAGAGGGACACAGATTTGGATTCTACAGGATGCCAGCCTAAGGGAACACGGCACAGGCTGGAAGGATATAGATCTGCTCCATTGACCATCACTGACCCTATGGAGATGTTTGGGGAAACCAGGATTGTCACCCTCCAGTCACCTGATCCCTTGGATATGTTTGGGTTAGCCAGGTTGGGACCATTTGGTCACCTGGAACACATGGATACATTCGGAGAAAGCCAGGTTGGGGACCATCCAATCACCTGGTCCCATGGATATGTTCGGAGAAGCCAGGGTGGGAACCTCGGGTCTCCTGGTCTTGTACCTCAATGGACTACCAGCTTCCTAAGCTTGCCGCTACCTCCTTTCTGTGGGTGTCCACCCAAAGCGGGGTGCCACTGGTTGAGGTAGTTGGCCCTGGAAGTCCCAAAGTCGCAGTTGCTCTATCCCTGACAGGCCAGCATAAGGGTGAGATTGTGTAATTTTGCACCATTTTGAGTATTAGCTGGGACTGTTCTATGTGTTTATTGTCCGTTTGGTGGTTCAATAAAGTATTGCCACACTGTTTTACCCTCACCCTGTGCTGTCTGAGTAGTACTACGCCCACGGAAGACCCCGGGTCTTCACATGTACTATATAGAAAAGCGATCAAACATTTGAAGGTTCAAGTCCCCTAAGGACTTCAATGTAAAAAGTAGGAGAAAAATGTTTGAAATAATTCAAGTTTAATCATCTGCTGTTTCCAATGCAAAAATAAAGAAATAAAAAAATAAAAGTATTTGATTTCACCTCAAAAGCCCAATCAATGAAAAAAACGAAATACATTTTTTTGTGTTCTACAGTTCTCTCCACCAAAAAACTTTTTTAAAGTTCTGAAATATTTTCTTTAAACCTTAAAATTTAAAGTTAACCTTTACAAGTTTGCTTTTGCTTTAATGGTATTGACCTGGAGCATCATGTTACCTGCTTATTTTTACCATAAAAAGAGCACCGTAAAAAATGTGCCCAAAAAACGACGGAATTGCATTTTTTTCACAGTTTCACAGGGATACCTCGACAGAGAGGGGCCAGAGGATTGTGGCATCTGGTTATACGAACCCCTGCATTGATTAGTTCTGCTTCCCCTTCCTATTAGCAGTGCAGGCTTTCCTTGCACCTGTTATTGCAAGGGTTAATCAATTCTGTCTATTTCCTGGAGCTCTCCATCCTGAATTGTCTCAGCTGTTTTGTGTTGGCCACTCCCCTCTGGTATATATGCTTGGGAATTGCCAGTGACAGCTCACACTTCCTGGTTTGGAGTTGAAGGAGAGTTCATAATTAGTAACAGTGGGTCGTTTGGTGTTGTTTTCAGAAGATATTTGTGTGGATTTAGTATTGTGTGTTATATCCTAATCCTCTATCCATTTGGTTTGACCCTCCTACTGTTCCTTTGATTTACACTCGGTTATTTTGTGAGTGTATTTGTATGATTGTGGTTTTCTTTTATCCCTGTCTGTCAGGTTTGTGTTATTCTATACACTTCAGTACCATATCTCCCTGGGTGGGGAAAGGAAACAGTTAAGCATGCATATAGGAGCATAGCAAGGTATGAGACACCGGCATCCCCACCTTCAGGGGTAATCTGTGGAAAAAGGATAGTCTAGGGTCCCCCGAGCTTGAAGGTCAAGGAAGGAGCCAATTGCCCGAGGAAATCCTTCTACAGTATCGTGATGGTCATATAGTATAGTGCATATAAGTGCCACTTCTGCATTGTTGGCATTGTTATTTGATACAATTGCACTTTGTACTGTCTATGCACCATGGAAGCTTTGCCATATTAAAAAATACCCAATACATCCAGGAGCGTTGGTACCGGAGAGAGCGGATATCTCTTTATACCCTGCACGGCGCTCTCCTGCAGACATCACAGATTATTCCTGACCTCTGAGAGATGACTTGAGCAGATTTTTTCTCACCGTTTGCGCTTCGCAGTGTGGCTGCGGTGATTAATATGAAGACGTACGGCGCGCTCGACGTCCTACATTCCTCTTCTCTTCAGATGGTCGCGGCGGTTTGTGCAAAGCAAAGATTGATTTTTTATCACAAATGTACAATATATAGCAGGTCCCAGTTGGCTGCGGCTCTAATGCCCACTCAGCTGTCTTTACTCTCTGTTCAATACAGTCATGAATTTTAATGGCAGGAACAGAAGAGCCCGGGATCACCTTCAAGCGGGAATAATATTAAGACCAAGCAGCCACCGCCGCCGCGTACCGTGACCCGACGCATTGTGTTTACTAAGCACATCTCCTATCTGGAAGGAAAGCGATATAAAGCCCGATTCATCGTTGGCTTTTTTTTGTCATTTTTCTTTTATTATTATTATTATTATTATTATTTATTTTATTTGTTATCTTGCAGCAATTGTTGCATTTTTTTGCCTCAAATTGTTCAATATAATAGTTTGCATGAAATTTATGCAAAATCAAAAATGCTCTTTGCTTTATCGTTTTACTTGGATATTTGCACAAGGCCAGAAACAGTCTAGTTGGGCTGTGGCCGGGAGTATGCAGATCACGTGACCGCCGGAGAATCCTCACAGTGTGCAGCGCGCGCACTGAGGAGTCACAGGTCTGCAGCCACATAGAGCCACTGCAGACTTGTCGTTTTAAACCAGACAACCCCTCTAATGAACTTGGCTTAGATACACCACCTCATTAGACAGGACCACACATGCTTGGATTAGATACATCAGCTCACTTAGAAGAATCATACATGCTATTAGATACAACTCATTAGATGTTATCACATAGGCTAAGATTTGCTAGGCTTAGATGCAACAGCTAATTAGAAAGTGCCATAGATGTTCAGCTTAGATACACTAGCTCATTAGACAGTTTCACACTTTAAGCTTAGATAGTCAGTAGATTAGTCAGTATCACATGTTTGGCTTAGATACACCAGCCAATTAGTCAGTATCACATCTTAGGCTTAGATACACCAGCTGATTAGTAAGTATTACACATTAGGCTTAGATACAGCAGCTGATTAGTCAATATCGCATGTTAGGCTTAGATACACTGATTAGCCAGTATCACATGCTCAGCTTGGATACACCAGCTCATTACACAGTATCACACATGTTCAGCTTAGATACACCAGCTCATTACACAGTATCACACATGCTCAGCTTAGATACAGCAGCTCATTACACAGTATCACACATGCTCAGCTTAGATACAGCAGCTCATTACACAGTATTACACATGATCAGCTTAGATACACCAGCTCATTACACAGTATCACACATGTTCAGCTTAGATACACCAGCTCATTACACAGTATCACACATGCTCAGCTTAGATACAGCAGCTCATTACACAGTATTACACATGCTCAGCTTAGATACACCAGCTCATTACACAGTATTACACATGCTCAGCTTAGATACACCAGCTCATTACACAGTATCACACATGTTCAGCTTAGATACACCAGCTCATTACACAGTATCACACATGCTCAGCTTAGATACACCAGCTCATTACACAGTATTACACATGCTCAGCTTAGATACACCAGCTCATTACACAGTATCACACATGCTCAGTTTAGATACACCAGCTCATTACACAGTATCACACATGCCAGCTTAGATACACTAGCTGATTAGCCAGTATCACATGCTCAGCTTAGATACACCAGCTCATTACACAGTATTACATATGCTCAGCTTAGATACACTAGCTGATTAGCCAGTATTACATGCTCAGCTTAGATACACCAGCTCATTACACAGTATCACACATGCTCAGCTTAGATACACTAGCTCATTACACAGTATTACACATGCTGAGCTTAGATACACCAGCTCATTACACAGTATCACACATGATCAGCTTAGATACACCAGCTCATTACACAGTATCACACATGCTCAGCTTAGATACACCAGCTCATTACACAGTATCACACATGCTGAGCTTAGATACAGCAGCTCATTACACAGTATTACACATGCTCAGCTTAGATACACCAGCTCATTACACAGTATTACACATGCTCAGCTTAGATACACCAGCTCATTACACAGTATTACAGATGCTCAGCTTAGATACACTAGCTGATTAGCCAGTATCACATGCTCAGCTTAGATACACCAGCTCATTACACAGTATTACACATGCTGAGCTTATATACACCAGCTCATTACACAGTATCACACATGCTCAGCTTGGATACACCAGCTCATTACACAGTATTACATATGCTGAGCTTAGATACAGCAGCTCATTACACAGTATCACACATGCTCGGCTTAGATACACCAGCTCATTACACAGTATCACACATGCTGAGCTTAGATACACCAGCTCATTACACAGTATCACACATGCTCAGTTTAGATACACCAGCTCATTACACAGTATCACACATGCTCAGCTTAGATACACCAGCTCATTACACAGTATCACACATGCTGAGCTTAGATACAGCAGCTCATTACACAGTATCACACATGCTCATCTTAGATACACTAGCTGATTAGCCAGTATCACATGCTCAGCTTAGATACACCATCTCATTACACAGTATCACACACGCTGAGCTTAGATACAGCAGCTCATTACACAGTATCACACATGCTCAGCTTAGATACACTAGCTCATTACACAGTATCACACATGCTCAGCTTAGATACACCAGCTCACTACACAGTATCACACATGCTCAGCTTAGATACACCAGCTCATTACACAGTATCACACATGCTCAGCTTAGATACAGCAGCTCATTACACAGTATTACAGATGCTCAGCTTAGATACACTAGCTGATTAGCCAGTATCACATGCTCAGCTTAGATACACCAGCTCATTACACAGTATTACATATGCTGAGCTTAGATACAGCAGCTCATTACACAGTATCACACATGCTCAGCTTAGATACAGCAGCTCATTACACAATATCACACATGCTCAGCTTAGATACACCAGCTCATTACACAGTATTACATATGCTGAGCTTAGATACACCAGCTCATTACACAGTATCGCACATGCTCAACTTAGATACACCAGCTCATTACACAGTATCACACATGCTGAGCTTAGATACACCAGCTCATTACACAGTTTCACACATGATCAGCTTAGATACACCAGCTCATTACACAGTATCACACATGCTCAGCTTAGATACACCAGCTCATTACACAGTATCACACATGCTGAGCTTAGATACAGCAGCTCATTATGCAGAAGATTATAATGCAGTCTGCAGATCCTGCAGGGCACGTATCAGGTTAGCTAAAGCTGACAATGAATTAAGGCTTGCAAGAGATGTCAAAAGCAATAAAAAAGGATTTTGGGGTATGTCAAAAGTAAAAGAAAAGTCAAAGATGCTATAGGATTTTTACAGGATGAAAATGGAGAAATGGTAAGAGAGGATGTTGAGAAGGCCGAACTTTTTAATTCCTATTTTGCAGCTGTTTTCTCTCAGAAAGAAAATGTAACATCAACTGATCTTCACTGTCCTTTTAAAGGAATAGAAGAATCCAAGGTATCTGCAAACAGAAAGATTGTAAGGGAATATTTAGCTAACATAAATGAGTTCAAGTCTCCAGGTCCAGATGAATTCCACCCCAGAGTACTGAAGGAGATCGTAGAAGAAATTTTAGAACCACTCTCCATAATCTTTGAAAATTCTTGGAGAACAGGAGAAGTCCCAGAAGTCTGGAGAAGAGCAAATGTTGTTCCTATCTTCAAAAAGGGGAAGAAGGTGGACCCAGGGAACTATAGGCCGGTGAGTCTGACTTCTATACCAGGAAAGATCTTTGAACAAATTATTAAACAACATGTATGTAAGTACCTGGATAAGAATGAAGTGATTAACCAGAGTCAGCATGGGTTTGTAACTAACAAGTCATGTCAGACTAACTTAATTTCCTTCTATGACAGAATCACTGACGGGGTGGATCAGGGAAATGATGTAGATATAGTATATCTTGACTTCAGCAAAGCATTTGACAAAGTATCTCACACCATCCTTATTGAAAAAATGACCAAGTATGGAATGGACCAGGCAACTGTTAGGTGGATTCATAACTGGCTTAGTGATCGGACTCAAAGGGTGGTTGTAAATGGCTTCACATCCAGCTGGATGAATGTCTCAAGTGGGGTACCACAGGGCTCCGTCCTGGGACCTGTATTGTTCAACATCTTTATCAATGATTTAGATGAAGGAATTGAGGGTAAACTGATTAAATTTGCTGATGACACAAAGCTAGGAGGGATAGCTAATACTAGAGAAGAGAGAGAGAGGATTCAAAAAGACCTAAATAAACTGGAGCAGTGGGCAGCAACCAACAGAATGGTTTTTAACAGGGAAAAATGCAAAGTACTACATCTGGGCAATAAAAATGAAAAAAGCATATACAGAATGGGAGGAATAGAGCTAAGCAACAGTACATGTGAAAAAGACTTAGGTACACTAATAGATCATAGACTGAACATGAGTCAACAGTGTGATGCAGCAGCAAAAAAGGCAAATACAATTCTGGGATGTATTAACAGAAGCATACAGTCTAGATCACGTGAAGTCATTATCGGTCTTTACTCCTCTTTGGTCAGACCTCATCTGGAATACTGTGTACAGTTTTGGGCACCACATTTTAAAAAAGACATAGACAAACTGGAGCAAGTTCAGAGAAGAGCGACCAGAATGGTGACTGGTCTGCAAACCATGTCCTATGAGGAACGGTTGCAGGATTTGGGAATGTTTAGCTTGCAAAAAAGAAGACTGAGAGGAGACTTAATAGCTGTCTACAAATATGTCAAGGGCTGTCACATTGTAGAAGGATCATCTTTATTCTCATTTGCACAAGGAAAGACTAGAAGCAATGGGATGAAACTAAATGGGAGGAGACACAGATTAGATATTAGAAAACACTTTTTGACAGTTAGGGTGATTAATGAGTGGAACAGGCTGCCACGAGAGGTGGTGAGTTCCCCTTCAATGGACGTCTTCAAACAGAGGCTGGACAGACATCTGTCTGAGATGATCTAGTGAATCCTGCTTTGAGCAGGGGGTTGGACCAGATGACCCAGGAGGTCCCTTCCAACTCTACCATTCTATGATTCTATGATACCCAGTATCACACATGCTCAGTTTAGATACACCAGCTCATTACACAGTATCACACATGTTCAGCTTAGATACACTCGCTGATTAGCCAGTATCACATGCTCAGCTTAGATACACCAGCTCATTACCCAGTATCACACATGCTCAGCTTAGATACACCAGCTCATTACACAGTATCATACATGTTCAGCTTAGATACACTTGCTGATTAGCCAGTATCACATGCTCAGCTTAGATACACCAGCTCATTACACAGTATCACACATGCTCAGCTTAGATACAGCAGCTCATTACACAGTATCACACATGCTCAGCTTAGATACACCAGCTCATTACACAGTATCACACATGCTGAGCTTAGATACACCAGCTCACTACACAGTATCACACATGCTGAGCTTAGATACACCAGCTCATTACACAGTATCATACATGCTCAGTTTAGATACACCAGCTCATTACACAGTATCACACATGCTCAGCTTAGATACATCAGCTCATTACACAGTATCACACATGCTCAGTTTAGATACACCAGGTCATTACACAGTATCACACATGCTCAGCTTAGATACATCAGCTCATTACACAGTATCACACATGCTGAGCTTAGATACCCCAGCTCATTACACAGTATTACACATGCTGAGCTTAGATACACCAGCTCATTACACAGTATCACACATGCTGAGCTTAGATACACCAGCTCATTACACAGTATCACACATGCTCAGCTTAGATACACCAGCTCATTACACAGTATCACACATGCTCAGCTTAGATACACCAGCTCATTACACAGTATCACACATGCTGAGCTTAGATACACCAGCTCATTACACAGTATCACACATGCTCAGTTTAGATACACCAGCTCATTACACAGTATCACACATGCTCAGCTTAGATACATCAGCTCATTACACAGTATCACACATGCTCAGTTTAGATACACCAGCTCATTACACAGTATCACACATGCTCAGCTTAGATACATCAGCTCATTACACAGTATCACACATGCTCAGCTTAGATACCCCAGCTCATTACACAGTATTACACATGCTGAGCTTAGATACACCAGCTCATTACACAGTATCACACATGCTCAGCTTAGATACACCATCTCATTACACAGTATCACACATGCTGAGCTTAGATACACCAGCTCATTACACAGTATCACACATGCTCAGTTTAGATACACCAGCTCATTACACAGTATCACACATGTTCAGCTTAGATACACTCGCTGATTAGCCAGTATCACATGCTCAGCTTAGATACACCAGCTCATTACACAGTATCACACATGCTGAGCTTAGATACAGCAGCTCATTACACAGTATCACACATGCTCAGCTTACATACAGCAGCTCATTACCCAGTATCACACATGCTCAGCTTAGATACACCAGCTCATTACACAGTATCATACATGTTCAGCTTAGATACACTTGCTGATTAGCCAGTATCACATGCTCAGCTTAGATACATCAGCTCATTACACAGTATCACACATGCTCAGCTTAGATACAACAGCTCATTACACAGTATCACACATGCTGAGCTTAGATACACCAGCTCATTACACAGTATCACACATGCTCAGTTTAGATACACCAGCTCATTACACAGTATCACACATGCTCAGTTTAGATACACCAGCTCATTACACAGTATCACACATGCTCAGCTTAGATACATCAGCTCATTACACAGTATCACACATGCTCAGTTTAGATACACCAGCTCATTACACAGTATCACACATGCTCAGCTTAGATACATCAGCTCATTACACAGTATCACACATGCTCAGTTTAGATACACCAGCTCATTACACAGTATCACACATGCTCAGCTTAGATACCCCAGCTCATTACACAGTATTACACATGCTGAGCTTAGATACACCAGCTCATTACACAGTATCACACATGCTGAGCTTAGATACACCAGCTCATTACACAGTATCACACATGCTCAGCTTAGATACACCAGCTCATTACACAGTATCACACATGCTGAGCTTAGATACACCAGCTCATTACACAGTATCACACATGCTGAGCTTAGATACCGCAGCTCATTACACAGTATTACACATGCTGAGCTTAGATACAGCAGCTCATTACACAGTATCACACATGCTGAGCTTAGATACACCAGCTCATTACACAGTATCACACATGCTCAGCTTAGATACACCAGCTCATTACACAGTATCACACATGCTGAGCTTAGATACACCAGCTCACTACACAGTATCACACATGCTGAGCTTAGATACAGCAGCTCGTTACACAGTATCACACATGCTCCGCTTAGATACAGCAGCTCATTACACAGTATCACACATGCTCAGCTTAGATACACCAGCTCATTACACAGTATTACACATGCTGAGCTTAGATACACCAGCTCATTACACAGTATCACACATGCTGAGCTTAGATACACCAGCTCATTACACAGTATCACACATGCTCAGCTTAGATACACCAGCTCATTACACAGTATCACACATGCTGAGCTTAGATACACCAGCTCATTACACAGTATCACACATGCTCAGTTTAGATACACCAGCTCATTACACAGTATCACACATGTTCAGCTTAGATACACTCGCTGATTAGCCAGTATCACATGCTCAGCTTAGATACACCAGCTCATTACCCAGTATCACACATGCTCAGCTTAGATACACCAGCTCATTACACAGTATCATACATGTTCAGCTTAGATACACTTGCTGATTAGCCAGTATCACATGCTCAGCTTAGATACATCAGCTCATTACACAGTATCACACATGCTCAGCTTAGATACACCAGCTCATTACACAGTATCACACATGCTGAGCTTAGATACAGCAGCTCATTACACAGTATCACACATGCTCAGCTTAGATACACCAGCTCATTACACAGTATCACACATGCCGAGCTTAGATACACCAGCTCATTACACAGTATCACACATGCTCAGTTTAGATACACCAGCTCATTACACAGTATCACACATGCTCAGCTTAGATACATCAGCTCATTACACAGTATCACACATGCTCAGTTTAGATACACCAGCTCATTACACAGTATCACACATGCTCAGCTTAGATACATCAGCTCATTACACAGTATCACACATGCTCAGTTTAGATACACCAGCTCATTACACAGTATCACACATGCTCAGCTTAGATACCCCAGCTCATTACACAGTATTACACATGCTGAGCTTAGATACACCAGCTCATTACACAGTATCACACATGCTGAGCTTAGATACCGCAGCTCATTACACAGTATTACACATGCTGAGCTTAGATACAGCAGCTCATTACACAGTATCACACATGCTGAGCTTAGATACACCAGCTCATTACACAGTATCACACATGCTCAGCTTAGATACACCAGCTCATTACACAGTATCACACATGCTGAGCTTAGATACACCAGCTCACTACACAGTATCACACATGCTGAGCTTAGATACAGCAGCTCATTACACAGTATCACACATGCTCAGCTTAGATACAGCAGCTCATTACACAGTATCACACATGCTCAGCTTAGATACACCAGCTCACTACACAGTATCACACATGCTGAGCTTAGATACACCAGCTCATTACACAGTATCACACATGCTGAGCTTAGATACACCAGCTCACTACACAGTATCACACATGCTGAGCTTAGATACAGCAGCTCATTACACAGTATCACACATGCTCAGCTTAGATACAGCAGCTCATTACACAGTATCACACATGCTCAGCTTAGATACACCAGCTCACTACACAGTATCACACATGCTGAGCTTAGATACACCAGCTCATTACACAGTATCACACATGCTAAGCTTAGATACACCAGCTCACTACACAGTATCACACATGCTGAGCTTAGATACAGCAGCTCATTACACAGTATCACACATGCTGAGCTTAGATACACCAGCTCACTACACAGTATCACACATGCTCAGCTTAGATACAGCAGCTCATTACACAGTATCACACATGCTCAGCTTAGATACACCAGCTCACTACACAGTATCACACATGCTGAGCTTAGATACACCAGCTCACTACACAGTATCACACATGCTGAGCTTAGATACACCAGCTCATTACACAGTATCACACATGCTGAGCTTAGATACAGCAGCTCATTACACAGTATCACACATGCTCAGCTTAGATACAGCAGCTCATTACACAGTATCACACATGCTCAGCTTAGATACACCAGCTCACTACACAGTATCACACATGCTGAGCTTAGATACACCAGCTCACTACACAGTATCACACATGCTGAGCTTAGATACACCAGCTCACTACACAGTATCACACATGCTGAGCTTAGATACACCCGCTGTGAAGCTCGGAGTCCTTGGAGCAGTCTTTATTCGGTGCGCAGATGAGGCTTTCTCATGACGTCAGCCCCGCCGCTCTGTAGATCTGAAGGTTCCCGATGTGATCGGCTGCGGAGTGTTCCCGCCATCCTGAGAACTGCCGGCAGGAATCCGCTGAGTCACGGCCGCTATAACATGAGCTTGTGAATGAGCAGCTGATATGCGGTTATCTGCGGCGTGTGATGTAATGGGCAGTCACCGGCGCTGGTGTCACACATGGTCCCCTCTTATCTCCGCACCACCCCACTCACTGGAGGGAAAGTGACAGGAGACGTCCACTCAGTGTTCTGCTAATCTTCTTATCTGCGCTCCGGAGAACAAATGTATTTTCTGAGCAATATCTCATGTAAAGCTCCGTCCTGTGCTGAGAGAATGAAGATTGCAGCAGCCGAGTCCTGTGTAACACAGATGGACTCACGCCGCAATCATCCCCCACATTAATTCTATCATTTATCTCAATTACGTAAAGGGTCGTCCAGGACTTATGTATTGGTGACTTATCCTAAATCCTCAAGATCTGATTGACAGGGGTCCAAGTGTTACACGCACGTCGCGAGGTTCAGATAGGACGAGATGAGTTTCATGAATTCTTTGGAATCCTGGGGGAACCGTTACTCAGGGCGACCATAGATCATGTACTGCAGCTTCTCTCAGGCACATGATAGATTCAGTTGCTGACCAGACACATCTGACAAGAGTCTTTTTCAACAGTTTAACAGTGGAATTTAATCTGAAGCACGGCCAGTGCAATTCAGGGATATTACAGCAACAATCTTCATTAGAGTACAGACTGAGTTTCTTGAGCAAACGGCTCCAGTAACAATATTATTATTATTATTATTATTTATTATTATAGCGCCATTTATTCCATGGCGCTTTACATGTGAAAAAGGGGGTATAATACAAGAACAATTTCAATAATCTTGAACACAATGTGACAGCGACTGGTACAGGAGGAGCGAGGACCCTGCCCGCGAGGGCTCACAATCTACGAGGGATGGGTGAGGATACAGTAGGTAAGGGTAGAGCTGGTCGTGCAGCTGTATGGTGGAGCGGTGGTTACTGCAGGTTGTAGGCTTGTCGGAAGAGGTGGGTCTTCAGGTTCCTTTTGAAGGTTTCCACGGTAGGCGAGAGTCTGATACGTTGGGGTAGAGAGTTCCAGAGTAGGGCGGAAGCACGGGAGAAATCTTGTATACGGTTGTGGGAGGAGGAGATAAGAGGGGAGTAGAGCAGGAGATCTTGTGAGGATCGGAGGTTGCGTGCAGGTATGTAGCGGGAGACTAGGTCAGAGATATATGGAGGAGACAGGTTGTGGATGGCTTTGTATGTCATGGTTAGGGTTTTGAACTGGAGTCTCTGAGCAATGGGGAGCCAGTGAAGAGATTGACAGAGAGGAGAGGCCGGGGAATAGCGGGGGGACAGGTTGATTAGTCGAGCAGCAGAGTTTATGATAGATTGGAGGGGTGTGAGAGTGTTAGAGGGGAGGCCACAAAGCAGGAGGTTGCAGTAGTCAAGGCGGGAGATGATGAGGGCGTGCACTAGTGTTTTTGCAGATTCATGGTTTAGGAATGTGCGGATCCGGGAGATATTTTTAAGTTGGAGTCGGCAGGAAGTGGAAAGGGCTTGGATATGTGGTTTGAAGGAGAGTTCCGAGTCCAGGGTTACCCCGAGGCAGCGAGCTTGAGGGACTGGGGAGAGTGGGCATCCATTGACTATGATGGATAGGTCAGTTGGGAGGGTTGAATGAGATGGCGGAAAGATGATGAATTCTGTTTTGTCCATGTTAAGTTTTAGAAATCTAGCAGAGAAGAAGGATGAAATAGCAGACAGACATTGTGGGATTTTGGTTAATACGGAGGTGATATCGGGTCCAGAGAGGTACATCTGTGTGTCATCAGCATAGAGGTGATAATGAAAGCCATGAGACTCTATGAGCTGTCCCAGGCCTAAGGTGTAGATGGAGAAGAGCAGGGGTCCTAGAACTGAACCTTGGGGGACACCAACAGATAGGGGGCGAGATGAAGAGGTGGTGTGTGAGTGGGAGACACTGAATGTCCGGTCTGTTAGGTATGAGGAGATCCAAGATAGGGCCAAGTCTGTGATGCCGAGAGATGAGAGAGTCTGTAGTAAGAGGGAATGGTCCACTGTGTCAAAGGCAGATGACAGGTCTAGGAGGAGGAGGACAGAGTAGTGTCGCTTAGATTTGGCGGTTAGTAGGTCGTTTGTGACTTTAGTCAGTGCAGTTTCAGTAGAATGGTGCGGTCGGAAACCAGATTGTAGGCGGTCAAAGAGGGAGCAGGAGGAGAGGTGGGAGGACAGTTCAGAATGGACATGTTGTTCCAGTAGTTTTGAGGCATAGGGGAGAAGTGATATGGGGCGATAGCTAGACACAGAGGATGGGTCAAGGGAGGGCTTTTTGAGGATGGGTGTGATTGAGGCATGTTTGAAACATGAGGGGAAGACACCAGTTGTTAGTGACAGGTTGAAGAGGTGGGCTAGGGCTGGGATGAAGATAGTGGTAAGGTTTGGGATGAGGTGGGACGGGATAGGGTCAAGTTTACAGGTGGTGAGGTGTGATTTGGAGAGTAAGGAGGAAAGTTGATCTTCAGAAATGGTGGAGAATGTAGTTTTGGAGGAGGAGGGTTGAGTAGGTGTGGGGAGGGGCTGTGGGGGCTTTAGGCAAAAGCTTTGTCTGATGGTGTCAATCTTCTGCTTGAAGAATGAGGCAAAGTCTTCGGCTGAAATAAGAGGAGAGGGAGGAGGCACTGGGGGACGGAGGAGAGAATTGAAGGTGTTGAACAGTTGTTTGGGGTTGTGGGACAGGGAGGATATGAGAGATGTGAAGTATGTTTGTTTTGCTGCAGTGAGTGTGGACTTGAAGGTAGTGAGGGACTGTTTGAATGCGATGAAGTGCTCATGGGAGTGGGACCTTTTCCATCTACGTTCAGCAGCCCTGGAGGCCCGTCGCAGTTCTTTAGTTAGGCTGGTGTGCCAGGGTTGTCTGTTGATTGTGCGAGTCTTGGTATGCATGAGGGGGGCGACCGAATCGAGAGCTGCAGCTGTTGTGGTGTTGTATAAAGTGGCAGCAGCATCTGCATCATGTAAGGAACTAATGTCTGTAAGAGGGAGGAGGGATTCAGAGAGAGAGTGTAGGTCAAGGTGTTTGAGATTTCTACGAGGGTATTCAAGTTTGTGGAGTGGGGATTGTTGCCCCGGGGAGGAGAGAGAAGAGAATGTGAGTAGGTTGTGGTCAGAGAGAGGGAGAGGTGAGTTAGAGAGGTTAGATAGGGAACAGAGGCGGGTGAAGATGAGGTCCAGCGTGTGGCCGTCTTTGTGGGTGGGTGTGGAAGACCACTGGGTAAGACCAAAGGAGGAAGTGAGGGATAGAAGCTTACAGGCAGCTGAGAGGGAAGTATCAATGGGGATGTTAAAGTCGCCCATGAGGATAGTGGGGATGTCAACAGAGAGGAAATGAAGTAGCCAGGTGGTGAAGTGGTTAAAGAAAGTGGTGGCTGATCCTGGGGGGCGGTAGATGACAGCCAGTTGGAGGTTGGAGGGGGAGTAGATGCGCACACAGTGCACTTCAAAAGACGGGAGAGTAATTGCGGGCGGCAGTGGGATCTGGGTGAAGGAGCAGTTTTCTGAGAGGAGGAAACCTATTCCTCCACCGTGCTTGCCGTTGGGGCGGGGGGTATGGGAGAGGTGGAATCCGCCATACGAAAGTGCAGCAGGAGAGGTTGTGTCGGAGGGGGTGAGCCAGGTTTCAGTGATTCCGAGGAAGGAAAGCTTGTTAGTGATGAAGAGATCGTGAATGTAGGAAAGTTTATTGCAGACAGAGCGAGCGTTCCATAGAGCTCCTGTTAGTGGAACTGGGGAAGCGGGGGCTGGGCGGATGGGTGTAAGGTTAGAAGGGTTACGAGAGTTTGGGATAGATCGGGGGTAGGAGGTGGAAGTGAATGTAGGGATGTGGTGAGGAGGGCCAGGATTTGGAGAGATGTCGCCGGCAGTAAGGAGGAGCAGAGAAA
The DNA here is from genome assembly GCF_046119375.1 of Phyllobates terribilis. Classification (NCBI taxonomy): domain Eukaryota; kingdom Metazoa; phylum Chordata; class Amphibia; order Anura; family Dendrobatidae; genus Phyllobates; species Phyllobates terribilis. The sequence continues at coordinate 755,955,340 of NW_027362764.1, forward strand.
GCGTTATTAGGTGGGAGCAGGAGAGGGCATGAGGTGGCTGTCTGTGTTTGGAGACAAAGGATTGTATGTTGTGGAATAGCTCTGAGGAAGAGGTGAGATGGGTGGGGAGAATGGAGGGAGAGATGGAGAGTTCCTTTCCAGGTGTAGGGATTAGGGGTGGTTGAAAGAAGTGAAGGATTAAGGGGGTGAGAGTGAAAACAAAAACAAACATTGTTTACTGTGACTTAGTATCCAGGTACCTTCAGTTCACTTCAGGTTCAATTCAGGATTAATTCAAATTTCAGACACTTCAGCTCATGGACACTTAAGCTGAGGGACACAGACTTCAGTCTGACACAGACTCCTAGTTCAATACAGTAGTTTTTTGACAAGGCACAGTATTACAGTCTCTTCAGTAGCATAATTCAGCATAGATTAGATCTCTTAGCAGCACACTTCTATGCATACACAACCACAGGCTTTTCCTTCACAAGGACACAATAGTACACAGCATTCTTTATCCTGCTTGGAGATGGAGGGGGTAGGGTTTAATGAGGGAGATGATCCCTGTGACACAATTCCTTCCAGTCCTTATCTTCCTGCCCAATAATACTCTGCACTGTTAGTTCAGGGAGTTTATCTGACCTGTGTTTAGTTTCTCTCCTGATCTGAATCCTATTCAGTTGCCTTGTGTCAGATACCGATAACACACTACCTTTCTCTTGGGCTTCAGCCAGACTACAATAACAAGTTACATAGTTACATAGTTACATAGTTTATAAGGCTGAAAAAAGACAAGCGTCCATCCAGTTCAGCCTATTTCTTGTGCACTGCAGCTATTCTGCTATTCCTATACCATGCGGTATAGGCCAATTTAAATCATTGAGGAAAAATTCACTTCCCGACACCAATCTGGCAGTCAGATTAAATCCCTGGATTAATTAACTAAGCATAAGATGTAATTTTATTGTTCTCAAGAAAGGCATCCAGGCCTCTCTTGAACTCATTAAGTGAGTTGGACATCACCACTTCCTCTCCCAGAGAGTTCCAGAGTCTCACGGCTCTGACCGTAAAGAATCCCCTTCTATGCTGGTGCAAGTTCCCCACAATCCCCTTGAGGCTCTGCTCAAACACTTCCTGTCTCCTGTGCTTGTGTTATTTGTAACAGTTGCTGGATGCTTTTGAAGCAACAGCAATACTTCTGCATGTCACACAATACCCAACACCCCCCACACTATCAGCTGTATGTAAATCTCATGAAAGTAGAGTGTAAGAGGCTGAACAGCACAGCTCCAAACACCGTGTAGAGGCCAATCTCACGACAAAATTTCTGCACCAAATACTTAACATGTGATGATCTGAGGTTGGGGGTTGTAATAATCACCTAGACAGGTTAATGATGCAACTATGATCTTACAGCAACTCCAGGTAGCTGGCCTCAATGCAATGCTCCCAGTCCAGGAGATCCCAACCCGGGGCCGCTAGTTCCACTGCCCCCATACCAGGCGATACCCATTGTCTCCCAACTTTTGGTTGGCGCACAGTTTTTGTATCTCCCGCTGGTATAGTCAGCAGTCACAGCCCATGCTCCTCCAGAAGACAGATACCATGACCGTAGCACTTCCATCCAGATCCAGCTGACAACACCCCATTCCCTTGTCAGTATCCTAAATACCCCAAGCCGCCACCCGGAATTGAGACAGGCCCAGGGAAACACCCCCCCAAAGCTAACTGTGCATTGGTGGAGGTATATTCCTCATGCCAAGCGTCATCACCTGGGACTGCAGGTGAGATCCCATGTGATGATGGCTCCACTGGGTCTACTATCCCCATTCACAAAATGAAACTAGTGACTGGGAGAACAATGGCTTAATTGAGGCACTTGAGACACTGACAAGAGTAATGTAATGATTGCTTTACCTGAATACCAATCTTGGGTCTGGCCTTATGTATACATAAGATCCAGCCTGCACATCTTGCTCTGCTTACTGTCACTGAATGGAAACAGCAATTCCTGAGGCTGAACACTTTCCAGGAGAGATTTGTTCACTTTAAACGACGAACAAGCAAATCTCTGATAGAACACAGAAAGGAAATCTCTAATAAAACCCAACAATAAGATCGACGTAACCGGTGCTCCATGCTGGGAAAAGTATGCGTCCCTTAGACCTGTGGATTCTGCTCTACGTCCATTGGTTCAGTAGTCTTTAGTCCATGGTCAGTTCCTCACAATGTGCACATACCCTATGTGGCTGAACATCACAACTACATACACTGTGTAGTGACCATTCTCAGGACCCAAGATCAGGTATTTTCAGGTCCTATGGAGGTACAGTGTAAGAGGCTGAACAGCACAGGTCCAAATACATTGTAATTGCCATTCTCAGGTTTTGCGATCAACTGAAACCTGAAAAAACACAGTGGGAACATATAAACTCCATGCAGGTTTCACTCTTGGTCAGATTCAAACCCAGGACCCCCATGCTGCAAGGCAACTGTGCTGGCCAATATCCCAAAATCATAAATGTGTAAAGCTCATAACTGTTCTGGATCCAGCAGAACTGTCCTGATTTTAGGGAGCTGTCCCAGGAAGTCAGGGCAATGTTCTCCTGCCGTCTTTACTCTTCATGTCGTTTCCTGTTCCCCTGACTTCAGAGCGCGGCCGACATTTGTGCTCTGCACATATTGACTTACTTTTCTCTTTTTCTTGAAATCTGGTCTTACCAGGATTCAAACCCAAAAACCGCATCATTGTAGGCAGCAACAAGACTGTCGCACTGACAGTTATGCCAGAATTTTCTCTACTTGAATGTGCAATGTATTCTCCTAAATCACAGGCAGATTGTACTGATAAGTAGACATATATCTTCATATACCAGCGCATTTCTATGTCTCTGCATTCTAGCGGAAATCTAAATTTGATTTGTACTAAAAAATAATGAAAAACAATAATGTCATTTTTAATGCACTTTAAAAACAATAAATAAACATCACAAATCAGCAAATAACAAACATCTGTAATTTTAATAACCCGCACAACACAGCAATCAGATTATTTACAGTGATCAGTAAATGGCAGGAAAAAAAGGGTGTGATATTTGCTTTCAATTCACATGTAGTATAAAAGCTGTGTTTTTCTGCTGGTTTTGTTTTTGCAAGGTTATTCTGCCGCATTTAACTGTCCAAGTAAATTGGATGCGATTTCATGAAAACTGAGCGCGCTGTGCATCCAAAGACGCTACTGAACGGTGCGGTTCTGGATATTTCTTTTCTCTATAGGCTTCTGTTTGGAGAACGCATGTAAAGAGAACGCTGTTATTTTTTTAAGTGCAGAATCAAAGTTTTTCTGTACTATAAAAAAACACGTTAAAAATGCGGCTTCAAAACTGCATGAAAAATGCATCAAATTAGGGGGAAAACTTGGTAGAATATGATACAATACGCAACAATTTTCAACTTTTTTTGTTTGATTTTTTTATATATTTTTTTCCGGATAGGGATGGGACTAGTAACAGCAATTTGTATCGACAGTGGCTTTTTCTTAGTTATTTATTTTTCATTTGTTTCATTTTTTAAACTTGATTCCCCTCCTGACACATGGACAAAAAATGAATAAATATAAGTCTGCAGTGTTAATGTCACATTCATAGGAGAAGAGTGTGATGATCTCAACCAACATCATCCCTTATCTCAGCGTCCGGAGATACGAGTCTAACATGTGCTGCTTGTGATATTGGTGCCGACTTCAGTCCCTTCTAATTATAACATTTAGTGAAAAGTTGTAAAAAGTTAAATTCAAGAGAAACATTTTACTAACCCTCCATGATACACTCACAGGAGACACGAAAACGGAGATATGAAAATCTGTGCAGATCTTCTCTAACTGGCAAGGTGTGAGGAAGAAGAGGAAGAAGAGGAAGAGGAAGAAGAGGAAGAAGAAGAAGAGAAGGAAGAAGAGGAAGTAGAAGGGGAAGAAGAAGCGAAAGAGTAGGAAGAGGAAGAAGAAGAGGAAGAAGAAGAGGAAGAAGGGGAAGAGGAGGAGGAAGAGGAAGAGAAAGAGGAAGAAGAGAAAGAGGAAGAAGAGAAAGGAGAAGAGGAAGAAGAAGAGGAAGAAGGGTAAGAAGAAGAAGAGGAAGAAGAGGAGGAGAAAGAGGAAGAAGAGGAGGAAGAAAATGAAAAGGAAGAAGAGGAAGAAGAAGAAAAAGAGGAAGAAGAAGAAGAGGAAGAAGAAAAAGAAGAGGAAGAAGAAGAGGAAGAATTCATCTTCTTGGACCACTGGTTGAGATATTTGGTTTAAGAGTGGAGCTCAACGAGTTATCCAAAAGTCACAACTTTCAGAACAGGCAAATAAACTGTAAAAAAAGTTATTAAATTATTTTTTAATGCTTATTATTTGGATAAAAGTATGTGCCCCTTCCACTTTAAACCAAGCTTTTCTGACCTCCCATCCTACATCCATAGTCATTAATATGGAGTCGCCCCTCTGCAGATATAACGGCTCCTGCTGTTCTGGGAAGGATTTCTATAAGATTTTGGAGGTGTCCGTGGAAATTTTTGCCCCTTCGCTCAAAAGAGGATTTATGAGGTCAGACCCTGATGTTGGAGGAGGAGAGGCCGAACACAAAATCACCAGTCTAGTTCATCCCAAAGGTGTTGGATGGGGCTGAAGTCGGGGCTCTGTGCAGCCGGTCATGTTCTTCCACCAAACTCCCCCAATCATGTCTGTATGGATCTTGTGCACTGGGCACCAAACTGTACAGCGGCACAATGCAGTCAGGGGGTAACGTTCTCCTGGAATCACCAAACCCAGACTCCTCCATCAGACGCAGATAGAGAAGTGCGATCCGACACTGCACAGAACAGGTCTCCGCCACAGTCCAGTGGTGGCGGCCTTACACCACTCCATCCGACGCTCGGCATTGTGCTTGGTGATGTACGGGTGCATGCAGCTGCTCGGCTATGAAGCTCTCAGCGGGGGCGCAGTGTTTGTGCTGATGTTAATACCAGAGGAGGTCTGGACTCTGCAGTTATGGGGTCAGCAGAGCGTTGGTGACTTTTCTGCCCTCTGCTCCTCAGCACTCGACCCCCCGCTCTGTAACATTACGGGGTCTCCACTTCGTAGCTGAGTTGCTGCGGTTCCTTACTCCTCTCAGTGATATCACTCACAGGTGATGGGGGAAGATTCAAGAGGAAGAAATGTCATGGTCGGACTTGTTACCCCGGTGGCTCCTATTACAGACAGCGCTGGTATCAGTGAGCTATGGACCACCGGCCGATCTGTCACATGGTAGTAAAGGCAGACGGCATGGGGGGGGCGAAGGCTATACACCAGAAGGTGAGGGGCCGGAGGTTACACATGGGGGACAACAAGGCTGGAGGTTATACATCGGGGGGGGGGGGGGGGCGAGGGGGCCGGAGGTTATACACTGGGTGGGTGAGGGTTCAGAAGTTATACATTGGGAGTAATGGGTCCGAAGAAGAAAATGATTAATATGTAGGACAGACTAAATGTCAGAAGTACACTTAGATCAACTTTGCAGAAGAAAAAGAAAAAAAATGTACTGTATTCTAGACGCAGCGCCACTCCTGTCTATGGGCTGTGTTCGGTACTGCAGCTCAGCCACATTCACCTCAATGGGGCAGAGCTGAAATACAAAATACAATCTATGGACAATAGTGGTGCAGATCTTTTTTTTTTCCTAATCTATAAGTCCTTCAAGTCCTTGTTCTTTTTGGAATGATCTATTTCTTCTAGAAAGGAAACGTAAAGTGGTAACATTAACTTATGTACAATAAAAACTTTCTGCCACTCTAAAAGCAAGTCTGTGGTAACAGTTTTGAAACTTTGGTGAGTCAGACGGCAGCCACCAAACACAAGAGTGAATTCTGGTAGCGATCTCATAATGAATAGTAGCGGTAGTAACACATGTGCACTAGATGTTAGTTTAGTTATGACGACCCGTGTGAAAATGACTCATCCAGATAACGGAAGGCAGAGATCAGAAATGCATCCGGATACAAGGTGTCTGCACAGAATGGCTGCAAAGTCAGAATGTAAAACTCTCAAAGGCTCGAAAACTCAGCAATGAAAATATGAGCAGTGGATGCAAGTCACCAATAAGGAGCTGCACTGTATACTTTTTTAAAGGGACCCTGTCATATTAAAAATGCAGTCCAGTTTGCAGGCACCATGCTATAGAGCAGGAGTAGCTGAGCAGCTTGATATGTCGAATTATGGGAAAATATTCCGTATAATTGGTCTTTTATTTAGTTTGTTCAGTTGAGTGGTCGGTCCTGATCAGTGATTGATAGCTATCTCCGTGTGCACATTTATATATTTCCCTTAAAATAGATCTCTTGACCTGATGAGGCTGATGTGCTGACTTTGAAAATCCATGTCAAAATGGCTGTATGATCCATGTTTTCAAATCAAGAGTCCAAGTGTATTCAGCCTCGACCCACAAAGCCTGATGACAGCTGCAGCTTGTACTGAGTAGTGTGAGATCTCAGAAACAGCAGGGAGGTGGGACGCTGAGGAGCAGTCAATAATGTTAAGTGGGTGGAAATTCAGAAGCAGCAACAGGGAAGAGGAACTGTCCATTATGCTATGTGGATAGAGATCCAGAAACAGGGAGGAGGAGCTCTGAGGAGTGGTCAATCAGGCTATGTGGGTGGAGATTCAGAAGCAGGGAGGAAGGACTCTGAGGACGTATTAATGATGCTATGTGAGGAGAGATTCAGTGGCAGGGAGGAAGGACTCTATGGAGCAGTCAATCAGGCTATGTGGGTTGAGATTCAGCAGCAGGGAGGAGGGACACTGAGGAGCTGTCAATCAGCCTATGTGGGTGGAGATTCAGAAGCAGGGAGGAGGGACTCTGAGGAGGTATCAATGATGCTATGTGGGGAGAGATTGAGAAGCAGGGAGGAAGGACTCTGAGGAGTGGTCAATCAGGCTATGTGGGTGGAAATTCAGCAGCAGGGAGGAGGGACAGTGAGGAGTGGTCAATCAGGCTATGTGGGTGGAGATTCAGAAGCAGAGAGTAAGGATTCTGAGGACGTATCAATGATGCTATGTGGGGAGAGATTCAGCAGCAGGGAGGAAGGACTCTGCGGAGTGGTCAATCAGGCTATGTGGGTTGAGATTCAGCAGCAGGGAGGAGGGACACTGAGGAGCTGTCAATCAGCCTACGTGGGTGGAGATTCAGAAGCAGGGAGGAGGGACTCTGACGAGGTATCAATGATGCTATGTTGGGAGAGATTCAGCAGCAGGGTGGAAGGACATTGAGGAGCTGTCAATCAGGCTGTGTGGGTGGAGATTCTGCAGCAGCAATAGGGAATATTTCAATGAAGCTGTCACGTTCGGGTTGGGAGACACACGGCCAGTCCATACATTGCGATCGGAGATCGGACCGACGTGCATGTGACGCGCCCCCTTGGCTGTGGGGGAACCCGGAGCCGGAGCTAGCAGATGCTGGGGGTTGTAGTCACAGTGGCGGTGACCCGGTCCGTGACCCAGGGCGGTCAAACCAGGGTAGTCTATGTGTATCTGGTTTAAATAATCCAACTACGCCACCTGTGGATTGCGGTAATTGGTAACCGCCGCTGCGGAGCAGTCCGCAGAAGCTGGTGGTATGTGCAGCCAGGTAGTATAACTCCCCACAGGAAGAGTGTAGCTTCAGGGCAGCGTGTATGGATGATGGTGGTAATAGTGCCTGGATCAATAATAATGACACGGAGTCTTTGCAGTGCAGTCCTGGGGTCTTTACTGGTGACAAGTATATAGGCCCCGGCGGGAGTACTTGCTAGGGATGAGGGCCTGGTCAGTCTGGGAGCAATCCTAGAAGTCCCTTGGCCAGGTGGAGTTGTAGGCCTGCCGTTCTGACTGTACTCTTTTGGGTATCTCGCTTATAGTCGTGTTGTAGCCCACGTCCCTGAGTGTGACGTGCTGCTCACCCGTATGGCTGGCCACTCAGATCCCGTGTATTCCTCGCTCCTCTGTGGCGGTACTGGTCCTTTCGTGTGGCTGAGCCTCTAGGCTTCTGGGGGCCAGGAGACCTGCAATCTTCTGTCTTGCGGTATCTGCTGCTGGGCTTGAAGGGTCCCACAGCCTCGGACTCCGGTGTCCGGTCCTCTGTATCTACTCCGGCTAGGACGAGCTCTGCACAGCTTCAGTCCTCAGCCCTTGCTCCTTAGTCCTATCAGACTCCTGACACTCACTCTGTCTCTCCACTAAACTGACTAACCCCGCCTCCTGTTATATAGGGCAGGATCCTCCCCTTTTCTGGTCTGGAGCAGGAGGTGTTGCATGTAGTGTGTTGCCTGACCAGGAAACTCCTGTTTTGCTCCCAGACATGGTATTACTACCACTGTGGCAACCAGACCCTCTGGAGTGCCACACATGGACGTCTGAAAGTGCCCTTAGGCTATGTTCACATCAGTGTTTTTGCAGCTGTAAGGGGGAAGACCGGGGTGTAAATACTTTCAGAACAAGGGATCCAGAACTGCCGGGGCCGTACCTCTGGTTGCAGGGGGAAGACAGACTGCGAGCACAGGAGTCAGGTGACTGGGAAGCTGGGGGCATGTCCAGAGTGAGAGCTGGGAGGTCAGGTGACCGGGAAACTGGTGGCGTGGCCAGACAGAGGGGGAGACGAGGACTTTTGCGCAGGAAAGCGGCAGGAGAGTCCCGCTCAGGAGAGCAGTGTGAGAGAGTCCAGGCTCCTGGCTCCAGTACTGGGAGCAAGATCCGAGTGCAGTGGACCGGAGGAGTCAAGCCGACAAGAGGGAGAAGAGACGCAGGTTCCGTGGAGCCGAGCATGTGAGGTGCCGTGTTATGGAGTCAGCTAAGTGTAAAAACTGTCGATTACAACTGGTTCGACTCTGCTACATCTAGTTAAACTGTGAACTGTCAGTTATAGACTTTTACCTGCTACTTCCCTTGTTTTTCCCAATATTTTCCCCTATTACTCCCTGCGTGGAGATTAAACCTGTTATCATAAACCTCCCCTGTTTATTAACCCTGTATTGGCTGCTCTGTGTTTCTGTGTCACTGCATCTAAAGCACCAGTGTTACACAGCATTTTTTCTGCAACCAAAACCTGATCTATTGGCAGTAAAAACACTGCCTTCAAAACACAGACTGTGCTGTGCTTTTGGGTGCATTTTTATGGAGTTTTTGCATTATTTTTTTTTCTTGTGCAGATTAAATTTGTGCTTTCTCTACAGTTCATGTTTAATAAAGTGACTTTCATTCACTAAACACCTGTTTGCTGCATTTTTGCAGCATTTTTTGCACTTTCTCATTGCTTTCTATAGATAAAAAAATGCTGCAGTTGCCAAATTCAGTCAGGGAAAATAAAAGTATGTGCATGAGATTTTTGACGTTTCATAGGTTTTGCTGGTACAGGAGGGGGCTGGAGTCGGGCGTAGCTAGAGGGAAGCCCCCCATGACTGGGATTGCCCGGGAGGATTTGAGTTTGGAAGATGCGGGGGTTTAGGATTAGGTATGGAAGTATAGGGGCAGGCACCATAAGGATTGAGGGGCGGCTATGGGGAATAGTGTGGGGAGGGCCATTCTTCTGTAGGACTCAGACAGAGAAGACCCCATATGTCCGAAATCCATACCTCTATGGAGTTCGTGGAAGCATTGGTGGCCCAGCTGCAGGACTCGGCCCGTTATAGAGATCCAGGCTGGCTGGCATCCCAGCTGTCATCCTTGCTGGGGGCAGCACGTGCGGAGGAAGAGGCACCGGGTCCCAGAGGGAGATCAAGAAGATCGCGGCCTCCGGAGCGTCTGTCACCCAATGTATTTGCGGGCAGCAGGCGGCGGCTGCGGAGCCCCTCACGGGACCCTGCGGTGCCACACTGCCATGCTCGCACCGACAGGAATCCGCACAGCCGGCTTGCGGGCCCTGGACGGCAGGGAGCGGGGACCGGCGCTGAAGCACAGGCTGCACAGGAAGCGCGGGCCGCACAGGAAGTTCGGCCGGCATCAGCAGCGCTGCCCGGACCGGGACATCCCTGCATCAGGCGGATCTGCCTGCACACGGCGGAATATTGGCGATCTGAGGTGCGCAGCAATGGAGCCGGCAGGATGGACATCCGGAATGGCAGGTATCCCTGGCGATGCTCCTGTCGGGGTAACTGCCAGACGGAGCGGGAGGCTTAACATACGGCGGCGATCGGAAGGCAGGCAGCATCAGGGAGAAGCAGCACTGTCTGGCCCAGCTCTTCCGTCCGCGGCGGGTGGCAGAGTGGAGCTGCCTGGCAGGCACATCCCATCCAGCACAGGCCGGGCCGGTCGGTCCTGGTCTGGGGGCGGTCGGCGTCACAGGCCTACGAAGCGGAACGGAGAGAAAACAAACGGGAGGCGAACTCCAGGCGTGGGAGCACCAGTGGCTGCAGCAGGCACTCGGGTCCCCCCCGGTGACGAGGAGGCCGGGGGCGCGGGTCTGGAGCATGGCCGCCAATCGGAAGGATCGGATATCGAACAAGGAACCGACAACTCACGGGATCGGCAGGACTCAGGATTGTCGGCTGACTGGGACACAGCACCTGCGCAGCTACGTGAGTATGATTATATGTCTGGTTTGTTGCCCGCAGGGGCTGTATCGCAAGGGGTAGCGAGTAGTCAATTAGTGAGGAACGATGCGAGGAATGCGGGTGGGCCGAGTGGGGCATAGGTACCGGGGCTTAGTGATATTTTACGCACTATGTCGCAAGTCTTGTTGAGGTTAGAAAGTGGGACAGCAGGCGAGATGGACGTCTCGCCCGTGAGAGCTTGGTTGCCTGGGAAGGCGGCGGCGCATCGGGCTGGGCCTGAAGGGGTCAGGTCAATGGTTGCTAGCAAGGAGGTGTCATCTGGGGTTTCGGTATCAGTGCAGACCGAAAAAGAAAAAGGCGATGCGGTAAAGCTTGATGATAGGGCAAGGGATGAGGTGTACATGTGTTTTGAGGGGACTTTGGGGGCACATTTAATAAAAGAGGTAAGGGAAAAAATTTGGCGGGACGAGTATGTCGAATTCTTGTCCCTCCTCCCTTTGGAAAAGTTCAATTTAGATAAGGGAAAGAAGGACGATAGCAAGATGGAGGAGGAAGAAAAGCGGAGGTGGCGTTTGATTCCCCAGACTTTGTAAATTGGCTGCACGCGTTTGCAATATTGGCTTGCTTTATCGGGGAAAAGTTTCCGGAAAATTGCTCCGGTTTATTTTATTTGGATTCTATAGGGGAGGCCCACCGTACATACGGGGGCAGACATGGTTACGTTACGACGAGCAGTTCAGGCAGAGGAAGGCGGTGAGGCCAGAAATTAAGTGGAATCAGAAGGACATAGGGTTGTGGCTTAAGGTAATGGCTCCGGCCAGTTACGGGCAGTCCTTTCACAGGAGCGGAGGCAGCAGTAGTCAATTGTCTGGACACGGAAGGGGGGAACGCTGGGGCGCAGGGTGGAAAAGAAAAATCAGGAACGTGTTGGCAGTTTAATGATGGTCAATGCAAGTACGGGAACAGTTGTAAGTTCAAACACGTGTGTTTCCATTGTAACGGGAGTTCCCACGGGGCCTCTAAATGTTTTAAGAAAGGAAAAGGGAAGTCTTCAGTGGGTCCCGGTCAAGAGGGAGACTCCAGTGAAACTTCAAGGATGGCCCCCTTTCTAAGTAGATATCCAGATCGGGAAAAAGCGGATGTTATTAGTTACGGTTTTTAGAAGGTTTTAGGATTCCTCCACCCACACATAAAGTTCCCTTTTCACTTATAAATTTGAGGTCGGCCCAGTTGCATCCGGACATGGTCAGTACAAAGTTGTCTAAAGAGGCGGAGTTGGGCCGTATGGCTGGTCCTTTTCGGCGTTTGCCAGGTGAGGGTGTGATTATTTCTCCTTTGGGAGTTGTGCCAAAGAAGGAACCGAATAAATTTCGCCTGATCCAGCACTTGTCATATCCAAAAGGGCTTTCGGTGAATGAAGGTATTGATCAGGAACTATGTTCGGTGGAGTATACATCATTTTATGCAGCAGTAAAATGGGTGCGCAGGTATGGGCCTGGGTCGTTGTTGGCTAAGACCGACATTGAGTCGGCGTTCAGATTGCTTCCGGTGCACCCGTTGTTAGGGTGTTTTTGGTGCAAGGAATACTACCTAGATAGAGGTTTGCCCATGGGTTGTGCAATTTCTTGTTCGTTGTTTGAAACTTCTAGCAATTTCTTGGAATGGGCGGTACGGGACGTTGCAGGTGTACGGTCGGTCATTCATTATTTGGATGATTTTTTGTTTATAGGTCCTCCAGAATCCTTAGTTTGTGGGAACTTGTTAGCATCTATGTTTTGGGTGGCTAAGCGTTTTGGTGTTCCTCTGGCTGAACAGAAAACAGAAGGGTCTTGTACTGTGTTGAGTTTCTTAGGTATTCTGATTGATTCAGAAAAGATGGAATGTCGTTTACCGGAGGATAAATTGCTCATGCTAAGGTAGGAGGTGGACAGGGTGGGGAGCTTGCGTAAGGTAACGTTGAAGGAGTTGCAATCCCTGTTGGGGAGGTTGAATTTCGCTTGCAGAATTATGCCTATGGGCAGGATTTTTTGTCACAGGTTGTCCAGGGCAACTGCAGGTGTGAGGGCACCACATCATTTCATTCGGTTGAATAGGGACCACAGAGATGACTTGGAAGTGTGGAAATGTTTTTTGGAGAATTACAATGGGAGGTCGTTAATTCAACAGGATTTCGTTGATAGTTTTCACTGCGAAATCTATACGAATGCAGCCGGCGGTGCAGGTTTCGGAGCTTACTGTAAGGGGAGGTGGAGTGTTGGAGCGTGGCCAACATCGTGGAAACAGTTGGCTTACACAAAAAAACTTGGCCTTGCTGGAGTTGTTCCCAACAGTGGTGGCAGTTTCTATTTGGGGGGAATTTTTCTTGAATAGGAGAATACGCTTTCATTGTGACAATATGGCAGTGGTGGCGGTGATTAACAGTTTGTCGGCCTCATCCCCTCCAGTCATTAAGTTGCTCAGGGAACTCGTGCTCAGGTGTCTTGAATTGAATGCTTGGATTTCGGCTGTACATGTTCCGGGTGTTCAGAATTCTATAGCGGATGCATTGTCTCGTTTTCAGTTGGACCGTTTCCGGGCTCTGGCGCCAGAGGCAGAGGAAGGGGAGGCGAATGCCCTTCGCACTTGTGGCGACTGATTACGGAGGAGCAGGAAGGCTAATTCGGGAATCTATAGCGAGTAATACCTGGTCTGCTTACGAGGCATCATGGCGAGTATGGCAATCTTGGGTGGCTGAATGGGGGCCAATTGTAAGTGACTAGGATAGAAGTTTGGCGGTTTTGTTTCTGATTGGTAAGGCGGCAGAGATTGGGTGGTCCGGGTCAAGGGTTAGTAAGTTTATGACTGGGCTGGGGTTCGGTTTTAAATTGCAGGGAGTAGGGGACGCTACAAAATCTTTTTTAGTCAGGCAAGTTTTAAAGGGTTTCAGGAGGGGCAGACACATGCCGGACAAACGGAGACCTGTGTCGTTTACTACGTTAGAGGGTTTGGGTGCAGTATTAAGGACGATTTGTAGTTCTAGTTTTGAGTTGGAATTGTTTAGGCTGGCTTTTTCGTTAGCTTTCTTTGGCGCAATGCGAGTTGGGGAGTTGGTGGCTCCCAGTAAAAGCAAGGCGGGGGGACTTCGGGCCGAGGATGTGGGATATTGGGTTGGGGGCATTGATTTTTGGTTAAGACACTCTAAGATGGATCAAGCTGGAAAAGGCAGGTGTGTTGTGTTGGGCAAGGTGGACGGGGCAATGATGTGCCCAAGGAGATGTTTGGAAGAATATAGGCAAGTATGGTCGGGTAGAGTTGGCCTGCTTCTATGTCATGAAGACGGAACGTTTTTGTCCCGTTTTCAGTTTACTGCAGTACTTAAAAAAGGGATTCTCAAGTTGGGGCTTAGCCCCGAATTATATGGCTCACATTCATTTAGGATTGGCGCAACGTCAGAGGCAGATAGGTGCGCTTTGGGTGCTGAGGTGATAAAGCGCATCGGCAGGTGGAATTCTGACCGCTATCTTACGTATTTGAAGTATTAATTATGATAAGGCAATGGCAAAAGTAGTTCATCAAGTTGGTTAATATGTTCTTTCGTTAATCATTTTAGGTGCTGGTCCATTGTCAGCCTGGATTTTCGGACATTCGTTCGTGCATTGGGGGGCACTGCGGGCCGATGTAAGGCTGGACGGTAGGCAACTGGGTTTTGGTAGGGAGCAGATTGTTGTCCGCTGGCTGGGTTTTAGGGGGATGGTGTTGAGTCGGTTTTTGTCCGAATTCCACAAGGCGGCCCGGTTGGATAGAGCACCTGATATCTTGGTGGTTCATACAGGTGGGAACAATTTGGGAACAAGGCCCGTTAGGGAGTTAATTCGAGACATTCAGTTCGATCTTTTGAGGTTATGGACAACTTTTCCAGGGTTGCTGATGGTGTGGTCAGACATCGTGCCTAGACAGAAGTGGAGGGCGGCGAGATCTTTAAAAGGGATCAATAGAGCGAGGGTGAAGTTGAATAGGGCTGTAGGGACCTTTGTATCCAGGAATGGAGGTGTAAGTATTAGACATTTAGATTTAGAGTCCGAAACTGGGAATTTTTGGATGGCGGATGGTGTTCATTTGAATGCCATCGGAATTGATCTCTGGGCTTTGGTAATACAGGATGGGATCGAAAGGGCATTGTTGGGGTTGGGGCACTCACGACCCTGAGGTGTCAGGGCTGTGCGTGGTTGGCGGGGGGTGGGGTTCTTGGAGTTGGTACGGATTTGTTGATACAAGGAATTTGCGAGAATTCCGGGTAATTTGAAGTTGCATGGGGGGTGGTCTGGCAATTTTTGGTCAGGGCTCTGGACGGGGTTTTTACCCTGGGAGCTCTTAGGTGATTAATCTTTCACGTATTGTGGAAGTATGGTGCCCTCGAGCTGGTGGTGCACGTCTGAGGGTAAGATGGCGGTTGGATTTCTTTTGTGTTATAAAAGCCAGACCTATTAGCTCCAAGAACCCCCCCCCCCTCTTAATTTATCTGGTATTATTATTATTGTTAATATGTTAATGTTTGTTTGTTAATAAAATGGCTGCTGTGGCCAAATTTATCCAAAGAATCCTGTATTGAAGTGTTTTTTTTCGTGGGGTGTGAGGTGTAGCTTTGGAGAAGGTAGAACCAGTTAAATACGGTAAGAAAGCCGTACTGGCCGTACCCGGTCAAGGAGGGGGCTGGAGCCGGGCGTAGCTAGAGGGAAGCCCCCCATGACTGGGATTGGCCGGAAGGATTTGAGTTTGGAAGATGCGGGGGTTTAGGATTGGGTATGCAAGTATAGGGGCGGGCACCATAAGGATTGAGGGGTGGCTATGGGGAATAGTGTAGGAAGGGCCATTCTTCTGTAGGACTTGGACAGAGAAGACCCACCCACCCTCTTTTTTACTGCGTTATCTATAAGTTCTGTAATGCAGGGAATAGGGCTAGTTGGTATAGGGCTGTTTTTTAGATGGGTGGTGAGGCTTAGTGACTGTCACAGTGGCTGGATTGACGGGGGGTGGGGTACTTGGAGTTGGTACGGATTTGTTGATACAAGGAATTTGCGAGAATTCCGGGTAATTTGAAGTTACATGGGGGGTGGTCTGGCAATTTTTGGTCAGGGCTCTGGACGGGGAGCTCTTAGATGATTAATCTTTCACGTATTGTGGAAGTATGGTGCCCTCGAGCTGGTGGTGCACGGCTGAGGGTAAGATGGCGGTTGGATTTCTTTTGTGCTATAAAAGCCAGACCTATTAGCTCCCAGAAACCCCCCCCCCCTCTTAATTTATCTGGTATTATTATTATTGTTAATATGTTAATGTTTGTTTGTTAATAAAATGGCCGCTGTGGCCAAATTTATCCAAAGAATCCTGTATTGAAGTGTTTTTATTCGTGGGGGGTAAGGTGTAGCGTTGGAGAAGGTAGAACCAGTTAAATATGGTAAGAAAGCCGGACTGGCCGTACCCGGTCATGTAAAATGCAGCATCTAATTTGCATGAAAAATGGTGCAAAAATGCTGCTTGTGAACATAACCGTAGGCTGCGGATCTGCATCTTGGATTTCACCCTTTGCAGCATTTTCACAGAGAAACCTCCACAATTTGGTGCACATTTGGCTGTTGTGGGATGGTTGTGCCTACAGAATGTCACTTCAAAAATCATATCATAAACCTACACATTTATAAAATCTGCAGCATGTCAATTCTTTCAGTGTTTTTGCAGCTTTTTTCAGCCATAGAAAGCAATGGGTAAGTGCAAAAACGCTGCAAAAATGCAACAAGGGTTCTCTCTGCATTTTTCACAGCATTTTGGGGGGAATAAGGCTATGTGCCCACGATGCAGAAATGAAGCAGAAAATTTCCGCTTCATTTCTGCATATCCGAAAAAACGCATGCGGAATTTTACAAGCGTTTTTCAAGCGTTTTGCAAATGCAGAATTGCCATGCGTTTTCTAATGCATTGTAGATGGCAATTCCGCATGCGTAAACGCACAAATAATGGACATGCTGCGGATTTTTCTGCACATCAAAAACGCTGCAGAAAATTCTGCAGCATGGGCATTGAAAGTGCGGAATTTCATTGGGGACCATGGGGGAAGGATTACCAAGCGTTTCCCAAGCATTTACGCTGTAAAATTTCCGCAGCATAAACACTTGAAAAACGGATCGTGGGCACGGACCCTAAAAGTAACTTTATAAATATAAATTGTAGACAAAGCACACATGTAATCCGCACCAAAACTAGGCTGCAAAAACACATAAAAAAAGCATTGAAAATGCCTAAAATAATGCTAGAAAATGTGTACTTTGAACGCAGTGTTTTTACTGCCAAGAGAGCAGGATTTGGCTGCAGAAAAAAAACTTAGCCTTATACAGTTTTGATGCGGTTTTAATGCAAATTTTCCCGTGTAGTTAAAAATGTCTCATATGTTCAGTTGGAATATTTTAAAGGTGGAAAAAAAATTTTCAATGAGAATGCACTTCAAGAAACATTTCTCTTTCGGTTTGGAGCCACTTTCTTCCTGAAAGTGGCTTTGAGTAGGTTTTTTTTTTTGTTTTTTTTCAACCTTTCAACTTGACAGCGTCTAGTTTGGAGTAGAATCAAAGAGGAATCCAACTCAAAGAAGTCATCACATAATTTTTTCCGCTCACTGAGATTTTTTTAGTAACGTTTAGAGCAAAAAATGAGCGGAAATTCTCCAAACACTCTATAAAAATTTCAGAACTCCTTAAAAAGTTGAAGTTTCTGCTCCAAAAACTCCACAAAAATACTCAGTGGTTATGCACACACAGGGGTTTATTTGTTGTTCTCAGAGCAGTAACTGAGTGGAAACAAGTTTTTGAGATTTGGAGAGTTTCCGCTCAATTTTTCATCCAAAAACTCCTTGAAAAACTGTGAATGTGAACTTACCCAAAAGGCAGATTCATTCAAAGTTTTTTTTACGTGGATTATGAAAGGGAATCAGTTACGTGAGAAATGCTATTAACCTTCAGACATAGGGTTAATCTGCAGGTTAATAGCATTGTGAGAGCCCCGCTGCCAGGAGGAAATTAACTTTATTCTCCCCGGCAGCGTTCGGGTTCCATTCATGCGGGTGGCGTGATCATGCTAGTACACAATATTAATTTGATCACGTGAGATTGACAGGAACATCTATTCCCGTCTATGTAACCCCTTACATGCTGTAATCTGTATAGGCTACATCATCTAAACTGGTACTTGTTACCAACATGAAAAAAAAAAAGATAATTGACTTGTAAATGTGCAACTTCCTGCAAAAAAATTGGCCTGTAGCCCAATAAAGAAAAACAGATCTTCGATAATAAACACCCAATCAAATGATTTAACAAAGGGAATCGTAGTCATGTTACGGATCCGGGTGGTGGAAACTCTGTGCTGCGGTGCAAGGAGGGACCAGAGGGGCGTGACTAAGTATCTACTCGGCCTGACCAAGGTCGCACTGCGGCTCAGTCGACTCCGTGAACCAGGGAGGAACCGAGCAGAGGGACCAGGTGCCACTCTGGGACCAACCTTGTATGAGAGCAGGTGACTCCCACGGGTCAGAAGGCAGGAACTGACCGGTACAGCGGATAAGCTCGGCAGGCAGGCTGACGGGTGGTCCAGGTAAACAAGCAGGCGGGCAGAAAAGGTAACTGGCAGGTGCTTCCAGGTAAGCAGGCTGGCGGGCATGGCAGGTAACAGGCAGGTGCTTCCAGGTAAGCAGGCGGGAAGCGCCCATAGACAGACTGGCAAACTGGACTGTAGACAGACTGTCGGGCTGGATAGTAGTCAGACTGGCGGACTGGACTGAAGATCAGACTGGCGGACAGGACTGACTTGCAGAGGGCCTGAGGGCTGAAGCAAAGTAAGTATCACAGAGCAACAACCTTGCACGGGCACCTCCATATTGGAGGAGGTGTCTTATATAGGGAAAGTCCTCCAGCCATTGGCCGGGGACTTTTTAGGACGGCGCACACGGCCCCTTTAAAAGAGGGAGGGAGCACACGCGCACCCTAAGCACAGAGCCGGGGAAGCTGCGTGTACCAGACGCCGGAGCAGGACCGCGGCGTTAAAGGGGACGGCGTCTCTGCCTGGCAGGGGGCAGAGACGCCGATGCTACAGTCAAAGACACTTAATGCGATCCAGGACATGTCCAACGCTACACGGTATGGCCAGCCAATCCATGCTGTGAGGTCACCGTGTCCATTCCACATTCTTCAGTCTCAAGAGTGAGTAGACGCTACGGGACTAATCTGTACAGACATATTGAGAAGATTCCCCGTCCTTGGTTTGTGTACCAAGTGGGTGAAATCAGATGCACAGTTCTTCAGTAGAGTGGCACTTCACCAGGCACTCGAGAAATGATGGGTATCAGACACTCGATGATTTCCTCTGGATAAGACGTAAATGTTACTTAAGAGGCAGCACACCTGCATGGAAAGTAGAGGTCTTGTGTAATAACATAAGAGCTTCCGATAGTTTCCAGGGATACAAATGTTGCGGAGCCGACTTTGTGCTAGAACAGGTTCTGTAAAGCACCGCTACAACTCAGGGACTATTTGAGGCATCATGAAAATCTTGTGTTCCCGGTAGAGGTGAGCGAATCTACAAAAATGCAAATTCCCCTTGGAAATTTAAACTTGCATTGAATGTTTTCCAAATGCAGGTAGAAGACTTTTTATATAGTCCAGATCCAGATAGAAGTTACAAATATATATTTACATCACTCACTTTGCCCCTATTCTGTCCTTGGCGGCCTCCCTCCTTCTGAATCCGTTCTTCTTCTCTTCAGTTCCTCCGGTGCGTATGAAGCCTTATATGACAGCATGAAGTGCTTCGCTCCACAACGTCATCATGTTTTGTGAGGTCTAGTCAGTGCCGGAGGTGCCAAAGATGGAAAACTGAAGAGAAGAAGACAGGAGCCGGAGAGCAGAAGACAGAAGCCAGAGAGCAGAAGACAGGAGCCGGAGAGCAGAAGACAGGAGCTGGAAAGCAAAAGACAGAAGCCGGAGAGCAGAAGACAAGAGCTGGAAAGCAGAGGACAGGAGCCGGGGAACAGAAAATAGGAGCCAGAGAGCAGAAGACAGGAGCCGGAGAGCAGAAGACAGGAGCCGGAGAGCAGAAGACAGGAGC
This sequence comes from Phyllobates terribilis, assembly GCF_046119375.1. NCBI lineage: Eukaryota > Metazoa > Chordata > Amphibia > Anura > Dendrobatidae > Phyllobates > Phyllobates terribilis. Next base: position 755,974,981 of record NW_027362764.1, read on the forward strand.
CAGAGAGCAGAGGACAGTAGCCATAGAGCTGAAGTCAGGAGCCAGAGAGCAGAAGTCAGGAGCCGGAGAGCAGAGGACAGGAGCCGGGGAGCAGAAGACAGGAGCCAGAGAGCAGAAGACAGGAGCCGGAGAGCAGAAGACAAAAGCCAGAGAGCAGAAGACGGAAGCGGGAGAGCAGAAGACAGGAGCCGGAGAGCAGAAGACAGAAGCCGGAGAGCAGAAGACAGAAGCCGGAGAGCAGAAGACAGGAGCTGTAGAGCAGAAGACAGGAGCCGGAGAGCAGAAGACAGGAGCCGGAGAGCAGAAGACAGAAGCCAGAGAGCTGAAGACAGAAGTCGGAGAACAGAAGACAGAAGCCAGAGAGGAGAAGACAGAAGCCAGAGAGCAGAAGCCGGAGAACAGCAGACAGAAGCCGGAAAGCAGAAGACAGAAGCCTGAGAGCAGAAGACAGGAGCTGGAGAGCAGAAGACAGGAGCCAGAGAGCAGAAGACAGAAGCCGGAGAGCAGAAGCCGGAGAACAGTAGACAGAAGCCGGAGAGCGAAAGACAGAAGCCGGAGAGCAGAGGACAGGAGTGGGAGAGCAGAAGACAGGAGCCAGAGAGCAGAAGACAGGAGCCGGAGAGCAGAAGACAGCAGCCGGAGAGCAGAAGCCGGAGAACAGTAGACAGAAGCCGGAGAGCAGAAGACAGAAGCCTAAGAGCAGAAGACAGAAGCCAGAGAGCAGAAGACAGGAGCTGGAGAGCAGAAGACAGGAGCCGGAGAGCAGAAGCCGGAGAACAGTAGACAGAAGCCGGAGAGCGAAAGACAGAAGCCGGAGAGCAGAGGACAGGAGTTGGAGAGCAGAAGACAGGAGCCAGAGAGCAGAAGACAGGAGCCGGAGAGCAGAAGACAGAAGCCTGAGAGCAGAAGACAGGAGCTGGAGAGCGGAAGACAGGAGCTGGAGAGCAGAAGACAGGAGCTGGAGAGCAGAAGACAGGAGCCGGAGAGCAGAAGACTGGGCGGGAGCTGGGGCCATGGCACAGCTGAGGAGCAGGGGGAGTGAAATATATATATATATATATATGTGTATTTATATATATATATATATATATATATATATATATATATATATATATATATACAGTGCCTACAAGTAGTATTCAACCCCCTGCAGATTTAGCTGGTTGACACATGCGGAATTAACTTGGCATTGTGACATTTGTACTGTAGATCAGCCTGAAAGTGGGAAATGCTCTGCAGCAAATTTTGTTTTTGTTTTTTTTTTTGTTTTTTTTTAAAACGTTAAAAGTTAATTCAGAGTGTCATTTATTATTCAACCCCTCAAACCACAAGAATTCTGTTTGGTCCCCCTAAAGTATTAAGAAGTAGTTCAGGCACCAAGAATAATGAGCTTCACATGTGTGGATTAAAGATCTCTTTTGCCAGCCTTTTCTGACTATTTAAGACCCTCCCCAAACTTGTGAACAGCACTCAGACATGGTCAACATGGGAAAGACAAAGGAGCATTCCAAGGCCATCAGAGACAAGATCGTGGAGGGTCACAAGGCTGGCAAGGGGTACAAAACCCTTTCCAAGGAGTTGGGCCTACCTGTCTCCACTGTTGGGAGCATCATCCGTAAGTGGAAGGCTTATGGAACTACTGTTAGCCTTCCACGGCCTGGACAGCCTTTGAAAGTGTCCTCCCGTGCCGAGGCCAGGCTTGTCCGAAGAGTCAAGGCTAACCCAAGGACAACAAGGAAGGAGCTCCGGGAAGATCTCATGGCAGTGGGGACATTGGTTTCAGTCAATACCATAAGTAACGTACTCCACCGCAATGGTCTCCGTTCCAGACGAGCTTGTTAGGTACCTTTACTTTCAAAGCGTCATGTCAAGGCTCATCTACAGTTTGCTCATGATCACTTGGAGGACTCTGAGACAGACTGGTTCAAGGTTCTATGGTCTGATGAGACCAAGATCGAGATCTTTGGTGCCAACCACACACGTGACGTTTGGAGACTGGATGGCACTGCATACGACCCCAAGAATACCATCCCTACAGTCAAGCATGGTGGTGGCAGCATCATGCTGTGGGGCTGTTTCTCAGCCAAGGGGCCTGGCCATCTGGTCCGCATCCATGGGAAGATGGATAGCACGGCCTACCTGGAGATTTTGGCCAAGAACCTCCGCTCCTCCATCAAGGATCTTAAGATGGGTCGTAATTTCATCTTCCAACAAGACAACGACCCAAAGCACACAGCCAAGAAAACCAAGGCCTGGTTCAAGAGGGAAAAAGTCAAGGTGTTGGAGTGGCCTAGTCAGTCTCCTGACCTTAACCCAATTGAAAACTTGTGGAAGGAGCTCAAGAATAAAGTCCACATGAGACACCCAAAGAACCTAGATAACTTGGAGAAGATCTGCATGGAGGAGTGGGCAAAGATAACTCCACAGACCTGTGCCGGCCTGATGAGGTCTTATAAAAGACGATTATTAGCTGTAATTGCAAACAAGGTTTATTTCACAAAATATTAAACATAGGGGTTGAATAATAATTGACCCACACTTTTATGCTTAAAATTTAATAAAATTCAACTGAGCAACATAACTTTTTGGTTTGTAAGATTTATGCTTCTGTTTATAAAACCTACTCTCGTTTGCAGTTTGAAGGCTCTAACTTATTTGCATCTTATCAAACCAGCTAAATCTGCAGGGGGTTGAATACTACTTGTAGGCACTGTATATATATATACACATATATATATATATATATATATATATATATATATATACACATATATATATATTTATTTAACCCATTCCTGGTCCTAAAATCTAATAAACTGGAATCCGCCTTACAGCCCCTTAATCGAAGTGCAAAAAAATTAGCATTTTGCAAATTATTTGTGCAATTTGCGCTTCTCTAGTTTTCGGCATCCTGGTCTCCCATCATATCATGTTTCGCCATGTGACTGCGCCACACCATGGTCAGCACTTGGCAGTCATGGTTTCGTACAGATGTAGCAAACCCCCACATGACATCAGTTATTAAAAGCGTAGAGTCGGGTAACTTGCTACACAACCATTTACAGTATAGCTGCGGTCAAGTTGACTGTTGCTACATCTGTAATGCCAGTTTCTTATCCCCTTCCCGCGGTGACTATTTTTCATTTTTGCTCTTTGGCTTTTTCCTCCTTTTCTTCCAAGAGTCATAACTTTTATATTTTTCCATTGACTTACTCGAACCAGGGATTGTTTTTTTTGTGGGACGAGTTGAAGTTTTGAATGACATCATTTATCTTACCATATAACTTACTAAAAAAAAAAAAAAAGAATTAAATGAGGTGGAAGAATATTTGTCCATTACTGACCTCCATACGCTACTGAATTTATATGAGACCCATTAACAACAACCAGTGTAGATGTGGCCCCCGTGGGTACAGGGCCCCATAGCAGGAGCTGTTTCTTCTTCCATAGTTGTTACAGACACATTTAAACCTCTATTCCACCAAACGTTTCGATTTCTCCCCAATGCAAATATTTTATTTTGTGATATTTCCAAGATGGGAACTAAAGCCGACTCCACCTGCAGACAATACACAACACATAACACATCGCTCACATTATAACATGTGTTCCAGCAGAGACCCCCGGGACACAAGCACTTTATAAATCTACAACCTTGAGACGATCGTGCTGAGATGTAATTCACCTGCATAATTCCTTGTAAAAAGCAAAAAAAAGAAGAAGCAAAAAACGGCCGACCGGGATATAAATTCAGAAAAAAAATGTTGAATCTGCTGTTTTTTGTGATGGGTCTGTCATGAAGGTTGGTGGTGGAGGTCAGGCAGAGACACCGGGCTGATGTATAAATCAATCTTATCACATTAAAACTGTGAGAGATAATAAATGGAAGAAATTGGAAAAAGTGCAGAATTGCTGAGGTGAAACCGGATAGATCCCAGCACCGGAGAGATACAACCAGTACATAGGAGATAAGGGCTGGAGGTATAAGGATACAGAGAAATATATGCACAATTCCCTAAATTGGGATGTTTGGGTCCACTCCAAAAATGTCCAGGATTGCCTTCAAAACGCCTTCTTCTGAGTGGAACTTGCATAAGCCCCACGCCCTATTTAGCTCAGGACAATCGGGGCTGTTGGCAAATATATATGCAGCCAAGTTATAAATGTGGCCTCATAGTAACACAACCGTAGCCCTGTATCTATATCATACTTTACAATTCTTACGAAATGTCAGGGAGGCCCCCAGAAAATTGGGAAACCATTGGAATGAGTTGGAAAATTGCCCAGTAACCCCTGAAGCCTCCCGAAACTTCCCGGTAGGCAGATTTGTTTTGTTCTTGGCATCCATGTGTATGATAGAGCGAGGCGTGGCAGAGAAAAGATGGAAGGACTAGACTGAAAAAAACAATCATTTTTGATGTCATCCCAAAGTAAAAGGGGTGCAGCTTTGGACGCCACACCTTAATTACTATAGGATGACATCCTCAAAAAGTTGGTAAATATGATCCAAATATCCTGGCTAAGATTCAATGGAGCCACCCAAAATCCAACAACCAGAGCACATGGCCAAAAAAACCTTCTCCTTTTTGTTCTCAAGATCTGGAGTTGGTTGATGCATTGAATGCAAAAAGATTCAAATGACCCTGGTCCAACCTCCACATCAGTAGACTGTGACCATGGTCCAACCTCCACATCAGTAGATGTTGACCATGGTCCAACCTCCACATCAGTAGACTGTGACCATGGTCCAACCTCCACATCAGTAGACTGTGACCATGGTCCAACCTCCACATCAGTAGACTGTAACCATGGTCCAACCTCCACATCAGTAGACTTTGACCCTGGTCCAACCTCCACATCAGTATACTGTGACCCTGGTTCAACCTCCACATCATTAGACTGTGATCATGGTTCAACCTCCACATCAGTAGACTGTTGCCATGGTCCAACCTCCACATCAGTAGACTTTGACCCTGGTCCAACCTCCACATCAGTAGACTGTGACCCTGGTCCAACCTCCACATCAGTAGACTGTGACCATGGTCCAACCTCCACATCAGTAGACTGTGACCATGGTCCAACCTCCACATCAGTAGACTTTGACCCTGGTCCAACCTCCACATCAGTATACTGTGACCCTGGTTCAACCTCCACATCATTAGACTGTGATCATGGTCCAACCTCCACATCAGTAGACTGTTGCCATGGTCCAACCTCCACATCAGTAGACTTTGACCCTGGTCCAACCTCCACATCAGTAGACTGTGACCCTGGTCCAACCTCCACATCAGTAGACTGTGACTATGGTCCAACCTCCACATCAGTAGACTGTGACCCTGGTCTAACCTCCACATCAGTAGACTGTGGCATCTGAGACTCCCCCGGCTCCTCATCTGATTACTAGGTTCAAAAAACCATAAGATCACTCTACCTGATACTGATACAATACACGTGAAAATAACTTTTAAACACTTTTTCTACTTTTCTAAATTTCTTTTTGACAATTTTTTACTGAATTACAAGGAACTGGTAAAGCAATTTGCAAGGTAATCACATTTCAGCTAAATTTATGAATTGAATGAGCCGGCTCCTACACATGTAATATTAATGAGGTAGGTAACATGCATTTGCAAATTAAATTATGGCATCGTGATTAGTGCAGAAGAATGAAAATGTGTGAGGTGCTAAATCCTTCACCGATGTTTCTGTATCCAACTGAGATTCAGCAATACTGTTGTAGAAATGTACAGGATGAGTAATGTAATGTATGGACACAGTGACTGCACCAGCAGAATAGTGTGTGCCACTCTGGAGTATAATACAGGATGTAACTCAGGATCAGTACAGGATAAGTAATGCAGGGGCAGAGTTACAGCCGGTGCAACTGCACCTGGGCCCAGCGGTGCAGGGGGGCCCTTGCAGAGCGGCTAATATTGAGGGCAATCTGGCCTGCTTCTCAGAGCCCCAGGCTCCAGAAGGCCCATGGCCAGATTGCCCTCATCATATGCTGCGAGCAGGGAGCGATCCCTCCAGTTCCGCTGCTGAGAGGAGGAAAATAGAAGCGGAGCTGGAGGGATCCGTCCTCACCTCTGCTTCCTGCCTGGCGCTTTCTCCCTGACACAGGCCCTCACTGCATGATGACGCCATCATGTAGCATGCGCCTAGATCAGAGTGAAAGTTTCCGGCAATGAGGAGGACGTTGCAGGGGAGGGGGCTGAGAGGTAAGTTGTGCTTTTCATTTTTTTTATACTGAAACAGGAGAGGAACAGGAGAATGAGGGGAGATGGAGGAGAGCAATGGTGGCAATGGGAAGAGCAATGATGGGGCTGGAGATGGGGAGAGCAATGATGGGGCTGGAGTGAGCAATGATGGGGCTGGGGAAAGCAATAATGGGGATGGGGACAGCAATGATGGGGATGGGGAGAGCAATGATGGGGCTGGGGAGAGCAATGATGGGGATGGGGAGAGCAATGATGGGGCTGGAGAGAGCAATGATGGGGATGGGGAGAGCAATGATGGGGCTGGGAGAGCAATGATGGGGATGGGGAGAGCAATGATGGGGCTGGAGTGAGCAATGATAGGGCTGGGGAGAGCAATGATGGGGCTGAGGAGAGCTATGGTGGGACTGGAGAGAGCAATGATGGGGATGGGGAGAGCAATGATGGGGCTGGTGAGAGCAATGAAGGGACTGGGAGAGCAATGAGGGTGCTGGGGAGAGCAATGAGGGTGCTGGGGAGAGCAATGATAGGGATGGAGAAAGCAACGATGGGGCTGGTGAGAGCAATGATGGGGCTGATGAGAGAAATGATGGGGCTGGGGAGAGCAATGATGGGGCTGGGGAGAGGAATGATGGGGCTGGTGAGAGCAATGATGGGGCTGGTGAGAGCAATGATGGGGCTGGGGAGAGCAATGATGGGGCTGGGGAGAGGAATGATGGGGCTGGGGAGAGGAATGATGGGGCTGGAGTGAGCAATGATGGAGCTGGGGAGAGCAATGATGGGGATGGGGGGAACAATGATGGGGATGGGGAAAGCAATGATGGGGATGGTGTGGATGGGGAGAGCAATGATGGGGATGGTGGGGATGGGGAGAGCAATGATGGGGATGGTGGGGATGGGGAGAGCAATGATGGGGAAGGAGAGAGCAATGACGAGGGTTGCTGGGAGAGAGCAGTGATGGGGTGGTGTGGGGATAGCAATGATGGGGGTGGTGGGAGAACAATGATGGAGGTGCTGGGAGAGAGCAATGACGGTGTTTGCTGATAGAGAGAAATGACGGGGTGCTGGGAGAGAGCAATGATTGTGGTGCTGGGAGAGAGCAATGATGGGGGTTTCACTTTGCTTGTACTGTAAAGACTTGCATATTTTCCATGTGCACATAGCCTTGGGGAGAGTCACAGAGACTGAATAATTTGGTTATAGTTAATGGAGGGCACAGTGTTGCTTATCACTTTATATTTTGATTGGTGCATAGCTAATAGTATATTAATGGGGGGTACATATCTGTAGTCAGGGGCGCAGTGTGGGGGAGACAGATGTATGTCTACAATATATGTGACCTTGTTATTTTTAGGGCTGCGGTGATCATCGTGAAAAGACGTGTCGTGGCTGGGAGATGTCGACTTTTGTGTGAAATGTCCGTGTGCTGCCAGATTTTTTATCGGATGGTCCACGGAGTTTTATAGATCCATTCACACATCCATGAAAAACACGGATCTGTGAGGGTCAGAGAATGTCCTGTTCTGATCCGATTTTGAGGATTAGAATAGGACATGCTCAATGAGTCTGTAAAAGCGGTTAGCACACTGACACTGCACACAGATACAGGAATGCAGCCTTATTATGTATAGCACAGTCCCTTAGTATATAGTGTACTCACTTATTATGTATAGCGCTATCCTGTATAACACCGTCCTTATTACGTACCATCCTCTCTAGCTATATATGCTGCCGTCTCTTATTATATAGCTTCCTCTGCTGTTATGTACAGTGCTGTCCCTTACATAGCGTATCTTTGTTATTTTTTTCAGTCTCAGCGCCCTCTTTTCCTACATAGTCGTCTCTTGTTAGATATAAAATGACGGCTGATAGAGCAGCCGGTGACCAGAAGACCAGTCCATCAGCTCCTCCATCATAAAAGAAGCTTTCCCCTGCTCCATCAGCTGACATTGCATTATATATCTAACAAGAGAGGACGGTATGTAATAAAGACAGGGGGCTATAGATAATCCAATATGTAATGGACGGTGCTGTACATAACAAGAGAGGGCAGTGTGTAATAAGGGGCGGCAATATACATAATAAAGGAGGCTATGTAAGAGGTATATACAGTATGTGTGTGTGGCTATATATACATCTGTAGCTTTGTCTCCATAAAAGGTGGGGGCCCAGACACATTTCTTGCACAGGGGCCCCAAGCAGTCAGTGTCCACCCCTGAAGTAATGTAATGTATGTACACAGTGACTGCACCAGCAGAATAGTGAGTGCAGCTCTGGAGTATAATACAGGATGTAACTCAGGATCAGTACAGGATTAGTGTTGAGCGAGCATGCCCGACACTGCTTGGTACTCGCCCGAGCATCACGCTACTCGGGATGTTCGGCGAGCACCGAGCATTTCCGGGTTACTCGGGCGGGAGCTCGGGTCTCCGCCCTGCATGTTTGGCGCTCTTTACAGAGCCAATGAACATGCAGGGATTGCCAGCCAGTCACTGTAATGCCGCAGCCATGTTGTTTGTGGGCATTACAGTGATTGGCTGGCCGCACAGCGTCACCTCGAGTATTTAAAACCGGGCGCCGCCATCTTGGACAAAGACGCTCCGGATCAGACAGTGTAGGGACAGCGCTGCTGAGCTAGGGAGAGATTTTTCCTGCGAAATAGTTAGTGTAGGGTCTGTAAAGCCTGCCAGAACAAACAAACAGTCCTTCTCAGGACTAATATCCATCCCAGATATCAGGCAGGCAGGCTGTATAGGAGACGCATCTAAATCCTCTTTTTTTTTCCTCCTACACACTGTACAAATACCCGTCTTATTAACCTATTGGGGGTCCCCCCCCCCCCCAAAAAAAAAAGTGTGTCTCTGATTTTTCAGACACAAATATATCTGTTGAAAAGAGTCTTGTATAGGCCACAGAAACAGAAGTGTGGCTCTGCAGTTCCACGGGTAAAATCTCTGTAGTATCCAGTTTTGGGCCTTTGGTATCTAGAAAAAAAACAGTTTGAGTGTGTCGCTCACTGTTCAGCCGCAAATCTATATATTTTAAAAAGTGTGTATACACCAGTAAATTAAAACTGTGGTTTTGCTGCTCCACGGTAAAAAATCTCTCTTATCCTGTTTTTCACTTTTTTTGCCTTAAAAAAAAACAGTAGTGTCTCCGGAGTGTTCTGACACAAAAATATATCTGTTGAAAATAGTCTGGTGCACGCCTGACAAATCCCAGTGTGGTTTTGCAATTCTACGGGTAAAATCTCTGTAGTATCCAGTTTTGGGCCTTTGGTATCTAAAAAAAAAACAGTTTGAGTGTGTCGCTCACTGTTCAGCCGCAAATCTATATATTTTAAAAAGTGTGGTATACACCAGAAAATTAAAACTGTGGTTTTGCTGTTCCACGGTAAAAAATCTCTATTATCCTGCTTTTTGCATTTTTTGCAGTAAAAAAACAGTAGTGTCTCCTGAGTGTTCTGACACAAAAATATATCTGTTGAAAATAGTCTGGTGTACGCCTGACAAATCCCAGTGTGGTTTTGCAGTTCTACGGGTAAAATCACTGTAGTATCCAGTTTTGGGCCTTTGGTATCTAAAAAAAAAACAGTTTGAGTGTGTCGCTCACTGTTCAGCCGCAAATATCTCTATTTAAAAAAGTGTGGTATACCCCAGTAAACAATAACTGTGGTTTTGCCATTCCACGGTAAAAAATCTCTATTATTCAGGTTTTGGTATTTTTTCCGTAAGGAAAAACAGTAATAGTTTCTCCCTGATTGTTCTGATTGTTTAAAAGAGTCGGGTGTAGGCCAGAGAAATAGAACTGTGGTTTTCCTCTTCCACGGTTTTAATCTACTTTTTATTACCCTTTTTCCATTGATAGTGCGAGTGTAAGCTATTTTACTTCCTTTACAATGGGCAAGGCGCGTGGCAAGGGACGTGGAACTGGACGTTCTGGTGATGGTGCGTGCAGAGGACGGGGCCGTGGCCAAGGTGAAAATGTGCCACAACCAACAGCCACATCTTCTTGCTCCCACTTCTTGACCGAATTACTAGGGAAGAACAGAACAACACCAGTATTGCGAACTGATCAGTGTGAACAGGTTATTAATTGGATAGCAGATAATACTTCCAGTTACCTGGGCACCAGCACCTCTGGTGTGTCTTCCACACGGTCAACTCTTAGTAGCCGTGAGTCTCGACCGCATACTCCTCCTCACCCTGATGCTCCTTCCTCCCACCATGCCGAGTGTCGTCAGACAGCAATTGATCCCACACTTGGACACTCTGAAGAGCTGTTCACTGGTCACCATATTTGTGCCCCTCGCCTGCTATGCTTGAAGTGGTGGAAGAGGAGATCCCATGTAGCTATGCCCAAATATTTGAACAGCCACGGCCACAGGAAGTCGACGCTGGCAATTTATGACAAGAGGTGGACGATGACGAGACACAATTGCCAGGAAGTGAGGAGGAGCATCGTGGTGCGCAAGGGGAAGTGGAGGAGGTGGTCTATGATCTAGTAACTGACCCAAGGTGGCAGGAGGACATGCAGAGTGAGGCCAGCAGCACACAGGGGGAGGGAGGCAGAGTACCCCAACAGGCAGGAAGAAGCAGTGTGGTGGCCGCAGACAGAAGGCGGGCAACCGTTCCCTGTAACACCAACACGAGGGACGTTGCCAGTACAACCGGTAGGTCTTCCAGAGTCTGGAATTTTTTTAAAGGCTCTGCTGATAACCCCAAAAAGGCCATTTGTACCACCTGCCATGCCAGTGACTCGCCCCCTGGGCCGCGTGGGGAACCCGGAACTGGGCCTTTTGTGGGATGCTGGGGGTTGTAGTCACCGTGGCGATGGCCCGGTCCCGTGGCTCAGGGTGGTCAAACAAGTGGCAGTCTATTTATGGGGTTTTTACGGTTTAATGTCCGACTACGCCACCCGTGGATTGCGGTCAGGATGAACCGCCGCTGCAGGGCAGACCACTAAGGCTGGTGTTGAGGGTGCAGCAGAGTGTAGTACAACTCCCCACCGGAAGAGTATAGCCTCAGGGCAGTGTAGAGTGATGATGTGGTTGTGGTGCGGGGCGTCCCAGTACTAGTAGTGCTGACGCGGTGAGAAAGCACAGAGACAAGGTGTTGCAGTTCAGGTTCTTTACTCACAGTTCTCATCCAGGTCACTTGTGCACAGGTAGGACCGCCCGAGCCGTGCTGCGTCCACCAGGCAGGGGGCTGGATCAACCCCCAGGCAATTCCGGAGTGTGGCACAGGACTCCCTTCTATCCTTTCGTCAGCCGTGCCCCACCAGTGACACTACTTCTGTCCAGCTGCCTTGGGTCTTCTCCTGGGAGGACTGGATGCCCACTTCCCTGACCCTGTGTGGTGTGCCTTCCTAGTAGGTGTAGTGAGGGGTTGCACCAGTAAATGATCACGACCTCCGGTTCTTAGTTAAGGATTAGTCACCTCCACCAACTTGGGATCCGGTACCCTGTTCTGCCAACCCGTCATCCGTAATCTCCTGGGTCCTTAGGGTTCCTTCTGCCTTTGTGTCTCTGGGCCTCTCTTGGTGTTCTGTTCCTTCTTACTTTCCTTTCTGTTCTCCGCTCTTCTCTCGGGCCCCGGCCTCTACTCTAGGCCTGGACCTGGTGCAGAGCTCCTGCAGAGCCTCTCCTCACAGACTGCACTTCTTCTCTGCACGACTGAACTCCCACTGTCCTAAGATGGTGCCCACCTCTTATACCTCCCTCTCTGTGTATGAGCCCAGGTGACTTGCAACCAATGGGCTCCTACCTATGCCCAGAAACCGTCCCCTCCTGCTCCTACATCACTGGGTTTTCCTCCCCTCTCCCCACTCCAGCCAGGGACATGATCTGTCGTGCCTGCATTACTGTACTAATGGGAGCACCGTTGAGCTGTCCCCCGAAAATGGGGTGTGTGTGATGCATGCAGCTAACTGAGTCCCGGTCCACACACCATCCTTACCCGGGAGTGGGATATCACACCTCTGGTTGAGGTGCAATACCTCTGTAGTGACCGAACCCTCGGGGCGCTACACCAGCATCAGCAGGGGTGACAAAACTACCAGCCTGACCACCACCAGCATGATCAGGCACATGGCAGCAAAGCACCCGACTTTGTGGGGCGAAACCCAGGGTCCACGACCAGTGTCAGCGGGTGTCACCACTGCTTCTTCCGCTGTTGTGCGTGCAATAGAACCCCCTGTTGTGTGTGCAAGGCAATCCCCTGTCCATACTGCATGCAAAGATGCCCCCTCCTCTCAGTCTTCACTTGTTATGGCAGTTTCTCAAGAAACAGCATGAACGTACACGTCCCAGCGCAGCGTTCAATTGTCCATATCCCAGACCTTTGAACGAAAGCGGAAATTCGCAGCTAACGCCCCACAGGCCACAGTCCTAAATTCGCACATTTCACGACTGCTTGCGTTTGAAATTCTGCCTTTTAGGCTGGTGGAGACGGAATCCTTACGCTACCTTATGGCGGTGGCTGTCCCTCGATACTTGGTCCCCAGCCGACACTATTTTGCCCAGTGTGCCATCCCCGCACTACACAAGCACGTGTCCCAAAACATCTGCCGTGCCCTCAACAACGCAGTTACTGGGAGAGTCCCCCTGACATCGGACACGTGTACAAGTGCTTGTGGCCAGGACGGTACATCTCCCTGACGACACAATGGGTAAACATAGTGGAAGCCGGGACCCAGTCGGACCTTGGGACGGAACACATCCTCCCCACACCGAGGATTGCGGGCCCTATGTCAGTCAGAGTTGCCCCCACAGTGTACAGCTCCTGCGCATCCTCCTCCTCCTCCTCCTCCTCATGTTCAGCCTCCATCTCAGATATCACCACATCAGTTACAAGCTGGAAGCACTGCAGTACTGCCTCCGCCAAGCGGCAACAGGCTGTGCTGAAACTCATAAGCTTAGGTGATAAACTTCACACTGCTTGTGAGTTGTGGACAGCTGTGAAAGAGCAGGCAGATCTGTGGCTGAGACCGCTGAACCTACTTCCAGGCATGGCCGTGTGTGACAATGGCCGTAACCTGGTGGCGGCTCTGAGGCGAGGCGAGATCACACACGTACCATGCCTGGCTCATGTGCTTAACCTCGTGGTTCAGCGATTTCTTAAATCGTACCCCGAGTTGCCAGATCTGCTCTTGAAAGTACGCCGCCTGTCAGCTCATTTTCGCAAGTCGGCTACAGCTTCCGCCGCCCTTGCTGTGTTGCAGCAGCGTTTGCAGCTTCCGGCACACCGACTGGTGTGTGATGTCCCCACACGTTGTAACTCTACCCTCCACATGTTGCAAAGGATTTGTGAGCAGAAGAGAGCAGTTGTGGAGTACCAGCTGCAACAAGGCCGTCGATATTCAGGTCAGACTCCACACATAAGACCTCATGAGTGAACCTGGATGTCTGACATATGTACCATCCTGACAAACTTTGAGGAGGCCACCAAGATGGTGAGTGGCGATGACGCCATCATTAGCGTCAGCATCCCACTTGTCTGTCTTTTGCAACGCTCTCTGCAGAGAATTAAAGAGGAGGCATTGCAGCCAGAGTATGATGAGATGGATCAAGAAGCCGTAGTGGGCGATTACACACAGCCCAGCCTCATCTCATCCCAACGTGCATTGGGGGACAATGAGGGAGAGGAGGAGGAGGAAGAACAGGAGCTGTTATCATGCACTGTAGACGGTAGTACCTGTACAAGTGTCATACCGTCAGTTCAGCATGGGTGGCCTGAGGACAGGGGGGAGGAGGAAGAGGAGGAGGAGGAGAGCATGGTCAGTCGTCATCTTGGTGAGGACACGGAAATCTTGCCCGTTACCAGTCTGGCATGCATGGCTGACTTTATGTTACGCTGCCTTAACCGTGACCCTGGCGTTGTCAAAATGTTGGGTGACAGTCATTACTGGTTGGTGACACTTGTAGACCCCCGCTACAAGGAGAAATTTCACTCTCTTATTCCTGAGGTGGAGAGGTCTACAAAAATGGGGCAGTACCAGAAGGCCCTTGCTGCAGAACTCTTAAAAAAAATTCCCATCTGAACACGCTAGCGGCAGAGGTCACAGTTCGTTGACCAACCAAAGCGTACAAACGAGAGAGAGGCAACTCCAATCCAGCAGAGGCAGGGGAACACTGTCAACGTTCTGGGACAGTTTTCTCAGACCCTCCCTTCGGACAGACCCTGAGGTGCGGGGTACTCTCACAAGGAGTGGAAAGTTTCAAAAGATGGTGAGGGAGTACCTTGCCGACCGTACCAGCGTCCTCTGTGATTCCTCTGTGCCTTTTAATTATTGGGTATCCAAGCTGGACACTTGGAATGAACTCGCTCTGTACGCCTTGGAGGTCCTGGCCTGCCCTGCCGCTAGCGTGTTTTCGGACGTGTTTTTAGTGCCGCTGGGGGAATTATAACTGATAAGCGCACTCGCCTGTCAACTGACAATGCTGACAAGCTGACCCTTATCAAAATGAACAAGGGCTGGATTGGGCCAGACTTCTCATCATCACCAAATGACAGCAGAGTAACATAAAGTCAAATCCACTGTGTTATTTCGGGAGGTGTATTCACATGCACAGCTTAACACCCACACATGGGTATACGCTTCCTCATTTCGGCTGTTTTATGTTCTTCTCCTTATCCTCAGCCTCCACCACCACTATTCCACCAGGGTGACCGTGGTCCATGTTGCCATTATTGAAAGTTCCTCCGTCCTTATTTTTGTCAGCTTTTGCTTGGAAGGCATAAGAAAAGACTGTGGGAGACCCACTCCCCAATAATGGGAATAATATTTTTAAGATGCTGTACTGTATGGCTCTTGTAATGGGCATTAAAACCGTCTTGTTATACCACTCTGACCTCCACGTCTCTTGTAAGGGGCATTAAAAGCGTCTTGATATACCACTCTGACCTCCACGTCTCTTGTAAGGGGCATTAAAAGCATCTTGTTATACCACTCTGACCTCCACGTCTCTTGTAAGGGGCATTAAAAGCATCTTGTTATACCACTCTGACCTCCAAGTCTCTTGCAAGGGGCATTAAAACCGTCTTGTTAAGCTACTGGGACCTCCACGAGTCTTCGAAAGTGCATTGCATTTCCTCCTAATTTTTGGAAGCTTTTGCTTGGAAGGCATAAGCAAATACTATGGGAGACCCACTCCCCAATAATGGGACTTATGTTTGTAATATGCTGTACTGCATGGCTCTTGTAAGAG
Organism: Phyllobates terribilis; assembly: GCF_046119375.1. Lineage (NCBI taxonomy): Eukaryota > Metazoa > Chordata > Amphibia > Anura > Dendrobatidae > Phyllobates > Phyllobates terribilis. The sequence goes on from NW_027362764.1 coordinate 755,990,407, forward strand.
GCATTGCAAGCTGCTACGTCCTAATTTTTGGAATCTTTTGCTTGGAAGGCATAAGCAAATACTATGGGAGACCCACTCCCCAATAATGGGACTTATGTTTGTAATATGCTGTACTGCATGGCTCTTGTAAGGGGCATTGCAAGTTGCTCCGTCCTAATTTTTGGAAGCTTTTGCTTGGAAGGCATAAGCAAATACTATGGGAGACCCACTTCCCAATAATGGGAATAATATTTATAAGATGCTGTACTGTATGGCTCTTGTAAGGGGCATTAAAAGTGTCTTGTTATACCACTCTGACCTCCACGTCTCTTGTAAGGGGCATTAAAAGCGTCTTGTTATACCACTCTGACCTCCACGTCTCTTGTAAGGGGCATTAAAAGCGTCTTGTTAAGCTACTGAGACCTCCACGAGTCTTCGAACAGGCATTGCATTTCCTCCTAATTTTTGAAAGCTTTTGCTTGGAAGGCATGAGCAAATACTATGGGAGACCCACTCCCCAATAATGGGGCTTATGTTTGTAATATGCTGTACTGCATGGCTCTTGTAAGGGGCATTGCAAGTTGCTACGTCCTAATTTTTGGAAACTTTTGCTTGGAAGGCATAAGCAAATACTATGGGAGACCCACTCCCCAATAATGGGAATAATATTTATAAGATGCTGTACTGTATGGCTCTTGTAAGGCGCATTAAAAGCGTCTTGTTAAGCTACTGTGACCTCCACGTCTGTTCCAAGGGGCATTCAAACCGTCTTGTTAAGCTGCTGGGACCTCCACGTCTTTTCCAAGGAGCATTAAAACCGTCTTTTTAAGCTACTGCGACCTCCACCACTTTTCCGAGGGGCATTAAAACCGTCTTGTTAAGCTACTGTGACCTCCACGTCTCTTCCAAGGGGCATTCAAACCGTCTTGTTAAGCTACTGGGACCTCCACATCTTTTCCGAGGGGCATTAAAACCGTCTTGTTAAGCTACTGTGACCTCCACGTCTCTTCAAAGGGGCATTAAAAGCGTCTTCTTAAGCCACTCTGAACTCCACAGCTCTTCCAAGGGGCATTGAAATGTTGCTTTTAATTACCTCTAACCTCCACGACTCTTCCAACGGGCATTGCATTTCCTCCTAATTTTAGTCAGCTTTTGCTTTTCAATGCAAAGGCGAAAACTAAGGGAGACCCACTCCCCAATAATGGGTAGAAGGTTTTTAGTACGCTGTAATCCACGTCTGTTTCAAGGGGCATTGCAGTTCCTCATAATTTTTGGAAAGCCTTCCATTCACTGCTTAGGTTAACAGTGTACATGAAACCCAGTTGCTATAAATGGAAAAAAACGGTTTAGTTAAGGCCCTCTGACCTCCATGTCATTTCCAAGGGGCATTGGAGTGCCTCTAAATTTTTGGTAGGCATTGCACTCACTGTATGCCCTATAACTGTGTAGCCGAACCGCTCCTTTTGTTACAGAAACATATCCTACAAGACATATGTGGTTGACTGGCCTGATATTGATGTGAATGGTCCCTGTTCCTCCTGCTCTTTCTCCTTTGCCACCACCTCATCCATCATTCATCACCTGAAGCTTTGTTTTAACGGGAGTCATAGAACTGGAATAGTAGCTGGAAAACATCCAGCAATCCTCGGAGGAGGTAGGATATGCGCCAAAACGCTGACCACCTCAGGCCTAGCCGCTACTACATACATGCGCTTGCATTCCAAGAAAACAAAACAGATGCTAACTTGTATCATCATCATCATGGTCCTCACCTTGGCACTCTCAACTCCCCTGATGGAGAAGCCAGGGCCCACCGGAGGAGTCTGGTTCTCTGGTGGGCTCGTCAAATGCTGCCCTAAAGCAGGCCGGGCTAAGAAAAGTGTGTGGGGGGATGTTCCAAGGAGAAATAGGTGCGGCTGGGGACCGTTTATGGACACCCGGCTGCCCCCAGGCGGCTGGGGACCGTGTGTGGATACCCGGCCGCCGGGCGGCTGGGGACTGAGTATGGATTCCAGGCCAACACAGCCATGACGTGGTGGCCAGATTCCGCCTCCACATGCCTAAAAGGCCCAATTTCAAGTGCAAGCAAGCAGTATGGTATTGCAGCCTGGGAGTGGGTTGGTGGCAGGTTGCATACTTGCGCTTGCATTGCAAGGAATGGGAGAGGTACAATTGAACACTGCCCTGGGACAAGGACTTGAACGGGGATAGTTGCAAGTCTGCAACGACAGGTGCAGGGTGGGAGGCATCTTCGCATGTACCATGAATAGGGGTTTGGCATGCACACACTACAGCGGAATAGGCTGTCCTTCCCACTAAATGCACTGGGGAGGGCACAGATAATGTTTTGGTATACGCGCTTAATCTTATGAATAAGCCACACCAGGACAAATAGGGGCGGCTGGGGACTAAGTATGGATACCTTACTGCCGAAGCAGCCATGAGGTAGTGGCCAGCTTCGGCCTCCTCCAAACTAAAAAGCCCCATTTCAAGTGCAAGCTAGCAGTATGGAATTGCAGCCTGGGGGTGGGTGGGTGGCAGGCTGCACACTTATGCTTGCATTAAAAGAAAACAAAGCAGATGCTAACTTCTGTCATCATCATCATGCTCCTCACCTTGGCACTCTCAACTCCCCTGATAGAGAAGCCAGGGCCCACCAGAGGAGTCTGGTTCTCTGGTGGTCTCGTCCAATGCTGCCCTAAAGCAGGCCGGGCTAAGAAAAGTGTGTGGGGGGAAGTTGACAGGAGAAATAGGGGCGGCTGGGGACCGTTTATGGACACCCGGCCGCCCCCTGGCGGCTGGGGGCCGAGTGTGGACACCCGAGTATGGATTCCAGGCCGCCAACGCAGCCATGACGTGGTGGCCAGATTCCACCTCCACATGCCTAAAAGGCCCAATTTCAAGTGCAAGCAAGCAGTATGGTATTGCAGCCTGGGGGTGGGTGGGTGGTTGGCTGCCTATTTGCGCTTACATTGCAAGGAATGGGGGAGGTACAATTGAACACTGCTCTGGGAGAAGGACTTGCACGGAGATAGTTGCAAGTCTGCATCTTCTGATGCGGCAAGGATGACTTCTGATGGGCACACTTTTAGGCTGTGACCTGGGTGTCAGAGATGCTTCTGTGGCGCCCCGAGGGTTCGGTTGCCACAGGGGTATTGCACCTCAACCAGAGGTGTGATATTCCACTCCCAGGTAAGAATGGAGTGTGGACCAGGGCTCAGTTAGCTGCATACACACACTCACCCCATTTCCGGGGGACAGCTCGACGGTGCTCCCATTTATGCAAGCACGACTGACTATGTCCTCGGACAGCTCGACGGTGCTCCCATTTATGCAGGCACAACTGACCATGTCCCTGGCTGGAGTGGGGAGGGTGAAGAGAACCCAGTGATGTAGGAGCAGTAGGGGACGGTTTCTGGAGCATAGGAAGGAGCTCATTGGGTGCAGGTCACCTGAGCTCAGACACACAGAAGCAGATAAAAAGTGGGAGCCATCTTAGAAGTTCAGTTCAGAGAAGCAGAGTAAAGGAGTAGAGAGCTGACAGGGAGCCGAGGCTCAGCCTGAGCTCAGCTCCACGAGGCAGGCCTGGAGAGAAGGCCAGGGCCAGAGAGGAGAAGAGGAGAAGGAAAAGGAAGGAAAGAGGAGAGACAGAGAAGTAGAAAGGCTCCAGAAACAAGAAGGCAGAAGGGACCCTAAGAGAGCAGAACAGACAGCAACCGTTGCAAGCTCGCGTTATATCGGGTGAAGGGTCAGGCCGTGGAAGGGTACCGGATTTCCAAGTTGGTGGAGGTAAATCATCCCTCAGCCAAGAACCGGAGGTCGTGATCATTTATTGGTGCGACCCCTTGCTACCCCCGCTAGGAAGGCACCACATAGGGTCAGGGAAACTGGCGCCAAGTTTTACCAGATAAGGCCCGAGGCAGCCGGACAGAAGCGTGGTCACTGGTGGGGCACGAGAGGCCAGAGAAAGGATAGAAGGGGGTCCTGTGCCACACTCCTGAGTTGCCTGGGGGTTGACTGAGCCCCTCACCTGGTGGACGCAGCACGGCTTGGGCAGTCATTGCTGACAGAGGTGACCTGGATATCAACTGTGAGTAAAAGGCCTGAACTGCACCATTGGACTCTGTGTGATTTATGCTGCGCCTGCACCATCACCCCCAGCATCCACCTACATTGCCCTGAGGCTACACTCTTCCCGTGGGGAGTTATCCTATCCCTGTGCTGCACACCAACATCAGCCTCAGCGGTCTGCCTTGCAGCGGCGGTCATCCCTGACCGCAATCCACAGGTGGCGTAGTCGGGCATTCAAAACACTGATAAATAAACTGCCACAGCATTTGGTCTGACCACCCTGAGCCACGGGATCGGGTTGCCACTACTTCCCCCAGCATCGCACAGAAGCCCGGTCCTGGGTGCCCCACGGCCCAGGGGGCGAGTCACTTCCAGGGGTCTTCCCCATGCTGTTCCCATGTCTTTTCAGCACTGTATGCATGTGTCACACAGCACATGGCCAGATAAGGTTGTAAAATGTTAAAATGACATTTCCCGGTGAATGCATTTGTCACGGTTGAAAGCAATACAAAAGTGCAAAAACGCATAAAAAATGCTACTTGTGAACATAGCCCAAGGTGTGGAGGAGTATTTTTTTGGGGGGGTTATTTATTTTACCTTATACACAAGTCTTCTTTACCCTGGAAAGGAACTTCCTTAACATATTTCACAGGAAAGCAGTTCAATTTCGTTTTTGAACGTTTTATTGTGGGCCCTTAAAAGTGGCTTAATTCCTCTGACCACGTTGTTGACAGCAGTGACCTGGGGGTCAGAAATGCTTCCTGGGCGATCCCCATGCTGTCCCCATGTCATTTGAGCACTGTCACTATCGTTTTGGGAACTTGTTAGGCTTTTAAAAGACTGCCGGGGTGCCGCCACAAAAATGCTCGGGTCTCCCATAGACTAACATTGGGCTCATTGCTCGGGTCGAGCACCCGAGTATCACGGCGAGCTCAGCTCGAGCTTCGAGCACCCGAGCATTTTACTGCTCGATCAACACTATACAGGATCAGTAATGTAATGTATGTACACAGTGACTGCACCAGCAGAATATTGAGTGCAGCTCTGGAGTATAATACAGGATGTAACTCAGGATCAGTACAGGATCTGTGACACCCCAGGGGTCTGGTTGTCACAGTGATAGAGATATTACGTCTGAGAGCAGGTGGGAGGTCCTTTGGTCAGGGATCCTGTGCATGCCACACCTCCTGCCCAGCCTTGGGAGGGGAAGAACTTCCCCTGTATAAACCCGGGGCTGAGGCAGGGTTAGTGAGTCCAGGAAGAGTAGAGACAAGAGCAGCATAGGAAGCAGCAGAGTCACAAGGAGTCAGGGGCTGGCAGCTAAAGAGCTCGCCCTGACTAAGAAGATTCTTTACCGGACCCGGAGTCCGAGGCTGTGGGGACTAACTTCTACCCAGCAGCAGAATCCGTCAGGCAGGGGATTTCAGGTCCCCTGGCCCAGAAGCCCGAAGGCCCGGTCACACGCGTGGGACCAGCACCGCCATCGTGGAGCGGAAGCCATTAGAAGGCCCCGAGTCACCGGCCATACGGGTGAGCACCACACGGTACACTCAGGGACGTGGGCTACTTACATCAGCTTCTAGCAAGGTAGCCAGAAGAGTACAGTCAGCTTGGGAGGCCTACAACTACGCCTGGCCAGGGGAGATCCCATCTGCTCAAGGACTGACCAGGCCCCGTTCGCTAGCAAGTACTCCGGGAGGGTCTATCGTTGTTACCAGTAAAGACCCTGAACGCTACCATACCGTCTCTGAGTGGTTCCTGCTACCCCCATCATCCACGTTGGCTGCCCTGAGGCCATACCCCTCCCGTTGGGGGTTATACTATCACGCTGCACCATCCTTCCACCGGCCTCAGCGGTCTGCCCTGCAGCAGCAGCCCCCTGGCTGCATTCAACGGGTGGCGTAGTCATCAACCATTTTCTACCGCTAACAGACTGCCGTCCAGTTTGACTCCCTGGGCACGGACCGGGTCACCGCCACGAGACTACAACCCTAAACAGATCCGGCTCCGGGTAAGCTCCCGCGTGCGCAACGCAGCGCGACACAGGCCCAGGGGCGCGTCAACTTTGGCGTAGTCGGCAGGATTTCGTGCCCGCAACCACCGGGTACTGCGTGCCTGAAAAGCAAAGACTGTTCAAACTTACCAGTGGTGAAGATTCCCGCTATCCGTGGAGGTTTCCCGCCATCCGGCGCCATCTTCGACCTTCTTCCCGCCATCCGTGGAGTTTTCCCGCCATTGGACGCCATCTTGAGGACGCCGCGCGGGAAGAAGAGGGGCGTGGACTCCGAAAGCGCGCGAGAACTGAAGCCCCGCCTCACGTCCGGACGTTGCGTAAGGTTCTGGAAGGAGCCCAGCAGACGCCGACGTCACAGGAGCGCGACGGAAGGTCCTCAACCCTGACGATCCACTGCGGAGCCGCGGCCTACGGAAGAGGATCATCGCAAGGTAGGCCACGGTCCACTAGGGGGGAGGAAGATGTCGGATACGGAGGAGAGCTTCACTGCCTCAACCCCCGCCAGCGCTACCGCTGCTGCAGTTATGCCCTTCACCATGCCCTATATCCCGGGAGCAGCTTGGCTACCCCAGTACTCGGGGGAGTCACATACCCTGCATGACTTTAGAGAAAAGCTGGATAGCCTCTTCCAGGTGTACCCCCTCACAGAAGAGCAAAAAGTGAGCATCCTGGTGGCCCAACTAACCGGGGCAGCCAAAAGAGAAGTAAAATCTTGGCCACCTGGGAGGAGGACTGTCGCAGAGATACTAACCCGGCTGAGGGACACCTTCGATACCCGCACCTCAGCCGAGATCAAGCTTAGATTCTACGGGTGCAAGCAGCGAGCGCATGAGAGTATAAGGGACTATGCACTAAACCTACAAGAGGCCCTGAGGGCCATAAAGCAGACCGACCCTGATGGGGTGGGAAACGAGGACAGGCTGTTGACTGAACAATTTATAGAGGGTTTATATTGCAATGCCCACCGAACCCAGTTGCGGGCAATGGCCTTACAGGATCCCCATCTGGACTTTGCACAGTTCAAGGATAGAGCTATCCGGGTGCTCCGAGAACCAGCACCGGGTGGCGTTGTGACCCACAGGCGCCCAGCTATCACTTACCACCAGGAGGCGGCGCCCTTGTCGACAGGGCCTGTGGGAGCTCATGCGCAGGCTTTGGACAATGACCCGGCTCCAGACCTACACCATCAGGTCCAAGAGCTAGTTAAGAGCGTTGCTGCGCTAACCCGAACTGTGCAGTCTTTACAGGTTTCCACCCCAGGGAAGATCCAGCTGGCATCCGGACCGGAGGACATCCCGTGGCGTCGACCAAGGAGGACCCCACCAGCCAGAGGAAGACCCAGTGACCGATACAGCGAGGACGGACGACCCATCTGCCGCCGCTGCAATCAACCCGGACATATGGAAAGGTACTGTTCTTTAAACGGGCACAACCTGGGGTAGAGGGCCAACCCCCAGGAAAAAGATCACCAGGCCCATCGAACTGGCGCGACAGATATGTGGGAGGACGTCCAGTCTTGCCTGTGGTACTGGATGGCATTCCCATGAGTGCCCTACTGGATATCGGGTCACAGGTCACCACCATCCCGTACGTGCTCTTCAAGCAGTACTGGAATGACTCGGATATTACCCGCTACCCTGACGACGACTTGAGTATCATCGCCAGCAATGGCCAGCCCGTGCCACAGATCGGATTTAAAGAGGTGACCCTCAAAATCGGTAGAGTCGAACTGGCCGCACAGGGACTGATCATTGTAGATATTGATAAACATGAGAGTCACCCAAAAATAACTCTAGGAACTAACGTAATTGAAAATTGTCTTGCAGAGGTGATTTTCCTTTTACAGCAGGTTGCCAAGAACGCCAGCTCCGGCGAGCAGCGGGTGCTCCAGAAAGAGATCCGGGCACTGATGCAACGGCAACAAGTGGAACTCTCCGGCGGTGAGATTGGTAGCGTAAGAATGTGTGACCCTTTTCCTATTGCCATGCCCCCAAAAAGTGAAATGATGATTTGGTGCCGGGCAGCTATTGGTCTGAGAGGTAGAGATTACCAGGCAATGGTAGAACCAGTTTACTCAGACAGTAGGCCCACCATTTTGACAGCACGGGGGGTGGTCAATGTACGCCATGGGAGGGTGCCCGTTCGCATAATAAATATCGGGGAGAGGGAAGTGTACCTGCCCCGGTATGCCACGCTAGCCAAATTATATACCACTAATCAAAATTCTATACAATCTGTGGGACCCTTGCCTCCATATCACCCGGAGGAAGGTAACGGCTCTAAGAAAGACGTGGAGGACTGGTGTCAGCAACTACATCTGGGTACTGACTCCACTCCCTCACATCAGAAACAAGGAGTCTATCGGGTGGTTCAAGAGTATGAGAGAGTGTTTAGTAAACACCCGTTAGACTTCGGGCGAGTCAAGGGGGTAGAACACCGCATCCCCACGGGAGATCATCCTCCCATAAAAGAGAGGTATCGACCCGTACCCCCTGCACATTACCAACACGCCAAGGGGATGCTTAGAGACATGAAGGAGGCTGGGGTAATCCGGGATAGCTGTAGCCCCTGGGCAGCCCCACTAGTTTTAGTCAAAAAGAAAGACAACACCATGAGGATGTGTGTAGATTACCGGAAAATCAACCGTATCACACACAAGGATGCGTACCCCTTACCAAGGATAGAGGAGTCATTGGCTGCTTTAAGATCTGCTAACTTCTTCTCTACCTTGGATCTCACTAGCGGGTACTGGCAGGTTCCTGTAGCAGAGGCGGACCGGGAGAAGACCGCATTCACCACCCCGATGGGACTTAGCGAGTTCACCTGCATGCCGTTCGGACTCTGCAACGCCCCAGGAACCTTCCAACGATTAATGGAGTGCTGTCTGGGCCACAGAAACTTCGAGACGGTCCTGTTGTACCTGGACGATGTCATCGTATACTCCAAAACTTATGAGGACCACCTTAAACACCTGGCGGAGGTGTTCGAAGCTCTGGCGAGTTACGGCCTAAAGGTGAAACCCTCCAAGTGTCACCTCCTGAAACCAAAGGTGCAATACCTGGGACACGTGGTGAGCGCTGACGGAGTGGCTCCCGACCCCGATAAGATCACCGCAATTAAGGGATGGCCAAGCCCCTCCAGCGTAAAAGAAGTGCGGCAGTTCCTAGGGTTGGTAGGCTACTACCGAAGGTTTATTCCCGGTTTCACCAAAAAGGCAGCACCTATGCAGGACCTCCTGATAGGCCAGTCCCAGAAGGCCAAGAACCAGAAGCCGCCCTTCAAATGGGAAAAGCTAGAAGAAGAGTCCTTCCGCCAGCTGAAGATGGCCCTCACGGGGGATGAAATCTTGGCGTACCCGGACTATAGCCAGCCCTTCATCCTCTACACCGACGCCAGTAACATCGGGCTAGGAGCCGTACTGTCCCAGATTCAGCAGGGGAGAGAACGAGTAATCTCCTATGCCAGCCGAAAACTGCGACCCACCGAAAGGAACCCCGAAAATTACAGCTCATTTAAGCTAGAGTTCCTGGCCGTGGTATGGGCAGTCACCGAGCGCTTTAGGCATTACCTCGCTTCTTCCCGGTTCACCGTATACACGGATAACAACCCGTTGACACACCTGGACACGGCAAGACTCGGTGCCCTGGAGCAGAGGTGGATGGCCCGTCTGTCCAACTACGAGTTCACAATCAAATACCGGGCAGGACGCTCCAATACTAACGCGGACGCCCTGTCCAGGATGCCCAACCTGCCGGACGAAGGAGAAGATCCGGAGGGACTGGAAGAAGTTGAACTCCCTGCGTTCCACCGTCATGGGACTATCCAGTATTCCCACCGGGTAAGGGGTAAGCAGGCTGCTACGTTGAACCCCTTACCCCACTACAACTGGGCGGAAACGCAAGACAGCGACCCTGCCGTCCGACTGGTGAAGGAGATGCTGACTCGGCCGGAGGCTCGCCTTGAACCAGACGCTCCGGAGGAAGCCAAACAACTATGGGCGGAGAAGAGTCGACTATTCCTTTACAAGGGGAAGTTGTGCCGCAGAATGGTCAACTCCCGGACGCATGAACTACTCTGGCAAGTAGTGGTGCCCCGAAGAGACGCAGCCATGGTGATGGAGGCATACCACGACGGAGCTGGACACTTCGGGTGGAAAAAGCTGGAGTTCCTGCTGCGCGAGCGGTTCCACTGGGTAGGCATGAGGGGAACCATCGAGAAGTGGTGCAGAGACTGTGGCCCGTGCAATCTGAGAAGGAAGGACCGGGCCAGCCAGAAGACTCCCCTGCAGTCCATCGTCACCCGGCAACCGTTGGAACTGGTAGCCTTGGATCATGTAAAACTGACCCCAAGCAGAAGTGGCTACGTCTACGCGTTAACCATCGTGGATCATTACTCCCGGTTCTTGGTTGTCGTCCCCGTCAAGGACTTAACGGCTCAAACAGCAGCTAGGGCCTTCCAGCAGCACTTCTGTCGTCCACACGGGTACCCGGACCAAGTGCTGACGGACCAGGGACCTGCCTTTGAAGCGGAGGTCTTCCAGGAATTCTGCAATCTGTATGGCTGCCGGAAGATAAGGACGACACCCTACCATCCGCAAACTAATGGACTTTGTGAAAAAATGAACCAGGTGGTAATGGATCTTCTAAAAACATTGCCCCTGGAAGAACGCAGTCTGTGGCCTGAGAAGTTGCCCGATCTGGTGGACCTATACAACCACATCCCGGTAGGTTCCACCAACTGTACCCCGGCTTACCTAATGAGGGCGAGACCTGGTAAGTTACCTGTTGACCTGGAAATGGGAGTCCTGACACCTGAGGACACTTCACCAGAAACAGACTGGGACACAGAGAGGCAGCAGCAGTACCGGAGAGTACAGGAGAGCGTGGAGCGAAGTCTCTGTCAGGCTAGGGAAAGACAAGAGAAGACTTACAACCAGTATGCTCCCGCTGTTCCCCTGGTACCCGGAGAGCAGGTCTTGAAGAGGAAAAGACGGCTCCACAAGTTGGATGACCAGTGGGAGAAGGACCCGTACACCGTACTGCCCTCAAGCCACGAGAACCCGAAGGTCTGTACCATCAGTAAAGACGGAGGGGAAACCACAGCCATTGTATCCCGGGACCACCTGAAGAAGTGTCCCGAACAACTGAGGAACCCTGAAGAGGAACAAGAAGACCATCGACCCGTGGGAGAAAGGGAAGATATGGTTAGTACCGTGCTCGGGGACTTCCCTCGGTCTTGGACTCAAGTCAATGGTGCAGTTGTGGTACCCGTACTCACCTTCCTCCAACCATCATCCCAAGAACCTACGGAGCAACGGGTAGAGCTGGAAGAGCAGCCGGTCCAGGAGGCAGAAGACTCCACCCAAGCGGAACAGGAGAATCCACCCTCTGCTTATAGTGAGCCTGCCGTACCCCTAGTGAGACAAAGAGCCGGTAGACAGCTGCCCAGTTTACCCTTGACAGCTCCTACACCCTGTAGTTCAGGGCCAGACAGTCAGCTCCGTAGGTCCACTAGGGCCACTAGAGGCCAGTTACCCGCACGTTGGAGGATCTAAATGTTTAAGTTGTTTTACAATGTTTACCTGTTTATTGTTGCTTGTGTGTAATTTTGTGTTTCTAGTTGTTTTTAGGAGTCTTCGGTGGATTTACCGGGAATCCTTTGTATATAGTTGGAGCGTAACCCAGGATGGACTAGAGACTGTTAAGGACTCGGGGTAGGACAGACCCCTACCTGGTTACGTCTCCCTGTGTTGGTGAAATGGACACCTTTGCTTTTCTTCAAAGACTGCACCCGGTTGCGGACATCCGTGACCATCTTATTGTGTTTCCTTATTGTATTTTATTGTTCTTTGATATACCTTGTTATATTTTTCTAAAAAGTGTTTAGTCCCGGAGTACTAAATTTCACTAGGGGGGAGTGTGACACCCCAGGGGTCTGGTTGTCACAGTGATAGAGATATTACGTCTGAGAGCAGGTGGGAGGTCCTTTGGTCAGGGATCCTGTGCATGCCACACCTCCTGCCCAGCCTTGGGAGGGGAAGAACTTCCCCTGTATAAACCCGGGGCTGAGGCAGGGTTAGTGAGTCCAGGAAGAGTAGAGACAAGAGCAGCATAGGAAGCAGCAGAGTCACAAGGAGTCAGGGGCTGGCAGCTAAAGAGCTCGCCCTGACTAAGAAGATTCTTTACCGGACCCGGAGTCCGAGGCTGTGGGGACTAACTTCTACCCAGCAGCAGAATCCGTCAGGCAGGGGATTTCAGGTCCCCTGGCCCAGAAGCCCGAAGGCCCGGTCACACGCGTGGGACCAGCACCGCCATCGTGGAGCGGAAGCCATTAGAAGGCCCCGAGTCACCGGCCATACGGGTGAGCACCACACGGTACACTCAGGGACGTGGGCTACTTACATCAGCTTCTAGCAAGGTAGCCAGAAGAGTACAGTCAGCTTGGGAGGCCTACAACTACGCCTGGCCAGGGGAGATCCCATCTGCTCAAGGACTGACCAGGCCCCGTTCGCTAGCAAGTACTCCGGGAGGGTCTATCGTTGTTACCAGTAAAGACCCTGAACGCTACCATACCGTCTCTGAGTGGTTCCTGCTACCCCCATCATCCACGTCGGCTGCCCTGAGGCCATACCCCTCCCGTTGGGGGTTATACTATCACGCTGCACCATCCTTCCACCGGCCTCAGCGGTCTGCCCTGCAGCAGCAGCCCCCTGGCTGCATTCAACGGGTGGCGTAGTCATCAACCATTTTCTACCGCTAACAGACTGCCGTCCAGTTTGACTCCCTGGGCACGGACCGGGTCACCGCCACGAGACTACAACCCTAAACAGATCCGGCTCCGGGTAAGCTCCCGCGTGCGCAACGCAGCGCGACACAGGCCCAGGGGCGCGTCAGATCAGTAATGTAATGTATGTACACAGTGACTGCACCAGCAGAATAGTGAGTGCAGCTCTGGGGTATAATACAGAATGTAACTCAGGATCAGTACAGGATCAGTAATGTAATGTATGTACACAGTGACTGCACCAGCAGAATAGTGAGTGCAGCTCTGGAGTATAATACAGGATGTAACTCAGGATCAGTGCAGGATAGTAATGTAATGTATGTACAGAGTAACATTTACCAGCGGAATCTTTTCAATCTTAATTATTCAATCCTTGCCAAAGAGGACATAACAAGAAATGCTTGGTAAATATGTACACATACAGAAAGCCAAATTTGGCAGCAGTTTGCATATAGTTGTGGCATGTACGGTTGTCAAAATGAACTAACAAAATCGGTATGCAAAGAAAAAAATTTTTGAAACATACACACTTTGTGAGTTACAGTAAGTGTCTGGATTTTGAGGAATTCTCTTTTGCATTTAGAAAAATCTATATAATTTTCCCAATCATAAAAAGGATTGCCCAAGAAGTACAAAAACTCAGTACAGTCCCTTCTGACAAGCAAGCACACCATCATTGATTTTAGATTTTTTTTATGTAAAAACTTTTGTGCTGTGTTGCTTCTGCTTTCTAGTACATTAAAAATAAGGAAAAAATGTTTAATTAACTAATTCTGAAATACATGCAGCGGAACAAATGCCAGCTACACTATATAACTGATCAATCACACTGAGTCTGGCAACTGATCTAAGGAAAGAAAACATTCTTGGCCAGGATTTGGGGCTTCTTCATTAATAATCAGATGATAGCAGCTGCTCGGAGGACACCGTGTGTGATTAACACATCCCATTAATCATCCCGGCTATGACACGAGCGCTGCCCTTGTAACATGCATTGATTAATACTGCTCCATGCATCTGTCCTTCCTGTGATAGGACGCTCATCAGCACCACACACGAGGCGCAAGTCACTGCTCATGAGTGGAACGCCATCACATGCCATCATTATATTCCCCAAGAGTCAATTCGGTCGTCCCCTTTTGTGTCTTCTTATCTATTTGTTAATTAGCTGGGTGACAGACAATGTGGCCACCATTATAGAGAGGGATAGCCGTGTGAAAAATGCAGATAAAATGCATAGAAACCACTAAATTGGGTGCAGAGGTGGAGGTTTCACCCAGAAGACAACCAGATAGGTGAGTGCCCAGTTTCAGATGTTGCTTTCGAACCCAGATGCTTTTGGCAAAGTAATAAAAATGAAATTCCCAAAAAATTTGGATGCACCAGAATCCAAACTTTTTCCTGTTCTCTTCGCACAAATCCAGCAAAACGGTGGAATGCTGGCCGCCATTTTTCTGGATTCTTTTTAAGTCTGTGAAGGGGTTACAAAATAATGAATGATAATACTCATCTTCCATAAGGCGTATCTCACTCACCCTATTTGTTGCCACAGTACCCTGTTAGTTTCAGTCACCCTTGGAAGTTCATGAACAGAAGACCGAGACAAGATGATCAACCCAAAGCGAGGAGAGGACTGGCCAAGGAGCCGGCCAAGGAGCTGCAGTAGCAGGACATGTGAGTAAAATCTTTTATTATTTTTTAATCCCTAGTTTATTTTCGTTTGGGGTCTCGAGAGACATCTGAGTAGAATAATTGGCAATCGCTGGACCTCCGAATTTGAAGTGGATTTACTTAGACTGAATCGAATCTTCCGGCTATTTTGAGTGAATCTGCCCTGAACAAATAATGGGAGTGTGACGAAGCACCTTTTAATCTTAATCAGCCAGACGTCTAGATTTGTTAAACCAAGAGAAATACACTATTGTATTTATGTTGACTTGTGAATGTATGTGTTTTTCTTTGGCTGGTCAAGAAGGACAGTGACTCAGTGTTTGGGAACAATGATGTTTGCTAATATGCTAATTGCATATTGTACTAAAGTCAGCTAGTTTATTTACAAGAGCAGTGGGATTAGCTCAAACAATGAGACCTGAGTGAACCCTGCACCTTTCCCTCAGCCTCATAACTGATGACCTTAACCACATATGTAAATATAAAAAGGTTTTTCTATCCTGCTGCAAGGAGACTTTACAAGGAGAATCAAAGATCAGACAGACTCATCAGGACATCAGCCTGGTAGCATGGCTCCATACAGAAAGACACAGATTTGGATTCTACATGATTCCGGGTAAGGGTACACGGCTCTCACTGGAAGGATACGGATCTGCTCCATTGACCATCAGAGAACCCATGGATGCATTTGGGGAGACCAGGTTGGGACAATGAGGTCACCTGGTCCCATGGGTATGATATGTTGTTTGGGGTTGCCAGGTGGGACTCTGGAACATATGGAGACATTCGGAGAAGCCAGATTGGGACCAACCAGTCATCTGGCCCCATGGAAACTCATGGAGAGACCAGGGCTGGACCCTCGGGTCTCCTGGCCTTGTACCTCAATGGACTGCTAACTTCCTAATTTTGCCGTTTCCTTCTCTCTGTGGGGGCCCGCCAAAAGCGGTGGGCCACTGGTTGAGGTAGTTGGCCCTGGAAGTCCCAAAGTCGCAGCTGATCTATTCTCGGCGGGCCAGCAGAAGGGTGAGACTGTGTAATGTTGTACCATCTTGGGTATTTACTGGGACTGTTCTAAAGGTTTATTGTCCGTTTGGTGGTTCAATAAATTATTGTCACACTGTTTTACCCTCACCCTGTGTTGTCTGAGTAGTTTTACGGCCACGGAAGACCCCGAGTCTTCACAGGGAGTTTCACTAAGTCAACTTTATCACCTGTTCTCTGGGCTTTGTCTTCCCGCCATCACTTCTAAACTTTCAGTGAAAGCTGAAATTACCCTTTAAAATAAGGTTTTATAATATATATTGTGGACCATAGGAACAGACTTTAAGATTGGAGGGTCCTTAAGAGGAACAATATATGGACCCCCTTGCTCTTCATCAGGCTTATCATACACCTCCCCCTAGTAATAAGGAGCTGATTTTCAGGTCCCAGTTGGCCCCTACTCAGACTTCTTCTGCAGGTTACACATATGGGATTCTTGACCTTGATGGACCAGTAGTACTAATCATATAGAATGAAAGTCAGCAGTTTGGCTTAATAGACATAACTGTCCCTTTAGAGAGATTGTCTAATGATTGATTTTCAGGATTTTCCTTCCTCCCGGCTTCCTACTTGCCTGTTGACTGATTGACAGTTCAGGCTTGTAGCTTGATTGCACTTTAATGGCCCAAACTGTGTGTCCCCTGGTGCAGCAAGTAGAGCTAATGTTGCATTTGCGGCTATGGAGGAGTGTAGGGGCATTGAAGCAGGTCAGATCACCGTCCCGGTCATCTTCAGAGCAACGCTTACAAGCTCCATCAGAAAGAGTTTGTATGAGCTGGGCTCCTTATCTCTGTCCACCGCTGATAGACTGCAGCGTCAAAGAGCAGTAAACAATAAAATTAAAAATCACTTCGTTCTCGGTAATGTAAGTTGCAAGGCTGATTGTTTTTACAAGAACTTTGCAATTTTACCGATTTAAGAACTTGAGAACGTCCCTTTAAACATGATGGTGACTTATTAGGACTCCCCTTTATTTGCAAAAGCAGAGAGAGGCTGCGTGCCCACGAAGCATTTTCCAAGCGTTTATGCTGCGGAATTTACTCAGTGTCAACGCTTGGGAAACGCTTGGTAATCCGTCCCCCATGGTCCCCAATGACAAGCCGCAATGTCAATGCCCATGCTGCGCTCAAAAATCCGCAGCATGTCCATTAATTTTGCGGACACGCAGCGTAATCGCCGCCATTGACTTGCATTGGACCGCGTGACATCCGCATCACTGCATCTGCACATGCGGGTATCACACGGTTCAATGTGCGGATGGTACCCGGGTCTGGAGGAGAAGAGACTCTCATCCAGACCCGGGTACCATAGAACCTGTAAAAAAAGAATTAAAAAAAAAAAAAAAAAGATTATACTTACCTTCCGATGTCCTCACGGTGTTTTCTCCCCTCCGTCTGGTCTGCTCTATGGGTCACGGTGTTGTGAAGGACCAACCATGACGTCATTGAGTCATGTGACTTGTCACATGACTCAATGACGTCACCGCAGGTCCTTCACAACACTACGAGCCGCCCAAGTCACCGGACGCAGCGGAGAAAGCACTGGGAGGACAACGGAAGGTAAGTATAATCTTTTTTTTTTCATTTTTTACCATTCTTATTCTTTTTTTTTTTTTAACTAACTTGATCACATGCATGGATTTATATAGTGTTAACAAGTTGTCAACCACTTTTCCAAGTGATGCTTTTCCAAGTGATGCAGTCTCTGCATTTTTATATGCAGAGACTGAGCTAGGCAGGCTTCTACTTACAATCATATGCCTTCTCATGAACGCCCCCAATACCACCCAACAACAGGGGTCCCATCCTCCCTTAGGCTAAACCCCTGTACTTACATTAGGCTTGAATCCCCCTATTCTATAGCTTAGCTCACCCTAATGAACATGATACTAACTTCGCAGTGCAGACTGACACTGACAGAAGAAATGCAAGAGAATGGAAAGGTGGAGTTCATCACAATCCAATAGGTATGCCCTGTGTTGTATTCTTCTTAAATACAATACACAAATACTGTACATGAGCGAATCTCCTAATATTCAATTTGGGCGATTTGCTTAACTCAGGGGGTAAAATTTGATTTGCATCGCAATGTATGCTATTGATGTGCAGTGTGCTGCATGCGGTCATGAGGAAGTGAATGGAAGAGCCGGCCAGAAGAAAGATAGAAATTTGACTCTTCTATCTTCCTTCCAGCCCAGACCTCCATTCACTAGACCCCGCGTCATCACATGCAACGCAATACACATCAGTGACTTGCGCAGCATCGCATATGGTCACATATATATTTTTTTTGCCTTCCTCTGGATCAATATGTTAGGCTACGAGTTGAACTAGATGGACTTAGTCTTCCTTCAACCTTAAAAACTATCTATGTTACATGGGGCGCTATGCTTGAAATGATGTGGAGCTTTGGTAATGGAGTACTTGGCTGGAGGACAATAGAAGACAGGCTCTTTTATCTTCTTTCTAGCCCTGACCTCCATTCACTAGACCCACATCATCACATGCAACACAATACACGTTATTGGCTTGTGTAGCATTGCATGTAGTCACGTGGGTCAGGATGCATATCCATCCTGCCCCATGTAACTATGTGGAGCTTAGTTAATGGAGTACTTGGCTGGAAGGACGATACAAGACAGGATTTTTTATCGTCTTTCCAGCCCGGACCTGCACTCACTAGACGATAAAGGCGGGGGCTGCATAGGTGCAAAATACTAATGAAATGACCACTTACAAACCTACCAGTTCATGGAGGAGATGGCTGTGTAGTATTATACATGCACACCGATGAGGCTTGTATAGGACGCCAGTCACACAGAAAGGTGTGATGCACAGTGTCTGGCTTACAGCCTATTGATGCCTCCCATACTATTAGATCAGTCGGGCTGCCCAGTACTACATAAGTGCACCCCAGAAGGGCAGAGACCCCAGTTCATCCAACCAACACTAAAGGACCTGGCTTCATCCTGCATAAATCCAGCCCTGACCTACCTTCACCAGACCCCACGTCATCACATGCAGCGTGATCAATAACTGTGTGGGGCTTAGTTAACAAAGGACCTGGCTGGAAGGAGGATAAAAGATAAGCTCTTTTATCTTCCTTCCAGCCCAGACCTCCATTCACTTGACACCATATCATCATGTGCTGCACGATACACTTTATTAACTTGTGCAGCATCGCATGTGACCACATGAGATACTATGTGTGTAACTGACGTGCTTATTGTCCCATGTAATCGTGTGGTGCTCAGTTTATAAAAGTACCTGGCCGGAAGGAGGTTAAAAGATAAGTTCTTTTATCCTGCTTCCGGCCCAGACCTTCATTCACTTGGCACCATATCATCATGTGCTGCATGATACACTTCATTGACTTGTGCAGCATCGCATGTGACCACATGAGATACTATGTGCTGTGATTGACATGCTTCTTGCCCCATGTAACCAAGTGGTGCTCAGTTAATAACATACCTGGCCGGAAGGTGGATAAAAGATAAAGTTATTTTATCTTCCTTCTGGCCCAGGCCTTCATTCACAAACACAATTTTGCATGTGGTCAAATGGGGCGTCATACCGTCATTAGCATACGTCGTTCCCCACTTAATAGTGTGGGGTTTGGTTAATGGAGTACCCAGCCAGGAAGAAGATAGAAGAGCTGATCAGAGGGTCGGCAGATGTAAAATCTGGTACGATGCGGGCAAAACCTCTCAAAAATTTTGGATGATTTTTTTTCTTAATTTTGAGCTTATGGGATAAAGTAAAGTTTTAGAAGATTTACATGGCATTTAGGATCTTAGGGAACAGTGAGACCCCCCTATAAAAAAAAACGTTAATGCCATTGATGCCTTCATCACGCTCCACACAGACCATGATCTTCTGATTTTCTTCTAAGGATCAAACACAATTTCTTCTATGAACACTTAATAAATCAAAGCAACAACCTTTATAAAATCGATACTGTATCTCCCGGCAATAAATACCGCGTCGTCTTATTCCTAATACTTCCTCTAAAACCTGCCGCCGATACTTTTATGTCCATGCCAGGAAGAAGCAGCTATCAATATTTCATCCACGCACCGGGTATATATATATATATGTATACATATATATCTGTCCGTGGTTGTGTCTATCCGTCCATCTGAACTTTATCTTAACCTCTTCCAAGAACAGCTTATAAATGTGAACGTCCTGATGCAGCGTATTTAATAACACATCCGAAAAGCGTGACATTCATACATTAATGAGGTGAGGCGGCGGTGTCCGACTGAACCCCCGTCTGGAATTAATGAGATGATTTGTAATCATAAGCACCGGGTCTGAACAGCGAGAGAAAATGAGATGTAATCGGATCGAAAGGGAGGGAGAGGGGGGAGGGGGCGGCTGCAGGGACTCGTGAATCGGAAAACGGATGCAGCCGCGCTACAGCAGCAGAAGCAGATTAATTAGACGTAATGTAATAATAAGGGCGGTCTGGACATGACACATGCACACCGGGATGATGCAAGTCGCTGAAAGTGCTCTGGATTTCCATTAACAAAGCCTTCGAGTATTTACGTCAAAGCCCCGTCCATTAGGTTCGCAGCCTTTTCTGCGGTTTGCATGTAATTTGTACGAGCTCCTGTAAGAGGATTATCAAATTAGAAGCGAGAGATGAGCGGGAGCAGACGGCCAGGAAGATCCTAGAACATGATGTCGAACCGCACCTACACATTTAATGTAAGCCTATGGAGAGGTGCTTAAAGGGATACTCCATTAAGGAAATAACGAAGGGGGAAAGGGTTACTCTTCGTGAATCCCCTTTATTTATTAAAGCAGAATACAGCTACAAAGAACGTCTCCCACTCGGGAGAACTGTGCATTGCAGCCATGGATTGACAATGTGCAATACTTTACAGTTGTGCTCAAAAGTTTACATACCCCGGCAGAATTTTTCCTTTTTTGGCCTTGTTTCAGAGAATATGAATGATAACAAAAAAAACTTTTTCTCCACTCATGGTTATTGGTTGGGTAAAGACATTTATTGTCAAACTACTGTGTTTTCTCTTTTTAAATCTTAATGACAACCAAAAACATCCAAATGACCCTGATCAAAAGTTCACATACCCTGGTGATTTTGGCCTGATAACATGCACAGAATTTGACACAAATGGGTTTGAATGGCTACTAAAGGTAACATCCTCACCTGTGACCTGATTGCTTGTAATCAGTGAATGTGCATAAAAGCTGAGTGAGTTTCTGGGATCCAGACAGACTCCTGCATCTCTCATCCATCCATTGAGGTTTCTGGATTGTGAGTCATGGGGAAAGCAAGAGAATTGTCAATGGATCTACGGGAAAAGGTAGTTGAACTGTATAACACAGGAAAGAGATCCAAAAAAATATCCAAGGAATTGATAATGCCAGTCAGCAGCGTTCAAACTGTGATTAACAAATAGAAAATCAGGGGCTCTGTAAAAAACAAATCATGGTCAGGTAGACCAACAAAAATTTTGGCCACAACTGCCAGGAAAATTGTTTGGGATTAGGGTTGAGGGAGTATGTTCTGTCCGAGTATGCTCGGGCTGAGCTCCGAGTATTTACATCTGCTCGGTGATATGGTTGAATCGCTCCCGTGTGCATGATTTGCAACTGTTTGACAGCTTTATTACATGTGAGGAATGTGTAAAAAATAGACATTCCTCACATGTAATAAAACTGTCAAACAGTTGCAAATCATGCACATGGGAGCGATTCAACCGAGCAGCTGTAAATACTCAGAGCTCGGCCCGAGCATACTCGGTGAAAGGGTTAATAGAACATACTCGCTCAACACTATTTGGGATGCAAAGAAAAACCCACAAATAACATCATCTGAAATTCAGGACTGTCTGAAAACTAGCGGTGTGGCTGCTTCAAGATGCACAATAAGGAAGCACTTGAAGAAAAATGGGCTGCATGGTCGAGTCGCCAGAAGAAAGCCATTACTGCGCAAATGCCACAAAGCATCTCGCCTACAATATGCCAAACAGCACAGAGACAAGCCTCAAAACTTCTGGAACAAGGTAATTTGGAGTAATGAGACCAAAATGTAACTTTTTGGCCACAACCATAAACGTTACATTTGGAGAAAGGTCAACAAGGCCTATGATAAAAGGAACACCATTCCTACAGTAAAGCACGGAGGTGGATCGTTGATGTTTTGTGGATGTGTGAGCTACAAAGGCACAGGAAACTTGGTAAAAGTTGAAGAAAAGATGAATGCAGCACGTTATCAGCAAATACTGGAGGCAAATTTGCACTCATCAGCCCGGAAGCTGCGCATGGGACATACTTGGACGTTCCAACATGACAACGATCCAAAACACAAGGCAAAGTCGACCTGTCATTGGCTACAGCTGTGACACAAAGTGACGGTTCTGGAGTGGCCATCTCAGTCTCCTGACCTCAATATCATTGAGCCACTCTGGGGAGATCTCAAGCGCACAGTTCATGCTAGACAGCCCAGGAATTTACAGGAACTGGAGGCTTTTTGCCAAGAAGAATGGGCAGCTTTACCATCTGAGAAAATACAGAACCTCATCCACAACTACCACAAAAGACTTCAAGCTGTCATTGATGTTAGAGGGGGTAATACACGATATTAAGAACTGGGGTATGTGAACTTTTGATCAGGGTCATTTGGATGTTTTTGGTTGTGATTAAGATTTAAAAAGAGAAAACATAGTAGTTTGACAATAAATGGCTTCACCCAACCGATAACCATGAGTGGAGAAAAAGTTTTTTTGTTATCATTCATATTCTCTGAAACAAAGCCAAGAAAGGAAAAATTCTGCCAGGGTATGTAAACTTTTGAGCACAACTGTATATTCCTTGTGGTGGCGCTGTAGGGAAAATGAACACTTGCGCCCATATTTTCCCATAGATTGGTGCTGACCTCAGTTTCCAGCTTATTGTTAGCGGACCCTTGTAACAAAAAGGGCAATCAATCGTGTGGGTACCCCAAAATTGGCTGATTTTTCATTGCCATTTAGATGAAGGGTAGCCCCTCTTATAAGTGAATAAGTTGAGTTTTCCAGCCACCATTAAGGTGAAGCTCTCTCTTATGGCTCCTAAAAGCCCCCTCCATCAATGACGTCCACATGCCCTATGAAGATGTACAGACCAGATATTGTATCTCTTCATGAGACAACCCTTTAAAGGGGTTATCCACCTTTGGGGATATTTTATTTTTTTAAATGCATGTATAGTAGTTGGGGATAAAAATAATTTCTGCTATGAGTTTCATTAAAAATGTTGCAGCGTTACAGGCTCTTTTGTTTCCTGCATATTCAACTTTGATGTGATCCATGGTCATAAATCAGCAGACGAGAGCTCAGAAAGACATATTCGAAAAGTTACAAACTCGACGCCAGACCGTCATAGTGAGCTCACTGATGGAATCTCAGTTAACTCATTCTGCAGCCAGCAATAGACAGTGCAACACAGCGGGTACAGAAGGACAATAGTGCAACATTTTTAATGAAAACCAAATGCAAAAATGATTTTTATCCCTAAGTGGTGCATTTAGGTTAAGAAAAAAAATGTCACCAAAAGTGAACAACCACATTAGGAGCTCACGTAGTTTTATGTGAATGATAATCTTTAAAGGAAACCTGTCACCAGTTTTTTGGCTTTTCAACTCCCATAACTTTTAAAATCATGTGAATGGGGTTCCTACAATATGAATAATGTGATGATTGCGCACAGCACCGCCCCGGTCCGTCCAACACTGACTCCTCTATCTGGATAGAAGTAGATGACATCTCTTTTCTCTTACCTGGATGGAAGTGGATGACACAGTGGAATCAGAGACCAGCAGTACAAAATCATGTAATGCACAGGCGCCAGCTTCACTTGAACATGACCAGCTCCCTGATTGTTCAATAAGGCAGAGTGAGGAAAGCCTGCAGGTCTCTGATTCCACTGTGCCAGCGCGAGACTACAAGCACTGTGGGGGTAACGTAGGAGATGTCATCCGCTTGCATCCAGATAGAAGAAAGGAAACGTCATCCACTTCCATCCAAATAGGAGAAAGGAGACATCATCCACTTCCATCCACATAGGAGAAGGGAGAAGTCATCCACTTTCATCCAAAGAGGAGAAAGGAGACGTCATCCACTTCCATCCGAATAGAAGATAGGAGACGTCATCCACTTCCATCCAGCTAGGAGAAAGGAGACGTCATCCACTTCCATCCAAAGAGGAGAAAGGAGACGTCATCCACTTCCATCTGAATAGAAGATAGGAGACGTCATCCACTTCCATCCAGCTAGGAGAAAGAAGACGTCATCCACTTCCGTCCGAATAGAAGATAGGAGACGTCATCCACTTCCATCCAGATAGGAGACAGGAGATGTCATCCACTACCATCCAAAGAGAAGAAAGGAGAAGTCATCCACTTCCATCCAGGTAGGAGAAGGAGACGTCATCCATTTCCATCCGAATAGAAGATAGAAGACGTCATCCACTTCCATCTAGTTAGGAGAAAGGAGATGTCATCCACTTCCATCCATATAGGAGAAGGGAGACGTCATCCACTTCCATCCATATAGGACAAAGGAGACGTCATCCACTTCCATACAAATAGGAGAAAGGAAACATCATCCACTTCCATCCAAATAGGAGAAGGGAGACGTCATCCACTTCCATCCAGATAGGACAAAGGAGACGTCATCTACTTCCATCCAAAGAGGAGAAAGGAGACGTCATCCACTTCCATCCGGGTAGGAGAAGGAAACGTCATCCACTTCCATACAAATAGGAGAAAGGAAACGTCATCCACTTCCATACAAATAGGAGAAAGGAGATGTCATCCACTTCCATCCAAAGAGGAGAAGGGAGAAGTCATCCACTTCCATCCAGGTAGGAGAAGGAGACATCATCCATTTCCATCCGAATAGAAGATAGAAGACGTCATCCACTTCCATCCAGTTAGGAGAAAGGAGATGTCACCCACTTCCATCCAAAAAGGAGAAGGGAGACGTCATCCACTTCCATCCAGATAGGACAAAGGAGACGTCATCCACTTCCATCCAAAGAGGAGAAAGGAGACGTCATCCACTTCCATCCGAGTAGGAGAAGGAAACGTCATCCACTTCCATACAAATAGGAGAAAGAAGACGTCATCCACATAGGAGAAGGGAGACGTCATCCACTTCCATCCAAAGAGGAGAAAGGAGACGTCATCCACTTCCATCTGAATAGAAGATAGGAGACGTCATCCACTTCCATCCAGCTATGAGAAAGGAGACGTCATCCACTTCCATCCGAATAGAAGATGTCATCCACTTCCATCCAGGTAGGAGAAGGAAATGTCATCCACTTCCATACAAATAGGAGAAAGGAGGCATCATCCACTTTCATCCACATAGGACAAAGGAGACGTCATCGACTTCCATTCAGAGAGGAGAAAGGAGACGTCATCCACTTCCATCCAGGTAGGAGAAGGAAATGTCATCCACTTTCATACAAATAGGAGAAAGGAGACGTCATCCACTTCCATCCAGTTAGGAGAAAGGAGATGTCATCCACTTCCATCCAAAGAGGAGAAGGGAGAAGTCATCCACTTCCATCCAGGTAGGAGAAGAAGACGTCATCCATTTCCATCTGAATAGAAGATAGAAGACGTCATCCACTTCCATCCAGTTAGGAGAAAGGAGATGTCATCCACTTCCATCCAAATAATAGAAGGGAGACGTCATCCACTTCCATCCAGATAGGACAAAGGAGACGTCATGCACTTCCATACAAATAGGAGAAAGGAGATGTCATCCACTTCCATCCAAATAGGAGAAGGGAGACGTCATCCACTTCCATCCAAAGAGGAGAAAGGAGATGTCATCCTCTTCCATCCGCGTAGGAGAAGGAAACGTCATCCACTTCCATACAAATAGGAGAAAGAAGACGTCATCCACATAGGAGAAGGGAGACGTCATCCACTTCCATCCAAAGAGGAGAAAGGAGACGTCATCCATTTCCATATGATTAGAAGATAGGAGAAGTCATCCACTTCCATCCACGTAGGAGAAAGGAGACGTCATCTACTTCCAATCCGAATAGAAGATAGAAGACATCATCCACTTCCATCCAGATAGGAGAAGGAAACGTCATCCACTTCCATACAAATAGGAGAAAGGAGAAGTCATCCACTTTCATCCACATGGGACAAAGGAGACGTCATCCACTTCCATCCAAAGAGGAGAAAGGAGACGTCATCCACTTCTATCCAGGTAGGAGAAGGAAACGTCATCCACTTCCATCCAAATAGCAGAAAGGAAACGTCATCCACTTCCATACAAATAGGAGAAAGGAGACATCATCCACTTCCATCCAAATAGGAGAAGGGAGACGTCATCCACTTCCATCCAGATAGGACAAAGGAGACGTCATCTACTTCCATCCAAAGAGGAGAAAGGAGACGTCATCCACTTCCATCCGGGTAGGAGAAGGAAACGTCATCCACTTCCATACAAATAGGAGAAAGGAAACGTCATCCACTTCCATACAAATAGGAGAAAGGAGATGTCATCCACTTCCATCCAAAGAGGAGAAGGGAGAAGTCATCCACTTCCATCCAGGTAGGAGAAGGAGACATCATCCATTTCCATCCGAATAGAAGATAGAAGACGTCATCCACTTCCATCCAGTTAGGAGAAAGGAGATGTCACCCACTTCCATCCAAAAAGGAGAAGGGAGACGTCATCCACTTCCATCCAGATAGGACAAAGGAGACGTCATCCACTTCCATCCAAAGAGGAGAAAGGAGACGTCATCCACTTCCATCCGAGTAGGAGAAGGAAACGTCATCCACTTCCATACAAATAGGAGAAAGAAGACGTCATCCACATAGGAGAAGGGAGACGTCATCCACTTCCATCCAAAGAGGAGAAAGGAGACGTCATCCACTTCCATCTGAATAGAAGATAGGAGACGTCATCCACTTCCATCCAGCTATGAGAAAGGAGACGTCATCCACTTCCATCCGAATAGAAGATGTCATCCACTTCCATCCAGGTAGGAGAAGGAAATGTCATCCACTTCCATACAAATAGGAGAAAGGAGGCATCATCCACTTTCATCCACATAGGACAAAGGAGACGTCATCGACTTCCATTCAGAGAGGAGAAAGGAGACGTCATCCACTTCCATCCAGGTAGGAGAAGGAAATGTCATCCACTTTCATACAAATAGGAGAAAGGAGACGTCATCCACTTCCATCCAGTTAGGAGAAAGGAGATGTCATCCACTTCCATCCAAAGAGGAGAAGGGAGAAGTCATCCACTTCCATCCAGGTAGGAGAAGAAGACGTCATCCATTTCCATCTGAATAGAAGATAGAAGACGTCATCCACTTCCATCCAGTTAGGAGAAAGGAGATGTCATCCACTTCCATCCAAATAATAGAAGGGAGACGTCATCCACTTCCATCCAGATAGGACAAAGGAGACGTCATGCACTTCCATACAAATAGGAGAAAGGAGATGTCATCCACTTCCATCCAAATAGGAGAAGGGAGACGTCATCCACTTCCATCCAAAGAGGAGAAAGGAGATGTCATCCTCTTCCATCCGCGTAGGAGAAGGAAACGTCATCCACTTCCATACAAATAGGAGAAAGAAGACGTCATCCACATAGGAGAAGGGAGACGTCATCCACTTCCATCCAAAGAGGAGAAAGGAGACGTCATCCATTTCCATATGATTAGAAGATAGGAGAAGTCATCCACTTCCATCCACGTAGGAGAAAGGAGACGTCATCTACTTCCAATCCGAATAGAAGATAGAAGACATCATCCACTTCCATCCAGATAGGAGAAGGAAACGTCATCCACTTCCATACAAATAGGAGAAAGGAGAAGTCATCCACTTTCATCCACATGGGACAAAGGAGACGTCATCCACTTCCATCCAAAGAGGAGAAAGGAGACGTCATCCACTTCTATCCAGGTAGGAGAAGGAAACGTCATCCACTTCCATCCAAATAGCAGAAAGGAAACGTCATCCACTTCCATACAAATAGGAGAAAGGAGACATCATCCAGGTCCATCGAGGTAGGAGAAGGAGACGTCATCCACTTCCATATATATAGGAGGAAGGAGACGTCATCCACTTCCATAAAAATAGGAGAAAGGAGACGTCATTCACTTCCAGGGAAGTAGGAGAAGGGAGACGTCATCCACTTCCATCCACAGAGGAGAAAGGAGACGTCATCCACTTCCATCTGAATAGAAGATGGGAGATGTCATCCACTTCCATCCAGGTAGAAGAAAGGAGATGTCATCCACTTCCATCCAAATAATAGAAGGGAGACGTCATCCACTTCCATCCAGATAGGACAAAGGAGACGTCATCCACTTCCATACAAATAGGAGAAAGGAGACGTCATCCACTTCCATACAAATAGGAGAAAGGAGACGTCATCCACTTCCATCCAGGTAGGAGAAGGAGACATCATCCACTTCCATACAAATAGGAGAAAGGAGACGTCATCCACTTCCATCCAGGTAGGAGAAGGAGACGTCATCCACGTCCAGGGAAATAAGAGAAGGAAGATGTCATCCACTTCCATCCAAAGAGGAGAAAGGAGACGTCATCCACTTCCATCCATGTAGGAGAAAGGAGACGTCATCCACTTCTATCCGCATAGAAGATGGAAGATGTCATCCACTTCCATCCAAATAGGAGAAAGGAGATGTCATCCACTTCCATCTGTGGCTCCCCTGCGGGTTCAGTTGCCACAGAGGTACTGCATCTCACCCAGAGGTGTGGTATCTCACGCTCAGGTAAGGATTGAGTACTGCCCGAGACCCTAACACCTGCATCCACCACTACACTTCTCCCGGGCAGCAGGAAGGGCAAGATTCTCTTCTACACGGCTGAGCCCTGTCTCTGGCTGGAGTGGGGGGAACCAAGTGAGGGGGAACCATGTAGTGGGTGTGGGTGGAGGAGGTAGATCAGGGGAGCATTTGAGAGGAAGATATAAAAAGAGATGCTATCTTGTGAAGTGAGTCCAGTCAGTGTTGAGTTGAGTGGAGTGGAGTCTGACAGAGGAGTCAGAGAAGTCAGTGAGTCAGGACAGACTGAGGAGAGGAACAGGAGAAAGGCTCCAGGAAGACAGAAAGGATCCTAGGAGCACGGGCAGTGCGGATGCCACCCGTGCGCCCAAGTCTGCAGAAACATGGAAGGATCGGGTCGCAGAGAGGGGACCGGCCCCTAACATTAGCAGAGTTCTTCAAGTCTCAGCTACATAACCGGAGGGTGCAGCATTTCAGGTGCTGCAGCCAACAGCCACATCTATATTACCAAAAAGGTGGCCATAGAGGACCCAGGGGACAGAGAAAAAGTCGCCCGACAAGGTCCGCGGTCACTGGCTTGGGACACTGGGTGTGAGGTGCAGGGAGACGGCCAGAAGGAACACACAGAAAGGGGTCCCGTTACGTACTCCAGAGGTACCTGGGAGTTTGCTGAACCCCTCCCTGAGTAAGCACAGGACGGCGTGGGAAGTTACACTGGCCCTGGTAACTTGGAGTCTAAAAATCGTGAGTAAAACCCTGAAGACTGCATCCTCTGTGAATTATTACCGTGACTATCATCACTGTTGCCAGCTTCTTCACCCTGTTTCCCTTGCCGCCATCCTTCATATCAGCTCTCTCAGTCCCTGTGAGCCCGCTACACCTGTGGGAAGTGTTTCATCTCAGCTGCTACACCATCTATCCCCCAGGGTCCACACAGCAAGGCTGGTCACCCCTGACCAGGCACTACAGGTGGCATCACGTAAAGATTACAAATCCCATGTAAATACTTCCTTCATCTGCTCGGCCATGGCCACGGAGCTGGGCCACTGCCACCGTGACCTCCCTGGAAGACTGCCGGCCCGGCTACCGAGAACCCCAGGCCCTCACTGCCGCTGCACATCCAAAGAGGAGAAAGGAGAAGTCATCCACTTCAATCCAGGTAGGAGAAGGAGACGTCATCCACTTCCATCCAAATAGGAGAAAGGAGACGTCATCCACTTCCTTCCAAATAGGAGAAAGGAAATGTCATCCACTTCCATCCAAAGAGGAGAAAGGAGATGTTATCCACTTCCATCCGAATAGAAGATAGGACACGTTATCCACTTCCATCCAGGTAGGAGAAAGGAGATGTCATCCACTTCCATCCAAACAGGAGAAGGGAGACGTCATCCACTTCCATCCAGATAGGACAAAGGAGACGTCATCCACTACCATCCAAAGAGGAGAAAGGAGATGTCATCCACTTCCATCCAGGTAGGAGAAGGAGACGTCATCCACTTCCATACAAATAGGGGAAAGGAGACATCATCCACTTCCATCCACATAGGAGAAGGGAGACGTCATCCACTTCCATCCAGGGTGGAGAAAGGAGACGTCATCCACTTCCATCCAATGATGAGAAAGGAGGCATCATCCACTTCTATCCGAATAGAAGATAGGAGATGTCATCCACATCCATCCAGGTAGGAGAAAGGAGATGTCATCCACTTCCATCCAAATAGGAGAAGGGAGATGTCATCCACTTCCATCCAGATGGGACAAAGGAGACGTCATCCACTTCCATCCGAATAGATGATAGGAGATGTCATCTACTTCCATCCAGGTAGGAGAAAGGAGATGTCATCCACTTCCATCAAAATGGGAGAAGGGAGACGTCATCCACTTCCATCCGAATAGGAGAAGAGGGACGTCATCCACTTCCATCCAGCTAGGAGAAAGGAGATGTCATCCACTTCCATCCAAATAGGAGAAGGGAGACGTCATCCACTTCCATCCAGGTAGGACAAAAAATACGTCATCCACTTCCATACAAATAAGAGAAAGGAGACGTTATCCACTTCCATCCAAATAGGAGAAAGGAGATGTCATCCACTTCCATCCAAAGAGGAGAAAGGAGATGTCATCCACTTCCATCCAGGTAGGAGAAGGAGACGTCATCCACTTCCATACAAATAGGGGAAAGGAGACATCATCCACTTCCATCCACATAGGAGAAGGGAGACGTCATCCACTTCCATCCAGGGTGGAGAAAGGAGACGTCATCCACTTCCATCCAAAGATGAGAAAGGAGGCATCATCCACTTCTTTCCGAATAGAAGATAGGAGATGTCATCCACATCCATCCAGGTAGGAGAAAGGAGATGTCATCCACTTCCATCCAAATAGGAGAAGGGAGACGTCATCCACTTCCATCCAGGTGGGACAAAGGAGACGTCATCCACTTCCATCCGAATAGATGATAGGAGATGTCATCTACTTCCATCCAGGTAGGAGAAAGGAGATGTCATCCACTTCCATCAAAATAGGAGAAGGGAGACGTCATCCACTTCCATCCGAATAGGAGAAGAGGGACGTCATCCACTTCCATCCAGCTAGGAGAAAGGAGATGTCATCCACTTCCATCCAAATAGGAGAAGGGAGACGTCATCCACTTCCATCCAGGTAGGACAAAAAATACGTCATCCACTTCCATACAAATAAGAGAAAGGAGACGTTATCCACTTCCATCCAAATAGGAGAAAGGAGATGTCATCCACTTCCATCCAAAGAGGAGAAAGGAGATGTCATCCACTTCCATCCGAATAGAAGATAGGAGACGTCATCCACTTCCATCCAAAGAGGAGAAAGGAGACGTCATCCACTTCCATCCAGGTAGGAGAAGGAGACGTCATCCACTTCCATACAAATAGGAGAAAGGAGACGTCATCCACTTCCAGCCAATTAGGAGAAGGGAGACGTCATCCACTTCCATCCAAAGAGGAGAAAGGAGACGTCATCCACTTCCATCCGAATAGAAGATAGGAGACGTCATCCACTTCCATCCAGGTAGGAGAAAGGAGATGTCATCCACTTCCATCCAAATAGAAGGGAGACATCATCCACTACCATCCAGGTAGGACTAAGGAGACGTCATCCACTTCCATCTAAATAGGAGAAAGGAGACGTCATCCACTTGCACCCAAATAGGAGAAGGGAGACGTCATCCACTTCCATCCAAGCAGGACAAAGGAAACGTCATCCACTTCCATCCACATAGGAGAAAGGAGACGTCATCCACTTCCATCCTCATTGGAGAAAGGAGCGTCATCCACTTCCATCCATATAGGAGAAAGGAGACTGTCAAAGATCGCAGCCAGGGAGGTCGTCACTTAACCCACGACGCTGTTATCTTTGGAGTGAACATCTCTCTGCTGCCCCCTATCATCTGGACAATTACACAATTGGCCAACTATTAACGGAGGAGGTTGCAGGCTGTCACCACTACTAGGCCGATTATCGGGAAACTAACAGTGAGCTTATGGTATATACACGCCCGATTCCAACGCATGGAATATATGTATATACCTCCGATACGGTCACTGTGAATTCAACGATAACTTAAGAAAGATTATTAGCTGCCACCACCATATTCATGTGGACTAAGGCCTGATCTCTGGTAACGTATCGCTTCGGGGCGCAGTTTACAGAACAAAAGGAACATCACTATTAAATTTTATATTTAATCGAAACGCAGCAGTGTTTATGAAAAATATACAAAAGATTTTACAAAGGGGACAAAACAATACAGCACATACAGTTACATAAAATAAAAGTTATTAACAAAATAACCGATGATGCACTGTACCTGCACTGATGATACATTGCACCTGCACTGATGATACACTGTACCTGCAATGATGATACACTGTACCTGCAACGATGATACACTGTACCTGCTCCGATGATACACTGCACCTGCACTGATGATACATCGTACCTGCACCAATGATGCATTGTACCTGCACCGATGATACACTGTACCTGCACCGATGATACACTGCACCTGCACTGATGATACACTGTACCTGCACTGATTATACACTGTACCTGCACTGATGATACACTGTACCTGCACCAATGATACACTGTACCTGCACCAATGATACACTGTACCTGCACCAATGATACATTGTACCTGCACTGATGATACACTGCACCTGCACTGATGATACACTGCACCTGCACTGATGATACACTGTACCTGCACTGATGATACACTGTACCTGCACTGATGATACATTGTACCTGCACCGATGATACATTGTACCTGCACTGATGATACACTGTACCTGCACTGATGATACATTGTACCTGCACTGATGATACACTGCACCTGCACTGATGATACATTGTACCTGCACCAATGATACACTGTACCTGCACTGATTATGCATTGTACCTGCACCGATGATACATTGTACCTGAACCGATGATACACTGTACCTGCACCGATGATACATTGTACCTGCACCTGCACCGATGATACACTGTAACTGCACTGATGATACACTGTACCTGCACCGATGATACATTGTACCTGCACCGATGATACATTGTACCTGCACCGATGATACACTGCACCTGCACCGATGATACATTGTAAGTACACCGATGATACACTGTACCTGCACCAATGATACATCGTACCTGCACCGATGATACATTGTACCTGCACCGATGATACACTGCACCTGCACTGATGATACACTGTACCTGCACTGATGATACACTGTACCTGTGCTAATGATACACTGTACATGCACCGATGATACATTGTACCTGCAATGATGATACACTGTACCTGCACCGATGATACATTGTACCTGCACTGATGATACATTGTACCTGCAATGATGATACACTGTACCTGCACTGATGATACATTGTACCTGCACCGATGATACACTGTACCTGCACCAATGATACATTGTACCTGCACCGATGATACACTGCACCTGCAATGATGATACACTGTACCTGCACCGATGATACATTGTACCTGCAATGATGATACACTGTACCTGCACCGATGATACACTGTACCTGCACCGATGATACATTGTACCTGCACCAATGATACATTGTACCTGCACCGATGATACACTGCACCTGCACTGATGATACACTGTACCTGCACTGATGATACACTGTACCTGTGCTGATGATACACTGTACCTGCACCGATGATACATTGTACCTGCACTGATGATACACTGTACCTGCACCGATGATACACTGCACCTGCACTGATGATACATTGTACCTGCACCGATGATACACTGTACCTGCACCGATGATACACTGTACCTGCACCGATGATACATTGTACCTGCACCGATGATACATTGTACCTGCACCGATGATACACTGCACCTGCACTGATGATACACTGTACCTGCACTGATGATACACTGCACCTGCACTGATGATACACTGTACCTGCACCAATGATACACTGCACCTGCACTGATGATACACTGTACCTGCACTGATGATACACTGTACCTGCACTGATGATACATTGTACCTGCACCGATGATACACTGCACCTGCAATGATGATACACTGTACCAGCACTGATGATACACTGTACCTGCACTGATGATACATTGTACCTGCACCGATGATACACTGCACCTGCAATGATGATACACTGTACCTGCACTGATGATACACTGTACCTACACTGATGATACATTGTACCTGCACCGATGATACATTGTACCTGCACCGATGATACACTGTACCTGCACTGATGATACATTGTACCTGCACTGATGATACACTGTACCTGCAACGATGATACACTGTACCTGCACTGATGATACACTGTACCTGCACTGATGATACATCGTACCTGCACCGATGATACATTGTACCTGCACCGATGATACATTGTACCTGCACCGATGATACACTGCACCTGCACTGATGATGCACTGTACCTGCACTGATGATACACTGTACCTGCACTGATGATACACTGTACCTGCACCGATGATACACTGTACCTGCACCAATGATACACTGCACCTGCACTGATGATACACTGTACCTGCACTGATGATACACTGTACCTGCACTGATGATACACTGTACCTGCACTGATGATACATTGTACCTGCACCAATGATACACTGTACCTGCACTGATTATGCATTGTACCTGCACCGATGATACATTGTACCTGAACCGATGATACACTGTACCTGCACCGATGATACATTGTACCTGCACCTGCACCGATGATACACTGTAACTGCACTGATGATACACTGTACCTGCACTGATGATACATTGTACCTGCACTGATGATACACTGTACCTGCAACGATGATACACTGTACCTGCACTGATGATACACTGTACCTGCACTGATGATACATTGTACCTGCACCGATGATACACTGCACCTGCAATGATGATGCACTGTACCTGCACTGATGATACACAGTACCTGCACTGATGATACACTGTACCTGCACCGATGATACACTGTACCTGCACCAATGATACACTGCACTGATGATACATTGTACCTGCACTGATGATACACTGTACCTGCACTGATGATACACTGTACCTGCACTGATGATACATTGTACCTGCACCAATGATACACTGTACCTGCACTGATTATGCATTGTACCTGCACCGATGATACATTGTACCTGAACCGATGATACACTGTACCTGCACCGATGATACATTGTACCTGCACCTGCACCGATGATACACTGTAACTGCACTGATGATACACTGTACCTGCACTGATGATACATTGTACCTGCACTGATGATACACTGTACCTGCAACGATGATACACTGTACCTGCACTGATGATACACTGTACCTGCACTGATGATACATCGTACCTGCACCGATGATACATTGTACCTGCACCGATGATACACTGCACCTGCACTGATGATGCACTGTACCTGCACTGATGATACACTGTACCTGCACTGATGATACACTGTACCTGCACCGATGATACACTGTACCTGCACCAATGATACACTGCACCTGCACTGATGATACACTGTACCTGCACTGATGATACACTGTACCTGCACTGATGATACACTGTACCTGCACTGATGATACATTGTACCTGCACCAATGATACACTGTACCTGCACTGATTATGCATTGTACCTGCACCGATGATACATTGTACCTGAACCGATGATACACTGTACCTGCACCGATGATACATTGTACCTGCACCTGCACCGATGATACACTGTAACTGCACTGATGATACACTGTACCTGCACCGATGATACATTGTACCTGCACCGATGATACATTGTACCTGCACCGATGATACACTGCACCTGCACCGATGATACATTGTACCTACACCGATGATACACTGTACCTGCACCAATGATACATCGTACCTGCACCGATGATACATTGTACCTGCACCGATGATACACTGCACCTGCACTGATGATACGCTGTACCTGCACTGATGATACACTGTACCTGTGCTAATGATACACTGTACATGCACCAATGATACATTGTACCTGCAATGATGATACACTGTACCTGCACCGATGATACATTGTACCTGCACTGATGATACATTGTACCTGCAATGATGATACACTGTACCTGCACCGATGATACATTGTACCTGCACCGATGGTACATTGTACCTGCACCGATGATACACTGCACCTGCACTGATGATACATTGTACCTGCACCGATGATACATTGTACCTGCACTGATGATACATTGTACCTGCAATGATGATACACTGTACCTGCACCGATGATACATTGTACCTGCACCGATGGTACATTGTACCTGCACCGATGATACATTGTACCTGCACCGATGATACACTGCACCTGCACTGATGATACATTGTACCTGCACCGATGATACACTGTACCTGCACCAATGATACATTGTACCTGCACCGATGATACACTGCACCTGCAATGATGATACACTGTACCTGCACCGATGATACATTGTACCTGCACTGATGATACATTGTACCTGCAATGATGATACACTGTACCTGCACCGATGATACATTGTACCTGCACCAATGATACATTGTACCTGCACCGATGATACACTGCACCTGCACTGATGATACACTGTACCTGCACTGATGATACACTGTACCTGTGCTGATGATACACTGTACCTGCACCGATGATACATTGTACCTGCACTGATGATACACTGTACCTGCACCGATGATACACTGCACCTGCACTGATGATACATTGTACCTGCACTGATGATACACTGCACCTGCACTGATGATACACTGTACCTGCACCGATGATACACTGTACCTGCACCGATGATACATTGTACCTGCACCGATGATACACTGCACCTGCACTGATGATACACTGTACCTGCACTGATGATACACTGCACCTGCACTGATGATACACTGTACCAGCACTGATGATACACTGTACCTGCACTGATGATACATTGTACCTGCACCGATGATAC
The DNA here is from genome assembly GCF_046119375.1 of Phyllobates terribilis. Taxonomy (NCBI): domain Eukaryota; kingdom Metazoa; phylum Chordata; class Amphibia; order Anura; family Dendrobatidae; genus Phyllobates; species Phyllobates terribilis. Next base: position 756,027,316 of record NW_027362764.1, read on the forward strand.
ACTGCACCTGCAATGATGATACACTGTACCTGCACTGATGATACACTGTACCTGCACTGATGATACATTGTACCTGCACCGATGATACATTGTACCTGCACCGATGATACACTGTACCTGCACTGATGATACATTGTACCTGCACTGATGATACACTGTACCTGCACTGATGATACACTGTACCTGCACCGATGATACACTGTACCTGCACCGATGATACATTGTACCTGCACCGATGATACACTGCACCTGCACTGATGATACACTGTACCTGCACTGATGATACACTGCACCTGCACTGATGATACACTGTACCAGCACTGATGATACACTGTACCTGCACTGATGATACATTGTACCTGCACCGATGATACACTGCACCTGCACCGATGATACATTGTACCTGCACTGATGATACACTGTACCTGCACTGATGATACACTGTACCTGCACCGATGATACACTGTACCTGCACCGATGATACATTGTACCTGCACCGATGATACACTGCACCTGCACTGATGATACACTGTACCTGCACTGATGATACACTGCACCTGCACTGATGATACACTGTACCAGTACTGATGATACACTGTACCTGCACTGATGATACATTGTACCTGCACCGATGATACACTGCACCTGCAATGATGATACACTGTACCTGCACTGATGATACACTGTACCTGCACTGATGATACATTGTACCTGCACCGATGATACATTGTACCTGCACCGATGATACACTGTACCTGCACTGATGATACATTGTACCTGCACTGATGATACACTGTACCTGCAACGATGATACACTGTACCTGCACTGATGATACACTGTACCTGCACTGATGATACATCGTACCTGCACCGATGATACATTGTACCTGCACCGATGATACACTGCACCTGCACTGATGATGCACTGTACCTGCACTGATGATACACTGTACCTGCACTGATGATACACTGTACCTGCACCGATGATACACTGTACCTGCACCAATGATACACTGCACCTGCACTGATGATACACTGTACCTGCACTGATGATACACTGTACCTGCACTGATGATACACTGTACCTGCACTGATGATACATTGTACCTGCACCAATGATACATTGTACCTGCACTGATGATACACTGTACTTGCACTGATGATACATTGTACCTGCACTGATGATACACTGTACCTGCACTGATGATACATTGTACCTGCACTGATGATACATTGTACCTGCACCAATGATACATTGTACCTGCACTGATGATACACTGTACCTGCACTGATGATACATTGTACCTGCACTGATGATACCCTGTACCTGCACTGATGATACACTGTACCTGCACTTATGATACACTGTATCTGCGCTGATGATACATTGTACCTGCACTGATGATACATTGTACCTGCACTGATGATACACTGTACCTGCGCTGATGATACATTGTAGCAAGCTACTGTATCAGGGCAGGAGAGAAATTTGTGCTTCCGATGTGTTTAACTCTCAGATCATTGTCTACACTGGATTTATAACTATTTGCTCCAATACCTGTAATTAAAAAACATCTTAAAAGTGATGTTGCTCCTCTGCAGTCCTATGTGTCTTCATGCTAACAGACCACACTGATGATTGCTGTGGCTGCAGCGCTCATTGGACATAATAATGTCAAGTGACATCCAGGAGATAAAGTGTTGACATTGCTGGACCAGCGCCAATCTAAGAGGTGATAATGTGTTTTTGTTATTTTATTTCTTCCAGTTTAGCATTTACAGGAGGGGTTCTCCATTAGTGAACAACCCCTTTCATTCTGCTGAACATTTATTACAAATTAGATGGTGGGCAGGTTCTTGTGGGTCTACCAGATATCTTCTTCTTGTTGGATCTCCACCCTTAGAAGACTGCAGCCATTAAGAGCACACATGAGATCTATGTGTCGGCACATACCATTAAGACTGTGAAAGCCACAATGTATGGACATCGCACATATGGTCTAAACTTCATTATTCATGAAGGGCTTTACATGTAATCATAGATTCCATAACGCAACATAATTTTGGTGAGAAGAATAAGTGAATCCGCAGGACGCTCTCCCCTCCACAACATCAATTATCAATGAAGCCCAGATGTAATGGGGAGCAACATAAAGCTGAGGTTATTGATTGAGTTCCAGATGACCACAGAAAGTGAGCGCTACCTGTCAATAGACTAATAAATAACCTGTAAAAATGCATTAGCTGAAATGGTGGACTGACGAAGTAATTAACTGCATGCAGGTGATTGGCCAAGTGAACGCGGCTCTCTCCATGGTGCTGAAAGACTGGAAGGATCGTATGATCATCATCAAGGAGATAGTGAAAGGGTTGACTTCTCGTTTGCTATTCCGTTGTTCAAAATTTTATTATTTTTGGATTTTGAGGTAGCATTAGTGATGACCTGTCAATGGTCTAGTTACAAAAACAACATAAGTTGGTCCCATCAATACTCAAGTATCCTATGACCTCTCCTTACTGGAACAAAGCTGGGAATCCAATCTGAGGTGTGGTGTTCTCAGATGGGGTTTGGACTCTGGTACGTGACAATCTCCAGGTCATAGACCCTGAAATAGTGAGCGATATGGGCAATGGGTATAGTCAGATGGGTACCAAGGTGAAGCCTGGTGTATGGGGAGCCAAGGTGGAGACAAATACATAGGTGGAAACAAAATCCATAAGGAAAATGAAGCAAACTGAAGACACAACCCAAGGTCAGGTTGAGCAAGGAACCAGAGACAAAGCCAGAACTCAGAAGACTTGAAGAAAAGATGAAGAATGGCTTAAAGGGATATTCTGATAAGAAGCATTCATCACCTATTCACTTGGTGCTAAATTGATGAGAGTTTGGGACCCTCATCAATTGCCAGAAGTCTAGGAAGAGTCGGAATGGAGCACTGTTCTTCTGCTTCTTTCATAGTTTATGGTACCGACAGAAATAGCCAGCAGTGGTAGTCTCCATATAATCTCCTCCTAATCATGATCTGGGAGGAACAGAGGACAGGGGTCCTAGCAGCTAGACCCTCATCTATCTAGCATATATGTACCTCTCTGACCCAGATGTCACCTCTCTGCTGTCTAGAATCCCAACATGTCTATCCGTCATATCCTCCTTCTTCTCCTCTCGCTTCATAAAGCTCAATGTTGAAAAAACTGAACTGATCATCTTTCCTTCATCTCACCTAATGGCTACCTGATCTATATATCACAATAAATGATATCACACTTTCACCTGTCTCGGAGGGACCCTCAAGTCTGCCTTCAAATGTAAGTATGACGCTGAGTTACTTTTCACGGCCAAGCCATGAGACATGATTGTCAAGGAGTCCAAAGTCAAAAGCCAGGAGGGTACGTCATGAACAGAGGGAAAAGACAAAAGTGTAGTCATGTATCGGTCCGATGGTCAGAATACCAGGAGGATAGTGGATCAGAGCAGAAGGAGTTAAACAGACGGATGGTCAGAACAAGGTCCAAGGTCAGGCAACAGAAGAGCAATCCACAGAAAACAAGGCACAGAGAGAGAAACCTCACACAAGCTGAATGTACATCTGGCAGAGATCTGGGAGTAACAGCCCAGTTAAGTAGCCAGGCATTCAACTGGGATAATGAACACCTGGAGATAGCAGCACCTCCCAGTCTCTGATTGGACAGCCGAGCTGTCAATCAACACACTGACAACTCAGCACGCCCCTGACTTGTCCTTCAATCCACACATCAAATCTCTTACCACCTCCTGCCACCTCCAACGCAAAAATATTTCCAGAATCCATTCTTTCATCAACTCTGAATCTACTAAAAAGCTTGTGCATGCCCTCATCATCCCCCGCCTCGACTACTGCAACATTCTCATGTGTCCCCTCCCAGCAAACACTCTCGCACCTTTCTAATCCTTCCTTAACTCTGCTGCCCGGCTAATTCATTTCTCTCCTCGCTACTCATCTGACTTTCCCATCTGCAAAACCCTTCAATGGATTCCAATTCCTCAACGAATCCAGTTTTCATTACTAACGATGACTTACAAGGCCGTATATGATCTGTCTCCTCAATATATCTCCAAACTTATCTCCCGATATCTCCCAACACATCCGCTTCCCTTCTTCTCTATCGTATGTCACTCACCCAATCACCTCTAGGATTTTTCCCAAACATCCCCCATCCTCTGGAATTCAGTTCCTTAACACTTGCGATTGTCTTCTGCCTGGAATACGCCTTTAAGTCTGGCAAGAGCGACCATGGACACTTGGTCAATGCTAAACCCGGCCATTAAGAATTTAACAGAGGTCCTAATAACCTCATCATAAATGGAAAGGGACAAAATCAGGACGCTCTACAGTATCAAGAGGAGAAACCATACTGGCATGATAACAATAACAAACCATCAGTCAGACACAGAATTTACCAAAATTTACACTGTGATGAGAACTTCTGTCCTAATCTTTTAGTCGGACATATTCATCCTCTTACAATGGGATCTAGGAATTTGTTAAAGATCTTTTTGCCTGGTGTAAATGCCGCTGTTCTCCTGAATCCGGCGATGTTTTTCTTTTGCTCCTGCTCCTCTCCGATCCTAAGATATGGCCTCCTCTTCTCTGTATATAAATTGTGTTATTTTCCAACTGAGCGTGGTATTTAAGAAAATGCTCATACGGACCACACCCACTTGCCTAAAAAGATTTATACACAGGGAAGAGGAGGCCATATCTCAGGAACGGAGAGGCGCAGGAACAAATGAAAAACATCCCCGAATTCAGGAGAACAGCGACATTTACACCAAGTAAAAAAATATATAGATTTTTAATGCAAGTGACAGGTCGCCTTTAAGCAACAGACATTTTAGCAGTTGCAAAGCAACACAGGCTTTATAGACATGTAGTGTCCTTGCTTCTACTTAATGTGCCATCACTTTCAGAGTAATTTCGATGGAGGACCTGTTTTTCAAAAGCCTTGAAATGTAAAAATTCTGCAGAGACTTTACTTTAGAGAACCCTACACTAGACATAACATTGCGTTCTCAGAATATCCCTTTAATTCTGCAATGCTGCAAAATACAAGTAAAAGTCACCAAATTGCCTTTAGATCTCCTACAAGCACCTGAGCATCTTAAAGAACCCAGCTGTGACCTTGGCTTTTCTTCACGTCATGCGCCCGTCCTGTCATTGTCACATGCACTTAACATAAGGTGAGGAAGTTACAGCAACATCAGCTCTTTAGGGAAAAACACGGAATCAATCTCTTCTTGCAGATATAGTAGAAAAGACGGAGCCCGGCAATAACATTTGGGCAGATTTCGATCCTTAATATAATTAAAGCACGTTGAATGAAGCTTCTTATTATCAAGCCAGGAATTGTATGACCCAAATCTACTGGAATGGAGTTAATTAGAAATTTCCGCTGCGGAGATTATCAAGTTTATCCTTCCAGGTGCTACAGTGTCGTGTACACGGGGATCATTTCAGCCAAATTTATAAATCATCTCTGCTACCTATATCATGGCAGCATTTGGAAAATTGTAAGAACCTGGGTAGGGAGGGGGCTATTAGGCAAGTGTTCTTATAATCTGGCTTTGGGATTTGTCGCCATTGCTGACGTCAGTCATAGTCAGGGACAAAGTTTCAGAGGAAATGGGGCACGTGTTATCCAAATATTTATCCCTAAATCTTTTCTAACAACTTATACACAGAATTATCATTCAGTGGCCAAATAATACCGCCACATTATGCATAAACAATATCTCCATACAGCATCCAAAAGCTACCGCCATACTACATCTAAATAATACCTTCATATAGCATCCAAATAATACTGGCATATTATGCTTAAAAAATGCCACCATACACTATCCAAATAATACTGCCTTATAATACCATATAATACCTAAACAATACACTACACCTATACAATACCTTGTTTATTATGTATTTTATGCAGTAATAATTAAGCACATTCTGTATCTGTTTGTGATTGTCTGATGTATGTGTTCATTGTGTGTCCTGCATTTCTGTGATGCGTGCACTGTACTCATGTGTTGTTTATGATATGTGAACTTTACTTGTGTGATGTGTACACTGTTCTTGTGTGACATCTCTCATGTCTGCGCTGTGCTTGTGTGATGTGTAGAATGTGTGCGCTGTGCTTGTGTGACATGTAGAATGTATGCGCTGTGCTTGTGTGACGTGTAGAATGTATGCGCTGTGATTGTGTGACGTGTAGAATGTATGCGCTGTGCTTGTGTAACGTGTAGAATGTATGCGCTGTGATTGTGTGACGTGTAGAATGTGTGCGCTGTGATTGTGTGACGTGTAGAATGTGTGTGCTGTGCTTGTGTAACATGTAAAATGTTTGCGCTGTGCTTGTGTGATATGTAGAGTGTGTACCCTGTGCTTGTGTGATGTGTAGCATGTATGCGCTGTGCTTGTGTGATGTGTAGAATGTGTGCGCTGTGCTTGTGTGACATGTAGAATGTATGCGCTGTGCTTGTGTGACATGTAGAATGTCTGCGCTGTGCTTGTGTGATGTGTAAAATGTGTGCGCTGTGCTTGTGTGATGTGTAAAATGTGTGCCCTGTGCTTGTGTGATGTGTAGAATGTGTGCCCTGTGCTTGTGTGATGTGTAGAATGTGCGCATTGTGCTTGTATGACACGTAGAATGTAGAATGTATGCACTGTGCTTGTGTAATGTGTATAATGTATGCACTGTGCTTGTGTGACGAGTAGAATGTATGTGCTGTGATTGTGTGATGTGAAGAATGTGCGCGCTGTGCTTGTGTGATGTGTAGAATGTGTACCCTGTGCTTGTGTGATGTGTAGAATGTGCGCGCTGTGCTTGTGTGACATGTAGAATGTAGAATGTATGCACTGTGTTGGTGTGACATGTAGAATGTATGCGCTGTGCTGGTGTGACGTGTAGAATTTGTGCGCTGTGCTTGTGTGACGTGTAAAATGTATGCGGTGTGCTTGTGTGATGTGAAGAATGTGTGCGCTGCGCTTGTGTGACATGTGCATTGTCAATTTCTGATTTTTGTCCAACATGTATTTGTTGTATGAAATAATGTCAGGGTTACATTCAGGGTTACTCATCCTCCTCGGGTCAGCCATTCCACTTAACTACTGCTCTGGTCTTTGTTTTCAGGCTGCAACTGTGATTGACTAAAACACTTGAGTACTGGAGCTAATCACTAAGCTCAGCAGTAATACCAAGGTAGACAGCACAAGTTGCTGAGCCTGTGATTGACTAAAGTGGTCCTGTAGGACATTACCACTACAGCCTGCAAACATAGACAATGCAGTAGCAGAGAGACATCACTGGACCAGGTTAAGATGCGTAGCTATTAGTGTTGAGCGAGCATGCTCGACACTGCTCAGTACTCGCCCAAGCATCACGCTACTCAGGATGTTCGGCGAGCACCGAGCATTTCCGGGTTACTCGGGCGGGAGCTTGGGTCTCTGCCCTGCACGTTTGGCGCTCTTTACAGAGCCAATGTACATGCAGGGATTGCCAGCCAGTCACTGTAATGCCGCAGCCATGTTGGTTGTGGGCATTACAGTGATTGGCTGGCCGCACAGCGTCACCTCGAGTATTTAAAACCGGGCGCCGCCATCTTGGACACAGTTGGCCGGGATCAGACAGTGTAGGGAGAGTGCTGCTGAGTTAGGGAGAGATATATAGTGTGAAATAGTTAGTGAAGGGTCTCTAAAGCCTGCCAAATCAAACAAACAGTCCTTCTGAGGACTAATATCCATCCCAGATATCAGGCAGGCAGGCAGGCTGTATAGGAGACACAGTGGTTATACCAGCAAACGCTGCATTACAGTCCTGTGTGCTCCTGTTGGTCAAATTGCTAGACTTAGCCCCAGGTCTCAGGGGCCATGAAAAATCCTTTTTTTTTCATCTAAATCCTGTGGGTTTTTTTTCCCTCAGTCAGACTGTACAAATACGCGTCTTATTAACCTTTTGGTATCCCCCCCCCCCAAAAAAAAATTTGAGTGTGTCTGTGACTGTTCAGACACCAATATATCTGTTTAAAAGAGTCTGGTGTAGGCCAGATAACTAGAACTGTGGTTTTGCAGTTCCACGGGTCAAATCTCTGTATTATCCAGCTTTTGGCATTTTTTCCTTAAAAAAAACAGTAATAGTGTCTCCCTGACTGTTCAGACACAAATATATCTGTTTAAAAGAGTCTGGTGTAGGACACATAATTATAACTGTGGTTTTGCAGTTCCACGGTTTAAATCTTTGTATTATCCACCTTTTTGCCTTTTTTACATAAAAAATAAAAAAAATTTAGTGTCTCGCTCAGTGTTCAGACACAAATATATCTGTTTAAAAGATTCTGGTGTAGGTCAGAGAAATAGAACTGTGGTTTTCCTCTTCCACGGTTCTAATCTCCTTTTTATTACCCTTTTTCCATTGACAGTGCGAGTGTAAGCTATTTTACTTCATTTACAATGGGCAAGGCGGGGGCAAGGGACGTGGAATTGGATGTTGATGGTGCGTGTAGAGGACGGGGCCAAGGTGAAAATGTGCCACAACCAACAGCCACATCTTTTCGCTCCCACTTCTTGACCGAATTACTAGGGAAGCACACTACAACACCAGTATTGCGAACTGATCAGTGTGAACAGGTTATTAATCGGATAGCAGATAATACTTCCAGTTACCTGGGCACCACCACCTCCGGTCTGTCTTCCACATGGTCAAGTTTTAGTAGCCGTGAGTCTCGACCGCATACTCCTCCTCTCCCTGATGCTCCTTCCTCCCACCATGCCGAGTGTCGTCAGACAGCAACTGATCCCACACTTGGACATTCTGAAGAGCTGTTCACTGGTCCATTTCCATATTTGGGCCCCTCGCCTGCCGACAGTGTACAGGAGACCCAGTTGCTATAAATGGAAAAAACGGTTTAGTTAAGGCCCTATGACCTCCATGTCACTTCCAAGGGGCATTGAAGTGCTTTGAAATTTTTGGTAGGCATTGCACTCACTGTATGCCCTATAACTGTGTAGCCGAACTGCTCCTTTTGATACAGAAACATATCCTACAAGACATGTGTGGTTGACTGGCCTGATATTGATGTGAATGGTCCCTGTTCCTCCTGCTCTTTCTCCTTTGCCACCACCTCATTCATCATTCATCACCTGAAGCTTTGTTTTAACGGGAGTCATAGAACTGGGATAGTAGCAGGAATACATCCAGCAATCCTCGGAGGAGGTAGGATATGCGGCAAAACGCTGACCACCTCAGGCCTAGCCGCTACTACATACATGCGCTTGCATTCCAAGGAATGGAAAGCTAAGGAGATGGATGGCCTCATGATCATGAATAATTTACTCGTTGTGTTGGAGGCCGACCACTGCTGCTGTCTACCTTCTGAACTTTGTGTTGAAGCCTGATTGACCCAGGACCCGCAATCCTCTATGTCTGGAGGACGTGTTGCATCCCAGTGTCCAACTGTGTCCCGGCTTCCACAATATTAACCCAGTGTGAAGGCGTCAGTGAGATGGACCATCCCTGGCCACATTGACTTGTTCACGTGTTTGTGGTTAGGCTGTCCTTCAAATAGGGGCGGCTGGGGACCGTGTGTGGGCACCCGGCCGCTGGGCGGCTGGGGACCGAGTATGGACACCCGGCCGACCCATGGCGGCGGGGGACCAAGCGTGGACACCCGACCGCCGGGCGGCTGGGGACTGAGTATGGATACCAGGCCACCGACGCAGCCATGACGTGGTGGCCAGATTCCACCTCCACTTGCCTAAAAGGCCCAATTTCAAGTGCAAGCAAGCTAGCAGTATGGTATTGCAGCTAGGGGGTGGGTGGGTGGCAGGCTGCATAATTGCGCTTGCATTGCAAGGAATGGGGGAAGCACAATTGAACAATGCCCTGGGACAAGGACTTGCACGGGGATAGTTGTAAGTCTGCATCTTCTGATGCGGCAAGGATCACTGGCGATGTGCACACTTTTAGGCAGTGACCTGCGTGTCAGAGATGCTTCCAGGGGTCTTCCCCATGCTGTTCCCATGTCTTTTCAGCACTGTATGCATGTGTCACACAGCACATGGCCAGATAAGGTTTTAAAATGTTAAAATGACATTTCCCGGTGAATGCATTTGTCACGGTTGAAAGCAATACAAAAGTGCAAAAACGCATAAAAAATGCTACTTGTGAACATAACCCAAGGTGTGGAGGAGTATTTTTGTTTTTGGTTATTTATTTTACCTTATACACAAGTCTTTACCATGGAAAGGATGTTCCTTAACATATTTCACAGGAAAGCAGTTTCAGTTTCGTTTTTGAACGTTTTATTGTGAGCCCGTAAAAGTGGCTTAATACCTCTGACCACGTTGTTGACAGCAGTGACCTGGGGGTCAGAAATGCTTCCTGGGGCGATCCCCATGCTGTCCCCATGTCATTTGAGCACTGTCACTATCGTTTTGGGCACTTTTTAGGCTTTCTACAGACTACCGGGGGTGCCGCCGCAAAAATGCTCGGGTCTCCCATAGACTAACATTGGGCTCGTTGCTCGGGTCGAGCACCCGATTATCACTGTAAGCTTGGCCCGAGCTTCGAGCACCCAAGCATTTTAGTGCTCGCTCAACACTAGTAGCTATAATTTCATTATTTTTTCACTAGAGCAAGTGGATGAGCACAAAAGAATGAAAACTAAAAACCCCTTTAAGAGGGTGGCCCATACACAATTCTTGCACAGGGGCCCTTTGCTCTCAATGTGACGCGCCCAGGGGATGGGGACGACTCGGCGCCCGGGCCTTGCTGCTAGTTTTGGGGGATGCCGCGGTGGCCGGCTCCCAGGGCCGTACGCTGGGGTCACTCTTAAAAGCAAGGAATAATGGGGGAAAGGAGTATGGAAAAGGGGAAATTGTTCGTGACGCCTCCCGTGTTGTCTGGTGAGGATCACCAGCGCTGCGGCAGTCCTCTGAGGCCGGTGTTCAGGCAGCTTAGTTGGTGCAGCTCCCCTCAGGTGGAGCGGGGCCTCAGGGCAGCGTAGGAGAAGGGATGCAGGACAGAGGGGACCCAGCCGGGTCAGAGGAAGGGTAGAAGAATAGGCACGCACACCATAGTTCACTTCAGTACCTTTACTGATGGTGTTTCAGGCACGATCCAGGGCACTGTAGGGTGAAGGGTGCATATCAGGACTCTCCCCAGTGAGCGGGTGTGGGGCCTCCTGTTTCTTGCCTTTTCCTGATAAGTTTATGACCTGCCTGGAGCTAGGTCTAACTTGGTCTCTGTCTTGCACCGGCTGACCTGGTGGTAGGGCCTTCTGTTGGAGATCACACTCCCCGGTCTCTTGGGCCTCAGTGACTCCTGACCCTGGTATGACAGTCAGCTTTTGGTGTTCCTGGGACATATAGTTCGCCAGGGGTTCCGGTTGTTCCTGCTGGGCGTAGAGATCCCTGCAGACGCGGACCCGGTGTCCGGTATATGGTCTTGGGGTGAGCTGGCTAAGCTCCTCTGCCCCCTATGTAGCTCGCTTACTCCACTTGCCTTCGGCCACGCTCGGGGCCCTCACAAGGCTTCACATTGGCAGTAGGCCTCGCTACTCTTCACCGCTCTTTTGGCGTCGGCACGCCCTAGGCTCACTAACCTGAGCTCCCTGAGTCTGGGCTGGACTGCCAACCTCTTTGGCTGCAGCAGACTAACTTTCTTACAGTCTTCCCTCTCTGTGGACTCCAGACTAGACTGACTGCCTACCTCCACCTTCCCTATTTATATTCCTAACGAGCTCCCTCTGCTGGTCTGAGGTGAAAGGTGGAGGTGTGTGAATGCTATGAGGGCCTCTTGTAGAGGAATCCGTCCATGCACCCCTCTGGGATCTGTGGCACCAATGTGCAGCAGGGCGCCACAAATGTCTGCTCCAAGCCCATCATACTATGTATAGGAGATGGGGAGCTGTGGGGGTATTATTCTGTGTATAGGGTAGCTGTGGGTCCACCATACTATGTATAGGGGAGCTTTGGGCCCACCAAAATATGTATAAGGGATGGAGAGCTGTGGTGGCATTATTATTATTATTATTTATTATTATAGCGCCATTTATTCCATGGCACTTTACATGTGAAAAAGGGGGTATACATACAAGAACAATTACAATAATCTTGAACATAATGTGACAGCGACTGGTACAGGAGGAGCGAGAACCCTGCCCGCGAGGGCTCACAATCTACAAGGGATGGGTGAGGATACAGTAGGTGAGGGTAGAGCTGGTCGTGCACCGGTATGGTGGAGCGAGTGTTACTGCAGGTTGTAGGCTTGTCGAAAGAGGTGGGTCTTCAGGTTCCTTTTGAAGGTTCCCCAGGTCGACGAGAGTCTGATGTGTTGGGGTAGAGAGTTCCAGAGTAGGGGGGAAGCATGGGAGAAATCTTGTATGTGATTGTGGGAAGAGGAGATTAGAGGGGAGTAAAGAAGGAGATCTTGTGAGGATCGGAGGTTGCGTGCGGGTATGTAACGGGAGATTAGGTCACAGATATATGGAGGAGACAGGTTGTGAATGTCTTTGTATGCCATGGTTAGGGTTTTGAACTGGAGCCTCTGGGCAATGAGGAGCCAGTGAAGGGATTGACAGAGAGGAGAGGCCGGGGAATAGCGGGGGGACAGGTGGATTAGTCGGGCAGCAGAGTTTATGATAGATTGGAGGAGTGCGAGAGTGTTGGAAGGGAGGCCACAGAGCAGGAGGTAGCAGTACTCAAGGCGGGAGATGATGAGGGCGTGCACTAGTGTTTTTGCAGATTCATGGTTGAGGAATGTGCGGATCCGGGAGATATTTTTGAGTTGGAGTCGGCAGGAAGTGGAAAGGGCTTGGGGATATGTGGTTTAGAGTCCAGGGTTACCCCAAGGCAGCGAGCTTGAGGGACTGGGGAGAGTGGGCAGCCATTGACGTTGATAGATAGGTCAGTTGGGGGGGGTGAATGAGATGGCGGAAAGATGATGAATTCTGTTTTGTCCATGTTAAGTTTTAGAAATCTAGCAGAGAAGAAGGATGAAATAGCACTATACTGTGTGTATGGGAGCTGTGGGTCTACCATACTGTGTATAGAGAAGCTTTGGGCCTTCCATACTATGTTTAGGGGGTGGTGAGCTGTGGGGGTATTATACTGTGTATAGGGGAGCTGTGCGTCAACCACACTGTGTATAAGGGAGCTGTGCAGACATCATACTGTGTATATGGGAGCTGTGGGCCCACCATACCAAGTATAGGGGATGGGGATCTGCGGAGGCATTCTACTGTGTATAGGGGAGCTGTGGACCTATCATACTGTGTTTAGGGAAGCTGTGGACCTATCATACTGTGTATAGGGGAGCAATGCGGACATCATACTGTGTATAGGACAGATGTACATGGGGGATTCAGGGGACATTATTAAATGTTAAGTGGGCACTTAAGCTTTAGTGTCATGGGGCACTCAGGGTATTGTGACCATCAAAGGAGCACAGGAAGCATTATTATTTTCTATGGGTAAAATGTGTTCACTGTTTTCTAGGGCACTTGAACAGGGAATTAATATTTTCTAAGGGCGCAATTTTAACCTACAAAAGTGCACAAAGGAGGCATTTTACTTTGTAAGGGGCACAGTGTTGGCATTACTATGTTGGGGCACAATGGGGGGGCATTATTATATGGGACAGTAAAAGGAGCACTGTTATTGGGTCACATAGCAGGTGCAGTAATAGGATGAGGAGTTTGTGCAGGTTGGGAATAGATGGGGACAGTGCAGGAGATGTGAGAAGTCAAAAGTGTCTTAGTTGTAATCTCTGCAGACGAGTCGTGGCCGGAGAAGTTGTCGTGCCGGTCTGGGCCAGATGGAAAAATGGGAAAAGTGAATGACTCCATCAGAAAGAACATCAGCTGTAAGTCACTATCTATAACTGTACTGTAATCACTTGTATGTTCTGTAGAACTGGTATCTACCACAATATGTCACTATGTGCCAGTAATATCAGTGCTGGTCTTTGTATAGAGAATTCTTTCAGCAACAGCCGGTCATCTGCTGAGGTTCTCCTACATCCACCATTAGGGTGAACCACCATAGTTGTAATCAGAGTTACTAGTTAGGGTTTAACTCAGATGTTTATCCCCCCTTCCCTGAGCTGAACCCCTAGCTACACCTCTTGTCATGGACCACTCTCAGAGGGTCTTTGGGGGACCCTCTAGGGAAAAGAACGGTTTCGGTTTCCCCTAAACGTACCCCAGTTACCGTGAAGGGACCAGAGAAACAGATGGATTTTCATTGCTACATCCTTATATATAGTAAAAGAATTCTTGGGATTTTTAGGGACATCGACCCAAGAAATTCAGTGTTATACCAGTACAATGGGCCCACTTGCAGGGTACGGACCCCCATCTCTGACCCTCATGCAGACAACTATAGTAGCATTATGATTAGTGTTGAGCCACCCCCGTAGTGTTCGAGTTCGGTTCGGTTCGTCGAACACCCGTGTGTTCGCCGAACTGTTCGTCGAACTGTTCATCGAACACCTTCGAACACCATTAAAACCAATGGCAGGCAAACAAAAACACATAGAAACACATAGAAAACACCTTCAAAGGTGTCCAAAAGCTGACAAACTGCTCAGAAGACATAACTAACACATGGAAAAGTGACAAGTACATATAGTCATGCGAAAATAAAAGAGGTGGAGGAGTAAAAGGAGGGGGAGACACAGATATAGGCATGTCATGCCCTTCTAAAATCCAAAAAGTGAGAAGCCGACACGGCCAGTCCGCTCCTGCCCGTGCCACCTCCGTGTCGCCGGGTTTGTGCCAGAGCCGCGGTGAACCCTGACGGCCAGCCCCCCTCTCCCAATACTGGTGCCTGTCCGCTGGTGGGTCGAGCGAGCCCCCCTGTGGTGGAGGCAGCTCTAAGCTTTTTAATTTAAATTGTCTCTCTAATTTGAATGAATACACTTTAAATCCATTTACAAGGATCTATTGGAGGGCAAGTCTCATGCCAGCAGCCGCGGTAATTCCAGCTCCAGTAGCGTCCACTAAAGCTGCTGCAGTTAAAAAGCTTTTATAAGGATCGAGCTCGGCTGTCCACCGCAAGGCATCCTACTGCCAGTCCCAGCCCCTATGCCTTGGGGTGCCTCCTGATGCTCTTCACTAAGTATCCCATGGTCCCGAAGCATTTCCTTTGAAAAAATTAAGTGTCTAAACTACAGGTGGTGCAGCTTGCTTAACAGCCGGGATAATCCGCTGACTAGCAGACACTGCTACTAGGCACAAAGTATTTCCTGGGCTAGATGCAGTTAAAAATTTGTAATTAGATACTCTTGTTGGATGCTGAGAAAGCATTCCATAGAGTCTCCTGGCACGCCATATATGATTCTCTTAAAAAGCTTGGGGTAGGGGTCTAGGGGACCCTTTTATAGCCAAAATCACGGCCCTGTATTGCAATACGTCACCTAGGCTGAAGATAAATGGAACCGTAGCACCCTGAGGGCTCGGTTGCTACAGACGTATTGCACCTCACCCAGAGGTGTGATATCTCACTCTCAGGTAAGGATGGAGTGTGGATCAGGACCCGACACCTGCATGCATTACACCACATTGCCGTGGGGCAGGGCGACCAATATGCCCCTGAGATGGGCACGACAGTCCCTGTCCCTGGCTGGAGTGGGGGGAGGGAACACTGAGGAAGGGGAACCCTGTAGTGCAGGAGCAGGGAGGAAGCAGTTCCTGGGTGCATTGAGAAGGGAGTATAAAAGGTGGGCACCATCTTAGTTCAGTGCAGAGAAGTCTGAGCAGAAGTGGCAGGGAGCAGGGGCTCTGCATGAGCTCTGCTCCGGAGGCGGGCCTAGTAACAGAGGCCCAGGCCTGGAAGAGGGAGAAGGAAGGAAGAGGAGCGGAGAAGGCTCCAGGAACGAGGAATGAAGGGATCCCAGGGGTGCGGACGGGCGAGTCGCCACCGCACGCCCGAATCCACCTGCGTGGAGGGGTCAGGCCAAAGGGGGAGACCGGTCCCCGAACTAGTGGAGGCAGGAAACAACCCTCAGCTAGAAACCGGAGGCTCTGACATTTTATGTGGCGCAGCCCCTCGCTACACCCGCTAGGAAGGCACCACATAGGGTCAGGGAAACTGGCGCCAAGTTTACCAAGAGGAGGCCCGAGGCAGCCGGACAGAAGTGTTGGTAAGAAAGGCCAGACAAAGGACACACAAAGGGGGTCCTGTGAAGTGCTCCAAAGTTATCTGGGAGTTGTCTGAGCCCCTCACCTGGTGAGCACAGTACGACGTGGGCAGCCGTTACCTGCAGACGTGGTCTGGATAATAAGAACTGTGAGTAAAGGCCCTGAACTGCATCACTGACTCCGTGTCGTTACTGCTGCTGCCCTGCACCATCACCCCCATCCTCCGCATACACTGCCCTGAGGCTATACTCCTCCCGTGGGGAGTTATGCTACGCTCTGCTGCACCCACAACACCAGCCTCAGTGGTCTGCCCTGTAGCGGCGGTTCACTCTGACCGCAATCCACGGGTGGCGTAGTCGGACATTTAAACATCAAAACCACATAAATAGTTCCGCCACTGGTTTGACCGCCCTGAGCCACGGAATCGGGTCGCCGCCACGGAGACTACAACCACCATCATCCACCAAAAAGGGTCCGGCTCCGGGTGTCCCAAGGCCCAGGGGGCGCGTCAGAACATTTTCATCACCTTTCACAATCACCAATGGGACAAGGCAGGGATGTCCTCTGTCCCCTCTCTTATACATCCTAGTGACGGAGCACCTGCTCTCATCAATTCGCCATGACCCCAATATTAGGTGGATTGAGGTGGGAGGCACCGAGTACAAGTGCTCTCTATTTGCTGATGATGTCCTAGTATATATCACTCAATCACATATATCCATCCATGCTGTTATGGCTGAAATAGATCACTTTGTTACATGGTAAAATTTTAAAATCAATGCAGCGAAGTCTGAGGCCCTCGAAGTCTCCCTCCCCAAATCCATATAGGATTCCATCCAGTCCAACTTTCCCTTTGCCTGGCCCTCACAGGGTATCAAATACTTAGGAATTCCTATTCATAGAGACCTCTCCCATCTATGTTATCTTAATTTTGGGCCCTTTATTGAACAACTCCATACAGACCACGGTTGGCAAGTTAGAACTGTAAGATTCACTACGTGAACCACTGGTGTTTTGTGGAAAAGCACATGTACACTGCGTTCCAAATTATTATGCAAAAAGTGTTTAGGAGTGATAAGGGAAGAATTTGTTTGTTTGTCAGTTAAACTCATTGATGGTGATGTGTGTCAGGGCTCTTTATATCACTGTAAGCAATTGCAGACACCTGTGCTAATTAGTTTGGCAGGTGTGTCCAATGAAAGGCAAGACTACTTAAGAAGGCTGTCTCACATTATTAAGCAGCCTACATTTTCTGCCAAAATGGGAAAGAAAAAGGATGTGTCGGCTGCTGAGAAGCAACAAATTGTGGAGTGTTTAGGTCAAGGCATGACTACAATCAACATTGTGCGATGATCAGGATGAAGTGTCTTGGCAATCAAGAAGTATGTAGCTGATTCACAGTACACACGTGTGCGTGCTGATAAGGGCAAATTGAGGACTCTTTCCTACAGGCAATTACGTCAGGTTGAAAGAGCAGCGGCAAAAAAGCCTTGTCATAGCAGCAGACAAGTTTTTGAAGCTGCTTGTGCCTCCAACGTCCCCCGAACAACAAGATGCAGGGTCCTTCAGAGGTTTGCAGCTGTGCATGCGCCATCCTGTCGACCTCCTCTATCCACTTCACACAAGCAGAAACGGCTCCAGTGGGCCAAACATTACATGAAGACTGATTTCAAAACTGTTTTGTTCACGGATGAGTGCCGTGCAGCGCTCGATGGTCCAGATGGATGGAGTGGAGGATGGCTGGTTGATGGACACCCCACGCAAACACGGCTACAGCGCCAACAAGGAGGAGGTGGAGTAATGTTTTGGGCTGGAATCATGGGGAGAGAGATTGTCGGCCCCTTTAGGATCCCTGAAGGCGCTAAAGATGAACTCCATAATGTATGTGGATTTTCTCAAACAGCACTTCCTGCCATGGTTCAAGAAGAAGAACCGTGTATTTCACAGCAAGATCATTTTTCTGCATGATAATGCACCATCTCATGCTGCACATAAAACATCTGCATCTCTGGCTGATATGGGCATAAAAGGGGACAAACTTATGGTGTGACCCCCATGCTCCCCTGACCTCTACCCCATTCAGAACCTTTGGAGCATCATTAAAAGGAGTGTCTATGATGGCGGGAGGCAGTTCACATCTAAGCAACAGCTCTGGGAGGGTATTCTGTCCTCATGCAAAACAATTGAAGCAGAAACCATCCAAAACCTGACAAATTCAATGGACGAGAGAGTTCAGAAGCTCCTTTCGAACAAGGGGTCCTATGTGAAAATGTAACATCACCTAGAATAAAGTTTTGAGTTGAAAACTGTTTGATTTCAGTTTCTAACAACCTGCTAATGCTTATAATTTCAAAAATGACCATTTTTTTGGTCTTTATTAAAATGAAAAGGTTGATCGAAAAGTTTGGGGGATCTAAGAGTGTGGCAACCCAGTAGTCATGATTACTTCGAATTCTGACAATATGAGGGTCATGCTGCAGGTAGTGCAGCAAGAAGGCACTTATGTGCCTTGCGCATCTCGGAGCCCCAAAATTATTTTCCGGGCTAGATGCAGCTAAAAATTATTTTTAATTTTAAATCTGGTGAAGCTTTAGTATAGATGGCCTAATAGGATCAGTGCTGCACACTGCTACAAAGCCCAAATTATTTTCCAGTCAAGATACAGATAAACATGATTAGTAATTTGAAAGCTTAAAACGGTTGGTAGGGTGATTTTAACCAATCATCAAGCTTTTACTCTCCCCATGATGACACAGGGGTAGAAAAGTCGTTTCGGATCCATGATTTGTTCATCTTTATGAACGTGAGTCTGTCTACATTATCAGTGGAGAGCCGCGTGCGCTTATCTGTCAGCACACCACCAGCAGCGCTGAACACACGTTCAGACAGAACGCTGGCTGCGGGGCATGACAAGATCTCCAAGGCGTAAGTGGCTAGCTCCGGCCATTTATCCAGATTGGAAGCCCAAAAAGAGCAAGGGTCCAGTGACACAGTCGTGGCTTCAATGTTTACTTGGAGATACTCCTGTACCATCGTCTCTAGGCGTTGACTATGTGTCAGACTTCTTGTCTCCTGTGGCCTTGCAAAGGATGGGCTAAAAAAGTGGTGAAATGATTCCGCAAAATTGATGTTACCAGCAGATACTGTGGTTCTGTTACGGTTTGAGTGCTGAACACTTGACGGTCCCACGGTTGGCAAGTTGGAACTGTGATATTCACTACGTGCACCACTGGTATTTTGTGGAAAAGCACATGTAAGATTCTGCAACAGTCTCTGCTGATACTCCTGCATGCGTGCATCCCTTTCTATGGCAGGAATAATTTCTGCAAATTTACTTTTGTACCGGGGATCTAACAGTGTGGCAACCCAGTAGTCAGGATTATTTCTAATTCTCACAATTCGAGGGTCATGTTGCAGGTAGTGCAGCAAGAAGGCACTCATGTGTGTTGCGCATCCAGGAGCACCAAGTCCCTGTTGTGTTGGTGGCGAGGTAACAATCATGCTTCCTTCCTCTGTCCTCTCCCCCCAACCTCACACAACAGAAATGTGATCAAGGTCTCCCTCATCTGATGAGTCTTCCATCAGTTCGTCCTCCACTTCTTCCTGGGCTCCTGCACCTTCCTCACTAGTTTGGCTGCTACCATGCGCCCTGGTAAAACCATCTCCCCCACCCTCACATGCCTGCCGCCTTGGTGCTGCCGACCGTCTGGACCTTGCAGATGTTAGCCCTTCCGCATACAACTCCTCCTCCTCTACTTCCTCCACCTCCTCTTGTGCCACCACCTGACTCCGAATTCTGTTTAACATGTGCTCCAGCATGTAAATCACCGGAATAGTCATGCTGATAATGGCATCGTCAGCACTAAACATCTTCGTCGCCATTTCAAAACTGTGCAGAAGGGTGCATAGGTCCCTGATCTGAGACCACTCCTCCAGCGTGATTTGCCCCACCTCTGAATCTCGTTGGCCCAGGCTATACGTCAGAACGTATTGCACCAGGGCTTGTCGGTGCTGCCACAGTCGCTGCAACATGTGCAGAGTTGAATTCCACCGGGTAGGCACATCGCATTTTAGCCGGTGAAGTGGCAGGCCCAACGACTTCTGTAGAGATGTAAGTCGCTGAGCTGCGGGATGCGAACGGCGGAAGTGAGCACACAGCGACCGTGCCCTCTGCAGAAGGCCATCTAGTCTGGGATAGTGGGCTAAAAATTGCTGGACAACCAGGTTCAACACGTGAGCCATACAAGGCACGTGTGTGACATTGCCCCGGCGAAGGGCCGCACCCAGGTTTGCAGCATTGTCGCACACGGCCTTCCCTGGTTTCAGGTCCAGTGGAGACAACCATTCATGAAATTGGTTCTCCAGAGCTGACCACAACTCCTCAGCTGTGTGACTCACATTTCCCAGACATTTCAATGTAAAAACCGCCTGATGACGTTGAGCCCTACTGCCAGCATAGTAAGGAGGTGTGCAGGATCCCTTCTGCGCAGTTAGAAAGCTTGTGGCATGACCAGACAGGCTTTGGGTGCAGGTGGAAGACCGAGAGGAGGTTGAGGAGGCAGAAGCAGTGGAGGAACCTTGACATAAAGAGGATTGACGCACAACTCGTGGGGACGGCAAGACTTGGACAGCAGCCCCTTGTCCTGCTGTCACCATAGTTACCCAGTGCCCAGTCAGCGACATGTAACGCCCCTGTCCATGCCTACTCGTCCAAGTGTCTGTGGTGAAATGCACCCTGTCACACACAGAGTTTCTCAAAGAAGCGGTGATGTTATGTGCGACATGCTGGTGGAGCGCAGGCACACCTTTCTTTGAGAAGTAGTGCCGACTGGGCATCTGGTTCTGGGGCACTGCGACGGACATAAGGTCTCGAAAATCCTCTGTGTCCACCAGGCGGAAAGGCAGCATTTCTGTAGCCAAGAGCTTGCAGATGGTGAAATTCAACCTCTTAGCTTTCTCATGGCTAGGAGGAAATGGTCTTTTACTTGTCCACATCTGAGGGACCGAGGGCTGGCTATTGTGCTTAGACGGGGTTGATAAGGGTGTCCCCGGCAAACTGCCGGTCTGTGAGGAAGATGCAGGCGGACATGTTAGGTTGCCTTGATCCAAAGGTGGTGCTATCGATGTCGGACAGCGCTCAACACCAGCTGGTGTTACCACCTCCAAAGAAAATGATGACCTGCCAATCACGCTGGCTGTTGCGGGTAAAGAGGTGGCAGGTCTGCGCCCCAAAACAGGTGTGACTGCTGTCCCCCCAGTCACAGAGGATGAAGAGGCCGCGGATGCACAAGATATGGCAGACGGTGGTTGGCCCGGCCGGCTAGGCCGCATTGTAGCACACTGAGCTTCCCACTGCAACTTATGCTTCATGTCCATGTGCCGGTTCATGCATGAAGTACTCAAACTATGTATTTTTTGGCCTCTACTTAGCTTTTGCTGACAAATGTTACAGATAACACGAGTTGGGTCATCTTTATCGATCTGAAAAAATGCCCAGGCTATGCAAGGCTTAGCACCCATGCGACCTGAAGAGCCACCACGACTTGTGGTGAGAGGCAGAGTTGTGTTTGAGGATGCAGTTGTTGACGTGCTTCCAGTACTACGTCTCTGTCCAGGAAGGCGCAACCTGACCTCGTCGTCACTAGCATCTTCCTCCACCTCCTCTGCTGACCTCATCTCTTGGCTGACTGTGGGTTGACAGTAAGTGGGATCTCCGACCTCATCATCATCACCCTGTGCGTTATCACACCCGTCGTCCTCAGAGCCAACCTGTTCCTGCCCTGACAAAAAACTAAAGTTGTCGCTCCAATCAGGTATTTGAGTCTTATCATCGTCTTCCTCATTGTCTCCACCAACAGGAGTTACAGTTTGGGAATGAGGGTCTACATTATGGTCAGAACCTTCTGCGTCTGGTCCTGGATCCGACTCATAAAGATTCTGGGCATCAGTGCAGATCATTTCCTCGTCTGGATTCACAGAAGCGCTGGAGTCGACCTCTGATTCCCAGGCTATAGTATGAGTAAACAGCTCTGCAGACTCAACCATCTGTTCTACCTCATACTCAGATGGGCAGCTGGAGATTTGGGAGCTGTGAGGAAGCAAGTGCGATTTGGGTGACACCTTTGAGGACTGGAGTATTTGTGATGTTGAAGTTGATGTGGAGGAGAGCCCACTTAAAGGAGCACTTGATATCCGTTGAAGCACCTGCTGTTTTTGTGCCTCATCTGGAATTTGTAGCGATTGGCGTGGCCGTAAGAAAGGGATCTTATCACATTGTCCGCTAAAAGAAGTAGACATTTTAGTTTGGCTGGAAGATGGTCTTTCTTCTGCAGATGTTACTGTTGCTTTAACACCTACCCCATGGACACAACCTTTTTTACCCTTCCCAACACGCCTATTCCCCTTTCCACCAGCAGCAGGCCTTTTTCCACTCATTTTGGTGGTTAACTAATTCACAACTCTGGAGTTGTTTGCACAAAAAAACAATGGATGGTAACCGAGCAGAGCTGAGTGGCCAAACTGTGGTATTAGGCCAAAACTATTGGCTGGGTTAGATGCAGAAAAAAATTATTTTGAATTTGCAACCTGATGGAGGTCAGTATAGATGGACTAATAGAACAAGTCCCACACACAGCTAGAAGCCCAAATATTTTTTCAGAGGTAGATGCAGGAAAAAAATATATTCAGTTTGCAACCTGATGGAGGTCAGTATAGATGGATTAATAGAACAAGACCCACACACAGCTAGAAGCCCAATATTTTTTCAGAGGTAGATGCAGGAAAAAAATATATTCATTTTGCAACCTGATGGAGGTCAGTATAGATGGACTAATACAACAAGTCCCACACACAGCTAGAAGCCCAAATATTTTTTCAGAGGTACTGTAGATGCAGATAAAAATTAGTTTTAATTTGCAACCTGATGGAGGTCAGTATAGATGGACTAATAGAGAAAGTCCGACACACTACTAGAAGGCCAAATATTTTTTCAGAGGTAGATGCAGAAAAAAATATATTCAGTTTGCAACCTGATGGAGGTCAGTATAGATGGACTAATAGAGAAAGTCCGACACACTACAAGAAGGCCAAATATTTTTTCAGAGCTAGATGCAGAAAAAAATTATATTCAGTTTGCAACCTGATGGAGGTCAGTATAGATGGATTAATAGAACAAGACCCACACACAGCTAGAAGCCCAATATTTTTTCAGAGGTAGATGCAGAAAAAAATATATTCAGTTTGCAACCTGATGGAGGTCAGTATAGATGGACTAATACAACAAGTCCCACACACAGCTAGAAGCCCAAATATTTTTTCAGAGGTACTGTAGATGCAGATAAAAATTAGTTTTAATTTGCAACCTGATGGAGGTCAGTATAGATGGACTAATAGAGAAAGTCCGACACACTGCTAGAAGGCCAAATATTTTTTCAGAGCTAGATGCAGAAAAAAATTATATTCAGTTTGCAACCTGATGGAGGTCAGTATAGATGGATTAATAGAACAAGACCCACACACAGCTAGAAGCCCAATATTTTTTCAGAGGTAGATGCAGAAAAAAATATATTCAGTTTGCAACCTGATGGAGGTCAGTATAGATGGACTAATACAACAAGTCCCACACACAGCTAGAAGCCCAATATTTTTTCAGAGGTAGATGCAGAAAAAAATATATTCAGTTTGCAACCTGATGGAGGTCAGTATAGATGGACTAATACAACAAGTCCCACACACAGCTAGAAGCCCAAATATTTTTTCAGAGGTACTGTAGATGCAGATAAAAATTAGTTTTAATTTCCAACCTGATGGAGGTCAGTATAGATGGACTAATAGAGAAAGTCCGACACACTACTAGAAGGCCAAATATTTTTTCAGAGGTAGATGCAGAAAAAAATATATTCAGTTTGCAACCTGATGGAGGTCAGTATAGATGGACTAATAGAGAAAGTCCGACACACTACTAGAAGGCCAAATATTTTTTCAGAACTAGATGCAGAAAAAAATTATATTCAGTTTGCAACCTGATGGAGGTCAGTATAGATGGATTAATAGAACAAGACCCACACACAGCTAGAAGCCCAATATTTTTTCAGAGGTAGATGCAGAAAAAAATATATTCAGTTTGCAACCTGATGGAGGTCAGTATAGATGGACTAATACAACAAGTCCCACACACAGCTAGAAGCCCAAATATTTTTTCAGAGGTACTGTGGATGCAGATAAAAATTAGTTTTAATTTGCAACCTGATGGAGGTCTGTATAGATGGACTAATAGAGAAAGTCCGACACACTACTAGAAGGCCAAATATTTTTTCAGAGCTAGATGCAGAAAAAAATTATATTCAGTTTGCAACCTGATGGAGGTCAGTATAGATGGACTAATAGAGAAAGTCCGACACACTACTAGAAGGCCAAATATTTTTTCAGAGCTAGATGCAGAAAAAAATTATATTCAGTTTGCAACCTGATGGAGGTCAGTATAGATGGATTAATAGAACAAGACCCACACACAGCTAGAAGCTCAATATTTTTTCAGAGGTAGATGCAGAAAAAAATATATTCAGTTTGCAACCTGATGGAGGTCAGTATAGATGGACTAATACAACAAGTCCCACACACAGCTAGAAGCCCAAATATTTTTTCAGAGGTACTGTAGATGCAGATAAAAATTAGTTTTAATTTGCAACCTGATGGAGGTCAGTATAGATGGACTAATAGAGAAAGTCTGACACACTACTAGAAGGCCAAATATTTTTTCAGAGCTAGATGCAGAAAAAAATTATATTCAGTTTGCAACCTGATGGAGGTCAGTATAGATGGATTAATAGAACAAGACCCACACACAGCTAGAAGCCCAATATTTTTTCAGAGGTAGATGCAGAAAAAAATATATTCAGTTTGCAACCTGATGGAGGTCAGTATAGATGGACTAATACAACAAGTCCCACACACAGCTAGAAGCCCAATATTTTTTCAGAGGTAGATGCAGAAAAAAATATATTCAGTTTGCAACCTGATGGAGGTCAGTATAGATGGACTAATACAACAAGTCCCACACACAGCTAGAAGCCCAAATATTTTTTCAGAGGTACTGTAGATGCAGATAAAAATTAGTTTTAATTTGCAACCTGATGGAGGTCAGTATAGATGGACTAATAGAGAAAGTCCGACACACTACTAGAAGGCCAAATATTTTTTCAGAGCTAGATGCAGAAAAAAATTATATTCAGTTTGCAACCTGATGGAGGTCAGTATAGATGGACTAATAGAGAAAGTCCGACACACTACTAGAAGGCCAAATATTTTTTCAGAGCTAGATGCAGAAAAAAATTATATTCAGTTTGCAACCTGATGGAGGTCAGTATAGATGGATTAATAGAACAAGACCCACACACAGCTTGAAGCCCAATATTTTTTCAGAGGTAGATGCAGAAAAAAATATATTCAGTTTGCAACCTGATGGAGGTCAGTATAGATGGACTAATACAACAAGTCCCACACACAGCTAGAAGCCCAATATATTTTCAGAGGTAGATGCAGAAAAAAATATATTCAGTTTGCAACCTGATGGAGGTCAGTATAGATGGACTAATACAACAAGTCCCACACACAGCTAGAAGCCCAAATATTTTTTCAGAGGTACTGTAGATGCAGATAAAAATTAGTTTTAATTTGCAACCTGATGGAGGTCAGTATAGATGTACTAATAGAGAAAGTCCGACACACTGCTAGAAGGCCAAATATTTTTTCAGAGCTAGAAGCAGAAAAAAATTATATTCAGTTTGCAACCTGATGGAGGTCAGTATAGATGGATTAATAGAACAAGACCCACACACAGCTAGAAGCCCAATATTTTTTCAGAGGTAGATGCAGAAAAAAATATATTCAGTTTGCAACCTGATGGAGGTCAGTATAGATGGACTAATACAACAAGTCCCACACACAGCTAGAAGCCCAATATTTTTTCAGAGGTAGATGCAGAAAAAAATATATTCAGTTTGCAACCTGATGGAGGTCAGTATAGATGGACTAATACAACAAGTCCCACACACAGCTAGAAGCCCAAATATTTTTTCAGAGGTACTGTAGATGCAGATAAAAATTAGTTTTAATTTCCAACCTGATGGAGGTCAGTATAGATGGACTAATAGAGAAAGTCCGACACACTACTAGAAGGCCAAATATTTTTTCAGAGGTAGATGCAGAAAAAAATATATTCAGTTTGCAACCTGATGGAGGTCAGTATAGATGGACTAATAGAGAAAGTCCGACACACTACTAGAAGGCCAAATATTTTTTCAGAGCTAGATGCAGAAAAAAATTATATTCAGTTTGCAACCTGATGGAGGTCAGTATAGATGGAATAATAGAACAAGACCCACACACAGCTAGAAGCCCAATATTTTTTCAGAGGTAGATGCAGAAAAAAATATATTCAGTTTGCAACCTGATGGAGGTCAGTATAGATGGACTAATACAACAAGTCCCACACACAGCTAGAAACCCAAATATTTTTTCAGAGGTACTGTAGATGCAGATAAAAATTAGTTTTAATTTCCAACCTGATGGAGGTCAGTATAGATGGACTAATAGAGAAAGTCCGACACACTACTAGAAGGCCAAATATTTTTTCAGAGCTAGATGCAGAAAAAAATTATATTCAGTTTGCAACCTGATGGAGGTCAGTATAGATGGATTAATAGAACAAGACCCACACACAGCTAGAAGCTCAATATTTTTTCAGAGGTAGATGCAGAAAAAAATATATTCAGTTTGCAACCTGATGGAGGTCAGTATAGATGGACTAATACAACAAGTCCCACACACAGCTAGAAGCCCAAATATTTTTTCAGAGGTACTGTAGATGCAGATAAAAATTAGTTTTAATTTGCAACCTGATGGAGGTCTGTATAGATGGACTAATAGAGAAAGTCCGACACACTACTAGAAGGCCAAATATTTTTTCAGAGCTAGATGCAGAAAAAAATTATATTCAGTTTGCAACCTGATGGAGGTCAGTATAGATGGACTAATAGAGAAAGTCCGACACACTACTAGAAGGCCAAATATTTTTTCAGAGCTAGATGCAGAAAAAAATTATATTCAGTTTGCAACCTGATGGAGGTCAGTATAGATGGATTAATAGAACAAGACCCACACACAGCTAGAAGCTCAATATTTTTTCAGAGGTAGATGCAGAAAAAAATATATTCAGTTTGCAACCTGATGGAGGTCAGTATAGATGGACTAATACAACAAGTCCCACACACAGCTAGAAGCCCAAATATTTTTTCAGAGGTACTGTAGATGCAGATAAAAATTAGTTTTAATTTGCAACCTGATGGAGGTCAGTATAGATGGACTAATAGAGAAAGTCCGACACACTACTAGAAGGCCAAATATTTTTTCAGAGCTAGATGCAGAAAAAAATTATATTCAGTTTGCAACCTGATGGAGGTCAGTATAGATGGACTAATAGAGAAAGTCCGACACACTACTAGAAGGCCAAATATTTTTTCAGAGCTAGATGCAGAAAAAAATTATATTCAGTTTGCAACCTGATGGAGGTCAGTATAGATGAATTAATAGAACAAGACCCACACACAGCTAGAAGCCCAATATTTTTTCAGAGGTAGATGCAGAAAAAAATATATTCAGTTTGCAACCTGATGGAGGTCAGTATAGATGGACTAATACAACAAGTCCCACACACAGCTAGAAGCCCAATATTTTTTCAGAGGTAGATGCAGAAAAAAATATATTCAGTTTGCAACCTGATGGAGGTCAGTATAGATGGACTAATACAACAAGTCCCACACACAGCTAGAAGCCCAAATATTTTTTCAGAGGTACTGTAGATGCAGATAAAAATTAGTTTTAATTTGCAACCTGATGGAGGTCAGTATAGATGGACTAATAGAGAAAGTCCGACACAATACTAGAAGGCCAAATATTTTTTCAGAGCTAGATGCAGAAAAAAATTATATTCAGTTTGCAACCTGATGGAGGTCAGTATAGATGGATTAATAGAACAAGACCCACACACAGCTAGAAGCCCAATATTTTTTCAGAGGTAGATGCAGAAAAAAATATATTCAGTTTGCAACCTGATGGAGGTCAGTATAGATGGACTAATACAACAAGTCCCACACACAGCTAGAAGCCCAATATTTTTTCAGAGGTAGATGCAGAAAAAAATATATTCAGTTTGCAACCTGATGGAGGTCAGTATAGATGGACTAATACAACAAGTCCCACACACAGCTAGAAGCCCAAATATTTTTTCAGAGGTACTGTAGATGCAGATAAAAATTAGTTTTAATTTGCAACCTGATGGAGGTCAGTATAGATGGACTAATAGAGAAAGTCCGACACACTACTAGAAGGCCAAATATTTTTTCAGAGGTAGATGCAGAAAAAAATATATTCAGTTTGCAACCTGATGGAGGTCAGTATAGATGGACTAATAGAGAAAGTCCGACACACTACAAGAAGGCCAAATATTTTTTCAGAGCTAGATGCAGAAAAAAATTATATTCAGTTTGCAACCTGATGGAGGTCAGTATAGATGGATTAATAGAACAAGACCCACACACAGCTAGAAGCCCAATATTTTTTCAGAGGTAGATGCAGAAAAAAATATATTCAGTTTGCAACCTGATGGAGGTCAGTATAGATGGACTAATACAACAAGTCCCACACACAGCTAGAAGCCCAAATATTTTTTCAGAGGTACTGTAGATGCAGATAAAAATTAGTTTTAATTTGCAACCCGATGGAGGTCAGTA
Source organism: Phyllobates terribilis (assembly GCF_046119375.1). NCBI lineage: Eukaryota > Metazoa > Chordata > Amphibia > Anura > Dendrobatidae > Phyllobates > Phyllobates terribilis. Next base: position 756,056,278 of record NW_027362764.1, read on the forward strand.
TAGATGGACTAATAGAGAAAGTCCGACACACTGCTAGAAGGCCAAATATTTTTTCAGAGCTAGATGCAGAAAAAAATTATATTCAGTTTGCAACCTGATGGAGGTCAGTATAGATGGATTAATAGAACAAGACCCACACACAGCTAGAAGCCCAATATTTTTTCAGAGGTAGATGCAGAAAAAAATATATTCAGTTTGCAACCTGATGGAGGTCAGTATAGATGGACTAATACAACAAGTCCCACACACAGCTAGAAGCCCAATATTTTTTCAGAGGTAGATGCAGAAAAAAATATATTCAGTTTGCAACCTGATGGAGGTCAGTATAGATGGACTAATACAACAAGTCCCACACACAGCTAGAAGCCCAATATTTTTTCAGAGGTAGATGCAGAAAAAAATATATTCAGTTTGCAACCTGATGGAGGTCAGTATAGATGGACTAATACAACAAGTCCCACACACAGCTAGAAGCCCAAATATTTTTTCAGAGGTACTGTAGATGCAGATAAAAATTAGTTTTAATTTCCAACCTGATGGAGGTCAGTATAGATGGACTAATAGAGAAAGTCCGACACACTACTAGAAGGCCAAATATTTTTTCAGAGGTAGATGCAGAAAAAAATATATTCAGTTTGCAACCTGATGGAGGTCAGTATAGATGGACTAATAGAGAAAGTCCGACACACTACTAGAAGGCCAAATATTTTTTCAGAGCTAGATGCAGAAAAAAATTATATTCAGTTTGCAACCTGATGGAGGTCAGTATAGATGGATTAATAGAACAAGACCCACACACAGCTAGAAGCCCAATATTTTTTCAGAGGTAGATGCAGAAAAAAATATATTCAGTTTGCAACCTGATGGAGGTCAGTATAGATGGACTAATACAACAAGTCCCACACACAGCTAGAAGCCCAAATATTTTTTCAGAGGTACTGTAGATGCAGATAAAAATTAGTTTTAATTTGCAACCTGATGGAGGTCTGTATAGATGGACTAATAGAGAAAGTCCGACACACTACTAGAAGGCCAAATATTTTTTCAGAGCTAGATGCAGAAAAAAATTATATTCAGTTTGCAACCTGATGGAGGTCAGTATAGATGGACTAATAGAGAAAGTCCGACACACTACTAGAAGGCCAAATATTTTTTCAGAGCTAGATGCAGAAAAAAATTATATTCAGTTTGCAACCTGATGGAGGTCAGTATAGATGGATTAATAGAACAAGACCCACACACAGCTAGAAGCTCAATATTTTTTCAGAGGTAGATGCAGAAAAAAATATATTCAGTTTGCAACCTGATGGAGGTCAGTATAGATGGACTAATACAACAAGTCCCACACACAGCTAGAAGCCCAAATATTTTTTCAGAGGTACTGTAGATGCAGATAAAAATTAGTTTTAATTTGCAACCTGATGGAGGTCAGTATAGATGGACTAATAGAGAAAGTCCGACACACTACTAGAAGGCCAAATATTTTTTCAGAGCTAGATGCAGAAAAAAATTATATTCAGTTTGCAACCTGATGGAGGTCAGTATAGATGGATTAATAGAACAAGACCCACACACAGCTAGAAGCCCAATATTTTTTCAGAGGTAGATGCAGAAAAAAATATATTCAGTTTGCAACCTGATGGAGGTCAGTATAGATGGACTAATACAACAAGTCCCACACACAGCTAGAAGCCCAATATTATTTCAGAGGTAGATGCAGAAAAAAATATATTCAGTTTGCAACCTGATGGAGGTCAGTATAGATGGACTAATACAACAAGTCCCACACACAGCTAGAAGCCCAAATATTTTTTCAGAGGTACTGTAGATGCAGATAAAAATTAGTTTTAATTTGCAACCTGATGGAGGTCAGTATAGATGGACTAATAGAGAAAGTCCGACACACTACTAGAAGGCCAAATATTTTTTCAGAGCTAGATGCAGAAAAAAATTATATTCAGTTTGCAACCTGATGGAGGTCAGTATAGATGGACTAATAGAGAAAGTCCGACACACTACTAGAAGGCCAAATATTTTTTCAGAGCTAGATGCAGAAAAAAATTATATTCAGTTTGCAACCTGATGGAGGTCAGTATAGATGGATTAATAGAACAAGACCCACACACAGCTAGAAGCCCAATATTTTTTCAGAGGTAGATGCAGAAAAAAATATATTCAGTTTGCAACCTGATGGAGGTCAGTATAGATGGACTAATACAACAAGTCCCACACACAGCTAGAAGCCCAATATTTTTTCAGAGGTAGATGCAGAAAAAAATATATTCAGTTTGCAACCTGATGGAGGTCAGTATAGATGGACTAATACAACAAGTCCCACACACAGCTAGAAACCCAAATATTTTTTCAGAGGTACTGTAGATGCAGATAAAAATTAGTTTTAATTTCCAACCTGATGGAGGTCAGTATAGATGGACTAATAGAGAAAGTCCGACACACTACTAGAAGGCCAAATATTTTTTCAGAGCTAGATGCAGAAAAAAATTATATTCAGTTTGCAACCTGATGGAGGTCAGTATAGATGGATTAATAGAACAAGACCCACACACAGCTAGAAGCTCAATATTTTTTCAGAGGTAGATGCAGAAAAAAATATATTTAGTTTGCAACCTGATGGAGGTCAGTATAGATGGACTAATACAACAAGTCCCACACACAGCTAGAAGCCCAAATATTTTTTCAGAGGTACTGTAGATGCAGATAAAAATTAGTTTTAATTTGCAACCTGATGGAGGTCTGTATAGATGGACTAATAGAGAAAGTCCGACACACTACTAGAAGGCCAAATATTTTTTCAGAGCTAGATGCAGAAAAAAATTATATTCAGTTTGCAACCTGATGGAGGTCAGTATAGATGGACTAATAGAGAAAGTCCGACACACTACTAGAAGGCCAAATATTTTTTCAGAGCTAGATGCAGAAAAAAATTATATTCAGTTTGCAACCTGATGGAGGTCAGTATAGATGGATTAATAGAACAAGACCCACACACAGCTAGAAGCTCAATATTTTTTCAGAGGTAGATGCAGAAAAAAATATATTCAGTTTGCAACCTGATGGAGGTCAGTATAGATGGACTAATACAAGTCCCACACACAGCTAGAAGCCCAAATATTTTTTCAGAGGTACTGTAGATGCAGATAAAAATTAGTTTTAATTTGCAACCTGATGGAGGTCAGTATAGATGGACTAATAGAGAAAGTCCGACACACTACTAGAAGGCCAAATATTTTTTCAGAGCTAGATGCAGAAAAAAATTATATTCAGTTTGCAACCTGATGGAGGTCAGTATAGATGGACTAATAGAGAAAGTCCGACACACTACTAGAAGGCCAAATATTTTTTCAGAGCTAGATGCAGAAAAAAATTATATTCAGTTTGCAACCTGATGGAGGTCAGTATAGATGGATTAATAGAACAAGACCCACACACAGCTAGAAGCCCAATATTTTTTCAGAGGTAGATGCAGAAAAAAATATATTCAGTTTGCAACCTGATGGAGGTCAGTATAGATGGACTAATACAACAAGTCCCACACACAGCTAGAAGCCCAATATTTTTTCAGAGGTAGATGCAGAAAAAAATATATTCAGTTTGCAACCTGATGGAGGTCAGTATAGATGGACTAATACAACAAGTCCCACACACAGCTAGAAGCCCAAATATTTTTTCAGAGGTACTGTAGATGCAGATAAAAATTAGTTTTAATTTGCAACCTGATGGAGGTCAGTATAGATGGACTAATAGAGAAAGTCCGACACACTACTAGAAGGCCAAATATTTTTTCAGAGCTAGATGCAGAAAAAAATTATATTCAGTTTGCAACCTGATGGAGGTCAGTATAGATGGATTAATAGAACAAGACCCACACACAGCTAGAAGCCCAATATTTTTTCAGAGGTAGATGCAGAAAAAAATATATTCAGTTTGCAACCTGATGGAGGTCAGTATAGATGGACTAATACAACAAGTCCCACACACAGCTAGAAGCCCAATATTTTTTCAGAGGTAGATGCAGAAAAAAATATATTCAGTTTGCAACCTGATGGAGGTCAGTATAGATGGACTAATACAACAAGTCCCACACACAGCTAGAAGCCCAAATATTTTTTCAGAGGTACTGTAGATGCAGATAAAAATTAGTTTTAATTTCCAACCTGATGGAGGTCAGTATAGATGGACTAATAGAGAAAGTCCGACACACTACTAGAAGGCCAAATATTTTTTCAGAGCTAGATGCAGAAAAAAATTATATTCAGTTTGCAACCTGATGGAGGTCAGTATAGATGGACTAATACAACAAGTCCCACACACAGGTAGAAGCCCAAATATTTTTTCAGAGGTACTGTAGATGCAGATAAAAATTAGTTTTAATTTGCAACCTGATGGAGGTCAGTATAGATGGACTAATAGACCAAGTCCCACACACTGCTAGAAGCCCAAATTTTTTTTCAGAGCTAGATGCAGAAAAAAATTATATTCAGTTTGCAACCTGATGGAGGTCAGTATAGATGGACTAATAGAATGATGCTATGCCCAAAAGATTTTACTTCACTAGGTGCAGTAAAAAAATTGGTATTCTATATACAGGTGGTATATCTTGCAACACAGATAGGCTACTCCACTGACTAACACACTCTGCAATAGGCCAAAAAGGATTAGCTTTGCTAGATTCAGCCAAATGCTGTGAAAAAAACTTGCACAGCACTGGCACAGACCTGTCTGGCAAAAACTGATAGGAACTGATGTAACCTAGTCCTGAAAAGGACTCCAATTACAATTAGTCTTTACTCCCACAACCGATCTATTTAAGAGCACAGACCTCCCTGATAAAAGTCGTAGGAAATGCTGTAACCTAGTCCTTAAAAGGACTGCAATCACAACTATTCCCTACTCCCAAGCTATCTGTATATTTGTGCGAAAATTGGCTTGAAATTAACAAGGTATAGCGCACACAGCAACAGCGGTGCCGTCTAACACGCAGCTGCAGCAGTGAGAAAATGGTGGCGACGGGGAAAATGGCTTGGTCTTATAGGGCAAGGACATGTGACATACACTGCCAATCACACATGCCCTTGCTTGTGTGAAAAAAAGCACTTCGCTCCGTGTGTGCGCTGCTGATAGGCTGACAGATTGCACCTCCCCACTGTAAATGCGGGAAAGAGAAAAAAAAATGGAGATCTTCATTATTCCTGCAGAGATCCATCCCCTGCCCCTCCCCCCGCCCCGCTGTACACTCAAACCGCGTATTAACATTAATTTTCATCATTACTGAGAAAAAATCCAGTTATGATTTTGGTGCACGAACAGTTATCGAACATAACCTCGAACAGCCGAATTTTTCTCAAATTGTTCGTGTTCGCCGACCGGCTCGAACACCGCCCAAAACAGCTCGAATTTGAGATTGGCGAACAGTTCGAGTAGAACAACGCTCATCTCTAATTATGATCTCTCACTGCCTATTACTCAGGCGCTAAGTGCCCTTCCCTCCATCCCCATTAATAATACATGCTAAAAAGTTTCCTTTTGTCATAAAGATTGACCTTGTTTAATAATTGAGCACAGGATTAGAGTATGGTCGTGATGATCCGTCTCGCCCACATCTGTTTGCCTTCCTGATAATTGGCGGTGTTATGTTTATGTCTCCATTTTACCGGACCCTCATTTACAAGTTATGGCTTTATAATCAGAGTTGAATTATCGGCAAGAACCTGGGCCAACAGCTGGACTGTAAGTAAACGTAAGATTGGTGGGGCGTAATAAGATGAGCTGCCGACGTCAGCCGTACCTGGCGGTATTCAGCACTGCATACTGTCTACGACACGTAAGTGACCAGGGCTTGTAGGGAATTTTTGGATTTCTGGTCAGTCATCCTTCAAAATGACTCTACAGAAAGGTAGCAATGTGCTCAAGAAATACATTGTTTTAGTAACGATTCTATGTTACAGCATAAGGCTATGTGCACACGATGCGTATTTCATGCGTATTTTGTGCGGAAATTTCCGCAGCGTAAACGCATGAATTACGCATGTTAGCCTTCTGCCATGGTCCCCTATGGCATTCCGCAATTGTAATGCGGAAAATTCCGCAGCATGTCAATTCTTTGTGCGTTTACGCATGCGGAATTGCCATCTACAATGCAGTAGAAAACGCAAGGCAATTCCGCATGTGCAAAACGCGCGAATTACGCGCAAAAAACGCATGCCAAATTCCGCATGCGTTTTCCAGGAAAAAGGACATGTGGAAATGAAGCGGAAATTTCCGCTTCAATTACGCATCGTGTGCACTTAGCCTAAAATATACACCGGAGCTGTATTTACAAGTATACATGCTTCAGAGCTGAACTCTTAAAACAATATCAGTTGGCTCAGTGTCTCCATAAAGCTTCCATTGGTTATTTGCATTCTGAAAAGTGCACTAATTGCACCAGCAACTGTACAGCAGTCAGACTAACCTCCCCCGACAGTTACTGTTTGCCAAAACAATGAGCAGAATTATGAATGCAGCTCTGGCGTATAATACAGAGGTAACTCAGGATCAGTAATGTAATGTATGTGCACAGTGACTGCACCAGCAGAATAGTGAGTGCAGCTCTGGAGTATAATACAGGAGGTAACTCAGGATCAGTACAGGATCAGTAATGTAATGTATGTACACAGTGACTGCACCAGCAGAATAGTGAGTGCAGCTCTGGAGTATAATACAGGATTTAACTCAGGATCAGTAATGTAATGTATGTACACAGTGACTGCACCAGCAGAATAGTGAGTGCAGCTCTGGGGTATAATACAGGATGTAACTCAGGATCAGTACAGGATCAGTAATGCAATGTATGTACACAGTGACTGCACCAGCAGAATAGTGAGTGCAGCTCTGGAGTATAATACAGGATGTAACTCAGGATCAGTACAGGATCAGTAATGTAAAGTATGTACACAGTGACTGCACCAGCAGAATAGTGAGTGCTGCTCTGGAGTATAATACAGGATGTAACTCAGGATCAGTACAGGATCAGTATTTATGAAGGAGATTATCTATAAACTTCATAGTCATGCTTTGCTTAAAGGTAGACATACTGTTAGATACTTAAAAAACACAGAGCCCTCTGGTTGCAGCTTCGCCTGTGAATAAACTCTCCGGCCCCAGAGCGGTGATCTTCTTTGGGATTATCTGATAAATATAATGTGCTGCATTGTTCGGTCTCTGTGTAGAAAGGACGCTGATTCTGCTAGTGTGGTGGTCTCATCCACTGTCAGTGTATAATATATAGCACATCCCCGGGATTAGTCCTGTGTGACCTATGCATAAGAGAACTGTATGAAGAATTTGCATAAATTTTGCATTTGCACTTTGTTTGTGGAAGAAAAAAACCTTTACCGGGATCGATATAAAATCCTGATAATGTTACTGCCTAGAAATGCCACTGAAGGTCACAGCAATTGTTCCTAGAAGTAGATAAGGGCTAATATATTCCTAACGCAGGAGAACAGGACTCGCACATCATCAGCGCTTTGTCTATTATCCACATCTGATTCAGGAGGGACAATGTGATTTTACACTGATCAACACTGAAATTGCAACACCAAGAAGGAAAAGTGGTGGAAAGACGGAAATCATAGGACTGATAGACATTTTAATGATTTAATTATCCCCAGCCCATGCAGCCTTTGCTGCTATCAACGAGGTTATTAATGGACGTCTGTGGAATATTCTTGGGCAAATCATCAAGATCCGCTGCTGGCAGCTCCTCTGTAATCACCGACCAATGACGTCCCAGATGTACTCAAGTGGAGACAAATCCAGAGATCCTGCAGCCATGGGAGCAGGTTTAGGCAGCGCAGGTTGCTTACAGTAGCACGAGAAAAATACTGCCTGCACTGTTCCGCCATAGGAAAAAAAGTTGTTAAGGCTCCTACCGATTTGGTGGGAAATTTTTGAAAACTCAGAACTTTCTGTGAGTAAGAAATTTTAAAGCTATTGCATCATGGGCAACCCCTTAACTCAGTCAAAGATGGCATTATGGCTGAGGACCTTTAACAACTAGAAATATGGGTACATCATTCATACCACAGAAATGTCACATGGATGATGAATTTACGGTAATAATTTTATTAAATGTCAAACTTTTTTCGACCTGGTAATAATTTTATTAAATGTCAAACTTTTTTGACCTAGTCTAGAAAATGTTCTGGTATTTGTGGTATCAGCCACGTAGTGATAGTGAAGAAACAGCGACCTACAAAAAACAAGTGACAAAGCTTGTGGTTGCTACAATGTGAGAAAGTAGAAAGATCACACAGTATTATGAGGGTTATTAAGAAACACTGTTCTAAAACACAACTAAAAGGGGGAAAAGTTAGGGGGATTAAAGTCCACTTTCTTATTATTTACTTTCTAGATTTTAAGCATGTAATTACTATAATATTGCCCCCATACAGTATGTACAGCAATATACCTACTATAATACTGCCCCTATGTACAAGAATATAACTACTATAATACTGCCTCCTATGTACGAGAATATAACTACTATAATACTGCCCCCTATGTACAAGAATATAACTACTATAATACTGCACCTATATACAAGAATATAACTACTATAATACTGCTCCTATATACAAGAATATAACTACTATAATACTGCTCCTATGTACAAGAATATAACTACTATAATACTGCTGCTATGTACAAGAATATAACTACTATAATACTGCCCTCTATGTACAAAAATATAACTACTATAATACTGCTCCTATGTACAAGAATATAACTACTATAATACTGCTCCTATGTACAAGAATATAATTGCTATAATACTGATCCTATGTATAAGAATATAACTATTATAATACTGTCCCTATGTACAAGAATCTAACTACTATAATACTGCTCCCTATATACAAGAATATAACTACTATAATACTGCCCCTATGTACAGGAATATAACTACTATAATACTGCTCCTATGTACAAGAATATAACTACTATGATACTGCTCCTATGTACAAGAATATAACTACTATAATACTGCCCCTATGTACAAGAATATAACTACTATAATACTGCTCCTATGTACAAGAATATAACTACTATGATACTGCTCCTATGTACAAGAATATAACTACTATAATACTGCTCCTATGTACAAGAATATAACTACTATAATATTGCTCCTATGTACAGGAATATAACTACTATAATACTGCTCTCTATATACAAGAATATAACTACTATAATATTGCTCCTATGTACAGGAATATAACTACTATAATACTGCTCCTATGTACAAGAATATAGCTACTATAATACTGCCTCCTATGTACAAGAATATAATTACTATAATACTGCCCCCTGGGTACAAGAATATAACTACTATAATACTGCCCCTATGTACAAGAATATAACTACTATAATACTGCTCCTATGTACAAGAATACGACCACTATAATACTGTTCCTATGTACAAGAATATAACTACTATAATACTGCTCCTATGTACAAGAATATAAAAACTATAATACTGCTCCTATGTACAAGAATATAACTACTATAATACTGCCCCTGTGTACAAGAATACAGTAGAACTACTATAATACTGCCCCATGTACAAGAATATAACTACTATAATACTGCCCCTATGTACAAGAATATAACTACTATAATACTGCTCCTATGTACAAGCATACAACCACTATAATACTGTTCCTATGTACAAGAATATAACTACTATAATACTGCCCCATGTACAAGAATATAACTGCTATAATACTGCTCCTATGTACAAGAATATAACTACTATAATACAACCCCTATGTAAAGAATATAACTACTATAATACTGCCCCTATATACAAGAATATAACTACTATAATACTGCCCCTATATACAATAATATAACTACTATAATACCGCCCCTATATACAAGTATATAACTACTATAATACTGCCCCCTATGTACAAGAATAAAACTACTATAATACTGCCCCTATGTACAAGAATATAACTACTATAATACTGCTCCTATGTATAAGAATATAACTACTATAATACTGCTCCTATGTACAAGAATATAACTAAAATAATACTGCTCCTATGAACAAGAATATAACTACTATAATACTGCCCCTATGTACAAGAATATGACTACTATAATACTGCTCCTATGTACAAGAATATAACTACTATAATACTGCTCCTATGTACAAGAATATAACTACTATAATACTGCCCCCTATGTAAAAGAATAAAACAACTATAATACTGCCCCTATGTACAAGAATATAACTACTATAATACTGCTCCTATGTACAAGAATACAACCACTATAATACTGTTCCTATGTACAAGAATATAACTACTATAATACTGCCCCATGTACAAGAATATAACTACTATAATACTGTTCCTATGTACAAGAATATAACTACTATAATACAACCCCTATGTAAAGAATATAACTACTATAATACTGCCCCTATATACAAGAATATAACTACTATAATACTGCCCCTATATACAATAATATAACTACTATAATACCGCCCCTATATACAAGAATATAACTACTATAATACTGCCCCTATGTACAAGAATAAAACTACAATAATACTGCCCCTATGTACAAGAATATAACTACTATAATACTGCTCCTATGTATAAGAATATAACTACTATAATACTGCTCCTATGTACAAGAATATAACTAAAATAATACTGCTCCTATGAACAAGAATATAACTACTATAATACTGCTCCTATGTACAAGAATATAACTACTATAATACTGCCCCCCATGTAAAAGAATAAAACTACTATAATACTGCCCCTATGTACAAGAATATAACTACAATAATTCTGCTACTATGTACAAGAATATAACTACTATAATACTGCTCCTATGTACAAGAATATAACTACTATAATACTGCCCCTATGTACAAGAATACAGTATAACTACTATAATACTGCCCCCTATGTACAAGTATATAACTACTATAATACTGCCATTATGTACAAGATTATAACTACTATAATACTGCTCCTATGTACAAGAATATAACTACTATGATACTGCTCCTATGTACAAGAATATAACTACTATAATACTGCTCCTATGTACAAGAATATAACTACTATAATATTGCTCCTATGTACAGGAATATAACTACTATAATACTGCTCCCTATATACAAGAATATAACTACTATAATATTGCTCCTATGTACAGGAATATAACTACTATAATACTGCTCCTATGTACAAGAATATAGCTACTATAATACTGCCTCCTATGTACAAGAATATAATTACTATAATACTGCCCCCTGGGTACAAGAATATAACTACTATAATACTGCCCCTATGTACAAGAATATAACTACTATAATACTGCTCCTATGTACAAGAATGCAACCACTATAATACTGTTCCTATGTACAAGAATATAACTACTATAATACTGCTCCTATGTACAAGAATATAAAAACTATAAAACTGCTCCTATGTACAAGAATATAACTACTATAATACTGCCCCTGTGTACAAGAATACAGTAGAACTACTATAATACTGCCCCATGTACAAGAATATAACTACTATAATACTGCCCCTATGTACAAGAATATAACTACTATAATACTGCTCCTATGTACAAGCATACAACCACTATAATACTGTTCCTATGTACAAGAATATAACTACTATAATACTGCCCCATGTACAAGAATATAACTACTATAATACTGCTCCTATGTACAAGAATATATCTACTATAATACATCCCCTATGTAAAGAATATAACTACTATAATACTGCCCCTATATACAAGAATATAACTACTATAATACTGCCCCTATATACAATAATATAACTACTATAATACCGCCCCTATATATAAGAATATAACTACTATAATACTGCCCCCTATGTGCAAGAATAAAACTACTATAATACTGCCCCTATGTACAAGAATATAACTACTATAATACTGCTCCTATGTATAAGAATATAACTACTATAATACTGCTCCTATGTACAAGAATATAACTAAAATAATACTGCTCCTATGAACAAGAATATAACTACTATAATACTGCTCCTATGTACAAGAATATAACTACTATAATACTGCCCCCCATGTAAAAGAGTAAAACTACTATAATACTGCCCCTATGTACAAGAATATAACTACAATAATTCTGCTACTATGTACAAGAATATAACTACTATAATACTGCTCCTATGTACAAGAATATAACTACTATAATACTGCCCCTATGTACAAGAATACAGTATAACTACTATAATACTGCCCCCTATGTACAAGTATATAACTACTATAATACTGCCATTATGTACAAGAATATAACTACTATAATACTTCTCCTATGTACAAGAATATAACTACTATGATACTGCTCCTATGTACAAGAATATAACTACTATAATACTGCTCCTATGTACAAGAATATAACTACTATAATATTGCTCCTATGTACAGGAATATAACTACTATAATACTGCTCCCTATATACAAGAATATAACTACTATAATATTGCTCCTATGTACAGGAATATAACTACTATAATACTGCTCCTATGTACAAGAATATAGCTACTATAATACTGCCTCCTATGTACAAGAATATAATTACTATAATACTGCCCCCTGGGTACAAGAATATAACTACTATAATACTGCCCCTATGTACAAGAATATAACTACTATAATACTGCTCCTATGTACAAGAATACAACCACTATAATACTGTTCCTATGTACAAGAATATAACTACTATAATACTGCTCCTATGTACAAGAATATAAAAACTATAATACTGCTCCTATGTACAAGAATATAACTACTATAATACTGCCCCTGTGTACAAGAATACAGTAGAACTACTATAATACTGCCCCATGTACAAGAATATAACTACTATAATACTGCCCCTATGTACAAGAATATAACTACTATAATACTGCTCCTATGTACAAGCATACAACCACTATAATACTGTTCCTATGTACAAGAATATAACTACTATAATACTGCCCCATGTACAAGAATATAACTACTATAATACTGCTCCTATGTACAAGAATATATCTACTATAATACATCCCCTATGTAAAGAATATAACTACTATAATACTGCCCCTATATACAAGAATATAACTACTATAATACTGCCCCTATATACAATAATATAACTACTATAATACCGCCCCTATATATAAGAATATAACTACTATAATTCTGCCCCCTATGTGCAAGAATAAAACTACTATAATACTGCCCCTATGTACAAGAATATAACTACTATAATACTGCTCCTATGTATAAGAATATAACTACTATAATACTGCTCCTATGTACAAGAATATAACTAAAATAATACTGCTCCTATGAACAAGAATATAACTACTATAATACTGCGCCTATGTACAAGAATATAACTACTATAATACTGCTTCTATGTACAACAATATAACTACTATAATACTGCTCCTATGTACAAGAATATAACCACTATAATACTGTTCCTATGTACAAGAATATAACTACTATAATACTGCCCCATGTACAAGAATATAACTACTATAATACTGCTCCTATGTACAAGAATATAACTACTATAATACAACCCCTATGTAAAGAATATAACTACTATAATACTGCCCCTATATACAAGAATATAACTACTATAATACTGCCCCTATATACAATAATATAACTACTATAATACCGCCCCTATATACAAGAATATAACTACTATAATATACTGCCCCCTATGTACAAGAATAAAACTACTATAATACTGCCCCTATGTACAAGAATATAACTACTATAATACTGCTCCTATGTATATGAATATAACTACTATAATACTGCTCCTATGTACAAGAATATAACTAAAATAATACTGCTCCTATGAACAAGAATATAACTACTATAATACTGCTCCTATGTACAAGAATATAACTACTATAATACTGCCCCCCATGTAAAAGAATAAAACTACTATAATACTGCCCCTATGTACAAGAATATAACTACAATAATACTGCTCCTATGTACAAGAATATAACTACTATAATACTGCCCCTATGTTCAAGAATATAACTACTATAATACTGCCCCTATGTACAAGAATATAACTACTATAATACTGCCATTATGTACAAGAATATAACTACTATAATACTGCTCCTATGTACAAGAATACAACTACTATAATACTGTTTCTATGTACAAGAATATAACTACTATAATACTGCCCCATGTACAAGAATATAACTTCTATAATACTGCTCCTATGTACAAGAATATAACTACTATAGTACTACCCCTATGTACAAGAATATAACTACTATAATACTGCTCCTATGTACAAGAATACAACCACTATAATACTGTTCCTATGTACAAGAATATAACTACTATAATACTGCCCCATGTACAAGAATATAACTACTATAATACTGCTCCTATGTACAAGAATATAACTACTATAATACTACCCCTATGTACAAGAATATAACTACTATAATACTGCCCCCTATGTGCAAGAATATAACTACTATAATACTGCCCCCATGTACAAGAATATAACTGCTATAATACTGCTCCTATGTACAAGAATATAACTACTATAGTACTACCCCTATGTACAAGAATATAACTACTATAATACTGCTCCTATGTACAAGAATACAACCACTATAATACTGTTCCTATGTACAAGAATATAACTACTATAATAATGCCCCATGTACAAGAATATAACTACTATAATACTGCTCCTATGTACAAGAATATAACTACTATAATACTACCCCTATGTACAAGAATATAAGTACTATAATACTGCCCCCTATGTACAAGAATATAACTACTATAATACTGCCCCTATGTACAAGAATATAACTACTATAATACTGCCCCTATGTACAAGAATATAACTACTATAATACTGCCCCCTATGTAAAAGAATAAAACTACTATAATACTGCCCCTATGTACAAGAATATAACTACTATAATACTGCTCCAATGTACAAGAATATAACTACTATAGTACTACCCCTATGTACAAGAATATAACTACTATAATACTGCTCCTATGTACAAGAATACAACCACTATCATACTGTTCCTATGTACAAGAATATAACTACTATAATACTGCCCCATGTACAAGAATATAACTACTATAATACTGCTCCTATGTACAAGAATATAACTACTATAATACTACCCCTATGTACAAGAAAATAAGTACTATCATACTGCCCCCTATGTACAAGAATATAACTACTATAATACAACCCCTATGTAAAGAATATAACTACTATAATACTGCCCCTATATACAAGAATATAACTACTGTAATACTGCCCCTATATACAATAATATAACTACTATAATACCGCCCCTATATACAAGAATATAACTACTATAATACTGCCCCCTATGTACAAGAATAAAACTACTATAATACTGCCCCTATGTACAAGAATATAACTACTATAATACTGCTCCTATGTATAAGAATATAACTACTATAATACTGCTCCTATGTACAAGAATATAACTAAAATAATACTGCTCCTATGAACAAGAATATAACTACTATAATACTGCCCCTATGTACAAGATTATAACTACTATAATAGTGCTCCTATGTACAAGAATATAACTACTATAATACTGCTCCTATGTACAAGAATATAACTACTATAATACTGCCCCCTATGTAAAAGAATAAAACTACTATAATACTGCCCCTATGTACAAGAACATAACTACAAGAATACTGCTCCTATGTACAAGAATATAACTACTATAATACTGTTCCTATGTACAAGAATATAACTACTATAATACTGCCCCTATGTACAAGAATACAGTATAACTACTATAATACTGCCCCCTATGTACAAGAATATAACTACTATAATACTGCCATTATGTACAAGAATATAACTACTATAATACTGCTCCTATGTACAATAATACAACTACTATAATACTGTTTCTATGTACAAGAATATAACTACTATAATACTGCCCCATGTACAAGAATATAACTACTATAATACTGCTCCTATGTACAAGAATATAACTACTATAGTACTACCCCTATGTACAAGAATATAACTACTATAATACTGCTATTATGTACAAAAATACAACCACTATAATACTGTTCCTTTGTACAAGAATATAACTACTATAATACTGCCCCATGTACAAGAATATAACTACTATAATACTGCTCCTATGTACAAGAATATAACTACTATAATACTACCCTTATGTACAAGAATATAACTACTATAATACTGCCCCCTATGTACAAGAATATAACTACTATAATACTGCCCCTATGTACAAGAATATAACTACTATAATACTGCTCCTATGTACAAGAATATAACTACTATAGTACTACCCCTATGTACAAGAATATAACTACTATAATACTGCTCCTATGTACAAGAATACAACCACTATAATACTGTTCCCTATGTACAAGAATATAACTACTATAATACTACCCCTATGTACAATAATATAACTAATATAATACTGCTCCTATGTACAAGAATATAACTACTATAATACTACCCCTATGTACAAGAATATAACTACTATAATACTGCCCCCTATGTACAAGAATATAACTACTATAATACTGCCCCTATGTACAAGAATATAACCACTATAATACTGCCCCTATGTACAAGAATAAAACTACTATAATACTGCCCCCTATGTACAAGAATATAACTAATATAATACTGCCCCTATGTAGAAGAATATAACTACTATAATACTGCTCCTATGTACAAGAATACAACTACTATAATACTGTTCCTATGTACAAGAATCTAACTACTATAATACTGCTCCCTATATACAAGAATATAACTACTATAATACTGCTCTTATGTACAAGAATATAACTAATATGATACTGCTCCTATGTACAAGAATATAACTACTAAAATACTGCCCCTATGTACAAGAATATAACTACTATAATACTGCTCCTATGTACAAGAATATAACTACTATGATATTGCTCCTATGTACAAGAATATAACTACTATAATACTGCTCCTATGTACAAGAATATAACTACTATAATATTCCTCCTATGTACAGGAATATAACTACTATAATACTGCTCCCTATATACAAGAATATAACTACTATAATACTGCCTCCTATGTACAAGAATATAACTACTATGATACTGCTCCATTGTACAAGAATATCACTACTATAATACTGCCCCTATGTACAAGAATATAACTACTATAATACTGCTCCTATGTACAAGAATATAACTACTATAATACTGCTCCTATGAACAAGAATATAGCTATTATAATACTGCCTCCTATGTACAAGAATATAATTACTATAATACTGCCCCCTGGGTACAAGAATATAACTACTATAATTCTGCCCCTATGTACAAGAATATAACTACTATAATACTGCTCCTATGTACAAGAATATAACTACTATAATACTGCCCCTATGTACAAGAATACAGTAGAACTACTATAATACTGCCCCATGTACAAGAATATAACTACTATAATACTGCCCCTATGTACAAGAATATAACTACTATAATACTGCTCCTATGTACAAGAATACAACCACTATAATACTGTTCCTATGTACAAGAATATAACTACTATAATACTGCTCCTATGTACAAGAATATAACTACTATAATACTGCCCCCTATGTACAAGAATAAAACTACTATAATACTGCCACTATGTACAAGAATATAACTACTATAATACTGCTCCTATGTACAAGAATATAACTACTATAATACTGCTCCTATGTACAAGAATATAACTACTATAATACTGCCCCTATGTACAAGAATACAGTATAAGTATTATAATACTGCCCCCTATGTACAAGAATATAACTACTATAATACTGCCACTATGTACAAGAATATAACTACTATAATACTGCTCCTATGTACAAGAATACAACTACTATAATACTGTTCCTATGTACAAGAATATAACTACTATAATACTGCCCCATGTACAAGAATATAACTACTATAATACTACTCCTATGTACAAGAATATAACTACTATAATACTACCCCTATGTACAAGAATATAACTACTATAATACTGCTCCTATGTACAAGAATACAACTACTATAATATTGCTCCTA
Organism: Phyllobates terribilis; assembly: GCF_046119375.1. Classification (NCBI taxonomy): domain Eukaryota; kingdom Metazoa; phylum Chordata; class Amphibia; order Anura; family Dendrobatidae; genus Phyllobates; species Phyllobates terribilis. The sequence goes on from NW_027362764.1 coordinate 756,074,527, forward strand.
TGTACAAGAATATAACTACTATAATACTGCCCCACGTACAAGAATATAACTACTATAATACTGCTCCTATGTACAAGAATATAACTACCATAATACTACCCCTATGTACAAGAATATAACTACTATAATAATGCTCCTATGTACAAGAATATAACTACTATAATACTGTTCCTATGTACAAGAATATAACTACTATAATACTGCCCCCTTTGTACAAGAATATAACTACTATAATACTGCTGCCTATGTACAAGAATACAACTACTATAATACAGCCCCTATATACAAGAATATAACTACTATAATACTGCCCATATGTACAAGAATATAACTACTATAATACTGCTCCTATGTACAAGAATATAGCTACTATAATACTGCTTCTATGTACAAGAATATAATTACTATAATACTGCCCCTATGTACAAGTATATAACTACTATAATACTGCCCCCTATGTACAAGAATATAACTACTATAATACTGTCCCTATGTACAAGAATATATCTACTATAATACTGCCCCCATATACATGAATATATCTACTATAATACTGCTCCTGTGTACAAATATATAAATACTATAATACTGCTCCAATGTACAAGAATATAGCTACTATAATACTGCTCCCTATGTACAAGAATATAACTACTATAATACTGCCCCCATGTACAAGAATATAACTACTATAATACTGCTCCTATGTACAATAGTATAACTACTATAATACTGTCTCATATGTACAAGAATATAACTACTATAAAGCTGCTCCCTATGTACAAGAATATAACTACTATAATACTGCCCCCTATGTACAAGAATATAACTACTATAATACTGCTCCCTATGTACAAGAATAAAACTACTATAATACTGCCCCTATGTACAAGAATATAACTACTATAATACTGCCGATATGTACAAGAATATAACTACTATAATACTGCCCCTATGTACAAGAATATAACTACTATAATACTGCTCTTATGTACAAGAATATAACTAATATGATACTGCTCCTATGTACAAGAATATAACTACTAAAATACTGCCCCTATGTACAAGAATATAACTACTATAATACTGCTCCTATGTACAAGAATATAACTACTATGATATTGCTCCTATGTACAAGAATATAACTACTATAATACTGCTCCTATGTACAAGAATATAACTACTATAATATTCCTCCTATGTACAGGAATATAACTACTATAATACTGCCCCCTGGGTACAAGAATATAACTACTATAATTCTGCCCCTATGTACAAGAATATAACTACTATAATACTGCTCCTATGTACAAGAATATAACTACTATAATACTGCCCCTATGTACAAGAATACAGTAGAACTACTATAATACTGCCCCATGTACAAGAATATAACTACTATAATACTGCCCCTATGTACAAGAATATAACTACTATAATACTGCTCCTATGTACAAGAATACAACCACTATAATACTGTTCCTATGTACAAGAATATAACTACTATAATACTGCTCCTATGTACAAGAATATAACTACTATAATACTGCCCCCTATGTACAAGAATAAAACTACTATAATACTGCCCCTATGTACAAGAATATAACTACTATAATACTGCTCCTATGTACAAGAATATAACTACTATAATACTGCTCCTATGTACAAGAATATAACTACTATAATACTGCCCCTATGTACAAGAATACAGTATAAGTATTATAATACTGCCCCCTATGTACAAGAATATAACTACTATAATACTGCCACTATGTACAAGAATATAACTACTATAATACTGCTCCTATGTACAAGAATACAACTACTATAATACTGTTCCTATGTACAAGAATATAACTACTATAATACTGCCCCATGTACAAGAATATAACTACTATAATACTACTCCTATGTACAAGAATATAACTACTATAATACTACCCCTATGTACAAGAATATAACTACTATAATACTGCTCCTATGTACAAGAATACAACTACTATAATATTGCTCCTATGTACAAGAATATAACTACTATAATACTGCCCCACGTACAAGAATATAACTACTATAATACTGCTCCTATGTACAAGAATATAACTACCATAATACTACCCCTATGTACAAGAATATAACTACTATAATAATGCTCCTATGTACAAGAATATAACTACTATAATACTGTTCCTATGTACAAGAATATAACTACTATAATACTGCCCCCTATGTACAAGAATATAACTACTATAATACTGCTGCCTATGTACAAGAATACAACTACTATAATACAGCCCCTATATACAAGAATATAACTACTATAATACTGCCCATATGTACAAGAATATAACTACTATAATACTGCTCCTATGTACAAGAATATAGCTACTATAATACTGCTTCTATGTACAAGAATATAATTACTATAATACTGCCCCTATGTACAAGTATATAACTACTATAATACTGCCCCCTATGTACAAGAATATAACTACTATAATACTGTCCCTATGTACAAGAATATATCTACTATAATACTGCCCCCATATACATGAATATATCTACTATAATACTGCTCCTGTGTACAAATATATAAATACTATAATACTGCTCCAATGTACAAGAATATAACTACTATAATACTGCCCCTATGTACAAGAATATAACTACTATAATACTGCCCCTATGTACAAGAATATATCTACTATAATACTGCTCCTGTGTACAAATATATAAATACTATAATACTGCTCCAATATACAAGAATATAGCTACTATAATACTGCTCCCTATGTACAAGAATATAACTACTATAATACTGCCCCCATGTACAAGAATATAACTACTATAATACTGCTCCTATGTACAATAGTATAACTACTATAATACTGTCTCATATGTACAAGAATATAACTACTATAAAGCTGCTCCCTATGTACAAGAATATAACTACAATAATACTGCCCCCTATGTACAAGAATATAACTACTATAATACTGCTCCCTATGTACAACAATAAAACTACTATAATACTGCCCCTATGTACAAGAATATAACTACTATAATACTGCCGATATGTACAAGAATATAACTACTATAATACTGCCCCCTATGTACAAGAATATAACTACTATAATACTGCCCCTATGTACAAGAATATAACTACTATAATACTGCTCTTATGTACAAGAATATAACTAATATGATACTGCTCCTATGTACAAGAATATAACTACTAAAATACTGCCCCTATGTACAAGAATATAACTACTATAATACTGCTCCTATGTACAAGAATATAACTACTATGATATTGCTCCTATGTACAAGAATATAACTACTATAATACTGCTCCTATGTACAAGAATATAACTACTATAATATTCCTCCTATGTACAGGAATATAACTACTATAATACTGCTCCCTATATACAAGAATATAACTACTATAATACTGCCTCCTATGTTCAAGAATATAACTACTGTGATACTGCTCCATTGTACAAGAATATCACTAGTATAATACTGCCCCTATGTACAAGAATATAACTACTATAATACTGCTCCTATGTACAAGAATATAACTACTATAATACTGCTCCTATGAACAAGAATATACCTACTATAATACTGCCTCCTATGTACAAGAATATAATTACTATAATACTGCCCCCTGGGTACAAGAATATAACTACTATAATTCTGCCCCTATGTACAAGAATATAACTACTATAATACTGCTCCTATGTACAAGAATATAACTACTATAATACTGCCCCTATGTACAAGAATACAGTAGAACTACTATAATACTGCCCCATGTACAAGAATATAACTACTATAATACTGCCCCTATGTACAAGAATATAACTACTATAATACTGCTCCTATGTACAAGAATACAACCACTATAATACTGTTCCTATGTACAAGAATATAACTACTATAATACTGCTCCTATGTACAAGAATATAACTACTATAATACTGCCCCCTATGTACAAGAATAAAACTACTATAATACTGCCCCTATGTACAAGAATATAACTACTATAATACTGCTCCTATGTACAAGAATATAACTACTATAATACTGCTCCTATGTACAAGAATATAACTACTATAATACTGCCCCTATGTACAAGAATACAGTATAAGTATTATAATACTGCCCCCTATGTACAAGAATATAACTACTATAATACTGCCACTATGTACAAGAATATAACTACTATAATACTGCTCCTATGTACAAGAATACAACTACTATAATACTGTTCCTATGTACAAGAATATAACTACTATAATACTGCCCCATGTACAAGAATATAACTACTATAATACTACTCCTATGTACAAGAATATAACTACTATAATACTACCCCTATGTACAAGAATATAACTACTATAATACTGCTCCTGTGTACAAATATATAAATACTATAATACTGCTCCAATATACAAGAATATAGCTACTATAATACTGCTCCCTATGTACAAGAATATAACTACTATAATACTGCCCCCATGTACAAGAATATAACTACTATAATACTGCTCCTATGTACAATAGTATAACTACTATAATACTGTCTCATATGTACAAGAATATAACTACTATAAAGCTGCTCCCTATGTACAAGAATATAACTACTATAATACTGCCCCCTATGTACAAGAATATAACTACTATAATACTGCTCCCTATGTACAAGAATAAAACTACTATAATACTGCCCCTATGTACAAGAATATAACTACTATAATACTGCCGATATGTACAAGAATATAACTACTATAATACTGCCCCCTATGTACAAGAATATAACTACTATAATACTGCCCCTATGTACAAGAATATAACTACTATAATACTGTTCCTATGTACAAGAATATAACTACTATAATACTGCCCCATGTACAAGAATATAACTACTATAATACTACTCCTATGTACAAGAATATAACTACTATAATACTACCCCTATGTACAAGAATATAACTACTATAATACTGCTCCTATGTACAAGAATACAACTACTATAATATTGCTCCTATGTACAAGAATATAACTACTATAATACTGCCCCACGTACAAGAATATAACTACTATAATACTGCTCCTATGTACAAGAATATAACTACCATAATACTACCCCTATGTACAAGAATATAACTACTATAATACTGCTCCTATGTACAAGAATATAACTACTATAATACTGTTCCTATGTACAAGAATATAACTACTATAATACTGCCCCCTATGTACAAGAATATAACTACTATAATACTGCTGCCTATGTACAAGAATACAACTACTATAATACAGCCCCTATATACAAGAATATAACTACTATAATACTGCACATATGTACAAGAATATAACTACTATAATACTGCTCCTATGTACAAGAATATAGCTACTATAATACTGCTTCTATGTACAAGAATATAATTACTATAATACTGCCCCTATGTACAAGTATATAACTACTATAATACTGCCCCCTATGTACAAGAATATAACTACTATAATACTGTCCCTATGTACAAGAATATATCTACTATAATACTGCCCCCATATACATGAATATATCTACTATAATACTGCTCCTGTGTACAAATATATAAATACTATAATACTGCTCCAATGTACAAGAATATAACTACTATAATACTGCCCCTATGTACAAGAATATAACTACTATAATACTGCCCCTATGTACAAGAATATATCTACTATAATACTGCTCCTGTGTACAAATATATAAATACTATAATACTGCTCCAATATACAAGAATATAGCTACTATAATACTGCTCCCTATGTACAAGAATATAACTACTATAATACTGCCCCCATGTACAAGAATATAACTACTATAATACTGCTCCTATGTACAATAGTATAACTACTATAATACTGTCTCATATGTACAAGAATATAACTACTATAAAGCTGCTACCTATGTACAAGAATATAACTACTATAATACTGCCCCCTATGTACAAGAATATAACTACTATAATACTGCTCCCTATGTACAAGAATAAAACTACTATAATACTGCCCCTATGTACAAGAATATAACTACTATAATACTGCCGATATGTACAAGAATATAACTACTATAATACTGCCCCCTATGTACAAGAATATAACTACTATAATACTGCCCCTATGTACAAGAATATAACTACTATAATACTGCTCCTATGTACAAGAATATAACTACTATAATACTGCTCCTATGTACAAGAATATAAATACTATAATACTGCCCCTATCTACAAGAATATAACTACTATAATACTGCCCCTATGTACAAGAATATAACTACTATAATACTGCTCTTATGTACAAGAATATAACTGCTATAATACTGCTCCCTATGTACAAGAATATAACTACTATAATACTGCCCCTATGTACAAGAATATAACTAGTATAATACTGCTCTTATGTACAAGAATATAAGAACTATAATACTGCTCCCTATGTACAAGAATATAACTACTATAAAACTGCTCCTATGTACAAGAATATAATTACTATAATACTGCTCCTAGGAATATGAATATAACTACTATAATACTGCCCCTATGTACAAGAATATAACTACTATAATACTGCCTCTATGTACAAGAATATAACAACTATAATATTGCCCCTCTGTACAAGAATATAATTACTATAATACTGCTCCTATGTACAAGATTATAACTACTATAATACAGCTCCTATGTACAGGAATATAACTACTATAATACTGCCCCCTATGTACAAGAATATAACTACTATAACACTGCTCCTATGTACAAGAATATAACTACTATAATACTGCTCCTAGGTATAAGAATATAACTACTATAATACTGCTCCTATGTACAAGAATATAGCTACTATAATACTGCCCCTATGTACAAGAATATAACTACTATAATACTGCTTTTATGTACAAGAATATAAGTACTATAATACTGCTCCCTATGTACAAGAATATAACTACTATAAAACTGCTCCTATGTACAAGAATATAATTACTATAATACTGCTCCTAGGTATAAGAATATAACTACTATAATACTGACCCTATGTACAAGAATATAACTACTGTAATACTGCCTCTATGTACAAGAATATAACAACTATAATATTGCCCCTATATACAAGAATATAACTACTATAATATTCCTCCTATGTACAGGAATATAACTACTATAATACTGCTCCCTATATACAAGAATATAACTACTATAATACTGCCTCCTATGTACAAGAATATAACTACTATGATACTGCTCCTATGTACAAGAATATGACTACTATATTACTGCCCCTATGTACAAGAATATAACTACTATAATACTGCCCCTATGTACAAGAATATAACTACTATAATACTGCTCCTATGTACAAGAATATAACTACTATAATACTGCCCCTATGTACAAGAATACAGTAGAACTACTATAATACTGCCCCATGTACAAGAATATAACTACTATAATACTGCCCCTATGTACAAGAATATAACTACTATAATACTGCTCCTATGTACAAGAATACAACCACTATAATACTGTTCCTATGTACAAGAATATAACTACTATAATACTGCTCCTATGTACAAGAATATAACTACTATAATACTGCCCCCTATGTACAAGAAAAAAACTACTATAATACTGCCCCTATGTACAAGAATATTTCTACTATAATACTGCTCCTATGTACAAGAATATAACTACTATAATACTGCTCCTATGTACAAGAATATAACTACTATAATACTGCCCCTATGTACAAGAATACAGTATAACTTCTATAATACTGCCCCCTATGTACAAGAATATAACTACTATAATACTGCCACTATGTACAAGAATATAACTACTATAATACTGCTCCTATGTACAAGAATATAACTACCATAATACTACCCCTATGTACAAGAATATAACTACTATAATACTGCTCCTATGTACAAGAATATAACTACTATAATACTGTTCCTATGTACAAGAATATAACTACTATAATACTGCCCCCTATGTACAAGAATATAACTACTATAATACTGCTGCCTATGTACAAGAATACAACTACTATAATACAGCCCCTATATACAAGAATATAACTACTATAATACTGCACATATGTACAAGAATATAACTACTATAATACTGCTCCTATGTACAAGAATATAGCTACTATAATACTGCTTCTATGTACAAGAATATAATTACTATAATACTGCCCCTATGTACAAGTATATAACTACTATAATACTGCCCCCTATGTACAAGAATATAACTACTATAATACTGTCCCTATGTACAAGAATATATCTACTATAATACTGCCCCCATATACATGAATATATCTACTATAATACTGCTCCTGTGTACAAATATATAAATACTATAATACTGCTCCAATGTACAAGAATATAACTACTATAATACTGCCCCTATGTACAAGAATATAACTACTATAATACTGCCCCTATGTACAAGAATATATCTACTATAATACTGCTCCTGTGTACAAATATATAAATACTATAATACTGCTCCAATATACAAGAATATAGCTACTATAATACTGCTCCCTATGTACAAGAATATAACTACTATAATACTGCCCCCATGTACAAGAATATAACTACTATAATACTGCTCCTATGTACAATAGTATAACTACTATAATACTGTCTCATATGTACAAGAATATAACTACTATAAAGCTGCTACCTATGTACAAGAATATAACTACTATAATACTGCCCCCTATGTACAAGAATATAACTACTATAATACTGCTCCCTATGTACAAGAATAAAACTACTATAATACTGCCCCTATGTACAAGAATATAACTACTATAATACTGCCGATATGTACAAGAATATAACTACTATAATACTGCCCCCTATGTACAAGAATATAACTACTATAATACTGCCCCTATGTACAAGAATATAACTACTATAATACTGCTCCTATGTACAAGAATATAACTACTATAATACTGCTCCTATGTACAAGAATATAAATACTATAATACTGCCCCTATCTACAAGAATATAACTACTATAATACTGCCCCTATGTACAAGAATATAACTACTATAATACTGCTCTTATGTACAAGAATATAACTGCTATAATACTGCTCCCTATGTACAAGAATATAACTACTATAATACTGCCCCTATGTACAAGAATATAACTAGTATAATACTGCTCTTATGTACAAGAATATAAGAACTATAATACTGCTCCCTATGTACAAGAATATAACTACTATAAAACTGCTCCTATGTACAAGAATATAATTACTATAATACTGCTCCTAGGAATATGAATATAACTACTATAATACTGCCCCTATGTACAAGAATATAACTACTATAATACTGCCTCTATGTACAAGAATATAACAACTATAATATTGCCCCTCTGTACAAGAATATAATTACTATAATACTGCTCCTATGTACAAGATTATAACTACTATAATACAGCTCCTATGTACAGGAATATAACTACTATAATACTGCCCCCTATGTACAAGAATATAACTACTATAACACTGCTCCTATGTACAAGAATATAACTACTATAATACTGCTCCTAGGTATAAGAATATAACTACTATAATACTGCTCCTATGTACAAGAATATAGCTACTATAATACTGCCCCTATGTACAAGAATATAACTACTATAATACTGCTTTTATGTACAAGAATATAAGTACTATAATACTGCTCCCTATGTACAAGAATATAACTACTATAAAACTGCTCCTATGTACAAGAATATAATTACTATAATACTGCTCCTAGGTATAAGAATATAACTACTATAATACTGACCCTATGTACAAGAATATAACTACTGTAATACTGCCTCTATGTACAAGAATATAACAACTATAATATTGCCCCTATATACAAGAATATAACTACTATAATATTCCTCCTATGTACAGGAATATAACTACTATAATACTGCTCCCTATATACAAGAATATAACTACTATAATACTGCCTCCTATGTACAAGAATATAACTACTATGATACTGCTCCTATGTACAAGAATATGACTACTATATTACTGCCCCTATGTACAAGAATATAACTACTATAATACTGCCCCTATGTACAAGAATATAACTACTATAATACTGCTCCTATGTACAAGAATATAACTACTATAATACTGCCCCTATGTACAAGAATACAGTAGAACTACTATAATACTGCCCCATGTACAAGAATATAACTACTATAATACTGCCCCTATGTACAAGAATATAACTACTATAATACTGCTCCTATGTACAAGAATACAACCACTATAATACTGTTCCTATGTACAAGAATATAACTACTATAATACTGCTCCTATGTACAAGAATATAACTACTATAATACTGCCCCCTATGTACAAGAAAAAAACTACTATAATACTGCCCCTATGTACAAGAATATTTCTACTATAATACTGCTCCTATGTACAAGAATATAACTACTATAATACTGCTCCTATGTACAAGAATATAACTACTATAATACTGCCCCTATGTACAAGAATACAGTATAACTTCTATAATACTGCCCCCTATGTACAAGAATATAACTACTATAATACTGCCACTATGTACAAGAATATAACTACTATAATACTGCTCCTATGTACAAGAATACAACTACTATAATACTGTTTCTATGTACAAGAATATAACTACTATAATACTGCCCCATGTACAAGAATATAACTACTATAATACTGCTCCTATGTACAAGAATATAACTACTATAGTACTACCGCTATGTACAAGAATATAACTACTATAATACTGCTCCTATGTACAAGAATACAACCACAATAATACTGTTCCTATGTACAAGAATATAACTACTATAATACTGCCCCATGTACAAGAATATAACTACTATAATACTGCTCCTATGTACAAGAATATAACTACTATAATACTACCCCTATGTACAAGAATATAATTACTATAATACTGCCCCCTATGTACAAGAATATAACTACTATAATACTGCCCCTATGTACAAGAATATAACTACTATAATACTGCTCCTATGTACAAGAACACAACTACTATAATACTTTTCCTATGTACAAGAATACAACTACTATAATATTGCTCCTATGTACAAGAATATAACTACTATAATACTACCCCATGTACAAGAATATAACTACTATAATACTGCTCCTATGTACAAGAATATAACTACCATAATAATACCCCTATGTACAAGAATATAACTACTATAATACTGCTCCTATGTACAAGAATATAACTACTATAATACTGTTCCTATGTACAAGAATATAACTACTATAATACTGCCCCCTATGTACAAGAATATAACTACTATAATACTGCTGCCTATGTACAAGAATACAACTACTATAATACAGCCCCTATATACAAGAATATAACTACTATAATACTGCCCCTATGTACATGAATATAACTACTATAATACTCCTCCTATGTACAAGAATATAGCTACTATAATACTGCTTCTATGTACAAGAATATAATTACTATAATACTGCCCCTATATACAAGAATATAACTACTATAATACTGCTCCTATGTACAAGAATATAACTACTAGAATACTGCCTCTATGTTCAAGAATATAACTACTATAATACTGCTACTATGTACAGGAATATAACTACTATAATACTGCCCCTATGTACAAGAATATAACTAATATAATACTGCCCCTATGTACAAGAATATAACTACTATAATACTGCTCCTATGTACAAGAATATAACTACTATAATACTGCCCCTATGTACAAGAATATAACTACTATAATACTGCTCTTATGTTCAAGAATATAACTACTATAATACTGCTCCCTATGTTCAAGAATATAACTACTATAACACTGCTCCTATGTACAAGAATATAACTACTATAATACTGCTCCTAGGTATAAGAATATAACTACTATAATACTGCTCCTATGTACAAGAATATAGCTACTATAATACTGCCCCTATGTGCAAGAATATAACTACTATAATACTGCTCTTATGTACAAGAATATAAGTACTATAATACTGCTCCCTATGTACAAGAATATAACTACTATAAAACTGCTCCTATGTACAAGAATATAATTACTATAATACTGCTCCTAGGTATATGAATATAACTACTATAATACTGCCCCTATGTACAAGAATATAACTACTATAATACTGCCTCTATGTACAAGAATATAACAACTATAATATTGCCCCTATGTACAAGAATATAATTACTATAATACTGCTCCTATGTACAAGATTATAACTATTATAATACTGCTCCTATGTACTGGAATATAACTACTATAATACTGCCCCCTATGTACAAGAATATAACTACTATAACACTGCTCCTATGTACAAGAATATAACTACTATAATACTGCTCCTAGGTATAAGAATATAACTACTATAATACTGCTCCTATGTACAAGAATATAGCTACTATAATACTGCCCCTATGTACAAGAATATAACTACTATAATACTGCTCTTATGTACAAGAATATAAGAACTATAATACTGCTCCCTATGTACAAGAATATAACTACTATAAAACTGCTCCTATGTACAAGAATATAACTACTATAATACTGCTCTTATGTACAAGAATATAATTACTATAATACTGCTCCCTATGTGCAAGAATATAACTACTATAAAACTGCTACTATGTACAAGTATATAATTACTATAATACTGCCCCTATGTACAAGAATATAACTACTATAATACTGCCTCTATGTACAAGAATATAACAACTATAATATTGCCCCTATGTGCAAGAATATAATTACTATAATACTGCTCCTATGTACAAGATTATAACTACTATAATACTGCTCCTATGTACGAGAATATAACTACTATAATACTGTCACAATGTACAAGAATATAACTACTATAATACTGCTCCCTATGTGCAAGAATATAACTACTATAACACTGCTCCTATGTACAAGAATATAACTACTATAATACTGCTCCTAGGTATAAGAATATAACTACTATAATACTGCTCCTATGTACAAGAATATAACTACTATAATACTGCCCCTATGTACAAGAATATAACTACTATAATACTGCTCTTATGTACAAGAATATAAGTACTATAATACTGCTCCCTATGTGCAAGAATATAACTACTATAACACTGCTCCTATGTACAAGAATATAACTACTATAATACTGCTCCTAGGTATAAGAATATAACTACTATAATACTGCCCTTATGTACAAGAATATAACTACTATAATACTGCCTCTATGTACAAGAATATAACAACTATAATATTGCCCCTATGTACAAGAATATAATTACTATAATACTGCTCCTATGTACAAGATTATAACTACTATAATACTGCTCCTATGTACATGAATATAACTACTATAATACTGCCCCTATGTACAAGAATATAACTACTATAATACTGCCCCTATGTACAAGAATATAACTACTATAATACTGCTCCCTATGTGCAAGAATATAACTACTATAACAATGCTCCTATGTACAAGAATATAACTACTATAATACTGCTACTACGTATAAGAATATAACTACTATAATACTGCCCCCTGTGTACAAGAATATAACTACTATAATACTGCTCCCTATGTACAAGAATATAACTACTACAATACTGCTCCTATGTACAAGAATATAGCTACTATAATACTGTTCCTGTGTACAAGAATATAACTACTATAATACTGCCCCTTATGTACAAGAATATAACTACTATAATACTGCCCCTATATACAAGAATATAACTACTATAATACTGCACCTATGTACAAGAATATAACTACTATAATACTGCCCCCTATGTACAGGAATATAACTACTATAATACTGCTCCCTATGTACAAGAATACAACTACTATAATACTGCTCCTATGTACAAGAATATAACTATTATAATACTGCTCCTATGTACAAGAATATAACTATTATAATACTGCTCCTATGTACAAGAATATAACTACTATAATACTGCCCCTATGTACAAGAATATAACTACTATAATACTGCTCCTATGTACAAGAATATAACTGCTATAATACTGCCCCATATGTACAAGAATATAACTACTATAATACTGCCTCTATGTACAAGAATATCACTACTGTAATACTGCTCCTATGTACAAGAATATAACTACTATAATACTGCCCCTATGTACAAGAATATAACTACTATAATACTGCCCCTATGATCAAGAATATAACTACTGTAATACTGCTCCTATGTACAAGAATTTAACTACTATAATACTGCCGTAATGTACAAGAATATAACTACTATAATACTGCCCCTATGATCAAGAATATAAATACTATAATACTGCCCCTATGTACAAGAATATCACTACTATAATACTGCTCCTATGTACAAGAATATAACTACTATAATACTGCTCCTATGTACAAGAATATAAATACTATAATACTGCTCTTATGTACAAGAATATAACCACTATAATACTGCCCCTGTGTTCAAGACTATCACTACTAAAATACTGCTCCTATGTACAAGAATATAACTACTATAATACTGTTCCTATGTACAAGAATATAACTACTATAATACTGCCCCTATGTACAAGAATATAACTACTGTAATACTGCCCCCTATGTACAAGAATATAACTACTATAATACTGCTCCTATGTACAAGAATGTACCTACTATAATACTGCTCCCTATGTACAAGAATATAACTACTATAATACTGCTCCTATGTACAAGAATATAACTACTATAATAATGCCCCTATGTACAAGAGTATAACTACTATAATACTGCTCCTATGTACAAGAATATAACTACTATAATACTGCCCCTATATACAAGAATATAACTACTATAATACTGCTCCTATGTACAAGAATATAACTACCATAATACTGCTCCTATGTACAGGAATATAACTACTATAATACTGCTCCTATGATGAAGAATATAACTACTATAATACTGCTCCTATGTACAAGAATATAACTACTATAATACTGCTCCTATGTACAAGAATATAACTACTATAATACTGCTCCTATGTACAAGAATATAACTACTATAATACTGCTCCTATGTACAATAATATAACTACTATAATACTGCTCCTATTTACAAGAATAGAACTACTATAAAAACTGCCCCTATGTATAAGAATATATCTACTATAATACTGCTCCTATGTACAAGAATATAACTACTATAATACTGCCCCTATGTACAAGAATAGAACTACTATAATACTGCCCCTATGTATAAGAATATAACTACTATAATACTGCTCCTATGTACAAGAATATAACTACTGTAATACTGCTCCTGTGTACAAATATATAAATACTATAATACTCCCCCTATGTACAAGAATATAACTACTATAATACTGCCCCTATGTACAAGAATAGAACTACTATAATACTGCCCCTATGTATAAGAATATAACTACTATAATACTGCTCCTATGTACAAGAATATAACTACTGTAATACTGCTCCTGTGTACAAATATATAAATACTATAATACTCCCCCTATGTACAAGAATATAACTACTATAATACTGCCCCTATGTACAAGAATAGAACTACTATAATACTGCCCCTATGTATAAGAATATAACTACTATAATACTGCTCCTATGTACAAGAATATAACTACTATAATACTGCCCCTATGTACAAGAATATAACTACTATAATACTGCCCATATGATCAAGAATATAACTACTGTAATACTGCTCCTATGTACAAGAATATAACTACTATAATACTGCTCCTATTTACAAGACTATAACTACTATAATACTGCCCCTATGATCAAGAATATAACTACTATAATACTGCCCCTATTTACAAGAATATAACTACTATAATACTGCTCCCTATGTGCAAGAATATAACTACTATAACACTGCTCCTATGTACAAGAATATAACTACTATAATACTGCTCCTAGGTATAAGAATATAACTACTATAATACTGCCCCCTGTGTACAAGAATATAACTACTATAATACTGCTCCTATGTACAAGAATATAACTACTATAATACTGCCCCTATGTACAAGAATATAACTACTATAATACTGCTCCTATGTACAAGAATATAACTGCTATAATACTGCCCCATATGTACAAGAATATAACTACTATAATACTGCCCCTATGTACAAGAATATAACTACTGTAATACTGCTCCTATGTACAAGAATATAACTACTATAATACTGCCCCTATGTACAAGAATATAACTACTATAATACTACCCCTATGATCAAGAATATAAATACTGTAATACTGCTCCTATGTACAAGAATATAACTACTATAATACTGCCGTAATGTACAAGAATATAACTACTATAATACTGCCCCTATGATCAAGAATATAAATACTATAATACTGCCCCTATGTACAAGAATATCACTACTATAATACTGCTCCTATGTACAAGAATATAACTAGTATAATACTGCTCCTATGTACAAGAATATAAATACTATAATACTGCTCTTATGTACAAGAATATAACCACTATAATACTGCCCCTGTGTTCAAGACTATCACTACTAAAATACTGCTCCTATGTACAAGAATATAACTACTATAATACTGTTCCTATGTACAAGAATATAACTACTATAATACTGCCCCTATGTACAAGAATATAACTACTGTAATACTGCCCCCTATGTACAAGAATATAACTACTATAATACTGCTCCTATGTACAAGAATATAGCTACTATAATACTGCTCCCTATGTACAAGAATATAACTACTATAATACTGCTCCTATGTACAAGAATATAACTACTATAATAATGCCCCTATGTACAAGAGTATAACTACTATAATACTGCTGCTATGTACAAGAATATAACTACTATAATACTGCCCCTATATACAAGAATATAACTACTATAATACTGCTCCTATGTACAAGAATATAACTACTATAATACTGCTCCTATGTACAGGAATATAACTACTATAATACTGCTCCTATGATCAAGAATATAACTACTATAATACTGATCCTATGTACAAGAATATAACTACTATAATACTGCTCCTATGTACAAGAATATAACTACTATAATACTGCTCCTATGTACAAGAATATAACTACTATAATACTGCTCCTATGTACAAGAATATAACTACTATAATACTGCTCCTATGTACAAGAATAGAACTACTATAATACTGCCCCTATGTATAAGAATAGAACTACTATAATACTGCTCCTATGTACAAGAATATAACTACTATAATACTGCCCCTATGTACAAGAATAGAACTACTATAATACTGCCCCTAAGTATAAGAATATATCTACTATAATACTGCTCCTATGTACAAGAATATAACTACTGTAATACTGCTCCTGTGTACAAATATATAAATACTATAATACTCCCCCTATGTACAAGAATATAACTACTATAATACTGCCCCTATGTACAAGAATAGAACTACTATAATACTGCCCCTATGTATAAGAATATAACTACTATAATACTGCTCCTATGTACAAGAATATAACTACTGTAATACTGCTCCTGTGTACAAATATATAAATACTATAATACTCCCCCTATGTACAAGAATATAACTACTATAATGCTGCCCCTATGTACAAGAATAGAACTACTATAATACTGCCCCTATGTATAAGAATATAACTACTATAATACTGCTCCTATGTACAAGAATATAACTACTATAATACTGCCCCTATGTACAAGAATATAACTACTATAATACTGCCCCTATGATCAAGAATATAACTACTGTAATACTGCTCCTATGTACAAGAATATAACTACTATAATACTGCTCCTATTTACAAGACTATAACTACTATAATACTGCCCCTATGATCAAGAATATAACTACTATAATACTGCCCCTATTTACAAGAATATAACTACTATAATACTGCTCCCTATGTGCAAGAATATAACTACTATAACACTGCTCCTATGTACAAGAATATAACTACTATAATAGTGCTCCTAGGTATAAGAATATAACTACTATAATACTGCCCCCTGTGTACAAGAATATAACTACTATAATACTGCTCCCTATGTACAAGAATATAACTACTACAATAGTGCTCCTATGTACAAGAATATAGCTACTATAATACTGTTCCTGTGTACAAGAATATAACTACTATAATACTGCCCCTTATGTACAAGAATATAACTACTATAATACTGCTAATATATACAAGAATATAACTAGTATAATACTGCACCTATGTACAACAATATAACTACTATAATACTGCCCCCTATGTACAGGAATATAACTACTATAATACTGCTCCCTATGTACAAGAATACAACTACTATAATACTGCTCCTATGTACAAGAATATAACTATTATAATACTGCTCCTATGTACAAGAATATAACTTCTATAATACTGCTCCTATGTACAAGAATATAACTACTATAATACTGCTCCTATGTACAAGAATATAACTGCTATAATACTGCCCCATATGTACAAGAATATAACTACTATAATACTGCCCCTATGTACAAGAATATAACTACTGTAATACTGCTCCTATGTACAAGAATATAACTACTATAATACTGCCCCTATGTACAAGAATAGAACTACTATAATACTGCCCCTATGTATAAGAATATAACTACTATAATACTGCTCCTATGTACAAGAATATAACTACTGTAATACTACTCCTGTGTACAAATATATAAATACTGTAATACTCCCCCTATGTACAAGAATATAACTACTATAATACTGCCCCTATGTACAAGAATAGAACTACTATAATACTGCCCCTATGTATAAGAATATAACTACTATAATACTGCTCCTATGTACAAGAATATAACTACTATAATACTGCCCCTATGTACAAGAATATAACTACTATAATACTGCCCCTATGATCAAGAATATAACTACTGTAATACTGCTCCTATGTACAAAAATATAACTACTATAATACTGCTCCTATGTACAAGACTATAACTACTATAATACTGCCCCTATGATCAAGAATATAACTACTATAATACTGCCCCTATTTACAAGAATATCACTACTATAATACTGCTCCTATGTACAAGAATATAACTACTATAATACTGCTCCTATGTACAAGAATATAAATACTATAATACTGCTCTTATGTACAAGAATATAACCACTATAATACTGCCCCTGTGTTCAAGACTATCACTACTAAAATACTGCTCCTATGTACAAGAATATAACTACTATAATACTGTTCCTATGTACAAGAATATAACTACTATAATACTGCCCCTATGTACAAGAATATAACTACTGTAATACTACCCCCTATGTACAAGAATATAACTACTATAATACTGCTCCTATGTACAAGAATATAGCTACTATAATACTGCTCCCTATGTACAAGAATATAACTACTATAATACTGCTCCTATGTACAAGAATATAACTACTATAATATTGCCCCTATGTACAAGAGTATAACTACTATAATATTGCTCCTATGTACAAGAATATAACTACTATAATACTGCCCCTATATACAAGAATATAACTACTATAATACTGCTCCTATGTACAAGAATATAACTACTATAATACTGCTCCTATTTACAAGACTATAACTACTATAATACTGCCCCTATGATCAAGAATATAACTACTATAATACTGCCCCTATTTACAAGAATATAACTACTATAATACTGCTCCCTATGTGCAAGAATATAACTACTATAACACTGCTCCTATGTACAAGAATATAACTACTATAATACTGCTCCTAGGTATAAGAATATAACTACTATAATACTGCCCCCTGTGTACAAGAATATAACTACTATAATACTGCTCCCTATGTACAAGAATATAACTACTATAATACTGCTCCTATGTACAAGAATATAACCATTATAATACTGCTCCTATGTACAAGAATATAACTATTATAATACTGCTCCTATGTACAAGAATATAACTACTATAATACTGTCCCTATGTACAAGAATATAACTACTATAATACTGCTCCTATGTACAAGAATATAACTGCTATAATACTGCCCCATATGTACAAGAATATCACTACTATAATACTGCCCCTATGTACAAGAATATAACTACTGTAATACTGCTCCTATGTACAAGAATATAACTACTATAATACTGCCCCTATGTACAACAATATAACTACTATAATACTACCCCTATGATCAAGAATATAAATACTGTAATACTGCTCCTATGTACAAGAATATAACTACTATAATACTGCCGTAATGTACAAGAATATAACTACTATAATACTGCCCCTATGATCAAGAATATAAATACTATAATACTGCCCCTATGTACAAGAATATCACTACTATAATACTGCTCCTATGTACAAGAATATAACTACTATAATACTGCTCCTATGTACAAGAATATAAATACTATAATACTGCTCTTATGTACAAGAATATAACCACTATAATACTGCCCCTGTGTTCAAGACTATCACTACTAAAATACTGCTCCTATGTACAAGAATATAACTACTATAATACTGTTCCTATGTACAAGAATATAACTACTATAATACTGCCCCTATGTACAAGAATATAACTACTGTAATACTGCCCCCTATGTACAAGAATATAACTACTATAATACTGCTCCTATGTACAAGAATATAGCTACTATAATACTGCTCCCTATGTACAAGAATATAACTACTATAATACTGCTCCTATGTACAAGAATATAACTACTATAATAATGCCCCTATGTACAAGAGTATAACTACTATAATACTGCTCCTATGTACAAGAATATAACTACTATAATAATGCCCCTATATACAAGAATATAACTACTATAATACTGCTCCTATGTACAAGAATATAACTACTATAATACTGCTCCTATGTACAAGACTATAACTACTATAATACTGCCCCTATGATCAAGAATATAACTACTATAATACTGCCCCTATTTACAAGAATATCACTACTATAATACTGCTCCTATGTACAAGAATATAACTACTATAATACTGCTCCTATGTACAAGAATATAAATACTATAATACTGCTCTTATGTACAAGAATATAACCACTATAATACTGCCCCTGTGTTCAAGACTATCACTACTAAAATACTGCTCCTATGTACAAGAATATAACTACTATAATACTGTTCCTATGTACAAGAATATAACTACTATAATACTGCCCCTATGTACAAGAATATAACTACTGTAATACTACCCCCTATGTACAAGAATATAACTACTATAATACTGCTCCTATGTACAAGAATATAGCTACTATAATACTGCTCCCTATGTACAAGAATATAACTACTATAATACTGCTCCTATGTACAAGAATATAACTACTATAATATTGCCCCTATGTACAAGAGTATAACTACTATAATATTGCTCCTATGTACAAGAATATAACTACTATAATACTGCCCCTATATACAAGAATATAACTACTATAATACTGCTCCTATGTACAAGAATATAACTACTATAATACTGCTCCTATTTACAAGACTATAACTACTATAATACTGCCCCTATGATCAAGAATATAACTACTATAATACTGCCCCTATTTACAAGAATATAACTACTATAATACTGCTCCCTATGTGCAATAATATAACTACTATAACACTGCTCCTATGTACAAGAATATAACTACTATAATACTGCTCCTAGGTATAAGAATATAACTACTATAATACTGCCCCCTGTGTACAAGAATATAACTACTATAATACTGCTCCCTATGTACAAGAATATAACTACTATAATACTGCTCCTATGTACAAGAATATAACCATTATAATACTGCTCCTATGTACAAGAATATAACTATTATAATACTGCTCCTATGTACAAGAATATAACTACTATAATACTGTCCCTATGTACAAGAATATAACTACTATAATACTGCTCCTATGTACAAGAATATAACTGCTATAATACTGCCCCATATGTACAAGAATATAACTACTATAATACTGCCCCTATGTACAAGAATATAACTACTGTAATACTGCTCCTATGTACAAGAATATAACTACTATAATACTGCCCCTATGTACAAGAATATAACTACTATAATACTACCCCTATGATCAAGAATATAAATACTGTAATACTGCTCCTATGTACAAGAATATAACTACTATAATACTGCCGTAATGTACAAGAATATAACTACTATAATACTGCCCCTATGATCAAGAATATAAATACTATAATACTGCCCCTATGTACAAGAATATCACTACTATAATACTGCTCCTATGTACAAGAATATAACTACTATAATACTGCTCCTATGTACAAGAATATAAATACTATAATACTGCTCTTATGTACAAGAATATAACCACTATAATACTGCCCCTGTGTTCAAGACTATCACTACTAAAATACTGCTCCTATGTACAAGAATATAACTACTATAATACTGTTCCTATGTACAAGAATATAACTACTATAATACTGCCCCTATGTACAAGAATATAACTACTGTAATACTGCCCCCTATGTACAAGAATATAACTACTATAATACTGCTCCTATGTACAAGAATATAGCTACTATAATACTGCTCCCTATGTACAAGAATATAACTACTATAATACTGCTCCTATGTACAAGAATATAACTACTATAATAATGCCCCTATGTACAAGAGTATAACTACTATAATACTGCTCCTATGTACAAGAATATAACTACTATAATAATGCCCCTATATACAAGAATATAACTACTATAATACTGCTCCTATGTACAAGAATATAACTACTATAATACTGCTCCTATGTACAAGGATATAACTACTATAATACTGCTCCTATGATCAAGAATATAACTACTATAATACTGCTCCTATGTACAAGAATATAACTACTATAATACTGCTCCTATGTACAAGAATATAACTACTATAATACTGCTCCTATGTACAAGAATATAACTACTATAATACTGCTCCTATGTACAAGAATATAACTACTATAAAACTGCTCCTATGTACAAGAATAGAACTACTATAATACTGCCCCTATGTATAAGAATATAACTACTATAATACTGCTCCTATGTACAAGAATATAACTACTATAATACTGCCCCTATGTACAAGAATAGAACTACTATAATACTGCCCCTATGTATAAGAATATAACTACTATAATACTGCTCCTATGTACAAGAATATACCTACTGTAATACTGCTCCTGTGTACAAATATATAAATACTATAATACTCCCCCTATGTACAAGAATATAACTACTATAATACTGCCCCTATGTACAAGAATAGAACTACTATAATACTGCCCCTATGTATAAGAATATAACTACTATAATACTGCCCCTATGTATAAGAATATAACTACTATAATACTGCTCCTATGTACAAGAATATAACTACTATAATACTGCCCCTATGTACAAGAATAGAACTACTATAATACTGCCCCTATGTATAAGAATATAACTACTATAATACTGCTCCTATGTACAATAATATAACTACTATAATACAGCTCCTATGTACAAGAATATAACTACTATAATACTGCTCCTATGTACAAGAATAGAACTACTATAATACTGCCCCTATGTATAAGAATATAACTACTATAATACTGCTCCTATGTACAAGAATATAACTACTATAATACTGCCCCTATGTACAAGAATAGAACTACTATAATACTGCCCCTATGTACAAGAATATAACTACTATAATACTGCTCCTATGTACAAGAATATAACTACTATAATACTGCTCCTATGTACAAGAATATAACTACTATAATACTGCTCCTATGTACAAGAATATAACTACTATAATACTGCTCCTATGTACAAGAATATAACTACTATAATACTGCTCCTATGTACAAGAATAGAACTACTATAATACTGCCCCTATGTATAAGAATATAACTACTATAATACTGCTCCTATGTACAAGAATATAACTACTATAATACTACCCCTATGTACAAGAATAGAACTAATATAATACTGCCCCTATGTATAAGAATATAACTACTATAATACTGCTCCTATGTACAAGAATATAACTACTATAATACTACCCCTATGTACAAGAATATAACTACTATAATACTGCCCCTATGTACAAGAATATAACTACTGTAATACTGTTCCCTATGTACAAGAATATAACTACTATAATACTGCTCCTATGTACAAGAATATAACTACTATAATACTGCTCCCTATATACAAGAATATAACTACTATAATACTGCTCCTATGTACAAGAATATAACTACTATAATACCGCTCCCTATGTACAAGAATATAACTACTATAATACTGCCACTATGTACAAGAATATAACTACTATAATACTGCTCCTATGTACAAGAATATAACTACTATAATACTGCTCCTATGTACAAGAATATAACTACTATAATACTGCCCCTATGTACAAGAATAGAACTACTATAATACTGCCCCTATGTATAAGAATATAACTACTATAATACTGCCACTATGTACAAGAATAGAACTACTATAATACTGCCCCTATGTATAAGAATATAACTACTATAATACTGCTCCTATGTACAAGAATATAACTACTATAATACTGCCCCTATGTACAAGAATAGAACTACTATAATACTGCCCCTATGTATAAGAATATAACTACTATAATACTGCTCCTATGTACAAGAATATAACTACTATAATACTACCCCTATGTACAAGAATATAACTACTATAATACTGCCCCTATGTACAAGAATATAACTACTGTAATACTGTTCCCTATGTACAAGAATATAACTACTATAATACTGCTCCTATGTACAAGAATATAACTACTATAATACTGCTCCCTATATACAAGAATATAACTACTATAATACTGCTCCTATGTACAAGAATATAACTACTATAATACCGCTCCCTATGTACAAGAATATAACTACTATAATACTGCTCCTATGTACAAGAATATAACTACTATAATACTGCTCCTATGTACAAGAATAGAACTACTATAATACTGCCCCTATGTATAAGAATATAACTACTATAATACTGCTCCTATGTACAAGAATATAACTACTATAATACTGCCCCTATGTACAAGAATAGAACTACTATAATACTGCCCCTATGTATAAGAATATAACTACTATAATACTGCTCCTATGTACAAGAATATAACTACTATAATACAGCTCCTATGTACAAGAATATAACTACTATAATACTGCTCCTATGTACAAGAATAGAACTACTATAATACTGCCCCTATGTATAAGAATATAACTACTATAATACTGCTCCTATGTACAAGAATATAACTACTATAATACTGCCCCTATGTACAAGAATAGAACTACTATAATACTGCCCCTATGTACAAGAATATAACTACTATAATACTGCTCCTATGTACAAGAATATAACTACTATAATACTGCTCCTATGTACAAGAATATAACTACTATAATACTGCTCCTATGTACAAGAATATAACTACTATAATACTGCTCCTATGTACAAGAATATAACTACTATAATACTGCTCCTATGTACAAGAATAGAACTACTATAATACTGCCCCTATGTATAAGAATATAACTACTATAATACTGCTCCTATGTACAAGAATATAACTACTATAATACTACCCCTATGTACAAGAATAGAACTAATATAATACTGCCCCTATGTATAAGAATATAACTACTATAATACTGCTCCTATGTACAAGAATATAACTACTATAATACTACCCCTATGTACAAGAATATAACTACTATAATACTGCCCCTATGTACAAGAATATAACTACTGTAATACTGTTCCCTATGTACAAGAATATAACTACTATAATACTGCTCCTATGTACAAGAATATAACTACTATAATACTGCTCCCTATATACAAGAATATAACTACTATAATACTGCTCCTATGTACAAGAATATAACTACTATAATACCGCTCCCTATGTACAAGAATATAACTACTATAATACTGCCACTATGTACAAGAATATAACTACTATAATACTGCTCCTATGTACAAGAATATAACTACTATAATACTGCTCCTATGTACAAGAATATAACTACTATAATACTGCCCCTATGTACAAGAATAGAACTACTATAATACTGCCCCTATGTATAAGAATATAACTACTATAATACTGCCACTATGTACAAGAATAGAACTACTATAATACTGCCCCTATGTATAAGAATATAACTACTATAATACTGCTCCTATGTACAAGAATATAACTACTATAATACTGCCCCTATGTACAAGAATAGAACTACTATAATACTGCCCCTATGTATAAGAATATAACTACTATAATACTGCTCCTATGTACAAGAATATAACTACTATAATACTACCCCTATGTACAAGAATATAACTACTATAATACTGCCCCTATGTACAAGAATATAACTACTGTAATACTGTTCCCTATGTACAAGAATATAACTACTATAATACTGCTCCTATGTACAAGAATATAACTACTATAATACTGCTCCCTATATACAAGAATATAACTACTATAATACTGCTCCTATGTACAAGAATATAACTACTATAATACCGCTCCCTATGTACAAGAATATAACTACTATAATACTGCCACTATGTACAAGAATATAACTACTATAATACTGCTCCTATGTACAAGAATATAACTACTATAATACTGCTCCTATGTACAAGAATATAACTACTATAATACTGCTCCTATGTACAAGAATATAACTACTATAATACTGCTCCTATGTACAAGAATATAACTACTATAATACTGCTTCTATGTACAAGAATAGAACTACTATAATACTGCCCCTATGTATAAGAATATAACTACTATAATACTGCTCCTATGTACAAGAATATAACTACTATAATACTGCCCCTATGTACAAGAATAGAACTACTATAATACTGTCCCTATGTATAAGAATATAACTACTATAATACTGCTCCTATGTACAAGAATATAACTACTGTAATACTGCTCCTGTGTACAAATATATAAATACTATAATACTCCCCCTATGTACAAGAATAGAACTACTATAATACTGCCCCTATGTACAAGAATAGAACTACTATAATACTGCCCCTATGTATAAGAATATAACTACTATAATACTGCTCCTATGTACAAGAATATAACTACTGTAATACTGCTCCTGTGTACAAATATATAAATACTATAATGCTCCCCCTATGTACAAGAATATAACTACTATAATACTGCCCCTATGTACAAGAATAGAACTACTATAATACTGCCCCTATGTATAAGAATATAACTACTATAATACTGCTCCTATGTACAAGAATATAACTACTATAAAACTGCTCCTATATACAAGAATAGAACTACTATAATACTGCCCCTATGTATAAGAATATAACTACTATAATACTGCTCCTATGTACAAGAATATAACTACTATAATACTGCCCCTATGTACAAGAATAGAACTACTATAATACTGCCCCTATGTATAAGAATATAACTACTATAATACTGCTCCTATGTACAAGAATATAACTACTGTAATACTGCTCCTGTGTACAAATATATAAATACTATAATACTCCCCCTATGTACAAGAATATAACTACTATAATACTGCCCCTATGTACAAGAATAGAACTACTATAATACTGCCCCTATGTATAAGAATATAACTACTATAATACTGCTCCTATGTACAAGAATATAACTACTGTAATACTGCTCCTGTGTACAAATATATAAATACTATAATACTCCCCCTATGTACAAGAATATAACTACTATAATGCTGCCCCTATGTACAAGAATAGAACTACTATAATACTGCCCCTATGTATAAGAATATAACTACTATAATACTGCTCCTATGTACAAGAATATAACTACTATAATACTGCCCCTATGTACAAGAATATAACTACTATAATACTGCCCCTATATACAAGAATATAACTACTATAATACTGCTCCTATGTACAAGAATATAACTACTATAATACTGCTCCTATTTACAAGACTATAACTACTATAATACTGCCCCTATGATCAAGAATATAACTACTATAATACTGCCCCTATTTACAAGAATATAACTACTATAATACTGCTCCCTATGTGCAATAATATAACTACTATAACACTGCTTCTATGTACAAGAATATAACTACTATAATACTGCTCCTAGGTATAAGAATATAACTACTATAATACTGCCCCCTGTGTACAAGAATATAACTACTATAATACTGCTCCCTATGTACAAGAATATAACTACTATAATACTGCTCCTATGTACAAGAATATAACCATTATAATACTGCTCCTATGTACAAGAATATAACTATTATAATACTGCTCCTTTGTACAAGAATATAACTACTATAATACTGTCCCTATGTACAAGAATATAACTACTATAATACTGCTCCTATGTACAAGAATATAACTGCTATAATACTGCCCCATATGTACAAGAATATAACTACTATAATACTGCCCCTATGTACAAGAATATAACTACTGTAATACTGCTCCTATGTACAAGAATATAACTACTATAATACTGCCCCTATGTACAAGAATATAACTACTATAATACTACCCCTATGATCAAGAATATAAATACTGTAATACTGCTCCTATGTACAAGAATATAACTACTATAATACTGCCGTAATGTACAAGAATATAACTACTATAATACTGCCCCTATGATCAAGAATATAAATACTATAATACTGCCCCTATGTACAAGAATATCACTACTATAATACTGCTCCTATGTACAAGAATATAACTACTATAATACTGCTCCTATGTACAAGAATATAAATACTATAATACTGCTCTTATGTACAAGAATATAACCACTATAATACTGCCCCTGTGTTCAAGACTATCACTACTAAAATACTGCTCCTATGTACAAGAATATAACTACTATAATACTGTTCCTATGTACAAGAATATAACTACTATAATACTGCCCCTATGTACAAGAATATAACTACTGTAATACTGCCCCCTATGTGCAAGAATATAACTACTATAATACTGCTCCTATGTACAAGAATATAGCTACTATAATACTGCTCCCTATGTACAAGAATATAACTACTATACTACTGCTCCTATGTACAAGAATATAACTACTATAATAATGCCCCTATGTACAAGAGTATAACTACTATAATACTGCTCCTATGTACAAGAATATAACTACTATAATAATGCCCCTATATACAAGAATATAACTACTATAATACTGCTCCTATGTACAAGAATATAACTACTATAATACTGCTCCTATGTACAAGGATATAACTACTATAATACTGCTCCTATGATCAAGAATATAACTACTATAATACTGCTCCTATGTACAAGAATATAACTACTATAATACTGCTCCTATGTACAAGAATATAACTACTATAATACTGCTCCTATGTACAAGAATATAACTACTATAATACTGCTCCTATGTACAAGAATATAACTACTATAAAACTGCTCCTATGTACAAGAATAGAACTACTATAATACTGCCCCTATGTATAAGAATATAACTACTATAATACTGCTCCTATGTACAAGAATATAACTACTATAATACTGCCCCTATGTACAAGAATAGAACTACTATAATACTGCCCCTATGTATAAGAATATAACTACTATAATACTGCTCCTATGTACAAGAATATAACTACTGTAATACTGCTCCTGTGTACAAATATATAAATACTATAATACTCCCCCTATGTACAAGAATATAACTACTATAATACTGCCCCTATGTACAAGAATAGAACTACTATAATACTGCCCCTATGTATAAGAATATAACTACTATAATACTGCTCCTATGTACAAGAATATAACTACTGTAATACTGCTCCTGTGTACAAATATATAAATACTATAATACTCCCCCTATGTACAAGAATATAACTACTATAATGCTGCCCCTATGTACAAGAATAGAACTACTATAATACTGCCCCTATGTATAAGAATATAACTACTATAATACTGCTCCTATGTACAAGAATATAACTACTATAATACTGCCCCTATGTACAAGAATATAACTACTATAATACTGCCCCTATGATCAAGAATATAACTACTGTAATACTGCTCCTATGTACAAGAATATAACTACTATAATACTGCTCCTATTTACAAGACTATAACTACTATAATACTGCCCCTATGATCAAGAATATAACTACTATAATACTGCCCCTATTTACAAGAATATAACTACTATAATACTGCTCCCTATGTGCAAGAATATAACTACTATAACACTGCTCCTATGTACAAGAATATAACTACTATAATAGTGCTCCTAGGTATAAGAATATAACTACTATAATACTGCCCCCTGTGTACAAGAATATAACTACTATAATACTGCTCCCTATGTACAAGAATATAACTACTACAATACTGCTCCTATGTACAAGAATATACCTACTATAATACTGTTCCTGTGTACAAGAATATAACTACTATAATACTGCCCCTTATGTACAAGAATATAACTACTATAATACTGCTAATATATACAAGAATATAACTAGTATAATACTGCACCTATGTACAAGAATATAACTACTATAATACTGCCCCCTATGTACAGGAATATAACTACTATAATACTGCTCCCTATGTACAAGAATACAACTACTATAATACTGCTCCTATGTACAAGAATATAACTATTATAATACTGCTCCTATGTACAAGAATATAACTACTATAATACTGCCCCTATGTACAAGAATATAACTACTATAATACTGCTCCTATGTACAAGAATATAACTGCTATAATACTGCCCCATATGTACAAGAATATAACTACTATAATACTGCCCCTATGTAGAAGAGTATAACTACTGTAATACTGCTCCTATGTACAAGAATATAACTACTATAATACTGCCCCTATGTACAAGAATAGAACTACTATAATACTGCCCCTATGTATAAGAATATAACTACTATAATACTGCTCCTATGTACAAGAATATAACTACTGTAATACTACTCCTGTGTACAAATATATAAATACTATAATACTCCCCCTATGTACAAGAATATAACTACTATAATACTGCCCCTATGTACAAGAATAGAACTACTATAATACTGCCCCTATGTATAAGAATATAACTACTATAATACTGCTCCTATGTACAAGAATATAACTACTATAATACTGCCCCTATGTACAAGAATATAACTACTATAATACTGCCCCTATGATCAAGAATATAACTACTGTAATACTGCTCCTATGTAGAAGAATATAACTACTATAATACTGCTCCTATGTACAAGACTATAACTACTATAATACTGCCCCTATGATCAAGAATATAACTACTATAATACTGCCCCTATTTACAAGAATATCACTACTATAATACTGCTCCTATGTACAAGAATATAACTACTATAATACTGCTCCTATGTACAAGAATATAAATACTATAATACTGCTCTTATGTACAAGAATATAACCACTATAATACTGCCCCTGTGTTCAAGACTATCACTACTAAAATACTGCTCCTATGTACAAGAATATAACTACTATAATACTGTTCCTATGTACAAGAATATAACTACTATAATACTGCCCCTATGTACAAGAATATAACTACTGTAATACTACCCCCTATGTACAAGAATATAACTACTATAATACTGCTCCTATGTACAAGAATACAGCTACTATAATACTGCTCCCTATGTACAAGAATATCACTACTATAATACTGCTCCTATGTACAAGAATATAACTACTATAATATTGCCCCTATGTACAAGAGTATAACTACTATAATACTGCTCCTATGTACAAGAATATAACTACTATAATACTGCCCCTATATACAAGAATATAACTACTATAATACTGCTCCTATGTACAAGAATATAACTACTATAATACTGCTCCTATGTACAGGAATATAACTACTATAATACTGCTCCTATGATGAAGAATATAACTACTATAATACTGCTCCTATGTACAAGAATATAACTACTATAATACTGCTCCTATGTACAAGAATATAACTACTATAATAGTGCTCCTATGTACAAGAATAGAACTACTATAATACTGCCCCTATGTATAAGAATATAACTACTATAATACTGCTCCTATGTACAAGAATATAACTACTATAATACTGCCCCTATGTACAAGAATAGAACTACTATAATACTGCCCCTATGTATAAGAATATAACTACTATAATACTGCTCCTATGTACAAGAATATAACTACTATAATACTGCTCCTATGTACAAGAATATAACTACTATAATACTGCTCCTATGTACAGGAATATAACAACTATAATACTGCTCCTATGATGAAGAATATAACTACTATAATACTGCTCCTATGTACAAGAATATAACTACTTTAATACTGCTCCTATGTACAAGAATATAACTACTATAATACTGCTCCTATGTACAAGAATATAACTACTATAATACTGCTCCTATGTACAAGAATATAACTACTATAATACTGCTCCTATGTACAAGAATAGAACTACTATAATACTGCCCCTATGTATAAGAATATAACTACTATAATACTGCTCCTATGTACAAGAATATAACTACTATAATACTGCCCCTATGTACAAGAATAGAACTACTATAATACTGCCCCTATGTATAAGAATATAACTACTATAATACTGCTCCTATGTACAAGAATATAACTACTATAATACAGCTCCTATGTACAAGAATATAACTACTATAATACTGCTCCTATGTACAAGAATAGAACTACTATAATACTGCCCCTATGTATAAGAATATAACTACTATAATACTGCTCCTATGTACAAGAATATAACTACTATAATACTGCCCCTATGTACAAGAATAGAACTACTATAATACTGCCCCTATGTACAAGAATATAACTACTATAATACTGCTCCTATGTACAAGAATATAACTACTATAATACTGCTCCTATGTACAAGAATATAACTACTATAATACTGCTCCTATGTACAAGAATATAACTACTATAATACTGCTCCTATGTACAAGAATATAACTACTATAATACTGCTCCTATGTACAAGAATAGAACTACTATAATACTGCCCCTATGTATAAGAATATAACTACTATAATACTGCTCCTATGTACAAGAATATAACTACTATAATACTACCCCTATGTACAAGAATAGAACTAATATAATACTGCCCCTATGTATAAGAATATAACTACTATAATACTGCTCCTATGTACAAGAATATAACTACTATAATACTACCCCTATGTACAAGAATATAACTACTATAATACTGCCCCTATGTACAAGAATATAACTACTGTAATACTGTTCCCTATGTACAAGAATATAACTACTATAATACTGCTCCTATGTACAAGAATATAACTACTATAATACTGCTCCCTATATACAAGAATATAACTACTATAATACTGCTCCTATGTACAAGAATATAACTACTATAATACCGCTCCCTATGTACAAGAATATAACTACTATAATACTGCCACTATGTACAAGAATATAACTACTATAATACTGCTCCTATGTACAAGAATATAACTACTATAATACTGCTCCTATGTACAAGAATATAACTACTATAATACTGCCCCTATGTACAAGAATAGAACTACTATAATACTGCCCCTATGTATAAGAATATACCTACTATAATACTGCCACTATGTACAAGAATAGAACTACTATAATACTGCCCCTATGTATGAGAATATAACTACTATAATACTGCTCCTATGTACAAGAATATAACTACTATAATACTGCCCCTATGCACAAGAATAGAACTACTATAATACTGCCCCTATGTATAAGAATATAACTACTATAATACTGCTCCTATGTACAAGAATATAACTACTATAATACTACCCCTATGTACAAGAATATAACTACTATAATACTGCCCCTATGTACAAGAATATAACTACTGTAATACTGTTCCCTATGTACAAGAATATAACTACTATAATACTGCTCCTATGTACAAGAATATAACTACTATAATACTGCTCCCTATATACAAGAATATAACTACTATAATACTGCTCCTATGTACAAGAATATAACTACTATAATACCGCTCCCTATGTACAAGAATATAACTACTATAATACTGCCACTATGTACAAGAATATAACTACTATAATACTGCTCCTATGTACAAGAATATAACTACTATAATACTGCTCCTATGTACAAGAATATAACTACTATAATACTGCTCCTATGTACAAGAATATAACTACTATAATACTGCTCCTATGTACAAGAATATAACTACTATAATACTGCTTCTATGTACAAGAATAGAACTACTATAATACTGCCCCTATGTATAAGAATATAACTACTATAATACTGCTCCTATGTACAAGAATATAACTACTATAATACTGCCCCTATGTACAAGAATAGAACTACTATAATACTGTCCCTATGTATAAGAATATAACTACTATAATACTGCTCCTATGTACAAGAATATAACTACTGTAATACTGCTCCTGTGTACAAATATATAAATACTATAATACTCCCCCTATGTACAAGAATAGAACTACTATAATACTGCCCCTATGTACAAGAATAGAACTACTATAATACTGCCCCTATGTATAAGAATATAACTACTATAATACTGCTCCTATGTACAAGAATATAACTACTGTAATACTGCTCCTGTGTACAAATATATAAATACTATAATGCTCCCCCTATGTACAAGAATATAACTACTATAATACTGCCCCTATGTACAAGAATAGAACTACTATAATACTGCCCCTATGTATAAGAATATAACTACTATAATACTGCTCCTATGTACAAGAATATAACTACTATAATACTGCCCCTATGTACAAGAATATAACTACTATAATACTCCCCCTATGATCAAGAATATAACTACTGTAATACTGCTCCTATGTACAAGAATATAACTACTATAATACTGCTCCTATGTACAAGACTATAACTACTATAATACTGCCCCTATGATCAAGAATATAACTACTATAATACTGCCCCTATTTACAAGAATATCACTACTATAATACTGCTCCTATGTACAAGAATATAACTACTATAATACTGCTCCTATGTACAAGAATATAAATACTATAATACTGCTCTTATGTACAAGAATATAACCACTATAATACTGCCCCTGTGTTCAAGACTATCACTACTAAAATACTGCTCCTATGTACAAGAATATAACTACTATAATACTGTTCCTATGTACAAGAATATAACTACTATAATACTGCCCCTATGTACAAGAATATAACTACTGTAATACTACCCCCTATGTACAAGAATATAACTACTATAATACTGCTCCTATGTACAAGAATATAGCTACTATAATACTGCTCCCTATGTACAAGAATATAACTACTATAATACTGCTCTTATGTACAAGAATATAACTACTATAATATTGCCCCTATGTACAAGAGTATAACTACTATAATACTGCTCCTATGTACAAGAATATAACTACTATAATACTGCCCCTATATACAAGAATATAACTACTATAATACTGCTCCTATGTACAAGAATATAACTACTATAATACTGCTCCTATGTACAGGAATATAACTACTATAATACTGCTCCTATGATGAAGAATATAACTACTATAATACTGCTCCTATGTACAAGAATATAACTACTATAATACTGCTCCTATGTACAAGAATATAACTACTATAATACTGCTCCTATGTACAAGAATATAACTACTATAATACTGCTCCTATGTACAAGAATAGAACTACTATAATACTGCCCCTATGTATAAGAATATAACTACTATAATACTGCTCCTATGTACAAGAATATAACTACTATAATACTGCCCCTATGTACAAGAATAGAACTACTATAATACTGCCCCTATGTATAAGAATATAACTACTATAATACTGCTCCTATGTACAAGAATATAACTACTATAATACTGCTCCTATGTACAAGAATATAACTACTATAATACTGCTCCTATGTACAGGAATATAACTACTATAATACTGCTCCTATGATGAAGAATATAACTACTATAATACTGCTCCTATGTACAAGAATATAACTACTATAATACTGCTCCTATGTACAAGAATATAACTACTATAATACTGCTCCTATGTACAAGAATATAACTACTATAATACTGCTCCTATGTACAAGAATATAACTACTATAATACTGCTACTATGTACAAGAATAGAACTACTATAATACTGCCCCTATGTATAAGAATATAACTACTATAATACTGCTCCTATGTACAAGAATATAACTACTATAATACTGCCCCTATGTACAAGAATAGAACTACTATAATACTGCCCCTATGTATAAGAATATAACTACTATAATACTGCTCCTATGTTCAAGAATATAACTACTATAATACTGCTCCTATGTACAAGAATATAACTACTATAATACTGCTCCTATGTACAAGAATAGAACTACTATAATACTGCCCCTATGTATAAGAATATAACTACTATAATACTGCTCCTATGTACAAGAATATAACTACTATAATACTGCCCCTATGTACAAGAATAGAACTACTATAATACTGCCCCTATGTATAAGAATATAACTACTATAATACTGCTCCTATGTACAAGAATATAACTACTATAATACTGCTCCTATGTACAGGAATATAACTACTATAATACTGCTCCTATGATGAAGAATATAACTACTATAATACTGCTCCTATGTACAAGAATATAACTACTATAATACTGCTCCTATGTACAAGAATATAACTACTATAATACTGCTCCTATGTACAAGAATATAACTACTATAATACTGCTCCTATGTACAAGAATATAACTACTATAATACTGCTCCTATGTACAAGAATAGAACTACTATAATACTGCCCCTATGTATAAGAATATAACTACTATAATACTGCTCCTATGTACAAGAATATAACTACTATAATACTGCCCCTATGTACAAGAATAGAACTACTATAATACTGCCCCTATGTATAAGAATATAACTACTATAATACTGCTCCTATGTACAAGAATATAACTACTATAATACTGCTCCTATGTACAAGAATATAACTACTATAATACTGCTCCTATGTACAGGAATATAACTACTATAATACTGCTCCTATGATGAAGAATATAACTACTATAATACTGCTCCTATGTACAAGAATATAACTACTATAATACTGCTCCTATGTACAAGAATATAACTACTATAATACTGCTCCTATGTACAAGAATATAACTACTATAATACTGCCCCTATGTATAAGAATATAACTACTATAATACTGCTCCTTTGTTCAAGAATATAACTACTATAATACTGCTCCTATGTACAAGAATATAACTACTATAATACTGCTCCTATGTACAAGAATAGAACTACTATAATACTGCCCCTATGTATAAGAATATAACTACTATAATACTGCTCCTATGTACAAGAATATAACTACTATAATACTGCCCCTATGTACAAGAATAGAACTACTATAATACTGCCCCTATGTATAAGAATATAACTACTATAATACTGCTCCTATGTACAAGAATATAACTACTATAATACTGCTCCTATGTACAAGAATATAACTACTATAATACTGCTCCTATGTACAAGAATATAACTACTATAATACTGCTCCTATGTACAAGAATATAACGACTATAATACTGCTCCTATGTACAAGAATATAACTACTATAATACTGCCCCTATGTACAAGAATAGAACTACTATAATACTGCCCCTATGTATAAGAATATAACTACTATAATACTGCTCCTATGTACAAGAATATAACTACTATAATACTGCTCCTATGTACAAGAATATAAATACTATAATACTGCTCTTATGTACAAGAATATAACCCCTATAATACTGCCCCTGTGTTCAAGACTATCACTACTAAAATACTGCTCCTATGTACAAGAATATAACTACTATAATACTGTTCCTATGTACAAGAATATAACTACTATAATACTGCCCCTATGTACAAGAATATAACTACTGTAATACTACCCCCTATGTACAAGAATATAACTACTATAATACTGCTCCTATGTACAAGAATATAGCTACTATAATACTGCTCCCTATGTACAAGAATATAACTACTATAATACTGCTCCTATGTACAAGAATATAACTACTATAATATTGCCCCTATGTACAAGAGTATAACTACTATAATACTGCTCCTATGTACAAGAATATAACTACTATAATACTGCCCCTATATACAAGAATATAACTACTATAATACTGCTCCTATGTACAAGAATATAACTACTATAATACTGCTCCTATGTACAGGAATATAACTACTATAATACTGCTCCTATGATGAAGAATATAACTACTATAATACTGCTCCTATGTACAAGAATATAACTACTATAATACTGCTCCTATGTACAAGAATATAACTACTATAATACTGCTCCTATGTACAAGAATATAACTACTATAATACTGCTCCTATGTACAAGAATATAACTACTATAATACTGCTCCTATGTACAAGAATAGAACTACTATAATACTGCCCCTATGTATAAGAATATAACTACTATAATACTGCTCCTATGTACAAGAATATAACTACTATAATACTGCCCCTATGTACAAGAATAGAACTACTATAATACTGCCCCTATGTATAAGAATATAACTACTATAATACTGCTCCTATGTACAAGAATATAACTACTATAATACTGCTCCTATGTACAAGAATATAACTACTATAATACTGCTCCTATGTACAGGAATATAACTACTATAATACTGCTCCTATGTACAAGAATAGAACTACTATAATACTGCCCCTATGTATAAGAATATAACTACTATAATACTGCTCCTATGTACAAGAATATAACTACTATAATACTGCCCCTATGTACAAGAATAGAACTACTATAATACTGCCCCTATGTACAAGAATAGAACTACTATAATACTGCCCCTATGTATAAGAATATAACTACTATAATACTGCTCCTATGTACAAGAATATAACTACTATAATACTGCTCCTATGTACAAGAATATAACTACTATAATACTGCTCCTATGTACAGGAATATAACTACTATAATACTGCTCCTATGTACAAGAATATAACTACTATAATACTGCTCCTATGTACAAGAATATAACTACTATAATACTGCTCCTATGTACAAGAATATAACTACTATAATACTGCTCCTATGTACAAGAATATAACTACTATAATACTGCCCCTATGTATAAGAATATAACTACTATAATACTGCTCCTATGTTCAAGAATATAACTACTATAATACTGCTCCTATGTACAAGAATATAACTACTATAATACTGCTCCTATGTACAAGAATAGAACTACTATAATACTGCCCCTATGTATAAGAATATAACTACTATAATACTGCTCCTATGTACAAGAATATAACTACTATAATACTGCTCCTATGTACAAGAATAGAACTACTATAATACTGCCCCTATGTATAAGAATATAACTACTATAATACTGCTCCTATGTACAAGAATATAACTACTATAATACTGCTCCTATGTACAAGAATATAACTACTATAATACTGCTCCTATGTACAAGAATATAACTACTATAATACTGCTCCTATGTACAAGAATATAACTACTATAATACTGCTCCTATGTACAAGAATATAACTACTATAATACTGCCCCTATGTACAAGAATAGAACTACTATAATACTGCCCCTATGTATAAGAATATAACTACTATAATACTGCTCCTATGTACAAGAATATAACTACTGTAATACTGCTCCTGTGTACAAATATATAAATACTATAATACTCCCCCTATGTACAAGAATATAACTACTATAATACTGCCCCTATGTACAAGAATAGAACTACTATAATACTGCCCCTATGTATAAGAATATAACTACTATAATACTGCTCCTATGTACAAGAATATAACTACTATAATACTGCCCCTATGTACAAGAATATAACTACTATAATACTGCTCCTATGATCAAGAATATAACTACTGTAATACTGCTCCTATGTACAAGAATATAACTACTATAATACTGCTCCTATGTACAAGACTATAACTACTATAATACTGCCCCTATGATCAAGAATATAACTACTATAATACTGCCCCTATTTACAAGAATATCACTACTATAATACTGCTCCTATGTACAAGAATATAACTACTATAATACTGCTCCTATGTACAAGAATATAAATACTATAATACTGCTCTTATGTACAAGAATATAACCACTATAATACTGCCCCTGTGTTCAAGACTATCACTACTAAAATACTGCTCCTATGTACAAGAATATAACTACTATAATACTGTTCCTATGTACAAGAATATAACTACTATAATACTGCCCCTATGTACAAGAATATAACTACTGTAATACTACCCCCTATGTACAAGAATATAACTACTATAATACTGCTCCTATGTACAAGAATATAGCTACTATAATACTGCTCCCTATGTACAAGAATATAACTACTATAATACTGCTCCTATGTACAAGAATATAACTACTATAATATTGCCCCTATGTACAAGAGTATAACTACTATAATACTGCTCCTATGTACAAGAATATAACTACTATAATACTGCCCCTATATACAAGAATATAACTACTATAATACTGCTCCTATGTACAAGAATATAACTACTATAATACTGCTCCTATGTACAGGAATATAACTACTATAATACTGCTCCTATGATGAAGAATATAACTACTATAATACTGCTCCTATGTACAAGAATATAACTACTATAATACTGCTCCTATGTACAAGAATATAACTACTATAATACTGCTCCTATGTACAAGAATATAACTACTATAATACTGCTCCTATGTACAAGAATATAACTACTATAATACTGCTCCTATGTACAAGAATAGAACTACTATAATACTGCCCCTATGTATAAGAATATATCTACTATAATACTGCTCCTATGTACAAGAATATAACTACTATAATACTGTCCCTATGTACAAGAATAGAACTACTATAATACTGCCCCTATGTATAAGAATATAACTACTATAATACTGCTCCTATGTACAAGAATATAACTACTATAATACTGCTCCTATGTACAAGAATATAACTACTATAATACTGCTCCTATGTACAGGAATATAACAGCTATAATACTGCTCCTATGATGAAGAATATAACTACTATAATACTGCTCCTATGTACAAGAATATAACTACTATAATACTGCTCCTATGTACAAGAATATAACTACTATTATACTGCTCCTATGTACAAGAATATAACTACTATAATACTGCTCCTATGTACAAGAATATAACTACTATAATACTGCTCCTATGTACAAGAATAGAACTACTATAATACTGCCCCTATGTATAAGAATATAACTACTATAATACTGCTCCTATGTACAAGAATATAACTACTATAAT
Source organism: Phyllobates terribilis (assembly GCF_046119375.1). Taxonomy (NCBI): domain Eukaryota; kingdom Metazoa; phylum Chordata; class Amphibia; order Anura; family Dendrobatidae; genus Phyllobates; species Phyllobates terribilis. The sequence continues at coordinate 756,116,417 of NW_027362764.1, forward strand.
ACTGCCCCTATGTATAAGAATATAACTACTATAATACTGCTCCTATGTACAAGAATATAACTACTATAATACTGTCCCTATGTACAAGAATAGAACTACTATAATACTGCCCCTATGTATAAGAATATAACTACTATAATACTGCTCCTATGGTCAAGAATATAACTACTATAATACTGCTCCTATGTACAAGAATATAACTACTATAATACTGCTCCTATGTACAAGAATAGAACTACTATAATACTGCCCCTATGTATAAGAATATAACTACTATAATACTGCTCCTATGTACAAGAATATAACTACTATAATACTGCCCCCTATGTACAAGAATATAACTACTATAATACTGCTCCTATGTACAAGAATATAACTACTATAATACTGCTGCTATGTACAAGAATATAACTACTATAATACTGCTCCTATGTACAAGAATAGAACTACTATAATACTGCCCCTATGTATAAGAATATAACTACTATAATACTGCCCCTATGTACAAGAATAGAACTACTATAATACTGCCCCTATGTATAAGAATATAACTACTATAATACTGCTCCTATGTACAAGAATATAACTACTATAATACTGCTCCTATATACAAGAATATAACTACTATAATACTGCTCCTATGTACAAGAATATAACTACTATAATACTGCTCCTATGTACAAGAATATAACTACTATAATACTGCTCCTATGTACAAGAATAGAACTACTATAATACTGCCCCTATGTATAAGAATATAACTACTATAATACTGCTCCTATGTGCAAGAATATAACTACTATAATACTACCCCTATGTACAAGAATAGAACTACTATAATACTGCCCCGATGTATAAGAATATAACTACTATAATACTGCTCCTATGTACAAGAATATAACTACTATAATACTACCCCTATGTACAAGAATATAACTACTATAATACTGCCCCTATGTACAAGAATATAACTACTGTATTACTGTTCCCTATGTACAAGAATATAACTACTATAATACTGCTCCTATGTACAAGAATATAACTACTATAATACTGCTCCCTATATACAAGAATATAACTACTATAATACTGCTCCTATGTACAAGAATATAACTACTATAATACCGCTCCCTATGTACAAGAATATAACTACTATAATACTGTCACTATGTACAAGAATATAACTACTATAATACTGCTCCTATGTACAAGAATATAACTACTATAATACTGCTCCTATGTACAAGAATATAACTACTATAATACTGCCACTATGTACAAGAATAGAACTACTATAATACTGCCCCTATGTATAAGAATATAACTACTATAATACTGCTCCTATGTACAAGAATATAAGTACTATAATACTGCCCCTATGTACAAGAATATAACTACTGTAATACTGCTCCTGTGTACAAATATATAAATACTACAGTATTTTCTTATGATGATAGTGGAAAATTAAAGCTAGACTTCTGGTAAACGTGCTGCTATATAAAGCTTTTGATTTTGTCATTCAATTTTTTTCCCTTTTGCATTAACCACATACGAGGTGTCTCTGGTTTCTCGTTTCTCTCGATCTTGGCTTTCACTATAACGTGCTCTGTATATACACTGACTGGAAGACATCAGCTAACTGGACAGATGAACATTGTAAACCGCTGTGCTAAGAGAAATACTCAGTGACCCCATCATAGTGAGAATAGATCCACTCACAGCTGCACCTGCACTAATGTTATTACATAGGACAGATATTTCTTATCATCGAAAATGTGTGAGGGTGGGGGAATCTTCATCTAGGTAACTAACTGTATTTACAACATGTTATGGGAAGCACAAGGGATATGATTATTTTAATTATAAAAATACAGAAGTATTATCTGCAGTCTTAGATGGTCATCATGCATCACTTAGTCATTATAGCATATGTATATAGTTACAAGATGCAAGAAAGAAAGAAGAAGGGAAGGCGAAAGGAATGAATAAATGAAGGAGAATGTAGGGAAGGACAAAGAAAGGAAGGAAAGGGGAAGGAATGAAGGAAGGAAGACAGGTAGGAAACAGAAATGAAGAAAATAGGAAAGAAGAAATAAGGAAGGAAGGAGAAAGGAAGGATGGAAGGGGAGATAAAGGATAGAAGGAAAGAAGGAGAAAGGAAGGAAGGGAAGAGAAAGGAAGAAAGAAGAAAATAGTGAAGGAGAAAGAAGTAAGAAAAGAGAAATGAAGAAATGAAAGAGAAAGGAAGGAAGAAAGGAGAAAGACATGAAGGAAGGAAAGAGAAAGGTAGAAAGAAGAAAGGAGTGAAGGAAGGGAGGAGAAAGGAAGGGAAGAGAAATGAAGGAAAGAGGAAGGAAGGAAGGAAGGAAGGACGAACAATAACGGTTGTAAAATTTCCAACTTTGTCACCAAAAACCTCTCAATACAAAAAAATATCCAAAAATTGAGGTAGCACTCTAAAATAAGATGATTAAAAACTGCTTGGGCTATTTAAAATCTATTTTTTATCATCTAATTTTGTAGTGCTGCCCCCATTTTATTTTGTTTATGTACAGTGTTGGCCAAAAGTATTGGCACCCCTGCAATTCAGTCAGATAATACTCAGTTTCTTCCTGAAAATGATTGTAATCACAAATTCTTTGGTATTATTCTCTTCATTTAATTTGCTTGCAAGGAAAAAACACAAAAGAGAATGAAGCAAAAATCAAATCATTGATCATTTCACACAAAACTCCAAAAACGGGTCGGACAAAAGTATTGGCACCCTCAGCCTAATACTTGGTTGCACAGCCTTTAGCCAAAATAACTGTGAACAACCACTTCCGGTAACCATCAATGAGTTTCTTACAATGCTCTGCTGGAATTGTAGACCATTCTTCTTTGGCAAACTGCTCCAGGTCCCTGATATTTGAAGGGTGCCTTCTCCAAACTGCCATTTTGAGATCTCTCCACAGGTGTTCTATGGGATTCAGGTCTGGACTCATTGCTGGCCACCTTAGAAGTCTCCAGTGCTTTCTCTCAAACCATTTTATAGTGCTTTTGGAAGTGTGTTTTGGCTCAGTGTCCTGCTGGAAGACCCATGACCTCTGAGGGAGACCCAGCTTTCTCACACTGGGCCCTACATTATGCTGCAAAATTTGTTGGTAATCTTCAGACTTCATAATGCCATGCACAAGGTCAAGCAGTCCAGTGCCAGAGGCAGCAAAGCAACCCCAAAACATCAGGGAACCTCCGCCATGTTTGACTGTAGGGACCGTGTTCTTTTCTTTGAATGACTCTTTTTTTTTCCTGTACACACTATGTTGATGCTTTTTCCCAAAAAGCTCTACTTGTGTCTCATCTGACCAGAGAACATTCTTCCAAAACGTTTTAGGCTTTCTCAGGTAAGTTTTGGCAAACTCCAGCCTGGCTTTTTTATGTCTCGGGGTAAGAAGTGGAGTCTTCCTGGGTATCCTACCATACAGTCCCTTTTCATTCAGACACCGACGGATAGTACGGGTTGACACTGTTGTACCCTCGGACTGCAGGGCAGCTTGAACTTATTTGGATGTTAGTCGAGGTTCTTTATCCACCAGCCGCACAATCTTGCGTTGAAATCTCTCGTCAATTTTTCTTTTCCGTCCACATCTAGGGAGGTTAGCCACAGTGCCATGGGCTTTACACTTCTTGATGACACTGCGCACGGAAGACACAGGAACATTCAGGTCTTTGGAGATGGACTTGTAGCCTTGAGATTGCTCATGCTTCCTCACAATTTGGTTTCTCAAGTCCTCAGACAGTTCTTTGGTCTTCTTTCTTTTCTCCATGCTCAATGTGGTGCACACAAGGACACAGGACAGAGGTTGAGTCAACTTTAATCCATGGTAACTGGCTGCAAGTGTGATTTAGTTATTGCCAACACCTGTTAGGTGCCACAGGTAAGTTACAGGTGCTGTTAATTACACTAATTAGAGGAGCATCACATGATTTTTCAAAGGGTGCCAATACTTTTGTCCACCCCCTTTTTTAGGTTTGGTGTGGAATTATATCCAATTTGGCTTTAGGACAATTCTTTTTGTGTTTTTTCATTGATGGCAAATTAAATGAAGAGAATAATACCAAAGAATTTGTGATTGCAATCATTTTCAGGAAGAAACTGAGTATTATCTGACAGAATTGCAGGGGTGCCAATACTTTTGGTTACCACTGTAGATAATTGTTGGATAGATGGATATACAGATAAAATCAACACAGCAGCGGTAAAAGGGGACAGGGGTGCAGATCCTCACAGACATAAACCAGTCCTCCAATATTCGTACAAAAATGAAGGTAGTATTCCCAAAATAGAAAATTTGAAAAATGGAATGGCCTATGTCACTATGGACCATTACAGTTTTCAAATTTTCTATTTTGGGAATACTGCCTTCATTTTTGTAGATAGATAGATAGATAAATAGATAGATAGATAGATAGATAGATAATAGATAATAAATAGATAGATAGATGATAGATAATAGATAGATAGATAATAGATAGATAATAGATATATATATATATGATAGATGAATGATAGATAGATAGATAATAGATAGATAGATGGATAGATAGATAATAGATAGATAGATGGATAGATAGATAATAGATAGATAATAGATGATAGATAATAGATAGATAGATAGATAATAGATAGATGATAGATAGATAGATAATAGATAGATGATAGATAGATGATAGATAGATAATAGATAGATGATAGATAGATGATAGATAGATATAGATAGATGATAGATAGATGATAGATAGATAATAGATAGATAGATAATAGATAGATAATAGATAGATAGATGATAGACAGATAATAGATAGATGATATATAGATAATAGATAGATGATAGATAGATATTAGATAGATAGATAATAGATAGATAATAGATAGATAGATAGATAATAGATAGATACATTTTCCTGCTGTGTAGTGTTGGAGGTTTTCCCTAGTATTTCGCCCCTCTGACCCTGAGCAATAATGTAGCCTATAAATTCCACCGGGAGTTATAGAGATGATATTTTGTAAATATCTAGATGTTATATAAATAAATAATGACAAATAAATAAAATGTCTTCACATCTCTTTAGTCATCTCTACAGTATGTTTCATAAATCCGCAGATGTCGTCTTATTGCAGCAGAATCCCTGTAACGCTCGGAGACACATATTCTCTCTGCTTCGCTGCCTCCATCACTGAGAAAGGGCTAAGTCAGCTGGGGAAAATGGTGAAGACGAGACGTTACCAGCTGCAGATCTGCCCATAACAATATTCCATAAAGCGGTTACATTGTAGGCAGGAGGTCTGTGGTGCGACTACACGGGTAACATGCTTCAAGTGAATTGCTACGACATGTGTAAGGGTTTGTGAAGGAGCTGGGAATGCTTTGTGGGGTCGGCATTATTTGGCATTGCTTTATGATGCTGTAAATCCTGCGATTCTGCAAGAAATGTAAATTATGTTTAGAACTTGTAGTCAGCCACAGCAGAAGCATAAACCATACAGAACAGACACATTGAAGGAACACCAGAAGTCAGAGTATCCTAATACAGGAGCACAAGAGGGATGAAACAATAGATACATGTATGATGAAAGTGCGGAAATTAGCTCTCCTCCAGAAGGAAGAAAACTGTCTCTCTAGTGCAACTATTGGAGATAGTGAGCCTTGTAACCTTCTCCTCCAAAAGAAAAAGACACCTGTCTGCAGACAGCTGTTTCTCTATCTCTGCCCCTCATCAGTGCCATGCAAGGTACTATTTGGCTGGATGAGAGGCCTTTGATATAGGACTACCGTTTCCTTGTCTGACGGTAGTCTTATTGGATAGATAATGCTTTTTGGGTAAAAAAGGGTACGGAAATGTGCTCTCCTCCAAAAGTAAGTTGTATCTCTTTAGTGTCAACTATTGGAGGTACCTACTCTAATGGTCAATCTCCAAGCCTTGACTAAATTAAACCAAAGTCTTCTCTAAAAGAAAGAGACACCCATCTATAGACTGATGTTTTGGGGTCATTGCCACTCATCAGTGCCAAGCATTGGTTGGTTGGGTTAGAAGCCTTTGATTTGGGTCTAGGAGTTTACTATTTCTCCTTGTGGAGATTGCCAAATATTAAAGAGAGTCTTACAAGAAAGGCAATGCTCCCTGGGAAAAAGGGAATGCAAATTTGCTCTCCTCCCAAAGACAGAAAGTTGGCTCTAAAGTGCCACCTGGTGGAGGTAGATACCCTATTGGTTAATTTCTGACATTTGAATCTTGTAACATGACTAAGTACCAAACCAGAGTCTTCTCCAAAAGAAGGAGACACCCATCTGTAGACAGCTGTTTCAGGGTTCCTCAGCTCTGTCAGTGCAGATCAGGGTACTGGTTGGATTGGTGATTTGGATCTAGGGGTTACTATTTCTACTGGTGGAGATTGCCAGTTGGCATAGGCAGTCTTATAGGGTATGCAATGCTCCATGGGAAGACAAACATGCTAATTCCAGAAGAAACAAAGATGTATCTCTAGTGCCACCTCTTGGAGGTAGCTTCCCACTCTATGCACTTTTAGAGCACGAGAAATTATGTAAGTCAAAGCTCTAAAATGAGGAGACATCTGCTTTGGGGTTCTTGCACATCATCAATGGTCTCTTACTCAGTCAACCTTTACTTTGCTCTGCACTACCCTTTTTTTCCAGGGGAGCACTGCCCGGCCTGTAAGACTTCATATGGCAGCTGATGGTCTCCACAAGAGGAACATTATCTCCATAGACCTTTTTGGAGAAAGACACCTATAAAGGTGCTATAGAAAAAGACACTAATGAAAAAACTCTTCCTGCTGCCTCATTCGTCACGGTGTGTTTTCCTATATGTATGGCCAAGCATGACTTATACCCGGCCGCCTGCCAGAATGTCATAGACTAAGATACTCAGAGACAGCAAAAACTCTTCTCATGGAGTAGAAAAGCTTCAGTGCAGCAGGTCGGCACAACTTCAATGGAAGGTCAATCATCCGGGCCGGTTACTACCGTGTGACTCATCCTCATTCTCAGCGTTTCCTTTTGTCTATTCATCTCTGTATCTTTTTATAACTTGGTTTTCTTGATGTAAACTAATAGTGATCACTGGAGATGACAGATATGAAGTTCCCCTTAAAGGGTAACTCCACCTATAAAGCTTCCATAACTGTATGGTAACATATTTACTCTGCCAGGCTCTTGTGCTTTCTTCTCTTGTTTGTAATCGCCATTGTGTAGCAGTTGGCAGAGATCTTGCAGCGCCAGTGCGGAGTGCATGGTCACCAGGCCAGTCATCTGGATGGCTCCGATTTCTCCATTATTTCCTAGCATCAGTGGCAGCTATCAGTGGTCACAATTCTGCTTCATTTCTCTATTCTTGTAGTTTCTCTCTAGACTTTTGACCTGATCTGATTCTGACCAAACTTTTTGTGTGAACCCCTGAGCTGTATTTATATATCTCTTGCTGACGCTGGTCCATCTGATAACCCCATTTTACTTTATCTCTGTCACTTCTTGTTCTTGACTTTGCTATACCTTTGGATACTATACCTGGTACTTGTGGTTCTACTCCCTGCTTGCTCCAGACTGCGCTCTTCTCACACCCCATGGTTATGCTCATCCTGATTCATGGGTAACTGCATCGTTCTTGCACCCGACCACAAGACTGTTCCACTGTTGAAAATCAGCCACTATTCTGTGGATTGTGACCTAGAGTTTCTCCTGTAGCCAAATCCAACCTTCCTTGTGCCACTGAGTGCTGAGGAGCAGAGGGCAAAAAAATCGCCAATGCCCTGCTGACCCCATAACTGCATAGTCCAGACCGCCTCTGGTATCAGCACAAACACTGCGCCCATGCCAGGAGCTTCATGGCTGAGCAGCTGCATGCAGCCGTACATCACCAAGCACAATGCCGAGCGTCGGATGCAGTGGTGTAAAGCCGCCACCACTGGACTCTGGAGAAGACGTGATCTGTGCAGTGATGGAGCGCACTTCCCTATCTACATCTGATGGAGGAGTCTGGGTTTGGTGATTCCAGGAGGACGTTACCCCCTAACTGCATTGTGCCTGCTGAACAGATGGTGGAGTTGGGATAAAGCTATGGGCTGTTATCAGGGGTCAGCCTTGGGCCCTTTGTTCCAGTGAAGGGAAATCTTAATTCTTCAGCACAAGACATTGTGGACAATTGTAGCTTCCAGCTTTGTGGGAACAGTTTGGGGAAGACCCTTTTCTGTTCCCCATGACTGTGCCCAGTGCACAAGCTCCATACAGACATGGTTGGGTGAGTTTGGTGGGAAGAACATGAGCGGCCGCACAGAACCCCGAACTCAACTCAATCTAACACCTTTGGGATGAACTAGATCGGAGAATGTGATCCTGGCCTCCCCCCAACATCAGGGTCTTCTACAAAGAATAAATATGCTGCACTACCCACATAATAGTAAAATCTATGAAGAGTTTTATGTAATCCATATGTAAAATAATCTGGAGGTATACAGCAATTATGGTCAGCTGGTTTCCTACTGCCATTTTGCACACAATGTTGTTTCTCAAGGCATACTGCAAAAAAGCAACACAGCATTTTAATCCATCTTGCATAAACCTTTCTCTTTACATACAAATACAGTACAATAAAATGAACAACATTTTAGTTATATAACAACAGTTAGTTAAAAAACACATTGATTCAATAAATAGATTACAAAAAAGATGAACATTTCATATGGTTAAAGGGAATCTGTCACCAGGTTTTAGCTATTTAATCTGAGTGCGGCATGATGTAGGGTCAGAGACCCTGATTCCAGTGATGTGTCATTTCCCAGGCTGTGTGCTGTGGTTTCAATACAATCAGTGTTTTATCAGCAGGAGATTATCATTGCAGGACTGATGATTTCTGCTACACACAGCAGGGCTGAAGTCCTGCTGTGTATAGCACAGGCGATCAGATGATCACAGATTCTAGTCTCCCATGGAGACTATTGAAGAAAGTAAAAAACAAAGTTTTAATAACTATAAAAAAATGTAAAAAAATGTAAAAGTTCAAATCACCCCCCTTTTGCCCATTCAAAATAAAACAGTAGAAAAAAATACAGATATTTGGTATCACTGCAGAAAAAAAAAATCAAAACGCCAGAATTACATTTCTTTGGTCGCCGCAACATTGCAATAAAATGCAATACATTGTATCTACCCTACAATGGTATAAAAAAGTCAGCTCGGCATGCAAAAAATAAGTCCTCGCCCAGCTCCAGATCCCAAAAAATGGAGATGCTACAGGTCTCGGAAAATTGAGCCATTTTTTTTTTTTACAAACTCTGGATTTTTTTTTTCATTACTTAAATAAAAAATAATCTACACATGTTTGGTGTCTACGAACTCGTAATGACCTGGAGAATCATAATGGCAGGTCAGTTTTAGCACTTAGTGAACGTGGTAAAAAAACAACAAAAAAAAAACTATTGTGGAATTGCACTTTTTTTTTCCAATTTCACCGCACTTAGAATTTTTTTTCCCGCTTTCCAGCACATTATATGGTAAAACAAATAGCGCTGTTCAAAAGTACAACTCATCTCGCAAAAAAACAAGCCCTCACACGGCCATATTAACAGAAAAATTAAAAAGTTATGGCTCTGGGAAGAAAGGGGATGAAAAAACGAAAGAGCAAAAAAGGAAAATCCTAAGGTCATGAAGGGGTTAATGGTTTATATTTTATTATGTAAGCTTTCAGTTTTTACATTTTGACCAGTCACCAGTCTACCAAAAAGGCATTTGGATTTGGATTTACAAATCTATCAATAGTCAAAAGCCTCTTGATTACTTTGGCACATTTTTGAGAATCAGAGAATAAAACCTACAAATGAAATCTATCATTCCCTCTATACTTCCAGGAATCAAAAAGTTGCAAAATTTGGGGCATTAATCCAAAATTATTGCAACTTTACTATTTATTGCAAGTTTACTATAATGCCCTGCAGAAAACGGGTGTGAATTGTAGCCTAAATGTATGCAAGATTTAATTTTCTGATGATTGCTTTCACACCGTAGATTTGTGCCAAAATCTGCACAATTTTCATGTTAAGGCTTTATAAATCCATTTAAAATGTGTTGCCCATGGCCCCTATTGAAACACGGTGTGTAGTTTTTCACTTTTTTGGTAAGCAAAATGCAAACAGCAATTTCATTTTGTGCAAATTTGCAAGTTTTGAGCAAATTTACAACTTTTTGCAACTTTTGTGCAGATTGCAACTTTTTGGGGGATTAGTTTATGCTAAAAAAAATAGAAAAAGATTTGATGTGATAAATGAGGTCCAATGTATTTTTTTACCTGTAGGCTGGTGTCCGTCAGTCATACCTCTCACACGGACCCTGTCTATAATCTAATTTTTAATCAAACATTTAACAAACTTTTTAGTTTTGTTCCGACAGTCCTTTTATAGCAACAGAGTTGGAACATCAAACATGTGATGCAATTTTTTTTTTTTTTTTATTATTATTATTTTTACAATATTTGACACTAGAGTAGACAGACAGAGTCTTCTTTAGTCTGTTTGACCAAGGAATTTCTGCGGAAACGGAATTGAGCAGCTCTTAAAACCTTTCCAAACACAAGTGTCAGTGCTAAGTCAGATGTTGAAGCCGGCCAAATATCTAATGAATTGACTCCGCCACTAATGTGTTTGCTTTTTGTTTGTTTTTTTTTTGCTTTTATCCAAACTGCAGAGTTAGACCTCGGGATTAGGAGAATGGGATCCCAAAACTTGTGTACATTGGACTTGTTCGGTGCCATTTTCGATAACCGCCACACTTGACTGCTCTTGACATGATTGAACTGAAATGCCCTTTTGAAAAAAAAGTTTGAGAATTTTTTTTCCCATTTAATTCTTTCTAATTTGAGCAAGGATAATTTTAACCACTTATTACCCGCCAAAATGCCTTTAGAGTATTCCATTCTCACGCAACCTAACTCGTAATAAAAGGAATTGTTATCAACTCTAGAGAAGAGCAAATTCATTCAATGCGAATTGAATTTGTGTTAAACTTTTCTGAACCTGGAAAGTTTTAACAGTACGCAATTCACTTTGCACAAATTACTTCAAATGCTATTTAATACACTGCCGAAGACTGCATCAGTCAAAGGAGGATCACAAGTGGAGCCAGGCTTCCCCATAATGCCTTGCAGCTATCTCATCACGTGGTAAAGCATAGCCAATCAGGAGAGACTATCATAGCCTGTATAAAAGCCAAGGCAGAGAATGCAGCAGCTTTGTTATGGTGAATCTGGACAGTGAAAAAACGTCACATCTCACACCTTGGACATAGAGATAAGAAGAGGAAGCCATAAAAAACTGGAGAAACTGTACAGTTAGTGTGTAACAGCAAAGTAGTGAAGAATATTAGTGTGTGAGAAAAAGAGAATAATGTATGACATAGGAGAGTCACTGTATCTGTAAGGCAGGGCCAGGGAGGGACACATAGCTGGTATTGTGTATCTGCAGTTCAATCACACATACACATCTTTTCAGGGCAATTGGGGGTTTCGGAGTACTTTTGATTCACGGAAAATTGATTTCTTGCAAAAAAAAATTCCCTTGCAAGTTCAAAATTCAAAAGATTAAATTTCGCCAGCTTTGGCGAATTTCGATTATTTTTAGGCATAAAAATGTCTAAAAATAATGAAAATAAAAACAATGACTGAATCGCTTTTCCATTAAAACAAATACTTATTTAGGCACATGGATGGATAAAAATAAATTAAAAAAAACTTGTGGTTACTGAAATACACAGAGGCAAAAATTAAAAAAAAAAAAGTACTATGTCATTAGGACCAAAATTGTCTACGTCGTTAATGAGTAAGGAAGATTAAACCAGTTAAATGTGATTAGAGCGGAGCACATTAAGGGTTTTCTATGTGCACATCAGTTTACGATCTGTAAACCTTGTGGTATGCAAAAAAAAAAAAAAACAATTTGATTGTTTTCAGCAGCTTTTGACAAATCAGGGAAATCAATTTACTTATCTCTAAATGTGAGATGGTGGCTTGCAGGGGTCAGGATTTCTACCTTGTAGCATTGGGTCCATGGCTGCACCTACTTGGAATTTGTGAGAATTTCCATGTCTTAGGTCACACTCAGATGTCCGTTCTGATCAGACTAAAAAAAAAAATTCACCATTTTCTCAATCCTGACAGTACATGAAAATTATTCTTTCCCATAGACTATCACAGGTACAAATGTTATCGGTGAAAGCTACAGAACGTACGAGAAAATCGAACATCTGAATGAGGCTTTAAGGGGATTCTCACTCTTCTCCCTAGTTCCAAAAATATTCTGTCAAACGAGTTGGTTTTCTATAAAAATTGGCTCCGATATTCTTGTCTAGGTTAAGGTACTGTGGATAGACACTGATGTGAGTGACTGAACTGTGGCGCCCCTGAGGGTTCGACCACCACAGGGATGCTGCACTTCTCTAATGGAGTGTAGTGTTCCTCCTTTGAGGTAAGAACAATGTGATGGTCAGGACCCTTCCTTCACATCCAACACCACACTTCTCCACCAGAGGGGGCTAGAAAGCACTAGGTGCTGCCCCTCCTGGCATTTGGGAGACTGGGGAACCAAGAGATAGGCGAACCAATTAGTGGGTGAGGGTGGAGGACTCACATTTTAGTGACACTTAATAATTCATATTTAATACACAGACATCTTGGCTCATGGTTCTTTGATTGTGATCTCCCTCCCTGAACGAGGATCCTGTGTGGACCTGCAGCGGATGGAGACACGGCCCTCGTACCCTGGCCTTGGGTCGAGGGGCAGGCTGCAGATAATGAATGTCTCAGCCCTGTCAAGGACCATGACCAAGAAGGCCTGGAGCTTAGGAGTGTAGCTCCACCACAAATGGATCCCAGGGAGGATGCAGACGGAGCGGTGTACGCCACCTGTCCTCGCCAACCTGATCTATTCAGAGGGATTCCGGCTGCAAGAGGGGTAACGGCCCCTGACACCCGACCTTGCTACTCCAAGTCCTGGTCAGAGAAGCCTGGTAGGCCCTGAGGACCCCACCGGGTAACGGAAGGAGCGGAGCTGCCACCAGTACCTTTGTTCTGAGTGAAGGTCAGAGGGAAACCCGGCCTATTAACACACACAGACAGGAAAGGATCCGGTCTGAAGTTTAGGAACACTCTGGTGCAGGGTCCTGATTTAACACTTGACTTACTCGGAGGTTGTCGGACCCCCGTTCCAGGTGACCGCAGAACTCCGTGAGGAGCAGGGAGAAGCCTTGCAGCTGTACTCTCCACCGTGAGTAAAAACCCTGGAAGTCAACCCCTATGGCCTCCGGACTCTTTATTCTGCATTACACCGCACTACGCAGCACCAGACCTCCTAGACTACTACCCCCTCCATCCTGTTTTTCTGCCCTGAGGCCCTGCTCCGCCTGTGGGGAGTAGTAACAACGACGGCTGCTACAACATCACGCCTCAGAGGACTGTAGCAGCGCTGGTGGCCTTCACCAGGTGCCACAGGTGGCATAGTCGATAGCAACCACTCAACCCTGTAAGCCCATTATTTTTATGTGACGGCCCTGGGCACGGAACGGGTCCGGGCCACGGCTGCACCCCATCTACCACACAGGACCCGTCTCCGAGTACCCCATCTTCCCAGGGTAGGGCTTCCATCCAGAGAGGAGTCACAGAACCATTTGACAAGACATTCTGGAGATAGTTGCAACTTTTTAGAATCTACACCTCCGACCTCCTGATTGAGACCACCATGGCATGTCCAAGTTTTCAAGAAGCCATTAAAGTTCATAGAATATATCTATAAATCTCTGTTTCACCTTACATGTGGTCCTGATAATTATTTTTAGGACAATATATTTGAGAGATTCTTATGTTCTTCATGGATCAAACAGGACCATTGCTTTAAGGGGTGTCAGTCAAAAAAAAACTTTTTTTGTGCACATATGACTGGATTGGATAGGTCAAAAGCTAGGTTTACGGGCGGTCCAATTCTTGTGACTCAAACCATTCTCTGAGACCGGGATGAGCAAGGAGTATTAATTGTCTCTGATCAATCCAAATGAGGGGAGTGCTATCTATCTGTGGAGGCGGATGGTGCATGGTCTTCTGGCTTCCTTGGCTGGGAATGTCAAGTTGAGGACTTCTGTTCTTGGCAATGTTAGGGGGTCACAGAGGTTGAACTTAATGTCTGCTTGATGGATCATGTAAGAAAAGATATGGACTGTCTTGGGACAACCTCTTTAAAAACGTTAGACGTTGAGTAACCATATATACATAGTAGATATATTTTTGTATCGAGGAATAACACAAACTTTTAGTCTGAAAGTAGAGAAATTGGGTCAAATCAGTTATAGTGCTACATTAGGACATGATGTAGCACTATCTCTCTGTAGACCTCAAACTGTGTGTGTGGCGCCCCTGAGGGTTCAGTCGCCACAGGGATACTGCACCTCAGCTTGAGGTGTGGTATCTCCTCTTCTGAGTAAGGATGAAGCATCTCTCGGGACACCACTTCACCATTCAACACTACACCACTCCTGTCCTTAAGGGGGCCTAAATGCACCAGGGTGCTGCCCCGTCCCGGGATAGAGGAGATGGGGGGAACCAAAGATAGGGGCAACCATGCAGTGGGTGAGGGTGGAGGACACACTTTTAGGGTACACTTACTAATTCATATTTAATCTACGGCCATCTTAGGTTCAAGGTCTTTGATTGTGATCTTCATCAGTGATTGTGGTCTCCGTCTCTGATTGTGATCACCCACCAGAGTTCAGTAATAGACCTCATCTGACTGAAGATACACGGTCCTCGTACTCTGGCCTTGAGACGAGGAGCGGGTCAGAGCTAACCACTGTCTCTACCCGGTCAAGGTCCCTACCTAAGAAGGCCTCGGAGGGGAGCAGAGGAGACAAGCTCCACAGGCAAAAGGATCCCAGGGGGATACGAATGGAGCAGCATACGCCTCCTGTATTTCTTACTCTGGCCTAGTCAGAGGGATTCCTGCTGCAAGAGGGGTGACCGGCCCCCGATATCTGACTTTGTTATTTCACGTCTCAGTCAGAAAAGCCCGGAGGCTTAGTGGATCCCAGGAGGGATACGGATGGAGCGGCATACGCCACCTGTAACTCTGTACTGCGTTTATCCAGTGGGACCCGGCCTTACACCTAGTTCTAACCACACAAACAGTCAGGAGAAGACTTAGTGGGAGAACTCACCAAGGAGAGGAACACACACCAGAGGGGTCTCGACAGGAGCTCCTGATCTACCTGGAAAGTGCTGGACCCCCTTCCCTGTGGCCGCAGTACGCCGTGAGGAGCAGAGGGAAGCTTTGCGGCTAAAGTACATCTGAAAGTGAGTAAAAACCCTGGATGACTTCACACCCCGATTCAGCCTGTTATTTCCTGCGCGGCACTGCACCCATCATTCCTCATTACACTGCCCTGAGGCCTGCTCCGCCTGCGGGAAGCCGTTCCATCTCAGCTGCCTGTAACACCGGCCTCAGTTGACTGAAGCAGCGCTGGTGTCTATCACCGGAAACTGTAGGTGGCGTAGTCGGAAAATACCAGTCAACCCGGAAAGCCCATTAAATCTTTTATGTGACCGCCCTGGGCACGGACCGGGTCCGGGCCACGACTGCAACCCCGAGACACCTACACTGACCCGGCTCCGAGTAACCCCATTTCCCAGGGAGGGCTGTGAGCGTCACATCTATATATATAATCGTCTTATCCCGTCTGTCTGTCTTTCTGTCTGTCTGTCTGTCTGTCCTGGAAATCCCGCGTCGCTCATTGGTCCGGCAGCGGCCAATCAGCGCCGCGGGATTTCTGAAAAAAGATGGCGGCCGTTAGCGGCTCATCTGCGGGACGGAGCTCAGCGGCGATGCAGCCGGGAGATGACCGACGCGAGGCGCTCATCTCCCGGCCGGTACCAGCAGAAGGACCTCGACCGCCGGACCCATCTGCAGCCGGGAGATGAGCGGCGCGAGGCGCTCATCTCCCGGCCGGTAGCAGCGGAAGGACCCCGGTCCTCCCTTCCGCATGGATGTCAGCGCCGCTGCCTGTACGGCTACTTCAGCTGCGAGCAGCTGTGAGATGAGCGGCCGATCACAGCAGAAGTATCCCGACCCGCAGCGCTACTCCCCGGTCCTCCCTTGACACCCTAGCCGCTGATCTCCCGACAGTAGCCGCATGGTGTTACTAAGCTCCGTACATTTGTGTTCAAAATCGCTGATTGGTCGCGAACGCTGCCCGCGACCAATCACCGATTTGGGCGCCACATTTAAATATCGGCCGCGACCAATCACCGATCTTGGCTCCACATTTAAACACCGCTGTGCTGATTGGTCGCCGACGCTGGCCGCGACCAATCACCGATTTTGGCGCCACATTTAAATAGCGTCCGCGACCAATCAGCACAGCGGTGTTTAAATGTGGAGCCAAGATCGGTGATTGGTCGCGGGCCAAGACCGCGACCAATCACCGATTTGTGCGGCACATTTAAATAGGGGCCGCGACCAATTGGATGTCAGCGCCGCTCCCCGGTCCTCCCTTCACACCCTAGCCGCATAGAGGTCAGCGGCGCTGCCTGTGCGGATACTTCCGCTGCGAGAACCCGGGACATGAGCGGGCGCTCGCAGCAGAAGTATCCCGACCCGCAGCGCCGCTCCCCGGTCCTCCCTTGACACGCTAGCCGCTGATGTCCCCACAGTACCCGCATGGTGTTACAAAGGTCTGGACATTTGTGTTAAAAATCGCTGATTGGTCACTGGCGCTGCCCGCGACCAATCACCGATTTGGCCGCCACATTTAAATATCGGCCACGACCAATCACCGATCTTGGCGCCACATTTAAACACCGCTGTGCTGATTGGTCGCGGACGCTATTTAAATGTGGCGCCCAAATCGGTGATTGGTCGCGCCCAGCGTCGGCGACCAATCAGCACAGCGGTGTTTAAATGTGGCGCCAAGATCGGTGATTGGTCGCGGCCGATATTTAAATGTGGCGCCCAAATCGGTGATTGGTCGCGGGCAGCGCCTGCGACCAATCACCGATTTTGAACACAAATGTCCGGACCTTTGTAACACCATGCGGATACTGTTGGGACATCAGCGTCTAGGGAGTCAAGGGAGGACCGGGGAGCGGCGCTGCGGGTCGGGATACTTCCGCTGCGAGCGCCCGCTCATGTCCCGGGTTCTCGCAGCGGAAGTATCCGCACAGGCAGCGGCGCTGACATCCATACGGCTAGAGTGTGAAGGGAGGACCGGGGAGCGGTGCTGACATCCAATTGGTCGCGGACGCTATTTAAATGTGGCGCATAAATCGGTGATTGGTCGCGGTCTTGGCCCGCGACCAATCACTGATCTTGCCGCAAAAGTTAAACACTACTGTGCTGATTGGTCGCGGACGCTGCCCGCGACCAATCACCGATTTGGGCGCCACATTTAAATAGCGTCCGTGACCAATCAGCATTATTGGCGCCAATTTTAAACCACGCTCTGCTGATTAGTTGCGACCGCTGGCCGTGACCAATCTGCGATATAGGCACCAAATTTTAACACCGCTTTGCTGATTGCACCCGGTCGGCCGCATACATATTCTAGAATATCCGATGCATTAGAATCGGGCCGCCATCTAGTGTGTCCATAAGGACCATAATATTTTTTCCATTCATTAAACACAATAAATTTCCAAAAATTTCTCCATCCCAAATCCCCAAAAAAGATCCAACTGAGATCAAAAATGTTGTAAATCCATCTTCATACCCTTGGTCTTTGCAGTCACCACTCCAGATCCTTGTCTTCCAAGAACATGGGAGATCTGAGTTCACCTCAGGCCTTTCTTGCTGTGTTCTTTACATTTGATCTGTTAAGTGTAAGCACTACCTCTCATTGATTCTTGCTTTGCTGACTCACTAGTGATGATGACATCTTATTTGTCGCTGGCTCATCTTCTTTAGTAAAACATAATCCAGTTTGCTGGTCAATGAGGTTAAATTTGGAGACATGCCTCATACCTTACCTACAGGATCTAACCAGAACATCTCAGAGGCTAGAGATTGATAGAAGAACATATACATACCGTCATTAGAAACTTTCCTGTACAAGATTTTAATCTCTTCTGCTTTGGTGGTCTCTCCCAGTCTTTGACTACTTTTCCGCGGTAGTGGGTCACGGACATCCTAAAAATAAGCTATTCTCTTGAAATTCAAATTAACAAACTTTGCCAAATTTTTCCATGAATTAAAAGTTCTCCAAAGCCCCATGTGTAGGGATGAGCGAACCCATCGAAGTTCGGATTCTGGTACCCAACCCAAACTTTAGTTCAAATTTCGGTTCGGGTACCATAACTTTACCTGAACTTGAACCAGAACCGGAACCCCATTGAAAGCAATGAAGACCCAAACTTTGGATCACTCTCTCGTCTCCAAACTTTCTCCAAAACTCCGAACATTAAAACGGACTTCCGGGAATAGTCCGTGTTCGAAGTTTGGCGCCAGACACTTAGTGTCCGAAACTAACCCCGAACTTTTAAATTTGGGTTCGCTCATCTCTACCCATGTGTGATTCAATAGCAAAAGTTCAAATGTAGCGGCAGAGTTGCGTTTTTATTTTTCCAAAATTGCAGTAAAATAATTGTGGTTCTACTGCGATTGCGGCAAAGAACGCAACATGTAAAGGCGCAATAAACACACTGAACAAGCAGCAGCTGCCAGCTATTAGGCTTTTCCTATCACACGCAGGGCAGGTTCATACGACCATAGAAAAAATTATTCAGAGTTTTATCGGGAAAAATGGGACGTTTTTTTTTCTCACTTGTCATCCATGTACAATCCATTTTTTACAGCAGCAGCTATCAATCATGTACAGGACCATTTACAGTTTTCTTTTTTACAGAATTGCAATGTATCTGTAAAAATCGGATGTTACATTCTGGCTCCAATTTTTTTCACGTACCCATAAACTTGAATGGTTGAGTCTCATCCAATTTACAGAAGAAACTCGAGAACGCTGCCATTTTTGTCACATGTTGATACGGTCAGTGAATAAAATCATTCATCTACACCTGCCCAACGGAATAACATTGGTCTGAACGCTTTCTTACCGCTTTAAACATACAGTACAGACCAAAAGTTTGGACACACCTTCTCATTTAAAGATTTTTCTGTATTTTCATGACTATGAAAATTGTACATTCACACTGAAGGCATCAAAACTATGAATTAACACATGTGGAATTATATACTGAACAAAAAAGTGTGAAACAACTAAAAATATGTCTTATATTCTAGGTTCTTCAAAGTAGCCACCTTTTGCTTTGATGACTGCTTTGCACACTCTTGGCATTCTCTTGATGAGCTTCAAGAGGTAGTCACCGGAAATGGTTTTCACTTCACAGGTGTGCCCTGTCAGGTTTAATAAGTGGGATTTCTTGCTTTATAAATGGGGTTGGGACCATCAGTTGTGTTCTGCAGAAGTCTGGTGGATACACAGCTGATAGTCCTACTGAATAGACTGTTAGAATTTGTATTATGGCAAGAAAAAGCATCTAAGTAAAGAAAAACGAGTGGCCATCATTACTTTAAGAAATGAAGGTCAGGCAGTGCAAAAAATTGGGCAAACTTTGAAAGTGTCCCCAAGTGCAGTTGCAAAAACCATCAATCGCTACAAAGAAACTGGCTTACATGAGGACCGCCCCAGGAAAGGAAGACCAAGAGTCACCTCTGCTTCTGAGGATAAGATTATCCGAGTCACCAGCCTCAGAAATCACAGGTTAACAGCAGCTCAGATTAGAGACCAGGTCAATGCCACACAGAGTTCTAGCAGCAGACACATCTCTACAACTGTTAAGAGGAGACTTTGTGCAGCAGGCCTTCATGGTAAAATAGCTGCTAGGAAACCACTGCTAAGGACAGGCAACAAGCAGAAGAGACTTGTTTGGGCTAAAGAACACAAGGAATGGACATTAGACCAGTGGAAATCTGTGCTTTGGTCTGATGAGTCCACATTTGAGATCTTTGGTTCCAACCACCGTGTCTTTGTGCGACGCAGAAAAGGTGAACGGATGGACTCTACATGCCTGGTTCCCACCGTGAAGCATGGAGGAGGAGGTGTGATGGTGTGGGGGTGCTTTGCTGGTGACACTGTTGGGGATTTATTCAAAATTGAAGGCATACTGAACCAGCATGGCTACCACAGCATCTTGCAGCGGCATGCTACTCCATCCGGTTTGCGTTTAGTTGGACCATCATTTATTTTTCAACAGGACAATGACCCCAAACACACCTCCAGGCTGTGTAAGGGCTATTTGACCAAGAAGGAGAGTGATGGGGTGCTACACCAGATGACCTGGCCTCCACAGTCACCAGACCTGAACGCAATCGAGATGGTTTGGGGTGAGCTGGACCGCAGAGTGAAGGCAAAAGGGCCAACAAGTGCTAAGCATCTCTGGGAACTCCTTCAAGATTGTTGGAAGACCATTTCCGGTGACTACCTCTTGAAGCTCATCAAGAGAATGCCAAGAGTGTACAAAGCAGTCATCAAAGCAAAAGGTGGCTACTTTGAAGAACCTAGAATATAAGACATATTTTCAGTTGTTTCACACTTTTTTGTTAAGTATATAATTCCACATGTGTTAATTCATAGTTTTGATGCCTTCAGTGTGAATGTACAATTTTCATAGTCAAGAAAATACAGAAAAATCTTTAAATGAGAAGGTGTGTCCAAACTTTTGGTCTGTACTGTATGTGGCAGCATAATCAGAGAGGCGGCTGTAGGGAGAAAATCACGTTAATTCCCATGGAGACAGATGTTCCCAGTGATGGAGGAGGTGCCGGAGCAGTGAACAGTCAGAGCTCCTTGACTGACAGCCTGCTCCGCGGCATGTGTGCAGCATTTGTGCAGAGCAGGATGTCAGTCAAGGATCAGGGGGCGTGTTTATGGTGCCGTGTGATCACAGCTCCCTGCACCACCGGATTTTAGCTCCTCCCTCTTTTACACTGAATTTTCTACACTACTTTTTTAGTAGGTTGTAGGAGGCTGATGTCAAATTTGATAAATTATGATTTTGATGACTTATCCTTGGGACAGGTACAGACGACCATATTTTTGGTCTGTGTGTGATGCAACAAACCTACGGATCGCACTCGTACCAATGTTATTCTATGGGGCCGTGCACATTTTAGATTTTTCCCATTGACCGAGTCTGTCCGAGGAAAAAAAATCACAGTATGCCTGATTTGCATCCAATATTCGGATCACACTCAGCCATGCAAATCATGGAAAAAATCGCACTGCACTCGAATGACATTTGAGTGCAGTCCAATTTTCATGGACCTACACAAGATGGAGAATTTTTTTTTCCAAATTCTCCTCATCCATGAAAATTGGATCACACTCTGATCCCACTCTGACCAAACTCTGATCAGAGTGTGATTAACATAATCGGCCCGATTCTCTCGGATGAGAGAAAATATTGTTGTGTGACCCAGACCTTGGCAGAGGTAATCAATTTCAGATCGGCGGGGGTCCGAATCTCTAGCACCATGCACCCCCAAGCATTCGGCTGTCAGATTGGCAACTGCAACTAGACAGTGAACCGAGCTCGGTCACTGTTTTTAGCACAACGGAAGGTATAGTTTCCCGTGTGGCGCTCATTTATTACAAAGCAATGGACCAAAAAAGGCTCCAATCTCTTCCACTAATGTCTGAACCAGAACAATGCAGCGCCCAACAGCAGGGCTGACTTTGTCACCTGGCACAAAACATGAGGAAATTTTGTTGTATTATATAAGGTTTTGCATAGGACTGCAAGCAGTTGTGTAACTAGAGTCCAATGGGCCCCAGTGCAAAATTGGTCCTGTGCCCCCACTTGCATATTGGTGAAATGCAAGTTCCTTTGTACCTTTCTAGATCCTATAAAGACATGCATGCTTGCCGTCCATGTAATAATGTCACCCATCCAGCTTGTTTTATGTAACCTAACCCATCCTGTGCCCCTTCCTGTAATAATGTCCCCCATCCTGTTCCCATTCCTGTAATAATGTCCCACATCCAAGGCCCCTTCCAGGAATAATGTCCTCCATCCTGGGCCCATTCTAGTAATAATGCCCTCCTTCCTGGACCCCATGCTATAACAATGTCCTACATCCTGGGCCTCTTCCTAGTATAATGTTCCCCACCATGTAATAATATCCCCCATCCTGGGCTCTATATTTAATAATGTCCCAACCTGGCCCCTTCCAGTGAAAATGCCCCCATCCCGAGCCCCTTCATGGTATAATGTCCTCCATCCTGGGCCCCTTCCTGATATATTATCCTCCATCCTGAGCCCCTTCCTGATATAATGTTCTCCATCCTGGGCCCCTCCTGGTATAATGCCCTCCATCCTGGGTCCCTTCCTGATATAATGTCCCTATCCTGGGTACCTTCTTGAAATAATGTCCCACATTCAAGGCCCCTTCCAGGAATAATGTCTCCCATCTTGGGCCCAGTCTAGTAATAATTGTAACATACCTGGCGGCGTCCTTGCATAGTGGTCCATCTCCCACTGTACAAGAGCGCGCACTTGATCTCCTGTCCAGAATGTCTCTCTGGCTTCCCTCCATGCTGTCTGTTTGTGTCTGTTTCTGCTGCTTAAGGGCGGCGCCCAATCACTTCCTGCTTTTTGTACCTGCTGTGGGTCACACCCCTTGTGCGTCCTAAGCCTATTGCTGTCTGTCACCTGGTATATAGCTCAGCTGCTCCAATCAATCCCTGCCTGAGCATAGTGGTTCATTCAGTGTGTGCTTGCACTCTGAAGGTGCCAGGTCCTGTTCTGTGTTCTCTTGTCTGCCTATCCTGGAGGCTGTATTTCCAGGCCTGTCTGAACACGCTCCTAGCCTGTTCCTCTCGCCTTCTAGGGGCCGATTACCTAGACCCGCTCCTGTATATTGTCTGTCCTTTCTGAACACGCTCCTAGCCTGTTCCTCCCACCTTCTAGGGGCCGATTACCTAGACCCGCTCCTGTATCTTGTCTGTCCTGTCTGAACACGCTCCTTGCCTGTTCGTTCCGCCTCTCTGGGGGCCGTATTCCCAGACCCGCTCCTGTATCCCTCTGCAGTGTCGGTCTCCTCCGTACACTCAGTTCCAGTCTGAACTCTCTCCTATCCTTTACCTGTTTTGCCTCTATGTCCGTTCCCTTCCTTTTTCTGCAGAGTCTGAACTCGCACCTAACTCCTGCTTGTTGTCTCTGTACTCCCGTTTGTGAGTTTGGTTCACTCGCTACTTCACTGCAATTACCCTGTGGGTATCTGGCTCTGCCTTTTCTCTTCCTGTCTGTTCCGTGTGAACAGAGCCCTGTCCCCCCTGCTCTGCCTTGCTCACCGCTCCGGCGGTTCTATCCTGCTCTGAGTCCTTTGCTCACCGCTCTGGCGGTTCTAGCCTGCTCTGAGTCCTTTGCTCACCGCTCTGGTGGTTCTAGCCTGCTCTGAGTCCTTTGCTCACCGCTCTGGCGGTTCTAGCCTGCTCTGAGTCCTTTGCTCACCGCTCTGGCGGTTCTAGCCTGCTCTGAGTCCTTTGCTCACCGCTCTGGCGGTTCTAGCCTGCTCTGAGTCCTTTGCTCACCGCTCTGGCGGTTCTAGCCTGCTCTGAGTCCTTTGCTCACCGCTCTGGCGGTTCTAGCCTGCTCTGAGTCCTTTGCTCACCGCTCTGGCGGTTCTAGCCTGCTCTGAGTCCTTTGCTCACCGCTCTGGCGGTTCTAGCCTGCTCTGAGTCCTTTGCTCACCGCTCTGGCGGTTCTAGCCTGCTCTGAGTCCTTTGCTCACCGCTCTGGCGGTTCTAGCCTGCTCTGAGTCCTTTGCTCACCGCTCTGGCGGTTCTAGCCTGCTCTGAGTCCTTTGCTCACCGCTCTGGCGGTTCTAGCCTGCTCTGAGTCCTTTGCTCACCGCTCTGGCGGTTCTAGCCTGCTCTGAGTCCTTTGCTCACCGCTCTGGCGGTTCTAGCCTGCTCTGAGTCCTTTGCTCACCGCTCTGGCGGTTCTAGCCTGCTCTGAGTCCTTTGCTCACCGCTCTGGCGGTTCAAGCCTGCTCTGAGTCCTTTGCTCACCGCTCTGGCGGTTCTAGCCTGCTCTGAGTCCTTTGCTCACCGCTCTGGCGGTTCTAGCCTGCTCTGAGTCCTTTGCTCACCGCTCTGGCGGTTCTAGCCTGCTCTGAGTCCTTTGCTCACCGCTCTGGCGGTTCTAGCCTGCTCTGAGTCCTTTGCTCACCGCTCTGGCGGTTCTAGCCTGCTCTGAGTCCTTTGCTCACCGCTCTGGCGGTTCTAGCCTGCTCTGAGTCCTTTGCTCACCGCTCTGGCGGTTCTAGCCTGCTCTGAGTCCTTTGCTCACCGCTCTGGCGGTTCTAGCCTGCTCTGAGTCCTTTGCTCACCGCTCTGGCGGTTCTAGCCTGCTCTGAGTCCTTTGCTCACCGCTCTGGCGGTTCTAGCCTGCTCTGAGTCCTTTGCTCACCGCTCTGGCGGTTCTAGCCTGCTCTGAGTCCTTTGCTCACCGCTCTGGCGGTTCTAGCCTGCTCTGAGTCCTTTGCTCACCGCTCTGGCGGTTCTAGCCTGCTCTGAGTCCTTTGCTCACCGCTCTGGCGGTTCTAGCCTGCTCTGAGTCCTTTGCTCACCGCTCTGGCGGTTTTAGCCTGCTCTGAGTCCTTTGCTCACCGCTCTGGCGGTTCTAGCCTGCTCTGAGTCCTTTGCTCACCGCTCTGGCGGTTCTAGCCTGCTCTGAGTCCTTTGCTCACCGCTCTGGCGGTTCTAGCCTGCTCTGAGTCCTTTGCTCACCGCTCTGGCGGTTCTAGCCTGCTCTGAGTCCTTTGCTCACCGCTCTGGCGGTTCTAGCCTGCTCTGAGTCCTTTGCTCACCGCTCTGGCGGTTCTAGCCTGCTCTGAGTCCTTTGCTCACCGCTCTGGCGGTTCTAGCCTGCTCTGAGTCCTTTGCTCACCGCTCTGGCGGTTCTAGCCTGCTCTGAGTCCTTTGCTCACCGCTCTGGCGGTTCTAGCCTGCTCTGAGTCCTTTGCTCACCGCTCTGGCGGTTCTAGCCTGCTCTGAGTCCTTTGCTCACCGCTCTGGCGGTTCTAGCCTGCTCTGAGTCCTTTGCTCACCGCTCTGGCGGTTCTAGCCTGCTCTGAGTCCTTTGCTCACCGCTCTGGCGGCTCTAGCCTGCTCTGAGTCCTTTGCTCACCGCTCCGGCGGCTCTAGCCTGCTCTGAGTCCTTTGCTCACCGCTCCGGCGGCTCTAGCCTGCTCTGAGTCCTTTGCTCACCGCTCCGGCGGCTCTATCCTGCTCTGAGTCCTTTGCTCACCGCTCCGGCGGCTCTAGCCTGCTCTGAGTCCTTTGCTCACCGCTCCGGCGGCTCTAGCCTGCTCTGACTCCTTTGCTCACCGCTCCGGCGGTTCTAGCCTGCTCTGACTCCTTTGCTCACCGCTCCGGCGGTTCTAGCCTGCTCTGACTCCTTTGCTCACCGCTCCAGCGGTTCTAGCCTGCTCTGACTCCTTTGCTCACCGCTCCGGCGGTTCTAGCCTGCTCTGACTCCTTTGCTCACCGCTCCAGCGGTTCTAGCCTGCTCTGACTCCTTTGCTCACCGCTCCGGCGGTTCTAGCCTGCTCTGACTCCTTTGCTCACCGCTCCGGCGGTTCTAGCCTGCTCTGACTCCTTTGCTCACCGCTCATGGCGGCCTTGTCCTGCCCTGTTCTCACTCACCTCTCTGGGCGGCCTCACTCTGCTGTGTTTGTCCGCCACATCTGTGGTTCTGTTCCTGAGTCCCAGTGTGTACTGGGTCCTATCCCGCCTGTGTTCCTACCTGCTAGTGCCTCCCTGTCTGCACTCTAGCTGTGCTTGCCTGTACCCCCCGTGCCTGCCTATACCCACCAGTCTGTGCGCCAGCCTAACCAGCCTGTTCCTGTATTCCCCTGTGTGGGTCAACAGCCGTGTCCGGGGTCTGTCCTGGAGTAGCACCTGGTCCCTCTGCTCGGTTCCTCCTTGGTGCACTGGTGGAATCACACGCACACGCCGCTCAGCCCGGGCGTGTGCATTACAATAATGCCCTACATCTTGGACCCCATGCTATAACAATGTCCCCCATCCTGGGCCCCTTCCTGGTATAATGTTCCCCATCATGTAATAATGTCCCTCATCCTGGGCTCTATATTTAATAATGTCCATCCTGGCCCCTTCCAGTGAAAATGCCCCCATTCTGGTGTAATGTCCTCCATCCTGGGCCCCTTCCTGATATAATATCCCCCATCGTGGGCCCCTCCTGGTATACTGTCCTCCATCCTGTGCCCATTCCTAGTATAATGCCCCCATCCTGGGCCCCTTCCTGGTTACAATGTCCTCCATTGTGGGCCCCTTCCTGGTATGATGTCCTCTATCTTAGGCCCCTTTCTAGTATAATGTCCCCCATCCTGGGCCCCTTCCTGGTATACTGTCCTCCATCCTGTGCCCATTCCTAGTATAATGCCCCCATCCTGGGCCCCTTCCTGGTTACAATGTCCTCCATTGTGGGCCCCTTCCTGGTATGATGTCCTCTATCTTGGGCCCCTTTCTAGTATAATGTCCCCCATCCTGGGCCCCTTCCTAGTATAATGTCCCCCATCCTGGGCCCCTTCCTAGTATAATGTCCTCCATCCTGGGCCCTTTCCTGATATAATGTCCTCCATCCTGTTCTCCTTCCTGGCATAACGACCTAAATCCTGGGCCAGTTCCGTTCTTTTCCAGTACATTTTAAAAAGAAACAAACGATTATTCTTATCTCCTCCAGCTCCAAAGGTGCGCGGCGTTCTCCTCTATAATCAACGCAGATGCTGGCAGCGTGTATAGTGGCGAAGTGAGCCAGCGGGTCTCTCTGCTGCAATACATTTCACCTGAATGTGAGTGCGAGGATGCACATCAAGGTGAAATTGGTTCTGGCATCAGCGGACCCCCCCCTTCCGCATGGGCCCGGACATGATCGCACCCTTTGTGTGACCGCGATCGTTACGTCTCTTTCTGCAAGTGAACCAAAATACTTTTAAAATAGCATCCAAAAGGGTTAAAAGACAAACTCAGCTCTGCTACATTGTATTCTATTCCATGTTATAATGTTTCTTATAGATTTCCAGTAATGTTTCTTGCAGTTTCTGGAGGCCTCATGTTGCGTCTTGACAAATCTCATCCTATCTGGTGCAGGTGTTGTACAGTTTGCTCTCATCGGATGCAGGTATTAAAACCTCATTATTACCCAAATCTCTGTTGCACAAGCGGCAGCGTCCTCGCACTCTGCAGTCACTTTCCCATGTCAAAAGAGCGACAGGTTCCTGATTCCTCTGCTGTTTGCCTTCATTAGCAGCAATTTCTTTACTTACCTTCTGTAAATACATGCTTGATGGAGAATCTGTCAGCCAGCCCGTCCTGCGCAGACACACGCCCCGGCCAAGGAATACACCCGAATGGGGGCACGCTGGGAATCTCCACCGAGAAACTCCACGGGCTCAGAAAGGGCGGTGTAGTGTAGGGCAAACCGTGGAAGCGTCACCTGTGTACACAGCCGGGCTGAAGTGGGATGAAATCTGACTCTAAAGGATGGAAAGCTCAGCAATATCCCACAAATGCCATTTTATAGGGACCCTGCAGGAGCAATCTGAATTTAGCACTGTTCTGGATCGCTGGGTCTAAAACAAATTCACTGCCCTAGACCACCAGGGAATATAAAATGAATGGATTTGTTGCCCTAGACCACCAGGGAATGTAAAAGTAATGCATTCACCGCTCTAGACCACCAGGGAATATAAAATGAATGGACTCACTGTCCTAGACCACCAGGGAATGTAAAAGTAATGCATTCACCGCTCTAGACCACCAGGGAATATAAAATGAATGGACTCGCTGTCCTAGACGACCAGGGAATATAAAATGAATGGGTTCACTGTCCTAGACCACCAGGGAATATAAAATGAATGGACTCACTGTCCTAGACCACCAGAGAATATAAAATGAATGGACTCACTATCCTAGACCTCCAGAGAATATAAAATGAATGAGTTCACTGTCCTAGACCACCAGGGAATATAAAATGAATGGGTTCACTGTCCTAGACCACCAGAGAATATAAAATGAATGGGTTCACTGTCCTAGACCACCAGAGAATATAAAATGAATGGATTCACTGTCCTAGACCACCAGAGAATATAAAATGAATGGACTCACTGTCCTAGACCACCAGGGAATATAAAATGAATGGACTCAATGTGCTAGACCACCAGGAATATAAAATGAATGGGTTCACTGCCCTAGACCACCAAGGAACATAAAATGAATGGATTCACTGTCCTAGACCACCAGAGAATATAAAATGAATGGGTTCACTGTCCTAGACCACCAGGGAATATAAAATGAATGGATTCACTGTCCTAGACCACCAGAGAATATAAAATGAATGGACTCACTGTCCTAGACCACCAAGGAATATAAAATGAATGGATTCACTGTCCTAGACCACCAGAGAATATAAAAAGAATGTACTCACTGTCCTAGACCACCAAGGAATATAAAATGAATGGATTCACTGTCCTAGACCACCAGGGAATATAAAATGAATGGACTCACTGTCCTAGACCTCCAAGGAATATAAAATGAATGGATTCACTGTCCTAGACCTCCAGAGAATATAAAAAGAATGTACTCACTGTCCTAGACCACCAAGGAATATAAAATGAATGGATTCACTGTCCTAGACCACCAGGGAATATAAAATGAATGGACTCACTGTCCTAGACCTCCAGAGAATATAAAATGAATGGACTCACTGTCCTAGACCACCAAGGAATATAAAATGAATGGATTCACTGTCCTAGACCACCAGGGAATATAAAATGAATGGACTCACTGTCCTAGACCTCCAGAGAATATAAAATGAATGGACTCACTGTCCTAGACCACCAAGGAATATAAAATGAATGGACTCACTGTCCTAGAACACCAGGGAATATAAAATGAATGGGTTCACTGTCCTAGACCACCAGAGAATATAAAATGAATGGATTCACTGTCCTAGACCACCAGAGAATATAAAATGAATGGGTTCACTGTCCTAGACCTCCAGAGAATATAAAATGAATGGACTCACTGTCCTAGACCACCAAGGAATATAAAATGAATGGATTCACTGTCCTAGACCACCAGGGAATATAAAAAGAATGTACTCACTGCCCTAGACCACCAGACAATATAAAAAGAATGTACTCACTGCCCTAGACCACCAGAGAATATAAAATGAATGGACTCACTGTCCTAGACCACCAGAGAATATAAAATGAATGGATTCACTGTCCTAGACCTCCAGAGAATATAAAATGAATGGACTCACTGTCCTAGACCACCAGAGAATATAAAATGAATGGACTCACTGTCCTAGACCACCAGGGAATATAAAATGAATGGGTTCACTGTCCTAGACCACCAGGAATATAAAATTAATGTACTCACTGTCCTAGACCACCAGAGAATATAAAATGAATGGATTCACTGTCCTAGACCTCCAGAGAATATAAAATGAATGGGTTCACTGTCCTAGACCACCAGGGAATATAAAATGAATGGGTTCACTGTCCTAGACCCCCAGGGAATATAAAATGAATGGGTTCACTGTCCTAGACCACCAGGGAATATAAAATGAATGGACTCACTGTCCTAGACCTCCAGAGAATATAAAATGAATGGGTTCACTGTCCTAGACCACCAGGGAATATAAAATGAATGGACTCACTGTCCTAGACCACCAGAGAATATAAAATGAATGGGTTCACTGTCCTAGACCACCAGGGAATATAAAATGAATGGACTCACTGTCCTAGACCTCCAGAGAATATAAAATGAATGGGTTCACTGTCCTAGACCACCAGGGAATATAAAATGAATGGGTTCACTGTCCTAGACCACCAGGGAATATAAAATGAATGGTTTCACTGTCCTAGACCACCAGGGAATATAAAATGAATGGACTCACTGTCCTAGACCTCCAGAGAATATAAAATGAATGGGTTCACTGTCCTAGACCACCAGGGAATATAAAATGAATGGGTTCACTGTCCTAGACCACCAGGGAATATAAAATGAATGGGTTCACTGTCCTAGACCACCAGGGAATATAAAATGAATGGGTTCACTGTCCTAGACCACCAGGGAATATAAAATGAATGGGTTCACTGTCCTAGACCACCAGGG
The DNA here is from genome assembly GCF_046119375.1 of Phyllobates terribilis. Lineage (NCBI taxonomy): Eukaryota > Metazoa > Chordata > Amphibia > Anura > Dendrobatidae > Phyllobates > Phyllobates terribilis. The sequence continues at coordinate 756,146,662 of NW_027362764.1, forward strand.
AATATAAAATGAATGGACTCACTGTCCTAGACCTCCAGAGAATATAAAATGAATGGGTTCACTGTCCTAGACCACCAGGGAATATAAAATGAATGGGTTCATTGTCCTAGACCACCAGGGAATATAAAATGAATGGTTTCACTGTCCTAGACCACCAGGGAATATAAAATGAATGGACTCACTGTCCTAGACCTCCAGAGAATATAAAATGAATGGGTTCACTGTCCTAGACCACCAGGGAATATAAAATGAATGGACTCACTGTCCTAGACCACCAGGGAATATAAAATGAATGGGTTCACTGTCCTAGACCACCAGAGAATATAAAATGAATGGGTTCACTGTCCTTCACAACCAGGGAATATAAAATGAATGGATTCACTGTCCTAGACCACCAGGGAATATAAAATGAATGGGTTCACTGTCCTAGACCTCCAGAGAATATAAAATGAATGGGTTCACTGTCCTAGACCACCAGGGAATATAAAATGAATGGGTTCACTGTCCTAGACCACCAGGGAATATAAAATGAATGGGTTCGCTGTCCTAGACCACCAGGGAATATAAAATGAATGGACTCACTGTCCTAGACGACCAGGGAATATAAAATGAATGGACTCACTGTCCTAGACGACCAGGGAATATAAAATGAATGGACTCACTGTCCTAGACCACCAGGGAATATAAAATGAATGGACTCACTGTCCTAGACCACCAGGGAATATAAAATGAATGGACTCACTATCCTAGACCACCCGAGAATATAAAATGAATGAGTTTACTGCCCTAGACAACCAGGGAATATAAAATGAATGGACTCACTATCCTAGACCACCCGAGAATATAAAATGAATGAGTTTACTGCCCTAGACAACCAGGGAATATAAAATGAATGGGTTCACTGTCCTAGACCACCAGGGAATATAAAATGAATGGACTCACTGTCCTAGACCACCAGGGAATATAAAATGAATGGACTCACTGTCCTAGACCACCAGAGAATATAAAATGAATGGATTCACTGTCTTAGACCACCAGGGAATATAAAATGAATGGGTTCACTGCCCTAGACCACCAGGGAATATAAAATGAATGGATTCACTGTCTTAGACCACCAGGGAATATAAAATGAATGGGCTCACTGCCCTAGACCACCAGGGAATATAAAATGAATGGATTCACTGTCTTAGACCACCAGGGAATATAAAATGAATGGGTTCACTGCCCTAGACCACCAGGGAATATAAAATGAATGGATTCACTGTCTTAGACCACCAGGGAATATAAAATGAATGGACTCGCTGTCCTAGAACACCAGGGAATATAAAATGAATGGACTCACTGCCCTAGACCACCAGAGAATATAAAATGAATGGACTCACTGCCCTAGAACACCAGGGAATATAAAATGAATGTACTCACTGTCCTAGAACACCAGGGAATATAAAATGAATGGATTCACTGTCTTAGACCACCAGGGAATATAAAATGAATGGGTTCACTGCCCTAGACCACCAGGGAATATAAAATGAATGGATTCACTGTCTTAGACCACCAGGGAATATAAAATGAATGGACTCGCTGTCCTAGAACACCAGGGAATATAAAATGAATGGACTCACTGCCCTAGACCACCAGAGAATATAAAATGAATGGACTCACTGCCCTAGAACACCAGGGAATATAAAATGAATGTACTCACTGTCCTAGAACACCAGGGAATATAAAATGAATGTACTCACTGCCCTAGACCACCAGGGAATATAAAATGAATGGATTCACTGTCCTAGACCACCAGACAATATAAAATGAATGGACTCGCTGTCCTAGACCACCAGAGAATATAAAATGAATGGACTCACTGCCCTAGACCACCAGAGAATATAAAATGAATGAACTCATTGCCCTAGAACACCAGGGATTATAAAATGAATGTACTCACTGCCCTAGACCACCAGGGAATATAAAATGAATGGATTCACTGTCCTAGACCACCAGAGAATATAAAATGAATGGACTCACTGTCCTAGACCACCAGACAATATAAAATGAATGGACTCACTGTCCTAGACCACCAGGGAATATAAAATGAATGGGTTCACTGTCCTAGACCACCAGGAATATAAAATGAATGGGTTCACTGTCCTAGACCACCAGAGAATATAAAATGAATGGGTTCACTGTCCTAGACCACCAGGGAATATAAAATGAATGGGTTCACCGCTCTAGACCACCAGGGAATATAAAATGAATGGGTTCGCTGTCCTAGACCACCAGAGAATATAAAATGAATGGGTTCACTGTCCTTGACAACCAGAGAATATAAAATGGATGGACTCGCTGTCCTAGACCACCAGGGAATATAAAATGAATGGGTTCACTGTCCTAGACCACCAGAGAATATGAAATCAATGGGTTCACTGTCCTAGACCACCAGGGAATATAAAATGAATGGGTTCACTGTCCTTGACAACCAGGGAATATAAAATGAATGGGTTCACTGTCCTAAACCACCAGAGAATATAAAATGAATGGGTTCACTGTCCTAGACCACCAGGGAATATAAAATGAATGGACTCACTGTCCTAGACCACCAGGGAATATAAAATGAATGGGTTCACTGTCCTTCACAACCAGGGAATATAAAATGAATGAGTTTACTGCCCTAGACCACCAGGAATATAAAATTAATGGCTTAATTGTCTTGAGTGAATATAAACTAACTGATTCCCTGCTATAGATCACCAGGAAATGTGATTCTCTAGATCACTAGTGACTGTAAAACTAATGGGTTCATTGCCTTAGACCACCAAGGAATATAAAAGTAAAGGATTGATTGTGCTAGACAATCAGAGGAAATAAAAGAACTCGATCCACTACTCTTACCAGCGAATGTAAAACTCTCAGGTTCACTGCTCTAGACCACCAGGGAATATAATACTAATGGATTCCTTGCTTTAAACCACCATGTAATATAAAAGTAACAGGTTCACATCTGCAGACCACTATTGACTGTAAAACTAATGAATTAGTTGCTCGAGACCACCAGGGAAAGTATAAATAATCCACTGCTCTAGCCCACCAGTGAATGTTAAACTAGAAGATTGACAGCTGGAAAGCCCATAGTGACTGCAAAACTAATGTATTCATTGCCATAGACCACCAGAGAACATAAAATAACACATTTACTGCTCTAGATGACCAAGAAGGGTAGCAGAGACCCCTCCACTGCCTGAGACCACCAGGGAATCAACAATTAATTTTTTTCACTACTCTAGACCACAAGGAAATTGTTGATTAGGGACCATTTTCTATGTATTGGGACAGAAAGACTGTTTCTAGTGAAAGGTTGTAGGTCCTGATTCCCAGAGCAGCCTGGAAGAGGCTGTGTGAGGCGGTAGCACCCGAGGAGGTGGCAGCACCCGAGGAGGTGGCATCTCAACAGGAGGTTCTCCAAATGATTGGGCTCTGTCCTATGGTAGACAATATTGTGCAGCTGATTAACAGCTTTATGTATCCTTACACTGAGTGAGGGGGGAAATCTATACCATTCTTCTGCCATATCCATGTGTTGATGTATCTTGGAACCATGATTTGGGCTGGTGCTGTCTGCAGCTCTCTACACAAGCGCCTACATGCGTTGTGCATTAACACAACTCTACGAGATGAGCAACTTATCTGCATATATTATTATTTGTCATCTGCTCCCCTTTCTCTATTTCCTTTTCCCTAGAACATGGTAGCAGCAGCCATTAGCTCTATGTTTGACTCCATCTCCTTAACCCTAGACCACCAGGAATGCAAGCATGAACCCTTCTATTACCCTAGATCACCATGGCAGCAGCCATCAGCTCTATGCTCGACTCCATCTACTTAACACTAGACCACCAGGGATGCAAGCCCTCCTCTTACCCTAGACCACGATGGCAGCAGTCATTAGCTCTATGCCTAACTCCATCTCCTTAACCCTAGACCACCAGGGATACAAGCATGAACCCTCCTCTAACTCTAGACCATGATGGCAACAACCATCAGCTCTATACTTGACTCCATCTCCTTAACCCTAGACCACCAGGGATGCAAGCATGAACCCTACCTCTTACTCTAGACCATGATGGCAACAACCTTCAGCCCTATACTTGACTCCATCTCCTTAACACTAGACCACCAGGGATGCAAGCCCTCCTCTTACCCTAGACCACGATGGCAGCAGCCATTAGCTCTATGCTTAACTCCATCTCCTTAACCCTAGACCACCAGGGATGCAAGCATCAACCCTCCTCTTACTCTAGACCATGATGGCAACAACCTTCAGCCCTATACTTGACTCCATCTCCTTAACCCTAGACCACCAGGGATGCAAGCATGAACCCTCCTCTTACCCTAGACCATGATGGCAGCAGCCATTATCAATATAGTGGACTCCATCTCCTTAACCCTAGACCACTAGGAATGCAAGCATGAACCCTTCTATTACCCTAGACCACCAGGGAAGTAGTCACTTACCATATACCTCTGAACTTGTAGGACACTTAAAGCCCACCCCTGTCCTGGCAGGAAATGTCCTCAAATTACCTGGAAATCCATACATTTTGAGTGCATGGACCCGTTGGAACTGCATGATTAACCCTTACATATCATAGATCTCCTCTGAAGTTGGCATTAACCACTTCACAACCTTAGACCATCTACCTACTGCCCCTGTCTCATGTCTATGATGTAGCTGAGCGGTGTAAGAGGGAACAGGAACATTCTGCAGATGTTGCTCCTGAATGGATTCATACCCCAGACTGCAGGATTTCAGAGCCGCATTGCGAACATGATGACAATGCACAATATACCTGGATATGTGGATTATCTCAACAAGTTTTGTTTCAAATGGAAACTTGTGTATTATAAGAAATCATCGACCTCCTACAGTAAAAATAAATAGGATTCTGGATTTCCTGCAGTCTTGTGGTCTTAAGTGACCAACTAAAGTCCTTCTGTTTTCGGTAGGGGGTGACATTACTTCCATTTAAATGTCTCTGCGATGGGCAAAGTCTAGGAAGGATTTCATTTTGCTGTATCCTGAAGTTTTGATGATGTTTAACTATAAAAATATGTAGAAACACAAGGGAACGGAGATGTTCCATCAAACGCAACTCAGAGGTGACCAAGTAGGACAACTCATTCACGTTGTAGTGTTGGTCCCAAGAGTAAGATGTCTATCCATTATCTCTGATCTCATTGGCATTGGAAGCACCACAAACCACTGCAGACTGTAAACCAATATGGAGCGAGGTTCAGAAACAATCAAAATCAATATGGCACATTCAACAATGTCAAAAGGTCTTCATGGTTTAGTTACCAACAGAAGACACAAAGGGCTTCCAAATGGGCAGATGATGGACAAAGGATGGTCCAGGGTCTAGACCTTTTTATCTACTGATTTGGCAACCTCCAATCCCCAAAAAAATATGGGTCCTGATTGTTCGAAGGTCAGGTCAAACCCGATTCAAAGGATCTTTAATTAATTAATTAATTAATTAATTAATGTCTCATTAGAAAGGGTTCCTCGCCCCATCTAAATGCATAGTTTGTCCATTACAATTAGTAGTTGATCATAAAACCTAAATGGCATGGTACTTTCCTAGTCCTGCTGCCATTTTTGCAGGAGTTACAGTAGTCAGACTCCCATCGATGAGACACATTGCACACTATGTGAGAATGACCCCAAAGCAGAACATTGTTATTGAGTTCTCATCCAATCAGTGGCAGACGTAGAAGGTGGAGAGACCTATGTGGGGCACAAGAGCCCCTCCAGCACCTAGGACTTAGGTGATCTACCGCACCTGCCCTCTCTGCACAGTTATAAGGGAGATTACCTATATGTAGTAATTCTAAGAAGTAAAATGGTGACCACATTTACGAGTTTCTCTCTCCAATGAAGTCTAGGAGACTTGTTGGCTTGGCTTTCTCTTTGTAATTCCCATAGACTTCTATGGAAAGGAGCATTATTATGTGGCCACCACTACTATATTTCTTTATGATGGTTCCAGAGGTAGGATAATTTTTTTGGGGGAGTCAGAGTTTTCCACCAATTTTAAAGGGGACCTGTCACTTGCAATAAACATATATTGTTTAAAACCTGATGTAAATGACGCTGTTCTCCTGAATCCGGCATTGCTTATTTTTTGTTTCTGTTCCTCTCCGATCCTAAGATATGGTCCTCTTTAACCCCTTCAGGACCCAGCCTATTTTGACCCTAAAGACCTTGGCATTTTTGTCAATTCTGACCAGTGTCCCTTTACGAAGTAAAAACTCTGGAACACTTCAACGGATACTAGCGATTCTGAGATTGTTTTTTTCGTGACATATTGGGCTTCATGTTAGTATTAAATTTAGGTCGATAATATTTGCGTTTATTTGTGAAAAAATCAAAAATATGGGAAAAATTTTTAAAATTTCGCAATTTTCAAATTTTAAATTTTTATTCTGCTAAACCAGGGTGGTGAGCATTGTGAACCCAGATGTGCTTCACAAATTGATTCGGAAAAATGAAAAAAAAAAAAATTACAGAAAAATTTTCTTTTTTCATTTTTACGGATTAATTTGTGAAGCACCTGGGGGTTCAAAATGCTCACCACCAAACTAGATAAGTTCCCTGGGGGGTCTAGTTTCCAAAATGGGGTCACTTGTGGGGGAGCTCCAATGTTTAGTCACACAGGGGCTCTCCAAACACAACATGGTGTCCGCTAACAAATTGGAACCATGTGGCGTTTGGAGAGCCCCTGTGTGCCTAAACATTGGAGTTCCCCGACAAGTGACCCCATTTTGGAAACTAGACCCCCAAGGCACCTATCTAGATGCATTGTGAGCACTTGGAACCTCCAGGTGCTTCACAAATTATCCGTAAAAATAAAAAAGTGTTTTTTTTTCCACTTTTTCATTTTTACTAATCAATTTGTGAAGCACCTGGGGGTTCCAAGTGCTTACTATGCATCTAGATAGGTGCCTTGGGGGGTCTAGTTTCCAAAATGGGGTCACTTGTGGGGGAGCTCCAATGTTTAGTCACACAGGGGCTCTCCAAACACGACATGGTGTCCGCTAACAAATTGGAACCATGTTGCATTTGGAGAGCCCCTGTGTGCCTAAACATTGGAGCTCCCCCACAAGTGACCCCATTTTGGAAACTAGACCCCCCAGGGAACTTATCTAGATGTATAGTGAGCACCCCCAGGTGCTTAACAAATTGTGTAGTTTATGTCAGGTTGGTGTGCGGTGTGGTATAGTGTAGTGTATACACCACACACACACAAACAACCTCACATACGCTACAACACACACACCAACCTGACATTGGTTGGTGTGTGTGTTGTAGTGTACGTGAGGTTGTTGTGTGTGTGTGATGTTGTGTATGTCATGCTAGTGTGGTTGAGTTCTGTAGGGAAGGTCAGGATGTGTTTAGTCCAGGGACATGTGATGAATTTTGAAGCATTCATTCAAACACAGTGCCGGTCAGGACACGTTTCACATTGGAAACGGGTGATCTTTCTTATCCCCCTTTTATGGCAGACCCGGCACCTTTTTCTAACTGTGACCTCACCGGGAAAATGTTGCCCTGGTACCACACGGGAGACTCGAGTTCCAGGGGTTCTGGGGCCAGCTTCTTCTTCACCTCTAAAAATCAGGGCCTTTATCACCGCCTCCTGGAAGTTGAGGAAGGTGTTGGTGGTCTGGCCTGCACATCGTGATAGCACGTATGCGTTATACAGTGCCATTTGAACGATGTGCACGGCCAGTTTTTATACCAGACTTTCACCTTCCGCATCGCACTGTAGGGCTGGAGGACTTGATCAGAAAGATCAACTCCCCCCATGTGCTTGTTGTACCCCAGGGCACAGTCCGGTTTGTGGACCGGTGCTGGGGTACCTCTAATGGTGGTGGCCGTGGTGCCGGGACCATGGCTTGTGGTCAAGAAAAAGACGTCCCTTTTGTCTTTGAACTTCACCACAACCATGTTGCCGCTACATTGGGCTCGGCTATCACCCTTTGGGAGAGGCAGCTCAATTAGCGTCAAAGGGAGACCCCTCTGGGTTCTGCGCACAGTACCGCAAGCGGCGGTAGCTCTGGCAGAGAGGGACTGAAATAGTGGGATGCTTGTGTAAAAGTTATCAACGTATAGATGATAACCTTTATCAAGCAGTGGGCGGATCAAATCCCACACTATTTTCCCACTCACCTTCAGAGCAGGTGGACATTCTGGGGGCTGGATCCTCGAATCCTTTCCTTCATACACTCTAAAGCTGTGAGTGTACCCTGAGGCACTCTCGCAGAGCTTGTAGAGTTTTATTCCGTACCTCGCCCTCTTACTGGGCTGGTATTGTCGGAATTGAAGCCGCCCTTTGAAGTGGATGAGGGATTGATCCACAAAAATTTCCCTTTGGGGAACGTACACTTCAGCAAACTTGTTGCTGAAGTGTTCGATGACCAGACAAATTTTGAACAGTCTGTCAAAATTCGGGTCATCGCGGGGAAGGCTGTCCGCGTTATCCCTGAAATGTAAAAATTTGTGAATGACCTCAAATCTTTTGCGGGTCATCACCATTCCGAACACTGGAGTTTGATATAAAATATCAGTACTCCAGTATTGGCGGATTTCTGGTTTCTTCACAATCCCCATGTGAAGTACCAGTCCCCAATATTTCAACATTTCTACTGAGTCAACGGGACTCCAAGTAGAAAACATTGAATTTGGGTTTGCAGCCAAAAATTGTTGGGCGTAGATATTGTTCTGCTCCACCATGAGACTGACAATGGCCTCAGAGAAATAGACTTTGAAAAAGTCTATTTCCCTGAGGTTTGCTGTCTCAAACTGGATTCCTGATTGGGGAAGGAAATCAGGAATCCGTGGGGTGTAATTTTCAGGGACGGGGGTCCACACTGGGGCCCTGGTGCTAGGTTGGGCATGACTAGCACCAGGTGGAGGGTTACTCACAGATGGCTGTGGGTCTTCTTCCACGGCCTCCGGACGATGTCTTGACCTCTGACGTCGTCTTGGTGCCGGCTCGATGTCACTGGAGGAGGAAGAATGGGAGGAATAGAGGAACGTGGGGTCCTCTCCCTCACTATCAGCTTCGGAGGCAATAATAGAATATGCCTCCTCAGCTGTGTACGCCCTAGACTGGGTTGAGCGGGACGGGCGGGACATTTTGTGTGCTGTGTGCAAAAAAAAAAATCAAAACTTTATTATTAGTGTGAGTGTACGTGTGTGAGTGCTTGGTGTAAACTTCAAAAATCAGGTGTAGGGGGCGCACTCAGGCATAGGGGACACACTCAGGCGTAGGGGGCGCACTCAGACGTAGGGGGCGCACTCAGGCACACGGGGCGCACTCAGGCGCGCGCTGAGGCGTAGGAGGGGGCAGAAAGGGGGGGCGGGAAGCCGGCAGTAGCAGCAGCAGGGGGGGTGATCACTGGGGCAGAAGCGGGCAGAAAGGGGGACAGGAGCCGACAGCAGCAAGGGGGGCAGGAGCCGACAGCAGCAAGGGGGGTAGGAGGAGAGCACCAGCCGGTGGATGAAGATGTGGGAGAGGGAGCGGAGGGAGCGGTAGGAAATTGGACTGGGGTGGAGGGGGGGGTGGTAGTGGATGGAGGGGGGGTGGTAGGGGATGGAGGGGGGGGTCGGGGGCTAAGTGGGGGCTGGAGTCGGACAAGAGGAGAAATAATTACCGGCGGTGACAGCGGCGGCAAAGTGGGGCGGCGGCGGATCGCTGGCGGCGGTGGATCGCTGGCGGGTCTGGGGTCGACGTCGGCGGCGGGTAACCAAACTCCTCAGTGTCCACAGACAGGATCAAGGCTGGGGAGTTTGATTAGCCATGGTAAACTTCCTCCTCCACATCTGATTGGAGGGCTAGCGTCACATGGACACTAGCCCCAACCTGATCTGGGGGGGGGACAGAGGTGACACTCCCCCCCCCCTCCAGCCAATGGCTGATGCTATAAGCATCAGGCCATGCCCAGATTTAAATATTTCACCAATTTTCATTGGTGAAATATTTCATTCATTCCGATTGGCAGTTTCACTAAAAGTGAAAGTGAAACTGCCAATCGGAGGGGTCCTAGTCACGGGGGGGTTAATCCACCCCCCCTGGGGTCAACTTCAGGTTGTCTAGTTGCATCAGCAACTGTGACACCTGAGTGACCCCGCTCGCACGCGCTGCAGGGGCGCGATCCCTCCATGTCACAGACGCTGTGACATGGGTCGGGAACGCACAGATTTCAATGTCACTGACGCTGTGACACGGGTCGGGAAGGGGTTACGCTGTATGTAAATCTCGTCTTGTTCGATAAATGGGCGGGGCATGCAAATCTCTTTGTTTTGGGAAACATGCCCAGTTGGCAAAAAAATTACAAGATTTATATTCAGTTGATGAGGGGTCCATATCTCAGGAACGTAAAGGAATGGGAACCAAAGAAAAACATTGCCGGATTCAGGAGAACAGCGGCATTTACACCAGGTAAAAATATTACATATTCATGGCAAGTGACAGGTCCTTTTTAACCCCTAAATACTCCATCATGCAGATAGTCGGGATGCATGGAGTGTGTGGATGTGTTGCATAGCATTTATGTACATGGCATCTAACTGCAACTCGCTCTGATCGCTGCTTATAACCCTTTAAATGCTGCTGTCAATTGCTTAAGCTGCACGATCCTGCCGGGGCATCCACTCTGGGCTTCATAGGAGGCAGTCATTAGGACTACATACAGCAATAAGCTCAACATTTTTTTAAGCCATCAAAAAGAGGGAAAAAAATCATATTTGGTAGAGCTGAAGTGACCTGGAGAATCATGACACCAGGCCATTTTTATCACATAATTAAAACCATAAAAACGAAATCCCAAAAAATAATGTCAGAACTGCCATTGCTATTAACCTGCAAATATGATGTTAATCTGCAGATTGAAAGCTCCGCTGCCAGGAGGAAATTAACTTTATTCCTCCGGCAGCGTTTGGCTTCCAGTCCTAGGGGTGGCGCTGTCACGGATTCAGTCACCGCTCTGTTTATAAAGAGCAAAGGCTGTAACCGCGCCCCAAGCACTGACTGACAGCTCATTTGAACTCAGTCTTCAGCAGATTGATCCATCATCTCTAATAAATACCTTGAAATAACCCATGACCTCCCTTGATTTTGCTGCTTTTTTTGCCTTTTGCGCTGCCTTGCCCCATCGCAGAGAAATTCACATTTGTTGCTTTTGCAGCCTAGCATTAGAAATCACAGCTCGGCAACTCCTAAGACAGCTAGATAAGCTGCTGAGCTGTGATTGACAGTATCTGAGAGGTAGTAATGACAGCGCACGCTCCCAAAAAAGACTATGAAGAAACACCCAGTTGCAATACAAGAGGAGATTTCACATACTGCGCTCCAAAAGCAACAAATATGAATATCTCTACAATGGAGCGACATAGCACTGGCCAATATTTGGCTGACCGAGCCTTCATAAGACCCTGTGGCCCATTGGTTCATGTAAGTAGGGCCACAATCAATGGACAAGTGAGCAAATCAATCGATCATCTGCTGATTGGATCGTTTATGCAGGTTTTAAATCATTATAATACATACTGTATGGGCAGGGGCGGACATATCATTGGTGCAACAAAAGAGGTAAGGGGGCCCATTGCCACCTCCAAAGCAGCAAGGAGCTTCTCTCATAGACTGAAGTATTGGACTGTTATGAGCCCATAGTATGTTCTTGCACAGGGGCCCTTTTCCATCTGGATCCACTACTGTCTATAGGGACCAAACGATGGACTTTACTTTTTCTTTTTGCCGCCATGTAGAATAAGATGGCTGTTGGCGGAACTATGCTATGGTCAACCGAATGGCCATCTTGGACAGCTCTCCCATACACAGGAGCAGTTGTTCAGCAAAGCACTCCTGTGTTCTCTATGATAAAGCCACTGCCAGACATGTATGGCGGCAGCTTATCTCAGAGAGAAAAATAAGAATCGTCAGTCCTAAATCAGACATGTCGGATGTCTAACTCCCCCGGACCTGGACAATCAGCTGTCCAGGACTCCAATACATATTAGACCATAGAATCATAGAATGTTAGAGTTGGAAGGGACCTCCAGGGTCATCGTGTCCAACCTCCTGCTCAATGCAGGATTCACTAAACCATCTCAGACAGATGTCTGTCCAACCTCTGTTTGAAGACTTCCATTGAAAGAGAACTCACCACCTCTTGTGGCCGCCTGTTCCACTCAATGATCACCCTCACTGTCAAAAAGTTTTTTCTAATATGGTCATATTCAATATTCATATTCATATTCAATAATTTTCTAAGATGTCCAAACAAACCCATTGGTATGGATGGGTTCAACCAAGTCTAACGTGTATGGGGAGTGTGAAGACCCCGGGTCTTTGATGGGCTAAACGCTACACAGACAACACAGGGTGAGGGTAAAACAGTGCGGTAATACTTTATTGAACCACAAAGCGGACAATAAACACACAGAACAGTCCCAGCAAATACCCAAGATGGTACAACATTACACAGTCTCACCCTTCCTTCTTGGCCTGCCTGGGATAGAACAGCTGCGACTATGGAGACTTCCAGGGCTGACTACCTCAACCAGTGGTCCCCTACTTCTGGGGGACCCCACAGAGAGAAGGTAGCGGTAAGCTTAGGAAGCTAGCAGTCCATCGAGGTATATGGCCAGGCGACCCGAGGGTCCCAACCTGGCCTCTCCGAGAGTTTCCATAGAGCCATATGACCGGCGGGCCCCAATCTGGCTTCTCCGAATGTCTCCACAGGTTGCAGGCAGCCGGTGGGTCTCTCCTGGCAACCCCAAACAACATATCCATGGTGCCAGGTGACTTCCTCGTCCCACCCTGGTCTCCCCAAAATGTATCCATGGTCTCTCTGATGGTCAATGGAGCAGATCCGAATCTTTCCAGTCAGGGCCGATACCCTTAGACTAGAATCATATTGAATACAAATCTGTGTCTCTTTGGATGCCATGCAATCCATCTTCTGTCCTGAAGGATGTCTCTCATTCTCCTTGTAAAGTTTTTCTGACTCTCCTTAATTCTCTGTCACAAGTCTGACTGCTACAAAAACACATGTCCCTTCTGCTTCTCTGGGCTCAGCCCCCTGAATAGCAGAACTGCTCTCACCCTCCCCCCCCCAAAGCTAAGTGTGCATTAGTGGAGGTATCTTTCTCAGGTCGACTGCATCATCTGGGTCTACATGTGAGACTCCCTGTGGTGAAGCCTCCGCCGAATCTTCTTTCAACACTTACACAATGAGCCAAGACGATTTTTGAACAAGGGTTAGAGGCTCCTGAGATACTAATGAGATTAGTGAAATGCTGGACACTTTACAAGTTAAATTAGTGTACATAAACTGACTAGCAAGCAGAACATTAATAAAACACAGCCAGCAATCTCTACTAAAACACAATAAGGTACTTCTCTTGGATTAACAAATCTAATCGTCTGGCTAATTAAGATTTTAGGCTGTATCGTCACAGGAGGCTTTACAATCAACTCATACAATCGACTTATTATTATATCATCTATTGGAACTTGTATAGGTTACCTCTTGGGTCATAGTGAAAAAGGTAGGGATTATCATGTTTGCATGAAATATAATGGTAGCTGTTTTGACAATCGTCCCAAAGCAGAGGGACACGACGTCTACAAGGTTTTCTTCTCTTCTTCTTCCTTGTGGCACTAGCTCCACTCACAGGCTTCAGGGTTTTTTTTTCTGCCTGTATTATAAAGCTGAAAAAGGCAACGGACCAGACACAGTAAGAGCCAGCAGTTTCTCAGCCCCTAACTAGCGAGGAGACAGTACATTTTGTTGCTGTATCTGATTGTGTCTGCACCATTGTGTCTGCATCATGCTCTCCACATCCCGCTCCTCATACTCCACTGAGCGTTCATTTCTTACCCTTTGATGTATTTTTTCACTGCATACTTTAACAGGGACATTTCCTCGGCTTCTTCTCTAGTAAGGATTGAAAGAGAATTCAATCGAGTGAAAAATATACAAAATCGAGCCTCATTTTTGAGGAGTGGAGCGACACAGTGGCTTGAGTATTGGATACCGTGCAGAAAGGAGATTCAATTGTAGGAAAAAGCTGAGAAAATGGAAAATTACATTTACTGTTCCTGAGTTATAGGATGGATTTTCACCACTTTACAAAGTGATTTGGAGATTATTTTTTAAAGAAATAATGATAAGGGACGTGTATTAATAATAAAGGTGTGGGAAGAATCAGGAGTGGAACTGGAGGACTTGTGGGACTTGTCACCTAATGGTGGCCAATAGACCTTGTCCAGGATATTGAGATACAAGACTAGAACATTGAATTGAATTAATTGCCCAAATGAAGGAAAGACTAGCGACGACATTACTAACTACATGCTCTGTAAAACATATATTCATTGGCATTTGTCCCTGACTCTTGTGTGCAAGTGGTCAAGAACTGAAATGAGATTTTAATAACCTATTCTATAAAATTTTTGGTCATAGTCGAGTAAAGCCTTGCAAATGGTTGGCCATTTTAACATATCCCCCACAACATCCCCAGAAAACAAAGCTGTACCACTGGCTACATGACATTTACCATACTGGGTTCCCTTATGGGGTACAGGGCACCATCAGGCACAAGTGCAAAGATGGAACTGTAGTTAAACATCAAAAGGACATTGGGCCACCTAAAGCCCTCGAAAGGATGTCTTGGTGTGATCAATTTAGTTTCAAGACAATTGTAAACGTTCAAGTTCCTTGTTGCACCATCTGTGAAGACCATATCCCAGTGCAGAACCTTACTGGCCATTGAAGACAAGATTAATCTGAAATTGATTATTGCATCTTTGACTTGTGGCTACACAAACTGTCTCTGCTATCTCTGTAACTCCAAGTGAGATGAGTAATACATACAATCATGGCCACCGCTCATCCTGGTTGCCATAAAGTCTTTGTCTCAGAGATAGAAAAAAAGGTCCCAATAAATGTTTCTCCATGGGCCTCCATGACCTTAAACCGGCCCTGACAAGTAGCATTGCTACCCAGGAATAGACCCCTTAACTACATGTTCTTGGTCTAGAAGTATGGTCTCATCTTCTGAATTGTGCTTTGAACTGTGTTGGATTCCTGGTCCTTGACCTTGGTTCATCTGATTCTGCGGCTATCCTCCTTAGCAGACACTACCAGCTGCTATGTCAGGACACCAATACAAAAACCATGATCGTAAAATCTTTCGAAGTGAAGCCAAATGCATGTAAAACTGCTTCTGAATTCTGGCCAGTGCCAATCTTAAGGTAATACGGACACCATCTTTATTATTCTTTACGTTGCATTGACAAAACCATCAGAAGTTGTCAAGTCTGACGCACAACAAAGGAAGAGTATCCACTGAAGACCAAGAGCAATAAGGCTAAGTAATAGAGATGCTCAGGCTGGCACTGTGAGGTTGGCTCATAAATCACCCGCCATCTGCCTTTTATTAGGAGTTTTTATTGACTCTTTTACAAGGAATCACTAAAAGCTTTCAAAGTAGGTTATAGCATGCACTTACGTAGACTTATTTTACTAGTAGTCCCACAAATGACTCCATATGTTGCATTCCATAAGCCAAGTCAAAGGTTGCGCTCAATAAGTCCTACTCAAGAGTTGGCCATTGACTATAATGGAATAACTATGAAAGGAAAATGGAGACAAAGTGACATGTTGCTTTCCTAGTTACAATGGTCGGATCGCCACCAATCAGAAAATAAAGGTATGTGCGAACAGTATATCATCAATGTCAAAGCATTTATTATGCAAGTAATGCGGTATGGAGCCATATGGTAATCAGATTTATTGGGTGTCGTTGATGTAAGAAACTTGTCAGTGACCTTGGCTGGCCAACCTTGATTCTATCCTCCTCTTCTAACTAGACCTTAACCACTCTTGAAAACTCAACTAGATGATTTCATTTTATTCCATTGTCATTGACAACTGCCTACTCCAGAGAATGTAAGGCCGATTTTACAAGTCCATGAAATATTGACAGTGCTCGTATCGCAAGACCAAGCCCAACCGCAGCGTCTCCTGACCTGAACTAACAGTCTAAGGCAAGAGTCACAAGAACTTTTTTCTCTCATCCAAGAACTCTGATTAGAGTTTGATCAGAGGGTGATCAGAGTGTGATACGATTTTATCGGAAGTGGAAAAAAAAAGATTCTCCACCCTCTCCATTCAGTCTGTCCTTAAAAATCGGACCACACTCACATGTCATCTGAGTTTGGTCCGTTGTTTTCCATGGACCCTTTGACTTGAATGGATGCCAATTTGGAGGCAAATCGTGCATGCTGCAATCTTTTTCCTTGGACCACTCGGTCCAAGAAAAAAATCAGCCATGTGCACGGCCACATTGAATAACATGGGGAAGAGTGCAATCCATCAAAACGACGAATAACACTCACCCTAATTTTAAGGTCCTGTGCACAAGCCTTATGAAGCCTTATTAGCCATAAATGAGCTAATCAGCTCAGGTTAGGAGACCCAAAAAAAGCCAGCCTTACTCTGCATCAGACTCCCCCAGTTTGTCCCCCCAAAAAATGGTTGTCGAGAAAAACATGTTTTCTTTAATCCAGAATCAGCACCACCTCAGTCAACAGGTTGTGTGTGGTATTGCAGCTCATTCCCATTCACTTCAATACAATTGAGCTGCAGTACCTGACCCAACCCATAAACATATGTAGAGTGGTTTCTGGGGAAAAAAAAAGAAGACAAGTTTTTTTAGATTTTGAACATTTTTAACCTTTGGTAGCCAGGATTTGTCCTAAATTACAAAATTAAAAAAAAAAACTAAACCCAGATGCCTATTTCTGAAAATCGACATCTGGCAAATTTTTAAAAAAAGAAGCCATTTGGGGGGTTCTAAGAAATTTTGCATTACATTATATAATTTTTACAAAAAGACGCATAGAAATTGTTATTTATGCCAACGGATGTGTGACCCAAGCAGAAAAAAAAACCTGTCAAGATAATTTTCCTGCTAAAACAGCAGTATGGCGGTGCAGGTCTTAGAACAACAATAAAAATGATACCTGTCTTGTAAAAATCCGATGTGCCAGTGCTGAGAAATCAAGCTTTTAAGGTACATACAAGTGCATTGGGGCGTGTCAATGCACGCTGAGAAAACTGACACGCCCCCAAATGCAGGCTAATTTGCATGTAGCTTCAAAGCGTGATATCTCAGCGCTGGAACCTCGGATTTTTACAAAACAGGTATCATTTTTATTGTTGTGCTTAGACCTATACAGCCATATCGCTACTTTTTTGCAGTAAAATCGTCATGACAGGTTCCCTTTAATAAAAGCAGCAAAAATTAAGAGAAATAAAAGCTGTTTTTAGGCTAGCCCTCTATGTTTTGTGAAAGCAGGCAACCAGACGATGTAGAAGTTCTCTGCAAGCAAGAACCACAGTGATTCATTTTTTTTACTTGCGGCCTGTGCTACGTCTCCGCCAGGCAGATTATTAATTTGTTCCTACAGTCGTCCAAGAAGAGGCTCATTTATGTCAAGGCTGAATATCTCCGAATGTGAAAACACCTAGAATTCAATCTCATGAAGAGGCTACATTCGCAGAACAAGAGCTAGTTATGTAAGCGAGTACCTGGCTCTTTCCTTATAATTCAGCTCATTTAGCATTTTCCACCAAATTACAGGGTGAGACGTGAGGTGAAGTGCCACAAGCGAGTCATTGTGTGATCTCCTCCTTCATGTCAGCGTACAATTATGAATTTTCACCCTTGGGGGGTTGGACTCGTATAAACTTTTTGGAAAGGGTTTTTTTTTTTTATGGAGTAAAAAGGGAACTGAGGTTATACAGGCTGTCTGAGGAGGAGGCAGCATAAGGCTATGTTCACACGCTGCATTTGTGCTGTTTTTCCAGTATAAGCAAAAGCTATGAGATTTGTTTTGTTTTTTTCCTGACTGTAATGTTTTTTTTAAATCTGCAGCATGTCAATTCTTTCAGCCTTTATACAGCATTTTTCAGCGTTTTTGCACCCATAGAAAATAATGAGAAAATGCAAAAAGTGCAAAGCAAAATGAATTTTTACGGAGAACTGGCAGAAGTAAACTGGGAGTTGCCCGTTATTATTGGTAAGGTTTCTTTATCTGTGGGGCTACTTGTCTTGTGATCCCGATCTGACACGATTCTCACCTCATATTGTCCTTAATCCCTCCTGACTTTGACCACAGGAGACCACAGGTATTCTTCTCGCTACTAATTTGTTTCCTGATCTTGTCCCTGTTTCTGTTCCTCCAGTTACTGACCTGGCTGGTTTGACTACTTTTGCCACTTTTGTTCATATAATCATAGAATGTTAGAATTGGAAGGGACCTCCAGGGTCATCGTGTCCAACCCCCTGCTCAATGCAGGATTCACTAAATCATCTCAGACAGATGTCTGTCCAGCCTCTGTGTGAAGACTTCCATTGAAGGGGAACTCACCACCTCTCGTGGCCGCCTGCTCCACTCATTGGTCACCCTCACTGTCAAAAAGTTTTTTCCTAATATATAATCTGTATCTTCTCCCTTTCAGTTTCATCCCATTGCTTATTGTGCTTCCATGTGCAAATGAGAATAAGAATGATCCCTCTACACTGTGACAGCCCTTCAGATATTTGTAGACAGCTATTAAGTCTCATTCTTATCCTTCATTTTTGCAAGCTAAACATTCCCAGATCCTTTAACCGTTCCTCATAGGACATAGTTTGCAGTCCACTCACCATTCTGGTCGCTCTTCTCTGAACTTGCTCCAGTTTTTCGATGTCTTTTTTAAAATGTGGTGCCCAGAACTAGACACAGTATTCCAGATGAAGTCTGAACAAGGAGGAGTAGAGGGGGATAATTACTTCACACGATCTAGACTCTATGCTTCTTTTAATACATCCCAGAATTGTATTTGCCTTTTTTTCTGCTGCATCACACTGTTGACTCATGTGCAGTCTGTGATCTATTAGTATACCTAAGTCTTTTTCCAACATGCTGTTGCTTAGTTCTATTTCTCCCATTCTGTAGATGTAATTTTTGTTTTTCTTGCCCAGATGTAGAATCTTGCATTTCTCCCTGTTAAATCCCATTCTATTAGTCTCTGCCTATTGTTCAAGCTTATCTAGATCATTCCGAATCCTTTTTCTGTCTTCTCTAGTGTTAGCTATCCCTTCTAGCTTTTGCATCGTCTACAAATTTGATTAGTTTACCTTCAGTTCCCTTATCTAGATCAGTTATAAAAACGTTGAACAGCACAGGGCTCAGGACAAAGCCTTGTGGTGCCCCAATTGAATCACTCTTTCAATTGGATGTGCAACCATTCATTACCACTCTTTGAGTATCAGTTATGAATCCACCTAACTGTAGCCTTGTCAATCCCATACTTGGTCATTTTTTCAATAACGTTAGTATGAGATACTTTATCAAATTTTTTGCTGAAGTCAAGATATACTGTATCTACTGCATTTTCCTGATCCACCCAGTCAGTGATTCCACCATAGAAGGAAATTAGATTAGTTTGGCATGACTTGTTTGCTACAAACCCATGCTGTCTCTTGTTAATTACTGTATTCTTATCCAAGTACTTACATACATGTTGTTTAATAACTTGTTCAAAGATCTTTCCTGATATTGAAGTAACACTCACTGACCTGTAATTTCCTGGGTCCATCTTCTTTCCTTTTTTGAAGATAGGGACAACATTTGCCCTTCTCCAGTCTTCTGGGATTTCTCCTGTTCTAAAGGATTTTTCAACAATTATGGCTAGTGGTTCTGCAATTTCCTCTGCTATCTCTTTCAGTACCCTAGGATGTAATTCATCTGGACCAGGAGATTTAAACTCATTTAAATTAGCTAAGTGTAGAATAATGTAGTGGAGAAAGTAGTGTAGTGGAGGAAGCTTGGACCTAGGTCTTTTTCAACCTATGTAACTATGTAACTTTACATTTTGTTAATTGATAAAAAAGAAACTAATAACACAAATTTTTTAAAGCATTGTTATTTTCCAGCATTTTTTCCACTCCTGCCTTAATCTTTTGTATGTGATGTCCATGTGATAGATGGAAACAAAGAAATCTCACAAGTCCTCATCTTACTTTGGCAGTGCGGGGACCTGTCAATAAAACACATTGCCATATAGACACATGGGAAGGTCACGTTGCATCGGAGGTTTGTGGCTAGCATAGTACAGGAAAGGGTATTTAATGGGCACTTTGGGAAGAGATGTTGCTGCATTGTATGTGGGAGGCATATGAAAGTCATTCTCTATTGAGGCATGTAACTGTATATGGGAAGACAGGTGGCTGATACCTATAGGGAAGGCATGTTATTAGCACACTATACAAGAGAGCACATAGCTGACACTTATTGGGGCAATGTGGCCGCACTTTAAATGGGTGACATGTGGCGTATATTTTGTATAGGAGGCATTTGATTTGCACCTTATGTGGAGACCCAGGGGGTCAGTGGGTGCTCTCGTCTGCTGGCCCGAGACCGCATGAAGCAGGGCTCATCCCACTGAATGCACGCTCTCCTTTCCCGTGGGCGTAATACTACTCAGACAACACAGGGTGAGGATAAAAATGTGTGGCAATACTTTATTGAGCCACCAACTGACAATAACATATAGAACATGTAACGGCCGACACTACAGTACCCCCCCCCCCCCTTTAGGCCCCCCCTTTTTTAGGCCAGAGAGAAATTTATCAAGGATGAGAGGGGCATGGATGTTCTCCCGGGGCTCCCACGTTCTCTCCTCAGGACCAAACCCCTTCCAATCCACTAGAAAAAAGGACTTTCCTCTTACCCTTTTGGTGGCCAGAATGTTCTCTACCTCAAACTCGTTTTCAGCAGAAACCGGAGCAGGAGGCATACCTGTAGACTTGGAAAAAGAGTTAAGTACCACGGGTTTGAGTAGAGATACATGGAGGGAGTTAGGAATCCGCAAATTGGCCGGGAGTTTCAATTTATAGTCCACCGGGCTGATTTGTTTGATAACTTCCAGTGGACCGATGAACCGAGGCCCTAACTTGTAGGAAGGAATCTTGAGCCGGACATATTTGGGCGAGAGCCAGACCTTATCTCCAAGACGGAATTGTGGTGGATCCAGACGTCTTTTGTCAGCCTGTTTTTTCATCCGCTCGGATGACTGAAGAAGGGCGGATCTGGTACTTTCCCAAATGGAGGAAAATTCGCTAACGAGAGATTCCGCAGCCGGATTGTCCACCGAGGTGGAGACGGGAAACGGGATCCGAGGATGCTGACCAAAGACTACAAAAAACAGGGATTTGGAAGAAGATTCGCTCTCGTGATTATTGTAGGAAAATTCGGCCCACGGTAAAAGATCCACCCAGTCGGAATGGTGAGCATTAACAAAGTGCCGGAGGAAACTGATTAAAATTTGGTTGATCCATTCTACTTGGCCATTGGACTGTGGGTGATAAGCAGAAGAAAAGTCCAAGGTGACCCCCCGCAGTTTACACATGGCTCGCCAAAAGAGAGAGGTGAACTGAACCCCTCGGTCGGATACGATGTGGAGAGGAAGACCATGAAGACGGAAGACATGATGGATAAAGTCTTTAGCTAACTCTGATGCAGACGGGAGACCCGGCAGGGGAATAAAGTGAGCCATTTTGGAAAAGCAGTCAGCGACCACCCAAATGACCGTACAACCGGCAGAGACAGGGAGGTCCGTTATAAAGTCCATAGCTATATGTTGACACGGGGCAGCAGGTACAGGAAGAGGAAGGAGACGGCCGGCTGGCAGATGTCTCGGAACCTTGTTGCGGGCGCAGGACACACAGGCTGAAACAAAGTCTATTACGTCCTTGTGCAGGGTAGGCCACCAGTAATGCCGGGTAATAAGCTGAAGGGTCTTTTTCTGACCAGTGTGGCCAGCTAGCTTGGACGAGTGTCCCCAGTGTAGAACCTTCTCATGATCAGGTACAGTTACGAACGTCTTACCGGGTGGAAGACGATTTAGATTCACGGGGGCCACCTGCATTACTTTGGCGGGGTCGATGATGTGTTTAGGCTCCTCCTCAAGATCAGAGACCAAAAAGGATCGGTACAAGGCATCAGCTTTGATGTTTTTGTCAGCCGGGCGAAAATGAAGAATGAAATTAAAGCGGGCGAAGAACAAGGACCACCGGGCTTGGCGCGGGTTAAGTCTCTGGGCACTCTGGAGGTAAGCCAAGTTCTTGTGGTCCATGTAAATTATTACTGGATGAAGAGCCCCCTCGAGCAGGTAACGCCACTCCTCCAGTGCCAGCTTAATGGCCAACAATTCTCGGTCTCCTATAGAATAATTGCGCTCAGAAGAGGAGAAGAGTTTGGAGAAGAAGCCGCAGGTTACCATTCTTCCGGAAGATGACTTTTGGGTAAGTACCGCTCCGGCTCCGGAGGAGGAAGCGTCGACTTCTAGGAAGAATTGTTTGTTGCCGTCCGGACGATGCAGCCCAGTGGCGGAGGAAAAAGCTTGTTTTAAGGAAAGGAAGGCCTCCTCTGCTTCGGGCGGCCATTCTCTGGGATTAGCGCCCTTACTGGTGAGCGCCGAGATAGGGGCAGTCCGGGAAGAGAAGTGCGGAATGAAGAGGCGGTAGTAGTTGGCGAAGCCCAGGAACCGCTGAATAGCCTTCAACCCCTCTGGTCGGGGCCACTTCTGGATGGCAGACAGTTTCTCAGGATCCATTCGTAGGCCGGTCTGAGAGATTATGTAGCCCAGAAACGGAAGCGAGGTCTGCTCAAAGAGGCACTTCTCATATTTAGCGTAGAGGTGGTTCTGCCTGAGCCTAAGCAGGACCTGACGAACGTCCCTCCGGTGAGTGAGAAGATCCGGAGAGAAGACCAAGATGTCGTCCAGGTACACCACCACGCAGGAGTAGAGAAGGTCACGGAAGATGTCATTGACCAACTCTTGAAAGATGGCGGGAGCGTTACAGAGACCGAAGGGCATTACAAGGTATTCATAGTGGCCGTCCCGGGTGTTGAATGCCGTCTTCCATTCATCCCCCTGACGGATACGGACCAGATTATACGCCCCACGGAGGTCCAGCTTGGTGAAGATTCTAGCCCCCCTCAGACGGTCAAATAATTCAGGAATGAGCGGAAGGGGGTATTTATTTTTCAATGTGATCTGGTCTCTATAGTCTATACAGGGACGGAGTGAGCCATCCTTCTTTTTGACGAAGAAGAAGCCTGCTCCCGCCGGGGAGGTAGATTTCCGGATAAATCCCTGGGCCAGATTCTCCTCAATATATTCAGACATGGACCTGGTCTCAGCAGCGGACAAAGGGTAAATACGCCCACGGGGAGGAGTAGCGCCGGGCATCAGGTCGATTGGGCAGTCGTATGGTCTATGAGGGGGTAATGTCTCTGCTTCTCTTTTATTAAAGACGTCCGCAAAAGACCAATAGGGAACCGGTAGGCCGGGTAGATTGGCTGGGGTAGGAGAAGGACGAGCAGGATGAGCGGGAACTAAACAAGTCTTATGGCAGTCCTGTCCCCAGCGAAGAACTTCTCCGGTCTGCCAATCAAGCACGGGTGCATGTCTCTGGAGCCAAGGTAGGCCTAGCAAGAGGGTGTGAGAGAGTCCAGGCAAAACATGGAAGAAGATGCTCTCAGAGTGCAGCATTCCCACCTGCGGAGTTATGGATTCGGTGATGAGTTGGATGGGATGTGGTAAGAGGCCCCCATCCATGGCGGCGACAGATAAGGGTACAGCCAGAGGTTTGGTGGGAATGCGGTATTTCTCTACCAGGGACTGAGAAATGAAATTTCTGGCAGCTCCAGAGTCAAGTTGAGCCAGTTCAAAATAACGGTTCTCCCCGCCGATGATAGAGACCGACAGCATTAGAGATGGAGAGGGTTTATTTCTGTCTAGGGCGACCTCTCTGAGCGATCCTAGACACAGGCGTTTTCCTACCTCTCCGGGCAGGAACGGATCCGGTGCTCCTTACTGCCACAGTAGAAGCAGCTCCCCTCGGCACTGCGTAATTCTTGACGGGTCTTGACCATCTTGGTCTGGTCGACCTGCATAGGCTCGGGAGAGTGCGCCGGGGAAGTAACGGAGGAAGTGACGGGTCTCTGGAAGGTACTGGCAAGGCGTGGAAACCTCCTCTCACGGGTGGCCTCTTTGGTGCGCTCCTGGAACCGGATGTCAATCCGGGTG
Source organism: Phyllobates terribilis (assembly GCF_046119375.1). Lineage (NCBI taxonomy): Eukaryota > Metazoa > Chordata > Amphibia > Anura > Dendrobatidae > Phyllobates > Phyllobates terribilis. The sequence continues at coordinate 756,170,872 of NW_027362764.1, forward strand.
GCAAGTGTAATTAAGTTGTCGAGAGTGGTAGGAATGTCCCGACCGGCGAGTTCATCTTTAATACGGCCGGACAGACCCTCCCAGAAGACGGACACCAGGGCGTCGTTATCCCAGGCAAGCTCCGAAGCAAGGGTACGGAACCGTATGGCATATTGGCCCACGGTGAGACTTCCTTGGATGAGGCGGATGAGGTCTTCCGTCCTGGTTCATCGAAGACCTTCCGGAAAGCCGTGAGAAAGGCTGGCAGGTTGGACACCAGGGGGTCTCCTGTCTCCCATAGAGGATTTAGCCAAGCCAGCGCCTCCCCCGTGAGATGGGACATGATGAAGGCTACTTTGGCTCGGTCGGTGGAAAACTGGTGTGCCAACAGTTCGAAGTGCAGAGTGCACAGGTTAATGAAACCCCGTACCTGACCGGGATCTCCGCCAAAACTAGGCGGGGCGGAGAGGCGGGCACCGGGAAGAGATGCCATGGAATTGATGGGCAGCGACGCTGCCGGGGTAGGAGTCGTGCGACTGGAAGCAGGTCCCGAAGAGGTAGTCAGTGTGTCCAGGCAGGATTTAACACTACGCAGGTGGCTCATGATGGACTCCTGTTGGGACCTCTGACGGGAAAGTTCATGACATAGGTCCGAGAGCGAGGGAGCTTGGGTGCCACCGGGTTCCATGGCCCGAGCAAACTGTAACGGGTCTGGGAGGTGGAACCTCAGAGCAACTATACAAAGGGGCAGTCCTTGTAAGGAAGCGGGTGGCTCCCAGGGAAGGCGGGCAGGTAGTCACGGCAAGTGACAGGGACAGTCTCTGGGTAGAAGGGCAGGAGGTCACGGCAAGTGACGGGGACAGTCTCTTGACAGGCGGATGGTCACGGCAAGTGACAGCAGGGTAAGAGTCTCTAGACAGGCAGGTGGTCACGGCAAGTGACAGCAGGATAAGAGTCTCTAGACAGGCAGGTGGTCACGGTAAGTGACAGCAGGGAAAGAGTCTCTAGATAGGCTAGCAGGCAGGTAGCAGGTGAGCGCTCCCAGGTGAGCGGGCAAGAGTCTCTGGACAGGCAGGTGGTCACGGCAAGTGACGGCAGAGCCTCCAGATAGGCTAGCAGGCAGGTAGCAGGTGAGCGCTCCCAGGTGAGCGGGCAAAAGTCTCTGGACAGGCAGGTGGTCACGGCAAGTGACGGCAGAGCCTCCAGGTAGGCTAGCAGGCAGGTAGCAGGTGAGCGCTCCCAGGTGAGCGGGCAGGAGTCTCTGGACAGGCAGGTGGTCACGGCAAGTGACGGAAGAGCCTCCAAGTAGGCTAGCAGGCAGGTAGCAGGTGAGCGCTCCCAGGTGAGCGGGCGGGCAGATCCATAGACAGACTGACAGGTGTTGGAAGGCAGACTGTCGGACCGCAGGAATGCAAGCAGATAGACAGGAATCAGGTAGGTATCAAGCAGAGATCTGGCAGGTAACTGGCAGGTATCTGGTAACGGGACCTGAGGGCTGAAGCAGATTTGAAAGGCTTTGCAACAACATTGCTCGGGCACCTCCATTTTGGAGGAGGTGCCTTATATATGGTGAGATCCTCCGGCCATTGGCCGGGGACTCCTTAGGACGGCGCACACGGCCCCTTTAAGAGAGGGGGAGCGCGCGCGCGCCCTAAGCACAGTGGCCGGGAAGCAGCGCGCGCTGCCAGCAGAGCGGGAGGAAGATGCCGGGCACGGAGCGGAGAGGTGAGGGGAACGGCGTCCCTGCCTAGCAGGAGGCAGGGACGCCGACGCTACAGAACAGACCCAGCAAATACGTAAGATAGTGCAAATTACAGAGTCTCACCCTTGCTCTGGCTCACCAGGATTAGAGCAGCTGTGACTTCGGGGCTTCCAGGTCCAACTACCCCACCAGTGGCCCCCCACTTTTGGATGGCACCCATAGAGAGGAGGTAACGACAAGTTTAGGAAGCTGACAGTCCATTAAGGTACATGGCCAGGCGACCTGGCTTCTCCAATCTTCTCCATGTAGCCAGGTGACCGGTGGGTCCCAATTCTGGCTTCCCCCAAACATATCCATGGGGCCAGTTGACCGAAGGGTTACAACCTGGCTTTTCCGAATGTCGCCATGAGAGCAGGTGACCGGTGGGTCCCAATCATGGCTTCCCCAAACGTATCCATACATTCAGTTATGCTCAATGGAGCAGATCTGTATTCTTCCAGCTAGGGCCGTGGTCTTTAATGCTGGCATCCTGTAGAATGTCAAATCTGTGTCCCTCTTGATGGAGCCATGGTGTGCAGGCAGCTGTCCTGTAGAGTGCCCCTGGCTGTGTGGTTTTGTAAAGTCCTCGTGATGGCATCTTGATGTCCTGGCTGTTGCTTCATAGAGTCTCTGTGGCTGTGATTTTGTAAAGTCCCAAATCTGTATATCACTTGGAACAGAGGCAGACCCCCCTCTTATAGTTCACAACTGTCCTTCAGGCCATCATCCAAAGGTCAGAGGAAGTTGTGAAGAGGTCATCTCTTATTGCTTAATCAATCTACATAGTTTGTCCTCCACTGTTTTGCAGGTCAACAAACTACATGGACTTATACAATGGATAATCAACATATTAGCAAACATCAATTGTTCAAAGACCCTGCATCCCTGTCCTGCAAAGATAACAGACAATAAGTTACAACAAACATCTAGAGTTAACGTTTAGGCTCATATAACGATGGCCTATGACTCTTGATCCACCAAAGAAACAAATACCTAAATTCAATAGTCAACATTCAGACAATAGTCTGTGTATCTGGGCCTACAGAATTTACGACTGGCTTAATTAAGATTAAATGCTGTTTCATCACACCTTATATGGGGTGATATGATCATGATATGGTCATCACTTATAACAGGAATGTGGCTACAAAGATTTGTATAATGTATATGTTCTGGAATTAAACACCAGACCAGCAGAGATGTGCTGCATTTTACATCTGCCCCCTCCACCCAGTGACTGGCAGGATGCTTGCCTGGAAACAGGCTCCAGTCCATGCATGGTACAGGATGACATCATGAAATGGGTGAAGTTTTGGCAAGCAAAGAACTACAGTGAAATATTCATGCAGAGCAATGTAATGCCCCTCCCCCTCCCCATACACTGCAGAATTACAGCCGCAATACAGGATTTTGCCTCAAATACTGAGAATGAGAGGAATGTGTATATTCATAAAAATATATACATATGTAGAAATATGTACTGTACCCCAGGCATGTGTCATTGCTCTGTACCCCAAGTGTCAGTGTCATTATCCTGTATCCCAAGTGTCAGTGTCATTATCCTGTACCCCGAGTGTCAGTGTCATTATCCTGTACCCCGAGTGTCAGTGTCATTATCCTGTACCCCGAGTGTCAGCGTCATTATCCTTTACCCCAGTGTCAGTGTCATTATCCTATACCCCAAGTGTCAATGTTATTATCCTGTACCCCAAGTGTCAGCATCATTATCCTGTACCCCCAGTGTCAGTGTCATTGTTCTGTACCCCAAGTGTCAGTGTCATTATCCTGTACCCCGAGTGTCAGCGTCATTATCCTGTACCCCGAGTGTCAGTGTCATTATCCTGTACCCCGAGTGTCAGTGTCATTATCCTGTACCCAGAGTGTCAGTGTCATTATCCTGTACCCCAAGTGTCAGTGTCATTATCCTTTACCCCCAGTGTCAGTGTCATTATCCTGTACCCCGAGTGTCAGTGTCATTATCCTGTACCCCCAGTGTCAGCATCATTATCCTGTACCCCCAGTGTCAGTGTCATTATCCTGTACCCCAAGTGTCAGTGTCATTATCGTGTACCCCAAGTGTCAGCATCATTATCCTGTACCCCCAGTGTCAGTGTCATTATCCTGTACCCCAAGTGTCAATGTCATTATCCTGTACCCCAAGTGTCAATGTTATTATCCTGTACCCCAAGTGTCAGTGTCATTATCCTGTACTCCAAGTGTCAGCGTCATTATCCTGTACCCCCAGTGTCAGTGTCAGTATCCTGTACCCTGAGTGTCAGCGTCATTATCCTGTACCCCAAGTGTCAGCGTCATTATCCTGTACCCCCAGTGTCAGTGTCAGTATCCTGTACCCTGAGTGTCAGCGTCATTATCCTGTACCCTGAGTGTCAGCGTCATTATCCAGTACCCCAAGTGTCAGCGTCATTATCCTTTACCCCCAGTGTCAGTGTCAGTATCCTGTACCCTGAGTGTCAGTGTCATTATCCTGTACCCCGAGTGTCAGTGTCATTATCCTGTACCCTGAGTGTCAGTGTCATCATCCTGTACCCCGAGTGTCAGCATCATTATCCTGTACCCTGAGTGTCAGTGTCATCATCCTGTACCCCCAGTGTCAGTGTCATTATCCTGTACCCTGAGTGTCAGTGTCATTATCCTTTACCCCCAGTCTCAGTGTCATTATCCTTTACCCCGAGTGTCAGTGTCATTATCCTTTACCCCAGTGTCAGTGTCATTATCCTGTACCCCAAGTGTCAGTGTCATTATCATGTACCCCAAGTGTCAGCATCATTATCCTGTACCCCCAGTGTCAGTGTCATTATCCTGTACCCCAAGTGTCAGTGTCATTATCCTGTACCCCAAGTGTCAGCGTCATTATCCTTTACCCCCAGTGTCAGTGTCAGTATCCTGTACCCTGAGTGTCAGCGTCATTATCCTTTACCCCCAGTGTCAGTGTCATTATCCTGTACCCCCAGTGTCAGTGTCATTATCCTGTACCCCAAGTGTCAGCGTCATTATCCTTTACCCCCAGTGTCAGTGTCAGTATCCTGTACCCCGAGTGTCAGCGTCATTATCCTTTACCCCCAGTGTCAGTGTCAGTATCCTGTACCCTGAGTGTCAGTGTCACTGTACCCCAAGTGTCAGCGTCATTATCCTTTACCCCCAGTGTCAGTGTCAGTATCCTGTACCCTGAGTGTCAGTGTCATTATCCTTTACCCCCAGTGTCAGTGTCATTATCCTGTACCCCAAGTATCAGTGTCATTATCCTGTACCCCAAGTGTCAGCATCATTATCCTGTACCCCCAGTGTCAGTGTCATTATCCTTTACCCCCAGTGTCAGTGTCATTATCCTGTACCCCGAGTGTCAGTGTCATTATCCTGTACCCCCAGTGTCAGTGTCATTATGCTTTACCCCCAGTGTCAGTGTCATTATCCTGTACCCCAGGCATGTGTCATTATCCTGTACCCCTAGTGTCAGTGTCATGATCCTGTACCCCAAGTGTCAGCGTCATTATCCTTTACCCCCAGTGTCAGTGTCAGTATCCTGTACCCTGAGTGTCAGTGTCATTATCCTTTACCCCCAGTGTCAGTGTCATTATCCTGTACCCCGAGTGTCAGTGTCATTATCCTGTACCCCCAGTGTCAGTGTCATTATCCTTTACCCCCAGTGTCAGTGTCATTATCCTGTACCCCAGGCATGTGTCATTATCCTGTACCCCTAGTGTCAGTGTCATTATCCTGTACCCTGAGAGTCAGCGTCATGATCCTGTACCCCAAGTGTCAGCGTCATTATCCTTTACCCCCAGTGTCAGTGTCAGTATCCTGTACCCTGAGTGTCAGTGTCATTATCCTTTACCCCCAGTCTCAGTGTCATTATCCTGTACCCCAAGTGTCAGTGTCATTATCCTGTACCCCAAGTGTCAGCATCATTATCCTGTACCCCAGTGTCAGTGTCATTATCCTGTACCCCCAGTGTCAGTGTCAGTATCCTGTACCGCAAGTGTCAGTGTCATTATCCTGTACCCCCAGTGTCAGTGTCATTATCCTGTACCCCAAGTGTCAGCGTCATTATCCTTTACCCCCAGTGTCAGTGTCAGTATCCTGTACCCTGAGTGTCAGCGTCATTATCCTTTACCCCCAGTGTCAGTGTCATTATCCTGTACCCCCAGTGTCAGTGTCATTATCCTGTACCCCAATTATCAGCGGCATTATCCTTTACCCCCAGTGTCAGTGTCAGTATCCTGTACCCCGAGTGTCAGCGTCATTATCCTTTACCCCCAGTGTCAGTGTCAGTATCCTGTACCCTGAGTGTCAGTGTCATTATCCTGTACCCCAAGTGTCAGCGTCATTATCCTTTACCCCCAGTGTCAGTGTCAGTATCCTGTACCCTGAGTGTCAGTGTCATTATCCTTTACCCCCAGTGTCAGTGTCATTATCCTGTACCCCAAGTATCAGTGTCATTATCCTGTACCCCAAGTGTCAGCATCATTATCCTGTACCCCCAGTGTCAGTGTCATTATCCTTTACCCCCAGTGTCAGTGTCATTATCCTGTACCCCGAGTGTCAGTGTCATTATCCTGTACCCCCAGTGTCAGTGTCATTATCCTTTACCCCCAGTGTCAGTGTCATTATCCTGTACCCCAGGCATGTGTCATTATCCTGTACCCCTAGTGTCAGTGTCATTATCCTGTACCCTGAGTGTCAGCGTCATGATCCTGTACCCCCAGTGTCAGTGTCATTATCCTGTACCCCCAGTGTCAGTATCATTATCCTGTACCCCAAGTGTCAGTGTCATTATCCTGTACCCTGAGTGTCAGTGTCATTATCCTGTACCCCGAGTGTCATTATCCTGTACTCCAAGTGTCAGTGTCATTATCCTGTACCCCAAGCGTCAGCGTCATTATCCTTTATCCCCAGTGTCAGTGTCATTATCCTGTACCCCAAGTGTCAGTGTCATTATCCTGTACCCCGAGTGTCAGCGTCATTATCCTGTACCCCGAGTGTCAGTGTCATTATCCTGTACCCCGAGTGTCAGTGTCATTATCCTTTACCCCCAGTGTCAGTGTCATTATCCTGTACCCCGAGTGTCAGTGTCATTATCCTGTACCCCCAGTGTCAGCATCATTATCCTGTACCCCCAGTGTCAGTGTCATTATCCTGTACCCCCAGTGTCAGTGTCATTATCCTGTACCCCCAGTGTCAGTGTCATTATCCTGTACCCCAAGTGTCAATGTCATTATCCTGTACCCCAAGTGTCAATGTTATTATCCTGTACCCCAAGTGTCAGTGTCATTATCCTGTACTCCAAGTGTCAGCGTCATTATCCTGTACCCCAAGTGTCAGCGTCATTATCCTGTACCCCAAGTGTCAGTGTCATTATCCTGTACCCTGAGTGTCAGCGTCATTATCCTGTACCCCAAGTGTCAGCGTCATTATCCTATACCCCCAGTGTCAGTGTCATTATCCTGTACCCCAAGTGTCAGCGTCATTATCCTTTACCCCCAGTGTCAGTGTCAGTATCCTGTACCCCGAGTGTCAGCGTCATTATCCTTTACCCCCAGTGTCAGTGTCAGTATCCTGTACCCTGAGTGTCAGTGTCATTATCCTGTACCCCAAGTGTCAGCGTCATTATCCTTTACCCCCAGTGTCAGTGTCAGTATCCTGTACCCTGAGTGTCAGTGTCATTATCCTTTACCCCCAGTGTCAGTGTCATTATCCTGTACCCCAAGTATCAGTGTCATTATCCTGTACCCCAAGTGTCAGCATCATTATCCTGTACCCCCAGTGTCAGTGTCATTATCCTTTACCCCCAGTGTCAGTGTCATTATCCTGTACCCCGAGTGTCAGTGTCATTATCCTGTACCCCCAGTGTCAGTGTCATTATCCTTTACCCCCAGTGTCAGTGTCATTATCCTGTACCCCAGGCATGTGTCATTATCCTGTACCCCTAGTGTCAGTGTCATTATCCTGTACCCTGAGTGTCAGCGTCATGATCCTGTACCCCCAGTGTCAGTGTCATTATCCTGTACCCCCAGTGTCAGTATCATTATCCTGTACCCCAAGTGTCAGTGTCATTATCCTGTACCCTGAGTGTCAGTGTCATTATCCTGTACCCCGAGTGTCATTATCCTGTACTCCAAGTGTCAGTGTCATTATCCTGTACCCCAAGTGTCAGCGTCATTGTCCTTTATCCCCAGTGTCAGTGTCATTATCCTGTACCCCAAGTGTCAGTGTCATTATCCTGTACCCCGAGTGTCAGCGTCATTATCCTGTACCCCGAGTGTCAGTGTCATTATCCTGTACCCCGAGTGTCAGTGTCATTATCCTGTACCCAGAGTGTCAGTGTCATTATCCTGTACCCCAAGTGTCAGTGTCATTATCCTTTACCCCCAGTGTCAGTGTCATTATCCTGTACCCCGAGTGTCAGTGTCATTATCCTGTACCCCCAGTGTCAGCATCATTATCCTGTACCCCCAGTGTCAGTGTCATTATCCTGTACCCCAAGTGTCAGTGTCATTATCGTGTACCCCAAGTGTCAGCATCATTATCCTGTACCCCCAGTGTCAGTGTCATTATCCTGTACCCCCAGTGTCAGTGTCATTATCCTGTACCCCCAGTGTCAGTGTCATTATCCTGTACCCCAAGTGTCAATGTCATTATCCTGTACCCCAAGTGTCAATGTTATTATCCTGTACCCCAAGTGTCAGTGTCATTATCCTGTACTCCAAGTGTCAGCGTCATTATCCTGTACCCCAAGTGTCAGCGTCATTATCCTGTACCCCAAGTGTCAGTGTCATTATCCTGTACCCTGAGTGTCAGCGTCATTTTCCTGTACCCCAAGTGTCAGCGTCATTATCCTGTACCCCCAGTGTCAGTGTCATTATCCTGTACCCCAAGTGTCAGCGTCATTATCCTTTACCCCCAGTGTCAGTGTCAGTATCCTGTACCCCGAGTGTCAGCGTCATTATCCTTTACCCCCAGTGTCAGTGTCAGTATCCTGTACCCTGAGTGTCAGTGTCATTATCCTGTACCCCAAGTGTCAGCGTCATTATCCTTTACCCCCAGTGTCAGTGTCAGTATCCTGTACCCTGAGTGTCAGTGTCATTATCCTTTACCCCCAGTGTCAGTGTCATTATCCTGTACCCCAAGTATCAGTGTCATTATCCTGTACCCCAAGTGTCAGCATCATTATCCTGTACCCCCAGTGTCAGTGTCATTATCCTTTACCCCCAGTGTCAGTGTCATTATCCTGTACCCCGAGTGTCAGTGTCATTATCCTGTACCCCCAGTGTCAGTGTCATTATCCTTTACCCCCAGTGTCAGTGTCATTATCCTGTACCCCAGGCATGTGTCATTATCCTGTACCCCTAGTGTCAGTGTCATTATCCTGTACCCTGAGTGTCAGCGTCATGATCCTGTACCCCCAGTGTCAGTGTCATTATCCTGTACCCCCAGTGTCAGTATCATTATCCTGTACCCCAAGTGTCAGTGTCATTATCCTGTACCCTGAGTGTCAGCGTCATTATCCTGTACCCCGAGTGTCATTATCCTGTACTCCAAGTGTCAGTGTCATTATCCTGTACCCCAAGTGTCAGCGTCATTGTCCTTTATCCCCAGTGTCAGTGTCATTATCCTGTACCCCGAGTGTCAGCGTCATTATCCTGTACCCCGAGTGTCAGTGTCATTATCCTGTATCCCGAGTGTCAGTGTCATTATCCTGTACCCAGAGTGTCAGTGTCATTATCCTGTACCCCAAGTGTCAGTGTCATTATCCTTTACCCCCAGTGTCAGTGTCATTATCCTGTACCCCGAGTGTCAGTGTCATTATCCTGTACCCCCAGTGTCAGCATCATTATCCTGTACCCCCAGTGTCAGTGTCATTATCCTGTACCCCAAGTGTCAGTGTCATTATCGTGTACCCCAAGTGTCAGCATCATTATCCTGTACCCCCAGTGTCAGTGTCATTATCCTGTACCCCAAGTGTCAATGTCATTATCCTGTACCCCAAGTGTCAATGTTATTATCCTGTACCCCAAGTGTCAGTGTCATTATCCTGTACTCCAAGTGTCAGCGTCATTATCCTGTACCCCCAGTGTCAGTGTCAGTATCCTGTACCCTGAGTGTCAGCGTCATTATCCTGTACCCCAAGTGTCAGCGTCATTATCCTGTACCCCCAGTGTCAGTGTCAGTATCGTGTACCCTGAGTGTCAGCGTCATTATCCTGTACCCCAAGTGTCAGCGTCATTATCCTTTACCCCCAGTGTCAGTGTCAGTATCCTGTACCCTGAGTGTCAGTGTCATTATCCTGTACCCTGAGTGTCAGTGTCATCATCCTGTACCCCGAGTGTCAGCGTCATTATCCTGTACCCTGAGTGTCAGTGTCATCATCCTGTACCCCCAGTGTCAGTGTCATTATCCTGTACCCTGAGTGTCAGTGTCATTATCCTTTACCCCCAGTCTCAGTGTCATTATCCTTTACCCCGAGTGTCAGTGTCATTATCCTTTACCCCAGTGTCAGTGTCATTATCCTGTACCCCAAGTGTCAGTGTCATTATCATGTACCCCAAGTGTCAGCATCATTATCCTGTACCCCCAGTGTCAGTGTCATTATCCTGTACCCCAAGTGTCAGTGTCATTATCCTGTACCCCAAGTGTCAGCGTCATTATCCTTTACCCCCAGTGTCAGTGTCAGTATCCTGTACCCTGAGTGTCAGCGTCATTATCCTTTACCCCCAGTGTCAGTGTTATTATCCTGTACCCCCAGTGTCAGTGTCATTATCCTGTACCCCAAGTGTCAGCGTCATTATCCTTTACCCCCACTGTCAGTGTCATTATCCTGTACCCCAAGTGTCAGTGTCATTATCCTGTACCCCAAGTGTCAGCGTCATTATCCTTTACCCCCAGTGTCAGTGTCATTATCCTTTACCCCCAGTCTCAGTGTCATTATCCTTTACCCCGAGTGTCAGTGTCATTATCCTTTACCCCAGTGTCAGTGTCATTATCCTGTACCCTAAGTGTCAGTGTCATTATCATGTACCCCAAGTGTCAGCATCATTATCCTGTACCCCCAGTGTCAGTGTCATTATCCTGTACCCCAAGTGTCAGTGTCATTATCCTGTACCCCAAGTGTCAGCGTCATTATCCTTTACCCCCAGTGTCAGTGTCAGTATCCTGTACCCTGAGTGTCAGCGTCATTATCCTTTACCCCCAGTGTCAGTGTCATTATCCTGTACCCCCAGTGTCAGTGTCATTATCCTGTACCCCAAGTGTCAGCGTCATTATCCTTTACCCCCAGTGTCAGTGTCAGTATCCTGTACCCTGAGTGTCAGTGTCATTATCCTGTACCCCAAGTGTCAGCGTCATTATCCTTTACCCCCAGTGTCAGTGTCAGTATCCTGTACCCTGAGTGTCAGTGTCATTATCCTTTACCCCCAGTGTCAGTGTCATTATCCTGTACCCCAAGTATCAGTGTCATTATCCTGTACCCCAAGTGTCAGCATCATTATCCTGTACCCCCAGTGTCAGTGTCATTATCCTTTACCCCCAGTGTCAGTGTCATTATCCTGTACCCCGAGTGTCAGTGTCATTATCCTGTACCCCCAGTGTCAGTGTCATTATCCTTTACCCCCAGTGTCAGTGTCATTATCCTGTACCCCAGGCATGTGTCATTATCCTGTACCCCTAGTGTCAGTGTCATTATCCTGTACCCTGAGTGTCAGCGTCATGATCCTGTACCCCAAGTGTCAGCGTCATTATCCTTTACCCCCAGTGTCAGTGTCAGTATCCTGTACCCTGAGTGTCAGTGTCATTATCCTTTACCCCCAGTGTCAGTGTCATTATCCTTTACCCCCAGTGTCAGTGTCATTATCCTGTACCCCAGGCATGTGTCATTATCCTGTACCCCGAGTGTCAACGTCATGATCCTGTACCCCAAGTGTCAGCGTCATTATCCTTTACCCCCAGTGTCAGTGTCAGTATCCTGTACCCTGAGTGTCAGTGTCATTATCCTTTACCCCCAGTCTCAGTGTCATTATCCTGTACCCCAAGTGTCAGTGTCATTATCCTTTACCCCCAGTGTCAGTGTCAGTATCCTGTACCCTGAGTGTCAGTGTCATTATCCTTTACCCCCAGTCTCAGTGTCATTATCCTGTACCCCAAGTGTCAGCATCATTATCCTGTACCCCAGTGTCAGTGTCAGTATCCTGTACCCCAAGTGTCAGTGTCATTATCCTGTACCCCCAGTGTCAGTGTCATTATCCTGTACCCCAAGTGTCAGCGTCATTATCCTTTACCCCCAGTGTCAGTGTCAGTATCCTGTACCCCAAGTGTCAGTGTCATTATCCTTTACCCCCAGTGTCAGTGTCATTATCCTGTACCCCCAGTGTCAGTGTCATTATCCTGTACCCCAAGTGTCAGCGTCATTATCCTTTACCCCCAGTGTCAGTGTCAGTATCCTGTACCCTGAGTGTCAGTGTCATTATCCTGTACCCCAAGTGTCAGCGTCATTATCCTTTACCCCCAGTGTCAGTATCCTGTACCCTGAGTGTCAGTGTCATTATCCTTTACCCCCAGTGTCAGTGTCATTATCCTGTACCCCAAGTATCAGTGTCATTATCCTGTACCCCAAGTGTCAGCATCATTATCCTGTACCCCCAGTGTCAGTGTCATTATCCTTTACCCCCAGTGTCAGTGTCATTATCCTGTACCCCGAGTGTCAGTGTCATTATCCTGTACCCCCAGTGTCAGTGTCATTATCCTTTACCCCCAGTGTCAGTGTCATTATCCTGTACCCCAGGCATGTGTCATTATCCTGTACCCCTAGTGTCAGTGTCATTATCCTGTACCCTGAGTGTCAGCGTCATGATCCTGTACCCCCAGTGTCAGTGTCATTATCCTGTACCCCCAGTGTCAGTATCATTATCCTGTACCCCAAGTGTCAGTGTCATTATCCTGTACCCTGAGTGTCAGTGTCATTATCCTGTACCCCAAGTGTCAGTGTCATTATCCTGTACCCTGAGTGTCAGTGTCATTATCCTGTACCCCGAGTGTCATTATCCTGTACTCCAAGTGTCAGTGTCATTATCCTGTACCCCAAGTGTCAGCGTCATTATCCTTTATCCCCAAGTGTCAGTGTCATTATCCTGTACCCCAAGTGTCAGCGTCATTATCCTTTACCCCCAGTGTCAGTGTCATTATCCTGTACCCCAAGTGTCAGTATCATTATCCTGTACCCCAAGTGTCAGTGTCATTATCCTGTACCCTGAGTGTCAGCGTCATTATCCTGTATCCCGAGTGTCATTATCCTGTACCCCAATTGTCAGTGTCATTATCCTGTACCCCAAGTGTCAGTGTCATTATCCTGTACCCCGAGTGTCATTATCCTGTTCCCCAAGTGTCAGTGTCATTATCCTGTACCCCAAGTGTCAGCGTCATTATCCTTTACCCCCAGTGTCAGTGTCATTATCCTGTACCCCAAGTGTCAGTGTCATTATCCTGTACCCCAAGTGTCATTATCCTGTACCCCAAGTGTCAGTGTCATTATCCTGTACCCTGAGTGTCAGTGTCATTATCCTGTATCCCGAGTGTCAGTGTCATTATCCTGTACCCCAAGTGTCAGTGTCATTATCCTGTACCCTGAGTGTCATTGTCATTATCCTGTACCCCAAGTGTCAGCGTCATTATCCTTTACCCCCAGTGTCAGTGTCATTATCCTGTACCCCCAGTGTCAGTGTCATTATCCTGTACCCTGAGTGTCAGTGTCATTATCCTGTACCCCAAGTGTCAGTGTCATTATCCTGTACCCTGAGTGTCATTGTCATTATCCTGTACCCTGAGTGTCAGCGTCATTATCCTGTACCCTGAGTGTCAGTGTCATTATCCTGTACCCTGAGCGTCAGTGTCATTATCCTGTACCCCAAGTGTCAGCGTCATTATCCTTTACCCCCAGTGTCAGTGTCATTATCCTGTACCCCAAGTGTCAGTGTCATTATCCTGTACCCTGAGAGTCAGTGTCATTATCCTGTACCCCGAGTGTCAGTGTCATTATCCTGTACCCTGAGTGTCAGTGTCATTATCCTGTACCCCCAGTGTCAGTGTCATTATCCTGTACCCCCAGTGTCAGTGTCATTATCCTGTACCCTGAGTGTCAGTGTCATTATCCTGTACCCCAAGTGTCAGTGTCATTATCCTTTACCCCCAGTGTCAGTGTCAGTATCCTGGACCCCCAGTGTCAGTATCATTATCCTGTACCCCGTGTCAGTATGCCACACATGACCACAGGTTGTGTCTGGTATTGCAGCTCAGTTTAATTCACTTTATTGGAGCTTAGCTGCAACACCATTTACAACCTGTGGGCAGTGGTGGCACTGTTTGTAGGAAAAAGCAGCTACATTTTTTTAAATCTTGCTTTAAAGCATCTCTCTTCTGAATTCTTCTTTCATTTTATATAGTAAAATAGTTGTAAACTCATTTTTATACCTTCCTTTTTTGGTAACGCGTCCCTTGAGTAAGCCTGCTCCAGACTCGCTATGACCGGGCTGTAAATACACATCCCTAAGATCTCAGCTAGAGATTACTTACTATTCTGGCTTCTTAAATGCTGATTCCTGCCAGCAAATACATGCAACACAATGGCGGAGATTTCTCCAAAGATTTCTACTTCTCAGAGTCGGAGGACTATCATTATGTGTAAAGATTAGTGATGAGCGAGCACTAAAATGCTCGGGTGCTCGAAGCTCGGGCCGAGCTCGCCGTGATACTCGGGTGCTCAACCCGAGCAACGAGCCCAATGTAAGTCTATGGGAGACCCGAGCATTTTTCTGGCGGTCCCCCACGGCGGTCTGCTGAAGGTCAAAAATTGCCCAAATCGATGGGAACAGTGCTCAATGAAACATGTCAGGCAGGCAGAATATATAGGCAGACAGGCAGGCAGGGTATATAGGAGGGTGCATGAAAAACATAGCAGGGCACTCGGAACACACTAGTGCCCTCCGATTTTCATGCACCCGTCTCTTTAAAAAAGCCGGCCGGCAATTCATCAGCGGCATACAGTAATAACATCGGTACCCAACAATTTAGAACAGAAAGAATAGAGCATCACACATAGATTAGATAGATAGAAACATGTCAGTCACATATATAATAAGTACAGTGACAGTGTTGGTTACTGTACTTGTCATTTAGTTTTAAAATAAAGGATTGGGGTCCCCCTATTTTAATAGCTAGCAAAGGCTAGGCAGATAGCTGGGGGCTGATATTAATAGCCCAGGAAGGGTGCCATGAATATTGGCCCCCTCCCAGGCTAGAAACACCAGCCGTCAGCCACCCCAGAAATGGCGCATTCATAGGATGCGCCAATTCTGGCACTTAGCCTCGCTCTTCCCACTGCCCTGTAGCGGTGGCAGTGGGGTAATAGGGCTGGGGTTGATGTCAGCTTATAATGCCAGCTGACATCAAGCCCAGGTTAGTGATGGAGAGGCGTCTATAAGACACCCCCATTACTAACCCCATAGTGTAAGGCAAATGTAAAATAAAAACACCAACACCCAGAATAAAATCTTTTAATTGAAATAAACACACAATACTTTAATATCCAAAATTAAACTCTACTTACCGTTTCGCCCATTCCAGCTGAATCCCATGTCTCCTGCAATAAAAGTAAAATAATAAACCAACCTCATCCTTACCTTTCCATGGTTCCCACGATGGCTCCAGCTCTACATTGAGATGGCAGGCTGGATCGTAGCAGAACGCTGCCATCCAGCTTGCCATGCCGCAGAGACACTGAGAAGCGCAAGCGTGCTTGCGCTCCTCAGTGTCTCGCTGCGACGGCATCCAGATGAGCCGAGTTCATGTCCAATGAGCTCGGCTCACCTCATGCACGTCACTGACAGCGTGGGCGAATTCTCCTGCTCAAGCGGTAACGTCATTTGCCGGCACCGCAGTGGGAAGAGCGAGGCTAAGTGCCAGCTGGGGTCTGATATTAGTAGCCTCGGAAGCTCCGTGGGTATTACCCCCTTCCCAGGCTTCAAATATCTGCCCCAGCCGTCTGCTTAACCTCCGCTAGAGCCTAAAATTAAGGGGGAACCCCACGCCAATTTTTTTTTTTTAATAAATCCTTTATTTTAACACTAAATGACAAGTACAGTAACCAACACTGTCACTGTACTTCATATATATGTGACTGACATGTTTCTATCTATCTAATCTATGTATGATGCTCTATTCTTTCTGTTCTAAATTGTTGGGTACCGGTGTATGCCGCTGAGGAATTGCCGGCTTTTCATGTTTCACTGAGCACTGTTCCCATCGATTTGGGCAATCGCTGTAATGCCACAACCAACATGGCTACGGCATTACAGTGAGTGACAGACAATCCCTGCATGTTGATTGGCGCTCTAAATAGCGCCAAACATTCAGGACGGGGACCCGAGCTCCCGCCCGAGCATCTCGAGTACTGAGATGCTCGGGCAAGTACCGAGCAGTGGCGAGCATGCTCGCTCATCACTAGTAAAGATCTATCGTATCTAAAAAGTTTCTCCTAAGTCTCACTGCAAAGAAAGGGTTAACTCAAAATGGTCAAAGAAATCAGGAGGTAAGATATAAACCTGGGAGCAGGAACATTATCTTTGTTATGCACCTGTCCCAGATCTGCGCTTTGCTTCCCTTACCCCGGTCTGCTAAACTCTGTTGTGCTCCATGTCGGGCTTTGCAGATGACCTGGCATGATCCCACATGATTATCTAACCAAGCTTTTATAACTATTATGACTTCAGTGTTACTAGACTTTTAGCTTGTCAGTGAACTGCTTCTGTCGGCCTGCAGCTTCCAGTAAGTCTGCTATCTGTGGTCTCCAGGACGTCTCCTGTTTGCCTGCTGCTTCCAGTAACCCTGCTACCTGTCTGTGGTCTCCAGGATGTCTCCAGTCTGCCTCTGGCTTCCAGTAATTCTGCTACCTGTCTGCGGTCTCCAGGGTGTCTGCTCTGCCTGCGACTTCCAGTACCTCTGCTGTCTGTGCCCTGCGTGCCTCACCCATCTGCTGCACTGATGCCCGTGGTCCATGTGCCCACATGGACCTTGGGCTCGGATGATCCAACTCACCAGGTGAGCCTGACAATCTTTTCCAAGACTAATTCCATGCAACAGGAATCCCTCAAAGAGAATTTAAAGGGCTTGTCCAGTCTTACATTAAGAAATCTTAAAAGGTCACTGTTATATCAGCAAACTTTGCGAAAATTGATAGTAACAATGAATATGACACTTTGTAATATAATTTATCAGAGAAATCTGCTTCTTTCTCAACCTATGAGCCACTTCTTTTCTCCCACCACATAAACTTATTTAATCTGACAAACACCAAAAAATCTGTCCTGCTCAAGAGAGCACACTAAGGGATCATATTATAATTGCGTATTAAAGGGAATCTGTCACCACAGATGACCTATTTAAACTATTAATACGGGCATATACAGTAGGTTATGGACTGCAGAAAGTCCTGTCTGTATGCCTCATTTCAGATGTTTTGTTCTTGAGAAATCCGCTTTTATCCGATTACGTAAATGACCTCTTCCAGGCTATGGAGAGGATGCTGCCCAGAGGATAACTCTGCCTCCGCACTTCATTATGCTATGTAGCCGCCTCCCACAGCATCACTCTGCCCTGTGACGTTGGTTTCTCATCCGGAATTCTCGTGCTTGAGCAATCCATCTCCCAGCATTCCTCTTCAGTGTTCTGCCCTTCTATAGGCATAGCCTTCTTGTTCCTACTGTGCGGGTATGACTTTTTCAGCAGTCTATAACCTGCATGCTCATATTAAAGGGAACCTGTCACCAGAAAAAAACAGCATGTTAATAGCATTTTTCTCTGGTGACAAGTTCCCTTTAATAGGTTAGATAGCTCAAATATGGTGACAGATTCCCTTTAAAGTCTAGGGAGAAGGGTGGAGGAGCAAAAAGCCTAGTGAGAAAAAGAGGCACACCGAGAGAAGGTACTGCTGATTTTTAGTGTTTCATCTCATCCCAGAGCTGGATTCACAGCTGCACTGCTCAGAACTGTAGTATAATGTCCTCATGCTGCTGCTGCTGCTTCTGAACATGTGCTGCATAGAGACAAGAGAGTAAGAATAACTCACGTTAGTGTGCAGTTTAAAGGAGACACCATAGCAACCATTGTCCATCCACTAGCTTACAGATAAGTGAAAGTTAAGAAACAACCTGCATAGAGGAAAACTAGTGAAAAATGCAGAATGTTAGTTATAAATTGGACAGAAATGGTGGTATTCCTTATTTACAAGCACACAGCATATTCTGAGCATTCACCTGAAACAACAGGTAAGCAATTGTCATCTTATAATAAAAAGTTTTGCAAATAGGTAAATAGGACTGTACAAAATTTTAGCTTCTGGATAGAAATGTTATTATTTATTGACACCATCCTGAGATGTTAACACAGAACATCCCTGTTTTCTAAAAAAATAATATATATATATTTTTTCATATATATATATATATATGTATATATATGTATATATATATATATATATATATATATATATATATATATATATATATATATATATATACAGTGGGTATGGAAAGTATTCAGACCCCTTTAAATTTTTCATTCTTTGCTTCATTGCAGCCATTTGGTAAATTCTAAAAAGTTCATTTTTTTCTCATTAAAGTACTCTCTGCACCCCATCTTGACTGAAAAAACCCCCAGAAATGTAGAAATTTTTGCAAATTTATTAAAAATGAAAAACTGAAATATCACATGGTCATAAGTATTCAGACCCTTTGCTCAGACACTCATATTTAGGTCACATGCTGTCCATTTCCTTGTGATCCTCCTTGAGATGGTTCTACTCCTTCATTGGAGTCCAGCTATGTTTAATTAAACTGATAGGACTTGATTTGGAAAGGCACAAAATGTCAGACCAAATGAGAATCATGCCCTCAAAGGAACTGCCCAAGGAGCTCAGAGACAGAATTATGGCAAGGCACAGATCTGGCCAAGGTTACAAAAGAATTTCTGCATTACTCAAGGTTCCTAAGAGCACAGTGGCCTCCATAATCCTTAAATGGAAGAAGTTTGGGACCACCAGAAGTCTTCCTAGACCTGGCCGTCCAGCCAAACTGAGCAATTGTGGGATAAGAGCCTTGTTGAGAGAGGTAAAGAAGAACCCCAAGATCACTGTGGCTGAGCTCCAGAGATGCAGTAGGGAGATGGGAAAAAGTTACACAAAGTCAACTATCACTGCAGCCCTCCACCAGTCAGGCCTTTATGGCAGAGTGGCCCGACTGAAGCCTCTCCTCAGTGCAAGACATATGAAAGCCCGCATAGAGTTTGCTCAAAAACACATGAAGGACTCCCAGACTATGAGAAATAAGATTCTCTGGTCTGATGAGATGAAGATAGAACTTTTTGGTGATAATTCTAAGCAGTATTTGTGGAGAAAACCAGGCACTGCTCATCACCTGCCCAATACAATCCCAACAGTGAAACATGGTGGTGGCAGCATAATACTATGGGGGTGTTTTTCAGCTGCAGGGACAGGACGACTGGTTGCAATTGAAGGAAACATGAATGCGGCCAAGTACAGAGATATCCTGGATGAAAACCTCTTCCAGAGTGCTCTGGACCTCAGACTTGGCCGAAGGTTCATCTTCCAACAAGACAATGACCCTAAGCACACAGCTAAAATAACAAAGGAGTGGCTTCAGAACAACTCTGTGACCATTCCTGACTGGCCCAGCCAGAGCCCTGACCTAAACCCAATTAAGCATCTCTGGAGAGACCTGAAAATGGCTGTCCACCAATGTTCACCATCCAACCTGATGGAACTGGAGAGGATCTGCAAGGAAGAATGGCAGAGGATCCCCAAATCCAAGTGTGAAAAACTTGTTGCATCATTCCCAAGAAGACTCATGGCTGTACTAGCTCAAAAGGGGGCTTCTACTCAATACTGAGCAAAGGGTCTGAATACTTATGACCATGTGATATTTCAGTTTTTCTTTTTTAATAAATTTTCAAAAATTTCTACATTTCTGCTTTTTTTCAGTCAAGATGGGGTGCAGAGTGTACTTTAATGAGAAAAAAAATGAACTTTTTAGAATTTACCAAATGGTTGCAATGAAACAAAGAATGAAAAATTTAAAAGGGTCTGAGTACTTTCCGTACCCACTGTATATATACAGCTCTGGCAAAAATTAAGAGACCACTGCAAAATTTTCTTTTCCTCTCATTTTTCTCCTTATAGATATATTTTTGAGTAAAATGTACATTGTTGTTTTATTCTATAAACTACTGACAACGTCTCTGAAATTCAAAGCTAAAAATGTTGTATTTATTTGCTGCAAATGATAAAGTGTCAAAATACTAAAAAAGAAACAGTGCTTTCAGACCTCAAATTACTCATGTTTTAACTCAGGAAGAGTTAAGAACTCAATATTTGGCAATATTTGGTGGAATAACCATGATTTTTAATTGCAGCTTTCATGCTTCTTTCCATGCTTTCCACCAGTCTTTCCATGCTTTCCAATAGAAATCTGTTCAGTGGTCTCTTAATTTTTGCCAGAGCTGTATATATATATACATATATATATACCGTAATCATCAGGCCAAAATATTTACTATAATTTACGACAAAAATTGACTCTCCACCGCTACTTGTTTTTTTTGGCTGCAGCAGTGATGTCACATCAACAGTGCGCATCACCACTGCAGCTAATCACTGAGCTCAGTGGCCCGTTCCATCTACCTCTGCACAGCAGCTGAGCATGCTGATTGACTGTAGCGGTGATATTATGGCGCCCCTGAGGGTTCAGTCGCCACAGAGGTACTGCACCTCACCCAGAGGTGTGGTGTCTCCCTTCTCTCAGGTAAGGAGGGAGTGCTGCCCGGAACCCCAACACACCTGCATCCAATACTACACTGCTCCAGGCCGGCTGGAGGGGCAAGACGCAATGTATGTTTCTGATGAGCCCTGACCCTGGCTGGAGTGGGGGGAACCCAAAGGTAGGGGGAACCAGTAGTGGGTGTGGGTGGAGGAAGTAGTTAGAGGGAGCACTTTAGTAGGAGTATAAATAGGGAAGCCATCTTAGGGTGGCAGATCAGAGTCAGGGAGCAGTTCAGAAGAACAGCTCGGGACAGTTCAGAAGAACAGTCCGGGAGCAGAGTCTCATTAGGAGATCTGCTCCACAAGCAGCCAGGTCAGAAGGCCCCGGAGGGGAGCAGGGAGTAGGCTCCGTTCTACAGAAAGTATCCCAGGGGGTACAGCGCGTGCAGGACGGCACCCGCACGCCCCACATCTGTCAGAAGACAGAGGGATCGCTGCGGCATTCTAAACCCCAGGAGGGTCAAGTAGGTCCCAGATCCGACGTATAGGAAAGACTTCAGAGCACCCGAGCGGGATGGAGAGTGGGCAGCGCAGAGCAGGAGGGAGAAGGACCAGAGTAAAGATGGTCAAAATAGGAACACGAGAAAGTGGGGTTCTGCCAGGTACTCCCAAGTTGCCTGAGGAAGGATTGAACCTCTGCCCGGTGAACGCAGTGCGACGCGGGAGGCCTTTACATGTATAGTGCACCTGTGAAGTGTCTAAAGAACTGTGAGTAAAATCTTGGATGACTGCACTGCACTGCCTCTGTCCATTCTTCATCGGCACTATTGTTCCCCCTGCACTACAACGCCCAGCGCGACCCACTCTCTACTACCACACTGCCCTGAGGCCTGCTCCACCTGTGGGGAGCCGTCCCATCACAAGCTGCCCTAACATCTGCCTCAGAGGACTGTTGCAGCACTGGTGATCCTCACCAGGTACCACAGGTGGCGTCACGAACTTTCCCAAATCCCTCATATATTCATATCCCCCTTTTGAGTGACCGCCCTGGGCCACGGACCGGGCCAGCCACCGTGATATCCCCCGGCAACCGGAGGCCCGGCTGCCGAGTACCCCACGGCCCTGGGGGCGAGTCAATATGACATGACGTCACCATTGCAGCACAAAAACACCAAGATCCCAGAAGCCTTGGGGTCAACGCTGGACCTGGGGAGGGTGAGTGCCGGCACTGATTGATATTTTAAGTATTTTATAGTGTTTGGGGTCCACTTTCCTAAAATCCCTTTTAAAAGTTTTTGAAACTTTGAACATTTTGCTGAATAAAAAGGGAGTGGGCCGGTAATAATAAGGGTATGATAACTATTTGGCAACTGAAACTCCCCATCTGCCCATTTCACGTAGAAGATAACACTTTATTGCAACCACAATGATTTGCACCTTTAAAAAAACAGAATATGGTCACATTTCCACGGAAAGAGGATAAACTACAAACGGTTCTCATCTGGGGCCTGTGACTCAGCAATAAAATAAGAATCCTAAATGTATTTTAAGTTTATACAGAGGAGGAAAACACAGCCTGGCAGAGGCAGCATATAACAGTACATGGGGCGCCTATGGGATGAGTCCAAAGCCCCGATTCATCATTGGCCTTTTTCCTTTCATGACTTTTCTTTTCTTATCTTGTGGTATTTGTTGCTCTTTTTATTTTTTTTGCCAAACTCTTCGAAATGACAGGATGATACATTTTTAAGCAAAATCATGGATGTTCCATTTTCTTTCTTTTACCTTTTTGTGCATTTTTAAAGCAAAAAGTTGCACAATCTTTTAAAATCTTGCACACAAAATAAAATTAGACAGACTCTGTACTCCACTACGGTACTGGAGTAGAATTGCACAAAAAATGTTGCAACATTTCGAAAAGTCTCGAATGATGAATTAAGATAAAACATCTGGATAAGAAAAACCAAGCCCAGAAGAAACGAAGCAGAGTTACCTTATAAAAAGGCAAAAATTAAATAATGAATAAGGCACAAATAAAAAGGTTACTGGGTCCAATTCATCATTTGCGGGGGTTTTTTCAAGTTACTTCTTTTTTTTTTTTTTTTTCAGAATTGTTTTGTTTGTTTACTTTTTTTGCTCCATGTTCTTCAAAATGGAGAACATGGAGCATATGAAACTTTACGCAAAATAAAAAACGCTATTCTGGGGTTTTTTGGCGACTCTTTAGAGGAAGGAAAAAAGTCACTTGCTCTGCTAAAATGTTGCAAAATGTGTTCAAAAGTTTCAGGGGTTCCTAAAATCACTCCAGGGTGTGACTGGAGCACATAAAAGGGGTATTTTCAAGTTTACATGTTATCCTCTATACATATTGAATAACTTTCTGATCACTGTCACCAATCTCGACTATCAGGGCTCTGAGAAGCGAATGTGAATGGAGCAGTGGTCGATTATGCACTATGCTGCTCCATTCATTTTTAACGACACTGCCAGAGATAGTTGAGTGCGGCTCTCGACAGGTCTCTTCGGTACTCCCATAAGAATGAACAGAGCAGTAGTGATCATGATCGACCACTATTTTATTCACTTGGGGCTCTTCACAGCCACAGCCCCCATATTTGGGATCAGTGGCTGGGATCAACCAAATGCTATTTCGACCATCAGTTATCACTTTTGGCTCTCCTTTATATATGCATGTGTAAGAAGGTATGACGCAAAGGATAAGGATCCCTAGCGCTGTGAGGCATTTGTGTATAAAGACTGCCATCTAAGGTCCAAACGGGACCCTGCGGAACCAACCAGAAGGGGAGAGTTTCAGGAGAGATGAGTTTGGATGGGGCACCAGGTTGATGGCACAGTTCCCTGGTATAAAAGACCAACACGTCAAAACGGGTGCAGATTTGGTGACAATAAGAGGGTGGTCAAGACGTGTGTTGATGAAGAAGCTAAGGCTGAAGTGCCAGGCCATGAAAGGAAGCATGAATCAACGGGTTGTGGCGTGTCTGGAAGCTGAATTCAGACGGCACCAGGCAAGTTCCGGAATCCAGACGACGTCGGGCAAGGCTTGAAGACCAGACCTGCACCAGTCAAGATCCGGAGCCCAGACGACGCCAGTCAAAAGTCGAGGCCCAGCTCTCATCCCACTGGTTACGAGAAACATGTGTGGCGCCCCAGACTTATTGCATCTCATCCAGAGATGTGGTACCTCACTCTCAGGTAAGGAAGGAGTATGGTTCAGGACCCTAACACTACATCCACTACACCACATTTCCGGGGGACAGGGCGAGATTGCTCCTACGGGAGAGCACAGTCCCTGATCCCTGGCTGGAGTGGGGAAGAACCACCTAGAGAGGGGGAACTATGTAGTGGATGGGTGGAGGACGTAGATCCTGGGAGCACTTGTAGAAGGAGGTATAAGTGGGAGGAACCATCTTAGGTCAGTGTTCAGTTCCAGTCAGACAGTCTGAGGAGAAGTGGAAGGAGCAGGGGCTCTGTAGGAGCTCTGCTCCAGAGGCGGGCCTAGCCAGGAGGCCTGAGCCTGAGAGGAGAGGGAGCAGGAAAGGCTCCAGGAACAAGAAGAGAAGGGACCCTAGGAGTACGGGCCGTGCAGCAAGCCACCCGTACGCTCGCTGCTACCAGGAGGTAGAGGGGTCAGGCCAGATAAGGGGAACCGGTCGCTCAACTAGCGGAGAAACAGCAAGGCTCAACTAGAAACCGGAGGCTGCAGCACTTTAAGTACCGCAGGCCAGAAGACCACACCAGTCGCACTAAGAAGGTAGCCACATAGGACCCAGGGAACGGAACACACGTCTCCCGCCAAGGCCCTAGGGTACCGGATAGAAGTGTCGCTGGGTGTGAGGTGCAGGGAGAAGGCCAGAGAAAGGACACACAGAAGGGGGTCCTGCTAAGTACTCCGGAGCTACCTGGGGGTTGACTGAGCCCCTCACTGAGTACGCACAGCACGATGGGGGAGATTGCTCTGGTACCTGTAATCTGGACTGCAACAACTGTGAGTAAAGGACCTGAGACTGCATCCCATTGACTTCGTGTTTATTACTGACTCCCTGCACAACAACCACCATCATCCACACACTCTTCCTGTGGGGAGTTATACCACCCTTGCTGCAAAACCACCAGCTTCAGAGGACTGTTCCGCAGCAGCGGCCTCATTAGCCGCACTCCACAGGTGGCGTAGTCGGACATTAAACACCTTTACATATAGATTAGCCTTTGGATTGACCACCTGGGTCACGGACCGGGTCACTGCCACGGTGACTACAACCCCCAGCATCTACAGGCCCGGGTCCGGGTACCCCACGGCCCAGGGGGCGCGTCACATCCGTCGTTGGTCAAGCCCCAAAGATTCGTTCGGTGATGAACATGAGTCGTGAGTGAGCCGGGCCATTGCTTCCAGCAGTGATATAGTACAGGATACTATAGTACAGTGTACTATATATGGGATAGTACAGCAGACAGGATGACGGGGACCGGTCGATATGAAAGAGACCTAGTGAGCCTTGCTAGACTTTGTCAGTAGGACTTGTAGCCTAGCGGAAAGAACCGGAGATCCCCGCTAGGACCTGTGTTAGAGGAAGAAGCAGTACAGTGACTCTCATAGTACCGGGATCTTTAGCTCTATTAGAAGGTTATAAGAATATATAACAAGAGAGAGTTGTAATAGTTAGAGTGAACGAGAGGATTCAATATATATTTCTGAAATTGTAATTTTCATGCTGTAATTACTCTGCTTTGCACTAATCACCGTTGCGATAGTTTCCGCTGTTTCCCGCTACGCTAGGGAAATAATTGGTTACTTCCACCTTGTCCCTGTCTGCATGTTACATCCGGTCACCTGCTTACACATGCTAAGCTTGATTGAGCATGTATGTGTTTTCAATGGGGATAGAGGAGTAAGCTCGCTACAAACACCGCGTATCTCTCCGGACATCCAAAAGATCGGGTGTTGAAAGGAGACTGATTACCCCGTTGGGTTTGGCTAACTTTTTTCTAATGTGTATTGAGGTCTGCAACCATGAATTGTTACCAGATCCTTACTAATTTGACCAGTGCCATGCAATATTACATTTCTCCTCTAAAGATCAATGCAGGAAAATCATAAGACCAGTTCCAACTTTTTAGCAGATTATTGGGTGGTTTACCATTAAGATGAATTGTACCTTTAAACTCATGTTATCTAGTCCAAAAGGAAAATAAGAATATATTAGTAGGTGTCTTATCTGCAAGATTTTTGAAAGGATCTTACAGGGGCTTCAAGATAGACCTTCACAATTCCTTAAAGGGAATCTGTCAATAGGATCAAGCCAACTATATCGGCATGTAGGTCATAGGAAGCACTCTTTTATTTAAAATAAGCTCTGGAGGCAGATTGTCGGTGAGATCTATGTCCGGCCCATAGATCTTAACAGTTCATTTATATATAATACATCAAGGTATAATTTTATTCAGCTTCCTATGACCTAAATGTCCATATAGACGGCTCAGAAGGCTTAGGAGGGTTGATTCTACTGACAGATTAAAAGTTGCCCTTTAAAGCCGCCTTCTTCTTTGTTCTTCATATTTCATTTTTGGTTTCATATTCCCTTAATGAAGCAGTAAATGGAGACCTGGGTAACAAACAAAGTATTGTATACTCCCTCTTTCTCCTTTTAAAGTAAATTGCAAATGTTTACACCTGAAAACTACCATTTACTGCCAATAAGAGATATGCAAATTAATTAGATGCAAATCGTATTCACGTTGAACTTTAATAAATTTTCAGGACTCATCTGTGATATCACAGCTATTATACCCTGCATAAAAGTTAAGACAGGGGAAGCCCTTGTAAGGTGAATCTGGATAGTGAGTGTTACGGATCCGGGTGGTGGAACCTCTGTGCTGCGGTGCAAGGAGGGACCAGAGGGGCGTAACTAGGTATCAACTCGGACCGACCAAGGTCATACAGCGGCTCAATCGACTCCGTGACCAGGGAAGGACCGAGCAGAGGGACCAGGTGCTACTCTAGGGACCAACCATGTATAAGAGCAGGTGACTCCCACGGGTCAGAAGGCAGGGACTGACCGGTACAGCAGATGAGCATGGTAGGCAGGCTGACGACTGATCCGGGCTGGACTTGTAGTCAGGCTGGCAGGCTGCACTTGTAGTCTGGCTGGCGGGCTGGACTGATAGTCAGGCTAGCAACGGGACCTTAGGGCTGAAGCAGAGTATAACACACAAAGCTACAACCTTGCACAGGCACCTCCATTTTGGAGGAGGTGCCCTTTATATGAGAGGACCTCCGGCCATTGGCCGGGGACTCCATAGGACGGCGTGCGCGGCCCCTTTAAGAGGGAGGGAGCGCGCGCGCCCTAAGCGCAGTGCCCGGGAAGCTGCGCGTGCCGGCAGCAACAGAGGCAGGAGCACCGGAGGACACCGAGCAGGGAGCGCGGCGGTAAGTGGGATGGCGTTTCTGCCAGTCAGGGGGCAGAGACGCCGATACTACAGTACCCCCCCCCCCCCTTTACGCCCCCTCTTTTTCAGGCCTGAAAGAAATTTTTTAAGGAGAAGCGGGGCATGGATGTTCTCCCTGGGTCACCAAGTTCTCTCCTCTGGACCAAACCCCTTCCAATCCACCAGAAAAAAGTTTTTTCCTCTTACCCTCTTGGTGGCCAGAATGTTCTCTACCTCATAGACGTCCTCAGCGGAGACCGGACCTGGGGAGGTACCTGGATTGTCGGAAAAAGAATTAAGCACAACTGGTTTGAGGAGAGATACGTGGAAGGAGTTGGGAATCCGTAAGGTGGCCGGGAGTTTTAACTTGTAAGCTACTGGGTTGATTCGCTGGAGGACTTCAAATGGGCCGATGAACCATGGACCCAACTTATAGGAGGTTATCTTGAGACGAACATGTTTGGAGGAGAGTCAAACCTTGTCTCCCGGACGGAATTGAGGCGGATCCAGACGTCTCTTATCAGCATGTCTCTTCATCTGCTCGGAGGATTAAAGAAGTGCGGACCTAGTGTCCTCCCAAATGGTAAAAAATTTGCTGACCAGAGATTTCGCAGCAGGGATGTCCACAGCAGCGGAAACGGGAAACGGAATCCGGGGATGTTGACCGTAGACCACAAAGAACGGGGACTTGGAAGAAGATTCGCTCTCATGGTTGTTGTAGGAGAACTCGACCCATGGTAGGAGCTCCACCCAATCGGTATGGTGAGCGTTGACGAAGTGTCGAAGGTAGCTGGTAAGGATCTGATTGATACGTTCCACTTGGCCATTGGACTGCGGATGGTAAGCAGAGGAGAAATCCAGGGTGACATCCAGCAGCTTACACGTAGCTCTCCAGAAGCGCGAAGTGAACTGGACCCCTCGATCAGACACAATGTGGAGGGGCTGGCCATGGAGACGAAAGATGTGATGGATGAAATCCTTAGCCAGCACAGATGCAGACGGGAGACCAGGCAGAGGGATGAAATGGGCCATTTTAGAAAAGCGGTCAGCGACAACCCAAATGACCGTACAACCAGCAGAAACAGGGAGATCAGTAATAAAGTCCATAGCAATGTGTTGCCACGGGGCAGCAGGTACGGGAAGAGGCAGGAGACAGCCAGCTGGAAGGTGTCTGGGAACTTTATTGCGAGCACAGGACGAACAGGCCGTGACGAAGTCTACCACATCCTGGCGCAGGGTAGGCCAGCAGTAATGCTGGGTAATGAGCAGGAAGGTCTTCTTCTGGCCAGCGTGGCTAGTTTGGATGAATGACCCCAGTGAAAAACCTTCTTACGATCCGGAACCGCTACATACATCTTACCGGGTGAGAGACGAGAAAGGTCCAAGGGAACCTCATTCATCACTTTGGAGGGGTCAATGATATGCATAGGCTCCTCCTCTTGATTGGACGACAGGAAGGATCAGGACAAGGCGTCGGCTTTAACGTTCTTGTCCCCCGGGCGGTAATGTAGGGTAAAGTTGAAGCGGGCGAAGAACAAAGACCACTGGGCCTGACGCGGATTGAGTCTTTGGGTATTCTGTAGATAAGCCAGGTTTTTGTGGTCAGTATAGATGACCACTGGGTGCAGAGTCCCCTCGAGCAGGTAACGCCACTCCTCCAGCACTAATTTGATGGCTAGCAGTTCTCGGTCTCCTATGGAATAGTTGCGCTCAGACGAGGAGAAGAGCTTGGAGAAGAAGCCGCAGGTTACCATTCTCCCGGATGGAGATTTCTGGGTGAGCACCGCTCCGGCTCCGGAAGAGGAAGCATCAACCTCCAGAAAGAACTGTTTGTTGCTATCTGGACGGTGCAGCACAGGAGCGGAAGAGAAGGCTTGTTTTAAGGAAAGGAAGGCCTACTCCGCTTCGGACAGCCATTCCTTAGGATTTGCTCACTTTCGGGTGAGCGCAGAGATGGGAGTAGTCCGGGAAGAGAAATGTGGAATGAAGAGACGGTAATAGTTGGTGAAGCCCAGGAATCGCTGAATCGCCTTCAACCCCTCCGGACGGGGTCACTTTAAGACGGCAGAGACCTTCTCGGGGTCCATCCGTAGACCAGTCTTAGAGACAATATAGCCCAGGAACGGAAGGGAGGTCTGCTCGAAGAGGCACTTCTCGAATTTAGCATAAAGGTGATTCTGCCTGAGCCTAAGCAGGATCTGATGAACTTCCGTCCGGTGTGTGGAAAGATCCAGAGAGGAGACCAAGATGTCGTCCAGGTACACCACCACGCAAGAATATTAGAGGTCACGGAAGATGTTGTTAACTAATTCCTGGAAGACGGCGGGAGCATTACAGAGGCCGAAGGGCATCACACGGTATTCATAGTGACCGTCCCGGGTATTGAATGCCGTCTTCCACTCGTCTCCTTGGCGGATCCGGACCAAGTTATACGCCCCATGAAGATTGAGCTTGGTGAAGATCTTCACGCCTTTAAGGCGGTCGAACAGCTCAGAGATGAACGGCAGGGAATACTTGTTTTTTATAGTGATTTGGCTGAGACCTCTATAATCGATACATGGGCGTAGTGAACCGTCTTTCTTTTTTAAGAAGAAAAATCCGGCTCCAGCCGGGGATGAAGATTTCTGGATGAATCCCCTAGCCAGATTTTCTTCGATGTACTCCGACATGGCCCGGGTTTTGGCCAACGACAACGTGTAAATACGCCCATGGGGTGGAGTGGCACCGGATATCAGGTCGATAGGACAGTCATATGGCCTATGAGGTGGCAGTGTCTCTGCCTCTTTTTTGTCGAAGACATCAGCATAGGACCAGTAAGGTGCCGGTAGACCGGGTAAATTAGTCGGAGTAGATGGAGGTCGAGCCGGGCGAACCGGAACCAGGCAGGTCTTATGGCAATCCTGCCCCCCAACGAAGCACCTCACTGGATTGCCAGTTCAGAATGGGTTTGTGTTTCTGTAGCCAGGGTAGGCCTAGCAAAAGAGGGTGAGAGAGTCCGGAAAGCACATGGAAGGAGATCCTCTCTGAGTGTAGCATTCCCACCTGCAGGGTTACGGGCTCTGTGAAGAGCAAGATGGTCACCGGAAGGAGTCTTCCATCCACAGAAGCGGCTGCCAATGGTTCAGCCAGAGATTTCGTAGGAATCTGATATTTCTGTACAAGGGACTGGGAAATGAGATTCCCAGCGGCTCCGGAGTCCAGATGGGCGGTCTCAAAGAAGCGGTTCCCTCCACAGGAGATAGAGATGGACAAAGTCAAGAACGGAGAGGATTTACTCTTGCCCAGGATGACCTCTCCGAGCGGTCCTAGACACTGAAGTTTCCCGGCTTCACCGGGCAGGAACGGATCAGGTGCTCCTTACTACCACAGTAGAAGCAGCTCCTCTCGGCTCGGCAAGTTTCTTGGCGAGACTTGACCATCTTGGTCTGGTTGATCTGCATAGGTTCGGGCGAGCGTGCCCAGGGAGTTGCTGATTGGGAAGCCTGTTTCTGAAAAACAGGAGCAAGACGAGGAAATCTTCTCTCCCGGGTAGTCTCCTTAGCACGTTCTAGGAAACGGATGTCAATCCGGGTTGCTAGTGACACCAGGTCATCTAGGGTGGTAGGAACGTCTCGGCCGGCTAACTCATCCTTAATCCGACCGGAAAGGCCCTCCCAGGAGGTGGACACCAGGGCCTCGTTGTCCCAGGCAAGCTCAGAAGCGAGGGTACGGAACCGTATGGCATACTGAGCCACGGTGAGACTGTTAGAACCTTGCTCTTAGGTTTTTTCCTTTGCTGGTCACATGACCTTGTTGGCCTATTTAATCCTGCTCCGCCCTTCTGGCTTTGCTGGACTTCATTGTTTAACTACTTTCTAGCTAGCCTGTGCTCTGTATCTAACTCTGTTAGTTTGCTTGGTCTACGGACCTCTATGTTCTATTTATTTTGTTTGTTCGTCTGTCTGCTACTATTTCTGTTAGGAGGTGTCCATTTTCCTCCCAGTCCTTAGTACTTGTAGGGATTCCTTCCCCACATCTATAGGTCTCCGTACAGACTAGTTTAGGACTTTAGCAGGTCCCCTGTTACATCGTAGGGATTAAGCTGAGTTCTATCGTAGGGACAGATCTCCTCTCTTTCCTTAGCTCTGGTAGCAGAACATAACAGTAAGTCCAGCCCAGCAAATGCTCTAAGGAAAGATTTTTTTTTCTGTTTCATCATGGTGTCGGTTCTGGATTTGGCTAAACACCTGCAGGGACTCTCTTTCGAGGTGACTGAGCTCCGTCAGCACGTGAGTAACTGTCCTGGAGCACATTTCTTGGAGCCTAAGGTACGTTTGCCGGATTTATTTTTTGGTGAACACCGAGAATTTTTTTCATTTAAAAATGCTTGCTTATTGTATTTTCGTTTGAGACCCAAGTCCTCTGGGGATGATTCCCAGCGCATAGGGTTTATAATGTCACTTTTGCGCAAAGAGCCTCAAGAGTGGGCCTTTTCTTTGCAACCTAGTGATACATGCTTTAGATCAGTGGATAGTTTTTTTTCTGCTTTGGGACTATTTTATGATGATCCTGACCGTGTCTCATCAGCTGAGACAGAGTTAAGACGTTTGAGACAGGGATCAGGTAATGTGGAAAAATATTGTACTCATTTCCGTCGATGGTCTACTCAAACAGGGTGGAACGATTCTGCTCTGAAAAGTCTATTTCTTGCTGGGCTCAGTGAAAGGGTTAAAGACCTGCTAATTGCTTATCCTACACCTGAAGATTTGCAACAAGCTATGCAATTAGCTATACGGGTGGATAGGAGACTGCGTGCAAGGGTTAATGAGAGCAAATCCTCTGCTATGTCAGTTTCTGGTTATGAGAATGTGTGTACTAACAGTGGTGAATCGATGGAGATTGGAGCGATGGCACCTCGCTCTCAAGAAAAAGATCGCAGATTTTCTGAAGGCTTGTGTTTCTATTGCGGAAAATCTGGTCATTTAATTAAAGACTGTGAGCTTCGTATCAAGAAAGAAAAAAAAATGGTCAGTCATGCCCGTATTGCCTGTTTAAATTCCAAGGGTGTATTTTTAGCTGCTTCCACGATTGCTCAGGAAAAATTAATGGAATTTCGGGTGTTTGTTGATTGTGGGTCTACTCTGAATGTTATTGATGGGGGATTCTTGGAAAGACTCAATTTAAAACCCGAACCTTTATCATCCCCCATTGCTGTGGTTTCTGTGGATGGTTCCCCTTTGAAGAATATTACTCTCCAGGTCTGTGAATTTCCTCTCACTATTAATGGTGTTCACCATGAGAAATTGGATTTGGTAGTGTTGAATAACTTGCCTTCTCCAGTAATATTGGGATTGCCCTGGTTAAAATTTCACAATTCTGTACTGGATTGGTCTACCAGTGAAATTAAATCCTGGAGCCATAAATGTTATGACAAGTGTTGTAACGGGCGTATTGCAGCTTTGGATAGGGGAGAATTGCCTGTTCCTATTCAGGATTTTTGGAGAGTTTTTTCTGAGAAGGAATCGCAGGTTTTGCCTCCCCATAGAGACTATGATTGTTCTATTGAATTTGTCCCTCTAGCGACTCTTCCTAAAAGTCGTTTATTTAACCTTACTATTCCTGAGAGAAAGGCTTTGGAGGAATACATACAGACAAGTTTGGCCGCCGGTCACATTAGGCCCTCTAAGTCTCCTGTGGCGGTTGGATTTTTTTTTGTAAAAAAAAAGGACGGCGGTTTACGTCCTTGTCTGGATTTTCGTGAGATTAACAAAATTACTGTACGCAATCCTTACCCACTGCCATTGATTCCTGATCTGTTTAGCCAGTTAATGGGGGCCAAGTGGTTCTCTAAAATTGACCTTAAGGGGGCATACAATCTGTTGCGCATGAAGGAGGGTGACGAATGGAAGACTGCTTTTAACACTCCTTTGGGTCATTTTGAGAATCTGGTTATGCCTTTTGGTCTTACTAATGCTCCTGCATTTTTTCAGAATCTTATTAATTACATCCTTAGACCTTTGATCGGCAAAAATGTGGTTGTGTATTTGGATGACATTTTGATTTATTCGCCGGATCTGGAGTCTCATTGGCGGAGCGTACGTGAGGTATTACAGTTATTAATGGACAATTCGCTTTTTGCTAAGCTGGAGAAATGTGAGTTCGCTGTACAGAGAATTAGTTTTTTGGGCTACATTATCTCCAGCGAAGGTTTTGAGATGGACCCGGTTAAAGTTCAAGCTGTACAGGAATGGCCTAGGCCTATTGGTTTGAAATCGATACAGAGGTTTTTGGGTTTCGCCAATTATTACAGAAAATTCATAAAAAATTTTTCTAGTATTGTCAAACCTCTGACCGATCTCACCAGGAAAGGTGCTGATGCGGTTCAGTGGTCTTCTGAGGCCATTGAAGCTTTTGTGTATCTCAAGGAGAGGTTCACCTCTGCTCCCATCCTTATGCAGCCTGATGTGACTAAGCCGTTTTTGGTTGAGGTTGATGCTTCCCCTGTGGGGGTTGGCGCAGTATTGTCTCAGGATAACGGGGATGGATTACATCCCTGTGACTTTTTTTCAAAAAAATTTTCGGAGACTGAACTGAATTACGATATTGGTAATCGGGAATTATTGGCTATTAAACTCGCATTTGAACACTGGCGCCACTTCTTGGAAGGTGCGGAATTTCCCGTTCAGGTTCTTACGGATCATAAAAATCTGATATATCTTGATGCTGCCAAGCGCCTGAATGCCCGTCAGGCTAGGTGGGCACTGTTTTTCTCGCGGTTTAATTTCTCCGTTACTTACATCCCTGGTACTAAGAATGTTAAGGCGGATGCCTTGTCTCGCAGTTTTTCTCCCATAGTCGGTGCTGAGAAAGAGGAGAACATTTTACAAGAAGGTGTTGTGATAGCTGCTTTGGACTCCGTTTTGGAAGATGAGATTCTTAAAGCACAGGAGAATGCCCCATCTAACACTCCTCATGGGAGGTTGTTTGTGCCTGGGACCTTTAGGAGAGATTTGTTTGTTGAGTGTCACGAATCTCGGTTGGCAGGTCATCCCGGAATCTCTGAGACCAAGAGACTGGTGGGTCGCAGTTTTGGGTGGCTTGGATGGCAGAAGGAAGTCATTAAGTGGGTGCGCCAACGTACTATATGTGCTAGATCTAAGTCCTCACATACTCCTGCTGCGGGGTTGCTTTGTCCTTTGGAGGTTCCCAGTGCTCCTTGGACACATTTGGCTATGGACTTTATAACTGACCTTCCCCCCTCTGAGGGTTTTACTCTCATCTGGGTGGTCGTGGACCGTTTTAGCAAGATGTGTCACTTGGTTCCCTTCGTCAAACTGCCCTGCGCTAAAACTCTCGCTAAGGCCTTTGTCAACGAAATTGTCAGACTTCATGGCGTTCCTACTGACATTGTTTCTGATAGGGGTCCTCAGTTCGTGGCTCGTTTTTGGCGTGCCTTTTGTGACAGGTTGGGAGTTCATTTGTCGTTCTCGTCCGGATATCATCCTGAATCTAATGGCCAGACAGAAAGGAAAAACCAGGATGTTGAGCAGTTCTTGCGTTGTTTTGTGGCAGACAATCAAGAGGGGTGGTCTGAGTTTCTGCCACTTGCTGAATTTGCTCTGAACAATCATACATCTTCTTCTGCTGGTTGTTCGCCTTTTTTTTGTTGTTCTGGGAGACATCCGTCGTTTGGGTCGTTCTCCAAGTTGGGATCTGCCGTGCCTGAGGAGGAGAATTTTTCCGGTGATTTGGAGAGAGTTTGGACGGATGTGCGTGGTAATCTTCAGGAGGCCAACAGAAAATCTAAAGACTACTTTGATAGGAAACGACAGGAGGTTTTGTTCGCTGTTGGTGACATGGTTTGGTTGTCCTCTAGGAATCTGCGGTTGAGGATTCCTTCTAAGAAATTGGGTCCCAAGTTTGTAGGGCCCTTTAAGGTGCTTCAGGTTGTCAACCAATCTGCTGTTAGGTTGGAGGTTCCTACCTCCTGGAGAATTAATCCGGTATTTCATGTCTCTCTGTTGAAAAAAGCTGTTGTATCGGATTGTGACGCCTCTGCCTCTGTTCCTCCGGTGGTGGAGGACGGGGAATATGAAATTTCTCGCATCCTTAACTCTAGACAGTATAGAGGTAGTTTGCAGTATCTTGTGGCCTGGAAAGGTTTCGGACCCGAGGATAACTCTTGGGTGAGGTCGGATGATGTTTCCGCGTCCAGACTTATCAGAGCGTTTCACAGGAGATTTCCTGATAAGCCTGGTCCTAGGGGATCCGGAGGATCCTCTTAGAAGGGGGGGTACTGTTAGAACCTTGCTCTTAGGTTTTTTCCTTTACTGGTCACATGACCTTGTTGGCCTATTTAATCCTGCTCCGCCCTTCTGGCTTTGCTGGACTTCATTGTTTAACTACTTTCTAGCTAGCCTGTGCTCTGTATCTAACTCTGTTAGTTTGCTTGGTCTACGGACCTCTATGTTCTATTTATTTTGTTTGTTCGTCTGTCTGCTACTATTTCTGTTAGGAGGTGTCCATTTTCCTCCCAGTCCTTAGTACTTGTAGGGATTCCTTCCCCACATCTATAGGTCTCCGTACAGACTAGTTTAGGACTTTAGCAGGTCTGATCGCAGGATCAGGTCCCCTGTTACATCGTAGGGATTAAGCTGAGTTCTATCGTAGGGACAGATCTCCTCTCTTTCCTTAGCTCTGGTAGCAGAACATAACAGAGACTCCCTTGGCAGAGACGGAGCAATGAGGAGGCAGTAGAGATCCTTCGTCCGGGTTCATCGAAGACCTTCCGGAAGGCAGTGAGGAAAGCTGGAAGATAGGGCACCAGGGAATCCCCTCTCTCCTCTCTCCTATAGAGGGTTAAGCCATGCCAATGCTTCCCCGGTGAGGTAAGACATGATGAATGCCACCTTGGCCCGGTCGGAGGGAAACTGATGTGTCAGAAGTTCAAAGTGCAGCGTGCACTGGTTCAGAAAGCCCCGACATAGGATGGGGTCACCTCCAAAACGAGGAGGCGCAGAAAGCCGGGGTCCTAGGCTGGATGCCGTGGTATTGGTAGGTAGCGGCGCTGCCGGAGCGGGTGTCGCTCGACTTAAGGCGGACAGAGGTGGGACAGACAGCGTGTCCAGGCAAAAGTTGACAGACCGCAGGTAGGTCAGGATGGTTTCATGTTGGGATCTCTGACGAGAAACCTCCTGGTATAGGTCAGCAAGCGAAGGGGTCTGGGGTCCACCGGATTCCATGGCCCGTGCAAACTGTTACGGATCCGGGTGGTGGAACCTCTGTGCTGCAGTGCAAGGAGGGACCAGAGGGGCGTAACTAGGTATCAACTGAGACCGACCAAGGTCGTACGACGGCTCAATCGACTCCGTGACCAGGGAAGGACTGAGCAGAGGGACCAGGTGCTACTCTGGGGACCAACCTTGTATGAGAGCAGGTGACTCCCACGGGTCAGAAGGCAGGGACTGACCGATACAGCAGATGAGCACGGCAGGCGGGCTGACGGGTGATCCGGGCAGACGGACTGGCAGGCACGGCAGGTAACAAGCAGGAGCCTCCAGGTAGGCGGGCTAGTAGGCACGGCAGGTAACAGGCAGGTGCTTCTAGGTAAATGGGCTGGCAGACACGGCAGGTAACAGGCCGGAGCCTCCAGGTAGGCTGGCTGGTAGGCACGGCACGTAACAGGCAGGTGCTTCTAGGTAAGCGAGCTGGCAGTCACGGCAGGTAACAGGCAGGAGCCTCCAGGTAGGCTGGCTGGTAGGCACGGCAGGTAACAGGCAGGTGCTTCTAGGTAAGCGAGCTGGCAGGCATGGCAGGAAACAGGCAGGAGCCTCCAGGTAGGCTGGCTGGTAGGCACGGCAGGCAACAGGCAGGTGCTTCTAGGTAAGCGAGCTGGCAGGCACGGCAGGTAACAGGCAGGAGCCTCCAGGTAGGCTGGCTGGTAGGCATGGGAGGTAACAGGCAGGTCCTTTTAGGTAAGCAAGCCGGCAGGCACGGCAGGAAACAGGCAGGATGCTCCAGGTAGGCTGGCTGGTAGGCACGGCAGGTAACAGGCAGGTACTTCTAGGTAAGCGAGCTGGCAGGCACGGCAGGAAACGGGCAGGTGCTTCCAGGTAAGCAGGCGGACAGAGCCCATAGACAGATTGGCGGACTGGACTGTAGACAGACTGTCGGGCTGGACTTGTAGTCGGTCTGGCGGACTGGACTTGTAGTCAGGCTGGCGGACTGGACTTGTAGTCAGGCTGGCGGGCTGGACTGGTAGTCAGGCTAGCAGCGGGACCTGAGGGCTGAAGCAGAGTATAACACACAAAGCTACAACCTTGCACAGGCACCTCCATTTTGGAGGAGGTGCCCTTTATATGAGAGGACCTCCGACCATTGGCCGGGGACTCCTTAGGACGGCGCGCGCGGCCCCTTTAAGAGGGAGGGAGCGTGCGCTCCCTAAGCACAGTGCCCAGGAAGCTGCGCGTGCCGGCAGCAACAGAGGCAGGAGCGTCGGAGGACGCCGGGAAGGGAGCGCGGCGGTAAGTGGGACTGCGTCTCTGCCTGTCAGGGGGCAGAGACGCCGATGCTACAGTGAGAGGACGTCACAGCACAAATCTTAGTGTGGCGCCCCTGAGGGTTCAGTTGCCACAGAGGTACTGCACCTCACCCAGAGGTGTAGTGTCTCCCTTCTCTCAAGTAAGGTGGGAGTGCTGCACAGAACCCCAAACACCTGCATCCAACACTACACTGCTCCAGGCGGGCTGGAGGGGCAACATGCAGAGCGCAGCTGCTGAGCCCTGACCCTGGCTGGATTGGGGGGAACCCAAAGGTAGGGGGAGCCAGTAGTGGGTGTGGGTGGAGGAAGTAGTTAGAGGGAGCACTTTAGTAGGAGTATAAATAGGGAAGCCATCTTAGGGTGGCAGATTAGTTAAGTGGAGTTCTAGGGAGCAGTTCAGAAGAACAGCTCGGGACAGTTCAGAGAAACAGTCCGGGAGCAGAGTCTCATTAGGAGATCTGCTCCCCAAGTAGGGCCAAGTCTGAAGGCCCCCGGAGGGGAGCAGGGAGTAGGCTCTGTTTGAGAAGGGATCCCAGGGGGTACGGCGAGTGCAGGAAGGCACCCGTACGCCCCGCATCTGCCAGAAGACAGAGGGATCGTAGCCGCATTCTAGGCCCCTGAGGGCCAAGCAAGTCTGTGTAACTCCGATGGACAGGAGGGACTTCAGAGTACCCGAACAGGACTGAGAGTGACAGCGCAGAGCAGGAGGGAGAAAGACCTAGTGTGAAGACGGTCAAAATAGGAACACGAGAAAGTGGGGTTCTGCCAGGTATTCCCAAGTTGCCTGAGGAAGGATTGAACCCCTGCCCGGTGAACGCTGCGCGACGTGGGAGGCCTGCACCTGTACAGTGCGCCTGTGGACTATCTGAAGAATTGTGAGTAAAATCTCGGATGACTGCACCGTACTGCCTCAGTCCATTCTTTCATCGGCGCCATTGTTCCCTCCCTGCACTACAACGCCCAGTGCAACTGTGGCACCCCAGGGGTCTGGTTGCCACAGTAATAGAAATATTATGTCTGAGAGCAAGTGGGAGGTTTCTCTGGTCAGGAGCCCTAAGCATGCAACACTGCCCGCCCAGACCTGGGAGGGGAGGAATTTGCCCTTATAAACTGGGTCTGGGGTGGGATTAAGTCAGTCAGAGCCTAGTCAGAGAGTCCCAGACAGAGACGCAGTCTGGTCTGGAGGACAGCAGACACAGGGAAAGCAAGAACTAGGAGCTCTGTAGGAGCAGGAGCGAGTGCCAGAGGCTGGAAGCTAGATAGCTCGCCTTGGCTGAAGACACTAAACCCAGACATGGAGTCCGAGGCTGTGGGGACATCCAGGTCCAGCAGCAGAATCCAACCGGCAGGGGATTCCATGTCCTCTGGCCATAGAAGCCCAGAGGCACGGTCACAAGCAAGGGACCAGCACCGCCATCGTGAAGCGGAGGCTAACGGAAGGCCCCAAGTCACCAGCCATACGGGTGAGCACCACACGGTATACTCAGGGACGTGGGCTACTTCTACCCGCATAGAGCAAGGTAGCCAGGAAAGAGTGCAGATAGTCGGGGAGGCCTACAACTCCACCTGGCCAGGGGAGATCCTACTTGCTTACAGACTGACCAGGCCCCTACTGCTAACCAGTACTCCCGGGAGGGTCTGCTACCCCAGTACTCAGGGGAGTCACATACCCTGAGTGACTTTAGGGAAAGACTTGATAGCCTCTTCCAGGTATACCCCCTCACAGAAGAGCAAAAAGTGAGTATTCTGGTGGCCGAGTTAATCGGGGCAGTCCAAAGGGAGGTAAAGTCCTGGTCACCTGGGAAGAAGAGGACTGTCAGAGAAATACTAGCCCGGCTGAAAGACACATTTGATACCCGAACCTCAGCCGAAATAAAGCTCAGATTTTACGGGTGAAAACAACGGGCACATGAAAGTATAAGAGACTATGCTCTAAACCTACAAGAGGACCTGAGAGCCATTAAGCAGGCAGACCCTGACAGCGTGGGGAATGAAGACAAGCTGTTGATCGAACAATTTATTGAGGATCTACTGTGCAATGCCCACCGAACCCAGTTGCGGGCAATGGCCTTACAGGACGCTGACCTGGACTTTGCACAGTTCAAGGACAGAGCCATCCGGGTGCTCCGAGAACCGGCACCAGGTGGCGCTGTGACCCACAGGCGCCCTGCTATCACTTATCACCAGAACGCGGCGCCCTTGTCTGCAGGGCCTGTGGGGCTGATGCGCAGGCTTTGAACAATGACCCGGCTACAGACCTGCACCATCAGGTCCAAGAGCAGACTAAGAGCGTTGCCGCACTAACCAGAACTGTGCAGTCTTTACAGGTCTCTTCTCCAGGAAAGATCCAGCTGGCATCCGGACCGGAGGACGTCCCGTGGCGCCGACTGAGGAGGACCCCACCGGCCAGAGGAAGACCCAGCGACAGATACAACGAGGACGGACGACCCATCTGCCGCCGCTGCAATCAACCCGGACATATGGCAAGGTACTGTCATTTAAACGGGCACAACCTGGGGTAGAGGGCCAACCCCCAGGCATAAGATCATCAGGCCCATCGAACTGGCGTGACAAGTACGTAGGGGGACGTCCGGTCTTGCCTGTGGTACTGGATGGCATTCCTATGAGTGCCCTACAGGACACCGGGTCACAGGTCACCACCATCCCGTACGTGCTCTTCAAGCGGTACTGGAATGACTCGGACATAACCCGCTACCCAGATGACGACCTGAGCATTATAGCCAGCAATGGTCAGCCCGTGCCCCAGATAGGATTTAAAGAAGTGACCATCAAGGTCGGTAAGGTTGAACTGCCGGCACAAGGGCTGATCATTGTGGACATTGACCGTCGCGAGAGTCACCCAAAAATAACCCTAGGTACTAACGTAATTGAAAACTGTCTTGCAGAGGTGATTCTTATTTTGCAGCAGGTTGCCAAGAACGCCAGTTCCAGCCAGCAGCGTGTGCTCCAAAAAGAGATCCGGGCACTGATGAAGCGGCAACAAGTGGAACTATCTGGTGGTGAGATAGGTAGCGTGAGAATGTGTGACTCGTTCCCTATTGCCATGCCCCCAAAAAGTGAGATGATGATTTGGTGCCGGGCAGCTATTGGTCTGAGAGGTAGAGACTACCAAGCAATGGTAGAACCCGTCTACTCAGACAGTAGGCCCACCATTTTGACAGCACGGGGGGTGGTCGATGTACGTCATGGGAGGGTGCCCGTCCGCATCATAAATATCGGGGAGAGAGAAGTATACCTGCCCCGGTATGCCACGCTAGCCAAATTGTTCACCATCAACCAGAACTCTGTACAGGCCGTGGAACCCTTGCCTCCATCTCAACCAGAGGAAGGTAACGGCTCTAAGAAACCAATGGAGGACTGGTGTCAGCAACTGCATTTGGGTACTGACTCCACTCCCTCACACCAAAAACAGGGAGTCTATCGGGTGGTTCAAGAGTATGAGAGAGTGTTTAGTAAACACCCGCTGGACTTTGGGCGAGTAAAGGGGGTAGAACATCATATCCCCACGGGAGACCATCCTCCCATAAAGGAGAGATACAGACCCGTATCCCCTGCACACTATCAACACGCCAAGGGGATGCTAAAAGACATGAAGGAGGCTGGGGTAATTAGGGACAGTTGTAGCCCCTGGGCAGCTCCACTAGTCTTAGTGAAAAAGAAAGACAACACCATGAGGATGTGTGTAGACTACAGGAAGGTCAACCGTATCACACACAAAGATGCGTACCCGTTACCAAGGATAGAAGAGTCCTTAGCTGCATTAAAATCTGCTAACTTCTTCTCTACTTTGGATCTCACTAGCGGGTACTGGCAGGTTCCTGTAGCAGAGGCGGACCGGGAGAAGACCGCATTCACCACCCCGATGGGACTCAGCGAATTTAACTGTATGCCGTTCGGACTCTGCAACGCACCAGGAACCTTCCAACGGTTGATGGAATGCTGTCTGGGACACCGGAACTTCGAGACGGTCCTATTATACCTGGACGACGTCATCGTCTATTCCAAGACCTATGAGGACCATCTGGAACACCTGGCAGAAGTGTTTGAAGCCCTGGAAAACTATGGCCTAAAGGTGAAACCCTCAAAGAGTCATCTACTGAAGCCAAAGGTACAGTACCTGGGACACGTGGTGAGTGCTGACGGAGTAGCCCCCGACCCTGACAAGATCACCGTGATTAAGGACTGGCCAAGACCATCCAGCATAAAGGAAGTGCGGCAGTTCCTCGGGTTGGTAGACTACTACCGAAGATTCATTCCTGGTTTTACCAAGAAGGCAGCTCCTATGCAGGACCTCCTGATAGGCCAGTCCAGGAAGGCCAAAAACCAGAAGCCACCCTTCAAATGGGAAAAGCTGGAAGAGGAGTCCTTCCGCCAGCTGAAGATGGCCCTCACGGGGGATGAAATCCTGGCGTACCCTGATTACAGCCAGCCCTTTATCCTCCACACGGACGCAAGCAACATCGGGCTAGGGGCCGTACTGTCCCAGGTCCAGCAGGGGAGAGAACGGGTAATTGCTTACGCCAGCCGAAAACTGCGACCCACGGAAAGAAACCCTGAGAATTACAGCTCGTTCAAGCTGGAGTTCCTGGCAGTGGTGTGGGCAGTAACCGAACGTTTCAAGCATTACCTTGCCTCTTCCAGGTTCACAGTGTACACGGACAACAACCCGTTGACACACCTGGACACTGCAAGACTGGGTGCCCTGGAGCAGAGATGGATGGCTCGCCTGTCCAATTATGAGTTCACGATCAAATACCGGGCAGGACGCTCCAATACCAACGCGGACGCCCTGTCCAGGATGCCAAACCTACCGGACGAAGGGGAGGATCCAGAAGAATTGGAAGAGATCGAACTCCCTGCGTTTCACCGTCATGGGATTACCCAGTATTCCCACCGTGTGAGGGGCCAGCGATCCGCTACATTCAACCCCTTACCCCACTACAACTGGGCGGAGACGCAAGACAGTGACCCCGCAGTCCATCTGGTGAAGGAGATGCTGACCCAGGCTGACGCGCGCCTGGACCCAGACGCTCCGGAAGAGACCAAGCAACTGTGGACGGAGAAGAGCAGACTGTTCCTCTACAAGGTGAAGTTATGCCGCAGAATGGTCAATTCCCGGACACATGAACTGATCTGGCAGGTTGTGGTACCGAGACGGGACGCAGCTATGGTGCTGGAGGCCTACCACAATGAGGCAGGGCACTTCGGATGGAAGAAGCTGGAGTTCCTGCTGCGTGAACGGTTCTACTGGATAGGCATGAGAGGAGCCATTGAGAGGTGGTGTAGAGACTGTGGCCCGTGCAATCTAAGAAGAAGGGACCGTGCCAGCCAGAGGACATCCCTGCAGCCCATCATCACCAGACAGCCGCTGGAGCTCGTCGCTCTGGACCATGTTAAACTGGCTCCAAGCAGAAGCGGGTATGTCTACGCTCTAACCATCGTGGATCACTACTCCCGGTTCCTGGTGGTGGTCCCTGTCAAAGACCTGACGGCTCAGACAGCAGCCAGAGCCTTCCAGCTGCACTTCTGCCGTCCACACGGGTACCCGGACCAAGTGCTGACAGACCAAGGACCAGCCTTTGAAGCGGAGGTCTTCCAGGAGTTCTGCAACCTGTATGGCTGCAAGAAGATAAGAACAACGCCCTATCACCCCCAAACCAATGGACTCTGCGAGAAGATGAACCAGGTGGTGATAGATCTGCTAAAAACATTGCCCCTGGAAGAACGCAGTCTGTGGCCTGAGAAACTGCCCGATCTGGTGGACCTGTATAACCACATCCCGGTAGGTTCCACCAACTGTACCCCGGCTTACCTAATGCGAGCAAGACCTGGTAAGCTGCCTGTTGACCTGGATATGGGAGTCCTGATACCCGAGGACACCTCGCCAGAGGCAGACTGGGATACAGAACGGCAGCA
Source organism: Phyllobates terribilis (assembly GCF_046119375.1). Lineage (NCBI taxonomy): Eukaryota > Metazoa > Chordata > Amphibia > Anura > Dendrobatidae > Phyllobates > Phyllobates terribilis. Next base: position 756,214,324 of record NW_027362764.1, read on the forward strand.
GCAGTACCGGAAAGTACAGGAGAGCGTCGAGCGAAGTCTCTGCCAATCAAGAGAAAGGCAGGAGAGGACTTATAACCAACATGTTCCCGCTGTTCCCCTGGTACCTGGAGAGCAGGTCTTGAAAAGAAAAAGGCGGCTCCATAAGTTGGACGACCAGTGGGAAAAGGACCCGTACACCGTACTGCCCTCAAGCCACAATAATCCAAAGGTGTACATCATCAGCAAGGATGGAGGAGAGACCACAGCCACTGTCTCCAGAGACCACCTGAAAAAGTGCCCCGAGAAGTTGCAAAGCACGGATGAAGATCAGGAAGACCCTGAGGAAATGGAGGAAATGATCAGCACCGTACTCGGAGACTTTCGCCGGTCCTGGACACAAGTAAACAACGCTATCGTGGTGCCCGTCCTCACCATTCTCCAGCCAGCCCCTCAAGTGCCTACAGAAGACCAGGTAGAGCTGGAAGAGCAGCCGGCCCAGGAGGCAGAAGAGTCCACACCAGCAGCGCAGGAGGATCAACCCTCTGCTAGTAGTGAGCCTGCCGTGCCCCTAGTGAGCCAAAGAGTGCGCAGACAGCTGCCCAGCTTGCCCATAACACCTCCTACACCCTGTAGTGCAGGACCAGTTAGTGAGCTCCGTAGATCCACTAGAGTCACTAGAGGTCAGATGCTCGCTCGCTGGAAAATCTAAACTAATGCACTGTAAATTTACCTGTTTATTGAGAAATGTTTATGGTTTTTGTTGTTGCCTGTTACTAATTATGTTTCTCAGTTACCCTGCAGATTTATTTGGACTAACAGGTTATGGACGCTGGATAACCGGAACAGTTTTGTAGATAGTTGCACATTGTGCCTCTTGCGAAGACGGCCGCGGAAGAGAAAACCTGTCTGGCAGGGCCTACTTGCGGCCCAAAGTAGCTAGCTTCAGCCTTGCAGCCACGCCCAAGGCCAATGCAAGGGGTTTGCTTTGGACAGGTCCCCTACTTCGCTTAAAGCTTCACCTTGGGTGACATGGACACCCTCTTGTTTCACAAACTTCACCTTGGGTGATATGGACACCCGGTTGCAGACACGCCGTGACCTTTAAAGAACTAAAGCTTCTTGTAAATATGTTATTGTATTATCGTTTATACCCTTGTATTTATGTTTCTTTAAAAATGTGTTTAGTCCCGGAGTACTAAAATTTACTAGGGGGGAATGTGGCACCCCAGGGGTCTGGTTGCCACAGTAATAGAAATATTATGTCTGAGAGCAAGTGGGAGGTTTCTCTGGTCAGGAGCCCTAAGCATGCAACACGGTCCGCCCAGACCTGGGAGGGGAGGAATCTGCCCTTATAAACTGGGTCTGGGGCGGGATTAAGTCAGTCAGAGCCTAGTCAGAGAGTCCCAGACAGAGACGCAGTCAGGTCTGGAGGACAGCAGACACAGGGAAAGCAAGAACTAGGAGCTCTGTAGGAGCAGGAGCGAGTGCCAGAGGCTGGAAGCTAGATAGCTCGCCTTGGCTGAAGACACTAAACCCAGACACGGAGTCCGAGGCTGTGGGGACATCCAGGTCCAGCAGCAGAATCCAACCGGCAGGGGATTCCATGTCCTCTGGCCATAGAAGCCCGGAGGCACGGTCACAAGCAAGGGACCAGCACCGCCATCGTGAAGCGGAGGCTAATGGAAGGCCCCAAGTCACCAGCCATACGGGTGAGCACCACACGGTATACTCAGGGACGTGGGCTACTTCTACCCGCATAGAGCAAGGTAGCCAGGAAAGAGTGCAGATAGTCGGGGAGGCCTACAACTCCACCTGGCCAGGGGAGATCCTACTTGCTTACAGACTGACCAGGCCCCTACTGCTAACCAGTACTCCCGGGAGGGTCTGCGTTATTCCATCAGTAAAGACCCTGAACTGCACCACACGTCTCTGTGTTTCATCGCCGCACCAGCACCATCAGTACTGGGACGCTCACACCATTACTCTCATCATCCACACTAGCTGCCCTGAGGCAAAACTTCTCCCGTGGGGAGTTATCCCATACTTGGCTGCACATACAACATCAGCCTCAGCGGTCTGCAGCGCAGCGGCGGTCCCCACTGACCGCAATCCACGGGTGGCGTAGTCGGACATTTGTTATCACACTCAGAATGCCACTGGTTTGACCGCCCTGGGCACGGACCGGGTCACAGCCACGGAGGACTACAACGCCCAGCGATCCGGCTCCGGGTATCCCCTGCACAGCACAGGCCCAGGGGGCGCGTCACAACCACCATTCACCTACACTGCCCTGAGGCCTGCTCCACCTGTGGGGAGCCATCCCATCATAAGCTGCCCTATCATCTGCCTCAGAGGACTGTTGCAGCGCTGGTGATCCTCACCAGACACCACAGGTGGCGTCACGAACTTTCTAAAAATAACCCCTTTTGCATTGACCGCCCTGGGTCACGGACCGGGCCAGCCACCGTGATATTCCCCGCCAACCGGCATCCAGAGGCCCGGCTGCCGAGTACCCCACGGCCCTGGGGGCGCGTCATTAGCAATAGAGATAGGAAGAGAAAGCCATAAAACACTGAATAAACTGTACAGAGAGTGTGTGACAGCACAGCAGTGGAGAACAGTTATGATCCGTTTACCATATATGTTGAGGTCACTTTGACATTCCTAAGTCTGTTTTTGAGTTACAGCGCTTGAAAGGGGTGAGATACAGTCTGAGGAGACCTCAGAGTGTTACACACATCTTTTTAAGACAAATGAAGGCTTTGTGTTACTTTCGATTTCCACGTCAAATTTTGGGAAAAATTTGGTGAATTTGATTTTTAATTTGAAAAGATTCGATCATCTTTGCATACCACGGTGACATAAAACTGCCATTGAATTCCTAAACAATGCCGCCATTTAGTTTATATAACATGCAAATCCTGCTACCTTATAGTAAACACACAATACTAATGCATACCGCGATTTAGTGACCAATGAGTACCACTACTATACTATGCCTAAACAGTGAATGGGGTTATGGGAAAGCCCCTTCTTATATAGGTCAGAGAGGGGGTAAATAGTAACGTCCCTGGTGGTCGGTGGAGATTTCTATGGCCCACTGTTTTGCATTTTTACTGCATTAAGTCGTTACAGCCAGGATAAATGTTTGCCGTATCATGTTTTGCATATTTTGCTGTGGGAAAGGTTATTCATTTTTGCTCGCATGGTGTGAAGTTCACAGCACATCAAAATATCATTGGGATTTTCCACTTCACACATGTATACATTGCAACAGGCAGAACTTTAATTCCACGCTCTCCATATGGAACAGGCGGCACCAAAAACATTTCTGACTTCTCAGTGTAATGTATTAATGCTCACATTCTGCTCGCTCAGCACTGACATCATTCACATCATCGCCCGCTCTGGATCGCCCATCCCCTCAGCTTGGTGCAATGTATAAAATCCCAAAACTGTTGGGCACAGTTGGGCTGTATTGTTGGAAGTGCTAAGGGTTTAAAGAGCATGAAGGTATAAGCCCTGCTACCTGGGGGGACCCAGATAAGAGAGAACCTGGTGGCACAGGGTGGGGTTGTCAGCTACAGAGATTTCTTGTGACATAAGTTGAAAAAAGACCACGGTCCAACAACTTCAACCTTCCTCCACCAATTGTACATTTTGTCACTAATTTAACTATAACCCACAATGTTAGGTGTAATGGGGAAATCATCCAGCCCTCTTTAACAGCTTTTTTACTACTTCTAGTGCTTGACTGACCAGGTAATATTCCTTGTTTGCATGCTTGCGGAGGTTTATCATACTAGTTTTTGAACAAAAGGCCCCTGCTCTATGTTCTCCCCCACCTAGTACCCCCTCTAGTGCTCCTGCTCTAGGCATCTGTCTCCCTCTTAGTACCCCCTATCTAGGTGCCCCTCTAGTGCCTCCAGGTACTCTCGGCTCCAGTTATCCAACGTATTTAAGTCTCAGCTCCGGATGCACCTGATATAGATGTCCCCTTTTTTTTAGTGCCCCCCACTCTAGGTGCCACTCTAGTGCCTCTGCTCTGGTTATACTCTGCTCCAGATATCCCTCCCCCTTTTATTGTCTAAACTCCAAATGTCCCCTTCAGTGTCCCTGATCTAGGTGCCCACCTACACCAGTTGCCCATCTAGTGCTTCTGACGCGCCCCCTGGGCCAGTGCTGTAGGGGATACCCGGAGCCGGATCTGGATAGGGGTAGTAGTCCTTGTGGCGGTGACCCGGTCCGTGCCCAGGGTGTCAAACTAAGTGGCAGTCTATGGCAGTAGATGTTAACTTGATTGTCGACTACGCCACCCGTTGAGTGCGGCTTTGACGCCGCCGCTGCAGAGCAGTCCGCTGAGGCCGGTGGTATATGTGCAGCAGTGATGGTATAACCCCCAACGGGAGGGGTATGGCCTCAGGGCAGCAGGTGTGTATGATGGGGGTTGTGATGATGCAGAAAGAAGACTCAGAGTCAGGAGATGCAGTTCAGGGTTTTTACTTACTGGTGTTCTTTTGGTCACTCTGGCCTTGAGTGACCACCCGAGCCGTGCTGCGTCCACCAGGTCCTGGACTCGGCCAACCCCCAGGCAATTCCGGAGCGTGGTCCTGAGCTCCTTTCTGACTCTCCCTTCCTCTGGCCGTTCCCACCAGGGATCCACTTTTGGCCGGCTCCCTCGGGTCTCTTGGTGGTCAAGCCTCCTATGGGCTCCCTGACCCTATACTCGGTGTGCCTTTCTAGTGGATTTGGTGAGGGTCGTGGCAGATCCTGACCACGACCTCCGGTTCCTGGCTAAGGTTGGTTTTGGCCTCTGCCAGCTTGGGATCCGGTACCCTTGTCCGCCAACCCTTCACCCTTTTGTCTTTATTCTGGGATCTTGGGGTTCCCTTCTTGTCTCCTCTCTGGGTCCTTCTTTTCTCCTCTCTCCCTCTGCAGGCTCTGCTCTGGAGCTGGGCCCAGCCGGAGCCACAGCTCCCTGTCAGCCCTCCTGGCTGAGCTCCTCTGCTCTGCTCCTCAGGCTAAACTCTGACCCTGTTCTAAGATGGTGCCCACCTTATATACTCCCTCTATGTGTGAGCTCAGGTGACCAGCACCCAATGAGCTCCTATCTTTACCCAGACTACTCCCCCTATCTGCCCCTACACTACTGGGATGTTCCACCCCCCTCCTATTCCAGCCAGGGACAGACGCTGTCGTACCTGCACATATACTGGTGGGAGTACCGTAGTTCTGTTCCCCGGAAATGGGATGTATGTAGTGCATGCAGCCTACTGAGCTCAGTCCCACACTCCATCCTTACCCGGGAGTGGAATACCACACCTCTGGCTTGAGGTGTAATACCCCTGTAGCAGACGAATCCTCAGGGTGCTACATTCCCCCCTGGTAAACCACAGCACGTCCTCGGGCTGTAAAAGAATAAACATCCAAAAACATACAATTTTTTTTTTAAAACATCATAAACATATAAAACATTATAAACATTATTCTTCAATCATCCCTTTATGGGAGGTACTTCTTACTTATAATGTTACCAGCATCAAATGTTACGGACACATCATATAATAATATTAACTCTTTCAGCATAATAAAACTTTTCCTATAAAACATTTTTGACCTCTGGCCACTTGTGCAAATGGTGACCAGGAAAGTGCCACAGTCTCTTCAAGAAAAACACAGCTTTCCTATAAAACCATTAGGGGGCGCCTTAGAAAGCTCAACTATATACAAGGGGAGGTATGGCCGCTCTCAGTCCTCGGCCAGTGGGGAAAAGGGATGGCTGCTCACAGTCCTCAGCCTGTGGGGAGATGGGACACACTGGAACAGTTCACACTTGTCCCAACGGGGAACATATTTAAATTAGCAGCATGGCAGATACCCTTACGGGTAACTATTTTACAGTTTCAGTTCACCTCTTAATGGTGACGATGCCCTCCTGCTCCTTCCTGAGGGTAGGCTTCAGACCCGTCCGGGTCCTCTTGACCTTCCTCACACCGCAACTCCTCTTCCGTCAGGCGATGTACATGAAGTGCATAGGGTCCTTTGGCACACTGGTGCCGGGTAAAGGTGACCTCATCACCCAGGTGCGGCACTGTGGAGGTTGAGGGCGCGGTGGTGGTAGCGGCGCCCGGGTTCACCAGGCCTTGCGACCAGGCCTGGGGCACCCTGAAGGTGAAGGGCACCGTGAAAACGGCGGCGCCCGGGGGTACTTGACTTTGCGACCAGGCCGGTGGCTCAGTAGAGGGCGCTGTTGGTACTGCGGCGCCCGGGGGCACTCGGCCCTGCGACCAGGCCGGTGGCGTCTCCTGCTTGGCCGCGCTCAGGGTTGAGGCGCGTGACGTCACAGGGGGCGTGGTCGCGGCTCCTGCTTGGGGCCTAGTCTGGAGCGGTAGCAGTGCGGCAACGGGCACGATCGGTGGGATTTCGGGCTCTGCGACGGGGAGCGGGGGTAGGCTTACGGTGGCTGGGCTTGGGGTAGTGACGTCCCCTTTACTTGCCTCCGTCTCTTCAGCTCCCTCTGCGGCGTCGTCTCCGGCCGTCGTCCCTCCTGCACCGTCCTCAGAGGCGGACATGCTCCTTGTTGTGGGTGGCGTGCTTCGCTGGCGGGTTCCAGCCTGCTGGGCCATCTCTCTGCTCCATGCGGCCAGTACGTCCCGCTGCACTCGGGCCATCCTCTGAGCCAAGCCCTCCAGTGCGGTCCGTGCATGCTACCGATCTCTGGGGAGCTGCGCCAGGATCTCCACCAGGCCTTCTGGGGTTGTCGCTTGCAACAGGCTCCTGACCACTGGGTCGGTGCTGCCCGCCTCTCCCTCCATCTCCGGGTACGGCTCCTCCAGACTCCTCTCCAGACTCCTCCAGGCTGCACCCATCTTCTCTCTTTTGTTCTGTATACGCCCATACTGAGGGCGGTCCTGGGGCAACTTGGTGATTGTCAGTTCCAGGGGCAGACCCCCCACGCTGATGGACATCTCAATCATTGCAGTCTCTGCTGGTGGGGGCGGTCTTCGTTTTTGGCGCCACTCTTGGTCCTGGCCCACGATGGGAGGTCGTCTCTTACCACCCTCTGGCACGCCCATAATGGCGTCCGCTCTGCCAGGGCGGGAAACTGTCCAAGATGGCGGGAATCGCCTCCCAGTGGCGGGAAACTCTGTGGATGGCAGGAAAAAGCTGCAGATGGCGGGCAACCGGCGGGAACCGATCCGAGATGGCGTCCGATGGCGGGCAACCGGCGGGAGACTTCTTTTTTTTGTTTGAGGTAAATGTGAACTTTTCTTCAGGCACGCAGTACCCGGTGGTTGCGGGCACGTTATCCTGCCGACTACGCCAAAAGTTGACGCGCCCCCTGGGCCAGTGCTGTAGGGGATACCCGGAGCCGGATCTGGATAGGGGTAGTAGTCCTTGTGGCGGTGACCCGGTCCGTGCCCAGGGTGTCAAACTAAGTGGCAGTCTATGGCAGTAGATGTTAACTTGATTGTCGACTACGCCACCCGTTGAGTGCGGCTTTGACGCCGCCGCTGCAGAGCAGTCCGCTGAGGCCGGTGGTATATGTGCAGCAGTGATGGTATAACCCCCAACGGGAGGGGTATGGCCTCAGGGCAGCAGGTGTGGATGATTGGGGTTGTGATGATGCAGAAAGAAGACTCAGAGTCAGGAGATGCAGTTCAGGGTTTTTACTTACTGGTGTTCTTTTGGTCACTCTGGCCTTGAGTGACCACCCGAGCCGTGCTGCGTCCACCAGGTCCTGGACTCGGCCAACCCCCAGGCAATTCCGGAGCGTGGTCCTGAGCTCCTTTCTGACTCTCCCTTCCTCTGGCCGTTCCCACCAGGGATCCACTTTTGGCCGGCTCCCTCGGGTCTCTTGGTGGTCAAGCCTCCTTTGGGCTCCCTGACCCTATACTCGGTGTGCCTTTCTAGTGGATTTGGTGAGGGTCGTGGCAGATCCTGACCACGACCTCCGGTTCCTGGCTAAGGTTGGTTTTGGCCTCTGCCAGCTTGGGATCCGGTACCCTTGTCCGCCAACCCTTCACCCTTTTGTCTTTATTCTGGGATCTTGGGGTTCCCTTCTTGTCTCCTCTCTGGGTCCTTCTTTTCTCCTCTCTCCCTCTGCAGGCTCTGCTCTGGAGCTGGGCCCAGCCGGAGCCACAGCTCCCTGTCAGCCCTCCTGGCTGAGCTCCTCTGCTCTGCTCCTCAGGCTAAACTCTGACCCTGTTCTAAGATGGTGCCCACCTTATATACTCCCTCTATGTGTGAGCTCAGGTGACCAGCACCCAATGAGCTCCTATCTTTACCCAGACTATGACGCGCCCCTGGGCCTGTGTCGCGCTGCGTTGCGCATGCGGGAGCTTACCCGGAGCCGGATCTCTTGAGGGTTGTAGTCTCGTGGCGGTGATCCGGTCCATGCCCAGGGAGTCAAACTGAGCGGCGATGTATCAGCGTTAGATGTTGGACGACTACGCCACCCGTTGAGTGCAGCCAGGGAGCTGCTGCTGCAGGGCAGACCACTGAGGCCGGTGGTAGGATTGTGCAGCGTGATAGTATAACCCCCAACGGGAGGGGTATGGCCTCAGGGCAGCCGTCGTGGATGATGGGGGTAGCAGGAACCACTCGGAGACGGTACTGTGTAGTTCAGGGTCTTTACTGGTGACAAAGATAGACCCTCCCGGAGTACTGGCTAGCGATTGGGGCCTGGTCAGTCCTTGAACAGATGGGATCTCCCCTGGCCAGGCGGAGTTGTAGGCCTCCCAAACTAACGATACTCTTCTGGCTACCTTGCTAGAGGCGGGTATAAGTAGCCCACGTCCCTGAGTGTACCGTGTGGTGCTCACCCGTATGGCCGGTGACTCGGGGCCTTCGGGTTTCTGGGCCAGAGGACCTGCAATCCCCTGCCGGTCGGTTTCTGCTGCTGGATAGGAGTTAGTCCCCACAGCCTCGGACTCCGGGTCCGGTGATAACTTCTCAGTCAGGGCGAGCTCTGCAGCTGCCAGCCCCTGACTCCTTGTAACACTGCTCCCACAGAGCTCCTGTTGTTTCTTCCTATATTTGCTTCTTTTCTCTGCTTCTTCTCTACTCACTCACCCTGCCTCAGCCCTAGGTTTATATAGGGGAAGTGCTTCCCCTCCCAGGACTGGGCAGGAGGTGTGGCATGCATAGGATCCCTGACCAAGAGACCTCCCACCTGCTCTCAGACATAACATTGCTGTTACTGTGGAAAACCAGACCCCTGGGGTGCCACATTCCCCCCTAGTGAAATTTAGTACTCCGGGACTAAACATATTTTAGAAAAACATAACAAGATATAACAATAACAATAAAGAAACACATAAAGGTGTTCACGGCATGTCCGTAACCGGGTGCAGTCTTTGAAGAAAGCAAGGTGTCCATTTCACCAAAACAGGGAGACGTAACCAGGTAGGGGTCTGTCCTGCCCCGAGTCCTTAACAGTCTTTAGTCCGTCCTGGGTTACGCTCCAACTATGTACAAAGGATTCCCGGTAAATCCACCAAGGACTCCTAAAAATAACTAGAAACACATAATTATACACAAGCAACAATAAACAGGTAACCACAAATAAAACAATTTATACATTTCAAATCCTCCAACGTGCGGGTAACTGGCCCCTAGTGGCCCTAGTGGACCTACGGAGCTGACTGTCTGGCCCTGAACTACAGGGTGTAGGAGATGTTAAGGGTAAACTGGGCAGCGGTCTACGGGCCCTTTGGCTCACTAGGGATATGGCAGGCTCACTGCAAGCAGAGGGTTGATCCTCCTGGTCTGCTGGTGTGGGGTCTTCTGCCTCCTGGACCGGCTGTTCTTCCAGCTCTACCTGTTGCTCCGTAGGTGCTTGGGATGCTGGTTGGAGGAAGGTGAGTACGGGTACCACAACTGCACCATTGACTTGAGTCCAAGACCGAGGGAAGTCTCCGAGCACAGTACTAACCATATCTTCCCTTTCCTCTACGGGTCGATGGTCTTCTTGTTCCTCTTCAGGGTTCCGTAGCTGTTCAGGACACTTCTTCAGGTGATCCCGGGATACAATGGCTGTGGTCTCCCCTCCGTCTTTACTGATGGTACAGACCTTCGGGTTCTCGTGGCTTGAGGGCAGTACGGTGTACGGGTCCTTCTCCCACTGGTCGTCCAACTTGTGGAGCCGTCTTTTTCTCTTCAAGACCTGCTCTCCAGGTACCAGGGGAACAGCGGGAGCATACTGGTTGTAAGTTTTCTCTTGTCTTTCCCTAGCCTGACAGAGACTTCGCTCCACGCTCTCCTGTACTCTCCGGTACTGCTGCTGCCTCTCTGTGTCCCAGTCTGCTTCTGGTGAAGTGTCCTCGGGTGTCAGGTCTCCCATTTCCAGGTCAACAGGTAACTTACCAGGTCTCGCCCTCATTAGGTAAGCCGGGGTACAGTTGGTGGAACCTACCGGGATGTGGTTGTATAGGTCCACCAGATCGGGCAGCTTCTCAGGCCACAGACTGCGTTCTTCCAGGGGCAACGTTTTCAGAAGATCCATTACCACCTGGTTCATTTTCTCACAAAGTCCATTAGTTTGCGGATGATAGGGTGTCGTCCTTATCTTCCGGCAGCCATATAGAGTGCAGAATTCTTGGAAGACCTCCGCTTCAAAGGCAGGTCCCTGGTCTGTCAACACTTGGTCCGGGTACCCGTGTGGACGGCAGAAATGCTGCTGGAAGGCTCTCGCTGCTGTTCGAGCTGTTAAGTCCTTGACGGGGACGACAACCAAGAACCGGGAGTAGTGATCCACGATGGTTAGTGCGTAGACGTAGCCACTTCTGCTTGGGGTCAGTTTTACATGATCCAAGGCTACCAGTTCCAACGGCTGCCGGGTGACGATGGACTGCAGGGGAGTCTTCTGGCTGGCACTGTCCTTCCTCCTCAGGTTGCACGGGCCACAGTCTCTGCACCACCTCTCGATGGTTCCCCTCATGCCTACCCAGTGGAACCGCTCGCGCAGCAGGAACTCCAGCTTCTTCCATCCGAAGTGTCCAGCCCCGTCGTGGTATGCCTCCATCACCATGGCTGCGTCTCTTCGTGGCACCACTACTTGCCAGATTAGTTCATGCGTCCGGGAGTTAACCATTCTGCGGCACAACTTCCCCTTATAAAGGAACAGTCGACTCTTCTCAGCCCACAGTTGCTTGGCTTCCTCCGGAGCGTCTGGGTCAAGGCGAGCCTCTGGCCGAGTCAGCATCTCCTTCACCAGTCGGACGGCAGGGTCACTGTCTTGCGTTTCCTCCCAGTTATAGTGAGGCAAGGGGTTAAACGTAGCGGCTTGCTTACTCCTTACCCGGTGGGAATACTGGATAGTCCCATGCCGGTGGAACGCAGGGAGTTCGACTTCTTCCAGTCCCTCTGGATCTTCTCCTACGTCCGGTAGGTTTGGCATCCTGGACAGGGCGTCCGCGTTGGTATTGGAGCGTCCTGCCCGGTATTTGATTGTGAACTCGTAGTTGGACAGACGGGCCATCCATCTCTGCTCTAGGGCACCGAGTCTTGCTGTGTCCAGGTGTGTCAACGGGTTGTTATCCGTGTACACGACGAACCGGGAAGAAGCGAGGTAGTGCTTAAAGCGTTCGGTGACTGCCCACACCACTGCTAGGAACTCTAGCTTAAATGAGCTGTAATTCTCAGGGTTTCTCTCGGTGGGTCGCAGTTTTCGGCTGGCGTAAGCGATTACTCGTTATTTCCCCTGCTGGATCTGGGACAGCACGGCTCCTAGCCCGATGTTACTTGCGTCGGTGTAGAGGATAAAGGGCTGGCTGTAATCCGGGTACGCCAGGATTTCATCTCCCGTGAGGGCCATCTTCAGCTGGCGGAAGGACTCCTCTTCCAACTTCTCCCATCTGAAGGGCGGCTTCTGGTTCTTGGCCTTCCGGGACTGGCCTATCAGGAGGTCCTGCATAGGAGCTGCCTTTTTGGTGAAACCAGGGATGAACCTGCGGTAGTAGCCTACCAACCCGAGGAACTGCCGCACTTTCTTTACACTGGAGGGACTTGGCCATTCCTTAATTGCGGTGATCTTATCAGGGTCGGGAGCCACTCCGTCAGCGCTCACCACGTGTCCCAGGTACTGCACCTTTGGTTTCAGGAGGTGACACTTGGAGGGTTTCACCTTTAGGCCGTAGCTTGCCAGAGCTTCGAACACTTCCGCCAGGTGTTTCAGGTGGTCCTCATAAGTCTTAGAATATACGATGACATCGTCCAGGTACAACAGGACCGTCTCGAAGTTTCTATGGCCCAGACAGCACTCCATTAATCGTTGGAAGGTTCCTGGTGCGTTGCAGAGTCCGAACGGCATGCAGGTAAACTCGCTAAGTCCCATCGGGGTGGTGAATGCGGTCTTCTCCCGGTCCGCCTCTGCTACAGGAACCTGCCAGTACCCACTAGTGAGATCCAAGGTAGAGAAGAAGTTAGCAGATCTTAAAGCAGCCAAAGACTCCTCTATCCTTGGTAAGGGGTACGCATCCTTGTGTGTGATACGGTTGATTTTCCGGTAATCTACACACATCCTCATGGTGTTGTCTTTCTTTTTGACTAAGACTAGTGGAGCTGCCCAGGGGCTACAGCTATCGCTGATCACCCCAGCCTCCTTCATGTCTCTAAGCATCCCCTTGGCGTGTTGGTAGTGTGCAGGGGGTACGGGTCGATACCTCTCTTTTATGGGATTATGGTCTCCCGTGGGGATGTGGTGTTCTACCCCCTTGACTCGCCCGAAGTCTAACGGGTGTTTACTAAACACTCTCTCGTACTCTTGAACCACCCGATAGACTCCCTGTTTCTGATGTGAGGGAGTGGAGTCAGTACTAGTGTTGAGCGATACCTTCCGATATCAGGAAATATCGTATCGGATTGGATCGGGCCGATACCCAAAAAGTATCGGATATCGCCGATTCCGATACCGGAAACCAATGCAAGTCAATGGGACACAAATATCGGAATGAAAATAAACCCTTTCTTTCCTTGTAGGTTAATTCTACATGAAGTAAAACAACTAAGAATAATGTAGAATGACATGAAAAGCCGGCAATTCATCAGCGGCATTCACCGGTACCCGACAATTTACAACAGAAAGAATAGAGCTTCACACATAGATTAGATAGATAGAAACATGTCAGTCACATATATATGAAGTACAGTGGCAGTGTTGCTTACTGTACTTGTCATTTAGTGTAAAGGATTTATTAAAAAAAATATTAGTGTTTTCGTGCACCGTCTCTTTAAAAAAGCCAGCCGGCAATTCAGCATCTGTACCCGACAATTTATAACAGACAGAATAGAGCTTCACACATAGATTAGATAGATAGAAACATGTCAGTCACATATATAAGAAGTACAGTGACAGTGTTGCTTACAGAACTTGTCATTTAGTGTAAAGGATTTATTTAAAAAAATAATAGTGTTTTCATGCACCGTCTCTTTAAGAAAGCCGGCCGGCAATTCAGCATCTGTACCCGACAATTTAGAATAGAAGGAATAGAGAATCACACATAGATTAGATAGATAGAAACATGTCAGCCACATATATAAGAAGTACAGTGACAGTGTTGCTTACTGTACTTGTCATTTAGTGTAAAGGATTTATTAAAAAAAATATTAGTGTTTTCGTGCACCGTCTCTTTAAAAAAGCCGGCCGGCAATTCAGCATCTGTACCCGACAATTTATAACAGACAGAATAGAGCTTCACACATAGATTAGATAGATAGAAACATGTCAGTCACATATATAAGAAGTACAGTGACAGTGTTGCTTACAGAACTTGTCATTTAGTGTAAAGGATTTATTTAAAAAAATAATAGTGTTTTCATGCACCGTCTCTTTAAGAAAGCCGGCCGGCAATTCAGCATCTGTACCCGACAATTTAGAATAGAAGGAATAGAGAATCACACATAGATTAGATAGATAGAAACATGTCAGTCACATATATATGAAGTACAGTGACAGTGTTGATTACTGTACTTGTCATTTAGTGTTAAAATAAAGGATTTATTTAAAAAAAAATTGGCGTGGGGTTCCCCTTAATTTTAGGCTCTAGCGGAGGTTAAGCAGACAGCTGGGGCAAATGTTTGAAGCCTGGGAAGGGGGTAATACCCACGGAGCTTCCCAGGCTACTAATATCAGCCCCCAGCTGAATACCTAGCCTTTACTAGCTATTAAAATGGGGGACCCCCCCAAAAAAATGACGTGGGGTCCCCCCTAATTTAATAGCTAGCACAGGCTAGGCAGACAGCTGGGGGCTGATATTAATAGCCCAGGAAGGGTGCCATGAATATTGGCCCCCTCCCAGGCTAGAAACACCAGCCGTCAGCCGCCCCAGAAATGGCGCATCCATAGGATGCGCCAATTCTGGCACTTAGCCTCGCTCTTCCACGCTGCCCTGGTGCGGTGGCAGGGGGTAATAGGGCTGGGGTTGATGTCAGCTTATAATGCCAGCTGACATCAAGCCCAGGTTAGTAATGGAGAGGCGTCTATAAGACACCCCCATTACTAACCCCATAGTCAAAGTTAAAAGAAAACACAAACACCCAGAATAAAGTCCTTTAATTGAAATAAAGACACAATTCTTTATTGTTCTAAATTAAACCATACTTACCATCACGCCCATTCCAGCTGAAGCCAACGATCTCCTGCAATAAAAGAAAAATAATAAAGCAACCTCATCCTTACCTTTCGATGGTTCCCAGGACAGCTCCAGCTCTGCTACATCGAGATGACAGGCTGGACCGCAGCAGAAAGCTGCCATCCAGCCTGTCATCCCGCAGACACTGAGAAGCGCAGGCATGCTTGCGTTCCTCAGTGTCTCTCTGTGACGTCATCCAGATGAGCCGAGTTCATGTCCAATGAACTCAGCTCACCTCATGCACGTCACTGACAGCGTGGGAAAATTCTCCTGCACTCAGCGCTTCAGCGTGAGAATTCTCCCACGCTGTCAGTGACATACATGAGGTGAGGTCATGTCCAATGAACTCAGCTCACCTCATGCACGTCACTGACAGTGTGGGAAAATTCTCACGCTGAAGTGCTGAGTGCAGGAGAATTTTCCCACGCTGTCAGTGACGTACATGAAGTGAGCGGAGTTCATTGGACATGACCTCGGCTCATCTGGATGCCGTCACAGCCAGACACTGAGGAGTGGAAGTATGCCTGCGCTTCTCAGTGTCTGCGGGATGACAGGATGGATGGCAGCGTTCTGCTGCGGTCCAGCCTGTCATCTCGATGTAGCAGAGCTGAAGCTGTCCTGGGAACCATGGAAAGGTAAGGATGAGGTTGCTTTATTATTTTACTTTTATTGCAGGAGATCGTTGGCTTCAGCTGGAATGGGCGTGGTGGTAAGTATGGTTTAATTTAGAACAATAAAGAATTGTGTGTTTATTTCAATTAAAGGACTTTTTTCTGGGTGTTGTGTTTTTTTAAATACTTTACTAGAAATTCATGGTGGTCATGTCTAATATTGGCGTGACCCCATGAATTTTGGGCTTAGGGCCAGCTGATAATGCCAAGCTGGCCTTAACCCCTTTATTACCCAGTGAGCCACCGCACCAGGGCCCTGGATGAGTTGGGTACAGCGCCAGAAGATGGCGCTTCTATGAACGCGCCATTTTCTGGGGCGGCTGCGGACTGCAATTTGCAGCGGGGGTGGCCCAGAAAGCTTGGGTCTCCCTGCGCTGCGGATTCCAGCCCCCAGCTGCCTAGTTGTATCTGGCTGGGCACAAAAATAGGGCGAAGCCCCACGCATTTTTTTTTAAAATTATTTCATGAAATTCATGGAATAATTAAGAAAAAAAGGGCTTCCCTATATTGTTGTGTCCAACCAGGTACAAATAGGCAGCTGGTGGTTGGGGGCAGCCTGTTCCTGCCTGCTGTACCTGGCTGGACACAAATATAGGGCGAAGCCCCACGTCAATTTTTTTTAAAATAAGTCCTTTATTTTAACACTAAATGACATTTGAGGAGTTAATAAAGATGCAGTCCCTAAATTATTATTTATTTTTTAATTAATTTTTCCCAAAACTTTTGACGTGGGCTTCGCCATATTTTTGTATGCCAGCCAGGTACAGCATCCAGCTTCTATGAACGCGCCATTTTCCGGGGTGGCTGCGCACTGCAATTTTCAGCGGGGGGAGGGGGGGGGCAGAAAGCTTGGGCCTCCCTGCGCTGCAGATTCCATCCCCCAGCTGCCTAGTTGTACCTGGCTGGACACAAAAATAGGGAGAAGCTTCACGTATTTTTTTTTTTTAATTATTTCATGAAATTCATGAAATAATTAAGAAAAAAAGGGCTTCCCTATATTGTTGTGTCCAACCAGGTACAAATAGGCAGCTGGTGGTTGGGGGCAGCCCGTTCCTGCCTGCTGTACCTGGCTGGACACAAATATAGTGCGAAGCCCCACGTCAATTTTTTTTAAATCATTTCAGGAAATTCATGAAATAATTTAAAAAAATTGATGTGGGGCTTCGCCCTATATTTGTGTCCAGTCAGGTACAGCAGGCAGGAACGGGCTGCCCCCAACCACCAGCTGCCTATTTGTACCTAGCCGGACACAACAATATAGGGAAGCCCTTTTTTTCTGAATTATTCCATGAATTTCATGAATTTAAAAAAAAAAAAACGTGGAGCTTCGCCCTATTTTTGTGTCCAGCCAGGTACAACTAGGCAGCTGGGGGCTGGAATCTGCAGCGCAGGGAGGCCCAAGCTTTCTGGGCCCCACCCGCTGCAAATTGCAGTCCGCAGCCGCCCCGGAAAATGGCGCGTTCATAGAAGCGCCATCTTCTGGCGCTGTACCCAACTCATCCAGGGCCCTGATGCGGTGGCTCACTGGGTAATAAAGGGGTTAAGGCCAGCTTGGCATTATCAGCTGGCCCTAAGCCCGAAATTCATGGGGTCACGCCAATATTAGACATGACCACCATGAATTTCTAGTAAAGTATTTAAAAAAAACACAAACACCCAGAAAAAAGTCCTTTAATTGAAATAAACACACAATTCTTTATTGTTCTAAATTAAACCATACTTACCATCACGCCCATTCCAGCTGAAGCCAACGATCTCCTGCAATAAAAGAAAAATAATAAAGCAACCTCATCCTTACCTTTCCATGGCTCCCACGACGGCTCCAGCTCTGCTACATCGAGATGACAGGCTAGACCGCAGCAGAACGCTGCCATCCAGCCTGTCATCCCGCAGACACTGAGAAGCGCAGGCATACTTCCACTCCTCAGTGTCTGGCTGTGACGGCATCCAGATGAGCCGACAATGAACTCGGCTCACCTCATGTACGTCACTGACAGCGTGGGAGAATTCTCCTGCACTCAGCGCTTCAGCGTGAGAATTTTCCCACGCTGTCAGTGACGTGCATGAGGTGAGGTCATGTCCCATGAACTCGGCGCACCTCATGCACGTCACTGACAGCGTGGGAGAATTCTCACGCTGAAGCGCTGAGTGCAGGAGAATTTTCCCACGCTGTCAGTGACGTGCATGAGGTGAGCTGAGTTCATTGGACATGAACTCGGCTCATCTGGATGACGTCACAGAAAGACACTGAGGAGCGCAAGCATGCCTGCGCTTCTCAGTGTCCGCGGGATGACAGGCTGGATGGCAGCGTTCTGCTGCGGTCCAGCCTGTCATCTCGATGTAGCAGAGCTGAAGCTGTCCTGGGAACCATGGAAAGGTAAGGATGAGGTTGCTTTATTATTTTACTTTTATTGCAGGAGATCGTTGGCTTCAGCTGGAATGGGTGTGGCGGTAAGTATGGTTTAATTTAGAACAATAAAGAATTGTGTCTTTATTTCAATTAAAGGACTTTTTTCTGGGTGTTTGTGTTTTTTTTAAATACTTTACTAGAAATTCATGGCGGTCATGTCTAATATTGGCGTGACCCCATGAATTTCGGGCTTAGGGCCAGCTGATAATGCCAAGCTGGCCTTAACCCCTTTATTACCCAGTGAGCCACCGCACCAGGGCCCTGGATGAGTTGGGTACAGCGCCAGAAGATGGCGCTTCTATGAACGCGCCATTTTCCGGGGCGGCTGCGGACTGCAATTTGCAGCGGGTGGGACCCAGAAAGCTTGGGTCTCCCTGCGCTGCAGATTCCAGCCCCCAGCTGCCTAGTTGTACCTGGCTGGACACAAAAATAGGGCGAAGCGCCACACATTTTTTTTTTTAATTATTTCATGAAATTCATGGAATAATTAAGAAAAAAAGGGCTTCCCTATATTGTTGTGTCCGGCTAGGTACAAATAGGCAGCTGGTGGTTGGGGGCAGCCCGTTCCTGCCTGCTGTACCTGGCTGGACACAATTATAGGGCGAAGCCCCACATAATTTTTTTTTAATTATTTCATGAATTTCCTGAAATAATTAAAAAAAAATTGACGTGGGGCTTCACACTATATTTGTGTCCAGCCAGGTACAGCAGGCAGGAACGGGCTGCCCCCAACCACCAGCTGCCTATTTGTACCTAGCCGGACACAACAATATAGGGAAGCCCTTTTTTTCTTAATTATTCCATGAATTTCATGAAATAATTAAAAAAAAAAAAACGTGGAGCTTCTCCCTATTTTTGTGTCCAGCCAGGTACAACTAGGCAGCTGGGGGATGGAATCTGCAGCGCAGGGAGGCCCAAGCTTTTTGCCCTCCCCCCCCCCGCTGAAAATTGCAGTCCGCGGCCGCCCCGGAAAATGGCGCGTTCATAGAAGCTGGATGCTGTACCTGGCTGGCATACAAAAATATGGCGAAGCCCACGTCAAAAGTTTTGGGAAAAATTTATTAAAAAATAAATAATAATTTAGGGACTGCATCTTTATTAAGTCCTCAAATGTCATTTAGTGTTAAAATAAAGGATTTATTTAAAAAAAAAATGGCGTGGGATCCCCCATAATTTTAGTCTCTAGCGGAGGTTAAGCAGACGGCTGGGGCAGATGTTTGAAGCCTGGGAAGGGGGTAAAACCCACGGAGCTTCCCAGGCTACTAATATCAGCCCCCAGCTGAATACCTAGCCTTTACTAGCTATTAAAATGGGGGACCCCCCAAAAAAAAATGACGTGGGGTCCCCTCTATTTTAATAGCTAGCAAAGGCTAGGCAGACAGCTGGGGGCTGATATTAATAGCTCAGGAAGGGTGCCATGAATATTGGCCCCCTCCCAGGCTAGAAACACCAGCCGTCAGCCGCCCCAGAAATGGCGCATCCATAGGATGCGCCAATTCTGGCACTTAGCCTCGCTCTTCCACGCTGCCCTGGTGCGGTGGCAGGGGGTAATAGTGGTGGGGTTCATGTCAGCGCCAGCTGCCATGAAGCCCAGGTTAGTAATGATGGCCGTCTATATGACACCCCCATTACTAACCTACAAAGTGTTAAAAAGAAAAAACACACTACACCCAGAAAAAAATAATTTATTTGAAATAAAACACCATTTTATTTAATTCTTAGTTTACTAAAAAAAAAATAGTTACCTGTCCACGTTCCTGCGCTGATCTCCCATGCACAGCTGTCACATCTGGAGATGGTGACAGCTGTGCATGGCTGCTGTAAGCTCACGCTGCCGGGAACACGTCCGCTCCCGGCAGCGGGAGCCACTGACTGAGGTCACCGGAGTGCATTCAGGCAGCGCAGCTCCGGAGACCTCCTTTACGGCAGTGCTGTACCGTGGGAATTTCTCACGATACAGCAGTGCCGTAAAGGAGCTAACCGGAGCAGCGCTGCCTGAACTCCGGTGAACCCTTACGGCCCCGTCATTCTAGCGGCGGCAGCGGTTCAGAGCGGTCACATTCTATGTGGCTGCTCTGAACTGGAGATCTTCGTGGGACACTCGTGGACTACTACGGAGGGGTAAGGATAAGGTTGTGGTTTATTATTTTATATTTTATTACAGGAGATCGATGGCTTCGGGGAATTAGGTGTCTTGGTGAGTATAGGTGTAGTTTTTTATTTTTTACTTTATTTTAGGTGGCGATCGGCGGGGACAGGTAATGTATGAACTAATTTCTTTTAGGTAACCACTGGCCACCAATGACATGTATCTAACATTTATTGGGGACACAGTAGGGCAATTTAAATAGCAGGATCAGGCTGATGGGAACTACTGCTCCCATCGAGCTGATCCTGCTGGCAGGAGTGGACGGGGGACAGACATAGGCCGATGGGAGTAGTAGTGTCACATCGGCCTATGTCTGCCCGCACACACACCCGCACACACACCCGCACACACACACCCCGCACACACACCCGCACACACACCCCGCACACACACCCCGCACACACACACACCCCGCACACACTAATCATGACGGGTCCGGGAGGTGAGGCTGACCTGTGCGGCCGTGGGAAAGTTGATGTGAGTTCATGCAGTCAAGCATGAACTCACATGAACCCTCTGAGGGCACCGCGGCTACTTCAAATGAACAGCTGATCGGCATCAGCTGATACCTCAGCTGTTCATTTGAAATAACCGGCGGGAAAGCGCAGCACAGAACGGGAAAGCCGGCGGTGAAGTCTTTTCACTGCCGGCTTCCCCGCCCGGGTCCTTCGCTCCTTGGTGCTGCGCTCCCCGCCCGGTCCTAATTTACGATCGGGATGGGAGGTGGCGAGGGGAGCGGAGGATCGGGGTGGGAGGCTGCGGGGAAGCAGTATGGGGCTGCGTGATTGTTTAAAAGCCGGCGGCTTTTTACCGCGCGCCGGCTTTTAAACAATCAGGAGAATTCTCCCACGCTGGGATGGCATTCTGATGACAAGCTGGATCGCAGCTGAGCGCTGCCATCCAGCTTGTCATCCTTCAGAGACACTGCAGAGCGCAGGCATTATGGGAACTTCCGATTCCGGTATTCGATATTATAAAAGTATCGGAATTAAGTATCGGAATTCCGATACAGTGAATATCGGCCGATACCCGATATTTCAGTATCGGAATGCTCAACACTAGTCAGTACCCAAATGTAGTTGCTGACACCAGTCCTCCATTGTTTTCTTAGAGCTGTTACGTTCCTCCGGGTGAGATGGAGGCAAGGGTTCCACAGATTGTATAGCATTTTGGTTAATGGTATATAATTTGGCTAGCGTGGCATACCGGGGCAGGTACACTTCCCTCTTCCCGATATTGATTATGCAAACGGGCACCCTCCCATGGCGTACATTAACCACCCCCCGTGCTGTCAAGATGGTGGGCCTACTGTCTGAGTAAACTGGTTCTACCATTGCCTGGTAATCTCTACCTCTCAGACCAATAGCTGCCCGGCACCAAATCATCATTTCACTTTTTGGGGGCGTGGCAATAGGGAAAGGGTCACACATTCTCACGCTACCAATCTCACCGCCGGAGAGTTCCACCTGTTGCCGTCGCATCAGTGCCCGGATCTCTTTTTGGAGCACTCGCTGCTCGCCGCAGCTGGCGTTCTTGGCAACCTGCTGTAAAAGGAAAATCACCTCTGCAAGACAATTTTCAATTACATTAGTTCCTAGAGTTATCTTTGGGTGACTCTCGTGTTTGTCAATGTCTACAATGATCAGTCCCTGTGCTGCCAGTTCAACTCTACCAATTTTAATGGTCACCTCTTTAAATCCGATCTGTGGCACGGGCTGACCATTGCTGGCGATGATACTCAAGTCGTCGTCAGGGTAGCGGGTAATATCCGAGTCATTCCAGTACTGCTTGAAGAGCACGTACGGGATGGTGGTGACCTGTGACCCGGTGTCCAGTAGGGCACTCATAGGAATGCCATCCAGTACCACAGGCAAGACTGGACGTCCTCCCACATATTTGTCGCGCCAGTTTGATGGGCCTGATGATCTTTTTCCTAGGGGTTGGCCCTCTACCCTAGGTTGTGCCAGTTTAAAGGACAGTACCTTGCCATATGTCCGGGTTGATTACAGCGGCGGCAGATGGGTCGTCCGTCCTCGTTGTATCGGTCGCTGGGTCTTCCTCTGGCCGGTGGGGTCCTCCTTGGTCGACGCCACGGGATGTCCTCCGGTCCGGATGCCAGCTGGATCTTCCCTGGAGTGGAAACCTGTAAAGACTGCAAAGTTCGGGTTAGCGCAGCAACGCTTTTAGCTAGCTCTTGGACCTGATGGTGCAGGTCTGGAGCCGAGTCATTGTTCAAAGCCTGCGCATCAGCTCCCACAGGCCCTGCCGACAAGGGCGCCGCCTCCTGGTGGTAGGTGGTAGTGGGGCGTCTGTGGGTCACAACGCCACCTGGTGCCGGTTCTCGGAGCACCCGGATGGCTCTGTCCTTGAACTGTGCAAATCCCAGATGAGGGTCCTGTAAGGCCATTGCCCGCAACTGGGTTCGGTGGGCATTGCAATATAAACCCTCTATAAATTGTTCAGTTAACAGCCTGTCCTCGTCTCCCACGCCGTCAGGGTCGGTCTGCTTAATGGCTCTCAGGGCCTCTTGTAGGTTCAGGGCATAGTCCCTTATACTCTCATGTGCCCGCTGTTTGCACCCGTAGAATCTAAGCTTGATCTCGGCTGAGGTGCGGGTATCAAAGGTGTCCCTCAGCCGGGTTAGTATCCCTGTGACAGTCCTCCCCCCAGGTGGCCAGGACTTTACCTCCCTTTGGGCTGCCCCGGTTAATTGGGCCACCAGGATGCTTACTTTTTGCTCTTCTGTGAGGGGGTACACCTGGAAGAGGCTATCGAGTTTTTCTCTAAAGTCCTGCAGGGTATGTGACTCCCCTGAGTACTGGGGTAGCCAGGCTGCCCCCGGGATATAGGGCATGGTGAAAGGCATGACCGCAACAGCGGTGGCGCTGGCGGGGGTTGGAGCGGTGAAGCTCTCCTCCGTATCCGACATCCTTCTCCCCCCTAGTGGACCGTGGCCTACCTTGCGATGATCCTCTTCCGTAGGCCGCGGCTCCGCAGTGGATCGTCAGGGTTGAGGACCTTCCGTCACGCTCCTGTGACGTCGGCGTCTGCTGGGCTCCTTCCAGGACCTTAAGCAACGTCCGGACGTGAGGCGGGGCTTCAGTTCTCGCGCGCTTTCGGAGTCCACGCCCCTCTTCTTCCCGCGCGGCGTCCTCAAGATGGCGTCCAATGGCGGGAAAACTCCACGTATGGCGGGAAGAAGGCCGAAGATGGCGCCGGATGGCGGGAAAACTCCACCGATGGCGGGAAGGAAGCGGAAGATGGCGCCGGATGGCGGGAATCTTCACCACGGGTAAGTTTTCACAGTCTTTTTCAGGCACGCAGTACCCGGTGGTTGCGGGCACGAGATCCTGCCGACTACGCCAAAAGTTGACGCGCCCCTGGGCCTGTGTCGCGCTGCGTTGCGCATGCGGGAGCTTACCCGGAGCCGGATCTCTTGAGGGTTGTAGTCTCGTGACGGTGATCCGGTCCGTGCCCAGGGAGTCAAACTGAGCGGCGATGTATCAGCGGTAGATGTTGGACGACTACGCCACCCGGTGAGTGCAGCCAGGGAGCTGCTGCTGCAGGGCAGACCGCTGAGGCCGGTGGTAGGATTGTGCAGCGTGATAGTATAACCCCCAACGGGAGGGGTATGGCCTCAGGGCAGCCGACGTGGATGATGGGGGTAGCAGGAACCACTCGGAGACGGTACTGTGTAGTTCAGGGTCTTTACTGGTGACAAAGATAGACCCTCCCGGAGTACTGGCTAGCGATTGGGGCCTGGTCAGTCCTTGATCAGATGGGATCTCCCCTGGCCAGGCGGAGTTGTAGGCCTCCCAAACTAACGATACTCTTCTGGCTACCTTGCTAGAGGCGGGTATAAGTAGCCCACGTCCCTGAGTGTACCGTGTGGTGCTCACCCGTATGGCCGGTGACTCGGGGCCTTCGGGTTTCTGGGCCAGAGGACCTGCAATACCCTGCCGGTCGGTTTCTGCTGCTGGATAGGAGTTAGTCCCCACAGCCTCGGACTCCGGGTCCGGTGATAACTTCTCAGTCAGGGCGAGCTCTGCAGCTGCCAGCCCCTGACTCCTTGTAACACTGCTCCCACAGAGCTCCTGTTGTTTCTTCCTATATTTGCTTCTTTTCTCTGCTTCTTCTCTACTCACTCACCCTGCCTCAGCCCTAGGTTTATATAGGGGAAGTTCTTCTCCTCCCAGGACTGGGCAGGAGGTGTGGCATGCATAGGATCCCTGACCAAGAGACCTCCCACCTGCTCTCAGACATAACATTGCTGTTACTGTGGAAAACCAGACCCCTGGGGTGCCACAACTACTCCCCCTATCTGCCCCTACACTACTGGGATGTTCCACCCCCCTCCCACTCCAGCCAGGGACAGACGCTGTCGTACCTGCACATATACTGGTGGGAGTACCGTAGTTCTGTCCCCCGGAAATGGGATGTATGTAGTGCATGCAGCCTACTGAGCTCAGTCCCACACTCCATCCTTACCCGGGAGTGGAATACCACACCTCTGGCTTGAGGTGTAATACCCCTGTAGCAGCCGAATCCTCAGGGTGCTACACTTCTGCTCCAGGAACTCTTTGCTCCTGGCTTTCACATCCTGTTAGCGTTTTAGTTTCAGATCCACTTGATCCAGGTGCTCCCCCTTAGTGCCCCTACTCCAGATGTCCCTCTACTGATTCTGCTCCAGGTACTTTTTGCTCCAATCATCCCCCTTTTCAGTGCCTCATCTCTACATGCCTCCACTTTAGTGCACCTGATCCAGGTGTCTCCCCCTTTACTGCCGTTCCTCCATGTATGCTCCATTTCAGTGAGCTTGCTCCATGAGCATCATGATTACTGTCCTCGATCCAGGTGCCCTTCTAGTGCATTTGCTCAGGCACCTCCAACCACTTTTAGTGCCTCATCTACTAATGCCCACAATTTGGGTGCACCTGATCAAAGGTAAAAGGGAACCTGTCAAATACAAAAACGCAATTTAACAGCAGATATACTGATAATCTTTAGGGAAATAGTGTTTAAATCACGTTGGGCTAATGTACTGGAACAGCAGCTACAGGGAGAAAATGAAGTTATATTGTCACTGCAGCTGCTCACTTACAGTCATCGATGTAGTGCAGGGGGCAGTTACGGTCACCTGTCACTAAACAGTGAGTGCAGCTGTTATCACTCCCCCTGTAGAGTGTGTCAATCAAGGTGCTGGGCAGTGACTGTGTGCAGAGCCTACTGTCAATCAAGGTGCTGGGCAGTGATTGTCTGCAGAGCCGACTGTCAATCAAGGTGCTGGGCAGTGACTGTGTGCAGAGCCGGCTATCAATCAAGGTGCTGGGCAGTGATTGTGTGCAGAGCCAGCTATCAATCAAGGTGCTGGGCAGTGATTGTCTGCAGAGCCGACTGTCAATCAAGGTGCTGGGCAGTGACTGTGTGCAGAGCCAGCTATCAATCAAGGTGCTGGGCAGTGATTGTGTGCAGAGCCGGCTATCAATCAAGGTGCTGGGCAGTGATTGTCTGCAGAGCCGACTGTCAATCAAGGTGCTGGGCAGTGACTGTGTGCAGAGCCGGCTATCAATCAAGGTGCTGGGCAGTGATTGTGTGCAGAGCCAGCTATCAATCAAGGTGCTGGGCAGTGATTGTGTGCAGAGCCTACTGTCAATCAAGGTGCTGGGCAGTGATTGTCTGCAGAGCCGACTGTCAATCAAGGTGCTGGGCAGTGACTGTGTGCAGAGCCAGCTATCAATCAAGGTGCTGGGCAGTGATTGTGTGCAGAGCCGGCTATCAATCAAGGTGCTGGGCAGTGATTGTCTGCAGAGCCGGCTGTCAATCAAGGTGCTGGGCACTGATTGTGTGCAGAGCTGGCTATCAATCAAGGTGCTGGGCAGTGACTGTGTGCAGAGCCGGCTGTCAATCAAGGTGCTGGGCAGTGATTGTGTGCAGAGCCGGCTGTCAATCAAGGTGCTGGGCAGTGATTGTGTGCAGAGCCGGCTGTCAATCAAGGTGCTGGGCAGTGATTGTGTGCAGAGCCGACTGTCAATCAAGGTGCTGGGCAGTGATTGTCTGCAGAGCCGACTGTCAATCAAGGTGCTGGGCAGTGATTGTCTGCAGAGCCGACTGTCAATCAAGGTGCTGGGCAGTGATTGTGTGCAGAGCCGGCTGTCAATCAAGGTGCTGGGCAGTGATTGTGTGCAGAGCCGGCTGTCAATCAAGGTGCTGGGCAGTGATTGTCTGCAGAGCCGACTGTCAATCAAGGTGCTGGGCAGTGATTGTGTGCAGAGCCGACTGTCAATCAAGGTGCTGGGCAGTGATTGTCTGCAGAGCCGACTGTCAATCAAGGTGCTGGGCAGTGATTGTCTGCAGAGCCGACTGTCAATCAAGGTGCTGGGTGATTACAGCCGTGCTCACTGTATAGTGACTGTTATAGCCCCTGTACCACCCCTATGGCTGAAACTGAATGGCTACAAGGCGAATATAACTTCATTTCGTCTAGTAAATTAGACAAACATGATATAAATTATATTTACCTGAAGATTAACCCCATATCTGCAGGTAGATAGCATTTTTGTAGGTGACAGGCAGAAATGAGCGGATCTTTTGAAATCTGAATTTGCCATCTTTGCCAAATTTTCACAAAAAAAATTTGATTTGCAGCAAATAAATTTATGTAAATCTCAATACTAGAAAGCTTGTAATTGTTTGTAAATGCACATGGGGGTGAGGGGAGAGAGAGAAGATTCTGCTGACCATAAAAGCTTACACTCTACAGGGGAGAGAGAGAGGACCCTGCTGACCATAAGAGCTTACACTCTACAGGAGAGAGAGGACCCTGCTGACCATAAGAGCTTATACTCTACAGGAGAGAGAGAGTACCCTGCTGCCCATAAGAGCTTACACTCTACAGGAGAGAGAGGACCCTGCTGACCTTAAGAGCTTACACTCTACAGGAGAGAGAGGACCCCGCTGACCATAAGAGCTTATACTCTACAGGAGAGAGAGAGGACCCTGCTGCCCATAAGAGCTTACACTCTACAGGAGAGAGAGGACCCTGCTGCCCATAAGAGCTTACACTCTATAGGAGAGAGAGGATCCTGCTGACCTTAAGAGCTTACACTCTACAGTAGAGAGAGAGGTCCCTGCTGACCATAAGAGCTTACACTCGACAGGAGTGAGAGGACACTGCTGACCATAAGAGCTTACACTGTACAGGAGAGAGAGAGGACCCTGCTGACCATAAGAGCTAACACTCTACAGGAGAGAGAGAGGACCCTGCTGACCATAAGAGCTTACACTCCACAGGAGAGAGAGGACCCTGCTGTCCATAAGAGATTACACTCTACAGGAGAGAGAGAGGACCCTGCTGACCATAAGAGCTTACACTCTACAGGAGAGAGAGGACCCTGCTGACCTTAAGAGCTTACACTCTACAGGAGAGAGAGAGGACCCCGCTGACCATAAGAGCTTACACTCTACAGGAGGGAGAGGACTCCAATGACCATAAGAGCTTACACTCTACAAGAGAGAGAGGACACCGCTGACCATAAGAGCTTACACTCTACAGGGAAAGAGAGGACCCCGCTGACCATAAGATCATATATTCAACAGGACAGAGAGACAGGACCCTGTTTACAATAAGAACTTACACTCTACAGAAGAGAGAGAAGACCCGCTGACTATAAGAGCTTACAGTCAACGGGGGAGAGAGAGAAGACTCAACTGACTGTAAGGAGAGAAAGACTTGCTCATTGACTCTTGAGGTAGAAAACGACTCTGCCGTACAGACTGTTCTCCGCTAGGAACCGCTGATCTATGATGGCCCCGGTACTGACTACCACTGTACAAAACAAGGGATGATGTCATAGCTGCAGGGCATTAAGGAGAAGCACGCGCTGCCACACAACAAGTCATTACCCGCTCTCTGATGCTTTAGCAATGTGGGAAATGGTGCTGGGCAAGTTTTATTTTTTTGCGAACCACGAATCAAATTGCAAAATGTTTCAATTCGTGTGAAAATGCGAATTTCAGAAAAAAATCAACTGAAATTCAATCTTCCATAGATCGATTCGCTTGTCTCTATTGACAGGTTCTCTTTGACTTTTCTCCAAGTATCCCCCCATTTAGTGCCCCTGCTCCGGGTGCTCCCCCTGTTTCATATATCCCCTCTACCTTTTTAGTGCCCCTGCTCTGGGTGCTCTCCCCTGTTTAATGTATCCCCTCTACCTTTTTAATGCCCCTACTCTGGGTGCTCCCCCCTGTTTTATGTATCCCCTCTACCTTTTTAGTACCCCTGCTCTGGGTGCTCCCCCCTGTTTCTGTGGCACCCCAAGGGTCCGGTTGCCACAGTGGCATTGCCTCCATCACAAGAGCTGATGCCATGCCTGGAAGCAAGCAGGAGTCCCCTAATCAGGTTTTACTAAGCATGCAACACTTTCCTGGCTCCAGACCAGCAAGGGGAGCCACTCCCCTTGGCAACTGGGATCTAGGGGCGGGATTAGTTAGTCTTAATGTGAGGAGTTGAAGTGAGGACGTTGAGGAGAGAGGAGCTGGGGACTGGAGCTGCGCGGCAGCTCACCCCAGAGAGACACAGAAGAACCGGACACCGGAGTCCAAGGCTGTGGGGCACCGAAAGCCCAGCAGTAGAAACCGGAAGGCAGGAGACTGCAGGTCTCCTGGCCCCATCAGACGCCCGGAGGCTCAGCAGCACTGCAGGGCCCAGCACCGCCACGTGGGAGCGACGCACCAGCAAGACCCGAGCTGCCAGCCATACGGGTGAGCACAGAAACGTCGCACTCAGGGACGAGGGCCACCGCACCGCTACAAGCAGCAGGGCCAAAGAGTTTAGTGGAAAGGGAAGGCCTACAACTTCACCTGGCAAGGAGGATTCTTTACTTGCTTCCAGGCTGCCCGGACTTCCACTTCTAGCCAGTACCCTAGTCCCGGCTTGTCTAATCACCACCAGTAAAGATAAGAGGAAACCGCCATTAAGTTGTGGACTGATTATTGCTGCGCCATCAACCCCTGCACTACAACGCCCAGCATAACTCATAACATCTACCCTGCCCTGGAGCTAAGCTCTACCTGTGGAGAGCCACACCATCCCTGCTGCAGTAACATCAGCTCCAGAGGACTGCTGCGCAGCGGCGGCTCCATAGAGCCGCATACCACAGGTGGCGTCACGAACTTTATACAATCTCTATAAATCCCCTATCAATAACCCCTTTTTATTGACCGCCCTGGGTCACGGACCGGGTCACAGCCACTGTGACATCCCCTAGCATCTACCGGCCCGGCACCGGGTACCCCACGGCCCAGCGGGCGCGTCATTTCATGTATCCCCTCTACCTTTTTAGTGCCCCTACTTCGGGTGCTCCCCCCTGTTTTATGTATCCCCTCTACCTTTTTAGTGCCCCTACTCTGGGTGCTCCCCCCTGTTTTATGTATCCCCTCTACCTTTTTAGTGCCCCTACACCGGGTGCTCCCCCTTGTTTTATGTATACCCTCTACCTTTTTAGTGCCCCTACTCTGGGTGCACCCCCCTGTTTTATATATCCCCTCTACCTTTTTAGTACCCCTGCTCTGGGTGCTCCCCCCTGTTTTATGTATCCCCTCTACCTTTTTAGTACCCCTGCTCTTGGTGCTCCCCCTGTTTTATGCATCCCCTCTACCTTTTTAGTACCCCTGCTCTGGGTGCTCCCCCCTGTTTAATGTATTCTCTCTACCTTTTCAGCGCCCCTACTCTGGGTGCTCCCCCCTGTTTAATGTATCCCCTCTACCTTTTTAGGGCCCCTGCTCTGGGTGTTCCCCCCCTGTTTTATGTATCCCCTCTACTTTTTTAGTGCCCCTACTCTGGGTGCTCCCACCTGTTTTATGTATCCCCTCTACCTTTTTATTACCCCTGCTCTGGGTGCTCCCCCCTGTTTAATGTATCTGACTCGCCCCCTGGACCGTGGGGCACTCGAGACTGGACTTCAGGGCAATGCTGGGAGTAGTAGTGGCGACCCGGTCCCGTGGCTCAGGGTGGTCAGACAAGTGGTAGTCTATGATGTGTTTTAGATAATGTCCGACTACGCCACCCGTGGATTGCGGTCAGGGAGGACCGCCGCTGCAAGGCAGACCGCTGAGGCTGATGTTGGGGATGCAGCAAGGAATGGTACAACTCCCCACGGGAGGAGTGTAGCCTCAGGGCAGTGTGATAGGATGCTGGGGGTGATGGTGCAGGCGCAGCAGTAACCACACAGAGTCCAATAATGCAGTACAGGGTCTTTTACTGATCTTATCATAGACCCAACAGGAGTACAGGGTAGGAATGGACCTGGGTGTCTGAGGGCATTCAGGCGAGCTCCGCTGGTCAGGGTGAGTGGGTAGGCCTACCGTTCTCTCTCTGCCCTTGCTGACTATTTCCCCCTTTAGTGGTATGATAGCCCACGTCCCTGAGCTTGCCGTGTACTACGCCTGTATGGCTTGCGACTCGGGCCTTAGGTACCTGTAGCTTCTCCGTGCTGTACCGGTCCCTCTGTGTGGCGGAACCTCCAGGCTTCTTGGCCAAGGGACCTGAAATCCTTTGTGGGTTGATGATCTGCTGCAGGACTTGCAATCCTGACAGCCTCGGACCCCAGTGTCCGGTATGTAGTTTCTCTTTCAACCAGGACCGGCTCTCGTCGCCTCTGTCCCTGGCTTTCTGCTCCTACTTTGCCTCCTGGACTCCTCAGCTGCGGCTGACCTGTCCCTCTGCTTCTGGGAACCCTTCTGGATGCTTCAGAAGTGGGTCCTGGTCTCCCCAACCCTGCCCTCAGTACCAGTTTTTATAGGGGCAGCCTGCTCCCCCTACTGGCCTGGGACAGGAGGTGCTGAATGCATATGGTCCATGACCAGAGAACCTCCCTCCTGCTCTCAGACACAGCCTTACAAGTTTGTGGCATCCAGGCCTGGGGTGACACATTCCCCCCTAGGAAAGCTTAGTACTCCGGGACTAAACAAGAAACACGATACAGGGTAGAAATTACAACATAACATAGCAGAGAAGAAAACAACAAACAACACCACATATTGAGTTCTTTAGGTCACAGTATGGCCTGTGACCGGGTGTCCATTTCACCAACACAACGGGAGCCTTAACCAGGTGGGGGTCTGTCCTTGCCCCGAGTCCTTGACAGTCTTTATTCTTTCCTTGGGTTAGGCTCCGAACATATTTACAAGGAAGTCCCGGTTACTCAAAGTTCATAACCTTTTAGTCCATTTGTCACTATGAAAAACTGGAAAAAAGTATTAATAACCAGGGTACAAACATAACACATTAAATATATACATTTTACATTTAGATCTTCCAGCGAGCTGGCATTTGACCCCTAGTGCTCCTGGTTGACCTCCTTAACCCGCTGTCTGGTGGTGGACCAACCTGGCTTTCCCCACTATCATTGAGGGTACAGCTACTAGCTGGGTGTACAGGCAGGGCAGGTAGCTGTCTGCGGGTCCTTTGGCTTACCGCAGGCATGGCAGGCTCACTGTCAGCAGAGGGCTGACTCTCCTGGGCTGCTGGCGTGGGTTCTTCTGCCTCTGGGGCCGCTTGCTCTTCTTGTTCTTCCTGTCCTCCTGTAGGCTCCTGCTGGGTAGGCTGAAGGAAG
Source organism: Phyllobates terribilis (assembly GCF_046119375.1). Taxonomy (NCBI): domain Eukaryota; kingdom Metazoa; phylum Chordata; class Amphibia; order Anura; family Dendrobatidae; genus Phyllobates; species Phyllobates terribilis. The sequence goes on from NW_027362764.1 coordinate 756,245,778, forward strand.
TATAGGACGGATACCACTATTGCACCATTTATCTGAGTCCAGGTCCGGGGGAACTCTCTGAGAACTGTGCTGATCATCTCTTCCTTGTCCTATGCGGGTTCAAGGTCATCTTGATCTTCATTTGGACTCTGTAGTTGCTCGGGGCACCGTTTTAGGTGATCTCTGGAGATGGTGCTAGTGGTTTCTCCTCCATCCTTGGTAATCACACATACCTTCAGGTTGTCGTGGTCGGACTGCAGTACTGTGTACGGGTCTCTCTCCCACTGGTCATCCAGCTTGTGAAGACTTCTCTTCCGCTTCAGGACCTGCTCACCAGGTTCCAGGGGACCAGCAGGGGCGTGTTGGTTGAAGAGGCTCTCTTGCTTTTCTCTCGCTTGAGCCAGACTCCTCTCCACACTCTCCTGTACCTTCTTGTACTGTAGCCGCCGTTCCGTATCCCAGTCCGCGTCTGGGGAGGTGTCCTCATGTGTCAAGACTCCTATCTCCAGGTCGACCGGCAGCTTACCTGGTCTTGCTCGCATCAGGTAAGCCGGGGTGCAATTTGTAGCATTCACCGGGATGTGGTTGTACAAGTCAATCAGATCTGGCAGCTTCTCCGGCCACAGGCTGCGTTCTTCCAGGGGTAACGTCTTGAGGAGATCGATGACGATATTGTTCATTTTCTCACACAGTCCGTTGGTTTGCGGGTGGTAAGGCGTTGTCCGAATCTTCCTACAGCCGTAGAGGTTGCAGAACTCCTGGAATACTTCAGCCTCAAACGCTGGACCTTGATCTGTCAAGACCTGTTCCGGATACCCATGTGGACTGCAGAAGTGTTGCTGGAAGGCTCTGGCCACTGTCTGGGCTGTCAGGTCTTTAACACGAACCACCACCAGGAACCGGGAGTAATGGTCCACAATTGTCAGGGCATAGACGTAGCCCGACCGGCTTGGAGCCAATTTCACATGGTCCAGAGCTACCAGCTCAAGAGGCTGCCTGGTGACGATGGGCCTCAAGGGTGTCTGCTGGCTGGTACGGTCCTTCCTTCTGAGGTGACATGGGCCGCAGTCCCTGCTCCACTTCTCGATGGCCCTTCTCATGCCGACCCAGTAGAACCGCTCTCTCAGTAGGAACTCCAGTTTCTTCCACCCGAAGTGTCCTGCTCTATCATGGTAGGCCTCCAGGACCATTGCTGCATCTTGCCTTGGGACCACTATCTGCCAGGTCAGCTCGTGCGTCCGGTGGTTGACAAGCCTTCTGCACAGCTTACCCTCTGTAATGCAGCGACTTGCTGGCATTACGGTAATGGTCCAGGATGTGTTTTACCTGACCATGTACCTTCCCCCTCAGGTGACTGGTCACATGACTGTGACATAGCACAGGTCCTGCACGCACAGAATGTCTGTCTGATCACATGCATGTGACATCAGCAAGGTCCTGTCAGTATGTGTGTGTGTGCACGGGATACATATATAAACCCTGCTTGATGGGAGACAGGTGTGTCCGGTGTGTTTGGTGTGTTGGGCGTGAGGCCTGTTCCCCGTGTGTGTGGGACACCATGATACAGTGAAGCCTGGTACCTGAAAGGTCGAGACTGGATCCTGTGTGGATGCTAGTGGCCTTGGAAGGTAGAGGCTTGGTGAAGAGTCCTGAAAGGCAAAGCCTGGATCCTGTGTGGATGTCAGTGGCCTTTGAGGGAACGACGACTGGAGACCCTTACCTGGGAAGCCACAAAGCCACAGTGGTGGCGGATTAAATGGACTGCAGCAACTAAACCCGGCAAAGGTAATACACTTTGTTACATGAACATTGATATGGACATTGATAATTTATTACCTTGCCGTAGGCTGTAACCTGGAGCAAGTGGGCCTGTGTGCCACTTGGCTCGTGAACATTATATAGATATGTGTGTCGGCGTGCCACGGAGTTGGACCCGGTGAACTGTAGCTTATGAAGTAATAAACTGCAGCATTGTGAGAAAAACGTAAAGACATTGCACGTGTGCATTGATTGACGCAGCGAAGCGAGTAACCCCCAGTATGATGACTAGCGCTGCCTTACACTTCGTAGACGAACAGCCTGCTTTTCTCCTTCCATATCTGCTTGGCTTCCTCTGGAGCGTCCGGGCCCGGGCTAGCGTCTTCCTGGGTTAACATATCTTTCACCAGGCGTATTGCAGTGTCGCTATCTTGCGTTTCAGCCCAGCCGTGGTGGGGTAAGGGATTGAACATGATGGTGGTTAAGTCCTTGTCTCTTACCCGGTGAGAATGCTGAGTGGCCCCATACTGGTGGAACGCAGGGCGCTCTATTTCCTCCAGCTCTTCCGAGTCGTCTTCTCCTTCAGGTCGGTGGGGCATTCTTGATAGGGCGTCTGCGTTGGCGTTGGTTCCTTCCTGCCCGGTATTTGATTGTGAAGTCATAATTGGATAGCCAGGCCATCCACCGCTGTTCTAGGGCACCTAGTCTTGCATTGTCCAGTTGTGTCAACGGGTTGTTGTCCGTGTACACGGTGAACTTTGCGGAGGCCAGGTAATGCTTAAACCGTTCTGTGACGGCCCACACCACTGCCAAGAATTCTAGCTTGAAGGAGCTGTAGTTCTCTTGGTTTCTTTCAGTGGGCCTCAGCTTCCGGCTGGCATATGCGATCACCCTTTCTCTGCCCTGTTGGTTCTGTGACAGTACGGCTCCCAGCCCCACATTACTGGCATCTGTGTGGAAGATAAAAGGCTGACCATAATCGGGGTAGGCCAGGATCTCATCCCCCATGAGGGCCATCTTCAACTGGCGGAAGGACTCCTCTTCCGGCTTGTCCCACTTGAAGGGTGGCTTGTGACTTCTGGACTTAGACTGTCCTATCAGGAGGTCCTGCATAGGAGCTGCCATCTTAGTAAACCCGAGGATGAACCTTCGGTAGTAGCCTACCAACCCGAGGAATTGCCTCACTTCCTTGATGTTAGAGGGGCTTGGCCAGCTCTTGATGGCTGTAACTTTGTCGGGGTCGGGGACTACTCCCTCTGCACTCACCACGTGTCCTAGGTATTGGACCTTCGGTTTTAACATGTGGCACTTTGAAGGCTTCACTTTCAAGCCATAGCCTGCCAGGGCTTCGAACATCTCGGCCAGGTGCTTTAGATGGTCCTCGTAAGTCTTCGAATAGACGATCACGTCGTCCAGGTAAAGGAGGACCGTCTCGAAGTTTTGGTGCCCTAGACAGCATTCCATCAGCCTCTGGAAGGTCCCTGGTGCGTTGCAGAGCCCGAAGGGCATACAGTTGAACTCACTCAGTCCCATCGGGGTGGTGAAGGCGGTCTTCTCCTTGTCAGCCTCTGCCACAGGAACCAGCCAGTACCCGCTAGTAAGGTCCAAAGTAGAGAAGAAATTAGCTGATTTTAGAGCTGCTAAAGACTCCTCTATCCTAGGTAATGGGTACGCATCTTTATGGGTGATATGATTGATTTGCCTATAGTCCACGCACATTCTCATGGTACCGTCTTTCTTTTTCACCAAAACTAAGGGAGCTGCCCAGGGGCTACAGCTATCTCTAATGACCCCAGCTTCTTTCATTTCTCTCAGCATACCCTTAGCGTTCTGATAATGTGCAGGGGGTACAGGCCTGTGTCTCTCTTTTATTGGTGGGTGGCTCCCCGTGGGGATATGGTGTTCTATCCCTTTTACTCTGCCGAAGTCTAGCGGGTGCTTACTAAAGACTCTCTCGTACTCCTGTACCACCCGGTAGACTCTTTGTTTTTGGTGCAGGGGAGTGGAATCAGCACCCACATGGAGTTTCTGGCACCAGTCCTCCTTTTGTTTCTGGGAGCCATTACCCTCCGCCTGTGGAGATGGCGGCAACGGTTCCACGGCCCTGATAGCTTTGTGCTCAACAGCGAACAGTTTGGCAAGTGTAGCGTACCTGGGTAAGTGTACCTCCCTCTCCCCGATATTGAGAATGCGAACGGGCACCCTCCCATGACGGACATCAACCACCCCCCGGGCTGTCAAAATGGTGGGCCTGCTGTCTGAGTACACGGGTTCTACCATGGCTTGGTAGTCTCTACCTCTCAACCCGATTGCAGTCCGACACCAGATCATCATTTCACTTTTGGGAGGCATGGAAATGGGGAATGGGTCACTCATTCTTACGCCACCGATCTCACCACCAGACAGTTCTACCTGCTGCCGTCTCATCAGGGCTCTTATCTCTTTCTGGAGGACCCTCTTTTGGCTGGAGCTCGCATTCATCGCCACCTGCTGTAAAATCACAATTACTTCTGAAAGACAGTTTTCAATCACATTAGTACCCACAGTTATTTTAGGGTGACTTTCACGACGGTCAATGTCCACAATGATCACTCCCTGTGCCGGCAGTTCCACCTTACCAATCTTGATGGTCATCTCTCTGAACCCCACCTGCAGCACGGGTTGGCCATTGCTGGCAATGATGCTTAAGTCATCGTCTGGGTAGCGGGTTATGTCAGCATCACTCCAGTACCGCTTGAAAAGTACGTAGGGGATGGTAGTCACTTGAGACCCGGTGTCCAGCAGTGCACTCATGGGGATACCGTCCAGCACTACGGGTAAGACCGGGCGTCCCCCCACGTACTTATCACGCCAATTAGACGGGCCTGATGACCTTATGCCTGGGGGTTGGCCCTCTGCCCCAGGTCGGACCCATTTAAAGTACAGTACCTTGCTATATGTCCTGGCTGACTGCAACGGCGGCAAATCGGCTGTCCATCCTCAGCGTAGCGGTCGGCGGGCCTCCCTCTGAACGGCGGGATCCTCCTCTGTCGACGCCACGGGACATCCTCCGGACTGGAAGCCAGCTCGATTGGTCTTGACGGTTCCACCTGCAATGACTGTACGGTCCTGGTTAATGCAGCCACACTCTTTGTTAGCTCCTGAACCTGATGGTGCAGGTCTGCAGGCTGGGATGGATTTAGAGCCTGTGCATCAACCCCCACAAGGTCTGCGGGGTAGGGCGCTGCCCCCTGGTGGTAAGGGATGGCAGGGCACCGGGAAGCTACAGCGCCACCTGCTGTGGGTTCTCTGAGCACCCGGATGGCCCGATCCTTGAACTGCGCAAAAGTCAAATCGGGGTTCTGTAGGACCATGAGGCGCAGCTGGGTTCTGTGGGCGCTGGACAGCAGACCTTCTATGAACTGGCCAGTCAACAGTTTATCAGAGTCCTGCACGCTACCAGGGTCAGCTTGTTTGATAGCTCTCAGGGCTTCTTGCTGGTTCAAGGCATAGTCTCTGATACTATCCTGGGCCCGCTGCTTACAGCCATAGAACCGCATTTTGATTTCTGCTGAGGTATGGGTATCAAAGGTACTCTGCAGCCGGGTCAGAATGTCCTTTACTGTCCTTCTCTCCTCATCTGACCATGATTTCACTTCCCGCTGGGCTGCACCGGTGAGCTGCCCCGTTAGAATGCTCACTTTCTGTTCTTCTGTCAGGGGATAAACTTTGAATAAACTGTGCAGTCTTTCCCTAAAATCAGTTAAGGTATGGGGGTCCCCTGAGTATTGGGGTAGCCAGGCTGCTCCGGGGATGTAGGGCATAGAGAACGGCATCACCTCTGCTGCAGCCCCGCTGGTTGTAGAAGGTCCCTCTGTGTCCATCATCTTCCTCCCCCCTAGTTAAGCGTGGCCTACCTTCCGACGATCCTCTTCTGTAGGCCGCGGCTCCGCTGGTGCTACTCCGGACGAGGACCTTGCGTCGCGTCCTGGTGACGTCAGCGTCGCTCTCTCTCCCTTCCAAGACCTTGCGCAGCGTCGGTGCGTAGGGCGGGGCTTCAAGTCTCGCGCGCTTTGGACGTCCACGCCCCTCTTCTTCCCGCGCGGCGTCCTGAAGATGGCGTCCGATGGCGGGAAAACGGCTGAAGATGGCGGGAAAACTGCTGGAGATGGCGGGAAAACTGCTGAAGATGGCAGGAGACGACTGAAAACGGCGGGAAACGGCTCCGGATGGCGGGAAACTTCTCTTTAAGGTACGTGTACAGTCTTTTTCAGGCACGCAATACCCGTTTGTGGCGGGTTGGTCACAATCCTGCCGACTACGCCAAAGCTGACTCGCCCCCTGGACCGTGGGGCACTCGAGACCGGACTTCAGGGCAATGCTGGGAGTAGTAGTGGCGACCCGGTCCCGTGGCTCAGGGTGGTCAGACCAGTGGTAGTCTATGATGTGTTTTAGGTAATGTCCGACTACGCCACCCGTGGATTGCGGTCAGGGAGGACCGCCGCTGCAAGGCAGACCGCTGAGGCTGATGTTGGTGATGCGGCAGGGAATGGTACAACTCCCCACGGGAGGAGTGTAGCCTCAGGGCAGTGTGATAGGATGCTGGGGGTGATGGTGCAGGCACAGCAGTAACCACACAGAGTCCAATAATGCAGTCCAGGGTCTTTTACTGATCTTATCATAGACCCAACAGGAGTACAGGGTAGGAATGGACCTGGGTGTCTGAGGGCATTCAGGCGAGCTCCGCTGGTCAGGGTGAGTGGGTAGGCCTACCGTTCTCTCTCTGCCCTTGCTGACTATTTCCCCCTTTAGTGGTATGATAGCCCACGTCCCTGAGCTTGCCGTGTACTACGCCTGTATGGCTTGCGACTCGGGCCTTAGGTACCTGTAGCTTCTCCGTGCTGTACCGGTCCCTCTGTGTGGCGGAACCTCCAGGCTTCTTGGCCAAGGGACCTGAAATCCCTTTCGGGTTGATGATCTGCTGCAGGACTTGCAATCCTGACAGCCTCGGACCCCAGTGTCTGGTATGTAGTTTCTCTTTCAACCAGGACCGGCTCTCGTTGCCTCTGTCCCTGGCTTTCTGCTCCTTCTTTGCCTCCTGGACTCCTCAGCTGCGGCTGACCTGTCCCTCTGCTTCTGGGAACCCTTCTGGATGCTTCAGAAGTAGGTCCTGGTCTCCCCAACCCTGCCCTCAGTACCAGTTTTTATAGGGGCAGCCTGCTCCGCCTACTGGCCTGGGACAGGAGGTGCTGCATGCAAATGGTCCATGACCAGAGAACCTCGCTCCTGCTCTCAGACACAGCCTTACAAGTTTGTGGCATCCAGGCCTGGGGTGACACATTCCTCCCTAGGAAAGCTTAGTACTCCGGGACTAAACAAGAAACACGATACAGGGTAGAAATTACAACATAACATAGCAGAGAAGAAAACAACAAACAACACCACATATTGAGTTCTTTAGGTCACAGTATGGCCTGTGACCGGGTGTCCATTTCACCAACACAACGGGAGCCTTAACCAGGTGGGGGTCTGTTCTTGCCCCGAGTCCTTGACACTCTTTATTCTTTCCTTGGGTTAGGCTCCGAACATATTTACAAGGAAGTCCCGGTTACTCAAAGTTCATAACCTTTTAGTCCATTTGTCACTATGAAAAACTGGAAAACAGTATTAATAACCAGGGTGCAAACATAACACATTAAATATATACATTTTACATTTAGATCTTCCAGCGAGCTGGCATTTGACCCCTAGTGCTCCTGGTTGACCTCCTTAACCCACTGTCTGGTGGTGGACCAACCTGGCTTTCCCCACTATCATTGAGGGTACAGCTACTAGCTGGGTGTACAGGCAGGGCAGGTAGCTGTCTGTGGGTCCTTTGGCTTACCGCAGGCATGGCAGGCTTACTGTCAGCAGAGGGCTGACTCTCCTGGGCTGCTGGCGTGGGTTCTTCTGCCTCTGGGGCCGCTTGCTCTTCTTGTTCTTCCTGTTCTCCTGTAGGCTCCTGCTGGGTAGGCTGAAGGAAGTATAGGACGGATACCACTATTGAACCATTTATCTGAGTCCAGGTCCGGGGGAACTCTCTGAGAACTGTGCTGATCATCTCTTCCTTGTCCTCTGCGGGTTCAAGGTCATCTTGATCTTCATTTGGACTCTGTAGTTGCTCGGGGCACCGTTTTAGGTGATCTCTGGAGACGGTGCTAGTGGTTTCTCCTCCATCCTTGGTAATCACACATACCTTCAGGTTGTCGTGGTCGGACTGCAGTACTGTGTACGGGTCTCTCTCCCACTGGTCATCCAGCTTGTGAAGACTTCTCTTCCGTTTCAGGACCTGCTCACCAGGTTCCAGGGGACCAGCAGGGGTGTGTTGGTTGAAGAGGCTCTCTTGCTTTTCTCTCGCTTGAGCCAGACTCCTCTCCACACTCTCCTGTACCTTCTTGTACTGTAGCCGCCGTTCCGTATCCCAGTCCGCGTCTGGGGAGGTGTCCTCATGTGTCAGGACTCCCATCTTCCGGTCGACCGGCAGCTTACCTGGTCTTGCTCGCAGCAGGTAAGCCAGGGTGCAATTTGTAGCATTCACCCTTGCTGTCTATTTCCCCCTTTAGTGGTATGATAGCCCACGTCCCTGAGCTTGCCGTGTACTACGCCTGTATGGCTTGCGACTCGGGCCTTAGGTACCTGTAGCTTCTCCGTGCTGTACCGGTCCCTCTGTGTGGCGGAACCTCCAGGCTTCTTGGCCAAGCGACCTGAAATCCCTTGCGTGTTGATGATCTGCTGCAGGACTTGCAATCCTGACAGCCTCGGACCCCAGTGTCCAGTATGTAGTTTCTCTTTCAACCAGGACCGGCTCTCGTCACCTCTGTCCCTGGCTTTCTGCTCCTACTTTGCCTCCTGGACTCCTCAGCTGCGGCTGACCTGTCCCTCTGCTTCTGGGAACCCTACTGGATGCTTCAGAAGTGGGTCCTGGTCTCCCCAACCCTGCCCTCAGTACCAGTTTTTATAGGGGCAGCCTGCTCCCCCTACTGGCCTGGGACAGGAGGTGCTGCATGTGTGGCACCCCAGGGGTTTGGTCTCCACAGTAATAGCAATGTTATGTCTGAGAGCAGGTGGGAGGTCTCTTGGTCAGGAATCCTATTCATGCCACACCTCCTGCCCGGTCCTGGGAGGGGAAGGACTTCCCCTATATAAAACTGGGGCTGAGGCAGGGTTAGAGGGAAGAAGAGGAGCAGCTTAGGAAAGAAAGATCAGGAGCTCAGTGGGAGCAGTGCTAAAAGGAATCAGGGGCTGGCAGCTGAAGAGCTCGCCCTGATTGAAGAATTACCACCGGACCCGGAGTCCGAGGCTGTGGGGATTAACCCTGACCCAGCAGCAGAAACCGACCGGCAGGGGATTTCAGGTCCTCTGGCCAAGAAACCCGAAGGCACGGTCACACGCGTGGGACCAGCACCGCCGTCGTGGAGCGGAAGCCACTAGAAGGCCCCGAGTCACCGGCCATACGGGTGAGCACCACACGGTACACTCAGGGACGTGGGCTACCTTTACCCGCCTCTAGCAAGGAAGCCAGAAGAGTACAATTAGTTGGGGAGGTCTACAACTCCGCCTGGCCAAGGGGGATCCCATCTGCTCAAGGACTGACCAGGCCCCGACCGCTAGCCAGTACTCCGGGAGGGTCTATCTTTGTCACCAGTAAAGACCCTGAACTACACCGCATCGTCTCTGAGTGGTTCCTGCTACCCCCATCATCCACGTCGGCTGCCCTGAGGCCATACCCCTCCCGTTGGGGGTTACACCATCCACGCTGCACAACTGTACCACCGGCCTCAGCGGTCTGCCCTGCAGTGGCAGCTCCATAGCTGCATTCAATGGGTGGCGTAGTCGTCCTACATCTACTGCTAATATACCGCCACTTAGTCTGACTCCCTGGGCACGGACCGGGTCATCGCCACGAGACTACTACCCCTATCCGATCCGGCTCCGGGTAGGCTCCCGCGTGCGCAACGCTGCGCGACTCAGGCCCAGGGGCGCATCAGCTTTTGGCGTAGTCGGCAGGATACCGTGCCCGCAACCACCGGGTACTGCGTGCCTGAAAAAAGAGACTTTTAAACTTACCTGTGGCGAAGATTCCCGCCATCCAGCGCCATCTTCAGCCTTCTTCCCGCCATCGGTGAAGATTCCCGCCATCCGGCGCCATTTTCAGCCTTCTTCCTGCCTTCCGTGGAGTTTTCCCGCCGTTGGACGCCATCTTGAAGACGCCGCGTGGGAAGAAGAGGGGCGTGGACTCCAAAAGCGCGCGAGAACTGAAGCCCCGCCTCACGTCCAGACATCACGTAAGGTCCTGGAAGGAGCCCAGCAGACGCTGACGTCACAGGAGCGCGACGGAAGGTCCTCAACCCTGACGATCCACTGCGGAGCCGCGGCCTACGGAAGAGGATCATCGCAAGGTAGGCCACGGTCCACTAGGGGGGAGGAAGATGTCGGATACGGAGGAGAGCTTCACTGCCTCAACCCCCGCCAGCGCCAGCGCTGCTGCAGTCATGCCTTTTACCATGCCCTATATCCCGGGAGCAGCCTGGCTACCCCAATACTCAGGGGAGTCACATACCCTGAATGACTTTAGAGAAAAGCTGGATAGCCTCTTCCAGGTGTACCCCCTCACAGAAGAGCAAAAAGTGAGCATCCTGGTGGCCCAACTAACCGGGGCAGCCCAAAGGGAGGTAAAGTCCTGGCCACCTGGGAGGAGGACTGTCGCGGGGATACTAACCCGGCTGAGGGACACCTTTGATACCCGCACCTCAGCCGAGATTAAGCTTAAATTCTATGGGTGCAAGCAGCGAGCACATGAGAGTATAAGGGACTATGCACTAAACCTACAAGAGGCCCTGAGAGCCATTAAGCAGACCGACCCCGACAGCGTGGGAAACGAGGACAGGCTGTTGACCGAACAATTTATAGAGGGACTATATTGCAATGTCCACCGAACCCAGTTGCGGGCCATAGCCTTACAGGATCCTCATCTGGACTTTGCACAGTTCAAGGACAGAGCCATCCGGGTGCTCCGAGAACCGGCACCGGGTGGCGTTGTGACCCACAGGCGCCCAGCTATCACTTACCACCAGGAGGCGGCGCCCTTGTCGGCAGGGCCTGTGGGGGCTGAAGCGCAGGCTTTGAACAATGACCCGGCTCCAGACCTGCACCATCAGGTCCAAGAGCTAGCTAAAAGCGTTGCTGCGCTAACCCGAACTGTGCAGTCTTTACAGGTTTCCACTCCAGGGAAGATCCAGCTGGCATCCGGACCGGAGGACATCCCGTGGCGTCGACCAAGGAGGACCCCACCGGCCAGAGGAAGACCCAGCGACCGATACAACGAGGACGGACAACCCATCTGCCGCCGCTGCAATCAACCCGGACATATGGCAAGGTACTGTCCTTTAAACTGGCACAACCTGGGGTAGAGGGCCAACCCCCAGGAAAAAGATCACCAGGCCCATCGAGCTGGCGCGACAAATATGTGGGAGGACGTCCAGTCTTGCCTGTGGTACTGGATGGCATTCCTATGAGTGCCCTACTGGACACCGGGTCACAGGTCACCACCATCCCGTACGTGCTCTTCAAGCAGTACTGGAATGACTCGGATATAACCCGCTACCCTGACGACGACTTGAGTATCATTGCCAGCAATGGTCAACCCGTGCCGCAGATCGGATTTAAAGAGATGACCATTAAAATCGGTAGAGTCGAACTGGCAGCACAGGGACTGATCATTGTAGACATTGACAAACACGAGAGTCACCCAAAGATAACTCTAGGAACTAATGTAATTGAAAATAGTCTTGCAGAGGTGATTTTCCTTTTACAGCAGGTTGCCAAGAACGCCAGCTCCGGCCAGCAGCGAGTGCTCCAGAAAGAGATCCGGGCACTGATGCGACGGCAACAAGTGGAACTCTCCGGCGGTGAGATTGGTAGCGTAAGAATGTGTGACCCTTTCCCTATTGCCATACCCCTGAAAAGTGAAATGATGATTTGGTGCCGGGCAGCTATTGGTCTGAGAGGTAGAGATTACCAGGCCATGGTAGAGCCAGTCTACTCAGACAGTAGGCCCACCATTTTGACAGCCCGGGGGGTAGTTGATGTACGCCATGGGAGGGTACCCGTTCGCATAATAAATATTGGGAAAAGGGAAGTATACCTGCCCCGGTATGCTACGCTAGCCAAATTATATACTATCAACCAAAATTCTATACAGTCTGTGGAACCCTTGCCTCCATCTCATCCGAAGGAAGGTAACGGCTCTGAGAAAATAATGGAGGATTGGTGTCAGCAACTACATTTGGGTACTGACTCCACTCCCTCCCACCAGAAACAGGGAGTCTACCGGGTGGTTCAAGAGTACGAGAGAGTGTTTAGTAAACACCCGTTAGACTTCGGGCGAGTCAAGGGGGTAGAACACCACATCCCCACGGGAGACCATCCTCCCATAAAAGAGAGGTATCGGCCCGTACCCCCTGCACACTACCAACACGCCAAGGGGATGCTTAGAGACATGAAGGAGGCTGGGGTAATCAGGGATAGCTGTAGCCCCTGGGCAGCTCCACTAGTCTTGGTCAAAAAGAAAGACAACACCATGAGAATGTGTGTAGATTACCGGAAAATTAACCGTATCACACACAAAGATGCGTACCCCTTACCAAGAATAGAGGAGTCTTTGGCTGCTTTAAAATCTGCTAACTTCTTCTCCACCTTGGATCTCACTAGCGGGTACTGGCAGGTTCCTGTAGCAGAGGCGGATCGGGAGAAGACCGCATTCACCACCCCGATGGGACTTAGCGAGTTTACCTGCATGCCGTTTGGACTCTGCAACGCACCAGCAACCTTCCAGCGATTGATGGAGTGCTGTCTGGGACACCGGAACTTTGAGACGGTCCTGTTATACCTGGACGATGTCATCGTCTACTCCAAGACCTACGAGGACCACCTGAAGCACCTGGCGGAAGTGTTTGAAGCTCTGGCAAGTTACGGCCTAAAGGTGAAACCTTCCAAGTGTCACCTCCTGAAGCCAAAGGTGCAGTACCTGGGACACGTGGTGAGTGCTGACGGAGTGGCTCCCGACCCTGATAAGATCACCGCAATTAAGGAATGGCCAAGCCCCTCCAGCGTAAAGGAAGTGAGGCAGTTCCTCGGGTTGGTAGGCTACTACCGAAGGTTCATTCCCGGTTTCACCAAAAAGGCAGCTCCTATGCAGGACCTCCTGATAGGCCAGTCCAGGAAGGCCAAGAACCAGAAGCCGCCCTTCAGATGGGAGAAGTTGGAAGAAGAGTCCTTCCGCCAGCTGAAGATGGCCCTCACGGGGGATGAAATCCTGGTGTACCCTGATTATAGCCAGCCCTTTATCTTCTACACCGACGCCAGTAACATCGGACTAGGAGCCGTACTATCCCAGATCCAGCAGGGGAAAGAACGGGTAATTGCTTACGCCAGCCGAAAACTGCGACCCACCGAAAGAAACCCTGAGAATTACAGCTCATTAAAGCTAGAGTTCCTGGCAGTGGTGTGGGCAGTCACCGAACGCTTTAAGCACTACCTCGCTTCTTCCCGGTTCACCGTGTACACGGATAACAACCCGTTGACACACCTGGACACTGCAAGACTCGGTGCCCTAGAGCAGAGATGGATGGCCCGCTTGTCCAACTATGAGTTTACAATCAAATACCGGGCAGGACGCTCCAATACCAACGCAGACGCCCTGTCCAGGATGCCAAACCTACCGGACGTAGGGGAAGATTCAGAGGAACTGGAAGAAGTTGAGCTCCCCGCGTTCCACCTTCATGGGACTATCCAGTATTCCCACCGTGTAAGAAGTAAGCAAACTGCTACGTTCAACCCCTTACCTCATTACAACTGGGTGGAGACGCAAGACAGTGACCCTGCCGTCCGTCTGGTAAAGGAGATGCTGACTCGGCCAGATGCACGCCTTGACCCAGACTCTCCGGAGGAAGCCAAGCAACTGTGGGCTGAGAAGAGTCGACTGTTCCTTTACAAGGGAAAGTTGTGCCGCAGAATGGTTAACTCCCGGACGCATGAACTAATCTGGCAAGTAGTGGTGCCAAGAAGAGACGCAGCTATGGTGATGGAGGCATACCACGACGGAGCTGGGCATTTCGGATGGAAGAAGCTGGAGTTCCTGCTGCGCGGGCGGTTCCATTGGGTAGGCATGAGAGGAACCATCGAGAGGTGGTGCAGAGACTGTGGCCCATGCAACTTAAGAAGGAGGGACCGTGCCAGCCAGAAGACTCCCCTGCGGTCCATCATCACCAGACAGCCGTTGGAACTGGTAGCCTTGGATCATGTAAAACTGACCCCAAGCAGAAGTGGCTACGTCTACGCGTTAACCATCGTGGATCACTACTCCCGGTTCTTGGTTGTCGTCCCCGTCAAGGACTTAACGGCTCACACAGCAGCTAGAGCCTTCCAGCAGCACTTCTGCCGTCCGCATGGATACCCGGAGCAGGTGCTGACGGACCAGGGGCCTGCCTTTGAAGCGGAGGTCTTCCAGGAGTTCTGCACCCTGTATGGATGCCGGAAGATAAGAACAACACCCTATCACCCGCAAACTAATGGACTTTGTGAGAAAATGAACCAGGTGGTGATAGATCTCCTGAAAACATTGCCCCTGGAGGAACGCAGTCTGTGGCCTGAGAAGCTGCCCGACCTGGTGGACCTATACAACCACATCCCTGTAGGTTCCACCAACTGTACCCCGGCTTACCTAATGAGGGCAAGACCTGGTAAGCTTCCTGTTGATCTGGAGATGGGAGTCCTGACACCCGAGGACACTTCACCAGAAGCCAACTGGGACACAGAGAGGCAGCAGCAATACCGAGAAGTACAGGAGAGCGTGGAGCGTAGTCTCTGTCAAGCTAGGGAAAGACAAGAGAAAACTTACAACCAGTATGCTCCCGCTGTTCCCCTGGTGCCCGGAGAGCAGGTCTTGAAGAGGAAAAGACGGCTCCACAAGTTGGACGACCAATGGGAGAAGGACCCGTACACCGTACTGCCCTCAAGCCACGACAACCCAAAGATCTGTACAATCAGTAAAGACGGAGGGGAAACCACAGCCATTGTATCCCGGGATCACCTAAAGAAGTGTCCCGAACAGCTACGGAACCCTGAAGAGGAACAAGAGGACCCTCGACCCGTAGAGGAAAGGGAAGATATGGTTAGTACTGTGTTCGGAGACTTCCCTCGGTCTTGGACTCAAGTCAATGGTGCTGTTGTGGTACCCGTCCTCACGTTCCTCCAACCAGCATCCCAAGTGCCTATGGAGACACAGGTAGAACTGGAAGAACAGCCGGTCCAGGAGGCAGAAGGCCCCACACAAGCAGACCAGGAAAATCAACCCTCTGCTTATAGTGAGCCTGCCATACCCCTAGTGAGCCAAAGAGTCCGTAGACGGCTGCCCAGTTTACCCTTGACAGCTCCTATACCCTGTAGCTCAGGACCAATCAACCAGCTCCGTAGGTCCACTAGGGTCACTAGAGGCCAGCTGCCCATAGGGTGGAGGATCTAAATGTTCAAGCTATTTTATTAATGTTTACCTGTTTATTGTTGCTTGTGTATAATTATGTGTTTCTAGTTATTTATAGGAGTCTTTGGTGGATTTACCGGGAATCCTTTGTGCATATAGTTGGAGCGTAACCCAGGACGGACTGAAAGACTGTTAAGGACTCGGGGCAGGACAGACCCCTACCTGGTTACGTCTCCCTGTGTTGGTGAAATGGACACCCTTGTTTTCCTCAAAAGTTACACCCGGTTGCGGACACGCCGTGACCACCTTATGTGTTGTCTCTATTAGAATGTTATTGTCTGCACCTTGTTATGTTTACAAAAGTATGTTTAGTCCCGGAGTACTAACTTTCACTAGGGGGGAATGTGGCACCCCAGGGGTCTGGTCTCCACAGTAATAGCAATGTTATGTCTGAGAGCAGGTGGGAGGTCTCTTGGTCAGGAATCCTATTCATGCCACACCTCCTGCCCGGTCCTGGGAGGGGAAGGACTTCCCCTATATAAAACTGGGGCTGAGGCAGGGTTAGAGGGAAGAAGAGGAGCAGCTTAGGAAAGAAAGATCAGGAGCTCAGTGGGAGCAGTGCTAAAAGGAATCAGGGGCTGGCAGCTGAAGAGCTCGCCCTGATTGAAGAATTACCACCGGACCCGGAGTCCGAGGCTGTGGGGATTAACCCTGACCCAGCAGCAGAAACCGACCGGCAGGGGATTTCAGGTCCTCTGGCCAAGAAACCCGAAGGCACGGTCACACGCGTGGGACCAGCACCGCCGTCGTGGAGCGGAAGCCACTAGAAGGCCCCGAGTCACCGGCCATACGGGTGAGCACCACACGGTACACTCAGGGACGTGGGCTACCTTTACCCGCCTCTAGCAAGGAAGCCAGAAGAGTACAATTAGTTGGGGAGGCCTACAACTCCGCCTGGCCAAGGGGGATCCCATCTGCTCAAGGACTGACCAGGCCCCGACCGCTAGCCAGTACTCCGGGAGGGTCTATCTTTGTCACCAGTAAAGACCCTGAACTACACCGCATTGTCTCTGAGTGGTTCCTGCTACCCCCATCATCCACGTCGGCTGCCCTGAGGCCATACCCCTCCCGTTGGGGGTTACACCATCCACGCTGCACAACTGTACCACCGGCCTCAGCGGTCTGCCCTGCAGTGGCAGCTCCATAGCTGCATTCAACGGGTGGCGTAGTCGTCCTACATCTACTGCTAATATACCGCCACTTAGTCTGACTCCCTGGGCACGGACCGGGTCATCGCCACGAGACTACTACCCCTATCCGATCCGGCTCCGGGTAGGCTCCCGCGTGCGCAACGCTGCGCGACTCAGGCCCAGGGGCGCGTCACATGCAAATGGTCCATGACCAGAGAACCTCCCTCCTGCTCACAGACACAGCCTTACAAGTTTGTGGCATCCAGGCCTGGGGTGACACATATCCCCTCTACCTTTTTAGTGCCCCTGCTCCGGGTGCTCCTCCCTGTTTCATGTATCCCCTCTACCTCTTTAGTGTCCTTGTTCCTGGAAGTGAGAGATAAAAAATAAGGGGGTTTGAAAGTAATGGCTGATGTGGGCTGTTAAAAGGGTCTTGCCCCTTGCATTTTTTTTACCATGCTATATGTTCCGCTTTCTCAAATCTCCTTAAAGGTACTTTATAAAAGTTGCCTAGTATGCGGCGGTGTTACATCGCAGTGCCGATCACATGAACAGGATGGAGCTGTGAGATGGGATCACGTAGTCCCATATAACCCTATATTAACGTAATCGGGACTTTATCTCAGGGTCTTTATGTCTAGACACGACTCTGGATACATCTCGACAGCTGCAGCCTTTATATACGAGCTTACATTGCACAAATCTAATGCTTTGCTACACCGTCCAAAAAAGAAATCCAAGTCATTCATGAAGCCTCAGCTACCAGGATGGTTTTTAAAGAACTTGTTTATGGCATATCTTATATCTATTCCATACACAGGGGCGCACATTGCTATTTGTAGTCCTCGGTCTGGTGTATGTTGTGGGTGACCTAAAGAAACCCCCTCTCTCAAAATTCGGTTCTGGCAAAATTCCCCTGAATTCGGCTCGCAGATTCGATTAAATTCCTTCGATTGCCGTGAGGGAAGTCTTGAGGTTGAAAATTTAAAAAAAAAAAAAACTTTTTATTCCCCAGGCTAAAAACAAACCTCAGATTGGACTCAGAAAGAGCAACAGGAGAACAGAAGACCGTGGAGTTGTCTAAATGTTTGCGAATCAAAGCCGAAAAATTCTGATTTTTTGTGTATAACTAATTAAACTTTTTAGAAATCAATTTATTCATCAAGCTCAGGATAGGTGATCAGTGTCTGATTGGCAGGGGTCCGACACCCGACACCTCTGCCGATCAGCTGTTATCGGTGGTGGGAGCGGTCGCGCTGGCCAGAAGTACTCATTTGCGGAGCTGCTCCATCTTCTGATAGTGGCTGAGGCTTGGTACTGCATATCTGCCTCCTATTAAATCAATAGGCGGATGTGCATTACCCTGCAGCCATTATCAGAAGACAGAGCAGCTCCGCAAGTGAGTACTCCTGGCCGGCGGCCACCAATGACAGCTGATCTGTGGGGGTGCCGGGTGTCGGACGCCTGCCAATCAGACATTAATGACCTATCCTAAAAGTAGTGGACAACCTCTTTAAGCCTCATTCTTATTTCCAAGTCACTTAAGTTCTGCAACCTTTGGACCTAAAACTGTCTCAAAGAAAAACAGTCTCTGTTGCCCATAGCAACCAATCACAGCTCAGCTTTCATTCCTATAAGTGCTCTGATAAAATGAAAGCTGCATTGTGATTGGTAGTTAAGGGTGAAAATGGCAGCTGTTTTTTTTTTACAGTTTTGGTAGATTTGACCCACGTTTTGGAATTTATGGAGGCGTTTTGCCTATAGTTTTAATAGCTTTTTTTTTTTTATCTCATCACCAAATAGTTAAAGAGTATAGAACTATCCTGGGCCCTTTCTCGCCAATGGACCCATAGTTACCCCTATGATGCCTGTACTCTGGCCTGCCAGATGTTTATGGAATCATTAGGTCATTTCTGACTTTTAATCCTGGGGTACTAATGTAAAAAAAAAACATGATACTTGTGGGGGCACCAACAAGCCACTTTGCCTTGACCAGGGTATTTAGATACCAGGCTAGGATAGTGAACTAGTCGCTTTTTAACTTCTTGATAGTAGAGACCAAATGAAAAACAGTATGACTGCAGAATCAGACTACACAGGGTTTATTTGTAGTCTGTTACCATGGAGACCAATAGCTCTGCATTCTAGCTGCAGACACAAAACAGTTTAACCAACTAAAGACAAGGCCATCTTACCCGTTTTTCACCGTTCTTGCCTGGACACATTTTAATTTTGTTTCTTACGTGCAGTTTTAAGAGCTCTAACATTTTTGTTTGTTCAAATATTCAAATAATTTTTACCTCTTTTTTTTATAATACAAGAGCTTAATTTGTATGTTATTTTTTATATAGATTTTTTTATTGAAGATATCAGGTGAATATATAGAGAAAATGTGTGTCTGTTTTTTTACATTTTATTTTCAATTTTTTTTTTCTGCTACAAAGGACCAATAAAATACATTTTAAATTGTGTCCATAACAATTACTTTTAAATATCGAACATGCGGGGGTTTTTTATGCTAGTAATAGTGATTTCGATTTTTCCATTTTTTAAATTTATTTTACTTATTTTTTATTTATTTTATTTATTTTACACATTATTTTACACCTCTAAAGGTGATAAAAAAAAACCTTTGTGGCGCATTACAACCTTTACATACATTGTTAAATATCTACTTTCCCCTGTAACTGAGGCTAGTATATTAGCCCCAGTTACAGATATAATTCTGCCTCCTGCCTGCACACAGAGCTGATCTGGGTCTATTAGGATGTGGCAGCACTCTGCATACAACCACCAGGAAGACAGAGATGGTATTAAACCTTCTCTGCCTTCTCCAGTTCTTGCAGTTGAAAGAATCAAAGATTGGGACCGCTCAAAGGAGACTCCTAAGCCCAGACTGAGCAGAAGCTCACAGATAAAATGTCATCTTCAAATTCACATATTCCCTCTTAAACATCACAAAAAAATGTCAAAGTCCCACTGCTCTTACAGTAAAGAATCCTGTCCATCCCATGCACTCTATCATTTTAAGGATCCTAAAAATTATATCCCTCAATGATCATAAAGTTTCTAAAGCATAAGATGGAGTAAGGGAAGATATCACAGCTACTAGAGATGAGAGAATTTTCAAAAATTAATTTTAGGCGGATTCACTTAATTTGGTTGGCAGATTCGATTTGGGCCAACTAAAATTGATCTGATGGGAAAGTGACTGAATTTGGTGAGAAAAAAATAATGTTTAAGCTCTGAGGTCTTTACAGACCCCAAAACACAAAGGGAAAAACTGTGTTGGTGGAGCTCCAGAGATCGGACCCCCAGAGATCATTAAATGATAGTGTATCCTAATGATATACTGTAGCATCATTTAAGAAATTTGAAATACCCCTTCAAATGACAAATTCGGCTCTGCTACATTAGTTTTAACTAATTGTGTTTGTCTGACCCCATGCATCTGGAGACTGAAAGTTAATAGTCCTTGACTCAAGTACTAGTGAAGAGAAAGTCATCACCTGTCGGGGTGCAGCTGACATATTTATTCTACCTGACTGTTTGCTTCCCACAATCAGCTAATAGTCTCCTATCGGAGCATCAAAGCTCAGAGGCTGCACCGACCTTGAGCTTTGCCGCTAGTGCTAAATGCAGAATGTTTTCGCTTGTTGTCCAGTGTGTGACTAGCATTGCGCCACTTTACAGCAGGTGACGGGGCAGCGATAATGTAGATGGGAAGCGATAGTCAATATTCTTACACTCCTATGTAAATATACTGGTGTGGTGGCATTATACAGTTTTTGAGTGTTCATGTTACCTGAGTTACGGTGGTATTAATTGGTGATGGTGTGGTGGTATTATTTCTGTTGATGTTACTTAAGTTACGGTGGTAATAATTGGTGATTGTATGGTGGTATTATTTCTGTTGATATTACTTAAGTTACGGTGGTATTAATTAGTGATTGTATGGTGGTATTATTTCTGTTGATGTTACTTAAGTTACGGTGGTACTAATTGGTGTTGGTATGGTGGTATTATTTCTATTGATGTTACGTACTTAAGTTACGGTGGTATTAATTGGTGATGGTATGGTGGTATTATTTCTGTTGATGTTACTTAAGTTACGGTGGTAATAATTGGTGATAGCATGGTGGTATTATTTATGTTGATGTTACTTAAGTTACGGTGGTAATAATTGGTGATAGTATGGTGGTATTATTTCTGTTGATGTTACTTAAGTTACGGTGGTAATAATTGGTGATAGTATGGTGGTATTATTTATGTTGATGTTACTTACATCAGTTACGGTGGTAATAATTGGTGTTGGTATGGTGGTATTATTTATGTTGATGTTACTTAAGTTACGGTGGTAATAATTGGTGATGATATGGTGGTATTATTTGTGTTGATGTTACTTAAAATACAGTGGTATTTATTGGTGATGGTATGGTGGTATTATTTGTGTTGAAGTTACTTCCTTAAGTTATGGTGTTAATAATTGGTGATGGTATGGTGGTATTATTCCGTAATGGCGTGGAAGTAATAATTGGTCATGATATGGCAGTATTTTTAAGCCACATTATGTTAGTATTATTTAGTAAGGGTATGATGATATTATTCTCTTGCACTGTGATAGATAATATTTGTCATGTGTGGCAGTAGTGAATGGCATGACATAGCAATATGTTACAAAGTCATTGTGTTGGTACTTATTGTTTAGTCATGGTATAGTGGTAATAATTTGTCATGGTTTGGAGGTCTTATTTAATATTGACATGATGGTATTTCTCATTCAGGGTATGTTGGCAATAATTTATCTTGATATCACAGTAATAGTTTATAGTTTACCATGATATTGTGATATTATCGAGTTACACTTTAGCAATTTATTATTGTTCATAGTTTGGCGATTGTCTAGTCAAGATAATAATTTTTTAATGGCTGAAGGTAATATTTAATAATGATACGGTGGTAACAAATTGTCATGGTTTGAAGGTATGACTTAATAATAATATGGTGGTTTTACTTAGTCATGTTATGGCAATAATCGCTTTTCATTGTATGTTGGTATTATTGAATTGCAGCCAGGTAGTAAGTATTAGATATAGTAATGATGATAATATTAAGTCATAATTTGTCATGGTTGGTGGTTTTATTTACTAATGATTTGGTGTCATTTTTCGGTTAAGTTTATGGTTGTACTAATAGGTCACGGTATAAAGGTATTATTCAGTACTTTTACGGTGCAATATCTTGTCATGGTTTGTAGGTCTTATTAAAAAATGATATGCTGACACATTTCAGTCATTGCATGGTGATAATAATTTGTCATGTTATCCTGGTAATTATTTATTCATTATAAGGTGGCATTGTTTAGCCATGGTACGGTGATATCATTTGGTCATGGTATGACGGTATTAAACAGTATTCATATATTTTTTTTTGCTGTGTATTTTTTCCTGTCTGTAAACGAATGCATATTGGCCCGGAGAAATGAATCGGATCTGTAGACTTGATTAATCATGAGAAAATCAGCGTGGACGCATCTTTTTCCCATTAGAATATTGTGGTATTTTCTGCTAATGGTGCACATGTATTATTTAGTCATTCTGCAATTCGATCACCATATGACTGTAATTTAGAGGTATGGTATACCTATTTATGAGTAATTATTTGGGTGGGAAGGGGTAAAAAGATACTTTGAGGGGAAAATGTATTTACCGGTATACATACCGTGCAAGTATTAAGATGAATAAATGACAAGTTATACTGAAACAAAATCATTTCCTATCATCATTTATATTAGTCTGTGCAGCTCCCCCTGCTCTGTCACCTGAGACCCATAGATTGCATGGCATTTCCAAACTGACAGATTCCCTCTAAACATCACAGATGGGCAGTGACACAAAGTTCCAAAGTCCCACTGCTCTTACAGTAAAGAATCCTTTCCATTCTGTTTCTTAGTGGATCTCTGCTCTGTCTCATAGACAAAAATCCTGAGCAGTAGACCTGCTTCTATGAATTTGATAAGCTTTAAAAATGTAATCCCTGATGGGACAATGCAAAAAAAGTGAGATTCTCCAATGATGAAAACTTTAAAAATAGGTATTCACGACAAACCACAGATGATCCAGAAAAAACAACGCGTTTCAGCCTTAAACCTTTGTCATGGTATGTTTTAAAAATACTAAGTCGTCCATAAATACCTCCCAATACAAGTCACATGTGAAAATGTTAGCCAATCACAAAATCCCATAAATTTCAATAAACACAATACTACGAGAAATAAAATCAATGAGTCACACACCGAAGAAACATGCTATGTATAGTGTAGAATGAGATCCTGATGGGGTTTTCCCAATGGGGTTTTCTTTTTTAATTAATTTAAATATCCAATACAATTCTCTATTGAGAATGTTTCTTCTTAGATACCCTCCCTCCCCCCCACTGACCGGTTTGCAGACCTTTTTAATACCCTCAAAAAGTTGCAACGTCCCTGTAAGGTGGCTGCAGGACACATAGTGGATGGGAGATATGTGTGACAGAGGTGCATGTCCTCTGTGATATGAATCTTGAGTAATGCACTAGTACAAATAGTAGTTAGAGGTGTTCATCGGCCATGACAGAGCCGGGTTTATTGTGAGCAGCTGAAGAGTTGGGAGAGACAGCTGCTCACCATATCTCCACCCCTGGGTGTAGTTTACATTGTAAAATGATGTCTGTTTGACTCATACATGTCTGTGGGTGGTGGTGTGCAGACCTCCTGAATTGAGTGCCTTTGCAAAAGGACTAGGAAGCTGGACTCTAACTCTAGCGGGTGACCCGCAATATTGTATGGACTTTTTACTTTATGTTTCACTTGGTGCCAGACAAAGGTTGCATTTCAGTTTTCCTATGATCCAGTTTATGAGGACTGAAATAAACCAGCCGGACTTTTAAATAGAAATGGTTCCTGTGATACCTCATCTCGCTCCCAATTGAGTAGCACTGCTACAGTCCCCTTTGTGCCCATGAGTGAAATGCTTAGAGACTGCTAGGGTATTTAACGCTGCTGGATTTGCCACATCAGACATTGTTCTTGATGTGTATTTTTAGGGGACCTATCCTACACCCCACAATAGAGAATCATATTGGATATTTATATTACAAACGAGAACCCAGTCAGGTCTGAATGTTAAACAGAATCTCATTCTAAGATATAGACAGCATGTTTCTTCGGTGTGTAATTCATTGATTTTATTTCTCATAGTATTGTGTTTATGATAATTTACTTCGGCCCGGACTAGGGCGACTCCATCAGGTGTTTATTGGCCTCATTCCAGGTGCAGCCAGATTTAGAATCATACAATGATAGAATCATAGAATGGTAGAGTTGGAAGGGACCTCTGGGGTTATCGAGTCCAACCCCCTGCTCAATGCAGGATTCACTAAACTATCTCAGACATATGTCTGTCCAGCCTCTCTTTGAAGACTTCCATAGAATCATTTGGTGATGTCACGCAAGGTGTGGGAAAGACTTAGTGCAACACAAAGGGAAAGGGAGCCCAGACTCTAGGGAAAGGGAGCCCAGACTCTAGGGAAAGGGGTGGAAGTGGAGACCTCCTAGGTTGATCTAGCGTCACCCTGTCTCTCCTAACGTCCCTGTATTGGCTCTTCACCAATCGCCGAATGCGTGCCTCGCCCTGTCTTTCTCTGGCGTTTGGCTCAGGCTAGGGAAGGGAGGAGATGAGCACTAGTCGATCTCCACTAAACACTATAGACAACAAGGAAGGACAATCAGGGGGAAATTGCTTCGCTTTAGACAACTCCAGACAAATGCGCACACGTCCTCAAGCTCCAGAGCGGACAAAGTACTGCTCTTGCTAAAGCCTTCACCAGTACGAATGAATATTACCTCCCTCTAGAACATAGCAGGAATTTATACACCCAGGCCGGGGAGTTAATTAGCCAGAGGAAGGTAGCCGCTGGGTCCTAGAGAGACAGCCTCTAAGAAGATGTCTCTAATACCAAATGTAGAGATCTCCTGCAACCCACTGCAGGATGACTGTCACTTCTGACACACTCGTGACAGGTGAGCTGCCTCTACCCTCTCCCTTTCCGTTTATCCAAAAAGATTAAAAATTACAATTTGGGGAATGTATCAGCAAACAGAATTACCATACAGGTTTCAGACTGTGCAAATATTGTCAATAGAAGAACAAACACGGTACAGACGAGTTGCCGGCACCGGTACAGAGACTAACTGTTCTGCATCTTCTAGTCATGAAACTCTTTTTCTTTGAAGTGGAGCTGCTTCATATATAACATTTTCAGAAGAAGGTTCATCATGTTGTATTTCTCCCCTTTGATGTCTCCTGTTTTCTTATGTTTCGTCTCTTTCATTTGCTGTTGATTTGAGAAGTGGCTCAA
This sequence comes from Phyllobates terribilis, assembly GCF_046119375.1. Taxonomy (NCBI): domain Eukaryota; kingdom Metazoa; phylum Chordata; class Amphibia; order Anura; family Dendrobatidae; genus Phyllobates; species Phyllobates terribilis. The sequence goes on from NW_027362764.1 coordinate 756,270,600, forward strand.
TATCGCTCGTCTCCACTCCTTACTGTAAAGTGTCCCTCTCTTTCTATTCTCTTACTTTAGTGATTATTACTTTCTACACTTCGTTTTAGAAAGTAATAAGCAAAAAAATTAAATCCTTATGATTTTTTTCAAGACCAAGCTAAATTTAGTCTTGAACGATATCTTGATTTTTATCTCTTTCCATTCCGGAGGTTATCATTTTATTTCTTTTATAGCTTGATGAAGCTGTGCAAGGTCTTGTTTTTAGAGAGACTAGTTGTAAAAGCTATAGAAGTTGGCAAGTGGACAGTCATCTCTTGGATTCGATGTTTCGGAAGGAGCTGTGGTGGTCTGACATGGACCAAAATGTGATGACTAGATGACTGGGTCAGAGAACTTCCAAAAAAAAAGCTCTTGTGGGGTTTACTCAATATGTAGCAGCTAGCATCTACCAAGAGTTTTCCAAGGGTGGAAAAAGTAGTGTTTAGTACCTTCCAACAATGGTCCAAACGTGAAAAAGCAGAGAACCAGATACAAGGTCATGGTTTCCCAAAGCTCATGAATGTATGTGGAGGGGTGAAGACTAGTCAATGCCACAGTTGAGTTATGGTAGAGCAAACCTTTGAAATAATTACTTTTGTCAATGATAGAAAGTGACAGGGCAGAGCATCGTTTCATGCTGTGTATGGGTCTGTTAGGCTGAAGACCAAAGTGGCCAAAGAGTCCATGCTGACCTGTGTCCATTACATTTGACACATGAGTATCAGAACTGGAGCATTGAGCACTGGAAGAAGGTGGCCCAGTTTGATTAATCAAACTTTGCATCATGTTGACGTCCGGGTTCATGTCGATCACTTACCTGTGCAAGAGATGGCACCAGGATCACCTCTAAGAAGAAGTCAAGCCAGTAAAGGCAATGTAATGGGGCAATGTTCTGTTGGGAAAACTTGGGTCTTGGAATCATGTGAATGGGACACGTGCCATCGTCCTAAACACTGCACAGACCAAATACCCCCCATTCATTCAGAAGGAAAGCGCCCCTGCCACACCGCACAAGCTGTTCAGGAACAGTGTGAGGAACACGACTAAGAGATCAAGGTGATGACTTGTCTTCAAATTCCCATATCTTAATCCAATAGATCATCCATGGTATGTGATTGTAAGACAAGTCCGATCCATGGGTTGTCCAGCAGAAGCTGGTCCTCTGTTCAGGAGGATCCCTAATTATTGTCCAGGGTGGAAAGGCATTGTTACAAGGAGCAGGTGCAGTGAAATTGAACACTTAATCCCAGTTTTCTCACACAATTTACTGCTGATCACTGAGGTCCAAGTTGGAGGACAATTTAGGTTCAGTTTATTGTTAATGAGCCTTCTAACAAGTAGGGGTTATAAAAAGTGGATGACCACTTTACGCGATCTGCTGCTAACATCTTGAGGGCCAGATACCACAGGAAACCTTCAAAGCTGTTTTGGAGTCCATATCTCAATGGGTCACAGCTGTTTTGATGGCACGAGAAGGAGCCACAAAATATTGAGCAGTCAGATTTAATGTTCTGTTTACTGCATAATTTTCACCATTTTCGGGCACTCTATCTGGAGAGATCTGCAACTACAATGACCACCTCTTGCTTTGGATGACCTGGAATCAACACAATGCAATCCCTTACAGTCCCTCCAGAGGCGCTGCAGGGAAATTAAACACTTGCTGCCTGATTTCCTCACACATTACGGCTGGAGGTCCCAGCAACAAAAACAAATAGTTTCTACCAAACAATCCCTTTAAGGAAAGTAAGCAGAATATTGAAGGATAAGTTAGGAAATGAAGATGAAAGATTTTTAGCAGCTGCAGACGCCGATAAATCATCTGCCCTTTAAGAGTCAGCAACCCGAGTTTCAAGTTCACCCAAGATTAAAAAAATGTCACTGTACTTTTTTTGCATTATTATCACTATTCCAAAGTCACCTCCTTCTGCAGACCATTGACGACTCTTTTTAAAGTTCACCCTGTTTTATCAATATTCTTAAAAGCGCGTTGAGGACGCTGACATTGGCGAGAAAATTATCTATAATTTCGAAATCTGTTTTCAAAGGAGAAAATGTTACAAAACTCTCAGTAATTGAAACAAAAAGTTGAAAACTATTTTCAAATATAAAAAGAGTGTTTATGTTGGTTACATCGCAGTTAAAGTACAGCTGGATACATTCATATATTACAGATGTTTTCCCCAAAAAGTGACATTGCTAAATGCCCCCTATACTCGTCACTAGTGTTGAGCTATACCTTCCGATATCGGGAAATATCGGATCGGATTGGATCGGACCGATACCGAAAAAGTATCGGATATCGCCGATTCCGATACCGGAAACCAATGCAAGTCAATGGGACAGAAATATCGGAATGAAAATAAACCCTTTCTTTCCTTGTAGGTTAATTCTACATGAAGGAAAACAACTAAGAATAATGTAGAATGTATTGGGGGAGGTGGGGGAGACAATAAAGGCATAGAGGTTTAGCCCAATCAAATGGAATAGCAGGAATTAATATTTTTTTTAAGACGTTCTGAGTTACGGAAATATTGACTATGTTAAGTATTTTTATATTTTGTCAGATATTTATGTTTCACTACTTCCATGCTCTTCACCTTCTTTTTTACTTCTCCCACACTTTCTCCTTCATCATCCTCAGCATCTTTTTCATCCACTTCTTCTTCACCTTCATCTTCTTCTTCACCTTCTTCGTATTATTCTTTTTTTTTCATTCTTCATATTCTACTTCTTCATATTCTTCTTCTTCATCATATTCTTATTTGTGACAGGCATTCCTGTAGTTGTTATCTATAAAAGGTTGGACATTACACCTTTCGTTCTGCCCGTCACAAAAGATTTACAACAGGATTTGTCCGCGTTCAGTTTGGCCTGCAGCAGCAGGTCTTTTCCAGGGGCACCACGAGGAGGAACGGACTCACCCCCATACACTGCATAGTCATCTTCTGCTTATAATTTAGATATTATCTTTTGCTCTGATTTTTAGTCTTATGCTTAATGTTCTTCCGCTTTTTGTTCTGCAGCTTCTTGTATTTCTGCTTCTTGGATTTCTGTCTCTTGTTATTCTGTATCTTGGTGCTTGTCTTCTCTTCTTTGTCCTCTTGGTCAACTTCTTCAGGGTCATCTTCTTGGTCTTCTTCGGGGTGGTCTTCAGGGTCGTCGTCTTCGGGGGTCCTCGTCTTCGGGGTCCTCGTCTTCTTCGGGTTGGTCTTCTGGGTCCTCGTCTTCGGGGTCCTCGTCTTCTTCGGGGTGGTCTTCAGGGTCCTCGTCTTCTTCGGGGTGGTCTTCAGGGTCCTCGTCTTCTTCAGGGTGGTCTTCAGGGTCCTCGTCTTCAGGGTCGTCGTCTTCGGGGTCCTCGTCTTCTTCGGGTTGGTCTTCAGGGTCCTCGTCTTCAGGGTCCTCGTCAGGGAGATCCAGAGTGATTACCAAGAACCATTTCAAAAAGCTTGAACTTGGAAATGTAGCAGAAGGTACAAGAAGGCTGAGGAACTACCGAGGACCAGCTGACGGTACTGGAACCCGGATGGGTAGCAGAAGGTACAAGAGCCAATGGAACTACCGATGACCTGCTGATGGTACTGGAACTCGGTTACTAAGCAGGAGGTACCTGTGCCAGAAAGCACTACCAAGGACCAGCAGACGTTGGTGGAACTTGGATACCGAGAAGGAAGCACCTAATCCAAAGGCACTGCCGAGAACCAGCTGACGGTACTGGAACCCGGATGGATAGCAGAAGGTACAAGAGCCAATGGAACTACCGAGGACCAGCTGATGGTACTGGAACTCGGTTACTAAGCAGGAGGTACCTGTGCCAGAAAGCACTACCAAGGACCAGCAGACGTTGGTGGAACTTGGATACCGAGAAGGAGGCACCTAATCCAAAGGCACTGCCGAGAACCAGCTGACGGTACTGGAACCCGGATGGGTAGTAGAAGGTACAAGAGCAAATGGAACTACCGAGGACCAGCTGACGGTACTGGAACCCGGAGGGGTAGCAGAAAGTACAAGAGCAAATGGAACTGCCGAAGACCAGCTGACAGTACTGGAACTCGGTTACTAAGCAGGAGGTACCTGTGCTAGAAAGCACTACCAAGGACCAGCAGACGTTGGTGGAACTTGGATACCGAGAAGGAGGCACCTAATCCAAAGGCACTGCCGAGAACCAGCTGACGGTACTGGAACCCGGATGGGTAGAAGAAGGTATAAGAGCAAATGGAACTACCGAGAACCAGCTGACGGTACTGGAACAAGGATGGGTAGCAGAAGGTACCCATGTAAAAAAAGTTTCAAGGCTGCGAGCCGGCCGCAGTTACCAAAACCCACAGTCCTACAGGGGGTGCTTGTCCTATTGGCACTATGGAACCAGCCTTCATTGCCAGATCCCGCAGCCCACATAGGAGTCACCTAAACTGCAGGCACCATAGAGTCGGCTAACCCGACTGCAACACGACAGGACAACGCATTGGAGGCAAAGTGACGTTGACACTACCCGGAAACAGCTGGCGTGCTGGAACCAGGCTGGGCAGGAGGGAGTACCCGTGCCAAAGACACTGCCGAGAACCAGCTGACGGTACTGGAACCCGGATGGGTAGTAGAAGGTACAAGAGCAAATGGAACTACCGAGGACCAGCTGACTGTACTGGAACCCGGATGGGTAGCAGAAAGTACAAGAGCCAATGGAACTGCCGAAGACCAGCTGACAGTACTGGAACTCGGTTACTAAGCAGGAGGTACCTGTGCCAGAAAGCACTACCAAGGACCAGCAGACATTGGTGGAACTTGGATACCGAGAAGGAGGCACCTAATCCAAAGGCACTGCCGAGAACCAGCTGACGGTACTGGAACCCGGATGGGTAGTAGAAGGTATAAGAGCAAATGGAACTACTGAGAACCAGCTGACGGTACTGGAACCCGGATGGGTAGCAGAAGGTACCCATGTAAAAAAAAGTTTCAAGGCCGCGAGCCAGCCGCAGTTACCAAAAACCCACAGTCCTACAGGGGGTGCTTGTCCTATTGGCACTATGGAACCAGCCTTCATTGCCAGATCCCGCATCCCACATAGGAGTCACCTAAACTGCAGGCACCATAGAGTCGGCTAACCTGACCGCAACACGACAGGACAACGCATTGGAGGCAAGGTGAAGTTGACACTACCCGGAAACAGCTGGCGTGCTGGAACCAGGCTGGGCAGGAGGGAGTACCCGTGCCAAAGACACTGCTAGGAAACAGCTGGCGGTGCTGGAACCCAGGGTAAATACTAAAAACAGAGTGGAGCCAGAGGCGTAATTGGAGCAACTTTAAAATCTGTAGTAGTGTGAATGTGGACAGAGCAGGAGAATTTGCCGAACACACAGCTGGGGAACAGCTGACGTTACTGAACCCCAATAACACTGTGCAGACGGCACTTCTGAGCAGCAACTAGCAGTATTGGAGCCCAGGGTAAATACTAAAAACAGAGGAACCAGAGGTGTAATTGGAGCAAGTTTTAAATCAGTAGTCCAGTGGATGTGGACAAAGCAGGAGAATTTGCCGGACACACAGCTGGGGAACAGCTGACGTTACTGAACCCCAATAACACTGGAGCAAGCGTTGACTGTGCAGACGGCACTTCTGAGCAGCAACTAGCGGTATTGGAGCCCAGGGTAAATACTGAAAACAGAGGAACCAGAGGTGTAATTGGAGCAAGTTTTAAATCAGTAGTACAGTGGATGTGGACAAAGCAGGAGAATTTGCCGGACACACAGCTGGGGAACAGCTGACGTTACTGAACCCCAATAACACGGCAGCAAGTGTTGACTGTGCAGACGGTACTTCCGAGCGCCAACTGGCGGTGTTGGAGCTCAGGGATAATACTGAAAACAGAGGAGCCAGAGATGTAATTGGAGCAACTTTAAAATCTGTAGTAGTGAGAATGTGGACAGAGCAGGAGAAATTGCGGTCCGCACAGCAGGGGAACAGCTGACGTTACTGAGCCCCAATAACACGGCAGCAAGTGTTGACTGTGCAGATGGCACTTCCGAGCGCCAACTGGCGGTGTTGGAGCTCAGGGATAATACTGAAAACAGAGGAGCCAGAGGTGTAATTGGAGCAACTTTAAAATCTGTAGTAGTGAGAATGTGGACAGAGCAGGAAAAATTGCCGTCCGCACACCACGGGAACAGCTGACGTTACTGAACCCCAATAACACGGCAGCAAGTGTTGACTGTGCAGACGGCGCTTCCGAGCGCCAACTGGCGGTGTTGGAGCTCAGGGATAATACTGAAAACAGAGGAGCCAGAGGTGTAATTGGAGCAACTTTAAAATCTGTAGTAGTGAGAATGTGGACAGAGCAGGAGAAATTGCCGTCCGCACACCAGGGGAACAGCTGACGTTACTGAACCCCAATAACACGGCAGCAAGTGTTGACTGTGCAGACGGCGCTTCCGAGCGCCAACTGGCGGTGTTGGAGCTCAGGGATAATACTGAAAACAGAGGAGCCAGAGGTGTAATTGGAGCAACTTTAAAATCTGTAGTAGTGAGAATGTGGACAGAGCAGGAGAAATTGCCGTCCGCACAGCAGGGGAACAGCTGACGTTGCTGAACCCAAATAACACGGCAGCAAGTGTTGACTGTGCAGACGGCACTTCCGAGCGCCAACTGGCAGTGTTGGAGCTCAGGGATAATACTGAAAACAGAGGAGCCAGAGGTGTAATTGGAGCAACTTTAAAATCTGTAGTAGTGAGAATGTGGACAGAGCAGGGAAATTGCCGTCCGCACAGCAGGGGAACAGCTGACGTTACTGAAACCCCAATAACACGGCAGCAAGTGTTGACTGTGCAGACGGCACTTCCGAGCGCCAACTGGCGGTGTTGGAGCTCAGGGATAATACTGAAAACAGAGGAGCCAGAGGTGTAATTGGAGCAACTTTAAAATCTGTAGTAGTGAGAATGTGGACAAAGCAGGAGAAATTGCCGTCCGCACAGCAGGGGAACAGCTGACGTTACTGAACCCCAATAACACGGCAGCAAGTGTTGACTGTGCAGACGGCACTTCCGAGCGCCAACTGTCGGTGTTGGAGCTCAGGGATTACAGTTCAGGTGGTAGAAACATGAACACAACAGGAGACCTGGATACTGTTGCCAACCAATTATTTATTCTGGAAGAGGACTGGCAAATTCATGAGAGATCCAGGCCTTGTTCATTTTGAGAAAAGTAAGCCGGTCACCGTTATCGGAGGATAGTCGCATGCGACGGTCTGTTAGTACACCACCTGCGGCACTAAAGACGCGTTCCGATAATACACTAGCAGCAGGGCAAGCCAGCACCTCCAATGCATACTGGCTAAGCTCTGGCCATGTATCCAGCTTAGAGACCCAAAACTTGAAGGGGGAAGAGTCGTCTGGGAGTACACTAAGAGGGCAAAACATGTAGTCTGTCACCATCTGATGGAAACGTTGCCTCCTGGTGACTGGAGCCGTTTGTGATGGTGTAGACATTTGAGGCGGCGGGGACACAAAACTTTGCCACATTTCGGCCATACTGGTCTTGCCTTGTGCTGAGGCACTGCTTCTGCTCCCTCTTTGTGCAGAGCTTCCTCCACTGCCTCGACGCACTGAGCTGCTTTGTAAAGCACTAGCAGCACTGCTCTCGGTTGGAATGGAGAACATGATGGAATGCACCAGTGCGTCTTGGTACTCCCGCATTTTACGCTCCCGGTTCAACGGTGTTATGATGCTTTGTAAGTTGTCCCGGTAGCGAGGATCTAGGAGGGTGGACACCCAATAATCAGCCGTGTTGAGAATGTGGGCGATGCGGCGGTCGTTTCTCAGGCACTGCAGCATGAAATCAACCATGTGCTGCAGACTGCCAACTGGCCAAGAAACGCTGTCCCCTGCTTGAGGCGTGATCTCTGCCTGCTCTGCATCACCCCACCCTCGCTCTAGATACTGACTACTAGAGCATTGTGTACCTCCCTCCTCTGGACAGATGTCTTCCTCATCCATTGACTCCTCCTCATCCTCCTCACAAAGTGTCCCCTGCCTAGGCCTTTGTGAGAAACCACGTTGCGCAGACTGTAGAGAAGCAGATGGCATTTGTGACTCCTCATCCTCCACCTCTTCCAAAACCTCGTCCCTTAGTGCTTGCAGTGTTTTTTCAAGCAGGCAGATAAGGGGGATAGTCATGCTGACTAGTGCATCATCTGCACTCGCCATCTGCGTGGAATAATCGAAGGCACGCAAAACGTGGCAAATGTCCTTCATAGAGGCCCACTCAGTGGTGGTGAAGTGTGAACGGCGCGCACTGCGACTTGTTTGCGCCTGCTGCAGCTGGTACTCCATTACTGCTGCCTGCTGCTCACACAACCTCTCCAACATATGTAACGTTGAATTCCACCTGGTGGGTAGGTCACATATGATGCGATGTACCGGAAGACGTAATCGGCGCTGCAGAGCTGCAATGCGTGATCTTGCGTTGCTGGAACGCCGCAAGTGAGCGCACTCTATGCGGACCTTGTGAAGCAGTGCATCAAGATCCGGATAGTCCCTCAAAAAACTCTGCACGACCAAGTTGAGCACATGTGCCAGACATGGGATGTGAGTGAGGTTGCCTAGGCCCAGAGCTGCCACCAGATTTCGGCCATTGTCACACACTACCATGCCTGGCTGGAGATTCGCTGGCACAAACCACACGTCGCTCTGCTGCTTGATGGCATTCCAGAGCTCCTGCGCTGTGTGGCTTCGATTCCCCAAAGAAATTAATTTTAATACAGCCTGTTGACGTTTGGCCACGGCTGTGCTCATATCGGTCATCATAACAGGTAACCGTTCACGGGTCGATGTGGAGGTAGACCGTGACGGCTCCTGCAGCGCTGATTCAGAGGAACTGGAGTATGAGGAGGAGTCAATGTGTACAGACTGGATTCCTGCAATCCTTGGAGTTGGTAGAACACGTACAGCGCCACTCTCAATATCTGTACCCGGCTCCACAACATTTACCCAATGGGCAGTGAGGGAAAGGTATCGTCCCTGTCCATGCTTACTGGTCCACGCATCGGTGGTCAGGTGGACCTTGCTACTGACGGCGTTTTGTAGCGCATGTTTAATTTTTCCCTCCACATGATGTTGCAGGGCAGGGACGGCTTGCCTGCTGAAATAAAAGCGGCTGGGCACGTTGTATTGTGGGACTGCCAATGCCATAAAGTTACGGAATGTGTCAGTCTCCACCAGCCTGAATGATAGCATTTCAAGGGCCAGTAGTTTAGCAATACCAGCATTCAGAGCCTGTGCTCGGGGGTGGTTTGCCGAGTATGGGCGCCTTTTCTCCCATGCCTGTGCTAACGATGGCTGTAGACTGGCCTGGGAGTGTGAGGATGACTGGGAAAGTGGTGCTGTGGGTGGAATTACACTGTGTCTCTGTACAACAGTGCCAGAGATTCTTCCATGGCGATCCTGTGAGTAAGCCGAACCAGCTGTGTGTGAGCTGGAGGAAGAGGCTACAACACGAGCTGAAGAGGTGGTAGGTGGCACTGTAGGTTGGCCTAGGTCTTCAGTGTGTTTTTGTAACTCCACCACGTGCTTGGTCCGCACATGTTTCCACATATTTGCGGTATTGAGGTTGCTGACACTTTTCCCTCTTTTCACCTTCTGATTACCCAGCTTGCATTTGACAAAGCAAATGTCATCTGCAACTGTGTCATAAAAGGACCAGGCACTGCAAGTCTTGGGAGCGCCCGCTTTGGATTTTGGAAGAGCCATGCTCCTAATGGGTGCCGAAGTGGAGGCCACAGGCAACCAAGTCTGCCCCCTCCCTCTCCCTCCTTTTTGGGCTGTTCGGCGAATCTCTTCCTCAGAGCTACTCCCACCACCTTCCTGTCCCTCACGCCATGATGGGTCAAGGACCTCATCATCTACACCACCCTCTTCAAACAACTGCTTCTCCTGGGTAGTCTCGACAGCACAGTACGCACCAGAAAGTGGCACCTGAGTCTCATCATCAGATGCGTACTGAGGTGTGCTGCTGACCATAGGCACTGGCCCACCAGCCTCTTCAGATTCAGAGAGACAAAACGGTTGCGCATCACTGCATACTACCTCTTCTTCAAATTCTCGAATTCTGCTTGGCTGGCCCTCTCTTTCCAAGCCAAGAGATTCAGAGAACAGAAGTAGAGATGGCTCCTGTCCAGGGCTCTCTGACTGCCTGGGCAATTTGGCAGGTGGTGAAGAGACAGATGGGTGCTCTTCAGTGCTCAGGACTAGTGTTGAGCCACCCCCGTAGTGTTCGGGTTCGGTTCGGTTCGTCGAACACCGGGATGTTCGAGGAACTGTTCGTCGAACTGTTCGTCGAACACCTTAGAACACCGTCGAACACCGTTAAAACCAATGGCAGGCAAACAAAAACACATAGAAACACATAGAAAACACCTTCAAAGGTGTCCAAAAGCTGACAAACTGCTCAGAAGACGCTTTCTTTAAAAAAGCCGGCCGGCAATTCAGCAGCGGCATACACCGGTACCCGACAATTTAGACAAAAAGGAATAGAGCCTCACACATAGATTAGATAGATAGAAACATGTCAGTCACATATATATGAAGTACAGTGACAGTGTTGCTTACTGTACTTGTCATTTAGTGTAAAGGATTTATTAAAAAATATAATAGTGTTTTCATGCACTGTCTCTTTAAAAAAGCCGGCCGGCAATTCAGCAGCGGTATCCGACAATTTATAACAGACAGAATAGAGCTTCACACATAGATTAGATAGATAGAAACATGTCAGTCACATATATATGAAGTACAGTGACAATGTTGCTTACTGTACTTGTCATTTAGTGTAAAGGATTTATTAAAAAAAGTAATAGTGTTTTCATGCACCGTCTCTTTAAAAAAGCCGGCCGGCAATTCAGCATCTGTACCCGACAATTTATAACAGACAGAATAGAGCTTCACACATAGATTAGATAGATAGAAACATGTCAGTCACATATATATGAAGTACAGTGATAGTGTTGGTTACTGTACTTGTCATTTAGTATTAAAATAAAGGATTTATTATTAAAAAAAATTGGCGTGGGGTTCCCCTTAATTTTAGTCTCTAGCGGAGGTTAAGCAGACACCTGGGGCAGATGTTTGAAGCCTGGGAAGGGGGTAATACCCACGGAGCTTCCCAGGCTACTAATATGAGCCCCCAGCTGAATACATAGCCTTTACTAGCTATTAAAATGGGGGACCCCCCAAAAAAATGACGTGGGGTCCCCCCTAATTTAATAGCTAGCAAAGGCTAGGCAGACAGCTGGGGCTGATATTAATAGCCCAGGAAGGGTGCCATGAATATTGGCCCCCTCCCAGGCTAGAAACACCAGCCGTCAGCCGCCCCAGAAATGGCGCATTCATAGGATGCGCCAATTCTGGCACTTAGCCTCGCTCTTCCACGCTGCCCTGGTGCGGTGGCAGGGGCTAATAGGGCTGGGGTTGATGTCAGCTTATAATGCCAGCTGACATCAAGCCCAGGTTAGTAATGGAGAGGCGTCTATAAGACACCCCCATTACTAACCCCATAGTCAAAGTTAAAAGAAAACACAAACACCCAGAATAAAGTCCTTTAATTGAAATAAAGACACAATCCTTTATTGTTCTAAATTAAACCATACTTACCATCACGCCCATTCCAGCTGAAGCCAACGATCTCCTGCAATAAAAGAAAAATAATAAAGCAACATCATCCTTACCTTTCCATGGTTCCCACGACAGCTTCAGCTCTGCTACATCGAGATGACAGGCTGGACCGCAGCAGAACGCTGCCATCCAGCCTGTCATCCCGCAGACACTGAGAAGCGCAGGCATGCTTGCGCTCTGCAGTGTCTGGCTGTGACGGCATAAAGATGAGACGAGTTCATGTCCAATGAACTCGGCGCACCTCATGCACGTCACTGACAGCGTGGGAAAATTCTCACGCTGAAGCGCTGAGTGCAGGAGAATTCTCCCACGCTGTCAGTGACGTGCATAAGGTGAGCTCATGTCCAATGAACTCAGCTCACCTCCTGCACGTCACTGACAGCGTGGGAGAATTCTCCTGCACTCAGCGCTTCAGCGTGAGAATTCTCCCACGCTGAAGCGCTGAGTGCAGGAGAATTTTCCCACGCTGTCAGTGACGTGCATGAGGTGAGCCGAGTTCATTGGACATTAACTCGGCTCATCTGGATGCCCTCACAGAGAGACACTGTGGAGCGCAAGCAAGCCTGCTCTTCTCAGTGTCTGCGGGATGACAGGCTGAATGGCAGCGTTCTGCTGCGGTCCAGCCTGTCATCTCGATGTAGCAGAGCTGAAGCTGTCATGGGAACCACGGAAAGGTAAGGATGATGTTGCTTTATTATTTTTCTTTTATTGCAGGAGATCGTTGGCTTCAGCTGGAATGGGTGTGATGGTAAGTATGGTTTAATTTAGAACAATAAAGAATTGTGTGTTTATTTCAATTAAAGGACTTTTTTCTGGGTGTTTGTGGTTTTTTTAAATACTTTACAAGAAATTCATGGTGGTCATGTCTAATATTGGCGTGACCCCATGAATTTTGGGCTTAGGGCCAGCTGATAATGCCAAGCTGGCCCTAACCCCTTTATTACCCAGTGAGCCATCGCATCAGGGCCCTGGATGAGTTGGGTACAGCGCCAGAAGATGGCGCTTCTATGAACGCGCCATTTTCCAGGGTGGCTGCGGACTGCAATTTGCAGCGGGGGTGGCCCAGAAAGCTTGGGCCTCCCTGCGCTGCGGATTCCAGCCCCCAGCTGCATAGTTGTACCTGGCTGGACACAAAAACAGGGCGAAGCCCCACGTCAATTTTCTTTAAATTATTTCATGAAATAATTAAGAAAAAAAGGGCTTCCCTATATTGTTGTGTCCGGCCAGGTACAAATAGGCAGCTGGTGGTTGGGGGCAGCCCGTTCCTGCCTGCTGCACCTGACTGGACACAAATATAGTGCGAAGCCCCACGTCAATTTTTTTTTAATTATTTCATGAATTTCCTGAAATAATTTAAAAAAATTGAAGTGGGGCTTCGCACTATATTTGTGTCCAGCCAGGTACAGCAGGCAGGAACGGGCTGCCACCAGCTGCCTATTTGTACCTGGCCGGACACAACAATATAGGGAAGGCCTTTTTTTCTTAATTATTTCATGAATTTCATGAAATAATTTAAAAAAATTGATGTGGGGCTTCGCACTATATTTGTGTCCAGTCAGGTACAGCAGGCAGGAACGGGCTGCCCCCAACCACCAGCTGCCTATTTGTACCTGGCCGGACACAACAATATAGGGAAGGCCTTTTTTTCTTAATTATTTCATGAATTTCATGAAATAATTAAAAAAAAAATACGTGGGGCTTCGCCCTATTTTTGTGTCCAGCCAGGTACAACTAGGCAGCTGGGGGCTGGAATCTGCAGCGCAGGGAGGCCCAAGCTTTCTGGGCCCCCCCCGCTGCAAATTGCAGTCCGCAGCCACCCCGGAAAATGGCGCGTTCATAGAAGCGCCATCTTCTGGCGCTGTACCCAACTCATCCAGGGCCCTGGTGCGGTGGCTCACTGGGTAATAAAGGGGTTAGGGCCAGCTTGGTATTATCAGCTGGCCCCAAGCCCAAAATTCATGGGGTCACGCCAGTATTAGACATGACCGCCATGAATTTCTAGTAAAGTATTTAAAAAAAACACAACACCCAGAATAAAGTCCTTTAATTGAAATAAAGACACAATTCTTTATTGTTCTAAATTAAACTATACTTACCATCACGCCCATTCCAGCTGAAGCCAACGATCTCCTGCAATAAAAGAAAAATAATAAACCAACCTCATCCTTACCTTTCCATGGTTCCCACGACAGCTTCAGCTCTGCTACATCGAGATGACAGGCTGGACCGCAGCAGAACGCTGCCATCCAGCCTGTCATTCCGCAGACACTGAGAAGAGCAGGCATGCTTGTGACGCGCCCCCTGGGCCATATTCTTTAGGGGGAATATCCGGAGCCGGATCAGATGGGGGTTGTAGTCTTCCGAGTGGCTGTGACCCGGTCCGTGCCCAGGGTGTCAAACTCAGTTGTATGTGGCAGTCCTACAGATGTTACTAAGTTCTTAATGTCGACTCCGCCACCCGTTGTGTTGCGGTCACTGTGGCCGCCGCTGCAGCAGGGTCCGCTGAGGCTGGTGGTGTAGGTGCAGCTTTGGTGATATAACCCCCAACGGGTGGGGTATAGCCTCAGGGGGATCAGGTGCAGAGGATGGGAGTTGTGGTGATGCAGTGTCGTCGGCAATCAGAGACAGAGTCGGGTTATGCAGTTTAGGATGTTTACTCACTGCTGATGTTCCGGTCACTCCAGCTTCGAGTGACCTCCCGAGCCGCGCTGCGTCCACCAGGTTCTGGATCCAGCCAACCCCCAAATAAGTCCGGAGCGTGACCCTGAGCTCTCCTTCTGTCCTTTCTCTGGCCGTCCCCACTATCGATCCACCCAGGTCCAGCTCCCTCGGGCCTTCTGTTGGGAGACCCTTGGCCTTGGGTTCCCTGACCCTCCACGTGGGATGCCTTCGTGGTGGATGTGGTGGGTGGCCGTGGCAAACGCTGCCCACGGCCTCCGGTCTCTGGCTGGGGTGTGTTTTTGCCCCCACCAGCTTGGGTTCCGGTACCCTGTGCCGACTCTTCACCTGGGGATTTAGTTTGGGGTCTTAGAGTCCTCTTCTTCTGTTTCCCCCTCTGGGTCTCTCTTTCTCCTCTCTCACTCTGGGTCTCTCTTCTCCTCAGCTCGCTGACTTTCTCTCTGCAACTGACCCTGTTCTTAGTTGGTGCCCACCTTATATACACCCTCTATGTGTGAGCTCAGGTGACCAGCACCCAATGAGCTCCTATCTTTACCCAGGCTGCTCCCCCTATCTGCCCCTACACTACTTGGGATGTACCACCCCCCTCCCACTCCAGCCAGGAACAGACTCGGTCGTACCTGCACATTTCTAAGTGGGAGTACCGTTGGTCTGTTCCCCGGAAATGGGATGTGTGTAGTGCATGCAGCCTACCGAGCTCAGTTCCACACTCCATCCTTACCCGGGAGTGGAATACCACACCTCTGGGTTGAGGTGCAATACCCCTGTAGCAGCCGAATCCTCAGGGTGCTACATTCCCCCCTGGTAAATCACAGCACGTCCTCTGGCTGTAAGACAAAAACATCACAAAACATACAAAATTTTTCATAAACATATAAAACATATAAAACATATAAAACATTATATAAATTAGCAGCATTAAACATTCTCGTCGTCTCTTGTTCCTCCTCCGGTCACTGGGCAACTGTTGACCGAGCAAAGTGCGACAGTTCCTTTCTTTAAGGTGGTTTTACAGTAAAACCAGTAGGGGGCGCTTTAGGAAGCGCAACTATGTACAAGGGACAGTGTGGCCGCTCTTAGTCCTCGGCCAGGTACTGGGGAGGAATGACCGCTCTCAGTCCTCGGTCAGTGGGATTAAGGGTAAACGGGTGAACAGTTCACATCAGCTGGTCCCAACGGGGACTATATTTGCAGTAACAGTTTCTTTGTACCCCGGTCGGGTAACTATTTACAGCACCTGCTCCGCTGTACTTAACGACGTCTTCCTCCTGCTCTTTCTTTGGGGATCTTAGCTTCAGACCCGTCCGGGTCCTCTTGCTCTTCCTCCTCACATCGCAGCTCCTCCTCTGTCAGGCGATGCACATGGAGGGCGTAAGGTCCTTTGGCACACTTGTGCCGGGTAAAGGTGACCTCGTCCCCGATGTAAAGGTCACGACCTCTGTGCCCCTCCGGCAGATGGGACTCCACGTCTCTGCGCGTGACAAAGACGTCGCCGGGGGTGTTGTGGTCTCGGATGAAGCCCCACCCGTGCTGCATGTTGAACTTGATTACAGTCCCGGTGGTGCGGGGACTGTGCTCTGCACGGGGGTCTCTCCTGGCCCGGCTCTTCTGCTCTGCGCTCCTTATTTGAGCTTGCTGTTCCCGGACCCGCCTCTCTCTCCGCTCCTTCGCAAACTCCTCGAGCTGCTGTCGGCAGCACTCAGCACGCTCCGCTGCAGCTGCCCGAGTCTCTTGAGTGAACCCCATAAGATCTTCTCCGGTGGGGTCCCACTCAAATTGGGTCTCTTCAAGCGGGGGCGAGATCCTTATCACGGGCTTCGGAGCCGGAATCAGGGGTGTACACATGGCCCCAACCCTCCTCTGGTGCTCCAGTCCATAATATTCCTGGGGCCAGATGAAAGGCTGCCCGTCCGGCCACGTGTGCTGGGCAAACAAGTCCTCTCCCAGACGCGGCACCCTTGGTTTTACGGGCGCGGGCGCGGTGGTGGTGGCGCCCGGGTTGCCCAGGCCTTGCGGCCAGGCCTGGGGCACCTGGAAGGTGAAGGGCACCGTTAGGACGGCGGCGCCCTGGGCTACCTGGCCTTGCGACCAGGCCGGAGGCTCCGCGGAGGTAGGGGGCGCTGTTGGTGATGCGACGCCCGGGAATTCTAGGCCCTGCGACCAGGCTGGTGTTGCTTCCTGTTTTGCCACGCTCGGGGTCGTTGCGCATGGCGTCACAGGGGTCGCGGCGGCGGCTTCCGGTTGGGGCCTAGTCTGCGTCGGTGACATGGCGTTTTCGGGCACAGCAGGGGGACTTTCGGGCTCTGCGACGGGGAGCTGGGGCAGGTACGCGGTTTCCCGGTTTGGGGTATAGACGTCCCCTTTACCTGCCTCCATGCGTTCGGCTCCCTTCTCGGCGCCGTCTCCGGCCTTGGGTCCTCCCGCGCCATCCTCAGAGGCGGTCTGTCTCCTCATCTTGGCTGGCGTGCTCCGGGTCTTGGTTTGCTGGGCCATCTCTCGGCTCCACTCCGCCAATGTCTCTCGCTGTACCCGGGCCATCCTCCGTGCGAGGCCCTCCAGGGCAGTCTGTGCACACTCCCGGTCTCGGGGGAGCTGTGCGAGGACCTCCACTAGGCCTAGTGGGGTCGTGGTTTCCAGCAGGCTCCTGACCAACGGGTCGGTGCTGCTCTGCTCTTCTTCCAGCAGGCTCCTGGCCAGCGGGCCGGTGCTGCTCTGCTCTCCCTCCTCGGTTTCTAGCAGGCTCCTGGCCAACGGGCCGGTGCTGCTCTGCTTTCTCGCCATCTCCGGGTAAGCTCCTCCGATCTCCTTCTCCAGGCTTCTTGCCTCCGGGTGCGCTCACTCCAGACTGCTCCAAGCGACACCCATCTTTGTTCTCTCCTTTCGTCTCCTCCCCCTTCGAGGGCGGTCCCGGGGCCACTTGGTGACTGTCAGCTCCAGGGGCAGTTCTTTCACGCTGACAGACACCTCTAGCATCACAGTCTCTGTTGGTGGGGGCGGTTTCCACTTTTGGCGCCATTTTCGGTCCTGGCCCACGATGGGAGGTGGCCTCTCGCCACCCTCTGGCACGCCCATAATGGCGTCCGCTCTGGCAAGGCGGGAAATCTTTGGAAATGGCGGGAATCGTCTCCCAGTGGCGGGAAACTCTGCAGATGGCGGAAAAAAGCTGTTAATGGCGGACAACCGGCGGGAATCGACTGGTGATGGGGTCCGATGGCGGGGACCCTCCGGAACCGGCAGGAGACTTCTTTTTGAGGTAAACTCGTTCTTTTCTTCAGGCACGCAGTACCCGGGTGTTGCGGGCACGTAATCCTGCCGACTACGCCAAAGTTGACGCGCCCCCTGGGCCATATTCTTTAGGGGGAATATCCGGAGCCGGATCAGATGGGGGTTGTAGTCTTCCGAGTGGCTGTGACCCGGTCCGTGCCCAGGGTGTCAAACTCAGTTGTATGTGGCAGTCCTACAGATGTTACTAAGTTCTTAATGTCGACTACGCCACCCGTTGTGTTGCGGTCACTGTGGCCGCCGCTGCAGCAGGGTCCGCTGAGGCTGGTGGTGTAGGTGCAGCTTTGGTGATATAACCCCCAACGGGTGGGGTATAGCCTCAGGGGGATCAGGTGCAGAGGATGGGAGTTGTGGTGATGCAGTGTCGTCGGCAATCAGAGACAGAGTCGGGTTATGCAGTTTAGGATGTTTACTTACTGCTGATGTTCCGGTCACTCCAGCTTCGAGTGACCTCCCGAGCCGTGCTGCATCCACCAGGTTCTGGATCCAGCCAACCCCCAAATAAGTCCGGAGCGTGACCCTGAGCTCTCCTTCTGTCCTTTCTCTGGCCGTCCCCACTATCGATCCACCCAGGTCCAGCTCCCTCGGGCCTTCTGTTGGGAGACCCTTGGCCTTGGGTTCCCTGACCCTCCACGTGGGATGCCTTCGTGGTGGATGTGGTGGGTGGCCGTGGCAAACGCTGCCCACGGCCTCCGGTCTCTGGCTGGGGTGTGTTTTTGCCCCCACCAGCTTGGGTTCCGGTACCCTGTGCCGACTCTTCACCCGGGGATTTAGTTTGGGGTCTTAGAGTCCTCTTCTTCTGTTTCCCCCTCTGGGTCTCTCTTTCTCCTCTCTCACTCTGGGTCTCTCTTCTCAGCTCGCTGACTTTCTCTCTGCAACTGACCCTGTTCTTAGTTGGTGCCCACCTTATATACACCCTCTATGTGTGAGCTCAGGTGACCAGCACCCAATGAGCTCCTATCTTTACCCAGGCTGCTCCCCCTATCTGCCCCTACACTACTTGGGATGTACCACCCCCCTCCCACTCCAGCCAGGAACAGACTCGGTCGTACCTGCACATTTCTAAGTGGGAGTACCGTTGGTCTGTTCCCCGGAAATGGGATGTGTGTAGTGCATGCAGCCTACCGAGCTCAGTTCCACACTCCATCCTTACCCGGGAGTGGAATACCACACCTCTGGGTTGAGGTGCAATACCCCTGTAGCAGCCGAATCCTCAGGGTGCTACATTTGCGCTCCTCAGTGTCTCGCTGTGACGGCATCCAGATGAGCCGAGTTCATGTCCAATGAACTCAGCTCACCTCATGCACGTCACTGACAGCGTGGGAAAATTCTCACGCTGAAGTGCTGAGTGCAGGAGAATTGTCCCACGCTGTCAGTGACGTGCATGAGGTGAGCTCATGTCCAATGAACTCAGCTCACCTCATGCACCTCACTGACAGCGTGGGAAAATTCTCCTGCACTCAGCGCTTCAGCGTGAGAATTCTCCCACGCTGTAAGTGACGTGCATGAGGTGCGCCGAGTTCATTGGACATGAACTCGTCTCATCTTTATGCCGTCACAGCCAGACACTGCAGAGCGCAAGCAAGCCTGCGCTTCTCAGTGTCTGCGGGATGACAGGCTGGATGGCGGCGTTCTGCTGCGGTCCAGCCTGTCATCTCGATGTAGCAGAGCTGAAGCTGTCGTGGGAACTATGGAAAGGTAAGGATGAGGTTGCTTTATTATTTTATTTTTATTACAGGAGATCGTTGGCTTCAGCTGGAATGGGCGTGATGGTAAGTATGGTTTAATTTAGAACAATAAAGAATTGTGTCTTTATTTCAATTAAAGGACTTTATTCTGGGTGTTTGTGTTTTTTTTAACTTTGACTATGGGGTTAGTAATGGGAGTGTCTTATAGACGCCTCTCCATTACTAACCTGGGCTTGATGTCAGCTGGCATTATAAGCTGACATCAACCCCAGCCCTATTACCCCCTGCCACCGCACCAGGGCAGCGTGGAAGAGCGAGGCTAAGTGCCAGAATTGGCGCATCCTATGAATGCGCCATTTCTTGGGCGGCTGACGGCTGGTGTTTCTAGCCTGGGAGGGGGCCAATATTCATGGCTCCCTTCCTGGGCTATTAATATCAGCCCCCAGCTGTCTGCCTAGCCTTTGCTAGCTATTAAATTAGGGGGGACCCCACGTCATTTTTTTGGGGGGTCCCCCATTTTAATAGCTAGTAAAGGCTATGTATTCAGCTGGGGGCTGATATTAGTAGCCTGGGAAGCTCCGTGGGTATTACCCCCTTCCCAGGCTTCAAACATCTGCCCCAGCTGTCTGCTTAACCTCCGCTAGAGCCTAAAATTAAGGGGAACCCCACGCCAATTTTTTTAATAATAAATCCTTTATTTTAATACTAAATGACAAGTACAGTAACCAACACTATCACTGTACTTCATATATATGTGACTGACATGTTTCTATCTATCTAATCTATGTGTGAAGCTCTATTCTGTCTGTTATAAATTGTCGGGTACAGATGCTGAATTGCCGGCCGGCTTTCTTAAAGAGACGGTGCATGAAAACACTATTATTTTTTTTAATAAATCCTTTACACTAAATGACAAGTACAGTAAGCAACACTGTCACTGTACTTCATATATATGTGACTGACATGTTTCTATCTATCTAATCTATGTGTGATTCTCTATTCCTTCTATTCTAAATTGTCGGGTACCGCTGCTGAATTGCCGGCCGGCTTTTTTAAAGAGACGGTGCATGAAAACACTATTTTTTTTTTTGATAAATCCTTTACGCTAAATGACAAGTACAGTAAGCAACACTGTCACTGTACTTCATATATATGTGACTGACATGTTTCTATCTATCTAATCTATGTGTGATTCTCTATTCCTTCTATTCTAAATTGTCGGGTACCGCTGCTGAATTGCCGGCCGGCTTTTTTAAAGAGATGGTGCATGAAAACTCTATTATTTTTTTTGATAAATCCTTTACGCTAAATGACAAGTACAGTAAGCAGCACTTTCACTGTACTTCGTATATATGTGGCTGACATGTTTATATCTATCTAATCTATGTGTGAAGCTCTATTCTTTCGGTTCTAAATTGTCGGGTACCGGTGTATGCCGCTGCTGAATTGCCGGCTTTTCATGTTTCACTGTTGGCACTGTTCCCATCGATTTGGGCAATCACTGTAATGCCACAACCACCATGGCTGTGGCATTACAGTGAGTGGCAGACAATCCCTGCATGATTGGTGCTCTAAATAGCGCCAGACATGCAGGACACGCTTTTGGTGCACGAACAGTTATCGAACATAACCTCGAACAGCCGAATTTTTTGCAAATCGTTCGGGTTCGTCGAACAACTCGAACACCGCCCAAAACAGCTCGAATTTGAGATTGGCGAACAGTTCTAGTCGAACACCGCTCATCTCTACTCAGGACCTGAGAGGATCTGGAACTAATTGAAGTCGATGCGTTAGCTGCCATCCATCCGACAACGGCTTCAATTTGGTCCTCTCGCAGCAGTGGGGTACGGCTAGCTCCTACAAAGCTGCGCATAAAGGACTGTTCCCTGGTAAAACTGGGGGATGCTGAGTCACTGGTGCCCGCAGCAGGCACAGAATCCCCACGTCCTCTCCCTGCAGGCACAGAATCCTCACATCCTCTCCCTGCAGAAACTCCACGTTCACGCCCACGCCCACGCCCACATGCCTTACTCCCTGCCTTCTTCTTCTTGGCAGACTGATAAAGATAGGCAGAAAAGTACTAAGGGCTTAGTGTGCGTATTCCTGAACAGCTGCTAACAGGTATAAGAAACACTAATTTTATAAAGTGTGGACTAGACTTTAATATGAGCTAATGTGGCCTACACAACTGTAAAGTGGAGTGTTTGGTGAACTTTATTTAGGCTTTTTTTGTCACAAAAAGACACTGGATGTGCCTAAAGATGTAATAACGATAGTATCACAAACTTTTTGTAGCTATTACAATGTAGGAAGGTAACCTACAATGCAATAGATGAGGCTACAAAAAATAGGCTAATACTAATCTGGCTGGGGCTGCAGGGCACAAGGCTGCAGAAAGGCTCCTCTATCTACTCCTATATAGTGTGTTTGGAATCAATTTAGCTGAATACGGATGGAACCACCACACTAATAGGAGAAATCAGGAAAAATTATGAATTGGCAAAAAAGGACAATGTATGAGGCAGTGACACACACTGAGTGCACTACAACCAGACGTGGCTGAAGCACACACTACAGGGTGAGCTGCACTCACACACCAGACCTTGCAGACAGCGGTGAACAGCAGAGAACTGTGCACTAGCACTGCAAGGCACAGTGATTTAGAAAGTAGCTTGGGTAAAGCAGTATAGACCAAATAGGTAGCTAAAACTGTCCCTCAGAACAACAGCGTCCTATCCCTAACTGAATTCACAGCAGAGTGAGCTGAAAATGGCGGCGGCAGCTTTTATAGTGCATCATGACATAATTTAAGCAGCCAATCACAGCCATGCCATTAGTTAAGATGCCTACATGCCTAACAGGATGTGCCCACACTTCTTAGGATCCTCATTGGCTGAATAAAATGAAAATGGCTCATTGCATTATGGGAACTTCCGATTCCGGTATTCGATATTCTAAAAGTATCGGAATTAAGTATCGGAATTCCGATACCGCGAATATCGGCCGATACCCGATATTTCAGTATCGGAATGCTCAACACTACTCGTCACCGATTCCATATAATGGTGTGCTAGCCACCAGGGCCGCTATGCCAGACAGAGATTCCCCATAATAATAAGTCAGTCAGAGGTGCCCCATAATTGTATGCCAGCCAGACATACCCCATAATAATACAGTATGTCAGGCACAGACTCCCCCATGCTAATATGATAGTCGCAGATGCTCCCATATCAAAGAGCCAGTCACAGTTGCCCCATAATAGGAAGCTAGCCGCGAATGCCCCATAATTGTATGCCAGCCATATAATCCCTATAATACTATGCTGGCCTAAGATGCTCCCATATCAAGGAGCCATTAACAGATGTCCCATAATTGTATGCCAGCCAGAGATGCCCTTACAATAGTAAACTAGCCATAGATGCCCTATTTTAGTATACTAGCCACAGATACCCTATTATCGTATACAAGCCACAGATGCCCTATTATAATAAACTTGCCACAGATGCTCCATTATAGTATACCAGCCACAGATGCCCCATTATAGTATACTAGCCACAGATACCCTATTATAGTATACTAGCCACAGATACCCTATTATAGTATACTAGCCACAGATGCCCTATTAAAGTACACTAGTCACAGAAACCCTATTATAGTATACAAGCCACACATACCCCATTATATTATTCTAGCCACAGATGTCCTATTATAGTATACTACCCACAGATACTCTATTATACTGTAGATACTAGCCACAGATAACGTATTATATATACTAGCCACAGATGCCCCATTATAGTATACTAGCCACAGATACCCTATTATAGTATATGAGCCACAGATGCCCTATTATAGTATACTAGCCACAGATGCCCCATTATAGTAAACTAGCCACAGATGCCCCATTATAGTAAACTAGCCACAGATGCCCCATTATAGTAAACTAGCCACAGATGCCCCATTATAGTAAACTAGCCACAGATGCCCCATTATAGTATACTAGCCACAGATGCCCCATTATAGTAAACTAGCCACAGATGCCCCATTATAGTATACTAGCCACAGATACCGTATTATATATACTAGCTACAAATGCCCCATTATAGTATACTAGCCACAGATACCCTATTATAGTATATGAGCCACAGATGCCCTATTATAGTATACTAGCCACAGATGTCCCATTATAGTATACTAGACACAGATGCCCCATTATAGTAAACTAGCCACAGATACCCTATTATAGTATATGAGCCACAGATACCCTATTATAGTATACTAGCCACAGATACCGTATTATATATACTAGCCACAAATGCCCCATTATAGTATACTAGCCACAGATACCCTATTATAGTATACTAGCCAAAGATGCCGTATTATAGTATACTAGCCACAGATGCCCTATTAGAGTATACTAGCCACAGATGCCCTATTTTAGTATACTAGCCACAGATACCCTATTATCGTATACAAGCCACATATGCCCTATTATAATAAGCTAGCCACAGATGCCCCATTATAGTATACCAGCCATAGAAGCCCCATTATAGTATACTAGCCACAGATACCCTATTATAGTATACTAGCCACAGATGCCCTATTATAGTATACTAGCCACAGATGACCCATTATAGTATACTAGCCACAGATACCCTATTATAGTATACTAGCCACAGATGCCCTATTATAGTACACTAGCCACAGATGCCCTATTATAGTATACTAGCCACAGATACCCTATTATAGTATACTAGTCACAGATGCCCTATTATAGTATACTAGCCACAGATGCCCTATTATAGTATACTAGCGACAGATGCCCTATTATATATACTAGTCACAGATGCCCTATTAAAGTATACTAGTCACAGATACCATATTATAGTATACTAGCCACAGATACCCTATTATAGTATACTAGCCACAGATACCTTATTATAGTATACTAGCCACAGATGCCCTATTATAGTATACTAGCTACAGATGCCCAATTATAGTACACTAGCCACAGATGCCCTATTATAGTATACTAGCCAGAGATACCCTATTATAGTACACTAGCCACAGATGCCCTATTATAGCATACTAGCCACAGATACCCTATTATAGTACACTAGCCACAGATGCCCTATTATAGTATACTAGCCACAGATACCCTATTATATATACTAGCCACAGATGTCCTATTATAGTATACTAGCCACAGATACCCTATTAGAGTATACTAGCCACAGATGCACTATTATAGGATACTAGCCACAGATGCCCTATTATAGTATACTAGACACAGATGCACTATTATAGGATACTAGCCACAGATGCCCTATTATATTATTCTAGCCACAGATACCCTATTATAGTATACTAGCCACAGATGCCCTATTATAGTATTCTAGCCACAGATGCCCTATTATATTATTCTAGCCACAGATGCCGTATTATATATACCAGCCACAGATGCCCTATTATATTATTCTAGCCACAGATGCCCTATTATAGTATACTAGCCACAGATGCCCTATTATAGTACACTAGCCACAGTTGCCCTATTAGAGTACACTAGCCACAGATGACCTATTATAGTACACTAGCCACAGTTGCTCTATTATATATACTTGCCACAGATGCCCTATTATATATACTAGCCACAGATGCCCTATTATAGTACGATAGCCACAGATACTGTATTATAGTATACTAGCCACAGATGCCCTATTATAGTACACTAGCCACAGATGCCCTATTATAGTACACTAGCCACAGATACTGTATTATAGTACACTAGCCACAGATGCCCTATTATATATACTAGCCACAGATGTCCCATTATAGTATACTAGCCACAGATGCCCTATTATATATACTAGCCACAGATGCCATATTATAGTACACTAGCCACAGATGCCCTATTATAGTATACTAGCCACAGATGCCCTATTATAGTACACTAGCCACAGATGCCCTATTATATATACTGGCCACAGATGTCCCATTATAGTATACTAGCCACAGATGCCCTATTATATATACTAGCCACAGATGCCCTATTATAGTACACTAGCCACAGATGCCCTATTATATATACTAGCCACAGATGCCCTATTATATAAACTAGCCACAGATGCCCTATTTTAGTATACTAGCCACATATACAGCATTATAGTATACTAGCCACAGATGCCCTATTATAGTACACTAGCCACAGATGCCCTATTATAGTATACTAGCTACAGATGTCCTATTATAGTACACTAGCCACAGATGCCCTATTATATATATTAGCCACAGATGTCCCATTATATTATACTAGCCACCGATGCCCTATTATATATACTAGCCACAGATGCCCTATTATATATACTAGCCACAGATGCCCTATTATAGTACACTAGCCACAGATGCCCTATTATAGTACACTAGCCACAGATGCCCTATTATATATAATAGCCACAGATGTCCCATTATAGTATACTAGCCACAGATGCCCTATTATAGTACACTAGCCACAGATGCCCTATTATAGTACACTAGCCACAGATGCCATATTATTTGTAGTATACTAGCCACAGATGCCCTATTATATATACTAGCCACAGGTGCCCTATTATAGTATACTAGCCACAGATGCCCTATTATAGTACACTAGCCACAGATGCCCTATTATATATACTAGCCACAGATGCCCTATTATAGTACACTAGCCACAGATGCCCTATTATATATACTAGCCACAGATGTCCCATTATAGTATACTAGCCACAGATGCCCTATTATAGTACACTAGCCACAGATGCCCTATTATAGTACACTAGCCACAGATGCCATATTATTTGTAGTATACTAGCCACAGATGCCCTATTATATATACTAGCCACAGATGCCCTATTATAGTACACTAGCCACAGATGCCCTATTCTAGTATACTAGCCACAGATGCCCTATTATAGTACACAAGCCACAGATACCCTATTATATATGCTAGCCACAGATGTCCAATTAGAGTATACTAGCCACAGATGCCCTATTATATTTCCCAGCCACAGATGCCCTATTATAGTACACTAGCCACAGATGCCCTATTATATATACTAGCCACCGATGCCCTATTATATATACTAGCCACAGATGCCCTATTATAGTACACTAGCCACAGATGCCCTATTATATATACTAGCCACAGATGCCCTATTATAGTATACTAGCCACAGATGCCCTATTATAGTACACTAGCCACAGATGCCCTATTATATATGCTAGCTACAGATGCCCTATCATAGTACACTAGCCACAGATGCCCTATTATAGTATACTAGCCACAGATGCCCTATTATAGTACACTAGCCACAGATGCCCTATTATATATGCTAGCTACAGATGCCCTATTATAGTACACTAGCCACAGATGCCCTATTATAATATACTAACCACAGATGCCCTATTATAGTACACTAGCCACAGATGACCTATTATATATACTAGCCACAGATGCCCTATTATAGTACACTAGCCACACATACCATATTATATGTAGTATACTAGCCACAGATGCCCTATTATAGTACACTAGCCACACATACCCTATTATAGTATACTAGTCACATATGCCCTATTATAGTGTACTAGCCACAGATGCCCTATTATAGTACACAGATGCCCTATTATAGTGTACTAGATGGTGGCCCGATTCTAACGCATCGGGTATTCTAGAATAGGTATGCGGCCGACCTGGCGCAATCAGCAGAACGTTGTTTTAAATTTGGCGCCAAAATTGCTGATTGGTCGCGGCCGGCAACCGCGACTAATCAGCAAAACGGTGTTTAAATTTGGCTGTAATATCGGTGATTGGTCACTGTGTTAGTGAGGACCGGAGAGCTTGTTTAAATTTGGCGATAAAATCGACCAATCAGCAGAGCGTTGTTTAAATTTGCCGGCGGCCGCGACCAATCAGCAGAGCGTTGTTTAAGTTTGGCGCCAATCTCGCTGATTGGTCGCGGCTGGCTGCCGCGACCAATCAGCAGAGCGGTGTTTAAATTTAGCGCCAATCTCGCTGATTGGTCGCGGTTGTCCACCGCGACTAATCAGCAGAGCGGCGTTTAAATTTGCAGCCTATATCGCTGATTGGTCGCGGTCGGCCACCGCGACCAATCAGCAGAGCGGCGTTTAGATTTGCCGCCCATCTCGCTGATTGGTCGCGGCCGGCGACCGCGACCAATCAGCAGAGCGGCATTTAAATTTGCCGCCAATATCGCTGATTGGTCGCGGTGGCCGGCCGCGACCAATCAGCAGAGCGGCGTTTAAATTTGTCGCCCATCTCGCTGATTGGTCGCGGTGGCCGGCTGCGATTAATCAGCAGAGCGGCGTTTAAATTTGCCGCCCATCTCGCTGATTGGTCGCGGTAGCCGGCCACCGCGACCAATCAGCAGAGCGGCGTTTAAATTTGCCGCCCATCTCGCTGATTGGTCGCGGCCGGCCACCGCGACCAATCAGCAGAGCGGCGTTTAAATTTGCAGCCTATATCGCTGATTGGTCGCGGCCGGTGACCGCGACCAATCAGCAGAGCGGCGTTTAAATTTGCCGCCAATATCGCTGATTGGTCGCGGTGGCCGGCCATGACCAATCAGCAGAGCGGCGTTTAAATTTGTCGCCCATCTGGCTGATTGGTCGCGGTGGCCGGCTGCGATTAATCAGCAGAGCGGCGTTTAAATTTGCCGGACATCTCGCTGATTGGTCGCGGCCGGCTACCGTGACCAATCAGCAGAGCGGCGTTTAAATTTGCCGCCCATCTCGCCGATTGGTCGCGGTAGCCGGCCACCGCGACCAATCAGCAGAGCGGCGTTTAAACTTGCCGCCCATCTCGCTGATTGGTCGCGGCCGGCCACCGCGACCAATCAGCACAGAGGCGTTCAAATTTGCCGCCCATCTCGCTGATTTGTCGCGGCCGGCCACCGCGACCAATCAGCAGAGCGGCGTTTAAATTTGCCGCCCATCTCGCTGATTGGTCGCGTCCGGCCACCGCGACCAATCAGCGTCGTATTAGTGTGGGCCCGGGAGCGGCGCTGCTTGTGCGGCTCCGTATTAGCGAGGACCGGGGAGCGGCGCTGCCTGTGCGACTCCTTCTGCTGCGAGCAGCTGGGAGATGAGCGGCTGCTCGCAGCAGAAGCATCCCGAACGGCGGCGCCGCTCCCCGGTCCTCCGTTCACACTTGCTGTCGGGAGATCAGCGGGCCAAGCCGCTGATCTTCCGACGTTAGCCGCATGGAGGTCAGCGGCGCCGGTCGGGGTAGTTTTGCTGCTAGCGCCGCTCATCTCCCCGCTGCATCGCCGCTGACCTCCGTCCGCCAGATGAGCCGCTAACGGCCGCCATCTTTTTTCAGAAATCCCGCGGCGCTGATTGGCCGCTGCCGGACCAATGAGCGACGCGGGATTTCCAGGCCAGACAGACAAACAGACAGGTAGACAGACAGACAGACGGGATAAGACAATTATATAGTAGATTAGCCACAGATGCCCTCACAATAAATGCCGTGAGATCATCGCAAGATCCAGTTAACAGAAATATCTTGACCAAATCTAGAAATTTGATTTCAGCCTCCTCTGCCCCATAAATTCTGTAACAGGACCCCATTACAATTACTATGTCTCCCCATGTGCCAGAGGGGCTTTCTGAGCCTGCGACCTCCGCACCCCTTATAGCTGGACTCCATTTACCTCTGGTACAATGTTACATTGGGACACACTTTGTGTGTATCTATATTCTATATCTTCATGGCAGGATCTATGAACATATGTGTCTCTATAAATATATTAGTTCTCTTTGAACCCTGGAGATTTCCTATCTTTGTCCGTATTTGCCGTCTGTTTATTCAGTTCTTACCTTTATCCTCACTTAAAATAAATAAAATAGAAATGAAAACATAAAATACAAAAGAAGGAAACGAAAAAAAAAATCAATTAAAATTCCAAAATCAATGTTTCTGGGTTATGTAAGTTTATATAGAATCCTGCACATGGGAATGCTATAAAATTCTGCGTCCTCTGTGTCAGACAACATCCTGCCAGACATAATGTGTTTCTCAGTCCTGCTGAACAAGTCCTGAAAATGCAGAAAGTCTGTGAAACCGAGATGAGAAAATGGAACTTACAAAGGAAAAGATTAATGTATAATAATGACCCACAGACAAGAAAGCCGAGGTTCAGGAAATTCCAGCAATGCACCTGACCTGTGTGGGCTGATAGTGTATGCTGCACATATACAACCCCTGGCAAAAATTATGGAATCACCGGGCTCAGAGGATGTTCATTCAGTTGTTTAATGTTGTAGAAAAAAAGCAGATCACAGACATGGCACAAAACTAAAGTCATTTCAAATGGCAACTTTAGGGCTTTAAGAAACACTAAAAGAAATCAAGATAAAAAATGTGGTACTCAGTAAGGGTAATATTTTTCAGACCAAGCAGAGGGAAAAAATTATGGAATCACTCAATTCTGAGGAAAAAATTATGGAATCATGAAAAACAAACACACAAACGAACACTCCAATACATCACTAGTATTTAGTTGCACCACCTCTGGCTTTAATAACAGCTTGCAGTCTCTGAGGCATGGACTTAATGAGTGACAAACAGTACTCTTCATCAATCTGGCTCCAACTTTGTCTGATTGCTGTTGACAGATCAGCTTTGCAGGTTGGAGCCTTGTCATGGACCATTTTCTTCAACTTCCACCAAACATTTTCAATTGGATTGAGATCCGGACTATTTGCAGTCCATGACATTGACCTTATGTGTCTTCTTTCAAGGAATATTTTCACAGTTTTTGCTCTATGGCATGATGCATTATCATCTTGAAAAATGATGTCATCATCCCCAAACATTCTTTCAATTGATGGGATAAGAAAACTGTCCAAAATATCAATGTAAACTTGGGCATTTATTGAAGATGTAATGACAGCCATCTCCCCAGTGCCTTTACCTGACATGCAGCCCCATATCATCAATGACTGTGGAAGTTTGCATGTTCTCTTCATGCAGTCATCTTTATAAATCTCATTGGAACGGCACCAAACAAAAGTTCCAACATCATCACCTTGCCCAATGCAGATTCGCGATTCATCACTGAATATGACTTTCATCCAGTCATCCACAGTCCATGATTGCTTTTCCTTAGCCCATTGTAACCTTGTTTTTTTCTGTTTAGGTGTTAATGACGGCTTATGTTTAGCTTTTCTGTATGTAAATCCCATTTCCTTTAGGCGGTTTCTTACAGTTCGGTCACAGACATTGACTCCAGTTTCCTCCCATTCATTCCTCATTTGTTTTGTTGTGCATTTCCTGTTTTGGAGACATATTGCTTTAAGGCTGCGTGCACACGATGCGTTTTTCATGCGTTTAAGCTGCGGAATTTCCGCAGCGGAAACGCATCAAAAACGCATGGTAATCCGCACCCCATGGTCCCCAATGGCATTCCGCAATGTCAATGCACATGCTGCGGATTTTTCCGCAGCGTTTCTGCAGCGCAAATAAATCCGCAGCGTGTTCATTAATTTTGCGGAAGCGCCGCCATTGACTTGCATTGAGACGCATAGAATGCGCATCTGTACATTTGTACACGCGGATTTTATGCATCTCTATGTGCGGATGGTACCCAGTTCTGGAGCAGAGGAGACTCTCATCCAGACCTGGGTACCATTGTACCTGTAAAAAGAAGAATAAAATAACAAATAAAGTTATATTCACCTGTCCGGCGGCTTCTCTCTGCATGCCGGCAGCACTTCTCCTTCCAGGACCTGAGATGACGTCGCGGTCATGTGACCGCAGGCTGTCTCGCGAGATGCCGGCAACCCGGAAGAAGCCAGGACGAGCGCGAGAGCACACGCAGCGGGGGATCGGGGGTAAGTATAGCTTTATTTTTTTATTTTTACGGTCACACTATATAAATCCATGCGGTTTGCATGGCTTTATATAGTGTGACCTAGTTGTCAAGCACTTTCCAAGTGATGCTATCGCCTGGAAAGTGCTTGTCAGTCCGCATGCGGAAACACATGCGTTAACGCATGTGGGTACGCATGTGAATCTGCATGTATTCTGCAGGAAAAACGCATGCACAATCTGCATGCGTTTTTTTCTGCCAGGGAGATGCAGAAATGCTGCAGAAATTTTCTGCTTCATTTCTGCATCGTGGGCACATAGCCTTAGTTTCCGATCTTGACGCTTTGATGTCTTCCTTGGCCTACCAGTATGTTTGCCTTTAACAACCTTCCCATGTTGTTTGTATTTGGTCCAGATTTTAAACACAGCTGACTGTGAACAACCAACATCTTTTGCAATATTGCGTGATGATTTACCTTCTTTTAAGAGTTTGATAATCCTCTCCTTTGTTTCAATTGACATCTCTCGTCTTGGAGCCATGATTCATGTCAGTCCACTTGGTGCAACAGCTCTCCAAGGTGTGATCACTCCTTTTTAGATGCAGACTAATGAGCAGATCTAATTTGATGCAGGTGCTAGTTGTGGAAATTAAAATTTACAGTATGATTCCATAATTTTTTCCTTAGAATTGAGTGATTCCATAATTTTTTCCCTCTGCTTGATCTGGAAAAAAAATACCCTTACTAAGTACCACATTTTTTATCTTGATTTCTTTTAGTGTTTCTTAAAGCCCTAAAGTTGCCATTTGAAATGACTTTAGTTTTGTGCCATGTCTGTGATCTGCTGTTTTTCAACAACATTAAACAACTGAATGAACATCCTCTGAGCCCGGTGATTCCATAATTTTTGCCAGGGGTTGTACAGCACACTGCAACCATGAGAGAACGGAAACCGTTATGTCACAAATCATAAGAGAAAGTCCTGTGTAGAGTATAGTGAAGGTAGTATTATAGAAGTCATATTATTGTACATAGGGGGCAGTATTATAATAGTTATATTGTTGTACATAGGAGCAGTATTATAGTAGCTATATTCTTGTACATAGGTGCAGTATTATAGTAGTTATATTCTTGTACATGGGGCAGTTTTATAGTAGTTATATTGTTGTACATAGGAGTAGTATTATAGTAATTATATTCTTGTATATAGGAGCAGTATTATAATAGTTATATTGTTGTGCATAGGAGCAGTATTATAGTAGTTATATTCTTGTACATGGGGCAGTATTATAGTAGTTATATTGTTGTACATAGTGGCAGTATTATAGTAGTTATATTCTTGTACATAGGGGCAGTATTATAGTAGTAATATTCTTGTACATAGTGGCAGTATTATAGTAGCTATATTCTTGTACATATGGACAGTATTATGGTAGTTATATTCTTGTACATAGTGGCAGTATTATAGTAGTTATATTATTGTACATAGGGGCAGTATTATAGTAGTTATATACTTGTACATAGGGGACAGTATTATAGTAGCTATATTCTTGTACACAGGGGGCAGTATTATAGTAGTTATATTCTTGTACATAGAAGCAGTATTTTCGTAGTTATATTCTTGTACATATGAGCAGTATTATAGTAGTTACATTCTTGTACATAGGGGCAGTATTATAGTAGTTATATTCTTGTACATAGGGGGCTGTATTATAGTAGTTATATTCTTGTACATAGGAGCAGTATTATAGTAGTTATATTCTTGTACATAGGAGGCAGTATTATAGTAGTTATATTCTTGTACATAGGAGGCAGTATTAGAGTAGTTATATTCTTGTACATAGGGGGCAGTATTATAATAGTGATATTGTTGTACATAGGGGTAGTATTATAGTAGTTATATTCTTGTACATAGGAGGCAGTATTATAGTAGTTATATTATTGTACATAGGGGGCAGTATTATAGTAGTGATATTATTGAACATAGGGGCAGTATTAGAGTAGTTATATTCTTGTATATAGGGAGTAGTATTATAGTAGTTACATTCTTGTACATAGGGGCAGTATTATAGTAGTTATATTCTTGTACATAGGGGGCTGTATTATAGTAGTTATATTCTTGTACATAGGAGCAGTATTATAGTAGCTATATTCTTGTACATAGGGGGCAGTATTATAGTAGTTACAGTTGTGCTCAAAAGTTTACATACCCTGGCAGAATTTTTCCTATCTTGGCCTTGTTTCAGAGAATATGAATGATAACAGAAAAACTTTTTCTCCACTCATGGTTATTGGTTGGGTGAAGCCATTTATTGTCAAACTACTGTGTTTTCTCTTTTTAAATCTTAATGACAACCAAAAACATCCAAATGACCCTGATCAAAAGTTCACATACCCCAGTTCTTAATACCGTGTATTTCCCCCTCTAACATTGATGACAGGTTGAAGTCTTTTGTGGTAGTTGTGGATGAGGTTCTTTATTTTCTCAGATAGTAAATCTGCCCATTCTTCTTGGCAAAAAGCCTCCAGGTCCTGTAAATTCCTGGGCTGTCTAGCATGAACTGCGCGCTTCAGATCTCCCCAGAGTGGCTCAATGATATTCAGTTCAGGAGACTGAGATGGCCATTCCAGAACCTTTACTTTGTTCTGCTGTAGCCAATGACAGGTCGACTTTGCCTTGTGTTTTGGATCGTTGTCATGTTGGAACGTCCAATTACGTCCCATGCGCAGATTCCGGGCTGATGAGTGCAAATTTGCCTTTAGTATTTGCTGATAATGTGTTGCATTCATCTTTCCTTCAACTTTTACAAAGTTTCCTGTGCCTTTGTAGCTCACACATCCCCAAAACATCTGGGATCCACCGTGCTTTACTGTAGGAATGGTGTTCCTTTCATCATAGGCCTTGATGACCTCTCTCCAAATGTAACGTTTATGGTTGTGGCCAAAAAGTTCAATTTTGGTCTCATCACTCCAAATTACCTTGTACCAGAAGTTTTGAGGCTTGTCTCTGTGCTGTTTGGCATATTGTAGGCGAGATACTTTGTGGCATTTGCGCAGTAATGGCTTTCTTCTGGTGACTAGATCATGCAACCCATTTTTCTTCAAGAGCCTCCTTATTGTGCATCTTGAAGCAGCCACACCGCTAGTTTTCAGAGAGTCTTGAATTTCAGCTGATGTTATTTGTGGGTTTTTCTTTGCATCCCGAACAATTTTCCTGGCAGTTGTGGACGAATTTTTTGTTGATCTACCTGACCATGGTTTGGTTTTTACAGAGCCCCTGATTTTCCATTTGTTAATCACAGTTTCAACATTGCTGACTGGCATTATCAATTCCTTGGATATTTTTTTGCATTTCCTGTGTTATACAGTTTAACTACCTTTTCCCATAGATTCGTTGACAATTCTTTTGCTTTCCCCATGACTCACAATCCAGAAACATTAGTGGCTGGATGAAAGATGCAAGAGTCTGTCTGGATCCCAGAAACTCACTCAGCTTTTATGCACACACACTGATTACAAGCAATCAGGTCACAGATGAGGATGTTACCTTTAGTAGCCATTCAAACCCATTTGTGTCAAATTCTGTGCATGCTATCAGGCCAAAATCACCAGGGTATGTGAACTTTTGATCAGAATAATTTGGGTGTTTTTGGTTGTCATTAAGATTTAAAAAGAGAAAACACAATAAATGGCTTCACCCAACCAATAACCATGAGTGGAGAAAAAGTTTTTTTGTTATCATTCATATTCTCTGAAACAAGACCAAGAAAGGAAAAATTCTGCCGGGGTATGTAAACTTTTGATTACAACTGTATATTCTTGTACATAGGGGCAGTATTATAGTAGTTATATTCTTGTACATAGGGGCAGTATTATAGTAGTTATATTCTTGTACATAGAGGGCAGTATTATAGGAGTTATATTCTTGTACATAGGGGCAGTATTATAGTAGTTATATTCCTGTACATAGGAGCAGTATTATAGTAGTTATATTCTTGTACATAGGGGCAGTATTATAGTAGTTATATTCTTGTATATAGGGGGCAGTATTATAGTAGATATATTCTTGTACATAGGGGCAGTATTATAGTAGTTATATTCCTGTACATAGGAGCAGTATTATAGTAGTTATATTCTTGTACATAGGGGGCAGTATTATAGTAGTTATATTCTTGTACATAGAGGGCAGTATTATAGGAGTTATATTCTTGTACATAGGAGCAGTATTATAGTAGCTATATTCTTGTACATAGAAGCAGTATTATAGTATTATTATTATTATTATTTTTTATTATAGCGCCATTTATTCCATGGCACTTTACATGTGAAGAAGGGGTATACATACAAGAACAACTACAATAATCTTGAACACAATGTGACGGCGACTGTTACAGGAGGAGCGAGGACCCTGCCCGCGAGGGCTCACAGTCTACAAGGGATGGTTGAGGATACAGTAGGTGAGGGTAGAGCTGGTCGTGCAGCATTATTTGTGGAGTGGTGGTTACTGCAGGTTGTAGGCTTGTCGGAAGAGGTGGGTCTTCAGGCTCCTTTTGAAGGTTTCCACGGTCGACGAGAGTCTGATGTGTTGGGGTAGAGAGTTCCAGAGTAGGGGGGAAGCACGGGAGAAATCTTGTATGCGATTGTAGGAGGAGGAGATTAGAGGGGAGTAGAGAAGGAGATCTTGTGAGGATCGGAGGTTGCGTGCAGGTATGTAGCGGGAGACTAGGTCACAGATATATGGAGGAGACAGGTTGTGAATGGCTTTGTATGTCATGGTTAGGGTTTTGATCTGGATTCTCTGGGCAATGGGGAGCCAGTGAAGGGATTGACAGAGAGGAGAGGCCGGGGAATAGCAGGGGGACAGGTGGATTAGTCGAGCAGCAGAGTTTAGGATGGATTGGAGGGGGGTGAGAGTGTTGGAAGGGAGGCCACAGAGCAGGAGGTTGCAGTAGTCAAGGCGGGAGATGATGAGGGCGTGCACTAGGGTTTTTGCAGATTCATGGTTAAGGAATGTGCGGATCCGGGAGATATTTTTGAGTTGGAGTCGACAGGAAGTGGAAAGGGCTTGGATATGTGGTTTGAAGGAGAGTTCAGAGTCCAGGGTTACCCCAAGGCAGCGAGCTTGAGGGACTGGGGAGAGTGGGCAGCCATTGACGTTGATAGATAGGTCAGTTGGGGGGATTGAATGAGATGGTGGAAAGATGATGAATTCTGTTTTGTCCATGTTAAGTTTTAGAAATCTAGCAGAGAAGAAGGATGAAATAGCGGACAGACATTGTTGGATTTTGGTTAGTAAGGAGGAGATATCAGGTCCAGAGAGGTAGATCTGTGTGTCATCAGCATAGAGGTGATAATGAAAGCCATGAGCTGTCCCAGGCCTAAGGTGTAGATGGAGAAGAGCAGGGGTCCTAGAACTGATAG
The DNA here is from genome assembly GCF_046119375.1 of Phyllobates terribilis. NCBI lineage: Eukaryota > Metazoa > Chordata > Amphibia > Anura > Dendrobatidae > Phyllobates > Phyllobates terribilis. Next base: position 756,307,213 of record NW_027362764.1, read on the forward strand.
TAGTAGTTATATTCTTGTACATAGGGGCAGTATTATAGTAGTTATATTCTTGTACATATGGGCAGTATTATAGTAGTTATATTCTTGTATATAGGGGCAATATTTTAGTAGTTATATTCTTGTACATAGGGGCAGTATTATAGTAGTTATAGTCTGTTACATAAGGGACAGTATTCTAGTGGTTATGTTCTTGTGTTATACTATTTTTCTATAATATTGTAGCGCCCCGAGGGTTCGGTCGCTACAGAGGTATTGCATCTCGACCAGAGGTGTGATATTCCACTCCCGGGTAAGGATGGAGTGTGGACCGGGACTCAGTTAGCTGCATGCATCACACACACCCCATTTCCGGGGGACAGCTCAACGGTGCTCCCATTAGTACAGTAATGCAGGCACGACAGATCATGTCCCTGGCTGAAGTGGGGAGGGGGGAGGAAAACCCAGCTATGTAGGAGCAGGAGGGGACGGTTTCTGGGCATAGGTAGGAGCCCATTGGTTGCAAGTAACCTGGGCTCATACAGAGAGGGAGGTATAAAAGGTGGGCACCATCATAGATCAGGGTTGTTCAGAGAAGAAGTTCAGTTCAGTCAGTGGAGTGAGAGAAGGAGTTCAGCCAGAGAGGGATGACAGGGAGCTGTGGCTCAGTCTGGGCCCAGCTCCACGAGGCAGGCCTAGGGTGAAGGCCGGAGCCAGAGGAGAGGAACAGAAACAGAAAGGAAAAGAAGGGAACAGAAACAGAAAGGAACAGCAAAGAAAGAGAAGTACCCAAAGTATAGAAGGGCCCAGAGACACGAAGGCAGAAGGAACCCTAAGGACCCAGGAGATTACGGGTGACGGGTTGGCAGAACAGGGTACCGGTCCCAAGTTGGTGGAGGCGACTACTCCTCAGCCAAGGACCGGCGGTCGCGATCATATCTTGGTGCGACCCCTCACTACACCTACTAGAAAGGCACACCACATAGGGTCAGGGCAGCGAGCACGAAGCCCTCCCAAGAAAAGGCCAGAGGCAGCTGGACAGAAGTAGTGTCACTGGTGGGGCACGGCTGACGAAAGGATAGAAGGGAGTCCTGTGCCACACTCCAGAATTGCCTGGGGGTTGATCGAGCCCCCTGCCTGGTGGACGCAACACGGCTCAGGCGGTCCTATCTGTGCACAAGTGACCTGGATGAGAACTGTGAGAAAAGAACCTGAACTGCAACACCTTGTCTCTGTGCTTTCTCACCGCGTCAGCACTACAAGAACTGGGACGCCCCGCACCACCACCACCATCATCACTCTACAATGCTCTGAGGCTATACTCCTCCCGTGGGGAGTTATACTACACTCTGCTGCCCTCACAACATCAGCCTCAGAGGTCTGCTCCGCAGCGGCGGTTCATCCTGACCACAATCCACGGGTGGCGTTGTGGCACCCCAGGGGTCTGGTTACCACAGTAATAGAGATATTATGTCTGAGAGCAAGTGGGAGGTTTCTCTGGTCAGGAGCCCTAAGCATGCAACACGGCCCACCCAGACCTGGGAGGGGAGGAATCTGCCCTTATAAACTGGGTCTGGGGCGGGATTAGGTCAGTCAGAGCCTGGAGTGAAGTTCCAGACACAGGGAAAGTGACAACAGGAGCTCTGTAGGAGCAGGAGCGAGTGCCAGAGGCTGGAAGCTAGAAAGCTCGCCTTGGCTGAAGACACTAACCCGGACACGGAGTCCGAGGCTGTGGGGACATCCAGGTACAGCAGCAGAATCCAACCGGCAGGAGATTCCATGTCCTCTGGCCTTAGAAACCCGAAGGCACGGTCACAAGCAAGGGACCAGCACCGCCATCGTGAAGCGAAGGCTAACGGAAGGCCCCAAGTCACCGGCCATACGGGTGAGCACCACACGGTATACTCAGGGACGTGGGCTACTTCTACCCGCATAGAGCAAGGTAGCCAGGAAAGAGTGCAGATAGACGGGGAGGCCTACAACTCCACCTGGCCAGGGGAGATCCTACTTGCTCACAGACTGACCAGGCCCCTACTGCTAACCAGTACTCCCGGGAGGATCTGCTTTATACCATCAGTAAAGACCCTGAACTGCACCACACGTCTCTGTGATTCCTTGCCGCACCAGCACCATTACTACTGGGACGCTCACACCATCACTCCCATCATCCACATTAGCTGCCCTGAGGCAATACTTCTCCCGTGGGGAGTTATCCCATACTCGGCTGCGCAAACAACATCAGCCTCAGCGGTCTGCAGCGCAGCGGCGGTCCCCACTGACCGCAATCCACGGGTGGCGTAGTCGGACAATTACAATACCAATAGACTGCCACTGGTTTGACCGCCCTGGGCACGGACCGGGTCACCGCCACGGAGGACTACAACCCCCAGCGATCCGGCTCCGGGTATCCCCCTGCACAGCACAGGCCCAGGGGGCGCATCAACTTTGGCGTAGTCGGCAGGATTTCGTGCCTGCAACCACCGGGTACTGCGTGCCTGAAAAAGAGACTTTTAAACTTACCTGTGGTGAAGTTTCCCGCCGTCCGGAGCCGTTTCCCGCCATCGGACGCCATCTTGGACCGTTTCCCGCCGTCTTCTGCCTTCTTCCCGCCATCCGCAGCTGCTTCCCGCCTTCGGACACCATCTTCGGGACGCCGCGCGGGAAGAAGAGGGGCGTGGACGCCGAAAGAGCGTGAGATCCGAAACTCCGCCCCACGCTCCTCCCCACGCTCCGACGCTGCGTAAGGTCCTGGAAGGAAGGAAGAGCGACGCTGACGTCATCGGAGCGCGACGCCAGGTCCTCAACCCCGACGATCGACTGCGGAGCAGCGGCCTACGGAAGAAGAGCATCGCAAGGTAGGCCACGGTCCACTAGGGGGGAAGGAGGATGTCGGACACCGAGGGGAGCTCCACCGCCACACCGGCCGCCAGCGCAACCGCTGCTGCGGTCATGCCCTTCACCATGCCCTATATCCCGGGGGCAACCTGGCTACCCCAGTACTCAGGGGAGTCACATACCCTGAGTGACTTTAGGGAAAGACTTGATAGCCTCTTCCAAGTATACCCCCTCACAGAAGAGCAAAAAGTGAGCATTCTGGTGGCCCAGTTAATCGGGGCAGCCCAAAGGGAGGTAAAGTCCTGGTCACCAGGGAAGAAGAGGACTGTCAGAGAAATACTAGCCCGGCTGAAAGACACATTTGATACCCACACCTCAGCCGAAATAAAGCTCAGATTTTATGGGTGCAAACAACGGGCACATGAAAGTATAAGAGACTATGCTCTAAACCTACAAGAGGCCCTGAGAGCCATTAAGCAGGCAGACCCTGACAGCGTGGGAAATGAAGACATGCTGTTGACCGAACAATTTATTGAGGGTCTACTGTGCAATGCCCACCGAACCCAGTTGCGGGCAATGGCCTTACAGGACCCTGACCTGGACTTTGCACAGTTCAAGGACAGAGCCATCCGGGTGCTCCGAGAATCGGCTCCAGGTGGAGCTGTGACCCACAGGCGCCCTGCTATCACTTATCACCAGGACGCGGCGCCATTGTCTGCAGGGCCTGTGGGAGCTGATGCGCATGCTTTGAACAATGACCCGGCTACAGACCTGCACCATCAGGTCCAAGAGCTGACTAAGAGCGTTGCCGCGCTAACCAGAACTGTGCAGTCTTTACAGGTCTCTTCTCCAGGAAAGATCCAGCTGGCATCCGGACCGGAGAACGTCCCGTGGCGCCGACTGAGGAGGACCCCACCGGCCAGAGAAAGACCCAGCGACAGATACAACGAGGACGGACGACCCATCTGCCGCTGCTGCAATCAACCCGGACATATGGCAAGGTACTGTCATTTAAACGGGCACAACCTGGGGTAGAGGGCCAACCCCCAGGCATAAGATCATCAGGCCCATCAAACTGGCGTGACAAATACGTAGGGGGAAGTCCGGTCTTGCCTGTGGTACTGGATGGCATTCCTATGAGTGCCCTACTAGACACCGGGTCACAGGTCACCACCATCCCGTACGTGCACTTCAAGCTGTACTGGAATGACTCGGACATAACCCGCTACCCAGATGACGACCTGAGCATTATCGCCAGCAATGGTCAGCCCGTGCCACAGATAGGATTTAAGGAAATGACCATCAAGGTCGGTAAAGTTGAACTGACGGCACAAGGACTTATCATTGTGGACATTGACCGTCGCGAGAGTCACCCAAAAATCACCCTAGGTACTAACATAATTGAAAACTGTCTTGCAGAGGTGATTCTTATTTTGCAGCAGGTTGCCAAGAACGCCAGTTCCAGCCAGCAACGTGTGCTCCAAAAAGAGATCCGGGCACTGATGAAGCGGCAACAAGTGGAACTATCTGGTGGTGAGATAGGTAGCGTGAGAATGTGTGACCCGTTCCTTATTGCCATGCCCCCAAAAAGTGAGATGATGATTTGGTGCCGGGCAGCTATTGGTCTAAGAGGTAGAGACTACCAAGCAATGGTAGAACCCGTCTACTCAGACAGTAGGCCCACCATTTTGACAGAAAGGGGGGTGGTCGATGTACGCCATGGGAGGGTGCCCGTCCGCATCATCAATATCGGGGAGAGAGAAGTATACCTGCCCCGGTATGCCACGCTAGCCAGATTGTTCACCATAAACCAGAATTCTGTACAGGCCGTGGAACCCTTGCCTCCATCTCAACCAGAGGAAGGTAACGGCTCTAAGAAACCAATGGAGGACTGGTGTCAGCAACTGCATTTGGGTACTGACTCCACTCCCTCACACCAAAAACAGGGAGTCTATTGGGTGGTTCAAGAGTACGAGAGAGTGTTTAGTAAACACCCGCTAGACTTTGGGCGAGAAAAGGGGGTAGAACATCACATCCCCACGGGAGACCATCCTCCCATAAAGGAGAGATACCGCCCCGTACCCCCTGCACACTATCAACACGCCAAGGGGATGTTAAAAGACATGAAGGAGGCTGGGGTAATTAGGGACAGCTGTAGCCCCTGGGCAGCTCCACTAGTCTTAGTGAAAAAGAAAGACAACACCATGAGAATGTGTGTAGACTACAGGAAGGTCAACCGTATCACACACAAAGATGCGTACCCATTGCCAAGGATAGAAGAGTCCTCAGCTGCATTAAAATCTGCTAACTTCTTCTCTACTTTGGATCTCACTAGCGGGTACTGGCAGGTTCCTGTAGCAGAGGCGGACCGGGAGAAAACCGCATTCACCACCCCGATGGGACTCAGCGAATTTAACTGTATGCCGTTCGGGCTCTGCAACGCACCAGGAACCTTCCAACGGTTGATGGAATGCTGTCTGGGACACCGGAACTTCGAGACGGTCCTATTATACCTGGACGACGTCATCGTCTATTCCAAGACCTATGAGGACCCTCTGGAACACCTGGCAGAAGTATTTGAAGCCCTGGCGAACTATGGCCTAAAGGTAAAACCCTCAAAGTGTCATCTACTGAAGCCAAAGGTACAATACCTGGGACACGTGGTGAGTGCTGACGGAGTAGCCCCCGACCCTGACAAGATCACCGTGATTAAGGACTGGCCAAGACCATCCAGCATAAAGGAAGTGCGGCAGTTCCTCGGGTTGGTAGGCTACTACCGAAGATTCATTCCCGGTTTTACCAAGAAGGCAGCTCCTATGCAGGACCTCCTGATAGGCCAGTCCAGGAAGGCCAAAAACCAGAAGCCACCCTTCAAATGGGAAAAGCTGGAAGAGGAGTCCTTCCGCCAGCTGAAGATGGCCCTCACAGGGGATGAAATCCTGGCGTACCCTGATTACAGCCAGCCCTTTATCCTCTACACGGACGCAAGCAACATCGGGCTAGGAGCCGTACTGTCCCAGATCCAGCAGGGGAGAGAACGGGTAATTGCTTACGCCAGCCGAAAACTGCGACCCACGGAAAGAAACCCCGAGAATTATAGCTCGTTCAAGCTAGAGTTCCTGGCAGTGGTGTGGGCAGTAACCGAACGTTTCAAGCATTACCTTGCCTCTTCCAGGTTCACCGTGTACACGGACAACAACCCATTGACACACCTGGACACTGCAAGACTGGGTGCCCTGGAGCAGAGATGGATGGCCCGCCTATCCAATTTTGAGTTCACGATCAAATACCGGGCAGGACGCTCCAATACCAACGCGGACGCCCTGTCCAGGATGCCAAACCTACCGGACGAAGGTGAGGATCCAGAAGAATTGGAAGAGATCGAACTCCCTGCATTTCACCGTCATGGGATTACCCAGTATTCCCACCGTGTAAGGGGCCAGCGATCCGCTACGTTCAACCCCTTACCCCACTACAACTGGGCGGAGACGCAAGACAGTGACCCCGCAGTCGGTCTGGTGAAGGAAATGCTGACCCAGGCTGACGCCCGCCTAGACCCAGACGCTCTGGAAGAGACCAAGCAACTGTGGACGGAGAAGAGCAGACTGTTCCTCTACAAGGAGAAGTTGTGCCGCAGAATGGTCAATTCCCGGACACATGAGCTGATCTGGCAGGTGGTGGTACCGAGACGGGACGCGGCTATGGTGCTGGAGGCCTACCACAATGGAGCCGGGCACTTCGGATGGAAGAAGCTGGAGTTCCTGCTGCGTGAACGGTTCTACTGGATAGGCATGAGGGGAGCCATTGAGAGGTGGTGTAGAGACTGTGGCCTGTGCAATCTAAGAAGAAGGGACCGTGCCAGCCAGAGGACTCCCCTGCAGCCCATCATCACCAGGCAGCCGCTGGAACTGGTCGCTCTGGACCATGTTAAACTGGCTCCAAGCAGAAGCGGGTATGTCTACGCCCTAACCATCGTGGATCACTACTCCCGATTCCTAGTGGTGGTCCCCGTCAAAGACTTAACAGCACAAACAGCAGCTAGAGCCTTCCAGCTGCACTTCTGCCGCCCACACGGGTACCCGGACCAGGTGCTGACGGACCAAGGACCAGCCTTCGAAGCGGAGGTCTTCCAGGAGTTCTGCAACCTGTATGGCTGCAAGAAGATAAGAACAACGCCCTATCACCCCCAAACCAATGGACTCTGCGAGAAGATGAACCAGGTGGTGATAGATCTGCTAAAAACATTGCCCCTGGAAGAACGCAGTCTGTGGCCTGAGAAACTGCCCGATCTGGTGGACCTGTATAACCACATCCCGGTAGGTTCCACCAACTGTACCCCGGCTTACCTAATGCGAGCAAGACCTGGTAAGCTGCCTGTTGACCTGGATATGGGAGTCCTGATACCCGAGGACACCTCACCAGAGACAGACTGGGATACAGAACGGCAGCAGCAGTACCGGAAAGTACAAGAGAGCGTAGAGCGAAGTCTCTGTCAATCAAGAGAAAGGCAGGAGAGAACTTATAACCAACATGCTCCCGCTGTTCCCCTGGTACCTGGAGAGCAGGTCTTGAAAAGAAAAAGGCGGCTCCATAAGTTGGACGACCAGTGGGAAAAGGACCCGTACACCGTACTGCCCTCAAGCCACAATAATCCAAAGGTGTACGTCATCAGCAAGGATGGAGGAGAGACCACAGCCACTGTCTCCAGAGACCACCTGAAAAAGTGCCCTGAGAAGTTGCAAAGCACGGATGAAGATCAGGAAGACCCTCAACCCGTAGAGGAAAAGGAGGAAATGATCAGCACTGTACTCGGAGACTTTCCCCGGTCCTGGACACAAGTAAACAACGCTATCGTGGTGCCCGTCCTCACCTTTCTCCAGCCAGCCCCTCAAGTGCCTACAGAAGACCAGGTAGAGCTGGAAGAGCAGCCGGCCCAGGAGGCAGAAGTGTCCACACCAGCAGCACAGGAGGATCAACCCTCTGCTAGTAGTGAGCCTGCCATGCCCCTAGTGAGCCAAAGAGTGCGCAGACAGCTGCTCAGCTTGCCCATAACACCTTCTACACCCTGTAGTGCAGGACCAGTTAGTGAGCTCCGTAGGTCCACTAGAGTCAGTAGAGGTCAGATGCCCGCTCGCTGGAGAATCTAAACTAATGCACTGTGAATTTATCTGTTTTACTGTTTATGGTTTATGTTTGTTGCCTGTTATTAATTATGTTTCTCAGTTACCCTGCAGATTTATTTGGACTAACAGGTTATGGACACTGGATAACCGGAACAATCTTGTAGATAGTTGCACCTTGGTGCCTCTTGTGAAGACGGCCGCGGAAGAGAAAACCTGTCTGGCGTGGCCTACTTGCGGCCCAAAGTAGCTAGCTCCAGCCTTGCAGCCACGCCCAAGGACAACGCAAGGGGTTTGCTTTGGACAGGTCCCCTACTTCGCTTAAAGCTTCACCTTGGGTGATATGGACACCCGGTTGCGGACACGCCGTGACCTTTAAAGAACTAAAGCTTCTTGTAAATATGCTATTGTGTTATTGTTATACCCTGCATTTATGTTTCTTTAAAAAAATGTGTTTAGTCCCGGAGTACTAAAATTTACTAGGGGGGAATGTGACACCCCAGGGGTCTGGTTACCACAGTAATAGAGATATTATGTCTAAGAGCAAGTGGGAGGTTTCTCTGGTCAGGAGCCCTAAGCATGCAACACGGCCCACCCAGACCTGGGAGGGGAGGAATCTGCCCTTATAAACTGGGTCTGGGGCGGGATTAGGTCAGTCAGAGCCTGGAGTGAAGTTCCAGACACAGGGAAAGTGACAACAGGAGCTCTGTAGGAGCAGGAGCGAGTGCCAGAGGCTGGAAGCTAGAAAACTCGCCTTGGCTGAAGACACTAACCCGGACACGGAGTCCGAGGCTGTGGGGACATCCAGGTCCAGCAGCAAAATCCAACCGGCAGGGGATTCCATGTCCTCTGGCCTTAGAAACCCGAAGGCACGGTCACAAGCAAGGGACCAGCACCGCCATCGTGAAGCGAAGGCTAACGGAAGGCCCCAAGTCACAGGCCATACGGGTGAGCACCACACGGTATACTCAGGGACGTGGGCTACTTCTACCCGCATAGAGCAAGGTAGCCAGGAAAGAGTGCAGATAGTCGGGGAGGCCTACAACTCCACCTGGCCAGGGGAGTTCCTGCTTGCTCACAGACTGACCAGGCCCCTACTGCTAACCAGTACTCCCGGGAGGGTCTGCTTTATACCATCAGTAAAGACCCTGAACTGCACCACACGTCTCTGTGATTCCTTGCCGCACCAGCACCATTACTACTGGGACGCTCACACCATCACTCCCATCATCCACATTAGCTGCCCTGAGGCAATACTTCTCCCGTGGGGAGTCATCCCATACTCGGCTGCGCAAACAACATCAGACTCAGCGGTCTGCAGCGCAGCGGCGGTCCCCACTGACCGCAATCCATGGGTGGTGTAGTCGGACAATTACAATACCAATAGACTGCCACTGGTTTGACCGCCCTGGGCATGGACCGGGTCACCGCCACGGAGGACTACAACCCCCAGCGATCCGGCTCCGGGTATCCCCCTGCACAGCACAGGCCCAGGGGGCTCGTCAGCGTAGTCGGACATTAATCCTAAAAACCACATAAATAGACTGCCACTGGTTTGACAACCCTGAGCCACGGGACCGGGTCGCCGCCACGGTGACTTCAACCCCCAGCATCCCACAAAAGGGCCCGGTTCCGGGTTCCCCACGCGGCCCAGGGGGCGCGTCAATATACTATATTATGGTATTGATATTCTTGAACATATAAGGCAGAGGGTGGATTTAGAACCGTACACTTGTACAGACTGTTATGGAGACTGAAACACAGAGATGTAAAAGTGACATTACGGGCTACAGAGTATCTACATTTTCTGTATCGTCGGCCATACAAAATAATACTGCACAATGTTGACATTGTCCCTACAACTGTAATATACTCACACAGCTTTTGGCAGATCTTTAGGGACATCTGCAGAATCTGAGGAGACTCCGGGTGAGAGTGACTCAAGGTCGTGGGTCTGTCGGGGCAAGTTTAGGTAAAGTCAACATCATTAAGAACATTGTGAAGGTTCATTTTATTTTTAGTCGTAAAACAGAATTAAAGGAGAACCCGGGATAAATGGTCAGTAGAGTTTCCAACATTTGGTTTCTTGCTTCCTCAGTCCTCCATAATAATAATAATCTTTATATAGCGCTAACATATTCCGCAGCGCTTTACAATTCAGAGGTTCATATACGACAGTCATAAGTAACAGTTAAATATAATATAATAATAAAGCAAAAATAATGACGACCCTGCTGGTAAGAGCTTACAGTCTACAATGAGGTGACACAAAGTACAGGGGCTTATCATGTGAACTCTTTCTACATGTCATGATAATCACAAGATTGGACAGATCAGTACTATACTGAAATACTCTGTGCTGCTAGCAACTGTCCTTCATGCTTTACCTAACTCCTCCTCTTGTATTTCCCGTATTTTCCATTCCTTTTCTCATCTCATAACGTAGTCTTTGTTTGACGATGCTCCGTCCTCACTAATATCAAGGATGTTCAGATCACAACTTAAATACTCTGTGCTGCTGACAATTCCGCTGCTTTTACTTTGTAGCACTTAATCTGTAAGCCCATCTTCCCGGCATGACAGTAACCCTGACCCGTGCAGCCTTGTCCTTATCAACATCAGCGATCAGGTGTCAGTCTCTTATGTGGTCAGTCCATTCGGATCCTGAATTGCTCTGTGCTGCTGTGGACATTGCAATATATACTGTCTAACCTTTTCTTCTCCATTCCTTCCATCATCATTCCTACATTGTCGTACAATTCATGTCACAAATTATCAAATGAGTAGACAGTTTATCAGCCCACCCTTCATCTTACTGAAATACTCTGTGCTGCTAAGAACCCGGCTCTTTCTATTTCTATTCTAACATTATACCACTTATCAACTCTGACCTGACTTACTTTCTTATTAGCGCCCCCCTCCTTCCTTCCGATCACTCTGCAACCCTTGCCTACGGCCCCCTGAAACACTCTGTGCTGCTGGGAACCCGGCTCTTTCTATTTTCTAACATGATACTGCCTCATCAACTCTGACCTGACTTACTGTCTTATTAGCGCCCCCTCCTTCCTTCCTAGCACTCTGCAACCCTTGCCCACTGCCCCCTGAAATACTCTGTGCTGCTGTGGACATTGCTACTTCCACTCCAATAATCTCAGTCTGCAGTTTCTAATTGCTTTCTATGCACCCCTATTATATAGAGGTCCCTGCCCGCTACATATATCCTTCCATCTTTCTTGGCAGGAAGCAAGAATCCGAACCCGTCAGCCGGTGGAAACATTGAACGCCCTGGTGCCGATAATCCAATTTGTTATTCCCTTTGTTTTTGCTATTTTTTTTATTTTATTTTTTATTACGCTGTGATGTGAAGATGTTGTATATTGGGCCATCGGGCATTCTGGCAGATAATCCACCATTTGTTCACCAGCTGCTGTCTTGGCACGGTCCCATCTTTTGTTTCCATGGTAAGTACAGCAGGCAAATGACGCGCGGGCTGGACCGCCGCCAAGGTAATCCGATGGCACCGCTTTCTGTAAGTCAAAAGAGGAAACAGCCCCGCGAAGCCGAATCCTGCCTGCCAATAAGACTTGAACTCTGAGCGGAGAGTAGGACTAATTACTTTACACCGCCAGTTGTTGGCCGGAGACAGTGAAAAGTCTTCTAAGTGACCGAAACGGCAAAGGAGAATTACCCCATTCAGCAGAACAATGCACTGACGACATCATCGTGACATCTGTTAAATGAAGTTTTCCTTTTAGATGCCAGAAAATTACCGCAATTTGTTAAAGCTGATGAACTGGTACAAAACCGTGCGGAGAGAACACGATACAGACGTGGGCTTCCTTGCCTTTGTTCTGGGCTCAACTTATCCAGAGAAGGGTGGTGTGAGATGACCAGCTTTAAAAATAAAAATTGATTTGATGATACTCTGTTGGGAGATGTTTATGTCCTACGTGTCAATATGTGGCCACCCAGTGGTTACTATGTGAATTGCAGCCTGTTAATGGCATCGTAATTGGAAAAATTGGAGTCCTTAGTTAAATTAAAGAAAAGGTAAGGGTGGACTCATCTGTATAACCTCCTTAGTGCAGGTGCAGATGTCATGTCTGGGAAAATCGGTCCAATTATGCAAATCACACTGTGATCAGAGTGGGATACGATTTTCTCGGAGGTGGGGAGAGGAAAAAAAAAAAAGCTTCTCCATCTGTTCTGTAATGTCAGTCCATGAAAATTGGACGGTACTCAGATGTTTATTTGAATTTTTTCACAGACACTTAGAGTTGAATGGCAGCAGCCTTCATTATTTTGTCTGCGCAAACGACCAGCACATAAGCAATTAAGAAGGGGTTGTTCAGTTGTGGACAACCTCCTAAAGTCCATAGGTTACGTCATGTGTCTGGGTTTGAACCCTTGAGCCTGTGCTTTATGGTCGGCTTCTCTGTCCACCAAGCCATAGGAGATACACTTTTTCTCCTGGTGTTTAGTTTCTGTTATCCTTGCTTCAGTCTTTTTAGGGTAACAGGTGTTTTCATTTACTCATTTGTCTGCCCTATCACCTTTCGGGTGCGGCTTTATATACTTTCCCCCTGCTGGTATTTCCTGCTGGTGATAATCTCATTTGGATATCCAGCCATACTGCTGTAGTTTAAGCCAGTCAGTGAAAGACCAGCTAGGGTTTATCTCTCGGCTGTTTCTGTTCTTTACCCTGCACCTATCTTCTGTTTCTTTTTAGAAAGTGGGCAGCATATTATCTAACAGTATGGACTTAATCCCTTATTTTGTATTTCGTGGTTTGTTTTACTCACTCTGGGATTTCTTTCTTTTTCAGCACACTTTCCCTTTTGAAGGTAATTCACACTCTGCTCAGCCCTCCGGTTCTTTAGGAGGAATGTGAAACGCTCGACGGCCTTTCAGGCAGCATACACTACCGTTCAAAAGTTTGGGGTCACCCAGACAATTTTGTGTTTTCCATGAAAACTCATACTTTTATGTATCAAATGAGGAAAATGAATAGAAAATATAGTCCAGACATTGACAAGGTTAGAAATAATGATTTTTATTAGAAAGAATAATTTTCTCCTTCAAACTTTGCTTTCGTCACAGAATGCTCCTTTGCCGCACTTCCAGCATTGCAGACCTTTGGCTTCTAGCTGTTAATTTGCTGAGGTAATCTTGAGAAATTTCCCCCCATGCTTCCTGAAGTCCCTCCCACAAGTTGGATTGGCTTGATGGGCACTTTTTGCGTACCATACGGTCAAGCTGCTCCCACAACAGCTCAATGGGGTTGAGATCTGGTGACTGCGCTGGCCGCTCCATTACAGATAGAATACCAGCTGCCTGCTTCCTCCCTAAATAGTTCATGCATAATTTGGAGGTGTGCTTTGGGTTATTGTCCTGTTGTAGGATAAAATTGGCTCCAATCAAGCTCTGTCCACAGGGTATGGCATGGCGTTGCAAAATGGAGTGATAGCCTTCCTTATTCAAAATCCCATTTACCTTGTACAAATCTCCCACTTTACCAGCACCAAAGCAACCCCAGACCATCACATTACCTCCCACCATGCTTGACAGATGGCGTCAGGTGCTCTTCCAGCATCTTTTCAGTTGTTCTGAGTCTCACAAATGTTCTTCTGTGTGATCCAAGCACCTCAAACTTTGATTTGTCTGTCCATAAAACTTTTTTACAATCTTTCTCTGTCCAATGTCTGTATTCCTTTGCCCATATTAATCTTTTCCTTTTATTAGCCAGTCTCAGATATGGCTTTTTCTTTGCCACTTTGCCCTGAAGGCCAGCATCCCGGAGTCACCTCTTCACTGAAGACGTTGACACTGGCGTTTTGCGTGTACTATTTAATGAAGCTGCCAGTTGAGGAGCTGTGAGGCTTCGATTTCTCACACTAGAGACTCTAATGTCCTTGTCCTGTTGCTCCGTTGTGCAGCGGGGCCTCCCACTTCTCTTTCTACTCTGGTTAGAGCCTGTTTGTGCTCTCCTCTGAAGGGAGTAGTACACACCGTTGTAGGAAATCTTCAGTTTCTTGGCAACTTCTCGCATGGAATAGCCTTCATTTCTAAGAACAAGAATAGACTGTCGAGTTTCACATGAAAGTTCTCTTTTTCTGGCCATTTTGAGAGTTTCATAGAACAAACAAATGTAATGCCCCAGATTCTCAACTAGCTCAAAGGAAGGTCAATTTTATAGCTTCTCAAATCAGCCAAACCATTTTCAGCTGGGCTAACATACTTGTGCAAGGGTTTTCTAGGGTTTTCTAAACATCCATTAGCCTTCTTACACAGTTAGCAAACACAATATACCATTAAAACACTGGAGTGGTGGTTGTTGGAAATGGGCCTCTATACACCTATGTAGATATTGCAATAAAAACAAGACGTTTGCAGCTAGAATAGTCATTTACCACATTAACAATGTATAGAGTGTATTTCTGATTCATTAAATGTTAGCTTCATTGAATAAAATGTGCTTTTCTTTCAAAAATAATGAAATTTCTAAATGACCCCAAACGTTTGAACGGTAGTGTAGGTCTGAGTTGCCATCGTCTAGTCTGTGCTTAGGGCTATCTCAGCTCATGCAGGAACCACTAAGGACTGCAGGGTCAGGATCTCTAGTCTGTACAGGAACCAGGAGGGTCACTTGCAGTTTTTAGTGTGTTTCCTATTTTCCTGAGTGACTTGCTACACTATCCTAACAATACCATAATGTCAAATGCCGTGACATACCACAAATGTTAAAGGGAATCTGCCAGCAGGTTTTTGCTACCCTATCTGATAGCAGCATGATATAGGGACAGGTACCCTGATTCCAGTGATGTGTCACTTACTGGGCTGCTTACTGTCATTTTGATAAAATCCCTCTTTTTTTTAGTGCAGATCTAGCAGATCTCTGAATCCTGAGCTCTATATAACCCCGCCCACATCACTGATTGGCAGATTTCTCAGTGTACACAAAAGCTGCCAATCAGTGGTGGGGGCGGGGTTATACAGAACTTATGAATATGGAGAACTACCTATCAGCAGGCTTGCTAGTCTTCTAGTGATAATCTCCTCCTGAAAAACAGTGATTTTATAAAAAGTACACTAAGCAGCCCAGTAAGTCACACATCGCTGGAATAAGGGTCTCTGCCCCTACATTATGCTTCTCTCCGATTAGGTGGCAAAAACCTGCTGACAAATTCCCTTTAAATGCTCAACTCAGCTCTGCTACATCTGTATTCCATTGGACCAACAGAAGAAAGTACAGTATATGACCCCCACAGAGATTTGTATGAAAAATTGAGAATGCAGCTTTATACATGGACATCATGACCGACACTTTTAACTAAAGGATGAAGGGACTAATCGCTCACCTCAGAATGATCTCCTCCCAACTAACATCACCACCATTTTCCTTAGTTTTCTACACTGACTGCGTGCAACATGGTTTACAAATGGCCACAGCAGCCGATTTAACAAAAGATTTCAACGCAAAGACTTTTCCGACAGCAATCACCTTCAGAGACCTTGCACATACTAATACTTCTCCTGTGTAATGAACCTTAATTGTCACCCAGCTACCCAACTCCTATACAGGAGATATGTTCAGGCTCGGACTGGACGACAGGAGAGCAGGTGAATTCCCTGGTGGGCCCCTCTGCTGTGGTGGAACCCCCATTCCACCTATAGGAGCAATAATTGGCAAAAGTCACTTGTTTCTCATCTTTCATCATCTCTCATCATTCAATTAGTAAACTACCAAGCTTATTATTATACAGTATAGTAGCATTGGTAGATTTGGGACTGAGGGTAGGGTAATATTTGCATGTGAGTGAACATTAGGCCCCCCCATAGTCAATATTACTGATGACGCCTGGATACCCCAGCCAGTCCGACACCCCCTCCCCAGCAGGATCTAGGCCCATTTAAGGATTCATTAGCGTAAAAACACCAGGTTAGTCACCTTGTCAGCCTTTGGCCAAGGCCTATCCACGCGCTCAACTTTTGACATGAGACTCTCTCCAATACTATCCAACAAAAATTAAAGTAATATCTCGAGCAGGACGCTGCTGCTTTCGGCAACAAAGAGGATTTACATCTATTGTTCATGCTGCCCCTGTGGACTAATCAGGCTAATTCTTAACGAATAAGGTGGAAAAAATGTGACAGGATAGTCCAAATCTGTAACCCTGTCCTAGAAACTGGAGCAGTACACCCCATCCATTATTATACCGTTTTGTTTTTGGGTGGTATATTGGTCTTTAGGCTTCTTCAGATACCTTGTCCTGGGTGCAATTGTTTCTTCCCATCTAATGGTGGAGCACTCAAGAAGTCTTCTGTAAGCGTTTCTAGAGATTCCATCAATGTCGGTCAAGTGTTCGGGATGTCTCTCTTATGTCAAGGAATCTCCCAAAAGTTCCAGGAGAAGTCGACATTTACACAAAGTCCATGATGCTTATATCCAAGAGAGCTGGCCCTTTAACTATCCTACTTTACATGTTCTTCCTCTCATCTGAAAAATATGTGATTTGTACCGTACTTGGCAGATATATGTTGTGTTTGCATTACTTCATGTAGAGCTTCCCTGCAACTCGGAATGTCAATATTTGGACACATCC
This sequence comes from Phyllobates terribilis, assembly GCF_046119375.1. NCBI lineage: Eukaryota > Metazoa > Chordata > Amphibia > Anura > Dendrobatidae > Phyllobates > Phyllobates terribilis. Next base: position 756,323,747 of record NW_027362764.1, read on the forward strand.
CATTAAAAAATATCTGCATCAACAATCCAGAGCTGTGGATGATTTTCAGCGGAGCTGCAGACATGTCCACGGGAATGGCATTCCTACATAACAGCCCTATTGAACTCATCATCATCCTTCTGATCAGACAGTGATGAAGAATAATCAGCAACCATAGCCCTAAGATGGATCTTCATCAAAGGTTCCAACTACTAAGAGATCAAATGATGGAACAGCAGAGTTGTAATAAGATTGGAGGCTGGAACATTAGTGTTGTAGTGAAGTTGGAGACTGAGCAATAAAGGAACTGGATATAACAGGAATGTGAAGCAGCAGTGACAGCATCAACCTGAATACTCAGGCTGTTACCTGCCTCCTGAGCCTGGTTATGTGACCAGGCAGCAAGATGTCTTCACAAAGAAGATGAGATGGCACCGGACAAACAAGAGGAGTGATGCAGTGTGTGGTGCTGGAATTTGGGCATTTGAGTAAAACAATACCTTCGGAAGCAGAAGAGGTGTGGACAGTGGCCCCGGATAGGTCCCATCCTGGTATATATATGTCCCCCATCCTGGTATATATATCCCTTATTCTAGGCCCCATCCTGGTATATATGTGACGCCCTGCGGCTGCAGGCTGTCACAGAACTCCTTGGTGTTGCACAGATGGGATTCTCCCCAGTGGCCTCAATTCATGCAGACACCTCCACCCAAGTCCACTAGATGGAGCCCTGTCAGGTATATAGATACTGGGGGGTGGAGTTCAGAAAGTCAGTCAGGGAGTGTGACACAATGCTGCAGCACCAGACAAGCTGAAGTCTGTGTGGCTGAAAGCCACGCTAGGCCCAAGCTGTGGGCTAGTCTGGCCAGTAAGAGCCTAGAGTGGGCTAGAAGGCAAGGAGAAGAAAAGAGCCATGAGGGACAGAGGAACCACAGAGGGTTCGTCCCCTGGTGCAAGCCGGGCACCGGGCCTGAGCCTATTGGGATCTCTATGCCCAGTAGGGAATCCGGCATACTGAGGATGATTTCATATCCCTCAGTCCACCCGTGAATAGCGCACACTCAGAGGACTAGGTACCACGAAGGCCCCAGCGTCCAGGGATCGTGGTAACCAGTGGGAAAGCCCTCGCCGCCAAGCAAGACGGGTGTGACAAGGGAGTTAGACCCTGTTCCAGGCAGGTCAGAAGCTCCAGGGAGAGAGACAGGAAGATACAGGAAGGAGGTCTTACACCCGCTCACTGGGGAGCAAGTCCAGAAGTGCACACCACCTACAAGTACCCCGGACCGTACCTGACTACCATCTGCAGTAAAGGTACTGAAACTAGCCCCGGTGTGTGTGCCTGTTCTTCCTCTGACACAGCTGGGTCCCCTCTCCGAAAGCATCCACCATCTACCCCTACACTGCCCTGGAGCTAGCTCTTCCTGTGGAGAGCCACACCATCCCTGCTGCTGTAACACCAGCTCCAGAGGACTGCTCCGCAGCGGCGGCACCCTTTGGCCGCATTCCACAGGTGGCGTCACGAACTTTCCAAATCCCCTATAAATAATCCCTTTTATTTTTATGACCGCCCTGGGTCATGGACCGGGCCAGCCACCGTGATATTCCCCAGCCACAAGAGGCCTGGCTGCTGAGTACCCCACGGCCCAGGGGGCGCGTCATATATGTTCCCCATCCTGGTATATATATGTCACTTATCCTGGGCTCCATCCTGGTATATATATTCCCAGTTATGCTGCTGTTCTTTAATGCATAAAAAAAAAAATAAACAATTATGCTGACCTTCCCTCCACTTCCCTGCCGTGCGGCGTCCTCTTCTAAAGTGTGTGCAGGTGATGGGAGTGTATGATGTCACTGCCATGCGCCCCCAGTCACGTGCACTCCAACGCCAGCTGCTGGCCTCTGATTGTCCAGTATATTGCCACACATGGACTCGATTGGTCTCTGAGTGGCAATACACTTCAGCTTAATGTGTTTCCGAGGACGCACATCCAGGTGAAGTTTGCGCTGGTGTTGGCGGGCTCCACATGGGCCCGGTCACAGTCGCGACCTCTGAGACCGCTTTTGTTACGCCCCAGGGTTTGGAAGGGTCATTAAAGGATTGGAAACCTTGGAAGCGCGATCAGCGCTGGCGTCACTGTCCCCACCTTCGAATTGAACATGAAGAGGAAGTCAGAGATTAGCTGCAGATTGGACTTTCTCTTCATGTTCGATTTGTCCGAAAGTGGGGACAGTGACGCCAGTGATAATTGGGTGCCGGGGTCACATGTCACAGCAACAGCACGGCAGACCCGGGAGAGCGAGTGCCGACACCGCGGGAACGATGCCGGCACAGAAGGTAAGTATAAGCTTTTTTATTTTATTGGGGTCAAACATTTAGATCAAGAAGGGGTTGTCCTAGTAGTGAATAACGCCTTTAAGCACTCTTAGGTTAGATTCACCTGGCTGATTTCTCCACATCTTAAAAAAATAGTCCGATTATTCTGATCAGTGTGACATCAGTTGTTCTCGGACATGAAGCAAAAATAAAAAGTTTCTCCAGCTTCTCCATTCTATCAGTCCATGAAAATTGGACTGCACTTGGATGTCAATGAAGTGCGGTCCAATTTTTTTCCCGGACCCATAGACTTGCATTGCTGAATTTGATCCGACACTTGGAAAAAAATCGGACATGTCTCCAATTTTTTCCGCAGATCACTTGATCCAAGGGAAAACACAGACATGTGCACAGCCCCATAGAATATCATAGGCACCAGTGCTGTCTGTGAAAATCATGGATAGCACTAATACAAAAAAATCGGTCATGTGCACGAGCCCTTATGGTGAGATGGGGGGCCGCATGCACTCAGCATCAAGAGCATGGCTCTCTTTTTGGTTTTTGTTTCTTATTTTATATATATATATTTTTTAATTTGGGCTTTAGAAAAGCCTGCGCAAGGGGCCAAGCCCGTTTTCTGTACTACTGGGAATGGAGAAGGGCACACCCTAGCTTTGAACTTCTTACTGTATCAATGTGCATCCAAAACTATGAGTGAAGCTCTTTTCATGTTTGCTTTTCACTAGGGATGAGCAGACCCATGGAAGTCCAAGTTCTGGTACCCGACCCAAACTTTTGAGCTGGAAAATTCTCTCTCTCTCTCTGCAACGGACCTACCCTGGAACTCCGAACTTTGCAATGGACTTGCGGGAGAAGTCCATGTTCAGTACGAACTTTTAAGTTTGGGTTCGCTCATCTCTACTTGCCACCCATCACTTTGGGCTTATTCTTATGGGTTGTGAACCTTAATATTCACAAGCATCAAAAATATATAGGGCAAAACAGAGAAACCTGCCGACAGGGTCAAGACCATCTTCTGTCCTACACAAATGAATGGAAGCAGGCAAAAGTTGAGCGCCCCCGTAAATGGGATTGATTAGTTGTCACCATATGATATCTAGAATGGCACTTTTAATATTCGTTTTGGTCAATCCTTATTTACATCACAGAGTAACATCTATCCATTGCAAATATATCCAGTTCAACTTTACCTTTAAAATTTAAAGTCCTTGCAAAGTTTTGAAGAATCTCGGCTCCTGCAAACCTCCGCCACATAGATTATGCTTAGACGGTAAAGTGCAATATAACATTAGCACCTTACAAGTGACATGATAAATCTGCACCACAAATTCTAAAATCAGTTCCCCTCAATAATGCATCTGAGGACGTGCCCTAAAATATCCCTTTACCATTTGCATATGTCTTCACAAGCTTAATATAAAAGGCTATAAATACGCGCTGGTGTCTGCTGCCAAGAGAAGCAGATGCTATAGATCGAGAGCCATTTAAGCTGCATCTATATATAATACTGACATAAATACACCATCTGACAAATCAATCTTAATGGCCCAGATATGACTCTATTAGCAGTCTTTACTGGTCCCAACATATTGTATTCCACTGAGAAAGAAAATTCTGACCAAAGGTGTGCAAACTTTATCACAGGGAGAATCGGGGAAAAACACGAGTGTGCTCCCATACATACGAACGTGCACAATCACATGCACTCACATACTAGCTACTTTCAGATCTCTCTATCATTGCATATCGTAGTCAGACCTTTTATATCCGATGACCCCCCCAACATTACCAGCCAAAGTTAGAGCATCCATTGATATCAGCCATAGTCGGGCCCCCTTAACGTCACCATCCGTGGTCAAAGCCTCCACGATTATCAGTCATGCTCAGGACCTACCCCTACCTTCGAACCTTGTCAGCCATAGTTAAAGCCTCCATGATTACCAGATATAGTTAGGACCCCTTAACATTGCAGTCAGACCCTCCATCATTACCAGCCTTAGTCAAGAACCTCCATGATTACCCCCCACTATTAGGACCACCTAACATTGCCAGCAACAGTCAGATCTTGCATAATTATTAGATATGAATGAATTAATTTGATGCAAATCAAATCTGTGTAAAATTGTATTACATTTGCAGATCCTGGCAAATTCAAACAATTTGCAATTCAATTTGTGAAAATTGTCCCAACAAAATGTTTGCCACCATTTCACACAAAAAAATTGAATCAGCCACAGAAGACTCGCATGACCTCAGATGGCCGGCGCTTGCTTCCACATAAATTCAGCTACCACATCACATGTCATAGCACATGTCACATGACATAGCACAGACAATCAAGAGTATCAGAGCCTGTATAAAAGCCAAGGCAGGGAATGCATCAGCCATAATAGGGTGATTTAGGATAGTGAGGGGACGTCAGAACTCACAGCTCAGCAACAGAGATAGAATGAGACAGCTATAAAACATTGGACAAATACTCCTGACAGTAATTTATTACAAATGCAGCACTGAAGAAAATCAAAGTAGTAATCTATGAATAATACAGATATTCAATGGATAGGGGGAGAGAGAGGAGAGGTGCCAGCGGCAGTGACAGACTCAGTGTTACACACCTGTCCCTGGTCTGGGCTCTGCTTCATTGACCCCAATCTGAACTTTCTGATGCTCCAAGTCAAGCTTTGCAGGTGGCCATAGTAAGAGCCTCCATGATTACCAGTCATAGTAAGGGCCCCATGGCTGGCAATAATACGAGGGCCCTGAATATGGCTGGGAATGTAAAGGGAGCCCTGACTATGGCTGGTATTTATGGAGGTTCTTACTTTGGATGGCATTGTGAGGGTAGGGTTCACTATGGGTGGTAATAACGGAGGGTCCTACTATGGTTGGCAATGTTAGGGGGGCCTGACTATGGGTGGTAATCATAGAGGAACTTACTATGGTTGGCAATATTAGGGTAGGGCTGACTATGGGTGATAATTAGTGATGAGCGAGTATGTTCGGTTAGCCCTTTCGCCGAGTATACTCGGCCGAGCACCGAGTATTTATAGAATGCTCGGGTTTTAAGTTTTCGTTGCTCTGTGAACATGATTTGCAACTGTTTGACAGATTTAATACATGTGAGGAATGCTGGAAAAACTGGCATTCCTCACACGTATTAAATCTGTCAAACAGTCGCAAATCATGTTCACGGAGCGACGAAAACTTAAAGCCCGAGCACGCTGTAAATACTAGGTGCTCGACCGAGCATACTCGGCGAAAGAGTTAACCGAACATACTCGCTCATCACTATTAACAAAACATACTCGCTCATCACTAGTGATAATTAGTGATGAGCGAGCATGCTCGCTACTGCTCGGTGCTCGCCCGAGTATCTCACTGCTCGAGATGCTCGGCGCTCGGCGAGTATTTCCAGGGTTACTCGGGCGGATGCTCGGGTCCCCTCCCTGTATGTTTGGCACTCTTTACAGAGCCAATGAACATGCAGGGATTGCCTGCCATGCACTGTAATACCGTAGCCATGTTGGTAGTGGGCATTACAGTTATTGGCTGGCCGCTCAGCGTCATCAGGTCTATTACAGCCCTGATGACAAAAGGGAAACGCGTCGGGAGCCCGCCTACATAAGTCTTCTCATACCTTCATCAATGGAGGATCAGATAAGTTGAATAGGTTTCCTCTATGATCGTATGATGTATTTTTGACACCATGGTGGTATAATTTTTATGTGGTTACATGGTTTAGTTAACCACAGACGTAATTTGATTGTCTTTGTGCATATATATGTGACGCCTCTACTCGGAAGCCCTTGTTTACCCTGGGAGATGGGGGACTCGGAGTCGGGTCCTGTGATGGAGAGATGGGGTGCAGCCATGGCCCGGACCCGACCCGTGATCAGGGCCATCACAATTTAAAAAGGATGGTGTCGGCTTATCCAGATTGAGTGGCTGATTCCGACTACGCCACCTGTGGCACCTGGTGAAGGCCACCAGCGCCGCTGCAGTCCGCTGAGGCATGGTGTTATGGGGGCCAAAGTTATTACTATTCCCCACAGGCGGAGCAAGGCCTCAGGGCAGAGGGACAGGATGGAAGGGGTAGTAGTAGAGGAGAACGAATGCCTCGTCGCGCGGTGTGGTGCAGAATAAACAGTCCGGAGGCCATACGGGTGAACTTCCAAGGCTTTACTCACATCAGAGATGGCAGAAGGAAGGCGACTCCCTGCTCCCCGCGGAGTCCTGCGGTCACCAGAGACGGGGGTCCGACAATCTCCGAGTAAGTCCAGCATTCAATCGGTACCCTACGCAAGAGTGTTCCTGAACTACAGACCGAATCCTTTCCTGTCCGTGTGTGTGCAAATAGGCCGGGTCTCCCTCTGAACTCCTCTCAGAACAAGGGTACTGGTGGCAGCTCCGCTCCGTCCGATACCCGGTGGGATCCTCAGGGCCTACCGGGCTTTCCTGACCAGGACATAGAGTAGCAAGGTCAGGTGTCAGGGGCCGATCCCCTCTTGCAGCCGGAATCCCTCGGACTAGATTAGCATAGAGAGGACAGGTGGCGTACACCGCTCCATCTGCATCCTCCCTGGGATCCATTTGCTACGGAGCTACACTCTTAAGCTCCGGGCCTTCTTGATCATGGTCCTTGACCGGGCTGAGACATTCATTATCTGCAACCTGCCTCTCGACCCCAAGGCTAAGGTACTAGGGCCGTGTCCCCATCCACTGCAGGTTCACACAGGATCCACGCTCAGCGATGAAGATCACAATAAAATGACAGCCAAAAGACCATCAGCAGACACCCCCTTGAGTCAAAATGGCAATCTATTAAATATGAATTTTGAAGTGTCGCTAAAATGTGAGTCCTCCACCCTCACCCACTAAATGGTTCCCCTAACTCTTGGTTCCCCAGTCTCCCCGTAACCAGGAAGGCAGCACCTAGTGCATACTAGTCCCCCCTGGTGGAGAAATGTGGTGTTGGATGTAAAGGTTGGGTCCTGACCATCACGCTGTTCTTACCTCAGAGGAGGAACACCACACTCCATTAGAGAAGTGCAGCATCCCTGTGGCGGTCGAACCCTCAGGGGCGCCACATTCCCCCCTGGTGAAACACAGCACGTCCGCGGGCTGCAAAAGAGTAACACCCAGGAAATTTTCTTTTTATATAACCATGAACTATCTACTCTTTATAGGAGGCACATTTTCTTAAACGTTGCAAAACACAATATATTATAAAAAGTACAAAAGTAAATTATAAAAGTGCTAGCATTTTCCAGAGACATTATATGCAGACAGACGGGTTAAAGTGCAAAGACGCAGAGTCAGTTCAGAAGTGCAAGGGACCTGTCCCAAACTCTCAATGTGGGCCCTGGGGTGGCTGCAGGGCATGAAGATCCTGAGTTGGACCTCCAGGAGAGCCACCCTGACAGGTTTTCCTTCTGAGGTCTTGAGGTAGAAATGTCCGCGGTTTTTGTATAAAACCAATATGGAGCACCTAAAGAGATGCAAACTATTTACAAGGGAAAGAGTCTGTCTGCTGCCAGTCTGCAGGGACACATGTCTCTAGAAACCGGGATAGAAGAAAAATTAAAATATAAATGTCAATATTTTAACTATAAACAAGTTGCAACAGCCGGGGCTGCTTAAATCTCGGGTTCCTTCCTGGGAAAAGGCTCGTTCCTCTCGATGGAGGTTGATCGGTCCCCTGAGGCTGAGCGCGAGGGGGCGTCGCTCCTGGACACTTTGTGGACATCCAGGGCGTACCACCCCGCACCCCTTGGTGGCGAGAGTACGTTACTATATCACCCGGGAAGAGGTTCCGGCCAGGGTGTCCTTTCTTCAGACGCGGCTCGACGTCCCGCCGGCTGACGAAGACGTCGTCCTGGTGCTGGGGACTTCTGATGAACCCCCACCCGGCCTCATGGTGGAAGGGAACGACTTGCCCTTCCACACGGGGACTGGGACGGGTGGCCTCTTCCTGACGAGCCCGGGATTTAGCAGCTTTGGCCCATACCTCGAGGCGTTCGCAGCGGAGCTCCCATTGACGTTGCTCCCGAGCAAGCTGGAGTATCTTCTCGCTGCACCGCTGGCTCCTCCTCCGCACTTCAGCCCGGGTCTCCCGGGGGAAGCCCATCAGGTCCCCCCCCTGGTTGTCCCAGGCCCACTCCTCAGCCTCCAGCCAGGTGACTGTTGGCGCGGGTAGCGGTGTCATTAGGGACTGCTGCGGGTCCTCTGCAAGCGCGGACAAGTCCGTGTTGGAGCCGGTGGACACATCTGCAGCTTCAGGCACTTCGGGTTTGGGAGTAGGGCGGCATCGCAGGTCCCCACTCATAGCTGCTGCTTGCAGCACCGGAGCCAAGGCTTGCTCCCAGGTGGCCGCGTGGGGTAGGAGGTATTCGGCCATGAGGTCAAGGATAGGGACGGTAGGCTCTGATGCCGGGGCAGGGATTGCACACTCACCCGCCGCTGGGCCGCTCACGACCTCTGTCACCGCAGCTCCCTGGGCTTCAACTCCTTGGCGGCGGGCCCGGATGCGCAGCAATATCTCTTCCCGCCACGCAGCCGTCGCCGCCTCCTGGGCCTCTCTCTTTCTCCGCACGAGTCCCGGGGCTTCCTAATGGAGAAATTCCACATCTCCCGAGGTTAACACGCTGCCGTACCGCTCCCTGCCGGGTGAAGGGCCTGAACCGAGTTCAGAAGGTTCGTTGGTTCGCTCTCCAGAAGCGTCCATGTCTGCCTCTGACGAATGCCAACCTCCGACTGTAATGGCCGCACCTTGTTGCTTTTCTTCTTCCTCCTCTTTCGGGGCGGTTCCTGGGCGGCATGTTGACAGGCCCGCCTTCGTTCAGCCCATCCGGTTTGACGGGCATTACCCTGCGGACAGTCTCTGATGGAGGGGGCAGTCCACACGTTTGGCGCCAAGCGGGAGCCCAGACCATGATGGGAGGTGTTTAAAGACAAACTTTTCAAAGCATTATGGCGCCTGTTCTTCTCGGGCGGGCGCCATTTTAAGTGGACAACAACAGTTCAAGGTGTAAGGCACACATTACCCGGTAGCAATGGGTAATTCCTTCCTTTGCTGCGGGCACGAGATCCTGCCGACTACGCCAAGTTTGTGACGCCTCTACTCTGAAGCCCTTGTTTACCCTGGGTGATGGGGGACTCGGAGTCGGGTCCTGTGATGGAGAGATGGGGTGCAGCCATGGCCCGGACCTGACCCGTGCTCAGGGCCGTCACAATTTAAAAAGGATGGTGTGGGCTTATCCGGGTTGAGTGGCTGATTCCGACTACGCCACCTGTGGCACCTGGTGAAGGCCACCAGCGCCGCTGCAGTCCGCTGAGGCATGGTGTTATGGCGGCCAAAGTTATTACTATTCCCCACAGGCGGAGCAAGGCCTCAGGGCAGAGGGACAGGATGGAAGGGGTAGTAGTAGAGGAGAACGGATGCCTCGTCGCGTGGTGTGGCGCAGAATAAACAGTCCAGAGGCCATAGGGGTGAACTTCCAAGGCTTTACTCACATCAGAGATGGCAGAAGGAAGGCGACTCACTGCTCCCCGCGGAGTCCTGCGGTCACCAGAGACGGGGGTCCGACAATCTCCGAGTAAGTCCAGCATTCAATCGGGACCCTACCCAAGAGTGTTCCTGAACTAGAGACCGAATCCTTTCCTGTCCGTGTGTGTGCAAATAGGCCGGGTCTCCCTCTGAACTCCTCTCAGAACAAGGGTACGGGTGTCAGCTCCGCTCCGTCCGATACCCGGTGGGATCCTCAGGGCCTACCGGGCTTTCCTGACCAGGACGTAGAGTAGCAAGGTCAGGTGTCGGGGGCCGGTCCCCTCTTGCAGCCGGAATCCCTCTGACTAGATCAGCATAGAGAGGACAGGTGGCGTACACCGCTCCATCTGCATCCTCCCTGGGATCCATTTGCTATGGAGCTACACTCTTGAGCTCCGGGCCTTCTTGATCATGGTCCTTGACCGGGCTGAGACATTCATTATCTGCAACCTGCCTCTCGACCCCAAGGCTAAGGTACGAGGGCCGTGTCCCCATCCACTGCAGGTCCACACAGGATCCACGCTCAGCGATGAAGATCACAATAAAATGACAGCCAAAAGACCATCAGCAGACACCCCCTTGAGCCAAAATGGCAATCTATTAAATATGAATTTTGAAGTGTCACTAAAATGTGAGTCCTCCACCCTCACCCACTAAATGGTTCCCCTAACTCTTGGTTCCCCAGTCTCCCTGTAACCAGGAAGGCAGCACCTAGTGCATACTAGCCCCCCCTGGTGGAGAAATGTGGTGTTGGATGTAAAGGTTGGGTCCTGACCATCACGCTGTTCTTACCTCAGAGGAGGAACACCACACTCCATTAGAGAAGTGCAGCATCCCTTTGGCGGTCGAACCCTCAGGGGCGCCACATATATATGTTTGGCTGATCTTACATGTACTAAGTTAGCCTGTACTATTCCCTATGGCCATGTGTTGTTATGTAAGCCTATTAATAGTGTGGCTGTAATTGATATGGTTTACTGTCGGGTGGGAATTATGATAGAAAGGGTATGGTCTGTTGGTGGTTTCTATCATTATTACTACCTATAAGACTCTACCAGCTTACCTCTGAGGGGGTATCTCATAGGACCCTTTGACTGTACCTATATAGGATTGTCCCATTTTTTTGGGTAACACATTTCCTATTTTTTGGTTTTTCACTATACCATTTAGTACTATACGGTACATCTTATACTTTTGGATGCACAATTGCACTTTGGGTCTATTTTAAACGTTTCTAATAAAGGTTAATTTTTATCCCTCTGCTATTTTTTGTACAATTGTTTGGGTACCACATTAGCTTATCCTACTATATCAGACCTGGCGCCGCCATGCTCGTCACAGTCACTCCGGATCAGACAGTGTAGGGAGAGCTGCTGCTGTGTCAGGGAGAGATTTGATCGTGTATTAGGTAGTGTAGGGAGAAAAACCGTACATTACACATATCCATCTTAACAAACAGTCTTTCTGAGGACTAATCCATCTGAAGATATCAGGCAGGCAGTGTATATAGGCAGGCAGGCAGTGTATAGGCAGGCAGTGTATATAGCAGACTGCAGTGCATATAGTACAAGAGGCTCCATTCCAATTCTGCCTTCTGCTGTTGTTAGATATTTCTAGACAATGGCCCAGGTCTCAGGGGCCAGGAAAACTTTTCTTTGGATCTTAATCCTCATCATTTGCTTAAAAAGCAATCCAGAGAACACCGTTTTTCTGCGCCATTTGCTTGTTGGCACTGCAGAATACAGCCAGGTCCTTTCCATATTACAGCGCTAGAAATCCAGCTATTTAAAACTGTGTTTTCTCCGTCACACGGATCACATATACATTGTCAGAAAACACTGCCATTTCTGGCCTCCATTAAAAATTTCCTTTAGTGTGTCAGTTAAGCAATTCACCGCAGTTTGCTGTTCACACTACTTACCTACAGGCCAGGTATTTAAAACTCTGTTTTCTACATAACACGGATCACATATAAGTTCGCTCCAAACTCAGTCATTTGTACTGAGCGTGGAAGATACTGTCCTCCATTTAAAATGGGCAAGGCACGTGGCAAGGGACGGGGAACTGGATGTGATGGTAATGGTGCATGCAGAGGCCGAGGACAAGGCCATGGGCAAGCCGAAATTGTGCCACAACAAACACCCACATCTTCTCACCTGACCTTCCTGTCCCAATTTCTAGGGGACCGCAGCACACCACTATTGAACCCAGAGCAGTGTCAAAAGGTTGTTGGTTGGATCGCGGATAATGCTTCCAGTCACTTAGCCACCACCACCACCACCCTGTCTTCCACATGGTCAAGTCTCAGTAGCCGTGAGTCTGGACCGCATATTCCTCACCCTGATCCTCCTTCCTCCCACCATGCCGAGTACCCAGAGACAACTGATCCCACACTTGGACACTCTGAAGAGCTGTTCACTTTTCTGTTTATAGATTCGGGCCTCTCGCCCAGCGCACTTGAAGCGGGGCAAGAGGATATCGCGTGTAGCGATGTCCAAATATTTGAGCAGCCACGGTCACACGAAGGCGACAGTGGGAAAGTGTCACAAGAGGTGGACGATGATGAGACACAATTGCCAGAAAGTCAGGAGGAGGACCAGGGTGCGGAAGTGGAAGACGAGGTGGTGGATGATATAGTAACTGACCCAAACTGGCAGGAGGACATGCAGAGCGAGGACAGCAGCGCACAGGGGGAGAGAGGCAGAGCACCCCAACAGGCAGGAAGAAGCAGTGTGGTGGCCGCAGACAGAAGGCAGGCAACCATTCCCTAAAACACCAACACGAAGGAAGTTGCTAGTACAACTGTTAGGTTTTCCCGACCGAACCTGGTTGTTTTTTATAGACTCTGCCGATAACCCCAAAAAGGCCATTTGCATCACCTGCCAGGCCAGCATCAGCAGGGATGGCAAAACGACCAGCCTGACCACCACCAGCATGGTCAGGCACATGGCAGCAAAGCACCCGACTTTGTGAGCCGAACCCCAGGGTCCAGGAACAGTGTCTGCGGGTGGCACCATTGCTTCTTCCGCTGTTCTGCATGCAAGCCAATCCCCTGTCCATGGGGCATGCGAAGATGCCTCCTGCCCTGCACCTGTCGTTGCACACTCTCAAGTAGCAGCATCAGGAAGCACGTCTATGTCCTTGTCCCAGCGCAGCGTTCAGTTGTCCATACCCCAGTCCTTGGAACGCAAGCGCAAATATGCAGCCAACGCCCCACAGGCCACACTACTAAATTCTCACATTTCACGACTGCTTGCGCTCGAAATGTTGCCTTTTAGGCTCGTGGAGACAGAAGCATTCCGCAACCTGATGGCGGCGGCCGTCCCTCGGTACTCGGTCCCCAGCCGTCACTATTTCTCCTGGTGTGCTGTCCCCGCATTACACAAGCACGTGTCCCAAAACATTAGCCGTGCTCTCAACAACGCAGTTACCGGTAAAGTCCACCTAACCACGGACACGTGGACAAGTGCTTGTGGGCAGGGACGGTACATCTCGCTGACGGCACACTGGGTTAACATAGTGGAAGCCGGGACCCAGTCGAATCTTGGGATGGAACACGTCCTCCCGATGTCAAGCATTGCGGGCCCTAGGTCAATCAGGGTTGCCCCCACGGTCTACAGCTCCTGCACCTCATCCTGCTCAGCCTCCTCCTCCTCTTCAGCCTCCATCTCCGAAATCACCACATCACTCACAAGCTGGAAGCACTGCAGCACTGCCTCGACCAAGCGGCAACAGGCTGTGCTGAAGCTAATATGCTTAGGTGAAAAACCGCACAATGCTGAAGAGTTGTGGACAGCTCTGGAAGAGCAGGCAGATCTGTGTCTCACAGCGCTGAACCTACAGCCAAGCATGGTCGTGGCTGGCACCTGGTGGCGGCTCTGAGGTGAGGCGAGCTCACACACGTGCCATGCCTGGCCCATGTGCTTAACCTCGTGGTTCAGCGGTTTCTCAAATCCTACCCGGAGCTGCCGGCTATGCTTGTTAAAGTACGCCGCCTGTGTGCCCATTTTAGAAAGTCACCTACAGCTTCCGCCGCCCTTGCCGTGTTTCAGCAGCGTTTGCAGCTTCCGGCTCACAGACTGGTGTGTGATGTCCCCACATGTTGGAACTCTACACTGCGGATGTTGGGAAGGATTTGTGAGCAGAAGAGGGCAGTTGTTGAGTACCAGCATCAACAAGGCCGTCGGTATTCAGTTCAGACTCCACACATAAGACCTCAGGAGTGGACATGGATGTCAGGCATATGTTCCATCCTCCAAAACTTTGAGGACTCCACCAAGATGGTGAGCGGCGATGACGCCATAATTAGCGTCACCATTCCACTTCTCTGTCTTCTGAAACGCTCTCTGCTCACAATCAAAGAGGGTGCATTGCAGGCGGAGCACGATGAGATGGAGTAAGGAACCATACAGGGTGATTACACACAGCCAAGCCTCATCTAATTCCAATGTGGATTGGGTGACAATGAGGAACAGGAGGAGGAGGAAGGACAGGAGCTAGTTTCATGTACTATGGACGGTACTACCTGCACAGCTGTCATACCGTCTGTTCAGCATGGATGGCCAGAGGACAGAGAGGAGGAGGAGGAGAGCATGGTCAGTCATCCTCTTGGTGAGGACACGGAAGTCTTGCCTGTTAGTATTCTGGCACGCATGGCTGAGTTTATGTTACACTGCCTTTCCCGTGACCCTCACGTTCTCAAAATTTTGGGTGACAGTCATTACTGGTTGGTGACACTTCTAGACACACGCTACAAGGATAACTTTATAACTCTTTTTCCTGAGGCGGACAGGTCTACAAAAATGGGGCAGTACCAGAAGGCCCTTGTTGCGGAACTATTAAAAAAATTCCCATCTGAAAACATTGGCGGCAGAAGTCACAGTTCGTTGGACAACCAAGGAGTACAGGCGAGAGAGACACAACTTCAATCCAGCAGAGGCAGAGGAACACTGTCAAAGTTCTGGGAGAGTTTTCTCAGACCCTCCCATCGCACAGGCCCTGAGGCGCAGGGTACTCTCACAAGGAGTGCAAAGTTTGGGAAGATGCTGAGGGAGTACCTTGCCGACCGTACCAACGTCCTCTGTGATTCCTCTGTGCCTTATAATTATTGGGTATCCAAGCTGGATACGTGAAATGAACTGGCTCTCTACGCCTTGGAGGTCCCGGCCTGCCCTGCCGCTAGCGTTTTATCAGATTGGGTTTTTAGTGCCACTGGTGGAATTATAACTGATAAGAGCATCCACCTGTCAACTGAAAATGCAGACAGGCTGACTCTTATAAAAATGAACAAGGGATGGATTGGGCCAGACTTCTCAACACCATCGAATGATAGTGTGTCACCCTGGCCTGGATGCCACAAAATGTAATAATGCTGTGTCTGAGAGCAAGGGGGAGGTTCTCTAGTCAGGGGAACATTAGCATGCAGTACCTCCTGTCTCAGGCCAGTAGGGGGAGCAGGCTGCCCCTATAAAAGCTGGTGCTGGGGGCAGGGTTAGTGAGAGCTGGACGACCTGTCTCAGGATTCAGATCCCAGAGCAGAGAGGGACAGTTGTATTGCACCTAAGAGGAAGTGTGGCAGGAGGAGAGCCACAAGCCAGAGACAAGAGGCGAAGTGAACCTGTCTTGGCAGATAGAGGACTTAATCTACCAGACTTTGGTGTCTGAGGCTGGGAGGATTCCACATCCCCCAGCAGATAACCAGTCCGCAGGGGACTGTATATTCCTTGGCCTAAGAAGCCTGGAGGCCCTGCCACAACAGAAGAGACCAGCAAAGCCGTACAAGGCTGGGAGCATAAAGCAACCCACGTCGCAGGCCATACAGGCGAGAATACACGGAGAGCTCGGAAACGTGGGCTGTTACCCTATAAGGAGGAGATAGCCAGAAGGAGCACAGAAAGCACGGTAGGCCTACACCCTCACCCTGACCAGGGCCAATTTCCCCGTTGCTCTCAGACATCCAGGTCCCCTCCTAGCCGGGACTGTTTGTGGGTCAATTTACCTGTTCTAGTAAAGACCCTGGACTGCAACCTGTTGTCTGCGTGCTCCTTGCTCCTCCAGCACTATCAGCACTGGGACTCTCACCACCATCACTCCCACCATCCATTATACTGCCCTGGGGCCGCACTCTTCCCGTGGGGAGTCATACTACCCTAGCTGCACACCTCATCAGCCCCAGCGGTCTGCATGCAGCGGCGGTTCCTAATAACTGCAATCCACGGGTGGCGTAGTCGGACATAATCATCAGCGCATAACGGACTACCACTGGCCTGACCACCCTGAGCCACTTAACCGGGTTGCCACTACTACCCCCACCGTTTCCCTAGTGCCCGGATCCGAGTGCCCCACGGCCCAGGGGGTGAGTCAGCTTTGGCGTATTCGGCAGGATTGCAACCAACCCGCCACAAACGGGTATTGCGTGCCTAGAAAAGATTCCCACTTACCTGAAAAGAGATTTCCCGCCATCCGGAGCCGTTTCCCGCCATCCGGAGCCGCTTCTCGCCATCTTTCATCGGTTCCCGCCATCTTCAGCCGCTTTCCCGCCATCGGACGCCATCTTCAGAACGCCGCGCGGGAAGAAGAGGGGCGTGGACGTCCAAACCGCGCGAGATCCGACGCTCCGCCCCACGCACCGACGCTGCGCAAGGTCCTGGAAGGGAGAGAGAGCGACGCTGACGTCGTCAGGACGCGACGCAAGGTCCTCGTCCAGAGCAGCAGCAGCGGAGCAGCGGCCTACAGAAGAGGATCGTCGGAAGGTAGGCCACACTTAACTAGGGGGGAGGAAGATGTCGGACACAGATGCGCCCACTACCACCAACGCAGCTGCAGCAGCGGTGATGCCCTTTTCCCTGCCCTACATCCCTGGAGCGGCCTGGCTGCCCAAGTACTCAGGGGAGCCCCATGCCCTAACTGACTTTAAGGAAAGGCTGTACAGTTTGTTCCAAGTCTACCCCCTGACAGAGGAACAGAAGGTCAGCATACTAACAGGGCAGTTAACTGGCGCAGCCCAAAGGGAGGTAAAATCATGGCCCACTGAGGAGAAAAGGACTGTGAAGGGTATTTTGGCCCGGCTGCGGGGTACCTGCACACGTACTTGACACACGTACCTCCGCTGAGATTAAAATGAGGTTCTATGGATGTAAGCAGCGGGCACAGGACAGCATCAGAGACTATGCCCTAAATCTGCAGGAAGCCTTGAGGGCTATTCAACAAACTGACCCTGGCAGTGTGCAGGAAACAGATAAGTTGCTAACAGAACAATTCATAGAAGGTCTGCTGTCTAGCGCCCACAGGGCCCAACTGCGCCTCATGTTCTCTCAGAACCCCGACCTGACCTTTACCCAATTTAAGGACAGGGCCATAAGGGTGCTCTGTGAATCTGCAACCAGTGGCGCTATAAACCCCCGGCGCCCTGCTCTCACCTACCACCAGGAGGCGGCGCCCCCCTCTATGGACCCCGTGGGGGCTGATGCACAGGCCCTAAACCAAGCCCCATCGAAAGATCTGCACCACCATGTCCAGGAGCTGACCAGGAGCGTCGCGGCGTTGACCAGGACCGTCCAGGCGTTGCAAGTGGACCCGTCAAGACCCATCGAGCTGGCTTCAAGTCCGGAGGATGTCCCGTGGCGTCGACAGAGGAGGATCCCGTCGTTCCGAGGGAGGCCCACAGACCGCTACGCAGAGGATGGACAGCCCATTTGCCGTCGATGCAACCAGCCCGGACACATTTCCAGGTACTGCAATTTAAACGGGTCCAACCTGGGGCAGAGGGCCAACTCCCAGGTATAAGATCACCAGGCCCTTATAATTGGCGTGATAAGTATGTTGGGGGGCACCCGGTTTTACCCGTGGTGGTGGACGGTATCCCCATGAGCGCCTTGCTGGATACTGGGTCGCAAGTAACCACTATCCCTTATGTACTTTTTAAGCAGTTTTGGACTGATGCTGATATCACACGGTATCCAAACAGTAACTTGAGCATCATCGCCAGTAATGGCTTACCCGTGCCGCAGATGGGGTTCAAGGAGATGACCATTAAAATTGGTAAAGTTGAACTACCGGCACAGGGAGTAATTATTGTGGACATTGACCGTCGTGAAAGTCACCCTAAAATAACTGTGGGTACTAATGTGATTGAAAATTGTCTTTCAGAGGTAATTGTAATTCTACAACAGGTGGCGGTGAATGCTAGTTCCAGCCAACAGAGAGTCCTCAACAAGGAGATAAAAGCCCTGATGAGACGGCAGCAGGTAGAACTGTCTGGTGGTGAGATCGGTAGCATAAGACTGAGTGACCCATTCCCCATTTCCATGCCTCCCAAAAGTGAAATGATGATCTGGTGTCGGACTGTAATCGGGTTGAGAGGTAGAGACTACCAAGCCATGGTAGAACCCGTGTACTCAGACAGCAGGCCCACCATTTTGACAGCCCGGGGGGCGGTTGATGTCCGTCATGGGAGGGTGCCCGTCCGCATCCTCAACATTGGGGAGAGGGAGGTACACTTGCCCAGGTACGCTACACTCGCCAAACTGTTTGTTGTCGAACACAAAGCTATCAGGGCCGTGGAACCCTTGCCTCCATCTCCACAGGCGGAGGGTAGTGGCTCCCAGAAACAAAAGGAGGACTGGTGCCAGAAACTCCACGTGGGTGCTGACTCCACTCCCCTGCACCAAAAACAAGGAGTCTACCGGGTGGTACAGGAGAACGAGAGAGTCTTTAGTAAGCACCCGCTAGACTTCGGCAGAGTAAAAGGGATAGAACACCACATCCCCACAGGGAGCCACCCACCGATAAAAGAAAGACACCGACCTGTACCCCCTGCACATTATCAGAACACAAAGGGCATGCTAAGAGAGATGAAAGAAGCTGGGGTCATTAGAGACAGCTGTAGCCCCTGGGCAGCCCACCTGTTTCTGGTAAAAAAGAAAGACGGCACCATGAGAATGTGCGTGGACTATAGACAAATCAACCGTATCACCCACAAAGACGCATATCCGCTGCCTAGAATAGAGGAGTCTTTAGCCGCACTAAAATCAGCTAACTTCTTTTCTACTTTGGACCTTACTAGCGGGTACTGGCAGGTTCCTGTGGCAGAGGCTGACAAGGAGAAGACCGCCTTCACCACCCCGATGGGACTGAGTGAGTTCAACTGTATGCCTTTCGGGCTCTGCAACGCACCAGGGACCTTCCAGCGGCTGATGGAATGCTGTCTAGGGCACCGAAACTTCGAGATGGTCCTTCTTTACCTGGACGACGTGATCGTCTATTCGAAGACCTACGAGGACCATCTCAAACACCTGACTGAGGTTTTCAAAGCCCTGGCAGGCTATGGCCTGAAGGTGAAACCATCGAAGTGTCACCTGCTGAAACCAAAGGTCCAGTACCTAGGGCATGTGGTAAGCGCGGAAGGAGTAGCCCCCGACCCTGACAAGGTCACGGCAATCAAGAGCTGGCCAAGCCCCTCGAACATCAAAGAGGTGAGACAGTTTCTCGGGTTGGTAGGCTACTACCGAAGGTTCATCCCTGGGTTCACTAAGATGGCAGCTCCTATGCAGGACCTCCTGATCGGACAGTCTAAGTCCAGGAGTCAAAAGCCACCCTTCAAGTGGGATAAACCGGAAGAGAAGTCCTTCCGCCAGTTGAAGATGGCCCTCATGGGGGATGAGATCCTGGCCTACCCTGATTATGGCCAGCCTTTTATTCTCCACACGGACGCCAGTAATGTGGGACTGGGAGCCGTACTGTCCCAAAACCAACAGGGCAGAGAACGGGTGATCGCGTACGCCAGTCGGAAGCTGAGGCCCACCGAAAGGAACCCAGAGAATTACAGCTCCTTCAAGCTAGAATTCTTGACGGTGGTGTGGGCCGTGACAGAACGCTTCAAGCATTACCTGGCCTCCGCAAAGTTCACCGTGTACACGGACAACAACCCATTGACACACCTGGACAATGCAAGACTGGGTGCCCTGGAACAGCGGTGGATGGTCCGTCTCTCCAACTATGACTTTGTGATCAAGTACCGGGCAGGCAAAACCAATGCCAACGCGGACGCCCTATCAAGAATGCCTCACTTACCTGAAAGTGACGAAGACCCAGAAGAGCTGGAGGAGGTAGAACTCCCTGCATTTCACCGGTATAAAGCCGCTCAATACTCCCACCGCGTGAAGGAGGAGGATCTAACAACCGTGATGATCAATCCCCTACCTCACCACAGCTGGGCCGAGACCCAAGATAGTGACCCTGCCATCCGCCTGGTGAAAGATCTGTTGACCCAGGAAGACGCCCGCATGGATCCGGATGCCCCAGAGGAAGCCAAGCAGCTATGGAAGGAGAAGAGCAAGCTGTTCCTCTACGAAGGCAAGTTGTGCAGAAGGATTGTCAACCACCGGACGCACGAGTTGTCCTGGCAAGTCGTGGTTCCAAGGCGGGATGCAGCTATGGTCCTGGGGGCTTACCATGACAGAGCGGGGCACTTCGGTTGGAAGAAACTGGAGTTCCTGCTAAGAGGACGGTTCTTTTGGGTCGGCATGAGAGGAGCTGTAGAAAAATGGTGCAGAGACTGTGGCCCTAGTCACCTAAGGAGGAAGGACCATGCCAGCCAGAAGACACCCTTGAGGCCCATCGTCACCACGCAGCCTCTTGAGCTGGTAGCTCTGGACCATGTCAAATTGGCTCCCAGCCGGTCAGGATACATCTATGCCCTGACAATCGTGGACCACTATTCCCGTTTTCTAGTGGTGGTCCCGGTAAAGGACTTGACATCCCAAACAGCGGCCAGAGCCTTCCAGCAATACTTCTGCCGTCCACACGGGTATCCGGAACAGGTCCTAACGGACCAGGGTCCAGCGTTCGAGGCTGAAATCTTCCAGGAGTTCTGCAACCTCTATGGCTGTAAGAAGATTCGGACAACGCCTTACTGTTAGAACTCTCCTGTTAGGTTTTTTTTAGTTTGCTGGTCACATGACCATTTTTGCCTATTTAATCCGGCTCCGCCCTCCTGGTCTTGCTGGACTTCATTGTATTTACTACTCTTGAGCTAGCTTGGTGCTCTGTTGCCATTCTCTGTTAGTTTTGCTCGGTCTTCTGACCTCTATGCTTTTTGTTGTGTGTTTGTCTTTGACTGCTACTATTTCTGCTAGGAGGTGTCCAATTTATCCCAGTCCCTAGTTCTTGTAGGGATCCCTCCCTCACATCTATAGGTCTTCGTACAGACTAGCCGAGGACTTTAGCGGGTCTGATCGCAGGATCAGGTTCCCCGTTACATCGTAGGGATCTAGTTTAGTTCTATTGTAGGGACAGTTCTCCTGTCTTTCCTTAGTCCCTGTAGCAGATCATAACAGTAAGTCCAGCCCTAAAAAAAAAAAAAAAAAAAAATTTTCTAAGGAAAGACCTCCAGTTTTCCATCATGGTCTCGGTTCAAGATTTGGCTCAACGCTTGCAGGGACTCTCTCTGGAGGTGGCCGAGCTCCAACAACACGTGAGTAGCTGTTCTGGAGCGCATTTTGTGGAGCCAAAGGTACGTCTGCCTGATCTATTTTTTGGCGAACAACAAGATTTTTTTTCTTTTAAAAATGCTTGTTTATTGTATTTTCGTTTGAGACCCGGATCCTCTGGTGATGAATCACAGCGCATAGGGTTCATAATGTCACTTTTGCGCAAAGATCCTCAGGGATGGGCCTTCTCTCTCCAACCTAGTGATCCGTGCTTTAGATCAGTGGATAGTTTTTTTTCTGCTTTGGGTTTGTTGTATGATGATCCTGATCGTGTCTCATCTGCTGAGTCTGAATTGAGACGTTTGAGGCAGGGATCAGGTAATGTGGAAAAATATTGTTCTCACTTCCATCGGTGGTCTGCCCAGGTGGGGTGGAACGATTCAGCTTTGAAAAGCTTGTTTCTTGCAGGGCTAGGTGAAAGGGTTAAGGATTTACTGATTGCTTATCCCACACCTGGAAACTTGCAGGAGGCAATGCAATTAGCTATACGGGTGGACAGGAGACTGCGTGCAAGGGTTAATGAGAGCAAATCCTCTGCTATGTCAGCTCCGAGTCCTGAGAGGGTCTGTGCTGACAATGGAGAGCCGATGGAGATTGGGGCGATGACACCCCGCTCTCAGGAAAAAGACCGCAGGCTTTCTGAAGGCTTGTGCTTCTATTGCGGAAATTCTGGTCATTTTATTAAGAACTGTGTGCTTCGTATGAAGAAAGAAAAAAAAATGGTCAGTTATGCCCGTATTGCCTGTTTAAATTCTAAGGGAGTATTCCTATCTGCCACTACTGCTGCTCAGGATGAATTAATTGAATTTCGGGTATTTGTGGATTGTGGTTTTACGCTGAATGTGATTGATGGGGGATTCTTGGAAAAACTTAGATTAGAACCTAAAACTTTGTCATCCCCTATTGCTGTGGTTTCTGTTGATGGCTCTCCCTTGAAGAGTGTTACTCATAAGGTCTGTGAATTTCCCCTCACTATTAATGGTATTCACCAAGAAAATTTGGACTTGGTGGTATTGGATAATTTGCCTTCTCCAGTAATATTGGGGTTACCCTGGTTAAAATTGCACAATCCTGTACTGGATTGGTCTACCAATGAAATTAAGTCCTGGAGCCCTAAGTGTTATGACAAGTGTTGTAACGGACGTATTGCTGCTGTGGATAGAGGGGAATTGCCTGTACCTATTCAGGATTTTTGGAGAGTTTTTTCTGAGGAGGAGTCACAAATTTTGCCTCCCCATAGAGACTATGATTGTACCATTGAATTTGTCCCTGGAGCGACTCTTCCTAAAAGTCGTTTATTTAATCTTACTATTCCTGAGAGAAAGGCTTTGGAGGAATACATACAGACAAGCTTGGCCGCCGGTCACATTAGGCCTTCCAAGTCTCCTGTGGCTGTTGGATTTTTTTTTGTAAAAAAAAAAGATGGCGGTTTACGTCCTTGTCTGGACTTTCGTGAGATTAATAAAATTACTGTACGCAATCCTTACCCACTGCCATTGATTCCTGATTTATTTAACCAGTTAGTGGGGGCCAAGTGGTTCTCTAAAATTGATCTCCGGGGGGCATACAATTTGTTGCGCATGAATGAGAGTGATTAATGGAAGACTGCTTTTAACACTCCTGTGGGTCATTTTGAGAATCTGGTTATGCCTTTTCGTCTTACCAATGCTCCAGCATTTTTTCAGAATCTTATTAATGACATCCTTAGACCTTTAATCGGCAAAAATGTGGTTGTGTATTTGGATGACATTTTGATTTATTCGCCGGATCTGGAGTCTCATTGGCGGAGCGTACGTGAGGTATTACAGTAATTAATGGACAATTCGCTTTTTGCTAAGCTGGAGAAATGTGAGTTCGCTGTACAGAGAATTAGTTTTTTGGGCTACATTATCTCCAGTGAAGGTTTTGAGATGGACCCGGTTAAAGTTCAAGCTGTGCAGGAATGGCCTAGGCCTAATGGTTTGAAATCGATACAGAGGTTTTTGGGTTTCGCCAATTATTACAGAAAATTCATAAAAATTTTTCTATTATTGTCAAACCGCTGACCGATCTCACCAGGAAAGGTGCTAATGCGGTTCAGTGAACTTCTGAGGCCATTGAAGCTTTTGTGTTTCTAAAGGAGAGGTTCACCTCTGCTCCCATCCTTATGCAGCCTGATGTGACTAAGCCGTTTTTGGTTGAGGTTGATGCTTCTTCGGTGGGGGTCGGTGCGGTGTTGTCTCAGGAAAACAACGCTGGAGTACATCCCTGTGCCTTTTTTTCAAAAAAATTTTCTGAGACTGAACTTAATTACGATATTGGTAATCGGGAATTGCTGGCGATTAAACTCGCATTTGAACACTGGCGTCACCTCTTGGTGCTGAATTTCCCATTCAGGTTTTCACTGATCATAAAAATCTGATCTATCTTGATGCTGCCAAGCGCTTGAATGCCCGTCAGGCTAGGTGGTCACTTTTTTTCTCGCGGTTTAATTTTTCCGTTACTTACATCCCGGGTACCAAGAATGTTAAAGCGGATGCTTTGTCTCGCAGCTTTTCTCCCATGGTCGGTGTTGAGGAGGAAGAGGAGAGCATTTTACAAGAAGGTGTTGTGATTGCTGCTTTGGACTCCGTTTTGGAGGATGAGATTCTTAAAGCTCAGGAGAATGCCCCATCTAACACTCCCCATGGGAGGTTGTTTGTGCCTAGGACCTTTAGGAGAGATTTGTTTGTTGAGTGTCATGAGTCTCGGTTGGCAGGTCATCCAGGAATTTCTGAGACCAAGAGACTTGTGGGTCGCAGTTTTTGGTGGCCTGGATGGCAGAAGGAAGTCATTAAGTGGGTGCGTCAATGTACTGTGTGTGCTAGATCCAAGTCTTCGCATGCTCCTGCTGCGGGGTTGCTTTGCCCTCTGGAGGTTCCTAGTGCACCTTGGACACATCTGGCTATGGACTTTATTACTGACCTTCCCCCCTCTGAAGGTTTCACGGTCATCTGGGTGGTCGTGGACCGTTTTAGCAAGATGTGTCACTTGGTTCCCTTCATCAAACTGCCTTGTGCTAAGACACTCGCTAAGGCCTTTGTCAAGGAAATTGTCAGACTACATGGTGTTCCTACTGACATTGTTTCTGATAGGGGACCTCAGTTCGTGGCTCGTTTTTGGCGTGCCTTTTGTGACAGGTTGGGAGTTCATTTGTCGTTTTCATCTGGATATCATCCTGAGTCTAATGGCCAGACAGAAAGGAAGAACCAGGATGTTGAGCAGTTCTTGCTTTGTTTTGTGGCAGACAATCAAGAGGGGTGGTCTGAGTTTTTGCCACTTGCTGAATTTGCTCTTAACAACCATACATCCTCTTCTGCTGGGTGTTCGCCTTTTTTTTGTTGTTCTGGGAGACATCCGTCTTTTGGGTCATTCTCCAAATTGGTTTTGGCTGTGCCTGAGGAGGAGAGTTTTTCCGGTGAATTGGAGAGAGTTTGGACGGATGTGCGTGTTAATCTTCAGGAGGCTTACAAAAAATCTAAGAGGTACTTTGATAGGAAACGGCAAGAGGTTTTGTTTGCTGTTGGTGACATGGTTTGGTTGTCCTCTAAGAATCTGCGATTGAGGATTCCTTCTAAAAAATTGGGTCCCAAGTTCGTAGGGCCCTTTAAGGTGCTTCAGATAGTTAACCAATCTGCTGTTAGGTTGGAGGTTCCTACGTCCTGGAAGATTAACCCGGTGTTTCATGTTTCTCTGTTGAAAAAAGCTGATGTGTCGGATGGAGACGCCTCTGCCACTGTTCCTCCGGTGGTGGAGGACGGGGAATATGAAATTTCCCGCATCCTAAATTCTAGACGGTATAGAGGGAGTTTGCAGTATCTCGTCGCTTGGAAGGGTTTCGGACCTGAGGATAACTCATGGGTGAGGGCGGATGATGTTTCTGCTTCCAGACTTGTCAGAGCGTTTCACAGGAGGTTTCCTGGTAAGCCTGGGCCTAGGGGATCCGGAGGATCCTCTTAGAAGAGGGGGTACTGTTAGAACTCTCCTGTTAGGTTTTTTTTAGTTTGCTGGTCACATGACCATTTTTGCCTATTTAATCCGGCTCCGCCCTCCTGGTCTTGCTGGACTTCATTGTATTTACTACTCTTGAGCTAGCTTGGTGCTCTGTTGCCGTTCTCTGTTAGTTTTGCTCGGTCTTCTGACCTCTATGCTTTTTGTTGTGTGTTTGTCTTTGACTGCTACTATTTCTGCTAGGAGGTGTCCAACTTATCCCAGTCCCTAGTTCTTGTAGGGATCCCTCCCTCACATCTATAGGTCTTCGTACAGACTAGCCGAGGACTTAAGCGGGTCTGATCGCAGGATCAGGTTCCCCTTTACATCGTAGGGATCTAGTTTTGTTCTATTGTAGGGACAGTTCTCCTGTCTTTCCTTAGTCCCTGTAGCAGATCATAACACTTACCACCCACAAACCAACGGGATGTGTGAGAAGATGAAGAATATAGTTATTGATCTCCTGAAGACATTGCCCCTGGAGGAACGCAGCCTGTGGCCAGAAAAACTGGCGGACCTGATAGACTTATACAATCATATCCTGGTGAATGCTACCAACTGCACCCCGGCTTACCTGATGCGAGCCAGACCAGGTAAGCTGCCCGTAGACCTGTAGATGGGAGTCCTAACACCTGAGGACACCTCCCCGGATGCAGACTGGGATACTTAAAGGCAACTGCAGTACAAGAAGGTACAGGAGAGTGTGGAGAAGAGCCTGGCCCAGGTGAGAGAGAGGCAAGAAAAACTCTTCAACCAACACGCCCCTGCTGGTCCCCTAGAACCTGGTGAGCAAGTCCTGAAGCGGAAGAGAAGGCTACATAAGTTGGACGACCAGTGGGAAAGGGAACCCTACACCATACTGCAGTCTGATCACGACAACCCGAAGGTGTGCGTGATCACCAAGGATGGAGGAGAAACCACTAGCACCGTCTCCAGAGACCACCTCAAAAGATGCCCCGAGCAGCTCCGTAGTGCAGAAGAGGATCAGAGTGACCTTGAACCCGCAGAGGACAAGGAAGAAATGATCAGCACCGTTCTCGGAGAGTTCCCTTAGTCCTGGACTCGCATAAATGATGCCATAGTGGTACCCGTCCTGCATTTCCTGCAACCGGCACAGCAACAACCAACACCAGAGCCGGAAGGTGAAGAGGAGCAAGCGGTTCCAGAGGCAGAAGAGCCTGTACCAGCAGCCCAGGAGAGTCAACCCTCTGCTGACAGTGAGCCTGCCATGCCTGCGGTAAGCCAAAGGACCCGCAGACAGCTGCCTGCCCTACCTGTACACCCAGCTGGTAGCTGTACCCCTAACGCTAGTGGGGAAAGCCAAGTCAGTCCACCACCAGACAGTGGGTTAAGGAGGTCAACCAGGAGCACAAAGGGGCAGATACCCGCTCGCTGGAAAATATAGAGCGTACTAAGATTGTAAATAACCCTGTTGCCAAATGTTGAAAGGTTTGCCAAGTTACATGCTTGTTTGGTAATTCTGTGTTTCAGTTTCTTGCAGCTACCGTAAGGACTCACAGGTTATGGACTTTTTATAACCGGGACCTTGTATGGACTGCGTTCGGAGCCTAACCAAGGAAGGAACTAAGACTGTAAAGGACTTGGGGTAGGACAGACCCCCACCTGGTTAAGGCTCCCCGTTGTATTGGTGATATGGACACCCGGTCACAGACCACACTGTGACCTTAAGAACTCAATCTGTGCGTCACTTTCCTGATAATGTTTTATGATCATGCATATAATCCTTGTTTATTGTTTAGTCCCGGAGTACTAAATGTTACTAGGGGGGAATGTGTCACCATGGCCTGGATGCCACAAAATGTAATAAAGCTGTGTCTGAGAGCAAGGGGGATGTTCTCTAGTCAGGGGAACATTAGCATGCAGTACCTCCTGTCTCAGGCCAGTAGGGGGAGCAGGCTGCCCCTATAAAAGCTGGTGCTGGGGGCAGGGTTAGGGAGAACTGGACGACCTGTCTCAGGATTCAGGTCCCAGAGCAGAGAGGGACAGCTGTATTGCACCTAAGAGGAAATGTGGCAGGAGGAGAGCCACAAGCCAGAGACAAGAGGCGAAGTGAGCCTGTCTTGGCAGATAGAGGACTTAATCTACCAGACTTTGGTGTCTGAGGCTGTGAGGATTCCACATCCCCCAGCAGATAACCAGTCCGCAGGGGACTGTATATTCCTTGGCCTAAGAAGCCTGGAGGCCCTGCCACAACAGAAGGGACCAGCAAAGCCGTACAAGGCTGGGAGCAGAAAGGAACCCACGTCGCAGGCCATACAGGCGAGAATACACGGAGAGCTCGGAAACGTGGGCTGTTACCCTATAAGGAGGAGATAGCCAGAAGGAGCACAGAAAGCACGGTAGGCCTACACCCTCACCCTGACCAGGGCCAGTTTCCCCGTTGCTCTCAGACATCCAGGTCCCCTCCTAGCCGGGACTGTTTGTGGGTCAATTTACCTGTTCTAGTAAAGACCCTGGACTGCAACCTGTTGTCTGCGTGCTCCTTGCTCCTCCAGCACTATCAGCACTGGGACTCTCACCACCATCACTCCCACCATCCATTATACTGCCCTGGGGCCGCACTCTTCCCGTGGGGAGTCACACTACCCTAGCTGCACACCTCATCAGCCCCAGCGGTCTGCATGCAGCGGCAGTTCCTAATAACCGCAATCCACGGGTGGCGTAGTCGGACATAATCATCAGCGCATAACGGACTACCACTGGCCTGACCACCCTGAGCCACGAAACCGGGTTGCCACTACTACCCCCACCGTTTCCCTATTGCCCGGATCCGAGTGCCCCACGGCCCAGGGGGCGAGTCAGCAGCGTAACATAAACTCAAATCTAGTGTCTTTTCTTGGGAGGCGTATTCCCATGCACCTTTTCACACCCACACATGGGTATACGCTTCTTGATTTTGGCTATTTGCTCTTGTCCTCCTCCTTCTCCTCATCCTCCACCACCATATTACCAGGGTGACCGTGGTCCGTGATGCAACACCCACATAATTTTTTTAAAGAGTGTTTATGATGCCGTAAAAAAAAAAATGTATACAGTATGTTCATGTATACCCCCCAGGGGTAAATGTTTGTCAGCCTATACACATTATGAGGCCCTCCTCCACGTCTCTTCCAAGGGGCATTGAAGTGCCTCCAAATTTTTGGCAGCCCTTGCATTCACTACATAGGCCAACACTATGGGAGACTCTCTCCTTTCTAATGGGAATTTGTTGTTACTGTGGCCCTGCTCTATGTGTCTTTAAATTCTTAGTGGGGGTTTTCCTAAAATTGGTCAGCCGTTGGACTCACTGCATACCCTATAACTGTATAGCAGACCCTCTCCTTTCTAATGGGAACATGTCGTACCTTGTTACTGTGGCCCTGCTCTATGTGTCTTTAAATTCTTAGTGGGATTTTTCCCAAATTTTGGCAGCCCTTGCAGTCACAGCATGGCATTACCACTATAGGAGGCCTGGTCATTTATAATGGGAACATTTTTTTTACTGAGACCCTCCTCTATGTCTCTTCAAAGGGGTATTGGGTTGCGTTCAAATTTTTGGCAGCCCTTGCAGTCACTGGATACGCAATAACAGTATAGGAGACCCACTTGTTAATAATTGGAACAACAACGCATAGCCGGCTGATGTCTCTCTAACAATAGCTAGGGCCGACTGCTGGCCTTTTAAGAATAGTAAGGGCCGTCTGATGGCCCTATAAAAATAGGCTTTTTGATTTTCAGAGTCCCTCCATCATAAATAAAAAAGGATGTGTCTGATGATGTGTCACACACCACATTGCGAGATAAGGTGTAAAATGTTAAAATGACATTTCCCGGTGAATGCATTTGTCTTAAAAAATAACGTAAAAAAAAACAAAACAATAGGATCTTTCTTTAGTATAAAAAATAGCGTCACCAATTGAACCTCAATGTAATCACATTGTTCAGCTCATGCACCTCCTCCTCCATCTCCGAAATGACCACATCAGTCACAAGCTGACAGCACTGCAGCACTGCCTTGGCCAAGCGGCAACAGGCTGTGCTGAAGATAACATGCTTAATGCTTAATTGACAAACCGCCAAGCGCTGCAGAGTTGTTGAAAGCTGTAACAGAGCAGCCTGATCTGTGGCTCTCACCGCAGAACATACAGCCAGGCATGGTCGTGTGTGACAATGGGCGGAACCTGGTGACGGAGAAATGACAGCCAGGGTAGATACGGTTTCCCTCTATGCCAGTCCTTTCACCGAGCTAAAGAATATGGCTGTGGTGAAATACAACTCCCACTGAGAAGCTGTTTCAGATTGAAAAACATTGTGCCCACCAGAGGATTTGATGCTGAGGGCTAACCTTTCTCCCCCGCTCAAGAGCTCCATAGCAGCTGCAAAGTTAACGCTATCATGAACTCTCCTGACGTAGAAGCCAAGGCACACCAGAGGATTCTCTGGTGTGACCGTCCAACCCTGCCGAGAAGCAGTCCTGGCTAAGAAAAGTGTGTGGAAAGGTTCCCGGACACTCTATGGCTACTTTTTTACTGAGGGGGAAACACACGCAAATACGGGGAGAACATATGTGGCGCCCCTGAGGGTTCAGTCGCCACAGAAGTACTGCATCTCGCCCAGAGGTGTGGTACCTCACTCTCAGGTAAGGAAGGAGTATGACTCAGGACCCTAACACCAGCATTCACTACACCACATTTCCGGGGGCCAGGGCGAGATTGCTCCTACTGGAGTGCACAGTCCCTGATCCCTGGCTGGAGTGGGGAGGAACCACTTAGAGAGGGGGAACCAGGTAGTGGATGGGGTGGAGGATGTAGATCCTGGGAGCACTGGAGTAGGAGTATAAGTAAGGGAGCCATCTTATAATAGGAGTGGAGTTCCAGTCTGACAGACTGAGGTGAAGACAGGGAGCAGGGGCTCTGTATGAGCTCTGCTCCACAGACGGGCCTAGTCAGGAGGCCTAGGCCTGAGGAGGAGAGGGAGCAGGAAAGGCTCCAGGAACGAGGAGAGAAGGGACCCTAGGGGTACGGGCCGTGCAGCAAGCCACCCGTACGCCCGCTGCTACCAGGAAGTAGAGGGGTCAGGCCAGATAGAGGGGACCGGTTCCTCAACTAGCAAGAACTACAAGGTTTAACTGGAAAACCGGAGGCTGCAGCACTTTAAGTACCGCAGGCCATAAGTCCACACCAGTCCACTAAGAAGGTAGCCACATAGGACCCAAGGGACGGAACACACGTCGCCCGCCAAGGCCCGAAGATACCGGATAGAAGTGTCACTAGGTGTGAGGTGCAGGAAGAGGGCCAGAGAGAGGACACACAGAAGTGGGTCCTGCTAAGTGCTCCGGAGTTACCTGAGGGTCGGCTGAACCCCTCACTGCGTGAACACAGGATGCCGTGGGCCCTTACACTGGCCCAGTAACTGGAACTGCTACAATTGTGAGTAAAGACTCTGAGACTGCACTATCTGACTCCGTGGTGATTACTGACTCCCTGCACTACAACCACCATCATCCACACGCACTGCCCTGAAGCTACACTCTTCCTGTGGGGAGTTATACCACCCTCGCTGCTATACCACCAGCTTTA
The DNA here is from genome assembly GCF_046119375.1 of Phyllobates terribilis. Classification (NCBI taxonomy): domain Eukaryota; kingdom Metazoa; phylum Chordata; class Amphibia; order Anura; family Dendrobatidae; genus Phyllobates; species Phyllobates terribilis. The sequence goes on from NW_027362764.1 coordinate 756,354,683, forward strand.
GAGGACTGTTCCGCAGCGGCGGCCTCCATTAGCCGCATTCCACAGGTGGCGTAGTAGGACATTATAAATACCATACACACAGACTACCCCTTGGTTTGACCACCTGGGTCACGGACCGGGTCACAGCCACTGTGACTACAACCCCCAGCGCCTACCGGCCCGGCTCAGGGCACCCTACGGCCCAGGGGGCGCGTCACATACAAAGTCCTTGCAGACGTTGTCCTTGCTGGGATTTGAACCCAGGATCCCAGCGCTGCAAGGCTTCAGTGCTAACCACTGATCCAATGTGCTGCCGTTCACCCTATAATATCTAACAGGCTGGAGAAACTTGCACCTACTGCCACTCTATCTTCAGCTCCTTTGTGAGAAAATGTATTTGGGCAGCCACTCAGTCTAACAAATAAAATTCCTGAGAAGGAAATTGGGGTTGGCTTCGCTACTGGTACTGGGGGCAGTGCTAATACCATGGCGTCGTACCATAGTTTGCTGGAAATATTCCAGACTGGTAGGAGGCAAGCAAATTCCCACAGAAAAGTACCAGCAGTAATGTTCAGGCCACATTTCAAGTGCAAGCAGCTTTAGAGGACTTCCTGGGAGAAATGACACGCAGGGTAGATAGGGTTTCCCTCTATGCCAGTCCTTTCACCGAGCTAAATACAACTCTTAGCAAAAAAAAATTGTGGACTGGCTCTGTACCGTCCCTGGCCACATTCACCTGTCCACGTGTTTGTGGTTAGGCGGTCCTTCCCAGTAAGTGCACTGGGGAGGGCACGGGTGATGTTGTGGGACCCGTGCTTGTGGAAGGCGGAGGCAATACCAGGGTATATAGTGGCGGCTGGGGACCGAGTATGGACACCCGGCCGCCGCCGGCATGAGGTTATGAAAAGCTTCCGCCTCCACGAGCCTAAAAGGCCACATTTCAAGTGCAAGCTGCTGTCAAAAATTTGGCAGTATAGTATTGCAGCCTGTGGGTGGGTGGCTGGCTGCATACTTGCGATTGCATTCCAAGGAATGGGGTAGGGACAACTGAACGCTGCAGTGGGACAAGGACGTGGATGATGGTTGTTGCAAGTCTGCAACGACAGGTGCATGGCGGGAGGCATCTTCGCATGCGCCAAGGATCACTTATGATGGGCACACTTTTAGGCAGTGACTTGGGAGTCAGAGATGCTTCCAGAGGTCTTCCCCATGCTGTTCCCATGTATTTTCAGCACTCTATGCGTGTGTCTGATGATGTGTCACACACCACATGGCCAGATAAGGTTGGAAAATTTTAAAATGACATTTCCTGGTGAATGCATTTGTCTTGGTTGAAAGCAATGCAAAAGTGCAAAAATGCATCAAAAACGCTACGTGTGAACATAGCCCAAGGTGTGGAGGAGTATTTTTGTTTTTGGTTATTTATTTTGCCTTATATACAAGTCATTACCCGGGAAAGGATGTTCCTTAACATACACTGCTCAAAAAAAATATAGGGAACACTTAAACACAGAATATAACTCCAAGTAAATCAAACTTCTGTGAAATCAAACTGTCCACTTAGGAAGCAAAACTAATTGACAATCAATTTCACATGCTGTTGTGTAAATGGAATAGACAATAGATGGAAATTATTGGCAATTATCAAGACACCCTCAATAAAGGAGTGGTTCTGCAGGAGGGGACCACAGACCACATCTCAGTACCAATGCTTGATGTTTTGGTCACTTTTGAATGTTGGTTGTGCTTTCACACTCGTGGTAGCATGAGACGGACTCTACAACCCACAGAAGTTGCTCAGGTAGTGCAGCTCATCCAGGATGGCACATCAATGCGAGCTGTGGCAAGAAGGTTTGCTGTGTCTGTCATCGTAGTGTCCAGAGGCTGGAGGCGCTACCAGGAGACAGGCCAGTACACCAGGAGATGTGGAGGGGGCCGTAGGAGGGCAATAACCCAGCAGCAGGACCGCTACCTCCGCCTTTGTGCAAGGAGGAACAGGAGGAGAACTGCCAGAGCCCTGCAAAATGACCTCCAGCAGACCACAAATGTGCATGTGTCTGCACAAACGGTTAGAAACCGACTCCATGAGGGTGGTATGAGGGCCCGACGTCCATAGACGGCCGGGGGGAGCTGTCTGAAAAATGCTCGAGTTTCCCATAGACTTACATTGGGCTCGTTGCTCGGGTCGAGCACCCAAGTATTCCAATTTGCTCGACCCGAGCAACGAGTACCCGAGCATTTTAGTGCTCGCTCATCACTAGTGATAATCATGGAGGCTCTTACTATGGTTTTCAATGTGAGGGTAGGGCTGACTATGAATGGTAATCATGGAGGCTCCTACTATGGTTGTCAATGTGAGGGTAGGGCTGACTATGGGTGGTAATCATGGAGGCTCCAACTATGGCTGGCAATGTGAGGGTAGGGCTGACTATGGGTGGTAATCATGGAGGCTCCTACTATGGTTTGCAATGTGAGGGGGGCCTTGACTATGGGTGGTAATCATGGAGGCTCTTATTATGGTTGGCAATATTAGGGTAGGGCTGACTATGGGTGGTAATCATGGAGGCTCCTACTATGGTTGGCAATGTGAGGGTAGGGATGACTATGGGTGGCAATCATGGAGGCTTTTAATATGGCTGGCAATGTTAGGGGGGCCCTGACTATGGGTGGTAATCATGGAGGCTCCTAATATGGTTGGCACTGTGAGGGTAGGGCTTACTATGGATGGTAATCATGGAGGCTCCTACTATGGTTGGCAATGTGAGGGTAGGGCTTACTATGGGTGGCAATCATTAAGGCTCCTACTATGGTTGGCAATGTGAGGGTAGGGCTGACTATGGGTGGTAATCATAGAGGCTCTTACTAAGGCTGACAATGTTAGTAAAAGCATCCAGAATTATCAGTGTCCGCATAACATTGCCAACTACAGACAATGTCCTCATAGAAAATCCCTATAAAAGTAGGAGTGCAGTGCCTCCATAATAGTCCGCTCGAGGCCCAGTGTCCCATAACACCTCCAGCCAGAATATTGCCATTAAGGCTCAATCCAGTCCCACAGCTGTCATGGCCGGCAACCCACTGGTTCCTTCTTTCAGTATGTAACTAATATTTCTATTAGTAACTTAGGGATTTTTAGTCCTGCCCCCGCTTATATTTAGAAAACTCTGCCCCTTTTAGCCCGAGACCCTGTGAATTTGTCAAGATTATTTCCAGCAAATCCGGGACCGTGGTGGGTGTTCGTTGGAGGTTTAGTGCGTTCTTCAGAGTAGAACAGTGATGGCCTCAGTGTGTCCTCTATTTGGGGTTCAGTATTTTGGCTGTAGCTTTCATTGCACACAGAATGTGTAGCAGAGCTGAATTTGTCATATCGTTCTAAACCTCCTGACATCACAGTTTATTATCTACTGGTAATTGCTGGTTTTCTTAGCGTTTACCAATATTGTCTCGTTACTCAGTCTACCACGACACGACCAAGCTCAGAGCTCCCCGACCACGGGGATAAATCATCGGTGCTTCTGACAGCTTCTGATCTACAGTCACAGTTCATCTCTGGTCTGTGCAGACGGGAAGGATTACATTTCTATGGGATCAATATCCCTGAGACAGAGACATTTTTCAATCCGCTTAGCGCAATCTTGTGTTGATCATTGTGCAACTGGTTAATTCCTTGCAAAGCTTAAAAAAGACCTGTCACCTAATCAAAAGTGTCCAGTTTTTACTCTTTTTTATTCCTGCTGCTACCTTTGCTAAGTTTTCAGGTCTTTTTTTTAATATATTTTTTTATATTTTTCTCTCTTTACCAAGGGGCGTGGTTTACTTGGTAATTTACAAATGGGCGTGGATCACCTAGTAATTTATGCAGAATAGCTAAAGTCACACCCCCAAGGAATCTTTTTAAGGCTCCAATACACGTCAGATAAACATTGGTGGGATCAGCTCAGTGTCTATTGCAAATGGGGATGTTGCAACTCTACCCCAGAGGCCGATGTCAAGGGAAAGAATCACTAATCAGCTCTGCTATATCCGTATGTGTAGCAAGAGATAAATCCATTTGTAAATACTTTTTAAGGGTATGTTCTGTTTTTTTAAGTGATTTTTGGCATGGTTTCTATTCCAACACCCTGATTAAAAAATTTTCAAATTCGCTTCCAGCGAGCTTCAAATGTTCATCTGAGTGTGAAAACGCAGCCATAACGCGCGTCACGTTTTTTAACGCACAGTAGAAAAAGAATCATCTCAATTCTTTGGAGCATTTTCTGTGTGTTTTTTGAAGCATTTTTTTTTGTGATTGTGTGGGGGTGGGATTCCTGGAGAAATATATCAATAGACCCTCCCTATTACTACAACTCACATAAGGGTATGTTCACACGTACTTTTTTTATGTGGATTTTGATGAGCATCCACAATGAAATCCACGTAAAAAAAAGCAGTGTGCACATTCCCTTCTAACATATCAAAATTAACATTGAAATCAAGATCAACATGATCAAAACATATTCTTACAAAACTGTGACAAAAGAACATTTTTAGAATATTTTTATATGGATTTTCCACCCTGAAGAATCCAAGTAAAAAAATCTCTAAGATCCCTAAGGTGTAAAAACACATGGAAAAAAAAACCCTTCAAAAACTGTTCCAAAACTGCATCAAAAACTGCTTCATAACTGAAAAACACATCTAAAACCACATGGATTTCAGCCTCAAAAAAACTCTGAACATGCCCTTCAGAGTTTTCAGAGGGATTCAGAGTAAATAGAGGGGTGGCTCTCCACTTAGGACATTATTTTATAATCCAGAGAAGAGCTTGGCTGAAAAAAGTGTCCCTCCTTTCCAGAAGGATTTCACAGATGTCCACTTTTGAGCTAAGTCTGGAGAAGACAACAGTTTTATTGAATTGAAGACAGAAATCACCCGTGTAACAAATTCATATCACGTTGGCTATCAGGTAGCGTTGAGACAAATGTTATCTTTGAGTCAGATGGAAATAACTTTGGGCAAAGTACAAGAAAGTTTCAAAAATAAAAATGTAACATTTTTTCCAAAAGTGTAACATGATGGACTGGGGACAGGTCTACTCTTGTGCTATGGAACAGCTGTCACTAAGATAAACCATGGCTGCAACATATTTTTCTTAAAATATACAAGAAATATGCAACTTATGAATCCTGTGCATCCAGATCCAAAGCTATAAAAGCCTCGTAGATTTTTTCAGAATCACCAGATGCTCGGCAATTTCTCTATGAATTTTTGCAGTGGGGTCCAGATCTCAGAGGTCTCCACCGACCTAAGAACGGACACAGAATAAGGGAACCACAGTGCAAGAACAGTATATGGGTCCAGCAATGTGTCAGGGGCAGAAGCTGCTTTGGAGGTGGAAGGGGGTCCTCCTTACCTCTTGGGTCCCTGTGCAGCTGCATAGGTTGCTCCAGAGATATGTCCTGTCCAACCTTGCACCAACTTTTATCTAGTGCTGATGTCCACCCTTGCACCAACTTTTATCAGGCACTGATGTCCACCCATGCACCAGCATTTATCCAGCGCTGATGTCCGCCCTTTCACCAAGTTTTATTTAGTGTTGATGTCCACACTTGCACCAACTTTTATCCAGCACTGATGTCCACTCTTGCACCAACTTTTATTTAGTGTTGATGTCCACACTTGCACCAACTTTTATTTAGTGTTGATGTCCACACTTGCACCAACTTTTATCCAGCGCTGATGTCCACTCTGGCACCAACTTTTATTTAGTGTTGATGTCCACGCTTGCACCAACTTTTATCCTGTGCTGATGTCCACTCTTGCACCAACTTTTATCCAGTGCTGATGTCCACCTTTGCACCAACTTTTATCCAGAGCTGATGTCCACTCTTGCACCAACTTTTATCCAGTGCTGATGTCCACTCTTGCACCAATTTTTATCCAGTGCTGATGTCCACCCTTGCACCAACTTTTATCCAGTGCTGATGTCCACTCTTGCACCAACTTTTATCAAGTGCTGATGTCCACTCTTGCACCAACTTTTATTTAGTGTTGATGTCCACCCTTGCACCAACTTTTATCCAGTGCTGATGTCCACCCTTGCACCAACTTTTATCCAGTGCTGATGTCCACCCTTGCACCAACTTTTATCCAGTGCTGATGTCCACCCTTGCACCAACTTTTATCCAGTACTGATGTCCACTCTTGCACCAACTTTTATTTAGTGTTGATGCCCACACTTGCACCACCTTTTATCCAGCGTTGATGTCCACTTTTGCACCAACTTTTATTTAGTGTTGATGTCCACGCTTGCACCAACTTTTATCCAGTGCTGATGTCGACTTTTGCACCAACTTTTATCCAGTGCTGATGTCCACCCTTGCACCAGCTTTTATCCAGTGCTGATGTCCACCCTTTCACCAAGTTTTATTTAGTGTTGATGTCCACGCTTGCACAAACTTTTATCCAGCACTGATGTCCACTCTTGCACCAACTTTTATCCAGTGCTGATGTCCACTCTTGCACCAACTTTTATCCAGTGCTGATGTCCACTCTTGCACCAACTTTTATCCAGTGCTGATGTCCACTCTTGCACCAACTTTTATCCAGTGCTGATGTCCACTCTTGCACCAACTTTTATCCAGTGCTGATGTCCACTCTTGCACCAACTTTTATCCAGTGCTGATGTCCACTCTTGCACCAACTTTTATCCAGTGCTGATGTCCACCCTTGCACCAACTTTTATCCAGTGCTGATGTCCACCCTTGCACCAACTTTTATCCAGTGCTGATGTCCACCCTTGCACCAACTATTATCCAGTGCTGATGTCCACTCTTGAACCAACTTTTATTTAGTGCTGATGTCCACCCTTGCACCAACTTTTATCCAGTGCTGATGTCCACCCTTGCACCAACTTTTATTTAGTGTTGATGTCCACCCTTGCACCAACTTTTATCCAGTGCTGATGTCGACTCTTGCACCAACTTTTATCCAGTGCTGATGTCCACTCTTGCACCAACTTTTATCCAGTGCTAATGTCCACCCTTGCACCAACTTTTATCCAGTGCTGATGTTCACCCTTGCACCAACTTTTATCCAGTGCTGATGTCCACTCTTGCACCAACTTTTATTTAGTGTTGATGTCCACCCTTGCACCACTTTTATCCAGTGCTGATGTCCACTCTTGCACCAACTTTTATCCAGTGCTGATGTCCACTCTTGCACCAACTTTTGTCCAGTGCTGATGTCCACCCTTGCACCAACTTTTATCCAGTGCTGATGTCCACCCTTGCACCAACTTTTATCCAGTGCTGATGTCCACCCTTGCACCAACTTTTATCCAGTGCTGATGTCCATTCTTGCACCAACTTTTATTTAGTGTTGATGTCCACCCTTGCACCAACTTTTATCCAGTGCTGATGTCCACCCTTGCACCAACTTTTATTTAGTGTTGATGTCCACCCTTGCACCAACTTTTATCCAGAGCTGATGTCCACCCTTGCACCAACTTTTATCCAGTGCTGATGTCCACTCTTGCACCAACTTTTATCCAGTGCTGTTGTCCACCCTTGCACCAACTTTTATCCAGTGCTGATGTCCACTCTTGCACCAACTTTTATCCAGTGCTGATGTCCACTCTTGCACCAACTTTTATTTAGTGTTGATGTCCACTCTTGCACCAACTTTTATCCAGTGCTGATGTCCACCCTTGCACCAACTTTTATCCAGTGCTGATGTCCACCCTTGCACCAACTTTTATCCAGTGCTGATGTCCACCCTTGCACCAACTTTTATCCACTACTGATGTCCACTCTTGCACCAACTTTTATTTAGTGTTGATGCCCACACTTGCACCACCTTTTCTCCAGCGCTGATATCCACTCTTGCACCAACTTTTATTTAGTGTTGATGTCCACGCTTGCACCAACTTTTATCCAGTGCTGATGTCGACTCTTGCACCAACTTTTATCCATTGCTGATGTCCACTCTTGCACCAACTTTTATTTAGTGTTGATGTCCACCCTTGCACCAACTTTTATCCAGTGCTTATGTCCACCCTTGCACCAACTTTTATTTAGTGTTGATGTCCACCCTTGCACCAACTTTTATCCAGAGCTGATGTCCACCCTTGCACCAACTTTTATCCAGTGCTGATGTCCACTCTTGCACCAACTTTTATCCAGTGCTGATGTCCACCCTTGCACCAACTTTTATCCAGTGCTGATGTCCACTCTTGCACCAACTTTTATCCAGTGCTGATGTCCACTCTTGCACCAACTTTTATCCAGTGCTGATGTCCACCCTTGCACCAACTTTTATCCAGTGCTGATGTCCACTCTTGCACCAACTTTTATTTAGTGTTGATGTCCACCCTTGCACCACTTTTATCCAGTGCTGATGTCCACTCTTGCACCAACTTTTATCCAGTGCTGATGTCCACTCTTGCACCAACTTTTATTTAGTGTTGATGTCCACCCTTGCACTACTTTTATCCAGTGCTGATGTCCACCCTTGCACCAACTTTTATCCAGTGCTGATGTCCACCCTTGCACCAACTTTTATCCAGTGCTGATGTCCACTCTTGCACCAACTTTTATTTAGTGTTGATGTCCACACTTGCACCCATTTTTATCCAGCGCTGATGTCCACTCTTGCACCAACTTTTATTTAGTGTTGATGTCCATGCTTGCACCAACTTTTATCCAGTGCTGATGTCCACTCTTGCACCAACTTTTATCCAGTGCTGATGTCCACTCTTGTACCAACTTTTATCCAGTGCTGATGTCCACTCTTGCACCAACTTTTATCCAGTGCTGATGTCCACTCTTGCACCAACTTTTATCCAGTGCTGATGACCACCCTTGCACCAACTTTTATCCAGTGCTGATGTCCACTCTTGCACCAACTTCTATCCAGTGCTGATGTCCACCCTTGCACCAACTTTTATCCAGTGCTGATGTCCACCCTTGCACCAACTTTTATCCAGTGCTGATGTCCACTCTTGCGCCAACTTTTATTTAGTGTTGATGTCCACCCTTGCACCAACTTTTATCCAGAGCTGATGTCCACTTTTGCACCAACTTTTATCCAGTGCTGGTGTCCACCCTTGCACCAACTTTTATCCAGTGCTGATGTCCACTCTTGCACCAACTTTTATCCAGTGCTGATGTCCACCCTTGCACCAACTTTTATCCAGTGCTGATGTCCACCCTTGCACCAACTTTTATCCAACGCTGATGTCCACTCTTGCACCAACTTTTATTTAGTGTTGATGTCCACCCTTGCACCACTTTTATCCAGTGCTGATGTCCATTCTTGCACCAACTTTTATCCAGTGCTGATGTCCACTCTTGCACCAACTTTTATTTAGTGTTGATGTCCACCATTGCACCAACTTTTATCCAGTTCTGATGTCCATTCTTGCACCAACTTTTATTTAGTGTTGATGTCCACTCTTGCACCAACTTTTATCCAGTGCTGATGTCCACTCTTGCACCAACTTTTATCCAGTGCTGATGTCCACTCTTGCACCAACTTTTATCCAGTGCTGATGTCCACTCTTGCACCAATTTTTATCCAGTGCTGATGTCCAACCTTGCACCAACTTTTATCCCGAGCTGATGTCCACTCTTGCACCAACTTTTTTCCAGTGCTGATGTCCACCCTTGCAGCAACTTTTATCCAGTGCTGATGTCCACTCTTGCACCAACTTTTATCCAGTGCTGGTGTCCACGCTTGCACCAACTTTTATCCAGTGCTGATGTCCATTCTTGCACCAACTTTAATCCAGTGCTGATGTCCACTCTTGTACCAACTTTTATTTAGTGTTGATGTCCACCCTTGCACCACTTTTATCCAGTGCTGATGTCCATTCTTGCACCAACTTTTATCCAGTGCTGATTTCCACTCTGGCACCAACTTTTATTTAATATTGATGTCCACCCTTGCACCAACTTTTATCCAGTGCTTATGTCCACCCTTGCACAACTTTTATCCAGTGCTGATGTCCATTCTTGCACCAACTTTTATCCAGTGCTGATGTCCACTCTTGCACCAACTTTTATTTAGTGTTGATGTCCACCATTGCACCAACTTTTATCCAGTTCTGATGTCCATTCTTGCACCAACTTTTATTTAGTGTTGATGTCCACTCTTGCACCAATTTTTATCCAGTGCTGATGTCCACTCTTGCACCAACTTTTATCCAGTGCTGATGTCCACTCTTGCACCAACTTTTATCCAGTGCTGATGTCCACTCTTGCACCAATTTTTATCCAGTGCTGATGTCCACCCTTGCACCAACTTTTATCCCGAGCTGATGTCCACTCTTGCACCAACTTTTTTCCAGTGCTGATGTCCACCCTTGCAGCAACTTTTATCCAGTGCTGATGTCCACTCTTGCACCAACTTTTATCCAGTGCTGGTGTCCACCCTTGCACCAACTTTTATCCAGTGCTGATGTCCATTCTTGCACCAACTTTAATCCAGTGCTGATGTCCACTCTTGTACCAACTTTTATTTAGTGTTGATGTCCACCCTTGCACCACTTTTATCCAGTGCTGATGTCCATTCTTGCACCAACTTTTATCCAGTGCTGATTTCCACTCTGGCACCAACTTTTATTTAATATTGATGTCCACCCTTGCACCAACTTTTATCCAGTGCTTATGTCCACCCTTGCACAACTTTTATCCAGTGCTGATGTCCATTCTTGCACCAACTTTTATCCAGTGCTGATGTCCACTCTTGCACCAACTTTTATTTAGTTTTGATGTCCACCCTTGCGCCAACTTTTATCCAGAGCTGATGTCCACACTTTCACCAACTTTTATCCAGTGCTGATTTCCACTCTTGCACCAACTTTTATTTAGTGTTGATGTCCACCCTTGCACCACTTTTATCCAGTGCTGATGTCCATTCTTGCACCAACTTTTATTTAGTGTTGATGTCCACTCTTGCACCAACTTTTATCCAGTGCTGATGTCCACTCTTGCACCAACTTTTATCCAGTGCTGATGTCCACTCTTGCACCAACTTTTATCCAGTGCTGATGTCCACTCTTGCACCAATTTTTATCCAGTGCTGATGTCCACCCTTGCACCAACTTTTATCCCGAGCTGATGTCCACGCTTGCACCAACTTTTTTCCAGTGCTGATGTCCACCCTTGCACCAACTTTTATCCAGTGCTGATGTCCACTCTTGCACCAACTTTTATCCAGTGCTGGTGTCCACCCTTGCACCAACTTTTATCCAGTGCTGATGTCCACCCTTGCACCAACTTTTATCCAGTGCTGATGTCCACTCTTGTACCAACTTTTATTTAGTGTTGATGTCCACCCTTGCACCACTATTATCCAGTGCTGATGTCCATTCTTGCACCAACTTTTATCCAGTGCTGATTTCCACTCTGGCACCAACTTTTATTTAATGTTGATGTCCACCCTTACACCAACTTTTATCCAGTGCTGATGTCCATTCTTGCACCAACTTTTATTAAGTGTTGATGTCCACTCGCACACCAACTTTTATCCCGCAAGCTCTGATAGATCTCAGCTTTGAAACATATAAAACCATGTTGCCAATCAGACCTTCAGAATAATGATAGCAGCAGGAGCGGAGTGTGCTGATTTTCTGGATAAAGTGACCTCTTCAGTCAGTTTCACATGGTTATATTTTTGGGTTTGTATTATAGTTGTGTCACCCCAGGCCTGGATGCCACAAATATTAAAGGCTGTGTCTGAGAGCAGGAGGGAGGTTCCCTGGTCAGGGACCATTAGCATCAGCACCTCCTGTCCCAGGCCAGTAGGGGGAGCAGGCTGCCCCTATAAAAGCTGGAACTGAGGGCAGGGTTAGAGAGACCGGGACCCACTTCTGAAGCATCCAGAAGGGTTCACAGAGGAAAGCAGCAGCTGAGGAGTCCGGGAGGCAGAGGAGGAACAGTAAGCCAGGGACAGAGGCGACGAGAGCCGGTCCTGGCTGAGAGAGAACTACACAACCGGACACTGGGGTCCGAGGCTGTCAGGGTTGCAAGCCCGGCAGCAGATAACCAACCTGCGAGGAATTTCAGGTCCCTTGGCCTGAGAAGCCAGGAGGCTCCGCCACACAGAGGGACCGGTACAGCACGGAGAAGCAACAGGTACCTAAGGCCCGAGTCGCAATCCATACAGGCGTAATACACTGCCAGCTCAGGGACGTGGGCTATCACACCACGAAAAGGGGGATAGTCAGCAAGGGCAGAGAGAGAACGGTAGGCCTACCCACTCACCCTGACCAGTGGGGCTCGCTCGAATGCTCTCAGACACCCAGGCCCATTCCTACCCTGTACTCCTGTTGGGTCATTAGTACTAACTACAATAAAGACCCTGGACTGTTTGAAGCAGACTCTGAACCCTTATTATTACGGCTTACACCATCACCCCCAGCATCCTATTACACTGCCCTGAGGCTACACTCTTCCCGTGGGGAGTTATCCTATCCCTGTGCTGCATACCAACATCAGCCTCAGTGGTCTGCCTTGCAGCGGCCGTCATCCCTGACCGCAATCCACGGGTGGCGTAGTCGGACATTCAAAACCCTACAAATAGACTGCCACAGCATTTGGTCTGACCACCCTGAGCCACGTGATCGGGTTGCCACTACTACCCCCATCATCGCACTAAAGCCCGGTTCCGGGTGCCCCACGGCCCAGGGGGCGAGTCAGCTTTGGCGTAGTCGGCAGGATTGTGACCAACCCGCCACAAACGGGTATTGCGTGCCTGAAAAAGACTGTACACATACCTTAAAAAGAGATTTCCCGCCATCTTCAGCCGTTTTCCCGCCATCTTCAGCCGTTTTCCCGCCATCGGACGCCATCTTCGGGACGCCGCGCGGGAAGAAGAGGGGCGTGAACGTCCAAACCGCGCGAGACCTGAAGCCCCGCCCTACGCACCGACGCTGCGCAAGGTCCTGGAAGGAGCAAGAGCGACGCTGACTTCACCAGGACGCGACGCAAGGTCTTCGCCCGGAGCAGCACTAGCGGAGCCGCGGCCTACGGAAGAGGATCAACGGAAGGTAGGGGGGAGGAAGATGACGGACGCGGAGGGACCTTCTACCACCAGCGTGGCTGCAGCAGCGGTGATGCCGTTCTCTATGCCCTACATCCCCGGAGCATCCTGGCTGCCCTAATACTCAGGGGAATCCCATACGTTAACTGACTTTAAGGAAAGACTGCACAGTTTATTTAAAGTTTATCCCCTGACAGAAGAACAGAAAGTGAGCATTCTGACAGGGCAGCTTACCGGTGCAGCCCAGCGGGAAGTGAAATCATGGTCAGATGAGGAGAAACGGACAGTAAAGGACATTCTGACCCGGCTGCGGAGTACCTTTGATACCCGTACCTCAGCAGAAATCAAAATGCGGTTCTATGGCTGTAAGCAGCGAGCCCAAGATAGTATCAGAGACTATGCCTTGAACCTGCAAGAAGCTCTGGGAGCAATTAAACAAGCTGACCCTGGCAGCGTGCAGGACACCGATAAACTGTTGACTGACCAGTTCATAGAGGGTCTGTTGTCCAGTGCCCACAGAACCCAGCTGCACCTCATGGCCCTACAGAACCCCGATCTGGGCCATCCGGGTGCTCCGAGAGCCCTCACCAAGTGGCGCTCTAGTTCCCCGGTGCCCTGCCATCACTTACCACCAGGAGACAGCGCCCTACCCCGCAGACCTTGTGGGGGCTGATGCACAGGCCCTAAATCCATCCCAGCCCGCAAACCTGCACCATCAGGTCCAAGAACTAACAAAGAGTGTAGCTGCATTGACCAGGACCGTACAGTCATTGCAGGTGGAACCGTCAAGACCAATCAAGCTGGCTTCCAGTCCGGAGAATGTCCCGTGGCGTCGACAGAGGAGGATCCCGACGTTCAGAGGGAGGCCCGCCGACCGTTACACTGAGGATGGACAGCCGATTTGCCGCCGTTGCAGTCAGCCAGGACACATAGCAAGGTACTGTACTTTAAATGGGTCCGACCTGGGGCAGAGGGCCAACCCCCAGGCATAAAGTCATCAGGCCCGTCTAATTGGCGTGATAAGTACGTGGGGGGACGCCCGGTCTTACCCGTAGTACTGGACGGTATCCCCATGAGTGCACTGCTGGACACCGGGTCCCAAGTGACTACCATCCCCTACGTACTTTTCAAGCGGTACTGGAGCGACGTGGATATAACCCATTATCCAGACGATGACTTAAGCATCATCGCCAGCAATGGCCAACCCGTGCCGCAGGTAGGGTTCAGAGAGATGACCATCAAGATTGTTAAGGTGGAACTGCCGGCACAGGGAGTGATCATTGTGGACATTGACCGTCGTGAAAGTCACCCTAAAATAACCTTGGGTACTAACGTGATTAAAAACTGTCTTTCAGAAGTAATTGTGATTTTGCAGCAGGTGGCGATGAATGCGAGCTCCAGCCAACAGAGGGTCCTCCAGAAAGAGATAAGAGCCCTGATGAGATGGCAACATGTAGAACTGTCTTGTGGTGAGATCGGTAGCGTGAGGATGAGCGACCCGTTCCCCATTGCCATGGCTCCCAAAAGTGAAATGATGATCTGATGTCGGACTGCAATCGGGTTAAGAGGGAGAGACTACCAAGCCATGGTAGAACCCGTGTACTCAGACAGCAGGCCCACCATTTTGACAGCCAGGGGGGTGGTTGATGTCCGCCATGGAAGGGTGCCCGTCCGGATCTTAAACATCGGGGAAAGGGAAGTACACTTGCCCCGGTACGCTACGCTAGCCAAATTGTTTGCCGTCGAACACAATGCTATCAGGGTCGTGGAACCCTTGCCTCCATCTTCCCCGGTGGAGGGTAATGGCTCCCAGAAACACAAGGAGGACTGGTGCCAGAAACTCCATGTGGGTGCTGACTCCACTCCCCTGCACCAAAAACAAGGAGTCTACCGGGTGGTTCAGGAGTACGAGAGAATTTTTAGTAAGCATCCGCTAGACTTCGGCCGAGTAAAGGGAGTAGAACACCACATCCCCACGGGGAGCCACCCACCAATAAAAGAGAGACACAGACCTGTACCCCCTGCACATTATCAGAACGCAAAGGGCATGCTGAGAAAAATGAAAGAAGCTGGGGTCATTAGAGATAGCTGTAGCCCCTGGGCAGCCCCCTTGGTTCTGGTAAAAAAGAAAGACGGTACCATGAGAATGTGCGTGGACTATAGACAAATCAATCGTATCACCCATAAAGACGCGTACCCGTTACCTAGGATAGAGGAGTCTTTAGCAGCTCTAAAATCAGCTAATTTCTTCTCTACTTTGGACCTTACTAGCTGGTACTGGCAGGTTCCTGTGGCAGAGGCTGACAAGGAGAAGACCACCTTCACCACCCCGATGGGATTGAGCGAATTCAACTGTATGCCCTTCGGGCTCTGCAACGCACCAGGGACCTTCCAGAGGCTGATGGAATGCTGTCTAGGGCACCGAAACTTCGAGACGGTCCTACTTTACCTGGACGACGTGATCGTCTATTCGAAGACCTACAAGGACCATCTAAAACACCTGGCAGAGGTGTTCGAAGCCCTGGCAGGCTATGGCATGAAAGTGAAACCCTCCAAGTGCCATCTGTTAAAGCCGAAGGTACAGTACCTTGGGCACGTGATGAGTGCAGAAGGAGTAGCCCCCGACCCCGACAAAGTTACAGCCATCAAGAGCTGGCCAAGCCCCTCTAACATCAAAGAAGTGAGGCAATTCCTCGGGTTGGTAGGCTACTACCGAAGGTTCATCCCCGGGTTCACAAAGATGGCAGGCCCTATGCAGGACCTCCTGATAGGCCAGTCTAAATACAGAAGTCACAAGCCACTCTTCAAGTGGGACAAGCCGGAAGAGGAGTCCTTCCGCCAGTTGAAGATGGCCCTAACGGGGGATGAGATCCTGGCCTACCCCGATTATGGCCAGCCTTTTATCCTCCACACCGACGCCAGTAATGTGGGGCTGGGGGCCGTATTGTCACAAAACCAACAGGGCAGAGAACGGGTGATCGCGTACGCCAGCCGGAAGCTGAGGCCCACCGAGAGAAACCCGGAGAATTACAGCTCCTTCAAGCTAGAATTCTTGGCAGTGGTGTGGGCCATCACACAACGGTTTAAGCATTACCTGGCCTCCGCAAAGTTCACTGTGTACACGGACAACAACCCGCTGACACACCTGGACAATGCAAGACTAGGTGCCCTAGAACAGCGGTGGATGGCCCGGCTATCCAATTATGACTTCACCATCAAATACCGGGCAGGCAGAACCAACGCCAATGCAGACGCCCTATCAAGAATGCCCCACCTACCTGAAGGAGAAGAAGACTCGGAAGAACTGGAGGAAATAAAGCTCCCTGCGTTCCACCGCTATGGGGCCACTCAGTATTCTCACCGGGTAAGAGAAAAAGACCTAACCACCGTCATGTTCAACCCCTTACCCCACCACGGCTGGGCTGAAACGCAAGATAGTGACCCTGCAGTTCGCCTGGTGAAAGACCTGTTAACCCAGGCAGACGCTAGCCCTGGCCCGGACGCTCCAGAGGAAGCCAAGCAGTTATGGAAAGAGAAAAGCAGGCTATTCCTCTACGAAGGTAAGCTGTGCAGAAGGCTTGTCAACCACCGGACGTACGAGCTGACCTGGCAGGTAGTGGTCCCAAGACAAGATGCAGCAATGGTCCTGGAGGCCTACCATGACAGAGCGGGACACTTCGGGTGGAAGAAACTGGAGTTCCTACTGAGAGAGCGGTTCTACTGGATCGGTATGAGAGGGGCCATAGAGAAGTGGAGCAGGGACTGCGGCCCATGCCACCTCAGAAGGAAGGACCGTACGAGCCAGAAGACACCCTTGAGGCCCATCGTCACCAGGCAGCCTCTTGATCTGGTAGCTCTGGACCATGTAAAGTTGGCTCCAAGCCGGTCCGGCTACATCTATGCCCTCACGATTGTGGACCATTACTCCTGGTTCCTGGTGGTGGTTCCTGTTAAGGACCTGACAGCCCAAACAGCGGTCAGAGCCTTCCAGCAACACTTCTGCCGTCCACACGGGTATCCGGAACAGGTCTTGACAGATCAAGGTCCAGCGTTTGAGGCTGAAGTATTCCAGGAGTTCTGCAACCTCTACGGCTGTAGGAAGATTCGGACAACGCCTTACCACCCGCAAATCAACGGGCTGTGTGAGAAAATGATCAATATCATCATTGATCTCCTCAAGACGTTGCCCCTGGAAGAACGCAGCCTGTGGCTGGAGAAGCTGCCAGACCTGATAGACTTGTACAACCATATCCCGGTGAATGCTACCATCTGCACCCCGGCTTACCTGATGCGAGCAAGACCAGGTAAGCTGCCTATGGACCTGGAGATGGGAGTCCTGACACCCGAGGACACCTCCCCAGATGCGGACTGGGATACGGAACGGCGGCTACAGTACAAGAAGGTACAGGAGAGTGTGGAGAGGAGCCTGGCTCAAGCGAGAGAAAAGCAAGAGAGGCTCTTCAACCAACATGCCCCTGCTGGTCCCCTGGAACCTGGTGAGCAAGTCCTGAAGTGGAAGAGAAGGCTTCACAAGCTAGATGACCAGTGGGAGAGCGACCCGTACACAGTACTGCCGTCCAACCACGACAACCCGAAGGTATGTGTAATTACCAAGGATGGAGGAGAAACCACTAGCACTGTCTCCAGAGACCACCTAAAACGGTGCCTCGAGCAACTGCAGAGACCAAGTGAAGATCAGGATGACCTTGAGCCCGCAGTGGACAAGGAGGAAATGGTCAGCACAGTTCTCGGAGAGTTCCCCCGCACCTGGACTCGAATAAACGATGCCATAGTGGTACCCGTCCTACACTTCCTTCAGCCTACCCAGCAGGAGCCTACAGAAGAACAAGAGGAACAAGCAGCCCCGGAGGCAGAAGAACCCATGCCAGCAGCCCAGGAGAGTCAACCCTCTGCTAACAGTGAGCCTGCCATGCCTGCGGTAAGCCAAAGAACCCGCAGACAGCTGCCTGCCCTGCCTGTAAACCCAGCTAGTAGTTGTACCCTTAATACTAGTGGGGAAACCCAGGTTAGACCACCACCAGACAGTGGGCTACAGAGGTCAACCCGGAGCACTAGGGGTCAAATACCAGCTCGCTGGAAGATCTAAATGTATAATGTATATATTTAATGTGTTATGTTTGTACCCTGGTTACTAATAATGTTTCTCCAGTTTTCCTAGATGCAATGGACTGACAGGTTATGGACAGTGAATAAGCGGAACTACCATGTAGATAGTTGCACTTGGTGCCCTCTTGTGAAGTCGGCCACAGAAGAAAAACCTGTCCGGCGTGGCCTCCTTGTGGTCCAAAGTATGTAGCTCAGCCTTGCCGCCACGCCCAAGGCCAGGAACTTAGGGTTTATAGGGACAGGTCCCCACATCGCTCAAAAACTTCGCCTTATTGGGTGATATGGACACCCGGTCACAGACCACACTGTGACCTAAAGAACTCAATATGTGGTGTTGTTTGTTATTTCTTTCCCTGTTGTGTTTTTGGTCATGCACTTATACCCTGTATTTGTGTTTCTTGTTTAGTCCCGGAGTACTAAAATTTACTAGGAGGGAATGTGTCACCCCAGGCCTGGATGCCACAAATATTAAAGGCTGTGTCTGAGAGCAGGAGGGAGGTTCCCTGGTCAGGGACCATTAGCATCAGCACCTCCTGTCCCAGGCCAGTAGGGGGAGCAGGCTGCCCCTATAAAAGCTGGAACTGAGGGCAGGGTTAGAGAGACCGGGACCCACTTCTGAAGCATCCAGAAGGGTTCACAGAGGAAAGCAGCAGCTGAGGAGTCCGGGAGGCAGAGGAGGAACAGTAAGCCAGGGACAGAGGCGACGAGAGCCGGTCCTGGCTGAGAGAGAACTACACAACCGGACACTGGGGTCCGAGGCTGTCAGGGTTGCAAGCCCGGCAGCAGATAACCAACCTGCGAGGGATTTCAGGTCCCTTGGCCTGAGAAGCCTGGAGGCTCCGCCACACAGAGGGACCAGTACAGCACGGAGAAGCAACAGGTACCTAAGGCCCGAGTTGCAAGCCATACAGGCGTAGTACACGGCCAGCTCAGGGACGTGGGCTATCACACCACGAAAAGGGGGATAGTCCGCAAGGGCAGAGAGAGAGCGGTAGGCCTACACACTCACCCTGACCAGTGGGGCTCGCCCGAATGCTCTCAGACACCCAGGCCCATTCCTACCCTGTACTCCTGTTGGGTCATTAGTACTAACTACAATAAAGACCCTGGACTGTTTGAAGCAGACTCTGAACTCTTATTATTGCGGCTTGCACCATCACCCCCAGCATCCTATTACACTGCCCTGAGGCTACACTCTTCCCGTGGGGAGTTATCCTATCCCTGTGCTGCATACCAACATCAGCCTCAGTGGTCTGCATTGCAGCGGCGGTCATCCCTGACCGCAATCCACGGGTGGCGTAGTCGGACATTCAAAACCCTACAAATAGACTGCCACAGCATTTGGTCTGACCACCCTCAGCCACGGGATCGGGTTGCCACTACTACCCCCATCATCGCACTAAAGCCCGGTTCCGGGTGCCCCACTGCCCAGGGGGCGAGTCATAGTCACTGCACGCAAACTCCTGTAAAATCTTTTGGAGTAAACTTAGATCATCAAAAAGTGTATTGGCAATCCAGGATTGCCCCATACCGCTGCTTCCAAACTCCTTAAGCAGCATGTCCACGCTGAACTTTGCTCTCATCTCTCATCTAACTTGCTCTTCGACAACCTACAATCTGGCTTCCGTCCCCATCATTGCACTGAAACTGCCCTGACCAAAATTACTAACGACTTACTTACAGCCAAAGCAACAGACAATTCTCTATTCTCCTCCTTCTAAACCTGTCCTCTGCCTTCGACACAGTTGACCACTGCCTCCAACTACAGATCCTCTCTTCTTTTGGCGTCAAAGACCTTGCCCTATCTTGGATCTCCTCATACCTTTCCAACCACACATTTAGTGTCTCCCACTCCCACACTACCTCCTCACCCCCACTCCCTCTCTGTTAGAGTCCCGCAAGGCTCTGTCCTAGGACCCCTACTCTTCTCCATCTATACCCTTGGCCTGGGACAACTCATAAAGTCCCATGGCCTCCAGTATCACCTATACGCTGATGACACTTAGATCTACCTCTCTGGCCCAGACGTCACCTCTCTGCTGTCCAGAATCCCGGAGTGTCTATCAGCCATATCCTCCTTCTTCTCCTCTCGCTTCCTCAAGCTCAATGTGGACAAAACTGAACTCATCATCTTTCCTCCATCTATCTATCTATCACAATAAACAACATCACGCTTTTCCCTGTACTGGACATCCGCTGCCTCAGAGTAACCTTTGACTCTGCCCTGTCCTTCAAATCCCAGATTCAAGCTCTTTCCACCTCCTGTCGCCTCCAGCTCAAAAATATTTCCAGAATCCGTCCTTTCCTCAACCTTCAATCTACTAAACTGCTTGTGCATGCCCTCATCACCTCCCACCTTGACTACTGCAACATCCTCCTCTGTGGCCTACCTGCTAACACTCTCGCACCACTCCAGTCCATCCTTAACTCTGCTGCGCGCCTAGTTCATCTCTCGCCTCGCTACTCCTCTGCTACCCCCCTTTGCAAATCTCTTCACTGGCTCCCAATTCCCCAGCGTATCCAGTTCAAACTACTAACACTGATCTACAAAGCCATCCATAACCTTTCTCCTCCGTATGTCTCTGAACCAATCTCCCGATATATTCCCTCACGTAACCTCTGGTCCTCCCAAGACCTCCTTCTCTCCTCCACACTTATTCGTTCCTCACCCAATCGCCTCCAAGACTTCTCCCAAACATCCCCCGTCCTATGGAATTCTGTGCCTCTACACGTCCGATGTCCACCACATTTGGATCGTTCAGACAGAACCTGAAAACCCATCTCTTCAAGAAAGCCTATAGCCTGCCATTGCCTCGCTGCCACCTCACCACCACCGGAGCTCCTGCAAACCCCCAACCTACTGTCTCCTTCCCCACCATCGTGCAGAATGTAAGCCTGCAAGGGCAGGGTCCTCTTCCCCCCCATACCAGTCTATCATTGTTAGTTTACTGTAAGTGATATGTGTATTTGGTATGTAACCCCTTCTTATGTACAGCACCATGGAGTCAATGGAGCTATATAAATAAACAATAATAAAAAGGAGGGCAGAATATGGAGTACAGACCATAAAAAATGGTTCATTAGATAGAAATAATATATTAGGGGTACATAATCATGAAGTAACAGCTGAGAATCCTCTGTTCGACCTGTCCAGCTGACGCAGCAAGAGATCATCGCTGAAAAATGCTGGTAATTTCCGTCAGTTCGTAACCAAAATACCGAAATAATGTCACTAAAGTAGAGATCCCGAACGAGCAGCTGTCAGGTCTTGCTGGGAATTGTAGTTTTGCAATGGATATACTGTAGAGGGGTTAGGTGGGACAGTTCTGCATTTTAGGTCTTTGCAAAGCTTAAAATCCCGTCAGTCATTTTGCAAGTTTCACCGTTTCACGCATGGGTGAGAGGTGCCGTCCCTGGTGAGGGGATGAGTAAGTGCAGGACACAATTTTACGCTGTTACAATGTATCAGGATGCCAGAAATGAGCTCGGCTGCTCTGAAAATATCTCAACGGTTTCTAAGTTATTGTTCTGTAGAAACAGAAAAGTAGCACTGAAAAATAGCAACATTTCTAAAGAAAAAAAAAAGACCCACACAATGTAGATCAGCAAACTTCCCAAAAGCCATAAATCTGTATAGCAGGATTCGGTCCCTTTCTCTCCTTCTTGCATTCTGATCATGGACCGCCCGTCTCACCATCTCTGCTGCTCCAGTGGCTCCTCAGTTATTGCTGTTAGGCTGTGTGCCCACGATGCGTTTTTTAAGCGTTTTTGCAGCGGCAATTCTGCTGCAGAAACGCTTAAAAAACGCATGGTAGAAGGCCTGCCATGTCCCCCAATGATAATCCGCATGTGCTGTACACATGCTGCCGAAATTTCCGCTGCGGATTATCATTGCGAAAAATAACACAGCACTGCCAATTATTTTGCGGAAGCGCGGCGTTTTCGCCGCCATTGACTTGCATTGGAACGCATGGATTACGCATCACTGCATCTGTACATGCGGAATACATGCGTTTCAATGTGCGGATGGTACCCGGGTGTGGAGGACAGGAGACTCTCCTCCGGACCCGGGTACCATAGAACCTGTAACAAAAAGAATAAAATAAAAAATAAATATATACTTACCTTCTGATGGCTCCCGCTGCGCTGGTCTT
The DNA here is from genome assembly GCF_046119375.1 of Phyllobates terribilis. NCBI lineage: Eukaryota > Metazoa > Chordata > Amphibia > Anura > Dendrobatidae > Phyllobates > Phyllobates terribilis. The sequence continues at coordinate 756,376,966 of NW_027362764.1, forward strand.
CACTTGCTGGCAGAACGCGGTGGACTGAAGGACCTGCGCTGACGTCATTTAGTCATGTGACGGCAGGGCCTTAAGTGTACCGCGATCTGCCGGCAGCCAGGACGGAGTGAAGCAAGACTCCGGGGGCCATCGGAAGGTAAGTATAGATTCATTTTTTATTTTTTACCATTCTTTCGGTCACACTGTATAAATCCATGCCTTTTGCATGGATTTATATAGTGTGACCAAGTTGTCAAGCACTTTCCAAGTGATGCTAAAATCGCTTGGATAAGCCCTTGATAACCCGCATGCAGAAATGCATGTGAAGAACGCTTGACATCCACATGTCCCTGGCAGGAAAAACGCATGTACAATCCGCATGCACAATCCGCATGTACAATCCGCATGTACAATCCTCATGTACAATCCGCATGTACAATCCACATGTACAATCCGCATGTACAATCCGCATGTACAATCCGCATGTACAATCCGCATGTACAATCCGCATGTACAATCCGCATGCGTTTTTTTCTGCCAGGGAGATGCAGAAACGCTCAGGAAAAATCCGGAGCATTTCTGCATCATGGGCACATAGCCTTACAGTGCGCCTTCCATTATTTGTAGTAGACAATGATTGGATCAGTGGTGCACATACGTGGCCACCGCTCCGCCCCGGTACAACATCTCCGAGCTCCGCTCCCGGTATTAGTGGACCCCCAGTGATTACCTGCTGATGGCACTCCTTTGTTTACAGCATTTTGAGATATGTTATACGACGTCCGCATGGACCGGAAACTTATTCATTGACTTTTATAGGAGGGTTTTCTAAGCATGCTCTATAATCTGTATAAAGATCATTGTCCAGGGATGCAAGGGACATGAACTGTGATATCACCTATTGTGAATGGTGGATCCCTTGTTATCTACTGTATATAGAGGTGTTATCAGTCATTGTACAGGAGGGGGAGGTGAGCTGTGACATCACCTATTGTGAATGGTGGATCCTGTGTTATCTACTGTATATAGAGGTGTTATCAGTCATTGTACAGGAGGAGGAGGTGAGCTGTGACATCACCTATTGTGAATGGTGGATCCCTTGTTATCTACTGTATATAGAGGTGTTATCAGTCATTGTACAGGAGGGGGAGGTGAGCTGTGACATCACCTATTGTGAATGGTGGATCCTGTGTTATCTACTGTATATAGAGGTGTTATCAGTCACTGTACAGGAGGAGGAGGTGAGCTGTGATATCACCTATTGTGAATGGTGGATCCCTTGTTATCTACTGTATATAGAGGTGTTATCAGTCATTGTACAGGAGGGGGAGGTGAGCTGTGACATCACCTATTGTGAATGGTGGATCCCTTGTTATCTACTGTATATAGAGGTGTTATCAGTCATTGTACAGGAGGGGGAGGTGAGCTGTGACATCACCTATTGTGAATGGTGGATCCTGTGTTATCTACTGTATATAGAGGTGTTATCAGTCACTGTACAGGAGGAGGAGGTGAGCTGTGATATCACCTATTGTGAATGGTGGATCCTGTGTTATCTGCTGTATATAGAGGTGTTATCAGTCATTGTACAGGAGGAGGAGGAGGTCAGCTGTGACATCACCTATTGGGAATGGTGGATCCTGTGTTATCTACTGTATATAGAGGTGTTATCAGTCATTGTACAGGAGGAGGAGGTGAGCTGTGACATCTCTTGTGAATGGTGGATCCTGTGTTATCTACTGTATATAGAAGTGTTATCAATCATTGTACAGGAGGAGGAGGTGAGCTGTGAAATCACCTATTCTGAATGGTGGATCCGGTGTTATGTACTGTATATAGAGGTGTTATCAGTCATTGTACAGGAGAAGGAGGTGAGCTGTGACATCACCTATTGTGAATGGTGGATCCTGTGTTATCTACTGTATATAGAGGTGTTATCAGTCATTGTACAGGAGGAGGAGGTGAGCTGTGAAATCATCTATTATGAATGGGGGATCCTGTGTTATCTACTGTATATAGAGGTGTTATCAGTCATAGTACAGGAGGGGGAGGAGGTGAGCTGTGACATCACCTATTGTGAATGGTGGATCCTGTTTTGTCTACTGTATATAGAGGTATTATCAGTCACTGTACAGGAGGAGAAGGTGAGCTGTGACATCACCTATTATGAATGGTGGCCCCTGTGTTATCTACTGTATATAGAGGTGTTATAAGTCATTGTACAGGAGGAGGAGGTGAGCTGTGACATCACATATTGTGAATGTTAATCAGATTTATATCTCCCTGAGAATCTGCCTCCGGAGCTTATTGTAAATTAAAGGAGGCGTTACTAGTGTGACACATGTAGATCAGGAGAGCAGACTGTCAGTCATTACATGTCTCACACTGGTAACACCTTTTTCATCTACAATAAGATCTGGAGGCAGATTCCCATGGAGATCAATGTCTGGCCCATAGATTTTAACAGCTCATTTACATATTAAGAAAAATGTGGATTTCTCTGGAGTATGACATCGGATCACAGATATAAAGGTGTCATTTTATTCAGCTTTCTATGACCTCAGTGCCCATATAGACTGTTTATGATCCTACTGACAGATTCTCTTTAAGCACATCAAATCTGTCCAGGGAAAGATAACATGATGCCCCTATATCATCAATATAATAAATTGTTTTAACCCCTTACCGACATGTACCGTACATGTATGACACATGTAGGGTCTCTCCCTTTGGTGCGGGCTCCAGCAATGAGCCCGCACCTTTCCGGCACATGAGAGCTGATCTGATCAAAAGAAAAAAAACAACAACTGTAGAATTGCACTTTTTTTTTTTTGGCAATTTCACCACACTTGGAGTTTTATTCCCCGTTTTCCATTACGCGATATGGTAAAACCAAAGTGTTGTTCAAAAGTACAACTCGTCCCGCAAAAAAAACAAGCCCTCACATGGCCATATTGACCAAAAAATAAAAAAGTTATGGCTCTGAGAAGAAGGGGGGAGCAAAAAATGAAAATGCAAAAACGGAAAATGGCCCCGGGGGTGAAGGGGTTAAGATCAATGAGTTTATAGTTGCCCAAATTTGGAAACAAAAGCCCTGAATGTAGGTCATAAAGATGCACATAAAGCGGCACGTTTCTCAAAAAAGTAAACCGCAGCCTTATATTTATATCAGTCATCAGATTTCTAGTCATGATTTTCTGAGCAAAAGGCTCCGGCAGGTGTGAAAAAACGCTGCACAATAATAAACGTTCAAAAATAGAAGTGTTAATAGTTTATTATTATAAATTAGCAAAATGTAAAGTGAATGAACAATAGAAAAATCCAAATGCCATCAATATTTGGTGACCGCTCGTCGCCTCCATCACTTCTTCTCGGTCACTTGTTACTTGTAGTTTATGAAGGAACTCTGTAGGAGATTGTTCCAAACATCTTGGAGAACCGACCCCAGATCTTCTGTGGATGTCGTTTCTGTAAATCCTTCTTTGTCTTCATGTGATCCCAGACAGACTGGATGATGTGAGATCAGGGCTCTGTGGGGGTCGGATCATCGCCTCCAGGACTTCTCGTTCTTCTTAATGACATTTGCTGGATATTTGGGGTCTTTGTCCGGCTGCAGAATAAATTTAGAGGCAATCAGACGCCTTCTGATGGTATTACATGATGGATTTCTTTAAAACGTACAGGCCTGCAAGCTGCAGGAGGAGATCTATATTGGTTATGAGTTCTGATCTGACGTCTAAGTGGTCTGGGGTCTATTTTAGTTGAGGGGTCTGATGTGGGGTTTTTTTTTAGTAAGACTGGTTAAGAGGAAATTAGTGTTTTGTTTTTTTCCTCAGAGGACTTGGGATCTATATGGTTTTAATGTGTTTAGCCTGAGATCTGTATTTATTCCGGGGGTCTGGTTATGCCTCTCCATTAGGAGGAGACTTATCTGCTCTCTAGATTCATTATGGAGTGTAATAAAGAGATCATAAGCACTATTTGAATAGTCTCATTCCTGGCAATCACAAGGGAGGGCCTTACATGTTTACATTTGGTCATTATAGGGTCTCTAGTGCCACCTAATGGAGCAAGCAATCCGAAAAGCCAAAATCAACCCTTTAAATAGCTTTAGACAAAAGGAAAAGATCTCAATTTGCAAACAGCTGTTTCAGGTTTGTTGCCCCTCATCAGTGCAAAACTGGCAATTAATTGGCTGGATGAAAAGTCGCCAATGGATAAGAGTAGGGTTCTCTTTAATGAGGTCAAAAGTGTCCAGTTTTTGTTCTTATTGTATTCCCACTTCTCCTCTGAATATTCAGTTTGTTTGATTCTTTAAATCCGCCATACAGTTCCAGAGAGATATGAATTAGTGACAGGTCCCCTTTAAGCTTTGCAATATTTTAAAAATCAGTCCCGGTGGCATAGAGGAATTTAAAGGCTATGCAATATTTCCTGGGGAAAAAAATTTCATATCCACTTCATAGAGGAAGAGAACAAAGTCTCACCTATTGGAGGAAGCAATCCTAAAAGTCAATATAGAACCTTTAAAGAGCCTGTCCACATGATTGGGCAAAAGGAAAAGTTCTCAATTTTCTAACTGCTGTTTCTGGTTTGTTGCCCCTCGTCAGTGCAAAATGAGAGACTGATTGCCTGGATTAGAGGCCGTCAAGTAATTCCTGAAGAGTTCTCTTTAACCAGGTCAAAAGTGTCCCATTTTTGTTCTTATTTTATTCCCGCTGCTTCTCAGAGCATTCAGTTTGTTTGATTTTTTTAAACTCGCCATACGGTTCCAGAGATATGGACCTATTAATTTATTGCTGATTTTATGGTCTTTACTAAGTGGGCGTGGTTCATAGGATTCTTGGGGGGGGGTGTCTTTAGAATGTTCTATATAATTACCCTGTAGGCACCACCCACTTTTAAAGACCATAAAAATGAGCACTACATTAAAAGGCCCATATCTCTGAAACCATATGGCGGATTTAAAAAAAAACAAAAAAAACCCAGAAAACTCAGGGGGGGGCAGTGAGAGTGAAATAAGAGCGAAAACTGAACACTTTTGAACTAGTGAAAAAATCCACTTTAAGCTTTGCAACATTTGCGCCCTGGTGGCAGCATAGAGAGACTTAAAGGCTATGCAATATTTCCTGGGGAAAAGAATTGCTCGTAGCCTCCTTACAGAGGAAAAGAACAGAGTCTCCAGTGCAAACTTTCTAGCTTGAGGGTGCTGTGGTGACCCGTCCTAAATAAATGAGAGATCATATATACACCCTTTGAGCACTCCACTGGTTTCATTACTTCTTAGCATCTCCATCATATAACTGCTGAAAGTTAAGAAAATCATGTTTCCCAACCCTTTGCTACTTTTCTCAGGCTGTCAAGGGTTAAGCACGTCTTTCGGAGGGCAGGTCACAAGTGTTCATTTTCAGGTCTGGCCTATAGATGATGCTGCTGCTTTAAGAAAACGTTGTAGACCAGGGTCAGATTTCCTGGATCCCCTCCCCCCCCCCCCCCATGGTGTCATCGTTACCGTTTTACTACCATGCAGAGGACTTGGGGCCAGCTGGACTGAGCCACTTGGCAATGGGACCGTAATTGATGTTGAATGCATGAGGTCAGCGATTATACTCAGAGAGTCACTCACTGACACAGAACAAGTCGAGAGTGTTCTACAAGAATGGAATGGATGACGGACAGGTGCTCGCGAAAAAAAAAAAAAAATCTCCGCTATTCCGGGTCCCCCGGACTGATTGAGCTGACTGGTGTAATTCTAGATAATCCTTATGGCCTTGTGGCTGCTTTGCTGTCATTGCTCCATCACTGCTAGTCAGAGAATGACCAGAATGACCTCATGTGGTTCCTAACGGTAATTTCTAACATCTACAAGGATATAATATATTTAAAGAGGTTCTCCACTTTCTTAAATCCCTTTTTGGACAACAAGATGACATCAGCCATCAGCTAGATCCCATAGAATACTCTTCAGTTTCCCTGCAGTGCCTCCAGAGGACAAATAAAGTATTGCACAGTCAACATTATTTTTTTTTTTTTATTATGCATTGCTTATATAACACTATCATATTCCCCCCTGCTTTATAAAAATTATCATCACTGTCCCCAGTAGGGCTCATGATGTACATTTATAATCAATATGTCATTGGAAAGTGGGAGGAAACTGGAGAACCCCACGCAAACACGAGGAGAACATACAAATTGCTTGTAGATGTTGTCATTGGTGGGATTTGAACCCAGGACCCCAGCGCTGCAAGACTGCCCAAGGAGATATCAGCTACATTTAATTGAGAATACTCTTCAGTTTCCCTGCAGTGCCTCCAGAGGACAAACAAAGTATTGCACAGTTAACATTGAAATTAAATTGGACTTCCATGTAACATGCTGGGTCTTCCACAGTGAGAGACACTTTTTTTCTGGCTACTCCGACCATTGGGCATGACTACCAACTCATCCAGAATATCTTGGAGGCTCCTGGAAAAAAAATAGGAGATTCCCCAGACTCCTGGAAGAGTTGACAAATCTTCTGGATTCTGCAGAAGCCTCCTGGAAGCTTATGGAAAGCTGGACTGTACCTCTTTATTCATTGCCATGATGCCCAGCCCGAACGCATTGATACAGGGGTGGACATACTGTGTAGCCACACAGCGGCCCAATACTTAAGGGGGCCACTACCACTTCCAAATTATTAAGCAGCTTTTGTCACAGATGCAAAGAGGGGCCCACATACTGTTTTTGCACAGGGGCTCTGTTCTGTCTGGGGCCGCCACTGTATAGATATACATTCAAGGGGGCACAATGGGGTGTGGTATGCTGGACAATTGGATGTGGTGCTTTGTGTGCAGAATCCTTCATTCTCTCTGGAAACAATATTGAAAAATTGGCAAATAAACTTTTTATGAATTCAGTATTAATCAATAGGGCATTTAAAAATGGGTTTTCGAAACCAAACAACACATTTCGAGGAATGTCCTCATGCTCTGCCGCTGTTCATCCACTGAGCACCGGGACCAAGCAAAGGCATTCACAAGATCAGTAGAGACAAGAATTTGACCACAAATGAATCACATTTTCTATGTTTGGAAACCTTTATTACTCCTTCCCACTGTGGCCATTTTTCACTCTTTTCCCTTTTTTATTTTTGGCCTTCGTTGTCTCCCAAAGATATAAGGGCCACAAACTGGACTAAAACAAAGCAACAAAAAAAAATCCTATATTGCTGGAGTTTTGTTTTTATATCGTTTACTAACTTGGTAACTTTACTGTGCGGATCAGTAATAAAAAGTATGACGATAACATATTTTCATAGTTTTTTTTTAAAGGTTTTACATATTTTATAAAAAGATGAATTTACAACAATAAATTAATATAAATAAAATTAAAAATTGGCTTGTGTTGTCATTTCCTGAAACCCATAAGTTTTATTTTTCAGTCAATGGATTGTTTTTATTGTTGTTATTATTTTATTTCATGTTTCATATATAATTTCAAGACTTTTTATCGTATTTTTACTCCATTTTATGGGGGGGGGCACTGAGTTGGAAGAAGTAAGTATAGGGTAATCATGACCAGAAAATTTTTAAATAACGTGACTCAATAACTCCTCCACAATACAGAGGAACACAAGTTTTTTTTAGACATGAAGAAACTGTCCAGATTTTTTCCGAAACAAGACACCTTGTCTCTGTAAGGGGGTGAAGGAGTGAAGAGACACACACAATAGTGCTTAAGCCGGGTATCTGCTAGCAAACATTGCCATCTGCTGACTAAAGATGATAAAGTGAAAGCAGAAAGAATTGCTTTAGTAGGAACCCAAGAGTGAAGTGCATGTTCCCTTGGCGAAGAGATTGGAGAAGACATCAGGTCAGGAAATAGCTATGGTGCAGTTAGTAAGTATAAAAGGCCCAAAAGGGCAATGAAGGGGAGGAGTTGGTGTCTGAACCTGTAGAAGAACGGACATGCGTCAAAGTGGAGTTGGCTTACAGCCGCCATTAGGAGTAACAAGTCATGAGTATAAGACCAAGTACCCAGCTCCTGGAGAAAGATTGAGTGACAAGAAGATATGGGTGACCAGAAACCAGGGCTGTGAGATGTAAATTGAGTGCGCTGAGCCAGGGCCTAGAGAGACGACTAGGCCACAGAGAGGGACTTTCGTGTGAACTGTTACTTCCAGCATAGATGTACTGTACACAGTGTAGGTCGGGAACGAAGATGAACAGTGTGATGATCGTACCATATACCAAGTAACTAATCAAACCAGGACTTCTGACCTAGCGGGAAATACCAGTGACCCCTATTATGGCCCATGTGAGGTTTGGAGCCGCCTAGAGAAAAGACAACGGTGACAGACTCAGTAGTGAGAGTGATGCCCGTTAGGTTGGGGAATTAGGATTAGGCATTTCTAATAAACAGTCGCTTAACTGCAAGACATAGAGGACAGTGTATGTATGTAGATATAATGTATATATATATTCTGCTTCTTGTATGTGCTGTATATCATAATTCATTATCCTGTTATCGCTTACTGTGCCCATAACACAGTGCCTACTCGTATATATAGAGACTCGTACTAGTCGAATAGATAGTTGTTAAAGTACCATTGTCTCCTCATTGTCTGCGCTGTTGCATCTGCGTACCTGTTAACATCTCTTCACAATGCTCTTCAGCATCTCTGTAGCTCACTATGACCTCTTGAAGTTGGGGGGCGATGAACTTCATGACATTGCGTGAGGTTTATTCAGTGTGAAAATGGAAGACCGGATAAGAAGAAGCTAGTTACTTGGAGGACTGTTCTGGTTGCATGAAAGGATAGGTCAGGTACGGGCTTAAGTGAGGTTATTTGATTATTTTGCTCTTGGGTCTGAAGAAACCTGAAAACTTAATAACACACATTTGATTTGCTTTGAATGAGTTCAATGCAAAATCAGATTTCACTACTTATTTTGAACCGATCTGCTAAATTTTAATTTCGGCAGATTCGCTTGTCTCTAGGCGAATGCTTGAATGTCTATCCCTGAGCTGGGGTTTGTAGGAATGCTGGCTACGTCATGCCTATACACCAACTTAGTACTCTCCACGAAGAGAAACGTTTCCTCTTAGAGTCCAAGCCAAAGTCCTCTTACCCAGCCAAGTCATATCTCTTGCTTTGCACTGAGGAGGGGCAAGACCCTGAAACATGTGTCTGAAATTGGAGCTTCTGGTTTGGGTTCTTCTGCTAAGTCATGTGACAAGGCTTGTTAAAGGGTCGATATTGACTTTTAGGATTGTTACATCCAATAGATGGCAGCAGAGATCAAGTCCTCTTTCTCACTGAAGAGGGTGTTTGCATACGTCATTCCAAAATTCTTAATATAACTATTTTATTGGGGTCAGTTGTTACGACCCTCAGCTCATTCCTGACTATGTCAGAGCTATGACAGGACCACCAATCTGTGACTATTTTGGGAACAACAACCTGGGAATCCTCCTTTTGAAGGGGTTAAGGGTGAAAAGTAGAGTATCCCTTACACATTGCATATCAGTCCAGCCGGTGTTTAACTGGGATTCTAAGGGATTCTTTATTGGATAGAATAGAGAAAAAATCCACAAATGACTTTAGAACATCGAAGATCGAGTCCATGTGGAGAGTAGAGAACTCAAGAGTTGTGTTTAACGCATTGGATGGTTAAACGTTAGAACCTCTTATAAAGGGTGGTCTATAATTAAACTTTAAAGAGTATCTGTCACCAGGTCAAAAGTGACCAGTTGCTGCTCTCCTGAGTATGGAGCTTTTTTTTTTTTTTTTTAAATCCGCCATATGGTTCCAGAGATATGGGCTTTTTTATTTTGTGCTAATTTTTCTGGTCTGTTCCAAGGGGGAGTGTCACAGAGGATTATTTGGAGGCATGTTTATAGGTTGTCCTGCCTTAATATCCTGTGAGCCATGCCCCCTAGGAAAAGACAATAAAACTAAATAATAATAAATGTAAAAGGCCCATATCTCTGGGACCATACAGTGGATTAAAAAAGAAAAAAAATATGGTAAACTCAGGGGAATAACAGGAATAAAATGAGAGCAAATACTTCACACTTTTTATCTTGCGAAAGTTCCTCTTTAAGTAGTCACCAGAAGATATCAGACACTAATATAGTATATGATAATTAGCATTCACATTTCCATTAAAAAAATGAGATAAAAAGTGCAGAATTCCTACAAGAAAAAAAAAAAAGAAGTCAAATTCACCAAAAATAACTAGATCAATATCCTGTAGACCGATGAGTCAGACAAGGAACTTTTTAGAACGAAAAACATCCCCGATGACGGGAAACTCCTTAGTTGAACATATTTTATTCTATTTTTTACACTGGTCGGTTCACAATCATCGAGGGAACAATGAATTTTTGATAACTAGGAGAATATTTAAGTATCTATCCCTGAGCTGGGGTTTGTAGGAATGCTGACTATGTAATGCCAAAATTCTTTATATAATTGTTTTATTGGGGTCATATGTCAACGATACACTGAAGATTGTCAATATAGCAATGAGATGGAACCATTTTATCAAATTGATTGGACCACAAAATATGCAATCTAATACCCATTGTGACCAAAAGCTATAACTTTAAAAGAATAATATTGGTGGTAATATTATAAGCACCTCTTATTTTTGTACTTTTCATGTAAATATGTATTTTGTAGCATACCTTTAGACTTAATAATAACCACAATGACACAAAAAAAAATACTTGCAGTACTAAACCTCGCCACATGGTGTGCTGTGGACAAACAAGTCCGGCAGCAGTTCAATCACTTTCATTCAGCTGTAGTACAATACTCCACCTAGTGGTAGAAATGAATTAGCATGGTAATTTAATATTTTTTTTTTAGCTTAACTAAAGAAAAACTTGTTCCACAAATGAGTTTCACTATGCAAGAAGTAAGGAAAGGAGTAACACAATAGTAAGTGAAAGGAGTCGTGTGGGGTGGAAAGAGAGGGGAAGAATAAAAAAACAGCAAAAGAGAGGATAATAGAGCTGGGTGAATTTATTTGAGCGGAATTTTTCTCGAATGGACATCTCTGTCCTAGTCGTGGCCGGATGTCCCACCCTAGTGTGAAGATGCCCAAGGTTTCAACACACAGTGGCAATAAATAGGAGTGCCAAGAGCCGTACGGGGGCAGTGAGGAGCAGAGGTGAACGGTGAGGTGAGTATTAGCTGTTTGTTTTTTTTTCTACATTTTATGGACATTAATTCACAGAGAATAAATTTGGTGGAAATTGAATTTTACGGTAAAATCTGGCACATTTGACAAATTTGAATCTTGGCAGATCCTCTTGTATTTAGAAAAGAGGAAAAGTAGTGTAGAACAGAGCAAAGAAGGAAATAAAAAAAGAGAAGAGAGCGCATGAGAGTGACAGGGGAAGGAATGGAGAGGAAAGGAATAAAGGATAAGAGCGGAGAGGAGAGATAGAAAAAAAAATGAAAAAGAATTAAGAGAAGGTGAAGGAAAGGAAAAAAGGAATGAACAAATAAGAGAGCATAGAAGAGGAGATTGGATGAGGAATAGGAATAGAGGAATAAAAAAATAAAGGAAAAGAGTAGAGTGCAGAAAATAAGAGGGGAAAGGAAATTAAATGGGAGGACAAGAAAACAAAAGCAAAGAAGCGAAAAATAACCAAGGAGTAGTAAAGAGGAAGAGAGCAGAAAAGATTGTAGATGAAAGATGTGAAACAAAAGTTAAAGAAAACACCAGAAAAGATTTAAGAAAAGAAGAAGTAATGAAATGAAAGAAAGAAAAGAGCAAAAAGTAGAATAAAGGAATGAAGATGAAAATAAAGGAGACAAAGAGAAGAATGTACAGAAGAAGAGATAGGTTGGCTCTTCACCAATTGCCGCATGTGTACCTTGCCCTGTCTTTCCCTAGCATTTGGCTAAGGCTAGGGAAGGGAGAAGATAAGCACTAGTCGATCCCCATTGAACACTAAAGACAACAAGGGAAGACAAACAGGGAGAAATTGCTTATCTTTAGACGATTCCAGACAAATGCGCACATGTCCTCAAGCTCCAGAGAGGAAGAAGTAGTGCTCTTGCTAAAGCCTTCACAAGGAGTAATGAATATCGCTGCCACCTCCCTCTGAAGCACAGCAGGTATTTATATACCCAGGCCAGGGTGTTAATTAGCCAGAGGAAGGTAGCCACTGGGTCCTAAAGACAGCTTCTATGAAGATGTCTGCAATGCCAAACGTATGGTTCCATATACTTCTTGGCTAAGGACCTATGGAACACGTTGTGGACCTTAAAGGCCTGAGGAAGTTCAAGATGAAACTTTGCTGGGTTAATGACGGTGGTTATTTTATAGGGACCAATAAATCTAGGTCCCAGCTTCCAAGAAGGAACTTTCAATCTTATATCCTTGGTAGACAACCACACAAAGTCATTCACATTCAGGTCCGGACCTGGCAAGTTTTTTCTGTCAGCCATAAGTTTATACCTGTCTCCCATGATCTTTAAATTACTCAGAACACCCTGCCATACCGAGGAGAGCGACAAAGCAAACGTTCCTCCTCAGGAGCTCCTGAAACTCCTCCTCCACTAAAGGTACCAAACTGTGGGTGATAACCGTATGCACCGAAGAATAATGACCTGCCAGTGGATTCTTGACGATGATTATTAATGGCAAATTCTGCCAGTGGTAAGTAGGATGCCCAATCTTCCTGATTTTTGGAGATAAAACAGGTAGGTCTCCAAATTCTGATTGAAACCCTCGGTCTGTCCATTTGACTGAGGGAGGAAGGCAGAGGAAAAGAGCAGCTGCACCCCTAGTCGAGAACAGAATGCCTTCCAGAACTTGGAAACAAACTGTGTCCCCCGATCTGACACCACATCGGAGGGAACCCCGTGAAGCTTCAAAATCTTGGCATTTGGAAGTGCAGGCAATGCGACGAAGTGAACCATATTACTGAACCTATCTACTACCACCAAAACCACCATTTTTCCTGCAGAAACCAGTAGGTCAGTAATGAAATCCATGGACAAGTGTGTCGGCCTACTAGGGATAAGTAGCGGAAGAAGAGTACCAGACAGACCGGTATGTGAAACCTTAGAACTAATTAAATACTACAAGCAGCTACGTGTTCATCCCGATGCAACCCCAGCCTTACCATCTGGTTGCCTTACCACCTGGATGCCCAGAAAGCACAGAGTTAAGAGGTTCTTTAATTACTTTATTGTGCAGATCAGATGGTACAAATAACCGTCCTGAAGAGCAGGAGGCAGGGGCATCCCCCTGTGCCTTCAACACCTCACCCTCCAGTTCAGGATAAAGTGCCGAAATGACTACCGCTTTCTGTAATATCGGGGCAGGGTTCTCATGGTCACCACCAACAGGGAAGCTATGGGAGAAAGCATCAGCCTTGACATTTTTGACCCCTGGACGAAAAATGACAACAAAATTGAACCTAGTAAAAAACAGGGACCATCTGGCTTGCCTAGGCTTGAGACGTTTAGCTGACTGGAGATATGACAGGTTCTTATGGTCAGTAATAACAATAATAGGATGGACAGACCCCTCCAACCAATGTCGCCATTCTTCGAACGCCAATCTGATAGCCAAAAGTTCCCTATTACCCACGTCTAGTGTTGAGCATTCCGATACTGAAATATCGGGTATCGGCCGATATTCGCGGTATCTGAATTCCGATACTTAATTCCGATACTTTTGCTATATCGTATACCGGAATCGGAAGTTCCCATAATGCAATGAGCCATTTTCATTTTATTCAGCCAATGAGGATCCTAAGAAGTGTGAGCACATCCTGTTAGGCATGTAGGCATCTTAACTAATGGCATGGCTGTGATTGGCTGCTGAAATGATGTCATGATGCATTATAAAAGCCGCCGCCGCCATTTTGAGTTCACTCTGCTGTGAATTCAGTTAGGGATAGGACGCTGTTGTTCTGAGGGACAGTTTTAGCTACCTATTTGCTCTATTCTGCTTTACCCAAGCTACTTTATAAATCGCTGTGCCTTGCAGCGCTAGTGCACAGTTCTCTGTGCTGTTCACCGCTGTCTGCAAGGTCTGTGTGTGTGAGTGCAGCTCACCCTGTAGTGTGTGCTTCAGCCACGTCTGGTTGTAGTGCACTCAGTGTGTGTCACTGCCTCATACATTGTCCTTTTTTGCCAATTCATAATTTTTCCTGATTTCTCCTATTAGTGTGGTGGTTCCATCCGTATTCAGCTACATTGGTTCCAAACACACTATATAGGAGTAAATAGAGGAGCCTTTCTGCAGCACTGGGCCCTGCAGCCCCAGCCAGATTAGTATTAGCCTATTTTTTGCAGCCTCATCTATTGCATTGTAGGTTACCTTCCTACATTGTAATAGCTACAAAAAGTTTGTGATACTATCGTTATTACATCTTTAGGCACATTCAGTGTCTTTTTGTGACAAAAAAAACCTAAATAAAGTTCACCAAACACTCCACTTTACAGTTGTGTAGGCCACATTAGCTCATATTAAAGTCTAGTCCACACTTTATAAAATTAGTGTTTCTTATACCTGTTAGCAGCTGTTCAGGAATAAGCATACTAAGCCCTTAGTACTTTTCTGCCTATCTTTATCAGTCTACCAAGATGAAGAAGGCAGGGAGTAAGGCATGGGGTCGTGGGCGTGGGCGTGGAGTTTCTGCAGGGAGAGGACGTGAGGATTCTGTGCCTGCAGGGAGAGGACGTGGGGATTCTGTGCCTGCTGCGGGCACCAGTGACTCAGCATCCCCCAGTTTTACCAGGGAACAGTCCTTTATGCGCAGCTTTGTAGGAGCTAGCCGTACCCCACTGCTGCGGGAGGACCAAATTGAAGCCGTTGTCGGATGGATGGCAGCTAACACATCGACTTCAATTAGTTCCAGATCCTCTCAGGTCCTGAGCACTGAAGAGCACCCATCTGTCTCTTCACCACCTGCCAAATTGCCCAGGCAGTCAGAGAGCCCTGGACAGGACCCATCTCTACTTCTGTTCTCTGAATCTCTTGGCTTGGAAAGAGGGGGCCAGCCAAGCAGAATTTGAGAATTTGAAGAAGAGGTAGTATGCAGTGATGCGCAACCGTTTTGTCTCTCTGAATCTGAAGAGGCGGGTGGGCCAGTGCCTATGGTCAGCAGCACACCTCAGTACGCATCTGATGATGAGACTCAGGTGCCACTTTCTGGTGCGTACTGTGCTGTCAAGACTACCCAGGAGAAGCAGTTGTTTGAAGAGGGTGGTGTAGATGATGAGGTCCTTGACCCATCATGGCGTGAGGGACAGGAAGGTGGTGGGAGCAGCTCTGAGGAAGAGATTCCCCGAACAGCCCAAAAAGGAGGGAGAGGGAGGGGGCAGACTTAGTTGCCTGTAGCCTCCACTTCGGCACCCATTAGGAGCATGGCTCTTCCAAAATCCAAAGCGGGCGCTCCCAAGACTTGCAGTGCCTGGTCCTTTTTTGACACAGTTGTAGATGACATTTGCTTTGTCAAATGCAAGCTGTGTAATCAGAAGGTGAAAAGAGGGAAAAGTGTCAGCAACCTCAATACCACAAATATGTGGAAACATGTGCGGACCAAGCACGTGGTGGAGTTACAAAAACACACTGAAGACCAAGGCCAACCTACAGTGCCACCTACCACCTCTTCAGCTCGTGTTGTAGCCTCTTCCTCCAGCTCACACACAGCTGGTTCGGCTTCCTCACAGGATCGCTATGGAAGAATCTCTGGCACTGTTGTACAGAGACACAGTGTAATTCCACCCACAGCACCACTTTCCCAGTCATCCTCACACTCCCAGGCCAGTCTACAGCCATCGTTAGCACAGGCATGGGAGAAAAGGCGCCCATACTCGGCAAACCACCCCCGGGCACAGGCTCTGAATGCTGGCATTGCTAAACTACTGGCCCTTTAAATGCTATCATTCAGGCTGGTGGAGACTGACACATTCCGTAACTTTATGGCATTGGCAGTCCCACAATACAACGTGCCCAGCCGCTTTTATTTCAGCAGGCAAGCTGTCCCTGCCCTGCAACATCATGTGGAGGGAAAAATTAAACATGCGCTACAAAACGCCGTCAGTAGCAAGGTCCACCTGACCACCGATGCGTGGACCAGTAAGCATGGACAGGGACGATACCTTTCCCTCACTGCCCATTGGGTAAATGTTGTGGAGCCGGGTACAGATCTTGAGAGTGGCGCTGTACGTGTTCTGCCAACTCCAAGGATTGCAGGAATCCAGTCTGTACACATTGACTCCTCCTCATACTCCAGTTCCTCTGAATCAGCGCTGCAGGAGCCGTCACGGTCTACCTCCACATCGACCCGTGAACGGTTACCTGTTATGGTGACCAATATGAGCACAGCCGTGGCCAAACGTCAACAGGCCGTATTAAAATTAATTTCTTTGGGGAATCGAAGCCACACAGCGCAGGAGCTCTGGAATGCCATCAAGCAGCAGAGCGACGTATGGTTTGTGGAATGCAACGTTACATATGTTGGAGAGGTTGTGTGAGCAGCAGGCAGCAGTAATGGAGTACCAGCTGCAGCAGGCGCAAACAAGTCGCAGTGCGCGCCGTTCACACTTCACCACCACTGAGTGGGCCTCTATGAAGGACATTTGCCACGTTTTGCGTGCCTTCGATTATTCCACGCAGATGGCGAGTGCAGATGATGCACTAGTCAGCATGACTATCCCCCTTATCTGCCTGCTTGAAAAAACACTGCAAGCACTAAGGGACGAGGTTTTGGAAGAGGTGGAGGATGAGGAGTCACAAATGCCATCTGCTTCTCTACAGTCTGCGCAACATGGTTCCTCACAAAGGCCTAGGCAGGGGACACTTTGTGAGGAGGATGAGGAGGAGTCAATGGATGAGGAAGACATCTGTCCAGAGGAGGGAGGTACACAATGCTCTAGTAGTCAGTATCTAGAGCGAGGGTGGGGTGATGCAGAGCAGGCAGAGATCACGCCTCAAGCAGGGGACAGCGTTTCTTGGCCAGTTGGCAGTCTGCAGCACATGGTTGATTTCATGCTGCAGTGCCTGAGAAACGACCGCCGCATCGCCCACATTCTCAACACGGCTGATTATTGGGTGTCCATCCTCCTAGATCCTCGCTACCGGGACAACTTACAAAGCCTCATAACACCGTTGAATCGGGAGTGTAAAATGTGGGAGTACCAAGACGCACTGGTGCATTCCATCATGTTCTCCATTCCAACCGAGAGCAGTGCTGCTAGTGCTTTACAAAGCAGCTCAGTGCGTCGAGGCAGTGGAGGAAGCTCTGCACAAAGAGGGAGCAGAAGCAGCGCCTCAGCACAAGGCAAGACCAGTATGGCCGAAATGTGGCAAAGTTTTGTGTCCCCGCCGCCACAAATGTCTACACCATCACAGACGGCTCCAGACAGCAGGAGGCAACGTTTCCGTCAGATGGTGACAGACTACATGTCTTGCCCTCTTAGTGTACTCCCAGACAGCTCTTCTCCCTTCAAGTTTTGGGTCTGTAAGCTGGATACATGGCCAGAGCTTAGTTAGTATGCATTGGAGGTGCTAGCTTGCCCTGCTGCTAGTGTATTATCGGAACGCGTCTTTAGTGCCGCAGGTGGTGTACTAACAGACCGTCGCATGCGACTATCCTCCGATAACGTTGACCGGCTTACTTTTCTCAAAATGAACAAGGCCTGGATCTCTCATGAATTTGCCAGTCCTCTTCCAGAATAAATAATTGGTTGGCAACAGTATCCAGGTCTCCTGTTCTGTTCATGTTTCTACCACCTGAACTGTAATCCCTGAGCTCCAACACCGCCAGTTGGTGCTCGAAAGTGCCGTCTGCACAGTCAACACTTGCTGCCGTGTTATTGGGGTTCAGTAACGTCAGCTGTTCCCCTCCTGTGCGGACGGCAATTTCTCCTGCTCTGTCCACATCCACTGTACTACTGATTTAAAACCTCCTCCAAATACACCTCTGGCTCCTCTGTTTTCAGTATTATCCCTGAGCTCCAACACCGCCAGTTGGCGCTCGGAAGTGCCGTCTGCACAGTAAACACTTGCTGCCATATTATTGGGGTTCGGTAACGTCAGCTGTTCCCCTGCTGTGCGGACGGCTATTTCTCCTGCTCTGTCCACATTCTCACTACTACAGATTTTAAAGTTGCTCCAATTACACCTCTGGCTCCTCTGTTTTCAGTATTATCCCTGAGCTCCAACACCGCCAGTTGGCGCTCGGAAGTGCCGTCTGCACAGTCAACACTTGCTGCCGTGTTATTGGGGCTCAGTAACGTCAGCTGTTCCCCTGTTGTGCGGACGGCAATTTCTCCTGCTCTGTCCACATCCACTGTACTACTGATTTAAAACCTCCTCCAAATACACCTCTGGCTCCTCTGTTTTCAGTATTATCCCTGAGCTCCAACACCGCCAGTTGGCACTCGGAAGTGCCGTCTGCACAGTCAACACTTGCTGCCGTGTCATTGGGGTTCAGTAACGTCAGCTGTTCCCCGGCTGTGCGGACGGCAATTTCTCCTGCTCTGTCCACATTCTCACTACTACAGATTTTAAAGTTGCTCCAATTACACCTCTGGCTCCTCTATTTTCAGTATTATCCCTGAGCTCCAACACCGCCAGTTGGCGCTCGGAAGTGCCGTCTGCCCAGTCAATACTTGCTGCCGTGTTATTGGGGTTCAGTAACGTCAGCTGTTCCCCTGCTGTGCGGACTGCAATTTCTCCTGCTCTGTCCACATCCACTGTACTACTGATTTAAAACCTCCTCCAAATACACCTCTGGCTCTTCTGTTTTCAGTATTATCCATGAGCTCCAACACTGCCAGTTGGCGCTCGGAAGTGCCGTCTGCACAGTCAACAATTGCTGCCATGTTATTGGGGTTCGGTAACGTCAGCTGTTCCCCTGCTGTGCGGACGGCAATTTCTCCTGCTCTGTCCACATCCACTGTACTACTGATTTAAAACCTCCTCCAAATACACCTCTGGCTCCTCTGTTTTCAGTACTATCCGTGAGCTCCAACACCACCAGTTGGCGCTCGGAAGTGCCGTCTGCACAGTAAACACTTGCTGCCATATTATTGGGGTTCGGTAACGTCAGCTGTTCCCCTGCTGTGCGGACGGCTATTTCTCCTGCTCTGTCCACATTCTCACTACTACAGATTTTAAAGTTGCTCCAATTACACCTCTGGCTCCTCTGTTTTCAGTATTATCCCTGAGCTCCAACACCGCCAGTTGGCGCTCGGAAGTGCCGTCTGCACAGTCAACACTTGCTGCCGTGTTATTGGGGCTCAGTAACGTCAGCTGTTCCCCTGTTGTGCGGACGGCAATTTCTCCTGCTCTGTCCACATCCACTGTACTACTGATTTAAAACCTCCTCCAAATACACCTCTGGCTCCTCTGTTTTCAGTATTATCCCTGAGCTCCAACACCGCCAGTTGGCACTCGGAAGTGCCGTCTGCACAGTCAACACTTGCTGCCGTGTCATTGGGGTTCAGTAACGTCAGCTGTTCCCCGGCTGTGCGGACGGCAATTTCTCCTGCTCTGTCCACATTCTCACTACTACAGATTTTAAAGTTGCTCCAATTACACCTCTGGCTCCTCTATTTTCAGTATTATCCCTGAGCTCCAACACCGCCAGTTGGCGCTCGGAAGTGCCGTCTGCCCAGTCAATACTTGCTGCCGTGTTATTGGGGTTCAGTAACGTCAGCTGTTCCCCTGCTGTGCGGACTGCAATTTCTCCTGCTCTGTCCACATCCACTGTACTACTGATTTAAAACCTCCTCCAAATACACCTCTGGCTCTTCTGTTTTCAGTATTATCCATGAGCTCCAACACTGCCAGTTGGCGCTCGGAAGTGCCGTCTGCACAGTCAACAATTGCTGCCATGTTATTGGGGTTCGGTAACGTCCGCTGTTCCCCTGCTGTGCGGACGGCAATTTCTCCTGCTCTGTCCACATCCACTGTACTACTGATTTAAAACCTCCTCCAAATACACCTCTGGCTCCTCTGTTTTCAGTATTATCCCTGAGCTCCAACACCGCCAGTTGGCACTCGGAAGTGCCGTCTGCACAGTCAACACTTGCTGCCGTGTCATTGGGGTTCAGTAACGTCAGCTGTTCCCCGGCTGTGCGGATGGCAATTTCTCCTGCTCTGTCCACATTCTCACTACTACAGATTTTAAAGTTGCTCCAATTACACCTCTGGCTCCTCTATTTTCAGTATTATCCCTGAGCTCCAACACCGCCAGTTGGCGCTCGGAAGTGCCGTCTGCCCAGTCAATACTTGCTGCCGTGTTATTGGGGTTCAGTAACGTCAGCTGTTCCCCTGCTGTGCGGACGGCAATTTCTCCTGCTCTGTCCACATCCACTGTACTACTGATTTAAAACCTCCTCCAAATACACCTCTGGCTCCTCTGTTTTCAGTATTATCCCTGAGCTCCAACACCGCCAGTTGGCGCTCGGAAGTGCCGTCTGCACAGTCAACACTTGCTGCCATGTTATTGGGGTTCGGTAACGTCAGCTGTTCCCCTGCTGTGCGGACGGCTATTTCTCCTGCTCTGTCCACATTCTCACTACTACAGATTTTAAAGTTGCTCCAATTACACCTCTGGCTCCTCTGTTTTTAGTATTTACCCTGGGCTCCAAAACCGCTAGTTGCTGCTCAGAAGTGCCGTCTGCACAGTCAACGCTTGCTCCAGTGTTATTGGGGTTCAGTAACGTCAGCTGTTCCCCTGCTGTGTGTCCGGCAAATTCTCCTGCTTTGTCCACATCCACTGTACTACTGATTTAAAACTTGCTCCAATTACACCTCTGGCTCCACTCTGTTTTTAGTATTTACCCTGGGTTCCAGCACCGCCAGCTGGTTCTCGGTAGTTCCATTTGCTCTTGTACCTTCTACCACCCATCCGGGTTCCAGTACCGTCAGCTGGTTCTCGGCAGTGCCTTTGGATTAGGTGCCTCCTTCTCGGTATCCAAGTTCCACCAACGTCTGCTGGTCCTTGGCAGTGCTTTCTGGCACAGGTACCTCCTGCTTAGTAACCGAGTTCCAGTACCGTCAGCTGGTCTTCGGCAGTTCCATTGGCTCTTGTACCTTCTGCTACCCATCCGGGTTCCAGTACCGTCAGCTGGTCCTCGGTAGTTCCATTTGCTCTTGTACCTTCTACTACCCATCCGGGTTCCAGTACCGTCAGCTGGTTCTCGGCAGTGACTTTGGCATGGGTAATCCCTCCTGCCCAGCCTGGTTCCAGCACGCCAGCTGTTTCCGGGTAGTGTCATCGTCACTTTGCCTCCAATGCGTTGTCCTGTCGTGTTGCGGTCGGGTTAGCCGACTCTATGGTGCCTGCAGTTTAGGTGACTCCTATGTGGGCTGCGGGATCTGGCAATGAAGGCTGGTTCCATAGTGCCAATAGGACAAGCACCCCCTGTAGGACTGTGGGTTTTGGTAACTGCAGCCGGCTCGCGGCCTTGAACTTTTTTTTACATGGGTACCTTCTGCTACCCATCCGGGTTCCAGTACCGTCAGCTGGTTCTCGGCAGTGCCTTTGGATTAGGTGCCTCCTTCTCGGTATCCAAGTTCCACCAACGTCTGCTGGTCCTTGGTAGTGCTTTCTGGCACAGGTACCTCCTGCTTAGTAATCGAGTTCCAGTACCGTCAGCTGGTCTTCGGCAGTTCCATTGGCTCTTGTACCTTCTACTACCCATCCGGCTTCCAGTACCATCAGCTGGTTCTCGGCAGTGTCTTTGGCACGGGTACTCCCTCCTGCCCAGCCTGGTTCCAGCACGCCAGCTGTTTCCGGGTAGTGTCAACGTCACTTTGCCTCCAATGCGTTGTCCTGTCGTGTTGCGGTCGGGTTAGCCGACTCTATGGTGCCTGCAGTTTAGATGACTTCTATGTGGGCTGCGTGATCTGGAAATGAAGGCTGGTTCCATAGTGCTAATAGGACAAGCACCCCCTGTAGGACTGTGGGTTTTGGTAACTGCGGCCGGCTCGTGGCCTTGAACTTTTTTTTACATGGGTACCTTCTGCTACCCATCCGGGTTCCAGTACCGTCAGCTGGTTCTCGGCAGTGCCTTTGGATTAGGTGCCTCCTTCTCGGTATCCAAGTTCCACCAACGTCTGCTGGTCCTTGGTAGTGCTTTCTGGCACAGGTACCTCCTGCTTAGTAACCGAGTTCCAGTACCGTCAGCTGGTCTTCGGCAGTTCCATTGGCTCTTGTACCTTCTGCTACCCATCCGGGTTCCAGTACCGTCAGCTGGTCCTCGGTAGTTCCATTTGCTCTTGTACCTTCTACTACCCATCCGGGTTCCAGTACCGTCAGCTGGTTCTCGGCAGTGACTTTGGCACGGGTACTCCCTCCTGCCCAGCCTGGTTCCAGCACGCCAGCTGTTTCCGGGTAGTGTCAACGTCACTTTGCCTCCAATGCGTTGTCCTGTCGTGTTGCGGTCGGGTTAGCCGACTCTATGGTGCCTGCAGTTTAGGTGACTCCTATGTGGGCTGCGGGATCTGGCAATGAAGGCTGGTTCCATAGTGCCAATAGGACAAGCACCACCTGTAGGACTGTGGGTTTTGGTAACTGCGGCCAGCTCGCGGCCTTGAACTTTTTTTTACATGGGTACCTTCTGCTACCCATCCGGGTTCCAGTACCGTCAGCTGGTTCTCGGCAGTGCCTTTGGATTAGGTGCCTCCTTCTCGGTATCCAAGTTCCACCAACGTCTGCTGGTCCTTGGTAGTGCTTTCTGGCACAGGTACCTCCTGCTTAGTAACCGAGTTCCAGTACCGTCAGCTGGTCTTCGGCAGTTCCATTGGCTCTTGTACCTTCTGCTACCCATCCGGGTTCCAGTACCGTCAGCTGGTCCTCGGTAGTTCCTCAGCTTTCTTGTACCTTCTGCTACATTTCCAAGTTCAAGCTTTTTGAAATGGTTCTTGGTAATCACTCTGGATCTCCCTGACGAGGACCCTGCAGACGAGGACCCTGAAGACCAACCCTAAGAAGACGAGGACCCCGAAGACCACCCCGAAGAAGACGAGGACCCTGAAGACCACCCCGAAGAAGACGAGGACCCCGAAGACGAGGACCCAGAAGACCAACCCGAAGAAGACGAGGACCCCGAAGACGAGGACCCCTGAAGACGACGACCCTGAAGACCACCCCGAAGAAGACCAGGAAGATGACCCTGAAGAAGTTGACCAAGAGGACAAAGAAGAGAAGACAAGCACCAAGATACAGAAGAACAAGAGACAGAAAACCAAGAAGCAGAAATACAAGAAGCTGCAGAACAAAAAGCGGAAGAACATTAAGCATAAGACTAAAAATCAGAGCAAAAGATAATATCTAAATTATAAGCAGAAGATGACTAAGCAGTGTATGGGGGTGAGTCCGTTCCTCCTCGTGGTGCCCCTGGAAAAGACCTGCTGCTGCAGGCCAAACTGAACGTGGACAAATCCTGTTGTAAATCTTTTGTGACGAGCAGAACAAAAGGTGTAATGTCCAACCTTTTATAGATAACAACTACAGGAATGCCTGTCACAAATAAGAATATGATGAAGAAGAAGAATATGAAGAAGTAGAATCTGAAGAATGAAAAAAAAAGAATAATACGAAGAAGGTGAAGAAGAAGAAGATGAAGAAGGTGAAGAAGAAGTGGATGAAAAAGATGCTGAGGATGATGAAGGAGAAAGTGTGGGAGAAGTAAAAAAGAAGGTGAAGAGCATGGATGTAGTGAAACATAAATATCTGACAAAATATAAAAATACTTAACATAGTCAATATTTCCGTAACTCAGAACATCTTAAAAAAAATATTAATTCCTGCTATTCCATTTGATTGGGCTAAACCTCTATGCCTTTATTGTCTCCCCCACCTCCCCCAATACATTCTACATTATTCTTAGTTGTTTTCCTTCATGTAGAATTAACCTACAAGGAAAGAAAGGGTTTATTTTCATTCCGATATTTCTGTCCCATTGACTTGCATTGGTTTCCGGTATCGGAATCGGCGATATCCGATACTTTTTCGGTATCGGTCCGATCCAATCCGATCCGATATTTCCCGATATCGGAAGGTATCGCTCAACACTACCCACGTCATATTTTCTCTCTGCCGAAGACAATTTTTTAGAAAAGAAGGTGAATGGACGCCATTTACCAGGGGACGGACCCTGAGACAACACAGCACCAACCCCGATATCTGACGCATCAACCTCCACAATAAAGGGTTGGGAAACATCGGGTTGACTGAGTATAGGTGCAAAATGATTCTTTAAGGAAGAAAAAGCCTGGAGGGAAGCATCCGACCATTTGGACAAATGAGACCCCTTCTTAGTTATGTCAGTAAGGGGTTTCACAATTACTGAGTAATTTTGGATGAATATCCGGTAAAAATTAGTAAAGCCCAGAAAACGTTGTAGAGCCTTCAGGTTCTCGGGACATTCCCAATTAAGGACTGCACAGATCTTCGCGGGATCCATTTGAAAACCTGAAGATGACAACAAGTACCCCAGAAACTGCACCTTCTGAACAGCGAAAAGACATTTTTCCAGTTTGGCATAAAGTTTGTTATCCCTTAATATCTGGAGCACCTGCTTTACATGCCCCCAATGTGTCTCAAAATCAGGTGAGTAATCCAAAATATCGTCCAGATAGACCACCACAAACCGCCCCACCAAATGATGGAAAATATCATTTATGAAATGCTGGAATACCGCAGGTGCATTGGTCAAACCAAAAGGCATAACCAGACTCTCGATATGTCCTTCCGGGGTATTGAACGCTGTTTTCTTCTCTGATTCTAACCAGATTGTAGGCTCAATTTAAATCTAACTTGGAGAAATCCTTAGCTCCTACAACCTGGCTAAACAAATCAGGAATCAGAGGAAGAGGGTATGGATCACAGATGGTAATTTGATTGAATTCCCAGAAATCTAAACAGGGACATAGACCGCCATCTCTTTTCTTCACAAAGAAGAACCCTGCCGCCACGGGCGAAGATGAGGGTCTCATATGTCTCTTCTCCAGACTTTCCGCAATGAAATCCTTCATGGCTTGTCTCTCAGGGCCAGAAAGATTATACAGTCTGGACGTTGGTAGTTTAGCTCCCGGGGTCAGGTTAATCGGACAGTCATAAGCACAATTAGGAGGCAAATCCTGACACCCCCTCTCAGAAAAAACATCCTCAAAACCAGACAGAAAAGCAGGTAATATCTCCGTAGAGAAAGTAGCAAGGGAAATATCTAAACAGTTCTCATGGCAGTAATCTCCCCATTTAATAATCTCCCCGGCTTGCAAATCCATCAACGGATTATGTTTAACAAGCATAGGAATACCCAAAACAATCGGTGTGGGAAGATTGTCCAGGACATAGCAAGGGATTATTTTACAATGAACTGACTCCACCTTCAGTTTTACATTATCTACAGTCTGAGTAAATGTTTTCTGTGCAAGTGGCGCCGAGTCGATGGCAAAGATAGAAATAGGTTCAGCTAAAGCACAGCAAGCGAGACCATGAGTTTTCACAAACTCGGCATCAACCATGCTGACTCCGGCTCCACTGTCAACAAACAGAAATTTTCTCGGTTTTGCTCTCTAGCACCAACTCCAGACTACCAAGAGTTAATCAAGTCTCTTTTTGTTTAGGAATTGAAGGACAGGTCCCAACAAAATGTCCCTTTTTCCCACAAAAAAAACATACGCTTTTTTTATTGTGAATCTACGGGGAGATGTATGATTCAGAGACACCCCCTAACTGCATGGGTTCCCCCACCTCCCCCAGTACTGGTTCACTGCCAGACCGCTCCCCCGGCAGAGGTACACAACCCCGACAAGAAGGCCCCGGAGAAGGTGTTCTCACCCGTCTATCCCGAAGGTGTCTATCAAGACGTATGGCCAAAGACATGGCAGCCTCCAAGGAATAAGGGGTTTAATATACTGCCAAGGCATCTTTCAACCTTTCAGTAAACCCCTCACAAAATTGACTTCTAAGGGCTGAGTCATTCCATTTAGAATCTGTTGCCAATCTACGGAATTCCGAACTGTACGTCTCCAGTGACCGATTCCCCTGCTGAAGGCAGCGTAGTCTAGACTCAGCCAAGGCGACTCCGTCAGGGTCATCATAGATGAGGGCAAGAGCTTCAAAAAAAACTTCCACAGACTGGAGACAAACCGAGTCCTGCAGTAAAGAAAACACCCACGACTGAGGATCTCCCTGCAGTAGAGAGATCACAATTCCAACCTGTTGCTCCTCATTTTCGGAGGAGTAAGGATGAAGTTTAAAATACAGTTTGCATGCCTCCTTGAAAACAAAAAACTGTTCCCTACCTCCTGAAAACCTGTCCGGGAGGGCAACCTTGGGTTCAGGCTGAACAGGCCTACCTGCAGAGACCCCCACATTAGCGACCTGTAGCCGCTGATGCTGCTGCTGAACCTCACAGCGGAGGTCATTCACCTCCAGAGACAGACAGCGGAACTGCTCAGAGAGCTCTGCAACTGATCCCATACCAAGGGAGAAAGGGGAAAAAAAGGTGCACGCCCAAAAACACACAGAGAAAAAAAAAACAAAGTGTCAGTCTTTTTTTTTTTCCTTTTCAAAATGTACTCGGCCCGCGATAATGTCACACAAGGTGTGGGAAGACTTAGTGCAACACAAAGGGAAGATAGAAAGAGAGCCCAGACTCTAGGCTGGTCTAGTGTCACCCTGTCTCCCCTAATGACTCTATATTGGCTCTTCACCAATCGCTGACCGCGTACCTCGCCCTGTCTTTCCCTGGAATTTTGCTAAGGCTAGGGGAGGGAGGAGATGAGCACTAGTTGATCCCCACTGAACACTAAAGACAACAAGGAGAGGGTGCAGAGAAGAGCGACCAAGGTTATTAGAGGACTGGGGGGTCTGCAATACCAAGACAGGTTATTATACTTGGGGTTATTTACTGTGGAAAAAAGAAGGCTTAGGGGTGATCTTATTACTATGTACAAGTATATGAGGGGACAGTATAAAGACCTTTCTACTGATCTTTTTACTCTGAGGCCAGAGACGG
Source organism: Phyllobates terribilis (assembly GCF_046119375.1). NCBI lineage: Eukaryota > Metazoa > Chordata > Amphibia > Anura > Dendrobatidae > Phyllobates > Phyllobates terribilis. The sequence goes on from NW_027362764.1 coordinate 756,403,955, forward strand.
GGACAAGGGGGCATCTTCTACGTCTGGAGGAAAGAAGGTTTAATCATACACACAGACGGGGATTCTTTACTGTAAGAGCAGTGAGACTATGGAGCTCTCAGCCGCATGATGTTGTAATGAGTGATTTACTATTAAAATTTAAGAAGGGCATGGATTCCTTTCTTGAAAAGTATAATATTACTGGTTATATATACTAGATTCTTTGATAGGGCGTTGATCCAGGGAACTAGTCTGATTGTCGTATGGAGTCGGGAAGGAATTTTTTCCCCCAATGTGGAGCTTAGTGTTTGCCGCATGGGGTTTTTTGCCTTCCTCTGGATCAACATGTTAGGCTATGGGTTGAACTAGATGGACTTAGTCTTCCTTCAACCTTAAAAACTATGTTACTATGTTACTATGTAAGGGAGGACAAACAGGGGGAAACTGCTTATCTTTAGATGACTCCAGACAATGCGCACATGTCCTCAATCTCCAGAGAGGAAGAAGTACTTCTCTTGCTAAAATCTTCATAAGGAGTAATGAATATCGCCGGCACCTCCCTCTGGAACATAGCAGGTATTTATACATCCAGGCCAGGGTGTTAATTAGCCAGAGGAAGGTAGCCGCTGGATCCTAGAGATAGCCTCTTAAAAGATGTCTGCAATGCCAAATTTAGAGATCTCTTGCAACCCACTGCAGGGAGACTGTCTGTCACTTTTGACACACCTGTGACAATATGGGATATATAGGATATACTCTGCTGGGAGATGTTTATGCTATATGTGTCTATATGTGGCCGTACATTGATTGCAATGTGAATAGCAGCTTGTTCAGGGCTTTGCTAGCATATAATGATAATATATTGAATTTGTATTGTGAGAAATAGGGTCGTTAATGAAATGTGTGGATAGGTAATGGTGATCAGACCTGTTTTACTTCAAACCCAATTTTAAGAAATGTCATGCTCTGTTTTGGTCAACCATTTCCTGTAGCAGTAGTCCCCCTGGCAATGAAATAGGGAGTCACATTGCTGGGGGGAGAAAATCAGTGAGTTCACATTTCCTCCATAGTGTCAATTAAGCATTACTCGCAGAGTACGAGTCGGACTTGCATTAAGAGTCCCAAAGGGTTTTCAGTGACAAAATAATGAGTCCTAAAGGTCTAAAGCAAAGAAGCAAAGAACAAGTTTACTTAAAAGTTTAGTAAATGTGTCCATGCATTGGACTGATAACTGCACAGAAGTAAATGTGAGGAGCAGATGCCAGACTCTGTTGTGCATCTCGCATCAAAGTGAACAATGCTTCTTTGTAGATGAGGTTGTAATAAAGATCAAATAGATATTCTTAGATTGAATATTCCTTAAGCTTGAACTTGACTCCTGATCACTGGTCATGTAACTATTCCAAACCTGTACAATAAATTGCTTTTTTTTATGAATGTATGTAAATGCAGACTGTTTACAGTAGATCTACACTAGAGATGAGCTAACCCAAACTTTTTTTTCGCCTCTGCAGGATCTCCACTTTTCAATTGTCTCTGAGCTAGTTGGGGATGAGGTTGAAACTAGCTGCTATGATGTCTTCTATACACAGCGCACAGGGACGTAAGAGATCCCTGCTCTCCTGTTTTAATACAGCAAATGTTCAGAAGCAGCAGTAGCGTGCAGGATATTATTCAGCAGTACTGAGCAGTGTAGCTGGGAATTCAGCTCAGGAGTGAGATGAAAACCTAAAAGAAAGCAACATCTATATGTGTCTCTCTGCCCCTCTGTTGCTTTTTAACCTGCTCCTCCTTCCTCGTTTTTCCATATACTTTAATAAGCAGCTGTAATCTGATCCCTCAGCGAGCTAACGGTCCATCATGCTTTGACTAAGATGAATTTTAGCTCTATTTAAGAGTGAATATTGAGCTCAGGAGGAGGAGAAATGGCTCATGAGAGGAGAAAGAAGCATATATCTCAGATATATTATAACATTTTTTATATTTGCTTGTACTGTTGGTTTTTGCAAAGTTACAGATTTAAGAGTCATGGATCTATTTTATAGTAAATTCCCCCTGTTCAAATGTGACCATTTTATAAAATTGAAACTTCTTGATGGAAACATCTAAGGGGAAATTAGAATATTTGGGAGCCAGTCCGACCCCTCTAGGTGGCCATATGACTTTTTCAATTGGCGAGGCAGATGAAAAAAACTTTAGACAAAATAAAATTTCCTTTATGAAATTTTCTTCTTTGGCCACATGGACTTGTTCTGATCTGCTACGTAAGGAGCTTCCTTTCTATAATCCCCAAAACCCTTAAGATCAGGAAAGGATTTTGCGCATTATACACAATCCTGGATCAGTTGATTATCATTTTGCAAGGTGAAGTCAATTCCCATTCATTGTTTGCTTCAATATGTTGATTCCTTCTCCTGACAAAATAGGGGGAAGTCATCGTTTTTTTAAAGATCCTTTCTTGCTGTCGTTGATTGTTATAATTCAGCATTTATTTCCAAACCTTTCTATATCAGTCATTTCATGATCAAATATACCAACAGGCCAATGAGTATGGATGCCAGAGGACTATGGTATATTGATGAGGCAAAGCACCCCCTGCACTAGGGGTATAGTGGGTCAAGAAGTTGCAGGGTCCTTTGATCCATATTAGAAGACTATGCTATCAATAAAGCTCTCCCATTAATTTTTTTACTTCTTAAACCTGTGTGAATGTTCATGTAGTGTAGATGTATTAATATACTCATTGATTGCCGTCTTCTTTGGTATCCAGCTCCATTTTGCTCCTCTTCTGAGTCACGTTATGGCTCTTTTGACTTGTCGGCTCACACTGGTTTCATTTTGTGTGTGACCCAGAAGTGGCTTTTTCAGTCTAAGTCTATGGAGCATAAGAATGAGGCTCCATACACTTAAATTGGAAAAGACAAAGGAGGAAGATTATCCTTTGGTTCCTTGCCTCGTAATTGGGACAGGCAGTAGGTGCAGCAGTTTTCGGTGTTTCCAGTCCAAATTTGATCTAATGTTGTGCATGGTTAGCACAACTATTCCATGTGAGCAATTCCAGCCCGCTGGGGTTTCTGCACCTCCAAGCTGATTCACAAATAGAGAGCCTCTGAGTTTTTTTCTGTTTTAAATTGTAAAAGAGACATAGGGACCCGATTCATCAAAGCTTTTACGCCAATATTCTGGATATAAAAAAAGCTTCTGAAAAAAAGCAAAGTTTTGGTGCAACTTGAACATTTTGAGACTTTTGCCATTTTCTCATGCCATTTTTGCCCATCTCCAAAAAGTGGACGGAGCTGGGGTGGGACAGGGGGCGTGTTGACCACCGTTCATCAAATTGATGGTGAGCAGCAGCATTTTCAATGCCACAAATCTTACTCCAGCAGGATCCCCTCTTAATGAATAATGAGCCTTCCACTCAACCCTGCCCTCTCCTCAAGACCGGTGTAAAGATTCATTAGGAAGTATGTGCTTCTTAATGAATCAGGAGCCTCGCACTCCACCCTGCCCTCTCATGAAGACCGGAGTAAATATCGCCGGTCTTGAAGTAAAGATCGCCAGTCTTGATGTAAAGATCGCCAGTCTTGATGTAAAGATCGTTGGTCGTGATGTAAAGATCGCCGGTCTTGATGTACAGATCGTTGGTAGTGATGAGTGTATTAAAGCTGTTTGACAGCTTTAATAAATGTGAGGAATGTCAAAGAAACAGGCATTCCTCACATGTATTAAAGCTGTCAAACAGTCACAAATCATGCACACAGGAGTAATATAAACATAACACCGAGCACGCTGAAGATACTAGGTGTTTGCCCGAGCATGCTCTTCGAAAGGGTTAACAGAACATACTCGCTCATCACTAATCGCCAGTCTTAATGTAAAGATCGTTAGTCTTGATGTAAAGATCGCTGGTCTTGATGTAAAGATCTTGATATAAAGATCGCCCGTCTTGATGTAAAGATCGCCGGTTTTGATGTAAAGATCTCCGGTCTTGATGTAAAGATCGCCGGTCTTAATGTAAAAATCGCCGATCTTGATGCAAAGACCGCCGGTTTTGATGTAAAGATCTCCGGTCTTGATGTAAAGATCTCTGGTCTTGATGTAAAGATTGCCGGTTTTGATGTAAAGATCTCCGGTCTTGATGTAAAGATCGCCGGTCTTAATGTAAAAATCGCCGATCTTGATGCAAAGACCGCCGGTTTTGATGTAAAGATCTCCGGTCTTGATGTAAAGATCTCTGGTCTTGATGTAAAGATTGCCGGTGTTGATGTAAAGATCGCCGGTTTTGATGTAAAGATCGCCGGTGTTGATGTAAAGATCTCCAGTCTTGATGTAAAGATCTTCGGTTTTGATGTAAAGATCGCCGGTGTTGATGTAAAGATCTCCGGTCTTGATGGAAAGATCTTCAGTCTTGATGGAAAGATAGACGGTCTTGATGGAAAGATCGCCGGTCTTGACGTAAACATCGCCGGTCTTGATGGAAATATCGCCGGTCTTGATGCAAAGATTGCCGGTTTTTATGTAAAGATCGCCGGTGTTGATGTAAAGATCTCTACTCTGGATGTAAAGATCGTCAGTTTTGATGTAAAGATCGCCGGTGTTGATGTAAAGATCTCCGGTGTTGATGCAAAGATCGCCGATGTAGATGTAAAGATCTCCGGTCTTGATGGAAAGATCTTCGGTCTGGATCGAAAGATCGCCGGTCTTGATCGAAAGATCGCCAGTCTTGATGTAAAGATCTCCGGTCTTGTGGTAAAGATCGCCGGTGTTGATGTAAAGATCTCTGGTTTTGATGTAAAGATCTTCGGTCTTGATGCAAAGATCGCCAGTGTTGATGTAAAGATCACCGGTCTTGATGTAAAGATCGCCGGTCTTAATGCAAAGATCTCTGGTCTTGATGTAAAGATCTCTGGTCTTCATGTAAAGATCGCCGGTCTTGATGCAAAGATCGCCGGTTTTTATGTAAAGATCGCCAATCTTGATGTAAAGATCGCCGGTTTTGATGTAAAGGTCACCGGTCTTGATGCAAAGATCTCTGGTCTTGATGTAAAGATCTCTGGTCTTGATGTAAAGATCTCCGGTCTTGATGTAAAGATCGCCGATCTTGATGTAAAGATCGCCGGTTTTGATGTAAAGGTCGCTGGTGTTGATGTAAAGATCTCCAGTCTCGATGTAAAGATCGTCGGTCTTGATGTAAAGATCTCCGGTGTTGATGTAAAGATCTCTGGTTCTGATGTAAAGATCTTCGGTCTTGATGCAAAGATCGCCAGTGTTGATGTAAAGATCACCGGTCTTGATGTAAAGATCACCGGTCTTGATGTAAAGATCGCCGATCTTGATGTAAAGATCGCCGGTTTTGATGTAAAGGTCGCCGGTGTTGATGTAAAGATCTCCAGTCTCGATGTAAAGATCATCGGTCTTGATGCAAAGATCGCTGGTCTTGATGTAAAGATCACCGGTGTTGATGTAAAGATCTCCGATCTTGATGTAAAGATCGCCAATGTTGATGTAAAGATCTCTGGTTCTGATGTAAAGATCTTCGGTTTTGATGCAAAGATTGCCGGTGTTGATGTAAAGATCTCCAGTCTTGATGGAAAGATCTTTGGTCTTGATGGAAACATGTTTGGTCTTGATGGAAAGATCTTTGGTCTTGATGGAAAGATCGCCGGTCTTGACGTAAACATCGCCGGTCTTGATGTAAAGATTACCGGTCTTGATGCAAAGATCGCCGGTTTTTATGTAAAGATCGTCGGTTTTGATGCAAAGATTGCGGGTGTTGATGTAAAGATCTCCGGTCTTGATAGAAAGATCGCCGGTCTTGATCGAAAGATCGCCGGTCTTGATGTAAACATCGCCGGTCTTGATGTAAAGATCGCCGGTCTTGATGTAAAGATCGCCGGTCTTGATGCAAAGATCGCCTATTTTTATGTAAAGATCATCGGTCTTGATGTAAAGATCATCGGTCTTGATGTAAAGGTCTCCGGTTTTGATGTAAAGGTCTCCGGTCTTGATGTAAAGATCACCGGTCTTGATGTAAAGATCGCCGGTCTCGATGCAAAGATCTCCGGTCTTGATGTAAAGAACTCCGGTCTTGATGTAAAGATCTCCGGTCTTGATGTAAAAATCACCGGTCTTGATGTAAAGATCACCGGTCTTGATGTAAAGATCGCCGGTCTTGATGCAAAGATCTCTGGTCTTGATGTAAAGATCTCCCGTCTTGATGTAAAGATCGCCGATCTTGATGCAAAGATCACCGGTCTTGATGTAAAGATCGCCAGTCTTGATGCAAAGATCTCTGGTCTTGATGTAAAGATCTCCGGTCTTGAGGTAAAGATCACCAGTCTTGATGTAAAGATCGCCAGTTTTGATGTAAAGATCTCCATTCTCGATGTAAACATCGTCGGTCTTGATGCAAAGATCACCGGTCTTGACGTAAACATCGCCGGTCTTGATGTAAAGATCGCCGGTCTTGATCGAAAGATCGCCGGTCTTGATCGAAAGATCGCCGGTCTTGATGGAAAGATCACCGGTCTTGATCGAAAGATCGCCGGTCTTGACGTAAACATCGCCGGTTTTGATGTAAAGATCTTCGGTCTTGATGCAAAGATCACCGGTGATGATGTAAAGATCGCCGGTCTTGATGGAAAGATCTTTGGTATTGATGGAAAGATCACCGGTTTTGATCGAAAGATCGCCGGTCTTGATGTAAACATCGCCGGTCTTGATGTAAACATCGCCGGTCTTGATGCAAAGATCGCCGGTTTTTATGTAAAGATCTCCGGTCTTGAGGTAAAGATCTCCGGTCTTGATGTAAAGATTGCCGATCTTGATGTAAAGATCGCCGGTTTTGATGTAAAGATCTCCAGTCTCGATGTAAAGATCATCGGTCTTGATGCAAAGATCACCGGTCTTGACGTAAACATCGCCGGTGTTGATGTAAAGATCTCTGGTCTTGATGTAAAGATCGCCGGTGTTGATGTAAAGATCTCCCGTTTCAATGTAAAGATCTTCGGTCTTGATGGAAAGATCTTCCGTCTTGATCAAAAGATCGCCAGTCTTGATCGAAAGATCGCCGGACTTGATGTAAACATCGCCGGTCTTGATGTAAACATTGCCGTTTTTTATGTAAAGATCGTCGGTCTTGATGTAAAGATCGTCGGTGTTGATGTAAAGATCTCTGGTCTTGATGTAAAGATCTTCGGTCTTGATGTAAAGATCGCCGGTGTTGATGTAAAGATCTCCGGTTTTGATGTAAAGATCTTCAGTCTTGATGGAAAGATCTTCCGTCTTGATCGAAAGATCGCCACTCTTGATCGAAAGATCGCTGGTCTTGATCGAAAGATCGCCAGTCTTGATTGAAAGATCGCCGGTCTTGATCAAAAGATCGCTGGTTTTTATGTAAAGATCGTCGGTCTTGATGTAAATATCGCCAGTTTAACCAACACCAACACCTTGAATGTATCTCCCTTGGGACTATTTCCTCAGATGACACACTTATCCATATGTCTTTGTGGATTTCTTATGGAATTATATATTTTTTATGGATGAAATTTTCTGAATAAAAATACACATTTTATTGGAAGTGCTGGATCAACCGCCTCTGTTATATGAAACTGACACTACACTAACATTTGCACAGTTTTAGGGAGTTAAAAAAAAATTAACAGAAGTGCTTCTTTAAAGACCGGTGACAGTTTGGAGGTCCTGTTGGAAATTCAGATGCATGAGCTTCAAGTTACGCCATTGCTAAGTATATATTATTATTATTAATTATTATAGTGCCATTTATTCCATGGCGCTTTACATATGAATAGCATATAAGTGCTTTGCTATTCATAGTAGAACGTCCATGATCAGTAGAAGAGCCTCAGTTAGAATCTTAGAAATCAAAAGACATAGAAACCAAAGAAGCTCAGGCTCCCTCCTGTGTGATCAGTGGTGGTGCCCAATGAAAATGAAGGTGGTGGATCGTCGTCCCAGGGTTTTTGTACTGCTTTATACAATAAATTCCCCACATTCTCATAATATTTCAAATTTGAAAAGGAAATTTTAAGGAATAATTGGACTGGTCTCCTTTGCTTTCCCGTAAATGAACTTGAGTTCCTTGGGTCATGAAGTGGACATAAGTCTAGGCTATGAAGTAACGTTACAGCAGTACAGTCCGGTAATCACATCTCCCAGTATGCAGGCCTCCTGGCCCAGTATGACAGCTGCGGCTAAGATGATTCATGGCTTCCTCAGAATTATTTCTTGTCTCTGAATGCTCGGTATTGTTATGGGCTCCAGTCTGCTATCATAAATGACCACATGATTGGATTTGCAAAAAGTTTCTGTGAAGAAAAACTGTAACTTTTGATATGATTAGACTACTTAAGATCTTTATATAGAAGAAGGGGATGTCTACTGGTCAGGTCGTCCTGGAGGAAATTACTTTTTAATAGACCAAGTCTTCAAAAACAAAATTGTACAATTGTTGCCTCAGTACAATGCTTGGATTTATGTTATACTATCTATGACGGTATTTACAGCACTCACTGCCCCCGGGCGTTCTGTGTCAATGTGCTCTACGTTGGTTCGTCTACGACTCATGTACGAAAAACAAATTGGTCAATAGGACCATAAAAAAATATATAAGTAATAAATAATAACCGTAGTACAGTAATATATTCAAAAATTTAAATCAACTTGGCAATGAAAATGCTGGGACTTGCTGGGATTAATTGAGCAAAACGTGGATTATGCAGCTGGTCAGAGGGCTGAGACCAGTAAAAAAAAATTCATTTTTTTCAATCCTTTTAAAATCAAGCAAAATGGTGGGTGTTTGCCATTATTTAGCTTGGTTTGTTGCAAAACAAAATTTGCCCAAAATTTGGATTTTCTTGAATCCAAAATTTTAAATGATTTTGATTTGTTTACTCGTTTACTCGTTTTATTTTATTTGCTATTAATTCCTCAGCACTTTACAGATATCATCACTGTCACCATCGGGCCTCACAATATAAATTCCTTATTAGTATGTCTTTGAAGTATGGGAGGAAACCCATGCAAACACAAGGAGAACATACAAACTCTTTGCAGAGAGGGATGAGCAGATCGCTTCTCGCAGCTCCAGTCCACATTAGTGCTGTTGGGTCATGGACAGGATCTGTATGAATTTCTTGAGGTTCCAGGTTCCCCAGCATGGGAATTAACTTGCCGACTTGGCGTGACATCATTTATGCAGCGCATAAGCCAAGTCTAGGATCCCAAGAAATTCAGCAGCTCCAGTCCATGGCCAAAGAGCACTGACCAAGACCATGGACCAGGGTTACATGAAGCATCTACTCATCTCTACTTACAAATGTTGTCCTTGGTGGGATTTGAACCCTGGACCACAGTGCTAGAAGGATAAAGTGCTAACGAGTGAGCCACCGTGCTGCCCAGCTCACCTCTTCTTGCTTCCTTTGTAGATAGGAGCCCTACAGGGTCTTGCTCAGTCAGCATCACCAACCAGAGCTATAATTGCATGGTCTTTCTCAGTGGTATGTTCTTCTTTGGTCATGACGTTCTATGATAAGTGACTATTTGACTGCAGCACCATTTTAAGTGAGAGGTCTAAAAAACATTATTAACAAGCTTTTTATTTTCTAATCTACGACCATCTTGAACTTTTGACTTGAACTCTTAAAAACTTGTCCACGTTTTTGAAAGAGCACCCGCAGTCTTTACTTTCCAATGTTCTTTTAAAGATTGGATTTTATTTTGTTTTATTTCCCTGTAAGTGCGGAGGTAGAATAAGGCAACTTAATAAGAGCAATATCTAAGGAGAAGAACGTTTTGAACTTCAAAGCAATAAAGCTTTGTGAAGCATATGGCGGTAGACTCGGGATCTAAAGCAGATTGTAACGCTGCCTCTTAGCACAAAGTAACTTCAGCTGATGCCGTAGGTGATTGATGGTCGGTGTTTACATCGTGTCCTCAGTTCTACGAGTCAACTCCTGGACCTTCATATTACCAAAGTCATTTTATGAAATATAAAATACTTGTTTAGACTTGAGTCTTGGCTCGGTGTGGGAAAAGGAATCAACATATGGAGAAACATCATAGTCACATAAAAAGCATGTACACACAGCAAGCATGTAGCTTTGAAAAATGCCAGATGTCTCCATAGACTATTTCTCGATCAGCAAGCCTTTCCACCATCTGTATTTCGGACTGTGCATCCAAATCTCTAGAGGGGTGGACTAGGGGACTGTTTTTAGAACATCACATCTCCGACGTAGACGAATTCATAAAGAAGAGACGTAAAGCGTAAGAACCTAAGTGTATTCGAGTCTCCGAGATGAATATTTCAAGACATGCTTTTCAATTTTAGATCCTTGCTGTAGCCTGTCAATCATCTTCTATTGCTTGTACTTTGAGACATATGCTTGGATGTGTGATGTTATCACAGCAGAAGAAACACAATATTATTCGGGGGCCTCAGAAGTGGCGGCGTGTTCCTTGAGGAGCTAATGCTATGAGATCTGGGCCTTTGTATTTAGAATAGATTGTAGGTTATGACTTTTTGATCCGAGAACTACAATTCCAAACTTCACAGCTACCAAGTGTCACAAAATCTAAATTTATACCATTAGGATATGCCATCACTTAATAAACATTGGTTGGGGGTCTGACTTGTGGGACCCCCACTGATTCCAATCGCTGCTTATGCACTGCATCCTCACCCCCTGCATAATGCCACTATGGACAAGCTGACTGTACAGCTGGCCCCATTCATTAAGATAGAGGAAAGTGTGAAGAAAGATAACAAAACCCAAAGTGAGAAACTAAGACACATTCATATAGGGTAGAGGCTAGAGAGAGGAAGTTAAGGAAAGACAAAAATAAAAGGAACAAGTATAACCTCCTAGGAAACTAACAGTGGAGAAAAGGAAAAGGTGCTGGGAGGTAAAGTAAACCAACTTACTGCAAGAATACAACTGGAGTTTACCAAGCAAAGGTAAACCCCTTAGCTGAAGGGCTGGAATTATTGAACACTCATCCACCAAGAAGTATAGCCAGCAAAGAAGTGCAGTGAAAGTTGAACATATAACACCCCACCCAGAACGTGATAGGGCAAACCATAACACGAAAATGAGAAACACCTGGAGAGGAGCAAACCAAGAAAGGAAAAGAAAAAATAGAAACCATCAACATTTAGACAGGGGAGAAAAGGCAATAGCTCAGCAGGCAAAGAAACCGACCACGCAGTAACAACTTCCCGGATTGAATCCCCAAACTGAGCTATCATAGTGGCTTTTCGCTCACTTGCACAGAATTCATCGGGACTTTAAACTTGTGGAGATAACTTCTCTGTGAATAAAATTTTCTGTGAAAATCCACGCGAATAGGCAAATTAAAATTTTGCCTGATCCGTTCCTCTCTACCAAACAGTAAAAAAATTAAAAATATAATATTCACCTATGTACCTACATGCAACTCCACCCAGTTCTCCTGTCCTCTTCCGTCTTCAAAGTGGTCTTCGGTGCTTCTGAAGCTGACTAGGCCTTGTGATGTTGTGCAGTCGCCATTGTGATCTATAGAGATGGATTCCTTAATTCTCAAATGTCTGGCGTACCCTTCTGGTGCCGGAATTGAGCCAGGTAGACTGTGACACAGTGTAGCTCTTCATATACTATAACATAGTGGGACAGGCTGTGGGACCTGTTGTCATCTTCCTATATCCCAACTTGAAGATAATTCTAGAGGTGTCTACCACCCTTGTTTTAGTTATACTTTCTATTGAAGAAATCTGCCATAATATAGACTGTTAATACTGCAATGATTGGGTGTTATTTTTGTTCATATATGACCTTTGTGTCCTAAATTAGGCACTTCAGGAATAGACATGAATAGACAGCAAATCTAGATGAAATTCGAAATTAGAAGATTTATTTATTAGATTTATTGTACTAACTTATATAGCGCCATTAATTCCATAGCGCTTTGCAGACATTATTGGCACTGTCCCCATTAGGGCTAACAATCTAAATTCCCTATCAGTATGTGTTTGGAGTATGGGAGAGAAACCAGAGAACCCCGAGGAAACCCATGCCAAAATGGGGAGAACATACAAACTCCTTGCAGATGTTGTCCTTGGTAGGATTTGAACCCAGGACTCCAGCGCTGCAAAGCTGCAGTGCTAACCACTGAGCCACCGTGCTGATTCACTTGAATGTTGAATGTCTCTAAAATCAGGAGATCTCTTCCAACTATAGAGATCTCTTCAAGTTAACTCGGACCATTATGACTGCAACTCAACAACCTGTCCTACCATGCTACTGAGGGTCTCCAAGGGGCTATCCTCTGCCATAGACTACTTCACTTAATACAGGCAACACAAGTGTACATGAGACACTTTGAGAATGAAGGTCTTTGTTTCTCCATTTTTGTGGTCACAGTGGTAATTACGCCGCTACCTTCCACAGACCATAACTTTCTTTGCTACATATGGCGTGTAGGTTGCATGTTTTATTGCAGCTAACACAGTATGGTCTCAGTTCTCAATGATGCAAAACAAATGTATACTTCATTCCTGGGGTTCCTAGTAAAAGGGGAGACCTACAGAAATTTCTGGGAGATTTTGCAAATCTCTCAGTTGACTATGAAGTTGTTGCATACTTACCCCGGGTCAGGGGTGGATTAAGAGTAGCAAGGGCCCCGGGCAGTTTAGAAGGCGCGGGCCCCCCCCCCCACACACACACACCTGATGCATCACGTGACATGTGATAGATCATGTGATAGTTCACGTGAAATTAATTTGGCACAATATTAATTATAATATTTTTTTTTTAGGCTGTGTGCCCACTATGCGTTTTTTAAGCGTTTCCGCAGCGGCAATTCCGCTGCAGAAACGCTTAAAAAACGCTTGGTAGAAGGTCTGCCATGTTCCCCAATGATAATCCGCATGTGCTGTGCACATGCTGCGGAAATTTCCGCTGCGGATTATCATTGCGGAAAAATCCGCAGCATTACCAATTATTTTGCGGAAGCGCAGCGTTTTCGCCGCCATTGACTTGCATTAGAACGCATGGAATCCGCATCACTGCATCTGTACATGCGGAATACATGCGTTTCAATGTGCGGATGGTACCCGGGTGTGGAGGACAGGAGACTCTCCTCCGAACCCGGTTACCATAGAACCTGTAAAAAAAAGAATAAAATAAAAAATAAATATTATACTTACCGTCTGATGGCCCCCGGTGTCTTTATCCGATGCGTCCTGGCTTGCCGACAGCTCGCGAGGGTCTGAAAAGGACCTGCCGTGATGTAATTTAGTCATGTGACGGGTCACGCGACCGCTGACGTCGGCAGGCCATCAGAAGGTAAGTATATATTTTTTATTTTTTACCATTCTTTTACGGTCACACTATATAAATCCATGCTGGTTGCATGGATTTATATAGTGTGACCAAGTTGTCAAGCACTTTCCAAGTGATGCTAAAATCGCTTGGAAAGCGCTTGTCAACCCGCATGCAGAAATGCAAGTGAAGAACGCTTCACTTCCGCATGTCCCTGGCAGGAAAACGCATGTACAATCCGCATGTAAAATCCGCATGTACAATCCGCATGTAAAATCCGCATGCGTTATTTCTGCCAGGGAGATGCAGAAACGCTCAAAAAAAATACGGAACATTTCTCTATCTATAGCCATCTATACACAACGGGAGGCCGCACGTAGCCATCTATGCACAGCGGGAGGCCGCACGGCGCCATCTATGCACAGCAGGAGGCCGCACGGCGCCATCTATACACAGCAGGAGGCTGCGTGGTGCCATCTATACACAACGGGAGGCCGCACGTAGCCATCTATACACAGCGGGAGGCCGCACGGCGCCATCTATACACAGCAGGAGGCCGCACGGCGCCATCTATGCACAGCAGGAGGCCGCGCGGTGCCATCTATACACAGCGGGAGGCCGTACGGCGCCCCCCCAGAGACAGCAGGAGGCCGCACGGCGCCATCTATACTCAGCAGGGGGCCGCACGGCGCCATCTATACACAGCGGGAGGCCGCACGGCGCCCCCCAGAGACAGCAGGAGGCCGCACGGCGCCATCTATACTCAGCAGGAGGCCGTACGTAGCCATCTATACACAGCAGGAGGCCGCACGGGGCCATCTATACACAACAGGAGGCCGCACTTCGCCATCTATACACAGCAGGAGAATGCCAAGGGTGTGCAAAGCAGTCATCAAAGGAAAAGATGTCTACTTTGAAGAACCTAGAATATAAGACATATTTTCAGTTGTTTCACACTTTTTTGTTAAGTATATAATTCCACATGTGTTAATTCATAGTTTTGATGCCTTCAGTGTGAATGTACAATTTTCATAGTCATGAAAATACAGAAAAATCTTTAAATGAGAATGTGTGTCCAAACTTTTGGTCTGTACTGTATATAGATATGGGAATATGGCCTTAAAAGGGTTATCAAAGCATAGGAGCAATTTTTTTTACACAAATGCATATATTTTGGTTTTAAAATTCATTCTTTCAATTCGGTCTCGTTAAAAATTCTGCAGCATTTGGCTTTTACAGGCTCTTTGTTTCCCTGCATGTTCAACTTTGATGTGGTCTATGGTCATAAATCAGAGGAGAGGAGATAAATAAAAAGACAGATAAGAGTAAGAAATTCCCCCCATTGAGCTCACCTACGGATACTTAGTTAACTCCTTCCGCAGCCAGCTATAGGCAGTGCAACACATAGAAGCCAAACATTGAAAAATTAACAATGAAAAACTATTTACAAAAGATGATTTTTATCCAAAATTACATGCATTTAAGTAAGAAAATGTTCCCCAAAGGTGGACAATCCTTATCTTTATACTGAAAATATTTTAATATTTTACAATTTGTGTCCAAATCATGAAAGAAAAATAAATATCCCCAAAAAGTGGATCAGTGTTAATTGAATGCATTTGACTCTGCAGTTATTAAGTGCTCTGGATGGGGCGTCTCATGGAGAGTAATGACCGCGGAGCAGCGCGTCTAGGACTTTTGCAGATGCTCGGTTGTGTCAGTGTAGTTATTATACCGCACATGTGTGCTCCTAATCAACACAAGCACGAAATGTAACCATCCCGTACAACCCTGCAAGACGTTTTGTGCCCCATATGGGAAGTTACTTATGACTCAAGCAGGAAAGGAAGGCAAAATAGGAAATCCCACAATCGGCCTTGGGGAACGCTATTAGGTAACGGCCAAACACTCCTGTTCGTCCATCGCTCATATCAGTCAATGAACTCTGCACAGTCATCCTAGGAAGAGTGCATTTCCTGCAGCAGCGTTTGCAATTAATAATGGACGGGTATTGTCATGTCCTCAGCGGAGGTGCGAATTCCCATTCCGGAAGTTATAATATGCTTTGTCTGGATGTGTCAATGATATCTCGAAATAGAAGCAAAAAAATAAAATAAGCCCCATTGTAACGGAGCCATGAATAAACAAATTCCTGGAGGACTAGGACATATTAAGGCATTAAAGTTACTCCAAACCTTTTATTTTATGACACTTTTAAGTCTAAAATTCTATGCAGATTCATTTCTTAATATATCCCCTAAAGCAGTCAGAGCTCCAGTTTTCCAATACAGAGCTCCAGATCCCCTGTACAGACAAATATGAAACATAACATAGTGGCTGCCGCCTGCGACCACCACAAGGCTCAGGAGAATACTGCACACTGTCTTATTACTGAGCTCAATGTATACAAAACCGAAAGAAATTAATGTGTGTATAAGTTGGTATACATGCAACGTGTAGGAGCATGTTCACACTGACCATTGAACAGATAAAACCTAAGATAGAAACAAAATAGTGCATATAAATAATGCAGGGTAGTTAGTAAACACTGTTTTTGATTAAAATAAAAGCGTAAAAGCCTTCCCACCAGTGTCAAGATGTACCCAGTCGGGACATCATCTTGGCACTGGTGGGATGGCTTTTCCACTTTTTTTTTTTATCAAAAACAGTGTTTACTAAGTGCCCTACGTTATTTATATGAACTATTGTTTCTTATTTACAGCAGGGTATGGGTTAATTTCGTTTCTCTCTTAGAAATTGAGTTCAATTTCTACCTGTATGCAGTAAACTCCTAAGCTCCCCCTAGTGGCGGCTTCAGGCAGCCAATATCTTACATTTTAAAGAGCAACTAAACTTTAATTTGTAATTTAATGTAAAAAGTTAGAGATGCGCTAAGAAGTAAATCCAAAACTAAAACATAGAAATAATATCAGTATTTCATATGAATATAAACCTATTGGATTTAGGTAAAGGTTCCAAAAAACGGTGTTTCCTACATTTTGGTATGATGATCCTTTTGTTCGCTCCAAATGAACTGTCCTGCAGAGCGTTGCACTTTGCTCAGTAAAAATACTGGCAAATGTCCTGCAGAGCGTTGCACAATGCTCAGTAGAGAGCCTGGCAACTATCTGCAGGACATTTGCCAGGATCTCTATTGAGCAAAGTGCAATGCTCTGCAGGACAGTTCATTTGGAGTGAACAAAAGGATCATCATTCCAAAAGGTAGGAAACACCTTTACCTATATATCCAATTGAAGAAATACTGATATTATTTCTATATTTTAGTTTTGGATTTACTTCTTAGCGCATCTCCAACTTTTTACTTTGGATTTTTACTGGTTTTACTAGTCTGCACTTAGGCAAAGGTGCCCTTGAGTTTGCAGCTTGGAAGTTTACAAACACAGCGCTAGTGCAAAACCTTTTTTCCAAACATGGTGTGAGGCAGTGAAGGGAATTATATGCGAGGGACGATATGTATCCCCCAGAATGCGCATAGAAGCATGTACTTGCAGTGCAGAATAAAAAAAAGTTTGAACATGGGCAAGCTATTTGACCAAGGGAGATTTAGTAAAACCCGGCATGGGCTTTTATTATTGGAGTGGACTACAGGATGGCAGTGGGGCGGTCCACTCCCTCCAGCCCTGGTCTTGCATGTGGCTCATGTCCACAGTTTTGATTTAAAACCTGCAGCAAAGATTTGGGTGGGTCAGTTTTGTGCTTGCAAGCTGCAGAGCTGGAGGCTCTGCGATACTGGTCTGTGTGACCTGAACACAGAGCCCAAGAAGGCAAAGCTTCTGACGCACCCCAGAGCGACACAGCGGAGGGTTTGGAAACAGACTGTTCTTTGTGGACCTGGAGGATACCGTTTACCTTTAATTTGTGAGTTTTGGAAATAAAGACGTTTAAGTTGAGCTGTACTTGGGTCATTGCCGCATTAACACACAGTGTGAACACCGCCGCACTACAATGGTTAATTTGTAATTTGTTTTATAACTTTGCATGGAAAGTTATGCAACATTGCAAAACAGTTTGTTAAGTATATTTGTAAAAATATTGTATTTAAGCAGTTTCCAAACCCCTGCTCTTCCCCAATCTATTTTTCTGCCTTCTGCTGCATTAATATCAGAATGTTCTCATTTGGAGTACAGATTATGGCAGTGACAGCTCAGCAAATCTGTCATTAACTGTAGGGTGAAGCATCTGCAGGGGATTGTTCTCATAAGCAATGCATTCAGAGAAGGAGACAGGAGCTGCACATCACTGCCATCATCTGTACTCCAAATGAGGACATTCTAATATCAATGCTGCTGAAGCAAAATAGAATGGGGAAAAGCAGAGGTTTGAAAGCCACTATCTTTCAATTTGTTCTACAGAAATAAAGATTAATCCCCTAATAAAGTGATTTGCAAAGATTCATAACTTTCCATGATGGACATTTAGAAAAATAAATAAATCTCGGAAGAGCGAAAGCCCCCATATACAGGAGAATCGGGCAAGAAAGCTGTTGGCCAAACCATTGAACAAACCATCAACAGACATCTAAAGTGTATAGAGGGCTTTAGGTTGAGGCCTGTCCCACCTTTGAGGAATAAGCTGTGTTGAAGGTCAGAACATACTTGAACATCATGAATGGTGGTGGACTAGAGGTCGGAAGTGTTTTGCCTGCTGATTATTTGTACTGTGCTTCAGACCAGGAAGTGTATCGGGTTCCTGAAAAAGGGTGGGTGGATATTTAACCCTCATAGTTGGGTGACTCTTGGGGAGAATCAGTTTGGCTCCTTCAAAATGCAAGGCCAGGTTTACACAAAGCATATGGTGAGCTATTTCAGTGACCAAATATCCGGGCGTTGGAAGTCCAACCATAGAAGAGGGTGGTTTGTGACGCGCCCCCAGGGCCGTGGGGTACTCGGCAGCCGGGCCTCCTGTTGCCGGGGGATATCACGGTGGCTGGCCCGGTCCGTGGCCCAGGGCGGTCACTGAGAAGGGGGATAGGTTATAGGGGATTTGTCATGACGCCGCCTGTGGTGTCTGCTGAGGATCACCAGCGCTGCAACAGTCCTCTGAGGCAGATGTTAGGGCAGTTTGTGATGGGACGGCTCCCCACAGGTGGAGCAGGCCTCAGGGCAGTGTAGTGCAGGGGGAACAATGGCGCCGATAAAAGAAGGGACGGAGGCAGTACAGTGCAGTCATCCGAGATTTTACTCACAATTCTTCAGATAGTCCACAGGTGCTCTGTGCAGGTGCAGTCCTCCCGCGTCGTGCTGCGTTCACCAGGCAGGGGTTCAATCTTTCCTCAGACAGCTTGGGAATACCTGGCAGAACCCCACCTTCTTGTGTTCCTATTTTGACCATCTTCACACTGGTCTTTCTCCCTCCTGCTCTGCTCTGCCCACTCTCAGTCCTGTTCGGGTACTCTGAAGTCCCTCCTGTCCGTCGGAGTTACACAGACTTGCTTGACCCTCAGGGGACTAGAATGCGGCTGCGATCCCTCTGTCTTCTGACAGATGCGGGGCGTACGGGTGCCGTCCTGCACGCGCCGTACCCCCTAGGATCATTTCTTAGAATGGAGCCTACTCCCTGCTCCCCTCCGGGGCCTCCAGCCTTGGCTCTACTTGTGGAGAAGAGCTCCTAACGAGACTCTGCTCCCGGACTGTTCTTCTGAACTGTCCCGAGCTGTTCTTCTGAACTGCTCCATTCTCAACTGATCTACTCCACTGAACTGCCACCCTAAGATGGCTTCCCTATTTTATACTCCTACCAAAGTGCTCCCTCTAACTACTTCCTCCACCCACACCCACTACTGGTTCCCCCTACCTTTGGATTCCCCCCGCTCCAGCCAGGGTCAGGGCTCAGCAGCTGCGCTCTGCATGTCACCCCTCCAGCCTGCCTGGAGCTGTGTAGTGTTGGATGCAGGTGTTTGGGGTTCCGTGCAGCACTCCCACCTTACCTGAGAGAAGGGAGACACCACACCTCTGGGTGAGGTGCAGTACCTCTGTGGTGACTGTACCCTCAGGGGCGCCACATTTGCAATGTTCTACACAGCCCGACGTTGAAACAGATTATTCTGGAAGCGAAATGAGACAGCTCTTTCTGAACTAGGAGGCCAGTTGCATCGGAGAGAAAGGCCTAGAGTGGGATACATTTGGACCTTAAAGGATGTTGGGTTAGCCTGAGAGGAAGAGGGTCCTAGGAAGTCGGTCTTGAGACTGAAATAGTTGGGTTCTAGAGGTCTGGGTAGTGTGAGGAGCAGTCAGTTGATAACCTGTAAGATGGTGGGATCAGTGTAGCCTCCTAGCCTTTAATTTGAGGATGGATGTGTGTATTGAGCTGGTTTCTGTCTTGGTTGCCATACTATTCATATTGTATATTCTAAGTTTTGGACGTAAAAATATTTATGTTTGTGCAAAAGTTT
The DNA here is from genome assembly GCF_046119375.1 of Phyllobates terribilis. Classification (NCBI taxonomy): domain Eukaryota; kingdom Metazoa; phylum Chordata; class Amphibia; order Anura; family Dendrobatidae; genus Phyllobates; species Phyllobates terribilis. The sequence goes on from NW_027362764.1 coordinate 756,423,665, forward strand.
CTTGTTCTCACTTGGTGCTTTCATGGGGGTTCACTGAGTGCTGATGACGTTTCACACCAACTACTGAGTTCAGTAATGGATAATTGGAGGGCTCCTAAGTGTTTTAGAGTAAAAAGGCCATATGCAGTGAGATGGTGTGAGTTGAGTAGTACCGCAGAGGAAGTACAACGTACAGTGAGTAGGGCGGTCCTGTGTTGTTTTCCTGTCCGGGTGGAGCAAAGACTTAATAGGAATGATATGAGAAGCAAGTTCTAGATCTGACATTTGAAGCCCAGAAACGAGATTTTACCCACCGAGCAGTGGGTACTGTACTAGTGTCACCAGCTGAGGTTTACAAGGAAATTGGTGAGGAAATAAGATAGCAGCAAAGCCTCAGCGCTGAGAGAAGGTGGGAACAGACCACCATAGAATCCTTGAAGTGTCTAGAGTAAGCCTCACTTGGCACATTGAAATTTACAATGGAAGAGCCGGGTTTATCTGTAAATAAGAGAGCGTTCAAGAAAGTTGTTTGTTCCATCGCAATGTTACAAGTATTGTAACAATGGAAGAAACTGTACAGGAAAATATTGAGTTGCTTTCAAGAAGTCAGGGTCTTGTTGAGGATTCGAGAGTCCTCCGGCCACAATTTGCTGCCAGGTCCCTGGCTCCAGCTCCTGCTCCTCTACAGTCCAGTGGGTAATGAATAACATGGCCTTGAAATTAAAAGCCTCCATCGCTTCCAATGCAATCCTATCTGCACTTGTGTCTAGCAAAGATGATTATTATTAATTTTAATGGTCTGCAGTTGTCTTGTTTTGAAGCGAATCAATCGGGAGGATTACATTGGCGATGCCGACCCTAGACCTGTAGTTAACATGTATAGCTGTCTGACAATATCGTCTTTTTCTGATGTTGCGGATGAGTCAACCCTGTCGTGGTGGGTGTCAAACTGTCAGAGCAAACCACACAAAAGTAAGTGCACTGTGTTTCTTAGAAGTCTCTTATAAGTAGAAAACTCTAAAATCGCCCAAAATACATATATAGCTATAAACAATTGTGTAAAGCTCTGGGGCCTGTGGAAAGTGTGGGGGGGAAGGGGTGAAAAATTCAAAGAACTGCCTTGTTTTCTCAGTAAAACTTATACATCTTCCGGAAGCAAATAGCTCATGTAATTGCTTGGGTTTGACTCTTAACAATTGTTAGGATACAAATTTCATGACCTTTTATACAGGTGAAACCATCAGCCAGCCCCGATCTTGCCGGTAAAGTTGACTTAACACAAATCTCGCCTTCAACCAGGGACAGTTTTAGACAAATGGTGGCACTTACATAAACAAGTGGCACCAAATACTGAATTATGGTACAAGTTGCACCGTCCCATTTGTCAAGGCGGTGTGCGGACCTGCACAGCGCTGATCTCTAGAATGTCATGAAGTCTTGTAGGGTCTTAAAAAAATTAGGGGCACAAGCATACACAAACACACAAAAAATATGTCTATAGCTAATGTATAAAGATTTTAAATAATACTGTACTTCTGTGCCAACATACACCCTAATATACAAAGACCAATATTACCCCCATATACTGATGGATCCAAGTTCTTTTACATATCACGGCCAGAGGAACATTTCAAACAATTGGACAATTTATTGCTATCCAAACAAAGAGATCCCCAATAAGAAACTTCATATAACTATTAGTTTCCAAAAGAATAAATTACATAGTTTGCAAAGTTTGGAAATTCCCTGTAAAGGTGCTGGTTCAGTGGAGTCATGTGGCTAAGATGTGTAACCAAGGTCCAATCGGTGAAGGTTCAACAATTCTGATCCTCTTAGATCTAGAAAACTAATTGGCTTCAACGCCAGGAAGGTCTCCTGGTGGCTCCAATAGTTTTCCTAGCATTGCGGATGCTTCATTATAATGATTAGAAATGAGAGACCCAAAAGATCCGGCATTGGTGCTATCAATGTCTGTAAGTGAGTTATGATGATGCACTCAATGGCATCGAGTTTTGCGTTCCTTTGTAGAAATCCTTCAGAGAACACAGGGGTTATGCTTCTGCTGATCAGTTCGATAGTTAATTGGAGGCTGAATGAAGCTCCAGCCTTTAGACCAGGGAATAGAATTTAGTGTTTTTTTTGTCCCACTGTAACCAGAGGAGCGGAGGGAGGCTCCTGCTGCAGGAAGCTGTCTTAATAGCTAAACACAGGACAGTAAGGAGGAGGAGTGGGACATGTCTGAGCTTCAGAGACACACAAAAGAAGACTTCTTTATATATTTTTCAGTTTTATTATAATATGTGACTAAATAATATCACAGGATTATCATTTAATGGTCTTCAACGCGATCTCGATCCATTACGGCTTGATAGATGAACTCTGTAGGAAAATCGATCTTGTGCAAGCCTAGATAGGTGTTACAACTCTCATGTTAGGTTTTTTTTAGTTTGCTGGTCACATGACCATTTTGGCCTATTTAATCCGGCTCCGCCCTCCTGGCTTTGCTGGACTTCATTTGTATTTACTACTGTTGAGCTAGCTTGTTGCTCTATTGCCGTTCTCTGTTAGTTTTGCTAGGTCTTCTGACCTCTATGCTTTTTGTTGTGTGTTTATCTTTGACTGCTACTATTTCTGCTAGGAGGTGTCCAACATATCCCAGTCCCTAGATCTTGTAGGGATCCCTCCCCCACATCTATAGGTCTGCGTTCAGACTAGCCGAGGACTTTAGCGGGTCTGATCGCAGGATCAAGTTCCCCGTTACATCGTAGGGATCTAGTTTAGTTCTATTGTAGGGACAGATCTCCTTCCTTTCCTTAGTTTCTGTAGCAGATCATAACAATAGGTCAACCAGAGTCTTCTCCTCCATTATCTTGATAGTATTAAGCCATTGGGTTCCTGGTCTTCCTTTTTGCCTTGTTCCTTCTATTCTTCCAACTGTTAGAACCTTGCTCTTAGGTTTTTTTTCCTTTGCTGGTCACATGACCTTGTTGGCCTATTTAATCCTGCTCCGCCCTTCTGGCTTTGCTGGACTTCATTGTATATCTACTTTCTAGCTAGCCTGTGCTCTGTATCTAACTCTGTTAGTTTGCTTGGTCTACGGACCTCTATGTTCTATATATGTTGTTTGTTCGTCTGTCTGCTACTATTTCTGTTAGGAGGTGTCCATTTTCCTCCCAGTCCTTAGTACTTGTAGGGATTCCTTCCCCACATCTATAGGTCTCCGTACAGACTAACTTAGGACTTTAGCAGGTCTGATCGCAGGATCAGGTCCCCTGTTACATCGTAGGGATTCAGCTGAGTTCTATCGTAGGGACAGATCTCCTCTCTTTCCTTAGCTCTGGTAGCAGAACATAACAGTAAGTCCAGCCCGCAAATTCTCTAAGGAAAGATTTTTCTGTTCCATCATGGTGTCGGTTCAGGATTTGGCTCATCGCCTGCAGGGACTCTCTCTGGAGGTGGCCGAGCTCCGTCAGCACGTGAGTAGCTGTCCTGGAGCACATTTCTTGGAGCCTAAGGTATGTTTGCCGGATTTATTTTTTGGTGAACACCGAGAATTTTTTCATTTAAAAATGCTTGCTTATTGTATTTTCGTTTGAGACCTAAGTCCTCTGGGGATGAATCCCAACGCGTAGGGTTCATAATGTCACTTCTGCGCAAAGAGCCTCAGGAGTGGGCCTTTTCTTTGCAACCTAGTGATACATGCTTCAGATCAGTGGATAGTTTTTTTTCTGCTTTGGGACTATTATATGATGATCCTGACCGTGTCGCATCAGCTGAGACTGAGTTGAGACGTTTAAAACAGGGATCAGGTAATGTGGAAAAATATTGTACTCATTTCCGTCGTTGGTCTACTCAAACAGGGTGGAACGATTCTGCTCTGAAAAGTCTATTTCTTGCTGGGCTCAGTGAAAGGGTTAAAGACCTGCTAATTGCTTATCCTACACCTGAAGATTTGCAACAGGCTATGCAATTAGCTATACGGGTGGATAGAAGACTGCGTGCAAGGGTTAATGAGAGCAAATCCTTTGCTATGTCAGTTTCTGGTTATGAGAATGTGTGTACTAACAGTGGTGAACCGATGGAGATTGGATCAGTGGCACCTCGCTCTCAAGAAAAAGACCGTCGATTTTTTGAAGGCTTGTGTTTCTATTGCGGAAAATCTGGTCATTTGATTAAAGGCTGTGAGCTTCGTATGAAGAAAGAAAAAAAAAAAGGTCAGTCATGCCCGTATTGCCTGTTTAAATTCCAAGGGTGTATTTTTAGCTGCTTCCACGATTGCTCAGGAAAAATTAATGGAATTTCGGGTGTTTGTCGATTGTGGGTCTACTCTGAATGTAATTGATGGGGGATTCGTGGAAAGACTCAATTTAAAACCTGAACCTTTATCATCCCCCATTGCTGTGGTTTCTGTGGATGGTTCCCCTTTGAAGAATATTACTCTCAAGGTCTGTGAATTTCCTCTCACTATTAATGGTGTTCACCATGAGAAATTGGATTTGGTAGTGTTGAATAACTTGCCTTCTCCAGTAATATTGGGATTGCCCTGGTTAAAATTTCACAATCCTGTACTGGATTGGTCTACCAGTGAAATTAAATCCTGGAGCCATAAATGTTATGACAAGTGTTGTAACGGGCGTATTGCAGATTTGGATAGGGGACAATTGCCTGTTCCTATTCAGGATTTTTGGAGAGTTTTTTCTGAGAAGGAATCGCAGGTTTTGCCTCCCCATAGAGACTATGATTGTTCTATTGAATTTGTCCCTGGAGCGACTCTTCCTAAAAGTCGTTTATTTAACCTTACTATTCCTGAGAGGAAGGCTTTGGAGGAATACATACAGACAAGTTTGGCCGCCAGTCACATTAGGCCCTCTAAGTCTCCTGTGGCGGTTGGATTTTTTTTTGTAAAAAAAAAGGACGGCGGTTTACGTCCTTGTCTGGATTTTCGTGAGATTAACAAAATTACTGTACGCAATCCTTACCCACTGCCATTGATTCCTGATCTGTTTAACCAGTTAATGGGGGCCAAGTGGTTCTCTAAAATTGACCTTAAGGGGGCATACAATCTGTTGCGCATGAAGGAGGGTGACGAATGGAAGACTGCTTTTAACACTCCTGTGGGTCATTTTGAGAATCTGGTTATGCCTTTTGGTCTTACTAATGCTCCTGCATTTTTTCAGAATCTGATTAATGACATCCTTAGACCTTTGATCGGTAAAAATGTGGTTGTGTATTTGGATGACATTTTGATTTATTCGCCGGATCTGGAGTCTCATTGGCGGAGCGTGCGTGAGGTATTACAGTTATTAATGGACAATTCGCTTTTTGCTAAGCTGGAGAAATGTGAGTTCGCTGTACAGAGAATTAGTTTTTTGGGCTACATTATCTCCAGCAAAGGTTTTGAGATGGATCCGGTTAAGGTTCAGGCTGTGCAGGAATGGCCTAGGCCTATTGGTTTGAAATCGATACAGAGGTTTTTGGGTTTCGCCAATTACTATAGAAAATTCATAAAAAAAATTTCTAGTATTGTCAAACCTCTGACTGATCTCACCAGGAAAGGTGCTGATGCGGTTCAGTGGTCTTCTGAGGCCATTGAAGCTTTTGTGTATCTCAAGGAGAGGTTCACCTCTGCTCCCATCCTTATGCAGCCTGATGTTACTAGGCCGTTTTTGGTTGAGGTTGATGCTTCCTCTGTGGGGGTTGGCGCAGTATTGTCTCAGGATAACGGGGATGGATTACATCCCTGTGCCTTTTTTTCAAAAAAATTTTCGGAGACTGAACTGAATTACGATATTGGTAATCGGGAATTATTGGCTATTAAACTCGCATTTGAACACTGGCGCCACTTCTTGGAAGGTGCGGAATTTCCCGTTCAGGTTCTTATGGATCATAAAAATCTGATATATCTTGATGCTGCCAAGCGCCTGAATGCCCGTCAAGCTAGGTGGGCACTGTTTTTCTCGCGGTTTAATTTCTCCGTTACTTACATCCCTGGTACTAAGAATGTTAAGGCGGATGCCTTGTCTCGCAGTTTTTCTCCCATAGTCGGTGCTGAGAAAGAGGAGAACATTTTACAAGAAGGTGTTGTGATAGCTGCTTTGGACTCCGTTTTGGAAAATGAGATTCTTAAAGCACAGGAGAATGCCCCTTCTAACACTCCTCATGGGAGGTTGTTTGTGCCTGGGACCTTTAGGAGAGATTTGTTTGTTGAGTGTCACGAATCTCGGTTGGCAGGTCATCCCGGAATCTCTGAGACCAAGAGACTGGTGGGTCGCAGTTTTTGGTGGCCTGGATGGCAGAAGGAAGTCATTAAGTGGGTGCGTCAATGTACTATATGTGCTAGATCTAAGTCCTCACATACTCCTGCTGCGGGGTTGCTTTGTCCTTTGGAGGTTCCCAGTGCTCCTTGGACACATTTGGCTATGGACTTTATAACTGACCTTCCCCCCTCTGAGGGTTTTACTGTCATCTGGGTGGTCGTGGACCGTTTTAGCAAGATGTGTCACTTGGTTCCTTTCGTCAAACTGCCCTGCGCTAAAACTCTCGCTAAGGCCTTTGTCAAGGAAATTGTCAGACTTCATGGCGTTCCTACTGACATTGTTTCTGATAGGGGTCCTCAGTTCGTGGCTCGTTTTTGGCGTGCCTTTTGTGATAGGTTGGGAGTTCATTTGTCGTTCTCGTCCGGATATCATCCTGAATCTAATGGCCAGACAGAAAGGAAAAACCAGGATGTTGAGCAGTTCTTGCGTTGTTTTGTGGCAGACAATCAAGAGTGGTGGTCTGAGTTTCTGCCACTTGCTGAATTTGCTCTGAACAATCATACATCTTCTTCTGCTGGTTGTTCGCCTTTTTTTTGTTGTTCTGGGAGACATCCGTCGTTTGGGTCGTTCTCCAAGTTGGGATCTGCCGTGCCTGAGGAGGAGAATTTTTCCGGTGATTTGGAGAGAGTTTGGACGGATGTGCGTGGTAATCTTCAGGAGGCCAACAGAAAATCTAAAGACTACTTTGATAGGAAACGACCGGAGGTTTTGTTCGCTGTTGGTGACATGGTTTGGTTGTCCTCTAGGAATCTGCGGTTGAGGATTCCTTCAAAGAAATTGGGTCCCAAGTTTGTAGGGCCCTTTAAGGTGCTTCAGGTTGTCAACCAATCTGCTGTTAGGTTGGAGGTTCCTACATCCTGGAGAATTAATCCGGTATTTCATGTCTCTCTGTTGAAAAAAGCTGTTGTATCGGATTGTGACGCCTCTGCCTCTGTTCCTCTGGTGGTGGAGGACGGGGAATATGAAATTTCTCGCATCCTTAACTCTAGACGGTATAGAGGTAGTTTGCAGTATCTTGTGGCCTGGAAAGGTTTCGGTCCCGAGGATAACTCTTGGGTGAGGTCGGATGATGTTTCCGCGTCCAGACTTATCAGAGCGTTTCACAGGAGATTTCCTGATAAGCCTGGTCCTAGGGGATCCGGAGGATCCTCTTAGAAGGGGGGGTACTGTTAGAACCTTGCTCTTAGGTTTTTTTTTCCTTTGCTGGTCACATGACCTTGTTGGCCTATTTAATCCTGCTCCGCCCTTCTGGCTTTGCTGGACTTCATTGTATATCTACTTTCTAGCTAGCCTGTGCTCTGTATCTAACTCTGTTAGTTTGCTTGGTCTACGGACCTCTATGTTCTATATATGTTGCTTGTTCGTCTGTCTGCTACTATTTCTGTTAGGAGGTGTCCATTTTCCTCCCAGTCCTTAGTACTTGTAGGGATTCCTTCCCCACATCTATAGGTGTCCGTACAGACTAGCTTAGGACTTTAGCAGGTCTGATCGCAGGATCAGGTCCCCTGTTACATCGTAGGGATTCAGCTGAGTTCTATCGTAGGGACAGATCTCCTCTCTTTCCTTAGCTCTGGTAGCAGAACATAACACCAACCATTATGTCCTTCTCAAGTGATTGCTTTCTTCATATCATGCGTCCAAAGTAGGCAAGTCGTAGCTTGGTGACCCGTGCTTCGAGTGACATGTCTGGCTTGATTTATTTGAAAATTGATTTGTTTGTTCTTCTAGATTAATGGATGAATTGTTGCAATATTGTCTTAATTTTTTGTGCATTTTCTCTGTTTAGTCACTTTGTAGATAAAGGTTTTTTGTACAACACTGTTAGAACTGAACATTTATGTGTTTGGGAATGAGCACAGACTCCTCTAATCTGTCAGCAGCATCTTATTTCTGATATTTCCTAGCTATTTCTTTCTTTATTTCTATGGGATTTCCTTCAAGTTTACTGAAGGCTCGTCTTCCCGCTCAGGCATACAATCATTAGCTGGTTCTGTTGACTTGATATCCCTTATGTCTACAATAAGAGGACATTTTAGGAAACTCTCTTGTGATTCCCTTCTACTTCTAATAACCCTAAAAAGAATGGAGTAACATGTCAGCTGGTAGGAAATATCAAGGAAAGCGTTGCAGATTCTAAAGATGATGAACCAACCAAGACTCCTGGAAGAAGCAAACACCTCCAAAACTGCTGGAATAGTTAGCAAATTTGTAGTGCACAGCAGAAGCCTCCCAAAAAGCACAAAGCTTGTGGTATAAAGTGATGAGTTCTATAAAAAAAAGGTAAATTCTCTTAAAGGCGCACAGACTTAAGCAAATCTCCTGAAACTCAAAGCATATTCACTCAAAGGTGAAATTCAATTTGCATTGTCTAATCGGGCCTTCCGTATCAGCCCTGCAGCTGGTGGTCCTTTTGGCCAAGTCTTCACTTCCTTGGGTCCCACGCATGCAGTGCAATTCATGTCACAATAGTGATGATCACATGGGGCATGATGCACATCATTGATATGTGGCGCGACCCATGTGATGGCATGAGACTCAATGAAAGACCCAGCCACCACCGGTCCTCCGATCTTCTATCTTCCCTCTGGCTAGATCTTCCATTCACTTGGCCACACTTGTGTGGTGCAACACATGTCTGTAGTGCGCATTAAGACCCATATGACCGTAAGTTACTGATATGCATCACACTTAATGTAACAACATGTGTTCCCCTTTGGCGGCTTTCGTTGAGCTACATGCGGTCACAGGATGTCCATTCACAACATAATGGCGTGGGGCCAAGACAATGGAAATCTTGGCCAAAAGAGAGCTAAAAGAGTTGACCAGAGGACTAGCAGTGGAGGTACCGGTGCTGGGAGGGTTGAGAAGAAGTGAGTATGAGATTTTTAACTCCTTCCAGGCTCTCTATAATACAACAAAATGGCAGCCACATTCCCACCATTTCATCTGAAGCGAATCACACGAAAAAAAAAAAAGTAGATGCAAAATTCGAGATAACTAAAATAGATTTGCTCATCTCTGCTGTACAGGCTAAGTTCAAATAATCTGTTGCTATTTCGGTCACTTGCTAATTATCATTTCTGTCACTTGCTAATTATTATATTGATTTTATGTGCATCTAGAGATTTTTCCATCTCTGAGAAAATGTCTGCTAAGGCTAAGTGCCCACGATGCAGAAATGCTGCAGATTTTTTCTGCATCTCCCTGGCAGCAAAAAATGCATGCGGATTTTACATGCGTTTTTCCTGCCAGGTGGAAGCGTTTGTCAAGCGTTTTTGCATGCATTTCTGCATGCAGGTTATCAAGCGCTTATCCAAGCTATTTTAGCATCACTTGGAAAAGTGCTTGACAACTTGGTCATACTATATAAATCCATGCAACCGGCATGAACTTATATAGTGTGACCAAGTTAATAGTTAAAAAAAGAATAAAAATGGTAAAAAATAAAAAATAAAAACATTATACTTACCTTCTGATGGCCCGCGGTCTCCTTCTCCAGTGCGTCCAGTCTCTTGTACGGCTCGCGGTAGTGTAAAAGGACCTTCCATGATGTCATTTAGTCATGTGACAGGTCACACGACCGCTGACATCAGCGGTCGCGTGACCTGTCACATGACTAAATGACATCATGGAAGGTCCTTTTACACCATTACGAGCCGCCGGGGAGCCAGGACGCACCATACAGGAGACCGGGGGCCATTAGAAGGTGAGTATATGTTTATTTTTTATTTTAAAGTCTTTTTTTTTTTTTTTACAGGTACTATGGTACCCGGGTCTGGATGAGAGTCTCCTCTTCTCCAGACCCGGGTACCATCTGCACATTGAATCACTTAATATCCGCGTGTGCACATGTAGTCATGCGGATATTAAGCGATTCAATGCAAGTCAATGGCGGCAATTACGCCGTGTGTCCGCAAAAATAATGGACATGCTGCGGATTTTTCCGCAATGATAATCCGCAGCGGAAATTTCCGCAGCATGTGCACAGCACAAGCGGATTATCATTGGGGACCATGTGGCACGTATTACCAAGTGTTTTTTAAGTGTTTTCGTTGCGGAAATTCCGCGGCAAAAATGCTTGAAAAATGCATAGTGGGCATGCAGCCTAATTGACGTAACCCTCAGCCGAGGCATCCTCCCGACCCTCAAAATTACGCTTACTTAGAACCCAACTTCCTGAGATTCAAGGGAGTCTTCAAGTGAATGGCTCCCTATGCAGTTCCTGAAAGATGGTTTTCATGAGCTGCCCAGGAAACTACAGCTTTTTCTCTGATGAACACTTTAACCCTTTGCCTGTGCTCAGGCAAGAGGAAAGGTCAGGTAGGGCAACACTGAACAGTGTCTTCCTGCTGAAATTTTTCCTACTAGTTAAACCTGGCAATTTAACACCACAGATGATATGATCCATTCTGGCCATAGCACCTAAGCGGTTTACAGAGGGAAGTCCAAAATAGGTTGTGATAGATTGGCATGGTAGCCAGGGGCTTTAAATGCTGTGTACCGAAGCCTAATGTGGCTCCTAAGATGCTGCCTGTCCGTGTATATGAAGGTTAATATTGAAGCAATCAAAGGACTAAGATTGTAAAAAAAAAAAAATCAGATTAAATGTTTTGAAAGATGCAAAAATGGCTCAAATGTTAAAAAAAATAATGTTTTACATAATGTTTTATTACTAAAAATTCAAATAATAAAAATGTACAGTGTCAATGGGGGTATAACTGCATCTGTATTCCAAAGGCCATAAAAAACAGCTGTTTTCTTTTCACTTCAACTACCAAAAATAGGAAAAAAAAGTAATCTAAAGTTGTCTTTTCTTTATCGCAACATGTAATCCCTGAAAGCTGCAAGTCGTCATGCAAAGAGTAAAACTTCACACACATCCTTCAACAGAAAAACAAAAAATATTTTTTGGGGTGACTTGGGTACCCAAAGAATAAACCTGCACAAAAACAAATTATTTTGTAAAATAAAATGTTTTACTGTGCAAAAAAAGAAAAAAACAAACTACAAATTGGTATGGACGCTAACTATATCGAAACATATAATAACCCGATACTTTTTTTCTGCAGACAGTGAATGCATCTGAAAAAAGGACAAAACACGGATCACATAATTTTTCATGGACAGGCTTCTAGGAGACGCTTTTGAAGCCTTCTTCCACTTCTTTTCATGCTTGAAAAAACCAAAATGGCACCTTGAATGAAAAAAATGGATAAAAAATAGTGATGAGTGAGCATGCTCATTTAACTCTTTAACCGAGCATGCTCGGGTGCTTACCGAGTATCTTCGGCGTGCTCGTATATTATGTTCGAGTCCCTGCATCTGCATGAATTACAGCTGTTAGTCAGCCTCAACATATGTGAGGATTCCCTAACAAACAGGCAATCCCTGAATGTGTTGAGGCTGACTAACAGCCATAGATCATGCAGGCGCAGGGACTCGAACATAATATACGAGCATGCCAAAGATACTCGGTAAGCACCCGAGCATGCTCGGTGAAAGGGTTAAACGAGCACGCTCACTCATCATTAATTAAAAAGTATCAGTGGAAAAATATTTCATGGACAGGCTTTTAAAGGAGATCCTTTTAAAGCCTTCTTAAACTTTTGTGGATATATGAAAAACTAAGTGGCACAAGGAGTGAAAAAAATGCAGAAAAATGGATAAAATCAGTGGTAAAACAAATCTGCAAAATGGAGATGCAAATGTGAATACGACCTTGTTCTGCCGCATAAGCTTGGAATTATTAAAAAAATAGTAATTTTATTAAACAAAAAAAAGGAAATTTAATTTAAAGAAAATTAAAATCTAGTAAAAAAAATGAATATATTTATGTGTTTAAGGGCTCATTCACAAGTTAGTTTTTCACCTACGAGTGCTATCCATTTTTTTTCAAGTACCTATGACAGTCTATGGGACCGAGTGGTCTGTGCAAAAACGCGGAAACATATCCAATATTTATCTCAGTGTCGGATGATAACCAGCAATGTAAGTCTATGGGTCCATGAAAAAATCTGACAGCATTCAGATGCCATTCGCGTGCTGTCCGTTTTTCACTGATTAAAGTCATGTTCAGTATTTGGTCAGTATTTTGCATCAGTATTTGCAAGACAAAATCAGGAATGGAACAATCAGAGGAAAAGTATAATAGAAACACGTCACCACTTCTGTATTTTTCATCCTCTTCTGGTTCTAAATTCTAAATATTCTAAACTGTAGAATAACCAGAAATCCCTCTTCAGATTATTTATTAATTCTATTATTGGTGGTAAATATGGTATCTTGGTTGAATTATTATTTTCCCATAATACAATTAATACAAAAATTTATACGGGAATTCCTAAACATAAAAGTTGGACACTTAAATTATTTCCGGGCGGATTTCAATATTAATAAAAAAAAAAATTCCGCCATTGAAGACTGGAACATTTATTGTCAAAAAAATATTCTATCCCGATCACCTATTTAACCGACGGACATTCCACTCCCAGTTTGAGCTGCCAGTTTTGTAAGAAATATTCATAAGAAGAAGTTGCTCGTAAGAGTTGAAATTCCATTGAGGGTTTTGTGTTGCTAATGAAACAAAAACACAATTGGGCTTCCTGCAGGGTCTCTGTGTTTCCTGTCCAGTTAAGAAGCAACTCGCCCCACAGGAGGAGAATGAAAGACATCAATAAGGTCTTAAGGAGCGTTTCTTCATAAGACACGCAGGTCACGGGCAGCGCTACACTGGCCGAGTGCAAATTCCTTGTATAAGTCTTAAGATGGGAAAAAAGAAAAAAAAGATGGAGGTCAAGAAAGAGATGAAAGAATCTCTGTGAAGCTATTAAAACCTTGGAGGAAACGATGATTCTGGTGAATTGCCACTTATACGGCTCAATGGGAAAGACATGTTAGGCTCACTCTTAGAACGGGAGCTGACAAACCAGATTATCCACCAAAAAAAAAAAAAAGAATAAGATTTGTGCCTTTCTTCACTGGCTTTTGTTGGACCATCAAAAATTGTTAATGTACAGCACATTTCTTATTCAGATCTGGAAACCCGGTAATTTCTTTTAAATAAAGCAACTATTTTTAAAGGGGTTCACTTACTTAAAATATAAACTTTGTATCTTCTTTATAAACATAATCAATTAACATCAATTTATTTATTTTTTTACAAATTACTCACTTGTTAAATTATTGTTAATAAAGTAAAGATATTGATTTTTTTTTTGTATTATATTTTTTTTGTTTTATTTGTAAAGGCAGAAACTGCTTAAAACCCTTCCTGCCTATTTTTGGTTTTGCCTTTTCATTTTTACTTCCCCTCTTTTTTTTTCCAAAATATATAATTTTTTTTTTATTTTTTGTCACCAGGGCTATAATAGGGCTTTATTATTTTCAAGAAGAGTCGTGGTTTTGAAAGATACCAATCATTTTACCATGTAAAGTACTGGAAAACAGGAAAAGAAAAGTTAAAAGAGCGGGGATATGATGGCTCAAAAAATATAATTTCACAAATTATTTTTTTATTTTGTTTTTACAGAGTTTATGGTGCAATAAAAATTACCTGGCAACATAACTTTCTAGGTCAGTTTGATTACGGGATAACAAACTTAAACTTTTTAGTGTCCGGTGCTAAACGCCAAACACGGACTTTCCACAGAAGTCTGTTGCAATGCTCCGAGTTCTGGGGGAAGTCCATTGCAGAGAGAGATATTTTTTTTTCCTTACCCAGACAGAAAGTTCGGGTCTCCATTGTTTTCAATGGGGTTCGGGTTCTGGTTTAAGTTCGGGTACAGTTCTGGTACCCGAACTGAACTTTGGAATAAAGTGTGGGTCAGGTACCAGAACCCAAACTTTCACGAGTCCGCTCATCCCTATTCAGTAGTGAAAAAAATTTGGAGATTGTATTACAAAAAAATTGATTTGTGTAGCCATTTTTTAAGATCCATAAGTTTTTTAATTTTATGTTGATGGAGCTGTTGGAGGGGTTATTTTTTTTTGTGCGGCACGTTGACATTCATATTTATATCATTTTGTGGTGCATGCAACAATTTTGAGTTTATTTTTTCAGACCTTTTAGGAGACTTGAAACTGTGATCATTAGATCTCTTGTTGTATATACAACAACCCTATGGAATTGCAGTATATAAAGAAAATTACATTCTTCTATAAAGGTCCAAGATGGCAGCAATGGGGTTCCTGAACTGCGGCTACCATGATATCAAATCAGCACCTCGTGATCACGTCATGGGGGAATTGATGGGAGCCTGCGCGTCTAAACCCCACCATGCAAATGCAACTGTCAGCAATTGACAGCAACATTTAAAGTGAACCCAAAAGCGGATACGTTCAGTCCGATCCATGTATCAGGCACTGGCTGTACGATTTCAGCCACACATTTAAGAGAAACGCTGCAGCGTTCCAGTGAAAAGTATACTTTAAAAGCTGAGGACCAAGTCGCACAGGAGAATAGTCAGACAGGTGGGTCCCCGGTGGCTGCTCCCCTCCCACAACCAGTAACTGACAGGTCTCTCCATGTACATACAGGCAGGGAGAGATGCATCACTGAAGGAGAGCAAGCCGGGAAAAACTGTCAGGGACCCGCATGGATGGCTAGTTGACTAGTAGATGATCCCCGGCTGCTTTGAAAGTATGTTCTTCTCTGAAAAGTCCAAGCATTTCAGAGTCAAACATACATGGCTGAAATCTTGTAGCCAGTCTCTGATACGTGCTGCCTGAGGATCGGTTCAGGCTCCCTTTAAATGCCTAAAACATCAGCTATCTAAGCTCACTTTTGTTCACTGCTTTTTACAGGTAGATACAGGCTGTCTTTTGGAGGTTAAAACCTGTGAAAAAATGTTTGCTTTCTTTATAGTTTTAAAGCATTCTCTGTAGAGATGATCGAAACTTTTTAAATTCGAATTTATTGGCTTTGCAGAAATTTCCCCAAAAATTTGTTTCGCCACAAATTTCATTACTGCAAAGCCTCTAACTGCCCTGAAAATAAGTGTATACTGTAAGGTAAAAATAAAAATATATGCTGTTATTAAGGTGCTGTTGCTTCAGTATAACACAGATCGATCAGTAACACTGACTCTGCAGGTTCAGCACCTCCCTATCACTTGAGTCTTTGGATTGTTATTCACAGACTGAGACTATCACTCCCATTTTAAATTTGATGCAGCTCTGCAGTAGTACAACACAATTAAATTAGGGGCTTTTTCTATATATGTGAGTTGTGCGCTCTGACCTCCTATACCTATATTGGAAATACTTAAAATGGCCGCTGCTTGCCCAACCATTATCTTTTATACTGGCTGTGCTAGATCATGTGATGTGATAGCAGCAGGGCATTACGATTAAGCTCACATGGCAGCACCTGACATCATTAGTCTTCAGTAGGGATGTTTGGGTTCGACCGAATTTCAGTCTAAAGTTTGGTTCGGGTACCAGAATTCTACCCGAATTTGAACCCAAACCCCATAGAAGTCAATGGGGACCCTAACTTTGGGGCAGTAAAATGGTCGTAGTAAGTGCTAGAGGTCTCTCTCTAGCTCTCTCTCCTTCAAACACTAAAACGGACTTCCGAGAGAAGTCCGTGTTCAGAATTCAGCACCGGACACTAGGTGTCCAGTACGAACCCCGAACTTTACAGTTCGGGTTCGCTCATCTCTGGTCTTCAGCAGTGTGTGAAATGGTGCAGGAATATTATTTTTTTGCTGGTCCTCTCGAATCAAATCCCAAACTGTTAGCATCAACTGGAAATTTCCATAAATTTTACAAGTCGTCAATTCTTCGCTGGTTAATCTGCTCATTTCTAAATCTCTTTCTTTAAAAAAATGTTTATATCCAGGACAATCCCTTTTAATAAAATCTTTATTTTCTGACATTTTTTTGGGGGGGTAGCCTTGTTTTTAGTTGAAATTTTGACATTTAATTAAAAAAAAAACCTGCCTTTGTGTACAAAAAAAAATTTTTTTTTTTTTCTCTTAGACTTATTTAGTGAAAAAAAACAACTAAAAACGTTACTGTTTTTAGCTTCTCTCTCTATTCCAGAGACGTACGTTTGATGTTAACTATCCATTATCCCATTGTCAATGAAAAGATCTCTTTAGCAAAGCGTTTGGGTTCCATCATTTATGAGTGGTGCCCAATGGCAAGATGTTATATTATCTATTCACTTGAGTCCGTCTTTTGTGATGTGGGTGGTACGGAATTGTTTTTAGAAAGAATAGTGGGGGCATTAAGATTCTTAGGTTGAGCCATACGTTAGTGCTACAGCTGCTAATTTAGAGGAACAATCTTAGAAATCCTTCGAGAAAGGATGTGATTCTTGCATGCCTTCTTTACGCTGAATATGTTAATCTTTGTCTTGAAATCGAAAAACATTCCGACCATGGTTAATGAATTAGAAAGGGTTCGATGGAACTAAATAACCTGAATATTATGTTTTGTTTTTTTTTTTAAATACTTTATACCCACTTCTCTTTACCCTCTATGTAAAAGCCTACAAAACTTTTTGGGTAATTTTTGTTTTTAATAGCTGATTTTTTTTAGCCAAATGTTTTGAGTTCCGGTACTAATCTCAGCTAATTAACAGTTACAGTGTTCACCTAAATATTGGTTACAAGTGTGAAGATTAGATGATATCCTTAAACTAATGTAAAACGAATATACTGCAAATCAAGCTCAGCCTTAAGTCCTAGTAATATACTTTCTACAGAGGTTTTATCAGACCCTTTAGTCTTCCAAGAACTTTTAGGTTCTGAATTTTCATATTAATATAATTAACAGACTGAATACTGAGAACACCCTGTCTGATATGTCTGGTGGTACCTTCCCAGATTGAATGTCTATCTATGTGGCTTCAATTCTAGGAAGTACCAAGCGCAGTTCTACAAAGAGGGGCCCACATGTACCGTGTCATAAATAATGACTTTACGACTTTGGACCCAGTTCAAGAATCCCAGTAGTGTATATCTCACTGTAAAGAAATGTCCTCTTGCCGATTTCCTTCAGCTACATATTACAGAATGAGTCTTCATGAGTGTAATGTTGGGATTTACTATAATGACATCTTCTATGATTTGTGTGAGAAGGATATACGCTGCGGACTTTAAAACAACTCGAAAAAAAGTTAACTAAAAAATATATAGAAATTTATCAAAAAAGTAGCAATAGTCAAATATATAGTGTAACGTCGGTTATGGGGTAATGTTTACTTGACTACACTGTAGAGAATTTATAGATGTGTTTGAGAAAGTTTTAATGAAGTTTTATATTAGGATTCAATCATAACTCCCCAGCAGCATGATCACCGTCTTGGGGTCATCTTTGACACAGAACTTTCATTTATTCCCTATATCAAATCACTCACTCGCTTTTGTCACCTGCATCTTAAAAACATCTCCAGAATCGAAACCTTTTCTCACTTTTGCAACTGCAAAAACTCTTATTGTCACTCTTCTTCATTCTCATCTGCACTACTGCAACTCTCTTCTGATCTGTTTCCCTCTAACCAAACTTTCTCCTCTCCAACCGATCCTAAATACAGCAGCCAGGATCGTATTTCTGACCAGCTGCTAGACCGATGTCTCTACCCTGTGCCAGTCATTGCACTGGTTACCCATTCACTACAGAATACAATACAAACTCATGTCTCTCACCCACAAAGCTCTCCACAGTTTTGCACTGCCCTATATCTCATCCATCATCTCAGTCTTTCACCCTACCCATGCTCTCCATTCTGCAACTGATCTAACACTTACATCCCACCATAATCTGAACCTCCCATTTCCATCTCAAAGACTTCTCTCATGCTGTGCCTATTTTCTGAAATACAATACCGTAGACAATCCAATTAATACCAAGCCCCCACATTTTTGCTGCTGTGGCTGGCTCTCCTGACATCCTTTGTGCTGCTGTGGCTGGCTCTCCTGACATCCTTTGTGCTGCTGTGGCTGGCTCTCCTGACATCCTTTGTGCTGCTGTGGCTGGCTCTCCTGACATCCTTTGTGCTGCTGTGGCTGGCTCTCCTGACATCCTTTGTGCTGCTGTGGCTGGCTCTCCTGACATCCTTTGTGCTGCTGTGGCTGGCTCTCCTGACATCCTTTGTGCTTCTGTGGCTGGCTCTCCTGACATCCTTTGTGCTGCTGTGGCTGGCTCTCTTGACATCCTTTGTGCTGCTGTGGCTGGCTCTCCTGACATCCTTTGTGCTGCTCTGGCTGGCTCTCCTGACATCCTTTGTGCTGCTGTGGCTGGCTCTTCTGACATCCTTTGTGCTGCTGTGGCTGGCTCTCCTGACATCCTTTGTGCTTCTGTGGCTGGCTCTCCTGACATCCTTTGTGCTGCTGTGGCTGGCTCTCCTGACATCCTTTGTGCTGCTGTGGCTGGCTCTCCTGACATCCTTTGTGCTGCTGTGGCTGGCTCTCCTGACATCCTTTGTGCTGCTCTGGCTGGCTCTCCTGACATCCTTTGTGCTGCTGTGGCTGGCTCTCCTGACATCCTTTGTGCTGCTGTGGCTGGCTCTCCTAACATCCTTTGTGCTGCTGTGGCTGGCTCTCCTGACATCCTTTGTGCTTCTGTGGCTGGCTCTCCTGACATCCTTTGTGCTGCTGTGGCTGGCTCTCCTGGCATCCTTTGTGCTTCTGTGGCTGGCTCTCCTAACATCCTCTGTGCTGCTGTGGCTGGCTCTCCTGACATCCTTTGTGCTTCTGTGGCTGGCTCTCCTAACATCCTCTGTGCTGCTGTGGCTGGCTCTCCTGACATCCTTTGTGCTTCTGTGGCTGGCTCTCCTGACATCCTTTGTACTGCTGTGGCTGGCTCTCCTGGCATCCTTTGTGCTGCTGTGGCTGGCTCTCCTGGCATCCTTTGTGCTGCTGTGGCTGGCTCTCCTGACATCCTTTGTGCTTCTGTGGCTGGCTCTCCTGACATCCTTTGTGCTGCTGTGGCTGGCTCTCCTGGCATCCTTTGTGCTTCTGTGGCTGGCTCTCCTAACATCCTCTGTGCTGCTGTGGCTGGCTCTCCTGACATCCTTTGTGCTTCTGTGGCTGGCTCTCCTGACATCCTTTGTACTGCTGTGGCTGGCTCTCCTGGCATCCTTTGTGCTTCTGTGGCTGGCTCTCCTGACATCCTTTGTGCTGCTGTGGCTGGCTCTCCTGGCATCCTTTGTGCTTCTGTGGCTGGCTCTCCTGACATCCTTTGTGCTTCTGTGGCTGGCTCTCCTGACATCCTTTGTGCTTCTGTGGCTGGCTCTCCTGACATCCTTTGTGCTTCTGTGGCTGGCTCTCCTAACATCCTCTGTGCTGCTGTGGCTGGCTCTCCTGACATCCTTTGTGCTGCTGTGGCTGGCTCTCCTGGCATCCTTTGTGCTGCTGTGGCTGGCTCTCCTGGCATCCTTTGTGCTTCTGTGGCTGGCTCTCCTGGCATCCTTTGTGCTGCTGTGGCTGGCTCTCCTGACATCCTTTGTGCTTCTGTGGCTGGCTCTCCTGGCATCCTTTGTGCTGCTGTGGCTGGCTCTCCTGACATCCTTTGTGCTGCTGTGGCTGCCTCTCCTGGCATCCTTTGTGCTGCTGTGGCTGGCTCTCCTGACATCCTTTGTGCTGCTGTGGCTGCCTCTCCTGACATCCTCTGTGCTGCTGTGGCTGCCTCTCCTGACATCCTCTGTGCTGCTGTGGCTGGCTCTCCTGACATCCTTTGTGCTGCTGTGGCTGCCTCTCCTAACATCCTCTGTGCTGCTGTGGCTGGCTCTCCTGACATCCTTTGTGCTGCTGTGGCTGGCTCTCCTGACATCCTTTGTGCTGCTGTGGCTGGCTCTCCTGACATCCTTTGTGCTGCTGTGGCTGGGTCTGCTGACATCCTTTGTGCTGCTGTGGCTGGGTCTGCTGACATCCTTTGTGCTGCTGTGGCTGGCTCTCCTGACATCCTTTGTGCTGCTGTGGCTGGCTCTCCTGACATCCTTTGTGCTGCTGTGGCTGGCTCTCCTGACATCCTTTGTGCTGCTGTGGCTGGCTTTCCTGACATCCTTTGTGCTTCTGTGGCTGGCTCTCCTGACATCCTTTGTGCTGCTGTGGCTGGCTCTCCTGACATCCTTTGTGCTGCTGTGGCTGGCTTTCCTGACATCCTTTGTGCTTCTGTGGCTGGCTCTCCTGGCATCCTTTGTGCTTCTGTGGCTGGCTCTCCTAACATCCTCTGTGCTGCTGTGGCTGGCTCTCCTGACATCCTTTGTACTGCTGTGGCTGGCTCTCCTGACATCCTTTGTACTGCTGTGGCTGGCTCTCCTGGCATCCTTTGTGCTGCTGTGGCTGGCTCTCCTGGCATCCTTTGTGCTTCTGTGGCTGGCTCTCCTGACATCCTTTGTGCTGCTGTGGCTGGCTCTCCTGGCATCCTTTGTGCTTCTGTGGCTGGCTCTCCTAACATCCTCTGTGCTGCTGTGGCTGGCTCTCCTGACATCCTTTGTACTGCTGTGGCTGGCTCTCCTGACATCCTTTGTACTGCTGTGGCTGGCTCTCCTGGCATCCTTTGTGCTGCTGTGGCTGGCTCTCCTGGCATCCTTTGTGCTGCTGTGGCTGGCTCTCCTGACATCCTTTGTGCTGCTGTGGCTGGCTCTCCTGACATCCTTTGTGCTTCTGTGGCTGGCTCTCCTGACATCCTTTGTGCTGCTGTGGCTGGCTCTCCTGGCATCCTTTGTGCTGCTGTGGCTGGCTCTCCTGACATCCTTTGTGCTTCTGTGGCTGGCTCTCCTGACATCCTTTGTGCTTCTGTGGCTGGCTCTCCTGACATCCTTTGTGCTGCTGTGGCTGGCTCTCCTGGCATCCTTTGTGCTTCTGTGGCTGGCTCTCCTGACATCCTCTGTGCTGCTGTGGCTGGCTCTCCTGGCATCCTTTGTGCTGCTGTGGCTGGCTCTGCTGACATCCTTTGTGCTGCTGTGGCTGGCTCTCCTGGCATCCTTTGTGCTTCTGTGGCTGGCTCTCCTGACATCCTTTGTGCTTCTGTGGCTGGCTCTCCTGACATCCTTTGTACTGCTGTGGCTGGCTCTCCTGACATCCTTTGTGCTGCTGTGGCTGGCTCTCCTGACATCCTTTGTGCTGCTGTGGCTGGCTCTCCTGACATCCTTTGTGCTTCTGTGGCTGGCTCTCCTGACATCCTTTGTGCTGCTGTGGCTGGCTCTCCTGACATCCTTTGTGCTGCTGTGGCTGGCTCTCCTGACATCCTTTGTGCTTCTGTGGCTGGCTCTCCTGACATCCTTTGTGCTGCTGTGGCTGGCTCTCCTGACATCCTTTGTGCTTCTGTGGCTGGCTCTCCTGACATCCTTTGTGCTTCTGTGGCTGGCTCTCCTAACATCCTCTGTGCTGCTGTGGCTGGCTCTCCTGACATCCTTTGTGCTGCTGTGGCTGGCTCTCCTGGCATCCTTTGTGCTGCTGTGGCTGGCTCTCCTGGCATCCTTTGTGCTTCTGTGGCTGGCTCTCCTGACATCCTCTGTGCTGCTGTGGCTGGCTCTCCTGACATCCTTTGTGCTGCTGTGGCTGGCTCTCCTGACATCCTTTGTGCTTCTGTGGCTGGCTCTCCTGACATCCTTTGTGCTGCTGTGGCTGGCTCTCCTGGCATCCTTTGTGCTTCTGTGGCTGGCTCTCCTGACATCCTTTGTGCTGCTGTGGCTGGCTCTCCTGACATCCTTTGTGCTTCTGTGGCTGGCTCTCCTGACATCCTCTGTGCTGCTGTGGCTGGCTCTCCTGACATCCTTTGTGCTGCTGTGGCTGGCTCTCCTGACATCCTTTGTGCTTCTGTGGCTGGCTCTCCTGACATCCTTTGTGCTGCTGTGGCTGGCTCTCCTGACATCCTCTGTGCTGCTGTGGCTGGGTCTCCTTTCATCCTTTGTGCTGCTGTGGCTGGGTCTCCTGACATCCTTTGTGCTGCTGTGGCTGGCTCTCCTGGCATCCTTTGTGCTGCTGTGGCTGGGTCTCCTGACATCCTCTGTGCTGCTGTGGCTGGCTCTCCTGGCATCCTTTGTGCTTCTGTGGCTGGCTCTCCTGGCATCCTTTGTGCTTCTGTGGCTGGCTCTCCTGACATCCTTTGTGCTTCTGTGGCTGGCTCTCCTGACATCCTTTGTGCTTCTGTGGCTGGCTCTCCTAACATCCTCTGTGCTGCTGTGGCTGGCTCTCCTGGCATCCTTTGTGCTTCTGTGGCTGGCTCTCCTAACATCCTTTGTGCTTCTGTGGCTGGCTCTCCTGACATCCTCTGTGCTGCTGTGGCTGGCTCTCCTGGCATCCTTTGTGCTGCTGTGGCTGGCTCTGCTGACATCCTTTGTGCTGCTGTGGCTGGCTCTCCTGACATCCTTTGTGCTGCTGTGGCTGGCTCTCCTGACATCCTTTGTGCTGCTGTGGCTGGCTCTCCTGACATCCTTTGTGCTTCTGTGGCTGGCTCTCCTGACATCCTTTGTGCTGCTGTGGCTGGCTCTCCTGACATCCTTTGTGCTGCTGTGGCTGGCTCTCCTGACATCCTTTGTGCTGCTGTGGCTGGCTCTCCTGGCATCCTTTGTGCTGCTGTGGCTGGCTCTGCTGACATCCTTTGTGCTGCTGTGGCTGGCTCTCCTGACATCCTTTGTGCTGCTGTGGCTGGCTCTCCTGACATCCTTTGTGCTGCTGTGGCTGGCTCTCCTGGCATCCTTTGTGCTGCTGTGGCTGGCTCTCCTGACATCCTTTGTGATGCTGTGGCTGGCTCTCCTGACATCCTTTGTGCTGCTGTGGCTGGCTCTCCTAACATCCTCTGTGCTTCTGTGGCTGGCTCTCCTGGCATCCTTTGTGCTTCTGTGGCTGGCTCTCCTGACATCCTTTGTGCTGCTGTGGCTGGCTCTCCTGACATCCTTTGTGCTGCTGTGGCTGGCTCTCCTGACATCCTTTGTGCTGCTGTGGCTGGCTCTCCTAACATCCTCTGTGCTTCTGTGGCTGGCTCTCCTGGCATCCTTTGTGCTTCTGTGGCTGGCTCTCCTGACATCCTTTGTGCTGCTGTGGCTGGCTCTCCTGACATCCTTTGTGCTGCTGTGGCTGGCTCTCCTGACATCCTTTGTACTGCTGTGGCTGGCTCTCCTGACATCCTTTGTGCTGCTGTGGCTGGCTCTCCTAACATCCTCTGTGCTTCTGTGGCTGGCTCTCCTGACATCCTTTGTGCTGCTGTGGCTGGCTCTCCTAACATCCTCTGTGCTTCTGTGGCTGGCTCTCCTGACATCCTTTGTGCTTCTGTGGCTGGCTCTCCTGACATCCTCTGTGCTGCTGTGGCTGGCTCTCCTGACATCCTTTGTGCTGCTGTGGCTGGCTCTCCTGACATCCTTTGTGCTTCTGTGGCTGGCTCTCCTGACATCCTTTGTGCTGCTGTGGCTGGCTCTCCTGGCATCCTTTGTGCTTCTGTGGCTGGCTCTCCTGACATCCTTTGTGCTTCTGTGGCAGGCTCTCCTGACATCCTTTGTGCTGCTGTGGCTGGCTCTCCTGACATCCTTTGTGCTGCTGTGGCTGGCTCTCCTGACATCCTTTGTGCTGCTGTGGCTGGCTCTCCTGACATCCTTTGTGCTTCTGTGGCAGGCTCTCCTGACATCCTTTGTGCTGCTGTGGCTGGCTCTCCTGACATCCTTTGTGCTGCTGTGGCTGGCTCTCCTGGCATCCTTTGTGCTGCTGTGGCTGGCTCTGCTGACATCCTTTGTGCTTCTGTGGCTGGCTCTCCTAACATCCTCTGTGCTGCTGTGGCTGGCTCTCCTGGCATCCTTTGTGCTGCTGTGGCTGGCTCTGCTGACATCCTTTGTGCTTCTGTGGCTGGCTCTCCTAACATCCTTTGTACTGCTGTGGCTGGCTCTCCTGACATCCTTTGTGCTGCTGTGGCTGCCTCTCCTGACATCCTCTGTGCTGCTGTGGCTGGCTCTCCTGGCATCCTTTGTGCTTCTGTGGCTGGCTCTCCTGACATCCTTTGTGCTGCTGTGGCTGGCTCTCCTGGCATCCTTTGTGCTTCTGTGGCTGGCTCTCCTGACATCCTTTGTGCTGCTGTGGCTGGCTCTCCTGACAACCTTTGTGCTGCTGTGGCTGGCTCTCCTGACATCCTTTGTGCTGCTGTGGCTGGCTCTCCTGACATCCTTTGTGCTTCTGTGGCTGGCTCTCCTAACATCCTCTGTGCTGCTGTGGCTGGCTCTCCTGGCATCCTTTGTGCTGCTGTGGCTGGCTCTCCTGGCATCCTTTGTGCTGCTGTGGCTGGCTCTCCTAACATCCTCTGTGCTGCTGTGGCTGGCTCTCCTGACATCCTTTGTACTGCTGTGGCTGGCTCTCCTAACATCCTCTGTGCTGCTGTGGCTGGCTCTCCTGGCATCCTTTGTGCTGCTGTGGCTGGCTCTCCTGACATCCTTTGTGCTTCTGTGGCTGGCTCTCCTAACATCCTCTGTGCTGCTGTGGCTGGCTCTCCTGACATCCTTTGTGCTTCTGTGGCTGGCTCTCCTGACATCCTCTGTGCTGCTGTGGCTGGCTCTCCTGACATCCTTTGTGCTGCTGTGGCAGGCTCTCCTGACATCCTTTGTGCTTCTGTGGCTGGCTCTCCTGACATCCTCTGTGCTGCTGTGGCTGGCTCTCCTGACATCCTTTGTGCTGCTGTGGCTGGCTCTCCTGACATCCTTTGTGCTGCTGTGGCTGGCTCTTCTGACATCCTCTGTGCTGCTGTGGCTGGCTCTCCTGACATCCTTTGTGCTGCTGTGGCAGGCTCTCCTGACATCCTTTGTGCTTCTGTGGCTGGCTCTCCTGACATCCTTTGTGCTTCTGTGGCTGGCTCTCCTGACATCCTTTGTGCTTCTGTGGCTGGCTCTCCTGACATCCTTTGTGCTGCTGTGGCTGGCTCTCCTGACATCCTTTGTGCTTCTGTGGCTGGCTCTCCTGACATCCTCTGTGCTGCTGTGGCTGGCTCTCCTGACATCCTCTGTGCTGCTGTGGCAGGGCCTCTGGAGGGGGCTGTGTACATATGATTGGTTGATGTAAATGAGAGAGAGAGCTCACAATGAATCCGGCTGACAGAGGAGTCTCTGCACTGCCAAGCATGGAAATTCCCGGCTTCAATGCGGCGTGAGGCTCAGATTCAAAAGAGATTATTACTGGGACCAGAGCACTGCTCTGTACTCGATCGAGCACCCAAATGCTTGATCAAGTATCGAGAAGTGCCGAGCACACTCGCCCATCACTACTGGCAACCACTTTCTACCTATTGTGTCCCTCCTAGTTTCTTAAGGATTGTAGCTTGTGAGCAGCAACATCACTCCTCCTGTAACTGGTGATTTATGTGCAACTTTGTATTGACTTTATTGTTAGTACATGTCCCCCTAAAATGTAAAGTGCAGCGGAATATATTGGTGCTATATAAATACAATTATTATTATTATGTTATCAGAAAATAATAATAATCATTGTAATAATAATAATTAGTGCACATGCACAAGTACTGCTCCATTACGTATATGGTACTGATGGAGACAGCTGTCTCACTAGTCCCATAAAAGTGAATGGAGAGGTTTCACACATGTGCACAACCGCCCAATTCAAGCAGGGGACTTTGGGACCCCAGTTTGTTTTCTAAGAACTCTGTTCACATCTACATCATCTGAGACTCTATCACAGATATTTATTTTACTTACTAATATAACGCCATCACACTCCACAGCGCTTTACCGACATCATTGCAAAATTTATTGCAATCTTTAAAAAAAAAATGCTCCCATGTTTAGATATTACCACTAAATACTTGTCAGGACACCCTCTGCCATCCTGTTCATTTGTTTTCTGTACAAGTGACAGTCTCTCTTTTATTTTCGGTGGCGTGATAAAGTGGTGTCATGAGACTTAAAATCTTGGATAATCCACCAATGTTGAATTGGTCATGACCTCTACTGATTGGTAGAAAAATAAATTTGACTATAATGGCCAACCATACTACCAGACAATAAAACAGAGCCAACAAAAGACAAAGTAGCACAACTCTCTGATTTGTGCGAGTTTGAGGGGTTGGATCCCCTTTGATCAGGCTTCCATATGCAACTGACCAGAATCTATTAGATTTTACTTTGTAGAAGTCTTGCCCAAGCGCCAACCTTTGACAATATCCATCCTGCCTAAAGGAGAGAGTTTTTTAAGAGCATATATTTTGCAAGGACATTGGTGCATTATTTTATTGGACCAGTTCATGTTACATACAGTTGAACCCAGAAGTTTACATACACTATATAAAAAGACACATCTGCATGTTTTTCTCAATATCTGACATGAAATCAGAATAAACCTTTCCCGTTTTAGGTCAATTAGGATTACCAGAATTTTTAAAATTTTCCAAATGTCAGAATAATGAGAGAGAGAGAATGTTTTAAGGCATTTTTATTACTTACTGCAAAGTCAAAAGTTTACATACATGTCATTAGTATTTGGTACTATTGCCCTTAAACTGAATGACATGGGTCAAACGTTTGGGATATTCTTCCACAAGCTTCTCACAATAGTTGGTCGGAATTTGGCCCCATTCCTCCTGACAAAACTGGTGTAACTGATCCAGGTTTGTAGGTCTCCTTGTTCACACCTGACTTTCTAGCTTTTCCCATAAATTTTCAATAGGATTGACATCAGGGCTTTGTGATGGCCACTACAAAACATTGACTTTGTTATCCTTAAGTCACTTTGTTACCATTTTGGTAGTATGCTTCGGGTCATTGTCCATTTGGAAGACCTATTTCCCCCCAAGCTTTAATGTCCTGGCTAATGTCTTGAGATGTTTCTTCAGTATTGCCATATAATCTTCTTTTCTCATGATGCCATCTATTTTGTGAAGTGCACCAGTCCATCCTGCAGCTAAACAACTACACAACATGATGCTGCCACCCCCGTGTTTCACAGTTGGGATGGTGTTCTTAGGCTTCCAAGCTTCTGCCTTTTTCCTCCAAACGTAACAATGGTCATTATGCCCAAAAAGTTCAATTTTAGTTTCATCAGACCACAGGACATGTCTCCAAAAATTAAGGTCTTTGTTCCTGTGTGCATTTGAAAACATTAATCTGGCTTTTTTATGTTTCTTTTGGAGTAATGGCTTCTTCCTGGCAGAGTGGCCTTTCAGCCCATATTGATACAGTACTCGTTTCACTGTAGATATTGACACAATCTTACCAGCTTCCGGCATCATCTTCACAAGGTCTTTTGCTTTTGTCCTTTGGTTGATATGCACATGTCGGACCAAAGCACATTAATCTCTGGGATACAGAACCCTTCTCCTTCCTGAGCAGTATGATGGCTGGACATTCCCATCTTGTTTGTACTTGCATATAATTGTTTGTACAGATGAACGAGGCACCTTCAGTTATCTTGAAATTGTACTCAAGGATGAGTCAGACTTGTGCAAGTCCACAATTCTTTTCCTGATATCTTGGCTGATTTCTTGAGACTTTCCCATGATGCTACACAAAGAAGCAGTGTGTTATGAGTGTGCATTAAAATACATCCACAGGTGTGTCTCTAATTAACTCAGATGTTACCAAAAAAAACTATCAGAAGCTTCCAAACACATGATATCATCATATGGGCAGTCCAGAATTGTTTGAAGGCATAGTAATCTTAGTGTATGTAAACTTTTGACTTTGCAGTAAGTAATAAAAATGCCTTAAAACTTTCTCTCTCACTCATTATTCTGGCATTTGGCAAATTCTGGTAATCCTAATTGACCTAAAACGGGAAAGGTTTATTCTGATTTCATGTCTGATATCGAGAAAAACATTCATATGTGTCTTTTTATATAGTGTATGTAAACTTCTGGTTTCAACTGTACATAAATGCAATAGATGCTTCCAATCAGTCAGTTTTTGAGCATTATGAGTCCAGAAAGTTTCACTGACCAGAGTATTGAAAATGCCAAAGGTCCTTCTCTCTCTTCTTCCAAGCAAGAAACGTTAGGAGATTCCAGCCCTAAAGCTTGCAAAATAGCGAATGCAGCCTTTGATGACTTTTTTTTTCCAGGTAAAAATAACATTTCCTAGATATCCAGCTCTCATTGATCTATCCAGAGAATGTGCTGCATCCGAATGATACGATTATTAGAATGAATTACATTTATTGCAGAGCACAAATCCCTTTCCCGTAAAAATTCTTTTATTTTATAGATTTCATTGCTTCAGTTGATGTAACACAATGAGATGCTCTGAAAACAATGGCGGCTAAGTGTTATTGACGCGCCCCCTGTGTCGCGCAGCGTCTCGCGCACGGGGGCTTACCCGGAACCGGATCAGATGAGGGTTGTAGTCTCCGAGTGGCGGGGACCCGGTCCGTGCCCAGGGGGTCAGACTCAGTGTGTGGCAGTCTTGATAGATGTTATTTGAGTGTCGACTACGCCACCCGTTGATTTGCAGCTATGGAGCTGCCGCTGCAGGGCAGACCGCTGAGGCCGGTGTAGAATTGTGCAGCGTGATAGTATAACCCCCAACGGGAGGGGTATGGCCTCAGGGCAGCCGACGTGGAAGATGGGGGTAGCAGGAACCACTCAGAGACGGTGCGGTGTAATTCAGGGTCTTTACTGGTAACAACGATAGACCCTCCCGGAGTACTTGCTAGCGAACGGGGCCTGGTCAGTCCTTGAGCAGATGGGATCTCCCCTGGCCAGGCGGAGTTGTAGGCCTCCCAAACTGACTGTACTCTTCTGGCTACCTTGCTAGAAGCGGATATAAGTAGCCCACGTCCCTGAGTGTACCGTGTGGTGCTCACCCGTATGGCCGGTGATTCGGGGCCTTCTATTGGCTTCCGCTCCACGATGGCGGTGCTGGTCCCACACGTGTGACCGTGCCTTCGGGTTTCTGGGCCCGAGGACCTGAAATCCCCTGCCGGTCGGCTTCTGCTGCTGGGTAAGAGTTAGTCCCCACAGCCTCGGACGCCGGGTCCGGTAAGAAAGCTTCTCAGTCAGGGCGAGCTCTGCAGCTGCCAGCCCCTGACTCGTAGTAGTATTGCTCCCACTGAGCTCCAGCTGTTTCTTCCTATGACTGTCTCTTGTCTCTACTCTCCTTGACTCCTAACCCTGCTTCAGCCCCGGGTTTATATAGGGGAAGTTCTTCCCCTCCCAAGACTAGGCAGGAGGTGTGGCATGCACAGGATCCCTGACCAAAGGACCTCCCACCTGCTCTCAGACATAACATCTCTATCACTGTGGCAACCAGACCCCTGGGGTGTCACATTCCCCCCTAGTGAAATTTAGTACTCCGGGACTAAACATATTTTAGAAAAACATAACAAGATAAAAACAATAATAATACAATAAGAAAAACATATAAAGATGGTTACGGCATGTCCGTAACCGGGTGCAGTCTTTGAAGAAAAGCAAGGTGTCCATTTCACCAAAACAGGGAGACGTAACCAGGTAGGGGTTTGTCCTACCCCGAGTCCTTAACAGTCTTTAGTCCGTCCTGGGTTACGCTCCAACTATGTACAAGGATTCCCGGTAAATCCACCAAGGACTCCTACAAATAACTAGAAACACAAAATTATACACAAGCAACAATACACAGGTAAACATAAATAAAACAATTTATACACTTCAAATCCTCCACCGTGCGGGTAACTGGCCTCTAGTGGCCCTAGTGGACCTACGGAGCTGACTGCCTAGCCCTGAACTACAGGGTGTAGGAGCTGTCAAGGGTAAACTGGGCAGCTGTCTACCGGCTCTTTGGCTCACTAGGGATATGGCAGGCTCACTGCAAGCAGAGGGTTGATCCTCCTGGTCTGCGGGTGTGGGGTCTTCTGCCTCCTGGACCGGCTGTTCTTCCAGCTCTACCTGTTGCTCCGTAGGTGCTTGGGATGCTGGTTGGAGGAAGATGAGTACGGGTACCACAACTGCACCATTGACTTGAGTCCAAGACCGAGGGAAGTCCCCGAGCACAGTACTAACCATATCTTCCCTTTCCTCTACGGGTCGATGGTCTTCTTGTTCCTCTTCAGGGTTCCTCAGTTGTTCGGGACACTTCTTCAGGTGGTCCCGGGATACAATAGCTGTGGTTTCCCCTCCGTCTTTACTGATGGTACAAACCTTCGGGTTCTCGTGGCTTGAGGGCAGTACAGTGTACGGGTCCTTTTCCCACTGGTCGTCCAACTTGTGGAGCCGTCTCTTCCTCTTCAAGACCTGCTCTCCGGGTACCAGGGGAACAGCGGGAGCATACTGGTTGTAAGTTTTCTCTTGTCTTTCCCTAGCCTGACAGAGACTTCGCTCCACGCTCTCCTGTACTCTCCGGTACTGCTGCTGCCTCTCCGTGTCCCAGTCTGTTTCTGGTGAAGTGTCCTCGGTTGTCAGGACTCCCACTTCCAGGTCAACAGGTAACTTACCAGGTCTTGCCCTCATTAGGTAAGCCGGGGTACAGTTGGTGGAACCTACCGGGATGTGGTTGTATAGGTCCACCAGATCGGGCAACTTCTCAGGCCACAGACTGCGTTCTTCCAGGGGCAACGTTTTTAAAAGATCCATTACCACCTGGTTCATTTTCTCACAAAGTCCATTAGTTTGCGGATGGTAGGGTGTCGTCCTTATCTTCCGGCAGCCATACAGATTGCAGAATTCCTGGAAGACCTCCGCTTCAAAGGCAGGTCCCTGGTCCGTCAGCACTTGGTCCGGGTACCCGTGTGGACGGCAAAAGTGCTGCTGGAAGGCTCTAGCTGCTGTTTGAGCCGTTAAGTCCTTGACGGGGACGACAACCAAGAACCGGGAGTAATGATCCATGATGGTTAACGCGTAGACGTAGCCACTTCTGCTTGGGGTCAGTTTTACATGACCCAAGGCTACCAGTTCCAACGGTTGCCGGGTGACGATGGACTGCAGGGGAGTCTTCTGGCTGGCACGGTCCTTCCTTCTCAGGTTGCACGGGCCACAGTCTCTGCACCACTTCTCAATGGTTCCCCTCATGCCTACCCAGTGGAATCGCTCGCGCAGCAGGAACTCCAGCTTCTTCCACCCGAAGTGTCCAGCTCCGTCGTGGTATGCCTCCATCACCATGGCTGCGTCTCTTCGTGGCACCACTACTTGCCAGAGTAGTTCATGCGTCCGGGAGTTAACCATTCTGCGGCACAACTTCCCCTAGTAAAGGAACAGTCGACTCTTCTCTGCCCATAGTTGTTTGGCTTCCTCCGGAGCGTCTGGTTCAAGGCAAGCCTCCGGGCGAGTCAGCATCTCCTTCACCAGTCGGACGGCAGGGTCGCTGTCTTGCGTTTCCGCCCAGTTGTAGTGAGGTAAGGGGTTCAACGTAGCAGCCTGCTTACTCCTTACCCGGTGGGAATACTGGATAGTCCCATGACGGTGGAACGCAGGGAGTTCAACTTCTTCCAGTCCCTCCGGATCTTCTCCTTCGTCCGGCAGGTTGGGCATCCTGGACAGGGCATCCGCGTTGGTATTGGAGCGTCTGGCCCGGTATTTGATTGTGAACTCGTAGTTGGACAGACGGGCCATCCACCTCTGCTCCAGGGCACCAAGTCTTGCCGTGTCCAGGTGTGTCAACGGGTTGTTATCCGTGTACACGTGAACCGGGAAGAAGCGAGGTAATGCTTAAAGCGCTCGGTGACTGCCCATACTACGGCCAGGAACTCCAGCTTAAATGAGCTGTAATTCTCGGGGTTCCTTTCGGTGGGTCGCAGTTTTCGGCTGGCGTAGGCGATTACTCGTTCCTTCCCCTGCTGGATCTGGGACAGTACGGCTCCTAGCCCGATGTTACTGGCGTCGGTGTAGAGGATAAAGGGCTGGCTATAATCCGGGTACACCAGGATTTCGTCCCCCGTGAGGGCCATCTTCAGCTGGCGGAAGGACTCTTCTTCCAACTCCTCCCATTTGAAGGGCGGCTTCTGGTTCTTGGCCTTCCGGGACTGGCCTATCAGGAGGTCCTGCATAGGTGCTGCCTTTTTGGTGAAACCGGGAATAAACCTTCGGTAGTAGCTTACCAACCCGAGGAACTGCTGCACTTCTTTTACGCTGGAGGGGCTTGGCCATTCCTTAATTGCGGTGATCTTATCAGGGTCGGGAGCCACTCCGTCAGCGCTCACCACGTGTCCCAGGTACTGCACCTTTGGTTTCAGGAGGTGACACTTGGAGGGTTTCACCTTTAGGCCGTAACTCGCCAGAGCTTCGAACACTTCCGCCAGGTGTTTCAGGTGGTCCTCATACGTCTTGGAATATACGATGACATCGTCCAGGTACAACAAGACCGTCTCGAAGTTTCTGTGGCCCAGACAACACTCCATTAGTCGTTGGAAGGTTCCTGGTGCGTTGCAGAGTCCGAACGGCATGCAGGTGAACTCGCTAAGTCCCATCGGGGTGGTGAATGCGGTCTTCTCCCGGTCCGCCTCTGCTACAGGAACCTGCCAGTACCCGCTAGTGAGATCCAAGGTAGAGAAGAAGTTAGCAGATCTTAAAGCAGCCAATGACTCCTCTATCCTTGGTAAGGGGTACGCATCCTTGTGTGTGATACGGTTGATTTTCCGGTAATCTACACACATCCTCATGGTGTTGTCTTTTTTTCTGACTAAGACTAGTGGAGCTGCCCAGGGGCTACAGCTATCCCTGATCACCCCAGCCTCCTTCATGTCTCTAAGCATCCCCTTGGCGTGTTGGTAGTGGGCAGGGGGTACGGGTCGATACCTCTCTTTTATAGGAGGATGGTCTCCCGTGGGGATGTGGTGTTCTACCCCCTTGACTCGCCCGAAGTCTAACGGGTGTTTACTGAACACTCTCTCGTACTCCTGAACCACCCGATAGACTCCTTGTTTCTGGTGTGAGGGAGTGGAGTCAGTACCCAGATGTAGTTGCTGACACCAGTCCTCCATGTTTTTCTTAGAGCCGTTACCTTCCTCCGGGTGAGATGGAGGCAAGGGTTCCACAGATTGTATAGAATTTTGGTTAATGGTATATAATTTGGCTAGCGTGGCATACCGGGGCAGGTACACTTCCCTCTCCCCGATATTTATTATGCGAACGGGCACCCTCCCATGGCGTACATCAACCACCCCCCGTGCTGTCAAAATGGTGGGCCTACTGTCTGAGTAAACTGGTTCTACCATTGCCTGGTAATCCCTACCTCTCAGACCAATAGCTGCCCGGCACCAAATCATCATTTCACTTTTTGGGGGCATGGCAATAGGAAAAGGGTCACACATTCTTACGCTACCAATCTCACCGCCGGAGAGTTCCACCTGTTGCCGTCGCATCAGTGCCCGGATCTCTTTCTGGAGCACCCGCTGCTCGCCGGAGCTGGCGTTCTTGGCAACCTGCTGTAAAAGGAAAATCACCTCTGCAAGACAATTTTCAATTACATTAGTTCCTAGAGTTATTTTTGGGTGACTCTCATGTTTGTCAATATCTACAATGATCAGTCCCTGTGCTGCCAGTTCGACTCTACCGATTTTGATGGTCACCTCTTTAAATCCGATCTGTGGCACGGGCTGGCCATTGCTGGCGATGATACTCAAGTCATCGTCAGGGTAGCGGGTAATATCCGAGTCATTCCAGTACTGCTTAAAGAGCACGTACGGGATGGTGGTGACCTGCGACCCGGTGTCCAGTAGGGCACTCATGGGAATGCCATCCAGTACCACCGGCAAGACTGGACGTCCTCCCACATATCTGTCGCGCCAGTTCGATGGGCCTGGTGATCTTTTTCCTGGGGGCTGGCCCTCTACCCCAGGTTGTGCCCGTTTAAAGAACAGTACCTTGCCATATGTCCGGGTTGATTGCAGCGGCGGCAGATGGGTCGTCCGTCCTCGCTGTATCGGTCACTGGGTCTTCCTCTGGCCGGTGGGGTCCTCCTTGGTCGACGCCACGGGATGTCCTCCGGTCCGGATGCCAGCTGGA
Source organism: Phyllobates terribilis (assembly GCF_046119375.1). Classification (NCBI taxonomy): domain Eukaryota; kingdom Metazoa; phylum Chordata; class Amphibia; order Anura; family Dendrobatidae; genus Phyllobates; species Phyllobates terribilis. The sequence continues at coordinate 756,457,807 of NW_027362764.1, forward strand.
TCTTCCCTGGGGTGGAAACCTGTAAAGACTGCACAGTTCGGGTTAGCGCAGCAACGCTCTTAGCTAGCTCTTGGACCTGATGGTGTAGGTCTGGAGCCGGGTCATTGTCCAAAGCCTGCGCATCAGCTCCCACAGGCCCTGCCGACAAGGGCGCCGCCTCCTGGTGGTAAGTAATAGTTGGGCGCCTGTGGGTCATAACGCCACCCGGTGCCGGTTCTCGGAGCACCCGGATGGCTCTGTCCTTGAACTGTGCAAAGCCCAGATGGGGATCCTGTAAGGCCATCGCCCGCAACTGGGTTCGGTGGGCATTACAATACAGTCCCTCTATAAATTGTTCAGTCAACAGCCTGTCCTCGTTTCCCACTCCATCAGGGTCGGTCTGCTTAATGGCCCTCAGGGCCTCTTGTAGGTTTAGTGCATAGTCCCTTATACTCTCATGCGCTCGCTGCTTGCACCCGTAGAATCTAAGCTTAATCTCGGCTGAGGTGCGGGTATCAAAGGTATCCTTCAGCCGGGTTAGTATCCCTGCGACAGTCTTCCTCCCAGGTGGCCAGGATTTTACTTCCCTTTTAGCTGCCCCGGTTAGTTGGGCCACCAGGATGCTCACTTTTTGCTCTTCTGTGAGGGGGTACACCTGGAAGAGGCTATCCAGCTTTTCTCTAAAGTCATGCAGGGTATGTGACTCCCCTGAGTACTGGGGTAGCCAAGCTGCTCCCGGGATATAGGGCATGGTGAAGGGCATAACTGCAGCAGCGGTGGCGCTGGCGGGGGTTGAGGCAGTGAAGCTCTCCTCCGTATCCGACATCTTCCTCCCCCCTAGTGGACCGTGGCCTACCTTGCGATGATCCTGTTCCGTAGGCCGCGGCTCCGCAGTAGATCGTCAGGGTTGAGGACCTTCCGTCGCGCTCCTGTGACGTCGGCGTCTGCTGGGCTCCTTCCAGGACCTTACGCAACGTCCGGACGTGAGGCGGGGCTTCAGTTCTCGCGCGCTTTCGAAGTCCACGCCCCTCTTCTTCCCGCGCGGCGTCCTCAAGATGGCGTCCAACGGCGGGAAAACTCCACGGATGGCGGGAAGAAGGCCGAAGATGGCGCCGGATGGTGGGAAAACTTCGCGGATGGCGGGAAGAAGGCAGAAGATGGCGCCGGATGGCGGGAAACCTCACCACTGGTAAGTTTGAACAGTCTTTGCTTTTCAGGCACGCAGTACCCGGTGGTTGCGGGCACGAAATCCTGCCGACTACGCCAAAGTTGACGCGCCCCTGGGCCTGCTGTGTCGCGCAGCGTCTCGCGCACGGGGGCTTACCCGGAACCGGATCAGATGAGGGTTGTAGTCTCCGAGTGGCGGGGACCCGGTCCGTGCCCAGGGGGTCAGACTCAGTGTGTGGCAGTCTTGATAGATGTTATTTGAGTGTCGACTACGCCACCCGTTGATTTGCAGCTATGGAGCTGCTGCTGCAGGGCAGACCGCTGAGGCCGGTGTAGAATTGTGCAGCGTGATAGTATAACCCCCAACGGGAGGGGTATGGCCTCAGGGCAGCCGACGTGGAAGATGGGGGTAGCAGGAACCACTCAGAGACGGTGCGGTGTAATTCAGGGTCTTTACTGGTAACAACGATAGACCCTCCCGGAGTACTTGCTAGCGAACGGGGCCTGGTCAGTCCTTGAGCAGATGGGATCTCCCCTGGCCAGGCGGAGTTGTAGGCCTCCCAAACTGACTGTACTCTTCTGGCTACCTTGCTAGAAGCGGATATAAGTAGCCCACGTCCCTGAGTGTACCGTGTGGTGCTCACCCGTATGGCCGGTGACTCGGGGCCTTCTATTGGCTTCCGCTCCACGATGGCGGTGCTGGTCCCACACGTGTGACCGTGCCTTCAGGTTTCTGGGCCTGAGGACCTGAAATCCCCTGCCGGTCGGCTTCTGCTGCTGGGTAAGAGTTAGTCCCCACAGCCTCGGACGCCGGGTCCGGTAAGAAAGCTTCTCAGTCAGGGCGAGCTCTGCAGCTGCCAGCCCCTGACTCGTAGTAGTATTGCTCCCACTGAGCTCCAGCTGTTTCTTCCTATGACTGTCTCTTGTCTCTACTCTCCTTGACTCCTAACCCTGCTTCAGCCCCGGGTTTATATAGGGGAAGTTCTTCCCCTCCCAAGACTGGGCAGGAGGTGTGGCATGCACAGGATCCCTGACCAAAGGACCTCCCACCTGCTCTCAGACATAACATCTCTATCACTGTGGCAACCAGACCCCTGGGGTGTCACATTATCTGCTTCAGTAAATCAAACCTGATGCAGCGAACTGCGGAGAGAGGATCTGTGGACAATAAAAGTAATAAAATGTGCTTGAACTGTAAATAATTTTCTTTTGCTCCTCTTTTCAGGGGCGTAATTATTGGGGGTGTAGACATATCATTCATACCTGGACCCCAAAGGGGCTCAATGGCACCTCTGCCACTAGTATAAATGGTGCATGGTCAGTGAGATAAGGTCTTACATACTTTGAAATAAGACACAGGAAGCTTTAGGGTATACCTCTAATTCTCAGGCTAGGATGACAGTCATGGTTAGTAAATGTGTCAACATATTGTCCTCCTAAATTCAAATCCAGCCAATATATCATCTTTATTGCCCTACAAATCCAAAAACATACCCCTAAGTTGGATAACTTTAACGTTTGGACTCATAAAGCCAAATTTTTAAAGAGTAACTAAATTCATTTTTTATTTACTGTAGAGCCTTTGCAAAGTTAGGAACCTTTGTAAAATACCTCATTCTTATTTTGTTTCCATCTCTCCCAAACACCGTGCTGAAATTGCTGTTTTATCTCCCTATTTAAAGCGCCTCTGGAAGCTGTTTTGTTGCTCTAGCAAGAATCTGGGCACCACATTTTAAAATAGGCATAAAAAACTGGAGAAAGTTTAGAGAAGAGCTACCAGGATGGTGAGCGGACTGCAAACTATGTCCTATGAGGAATGGGAATGTTTAGTTTGCAGAAAAGAAGAGACTTAATAGCTGTCTACAAATATCTAAAGGGATGTCACAGTGTAGATCGATCATCCTTATTCTCATTTGCACATGGAAACACCAGAAGCAATGGGATGAAACTGAAAGGGAGAAGATACAGATTAGATATTAGGAAAAACTTTTTGACAGTTAGGGTGATTAATAAGTGGAACAGGCGTCCACGACAGGTGGTGAGTTCTCCTTCAATGGAAGTCTCAGAGGCTGGACAGACATCTGTCTGAGACGCTTTAGTGAATCCTGCATTGAGCAGGGGGTTGGACACGATGACCCCGGAGGTCCTTTCCAACTCTAACATTCTATAATTCTATGAATATTTCTGAGCATGAAAGGAGAAGAGAACAGAGAAGCGTCCACAGGAGGACTCTTTGTAAATAGTGTTTGAGTTCGGATTTTTGCGAGAGCTACAGTTCAAAACAGCTTCTAATGGAGCATGAACTAGGCAGATAAAACAGCAATTTCGATATGATGTTTGAGAAAGAAGGAAGCAAACTAAGATAATGAAGTTTCAAAACATTGCAAAGGCTTGTCAAAAATTAAAATGAAACAAAGTTTAGTTATTCTTTAAAAGTAGAAGTTTTGAGGTGGACTTTTTTTGATGCATTGTTGTGGCAATTGGTTTTTGTTCTGCCACCTCTACATCTCAGCCTGTTTTTCTTATAGTATCTCCTTTTTGTGCATAGTGACCCATTCCCACCACATTGTTTTATAGAAGACAGAATTTCATTAGAAGTACATTGTTGTTTTCTTTCTTTATCCTAGCAGTGGTGCTTTAGCTGAATTTCTCAAGAGCTAAAAAAAAGAGCTGCTTGGCTCTTATTACATATATCCACACTTTTGATTGTCACCCCATGCTTCAGCTTGGATGTTCAGCCCATGCATTAAAGGTTATATCAAGTTTTGATCACAGCGATCAGTATAATTATCAATATGACTAGATGGTGGCCCGATTCTAACGCATCGGGTATTCTAGAATATGTATGCGGCCGACCGGGCGCAATCAGCATAGCGGTGTTTAAATTTGGCGCCAATACTGCTGATTGGTCGCGGCCGGCAGCCGCGACCAATCAGCAGAGCGTTGTTTAAATTTGGGGCCAATCTCGCTGATTGGTCGCGACCGCCAGCCGCAAACAATCAGCAGAGCGCTGTTTACATTTGGCGCCAATGTCGCTGATTGGTCGCGGCTGGAGTCCGCGACCAATCTGCACAGCAGTGTTTAAATGTGGCGCCAAGATCGGTGATTGGTTGCGGCCGCTATTTAAATATGGCGCCCAAATCGGTGATTGGTCGCGGACAGCGGCCGCGACCAATCAGCACAATGGTGTTTAAATTTTGCGCCAAGATCACTGATTGGTCGGGTGCGGAGACAGCGACCAATCAGCGAATCGTATTGGTGAGGACCAGGGAGCGGAATCGTATTGGTGAGGACCGGGGAGCGCCGCTGCCTGTGCGGCTACTTCCGCTGCGAGCAGCTGGGAGATGAGCGGCCGCTCGCAGCAGAAGTATCCCGACCCGCAGCGCCGCTCCCCGGTCCTCCCTTGACACCCTAGCCGCTGATCTCCCGACAGTAGCCGCATGGTGTTACTAAGGTCCGGACATTTGTGTTCAAAATCGCTGATCTTGGCCCAAAAGTTAAACACCGCTGTGCTGATTGGTCGCGGGCAGCACACCGATTTGGGCGCCACATTTAAATATCGGCCGCGACCAATCACCGATCTTGGCGCCACATTTAAACACCGCTGTGCTGATTGGTCGTGGGCAGCGTCCGCGACCAATCACCAATTTGAGCGCCACATTTAAATAGCGGCCGCGACCAATCACCGATCTTGGCGCAACATTTAAACACCGCTGTGCTGATTGGTCGCGGACGCTGCCCGCGACCAATCACCGATTTGGGCGTCACATTTAAATAGCGTCCGACCAATCAGCACAGCGGTGTTTAAATGTGTCTGCAAGATCGGTGATTGGTCGCGGGCGCTATTTAAATGTGGCGCCCAAATCGGTGTGCTGCCTGCGACCAATCAGCACAGCGGTGTTTAACTTTTGGGCCAAGATCAGTGATTGGTCGGGGCAAGAGATCACGACCAATCATCGAACCGTATTGGTGAGGACCGGGGAGCGCCGCTGCCTGTGCGGCTACTTCCGCTGCGAGAACCCGGGACATGAGCGGGCGCTCGCAGCAGAAGTATCCCAACCCGCAGTGCCGCTCCCCGGTCCTCCCTTGACACCCTAGCCGCATGGAGGTCAGCGTCGCCGGCGGTCGGGAGATGAGCGCCACGCGCCGGTCATCTCCCGGCTGCATCGCCACTGAGCTCCGTCCCGCAGATGAGCCGCTAACGGCCGCCATCTTTTTTCAGAAATCCCGCGGCACTGATTGGCCACTGCCGGACCAATGAGCGATGCGGGATTTCCAGGACAGACAGACAGACAGACAGACGGGATAAGACGATTATATATATAGATTAGTAAAGGATACACACAATGCTGTGGTGAAAAATTGCTTCACCGAATCAATATTCCTAATTTAGCCAATAACATTTTACAGAATTTTTCATATATTGGTGCATATTTTACAAGAACATTTATAACTTCACTTCTCATTTAATAATTGGAATCATTATATGGCTTTAATTCAGAAATTTCCCTGCCATATAAAAATCAAATTTCCAGATTCTCCGACATCTATAAGAAATCAGATTGAACTCTCTACAATCGAGATTTTGTCCCAATAGTCCATATAATTCATTAACTCCAGACAAAAAAATAAAAAGTTGAGACACTTTGGTTTCCTGCGGGTGTGACATTATCAGGGGGTTGAATGAGGAGCGTCAGCAAAGTAGAGACTAATTTTAAAAAGTGCAGGTTATGTAGCGTTCATGTATCCGTGCCCTCACTACAGAGTCGGAAGTTGAGGTTTTGAGGTCTCTAGAAGATTTTCACTTCCTCTGTGATAAGGATGCAGAGCACTTCTGCAGACTTTCATAAAAATGAATGGTTCCTCTTTAAGTCAACAGCTATGGAGATAATAATTAGATAGAGATTAGTAAATCAAGTAAATTCTAATCGAATTATAATAGAATTTTTAGCAATTTGATGAATTCGAACAATTTACAATTTGCTGTGTGCAAATTTCCTAAAATGACCAGCACCATTTTACACATTGCAGAAGATTGCATCATTCAGACAATGCACACAGATCCTCAGGCGTGGCTGGGTGAGCTTCCCCATAATGTGCAACAGCTGTAACATCACATGGCATGGTACAGCCAATAAAGAATGATTATTATGGTCACTATAAAAGAAGAGGCAGGGAATGTAGCAGTCACTCTGTAATGAATCTAGATAGTGACAGGACGCCAGAGCTCATGGCTTTCACGTAGAGATAGGGTGATAGGGAGAGAAAGTCAGAAAGAAGTTATAAAATTCTACAGACAGTGTGTGACAGCACAACAGTGAAGCAGATTAGAGTATAGTCTGTGAAAAGAAGAGAAAAATAAAGAGATTCAGTTGACAAGGAGAGAGAGACATAGGAGAGCTAGCAGTGATTGATCAGAGTGATTATAGTCCTGCATTTCAATGGCACATTTTTTTTATTCTTCATTTAGAGGTAGACCACCAATATTGCTGAAAGAAAAAAAAAACACTGTGACTACCTTACAAAGTCTCCGTGTCACAAACTATTTTTTGCACAAAAATAAGGAAAACTCCAGCTCCTAATATTTCAATATTTATTTAAAAGCTAGATGGTGGCCCGATTCTACCTCACCGGGTATTCTAGAATATGTGTGCGGCCGACCGGGCGCGACTAATCAGCGAAGCAGTGTTTAAATGGGTTGTGCACTACTTTAAATTAACCCCCCAATGTATCCCCCCGGGGCCCCTTATGAATTTTGTAATTACGTCATGTTGTCAATACTGCTTGTGACAACACCGCTGACCACGCGGCAAGTGTGAAGGGAGGACCGGGGAGCGAGGCCGCCGATCGGGGTACTTCTGCTGCGAGCAGCCGGGAGATGACCGGCTAGCACCGGTCATCTCCCGGCTGCGTCGCCGCTGATCTCCCGATGGTGGCCTGCGTGTTTCAAATCCGGTGCCAATTCGCGGTCGGGCTGCGCCAGTCGCTGTCAATCAGAGAAGCGGTGTTCTAAATTTCGCGCCAATATCGCTGATTGGTCGCGGCCGGGCGGGTGCAACCAATTAGAAAAGCGTGTTTCAAGTCCAGCACCAATTCGCGGCCGGACGGCGATCGTTGCTGATTGGTGGTGGCCGCGACCAATCAGGACAGCGGTGTTTTAAATTTCGTGCCAATATCGCTGATTGGTCGCGGCCGGGCGGGTGCGACCAATTAGCAAAGCGTGTTTCAAATCCGGCGCCAATTCGCGGCCGGACTGCGATCTTTGCTGATTGGTGGCGGCCGCCGGCCGCGACCAATCAAGACAGCCGGCTGCATCATCTCCCGGCTGCATCGCCGCTGACCTCCATGCGGCTACCCTCGGGAGATCAGCGGCTAGGGCGGCTGATCTTCCGACCGCAAGTGTGAAGGGAGGACCGGGGAGCGGCGCCACCTAGGCCGCCGGTCGGGGTACTTCTGCTGCGAGCAGCCGGGAGATGACCGGCTAGTGCCGGTCATCTCCCGGCTGTATCGCCGCTGACCTCTGTGAGGCAGATGAGCCGCTAACGGCCGCCATCTTGTTCTGAAATCCCGCGTCGCTGATTGGCCGCGGCCGGACCAATCAGCGACGCGGGATTTCCTGGACGGACAACGGACAGACAGACGGGATAAGCCGATTATATAGTAGATAAATAAGAACATGAATCCACGGTGCAGAGCAATGCGTTTTGGACACACGGAAATCTGGCAGAATGATGAGGTTTTTGCCCTTTCGGTGAGTCATGAACCTTGTATTTCTTGTTCGGTCCTTTGTGTGAAAGGGGGATTTTGGTTGAAAACAGTAACAAAAGTTAATTCTAATGTAGTTAAAAAATTGTGTTAAAAGAAAAAACAGTAATAATAAAAATAAAAAAATAAAAGTAAAATAAAAATACCATGGTATCTGGCAAAATGAATGTGGGAGCTATAAGTAACAGCAGCACCATCATGACTGGCACCAGCTATCCGGGCAGTAGTGCTACTAAACGGATGACATAAGTGGCCTCGGTTGGCTCTTTGAAGCATATAAGAGGGTAGGTTATGGCGGACTTTATGGAATATATGGCACATCACTCACCTCAGATTCAATAGGATGATTTTACCTCTTGACAGTGGTGCTGTCAATTTGAGTCAGGGTTCTGCACAGTTGTTCTTCTCCTCCACCAATACAATTAGTCTCTTTTGATTCTAAACTTTCAATTCCATCAATGACATCTCTGTCTTTGTTGACCCATAGTTGAATTGAGTTGTGTTGGATGAGATGAACAGTCAGCATTTGGACTTGGATGCCTTGGTGGTGGAGGAGATGGAGGACATGATTCAACACCTAACTGTGTTAGTGCTGGTAGTAGTAGTGGCACTGTCAATCAGAGTAGTAGAGGCAGTGGCAGTGATATGCTAAGTCAGGGCAAAACTAGAGGTGGGAATCAGGAGAAGGGGCAAGGAGCTCATGATGACATTTCTCACATTGAAGCAACTATATATCGAGCCAAGGATGATGACGATAATTGGGTGATGCACAGGACCTAGGAATCAGATCAGAGAGGTGTTGTTGATAAAGAATGGATCCAATGTTCAGCCAAAAGAACTTCCAAGGGTAGCTCTGCTTCTTATCAGGTCTGATTGGAAGAAGGTGATGAACTAACTGCTGTTAATGGAGGAGGCTCAACACCACCTGAAAGTATTCGTTGGGGTGGTGATATGCCCTATGTGTGGTCATCTCTGGTGTGGGAGTTCTTTTCCATATTGTTACCCACCGAATATTTTGAGGATACAGGCTTTGCAGGAAGAAAATAAGTCATAGCCCTCAACTTGAATAGAAACTAAAGCTCTCCATCACGAAATAAGGTGGCCTGACCTGGTCATATTGAAAAAGCAAGCTAGCCAGCAATCTGACAAAGTCTCAAGCTGTTCTCCTAACTCTTCTCATGCTCATTTTTTTAGTAGTCAAGTTGCATCCTCAAGTAGTATTTGGTCAGTGTTATTGTCACCATCATCATCCACAAATGTTGTACTTCAACTACACAACACACAAAAACCAGACTGAGCAGCAATAAGTTGGCACTGGTACGGCAGGGGGTGAGGAATTAAAAAAGTTCCTTGACAATAGTTCTTGACAAAAGTATACTTGACAAAAGTTTCAGATTTGCCACGACTGGCCCGTTTTTTTTGAACCAGTCTCATTAAATGCACTCTGGTCCGGGACAGAAGGGGGCATGGCTTGCGCAACTCTTCCCCCATAAATGGGCAATTTCAGGTGTGGCTGGCGCAAGACTTGTGGGCAGGACTAATGCGTCCCTAAATTGCCTACACCAATGTTGGTAACTATGTGACAGTCCTACGACAGCCTGTGTCTGAAGTGCCGCAGGTTGCTGACCCCTGACATCAGCAATGTTATATTTCCATAATTTAGAGAGGTGTTGTTAAATTTGAGTTACTAGATATTATTAAAAAAAAGGCCATTAGATGGAAACGTGACATATTAACTGGCTGGCAAACATTGGTGTTGACAAGTAACCCCAAGTACAGGTCATGCATAATCTTAAGGGTCCTAAGTTTCTTTGCAGATGAGGCTAAGGTAATATTGTGAACTGCAGTCCAGATAATAGCTGCCAAAATTACCACCCAAAAACAGGAAGCCACCAGCGTAATTTTCTAGACCGTGCTTCTACAATGATGTGGGACCCGCTTACAACAACCACCTAGAAAGCAGAGCGATAAACCACAAGCAGGAGATTACCTAGCTCTCGCTAAGGGGAAGTCAAAAAGGCAACAAAAGTGTATACACCCTCTGAAGCTAATCCACATGTACAGCGGGTGATGGTGGCAAACCGCAGAAATGTTCAACTAGAGGAAAATATGCTTGTAAAAATGGTCGACATGTTCATCTGTATTGTTGGTGGAATCACCGGTGCTAACTAGATTTGAATCAATTTTTGAAATTCAAATTCATCAGATCCATCAAATTTTTCAAAAAATTAGATGATTAGTTAATCTATATGCCGTGAATGACAATACTGTAAAGCCTACAATTATCCTGAAAAGGTGTGTGCAATATTGTAAGGTCTCCTAGGACTATGTCTAACCCCATTGAAGCTTTTTTACACAAGTACAACCTTAGTAATGTCAAAGTAGCATCATCATAAAAAACAATGGTGATTGTAGTAACCAACAACCTATATAAAAATACAGCATACTAACAGACTTTTCACATTTTTTTAATTAAAAAAAACATCCCCAAATTATACCTCATTGTAATTTGAGACCAGGAAGGCTGTTCTGTGCAGAACACTGATGAAAACTGAAGGTGTCGCTGTCAGAGGTAACATCATTCTGTTGTGACTAATAGTGTTGCTGTCAGAGGTAACATCGTTCTGTTGTGACTGAGACAAGTAACCTCCTCCTCCTCACCACTGAAATTCTGCAGCGCCCTGTCTGAATGTAGCAGTGCATAAACACCTCGTCTACATTCATTCTCTATGGGACTGCTGGAAATTGACAAATACATTGCCTGTCTATCTCCAGAAGTCCCATAGAGAATGAATGCACATGCTCAACCACAGCTCTTTTCAGAATTGGTACTCCATTTTCACATTATAAAAAAAATTTAATTGATGGTTGACTGTTTTTTTTATCACTACACCCTTATGGTCTTCAGGTGTTAAAGGTAGTCTGAAATCAATCTCTGTCCTATTACACTGCAATTTTGCTTCTTTGAATTGTTTTCTGCAAATAGCCATTGATATCTGTAGATGATAAATACTTTATAGCTTCATTAATTTTTTGGCCTCTCTTTAAACGGAACTTGTTACTAAATTCATACTTCCATATATGAGGACAGTAGGAAATAGTGTCAGGCCAGCGATCTTAGGCAGATAAGTGTCTTAATCAAGCAATGCATCATTTTTTTATGTATTGTCACTTAAACCTGGGCACATACCCAATTCTAAATGTCTGGATTTATCCAAAATATTGCTCCTCTCTGCAAAGTCAGCAGAATGTTGAAGGACATCTCAGAGACATATATTTGGCAAGGCAATCATATGCCTCCTGCTTCGATGGCCAGCAGCGGTGAGTTGTCTACCGGCCTAACATTAGCTCAGTCAGTCTCATGTAAAATGGGTTTTCCACTTGGTGGTGCCTGAACACTTTTATACATGGAAACCTACAAGCAGAGCAGGTACTCAACTTTCCATGTCCAACACCGTCTCTCCACCGCTGCTCCAGCTTCTGTGTTTTGGCCTCAGTGACATTACGACTACAATGCACATGGCCACTGCAGCCAATCACTGATCTCATTAGTATGTGCATCTATCTAGGAAGATCTGCTGAGCTTAGTGTTTGGCTGCAGTGGTGAATTGCAGCCAAAGCAAAAAGATCTGTCACGCTTGTGGATCATCGACCTACTGCACCACGATCACCTGAGTATTCACTATAGCCCCTGATGGTGGGTTAGACTTGGACCCAGGTGAGCTCCAGGTGCTACTCCAGGACAAATCCCGGTACTGTGGCAGCTGACCCCAAGGGTCAGGACAGTAGAACGGAATAGGAGTGCAAGGCAGGACCGGATACAGATGATATAGATGTAGCCGCTAGTTCAGGTGGGACAAATACTGGAACCGGGACTGGCAGAGTGGGATTCATGCACAGGTACCGCCGGAATGGTTTCAGGTTCAGGTACCGCTGCAGCGGTTTCAGGTTCAAGTACCTCCAGAGCGGTTTCGGGTTCAGGTACCACCGACTGAGGACACCAAGGATTGAGCATGCTGTCTTTTTAAGAGACTGGGAGTGTGTGCATACGCACCCTAAGCGCGCAACCAGGGGAGGAGCGTGGCATGCGCTACAGCTGAGAGGCGGGAGCCGGAGCAGGGGACACAGCGGGGCGGACAGGACGGTCAGTAAGTCGACATCCCTGCCGGGAAGAAGGAGCGAAGGCATGCAGGGATGCTGGCGTTACAAGGTCGGAGTAGTGGTGGAGAGAGGATGACCACCCGCTCAGCTTGGTATTTTACATGTATAAAAGCACTTGAAGAGCACTGTTAAAGTAGAAATTCTTATTAAGTTAAGTTGTTGGATACTTGAAATGGTATCCCTAATTTTCTCATGTACTCTTCTCTCACTATCATTCCTGGTCACGTGATGTAACTGCTATCAGATGCATTCCACTTCCCAGGACATTGTACCGAACATGTGCTTGAGTCAGCATACCCAATCAATGCCTGCCCAGTACAACTATTCCTCAGACCATCTCCTCAATGTGAGATCACTAGGAGCACTATTTCAGAAGTGGCCATTTATGCTCTTATTTTATTCCGACTGCTCCTCTAAAGTGTTCGATTTATTATTATTTTTTTTTAATCCCCCATTCAGTTCCAGAGATATGGCCTTTCTTAGTGCTAATTTTTATTGTCTTTACTAAGGGGGCGTGACTCACAGGACTCCTTGGGGGCGTGTCTTTAGCCTGCTCTGCATAATTACCCCATGAGCACTGAATAAACAGTCAAATATCTCTGGAACCGTATGTTGGATTTTAAAAATACAAAAACCCTATTACTCAGAGGAGCAGCGAAAATAGAATAAGAGCAAAAACTGGCCACTTTTGATCCGATGACCATTCCCCTTTAAAAAAATCATCTACTATATTAGAATGATTACTATATAGCAGCTTCACTTAGCAAGAAGATGAAATCATTTCTTCCAAGATCTAGAAGTGAGATTATTTTCATTAGCCCTATTTAGTAGAATGATAGCCTTTTTCCATTGACTCCGCATAGAAGATGAGGAAGTTCACCCCAGTATAAATTGTAATCTTTCAAAAGCTTTGAATTACAAGCAGCCATAAAATGATTAAATATCAAATATTTATGACCCCCATTCGCTCACAGCACTATAATTTTACGGCTCTTCCGTTCTGAAGTTTTCTTACGGGACCACTTTTACTGTAAGGTTTAAATTTCCTGGGGCACGAGCGAGCCTTCGTATACTCCAGAATACTACAGCACATTACGGTTATGGCATTTTTTTGGCGTCCTATGTTTCGCTTTCTATGAATGCGCCGTTCATTTTTTTTTTTTTTTACAATAACTTAATGGATTGATGAAGAATGTAAAGTATTTCCGTAAGTGGAATCTTACTACGATCCAGATGCGTGGAACATCTAGAGCCTCGAGAGTAATGGATCCTCATAAGAGGAGGAAAAAGATTTGATGGACGGTGTTTTATGTGACACTACGAGCCCGGCTCATTATTTCATATTGAATAATACATGATAAAAATGCATCATTAGGGAACATGCCTGATCATTTACATACAGGATCAATATCACAGCTCATCCTAATATCTGCAAATGGAAAACATATGTAAGCAAAATCAAGTCGAGTTTTTTTTTTCGTCTTCTTTCTCTCACCTCATTTTGAGAGTTGCAACTTTGGCATTTTCTGGGTGTGTGAGGTCTCCTTTTTGTAATATAGAGACGTTTTTGTATATATTTTTGGTAAATATAATACATTTCAGTTACTCTCTTTTTATTAGAATGAACAAAAATATTCAATTGCACCATTTTTGATGGAAGGGATGCCTCGCTACCTTATAATGTCGGTGTACGCAAGGTTCCGGCCATGGAATACTACTGACCAAGGGTCCGGAGTATGTATGGGCTCATCTCTATGCTGAACCCAATGGATTCATTGAGTATTTGTGTATTTTTTAAATTTTATTCCACAATTAAATTGATTCCATTTTTTTTATAACAAAAACAGGTTTTCTCCAGTATGTGAAATCATACAATACACATTAGGCGATCTTCAGGTGCCTCCACAATTTTTTCACATAGGCAATAAAATCAATTTAAAAAAAAGAAGAAGCATGGACCGCACCTCCAAAAATCATACATTTGATCTAATGCCTCTCGGCAAAAATATTGTAATGCAGCGACTTGCTGGCATTACGGTAATGGTCCAGGATGTGTTTTACCTGACCATGTACCTTCCCCCTCAGGTGACTGGTCACATGACTGTGACATAGCACAGGTCCTGCGCGCACAGAATGTCTGTCTGATCACATGACTGTGACATCAGCAAGGTCCTGTCTGTGTGTGTGTGTGTGTGTGTGTGCACGGGATGCATGTATAAACCCTGCTTGATGAGAGACAGGTGTGTTCGGTGTGTTGGGCGTGAGGCGTGAGGCCTGCTCCCCTTGTGTGTGGGACACCGTGATACCGGGAAGCCTGGCAGCCTGAAAGGTCAAGGCTGGATCTTGTGTAGATGCCAGTGGCCTTGGAAGGCAGGGGCTCGGTGGAGAGTCCGGAAAGGCGCAGACTGGATGTGTGTGAGTGGAACATTCCAGTAGCCTTAGACGGGACGACGGCTAGAGACCCCCCACCTGGGAAAGCCTTAAAGCCACAGTGGTGGCGGATTAAATGGACTGCAGCAACTAAACCCGGCAAAGGTAATACACTTTGTTATATGGACACTTATATAGACATTGCTATAGTGTTACCTTGCTGAAGGCTGTAACTTGGGCCAATTGGGCCTGTCTGCTACTTGAGAGACTCCCGGATGTTAAGTGTGTGTAAACATGCCGGTGATAAACTAAGAAGGACTGTGTGATAGGCGGTTTATGATAATATAATAAACTGCTGTGCAGTGAAAATACCGGAAGGACATTACACGTGTGCTTAATTTACCCGGTGCAGCGAGTATCCCCCAGGATGATGACTAGCGCTGCCTTACAATATATATAACTGAACATGAGGTTCTTAGTTTAACATTCTGATCAGACTGTATGAAGCCCACTGCCACGTCACGGCAAACCTCGTAGTGGGTCCTAACATTTCCTACCTGAACGGGAGCAGAGCCGTGCGCCAACCACCGCCACAGCGACAATGCACCAGCAGGGCGGGCGGCCTGGTGCCTCACAGCACCCAAGCTGCAAGACCGAGTCCCCATGATTCCAGGCCGCGCCGCCCCACAAGCACAAAACCACAGCAACAATGGCCGACACACTGCACCAACACCACATGAAAGGAGCATTGTAGCTCACCTTCCTCAAGCTATCAAGTGAGAGCAAAAACAGGCTAGACCCTCTTTGCAGTCTCCTGCTAATTAAAATCGCCTGTGCCAAATGGGAGGAGTGCTGGTCCAAGAAAGGGGAAAGAATATGCAATGCAAAAAAAAGAAGCATGGACCGCACCTCCAAAAATCATACATTTGATCTAATGCCTCTCGGCAAAAATATATATAACTGAACATGAGGTTCTTAGCTTAACATTCTGATCAGACTGTATGAAGCCCACTGCCACGTCATGGCAAACCTCTTAGTGGGTCCTAACATTTCCTACCTGAACTGGAGCGGAGCCGTGCGCCAACCACCGCCACAGCGACAATGCACCTGCAGGGCGGGCGGCCTGGTGCCTCACAGCACCCATGCTGCAAGACCGAGTCCCCATGACTCCAGGCCGCGCCAATTTGACAAATGCTCTACACCAGGTCTTTATTAGGTGACAGAAAACAGTGGACATCGCCATTTATTCATTAAGGAACATGAAGGCTTATTTTGGTTCAGTTCTCCACAGTCCATAAAAATGACACACACAATAAATGGCCAAATAATGATTTAATAATTGTAAATTACAAACAGTTCTATATAATAGTAGTTATATACTTCTACATAGGGGGCAGTATTATAGTAGTTATATTCTTGTACATAGGGGCAGTATTATAGTAGTTATATTCTTGTACATAGGGGGCAGTATTATAGTAGTTATATTCTTGTACATAGGGGGCAGTATTATAGTAGTTATATTCTTGTACATAGGGGGCATTATTATAGTAGTTATATTCTTGTACATAGGGGGCAGTATTATAGTAGTTATATTCTTGTACATATGAGCAGTATTATAGCAATTATATTCTTGTACATAGGGGCAGTATTATAGTAGTTATATTCTTGTACATATGGAGCAGTATTATAGTAGTTATATTCTTGTACATAGGGGGCTGTATTATAGTAGTTATTGTTAGAACCCTCCTGTTTTTTTCTATTTTGTGGTCACGTGACCTGCTGCCTATTTATTCCAGCTCCGCCCTTCTGGCTTTGCTGGACTTCAGTGTTACTTTGACTCTTAATCTAGCCAGGTGCTTTGTACCTACTCTATAGTTTGCTTGGTCCTTGGACCTCTAAGTATTTTTGTCTGTTTGTCTTTTTGCTCTGCTACAACTTCTGTTAGGAGGTGTCCAATTTTGTCCAAGTCCTTAGTACTTTTAGGGACCCCTCCCTTATATCTATAGGTCTGCGTTCAGACTAGCTGAGGACGAAGGCGGGTCTGTTCACAAGGAACATGTTGCCCGCTGCATCGTAGGGATTCAGCTTAGTCCTATTGTAGGGACAGTTTTCCTATCTTTCCTTAGTTCTTGTAGCAGATCATAACAGTAAGTCCAGCCCAAAATCAAAGGAAAAAGGAAAAATCCTGGGGAACGAGATCCGGAGATCAGCATGGTGTCTGTTCAGGAATTGGCTCAACGCCTACAGGGATTGTCTCTTGAGGTGGCCAAGCTCCAGCAACACGTGAGTAGCTGTCCTGGAGTGCATTTTGTTGAACCGAAGGTAGGACTGCCTGATTTTTTTTATGGTAAACAACAAGATTTTTTTTCCTTTAAAAATGCTTATTTATTATATTATTATTATTATTATATTTTCGTTTGAGACCCAGGTCCTCTGGGAATGAATCACAGCGCATTGGGTTTATCATGTCACTTTTGCGCAAGGAACTACAGGGATGGGCCTTTTCTCTCCAACCTAATGATCTGTGTTTTAGATCAGTGGAAGATTTTTTTTCTGCTATGGGGTTGTTGTATGACGATCCTGATCGAGTCTCTTCTGCTGAGACACAACTGAGACGTTTAAAGCAGGGGTCAGGTGATGTTGAAAATTATTGTACACACTTCAGAAGGTGGTCTTCTGAAGTGAGATGGAATGATTCGGCGTTAAAATGTTTGTTTCTTGCTGGTCTAAGTGAAAGGGTTAAGGATCTGCTGATTGCTTTCCCTGCACCTGGAAACTTGCAAGAAGCCATGCAATTAGCTATACGGATGGACAGGAGACTGCGTGCCAGGGTTAATGAGGAGAAAACTCCTGCTATGGCAGCTCCTAGTCATCAGAGGGTCTGCCCGATGGAGATTGGGGCGATGTCACTCCGCTCTCAGGAAAGAGACCGAATGTTTTCCAAGGGATTGTGTTTTTATTGTGGTAAATCTGACCATTTTGTTAAGAACTGTGAGCTTCTGTTAAACAAAGAAAAAAAAAAGGTCAGTTACGCCCGTATTGCTTGGTTAAACTCTAAGGGAGTATTTCTTTCCGGGAGTACCTCATTGCAGGAGGAGTTGATTGAATTTCAGGTATTTGTGGATTGTGGTTCTACACTGAATGTGATTGATAAGGGATTTTTGGAAAAACTTAAATTGGAACCTAAACCTTTGTCATCTCCTATTTCTGTGGTTGCTGTTGATAACACTCCTTTGAAATGTGTTACTCACAAGGTTTTTGAATTTGCCCTCACTATTAATTGTATTCACCAAAAGAATTTGGATTTAGTAGTATTAAATAATTTACCTTCTCCAGTAGTGTTAGGTTTGCCTTGGTTAAAACTGCACAATCCTTTACTGGACTGGTCTACTAATGAGATTAAATCTTGGAGTCCTAAGTGTTATGATAAATGTTGTAACGGTCGCATTGCTGCTGTGGAAAGAGGGGAATTACCTGTACCTATTCAGGATTTTTGGAAGTTTTTTTTCAGAGGAGGAGTCGCAAATTCTACCTCCTCATAGGGACTATGATTGCACCATTGAGTTTGCTCCTGGAGCTACTCTTCCCAAGAGTCGCTTATTTAATCTTACTATCCCTGAAAGAAAAGCCTTGGAGGAATACATACAGACGAGCTTGGCTGCTGGTCACATTAGACCTTCTAAGTCACCTGTGGCTGTTGGATTTTTTTTTGTAAAAAAAAAAGACGGCGGTTTACGTCCATGTCTGGACTTTCGCGAAATTAATAAAATTACCGTACGCAATTCATACCCACTGCCGTTAATTCCTGACTTGTTTAACCAGTTAGTGGGGGCCAAGTGGTTCTCTAAAATTGATCTCCGGGGGGCATACAATTTGTTGCGAATGAAGGAGGGTGATGAATGGAAGACTGCTTTTAACACTCCGGTGGGTCATTTTGAGAATCTGGTGATGCCTTTTGGTCTTACCAATGCACCAGCTTTTTTTCAGAACCTTATTAATGACACCCTGAGACCTTTGATTGGTAAGAATGTGGTTGTGTATTTGGATGACATTTTGATTTATTCGCCAGATCTGGAGTCTCATTGGCAGAGCGTACGTGAGGTATTGCAGTTATTAAGTGACAATTCACTTTTTGCTAAGCTGGAGAAATGCGAGTTCGCTGTACAGAGAATTAGTTTTTTGGGCTACATTATCTCCAGCGAGGGCTTTGAGATGGACCCGGTGAAGGTTCAGGCGGTGCAGGAATGGCCTAGGCCTATTGGTTTAAAATCTATACAGAGATTTTTGGGTTTCGCCAATTATTACAGAAAATTCATTAAGAATTTTTCTATAATTGTTAAGCCGCTGACCGATCTCACCAGGAAAGGTGCGGATATGGTCCAGTGGACTTCTGAGGCCATTGAAGCTTTTGTGTATCTCAAGAGAGGTTCCGTTCTTCCCCCATCCTTATGCAGCCTGAGGAGACCAAGCCTTTTTTGGTCGAGGTTGATGCTTCTTCGGTGGGGGTCGGTGCGGTTTTGTCTCAGAACAAGGATGGGTTCATCCCTGTGCTTTTTTTTCGAAAAAAATTTCTGAAACAGAACTTAATTACGATGTTGGTAATCGGGAATTGCTGGCTATCAAACTCGCATTTGAACATTGGCGTCATTTCTTGGAAGGTGCTAAATTTCCCATTCAGGTTTTCACTGATCATAAGAATCTGATCTATCTAGATGCTGCCAAGCGCTTGAATGCCCGTCAGGCTAGGTGGGCACTTTTTTTTTCGCAGTTTAATTTTTCGGTAACTTACATCCCGGGTACTAAGAATGTTAAAGCTGCTGCTTTATCTCGCAGCTTTTCTCCCATGGTTGGTACCGAGGAGGAGGAGAGCATTTTACAGGAAGGAGTTGTGGTGGCGGCTTTGGACTCCGTTTTGGAAGATGGGATTCTGAAAGCCCAAGAGGATGCTCCATCTAACACTCCCCATGGGAGCGCCAATCAACATGCAGGGATTGCCTGCCAATCACTGTAATGCCGCAGCCATGGTGGTTGTGGCATTACAGTGATTGGATGGCCGCACAGCGTCATCAGGTCTATATCAGACCTAGCGCCGCCATGCTCGTCAGTCTACTCCGCAATCAGGCAGTGTAGAGAGAGATGCTGCTGAGCTAGGGTGAGATTTGATTGTGTATTAGGTAGTGTAGGGAGAAAACAAGTAAATTACACATATCCATCTCAACAAACAGTCGTTCTGAGGACTAATCCATCTGCAGAGATATCAGTCAGGCAGTGTTATAGGCAGGCAGGCAGTGTATATAGCAAACAGCAGTACATATAGCACAAGAGGCTCCATTCCTATTCTGCCTTCTGCTGCTGTTAGACATTTCTAGACAAAGGCCCAGGTCTCAGGGGCCAGGAATAATTAATTTTTTTTCAGATTTTAATCCTCATTATTTGCTTAAAAAGCAATCCAGAGAACACAGTTTTTCTGTGCCATTTGCTTTTTGGCACTGCAGAATACAGCCAGGTCCTTTTCATATTACAGCGCTAAAAATCCAGCTATTTAAAACTGTGGTTTGTCCATTACACGGATCACATATAATTGCGCTGAAAATACTGCCATTTTTGGCCTCCATTCAAATTTTTCAGTGTGTCAGCAAAGTTTTTGACACCGGTTCGCTGTTCAAAATAGTTACCTACAGGCCAGGTATTTAAAACTCTGTTTTCTTCGTCACATGGATCACATATAAGTTCGCTTCAAACTCTGTCATTTGTAGTGAGCGTGGAAGATGCAGTCCTCCATTTAAAATGGGCAAGGCAGGTGGCAATGGATGGGGAACTGGACGTGATGGTGATGGTGCATGCAGAGGCCGAGGCCATGGGCAAGCTGAAATTGTGCCACAACAAACACCCACATCTTCTCGCTTGATCTTCCTGTCCCAATTCCTAGGGGACCGCAGCACACCACTATTGAACCCAGAGCAGTGTCAAAAAGTTCTTGGTTGCATAGTGGATAATGCTTCCAATCACTTAGCCACCACCACCACCACCACCCTGTCTTCCACACGGTCAAGTCTCAGTAGCCGTGAGTCTGGACAGCATATTCCTCACCCTGATCCTCCTTCCTCCCACCATGCCGAGTGCCCAGAGACAACTGATCCCACACTTGGACACTCCGAAGAGCTGTTCACTTTTCCATTTATAGATTCGGGCCTCTCGCCCTGTCCACTTGAAGCGGGGCAGGAGGAGATCGCGTGTAGCGATGCCCAAATATTTGAGCAGCCACGGTCACACGAAGGCGACGGCGGGAAAGTGTCACAAGAGGTGGACGATGATGAGACACAATTGCCAGAAAGTCAGGAGGAGGACCAGGGTGCGGAAGTGGAAAACGAGGTGGTGGATGATATAGTAACTGACCCAACCTGGCAGGAGGACATGCAGAGCGAGGACAGCAGCACACAGGGGAAGGGAAGCAGAGCACCCCAACAGGCAGGAGGAAGCAGTGTGGTGGCCGCAGACAGAAGGCAGGCAACCATTCCCCGTAACACCAACACGAAGGAAGTTTCCAGTACAACTGTTAGGTCTTCCCGAGTCTGGTTGTTTTTTAAAGACTCTGCCGATAATACCAAAAAGGCCATTTGCATCACCTGCCAGGCCAGCATCAGCAGGTATGGCAAAACTAGCAGTCTGACCACCACCAGCATGATCAGGCACATGGCATCAAAGCACCCGACTTTGTGGGCCGAACCCCAGGGTCCAGGATCAGTGTCTGCGGGTGGCACCATTGCTTCTTCCGCTGTTGTGTATGCAAGCCAATCCCCTGTCCATGGTGCATGCGAAGATGCCACCTGTCCTGCATCTGTCATTGCACACTCTCAAGTAGCAGCATCAAGAAGCACGTCCACATCCTTGTCCCAGAGCAGCATTCAGTTGTTCATACCCCAGTCCTTGGAACGCAAGCGCAAATACGCAGCCAACTCTCCACAGGCCACACTACTAAATTCCCACATTTCACTTCTGCTTGCGCTCGAAATGTTGCCTTTTAGGCTTGTGGAGACGGAAGCATTCGGCAACCTGATGGTGGCGGCCGCCCCTCGGTACTCAGTCCCCAGCTGCCACTATTTCTCCTGCTGTGCAGTCCCTGCATTACACAAGCACATGTCCCAAAACATTAGCCGTGCCCTCAACAACGCAGTTACCGGGAAAGTCCATCTTACCGCGGACACATTGACAAGTGCTTGTGGGCAGGGACGGTACATCTCGCTGACGGCACATTGGGTTAACATTGTGGAAGCCGGGACCCAGTTGGACCTTGGGATGGAACACGTCCTCCCGATGCCGAGGATTGCGGGCTCTAGGTCAATCAGGTTTGCCCCCACAGTCTACAGCTCCTGCACCTTATCCTCCTCAGCCTCCTCCTCTTCAACCTCCATCTCTGAAATGACCACATCAGTCACAAGTTGGAAGCACTGCAGCACTGCCTTGGCCAAGCGGCAACAGGCTGTGCTGAAGCTAATATGCTTAGGTGACAAACCACACAATGCTGAAGAGTTGTGGAAAGTTCTGAAAGAGCAGGTAGATCTGTGGCTCACACCGCTGAACCTACAGCCAGGCATGGTCGTGTGTGACAATGGCTGGAACCTGGTGGCGGCTCTAAGGTGAGGCGAGCTCACACACGTACCATGCCTGGCCCATGTGCTTAACCTCATGGTTCAGCGGTTTCTCAAATCCTACCCGGAGCTGCCGGATCTGCTTGTTAAAGTACACCGCCTGTGTGCCCATTTTAGAAAGTCACCTACAGCTTCCACCGCCCTTGCCATGTTTTAGCAGCTTTCGGCTCACAGACTGGTGTGTGATGTCCCCACGTGCTGGAACTCTACATTGCAGATGTTGCGAAAGATTTGTGAGCAGAAGAAGGCAGTTGTTGAGTACCAGCATCAACAAGGCCGTCGGTATTCAGTTCAGAATCCACACATAAGACCTCAGGAGTGGACATGGATGTCAGACATATGTACCATCCTCCAAAACTTTGAGCACTCCACCAAGATGGTGAGTGGCGATGACGCCATAATTAGCATCACCATCCCGCTTCTCTCTCTTCCGAAATGCTCTCTGCTCACAATCAAAGAGGATGCATTGCAGGCAGAGCACGATGAGATGGAGCAAGGAACCATACAGGGTGATTACACACAGCCCAGCCTCATCTCAACCCAACGTGGATTGGGTGACAATGAGGAAGAGGAGGAGGAGGAAGAACAGGAGCTAGTTTCATGCGCTATAGACGGTACTACCTGCACAACTGTCATACCGTCTGTTCAGCTTGAATGGCCAGAGAACAGAGAGGAGGAGGAGAGCATGGACAATCATCCTCTTGGTGAGGACACGGAAGTCTTGCCTGTTAGCAGTCTGGCACGCATGGCTGAGTTTATGTTACGCTGACTTTCCCATGACCCTCGCATTCTCAAAATTTGGGGTGACAGTCATTATTGGTTGGTGACACTTCTCTACCCAAGCTACAAGGAGAACTTTATATCTCTTTTTCCTGAGGCAGACAGGTCTACAAAAATGGGGCAGTACCAGAAGGCCCTTGTTGCGGAACTATTAAAAAAATTCCCATCTGAAAACATTGGCAGCTGAGGTCACAGTTCGTTGGACAACCAAGGAGTACAAGCGAGAGAGACACAACTTCAATCCAGCAGAGGCAGGGGAACACTGTCAAAGTTCTGGGAGAGTTTTCTCAGACCCTCCCATCGGACAGGCCCTGAGGTGCGGGGTACTCTCACAAGGAATGCAAAGTTTGGGAAGATGCTGAGGGAGTACCTTGCCGACCGTACCAACGTCCTCCGTGATTCCTCTGTGCCTTATAATTATTGTGTATCCAAGCTGGATACGTAGAATGAACTGGCTCTCTACCCTTTGGAGGTCCTGGCCTGCCCTGCCGCCAGCGTTTTATCAGAGCGGGATTTTATTGCCGCTGGTGGAATTATAACTAGTGTTGAGCATTCCGATACTGAAATATCGGGTATCGGCTGATATTTGCGGTATCGGAATTCCGATACTTAATTCCGATACTTTTGCAATATCGTATACCGGAATCGGAAGTTCCCATAATGCAATGAGCCATTTTCATTTTATTCAGCCAATGAGGATCCTAAGAAGTGTAGGCACATCCTGTTAGGCATGTAGGCATCTTAACTAATGGCATGGCTGCTGAAATGATGTCATGATTAGTGTTGAGCCACCCCCGTAGTGTTCGAGTTCGGTTCGGTTCGTCGAACACCCGTGTGTTCGCCGAACTGTTCGTCGAACTGTTCGTCGAACACCTTCGAACACCGTTAAAACCAATGGCAGGCAAACAAAAACACATAGAAACACATAGAAAACACCTTCAAAGGTGTCCAAAAGCTGACAAACTGCTCAGAAGACACAACTAACACATGGAAAAGTGACAAGTACATATAGTCATGCGAAAAGAAAAGAGGTGGAGGAGTAAAAGGAGGGGGAGACACAGATATAGGCATGTCATGCCCTTCTAAAATCCAAAAAGTGAGAAGCCGAGACGGCCAGTCCGCTCCTGTCCGTGCCACCTCCGTGTCGCCGGGTTTGTGCCAGAGCCGCGGTGAACCCTGACGGCCAGCCCCCCTCTCCCAATACTGGTGCCTGTCCGCTGGTGGGTCGAGAGAGCCCCCCTGTGGTGGAGGCAGCTCTAAGCTTTTTAATTTAAATTGTCCCTCTAATTTGAATGAATACACTTTAAATCCATTTACAAGGATCTATTGGAGGGCAAGTCTCATGCCAGCAGCCGCGTAATTCCAGCTCCAGTAGCGTCCACTAAAGCTGCTGCAGTTAAAAAGCTTTTATAAGGATCGAGCTCGGCTGTCCACCGCAAGGCATCCTAGTGCCAGTCCCAGCCCCTATGCCTTGGGGTGCCTCCTGATGCTCTTCACTAAGTATCCCGTGGTCCCGAAGCATTTCCTTTGCAAAAATTAAGTGTCCAAACTACAGGTGGTGTAGCGTGCTTAACAGCCGGGATAATCCGCTGACTAGCAGACACTGCTACTAGGCACAAAGTATTTCCTGGGCTAGATGCAGTTAAAAATTTGTAAGTAGATACTCTCGTTGGATGCTGAGAAAGCATTCCATAGAGTCTCCTGGCACGCCATATATGATTCTCTTAAAAAGCTTGGGGTAGGGGTCTAGGGGACCCTTTTATAGCCAAAATCACGGCCCTGTATCACAATACGTCACCTAGGCTGAAGATAAATGGAACTGTAGCACCGAGGGCTCGGTTGCTACAGACGTATTGCACCTCACCCAGAGGTGTGATATCTCACTCTCAGATAAGGATGGAGTGTGGATCAGGACCCGACACCTGCATGCATTACACCACATTGCCGTGGGGCAGGGCGACCAATATGCCCCTGAGATGGGCACGACAGTCCCTGTCCCTGGCTGGAGTGGGGGGAGGGAACACTGAGGAAGGGGAACCCTGCAGTGCAGGAGCAGGGAGGAAGCAGTTCCTGGGTGCATTGAGAAGGGAGTATAAAAGGTGGGCACCATCTTAGTTCAGTGCAGAGAAGTCTGAGCAGAAGTGGCAGGGAGCAGGGGCTCTGCATGAGCTCTGCTCCGGAGGCGGGCCTAGTAACAGAGGCCCAGGCCTGCAAGAGGGAGAAGGAAGGAAGAGGAGCGGAGAAGGCTCCAGGAACGAGGAATGAAGGGATCCCAGGGGTGCGGACGGGCGAGTCGCCACCGCACGCCCGAATCCACCTGCGTGGAGGGGTCAGGCCAAAGGGGGAGACCGGTCCCTGAACTAGTGGAGGCAGGAAACGACCCTCAGCTAGAAACCGGAGGCTCTGACATTTTATGTGGCGCAGCCCCTTGCTCCACCCGCTAGGAAGGCACCACATAGGGTCAGGGAAACTGGCGCCAAGTTTACCAAGAGGAGGCCCGAGGCAGCCGGACAGAAGTGTTGGTAAGAAAGGCCAGACAAAGGACACACAAAGGGGGTCCTGTGAAGCGCTCCAAAGTTATCTGGGAGTTGTCTGAGCCCCTCACCTGGTGAGCACAGTACGACGTGGGCAGCCGTTACCTGCAGACGTGGTCTGGATAATAAGAACTGTGAGTAAAGGCCCTGAACTGCATCACTGACTCCGTGTCGTTACTGCTGCTGCCCTGCACCATCACCCCCATCCTCCGCATACACTGCCCTGAGGCTATACTCCTCCCGTGGGGAGTTATGCTACGCTCTGCTGCACCCACAACACCAGCCTTAGCGGTCTGCCCTGTAGCGGCGGTTCACTCTGACCGCAATCCACGGGTGGCGTAGTCGGACATTTAAACATCAAAACCACATAAATAGTTCCGCCACTGGTTTGACCGCCCTGAGCCACGGAACCGGATCGCCGCCACGAAGACTACAACCACCAGCATCCACCAAAAAGGGTCCGGCTCCGGGTGTCCCAAGGCCCAGGGGGTGCGTCAGAACATTTTCATCACCTTTCACAATCACCAATGGGACAAGGCAGGGATGTCCTCTGTCCCCTCTCTTATACATCCTAGTGACGGAGCACCTGCTCTCATCAATTCGCCATAACCCCAATATTAGGTGGATTGAGGTGGGAGGCACCGAGTACAAGTGCTCTCTATTTGCTGATGATGTCCTAGTATATATCACTCAATCACATATATCCATCCATGCTGTTATGGCTGAAATAGATCACTTTGTTACATGGTAAAATTTTAAAATCAATGCAGCGAAGTCTGAGGCCCTCGATGTCTCCCTCCCTAAATCCATATAGGATTCCATCCAGTCCAACTTTCCCTTTGCCTGGCCCTCACAGGGTATCAAATACTTAGGAATTCCTATTCATAGAGACCTCTCCCATCTATGTTATCTTAATTTTGGGCCCTTTATTGAATAATTCCATACAGACCACGGTTGGCAAGTTAGAACTGTAAGATTCACTACGTGAACCACTGGTGTTTTGTGGAAAAGCACATGTACACCGCGTTCCAAATTATTATGCAAAAAGTGTTTAGGAGTTATAAGGGAAGAATTTGTTTGTTTGTCAGTTAAACTCATTGATGGTGATGTGTGTCAGGGCTCTTTATATCACTGTAAGCAATTGCAGACACCTGTGCTAATTAGTTTCGCAGGTGTGTCCAATGAAAGGCAAGACTACTTAAGAAGGCTCTCTCACATTATTAAGCAGCCTACATTTTCTGCCAAAATGGGAAAGAAAAAGGATGTGTCGGCTGCTGAGAAGCAACAAATTGTGGAGTGTTTAGGTCAAGGCATGACTACAATCAACATTGTGCGATGATCAGGATGAAGTGTCTTGGCAATCAAGAAGTATGTAGCTGATTCACAGTACACACGTGTGCGTGCTGATAAGGGCAAATTGAGGACTCTTTCCTACAGGCAATTACGTCAGGTTGAAACAGCAGCGGCAAAAAAGCCTTGTCATAGCAGCAGACAAGTTTTTGAAGCTGCTTGTGCCTCCAACGTCCCCCGAACAACAAGATGCAGGGTCCTTCAGAGGTTTGCAGCTGTGCATATGCCATCCTGTCGACCTCCTCTATCCACTTCACACAAGCAGAAACGGCTCCAGTGGGCCAAACATTACATGAAGACTGATTTCAAAACTGTTTTGTTCACGGATGAGTGCCGTGCAGCGCTCGATGGTCCAGATGAATGGAGTGGAGGATGGCTGGTTGATGGACACCCCACGCAAACACGGCTACAGCGCCAACAAGGAGGAGGTGGAGTAATGTTTTGGGCTGGAATCATGGGGAGAGAGATTGTCGGCCCCTTTAGGATCCCTGAAGGCGCTATAGATGAACTCCATAATGTATGTGGATTTTCTCAAACAGCACTTCCTGCCATGGTTCAAGAAGAAGAACCGTGTATTTCACAGCAAGATCATTTTTCTGCATGATAATGCACCATCTCATGCTGCACATAAAACATCTGCATCTCTGGCTGATATGGGCATAAAAGGGGACAAACTTATGGTGTGACCCCCATGCTCCCCTGACCTCTACCCCATTCAGAACCTTTGGAGCATCATTAAACGGAGTGTCTATGATGGCGGGAGGCAGTTCACATCTAAGCAACAGCTCTGGGAGGGTATTCTGTCCTCATGCAAAACAATTGAAGCAGAAACCATCCAAAACCTGACAAATTCAATGGACGAGAGAGTTCAGAAGCTCCTTTCGAACAAGGGGTCCTATGTGAAAATGTAACATCACCTAGAATAAAGTTTTGAGTTGAAAACTGTTTGATTTCAGTTTCTAACAACCTGCTAATGCTTATAATTTCAAAAATGACCATTTTTTTGGTCTTTATTAAAATGAAAAGGTTGATCGAAAAGTTTGGGGGATCTAAGAGTGTGGCAACCCAGTAGTCATGATTACTTCGAATTCTGACAATATGAGGGTCATGCTGCAGGTAGTGCAGCAAGAAGGCACTTATGTGTCTTGCGCATCTCGGAGCCCCAAAATTATTTTCCGGGCTAGATGCAGCTAAAAATTATTTTTAATTTTAAATCTGGTGAAGCTTATTATAGATGGCCTAATAGGATCAGTGCTGCACACTGCTACAAAGCCCAAATTATTTTCCAGTCAAGATACAGATAAACATGATTAGTAATTTGAAAGCTTAAAACGGTTGGTAGGGTGATTTTAACCAATCATCAAGCTTTTACTCTCCCCAGGATGACACAGGGGTAGAAAAGTCGTTTCGGATCCATGATTTGTTCATCTTTATGAACGTGAGTCTGTCTACATTATCAGTGGAGAGCCGCGTGCGCTTATCTGTCAGCACACCACCAGCAGCGCTGAACACACGTTCAGACAGAACGCTGGCTGCGGGGCATGACAAGATCTCCAAGGCGTAAGTGGCTAGCTCCGGCCATTTATCCAGATTGGAAGCCCAAAAAGAGCAAGGGTCCAGTGACACAGTCGTGGCTTCAATGTTTACTTGGAGATACTCCTGTACCATCGTCTCTAGGCGTTGACTATGTGTCAGACTTCTTGTCTCCTGTGGCCTTGCAAAGGATGGGCTAAAAAAGTGGTGAAATGATTCCGCAAAATTGATGTTACCAGCAGATACTGTGGTTCTGTTACGGTTTGAGTGCTGAACACTTGACGGTCCCACGGTTGGCAAGTTGGAACTGTGAGATTCACTACGTGCACCACTGGTATTTTGTGGAAAAGCACATGTAAGATTCTGCAACAGTCTCTGCTGATACTCCTGCATGCGTGCATCCCTTTCTATGGCAGGAATAATTTCTGCAAATTTACTTTTGTACCGGGGATCTAACAGTGTGGCAACCCAGTAGTCAGGATTATTTCTAATTCTCACAATTCGAGGGTCATGTTGCAGGTAGTGCAGCAAGAAGGCACTCATGTGTGTTGCGCATCCAGGAGCACCAAGTCCCTGTTGTGTTGGTGGCGAGGTAGCAATCATGCTTCCTTCCTCTGTCCTCTCCCCCCAACCTCGCACAACAGAAATGTGATCAAGGTCTCCCTCATCTGATGAGTCTTCCATCAGTTCGTCCTCCACTTCTTCCTGGGCTCCTGCACCTTCCTCACTAGTTTGGCTGCTACCATGCGCCCTGGTAAAATCATCTACCCCACCCTCACATGCCTGCCGCCTTGGTGCTGCCGACCGTCTGGACCTTGCAGATGTTAGCCCTTCCGCATACAACTCCTGCTCCTCTACTTCCTCCACCTCCTCTTGTGCCACCACCTGACTCCGAATTCTGTTTAACATGTGCTCCAGCATGTAAATCACCGGAATAGTCATGCTGATAATGGCATCGTCAGCACTAAACATCTTCGTCGCCATTTCAAAACTGTGCAGAAGGGTGCATAGGTCCCTGATCTGAGACCACTCCTCCAGCGTGATTTGCCCCACCTCTGAATCTCGTTGGCCCAGGCTATACGTCAGAACGTATTGCACCAGGGCTTGTCGGTGCTGCCACAGTCGCTGCAACATGTGCAGAGTTGAATTCCACCGGGTAGGCACATCGCATTTTAGCCGGTGAAGTGGCAGGCCCAACGACTTCTGTAGAGATGTAAGTCGCTGAGCTGCGGGATGCGAACGGCGGAAGTGAGCACACAGCGACCGTGCCCTCTGCAGAAGGCCATCTAGTCTGGGATAGTGGGCTAAAAATTGCTGGACAACCAGGTTCAACACGTGAGCCATACAAGGCACGTGTGTGACATTGCCCCGGCGAAGGGCCGCACCCAGGTTTGCAGCATTGTCGCACACGGCCTTCCCTGGTTTCAGGTCCAGTGGAGACAACCATTCATGAAATTGGTTCTCCAGAGCTGACCACAACTCCTCAGCTGTGTGACTCACATTTCCCAGACATTTCAATGTAAAAACCGTCTGATGACGTTGAGCCCTACTGCCAGCATAGTAAGGAGGTGTGCAGGATCCCTTCTGCGCAGTTAGAAAGCTTGTGGCATGACCAGACAGGCTTTGGGTGCAGGTGGAAGACCGAGAGGAGGTTGAGGAGGCAGAAGCAGTGGAGGAAAAATGACATAAAGAGGATTGACGCACAACTCGTGGGGACGGCAAGACTTGGACAGCAACCCCTTGTCCTGCTGTCACCATAGTTACCCAGTGCCCAGTCAGCGACATGTAACGCCCCTGTCCATGCCTACTCGTCCAAGTGTCTGTGGTGAAATGCACCCTGTCACACACAGAGTTTCTCAAAGAAGCGGTGATGTTGTGTGCGACATGCTGGTGGAGCGCAGGCACACCTTTCTTTGAGAAGTAGTGCCGACTGGGCATCTGGTACTGGGGCACTGCGACGGACATAAGGTCTCGAAAATCCTCTGTGTCCACCAGGCGGAAAGGCAGCATTTCTGTAGCCAAGAGCTTGCAGATGGTGAAATTCAACCTCTTAGCTTTCTCATGGCTAGGAGGAAATGGTCTTTTACTTGTCCACATCTGAGGGACCGAGGGCTGGCTATTGTGCTTAGACGGGGTTGATAAGGGTGTCCCCGGCAAACTGCCGGTCTGTGAGGAAGATGCAGGCGGACATGTTAGGTTGCCTTGATCCAAAGTTGGTGCTATCGATGTCGGACAGCGCTCAAGACCAGCTGGTGTTACCACCTCCAAAGAAAATGATGACCTGCCAATCACGCTGGCTGTTGCGGGTAAAGAGGTGGCAGGTCTGCGCCCCAAAACAGGTGTGACTGCTGTCCCCCCAGTCACAGAGGATGAAGAGGCCGCGGATGCACAAGATATGGCAGACGGTGGTTGGCCCGGCCGGCTAGACCGCATTGTAGCACACTGAGCTTCCCACTGCAACTTATGCTTCATGTCCATGTGCCGGTTCATGCATGAAGTACTCAAACTATGTATTTTTTGGCCTCTACTTAGCTTTTGCTGACAAATGTTACAGATAACACGAGTTGGGTCATCTTTATCGATCTGAAAAAATGCCCAGGCTATGCAAGGCTTAGCACCCATGCGACCTGAAGAGCCACCACGACTTGTGGTGAGAGGCAGAGTTGTGTTTGAGGATGCAGTTGTTGACGTGCTTCCAGTACTACGTCTCTGTCCAGGAAGGCGCAACCTGACCTCGTCGTCACTAGCATCTTCCTCCACCTCCTCTGCTGACCTCATCTCTTGGCTGACTGTGGGTTGACAGTAAGTGGGATCTCCGACCTCATCATCATCACCCTGTGCGTTATCACACCCGTCGTCCTCAGAGCCAACCTGTTCCTGCCCTGACAAAAAACTAAAGTTGTCGCTCCAATCAGGTATTTGAGTCTTATCATCGTCTTCCTCATTGTCTCCACCAACAGGAGTTACAGTTTGGGAATGAGGGTCTACATTATGGTCAGAACCTTCTGCGTCTGGTCCTGGATCCGACTCATAAAGATTCTGGGCATCAGTGCAGATCATTTCCTCGTCTGGATTCACAGAAGCGCTGGAGTCGACCTCTGATTCCCAGGCTATAGTATGAGTAAACAGCTCTGCAGACTCAACCATCTGTTCTACCTCATACTCAGACGGGCAGCTGGAGATTTGGGAGCTGTGAGGAAGCAAGTGCGATTTGGGTGACACCTTTGAGGACTGGAGTATTTGTGATGTTGAGGTTGATGTGGAGGAGAGCCCACTTAAAGGAGCACTTGATATCCGTTGAAGCACCTGCTGTTTTTGTGCCTCATCTGGAATTTGTAGCGATTGGCGTGGCCGTAAGAAAGGGATCTTATCACATTGTCCGCTAAAAGAAGTAGACATTTTAGTTTGGCTGGAAGATGGTCTTTCTTCTGCACCTACCCCACGGACACAACCTTTTTTCCCCTTCCCAACACGCCTATTCCCCTTTCCACCAGCAGCAGGCCTTTTTCCACTCATTTTGGTGGTTAACTAATTCACAACTCTGGAGTTGTTTGCACAAAAAAACAATGGATGGTAACCGAGCAGAGCTGAGTGGCCAAACTGTGGTATTAGGCCAAAACTATTGGCTGGGTTAGATGCAGAAAAAAATTATTTTTAATTTGCAACCTGATGGAGGTCAGTATAGATGGACTAATAGACCAAGTCCCACACACCGCTAGAAGCCCAAATATTTTTTCAGAGCTAGATGCAGAAATTTTTTTTATTCAATTTGCAACCTGATGGAGGTCAGTATAGATGGACTAATAGACCAAGTCCCACACACTGCTAGAAGCCCAAATATTTTTTCAGAGCTAGATGCAGAAAAAAATTATTTTTAATTTGCAACCTGATGGAGGTCAGTATAGATGGACTAATAGACCAAGTCCCACACACTGCTAGAAGCCCAAATATTTTTTCAGAGCTAGATGCAGAAAAAAATTATATTCAATTTGCAACCTGCTGGACGTCAGTATAGAAGGACTAATAGAAGAAGTCCCACACACTGCTAGAAGCCCAAATATTTTTTCAGAGATAAATGAAGAAAAAAATTATTTTTAATTTGCAACCTGATGGAGGTCAGTATAGATGGACTAATAGACCAAGTCCCACACACCGCTAGAAGCCCAAATATTTTTTCAGAGCTAGATGCAGAAAAAAATTATATTCAATTTGCAACCTGCTGGACGTCAGTATAGAAGGACTAATAGAACAAGTCCCACACACTGCTAGAAGCCCAAATATTTTTTCAGAGCTAAATGAAGAAAAAAATTATTTTTAATTTGCAACCTGATGGAGGTCAGTATAGATGGACTAATAGACCAAGTCCCACACACTGCTAGAAGCCCAAATATTTTTTCAGAGCTAGATGCAGAAAATTTTTTTATTCAATTTGCAACCTGATGGAGGTCAGTATAGATGGACTAATAGACCAAGTCCCACACACTGCTAGAAGCCCAAATATTTTTTCAGAGCTAGATGCAGAAAAAAATTATTTTTAATTTGCAACCTGATGGAGGTCAGTATAGATGGACTAATAGACCAAGTCCCACACACTGCTAGAAGCCCAAATATTTTTTCAGAGCTAGATGCAGAAAAAAATTATTTTTAATTTGCAACCTGATGGAGGTCAGTATAGATGGACTAATAGAATGATGCTATGCCCAAAAGATTTTACTTCACTAGGTGCAGTAAAAAAATTGGTATTCTATACACAGGTGGTATATCTTGCAACACAGATAGGCTACTCCACTGACTAACACACTCTGCAATAGGCCAAAAAGGATTAGCTTTGCTAGATTCAGCCAAATGCTGTGAAAAAAACTTGCACAGCACTGGCACAGACCTGCGTGGCAAAAACTGATAGGAACTGATGTAACCTAGTCCTGAAAAGGACTGCAATTACAATTAGTCTTTACTCCCACAATCTATCTATTTAAGAGCACAGACCTGCCTGATAAAAGTCGTAGGAAATGCTGTAACCTAGTCCTTAAAAGGACTGCAATCACAACTATTCCCTACTCCCAAGCTATCTGTATATTTGTGCGAAAATTGGCTTGAAATTAACAAGGTATAGCGCACACAGCAACAGCGGTGCCGTCTAACACGCAGCTGCAGCAGTGAGAAAATGGTGGCGACGGGGAAAATGGCTTGGTCTTATAGGGCAAGGACATGTGACATACACTGCCAATCACACATGCCCTTGCTTGTGTGAAAAAAAGCACTTCGCTCCGTGTGTGCGCTGCTGATAGGCTGACAGATTGCACCTCCCCACTGCAAATGCGGGAAAGAGAAAAAAAAATGGAGATCTTCATTGTTCCTGCAGAGATCCATCCCCTGCCCCTCCCCCCGCCCCGCTGTACACTCAAACTGCGTATTAACATTAATTTTCATCATTACTGAGAAAAAATCCAGTTATGATTTTGGTGCACGAACAGTTATCGAACATAACCTCGAACAGCCGAATTTTTCTCAAATTGTTCGTGTTCGCCGACCGGCTCGAACACCGCCCAAAACAGCTCGAATTTGAGATTGGCGAACAGTTCGAGTAGAACAACGCTCATCTCTAGTCATGATGCACTATAAAAGCTGCCGCCGCCATTTTGAGCTCACTCTGCTGTGAATTCAGTTAGGGATAGGACGCTGTTGTTCTGAGGGACAGTTTTAGCTACCTATTTGGTCTATTCTACTTTACCCAAGCTACTTTATAAATCGCTGTGCCTTGCAGTGCTAGTGCACAGTTCTCTGCTGTTCACCGCTTTCTGCAAGGTCTCTGTGTGTGAGTGCAGCTCACCCTATAGTGTGTGCTTCAGCCACGTTTGGTTGTAGTGCACTCAGTGTGTGTCACTGCCTCATACATTGTCCTTTTTTGCCAATTCACAATTTTTCCTGATATCTCCTATTAGTGTGGTGGTTCCATCCGTATTCAGCTAAATTGGTTCCAAAAACACTATATAGGAGTAGATAGAGAAATTTTTTTGGTCTTGCAGCGCTAGTGCACAGTGCTCTGCATCTGTACTGTTCACCGCTGTCTGCAAGGTCTGGTGTGTGAGTGCAGCTCACCCTGTAGTGTGTGCTTCAGCCACGTCTGGTTGTAGTGCACTCAGTGTGTGTCACTGCCTCATACATTGTCCTTTTTTGCCAATTCACAATTTTTCCTGATATCTCCTATTAGTGTGGTGGTTCCATCCGTATTCAGCTAAATTGGTTCCCAAAACACTATATAGGAGTAGATAGAGAAATTTTTTTGGTCTTGCAGCGCTAGTGCACAGTGCTCTGCATCTGTACTGTTCACCGCTGTCTGCAAGGTCTGGTGTGTGAGTGCAGCTCACCCTGCAGTGTGTGCTTCAACCGCGTCTGGTTGTAGTGTACTCAGTGTGTGTCACTGCCTCGTACATTGTCCTTTATTGCCAATTTATAATTTTTCCTGATTTCTCCTATTAGTGTGGTGGTTCCATCCGTATTCAGCTAAATTGGTTCCAAACACACTATACAGGAGTAGTTAGAGGAGCCTTTCTGCAGCATTGGGCCCTGCAGCCCCAGCCAGATTAGTATTAGCCTATTTTTTGCAGCCTCATCTATTGCATTGTAGGTTACCTTCCTACATTGTAATAGCTACAAAAAGTTTGTGATACTATCGTTATTACATCTTTAGGCACATCC
Source organism: Phyllobates terribilis (assembly GCF_046119375.1). Classification (NCBI taxonomy): domain Eukaryota; kingdom Metazoa; phylum Chordata; class Amphibia; order Anura; family Dendrobatidae; genus Phyllobates; species Phyllobates terribilis. Next base: position 756,492,794 of record NW_027362764.1, read on the forward strand.
AGTGTCTTTTTGTGACAAAAAAAACCTAAATAAAGTTCACCAAACACTCCACTTTACAGTTGTGTAGGCCACATTAGCTCATATTAAAGTCTAGTCCGCACTTTATAAAATTAGTGTTTCTTATACCTGTTAGCAGCTGTTCAGGAATAAGCACACTAAGCCCTTAGTACTTTTCTGCCTATCTTTATCAGTCTACCAAGATGAAGAAGGCAGGGAGTAAGGCATGTGGTCGTGGGCGTGGGCGTGGAGTTTCTGCAGGGAGAGGACGTGGGGATTCTGTGCCTGCTGCGGGCACCAGTGACTCAGCATCCCCCAGTTTTACCAGGGAACAGTCCTTTATGCGCAGCTTTGTAGGAGCTAGCCGTACCCCACTGCTGCGCGAGGACCAAATTGAAGCCGTTGTCGGATGGATGGCAGCATCGACTTCAATTAGTTCCAGATCCTCTCAGGGCCTGAGCACTGAAGAGCACCCATCTGTCTCTTCACCACCTGCCAAATTTCCCAGGCAGTCAGAGAGCCCTGGACAGGAGCCATCTCTACTTCTGTTCTCTGAATCTCTTGGCTTGGAAAGAAGGGGCCAGCCAAGCAGAATTCGAGAATTTGAAGAAGAGGTAGTATGCAGTGATGCGCAACCGTTTTGTCTCTCTGAATCTGAAGAGGCGGGTGGGTCAGTGACTATGGTCAGCAGCACACCTCAGTACGCATCTGATGATGAGACTCAGGTGCCACTTTCTGGTGCGTACTGTGCTGTCGAGACTACCCAGGAGAAGCAGTTGTTTGAAGAGGGTGGTGTAGATGATGAGGTCCTTGACCCATCATGGCGTGAGGGACACGAAGGTGGTGGGAGCAGCTCTGAGGAAGAGATTCTCTGAACGGCCCAAAAAGGAGGGAGAGGGAGGGGGCAGACTTGGTTGCCTGTAGCCTCCACTTTGGCACCCATTAGGAGCATGGCTCTTCCAAAATCCAAAGCGGGCGCTCCCAAGACTTGCAGTGCCTGGTCCTTTTTTGACACAGTTGCAGATGACATTTGCTTTGTCAAATGCAAGCTGTGTAATCAGAAGGTGAAAAGAGGGAAAAGTGTCAGCAACCTCAATACCACAAATATGTGGAAACATGTGCGGACCAAGCACGTGGTGGAGTTACAAAAACACACTGAAGACCTAGGCCAACCTACAGCGCCACCTACCACCTCTTCAGCTCGTGTTGTAGCCTCTTCCTCCAGCTCACACACAGCTGGTTCGGCTTCCTCACAGGATCGCCATGGAAGAATCTCTGGCACTGTTGTACAGAGACACAGTGTAATTCCACCCACAGCACCACTTTCCCAGTCATCCTCACACTCCCAGGCCAGTCTACAGCCATCGTTAGCACAGGCATGGGAGAAAAGGCGCCCATACTCGGCAAACCACCCCTGAGCACAGGCTCTGAATGCTGGCATTGCTAAACTACTGGCCCTTGAAATGCTATCATTCAGGCTGGTGGAGACTGACACATTCCGTAACTTTATGGCATTGGCAGTCCCACAATACAACGTGCCCAGCCGCTTTTATTTCAGCAGGCAAGCCGTCCCTGCCCTGCAACATCATGTGGAGGGAAAAATTAAACATGCGCTACAAAACGCCGTCAGTAGCAAGGTCCACCTGACCACCGATGCGTGGACCAGTAAGCATGGACAGGGACGATACCTTTCCATCACTGCTCATTGGGTAAATGTTGTGGAGCCGGGTACAAATCTTGAGAGTGGCGCTGTACGTGTTCTGCCAACTCCAAGGATTGCAGGAATCCAGTCTGTACACATTGACTCCTCCTCATACTCCAGTTCCTCTGAATCAGCACTGCAGGAGCCGTCACGGTCTACCTCCACATCGACCCGTGAACGGTTACCTGTTATGGTGACCAATATGAGCACAGCCGTGGCCAAACGTCAACAGGCCGTATTAAAATTAATTTCTTTGGGGAATCGAAGCCACACAGCGCAGGAGCTCTGGAATGCCATCAAGCAGCAGAGCGACGTGTGGTTTGTGCCAGCGAATCTCCAGCCAGGCATGGTAGTGTGTGACAATGGCCGAAATCTGGTGGCAGCTCTGGGCCTAGGCAACCTCACTCACATCCCATGTCTGGCACATGTGCTCAACTTGGTCGTGCAGAGTTTTTTGAGGGACTATCCGGATCTTGATGCACTGCTTCACAAGGTCCGCATAGAGTGCGCTCACTTGCGGCGTTCCAGCAATGCAAGATCACGCATTGCAGCTCTGCAGCGCCGATTACGTCTTCCGGAACATCGCATCATATGTGACCTACCCACCAGGTGGAATTCAACGTTACATATGTTGGAGAGGTTGTGTGAGCAGCAGGCAGCAGTAATGAAGTACCAGCTGCAGCAGGCGCAAACAAGTCGCAGTGCGCGCCGTTCACACTTCACCACCACTGAGTGGGCCTCTATGAAGGACATTTGCCACGTTTTGCGTGCCTTCGATTATTCCACGCGGATGGCGAGTGCAGATGATGCACTAGTCAGCATGACTATCCCCCTTATCTGCCTGCTTGAAAAAACACTGCAAGCACTAAGGGACGAGGTTTTGGAAGAGGTGGAGGATGAGGAGTCACAAATGCCATCTGCTTCTCTACAGTCTGCGCAACGTGGTTCCTCACAAAGGCCTAGGCAGGGGACACTTTGTGAGGAGGATGAGGAGGAGTCAATGGATGAGGAAGACATCTGCCCAGAGGAGGGAGGTACACAATGCTCTAGTAGTCAGTATCTAGAGCGAGGGTGGGGTGATGCAGAGCAGGCAGAGATCACGCCTCAAGCAGGGGACAGTGTTTCTTGGCCAGTTAGCAGTCTGCAGCACATGGTTGATTTCATGCTGCAGTGCCTGAGAAACGACCGCCGCATCGCCCACATTCTCAACACGGCTGATTATTGGGTGTCCACCCTCCTAGATCCTCGCTACCAGGACAACTTACAAAGCCTCATAACACCGTTGAACCGGGAGCGTAAAATGCGGGAGTACCAAGACGCACTGGTGCATTCCATCATGTTCTCCATTCCAACCGAGAGCAGTGCTGCTAGTGCTTTACAAAGCAGCTCAGTGCGTCGAGGCAGTGGAGGAAGCTCTGCACAAAGAGGGAGCAGAAGCAGCGCCTCAGCACAAGGCAAGACCAGTATGGCCGAAATGTGGCAAAGTTTTGTGTCCCCGCTGCCACAAATGTCTACACCATCACAGACGGCTCCAGTCAGCAGGAGGCAACATTTCCGTCAGATGGTGACAGACTACATGTCTTGCCCTCTTAGTGTACTCCCAGACGGCTCTTCTCCCTTCAAGTTTTGGGTCTGTAAGCTGGATACATGGCCAGAGCTTAGTCAGTATGCATTGGAGGTGCTAGCTTGCCCTGCTGCTAGTGTATTATCGGAACGTGTCTTTAGTGCCGCAGGTGGTGTACTAACAGACCGTCGCATGCGACTATCCTCCGATAACGTTGACCGGCTTACTTTTCTCAAAATGAACAAGGCCTGGATCTCTCATGAATTTGCCAGTCCTCTTCCAGAATAAATAATTGGTTGGCAACAGTATCTAGGTCTCCTGTTCTGTTCATGTTTCTACCACCTGAACTGTAATCCCTGAGCTCCAACACCGCCAGTTGGCGCTCGGAAGTGCCGTCTGCACAGTCAACACTTGCTGCCGTGTTATTGGGGTTCAGTAACGTCAGCTGTTCCCCTGCTGTGAGGACGGCAATTTCTCCTGCTCTGTCCACATTCTCGCTACTACAGATTTTAAAGTTGCTCCAATTACACCTCTGGCTCCTCTGTTTTCAGTATTATCCCTGAGCTCCAACACTGCCAGTTGGCGCTCGGAATTGCCGTCTGCACAGTCAACACTTGCTGCCGTGTTATTGGGGTTCAGTAACGTCAGCTGTTCCCCTGCTGTGCGGACGGCAATTTCTCCTGCTCTGTCCACATTCTCACTACTACAGATTTTAAAGTTGCTCCAATTACACCTCTGGCTCCTCTGTTTTCAGTATTATCCCAGAGCTCCAACACCGCCAGTTGGCGCTCGGAAGTGCCGTCTGCACAGTCAACACTTGCTCCAGTGTTATTGGGGTTCAGTAAAGTCAGCTGATCCCCAGCTGTGTGTCCGGCAAATTCTCCTGCTTTGTCCACATCCACTGTACTACGGATTTAAAACTTCCTCCAAATACACCTCTGGCTCCTCAGTTTTTAGTATTTACCCTGGGCTCCAATACCGCTAGTTGCTGCTCAGAAGTGCCATCTGCACAGTCAACGCTTGCTCCAGTGTTATTGGGGTTCAGTAACGTCAGCTGATCCCCAGCTGTGTGTCCGGCAAATTCTCCTGCTTTGTCCACATCCACTGTACTACGGATTTAAAACCTCCTCCAAATACACCTCTGGCTCCTCCGTTTTTAGTATTTACCCTGGGCTCCAATACCGCTAGTTGCTGCTCAGAAGTGCCGTCTGCACAGTCAACGCTTGCTCCAGTGTTATTGGGGTTCAGTAACGTCAGCTGATCCCCAGCTGTGTGTCCGGCAAATTCTCCTGCTTTGTCCACATCCACTGTACTACGGATTTAAAACCTCCTCCAAATACACCTCTGGCTCCTCCGTTTTTAGTATTTACCCTGGGCTCCAATACCGCTAGTTGCTGCTCAGAAGTGCCGTCTGCACAGTCAACGCTTGCTCCAGTGTTATTGGGGTTCAGTAACGTCAGCTGATCCCCAGCTGTGTGTCCGGCAAATTCTCCTGCTTTGTCCACATCCACTGTACTACGGATTTAAAACTTGCTCCAATTACACCTCTGGCTCCACTCTGTTTTTAGTATTTACCCTGGGTTCCAGCACCGCCAGCTGATTCTCGGTAGTTCCATTTGCTCTTGTACCTTCTACTACCCATTCGGGTTCCAGTACCGTCAGCTGGTTCTCGGCAGTGACTTTGGCACGGGTACTCCCTCCTGCCCAGCCCGGTTCCAGCACGCCAGCTGTTTCCGGGTAGTGTCAACGTCACTTTGCCTCCAATGCGTTGTCCTGTCGTGTTGCGGTCGGGTTAGCCGACTCTATGGTGCCTGCAGTTTAGGTGACTCCTATGTGGGCTGCGGGATCTGGCAATGAAGGCTGGTTCCATAGTGCCAATAGGACAAGCACCCCCTGTAGGACTGTGGGTTTTGGTAACTGCGGCCGGCTCGCGGCCTTGAACTTTTTTTTACATGGGTACCTTCTGCTACCCATCCGGGTTCCAGTACCGTCAGCTGGTTCTTGGCAGTGCCTTTGGATTAGGTGCCTCCTTCTCGGTATCCAAGTTCCACCAACGTCTGCTGGTCCTTGGTAGTGCTTTCTGGCACAGGTACCTCCTGCTTAGTAACCGAGTTCCAGTACCGTCAGCTGGTCTTCGGCAGTTCCATTGGCTCTTGTACCTTCTGCTACCCATCCGGGTTCCAGTACCGTCAGCAGCTGGTCCTCGGTAGTTCCTCAGCTTTCTTGTACCTTCTGCTACATTTCCAAGTTCAAGCTTTTTGAAATGGTTCTTGGTAATCACTCTAGATCTCCCTGACGAGGACCCTGAAGACGAGGACCCTGAAGACCAACCCTAAGAAGACGAGGACCCCGAAGACGACGACCCTGAAGACGAGGACCCTGAAGACCACCCCGAAGAAGACGAGGACCCTGAAGACCACCCCGAAGAAGACGAGGACCCTGAAGACCACCCCGAAGAAGACGAGGACCCCGAAGACGAGGACCTAGAAGACCAACCCGAAGAAGACGAGGACCCCGAAGACGAGGACCCCCGAAGGCGACGACCCTGAAGACCACCCCGAAGAAGACCAAGAAGATGACCCTGAAGAAGTTGACCAAGAGGACAAAGAAGAGAAGACAAGCACCAAGATACAGAAGAACAAGAGACAGAAAACCAAGAAGCAGAAATACAAGAAGCTGCAGAACAAAAAGCGGAAGAACATTAAGCATAAGACTAAAAATCAGAGCAAAAGATAATATCTAAATTATAAGCAGAAGATGACTAAGCAGTGTATGGGGGTGAGTCCGTTCCTCCTCGTGGTGCCCCTGGAAAAGACCTGCTGCTGCAGGCCAAACTGAACGCGGACAAATCCTGTTGTAAATCTTTTGTGACGGGCAGAACGAAAGGTGTAATGTCCAACCTTTTATAGATAACAACTACAGGAATGCCTGCCACAAATAAGAATATGATGAAGAAGAAGAAGATGAAGAAGATGAAGAAGTAGAATATGAAGAATGTAAAAAAAAAGAATAATACGAAGAAGGTGAAGAAGAAGAAGATGAAGAAGGTGAAGAAGAAGTGGATGAAAAAGATGCTGAAGATGATGAAGGAGAAAGTGTGGGAGAAGTAAAAAAGAAGGTGAAGAGCATGGAAGTAGTGAAACATAAATATCTGACAAAATATAAAAATACTTAACATAGTCAATATTTCTGTAACTCAGAACGTCTTAAAAAAAAATATTAATTCATGCTATTCCATTTGATTGGGCTAAACCTCTATGCCTTTATTGTCTCCCCCACCTCCCCCAATACATTCTACATTATTCTTAGTTGTTTTCCTTCATGTAGAATTAACCTACAAGGAAAGAAAGGGTTTATTTTCATTCCGATATTTCTGTCCCATTGACTTGCATTGGTTTCCGGTATCGGAATCGGCGATATCCGATACTTTTTCGGTATCGGTCCGATCCAATCCGATATTTCCCGATATCGGAAGGTATCGCTCAACACTAATTATAACTGATAAGCACATCCACCTGTCAACTGAAAATGCTGACAAGCTGACTCTTATAAAAATGAACAAGGGCTGGATTGGGCCAGACTTCTCAACACCACCGAATGATAGCAGCGTAACATAAACTCAAATCCAGTGTCTTTTTTTGGGAGGTGTATTCCCATGCACCTCTTCACACCCACACATGGGTATACGCTTCCTGATTTTGGCTATTTGCTCTTGTCCTCCTTCTTCTCCTCATCCTCTACCACCATATCACCAGGGTGAACGTGGTCCATGATGCAACACCCACATCATTTTTTTAAAGGGTGTTTATGATGACCGTAAAAAAAAATGTATACAGTTTACCCAGAGGTAAATGTTTGTCAGCCCATACACTTATTGTATGGGCATTACAAGTATAGGAGGCACGCTCCTTTCTAATGGGAACATTTTTTTATGAGGCTCTCCTCCACATCTCTTCCAAGGGGCATTGGAGTGCCTCCCAATTTTTGGCAGCCCTTGCATTCACTGCATAGTCAAACACAGTGGGAGACACACTTCCTAATAATGGGAACAATTTTTTTCACGAGGCCCTCCTCTACGTCTCTTCCAAGGGGCATTGGAGTGCCTCCCAATTTTTGGCAACCCTTGCATTCACTGCATAGGCAAACACAATGGGAGACTTACTTCCTAATAATGGGAATATTGTTTTCAAGAGGCGCTCTGACCTCCACGTCTCTTCCAAGGGGCATTGGAGTGCCTCCAAATTTTTGGCAACCCTTGTATTCACTGCATAAGCAAACACAATGAGAGACTTACTTCCTAATAATAGGAGCATTGTTTTTAGGAGGCCCTCCACTAAGTCTCTTCAAAGGGGTATTGGAGTGCATCCAAATTTTGGGCAGCCCTGCCACTCACTGCATACGCAATAACAGTATAGGAGACCCACTCTTTATTAATGGGAACAATGAAACATAGCCGGCTGATGGCTCTCCAAGAATAGTGAGGGCCGACTGCTGGCCCTTTAAGAATAGTAAAGGCCGCCTGATGGCCCTATAAAAATAGGCTTTGTGACTTTGTGAGTCCCTCCTTCATAAATGAAGCAGGATGTGTCTGATGATATCTCACACACCACATGGCCAGATAAGGTTGTAAAATGTTAAAATGACATTTCCTGGTGAATTCATTTGTCACGGTTGAAAGCAATGCAAAAGTGCAAAAACGCATCAAAAACGTTATGTGTGAGTGTGAATATAGCCCAAGGTGTGGAGGAGTATTTTTGTTTTTGGTTATTTATTTCTCTTTATATACAAGTCATTACCCTGGAAAGGATGTTCCTTAACATATTTCCCAGGAAAATCCATTTTGGTTTTGTTTTTGTATGTTTTATTGTGAGTCCGTATAAGTGGCGTAATACCTCTGACAAACTTGTTGACAGAAGTGACCTGGGAGTCAGAGATGCTTCCAGGGGTCTTCCCCATGCTGTTCCCATGTCATTTGAGCACTGTTCCCATCGATTTGGGCAATTTTTAGGCCCTTTGCAGACCGCCGGGGGGAGCCGCCTGAAAAATGCTCGAGCTTCCCATAGACTTACATTGGGCTCGTTGCTCGGGTCGAGCACCCGAGTATTCCAATTTGCTCGACCTGAGCAATGAGTACCCGAGCATTTTAGTGCTCGTCAATCACTACATAGGAGGCAGTATTATAGTAGTTATATTCTTTCACATAAGATCAGTATTATAGTAGTTATATTCTTGCATATATGGGCAATATTATAGTAATTATATTCTTCTACATAGGATCAATATTATCGTAGTTATATTCTTGTACATAAGAGCAGTATTATAGTTGTTAAATTCTTGTACATAGGGGGCAGTATTATAGTAGTTATATTCTTGTGCATAGGGGACAGTATTATTGTAGTTATATTCTTGAATATCGGGGGCAGTATTATAGTAGTTATATTCTTGTTCATGGGAGCAGTATTATAGTAGTTATATTCTTGTACATATGGCCTGTATTATAGTTGTTAAATTCTTGTACATAGGGGCAGTACTACTTTAGCTATATTCTTGTACATAGGGGCTGTATTATAGTAGTTATATTCTTGTACATGGGGACAGTATTATAGTAGTTATATTCTTGTACATAGGGGGCAGTATTATAGTAGTTATATTCTTGTACATGGCAGCAGTATTATAGTAGTTATATTCTTGTATATAGGGAGCAGTATTATAGTAGTTTTATTCTTGTATGTGGTAGCAGTATTATAGTAGTTACATTCTTGTACATAGAGGCAGTATAATAGTAGTTATATTCTTGTACATAGGAGGCAGTATTATAGTAGTAATATTCTTGTACATAGGGGACAGTATTATAGTAGCTATATTTTTGTACATAGGGGCAGTATTATGGTAGTTATATTCTTGTACATAGCGGCAGTATTATAGTAGTTATATTCTTGTACATAGGAGCAGTATTATAGTAGTTATATTCTTGTACATAGGAGCAGTATTATAGTAGTTATATTCTTGTACATAGGAGCAGTATTATAGTAGTTTTATTCTTGTACATAGGGAGCAGTATTATAGTAGTTACATTCTTGTACATAGGGGCAGTATTATAGTAGTCATATTCTTGTACATCGAGTGCAGTATTATAATACGTGGCTTTTTTTTACAACGTATGAATTGTGTTGTGAAATTGGGTAAAATCTGAAATGCAGAACATCACATAAAATTTTAATGGTAGTCTCTTGTTATTTTCAATTATGGATTATAGTTTACCATGTATAACAGTCTTTATAAATTGGCAGGAGCCCAATGCAGAGATAATCTTTTTCTCCATATAGTATATATGATCAATGCAGTACTCTGTTATCTCTCATCTTAAGAGGCTTTTACACTTCAGCGCTGAATTAATGACATGCGGGCACCGCCAGTGACATGACTGTGATACAATATAATCTACCACCTGTTCCAGAATTCCGAATTTACAGATTTGGCCATGCTGATATGTTTGTTTAATACTGTTAATGCAATGAGCTTATATTGCATGAAATATAAAAGAGGGGAACCCTCCAAATAATTGCAAACAAGGATGCGACTCTACTTCTATATTTTAGTCTTTTTCAAGCAGACAAAATGTTGCATCCTGTGAACTTTAATACATCTTGTTTGCAAATGTTTTGCCTTTTTCTTTACTTTACGGATTATGTTGTAGGTATATTATGAGGACATTTCTACCACCCCCTTCTAACATCAAAACATGTATTTTTTAGGTTTATTGCTTTGAACATAAATGGGATAATAGCATTGCCAGCCTTAGGATTGTGTGATCTACGCTGCAGCATGGGGCTCTGCCACTTTTCCCTCTGAGAGGGCTTGTGACCACGACAAATACTAATAATTGTATAGCAGTATTATTTAGACAGCATACAGTATATAGCATTACTATTAGCATCATGTAGATTACTGTTAGGTATGGATCTGTTATCTCGTCACTACAGCTCGGTATTATTTGAGAAATTTTATTTGCGGAGTATTATGGCGGTGACACGGTTTAGATTTACTTTTATTTACTTTATTTTTTGTTTGGTGTTTTGTTATTTACTTTACTCACTCTGGGATCTTTCCTTTGTTCAGCTCACTTCTCCTTTTGTAGGTAATTCACACTCTGCTCTGCTGTCAAGTCCTTTAGGAGCAACATGAAGCAACTCGACGGCCATTTAGGGAGTTTAGGTCCAGGTTGCCATTAGTGTTGAGCGAATTTGCTTGGCGAATGTTCGAAAGTTTCAAATTCGGCACGAATATGGCACATTCGGATTCGTGATCGCAAAGGCGAGCAAATTTTCTTAAAAGCGGAAAAGTTTGACGAGTTTGCGCTGGACCGCGAATACAGGGCAACCACGGCATTTTGAACAGTTTTGTTAGCATAGTGCAGTGCTGGCCAACCTATGGCACGTGTGCCAAAGGGGGCACGCAGACTCCTCCCGGTGGGCAAGCGTGCCAGCGCCACAGCACTAGTGCTACTGGATTGTACCGACACCAGCCCCTGCTTCTGCTAGATGTGCATTCTCAAACGCACACCTAGCTGAAGTGTATTGCTGCGCACAAACTTGCCAGGCCTGTGCGCCGCAATACATGCTGCTGGCCAATCAGAGGCCAGCAGCTGAGGTCAGCGTACGCGCGACTGGGCGCATGGCAGTGACGTCATGCGCACCGTCGCTAGGACGCTGGAGTCAGCTGCTGGCTACAGGAGAGGACACTGCGCGGGAGAGCAAGGAAGGTGAGTAGGAATGTTTATTATGTTTTTTTTAATATGCGATGAACAGCGGCGCCAGCAGGCTTGGGGGGAGCATATATACATGGACAGGGGGAGGGAGCATATATATGTGGCGCCCCTGCGGGTTCAGTCGCCACAGAGGTACTGAATCTCACCCAGAGGTGTGGTATCTCACTCTCAGGTAAGGATAGAGTGCTGCCCGGGACCCTAACACCTGCATCCAACACTACACTACTCCAGACCAGCTGGAGGGGCAAGATATGTCACGCTTCCTGCTGAGTCCTGATCCTGGTTGGAGAGTGGGGGAACCAAAGTAGGGGGAACCATGTAGTGGGTGTGGGTGGAGGAGGTAGGTCAGGGGAGCACTTGTTAGAAGTGATATAAAAGAGGGAACCATCTTGGAAAGACAGGTTAGTCAGACAAGGCAGTCTGAGAGGAGAAGTAGTGGGAGCAGGAGCTCTGCAGGAGCTCTGCTCGGGAGGAGGGCCTGAGAGAGTGGCCCAAGACTGAGAAGGAGAGAGGAGCAGGAGAGAGGCTCCAGGAACGTGAAAGGGATCCCAGGGTTTACGGGCAGTGCTGGAGGCCACCCGTAAGCCCGAATCTGCCAGGTGGTGGAGGGATCAAGCCGCAGAGGGGACCGGCCCCTAACTAGTGAGAATTACAAAGTTCAACTGGAAACCGGAGGCTTCTGTACTTCCACCGTGCTGTTGCCACATCCGCACTCAAGTCGCCAAAAAGGTAACCACATAGGATCCAGGGAACTCCAGGTTGCCCAGAAAGATCCGAGGATACCGGCTTGGGACATTGTTTGGCGAGGCGCAGGGCAAGAAGAGTGAGGGCCAGCGCAGGAAGACGGCTGAGAAGGGCATATAGAACGGGGTCCTGTCAGGCACTCTTGAAACACCTGGGAGTTTGCTGAACCCCTGCCAGGTGAACGCAGCACGACGTGGGAGGCTGTAAGCTGGAGAGTGCAACCTGAGGAACTTAACAACTGTGAGTAAAGACTGCACCCCACTGTCTCTGTGAAATTATTGCTGCGCCATCAGCCCCTGCACTACACCGCAATATCTTTAACATCTACACTGCCCTGGAGCTAAGCTCTGCCTGTGGAGAGCTAAACCAACTCTGCTGCATTTACACCAGCTCCAGTGGACCTGCTCCGCAGCGGCGACTCCATATAGCCGCATACCACAGGTGGCGTCATGAACATTAAACTATAAAAACTATAAATCCCCTTTTATTGACCGCTCTGGGTCACGGACCGGGTCACTGCCACTGTGGCATCCCCTACACCGACCGGCCCGGCACCGAGTACCCCACGGCCCAGGGGGCACGTAATATACATAAACTGGGAGAGGGAGCATATATACATGGATTGGGGGAGGGAGCATTTATACATGGACTGGGGGGGAGCATATATACATGGACTGGGGGAGGGAGCATATATACATGGACTGGGGTAGGGAGCATATATACATGTACTGAGGGAGGAAGCATATATACATGCACTGGGGGAGGGAGCATATATACATGGACTGAGGGAGGAAGCATATGTACATGGACTGAGGGAGGGAGCATATATACATGGACGGGGGAGGATGCATATGACTCGCCCCCGAGGGGCACATGGAACCGGGCTTCTGGGGGTTGTAGTCTCCGTGGCGGCGACTCGGTCCCGTGGCTCAGGGTGGTCAGGCCGATGGCAGTCTTTTAGGGGTTTTAGGTTTTTAGGTTAATTGTCCGACTACGCCACCCGTGGATTGCGGTCAGGGTGTACCGCCGCTGCGAGGCAGTCCGCTGAGGCTGGTGTGGTGTGCGCAGCAAAAGATGGGATAACTCCCCACGGGAGGAGTATGGCCTCAGGGCAGGGAAGGTGGATGATGGGAGTGATGGTGCGCGGGCGTCCCAGCACTAGTAGTGCTGGTGCGGCGATGAGTAGGAACGACTCAGAGTCTTTGCAGTGCAGTTCAGGGTCTTTACTGGTGATATTAAGGCAGACCCTCCCGGGAGTACTGGCTAGCATAAGGGGCCTGGTCAGTCTGCGAGCAAACAGGAGTTCCCCTGGCCAGGTGGAGTTGTAGGCCTCCCCGTCTATCTGCACTCTTTCTGGCTACCTTGCTGTAAGCGGGTAGAAGTAGCCCACGTCCCTGAGTATACCGTGTGGTGCTCACCCATATGGCTGGTGACTTGGGGCCTTCTGTTAGCCTCCGCTCCTGGATGGCGGTGCTGGTCCCTTCCTTGTGACTGAGCCTCCGGGCTTCTATGGCCAGAGGACCTGGAATCCCCTGCTGGCTGGTTTCTGCTGCTGGGTGGATATCAGTCCCCACAGCCTCGGACTCCGGTGTCCGGTTATCAGATTCTTCTGCCAGGGCGAGCTCTGCTCAGCTCCAGCCCCTGGTCTTCAGCTACTGCTCCTACAGAGCTCCTGCTGTAACTCTCCCTGTGTCTGGAACTGTCTCCAGGCTCTGACTGACTAATCCCGCCCCAGACCCAGTTTATAAGGGCAGATTCCTCCCCTCCCAGGTCTGGGCAGGAAGTGTTGCATGATTAAGGGCTCCTGATCAGAGAAACCTCCCACCTGCTCTCAGACGTAATATTTCTATTACTGTGGCAACCAGACCCCTGCCACACATATATACATGGACTGATGGAGGGAGCATATATACATGGACTGAGGGAGCATATATACAAGGATGGGGGAGGGCAGCATATATACAAGGATGGGGGAGGGCAGCATATATACCAGGATGGGGGAGGGCAGCATATATACAAGGATGGGTGGAGGGCAGCATATATACAAGGATGGGTGGAGGGCAGCATATATACAAGGATGGGGGGAGGACAGCATATATACCAGGATGGGGGGAGGGCAGCATATATACAAGGATGGGTGGAGGTCAGCATATATACAAGGATGGGGGGAGGGCAGCATATATACAAGGATGGGGGAGGGCAGCATATATACAAGGATGAGGGGAGGGCAGCATATATACAAGGATGGGGGAGGGCAGCATATATGCAAGGATGGGGGGATATACCAAGATGGGGGTGAGCATATTCTTTATTTCTGCAGTCTCATACCCCTGCTCCTTCCCATGGCTGCTCTATACTGCGCTCGCCTGCTCTTTGTATCAGTTGTTTTTTCTAAACTAAAACCTCAATATTTAGGTTAAATTGCCGTGTTGGCACTTGGCGATAAATAAGTGGGTTTTGGATTGCAGTTTGGGCACTCGGTGTCTAAAAGGTTCGCCATCACTGGCATAGTGCAAGTGTATGATGCATGGAGACATGTGCCAGGTGAGTGTGGGGGCTGTGGAGAGCTTAGAACAGGTCAGATCAGCGGCGCCCTTTTTTTTGTTGTTGCTTTTTTTTCTGTGGGCGGTAACTTTAACTGAGGAAAGCGCGGCCACCCAATCATAGCTCAGGAAGCATCTACGCTGTCCAGACATAAGGGCTTCTGCACAGGAAAAAAACATATTTTTCTTTATTTAATTGCGTGCTCCTACCACTGTATCTGACCAACATGAGTGGGAAAAAGAGAGGGCGTGGTGGAAGAGAGAATAGGCTTGGTGTTCAAGGTGTACGTGGGTTACGTGGTAATGTTAGTGAAAGCACTAGTGAACCAACACAAACAGGTCCTATCCAAAGACAACTGACAACTTGTGTTACTGGACGGCCTACTGCACTCCCTTCCTTTGGCAGCCGCACAGCGATATGCCTTGTTGATAAGGCCCAGAAAGAGTAGGTGCTCCAGTGGATGGCAAGCTCTGCTTCCAGTGCCCTCTCCTCTTCTTCCTCCACCTCAACATCACACGCAGTACAGTCCACAAAGGTGGCACCCCAATTACCCATGCTTCCCCCTGCGTCACAACTGGCCAACTGCCCAACTGACTGTAGCGAACCACAGATGGGCGAGTCTGTAGAACTCTTCACCCATTCTACACCATGGGACGTGTACTCCAAATAGTCACAGAGTCAAGGGGAAGAAAGCATCTGCACCGATGCCCAAAATTTTTTTAGCTTGCATTTGGGGCAGGACGAAGTAGGGTCCGAGAAGGTTCTTGACCCTCATCACCAGACGTTAACCTCAGGGGAGGTGATCCCGATGAGACTCAGATACCTGAGGCTCATGCGGACAGTACTGTGTTGTAGGAGCAACAAGAGGAGAGGGGTCACTCTGAGGGCGAGGAATGGGATAACACATTGGATATTGACGAGGTTGAAGATCCTACTTGGTGTGAACCCAGAGTCACGCAG
The DNA here is from genome assembly GCF_046119375.1 of Phyllobates terribilis. Lineage (NCBI taxonomy): Eukaryota > Metazoa > Chordata > Amphibia > Anura > Dendrobatidae > Phyllobates > Phyllobates terribilis. The sequence continues at coordinate 756,508,073 of NW_027362764.1, forward strand.
CCGAGTAGCTCATCTGAGGAGGTGGAGGAGGAAGACGAGGAGGTTACATTTCGCCTTAAGGCGCAGACACGGAGTGATGCAAGCACGAGGAACACTGCATCCTTTGCCACAACCTTGGCTGTGGCCAGCAGCGGTCATGGGTCTGCAGCTCGCAGGGTTGGCAAGGGTTGCCTAGCATGGGCCTTTTTTGTCACTGTAAAGGATGAGCCAACTCACATTATCTGCAAACTTTGCGCCAAAAAAACTCAGTTGTGGGAAAAACTGCAATAATTTGACTACTACATGCATGAACGCTCACATGCTCAAACAACATTCTTTACACTGGGAATCTTACCGTGCTGAAATGCTAACCAGCGCAGTTCAACGACCATCAGCTGCCCCATCAAACGCATCCGCTGCTTCTTCCTCCTCCTCTGTCACTGTGCCAAGTATTGTCACACAGGTCTCCCATCGCAGAAACTCTGGTTCTTTACCCTCTCCAGTCAGGCTGAGTGACAGCCCGTCAGCTGTAATGGAAGCGGACACGCCTGCTGTGTTTGTTTCACCAAGCACACCGCATGTTTCTTAATCCACCGTAACATCTGCACCTCACTCACCGTAGGTTCACCATACTCCGCCCTCTCTCAGCACCTTAGCCAGCCCTCGGTCCCGCAGTTGTGGTTATGTAAAATATTGTTTCATCCTATACATGACAAAGCAAAGAAGTTGAACTCCGCCATCTCCAATCTGTTGGCCACGGAAATGCTGCCTTTCCGCCTGGTAGATACAGTCGGTTTCCGAAAAATGATGACCGTCGCAGTCCCCCAGTACCAGTTGCCCAGTCGCCATTACTTCTCTAAGAAAGCTGTGTCTGCACTACACCAGCAAGTCGCAGACAACATCACCCGTTCCTTGTCTAAATCTATGTGTGCCAGGGTGCATTTCACCACAGACACCTGGACGAGTAAGCATGGCCAAGGGCGTTACATCTCACTGACTGGGCACTGGGTGACTCTGGTGGCTGTGGGGGCAGGCGGGGAAGGGGCTGCTCCACAAATCTTGGAATCCCCAAGGCTTGCAGAAGAAACCTCTGTATTACCCACTTCCTCCGCTACTTCTGCGTCCTCCACCTCCTCTATGGCCTCCACCTGCGCGCTCAACCTCTGCCTTAACAAGACACGCGTTCCAAGGGTGCAGAGCAAATACACACCACCTCCGTACTGCGCAGTCAGGGTTCACCGTAATCAGGCAGTCTTCAATTTAATATGCCTTGGAGATCGCAGTCACACAGGTGAAGAGTTGTGGGCAGCTCTCCAGGCTCAGTTTGAGCAATGGCTGTCTCCGATGAACCTAGAGCCAGGGAAGGCCATGCGCGATAATGGTGCGAACCTGTTAGTGGCCCTGGGCCGAGGCAAGCTTGCACACGTGCCTTGCATGGCACACATCCTCAACCTGGTGGTACAGCGATTTCTCCACCACTATCCTGGCCTGGATGAGCTGCTTCACAAAGTACGGAAGCTGTGTGCTCACTTCCACCGTTCGCACCCTTCATGTCATCGACTTGCATCGATACTGAGGTCTTTGTCCGTGCCAGTTAACAGATTGATCTGCGATGTTGCAGCGACTGTGCCAGCAGCAACGAGCTCTGATGCAGTATGTCATGACGTATAGCTTGGGGCAACGCAGTACGGACTTGGGGCATATCACGTTTGCGGAGTGGGAACAGACTAAGAACCTCTGCACCCTTCTGCACGGTTTTGAAATGGCTACTAAACTGGTTAGCGCTGACGATGCCATCATCAGCATCACTATTCCGGTCATATACATGTTGGAGCAAACTTTGAATAACCTGCGGCAGGAGGTGGTGGCCCCAGAAGAAGAGGAGGATGCGGAAGGGATACCAATGTCTCAAATTTCCAGACTGTCGTCACACAGGTGGATGCCAAGTGATGGTGGATTACAGTGATCGAGGGAGTTTGGTGATACAAGGCAAACTGTTAGTGAAGGTGCAAGAGCCGAGTAACTAATGAAGGAGGAATTGGTGATGGGCGAACAGCTGTCAGAGGATGAAGAGGATAATCATCCTCTCTCGTTTGAACGTGGTTGGCAGGAGGAGACAGAGGAAACGAGCATCAGTGTTACGCAGCACACAACACAGCCTGGCTTTGGACCTCCTCGAAGAGCGCGACATATGAGTGCCTTCTTGATGCACTCTGCAACATGATCCCCTTATAGTTAGGATTCGAAATAATGCTGACTACTGCGTTGCCACTTTATTAGATCCACGTTATAAGAGTCAATTTTGCCAGATGCTTCCCGTCCTGGAAAGGGACCCGCTTATGAGTATTGAAACAAGCTTTTAAGCAACCTTAATATAGGTTTTCCCCAAGATAACAGTGAGGCACACAGTGTGCATCGCAGCTGTAGTCTTTCAACCTACGACACGTCAGTTCGTCAACACCAAAACATTAGCAGCAGCAGAGTAAGTGGCAGAAGCAATTTCTGGGAGTCCTTTCACACATTTTTTGCACCAGCTCGTGCACCAGCACAACAGAGTACAAGTCTGACACGTGGTGAACGACTGTAGAGGATGGTGGAGGAGTATCTAGAGCTTAATATGAATACCATCAGGGAGGATTTTGACCCTTTTACATTTTGGTCTTCAAAATTGGATGAATGGCCTGAGCTCGCCTTTCACGCCTTGGAGGTTTTATCATGCCCGGCAGCCAGCGTTCTCTCTGAACGTGCCTTCAGCGCTGCTGGTAGTGTCTTGACAGATAAGCACACCCAGTTGTCCCCTGAAAGTGTAGACCGCCTAACTTTCATCAAGACGAACAAGTCATGGATTTCCAAGGACTTTTGCACACCAATTGCAGACTGTACAGAGTAAGTGATGTTGTCGTTTCGAGTGTGCTGCATTGATCTCTTGAAATTGCAGTCTGTGATATGGCGTCTATGCCTGCTCTTGCTGCTGCTGCTGCAGGTTTTAGGCCCTAATTTTGGGAAATGTGGAGAATTCTGATTGTGTCTCCATCCATTGGGTTGGCTGTAGTGGGACAGGTTTGGGTCTGCGTTAAACTACTAGTAGTCTGATGACATTGATGCCACTTTGGTGGTGTTAGGCCCTCATTTAGGGCAATGTGAACACTCCTGGTTAGGTCTCCATCTCCTGGGTTGGCTGTACTGGAAGAGGTGTGGGTCTTATTTACACTATTTCTACTGTAGTGAAATTGATTAGACATTGCTAGTGTCTGCCACTAATTTTTTGAAATGTTGAGAATCCTGATTGGGTCTCCATCTATTGGGATGGCTGTAGTGGAATTGGTTTAGGCCTCCTTTGCAATACTTATACTCTAGTGAAATTGATGCCACTTCGGTGGTGTTAGGCCCTCATTTAGGGCAATGTGAACACTCCTGGTTAAGTCTCCATCTCTTAGGTTTTCTGTACTGGAAGAAATGTGGGTCTTATTTACACTATTTCTACTGTAGTAAAATTGATTACACTTTGCTGGCGTGGGGAATCCTGACTGGGTCTCCATCCATTGGGTTGACTGTTGACTGTTGGGTTGGCCATCAGCCGGCCCATCAAACACCTCTGCTGCTTCTTCCTCCTCCTCTGTTACCATGCCAAGTTGTGTCAAGCAGGTGTCCTACAGAACCAGCTGTATACCCGCTGCAGTTAGGCTGAGTGACAGCCTGTCAGCAGTAAGTGAAGCGGACATGCCTGCTGTGTTTGTTTCTCTGAGCACACCACACGTTTCTCAATCCACCGAAACATCTCCACCTGCACCTCATTCACGGTCTATTGGTTTGCCCGTTTCACCGTACTCTGCCCTCTCTCAGCACTGCAGCCAGCCCTCAATCCCGCTGTTGTGGTCACGTAAAAGATTGTTTCATCCTACACATGACAAAGCTAAGAGGTTGAACTCCACCATCTCCAATCTGTTGGCCACGGAAATGGTGGTCTTAGGCCCTATTTTTTTAAATGTAAACACTTCCGATTGAGTCTGCATCTCCTGCGTTGGCTGTAGTGGGACAGGTATGGGTCTGCGTTAAACTACTTGTAGTCTGATGACATTAATGCCACTTTGGTGGTGTTAGGTCTCCTGATACAGACTCTGCCTGCTGCACTCCTGATACAGACTCTGCCTGCTGCACTCCTGATACAGACTCTGCCTCTGCCTGCTGCACTCCTGATACAGACTCTGCCTGCTGCACTCTGATACAGACTCTGCCTGCTGCACTCTGATACAGACTCTGCCTGCTGCACTCCTGATACAGACTCTGCCTGCTGCACTCCTGATAAGACTCTACCTGCTGCACTCCTGATACAGACTCTGCCTGCTGCACTCTGATACAGACTCTGCCTGCTGCACTCCTGATACAGACTCTACCTGCTGCACTCCTGATACAGACTCTGCCTGCTGCACTCTGATACAGACTCTGCCTGCTGCACTTCTGATACAGACTCTGCCTGCTGCACTCCTGATACAGACTCTGCCTGCTGCACTCTGATACAGACTCTGCCTGCTGCACCCCTGATACAGACTCTGCCTGCTGCACCCTGATACAGACTCTGCCTGCTGCACTCCTGATACAGACTCTGCCTGCTGCACTCCTGATACAAACTCTGCCTGCTGCACTCCTGATACAGACTATGCCTGCTGCATTCCTGATACAGACTCTCAGACTCTGCCTGCTGCACCCCTGATACAGACTCTGCCTGCTGCACCCCTGATACAGACTCTGCCTGCTGCACTCTGATACAGACTCTGCCTGCTGCACTCCTGATACAGACTCTGCCTGCTGCACTCCTGATACAGACTCTGCCTGCTGCACTCCTGATACAGACTCTGCCTGCTGCACTCCTGATACAGACTCTGCCTGCTGCACTCTGATACAGACTCTGCCTGCTGCACTCTGATACAGACTCTGCCTGCTGCACTCTGATACAGACTCCGCCTGCTGCACTCTGATACAGACTCCGCCTGCTGCACTCTGATACAGACACTGCCTGCTGCACTCTTGATACAGACTCTGCCTGCTGCACCCCTGATACAGACTCTGCCTGCTGCACTCTTGATACAGACTCTGCCTGCTGCACTCTGATAGAGACTCTGCCTGCGGCACTCTGATCCAGACTCTACCTGCTGCACTCCTGATACAGACTCTTGCTGCCGCACTCCTGATACAGACTCTGCCTGCTGCACTCCTGATACAGACTCTTGCCTGCTTCACTCCTGATACAGACTCTGCCTGCTGCACTCTGATACAGACTCTGCCTGCCGCACTCCTGATACAGACTCTTGCTGCTGCACTCCTGATACAGACTCTTGATGCTGCTCTCCTGATACAGACTCTTCCTGCTGCACTCCTGATACAGACTCTGCCTGCTGCACTCCTGATACAGACTCTGCCTGCTGCATTCCTGATACAGACTCTGCCTGCTGCACTCTGATACAGACTCTGCCTGCTGCACTCTGATACAGACTCTGCCTGGTGCACTCCTGATACAGACTCTGCCTTCTGTACTCTGATACAGACTCTGCTTGCTGCATTCCTGATACAGACTCTGCCTGCTGCATTCCTGATTCAGACTCTGCCTGCTGCACTCCTGATACAGACTCTGCTTGCTGTATTCCTGATACAGACTCTGCCTGCTGCACTCCTGATACAGACTCTGCCTGCTGCATTCCTGATACAGACTCTGCTTGCTGCATTCCTGATACAGACTCTGCCTGCTGCACCCCTGATACAGACTCTGCCTGCTGCACTCTGATACAGACTCTGCCTGCTGCACTTCTGATACAGACTCTGCCTGCTGCACTTCTGATATAGCCTCTGCCTGCTGCACTCTGATACAGACTCTGTCTGCTGCACTCCTGATACAGACTCTGCCTGCTGCACCCCTGATACAGACTCTGCCTGCTGCACCCTTGATACAGACTCTGCCTGCTGCACTCTGATACAGACTCTGCCTGCTGCACTCTGATACAGACTCTGCCTGCTGCACTCTGATACAGTCTCTGCCTGCTGCACTCCTGATACAGATTCTGCCTGCTGCACTCTGATACCGACTCTGCTTGCTGCACTCCTGATACAGACTCTGCCTGCTGCACTCTGATACAGACTCTGCCTGCTGCACCATCTATTCTGTCCTACTGGGTCCAGCTGCTGCGCTTCCATTAGTCTGTCCTGGAGTGGCACCTGGCGTTCATTGGGAACCAAGTCTAACCTCACCATCAGAGGCTCTTGTGAACAGTCCAGTGCTCGCTTAGTCACGCCCCTCTGGGCTCTCGGGGGTCCCTGACACAGTGGTTCCACGAACCACGTCCGTGACAGTGCACCCTCGCAGGCAGGGTCCTCCCTCCTGTTGTACCAGTCGGTGACCCTTTTTGACATATAAAGTGCAACTGAATAAATGTCTCTGTCACAGTAATAATTTTAGTACTTGTACTCTGGGTCAATTGATGGCACTTCCCTGGTGTCTACACCTAATTTGATGTGTTTTAGCAGCTTTTGGTCCTATTTCTAGGTGTTGTCTATGCATTTTTTTGGTCCCCCCATTGACTCCTATGAGATTCGGAAATGTTCGACGAACATTCCGCGAATAAATTCGGCGAATATCAATTTGCTTGGCAAATTTTTCCGAACTGAACATTGAAATGTTCTCTCATGCCTAGTTGCCATCTAATAGTTCTTTGGTTAGGGCTATTTCTGTACCCACAGGCACCATTAGGGACTGCGGTTTCAGGATATCTAGTCTGTGCAGGAAGATACAGGCTCAGATGCGTTTTTTAGCGTCTAAGCTATTAATCCAGAGTGAGGGCCATGAAAATGGTTAAAAAAAATAGAAAAGATCTCATTGTCCACTGGCCCTCACCTGTCCTTCCATGAAGTTTCCCACCTGGTCGTCTCCTAGACACGTCTGGTCCTCTTTCATCATCACAAGCACTGACTAAGTCTCGCAACGTCAATGGTCATTATCATAAAGATGTCATGACGTCCCCACCCGGCACATGATAGATTATATCCTTCATATGTTGTTTTGGAAACCTTTTTAACCCCGAATTACCTGATCTGAGAATTTCCATCATCAATGGTTTGGAGAGTCTCCCCGGAGTCTACAGTGAGGGTCACAGTGTGGCGCAATTAGGAACGGTGAATGTTGACAGCAAGAAGAATCCGGCAGCTGTTCAAGTCTTGTTGGCCATGTTATTGCAATCCCGTAATACTGGGGGGCTCCTAATGACCATGGGCATTCCCTGATCTCCCGAGTGCATGGTGACCTTCTCCAGACCTTCAATGTTCTTTTTGAAGCTCGTTCTCAGTTTTGCCTAAGACTTTCACACAATTACTTAGAATAAAAACTGTTTCCCACTGAGAGGCAGCTGTATGTGACTGAGGGGAGTCTTTCACATTATTGATAAATACTATCTACAAATATGATCAGCAAAGCACTCCTTTATGGCTTTATAATGATACTATTAATTATTATAAATAGAAGAATATAATAAAAACTGTTTCCACTGCACTGCACTCCACTGTTTTTCCCTTTATTATTATTATTATTATTATTATTATTATTAATATATATTTTTTTCTATTCATTTTTTATTATATGGAAAAAATTAGATCTGCAGGAATTAAAATTTAGAGATTTCTAGAATTGAAAGTTATTCACCAAACAAAGGATAATATCTTACTGATTGCTGGGGGTGTTTTGCCAAGTTTTTAACACTAAGGTTCAGATACTGCTTTAAAGAAGGCAACTACTTGCGATATAATGCAATTTTATTTATAATAGTTGATTTAAAAGATAAAATACACAATTAAAGGAATAGTATGATCTTATGATATTGCGTACACTTTTGTATATGTTATAATACGAAGGTTAAGTACATATACTCACATCATTACCAATGAGCTTTTAAACATCATCTTTCTGGAATATCAGAGAAGCAATCACCAAGACAGAGAACCCCTGGAAATATCTCAACACTGCATGGTCTTATGCAGGTATTACATACAAAACTACACATCAGTGCAGGTACAAGGCTTCTGTCTCAGTAATATTTCTCTGGCCTTATTTATTGTGAATCTACACTAGTAAGTCTAGTTCACCTTTAACTTCCAGTGGCCAGCCTTCAGAAAAAGATGAATCGGAGTTACAAGGCTCTCACACAGACAATGGGGTCAATAAACCCACACAATTCAAAAGCTCTCAGGAATCACATAAGTAAACTACAGACAAAGGTTAAACAAATCTCCATGTTTTACAATAACAAACAATAAACATAGCACTATTTGAGAGTTGAACTTTCAGACAATGTGAATAAACAGTTCTCAAGATTTTGTTATTATGATAATTGTGTCTAAACATCAGGTTAGGCTTTAACAGATTGAGCCTTATCTATCTGTGAAAATCTAACCAGACCAATGCTGGTTTGAATACATTCTGTATATTTCAATATGAACTCATAATATCCATTTTTATGTTCACATTACAGTAGGATTCCAATGTTCTGACGCATAACAATCAGTAAGTTATCCCTGACAACGGAGAGCAGGGCTGTCACCAGGGCTGCCACCAGGAATTTCAGAGCCCCATACTGGCAACATTTTCAGGCCCCCTTGAGACTCTGCCAAGGCTCCACCCCAGCTCCGCCTCCATCCCTTGAACCTTCTACAGTCCCACCACCCACTCTTGGAAAACCTCCACTTCTGCACCACGTCCTCACCAATCATACATTACCAGTTCCCAGTGAACACCAGATCACACATATAGCCAGCAGCTTTTGTTTTGGCCAAAAGATTTTTACCACAATAACGTAGACTCTTCTGGCCGGGCCCTACTCTACTCTAACCTATTAAAAAATTCTTAAAATATCCAATACTCTTTTTAGGTATATTTTTATTTATTTTTCTTTAAGGGAATGTGTCATATACATTTTTTAAAATGACCAATAATATCACATACAAGCAAGGGACAAATACCACCACACCATGACCACACCACATATTACCACCACATAGTGACCGAATAATACCACATACCAGGAAAAAATACCGTCACACGATGACCACACCACATATTGCCTCCACATAGTGACCGAATAATATCACATACAAGGATCAAATACCACCACACCATGACCAGACCACATATTATCACAACATTTTCACCGAATAATACCACATACAAGGGACAAATACCACCACACCATGACTGGACCACATATTACCACCACATAGTGACCGAATACTACAATACTGATCATTAATAAAAAAAAACACAATATTAAAATAAGTGCCATTATACACGGGAGCTCTGTACATGGTATACAGTGTATAATGTAAGTGTACAGGTAATACAGTGATCACCAATAACATTATGCACAGGAGCTCTGTATATAGTGTACAGGTAATACAGTGATCACCAATGACATTATACACAGGTGCCCTGTATATAGTGTATAGTGTCAGAGTACAGATAACACACTAACTCACCGGTGACGTCTCTAGGTGAAGTCCTTCATCTTTGCTTTTCTCCTTCATCCAGCACAGACCGCCATCACTTCTTCCAGCCAGGACTCGTCTCTGCATAAAATAACACACAGTTATCTAGAGCACATTCCCCAACTTCTACATTACACAGCTGAATACAGACATGCACCCATTAATATATAATTAGTTATTATGCAACCCACCATTCCAAATGTAAATTGTAATCCACCCCTGTGCCCCCAGTAACTGTAAATAGCCACTTTCCCCACCTAATAAAAATTTAAATTATTTAGAACCTGTACTCTTTCCCCCAATTTTTCACCAGTCACACTCCTGCATCCTCAATGCCCCCTACTCTGTACCTCCTGCTTCCCCGATTCATTATATTTACATGCACCCTTTGTCCCAATTCATTATGTCATGTCCATGCTCTCCCCACCCCCACCCTTTATTCATCATCATTTACTCTCCCTCACTCTCAATTCATCATTTGTTCTCCCTCCAACTCTCAATTCATCATTTGCTCTCCCCATTCACCATTTGCTCTCCCCATCCCCCCACTCCCAATTCATCATGTGCTTTCCCCACCCCCCACTCCCAATTCATTATTTGCTATCCCCACTCCCAGTTCATTATTTGCTCTCCCCACCCCCGGTTCCCAGTTCATTTGCCTTAATCACCCCCCACTCCCAATTCACCATTTGCTCTCCTCACCTCCCACTCCCAATTCACCATTTGCTCTCCCCACCCCCACTCCCAATTAACCATTTGCTCGTCCCACCACCCAATCCCAACTCACCATTTGCTCTCCTCGCCCCCCCACTCCCAATTCATCATGGGCTCTCCCCACCCCCCCACTCCCAATTCTCCATGTGCTCTTCCAAATCTCCACTCCCAATTCACCATGGGTTCTCCCCACCCTCCACTCCCAATTCTCCATGGGCTCTCCCCACCCTGCACTCCCAATTCTCCATTTGCTCTCCCCACCCTTCACTCCCAATCCTCCATGTGCTCACCCCACACTCCACTACAAATCCTCCATGTGCTCACCCCACTCTCCACTCCCAATCCTCCATGTGCTTACCCCAAACTCCACTCCCAATCATCCATGTGCTTACCCCACCTTCCACTCCCAATTCACCAAGTGCTCTTCCCTCCCTCCACTCCAAATCCTCCATGTGCTCACCCCCCCACTCCCAATTACCATGTTCTCTTCCCACCCTCCACTCCCAATTCACCATGTGCTCTTCCCACTCTCCACTCGCAACTCACCATGCGGTCTTCCCACTCTTCACTCCCAATTCTCCATGTGCTCACCCTCCACTCCCAATCCTCCATGTGCTCACCCCCCACTCCAAATTCTCCATGTGCTCATCCCCCCACTCCCAATTCTCCATGTGCTCATCCCCCCACTCCCACCAATTCTCCATGTGCTCAGCCCACCCTCCACTCCCAATTCTCCAGGTGCTCATCACCCCCCCCACTGCCACTTCCAATCTTCCATTTGGTCTTCCAAACCTCCACTCCCAATTCCTCATGTTCTCTTCCCACCCTCCATGTGCTCATCCCCCCACTCCCAATTCTCCATGTGCTCATCCCCCCACTCCCAATTCTCCATGTGCTCATCCCCCCACACCCAATGCATCACGTGCTCTCCCCCAATACCATTTAATTAATTCTATTTTAAAAAATAAAGTTTTCATACTTACCTCTCATAGGATCCCCTGTAGTTGTACTGGCATCCTGGTGCTCTCTGCAGGCATGTACATGATGAGTCATCGCATACGGGCCTTCACCAGCGCATCACTGAAAGGTTGGAGGGGACTCCCTTGAAGCTGCTGCATGGCCGTTCAGTCTTGAAGGCTGTGAGCGCACCTAGGGAAGAGAGGTACGCAGCCGGGTTCTCCTGACTTCTGGTCAGGTTATGGCACGTACATGATGTCACCTGACCAGAAGTCCGGAGAAGTATGAGGGAGCTGCGGAGCTCCGGTAAGCCATCTAGCGCCGAGGTGTGTGCCGCCGAAGGCACTTTGTTGCAGCATGGGGCCCCGTGCGCAGAAGCACTACATGGGGGCCCCAACTGGGCCTGGACCCCCCTGTACTGCTGCTCATGGGGCCCCATACAGCAGTAAAGGCAGTAATGCCCTGATGACGGCCTTGATGGAGAGCTGGTTCCTGAAAACTGAGAGCTCAACAGAATAATGAATTATATTTCCTTTCTATGGATAGAAGACAATTTTCATATCTGGGAATACTTCTGTAACGGCCTGTTAGAAAGAAATATGTTTATAATTTAAAAAGAAGCTAGTGAGTGCAGCTCTGGAGTATAATAAAAAATATAACTTAAGATTATTACACGATCAATAATGTAATGTTTGTACACAGTGATTTCACCAGCAGAATAGTGAGTGCAGCTCTGGAGTATAATACAGGATGTTAATCAGGATCAGTACAGGATAAGTAATGTAATGGATGTATGAAGTGACTGCACCAGCAGAATATTGAGTGCAGCTCTCCAGTATAATACAGGATGTAACTCAGGATCAGTACAGGATAAATAATGTCATGTATGTACACAGTGACTGCACCAGCAGAATAGTGAGTTCAGCTCTGGAAAATAACACAGGAATAGTGCTGAATACATTTTGTATTTTAGGTACTATGTTTATAAAGATTCCTTTTATATGGTGTGGTAGATCGGTTCACTTGGCTGCATATAGAGGTAGACACAGGAACACTGTCTCTATAAATCTTCTGTTGTGGTTTATTAAGGCTATGTTCACACATTGCGTTTTTTCAGCATTTTTCTTCTGCATCAAAACCTCATCTCTTGCCAGGAGGTTGTTCAGGATTTTTCTTGCTTTTTTGCTTGTTTTTTGGTGCGTTTTTTTTCACTGTCATTTTGTCTCTTTATGCATGTACATAAAGTTCAGTGAAAAAAAAAAATCTCATTCTGGTTTTGGCACAAAAAACGCTGAAAAAACACTGAAAAACCTGACACCTGCATTTTTGGTGCATTTTTCATCATTTTTTTCACTTGCCCATTGCTTCCAATGGGTGAAAAAACACTGACAAAATGCTGAAAAATGCTGCTCTATTCTGCAAAAAAAACATGCCAAGCACAAAATACTGATTAAAATAGAACCAAGCTGTGTGCATGAGTCCTTGTTGCTACGGGTAACCACCCACTTCAGGAACAAATAATCCATGGTTCAGCTTTTGTTCACATGACAAAACAACTCCAGAGCTTTCGCCTCCAGGCCCACCCCACCCCAAATGCTGTAAAAGGCTGGGAATTTATCCTCTGACCTCCTGTCTCTCTACAGGTGTTTAATCACCCTAGCACTAAACATGGCTGATTAACCCCTCTCAGCACTTCGTGAGCTGGAACATTTTCTCTATGTCTATATCACTGTAGCTAATGATCTCAGTGTTACATATCTCCCCTCTAGTACTTTGCCAGTGACTTTGTCACAATGGGTACATTACAGAAGATAACATTGTATATGATTACAATTAACGTTAAGACATTTTGGATAATTATCCTGACCTGGTCTCCATTATCATGGTACTGTGATGTTGATGGACGGCTGTTGTGTGCTGTGGCATAATGCGGTTATGTCCATCATGTTTTTTCTTCAGGCATTTTAACCCTTTCGCCCCTAAATCTGTTTTCACCTTCATGACCAGGCCAAATTTTACAATTCTGATCACTGTCACTTTATGAAGTAATAACTCTGTAACTCTTCAATGGATCCCGCTGATTCTGAGAAAGTTTTTTTGTGACATATTGTACTTCATGATAGTGGTAACATTACTTTGATATGACTTACGCTTATTTGTGAAAAAAACAGAAATTTGGCCAAAATTTGACAACTTTTAAAATTTTAAAACTTCAATTTTTATGCCTTTAAATCAAAGAGTTCTGTCACACAAAACAGTTTATAAATAACATTTACCACATGTCTACTTTACATCAGCACAATTTTGGAAACATAATTTTATTTTTTGTTAAAAAGTTGACCAGCGATTTCTATTTTTTTCCAACAAAATTACAAAATTTTTTTTTTTTCCGGAACCACATCATATTTGAAGTGACGTTGAGGGGGGTCACAGAAAATACCCAAAAGTGACACCATTCTAAAAACTACAACCCTCCAGGTGCTCAAAACCACATTCAAGAAGTTTATTAACCCAATCAGGTGCTTCTCAGGAATTAATGGAATGTGGAAAGAAAAAATGAACATTTGACTTTTTTCACAAAAATTTTACTTTAGACCCAAATTTTTCATTTTTCACAAGAGTAACAGGAGAAAATAGACCCCAATATTTGTTGTGCAGTTTCTCCTGAGCATGATGATACCCCACATGTGGGGGAAAACCACTGTTTGGGCGCACGGCAGGGCTCTGAAGGGAAGGAGCGCCATTTGACTTTTGGAATGTAAAATTTGTTGGATTAATTAGAAGACGCTATGTCGCGTATGGAGAGCCCCTGATGTGCCTAAACAATGGAAATTCCCCACAAGTGACACCATTTTGGAAACTAGACCCCTCAGAGAACTTATCTGATGTTTGGTGAGCACCTTGAACCCCAAAGTGCTTCACATAAGTTTATAAATTAGAGCCGTGAAAATAAAAAATATCATTTTTCCCACAAAAAAGTTATTTTATCCCTAAATTTTTTATTTTACAAGGCTAACGGGAGAAAATTGACCCCACAATATCTGCTGTGTAATTTCTCTTGAGCACGCCAATACCCCATATTTCTGGAGAAAACAATTGTTTGGGCACACGGCAGGACTCAGGAAGGAAGGAGTGATGTTTTGGAAAGCCAACTTTGAAAGAATGGTCTGCATGTGCATGTCGCGGTTGGAGAGCCCCTGATGTGCCTAAACAGGGGAAAACCCCCACAAGTGACCCCATTTTGGAAACTAGACCCCTCAAGTAATTTATTTAGATGTGTGGTGTACACCTTGAACCCACAGGTGATTCACAGAATTTTACAACGTGGATTGGTAAAAATGAAAAAAATACATTTTTCCCACAAAAATGTTGTTTTAGCCCCAATTTTTTTATTTTTACAAGGATAACAAGAAAAAATGACCCCATAATTTGATGTGCAATTTTTCCTGTGTACGCTGATACCCTATATGTGATCGAAAACTATTTTTGAGATACAGTGCAAAGCTCAGATTGGAAGAAGCACCGTATTGGGGTTCGGAGTTTCCTGGACTGGTTTGACGGTGCCATGTCACATTGGCGGAGCCCCTGAGGTGCCAGAACAGCAGACTCCCCATAAGAGACCCCATATTAAAAACTACACCTCTCACTGAATGTAGGGATGAAGATATAATATTGACACCACAGTTGGGTCACGGAATTTTATACCTTTGGGCAGTAAAGAAAAAAATTACATTTTTACCACCAAAATGTTGTTTTAGCCCCAGATTTTACATTTTAAGACTGGTAAATGGGTACAAATGGTGGCAAAATGTGTCACACAATTTCTGCTGAACGTGGCAATAAACCATATGTGGCTTTACAGTACTGCTTAGCCACACGGAGGGATGGAGCACTATTTGCCTACTGGAGCACAGATTTTACTAGAATAGTCTATATACAGAGCCCCTAAGTGCTGGAATAGCAGAATCCCCCCCTCAAGTGACCCCATTTTGGAAATCATACCCCTTCGGGAATTTATCTACAGGGTGTAATGACGATTTTGACTCCAAAGGTCTTTTCCAGAAACAAGCAGCAACCGATATTGCTGAGTGAAAATTGCAAACTGCCTTTGTAATGACCAGTACGCTGTAGTAACCAGTACGTTGTGCCCATCTCGTGCTTCTGGAGACATGCACCTGTAATTAGGTAGGTTCTCATCGCTACAGAAATGCCAAACATGTGGACACTAGCTGTGATTTAGGCGCACAAACTAAAGCTCAGAAGGGAGGGGCATTTGGATTTGGGAGTACAGAGTTCGCTGAATTTCTTTTGGAGGGCGAGGTGCCATTTAGTTTTTCCAGAGCCTTTGTGGTACCAGTATTGTGGAAGCTCCCTATATTTCCATTCACAGATGACAGACCTGACTGGGGACTTGATTTTTTTTGTTGATTAATTTGAAACTTTTTTTAGGAACATTTTACATAACATTTTGGATCACACTTAACTGGCACTCCAAGCTGAGCGTATCGGGGTTTTCATCTAAATCTCCGAGTGACATGATTCAGATGAAACCCCCGAGGGATCCATTCACTGTAATGAGGCAGCAGAGTTACTCTGGACTCCGTCTGGCCTCTGCTCAGTGGATAAATTTGAGCCGAGCCTTACTGCGATGTTTAGGAGGCAGAATGAACAAATTAACAGCAGGTGAAAAATTTGTTTTAATTATATTTTACGCTGTTTCTTGTGTGGTAAGTGATTAGACAACTATATTCTTTGGGTCAGTGCGATTACAGCGATACCAGATTTTTATCAGGTTTTTATGTTTGGCTGCTGTCACACACTAAAAGACGCTTTTTATTGCAAAGACTAGTTTGAGAACTATAATTTTTCCATATTTCGGCTGACAGAGTCATGTAAGGGCTTGTTTTTTGCGGGACGAGTTGACATTTTTATTGGTACTCTTTTGGGGCAAATCACATCTTTTGTTCGTCTTCTATTCCGATTTTTGGCAGGCAGAATGAACAAAAAACAGCAATTCAGGAATTGTTTTTGGGACTTCTCTTTATGGCATTCCATGTGTGGTAAAATTGATAAGGCTGCTTTATTATTTGGGTTGGTGCGATTACAGTGTTACTACATTTATATTTTTTTTTTATGTTTTGGCGCTTTTACATAATAACAACTATGCACCCAAACAGTGTTTTTTCCCCATATATGGGGTGTCTGTGTGCTCAGGAGAAATTGCACAACAAATTTTGGGGTCCATTTTTTCCTGTTACCCCTGCGAAAATAAAAAAAAATTGGGTCTAAAGAAACGTTTTTGTGAAAAAAGTTAAATGTTAATTTTTTTCTTCCACATTCCAAAAATTCCTGTGAAGCACCTGAAGGGTTAATAAACTTCTTGAATGTGGTTTTGAGCACCTTGAGGGGTGCAGTTTTTAGAATGGTGTCACTTTTGGGTATTTTCTGTCATAAAGGCCCCTCAAAGTGACTTCAAATGTGATATGGTCCCTTAAAAAATGGTTTTGTAAATTTTGTTGGAAAAATGAGAAATCACTGGTCAACTTTTAACCCTTATAGCTCCCTAACAAAAAAAAAAATTTGTTCCAAAATTGTGCTGATGTAAAGTAGACATGTGGGAAATGTTATTCATTAACTATTTTGTGTGACATATCTCTCTGATTTAAGGGCATAAAACTTCAAATTTTGAAAATTGCTAAATTTTCAAAATTTTCGCTAAATTTCCGTTTTTTTCACAAATAAATTTTCTTTCACAAATATTTTCACAAATAAATGCAAGTGATATTGAAGAAATATTGCCACAATCATGAAGTACAATATATCATGAAAAAACAATCTCAGAATCAGGGGGATCCGTTGAAACGTTCCAGAGTAATTACCTCATAAAGTGACAGTGGTCAGAATTGTAAAAATTGGCCTGTTCATTAACAAACCACCTTGGGGGGTAAAGGGGTTAAAGGGCCAGCAGTTGGTTATGCTTTGTTTCTCCCATTATTAAAGAGTGGGTCTCCTATACTATTATTGGGTATGCAGTGACTGCAAGGGCTGCCAAAAATTTGGATGCACCCCAATACCCCTTTGAAGGAGGGTCTCAGTAAAAAAAAAAAAAAAAATGTTCCCTTTATAAAGGAGTGGGTCTCCTATAGTGGTAATGCCCATGCTGTGACTGCAAGGGCTTCCAAAATTTGTGAAAAACCCCACTTGTAATGGGTCTGGGAGGCGGAACCTCTGAGCTACTATACAAGGGGGCGGTCCTTGTAAGGGAGCGGGTGGCGACCAGGCAGGCAGTCACAGCAGGTGACCGGGACAGTCTCTAGAAGAACGGGCAGGAGGTCACGGCAAGTGACCGGGGCAGTCTCTGGATGAACGGACAGATGGTCACGGCAAGTGACCGGGGCAGTCTCTGGGTAAAGGGTTGGTACGACCTGTGGCGGCTGATGGTAGACGTGAGCTCCCAGGTGAGCAGGCGAGAGTCTCTGGATAAACGGGTGGTCACAGCATGTGACGGCGGAGCCTCCAGGAAGACCAACAGACAGGCGGCAGATGAGCGCTCCCAGGTGAGCGGGCAGAAGTCTCTGGACAGGCGGGTGGTCACAGCACGTGACGGCAGAGCCTCCAGGTAGGCTAGCAGGCAGGTAGCAGATGTGCGCTCCCAGGTGAGCGGGCAAGCTGGTCCATAGACAGACTGACAAGAGTTGGAAGGCAGACCGTCGGACCTCAGGCAAGCAGGCAGGTAGTTGATGTGCGCTCCCAGGTGAGCGGGCAAGCTGGTCCTTAGACAGACTGACAGGAGTAGTAAGGCAGACCGTCGGACCTCAGGCTAGCAGGCAGGTAGCAGGATATCAGGCAGGAATTAGATAGCAGACTGGCAGGAATCTGGCAGGTAACTGGCAACGGGACCTGAGGGCTGAAGCAGAGTAGTGAACAGTGCTACAACATTGCTCGGGCACCTCCATTTTGGAGGAGGTGCCTTTTATATGGGAGGTCCTCCGGCAATTGGCCGGGGACTCCTTAGGACGGCGCGCGCGGTCCCTTTAAGAGAGGGGGAGCGCGCGCGCCCTAAGCACACTGCCGGGGAAGGAGCGCGTGCCGGAAGCAGCGGGGAGAGCAGCGCTGGAGGACGCCGCGCCAGGAGCGGGGAGGTGAGAGGGACGGCGTCTCTGCCTAGAACGGGGCAGAGACGCCGATGCTACAGTACCCCCCCCCTTTAGGCCCCCTCTTTTTTTGGCCAGAAAGAAATTTCTCAAGGAGAAGCGGGGCGTTGATGTTCTCCCTGGGTTCCCAAGTTCTCTCCTCAGGACCAAACCCCTTCCAATCTACCAGAAAAAAGGTTTTTCCTCTTACCCTCTTGGAGGCCAGAATACTCTCTACCTCAAAGATGTCATCAGCGGAAACCGGAGCAGGAGGGGCACCTGGATTTTTGGAAAAAAAAGTTAAAGACAACGGGTTTGAGGAGAGATACGTGGAAGGAGTTGGGGATCCGTAGGGTGGCCGGGAGTTTTAATTTGTAGGCCACAGGGTTAATTTGCCTGAGGACTTCGAAGGGGCCGATGAATCGAGGACCCAACTTGTAGGAGGGTACTTTGAGCCGCACATGTTTGGATGAGAGCCAAACCTTGTCTCCCGGATGGAATTGGGGCGGATCCAGACGTCTCTTATCAGCATATCTCTTCATCCGCTCAGAGGAGAGAAGAAGAGCGGACCTGGTGCTCTCCCAAATAGTAGAAAATTCGCTGACAAGAGACTCCGCAGCAGGGTTGTCCACAGAAACGGAGACAGGAAGTGGAATCCGGGGATGTTGGCCACCGACTATAAAGAACGGGGATTTGGAAGAGGACTCGCTCTCATGGTTGTTATAAGAGAACTCGGCCCATGGTAGGAGATCCACCCAGTCCGAGTGGTGAGCATCAACGAAGTGCCGGAGGTAGCTGGACAAGATCTGATTGATCCGCTCCACTTGACCATTGGACTGAGGGTGGTAAGCGGAGGAGAAATCCAGGGTAATGTCCAGCAGCTTACATGTGGCTCTCCAGAAGCGAGAGGTGAACTGAACCCCACGATCCGACACGATGTGGAGGGGCAGACCATGGAGACGGAAGATGTGGCGGATAAAGTCTTTAGCCAGCTCGGGTGCAGACGGAAGACCAGGCAGGGGAATGAAGTGGGCCATCTTAGAAAAACGGTCAGCGACAACCCAAATGACAGTGCAACCGGCAGAAACTGGAAGGTCGGTGATAAAGTCCATAGCGATGTGTTGCCAAGGAGCAGCAGGTACGGGAAGGGGCAGGAGATGGCCGGCAGGTAGATGTCGGGGAACTTTGTTACGGGCACAGGATGAACAGGCCGCGACGAAGTCTACCACGTCCTTACGCAGGGTAGGCCACCAGTAATGCCGGGTAATAAGTTGGAAGGTCTTCTTTTGGCCAGCATGGCCAGCTAGTTTAGAAGAATGTCCCCAGCGAAGAACCCTCTCCCGATCTGGCACAGCTACGAACGTCTTACCGGGTGGAAGACTAGTCAGATCCAAGGGGGCCACATTCATCACCTTGTAGGAGTCGATGATGTGCGTAGGTTCCTCCTCTTGATCGGAGGACAGGAAGGACCGGGACAAGGCATCAGCTTTGACATTCTTGTCCGCCGGACGGAAATGAAGAATGAAGTCGAAGCGGGCAAAAAACAACGACCACCGGGCCTGGCGAGGATTGAGTCTCTGGGCATTTTGGAGATATGCCAGGTTTTTGTGATCCGTGTAGATAATTACCGGGTAGAGAGCCCCTTCAAGCAGATAGCGCCACTCTCCCAGTGCCAATTTGATGGCTAGCAATTCCCGGTCTCCAATGGAGTAGTTGCGCTCCAACGAGGAGAAGATTTTGGAGAAGAAGCCGCACGTTACCATTCTCCCAGTAGAAGACTTCTGGGTGAGCACCGCTCCGGCTCCGGAAGAGGAGGCATCAACCTCCAGGTAGAATTGTTTATTACAGTCCGGACGGTGCAGGACGGGAGCAGAGGCGAAGGCTTTCTTTAGGGAAAGGAAGGCCTCCTCGGCTTCAGGCGACCATGTTCTGGGGTTAGCCCCCTTACGGGTAAGTGCAGATATGGGAGCAGTCCGAGACGAGAAGTGTGGGATGAAAAGACGATAATAATTAGCGAAGCCCAGGAATCGCTGTATCGCCTTCAAACCTTCAGGACGAGGCCATTTTATAACGGAAGAGAGCTTCTCGGGATCCATTTGCAGACCTGTTTGGGAGATGACATAGCCCAAGAACGGAAGGGAGGTCTGATCGAAGAGGCACTTCTCGTATTTGGCGTAGAGGTGGTTCTGCCGAAGCCTAAGCAGGACCTGACGAACATCCCTCCGGTGTGTGGGGAGATCCGGAGAGAAGACCAAGATATCGTCCAGGTATACCACTACGCAGGAGTACAGGAGGTCACGGAAGATGTCGTTGACTAGTTCCTGAAAGACCGCGGGAGCATTACAGAGACCGAAGGGCATCACAAGGTACTCGTAGTGACCGTCCCGGGTATTGAATGCCGTCTTCCACTCGTCTCCTTGACGGATACGGACCAGATTATACGCTCCTCGTAGATCCAGCTTGGAGAAGATCCTGGCGCCCTTGAGACGGTCAAACAATTCGGAGATGAGTGGCAGGGGATATTTGTTTTTTACCGTGATGAGATTGAGTCCTCTGTAGTCAATACAGGGACGTAGCGAGCCGTCTTTCTTTTTGACAAAGAAGAATCCGGCTCCAGCCGGGGAGGTAGATTTTCGGATAAATCCCCTAGCCAGATTCTCTTCAATGTACTCAGACATGGCTCGGGTCTCGGCTGCAGACAACGGGTAGATACGCCCACGGGGAGGAGTGGTGCCAGGTACCAGGTCAATCGGGCAATCGTATGGCCTATGGGGTGGCAATGTCTCAGCTTCCTTCTTACCGAAGACGTCCGCATAGGGCCAGTAGGGAGCCGGGAGACCAGGTAAGTTAGCTGGAGTAGGCTGAGGGCGAAGTGGACGGACCGGGACCAGGCAGGTCCTATGGCAGTCAGGACCCCATCGGAGTACTTCACCGGACCGCCAGTTCAATACGGGTTCATGTGTCTGGAGCCAAGGTAGACCCAGCAACAGGGAGTGAGAAAGTCCGGACAGCACATGGAATGAGATCTCCTCAGAGTGCAGCATTCCCACCTGCAGGGTTATGGGTTCGGTGACGAGCAGGATGGTCTCCGAGAGAAGTCTTCCATCCACGGAGGTGACTGACAATGGTTCAGCCAGGGACTTGGTGGGAATATGGTATCTCTCTACCAGAGACTGGGAGATGAGGTTTCCAGCAGCTCCAGAATCCAGATGGGCGAGTTCAAAGAGACGGTTTTCTCCCCAAGCAATAGAGACCGGTAAGGTCAGAGACGGAGAGGGCTTACTTTTGTCTAGGACGACCTCTCCGAGTGGTCCTAGACACTGGCGTTTCCCGGCTTTTCCGGGCAGGAACGGATGAAGTGCTTCATACTGCCACAATAGAAACAGCTTCCCTCGGCTCGGCGAGATTCTTGGCGAGAACCGACCATCTTGGTCTGGTCGACCTGCATAGGCTCAGGAGAGTGTAGCTGAGGAGAGACGGAGGGAGTGACGGGTTTCTGAAAAGTAGGAGCTAGACGTGGAAACCTCCTCTCACGGGTGACCTCTTTGGCACGCTCCTGGAACCGTAGGTCAATCCGGGTGGCAAGAGTTATTAGGTCATCGAGAGTGGTAGGAATATCCCGACCGGCAAGTTAATCTTTTATATGGCCGGACAGACCCTCCCAGAAGACGGAAACCAGAGCGTCATTATCCCAGGCCAGCTCCGAGGCAAGGGTACGGAACCGTATGGCATATTGGCCCACGGTGAGACTTCCCTGACGGAGGAGTAGCAGAGATGATGCGGATGAGGTCTTCCGTCCGGGTTCGTCGAAGACTTTCCGGAAAGCCGTGAGAAAGGCAGGCAAGTCAGACACCAGGGGGTCTCCTCTCTCCCATAGAGGATTTAGCCAGGCCAGGGCCTCTCCGGTGAGATGGGACATGATGAAGGCAATTTTGGCCCTGTCGGAGTTAAACTGGTGAGACAGGAGTTCAAAGTGCAGGGTGCACTGATTTATGAAGCCCCGAGCCTGGGCGGAGTCGCCTCCGAAACGAGGAGGTGCAGAAAGCCGGGGTCCGGGGTAGGATACCATGTTATTAGTGGGCAGAGGAGCTGCCGGATTGCGAGTCATGGCACTGGCGGTGGTTGCAGGCAGAGCAGTCAGAGTGTCCAGGCGAGAATTGACATTCCGCAGGTGACCCAGGATGGACTCCTGTTGGGTCCTCTGACGGGACAGTTCATGACACAGGTCCGAGAACGAGGGAGCTTGGGGGCCACCGGGTTCCATGGCCCGAGCAAACTGTAACGGGTCTGGGAGGCGGAACCTCTGAGCTACTATACAAGGGGGCGGTCCTTGTAAGGGAGCGGGTGGCGACCAGGCAGGCAGTCACAGCAGGTGACCGGGACAGTCTCTAGAAGAACGGGCAGGAGGTCACGGCAAGTGACCGGGGCAGTCTCTGGATGAATGGACAGATGGTCACGGCAAGTGACCGGGGCAGTCTCTGGGTAAAGGGTTGGTACGACCTGTGGCGGCTGATGGTAGACGTGAGCTCCCAGGTGAGCAGGCGAGAGTCTCTGGATAAACGGGTGGTCACAGCATGTGACGGCGGAGCCTCCAGGAAGACCAACAGACAGGCGGCAGATGAGCGCTCCCAGGTGAGCGGGCAGAAGTCTCTGGACAGGCGGGTGGTCACAGCACGTGACGGCAGAGCCTCCAGGTAGGCTAGCAGGCAGGTAGCAGATGTGCGCTCCCAGGTGAGCGGGCAAGCTGGTCCTTAGACAGACTGACAGGAGTAGTAAGGCAGACCGTCGGACCTCAGGCTAGCAGGCAGGTAGCAGGATATCAGGCAGGAATTAGATAGCAGACTGGCAGGAATCTGGCAGGTATCTGGCAGGTAACTAGCAACGGGACCTGAGGGCTGAAGCAGAGTAGTGAACAGTGCTACAACATTGCTCGGGCACCTCCATTTTGGAGGAGGTGCCTTTTATATGGGAGGTCCTCCGGCAATTGGCCGGGGACTCCTTAGGACGGCGCGCGCGGTCCCTTTAAGAGAGGGGGAGCGCGCGCGCACGCGCCCTAAGCACACTGCCGGGGAAGGAGCGCGTGCCGGAAGCAGCGGGGAGAGCAGCGCTGGAGGACGCCGCGCCAGGAGCGGGGAGGTGAGAGGGACGGCGTCTCTGCCTAGAACGGGGCAGAGACGCCGATGCTACACCACTAACAATTTAAAGACACATAGAGCTGGGCTACAGTAATGAGTACGACATGTTCCCATTAGAAGGGAGAGGCTCTGCTATCCAGTTATAGGGTATGCAGTGAGTCCAACAGCTGCCAAAATTTAGGAAAAACCCCACTAAAAATTTAAAGACACATATAGCTGGGCTACAGTAACGAGTACGACATGTTCCCATTAAAAAGGAGTGGGTCTCCCATCTTTTTTGCCTATGCAGTGAATGTGACGCGCCCCCTGGGCCGAGTGTGGGCAAATACCCGGAGCCGGGTCTCTGTGTAATGCTGGGGGTTGTAGTCTCCGTGACGGCGACCCGGTCCCGTGGCTCAGGGTTGTCAAACCAGTGGCGGATCTGTTTATTTGGTTTTGCAATGTTTAAATGTCCGACTACGCCACCCGTGGATTGCGGTCACTGAGAACCGCCGCTGCGGGGCAGACCGCTGAGGCTGATGTTGGATGCGCAGCAGAGGGTAGTATAACTCCCAACGGGAGGAGTATAGCCTCAGGGTAGCGTCTATAGATGGTGAGGTTTGTGGTGCGTGGGCGCAGCAGAAATGACTTAGAGTCCGTGCCGTGCAGTTCAGGGTCTTTACTGTTGGTAATGAAGAAGGCCCTGCCAGGAGTACCGGTTAACATTAGAGGCCTGGTCAGTCTGTGAGCGAACAAGAGTCCCCCTGGCCAGGTGGAGGTATAGGCCTTCCCGTCTGACTGCACTCTTCCTGGCTACCCTGCTGTAGTCGTGTAGTAGCCCACGTCCCTGAGTGTACCGTGTGGTGCTCACCCGTATGACTGGTGACTTGGGGCCTTTGGTTCCTTCCGCTCCTCGATGGTGGTGCCGGTCCCTTGCGTGTGACTGACCCTCCGGGCTTTCTATGGCCAGAGGACCTGGAATCCCCAGCCAGGTGGTTTCTGCTGCTGGATGTAGATATTCCCACAGCCTCGGACTCCGGTGTCCGGTTCTCTGCGTCTTTCTGCCAGGACGAGCTCTGCTGCTCCAGTCCCTGGTCTTCAGCTCCTGGCTCCTACAGAGCTCCTTGCTGCTGCTCTGTCCCTTCCTCTGGAACTAGACTCCCTAACCCCGCCCCAGATCAAGTTTATAAAGGGCAGGTTCCTCCCCTCCCTGGACTGGGGCAGGAGGTGTGGCATGCAATATTGCTCCTGACCAGGAAAACCCATGCTCGCTCCCAGACATGGCATTTCTACCACTGTGGCAACCAGACCCCTGGGGTGCCACAAATGCAATGGTTGCCAAAAATTTGGAGGCACTCCAATGCCCCCTGCAAGAGACGTAGAGGTCAGAGTGCCCCCTGAAAGTAATGTTCCCATTATTAGGAAGTGGGTCTCCCATACTGTTTGCCTATGCAGTGAATGCGATGGCTGCCAAAAATTTGGAGGAACGCCAATATCCCTTGCAAGAGACGTAGATATGGTGATATGGTAGATATGGTGGTGATATAGAGGAGGATGTGGTGGATGAGGAAAAGGAGGAGGACAAGAGCAAATAGAGAAAATGAGGAAGCATATACCCATGTCTGGATGTGAAGACAGAGGTGCATGGGAATAGAGTTAGACCGCCCAAAAAAAAACACTGTATTTGAGTTTATGTTAAGTTGCTAACATATCCAGCCCTTGTTCATTTTTATAAAAGTCAGACTGTCAGCATTTTCAGTTGACAGGCGGATGCACCTATCGGTTATAATTCCACCAGCGTCACTAAAAACCCGCTCTGATAAAACTCTAGCGGCAGGGCAGGCCAGAACCTCCAAGGCATAGAGAGCCAGTTCATGCCACGTGTCCAGCTTGGATACCCAATAATTATAAGGCACAGAGGAATCACGGAGGACGTTGGTACAGTCGGTAAGGTACTCCCTGACCATCTTCTGAAACTTTTCCCTAATTGGGAGAGTACCCCGCGCCTCAGGGCTGTGCAATGGGAGAGTCTGAGAAAACTGTCCCAGAACTTTGACAGTGTTCCCCTGCCTCTGCTAGATTGCATTTGTGTCTCTCTCGCCTGTACTCCTTGGTTGTCAAACGAACTGTGACCTCTGCCGCAAGCGTTTTCAGATGGGAATTTTTTTAATATTTCCGCAACAATGGCCTTCTAGTATTGCACCATTTTATTCGGCCTGTCCTTCGCGGGAATAAGAGACAGAAATTTCTCCTTGTAGCGTGGGTCTAGAAGTGTCACCAACCAGTAATGATTGTGTCAGGGTTTCATAGTGACAGGGACCACACCGGGGAGATCATGCAGTATCTCACCGTTGTCGTCACTCTGTCATGATTTTGTCAGGGATTCACGAGCACACAATCCTGACTACTCACTACCTAGGTATCGGCAAGCGACCAGTGAGCTTATGGCGTCACATCTCCTGATTCCAACGCATGGAATATGTGTATACGCCCTGTACGGTCACTGTCAGCTTCACGATAGCCCAATTATTATTATTCACCGCCACCACCGGCCAAGTTTGAAATATAATACAGTTCTGGCCAGAAGCCTGCATTCTGGTAGCGTATATGGCTTTTGGGGAGGGAACGATTACAGAGCAAAAGAAACAAGACTATTAAATTATATATTTAATCCAAAAGGGAGGCAGTGTTATGAAAAATATACAAGATTTTACAAAAGGGGACAATACCTATGCAGTTACACAAAATAATAAGGATTAAAGAAGAAGCTTACTATACGATCGCAGAGATGATTCAATATAGCTGAAGGGGAGACACTCCACTTGATCAGAGCGTTCAGCGAACGCGACCCCTTGCTTATGATGCATATTCTCCTGGCAATGAGTATGGATCAATCTTCAGTTGGATCCTTTATACCGAAGAGGGGACCTGTCCACACACCCCTTGTGCTGACATCATGTGGGCTGGGCTCCACCCTTCATGTTTCTATTAAAAACTCTAACTTCTTTGATATCTCCTCACTGGTTGATCATAGAGGCCCGAAAGTGATACCACTTTTACCCTTATGAATTGGCCTTTCCACAGAGACTACACATGGCATAGTTGCGGTCTGCTATTCTGCTACTTTTGCGCAACAGCCCCCGGGGGGCTTACAGCGACGGGAAAATATCCATATTGTTCCCTAGCTGAACCTGTCACTAAAAATATAGGTCCCATTATTATGGGAATTATGGAACTTGCAATATTCATTATTTCGTGTCGGTGCCTAAAAGTCTGGAGATTTGCAGCCAGGACTTGGGACTGTGTTTGAATTTAACGAGCTGCATCCTCCTCAGCTAGGTGTAAATTTCTCTCAAGCTTGTGTCTAATTGTGTTTGGTAGCACCCTCTGTGCTAGAAGTCTACTTCTGCTGTTTGCGTTAATTTGCATACAGACAGATGGTCGATTGTCAGCTCTTGTCTTGTGACAAATGGTATAGGGGAGGATAATGAGGGGTTTGGGAAAAATTATTAATATATTCTTAATATCTCCATGACATCTCTTTGAGGTGGCATAAGGGCTGATTTTCAGATCGCCCCTATAGCCCACCTCCTGGCCCACCCTTCCTGCTGATCCGACAAGCCGTGAACCCAACTCGCTCACCACTCTGACCGACTGAGGATCCAGCTTTCCGATCACCCTGACTGGTTCGGGATACATTTTTCCCACACCTCAGGCTAAGGGTATCTTCCTCCCATACTTATGAGAGACAGGGGGACACACCTTTTACCTTGCCTGGTTGTGGGGCCTACCTCTCCACCTGTCATTGTTACCTTAGGAGCCGTGCTCACTATGGGGGAGATACGACCAGCCATGTCACAGTCCGTCGTGACACCGGTCGGCGGCACGGGACCACTTTCCCTATGAAGTTGGCGGCATATTATCTAAAAGTACGTCCTTTATACTTTATTTTGTATATTGTGGTTTGAGCCAGCCAGTTCTTTAGGAAGAACATGATGCTCTCAACAGCCTATTAGGCAGCATTGGTCTGAGTTGCCATCTTCTAGACTGTGGTTAGGGTGAAGTCTACTCACACAGGAACTAGTGGCAACTGCGGGGTTAAGATCTCTAGTCTGTACAGTAACCGGCAGGGTCAGTTGCAGTATTTAGATTTACCTTTTATCCATAGTGAGTAGCTACTCTAGGATAATGCTTATTAGAATTAGACAATTCCTTTAAGAAACAAAATATGTGTGTAATTTACACGGCACAAAACATTATATTTTACACAACAATGGATTCTCTCATTTCCGATGAAAGTACAATATAACATCCAAAATACAAAGAAGCATGTTTAATACCAGAGACCCAGATCTTTGAAGCCGTCTTCTCCATTTAATTATAACCCAAGTCTTCAATTCACTCAACCACACACCTAAAACTATCATTACACATGAAAAGTAAAATTCCACCGCAATAAATACACATCAGATTTGTAGACACGATTATCGTTGTATCTATATTTATAACTCAGATATGGAATGAAAAGTCTCATACAGAAGAGAAATCTCTATATAAAAGTAAAAGAACTGAGCTTTTATAACAATCTAATAATATGCTCTTTGGGGCAGTATTATAGTAATTATATTCTTGTACATAGAGGGCAGTATTATAGTAGTAATATTCCTGTACATAGGGGGCAGTATTATAGTAGTTATATTCTTGTACATAGGGGGCAGTATTATAGTAGTTATATTCTTGTACATAAGGGGCAGTATTATAGTAATTATATTCTTGTATATAGGAGCAGTATTATAGTAATTATATTCCTGTACATAGGGGCATTATTATAGCAGTTATATTCTTGTACATAGGGGGCAGTATTATAGTAGTAATATTCCTGTACATAGGGGGCAGTATTATAGTAGTTATATTCTTGTACATAGGGGCAGTATTATAGTAGTTATATTCTTGTACATAGGAGGCAGTATTATAGAAGTTATATTCTTGTACATAGGGGGCAGTATTATAGTAGTTATATTCTTGTACATAGAAGCAGTATTATAGTAGTTATATTCTTGTATATAGGAGCAGTATTATAGTAATTATATTCTTGTACATAGAGGGCAGTATTATAGTAGTTATATTCCTGTACATAGGGGGCAGTATTATAGTAGTTATATTCTTGTACATAGGGGCAGTATTATAGTAGTTATATTCTTGTACATAGGAAGCAGTATTATAGTAGTTATATTCTTGTACATAGGGGGCAGTATTATAGTAGTTATATTCTTGTACATAGGAGCAGTATTATAGTAGTTATATTCTTGTACATAGGGGCAGTATTATAGTTGTTATATTCTTGTACATAGGAGCAGTATTATAGTAGTTATATTCTTGTACATAGGAGCAGTATTATTGTAGTTATATTCTTGTACATAGGGGGCAGTATTATAGTAGTTATATTCTTGTACATAGTGGCAGTATTATAGTAGTTATATTCTTGTACATAGGAGCAGTATTATAGTAGTTATATTCCTGTACATAGGGGGCAGTATTATAGTAATTATATTCTTGTACATAGGAGGCAGTATTATAGTAGTTATATTCTTGTACATAGGGGCAGTATTATAATAGTTATATTCTTGTACATAGGAGGCAGTATTATAGTAGTTATATTCTTGTACATAGGGGGCAGTATTATAGTAGTTATATTCTTGTACATAGGAGCAGTATTATAGTAGTTATATTCTTGTACATAGGGGGCAGTATTATAGTCGTTATATTCTTGTACATAGGAGCAGTATTATAGTAGTTATATTCTTGTACATAGGAGCAGTATTATTGTAGTTATATTCTTGTACATAGGGGGCAGTATTAAAGTAGTTATATTCTTGTACATAGGAGCAGTATTATAGTAGTTATATTCTTGTACATAGGAACAGTATTATAGTAGTTATATTCTTGTACATAGGGGGCAGTATTATAGTCATTATTTTCTTGTACATAGGAGCAGTATTATAGTAGTTATATTCTTGTACATAGGAGCAGTATTATTGTAGTTATATTCTTGTACATAGGGGGCAGTATTATAGTAGTTATATTCTTGTACATATGAGCAGTATTATTGTAGTTATATTCTTGTACATAGGGGGCAGTATTTTTTGCACTGTGCGATTTATATATTTACTTTCAGTTATTTGGGTATTTTTCTTGTCTTTGGTTTCTCTCTGTTTAACGGCCTTGTGTGAACATGCATTTACATTTTGCATGCACATCAACTTACGTTTCAGTTCAGACCTTCAGGTTTTTTCTTTTTAGTTATATTCTTGTACATAGGAGCAGTATTATAGTAGTTATATTGTTATACATACAGCTAGTATTAGAGTAGTTATATTCTTGTACATAGGGGCAGTATTATAGTAGTTATATTCTTGTACATAGTAGCAGTATTATAGTAGTTATATTCTTGTACATAGGGGGCAGTATTATAGTAGTTATATTCTTGTACATAGAAAGCAGTATTATAGTAGTTATATTCTTGTACATATGAGCAGTATTATAGTAGTTATATTCTTGTACATAGGGGCAGTATTATAGTAGTTATATTCTTGTACATAGTAGCAGTATTATAGTAGTTATATTCTTGTACATAGGGGGCAGTATTATAGTAGTTATATTCTTGTACATAGAGAGCAGTATTATAGTAGTTATATTCTTGTACATTGAAGCAGTATTATAGTAATTATATTCTTGTACATAGGGCAGCATTATAGTAGTTATATTCTTGTACATAGAAGCAGTATTATAGTAGTTATATTCTTGTACATAGGGGCAATATTATAATAGTTATATTTTTGTACATAGGAGCAGTATCAAAGAAGTTATATTCTTGTACATAGGGAGCAGTATTATAGTAGTTATATTCTTGTACATAGAAGCAGTATTATAGTAGTTATATTCTTGTACATAGGAGCAGTATTATAGTAGTTATATTGTTATACATACGGGCAGTATTAGAGTAGTTAAAATTCTTGTACATAGGGGGCAGTATTATAACAGTTATATCTTGTACATAGGGCAGTGTTATAGCAGTTATATTTTTGTACATAGGAGCAGTATTATAGTAGTGATATTATTGTACATAGGGGCAGTATTAGAGTAGTTATATTCTTGTACATAGGGGCAGTATTATGGCAGTTATATTCTTGTACATAGGGGCAGTATTATAGTAGTTATAGTCTTGTACATAGGGGTAGTATTATAGTAGTTATAGTCTTGTACATAGGGGCAGTGTTATAGCAGTTATATTTTTGTACATAGGAGCAGTATTATAGTAGTTATATTCTTGTACATAGGAGGCAGTATTATAGTAGTTATATTATTGTACATAGGGGGCAGTATTATAGTAGTGATATTATTGTACATAGGGGCAGTATTAGAGTAGTTATATTCTTGTACATAGGAGGCAGTATTAGAGTAGTTATATTCTTGTACATAGGGGGCAGTATTATAATAGTGATATTGTTGTACATAGGGGTAGTATTATAGTAGTTATATTCTTGTACATAGGAGGCAGTATTATAGTAGTTATATTATTGTACATAGGGGGCAGTATTATAGTAGTGATATTATTGAACATAGGGGCAGTATTAGAGTAGTTATCTTCTTGTACATAGGGGCAGTATTATAGCAGCTATATTTTTGTACATAGGGGCAGTATAATAGTAGTTATATTCTTGTACATAAGAGCAGTATTATAGTAATTATATTCTTGTACATAGGGCAGTATTATAGTAGTTATATTCTTGTACATAGGGGCAGTATTATAGTAGTTATATTCTTGTACATACAGGCAGTATTATAGTAGTTATATTCTTGTACATAGGGGCAATATTATAATAGTTATATTTTTGTACATAGGAGCAGTATTATAGTAGTTATATTCTTGTACATAGGAGCAGTATTATAGTAATTATATTCTTGTACATAGGGGCAGTATTATAGTAGTTATATTCTTATACATGGGAGCAGTATTATAATAGTTATATTCTTGAACATAGGGGGCAGTATTATAGTAGTTATATTCTTGCACATAGGAGCGGTATTATAGTAGTTATATTCTTGTACATACAGGCAGTATTATAGTAGTTATATTCTTGTACATAGGAGCAGTATTATAGTAGTTATATTCTTGTACATAGGGGGCAGTATTATAGTAGTTATATTCTTGTACATAGGAGCTGTATTATAGTAGTTATGTTCTTGTACATAGGAGCAGTATTATAGTAATTATATTCTTGTACATAGGGGCAGTATTATAGTAGTTATATTCTTGTATATACAGGCAGTATTATAGTAGTTATATTCTTGTACATAGGAGCAGTATTATAGTAGTTATATTCTTGTACATTGGGGCAGTATTATAGTAGTTATATTCTTGTACATAGGAGCAGTATTATAGTAGTTATGTTCTTGTACATAGGAGCGGTATTATAATAGTTATATTCTTGAACATAGGGGGCAGTATTATAGTAGTTATATTCTTGTACATAGGGGCAGTATTATAGTAGTTATATTCTTGTACATTGGAGCAGTATTATAGTAGTTATATTCTTGTACATACAGGCAGTATTATAGTAGTTATATTCTTGTACATAGGGGCAGTATTATAGTAGTTATATTCTTGTACATAGGGGCAGTATTATGGCAGTAATATTCTTGTACATAGGGAGCAGTATTATAGTAGTTATATTCTTGTACATAGGAGCAGTGTTATAGTAGTTATATTATTGTACATAGGGAGCAGTATTATAGTAGTTATATTCTTGTACATACAGGCAGTATTATAGTACTTATATTCTTGTACATAGGAGTCTCTATTACATTAGTTATGTTGGTATACTGTATATGTTCTTCCTTAGTGTAATTTAGTCCATAATGATAACTGCATTTCATGTCTTCTGATTGGACATAACCTTTCCTGAACCTAAATAAAGCTTTATTTGGGGCTTGTCATTAATGTGTGTTGTTCTAGGAGTAATTGCACACCATAGATTTCATTAGAACTTTGGGGACCAAAATACCTTTCAGGATTATTGTCATTTGTGAAGATCATATTCTTTGCGACAATCCAAAACATACGCGCCTCCTTCCTGCTCTTCTGGAGTATTCACATGTCACATAATCTTAGCGCACGCCTGGTTGTTCCTGATTGAGGGATAATACACACAATATTTATGTGGCCATCGGAGAGACACTTCTCTGACCCATAAAACCTTAGTGAGCAAAATAGACAAAGCTTAGTGATCCGTGCACCGTCACAATGGCATCATTAGTGTGTAAGGCAGAATATTTCAGGTTTCTATAAATTCTCATCTTTGGGGTTGCTCTTGGGGGTCCATTGAGCGTCAGAACCAATTAGAACCTTTTCGAGATGACGTTAAGCTCTTGAAGAAGAGTTTCTGGTATATATATATTTTTTTTACAAAATCCGGAAAGTATGGCTGCTGTCTACCAAAAAACCAGTGCCACGTTTGTCCACAGATTAAATATGGTATTGCCGCTTACATTTATTTCAATGGAGTTTAGCTGCAATACCAGACCTCATGTACATGTTTTTAATTTTATATTATTTTTTGGGCTCTAAGTTTGGCACCGAGCGGTCGATGACTAAGTATATGTAAAATTGTATTCTCCATTTTTACAGTTTTCATGTTGTTCCCTTCAATGGCAATATTCACAGTGAAGGTTATTGATGGCTCGGACCCCGGTGCCATTCATCATGGAGCATCTGAATGACTCCTTCTCACAGCTCATCATTTACATATCACACGCGTTCCTGAAATTGCCTTCTGCTGACTGCATACGAGTCCGGTGATTGTGAGGGACACTGGGCATAGATGTGCTGTTTTGTCCGGATGAGGAATCAATGGCGTTGAGTTTCTCCACAGATTAACCCCTTTGCCCTTGATAGATCGCTCCTGCCAATGTTACATAACAAATGTTCTATGCAGAAGTGGTAGACAAATGCCCGACCTTTATCTGCTGAAACATTTTTCACATTTTTTTTTATATATATATATATTATTTATCTGATTTGCGTTGTCTATGTTGTCTTTTTATATTTTCTGATTTTCAGGTTTTTTTTTGACTAATTCCTTTATTCTTGTAGAACCAGGATATATGGCCGTCTGCACAAGGAGAATCAGGTCATGCTGCCACCATATATGCAAATCTGACCTGGGCCCATCAATAATACTCATACATATCGGTTTCTACACATCCATCCAAAGGCATCACAAAAACTGAAGATTATATAATTTTACCAATGATGTTATGTAAAAATAAAAAGTAGTGCTCTAGGTTTATTTTTAGTTTCATTCGCCTGTGAACAATACATGCCTCTCAGCATCAAGAAGATTAGACAAAGAATTGAATTGCTGCAGTCCTTTACTTCCTCCCTGCTGTGATAGACAGATGATACATTCATCTCAGCATCAAGCAGAAGACTTGAATTACTGTAGTCCTCCCTGCAGAGATGGATGGATGGATGGATATAGGGGGACGATGTCAAGGCATTTTTGGCTGCATTCGAAAGGGTCGTGGAGCATCAGAAACTGCCGCCGGGGCAGTGGGTGGAGGTGTTGGCTCTCTATCTAACTAGCCACCCCCAAAAGGCCTAATATGACCTAGCCTTACAGGACGCAAAGGAGTATGCCATATTAAAGACAGGAATAGTGTCACGCTTGGGAGTAACTATGTCTGTCAGGGTACAACGGGTCCACCACTGGGCATATTTTGGGGACAAATTCCCTCCCTACTCCCAAATGTTTGACTTGCTGCATCTTGTCCAAAAGTGATCGCAGCTGGAGTCCTCCACCCCAGCCCAGATGGTCGAGTACATAGTAATGGACAGATTTATTCACGCCCTTCCTAGACCATGGCAGACCTGGCTTGCCCAGGGAGATACTCAGAATGCGGATGGTCTGGTTGGCCTAGTGGAAATATACCAGGTGGTAGAGAAGTCAAACCAGGTGTCATTGCATTCCCATACTGGGGTACCGAAAAGGAGACAAATTCTCAAGAGCTCCAAATGGGGGGCATCCAAGGCTTCAAGGGCCAGCTGATGGGTTGCTGAAAGCCACAGTTAAGGACTTAATTTGTTGGAAGTGCCAGGGTCTTGGTCACGTAGCCGCCCAGTGTCCTATGTCCATCGAACCGATGGACTGCAACCTAGGGCGGCGTGGTTCGCATTACGCCTATCCGGCCTGCAATGTGTACTGTCAACCCGGGATGGAGCCACAGGTATTTCCCGTGACAATAAATGGAGTACTGGTGGGGAGCCTAGTTACCCTTGTAAGGGCCACACTCAGTTACTAGTTGATCCCTGGAAGGATTCTGGGCATCCGCTGTATTCACGGAGATGCTAAGAACTACCCTGTCGCTTGAGTGTCCATAGAAACAAACTGTGGCACTGAGTCCCATGAGGTCGGAGTGGTCAAGGACCTGATAAACCCAGTTATAATAGGGCGGGACTTATTCTGGGACTTAAGGTGGAAAGCAGAGGTGCCAATGACTCTAATAAGAGCAGGTTCGTCCTTAAAAAACCCCATCTCCGTGTGTGTGCTTGCGGGCAATGAGGGCGAGAGAGCGACTCATGTGGCCGACATTCCTGAGGCTTCCAGGGAGAACCTTGGGACTGCTCAGCTGAAGGACCTTACACTAAATAGGCCATTTAATAATGTCACTGGGTTAAACGGGGTTGCTCAAGAGGCAGGGATTGACACCAGGTTTCCACACTTTGCAGTAAATGGGGATTTGCTATATCGGGTGACTAAGCGGAGAGGTATTGGAACAACCGGTCGTACCAGGGCCCTATAGGCATAGGGTGTTAGACCTGGCCCATTCTCATCTCTTGGGTGGTCATCACAGACCCAGATACAGACGATGGACAATATAAATACCGGCACATAGACGGGAGTTAAATCATGCCCCCTTAGAAGAAGCACATTGGCGATACGATGTCGTCAGGGACAAGTTCTAACAACCCTCTACAATACATGTCAGCATAACCCTTGTAAGTATGACTCCTTACATTTAACATACCGTGTATATAGAGATGTCAGTGGATGTCAGTAGAGGTTAGCAGTACAGCCCTCAGGCCAGCATACTGTTTTGCACTTGCATTTGCACTTTTTGCTGTTTTGCACAATTGAGTGGCTGCACTATACACAAGACCTACATGAATTAGCTTCATAAATGTATTTGTGACACCCCAGGGGTCTGGTTGCCACAGTGATAGAGATATTACGTCTGAGAGCAGGTGGGAGGTCCTTTGGTCAGGGATCCTGTGCATGCCACACCTCCTGCCCAGTCTTGGGAGGGGAAGGACTTCCCCTATATAAACCTGGGGCTGAGGCAGGGTAGGGAGTTCTGAGAGGAGAAGACAGGGAGCAGAGCTGCTCTATGGGCTCTGCTCCACAGGCAGGCCCTGTCCAGGGGCCTGAGCCTGGAGTCAAGGAGAGTAGAGACAAGAAACAGCAGAAGCAATACTACTACGAGTCAGGGGCTGGCAGCTGCAGAGCTCACCCTGACTGAGAAGCTTTCTTACCGGACCCGGCGTCCGAGGCTGTGGGGACTAACTCTTACCCAGCAGCAGAAGCCGACCGGCAGGGGATTTCAGGTCCTCAGGCCCAGAAACCCGAAGGCACGGTCACACGCGTGGGACCAGCACCGCCATCGTGGAGCGGAAGCCATTAGAAGGCCCCGAGTCACCGGCCATACGGGTGAGCACCACACGGTACACTCAGGGACGTGGGCTACTTATATCCGCTTCTAGCAAGGTAGCCAGAAGAGTACAGTCAGTTTGGGAGGCCTACAGCTCCGCCTGGCCAGGGGAGATCCCATCTGCTCAAGGACTGACCAGGCCCCGTTCACTAGCAAGTACTCCGGGAGGGTCTATCGTTGTTACCAGTAAAGACCCTGAATTACACCGCACCGTCTCTGAGTGGTTCCTGCTACCCCCATCATCCACATCTGCTGCCCTGAGGCCATACCCCTCCCGTTGGGGGTTATACCATCTATGCTGCACCATCCATCCACCGGCCTCAGCGGACTGTCCTGCAGTGGCAGCTCCATAGCTGCATTCAACGGGTGGTGTAGTCGTCCTACATCTACCGCTGTTACATCGCCGCTCAGTTTGACTCCCTGGGCACGGACCGGGTCACCGCCACGAGACTACAACCCTCAAGAGATCCGGCTCCGGGTAAGCTTCCGCGTGCGCAACGCAGCGCGACACAGGCCCAGGGGCGCGTCAACTTTGGCGTAGTCGGCAGGATTTCGTGCCCGCAACCACCGGGTACTGCGTGCCTGAAAAAGAGACTTTTCAAACTTACCTGTGGTGAAGATTCCCGCCATCCGGCACCATCTTCAGCCTTCTTCCCGCCATCGGTGAAGTTTCCCGCCATCCGGCGCCATCTTCTGCCTTCTTCCCGCCATCCGTGGAGTTTTCCCGCCATTGGACGCCATCTTGAGGACGCCGCGCGGGAAGAAGAGGGGCGTGGACTCCGAAAGCGCGCGAGAACTGAAGCCCCGCCTCACGTCCGGACGTTGCGTAAGGTCCTGGAAGGAGCCCAGCAGACGCCGACGTCACAGGAGCGCGACGGAAGGTCCTCAACCCTGACGATCCACTGCGGAGCCGCGGCCTACGGAAGAGGATCATCGCAATGTAGGCCACGGTCCACTAGGGGGGAGGAGGACACCAGGAACGGACAGCAAGATGGCGAACCGGCAGCAGACTAAGCTGCCCAGCATCGGCAGCGCCCCAGCCGTCGCGGGCCCCGACCAGCACCAGGAGAAGACGCGTGACGCAGGAGCGGTCGCGGGAGCAGGTAAGAGGAGTCTCCCTGTCCCGGACGCTGCCAGCGTCAGCCTGCTCCCGGGCCCCCTGGTGGAGCCGCTGACCCCGGGCGCTGCGAACACCGACCTGCTCCAGCCCCCGCAACAAGCCCTGCGGCCGAGCCCTCCAGCCCTGGGCACCGCCACCACCAGCCCGCGCCCAGGCCCAAAGTCGCACTCTCTGACCCCGGGCGTCATCAACGGCGACCCTCTCCAGGCCCGGTCGCAAGGCCTAGTGAACCAGGGCGCCGCTGTTCCAACAGTGCCCTCTACTTCCAAAGCACCCCCGGCCTGGTCGCAAGGCCGAGTACCCCCGGGCGCTGCCGCCCCTACGGCGCCCTCAACCTCCACAGTGCCACCCCTGGGCGCAGATCTTTTCGCACAACATGCCAGCCCGGACGGGCACCGCGGACGTGATCTCTATCCGGGTGATGTGGTTACCTTCACCCGGCATAAGGGTGCCAAAGGACTGTACGCCCTCCATGTACACCGTCTGACTGAGGAGGAGCTGCAGTACTACCAATACGAGGAAGGCCAAGAGGACCCGGACGGGTCTGAAGCCTATACACAAGAAGGAGCAGGAGGATGCCGTTACTGAAGTACGGTAAAGTGGAACTGTACATAGTTACCCGTAGGGGTACTTGTGTTGCTAATTAAAATATGGTCCCCGTTGGGACAAGTGTGAACTGTTCCCGTGTGTCCCCTATCCTTAACCAGGCTGAGGACTGTGAGTAGCCATCCCATCTCCCCACAGGCTGAGGACTGTGAGCAGCCAATCCTTATCCCCACTGGCCGAGGACTGAGAGCGGCCATATCTTGTAAATATTATGTGTTTCCAGTTATTTATAGGAGTCCTTGGTGGATTTACCGGGAATCCTTTGTACAGTTAGTGGAGCGTAACCCAGGATGGACTAAAAGACTGTTAAGGACTCGGGGTAGGACAGACCCCTACCTGGTTACGTCTCCCTGTTTTGGTGAAATGGACACCTTGCTTTCTTCAAAGACTGCACCCGGTTACGGACACGCCGTAACCATCTTATGTGTTTTTCTTATTGTATTGTTATTGTTATACCTTGTTATGTTTTTCTAAAAAAATATGTTTAGTCCCGGAGTACTAAATTTCACTAGGGGGGAATGTGACACCCCAGGGGTCTGGTTGCCACAGTGATAGAGATATTACGTCTGAGAGCAGGTGGGAGGTCCTTTGGTCAGGGATCCTGTGCATGCCACACCTCCTGCCCAGTCTTGGGAGGGGAAGGACTTCCCCTATATAAACCTGGGGCTGAGGCAGGGTAGGGAGTTCTGAGAGGAGAAGACAGGGAGCAGAGCTGCTCTATGGGCTCTGCTCCACAGGCAGGCCCTGTCCAGGGGCCTGAGCCTGGAGTCAAGGAGAGTAGAGACAAGAAACAGCAGAAGCAATACTACTACGAGTCAGGGGCTGGCAGCTGCAGAGCTCGCCCTGACTGAGAAGCTTTCTTACCGGACCCGGCGTCCGAGGCTGTGGGGACTAACTCTTACCCAGCAGCAGAAGCCGACCGGCAGGGGATTTCAGGTCCTCAGGCCCAGAAACCCGAAGGCACGGTCACACGCGTGGGACCAGCACCGCCATCGTGGAGCGGAAGCCATTAGAAGGCCCCGAGTCACCGGCCATACGGGTGAGCACCACACGGTACACTCAGGGACGTGGGCTACTTATATCCGCTTCTAGCAAGGTAGCCAGAAGAGTACAGTCAGTTTGGGAGGCCTACAACTCCGCCTGGCCAGGGGAGATCCCATCTGCTCAAGGACTGACCAGGCCCCGTTCACTAGCAAGTACTCCGGGAGGGTCTATCGTTGTTACCAGTAAAGACCCTGAATTACACCGCACCGTCTCTGAGTGGTTCCTGCTACCCCCATCATCCACATCTGCTGCCCTGAGGCCATACCCCTCCCGTTGGGGGTTATACCATCTATGCTGCACCATCCATCCACCGGCCTCAGCGGACTGTCCTGCAGTGGCAGCTCCATAGCTGCATTCAACGGGTGGTGTAGTCGTCCTACATCTACCGCTGTTACATCGCCGCTCAGTTTGACTCCCTGGGCACGGACCGGGTCACCGCCACGAGACTACAACCCTCAAGAGATCCGGCTCCGGGTAAGCTCCCGCGTGCGCAGCGCAGCGCGACACAGGCCCAGGGGCGCGTCATATTAATGCAGGGGTTAGTTGTTTTTCAGGGTAAGTCCCTATAATTTTATTATGTAACCTTTTTAACATGGATGAAATAAAGATTGATATATTTTAATAATAGTCTATGATATCTTCCAAAGAAGGACAGCCTCATTAGTGCTATCTTTTGTTGTGGTTATATTCCACCATTTGCAGGTTGTTCCCCCTTTGACCAGCAGGGTACTCTACACCATAAGGAAGTTTAGACTCAGCTATATTGCGGCCTATAAAGGATTACTCCCAAGCTTTAAAGTTATTATCACCTTTCCACAGGAACTTTCTGATCATTGGGGTCCAACCAATAGAGCTTCCAGCAATCCCAGAATGGGGCTTTGAAATGCCGGTGATAGTCAAGTACAGCGTCTGCTTTTCCCGGCAGTCCCTCTGACAATGAATTAAACATTGGCGCACATGCACAGCTGATGCTCCATTCCTATAAGGGCATTTTAGGGCCCCTTTCTTGGGAATGGTGTGGTTTGGACCCACATCAATGAAGTTATTCAGAAAAGAATAAATGAGAATTTGTGGCATTAAAATAATTACAAAGGGTCCTAAATAGAGATGACGTTCGAGTAACATTGAATTTTTCTCGAATTTAGCAAAAATCTGAGAGTGAATTGTTTGTAATTTGCTTCCATGCTAGCCGCCAATTTTTCTGAACCATAGCAGACCATCAAAATGTTAAAAAATGAAAAAAAATTCTTCACTCAACCCAACGCTCACCTCTCTGGCCCCTGTGGTCCTCTCCGCATCTTCAGATTACCGCCGCTCTAGCTGAAATCCCCAAATCTCACGCTGGGCCAGGACTTCCAAGTTTGATGAGGCCGAGAGGATTCTGCGCAAGTGAGCGAACGTTCACAATGTCCTGACGTCACACAGTGTCCATTGTCCTTGCACACGCATGATGAGCAGAACTCTCCCCAACCTCGTCAAAACTGGAAGTCCTGGTCCAGCACAAGAAACCGGGGATTTCAGCATGAGTGGCGGAGATCTAGAGATACAGCGAGAACCGGACGGATGCGGTTCCTCCGCAGAGGGGTGAGCGGTAAGGTGAGTACAAGTGATTTTTTTCATTTTTTTACATCTTATGTTTATTATTTTCTGGGGTCTGCAGAGATCCTTTAACATAAGAAGGGACATTAAATTCCAAAGGAAAAATTATGAATTTTGCCTGATGCACTTGTGAGAGTGTGAACTGTGTTAGCAGCAGGAGAGCATTAGGACCCTATGAGTTTTGCCTGGTTGAGCTCAGAGCAGGGGAACATCAGGAGACCCAGTGTGTTCTGAGGGTTTCTGCTGTGTGAGATGCTGGACGGGGAGTCTGAGGAGAAGTGTGTGGACTGAACTGCAACAAGACTCTCTCTACAAGCTTTCCTGTGGGGGTTGTTAACCCCTGGCCCTAGTGAAGCTGTGTCCCTGCTTAAGAACGAATGCTGAGCTGGGGAAAGCTGTGTGGCTCTTTAGAGTTTTGTGGAAGTCCATGCTGAGTGGACTAGAGACTTTGTGCTGAACGAGCCAAGTGTTGAGTGAGAAGGAAAGAGACTGAGGTTATCATCTCTGTGATGGAGCGCATGGTCGGTGGTCTGGAAAACAGTGAGTGACTGCGAGAAGAGACACGGGGTCCGGTGTCATTCACATTGAGAGGATACTGACAAGCCTTGTGAAGAGTTCTTCCCAGACCTTAACCTGAGGCTACAGGACTAAATTCCCCGACGTGTGGGCTCGGCATCGGCCGACAAGACAAGGAACTTTTGCTGTTTTTGTGAACGTTGCTTTTTATTTGGCGCCAAAGTTTTCCAGGACTAACTACAGCCACCGCGATTCACAGGCCTGTGATTGACCACATCTGAGGTTAACGGTACCGTAACTGTAAAATACTCGGGTATCCCTATACTAGGGGTATAAGAGCAAATGGTGTAGTTTCATGCATTGTTATTGTTAATAGTGGTAGGATTGTACTCAGTGTGCCATCTCAGGGGTACATATAGAGCACCCTCACTAGACTGACACAGTGTTTAAGTAAAATTGTTCCAGATCTTTAGTATAATTTACATAAACTGGAAACCTTGAGATTGGCACATTGATTTCAGCTTTTGCTGATTGTGTGTATTTAGTAGAGACAGTGTCCCAGGCAGTACCTGAGACTGATTTATTCAATACTGAATTTTAGTCTAATCCCTGTTTTAGTAAAGAAAGTGTTGTTTATTTCTGTCTCTGTCTCAGTTTGTGACTCACTGGATCTCTCTCGGACTTTCGGTCATTACATTTTTGGCGTAGTCGGCAGGATCCAGTGCTTGTCATGGACGGAGGCGAGGGAAGAAATTACTCCACGACACCAGCAGCCCCTTCACTGGTTGCGGAACCCCTGGCAGCCACGGCGACTTTGGGAGGATATGTGCCGGTAGGAGCTTTACTCCAGCACATGCCGAAATACGACGGGCGTAACATGGCGTTGCAGCATTAGGCTGAGAGGGTCCGGAGTGTTCTGCGGATGTGTAATCTGGCCCCCAGTTTACGAGCAGAGCTGG
Source organism: Phyllobates terribilis (assembly GCF_046119375.1). Classification (NCBI taxonomy): domain Eukaryota; kingdom Metazoa; phylum Chordata; class Amphibia; order Anura; family Dendrobatidae; genus Phyllobates; species Phyllobates terribilis. The sequence goes on from NW_027362764.1 coordinate 756,550,101, forward strand.
CATTAAATGCACTAGAGGACGACGCTAGGCAGATAGTGATGGTACATCCAGAGTCAGAGAGGAGCACGTTAGAGAAAATCTTGGAGCTGTTAGAGGGGAGTTCGGGAGGCCGGGCTCGCGTGGCCCATCTTCATTCGTTGTTTTTCAATCGGCCCCAAAGGGAATGTGAGACCTTGATGTAGTACTCGAATACCTTACAGGAAACATTGAATGAGGTGCAGCGACTAGACCCAGGGGCCATGGGGGCATTCCGAGAGGTAGACCGCTTGCTCCGGGAACAATTCATAACAGGGTTAGCCAATAAACTCCTTTGAGACAAACTGATGGAGATGACCTGAGCTACCATGGAATTATCCTTCTGGCAGATTTATCTGGCCGCGGTGGAATGGGAAGAGGAGTCTACTCTGGTGGTCGAGGGGGCGTGGACAGTGCACAGCTGGAGGGAGGTCGGGTGCCAGTTTCAGGAGGGGAAGGACTGGTAAACGTTGTACAGGCTCTGCATGCCGAACTGAAGGAGCTAAACCTGGAGGTGTCTAAACTCAGAGCTGGGCCGGTCCCTACTCCCACGGAAGGGCCACCTGCCGCGTCCTCCGGAATGGTGGTTCCGCAGTCTGCCAGGTCATCCTCCTCAATGATTCAAGTTATCGTCCATGAGGAGGAGTCACCTGCTGGAGGTGTGGGCTTCGGGGACACATCTCCCGATACTGCCGGATGTCTGCAGCCCTGGAGCCTCCTTCGCCGGTGTTAAACTCCCAGCCTCTGCCGTGAGAGGGCGATCAGCAGAGGCCCACCCCCCACAAAGCCCTTGATGGGAAGAACAAGATTTGTTCGCATGCAGTCCAGTGCTGGAAGCAGAGTTTGAAGGGCGGATGATGAGATGCTTGGATGACACAGGATCCGAATTTACCGTAATGCCCTTAGAAGTGTACGAGAGGTACTTCAGTCAACTAGTGGTTCCTGAGGACGGCCGAGTGATGCGACTTACCGCCGCTAACAATGGCCAACTGACGGTGAAGGGGATCGTGTGGATGCAACTGAAAATGTTTGGTCAAGAGCTGGGTCAGAAAGGGATAGTGCTGGTGGACCACCCTCCTAGAAGAGGGATGGAGGTGACGCTCGGAATGAATGTTCTGCGAGATTTAAATCATCAGATGTATGCCAGTGAGGGACCCCGATACTGGGCTTGTGCTACCCACCATCAACCCACACAGAGAATGTTACACCATCTAGTGCTGAGCTGCGATTTCCTGAAGTGTGCGGTCCCTGGGGGCTGGGTGGGCCTGGTACGAGTACCATCGCAGGCCACGATCTCACTAGCGCCCTGACAAGAATAACTCTTAATGCTACCGGTGGGGGCTGCGCCGAGACTGAATGAGCTTGAAGTGCTACTCGAGCCAGCCCCAGAGAAGTCCTCGTTCGCCAAGGCGCATGTGGCCCGGTCTCTGCGATTGTAAAGAATGGACGGGTGCCGGTCAAATGCATCAACGTCCTAGATGAGGCTGTTACAATTCCTGCTGGGACCATTCTGACTGAACTGTTCGTGCCAGCGGGGAAGGTGCCTGACAAGGCAGTGTTCGAACTGCGCCCAGATGAATAGTCTTCCTGGACAGGCCGGACCGAACCTCCTACCGAAGAATGGAATGGTCGTGTGATCATGGACCAGATGGGATTGGATCGGGAGAAACTGACCCCCGTGCAATTGGAGCAGCTGGAGAGGGTCTTGTGGGAACATCAAGACACCTTTTCGCAACATGTGGAGGACTTCGGTTGTTCCTGGAAGATTGAGCATGAGATTCCCACGGGGGATACCCCTCCTATAAGGGAACTTATCGTCAAATTCCCCCGACGCTCTATCAAGAGGTGAAGTGCATGGTGGCCAGTATGCTTGACAACCAAGTGATCCGAGAGAGCCAGAGCCCCTGGGCGGCCCCTGTGGTCTTGGTGCGGAAGAAGTATGGGACCCTTCGGTTTTGTGTGGACTATCGCAAATTGAATGCTCACACGGTGCGGGACGCATATCCATTACCTCGCATAGAAGAGTCTCTGTCGGCATTGGGTCAGGCCAAATATTTCTCGACGTTGGATTTAGCAAGTGGCTATTGGCAGGTACCAATGGCCGAAAAAGATCGGGCCAAGACGGCGTTCGTCCTACCAATGGGGCTCTATGAATTCACCGGATGCCCCGGGAACTTTCCAACACCTGATGGAACATTGCTTAGGCGATCTGAATTTTGAATCAGTCCTGATATATCTAGATGACATTGTGGTGTTTGGGACCTCATTTGAAGACCATCTTGAGAAGTTACGTCAAGTTCTCCGGCGGCTCAGTTGTTACGGCCTAAAAATAAAACCAAAGAAGTGCCAATTGTTACAGAGTCAGATTGAGTATTTAGGCCATGTGGTGACTTCGGATGGGGTGCTGCCCGCGACCAGTAAGGTCATGGTCGTGCAGGAGTGGCCACCTCCCCGTACCCTGCGAGAGGTTCGGGCCTTCTTGGGTTTAGCGGGGTACTATCGGTGATTTTTACTTAAGTTTTCACAAGTAGTGAGTCCCCTGAATGAGCTTTAAAGAAGGACGGCACTGGGCCCCCAAAATCGCCCCATCCCATGGGGACCCCAGCAGCAAAAGGCATTTGAGGAGGTGAAGGCCACCCTAACGACTGCTCCGTTGTTGGCGTATGCCCGGTTTAATTCCCCTTTCCTGTTATACACCAATGGCAGTCTGCATGGGCTGGGGGCGGTACAAGCACAAGTGCAGGATGGTCAGTAGCGAGTAATCACCTGTGACAGCAGGTCTTTAAGAGACACTCAACGCAACCCAGCTAACTACAGCTCTTTTCGCCTAGAGTTACTGGCCCTGGTGTGGGCGATGACAGAACACTTTGCCGAGTATTTAACAGGAGCTGAGGTGCTAGTCATGACTGATAATAACCCTCTGGCTCACCTAGAAAACGCAAAACTGGGAGCATTGGAGCAGCGGTGGATCGCTCGCTTTGCTAAGTTTAACTATCGAATTAAGTTTCGCTCTGGGCGGGAAAACGGAAATGCGGATGCACTCTCAAGGGTGCCCCTTGGGTCCTGGGGGGAAAATGTTGATGACCAGCTTGAGGACACTGAAACCCCTGACTTGGGGCATGTACCTATCTTCTGAAGTGTGGTACATTCAAGTGGGGTAGCGTCAGGGATGCCATCTGTTCTGGGAAAAACACCCTTGGATTGGGCGAAAGACCAGAATGATTGCCCAGACATTGCACTAGTGCGCAATTGGGTGCAAAAAGGGGTCTGGCCGCGAGCAGAGGAAAAGGCCCAGCTGTCCGCGGAAGGAATGAAACTACTGCGACAGTGGAATAAGTTGTTTGTGGAACAGGGCCTCTTGTACCGTAAGGTGTACCTGCCATCTGAGCAGCAGCACTGGTACCAGCTAGTAATCCTTATGGGGATGCGACCGGTGGTCGCTCACGAGGCGCATGAGAAGGGGGCCCACTTTGGGAGTGAAAAGACACTCCAGTGGCTACAGCGAGTCCTCTATTGTCCTGAATTGGGGGGGGATGGTGACAGAGGCTTGTCGGCAGTGTCGGGTCTGTGGGCTCAATAAGAGCCCTGAGCAGCGGGCGCCCACGCAATCTATTAAGACTTCCTCTCCCTTAGAGCTGCTCATGATTGACTATGTCTTGATAGGATACTCAACGTCTGGGCATTCCTATTGCTTGGTAATGACAGACCACTTCACCAAGTATGCTGTAGCAGTGCCGACAAGAGATCAGACAGTGGAGTCGGCGGCTGAGGCCGTGTGTCGACATTTAATCCAGGTGTTTGGGTGTTCGCAAAGAATACACTCGGATCAAGGGGCATGTTTTCAGGGGGCATTGATGAAGGAGCTGTACCAGCTGTATGGTATCGCACCGTTGAGAACGACACCTTACCACACCCAAGGTAACGGAGCTTGTGAGCGCTTTAATCGGACTCTGTTGCAGATGTTGAGGACGTTAGAGGGTAAACAGCAGGTACGCTGGCCTGAGTATCTCCCTGAATTGATGTGGGCCTACAATAATAGACTACACAGCACTACTGGCTACTCACCATACATGTTGATGTTCGGGAGGCCAGGGCAGGACATTGAGGATTTGAGCATGCCAAGTCCCTCCTCCAATCCCCCATGGACTGCATCAGAATGGGTTCGAGAACACCGGCTGCGATTAAAGGTGGTGCATCAGGTGGTGGGCGATCGACTCAGTCCCATAGGGATGCGCTTCCAGTGCAAGCTGAGCCTTTCTCCCTGGGGGATACAGTGTTGGTGAGAATCAAACGACCGTCCGGAAAGCTGTGTGAACGATGAGAGGTGACTCCGTACCTGGTAAAAAAACGGGTGAGCCCTGAGATTCCAGTCTACGAGGTCGAGCTGGTGGGGACAGGGGGACCAACCCGTAATCTTCATCGTAACATGCTGCAACGGTGCTGGCTTGAAGATGCGGTCTCCGTTCCCAGGCCGTGTCCCGAGGGGTGGGCATTCCTAATTCTCTAGAATTCTCTAGAATTTGATGATGAGTCTCCCTCTGCGCCTGCTTACTTGCCCCCTGCGATCAATCTGTCACCGTGTGGAGAGAGTGTTGAGAATGTAGTATGTCCTTCAGAGAACAGGAAATCAGGTCAGTTACCTGACCCGGATGATGTGGCACCGGGCGCCACACCTCAGGAGGGAGCAGCCTCATTGGCTCCCTCTGATGATACCGCTGAAGAGACTTCTGCCCCCTCGGGGACCGAGCCTGTTGGGGTGGGTCTCAGGAGAACTACTCGAGCTACGGCGGGTATACCCCCACAGCGCTTTGCACAAGACGACTTTGAGCGGGAGGTGTGTCGAGGACGCCAACCTCTAGTGGGGTGGCATGTGAGAGTGTGAACTGTGATAGCAGCAGGAGAGCATTAGGACCCTGTGAGTTTTGCCTGGCTGAGCTCAGAGCAGGGGAAGATCAGGAGACCCTGTGTGTTCTGAGGGTGTCTGCTGTGTGAGACACTGGATGGGGAGTCTGAGGAGAACTGTGAGGACTGAACTGCAAAAAGACTCTCTCTCTACAAGCTTTTTTGTGGGGGTTGTTAACCTCTGGCCCTGGTGAAGCTGTGTCCCTGCTTAAGAACAAGTGCTGAGCTGGGGAAAGCTGTGTGGCTCTTTGGAGTTTTGTGGAAGTCCATGCTGAGTGGACTAGAAGACCTTGTGCTGAACGAGCCAAGTGTCGAGTGAGAGGGAAAGAGACTGAGGATATCATGTCATGATGGAGCGCGTGGTCGGTGGTCTGGAAAACAGAGTGACTGGGAGAGGAGAGACGGGGTCCGGTGCCATTCACATTGAGAGGATACTGACAAGCCTGGTGAAGAGTTCTTCCCAGACCTTAACCTGAGGCTACAGGACTAAAGTCCCTGGCGTGTGGGCTCGGCATCGGCCGACAAGACAAGGAACTTTTGCTGTTTTTGTGAACGTTGCTTTTTAAGTTTTCTGAGACTAGCTGCAGCCACCGCGATTCACAGGCCTGTGATAGACCACATCTGAGGTTAACGGTACCGTAACTGTACAATACCCAGGTATCCCTATACTATGGGTATAAGAGCAATTGGTATAGTTTCATGCATTGTTCTATTTAATAGTGGTAGGATTGTACTCAGTGTGCCATCTCAGGGGTCCCTATAGAACACCCACACTAGACTGACACAGTGTTTAGGTAAAATTGTTCCAGATCTTTAGTATAATTCACATAAACTGGAAACCTTGAGATTGGCACATTGATTTCAGCTTTTGCTGATTGTGTGTATTTAGTAGGGACAGTGTCCCAGGTGGAACCTGAGACTGATTTATTCAATACTGAATTTTAGTCTAATCCCTGTTTTAGTAAAGAAAGTGTTGTTTATTTCAGTCTCTGTCTCAGTTTGTGACTCACTGGATCTCTCTCGGACCTCCGGTCATTACTCGCTCATCTCTAGTCCTCAAGATAAATCTCAAACACAATTTGTTACATTGTGGAATTTTTTTGTGTAACGCACTTATCTCTTTTATTGAATGAGACGTCAAATAAGAATCCGTGACTCCCTCATGTTTCCTATGGCGTGATCCATCAATCTTTCGGTACCGTCTGATGCAGCCTGACATTTTATGGTTCCTCTACGGTCATGCGGTATAAGATCTCTTCAGCGGCATTCAGCGTGACTGTCACTAGACGGATCTCACAATTGTTACACTGTTCCTGGATTGCTCTCTAAACGAGGAGCGGCTCGCTTGAATGGAGATTGTGTACAGAGCCGTTCAGCCTTTGAGAACCTTTTGCCTTTGATCACTTTCATCAGAGAAAACAGCCATATCATTTATAGAAGTGGGAGCTAAAACGAGCCCGTGATTTATTATATTGGAGAGTTCACTTCCACCGAACGGTGGAACGTGACCAGTCATTTGTAGAGAGCCTCCTCGTCCCGGCATGGGATGGCTGGATGTGTTGACTCATGGAAAGATTATGTTTATTTTTATTATAGTGTTGTAATTCTTAATATAACTACCAAGAAAGGATTTGAGTTTATAAAAAGGTGTGCATCTACCCAAAAACAGTGGCACTCTGTTACCATTTCCTAAACTGGAGAAGTTCAGGTTACTCTGACCTCTCCGCTGCTCCTCGTCCATATCATGATGAAGCTCACGCACAATTTTAAGGTCCCCATATACAATGTTTGTTGGAACCTCCAACTCTCAACCTGCAGAAGATGTCTGGGAAATATGGATCTGGCATGTCCGAATTCAGACTACAGAACCTTTTATTCACCAAAGTTATGTGCACGCGATATCTTTTTCAAGCAGAATCCACCTTAAAAAGGCACGGAAAAGTACCTGATAAATTGAAGATGGTGCACAGTAAAGACAAAACGACCTTGCTGTGCACATGTTCCATCTAACGTTACTTCTTTCGGAAACCCTGAAGCGGTTAAAAGATGCAATATGTATGAAGAGCTATGTGGTACCCATAATACTGTATAGAGGACTATGTGGGGCCATTATACTGCATGGAGGACTATGTGGGGCCATTATACTGTATGGAGGACTATGTGGGGCCCATTATTCTGTATGGAGCACTATGTGGGGACATTATTCTGTATGGAGGACTATGTGGGGCCCATTATACTGTATGGAGGACTATGTGGGGCCATAATACTGTATAGAGGACTATGTGGGGCCATTATACTGCATAGAGGACTATGTGGGGCCATTATACTGTATGGAGGACTATGTGGGCCCATTATACTGTATGGATGACTATGTGGGGCCCATTATACTGTATGGAAGACTATGTGAGGCCCATTATTCTGTATGGAGGACTATGTGGGGCCCATTATACTGTATGGAAGACTATGTGAGGCCCATTATACTGTATGGAGGACTATGTGGGGCCCATTGTACTATATGGAGGATTATGTGGCACCCATTATACTGTATGGAGGACTATGTGGGTCCTATATACTGTATGGAGGACTATGTGGGGCCATTATACTGTATGGAGGACTATGTGGGGCCCATTATAATGTATGGAGGACTATGTGGGACCCATTATACTGTATGGAGTACTATGTGGGGCCATTATACTGTATGGAGGACTATGTGGGGCCCATTATACTGTATGGAGGACTATGTGGGGCCCATTTTACTGTATGGAGAACTATGTGGGGCCCATTATAATGTATGGAGGACTATGTGGGGCCCATTATGCTGTATGGAGGACTATGTGGGGCCCATTATACTGTATGGAGGACTATGTGGGCCCATTATACTGTATGGAGAATTATGTGGGGTCCATTATACTGTATTGAGGACTATGTGTTGCCCATAATACTATATGGAGGACTATGTGGTGCCCATAATACTGTATGGAGGACTCTATAGGAGGAAAATGACTTTGTAAAGGCTGCAATGTGAGATATGCTCTTCTGTGTCATTCCCCAAATGTTAAGGTTTCTTGTTTTTTTTGGGGGGGAGCCCAAATAGAACTTCTGCTATGGGGCCTCATGATTTATATGTACGCTATTGGCTGAATGGTAACTTAGATGCTTCTTTAGACATCTTTATTAATGTTACATCACTTGTTGGTTCGCTAAATCTTTGCACTATTTTGGAGCACATTGTCACATTTCAGGTCATGTCCCAAATTGTTATGTAAGGAAAGAACAACTTACCTCGCACCCATAAAAACCTAAGACACATATGCTCAGCGTCAACTACCACCTTTGCACTCCTTTAATTAATGCCTATTGAGCAGAAATTCTAAAAAAAAGTCATATACTGTGCATATATACTGTATATTACTGTGTGTATGTATATTTTGTGTCTCGGTGTCTTGCTAGAATACATATGACAAGCATCTTTAGTACAAAGCCCCTGCACGGCACACAATAGGCACGCAGATTTCATTACAGAAATTCAGTTGTCTTTTCTGGCATTTGTGGGAAACCATAATTAGAGGCCCACACACACGCATTCCTATCAAATAGCAGAAAAGATGCAAGCCGGCAGTTCCCTGCTCAGCGGGTTCTCAATTGTGCTGATAGTCGAGTGGCAGAGTCCTCCGGGATGTTTTGATGTGGAAAGACAAGATGGTTTGCACACACTAACTGTAGGAGACCCTGACAAGTAGAGCGGCGCAGAAGCTGTGTCCTATGTGTAACCTACAGATCCTCATGGATATGGATGTGCAAATGTCTCTGTAGTAGGGTAGCAGAAAGTAACTCAGATGCACCATAGTAATTCCTAGATGTAAACATTAGAGTTGGGGCAAATCGACCATGTCAATAATCTGTGGCCACTGGACGGGAGCCCTGAGAACTGCCTCCCACCTATCGGCATTCACGGCTCTTCTTTTGGTTAGCCGGCATGATACGATGTCATCATTGTGGTGTGACGCTCAAGCGACGTCGCACCAGGCCAGGAAATCAAAATATAAGCTGTGAATGCCACCAGGTAGTCAGCGGCTCTCAGGGCTCCTGTCCAGCAGCCATGGCTTATTGAAGTGGGTGATGGACCAGGCGCTTCAAATCAATTGGCACCAACTCTAGGGAGCGATAAATACAAGTCCTATTGGTTCTTAGTCATGAGTAAGAATAAACAAATAATAGCACTCGAAACACGTTGGACAACGGGACTTTGCCTGTGGGGATTGTTTGTATGCACCATTTTTTCCTGCTGTTTTGATGGAAAAAATGTACAAAATAGAAGATGAAAAGTCTTTAACTGGACTGCATTTTTGGATTCATTGTTCATTACTGAATATACCTGGGAAGCTGACAGGTTCCTTTGCACTTGGACTTTCGAGGGTCAAAATGTATGAAGTAAGCTCCCATTTTTCCAGTTTTATTTCCTAGATGAATGAGTTTCTTTCATGGAAAAAGTTGAGTGAATTTTTAAGTTGATGGAACTTTTAGGAGATATTCTTGATGCTGTAAAGGATAGGAACAAGGTTCATGGTTCATGGTTCATGGTCTGGGGCGGTGAGTTTCACAGATAATTGGTGCAGCATGGGAGAAGTCCTGCAGATTGGAAGGAAAATGAGAGTCTTTAGTCATTGGCTAATGCACAAGTGTAGCGTGAAGAACATAAGTGGCTTAGAAGGTGGAGATGAGGTGCTTTGTGCCCCTTACAACATTCGCAGGTGTAATGTTGGCCAAAATGGTGAAGGCCACACTAGAAAACATGAAGAAGACTGGCCTCATTTGAGAATTCCCTTCCGTGGGCAGCTTGGAAGAGCAAAGCACTGGAGACTGGTTCTTTTCTCGATAGTTTACTCTCATCGCTAGGTGTTCTTACCAACGTTCTTCAATTCACAAGGAGTCATAATTCACATTGCCGATGTGCGACTTTCCTGGCTCTGGTCACTTGGTACCACTTGACTCTTAAGGCTTTCACAGAGACTCTCACACATGGATTTATCTAGTTCTTCACTCAAGTAAGCTTTTAAGATAAGGACGTTTAACTGAGGTAGATACCATTTGCCAAACCCTCGTTATTCTCTGCACCTATGTTACATCAGCTCAACTCGCTCACTTGACTACAGTTCTGACCTCATGGTGCGGGAAATTTCCTCTCATGCAACCTCCCGCTGCCAAATGTAGGTCCCTCTCGCAACCAGTATTATCCTAAGAGGCAATGTCTCTTGAATTATTTACAGACAGCTTTACCATTTCCCATTAAACCTTTCAGCAATCTTACATGATTCAGTTGCCTGGAACATAATAAACATAGTATGAAAAAAAAAACAATGCTCACTTTACCGCAAACTTGTTCCACCGCCTCACCTTCTGGTCTGGTCCTCTGAACATCTCTCTCACACCTCTTCTTTACTTTTCCATGGCACACATCTTTTTCCTTCTAGTCATGTCATGGGAATCCCATGTCATCCTGATGTCGTGAACTTACAATGTACATCGGGACATTAGAGGCCAACTCAGTGCTGGAAGCCCTAGCATAGACTGTAGATGGAGAAAGAGGACATTCCGTGACATGGAGAAGTAAGAGTCTGGAGGGAGCTACGTGAAGGACCAGTAGGGGAGCTGCGGTGATGCGACTGTTGAGCAGCTAGGTGAGTATTATTTTCATTATTTTTTCCATCCCATTACCAGTCCTCTACAAATTATCAAAATGGCAGAAAAGTATTCGAATTTGATAGAATCTGACATTTTGGAAAATTCTTGCTGAATTCCATTTGCCTCAAACTGATTTAAAATTGATTTGAATTTTTTCTTTTATGCAAGAAACAAACACTCGATTCTGCTGAACTTTATTCAGATTAGTTGTACCTTGAATATTAAAATGTATTTGCATTAAAAAAAAACGGCCAACTCATTGTCAACAAAGTCCGTATGATCTACATCTCTTATACTTTCGATACAACACACACTCATGTTCTATTTTATGTTTGCTTTTGTTTTTCTTCATAAAAATTGAAAAAATAAATCGACTTTATAATAGTGGTGACATCAGAGCCCTCAGGCTCCATCGTAGCAGGCTGCTAACCTCCAGCTGAGATTGAGGCTCCAAGCTTAATAAACTGAAAGAAAAAGAAGACGATTCCAGAGACGACAGATTAATATATCTATTAATTACCAAGATTTTCTCACATGTCACATTAACCACAGACCAAGTTTCTGGCAAAGAAAACTTTTTTTATATTGTTTTCAAATTATCCAATAAAACAAAATTAATAAATAAAGGAAAATAAAAAGTAAATAAAAAAGCAAATATAAAAATAAGTACAGCAATTAATAAAAAGCAGAAATAAGTGAAACAGATACCAAATGGCCATTTGCCACCTATTTAATACTTATTAAAAGCATAAACTCTACTTTTAGCAGTGGATTCATGAAGTCACAGGTCAGGGTGGAGACACAGACCAATGACGTTGGTACAGTGGGCTGGAAAAATTGGAACCTGGACAACAAGCGACAGACAAACAAGCGAGGCAGGTCAAGCTGGGAGCCACAGAATCAGGAAGACAGATGAAAAGGAAAGCAGCAGATCTGAAGCAGCACTCAGATGTATGATATGTTGTAGAGTCCACAGCAGATTTAGCGTAATGTGAAGAATGTTAGTAACATTTTATAATGCTTACAGTAAACGATGGGTTAACCAGGAGGTCACAAAATCATCTCCCGGCCGGTACCAGCAGAAGGACCTCGACCGCCGGACCCATCTGCGGGACGGAGATGCAGCCAGGAGATGACCGACTCGAGGCGCTCATCTCCCGGCCGGTAGCAGCGGAAGGACCGCCGGCGTCGCTGACCTCCATGCGGAAGGGAGGACCGGGGAGCGGCGCTGCAGGTCGGGATACTTCTGCTGCGAGCGCCCGCTCATGTCCCGGGTTCTCGCTGCGGAAGTAGCCGCACAGGCAGCGCCGCTCCCCGGTCCTCACCAAGACGATTCATTGATTGGTCGCGGTCTTCGGACCCGACCAATCACTGATCTTGCCGCAAAAGTTAAACACTACTGTGCTGATTGGTCGCGGACGCTGCGCGCGACCAATCACTGACTTGGGCGCCAAATTTAAATATCGGCCGCGACCAATCACCGATCTTGGCTCCACATTTAAACACCGCTGTGCTGATTGGTCGCCGACGCTGGGCGTGACCAATCACCGATTTTGGCGCCACATTTAAATAGCGTCCGCGACCAATCAGCACAGCGGTGTTTAAATGTGGAGCCAAGATCGGTGATTGGTCGTGGCCGATATTTAAATTTGGTGCCCAAATCGGTGATTGGTCGCGGGTAGCGACCAATCAGCACAGTAGTGTTTAACTTTTGCGGCAAAATCACTGATTGGTCGCGGGCCAAGACCGCGACCAATCACCGATTTGTGCGGCACATTTAAATAGCGGCCGCGACCAATTGGATGTCAGCGCCGCTCCCAGGTCCTCCCTTCACACCCTAGCCGCATGGATGTCAGCGGCGCTGCCTGTGCGGATACTTCCGCTGCGAGAACCCGGGACATGAGCGGGCGCTCACAGCAAAAGTATCCGGACCCGCAGCGCTGCTCCCCGGTCCTCCCTTGACACCCTAGCCGCTGATGTCCCCACAGTATCTGCATGGTGTTACAAAGGTCCGGACATTTGTGTTAAAAATCGCTGATTGGTCGCGGACGCTATTTAAATGTGGCGCCAAAATCGGTCATTGGTCGCGCCCAGCGTCGGCGACCAATCAGCGATTTTTAACACAAATGTCCGGACCTTTGTAACACCATGCGGATACTGTGGGGACATCAGCGGCTAGGGTGTCAAGGGAGGACCGGGGAGCGGCGCTGCGAGTCCGGATACTTCTGCTGCAAGCGCCCGCTCATGTCCCGGGTTCTCGCAGCGGAAGTATCCGCACAGGCAGCGCCGCTGACATCCATGCGGCTAGGGTGTGAAGGGAGGTCCGGGGAGCGGCGCTGACATCCATGCGGCTAGGGTGTGAAGGGAGGACCGGGGAGCGCTGCTAACATCCATGCGGCTAGGGTGTGAAGGGAGGACCGGGGAGCGCCGCTTACATCCGATTGGTCGCGGCCGCTATTTAAATGTGCCGCACAAATCGATGATTGGTCGCGGTCTTGGCCCGCGACCAATCACTGATCTTGCCGCAAAAGTTAAACACTACTGTGCTGATTGGTCGCGGACGCTGCCCGCGACCAATCACCGATTTGAGCGCCACATTTAAATATCGGCCGCGACCAATCAGCACAGCGGTGTTTAAATGTGGAGCCAAGATCGGTGATTGGTCGCGGCCGATATTTAAATTTGGCGCCCAAATCGGTGATTGGTCGCCGTCTTGGCCCGCGACCAATCACTGATCTTGCCGCCAAAGTTAAACACTACTGTGCTGATTGGTCGCGGATGCTGCCCGCGACCAATCACCGATTTTGGCGCCAAATTTAAATATCGGCCGCGACCATTCACCGATCTTGGCTCCACATTTAAACACCGCTGTGCTGATTGGTCGCGGACGCTATTTAAATGTTGCGCCAAAATCGGTGATTGGTCGCGCCCAGCATCGGCGACCAATCAGCACAGCGGTGTTTAAATGTGGAGCCAAGATCGGTGATTGGTCGCGGCCGATATTTAAATTTGGCGCCCAAATCGGTGATTGGTCGCGGGCAGCGCCAGCGACCAATCAGCGATTTTTAACACAAATGTCCGGACCTTAGTAACACCATGCGGATACTGTGGGGACATCAGCGGCTACCGTGTCAAGGGAGGACCGGGGAGCGGCGCTGCGGGTCGGGATACTTCTGCTGCGAGCAGTCGCTCATGTCCCGGCTTCTCGCAGCGGAAGAAGCCGCACAGGCAGCGGCGCTCCCCGGTCCTCACTAATACGATTCCGCTCCCCGCTCCTCACCAATACGATTCGCTGATTGGTCACGCTCTCCGCACGCGACCAATCAGTGATCTTGGCGCTAAAGTTAAACACCGCTCTGCTGATTGGTCGCGGCCGCTGCCCGCGACCAATCACCGATTTGGGCGCCACATTTAAATAGCGGCCGCGACCAATCACCGATCTTGGCGCCACATTTAAACACTGCTGTGCTGATTGGTCGCGGACGCTGCCTGCGACCAATCAGCGATTTTGGCGCCACATTTCTACACTGCTGTGCTGATTGGTCGCGGACGCCAGCCGCGACCAATCAGCGAAATTGGCGCCAAAATTTAAATAACGCTCTGCTGATTGGTCGCGGCAATCAACGAGATTGGCGCCAAATTTAAACAACGCTCTGCTGATTGATCGCGGACGCCAGCCGCGACCAATCAGCGAGATTGACGCCAAATTTAAACAATGCTCTGCTGATTGGTCGCGGACTCCAGCCGCGACCAATCAGCGAGATTGGCGCCAAATTTAAACAACGCTCTGCTGATTGTTCGCGGACTTCAGCCGCGACCATTCAGCGAGATTGCCGCCAAATTTAAACAACGCTCTGCTGATTGATCACGGACGCCAGCCGCGACCAATCAGCGAGATTGGCACCAAATTTAAACAGCGCTCTGCTGATTGGTCGCCGACGGCAGCCGCGACCAGTCAGTGAGATTGGCACCAAATTTAAACAACGCTCTGCTGATTGGGCGCGGCTGCCAGACGCGACCAATCAGCGAGATTGGCGCCAAATTTAAACAACGCTCTGCTGATTGGTCGCGGCTGGAGTCCGCGACCAATCAGCGAGATTGGCGCCAAATTTAAACAACGCTCTGCTGATTGATCGCGGACGCCAGCCGCGACCAATCAGCGAGATTGGCGCCAAATTTAAACAACGCTCTGCTGATTGGTCGCCGACGCCAGCTGCGACCAATTAGCGAGATTGGCGCCAAATTTAAACAACGCTCTGCTGATTGGTCCCGGACTCGAGCCGTGACCAATCAGCGAGATTGGCGCCAAATTTAAACATCGTTTTGCTGATTGGTCGCGGTTGCCGGCCGCGACCAATCAGCGATTTTGGCGCCAAATTTAAACAACGTTCTGCTGATTGCGCCAGGTCGGCCGCATACCTATTCTAGAATACCCGATGCGTTAGAATCGGGCCACCATCTAGTCTATATATATAATCGTCTTATCCCGTCTGTCTGTCTTTCTGTCTGTCTGTCTGTCCAGGAAATCCCGCGTTGCTGATTGCTCCGGCCGCGGCCAATCAACGAAGCGGGATTTCAGAAAAAGATGGCGGCCGTTAGCGGCTCATCTGCCGGATGGAGGTCAGCGCCGATGCAGCCGACCGCGACCAATCAGCGAGATTGGCGCCAAATTTAAACAACGCTCTGCTGATTGGTCGCGGCCGCCAGCTGCGACCAATCAGCGATTTTGGCGCCAAATTTAAACAACGCTCTGCTGATTGTTCGCGGCTGCCAGCCGACCGCGACCAATCAGCGAGATTGGCGGTAAATTTAAACAACGCTCTGCTGATTGGTCTCGACCGCCAGCCGCGACCAATCAGCAGTATTGGGGGCAAATTTAAACCCCGCTCCGCTGATTGGTCGCGGCCGCGAGCCGACCGCGACCAATCAGCGAGATTGGCGCCAAATTTAAACAACGCTCTGTTGATTGGTCGCGGCCGCCAGCTGAACGCGACCAATCAGTGATATTGGCGCCAAATTTAAACAACGCTCTGCTGATTGGTCGCGGCCGCCAGCTGCGACCAATCAGCGAGATTGGCGCCAAATTTAAACAACGCTCTGCTGATTGGTCGCGGCTGGAGTCCGCGACCAATCAGCGAGATTGGCGCCAAATTTAAACAACGCTCTACTGATTGATCGCGGACGCCAGCCGCGACCAATCAGCGAGATTGGCGCCAAATTTAAACAACGCTCTGCTGATTGGTCGCCGACGCCAGCTGCGACCAATTAGCGAGATTGGCGCCAAATTTAAACAACGCTCTGCTGATTGGTCCCGGACTCCAGCCGTGACCAATCAGCGAGATTGGCGCCAAATTTAAACACCGTTTTGCTGATTAGTCGCGGTTGCCGGCCGCGACCAATCAGCGATTTTGGCGCCAAATTTAAACAACGTTCTGCTGATTGCGCCAGGTCGGCCGCATACCTATTCTAGAATACCCGATGCGTTAGAATCGGGCCACCATCTAGTCTATATATATAATCGTCTTATCCCGTCTGTCTGTCTTTCTGTCTGTCTGTCTGTCCAGGAAATCCCGCGTTGCTGATTGCTCTGGCCGCGGCCAATCAACGAAGCGGGATTTCAGAAAAAGATGGCGGCCGTTAGCGGCTCATCTGCCGGATGGAGGTCAGCGCCGATGCAGCCGACCGCGACCAATCAGCGATTTTGGCGCCAAATTTAAACAACGCTCTGCTGATTGTTCGCGGCCGCCAGCCGACCGCGACCAATCAGCGAGATTGGCGGTAAATTTAAACAACGCTCTGCTGATTGGTCTCGACCGCCAGCCGCGACCAATCAGCAGTATTGGGGGCAAATTTAAACCCCGCTCCGCTGATTGGTCGCGGCCGCGAGCCGACCGCGACCAATCAGCGAGATTGGCGCCAAATTTAAACAACGCTCTGTTGATTGGTCGCGGCCGCCAGCTGAACGCGACCAATCAGCGAGATTGGCGCCAAATTTAAACAACGCTCTGCTGATTGGTCGCGGCCGCCAGCTGCGACCAATCAGCGAGATTGGCGCCAAATTTAAACAATGCTCTGCTGATTGGTCGCAGTCGGCTGGCGGCCGAGACCAGTCAGCGAGATTTGGCCAAATTTAAACCCCGCTCTGCTGATTGGTCGCTGCCGCCAGCCGACCGCGACCAATCAGCGAGATTGGCACCAAATTAAAACAACGCTCTGCTGATTGGTCGCGGCCGCCAGCTGAACGCGACCAATCACAGAGATTGGTGCCAAATTTAAACAACGCTCTGCTGATTGGTCGCAGTCGGCTGGCGGCCGAGACCAATCAGCAGTATTTGCGCCAAATTGAAACCCCGCTCTGCTGATTGGTCGCGGCCGCGAGCCGACCGCGACCAATCAGCGAGACTGGCGCCAAATTTAAACAACGCTCTGCTGATTTGTCGCGGCAGCCAGCTGAACGCGACGAATCAGCGAGATTGGTGCCAAATTTAAACAAGCTCTGCTGATTGTTCCCTGCCGGCGGCCGCAACCAACCAGCGAGATTGACGCCAAGTTTAAATACCGCTCTGCTGATTGGACCAATCAACGAGATTGGCGCCAAATTTAAACAACGCTCTGCTGATTGGTCGCGGCCGCCAGCCGACCGCGACCAATCAGCGAGATTGGCGCCAAATTTAAACAACGCTCTCCTGATTGGTCTCGGCCGCCAGCCGCGAGCAATCAGCAGTATTGGCTCCAAATTTAAACCCCGCTCTGCTGATTGGTCACGGCCGCCAGCCGACTGCGACCAATCAGCGATTTTGGCGCCAAATTTAAACAACTCTCTTCTGATTGGTCGCGGCCGCCGGCCAGCCGCGACCAATCAGCGAACTTGGCGCCAAAATTAAACAACGCTATGCTGATTGGTCGAGGCCGCCGGCCGCGACCATTCAGCGAGATTGGTGCCAAATTTAAACAAGCTCTGCTGATTGTTCCCTGCCGGCGGCCGCGACCAACCAGCGAGATTGACGCCAAGTTTAAATACCGCTCTGCTGATTGGACCAATCAGCGAGATTGGCAACAAATTTAGGCAACACTCTGCTGATTGGTCGCGGCCGACCGCAACCAATCAGCGATTTTGGTGCCAAATTTAAACACCGCTCTGCTGATTGGTCGCGTCCGCCAGCCACGACCAATCAGCAGTATTGGCGCCAAATTTAAACCCCCCTCTGCTGATTGGTCGCGGCCTCAAGCCGACCGCGACCAATCAGCGAGATTGCCGCCAAATTTAAACAACGCTCTGCTGATTGGTCGTGGCCGCCAGCCGACCGCGACCAATCAGCGAGATTGGCGCCAAATTTAAACAACGCTCTGCTGATTGGTCGCGGCCGCCGGCCGAAGGCGACCAATCAACGAGATTGGCGCCAAATTTAAACAACGCTCTGTTGATTGGTCGCGGCAGCCGGCCGCTCACGACCAATCAGCGAGATTGGCGCCAAATTTAAACAACGCTCTGCTGATTGGTCGAGGCCGCCGGCCGCGAACAATCAGCGATTTTGGCGCCAAATTTAAAAACCGCTCTGCTGATTGTTCCCGGCTGTCGGCCGCGACCAACCAGCGAGATTGGCGCCAAGTTTAAATACCGCTCTCCTGATTTTACCAATCAACGAGATTGGCGCCAAATTTAAACAACGCTCTGCTGATTGGTCGCGGCCGCCAGCCGACCGCGACCAATCAGCGAGATTGGCGCCAAATTTAAACAACGCTCTGCTGATTGATCGCTGCCGCCAGCCAACCGCGACCAATCAGCGAGATTGGCGCCAAATTTAAGCAACGCTCTCCTGATTGGTCTCGGCGGCCAGCCGCGAGCAATCAGCAGTATTGGCGCCAAATTTAAACCCCGCTCTGCTGATTGGTTGCGGCCGCCAGCCAACTGCGACCAATCAGCGAGATTGGCGCCAAATTTAAACAACACTCTGCTGATTGGTTGCGGCCAACCGCGACCAATCAGCGAGATTGGCGCCAAATTTAAACAACGCTCTGCTGATTGGTCGCGGCCGCCAGCCGTCCGTGACCAATCAGCGAGATTGGTGCCAAATTTAAACAACGCTCTGCTGATTGGTCGCGGCCGACCGCGACCATTCAGCGAGATTGGCGCCAAATTTAAACACCGCTCTGCTAATTGGTCACGTCCGCCAGCCGCGACCAATCAGCGAGATTGGCGCCAAATTTAAACAACGCTCTGTTGATTGGTCGCGGCCGCCGGCCGCCCGCGACCAATCAGCTAGATTTGCGCCAAATTTTAACACCGCTCTGCTGATTGGTGGCGGCCGCCAGCCGCGATGAATCACCGAGATTGGCGCCAAATTAAAACAACGCTCTGTTGATTGGTCGCGGCCGCCGGCGGTCGCGACCAATCAGCATTATTGGCTCCAAATTTAAACACCGCTCTGCTGATTGGTCGCGGCCGCCAGCCGTGACCAATCAGCGAGATTGGCGCCAAATTTAAAAAATGCTCTGCTGATTGGTGACGGCCGCCAGCTGCGATGAATCAGCGAGATTGGCACCAAATTTAAACAACGCTCTGCTGATTTGTCGCGGTCGCCGGCCGCGACCAATCAGCATTATTGGCTCCAAATTTAAACACCGCTCTGCTGATTGGTTGCGGCCGCCAGCCGTGACCAATCAGCGAGATTGGCGCCAAATTTAAACACCGCTCTGCTGATTGGTTGCGGCCGCCAGCCGTGACCAATCAGCGAGATTGGCGCCAAATTTGAACATCGCCCTGCTGAATGGTCACGGCCGCCAGCCGCAACCAATCAGCGATTTTGGCGCCAAATTTAAACAACGTTCTGCTGATTGGTCACGGCCGCCAGCCAGCCATGACCAATCAGCGAGCTTGGCGCCAAATTTAAGCAACGCTCTGTTGATTGGTAGCGGCCGCCGGCCGACCGCGACCAATCAGCGAGATTGGCGCCAAATTTAAACACCGCTCTGCTAATTGGTCGCGGCCGCTAGCCGTGACCAATCAGCGAGATTGGCGCCAAATTTAAACAGCGCTCTGCCGATTGGTCGAGGTCGCCGGCCGCGACCAATCAGCGAGATTGGCGCCAAGTTTAAACACCGCTCTGCTGATTGGATCAATCAGCGAGATTGGCACCAAATTTAAACAACGCTCTGATGATTGGTCGCGGTCGCCGGCCGCGACCAATTAGCATTATTGGCGCCAAATTTAAACAACGCTCTGCTGATTTGTAGCGGCCGCCAGCCGACCGTGACCAATCAGCGAGATTGGCGCCAAATTTTAACAACGCTCTGCTGATTGGTCGCGGCCGCCAGCCACGACCAATCAGCAGTATTGGCGCCAAATTTAAACCCCCCTCTGCTGATTGGTCGCGGCCTCCAGCCGACCGCGACCAATCAGCGAGATTGCCGCCAAATTTAAACAACGCTCTGTTGATTGGTCGCGGCCGCCAGCCGACCACGACCAATCAGCGAGATTGGCGCCAAATTTAAACGATCCTCTGCTGATTGGTCAAGGCCGCCGGCCGCGACCAATCAGCGATTTTGGCGCTAAATTTAAACACTGCTCTGCTGATTGGTCGCCGGCCGCGACCAATCAGCATTATTGGCGCCAAATTTAAACAACGCTCTGCTGATTGGTCGCGGCCGCCAGCCGACCGCGACCAATCAGCGAGATTGGCGCCAAATTTAAACAACACTCTGCTGATTGATCGCGGCCGCCAGCCGACCGCAACCAATCAGCGAGATTGGCGCCAAATTTAAACAACGCTCTCCTGATTGGTCTCGGCCGCCAGCCGCGACCAATCGGCAGTATTGGCGCCAAATTTAAACCCCGCTCTTCTGATTGGTCGCGGCCACCAGCCGACCGCGACCAATCAGCGAGATTGGCGCCAAATTTAAACAACACTCTGCTGATTGGTCGCGGCCGACCGTGACCAATCAGCGAGCTTGGTGCCAAATTTAAACAACGCTCTGTTGATTAGTAGCGGCCGCCGGCCGACGGCGACCAATCAGCGAGATTGGCGCCAAGTTTAAACACCTCTCTGCTGATTGGACCAATCAGCGAGATTGGCACCAAATTTAAACAACGCTCTGATGATTGGTCGCGGTCGCCGGCAGCGACCAATTAGCATTATTGGCGCCAAATTTAAACAACGCTCTGCTGATTGATCGTGGCCGCCAGCCGACCGCGACCAATCAGCGATTTTGGTGCCAAATTTAAACACCGCTCTGATGATTGGTCACGGCCGCCAGCCACGACCAATCAGCAGTATTGGCGCCAAATTTAAACCCCGCTCTGCTGATTGGTCGCAGCCGCCAGCCGACCGCGACCAATTAGCGAGATTGGCGCTAAATTTAAACACCGCTCTGCTGATTGGTCTCGGCCGCCAGCCGCGACTATTCAGCAGTATTGGCGCCAAATTTAAACCCCGCTCTGCTGATTGGTCGCGGCCGCCAGCCGACCGCGTCCAATCAGCGAGATTGGCACCAAATTTAAACAACGCTCTGATAATTGGTCACGGCCGCAGCCGCGACCAATCAGCGAGATTGGCGCCAAATTTAAACACCGCTATGCTAATTGGTTGCGGTCGCCGGCAGCAACCAATCAGCATTATTGGCGCCAATTTTAAACCCCGCTCTGCGGATTGGTCGCGACCTCCGGCCGACCGCGACCAATCAGCGAGATTGGCGCCAAATTGAAACAATGCTCTGCTGATTGGTCGAGGCCGCCGGCCGCGACCAATCAGCGATTTTGGCGCTAAATTTAAACACCGCTCTGCTGATTGGTCGCGACCTCCAGCTGCGACCAATCAGCGAGATTGGCGCCAAATTTAAACAAGCTCTGCTGTTTGGTTGCGGCTGCCGGCCGGGAACAATCAGCGAGATTGGCGCCAAGTTTAAACACCGCTCTGCTGATTGGTCGCGGTCGCCGGCCGCGACCAATCAGCGAGATTGGCGCCAAATTTAAACAACACTCTGCTGATTGGTTGCGGCCGCCAGCCGACCGCGACCAATCAGCGAGATTGGCGCCAAATTTAAACAACGCTCTGCTGATTTGTCTCGGCCGCCAGCCACGACCAATCAGCAGTATTGGCGTCAAATTTAAACCCCGCTCTGCTGATTGGTCGCGGCCTCCAGTCGACCGCGACCAATCAGCGAGATTGGCGCCAAATTTAAACAACGCTCTGCTGATTGGTCGCGGCTGCGGCCGTGACCAATCAGCGAGATTGGCGCCAAATTTAAATAACGCTCTGCTGATTGGTCGCGACCGCCAGCTGCGACCAATCAGCGATATTGGCGCAAAATTTAAACACCGCTCTGCTGATTGGTCGCGACCTCCGGCCGCGACCAACCAGCGAGATTGACGCCAAGTTTAAATACCGCTCTGCTGATTGGTCGCGGCCGGCGGCCGAAGGCGACCAATCAACGAGATTGGCGCCAAATTTAAACAACGCTCTGTTGATTGGTCGCGGCCGCCGGCCGCTCACGACCAATCAGCGAGATTGGCGCCAAATTTAAACAACGCTCTGCTGATTGGTCGAGGCCGCCGGCCGCGACCAATCAGCGATTTTGGCACCAAATTTAAAAACCGCTCTGCTGATTGTTCCCGGCTGTCGGCCGCGACCAACCAGCGAGATTGGCGCCAAGTTTAAATACCGCTCTCCTGATTTTACCAATCAACGAGATTGGCGCCAAATTTAAACAACGCTCTGCTGATTGATCGCTGCCGCCAGCCAACCGCGACCAATCAGCGAGATTGGCGCCAAATTTAAGCAACGCTCTCCTGATTGGTCTCGGCGGCCAGCCGCGAGCAATCAGCAGTATTGGCGCCAAATTTAAACCCCGCTCTGCTGATTGGTTGCGGCCGCCAGCCAACTGCGACCAATCAGCGAGATTGGCGCCAAATTTAAACAACACTCTGCTGATTGGTTGCGGCCAACCGCGACCAATCAGCGAGATTGGCGCCAAATTTAAACAACGCTCTGCTGATTGGTCGCGGCCGCCAGCCGTCCGTGACCAATCAGCGAGATTGGTGCCAAATTTAAACAACGCTCTGCTGATTGGTCACGGCCGACCGCGACCATTCAGCGAGATTGGCGCCAAATTTAAACACCGCTCTGCTAATTGGTCACGTCCGCCAGCCGCGACCAATCAGCGAGATTGGCGCCAAATTTAAACAACGCTCTGTTGATTGGTCGCGGCCGCCGGCCGCCCGCGACCAATCAGCTAGATTGGCGCCAAATTTTAACACCGCTCTGCTGATTGGTGGCGGCCGCCAGCCGCGATGAATCAGCGAGATTGGCGCCAAATTAAAACAACGCTCTGTTGATTGGTCGCGGCCGCGACCAATCAGCATTGTTGGCTCCAAATTTAAACACCGCTCTGCTGATTGGTCACGGCCGCCAGCCGTCCGCGACCAATCAGCGAGATTGGCGCCAAATTTAAAAAACGCTCTGCTGATTGGTCGCGGCCGCCAGCCGTCCGCGACCAATCAGCGAGATTGGCGCCAAATTTAAACATCGCTCTGCTGATTGGTGACGGCCGCCAGCTGCGATGAATCAGCGAGATTGGCACCAAATTTAAACAACGCTCTGCTGATTGGTCGCGGTCGCCGGCCGCGACCAATCAGCATTATTGGCTCCAAATTTAAACACCGCTCTGCTGATTGGTTGCGGCCGCCAGCCGTGACCAATCAGCGAGATTGGCGCCAAATTTGAACATCGCCCTGCTGAATGGTCACGGCCGCCAGCCGCGACCAATCAGCGATTTTGGCGCCAAATTTAAACAACGTTCTGCTGATTGGTCACGGCCGCCAACCAGCCATGACCAATCAGCGAGCTTGGCGCCAAATTTAAGCAACGCTCTGTTGATTGGTAGCGGCCTCCGGCCGACCGCGACCAATCAGCGAGATTGGCGCCAAATTTAAACACCGCTCTGCTAATTGGTCGCGGCCGCTAGCCGTGACCAATCAGCGAGATTGGCGCCAAATTTAAACAGCGCTCTGCCGATTGGTCGAGGTCGCCGGCCGCGACCAATCAGCGAGATTGGCGCCAAGTTTAAACACCGCTCTGCTGATTGATCCAATCAGCGAGATTGGCACCAAATTTAAACAACGCTCTGATGATTGGTCGCGGTCGCCGGCCGCGACCAATTAGCATTATTGGCGCCAAATTTAAACAACGCTCTGCTGATTTGTAGCGGCCGCCAGCCGACCGTGACCAATCAGCGAGATTGGCGCCAAATTTAAACAACACTCTGCTGATTGGTCGCGGCCGCCAGCTGACCGCGACCAATCAGCGAGATTGGCGCCAAATTTAAACAACACTCTGCTGATTGGTCGCGGCCGACCGCAACCAATCAGCGACTTTGGTGCCAAATTTAAACACCGCTCTGCTGATTGGTCGCGGCCGCCAGCCACGACCAATCAGCAGTATTGGCGCCAAATTTAAACCCCCCTCTGCTGATTGGTCGCGGCCTCCAGCCGACCGCGACCAATCAGCGAGATTGCCGCCAAATTTAAACAACGCTCTGTTGATTGGTCGCGGCCGCCAGCCGACCACGACCAATCAGCGAGATTGGCGCCAAATTTAAACGATCCTCTGCTGATTGGTCAAGGCCGCCGGCCGCGACCAATCAGCGATTTTGGCGCTAAATTTAAACACTGCTCTGCTGATTGGTCGCCGGCCGCGACCAATCAGCATTATTGGCGCCAAATTTAAACAACGCTCTGCTGATTGGTCGCGGCCGCCAGCCGACCGCGACCAATCAGCGAGATTGGCGCCAAATTTAAACAACACTCTGCTGTTTGATCGCGGCCGCCAGCCGACCGCAACCAATCAGCGAGATTGGCGCCAAATTTAAACAACGCTCTCCTGATTGGTCTCGGCCGCCAGCCGCGACCAATCGGCAGTATTGGCGCCAATTTTAAACCCCGCTCTTCTGATTGGTCGCGGCCACCAGCCGACCGCGACCAATCAGCGAGATTGGCGCCAAATTTAAACAACACTCTGCTGATTGGTCACGGTCGGCCGCGACCAATCAGCAGAGTGTTGTTTAAATTTGGCGCCAATCTCGCTGATTGGTCGCGGTCGGCTGGTGGCTGCGACCAATCAGAAGAGCGGGGTTTAAATTTGGCGCCAATACTGCCGATTGGTCGCGGCTGGCGGCCGAGACCAATCAGGAGAGCGTTGTTTAAATTTGGCGCCAATCTCGCTGATTGGTTGCGGTCGGCTGGCGGCCGCGATCAAACAGCAGAGTGTTGTTTAAATTTGGCGCCAATCTCGCTGATTGGTCGCGGTCGGCTGGCGGCCGCGACCAATCAGCAGAGCGTTGTTTAAATTTGGCGCCAATAATGCTGATTGGTCGCGGCCGGCGACCAATCAGCAGAGCAGTGTTTAAATTTAGCGCCAAAATCGCTGATTGGTCAAGGCCGCCGGCCGCGACCAATCAGCAGAGCGTTGTTTAAATTTGGCGGCAATCTCGCTGATTGGTCACGGTCGGCCGCGACCAATCAGCGAGATTGGCGCCAAATTTAAACAACGCTCTGCTGATTGGTCGCGGCCGCCAGCCACGACCAATCAGCGAGCTTGGTGCCAAATTTAAACAACGCTCTGTTGATTAGTAGCGGCCGCCGGCCGACCGCGACCAATCAGCGAGATTGGCGCCAAGTTTAAACACCTCTCTGCTGATGCGACCAATCAGCGATTTTGGTGCCAAATTTAAACACCGCTCTGATGATTGGTCACGGCCGCCAGCCACGACCAATCAGCAGTATTGGCGCCAAATTTAAACCCCCCTCAGCTGATTGGTCGCGGCCTCCAGCCGACCGCGACCAATCAGCGAGATTGGCGCTAAATTTAAACACCGCTCTGCTGATTGGTGGCGGTCACCGCCGCGACCAATCAGCATTATTGGCGCCAAATTGAAACAACGCTCTGCTGATTGGTCTCGGCCGCCAGCCGCGACCATTCAGCAGTATTGGCGCCAAATTTAAACCCCGCTCTGCTGATTGGTCGCGGCCGCCAGCCGACCGCGTCCAATCAGCGAGATTGGCGCCAAATTTAAACAACGCTCTGATAATTGGTCACGGCCGCAGCCGCGACCAATCAGCGAGATTGGCGCCAAATTTAAACAACGCTCTGCTGATTGGTCGCGGTCGCCGGCCGCGACCAATCAGCATTATTGGCGCCAAATTTAAACAACTGTCTGCTGATTGGTTGCGACCGCCAGCTGCGACCAATCAGCGATATTGGCGCAAAATTTAAACACCGCTCTGCTGATTGGTCGCGACCTCCAGCTGCGACCAATCAGCGACATTGGCGCCAAATTTAAACAAGCTCTGCTGTTTGGTCGCGGCTGCCGGCCGGGAACAATCAGCGAGATTGGCGCCAAGTTTAAACACCGCTATGCTAATTGGTCGCGGTCGCCGGCAGCAACCAATCAGCATTATTGGCGCCAATTTTAAACCCCGCTCTGCGGATTGGTCGCGACCTCCGGCCGACCGCGACCAATCAGCGAGATTGGCGCCAAATTGAAACAATGCTCTGCTGATTGGTCGAGGCCGCCGGCCGCGACCAATCAGCGATTTTGGCGCTAAATTTAAACACCGCTCTGCTGATTGGTCGCGACCTCCAGCTGCGACCAATCAGCGAGATTGGCGCCAAATTTAAACAAGCTCTGCTGTTTGGTCGCGGCTGCCGGCCGGGAACAATCAGCGAGATTGGCGCCAAGTTTAAACACCGCTCTGCTGATTGGTCGCGGTCGCCGGCCGCGACCAATCAGCGAGATTGGCGCCAAATTTAAACAACACTCTGCTGATTGGTTGCGGCCGCCAGCCGACCGCGACCAATCAGCGAGATTGGCGCCAAATTTAAACAACGCTCTGCTGATTGGTCTCGGCCACCAGCCGCGACCATTCAGCAGTATTGGCGCCAATTTTAAACCCCGCTCTGCTGATTGGTCGCAGCCGCCAGCCGACCGCGACCAATTAGCGAGATTGGCGCCAAATTTAAACAACGCTCTGATAATTGGTCACGGCCGCAGCCACGACCAATCAGCGAGATTGGCGCCAAATTTAAATAACGCTCTGCTGATTGGTCGCGACCGCCAGCTGCGACCAATCAGCGATATTGGCGCAAAATTTAAACAACGCTCTGCTGATTGGTCGCGACCTCCGGCCGTGACCAATCAGCGATATTGGCGCCAAATATAAACACCGTTTTGCAGATTGGTCGCGGTTGCCGGCCGCGACTAATCAGCGATTTTGGCAGCAAATTTAAACAACGCTCTGCTGATTGCGCCCGGTCGGCCGCATACGTATTCTAGAATACCCGATGCGTTAGAATCGCGCCACCATCTAGTTAAGTATAATGAGCATAGTTATGAGATATCCAAAGAAAGAATTAAATCAGGTCTCATATTTCACATAATAGACCTCCCTCCCCTGAAACTTCAATTAGGGTCTGTCACTATGTTAGTCCTAGGACTTAGGTTTCTGTTTGAGAAGAATCAGAGTATAGACAAAGTACAGGAGTAAGTGGCTGCTAGAAGATAAAAGCATCTGTTACCCAGTCAAGATACAGCACTAAAGAGTGAGGCACAAAAGTGATAAAAAAAAACTGCCCAGGGTGCGAATGAAGAGGTACAATAGCCAAAATATAATACAGGGGCACAAACAATTTACAAAGTCAGCTCGGTAGAGAAGCAGTGTTATAATTTAAAAGGGTAAAATATTTTACCGTAGTTTCAGAATGGGTCAAAAATATAAGAGCTGCAATACTCAACTCCTCAATCCCCTGCCGTTCCTATTACTACACTGTATGTGTCCCCCTCCAGTGACTACCAGTGACTTCACACACAGCAGGAAATGCAAGGAAATGACCATTGAACCAATCAGGGGCAAGAATGAGACCTTCCTCAGCACGTGATTGGCTGAGTAGCATTCCCTAGCATTGAGACAGTACAGGAAGTCGAGACCAGTGGGGGACCTGGGGAGCATCCCAACAATAGTCATAGAGGGATTGGTAAAAGTCGTTTTTTATATTAACCCATTCTGAGCCATTGGTAAACTTTTTACCCGACGAACAAACACTTTAAGCCCCGATGCAAAATCTATAGCTAGGTCCCAAACTAATATACATTATTTTTAGTGCTTGATTCCTGGGCCCCTTCAAGCTTCAGGGCTCAGGTACAACTGTAACCTCTGCAACCTCTGGCCCTAGAAAAGGTAGAAATTCAGTGAAAGTACAGAAGGGATTAAAGTAATAGCATAGTCGGTCAGTACAGACAGTGTAAGATGGTAATAGTATAGAACTGTTAATGACCCCTAAAGTTGGCAAGCAGAGGACATCAATAAAAGTTTAGCATCTTCCACTTTGATTGGTCGGTTATCTGGAAGCGAACACACCATGCAGTGTAAAGGAACGGGGAGGACACGAGGATGAGACTAGACTGTGGTAAGACGAGTTTATTATGAGGTCCATGTTTGTGCCCAGTGATCCAAGTTCCCACAATATATTGGATACACATTTTTTACATACAAGGATCTCTGCAGGGGATATGGTGGAGAAAGTGAGAACTGCCAATCATGCAAAATATTCAACTCAACAATCCTTGGATTTTCAGGCACGACCATCAAATATGCGGCATAATTCCCACCCCGGAAAAATCTTCTAAAGCATTCAGAAAATGCTAAATTGGGTGAAAATAGCAATCATGGGAAGAGCGTTGGTATGTTCTCGTGAAGACTGTAGATCCTTACTCAAATTTAAACCACTAATTACCTTCCACTTTATTTCACTCTATCCAATGCAGACCTTAATAAAAAAGGCTCTCAGCAGTAGTTCTCATTGAGAGACAACTTTGCAGAGAGAGATAAGCTTTGGTAGACCTCCACCGCAATCATTTCTGGTCGCATCATCCTTATCTTTGTGATGGACTCCATTCTTATTGTTGATGATGACCAATCTGATGGTTTGATTTTTATAAAGGTCCAATATAACACAAAGCTTCAGACAGGCCATTTGCGAGTCAAATGGAGTTCTTGACGGATTTTTTGGGGGTTGGGTTCAACATTTTATCATTTCCTATTAGAGTAACCTAAACAAGTTCTAAAACATCTAAACAATTGAATACACTTCTAGAGATATCACATCTGATCTTTGCTTAGAATCTTTCTCTTGGACTCCTGGCCCCATTTCCCAATGGAAGCTTCTGATTGAGCTAGGTTTCGATAATATTTCTTCTTTTATTTTTTGTTTTAAATTTAAAGAAGCACTCCGACCAAAATTTTAGTCTCCTAATCTTTTCTAAATATGTATGTGATGTAGCGTAGGTGAAAGGTAAACTTTATTTATTCTTTAAAAATGTGTCCAGCAAGGAAAGTTGTGAAATCTTTCAAATCACTTTGTTAGAGGAATTGTATTCATTCCTGCAACTAAAAATGAATAAAAGTGGCTCCAAACCCCTGATTTTTCCCAGTCTAATTGATATCAGAGTGTACTCATTTGGAGTACAGATGATGGCAGTGAGGGATCAGCTCAGTACCTGTGTCTCACTAAGAGTCTGAGGTGGAGGCGGATGTGGTGACACATTCTATTATTATTTTTGGGGGTATGATTGATTAAAATTTATTTTATCACTGTTGATTTTATTTGTTGTGCATTACATTGCACCAAATCTCTACAGTGGGTACGGAAAGTATTCAGACCCCTTTACATTTTTCACTCTGTTTCATTGCAGCCATTTGGTAAATTCTAAAAGGTTCATTTTTTTCTCATTAAAGTATACTCTGCACCCCATCTTGACTGAAAAAAAAACAGAAATGTAGAAATTTTTGAAAATTTATTAAAAAAGAAAAACTGAAATATCACATGGTCATAAGTATTCAGACCCTTTGCTCAGACACTCATATTTAAGTCACATGCTGTCCAATTCCTTGTGATCCTCCTTGAAATGATTCTACTCCTTCATTGGAGTCCAGCTGTGTTTAATTAAACTGATAGGACTTGATCTGGAAAGGCACAAACCTGTCTATATAAGACCTCACAGCTCACAGTGCATGTCAGACCAAATGAGAATCATGAGCTCAAAGGAACTGCCCAAGGAGCTCAGAGACAGAATTGTGGCAAGGCACAGATCTGGCCCAGGTTACAAAAGAATTTCTGCATTACTCAAGGTTCCTAAGAGCACAGTGGCCTCCATAATCCTTAAATGGAAGAAGTTTGGGACCACCAGAAGTCTTCCTAGACCTGGCTGTCCAGCCAAACTAGGCAACCGTGGGAGAAGAGCCTTGGAGAGAGAGGTAAAGAAGAACCTCAAGATCACTGTGGCTGAGCTCCAGAGATGCAGTAGGGAGATGGGAGAATGTTCCACAAAGTCAACTATCACTGCAGCCCTCCACCAGTCAAGCCTTTATGGCAGAGTGGCCCGACGGAAGCCTCTCCTCAGTGCAAGACATATGAAAGCCCGAATAGAGTTTTCTCAAAAACACATGAATGACTCCCAGACTATGAGAAATAAGATTCTATGGGGGTGTTTTTCAGCTGCAGGGACAAGACGACTGGTTGCAATTGAAGGAAACATGAATGCAGCCAAGTACAGAGATATCCTGGATTAAAACCTCTTCCAGAGTGCTCTGGACCTCAGACTTGGCCGAAGGTTCACCTTCCAACAAGACAATGACCCTAAGCACACAGCTAAAATAACAAAGGAGTGGCTTCAGAACAACTCTGTGACCATTCTTGAGTGGCCCAGCCAGAGCCCTGACCTAAACCCAATTGAGCATCTCTGGAGAGACCTGAAAATGGCTGTCCACCAACGTTCACCATCCAACCTGACGGAACTGGAGAGGATCTGCAAGGAAGAATGGCAGAGGATCCCCAAATCCAGGTGTGAAAAACTCGTTGCATCATTCCCAAGAAGACTCATGGCTGTACTAGCTCAAAAGGGGGCTTCTACTCAATACTGAGCAAAGGGTCTGAATACTTATGACCAAGTGATATTTCAATTTTTTTTTTAATAAATTTGCAAATATTTCTACATTTCTGTTTTTTTCAGTCAAGATGAGGTGCAGCGTGTACTTTAATGAGAAAAAATTGAACTTTTTAGAATTTACCAAATGGCTGAAATGAAACAAAGAGTAAAAAATTTAAAGGGGTCTGAATACTTTCCGTACCCACTGTATATATCTTACTTGTGCAATTGCATTTTACTTAACTTTGTGGATATACATATGTGCCTATACATACATGTGATCATTACTCCTTCATAGTATTCTGCCATCTAGTTCCTACCCTTTGTATTTTAATCTTATTTTCATTATTTTGTGTCTCTAATCGGCCTCCCATTGCTTTCATTGCTCCTTGTTTTTACTATTAAATTTTACATTTTATTGTTATTGTGTAGGTGTGTATCTCAATAAAATATTTGTTATCTATACATACATTTGTTTGATTTTTAATTAAATTGCAGTAACACTTATATGACATACGAATCCAAAACAGAATAGTGGAAGAAAAAACTCCAATAAGTTATAGTTGTTCACATATAAGACTTGAAGAAACCAAAAAAGTTGAACAACAAAAATAAATATTCCAACGATTTTATTTCACAAATATAAAACAAACAATAATGTTGTTCAACTTTTTGGGTTTCTTCAAGACTTATATGACATATTAGGCATTCTCTCTGTGCTCTTATCTATGTTGGAATTACTTTTTGGATTATAGGCTTCTTCCTTTAGTTATTGTTTTCTTTAGAATTTT
The DNA here is from genome assembly GCF_046119375.1 of Phyllobates terribilis. Taxonomy (NCBI): domain Eukaryota; kingdom Metazoa; phylum Chordata; class Amphibia; order Anura; family Dendrobatidae; genus Phyllobates; species Phyllobates terribilis. The sequence goes on from NW_027362764.1 coordinate 756,581,465, forward strand.
GTCCAGCATGGAAAATTATAAAGATTTTCAAATCACTTTCTTAGGGGCATTGTCAAATTAAAATGCATAGAATTGGCTTCCAAACCCCTGATTTTCACCAGTCTAATTGATATCAGAACATACTCATTTGGAGTACAGATGATGGCAGTGATGGGTAAGCTTCAGCGGCAAACAAACCAGGGGCCCAAGACATAAAGGGGGCTCACTTCAAACTCTGAAGCAGGTGGATTTGTGCATTATGATTAACTATTGGATTGCAAAAGGCCGACTTACTATTCTTCAACAGGGGCCCATTCCTGTTTGTGTCCACCCCTGGTCAACTCAGCACCTGTGCCTCACTAACTCTGGGGAGAAGATGCTGCTGGAGATTGTTCTGATAAGTACAACACTCAGAGGAGGAGACAGGAGCTGACCCATCACTGCCATCATCTGTACTCCTAATGAGTGCATTCTGATATCAATATATCTGAAGTTAGCAAATACACTGGGGAAAAGCAGAGGCTTGGAAGCCTCTACAGTAATGAAAACAAATCCTCTAATAAAGCGATGTGAAAAGTTTCATCACTTTCCACGTTGGACAATATTATAAAAAAAAAAATGAAAATTTAGTTACTCTTTATATTTAAGTTTTCCGTTGGAAGTTCCATCGGGTTTTTCTGTTATTTTCTTTCTTACAAAATTAAGAAAAACTTGACGGAAACTGGGTGGACATTATTTTAAGTCAGTAGGGCACGTCGGGTGTTTTTTTTGGATCCAGATACGGTGAAGCGTCATGGCTCCAGTTAGGTATGACGCCTTTGTGAATACAGCCTTCGTGGTCTTATAGGTTAGCATGTTTGGAGAAAGAAGTAGGGCTTTTAGTGCTGAAAGCCATGCCTGCTAGCAATTACAGGGTGTCTTCAGAAGTGCTCATTCACATCCGGCTTATTCCTTGATTCGAAATCTGTGGAATGTTTCCCCTTCTCTGATCACAAAGTCATAAGATCTGCAAATACAATTCACCCCATTTGACTTTCTAGGAAGGAAAAGGACTTTGTGTAAATCTCTTTCAGCCGTCACATTGGCAGCCATTCAACTGGCTCTGTAATCTGTGATGAACTCCAGTTAAGACTTTCCCGAGGATACTTTAACATAAAACGAGACGTTGAGTCGTCATCTAGGAGACAAAAATAGAGAAAATGACACTGACGGCTTTTCATGTTTCCGAATGTAATTAAAAATGAAACAGATGACAGATCCGTTCAGACGGCTAATGATGAATATATCCTCGGCTCTTCTGTGCCTGAACACGAGTGACGATTGCTTACTTATTAAGTGCGGAAGTTAAACATACAGTAGGACATTTCCAGAGCCAAAATGTTTGGCAAAAAAAAAACCTCGAAAAGTTCACCTGGCTTGGCTGTATATTTCTGATCTTGGCTAGAAAAAACTAGTGGAGGTCAAATTCCAGGGGCTCCCAACGTCTCAATCTTAAAATATAACTTAACACTGAGCCAAGATTCCTTGTTGCGCTTTTTTCCCATCACAGATGTGAGCTTTAAGGAGGTTGCAAACTAAAGAAAGAGTTTGTGGTAGTAGAATTCAGAATTCATTGCTTCACCAGCAAAGGTGGGTACCATTTGTATATCTAGAATTAATCCCCTCCTAAAAAGAAACAGTCTACGCCCCCGAAGAACAAGGTGGTGATGCAGAAACATTTCCAAAATTGTACAGGGCACCTAATCACCTGAATGGTTGCGTACAGTCCGCCAAAGCAACTAGGGTTGTCTTGTAATATAGAGGAGATCCAGGGATCCAGGTATATGCCGGCCTTTAGTCCTCTTCACTTTGGATTTTTCTATTTTCCTTCCTTTTTTCATATTTACTATAAAAGTCATAGCTTTTATTGAAACCACTCGGGGTCCATTAGACTTTCTCACCTGTTGTCATTGCACTTTTTTTGGAAGGCAAAGTTATTAAAAAAATATATAATTCTGCAGTTTCGATTTTGGTTAAATATTATATCACATACTAGGAACAAGATATTCGTCACTCCTTGTGGGTGGGTGCTCGGACAGGATGCCACTCCAAATAATCAAAGTAAAAAAGGAATCTGGCACTCTCAAGCGTGCAAAAGGAAGATAATGCTTTATTAAAAGTGCAATTCAAATATAAGTGACGTTTCGGTCTTAAAAATTAGACCTTCATCAGACGGATTGCTGTCATGACAATAGAGCAGAGTATAGAGCTGTGTCCGTAATGGATAGCATCACCATTGGCACCACATTTCTAACATGGAAATCTGGAAATTCTAACCTGGAAATTTCTAATCTGGAAAATGGCCAAACATGCACACAAATGCGCATATTAGTTTGGCCCCTCCAGGTATTAGAGGTACTACCTGATGAACCAAAGCAATCAGCAGCTTATCATCTGTCTACTGGATAGGAGATAACTTGTTTGGGCTCTGACTTCTGAGAGGCAGCGAGAGGGATCATATGCGAGGGACGGTATGTATCTCCTAGGTTGTGCATAGAGGCATATTAAACCCGCTGGAGTGCATTGCTGTCACAGACACAGCTGTGATTCCAATGCAGAATAAAAGTAAAGTTTGAACTTGGTCAAGCTATTTGGCTAAGTTGGATTTAAGAAAACACGGCATAGCTTTTATTCTGGGAGTGGACTACAGGATGGTAGTGGGGCGGTTCACTCCCTCCAGCCGGGTTTTACAAGTGGCTCATTGCCACAGATTCCATTTAAAAACCTGCAGAAAAGGTTTGGGTGTGTCAGTGTTGGGATTGCTAGCAGCAGAGCAGGAGGCTCTGCAACACAGGCCTCTGTGAAGCAAACACAGAGCCAGGGAACGCAAAACTGCTGGCGCACCTCAGCACGACACGGCAGTGCAATCGCCCTCGGTAATGGGTTTAGAGACGGACTGTGTTACGAACCGGCTGCGATCCGGAGGATACCGTTTACCTTTACTTTGTGAGTTTTTGGAAAATAAAAACATATAAGTTGAATTTTACTGGGTCACTGCCTCATTACCGCACAGTGTGAACACCGCCGCACTACACTGCTGATAGACTGATTTCAAGAATGGGGCTCTCTATGCCATTATTTGAATGGAGAGATAGCCTTGTATGATCAACCACAATCAATTGGTCTGTGATAGCCAAGTGCTGAACCTGGCTATCTTCATCAGTGCTTGAGATAGTAAACAGAGCGGTACATTTATTTATTTATTTATTTATTTTACTCACTTATGTAGCGCCATTAATTCCACAGTGCTTTACAGACATTACCAGCACTGTCCCCATTGGAGCTCACAATCTAAATTCCCTATCAGTATGTCTTTGGAGTGTGGGAGGAAACTGGTGAACCTGGAGGAAACCTACACAAACACGGGGGAGAACATACAAACTCTCTGCAAATGTTGTCCTTGGTGGGATTTTAACCCAGGACCCCAGCGCTGCAAGGCTGCAGTGCTAACCACAGAGCCACCGTGCGGTTCAACTATTGTGCCATTTAATTAATTGTGCGAATACAGGGCCCTATTCTTGGGTCAGTGGTGATCACATCAGTCCTACCCCAGTGATTATCAATGTATAATCTATCCTGTGGATAGATAATGTTTACTGATCTGTCCTGGCTCCAGTAATGGGTTTTGCTTCCTTATCCTATGGCTGGCTCCCTCTGTGCTAGTTCAAGCTGGATTACAGTGGTTGACTAACAAGCAACATTGATGTCATCATCCTAGGCCTTTTAAGGCCGGCTCAGTAGGTCCTCAACCGCCTGAGTGTTTAGAAAATATAGCACCCTGCTACTACATGCTTTCCTGGACCTTCCTTCATCTTCCTATTGACTCTGACCAGCCAGATGTCTAATTATCTTCCAAACTATTCTTATCTGCAAATCAGCAAACGGTTACTACTTCCAAGCGCAGTCCAGCAATTTCTTATGCTTTTGTATTCTCAACTCCGCAGTGTCAACTTATGTTAATAAGCTCACCTCAGCTATCCTGATGCTGTTCACATTTTTTACTCCTCTATTCCTGTGAGTAACCACGTCTCTGCAAGCAAATTACCAGTTTGCCTATCCATCTCTGATATTCCCGAATGTATCCACATCCCTGCAAACAAGTTACCAGTTTGCCTATCCATCTCTGATATTCCTGAATGTATCCACATCCCTGCAAACAAGTTACCAGTTTGCCTATCCATCTCCGATATTCCTGAATGTATCCGCATCCCTGCAAACAAGTTACCAGTTTGCCTATACATCTCTGCTATTTTTTTAATGTAACCACGTCTCTGCAAGCAAGTTACCAGTTTGCATATACATCGCTGCTATTCTTGTGTGTAACTCCACTTCTACAAGCAAGAAACCAGTATGCCAATGTGTCTCTGAAATTCCTGTGGGTAACTGCACTCCTGCAGGAAGATACCAGTTTACGTACACATCTCTGCTGTTCCTGTGCTGTTCCCACATCTGTCTCAGCTTCCAGCTCCACTAGATTATCTGCCATCCTGCATGTCCTTCTATAATGGTTCTCTCTGATGGCCATGCCATTCAGTAAATCGAGCTTCACTGCATCATTGCCTCCGGTCTGTGCTGCTCATCCGGACCTATGGCTTAACACTAATAAGTTGGTATAGCAACTTAACTTGGTCATACCTTTTAATTCAGCATATGAAAATTCATGTTTATATCGCCAGAGCTCTATTTTTCTGACAGAGTTCCAAAACCCCAGCTTCCCTTCACACAGTCATAGAGGCCAATTATACAGCTCTGTGTCCCAGCAACCACCAATAGGAGAGCACAAATAATCTAACATAGATTTTGCATCATTAACAAAGAACCACCTCTGAGGAGCTACCATAGGAACTAAAGGTGTTATTCAGGAATAGAACGTAGTCTTCACCTTTTTACCTTGACTAATAAGGAGGACTCTTTGTTCTATCAGATATTCCCAAACACTCTTGACACTTAGGAGGTTCTTCACTGTGGATAATACCTATTTTCTAGATGTGTTCCCCATCAATAAGCAGATCACAAAGCCTCCCTTGGACCTCCAGCTATCAGCTGTAATCTGTACGGAAATCTGGCCATAAGTGTTAAAGTCACCTGTAGTGCCACCACAGGCAAAAGTTAGTAGAACCGGACTGGTCCTCCAGAGTAAGAGATGTTCTTTGTAACTGCTCTTCTTTTTAGTTTATAATGGGCGCAAGGCAGTAGTCATGGGTGAGGGGCTGCTGCGTTCCAACACCCTGGCACCCTACAAGTAAATAATGTCCCGTCTCCCTTGTGCATCGTGTGAATTGGATTACACTCATGGTTTGGCCTGAGGCCTCCACTGACTCCACATCTCCGGATCCTGGATCAGCCGCACATTGGACAGGAGGCACTTGATCCTTTTCAAACAACTGAACTTTACTGAACAGTACAAAGTCCATCTTAGTCACAGCACAGTAAGATGTTACAATCACGTCATTTTCAGCCTGAGTTACCCCTTTCTGGTCTGGCAGACCTGGCCCTTGGAATACTCCTCCAGGCTCCGCAGCTTTCATGGGTTTCGACTCACCTTCCTGATACGGTTCCCGTCCAGCTTTCCCTTCTGGAAAGTGATTAAGGCATGCTCCTCTGTACCTAATTCGGGCTATAGGCCCCGGACATCCCGGGAAGGTCCGCTAAAGTTAGTGGTGGCCGTCCGCATGCTGCCCAAAAGCTCACAAATTCCTGGTCTTCACTAATCACTCTTTCTATCAATCTCATCAACTGTCCTAAGCAGGAAGTGTTTCCTCTTTTAACTTTTCACTTTAACTGTTCCTATGCTATACCTAACTATTTCCTGTTTCTATTGTGCCCTCCACTGCACTTTCCCATTCCTATCTATATCTACTGCTTTATCATGCTCCTATACCTATGTCCTAATTTCCTATCCTTATACTGTCCCTGTACTTTATACATTAACTCATGAAACATTTGAGTCATTCACAACAGTAGTGATTAAAATATTACATAAAATTATTCATATTACAACATTCACGTTAGTGCTTGTGATACTCTATGCAGTTGAAACACATTCGTAATGTACAAAAGGCACACCCATTTTATTAGGGAGTGACAAAGAGCATGCTTTTCCCTGACACACTCTTATAGGTCTTTAGATGAAGATCCTGAAATATATATATATTATACTTATAGCGTAAAATATAATCATTTTTCAAAACTAGATAACCCCTTTAAGGTGTCAATTCAATCAAAATCCAATCCATTAAATATACTAATCTACCTTCTCATCACTAATTAGTAGGCACGTGATGGTTAAGAGCAGAATGCAACCTTGTAGCGCACTTACAGTGTGAATCATGATTATGATTACTTTGTATAATCCGCGCCTGTGACATATCATGGCTTATAATTAGGAGTCAACAGAAAAGGTTCTATTGTCTGTTTAGCCGATAACGACATCATAAATGCTACCCAAATTAATTCTCCTGAATATTCTCTATATTTGCTCTCCGTGTTGTAATCATTATGCAATTACGTCCCCCCCCCCCCACCAAAAAAAGCGCTCTCACTTTGATTCTGTACTCGGAGAACAAAAATCATGCACAATTACCTAACGAGGTCTCATTATACCTCCGAGCTTCACGGTTAATTTCCTAGCATTTGATTGAGTCATTTGTAAGGCACTCAGTAACCAATTTACTTTTTTTTTTTTTTTCTGATTCACATCAGACCAAAATAAAAATAAATTAAAACAGTTTTTTTTTATTGTCATTTTTAGGTTTTATTTTTTTGCAATTTCTTTCTTTTATTTGTTTATTTTTTTGTGTATTTTTACTTTATTTTATTGGTTAATTTATTGTGTGAATTTAATTTTTCTTGAGACATTATTTCTTTTTTTGGCATTGTTTTTTTTTTTTTTTCTTTTTTTTTTTTTTCTTCTTTCTGTCTTTATGGGAAAAAAAGTGAATTTCCCACAAAATTATTGTTCTTATGAGAATACAAGTTATTTTCTCCTGTTACGCGGTCATGTCAGGGGCACATTTGTCTACTCCTCCGATTTTCTACATTTAAATAGTGGTTTAACCTTGAATTTAGTTGCTATAGAAACTTTTTTGGGGGGTTATTTCCGGTGGAACTGTTTGCACCTATTCTAAGTATTATTCTGTTTTTTTCTTTTGTTTCTTACGACAAACATCTGTTTTACTACATCATATTTTTTTTTTCGCCAGCAGAATGTATCAGATGACTTCATCTTTTTCGGGACACATAATGACCCTGATTATTTTTCTTAAGTCATCTTGTATTTTTAAACCATTTCATCGGATCTGTGTGAACGACACTATGTGTAAAGAATAGGGTCATGTACACAGCGCATGGCAAATATGCTCTAGGCAAAAAGGAAATGCTTTTTCCTCAGGCACATGGCCCCTCAGAGGAAATGAAAACTAATAAGGGAACATTTCCATTTCACAGGAAATTATTTTATTTTTAGGCTATTTTGTGCATCTTTCTTCAGTGCCCTTTGACCCCTCTTGTCAACTTGAGAAGAAGTTTTTTTTTAGATAGTTGGGTGGAAACATTTATCTGTTTAGTAGAAAATCACTGGCAACTAGAGCGACATGAAATCAAATTATAATAAAGACCTAGTTGATATAATAAATTCTAAATGTTATGCTAACAAATCTCAAAAGTTATGAGATTATTATTACACTCATCCCCCACAACAAGGTAAAGTTGCTTTGGGTGCATTTAACAGTCTAACATGTCTAGAATCTGTCCCGAATTTAAGGCACTATAACTTGCCATTCACACTTTTTAAATGGGTGGTTCCTCTTTCTCAGCACTATATGAGCTTGAACTTCCTTTCCTTCACTTCCTAGCATGGATTTTCCATACCATTGAACAATGGATTACCTACCCTAAACTGAAAGAGTTATGTCTGTATGTAGTTTGACAGATAAAAGAGTAACAGCAGAGAAACAAAGACCTGTTCCCACTTCCTGTAGAGAGACAAAGACCTGCCTCCACTTCCTGTAGAGACACAAAGACCTGCCTCCACTTCCTGTAGAGAGACAAAGACCTGCCTCCACTTCCTGTAGAGAGAGACAAAGACCTGCCTCCACTTCTTGTAGAGAGAGACAAAGATATGCCTCCACTTCCTCTAGAGAGAGACAAAGACCTGCCTCCACTTCATTTAGAGAGACAAAGACCTGCCTCCACTTCCTGTAGAGAGAGATAAAGACCTGCCTCCACTTCCGGTAGAGAGAGACAAAGACCTGCCCCCACTTCCTGTAGAGAGAGACAAAGACCTGCCTGCACTTTCGGTAGAGAGAGACAAAGACCTGCCTCCACCTCCTCAAGAGTAACAAAGACCCACCTTCATTGTCAGAAGAGTGACAAAGATCCTCCTCCACTTCCAGTGCAGAGACAAAGATCCACTCCCACTTCCAGAGGAGATACAAAGACCTGGCTCCACTTCCTGTAAAGAGACAAATACTTACCTTCACTTCCTATAGAAAGACAAAGTTCCACCTCCACTTCCCATAGAGAAACAAAGACCAGGCTCCACTTCCTGTAGAGAGAGACAAAGACATACCCCGACTTCCTGTAGAGATACAAAGACATGCCTCCACTTCCTGTAGAGAGAGACAAAGACATGCCTCCACTTCCTGTAGAGAGAGACAAAGACCTGCCCCCACTTCCTGTAGAGAGATAAAGACCCGCCCCCACTTCCTGTAGAGAGACAAAGACCTGCCTCCACTTCCTGTAGAGAGAGACAAATACCTGCCTCCACTTCCTGTAGAGAGTAACAAAGACCTGCCTCCACTTCCTGTAGAGAGAAATAAAGACCTGCCTCCACCTACTCAAGAGTAACAAAGACCCTCCTTCATTTGCAGAAGAGAGACAAAGATCCTCCTTCTCTTCCAGTGCAGAGACAAAGATCCACTCCCATTTCCAGAAGAGATACAAAGACCTGGCTCCACTTCCTGTAAAGAGACAAATACTTACCTTCACTTCCTGTAGAGAGACAAAGTTCCACCTCCACTTCCTGTAGAGAAACAAAGACCTGCCTTAACTTCCTGTAAAGGGACAAAGATCAGCATCCACTTCCTGTAAAGAGACAAAAACCCATCCCCACTTCCTGTAGAGAGGCAAACACCCGCCTCGACTTCCTGTAAAGGGATAAAGACCCACCTCCCCTTCCAGTAGAAAGACAAAGACCCACCTCCACTTCCAGTAGAAATACAAAGATCCACCTCCACTTTCTGTAAAAAGACAATGACACACCTCAACTTGCATTAGAGAGGCAAAGATCTGCACCCACTTCCGTAGAGAAATAATGAAAAAATATTTTTTGAACAAAGTGATTTGCAGATTTTCTTTTTTTTTTTTTTAAAACCAATTATTTTTATTTAGGTTTCAAAAATTTTTACAGCAAACAGTTATCAATATACATATAACAATTCACATAACGTGTAATAATACAGTCAAAACCCTCTCCCCCCTCCCCCCTCCCGCCAATACTCCTTATGCCGGGCATACCTGGGAACATTGACAATCATATTACCGCCATCCATTCGGACCATATTTTCCCAAAAGTTCTCTCTCCATGCCTCCGCCTATAAATGCTTTCCTCTAAATGCATTACCGTACGTGTCTGAGCAATAAATTCCCTCCTAGTGGGGGGTTCCGAATCTGTCCATTTTCGTGCTATTAGTTTGCGTGCCACATATAGCAATCGCGCTATCGCCACTTTGTAATGTTCTGAGACAGGTATTCCATCCACCTCCCCCAAAACACACAGCACCGGGTTTCTGTCAATTGTACATGTATAAGCCCTCTCAATTTTGCTGACAACGAACAACCAATAAGCCACCAACCGTGGGCATGACCATAGCATGTGTAGCAGTCCGGCCTGGTCCTTGCCACATCTAGGGCAATTGGAATCTCCCCTCAAGCCCGCCTTGTACAGGCACAGCGGTGTATTGTATGTCCTATGTATTATGTATAATTGGGAAATCCGTGCCTGCTCGCTTAAAGAGATCTTCGGGACATATTCTAGAATCGCCTCCCATTGTTCTGTTGTGAGAGTACCCACCTCCCTTTCCCATTTACTCTTTGCAATGAGGTGATTCCCCCCCAGATAGGAGTGCAGTAGGTCATGATATAAGCTCGATATGACTCCCCTCGTCCCTCCCTTCATACACACAAAGTCTAGTACAATGTCACCCTGAACCGTCATGTCTCCCAATCCACACTGTGCCCTCCAAGCATGTCGAAGCCTATAGTATTGAAATCCCCATACCAAAGGCAAATCAAATTCTTCTCTCAATTTCTCAAAGGTCTTCAGGTCCGTTCCATTCTGCAGCTGGCACACATATCTCACTCCTTGCGCCTTGATTTGCAGATTTTCTATTTATCACATTACCTATCAAGTGAGATCTAGTTGTCTGAAAGTACAGTGATAAAATTATTGGTTCCTTATAAAATCTCTTGAAAAAAATGAATGCAAATTTAGATGCCCCTTGAAGTGCCAATTTTGGTAAAGGAAGGTTTTCAACATAAACTCCTCCCCTTTATAAGTCATAAATCAGAGCTAAAACGGTTCAGATTACACAGTGTCCTGTGGTAACACTACCCATATCCATAGGTGTCGGTCAAATTATTTTTGGCCAACAGTTATGTTTCATGTCCCCTATAAAAAGGCAAATTTGTGCTCAGTTACTTAATTTTTGGTAGTTTTATTGGAAGAAGTGGAGGCACATATGATTCCACTTCTATAAAAATAAAACAAAGGATCGGAAGGGTTCAAATCTAAACTTTCCCTTTATTGTCTCCCTCGATAGGAGATAGAGTGGGCAGTGAGGCTCTCTCCGTGCATATTAGAGTATCGTCAACTTCTAAGGAATTAGGTGGGATCTGATGACTAGAGATGAGCGTTGTTCTACTCGAACTGTTCGCCAATCAGAAATTCGAGCTGTTTTGGGCGGTGTTCGAGCCGGTCGGCGAACACGAACAATTTGAGAAAAATTCGGCTGTTCGAGGTTATGTTCGATAACTGTTCGTGCACCAAAATCATAACTGGATTTTTTCTCAGTAATGATGAAAATTAATGTTAATACGCAGTTTGAGTGTACAGCGGGGTGAGGGGAGGGGCAGGGGATGGATCTCTGCAGGAACAATGAAGATCTCCATTTTTTTTTCTCTTTCCCGCATTTGCAGTGGGGAGGTGCAATCTGTCAGCCTATCAGCAGCGCACACACGGAGCGAAGTGCTTTTTTTCACACAAGCAAGGGCATGTGTGATTGGCAGTGTATGTCACATGTCCTTGCCCTATAAGACCAAGCCATTTTCCCCGTCGCCACCATTTTCTCACTGCTGCAGCTGCGTGTTAGACGGCACCGCTGTTGCTGTGTGCGCTATACCTTGTTAATTTCAAGCCAATTTTCGCACAAATATACAGATAGCTTGGGAGTAGGGAATAGTTGTGATTGCAGTCCTTTTAAGGACTAGGTTACAGCATTTCCTACGACTTTTATAAGGCAGGTCTGTGCTCTTAAATAGATAGATTGTGGGAGTAAAGACTAATTGTAATTGGAGTCCTTTTCAGGACTAGGTTACATCAGTTCCTATCAGTTTTTGCCAGGCAGGTCTGTGCCAGTGCTGTGCAAGTTTTTTTCACAGCATTTGGCTGAATCTAGCAAAGCTAATCCTTTTTGGCCTATTGCAGAGTGTGTTAGTCAGTGGAGTAGCCTATCTGTGTTGCAAGATATACCACCTGTGTATAGAATACCAATTTTTTTACTGCACCTAGTGAAGTAAAATCTTTTGGGCATAGCATCATTCTATTAGTCCATCTATACTGACCTCCATCAGGTTGCAAACTGAATATAATTTTTTTCTGCATCTAGCTCTGAAAAAATATTTGGGCTTCTAGCAGTGTGTGGGACTTGGTCTATTAGTCCATCTATACTGACCTCCATCAGGTTGCAAATTAAAAATAATTTTTTTCTTCATTTAGCTCTGAAAAAATATTTGGGCTTCTAGCAGTGTGTGGGACTTGTTCTATTAGTCCTTCTATACTGACCTCCAGCAGGTTGCAAATTGAATATAATTTTTTTCTGCATCTAGCTCTGAAAAAATATTTGGGCTTCTAGCGGTGTGTGGGACTTGGTCTATTAGTCCATCTATACTGACCTCCATCAGGTTGCAAATTAAAAATAATTTTTTTCTGCATCTAGCTCTGAAAAAATATTTGGGCTTCTAGCAGTGTGTGGGACTTGGTCTATTAGTCCATCTATACTGACCTCCATCAGGTTGCAAATTAAAAATAATTTTTTTCTGCATCTAGCTCTGAAAAAATATTTGGGCTTCTAGCAGTGTGTGGGACTTGGTCTATTAGTCCATCTATACTGACCTCCATCAGGTTGCAAATTGAATAAAAAAAATTTCTGCATCTAGCTCTGAAAAAATATTTGGGCTTCTAGCGGTGTGTGGGACTTGGTCTATTAGTCCATCTATACTGACCTCCATCAGGTTGCAAATTAAAAATAATTTTTTTCTTCATTTAGCTCTGAAAAAATATTTGGGCTTCTAGCAGTGTGTGGGACTTGTTCTATTAGTCCTTCTATACTGACCTCCAGCAGGTTGCAAATTGAATATAATTTTTTTCTGCATCTAGCTCTGAAAAAATATTTGGGCTTCTAGCGGTGTGTGGGACTTGGTCTATTAGTCCATCTATACTGACCTCCATCAGGTTGCAAATTAAAAATAATTTTTTTCTGCATCTAGCTCTGAAAAAATATTTGGGCTTCTAGCAGTGTGTGGGACTTGGTCTATTAGTCCATCTATACTGACCTCCATCAGGTTGCAAATTAAAAATAATTTTTTTCTTCATTTAGCTCTGAAAAAATATTTGGGCTTCTAGCAGTGTGTGGGACTTGTTCTATTAGTCCTTCTATACTGACCTCCAGCAGGTTGCAAATTGAATATAATTTTTTTCTGCATCTAGCTCTGAAAAAATATTTGGGCTTCTAGCGGTGTGTGGGACTTGGTCTATTAGTCCATCTATACTGACCTCCATCAGGTTGCAAATTAAAAATAATTTTTTTCTGCATCTAGCTCTGAAAAAATATTTGGGCTTCTAGCAGTGTGTGGGACTTGGTCTATTAGTCCATCTATACTGACCTCCATCAGGTTGCAAATTAAAAATAATTTTTTTCTTCATTTAGCTCTGAAAAAATATTTGGGCTTCTAGCAGTGTGTGGGACTTGTTCTATTAGTCCTTCTATACTGACCTCCAGCAGGTTGCAAATTGAATATAATTTTTTTCTGCATCTAGCTCTGAAAAAATATTTGGGCTTCTAGCGGTGTGTGGGACTTGGTCTATTAGTCCATCTATACTGACCTCCATCAGGTTGCAAATTAAAAATAATTTTTTTCTGCATCTAGCTCTGAAAAAATATTTGGGCTTCTAGCAGTGTGTGGGACTTGGTCTATTAGTCCATCTATACTGACCTCCATCAGGTTGCAAATTAAAAATAATTTTTTTCTTCATTTAGCTCTGAAAAAATATTTGGGCTTCTAGCAGTGTGTGGGACTTGTTCTATTAGTCCTTCTATACTGACCTCCAGCAGGTTGCAAATTGAATATAATTTTTTTCTGCATCTAGCTCTGAAAAAATATTTGGGCTTCTAGCGGTGTGTGGGACTTGGTCTATTAGTCCATCTATACTGACCTCCATCAGGTTGCAAATTAAAAATAATTTTTTTCTGCATCTAGCTCTGAAAAAATATTTGGGCTTCTAGCAGTGTGTGGGACTTGGTCTATTAGTCCATCTATACTGACCTCCATCAGGTTGCAAATTAAAAATAATTTTTTTCTTCATTTAGCTCTGAAAAAATATTTGGGCTTCTAGCAGTGTGTGGGACTTGTTCTATTAGTCCTTCTATACTGACCTCCAGCAGGTTGCAAATTGAATATAATTTTTTTCTGCATCTAGCTCTGAAAAAATATTTGGGCTTCTAGCGGTGTGTGGGACTTGGTCTATTAGTCCATCTATACTGACCTCCATCAGGTTGCAAATTAAAAATAATTTTTTTCTGCATCTAGCTCTGAAAAAATATTTGGGCTTCTAGCAGTGTGTGGGACTTGGTCTATTAGTCCATCTATACTGACCTCCATCAGGTTGCAAATTGAATAAAAAAAATTTCTGCATCTAGCTCTGAAAAAATATTTGGGCTTCTAGCGGTGTGTGGGACTTGGTCTATTAGTCCATCTATACTGACCTCCATCAGGTTGCAAATTAAAAATAATTTTTTTCTGCATCTAACCCAGCCAATAGTTTTGGCCTAATACCACAGTTTGGCCACTCAGCTCTGCTCGGTTACCATCCATTGTTTTTTTGTGCAAACAACTCCAGAGTTGTGAATTAGTTAACCACCAAAATGAGTGGAAAAAGGCCTGCTGCTGGTGGAAAGGGGAATAGGCGTGTTGGGAAGGGGAAAAAAGGTTGTGTCCGTGGGGTAGGTGCAGAAGAAAGACCATCTTCCAGCCAAACTAAAATGTCTACTTCTTTTAGCGGACAATGTGATAAGATCCCTTTCTTACGGCCACGCCAATCGCTACAAATTCCAGATGAGGCACAAAAACAGCAGGTGCTTCAACGGATATCAAGTGCTCCTTTAAGTGGGCTCTCCTCCACATCAACTTCAACATCACAAATACTCCAGTCCTCAAAGGTGTCACCCAAATCGCACTTGCTTCCTCACAGCTCCCAAATCTCCAGCTGCCCGTCTGAGTATGAGGTAGAACAGATGGTTGAGTCTGCAGAGCTGTTTACTCATACTATAGCCTGGGAATCAGAGGTCGACTCCAGCGCTTCTGTGAATCCAGACGAGGAAATGATCTGCACTGATGCCCAGAATCTTTATGAGTCGGATCCAGGACCAGACGCAGAAGGTTCTGACCATAATGTAGACCCTCATTCCCAAACTGTAACTCCTGTTGGTGGAGACAATGAGGAAGACGATGATAAGACTCAAATACCTGATTGGAGCGACAACTTTAGTTTTTTGTCAGGGCAGGAACAGGTTGGCTCTGAGGACGACGGGTGTGATAACGCACAGGGTGATGATGATGAGGTCGGAGATCCCACTTACTGTCAACCCACAGTCAGCCAAGAGATGAGGTCAGCAGAGGAGGTGGAGGAAGATGCTAGTGACGACGAGGTCAGGTTGCGCCTTCCTGGACAGAGACGTAGTACTGGAAGCACGTCAACAACTGCATCCTCAAACACAACTCTGCCTCTCACCACAAGTCGTGGTGGCTCTTCAGGTCGCATGGGTGCTAAGCCTTGCATAGCCTGGGCATTTTTTCAGATCGATAAAGATGACCCAACTCGTGTTATCTGTAACATTTGTCAGCAAAAGCTAAGTAGAGGCCAAAAAATACATAGTTTGAGTACTTCATGCATGAACCGGCACATGGACATGAAGCATAAGTTGCAGTGGGAAGCTCAGTGTGCTACAATGCGGTCTAGCCGGCCGGGCCAACCACCGTCTGCCATATCTTGTGCATCCGCGGCCTCTTCATCCTCTGTGACTGGGGGGACAGCAGTCACACCTGTTTTGGGGCGCAGACCTGCCACCTCTTTACCCGCAACAGCCAGCGTGATTGGCAGGTCATCATTTTCTTTGGAGGTGGTAACACCAGCTGGTCTTGAGCGCTGTCCGACAACGATAGCACCACCTTTGGATCAAGGCAACCTAACATGTCCGCCTGCATCTTCCTCACAGACCGGCAGTTTGCCGGGGACACCCTTATCAACCCCGTCTAAGCACAATAGCCAGCCCTCGGTCCCTCAGATGTGGACAAGTAAAAGACCATTTCCTCCTAGCCATGAGAAAGCTAAGAGGTTGAATTTCACCATCTGCAAGCTCTTGGCTACAGAAATGCTGCCTTTCCGCCTGGTGGACACAGAGGATTTTCGAGACCTTATGTCCGTCGCAGTGCCCCAGTACCAGATGCCCAGTCGGCACTACTTCTCAAAGAAAGGTGTGCCTGCGCTCCACCAGCATGTCGCACACAACATCACCGCTTCTTTGAGAAACTCTGTGTGTGACAGGGTGCATTTCACCACAGACACTTGGACGAGTAGGCATGGACAGGGGCGTTACATGTCGCTGACTGGGCACTGGGTAACTATGGTGACAGCAGGACAAGGGGCTGCTGTCCAAGTCTTGCCGTCCCCACGAGTTGTGCGTCAATCCTCTTTATGTCAAAGTTCCACCACTGCTTCTGCCTCCTCAACCTCCTCTCGGTCTTCCACCTGCACCCAAAGCCTGTCTGGTCATGCCACAAGCTTTCTAACTGCACAGAAGGGATCCTGCACACCTCCTTACTATGCTGGCAGTAGGGCTCAACGTCATCAGGCGGTTTTTACATTGAAATGTCTGGGAAATGTGAGTCACACAGCTGAGGAGTTGTGGTCAGCTCTGGAGAACCAATTTCATGAATGGTTGTCTCCACTGGACCTGAAACCAGGGAAGGCCGTGTGCGACAATGCTGCAAACCTGGGTGCGGCCCTTCGCCGGGGCAATGTCACACACGTGCCTTGTATGGCTCACGTGTTGAACCTGGTTGTCCAGCAATTTTTAGCCCACTATCCCAGACTAGATGGCCTTCTGCAGAGGGCACGGTCGCTGTGTGCTCACTTCCGCCGTTCGCATCCCGCAGCTCAGCGACTTACATCTCTACAGAAGTCGTTGGGCCTGCCACTTCACCGGCTAAAATGCGATGTGCCTACCCGGTGGAATTCAACTCTGCACATGTTGCAGCGACTGTGGCAGCACCGACAAGCCCTGGTGCAATACGTTCTGACGTATAGCCTGGGCCAACGAGATTCAGAGGTGGGGCAAATCACGCTGGAGGAGTGGTCTCAGATCAGGGACCTATGCACCCTTCTGCACAGTTTTGAAATGGCGACGAAGATGTTTAGTGCTGACGATGCCATTATCAGCATGACTATTCCGGTGATTTACATGCTGGAGCACATGTTAAACAGAATTCGGAGTCAGGTGGTGGCACAAGAGGAGGTGGAGGAAGTAGAGGAGGAGGAGTTGTATGCGGAAGGGCTAACATCTGCAAGGTCCAGACGGTCGGCAGCACCAAGGCGGCAGGCATGTGAGGGTGGGGGAGATGGTTTTACCAGGGCGCATGGTAGCAGCCAAACTAGTGAGGAAGGTGCAGGAGCCCAGGAAGAAGTGGAGGACGAACTGATGGAAGACTCATCAGATGAGGGAGACCTTGATCACATTTCTGTTGTGCGAGGTTGGGGGGAGAGGACAGAGGAAGGAAGCATGATTGTTACCTCGCCACCAACACAACAGGGACTTGGTGCTCCTGGATGCGCAACACACATGAGTGCCTTCTTGCTGCACTACCTGCAACATGACCCTCGAATTGTGAGAATTAGAAATAATCCTGACTACTGGGTTGCCACACTGTTAGATCCCCGGTACAAAAGTAAATTTGCAGAAATTATTCCTGCCATAGAAAGGGATGCACGCATGCAGGAGTATCAGCAGAGACTGTTGCAGAATCTTACATGTGCTTTTCCACAAAATACCAGTGGTGCACGTAGTGAATCTCACAGTTCCAACTTGCCAACCGTGGGACCGTCAAGTGTTCAGCACTCAAACCGTGACAGAACCACAGTATCTGCTGGTAACATCAATTTTGCGGAATCATTTCACCACTTTTTTAGCCCATCCTTTGCAAGGCCACAGGAGACAAGAAGTCTGACACATAGTCAACGCCTAGAGACGATGGTACAGGAGTATCTCCAAGTAAACATTGAAGCCACGACTGTGTCACTGGACCCTTGCTCTTTTTGGGCTTCCAATCTGGATAAATGGCCGGAGCTAGCCACTTACGCCTTGGAGATCTTGTCATGCCCCGCAGCCAGCGTTCTGTCTGAACGTGTGTTCAGCGCTGCTGGTGGTGTGCTGACAGATAAGCGCACGCGGCTCTCCACTGATAATGTAGACAGACTCACGTTCATAAAGATGAACAAATCATGGATCCGAAACGACTTTTCTACCCCTGTGTCATCCTGGGGAGAGTAAAAGCTTGATGATTGGTTAAAATCACCCTACCAACCGTTTTAAGCTTTCAAATTACTAATCATGTTTATCTGTATCTTGACTGGAAAATAATTTGGGCTTTGCAGCAGTGTGCAGCACTGATCCTATTAGGCCATCTATACTAAAGCTTCACCAGATTTAAAATTAAAAATAATTTTTAGCTGCATCTAGCCCGGAAAATAATTTTGGGGCTCCGAGATGCGCAAGGCACATAAGTGCCTTCTTGCTGCACTACCTGCAGCATGACCCTCATATTGTCAGAATTCGAAGTAATCATGACTACTGGGTTGCCACACTCTTAGATCCCCCAAACTTTTCGATCAACCTTTTCATTTTAATAAAGACCAAAAAAATGGTCATTTTTGAAATTATAAGCATTAGCAGGTTGTTAGAAACTGAAATCAAACAGTTTTCAACTCAAAACTTTATTCTAGGTGATGCTACATTTTCACATAGGACCCCTTGTTCGAAAGGAGCTTCTGAACTCTCTCGTCCATTGAATTTGTCAGGTTTTGGATGGTTTCTGCTTCAATTGTTTTGCATGAGGACAGAATACCCTCCCAGAGCTGTTGCTTAGATGTGAACTGCCTCCCGCCATCATAGACACTCCTTTTAATGATGCTCCAAAGGTTCTGAATGGGGTAGAGGTCAGGGGAGCATGGGGGTCACACCATAAGTTTGTCCCCTTTTATGCCCATATCAGCCAGAGATGCAGATGTTTTATGTGCAGCATGAGATGGTGCATTATCATGCAGAAAAATGATCTTGCTGTGAAATACACGGTTCTTCTTCTTGAACCATGGCAGGAAGTGCTGTTTGAGAAAATCCACATACATTATGGAGTTCATCTTTAGCGCCTTCAGGGATCCTAAAGGGGCCGACAATCTCTCTCCCCATGATTCCAGCCCAAAACATTACTCCACCTCCTCCTTGTTGGCGCTGTAGCCGTGTTTGCGTGGGGTGTCCATCAACCAGCCATCCTCCACTCCATCCATCTGGACCATCGAGCGCTGCACGGCACTCATCCGTGAACAAAACAGTTTTGAAATCAGTCTTCATGTAATGTTTGGCCCACTGGAGCCGTTTCTGCTTGTGTGAAGTGGATAGAGGAGGTCGACAGGATGGCGCATGCACAGCTGCAAACCTCTGAAGGACCCTGCAACTTGTTGTTCGGGGGACGTTGGAGGCACAAGCAGCTTCAAAAACTTGTCTGCTGCTATGACAAGGCTTTTTTGCCGCTGCTCTTTCAACCTGACGTAATTGCCTGTAGGAAAGAGTCCTCAATTTGCCCTTATCAGCACGCACACGTGTGTACTGTGAATCAGCTACATACTTCTTGATTGCCAAGACACTTCATCCTGATCATCGCACAATGTTGATTGTAGTCATGCCTTGACCTAAACACTCCACAATTTGTTGCTTCTCAGCAGCCGACACATCCTTTTTCTTTCCCATTTTGGCAGAAAATGTAGGCTGCTTAATAATGTGAGAGAGCCTTCTTAAGTAGTCTTGCCTTTCATTGGACACACCTGCCAAACTAATTAGCACAGGTGTCTGCAATTGCTTACAGTGATATAAAGAGCCCTGACACACATCACCATCAATGAGTTTAACTGACAAACAAACAAATTCTTCCCTTATCACTCCTAAACACTTTTTGTATAATAATTTGGAACGCAGTGTACATGTGCTTTTCCACAAAACACCAGTGGTTCACGTAGTGAATCTTACAGTTCTAACTTGCCAACCGTGGTCTGTATGGAGTTGTTCAATAAAGGGCCCAAAATTAAGATAACATAGATGGGAGAGGTCTCTATGAATAGGAATTCCTAAGTATTTGATACCCTGTGAGGGCCAGGCAAAGGGAAAGTTGGACTGGATGGAATCCTATATGGATTTGGGGAGGGAGACATCGAGGGCCTCAGACTTCGCTGCATTGATTTTAAAATTTTACCATGTAACAAAGTGATCTATTTCAGCCATAACAGCAGGGATGGATATATGTGATTGAGTGATATATACTAGGACATCATCAGCAAATAGAGAGCACTTGTACTCGGTGCCTCCCACCTCAATCCACCTAATATTGGGGTTATGGCGAATTGATGAGAGCAGGTGCTCCGTCACTAGGATGTATAAGAGAGGGGACGGAGGACATCACTGCCTTGTCCCATTGGTGATTGTGAAAGGTGATGAAAATGTTCTGACGCACCCCCTGGGCTTTGGGACACCCGGAGCCGGACCCTTTTTGGTGGATGCTGGTGGTTGTAGTCTTCGTGGCGGCGACCCAGTTCCGTGGCTCAGGGCGGTCAAACCAGTGGCGGAACTATTTATGTGGTTTTCATGTTTAAATGTCCGACTACGCCACCCGTGGATTGCGGTCAGAGTGAACCGCCACTACAGGGCAGACCGCTAAGGCTGGTGTTGTGGGTGCAGCAGAGCGTAGCATAACTCCCCACGGGAGGAGTATAGCCTCAGGGCAGTGTATGCGGAGGATGGGGGTGATGGTGCAGGGCAGCAGCAGTAACGACACGGAGTCAGTGATGCAGTTCAGGGCCTTTACTCACAGTTCTTATTATCCAGACCACGTCTGCAGGTAACGGCTGCCCACGTCATACTGTGCTCACCAGGTGAGGGGCTCAGACAACTCCCAGATAACTTTGGAGCACTTCACAGGACCCCCTTTGTGTGTCCTTTGTCTGGCCTTTCTTACCAACACTTCTGTCCGGCTGCCTCGGGCCTCCTCTTGGTAAACTTGGCGCCAGTTTCCCTGACCCTATGTGGTGCCTTCCTAGCGGGTGTAGCGAGGGGCTGCGCCACATAAAATGTCAGAGCCTCCGGTTTCTAGCTGAGGGTCGTTTCCTGCCTCCACTAGTTCGGGGACCGGTCTCCCCCTTTGGCCTGACCCCTCCACGCAGGTGGATTCGGGCGTGCGGTGGCGACTCGCCCGTCCGCACCCCTGGGATCCCTTCATTCCTCGTTCCTGGAGCCTTCTCCGCTCCTCTTCCTTCCTTCTCCCTCTTCCAGGCCTGGGCCTCTGTTACTAGGCCCGCCTCCGGAGCAGAGCTCATGCAGAGCCCCTGCTCCCTGCCACTTCTGCTCAGACTTCTCTGCACTGAACTAAGATGGTGCCCACCTTTTATACTCCCTTCTCAATGCACCCAGGAACTGCTTCCTCCCTGCTCCTGCACTACAGGGTTCCCCTTCCTCAGTGTTCCCTCCCCCCACTCCAGCCAGGGACAGGGACTGTCGTGCCCATCTCAGGGGCATATTGGTCGCCCTGCCCCACGGCAATGTGGTGTAATGCATGCAGGTGTCGGGTCCTGATCCACACTCCATCCTTACCTGAGAGTGAGATATCACACCTCTGGGTGAGGTGCAATACGTCTTTAGCAACCGAGCCCTCAGGGTGCTACAGTTCCATTTATCTTCAGCCTAGGTGACGTATTGCGATACAGGGCCGTGATTTTGGCTATAAAAGGGTCCCCTAGACCCCTACCCCAAGCTTTTTAAGAGAATCATATATGGCGTGCCAGGAGACTCTATGGAATGCTTTCTCAGCATCCAACGAGAGTATCTAATTACAAATTTTTAACTGCATCTAGCCCAGGAAATACTTTGTGCCTAGTAGCAGTGTCTGCTAGTAAGCGGATTATCCCGGCTGTTAAGCAAGCTGCACCACCTGTAGTTTAGACACTTAATTTTTTCAAAGGAAATGCTTCGGGACCATGGGATACTTAGTGAAGAGCATCAGGAGGCACCCCAAGGCATAGGGGCTGGGACTGGCAGTAGGATGCCTTGCGGTGGACAGCCGAGCTCGATCCTTATAAAAGCTTTTTAACTGCAGCAGCTTTAGTGGACGCTACTGGAGCTGGAATTACCGCGGCTGCTGGCATGAGACTTGCCCTCCAATAGATCCTTGTAAATGGATTTAAAGTGTATTCATTCAAATTAGAGAGACAATTTAAATTAAAAAGCTTAGAGCTGCCTCCACCACAGGGGGGCTCGCTCGACCCACCAGCGGACAGGCACCAGTATTGGGAGAGGGGGGCTGGCCGTCAGGGTTCACCGCGGCTCTGGCACAAACCCGGCGACACGGAGGTGGCACGGGCAGGAGCGGACTGGCCGTGTCGGCTTCTCACTTTTTGGATTTTAGAAGGGCATGACATGCCTATATCTGTGTCTCCCCCTCCTTTTACTCCTCCACCTCTTTTATTTTCGCATGACTATATGTACTTGTCACTTTTCCATGTGTTAGTTATGTCTTCTGAGCAGTTTGTCAGCTTTTGGACACCTTTGAAGGTGTTTTCTATGTGTTTCTATGTGTTTTTGTTTGCCTGCCATTGGTTTTAACGGTGTTCGAAGGTGTTCGACGAACAGTTCGACGAACAGTTCGGCGAACACACGGGTGTTCGACGAACCGAACCGAACTCGAACACTACGGGGGTGGCTCAACACTACTGATGACAAGTATTGATAGTGAATGAACGGCTTACGGGTTCAATTTCTGAAGATTTGATGCAGGCATAAAGTGGATCTATTTGTTACCCAATATCTCTATAATAAATGAAGCTATTGTAATTATAAAAAGGGAATCGGTAGTGCTTGGCTTAGCAAAAACTCTCGACTGTCTACAAATTACATTAAAATGGCTTGGTGGCCACTTAAGGACACCTGTAGCATAAAGATCTCCCAAAAGAGAATGGCAAAATTATGGTTTTATACAGGGGTGGATTAAGAGTAGCAAGGGCCCCGGGCAGTTTAGAAGGCGTGGGCCCCCCACCCCACACACACACACCTGATGTATCACGTGACATGTCACATGATCCCCTGTGATAGATCATGAGATAGTTCACGTGAAATTAATTTGGCACAATATTAATTATAATATTTTTTTTTATGCTGTGTGCCCACTACGCGTTTTTTAAGCGTTTCCGCAGCGGCAATTCCGCTGCAGAAACGCTTAAAAAATGCTTGGTAGAAGGTCTGCCATGTTCCCCAATGATAATCCGCATGTGCAGTGCACATGCTGCGGGAATTTCCGCTGCGGATTATCATTGCGGAAAAATCCGCAACACTAACAATTATTTTGCGGAAGCGCGTCGCTTTCGCCGCCATTGACTTGCATTGGAACGCATGGATTACGCATCACTGCATCTGTACATGCGGAATACATGCGTTTCAATGTGCGGATGGTACCCGGGTGTGGAGGGCAGGAGACTCTCCTCCGGACCCGGGTACCATAGAACCTGTAAAAAAAGAATAAAATAAAAAATATACATTATACTTACCTTTTGATGGCCCCCGGTGTCTTTATCCGATGCGTCCTGGCTTGCCGGCAGCTCGCGATGGTCTGAAAAGGACCTGCCGTGACGTCATTTAGTCATGTGACGGGTCACGCGACCGCTGACGTCGGCAGGCCATCAGAAGGTAAGTATATATTTATTTTTTACCATTCTTTTACGGTCACACTATATAAATCCATGCCGGTTGCATGGATTTATATAGTGTGACCAAGTTGTCAAGCACTTTCCAAGTGATGCTAAAATCGCTTGGAAAGCGCTTGTCAACCCGGATGCGGAAATGCATGTGAAGAACGCTTCACATCCGCATGTCCCTGGCAGGAAAAACGCATGTACAATCCGCATGTACAATCCGCATGCGTTTTTTCTGCCAGGGAGATGCAGAAACGGTCAAAAAAAATCCGGAGCATTTCTGCATCGTGGGCACATAGCCTTACATTAATTGTATGACTCAATATTGAGCACACGTAGCCATCTATACACAGCAGGAGGCCGCACGTAGCCATCTATACACAGCGAGAGGCTGCACGGAGCCATCTATACACAGCGGGAGGCCGCACGGTGCCATCTATACACAGCGGGAGGCCGCACGGTGCCATCTATACACAGCGGGAGGCCGCACGGTGCCATCTATACACAGAAGGGAGCTGCATGGTGTCATCTATACACAGCGGGAGGCCGCACGGCGCCCCCCCCCAGAGACAGCGGGAGGCCACACGTAGCCATCTATACACAGCAGGGAGCCGCACGGTGCCATCTATACACAGCAGGGAGCCGCACGGTGCCATCTATACACAGCGGGAGGCCGCACGGTGCCATCTATACACAGCGGGAGGCCACACGTAGCCATCTATACACAGCGGGAGGCCGCACGGAGCCATCTATACACAGCGGGAGGCCGCACGGAGCCATCGATACACAGCGGGAGGCCGCACGGAGCCATCTATACACAGAGGGAGGCCGCACGGAGCCATCTATACACAGAGGGAGGCCGCACGGAGCCATCTATACACAGCGGGAGGCCGCACAGAGCCATCTATACACAGCGGGAGGCCACACGGAGCCATCTATACACAGCAGGGAGCCGCACGGAGCCATCTATACACAGCAGGGAGCTGCACGGAGCCATCTATACACAGCAGGGAGCCGCACGGAGCCATCTATACACAGCAGGGAGCCGCACGGTGCCATCTATACACAACGGGAGACCGCACGGAGCCATCTATACACAGCGGTAGGCCGCACGGTGCCATCTATACACAGCGGGAGGCCGCACGGTGCCATCTATACACAGCGGGAAGCCGCACGGTGCCATCTATACACAGAAGGGAGCTGCATGGTGCCATCTATACACAGTGGGAGGCCGCACGGCGCCCCCCCAGAGACAGCAGGAGGCCGCACATAGCCATCTATACACAGCAGGGAGCCGCACAGTGCCATCTATACACAGCAGAGAGCCGCACGGTGCCATCTATACACAGCGGGAGGCCGCACGTAGCCATCTATACACAGCGGGAGGCCGCACGTAGCCATCTATACACAGCGGGAGGCCGCACGGAGCCATCTATACACAGCGGGAGGCCGCACGGAGCCATCTATACACAGCGGGAGGCCGCACGGAGCCATCCATACACAGCAGGGAGCCGCACGGAGCCATCTATACACAGCAGGGAGCCGCACGGAGCCATCTATACACAGCAGGGAGCCGCACGGAGCCATCTATACACAGCGGGAGGCCGCACGGTGCCATCTATACACAGAAGGGAGCTGCATGGTGCCATCTACACACAGCAGGGAGCCGCACGGTGCCATCTATACACAACGGGAGACCGCACGGTGCCATCTATACACAGCGGGAGGCCGCACGGTGCCATCTATACGCAGAAGGGAGCTGCATGGTGCCATCTATACACAGTGGGAGGCCGCACGGCGCCCCCCCCAGAGACAGCGGGAGGCCGCACGTAACCATCTATACACAGCAGGGAGCCGCACGGTGCCATCTATACACAGCAGAGAGCCGCACTGTGCCATCTATACACAGTGGGAGGCCACACGTAGCCATCTATACACAGTGGGAGGCCGCACAGAGCCATCTATACACAGCGGGAGGCCGCACGGAGCCATCTATACACAGCGGGAGGCCGCACGGAGCCATCTATACACAGCGGGAGGCCGCACGGAGCCATCTATACACAGCAGGGAGCCGCACGGTGCCATCTATACACAGCAGAGAGCCGCATGGTGCCATCTATACACAGCGGGAGGCCGCACGTAGCCATCTATACACAGCGGGAGGCCGCACGTAGCCATCTATACACAGCGGGAGGCCGCACGGAGCCATCTATACACAGCGGGAGGCCGCACGGAGCCATCTATACACAGCGGGAGGCCGCACGGAGCCATCTATACACAGCGGGAGGCCGCACGGAGCCATCTAGACACAGCGGGAGGCCGCACTGTCCCATCTATACACAGCAGGGAGCGGCACGGTGCCATCTATACACAGCGGGAGGCCGCACGGCCCCCCCTCCAGAGACAGCAGGAGGCCGCATGGCGCCATCTATACTCAGCAGGAGGCCGCACGCAGTCACACACACAAACATATACAGACATATACATACACACATAAACACATTTGAAACACAAAAATACATATAAACAGACATCACACAATGATATCTGCCTGCACACACATACATACATACACACACACACAGACACACAGACACACACACGCGCACACACACACACACTCACCATCCCCCGGCTCGGCTCCAGTCCTCCTGGCTCCTGCTCCTCTCCGGTGATAAGTAGTAGTGCAGGCCGGGTGCGCACTGCGTGACGTCACAGCTAGGAGACACGGCCGCGAACAGGGCCGTGTCTCCTAGCAGTGACGCGGCCGGGCTAGCACACAGGGAAGTTAACTGCTGCAGTGCTGGCCCGGCCGAAGAAGAAGCAGCGGCCGTGCACCGCTGCTGGGGGAGTGGTCCGGGGGCCCCCCCCGCCTCTGTCTGCCGGTGTGTGCCGCGGGGCCACACATATAATGAGGGCAATCCGGCCATAGTTCACCCGGAGCCCCGGGCCCCCTGGAGACTCGAGGCCCCGGGCGGTAGCCCGGATTGCCCTCATTATAATCCGCCTATGGTTTTATATTAAAAGTTGGTCATCTCGAAACACTGCTCTTACGATATGTCAAACTAAGAGGAAATATAAAACAGGACAAATCTATATCTGTAAAAAAAAATTAGTCTAGGTTATACAAATTCTCCTAAATACCTTTTTTGCCTAGGGCTGGAAACAGATATACATTTTTCCTATGCTGGGTGGACATATCTTATATGGTCATTGTGCCCATTTTGACTCATCAACTTATTTTACACAGCCAATGTGATAGTGTCAACTGCCTATAAAAATTTCTCCTTTACGCTCTTAATATTATTCCTAATATTTAAGGTAGGGAAAGCACAATCCAAACTTATCTTGTGACTAGATGGTGGCCCGATTCTAACGCATCGGGTATTCTAGAATAGGTATGCGGCCGACCGGGCGCAATCAGCAGAGCGGTATTTAAATTTGGCGCCAAAATCGCTGATTGGTCGAGGCCGGCAACCGCGTCCAATTAGCATAGCGGTGTTAAAATTTGGCGCCTATATCGCAGATTGGTCACGGCCAGCGGTCGCGACTAATCAGCAGAGCGGGGATTAAATTTGGCGCCAATACTGCTGACTGGTCGCGGCCAGCGAACGCGACCAATCAGCAGAGCGGGGTTTAAATTTGGCGGCAATAATGCTGATTGTTTGCGGCCGGCGGTCGCGACCAATCAGCAGAGCGTTATTTAAATTTGGCGCCAATAATGGTGATTGGTCACGGCCGCGACTAATCAGCAGAGCGGGGTTTAAATTTGGCGCCAATACTGCTCATTGGTCGCGGCCGGCGACCACAACCAATCAGCAGAGCGTTGTTTAAATTTGGCGCCAATCTCGCTGATTGGTCGCGGCCGGCCACCGCGACCAATGAGCAGAGCGGCGTTTAAATTTGCCGGCCATCTCGCTGATTGGTCGCGGTCGGCGACCGCGACCAATCAGCAGAGCGTTGTTTAAATTTGGCACCAAAATCGCTGATTGATCACGGCCGGCGGTCGCGACCAATCAGCAGAGCGGGGTTTAAATTTGGCGCCAATACTGCTCATTGGTCGCGGCCGGCGACCACAACCAATCAGCAGAGCGTTGTTTAAATTTGGCGCCAATCTCGCTGATTGGTCGCGTCTGCCGTCCGCGACCAATCAGCAGAGCGGCGTTTAAATTTGCCGGCCATCTCGCTGATTGGTCGCGGTCGGCCACCCCGACCAATGAGCAGAGCTGGCGTTTAAATTTGCAGCCTATATCGCTGATTGGTCGTGGTGGCCGGCTGCGACCAATCAGCAGAGTGGCGTTTAAATTTGCCGCCCATCTCGCTGATTGGTCGGGGCCGGCCACCGCGACCAATCAGCGTTGTATTAGTGTGGGCCCGGGAGCGGCGCTGCTTGTGCGGCTCCGTATTAGCGAGGACCGGGGAGCGGCGCTGCCTGTGCGGCTCTTTCTGCTGCGAGAAGCCGGGAGATGAGCGGCTGCTCGCATCAGAAGCATCCCGACCGGCGGCGCCGCTCCCCGGTCCTCTGTTCACACTTGCTGTCGGGAGATCAGCGGGCGAAGCCGCTGATCTTCCGACGTTAGCCGCATGGAGGTCAGCGGCGCCGGTCGGGGTAGTTGTGCTGCTAGCGCCGCTCATCTCCCCGCTGTATCGCCGCTGACCTCCGTCCGGCAGATGAGCAGCTAACGGCCGCCATCTTTTTTCAGAAATCCCGCGGCGCTGATTGGCCACTGCCGGACCAATGAGCGACGTGGGATTTCCTGGACAGACAGACAGACAGACAGAAAGACAGACAGACAGATAGACAGACAGACAGACATGGGATAAGACAATTATATATATAGATAGGTAACTGTTCAATGAAGTCTATGAGCGTAGACCATCAACGAATTTTAGAGTAAATGAGAAATTAAGGACCTATGCTCTGTTGGCACAGTTCTGAGAATTTTGGAAGTCTCTCATGCAACTTTCAAATAAGAATTTCATTGATCTGAATATTTATCTGTCAGAAATATTACAATATTCCATGGATGGAAAGTTCTGAGAAGGCTGAAGGAATTATGGCGCTCTATATAGTTTTGGAAGTGCAAGATGTAAGCACATGAATTTCTTCAAGGGAGTATAGCTGTAAGGGGTGAAGAGCAATTAGTTACACCCAAGAGGTTGTATGACAATTTTTTTTATTCGGTTACACCTCTGGATTCCATCAATGTGACTTCTGATTTTTAGACAAATCAAGACATGTTAGAAGATCATCTTGGGCAGATTTACCTTTTAAAGGCATTTTTTCAAGAAATTACATTGATGCCCTATCCTTAGGATATTGTGTGATGGGTGGAAGATCTAACCTCCATGACTCCCCCTGATCCTGGCCTCCACCCTAATACTGCAGCAGGAACCCATTCACGTGAAGTTGGACTTCTACGGGCCAGATATTGATGGCTTCTTAGACAATAAGACATTTTCGGGAAAAAAAATAATTAAAATTATAAATAGGAACTTTTTATTAGTTAGTTTGGAAACTTTCTTATCTTGATGTGAAATACCCTCTTTTGGATGGAAGTGTTGAAAATAATTTGCCAAAATTTCTGTAAATTGTTTTATTCTGAGTCAGGAGATCTCATATGTTTTTGATATTGGCCTTTTTTATTAGATATAGTTCATGATCCAGGATATTATTTCCATTATACGAATGTATAGTGAAATGTAAAGCTGGTCCTCTCATCTGTTTACCCCATGGTCAATGGTTCAGTATTAACACTAGGAAGTGACTCATTCCTTTCCTGGTAACAGCGTCCTTATGCCTAAAAGATGGAGAAGGTAACGGGAAATTAGGTGGTCATCTGGATATACATTTTTTTCAATGCTTTCCTGCAAACCAATAAATTAATGAGGTGCTAGCTTATTAAATGAAGGTTCAAAGCTCAACTCCCCACTACCGCCATTCTCATAATACTCCTCGTTACATTTTATGCCTTCCTTCAGTAAATAGTAAAACCCATTAAAGTAGTCTTTAACTATACACCTAAAGTGAGTCAGATATCACAGATGTGAAACTCTTCCTATATTTTCACATCCATATATAAGTTTATATTATTAGCATTTATTTACTATTTATACATAGGAGAAGTATTATAGTAGTTATATTCTTGTACATAGGGGGCAGTATTATAGTAGTTATATTATTGTACACAGGAGCAGTATTATAGTAGTTATATTCTTGTACATAGGGGGCAGTATTATAGTAGTTATATTCTTGTATATAGGAGCAGTATTATAGTAGTTATATTCTTGTACATAGGGGGCAGTATTATAGTAGTTATATTCTTGTACATAGGGGGCAGTATTATAGTAGTTATATTCTTGTATATAGGAGCAGTATTATAGTAGTTATATTCTTTTACATAGGGGGCAGTATTATAGTAGTTATATTCTTGTACATAGGGGGCAGTATTATAGTAGTTATATTCTTGTACACAGGAGCAGTATTATAGTAGTTATATTCTTGTACATAGGGGCAGTATTATAGTAGTTATATTATTGTACATAGAAGCAGTATTATAGTAGTTATATTCTTGTACATAGGGGCAGTATTATAGTAGTTATATTATTGTACACAGGAGCAGTATTATAGTAGTTATATTCTTGTACATAGGGGCAGTATTATAGTAGTTATATTATTGTACACAGGAGCAGTATTATAGTAGTTATATTCTTGTACATAGGGGGCAGTATTATAGTAGTTATATTCTTGTATATAGGAGCAGTATTATAGTAGTTATATTCTTGTACATAGGGGGCAGTATTATAGTAGTTATATTCTTGTACATAGGGGGCAGTATTATAGTAGTTATATTCTTGTATATAGGAGCAGTATTATAGTAGTTATATTCTTTTACATAGGGGGCAGTATTATAGTAGTTATATTCTTGTACATAGGGGGCAGTATTATAGTAGTTATATTCTTGTACACAGGAGCAGTATTATAGTAGTTATATTCTTGTACATAGGGGCAGTATTATAGTAGTTATATTCTTGTACATAGGGGGCAGTATTATAGTAGTTATATTCTTGTACATAGAAGCAGTATTATAGTAGTTATATTCTTGTACATAGGGGCAGTATTATAGTAGTTATATTCTTGTACACAGGAGCAGTATTATAGTAGTTATTTTCTTGTACATAGGGGGCAGTATTATAGTAGTTATATTCTTGTATATAGGAGCAGTATTATAGTAGTTATATTCTTTTACATAGGGGGCAGTATTATAGTAGTTATATTCTTGTACATAGGGGGCAGTATTATAGTAGTTATATTCTTGTACACAGGAGCAGTATTATAGTAGTTATATTCTTGTACATAGGGGCAGTATTATAGTAGTTATATTCTTGTACATAGGGGCAGTATTATAGTAGTTATATTCTTGTACACAGGAGCAGTATTATAGTAGTTATATTCTTGTACATAGGGGCAGTATTATAGTAGTTATATTCTTGTACATAGGGGCAGTATTATAGTAGTTATATTCTTGTACATAGGGGGCAGTATTATAGTAGTTATATTCTTGTACACAGGAGCAGTATTATAGTAGTTATATTCTTCTACATAGGGAGCAGTATTATAGTAGTTATATTCTTGTACATAGGGGCAGTATTATAGTAGTTATATTCTTGTACATAGGAGCAGTATTATAGTAGTTATAGTCTTGTACATAGGGGGCAGTATTATAGTAGTTATATTATTGTACATAGGGGCAGTATTATAGTAGTTATATTCTTGTACATAGGGGCAGTATTATAGTAGTTATATTCTTGTACATAGGGGCAGTATTATAGTAGTTATATTCTTGTACATAGGGGGCAGTATTATAGTAGTTATATTCTTGTACATAGGGGCAGTATTATAGTAGTTATATTCTTGTACATAGGGGCAGTATTATAGTAGTTATATTCTTGTACATAGGGGGCAGTATTATAGTAGTTATATTCTTGTACATAGGGGCAGTATTATAGTAGTTATATTCTTGTACATAGGGGCAGTATTATAGTAGTTATATTCTTGTACATAGGAGCAGTATTATAGTAGTTATATTCTTGTACATAGGGGCAGTATTATAGTAGTTATATTCTTGTACATAGGAGGCAGTATTATAGTAGTTATATTCTTGTACATAGGAGCAGTATTATAGTAGTTATATTCTTGTACATAGGGGCAGTATTATAGTAGTTATATTCTTGTACATAGGAGCAGTATTATAGTAGTTATATTCTTGTACATAGGGGCAGTATTATAGTAGTTATATTCTTGTACATAGGAGGCAGTATTATAGTAGTTATATTCTTGTACATAGGAGCAGTATTATAGTAGTTATATTCTTGTACATAGGGGCAGTATTATAGTAGTTACATTCTTGTACATAGGGGGCAGTATTATAGTAGTTATATTCTTGTACATAGGGGCGGTATTCTAGTAGTTATATTCTTGTACATAGGAGCAGTATTATAGTAGTTATATTCTTGTACATAGGGGCAGTATTATAGTAGTTATATTCTTGTACATAGGGGCAGTATTATAGTAGTTACATTATTTTACTTAGATGGACCTTCAAATTGTAATGTGCTCTCATTGTCTTCAAGGTTGACTACTTCAAAAATTAGGCATAGACCAATTATAAATATATATTTTGGCTTACAAAGATATTAAAATAATCTAAAAATCCTGTGCGTAGAGCATGTGACTTCTTTATGGGCTTCCTTTAGCAGATGGTGTAGTTATATATTCATACAGAACAAGGAAATGAGTTCTTATATCTTTTTGTAAAATGTAATAATCTAAATGAACTTAAATTACAGCAGAGAATTTGACCATGAGGCTTATCTCCAATGTCACCAGGAATATATAAAATCCATTTTACCTTTTGTTAAACATAAATTTAAAACATTCAAGAACATCCAAAGGACGAGAAGATGCTAAAATTTGACTTCCTAATGTAACTTTAGTTAAAGGAAAAAAATAATGAAAAAATGGCTTTTTGTTGAATGTTGTCTGTTGTCAAGGGCATCGACAGTGAAATAAACTAATGTTCATTGGTTCAGATGAGTTAAGAGATATGTATAAGGAGGCTGGTTGTAAAGGCCATGCCATTTCATACTTTTGTCAGGCACACCTCTGTACTTCTAGTTATGGCTAAGGCTAGAATCGCAACTCAGGGCACTTCTGCACCATTCAAAGAAACTGCAATACCTGGTGCAACCACTAGAAAAAGTATGTGGCGGTGTCTGGTAATCAATAAAGAGGTTCTGTCAATCAACTGATTAGTGAGGGTCTTGAGAGTCTGATCCCATCTAATCTGATGAAGCTGTGAGGATCCACTGCGCCTCTGGCCAGTCTTACCCTGAAGGGACATGACTATGTGGCTACCTGATCTTTACTAGGGCCCCTAATGGTGAGGATAGGCTTGGGCTGTTACGGTATCCACCTGTTCCCATTCCAAGGAGGTCCCCAGATCTGCAGCAGG
Source organism: Phyllobates terribilis (assembly GCF_046119375.1). Taxonomy (NCBI): domain Eukaryota; kingdom Metazoa; phylum Chordata; class Amphibia; order Anura; family Dendrobatidae; genus Phyllobates; species Phyllobates terribilis. The sequence goes on from NW_027362764.1 coordinate 756,614,552, forward strand.
TGACCAAAGGGTCAAGGCAGGGATACGAGGAGCAGAGGGCACAGGCAGAGACGTAATCAGACAGTCCGAGGTCGGGTCAGGCAGCACAGGTTCAGAATAAATAACCGAGGTCAGAATCAGAGAGGTCAGACAGGACGGGTATACAAGCCGGGTCGATAACATGAGAGTCAATACAAACATGCACTTAGGAATGGACTGCTGCTAGAAACCTAAGTTCAGACACGGTGTGAAGGGCAGAGCTGCCCCTGAGAAAGAAGCCAATTATACGTGAAACGCGCGTCAGGCTTTGGGCTTTAGACTTCCATCCACTCATGTCCACCCTGGTCTGCACCACTCCGGTAAGATCCTGCCTAGTTGCTTGACCCTGGCTCCTTTGTTATCTATTTTTGCTCTATCACTTGCTTGGGAATACTGGTCACTGGGCATATTGCAATATATACCTCTGGGCTACCAGAACGGTGGATTTTTGCCAGTTTTTCTAGCACACACTATTACTATGAATGACGTGGGGTGCTTTGTACTTTGGGTGGACCCTCCTCTGTCTGTCTTGCTACATTGTCTTTGTCCTTGATTATGTTTAAAAAAACATTTTGTATTTGAAGTCACCATTTATTCTGTTTTCTCCTCTTTTTAAACTACCTCCCATCGTGGGCCAGGACCAAGAATGGCGCCAAAAGCGGAAACCGCCCCCACCAGCAGAGACTGTGATGCTTGAGATGTCCATCAGCGTGAGGGGACTGCCCCTGGAACTGACAATCACCAAGTTGCCCCGGGACCACCCTCAGGATGGGCGGAGAGAGAACAAAAGAGAGAAGATGGGAGCAGCTTGGAGGAGTCTAGAGAGAACGCACCCGGAGATGGAGGGAGAGGCAGGCAGCACCGACCCAGTGGTCAGAAGCCTGTTGCAAGCGACTACCCCAGAAGGCCTGGTGGAGATCCTGGCGCAGCTCCCCAGAGATCGGGAGCATGCACGGACCGCACTGGAGGGCTTGGCTCAGAGGATGGCCCGAGTGCAGCGAGACGTACTGGCCGCGTGGAGCAGAGAAATGGCCCAGCAGGCTGGAACCCGCCAGCAAAAGACACCGCCAGCAGCGAGGAGCACGCCTGCCCTTGAAGGAAGAGCAGGAGGGACGAAGGCCGGAGACGGCGCCGTGGAGGGAGCTGAAGTAACGGAGGCAGGTAATGGGGACGTCTACACCCCGTACCCGGAGGCCGAGAACCTGCCCCAGCTCCCCGTCGCAGAGCCCGAAATCCCGTTCACTGCGCCCGTCGCTGCACCGCCACTGCTCCAAACTAGGCCTCAAGCGGCAGGAGCCGCGGCCGCGCTCCCCGTGACGTCGCGCGCCTCAAATCAGAGTGCGACCAAACAGGAAGCGCCATCAGCCTGGTCACAGGGCAGAGTACCCCCGGGCGCAGCCGTCTCCACAGTGCCCTTCACATTCAGAGTGCCCCCGGGCGCCGCGGCAATCATCGCGCCCGCAACCTCCATCATGCTACCCCTGGGAGAAGACTTGTTTACCCAGCATACTTGCCCGGATGGGCAGCCCTTTGTGTGGCCGCCGGAGTTCGTCAATCCCCGACTCCGGAGGGAACGGCCTCTGGATGAGCCCCTGATCCCGGCTCCGGCGCCCGCCAAGATCACCCCACTCTCGTTGGAGGAGGCGCAGTTCGCGTGGGACCCCACTGGAGAAGACCTCATCGGGTTCACCCAAGAGACCCGGGCGGCCGCAGCCCAGCGTGCAGAGTGCTGCCGACAGCAGTTAGAGGTCTTCGACAGAGAAAGGAGAGAGAGGCGGGTCCGCGAGGAGCGGCTGCAAATCCGGAGTGCAGAGCAGAAAAGCCGGACCCGACGGAACCCCCGTGCAGCCCACGGTCCCCGTGCCACCGGGACTGTAATCAAATTCCAACTGCAGCACGGTTGGGGCTTCATCAGGGATCACAAAGCCCCCGGTGACGTTTTTGTAACCCGCAGAGATGTCGAGTCTCACCTACCGGAGGGACACCGTGGTCGTGACCTGTACCTGGGTGACGAGGTCACCTTCACCCGGCACTAGTGTGCCAAAGGACCCTATGCCCTTCATGTACATCGCCTGACGGAAGAAGAGCTGCGGTGTGAGGAGGAACAAGAGGACCCGGACGGGTCTGAAGCCTACCCTCAGGAAGGAGCAGGAGGGCATCGTCACCATTAAGAGGTGAACTGAAACTGTATATAGTTACCCGTAAGGGTATATGCCATGCTGCTTAATTAAAATGAGTTCCCCGTTGGGACAAGTGTGAACTGTTCCAGTGTGTCCCATCTCCCCACAGGCTGAGGACTGTGAACAGCCATCCCTATTCCCCACTGGCCGAGGACTGAGAGCGGCCATATCCATTGTATATAGTTGCGCTTCCTAAAGCGCCCCCTACTGGTTTTATAGGAAACTGTTTTTTTTTTCTACAAGAGACTGTGGCACTTACCTGGTCACAATTTGCACAAGTGGCCAGAGGTCAAAAATGTTTTACATGAAAAGTTTTATTATGCTGAAAGAGTTAATATTATTTTATGATGTGTCTGTAACATTTTAAGAGAGAAGTACCTCCCATAAAGGGATGGGTTGAAAGTTATATTTTATATGTAAGTGCACTTTCAAAAATTTGTATGTTTTATGTTTTGCTCTTTTACAGTCCGAGGACGTGCTGTGATTTACCAGGGGGGAATGTAGCACCCTGAGGATTCGGCTGCTACAGGGGTATTGCACCTCACTCCAGAGGTGTGGTATTCCACTCCCGGGTAAGGATGGAGTGTGGAACTGAGCTTAGTAGGCTGCATGCACTACATACATCCCATTTCCGGGGGACAGAACTACGGTACTCCCACCAGTATATGTGCAGGTACGACAGCGTCTGTCCCTGGCTGGAGTGGGAGGGGGGTGGAACATCCCAGTAGTGTAGGGGCAGATAGGGGGAGTAGTCTGGGTAAAGCTAGGAGCCCATTGGGTGCTGGTCACCTGGGTTCACACATAGAGGGAGTATATAAGGTGGGCACCATCTTAGAATAGGGTCTTTGGTCTTTAGTCAGAGGAGCAGAGCAGAGGAGCTCAGCCAGGAGGGCTGACAGGGAGCTGTGGCTCCGGCTGGGCCCAGCTCCAGAGCAAAGCCTGCAGTGAAGAGAGAGAGGAGGAAGAAAGGCCCAGAGAAGCAGAGACAGAGGGAACCCTAAGATCCCAGAATCAGACCAGAAAGGGTGAAGGGTTGGCAGAAGAGGGCACCGGATCCCAAGCTGGTGGAGGCAGAAGTAACCCTTAACCAGGAACCGGAGGTCGTGGGCAAGTTTTGCCACGACCCTCACCATTACCACCAGGAAGGCACACCACGAGTAGGGCCAGGGAAGCCAGAGAAGGTTCAACCACTAAGAGGCCCGAGGGAGCTGGACAGAGGTGGATCCCTGGTGGGGACGGCCAGGAGAAAGAGAGTGAGAGGGAAGCTCAGGACCACGCTCCGGAACTGCCTGGGGGTTAGCCGAGTCCCGCACCTGGTGGACGCAGCACGGCTCGGGTGGTCACTCAAGGCCAGAGTGACTAAAGCAACATCAGTGAGTAAAAACCCTGAAACTGCATCTCCTGACTCTGCCTCTCCTTCCTGCATCATCACAACCCCCATCATCCACACCTGCTGCCCTGAGGCCATACCCCTCCCGTTGGGGGTTATACCATCACTGCTGCACATATACCACCGGCCTCAGCGGACTGCTCTGCAGCGGCGGCTTCAAAGCCGCACTCAACGGGTGGCGTAGTCGACACTTAAACAACATCTACAAAGACTGCCACACACTTAGTTTGACACCCTGGGCACGGACCGGGTCACCGCCACAAGGACTACTACCCCCATACAGATCCGGCTCCGGGTATCCCTTGAACATGGCCCAGGGGGCGCGTCACTTGTATATAAAACTAGTCTGTTTAGCCAACTGGGCATGGCCCTAAGAAAGACGGCCTCAGAGTAAAGTTAAGCAACACGCCCACTTGGATAAAAATATTAGATTTACGATCAGGGAAAATGGGGCCATATCTCAGGAACGGAGAGGCGCAGGAACAGAAGAAAAACATCACCTTATTCGGGAGAACAGCGGCATTTACATCAGATAGGAAATATTACATATTTATGGGACAGCTTTTCTTTAAAGGGATTGTCCACTTTAGTCAGCCTCCATCTGTTAGTATGTTCCTTGAAGATAAACTAATTATGGAGTATCTTGATGCTGGGATTCCTGAGTAATTAATTGCAATCTACGGAAGAATCCTGCAGTTATTGTTTAATTTCTCAATAACGCCTCCAAAGGAGGATTGAAGTATTACACGGAATGGTTTGTCCATGTAATGTATGGATGTGCTGGACTCTCCAATGAGATAGACACTCTTTATAGTCACTGTTCACTATAGGAACACTTCTATCAATCTTTTTTCTGAATAGGGTATATGAAAAAGACCATTATTACCCAGACAACGGCACCATGATATATGTAATTATTTTCATTTTTTAATGATTATTTATGGTATTTTATACAGTAAATCCCCATGAATGTATCCATGGTGGAAGGAGTTAACTGCCATGCGTGGTTGCCTGTTCAGAAGCTCCTGGGTACTTTGTTAGTCAGCCAAATCTAAAGTTAATTTACTGGAAAATGGATCAGACTTCAAGCCCAGTGGGATATATATACGGTGCTCTTGCTGGGGATATAACTGGATTTTTTATGCATATCCTAAAAAAATACAAGTAACCTCAAGTCAACCAAACATCTGCAAAGCGACCAGAATCACTGCAGATCAAATTATGGATTAAATGCTGCGACGCTGGGCTATAAGTCTGTTCTGCTGCTTATGTAGGAATATTATGTACAGTTACAATCCATACAGAACATGATTACAGAAGCCCCCGGATGAAAAGGCTTCAGTTTGCATAAAAATCCTATAAGATCCGGCTGCAATAATTTCGCTGATAAGAGCAGATTCGTGCTAGTGTCTGACTTGTACCAATTGTCCTTTTTAAAAAAAAGTCTTGCAGAAAATCTGCAGAAAATACAGGGGAACTTTCCAGTTAGTTCATCAGTTTAATCTTGGACTGGAGACAGAATAAAGCCCAACCTCTTTAGCTAAGAGGCTGTAGCTGAATACAGGGCAGAGGGGAGAGGCTCCTGCTGCAGCCAGTTGTCAGACAGCGGTATGCAGAACAGTGAGAAGGTGGCGGAAGGAGGACATGGCTGAGCTCCTGAGACACAGAAAGATGTCTTTATAGATTTTTCCATTTTAATTATCATATAAAACAAAATAGGAACAAAGAATAGAAGATTAAGGAAAGGGACATTTTCTTTAAGGGAAAATCTGACCTGGGGATTTTTTTTTCTCCAAGGGGGGAGGCTTCTGCTGCAGCCAGTTGTCTGACAGCCAAATGTAGGGGAGTGAGGAGATGGAGGAGGGAGGACTTGACTGAGATCCTTAGAAACAGAGAAAAATCTTTATATATTTCTCCATTTTAATTACAACTTGAAAGAAAATAGGATCAAAGAAAAGAAGGAGATTAAGGAAAGGAACATTTTCTTTAAGGGATAATCAGGTTTGGGGATTTTTCTTTTTACCCGAGGGGGGAGGCTCCTGCTGCAGACAGTTATTTGACAGCCACATACAGAACAGTAAGAAAGTGGAGGAACGAGGACACGGCTGAGCTCCTGAGACACAGAAAGAGTTCTTTATTACTGCACAAACAAAAGAAGTTGAAGGAAGGAGTTGATGGAACATTTTCTTTGACGAATAATGCTATGGACTTGTTTCTCAGGGGGTCGACCTCAGCCCCTTACTTGTAGCTTCCAGCTTTGTGGGAACAGTTTGGGGATGGCCCTTTTTCTGCTCCCCATGACTGTGCCCAGTGCACAAGGTCCATACAGACATGGGGGATTTTGGTAGAAGAGCATGACCAGATCACCGGCCCTCAACCCCATCAAACACCTCTAGGATGAACTGGAACGGAGACTATGAGCCCGATCTCTCTTTTAACCTCACAAATGCTCTTCTGGATGAAGTTTCAAAAATTCTCAAACACCTCCAAAATCTTGCACAAAGGTCTTCGCAGAAGAGCGGGAGCCGTTATATATCTCCATATTAATATCTAGGGATGTAAAATGGGAGGTGAGAAAACGTCTGTAGATGTAGTACGGATACATTTGTCCATACAGTAGTCAGCAGCCACATTCTGTACGGAATTATGTCTGACAAGAAGGGCACAGCTCATAACTCTTGAGATATATGGAGCTTTCTCCCGGCAGTGGAGAGTAGCAGTTGTCATAGGAGTCATTACATCTGTATGGAGAGATGACGTTCCTCTTAACAGGTTCCTTAAGTGTTCCCGTCTCCAGAGAGCTGTATCTTCTGGCGAACAACAGGTGCTAACACTCGGAATTGCAAGAATTCAGGAATTCAGCTTTTTTATATAATAAGGATTACAATGGAATATTTTTCTCAGGAAGTCATAAGAATTTAAGAAACTGCTCGTCAACATGTTTATGAAATGAACATACAACTTCAGTGTTGTAATCGGAGAACATTAATCCTGCTGGAAACCAAAGGGGAGCTCCAATACGTGAATGTTGTGTACAGAGCTGTGTAATATCTTTTAGGGGCCCTAATAAAGAATATTTAACAGGGTCCACACCTACCATGTGCCAAGTCCTAGAGGTTCTTAAATTGTTACCGTCGTATTTATTTTGATTTCAGAAATCAATAGGACACGTGAAAATAAGCAACTATGTAATATATCTTATCAGCAAAATCTGATTATTTCTCCTTCTAAACTCTCAATGCATGGGGAAAATCTATAGTCCATGAAGACAGGTTTCCTTTTATTGAAATAGGAGGTGATAGTTGGTGCTTATAAAATTCTATGGAGAGGAGAGGAGCTAGAGAAATACACAGACATTCAATGGAGAGTAGAGGAGCTAGAGACAGACAAGTACATTCTATGGAGAGGGGAGGAGCTAGAGGAATACATGGACATTCTATGGAGAGGGGAGGAGCTAGAGGAATACACGGACATTCTATGGAGAGGGGAGGAGCTAGAGGAATACACGGATATTCTATGGAGAGGGGAGGAGCTAGAGGAATACCTGGACATTCTATGGAGAGGGGAGGAGCTAGAGGAATACACGGACATTCTATGGAGAGGGGAGGAGCTAGAGGAATACACGGACATTCTATGGAGAGGGGAGGAGCTAGAGGAATACACAAACATTCTATGGAGAGGGGAGGAGCTAGAGGAATACATGGACATTCTATGGAGAAGGGGAGGAGCTGGAGGAATACACAGACATTCTATGGAGAGGGAAGGAGCTAGAGGAATACACGGACATTCTATGGAGAAGGGGAGGAGCTGGAGGAATACACAGACATTCTATGGAGAGGGGAGGAGCTGGAGGAATACACAGACATTCTATGGAGGGGAGGAGCTAGAGGAATACACAGACATTCTATGGAGAGGGGAGGAGCTAGAGGAATACACAGACATTCTATGGAGAAGGGGAGGAACTAGAGGAATACACGGACATTCTATGGAGAGGGGAGGAGCTAGAGGAATACATGGCCATTCTATGGAGAGGGGAGGAGCTAGAGGAATACACAGACATTCTATGGAGGGGGGAGCTAGAGGAATACACGGACATTCTATGGAGAGGGGAGGAGCTAGAGGAATACACGGACATTCTATGGAGAGGGGAGGAGCTAGAGGAATACATGGACATTCTATGGAGAGGGGAGGAGCTAGAGGAATACACGGACATTCTATGGAGAAGGGGAGGAGCTGGAGGAATACACAGACATTCTATGGAGAGGGAAGGAGCTAGAGGAATACACAGACATTCTATGGAGAGGGGAGGAGCTAGAGGAATACACGGACATTCTATGGAGAGGGGAGGAGCTAGAGGTATACATGGACATTCTATGGAGAAGGGGAAGTGTGGCGCCCCTGCGTGTTCGGTCGCCACAGAGGTACTGCATCCGTGGTGCTTCACTCTCTGGTAAGGAAAGGAGTGCAGCCCGGGACCCCAACACCTGCATCCAACACTACACTGCTCCTGGACGGCTGGAAGGGCAAGATCCACTTTGTTCTGCTGAGCCCTGTCCCTGGCTGGAGTGGGGGGAACCAGAGTGAGGGGGAACCAAGTAGTAGGTGTGGGTGGAGGAAGCTGTTTAGGGGAGCATTTGTTAGAGGAGTATAAATAGGGGATCCATCTTAGATAGAAGTGAGTAGTAGTAGTAGTAAGTGGAGGTCTGTGTCTAGTAACAGGAGCAGGTGCTCTTCAGGAGCTCTGCTCCAGAGTGGGCCTAGTAAATGAGGCACAGCAGAGGAGAGAAGAGGAGGGGAGCAGAGAAGGAAGGCTCTGGTAACTGAAAGGGTCCCAGGGGTACGGTAGGAGCAGGAAGCCACCCGTACGCTCTAATCTGTTGAGAGTTAGAGGGACCAGGCCGCAAGAAGGGAACCGGTCCCTGGGCTAGTCGTGTCGCTTCAAGCCTCGGCTAGGAAACCGGAGGCTTCTGACTTTTATGGTGCAGTTACCATACTCGCATTCTAGCAGCCAAGAAAGGTAGCCTTGTAGGACCAGGGAACTCCAGGTGTCCCTGAAGGATCCGAGGACGCCATCTTGGGGCTCAGTTTGTGAGACACAGGGCAGGAGGGAGAGACCCAGCGCGGAAAGTCGGCTGAGGAAAGGAACATATAGAAAGGGGGTCCCGATAAGTGCTCTCGAATTGCCGGAGGGACTTGTGAACCCCTGCTTGGTGAACGCAGCGCAACGCGGGAAGCGGTAACCTGTACAGTGTACCTGAGGAACCTAAAAAGAACTGTGAGTAAAATCGGATGACTGCACTCACTGTCTCTGTCGGTTATTGCCGGCGCGCCATCGTACCTTCTACGCCACAACGCCCTGCATCCCATCTATCAACTCTGCCCCGGGGGCCCGCTCCGCCTGTGGGGAGCAGAAACATCCCAGCTGCCATCCCATCACCCCCGGAGGTCTGCAGCAGCGCTGGTAACTATTACCAGAAACCACAGGTGACGTCACGAGACAAACTGTTAACAAAAACACTAAAACCCCTTTTAAAGAGTGACCCAGAGGACAGACTCGGGAGCCGACTGCCGTGACATCCTACAAAGAAGGTAAAGGCCCGGGTACCGAGTAACCCCCAATACCTCCCTGGGGCGAGACAGAGGAGCTAGAGAAATACACGGACACTCTATGGAGAGGGGAGGAGCTAGAGGAATAAACGGACATTCTATGGAGAGGGGAGGAGCTAGAGGAATACTCGGACATTCTATGGAGAGGGGAGGAGCTAGAGGAATACACAGACATTCTATGGAGAGGGAGGAGCTAGAGGTATACATGGACATTCTTTGGAGAGGGGAGGAGCTAGAGGAATACACGGACATTCTATAGAAATGGGAGGAGCTAGAGGAATACATGGACATTCTATGGAGAGGGGAGGAGCTAGAGGAATACATGGACATTCTATGGAGAGGAGAGGAGCTAGAGACAGACAAATACATTCTATGGAGAGGGGAGGAGCTAGAGAAATACACAGACATTCTATGGAGAGGGGAGGAGCTAGAGAAATAGACATTCTATGTAGAGGGGAGGAGCTAGAGGAATACACGGACATTCTATGGAGAGGGGAGGAGCTAGAGAAATAGACATTCTATGGAGAGGGGAGGAGCTATAGGAATACAAGGACATTCTATGGAGAGGGGAGGAGTTAGAGGAATACACAGACATTCTATGGAGAAGGGGAGGAGCTAGAGAAATACACGGACATTCTATGGAGGGGGGAGCTAGAGGAATACACGGATATTCTATGGAGAGGGGAGGAGCTAGAGGAATAAACAGACATTCTATGGAGAGGGGAGGAGCTAGAGGAATACACAGACATTCTATGGAGAGGGGAGGAGCTAGAGGAATACACGGACATTCTATGGAGAGGGGAGGAGCTAGAGGAATACACGGACATTCTATGGAGAGGGGAGGAGCTAGAGGTATACATGGACATTCTTTGGAGAGGGGAGGAGCTAGAGGAATACACGGACATTCTATGGAAAGGGGAGGAGCTAGAGGAATACATGGACATTCTATGGAGAGGGGAGGAGCTAGAGACAGACAAATACATTCTATGGAGAGGGGAGGAGCTAGAGAAATACACAGACATTCTATGGAGAGGGGAGGAGCTAGAGAAATAGACATTCTATGTAGAGGGGTGGAGCTAAAGGAATACACGGACAGTCTATGGAGGGGAGGAGCTATAGGAATACATGGACATTCTATGGAGAGGGGAGGAGTTAGAGGAATACACGGACATTCTATGGAGAAGGGGAGAAGCTAGAGAAATACACGGACATTCTATGGAGGGGGGAGCTAGAGGAATACACGGATATTCTATAGAGAGGGGAGGAGTTAGAGCAATATACAGACATTCTATGGAGAGGGGAGGAACTAGAGCAATATACAGACATTCTATGGAGAGGGGAGGAACTAGAGGAATAAACGGACATTCTATGGAGAGGGGAGGAGCTAGAGGAATACACAAACATTCTATGGAGGGGGGAGCTAGAGTAATACACGGCCATTCTATGAAGAGGGGATGAGCTAGAGGTATACATGGACATTCTTTGGAGAGGGGAGGAGCTAGAGGAATACACGGACATTCTATGGAATTGGGAGGAGTTAGAGGAATACACGGACATTCTATGGAGAGGGGAGGAGCTAGAGGAATACACGGACATTCTATAGAAAGGGGAGGAGCTAGAGGAATACATGGACATTCTATGGAGAGGGGAGGAGCTAGAGGAATGCACATACTTTCTATGGAGAGGGGAGGAGCTAGAGGAATACACAAACATTCTATGGAGGGGGAGGAGCTAGAGAAATGCACAAACATTCTATGGAGAGGGGAGGAGCTAGAGGAATACATGGACATTCTATGGAGAGGGTAGAAGCTAGAGGAATACACAGACAGTCTATGGAGATGGGAGGAGCTAGAGGAATACACGGACATTCTATGGAGAGGGGAGGAGCTAGAGAAAACACGGACATTCTATGGAGAGGGGAGGAGCTAAAGGAATACACGGACATTCTATGGAGAGGGGAGGAGCTAGAGGAATACACAAACATTCTATGGAGAGGGGAGGAGCTAGAGGAATACAAGGACATCCTATGCAGAAGGGAGGAGCTGGAGACAGAATTCTCTTGAAATGACAGTTGTGGTTCTCCATAGAACTTTAGAAGTGCCAACAGTGATTTTCTATCTCAGTAATGGGAAAACAGATTTTACCCCTGAATTGAGAATTTTGAGGATGAAACATTAGCCCAGGAGGAGAAAGAAGCAGATTTTTCAATTAAAATGTATTACAAAGTTTCTTATTTTCACATGTACTATTGATTTATGAAGAAAAAAAGAATAATGGTTACTTTGTAAAGTAACTAAAAGGGGCTGTCCAGCTGATGAAAATATTTTGAAAGGGGCTCAGGCTGATATAAAATAAGGAAAAAAAATACACTGACCTTACTTAATCCTTGAGAGCACTCCCTCTCAAATCTCAGCACAAATAAAATGGCCAAAAATTACCACTCAGCCAATCGTTGACTGATGAGTCCGGATGGAGTAGACGTGTGGCTAGGCTAGGAGTCACATCAGGAGCAGCGGAGAATTAATGGGATAATTGTTTTCCTTTTTATACCTGTCTGAGCCCTTTTCCAAATATCTATCACGGGTGTATCAGGTTTGACAGACAGTTATACGGGGTCCGGCTGTAGAAGGTCACTGCATTTGGCCTTGCAAACGTCTTCCTGATCCTTTGATGATCCCTCTCGCTTTAGGACCCAGAAGTGATCCTTACCTTGCTTGGGGATTATACCTTTAGGACCCAGCAGTGATCCTCACCTTCTGCTGCTAATTAGCACGCCCTTGCTGTATCCTTAAAAACACTTAGTTTCTCCAGAGAATTGTTGGTGATAAAGTGTTCTGATTCTATTCAGGCCTGGAATTCTAGTAGTCGGCTAGAATTTTCTAGGAGTTCCTTCTTGGATTGTTGCCGTATTCTCTCCGGTGTCATCTTGTAGCTAAGTGTATTCCCTTGTTTGTTTCCCTTGTGTGTACTTTAGCTTGCAGTGGGGCTGACTAGTGCTCACCCATCCCCCTCCATACCTAGGGCCTTGCTTTAGGGTAAGCTAGGGTCAGGTTTCCTGCTCAGTGATAGGTGCAGAACCTTTATAGGGTCCATAAGGGAGTCAGGGTTTGTCGTTTTTAGGGGTCTCCACTCCCCCTTTCCCTATCTGTAGGGCACCCTTCCCTTTTCTTGTCGTTATATGCTGGGTTCTCCCCATACCCAGCATGACAGCAAATCCCTTCAGGTTTCACTTTAAAGGGGTATTCCATCCTTAAATATTTATCGCCTATGCATCAGACAACTGGTAATTGTTAGATTGGTACAAGGCAACTGCTTGAAAGTGACAATCCTTCATAGCCAAGCCAGTATTAAAGGGGTCTGCAAGGGTTTATTCCTCTTTTGCCAATTAAATATGTATGTCCAAGGTGGAATAGCTTTTGTAGGAATAATTTTCATTCACGAGCTACCTTAAAGTGTTGTTCCCAAACTGGAAAGTTATCACCTATCTACAGAGCAGGTGATAATGTCACGGGGATACCGCGACAGAGAGGGGCCAGAAGATCGCGGCGTCTGGTTTCACGAACTCCTGCACTGGTTAGAAGCACTTCACCATCTTATTAAACAGTGCAGGTTTTTTCCTTGCCAGCAGTGCAGGGGTTAATCTGTTCAATTGAAGCTTCTGGAGCTTTCCTACCTGGATTGTCTCAGCTATTAAGTGTTAGCCACTCTCCTCTGCTATATATGCTCGCCTCTGGCACTCAGGGATTGCCAGTATTAGTTCTTACTACCTGGTTCTGGAGTTGGAGGTGTAGTTCGTGGTTGGAATAGGTGTTTAAAGATTTTTTCAGGAGATTGTTGCTTGGAGTTTTTTCTCTGTACACATCTTCATCCTCTCCTATTTGGTTTCTTCTTCCATTAACCCCTTTCCGGCCCAAGGCGTACTAATACGTATCTGTGCCCTGGGCCTTATGGGCCAGATACGTATTACCATGCCTTGGCGATTTCACCCGCACACAAGTGGTGCGGGCGAAATCGCAGCCCGGTGTCAGCTGATTGTCACAGCTGACACCCGGTGCTATGTGCAGGAAGCGGTCCCCATCGCAGCATTCCGGTGGCAAGAGGAGGTAAGCGCGATACTTACCATCTCTGCCAGCGTCCCGCGGCGTCTGAGTCCGGTCCCGGATGTTGTCATGGTGACCCGATGTCATCATGACAACATCCGCGTCACCAAGAGGCAGGAAGTTACTTTGGTCATGCGCAGTGCGCGACCAAAGTAACTTCTCCCTGTGCAGCGCTGACAGGCTGCATAGCACAGGGATGGTTCTGCATTCCTGTGCTATACAGCCGATCAGGCTGCAAAAAGTGAAAGTCCCATAGTGGGACAATGTGAAAAAGTAATAGAAATGTCTGAAAGTGAAGAAAAAAAACAAAAAACTGTAAAAATATTTTTAAAAAAAATGAAAAAAATAATAATAAAAAAAGATATATATTGTACCCATCAATAAATAATCTTATGAAAAAATAAATAAATCAATAAAAGTACACATGTTTGGCATTGCTGCGTAAACCTGTCCCACTAGTTAACCCCTTTAGTGAACACGGTAAAAGAATAAAATAAAAAACGAAACTTAAAACGATGCTTTATCATCATACCGCTAAACAAAAAATGGAATAAAACGCAATCAAAAAGACGAATGTAAATAAAAATGGTACCGCTGAAAACGTCATCTTGTCCTGCAAAAAACAAGCCGCCATACAGCTCCATCATCCGAAAAATAAAAAAATTATAGCTCTCAGAATAAAGCGATGCAAAAACAATTATTTTTTCTATAAAATAGTTTTTATTGTGTAAAACATAAAAAAAATATATAAATGTGGTACTGCTGTAAATGTAATGACCCGAAGAATAAAGCTGCCTTATCAATTTTACCACACGCAGAATGGCATAAAAAAAATAAAAAAAAAATCCTGAATTGTTGGTTTTTGTTTATTCGGCCTCTCAAAAATCGGAATAGAAAGCGATCAAAAAATGTCACGTGCTCGAAAATGGTACCAATATTACATCAACTTGTCCCGCAAAAAACAAGCCATCACATGACTCTGTCGACCGAAATTTGGAAAAATGATAGCTCTCAAAATATGGCGATGCAAAAACTAGTCTTGGCAAAAAAGAGCATTTTTAGTGTGACAGCTGTCAATCATAAAAACCTGATATGAATCTGGTATCGCTGTAATCGAGCCGACCCGAAGAATAAAGTCGTCTAATCACTTATACCGCATGGGGAACGGTGTAAAAAATAAACTCTAGTGTTGCGGTTGTGCTAGGGTTAGGGTTTTGCTAGGGTTAGGGTTGGGCTAGGGTTAGGGTTGGGCTAGGATTGTGCTAGTGTTAGGATTAGGGTTGGGCTAGGGATAGGGTTTGGCTAGGGTTAGGGTTGGCCTAGGGTTAGGGTTGGGCTAGGGTTGGGTTAGGGTTGGGTTCTATTAGGGTTGGGGTTAGGCTTGTGTTGGGGTTGGGATTTTTTCAGAAGTAAAGAAAAAAAAATGATAACGATATGGCGACTAATGTTGAGCGCAAGTGCTCACTACTTGAGTTTGCATCGGGTGCTCGGGTATGCACCAAGTATCGTGGGTGCTGGAGTGACATGCTCGAATCTCAGCCCCAAATGTTTTGCAGCTGTTATACAGCCAAAAAAAAACTCGCAGGGATTGCCTGCCATGCACGAGCGATCCCCGCATGTTTTTTTTGGGGTGTCTAATAACCATGAAACATGTGGGCGGGGACTTGAGCATGTCACTTTGTGCATACCTGAGTACCCGATGCAAACTCAAGTAGCGAGCACTTGCACTCAAGACTAATGACAACTTATTCAATATGATGACCTAATGTTATCAAATTCTGTGTCATACCTCTGGGTTCAAAATGTTCACTATACTCCTTGATAAAATCCTTGAGGGGACTAGTTTCCAAAATGGAGTCACTTGGGGGGGGGGGGGTTCTACTGTTTAGGCACATCAGGGACTCCCCAAACGGAACATGGCATCCGCTAATTATTCAAGCAAATTTTACATTCAAAAAGTCAAATGGCACTCCTTCCCTTCCGAACCGTGCCATGCGCCCAAACAGTGGTTTTCACATATGGGCTATCAGCTTACTAAGGAGAAAATGCACAACAAATTGCATGGTGCAATTTCTTCTGTTACCCTTATGAAAATGCAAAATTGGGGGCTGATAACAGTGATAAACATTTTTGTTGGAAAAATGTGAAAATTTTATTTTTACGACTCAATGTTATAAACTTCTGTGAAGCACCTGGAGGTTCAGGGTGCTCACCACACATCTAGATAAGTTCCCTGGGGGTTCTAGTTTCCAAAATGGGGTCACTTTGGGGGGGTTTCCACTGTTTAGGCACATCAGGGGCTCTCCAAGCACAACATGGCGTCCGCTAGTTATTTAAGCAAATTTTACATTCAAAAAGTCAAATGGCGCTCCTTCCCTTCCGAACCCTGCCGTACTCCCAAACAGTAGTTTTCCCCCACATATGGGGTATCAGCGTGCTCAGGAGGAATTGCGCAACAAATTTTAGGATTCATTTTTAATGATACCCTTGCGAAAATAAAAAAAATGGGGTCTAAAGTAACATTTTTGTGAAAAAAAATAAATGTTCATTTTTTCTTCCACATTCCAAAAATTCCTGTAAAGCACCTGAAGGGTTAATAAACTTCTTGAATGTGGTTTTGAGCACCTTGAGGGGTGCAGTTTTTAGAATGGTGTCACTTTTGGGTATTTTCTGTCATAAAGGCCCCTCGAAGTAAATTCAAATGTGATGTGGTCCCTAAAAAAATGGTTTTGTAAATTTTCTTTTAAAAATGAGAAATTGCTGGTCAATTTTAAACCCTTATAGCTCCCTAACAAAAAAAAATTTTGGTACCTAAATTGTGCTGATGTAAATCTCCTTCTACATTGATAGTGCTTGTGAAAATAAGCATTTTTGCAATTTACTGTTTGTTAAAATTTTCTATCATTCTTAAGATATTAACACTTTTCTTTTGCTTACAGTTCATTGCCTAGGAGACCGACCACCGCTTCTCTGTAGCTTGTAGCTGTGTAGCTCTGTGTAGTCCTGCATCGAAGCTGGCAGCACTAGGAGCTAACAGTGTGGTCCATCGATAGCGGCCAGCTTCAAAACAATGCTTAGAAGCTCAATGGCAAAGAGCTTGCAAAACTTGTGCATGATCTGCTGTCTAGCAGCAGTGGTCGGTCTCCAAGACAACGAGCTGTAAAGAAAAGAAAAATGGTAATATCTCAAGAACGGCTGAAAATTTTCAAAACCAGTGACTTGCAAAAATGCTTGCTTTTACAAGCACTATTCGACAATACCCATCTTTAAAAATGGGGGAAATGCCCTTTTAGTGACTAGGATCCGAGTAGGATTCAGGTAACAATTTTTACACTAGCCTAGAAAAATTGAGTTTTTTCCAAACCAAAAAGATAAAATTATGCATTGGGCAAATATAAAAATACAAGTATAATTTAGCCCAAGCAGTCATTATAGATATGCACATGTATATCCAACCCTGCCTCCAATGCCAGGATTCTTCAAATTAGTACAAGGGAATTTTGTTTATTCATATAGGATATCAAATGTTATTTCCTACCATTGTATTATTATGGTGGTGTATCACTTTAAATTTCGAGTGAAGCCATTACTTCTGAGAGTATGTAAGGCTGTCAGTATTAGTTCATCAATCTATGTAGCTAAATCTGAACAATTCCAGTTTACAATTACCATTAACCATTTACAATCACCCGGAATAATAACAGCGTGGGGATGTTTTCGCAGCGTTTATTGGTAACACGTTGTTTTTTGTTAGCTACGTTCAACTCTATTGATTTACTGCTGATATAAAGAGAGAGAAGCAAAGGCGGTGAACAAATGGGATTATTGAGTTAATCTCCAACATTACGGACAAGAATGATTCCTAATCCATTATCCTGCATGGTAATTACAAGATAAATGTTTCATCGCCTTAAATCAGCCGCACATCTTAAATTGGCGCAGCAAATCAATGAGGACTCACAAAAAAAATACATCTTCTCAATTACATGCACATTGTAATGGCTTTATGTATTCCCTCCTCACTTTTTATGAAGAGACTCATAAATCCAAAAAGCATTCACTTGCTTGACGACACAAAATTATCACTTGTGAAATATTACCGCCATTCTATCAACTATGGTAAAAAAAAAAAAACATAATGTGAAAGTTACTGTCAACACAATCGTTGTAAAATGAAAAACTTACTTCAGTGGTGGAAAAAAGATTCACTGAAAAGCTCCAGCTCTTCCTAACGTTACGAAGTTCCAATAATCCTATACATAGTGGCGGTATTATAGTAGTTATATTCTTGTACATAGGAGCAGTATTATAGTAGTTATATTCTTGTACATAGGGAGCGGTATTATAGTAGTTATATTCTTGTACATAGGAGCAGTATTATTGTAGTTATATTCTTGTATATAGGGAGCAGTATTATAGTAGTTATATTCTTGTACATAGGGGCAGTGTTATAGTAGTTATATTCTTGTACATAGGAGCAGTATTATAGTAGTTATATTCTTGTACATAAGGGCAGTATTATAGTAGTTATATTCTTGTACATAGGAGCAATAATATAGTAGCTATATTCTTGTACATAGGAGCAGTATTATAGTAGTTATATTCTTGTACATAAGGGCAGTATTATAGTAGTTATATTCTTGTACATAGGAGCAATAATATAGTAGCTATATTCTTGTACATAGGAGCAGTATTATAGTAGTTATATTCTTGTACATAGAGACAGTATTAAAGTAGTTATATTCTTGTACATAGGAGCAATATTATAGAAGTTATATTCTTGTACATAGGGGCAGTATTATAGTAGTTATATTCTTGTACATAGGAGCAGTATTATAGTAGTTATATTCTTGTACATAGGGGCAGTATTATAGTAGTTATATTCCTGTACATAGGAGCAGTGTTATAGTAGTTATATTCTTGTACATTGGAGCAGTATTATAGTAGTTATATTCTTGTACATAGGGGGCAGTATTATAGTAGTTATATTCTTGTACATAGGGGCAGTATTATAGTAGTTATATTCTTGTACATAGGAGCAGTATTATAGTAGTTATATTCTTGTACATAGGGGCAGTATTATAGTAGTTATATTCTTGTACATAGGAGCAGTGTTATAGTAGTTATATTCTTGTACATTGGAGCAGTATTATAGTAGTTATATTCTTGTACATAGTGGGCAGTATTATAGTAGTTATATTCTTGTACATAGTGGCAGTATTATAGTAGTTTTATTCTTGTACATAGGGGCAGTATTATAGTAGTTATATTCTTGTACATAGTGGGCAGTATTATAGTAGTTATATTCTTGTACATAGGGGGCAGTATTATAGTAGTTTTATTCTTGTATATAGGAGCAGTATTATAGTAGTTATATTCTTGTACATGGGGACAGTATTATAGTAGTTATATTCTTGTACATAGGGGGCAGTATTATAGTAGTTATATTCTTGTACATAGGGGCAGTATTATAGTAGTTATATTCTTGTACATAGGGGGCAGTATTATAGTAGTTATATTCTTGTACATGGGGACAGTATTATAGTAGTTATATTCTTTTACATAGGGGGCAGTATTATAGTAGTTATATTCTTTTACATAGGGGGCAGTATTATAGTAGTTATATTCTTTTACATAGGGGGCAGTATTATAGTAGTTATATTCTTGCACGTAGGAAGCAATATTATAGTAGTTAGGCTCTGCTAAGTCTGTGTTTCTGCAGTGCATTTGGGGGGTCCCTCATGAAACAAGGACCCCATCCAACCACCTCCCCCTGATGGAGTCATCAGCTCCTCTGACACAAACGGAATTAAAATGTATTTGGTTAGTGTTTTTTTCTGAAATTTTCCACCATTTCAGCCAGGCACAGAAACATAGCAGACTTGGGATCAGGTTTGGGAATTAAAGGTTATATTATCCGGTACCTTTGCCACATCCTCTGCCCTTTGGTGCACCGATAGCTCTGCAGAACGGCTACAGCCGGGACATGTATTGATGTTGGTCTGGAACTTATTATAACCATAGTGCTCATGAAGGTCTTGTTAATGTATGTAAGAAATGATGAATAAAGTTTGTGGTTATTAACCACAGCTGTATCTTGGAGCACTAATTTAGGATTGAGCCTGTGGGAGGTATGCGCCTAGTGAAACCACCGGACCAAATATTCTGCGAGCCTTATCATAATAGAATTATTGCTGATTGAAGAATATACAGTAGATCCTTGGGGCTTGTATGGTCAAGCTTTTATATAGATTAACGTCTTAATATTTACATGGACCAGGTAGCAAAAATAACTTTATTTTTTACATATGAATCCACTTTACTCCTCATTTTTTATGGGGGGGTTTATACTTGCTTATATAGAGTTTTATGTATTAATGGACTCTGAGTCATTTCACTTTAACTGCTTCCATAGTTTTGTTTCCTGTACAGGATATAGATATGCAGTTTATATATATATTTATTTATATTTACCATAATTGACAATTCATCTATGATCTTATGTTTCTTTCAGGCAGTGATAAGATTTTGCTTCTTAAATATTCCAGATTTAGTTTAAAGATTTCCACCTATAATTCACTAACATTTACTTAACCTCTGTATTAACCAGACCAAAATTTCATTGTTTTTTCACAAATAAAATCAGAAATAAATTTTTTTAAAAATTGGATACTTTAAAGGTTTATACAAAAAACAAGACGTTAGGGTTCACGGGGCAAGATGGATCCACAGAAACTCTGGGCCTGACGAACAGACCTTTAAGCAGCATGAACGAGTTGGCAGTAGCATATCTAGGGGTAGGCAGGCAGGGCATTTGCCCCGGGCGCAGCCAGCAAGGGGGCGATGTCGGGCCGCCTGATGTAGCAGTCTCAGGTGTTTTCTCAGCGGCTGCACTTTTCTGCCCCCTATAGTGGAAGTCTGACTTTCTCTGAGCCGGCTGTAAAGCTCAAAGCGGTGGTTATGGTTATATACTTCTGTACTGATTGTAGTGCCGGCGTCCCTGCCCTCTGCTAGGCAGGGACGCTGTTCCCCTCACCGCTCTGCTCCGTGCCCGGCGTCCCTCTCCCGCTCTGCTGGCAGCGCGCGCTCCTTCCCGGCCACTGTGCTTAGGGCGCGCGCGCGCGCCCTCCCTCCCTCTTAAAGGGGCCGCGCGCGCCGTCCTAAGGAGTCCCCGGCCAATGGCCGGAGGACTTTACCATATATAAGGCACCTCCTCCAAAATGGAGGTGCCCGAGCAATGTTGTTGCACCGTTCTACTCTGCTTCAGCCCTCAGGTCCCGTTGCCAGTTACCTGCCAGTTACCTGCCAGATTCCTGCCAGCTTGCTGTCCTAATCCTGCATGATTTCCTGTTACCTGCCTGCCTGCCTGAGGTCCGACGGTCTGCCTTACAACTCCGGTCAGTCTGTCTAAGGACCAACTTGCCCGCTCACCTGGGAGCGCACATCAGCTACCTGCCTGCTTGCCTGAGGTCCGACGGTCTGCCTTACAACTCCGGTCAGTCTGTCTATGGACCAGCTTGCCCGCTCACCTGGGAGCGCTTCTCCGCTACCTGCCTGCTTGCCTGCCCGGAGGCTCCGCTGTCACGTGCTGTGACCACCAGCTATTCCAGACTCTTGCCCGCTCACCTGGGAGCGCTTCTCCACTACCTGCCTGCTTGCCTGCCCGGGGGTTCCGCTGTCACGTGCTGGGACCACCAGCTATTCCAGAGACTCTTGCCCGCTCACCTGGGAGCGCTTCTCCGCTACCTGCCTGCTTGCCTACCTGGAGGCTCCGCCGTCACGTGCTGTGACCACCTGCTATTCCAGAGACTCTCGCTTGCTCACCTGGGAGCACACATCCTCCATCTGCCTTGCTAGCCTACCTGGAGGTTCAGCCATCACAGGTCGTACCTACCCTTTACCTAGAGACTGCCCCGGTCACTTGCCGTGACCTCCAGCCCGTTCTTCCAGAGACTGCCCCGGTCACTTGCCGTGACCTCCAGCCCGTTCTTCCAGAGACTGCCCTGATCACTTGCCGTGACCTCCTGCCCGTACACCCAGAGACTGTCCCGGTCACCTGCTGTGACTGCCTGCCTGGTCGCCACCCGCTCCCTTACAAGGACCGCTCCCTTGTATAGTAGCCCAGAGGTTCCGCCTCCCAGACCCGTTACAGTTTGCTCGGGCCATGGAACCCGGTGGCACCCAAGCTCCCTCGCTCTCGGACCTGTGTTATGAACTGTCCCGTCAAAGGTCCCAACAGGAGTCCATCCTCCTGGGTCACCTGCGGAATGTCAATACTCGCCTGGACACTCTGACTGTTCCACCAACAACCTCCGCCAGTGCCATGTCTCGCAATCCGGCAGCTCCGCTGTCCACTAACACCATGATATCCTACCCCGGACCTCGGCTTTCTGCACCTCCTCGCTTCGGAGGCGACTCAGCCCGGGCTCGGGGCTTCATAAATCAGTGCACCCTGCACTTTGAACTATTGTCCCACCAGTTTAACTCCGACCGAGCCAAAATTGCATTCATCATGTCCCATCTCACCGGGGAGGCCCTGGCCTGGCTAAATCCTCTATGGGAGAGAGGAGACCCCCTGGTGTCCAACTTGCCTGCTTTTCTCACGGCCTTCCGGAAAGTCTTCGACGAACCCGGACGGAAGACCTCATCCGCATCATCGTTGCTACGCCTCCGTCAGGAAAGTCTCACCGTGGGCCAATATGCCATACGGTTCCGTACCCTTGCCTCGGAGCTGGCCTGGGATAACGACGCTCTGGTTTCCGTCTTCTGGGAGGGTCTGTCCGGCCGTATTAAAGATGAACTTGCCGGTCGGGACATTCCTAACACTCTCGATGACTTAATAACTCTTGCCACCCGGATTGGCCTACGGTTCCAGGAGCGTGCCAGAGAGGTCACCCGTGAGAGGAGGTTACCACGTCTAGCTCCTACTTTTCAGAAACCCGTCACTCCTTCTGTCTCTAACCAGGTACACCCTCCTGAGCCTATGCAGGTCGACCAGACCAAGATGGTCAAGACCCGTCAGGACTTACGCCGTGCCGAGGGGACCTGCTTCTACTGTGGCAGTAAGGAGCACCGGATCCGTGCCTGCCCGGAGAGGTCGGGAAACGCCTGTGTCTAGGTTCGCTCAGAGAGGTCCACCTAGACAAGAATAAATCCTCTCCATCCCTGCTGTTGTCAGTTTCAATCGTCTACGGGGAGAACCGTTATTTCGAACTAGCCCAACTGGACTCTGGAGCAGCCGGGAATCTTATTTCACAGTCCCTGGTAGAGAAATACCGCATCCCCACCAAACCTCTGGCTGTACCCTTGTCTGTTGCTGCCGTGGATGGGGGGCTCTTACCACGCCCCATCCAACTCATCACCGAATCCATTACTCTGCAGGTGGGAATGCTGCATTCTGAAAGTATCTCCTTCCATGTTCTGCCTGGACTCTCTCACGCCCTCTTGCTAGGCCTACCTTGGCTCCAGAAACATGCACCCGTTCTTGACTGGCAGACCGGAGAAGTCCTTCGCTGGGGACAGGGCTGCCATAAGACCTGTCTGGTTCCCGTTCATCCCGTCCGTCCTTCTCCTACCCCAGCTAATCTACCTGGACTTCCGATTCCTTATTGGTCTTATGCTGATGTCTTTAATAAAAAGGAGGCAGAGACACTACCCCCTCATAGACCATACGACTGCCCTATCGACCTGTTACCTGGTACTTCTCCTCCCCGTGGGCGTATTTATCCATTATCCGCTGCTGAGACCCGGTCGATGTCCGAATATATTGAGGAGAATCTGGCCAGGGGATTCATCCGAAAATCTACCTCCCCGGCGGGAGCAGGCTTCTTTTTCGTCAAAAAGAAGGACGGCTCTCTCCGTCCCTGTATAGACTATAGAGGCCTTAACCAGATCACGGTGAAGAATAAGTACCCCCTTCCGCTCATTCCGGAGTTATTTGATCGTCTGAGGGGGGCTAGAATCTTCACCAAACTGGACCTCCGTGGGGCATACAACCTGGTTCGTATCCGTCAGGGGGATGAATGGAAGACGGCATTCAACACCCGGGACGGCCACTATGAATATCTGGTAATGCCCTTTGGCCTCTGTAACGCTCCTGCCGTCTTTCAAGAGTTGGTCAATGACATCTTCCGGGACCTTCTCTACTCCTGCGTAGTGGTGTACCTGGACGACATCTTGGTCTTCTCTCCGGATCTCCAGACTCACCGGAGGGATGTTCGTCAGGTCCTGCTCAGGCTCAGGCAGAACCATCTCTACGCTAAATATGAGAAGTGCCTCTTTGAGCAGACCTCGCTTCCGTTTCTGGGCTACATTATCTCTCAGACCGGCCTACAAATGGATCCTGAGAAACTGTCTGCCATCGAGAAATGGCCCCGACCAGAGGGGTTGAAGGCTATTCAACGGTTCCTGGGCTTCGCCAACTATTACCGCCTCTTCATCCCGCACTTCTCTTCCCGGACTGCCCCAATTTCTGCGCTCACCCGTAAGGGTACTAATCCCAAAGAGTGGCCGCCCGAAGCAGAGGAGACCTTTCTTTCCCTAAAACAGGCCTTCTCTTCCGCCCCGGTGCTGCATCGCCCGGACGGCAACAAGCAGTTCTTCCTGGAAGTTGACGCCTCCTCCTCTGGAGCCGGAGCGGTACTTACTCAAAAATCATCTTCCGGGAGAATGGTAACTTGTGGCTTCTTCTCCAAACTCTTCTCTTCTTCTGAGCGCAACTATTCCATAGGAGACCGAGAGTTATTGGCCATCAAGCTGGCGTTGGAGGAGTGGCGTTACCTACTCGAGGGGGCTCTTCATCCGGTAATAATTTACACTGACCACAAGAACTTGGCTTACCTCCAGCATGCCCAGAGACTTAACCCGCGCCAAGCCCGGTGGTCCTTGTTTTTTGCTCGCTTTGATTTTGTTCTTCATTTTCGCCCGGCTGACAAAAACGTCAAAGCAGACGCCTTGTCCCGATCCTTTCTGGTGTCCGATCTCGAGGAAGAACCTAAACATATCATCGATCCCGCCAGAGTAATGCAGGTGGCTCCCGTGAGTCTAAATCGTCTCCCTCCCGTTAAGACGTTTGTTTCAGTACCTGATCGGGAGAAGATCCTACACTGGGGCCATTCGTCTAAACTAGCTGGCCACGCCGGTCAGAAAAAGACCCTCCAGCTTATTGCCCGGCACTATTGGTGGCCTACCCTGCACAAGGACATAATAGACTTTGTTTCTGCCTGTGTGTCCTGCGCCCGCAACAAAGTCCCGAGACATCTGCCAGCCGGACGCCTCCTTCCGCTTCCTGTACCTGCTGCCCCCTGGCAGCATATAGCAATGGACTTTATAACTGATCTCCCCGTCTCTGCCGGTTGTACGGTCATTTGGGTGGTCGCTGACCGCTTTTCCAAGATGGCTCACTTTATTCCCCTGCCAGGCCTTCCGTCTGCACCCGAGCTGGCTAAAGACTTTATCCGCCACATCTTCTGTCTTCATGGCCTGCCCCTCCACATCGCGTCGGATCGTGGGGTACAGTTCACCTCACGTTTCTGGAGAGCCACTTGTAAACTACTAGACGTCACCCTGGACTTCTCTTCCGCTTACCACCCACAGTCCAATGGTCAAGTGGAGCGGATCAATCAGAACCTGACCAGTTACCTCCGGCACTTCGTTAATGCCCACCATTCTGACTGGGTGGATCTCCTACCATGGGCCGAGTTCTCTTATAATAATCACGAGAGCGAATCCTCCTCCAAATCCCCGTTTTTTGTAGTCTTTGGTCAGCATCCTCGGATTCCTTTTCCTGTCTCCACCTCTGTGGACAACCCGGCTGCGGAATCTCTCGTTAGCAAATTTTCCTCCATATGGGAGAGTACCCGGTCCGCACTCCTTCTGTCATCCGAGCGTATGAAAAGACACGCTGACAAAAAACGCCTGGATCCTCCACAATTTCGTCCAGGAGATAAAGTCTGGCTCTCATCTAAATATGTTCGACTCAAGATACCTTCTTACAAGTTAGGGCCTCGGTTCATCGGTCCTCTGGAGGTCATCAGTCAGATCAACCCGGTGGCCTATAAATTGAAACTCCCGGCCAACTTACGGATCCCTAACTCCTTCCATGTATCTCTCCTCAAACCCGTGGTGCTTAACTCTTTTTCCAAGTCTACAGGTACGCCTCCTGCTCCGGTTTCTGCTGAGGACGAGTTTGAGGTAGAGAACATTCTTGCCACCAAAAGGGTAAGAGGAAAGACCTTTTTTCTGGTAGATTGGAAGGGGTTTGGTCCTGAGGAGAGAACGTGGGAGCCCCGGGAGAACATCCATGCCCCTCTCATCCTAGCTAAATTTCTATCTGGCCTAAAAAAGGGGGGGCCTAAAGGGGGGGGTACTGTAGTGCCGACGTCCCTGCCCTCTGCTAGGCAGGGACGCTGTTCCCCTCACCGCTCTGCTCCGTGCCCGGCGTCCCTCTCCCGCTCTGCTGGCAGCGCGCGCTCCTTCCCGGCCACTGTGCTTAGGGCGCGCGCGCGCGCCCTCCCTCCCTCTTAAAGGGGCCGCGCGCGCCGTCCTAAGGAGTCCCCGGCCAATGGCCGGAGGACTTTACCATATATAAGGCACCTCCTCCAAAATGGAGGTGCCCGAGCAATGTTGTTGCACCGTTCTACTCTGCTTCAGCCCTCAGGTCCCGTTGCCAGTTACCTGCCAGTTACCTGCCAGATTCCTGCCAGCTTGCTGTCCTAATCCTGCCTGATTTCCTGTTACCTGCCTTACAACTCCGGTCAGTCTGTCTAAGGACCAACTTGCCCGCTCACCTGGGAGCGCACATCAGCTACCTGCCTGCTTGCCTGAGGTCCGACGGTCTGCCTTACAACTCCGATCAGTCTGTCTATGGACCAGCTTGCCCGCTCACCTGGGAGCGCTTCTCCGCTACCTGCCTGCTTGCCTGCCCGGAGGCTCCGCTGTCACGTGCTGTGACCACCAGTTATTCCAGACTCTTGCCCGCTCACCTGGGAGCGCTTCTCCACTACCTGCCTGCTTGCCTGCCCGGGGGTTCCGCTGTCACGTGCTGGGACCACCAGCTATTCCAGAGACTCTTGCCCGCTCACCTGGGAGCGCTTCTCCGCTACCTGCCTGCTTGCCTACCTGGAGGCTCCGCCGTCACGTGCTGTGACCACCTGCTATTCCAGAGACTCTCGCTTGCTCACCTGGGAGCACACATCCTCCATCTGCCTTGCTAGCCTACCTGGAGGTTCAGCCATCACAGGTCGTACCTACCCTTTACCTAGAGACTGCCCCGGTCACTTGCCGTGACCTCCAGCCCGTTCTTCCAGAGACTGCCCCGGTCACTTGCCGTGACCTCCAGCCCGTTCTTCCAGAGACTGCCCTGATCACTTGCCGTGACCTCCTGCCCGTACACCCAGAGACTGTCCCAGTCACCTGCTGTGACTGCCTGCCTGGTCGCCACCCGCTCCCTTACAAGGACCGCTCCCTTGTATAGTAGCCCAGAGGTTCCGCCTCCCAGACCCGTTACACTGATGAGGGTTGTGATGCTGAGTTTCTAAACTGATGGGGGTTATACGGATATATTTCTGTACTGCCAGTGGTTCTAATGATGAATTTCTGCACTGCTGGTGGTTCTGGTTATGTATTTCTGTACTGATGAGGGTTGTGATGCTGTGTTTCTGGACTGATGGGGGTTATACGGATGTATTTCTGTACTGCTCGTGGTTCTAATGATGAAGTTCTGTACTGCTGGTGGTTTTGGTTATGTATTTCTGTATTGATGAGGGTTGTGATGCTGTGTTTCTGAACTGATGAAGGTTATACGGATGTATTTCTGTACTGCTCGTGGTTCTAATGATGAAGTTCAGTACTGCTGGTGGTTCTGGTTATGTATTTCTGTACTGATGTGGGTTGAGATGTTGTGTTTCTGTACTATCGGGGGCTCTGGTGATGGATTCTTGTGCTGTTATTGGTTCCAATCCTGTACACATGTAACAATCAATAACTTATAAGATTATGTGATACATGTCTATGTTAATAAAGTGTTGTGTCGTCTGACAAGTTAAGTGTTACTATGATTTTATATATGTTATGAGCATTAAAGGGGCTGTCCAAGTTTGTGATGAGTCTGCAGTTGCTCTATGTGATTGCAGACTTCTGAATTCTCAAAGCGCGCACTGCACGCTGTCAGGATTCTCTGGTGCCGGCGATGAGTGGGAGGTCACAAAACCGCAAGTATGTAATTTGCATACATGCGTTCACGTGCCAACTAGACATGCGTGTCCTCACTCAATAAAAATGAATATAGTGAGGCCGGACACGTCTAGTCGGAATGTGGCCAGAAGTATAGAAATCGCATACTTGGGCTGACATAACTGTCCAACTCTAGCCACCAGCAAGTGAGAATCCTAAAAGTGTGCAGTGCATGCACTGTGAGAATTCAGAAGCCTACACTGCAGACTTTCATCTCAAACCTGGGCAAGCCCTTTAATTATCAAATGAAGCCATGTAGCCAATCCTACGGCATGGAATATACTCACTGTCAGGATTCAGCTCTGCATGCTGGTTCCAGCAGTCATCACACTCCACTCTACTCATATTTTCAATCTTACGGTCACGTGACAATGAGCTTCTCTTCCTGCTTCTCTCGGTTTTTCACTGAATATCGAGAGAATTAGGAATTGCAGTTCTTTGGCACGTGACTGTGTGTCACCCAGGGGTAATATAATGGACTCGGTACCCGGGCCTTTTACCTTGTTTAGGAGGTCACAGCAGTCAGCTCCCGGGCCCGTACTCTGGGTCTCTCTTTAAAAAGGGGTTTTAGTGTACAGTTTGTCTCGTGACGCCACCTGTGGTTTCCGGTAATGGTTACCGGCGCTGCTGCAGACCTCCGGGGGTGATGGGATGGCAGCTGGGATGTTCCTGCTCCCCACAGGCGCAGCGGGCCCCCAGGGCAGTGTAGGTGCAGATGGTGGTGATGCTGGGGCTTGTAGTGCAGGAGAGATGGCGCAGCAGGAGTAACTGACAGAGACAGGGGATTCACTTCAGTACCTTTACTGGTGCGGATGTCAGGTACGGTCCAGGGTACTCGGTAGGAAGGGTGCACTTCAGGACTTCTCCCCAGTGAGCGGGTATAAGGCCTCCTGGTCCGTGTCTCCCTCTCTCTAAACTCCTGGCCAGCCTGCAACTGGGCCTAGCTTCTGTGTCGTGCTGTTCCTTCACCTGTCGCTTGGTAGTAGGACCTTTTTCTGGCAACCACTATCCCTGGATGCCGGGGCCTTCGTGGATCCTAGTCCTGTCAAGGATTTAGCTTCAGGTTGACCAGGGACTTATAGTCCTCCTGGTATGCCAGTGATCCCTACTGGGTATAAAGGACCCTGTAGGCGCGGACCCGGTGTCCGGTTTGTGTTTTGGGGTGAGCCTATGATGCTCCTCTGCCCCCTCAACTCCTCTCTCCTCTCCTCTTTGCCTCCGGCCACATTCGGGGCCCTCAATACAGCTGCAGATGTGCTGCGTCTTCACTGCTCTCAGTGGTGACGCGCCCCCAGGGCAGTGGGGTACTCGATGTCCGGGCTTATGGATGCTGGGGGGGGGAATATGTCACAGTGGCTGGCCCGGTCCGTGGCCCAGGGCGGTCAACAAAAATGACAGGGTTAGTTTATATGGGATTTGTAGTTTGATCGTGACGCCACCTGTGGTTTCTGGTAATTTGTACCAGCGCTGCTGCAGACCTCTAAGGCAGTTGATAGGGCAGCTAGGATGGAACAGCTCCCCATAGGTGGAGCGGGCCTCAGGGCAGTGTAGAGTTTGATGGTGGGTGGTGATGCTGGGGCTTGTGGTGCAGTCAGGATGGCGAAGCTGAAATAACTGACGGAGGCAACGGCGTGCAGTCATCCGAGTTTTACTCACAGTTCTTGTTCAAGGTTCTCAGGTACACTGTACAGGTGTCCGCCTCCGCGTCGCACTGCGTCTACCAGACCAGGGGTTCAGCACTTTCTCAGATATATCAGGAGTGCTTGACGGAGCCCCGCTTTCTTTATGTTCCTTACTAGACCGACTTCTCACGCTAGGTCTTCTCCCTCCTGCCCTGCGCTCCCCCACACACAGTCCCGATTGGGTGCTCTGAAGTCCCTCTGGGCAACCTGGACTTCCCGGACCTACTTGACCTTCATGGTGACTATGGTGAGACTTCGGCAACTGCACCATGGAAGTGCAAAAGCCTCCGGTTTTTCCAGCCGAGACCTGTAGTAACACGGCTGGTCCAGAGGCCGGTCCCCTTCTTGCGGCCTGATCCCTCTGACACCGGGCAGATTCGGGGCGTACGGGTGCCGTCCTGCACTCACCGTACCCCCTGGGATCCCTTATGTAAAACGGAGCCTTTCTCCTTTGCTCCCCTCCTAGGCCTCTATCACTAGGCCCCACTTGTGGAGCAGAGCTCCTGAAGAGACTCTGCTCCCCTTACTACTCACTGACTGTTCTCCACTGACTGACCTGCCACCCTAAGATGGCTTCCCTTTAAATATACCTACAGTAAAAGTGCTCCCCTAAACTGCTTCCTCCACCCACACCCACTACAGGTTCCCCCTCTCTTTGGTTCCCCCCACTCCATCCAGGGACAGGGCTCAGCAGGAGACACAGTGCATCTTGCCCTTCCAGCCGGCCTGGAGTAGTGTAGTGTTGAATGTGGGTGTTGGGGTTCCGGGCAGCACTCCCTCCTAACCTGAGAGAAGGAGACACCACACCTCTGGGTGAGGTGCAGTACCTCTGTGGCGACTGAACCCTCAGGGGCGCCATAGTGGCAGCACACTCTCTGAACTCCCTGATTGCCTAACTCCACCCTCCATATATATATATATCCCTAACAGGACTCCCTCTGGTGGTCTGAGGTGAAAGGGTGGAGGCCTTTGTTTGTAGTAAAGGCCTCTTGTGGAGAGGTCCGTCCATGCACCCTTTTGGGTCCTGTGGTACCTGTGAACAGCAGGGTGCCACAACTATAAGTGAGCAAATCGCATATGCCAGAAAACTTAGATACAATACTGGAGTTGGTAGGGAGAAATAGTACCAGACAAGTCGCTGAGCTGTTGTAGTGAAGCTGGACTGATGTAGCAGAGCTGGATACTGGAAATGGAGTTGAAGAGGCTTGGATGTGGATTTGGAGTAGGAAAAGACTTGATGTAACAGATCTGGGCAGCAGTGTTGGAGAGAAGGTCTCTAAGAAAGCAGAGCTAAGTGCCACATCTCCTCTGGGACTTCCTCTTGCAGCCTGTCACCTGGTGCTAGCGCATCTGGTAATGTGGGAAACTTCAAGACCAGAATCTCTGGGCAGTGCAGGGTCTTTCCAGCCTCTGACAAGGGTGGCTGGGACCTTTAGTGCCATCCAGTCTTATAACATTGGTGTACCTTGGCCAATTGGACAGCATCACACCCTACAAAACTTCCCAGATTCCTGCTGGAAGTTGCCAGATATAGTTCTGCTTGCCTGGTTCAACTCACCCTGATTTTTAGCTCCTGTTTTTCAGTGGTTTTCCCTGTTTCTGACCTCAGCACATTTACTGACCATTCTCTAGCCTGACGGTTTTTGTATCTTGTCTGCCCTCCTGGTTCTGATCCAGCCACCTGATCATTACTGCACCACCAAAGAGCAGTCGAATACATGGCCCCAGTCCAGGGGTCAATAGGGAAGACCAGATCCCTGTATAGGGGTTAAAAGTTGAATTTCAAGGCAACCCCTGGGCTCTGGTAAATGGATTGGCTAGTGTCAAGCCGGTTTGTGGTAGCCATTTTTAGATCCACCAGGAGACTGTGAATAATGCCTCCTATTTAAGTATATCTGGACCATTTATGGATCACCTCCAAATGGTAGTGGATCAGATCTGTTTCAGGCCCAATCCTCCTGCAATACCTTCTTTTTCTGAACCATTTTAGGAGCTGCCAGTCAACTATGAACAGTCTCCCCCAAATATAGGTATGGAGACCAACTACCTGAATACTCAGGTGGCACCCCACCACCTATGCCAGGTCTAATCAATCCAGCAGCATGTTGCCGCAGGGAGGAGGAGAGACCAGCTGGAGGAAAAGAACAACGCTTCACTTAATACCGCAGCCAAGACTGCTCAGGGACACAAGTTTTATGGCCATCAGCTGGGCTGACAATGGAAATTTCAGTACAAAATAGGTTTTATGGGAACTAGTGAGTCGGAAGCAGATGAAACATATTTTGTTGGGTATCTCTTGCCTCAAATTATGTATGTATAATTATTATTATATTAATAATTATTATTTATTGTTAACTATTATTTATATATACACTGTATATATATATATATATATATATATATATATATATATATATATATATATATGCATATATATAAATATGGAAGTTTTTGCAAATAATGAAAATTTATATCTCAGTTTTTGTGACCTGCACTCACCAATTATTGCGAAACTAGGCAAGCTCAAGAAAAAGTTTTGTCACCCCGGTACATTGCTATTTCATAAGTGAAAAAAATATCACCTTCATTTCATTTCTTTGCTGAATGTTTTTCCACTTTGTCAGGAATCCTCCTATTCTCACTCCCATGGTGGACTCTCAGCCTATAAATGATGGATTCTACTTTGCAAACCAAATAGAGGGAAAACAAGAGACAACCGGAAAGAAATCCTACAATTTCCATAAAATAAGCACTAAAAATACGTCACCAGCATTTCTTTTCTCTTGATTGTTCTCAATATACCATACAAATATAAAGAATAGCAATTTCTGCAAGAAAAACTGCAGAGAATCCTAAACTGGTTACATTATTCACATTATTCACAACATATGAGTAAGACATGAAATCTGACCAGTTTAAAAATCACAATCTTTATTGGAAAAATATATATGAATAAAACAACAAATGAAAGAGAAAAAAAAATGAATCCACACATTGAAGAAAAAGAGGTGGAATAACTTGACACTCAGTCCCAGCAACAAAAACGCTAACAACCATTATACATCAGATACCATGCAAACACCATGAAGTGTAGACCATAAAAAGTGGGCATCAGCAAAAGAATGATATGAATGAGTACATAATCTGACCACAGACCAGGAACCAGTATGGCCACCGCACGCAACACGCGTTTCGCACAACTTGCTTCATCAGGGTCAAAACGCGCGTCGGATGGGGAGGACATTCTCGTTCCCTATCTGTGGTCAGTATTAATTACATGCACTTGTCTATTACATTCTTTAGTTGATGTCCACTTTTTTTAGGCTCTCCATTTCTTGATATCTGATGTATAGTGGTTGCTCTCATTTTTGTTACTGGTACTAAGTATTAGTTACTATTAATGAATTTATTCCATGTATTTATAGTTCATTACTATATATATTACTATATTTGCTATGTGCATTTTGTACATTGTACCTTCTTGCGATACTAGCTAGTGTTGAGCGAGTATGTTGTTAACCCTTTCGCCGAGTATACTCGGGCCGTGCTCCGAGTATTTACAGCTGCTCGGTGATACGTTTGAATCGCTCCCGTGTGCCTGATTTGCAACTGTTTGACAGCTTTATTACATGTGAGGAATGTCTATTTCTTACACATTCCTCAAATGTAATAAAGCTGTCAAACTGTTGCAAATCATGCACACGGGAGTGATTCAAACATATCACCGAGCAGCTGTAAATACTCGGAGCTCGCCCGAGCATACTCGGAACAGAACATACTCGCTCAACCCTAGATACTACCTTTGCATGCCTTCAGAATTATATGCATATTTATAGGGTTCCACCTCTTTTCCTTAATTTTCTGGACTCTTTTTTTATCTCTTTTTTTCATATGTTGTTTTATTTATATATATATTTTTCCAATAAACATTGTGTTTTTAAATCTGGGCAGTTTTCCTGTCTTACTCATAGGTTGGCTATATCTCTATTGCATGAGACCTTGTACAGTATATACATTTTTGGACTATGGTATTTTAGCTCACCACTATAATATCTCTACCAACGTAAATAAGTCCAGAGGTCTAGCAAGCCCATCAGCCAGGGCAGACAAACCAAATCCAATGAGAAAAATAATCAGATCATCATAACAGGACGGTATTCAGATGTCGACACGTTTTGACTTTAACAGCCATGATTAAGACTGTTGAAGTTGAAACGCGTCAACATCTGAATACTGTCCTGTTATGATATTTTAAAGGAATTCTAATAAAGTAAGAAATTCTTTTTACCGGCGACACCAGCTAATTTTTCTGATTGGATTTTATTTTTGGACTATATTTGTGTTATTAAAAGTTACATTAGTGAGCAGGGAGGACAGGGAAAGGCGCCTCCAGGGGTAAAGAGAGAAAATGAAATTGTCAGTCCTAATAGAGAAGAGGTGGGAGACATTGTATTATGGGGTCATATTTTTTTTCTAGCCATCCTTCTTTATTAAATTGACACTCTTCGTCCACACCCTTTTTTCACTCCCCCTGAATTTGCATCTGGATGTTCAGGCTCTGTCCAATAACTGAGCATCCTGATGCCAACCCCCGGTATCCGGGAGATTTTTTTTTTTTTTTTTTAGGAATTTCTCCTTTTTCCAGGAGCTTTATGGAAGGTCTGGAAAAAATTGTCAAATCTCTCCAAAAATGTCCTAGGTGGCTTCACTTTTTTCAGCAAAGAAGACAAATGTTGAATAAGAGTTAAAACAAGTACGCAACAATATATCAGTATGAAAATGAAGGTGGGGATAAATAGGCACTAAATAGGGTTAGTGAGGGTTTTCTTTTTTTAGGTTTTAGATAACAACAAAAAGTATTAAAAACTCAGCAGGGACAGATAAAGTGCAAGGACCTGCAGTCTAAGAGAGGTCCATTGCTCTGAAAGACATCAGGCGGCACAATGACGTCACTTCATCCCATCACTTCATTGCATTAGGTTGCAGACTGCGGGGGGCAGAAAGGGCAGAGGAAGAGGTCGCTCGTCATGGGAGCAGAGTAAGGTGAGTTTCAGTTTAAGGTTACTATTTTATTGGCACAAATTGGGAAATGTGGGAAAATGGTATAGGGGCACAAGTGGGGAGGGTACTGTCCGAGGGCACAAATTACCAAATTACTATTACCATTTTGAGGGGACATTATTATTGTGTAAGGGCTCAAAGGGGGCTCAATTACTTTCTATGGGTGCAGAGGGTCAGTGTTACTATGAAGGAGCATAGACAGTGCAAAATTACTGTGGAGAGGAAACAAGCATGGCACTATCACTGTGTGGAGGCACAAGGTGAGCACTATTACTTTGTATAGGTGCAGAGGGTTAGTATTACTATGGAGGAGCATAGAGGGTGCAGAATTAACATGGGGAGGAAACAAGCATGATATTATTACTGTTGGGAGGCACAAAGAGGGAACTATTGCATTGTATGGGTGCAGAGGGTCAGTATTACCATGAAGGAGCATAGACGGTGCAAAATTACTATGGAGCAGAAACAAGCATAGCACTATCACTGTGTGGAGGCACAAGGTGCTGCACTTTGTATAGGTGCAGAGGGTTAGTATTACTATGGAGGAGCATAGAGGGTGCAAAATTTCCATGGGGAGGAAACAAGCGTGACATTATTACTGTAGGGAGGCACAAGGGGAGCACTATTACTTTGTATGGGTGCAGAGGGTCAGTATTACTATGGAGGAGCATGGAGGGTGCAAAATTACCATGGGGAGGATTTAAGTGTGCTATTGTTACTATGTGGAGGCAGAAGAGGGCACTATTACTTTCTAAGGGTGCAGAGGGTCAGTATTACCTTGGAGGAGCAAAAAGGGTGTAGAATTACTATGGGCAGGAAACAAGCGTGCCATTATTACTGTTTGGAGGCACAATGGGGGCATTATTATTTGGTAGTGGTGCAGAGTGTCAGTATTACCATGGATGAGCATAGAGGGTGCAAAATGACCAGGGGAAGGAAGCAAGTGTGACATTGTTACTGTGTGGAGGCACAAATGGGGCACTATTACTGTGCATGGGTGCAGAGGGTCATTATTATAATGGAGGAGCATTGAGGGTGCAAAATTTCTATAGAGGAGCAGAAACAGCATAAAATTACCATGAGTAGGAAAAAAGCATGGCACTTTTACTGTGTAGAGGCACAAAGGGAACACTATTACTGTGTGTAGGTGCAAAAGGAGAGCTATTACATTGTAGGAGCACAGAGGGGGCGCTACTGCCATGTGGGGGTACAAAGAAGGCAGTACCTTGGGAAGACACAAAGGGGGCTCTAATGCTGTGTAAGGGCACAGAAAATGCTCTGTTACCATATAGAGGCACAGAAGGAGCACTACTACCAAAAGGTAGCTTTCAAAAGTTGGCAATTATAGATTTACCTGTAGTCATAGATATGCCTGCGCCTATAGGCAGTCATGGGAGAAGGGAAAGGAAATAGTGTAAATGAATAAACTGGATATTGTGTATTCATGTGTTAATTCGGTGAGTTCTCACAGTGCTGGGAGAATCATAGGAGGGCACTTTGGGAGTGACAATGAGAAAGTGTAATGAGAAAAGGGTGATAAAAGTTGGGAGATCTGCAACTCCATTGTCAATTGCTGAATTTTTTAACAGCATACAAAAATGTAAACGGCATACGTGTAGCCTGCTCGATGTACGGAGTCGAAGACTTCATGAAAAGTGTGCCTCCGGGTTCCTCGGATACATTCATAAAAAAGTACCCACCATCCATGGTAGAGACCTTATTCGTCACTGTACAGATCCTGTCTCGACAGATGTTGGGTGAAAGCCACTTAATATACTACTAATTTATTAGATTTTTTTTTTAATTGTCACTTAAATTTTGTCCAAAAAAAAAGAACCCCGAGCCAATTTTTGTCCAAAGATAAAGAAAAATCAGAATCAATTCAAAACCAAAACATATGAATCATTTTATATAAAAATAAAGAAATCTTAATTTCATCCCTGAAAATCCCAATGCAATGTATATATATATATATATATATATATATATATATATATACAGAATATATCAAAAGACAATCCTAAATTATTACTCAGATGGCTATAAAGACTGAAAAGATGAATGACGCAGCAGTAGCAGATACATAGCTGTGGTCAGAAAAGCATTGCCAGCCGCTTACACCACAGATTACGGCCTTCTGTAAGATCTAGTAACCAAATGTTACTAAACAACATATCGAACTAATAAAACCCAATGTGACTGCTGCATGACATAAGCTAAAGGTATTCAAGGCAATCACCATGTTCCAACGAGGCCCCAAAATACAGAGCGACGCAGTCAAAACTTATTCTGAAGCCGACAAACTCAAAAACTCTTCCCAATTGTCCCAGAATATCCAATGTAGATAGCACGAGCTGCTGAGTCCAGTGATTGTCTGCAGCGATCATATACTCTGCAGTCAAGCCTGCTCCATACAGCACAGGTGTTGGCTGTGTTAAACAGCAGGCACCCAAGAGTTTAACCGCTTAAATGCTGGTGTCAAACATGACAGTGACATTTAACAGATAAAAAACATAAGTAACAGAAATTGTAACCCTAGGAAGTAGGAAATCCCAAGGCACGACCCTGAAACAGGAACCAACGAAACCAAGAAAACGTTCAGCGACCAGTCATTGCAAAAGGGTAAAAATGAACTTTTATTAAGTGTAAGTTAAAAAGCATAAATATATCCAACACAACAGAGACATATTGATGATTGAGCCAACAGGGAAACCGCCATAAGAAAATGGCAGCAGACGC
This sequence comes from Phyllobates terribilis, assembly GCF_046119375.1. NCBI lineage: Eukaryota > Metazoa > Chordata > Amphibia > Anura > Dendrobatidae > Phyllobates > Phyllobates terribilis. The sequence goes on from NW_027362764.1 coordinate 756,651,561, forward strand.
CATGAAAAGACAGTATATGAAAATACTATACATTCGCAATAAAAGTATCATAGTGGTTAGTAAGAATTTAAGCAAACACAATACATAGACTGGCTTATATTGGAGCGACAAAAAATGATACCCTGACAAGGAAAAAATCACAGAAAGTACAAGTGCTACAGGTAATAGTAGCAGAGGAATAGTAATCGGCTCATCCACCAAACACCCGACGCACGTTTCACAAATGCTGCTACTATCGCCAAATGTTTGCCCTTATATACAGAGATGTACAAACAATAGAGGATGCTACTTAGTAAGGAACAGTGCTATATTATGAAAGGATGCTATGTAAAAAGGGATGATGCCATATATAACAAGAGATGATGCTATGTAATAAGGGACAACACTATACATATCGAGGGGTTGCTATGTAATAAGGGATGGCACTCTACAAAACAAGAGAGGACGGTATGCAATAAGGGACAGCGCTATACATAACAAAAGAGGATACTATGTAATAAGGGACAGCGCTAAGTATAATAAGTGAGGACGTAATATAATAAGGGACTACACTATACTGTACATAACAAGTGGGGATGCTATGTAATAATGGATGATGCTATATATAATAAGAGAGTACACTATGTAATAAGGGACTATGCTAAACATAAGTGTCAGCTTTATTAGCACCAATTCATAGCAGCAGCCCTTGTGTCACATTGGCTCACTAAGTGAGGTGGATCCTCTAAGCCTAAGGTCCGGATGGGCACACGGGCCACAGGTATCGGTGCAGCAGACAGGTGAAGCATGCAGTACACAGATAACAGAGATCTCTGGGAAACTGCAGACAAGTAGCAGAGCTACTAGAAGATTCAGGTGGACAGGAGACATCCTGGAATTTGCAAGCGGACACGTAGCTGAGGGACTGGAAGCCATAGGTAGACAGGAGATGTCCTGGAGATTGCAGACAGGTTGCAGAGATACTGAAGGCCACAGGCAGACAGAAACTGAGTTACTGGAAACTTCAGGCAGACAGGAGATGTCCTGAAGACCGTAGACAGCTTGCAGAGGTACTGAAGGTCGAAGGCAGACAGGTAACTGATGGACTGGATGCCTCAAGCAGCCCAGAGACGTCAAGGAGACAGCAGACAAGTAACAGAGGCACTAGAAGCTGAAGATAGACAGGCAGCTGTGCACAATAAGCTAGTTTTAATACCAAGACCCAGGTGTAAGTCTTAGGAGACTTTATATAGAACTAGGAAGTTGAACACATGGGAGTACACCGGTCTACATGCAAAGCCCGACGTGAAGCACAAGAATGTTTAGCTGACCAGGGTGTAGGGAGCAGAGCCCAGGCCCGGTACAGGTGTGTAATACCTAGTAGTTCTCAATATTAGTACCAGCCATATTACTGCCAATCGATAGTACCAAACCCATAAGTTCCCATTCATAGTGTCAGTTCAAATTGTGTCCATCTATTGTTCCATCATTATCAGGCTTGCCTATTAATAAGGCCACTGTTAGAGGTGTGAACAATACCAGCCTAGAGATGCTTATTAACAGTACCAGACATAACAGTACCCATAGCTCCAATTGTAATTGTGCCAATAAATAATACATCCTCTAATCGTCACCATATAATAATGCCCCCCACACAAGAAGGACCTTAATACAAACATCCAGACAACGTCCATGAGATCAGATCCTTGGCCAAGCAACCCAGCAGACCCGCTTCCTATTACACTGTAGCGAAGAAGACACTTGGGGTTTGGGATATTTGGCAGACCTAATCAGCACAGTGAGAAGGCCCAGACTGGGGTCACCTAATCATACAGCAGGGTCCTTGCACCTAGGACAAGACTCGGATAGTGATTTAGTAACTTAAGAACTGGGTGGAGTAGAGACCACAAAAGCCTAAAGAGAATACAGATGGAATGAACTATTTGTAAAAGATGGTTTTCTAGTGAAACAAACTACAGATGACTTGACCCGATTCGAGCCAAGCCAAACACTCACATTAAACATTGCATTTGGACAGGGTTCAAAAAAAAAAGAAAAAAAAAAGAAGTTGGATTTTGCCAGAATTGCATCAGGCATCCATTGTGGATAGAGGAAATGATTTTACTTAAGACAGCTGTGACATCAAAGGAATTTGCTTCAAAATAAATTGTGGGGAAAGGCTTCCCCCCCCTCTAGCCGAGCCGGAAAAGTTCAGCCAAGTGAGTACAATGAGATCGGCTTAGACGTTTTGTGAAAGAAAACAACCGAATGAGCTGTATTGGTGTTACATATCATCAGTCATGGTGGCGTCATACAGCTGCAGTAACGGTATTCATCACACGGTGGCGCTATGATAAATGGATGTGAAATTGCTCATTGGTTGAGCTGTTACGGGAAAATGACGTTAACATATTAGAGAAACACAGGAGGGCAAAAATCCAATTGTGGTTTTCCTCGTCAGCCGCAATGTCCATTCTGCCTAAAAGCTAGACTACAGGTGCCCTCCTGTAAGGTACGATGCCTACAGGACAGCCATGGATGCCCCTGCCCCTGTCAGAAGCCCCACTGGCATACATAGTTGCCCCACTGCTATCCACATATGCCCCTATCAGCCACTGATGCCTCCCTATCAGAAATAGGTGATTCCTTTTGTATCATCAGTCAGCCGCAATGCCCATTCTGCCTAAAGGACCAGCCACTGATGCCGTCCAGTAAGTTACAGGTGTCTGCCTACCACGGATGCCTTTGCAAGCCACCGATGCCCCCATCATTCACTGTTCACCATTTGTCAACTACAGATGCCCCCTGTTAGTTACTGATGCCCACCTATCTTCTATAGATGCCCCTGTCAACCATTGATGCCCATCCATTAGCTACCAATGCTCCTCATTCATCTACAGTTGCTCCACTGCCAGTCATAGATTCCCCTTATCTACCACTGATGCCCACCCAACAGTCACAGATGCCCCATCAACTATTGATGCCCACCCAGTAGCTACCGATGCTCCTCATTCATCCACAGTTGCTCCACTGCCAGTCATAGATTCCCCTTATCTACCACTGGTGCCCACCCAACAGTCACCGATGTCCAACCATTAGCCACCAATGCCCATTTATCAGTCACAGATGCCCCAATGTCACAGATGCTCATTTGTGAACCACAGATGTTGACTTGTCAGCCACCAGATGCCCACTGTGAATAATAGATGCCCCCTTTGAGGCACTGATGCCTACCTGTAAACTACAGATCCCCTTATCATCTAAATATTCCCCCTTTGAGCCACAGATCCCCTCGTCAGCTACAGATCAAGCTGCTCTCCACAGAGGTCACACTATCACCCACAGATGCTCTTCAGAACCCATGGTGTCCAGGTATAATGACATCACTGCTCACAGTTGTGATATGACATCACATTGGGCAATGATTAGTAATGAGCGAACATCATCGCCACTGCTCGGTACTTGCCCGAGCATCTCACTGCTCGAGATGCTCGGCGCTCGGCAAGTGTTTCAGGGTTGCTCAGGCAGGAACTCGGGTCCCCTCCCTGCATGTTTGGCGCTCTTTAGAGAGCCAATGAACATGCAAGGATTGCTTGCCACGCACTGTAATGCCGTAGCCATGTTGGTTGTGGGCATTACAGTGATTGGCTGGCCGCACAGCATCATCAGGTCTATATCAGACCTGGCACGGCCATGCTCGTCATAGTCACTCCAGAATCAGACCGTGTAGGGAGAGATGCTGCTGAGCTAGGGAGAGATTTGCTTGTTTATAGTTAGTATAGGTATTCCACAACATATATATATATATATATATATATATCCATCTGAACTAACAGTCCTTCTGAGGACTAATCCAGGTGCATATATTCAGTCGTGATAATAGAAGTTAGACAGACAGGCAGGGTATGTGGCAGACTGCAGTGCATGATACAGCACAAGAGGGTCCATTGAATGTCCTGTTAGCATAGGTATTCCACAACATATATATATCCATCTAAACTAACAGTCCTTCTGTGGACTAATCCAGCTGCATATAATCAGTACTAGGCAGGCAAGCAGTGTATGTGGCAGACTGCAGTGTATGATACAGCATAAGAGGGTCCATTGAACGTCCTGTCTGCTGCTGCTGTAATAATTACAGATATTTGTAGACATAGCCCCAAGTATCAGGGGCCAGGGCAATTTTTTTTTATCTTAATCCTGGTTATTTGCTTAAAAAGCAATCCAGAGTACATCATTTTAGTAAATAAGCCAGATCTGTTCCATATTTCAGCAATAAAAATCCAGAAATTTGAACTGAATGTGGAAAATATTGGCCTCCTTTTCAATTCTGTTGCAGTGTGTCGGTCAAGCTATTCACACTAGGTCTCTGTGTAGAATAATATTAGTAAATTACAGGCCTGCTATTTAAAACCGTGGTTCTCTGTCAGACATATCACCTATAAGACTGTTCCAAAATCAGCCATTTCTTCCATTTCTATTCTGTTGCAGTGTGTCGGTCAAGCTATTCACACGAGGAGTCTGTGAAGAATAGTATTAGTAAATTTCAAGCCTGCTATTTAAAACTGTGGTTCTCTGTCAGACATATCACCTATAAGACTGTTCCAAAATCAGCCATTTCTTCCATTTTCATTTCGTTGCAGTGTGTTGGTCAAGCTATTCACACTAGGTCTCTGTGTAGAATAATATTAGTAAATTACAGGCCTGCTATTTAAAATCGTGGTTCTCTGTCAGACGTATCACATATAACTGCGTTCCAAAATCAGCCATTTCTCGTGAACGTGGAAAATATTGTCCTCCATTTAAAATGGGCAAGGTGCATGGCAAGGGATGGGGAAGTGGACGTGATGGTGATGGTGCATACAGAGGCTGAGGACGTGGCCTTCGGCAAGCTGAAATTGTGCCACAACAAACACCAACATCTTGTCGCTCAACCTTCCTGTCCCAATTACTAGGGGACTGCAGTACACCACACAACTATTGAATCCAAAGCAGTGTCAAAAGGTTGTTGGTTGGATAGCAGATAATGCTTCCAGTCACTTTGCCACCACCACCACCACCCTGTCTTCCACACGGTCTAGTCTCAGTAGCCGTGAGTCTGGACCGCATATTCCTCTCCCTGATCCTCCTTCCTCCCACCATGCCGAGTGCCCAGAGACAACTACAGTAATCCCACACTTGGACACTCAGAAGAGCTGTTCACTATTCTATTTGTAGATTCGGTCCTCTCGCCTGGCCAGCTTCAAGTGAGTCAAGAGGAAAACGCGTGTAGCGATGCCCAAATATTGGAGCAGCCATGGTCACATGAAGGCGACAGTGGGAAAGTAAGATATAGAAAACCATTGCGCTGAAAACACTGAGAAGGGTGTGTATTGATTAGTCAAAAGATGAATGGACTCCACTTAGGAATTATTATGCCAAAAAATTTTTTTTTTTATTATTATTTCTATTACTAAAATGCTGGTAGGGACTTCATAAAGTACATCATTACATAAAACCAAGGAGTCGAGCTGTGTAGAGGGGGTGACCTTTGGATTGGTCTTCCAGGGATCAGGAGCTAGTTAAACCTGTAATAAAAGGAACTATGATCACTAGCCAGTGGGTTTAGAGGTTTTTGAGATATAGCTACTGATTATTGATTTTTACCTTTTTGATGAAAAGTTTCTCTAGAGGAAAAGAGGATGAAGGTGGTCCTCTTGTCAAGTGAATATCAGGATTATGCTGTAATAGAATAACTAGTTAGAAAAGGCGGGTGTTAAACTGTTTCAGTTAATTAATTTATTATTAGTTGACTCACATGACCAGTATAAATCTTGGTAGTGACCAATAGCTGGAAATATCCCCCAGGAAGAGGGTATATTATACAGTGGGTATCATTTGGTATCTGTGATAAACCTGTAACATAAACTGGGTTTAAACATTTATTGTGTGTTTAGGCTGGATTCATCTAGTTATTCAGGAATTTACCTGGTTGGTTTGGGGTGTTACTGTCGGAGATCCTTATTGCCCCTGTTGTTGGGTTTTTGGATTGGATTCAGAAGGCTACTATGAAAAATTATATTGTGTAGTATAATTGATACTATGAATGAAATGATACCCCAAAGTGAAAAAATGCTGATATAAGAGTCAATTGATGTAATAATAAAGGCTCACCTTAAAAGTGGACTTAGGTATAAATGAGGAGGGTGCCTATGTAGTAAGGAGTGACCCTCAAAGAAAGAATTGGCAGCTGGTGCAGTTGTTAGTATAAATCACTGGCAGAACCCAATATACTGCACTCTGGTACTGTATGGCAGGTTCCTATATTAGGGGCCCATTATGGCCTGTGTACGTACCAGAGAGGCAGTGAAATAATCGTTGGTGGTACAGCACTATACCTTTACATGAAGCCAAGGTGGTAGCTTTGTGATTGCAGAGGGCTGTTTGCGGTCTCTGGAAGATTTCCTGGTTCAAATACCTCGGTTAGGTCTTTGAAGTCCGTGCAGAGAGGATGGCTGTAGTAAGTGTCAGAGTCCCGGCCGGAGACTCCGACACTGAGATGCAGCGTGCGGCGTGTGCCGGGCGTTCTGGAAGAGCTGCTGGAGGATTGCAAGGACCTGCGTGTAGGGCCTTGCGTGACGTCAGCGGCCGCGGTCACGTGACACCGGCGGCAAGAGGGACCAAAAAGCTAATTCCAACGCATTTCGGATACACGGTATCCTTCCTCAGGGATAGCTTCAGGTCCCAAGGTATTCCAAAAATACCCCCTCAGTCCATGAATGTTCAATGAGAGGTGTAATTAATTAAAGGCAAATAGTTCTATACCGCAATTCAGGCCTTTTGATTTTAAAGCGTCCATTTCAAAGATCCATTTTGTTTAATTTCTTGACATTTTCTTAATAAAATTCCCTTCTCTCCAGTCTTTTTTATAATGAATATTTCCAGCTATTGGTCACTACCAAGATTTATACTGGTCATGTGAGTCAACTAATAATAAATTAATTAACTGAAACAGTTTAACACCCGCCTTTTCTAACTAGTTATTCTATTACAGCATAATCCTGATATTCACTTGACAAGAGGACCACCTTCACCCTCTTTTCCTCTAGAGAAACTTTTCATCAAAAAGGTAAAAATCAATAATCAGTAGCTATATCTCAAAAACCTCTAAACCCACTGGCTAGTGATCATAGTTCCTTTTATTACAGGTTTAACTAGCTCCTGATCCCTGGAAGACCAATCCAAAGGTCACCCCCTCTACACAGCTCGACTCCTTGGTTTTATGTAATGATGTACTTTATGAAGTCCCTACCAGCATTTTAGTAATAGAAATAATAAAAAAAAAAATTTTTGGCATAATAATTCCTAAGTGGAGTCCATTCATCTTTTGACTAATCAATACACACCCTTCTCAGTGTTTTCAGCGCAATGGTTTTCTATATCTTATATTACCCCTACAGTGGTCTATGGTGACACTTACCATTTGCAGCAGACTCACTGAGTTTACTTACTTACCAGCGCCCCTAACTCTATATTTTGACAGTGGGAAAGTGCAATTACAGTCGCAAGAGGTAGATGATGATGATGAGACACAATTGCCAGAAAGTCAGGAGGAGGACCAGGGTGCGGAAGTGGAAGACGGGGTGGTGGATGATATAGTAACTGACCCAACCTGGCAGGAGGACATGCAGAGCAAGGACAGCAGCACAAAGGGGGAGGGAGTCAGAGCACCCCAACAGGCAGGAAGAAGCAGTGTGGTGGCAGACACAAGGTGGGAAAGCGTTCCTCATAACGCCAACACGATGGAAGTTGCCAGTACAACTGTTTGGTCTTCCCAAGTCTGGTTATTTTTTAAAGACTCTGCAGATAACCCCAAAAAGGCCATTTGCACCACCTTCCAGGCCAGCATCAGCAGGTGTAGCAAAACTAGTAACCTGACCACTACTAGCATGATCTGATCAGGCATATGGCAGTAAAGCACCCGACTAAGTGGCCCAAACCCCAGGGTACAGCAACAGTGTCTGCCGGTGACACCACCGCTTCTTCCACTGTTGTGCATGCAGGCCAATCCCCTTCCCATTGTGCATGCCTAGATGCCTCCCGCCCTGCACCTGTCGTTGCACACTTTCAACTAGCACCATCAGCAACAACGTCCACGTCCTTGTCCCAGCGCAGCGTTCAGTTGTCCCTACTCCAGTCCTTGGAAAGCAAGCGCAAATACGAAGCTAACACCCCACAGGCCACTCTACTAAATTCACACATTTCGTGAATGCTTGCGCTCTAAATGTTGCCTTTTAGGCTCGTGGAGACGAAAGCTTTCCGCAACCTGATGGCAGCGGCCTTCCCTCGGTACTCGGTCCCCAGCTGCCACTATTTCTCCCGGTGTGCTGTCTCCGCATTAAACGAGCACGTGTCCCACAACATTAGCCATGCCCTCAACAACGCAGTTACTGGGAAAGTCCACCTAACCACGGACACGTGGACAAGTGCTTGTGGGCAGGGATGGTACATCTCTCTGACGGCACACTGGGTTAATATGGCGCCCCTGAGGGTTCGACCGCCACAGGGATGTTGCACCTCTTTAATGGGGTGTAGTGTTCTTCCTTTGAGGTAAGAACAGTGCGATGGTCAGGACCCTCCCTCCACATCCAACACCACACTTCTCCCACCAGAGGGGGCTAGTAGGCACCAGGTGCCACAGGTGGCGTAGTCGAGATCAGCCACTCAACCCGGATAAGCCCGTACCATCCTTTTTAATGTGATGGCCCTGGGCACGGAGCGGGTCCGGGCCACGGCTGCACCCCATCGACAACATCAGGACCCGGCTCCGAGTCCCCCATCTCCCAGGGTAGGGCTTTCGAGCGTCACACATTAATATAGTGGAAGCCGGGACCCAGTCAGACCTTGGGACGGAACACATCCTCCCGACCCGAGGATTGTGAGCCCTGGGTTAATCAGGATTGCCCTCGCATTCTACAACTTCTGCACCTCCTCCTTCTCTTCAGCCTCCATCTCCGAAATGAACACATCAGTCGCAAGCTGGAAGCACTGCAGCACTGCCTCAGCCAAGCGGCAACAGGCTGTGCTGAAGCTAATATGCTTAGGTTACAAACCGCACAACGCTGAAGAGTTGTGGACAGCTCTGAAAGAGAAGGCAGATCTGTGGCTGACACTGCTGACCCTACAGCCAGGCATGGTCATGTGTGACAATGACCGGAACCTGGTGACAGCTCTGAGGCGAAGGCGAGCTCACACACGGAGCTGTCGTATCTGCTTGTCAAAGTACGCTGCCTGTGTGGCCATTTTAGAAAGTCAGCTACAGCTTCTGCCCTTGCCATGCTTCAGCAGTGTTTGGAGCTTCCAGCTCACCGACTGATCTGCGATGTCCCCACGCGTTGGAACTCTACATTGCAGATGTTGGAAAGGATTTATGAGCAGAAGAGGGCAGGAGTGGACAGGGATGTCAGACATATGTACCATCCTCCAAAACTTTGAGGACTCCACCAAGATGGTGAGCGGCGATGACGCCATAATTAGCGTCACCATCCCGCTTCTCTGTCTTCTGAAACTCTCTCTGCTCACAATCAAAGAGGATGCATTGCAAGCGGAGCACGAGGAGATGGAGCAAGGAACCATACAGGGTGATTACACACAGCCAAGCCTCATCTTATCCCAACGTGGATTGGGTGACAATGAGGAAGAGGAGTAGGAGGAAGAACAGGAGCTAGTTTCCTGCGCTATAGACGGTACTACCTGCACAACTGTCATACCGTCTGTTCAGCGTGGATGGCATGAGGACAGGGAGGAGGAGGAAGAGGAAGAGGATGAGGAGGAGAGCATGGTCAGTCATCCTCTCGGTGAGGACACAGAAGTCTTGCCTCTTTGCAATCTGGCACACATGGCTGAGTTTATGTTACGCTGCCTTTCCCGTGACCCTCGCGTTGTCCAAATTTTGGGTGACAGTCGTTATTGGTTGGTGACACTTCTAGACCCACGCTACAAGGAGAACTTTCTGTCTCTTATTCCTGCGCAGGATAGGCCTAATAAAATGGGGCCCTTGTTGCAGAATTATTTAAAAAATTCCCATCTGAAAATGCTGGCGGCAGCATTCGTTGGACAACCAAGGAGTACAGTCGAGAGAGACACACTGTCAAAGTTCTGGGACAGTTTTTTCAGACCCTCCCATAACACAGGCCCTGAGGCGCGGGGTACTCTTCCAAGTAGGGAAAAGTTTCAGAAGATGGTGAAGGAGTACTGTGCCGACCGTACCAACGTCCTCCGTGATTCCTCTGTACCTTAGAATTATTGGGTATCCAAGCTGGACACGTGGCATGAACTGCCTCTCTACGCCTTGGAGGTCCTGGCCTGCCCTGCCGCTAGCGTTTTGTAAGAGCTGTTTTTTGGTGCCGCTGGTGGAATTATAACCAATAGGCGCATCCGCCTGTCAACTTAAAATGATGACAGGCTGTCTCTTATAAAAATGAACAAGGGCTGGATGGGCCAGACTTCTCAACACCACCGAATGTTAGCAGCGTAATATAAACTCAAATACAGTGTCTTTTTTTTTGGGAGGTCTAACTCTATTCCCATGCATCTCTGTCTTCACACCCAGACATGAATATACGCTGCCTGATTTTGTATATTTGCTCTTGTCTTCCTCCTTCTCCGCATCCTCATCTTCCACCACCATATCACCACCATATGTACCATATCAACATATCTACGTCTCTTGCAAAAGACATTGGAGTTCCTCCAAATTTTTGGCAGCCATAGCTTCACTGCATAGGCAAACAGTAGGGGAGACCCACTTCCTAATAATGGGAGCATTTTTTCAGGAGGCCCTCCGACCTCTATGTTTCTTGCAAGGGGCATTGGAGTTCCTCCAAATTTTTGGCAGCCGTTGCTTCACTGAATAGGCAAACAGTATGGGAGACCCACTTCCTAAAAATGGGAACATTGTTTTCAGGAGCCCTCCTACCTCTACATCTCTTGCAAGGGGCATTGGAGTGCCTCCAAATTTTTGACAGCCATTGCAGTCACTGCATAGGCAAACAGTATGGGAGACCCGCTCCTTTCTAATGGGAATATGTCGTTACTGAGGCCCACCTCTATGTGTCTTTAAATTGTTATTGGGGCTTTTCCTAAATTTTGGCAACCGTTGGACTCACTGCATACCCTATAACTGAATAGCAGGCCCTCTACTTTCTAATGGGAACATGTTGTTATTTTGGCCAGCTCTATGTGTCTAATGGGAACATAGCATTATTTTGGCCCAGCTCTATGTGTCTTAAAATTGTTAGTGGGGTTTTTCCTAAATTTTGGGAGCCGTTGGACTCACTGCATACCCTATAACAGTATAGCAGACCTTCTCCTTTCTAATCTTACTGTGGCCCAGCTCTATGTGTCCTTAAATTGTTAGTGGGGTTTTTCCAAAATTTTGGCAGCCTTTGCATTCATAGCATGGGCATTACCACTATAGGAGACCCGCTCCTTTAAAATGGGAAAAAATTTTTTACTGAGACCCTCCTCTATGTCTCTTCAAAGGGTATTGGGTTGTGTCCAAATTTTTTCAGCCCTTGCAGTCACTGGATACGCAATAACAGTATAGGAGACCCACTCGTTAATAGTGGGAACAACAAAGCACAGCCGGCTGATTGCTCTCTAACAATAGCGAGGGCCGACTGCTGGCCTTTAAGAATAGTAAGGACCGTCTGATGTCCCTATAAAAATAGGCTTTGTGACTTTCAGAGTCCCTCCATCATAAATGAAGCAGGATGTATCTGATGATGTCTCACACACCACATGGCCAGATAAGGTTGTAAAATGTTAAAATGACATTTTCCGGTGAATGCATTTGCCTTGGTTGAAAGCAATGCAAAAGTGCAAAAACGCATCAAAAACGCTACGTGTGAACATAGCCCAAGGTGTGGAGGAGCATTTTTGTTTTTGTATATTTATTTTGCCTTATATACAAGTCATTACCCTGGAAAGGATGTTCCTTAACATATTTCCCAGGAAAATTTGGGTTTCGTTTTTGTATGTTTTCTTGTGAGTCCGTAAAAGCGGCGTAATACTCTGACCATGTTGTTGACAGCAGTGATCTGGGAGTCAGAGATGCTTCCAGGGGTCTTCCCCATGCTGTTCCCATGTCATTTGAGCACTGTTCCCATCGATTTGGGCAATTTTTAGGCCCTCTGCAGACCGCTGGGGGGAGCCGCTGCAAAAATGCTCGAGTTTCCCATAGACTTACATTGGGCTCGTTGCTCGGGTCGAGCACCCGAGTATTCCCTAATGCTCGACCCGAGCATCGAGCACCTGAGCATTTTAGTGTTCGCTCATCAGTAGCAATAATCAATTAAAGGAATCATTCTAGAATAGTTCTATAAGAGTAGATCACCCCTTTAACAAGTAAGTCCTCAAAATCGCATTTCATTTTAGATATTAAAAGTTCAAAACATTTGTACATTTCTTACTTTACTGTTTTTGACCTTATTTTGAGTTATTTTGTTGTTTTTGTCATTTGTTTCAAGGCTGCTTTCCAAATTCTGTAGGTTGCCCGTGGTAACAGACAACAGTTTATTCTAACTTTGATGTCAGACATTTGACCTAAAAATGAAGAACTAATTATGGAACAATTATCTCTCTGGTCTGGGAAGGAAGTTCGTAGAATTCTGAATTTAGTGTAAAAAATGGATACATCAAAGCATTTACCCAAAATACTGAGCGTGTAATGCGGATTTTGCCAGAGAAGTTTACTCTTTCAGTTTAGAAAGCAAATTTTCCTTTACCCCTTTTATCCACGAGATCATCAAGTGTTTCATTCTTTCTTCCTCTTTACATTCCAGAAGTCATAACTTTTTTATTTTTTTCAGCATAACAGTACGAGGCTTTGTTTTTTTTATAGAACCAGTCTTACTTTATTTAGGTGCCAAATTTTGGTACATATATATTAACTTTTAATTTATATTCATTTTTGGCAAAAATGCAGACAAGCAAACATTTTATATTTTTTGCACAGTGTATTGTTACTGTACAGATTGTAAGAAAGATAACAGACACGTGCTGACATACTTTCTTAGTGTTGTATCTGACCCAAGTGCTGGATTCTCAGTTACACTGCTCAGTACTGTTTTATAATGTCCTTCATGTTGTTGCTTTCGAGGAAGTGTTCTGTATCCACCCTGTGCTGGATTCACAGATACACTAGTCAATAAGTTTTTTTTTTATGTCCTTCATGCTGCTACTTTCTAGCAAGTGTTTTATCTTATCCAAGAGCTGGATTCACAGTTACACTGATCAGTGCTGTTCTATAATGTCCTCAACGCTGCAGCTTTCTAGCAAGTGTTTTCTTATCTCAAATCTGAATTCACTGTTACATTGCTCAAAACTGTTCTATAATGTCCTCCAAGCTGCTGCTTTATGCTAAGTATTTATCTCACCGCAGTGCTGAATTCACAGCTACATTGATCAATACTGTTTTATAATGTTTTTCATGGTGAAGCTTTCTAGCAAGTGATTTATTTTATCATAGAGCTGGAATCAAATTACACTGCTCAGTGCGGTTCTATAATGTCCTCCAAGCAGCAGCTTTCTAGCAAGTGTTTTACCTTATCTCAGATCTGGATTCACTGCTCAAAATTGTTCTATAATGCCCTCCATGCTGCTGCTCTATAGTAAGAATTTTATGTCACCCCAGTGCCGGATTCACAGCTGCATGGATCAGTGCTATTGTATAATATCCTCCATTGTGCTGCTGCTGCTTCTGAACATGTTCTACATAGAGGACGGAGAGCACAAATTTCTCATGTCTCTGTGTGCTGAGTATGGGAGACATCATAGCAGCTAGTCTCTACCCACATAGCAGCTAGTCTCTTCCCACTTGCTGGTTTCTACCCACATAGCAGCTAGTCTCTACCTTAACTGAAAATTAGAAATAAAGCCTGCATAGGAGAAAACTGCTGAAAAATGCAAGATACAAATCATATAGTGGCTAGAAATAGTGTTATTCCTTATGTAAAAACACACATGGTAACTTATTCCGAAAAGTCACCTGAAATTACAGGTACGCTTTAATGAGAAAATTCTGTCTGCTTTTAGCCACCAGTAGGGGGAACCTAGGAGCTTACTGTATACAGTAAATACATTAAACGCAATAATAGCGCAGTATACAGTAAGCTCCTGAGCTCCCCCTACTGGTGACTGCAGGAAAGCACAATTTTATTATTTAATTCTTTACCTATGAAGGGGATTTGGAGCTGTGTATCAGATAAACAGAACATTGAGCATTAAAAAGATATATTAAGAATTGAATCGACACAGTCAGACCCCACTTACGCCCCTGTATTACTCCTTCGAGTATTTTGAATGTGTCTTGGGTGTATAAATACAAAGGACGTATTTCATACTTCATCTACATTACGCGGCTTTGTCCTCCTCGGGTACGTGGACCTTGTTTAGGATTCAGGCTGCATACATTTGTGATCAATTTAACCTATTGTTGAGTTTCCATATTTATGAACCCAGGATCGGGGCATTTGAGGACGTTCATGATTATATATAGAAGTTTCCCCAGCCATCACATAGCCCACTGAAAATATGTCACTTCATGATCGATGGCCGCACGAATCCGTACAGGCAGCAAGTCGTAACGCCCTAAAGCTTTTCACTTAAAATATACATTTAACCATCATGAAGGAATTCTTAAGCTTTAGAAATTATATTTAGCAGTTTTTAGTTTTAGCCGGGAAAGCTGGGTGACAACCATTTAAGTCACGGATCCAACAAGACACTGCCACCCAACTTTCCAAGAATCCTGAATGGTAAGAGACCTGAGTTGTGCAAATATTTATACCCTTGGTATTGCAGTGCTAGGCAACATTGCTATTCTGGAACATGGAAAAGCTGGGTGACAAGTGATAGAGACACCATAATAGGTCCCTAATGGGTCCTTTCACCAAACCTTTCAAAGGTACTGAACGGTAATAGGCCCCTGAATGCAGAAATTTTATTACAGAGGGTGCATTATTGACATGCATTAACTATAAGCAAATGGGAAAGCTGAGTGACTACCAATACAACAGCTCCAACAAGCAGCTCAATCCCGACTTTACCAAATTCCAGCATGGCAAGACTGACATGTTAGGTCATTGCATGGGATGTATTTCAGCATAATTTCCAGCTTTGCTTTTCTGGAATCTTAGAGAGCTGGGTGACCAATAATATATGCACTATAATAGCTCCTACAATAAGCAAATACCCAACTTTTCCCAGATTCCTGAATCACAAGAGGGTAACCCAACTTTACCAAATTCCTGTATGGCAGGACTGCCTCAGTATGCATACATGGAATGCATTACCAGTCAGATTTACTTTGCCGCTGGAATCTGGGAAAGCTGAGTGACATCAGCTCCTATAGGTATCACTAAACTACTCCAGGTACCTAAATGACTAGACTACCCTGTTAATGAGTAACTGCATTAAATTACTAAATAACTGAACAACTTTGATTTTCTTGAAAAATTTGAGTAAAACTTTCTAACTTTTCCTAAATTCTTGGAAAAAAATTTTTTTTAATATCCATTGTGCATATTGCTTTTCCTCCATATGGCGCTGGCGAGACTGTTTCTTTCCTTCTGGAGGGGAGCTAATATGCATACTTTTTTCCCATGGTGCACTGCTGCTGGGTTTCCACAAGGGGCGCCAGTAACTCTTTAAGAGTGGATTCTAGGTGTAAAAATGGAATTTTGTAGAACACAGAAGTGATACATTGTAGGAAACTGTGTTATTTGGCGTCGAGCTGCACGGGGGCGAGTGGAGGTGATTTCAGGGAATCCTGCGGTATTGGCTTCGAGTCAACATGACTGGGTATCACGGGCCGGTGTGGAGCCGGAGTCCTTCCTAGTTGATATAGTTTCCTGTTACAGTGATTTGGGTTTTGCTGGAATTTTCTTACGTCTCAATGCCCCCATTGTTGTCCTCTCTCCCCGGGTACAATGCTCCTTGTAAACGTCCGGCCAAGAGCTACATCAGTAACGACATAATGCAATTACGGGGGATCTGCTGAGGAGAGCGCAGGAGCATACACAGCAGCTACCACGTGTTCCATCCATGACAAGCAGCAGAGTGTCCGAGTCTATTCAAAGCATGGGGGGGTGCATTTAAAGGGGCAGCAATCCTGTCGGTCTTAGTGCACAAATTCTGCACCGATCACGGCTACATTGAGTTTGTACACACAAAGAATGGAGCAGAGGTGCACTTGCACGCTTTCATGGCCATCATTGAAACGGGACACTCCAGAGCCCATTTCTCAGGATTGGTGGGGGTCCTAGCGGTGAGACCTCCAGCAAGCGATCAGAAGTGAAGTGCATTTTCAGAACTCGGGTAAAAATTGCCCAATTAAAGCTCAGCTATCTAGGTCATATATCTGACAAAAGGGTGGAGCTAAAAGACTTGACATACATAAAATCAGTCAAAATCAATTATTTCCTAAAGATATTTGAAATTTAATGTAGATCTGAACTGGAAATTTAAGGGAAAGTTTGCTGTAAATAGTTCCTGGAGATTTGACACTTGCCCTTTAAAACGATGGGTCCGCCCCTTGAGGAGCAAGTAAATCTCAGTAAAGGCTGAACTGTGCAATAATGACGTTTTAAAGTCTTGTTTGGAGTCAAAATCCCTCTCTCTCCTCCACCCAACTCTATGCCAAATGTGTAACAGAGCCCCCCATCTACCATGTGTCATGTATGTTGCTCCCCTTAGACACAGTATTTCAAAAGGGACTGCATCGTCAATACCAAACATTGATTCTTGGTTTCCTTAAAGAGTCTGCTTTCTTAAAAAAAATAAAAAAACAGCGCCACCACTGTCCAATGGTTGGGTGTGGTATTGCAGCTCAGTTCAATCATTTCCATGTAGCGAAGCTGTAATACTAAACACAACCTGTGGACAGGTGTGGCGCTGTTTTCAGGAGAAAGGCCAAGTATGCCTTATGTAATTTATGCAGCTTTCCCAGAAATAGATAAAACTAATAAACAACAAAAATGATTTAAATCTTAGTCATCTTCATATTCTGGATAATTGTACAGTCATGTCTTGTGATATCTGCTCCATTAGGAGGAGGTCACGGTGATGCTCGTGTTTGGTGCCGTCACGTTGAGTCACCGCTCGAATATCTCCAGGAGCAGCTGAACCTCGGTGACGTCAATCAGTCCGTCTGTTTAACCCTAATTTGTTTTTCATGTTAATCCCGTCGATCTGTGGACAGTCACCGCTGCTTTCATTTTATTGCTGCAATTAATTTGTGCCGGGGTGAATATTTTTGTACATTATGTCTCCTTCATCCGCATTCGGCAAATGACTGTTCAAATAAAGATGGGATTAATCGTATCACATTCGATGGCATCTGCGTGTCGGAAATTCTAACGATCCTCCTATTACGTCTTTTATTTTAGGTTACTTTTAGGTTCTGCCTGATACTTGTCCAATAGGGGGTAGATTAGTGATCTGACATGTAGCTATGGTCAAGGTGAAACTACAATCCCCAGCATGCCCAATTGCAAATTATATTTTGACAACAATTTGGAGACACCTAGTTTACATCAACATGGATCATTTATTATAGCAGCAGAGGAAGAGGAAACTGAACTTGAAGCAAGCAGTGACTTGTCTATTCATGTTAGAGAGGATAGGTCTCCATGTGGAAGAGACACTAATATTAGATGAGCAGGTATTTAATCCTTCAACCAGTCAGAATATGGGAATGGTGACAGCTGCAGTAGAGGAAGAGGAAGCTGATCTTACAACAAGCAGTGACTCGTCTACTCATGTTAGAGAGGATAGGCACCATGTGGAAGAGAGACCAATATTAGATGGGCAGATACTTAATCCTTCAACCAGTCAGATTAAGAGAATGGTGACAGCAGCAGCAGAAGCAAATGAAGTTGATCTTGTAGCAGGCGGTGACTTGTCTACTTATGTTAGAGATAATAGGGCTTAATGTTGAACTGACACTAACATTAGGTGGGCATGTACTTAACCTTCAGCCAATCAGATTATGGGAATGGTGACCATAACAGCAACAGAGGAAGAGTAAGCTGATTTTGCAACAGGCAGTAACTTGTCTAGTCATGTTAGAGAGGGTAGAGCTTAATGTGTAACCGACACTGACATTAGTTGGCCATATACTTAATCGTCAGCCAGTTAGAATATGGGAATGGTGACCCGCGCAGCAGAGGAAGAGGAAGCTGATCTTTCAGGAAGGCAGTGAGGTCACAGACTGGAATGGAATGACTCTAGTGTACCAGCAGCACAGAGTGCTTCAGCTATAGGAGGCAGTGACCTGCTCTCTCATTCCATGACCTGTGCAGCATCTCAAAGTTCATGGCCAATCAGAAACACGAAAACAAGGCAAGCAGAAGCAGATGAGGGTGCTGACCTAAGTGGTGGCAGTGACCAGTCTACTAATACCTGATCGTCACTTATGAAATGGAGCATTTCCTCTTTTCCAGCCATCTCAGAAGTACAAGATCCACAAAAGACAAATATCGATCACCTCAAGACCATGCATTGAGAAAAGATACAGAGATGTAGCAGAGCTGAATTTGCAATTTAACTGTTTATTTTTAAATTAATTCACTTTATTGATCAGAATTGATGGATTCATGTAATTAAACCTTGATTCCTGTTATAATGGACAGCTCAGAATAATTCTAGTTTGTGCCCCAATTTCTCACTATTTTCAAGATCTCTGTTTGCTGCCAGTGACTGTGAATGTTGTCGGGTGCATACATGGATTAAAATTATTGATCTAACACTTTTCACAGCTGAGAGTTTACAACAAATGTAGCCAGAAAAAAACACTGATTGGCAAACTTAGCTCTGCATTATCTTAAAAATGTAAAATAAATGGATCCAATCTACCGAATTCCACTCGATGGCAAACTTAGCTCTGCTACTTCTTTAAAAAAAATAAATCCAATCCACCAAGTTGCACTCATTGGCAAACTTAGCTAAACCACATCTTTAAAAAAAAATTAATTCAATTCAGTGAATCGCAGTCATTGGCAAACTTAGCTCTGCTACTTCTTAAAAAGAAAAACTAATCCAATCCATTGATTCACACTCAATGACAAACTTAACTCTTCTTTATCTTTAAAAAAAATAAGTTCAATCCAATGAATCGTACTCATTGGCAAACTTATCTCTGCTGCATCTTTTAAAAAAAATAAAAATCCAACCCACCAAGTTGCACTCTTTGGCAAACTTAGCTCTGCTACTTCTTAAAAAGAAAAAATAATTAAATCCATCAAGTTGCACTCATTGGTAAACTTGGCTCTGATTTATTTATTTATTTTTTTAAATGAATCCAATCCAGTGAGTCGCACTCATTGTTAAACTTAGCTCTGCTACTTCTTCAAGAAAAATGAATACTAAACTCTGCTATATCTTTATCAAAAAATGAGTTCAATCCAGTGAGTCGCACTCATTGGCAAACTTAGCTCTGCTACATATTTTTTAAAAAAAAAAAAATGAACACAACCCACCAAGTCGCACTCATTGGCAAACCTAGCTCTGCTACAAGTTAGAAAGAAAATAAACCAATGCAGCAAGTCGCACTTATTGACAGACTTTGGCAAATTTTACAAAGAAATGAATCCAATCCATCCTCCGCATCATGGGGATGTTGATAAGTACATTTCATCAATTAGCTCTCATTATACTGTAGACAATACTTCAGCTTTCAAGCAGACATAATAGCCACAAACCGCACTCAAGTAAGTGACGAGACCCTCTCCATGATGAGTGTGGTACAGAGACATGATCCCTTACCACTGCGATGACAAGAGAGGCCCAGCTGCTCGGAGGGTGTAGCCCACCTTCCCACAACAGGTGGGAGCTATCTGCGTTATCACCGCGACCTGCCGCGGCCTCCGGTGACTTCTCAGTTAAAAGCCAAAACACATCTGATACTTTCCCCTGGAGAGAAACTGGTGACAGATTAAACTAATAGAGCTGTCACTTTAAGATTGGCACATGGTAAAAGCACAAGAGTGGACGATATTCTATCTGCAGTGTAAATCGACTATTATTTCATGCACGTCACCATCACGACGGGCCGTCATTTATACACGTTCAGCATGGCGAGATGTTCACACGCTGCAGTTCTCATCATTATGCGTAAGGGAAAAATTAAAGTGCATGTCCCCTTTAAATTTCTATTTACCCGTTCATGAGGTCGGACATTACAAAAATTGACAAATGGGTCTGACATCCAATCAATGCAAACTGTGTAGGGAGAAGGAGACTGATAATAACCAAGTTATCATTATTTTTCATACATTTCCAGGAGGATTAACAGAGGAAAGAGTTGTAGGAAAAGATGCTCCAGAATTTATATTTTATGAAAAATCCAATTGTTAAACGGCTGTGGGTCCCATTGTCCAGACTCATGACCATTTTGCTTTATTCGATCGTGTTGCAAAAATGTCTTCTTCTGTCGAATCCAATTTTTTCTTTTCATAAATTCAAAACAAATTTGATTTTCCTTGAATTGATAGTAAGAAGTAAAGAAAACCTGTTCTTAGACAATCCCTTTAAGAATGCTTCAGATTAAGTCATAAGGTTTTTTTAGAGGGTCTGGAAAGGGTTTTAATTAATTTGGGAGGTCAGACCAGGGGTCCTTATTGGTTTAGGGATCCGGTCTGGGGTATGTATATATGTTTTGAGGAGCCTGGCGTGAGATCTGTGTTTAGGTGGTACCAGTTGGGGTTTGTGATAATATTGGTGGGACATGTGGGTCTATATATGTTTATAGCATTTGGTCTGGATCTTTTTTTTGTTTTGGGGTCTGTTCTGGGGTCTACTCATTTTAGGATACGATAAAAGGCATCACATGCACTATCTTGGAATAAAAAGCCATTCGGTTGGAGGATTGCCCTATATATATGGCGGGCATATGATGAAAACTTTGGGCGGCACACTTTATATGCACACGTACTGTACATCCAGTGTCAGACTTGGCTGGCAAGGGCCCACCAGTAACATAGAATCTAAAGGCCCACTGTTGATGATTAGATGATTCATTTCCCTGTGTATATTA
Organism: Phyllobates terribilis; assembly: GCF_046119375.1. NCBI lineage: Eukaryota > Metazoa > Chordata > Amphibia > Anura > Dendrobatidae > Phyllobates > Phyllobates terribilis. Next base: position 756,672,616 of record NW_027362764.1, read on the forward strand.
AATCAAGTGTATTAGTACTCCTTTATGGGGGCCCACCTGGAAATTCTCCTGCTCTCCGATGGGCCAGTCCGAGCGTGCATACATCCCTGAATTTCTGACAATCTCTCTGATGATTCTTCTCACTATTTGACAAGTATGGACTAGGTGCAAATCATTGTGAAAATCAGCTACAAACTATAAGAAAGATTGTATTGCACATCGTAGGGTAATTTTGGCTTTTGTAGTGTTAGGGTCCCTCGGTGTCATGTGATCTTTGACCCTTGTCATTGCTCATCGGCGCACCATCGGGGCCATCGGCACATCACCACACCTTGCCGGGATGCTCATTATGTAACATTAGGATGGACCGTAGTCAAAATTGCTCATTAAATGCCATCCCTTCTAGAGACATCATGTCTCTGTACCTACAGATAAATTAGGTTGATGAGATTACTGTCACGTTTAATTAACCCTGCAAATTGAACAACATTTTGATTTTTTGGGTTAATTTGGATTTGGTTTTGAATTTAACCAAAGTTCATAATGAGCAGTTAATGATGCATGGTGTGGTGTATCCATCTAAACATCAAAAACAAAAAAATCCTCCTAAATCATTATTAAAGTAAGTATTAGGACAATATCGAAATATGCTAGAGCTTTAATGACCATCCATAAATATTTTGCGAGGTAAATATAATCTAATATCACACTGCCCACTATGTACAAAAAGATAGGTAATATAATACTGCCCCCTATGTACAAGAATATAACTACTATAATACTGCTCCTATGTACAGGAATATAACTACTATAATACTGCCCCTATGTACAAGAATATAACTACTATAATACTGCCCCTATGTACAAGAATATAACTACTATAATACTGCTCCTATGTACAAGAATGTAACTACTATAATACTGCTCCTATGTACAAGAATATCACTACTATAATACTGCCCCTATGTACAAGAATATAACTACTATAATACTGCCCCCTATGTGCAAGAATATAACTACTATAATACTGCCCCTATGTACAAGAATATACAGTCATATGAAAAAGTTTGGGCACCCCTATTAATCTTAAGCTTAATGTTTTATAAAAAATTGGTGTTTTTGCAACAGCTATTTCAGTTTGATATATGTAATAACTGTTGGACACAGTATTGTTTCTGCCTTGAAATGAGGTTTATTGTACTAACAGAAAATGTGCAATCTGCATTCAAACAAAATTTGACAGGTGCATAAGTATGGGCACCCTTATCAGTTTCTTGTTTTAAATACTCCTACCTACTTTTTACTGACTTACTAAAGCACTTTTTTTGCTTTTATAACCTCATTGAGCTTTGAACTTCATAGCCAGGTGTATGCAATCATGAGAAAAGCTACTTAAAGTGACCATTTGCAAGTTGTTCTCCTGTTTGAATCTCCTCTGAAGAGTGGAATCATGGGCTCCTCCAAACAACTGTCAAATGATCTGAAAACAAAGATTATTCAACATAGTTGTTCAGGGGAAGGATACAAAAAGCTGTCTCAGAGATTTAACCTGTCAGTTTCCACTGTGAGGAACATAGTAAGGAAATGGAAGAACACAGGGACAGTTCTTGTTAAGGCCAGAAATGGCAGGCCAAGAAAAACATCAGAAAGGCAGAGAAGAAGAATGGTGAGATCAGTCAAGGACAATCCTCAGACCACCTCCAGAGAGCTGCAGCATCAACTTGCTGCAGATGGTGTCACTGTGCATCGTTCAACTGTACAACGCACTTTGCACAAGGAGAAGCTGTATGGGAGAGTGATGCGAAAGAAGCCGTTTCTGCAAGCACGCCACAAACAGAGTCGGCTGAGGTATGCAAAAGCACATTTGGAGAAGCCAATTTCTTTTTGGAAGAAGGTCCTGTGGACTGATGAAACCAAGATTGAGTTGTTTGGTCATACAAAAAGGTGTTATGCATGGTGGCAAAAAAACACAGCATTCCAAGAAAAACACTTGCTACCCACAGTAAAATTTGGTGGAGGTTCCATCATGCTTTGGGGCTGTGTGGCCAATGCCGGCACCGGGAATCTTGTTAAAGTTGAGGGACGCATGGATTCCACTCAGTATCAGCAGATTCTTGACAATAATGTTCAAGAATCAGTGCTAAAGTTGAAGTTACGCAGGGGATGGATCTTTCAGCAAGACAATGATCCAAAACACCGCTCCAAATCTACTCAGGCATTCATGCAGAGGAACAATTACAATGTTCTGGAATGGCCATCCCAGTCCCCAGACCTGAATATCATTGAACATCTGTGGGATCATTTGAAGAGGGCTGTCCATGCTCGGCGACCATCAAACTTAACTGGAATTGTTTTGTAAAGAAGAATGGTCAAAAATACCTTCATCCAGGATCCAGGAACTCAGTAAAAGCTACAGGAAGCGACTAGAGGCTGTTATTTTTGCAAAAGGAGGATCTACTAAATATTAATGTCACTTTTCTGGTGAGGTGCCCATACTTATGCACCTGTCAAATTTTGTTTGAATGCAGATTGCACATTTTCTGTTAGTACAATAAACCTCATTTCAAGGCAGAAACATTACTGTGTCCAACAGTTATTACATATATCAAACTGAAATAGCTGTTGCAAAAACACCAATTTTTATAAAATATTAAGCTTAAAATTAATAGGGGTGCCCAAACTTTTTCATATGACTGTAACTACTAGAATACTGCCCCTATGTATAAGAATATAACTACTATAATACTGCCCCCTATGTAGAAGAATATAACTACTATAATACTGCCCCTATGTATAAGAATATAATTACTATAATACTGTCCCCTATATACAAGAATATAACTACTATAATACTGCCCCCTATGTACAAGAATATAACTACTATAATACTGCTCCCTATGGACAAGAATCTAACTACTATAATACTGCCCCTATGTACAAGAATATAACTACTATAATACTGCCCCTATGTACAAGAATATAACTACTATAATACTGTTCCCTATGTACAAGAATATAACTACTATAATACTGACCCCTATGTATAAGAATATAACTACTATAATACTACCCCTATGTACAAGAATATAACTACTAGAATACTGCCCCTATGTATAAGAATATAACTACTATAATACTGCCCTCTATGTACAAGAATATAACTACTATAATACTGCCCCCTATGTACAAGAATATAACTACTATAATACTGCCCCTATATACAAGAATATAACTACTATAATACTGCCCCTATGTACAAGAATATAACTACTATAATACTGCCCCTATGTATAAGAATATAACTACTATAATACTGCCCCTATGTAGAAGAATATAACTACTATAATACTGCCCCTATGTACAAGAATAGAATTACTATAATACTACTCCCTATATACAAGAATATAACTACTATAATACTGCCCCTACGTACAAGAATATAACAACTATAACACAGCCTCCTATGTACAAGAATATACCTACTATAATACTGCACCCTATATATAAGAATATAACTACTATAATAATGCCTCTATGTATAAGAATATAACTACTATAATACTGCTCCTATGTATAAGAATATAGCTACTAGAATAATGCTCCTATGTAGAAGAAAATTACTATAATACTGACCCTATGTATATTAATATTACTGCTGGTATACTGCCCTCTACAGTTAAGGATCCAGCCACTATAAACAGGGCATAAACTATAACTTCTGAGCCATTTGCACTACCCTGTGTGGACATATGAAGAGTTTGTCTTGCTGTCATATGCATTTAATGAACAGCAGCTGGGACCCTGCATTAGCAATTTGGTCACTTTTAGTTGTTCCTTGCTAATTTCGTTTTGGAATATGTATTTGTACCTCTGAGGATTGCGGTGGTGCATTATGACCAGTGGTGTGATCATGACATCAGCGGAGCCGCACATACATGCCTTCACTCATCTGTGTTATTTGAACTATGAAGATCCACCCCAGGGAGAACAAAATGTATGTTCTTTTGCTAATAGATTAATGGAACCTACACTTTTCCAATACATTATTGATTTTCCATACCGGTCGGAGAAGGGTATATCCTGACATCATTTTTCAATTACTTGTCATTGGGCTTCAATTATGTAATGTAGACCAGAGTTGGACATGAACATCAAAAATATACTAAATCGGGGTGGTTGGAGGACGGCTAAAGAGCTGTATGACACTAATGGATGTCAGTTGGGTGGCTCAGGATTCCACTCTCAAGCCTTTGCTAAGAATTATCCAAGATCTACTAGGACAGCCCTGTTGCTTATTCTCCCCGTCTGAAAAGATCAACCATACAAATTGCATTATAGGGATTTGGTGAGTTGTAAACAACAATAAAATACCATGTCGGGGAGGGTCACACTGAAGATGAAGAGATATGTGATGTTCATGGACCTCTGTTGGTTGGCTCCTGACTATCCAAACCAGGAGTGTAAAGGGTACATAGGAAGGAGTCTACCCTATGAGGGGACCCAAAAACCCGTCATAAGTAGACACCAGTTTCACCACATCAGCCCCCAACTTGTGTCATAAAAGGGTTCATGAACCTTCAAGACAGTCCTGGATCTTGACACTGGTCCACATATGTGTCCTAACACAAGAGATCAACCATGAAAGTTGTCTTCTACGGTCATAGTGGCCAGAGCAGTAGTAGGCATTTCAGCCTCACTGTCAAAGATTTACTGTGGCACCCCTCACACCCTTATACACACACCTACCTAGAAATAAGAGAGGGTTTCCCACTTTTCATGTTGATAAGTGATTGATGCATGATCGCTGGGGGTCTGGCTTTTCGGTCTCCCACAATATGAGAATGACAGTCCGCTGTGTAAATGTAGCGATGTCCAAAGAACACCGCAAGACAGGATTCAAGCATGGCACAGCAGACGAGGAGGCAGAAACAAAACACCGGCTTTATTAAGTAAAAGAGGATATATGCCGGAAGATAGAAATAACAGTTTTTATAACAATGATGTTAATAACATGAATATAAGGAGAAATAGCTGAAGCGTATTATAAAACTCCAGCTATGCAAATGACAGTACAATACAAACAGTATAAATCAGGTTTACAAACTACTCTCGGCTAATTCACTATCTGGCTTTTCCGCTAATCGGGCCACGCTGCTACAGTGCCATAACTAAAGAGAAAACTAAGCTACACCCTCACACAGTACTGTACCAGTGTTTCACTCACAATTGTGCAGTTAAGGACTAGATAGGCAGCTGCTGCTTGGTTCTGTTGTAGCTGATCCGGATGACCTATGCTTGAGTTCTATGTCCTGTAGATTTGGTCTCTTTCTCTCTTCCACTCAGGCTAGTCTTATTCCCCTCTCAATGATGAGGGATGGGTGACACACTGTGTTATCTGTTACCTCAGGTCCCCAATCTTCAGGGAAGCTGTTCTAGAGGAGCAATGCAGCTCTTTACTTTTGGACACAGGCCTGACAACAAATCTTGCAATAGTCCAGTTTTCCCAAGAGAACATCAGATCCTCTTATTATCTCTCCTTATCAGGACACAGGCAAACGTACTGTGTGTTACCTCAGACATACAAGAGGTCTCCCTCACTTCCTGGTTCTTCTCCCTTCAACAGCACACACCAAAACAACAGGGTGGGAGGCGACTAGCCAAGAGCAATAATCAGAGGGGAGCATGATCTCTTAAAGCCACAGTGTCATTCAATGTTCAGTAAGGGCTGACCCCCTACATGAACAGAGCATTGGTGTACATGCTCGACCATTGGCTCATATACTTCTATTGGACTGACGATATGGCAATCTAGGGGAGTGGTGGTCACACATGTGCACCAACGCTTTATTCACATCAGAGACTTTGAGATACCTGTTGTCGGGATCAGTGTGGCTTCCAATATTCCAGGACTCCAAATGATCATACATTTATCCACCTATCCACATTTATTTAGTGGGAACTTAGTTAAATTGTAATGTCAATTTGTAAATGTTTTTGTATAATATAGGTGCTGATCAGTGAGGTCCAGATCCTGAGACCACCAATGAAAAGTCAAAACACTACATGAGCTATGCACACAAATTGGTGACTTACTAATGATCCTATACACTGCGCTGTGTGCGCAGCTCATGCAGGAGCTGAAGATTTCAAAGCAAAGTTTTGATCGATTGGTGGTCTTAGGCCCCGGACTTCCACTGGTCATAAACACAATGCAGCAAATGTAATATATAAAAAATGGAAAAAACAAAATTACAGTTACACTTTAAATGTGCTCCCCTCCAAAAAATATAACGTAACTTACAGTATGCCACTATGATGTACACATACATAGTGCCGCTATACCACACACCTACATAAAAGTACATTATTTAGTAGTTCCGAGCCTTTATAAACCCACAGGAATATCTAATGAAATCTACATATGGCTTAGGATCTACAGATCTCAAAGGAATCACCCATTAAGTGGTAAGAACTACACTGTATATCCCATGGACATCAAGAAGAAAAAATGACTTGGGTTGTTTGAAGGAACATGAGAAATCATTAAGACGTTACTTGTGAAGGTTCACATTTAGGTTTTAATTGCTCGGTTTCCCTCAGGAATTGGAAGTGGTACCGCTCTCATTAAACTTCACAATGACCTCTATTTAGTAGGAAACAAAAGGTCTCCTCTGGTCGAGTAGAAGAAGGAACTGTTGAAGTTCACGAGGAGCTCAACAGCTGTAAGCTCCATCCTGTCAGCTGTTCCCGAAATGTCTAAATCATCTGTCAGGCCGAACCTCAGCTGGAGCCAGAGAAAGAGCCTACAGAGGACATCGTAAAAGCCCCCACATGTTTGAGTGCTCTTTGCCGGCTGATATTTCTGAACAACTGGCCCCGGGGGGCGACTCGTGAATGATAAGACTTCTCTTCTTTTGTCATTTAGACATTTGGATTTGAGAAGTTGAAACTCATCTGTAAAAAGAATAAGCAAATTCCTTCATTTACAGGTAACGGGTCATCGTCATCATTGGCTACATGACCTACAGGGTTTATCTTTCCAGACTTGTCATATATGTAAGATTTGAGAAGCCAATGAAGAAATCAGGTGTGAGATTATGTTTCGCAAAATCTGTCCATTTGGCTCGGTCAAGACGGCATGTTATATCTATTTAGAGAAAGAAATGGCCATCAGACTCCTTCAAAACCTCTTATCTCGTGGTAAAGAATGGACTGCAGCTAAAAGTCCATCTGGAATTATGTAGCATCATCTACAGTATATTGGTGGAATCCACAGACAAGTATCTCAGGTGCAAGGTGAAGGAGTTAGCGAAATGGCCAAAATAGGTATTAGATTTATGTGAATCCGAGAGTGGCCATTCTCACCCATTCATGGGGAAGTTCTTTACCAACCATCACATTGGCAAGTATGATAGAAGACCATGGGCTATAGAGCTTTCCGGGAGAGAGTCCAGTCCTGTTTAGTCCCATTCACTTTACTATTTGCGTGCTGAGAACCTGTATAAGATTCATGCCCCTGAAGGAACTGTCCTAGCAAACAATGTGGTGTTGCATCGACTTAAAGAGCATGGTGGTGTAGTGGTTAGTACTTTATATAGCCTTACAGCGCTGGGGTCCTGGGTTCAAATCCCACCAATGACAACATCTGCAAGGAGTTTGCGTGGGTTTTCTCCGGGTTCTCCGGTTTCCTCCCACACTCCAAAGACATACTGATAGGGAATGTAGATTATGAACGCCAATGGGGACAGTGTCTGTACAGCGCTGCGGAATATGATGGCGCTATATAAGAGAGTCAAATAAATAAAGAGATAGTCAATTTTTAAAAGTAATCATCTATATAAAGGGTAGATGGGTGATAACTTCTTGATCGGTGAACGTCTCTCACCGATTCCAAGAACTGGACTGTAAATTGTCCCGTCTCAATGGAGAGGTGCCCAGACATGTGCACTATAGTTCCATTCATTCTCTATTCCATAAAAAGCCAAGTGCTGCAATCAACTATCTCCCGCAGTCCCATAGAGACTGAATGGAGATGTGGTGCACATGTCCGGCCACCTCTTCAGTCATACAGAGAATGCAGAGCCCCGTCATAGGGATCAGTCAGGGTCCCAGCATTCTGATCCACACCGATCAGCAAGTTAACACCTATCCCATGGATAGGTGATAAATTCTAATGTTAAAGAGAAACTTTCAGCAGGTTTTTGCTATGTAATCTGAGAGCAGTATGATGTAGGGGCAGAGATACAGATTTCATTGATGTGTCACTTATTAAGCTGTGTGCTCCTTTTTCAATGAAATCAGTAGTTTATCAGCAGGAGATTATCACTACAGGACTAGGGGTCTCCTGGTCCAACCATGCCACCACAAGCAGCTCTCTGTCAATCTACATTATACACAGAAAGCAGCCAATCAGTGGTGTGGGCGGGGTTATACACATGAAGCAGCCAATCAGTTGTGTGGGCGGGGTTATACACATGAAGCAGCCAATCAGTTGTGTGGGCGGGGTTATACACATGAAGCAGCCAATCAGTTGTGTGGGCGGGGTTATACACATAAAGCAGCCAATCAGTTGTGTGGGTGGGGTTATACATTGTACTGCTTTCAGATCCCTTTATCCTAAAAGGAATATCTATATAGGGGTCAAGGAAAGGGGTTGGAAGAGAAGTCAAGTGCAAGGACCTTCTCTCCTGGGAGACCAATTCTTGCATCTTAATGGGGAGGGAGGGTATGCAGACCTCTGCTATTGGACCCCACTCTTTTCTGTGTGTTACTGTACATGACGCCCATCAAAAACACGTTTCAACGACCTCAAGATACGCATATATCCAGTGATTAACAGTATCTTACTTTTTAGATTCCAAAACCATGAACTGTTTAATTTGATAGTTCAAAACTCTATTTTTTGGATACTCTGCTTCAAATTCTCTGCTATCCACAACACAGCCATAAAAAATAACAATGGTTCTATGAAGCCACCACTAGAGGGAGCTCACCAAAGACACATTTATACCATTCCCATCTTCAGTAGGCTCCCCCTAGTGGTGGCAGTAGGATTCATAACATTATCATTTAATTCTATAGCTATGCATGGGATTTGCAAAATGTCTGTATTAGAAAAATACTATAAAGATAAATTGCAAAATAATTGAATGCTGAAAATTCAAAGCTGAAAATGATCTCGCCTTTGACACTAACACATTGTATATATCCTCCAGCACAAGAGTAGAAAGTGGCATGGTGGAATTCTTGGAATTGCCAGTAGTGACCTTTAACCCCTGTGTGATCAGTTTTGTATTTGACCGGTCAGGTTCATATGTGCCCCTGGCTATGTGCTCCAGTCTGACACTTGCTATCATGTCACAGCTTGTAAATCAATACGAGCAGCATTCCCGCTGACAGATACAAAACCACATTGACTGGTCACTTGTACGAATGTAGGGGAAACGTCCACCACACAGATCCATTTTCACTTATTATATTTATGTATTATTATGCATTCAGTATGATTTCTACAATAGCCTCTCTGCATAGTACTGCAGTATGTTATATCCTTGTAAATGGGACTGTGCTGCAGTACCAGGCACAGCCACAACCACTTGCATGGTGCTGTGTTGGTGTACAGAATGCAAACAAGAATTTTGGGGCTGCTAGGAGTCAGACCCTACCGATCATTTATTGTTGGGCTATCCTTAAGACCTCCACACATACTGACCCTCTTGTCAGGATAGTCTGACCATTGTATATGACGGCCCACCGGCTCTCTATTAACAGATAATGAAGATAAGCTGCCACCAGGCAAGTCTGATATTGGCTTACTCCCTCTAAGCATGGACACATGAAAGCTAAAGGGGGTGTTGGGAAAAATAACTGTCAACCATATGAGCCGATCGGCAGACTGCCGTCTAAGGTGTATGGGCACCGTTAAAATAGACCATAAGGGATAATGCCCTTGAGAACCCATTTAATTACAATAGGGTCACTAGGGTAATAGTTGATTGGACATCCCTACAGTTGATGAAAGTCACCTGCTAAGTGTGATCTAATGTCTATAGAGGGTGTCTCGATTCTCCTCTGATCACGGAGGTCAGGGAGAAGATGGGTCGGCCGTGTTGTATTTCAACATCCCAATCTTTTTGCCCTCACTAAATCAGAGAAATAACTGTCGGCTGAATGAGTGATATCAAAGGAGTAAGAATCTACGCCTTCAAAATGTGGTGCTGGAGACGGATGTTATCAATACCATGGATGGCAAGAAGAACAAATAAATCAGTTTTGGAACAAATCAAGCCAGACATGTCACTCGAAGCAAGGATCACCAAGCTACGACTTGCCTATTTTGGACACATCATACGAAGAGAGCGATCACTGGAGAAGGACATCATGGTCATACGAAGAGAGCAATCACTGGAGAAGGACATCATGGTGAGAAGAATAGAAGGAACAAGGTGAAAAGGAAGACCAGCAATCTGATGACTTGATACTATCAAGGTAACAGTGGAGAAGACCCTAGTGGACCTATCTAAGTTTGCACAAGATCGATCTTCCTACAGAGCATTCATCCATCAAGTCGCCATAGCTCTAGATCGAGCAGAAGACATTAAAAAAAATGGACTTCTATTGAATGATGAAGTTGCAGCCACTCTTGGCTACATTTTGGAGAAGTGCAGGTCTTTGGTCAATCTTAAGACCCCATGCACATTAGACTAACGTAGGTCAAGCTCGGCCAACAGTCTAATGTGCATAGGGGTCTCCTGACTCTCCCCCGACATGATATTGACGCGCCCCCTGGGCCATATTCTTTAGGGGGAATATCCGGAGCCGGATCAGATGGGAGTTGTAGTCTTCCGAGTGGCTGTGACCCGGTCCGTGCCCAGGGTGTCAAACTCAGTTGTATGTGGCAGTCCTACAGATGTTATTAAGTTCTTTATTGTCGACTACGCCACCCGTTGTATTGCGGTCACTATGGCCGCCGCTGCAGCAGGGTCCGCTGAGGCTGATGGTGTTGGTGCAGCTTTTGATAGTATAACCCCCAACGGGTGGGGTATAGCCTCAGGGGGTCAGGTGCAGAGGATGGGGGTTGTGGTGGTGCAGCGTAGATGTAAAATGAAGACAGAGTCGGGTTGTGCAGTTTAGGGTATTTACTCACTGCTGATGTTCCGGTCACTCCAGCTTCAAGTGACCACCCGAGCCGTGCTGCATCCACCAGGTCCTGGATCCAGCCAACCCCCAAGCAAGTCCGGAGCGTGACCCTGAGCTCTCCTTCTGTCCTTTCTCTGGCCGTCCCCACTAGTGATCCACCCAGGTCCAGCTCCCTCGGGCCTTCTGTTGGGAGACCCTTGGCCTTGGGTTCCCTGACCCTCCACGTGGTATGCCTTCGTGGTGGATGTGGTGGGTGGCCGTGGCAGACGCTGCCCACGGCCTCCGGTCTCTGGCTGGGGTGTGTTTTTGCCCCCACCAGCTTGGGTTCCGGTACCCTGATGCCGACTCTTCACCCGTGGATTGGATTTGGGGTCTCAGAGTCCTCTCTTCTGTTTCCCCCTCTGGGTCTCTCTTGCTTTCTCCTCTCTCTCTCTCTGGGGCTGCTCTGCTCCTCTGCTTCTTACTCTGAAAGACTGACCCTGTTCTTTGATGGTGCCCACCTTATATACACCATCTATGTGTGAGCTCAGGTGACCAGCACCCAATGAGCTCCTATCTTTACCCAGGCTGCTCCCCCTATCTGCCCCTACACTACTTGGGATGTACCACCCCCCTCCCACTCCAGCCAGGAACAGACTCGGTCGTACCTGCACATTTCTAAGTGGGAGTACCGTCGGCCTGTTCCTCGGAAATGGGATGTATGTAGTGCATGCAGCCTACCGAGCTCAGTTCCACACTCCATCCTTACCCGGGAGTGGAATATCACACCTCTGGGTTGAGGTGCAATACCCCTGTAGCAGCCGAATCCTCAGGGTGCTACATTCCCCCCTGGTAAATCACAGCACGTCCTCGGGCTGTAAGACATAACACCAAAACATACAAATTTTTGCATAAACATATAAAACATATAAAACATTATATATATATATATCAATATAAAACATTCTCGTCGCCTCTGGCTCCTCCTCCGGTCACTGTGCAACGCGTGACCGGGTAAAGTGCGACAGTCTTTCTGGAAAAACTGGTTTTCCTGTAAAACCGGTAGGGGGCGCTTTAGGACGCGCAACTATATACAGGGATTATGGCCGCTCTCAGTCCTCGGCCAGGTATTAGGGAGGAATGACCGCTCTCAGTCCTCGGTCAGTGGGATTTAGGGAAATACGGGTAACAGTTCACACATGCTGGTCCCAACGGGGACTATATTAGCAACAGCAACAGTTTCAGTTTCAGTTTCAGTTTCAGTTTACGGTTTCAGTTTCAGTTTACTGTGCCCCGACGGGCAACTATATACAGCTTCTGCTTCGCTGTCCTTAGCGACGGCGTCCTCCTGCTCTTGCTTTATGGTTACCTCTAACTCTAGTGTCAGACCCGTCCGGGTCCTCTTGTTCTTCCTCCTCACACCGCAGCTCTTCCTCCGTCAGGCGATGCACATGGAGGGCGTAGGGACCTTTGGCACACTTGTGCCGGGTGAAGGTGACCTCGTCCCCGATGTAAAGGTCACGACCTCTGTGTCCCTCCGGTAGGTGGGACTCAACGTCTCTCCTGGTCACAAAGACGTCGCCTAGGGTGTGGTGGTCTCGGATGAAGCCCCACCCATGCTGCAGGTTAAACTTTATCACAGTCCCGGTGGTGCGGGGACTATGCGCTGCACGGGGGTCTCTCCTGGCCCGGCTCTTCTGCTCCGCGCTCCTTATTTGAGCTTGCTGTTCCCGGACCCGCCTCTCTCTCCGCTCCCTCTCGAAGTCCTCGAGCTGTTGGCGGCAGCACTCAGCACGCTCCGCTACAGCTGCCCGAGTTTCTTGAGTGAATCCCATAAGATCTTCTCCGGTGGGGTCCCACTCAAACTGCGCTTCCGCTAGCGGGGGCGAGATCCTCTTTACGGGTTTTGGAGCCGGGATCAGGGGTTCATCCAGGGGTCTCTCTCTCCGGAGTCGGGGATGGTGGAACTCCGGTGGCCATATAAATGGCTGCCCATCCGGGCACGTATGCTGGGCGTACAGGTCCTCTCCCAGATGCGGCACTCTTGGTCTTATGGGCGCGGTGGTGGTGGCGCCCGGGTTGCCCGGGCCTTGCGGCCAGGCCTGGGGTATCTGGAAGGTGAAGGGCACCGTAAGGACGGCGGCGCCCTGGGCTACTTGGCCCTGCGACCAGGCCGGGGGCTCCGCGGAGGTAGGGGGCGCTGTTGGTATTGCGGCGCCCGGGGGTACTAGGCCTTGCGACCAGGCTGGTGGTACTTCCTGCTTGGTCACGCTCGGGGTCGAGGCGTGTGACGTCACAGGGGTCACGGCTCCCGTTTGAGGCCTAGTCTGCGGCGGTGACGTTGTAGCGACGGGCACGGCAGGATAGACTTCGGGCTCTGCGACGGGGAGCTGGGGCAGGTACGCGGTTTCCCGGTTTGGGGTATAGACGTCCCCTTTACCTGCCTCCACTCGTTCGGCTCCCTTCTCGGCGCCGTCTCCAGCCTTCAGTCCTCCCGCGCCATCCTCAGAGGCGGTCTGTCTCCTCGTCTCGGGTGGCGTGCTCCGCTGACAGGTCTCGGTCTTCTGGGCCATCTCACGGCTCCACTCCGCCAACGTCTCTCGCTGCACCCGGGCCATCCTCCTTGCGAGGCCCTCCAGAGCGGTCTGTGCACACTCCCGGTCTCGGGGGAGCTGTGCTAGGACCTCCACTAGGCCTAGTGGGGTCGTTGTTTCCAGCAGGCTCCTGACCAACGGGTCGGTGCTGCTCTGCTCTCCTACTGTTGTCTCCAGCAGGCTCCTGGCCAACGGGCCGGTGCTGCTCTGCTCTCCCTCCTCTGTTTCTAGCAGGCTCCTGGCCAACGGGCCGGTGCTGCTCTGCTTTCTCGCCATCTCCGGGTAAGCTCCTCCGATACTCTTCTCCAGGCTTCTTGCCTCCGGGTGCGCTCGCTCTAGACTGCTCCAGGCGGCACCCATCTTTGTTCTCTCCTTTCGTCTCCTCCCACCTCGAGGGCGGCCCCGGGGCCACTTGGTGACTGTCAGCTCCCGGGGCTGTTCTTTCACGCTGACAGACACCTCTAGCATCACAGTCTCTGTTGGTGGGGGCGGTTTCCACTTTTGGCGCCATTTTCGGTCCTGGCCCACGATGGGAGGCGGCCTCTCACCACCCTCTGGCACGCCCATAATGGCGTCCGCTCTTCCAAGGCGGGAAACCTTTGGAAATGGCGGGAATCGCTTCCCAGTGGCGGGAAACTCTGCAGATGGCGGGAAAAAGCTGTTAATGGCGGACAACCGGCAGGAATCGATCTGTGATGGAGTCCGATGGCGGGGACCCTCCGGAACCGGCGGGAGACTTCTTTTTGAGGTAAACTCGTTCTTTTCTTCAGGCACGCAGTACCCGGGTGTTGTGGGCACGTAATCCTGCCGACTACGCCAAAGTTGACGCGCCCCCTGGGCCATATTCTTTAGGGGAATATCCGGAGCCGGATCAGATGGGAGTTGTAGTCTTCCGAGTGGCTGTGACCCGGTCCGTGCCCAGGGTGTCAAACTCAGTTGTATGTGGCAGTCCTACAGATGTTATTAAGTTCTTTATTGTCGACTACGCCACCCGTTGTATTGCGGTCACTATGGCCGCCGCTGCAGCAGGGTCCGCTGAGGCTGATGGTGTTGGTGCAGCTTTTGATAGTATAACCCCCAACGGGTGGGGTATAGCCTCAGGGGGTCAGGTGCAGAGGATGGGGGTTGTGGTGGTGCAGCGTAGATGTAAAATGAAGACAGAGTCGGGTTGTGCAGTTTAGGGTATTTACTCACTGCTGATGTTCCGGTCACTCCAGCTTCAAGTGACCACCCGAGCCGTGCTGCATCCACCAGGTCCTGGATCCAGCCAACCCCCAAGCAAGTCCGGAGCGTGACCCTGAGCTCTCCTTCTGTCCTTTCTCTGGCCGTCCCCACTAGTGATCCACCCAGGTCCAGCTCCCTCGGGCCTTCTGTTGGGAGACCCTTGGCCTTGGGTTCCCTGACCCTCCACGTGGTATGCCTTCGTGGTGGATGTGGTGGGTGGCCGTGGCAGACGCTGCCCACGGCCTCCGGTCTCTGGCTGGGGTGTGTTTTTGCCCCCACCAGCTTGGGTTCCGGTACCCTGATGCCGACTCTTCACCCGTGGATTGGATTTGGGGTCTCAGAGTCCTCTCTTCTGTTTCCCCCTCTGGGTCTCTCTTGCTTTCTCCTCTCTCTCTCTCTGGGGCTGCTCTGCTCCTCTGCTTCTTACTCTGACAGACTGACCCTGTTCTTTGATGGTGCCCACCTTATATACACCCTCTATGTGTGAGCTCAGGTGACCAGCACCCAATGAGCTCCTATCTTTACCCAGGCTGCTCCCCCTATCTGCCCCTACACTACTTGGGATGTACCACCCCCCTCCCACTCCAGCCAGGAACAGACTCGGTCGTACCTGCACATTTCTAAGTGGGAGTACCGTCGGTCTGTTCCTCGGAAATGGGATGTATGTAGTGCATGCAGCCTACCGAGCTCAGTTCCACACTCCATCCTTACCCGGGAGTGGAATATCACACCTCTGGGTTGAGGTGCAATACCCCTGTAGCAGCCGAATCCTCAGGGTGCTACAATATTGGAGGAGATAATGATCTGGCATGTCCGATTTCAGATTGCCAGTCCTTTTATTCTTGGCGAGATAAACCAAGACTTTCTCGTAGAGGACACAGGAGCGCTTGGCAGAGCAAGTACTCCTGTGCATGGGGGTTTAGGTGAGATAGCTGTCAGCCGAATAATCGGTCAAACTATGCTGTTTATTGGCTATGTGGCCAGTTAGGCTCTGCTGAAAGCAACTAACACAAGTTAAATGGCACTCAACAGAGTACAGCAACCCCTTCATTCTGCTCTTCAGTGAGGTCCTCAGTGTATGGACCACCCCGATGAAACCTTCTACCCTGTCTATACAGTAAGTGAGATGTTCTCTCTGACCAGAGGTGCACTTGGTATAGTTCCCAAGGATTTTTGTAGGAAATGTCCTGGACTGGGATATTGTATGTTGTACGTTATCTCCCAAGGTGTTCGGGAACGCACTTTCATAACATGTGTAAGTTTATCATCAGGACCTGTCATTACTAATTGGTCTCTTTGATCTTTAGTAGAACACATTTAATTGTTGGATTGAGTTATCTTTTCTTCCTTATCTCTGTTACAGGAACAGTCAACAGTTCTAGCTGGTGACAGACTCATTGTGTAACCTCTGTGATCCACTCCTGACAAGTGGCTATTATTATATTAATTTGGCCATACAAAGTTTGCTGGAATGCGGTCCTAAGACAGTTTTGACCTGCGTACATTTCCTCCTAAAAATGCCAGATATCGCTCATTAAACAGTCATATAAAAAGGACATTTTTAAGACAATTATTGGCCCATGTAGAGATAAATGAAAGTTCAAAGTTATTATGCATGCTCAACAACATTCCCATGAAGTGAATAGACTGATAATTGCGAATGTACATTACTTCATCCACGACAGGAATCAATCCTATGGATAGGTATTCGATGGACATCCCATTTAGGATTCTCCTGTTTGGGTCTTCAAACTTTTTACTGGAAAGTTAATGCCATCTACTTAATTCTCCTAGGTTTTATACATTTTATCCCTATAGCTTTTAAAAAGAATTTACTGTACCATGAACAATAGACCTTTGTTTTGATAACGCTTGGGTCTATAATTTTGAAGACTAAACTTCTCACTCTTCATTTCTCCTTCTAAGGGTCTTCTTCGCGTCTTCTTTATTCCCAGCTCTGAGTGTATTCTTACAGGCCTATGGAAGATTGTTAAAGCTTCCACTATTCTTAAAGGGGTTGTCCCAAACCTAACAGTGAACCTAATGCTCAGTATATAATTATTTAATTTAAAAAACTAACTACTTTTCTAATGTACATCAATTAAAAATTCCCAACCATTCCCTCGGTACTGTAACAAATTACTTTGTTCTTTTTCCACTTCTGATGACGTTTTGTTTGAGTTTCCCAGCATGCACTAGGGATTCTCATTGAGTCATCAGAGGGCCGGGGCTGCTGTCACTAACACCTGCTTCTGTTTCTGCCCTGAATCTGGACATCATCAGGGGGCTGGTGCTGCAGTCACTTCCCGCAAATGCTATAACTGCATTGAAACGTGATGTCATTGGTGACGTCCATTTAAGGGGCTGGGCTAGTCTCTCTTCTTCTAAGTATGCTCTAGTTGTCAATTCCAATTCATGCTGTTTTTCCCACTCACCATGTTCTTTCTCTTTCAATGTGAACTACCACTATGCTCCTTTACCAGCTCTTAAGAGAAGTGTCAAGCTGGCGAGGGAGTGTACTGACAATTTTGCATTAAAAGGGAGAGAGCGGGGTGAGCATGTAGAGAATACTGAGCATAAGTTACAATTGACAGCTGGCACATGCTCAGTAGAAGAGAGGCTATCCCAGTACTTTAAATGAATGTCACTGATGACTCGTTTCAGGGTGATGATAGCAGCTGTGGAGAGTGATTGTGTGACACCCCAGGGGTCTGGTTGCCACAGTGATAGAGATATTACGTCTGAGAGCAGGTGGGAGGTCTCTTGGTCAGGGATCCTATGCATGCCACACCTCCTGCCCAGTCCTGGGAGGGGAAGAACTTCCCCTATATAAACCTAGGGCTGAGGCAGGGTTAGTGAGTAGAGAAGAAGAGACAGAGAAGAGAAGCAGATATAGGAAAAGAACATCAGGAGCTCTGTGGGAGCAGTGCTATAAGGAGTCAGGGGCTGGCAGCTGCAGAGCTCGCCCTGACTGAGAAGCTATCACCGGACCCGGAGTCCGAGGCTGTGGGGACTAATCTTTACCCAGCAGCAGAAACCGCCCGGCAGTGGATTTCAGGTCCTCTGGCCAAGAAACCCGAAGGCACGGTCACACGCGTGGGACCAGCACCGCCGTCGTGGAGCGGACGCCACTAGAAGGCCCCGAGTCACCGGCCATACGGGTGAGCACCACACGGTACACTCAGGGACGTGGGCTACTTATACCCGCCTCTAGCAAGGTAGCCAGAAGAGTACAGTCAGTTTGGGAGGCCTACAACTCCGCCTGGCCAGGGGAGATCCCATCTGCTCAAGGACTGACCAGGCCCCGATCGCTAGCCAGTACTCCGGGAGGGTCTATCTTTATCACCAGTAAAGACCCTGAACTACACCGCATCGTCTCTGAGTGATTCCTGCTACCCCCATCATCCACGTCGGCTGCCCTGAGGCCATACCCCTCCCGTTGGGGGTTATACTATCACGCTGCACAATCCTACCACCGGCCTCAGCGGTCTGCCCTGCAGCGGCAGCTCCTTCGCTGCATTCAACGGGTGGCGTAGTCGTCCAACATCTACTGCTAATACAACGCCACTTAGTCTGACTCCCTGGGCACGGACCGGGTCACCGCCACGAGACTACAACCCTCAACAGATCCGGCTCCGGGTAAGCTCCTGCATGCGCAACGCTGTGCGACACAGGTCCAGGGGTGCGTCAACTTTTGGCGTAGTCGGCAGGATTTCGTGCCCGCAACCACCGGGTACTGCGTGCCTGAAAAAGACTGTTCAAACTTACCAGTGGTGAAGATTCCCGCCATCCGTGGAGGTTTCCCGCCATCCGGCGCCATCTTCCACCTTCTTCCCGCCATCCGCGAAGTTTTCCCGCCATCCGGCACCATCTTCTGCCTTCTTCCCGCCATCCGTGGAGTTTTCTTGAAGACGCCGCGCGGGAACAAGAGGGGCGTGGACTCCGAAAGCGCGCGAGAACTGAAGCCCCGCCTCACGTCCGGACGTTGCGTAAGGTCCTGGAAGGAGCCCAGCAGACGCCGACGTCACAGGAGTGCGACGGAAGGTCCTCAACCCTGACGATCCA
Source organism: Phyllobates terribilis (assembly GCF_046119375.1). NCBI lineage: Eukaryota > Metazoa > Chordata > Amphibia > Anura > Dendrobatidae > Phyllobates > Phyllobates terribilis. The sequence continues at coordinate 756,691,596 of NW_027362764.1, forward strand.
CTGCGGAGCCGCGGCCTACGGAAGAGGATCATCGCAAGGTAGGCCACGGTCCACTAGGGGGGAGGAAGATGTCGGATACGGAGGAGAGCTTCACTGCCTCAACCCCCGCCAGCGCCACCGCTGCTGCAGTCATGCCTTTCACCATGCCCTATATCCCGGGAGCGGCCTGGCTACCCCAGTACTCAGGGGAGTCCCATACCCTGCATGACTTTAGAGAAAAGCTGGATAGCCTCTTCCAGGTGTATCCCCTCACAGAAGAGCAAAAAGTGAGCATCCTGGTGGCCCAATTAACCGGGGCAGCCCAAAGGGAGGTAAAGTCCTGGCCACCTGGGGGGAGGACTGTTGCAGGGATACTAACCCGGCTGAGGGACACCTTTGATACCCGCACCTCAGCCGAGATCAAGCTTAGATTCTACGGGTGCAAGCAGCGAGCACACGAGAGTATAAGGGACTATGCCCTGAACCTACAAGAGGCCCTGAGAGCCATTAAGCAGACCGACCCTGACGGCGTGGGAGACGAGGACAGGCTGTTGACTGAACAATTTATAGAGGGGTTATATTGCAATGCCCACCGAACCCAGTTGCGGGCAATGGCCTTACAGGACCCTCATCTGGGATTTGCACAGTTCAAGGACAGAGCCATCCGGGTGCTCCGAGAACCGGCACCAGGTGGCGTTGTGACCCACAGACGCCCCACTACCACTTACCACCAGGAGGCGGCGCCCTTGTCGGCAGGGCCTGTGGGAGCTGATGCGCAGGCTTTGAACAATGAACCGGCTCCAGACCTGCACCATCAGGTCCAAGAGCTAGCTAAAAGCGTTGCCGCGCTAACCCGAACTGTGCAGTCTTTACAGGTTTCCACTCCAGGGAAGATCCAGCTGGCATCCGGACCGGAGGACATCCCGTGGCGTCGACCAAGGAGGACCCCACCGGCCAGAGGAAGACCCAGCGACCGATACAACGAGGACGGACAACCCATCTGCCGCCGCTGCAATCAACCCGGACATATGGCAAGGTACTGTCCTTTAAACTGGCACAACCTGGGGTAGAGGGCCAAACCCCAGGAAAAAGATCATCAGGCCCATCGAACTGGCGCGACAAATATGTGGGAGGACGTCCAGTCTTGCCTGTGGTACTGGATGGCATCCCTATGAGTGCCCTACTGGATACCGGGTCACAGGTTACCACTATCCCGTACGTGCTCTTCAAGCAGTACTGGAATGACTCGGATATCACCCGCTACCCTGACGACGATTTGAGTATCATCGCCAGCAATGGTCAGCCCGTGCCACAGATTGGATTTAAAGAGGTGACCATTAAAATCGGTAGAGTTGAACTGGCGGCACAGGGACTGATCATTGTAGACATTGACAAGCACGAGAGTCACCCAAAGATAACTCTAGGAACTAATGTAATTGAAAATTGTCTTGCAGAGGTGATTTTCCTTTTACAGCAGGTTGCCAAGAACGCCAGCTCCGGCCAGCAGCGAGTGCTCCAGAAAGAGATCCGGGCACTGATGCGACGGCAACAGATGGAACTCTCCGGTGGTGAGATTAGTAGCGTAAGAATGTGTGACCCTTTTCCTATTGCCATGCCCCCAAAAAGTGAAATGATGATTTGGTGCCGGGCAGCTATTGGTCTGAGAGGTAGAGATTACCAGGCAATGGTAGAACCAGTTTACTCAGACAGTAGGCCCACCATTTTGACAGCACGGGGGGTGGTCAATGTACGCCATGGGAGGGTGCCCGTTCGCATAATAAATATCGGGAAGAGGGAAGTGTACCTGCCCCGGTATACCATGCTAGCCAAATTGTATACCATCAATCAAAATTCCATACAGTCCGTAGAACCCTTGCCTCCATCTTCCCCGGAGGAAGGTAACGGCTCTAAGGAAACAATGGAGGACTGGTGTCAGCAACTACATTTGGGTACTGACTCCACTCCCTCACACCAGAGACAGGGAGTCTATCGGGTGGTTCAAGAGTACGAGAGAGTGTTTAGTAAACACCCGTTAGACTTCGGGCGAGTCAAGGGGGTAGAACACCACATCCCCACGGGAGACCATCTTCCCATAAAAGAGAGGTATCGACCCGTACCCCCTGCACACTACCAACACGCCAAGGGGATGCTTAGGGACATGAAGGAGGCTGGGGTGATCAGGGATAGCTGTAGCCCCTGGGCAGCTCCACTAGTCTTAGTCAAAAAGAAAGACAACACCATGAGGATGTGTGTAGATTACCGGAAAATCAACCGTATCACACACAAAGATGCGTACCCCTTACCAAGGATAGAGGAGTCTTTGGCTGCTTTAAGATCTGCTAACTTCTTCTCTACCTTGGATCTCACTAGCGGGTACTGGCAGGTTCCTGTAGCAGAGGCGGACCGGGAGAAGACCGCATTCACCACCCCGATGGGACTTAGCGAGTTTACCTGCATGCCGTTCGGACTCTGTAACGCACCAGGAACCTTTCAACGATTAATGGAGTGCTGTCTGGGCCACAAAAACTTCGAGACGGTCCTGTTGTACCTGGACGATGTCATCATATATTCCAAGACTTATGAGGACCACCTGAAACACCTGGCGGAAGTGTTCGAAGCTCTGGCAAACTACGGCCTAAAGGTAAAACCCTCCAAGTGTCACCTCCTAAAACCAAAGGTGCAGTACCTGGGACACGTGGTGAGCGCTGACGGAGTGGCTCCCGACCCTGATAAGATCACCGCAATTAAGGAATGGCCAAGTCCCTCCAGTGTAAAGGAAGTGCGGCAGTTCCTCGGGTTGGTAGGCTATTACCGCAGATTCATCCCCGGTTTCACCAAAAAGGCAGCTCCTATGCAGGACCTCCTGATAGGCCAGTCCCGAAAGGCCAAGAACCAGAAGCCGCCCTTCAAATGGGAGAAGTTAGAAGAAGAGTCCTTCCGCCAGCTGAAGATGGCCCTCACGGGGGATGAAATCCTGGCGTACCCTGATTACAGCCAGCCCTTTATCCTCTACACCGACGCAAGTAACATCGGGCTAGGAGCCGTACTGTCCCAGATCCAGCAGGGGAAAGAACGAGTAATCGCTTACGCCAGTCGAAAACTGCGACCCACCGAAAGAAACCCTGAGAATTACAGCTCATTTAAGCTAGAGTTCCTGGCAGTGGTGTGGGCAGTCACCGAACGCTTTAAGCACTACCTCGCTTCTTCCCGGTTCATCGTGTACACGGATAACAACCCGTTGACACACCTGGACACGGCAAGACTCGGTGCCCTAGAGCAGAGATGGATGGCCCGTGTGTCCAACTACGAGTTCACAATCAAATACCGGGCAGGACGCTCCAATACCAACGCGGACGCCCTGTCCAGGATGCCAAACCTACCGGACGTAGGAGAAGATCCAGAGGGACTGGAAGAAGTCGAACTCCCCGCGTTCCACCGTCATGGGACTATCCAGTATTCCCATCGGGTAAGGAGTAAGCAAGCCGATACGTTTAACCCCTTGCCTCACTACAACTGGGAGGAAACGCAAGACAGTGACCCTGCCGTCCGACTGGTGAAGGAGATGCTGACTCGGCCAGAGGCTCGCCTTGACCCAGACGCTCCGGAGGAAGCCAAACAACTGTGGGCTGAGAAGAGTCGACTGTTCCTTTACAAGGGGAAGTTGTGCCGCAGAATGGTTAACTCCCGGACGCATGAACTAATCTGGCAAGTAGTGGTGCCACGAAGAGACGCAGCCATGGTGATGGAGGCATACCACGACGGGGCTGGACACTTCGGATGGAAGAAGCTGGAGTTCCTGCTGCGCGGGCGGTTCCACTGGGTAGGCATGAGGGGAACCATCGAGAGGTGGTGCAGAGACTGTGGCCCGTGTAACCTAAGAAGGAAGGACCGTGCCAGCCAGAAGACCCCCCTTCAGTCCATCGTCACCAAGCAGCCATTGGAACTGGTAGCCTTGGATCATGTAAAACTGACCCCAAGCAGAAGTGGCTACGTCTACGCGTTAACCATTGTGGATCACTACTCCCGGTTCTTGGTTGTCGTCCCCGTTAACGATTTAACAGCTCAAACAGCAGCTAGAGCCTTCCAGCAGCACTTCTGCCGTCCACACGGGTACCCGGACCAAGTGCTGACGGACCAGGGACCTGCCTTTGAAGCGGAGGTCTTCCAGGAATTCTGCAATCTGTATGGCTGCCGGAAGATAAGGACGACACCCTATCATCCGCAAACTAATGGACTTTGTGAGAAAATGAACCAGGTGGTAATGGATCTTCTGAAAACGTTGCCCCTGGAAGAACGCAGTCTGTGGCCTGAGAAGCTGCCTGACCTGGTAGACCTATACAACTACATCCCTGTAGGTTCCACCAACTGTATCCCGGCTTACCTAATGAGGGCAAGGCCTGGTAAGCTACCTGTTGACCTGGAGATGGGAGTCCTGACACCCGAGGACACTTCACCGGAAGCAGATTGGGACACAGAGAGGCAGCAGCAGTACCGGAAAGTACAGGAGAGCGTGGAGCGAAGTCTCTGTCTCGCTAGGGAAAGACAAGAGAAAACTTACAACCAGTATGCTCCCGCTGTTCCCCTGGTACCCGGAGAGCAGGTCTTGAAGAGGAAGAGACGGCTCCACAAGTTGGACGACCAGTGGGAGAAGGACCCGTACACCGTACTGCCCTCAAGCCATGACAACCCAAAGGTCTGTACCATCAGTAAAGACGGAGGGGAAACCACAGCCATTGTATCCCGGGACCACTTGAAGAAGTGTCCCGAACAGCTACGGAACCCAGAAGGAGAGCAAGAAGACCCTCGACCCGTAGAGGAAAGGGAAGATATGGTTAGTACTGTGCTCGGAGACTTCCCTCGGTCCTGGACTCAAGTCAATGGTGCAGTTGTGGTACCCGTCCTCACGTTCCTCCAACCAGCATCCCAAGTGCCTACGGAGCAACAGGTAGAGCTGGAAGAGCAGCCGGTCCAGGAGGCAGCAGACTCCACACAAGCAGAACAGGAGGATCAACCCTCTGCTCATAGTGAGCCTGCCGTACCCCTAGTGAGCCAAAGAGCCCGTAGACAGCTGCCCAGTTTACCCTTGACAGCTCCTACACCCTGTAGTTCAGGGCCAGACAGTCAGCTCCGTAGGTCCACTAGGGCCACTAGAGGCCAGTTACCCGCACGTTGGAGGATTTGAAGTGTTTAAATTGTTTTATTTGTGGTCACCTGTCTGTTACTTGTAAATAATTATGTGTTTCTAGTTATTTTTAGGAGTCCTTGGTGGATTTACCGGGAATCCTTGTACAATTAGTTGGAGCGTAACCCAGGATGGACTAAAAGACTGATAAGGACTCGGGGCAGGACAGACCCCTACCTGGTTACGTCTCCCTGTTTTGGTGAAATGGACACCTTTGTTTTCTTCAAAACTGCACCCGGTTGCGGACACGCCGTAACCATCTTTATGTGTTTTTCTTATTGTATTATTATTGTTTATACCTTGTTATGTTTTTCTAAAAATATGTTTAGTCCCGGAGTACTAAATTTCACTAGGGGGGAATGTGACACCCCAGGGGTCTGGTTGCCACAGTGATAGAGATATTACGTCTGAGAGCAGGTGGGAGGTCTCTTGGTCAGGGATCCTATGCATGCCACACCTCCTGCCCAGTCCTGGGAGGGGAAGAACTTCCCCTATATAAATCTAGGGCTGAGGCAGGGTTAGTGAGTAGAGAAGAAGTAGAGACAGAGAAGAGAAGCAGATATAGGAAAAGAACATCAGGAGCTCTGTGGGAGCAGTGCTATAAGGAGTCAGGGGCTGGCAGCTGCAGAGCTCGCCCTGACTGAGAAGCTATCACCGGACCCGGAGTCCGAGGCTGTGGGGACTAATCTTTACCCAGCAGCAGAAACCGCCCGGCAGGGGATTTCAGGTCTTCTGGCCAAGAAACCCGAAGGCACGGTCACACGCGTGGGACCAGCACCGCCGTCGTGGAGCGGACGCCACTAGAAGGCCCCGAGTCACCGGCCATACGGGTGAGCACCACACGGTACACTCAGGGACGTGGGCTACTTATACCCGCCTCTAGCAAGGTAGCCAGAAGAGTACAGTCAGTTTGGGAGGCCTACAACTCCGCCTGGCCAGGGGAGATCCCATCTGCTCAAGGACTGACCAGGCCCCGATCGCTAGCCAGTACTCCGGGAGGGTCTATCTTTATCACCAGTAAAGACCCTGAACTACACCGCATCGTCTCTGAGTGATTCCTGCTACCCCCATCATCCACGTCGGCTGCCCTGAGGCCATACCCCTCCCGTTGGGGGTGATACTATCACGCTGCACAATCCTACCACCGGCCTCAGCGGTCTGCCCTGCAGCGGCAGCTCCTTCGCTGCATTCAACGGGTGGCGTAGTCGTCCAACATCTGCTAATACAACGCCACTTAGTCTGACTCCCTGGGCACGGACCGGGTCACCGCCACGAGACTACAACCCTCAACAGATCCGGCTCCGGGTAAGCTCCTGCATGCGCAACGCTGTGCGACACAGGTCCAGGGGTGCGTCAATTGCAGCGCTAGCTCCCTGATGACGTCCACATCCCATTTTTTTGTCCACAGTAAACCAGGATTGACTCAACAATATAGCAGAGCATAGTTTGTCACAGAGTCCAATGAAGAGTTGTCAGTAGTATGGCAGAGCAGACTTAGCAAGATAGCAGAACTGAGTTAAAGCAGAGCTGGGTTAGGCACAACGTCCAACACAGGGAAGTAGTCCTTGGTAGCAACATCTACATGAATAATCAGGCAGCATCAAGCAATCTGAACTGGCGTAAAACACCTGACATCATAGGATTGTGTCAGGTTGCCATTGCCTCCCGATGCACAAAAGAACAGAGGAAGGAGGAGGACACAGCACCCGGTACTGGAGTTAGGACAGGTAGATAACACCATCTTTCTCTGAAATATTTCTACCAACCATAGAAGTAATTTGGGCGCCAAAGCAAAATGTGTAACATGTCCCCTATCTAACATGTGACATTTATAATACTGGCGTCTTTACATGTGACCTAGGAGAACTCGTTCCTCCTAAAAGCTACACCCCTGATACGGAAGTAGTATTTAAAGAGATCTTATGAACAGTCCATTATTCCTCAGCTCTTAAGACCCCATATAATTATTTAATGGCGGAAATCCGACCTTCCCTGGAATATTAGAGCCATGTATCATTCTTTGCAGGTTCAGCAGTCGCGGAATGTAAATCGGGGTCAGTATAATTTACACAATGGCATCTTCTGATCTGGTTAAATGATTTTCGGAGTTTACATTTTGGGTGGCAGCTTCTTTTTATCCCTTTCTTGACTAATTTGTCTCCAGTTCTTCCTCCCCTCGGTTATCTGATTTCACATTTCAGTGCACTACGCTCTCACTTCTGTAAACCGAGATGACCAAGGGGAACCCGATAGATAAAACAGCTGGACTTTGTTTTGATCTTTTGTGATGTCAGAAAACAACATTCATTTTCCCACTGAATTTCTTCACTTTAGCTCCCGCTTGGATCTTAAGTAAAATTATAGCCTCTCGCCATTCCTTTCCGTTACACTATGTAAAGGTTCAGAGCAATTATTTAGAAGGATTTGGAGTTAAATGTTAGGAAATTGCATCCGGAGGAGTCACGATGTGCTCTGATATTTGGCTCTTCCTTTTGTCAAGCTGATTGTCTTAAAGGAGTTTTCCAGATTATAACCTCATTATGGGCCTAAAAAGGTAAAATAATAAATTAATTTCCTTTAATCTACTGTAAAATACCTTTTTCATCATTTTTTTGCTCCCATGTGCTGATTTTGCTGCTCAACTATGCTTCCAGGTTGGGACAGAATTGGTCTCCTTCCCCATCTGGCAGCTGATAATTTATACCCTTTTTTTTCAGTGCATAAGCTTTACTACCACTTTCCGCAGAGGCACTGCTCCTTTCCTGACAAGCAGGTAAAAAGCTTGTTCTATTGGCTGCTCAGCAGTGAACTGGGAATTACTATGCAGAGTCCAGACTATGAGGAGTGAATGAGCACGTGTGACCAGCAGCATTGAGCTCATTAGGTGGACATGCACATTGCAATACACTCTGAACACCAGGTGGCGCTATACTTTGGAAAAGGAAAACATTCTGGATGGGATAGACCAGGGGGAATGGAGGGGTTGTGCAACTATTTTTAAAAATTAGACCTCACAGCTCGTTTAATATACTGTATACTTGCATTGTTAATGAAATAATGATGGAGCAGCCACTTTATTAAAAACCCTGCAATTATTCCGGTTGGAAATGTATGAACGAATTGACAACTGGACATTACTATTCCCCTTATTGACAGTGTGTGTCCCAACACAATCAGTGCCAGATTAATCAACATGAAAAAAGGTAGCACCCAATTTTAAAAAGGGACCTGCTACCAGGTTGTCCCCCATATAAAATATGACCACCACCATTAGGGTCTTTTTTTACAGCAGAATGCTACAAAAAAGTCCCCAATCCAGTCTGCAAATCCCAAAAAAGGCCTTTTCTTATACATAAAGATGGTGCGATCCGGTTCGATGGGCGTCTCTGGTTTTGATCCAGCACCTTCTCTTTTCTCACGATCGCCGCCCTGCCATGCTTTATGTGGATGACGCATCCAACGTCATCCACACCGTGTCTCCATCGTGCTTCTATTTGTCCTGCCGAGGGCAGAGTGAAGTACTGTAATTTGCATGCACCAAAAAGGCCAAAGAGCGCCAACCACAGGGAAGTAAAGCCAGCGCATGCGCAATACAGCACTATAAACTGTCCTTGCAGGGAAGAGAGAAGTACGCCTGCGCAGGAGCACGATGGAGGAAACTGTGTGAATGACGCGTCCTACGTCATCCACACTGTGTCCTCCATCGTGCTCCTGCGCAGACGCACTTCTGTCTGCCCTGCCGAGGGCAGATTAAAGCACTGTAGTGCGCATGCACTGGAAGGGCCAAAGAGCACCGATGACCCGGAAGTAAAGCTGGCACATGCGCACTACAGCACTATAAACTGTCCTTGCAGGGAAGAGAGAAGTACGCCTCCACAGGAGTATGATGGAGGACACTATGTGGATGACGTAGGACACCTCATTCACATGAAGCAGAGAAGGAAGACGGTGATCGTAAGAAGAAAGGAGGTGCCGGATCAAGAACAGAGACACCCATCAGACCGGACCGCCCCGCCTTTAAGTTTAATAAAATCTCTTTTTTGGGATCTGCAGACTGGACTGCGGACGTTTTACAGCATTCCAGTATGCGGTAAAAAGGCACTAATGGTGGTGGCCATACTTTATATGGAAAAAAATCTGGTGACAGGTTCCCTTTAAACATTTTCAGGAAAAATTACTGAAGAATAGCTCAGAAAAAGTGTCTCTAAAATAGTTCTTTTGTGGGCAATACAGATGTTTACTAATACAAACATGTCAGGAGGAGCGACAGGTCCCTTTTAAGTCATTCTAGTTGACATGCAGATACTCTAGCACTGGATTTGTACACTTCTAGCTCCACAGTAAATGAAATTCTGCTCACGTGGAGAAAATTCGTTCCGAATTTCCAGAATAATCATAATTTCCATCTGAAATATTGTAGCAATTTTAAGAATTTTCCACCAATTCCTCTAAGAAGCTGGCCGGGCTTTATTTTTTTTTAATAGAGAAATCTTGAAGATTAAATTACATTAATTCTATTGTTTCTGTTAATATCAAGTGTAAATAATACATTTATGGTAGGAAATAAACTTTTATGAAGTTGATATGAAAACTGTCTTATAATTAAAGCCATAACTTCTCTGTGGACCAGTCGCAATTAGAAAATATTTTGGCATATGGTGACTATTACAAGAAAGTGCGTTTATCTCTATACTGTTACGTACAATAAAAAAAAATATTTTTCCTGCTCAGGACTTTCTTACTCTGGAGGACCCAGCATGTCCATTTAATGCATGGCCAATCCATTGATTTCAATGAGCACACTGTGTAGTGCTTCATGTGCCCTGTAGGGGTGCTCTAGGGAAGTTGTACACTTTCTAACAGGTTCCCTAACAGAATGGCACTGATTACAAAGGGTTTCAGGAGCACTTGTTTGACCATAAAGCTGCCACATGCAAGTATAATTGTTGGTCATTGGACGGGAATAAAACATTTATTGTCTCAACTAATAGATTCCAATTCTAAACTAAAAAAATCAACAATTCAAAAATTATGGTATTTTAAATGTTTTTTTTAGAACTCTGGGGGTATATCTTGAAATTCCTGGAACTCAGTGCGTTAGCTGTACAGAACACCCCTCTTACCTTGCTTCATTTATAAGAATGGTGCATTTTTATGGCACAAGTGGGACTTTGGACCCTCTCAAACAAGAGGGTCCCAGGTGCAACTTCTACCTCTGCACCAAATAAACCCCTGCCCAGATGGTAGATCACCAGAAATTCTTAACCATCAAGTTTCAGATTGATGTCCATGCAAACAAGGTCTTCAGGTTCAGTACAACACTAAAAATTAATATTTTATCTTAATGGGCTAGGTGTACAGGGTCCATGAGGTTTACTCGACTTAAAATTAAAAGAACTTTTCAACTTTTTTAACATTTAAGAAAAAAACTCTCAGAATGCTTTAAAATAATCTTTAATATTTTAACCATTAATTCCTACTGCTTCTCTCACAATTCTTCGTGGGTTCCTCGACCAGTCTCTGTACTGCCTGCTTGGTCATACAAACATGTGACTGCTGTAGCCAATTATTGGCTTTAACAGAGATGTGTTGGTTAACTCAGTAGCCAGTGATTGGCTGCAAAGGTCACATGTCCATCCGGACCAAGAAGTAACTACAAAGACCGGCAGGGAGACCTGTGAAGTATCAGGATGAAAATGTTGCGGAATCTCTTAGTTGAGTATAAATTTTTTTGTATTATTTCAAAGCATTCCAAGCATTAAAAAAATAGATAAAAATTTAAGTGGATGGACAACCCCTTTAAAAACAAAAACAATCTTCAAAGTATCCATTTAGCTGTTTTAACTTTATTTTTTGTTCTGAGATTTTTTAATTATTTTTACTCTTTTTAAAATATTATACCCTAGGAATTCTGTTCAAATACAACCTGAACAGTCATCTTTAGGTCATATCCTTGGTATTAGCTAAGGTTTCGTTCATTTTAAAAAAAAAAATCTTCATAGCGTAAGAGGTATTTAACAGTCAGACTTACTCAAAACTTTTGGGAAGCTTCTTTATGGTGCCAACAAAGAAAAGAAACAACTGAACACAATCCAGATAAGGTTCACTGCCAGAGAGAGAGATTACAGCAAGTCACACCATAACACGAAAACCACCAGGAATTATGTTTTTGTGTTAGAAACAATGTGGAGAATAAAGAGCAATTATATAAAGACAAGAAGATTCTATTTCACTAGTAGTGTTGGCAGTAGACTTAGGACCTACTGCTACTTAATAAGTGGCCATATGAAGTCTTTCGAGTAAAGCTGGCCATATGACTCACCCCCTGGGCCGTGGGGTACTCGAAACCGGGTCTTCTGGTGTACGGTGCTGATGGGGGTAGTAGTGGCAGCCCGGTCCCGTGGCTCAGGGTGGTCAGACCAATGTTGTGGCAGCCTATTTATAGATTGGTGAATGTCCGACTACGCCACCCGTGGATTGCGGTCAGGGATGATCGCCGCTGCAAGGCAGACCACTGAGGCCGGTGTTGGTGTGCAGCTCAAGGGTAGGATAACTCCCCACGGGAGGAGTGTGGCCTCAGGGCAGTGTAGGTGGATGTTGGGGGTGATAGTGCAGGCCGCAATAGTAAAAGTTCAGAGTCCGTTTCAAAACATTTCTGGGTCTTTATTGTAGATGTTATTAATGACCCAACAGTAGTACCGGTTAGGAATGGGCCTGGGTGTCTGAGAGCATTCGGGGGAGCCCCACTGGTCAGGGTGAGTGTGTAGGCCTACCGTTCTCTCTCTGCCCTTGCTGACTATCCCCCTTTTCGTGGTGTAATAGCCCACGTCCCTGAGCTGGCCGTGTACTTCGCCTGTATGGCTTGTGACTCGGGCCTTGGGTACCTTTTGCTTTCTCCTCGCTGTACCGGTCTGTGGCGCCCCTGAGGGTTCGACCACCACAGGAATGCTGCACTTCTTTAATGGAGTGTGGTGTTCCTCCTCTGAGGTAAGGCCGGTGTGATGGTAGTGACCTAGCCTTTTGCATCCAACACCACATTCCACCAGAGGGAGCTAGTATGCACTAGTGCTGCTCCCCTGGTTACAGGGAGACTGGGGAACACAAAGTGGTAGGAACCAGTTAGTGGGTGTGAGTGGAGGAACACTAGTTAGTTACACTTCAAATTTCATATTTAATAGAATGCCATCTTTGATCTTGGTCCTTCTGTTCTTGGGCTCTCAAGCGGTCTAAACTACTGTGTGTAAAGTGACTTCCCTCCGGGAGCGCAGATCCTGTGTGGGCCTGCACCGGTATGGGACACAGCCCTCGTACCCCGATCTATGGGACGAGAGGAAGGTTGCAGACAAGGAATGTCTCAACCCGGCCAAGGACGAGGATCAAGAAGGCCCGGGAGCTTTAGAGTGTGGCTCCCTAGCAAATGGGTCCCGGGGAGGATGCAGACGGAGCGGAAAACGCCACCTGTCCTCGACTACCTGATCTATTTAGAGGGATTCCGGCTGCGAGAGGGGTACCGGCCCCCAAAACCCGACCTCGCACTCTACGTCCAGGACGGGAAAGGCCCTGAGGATCCCGCCGGGCCTCGGATGGAGAGGAATTGCCACCCGAGCCCTACACCTGAGAGGAGCTCAGAGGGAGACCCGGCCTATCTACACACAAACAGACGGGAAAGGGTAAAGTCTGTAGTGCAGGAACACTCTGGTGTAGGGATGCTACCTCACACTGGACTTCCTCGGAGGTAGTCGGACCCCCGTCCCTGGTGGCCGCAGGACTCCGCGAGGAGCAGGGAGAAGCCTTGTGCTGCTTATGAGAACTGTGAGTAAAGCCTTGGAAATTCATCCCTATGGCCTCCGGACTGTTCATTACGCGCCATACCACGAGACGCGGTGCCCGCACTCCCCGCGCTACTACTACCCCCTTCTTCCTGCCTTGCCTGCCCTGAGGCCGCGCTCCGCCTGTGGGGAGCAGCGAGAACTTTAGCCGCCATGACATTGGGCCTCAGCGGACTTTAGCGGCGCTGGTGGCGCATCACCAGACACCACAGGTGGCGTAGTCGACAATTACCACTCAACCCGGAAAGCCCTAACATCATTTTTAATGTGACGGCCCTGGGCACGGAACGGGTCCAGGCCACGACTGCATCCCTGTTCTCAACATCTGACCCGGCTCCGAGTACCCCATCTTCCCAGGGCAGGGCTTGCGAGCGTCACAGGTCCCTCTGTGTGGCGGAGCCTCCAGGCTTCTTAGGCCAAGGGACCTGAAATCCCTCGCGGGTTGGTTCTTTGCTGCTGGGAATGATAACCTGGACAGCCTCGGACCCCAATGTCCGGTTAGATTGATTCTTTGCCAGGACAGGCTCTCGTCGCCTCAGTCCCTGGCTTGCAGTCTCTCCTCTGCCTCCCGGACTCCTCAGCTGCTGCTGACCTGTCCCTTCCTCTAAGAAACCCTTCTGGTCACTTCAGAAGTGGGTTCTGGTCTCTGTAACCCTGCCCCAGTTCCAGCTTTTATAGGGCAGCCAGCTCCCCCTACTGGCCTGGGACAGGAGGTGCTGCATGCTAATTGTCCCTAACCAGGGAACCTCCCTCCTGCTCTCAGACGCAGATTAATCACATTTGTGGCAACCTGGCCTGGGGTGCCACACATACACATTAGTTGGCTGTCGGCTGAACGATGCTTTGGCCAATAGTTCAGTTAACAGTCATCTCAGCCGACTCTCCCATACAAAGGAGTGCTTGTTTGGCTGAGCGCTCCTGTGTTTTCTTTGAGAAAGCCGCTGGAAGACACTTCATCCGGTGGATTATCTCTGAAAGAAAAATGCAATCAGCAGCCCAAACTTGGACATATCGGATCAACATCTCCAGCAACGTTGAGTCGTCTGGCGCCTCCATACACATTAGACAGTCGGCTGAACCTGTCATTATTGGCAGGTTTGGACGACATTAGCATAATGTGCATGAGGGCCTTAACTGTTGGAAGGGGTATTGAGGGTAATTTCTTCTACATCATGTCCCAGTCCACGATAGTCAATTGATGTGGCTTTCATGAGTCCTCCTCCAATGAGTGAAATGTCACTCAACCCTGACTGCAAAGTGCTGCCCAGTGCTGAAGTTCAACTATTTTCACAAACATATAAGGAGGACCAATTTCACAGATAATCGATTACCCTTGTAACATCTTTTTGGCTTCCCCCTCAAAAATTTAAAATCTGGTAAAAAAAACACAAATTGCAGAACATTAACACCTTACAGAAGTAATCTGTGATTGTAGGTAAAACCTAGGATCATAGTTTTGCAACCACAGAGCCTCTACGATTTTTTGGGTTTAACTTGTCCTTTCAACATAGTCACTCAAAGATCCTGTCCTATTATTCCAAAATTGGGGTGATGAAAAGTTCAGAATTTGCCTTCCTTTGACACTTATCCATGCCACTCTATATATGTAGGAATAAGTGGGAAATCACAGCTCATATTTGGGTTTACTTTTGGCACTTATTCACTTACTTTTGGCACCATATGCCCCCATCTAGGTGTAAAGTTGGAGTAATAAAAAATGAGTACAGAATTCAGAATTTGGCACATGTTCATGGCACCAAACTTTCCTTTTCTCCCCACCAAACCCTTTATAGGCACCCAATACACCACAGATTGCATTGATGGAGTAATAAAAAAGGAGTCCACAATTCAGAATTTGGTTTAGTTTAGGCACTGGTCCATATCATCATATCCCACAATCCCCCATCTTACAGGCACCCAGCACACCACAAATTGCAGAGATGGGGTGATGATAAAAATGGTCACAAACTCAGATTTGGGCTTACTTTTGGCCATTTTGCATTCCACAATATGCCCCCACCTAGGATCAGAGATGGGGTAATGAAGAAAGGTGTCCACAATTTAGAATGTGGTTTCCTTTTGGCACACATCCATGGCACTATATCCCAACCTATGTGCAAAGATGGAGTCATGAAAAAAGAGATCTACATCAAAGTTTTGCTTCATTTTGGCACTTGTCATTGCCACCATAGTCCCCAACAAACCAAGTTTGGAGATGGGGGTGATGGAAAAAAAGGTCCACAACTCCAAATTGGGCTTCCATTTGGCACATGCCCATTCCACTCTATATTCCTATTTACTACTTGTTCAACTTCTGTCCTTTCTCATCCCCTACAGAATGATGGTGTGAGTATGAGCTCAAGGACCGTACCCTCCACTCATATTTGGTAAGTTTGTGCAGATGGTGGAGAAGGAAAGCGAATGGCTAACAGAGATCCTTCTCCATTAATCCCAAAGGTCAAAGCCTTCCTTTACCAGATGCAATTGACGCATCCCCAGGGCCGTGGGGTACTCGGAGCCGGGCCGGTGGACGCTGATAAAAGGGGATATGTCACGGCGGCTGGCCCGGTCCGTGGCCCAGGGTGGTCAACAAAAAGGGGAATATTATTTATATGGGGTTTGTAGTTTTAGGAAGTGTTCGTGATGCCACCTGTGGTACCTTGTAAAGATTACCAGCGCTGTTGCAGTCCTCCGGGGGCGTGATGGGATGCCAGCTGGGATGTTTCTGCTCCCCACAGGCGGAGCGGGCCCCCGGGGCAGTGTAGGTGAAGATGGTGGTGATGCTGGGCGTTGTAGTGCAGAGGGAGAGACGGCGCAGCTGAAATAACTGATGGAGGTAGTGCAGTGCAGTCATCCGAGTTTTTACTCACAGTTCTCATGTAAGTTCCACAGGTACACTGCGCGGGTGCTAGCCTCCCATAGGTCAGGAGCACCTGACAGAACCCCGCTTTCTTATGTTCCTCACTAGACCGACTTCTCACGCTGGGTCTTCTCCCTCCAGCCCTGCACTTCCCCATACACAGTCCCGATCGGGTGCTCTGAAGTCCTTCTGGGCAACTTGGAGTTCCCGGACCTACTTGACCCTCACGGTGACTAAGATGAGGCTGTGGCAACTGCACCATAAAAGTCAGAAGCCTCTGTTTTTTCCAGCCAAGACCTGGAGTAACACAGCTGGTCCAGGGGCCGGTCCCCTTCCTGCGGCCTGATCCCTCTGACACCTGGCAGATTCGGGGCGTACAGGTGCCGTTCTGCACTCGCCATACCCCCTGGGATCCCTTCTATAGAACGGAGCCTTCCTCCTCTGCTCCCCTCCTGGGCCTCTATCACTAGGCCCCACTTGTGGAGCAGAGCTCCTAAAGAGACTCTGCTCCCTGACTGCTCTCACTCTCTAACCGACTGTTCTCTTCTGCCACCCTAAGATGGCTTCCCTTTATATACCTCCTACTATGGTGCTCCCCTACTCTACTTCCTCCACCCACACCCACTACTGGTTCCCCCTACCTTTGGTTCCCCCCACTCCAGCCAGGGACAGGGCTCAGCAGGAAACACATTGCATCCTGCGCTTCCAGCCGGCCTGGAGCAGTGTAGTGTTGGATGCAGGTGTTGGGGTTCCGGGCAGCACTCCCTCCTTACCTGAGAGAAGGAGATACCACACCTCTGGGTGAGGTGCAGTACCTCTGAGGCGACTGAACCCTCAGGGGTGCCACACAATCATTCCATTTTCTGTCCTTGCCCTGTATCTAAATAGAGCAGACATGTAGACAGGACTCCACTAGCAAGCTCTTAGCTAAACCCCTGCCGTGTTTGAGGCATTACTAGCCTCCATGCTTCTTAGATGTAGTACTCCATATATCAATGTTCCCCACTCCAGTCCTCAAGAGCCACCAACAGGTCATGTTTTCAGGATTTCCTTAGTATTGCCTAAGTGATAATTGCATCACCTGGACAGGCAATAATTCCATCACCCGTGTAATACTAAGGAAATCCTGAAAACATGACCTGATGGTGGCTCTTGAGGACTGGAGTTAGGGAACACTGCCCTAGAGGAAAAAATGGTTGAGCATGACTGTGTCTCTCTCCACGATAGTTATTATGGATGTGAAATTCTTGTCTGTTTCTGTAACTTTTCAAAACTACCAAACTTATGAAAGGCCACCATCCATGTAGGGGACCCACCATTCTCCAGAAAAGTGGAATTTCCAGAAATGGAACCTTGATTATCAGATGTGTCTCAGATGAATATACCCTATACCCCTTTATGTTTTATTGTGACCTCTGATTGTGCTACAATATGCACCCCAGGTCTCGATCCTTTGGTCACGCAGCTTTCCTGAGCTCACATGGCAAAAGACTAAAGTTCTCTTTGAAGCCGAGTTTCTCATCATCTGAGACATCTCCTCCAGCCTTGTTTGGATGCTCGCGCCATCCCCTAGTGGAATCAATGCTTCATCCTCCGGGTCTGCTGACATAGTAATTCAAGATTAAACACTAAATGTCAATGCTCTGATCATTTCCACAACCTCATTTTCTCACTTTGTGATGCTCTATAAATTAAATTACTAAATGCGGACACGCTTCCGTCTCACGGGCACACTAAATACATTTATAAGGCTAATTTGCTCTCTTTATTAGCTGTTCTGAACAGACACTGATAAAATGCGAGGTTAGCAGCCGCTCTCCTGATCGTTAATGAGAACCTGTTGTAAAAACATTCTAATTTGTGGGATTTTTTAGGGGAGGATGTAATAATATCCTGCTTTGCATGTCCCAGACTGTATTTTGAAGAAGGCGGGGGGGGTTTATTGTGATTTTTTTTGCTTTTTTTCATAGAACCATTTTCAACTCCTCTTCCTCAAGTCAACTAAAAGAGATACTTTGCTCAATCTTTTGCAATTAAAGTCAGCGCACAAAAAATGGTGCAATTTTCTAACATCATGGGAGAGGTTTACCAATAGTTAGAAAGCACGAAGAGTCTAAAAATGTGCCAAATTTATCCCAACGGTTTCTAGTGGATGACGAATTTAGTGCATCTTTATTCACTTTTGTCTAAGTTTATACCACTTCTTGGTGTTGTACTTTTAGACAATTTTTTGTGCCAAAATTTTGGCCAAAATTGACTCCTCTTAAGAAAGGCCTGTAATCTGGCAATGATTCGTTCTCCACAAAAAAAAACATGTCCCTTGTCAAATGAATCGCAAATAGTGTTTTAAACATAGAAAAAATGAGTCTAATATTCCATAACTACGGTCAAAAATCACAAAAATTTGGCACATTTTCCACCAAAGTCAAGAAGTCAATTTGCTGCAATATCTTTTAATAAATAATGGCAGGTACATAATTGCTATAAGGACAACACCATTTATTAAACTCCACCACCTGGTTTAGAGGATAAAGGGCTAAACTCTAAGTCCCTGTTGCACAACAAAGGTGTAACTTAAAGCCCCAGTTCTCCAATGCAAAATATGTAACGTGGCCATCCACTTGTGGTCTAAGTCTCTCCATGAGGAGAATGACATGTCAGTGTAAGGAGACTTATAGGCCATGCAGTGCTCCTCTGGGTAAATTAAATATGGAAATTGCCTTTTCAGAGAGTTAGTTGACTTGAACTCTAGTGCCACCTATTGGAAGTAGCAATCCTAAAAGTCATGGGCTTTTCATATTGCCAAATCAGATCTCTTGCTTTGCTCTGATGAGGGGCAACAACCCAAAACACCATTTCTGAAAATAGAGATTCTGGTTTGGCTTTTATCCTAAGTCATATGTCAAGACTCGTTAAAGGGTATTGAATTTTAGGATTGTGACTTCCAATAGGTGGCGCCAGAGTTCAAGTCTTCTTCCTCTCTGTAGAGGCAATTTGCACAGCCACCAGTATAATTATGGCTTCTTTTGTGCCTTTTAGACCTCTTAGACACCAGGATTCTGCCGTGATTGTCATCCATGCCAACTGTTAGAACCTTGCTCTTAGGTTTTTTTTCCTTTGCTGGTCACATGACCTTGTTGGCCTATTTAATCCTGCTCCGCCCTTCTGGCTTTGCTGGACTTCATTGTATATCTACTTTCTAGCTAGCCTGTGCTCTGTGTCTTGCTCTGTTAGTTTGCTTTGTCTACTGACCTCTATGTTCTATATATTTTGTTTGTTCGTCTGTCTGCTACTATTTCTGTTAGGAGGTGTCCCATATTCCTCCCAGTCCTTAGTACTTGTAGGGATTCCTTCCCCACATCTATAGGTCTCCGTACAGACTAGCTTAGGACTTTAGCAGGTCTGATCGCAGGATCAGGTCCCCTGTTACATCGTAGGGATTCAGCTGAGTTCTATCGTAGGGACAGATCTCCTCTCTTTCCTTAGCTCTGGTAGCAGAACATAACAGTAAGTCCAGCCTGCAAATTCTCTAAGGAAAGATTTTTCTGTTCCATCATGGTGTCGGTTCAGGATTTGGCTCATCGCCTGCAGGGACTCTCTCTGGAGGTGGCCGAGCTCCGTCAGCACGTGAGTAGCTGTCCTGGAGCACATTTCTTGGAGCCTAAGGTATGTTTGCCGGATTTATTTTTTGGTGAACACCGAGAATTTTTTTCATTTAAAAATGCTTGCTTATTGTATTTTCGTTTGAGACCTAAGTCCTCTGGGGATGAATCCCAGCGCGTAGGGTTCATAATGTCACTTTTGCGCAAAGAGCCTCAGGAGTGGGCCTTTTCTTTGCAACCTAGTGATACATGCTTCAGATCAGTGGATAGTTTTTTTTCTGCTTTGGGACTATTATATGATGATCCTGACCGTGTCGCATCAGCTGAGACTGAGTTGAGACGTTTAAAACAGGGATCAGGTAATGTGGAAAAATATTGTACTCATTTCCGTCGTTGGTCTACTCAAACAGGGTGGAACGATTCTGCTCTGAAAAGTCTATTTCTTGCTGGGCTCAGTGAAAGGGTTAAAGACCTGCTAATTGCTTATCCTACACCTGAAGATTTGCAACAGGCTATGCAATTAGCTATACGGGTGGATAGAAGACTGCGTGCAAGGGTTAATGAGAGCAAATCCTCTGCTATGTCAGTTTCTGGTTATGAGAATGTGTGTACTAACAGTGGTGAACCGATGGAGATTGGATCGGTGGCACCTCGCTCTCAAGAAAAAGACCGTCGATTTTCTGAAGGCTTGTGTTTCTATTGCGGAAAATCTGGTCATTTGATTAAAGGCTGTGAGCTTCGTATGAAGAAAGAAAAAAAAAAGGTCAGTCACGCCCGTATTGCCTGTTTAAATTCCAAGGGTATATTTTTAGCTGCTTCCACGATTGCTCAGAAAAAATTAATGGAATTTCGGGTGTTTGTTGATTGCGGGTCTACTCTGAATGTAATTGATGGGGGATTCGTGGAAAGACTCAATTTAAAACCTGAACCTTTATCATCCCCCATTGCTGTGGTTTCTGTGGATGGTTCCCCTTTGAAGAATATTACTCTCAAGGTCTGTGAATTTCCTCTCACTATTAATGGTGTTCACCATGAGAAATTGGATTTGGTAGTGTTGAATAACTTGCCTTCTCCAGTAATATTGGGATTGCCCTGGTTAAAATTTCACAATCCTGTACTGGATTGGTCTACAAGTGAAATTAAATCCTGGAGCCATAAATGTTATGACAAGTGTTGTAACGGGCGTATTGCAGCTTTGGATAGGGGAGAATTGCCTGTTCCTATTCAGGATTTTTGGAGAGTTTTTTCTGAGAAGGAATCGCAGGTTTTGCCTCCCCATAGAGACTATGATTGTTCTATTGAATTTGTCCCTGGAGCGACTCTTCCTAAGAGTCGTTTATTTATCCTTACTATTCCTGAGAGGAAGGCTTTGGAGGAATACATACAGACAAGCTTGGCCGCCGGTCACATTAGGCCCTCTAAGTCTCCTGTGGCGGTTGGATTTTTTTTGTAAAAAAAAAGGACGGCGGTTTACGTCCTTGTCTGGATTTTCGTGAGATTAACAAAATTACTGTACGCAATCCTTACCCACTGCCATTGATTCCTGATTTATTTAACCAGTTAATGGGGGCCAAGTGGTTCTCTAAAATTGACCTTAAGGGGGCATACAATCTGTTGCGCATGAAGGAGGGTGACGAATGGAAGACTGCTTTTAACACTCCTGTGGGTCATTTTGAGAATCTGGTTATGCCTTTTGGTCTTACTAATGCTCCTGCATTTTTTCAGAATCTGATTAATGACATCCTTAGACCTTTGATCGGTAAAAATGTGGTTGTGTATTTGGATGACATTTTGATTTATTCGCCGGATCTGGAGTCTCATTGGCGGAGCGTGCGTGAGGTATTACAGTTATTAATGGACAATTCGCTTTTTGCTAAGCTGGAGAAATGTGAGTTCGCTGTACAGAGAATTAGTTTTTTGGGCTACATTATTTCCAGCAAAGGTTTTGAGATGGATCCGGTTAAGGTTCAGGCTGTGCAGGAATGGCCTAGGCCTATTGGTTTGAAATCGATACAGAGGTTTTTGGGTTTCGCCAATTACTACAGAAAATTCATAAAAAAATTTTCTAGTATTGTCAAACCTCTGACTGATCTCACCAGGAAAGGTGCTGATGCGGTTCAGTGGTCTTCTGAGGCCATTGAAGCTTTTGTGTATCTCAAGGAGAGGTTCACCTCTGCTCCCATCCTTATGCAGCCTGATGTTACTAGGCCGTTTTTGGTTGAGGTTGATCCTTCCTCTGTGGGGGTTGGCGCAGTATTGTCTCAGGATAACGGGGATGGATTACATCCCTGTGCCTTTTTTTCAAAAAAATTTTCGGAGACTGAACTGAATTACGATATTGGTAATCGGGAATTATTGGCTATTAAACTCGCATTTGAACACTGGCGCCACTTCTTGGAAGGTGCGGAATTTCCCGTTCAGGTTCTTACGGATCATAAAAATCTGATCTATCTTGATGCTGCCAAGCGCCTGAATGCCCGTCAGGCTAGGTGGGCACTGTTTTTCTCGCGGTTTAATTTCTCCGTTACTTACATCCCTGGTACTAAGAATGTTAAGGCGGATGCCTTGTCTCGCAGTTTTTCTCCCATAGTCGGTGCTGAGAAAGAGGAGAACATTTTACAAGAAGGTGTTGTGATAGCTGCTTTGGACTCCGTTTTGGAAAATGAGATTCTTAAAGCACAGGAGAATGCCCCTTCTAACACTCCTCATGGGAGGTTGTTTGTGCCTGGGACCTTTAGGAGAGATTTGTTTGTTGAGTGTCACGAATCTCGGTTGGCAGGTCATCCCGGAATCTCTGAGACCAAGAGACTGGTGGGTCGCAGTTTTTGGTGGCCTGGATGGCAGAAGGAAGTCATTAAGTGGGTGCGTCAATGTACTATATGTGCTAGATCTAAGTCCTCACATACTCCTGCTGCGGGGTTGCTTTGTCCTTTGGAGGTTCCCAGTGCTCCTTGGACACATTTGGCTATGGACTTTATAACTGACCTTCCCCCCTCTGAGGGTTTTACTGTCATCTGGGTGGTCGTGGACCGTTTTAGCAAGATGTGTCACTTGGTTCCTTTCGTCAAACTGCCCTGCGCTAAAACTCTCGCTAAGGCCTTTGTCAAGGAAATTGTCAGACTTCATGGCGTTCCTACTGACATTGTTTCTGATAGGGGTCCTCAGTTCGTGGCTCGTTTTTGGCGTGCCTTTTGTGATAGGTTGGGAGTTCATTTGTCGTTCTCGTCCGGATATCATCCTGAATCTAATGGCCAGACAGAAAGGAAAAACCAGGATGTTGAGCAGTTCTTGCGTTGTTTTGTGGCAGACAATCAAGAGGGGTGGTCTGAGTTTCTGCCACTTGCTGAATTTGCTCTGAACAATCATACATCTTCTTCTGCTGGTTGTTCGCCTTTTTTTTGTTGTTCTGGGAGACATCCGTCGTTTGGGTCGTTCTCCAAGTTGGGATCTGCCGTGCCTGAGGAGGAGAATTTTTCCGGTGATTTGGAGAGAGTTTGGACGGATGTGCGTGGTAATCTTCAGGAGGCCAACAGAAAATCTAAAGACTACTTTGATAGGAAACGACAGGAGGTTTTGTTCGCTGTTGGTGACATGGTTTGGTTGTCCTCTAGGAATCTGCGGTTGAGGATTCCTTCAAAGAAATTGGGTCCCAAGTTTGTAGGGCCCTTTAAGGTGCTTCAGGTTGTCAACCAATCTGCTGTTAGGTTGGAGGTTCCTACCTCCTGGAGAATTAATCCGGTATTTCATGTCTCTCTGTTGAAAAAAGCTGTTGTATCGGATGGTGACGCCTCTGCCTCTGTTCCTCCGGTGGTGGAGGACGGGGAATATGAAATTTCTCGCATCCTTAACTCTAGACAGTATAGTGGTAGTTTGCAGTATCTTGTGGCCTGGAAAGGTTTCGGTCCCGAGGATAACTCTTGGGTGAGGTCGGATGATGTTTCCGCGTCCAGACTTATCAGAGTGTTTCACAGGAGATTTCCTGATAAGCCTGGTCCTAGGGGATCCGGAGGATCCTCTTAGAAGGGGGGGTACTGTTAGAACCTTGCTCTTAGGTTTTTTTTTCCTTTGCTGGTCACATGACCTTGTTGGCCTATTTAATCCTGCTCCGCCCTTCTGGCTTTGCTGGACTTCATTGTATATCTACTTTCTAGCTAGCCTGTGCTCTGTGTCTTGCTCTGTTAGTTTGCTTTGTCTACTGACCTCTATGTTCTATATATTTTGTTTGTTCGTCTGTCTGCTACTATTTCTGTTAGGAGGTGTCCCATATTCCTCCCAGTCCTTAGTACTTGTAGGGATTCCTTCCCCACATCTATAGGTCTCCGTACAGACTAGCTTAGGACTTTAGCAGGTCTGATCGCAGGATCAGGTCCCCTGTTACATCGTAGGGATTCAGCTGAGTTCTATCGTAGGGACAGATCTCCTCTCTTTCCTTAGCTCTGGTAGCAGAACATAACACCAACTGTTCTGAAGTTGCCGGCACTGTAACAAAATTTTCAGATATAGCATTGGAAAATTCGGGGTCGCCTCAAGCATAAAATTGGTGGGATTTATGTAAGTTCTGCCCTAAAGTTGGGTGGTCACTGATGACTTAGAGCTTTCGCCGATGGACTGGGGGCAGGACTTAAATGTCCCTTTTTTGTCCCCAATACTAATTCTGTCAAGTGTGTATTGCTGCCTCTGCACCTCATTTATGTTACACCCCTGCACATTACCATGAAGACACTTAGGAGCACTGGGCCTATGCTAAACACTTAACCAGTCTGTACGGTAAATTTAGGCAAAGGATGGTGGCACCATTTAGGCACTGAATGAAACAATATAATGCAAGTTCCTTTACATTTTATAAAGTGTGCGGGAAAACTAGGCTTGAGTTGCGCAAAGGGCAGCATCAGATTTATTTTGACATAACATGTCCCCTTCTTTACATGCTATAACCCCTTTTTCAGGTCACACCCCATCCATGACCCAATTTCTGCCCCCTTAGTGAGCGGTCTGAGACGTTGTCATTGGATAGGAGTGTGGCACCCTGCTGTTCACAGGTACCACAGGACCCAAAAGGGTGCATGGACGGACTTCTCCACAAGAGTCCCTCATTACATACAAACACCTCCACCCTTCCACCTCATACCACCAGAGGGAGCCCGTTAGGGATATATATATATGGAGGGTGGAGCCAGGCAGTTCAGTCAGTCAGAAGTTAGTCTGAGGAGAGCGTGCTGACGCTGAGAGCAGCGAAGACGCAGCACGTCTGCTGCTGTATTGAGGGCCCCGAGTGTGGCCGAAGGAAAAGAGGAGAGGAGAGAGGAGTTGAGGGGGCAGAGGAGCATCATAGGCTCACCCCCGAGTATACAAACCGGACACCGGGTCCGCGCCTACAGGGTCCCTTTATACCCAGTAGGGATCACCGTCATACCAGGAGGACTACAAGTCCCTGGCCGACCTGAAGCTAAACCCATTACAGGACCAGGAACCACGAAGGCCCCGGCGCCCAGGGATAGTGGTTGCCAGCGGAAGGTCCTACTACCAAGCGACAGGTGAAGAGAGCAACACGACACAGAAGCTAGGCCCAGTTGCAGGCTGGCCAGGAGCTTAGAGAGAGGGAGACATGGACCAGGAGGCCCTATACCCGCTCACTGGGGAGAAGTCCTGAAGTGCACCCTTCCTACCGAGTACCCTGGACCGTACCTGACATCCGCACCAGTAAAGGTATTTAAGCGAATCCCCTGTCTCTGTCAGTTTCTCCTGCTGCGCCATCCTGACTGCACTACAAGCCCCAGCATCACCACCCACCATCAAACTCTACACTGCCCTGAGGCCCGCTCCACCTGTTGGGAGCTGTTCCATCCTAGCTGCCTATCAACTGCCTCAAAGGTCTGCAGCAGCGCTGGTACAAATTACCAGAAACCACAGGTGGCGTCACGATCAAACTACAAATCCCATAAAAACTATTCCTTTTTTGTTGACCGCCCTGGGCCACGGACCGGGCCAGCCACTGTGACATATTCCCCCCCAGCATCCATTGGCCCGGACACCGAGTACCCCACTGCCCTGGGGGCGCGTCATCTCTGGCGTCACGAACAGGATTTAGTGCCCGTTGCCACCGAGTACTGTGTGCCGTATTTGAACTGTGTTTAAACTGTGGTGAACATCGCCGCCATTACCGCGTCGCCACGCAAGAATAAGAGTGGGCGTAACCGTAGGAATCGGAGAGGCGTGACTGCTAGACGCGCGCGAAGCTCAAGCCCCGCCTCGCGCTCTGACGCAGCACCTGGAAGCGTCAGGTCCTGGAAGGAGACCGTCGTCTGCGGAGCTGCGGCCTACCCGATTAAAGAAACAGGAGGTAGGCTACGGTTCACTAGGGGGCGCAACCATGGCCGACGACCAGCGAGACGCCGGAGCACCGGATAACGCTCCTGATGCTCAACTTGCGCCCGGCGCTGCACAGGCCGGAGCGGCCGCCCCACCAGCAGGGGTCGTGACTCCGTTGATACCCATGGCCCTGCCGTATATCCCTGGAGCAAAATGGCTTCCCCAGTATGATGGCAAACCAAACACCCTGTCTGGATTCAAAAGGAAAATATGCGGTGTACTGGATATGTACTCAATGACTGGTACACAGAGAGCCGCTGTTGTGCTGGGACAATTGACTGGTGCCGCAGAGCGGGAAGTTGAAACCTGGCCAGCCGCAGACCAGGAATCAGTATCCATTATCTTTAAGAGACTGCAAACTGTCTTTGAAAACCGCACTGAGACAGATCTCCGGATGAGGTTCTACCACTGCACCCAGAAACCTGAGGACAGTATCCGGGACTATGCCTGGCGCTTACAGGAAGCCTTGCGGGCCCTGAAACAGGTTAGTCCAGCCAGCATACGAGATGAGAATAAAATGCTGACAGAACAATTCATCCGGGGGTTGAGGTCCCAGGAGGAGAGCAGAACAGTACGGTGGTGGGCCTTAGATCATCCAAATGCCACCTTTGACACCCTGAAGGACATGGCTATTAAGGGCCTTCAGCCCCTGGAAATATCAGGGACTGCTATCCAGCGTTACCAGAGTGGGGCCACCCCAGTGCCCGAAGCACCCACTGCTCCTTCATTAACGGCTGAAACAAAGATGAAAACAGTGCCCCCTAGCGAGCTGGACAGCCTGCGCTCTGAAGTGAGTCAGCTAAGTAAAATCCTGGCCACTGTCCTGAGCGCCCTGCAGCTACAGGCGGAGCCCGAGCCGGAAGGAAGGATCCTACTCGCCAACAGTCCTGAGGATGTCCCCTGGATGAGGAGAAGAAGGAGGACAACGCCACCTTGTAGGAGGACAACGCCACCCCGTGGGAGGACCAACGACCAACGTCGCCCTCCAGGAGACTTCATCTGCTACCGTTGCCACAAGACAGGCCACACCGCGCGGAACTGTCCTTTAAACGGGCAAACCCTGGGGCCGAGGGCCGACACCCAGGAGTAACTTAACCAGGCCCATCAAGCTGGTACGACCGGTTCGTAGGAGGAAGGCCTTTCCTGTCCATCGTGCTGGACGGCATAGCAACACCTGCGTTACTGAACAGCGGCTCACAGGTAACCATCATACCTGATGTCCTCTACAAAAGGTACTGGTCCATAGATGAACTCCACCCGCCAGCCCCGAACCTCTCTGTGTATGCCTCTAACGGCCTTCCTCTTAACCTGGTAGAGGTTAAGGACGTGACAGTGAAGGTGGGGAGAGTGGAACTAAAGGACCAAGGACTAATTGTCATAGAATCTAACCCTGGTGATACAGACCTGTATATGATACTTGGTACAAATATTGTTGGTAACTATTTGGGAGAAGTGTTGTTTTTACTCCAACAGATTGCTGACACTGCCAGACCAGGGCAGAGGAAGGTGCTCCAGAGAGAGATTCGAGCCCTCCTGTACCAGCAACAGGTAAAGCTAACAGGTGGTGAGATTGGTAATGTACGGGTGACAGACCCGATACCCATTGTGATTCCCCAATGAGTAAGATGCTGATTTGGTGTAGGGCAGCAATAGGTCTCAAGGGACAGAACTACCAGGCGGTAGTGGAGCCCATTAGCTCAGAGCACAGACCTACACTCTTAACTGCTAGAGGGGTAGTTGATGTACGCAATGGGAGGGTACCCATACGTCTCTTAAATTATGGAGAGGAGGAAGTTAAATTGCCAAGATTCGCCACTGTTGCCAGATTGTATACTGTGGATAATGATGCAGTTGTGTGACGCTCACAGCCCTCACCCTGGGAGATTGGGAACTCGGGGCCGGGTCAGATGTTGGGGGAAGCAGTCGTGGCCTTGACCCGTTCCATGCCCAGGGCTGTCACATTCAAAAAAGATGTAATGGGCTTTCAGGGTTGAGTGGTATCTCGACTACGCCACCTGTGGTGTCTGGTGATGGCCACCAGCGCTGCTGCAGTCCTCTGAGGCGGGATGTAGTGGCAGCTGAGGATGGTACTACTCCCCACAGGTGGAGCAGGGTCTCAGGGCAGAGACGATGATGGAGGGAGTCGTAGTGTAGAAGTTCTGGTGCTGCGTGGTCCTTCCGTTACCCGGTGGGATCCTCAGGGCCTACCCGGGCTTCCCTGACCAGGACGTAGAGTAGCAAGATCAGGTGTCGGGGGCCGGTACCCCTTTTGCAGCCGGAATCCCTCTGACTAGATCAGCTTGGCGAGGACAGGTGGCGTATTCTGCTCCGTCTGCATCCTCCCTGGGATCCATTTGCGGTGAAGCTACACTCCTGAGCTCCGGGCCTTCTTGGTAGTAGTCCTTGACCGGGCTGAGACGTATATTAACTGCAACCTGCCCCTCAACCCAAGGCCAGGGTACGAGGGCCGTGTCTCCATCCTCTGCAGGTCCACACAGGATCCACTCTCAGGGAGGGAGATCATGATCAAAGAACCTTGAGCCAAGATGGCTGTGTATTAAATATGAAATTTAAAGTGTCACTAAAATGTGAGTCCTCCACCCTCACTCACTAGTTGGTTCCCCTATCTCTTGGTTCCCCAGTCTCCCAACTTCCAGTAGGGGCAGCACCTAGTGCCTATTAGCCCCCTCTGGTGGGAGAAGTGTGGTGTTGGATGTGAAGGAAGGGTCCTGACCATCGCACTGTTTTTACCTCAGAGGAGGAACACTACACCCCATTAAAGAGGTGCAGCATCCCTGTGGCGGTCGAACCCTCAGGGGCGCCACACTATACATACAGTGGAATCCTTGACCCCACCAGATACAGTGGAGGACCATGACTCCAAAGCTCAGCTGGAGGGTTGGTGTCAACAGCTCCATGTTGGAACTGACGCCACTCCTGTCCATCAAAAACACGGTGTCTACACAGTGGTTCAGAAATATGAACAAGTGTTTAGTAAACACCCACTTGATTTTGGAAGGGTTAAAGGGGTACAACATCAAATACCCACCGGTAACCATCCACCTAAGAGCGTTACAGACATGTACCACCAGCACATTACCAAAACGCCAAGGAAATGTTGCATGACATGAAAAAGGCAGGGGTAATAAGGGATAGCTGTAGCCCCTGGGCAGCTCCCCTGGTCCTGGTCAGGAAAAAGGACGGTAGCATGAGGATGTGTGTAGATTATAGACAAATTAATCGAATAACACATAAAGATGCATACCCTTTGCCCCGTATAGAGGAATCCCTGGCTGCATTAAAATCTGCCAATTACTTCCCTACATTGGATCTCACTAGCGGGTACTGGCAAGTCTCTGTTGCTAAGGAAGACCGGGAGAAGACAGCCTTCACCACCCCGATGGGATTATGCGAGTTCAACAGTATGCCGTTTGGGCTCTGCAACGCACCCGGAATGTTCCAGAGGCTTATGGAGTGTTGCTTGGGACACCAGAACTTTGAGACAGTGCTGCTGTACCTGGATGACGTTATCGTGTACTCGAGGACGTATGAAGACCATCTGAAGCACCTGGCGGAGGTATTTGAAGCATTGTCCCGGTATGGGATGAAACTAAAACCTTCTAAATGCCACTTGCTCAAGCAGAAGGTTCAGTACCTGGGACACGTAGTCAGCTCAAAGAGAGTAGCGCCAGACCCGGAGAAGGTCACTGCCATCCAGAAGTGGCCTGAACCGAGAAGCATCAATGAACCGAGAAGCATCAAAGAGGTACGGCAATTCCTGGGACTGGTCGGGTACTACAGGAGGTTCATAAAGGACTATACCAAAAAGGTAGCACCTCTACAAGACCTCCTGGTCGGACAGTCCAAAAAAGGAAAGAGTCCCCCATTCCAGTGGGGCAAAGAGCAGACTGAGTCCTTTGCATCTGATGCGCCCAGGGAATGGGGACGACTCGGCGCCCGGGCCTTGTTGTTGGTTTTGGGGGATGCCGCGGTGGCCGGCTCCTGGGCCCGTACCCTGGGCTCCCTCTTAAAAAGGGGGGGAATAATGGGGGAAAGGTGTATGGGATAGGAAAAGCTCGTGACGCCACCCGTGGTGTCTGGTGAGGATCACCAGCGCTGCTACAGTCCTCTGAGGCCGGTGGTCAGGCAGCTTAGTTGGTGCGGCTCCCCACAGGTGGAGCGGGGCCTCAGGGCAGCGTAGGAAAAGGGATGCAGGACAGAGAGGACCCAGCCGGGTCAGGAGAAGAATAGGCACACTCACAACAGTTCACTTCAGTACCTTTTCTGGTGATCCAGGGCACTGTAGGGTGAAGGGTGCATTTCAGGACTCTCCCCAGTGAGCGAGTGTGGGGCCTCCTGTTTCTTGCCTTTTCCTGGTAAGTTTATGACCTGCCTGGAGCTAGGCCTAATTTGGTCTCTGTCTGGCACCTGCTGACCTGGTGGTAGGGCCTTCTGTTGGAGATCACACTCCCTGGTCTCTTGGGCCTCTGTGATTCCTGACCCTGGGATAACGGTCAGCTTCTGGTGTTCCTGGGACATGTAGTTCGCCAGGGGTTCCGGTTGTTTCTGCTGGTCCTAGAGATCCTTGCAGACACGGACCCGGTGTCCGGTATATGGTCTTGGGGTGAGCTGGTTAAGCTCCTCTGCCCCCTATGCAGCTCGCTTACTCCACTTGCCTTCGGCTGCTCAGGGCCCTCACTAGGCTTCACACTGGCAGTAGGCCTCGCTACTCTTCAACACTCTTATGGTGTCGGCACGCCTTAGGCTCACTAGTCTGAGCTTTATGAGTCTGAGCTCTCTCTAGAGGGACTGGAACTACCTCTGTCCCCTGAGGAAACTGTTCTCTAAACTCCACTGCCTAGCTCCACCTTCCCTAATTATATCTCTATCCCGGCTCCCTCTGGTGGTCTGAGGTGGAAGGTGGAGGTGTGTGAATGCTATGAGGGCCTCTTGTGGAGGAATCCGTCCATGCACCCCTCTAGGATCTGTGGCACCAATGCGCAGCAGGGTGCCACACATCAATGAAGGAAGTCCTAACCGGTGAAGAAATCCTGGCTTACCCTGACTACAGCCAGCCTTTTCTGCTGTACACCGACGCCAGCAACGAGCGACTGGGAGCTGTGTTGTCCCAGAAGCAAAATGGCAGAGAAAAGGTAATTGCGTATGCCAGTAGGAAGCTTCGCCCTACGGAGAAGAACCCGGAGAATTACAGTTCCTTCAAGCTGGAGTTCCTGGCCTTGGTCTGGGCTATCACTGAAAGGTTCAAGCATTACCTAGCCTCAACGAAATTCACAGCCTTTACTGACAATAATCCCTTGACACACCTGGAGACAGCCAGGTTGGGAGCCATGGAACAGCGTTGGGTGGCCAGACTGTCGAATTATCAGTTCACCATTAAGTATCGGGCAGGTCACAAGAATACCAATGCCGATGCCCTGTCAAGGATGCCCCACCAGTCAGACACCGAGGATGAAGTGGATGATTTAGAGGAAGTTGAATTACCTGCTTTCCACTGAAGCGGAGTGGTCCACGAGCAACACACCACCAGAAGACGTCATGGAAGGACGCTGAACCCTCTACCTCATCACAGCTGGAAGGAGACCCAGGACAGTGACCCGGTTGTCAGCCTCATCAAAAGACTGATAACACAAGAAGGTTCTCACCTGGAGAAGGATGCTCCCCCACAAGCTAAACATCTGTGGAATGAGAGAAGCCGGCTGTTCATCTACAGAGAGAAGCTGTGCAGAAGGTATGTCAACCCCAAGACTCATGAAATGGTGTGGCAGATTGTTGTACCTAGGACAGATATCCAGATGGTGTTGGAGGCCTACCACGACCAAGCAGGTCACTTTGGCTGGAAGAAGCTGGAAACCCTGCTGAAGGACCGGTTCTATTGGGTTGGAATGCGGAGTTCCATAGAGAGGTGGTGCCAGAATTGTGGGCCCTGTAGCCTCAGAAGGAAAGACTACGGCAGCCAGAAAGCACCCTTGCAGTCCATCAAAACAACCCAGCCCCTGGAGATTGTCGCTCTGGATCATGTCAAGCTGTCATCCAGCAGGTCAGGCTATTCCTATGCACTGACCATGGTGGATCATTATTCCCGGTTCCTGGTGGTAGCCCCTGTCAAGAATCTGACAGCAGAAACAGCAGCAAGAACGTTCCAAGCATACTTCTGCAGGCCCCATGGATACCCGGACAAAGTGCTGACGGATCAAGGCCCTGCCTTTGAAGCTGAGCTGTTTAAAGAATTCTGTCATCTGTATGGGTGCAAGAAGATCCGGACTACGCCGTATCACCCTCAGACCAATGGTTTGTGTGAGAAAATGAACAACATCGTCATAGACCTGCTGAAAACCTTACCCTTGGAAGAAAGGAACCAGTGGCCAGACAAAATACCTGACCTGGTAGATCTGTACAATCACATACCTGTGAGTTCTACTAATTGTACCCCAGCGTACCTCATGAGAGCAAGACCCGGAAAGTTGCCAATGGACCTGGAACTCGGAGTGGTAGAACCTGCAGCAGATATGTCCACTGAAGACTAGGATACAAATCGGCAAGAGCAGTACAGGAGAGTACAGGCTTGTGTCGAAGACAGTCTAAACAGAGTAAGGGAAAAACAAGAAGAACAGTACAATAAACATGCACCAGCAGAGATAGTGCTAAAGCGGAAAAGAAGAGGTCACAAGCTCGATGACCAGTGGGAAAGAGAGCCCTACATCGTACTAAACTCCAGATTTGACAACAGTAAAACCTGCCTGATCAGTAAAGATGGAGGTAAAACGAACGCAACAGTCTCAAGAGACCATTTGAAAGTGTGCCCAGGTCTACTGAAGACAACGGAGGAAGCAGTACCTCCTATAGCGCCGGAAGAACCCAAGGAAGAAGTGCTTCACACAGTTCTAGGAGATTTCCCTGCGGACTGGCCTCAACTTGATGGAGCAGTTATTATACCCATAATACACTTCTATCAGCCACAAGAAGAACCTGTGAGCGCTCTGGAAGAACCTGCTCAGGAACAGGAAGAGTCCCCAGTAAGAGGAGGATCACCAGTTGAAGCAGAGCCTGAAGGCCCAGTGGACAGTGCACTTGCCAGTCCCATAGAAAGATTAAGGCACTTTTATAATCTACCAGCACGTACACCTGCTAGATTAACAGAAAGTGCATGCCCAGACACTAGTAACACCCCAGTGCTACGAAGGTCCACACGCAGCACACAAGGACAAATCCCTGCCAGGTTTAGGGAATAGCACAAAGTGCCTACATTATAAATAGTTACCCAGTGGGGTATTGCCTATTGTTTATTGTATGAACTGAAATAATATGTGCATTTAGTTACCCATAAGGGTATAAAGACTTGTAGGCTGAGGACTGTGAGCAGCCAAAAACTTTATTTGTAAATAGTTGCGCTCATCAAAAGTGCCCCCTTATAAGACCACAGAACAAAAACCCGTTTGGCGTGGCCGAAGACGTGGTCCAGCACCTGGATCACTTATGCCCTGTAGCCACGCCCAGGGCCTACGTTGAGGGTTTTCAGGAGGGTCCCTCATGTTACCCTTGTTACACTTTCTTCGGTGAAATGGACACCTGGTTACGGGACATACTGTAACTCTATTATTGTTATTATAATTATTGTTATTGTTGTTACCTGTTTTGGAAAAAATGCTTCAGTCCAGGAGTACTGAATTGCACTAGGGGGGAATGTGGGACCCTGCTGTCCACAGGTACCACAGGACCCAAAAGGGTGCATGGACGGACTTCTCCACAAGAGTCCCTCATTACATACAAACACCTCCACCCTTCCACCTCATACCACCAGAGGGAGCCCGTTAGGGATATATATATGGAGGGTGGAGCCAGGCAGTTCAGTCAGTCAGAAGTTAGTCTGAGGAGAGCGTGCTGACGCTGAGAGCAGCGAAGCCGCAGCACGTCTGCTGCTGTTTTGAGGGCCCCGAGTGTGGCCGAAGGAAAAGAGGAAAGGAGAGAGGAGTTGAGGGGGCAGAGGAGCACCCTGGAGTATACAAACCGGACACTGGGTCCGCGCCTACAGGGTCCCTTTATATACAGTAGGGATCACCGGCATACCAGGAGGACTACAAGTCCCTGGCCGACCTGAAGCTAAACCCATTACAGGACCAGGAACCACGAAGGCCCCGGCACCCAGGGATAGTGGTTGCCAGCGGAAGGTCCTACTACCAAGCGACAGGTGAAGCAACAGCACGACACAGAAGCTAGGCCCAGTTGCAGGCTGGCCAGGAGCATACAGAGAGGCAGACACGGACCAGGAGGCCCTATACCCGCTCACTGGGGAGAAGTCCTGAATTGCACCCTTCCTACTGAGTACCCTGGACCGTACCTGACATCTGCACCAGTAAAGGTATTGAAGCGAATCCCCTGTCTCTGTCAGTTACTCCTGCTGCGCCATCCCGCCTGCACTACAAGCCCCAGCATCACCACCCACCATCAAACTCTACACTGCCCTGAGGCCCGCTCCACCTGTGGGGA
Source organism: Phyllobates terribilis (assembly GCF_046119375.1). NCBI lineage: Eukaryota > Metazoa > Chordata > Amphibia > Anura > Dendrobatidae > Phyllobates > Phyllobates terribilis. The sequence goes on from NW_027362764.1 coordinate 756,725,922, forward strand.
GCTGTTCCATCCTAGCTGCCTATCAATTGCCTCAGAGGTCTGCAGCAGCGCTGGTACAAATTACCAGAAACCACAGGTGGCGTCACGATCAAACTACAAATCCCATATAAACTATTCCCTTTTTGTTGACCGCCCTGGGCCACGGACCGGGTCAGCCACTGTGACATATTCCCCCCCAGTATCCATAGGCCCGGACACCGAGTACCCCACTGCCCTGGGGGCGCGTCAGGAGACCCTGCGGAAGCGCTGTCATGTGCAAGGTTTGGGAGGCATTCGGAAACTTGCCAACTCGTTTGGGAGGTCTCAGCTTTTTCTTTCTGTTAGAGTTGCAAAGTATGACTTTACTACTTGTAATCAGAGGAGAAACATGAAGATCTTGGGCCCAGAAGTAGGACCTCCCCGTTGAAGGCCATTAGGGGTTCCATTAGGACCAAGGTGCATCTAAAACCTCAGCACCCCTGTTGTGTCCCTCTGTATTATACCCAGGTCATGGTTCTGTGGAGGTCCCAAAGGGGTCTCTGCCACATAAGAAGGAACCAATATATGGCATATAGTAATTAGGGGCCCTGTTACAGATTTTGGATTTGGTACCAGGAGCATCAAATTATGTCTCTGGGGAATTTTGATTATCCAGACCTTCTCTTCCTTAAGAAAATAGATGTTGGCCATCACTAGACACAAGTCATAAACTATAGTTCTTCCCAGAAAGAGAAAACTTCCCCAGGAGCTTTTTCTTAAGGTCACTAAAGCTTCAGACATAAATTAAGGAAACTCCCCTAAGTTCATGTGTAATTGTATCTCCAATACTTAACAGAAATGTCTCCCACGACCTTCGGGAAATGGTCACAGGTGACCTGACAGTGATGCTGAATATTCACTGGTCTGTTACGAGTGGGAATCCTGGAATATTATTCTGTTCACATCTTACAGTGAAGACAGAAATATGATATTAAGCTCAGACACAGAGTTCTTACAGATTAATCTTACAGCGTTAGTGAGCAGCCGTAATCATTATGTCTACGGTAAAGTAATTGATTCGACCAATTACTATTTTTGAAACATTCATAAAACTTTTAGACAATTTTAAGCTCATCCTCATTGGCTGTTATCATCGTGTGATAAATTGTAAGTGGTACAGCGATGATTTCTTTTAGGAGCAGTTTTTGCTTTACTGCAGCAATTGACTTTAACGTATATAACTTAGCAATTTGAAAGATTTAAAAATAAAAAGTTAATATTCAAAAAAAATATTTCACAATGCAAGCTAGATATATTATTGAAAAGGTCTCTTAGACCTGATGATCCTGGTGTTCTTAATTTGAACATTGATGCCTGAATGGCTGTATAATCCTGTTTTTAGTTTAAGAGCATTCTCAGTTTAATTAGCCTGATTGACAGCTTCTCAGGACCCTCCTCCCCGCTGCTGCTGAATCTCCACTCACCCATCCCTTCTGACAGCTCTTTAGTGACCCTCCTCTATTTCTATTGCTGAATCTCCAACCAACTAGCTTGATTGACAGCTTATCAGTGTCCCTCTTCCCTGCTGCTCCTCAATCTCCACTAAGGTAACCTTATTGACAGCTTCTCAGTGTCCCTCCTCCCTGCAGAATCCTCACTCACCTAGTATTCTGACTACAAAAGTAGACTGAGTGTGTAGGGTGCTTGAGAGACCATTTCTGTGGCTCTCTGTGTACCGTTACTCATAAAGAGATTTCATCAGATAGATTGAACCCAACTGCAGGAGGTTAGAGAAGAAGGGAAAGATTAGAGAAGAAGATTTATCTTCAAGCTGAATTCTTGTAGTTATGCACAATTACAGTAGGTAAAAAGAACTTATTCTGAACCAGAAATGCAGACACGAGTGCTTCCTAACATGGCTGACATACAGAATGAAGAAGAAGAAGGGAGTGAATACTGACATCAGAGCTACATCAGAGTCACATGGAGAGAGGGAGAGCAATTTCTAAAAGGGGCAACACTTATTGCAAGGCAGCACAACAACAACACGATGATAATACAATACTGTATGATTCCCAAGTCGTGAGACATGAAACCTAGACTGATGGACAGTTCATTAGTATCCTTCTGCACTGCTGCTGCTGAACAGACACCCACCTAGCCTTTCTGTCAGCTCCTTTATGTCTCTCCTCCAATAATGTTGCTAAATCTCTACTCAGCTAGTCTGTTTGATAGTTCCTCAGAGTCCCTCCTCCCTGCTGCTACTGAATTTCCACCCACTTTTGCCTGACGGACAGCTCCTCATTGTGTTTCTTCCCTTTTGATTAATATCTACCTATCTAGCCTGCTTGATCGCTTCCCAGTCTCCCTCCTCCATGCTGCTGAATCTCAGCCTGCATAGCTTGATTTACAGCTCCTCCGTGTCCCGCCTCCCTGCCGCTGCTCAATATCTACCCACTTAGCCAATTTGACAGTTCCTCAGTGTCTCTCCTACCTGCTGCTGCTCAATATTTACCCAGTTAGCCAGTTTGACCACATTTCTGCCTCTCCTCCCTGATGCTGCCGAATCTCAGCCAACTTCGCCTGATTGACAGCTCCTCATTGTGCTTCTTTCCTTATGCTGATTAATATGTACCTATCTAGCCTGTTTGATTGCTTCCCAGAGTCCATCCTCCCTGCTGTTGAATCTCAGCCCACTTAGCCAGTTAGACAGTGCCACAGTGTCCCTCCTACCTCCTACTGCTCAATATCTACCCATTTAGCCAGTTTGACAGGTACCCTGTGTCCCTCCTCCCTGCTGCTACTGAATCTCCACCCACTTAGCCTGACAGACAGCTCCTCATTGTGCATGCTCCCTTCTGATTAATATATACCCATCTAGCCTGTTTGATCGCTTCCCAGTGTCCCTCCTCTTTGCTGGTCAGCCCACTTAGCTTGATTTACAGCTCCTCCTTGTCCATCCTCCCTGCTGATGCTCTATATCTACCCACTTAGGCAATTTGACAGTTCGACAATGTCCCTCCTACTTGCTGCTGCTCAATATCTACCCACTTAGTCAGTTTGACAGTTCCCCAGTGTCCCTCCTACCTGCTGCTGCTCAATATTTACCTACTTAGCCAGTTTGACCACAGTGTCCCTCCTCCCTGATGCTGCCAAACCTCAGCCAACTTCGCCTGATTAAGAGCTCCTCATTGTGCTTCTTCCCTTATGCTGATTAATATCTACCCATTTAGCCTGTTTGATCGCTTCTCAGTGTGCCTCCTCCCTGTTGCTGAATCTCAGCCCACTTTGACTGATTGACAGCTCCCAGTGTCCCTCCTCCTTGCTGCTGCTCAATATCTACCCACTTAGCCAGTTTGACAGTTCCACAGTGTCCCTCTTACCTCCTACTGCTCAATATCTACCCACTTAGCCAGTTTGACAGGTACCCAGTGTCCCTCCTCCCTGCTGCTGCCGAATCTCAGCCCACTTAGCCTGATTGACAGCTCCTCAATGTCCCTCCTCTGCATCTCATGCTTCTCAGTACTAGCTGCCATTCAGGCTTGGTTGGTTATTTCACAATTGATGGGCGGTAATAAAAAATGCGGAGTCTTTTAAAAAATGGCCGTCTATTTTCACATCATCGTGAGTTCAATTCTCGACCCTCCGATTCTGTTCGTTAACTTTACAACAGAATTAGTTCAGGCCACAAGTTATTCTATAAAGAGTGAAGATTTCCTAACTAACCTGAATTTGTTCATTACGAGGATCTCACAGACTGCAGAAGTCGGGTGGATAAACTGATGGCTCGGAATAATGTCAGAGGCTCGGAATAATAGGATATCCATTAAGCACCAACATGTATTGACAGAGAAAGTAGACCCTTCAAGTCTTCATATATTAATGTTCATTTAAATGTGGAAACTTCTTGGAAACGACCAAGTATTTACACCACCAAGAATGTGGTAACCAAAATGATACAGTAGCACTTGTTGTTATGGAGGTATGCAGCCGATGTAAGTAAAGTGTAGCTTAACCGCACAGCCTTGGTCATAAAAGAACAAAAACACTCTTGCTGGAGGAAGCTCAGACAGTGTCGGTGGACAGTATATATAAACATACCACAAGTATGCAGCGCTGCAGAAAAGTCTCCTGCCGCCACCAGTAACATGGGAAGGCTCTCTAATTGACACCAGCTTGTAGTGAAGGTTTATAAAACTGCACACTTATCTTCACATGAGCCGCTGCCTACTGACATTGCTGTGGTTTATAGTCTACACTTTCACAGACTTTGGTGAATGTAACCAAAGACGCTCTTTAACATAGTCATTCATAATGATTGTGTCATGGATTATCAGGTCAATTTACGCTAATCCTACATTTAACGGGGAATTCCAGCTATTATGGCTAATATTAATATTTATCATACAGTAAATGTTACAGAATTATATAAATAATATGTTTGCACATAAAATATATCTATTTTAAATACTTCCCCCTATGTGCAAGAACATAACTACTATAATACTGCTCCTATGTACAAGAATATAACTACTATAATACTGCCCCTATGTACAAGAATATAACTACTATAATACTGCCCCTATGTACAAGAATATAACTACTGTAATACTGCTCCTGTGTACAAGAATATAACTACTATAATACTGCCCCTATGTACAAGAATATAGCTACTATAATACTGTTCCCTATGTACAAGAATATAACTACTATAATACTGCCCCTATATACCAGAATATAAATACTATAATACTGCCTCTATGTACAAGAATATAACTACTATAATACTGCTCCTATGTACAAGAATATAAATACTATAATACTGCTCCTATGTACAAGAATATAAATACTATAATACTGCTCCTATGTACAAGAATATAGCTACTATAATACTGCTCCTATGTACAAGAATATAACTACTATAATACTGACCCCTATGTACAAGAATATCACTACTATAATACTGCCCCTATGTACAAGAATATAACTACTATAATACTGCCTCCTATGTACAAGAATATAACTACTATAATACTGCTCCTATGTACAAGAATATAAGTACTATAATACTGCCCCCTATGTACAAGAATATAACTACTATAATACTGCACCTATGTACAAGAATATAACTACTATAATACTGCTCCTATGTACAAGAATATAACTACTATAATACTACCCCTATGTACAAGAATATAACTACTATAATACTGCTTCCTATGTACAAGAATATAACTACTATAATACTGCTCCTATGTACAAGAATATAACTACTATAATACTGCTCCTATGTACAAGAATATAGCTACTATAATACTACTCCTATGTACAAGAATATAACTACTATAATACTGCTCCTATGTACAAGAATATAACTACTATAATACTGCTCCCTATGTACAAGAATATAACTACTATAATACTGCTCCTATGTACAAGAATATAACTACTATAATACTGCTCCTATGTACAAGAATATAACTACTATAATACTACCCCTATGTACAAGAATATAACTACTATAATACTGCTTCCTATGTACAAGAATATAACTACTATAATACTGCCCCTTATGTACAAGAATATAACTACTATAATACTGCCCCTATGTACAAGAATATACTATAATACTGCTCCTATGTACAAGAATATAACTACTATAATACTGCCCCTATGTACAAGAATATAACTACTATAATACTGCTCCTATGTACAAGAATATAACTACTATAATACTGCCCCTATGTACAAGAATATAACTAATATAATACTGCTCCTATGTACAAGAATATAACTACTATACTACTGCTCCTATGTACAAGAATATAAATACTATAATACTGCTCCTATGTACAAGAATATAAATACTATAATACTGTCCCTATGTACAAGAATATAACTACTATAATACTGCCTCCTATGTACAAGAATATAACTACTATAATACTGCTCCTATGTACAAGAATATAACTACTATACTACTGCTCCTATGTACAAGAATATAACTACTATAATACTGCCCCTTATGTACAAGAATATACTATAATACTACCCCTATGTACAAGAATATAACTACTATAATACTGCCCCTATGTACAAGAATATACTATAATACTGCTCCTATGTACAAGAATATAACTACTATAATACTGCCCCTATGTACAAGAATATAACTACTATAATACTGCCCCTTATGTACAAGAATATAACTACTATAATACTGCTTCCTATGTACAAGAATATAACTACTATAATACTGCCCCTTATGTACAAGAATATAACTACTATAATACTGCCCCTATGTACAAGAATATACTATAATACTGCTCCTATGTACAAGAATATAACTACTATAATACTGCCCCTATGTACAAGAATATAACTACTATAATACTGCCCCCTATGTACAAGAATATAACTACTATGATACTGCTCCTATATACAAGAATATAACTACTATAATACTGCCCCTATGTACAAGAATATAACTACTATAATACTGCCCCCTATGTACAAGAATATAACTACTATAATACTGCTCCCATGTGCAAGAATATAACTGATATAATACTGCTCCTATGTACAAGAATATAACTACTATAATACTGCCCCCTATGTACAGGAATATAACTACTATAATACTGCCCCCTATGTACAAGAATATAACTACTATAATACTGCCCCCTATGTACAGGAATATAACTACTATAATACTGCCCCCTATGTACAAGAATATAACTACTATAATACTGCTCCCCATATACAAGAATATAACTACTATAATACTGCCCCCTATGTACAAGAATATAACTACTATAATACTGCTCCTATGTACAAGAATATAACTACTTTAGTATTGCCCATCTACACAGGAATATAAATTCTATAATACTGCCCCCTATACACAAAATTCTAAGTATTAGAATGCTTTCCCCTATGTATAAGACTATACCTAATATATGAGTATTGTGGGTGAGACAGACCAAGTCCACCAGGTAATGTGCAATGAAACTAAAACTGCACAGAGTGCTGTTTACACACTATGTTACTGCATGCTTGTACTAAATTACACTAAGGGTCCATCATAGGGCGAGCTTTAAAATCGTCAGAAGTGTTACTCTAGATATTAATGAGAATGGTATTCTTCAGCCTCTTTTCCCTGTAACAATAGTTACACCAATGAAAATGTCCTTAAAAAACAGGACATTTTCTTCTTTCTATATATGCGGGGGTAGGTCTCACTTTTTCTGACTTCTTATTGGTCTTTAATCAGCCAATTTGTAAAATTTTGTCCACTATTTTAGCTTTTGATAGGCCATTATTATTATTTATTATTATTATTTATTATTATAGCGCCATTTATTCCATGGCGCTTTACATCTGAAAAGGGGTATACATAGCAAATACAGTAACAATAATTTTGAACAAATCGGCGACTGGTACAGGAGGAGCGAGGACCCTGCCCGTGAGGGCTCACAGTCTACAAGGGATGGGTGAGGATACAGTAGGTGAGGGTAGAGCTGGTCGTGAAGCTGTATGGTGGAGTGGTGGTTACTGCAGGTTGTAGGCTTGTCGGAAGAGGTAGGTCTTCAGGTTCCTTTTGAAGGTTTCCACGGTAGGCGAGAGTCTGATATGTTGGGGTAGAGAGTTCCAGAGTAGGGGGAGGCACGGGAGAAATCTTGTGTGCGATTGTGGGAGGAGGAGATAAGAGGGGAGTAGAGAAGGAGATCTTGTGAGGATCGTAGGTAAGTACCAGGAGACTAGGTCACAGATGTATGGAGGAGACAGGTTGTGGATGGCTTTCTATGCCAAGGTTAGGGTCTTGAACTTGAGTCTCTGGGTAATGGAGAGCCAGTGAAGGGATTGAAAGAGGGGGGAGGCCGGGGAGTAGAGGGGGGAACAGATGGATTAGTCAGGCAGCAGAATTTAGGATAGATTGGAAGGGTGCGAGAGTGGTAGAAGGGAGGCCACAGAGCAGGAGGTTGCAGTAGTCGAGGCGGGAGATGATGAGGGCGTGTACAAGTGTTTTTGCAGAGTCTTTGCTGAGGAATGTGCAGATCCAGGAGATATTTTTGAGTTGGAGTCGGCAGGAGGTGGAGAGGGTTTGGATATGTGGTATGAAGGAGAGATCAGAGTCCAGGGTTACCCCGAGGCTGTGAGCTTGTATGACTGGGGAGAGTGGGCAGTCATTAACTTTGATGGATAGGTCAGATGGGGGGGGTAAGTGAGGTGGGGGAAAGATGATGAATTCAGTTTTATCCATGTTAAGTTTTAGAAATCTAGCAGAGAAGGAGGATGAGATAGCGGACAGACATTGTGGGATTTTGGTTAGTAGGGAGGAGATATCGGGTCCAGAGAGGTAGATCTGTGTGTCATCAGCATAGAGGTGATAATGAAAGCCGTGAGACTCTATGAGCTGTCCCAGGCCAAAGGTGTAGATGGAGAAGAGCAGGGGCCCTAGAACTGAACCTTGGGGGACACCGACAGATAGGGGGCGAGATGAGGAGGTGGTGTGTGAGTGAGTGTCCAGTCTGTTAAGTATGAAGAGATCCAAGATAGGGCCAAGTCTGTGATGCCGAGAGAAGAGAGTGTGTAGTAAGAGGGAATGGTTCACTGTGTTGGAGGCAGATGACAGGTCCAGGAGGAAGAGGACAGAGTAGTGTCACTTGGATTTAGCAGTTAGTAGGTTGCTGGTGATTTTGGTCAGGGCAGTTTCAGTGGAGTGATGTGGTTGGAAGCCTGACTGTAAGCAGTCAAAGAGGGAGTAGGAGGAGAGGTGGGAGGACAGTTAAAGGTGGACGTGTTTTTCCTGTTGTTTTGAGGCATAGGGGAGAAGTGATATGGGGCAATAGCTAGTCAGAGAGGATGGGTCAAGGGATGGCTTTTTGAGGATGGGTATGATTGAGGCATGTTTGAAATATGAGGGGAAGACACCAGTGACAGGTTGAAGATGTGTGTTAGGGTTGGGATGAAGACTGTGGTAAGGTTAGGGATGAGGGGTGGGATGGGATTGGGTAAACTTCACAGGTGGTGAGGTGTGATTTGAAGAGTAAACAGGAAACTTGATCTTCTGTGATGGTGGAGAAGTTGGTTTTGGAGGAGGAAGTTTGAGTAGATATGAGGAGGGGCTGTGGGGACTTTAGGCAAAAGCTTTGTCTGATGTTGTCAATCTTCTGCTTGAAGAATGAGGCAAAGTCTTTGGCTGAGATGAGAGAAGAGAGAGGAGGTGCTGGGGGACGGAGGAGAGAATTGAAAATGTTGAATAGCTGTTTAGGGTTGTGAGACAGGAAGGATATGAGAGATAAGACGTATGTTTGTTTTGCTGCAGTGAGTATGAACTTGAAAATAGTGAGGGACTGTTTGAATGCAATGAAGTACTCATTGGAGTGGGACATTTTCCATCTCCGTTCAGCAACCCTGGAGGCCCGTCGCAGTTCTTTAGTCAGGTTGGTGTACCAGGGTTGCCTATTGATTGTGTGAACTTTGGTATGTGTGAGAGGGGAGACCGAATTGAGAGCTGCAGCTGATGTGGTGTTAAATAAAGCAGCAGCAGTGTCTGCATCATGTAAGGAACTTATGTCTGTAAGAGGGAGGAGGGATTCACAGAGTGAGTGTTTGAGATTTCTGCGAGGGTGTGCAAGTTTGTGAAGTGGTGATTGTGGACCTGGAAAGGAGAGGGCAGAGAATGTAAGTAGGTTGTGGTCAGAAAGAGGGGGAGGCGAGTTGGAGAGGTTAGATAAGGAACAGAGGCGGATGAAGATGAGGTCCAGTGTGTGGCCGTTTTTGTGAGTGAGGGTGGGAGACCATTGAGCAAGGCTGAAGGAGGAAGTGAGGGATAGAAGCTTAGAGACAGATGAGTGGGAAGTGTCAATGGCGATGTTGAAGTCGCCCATGATGATAGTGGGGATGTCAGCGGAAAGGAAGTGAAGTAGCCAGGTGGTGAAGTGGTCGAGAAAAGTGGTGGCTGGCCCTGGGGGACGGTAAATGACAGTCAGTAGGAGGTTGGAGGGGGAGTAGATGTGCACACAGTGCACCTCAAAAGAGGGGAGAGTAACGGAGGGTGGCAGTGGGATTTGGGTGAAGGCGCAGGTATCTGACAGGAGAAAACCTACTCTTCCACCATGTTTGCCACTCATTAAGGTGGCATCCGCCGTCCGAAAATGCAGCAGGAAAGGCTGTGTCAGAGGAGGTGAGCCAGGTTTCGGTGATTTGTGCAAATACATTGTACATTCGTACAAATGACTTGTACATTATTTTTCTTACTCTTTTTAATGGCACAATGCACCACGTAAATCAATAAATAAAAATATTTTGTGCAGTTGTCCTTTCGTAGCTGTTCTGGTGGAAGATATAGGCATACCAAGGATAGGAGATATTCACATATACTAAAGGGGGGGGGTCTTTGATTTTTTTTAATGCAAGTTAAAGGTCATTGCTTCACTAGAACAAACCCTTTCTTCCATATACTCTATAAGATGGATACCATAAATGAAGGTCACTAAAAAAAACCTTAGCAAATTCCGCCCATGAGGAGCTTCTAAAGTGAGACCCAGCTGAACACCGAACACTAGATCAACTGTAATTGCAAAAGGGGTTTCCTTTGTTAGACCACCCATTTTATGCATGCAAATGCTTAATACTTTCTGGGTGGAATATCTCTTTAAATATGGAAGTAAGGATATTTTTTTTTAACTCTGGGAAATGTCATACTAGATGCACAAATCAAACTGTAAACTCTAGTTCTGCTTATTGAGATGCAGCTTTAAAGATGAAATTGAACCGGACAGATCTGTTCTGTACTCGCCGTGTTTTATCACGGTGTTAATGATGCGTTATGGTCGCTCAGGAAAATTACTCATGATAAGCTCATTAAAATACTGTACATGCTAAAAATATTTTAAAATAGGGAGAGGACGCCACCAAGAGGATTTCCATAAAATTACAAATAAAAACTCGAGTTTTCACCATAATATTGTTGCAAAATTTTGTGATTATAACTTTATTTTTCTTTTAATTTTTGAACATTTCTAAAACGTTTCATTGGTAGATAATCATTATCAGATATTCATCTTCATGAACAATATTTCTTTTGCACATATTCAAAAGTATAATACATTATATCATCATTCATTGTTTGCTTTTTTTTTTAGAAATTTCATAAATATAAAAAAAAAATATCCCCCTCCTCATATATTAACATCTATATTTTATATAGTCTTACAGGGGTTTGTCTAAGATTATGAAAACATTGCTGCTTTCTTTCAAAAGCTGCAGCACCCCTGATCATGGGTTGTGTCTGGTATTCCAGCTCAGCCCCCTTGAAGTGAATGGAACTGAGCTGCAGTACCAGGCACAACCCCTGATCATGGGTGGCGCTGTTTTTGAAAGAAAGCAGCAATGTTTTCCTAATCCTGGGCAGCCCCTATATATACACAGGTACTAATACAGCCTTAAGACACATAGAAAATATTTATGCTTCAGTGATCTACCTACCACAAAGTCCACTATGAGGTCCACAGTGAAGCAGAGACAGGTACTGTGGTGTCCAAGTGGCTACCACAACACATGGGCAAATGTGTCTGGTAATCGAGCTCTTTTTCATAATTTTGGACTTCTTGTTTCCTTATTAAAAGCAGGATATGTTAGTGACATATAACTAGCATGAGTAATTCTGGTGATATTAAAGGGGTTTTTGGATTTCATGAAAAAAAAAGTACTAATAAGCTGGTAACCACCAAAGCTTCTGCGCTGGATCAGCAAGGGATTAAGAAAGGTAGTTTTTTTTCCTTTTTTTTTCTAGAGTTTGCTGCTGCTCTTTTTATTGGAAGTGAGGAGCCGCCTCAGGCAATAGCTGCAGAGAAGGAATACTGAGGAGTTGTCTCAGCCAATAGCTGCAGATCAGGAAGACTGTGAGGAGCTGCCTCAGCCAATAGCTGCAGAGAAGGAAGACTGAGGAGCTGTCTCAGCCAATAGCTGCAGAGAAGGAAGACTGAGGAGCTGTCTCAGCCAATAGCTGCAGAGCAGGAAGACTGTGAGGAGCTGCCTCAGCCAATAGCTGCAGAGAAGGAAGACTGAGGAGCTGTCTCAGCCAATAGCTGCAGAGCAGGAAGACTGTGAGGAGCTGCCTCAGCCAATAGCTGCAGAGAAGGAAGACTGAGGAGCTGTCTCAGCCAATAGCTGCAGAGCAGGAAGACTGTGAGGAGCTGCCTCAGCCAATAGCTGCAGAGAAGGAAGACTGAGGGGCTGTCTCAGCCAATAGCTGCAGAGAAGGAAGACTGAGGAGTTGCCTCAGTCAATAGCTGAGGTGAAGGAAGGCTGTCAGGAGCTGCCTCAGCCATGAGAGAAGGAAAACTGAGCTGCTGCCTCAGCCAGTAGCTGCAGAGAAGGAAGCCTGTGAGGAGCTTCCTCAGCCAATAGCTGGATAGAAGGAAGTCTGTGAGGAGCTGTCTCAGCCAATAGCTGCAGAGAAGGAAGACTGAGGAGCTGCCTCAGCCAATAGCTGCAGAGAAGGAAGACTGAAGAGCTGACTCAACCAATAGCTGCAGAGAAGGAAGACTGAGGAGCTGCCTCAGCCAATAGCTGCAGAGAAGGAAGACTGAGGAGCTGCCTCAGCCAATAGCTGCAGAGAAGGAAGACTGAGGAGCTGCCTCAGCCAATAGCTGCAGAGAAGGAAGACTGAGGAGTTGCCTCAGCCAATAGCTGCAGAGAAGGAATACTGATGAGCTGCCTCAGTCAATAGCTGGTGAGAAGGAAAACTGAGCTGCTGCCTCACCCAATAGCTGCAGTGAAGGAAGGCTGTGAGGAGCTGCCTCAGCCATGAGAGAAGGAAAACTGAACTGCTGCCTAATCCAATAGATGCAGTGAAGTAAGGCTGTGAGGAGCTGCCTCAGCCAATAGCTGGAGAGAAGGAAGTCTGTGAGGAGCTGTCTCAGCCAATAGCTACAGAGACGGATGACTGAGGAGCTGCCTCAGCCAATAGCTGCAGAGAAGGAAGACTGAGGAGCTGACTCAACCAATAGCTGCAGAGAAGGAAGTCTGTGAGGAGCTGCCTCAGCCAATAGCTGCAGAGAAGGAAGACCATGAGGAGCTGCCTCAGCCAATAGCTGCAGAGAAGGAAGACTGAGGAGCTGCCTCAGCCAATAGCTGCAGAGAAGGAAGACTGAGGAGCTGCCTCAGCCAATAGCTGCAGAGAAGGAAAACTGAGGAGTTGCCTCAGCCAATAGCTGCAGAGAAGGAATACTGATGAGCTGCCTCAGTCAATAGTTGGTGAGAAGGAAAACTGAGCTGCTGCCTCAGCCAATAACTGCAATGAAGGAAGGCTGTGAGGACTGCCTCACCCAATAGCTGCAGTGAAGGAAGGCTGTGAGGAGCTGCCTCAGCCAATAGCTGGAGAGAAGGAAGTCTGCGAGGAGCTGTCTCAGCCAATAGCTACAGAGAAGGAAGACTGAGGAGCTGCCTCAGCCAATAGCTGCAGAGAAGGAAGACTGAGGAGCTGACTCAACCAATAGCTGCAGAGAAGGAAGTCTGTGAGGAGCTGCCTCAGCCAATAGATGCAGAGAAGGAAGACCGTGAGGAGCTGCCTCAGCCAATAGCTGCAGAGAAGGAAGACTGAGGAGTTGCCTCAGCCAATAGCTGCAGAGAAGGAATACTGATGAGCTGCCTCAGCCAATAGCTGGAGAGAAGGAAGTCTGTGAGGAGCTGTCTCAGCCAATAGCTGCAGAGAAGGAAGACTAAGGAGCTGCCTCAGCCAATAGCTGCAGAGAAGGAAGACTGAGGAGCGTATTCAACCAATAGCTGCAGAGAAGGAAGTCTGTGAGGAGCTGCCTCAGCCAATAGCTGCAGAGAAAGAAGACTGAGGAGTTGCCTCAGCCAATAGCTGCAGAGAAGGAATACTGATGAGCTGCCTCAGTCAATAGCTGGTGAGAAGGAAAACTGAGCTGCTGCCTCAGCCAACAGCTGCAGTGAAGGAAGGCTGTGAGGAGCTGCCTCAGCCAATAGCTGCAGTGAAGGAAGGCTGTGAGGAGCTTCCTCAGCCAATAGCTGTAGAGAAGGAAGTCTGTGAGGAGCTGTCTCAGCCAATAGCTGCAGAGAAGGAAGAGAGAAGGAAGACTGAGGAGCTGCCTCAGCCAATAGCTGCAGAGAAGGAAGACTGAGGAGCTGACTCAACCAATAGCTGCAGAGAAGGAAGACTGAGGAGCTGCCTCAGCCAATAGCTGCAGAGAAGAAAGACTGAGGAGCTGCCTCAGCCAATAGCTGCAGAGAAGGAAGACTGAGGAGCTGCCTCAGCCAATAGCTGCAGAGAAGGAAGACTGAGGAGATGCCTCAGCCAATAGCTGCAGAGAAGGAAGACTGAGGAGCTGCCTCAGCCAATAGCTGCAGAGAAGGTATACTGATGAGCTGCCTCAGTCAATAGCTGGTGAGAAGGAAAACTAAGCTGCTGCCTCAGTCAATAGCTGCAGTGAAGGAAGGCTGTGAGGAGCAGCCTCAGCCATGAGAGAAGGAAAACTGAGCTGCTGCCTCAGCCAATAGCTGCAGTGAAGGAAGGCTGTGAGGAGCTGCCTCAGCCAATAGCTGCAGTGAAGGAAGGCTGTGAGGAGCTGCCTCAGCCAATAGCTGCAGTGAAGGAAGGCTGTGAGGAGCTTCCTCAGCCAATAGCTGGAGAGAAGGAAGTCTGTGAGGAGCTGTCTCAGCCAATAGCTGCAGAGAAGGAAGAGAGAAGGAAGACTGAGGAGCTGCCTCAGCCAATAGCTGCAGAGAAGGAAGACTGAGGAGCTGACTCAACCAATAGCTGCAGAGAAGGAAGACTGAGGAGCTGCCTCAGCCAATAGCTGCAGAGAAGAAAGACTGAGGAGCTGCCTCAGCCAATAGCTGCAGAGAAGGAAGACTGAGGAGCTGCCTCAGCCAATAGCTGCAGAGAAGGAAGACTGAGGAGATGCCTCAGCCAATAGCTGCAGAGAAGGAAGACTGAGGAGCTGCCTCAGCCAATAGCTGCAGAGAAGGTATACTGATGAGCTGCCTCAGTCAATAGCTGGTGAAAAGGAAAACTAAGCTGCTGCCTCAGCCAATAGCTGCAGTGAAGGAAGGCTGTGAGGACTGCCTCACCCAATAGCTGCAGTGAAGGAAGGCTGTGAGGAGCTGCCTCAGCCAAGAGCTGCAGTGAAGGAAGGCTGTGAGGAGCTGCCTCAGCCAATAGCTGGAGAGAAGGAAGTCTGTGAGGAGCTGTCTCAGCCAATAGCTACAGAGAAGTAAGACTGAGGAGCTGCCTCAGCCAATAGCTGCAGAGAAGGAAGACTGAGGAGCTGACTCAACCAATAGCTGCAGAGAAGGAAGTCTGTGAGGAGCTGCCTCAGCCAATAGCTGCAGAGAAGGAAGACTGTGAGGAGCAGCCTCAGCCAATAGCTGCAGAGAAGGAAGACTGAGGAGTTGCCTCAGCCAATAGCTGCAGAGAAGGAATACTGATGAGCTGCTTCAGCCAATAGCTGGAGAGAAGGAAGTCTGTGAGGAGCTGTCTCAGCCAATAGCTGCAGAGAAGGAAGACTGAGGAGCTGCCTCAGCCAATGGCTGCACAGAAGGAAGTCTGTGAGGAGCTGCCTCAGCCAATAGCTGCAGAGAAGGAAGACTGAGGAGCTGCCTCAGCCAATAGCTGCAGAGAAGGAAGACTGAGGAGTTGCCTCAGCCAATAGCTGCAGAGAAGGAATACTGATGAGCTGCCTCAGTCAATAGCTGGTGAGAAGGAAAACTGAGCTGCTGCCTCAGCCAATAGCTGCAGTGAAGGAAGGCTGTGAGGAGCTGCCTCATCCAATAGCTGCAGTGAAGGAAGGCTGTGAGGAGCTGCCTCAGCCAATAGCTGTAGAGAAGGAAGTCTGTGAGGAGCTGTCTCAGCCAATAGCTGCAGAGAAGGAAGAGAGAAGGAAGACTGAGGAGCTGCCTCAGCCAATAGCTGCAGAGAAGGAAGACTGAGGAGCTGACTCAACCAATAGCTGCAGAGAAGGAAGACTGAGGAGCTGCCTCAGCCAATAGCTGCAGAGAAGAAAGACTGAGGAGCTGCCTCAGCCAATAGCTGCAGAGAAGGAAGACTGAGGAGCTGCCTCAGCCAATAGCTGCAGAGAAGGAAGACTGAGGAGATGCCTCAGCCAATAGCTGCAGAGAAGGAAGACTGAGGAGCTGCCTCAGCCAATAGCTGCAGAGAAGGTATACTGATGAGCTGCCTCAGTCAATAGCTGGTGAGAAGGAAAACTAAGCTGCTGCCTCAGTCAATAGCTGCAGTGAAGGAAGGCTGTGAGGAGCAGCCTCAGCCATGAGAGAAGGAAAACTGAGCTGCTGCCTCAGCCAATAGCTGCAGTGAAGGAAGGCTGTGAGGAGCTGCCTCAGCCAATAGCTGCAGTGAAGGAAGGCTGTGAGGAGCTGCCTCAGCCAATAGCTGCAGTGAAGGAAGGCTGTGAGGAGCTTCCTCAGCCAATAGCTGGAGAGAAGGAAGTCTGTGAGGAGCTGTCTCAGCCAATAGCTGCAGAGAAGGAAGAGAGAAGGAAGACTGAGGAGCTGCCTCAGCCAATAGCTGCAGAGAAGGAAGACTGAGGAGCTGACTCAACCAATAGCTGCAGAGAAGGAAGACTGAGGAGCTGCCTCAGCCAATAGCTGCAGAGAAGAAAGACTGAGGAGCTGCCTCAGCCAATAGCTGCAGAGAAGGAAGACTGAGGAGCTGTCTCAGCCAATAGCTGCAGAGAAGGAAGACTGAGGAGATGCCTCAGCCAATAGCTGCAGAGAAGGAAGACTGAGGAGCTGCCTCAGCCAATAGCTGCAGAGAAGGTATACTGATGAGCTGCCTCAGTCAATAGCTGGTGAAAAGGAAAACTAAGCTGCTGCCTCAGCCAATAGCTGCAGTGAAGGAAGGCTGTGAGGACTGCCTCACCCAATAGCTGCAGTGAAGGAAGGCTGTGAGGAGCTGCCTCAGCCAAGAGCTGCAGTGAAGGAAGGCTGTGAGGAGCTGCCTCAGCCAATAGCTGGAGAGAAGGAAGTCTGTGAGGAGCTGTCTCAGCCAATAGCTACAGAGAAGTAAGACTGAGGAGCTGCCTCAGCCAATAGCTGCAGAGAAGGAAGACTGAGGAGCTGACTCAACCAATAGCTGCAGAGAAGGAAGTCTGTGAGGAGCTGCCTCAGCCAATAGCTGCAGAGAAGGAAGACTGTGAGGAGCAGCCTCAGCCAATAGCTGCAGAGAAGGAAGACTGAGGAGTTGCCTCAGCCAATAGCTGCAGAGAAGGAATACTGATGAGCTGCTTCAGCCAATAGCTGGAGAGAAGGAAGTCTGTGAGGAGCTGTCTCAGCCAATAGCTGCAGAGAAGGAAGACTGAGGAGCTGCCTCAGCCAATGGCTGCACAGAAGGAAGTCTGTGAGGAGCTGCCTCAGCCAATAGCTGCAGAGAAGGAAGACTGAGGAGCTGCCTCAGCCAATAGCTGCAGAGAAGGAAGACTGAGGAGTTGCCTCAGCCAATAGCTGCAGAGAAGGAATACTGATGAGCTGCCTCAGTCAATAGCTGGTGAGAAGGAAAACTGAGCTGCTGCCTCAGCCAATAGCTGCAGTGAAGGAAGGCTGTGAGGAGCTGCCTCATCCAATAGCTGCAGTGAAGGAAGGCTGTGAGGAGCTGCCTCAGCCAATAGCTGCAGAGAAGGAAGACTGAGGAGCTGCCTCAGCCAATAGCTGGAGAGAATGAAAACTGAGCTGCTGCCTCAGCCAATAGCTGCAGAGAAGGAAGACTGAGGAGCTGTCTCAGCCAATAGCTGCAGAGCAGGAAGACTGTGAGGAGCTGCCTCAGCCAATAACTGCACAGAAGGAAGACTGAGGAGCTGCCTCAGCCAATAGCTGCAGAGAAGGAAGACTGAGGAGTTGCCTCAGCCAATAGCTGCAGAGAAGGAATACTGATGAGCTGCCTCAGTCAATAGCTGGTGAGAAGGAAAACTGAGCTGCTGCCTCAGCCAATAGCTGCAGTGAAGGAAGGCTGTGAGGACTGCCTCACCCAATAGCTGCAGTGAAGGAAGGCTGTGAGGAGCTGCCTCAGCCATGAGAGAAGGAAAACTGAGCTGCTGCCTCAGCCAATAGCTGCAGTGAAAGACGGCTGTGAGGAGCTGCCTCAACCAATAGATGCAGTGAAGGAAGGCTGTGAGGAGCTGCCTCAGCCAATAGCTACAGAGAAGGAAAACTGAGGAGCTGCCTCAGCCAATAGCTGCAGAGAAGGAAGACTGAGGAGCTGATTCAACCAATAGCTGCAGAGAAGGAAGTCTGTGAGGAGCTGCCTCAGCCAATAGCTGCAGAGAAGGAAGACCGTGAGGAGCTACCTCAGCCAATAGCTGCAGAGAAGGAAGACTGAGGAGTTGCCTCAGCCAATAGCTGCAGAGAAGGAATACTGATGAGCTGCCTCAGCCAATAGCTGGAGAGAAGGAAGTCTGTGAGGAGCTGTCTCAGCCAATAGCTGCAGAGAAGGAAGACTGAGGAGCTTACTCAGCCAATAGCTGCAGAGAAGGAAGACTGAGGAGCTGACTCAACCAATAGCTGCAGAGAAAGAAGACTGAGGAGCTGATTCAACCAATAGCTGCAGAGAAGGAAGTCTGTGAGGAGCTGCCTCAGCCAATAGCTGCAGAGAAGGAAGACCGTGAGGAGCTACCTCAGCCAATAGCTGCAGAGAAGGAAGACTGAGGAGTTGCCTCAGCCAATAGCTGCAGAGAAGGAATACTGATGAGCTGCCTCAGCCAATAGCTGGAGAGAAGGAAGTCTGTGAGGAGCTGTCTCAGCCAATAGCTGCAGAGAAGGAAGACTGAGGAGCTTACTCAGCCAATAGCTGCAGAGAAGGAAGACTGAGGAGCTGACTCAACCAATAGCTGCAGAGAAAGAAGACTGAGGAGTTGCCTCAGCCAATAGCTGCAGAGAAGGAATACTGATGAGCTGCCTCAGTCAATAGCTGGTGAGAAGGAAAACTGAGCTGCTGCCTCAGCCAATAGCTGCAGTGAAGGAAGGCTGTGAAGAGCTGCCTCAGCCAATAGCTGCAGTGAAGGAAGGCTGTGAGGAGCTTCCTCAGCCAATAGCTGGAGAGAAGGAAGAGAGAAGGAAGACTGAGGAGCTGCCTCAGCCAATAGCTGCAGAGAAGGAATACTGAGGAGCTGACTCAACCAATAGCTGCAGAGAAGGAAGACTGAGGAGCTGCCTCAGCCAATAGCTGCAGAGAAGAAAGATTGAGGAGCTGCCTCAGCCAATAGCTGCAGAGAAGGAAGACTGAGGAGCTGCCTCAGCCAATAGCTGCAGAGAAGGAAGACTGAGGAGCTGCCTCAGCCAATAGCTGCAGAGAAGATATACTGATGAGCTGCCTCAGTCAATAGCTGGTGAGAAGGAAAACTGAGCTGCTGCCTCAGCCAATAGCTGCAGTGAAGGAAGGCTGTGAGGACTGCCTCACCCAATAGCTGCAGTGAAGGAAGGCTGTGAGGAACAGCCTCAGCCATGAGAGAAGGAAAACTGAGCTGCTGCCTCAGCCAATAGCTGCAGTGAAGGAAGGCTGTGAGGAGCTGCCTCAGCCAAGAGGTGCAGTGAAGGAAGGCTGTGAGGAGCTGCCTCAGCCAATAGCTGGAGAGAAGGAAGTCTGTGAGGAGCTGTCTCAGCCAATAGCTACAGAGAAGGAAGACTGAGGAGCTGCCTCAGCCAATAGCTGCAGAGAAGGAAGACTGAGGAGCTGACTCAACCAATAGCTGCAGAGAAGGAAGTCTGTGAGGAGCTGCCTCAGCCAATAGCTGCAGAGAAGGAAGACTGTGAGGAGCAGCCTCAGCCAATAGCTGCAGAGAAGGAAGACTGAGGAGTTGCCTCAGCCAATAGCTGCAGAGAAGGAATACTGATGAGCTGCCTCAGCCAATAGCTGGAGAGAAGGAAGTCTGTGAGGAGCTGTCTCAGCCAATAGCTGCAGAGAAGGAAGACTGAGGAGCTGCCTCAGCCAATAGCTGCACAGATGGAAGTCTGTGAGGAGCTGCCTCAGCCAATAGCTGCAGAGAAGGAAGACTGAGGAGCTGCCTCAGCCAATAGCTGCAGAGATGGAAGACTGAGGAGTTGCCTCAGCCAATAGCTGCAGAGAAGGAATACTGATGAGCTGCCTCAGTCAATAGCTGGTGAGAAGGAAAACTGAGCTGCTGCCTCAGCCAATAGCTGCAGTGAAGGAAGGCTGTGAGGAGCTGCCTCATCCAATAGCTGCAGTGAAGGAAGGCTGTGAGGAGCTGCCTCAGTCAATAGCTGCAGAGAAGGAAGACTGTGGAGCTGCCTCAGCCAATAGCTGGAGAGAATGAAAACTGAGCTGCTGCCTCAGCCAATAGCTGCAGTGATGGAAGGCTGTGAGGACTGCCTCAGCCAATAGCTGCAGAGAAGGAAGACTGAGGAGCTGCCTCAGCCAATAGCTGCAGAGATGGAAGACTGAGGAGTTGCCTCAGCCAATAGCTGCAGAGAAGGAATACTGATGAGCTGCCTCAGTCAATAGCTGGTGAGAAGGAAAACTGAGCTGCTGCCTCAGCCAATAGCTGCAGTGAAGGAAGGCTGTGAGGAGCTGCCTCATCCAATAGCTGCAGTGAAGGAAGGCTGTGAGGAGCTGCCTCAGTCAATAGCTGCAGAGAAGGAAGACTGTGGAGCTGCCTCAGCCAATAGCTGGAGAGAATGAAAACTGAGCTGCTGCCTCAGCCAATAGCTGCAGTGATGGAAGGCTGTGAGGACTGCCTCAGCCAATAGCTGCAGTGAAGGAAGGCTGTGAGGAGCTGCCTCAGCCAATAGCTGCAGAGAAGGAATACTGAGGAGCTGCCTCAGCCAATAGCTGCAGTGAAGGAATACTGAAGAGCTGCCTCAGCCAATAACTGCAGAGAAGGAAGTCTGTGAGGAGCTGCCTCAGCCAATAGCTGGAGAGAAGGAAAACTAAGCTGCTGCCTCAGCCAATAGCTGTAGTGAAGGGAGGCTGTGAGGAGCTGCCTCATCCAATAGCTGCAGTGAAGGAAGGCTGTGAGGAGCTGCCTCAGCCAATAGCTGGAGAGAAGGAAGTCTGGGAGCAGTAGGGTCAGTCAATACCTGCAGAGAAGGAAGTGATGTCACAGAAGTAGGCATTATTTTGAAAACTTCGATCACGTAGCAATTTTTGGTATGGCTTGGAGTGTTAAGAATCTATACCATAAAATGCATTTTAGAACCTTGCATTTATAAGGCCAACGTGATAACATTACTGGTATGTTATATGACCGCAAATGCTTTATTTTACTAATCATTTGTTCAGATTCTTACTGTAAGTGAAATAAAATTTACCACTGCAATACCCTGCTTGACCAGTTGGTGTGCCGTTAAGGGAAGGCATGTCCATAGAAAGCACAATCATTACATCACAGGCTGCACAGTATTCTACAGCACCACCTAGGGGTAGAAATATTTATTGCTGCAAATTTGAGTTTCCTTTCTAAAAGACTGTGATGTATTTCGCTAATGGCAGTAATTGACGAAAGCTGCAGCACATACTGACAATCTCAGTTTATTTGATCTCTGCAGCCGGTTGTTATTCTGTAATTCCCTGCGTTATTCGTCAGCGCATAACTGGCTTCCAAATTACAAGGGAGTGATTCCAGTCAGGGCTATTGCTGTGTGTAATTTTCAGAGAACAGAACAAGATACATATAGAATTATGTAACCCGGAGCGGCAGCCAAGAAACTTAGGGCGAACTGCTATACATTTTCCTTGAGAAAAGAGACAAGAAAGAAAAAAAAAGAAGAGAAGAAATTGGCAGCAGCTAAGGATCCCTCGGCCCCCCGTCTGCCCCTCTCATTCCTAATTTAAAACTTCAGACCATATTTAGACTTCTGTTCAGTTCAGGATATTTTCATGTCAATCCAAAGCCTCTCATATTGTCTGATTATATTTGCATCAACCGCTCCTAATACCCTTTCCAGCTTGACTCGCTGGGCTACCTCCGCCTCTGTCGTAGGCTTGGATTTCAGAATGTGGGGTTTGGAAGAAAATGCTGATTGCTCCTTTGAAATGGGTCCAATCGCCCCTCAGCAGCAGACGTTAGCTCTAGAACATAATGCATACACCGGCCATTATTTACCAACAATGGGTTAGCTCTTTGGCAGCCAACTTGGTAGATTTGGGTCACTATTATTGTTATCTTGGCCATTGTAATTTAAAGGGCCAGAGAAGAGAAGAGCAGGTGATATCACTCATAACAATGTTTTGTAAATGTATCTAGAGGTTCTACACTGTGCCATAAAGTAATGATCATGGAGGGTGGGAATTTTCATGGACTTCCTATTGGGTGGTCCAACTTTCTGAACCCAAAATGAAGTCTAACAAACAGAGGTCTGATAGGCTTGAGGCTTAGTGTTCCTTTAGGAAATGTCTTTTTCACAAGGTCCATTGTCTCACTTCTTGAGGAGGATCATTGAAGCCATTGGTCCAGATGAGCAGTTGTAATTGGGCACTGGCAGATGACGTTGGTGCAGCAGGGCAGTCTGGTTGGAACAATGGAGGCTGTAGAGACTGGACTGCAATTGGAGGAGTTCAGTAGTTGTTCACGAGGAAGCTGAAGACTCAGCAAAGAGAGACTGAGTCTAGTTAGCAGCACAGCAAAGTAGGCTAGCAATGTAGCAGAGTAGGGAGGCTTAATAGAGGAAAGAATTCAGCAATGTAGCAGAGCCAAGTGATGCAGCAGTCTGTAAGGTGGCTTAATGTGAATATGTTCAGCTGACTATGGCAGAGTAGAGTAGACCAGGAGACTCACTGTAGTGATGTAGCAGACCAAACCAATGTAGAAGAGATGAGGAGGTCAGGACTCTTATTGTGGCTATATAGCAGAGCCTAGCGATGAAGCAGAGCTGAGTAAATCAGGAGACTCGCTTTAGCGATATAGCAGAGCCCAGCATTGTAGCAAATTTAAGAAAACAACCAAGTAATGGCATAAATACCAAATACGTGAATTCTCAGGTGGCATCTAGATGCCTGAGCCTGCCTATAATGCTTGCGAGTAGGATGTTACTAGATGAAAAAACAATGCACAAAAGAACAGAGTGAGGCAGACGCAGAGGAAGTCGGAGATCCCGGCGCTGGAGCCAGGATAGGTGAATAACACCTATGCCTGTAAATGATATATTATATTAGGGAAATATAGAATATTGGCAGAAATGTATACAGTTAGGTCCAAAGTTATTTTCCATTCTACAGGGATTTTAAAAGATGAGAAAAAGTGGTCTGTTTTTTTTCTTTACAAAAAACTGGGAGTTTTTTTTTTTTTACTGGAACAACACTACTTTTATTCATGGTTATGTCTGGTATTGTACTTGTTTCTGGAGAAAAAAATATTATAAACTTCTTTAATCCATGCAATGAGAATATTGGGGCAGATTTACTATCGTGAGTAGTCATGAGTAGTGTTTTAGACACTTTTTGCAGCTCCTTTGGCTTAGAGGGAAAAAAATAGGAGTGGGCTACTAATGGACACCTTGCTCCAAATTGCGGCAAAATTTTATGAAAAAAAAGTGCCACAAAGTAAGCAAACCAGTAAATGGTGTACAAAAAAGTGTCTAAAGATTAACATTCTATATATTTGTCTTATGCGGTAATGTTTCATCCCAGGTGTAATCGAATAGCACCTTCCAAGATGTAAAAGATGAAGATTTCTCATTCCATTCTATTATTATTGTGCCTCTTAAAGATCAGCTCGGATCTCGGGGACTCGGGCTGAGGACGCAGCTGTGTTTATTTGGAGAGCAGCGTTCTCAGGACGAGCGGCGTAGGGAGCGATGTATACACATAATGTATACAGCTTGTAACTTTCCCTTTTAATTAATCTGTTACAACCGAGCAGTTATTACAAAGCAACCTGTCAAATGCATTGCCTGAAATGACCTGTGATATTTACTCTGCGGCTTTCTTTGTGGAAGCTAATATGGGCAGATAGTGGCAGCGTTAAGGAGACTTTTGCTGTGTTTTTTTTTTTATCTGCTGACTATTGAACTTTACTGTGGTAAGTAACGGTAAGGGCGTGAAATAATCCGGCTTTACAGTTGGGGCGTTCTCCATTAACTGGGGGTAAATAATTATTTTAATTTATCGTGCTACTCTCTTAATGCATTTTAAAGGGGTCCACAAAGGAAAAATGATGGCCCAGTCTGCGGATAGTACTATCCTCAAAGTGGTTCACTAGAGGTCAGGATGCTAACCAGGGTCTCCTCCATTTTCCGGTTATCACCAGGATACTGGAGCTGGACATTGGTTGGGCAAGATAATGGACGCATGTTGGACCTTTAGGAGACTAGGAGTCAGCACTAGAGGTGGCTGTGACGCGCCCCTCGGGGCTGTGGGGTACTCGGCAGCCGGGCCTATGGATGCTGGTGGGGGGGAATATCACGGTGGCTGGCCCGGTCCGTGGCCCAGGGCGGTCGAAAAAAAAGTGGGATTATTTATAGGGGATTTGGAAAGTGTGTGACGCCACCTGTGGAATGCGGCTAAAGGGAGCCGCCGCTGCGGAGCAGTCCTCTGAGGCAGATGTTAGGGCAGCTTATGATGGAACGGCTCCCCACAGGTGGAGCGGGCATCAGGGCAGCGTGGGGGTAATGGATGGTGGTGCAGGGGAGAGAGACCAGGATGGTTCAGGAAGAAATGACAGACACTCACATGGGGGTTCACTTCGGTACCTTTACTGGTGATGCTGCAGGCACGGTCCAGGGTACTCGGTAGGCAGGGTGCACTTCTGGACTCTCCCCAGTGAGCGGGTATAGGGCCTCCTGATCCGTTGCTTTCACTTGCTAAGCTTCTGACCTGCCTGGAGCTAGGCCTGGCTTTGTTACTGTCTCTCTGTCTTGCACCTGCTGACATGGTGGTAGGGCCTTCTCTTGGAGATCACTCTCCCTGGACGCTGGGGCCTCCGTGACTCCTAGCCCTGGTACGGTAGTCAGCGTTGGTCGACCTGAGACTTGTAGTCCTCCAGGTATCCTGTGGTCCCTACTGGGTATAAAGGGTCCCTGTAGGCGCAGACCCGGTGTCCGGTGTATGGTTCGGGGTGAACCTGGTGCGCTCCTCTGCCCCCTCGACTCCTCTCTCCTCTCGCCTTCGGCCACACTCAGGGCCCTCACTAGACTTCAACTCGTGCTGTAGGCCTTGGCTCGCCTAAGCACAGCAGCCAGCGTACTGCCTCTTCACTGGTCTAAGTGCCAGCACACTCTCAGACTAAACACTAAACTCAACTGCCTGGCTCCACCCTCCATATATATATCCCTAACGGGCTCCCTCTGGTGGTCTGAGGTGGTAGGGTGGAGGTGTCTGAATGTGTGAGGGCCTCTTGTGGAGAAGTCCATCCATGCACCCTACTGAGTTCTGTGGCACCAGTGCGCAGCAGGGCGCCACATTCCCCCCTAGTACAATTCAGTACTCCTGGACTGAAGCATTTTACAAAACAGGTTAACAAATAACAATTATAATAATTATAATAACATTAATTAAGTTACAGTAAGTCCCGTAACCTCGTGTCCATTTCACCGCTGAAAGAACATGAGGGACCTGCCTGAAAACCCTCAGCGTAGGCCCTGGGCGTGGCTACAGGGCATAGGTGATCCAGGTGCTGGACCACGTCTTCCGCCACGCCAAACGGGTTTTTGTTCTGTGGTCACTTAAGGGGCACTCCAGGGAGTGCAACTATGTACAGGAACAGTTTTTGGGATGCTCACAGTCCTCAGCCTACAAGTCTTTATACACTGACGGGTAACTAAATAAACACATATATTTCAGTTTATACAATAAACATTAGTAGGCAATACCCCACTGGGTAACTATTTACACTGCAGGTATTTCTAACTTATTCCTTGTACCTACCATGGGCAACTTTCCGGGTCTTGCTCTTATGATGTACGCTGGAGTACAATTGGTGGAACGCACAGGTATGTGATTGTACAGATCTACCAGGTCAGGTAGTTTGTCTGGCCACTGATTCCTTTCTTCTAGAGGTAAGGTCTTCAGCAGGTCTATGATGATATTGTTCATCTTTTCACATAGACCATTAGTTTGAGGGTGGTACGGCGTAGTCCGAATCTTCTTACACCCGTACAGATGGCAAAACTCTTTGAACAGCTCGGCTTCAAAGGCAGGGCCTTGATCCGTCAGCACCTTATACGGGTATCCATGGGGCCTGCAGAAGTATGCTTGAAACGTCCTTGCTGCAGTTTCTGCCGTCAGATCCTTAACGGGGGCTACCACCAGGAACCGGGAGTAGTGATCCACCATGGTCAGTGCATAAGAGTAGCCCGACCTGCTGGGTGACAGCTTGATGTGATCCAGGGCGACGATCTCCAGGGGCTGGGTTGTCTTGATGGACTGCAAGGGTGCTTTCTGACTGCTGTAGTCTTTTCTTCTGAGGCTACAGGGTCCACAATTCCGGCACCACCTTTCTATGGAGCTCCGCATTCCAACCCAATAAAACCGACTCTTCAGGAGAGTTTCCAGCTTGTTCCAGCCAAAGTGCCCTGCTTGATCGTGGTAGGCCTCCAACACCATCTGGATGTCTGTCCTGGGCACTACGATCTGCCATACCATCTCATGGGTCCTAGGGTTAACATACCTTCAGCACAGATTCTCTCTATAGATGAACAGCCGGCTTTTCTCATTCCACAGTTGCTTGGCTTGTGGAGAAGCGTCCTTCTCCAGGGAGGAACCTTCCTGGGTTATTGTCTTACCACGATACCTCCTGGAGGTACGCTGCTCGTGGACCATCCCATTTCTATGGAAGGCAGGTAGCTCAATCTCCTCCAGGTCATCCACTTCTTCTTCAGTGTCCGACTGGTGAGGCATTCTGGATAGGGCATCGGCGTTGGCGTTCTTGTGACCTGCCCGGTACTTGATGATGAACTGATAGTTTGACAGTCGGGCCATCCAACGCTGTTCCATGGCTCCCAACTTGGCTGTCTCTAGATGTGTGAAGAGGCTGTTGTCAGTATAGGCCGTGAACTTAGTGGAGGCCAGGTAGTGCTTGAATCGTTCAGTGATGGCCCAAACCAAGGCCAGGAGCTCCAACTTGAAGGAGCAATAGTTTTCGGCATTCCTCTCGGTAGGACGAAGCTTCCTGCTGGCATAGGCAATCACCTTCTCTTTGCCATACTGCTTCTGGCTTAGCACAACTCCTAGTCCCTCATTGCTGGCATCAGTGTACTGCAGGAATGGTTGGCTGTAGTCAGGGTAGGCCAGGATTTCTTCACCAGTCAGGATCTCTGTCATCACTGCAAAGGACTCAGCCTGCTCTTTACCCCACTGGAAGGGGGGATTTTTGCCTCTGTGGGACTGTCCTACCAGGAGATCTTGCAAAGGCACTGGCTTCTTGGTGTAGTTCCTTACAAATCTCCGGTAATACCCGACCAGTCCCAGGAACTGACGTACCTCCTTGAGATTCTTTGGTTCCGGCCATTTCTGGATGGCAGTAACCTTCTCCCGGTCTGGTGCTACTCCTTCTGGACTGACGATGTGCCCCAGATACTGAACCTTCTGTTTGAGCAGGTGGCACTTGGAAGGCTTCAATTTCATCCCATACCGGAACAATGCTTCAAATACCACCGCCAGGTGCTTCAAATGGTCCTCATACGTCTTGAAGTACACTATCACGTCATCCAGGTATAGCAGCACGGTCTCGAAGTTACGGTGTCCAAAACAGCACTCCATCAATCTCTGGAACGTTCCAGGGGCGTTGCAGAGTCCGAACGGCATACTGTTGAACTCGCAGAGCCCCATCGGGGTAGTGAAGGCCATCTTCTGCCGGTCCTCCTCAGCAACTGTTACTTGCCAGTACCCACTAGTGAAGTCAAGGGTAGAGAAGTAATTTGCAGACTTTAGTGCAGCCAGGGATTCCTCTATATGGGGCAAAGGGTATGCATTTTTATGTGTTATGCAGTTTACCTGTCTGTAATCTACACACATCCTCATGCTTCCATCCTTTTTCCTGACCATAACCAGGGGAACTGCCTAGGGGCTACAGCTATCTCTTATTACTCCTGCTTTCTTCATGTCATGCAACATTTCCTTCGCTTCGGTAGTGTGCTGGTGGGATTGGCCTGTAATGTTCTTTGATGGGTGGATGGTCACCTGTGGGTATATGGTGTTGTACCCCTTTAATCCTCCCAAAATCAAGTGGGTGTTTGCTGAATACCTGTTTGTATTCCTGGACCACCCTGTGTACACCTTGTTTTTGATGGACAGGAGTGGCGTCAGTCCCAACATGGAGCTGTTGACACCAATCCTCCAGCTGAGCTTCGGAGTCATTGTCCTCCACTGTATCTGGTGGGGTCAAGGATTACACTGGGTGTATGGCATCATCATTCACAGTACACAACCTGGCAACAGTGGCGTATCTTGGTAATTTAACTTCCTCCTCCCCACAATTTAGGAGACGTATGGGTACCCTCCCATTGCGTACATCAACCACCCCTCTAGCAGTTAAGAGTGTAAGTCTTTGCTCCGAGCTAATGGGCTCCACTACTGCCTGGTAGTTCTGTCCCTTGAGACCTATTGCTGCACTACACCAAATCAGCATCTCACTCATTGGGGGAATCACAATGGGTATCTGTGGCGCCCCTGAGGGTTCAGTCGCCACAGAGGTACTGCATCTCACCCAGAGGTGTGGTATCTCACCCTCAGGTAAGGAAGGAGTACAGCTCGGGACTCTAACATCTACATTCACTACACCACATTTCAGAGGGCAGGGCGAGATTGCTCCTATGGGAGAGCACAGTCCCTGATCCCTGGCTGGAGTGTGGGGAACCACAGTAAAGGGGAACCATGTAGTGGGTGTAGGTGTAGGACGTAGATCAGGGGAGCACTTCAGTAGCTGTATAAAAGAGGGAACCATCTTAGATCAGTGAGTTGAGTCTGAGGAGAAGTGACAGGAGCAGAGGCTCTGTAGGAGCTCTGCTCCAGAGGCGGGCCTAGCCAGTGAGGCCCAAGTCTGAGGAGAAGGAGAAAAGAGAGGAGAGGGAGCAGGAAGGCTCCAGGAACAGAAGGGATCCCAGGGGTACGGGCAGTGCTGGAGGCCACCCATACGCCCGAATCTACCGGGAGGTGGAGTGGTCAGGCCACACAAAGGGAACCGGATCCCTCAACTAGTAGAAGATTGCAAGCCTCAGCTGGAAAACGGAGGCTGCAGAACTTTATGTCCTGTAGCCACAAGTCCACGCCAGTCTCACCGAGAAGGTAGCCATAGAGGACCCAGGGGACGGAACATATGTCGCCCGCCAAGGCCCGCGGGTACCGGATTGGAGTCACTAGGTGTGAGGTGCAGGGAAAAGGCCAGAGGAAGGACACAGAAGGGGGTCCTGATAAGTACTCGAGAGATATCTGAGGGTGGACTGAACCCCCCACTGAGTAAGCACAGAACGACGTGGGCAGTTACATTGAGCTCTGTAATCTGGACAGCAACAACTGTGAGTAAAGACCCTGGGACTGCACTATCTTGTCTCTGTGTTCCTTGCTGCGCCATCCCTCACTGCACTACAGTGCCCAGCACAACCACCAACATCCACACACTGCCCTGAAGCTAACTCTTCCTGTGGGGAGTAATAATACCCTTGCTGCAATACTACCAGCTTCAGAGGACTGTCCCGCAGCGGCGGCCCCCTTTAGCCGCATTCCACAGGTGGCGTAGTCGGACTCTTTATTAAAACCCACATATAATTTCCCTTGGATTGACTGCCCTGGGACACGGACCGGATCACCACCACTGTGACTACAACCCCCAGCATCTACCGGCCCGGCACCGGGTACCCCACGGCCTAAGGGACGCGTCAACTTTGGCGTAGTCGGCAGGATATGTATCCCACTCGTTATCACCGGGTATTGTGTGACTGAAAGACTGTGTTTCCTACTGAATGTGGCGCCCACCCCTGAAGAACGGGCGCCATTATGTGCGTGATCAAAAACAACAATACAGAACTTCCCATCGTGGGCCAGGTCCCAGAATGGCGCCAAAAGCGCAACCAGCCCCCTGCAACTGTGGCCATACACATAGATGTGTCCATCAAGGTGGGGAAGACGCCCCCAGGTGTGACTGACAGCAAGCAGACATGGGACCACCCCAGAAAGGGGAGAGGAGAAACAAAAACTGGAAAACCGGGTGTGGTCTCAAGCAGACCAGAGAGAACACACCCGGCAGGCAAGATGGAGGGAGGTGAGCCTGAGACTCCGGCCCGTGGCCTGCAACTAAGCGAGACACCTCTTACCCTGACGGAGGTGATCTATAAGCTGACACTGGAGGATGCGGAGTTCCTCCAGGCAGAGATGCGTGAGCTCAGCCGGCAGGTAGGAGAAGCCGAGAGAACCGCCATCGCCAGCTGGAAGAGGGAAGTGCTGGAGAAGATAAGTGCGAGACGGCAGCCAGCACCGGAATCCACTGACAGCGCTCCAGCGCCGGCGGAGCCAGACCAGGACCAGGAGGCAGAGAGCAGTCCAGGAGCGGCCGCGGGAGCAGGTAGGAATAGCTTCCCTGTCCCGGGCGCAGTCCGCGCCGACCTGCTCCTGGGTCCCCTGGTGGCACCTCCATACCCGGGCGCGCAACCTCCAGACTTACCCCCAAGACCAGAATCCACCACGTCACCGAGCACCTACACAGCTGACCAGCTCCGTGATACTCCGGCGGAATCTCCATCCCACCTGGCCAGCTCCGTCGATCCGCTCCTCAATCCCCTGGAGGAATCCTCGCACTCCCCGGGTGCCTGCTCGGAAGACCTGCTCCTGGGCCCGTTACCGGAGCCGCCTACCGCCGCACCCGAGTGGGGATACGGGACCCCCTCCTTCGACTGGTCCGCCAGGAATGAAGGTCAGCAGAAACCCCCCCTTGCTCCCACACCTGCGCCCCCGATTACCTGCACAGGGGGAGAAGAGTTCCGGTGGGACAACCGGGAGGGGGATCTCATCGGGTTCCCGAAGGAAACCCAGGCCCAGGTCCTCCGGCGAGAAGAGTACTGCAGGAGGGAGCTCCTGCAGCTGAACAAAGAGCGATATAACCGGCAGGCACAGTGGGAGCGCATGGAGGCCAGAAACATGGCGGCCAAAACACGGGTCCGCCAAGCAATGTCTACCAAGCCCAGTCCCCGTCAGGAGCGGATAATCGTAAAATTTGACTTGGACGCCGGGTGGGGATTCATCCGGGAGCCACAGACCGATAGAGATTTCTTCGTCAACCAGCTGAACGTGGAACCCCACCTCCAGCAGGGGCATCCCGGTCAGGACCTCTATCCCGGTGACTATGTCACTTTCACCCGTCACAAGGGAGAGCGCGGGTGGTATGCCCTCCAAGTCCACAAGGTGGCAAAGGACGTGCCCCCGCAGTACCAGGCTGAGTACCCGGCTGGGTCAGTTGGTAAGAATGAGGAGTCCCCCCGGCGGGAACCCCACTATTGATATGTGTCTGCAGAAACTGTAAATAGCTACCCGTAAGGGTGCAGGAAACTTTGCAAGTTTGACCGGTTTTGTGTCTGTTTAATCAGTTACCCGTGCGAGTATAAAGACAATAGGGAAGAGGACGGTGATCTCCCAAAAAACTTTCCTTTGTAAATAATTGCACTTCTTAAAGTGCCCCTTATTGGTTTTATAAGTTTACAACAAATGACCTCAGAACAAAAACCTGTTTGGCGTGGCCGAAGATGTGGTCCAAAGCCCAGGGCCTACGTTGAGGGTCTGCAGACAGGTCCCTCATACTCAAGTTTGCTAGTATTCACCTTACTGAAAAATGGACACCTGGTTGTAAATTGCACTGTGACCGGTTGGAAAAAGTTTTATATGAAAAATGTGTTGTCAAGAAAAATGTTTTGAGATGACAAATGCTTAATATGAAGAATGTTTATAGGAAAAATGTTGTATATGTGAAAGATGTGTTTATACAAGTGAAAAGAGTTTTATAATGTCTTATATATGTGCAGAAAGTTTTATAATATTTTTGAAAGAGAAAACGTAACCGGTAACATTAAAGAAAAAGAGCCTCCCATAAAGGGAAGAAATGTTGTGTTGGTAATCTTCTATGTGATGCATCTAAAATGTTGCATGTCTTTAATCTACCCTGTCTTTTACTCTGTTTCAGCCCGCGGATGTGGGGTGTTTTACCAGGGGGGTGTGTGGCGCCCCTTAGGGTTCAGTTGCCACAGAGGTACTGCATCTCATCCAGAGGTGTGGTATCTCACCCTCAGGTAAGGAAGGAGTACAGCTCGGGACCCTAACATCTGCATTCACTACACCACATTTCAGAGGGCAGGGCGAGATTGCTCCTATGGGAGAGCACAGTCCCTGATCCCTGGCTGGAGTGGGGGGAACCACAGTAAAGGGGAACCATGCAGTGGGTGTAGGTGTAGGACGTAGATCAGGGGAGCACTTCAGTAGCTGTATAAAAGAGGGAACCATCTTAGATCAGTGAGTTGAGTCTGAGGAGAAGTGACAGGAGCAGAGGCTCTGTAGGAGCTCTGCTCCAGAGGCGGGCCTAGCCAGTGAGGCCCAAGTCTGAGGAGAAGGAGAGAAGAGAGGAGAAGGAGGAGGAATGATCCAGGAACAGAAGGGATCCCAGGTGTACGGGCAGTGCAGGAGGCCACCCGTACGCCCAAATCTACCGGGAGGTGGAGTGGTCAGGCCACACAAAGGGAACCGGATCCCTCAACTAGTAGAAGATTGCAAGTCTCAGCTAGAAACCGGAGGCTGCAGAACTTTATGTCCTGTAGCCACAAGTCCACACCAGTCTCACCGAGAAAGTAGCCATATAGGACCCAGGGGACGGAACATACGTCGCCCGCCAAGGCCCGCGGGTACTGGATTGGAGTCACTAGGTGTGAGGTGCAGGGAAAAGGCCAGAGGAAGGACACAGAAGGGGGTCCCGATAAGTACTCCAGAGATATCTGAGGGTGGACTGAACCCCCCACTGAGTAAGCACAGAACGACGTGGGCAGTTACATTGAGCTCTGTAATCTGGACTGCAACAACTGTGAGTAAAGACCCTGGGACTGCACTATCTTGTCTCTGTGTTCCTTGCTGCGCCATTCCTCATTGCACTACAGCGCCCAGCACAACCACCAACATCCACACACTGCCCTGAAGCTAACTCTTCCTGTGGGGAGTAATAATACCTTTGCTGCAATACTACCAGCTTCAGAGGACTGTCCCGCAGCGGCGGCCCCCTTTAGCCGCATTCCACAGGTGGCGTAGTCGGACTCTTTAATAAAACCCACATATAATTTCCCTTGGATTGACCACCCTGGGTCACGGACCGGGTCACCGCCACTGTGACTACAATCCCCAGCATCTACCGGCCCGGCACCGGGTAACCCACGGGCCAGGGGGCGCATCATATCGGGTCTGTCACCCGTACATTACCAATCTCACCACCTGTTAGCTTTACCTGTTGCTGGTACAGGAGGGCTCGAATCTCTCTCTGGAGCACCTTCCTCTGCCCTGGTTTGGCAGTGTCAGCAATCTGTTGGAGCAAAAACAACACTTTTCCCAAACAGTTACCAACAATATTTGTACCAAGTATCATATACAAGTCTGTATCACCAGGGTTAGATTCTATGACAATTAGTCCTTGGTCCTTTAGCTCCACTCTCCCCACCTTCACTGTCACGTCCTTAACCCGGACTAGGTTAAGAGGAAGGCCGTTAGAGGCATACACAGAGAGGTTCGGGGCTGGCGGGCGGAGTCCATCTATGGACCAGTACCTTTTGTAGAGGACATCAGGTATGATTGTAACCTGTGAGCCGGTGTCCAGTAACGCAGGTGTAGCAATGCCGTCTAGCACGATGGACAGGAAAGACCTTCCTCCTACGAACCGGTGGTACCAGCTTGATGGGCCTGGTTGATTTACTCCTTGGTGTCGGCCCTCGGCCCCAGGGTTTGCTCGTTTAAAGGACAGTTCTGCTCAGTGTGGCCTGCCTTGTGGCAACGGTAGCAGATGAAGTCTCCTGGAGGGCGACGTTGGTCGTTGGTCCTCCCACGGGGTGGCGTTGTCCTCCTCCGGGGTGGCGTTGTCCTCCTACGGGGTGGTGTTGTCCTCCTTCTTCTCCTCATCCAGGGGACATCCTCAGGGCTGTCAGCGAGTAGAATCCTTCCTTCCGGCTCGGGCTCCTCCTGTAGCTGCAGGGTGCTCAGGACAGTGGCCAGGGTTTTACTTAGCTGACGCACTTCAGAGCGCAGGCTGTCCAGCTCGCTAGGGGGCACTGTTTGCATCTTTGTTTCAGCCGTCAATGAAGGAGCGGTGGGTGCTGCGGGCATTGTGGTGGCCCCACCCTGGTAACGCTGGATAGCAGTCCCTGATGTTTCCATGTCCTTCAGGATATCAAAGGTGGCGTCTGGATGATCTAAAGCCCACCACCGTACAGTTCTGCTCTCTGGGACTTCAACCCCCGGGTGAACTGTTCCATCAGCATTTTATTTTCATCCTGTATGCTGGCTGGACTAACCTGTTTCAGGGCCCACAGGGCTTCCTGTAAGCGCCAGGCATAGTCCCAGATACTGTCCTCAGGTTGCTGGACACAGTGGTAGAAGCTCACATCCGGAGATCAGTCTCAGTGCGGTTTTCAAACACAGTTTGCAGTCTCTTAAAGATAATGGATACCAATTCCTGGTCTGCAGCTGGCCAGGTTTCAACTTCCCTCTCTGCGGCACCAATCAATTGTCCCAGCACAACAGCGGCTCTCTGCTTACCAGTCATAGAATACATGTCCAGTACACCGCATATTTTCCTCTTGAACCCGGACAGGGTGTCTGGTTTGTCATCATACTGGGGAAGCCATTTTGCTCCAGGGATATATGGCAGGGCCATGGGTATCAACGGAGTCACGACCCCTGCTGGTGGGGCGGCCGCTCCGGCCTGTGCAGCGCTGGGCGCAAGTTGGGCATCAGGAGCGTTAACCGGTGCTCCGGCAGCTTGCTGGTCGTCGGCCATGGTTGCGTCCCCCTAGTAAACCGCAGCCTACCTTCTTCACTTCTTATCAGGTAGGCCGCAGCTCCGCGGGCGACGGTCTTCTTCCAGGACCTTGCGTCACTCGCGTCTGACGTCAGAGCGTCCTCTGGACTCCTTCCAGGACCTGACGCTTCCTGGTTCGACGTCAGGGTCGGGGCGTGTCCTGGGCTTTGCGCGCTTTTCACAGTCACGCCTCTTGGGTTCCCGCGGTTATGCCCCTCTTCTTCCCGTGCGGCGACAGGAAAATGGCGGACATTGGCAGGAAACAGCGGCAATTGGCAGGAAATCTTCACCACAGTGAGTATTAGTCTTTTAAGGCGCACAGTACCCGGTGGCAACGGGCACGGAATCCTGTTCATGACGCCAGAAGATGACGCGCCCCCGGGGCTGTGGGGTACTCGGCAGCCGGGCCTATGGATGCCGGTGGGGGGGGATATCATGGTGGCTGGCCCAGTCCGTGGCCCAGGGCGGTCAACAAAAAGGGGGATTATTTATAGGGGATTTGGAAAGTTCGTGACGCCACCTGTTGAATGCGGCTAAAGGGAGCCGCTGCTGCAGAGCAGTCCTCTGAGGCAGATGTTAGGGCAGATTATGATGGAATGGCTCCCAACAGGTCGAGCGGGCCTCAGGGCAGCGTGGACAAATAGATGGTGTTACGGGTGAGAGATGGCCAGGACGGTTCAGGGAGAAATGACAGACACTCACACGGGGGTTCGCTTCGGTACCTTTACTGGTGTTGATGCAGGTATGGTCCAGGGTACTTGGTACGCAGGGTGCACTTCTGGACTCTCCCCAGTGAGCGGGTATAGGGCCTCCTGATCCGTTGCTTTCACTTGCTAAGCTTCTGACCTGCCTGGAGCTAGGCCTGGCTTTGTTACTGTCTCTCTCTCTTGCACCTGCTGACATGGTGGTAGGGCCTTCTCTTGGAGATCACTCTCCCTGGACGCTGGGGCCTCCGTTACTCCTAGCCCTGGTACGGTAGTCAGCGTTGGTCGACCTGAGACTTGTAGTCCTCCAGGTATCCGGTGGTCCCTACTGGGTATAAAGGGTCCCTGTAGGCGCGGACCCGGTGTCCGGTGTATGGTTCGGGGTGAGCCTGGTACGCTCCTCTGCCCCCTCGACTCCTCTCTCCTCTCACCTTTGGCCACACTCAGGGCCCTCACTAGGCTTCAACTCGTGCTGTAGGCCTTGACTCGCCTAAGCACAGCAGCCAGCGTGCTGCCTCTTCACTGGTCTAAGTGCCAGCACACTCTCAGACTAAACACTAAACTCAACTGCCTGGCTCCACCCTCCATATATATATCCCTAACGGGCTCCCTCTGGTGGTCTCAGGTGGTAGGGTGGAGGTGTGTGAATGTATGAGGGCCTCTTGTGGAGAAGTCCATCCATGCATCCTACTGGGTTCTGTGGCACCCGTGCACAGCAGGGCGCCACAGCTGCATGAAGTTAGTGGAGTGTGGAAAAGTGAGGCACTTCTGAGGACAGGGGAGTGGAAGGAGCAGCAGGGAGCGACCATAAGACTAGACTTTAATAAGGGGGTGTTATGATGCTGCATTAATGAGGTCATTGACTGAGCAAAGAGAGATGGATATTGATAAAAATAATCAGCATTCGCAACAACGTTCACCCATATTCTTACATATCTGAGAAAGCCTTGAATGGGTGATCCAATCCAGACGACCCATGTAACCAGCCCTTAATTTTATGATCATAGTCCATAGGATAGCTAATGGGGGGGCAGAGAAGGTGGTCGCCCCAGGCCTCGCGCTCTGAGGGGCCCACCCGGAACTATGCTACTGTAACTGTATCGGCGTGAACAGTTGCTGATACAGTTGAAAGCAATGATGAGAGAGTGAGTGTCACGCTCCCTCTCCCATCATTTCCCCTCTACATCTGACGCAGACACTGACAGTCAGTAGATGGTGCCCGCTGTCCTGAGATGTGCGGACGCTCGGAGCAGTGTGGAAATGAGGAGGAGAGGTGAATGTTGTATTTTTTTGTGGGGGGAGGAAGCATTATATTATAGAGGCCTATGGGGAGTGCATTATACTATAGATGCCTGTGGGGAGTGCATTATACTAAAGAGGCATATGGGGAGTGCATTATACTATATGGAGGCCTATGGGGAGTGTATTATACTATAGAGACCTATGGGGAGTGCATTATACTATAGAGGCATATGGGGAGTGCATTATAATATAAATGCCTATAGGAAGTGCATTATACTACATAGAGGCCTATGGGGAGTGCATTATACTATAATGCCTATGGCGAGTGCATTATACTATATGGAGGACTATGGGGAGTGCATTATACTATAGAGGCTTATTGGGAATGCATTATACTGTAGAGGCCTATGGGAAGTACATTATACTATAGAGGCCTATGGGGAGTGCATTATACTATAGAGGCATATGGGGAGTGCATTATAATATAGATGCCTGTAGAGAATGCATTATACTACATAGAGGCCTGTGGGGAGTGCATTATACTATAGGGCCTATGGGGAGTGCATTATACTATATAGAGGCCTATGGGGTGTGCATTATACTGTATGGAGGCCTTTGGGGGTGCATTATACTATATAGAGGCCTGTGGGGAGTGCATTATGCTATATAAAGGCCTATGAGAAGTGAAGTATACTATATGGAGGTCTATGGGGTACATTATACTATATGGAGGCTATTTAGGAGGCCATCATACAGTGTGGGGATTAAAGTGAGGGCAATCATACAGTGTGGGAGCTAATGTGGGGTCTTTGTACAGTGTGGGGGCCATTATACAGTGTTGAGGCCATAAAATAGTTTGGGGGCTACTAAGGGGTCAGTATACTGTGTGGGGGGT
Source organism: Phyllobates terribilis (assembly GCF_046119375.1). NCBI lineage: Eukaryota > Metazoa > Chordata > Amphibia > Anura > Dendrobatidae > Phyllobates > Phyllobates terribilis. The sequence continues at coordinate 756,763,682 of NW_027362764.1, forward strand.
GCTATACAGTGCAAGGGGTCATTATACTGTGTAATGGAGAGAATCATACTGTGATGTACAGGGGGGAGACTTTGTGAAATGTGTCTTTGCTGTAATCTCTGCAGATGAGTCGTGGCTGGAAGAAGTTGTCGTGTCGGTCTGGGCCAGATGAAAAAGACGGGAAAAGTGAACAATTCCACCAGAAAGAACATCATCTGTAAGTCACCATCTATAACTGTACAGTAATCTCTTATGTGTTCTGCAGGACTGATATCTACCACTATATGTCACCATATGGTGGTATTATCAGTGTTAGTCTTTGTATAGGGATAATTTTCAGTAACAGCGCGGTCATCTGCTGAGGTTCTCCTATATCCTCTATTAGGGTGCACCACCATAGTTATAATCAGGGTTACCAGGTTAGGGGCCCACTCAGAAGTTCCGTTCCCCCTGATCCAAACCCTTAGCTACGGCTCTGTGACCTTAGACTCAATTTTCTCATGTGTTTTTACTTTCTCAAGTTTTTGTGAAATGACTAAATATTCTGATTTATGCAATTTACCCCCAAAAAAACCAACAACAAGCTTTCCAACATATATTCATCTGGAATAACACAATGTTCTTTTTCGAATGTCATCTTGTGAAATCATAATTAACCATTTATTCTTTCTGATGCATTTTTCTTCTTTTCGAATTTTTGGCAGATTTTTTTTTTTTTTACTTTTAGTGAAACTTCCTCGTTTTAAAACTGTACTTTGTGTTCACAATTGTAACTTCCTTTTTAGAGCCAACATGGGAAATATACATCCGGTTATGAGAAGTAGAAAACCTCGGAGGAAATTACCGTACATCAGCTTGAAAAAAATGAAGCCAAAAGTGACAAGTTTCAACATTCATTCAAAAAAAATATGTTTCAATAGAAAGATAAGCAGAATGTCAGTTAGGTTGGAGAACAGCACAAAAAAAGTCTCTGCTTCCCTAATTACTAAAATAGAGGCAGAGCATGTTTCTTCTATGGAGCCTTCTGCGAAAAATTGCTCAAGTTGACATCATGGACGCCCAATATTTTTATGGCACAGTATCTCTGCAGTGATCCTTTCTCCACAGTTTCTACATAAGGGTGTTGAGAATGAACCCAAGGATTAAAGAGGTTGTCCAGCTTTGGGGCTCAATTCTGCAGTCACTCTATTCGACAGTGCCGGTGCATACTTCCTGCCACATTCCAACTAGACGTGTTTGGTCTTGCTCAATTCACTTGTATTGAGCTAGGCTGCACACGTCTAGTCAGCATGTGACTGCTTGAATGCAAATTGTGTACTTACGGTCACAAAGGCGTCCGCTTCTGGTCCTGGCACCAAAGAATCCTGACAGCATACACAGTGCACGCTGTGCGGATTCACAGGTCTGCGGTCACAGTAAGAATTCACAGAGTGGCTGCAGACTTGAGACCCAAGCCTGGAAACCCCCTTTAAAGAATGGTGATAGGTGCACTCCAGTATTCAAAACAAAAAGCAGGGTTGACTAGCTATGCTTCAAACTTTTTTACATTTGGTGATGTCACCGAGCAGTGCCAACCCAAGAGTAGCTAAACTTTTATTTTTTTGCTGTTATTCTTTTGTCCAGCAAAAATTATGAAACTTTGCAAATCACTTTATTAGAGAAATTGTCTTTTTTTTTTTACTGTTAAACAATTGCATTTAAATGACTTCTAAACCCTAGCTTTAGCCCAGTCTATTTGCTTGCCTTGAGCTGGAGTACAGATGATGGCAGTGAAAAAGGTCAGCACCTGTGTCTCACTAACTCTGGGGACAAGCAAGCCTGCTGCAGGAGATTGTTATAATAAGAAAAAAACCGAGCATGCCATATACTCAGAGGAGGACACATATGCTGACCCATCACTGCCAGCATCTGTACTCCTAATGAGGATGTCCTGATATCAGTGCAGCTGAAAGCAAATAGATTGGGGAAAAGCTGAGATTTGAAAGCCACTAACATGCAATTGTTTAACAGGAATGAAGACAAACCAACTCTAATAAAGTTTCACAAGTTTAGTTATTCTTTAAACCTAAAATTCACTCAAAATTAGAACACTGAGATAACTGATCTGTTCATTTCCATACATCCACCGACTCTTGTGCCCAACGAGTGGAGGTATGGATATGGACACATCAATTATCTACAACTTGCCTGTCCAGTTTATCGAAAAAAGTAATATTGTAGGTGAAAAAAACCTCTTTGGACAGTTCTTCAAAAGATCTGCTCAAATTAAAGTTTTGTAAATATGGTTTCCCCCCATTGTACTGTCGGCTGTGATGGACTCTTTAAGATGAAAGTAAAGCATATTGGGCTTGGAAACTATAACAAGGCTGTCACCAGTATATGTCAAGATCATAATAAATAGTGTTTAAAAAAAGTTATCATGTCCATAAAAAAATCACACAAAGGCAGAAATCAGAATTCGCAAAAATTGTAACAAGTTTTTGACATTGTGACGTCTTGGAGAACCTTATTAACAGTGCAGTTGGCCACTATAGGTGGAGGATTTACTCTGGTATCTCATCTTGGACCAGGTGAGAGAAGTAAGAAAGTATCCACATCACAGCAATGAAGAGAAGATGGTCTTAAATGAGTTAATCCAAGAAACACAATGCATCAAATTGATGACACCCCATGGTGTGCCGGACTCCATCATTTGGTACTGGACTATCTATTCTTGGACTTGCAATATCTTCAACACTACATTTTGCAGACAATTGGATTTGATGGAACCGGATGGCGAAAAGTCTGAAAAATGTCTTAGAAAAGCAATATGCTGATTTTGTAGATGTCGAAATTGTGCTTTAGAAACCGTTCTATTGCTTCAGCTATCTGTTCACTCGTGCTAATGCGAATGAAAGATTAAAGGGAACCTGTCAGGCGATTCATGCTGCCCAATCCACAGGCAGCATGAATCAGAGCATGGATGCACTATTGCAAACATAGTTTACTGGAGACCATAGGCAGAAACTAGACTATGTATCAAAAAAGGAGAAAAACATACTTATCATCTCACCCAAGGTTGAGTATAACTCCTGGATCGAAAGTATCAAAATAGGGATGTACGGATATTAGGCTATGATTAAGAAACAAAAGGCTTGAAACGCTTCATCCATGTGATTTTATATTTTTTCTTGATTTTTCTACCATGTTTTTAACAATTTTGGAATAAAGTTGTTTTTTTTTACTTTTGGGATTGCTGGATTCTAATCTTGCAATTTTCAGAAACTAAACTAATCTGGCGCTGCCCCCGACCGGCTTCTCCCTGCATCTCTCTAGTTTATTAATGTACAGATACCCTGAGGGCGGTGCCAGACTAGTCTCGTCTCTGCCTTGATACTCAACTATGTCTTCTCAGAAACAAAATAAGGTTTAAGAAAAGGACATACCAATCATGCAGGCTCTGATTCATGCAGTCCATGGTTTACCAGGTCCCTTTGAAATATGTACATTTTTTTCAGAGATGCTATCGCTGCCCTCCCCCGATATAGTTTGTCAAAGACCTCACAAGACAAATCTGGGCTGTTTTCACAAAAATCGGTAAGTCAATGTGTTTAATAAGAATAAGGTGCTGTCAGACACCTTGTCATGCATCTGGGTTCGAACCCTTGAGCCTGTGCTGTGTGGTCGGCTTCTCTGTCCGCCGAGCCACAGCAGACACACCTTTTCTCCAGGTGTTTGGTTTCTGTGATCTTTGCTTCAATCCTTTTGGGTAACAGGTATTTTTCATTACTCATTTGTCTGCCCTATCACCTTTCAGGTGCAGCTTTATATACTTTCCCCATGCTGGTATTTCCTGCTGGTGATAGTCTCATTTGGATGTCCAGCCATACTGCTGTAGTTTAAGCCAGTCAGTGAAAGACCAGCTAGGGTTTATCTCTCTGCTGCTTCTGTTCTTTACCGTGCACCTATATTATGTTTCTTTTTAGGAAGTGAGCGTCATATTATCTAACAGTACGGACTTAATCCTTTATTTTGTATTTCGTGGTTTGTTTTACTCACTCTGGGATCTCTTTCTATTTCAGCACACTTTCTCTTCTGTAGGTAACTCACACTGTGCTCTTCCTTCCGGTTCTTTAGTGTAACATACCTGGCGGCGTCCTTGCATAGTGGTCCATCTCCCACTGTGCAAGAGCGCGCACTTGATCTCCAGTCCAGTCTGCTAGCCTGGCTTCCCTCCATGCTGTTTGCTTGCCTCTGTTTCTGCTGCTTAAGGGCGGCGCCCGATCACTTCCTGTTTCTTGTACCTGCTGCGGGCACACCCCTTGTGCGTCCTCAGCCTATTGCTGTCTGTCACCTGGTATTTAACCCAGCTCCTCCCAGGAAACCCTGCCTGAGCATTGTGTTTCATTCAGTGTGCTCTTTCACTCTGAATGTGCCAGGTCCCTTTCTGTGTTTGCTTGCCTGCCTTTGCTGGAGGCTGTATTTCCAGGCCTGTCTGAACTCGCTTCCTTCTGCCTTCTAGGGGCTGCATACCTAGACCCGCTCCTGTATCTCATCTGTCCTGTCTGAACACGCTCCTAGCCTGTTCCTTCCGCCTTCTAGGGGCTGCATACCTAGACCCGCTCCTGTATCTTGCTACTGTGTCTGTTCTTGTCTGAATACTCTTCTAGCCTGTTCCCTGTTTTTCTCTATGTCCGTACCTTTCCTTTTTCTGCAGAGTCTGAACTCGTACCTAACTCCTGTTTGTTGTCACTGTACTTCCGTTTGTGAGTTTGTGGTCCACTCGCTACTTCACTGCAAGTACCCAGTGGGTATCTGGTTCTGCCTTTCCCTTCCTGTCTGTTCCGTGTGAACAGAGCCCTGTCCCCTCTGCCCTGCCTTGCTCTCCGCTCCTGCGGTTCTCGCCCCGCTCTGACCCTTTGCTCGCTGCTCCGGCAGTCTTGCTCTGCTCTGACCCTTTGCTCGCTGCTCCGGCAGTCTCGTTCTGCTCTGACCCTTTGCTCGCTGCTCCGGCAGTCTCACTCTGCTCTGACCCTTTGCTCGCTGCTCCGGCAGTCTCGCTCTGCTCTGAACCTTTGCTCGCTGCTCCGGCAGTCTCGCTCTGCTCAGACCCTTTGCTCGCTGCTCCGGCAGTCTCGCTCTGCTCTGACCCTTTGCTCGCTGCTCCGGCAGTCTCGCTCTGCTCTGACCCTATGCTCGCTGCTCCGGCAGTCTCGCTCTGCTCTGACCCTTTGCTTGCTGCTCCGGCAGTCTTGCTCTGCTCTGACCCTTTGCTCGCTGCTCCGGCAGTCTCGCTCTGCTCTGACCCTTTGCTCGCTGCTCCGGCAGTCTCGCTCTGCTCTGACCCTTTGCTCGCTGCTCCGGCAGTCTCGCTCTACTCTGACCCTTTTGCTCGCTGCTCCGGCAGTCTCGCTCTGCTCTGACCCTTTGCTCGCTGCTCCCACAGTCTCGCTCTGCTCTGACCCTTTGCTCGCTGCTCCGGCAGTCTCGCTCTGCTCTGACCCTTTGCTCACCTCTCCAGGCGGTCTCGTCCTGCTCTACTCTTGCTCACCGCTCCAGGCGGCCTCGTCCTGCTCTACTCTTGCTCACCGCTCCAGGCGGTCTCGTCCTGCTCTACTCTTGCTCACCGCTCCAGGCGGTCTCGCCCTGCTCTACTCTTGCTCAACACTCCAGGCGGTCTCGTCCTGCTCTACTCTTGCTCACCGCTCCAGGCGGTCTCGCCCTGCTCTACTCTTGCTCAACACTCCAGGCGGTCTCGTCCTGCTCTACTCTTGCTCACCGCTCCAGGCGGTCTCGTTCTGCTCTACTCTTGCTCACCGCTCCAGGTGGCCTCGTCCTGCTCTACTCTCGCTCACCGCTCCAGGCGGCCTCGTCCTGCTCTTCTCTCGCTCACCGCTCTAGGCGGTCTCGTCTTGCCCTGCTCTCGCTCACCACTCTGGGCGGCCTCACTCTGCTGTGTTTGTCCGCCACATCTGTGGTTCTGTTCCTGAGTCCCAGTGTGTACTGGGTCCTATCCCGCCTGTGTTTCTACCTGCTAGTGCCTCACTGTCTGCACTCTAGCCATGCTTGCCTGTACCCCCCTGCCTGCATACCCGCCTGCCTGCATACCAGTCGTGCCTGCCTATACCCACCAGTCTGTGTGCCAGCCTAGCCTGTCTGTTCCTGTGTTCCCCAGTGTGGGTCAACAGCCGTGTCTGGGGTCTGTCCTGGAGTAGCATCTGGTCCCTCTGCTCGGTTCCTCCTTGGTGCACTGGCGTCGTATGCCGTCGTGCGACCCTGGTCGGATCGGGTGAATACTTAGTTACGCCCCTCCAGGCTTTCACTCTCCGGCACGGTCCAGTGGAATCACTACATATACACGAACACGCCGCTCAGCCCGGGCGTGTGCATTACAGCATGCTCAGGCCGTGGTTCCCGTTGAGCCCCACGGCCTTCGCTCTCTGAGACTTTTTCCAGCGAATACGTACATCTAGAGGAAATTTATTTCTTTTTTTTGCTACCAGCTGAGTTCCAGGCGAATTACGCCACCGTCCAGATGGATCTTTCAGCACTCGTTCCTGCGGATCCGCCACGGTATTATGGGGATCCAAAACAAAGCCGTGCATTTGTGGAGCAATGCTTGCTACACTTCAAGTTCTACCCTCTTTGTTTTCCCACCGATCAGGTTAAGGTGGGATTCATTATGTCTAACCTAGCGGGTGATGCCTTGGAATGGATCAACCCCCTATGGGAAACACAGGATCCTATCCTCCTGGACCTTCAGGCCTTCCTGGTGGCCTTTCTAATGGTCTTCGATGACCCTAACCCGGAGACCCCTGCTGAAGCTTCACTTCCCAAAATCCCGGAGCAGCCCCGATGGGTAATGTGTGTGGGTAGCGCACTAGTCCTCCTGCCTGAAGAGACTACTGCCCACCCAGAATCCACACAGGATGACTACGCTCTCCGGAATACTTCTCCCAACCTCAAGAGGCAGTCCAGACGTGCTAGGCGTAGAGGCAAGCCGTCACGCTAGGGTCTGTCCTCCCAAAGACCTCCTAATCCCAACCTTGAGGTTCCTGCTGAAGCTTCATTTTCCGGTATCCCGGAGCAGCCCCGACGGGTAATGTGCGTGGGTAGCGCACCAGTTTTCCTGCCTGAAGAGACTACTGCCCACCCAGAATCCACACAGGAGGACTGCCTGCACCCGGTATCTGATACTTCACCCACTTTAACCGGTGAGCCTGTCTAAGGGTGCTCCGAAGCAGTGATTACCTCCGAGTCTGTGCACCTCCACTACCTGGCGGAGGACCCCCTGTTGCCTCCGGAATCCTCCGGGATACCACTTGATGACAAATGGAGGGAGACTTCCCTACACCCGGTACCCGATACTTCGTCCGCTCCGTCCTGTGAGCTTGACAATGGGTACCTTAAAGTGGTAGTTACCCCCGAGTCTCTACACTCCTCCGATCAGGCGGAAGACCTCCAGTTGTCTCCAGAACCCTTCGGGGTGCTACCTGGTAGCGAATGGACAGAGTCTTCCCTATACTCTGTACCTGATACCTCGGCCGCTTCGTCCAGTGAGTCCAACCTAGTGTACTCCGAAGCAGAGGTTATCCCCGAGTCTCTACACCCCTCCGACCAGGCGGAGGACTTCCAGTTGTCTCCTGAACCCTTCGGGGTGCTACCTGATAGCGAATGGACAGAGACTCTCCCATACTCGGTACCTGATACCTCGGCCGCTTCTTCCAGTGAGTCCGACCTAGTGTACTCCGAAGCAGAGGTTATCCCCGAGTCTCTACACCCCTCCGACCAGGCGGAGGACCTCTAGTTGTCTTCTGAACCCTTCGGGGTGCTACCTGATAGCGAATGGACAGGGACTCTCCTATACTCAGTACCTGATACCTCACCCGCTTCTTCCAGCGAGTCCGATCTAGTGTACTCCGAAGCAGAGGTTACCCCTGAGTCTCTGCACCCCTCCAACCCGGCGGAGGACTTCCAGTTGTCTCCTGAACCCTCTGGGGTGCCACCTGAAAATATGTGGAGAGAGACTTCCTTGTGTACTGTTCCTGGTACTCCACCCGTTTCGTCTGTTGCTGAGGATGGCTGGACAGGAGGTAGCATCCTAGCTACTCAGATGAGACCAGTTTTTCCTGTGGACAGTGGAAGTGATCTCCTTGAAGTGAAGGATTGGCCCTCGAATTCCCTGCGGAACATTCTGGCAGGCCTGAAGAAGAGGGGGCGTAAGGGGGGGTACTGTAACATACCTGGCGGCATCCTTGCATAGTGGTCCATCCCCCACTGTGCAAGAGCGCGCACTTGATCTCCAGTCCAGTCTGCTAGCCTGGCTTCCCTCCATGCTGTTTGCTTGCCTCTGTTTCTGCTGCTTAAGGGCGGCACCCGATCACTTCCTGTTTCTTGCACCTGCTGCGGGCACACCCCTTGTGCGTCCTCAGCCTATTGCTGTCTGTCACCTGGTATTTAACCCAGCTCCTCCCAGGAAACCCTGCCTGAGCATTGTGTTTCATTCAGTGTGCTCTTTCACTCTGAATGTGCCAGGTCCCTTTCTGTGTTTGCTTGCCTGCCTTTCCTGGAGGCTGTATTTCCAGGCCTATCTGAACTCGCTCCTAGCCTGTTCCTTCCACCTTCTAGGGGCTGCATACCTAGACCCGCTCCTGTAGCTTGCTACTGTGTCTGTTCTTGTCTGAATACTCTTCTAGCCTGTTCCCTGTTTTTCTCTATGTCCATACCTTTCCTTTTTCTGCAGTCTGAACTCGTACCTAACTCCTGTTCGTTGTCACTGTACTTCCGTTTGTGAGTTTGTGGTCCATTCGCTACTTCACTGCAAGTACCCTGTGGGTATCTGGCTCTGCCTTTCCCTTCCTGTCTTTTCCGTGTGAACAGAGCCCTGTCCCCTCTGCCCTGCCTTGCTCTCCGCTCCTGCGGTTCTCGCCCCGCTCTGACCCTTTGCTCGCTGCTCCGGCAGTCTCGCTCTGCTCTGACCCTTTGCTCGCTGCTCCGGCAGTCTTGCTCTGCTCTGACCCTTTGCTCGCTGCTCTGGCAGTCTCGCTCTGCTCTGACCCTTTGCTCGCTGCTCTGGCAGTCTCGCTCTGCTCTGACCCTTTGCTCTCTGCTCCGGCAGTCTTGCTCTGCTCTGACCTTTGCTCGCTGCTCCGGCAGTCTCGCTCTGCTCTGACCCTTTGCTCGCTGCTCCGGCAGTCTCGCTCTGCTCTGACCCTTTGCTCGCTGCTCCGGCAGTCTCGCTCTGCTCTGACCCTTTGCTCGCTGCTCCGGCAGTCTCGCTCTGCTCTGACCCTTTGCTCGCTGCTCTGGCAGTCTCGCTCTGCTCTGACCCTTTGCTCGCTGCTCCGGCAGTCTTGCTCTGCTCTGACCCTTTGCTCGCTGCTCTGGCAGTCTCGCTCTGCTCTGACCCTTTGCTCGCTGCTCTGGCAGTCTCGCTCTGCTCTGACCCTTTGCTCTCTGCTCCAGCAGTCTTGCTCTGCTCTGACCTTTGCTCGCTGCTCCGGCAGTCTCGCTCTGCTCTGACCCTTTGCTCGCTGCTCTGGCAGTCTCGCTCTGCTCTGACCCTTTGCTCGCTGCTTCGGCAGTCTTGCTCTGCTCTGACCCTTTGCTCGCTGCTCTGGCAGTCTCGCTCTGCTCTGACCCTTTGCTCGCTGCTCTGGCAGTCTCGCTCTGCTCTGACCCTTTGCTCTCTGCTCCGGCAGTCTTGCTCTGCTCTGACCTTTGCTCGCTGCTCCGGCAGTCTCGCTCTGCTCTGACCCTTTGCTCGCTGCTCCGGCAGTCTCGCTCTGCTCTGACCCTTTGCTCGCTGCTCTGGCAGTCTCGCTCTGCTCTGACCCTTTGCTCACTGCTCCGGCAGTCTCACTCTGCTCTGACCCTTTGCTCTCTGCTCCGGCAGTCTCGCTCTGCTCTGACCCTTTGCTTGCTGCTCCGGCAGTCTCGCTCTGCTCTGACCCTTTGCTCACCGCTCCAGGTGGTCTCGTCCTGCTCTACTCTTGCTCACCGCTCCAGGCGGCCTCGTCCTGCTCTACTCTTGCTCACCGCTCCAGGAGGTCTCGTCCTGCTCTACTCTTGCTCACCGCTCCAGGTGGCCTCGTCCTGCTCTACTCTTGCTCACCGCTCCAGGCGGTCTCGTCCTGCTCTACTCTTGCTCACCGCTCCAGGCGGTCTCGTCCTGCTCTACTCTCGCTCACCGCTCCAGGCGGCCTCGTCCTGCTCTACTCTCGCTCACCGCTCCAGGCGGCCTCGTCCTGCTCTACTCTCGCTTACCGCTCTAGGCGATCTCGTCTTGCCCTGCTCTCGCTCACCACTCTGGGCGGCCTCACTCTGCTGTGTTTGTCTGCCACATCTGTGGTTCTGTTCCTGAGTCCCAGTGTGTACTGGGTCCTATCTCGCCTGTGTTCCTACCTGCTAGTGCCTCCCTCCGTGCTTGCCTGTACCTCCCTGCCTGCATACCCGCCTGCCTGCATACCAGTCGTGCCTGCCTATACCCACCAGTCTGTGTACCAGCCTAGCCTGTCTGTTCCTGTGTTCCCCGGTGTGGGTCAACAGCCGTGTCTGGGGTCTGTCCTGGAGTAGCACCTGGTCCCTCTGCTCGGTTCCTCCTTGGTGCACTGGCGTCGTATGCCGTCGTGCGACCCTGGTCGGATCGGGTGAATACTTAGTTACGCCCCTCCAGGCTTTCACTCTCCGGCACGGTCCAGTGGAATCACTACATATACACGCACACGCCGCTCAGCCCAGGCGTGTGCATTACATTTAGGAGGAATGTGAGGCACTCAACAGCCTTTTAGGCAGCATAGGTCTGAGTTGCCATCTTCTAGTTTGTGGTTAGGGCTATCTCAGCTCACACAGGAACCACTGGGGACTGTGGAGTCAGGATCTCTAGTCTGTACAGGAACCAGCAGGGACAGTTACAGTTTTTAGTGTGTTACCTATTTTCCCGAGTGAGTTGCTGCACTATCATAACACACCTCCAGCGGCAGTTTTTCTTTCAGAGCATAAAACATTGGGTATGTTGAAATACGACATGCCTGATCCTTTTTTTTTTTGAGACCCAGTTCTATCAAATGACAAACATGTCCCAAACATTAAATGCCCATTTGTTCCCTTCAAATTTAATGAGTTTGACCAGGCTAAGTCTAATAGTTTGGGCCACCTTAAGAGTTGCTGCTTTCACACTGTAAATCAGCAAAGCACGCTCCCTAAAAACTTAAGTAATGCAAATTGTTATTGTTTCTTTACAAAGAATTAGTAGAATGTGTTAATATGCAAAATTTTATAAGGGAACAATTACATTTTCCGCTTTTTGTAGCCTACAGACTCTCTGATAATATCCAGAATCCCTTTCAGTCACCGTAAACTCCATTTACTATAAATTAGAGTCAAGAGGGGAAAGAGGGGGATGCAGCTGCAGATTTTTATTTACATATTAGTGAACAAGGGAGGCAATGAAGGATGTTTGAGCATAAACAAAAGGAAAGAAAGGGAAAATAACCCAAATATACAAGTTAGGCATAGTGGCATATATAGAAGAGAAGAGACCTAACAGCAAGGATGAAAGTGGGACCCCCCATATCAGAGGTGGACATATCATTGGTGCAACCACAGGGGCCCAGGAGGTAAGGGGGCCCATTTCTACCTCCAAAGCAGGTGCAATTTTGCATTTTTAGGAGCTCTTTGGCTGCAAAGGGCCCATATGTTGTTCTTGCACAGGGAACTCTTTTCTGTCTGTGTCCGCCAGTGCCCCATATGGTTACCAGGAATTGGTGTTTGACTTCTTCAGCACAACTTTTACACATTCTTTTGGGTCAATTCCTCATCAGTCCAATAGTATAGGCCAAAGTATAACCCAGAACTGGATCTCCTTCCTCAATGGGCTCCAATGGCAGCTACATGGGTTCTGTACTCCCTATGATAGGTTTCAATTTGGTGAGACACAAGATTTTAGGGAGCACTACATCTACAGTTACAGGTGGGATTATAGATGGCAGTCAACACCTAGGTGGCTGCTTTTACTCGTGATCATTAATGGCCTTCACTGATGGAAGATGGCCTGGTTTCCTACCCTACATCAACTACCTAAACACAGCTACAAAGGGGGCATTATAGATGGTGCACATGCCTTTGGGCAGTCACCGCCACTGGGACCTAGTGGCTTCCCTGTACTCTCTATCTTTGGAGGACCACTAGGTCCTAGAGGTTGTGACTGCCCAAGAGCATGTGCCCTACCTATAATGCCCTCTATAGCTGTGTTTAGGCTTTTTATTACTTTGTTTTCTGGGTATTGTAGTTGAACCATTTTGTGCACTATATAGCAGTATTGTTTAGGCTTTATTATATAGATATTGTGGTTGAACTATTTTGTGCACTATATAGTAGTATTGTTTAGGCTTTATTATCTAGGTATTGTGGTTGAACTATTTTGTGCACTATATAGCAGTATTATTTAGGCTTTATATAGCTTTATATAGCTTTATTATTTAGGTATTGTGGTTGAGCTATTTTGTGCACTGTATAGCAACATTCTTTAGGCATTATCTGGTTTTGTTACTTTTGATATTGTGGTTGAACTATTATGTGTACTGTATGGCGATATTGTTTCAGCAATATATATCGTTGATATTTGGGTGTTATATGGCAGTATAATTTGCAAAGCTCTTTCTTTTTCTATTCTTGTGTTTCTGCCTTTCTATACCCCATAGTGTTTAGTAGAATGGGACACCCTGCTTATATTTGGCCAAGACAGTGGGTCAAGTGAGATTTTTGCCTAGAGGCCTCCATCAACTATGACCCCATGGTGAAGATGTTCCGAGTGAAGCTCTGGCTGTCACTAGTGAATAGAAATGTATTTATTTTACTCACTTATATAGCGCCATTAATTCCACAGCGCTTCACAGACATCATCATCACTGTCCCCATCGGGGCTCACAATCTAAATTCCCTATCAGTATGTCTTTGGAATCATTGTAACTAAACTACAAGCAAAATACATTCGAAAATCATTTGCATCTGCAACGTGTAATATAGAAAACACAACATTTATAATCTTCTCCTGCCCCGGTTGGAAATCCTAAGTCATGGTGACTTTCCACCGGGGTGTATTGTTTCATCATAACACCCGAGTCCTGAATTCACCCATGGAAAATATTCTCCAGGAAATCATGTGATGAGGTATGAAATGTTATTATGATTTCCATTAGGAATTCCGATCCGACGTTCTGAGAACTTTCATGTACAGTTACCATATAGATGGGAGATTTTAATCCATTCACCTTTTCACATCCTCTACAAATTATCCTCCGCGCAGTGCTGACGCCAGTCTGCTGCCTCCCATCAGGTCAATGCACACACAGGAAAACGAGCAGAAATTGATATTTTTTTTTTATAAAGGAAAAAAATTTCTTTTATGTGTGTCCAGACAAATTTTTACTGTTTTCAATATTACCAATTGATATGTCCCCTGAAGGGCCGAATTATAGGGCAAATGCCTTGGGGTCTCAACCACTGATGGACGTCCATCATCCCCCATGATTCGTGTCCCAGCAACTAAAAGACTGGAAGCACTTATCTTGGCAGTGTATGGCAGTATTATTTAGGCACTATTTAGCTCTGTTATTTGGGTAGTTTAACTATTTTGTGCACTGTATGGCAGTATTGTTTAGGCTTTATATGGCTTTGGTATTCAGGTATCGCAGTTGAACTATTTTGTGCACTATATGGCTGTATTATTTAGGCTTTATATGGCTTTATTAATAGGTATTGCAGTTGAACTATTTTGTGGACTATATGGCCATATTGTTTAGAGTTTTTATGACTGTTATTTCGGTATTGTGGTTGAATTGTTTTGTGCACTTTATGGCTGTATTGTTTGGGCTTTGTTATTTCAGTACTGAACTGCCTTGTGCATTGTATGGCTGTATTGTATAGGCTTTGTATGGCTTTGTTATTCAGGTATATTGGGTGAATATTTTGTGCACTGTATAGCAGTATTGTTTGGGCTTTATATGGGTTTTTTGGACTGTATGTGGTATTATTTAGGCAGTATATAGCTTTGATATTTGCTCATTGTATGGCAGTATTATTTTAAAACCGCAGAGAGTATTTTCTCTAGAGTTCTAGAGGCTTTATGCACCCTTTCTTGACATTGTTATGAGATGGTCGCCACACGATCATTGGTTTTCTGGCTACACATTAAAAACCTTCATACAATCAAATCATTTTTCAGTCTGAGGCAATAAGAGAGAAGAAATGTTACACGCACGCCGCTAGGTTCAGATAGGGGCGAGACAGGTTACATGAATTCTTTGGAATCCTGGGGCAACGTTACTCAGGGCGACCATAGACCATGTGCTGCAGCTTCTCTCAGGCACACAGGGGTATTGACCCTCAGGCACAGACATGTAGGTTGTTTCACTTGCTGACCAAACACACTTGACAAGACTCCTCATAAACGGTAGAACAGTAGCATTTAATAAGAAGCCGCACAGCCAGTGCAAGTTAAGTCTTATGAACAACAGGCTCCAGTGACAAACAGTACAGTTTCCTTAGCAGCACAGCAGTTCACAGTCTTCCCAGTATTACAGGACAGCACAGTTCTAATGCAAAGACACATTAATGAACACAGCATTCTTTTACAGCACAGTAAGATGGAGGGGGGGCTGGTTTGCTGAGGGAGATGATCCCTGTGACACCATTTCTTCCAGTCCTTATCTTTCTGCTTGTCGATATTCTGCACTGCTAGTTCAGGAACTCTACCTGACCTGTGCTTAGCTTCACTCCTGACTTGAATTCTTTTCACTTGCAGGGGCGCTTCTGTGAGATGCAGAACACACACACCACCTTTCTCTTCGGCTCCAGACAGACAGTAAACAACTTCCTGACAATCCCCTCAGGCTCTGTTGAAACAATCCCCTTTTCCTGTGACTGTGTTAACCCCTCTAGTTGCTGGATGCTTCTGGAGCACAACACTGAATGCTTTTAAAGCAACAGCACTACTTCTGCATGTCCCAGAAAGCTTAGCTCTGCTAATGCTCTCTACACCTTCTTTGGCCTCAGCTCAGTTCCACTTTGATTTTAAGTTGAGAACCTTAAAGGTGTTTTCCAGGACTTTGATATTGATGCCCTATTCTGACGAGAGGTCATAAATATCCACCACACCCACCAATCAGTGTTATCCTATTCTAAAGCGACTGGAAGTACAGAGTGTACATAGCTATGATAGCTCCGCTCTCTACACCGTGTAGTGGCCGTAATTTGGAATTGCAGCTTATCTTCCATTGAAGTGAATGTGACCTGAGCTGCGTTACCCAAGATTGACCCTTACTTCTGTATGGAGTTGTTTACTTCCCCGAGCCTGATAACAACTGATTGGTGGGAGTCGGACACCCACCGATCTGATATTAATAACCTATCCTAAGGACAGGTCATCAATGTCGAGGTCCTGGATTACTCCTTTACGGCACCATAGACATTAAATTAAACTTGATCCACCCATGGGGCCTCCTTACTTTTCAAGGGATCTGGCATCCAAGATATAAAACCCTAATTGTTTTGTCTGTTTACACCCCTCTTCCTATTAAAAAACATGTCAAACCGAATGTTTCTGTCTATGGGGCATGTAACACAAGTGTTGTCATGTGTATGTGTATTGATTGGTTTCTGAGGAGGCATCATCTGAAAATCTCATGAAAAGGACTACGGTTGCTAAGCAGTTTGTCCCTAGCAACCGGTGTGTCTCACAGGACAGCAGTGAAGGAAGAAAGCAATGACGTGGCACCCATGCCCTGGACAATGTCCACATGATAAGAAGGCAGCAGAATTATACATTTTACAAAGTAGATGGGGCGCAGGGGGAGTTATGCACATTTTGTATTGAGATGCAGAATTTGACTGGACTCTCCATAAAGGATAGATGGGGGTCTTCTAGATTGCTATTGAACAAAGCTGGAAAACAGCTCTGGTCACCGGAGGGATCTTCACAACCGTTATGTGAAGATCTCCCAAGGATGCTTCAGCCATGACGGGACTTAGGTGAGGGAAATAAAGATTCGTATGGGGTCTACACAATGGGATGCCAACATGGAACCGCTGGATCTGCTCTAAGAAGTCAATAGAGGGCAGATCCTTATTCGCACCAGTTTTAGCCAATCGTATCCCCCTGTGGAAAAAAACAATCCTGATGTCTTAGGGCCAAAATGTTTTTTGCGATCACTAGACTCAATGGTGTGACCCCCATCACCCATCTTTTTTGATGCTGTACGAGAATCTATGGATAAGTTGAGTGAAGCAATCGGAAATGTAATGTAAAGATTAAAATCTGTGACAGAGGCCCCAACTAACGTGTAAGAGAGAAGACTTTGGGCTTCCTCAGGCTCCAAGGCCAAAGAGGTCCTGTGGACAATCGGGTCACAAGATTATATAACGCGACCACATGAGTGTAACAACAGTATTTTCCATTTAATCTGATAATGACGACATAACGTAAATTTTCAGCATGTAGTCACCGCAAGTGTATGGAGCGGGCTCAGGAGCTGATCCTGCACCATAAAAGGCAGATGCCGGCTGCGTTATACAGACAGCATCTGCCTGCAACAGCAGCAACCGGAGTTTCCATTGATTGCTGCTTTATAATTTTTAAAATAACGCTGTCAATCTCCAATCAAGCCATGTAAATGTTTGTGCATGCGAGAACTGGCTCCCATTGCCCCCTGCATGGAAACATTATGGGTGGTCATGGCAGTCGGAAGTATCATAGGAAAACCATGATTTTACTATTTACACACAATACTCTGGTATTGGAATATACAGTTGTGCTCAAAAGTTTACACACCCCGGCAGAATTTTTCCTTTCTTGGCCTTGTTTCAGAGAATATGAATGATAACAAAAAAAACTTTTTCTCCACTCATGGTTATTAGTTGGGTGAAGCCATTTATTGTCAAACTACTGTGTTTTCTCTTTTTCAATCTTAATGACAACCAAAAACATCCAAATGACCCTGATCAAAAGTTCACATACCCTGGTGATTTTGGCTTGATAACATGCACAGAATTTGACACAAATGGGTTTGAATGGCTACTAAAGGTAACATCCTCACCTGTGACTTGTTTGCTTGTAATCAGTGTGTGTGCATAAAAGCTGAGTGAGTTTCTGGGATCTAGATAGACTCTTGCATCTTTCAACCAGCCACTGACATTTCTGAATTGTCAACAGATCTACGGGAAAAGGTAGTTGAATTGTATAACACAGGAAAGGGATGCAAAAAAATATCCAAGGAATTGATAATGCCAGTCAGCAGCGTTCAAACTGTGATTAACAAATGGAAAATCAGTGGCTCTGTAAAAAACAAACCATGGTCAGGTAGACCAACAAAGATTTCGGCCACAACTACAAGGAAAATTGTTTGAGATGCAAAAAAAAAACCACAAATAACATCAGCTGAAATTCAGGACTCTCTGAAAACTAGCGGTGTGGCTGTTTCAAGATGCACAATAAGGGGGCACTTGAAGAAAAATGGGCTGCATGGTCGAGTCGCCAGAAGAAAGTCATTACTGCGCAAATGCCTCAAAGTACCTATAATACGCCAAACAGCACAGCGACAAGCCTCAAAACTTCTGGAACAAGGTAATTTGGAGTGATGAGACCAAAATTGAACCTTTGGCCTCAACCTTAAACGTTGCATTTAGAGAAAGGTCAACAAGGCCTATGATGAAAGGAACACCATTCCTACTGTAAAGCATGGAGGTGGATCGCTGATGTTTTGGGGATGTGTGAGCTACAAAGGCACAGGAAACTTGGTGAAAGTTGAAGGAAAGATGAATGCAGCACGTTATCAGCAAATGCTGGAAGCAAATTTGCACTCATCAGCCCTGAAGCTGCGCATGGGACGTACTTGGACGTTCCAACATGATAATGATTCAAAACACAAGGCAAAGTCGACCTGTCATTGGCTACAGCAGAACAAAGTGAAGGTTCTGGAGTGGCCATCTCAGTCTCCTGACCTCAATATCATTGAGCCACTCTGGGGAGATCTCAAGCGCGCAGTTCATGCCCAGGAATTTACAGGAACTGGAGGCTTTTTGTCAAGAAGAATGGGCAGCTTTACCATCTGAGAAATTAAAGAACCTCATCCACAACTACCACAAAAGACTTCAAGATGTCATTGATGTTAGAGGGGGACTATATAGGGTATTAAGAACTGGGGTATGTGAACTTTTGATCAGGGTCATTTGGATGTTTTTGGTTGTCATTAAGACTTAAAAAGAGAAAAAAACAGTAGTTTGACATTAAATGGCTTCAACCAACCAATAACCATGAGTGAAGAAAAAGATTTTTTGTTATCATTCAAATTCTCTGAAACAAGGCCAAGAAAGGAAAAATTCTGCTGGGGTATGTAAACTTTTGAGCACAACTATATAGTATGTGCGATTACAAGTTCTAGTCCCCCAGGGTGACTAAAAAAATAAAGTAAAAAGAAAAAGAAAAATTTAAAATATATAAAAACAATCTGAAAATTTAAATCACCCCGCTTTTTTCCATAAAAAAATAATTAAATCTGTAATAGTCCTATCAAGATATATATATATATATAAAATTATTTTAAAAATTATTCAACCACTGGTTAAAAGTCATTGGTTAAAATGGCAGAGTCGAAACACAAAAAAAGGTTTTTTGTCAGTTGTTGTACACTAATAAATGTTGAATATATAAAAAATTCATGGCTCTTGGAAGAAGTGAAGTAAAAAATGAAAACAGAAACTTTGGATTGAAGGGTTTGAAAGGGTTCAATCATTTATTGTTAGACTAATCTCTTGACAGAAAGACCATCATCATAATGGTTCTGTGATCAGCAGAGGATTCACTAAATGTTCATTCTTTCGACAGTGCCTCCATAGGGGAAATCAGGTATTACACAATGTCCTTTAAAACCAATATTTTGTGATAGGATAGGTCCTCCAGGGTGTGTGAGAATGAGATTTCTACACTGGACAACCCCTTTAAACCAACTTCTGAAACATTTTAGAAACGATGACATTTTATTTTATTTTTTAAACTATTTTTTTTTTAATAATGTTAAATAATTTAAAAGTCAAGGAAAATCTTTTCCATATATAATTTAATGACCAAGGCCGAGTAGCTGGTCGGCTTCACCTATTTGACCCAGCATCCAGGTGCATGTCTCATCAGCGCCTCCTGGCAAGACCCCTAGAAATGACAACCTCTGCTCTCGCCGTAACATCACATGTGTCTACCATTCTACATATTTACAAACCAATGACCAAAGTGAAGTTTAGTCATTTCTTAGGAAAGAAAGTCCATTACGAAACATCTCTTGCAAGGAGTTTTATCTGACGGGAGCAAGCTGCAGTTGGAATTGTGTTATGTGCCTTTGCCTCATGTGAGAATTTGTGGCTGAGCTGTAGGATAAGGTTGGTCGAACTGTCACCTAAACCACAATGTAAAGGTGCTGGGAGAGATTGGGGGAGTCTGTTACTGACCACATTCTGTCGTAATATTAGTTCTTAGAACAAAGCATAACAAGAACCTCAAGGCGAAGTTCATTTTTTGCAATTTTTTGCACTTTTTTTTCAACTTCTCAGCCCTTTTGTTCAACCGTCTGAAGTTGCGTTACATAACCCTGCAGAGTTGTTTCAATGGTTTCTGTCTCCCGATTAATTAATTGCTTTCCGGTTACAGTCTGTGGCTATTAAATTGATAACAACGTTTCCAATAGAAGAAGGAAGATGGTTGCTCAAAAATGATTCATGAGTTTTTGTCATCAGGTCTTGTGCCTTAAAGTACATGCAGCTAATGATAAAAACTCAAGTTGAGGTCCTTTGGGGTTTTTGGGGTTCTGGTGTAAGTTATAGCTTCTGGGCCAATGTGGCATAGTGTTAGTAGCAGCAGACAATGCAGGCACTGTGGGGCCCATAAGTTGGGGGGTTCAGTGCCAAAAAGCACCATCACTTGCCCAGGGTCTCGATTTCAATGCCACTTGCCCGGAAACTTGAATGCTCCAACATGCAGCCTGTGCGTCTGAGTCTGTGCACAGCAGGCGCAGTGACATCACTAGATCTTGCCTGCTGTGCGAAGCCACAAGCAGAATAGACCAGAGCTGCTCATCGGGGGAACGGGGCTAGGAGACTATTTATTTTTCAGAATTGTTACTGTACTGTGTTGGGGGTCACTGTGAGGCCTCAATGTGTGTGAGGAATATGTGGGGCATCATACTCTGTGTAAGGATAACTGTAAATTCATCAGACTGCAGTAGGGTGCTCTGTGGGGACATCATACTGTGTTGGGGGCATCATACTGTGTTGGTGGCACAGTAGGCCATCACATTGAGTTAGGGGGGGCACTGTGAGAACTTTACACTTTGTTGGGGCTATTGTGGGATATCATACTGTATTCGGGGCACTGTGGAGGTATCATACTATATGTGAGAGAATTCACTATTGGGGATTTTAATGTGACCCTCCCACTGTGTGTGAGGGGGCATTTTGGGGTACTATGGGTCCCCAGAATTTTATGTTCACCCCTGCTGGGCCCAATATAAGGTTTGTGCCAAATGAGAAGGCACCAGTAGTATAACATGCACATGGCAGGTGAAGGCCAGTTACAGATTTTGCATAGGTGTCCAGGATTTTCAAGTTATCACTTATTACTAATAATACCAACATATTAGACCACCAAACCATGACCAGTATCTGGTCAATAAATAATACTTCAACCGAACCAAACACAATGTTCAAAGACCAATATTACCAATAATGCACCACTAATGTGTTATAAAAAAAGGAACACTATAATAAAAATTAATATTACCGCCATACAATGACCATGTAGTGGTCGGTGCCAGTTCTGCAGACCATGTAAGAGATTACAGGTTAGTTAAATACAGATAGTGATAGGATTTGTTCACTCTGATAGGAGTTGTTCACTCTTCCCTTCTTTTCCTTCTGGCCCAGACCATGATGACGACTTCTTGACAATTTTTGTCTGCAGAGTTTGTAACCCAGACACACTTTAACGCCATACAATGACCATATAGTGATAGATACCAGCTCTGCAGACAGTATGAGGGATTGCAGTACAGTTATATATAGTGACTTACAGGTGAGTTGACGTCTTTTCTGATGGATGTGAATTGTTCACTTTTCCTTTCTTTTCCATACTGCCCAGACCGCCTTGACAACTTCTTCATTACTTGTCCTTACAGTTTGGATTACATACACATTTCACTTATCCCCACCTATTCTGAACTTACAAAAACTTCTCATCCTGCTGCGAACCCTAATTGTGTGTCTGTTGCTGCCACATTTCTGCGATCATTGTACCTGATATGTGGCACTGTGACTAATACTTCAAAAATTGAGTTATTATTATATTTACCTCCCCCTATACAATCCACAGAGAGTACCCTGAAAACAGTAGTGCCATATTGATAGTGCCAAGGATATTCCACGCTACATGCAAACATTTTAGATAGATTTATCATTTCTAAATCATGGTGCAAAACTACATCTGCTCAAAGCAGTAGTGAATTTTATTTCCTGGCTTTGGACTCAGGTTTAAGACTGGTGAGTAAAATGTAAACCCGTTAAAGTCTGGATTAGTACGGGGGTTTCCTGTTCAGGATCCTAAATTCTTAACCAGAGTGGGGTTATAAAGAGCATCTCTCGCCCTGGAGGACCCGTCCTTTCCTGCACTGCACAAATACCCCATTGATATGAATGGACAATGTGTAATTCTTCATTTTCCCTCTGGAGGCGCTAGAGGGAAACTGGACGCTTAATGCCAGCTTTCTTCACATTTGATCACTTGGTCTAGAAGTGGCGATCCCTGCCATCTTACACAGGTTCCATTAGTAACATAGTAAAAAATAAAAATCACCTGTTTTCCACATATGGCACTAAAAATAAAATTCTATGGAAGAGCTAAGTTCAACGACTCCGCTGCGGCTCGCACTAACAACTATCTATTGATTGTTCTTCAGCACAAGAAAACTAATTAAGGTAACAAATATCAGTCAGGATTTCTCCTAAGTCAGAGGAAAACGGAATCCGTCGCTGATTAAGTGCAGAGGGATTTTTTTCTGAACTTATTATTGATCTTAAGGACATTCCACCAGATTTTATATAAGAACACGTCGGAGCTTCCGAAATACATTTATTTATCATTAATCATATCACGGCCATAAGCGTGGCTCCTCCAGTGATGCGAGAGCGCCCCCTGCTGTCGGGGTGCAGGAAGTGTCTTCTCCAATCACAATGAGATTCCATTATGTGGTATTGATACTAAAAAGATATTTAACCTCTTCAGTACAAACCTTTTTTTTTTCCGATTTCATAGCTGTATAAAGTTTTGGGGGATTTTTGTGTTTTTTTTTTTTGTAAGATGCATTGTAGACTTTTTTTAAGATTCTAAAAGTTCCTGCTAATTCTTTGTTATCTTGTCTGCCGCCTGCCCTGACCTTCTGCTGTTTCCAGCAATTCAAGTTCTCTGCCAGCCCTGACCTACCACCTGTTTGATTATGGACTCTGACAACTCCTTTTATTGCATTCATGTTCACTTGTTGTCAGCTCCATTCAACAAAGGGAGGGAACTCTCATCTTATCTTATCATTGACCCCAAGATGTGATTCTTTGGGTGGCACGTAAATATGGCGGGGACTTCCTAATAGGTCATGCCTTAGGCTTAATCTAATAGTTTCCTGTCAATTTTTAATTAATAGATACTAATGCATTACAATATAAATATATAGTATTTCCATGCTATAGTTATAAAAAGTGAAAATAATAATTAAAGCATACCTGTAAAGTGCAAAATACCTGTAGAAAAGCATGGTCCACCTGTCCCAATCCACCATAACAAGATAAAACTGGTTTTGGTGAATATACCAGTTTGATATCTCTAGAAACTATCATGATTCTTATGCTCTGTAACTTGCCATCCACTTTTTTTGTGGGTGATTTCTCCTCCTCAGCATTCTACCAGCACTAAAGATGCAGGGACTTCCTTTTCCAAACATGCATTACTCCTACTATTGTCCAATCGTTTGCCTTGTTTCCTATGGTCTGTAACTTAAAATCCACTCTTTTTCTTTGTGTGATTTCTCTTTCTTATTCTGCCAGCACTAAAGGTGCCAGAACTTCATTTTTCTCAGTTCTAAGCATGGCATTGTCCAATGGCTTGCCTGCCCAGACCACAGCCTCTGTTGTCTGCCTGTATGCAATTTGACAGACAGAAAAGTAGCAGAAAGACAAAGCCTTGTCCCCACTTCTTGTAGAGAGAAAATTACCTGCTCAGACTTCCTATAGAGACAAAGACCCACCCACACTTCCTGTAGAGAGACAAAGATTGTCTGCACTTCCTGTACAGAGACAAAGACCTGCCTCTACTTCCTATACAGAGACAAAGACCCGCCTCCACTTTTTATACAGAGACAAAGACCCACCCACACTTCCTGTAGAGAGACAAAGATTGTCTGCACTTCCTGTACAGAGACAAAGACCTGCCTCTACTTCCTATACAGAGACAAAGACACGCCTCCACTTTCTATACAGAGACAAAGACCCGCCTCCACTTCCTGTAGAGAGTCAAAATTTGCCTCCACTTCCTATAGAGAGACCTACACCCGCCCTTACTTCCTGTACAGAAACAAAGACCAGCCTCCACTTCCTATACGAGACAAAGACTTGCCTCCACTTCCTATACAGAGACAAAGACCTGCCTCCACTTCCTATACAGAGACAAAGACCTGCCTCCACTTCCTGTAGAGAGTCAAAATTTGCCTCCACTTCCTATAGAGAGGCAAACACCTGCCCTCACTTCCTGTACAGAGACAAAGACCTGCCTCTACTTCCTATACAGAGACAAAGACTTGCCTCCACTTCCTATACAGAGATAAAGACCTGTCTCCTCTTCCTGTAGAGAGTAAAAACGTGCCTCCACTTCCTATAGAGATCCAAAGACCCATCCCCACTTCCTATAGAGAGACAAAGACCTGCCCCCACTTCCTGTAAAGAGAAAAAGACTGTCTCCACTTCCTATACAGAGACAAAGACATGCCTCCACTTCCTATACAGAGACAAAGACCCGCCTCCACTTCCTGTAGAGAGTCAAAACGTGCCTCCACTTCCTATAGAGAGGCCTACACCCGTCCTCACTTCCTGTACAGAGACAAAGACCTGCCTCCACTTCCTATACAGAGACAAAGACCTGCCTCCACTTCCTATACAGAGACAAAGACCCGCCTCCACTTTCTGTAGAGAGTCAAAACGTGCCTCCACTTCCTATAGAGAGGCCTACACCCGCCCTCACTTCCTGTACAGAGACAAAGACCTGCCTCCACTTCCTATACAGAGACAAAGACCTGCCTCAACTTCCTGTAGAGTCAAAATTTGCCTCCACTTCCTATAGAGAGGCAAACACCTGCCCTCACTTCCTGTACAGAGACAAAGACCTGCCTCCACTTCCTATACAGAGATAAAGACCTGTCTCCTCTTCCTGTAGAGAGTCAAAACGTGCCTCCACTTCCTATAGAGAGCCAAAGACCCATCCCCACTTCCTATAGAGAGACAAAGACCTGCCCCCACTTCCTGTAAAGAGACAAAGACTGTCTCCACTTCCTATACAGAGACAAAGACCTGCCTCCACTTCCTATACAGAGACAAAGACCCGCCTCCACTTCCTGTAGAGAGTCAAAACGTGCCTCCACTTCCTATAGAGAGGCAAAGATCCACCCCCACTTCTTATAGAGAGACAAAGACCTGCCCCCACTTCCTGTAAAGAGACAAAGACTGTCTCCACTTCCTATACAGAGACAAATACCTGCCTCCACTTCCTGTAGAGAGTCAAAATGTGCCTCCACTTCCTATAGAGAGGCAAAGACCCACCCCCACTTCCTGTAGAGAGAAAAATATCTGCTCTCTCTCCCTTTAGAGAAACAAAAACCCACCCCACTTCCTGAAGAGAGCCAAATCCCACCACCACTTCCTGTATAAAGACATGCCTCCACTTCCTGTAGAGAGACAAAGACTGTCTCACTTCCTATACAGAGACAAAGACCTGCCTCCACTTCCAATAGAGAGTAAAAACGTGCCTCCACTTCCTATAGAGAGGCCTACACCCGCCCTCACTTCCGGTACAGAGACAAAGACCTGCCTCCACTTCCTATACAGAGACAAAGACCTGCCTCCACTTCCTGTAGAGAGTCAAAATTTGCCTCCACTTCCTATAGAGAGGCAAACACCTGTCCTCACTTCCTGAACAGAGACAAAGACCTGCCTCTACTTCCTATACAGAGACAAAGACTTGCCTCCACTTCCTATACAGAGATAAAAACCTGTCCCCTCTTCCTGTAGAGAGTCAAAACGTGCCTCCACTTCCTATAGAGAGGCAAAGACCCATCCCCATTTCCTATAGAGAGACAAAGACCTGCCCCCACTTCCTGTAAAGAGACAAATACTGTTTCCACTTCCTATACAGAGACAAAGACCTGCCTCCACTTCCTGTAGAGAGTCAAAATGTGCTTCCACTTCCTATAAAGAGGCAAACACCCGCCCTCACTTCCGGTACAGAGACAAACACCTGCCTCTACTTCCTGTACAGAGACAAAGACCTGCCTCCACTTCTTATACAGAGACAAAGACCTGCCTCCATTTCCTGTAGAGAGTTAAAACGTGCCTCCACTTCCTACAGAGAGGCAAAGACCCACCTCCACTTCCTATAGAGAGACAAAGGGCTGCCCCTACTTCTTGTAAAGAGACAAAGACCTGCCCCCACTTCTTATACAGAGACAAAGACCTGCCTCCACTTCCTGTAGAGAGTCATAACTTGCCTCCACTTCCTATGGAGAGGCAAAGAACCACCCCCACTTCCTATAGAGAGACAAAGACCTGTCCCTACTTCCTGTAAAGAGACAAAGACTGTCTCCACTTCCTGTAGAGAGTCAAAACGTGCCTCCACTTCCTACAGAGAGGCAAAGACCCACCCCCACTTCCTATAGAGAGACAAAGACCTGCCCCCACTTCCTGTAAAGAGACAAAGACTGTCTCCACTTCCTATACAGAGACAAAGACCTGCCTCCACTTCGTGTAGACACAAAACATGCCTCCACTTCCTATAGAGAGGTAAACACCTGCCCCCACTTCCTGTAGGGAAAAAATCAACCCAAACTTTCTGTAGAGAGACAAAGACCTATCCCACTTCCTGTAGAGAGAAAAATATCTGCTCTCACTCCCTTTAGAGAAACAAAAACCCACCCCACTTCCTGAAGAGAGACAAAGACCCACCACCACTTCCTGTACAAAGACCTGCCTTCACTACCTATAGATGTAAAGACCCACACCCACTTCCTGTAATCCATCTTGGCATCTTTATTTTTAGAGATAGATTACACTTGACAACAGGCAGTGGGAAGACAACATTATTTATAGATAACGTGATCTGAACATTGTCTATTTATTGAATTATCTATTAAATAAGATCAAGTTCTCTGATAGATCGGGGACCGTTTCGCACTACTATCCAGGATAGAATTACCAGTCTTTTCTTTAACCTCTTTCTGCTTTTAGGATCCATTGATCCATTCCTGTGTTTGACTTTGAGATCATACCTGCCTGTAGGATCTCAACCTAAAAATCCCTTGCTTAATGTACAGATATATTACAACCTCGCAGTTGTTTCTATGTATCCTGTTGATGTGACATTCGTCTTTCGTGAGGCTTGTGATCCATTCATGTCAAACCGAAACTTTCTGCATTTGATACATTCCGTCCAGTCGTTCAGTCCATCAGCAGAAGTTGTCCTAGAACAATGATCCTCAGCTTTCTATAGGTCCGTGATAGATCCCTCATTGACCTTTAATACAGGAGTATAGGTTAACGTCAGCTGCTAATGCAGTTGTCATAGTGTGTACTCCATTGTCATGTCGCCCAGCGGCCCTGTCACCATCTTGCGTAATCTGGTGCTGCCATTAAATGTCCATGCAAACGAATGTAACCAGAGAAAGTATGGAGTGATCTGTACAAGTGGAAACATAAATCTCAAGAGTAAATATATCAGTTTCAAAAGGACATCTGCTGGAGTGATCATCAAATCTACAAAGATATGGGCCCGCTTGCAAATCAACACGTTGTGGAGGAGTGAAGTGCATGTCGGGAAACTCACAGAGATTAGAATAAAAGTGAATGCAAAGTCAAATGATATGGAAAGAGAAAAAAAATCTGTTTCCCATAGGAAAGTCACTTATGAAGGATTAGCACAGTATTGCAGAATATACTAACAAGCTTGTAGAGCACTAATTATACTGCAAAATATAGTAGTAAATCCTCCAGAGAGAGTAGCCTGGTGAAAATAGATGATAAATATACAGATTCTGATGTTTCATTTCACAGCCCTGAGATGATAAGTCAGTGCCCTGATATCATATCTCAGAGGTATTATATAGCTATGAAATAATAAGTCAGTAACTATGATAGAATATTTTAGTTTTGTGACACATTTATCTCTGACTTATCAACTCAAAGCGCCAAGTTATGGAGGAGTGAGATAATAAGTCAGAGCCAAAATATTATATTTAGGAGATTAGACTTCATAATGCTGAGCATAGATACGATATAAAAGACTGTGTCCTATCATATCTTAGATCTGTGATTTATTTAGCTCTGACATAATATCTCATAATGCTGATTTAAGGAAGTATGAGATAATAAGTGAGTGCCCTGATGTCATATCTCAGAGATTCTGCCTCATAATGCTGATTATAGCTATGAAATAATAAGCCAGTGTTATGATATAGTATCTCAGTTTCTGATTTAGCTTTGACATGTTTTAGCTTTGGCATGTGATCTCACAACTTTGAGTTATGGGGGTGTGAGACAATAAGTCAGTACCATGATATATTCAATGGATTTTACTTCACAATGCTGAAAATAGCTTTGAAATAACAGGTCAATGCTATAATATAAGAACTTAGTTATGTGATTCATTTAGCCTGGACATTTCACCCCACAGTGCTAAATTATGAAGATGTGAGATAATAAGTCAGCTCCATGATATCATAGGAGACATTTTAATGCACTATGCTAAGTATTGAGTTATGACATAATATAGCTGTCATCTGATATATTATTTCACTGACCTTTTCAATTTTTATATATTACCTCGCAATGCTGAGTAATTGTTCTGTGATATAATAACTCAGTGCCCTGATATAATATCTCAGCATGCTGCTGACTCATTTACCTAAAATGTTAAATTACCTATTAATTTTTAAGTTAATGTATGTCATTTGATACAAAATTTTAGTTTTGTGACACATATAGGCTAATATAATATACCACAAAACTACGTTTTTGCAGTCTGAGATAAATCAGTGCCGTGATATATTGACACATTTATCTTTGATATATTATTACATAGTATTGATTTATTGACTCATTTAGTAATAAGACAGTGCCCTGATTTTCATATATAATTGACACTTTTAGTTCTGATATATGATTACACATTTTATAAGTTAGGAGATAATGAGTCAGAGCTCTGGTACACCATCTCAGTGTCCCAACTATAATATAATATCTCAGTGCCCTGACTTCTCCATCTCTGATTTATAATCACACAATGACAAGCTATTGAGCTGTGAGACAGTAAGTCAGAGCTCTGATATAATGTGATACTTCTGTGATTCATCTGGTTCTGATATTACCTTGCATGGCTTAGTTGTTAAGCTATTATACAATAAATCAGCACACTAATATAATGATGTCTCATTTAGCTCTGCTACATTTTCTATCCGTTAATAAGTTGATGAACTAATAGATACTAAGTCAGCACCTTAATATCTCAGCACCTCTGTATCTGATATATCATCTAAAATAAAAGTGTTGAACTATGAAATAATAAGTCAGCGCTATGAGGTAATAAACCAGATTTATGAGAAAATAAACCAGAGCAATGAGATCATAACCCTGAGCTATAACATTATAATCCATAATTATGAGATAATAGGCCATATAAATGAGATAATAGACCAGAACAATGAGATGACACGTAAGAGCTATGTGATAATAGGCAAGAGCTATGGCATAATAATTCAGAATTTTGACATAATAGGTCAGAGCAATGACATAATAATCCAGTTCTATGAGGCAATAGGCCACTGCTATGAAATAATAGCCAAGGACTATGACATAATAATCCAGAGTTATGACATAATAGGTCAGAGCTATGACATATTAATCCAGAGCAATTAAAAGGCCAAAGCTTTCAGATAATAGGCTACAGTTATGACATAATAATCCAGAGCTATAATAGGCCAAAGCTATTACAAAACACAAAACAATGGGATAATATACCAGGGTTTTGAGATAGTAGGTCAGAGCTTTGATATAATAGGCCAGAACAATGAGATAATAAGTCACATCTATGGCACAATAATCCAGAAATAATAGGCCAGAGCAATAAGATAATAGGCAAAGCTATAACATAATAATCCAAAAATATGAGCTGATAGGCCGGAGTTAAGACATAATAATCCATCAAAATGAAATAATAGGCCAGAGCTGTGAGATAATAGGCCAGAATTATGAAATAATAGGCCAGAGGTATGAGATAATCGAGAAGTATGAGATAATAGGCTAGAGCCTTGAGATAATAGTCCGGAGCTATGAGATAATAATACAGAGCTATAAAATAACCCCAGCCCTATGTAGCTATGTTGTAATTTGTAGCACAAATTATTCTCTGATAATCATTGCGAAGTGAGAAAAAATTTACATAGGACTTCTGCCATATCATCGTTTATAGAGTTTCATGATGCACAGTACTAGTCTGCCCTTAAGCAGTTAAAGGACAAAATCAGCTCTGCTGCCTCCGTCCAAGACTAGAAGACTTGTCAAAATCTGAAACCGTGATGAGACATGTGTCTTATTACTATAGACAGCGCTCCTTGACACTGTACGTTTCATTCCCGGCGGCTTCATTCTGCAGGTCAGGTTTCAGAGTTACACGGTGTCTACTTGGTTGTCCGCGCCTCATTCTATGAATCTGCCTCTGCCTTGCCGTGTGCACCGTATCCTTCTCGGCTTGCACATATCCAGTGATCGGCTCTGTTTTCACGCTCAGCAGACACAGTAGATTCCTCATCCCTCTTCCTAGCATGACTTCACCATACCCAAGAATAACTTTCCTGGGAGATGGAAGGTACATGACTAAGCAGATGCTCCAGAGCATTTTACCTAGAGGATCAGATATTCGTTACAACTTACTGATTATGGGAACATGTCTGCCCTCTACTACGGAGGGAAACCTGAGATCGAGCAGGAGCTGTAACTCCAACCACCAGACCCCAGAGACGAGGACTGTAAGCCACCAGCCAATGCCTCACTATGCCAGTAGGCACAAGTTCTTCTGCGGGGGTGTAGCTAAAAGGGGTACAGAAGACTCAGTCGCACCTGGGCCCTGGTGGCTAGGAGGGCCCAAATCATCACTGGTGCATAGGAAGACACCTGTATTAAAAATAGCAAATGGTATTTTGGAGGTTCTGCTAAAGATTTTGCATTTGGGCCTCAAGAGAAACTTCTGTTACCAAAAACATGACACCGGAGATTATGCACCAAACCGACATATACAATGGAGTGAGACATCAAACGACCCGGACTACTGGAGGTCAGGTCATTCGGATGCAACACGCAGAAAAGGACAAGGCCGAAGTAACCAACTTAACTATTTATTTTCTTCTTTTTAACACAGATATAAGGAGGGGTGAGTTTTGGAGGAAGTTGATTATTCAAATACAGAATATTAAAGTATAGAATATCAGCAAAGATGACAATAACCGCACTATAACACTTGCAGCACAAATCACCTATACTATCTAGCTATTTTCTTGTAGGTGCGAAGTTCACAAACATAAGAATGCCACTAAAATGGTACTTCAACACGGTTCACTTAAGTTCAGGTGCTAACGGGGGTCACCGGTATTTCCCGCTAGGCCACAAGTCCTAACAAAGTCAAGTAATTCTCTATGGACCCTCCTCACACTGGCCGGCCCCCTGCCCTGTCTGCTGCACAGTCCCAGACCGAACCCTGTTCCGTACGTCGGCGTTGGAAGTAACTGCCCAGTTCACTCGCGCCTCCCGATCAGCGCAGCGGACGTCCAATTCTGGATTGGAGTCCGCATCCGGTCGTCGGTGCTTGACCTGCGATGGTCGTCTATCGGGCCTGGACAAGTGAGGGCTGGACCTAGGGTCTTGACCGGAATAGGGCCAGGCCTCAGGTCTTGACTGGTGTACTATGGCTCACGGGTCTTTACCGGCGAAGTCTGGATCCCACTCACTGGCTCATGACGCTCCTCTGGTCTAGGCCTTCATGCAGGTCCCAGTGATTCGGCCGCTTCGCCCTCTCAGCACATGTCCTGCTATTTTTACTTATTGGCACCAACTGCTTTCCTGCCTTGTCACTCTGGCATTCTATATCTGGTAGACCCGTGAGCCAGACTATGCCAGTAGCTGCATCACAGATTTCACCTGACCCAGTGCTCTTTTTAGATCCGTCCTTTCTGAAACACTTTCCTCATCCTGTAGATCCGCTGGATTCCGATTGAACAGTAGGTGGTAGTCTCCGGTCACAAATGCTGCACAACGATGAGGAATCTCATCCTCCACAGCACACCCTTTACATTCCTCCCTTCTTTTAGTTCTCTAGTCCTCGGGTGAGAGGGGCCTTTGGCTGATCGGGCTTTCTTCGGGGATAGCCTTATTTCTGCCAAGAGCTGAGCGCATTCATGAGTCTTCTGTTTAATGTGCTCCCAGATGAACTCATCTCTTGCGTGTATCGGCTGGGAGGGAAATTGTCATTGGCGCATTTGTTTCTATGTGGTCCTTCCTACAAGGGTGTATTAAGAACTCTTGGGGCTTTGGGCACTTCACTGGGAAGTACGTCTGGCTTACCTTGCAGTTCTGCTGAGGGTGGTGCTGACGTCCCCTGCGGCTCCATGGGCACAGCAAACCATCCCTCCTCATCACCAACAGCCTTTCCCGTGGCGATCTCATGCAGTTCCTTCGGGGACCACATCCTTTCAGTTCCTTCCATTTCAGAGAGGCAGGGGCGAAGCATGTTCTGATGCAACACTCGACCCGGGGTCCCTTCTTCCCTTTCGGGCCAAACTTCATAGACTGGATTGTTGGAGTGGACTCTCCTCTTGACTCTGTAGGGCACTGCCTCCCAGCGATAGTCCAGTTCATTTTGGTCCTGTTTGGCTCGTACTAACACACGGTCTCCCATCTGGAGCGGTTCTTCTTGTACTGGGGACCCACCCGGATGATCCAATCCAATTTTTGCTCCACCAGTGGTCTCATAGTCTGAAGTCGATGCCTATGCTCCTGGACTCAAGTGTTTGGACTTTTTCCCAGGTAGTCCTCTTCTAGATCCAGCTTCAATTCTGTAATTTCTCGACCACTCCGGCCGAACAGCAGCATGTGTGCCGTGTATACCCAGTGGTTGCGTGAACCCGATTGTTGTACACCCATACCAACGAATTCAGGCCATCTCATATTCCTATTTAAATGTTTGCAGCATTTGTAGTAATGTTCTGTTGAAACGCTCGCTGGCTCCATTCCCTTGTGGGTAGTATGGTGTTGTTGAATGGCTTTAGTGCACCCAAAGTCGTCGTGTTGAGCAAACACCCCTTAGTACAGCCGTAGACCTTCTACCTGCCCCACTTGTCCAGGGGTGAATTCTGTCAGGTTTGCTTCTATCTGCTCCAAGTGATCGCGGCCAGTTCAGACTTCACCCTTACTTCTCTTTGTATTGAGGGACACCAACAGAGTCCACGAGTCCCCTTTCACGGGAGTCAATTCTATGGCATCGGTACTTATGAGATCTTCTGGCAATACGTATACTCTAGCCACTTCCTTCCGGGTGGTTAACTGTAAATTTGTTCCACTCAGATTGATACACCGCACTGGTATGTGCCCTTCACGCACGGTGGCTAAGGTGCAGGCGACCAGCAATCCTGGGGTTGCTTCTTCTCCCTTTGTGGGTTCAATTTGTACTTCCACTCCTTCCAATGATACATGGGTGTGCACTGGCAAGGTGAGTACGGTCTATCCTGCTGGTAAGGTCACTGAAACTTCCGGGGGCACCACCACTTTTCCGAGGCGCTAGAAGGCGATTGGTGACCTCTGAATCTGGCTGACCCGTACAAGTTGTTGGAACACTCTCTTGCTTGCATGATGTCGGGATGCACAGGCCCAGTTACTTCCTCGTCGTCTGTCAGCCAGGAACTGTCCCACTTCCCACAAGACATTCATCTCTAAGGTCACGATGACCCCCCGCCCCTGATCTCTTCTCTGCCCAGATCCTTTCCACACACCCATATGGAGATCCACACTACTCCAGCCACAGGAATTGGCAGCAGGTTGGCAACCACCAGTCATATGGTTGGTTCCTTTCTGGAGCTAGAGACGTCTGAGAAATGGCCCTGAAAGTATTCTTTTGGCATAGTGGTCACCTGGGACCCGGTGTCCATCAAACAGCAGAATTGTTAACCATTAAACTCGGCCCAGGTAAGAGGCCTTTCAGAAAGATATCCTGAGAGTCTTTACCCCCCCTCTCCTACTAGGGGTGCAGAGCCCCACAGTGTGCTCCTCGATTGTGGGGTGCATTCGTTTAACGACTTCCCCCTCTGCCTTCTTTCCCGTGTTGGACAGTTCCGGGAGATGTGTCCCCTTCTGCCACAAGCCCAGCATTCCACACCATGTTCTTCTGATGTATGGCATGTTTGGGGCTTTGACCACGGGAGGAAGATATTCCAGCTCTGACTTCTCCTCGTACCAGGCCACAGGGCCAGGTGTCGTGGTGTTAACAGGGGTTCCCATAATACTGCGTAATTCTCTTATGTCCCGGATCTCCTGCCATAGCTCTTGGGCCCACTCGAATTCCGTATTTGGCAATTCAGAGATGATCGCTCCATGGCTCCGGCCTCTCGATCTCGCACCCTTGCCTCTGCCCCAACTTCCTAAAAGCTCATACTGGAGTTAGAACATAGGCTTTCTTCATGGCCTGTCTCAAGTAGGTGTCTCTCAGGCCCGCAGCAAGTTAATCCCTCAGCACCTCGTCTAGTGGTCCCAGCCCTTGGTATTCTTCCTGAGTCTTCTTGGTCGTTTCTTCCTGCAAAGAGTTCACATACTGAGCTACGGTCTCGCCCTCCCTCTGAACCTGATGGAATAGGAGTATGCATAGGTTACCTAGGTCAGTGGTGTCCCCATGCATGTCTTCTAAAATTTTGATCACTTTATTATCTACAAGAGCCAAAAAGAGAAACACCGAACTATGTGCTCATAAGAAAGGTAATGGCATAGATCTTCAAAGTAAAAAAACTTTATTGAGCAAACATTTGGTTACATGGTGGCACTGTAGAAGACGGGTGCCCAAACATCCAGTAAAATCAAGAACAATTAAATATATAAGTATAAAATTTAAAACTAGATACAGTATACTGAACCACAGGAAGCAAATTATATATATAGCACCAGATGCAACTATACCTGAAATACAGTAGATTAGAAGAGGGAAGGTTGGTAAATGAAAGTGGATATTAAGCCTTGTAAGGCAGCTATCGGACATATAGTTGATGGGAGGTATGTATCACAGAGATGGTTGTCATCTGTGATGTAATCCTGGAGTATTGCTCTAGTTCACATAGCACTAAGAGGATTGTTTGGTGCATCTGGGCCAGGTTTTACGGGCAGTCTGAGAGTTGGGCGGGTCTGGCTGCCCACATACCTTACCTCTGGGTGTGCTTAACCTGTTAAGATGGTGTCCGTTGATGGACACATGGTCTGTGTGTGGAGGAAGAAGACCTCCTGTGTGTTATATCCAGACTGAACTGGTAAACTGGATGCTATGCAGCTTGTGTGACCGACCAGGACTGGCTCTCACGAGACTTTGTTAAAGAACTGTTTACTTTGTTTTGCCTGCACTGAAGGCTACTTATATTTTACTTTGTTTAAGGCAGGTTTATGAAGCAGCAATAAACCAGCATAGACTTTTAAAAGGAAATCCATTCCGGTTTTGCCTCCCGACACACCCAAGTGA
Organism: Phyllobates terribilis; assembly: GCF_046119375.1. NCBI lineage: Eukaryota > Metazoa > Chordata > Amphibia > Anura > Dendrobatidae > Phyllobates > Phyllobates terribilis. The sequence continues at coordinate 756,798,741 of NW_027362764.1, forward strand.
GTAGCATAGCCACACCTAACATAGGTAATGTACTAAGATAGTTAGCTGTTTAAGGTAAATAAATGGAAAAGTATACCAAATGTATACATGGTAAACGTGATATGAAAGTAAGTATCTATAGGAGGTATAATTTAGTAGGACTGGTATCTATAATTACCAACAATGAAAATGAATAACAGAAGTACTGTAGCATTCCACAAGGTATAACTAATCTATAGGTGCGATCAAATATATCTTGTAAATAGCTGGTCATAAACCAGAACAAGGGTATCACATGATATTAGTGGGTAGGTAACATGCACCAGTACATTCCCTTAATGGTATAGGCAATGCAAAGAAAGGAGGCATCTGGATTGAAATCATCATGTTTAATTATTTCCTTGTTGTCACATATATGACAAGACCCGTGAGCCAGACTATGGCCTCGCCCTACACCGGTCAAGACCCAGAAACCAGACTACGCCAGTCAAGACCTGGAGCCTAGCCCTACGTCGGTCAAGCCCCAGAAACCAGACTACGCCAGTCAAGATCTGAGGCCTAGCCTTACTCCGGTCAAGCCCCAGAAACCAGACTACGCCGGTCAAGACCTGATGCCTAGCCCTACACCAGTCAAGCCCCAGAAACCAGACTACGCCAGTCAAGACCTGGGGCCTAGCCCTACGTCGATCAAGCCCCAGAAACCAGACTACGCCAGTCAAGACCTGAGGCCTAGCCTTATTCCGGTCAAGCCCCAGAAACCAGACTACGCCGGTCAAGACCTGATGCCTAGCCCTATGCCGGTCAAGCCCCGGAAACCAGACTATGCCGGTCAAGACCTGAGGCCTAGCCCTATGCCAGTCAAGACCCATGAGCCTTGTCACTCCGGCCTTTTATATCAGATAGCTGCATTACAGATGTCACCTAACCCGGTGCTCTTTTTAGATCCATCCATCCCGAAACATTTTCCTCATCCTTTAGTTCCGCTGGAATCTTTTTGAACAATAAGTGGCAGTCTCCGGTCACAAATGCTGCACAACGCTGGGGAATCTCATCTTCCACGGTGTACCCCCTTACCCACTAACCACCACTAGATGCCACATCTGTAGATACCGGGGGCTGAGATACCAAATCACTAGATATCAGGGACTGAGATAAAAAATCGCTAGACACTATGGGCTGAGATGCCAAATCACTAGATACCTGGGGCTGAGATGCCAGATCACAAGACACCAGGGACTGAGATACCAAATCACTAGACACCATGGGCTGAGATGCCAAATTAGTAGATACCGGGGGCTGAGATATCAAATCACTAGATACCAGGGGCTGAGATACCAAATCACTAGACATCATAGACTGAGATGCCAAATCAGTAGATACCAGAGGCTGAGATATCAAATCACTAGATACCAGGGGCTGAGATGCCAGATCACAAGACACCAGGGACTGAGATACCAAATCACTAGACATCATAGACTGAGATGCCAAATCAGTAGATACCGGGGGCTGAGATATCAAATCACTAGATACCTGGGGCTGAGATGCCAGATCACAAGACACCAGGAACTGAGATACCAAATCACTAGACACCATGGGCTGAGATGCCAAATTAGTAGATACCAGGGGCTGAGATATTAAATCACTAGATACCAGGGGCTGAGATGCCAAATCACTAGACATCATAGACTGAGATGCCAAATCAGTAGATACCGGGGGCTGAAATATGAAATCACTAGATACCAGGGGCTGAGATGCCAAATCAGTAGATACCGGATTGAAGGATAATGATTTGATTTCCTTTTGATTTCCCCAGAATAGAAAGCAGATGTGATAATTGCCCTTTACGTGTAGGGTCCGGTCTCACATAACCCCTGGGCACATTACAGATCCCATACCCTTATACATATTACACATCTGCATAAGCCCCGGTTATCGCGTCCAGTCTCACAATCGGCCATTGTGCCATATTTCTATAGATTTAGGATCTGATCCGCTACATAAAGGGCGGTCTACTCTCCACGAGACGCAGGACATCGGCAGCTGGATCACATTCTCTCTGCATTTTCCTCCGCACTCAGAATGTGACAACAATCAATTGGTGCCTGTTCTCTCAGCAGCTGCACCAATTTTTTTTTTTGGAGGAAGGAGGTGAAGGACGGTTGTTTTTACTTTTTTTTTTTTTTCATTTTCAGAGGGGAATTGCGGCTGAGGATCCCAGGAGGGAGGGGACACATCTTCAGCTTCATTTCTCAGAACGCACTGATGGATAAAGGGATCTGAGCCGAAAAATGACAAGCCACATCCTCTATTCGTTAACTGAAATGGTGGAACAGGATTATTTCTACATTAGACCCCCTCCTCTCCTCCAGGGGGGCACCGCACCATGAAAATGACGAAGCAGAAAAAGAGCGACGGCACATTACTGTATACATGTGTCCTGAAGCCTGGACTGTCAGGGGTGCGGCTATAGGGGGCCTAAAGGTGGCATACTCCTAGAAAAAGGGGGACCCTGCCCGGACTCCAGGAAGAGCGTGCAAATCTCCCAAGTACCCAACTTATTCTATGTGCTCCCCTAGGCCCAACCCTGCGCTCATCTTTACTCCTGGGCCCTGATACAGTATTAGATTTGAGGGGCTGGTCAGGGGGGTTATATTTGTTTATGAAGTCTGGTTGGGGGTCTGTAGTTTTTAGTGGGTCTGGTTTAAGGGTCTATATTACTTTTAAGGGTCTAGTCCTGAGTCTGGATTAGATTTGGAGGTCTAGTCTGGGCTTCATATTTGTTTAGGGAGTCCGATTGACAGTCTGCATTAATTAAGGGGGTCTGTGTTACTTTTAATAGTCCGGTTTGGGGTTCAGTATTTATTTAGAGGGTCTGTTCTGGGGTCTATATGACTTTTGAGAGTCTGGTCTGGAGTTTAGTTTAGGGGTCTGATGCAGAGTCTGTTTTTTATTTAGGCATCAAATCGGGAGCTTGTATTTATTTAGGGGGTCTGGCATCTATATTAGTTTTGAGGGTCTGTATTAGTTTAGGGTTCTTGCCTGGACCAGACTCTGCATTTATTTATGGGATCTGGCTTGGTTGGGGTGTATATTACTTTTGAGGGTCTCGTCTGGGGCCTGTATTTATTTGCGGCGTCTGACCCAAGGTCTGTATATATTTTGAGGGTATGGTCTAGGGTCTGTATTAGTTTAAGGGCTCTCGCCTGGTGCCTATATTACTTTTGAGAGGGTCTGTATTTATTTATCGGGTCTGTTCTGGCATCTGTATTACTTTTGAGGGTCTCATTAGGGGCCTGTATTTACTTGCAGTGTCTGACATGGGGTCTGTATATATTTTGACGGTATGGTCTAGGGTCTGTATTAGCTTAGGGGTGCTGGTCTGGTCCAGAGTATGCATTTATTAAGGGGGTCTGGCCTGGTGCACATATTACTTTTGAGGGTCTGGTCTGGGCTTTATATTATATTAGTGAATCTGGTTCAGGGTCTGTATATATTTAGGGTGGTCTCAAGCATGTATTTGGGGGCTCAGTTCTGGTTTGCGTATTCATTTTTGGGTGGAATGAAAAAGGTCATGTGACATATTTGGGATTTAAAGGGCGTACAGTGGAGGTGAGTCCTATATAAGATATTTGCACAAATAATACATGGTAGGTGGGGGGCACACAATCCAAGCTTTGCTTCTACCCCAAAACTGGCACTAGACCAAAAGCAACGACACCACTGAAGGAGCAGCCTTTTTTTGAGGGGGTAGAAAGATTTCCTATCTGGAGGTCCTTACCCTAACAGGGAAATTCTACATACTTCCAATAATCCAGAATATCTGATAATCCAGCATCGTGTTTGCCTTTTAACAGCTAGAAAGGGGCTGAGCAGGTGGCTATGGGAATAATCAGAGCCCCGGATTACGGGGAGAGCTCTGCTGCGCAGCGCGATGACCTCTGCTCTGCTTGGAGCACGTACAGAGAGTTAAATTAAAGGACAAATATGAGGACGACCGTGCTCCAGCCATAATTAGTAGGCACGCACCTATGGCATGCAAAGGCGGTACATGGACTCGGCTGCACTTTATGACTGTGATTTTGACGTGAACCAGCAGCATGCTGAAGATGTAGCTGAGCTGGATTTGTCAATTTAACTCATAGTTTTCCATTGTGCACAAGAAAACTCAGTCCACCTGCAGCGCTATGTAAAGCCATTGGGTCATGCCTGATAACATGGTCGGACTTCTGGCGACTTGCTTATCACGGTTGCAGTACCCTCGGAGTCTGGTCCTCTCCGCCACATCTTTTCACCTTCGCACATCTTCTTTGCCGCATCATCTTCAACCTTCTTCACTCTGGGCCAGGAATTCCAGCTCGACTAGGTCTCTCACGTCACGGCACACATCATGATGTCACAACATTACGACATGCGTTGCCTTATGCCCTGTCTGTCCCCTTGGGGACACTCGTCAGTGATCACATATGTGATATGGCATATGTCATCACACGCAATGACATCAAGGACCCGGTCAAGCTGGAAGTCCTGGCCCAGAGAGAAGAAGATCAAAGAACATGCGCGTAACCGGGGAAAGCAAAAAGAAGAAGAGTGAAGGATGAGGCGGCGGGTAGGTGAGTTGTGAGGTGAGTATTATTATTTTTTTTTTTTACGTTTTGTCTGTCCCCCATAGTTTAGCAAAATAAATGTTGTGGCAGGCCGCCATATTGCTTTATTCACATGGAGTGAATTGCAAAACATCCATATGTTGGAGAATAAATTTTTTTTTAAATTTGAAAATTCAATTTCATTCAAATAAATGTTCTCATCTCTGAGATATACATATGGTTGGATGGATGGTTGGATTGTTGGGTGGATGATTGGATAGATGGATGGATGGATGGTCAGATAGATGGATGGTTGGATGGATGGAATGATTGTTGGAGGGATGATTGAATGGATGGATTGTTGGATGGAAGGATGGATGGTTGGATAGACGGATGGAAAGATAGATGGTTATATGGGTGGATGGATTTATAGACCAATCATAGAGTCTAGCCGCACACTGGGTGCAACAAAATACATACAACTATAAGTTTGCCCATTTGTGCGCTAATTACCTCAATTTTATAAGTACAGTGGGTACGGAAAGTATTCAGACCCCTTTAAAGTTTTCACTCTTTGTTTCATTGCAGCCATTTGGTAAATTCTAAAAAGTTCATTTTTTTTTCTCATTAAAGTCCACTCTGCACCCCATCTTGACTGAAAAAAAAACAGAAATGTAGAAATTTTTGCAAATTTATTAAAAAAGAAAAACTGAAATATCACATGGTCATAAGTATTCAGACCCTTTGCTCAGACACTCATATTTAAGTCACATGCTGTCCATTTCCTTGTGATCCTCCTTGAGATGGTTCTACTCCTTCATTGGAGTCCGGCTGTGTTTAATTAAACTGATAGGTCTTGATTTGGAAAGGCACACACCTGTCTATATAAGACCTCACAGCTCACAGTGCATGTCAGACCAAATGAGAATCATGAGCTCAAAGGAACTGCCCAAGGAGCTCAGAGACAGAATTGAGGCAAGGCACAGATCTGGCCCAGGTTACAAAAGAATTTCTGCATTACTCAAGGTTCTTAAGAGCACAGTGGCCTCCATAATCCTTAAATGGAAGAAGTTTGGGACCATCAGAAGTCTTCCTAGACCTGGCCATCCAGCCAAACTGAGCAATCGTGGGAGAAGAGCCTTGGTGAGAGAGGTCAAGAAGAACCCCAAGTTCACTGTGGCTGAGCTCCAGAGATGCAGTAGAGAGATGGGAGAAAGTTACACAAAGTCAACTATCACTGCAGCCCTCCACCAGTCGGGCCTTTATGGCAGAGTAGCCCGACAGAAGCCTCTCCTCAGTGCAAGACATATGAAAGCCCGCACAGAGTTTGCTCAAAAACACATGAAGGACTCCCAGACTATGAGAAATAAGATTCTCTGGTCTGATGAGACGAAGATAGAACTTTTTGGTGATAATTCTAAGCGGTATGTGTGGAGAAAACCAGGCACTGCTCATCACCTGCCCAATACAATCCCAACAGTGAAACATGGTGGTGGCAGCATCATGCTATGGGGGTGTTTTTCATCTGTAGGAAGAGGACGACTGGTTGCAATTGAAGGAAACATGAATGCAGCCAAGTACAGAGATATCCTGGATGAAAACCTCTTCCAGGGTGCTCTGGACCTCAGACTTGGCCGAAGGTTCACCTTCCAACAAGACAATAACCCTAAGCACACAGCTAAAATAACAAAGGAGTGGCTTCAGAACAACTCTGTGACCATTCTTGACTGGCCCAGCCAGAGCCCTGACCTAAACTCAATTGAGCATCTTTGGAGAGACCTGAAAATGGCTGTCCACCAACGTTCACCAACCAACCTGACGGAACAGGAGAGGATCCGCAAGGAAGAATGGCAGAGGATCCCCAAATCCAGGTGTGAAAAACTTGTTGCATCATTCCCAAGAAGACTCATGGCTGTACTAGCTCAAAAGGGGGCTTCTACTCAATACTGAACAAAGGGTCGGAATACTTATGACCATGTGATATTTCAGTTTTTCTTTTTTAATAGAAAAAAGTGTACTTTAATGAGAAAAAAATGAACTTTTTAGAATTTACCAAATGACTGCAATGGAACAAAGAGTGAAAAATTTAAAAGGGTCTGAATAATTTCCGTACCCACTGTATAGACTATATTTCAGAAAAAAGAGAGGGGTCGCTCACTGGTCTATTCAGGTACTCTGAAGAAAAGAGTAATCTCAATTGCAAAAAGAACTTCGGCACTCCATACATGAATATATAAGAAATATAGTATCTAGACTAATGTCACTTTGAAAAATTAAGGTTTTTTGCGCATAATTTGGCCAATTTATGTGTGCCCATCAACCACGACAAGGTCACCTTCGTATGATGGGAAACTACACTACGCTACCACTGGATATGCCACTCTTGGGCTGTAAGCCTGTATGGACAATATGTCTCTGCTTGGGCTTTTAACCTACAATGTATGGGCTGGTAGAGCTAGTTAAAACCACCTGTGACTGAATGGGAGGGACACATGGTCAGAAAAAAGGCTGTCAAACTTCTAATAGTGTGAACACGTACCTGCTGCAATGCTCCAGGAGCGGGATCCCAAAAATGATAAATAGAAAAAAGAGAGGGGTCGCTCACTGGTCTATTCGGGTGCTCTGAAGAAAAGAGTAATCTCATTTGCAAAAAGAACTTCGGCACTCCATACATGAATATATAAGAAATATAGTATCTAGACTAATGTCACTTTGAAAAATGAAGTTTTTTTGCGCATAATTTGGCCAATTTATGTGTGCCCATCAACCACGACAAGGTCACCTTCGTATGATGGCCAAATTATGCGCAAAAAACCTTCATTTTTCAAAGTGACATTAGTCTAGATACTATATTTCTTATATATTCATGTATGGAGTGCCGAAGTTCTTTTAGTCTATATTTCAGTAATGCAATTTACATTTCATATCATCAATGTTTGCAGATACATTAGTGCACACAATGTGCTGCTGTACTCTTTGGTATCTACAGTGGGTACAGAAAGTATCTTCGTCTCATCAGACCAGAGAATCTTATTTCTCATAGTCTGGGAGTCCTTCATGTGTTTTTGAGTAAACTCTATGCAGGCTTTCATATGTCTTGCACTGAGGAGAGGCTTCTGTCGGGCCACTCTGCCATAAAGGCCCGACTGGTGGAGGGCTGCAGTGATAGTTGACTTTGTGGAACTTTCTCCCATCTACTGCATCTCTGGAGCTCAGCCACAGTGATCTTGGGTTTCTTCTTTACCTCTCTCACCAAGGCTCTTCTCCCACGATTGCTCAGTTTGGCTGGACGGCCAGGTCTAGGAAGCCTTCTGGTGGTCCCAAACTTCTTCCATTTAAGGATTATGGAGGCCACTGTGCTCTTAAGAACCTTGAGTAATGCAGAAATCCTTTTGTAACCTCGGCCAGATCCGAACCTTGCCACAATTCTGTCTCTGAGCTCCTTGGGCAGTTCCTTTGAGCTCATGATTCTCATTTGGTCTGACATGCACTGTGAGCTGTGAGGTCTTATATAGACAGGTGTGTGCCTTTCCAAATCAAGTCCTATCAGTTTAATTAAACACAGCTGGACTCCAGTGAAGGAGTAGAACCATCTCAAGGAGGATCACAAGGAATTGGACAGCATGTGACTTAAATATGAGTGTTTGAGTAAAGGGTCTGAATACTTATGACCATGTGATATTTCAGTTTTTCTTTTTTAATAAATTTGCAAAAATTTCTACATTTCTGTTTTTTTTCAGTCAGGATGGGGTGCAGAGTGTACTTTAAGGAGAAAAAAAAAATTGAACTTTTTAGAATTTACCAAATGGTTGCAATGAAACAAAGAGTGAAAATTTTTAAATGGTCTGAATACTTTCCGTACTCACTGTATGTATCTAGTTCCGGGAGATTTTACATTAATGTTTGCCAACTTTTATGACCACAAATGAGTTTTATTTTGTCCAATACCAAGTATGGCAAGAGACCAAGGTGTTGGATGGATGCACCAGAACCACTCATGGTGATATCGCACTGTGTAATCTCTGGTTTCCCATAAGACTGAAAGTGACCCTAATACATTATACGGTCATTAAATGACAAGGTCAGCTCTACTACAACTGCATATAAAGCAAACATTAGATTTCCTATTAAAAGAGTGACAAACCCATAACAAAGGAATAATATAGAGGATGATCGATCACCCAGATGCCCTGAGACACCGAGTCCCCCCAGGGACAGGGAAAGGATCATGAAAGTGCATTCAAAACTGAAAGCTTCTGTGCCCCTCTCTGGGGGTTGGTGAAATTGATCTAATTTTGGGTCTGGGTGTGATCTCCTCAGCTACGGGTGGAAGAGAAGACGCCGCATCCCTCACATCCATCATCAATCAACCAAAGGGTGACAGGTTTCAGAAGGAAGGGAGAGAAGAAGTGAAGCTAAATGAATAGTGCGATCCACGTGCCGCCATCTGCACCGCGGCCATTGTCTCTAATAGGATGAACAATTGCATCAATCTATGGATCTGTCTGTCTATCTACATATCTGTCTGTGTGCACCTCTAATGCATATCTATGTCTACAAGTATATATCACATACAGTGTCTCTACTGCATATCTATCACTTAGTGATCTATCTCCCAGTTTACCACAGATGCAAAAATTCAGTACACAGCTACAGTACCATAACCAAGCATACAGCACTGGAAGTAAACGACGTAATAAATACAGCACCAGAAACAAGGTAATCTCATGCTAATCTCACATGTACCTGTCTATTTCATATCTGTCTTTACTTTTCATAATTTTCCCAGGCTTCATAAATACAAAAGTTTAAAGTAAAACTATAAATTCAAAAACGAATTTAAAAGGGTTATTCGGGATTATTATTTTTTTTTACTATGGGCCTAAGAACTAACAGGCAGGTAGTTGCTCACCACCTGCCTGTTGTGTCCGGCGATCTCTGCCAGCACAGAGCGGTCACAGACCTGACAGTGAATCAACGGGTACCGCTGACATCACGTCAACAGAGCAGCGGCTTCTCTTCCTCTCTGCTCTGTTGACATGGTTTTTGTTGCTAACATCATGCTGACTTACAGCTAGCTCCCCGCTGCCTAACTGCGGGGAGCTGGCTGTCATCCCGCATGACATCAGTAATCACACCATGTCAACAGAGCAGCTCAGAAGAAGAAGAACTGCTCTACTGATGTGGAGGGCGCAGTCAGTGACTACTCTGAGCTGGTGCCGAGTAGAACAGGTAGGTAGTTGACTCTGTTAGTAACTCTCTGCCTGTTAGTTTTTAGGCTTAAAGTAAGAAAAACATAAAATAGTCCTGGACAACTCCTTTAAGTACTAGGACCATTTTTATTACATAAATAAACAAAGTAAGCTTATACTATACATACAGCATCAGAACCAAGCTCATAATTTGATTATAGAAACAGAACTATGCGCAACATAAATACAGCACCAGGACTAATCTTAGCATATAAAATAAGCACATGAACCAAGCTCATAGCAAAATTCCAGATAAATACAGCACTAGAACCAAGTTCATTATATATAGAGCACAATAACCAAATTCATAACATAAATACAGCACAGAGCCAATCTCATGACATGCATAGAGTACTAGAAACATAATATGTATAGAGTATAAGAACTAAGATCGTAATGTAAACAGAGCACCAGAAATAAAGTCAATATATAAATACAGCACCAAAACCAGTATATAAATTCAGTTCAAATAATAAATACAGCATCAGAACCAAGCTCATTACATAAAACAGCACTAAACACAGCTCAGTACAAAAATACTGTACTAGAACCATGGTGAAGACAAAAATACAGCTTCAGAATCAATCTTATAATATGTCAAGAGCATGAGAACTAAGCTCATAACAAGTATACAGCACCAATGATTAAAGTTCTGTTCACAGCATAAATACATCACAAGAACCAAGCTCATAACATAAAAATAGCATCATAATTGAGCTAATAACATCAATAGAGCATCAGAACCAAGTTTAGTACATAAATACAACACTGGAGCAAAGCTCAGTACAAAAGTACAGCACCAGAACCATGCTCATACCACAAATACAGCACCAGGAACTAAGCCATAACAAACATTCAGTACCAGAAGCATGCTCTCTATGTAAATACAGCATCCAAACTAAACTCATAGCATAAATATAGCAATAGCTCAGTAGAAAAATACAGCACCGGAACCATGCTTACACCATAAATACACCACCATAATTAAACTCATAACAAATATACATCACCAGAACTTGGCTCATAGCATAAATATAGCATCAAAACTGAGCTTAGTGAATAAATAAATTACCAGAACTATACCTCATAACATATAAATACAGCATCAAAACCAAGCTTGTACCATAAATATTGCTCCAGAACCAAGCTCATAACTACATAACATAAATACAGCACTAGAATCAACTCATAACATAAATACATTAATGAATGAATTTTGGTTCTAAAATGATTCTTCCTTCGTATGATTTTTTTACACAACAAAAAACTTTTTATATCCACTGTAAATACAGCAACAGAACCAAGCTCCTCACAGACTTACAACACCAGAACCAAACTCATATCATAAATTCAGTACCAGAACAAAGCTCATAGTACAATCAAGCTAATAAAATAAATACAGCAAAAGAACCATGCTTATAACACAAATACAGCAGCAAAGTAAACATAATGAAAAATGAACAAAAGCAAAAAGCACAGTACAAGAACCAAGCTCATTAAATAAATACAGCACCAGTACCACGCTCATAAACACAGCATCAGAACTAAGTATTACAGATGCCAGTTGCAAAATGAGCTTATCCCACTACTGTATAAGTTTGTACCAAGTGAATCTATACCTCAAATAACCTTAATAACTTTGTGTGCTGAGAATTGGGATGGGACCACTCATCATGATTTTGCATACTTTACAGTCTCTACAGTGCTGGTCAGCGAGAGGGAGAATAAAAAATGACAATAAATAACTCACAGGTGGCATCTTCTCAGGGCCGGATCCAGGTTTTTCTGGGTCCCGGGCGAAAGAGTCTCAGTGGGCCCCTTTAATACATACCACGATTCATGATGCACAGATACAGCAGAGAAATATATATATATAGTATATAAGATTTCACTTCTTACATTACATGAGTGATATCTATTGTAAATTCCACAATAGCCCAGAAACCGGCGAATCGCTCCACACAGAATACTGGCCCCTATATAAGGCCCTATACGGAATACTGGCCCCCATATAAGGCCCCATACGGAATACTGGCCCCCATATAAGGCTCCATACGGAATACTGGCCCCTATATAAGGTTCCATACGGAATACTGGCCCCCATATAAGGCTCCATACGGAATACTGGCCCCTATATAAGGCTCCATACGGAATATTGGCCCCTATATAAGGTTCCATACGGAATACTGGCCCCCATATAAGGCTCCATACGGAATACTGGCCCCTATATAAGGTTCCATACGGAATACTGGCCCCCATATAAGGCTCCATACGGAATACTGGCCCCCATATAAGGCTCCATACGGAATACTGGCCCCCATATAAGGCTCCATACGGAATACTGGCCCACATATAAGGCTCCATATGGAATACTGGCCCCCATATAAGGCTCCATACGGAATACTGGCCTCCATACGGAATACTGGCCCCCATATAAGGCTCCATACAGAATACTGGCCCCCATATAACGCTCCATACAGGATACTGGTCCCCTTATAAAGCTCCATACAGGATACTGGCCCCCATATAACGCACCATACAGGATACTGGTCCCCTTATAACGCTCCATACAGGATACTGGCCCCCATATAATGCTCCATGCAGGCTGTTACCCCCCACATAATGCCCCATACAGGCTCCCCCCCCCCTTATAATGCTCCATGCAGGCTGTTACCCCCACATAATGCCCCATACAGGCTGCCCCCCCCCTTATAATGCTCCATGCAGGCTGTTCCCCCCACATAAAGCACTATGCAGGCTGCCCCCCCCCTTATAATGCCCCATGCAGGCTGTCACCCCTCCTCTTTATAATGCCCCATGCAGGATGTACCCCCCCTCTTTATAATGCCCCATGCAGGATGTCACCCACTCTCTTTATAATGCCCCATGCAGGATGTCACCCCCCCTCTCTTTATAATGCCCCATGCAGGATGTCACCACCCTCTCTTTATAATGCCCCATGCAGGATGTCACCCCCCCTCTCTTTATAAGGCCCCATGCATGATGTCACCCCCTCTCTCTATAATGCCCCATGCAGGATGTCACCCCCTCTCTCTATAATGCCCCATGCAGGATGTCACCCCCCTCTCTTTATAATGCCCCATGCAGGATGTCACCACCCTCTCTTTATAATGCCCCATGCAGGATGTCACCCCCCCTCTCTTTATAAGGCCCCATGCATGATGTCATCCCCTCTCTTTATAATGCCCCATGCAGGATGTCACCCCCTCTCTCTATAATGCCCCATGCAGGATGTCACCCCCCCTCTCTTTATAAGGCCCCATGCATGATGTCACCCACTCTCTTTATAATGCCCCATGCAGGATGTCACCCCCTCTCTCTATAATGCCCCATGCAGGATGTCACCCCCTCTCTCTATAATACCCCATTCAGGATGTCACCTCCCCCCTCTCTTTATAATGCCCCATGCAGGATGTCACCCCCCTCCCCTCTCTTTATAATGCCCCATGCAGGATGTCACCCCCTCTCTTTATAAGGCCCCATGCAGGATGTCACCCCCCCTCTCTTTATAAGGCCCCATTCAGGATGTCACCCCCCCTTTATAATGCCCCATGCAGGATGTCACCCCCCCCCATATTATGCCCCATGCAGGATGTCACCCCCCCATATTATGCCCCATGCTTCCATACTGTAACATACCTGGCGGCGTCCTTGCATAGTGGTCCATCTCCCACTGTGCAAGAGCGCGCACTTGATCTCCAGTCCAGTTTGCTAGCCTGGCTTCCCTCCATGCTGTCTGTTTGCCTCTGTGTCTGCTGCTTAAGGGCGGCGCCCAATCACTTCCTGCTTTTTGTACCTGCTGCAGACACACCCCTTGTGCGTCCTCAGCCTATTGCTGTCTGCCATCTGGTATTTAACCCAGCTGCTCCAATGAATCCCTGCCTGAGCATTGTGTTCTGTCAGTTGGCCTTTGGTCACTGATATGCCAGGTCCCGTTTATGCTTCCTGCCTTCAGTATCAGTTCCCGTGTCTGAACTGTGTCCTGTCTGTATTCTCTCCTAGCCTGTTTTGTTTTTCTCTATGTCCGTACTTTCCCTTTTTCTGCAGAGTCTGAACTCGTACCTAACTCCTGCTCGTTGTCACTGTACTTCCGTTTGTGAGTTTGTGGTCCACTCGCTACTTCTCTGCAAGTACCCTGTGGGTATCTGGTTCTGCCTTTCCCTTCTAGTCTGTTCCGTGTGAACAGAGCCCTGTCTCTACCGCGTCTTTCGCTTTGCTCAGCTCTGTCCACCGCGTCTGCGGTTTTCGCTTTGCTCAGCTCTGTCCACCGCGTCTGCGGTTTTCGCTTTGCTCAGCTCTGTCCACCGCGTCTGCGGTTTTCGCTTTGCTCAGCTCTGTCCACCGCATCTGCGGTTTTTGCTTTGCTCAGCTCTGTCCACCACATCTGCGGTTTTCGCTTTGCTCAGCTCTGTCCACCGCATCTGCGGCTTTCGCTTTGCTCAGCTCTGTCCACCGCGTCTGCAGTTTTCGCTCTGCTCAGCTCTGTCCACCGCGTCTGCGGTTTTCGCTCTGCTCAGCTCTGTCCACCGCGTCTGCGGTTTTCGCTCTGCTCAGCTCTGTCCACCGCGTCTGCGGTTTTCGCTCTGCTCAGCTCTGTCCACCGCGTCTGCGGTTTTCGCTCTGCTCAGTTCTGTCCACCGTGTCTGCGGTTTTCGCTCTGCTCAGCTCTGTCCACCGCGTCTGCGGTTTTCGCTCTGCTCAGCTCTGTCCACCGCGTCTGCGGTTTTCGCTCTGCTCAGCTCTGTCCACCGCGTCTGCGGTTTTCGCTCTGCTCAGCTCTGTCCACCGCGTCTGCGGTTTTCGCTCTGCTCAGCTCTGTCCACCGCATCTGCGGTTTTCGCTCTGCTCAGCTCTGTCCACCGCGTCTGCGGTTTTCGCTTCGCTTTGCTCAGCTCTGTCCACCGCGTCTGCGGTTTTCGCTTTGCTCAGCTCTGTCCACCGCGTCTGCGGTTTTCGCTTTGCTCAGCTCTGTCCACCGCGTCTGCGGTTTTCGCTTTGCTCAGCTCTGTCCACCGCGCCTGCCGTTTTCGCTTTGCTCAGCTCTGTCCACCACGCCTGCCGTTTTCGCTTTGCTCAGCTCTGTCCACCGCGCCTGCCGTTTTCGCTTTGCTCAGCTCTGTCCACCGCGCCTGCCGTTTTCGCTTTGCTCAGCTCTGTCCACCGCGACTGCCGTTTTCGCTTTGCTCAGCTCTGTCCACCGTGACTGCCGTTTTCGCTTTGCTCAGCTCTGTCCACAGCGCCTGCCGTTTTCGCTTTGCTCAGCTCTGTCCACCGCGCCTGCCGTTTTCGCTTTGCTCAGCTCTGTCCACCTCGCCTGCCGTTTTCGCTTTGCTCAGCTCTGTCCACCGCGCCTGCCGTTTTCGCTTTGCTCAGCTCTGTCCACCGCGCCTGCCGTTTTCTCTTTGCTCAGCTCTGTCCACCGCGCCTGCCGTTTTCGCTTTGCTCAGCTCTGTCCACCGCGCCTGCCGTTTTCGCTTTGCTCATCCCTGTTCACCGCGCCTGCCGTTTTCGCTTTGCTCAGCCCTGTCCACCGCGCCTGCCGTTTTCGCTTTGCTCAGCCCTGTCCACCGCGCCTGCCGTTTTCGCTTTGCTCAGCCCTGTCCACCGCGCCTGCCGTTTTCGCTTTGCTCAGCCCTGTCCACCGCGTCTGCCGTTTTCGCTTTGCTCAGCCCTGTCCACCGCGTCTGCCGTTTTCGCTTTGCTCAGCCCTGTCCACCGCGTCTGCGGTTTTCGCTTTGCTCAGCCCTGTCCACCGCGTCTGCGGTTTTCGCTTTGCTCAGCCCTGTCCACCGCGTCTGCGGTTTTCGCTTTGCTCAGCCCTGTCCACCGCGTCTGCAGTTTTCGCTTTGCTCAGCCCTGTCTACCGCGCCTGCGGTTTTCGCTTTGCTCAGCCCTGTCCACCGTGTCTGCGGTTTTCGCTTTGCTCAGCCCTGTCCACCGCGTCTGCGGTTTTCGCTTTGCTCAGCCCTGTCCACCGCGTCTGCGGTTTTCGCTTTGCTCAGCCCTGTCCACCGCGTCTGCGGTTTTCGCTTTGCTCAGCCCTGTCCACCGCGTCTGCGGTTTTCGCTTTGCTCAGCCCTGTCCACCGCGTCTGCGGTTTTCGCTTTGCTCAGCCCTGTCCACCGCGTCTGCGGTTTTCGCTTTGCTCAGCCCTGTCCACCGCGTCTGCGGTTTCGAATTTGTCTACCAGTCTGTACTGGACCCTACCCAGCCTGCGCTCTAGTCTGCCTGTTCCTGTATTCCCCGGTGTGGGTCAACAGCCGTGTCCGGAGTCTGACCTGGAGTAGACCCTGGTTCCTCTGCTCGGTTCCTCCCTGGGGCACTGGCGTCGTATGCCGTCGTGCGACCTTGGTCGGATCGGGCAGATACTTAGCTACGCCCCTCTAGGCACTCTCCGGTTCATGGCACAGTGGAATCACTACATAAACACGCACACGCCAGTCAGTCCGGGCGTGTGCATTACACATACATTAAAAAAAAAAATCAAATAGTCACCTCCCTCCTCACCTGCAGCAGCTGCTCAGGTCCGGACTCCAGCGTCGCCGGCGTCTTCCCGCTCTGCGCTGTGATGGCTCAGGGGAGCGCACGGTGGAAAGACGTCACCGCACCCTCTGACCTGAGACGTCACAGGGAGCACAGAGCAGGAAGACAGCGGATCTGCGGAGGCACGGGGAGAGGTAAGTATCTGGCTGCCGGGGCCCTGAGCAAGCGGGAGAGAAGGGCGGGCACTGACACCGCTCTCCGCCGCCCATAGCCCGGCAGGGTGCGCGACCGCCAGTGGGCCACTCTGCCTGCTCAGGGCCCCGGCACTTGCCCGGGTGCGCCGGGTGCTGACGCCGGCCCTGCATCTTCTCCTATGGGAGTTGTTTTATTTCCTATTCTTTTCCATCTGGTTCAGACCTTCATGACGACTTCTCCTGACCATGGTCATCTTTTTGAACCATACCTTCTCACTTTTGCAGCACGTCCCTATGCTGTGTCTCCTTGATTATTGTTCTACACACTGTGCACCCCGAAATATAATGCCGCCTCACACAGTGCCACCTGAATAAAATAATACCCAATACTCTGTCCTCTGAATAAAGTAATTCCTCACAGGGTGCTTCCTGAAAAACAAATTGCCCAGACAGTGCTTCTGAATATAGAAAAAGGTCACGCTGTGCTTCCTGAAAAGTGCCATATAATATGCCCCCTTAATAAAAAAAAAATTAAAAAATATTAAAAAGCCTCTTTCATCATCCCATCTATCTATATCTTTCTTTTTTAAAAATTGACATCTATAGATGATCCCATCTAGATGTTTTTTTCTACAGTCACACCTTATAATCGTATCACACTTTATTACCTGTGATTTACATAGGACTGCTTATAGGGTATTAAATATACACAAAAAATAGAACCCCACAAATAACAAACCCAGCTCTGCTACATTCATAGAATCCATTTGTAACCAAACAATTTGCAATGTTAATTCCAATGTAATTGTATTCATTGTAGAATAGAATCTGGAAATATGAAGGGCAGGCACCAGCCCATACTGGTGATCGGCAGCCTATACCCCTCCTTAATAAGCGCTCATTCAGTTTTAGCATGGGAACTCATGTTAAAAGGATAAGAGTGAAATAAGAAGAGAAAGCGGGAGCCAGTGCTTTTATCTCCCGCACAAAGGACCTCACAATCACTGGTCATTATGGGGGATTAGGTCTTAGAGTTGAAGGGACGTGAAGGCGCGGGTCAGCCCTCCTACCAAGGTAGCATTGTGATCAGCATCCTCACCATTCACGGCCCATCTCGGCCTCTGTCCTGATCTATCACCAGATCATCTTATCTATGGTCAGAAATAAGGGGAGGAAAATACTGAAAATCTACATCCAAAAGTTTCTTAGAAAGAAGAAAAACGGTATAGGTATAAATATTTTATTACCTTCTAAAGATGGTCAAACTGTAAGCACTTAGGGATCTGATTCATCGTTTAAGGGTTTTTTTAATCTACTTTTCTCTTTTGTCTTGTGGTATTCATGCATGAATTTGAGCAAAGTCAAAAGTGGTATTTAGTTTAGGTTTTCATCTCTTTTTTGCTCCTATGCGTTGAACGTACAGTGGGGGGAAAAAAGGTATTTAGTCAGCCACCAATTGTGCAAGTTCTCCCACTTAAAGAGATGAGGTCGGCCTGTAATTGACATCATAGGTAGACCTCAACTATGAGAGACTAAATGAGAAAACAAATCATGAAAATCACATTGTCTGATTTGGAAAGAAACTTTTTTTCACATTTTGGTGGAAAATAAGTATTTGGTCAATTACAAACAAGCAAGATTTCTGGCTCTCACAGACCTGTAACTTCTTCTTTAAGAGGCTCCTCTGTCCTCCACTCATTACCTGTAGTACTGGCTCCTCTGTCCTCCGCTCATTACCTGTAGTACTGGCTCCTCTGTCCTCCACTCATTACCTGTAGTACTGGCTCCTCTGTCCTCCACTCATTGCCTGTAGTACTGGCTCCTCTGTCCTCCACTCATTACATGTAGTACTGGCTCCTCTGTCCTCCGCTCATTACCTGTAGTACTGGCTCCTCTGTCCTCCACTCATTACCTGTAGTACTGGCTCCTCTGTCCTCCACTCATTACCTGTAGTACTGGCTCCTCTGTCCTCCGCTCATTACCTGTAGTACTGGCTCCTCTGTCCTCCGCTCATTACCTGTAGTACTGGCTCCTCTGTCCTCTACTCATTACCTGTAGTACTGGCTCCTCTGTCCTCCGCTCATTACCTGTAGTACTGGCACCTGTCTGAACTTGTTATCAGTATAAAAGACACCTGTCCACAACCTCAAACAGTCACACTCCACTATGGTGAAGACCAAAGAGTTGTCGAAGGACACCAGAAACAAAATTGTAGCCCTGCACCAGGCTGGGAAGACTGAATCTGCAATAGGCAAGAAGCTTGGTGTGAAGAAATCAACTGTGGGAGCAATAATTAGAAAATGGAAGACATACAAGACCACTGATAATCTCCCTCGATCTGGGGCTCCACACAAAATCTCAACCTGTGGGGTCAAAATGATCTCAAGAACGGTGAGCAAAAATCCCAGAACCACACGGGGGGGGGGCCTAGTGAATGACCTGCAGAGAGCTGGGACTAACGTCACACAGGCTACCATCAGTAGCACACTATGCCGCCAGAGACTCAGATCCTGCAGTGCCAGACGTGTCCCCCTGCTTAAGCCATTACATGTCCGGGCCCTTCTGACATTTGCTAGAGAGCATTTGGATGATCCAGAAGAGTATTGGGAGAAAGTCATATGGTCAGATGAAACCAAAATAGAACTGTTTGGTAGAAACACAACTCGTCGTGTTTGGAGGAGAAAGAATGCTGAGTTGCATCCAAAGAACACCATACCTACTGTGAAGCATGGGAGTGGCAACATCATGCTTTGGGGCTGTTTCTCTGTCAAGAGACCAGGACGACTGATCCGTGTACAGTACAGACCAAAAGTTTGGACACACCTCATTTAAAGATTTTTCTGTATTTTCATGACTTTGAAAATTGTACATTCACACTGAAGGCATCAAAACTATGAATTAACACATGTGGAATTATATACTTAACAAAAAAGTGTGAAACAACTGAAAATATGTCTTATATTCTAGGTTCTTCAAAGTAGCCACCTTTTGCTTTGATGACTGCTTTGCACACTCTTGGCATTCTCTTGATGAGCTTCAAGAGGTAGTCACCGGAAATGGTTTTCACTTCACAGGTGTGCCTTGTCAGGTTTAATAAGTGGGATTTCTTGCCTTATAAATGGGGTTGGGACCATCAGTTGTGTTGTGCAGAAGTCTGGCGGATACACAGCTGATAGTCCTACTGAATAGACTGTTAGAATTTGTATTATGGCAAGAAAAAAGCAGCTAAGTAAAGAAAAATGAGTGGCCATCATTACTTTAAGAAATGAAGGTCAGTCAGTCCAAAAAATTGGGCAAATTTTGAAAGTGTCCCCAAGTGCAGTTGCAAAAACCATCAAGCGCTACAAAGAAACTGGCTCACATGAGGACCGCCCCAGGAAAGGAAGACCAAGAGTCACCTCTGGTTCTGAGGATAAGTTTATCCGAGTCACCAGCCTCAGAAATCGCAGGTTAACAGCAGCTCAGATTAGAGACCAGGTCAATGCCACACAGAGTTCTAGCAGCAGACACATCTCTATAACAACTGTTAAGAGGGGACTTTGTGCAGCAGGCCTTCATGGTAAAATAGCTGCTAGGAAACCACTGCTAAGGACAGGCAACAAGCAGAAGAGACTTGTTTGGGCTAAAGAACACAAGGAATGGACATTAGACCAGTGGAAATCTGTGCTTTGGTCTGATGAGTCCAAATTTGAGATCTTTGGTATCAACCACCGTGTCTTTGTGCGACGCAGAAAAGGTGAATGGATGGACTCTACATGCCTGGTTCCCACCGTGAAGCATGGAGGAGGAGGTGTGATGGTGTAGGGGTGCTTTGCTGGTGACACTGTTGGGGATTTATTCAAAATTGAAGGCATACTGAACCAGCATGGCTACCACAGCATCTTGCAGCGGCATGCTATTCCATCAGGTTTACGTTTAGTTCGACCATCATTTATTTTTCAACAGGACAATGACCCCAAACACACCTCCAGGCTGTGTAAGGGCTATTTGACCAAGAAGGAGAGTGATGGGGTGCTACGCCAGATGACCTGGCCTCCACAGTCACCAGACCTGAACCCAATCGAGATGGTTTGGGGTGAGCTGGACCGCAAAGTGAAGACAAAAGGGCCAACAAGTGCTAAGCATCTCTGGGAACTCCTTCAAGATTGTTGGAAGACCATTTCCGGTGACTACCTCTTGAAACTCATCAAGAGAATGCCAAGAGTGTGCAAAGCAGTCATCAAAGCAAAAGGTGGCTACTTTGAAGAACCTAGAATATAAGACATATTTTCAGTTGTTTCACACTTTTTTGTTAAGTATATAATTCCACATGTGTTAATTCATAGTTTTGATGCCTTCAGTGTGAATGTACAATTTTCATAATCATGAAAATACAGAAAAATCTTTAAATGAGAAGGTGTTTCCAAACTTTTGGTCTGTACTGTACATGAAAGAATGAATGGGGCCATGTATCGTGAGATTTTGAGTGCAAACCTCCTTCCATCAGAAAGGGCATTGAAGATGAAACGTGGCTGGGTCTTTCAGCATGACAATGATCCCAAGCACACTGCCAGGACAATGAAGGAGTGGCTTCATAAGAAGCATTTCAAGGTCCTGGAGTGGCCTAGCCAGTCTCCAGATCTAAACCCTATAGAAAACCTTTGGAGGGAGTTGAAAGTCCGTGTTGCCCAGCGACAGCCCCAAAACATCACTGCTCTAGAGATCTGCTTGGAGGAATGGGCCAACATACCAGCACCAGTGTGTGCCAACCATGTGAAGCCTTACAAAATGTTTGACCTCTGTCATTGCAACAAAGGATATATAACAAAGTATTGAGATGAACTTTTGTAATTGACCAAATACTTATTTTCCACCAAAATTTGAAAAAAATTACTTTCCAAATCAGACAATGTGATTTTCAGGATTTGTTTTCTCATTTTGTCTCTCATAGTTGAGGTCTACCTATGATGTCAATTACAGGCCTCTCTCATCTTTTTAAGTGGGAGAACTTGCACAATTGGTGGCTGACTAAATACTTTTTTTCCCCACTGTATACCAACTTAAGCTCCGTCTCATTTCTTTGGTTTTGCTGTACTTTCTTGTACTTTATACAAACAATAGTGTGGCTCCCCTTTTTGGAGCTAGGCATTTCATCTATCTAGCTTCCCATGGGCAGGTTTCTGACCAGTCAGACCCCGGTTCTGCTCTGTCCCACAAGTTGAGGTTTTAATGCTAGAACAGGGATTTTAAAGTCATTTTCACTGAGGGCCACATCAGCATTATGGTTGACTTCAAAGTGCCACTTGTAATTGTAAGGACTCATGCAGACGTTTGTGCAGCATAGTTCAAGCATGGACTGCAATGCACAGACTGGCCAGGGGCTGTAAGACAACTGTTCCTGGGTAGTAGGTTATAAGACAGCTGTTCCTGGGTAGTAGGGTTATAAGACAGCTGTCCCTGGGTAGTAGGGTTATAAGACAGCTGTCCCTGGGTAGTAGGGTTATAAGACAGCTGTCCCTGGGTAGTAGGGTTATAAGACAGCTGTTCCTGGGTAGTAGGGTTATAAGACAGCTGTCCCTGGGTAGTAGGGTTATAAGACAGCTGTTCCTGGGTAGTAGGGTTATAAGACAGCTGTTCCTGGGTAGTAGGGTTATAAGACAGCTGTTCCTGGGTAGTAGGGTTATAAGACAGCTGTTCCTGGGTAGTAGCGTTTTAAGACAACTGTTCCTGGGGAGTAACGTTATAAGACAGCTGTTCCTGGGTAGTACGGTTATAAGACAGCTGTTCCTGGGTAGTAGGGTTATAAGACAACTGTTCTTGGGTAGTAGGTTATAAGACAGCTGTTCCTGGGTAGTAGGGTTATAAGACTGCAGTTCCTGGGTAGTACGGTTATAAGACAGCTGTACTCGAATAGTTGGTTTTAAGACAGCTGTTCCTGGGTAGTAAGGTTATAAGACAGCTGATCCTGGGTAGTAGTGTTTTAAGACAACTGTTCCTGGTTAGTAGGGTTATAAGACAGCTGTTCCTGGGTAGTACGGTTATAAGACAGCTTTTCCTGGGTAGTATGGTTATAAGACAGCTGTTCCTGGGTAGTAGTGTTTTAAGACCACTGTTCCTGGGTAGTAAGGTTATAAGACAGCTGTTCCTGGGTAGTAGGGTTATAAGATTGCTGTTCCTGGGTAGTACGGTTATAAGACAGCTTTTCCTGGGTAGTATGGTTATAAGACAACTGTTCTTGGGTAGTAGGTTAAAAGACAGCTGTTCCTCGGTAGTAGGGTTATAAGACAGCTGTTCCTGGGTAGTAGGGTTATAAGACAACTGTTCCTGGGTAGTAAGGTTATAAGACAGCTGTTCCTGGGTAGTAGGGTTATAAGACAGCTGTTCCTGGGTAGTAGGGTTATAAGACAACTGTTCTTGGGTAGTAGGTTATAAGACAGCTGTTCCTGGGTAGCAGGGTTATAAGACAGCTGTTCCTGGGTAGTAGTGTTTTAAGACAACTGTTCCTGGGTAGTAGGGTTATAAGACAGCTGTTCCTGGGTAGTAGGGTTATAAGACAACTGTTCTTGGGTAGTAGGTTATAAGACAGCTGTTCCTGGGTAGTAGGGTTATAAGACAGCTGTTCCTGGGTAGTAGGGTTATAAGACAGCTGTTCCTGGGTAGTAGGGTTATAAGACAACTGTTCTTGGGTAGTAGGTTATAAGACAGCTGTTCCTCGGTAGTAGGGTTATAAGACAGCTGTTCCCAAATAGTTGGTTTTAAGACAGCTGTTCCTGGGTAGTAGGGTTATAAGACAGCTGTTCCTGGGTAGTAGGGTTACAAGACAGCTGTTCCTGGGTAGTAGAGTTATAAAACAGATGTTCCTGGGTAGTAGGGTTATAAGACAGCTGTTCATGGATAGTAGATTATAAGGCAGCTGTTCCTGGGTAGTAGGGTTATAAGACAGCTGTTCCTGGGTAGGAGGGTTATAAGCCAACTGTTCCTGGGTAGTAGAGTTATAAGACAGCTGTTCCTGGGTAGTAGGGTTATAAGACAGCTGTTCCTTGGTAGTAGGGTTATTAGATAGCTGTTCCTGGGTAGTAGGGTTATAAGACAACTGTTCCTGGGTAGTAGAGTTATAAGACAGCTGTTCCTAAGTAGTAGGGTTATAAGATGGCTGTTCCTGGGTAGTAGGGTTATAAGACAACTGTTCCTGGGTAGTAGGGTTATAAGACAACTGTTCCTGGGTAGTAGAGTTGTAAGACAGCTGTTCCTAAGTAGTAGGGTTATAAGATGGCTGTTCCTGGGTAGGAGGGTTATAAGACAACTGTTCCTGGGTAGTAGAGTTATAAGACAGCTGTTCCTGGGTAGTAGGGTTATAAGACAGCTGTTCCTTGGTAGTAGGGTTATTAGATGGCTGTTCCTGGGTAGTAGGGTTATAAGACAACTGTTCCTGGGTAGTAGAGTTGTAAGACAGCTGTTCCTAAGTAGTAGGGTTATAAGATGGCTGCTCCTGGGTAGTAGGGTTATAAGACAACTGTTCCTGGGTAGTAGGGTTATAAGACAACTGTTCCTGGGTAGTAGAGTTGTAAGACAGCTGTTCCTAAGTAGTAGGGTTATAAGATGGCTGCTCCTGGGTAGTAGGGTTATAAGACAACTGTTTCTGGGTAGTAGGGTTATAACACAACTGTTCCTGGGTAGTAGAGTTGTAAGACAGCTGTTCCTGGGTAGTAGGGTTATAAGACAGCTGTTCCTGAGTAGGAGGGTTATAAGACAGCTGTTCCTGGGTAGTAGGGTTATAAGACAGCTGTTCCTGGGTAGCAGGGTTATAAGACTGCTGTTCCTGGGTAGGAGGGTTATAATACAACTGTTCCTGGGTAGTAGAGTTATAAGACAGCTGTTCCTGGGTAGTAGGGTTATAAGACAGCTGTTCATAAGTAGTAGGGTTATAAGATGGCTGTTTCTGGGTAGTATGGTTATAAGACAACTGTTCCTGGGTAGTAAGGTTATAAGACAGCTGTTCCTGGGTAATAGGGTTATAAGACAACTGTTCCTGGGTAGTAGGGTTATAAGACAGCTGTTCCTGGGTAGTAGGGTTATAAGACAGCTTTTCCTGGGTAGTAGGGTTATAAGACAGCTGTTCCTGGGTAGCAGGGTTATAAGACAGCTGTTCCTGGGTAGTAGGGTTATAAGACAGCTGTTCCTGGGTAGCAGGGTTATAAGACTGCTGTTACTGGGTAGGAGGGTTATAAGACAGCTGTTCCTAAGTAGTAGGGTTATAAGATGGCTGTTCCTGGGTAGTAGGGTTATAAGACAGCTGTTCCTGGGTAGTAGGGTTATAAGACAACTGTTGCTGGGTAGTAGGGTTATAAGACAGCTGTTCCTGGGTAGTAGGGTAATAAGACAGCTGTTCCTAAGTAGTAGGGTTATAAGATGGCTGTTCCTGGGTAGTATGGTTATAAGACAGCTGTTCCTGGGTAGTAGGGTTATAAGACAACTGTTCCTTGGTAGTAGGGTTATAAGACAGCTGTTCCTGGGTAGTAGGGTTATAAGACAGCTGTTCCTGGGTAGTAGGGTTATAAGGCAGCTGTTCCTGGGTAGGAGGGTTATAAGACAGCTGTTCCTGGGTAGTAGGGTTATAAGACAGCTGTTCCTGGGTAGCAGGGTTATAAGACTGCTGTTCCTGGGTAGAAGGGTTATAAGACAACTGTTCCTGGGTAGTAGAGTTATAACACAGCTGTTCCTGGGTAGTAGGGTTATAAGACAGCTGTTCCTAAGTAGTAGGGTTATAAGATGGCTGTTCCTGGGTAGTATGGTTATAAGACAACTGTTCCTGGGTAGTAAGGTTATAAGACAGTTGTTCCTGGGTAGTAGGGTTATAAGACAGATGTTCCTGGGTAGTAGGGTTATAAGACAGCTGTTCCTGGGTAGTAGGGTTATAAGACAGCTGTTCCTAAGTAGTAGGGTTATAAGATGGCTGTTCTTGGGTAGTATGCTTATAAGACAGCTGTTCCTGGGTAGTAGGGTTATAAGACAACTGTTCCTGGGTAGTATGGTTATAAGACAGCTGTTCCTGGGTAGTAGGGTTATAAGACAGCTGTTCCTGGGTAGCAGGGTTATAAGACAGCTGTTCCTGAGTAGTAGGGTTATAAGACAGCTGTTCCTGGGTAGGAGGGTTATAAGACAGCTGTTCCTGGGTAGTAGGGTTATAAGATGGCTGTTCCTGGGTAGCAGGGTTATAAGACAGCTGTTCCTGGGTAGTAGGGTTATAAGACAACTGTTCCTGGGTAGGAGGGTTATAAGACAGCTGTTCCTGGGTAGTAGGGTTATAAGATGGCTGTTCCTGGGTAGTAGGGTTATTAGATGGCTCTTCCAGGGTAGTAGGGTTATAAGACAACTGTTCCTGGGTAGTAGAGTTGTAAGACAGCTGTTCCTAAGTAGTAGGGTTATAAGATGGCAGCTCCTGGGTAGTAGGGTTATAAGACAACTGTTCCTGGGTAGTAGGGTTATAAGACAACTGTTCCTGGGTAGTAGAGTTGTAAGACAGCTGTTCCTAAGTAGTAGGGTTATAAGATGGCTGCTCCTGGGTAGTAGGGTTATAAGACAACTGTTTCTGAGTAGTAGGGTTATAAGACAACTGTTCCTGGGTAGTAGAGTTGTAAGACAGCTGTTCCTGGGTAGTAGGGTTATAAGACAGCTGTTCCTGAGTAGGAGGGTTATGAGACAGCTGTTCCTGGGTAGTAGGGTTATAAGACAGCTGTTCCTGGGTAGCAGGGTTATAATACTGCTGTTCCTGGGTAGGAGGGTTATAAGACAACTGTTCCTGGGTAGTAGAGTTATAAGACAGCTGTTCCTGGGTAGTAGGGTTATAAGACAGCTGTTCCTAAGTAGTAGGGTTATAAGATGGCTGTTCCTGGGTAGTATGGTTATAAGACAACTGTTCCTGGGTAGTAAGGTTATGAGACAGCTGTTCCTGGGTAGTAGGGTTATAAGACAACTGTTCCTGGGTAGTAGGGTTATAAGACAGCTGTTCCTGGGTAGTAGGGTTATAAGACAGCTGTTCCTGGGTAGTAGTGTTATAAGACAGCTGTTCCTGGGTAGCAGGGTTTTAAGACTGCTGTTCCTGGGTAGGAGGGTTATAAGACAGCTGTTCCTAAGTAGTAGGGTTATAAGATGGCTGTTCCTGGGTAGTATGGTTATAAGACAGCTGTTCCTGGGTAGTAGGGTTATAAGACAACTGTTCCTGGGTAGTAGGGTTATAAGACAGCTGTTCCTGGGTAGTAGGGTTATAAGACAGCTGTTCCTAAATAGTAGGGTTATAAGATGGCTGTTCCTGGGTAGTATGGTTATAAGACAGCTGTTCCTGGGTAGTAGGGTTATAAGACAACTGTTCCTGGGTAGTAGGGTTATAAGACAACTGTTCCTGGGTAGTAGAGTTGTAAGACAGCTGTTCCTAAGTAGTAGGGTTATAAGATGGCTGTTCCTGGGTAGGAGGGTTATAAGACAACTGTTCCTGGGTAGTAGAGTTATAAGACAGCTGTTCCTGGGTAGTAGGGTTATAAGACAGCTGTTCCTTGGTAGTAGGGTTATTAGATGGCTGTTCCTGGGTAGTAGGGTTATAAGACAACTGTTCCTGGGTAGTAGAGTTGTAAGACAGCTGTTCCTAAGTAGTAGGGTTATAAGATGGCTTCTCCTGGGTAGTAGGGTTATAAGACAACTGTTCCTGGGTAGTAGGGTTATAAGACAACTGTTCCTGGGTAGTAGAGTTGTCAGACAGCTGTTCCTAAGTAGTAGGGTTATAAGATGGCTGCTCCTGGGTAGTAGGGTTATAAGACAACTGTTTCTGGGTAGTAGGGTTATAACACAACTGTTCCTGGGTAGTAGAGTTGTAAGACAGCTGTTCCTGGGTAGTAGGGTTATAAGACAGCTGTTCCTGAGTAGGAGGGTTATAAGACAGCTGTTCCTGGGTAGTAGGGTTATAAGACAGCTGTTCCTGGGTAGCAGGGTTATAAGACTGCTGTTCCTGGGTAGGAGGGTTATAAGACAACTGATCCTGGGTAGTAGAGTTATAAGACAGCTGTTCCTGGGTAGTAGGGTTATAAGACAGCTGTTCATAAGTAGTAGGGTTATAAGATGGCTGTTTCTGGGTAGTATGGTTATAAGACAACTGTTCCTGGGTAGTAAGGTTATAAGACAGCTGTTCCTGGGTAGTAGGGTTATAAGACAACTGTTCCTGGGTAGTAGGGTTATAAGACAGCTGTTCCTGGGTAGTAGGGTTATAAGACAGCTGTTCCTGGGTAGTAGGGTTATAAGACAGCTGTTCCTGGGTAGCAGGGTTATAAGACAGCTGTTCCTGGGTAGTAGGGTTATAAGACAGCTGTTCCTGGGTAGCAGGGTTATAAGACTGCTGTTACTGGGTAGGAGGGTTATAAGACAGCTGTTCCTAAGTTGTAGGGTTATAAGATGGCTGTTCCTGGGTAGTATGGTTATAAGACAGCTGTTCCTGGGTAGTAGGATTATAAGACAACTGTTCCTGGGTAGTAGGGTTATAAGACAGCTGTTCCTGAGTAGTATGGTTATAAGACAGCTGTTCCTAAGTAGTAGGGTTATAAGATGGCTGTTCCTGGGTAGTATGGTTATAAGACAGCTGTTCCTGGGTAGTAGGGTTATAAGACAACTGTTCCTTGGTAGTAGGGTTATAAGACAGCTGTTCCTGAGTAGTAGGGTTATAAGACAGCTGTTCCTGGGTAGTAGGGTTATAAGGCAGCTGTTCCTGGGTAGGAGGGTTATAAGACAGCTGTTCCTGGGTAGTAGGGTTATAAGACAGCTGTTCCTGGGTAGCAGGGTTATAAGACTGCTGTTCCTGGGTAGGAGGGTTATAAGACAACTGTTCCTGGGTAGTAGAGTTATAAGACAGCTGTTCCTGGGTAGTAGGGTTATAAGACAGCTGTTCCTAAGTAGTAGGGTTATAAGATGGCTGTTCCTGGGTAGTATGGTTATAAGACAACTGTTCCTGGGTAGTAAGGTTATAAGACAGTTGTTCCTGGGTAGTAGGGTTATAAGACAGATGTTCCTGGGTAGTAGGGTTATAAGACAGCTGTTCCTGGGTAGTAGGGTTATAAGACAGCTGTTCCTAAGTAGTAGGGTTATAAGATGGCTGTTCTTGGGTAGTATGGTTATAAGACAGCTGTTCCTGGGTAGTAGGGTTATAAGACAACTGTTCCTGGGTAGTATGGTTATAAGACAGCTGTTCCTGGGTAGTAGGGTTATAAGACAGCTGTTCCTGGGTAGAAGGGTTATAAGACAGCTGTTCCTGGGTAGGAGGGTTATAAGACAGCTGTTCCTGGGTAGTAGGGTTATAAGATGGCTGTTCCTGGGTAGCAGGGTTATAAGACAGCTGTTCCTGGGTAGTAGGGTTATAAGACAACTGTTCCTGGGTAGGAGGCTTATAAGAGAGCTGTTCCTGGGTAGTAGGGTTATAAGATTTCTGTTCCTGGGTAGTAGGGTTATTAGATGGCTCTTCCTGGGTAGTAGGGTTATAAGACAACTGTTCCTGGGTAGTAGAGTTGTAAGACAGCTGTTCCTAAGTAGTAGGGTTATAATATGGCAGCTCCTGGGTAGTAGGGTTATAAGACAACTGTTCCTGGGTAGTAGGGTTATAAGACAACTGTTCCTGGGTAGTAGAGTTGTAAGACAGCTGTTCCTAAGTAGTAGGGTTATAAGATGGCTGCTCCTGGGTAGTAGGGTTATAAGACAACTGTTTCTGAGTAGTAGGGTTATAAGACAACTGTTCCTGGGTAGTAGAGTTGTAAGACAGCTGTTCCTGGGTAGTAGGGTTATAAGACAGCTGTTCCTGAGTAGGAGGGTTATGAGACAGCTGTTCCTGGGTAGTAGGGTTATAAGACAGCTGTTCCTGGGTAGCAGGGTTATAAGACTGCTGTTCCTGGGTAGGAGGGTTATAAGACAACTGTTCCTGGGTAGTAGAGTTATAAGACAGCTGTTCCTGGGTAGTAGGGTTATAAGACAGCTGTTCCTAAGTAGTAGGGTTATAAGATGGCTGTTCCTGGGTAGTATGGTTATAAGACAACTGTTCCTGGGTAGTAAGGTTATAAGACAGCTGTTCCTGGGTAGTAGGGTTATAAGACAACTGTTCCTGGGTAGTAGGGTTATAAGACAGCTGTTCCTGGGTAGTAGGGTTATAAGACAGCTGTTCCTGGGTAGTAGGGTTATAAGACAGCTGTTCCTGGGTAGCAGGGTTTTAAGACTGCTGTTCCTGGGTAGGAGGGTTATAAGACAGCTGTTCCTAAGTAGTAGGGTTATAAGATGGCTGTTCCTGGGTAGTATGGTTATAAGACAGCTGTTCCTGGGTAGTAGGGTTATAAGACAACTGTTCCTGGGTAGTAGGGTTATAAGACAGCTGTTCCTGGGTAGTAGGGTTATAAGACAGCTGTTCCTAAATAGTAGGGTTATAAGATGGCTGTTCCTGGGTAGTATGGTTATAAGACAGCTGTTCCTGGGTAGTAGGGTTATAAGACAACTGTTCCTGGGTAGTAGGGTTATAAGACAGCTGTTCCTGGGTAGTAGGGTTATAAGACAGCTGTTCCTGGGTAGTAGGGTTATAAGACAACTGTTCCTGGGTAGTAGGGTTATAAGACAGCTGTTCCTGGGTAGTAGGGTTATAAGACAGCTGTTCCTGCATAGTAGGGTTATAAGACAGCTGTTCCTGGGTAGCAGGGTTATAAGACAGCTGTTCCTGGGTAGTAGGGTTATAAGACAGCTGTTCCTGGGTAGCAGGGTTATAAGACTGCTGTTACTGGGTAGGAGGGTTATAAGACAGTTGTTCCTAAGTAGTAGGGTTATAAGATGGCTGTTCCTGGGTAGTATGGTTATAAGACAGCTGTTCCTGGGTAGTAGGATTATAAGACAACTGTTCCTGGGTAGTAGGGTTATAAGACAGCTGTTCCTGGGTAGTAGGGTTATAAGACAGCTGTTCCTAAGTAGTAGGGTTATAAGATGGCTGTTCCTGGGTAGTATGGTTATAAGACAGCTGCTCCTGGGTAGTAGGGTTATAAGACAACTGTTCCTTGGTAGTAGGGTTATAAGACAGCTGTTCCTGAGTAGTAGGGTTATAAGACAGCTGTTCCTGGGTAGTAGGGTTATAAGGCAGCTGTTCCTGGGTAGGAGGGTTATAAGACAGCTGTTCCTGGGTAGTAGGGTTATAAGACAGCTGTTCCTGGGTAGCAGGGTTATAAGACTGCTGTTCCTGGGTAGGAGGGTTATAAGACAACTGTTCCTGGGTAGTAGAGTTATAAGACAGCTGTTCCTGGGTAGTAGGGTTATAAGACAGCTGTTCCTAAGTAGTAGGGTTATAAGATGGCTGTTCCTGGGTAGTATGGTTATAAGACAACTGTTCCTGGGTAGTAAGGTTATAAGACAGTTGTTCCTGGGTAGTAGGGTTATAAGACAGATGTTCCTGGGTAGTAGGGTTATAAGACAGCTGTTCCTGGGTAGTAGGGTTATAAGACAGCTGTTCCTAAGTAGTAGGGTTATAAGATGGCTGTTCTTGGGTAGTATGGTTATAAGACAGCTGTTCCTGGGTAGTAGGGTTATAAGACAACTGTTCCTGGGTAGTATGGTTATAAGACAGCTGTTCCTGGGTAGTAGGGTTATAAGACAGCTGTTCCTGGGTAGAAGGGTTATAAGACAGCTGTTCCTGGGTAGGAGGGTTATAAGACAGCTGTTCCTGGGTAGTAGGGTTATAAGATGGCTGTTCCTGGGTAGCAGGGTTATAAGACAGCTGTTCCTGGGTAGTAGGGTTATAAGACAACTGTTCCTGGGTAGGAGGCTTATAAGACAGCTGTTCCTGGGTAGTAGGGTTATAAGATTTCTCTTCCTGGGTAGTAGGGTTATTAGATGGCTCTTCCTGGGTAGTAGGGTTATAAGACAACTGTTCCTGGGTAGTAGAGTTGTAAGACAGCTGTTCCTAAGTAGTAGGGTTATAATATGGCAGCTCCTGGGTAGTAGGGTTATAAGACAACTGTTCCTGGGTAGTAGGGTTATAAGACAACTGTTCCTGGGTAGTAGAGTTGTAAGACAGCTGTTCTTAAGTAGTAGGGTTATAAGATGGCTGCTCCTGGGTAGTAGGGTTATAAGACAACTGTTTCTGAGTAGTAGGGTTATAAGACAACTGTTCCTGGGTAGTAGAGTTGTAAGACAGCTGTTCCTGGGTAGTAGGGTTATAAGACAGCTGTTCCTGAGTAGGAGGGTTATGAGACAGCTGTTCCTGGGTAGTAGGGTTATAAGACAGCTGTTCCTGGGTAGCAGGGTTATAAGACTGCTGTTCCTGGGTAGGAGGGTTATAAGACAACTGTTCCTGGGTAGTAGAGTTATAAGACAGCTGTTCCTGGGTAGTAGGGTTATAAGACAGCTGTTCCTAAGTAGTAGGGTTATAAGATGGCTGTTCCTGGGTAGTATGGTTATAAGACAACTGTTCCTGGGTAGTAAGGTTATAAGACAGCTGTTCCTGGGTAGTAGGGTTATAAGACAACTGTTCCTGGGTAGTAGGGTTATAAGACAGCTGTTCCTGGGTAGTAGGGTTATAAGACAGCTGTTCCTGGGTAGTAGGGTTATAAGACAGCTGTTCCTGGGTAGCAGGGTTTTAAGACTGCTGTTCCTGGGTAGGAGGGTTATAAGACAGCTGTTCCTAAATAGTAGGGTTATAAGATGGCTGTTCCTGGGTAGTATGGTTATAAGACAGCTGTTCCTGGGTAGTAGGGTTATAAGACAACTGTTCCTGGGTAGTAGGGTTATAAGACAGCTGTTCCTGGGTAGTAGGGTTATAAGACAGCTGTTCCTAAATAGTAGGGTTATAAGATGGCTGTTCCTGGGTAGTATGGTTATAAGACAGCTGTTCCTGGGTAGTAGGGTTATAAGACAACTGTTCCTGGGTAGTAGGGTTATAAGACAGCTGTTCCTGGGTAGTAGGGTTATAAGACAGCTGTTCCTGGGTAGTAGGGTTATAAGACAGCTGTTCCTGGGTAGGAGGGTTATAAGACAGCTGTTCCTGGGTAGTAGGGTTATAAGACAGCTGTTCCTGGGTAGCAGGGTTATAAGACTGCTGTTCCTGGGTAGGAGGGTTATAAGACAACTGTTCCTGGGTAGTAGAGTTATAAGACAGCTGTTCCTGGGTAGTAGGGTTATAAGACAGCTGTTCCTAAGTAGTAGGGTTATAAGATGGGTGTTCCTGGGTAGTATGGTTATAAGACTACTGTTCCTGGGTAGTACGGTTATAAGACAGATGTTCCTGGGTAATAGGGTTATAAGACAGATGTTCCTGGGTAGTAGGGTTATAAGACAGCTGTTCCTGGGTAGTAGGGTTAAAAGACAGCTGTTACTAAGTAGTAGGGTTATAAGATGGCTGTTCCTGGGTAGTATGGTTATAAGACAGCTGTTCCTGGGTAGTAGTGTTATAAGACAACTGTTCCTGGGTAGTAGGGTTATAAGACAGCTGTTCCTGGGTAGTAGGGTTATAAGACAGCTGTTCCTGGGTAGTAGGGTTATAAGACAGCTGTTCCTGGGTAGAAGGGTTATAAGACAGCTGTTCCTGGGTAGTAGGGTTATAAGACAGCTGTTCCTGGGTAGCAGGGTTACAAGACTGCTGTTCCTGGGTAGGAGGGTTATAAGACAACTGTTCCTGGGTAGCAGGGTTATAAGACAGCTGTTCCTGGGTAGAAGGGTTATAAGACAGCTGTTAATGAGTAGTAGGGTTATAAGACAGCTGTTCCTGGGTAGGAGGGTTATAAGACAGCTGTTCCTGGGTAGTAGGGTTATAAGATGGCTGTTCCTGGGTAGTAGGGTTATTAGATGGCTGTTCCTGGGTAGTAGGGTTATAAGACAACTGTTCCTGGGTAGTAGAGTTGTAAGACAGCTGTTCCTAAGTAGTAGGGTTATAAGATGGCAGCTCCTGGGTAGTAGGGTTATAAGACAACTGTTCCTGGGTAGTAGGGTTATAAGACAACTGTTCCTGGGTAGTAGAGTTGTAAGACAGCTGTTCCTAAGTAGTAGGGTTATAAGATGGCTGCTCCTGGGTAGTAGGGTTATAAGACAACTGTTTCTGGGTAGTAGGGTTATAAGACAACTGTTCCTGGGTAGTAGATTTGTAAGACAGCTGTTCCTGGGTAGTAGGGTTATAAGACAGCTGTTCCTGAGTAGGAGGGTTATGAGACAGCTGTTCCTGGGTAGTAGGGTTATAAGACAGGTGTTCCTGGGTAGCAGGGTTATAAGACTGCTGTTCCTGGGTAGGAGGGTTATAAGACAACTGTTCCTGGGTAGTAGAGTTATAAGACACCTGTTCCTGGGTAGTAGGGTTATAAGACAGCTGTTCCTAAGTAGTAGGGTTATAAGATGGCTGTTCCTGGGTAGTATGGTTATAAGACAACTGTTCCTGGTAGTAAGGTTATAAGACAGCTGTTACTGGGTAGTAGGGTTATAAGACAACTGTTCCTGGGTAGTAGGGTTATAAGACAGCTGTTCCTGGGTAGTAGGGTTAAAAGACAGCTGTTCCTGGGTAGTAGGGTTATAAGACAGCTGTTCCTGGGTAGCAGGGTTATAAGACAGCTGTTCCTGGGTAGGAGGGTTATAAGACAGCTGTTCCTAAGTAGTAGGGTTATAAGATGGCTGCTCCTGGGTAGTATGGTTATAAGACAGCTGTTCCTGGGTAGTAGGGTTATAAGACAACTGTTCCTGGGTAGTAGGGTTATAAGACAGCTGTTCCTGGGTAGTAGGGTTATAAGACAGCTGTTCCTAAATAGTAGGGTTATAAGATGGCTGTTCCTGGGTAGTATGGTTATAAGACAACTGTTCCTGGGTAGTAAGGTTATAATACAGATGTTCCTGGGTAGTAGGGTTATAAGACAGATGTTCCTGGGTAGTAGGGTTATAAGACAACTGTTCCTGGGTAGTAGGGTTATAAGACAGCTGTTCCTGGGTAGTAGGGTTATAAGACAGCTGTTCCTGGGTAGTAGGGTTATAAGACAGCTGTTCCTGGGTAGGAGGGTTATAAGACAGCTGTTCCTGGGTAGTAGGGTTATAAACAGCTGTTCCTGGGTAGCAGGGTTATAAGACTGCTGTTCCTGGGTAGGAGGGTTATAAGACAACTGTTCCTGGGTAGTAGAGTTATAAGACAGCTGTTCCTGGGTAGTAGGGTTATAAGACAGCTGTTCCTAAGTAGTAGGGTTATAAGATGGGTGTTCCTGGGTAGTATGGTTATAAGACTACTGTTCCTGGGTAGTACGGTTATAAGACAGATGTTCCTGGGTAATAGGGTTATAAGACAGATGTTCCTGGGTAGTAGGGTTATAAGACAGCTGTTCCTGGGTAGTAGGGTTAAAAGACAGCTGTTACTAAGTAGTAGGGTTATAAGATGGCTGTTCCTGGGTAGTATGGTTATAAGACAGCTGTTCCTGGGTAGTAGGGTTATAAGACAACTGTTCCTGGGTAGTAGGGTTATAAGACAGCTGTTCCTGGGTAGTAGGGTTATAAGACAGCTGTTCCTGGGTAGTAGGGTTATAAGACAGCTGTTCCTGGGTAGAAGGGTTATAAGACAGCTGTTCCTGGGTAGTAGGGTTATAAGACAGCTGTTCCTGGGTAGCAGGGTTACAAGACTGCTGTTCCTGGGTAGGAGGGTTATAAGACAACTGTTCCTGGGTAGCAGGGTTATAAGACAGCTGTTCCTGGGTAGAAGGGTTATAAGACAGCTGTTCCTGAGTAGTAGGGTTATAAGACAGCTGTTCCTGGGTAGGAGAGTTATAAGACAGCTGTTCCTGGGTAGTAGGGTTATAAGATGGCTGTTCCTGGGTAGCAGGATTATAAGACAGCTGTTCCTGGGTAGTAGGGTTATAAGACAGCTGTTCCTGGGTAGGAGGGTTATAAGACAGCTGTTCCTGGGTAGTGGGGTTATAAGATGGCTGTTCCTGGGTAGTAGGGTTATTAGATGGCTGTTCCTGGGTAGTAGGGTTATAAGACAACTGTTCCTGGGTAGTAGAGTTGTAAGACAGCTGTTCCTAAGTAGTAGGGTTATAAGATGGCAGCTCCTGGGTAGTAGGGTTATAAGACAACTGTTCCTGGGTAGTAGGGTTATAAGACAACTGTTCCTGGGTAGTAGAGTTGTAAGACAGCTGTTCCTAAGTAGTAGGGTTATAAGATGGCTGCTCCTGGGTAGTAGGGTTATAAGACAACTGTTTCTGGGTTGTAGGGTTATAAGACAACTGTTCCTGGGAAGTAGATTTGTAAGACAGCTGTTCCTGGGTAGTAGGGTTATAAGACAGCTGTTCCTGAGTAGGAGGGTTATGAGACAGCTGTTCCTGGGTAGTAGGGTTATAAGACAGGTGTTCCTGGGTAGCAGGGTTATAAGACTGCTGTTCCTGGGTAGGAGGGTTATAAGACAACTGTTCCTGGGTAGTAGAGTTATAAGACACCTGTTCCTGGGTAGTAGGGTTATAAGACAGCTGTTCCTAAGTAGTAGGGTTATAAGATGGCTGTTCCTGGGTAGTATGGTTATAAGACAACTGTTCCTGGGTAGTAAGGTTATAAGACAGCTGTTCCTGGGTAGTAGGGTTATAAGACAACTGTTCCTGGGTAGTAGGGTTAAAAGACAGCTGTTCCTGGGTAGTAGGGTTATAAGACAGCTGTTCCTGGGTAGCAGGGTTATAAGACTGCTGTTCCTGGGTAGGAGGGTTATAAGACAGCTGTTCCTAAGTAGTAGGGTTATAAGATGGCTGCTCCTGGGTAGTATGGTTATAAGACAGCTGTTCCTGGGTAGTAGGGTTATAAGACAACTGTTCCTGGGTAGTAGGGTTATAAGACAGCTGTTCCTGGGTAGTAGGGTTATAAGACAGCTGTTCCTAAATAGTAGGGTTATAAGATGGCTGTTCCTGGGTAGTATGGTTATAAGACAACTGTTCCTGGGTAGTAAGGTTATAAGACAGATGTTCCTGGGTAGTAGGGTTATAAGACAGATGTTCCTGGGTAGTAGGGTGATAAGACAGCTGTTCCTGGGTAGTAGGGTTAAAAGACAGCTGTTACTAAGTAGTAGGGTTATAAGATGGCTGTAACTGGGTAGTATGGTTATAAGACAGCTGTTCCTGGGTAGTAGGGTTATAAGACAACTGTTCCTGGGTAGTAGGGTTATAAGACAGCTGTTCTTGGGTAGTAGGGTTATAAGACAGCTGTTCCTGGGTAGTAGGGTTATAAGACAGCTGTTCCTGGGTAGAAGGGTTATAAGACAGCTGTTCCTGAGTAGCAGGGTTATAAGACAGCTGTTCCTGGGTAGCAGGGTTATAAGACTGCTGTTCCTGGGTAGGAGGGTTATAAGACAACTGTTCCTGGGTAGTAGAGTTAAAAGACAGCTGTTACTGGGTAGTAGGGTTATAAGACAGCTGTTCCTAAGTAGTAGCGTTATAAGATGGCTGTTCCTGGGTAGTATGGTTATAAGACAGCTGTTCCTGGGTAGTAGGGTTATAAGACAACTGTTCCTGGGTAGTAGGGTTATAAGACAGCTGTTCCTGGGTAGTAGGTTTATAAGACAGCTGTTCCTGGGTAGTAGGGTTATAAGACAGCTGTTCCTGGGTAGGAGGGTTATAAGACAGCTGTTCCTGGGTAGTAGGGTTATAAGATGGCTGTTCCTTTGTAGCAGGGTTATAAGACAGCTGTTCCTGGGTAGTAGGATTATAAGACAGCTGTTCCTGGGTAGGAGGGTTATAAGACAGCTGTTCCTGGGTAGTAGGGTTATAAGATGGCTGTTCCTGGGTAGTAGGGTTATTAGATGGCTGTTCCTGGGTAGTAGGGTTATAAGACAACTGTTACTGGGTAGTAGAGTTGTAAGACAGCTGTTCCTAAGTAGTAGGGTTATAAGATGGCTGCTCCTGGGTAGTAGGGTTATAAGACAACTGTTCCTGGGTAGTAGGGTTATAAGACAACTGTTCCTGGGTAGTAGAGTTGTAAGACAGCTGTTCCTAAGTAGTAGGGTTATAAGATGGCAGCTCCTGGGTAGTAGGGTTATAAGACAACTGTTTCTGGGTAGTAGGGTTATAAGACAGCTGTTCCTGGGTAGTAGGGTTATAAGATAGCTGTTCCTGGGTAGTAGGGTTATAAGACAGCTGTTCCTGGGTAGTAGGGTTATAAGACAGCTGTTCCTGGGTAGTAGGGATATAAGACAGCTGTTACTGGGTAGGAGGGTTATAAGACAGCTGTTCCTGGGTAGTAGGGTTATAAGACAGCTGTTCCTGGGTAGCAGGGTTATAAGACTGCTGTTGCTGGGTAGGAGGGTCATAAGACAACTGTTCCTGGGTAGTAGAGTTATAAGACAGCTGTTCCTGGGTAGTAGGGTTATAAGACAGCTGTTCCTAAGTAGTAGGGTTATAAGATGGCTGTTCCTGGGTAGTATGGTTATAAGACAACTGTTCCTGGGTAGTAAGGTTATAAGACAGCTGTTCCTGGGTAGTAGGGTTATAAGACAACTGTTCCTGGGTAGTAGGGTTAAAAGACAGCTGTTCCTGGGTAGTAGGGTTATAAGACAGCTGTTCCTGGGTAGCAGGGTTATAAGACTGCTGTTCCTGGGTAGGAGGGTTATAAGACAGCTGTTCCTAAGTAGTAGGGTTATAAGATGGCTGCTCCTGGGTAGTATGGTTATAAGACAGCTGTTCCTGGGTAGTAGGGTTATAAGACAACTGTTCCTGGGTAGTAGGGTTATAAGACAGCTGTTCCTGGGTAGTAGGGTTATAAGACAGCTGTTCCTAAATAGTAGGGTTATAAGATGGCTGTTCCTGGGTAGTATGGTTATAAGACAACTGTTCCTGGGTAGTAAGGTTATAAGACAGATGTTCCTGGGTAGTAGGGTTATAAGACAGATGTTCCTGGGTAGTAGGGTTATAAGACAGCTGTTCCTGGGTAGTAGGGTTAAAAGACAGCTGTTACTAAGTAGTAGGGTTATAAGATGGCTGTTACTGGGAAGTATGGTTATAAGACAGCTGTTCCTGGGTAGTAGGGTTATAAGACAACTGTTCCTGGGTAGTAGGGTTATAAGACAGCTGTTCCTGGGTAGTAGGGTTATAAGACAGCTGTTCCTGGGTAGTAGGGTTATAAGACAGCTGTTCCTGGGTAGAAGGGTTATAAGACAGCTGTTCCTGAGTAGTAGGGTTATAAGACAGCTGTTCCTGGGTAGCAGGGTTATAAGACTGCTGTTCCTGGGTAGGAGGGTTATAAGACAACTGTTCCTGGGTAGTAGAGTTAAAAGACAGCTGTTACTGGGTAGTAGGGTTATAAGACAGCTGTTCCTAAGTAGTAGCGTTATAAGATGGCTGTTCCTGGGTAGTATGGTTATAAGACAGCTGTTCCTGGGTAGTAGGGTTATAAGACAACTGTTCCTGGGTAGTAGGGTTATAAGACAGCTGTTCCTGGGTAGTAGGTTTATAAGACAGCTGTTCCTGGGTAGTAGGGTTATAAGACAGCTGTTCCTGGGTAGGAGGGTTATAAGACAGCTGTTCCTGGGTAGTAGGGTTATAAGATGGCTGTTCCTGGGTAGCAGGGTTATAAGACAGCTGTTCCTGGGTAGTAGGATTATAAGACAGCTGTTCCTGGGTAGGAGGGTTATAAGACAGCTGTTCCTGGGTAGTAGGGTTATAAGATGGCTGTTCCTGGGTAGTAGGGTTATTAGATGGCTGTTCCTGGGTAGTAGGGTTATAAGACAACTGTTACTGGGTAGTAGAGTTGTAAGACAGCTGTTCCTAAGTAGTAGGGTTATAAGATGGCTGCTCCTGGGTAGTAGGGTTATAAGACAACTGTTCCTGGGTAGTAGGGTTATAAGACAACTGTTCCTGGGTAGTAGAGTTGTAAGACAGCTGTTCCTAAGTAGTAGGGTTATAAGATGGCAGCTCCTGGGTAGTAGGGTTATAAGACAACTGTTTCTGGGTAGTAGGGTTATAAGACAGCTGTTCCTGGGTAGTAGGGTTATAAGATAGCTGTTCCTGGGTAGTAGGGTTATAAGACAGCTGTTCCTGGGTAGTAGGGTTATAAGACAGCTGTTCCTGGGTAGTAGGGTTATAAGACAGCTGTTACTGGGTAGGAGGGTTATAAGACAGCTGTTCCTGGGTAGTAGGGTTATAAGACAGCTGTTCCTGGGTAGCAGGGTTATAAGACTGCTGTTGCTGGGTAGGAGGGTCATAAGACAACTGTTCCTGGGTAGTAGAGTTATAAGACAGCTGTTCCTGGGTAGTAGGGTTATAAGACAGCTGTTCCTAAGTAGTAGGGTTATAAGATGGCTGTTCCTGGGTAGTATGGTTATAAGACAGCTGTTCCTGGGTAGTAGGGTTATAAGACAACTGTTCCTGAGTAGTAGGATTATAAGACAGCTGTTCCTGGGTAGTAGGTTTATAAGACAGCTGTTCCTGGGTAGTAGGGTTATAAGACAGCTGTTCCTGGGTAGGAGGGTTATAAGACAGCTGTTCCTGGGTAGTAGGGTTATAAGATGGCTGTTCCTGGGTAGCAGGGTTATAAGACAGCTGTTCCTGGGTAGTAGGATTATAAGACAGCTGTTCCTGGGTAGGAGGGTTATAAGACAGCTGTTCCTGGGTAGTAGGGTTATAAGATGGCTGTTCCTGGGTAGTAGGGTTATTAGATGGCTGTTCCTGGGTAGTAGGGTTATAAGACAACTGTTCCTGGGTAGTAGAGTTGTAAGACAGCTGTTCCTAAGTAGTAGGGTTATAAGATGGCTGCTCCTGGGTAGTAGGGTTATAAGACAACTGTTCCTGGGTATTAGGGTTATAAGACAACTGTTCCTGGGTAGTAGAGTTGTAAGACAGCTGTTCCTAAGTAGTAGGGTTATAAGAAGGCTGCTCCTGGGTAGTAGGGTTATAAGACATCTGTTTCTGGGTAGTAGGGTTATAAGACAGCTGTTCCTGGGTAGTAGGGTTATAAGACAACTGTTCCTGGGAGGTAGAGTTGTAAGACAGCTGTTCCTAAGTAGTAGGGTTATAAGATGGCAGCTCCTGGGTAGTAGGGTTATAAGATGGCTGTTCCTGGGTAGTAGGGTTATAAGACAACTGTTCCTGGGTAGTAGAGTTGTAAGACAGCTGTTCCTAAGTAGTAGGGTTATAAGATGGCTGCTCCTGGGTAGGAGGGTTATAAGACAACTGTTTCTGGGTAGTATGGTTATAAGACAGCTGTTCCTGGGTAGTAGGGTTATAAGACAGCTGTTCCTGGGTAGTAGGGTTATAAGACAGCTGTTCCTGGGTAGTAGGGTTATAAGACAGCTGTTCCTGGGTAGTAGGTTTATAAGACAGCTGTTCCTGGGTAGGAGGGTTGTAAGACAGCTGTTCCTGGGTAGTATGGTTATAAGACAGCTGTTCCTGGGTAGCAGGGTTATAAGACTGCTGTTCCTGGGTAGGAGGGTTATAAGACAACTGTTCCTGGGTAGTAGAGTTATAAGACAGCTGTTCCTGGGTAGTAGGGTTATAAGACAGCTGTTCCTAAGTAGTAGGGTTATAAGATGGCTTTTCCTGGGTAGTATGGTTATAAGACATCTGTTCCTGGGTAGTAAGGTTATAAGACAGCTGTTCCTGGGTAGTAGGGTTATAAGACAGCTGTTCCTGGTTAGAAGGGTTATAAGACAGCTGTTCCTGGGTAGTAGGGTTATAAGACAGCTGTTCCTGGGTAGCAGGGTTATAAGACTGCTGTTCCTGGGTAGGAGGGTTATAAGACAACTGTTCCTGGGTAGTAGAGTTATAAGACAGCTGTTCCTGGGTAGTAGGGTTATAAGACAGCTGTTCCTAAGTAGTAGGGTTATAAGATGGCTGTTCCTGGGTAGTATGGTTATAAGACAGCTGTTCCTGGGTAGTAGGGTTATAAGACAACTGTTCCTGAGTAGTAGGATTATAAGACAGCAGTTCCTGGGTAGTAGGTTTATAAGACAGCTGTTCCTGGGTAGTAGGGTTATAAGACAGCTGTTCCTGGGTAGGAGGGTTATAAGACAGCTGTTCCTGGGTAGTAGGGTTATAAGATGGCTGTTCCTGGGTAGCAGGGTTATAAGACAGCTGTTCCTGGGTAGTAGGATTATAAGACAGCTGTTCCTGGGTAGGAGGGTTATAAGACAGCTGTTCCTGGGTAGTAGGGTTATAAGATGGCTGTTCCTGGGTAGTAGGGTTATTAGATGGCTGTTACTGGGTAGTAGGGTTATAAGACAACTGTTCCTGGGTAGTAGAGTTGTAAGACAGCTGTTCCTAAGTAGTAGGGTTATAAGATGGCTGCTCCTGGGTAGTAGGGTTATAAGACAACTGTTCCTGGGTATTAGGGTTATAAGACAACTGTTCCTGGGTAGTAGAGTTGTAAGACAGCTGTTCCTAAGTAGTAGGGTTATAAGATGGCTGCTCCTGGGTAGTAGGGTTATAAGACAACTGTTTCTGGGTAGTAGGGTTATAAGACAGCTGTTCCTGGGTAGTAGGGTTATAAGACAACTGTTCCTGGGTAGTAGAGTTGTAAGACAGCTGTTCCTAAGTAGTAGGGTTATAAGATGGCTGCTCCTGGGTAGTAGGGTTATAAGACAACTGTTCCTGGGTAGTAGAGTTATAAGACAGCTGTTCCTGGGTAGTAGGGTTATAAGACAGCTGTTCCTAAGTAGTAGGGTTATAAGATGGCTGTTCCTGGGTAGTATGGTTATAAGACAGCTGTTCCTGGGTAGTAGGGTTATAAGACAACTGTTCCTGAGTAGTAGGATTATAAGACAGCTGTTCCTGGGTAGTAGGTTTATAAGACAGCTGTTCCTGGGTAGTAGGGTTATAAGACAGCTGTTCCTGGGTAGGAGGGTTATAAGACAGCTGTTCCTGGGTAGTAGGGTTATAAGATGGCTGTTCCTGGGTAGCAGGGTTATAAGACAGCTGTTCCTGGGTAGTAGGATTATAAGACAGCTGTTCCTGGGTAGGAGGGTTATAAGACAGCTGTTCCTGGGTAGTAGGGTTATAAGATGGCTGTTCCTGGGTAGTAGGGTTATTAGATGGCTGTTCCTGGGTAGTAGGGTTATAAGAAAACTGTTCCTGGGTAGTAGAGTTGTAAGACAGCTGTTCCTAAGTAGTAGTGTTATAAGATGGCTGCTCCTGGGTAGTAGGGTTATAAGACAACTGTTCCTGGGTATTAGGGTTATAAGACAACTGTTCCTGGGTAGTAGAGTTGTAAGACAGCTGTTCCTAAGTAGTAGGGTTATAAGAAGGCTGCTCCTGGGTAGTAGGGTTATAAGACAACTGTTTCTGGGTAGTAGGGTTATAAGACAGCTGTTCCTGGGTAGTAGGGTTATAAGACAACTGTTCCTGGGAGGTAGAGTTGTAAGACAGCTGTTCCTAAGTAGTAGGGTTATAAGATGGCAGCTCCTGGGTAGTAGGGTTATAAGATGGCTGTTCCTGGGTAGTAGGGTTATAAGACAACTGTTCCTGGGTAGTAGAGTTGTAAGACAGCTGTTCCTAAGTAGTAGGGTTATAAGATGGCTGCTCCTGGGTAGGAGGGTTATAAGACAACTGTTTCTGGGTAGTATGGTTATAAGACAGCTGTTCCTGGGTAGTAGGGTTATAAGACAGCTGTTCCTGGGTAGTAGGGTTATAAGACAGCTGTTCCTGGGTAGTAGGGTTATAAGACAGCTGTTCCTGGGTAGTAGGTTTATAAGACAGCTGTTCCTGGGTAGGAGGGTTGTAAGACAGCTGTTCCTGGGTAGTATGGTTATAAGACAGCTGTTCCTGGGTAGCAGGGTTATAAGACTGCTGTTCCTGGGTAGGAGGGTTATAAGACAACTGTTCCTGGGTAGTAGAGTTATAAGACAGCTGTTCCTGGGTAGTAGGGTTATAAGACAGCTGTTCCTAAGTAGTAGGGTTATAAGATGGCTTTTCCTGGGTAGTATGGTTATAAGACATCTGTTCCTGGGTAGTAAGGTTATAAGACAGCTGTTCCTGGGTAGTAGGGTTATA
The DNA here is from genome assembly GCF_046119375.1 of Phyllobates terribilis. Taxonomy (NCBI): domain Eukaryota; kingdom Metazoa; phylum Chordata; class Amphibia; order Anura; family Dendrobatidae; genus Phyllobates; species Phyllobates terribilis. The sequence continues at coordinate 756,842,207 of NW_027362764.1, forward strand.
AGACAGCTGTTCCTGGGTAGAAGGGTTATAAGACAGCTGTTCCTGGGTAGTAGGGTTATAAGACAGCTGTTCCTGGGTAGCAGGGTTATAAGACTGCTGTTCCTGGGTAGGAGGGTTATAAGACAACTGTTCCTGGGTAGTAGAGTTATAAGACAGCTGTTCCTGGGTAGTAGGGTTATAAGACAGCTGTTCCTAAGTAGTAGGGTTATAAGATGGCTGTTCCTGGGTAGTATGGTTATAAGACAGCTGTTCCTGGGTAGTAGGGTTATAAGACAACTGTTCCTGAGTAGTAGGATTATAAGACAGCTGTTCCTGGGTAGTAGGTTTATAAGACAGCTGTTCCTGGGTAGTAGGGTTATAAGACAGCTGTTCCTGGGTAGGAGGGTTATAAGACAGCTGTTCCTGGGTAGTAGGGTTATAAGATGGCTGTTCCTGGGTAGCAGGGTTATAAGACAGCTGTTCCTGGGTAGTAGGATTATAAGACAGCTGTTCCTGGGTAGGAGGGTTATAAGACAGCTGTTCCTGGGTAGTAGGGTTATAAGATGGCTGTTCCTGGGTAGTAGGGTTATTAGATGGCTGTTACTGGGTAGTAGGGTTATAAGACAACTGTTCCTGGGTAGTAGAGTTGTAAGACAGCTGTTCCTAAGTAGTAGGGTTATAAGATGGCTGCTCCTGGGTAGTAGGGTTATAAGACAACTGTTCCTGGGTATTAGGGTTATAAGACAACTGTTCCTGGGTAGTAGAGTTGTAAGACAGCTGTTCCTAAGTAGTAGGGTTATAAGATGGCTGCTCCTGGGTAGTAGGGTTATAAGACAACTGTTTCTGGGTAGTAGGGTTATAAGACAGCTGTTCCTGGGTAGTAGGGTTATAAGACAACTGTTCCTGGGTAGTAGAGTTGTAAGACAGCTGTTCCTAAGTAGTAGGGTTATAAGATGGCTGCTCCTGGGTAGTAGGGTTATAAGACAACTGTTCCTGGGTGGTAGGGTTATAAGACAACTGTTCCTGGGTAGTAGAGTTGTAAGACAGCTGTTCCTAAGTAGTAGGGTTATAAGATGGCTGCTCCTGGGTAGTAGGGTTATAAGACAACTGTTTCTGGGTAGTATGGTTATAAGACAGCTGTTCCTGGGTAGTAGGGTTATAAGACAGCTGTTCCTGGGTAGTAGGGTTATAAGACAGCTGTTCCTGGGTAGTAGGGTTATAAGACAGCTGTTCCTGGGTAGTAGGTTTATAAGACAGCTGTTCCTGGGTAGGAGGGTTATAAGACAGCTGTTCCTGGGTAGTATGGTTATAAGACTGCTGTTCCTGGGTAGGAGGGTTATAAGACAGCTGTTCCTGGGTAGCAGGGTTATAAGACTGCTGTTCCTGGGTAGGAGGGTTATAAGACAACTGTTCCTGGGTAGTAGAGTTATAAGACAGCTGTTCCTGGGTAGTAGGGTTATAAGACAGCTGTTCCTAAGTAGTAGGGTTATAAGATGGCTGTTCCTGAGTAGTATGGTTATAAGACATCTGTTCCTGGGTAGTAAGGTTATAAGACAGATGTTCCTGGGTAGTAGGGTTATAAGACAGATGTTCCTGGGTAGTAGGGTTATAAGACAGCTGTTCCTGGGTAGTAGGGTTATAAGACAGCTGTTCCTTAGTAGTAGGGTTATAAGATGGCTGTTCCTGTGTAGTATGGTTATAAGACAGCTGTTCCTGGGTAGTAGGGTTATAAGACAACTGTTCCTGGGTTGTAGGGTTATAAGACAGCTGTTCCTGGGTAGTAGGGTTATAAGACAGCTGTTCCTGAGTAGTAGGGTTATAAGACAGCTGTTCCTGGGTAGAAGGGTTATAAGACAGCTGTTCCTGGGTAGAAGGGTTATAAGACAGCTGTTCCTGGGTAGCAGGGTTATAAGACTGCTGTTCCTGGGTAGGAGGGTTATAAGACAACTGTTCCTGGGTAGTAGAGTTATAAGACAGCTGTTCCTGGGTAGTAGGGTTATAAGACAGCTGTTCCTAAGTAGTAGGGTTATAAGATGGCTGCTCCTGGGTAGTATGGTTATAAGAAAGCTGTTCCTGGGTAGTAGGGTTATAAGACAACTGTTCCTGGGTAGTAGGGTTATAAGACAGCTGTTCCTGGGTAGTAGGGTTATAAGACAGCTGTTCCTGGGTAGTAGGGTTATAAGACAGCTGTTCCTGGGTAGGAGGGTTATAAGACAGCTGTTCCTGGGTAGTAGGGTTATAAGATGGCTGTTCCTGGGTAGCAGGGTTATAAGACAGCTGTTCCTGGGTAGTAGGGTTATAAGACAGCTGTTCCTGGGTAGGAGGGGTGTAAGACAGCTGTTCCTGGGTAGGAGGGTTATAAGATGGCTTTTCCTGGGTAGTAGGGTTATTAGATGGCTGTTCCTGGGTAGTAGGGTTATAAGACAACTGTTCCTGGGTAGTAGAGTTGTAAGACAGCTGTTCCTAAGTAGTAGGGTTATAAGATTGCTGCTCCTGGGTAGTAGGGTTATAAGAAAACTGTTCCTGGGTAGTAGGGTTATAAGACAACTGTTCCTGGGTAGTAGAGTTGTAAGACAGCTGTTCCTAAGTAGTAGGGTTATAAGATGGCTGCTCCTGGGTAGTAGGGTTATAAGACAACTGTTTCTGGGTAGTAGGGTTATAAGACAACTGTTCCTGGGTAGTAGAGTTGTAAGACAGCTGTTCCTGGGTAGTAGGGTTATAAGACAGCTGTTCCTGAGTAGGAGGGTAATAAGACTGCTGTTCCTGGGTAGTAGGGTTATAAGACAGCTGTTCCTGGGTAGCAGGGTTATAAGACTGCTGTTCCTGGGTAGGGGGGTTATAAGACAACTGTTCCTGGGTAGTAGAGTTATAAGACAGCTGTTCCTGGGTAGTAGGGTTATAAGACAGCTGTTCCTAAGTAGTAGGGTTATAAGATGGCTGTTCCTGGGTAGTATGGTTATAAGACAACTGTTCCTGGGTAGTAAGGTTATAAGACAGCTGTTCCTGGGTAGTAGGGTCATAAGACAACTGTTCCTGGGTAGTAGGGTTATAAGACAGCTGTTCCTGAGTAGTAGGGTTATAAGACAGCTGTTCCTGGGTAGTATGGTTATAAGACAGCTGTTCCTGGGTATCAGGGTTGTAAGACAGCTGTTCCTGGGTAGTAGGGTTATAAGACAGCTGTTCCTGGGTAGCAGGGTTATAAGACTGCTGTTCCTGGGTAGTAGGGTTAAAAGACAGCTGTTCCTGGGTAGGAGGGGTGTAAGACAGCTGTTCCTGGGTAGGAGGGTTATAAGATGGCTGTTCCTGGGTAATAGGGTTATTAGATGGCTGTTCCTGGGTAGTAGGGTTATAAGACAACTGTTCCTGGGTAGTAGAGTTGTAAGACAGCTGTTCCTAAGTAGTAGGGTTATAAGATTGCTGCTCCTGGGTAGTAGGGTTATAAGAAAACTGTTCCTGGGTAGTAGGGTTATAAGACAACTGTTCCTGGGTAGTAGAGTTATAAGATGGCTGCTCCTGGGTAGTAGGGTTATAAGACAACTGTTTCTGGGTAGTAGGGTTATAAGACAGCTGTTCCTGGGTAGTAGGGTTATAAGACAACTGTTCCTGGGTAGTAGAGTTGTAAGACAGCTGTTCCTAAGTAGTAGGGTTATAAGATGGCTGCTCCTGGGTAGTAGGGTTATAAGACAACTGTTCCTGGGTGGTAGGGTTATAAGACAACTGTTCCTGGGTAGTAGAGTTGTAAGACAGCTGTTCCTAAGTAGTAGGGTTATAAGATGGCTGCTCCTGGGTAGTAGGGTTATAAGACAACTGTTTCTGGGTAGTATGGTTATAAGACAGCTGTTCCTGGGTAGTAGGGTTATAAGACAGCTGTTCCTGGGTAGTAGGGTTATAAGACAGCTGTTCCTGGGTAGTAGGGTTATAAGACAGCTGTTCCTGGGTAGTAGGTTTATAAGACAGCTGTTCCTGGGTAGGAGGGTTATAAGACAGCTGTTCCTGGGTAGTATGGTTATAAGACAGCTGTTCCTGGGTAGCAGGGTTATAAGACAGCTGTTCCTGGGTAGGAGGGTTATAAGACAACTGTTCCTGGGTAGTAGAGTTATAAGACAGCTGTTCCTGGGTAGTAGGGTTATAAGACAGCTGTTCCTAAGTAGTAGGGTTATAAGATGGCTGTTCCTGAGTAGTATGGTTATAAGACATCTGTTCCTGGGTAGTAAGGTTATAAGACAGATGTTCCTGGGTAGTAGGGTTATAAGACAGATGTTCCTGGGTAGTAGGGTTATAAGACAGCTGTTCCTGGGTAGTAGGGTTATAAGACAGCTGTTCCTTAGTAGTAGGGTTATAAGATGGCTGTTCCTGTGTAGTATGGTTATAAGACAGCTGTTCCTGGGTAGTAGGGTTATAAGACAACTGTTCCTGGGTAGTAGGGTTATAAGACAGCTGTTCCTGGGTAGTAGGGTTATAAGACAGCTGTTCCTGAGTAGTAGGGTTATAAGACAGCTGTTCCTGGGTAGAAGGGTTATAAGACAGCTGTTCCTGGGTAGAAGGGTTATAAGACAGCTGTTCCTGGGTAGCAGGGTTATAAGACTGCTGTTCCTGGGTAGGAGGGTTATAAGATAACTGTTCCTGGGTAGTAGAGTTATAAGACAGCTGTTCCTGGGTAGTAGGGTTATAAGACAGCTGTTCCTAAGTAGTAGGGTTATAAGATGGCTGCTCCTGGGTAGTATGGTTATAAGACAGCTGTTCCTGGGTAGTAGGGTTATAAGACAACTGTTCCTGGGTAGTAGGGTTATAAGACAGCTGTTCCTGGGTAGTAGGGTTATAAGACAGCTGTTCCTGGGTAGTAGGGTTATAAGACAGCTGTTCCTGGGTAGGAGGGTTATAAGACAGCTGTTCCTGGGTAGTAGGGTTATAAGATGGCTGTTCCTGGGTAGCAGGGTTATAAGACAGCTGTTCCTGGGTAGTAGGGTTATAAGACAGCTGTTCCTGGGTAGGAGGGGTGTAAGACAGCTGTTCCTGGGTAGGAGGGTTATAAGATGGCTGTTCCTGGGTAGTAGGGTTATTAGATGGCTGTTCCTGGGTATAGGGTTATAAGACAACTGTTCCTGGGTAGTAGAGTTGTAAGACAGCTGTTCCTAAGTAGTAGGGTTATAAGATTGCTGCTCCTGGGTAGTAGGGTTATAAGAAAACTGTTCCTGGGTAGTAGGGTTATAAGACAACTGTTCCTGGGTAGTAGAGTTGTAAGACAGCTGTTCCTAAGTAGTAGGGTTATAAGATGGCTGCTCCTGGGTAGTAGGGTTATAAGACAACTGTTTCTGGGTAGTAGGGTTATAAGACAACTGTTCCTGGGTAGTAGAGTTGTAAGACAGCTATTCCTGGGTAGTAGGGTTATAAGACAGCTGTTCCTGAGTAGGAGGGTAATAAGACTGCTGCTCCTGGGTAGTAGGGTTATAAGACAGCTGTTCCTGGGTAGCAGGGTTATAAGACTGCTGTTCCTGGGTAGGGGGGTTATAAGACAACTGTTCCTGGGTAGTAGAGTTATAAGACAGCTGTTCCTGGGTAGTAGGGTTATAAGACAGCTGTTCCTAAGTAGTAGGGTTATAAGATGGCTGTTCCTGGGTAGTATGGTTATAAGACAACTGTTCCTGGGTAGTAAGGTTATAAGACAGCTGTTCCTGGGTAGTAGGGTCATAAGACAACTGTTCCTGGGTAGTAGGGTTATAAGACAGCTGTTCCTGAGTAGTAGGGTTATAAGACAGCTGTTCCTAAGTAGTAGGGTTATAAGATGGCTGCTCCTGGGTAGTAGGGTTATAAGACAACTGTTTCTGGGTAGTAGGGTTATAAGACAACTGTTCCTGGGTAGTAGAGTTGTAAGACAGCTATTCCTGGGTAGTAGGGTTATAAGACAGCTGTTCCTGAGTAGGAGGGTAATAAGACTGCTGCTCCTGGGTAGTAGGGTTATAAGACAGCTGTTCCTGGGTAGCAGGGTTATAAGACTGCTGTTCCTGGGTAGGGGGGTTATAAGACAACTGTTCCTGGGTAGTAGAGTTATAAGACAGCTGTTCCTGGGTAGTAGGGTTATAAGACAGCTGTTCCTAAGTAGTAGGGTTATAAGATGGCTGTTCCTGGGTAGTATGGTTATAAGACAACTGTTCCTGGGTAGTAAGGTTATAAGACAGCTGTTCCTGGGTAGTAGGGTCATAAGACAACTGTTCCTGGGTAGTAGGGTTATAAGACAGCTGTTCCTGAGTAGTAGGGTTATAAGACAGCTGTTCCTGGGTAGTAGGGTTATAAGACAGCTGTTCCTGGGTAGCAGGGTTGTAAGACAGCTGTTCCTGGGTAGTAGGGTTATAAGACAGCTGTTCCTGGGTAGCAGGGTTATAAGACTGCTGTTCCTGGGTAGTAGGGTTAAAAGACAGCTGTTCCTGGGTAGGAGTGGTGTAAGACAGCTGTTCCTGGGTAGGAGGGTTATAAGATGGCTGTTCCTGGGTAGTAGGGTTATTAGATGGCTGTTCCTGGGTAGTAGGGTTATAAGACAACTGTTCCTGGGTAGTAGAGTTGTAAGACAGCTGTTCCTAAGTAGTAGGGTTATAAGATTTCTGCTCCTGGGTAGTAGGGTTATAAGAAAACTGTTCCTGGGTAGTAGGGTTATAAGACAACTGTTCCTGGGTAGTAGAGTTGTAAGACAGCTGTTCCTAAGTAGTAGGGTTATAAGATGGCTGCTCCTGGGTAGTAGGGTTATAAGACAACTGTTTTTGGGTAGTAGGGTTATAAGACAACTGTTCCTGGGTAGTAGAGTTCTAAGACAGCTGTTCCTGGGTAGTAGGGTTATAAGACAGCTGTTCCTGAGTAGGAGGGTAATAAGACTGCTGTTCCTGGGTAGTAGGGTTATAAGACAGCTGTTCCTGGGTAGCAGGGTTATAAGACTGCTGTTCCTGGGTAGGGGGGTTATAAGACAACTGTTCCTGGGTAGTAGAGTTATAAGACAGCTGTTCCTGGGTAGTAGGGTTATAAGACAGCTGTTCCTAAGTAGTAGGGTTATAAGATGGCTGTTCCTGGGTAGTATGGTTATAAGACAACTGTTCCTGGGTAGTAAGGTTATAAGACAGCTGTTCCTGGGTAGTAGGGTCATAAGACAACTGTTCCTGGGTAGTAGGGTTATAAGACAGCTGTTCCTGAGTAGTAGGGTTATAAGACAGCTGTTCCTGGGTAGTAGGGTTATAAGACAGCTGTTCCTGGGTAGCAGGGTTGTAAGACAGCTGTTCCTGGGTAGTAGGTTTATAAGACAGCTGTTCCTGGGTAGCAGGGTTATAAGACTGCTGTTCCTGGGTAGCAGGGTTATAAGACAGCTGTTCCTAAGTAGTAGGGTTATAAGATGGCTGTTCCTGGGTAGTATGGTTATAAGACAGCTGTTCCTGGGTAGTAGGGTTATAAGACAACTGTTCCTGGGTAGTAGGGTTATAAGACAGCTGTTCCTGGGTAGTAGGGTTATAAGACAGCTGTTCCTAAGTAGTAGGGTTATAAGATGGCTGTTCCTGGGTAGTATGGTTAAAAGACAGCTGTTCCTGGGTAGTAGGGTTATAAGACAACTGTTCCTGGGTAGTAGGGTTATAAGACAGCTGTTCCTGGGTAGTAGGTTATAAGACAGCTGTTCCTGGGTAGTAGTGTTATAAGACAGCTGTTCCTGGGTAGGACGGTTATAAGACAGCTGTTCCTGGGTAGCAGGGTTATAAGACTGCTGTTCCTGGGTAGGAGGGTTATAAGACAACTGTTCCTGGGTAGTAGAGTTATAAGACAGCTGTTCCTGGGTAGTAGGGTTATAAGACAGCTGTTCCTAAGTAGTAAGGTTATAAGATGGCTGTTCCTGGGTAGTATGGTTATAAGACAACTGTTCCTGGGTAGTAGGGTTATAAGACAGCTGTTCCTGGGTAGCAGGGTTATAAGACAGCTGTTCCTGGGTAGTAGGTTTATAAGACAGCTGTTCCTGGGTAGCAGGGTTATAAGACAGCTGTTGCTGGGTAGGAGGGTTATAAGACAGCTGTTCCTAAGTAGTAGGGTTATAAGATGGCTGTTCCTGGGTAGTATGGTTATAAGACAGCTGTTCCTGGGTAGTAGGGTTATAAGACAACTGTTCCTGGGTAGTAGGGTTATAAGACAGCTGTTCCTGGGTAGTAGGGTTATAAGACAGCTGTTCCTAAGTAGTAGGGTTATAAGATGGCTGTTCCTGGGTAGTATGGTTATAAGACAGCTGTTCCTGGGTAGTAGGGTTATAAGACAACTGTTCCTGGGTAGTAGGGTTATAAGACAGCTGTTCCTGGGTAGTAGGGTTATAAGACAGCTGTTCCTGGGTAGTAGGGTTATAAGACAGCTGTTCCTGGGTAGGAGGGTTATAAGACAGCTGTTCCTGGGTAGTAGGGTTATAAGACAGCTGTTCCTGGGTAGCAGGGTTATAAGACTGCTGTTCCTGGGTAGGAGGGTTATAAGACAACTGTTCCTGGGTAGTAGAGTTATAATACAGCTGTTCCTGGGTAGTAGGGTTATAAGACAGCTGTTCCTAAGTAGTAGGGTTATAAGATGGCTGTTCCTGGGTAGTATGGTTATAAGACAACTGTTTCTGGGTAGTAAGGTAATAAGACAGATGTTCCTGGGTAGTAGGGTTATAAGACAGATGTTCCAGGGTAGTAGGGTTATAAGACAGCTGTTCCTGGGTAGGAGGGTTATAAGACGGCTGTTCCTAAGTAATAGGGTTATAAGATGGCTGTTCCTGGGTAGTATGGTTATAAGACAGCTGTTCCTGGGTAGTAGGGTTATAAGACAACTGTTCCTGGGTAGTAGGGTTATAAGACAGCTGATCCTGGGTAGTAGGGTTATAAGACAGCTGTTCCTGGGTAGTAGGGTTATAAGACAGCTGTTCCTGGGTAGAAGGGTTATAAGACAGCTGTTCCTGGGTAGTAGGGTTATAAGACAGCTGTTCCTGGGTAGCAGGGTTATAAGACTGCTGTTCCTGGGTAGGAGGGTTATAAGACAACTGTTCCTGGGTAGTAGAGTTATAAGACAGCTGTTCCTGGGTAGTAGGGTTATAAGACAGCTGTTCCTAAGTAGTAGGGTTATAAGATGGCTGTTCCTGGGTTGTATGGTTATAAGACAGCTGTTCCTGGGTAGTAGGGTTATAAGACAACTGTTCCTGGGTAGTAGGGTTATAAGACAGCTGTTCCTGGGTAGTAGGGTTATAAGACAGCTGTTCCTGGGTAGTAGGGTTATAAGACAGCTGTTCCTGGGTAGGAGGGTTATAAGACAGCTGTTCCTGGGTAGTAGGGTTATAAGACAGCTGTTCCTGGGTAGCAGGGTTATAAGACAGCTGTTCCTGGGTAGTAGGGTTATAAGACAGCTGTTCCTGGGTAGGAGGGTTATGAGACAGCTGTTCCTGGGTAGTAGGGTTATAAGATGGCTGTTCCTGGGTAGTAGGGTTATTAGATGGCTGTTCCTGGGTAGTAGGGTTATAAGACAACTGTTCCTGGGTAGTAGAGTTGTAAGACAGCTGTTCCTAAGTAGTCGGGTTATAAGATGGCTGCTCCTGGGTAGTAGGGTTATAAGACAGCTGTTCCTGGGTAGTATGGTTATAAGACAACTGTTCCTGGGTAGTAGAGTTGTAAGACAGCTGTTCCTAAGTAGTAGGGTTATAAGATGGCTGCACCTGGGTAGTAGGGTTATAAGACAACTGTTTCTGGGTAGTAGGGTTATAAGACAACTGTTCCTGGGTAGTAGAGTTGTAAGACAGCTGTTCCTGGGTAGTAGGGTTATAAGACAGCTATTCCTGAGTAGGAGGGTTATGAGACAGCTGTTCCTGGGTAGTAGGGTTATAAGACAGCTGTTCCTGGGTAGCAGGGTTATAAGACTGCTGTTCCTGGGTAGGAGGGTTATAAGACAACTGTTCCTGGGTAGTAGAGTTATAAGACAGCTGTTCCTGGGTAGTAGGGTAATAAGACAGCTGTTCCTAAGTAGTAGGGTTATAAGATGGCTGTTCCTGGATAGTATGGTTATAAGACAACTGTTCCTGGGTAGTAAGGTTATAAGACAGCTGTTCCTGGGTAGTAGGGTTATAAGACAACTGTTCCTGGGTAGTAGGGTTATAAGACAGCTGTTCCTGGGTAGTAGGGTTATAAGACAGCTGTTCCTGGGTAGTAGGGTTATAAGACAGCTGTTCCTGAGTAGCAGGGTTATAAGACAGCTGTTCCTGGGTAGTAGGGTTATAAGACAGCTGTTCCTGGGTGGCAGGGTTATAAGACTGCTGTTCCTGGGTAGGAGGGTTATAAGACAGCTGTTCCTAAGTAGTAGGGTTATAAGATGGCTGTTCCTGGGTAGTATGGTTATAAGACAGCTGTTCCTGGGTAGTAGGGTTATAAGACAACTGTTCCTGGGTAGTAGGGTTATAAGACAGCTGTTCCTGGGTAGTAGGGTTTTAAGACAGCTGTTCCTGGGTAGTAGGGTTATAAGACAGCTGTTCCTGGGTAGGAGGGTTATAAGACAGCTGTTCCTGGGTAGTAGGGTTATAATACAGCTGTTCCTGGGTAGCAGGGTTATAAGACTGCTGTTCCTGGGTAGGAGGGTTATAAGACAACTGTTCCTGGGTAGTAGAGTTATAAGACAGCTGTTCCTGGGTAGTAGGGTTATAAGACAGCTGTTCCTAAGTAGTAGGGTTATAAGATGGCTGTTCCTGGGTAGTATGGTTATAAGACAACTGTTCCTGGGTAGTAAGGTAATAAGACAGATGTTCCTGGGTAGTAGGGTTATAAGACAGATGTTCCAGGGTAGTAGGGTTATAAGACAGCTGTTCCTGGGTAGTAGGGTTATAAGACGGCTGTTCCTAAGTAATAGGGTTATAAGATGGCTGTTCCTGGGTAGTATGGTTATAAGACAGCTGTTCCTGGGTAGTAGGGTTATAAGACAACTGTTCCTGGGTAGTAGGGTTATAAGACAGCTGATCCTGGGTAGTAGGGTTATAAGACAGCTGTTCCTGGGTAGAAGGGTTATAAGACAGCTGTTCCTGGGTAGTAGGGTTATAAGACAGCTGTTCCTGGGTAGCAGGGTTATAAGACTGCTGTTCCTGGGTAGGAGGGTTATAAGACACCTGTTCCTGGGTAGTAGAGTTATAAGACAGCTGTTCCTGGGTAGTAGGGTTATAAGACAGCTGTTCCTAAGTAGTAGGGTTATAAGATGGCTGTTCCTGGGTTGTATGGTTATAAGACAGCTGTTCCTGGGTAGTAGGGTTATAAGACAACTGTTCCTGGGTAGTAGGGTTATAAGACAGCTGTTCCTGGGTAGTAGGGTTATAAGACAGCTGTTCCTGGGTAGTAGGGTTATAAGACAGCTGTTCCTGGGTAGGAGGGTTATAAGACAGCTGTTCCTGGGTAGTAGGGTTATAAGACAGCTGTTCCTGGGTAGCAGGGTTATAAGACAGCTGTTCCTGGGTAGTAGGGTTATAAGACAGCTGTTCCTGGGTAGGAGGGTTATGAGACAGCTGTTCCTGGGTAGTAGGGTTATAAGATGGCTGTTCCTGGGTAGTAGGGTTATTAGATGGCTGTTCCTGGGTAGTAGGGTTATAAGACAACTGTTCCTGGGTAGTAGAGTTGTAAGACAGCTGTTCCTAAGTAGTAGGGTTATAAGATGGCTGCTCCTGGGTAGTAGGGTTATAAGACAACTGTTCCTGGGTAGTATGGTTATAAGACAACTGTTCCTGGGTAGTAGAGTTGTAAGACAGCTGTTCCTAAGTAGTAGGGTTATAAGATGGCTGCACCTGGGTAGTAGGGTTATAAGACAACTGTTTCTGGGTAGTAGGGTTATAAGACAACTGTTCCTGGGTAGTAGAGTTGTAAGACAGCTGTTCCTGGGTAGTAGGGTTATAAGACAGCTGTTCCTGAGTAGGAGGGTTATGAGACAGCTGTTCCTGGGTAGTAGGGTTATAAGACAGCTGTTCCTGGGTAGCAGGGTTATAAGACTGCTGTTCCTGGGTAGGAGGGTTATAAGACAACTGTTCCTGGGTAGTAGAGTTATAAGACAGCTGTTCCTGGGTAGTAGGGTAATAAGACAGCTGTTCCTAAGTAGTAGGGTTATAAGATGGCTGTTCTTGGGTAGTATGGTTATAAGACAACTGTTCCTGGGTAGTAAGGTTATAAGACAGCTGTTCCTGGGTAGTAGGGTTATAAGACAACTGTTCCTGGGTAGTAGGGTTATAAGACAGCTGTTCCTGGGTAGTAGGGTTATAAGACAGCTGTTCCTGGGTAGTAGGGTTATAAGACAGCTGTTCCTGAGTAGCAGGGTTATAAGACAGCTGTTCCTGGGTAGTAGGGTTATAAGACAGCTGTTCCTGGGTGGCAGGGTTATAAGACTGCTGTTCCTGGGTAGGAGGGTTATAAGACAGCTGTTCCTAAGTAGTAGGGTTATAAGATGGCTGTTCCTGGGTAGTATGGTTATAAGACAGCTGTTCCTGGGTAGTAGGGTTATAAGACAACTGTTCCTGGGTAGTAGGGTTATAAGACAGCTGTTCCGGGGTAATAGGGTTATAAGACAGCTGTTCCTAAGTAGTAGGGTTATAAGATGGCTGTTCCTGGGTAGTATGGTTATAAGACAGCTGTTCCTGGTTAGAAGGGTTATAAGACAACTGTTCCTGGGTAGTAGGGTTATAAGACAGCTGTTCCTGGGTAGTAGGGTTATAAGACAGCTGTTCCTGGGTAGTAGGGTTATAAGACAGCTGTTCCTGGGTAGAAGGGTTATAAGACAGCTGTTCCTAAGTAGTAGGGTTATAAGATGGCTGTTCCTGGGTAGCAGGGTTGTAAGACAGCTGTTCCTGGGTAGTAGGGTTATAAGACAGCTGTTCCTGGGTAGCAGGGTTATAAGACTGCTGTTCCTGGGTAGGAGGGTTATAAGACAGCTGTTCCTAAGTAGTAGGGTTATAAGATGGCTGTTCCTGGGTAGTACGGTTATAAGACAGCTGTTCCTGGGTAGTAAGGTTATAAGACAACTGTTCCTGGGTAGTAGGGTTATAAGACAGCTGTTCCTGGGTAGTAGGGTTATAAGACAGCTGTTCCTAATTAGTAGGGTTATAAGATGGCTGTTCCTGGGTAGTATGGTTATAAGACAGCTGTTCCTGGTTAGTAGGGTTATAAGACAACTGTTCCTGGGTAGTAGGGTTATAAGACAGCTGTTCCTGGGTAGTAGGGTTATAAGACAGCTGTTCCTGGGTAGTAGGGTTATAAGACAGCTGTTCCTGGGTAGAAGGGTTATAAGACAGCTGTTCCTAAGTAGTAGGGTTATAAGATGGCTGTTCCTGGGTAGCAGGGTTGTAAGACAGCTGTTCCTGGGTAGTAGGGTTATAAGACAGCTGTTCCTGGGTAGCAGGGTTATAAGACTGCTGTTCCTGGGTAGGAGGGTTATAAGACAGCTGTTCCTAAGTAGTAGGGTTATAAGATGGCTGTTCCTGGGTTGTATGGTTATAAGACAGCTGTTCCTGGGTAGTAGGGTTATAAGACAACTGTTCCTGGGTAGTAGGGTTATAAGACAGCTGTTCCTGGGTAGTAGGCTTATAAGACAGCTGTTCCTGGGTAGTAGGGTTATAAGACAGCTGTTCCTGGGTAGGAGGGTTATAAGACAGCTGTTCCTGGGTAGTAGGGTTATAAGACAGCTGTTCCTGGGTAGCAGGGTTATAAGACAGCTGTTCCTGGGTAGTAGGGTTATAAGACAGCTGTTCCTGGGTAGGAGGGTTATGAGACAGCTGTTCCTGGGTAGTAGGGTTATAAGATGGCTGTTCCTGGGTAGTAGGGTTATTACATGGCTGTTCCTGGGTAGTAGGGTTATAAGACAACTGTTCCTGGGTAGTAGAGTTGTAAGACAGCTGTTCCTAAGTAGTAGGGTTATAAGATGGCTGCTCCTGGGTAGTAGGGTTATAAGACAACTGTTCCTGGGTAGTATGGTTATAAGACAACTGTTCCTGGGTAGTAGAGTTGTAAGACAGCTGTTCCTAAGTAGTAGGGTTATAAGATGGCTGCACCTGGGTAGTAGGGTTATAAGACAACTGTTTCTGGGTAGTAGGGTTATAAGACAACTGTTCCTGGGTAGTAGAGTTGTAAGACAGCTGTTCCTGGGTAGTAGGGTTATAAGACAGCTGTTCCTGAGTAGGAGGGTTATGAGACAGCTGTTCCTGGGTAGTAGGGTTATAAGACAGCTGTTCCTGGGTAGCAGGGTTATAAGACTGCTGTTCCTGGGTAGGAGGGTTATAAGACAACTGTTCCTGGGTAGTAGAGTTATAAGACAGCTGTTCCTGGGTAGTAGGGTAATAAGACAGCTGTTCCTAAGTAGTAGGGTTATAAGATGGCTGTTCTTGGGTAGTATGGTTATAAGACAACTGTTCCTGGGTAGTAAGGTTATAAGACAGCTGTTCCTGGGTAGTAGGGTTATAAGACAACTGTTCCTGGGTAGTAGGGTTATAAGACAGCTGTTCCTGGGTAGTAGGGTTATAAGACAGCTGTTCCTGGGTAGTAGGGTTATAAGACAGCTGTTCCTGAGTAGCAGGGTTATAAGACAGCTGTTCCTGGGTAGTAGGGTTATAAGACAGCTGTTCCTGGGTGGCAGGGTTATAAGACTGCTGTTCCTGGGTAGGAGGGTTATAAGACAGCTGTTCCTAAGTAGTAGGGTTATAAGATGGCTGTTCCTGGGTAGTATGGTTATAAGACAGCTGTTCCTGGGTAGTAGGGTTATAAGACAACTGTTCCTGGGTAGTAGGGTTATAAGACAGCTGTTCCGGGGTAATAGGGTTATAAGACAGCTGTTCCTAAGTAGTAGGGTTATAAGATGGCTGTTCCTGGGTAGTATGGTTATAAGACAGCTGTTCCTGGTTAGTAGGGTTATAAGACAACTGTTCCTGGGTAGTAGGGTTATAAGACAGCTGTTCCTGGGTAGTAGGGTTATAAGACAGCTGTTCCTGGGTAGTAGGGTTATAAGACAGCTGTTCCTGGGTAGAAGGGTTATAAGACAGCTGTTCCTAAGTAGTAGGGTTATAAGATGGCTGTTCCTGGGTAGCAGGGTTGTAAGACAGCTGTTCCTGGGTAGTAGGGTTATAAGACAGCTGTTCCTGGGTAGCAGGGTTATAAGACTGCTGTTCCTGGGTAGGAGGGTTATAAGACAGCTGTTCCTAAGTAGTAGGGTTATAAGATGGCTGTTCCTGGGTAGTACGGTTATAAGACAGCTGTTCCTGGGTAGTAAGGTTATAAGACAACTGTTCCTGGGTAGTAGGGTTATAAGACAGCTGTTCCTGGGTAGTAGGGTTATAAGACAGCTGTTCCTAATTAGTAGGGTTATAAGATGGCTGTTCCTGGGTAGTATGGTTATAAGACAGCTGTTCCTGGGTAGTAGGGTTATAAGACAACTGTTCCTGGGTAGAAGGGTTATAAGACAGCTGTTCCTTGGTAGTAGGGTTATAAGACAGCTGTTCCTGGGTAGTAGGGTTATAAGACAGCTGTTCCTGGGTAGGACGGTTATAAGACAGCTGTTCCTTGGTAGCAGGGTTATAAGACTGCTGTTCCTGGGTAGGAGGGTTATAAGACAACTGTTCCTGGGTAGTAGAGTTATAAGACAGCTGCTCCTGGGTAGTAGGGTTATAAGACAGCTGTTCCTAAGTAGTAAGGTTATAAGATGGCTGTTCCTGGGTAGTATGGTAATAAGACAACTGTTCCTGGGTAGTAGGGTTATAAGACAGCTGTTCCTGGGTAGCAGGGTTATAAGACAGCTGTTCCTGGGTAGTAGGGTTATAAGACAGCTGTTCCTGGGTAGCAGGGTTATAAGACTGCTGTTGCTGAGTAGGAGGGTTATAAGACAGCTGTTCCTAAGTAGTAGGGTTATAAGATGGCTGTTCCTGGGTAGTATGGTTATAAGACAGCTGTTCCTGGGTAGTAGGGTTATAAGACAACTGTTCCTGGGTAGTAGGGTTATAAGACAGCTGTTCCTGGGTAGTAGGGTTATAAGACAGCTGTTCCTAAGTAGTAGGGTTATAAGATGGCTGTTCCTGGGTAGTATGGTTATAAGACAGCTGTTCCTGGGTAGTAGGGTTATAAGACAACTGTTCCTGGGTAGTAGGGTTATAAGACAGCTGTTCCTGGGTAGTAGGGTTATAAGACAGCTGTTCCTGGGTAGTAGGGTTATAAGACAGCTGTTCCTGGGTAGGAGGGTTATAAGACAGCTGTTCCTGGGTAGTAGGGTTATAAGACAGCTGTTCCTGGGTAGCAGGGTTATAAGACTGCTGTTCCTGGGTAGGAGGGTTATAAGACAACTGTTCCTGGGTAGTAGAGTTATAAGACAGCTGTTCCTGGGTAGTAGGGTTATAAGACAGCTGTTCCTAAGTAGTAGGGTTATAAGATGGCTGTTCCTGGGTAGTATGGTTATAAGACAACTGTTCCTGGGTAGTAAGGTAATAAGACAGATGTTCCTGGGTAGTAGGGTTATAAGACAGATGTTCCAGGGTAGTAGGGTTATAAGACAGCTGTTCCTGTGTAGTAGGGTTATAAGACGGCTGTTCCTAAGTAATAGGGTTATAAGATGGCTGTTCCTGGGTAGTATGGTTATAAGACAGCTGTTCCTGGGTAGTAGGGTTATAAGACAACTGTTCCTGGGTAGTAGGGTTATAAGACAGCTGATCCTGGGTAGTAGGGTTATAAGACAGCTGTTCCTGGGTAGTAGGGTTATAAGACAGCTGTTCCTGGGTAGAAGGGTTATAAGACAGCTGTTCCTGGGTAGTAGGGTTATAAGACAGCTGTTCCTGGGTAGGAGGGTTATGAGACAGCTGTTCCTGGGTAGTAGGGTTATAAGATGGCTGTTCCTGGGTAGTAGGGTTATTAGATGGCTGTTCCTGGGTAGTAGGGTTATAAGACAGCTGTTCCTGGGTAGTAGGGTTATAAGACAACTGTTCCTGGGTAGTAGGGTTATAAGACAGCTGTTCCTGGGTAGTAGGGTTATAAGACAGCTGTTCCTGGGTAGTAGGGTTATAAGACAGCTGTTCGTGGGTAGGAGGGTTATAAGACAGCTGTTCCTGGGTAGTAGGGTTATAAGACAGCTGTTCCTGGGTAGCAGGGTTATAAGACAGCTGTTCCTGGGTAGTAGGGTTATAAGACAGCTGTTCCTGGGTAGGAGGGTTATGAGACAGCTGTTCCTGGGTAGTAGGGTTATAAGATGGCTGTTACTGGGTAGTAGGGTTATTAGATGGCTGTTCCTGGGTAGTAGGGTTATAAGACAACTGTTCCTGGGTAGTAGAGTTGTAAGACAGCTGTTCCTAAGTAGTAGGGTTATAAGATGGCTGCTCCTGGGTAGTAGGGTTATAAGACAACTGTTCCTGGGTAGTATGGTTATAAGACAACTGTTCCTGGGTAGTAGAGTTGTAAGACAGCTGTTCCTAAGTAGTAGGGTTATAAGATGGCTGCACCTGGGTAGTAGGGTTATAAGACAACTGTTTCTGGGTAGTAGGGTTATAAGACAACTGTTCCTGGGTAGTAGAGTTGTAAGACAGCTGTTCCTGGGTAGTAGGGTTATAAGACAGCTGTTCCTGAGTAGGAGGGTTATGAGACAGCTGTTCCTGGGTAGTAGGGTTATAAGACAGCTGTTCCTGGGTAGCAGGGTTATAAGACTGCTGTTCCTGGGTAGGAGGGTTATAAGACAACTGTTCCTGGGTAGTAGAGTTATAAGACAGCTGTTCCTGGGTAGTAGGGTAATAAGACAGCTGTTCCTAAGTAGTAGGGTTATAAGATGGCTGTTCCTGGGTAGTATGGTTATAAGACAACTGTTCCTGGGTAGTAAGGTTATAAGACAGCTGTTCCTGGGTAGTAGGGTTATAAGACAACTGTTCCTGGGTAGTAGGGTTATAAGACAGCTGTGCCTGGGTAGTAGGGTTATAAGACAGCTGTTCCTGGGTAGTAGGGTTATAAGACAGCTGTTCCTGAGTAGCAGGGTTATAAGACAGCTGTTCCTGGGTAGTAGGGTTATAAGACAGCTGTTCCTGGGTGGCAGGGTTATAAGACTGCTGTTCCTGGGTAGGAGGGTTATAAGACAGCTGTTCCTAAGTAGTAGGGTTATAAGATGGCTGTTCCTGGGTAGTATGGTTATAAGACAGCTGTTCCTGGGTAGTAGGGTTATAAGACAACTGTTCCTGGGTAGTAGGGTTATAAGACAGCTGTTCCGGGGTAATAGGGTTATAAGACAGCTGTTCCTAAGTAGTAGGGTTATAAGATGGCTGTTCCTGGGTAGTATGGTTATAAGACAGCTGTTCCTGGTTAGTAGGGTTATAAGACAACTGTTCCTGGGTAGTAGGGTTATAAGACAGCTGTTCCTGGGTAGTAGGGTTATAAGACAGCTGTTCCTGGGTAGTAGGGTTATAAGACAGCTGTTCCTGGGTAGAAGGGTTATAAGACAGCTGTTCCTAAGTAGTAGGGTTATAAGATGGCTGTTCCTGGGTAGCAGGGTTGTAAGACAGCTGTTCCTGGGTAGTAGGGTTATAAGACAGCTGTTCCTGGGTAGCAGGGTTATAAGACTGCTGTTCCTGGGTAGGAGGGTTATAAGACAGCTGTTCCTAAGTAGTAGGGTTATAAGATGGCTGTTCCTGGGTAGTACGGTTATAAGACAGCTGTTCCTGGGTAGTAAGGTTATAAGACAACTGTTCCTGGGTAGTAGGGTTATAAGACAGCTGTTCCTGGGTAGTAGGGTTATAAGACAGCTGTTCCTAATTAGTAGGGTTATAAGATGGCTGTTCCTGGGTAGTATGGTTATAAGACAGCTGTTCCTGGGTAGTAGGGTTATAAGACAACTGTTCCTGGGTAGTAGGGTTATAAGACAGCTGTTCCTTGGTAGTAGGGTTATAAGACAGCTGTTCCTGGGTAGTAGGGTAATAAGACAGCTGTTCCTAAGTAGTAGGGTTATAAGATGGCTGTTCCTGGGTAGTATGGTTATAAGACAACTGTTCCTGGGTAGTAAGGTTATAAGACAGCTGTTCCTGGGTAGTAGGGTTATAAGACAACTGTTCCTGGGTAGTAGGGTTATAAGACAGCTGTGCCTGGGTAGTAGGGTTATAAGACAGCTGTTCCTGGGTAGTAGGGTTATAAGACAGCTGTTCCTGAGTAGCAGGGTTATAAGACAGCTGTTCCTGGGTAGTAGGGTTATAAGACAGCTGTTCCTGGGTGGCAGGGTTATAAGACTGCTGTTCCTGGGTAGGAGGGTTATAAGACAGCTGTTCCTAAGTAGTAGGGTTATAAGATGGCTGTTCCTGGGTAGTATGGTTATAAGACAGCTGTTCCTGGGTAGTAGGGTTATAAGACAACTGTTCCTGGGTAGTAGGGTTATAAGACAGCTGTTCCGGGGTAATAGGGTTATAAGACAGCTGTTCCTAAGTAGTAGGGTTATAAGATGGCTGTTCCTGGGTAGTATGGTTATAAGACAGCTGTTCCTGGTTAGTAGGGTTATAAGACAACTGTTCCTGGGTAGTAGGGTTATAAGACAGCTGTTCCTGGGTAGTAGGGTTATAAGACAGCTGTTCCTGGGTAGTAGGGTTATAAGACAGCTGTTCCTGGGTAGAAGGGTTATAAGACAGCTGTTCCTAAGTAGTAGGGTTATAAGATGGCTGTTCCTGGGTAGCAGGGTTGTAAGACAGCTGTTCCTGGGTAGTAGGGTTATAAGACAGCTGTTCCTGGGTAGCAGGGTTATAAGACTGCTGTTCCTGGGTAGGAGGGTTATAAGACAGCTGTTCCTAAGTAGTAGGGTTATAAGATGGCTGTTCCTGGGTAGTACGGTTATAAGACAGCTGTTCCTGGGTAGTAAGGTTATAAGACAACTGTTCCTGGGTAGTAGGGTTATAAGACAGCTGTTCCTGGGTAGTAGGGTTATAAGACAGCTGTTCCTAATTAGTAGGGTTATAAGATGGCTGTTCCTGGGTAGTATGGTTATAAGACAGCTGTTCCTGGGTAGTAGGGTTATAAGACAACTGTTCCTGGGTAGTAGGGTTATAAGACAGCTGTTCCTTGGTAGTAGGGTTATAAGACAGCTGTTCCTGGGTAGTAGGGTTATAAGACAGCTGTTCCTGGGTAGGACGGTTATAAGACAGCTGTTCCTGGGTAGCAGGGTTATAAGACTGCTGTTCCTGGGTAGGAGGGTTATAAGACAACTGTTCCTGGGTAGTATAGTTATAAGACAGCTGCTCCTGGGTAGTAGGGTTATAAGACAGCTGTTCCTAAGTAGTAAGGTTATAAGATGGCTGTTCCTGGGTAGTATGGTAATAAGACAACTGTTCCTGGGTAGTAGGGTTATAAGACAGCTGTTCCTGGGTAGCAGGGTTATAAGACAGCTGTTCCTGGGTAGTAGGGTTATAAGACAGCTGTTCCTGGGTAGCAGGGTTATAAGAATGCTGTTGCTGGGTAGGAGGGTTATAAGACAGCTGTTCCTAAGTAGTAGGGTTATAAGATGGCTGTTCCTGGGTAGTATGGTTATAAGACAGCTGTTCCTGGGTAGTAGGGTTATAAGACAACTGTTCCTGGGTAGTAGGGTTATAAGACAGCTGTTCCTGGGTAGTAGGGTTATAAGACAGCTGTTCCTAAGTAGTAGGGTTATAAGATGGCTGTTCCTGGGTAGTATGGTTATAAGACAGCTGTTCCTGGGTAGTAGGGTTATAAGACAACTGTTCCTGGGTAGTAGGGCTATAAGACAGCTGTTCCTGGGTAGTAGGGTTATAAGACAGCTGTTCCTGGGTAGTAGGGTTATAAGACAGCTGTTCCTGGGTAGGAGGGTTATAAGACAGCTGTTCCTGGGTAGTAGGGTTATAAGACAGCTGTTCCTGGGTAGCAGGGTTATAAGACTGCTGTTCCTGGGTAGGAGGGTTATAAGACAACTGTTCCTGGGTAGTAGAGTTATAAGACAGCTGTTCCTGGGTAGTAGGGTTATAAGACAGCTGTTCCTAAGTAGTAGGGTTATAAGATGGCTGTTCCTGGGTAGAATGGTTATAAGACAACTGTTCCTGGGTAGTAAGGTAATAAGACAGATGTTCCTGGGTAGTAGGGTTATAAGACAGATGTTCCAGGGTAGTAGGGTTATAAGACAGCTGTTCCTGGGTAGTAGGGTTATAAGACGGCTGTTCCTAAGTAATAGGGTTATAAGATGGCTGTTCCTGGGTAGTATGGTTATAAGACAGCTGTTCCTGGGTAGTAGGGTTATAAGACAACTGTTCCTGGGTAGTAGGGTTATAAGACAGCTGATCCTGGGTAGTAGGGTTATAAGACAGCTGTTCCTGGGTAGTAGGGTTATAAGACAGCTGTTCCTGGGTAGAAGGGTTATAAGACAGCTGTTCCTGGGTAGTAGGGTTATAAGACAGCTGTTCCTGGGTAGCAGGGTTATAAGACTGCTGTTCCTGGGTAGGAGGGTTATAAGACAACTGTTCCTGGGTAGTAGAGTTATAAGACAGCTGTTCCTGGGTAGTAGGGTTATAAGACAGCTGTTCCTAAGTAGTAGGGTTATAAGATGGCTGTTCCTGGGTAGTATGGTTATAAGACAGCTGTTCCTGGGTAGTAGGGTTATAAGACAACTGTTCCTGGGTAGTAGGGTTATAAGACAGCTGTTCCTGGGTAGTAGGGTTATAAGACAGCTGTTCCTGGGTAGTAGGGTTATAAGACAGCTGTTCCTGGGTAGGAGGGTTATAAGACAGCTGTTCCTGGGTAGTAGGGTTATAAGACAGCTGTTCCTGGGTAGCAGGGTTATAAGACAGCTGTTCCTGGGTAGTAGGGTTATAAGACAGCTGTTCCTGGGTAGGAGGGTTATGAGACAGCTGTTCCTGGGTAGTAGGGTTATAAGATGGCTGTTCCTGGGTAGTAGGGTTATTAGATGGCTGTTCCTGGGTAGTAGGGTTATAAGACAACTGTTCCTGGGTAGTAGAGTTGTAAGAAAGCTGTTCCTAAGTAGTAGGGTTATAAGATGGCTGCTCCTGGGTAGTAGGGTTATAAGACAACTGTTCCTGGGTAGTATGGTTATAAGACAACTGTTCCTGGGTAGTAGAGTTGTAAGACAGCTGTTCCTAAGTAGTAGGGTTATAAGATGGCTGCACCTGGGTAGTAGGGTTATAAGACAACTGTTTCTGGGTAGTAGGGTTATAAGACAACTGTTCCTGGGTAGTAGAGTTGTAAGACAGCTGTTCCTGGGTAGTAGGGTTATAAGACAGCTGTTCCTGAGTAGGAGGGTTATGAGACAGCTGTTCCTGGGTAGTAGGGTTATAAGACAGCTGTTCCTGGGTAGCAGGGTTATAAGACAGCTGTTCCTGGGTAGGAGGGTTATAAGACAACTGTTCCTGGGTAGTAGAGTTATAAGACAGCTGTTCCTGGGTAGTAGGGTTATAAGACAGCTGTTCCTAAGTAGTAGGGTTATAAGATGGCTGTTCCTGGGTAGTATGGTTATAAGACAACTGTTCCTGGGTAGTAAGGTTATAAGACAGCTGTTCCCTGGTAGTAGGGTTATAAGACAACTGTTCCTGGGTAGTAGGGTTATAAGACAGCTGTTCCTGGGTAGTAGGGTTATAAGACAGCTGTTCCTGGGTAGTAGGGTTATAAGACAGCTGTTCCTGAGTAGCAGGGTTATAAGACAGCTGTTCCTGGGTAGTAGGGTTATAAGACAGCTGTTCCTGGGTGGCAGGGTTATAAGACTGCTGTTCCTGGGTAGGAGGGTTATAAGACAGCTGTTCCTAAGTAGTAGGGTTATAAGATGGCTGTTCCTGGGTAGTATGGTTATAAGACAGCTGTTCCTGGGTAGTAGGGTTATAAGACAACTGTTCCTGGGTAGTAGGGTTATAAGACAGCTGTTCCTGGGTAATAGGGTTATAAGACAGCTGTTCCTAAGTAGTAGGGTTATAAGATGGCTGTTCCTGGTAGTATGGTTATAAGACAGCTGTTCCTGGTTAGTAGGGTTATAAGACAACTGTTCCTGGGTAGTAGGGTTATAAGACAGCTGTTCCTGGGTAGTAGGGTTATAAGACAGCTGTTCCTGGGTAGTAGGGTTATAAGACAGCTGTTTCTGGGTAGAAGGGTTATAAGACAGCTGTTCCTGGGTAGTAGGGTTATAAGACAGCTGTTCCTGGGTAGCAGGGTTATAAGACTGCTGTTCCTGGGTAGGAGGGTTATAAGACAACTGTTCCTGGGTAGTAGAGTTATAAGACAGCTGTTCCTGGGTAGTAGGGTTATAAGACAGCTGTTCCTAAGTAGTAGGGTTATAAGATGGCTGTTCCTGGGTAGTATGGTTATAAGACAACTGTTCCTGGGTAGTAAGGTTATAAGACAGATGTTCCTGGGTAGTAGGGTTATAAGACAGATGTTCCTGGGTAGTAGGGTTATAAGACAGCTGTTCCTGGGTAGTAGGGTTATAAGACAGCTGTTCCTAAGTAGTAGGGTTATAAGATGGCTGTTCCTGGGTAGTATGGTTATAAGACAGCTGTTCCTGGGTAGTAGGGTTATAAGACAACTGTTCCTGGGTAGTAGGGTTATAAGACAGCTGTTCCTGGATAGTAGGGTTATAAGACAGCTGTTCCTGGGTAGTAGGGTTATAAGACAGCTGTTCCTGGGTAGAAGGGTTATAAGACAGCTGTTCCTGGGTAGTAGGGTTATAAGACAGCTGTTCCTGGGTAGCAGGGTTATAAGACTGCTGTTCCTGGGTAGGAGGGTTATAAGACTGCTGTTCCTGGGTAGGAGGGTTATAAGACAACTGTTCCTGGGTAGTAGTGTTATAAGACAGCTGTTCCTAAGTAGTAGGGTTATAAGATGGCTGTTCCTGGGTAGTATGGTTATAAGACAGCTGTTCCTGGGTAGTAGGGTTATAAGACAACTGTTCCTGGGTAGTAGGGTTATAAGACAGCTGTTCCTGGGTAGTAGGGTTATAAGACAGCTGTTCCTGGGTAGTAGCTTTATAAGACAGCTGTTCCTGGGTAGTATGGTTATAAGACAACTGTTCCTGGGTAGTAAGGTTATAAGACAACTGTTCCTGGGTAGTATGGTTATAAGACAGCTGTTCCTGGGTAGTAGGATTATAAGACAGCTGTTCCTGGGTAGTAGGCTTATAAGACAGCTGTTCCTGGGTAGTAGGGTTATAAGACAGCTGTTCCTGGGTAGTAGGGTTATAAGACAGCTGTTCCTGGGTAGTAGGGTTATAAGACAGCTGTTCCTGGGCAGTATGGTTATAAGACAACTGTTCCTGGGTAGTAAGGTTATAAGACAACTGTTCCTGGGTAGTATGGTTATAAGACTGCTGTTCCTGGGTAGTAGGGCTAAGAGAGCTCCACCTTCTCTGCTAAGCACTTGTTGTGTTGACATAAAACGCATTCAGTACTTAGTAGAGGGGGTGACGCCAGCACAGGGGGCGGCTGCCATCTTAGATTTTGAGCTTCGGCACACACTTCAACAATGCACCGATCGGCTCTTTACTTTCTCCGTATGGAGAGCTGGTCAGAGCAGTGTTAAAGTGTGTCCTGACCTCGCGGGCTTCATAGTATGGCATGGCACTCCGGCCTCGAGTTTCATACCCATGTACTAGAGGATAGGACTGCCCTGATTGGGATGCACCTGTTTGCAGTGGGATGGGTTTTACGCTTTTTTTCATCAAAAACAGTGTTTACTAAGCACCCTATGATATTTATATATACTATTACTTGCTTACTACAGCGTATTTGCTCATTTTGTTTCTATCTTAGGCTTTGTCTGTTAAATGCCAAAGTGTGAACGTGCTATTATAGGTTGCATATATACTGACTGATGCTCCAGCTCATTTTGTTGGTTTTATAATACTACATTGATTGGTGTCATCTGCAAAAAAAATAGACACAACGCTATTAATCCCATCCTCTATATCATTAATAAATAGGTTGAATAATAGTGGACCCTGCACTGAACCTTAGGGTCCCCACTTACAATCAGAGACCATTCAGAGCAGCAGTCATTCACCACAACTCCCTGGGCGCGATATTTGAGCCAGTTTTCGATTCAGTTACAAATCTTACTCTCTAATCCTATAGACCTTAATTTTCCCATTGACTTCTACAGTATGTGGGACAGTGTCAAATGCCTTTGCAAAGTCCAAAAACTCTATATCCACAGATACTCCTCTGTCCAGGTTTCCACTCACCTCTTCATAAAAATCAATCATATTAGGTTGAAAACTTCTGTCCTTAGTAGTGATGGGCGGACCCATGGATGTTCAAGTTTATTGGGTTCCGTACCCGAACTCGAACCTGGATCCAATTCGAATGAATGAAGGGCCCAAACATCAAGCATTTCCCTTGTGGTCATCTGAGTGACAGCATGAGAAATTCTTTTACGTTACCGCCGGTCACAGCTTTGCGTTTCCCACACAGCGTAAGCCAGCAGCTGTGACCGGCAGTGAAACGGTTACCGCCGGTCAGACGAGAGTACTACTGTTCTGGATGTCCCTGTTAGGGTGAATTGATCCAAGGGGACCTGGCTTTGGTGAGATATTCCAGGAAGTCCTTGTTTGGGTGAGATGAACCAAGGGGGCCTGGTTTGAATAAGTTGTTCTGGGAGTCCCAGTTGACATGAACTGATAGAGTGGGCCCTGGATAGGGTGAGCTGTTTCGGGAAGTCCTAATTGGGTGAGCTGATCCAGAGGGGCCTGGTTTGGGTGAGCTGTTCCTGGAGTTCTGGTTCGCCTTGACCACCCACGACGAGCAAGGCTTTATGTGATAAGCACTCGGACTGCACCTGAGCCCAGGATGACAGCTCCCTCTCCTGCACTGCCAAGTATAGAGAGAATCTGCCCAGCTCAGCCCGACAGGCTCTGCTAGAGGTGCTCCAATAAACCTGGAGAAGGTGCTTACAGAATTTCAGGTGACTAGTCTGGATATATGTGACGGCACCGCATTTCGCTGCCATACAGAAGGGTTGAGGCGATGATGGAATCAAAAGTTTTTAGCCAGATCAGGTGGTTTCAGATGGTAGAGTTTCCTTCGGATGGCATAGAAGGTTCTGCAGACCTTGTCCTTCAGGGTCTCTATGGCTTGTTTGAAGCTCCCTGACTGATGCATTTCCAGGCCCAGGTAGGTGTATTTGTCCATTCCTGTAAGTGCTCAGTTCTTTAGCACAAATGAATGGTGCTGGGTCTATCTTGTCTTTCTCCTCTGGAACACCATGATGTTGGTTTTCTTTGGGTAGATGGGTAGTGTCCTTGTGGAGCTGAGTTTCTCCAGGCATTACAGGTTGTCTTGGAGGCCTTTCTTAGTTGGTGAGTAGGTCATCTACTTACAGCAGGAATTTCATCTTGACGTCATGGAAGGTGAGACCTGGTGCCAGGGAGGATCCACAGCGGTGGCCAATCATTGATGTAGATAGTGGACTGGAGCCCTGTTTGACTCCACAGCTCTGCTGCAAATACACAAAATTGGTCAAAATTGTTGGCACCCCTCATTTAATGAAAGAAAAACCCACAATGGTCACAGAAATTATTATTATTTATTATTATAGCGCCATTTATTCCATTGCGCTTTACATGTGAATAACTTGAATCTGACAAAAGTAATAATAAATTAAAAATCTATGAAAATGAACAAATGAAAGTCAGACATTGCTTTTCTGCTTCCACAGAATTTAAAAAAAAATTAAACTCATGAAATAGGCCTGGACAGAAATGACAGTACCCCTGAAAAAAATGTGACATGTTAAATCAAGTTGTGCCCACTAATTAGCATCACAGGTGTCTACAATCTTGTAATCAGTCAGTGGGCCTGTATATAGGGCTACAGATACTCACTGTGCTGTTTGGTGACATGGTGTGTACCACACTCAACATGGACCAGAGGAAGCAAAGGAAAGAGTTGTCTCAGGAGATTAGAACGAAAATTATAGACAAGCATGTTAAAGGTAAAGGTTATAAGACCATCTCCAAGCAGCTTGATGTTCCTGTGACTACAGTTGCACATATTATTCAGAAATTTAAGATCCATGGGACTGTAGCCAACCTTCCTGGACGTGGCCTCAGGAGGAAAATTGATGACAAATCAAAGAGATGGATAATACGAATGGTAACAAAAGAGCCCAGAAAAACTTCTAATGAGATTAAAGGTGAACTTCAAGCTCAAGGAACATCAGTGTCAGATCGCACCATCCGTCATTGTTTGATCCAAAGTGGACTTCATGGGAGACGACCAAGGAGAACACCATTGTTGAAAAAAAGTCATAAAAAAGTCAGACTGGAATTTGCCAAACTACATGTTGACAAGCCACAAAGCTTCTGGGAGAATGTCCTATGGACAGATGAGACAAAAATGGAAGTTTTTGGGCAAGGCACATCAGCTCTATGTTCACAGACGGAAAAATGAAGCATATCAAGAAAAATACACTGTCCCTACTGTGAAACATGGTGGAGGATCTGTTATGTTCTGGGGCTGCTTTGCTGCATCTGGCACAGGGTGTCTTGAATCTGTGCAGGGTACAATGAAATCTCAAGACTATCAAAGTATTCTAGAGAGAAATGTGCTGCCCAGTGTCAGAAAGCTTGGTCTCAGTCGCAGGTCATGGGTTTTGCAGCAGGATAAAGACCAAAAACACACAGCTAAAAACACCCAAGAATGGCTAAGAGGAAAACATTGGACTCTTCTGAAGTGGCCTTCTATGAGCCCTGACCTAAATCCTATTGAGCATCTTTGGAAAGAGCTGAAACCTGCCGTCTGGAAAAGGCAACCTTCAAACACGAGACAACTGGAGCAGTTTGCTCATGAGGAGTGGGCCAAAATACCTGTCGAGAGGCGCAGAAGTCTCATTGACAGTTACAGGAATCGTTTGATTGCAGTGATCGCCTCAAAAGGTTCAACAAAATATTAAGTTAAGAAGAAGAACCAACATTTCTGTCCAGGCCGATTTCATGAGTTTAATTTTTTTTTTTTTAATTCTGTGGAAGCAGAAAAGCAATGTCTGACTTTCATTTGTTCATTTTCATAGATTTGTAATATATTATTACTTTTGTCTGATTCAAGTTATTTCTGTGACCATTGTGGGTTTTTCTTTCATTAAACAACAATTTTGACCAAGTTTGTAAACTGTTCTCCCGTTTACCCTCAAACTGCTGCGGTTCTCGGTGTAGGAACTCTTGATGAAGTCTTAGGTTTTTCCTCTTATTCCGCTCTGCAGCAGTTGCAGGAATAGCTGGGTTGGAGGCCTTTTTAATATCCACGAATGTGACGTATGTCTTTCCATGCTTTGTGCTGTGGACGTGGCTGTGAATGAGGCTGTAGTCAGTGGTGCGGTGGTTTGGCATGAACCCTACCTGGCTTTTTCTGAGGACATTGTGCTCGGTGACGAAGCTCAGGATGCCCGTGAACAGTTTTCGCAGGTTGCTGCTGACACATATGCCTCTGTGGTTGGAGGGGTGATACCTGTCCCACACTCTTGTGGATGGGTATGATGAGGCCTTGGTTCATGACATCAGAGAAGTAGCCGACATATTTTATGGATCAAATTCTCTATCTATCACCAAAGCCACATATTTCCTCTTTATCTATAATAACTTCATGGTTTCTCGTTCCATTTCATTCCCTGCAGGGAACTTAATCTTTAAGAAAGCAAAGGATTAAAGGGTCAACGGGGTAACAGGAATCCCCCACAGTTCACTCTCCATACGCTTTCTACATTAAATCATGTATTTGTGGGAATCAAGGACCAGCAATGGCAAAGGGCGGGAGATGGTAACACGTGTAGATAGTAATGATGACAGGAGTCCAGTGACATGGAGGAGCAGCTGCCGTCACGGTCCTAACAAGTGGGAAAATCAAATTTTCATTCTCACACACAGCCCCGGAGGTCAGAAGACGACAAACACGGCAGGTTCTGGGCCACGTTACCTTATAATGGTGCAAGCGATAGGAAGCAATTGGTCAATGTAAAAAAATAATGAATTGGCCATTCATCAACGAGGACAATGTCACCTCTATGTGATCATCAGTAATCCAGCCAATAAAAAAAGCCCCCAAAACAAAATCGAAAAGCTTGCTTAAAACCAACATAGTCGCTATTATATCTTATACATAGCTTGTCACCTATTTTTTTCCCAGGTCCTGAGCAGGGGCATGCATAGAAATCATGGGGCCCCATAGCAGAAGTTCTAATTGCCTCTTCTCCCTCTCAAAAAAAAAAAGAAATTACATATTTGTCGGGGTCACAAAAGAGCAGATCTCATAACTTTCCAGCCTTTACATACCGGTAGTAATTTTCCTCCTGCTGAAGTCCTAGATTCCTCTTTCATTGCCCCCATGAAGTATGATGCCAGAAAAAAAGTGCCCCCCCATGCACAGTATGATATCCTGTGGTGAATTCCTCCACATGCACAGTATAATGACCCTACTGTATCCCACCTCAACTCCCAAGGCGAAGTATGGTGACCCCAACACAGCCCCCAACTGTGACCCCCACACAGCCCTCCATGCAGTATAATGGGCCTACATACAATATAATGGTCCGCACACAGTATGATGGACCTACACAAACCTTCACACTGTATAATTGCTTGCATACAGTATAATGGACCCCCACATATTATAATGGCCCCACATAACTTTCCATATAGTATAATGTGCCCGTTATAATCCTCCATATAGTATAATGCACTCACCATGGTTCTCCATAGAATATAATGCACTCCCCATGGTCCTCTATATAATAAAATGCTCTCCCCATGGTCCTACGCACAATATAATGTACCCCCACATAAACCACTATACAAGTATAATGCACCCCCCATGGTCCCCAATACAGTATAATGCACTCCACATGGTCCTCCGTACAGTATAATGCACTCCCCATAGTCCTCCATACAGTATAATGCACCCCCATGATCCTCCATACAGTATAATGCCCCTGATCATCCTCCATACAGTATAATGCCCCCCATAATCCTCCATACAGCATAATGCACCCCTATAATCCTCCATACAGTATAATGCACCACCATCATCCTCAATACAGTATAATGCACCCCCTATACTGTATTGTGGCCACCAGTCACTGAGTTTAAAAAAATAAACAGAGTACTCACCTCTCCTGGTCCGATTCGATGCTCCAGTCTCCTCAGCATGCGGTGTAAAGCTCAGAAATCTCAGAGCAGCCAGCGCCCTGTAATGATATCATCACGCCCGCTAGTCTGAGACATCAGACACCGAGGAAGAATGATGGGGGTGGAAGCGTCTGCTGACGCTCCATCATCATTGCTTGCACTAGGCCCCCCTCCGGCCGTCAGCGCGAACAATGATGTTGGAGGAGGGAGCGTCAGCAGACGCTTCCACTCCTATAATTCTGTGCAGGTGCTAATGGGCGGAGGCAGGGTCCGATGCGGTGAGTGCCCACTGTAGTGAGAGCCCACTGTGAGCCCCTTCGGCTCACGGGCCCCATAACAGTGGCATGGCCTACCGCCATTGGCGGTACGCCACTGGTTCTGAGGAATAAACCGTCTAATGATGCCGTTTCCCCAATATCTCCAGTTGTACAGGACTATAACTACTATAATACTGTTACTATGTACAAGAATATAACTACTATAATACTGCCCCCTATGTACAGGAATATAACTACTATAATACTGCTCCTATGTACAAGAATATAACTACTATAATACTGCTCCCTATCTACGACAATATAACTACTATAATACTGCTCCTATGTACAAGAATATAACTACTATAATACTGCCCCCTATGTACAGGAATATAACTACTATACTACTGTCCCTATGTACAGGAATATAACTACTATAATACTGCCCCTATGTACAAGAATATAACTACCATAATACTGCCCCCTATGTACAAGAATATAACTACTATAATACTGCTCCTATGTACAAGAATATAACTACTATAATACTGCTCCTATGTACAAGAATAGAACTACTATAATACTGCTCCTATATACAAGAATATAACTACTATAATACTGCTCCTATGTACAAGAATATAACTACCATAATACTGCCCCCTATGTACAAGAATAGAATTACTATAATACTGCTCCTATGTACAAGAATATAACTACTATAATACTGCCTCCTCTGTACAAGAATATAACTACTATAATACTGCCCCTATGTACAAGAATATAACTGCTATAATACTGCTCCTATGTACAAGAATATAACTACCATAATACTGCCCCTATGTACAAGAATAGAACTACTATAATACTGTTCACTATGTACAGGAATAGAACTACTATAATACTGCTCACTATGTACAGGAATATAACTACTATAATACTGCTCCTATGTACAAGAATATAACTACTATAATACTGCTCCTATGTACAAGAATATAACTACTATAATACTGCTCCTATATACAAGAATATAACTACTATAATACTGCTCCTATGTACAAGAATATAACTACCATAATACTGCCCCCTATGTACAAGAATAGAACTACTATAATACTGCTCCTATGTACAAGAATATAACTACTATAATACTGCCTCCTCTGTACAAGAATATAACTACTATAATACTGCCTCCTCTGTACAAGAATATAACTACTATAATACTGCCACTATGTACAAGAATATAACTACCATAATACTGCCTCCTCTGTACAAGAATATAACTACCATAATACTGCCTCCTCTGTACAAGAATATAACTGCTATAATACTGCTCCTACGTACAAGAATATAACTGCTATAATACTGCTCCTATGTACAAGAATATAACTACCATAATACTGCCCCCTATGTACAAGAATAGAACTACTATAATACTGCTCCTATGTACAAGAATATAACTACTATAATACTGCCTCCTCTGTACAAGAATATAACTACTATAATACTGCCCCTATGTACAAGAATAGAACTGCTATAATACTGCTCCTATGTACAAGAATATAACTACCATAATACTGCCCCTATGTACAAGAATAGAACTACTATAATACTGCTCACTATGTACAGGAATAGAACTACTATAATACTGCTCACTATGTACAGGAATATAACTACTATAATACTGCTCCTATGTACAAGAATATAACTACTATAATACTGCCCCCTGTGTACAAGAATATAACTACTATAATACTGCCCCCTATGTACAAGAATATAACTACTATAATACTGCTCCTATGTACAAGAATATAACTACTATAATACTGCTCCTATATACAAGAATATAACTACTATAATACTGCTCCTATGTACAAGAATATAACTACCATAATACTGCCCCCTATGTACAAGAATAGAACTACTATAATACTGCTCCTATGTACAAGAATATAACTACTATAATACTGCCTCCTCTGTACAAGAATATAACTGCTATAATACTGCCCCTATGTACAAGAATATAACTACTATAATACTGCTCCTATGTACAAGAATATAACTACCATAATACTGCCTCCTCTGTACAAGAATATAACTACTATAATACTGCCCCTATGTACAAGAATATAACTGCTATAATACTGCTCCTATGTACAAGAATATAACTACCATAATACTGCCCCCTATGTACAAGAATAGAACTACTATAATACTGCTCCTATGTACAAGAATAGAACTACTATAATACTGCTCCTATATACAAGAATATAACTACTATAATACTGCTCACTATGTACAGGAATATAACTACTATAATACTGTCCCCTATGTACAAGAATATAACTACTATAATACTGCCCCCTATGTACAAGAATAGAACTACTATAATACTGCTCCTATGTACAAGAATATAACTACTATAATACTGCTCCTATGTACAAGAATATAACTACTATAATACTGCCCCCTATGTACAAGAATATAACTACTATAATACTGCTCCTATGCACAAGAATATAACTACTATAATACTGCCCCCTATGTACAAGAATA
Source organism: Phyllobates terribilis (assembly GCF_046119375.1). Lineage (NCBI taxonomy): Eukaryota > Metazoa > Chordata > Amphibia > Anura > Dendrobatidae > Phyllobates > Phyllobates terribilis. The sequence continues at coordinate 756,875,095 of NW_027362764.1, forward strand.
TAACTACTATAATACTGCCCTCTATGTACAAGAATATAACTACTATAATACTGCTCCTATGTACAAGAATATAACTACTATAATACTGCTCCTATGCACAAGAATATAACTACTATAATACTGCTCCTATGTACAAGAATATAACTACTATAATACTGCCCCCTATGTACAAGAATATAACTACTATAATACTGCCCTCTATGTACAAGAATATAACTACTATAATACTGCCCCTATGTACAAGAATATAACTACTATAATACTCCTCCCTATGTACAAGAATATAACTACTATAATACTGCCCCTATGTACAAGAATATAACTACTATAATACTGCCCCTATGTACAAGAATATAACTACTATAATACTGCTCCTATGCACAAGAATATAACTACTATAATACTGCTCCTATGCACAAGAATATAACTACTATAATACTGCCCCCTATGTACAAGAATATAACTACTATAATACTGCCCTCTATGTACAAGAATATAACTACTATAATACTGCTCCTATGTACAAGAATATAACTACTATAATACTCCTCCCTATGTACAAGAATATAACTACTATAATACTGCCCCTATGTACAAGAATATAACTACTATAATACTGCCCCTATGTACAAGAATATAACTACTATAATACTGCCCCCTATGTACAAGAATATAACTACTATAATACTGCCCTCTATGTACAAGAATATAACTACTATAATACTGCTCCTATGTACAAGAATATAACTACTATAATACTGCTCCTATGCACAAGAATATAACTACTATAATACTGCTCCTATGTACAAGAATATAACTACCATAATACTGCCCCCTATGTACAAGAATATAACTACTATAATACTGCTCCTATGCACAAGAATATAACTACTATAATACTACTTCCTATGTACAAGAATATAACTACCATAATACTGCCCCCTATGTAAAAGAATATAACTACTATAATACTGCTCCTATGCACAAGAATATAACTACTATAATACTGCTCCTATGTACAAGAATATAACTACTATAATACTGCCCCCTATGTACAAGAATATAACTACTATAATACTGTCCCTATGTACAAAAATATAACTACTATAATACTGTCCCCTATGTACAAGAATATAACTACTATAATACTGCCCCTATGTACAAGAATATAACTACTATAATACTGCTCCTATGTACAAGAATATAACTACTATAATACTGCTCCTATGTACAAGAATATAACTACTATAATACTGCTCCTATGTACAAGAATATAACTACTATAATACTGCTCCTATGTACAAGAATATAACTACTATAATACTGCTTCTATGTACAAGAATATAACTACTATAATACTGCTCCTATGTACAAGAATATAACTACTATAATACTGCTCCTATATACAAGAATATATCTACTATAATACTGCCCCCTATGTACAAGAATATAACTACTATAATACTGCTCCTATGTACAAGAATATAACTACTATAATACTGCTCCTATGTACAAGAATATAACTACTATAATACTGCACCTATGTACAAGAATATAACTACTATAATACTGCTCCTATGTACAAGAATATAACTACTATAATACTGCTCCTATGTACAAGAATATAACTACTATAATACTGCTCCTATGTACAAGAATATAACTACTATAATACTGCTTCTATGTACAAGAATATAACTACTATAATACTGCTCCTATATACAAGAATATAACTACTATAATACTGCTCCTATATACAAGAATATAACTACTATAATACTGCTCACTATGTACAGGAATATAACTACTATAATACTGTCCCCTATGTACAAGAATATAACTACTATAATACTGCCCCCTATGTACAAGAATAGAACTACTATAATACTGCTCCTATGTACAAGAATATAACTACTATAATACTGCTCCCTATGTACAAGAATATAACTACTATAATACTGCCCCTATGTACAAGAATATAACTACTATAATACTGCCCCTATGTACAAGAATATAACTACTATAATACTGCCCCCTATGTACAAGAATATAACTACTATAATACTGCCCTCTATGTACAAGAATATAACTACTATAATACTGCTCCTATGTACAAGAATATAACTACTATAATACTGCTCCTATGCACAAGAATATAACTACTATAATACTGCTCCTATGTACAAGAATATAACTACCATAATACTGCCTCCTCTGTACAAGAATATAACTACTATAATACTGCCCCTATGTACAAGAATATAACTGCTATAATACTGCTCCTATGTACAAGAATATAACTACCATAATACTGCCCCCTATGTACAAGAATAGAACTACTATAATACTGCTCCTATGTACAAGAATATAACTACTATAATACTGCTCCTATGTACAAGAATAGAACTACTATAATACTGCTCCTATATACAAGAATATAACTACTATAATACTGCTCACTATGTACAGGAATATAACTACTATAATACTGTCCCCTATGTACAAGAATATAACTACTATAATACTGCTCCTATGTACAAGAATATAACTACTATAATACTGCTCCTATGTACAAGAATATAACTACTATAATACTGCTCCTATGTACAAGAATATAACTACTATAATACTGCCCCCTATGTACAAGAATATAACTACTATAATACTGCTCCTATGCACAAGAATATAACTACTATAATACTCCTCCCTATGTACAAGAATATAACTACTATAATACTGCCCCTATGTACAAGAATATAACTACTATAATACTGCCCCTATGTACAAGAATATAACTACTATAATACTGCCCCCTATGTACAAGAATATAACTACTATAATACTGCCCTCTATGTACAAGAATATAACTACTATAATACTGCTCCTATGTACAAGAATATAACTACTATAATACTGCTCCTATGCACAAGAATATAACTACTATAATACTGCTCCTATGTACAAGAATATAACTACTATAATACTGCTTCTATGTACAAGAATATAACTACTATAATACTGCTCCTATGTACAAGAATATAACTACTATAATACTGCTCCTATGTACAAGAATATAACTACTATAATACTGCTCCTATGTACAATAATATAACTACTATAATACTGCCCCCTATGTACAAGAATATAACTACTATAATACTGCCTCCTATGTACAAGAATATAACTACTATAATACTGCTCCTATGTACAAGAATATAACTACTATAATACTGCTCCTATGTACAAGAATATAACTACTATAATACTGCTCCTATGTACAAGAATATAACTACTATAATACTGCCTCTATGTACAAGAATATAACTACTATAATACTGTTCCTATATACAAGAATATAACTACTATAATACTGCTCCTATGTACAAGAATATAACTACTATAATACTGCTCCTAAGTACAAGAATATAACTACTATAATACTGCCTCTATGTACAAGAATATAACTACTATAATACTGCTCCTATGTACAAGAATATAACTACTATAATACTGCCCCCTATGTATTGTATAAGAATATTACTACATTAATGTTGTATACTGTATATAGTGAATTGCGATCTACACATAAGCCATGTAATTATGAATGGGAATATGAGAGAAGTAGACGTCCCGTCAGGTGAACTGTGATGGTTTTGTACAGAGGAAACACACACGTCTCCATTGTGAATCCTCTGTCACTGCAGCTTCCGACCTTTGCTGTGAATTATGTAACTTCGCACAATGGTTTCCTGTCATTTCTGCACCGTCCTATTATATAATTGACACTTTCAGTTGGACGCGGCCAACGACATTCCTGCAGGGGGCTGAGTCTCTGACAGGTGATTTATGGCCGCCCTTGCGGGTTCTTCTTCCTCCGGCAGAACATTTATGTAACATTGGGCAGATTATCTGGTATTAGTAATGAAGAGTAGGTTAATGAGAAGTGAACGTTATTACAGAGAAGCCGTGTGTGGCAACGCTCTCCACTATCGCAAACCGCAGGAGATCCACCATCCACAGAGAGTCCGTTATACCACCCTGCCCCCAAGTCAGAGAGCAAGCCCCGGGCACCAGGTGTCAACTTCATCTTATGGGATTTGTCAAGGGGTTTTTTTTTTTCGAGCTATAAATATCTTTCGACACAAAAGGGCCAATTTGCCAAAATTTGGTTCCACATCTGGGACCCAGAACCTACATGAGCCCCCACATATAGGAGAGGTTATGGAGTTCATGAAGTTTTGGAGGCAGCCATTCTTCACTTCCGATTTTCCTCTTAACCTTCCAAGACCTAGAACTTTTTTTTAATTTTTTTTTAATCAATAAACCATGGTATCGGGGCTTGTATTTTATTTTTTTTTTCACGGTATAAGTTGTAGTTTTAGTATAATGATTTCAGGGTCTTTTTTTAATCACTTTTTATTTTATTATTTTTATTTTTAATTTTGGAGGCAAAGTGGCGAAAAAAAACCTGCAATTCTGCCTTTTTGATTTTTTTTTCCTACGGTTGGGCATTCATGGAAGGGAATAGATGTTGTGGTATTTTATTAGTTCGGACAGTTACACTGGTACCGATTTCAAATTTCGTTTTTTTTACATTTTTTATTGGTACTTGATCATACTAGATACGAGAGTCTTCTGTAGACCCCCTCAGCTGCAATGACCATGCCATCGGCACCCCCACAATCATATTCAGGATGGAGCCTATGGGATCGGAAAGGAAAGCAAATCTTCATCCAACCTCTAAAATGCCACTGTCACAACTGACAATGGCATATAAGGGGTTATCTGCTGCAGTTAAAGCTAGATCCGATCTCAGCCATTAGACTTGGGTGTCAGCTGTATAACGCAGTCGGCACTCAAGCTGTACGAAGTTTAGTAAGGCAGCCAAAAAATGGTGTGAGCAAAGACGTAAATGGTATAAGGTGTAAGAAAAAACACAAATTGGGGTCATTACTGTGTGGTGGCAAAGATGGTATCATAAGGGTGTGCAGACACAAAAGGGGCATGATTACCAGTTGGAGGCACAGAGGGGGGGGGGGCTGTTACTGCTTGGGGGCACAAAGGGAGAACTATTCACACTTGAAGGCACAAAGGGGGCATCATTACTGTGTGGAGGCACAAATTGGGCACTACTATCATGTAAAGGCACAGAGGGGGCTCTATTATCATATGAAGGCACTATTCTATATAGAGGGGGCACTATTCTATTATACTATCCTTGTGGAGGCATAAAGTGGGTGCTATTACCAAATGGCTGCAATGAAACAAAGAGTGAAAAATTTAAAGTGGTCCGAATACAGAGACATACCGACCCTCAAAAAGTATTTGCGACCATCAGGTGTGTTTTCAGAGGCAGTGTTGGTACGCAGTCCCATACAGTGCTGAACCCTATTCCACATCTGTTCTAAGCCTGAATATGGCAAAAAAACACTAAACTAAGAGTAACGTCAGCCCATCGCTATTTTAAGGTCAATCATGAAAATTGCTAGAACCTTGCAGGTATCCCTCTAGTGCAGTCATGGAAATCATAAGTCACTTTGAAGAAACTGGCTCTCAAGAGGACAGCCCCAGGAAAAGAAAACCAAAAATTACCTTTGCTGCAGAGGATAAGTTCATCACATTTAACAGCCTCATAGTTTCTACATGTCTGGTGCCCACTGGAGGAGGAGGTGTGATGATGTGGGGACACTTTTCTGGTGACACAGTAGTTGATTTATTCTAAATTCATGGCACACCCATGCATGGCTACCACAACGTTCTGCAGCGACCGCCATGACGTCTGGTTTTGTACTTAGTGTTGTGTTACAACAAGACAATGACCTAAAAAACCTCCAGGCAATGTAAGGATGATGTCACCTGGAGGGAGAGGGATGGAGGCTGCGTCGGATGACATGGCCTCCACGATTACCCAACCTCAACTCAATGGAGATGGTTTGGGATGAGGATGAGTTGGACGCAAAGTGAAGGCAAATCAGCCAACAAGTGCTCAGCACCTCTGGGGACCTCTTCAAGACTGTTGGAAGCCATTCCAGGTGACAACTTGATGGAGCCGCTGGAGAGAAGGCCAAGTGGATGTAAAGCTGTCATTACAGTGAGAGAGGGACACCAAGAGGAACTTAAGGTGTAACACATGTTCTTTACTCCTCATTTCCATACATGTTCCTTCATGGTTTTGCTGCCTACAGTCAGTGCACATTGCATAAGAGCAAGGAAAACCAATTGCGTGAGCAGCTGTGTCCAAACTTTTGACTGTTACTGTATATACTGAGTACAGTGTGTATATAACGGATCCTAGCAGTGTAATAAATCCTCTACAGACTGTATACAGGATACAGATCCTATACACGTAGATCTTTTACATTATTTCTAGAACACATATGGAGTATTTACATCCCATACGTCGTGTTGAGGTCTAGATTTTGCATTTACCACATTGCTACCAATATATCTATATCTATATCTATCTATCTTTATATATAGCCATAACCTGAATTTCCAAAGCCCTAGAAGATATCATTTTCATTTACTGAAATACTCTGTGCTGCTGTGATTATTTTATCTCCTGAGCTACAATAAAATGCACGTTAAGCACAGACATGAGACATGAGTTGGCGCAGGCAATGCTGGACGCCACTTCGATGTCAGGGTGGGACTGATGGATACATAAGGAGAGAGCTGGGACCCAGTGCAGATCGGATCTAGTGTCCTGTTTGTAAAAAAAAAAAAAGTTCTGGTTACATAAAAACTGAGAACGGAACAAAAATTACCAATTTCTATTCTAGGCGGCCTGGAACAATGGAGCTTTTTTCTGCGCTTTTCACTGTCAGGCTGACCTTGTGGAGGCAGCAGCTGATGTTACATACACATCGCATGATGAAACCCGCTGCAATAGACGCCATCAACATCAATGGAGTTAGGCTGCCATCTGCTGGTCACTACATGAATTTCGCCAAAGTTTGTCAGTATTTTATCCAATGACAAGTTTTATTATTATGTAAGTTGAGTTGCAATACCAAATTCAGCCTACGGTCAAGAGGGGAGCTGTTTATGGAACAAAACAAAATAGGCACTTTTATTAAATCCCCTTGAAATAACCAGAATGGGTGGTACTATCAACTAATATTAAAGTTACAACATGGTCAAGAGTCACCGAAACTTTACACACTGCTCTAATTGTCTGATTTTTGTTTTAATCGTGCCACCAGGCAATTACAGCACCACCAAAGTGCCCAAAAATATTACTTTGCTCACTTTAACATAGTTCTCTATCTATAATGCCAACACTCTAGTTTGCTTACATTAATTATGCCCCAAATTTGCCCCCATTTATAGTGGTGTAAGGGGGAAGACCGGGGTGTAAGTACTTTCAGAGCAAGGGATCCGGAACTTCCGGGGCCGTACCTCTGGTTGCAGGGGGAAGACAGACTGCGAGCACAGGAGTCAGGTGACTGGGAAGCTGGGGGTGTGTCCAGAGTGAGAGCTGGGAGGTCAGGTGACCGGAAAACTGGTGGCGTGGTTAGAGAGAGGGGGAGACGAGGACTTTTGCGCGGGAAAGCGGCAGGAGTGTCCCGCTCAGGAGAGCAATGTGAGAGGGTCCAGGCTCTTGGCTACAGTACTTGGAGCAAGATCCGAGTGCAGTGGACCGGAGGAGTCAAGCCGACTAGAGGGAGAAGAGACGCAGGTTCCGTGGAGCCGAGCACATGAGGTGCCGTGTTATGGACTAGGGGCTCAGCGGGTAAAACCGGAGACCGCCTGCTGCCGCCAGAAGACGGAGCATTGTTTGGGCAGGGAAGCCTGAAGAAAGCAACACCGGCATCAGCTGGTAACTGCCTTGTGGAGGATAAGAGTCAGCTAAGTGTAAAAACTGTCGATTACAACCGGTTCAACTCTGCTACATCTAGTTAAACTGTGAACTGTCAGTTATAGACTTTTACCTGCTACTTCCCTTGTTTTTCCCCATATTTTCCCCTGTTACTCCCTGCGTGGAGATTAAACCTGTTATCATAAACCTCCTGTTTATTAACCCTGTATTGGCTGCTCTGTGTTTCTGTGTCACTGCATTTAAAGTACCCGTGTTACAGTGTCTCTATTAGAAATTGTATTACAGTGGCCCAACGGTACTCTATTTACTGTGACATCACAGTGCCACTATCTCTAAGTAGTGCCAGCACATCGGATTACCTCCATGAACCATGCACCTATAGTGACATTTAAAGTACCTCCATTAATAATGCCCTCAGCAGAGCTGGAGAAATGATTATTAGAATAGTAAAGTTATAAATGTGGTGGCTAATATAGCAGAGCTGGATCAGAGCTGGCTGATGTAGCCGAGCTGGCTCAGAGATGGCTGATGTAGCAGAGCTGGCTGAGAGATAGATTATGTAGCAGAGCTGGCTCAGACATGGTTGATGTAGCAGAGCTGGCTCAGAGATGGTTGATGTAGCAGAGCTGGTACAGAGATGGTTGATGTAGCAGGGCTGGCTCAGAGATGGCCGATGTAGCAGAGCTGGTACAGAGATGGTTGATGTAGCAGAGCTGGTACAGAGATGGCTGATGTAGCAGAAGTGGCTCATAGATGGTTGATGTAGCAGAGCTGGTACAGAGATGGTTAATGTAGCAGAGCTGGCTCAGAGATGGCAGATGTAGCAGAGCTTGCTCAGAGATGGCTGATGTGACAGAGCTGGTACAGAGATGGTTCATGTAGCAGAGGTGGCTCAGAGATGGCTGATGTAGCAGAGCTGACTCAGAGATGGCTGATAGAGCAGAGCTGGCTCATAGCTGTCTGATGTAACAGAGCTGGCTGATGTAGCAGAGATGGCTCATAGCTGGCTTATGTAGCAGAGCTGGCTGATGTAGCAGATCTGGTACAGAGATGGTTGATGTAGCAGAGCTGCCACAGAGATGGCTGATGGGCCATAGCTGGCTGATGTAGCAGAGCTGGCTCAGAGATGGCTGATGTAGCAGAGCTGGTACTGGGATGGCTGATGTAGCAGGGCTGGTACAGGGATGGCTGATGGAGCAGAGTTGGCATATAGCTGGCTGATGGAGCAGGGTGGCATATAAATGGCTGATATAGCAGAGCTGGCACAGAGGTGGCTAATGGAGCAGAGCTGGCTCAGAGCTTACTGATGGAGCAGAGCTGGCCCAGAGGTCGCTGATGGAGCAGAGCTGACCCAGAGGTGGCCGATGGAGCAGAGCTGGCTCAAAGATGGCTGATGTAGCAGAGCTGGTACTGAGATGGTTGACATAGCAGGGCTGGTACAGAGATGGCTGATGGCGCAGAGCTGGCACATAGGTGGCTGATGTAGCAGAGCTGGCTCAAAGATGGCTGCTGTAGCAGAGCTGGTACAAGGATGGCTGATGGAGCAGGGCAGCATATAGATGAATGATATAGCAGAGCTGGCGCATAGATGGCTGATATAGCAGAGCTGGCCCAGAGGTGGCTGATGAAGCAGAGCTGGCCCAGAGGTGGCTGATGGAGCAGAGCTGGCCCAGAGGTGGCTGATGGAGCAGAGCTGGCACAGAGGTGGCTGATGGAGCAGAGGTGGCTAATGGAGCAGAGCAGGCCCAGAGGTGGGTGATGGAGCAGAGGTGGCTGATGAAGCAAAGCAGGCCCAAAGGTGGCTGATGGAGCAGAGCTGGCCCAGAGGTGGCTGATGGAGCAGAGGTGGCTGATGAAGCAGAGGTAGCCCAGAGGTGGCTGATGGAGCAGAGCTGGCCCAGAGGTGGCTGATGGAGCAGAGGTGGCTGATGGAGCAGAGCTGGCCCAGAGGTGGCTGATGGAGCAGAGGTGGCTGATGGAGCAGAGCTGGCCCAGAGGTGGCTGATGGAGCAGAGCTGGACCAGAGGTGGTTGATGGCGCAGAGATGGTACAGAGATGGCTGATGAAGCAGAGCTGGACCAGAGGTGGTTGATGGAGCAGAGCTGGCCTAGAGGTGGCTGATGGAGCAGAGCTGGCCCAGAGGTGGCTGATGGAGCAGAGCTGGCCCAGAGGTGGCTGATGGAGCAGAGCTGGCCCAGAGGTGGCTGATGGAAAAGAGCTGGCTGATGGAAAAGAGCTGGCCCAGAGGTGGCTGATGGAGCAGAGCTGGCCCAGAGGTGGCTGATGGAAAAGAGCTGGCTGATGGAAAAGAGCTGGCCCAGAGGTGGCTGATGGAGCAGAGCTGGCCCAGAGGCGGCTGATGGAGCAAGACGGTATATAGATTAGGTGATATAGCAGAACTGGCACAGATACGGCTGATGGAGCACATCAGGTTGCCACTGCGCAGAGGGTTAGAGAGCTACACCCGAGGTGGAAGAAGGCTTCAATAATGATCACTTTTAATTTCTGTTAATATTGATGATTATGGCTTACAGCCAATGAAAACACAAACGTCATTATCTCAGTAAATTAGAATACTTTATAACAACAGCCTGAAAAATGTTTAAAATCCGAAATGTCCTACTGAAATGTCTGTTCAGTAAATGCCTCAATACTTGGTCGTGGCTCCTTTTGCATCAATTACTGCATCAATGCGGCAATGTGGCATGGAGGCGATCAGCCTGTGGCCCTGCTGAGGTGTTATGGAAGCCCAGGTGGCTTTGATAGAAGCCTTCAGCTCGTCTGCATTGTTGGGTCTGGGGTCTCTCATCTTCCTCTTGACAATACCCCATAGATTCTCTATAATAGATTCTCTATGGGGTTAAGGTCAGGCGAGTTTGCTGCCAATCAAGCACAGTGATACTGTTGTGTGTAAACCAGGTATTGGTGCTTTTGGCCGTGTGGACAGGGGCCAAGTCCTGCTGGAGAATGACATTTCCATCTCCAAAAAGCTTGTCGGCAGAGGGAAGCATGAAGTGCTGTAAAATGTCCTGGTAGACGGCTGCGCTGACTTTGGTCTTGATAAAACACAGTGGACCTACACCAGCAGATGACATGGCTCCCCAAACCATCACTGATTGTGGAGACTTCACACTAGACCTCCAGCAGCTTGGATTGTGGCCTCTCCACTCTTCCTCCAGACTCTGGACCTTGACTTCCAAATGAAATGCAAAATTTACAGTATTTTTCGGACTATGAGACGCATTTTTTTTTCCTCCAAAATTTTGGAGGAAACTGGGGGGTGCGTCTTATAGTCCGAATGTATATGGGACAGTGGCTGTGGGTGGTGCGGCGAAGGAGCGGCACCCTACACTGTGCCCGCTACTAAACAAAATGAATATTCACTGCTCCCCACGCCCACGGGCGTGGAGAGCAGTGAATAGTCATTTTAATAGCGCTCACACAGTACCCGCAGCGCGGCTCCTGCAGCGGCCAGCAATCAGTGTGCCCGCTATTAAAGTCCATGAATATTCACTACAACCCACTCCCTTTTATGTACCTTAATTCATGACCACATTTTTTGGTTAAATTTTTTTTTTATTTTCCTCCTCTAAAACCTAGGTGCGTCTTATAGTCCGAAAAATACGGTACTTTCATCTGATAACAACACCTTGGACCACTGAGAACAGTCCAGGTCTTTCTCTCCTTGGCTCAGGTAAGACGCTTCTGGCATTGTCTATTGGTCATGAGGGGCTTGACACAAGGAATGTGACACTTGTAGCCCATGTCCTGGATACGTCTGTGTGTGGTGACTCTTGAAGCAATGACTCCAGCAGCAGTCCACTCCTTGTGAATATCCCCCAAATGTTTGAATGGCCTTTTCGTAACAATCCTTTCAAGGCTGCGGTTATCCCGGTTGCTTGTGCACCTTTTTCTCCCACACTTTGCCCTTCCACTCAGCTTTCCATTAATATGCTTGGATACAGCACTCTGTGAACAGCCAGCTTCTTTAGCGATGACCTTTTGTGGCTTACCCTCCTTGTGGATTGTGTCAATGACTGCCTTCTGGACATCTGTCAAGTCAGCAGTCTTCCCCATGATTGTGGAGCCTACTGAAACAGACTAAGGGGACCTTTTTAAATGCTTAGGAAGCCTTTGCAGGTGTTTTTTGTTAATTACCCTAATTTACTGAGATAATGACTTTTGTGTTTTCATTGGCTGTAAGCCATAATCAGCAACATTAACAGAAATAAACACGTGAAATAGATCACTCAGTAATGACTCTGTATAATATATGAGTTTCACTTTTTGTATTGAAGAACTGAAATAAACTTTTTGATGATATTCTAATTTAGTGAGATGCGCCTGTATGTGGGGCTGTTTCTGGAATAAAAAAAAACAAACCTTTCTTCATTTCTCCCATTTATCAGCTGCATCTACACTGATCTATAGATCTTCTCAGGGTCCGGCCTCCATTCATCTCTCTTCAGGCGCGTTACCCCAGACCGTAATCTGCTTTACCACAGTGTGCCATCCAGGTGTGTGCACCACATGTTCTGCAGGTGCCAGGCATCACCGGGTCGGTTTTTCCAAGTAATTTTACAACCCAAAATGTATTAATAGATCTTTGATTGACATAAAAAAAAACAGCTGCAGATTTACATATTCAGCCGAGCCTGGAATAAATGTATGCAGCGGAGAATGCCAGCTGTGCCCAGATGCCAGCGCTGGGGTAGAGGGGGGTGCGGAGCCATACTGTCATACAATGCGGTGTGATAGATCATTTATACTATCTATGGTTAGAGCCAGTAATGGTTTCCAGCGCTGGACTCACTTGGTATAATGGCCCCGAGAATCGTGTCCTGCACACTCTGCCTGGGGTGTTGGTGGACACTATTTGGGGCCACTGGAGAAGCTGCCGGGGGTTTCACCGCACTGTGCAGCTGTCGGGGGCCTGAGAGGAGCCTCTTGCATCACAGCCTTGTGCTGCTTGCACATTCCTGCCTGCACGTAGCGTGACCCGCGCCTGCCTGTGACCATACATAGCCTGGACCTGTGCACGGGCTTTGGACAGGGGCCTTTTCTGCTTTGAACTTTTACGAGGCCTCATGTGCCTCAATATCAGGACTGGGGCGATTCGCAGCGACAACAGTACAGGAGTACGCAGCAGAACCAGCTTAAAGGAGCACAAAACCTAGAAGCACGGTGGCTCAGTGGTTAGCAATGCAGTCTTGCAGCGTTGGGGTCCTGGGTTCAAATCCCACCAAGGACAACATCTGCAAGGAGTTTGTATGTTTTCCCCGTGTTTGCGTGGGTTTCCTCTGGGTTCTCCGGTTTCCTTCCACATTCCAATGACATACTGATAGGGAATGTAGATTATGAGCCCCGATGGGGACAGTGCCCTTGACGCGCCCCTGGGCCTGTGTCGCGCTGCGTTGCGCACGCGGGAGCTTACCCGGAGCCGGATCTGTTGAGGGTTGTAGTCTCGTGGCGGTGATCCGGTCCGTGCCCAGGGAGTCAGACTAAGTGGCGCTGTTTTAGCGGTAGATGTTGGACGACTACGCCACCCGTTGAGTGAAGCCAGGGAGCTGCTGCTGCAGGGCAGACCGCTGAGGCCGGTGGTAGGATTGTGCAGCGTGATAGTATAACCCCCAACGGGAGGGGTATGGCCTCAGGGCAGCCGACGTGGATGATGGGGGTAGCAGGAACCACTCGGAGACGGTACTGTGTAGTTCAGGGTCTTTACTGGTGACAAAGATAGACCCTCCCGGAGTACTGGCTAGCGATTGGGGCCTGGTCAGTCCTTGAGCAGATGGGATCTCCCCTGGCCAGGCGGAGTTGTAGGCCTCCCAAACTAACGATACTCTTCTGGCTACCTTGCTAGAGGCGGGTATAAGTAGCCCACGTCCCTGAGTGTACCGTGTGGTGCTCACCCGTATGGCCGGTGACTCGGGGCCTTCGGGTTTCTGGGCCAGAGGACCTGCAATCCCCTGCCGGTCGGTTTCTGCTGCTGGATAGGAGTTAGTCCCCACAGCCTCGGACTCCGGGTCCGGTGATAACTTCTCAGTCAGGGCGAGCTCTGCAGCTGCCAGCCCCTGACTCCTTGTAACACTGCTCCCACAGAGCTCCTGTTGTTTCTTCCTATATTTGCTTCTTTTCTCTGCTTCTTCTCTACTCACTCACCCTGCCTCAGCCCTAGGTTTATATAGGGGAAGTTCTTCCCCTCCCAGGACTGGGCAGGAGGTGTGGCATGCATAGGATCCCTGACCAAGAGACCTCCCACCTGCTCTCAGACATAACATTACATTACTGTGGAAAACCAGACCCCTGGGGTGCCACACCCTGTCTGTAAAGCGCTGTGGAATTAATGGCGCTATATAAGCGAGTAAAATAAATAAATAAAAAACTAATTTTGTAAGTACCTGGTGGTCTAGGGCAGACCTGGGCAAACTGCGACCCACGGGCCACATCCAACCCTCAGACAGACAGCCCATGGGCCGGACCATGACTTGCCTGCCCGCCGTCACCGCTCTCTGCATCATCGGGACACCCGCGGTGAATACATGGGTGGCTCCATCTTCCATCAATCAGCGTGCGAGTCCGCAGACGTAATCACGTCATTACATTGAGTCGGCTGTGCACTGCGGAGAGTCAGTACATCGGAGAGAGCACAGGCGCCGGGGGAACTGGAACAAGACGAGTATGTGTTGCAGTTTTTTATTAATGTGTATGCTCGTACTGCAGGTAGGAGGCTCTGTGGGGGCTGGTACTGCAGGTAGGAGGCTCTGTGGGGGCTGGTACTGCAGGTAGGAGGCTCTGTGGGGGCTGGTACTGCAGGTAGGAGGCTGGTACTGCAGGTAGGAGGCTGGTACTGCAGGTAGGAGGCTGGTACTGCAGGTAGGAGGCTGGTACTGCAGGTAGGAGGCTGGTACTGCAGGTAGGAGGCTGGTACTGCAGGTAGGAGGCTGGTACTGCAGGTAGGAGGCTATGTGGGGGCTGGTACTGCAGGTAGGAGGCTATGTGGGGGCTGGTACTGCAGGTAGGAGGCTATGTGGGGGCTCATACTGCAGGTAGGAGGCTATGTGGGGGCTCATACTGCAGGTAGGAGGCTATGTGGGGGCTCATACTGCAGGTAGGAGGCTATGTGGGGGCTCATACTGCAGGTAGGAGGCTATGTGGGGGCTCATACTGCAGGTAGGAGGCTATGTGGGGGCTCATACTGCAGGTAGGAGGCTATGTGGGGGCTCATACTGCAGGTAGGAGGCTATGTGGGGGCTCATACTGCAGGTAGGAGGCTATGTGGGGGCTCATACTGCAGGTAGGAGGCTATGTGGGGGCTGGTACTGCAGGTAGGAGGCTGGTACTGCAGGTAGGAGGCTATGTGCGGGCTGGTAATGCAGGTAGGAGGCTATGTGGGGGCTCGAACTGCAGGTAAGAGGCTATGTGGGGGCTTGTACTGCAGGTACGAGGCTATGTGGGGGCTCGTACTGCAGGTACGAGGCTATGTGGGGGCTCGTACTGCAGGTACGAGGCTATGTGGGGGCTTGTACTGCAGGTAAGAGGCCATGTGGGGGCTTGTACTGCAGGTAGGAGGCTATGTGGGGGCTCATACTGTAGGTAGGAGGCTATGTGGGGGCTCATACTGTAGGTAGGAGGCTATGTGGGGGCTCATACGGCAGGTAGGAGGCTATGTGCGGGCTCATAATGTATATAGGAGGCAATGTGCGGGTGCATACTGAATATAGGAGGCTATGTGAGGGCTCATACTGTATATAGGAGGCTATGTGAGGGCTCATACTGTATATAGGAGGCTATGTGGGGTTCATACTGTATATAGGAGGCTATGTGAGGGCTCATACTGTATATAGGAGGCTATGTGGGGCTCATCCTGTGTATAGGAGGCTATGTGGGGGCTCAAATGGTATATAGGGGATGTGTGTGGGCTCTTACGCTATAAAGGGGATGTCAGCAAGCATACATAATTCTGCTTAATGATAATTATTTTATAATAATATTCATTGTAATTAAAATATTGAGTAGAATTAATTTCAACCTATTGGTTCAGACCTTCACAACAGTCACGGACTAATGTGGCCCCTGGGGAAAATTAATTGTCCACCCCTGGTCTAGAGTATCAGTGCGGGGTAATTCTTGGGTGGTCTAGGGTAGAAAAGGGATTTATTTAGTTTTTTTTAACCCTGGTGGTCTAGTGGTTTGCCCAATCCCACCAGGATCTGTGGATATGACATTAATTATATATTATATGATTTAGCAAAAAACAGCATCTAAGAGTCCAAAAAAAAAAAAAAAAAAAAAAAAGAAAACTGGAAAAAATGATGAATCAAATGATCAGTGCAAAGTCATAATTTAGAAAAATGAAAGCTGACTTTTATTATTTTAACAGCCATCCATTTGACATAAACATGCATACGTAATTCTGTTACGCACACATCACATTATTTTATGTTAGTCATCAAAGATTAAAACATACAACATACGTCCTTACAAAAATGAGTCAAAATGCAACCTAAAAACATTTTCTCTCTTTTTTTCTTCCTAAGTCAAAAAAATCATTGTGCTGGGAACCAACATTTGTTTTTTTTACAACAGTTAATTTAAACACTTTCGCTCTTTTTTTTTTTTCTTTTTCTTGGCTGCACATGGAGAAAAAAAAAAGCCGCAACAGAAAAAAAAAAATCCAGTTGTATGTTTTTATATATAATTTTTTTTTTTTTTTTTTTTTTTGACGACAGCAGAAATAGGCAGATCCGCCATGCAGTTTAAGCAATATTAAATATTAGTATATTTTCTGGGAGGGGACAAAAAAAAAAATAAAATAAAATTTAAAAATATTTAGTTCAAGTCACAGAATTTTCCCCACATTCAGGGGAAAAAAAAAATCTAATGCGATGCATAAATAGCTGCCACTGAAACGGCCATTGTAAAACTGTTCACACCGCCTTCCCAGGTTTCAATCCCATTGATTTTGGCACGAAAAAATAAGACGACGTCAGAGCTTACTTAAGAACAAGAACACGGTTAAAAAAAAAAAAAAAAAAGTTAAAGAAAGGGAAAGTGAGAAATCCGGAGGGGGGAAATAAAACAGTAGAGAGGGGAAGCCGGACAGAAATAGTCATTGCAATCACTAAAATCCTGGAGGTCTCAGTCATTGCAGAATACTGTCTTGTGTCCACAGCAGATAAGCACCGACGTCACTGTTATTGCAGCATTGCCTTGACTTGCTTCGAGGTAGTCTCATCATTCAAATGCTTCGTTGTGTACCTGGGGAACACAAAGACGACCATGACACAGACACAGGACGACCATGAGTTATATCCTGTATTATACTCCAGAGCTGCACTCACTATTCTGCTGGTGCAGTCACTGTGTACATACATTACATTACTGGTCCTGAGTTGCATCCTGTATTATACCCCAGAGCTGCACTCACTATTCTGCTAGTGCAGTCACTGTGTACATACATTACATTACTGATCCTGAGTTGCATCCTGTATTATACCCCAGAGCTGCACTCCTATTCTGCTGGTGCAGTCACTGTGTATGTACATTACATTACTGATCCTGAGTTACCTCCTGTATTATACTCCAGAGCTGCACTCACTATTCTGCTGGTGCAGTCACTGTGTACATACATTGCATTACTGATCCTGTACTGATCCTGAGTTACATCCTGTATTATACTCCAGAGCTGCAATCACTATTCTGCTGGTGCAGTTACTGTGTACATACATTACATTACTGATCCTGAGTTACCTCCTGTATTATACTCCAGAGCTGCACTCACTATTCTGCTGGTGCAGTCACTGTGTACATACATTACATTACTGATCCTGTACTGATCCTGAGTTACCTCCTGTATTATACTCCAGAGCTGCACTCACTATTCCGCTGGTGCAGTCACTGTGTACATACATTACATTACTGATCCTGAGTTACATCCTGTATTATACTCCAGAGCTGCAATCACTATTCTGCTGGTGCAGTTACTGTGTACATACATTACATTACTGATCCTGAGTTACATCCTGTATTATACTCCTGAGCTGCACTCACTATTCTGCTGGTGCAGTCACTGTGTACATACATTACATTACTGATCCTGAGTTACCTCCTGTATTATACTCCAGAGCTGCACTCACTATTCCGCTGGTGCAGTCACTGTGTACATACATTACATTACTTATCCTGTACTGATCCTGAGTTACATCCTGTATTATCCTCCAGAGCTGCACTCACTATTCTGCTGCTGTAGTCACTGTGTACATACAATACTGATCCTGAGTTACATCCTGTATTATACTCCAGAGCTGCACTCACTATTCTGCTGGTGGAGTCACTGTGTAGATACATTACTGATCATGTACTGATCCTGAGTTACATCCTGTATTATCCTCCAGAGCTGCACTCACTATTCTGCTGCTGTAGTCACTGTGTACATACATTACCCACATAATAAGAGGCTGCCCTCTACCTCTATGCGATTTCTCTAAGATGAAACTTATCTGGCCACTAGATGGCGCTCAGGAGCTGACCGCTATGGTATACATTGCACATTAGCTCCCTCTAGTGGCTGCAGGCAGAATGTTAATGCAGGGGATTTCGTTATCTGTAACAGAAATCTCAGCCTGGCCGGCTGTAAAGATGTAAAGTTCTGCTCAGAATGTTGGTCCTTAATGCGACATGATGATAAAAGAACGACATAAGAAGTGCTGCACGGGCCGGTACTAACGGTGCTGACAAGCTGTAAATAAGCTTTTGCGCTCGGCCTGTTCTCTCCGCTATGGATCCATGCTCCATTACCCCTCAGCTCTTCAGTAAGCAGATGCTTCACATCAAGAGCGGAGGTGATCTTGGGGAAAAAAAAACAGACTGTCAGGAGACTGTGGCGCCTCCCACAGAACGCTGGGAAATGAGCCGGTCACAGGCGGCTGGCCCTATAACTCACAGCTATGGAAACCAGTGACCAAACCCTGACTCCTGCATGACGGGTGGGTCGCTGCTGGGGAATCCGTACCTGAGAGCGTTTAGGAGACCTTCTACACTGTTGGGGGGCTGTTCTTTGAGAACTTTAATGCAGCCTTTCATCTGAAACCAGAAAAGAACAGCGGGGTTAATACAATACTGCACAGTCTGTTCATGGTCATACATGAAAAACAACCTAAAATAAAAAAAAATCATAACTAAAAACAGCGCCACTCCTGTCCGTGGCTGTGTCTGGTATTGCAGCTCAGCCTCATTGACTTGCCTGCTATGTAGGACAACAGTGTCACTGTAAATACACGCAGTTTTGCTATTTACTGCTTGGTTAAATTTTAAGCCGTTCTTGAGATATTAACACTTGGTTCTTTTGTTTACAGCTCGTTGCCTTGGAGACCGACCACCGCTGCTAAAGAGTAGAACATGAGCAGCTCTTTTCTATTAAGCTTGTAAATGCTGTTTTGACGCTGAGCACAATAGCTAGAGCGCGCCGCCAACTCCTAATCTCAGCCAGATTCAGCGCAGATCTTACATGTTAGACAGCTGCGGTGGTCGGTCTGCAAGGAAACCAGTTGGAAAGAAAAGAAAAAGTGTGAATATCTCAAAAACGGCTGCAAATTTTAATAAGCAGTAAATTGGAAACGTGCTTGTTTTTAGAAGCCGTATCCAACCATATATCCATCTACGAAGACGGGACTAACCATTTAAGGTCATTAAATCTATTTGCAGGCTACATTTGTGAGATTGCTTTGCATGTACAGTCAGATCTCTATTATAGAGACCTATAGTAAGAACGCTGCGGCACCAGGGCGGACGTCCACCAGCTGTCAGACGGGCTTCTTATGAACTCTAGGGGTTTTCCGTGCTAAGCCACCCGTGCTGCGCCCCATCTGCAGCTCTCCTTCTTGGGAACAGACTGACACCTGTAATCTTTTTGCAGCTTAAGGACAACTATAAACATTTTGGGGACGTTCCTAGTAAAGGGAAAATCGTGCCCCGAGATGGCAAAGCCAAGGGTAAGAAGCATGTGTGGCCCATTCCTCCCTCACTTTGCAAATGTTGGCCTCAGTATAGACGGTGCCGGGCCTGAAGGTCGTTCTTTTCAATGGAATCATACTCGAAAAAATGTATTAAATTTGTCCACATATATTCCACCATATCATTTTGGTCATCTCATTTGCTGTACAGACTGAGGCAGTAGAGGCAGAGTCATCTCATTTGCTGTACAGACTGAGGCAGTAGAGGCAGAGTCATCTCATTTGCTGTATAGACTGAGGCAGTAGAGGCAGATTCATCTCATTTGCTGTACAGACTGAGGCAGTAGAGGCAGAGTCATCTCATTTGCTGTACAGACTGAGGCAGTAGAGGCAGAGTCATGTCATTTGCTGTACAGACTGAGGCAGTAGGTGCAGAGTCATCTCATTTGCTGTATAGACTGAGGCAGTAGGTGCAGAGTCATCTCATTTGCTGTACAGACTGAGGCAGTAGAGGCAGAGTCATCTCATTTGCTGTACAGACTGAGGCAGTAGAGGCAGAGTCATCTCATTTGCTGTACAGACTGAGGCAGTAGAGGCAGAGTCATCTCATTTGCTGTACAGACTGAGGCAGTAGAGGCAGAGTCATCTCATTTGCTGTACAGACTGAGGCAGTAGAGTTAGAGTCATCTCATTTGCTGTATAGCCTGAGGCAGTAGAGGCAGAGTCATCTCATTTGCTGTACAGACTGAGGCAGTAGAGGCAGAGTCATCTCATTTGCTGTACAGACTGAGGCAGTAGAGGCAGAGTCATCTCATTTGCTGTACAGACTGAGGCAGTAGAGGTAGAGTCATCTCATTTGCTGTATAGCCTGAGGCAGTAGAGGCAGAGTCATCTCATTTGCTGTATAGCCTGAGGCAGTAGAGGCAGAGTCATCTCATTTGCTGTACAGACTGAGGCAGTAGAGGCAGAGTCATCTCATTTGCTGTATAGCCTGAGGCAGTAGAGGTAGAGTCATCTCATTTGCTGTACAGACTGAGGCAGTAGGTGCAGAGTCATCTCATTTGCTGTATAGACTGAGGCAGTAGGTGCAGAGTCATCTCATTTGCTGTATAGACTGAGGCAGTAGGTTCAGAGTCATCTCATTTGCTGTATAGATTGAGGCAGTAGGAGCAGAGTCATCTCATTTGCTGTATAGATTGAGGCAGTAGGTTCAGAGTCATCTCATTTGCTCTATAGCCTGAGGCAGTAGAGGCAGAGTCATCTCATTTGCTCTATAGCCTGAGGCAGTAGGCGCAGAGTCATCTTATTTGCGCTATAGCCTGAGGCAGTAGGAGCAGAGTCATCACATTTGCTGTATAGACTGAGGCAGTAGAGGCAGTCATCTCATTTGCTGTATAGATTGGGGCAGTAGGAGCAGAGTCATCCCATTTGCTGTATAGATTGAGGCAGTAGGAGCAGAGTCATCTCATTTGCTGTATAGACTGAGGCAGTAGGTGCAGAGTCATCTCATTTGCTGTATAGACTGAGGCAGTAGGTTCAGAGTCATCTCATTTGCTGTATAGATTGAGGCAGTAGCAGCAGAGTCATCTCATTTGCTGTATAGATTGAGGCAGTAGGTTCAGAGTCATCTCATTTGCTCTATAGCCTGAGGCAGTAGAGGCAGAGTCATCTCATTTGCTCTATAGCCTGAGGCAGTAGGCGCAGAGTCATCTTATTTGCGCTATAGCCTGAGGCAGTAGGAGCAGAGTCATCACATTTGCTGTATAGACTGAGGCAGTAGAGGCAGTCATCTCATTTGCTGTATAGATTGGGGCAGTAGGAGCAGAGTCATCCCATTTGCTGTATAGATTGAGGCAGTAGGAGCAGAGTCATCTCATTTGCTGTATAGACTGAGGCAGTAGGTGCAGAGTCATCTCATTTGCTGTATAGACTGAGGCAGTAGGTTCAGAGTCATCTCATTTGCTGTATAGATTGAGGCAGTAGCAGCAGAGTCATCTCATTTGCTGTATAGATTGAGGCAGTAGGTTCAGAGTCATCTCATTTGCTCTATAGCCTGAGGCAGTAGAGGCAGAGTCATCTCATTTGCTCTATAGCCTGAGGCAGTAGGCGCAGAGTCATCTTATTTGCGCTATAGCCTGAGGCAGTAGGAGCAGAGTCATCACATTTGCTGTATAGACTGAGGCAGTAGAGGCAGTCATCTCATTTGCTGTATAGATTGGGGCAGTAGGAGCAGAGTCATCCCATTTGCTGTATAGATTGAGGCAGTAGGAGCAGAGTCATCTCATTTGCTGTATAGACTGAGGCAGTAGGTGCAGAGTCATCTCATTTGCTGTATAGACTGAGGCAGTAGGTTCAGAGTCATCTCATTTGCTGTATAGATTGAGGCAGTAGCAGCAGAGTCATCTCATTTGCTGTATAGATTGAGGCAGTAGGTTCAGAGTCATCTCATTTGCTCTATAGCCTGAGGCAGTAGAGGCAGAGTCATCTCATTTGCTCTATAGCCTGAGGCAGTAGGCGCAGAGTCATCTTATTTGCGCTATAGCCTGAGGCAGTAGGAGCAGAGTCATCACATTTGCTGTATAGACTGAGGCAGTAGAGGCAGAGTAATCTCATTTGCTGTATAGCCTGAGGGAGCAGGACCAGAGTCATCTCATTTGCTGTATAGCCTGAGGGAGCAGGACCAGAGTCATCTCATTTGCTGTATAGATTGAGGCAGTAGGTGCAGAGTCATCTCATTTGCTGTATAGACTGAGGCAGTAGGTGCAGAGTCATCTGATCAATAAAGAGTAGGGGATTTATTCACATGTTTATTGTACTGACGAATGTCAAGATTAGGCAGGACTGTAGCACTATAAAGCTCTGTATGCTGCTCTGCTGTCACCCCCTGATCTCTGGGTGAAGAGCCTATATCCAATCACTCCTTGGACGCTAAAAATTTAGGATGTTTATCGATCCATTCATTTCAGCAGCCATAAAGCAGATACTCTCTGCCGCATTTTCTATATAGACAATACAGGAACGGTTTGTCCCCAATATGGCAGTGTCAGGATATATATATATATATATATATATATATTATATATATATATATATATATACATATACACATACACATACACATACATACACAGTACAGACCAAAAGTTTGGACACACCTTCTCATTTATAGATTTTTCTGTATTTTCAGGACTATGAAAACTGTACATTCACACTGAAGGCATCAAAACTATGAATTACCACATGTGGAATTATATACTGAACAAAAAAGTGTGAAACAACTGAAAATATGTCTTATATTCTAGGTTCTTCAAAGTAGCCACCTTTTGCTTTGATGACTGCTTTGAACACTCTTGGCATTCTCTTGATGAGCTTCAAGAGGTAGTCACTGGAAATGGTCTTCCAACAATCTTGAAGGAGTTCCCAGAGATGCTTAGCACTTGTTGGCCCTTTTGCCTTCACTCTGCGGTCCAGCTCACCCCAAACCATCTCGATTGGGTTCAGGTCTGGTGACTATGGAGGCCAGGTCATCTGGCGTAGCACCCCATCACTCTCCTTCTTGGTCAAAAAGCCCTTACACAGCCTGGAGGTGTTTGGGGTCATTGTCCTGTTGAAAAATAAATGATGGTCCAACTAAACGCCAACCGGACGGAATAGCATGGCGCTGCAAGATGCTGTGGTAGCCATGCTGGTTCAGTATGCCTTCAATTTTGAATAAATCCCCAACAGAGTCACCAGCAAAGCCCCCCCACACCATCACACCTCCTCCTCCATGCTTCACGGTGGGAACCAGGCATGTAGAGTCCATCCGTTCACCTTTTCTGCGTCGCACAAAGACACGGTGGTTGGAACCAAAGATCTCAAATTTGGACTCATCAGACCAAAGCACAGATTTCCACTGGTCTAATGTCCATTCCTTGTGTTCTTTAGCCCAAACAAGTCTCTTCTGCTTGTTGCCTGTCCTTAGCAGTGGTTTCCTAGCAGCTATTTTACCATGAAGGCCTGCTGCACAAAGTCTCCTCTTAACAGTTGTTGTAGAGATGGGTCTGCTGCTAGAACTCTGTGTGGCATTGACCTGGTCTCTAATCTGAGCTGCTGATAACCTGCGATTTCTTAGGCTGGTGACTCGGATAAACTTATCCTCAGAAGCAGAGGTGACTCTTGGTCTTCCTTTCCTGGGGCGGTCCTCATGTGAGCCAGTTTCTTTGTAGCGCTTGATGGTTTTTGCAACTTCACTTGGGGACACTTTCAAAGTTTGCCCAATTTTTCGGACTGACTGACCTTCATTTCTTAAAGTAATGATGGCCACTCGTTTTTCTTTACTTAGCTGCTTTTTTCTTGCCATAATACAAATTCTAACAGTCTATTCAGTAGGACTATCAGCTGTGTATGCACCTGACTTCTGCACAACACAACTGATGGTCCCAACCCCATTTATAAAGCAAGAAATCCCACTTATTAAACCTGACAGGGCACACCTGCGAAGTGAAAACCATTTCCGGTGACTACCTCTTGAAGCTCATCAAGAGAATGCCACGAGTGTGCAAAGCAGTCATCAAAGCAAAAGATGGCTACTTTGAAGAACCTAGAATATAAGACATATTTTCAGTTGTTTCACACTTTTTTGTTCAGTATATAATTCCACATGTGTTAATTCATAGTTTTGATGCCTTCAGTGTGAATGAACAATTTTCATAGTCATGAAAATACAGAAAAATCTTTAAATGAGGTGTGTCCAAACTTTTGGTCTGTACTATATACACACACACACACACATACACAGTTATTGTATGGTATATAAATATATGTGAATATATATTTAGAAATAAATATCTATAGATAAATAGATATCTATCCATCTATATATATGTATATATTTTATATAATTTTTTTTACATACATTACATATGTATTATATATTTCATATATTTATTTTTTCTTCCATGTTATATATATATATTATGACATAAAAAAATGGAAAAACGCAAAATTGAATTATCAAAATATAAGAAAGTAATATAAAAATATATATACATAAACCTGATCTAAACAATATATTGGGTATATATAAGAGGACACATTCCCTTTAAACAGTAAGGTTAGAGATGGTGTCCAGGTGAAGAGTTCAGGGCTTCTGATGTGAGAATGGAGGTTGTGATTATAGATTTTTTTTCTTCCAGAGCAGCTTGAAAATTTTATTTATTTTTTTTTTTTTTTAAAAAATTGCTGTTGTGGTTTTCTCATCATCAAACCTTCAATTTCAGATCAGCATTTCCTAAAAGTGTTTTGGAGCGGTGGTCACGGTGGGGGTGACCCTGAGCTGGCAGTCTGTGTGCCCGCCAGAGCGCCAGCTTAGTCTGTCATTTTTGATCAGGTCTCCTGACACCAGCGCGTCTTTGAGAACTTTCCTGCTGACTCTGTGTTGTGCTAATGGATACGGAGCGCGGAGTTGCGGTGCTAATGCACTTCCCGATGCTGGCAAAGCCGCGCGCCTCTTTAATATTCAAAGAGAACAAACATACATCAATCTTTGACATTTTGGCGAAGGCTCCCACGGGATGCACGTGGTCGTACAGGATGATGACTCCCACCATCACTCTCAGACAAAAGGACACGGTCTCTTCATTTGTAAACCGACTCCTGTATTCTCTGCAATGAGTAAAAGAGACGCAATGTTAAAATATTTCACCAGATTGTTACTGTACGTTCAAAATAAATATATTTACATAATCGCGTCTCTCGAGTGAATCTCCATATCATTTCTTGAAATATTTTTAGAACGGTTACAGCTTCATTTTTTTCTCGTACAGAGCTCCGTATTCTGTGTACAGAGACATTTAAAGGGAACCTGTCACCAAGTCAAAAGTGGCCAATTTGTGCTTTTATTTTATTCCCCATGTTCCCGTGAGTATTTCAGTTTTTGTTTTTTTAAAATCCGCCATACGGTTCCATAGATATGGATCTTTTTTTTATTCAGTGCTCATTTTATGGAAATTTACCAGGGGGCGTGTCTGACAAAATTCTATAGAGGCGTGTCTTTAGGTGAGCCACGCCCCCTCCTAAAGACCATGCGCACTAGCGCAAGATAAAAAAAGGCCCATATGTCTGGATCCGTGCGACGGATTCTAAAAAAAACAAAAAATGGAAAACTCAGGGGAGCAATGGGAATTAAATAAGAGTTAATAGGAGCCACTTTTGACCAGGAGATAGGTCTGCTTTATATAATAAAACAGAATTTTCCTGCTGTCACCACTATGGGGAATCTTAGGAGCTTACGGTATAATTATTGACTTTAAAGGGGCTGTCCTCCTTTGGGAACATTTTTTTTTTTAATTAAAAAGGTATGTATTTTTGTAATTGGGTTTAGTTTAAAATGCTGCACCTTCTGACTTCTAAGGCCTCTTCGTTGCACTGCCTGTTGATGGCTGCAGAATGAGTTAACTGAGAATTTTTCAGCGAGCTCTTTCAAACAGAAGAATTAGTAGCTCTTTAATCTGTCTTTTTCTGATCATCAAAATACAATATTGTAAACCCTTGAATTAGAACTCTATTAAAAACATAAGATCAGTAGTGAACTAACTCAAAGTGATAACTAAAGTTCTTTAATAAAGTAATAGTACATATAATACAATAGAAAAAAACACTAAAAAGTAAAAAAACAAACAAAAAAAAAAAGAACTTACGGAGTTTCCAGCATTACCCGACACACACTGGCCATGGTGCTTAGACAATCAGTGGTATTTTCTATAGGTAGGTTCTTGTTCTATGAAAGGGGGGAAGGATATGAAGAAAATCCAATGCAAGAAAAAAAAAATTCAACTGATGCAAAAAATGTGATAAGGAATTATCTCGTCATGTTGATGCCCCATTAGGGCAACTTTATGGGTGTTATAAGGGAAAAAGGGGTCTCCTGACTTGAACCGAGGCTGAACAGAGCCTCTCTGGTCCCAACACAAGACTACTGGTGCACCTGCAGCTAGCGGCACAGCTCAGGGCACAGCAAGGATTCTCCGCCCCTCTAACCTCTGGGTCGTTAGCGCTCCTTAAGTCTCTTCCACCAGCCCCTTATTCACCAAGTACATGTATTATATTGTAAGAAAATGCTGCCATAATTATGATTTTCCCTTTGACCCTTTAAATTTCCTGTTTTTTGCGTAAATCCAATATAACATTTTTTTACTAAGAAGTTATACATTGTCATATTTATTTTTTTCTTTTTTAAGCTAACAGAAAAATTTTCAGTGGTTTGTGTATGGTTTTTATTATCCTTGCCCTAACATTAACCCCAGTCCTAACCGTAGCCCGAAGTCCAATCTTCACTATAAAAATAACCCCAACGCTAGCCCTAACCCAAACCCTAAACCTTGCCAGAGCCCCAACGCTAGCCCTAGCCCCAACGCTAGCCCTAGCCCCAACGCTAGCCCTAGCCCCAACGCTAGCCC
Organism: Phyllobates terribilis; assembly: GCF_046119375.1. Taxonomy (NCBI): domain Eukaryota; kingdom Metazoa; phylum Chordata; class Amphibia; order Anura; family Dendrobatidae; genus Phyllobates; species Phyllobates terribilis. The sequence continues at coordinate 756,902,310 of NW_027362764.1, forward strand.
TAGCCCCAACGCTAGCCCTAGCCCCAACGCTAGCCCTAGCCCCAACGCTAGCCCTAGCCCCAACGCTAGCCCTAGCCCCAACGCTAGCCCTAGCCCCAACGCTAGCCCTAGCCCCAACGCTAGCCCTAGCCCCAACGCTAGCCCTAGCCCCAACGCTAGCCCTAGCCCCAACACTAGTCCTAACCCCAAACCTAACAATAACGCTAGCCCTAACCCCAAACCTAACAATAACGCTAGCCCTAACCCCAAACCTAACAATAACGCTAGCCCTAACCCCAAACCTAACAATAACGCTAGCCCTAACCCCAAACCTAACAATAACGCTAGCCCTAACCCCAAACCTAACATTAACCCCAGTCCTAACCGTAGCCCAAAGTCCAATCTTCACTATAAAAATAACCCCAACGCTAGCCCTAACCCAAACTCTAAACCTAGCTCTAACCCCAACGCTAGCCCTAACCCTAAACCTTGCCAGAGCTCTAACTCTAGCCCTAACCCCAACGCTAGCCCTAACCCCAACTCTAAACCTAGCCCTAACCCTAAACCTTGCCAGAGTTCTAACGCTAGCCCTAACCCCAACGCTAGCCCTAACCCCAACGCTAGCCCTAACCCCAACGCTAGCCCTAGCCCCAACGCTAGCCCTAGCCCCAACGCTAGCCCTAGCCCCAACGCTAGCCCTAGCCCCAACGCTAGCCCTAGCCCCAACACTAGTCCTAACCCTAAACCTAACAATAACGCTAGCCCTAACCCCAAACCTAACGATAACGCTAGCCCTAACCCCAAACCTAACAATAACGCTAGCCCTAACCCCAAACCTAACAATAACGCTAGCCCTAACCCCAAACCTAACAATAAAACTAGCCCTAACCCCAAACCTAACAATAACGCTAGCCCTAACCCCAAACCTAACAATAATGCTAGCCCTAACCCCAAACCTTGCCAGAGCTCTAACGCTAGGCCTAACCCCAACGCTAGCCCTAACGCTAGCTCTAAACATAGTAAAGATTTGGAATATTTAAAAACTTAGGGTCCGACTTATTACGACTGGTGTTGCGCATGCCAGCCTTACTGATGGATGTCCAGGAGTAGGAATGACCCAAATCCCTTAGGAGGCGCATGCCAATGAATGAATTCGGTGCATCTTACAACTGGCGCGCTCCTCCGCCAGAAATGTTGCTCCCTCCAGTCAAAAATTGGAGTAACATTTCTTACGCAAGTTACACCACATCCTTTGATGGATTTGTCACGCCCCACCCTGCCACCAGCTTCGCCCATTTTTAGTGGAACTGGCATAAGCTAAAAGTTGTGCAATACTTTAAAATAGTAATATCATGTTAGTGCTTTTTTTTTTGTTTTATAGGGGGACAATTTTTTTAAATTTAAGACAGCACCCCTCCCCCCCCCAAGTAGGTCTCGGTCTCTCCTTCCACAAAATTACAAGCGAGAGGAGAGGTAGGGAACTCTGACAGAGCTCAGAGCAACATTTGTAATCTCAGTTGCTGCCTATGCAGAGCGCTGCAGTCTAAATGAGTTTGTTGACGGCTGCTACGCTCTGCGTAGGAGACGACCAAGATGACAAAGCTCACTTCATCATTCTATGAGCTCTGCATAGGAACCTGGAAACCAGCAAATGCCCTTGGCCCCTTTTCTTACCTCCGATACAAACTTAGTTGTGGCATCGCTTAACGTTTTGAGCATGGGCGTGGCCTCAGCGTAGAATAGCGACATCCTATTGGCCAGTTCATTATTTACTTCGTTTTCTCCCTCTGCCTATAATCAGAAGTGTGCAAGGGGAATAAACATCATGTATATACACGGGATTCATCACATTACTCCTAACCACAGATTCATTACCGCACCCTGAACAACAAGGGGATACATGGGAAACCTGCACTGAATCCGGGGGATGGACCGGAGACATCCGGTCCCCTAATGAATAATACTTAAACTGAGAATCTCTGGTTAATGCACGTCAGAAGAACAAAAAAAAAAAACACAACTTTCAGTTTTGTAGCGTTCTATGTCAGAATTTTGTGATAATTGTGGAAAAAAAAGGAGAAATAATTTCTAAAAATTTAAAAGTGAATAAAAAAAAATCTAAATAAATATGAGAAGGGAACAATTTTGTTTTTTTTTGTTAGATGACCAATAAAAAAAAAATGAAAAAAAAAAAAAAAACAGCAAAAAACAAAAGAAAAAACAATTTATAATAGATAACAATAAAATGTCAAACAAGAGCAAAAAATTAATTGGGATGATCATAAAGATATTAAATGCAAAATATTAGAAAAAAAAAAAGTATTTATAGGTTTTTACCAAACTTAAAATGTGGGTGGATTATAAAAAAAATAAAAAAGTACATAAAAAAAATGTAAGCGACAAAATATTAATTTTCTAAAACTACAAATGAAGTAAATTTTAGGCACAAATGGATATACGAAAAATGGGGGAGCACACATTCACTGATTCACTGCTACTCCTTTTTTCTATGAAAATGAAGAAATGAAAGTCAGACATTGCTTTTCTGCTTCCACAGAATTTTTAAAAAAATTAAACACATGAAATCGGCCTGGACAGAAATGATGGTACCCCTGAAAATAATGTGACAAAAGGGACATGTTAAATCAAGTTGTGTCGACTAATTAGCATCACAGATGTCTACAATCTTGTAATCAGTCGGTGTGCCTGTATATAGGGCTACAGATACTCACTGTGCCTGTATATAGAGCTACAGATACTCACTGTGCTATATATAGGGCTGCAGATACTCACTGTGCCTGTATATAGGGCTACAGATACTCACTGTGCTGTTTGGTGACATGGTGTGTACACACTCAACATGGACCAGAGGAAGCAAAGGAAAGAGTTGTCTCAGGAGATTAGAAAGAAAATTATAGACAAGCATGTTAAAGGTAAAGGTTATAAGACCATCTCCAAGCAGATTGATGTTCCTGTGACTACAGTTGCACATATTATTCAGAAATTTAAGATCCATGGGACTGTAGCCAACCTCCCTGGACGTGGCCGCAGGAAGAAAATTGATGACAAATCAAAGAGACGGATAATATGAATGGTAACAAAAGAGTCCAGGAAAACTTCTAAAGAGATTAAAAGGTGAACTTCAAGCTGAAGGAACATCAGTGTCAGATCGCACCAGCAGTTGTTGTTTGATCCAAAGTGGACTTCATGGGAGACAACCAAGGAGAACACCATTGTTGAAAAAAAATCATAAAAAAGCCAGACTGGAATTTGCCAATCTACATGTTGACAAGCCACAAAGCTTCTGGGAGAATGTCCTATGGACAGATGAGACAAAAATGAAAGTTTGTGGCAAGGCACATCAGCTCTATGTTCACAGATGGAAAAATGAAGCATATCAAGAAAAGAACACTGTCCCTACTGTGAAACATGGTGGAGGCTCTGTTATGTTCTGGGGCTGCTTTGCTGTATCTGGCACAGGGTGTCTTGAATCTGTGCAGGGTACAATGAAATCTCAAGACTATCAAGGGATTCTAGAGAGAAATGTGCTGCCCAGTGTCAGAAAGCTTGGTCTCAGTCGCAGGTCATGGGTCTTGCAACAGGATAATGACCCAAAACACACAGCTAAAAACACCCAAGAATGGCTAAGAGGAAACCATTGGACTATTCTGAAGTGGCTTCTATGAGCCCTGACCTAAATCACATTGAGCATCTTTGGAAAGAGCTGAAACATGCCGTCTGGAAAAGGCAACCTTCACACACGAGACAACTGGAGCAGTTTGCTCAAGAGGAGTGGGCCAAAATACCTGTCGAGAGGCGCAGAAGTCTCATTGACAGTTACAGGAATCGTTTGATTGCAGTGATTGCCTCAAAAGGTTGTTCAACAAAATATTAAGTTAAGAAGAAAACCATCATTTCTGTTTCATGAGCTTAATTTTATAAAAAATTCTGTGGAAGCAGAAAAGCAATGTCTGACTTTCATTTGTTCATTTTCATAGATTTTTAATTTATTACTACTTTTGGCAGATTGAAGTTTTTTCTGTGACCATTGTGGGTTTTTCATTTAAAATCACACACACACACACACACACATAAAAAATAAGGAGGTTCTCCACTTATTTTTTTTTTTAATCAATAATGTAAATATTAAAGGGGTTCTCCACTTTCTGGATATAAAAAAAAAATAAGAAAAAATTGGAGAAATCCTTTAATATGTGTTCAAGCCAAAAAAAAGCAAGTGTTAAAAAGGGTTCTTCACTTACTTTTTTTTTTCAAAACTACAGATGCGACATTACATCACCGCGCACCTAGGAGGCCGCACCAAGCCGTAATACGGTCGTGTGCGAGAGACGAGACGTGTACGAGCGATGGCTGCATCTAATGTAGGAAAAGCGGCTGACAGCTTACCGGGACATTATTAATCCGCATGCGGCTCAGGGTTCGTCTGTAGTAGCTGAAATCATTCTGGATAGCAGGATTTGTCATCTGGAAAGATGAAGAAAAAGCGACGTGAATCTTTAAATGAGCAGAAAACACGATAAACTATAATGTACAAGAAAGAATTAAATACAAGGCGATCGTGTGACAACTGGCACAGTACGGCGAGAATAATTTATGGGGGTTGGTGTTGTGATTTCATTGTGGAAATAAGCATCCCCTCTAATCTTGGCCACTAGGGCGGCGCTGTGGCCATTGCTCAGCTCCGGTGTCTAATAGGAGTAACACTAGTCATTCCTACAGCTTTGATTATACATCGCGGAAATGTTCTTTAATCCTTCTCTGACATGCGATGTTCACATACATAATATGGTATTAAATGGTGGCGACCATAAAAAAACAATAAGGGTATATCGTACTAAATAATAATTATAGCTCCTGCATGGAATATGAAAAAAATACGACTGCACATGAAAAGGTTAAATGAGGGAAGAACATTAAGAGTAAGTAAACTATATTTTTGATTTCTTTTTTAAAGTTTTGAAACTTTGCAAATCACTTTATTAGGGGCTGTGTCCTCATTCCTGTAAGCGGCTTCCAAGCCCTGGGTTTCCCCAGTCTATTTTCCTGCTTTCAGGTGCGTCAATATCAGAGCGTCTGCATTAGGAGTACAGATGATGGCAGTGATGGGTCAGCCACTCCTGCTTGCTGTCATTTTGAAAATCTCCTGCAGAGAAAACTGTGAATTTATCACTAGAGGACTACTTAGCCTGCTAGCAGGAAGTCCAGCCACGCCCCTCGACACTGATTGGCAGCTTTCTGCCTATGCACATACCAGTGGTGTGGGCGGGGTTATACACAGCTCAGCATTCCGAGCTCTGCTAGATCTGCAGCAGAGAAAACAGGGATTGTATCAAAACTGCAGCAAGCAGCCCAGTAAGTGACACAGCACTGGAATCGGGGTCTCTGTCCCTATATCGTGCTGCTCTCAGATTACATAGCAAAAAACTGGTGACAGATTCCCTTTAAATCAAAGGCCATCAATTGCAATAGGTCCAAAAACTCATTGTGGAGATCCTCTCAGGGATCCGTGCTGTCGTCGGTCAGGCAGATCAGACAGATTGGGCAGATCGTCTTCTTGCATCAGCTGGATATTAAATATCAGATATTTTACCTTAAGCTCATCAAAGCGGAGAGTGAAGTGAAGGATCTCAGCGAACTGTTTGGCAAGAGCCTGCTCTCGCTCCAGGTGCTGCGTTGGGGAGTAGGGAGTGCTGGTGAGAGCCCCCAGGAGCCCACGTAACGCCGCCTCTAAATACACAACCGAAAAGTACCGTAAGACATCACACAACTCTAAAGTCACATATAAGATCGCTCATAATGATAAAGCAAGAATAAGACCGAGGGTGCGGACACCCACAGAAGACACAAAATACAGCAGATAAAGTCCCAGGCGCTGAGGGTCCGACGCTGGGACCCCACCAATCCCGAGAACAGGGGATCTGAAGAACCTTATGTGAATGGAGCGATGGTCGATCCTGCGCACTGCGGGAGAACACCGAGAGTAGCGCTCTGCTAATGAATGGAGCGGCAGCGCACAGGATCCATCACTGCTCCGTTCACCATTTTGGGCCTATTCAGATATCTGGTTCTCAGGATCGGACCCCAAGCAATTGTGAAATGATCCCTTATTTTATAGAAATAGGAAATGACTTCCAATCATGAGAATACCCCTTTAATATGGCTCTGCTTGCTGATGCCAAGGCTCAGTATATACTTTACATTACTTATCCTGTACTGATCCTGAGTTACATCCTGTATTATACTCCAGAGCTGCACTCACTATTCTGCTGGTACAGTCACTGTGTACATACATTACATTACTGAACCTGTACTGATCCTGAGTTACATCCTGTATTATACTCCAGAGCTGCACTCACTATTCTGCTGGTGCAGTCACTGTGTACATACATTATATTACTGATCCTGTACTGATCCTGAGTTACATCCTGTATTATACTCCAGAGCTGCACTCACTATTCTGCTGGTACAGTCACTGTGTACATACATTACATTACTGATCCTGTACTGATCCTGAGTTACATCCTGTATTATACTCCAGAGCTGCACTCACTATTCTGCTGGTACAGTCACTGTGTACATACAATACTGATCCTGAGTTACATCCTGCAATATACTCCAGAGCTGCACTCACTATTCTGCTGGTACAGTCACTGTGTACATACATTACTGATCCTGAGTTACATCCTGTATTATACTCCAGAGCTGCACTCACTATTCTGTTGGTGCAGTCACTGTATACATACATTACATTACTTATCCTATACTTATCCTGAGTTACATCCTGTATTACACTCCAGAGCTGCACTCACTATTCTGCTGGTGCAGTCACTGTGTACATACATTACATTACTGATCCTGAGTTACATCCTGTATTATAATCCAGAGCTGCACTCACTATTCTGCTGGTGCGGTCACTGTGTACATACATTACATTACTGATCCTGTACTGATCCTGAGTTACATCCTGTATTATACTCCAGAGCTGCAGTCACTGTGTACATACATTACATTACTGATCCTGTGTTACATCCTGTATTACTCCAGAGCTGCACTCACTATTCTGCTGGTGCAGTCACTGTGTACATACATTATATTACTGATCCTGTACTGATCCTGAGTTACATCCTGTATTATACTCCAGAGCTGCACTCACTATTCTGCTGGTACAGTCACTGTGTACATACATTACTGATCCTGAGTTACATCCTGCATTATATTCCAGAGCTGCACTCACTATGAGCCAAAACTGACAGTCGCATCCTTGCATCTTGGGTCAGACATTTATTTGCTGGCCTGCATGTAAAACTTCACATTCCCTGAACACTATGGCCTTTATGGTAGAACGCCAGCCCCAGTGTCGCTCGCCAGTCTGGGAGTTCCCGCTTACACAGCGGAAACTTACCTAGTCTTTGAGAAAATTCATAAAACTTCTTTAGCTTGCCGACTAGAGGGACAACGGCCCCCCAGGCTTTCTCTTGTAGCTTCTCGTCAGTAGCATGCTGTATGGCCTGCAGAATACAATGCAAAGTACCAGATCAGGGGGGGGTCAGAGTACAGGGCGGATATTGGTCATTGCATTCAGCCGAGCCCTGGTAGTCCATCTCTCCCACAGCGTATGCAAAATTAAGGGGATATGTCCCCCCGATGCATCTTTAAAAAAAGTCCCTAATGGAAAGTTACAGGCCAACAATAAAACTGTCCCCGCTCCTTTGGATGTGACTAGAGCAGACCTGGAAGGGGGGAGGAGGACGAGGGGGAGGACGAGGGGGAGGACGAGGGGGAGGACGAGGGGGAGGACGAGGGGGAGGACGAGGGGGAGGACGAGGGGGAGGACGAGGGGGAGGACGAGGGGGAGGACGAGGGGGAGGACGAGGGGGAGGACGAGGGGGAGGACGAGGGGGAGGACGAGGGGGAGGACGAGGGGGAGGACGAGGACGAGGACGAGGGGGAGGACGAGGACGAGGACGAGGGGGAGGACGAGGGGGAGGACGAGGGGGAGGACGAGGGGGAGGACGAGGGGGAGGACGAGGGGGAGGACGAGGGGGAGGACGAGGGGGAGGACGAGGGGGAGGACGAGGGGGAGGACGAGGGGGAGGACGAGGGGGAGGACGAGGGGGAGGACGAGGGGGAGGACGAGGGGAGGACGAGGGGGAGGACGAGGGGGAGGGGGAGGACGAGGGGGAGGGGGAGGACGAGGGGGAGGGGAGGACGAGGGGGAGGACGAGGGGGAGGACGAGGAGGAGGACGAGGAGGAGGACGAGGGGGAGGACGAGGGGGAGGGGGAGGACGAGGGGGAGGACGAGGGGGAGGACGAGGGGGAGGACGAGGGGGAGGGGGAGGACGAGGGGGAGGGGGAGGACGAGGGGGAGGACGAGGGCGAGGGGGAGGACGAGGGCGAGGGCGAGGGCGAGGGCGAGGACGAGGGCGAGGACGAGGGCGAGGACGAGGGCGAGGGGGAGGGCGAGGGGGAGGACGAGGGGGAGGACGAGGACGAGGGGGAGGACGAGGGGGAGGACGAGGACGAGGACGAGGGGGAGGACGAGGGGGAGGACGAGGACGAGGGGGAGGGGGAGGACGAGGGGGGAGGGGGAGGACGAGGGGGAGGGGGAGGACGAGGGGGAGGGGGAGGACGAGGACGAGGACGAGGGGGAGGACGAGGACGAGGGGGAGGACGAGGACGAGGGGGAGGACGAGGACGAGGGGGAGGACGAGGACGAGGGGGAGGACGAGGACGAGGGGGAGGACGAGGACGAGGGGGAGGACGAGGACGAGGGGGAGGACGAGGACGAGGACGAGGGGGAGGACGAGAAGAGGGGGAGGACGAGAAAGAGGGGGAGGACGAGAAAGAGGGGGAGGACGAGAAAGAGGGGGAGGACGAGAAAGAGGGGGAGGACGAGAAAGAGGGGGAGGACGAGAAAGAGGGGGAGGACGAGAAAGAGGGGGAGGACGAGAAAGAGGGGGAGGACGAGAAAGAGGGGGAGGACGAGAAAGAGGGGGAGGACGAGAAGAGGGGGGAGGACGAGAAAGAGGGGGAGGACGAGAAAGAGGGGGAGGACGAGAAAGAGGGGGAGGACGAGAAAGAGGGGGAGGACGAGAAAGAGGGGGAGGACGAGAAAGAGGGGGAGGACGAGAAAGAGGGGGAGGACGAGAAAGAGGGGGAGGACGAGAAAGAGGGGGAGGACGAGAAAGAGGGGGAGGACGAGAAAGAGGGGGAGGACGAGAAAGAGGGGAGAGGAAAGAGGGGGAGGACGAGAAGAGGGGGAGGACGAGAAAGAGGGGGAGGACGAGAAAGAGGGGGAGGACGAGAAAGAGGGGGAGGACGAGAAAGAGGGGGAGGACGAGAAAGAGGGGGAGGACAAGGGGGACGAGGAGGGGGAGGGGGACGAGGAGGGGGAGGGGGACGAGGAGGGGGAGGGGGACGAGGAGGGGGAGGGGGACGAGGAGGGGGAGGGGGACGAGGAGGGGGAGGGGGACGAGGAGGGGGAGGGGGACGAGGAGGGGGACGAGGAGGGGGAGGGGGACGAGGAGGGGGAGGGGGACGGGGAGGAGGAGGGGGAGGGGGACGAGGAGGGGGACGGGGACGAGGAGGGGGAGGGGGACGAGGAGGGGGACGAGGAGGGGGACGAGGAGGGGGAGGGGGACGAGGAGGGGGAGGGGGACGAGGAGGGGGAGGGGACGAGGAGGGGGAGGGGGACGAGGAGGGGGAGGGGGACGAGGAGGGGGACGAGGAGGGGGAGGAGGGGAGGGGAGGAGGAGGGGGAGGAGGAGGGGGACGAGGAGGGGGACGAGGAGGGGGACGAGGAGGGGGACGAGGAGGGGGACGAGGAGGGGGACGAGGAGGGGGACGAGGAGGGGGACGAGGAGGGGGACGAGGAGGGGGACGAGGAGGGGGACGAGGAGGGGGACGAGGAGGGGGACGAGGAGGGGGAGGGGGACGAGGAGGGGGACGAGGGAGGGGGAGGGGGACGAGGAGGGGGACGAGGAGGGGGAGGGGGACGAGGAGGGGGACGAGGAGGGGGAGGGGGACGAGGAGGGGGAGGGGGACGAGGAGGGGGACGAGGAGGGGGACGAGGAGGGGGAGGGGGACGAGGAGGGGGGCGAGGAGGGGGAGGGGGACGAGGAGGGGGAGGGGGACGAGGAGGGGGAGGGGGAACGAGGAGGGGGAGGGGGGCGAGGAGGGGGAGGGGGACGAGGAGGGGGACGAGGAGGGGGAGGGGGACGAGGAGGGGAGGGGGACGAGGAGGGGGAGGGGGACGAGGAGGGGGAGGGGGACGAGGAGGGGGAGGGGGACGAGGAGGGGGACGAGGAGGGGGAGGGGGACGAGGAGGGGGAGGGGGACGAGGAGGGGGAGGGGGACGAGGAGGGGGAGGGGGACGAGGGGGAGGACGAGGGGGGGGGCGAGGGGGGGAGGACGAGGGGGGGGGCGAGGGGGGGGGGGCGAGGGGGAGGACGAGGGGGGGGGGCGAGGGGGGGGGACGAGGGGGGGACGAGGGGGGGACGAGGGGGGGCGAGGGGGGGGCGAGGGGGGGCGAGGGGGGGGGCGAGGGGGGGGGCGAGGGGGGGGCGAGGGGGGGGCGAGGGGGGAGGGCGAGGGGGGGGGCGAGGGGGGGAGGACGAGGGGGGGGGACGAGGGGGGGGACGAGGGGGGGGGGCCGAGGGGGGGGCGAGGGGGGGGCGCGAGGGGGGGCGAGGGGGGGCGAGGGGGGCGAGGAAGAGGGGGAGGAGGAAGAGAGGGACGAGGGGAACAAGGGGGAACAAGGGGGAACGAGGGGGGGGTCGAGGAGGAAGAGGGGGACGAGGAGGAAGAGGGGGACGAGGAGGAAGAGGGGGACGAGGAGGAAGAGGGGGACGAGGAGGAAGAGGAGCAGGACGAGGAGGAAGAGGGGGACGAGGGGGACGAGGAGGAAGAGGAGGACGAGGAGGAAGAGGAGCAGGAAGAGGAGGAAGAGGGGGACGAGGAGGAAGAGGAGCAGGAAGAGGAGGAAGAGGGGGACGAGGAGGAAGAGGAGCAGGACGAGGAGGAAGAGGGGGGACGAGGAGGAAGAGGGGGACGAGGAGGAAGAGGGGGACGAGGAGGAAGAGGGGGACGAGGAGGAAGAGGGGGACGAAGAGGAAGAGGGGGACGAGGAGGAAGAGGGGGACGAGGAGGAAGAGGGGGGACGAGGAGGAAGAGGGGGACGAGGGGGACGAGGAGGAAGAGGGGGACGAGGAGGAAGAGGGGACGAGGAGGAAGAGGGGGACGAGGAGGAAGAGGGGGACGAGGAGGAAGAGGGGGACGAGGAGGAAGAGGGGGACGAGGAGGAAGAGGGGGACGAGGAGGAAGAGGGGGACGAGGAGGAAGAGGGGGACGAGGAGGAAGAGGGGGACGAGGAGGAAGAGGGGGACGAGGAGGAAGAGGGGGGACGAGGAGGAAGAGGAGGAAGAGGAGGAAGAGGGGGACGAGGAGGAAGAGGGGGACGAGGAGGAAGAGGGGGACGAGGAGGAAGAGGGGGACGAGGAGGAAGAGGGGGACGAGGAGGAAGAGGGGGACGAGGAGGGAAGAGGGGGAGGAGGAGGAAGAGGGGGAGGAGGGAGGGAGGAGGAGGAAGAGGAGGAGGAGGAAGAGGAGGAGGGAAGAGGAGGAGGAGGAGGAAGAGGAGGAGGAGGAAGAGGAGGAGGAGGAAGAGGAGGAGGAGGAAGAGGAGGAGGAGGAAGAGGAGGAGGAGGAAGAGGAGGAGGAGGAAGAGGAGGAGGAGGAAGAGGAGGAGGAGGAAGAGGAGGAGCAGGAAGAGGAGGAGCAGGAAGAGGAGGAAGAGGAGGAAGAGGAGGAGGAGCAGGAAGAGGAAGAGAAGGAGCAGGAAGAGGAGGAGGAGCAGGAAGAGGAGGAGGAGCAGGAAGAGGAGGAGCAGGAGGAGCAGGAGGAGGAGGAGGAGCAGGAGGAGGAGGAGGAGGAGCAGGAGGAGCAGGAGGAGCAGGAGCAGGAGGAGCAGGAGGAGGAGGAGCAGGAGGAGCAGGAGCAGCAGGAGGAGGAGGAGCAGCAGGAGGAGGAGGAGCAGCAGGAGGAGGAGGAGCAGCAGGAGGAGGAGGAGCAGCAGGAGGAGGAGGAGCAGCAGGAGGAGGAGGAGCAGCAGGAGGAGGAGGAGCAGCAGGAGGAGGAGGAGCAGCAGGAGGAGGAGGAGCAGCAGGAGGAGGAGGAGCAGCAGGAGGAGGAGGGCTTTTTTAGGCTGAATAACTGGACCAGGATAATTTATAAGCTTTATAAAAAGCAGTAACTTATATGATTTTGAGTTGCTGCTACAGGTAAGAATACAGGTTACAACACGTCCTAACGTAATATGTATTAGCAGTAGCTACTAGTCATACTGCTCAATGCTACGTGATAAAAATATGAAATAATGATACACATAAATCTGTGATCAAGTTTTTGCTATGTAATCTGAGAGCAGCATGATGTAGAGGCTGAGAGCCTGATTCCAGAGATGTGTCACTTACTAGGCTGTGTGTTGCTGTTTCAATATAATCAGTGTTTCATCAGCAGGAGATTATCATTACAGGACTAGGTTCTCTTGCGCCTCCTTATCAACTGCTCTGGGTAACCCCGCCCCCAACACTGATTGGCAGATTTCTGAGTACAGAAACCTGCTAATCAGTAGTGTGGGCGGGGTTATACACAGCTCAGCATTCCGAGCTCTGCAGCAGAGAAAACATAGATTGTATCAAAATGCCAGCAAGCAGCCCTGTAAGAGACATCACTGGAATCAGGGTCTCTGCCCCTACATCATGCTGCAGTCAGATTACATAGCAAAAACCTGCTGAGATTCTCTTTAATTTCGGCCACTTGGGGAAATGAATTGCCCATCGCCGGACTGACTAGAGTATAACATATAATGCAACTCTAAAAGTAATACTAAATACGTAAGTCAAAGTAAAATATTACAAATTGAAGGATAAGTCATTTACCTCTCGGATCTCCAGACCGGCTCCTCGGTACGACTGTAAATCATCCAAGATTCCTTCCGCGTCCTTTAATACTACATTCACCTGATTATAAATATCTTTCTCGGATTCTGTAGGTTGAGCATCTAGACGGCATGAAATCATAACCACTGTTACCATCGATATCAGGATCCCCGACTACAGGGGGAGACAACGGAGGGAGGGAAAAGCAAGCAACTCTGACGGAACTTCATTATTTCAGCACACACATGAATACGTAAAGGGTTTGTCCACATTGGACCTGCCATTTCCATAAGAAAGGTCCTCATGTGACTTGTCGATCAGCTGGGTAATTGTCCAGCAAGCACCATATGGAGCCAATAGATGCCAATGGGTACCCTGAAATTTTTGGGCATTGAAAACCCTCCGGAACAAGAGGTGTGTCCCAAAAAAAAAAAATGCACCCCCCTGCTACAACTGCCATATAAAAAGGGAGATTCAAGGTGGACAATCCTTTAAATTGTGTGGGTAGAACTATATCTTTTTAGGGAGTTGACCCAAAATGGATGAACCCTAAAAGGCAATGTCCAACATTTGACCATCAAAGGCAACTCTACACCAAACTTCTAATGGGCTAGAATTCATGGTCGGGGTCCCTGCACCGGCTCATGGTCGGGGTCCCTGCACCGGCTCATGGTCGGGGTCCCTGCACCGGCTCATGGTCGGGGTCCCTGCACCGGCTCATGGTCGGGGTCCCTGCACCGGCTCATGGTCGGGGTCCCTGCACCGGCTCATGGTCGGGGTCCCTGCACCGGCTCATGGTCGGGGTCCCTGCACCGGCTCATGGTCGGGGTCCCTGCACCGGCTCATGGTCGGGGTCCCTGCACCGGCTCATGCTCTGACACCTTACAGTCTAGAGTCTATCAGTAGGTAACAGTCGGATAATGTGAGTTCCTACATGGACTACGCTCCAGTCCCTATGCCAGTCCTGGCTTCTCATTAGTCCCTACACCGGCTATGTTCGAACACTATATAACCTATGTCCACTGAACCTGTGGGGTCCCGCACATACAGGGACAGATTTACTAAGGCGTACACACATTTGGGTGCATAATGTTGTTTAAAGTTTTACAACTATTTATTATGTCTTTTTGAGACACTTTAGGTCTCAATCAGGAAAGATCGTTCCCTAGAGGAAACCAGGCTTACCGGGACGGGGGGAGGCTTAGAAGCTGGGATGCAGCTTCAATGTGATACATTTACCACAATTTTCATGTAAAATGAGACAAAAATAAATTGTTGTATCACCCAGTGCAAACCAATGTGATAAATCTGGCGCAGTTTAAGATTATCAAGTCTCAGTAGTGGCCGAGATAGTAAATCAGTCCCAGTATGTCCTAAAGTCATCTGGGTTTCAACATTGTTACTTCATGACCTCCCAACCAGGATATGCTCTCATATTATGTCCTAGGGGTCCCTAAAACAGTCCATGTTCTAATACTATCTGCTCATGAGTTCCTATCCAGGCTATCCTCTGTGAGTAGATAGTATTAGAACATAGACTGTAAGGAACTCTCTAATTTTGAGTTCCTAAACAGGCTATCCTCTGTGGTCCCTATAAAAGTCCCTTACATGGTCTGTGTTCTATTAGTATCTACTCATGAGTTCCTATCTGGGCTATGTTCTCTTATTGCAATGTCTGGGGTCCCTATAACAGTCCCTTACACAGTCCATATTCTAATACTATCTACTCATGAGTTCCTATCCAGGCTATCCTCTGGGATCCTTACACAGTCACTTACACAGTCACTTACAAAGTCTATGTTCTAATACTATCTACTCATGAGTTCCTATCCAGGTTATGCTCTTATTGTGTCCCCTGGGGCTCTATAACAGTGTTAGAACATGGACTGTGTAAGGGACTGTTATAGGGACCCAAGAGGACACAATAACAGAGCATAGCCCGGTTAGGAACTCATGAGTAGATAGTATTAGAACACGGACTGTGTAAGGGACTATCTACCCATGAGTTCCTAACCGGGCTATGCTCTGTCCTCTTGGGTCCCTATAACAGTCCCTTACACAGTCCATGTTATAATACTGTTATAGAGACCCCAAAGGACACAATAAGAGAGCATAGCCCGGATAGGAACTCATGAGTAGATAGTATTAGAACACCGACTGCATAAGGGACTACCTATTCATGAGTTCCTATCCGGGCTATGCTCTGTTATTGTGTCCTCTTGGGTCCCTATAACAGTCCCTTACACAGTCCATGTTCTAATACTGTTATAGAGACCCCAGAGGACACAATAAGAGAGCATAGCCCGGATAGGAATTCCAGAGTAGACATTATTATAACGCAGACTTTGTAAGGGACAGTTATAGGGACCCCAGAGGATAGCCTACTTAGGAACTTATGAGCAGATAGTATTCGAACATAGACTGTGTAAGGAACTATCTAATTTTGAGTTCCTAAACAGGCTATCCTCTGTGGTCCCTATAAAAGTCCCTTACATGGTCTGTGTTCTATTAGTATCTACTCATGAGTTCCTATCTGGGCTATGTTCTCTTATTGCATTGTCTGGGGTCCCTATAACAGTCCCTTATACAGTCCATATTCTAATACTATCTACTCATGAGTTCCTATTCAGGCTATCCTCTGGGGTCCTTATAACTGTCCCTTACACAGTCCATGTTCTAATATTACCTACTTACGAGTCTCTGCATAGGCTATGCTGTAATATTTTATAGGGCATCCCTATGACACCTGTACTTCAATACTATCATTGAGGGCATCCTTACATAGGCTATGTTTTAGTACTATCTACTCATGAGTGCCCCCAGTGGACAATCTGTATAATTACTGCTAATTATTTTATTATTATTATTTTAATGTATCCTAATGGTGAATTACTCTTTGCACTAATGACTCTTCCTTTAAGCATCGGACAGAGATCTGCCTCTGGGGTCATAACTGGGAACAGAGTGGTAATTCTTTGTGTAAAGAGCCGTGGTGAACAATGAGATGGACACATGAATGATTCTGCTCAGTGGACCAGGCTATGAGGGTCTACGCATAATTCAGTTATTAAGGGTCCGTCCCCGTGACACTCGCGTGTGATATGTTAAGGGGATTGTAGGTCCTTTGTGTTCACAGAGGTAAAATGCTTAATAGACGCTGATTAGAATTGAGAGGCCATCACTTAAAGGGACGAGGGGGGAATTTGTAAGCTGCAGAAGACTGCTGTGCGGAGGACACAGAAGCGGGTAAGACGGTACAGGAAGTAGCCGCTGGTAAATCAGCCCCCGTCATGCACCGGACGATGCCCCCCAGTGTCAGATCAGTCACATAATCAAGACTTGTTCTACCCCAATAATAATGGCTGCAAACATTCATCCAAAATCTGTCTGTAACTCGGCATGAGGAATACAGGCTGCCACATGTGCGTCTGTAACTCTGCATGAGGAATACAGGCTGCCACATGTGAGTCTAACTCTGTATGAGGAATACAGGCTGCCACATGTGCATCTGTAACTCTGTATGAGGAATACAGGCTGCCACATGTGCGTCTGTAACTCTGTATGAGGAATACAGGCTGCCACATGTGCGTCTGTAACTCTGCATGAGGAATACAGGCTGCCACATGTGCTTCTAACTCTGTATGAGGAATACAGGCTGCCACATGTACGTCTGTAACTCTGTATGAGGAATACAGGCTGCCACATGTACGTCTGTAACTCTGTATGAGGAATACAGGCTGCCACATTTGCGTCTGTAACTCCGTATGAGGAATACAGGCTGCCACATGTGCGTCTAACTCTGCATGAGGAATACAGGCTGCCACATGTGCGTCTGTAACTCTGCATGAGGAATACAGGCTGCCACATGTGCGTCTGTAACTCTGCATGAGGAATACAGGCTGTCACATGTGCGTCTGTAACTCTGCATGAGGAATACAGGCTGTCACATGCGCGTCTGTAACTCTGCATGAGGAATACAGGCTGTCACATGTGCGTCTGTAACTCTGCATGAGGAATACAGGCTGTCACATGTGCGTCTGTAACTCTGCATGAGGAATACAGGCTGTCACATGTGCGTCTCTAACTCTGCATGAGGAATACAGGCTGTCACATGTGCGTCTGTAACTCTGCATGAGGAATACAGGCTGTCACATGTGCGTCTGTAACTCTGCATGAGGAATACAGGCTGTCACATGTGCGTCTGTAACTCTGCATGAGGAATACAGGCTGTCACATGTGCGTCTGTAACTCTGCATGAGGAATACAGGCTGTCACATGTGCGTCTGTAACTCTGCATGAGGAATACAGGCTGTCACATGTGCGTCTGTAACTCTGTATGAGGAATACAGGCTGCCACGTGCATCTGTAACTCTGCATGAGGGATACAGGCTGCCACATGTGCCTCTGTAACTCTGTATGAGGAATACAGACTGCCACATGTGCGTCTAACTCTGCATGAGGAATACAGGCTGCCACATGTGCGTCTGTAACTCTGTATGAGGAATGCAGGCTGCCACATGTGCGTCTGTAACTCTGTATGAGGAATACAGGCTGCCACATGTGCGTCTGTAACTCTGTATGAGGAATACAGGCTGCCACATGTTCGTCTGTAACTCTGTATGAGGAATGCAGGCTGCCACATGTGCGTCTGTAACTCTGCATGAGGAATACAGGCTGCCACATGTGCGTCTGTAACTCCGTATGAGGAATACAGGCTGCCACATGTGCGTCTAACTCCGTATGAGGAATACAGGCTGCCACACGTGCGTCTGTAACTCTGCATGAGGAATACAGGCTGCCACAAATGTGTCCATTCTTCTGAATGAAGAACACAAGCTGCTATAAGTGTGACTTCTGCTTTGTATGCAAAACACAAGATGACAAATGTGTCTGCCGCACTGTATGCAGAATACAGACTGCCATAAATATGTCTGAGTCTGTGTTTGCAGAATATAGGCTATCATAAAATTATCTGATGAAATAGTGCTGCCATAATTGTGTCTGCTGCTTTGTATACAGAATACAGACTGCTGCAGACATGACAACTGCTCTGTATACAGAGTACAGAGCTCTTTGCACTCCTGACTCGTCCTGTTCGATTACAGATGATTATTATAGAAGATTAATTGTCAGAGTGCAGATTTCTACCAGAAAGTAGTCAAGATTCTTCATTTTACGCAGCATCGATCACATACGGGGCAAACAAGTCTTGATTCACAACTGTCTAAAATAAAAGTACAAAACAAAAGTACCATAGAGAAAAAAAAAGGGGGGGGGAGAGGGGGAGGAAGAGGAAGGGAGAGGAGGGGGGGAGAGAGGGGAAGGGGGGGGGGAGAGAGGGGAAGGGGGGGGAGAGGGGAAGGGGGGAGAGAGGGGGAAGGGGGGGGGAGAGGGGAAGGGGGGGGGAGAGGGGAAGGGGAAGGGGGGAAGGGGGGAGGAGAGGGGAAGGGGGGAAGGGGGGGCGAGAGGGGAAGGGGGGCGAGAGGGGAAGGGGGGAAGGGGGGCGAGAGGGGAAGGGGGGGCGAGAGGGGAAGGGGGGGCGAGAGGGGAAGGGGGGGCGAGAGGGGAAGGGGGGGCGAGAGGGGAAGGGGGGGCGAGAGGGGAAGGGGGGGCGAGAGGGGAAGGGGGGGCGAGAGGGGAAGGGGGGGCGAGAGGGGAAGGGGGGGCGAGAGGGGAAGGGGGGCGAGAGGGGAAGGGGGGCGAGAGGGGAAGGGGGGGCGAGAGGGGAAGGGGGGGCGAGAGGGGAAGGGGGGGCGAGAGGGGAAGGGGGGGCGAGAGGGGAAGGGGGGCGAGAGGGGAAGGGGGGGCGAGAGGGGAAGGGGGGGCGAGAGGGGAAGGGGGGGCGAGAGGGGAAGGGGGGGCGAGAGGGGAAGGGGGGGCGAGAGGGGAAGGGGGGCGAGAGGGGAAGGGGAAGGGGGGGGAGGGGAAGGGGGGGGAGGGGAAGGGGGGGGGGGGGGGAAGGGGGGGGGGGGGAAGGGGGGGAGAGGGGAAGGGGGGGGGAGGGGAAGGGGGGGGGAGAGGGGAAGGGGGGGGAGAGGGGAAGGGGGGGGAGAGGGGAAGGGGGGGAGAGGGGAAGGGGGGGGAGAGGGGAAGGGGGGGGAGAGGGGAGGGGGGGAGAGGGGAAGGGGGGGGAGAGGGGAAGGGGGGGGAGAGGGGAAGGGGGGGAGAGGGGAAGGGGGGGAGGGGAAGGGGGGGGAGGGGAGGGGGGGGAGAGGGGAAGGGGGGGGAGAGGGGAAGGGGGGGGAGAGGGGAAGGGGGGAGAGGGGAAGGGGGGGAGAGGGGAAGGGGGGGAGAGGGGAAGGGGGGGAGAGGGGGAAGGGGGGGGAGAGGGGAAGGGGGGGAGAGGGGAAGGGGGGGGAGAGGGGAAGGGGGGGGAGAGGGGAAGGGGGGGGAGAGGGGAAGGGGGGGAGAGGGGAAGGGGGGGAGAGGGAAAGGGGGGAGAGGGGAAAGGGGGGAGGGGAAGGGGGGGAAGGGGGGAGGGGAAGGGGGGGAGGGTAAGGGGGGGAAGGGGGGGAAGGGAAGGGGGGGGAAGGGAGGGGGGAGGAAGGGGGGGGAAGGGAGGGGGGGGAGGAAGGGGGGGGAGGAAGGGGGGGGGGAGGAAGGGGGGGGAGAGGAAGGGGGGGGGAGAGGAAGGGGGGGAGAGGAAGGGGGGAGAGGAAGGGGGGAGAGGAAGGGGGGGGAGAGGAGGGGGGGGAGAGGAGGGGGGGAGAGGAGGGGGGGGAGAGGAAGGGGGAGGGGGGCAAAAAAGGGGGGAGGAGAGGGCAAAAAGGGGGAGGAGAGGGGGGCCAAAAAAGGGGGGGGAGGAGAGGGGGGCAAAAAGGGGGGAGGAGAGGGGGGGGCAAAAAGGGGGAAGGGGGAGGAGAGGGGGGCAAAAAGGGGGGAGGAGAGGGGGGTAAAGGGGGGAGGAGAGGGGGGGCAAAAAGGGGAAGGGGGAGGAGAGGGGCAAAAAGGGGAAGGGGGAGAGAGGGGGCCAACAAAGAGGGGGAAGAGGGGGGAAAGGGGGAGGGAGGGGAAAAAGGGGGGAAAGGGGGGAGGGAGGGGAAAAAGGGGGGGAAAGGGGGAGGGAGGGGAAAAAAGGGGGGAGGGAGGGGAAAAAGGGGGAGGGAGGGGAAAAGGGGGGGAGGAGGGAGGGGAAAAAGGGGGGGAGGGAGGGAGGGAAAAAGGGGGGGAGGGAGGGAGGGGAAAAAGGGGAGGGAGGGAGGGGAAAAAGGGGGGAGGGAGGGAGGGGAAAAAGGGGGGAGGGAGGGAGGGGAAAAGGGGGGAGGGAGGGGGAGGGGAAAAGGGGGGGAGGGAGGGAGGGGAAAAGGGGGGGGGGGGAGGAGAAAAAGGGGAGGGAGGGAGGGGAAAAAGGGGGAGGGAGGGAGGGGAAAAGGGGGGGGAGGAGGGAAAAAAGGAGAGGAGGGAGGGGGAAAAAGGGGGGGAGGGAGGGAGGGGAAAAAGGGGGGGAGGGGAGGAAGTTTTTTGTTTCTTTGTTCTTTCTTTCTTTTCCCCTTTCTTTTCCCCGGTGTTACGTGGCTGTGCCCCCCCCTCCCCCCCAAGAACAGAAAGGCATTGCAGGGGGACGCAAGCCACGAGAAGAATACAATGCGACAAGCACAGGGCTTCCCGGGTTTATCCGCCATCCAATTTTAAGATTAAAGGACAGTACCGATTTTTCTGTCCTTTGAAGGGAAGGATTGAGAGATGTAGCAGAGTGGAATTGTTATTCTATGCCATGGTTTAACAAAATTAGGGTCAATTTAGATAGGAATAGGGAGGAAAACTACCTCCACTACTGGTCTTAAAATCTGAATGCAAGGTGGTGGCTTTTATGTCCATGGTCACGGTACTCATCCATTCAAGGAGCAGCCGAGACATCACTGCCGGGTATTCCGAATGGAAGACAGTCTTTATCCTACAGAGAGGACTTAAAGGGGTATTCCGATTCCCTTAATTCAATAGGAGAGGAGTAAAAATGCTGGAAAGAAACGATGGAGGAAAAACTAGGGAATCCCAAAAAAGAAAATTACAGAACTCAAATCCATCCATTTATATCAGCAATCTACACTAAACCACTACAAGTACTGCAGTAACATGTAGTCAGCTCCCCCTGCAGGCACCAGGAGGTAACAGCAAGCATGCAGAACACTGAACGTAACCTTGCAACATCCTTAACATTGACTTTGTGTTTGGAGAACCATAGAAATCTTCCACCGACAGTATGGCTACATCAGAGGTATACAATCCCCTGCTATATAGCTGGGGGAACTACAACTCTCAGCATGCCATGAAAGTAGTACACTGTCAGGTCATGGTATGCGTAGCTTCCCTGTCTCCAGGAGTACGATGACAACTTTATATAAAGGATGAAGTTGCATAAAAAGTTTGAGCGAGTTGGTGTTCACATACAGTCGTGGCCGAAAGTTTTGAGACTGACACAAAGTCTTCTTTTTCACTTTTTCGATCTTTAGGTTGGATATTTCCATGATACAATTATCAGAATTTAAGACCAGGTCTCATGGCACCACTCACCTTTTCTTCTCCAGACAACCATTCTTGCAGTCTGAGGGGGCTTCATCAGAGAAAATAACTTTACCCCCGTCCTCTGCAGTCCGATCCCTGCACTTCTGCACAATGTCAGTCTGTCCTTGATGTTTTCCTTGGTTAGAAGTGGCTTCTTTGCTGCCCTTGTTGTCACCAGGCCACCTCCAAAAGCCTTCCCCTCACTGACACCTGCCTGCTGCCATCAAGGAGCATTCTCTGCACTGCAGCGATCCCGTAGCTGACTGCTCCTTAGGAGACGTTCTCAGGAGCCCTGACGCTTTCTTCTGAGCAACTCAACCTCTTTCTTTGAATGGGGCTTTTGTGATCAAGTTACTTTTGGCAGGGACTGACTCTGCACTTATTTATCTGCTCCAGCTTCACATTCTAGAGTTTACGCAAATTACCACTATAAAAACTGGAGCAGTAACCTTTATGGAAAACAAAATTTGTGTCAGTCTCAAAACTTTTCGCCACGCCTGTAGTAGACCTTAATATAATCGCAATACTCCAGTCTTACAGACATAAAACGGACATTAAAGTGCATCACAATTATGGTTGCTGAGACCAACTCTGCTAATAGCTATCATTACACATTACTTATGCAACTCCAGAGCTGCACTCACTATTCTGCTGGTGCAGTCACTGTGTACATACATTACATTACTGATCTGTAGTAGACCTTAATATAATCGCAATACTCCAGTCTTACAGACATAAAACTGACATTAAAGTGCATCACAATTATGGTTGCTGAGACCAACTCTGCTAATAGCTATCATTACACATTACTTATGCAACTCCAGAGCTGCACTCACTATTCTGCTGGTGCAGTCACTGTGTACATACATTACATTACTGATCCTGAGTTACATCCTGTATTATACTCCAGAGCTGCGCTCACTATTCTGCTGGCGCAGTCACTGTGTACATACATTACTGATCCTGTACTGATCCTGAGTTACCTCCTGTATTATACTCCAGAGCTGCACTCACTATTCTGCTGGTGCAGTCACTGTGTACATACATTACATTACTGATCCTGAGTTACATCCTGTATTATACTCCAGAGCTGCACTCACTATTCTGCTGGTGCAGTCACTGTGTACATACATTACATTACTGATCCTGTACTTATCCTGAGTTACATCTTGTATTATACTCCAGAGCTGCACTCACTATTCTGCTGGTGCAGACACTATGCACATACATTACATTACTGATCCCGAGTTACCTCCTGTATTATACTCCAGAGCTGCACTCACTATTCTGCTGGTAGTCACAGTGTTTTGCACATATTTGGCCGGTCCTATCAGGTGGAAGATTTCTTGGTCTCCATAACCAGACACACAAGTAGGAGCAGACAGACGCTGAGTGCAGACGGACGGAGAGACGCAGTCTACGGCAGGCAGAGAGAAGTAGATATATAAAATCATATTCTCACTTTCAAAATCAAGGAAAAAATTTGGCCCCTGCTCAAGATCTGTGCATGTCAAAACTTTAAGAAGGTTCCCCATGTTAAGATACCTGTCGAGACAAGAATGAGAAAAAACAAAGCACGTCTTCATCAGACAGAACACCCGATATACACAAGGAGAAAATGAATATGGAAGGAGGACGAGGCTCAGCGCACGTGGCGGCCGTCCACTCCCTGGAGAACCTGAGGAACGTAGACACTGAGGAACCTGAGGAATGTAGACACTGAGGAACCTGAGGAATGTAGACACTGAGGACATCACAGAGGTTTCCACCCATTAGTTCCGTGGCAGGTCAGCAGTGGTACCGCGTGGTCATCTTTTATCCTCCTTACGGGAGGGTGCAAGGCCACATTGAACCTCACAAGATGGCACAATGGGTAATGTTATATTCTTATATGGAACAGGAACGGTGGTCCGAGCCTAGAAGACCCTGGAGGCATCACTGCTGACTACATGCGTGTATTAATACAGAAGGGAATTGATCACAAAGGACCTTTCATGACCTCGAAAAAAAATGAAAAAAAAAAAAACAAGGGTCGGCAAGTAATGGAGATGTTTCCACCAACTCCGATGGGTCGGTAACATTGTGTTTGCCCATCCTTGGTCTTCTGGATGTCTATGTCCTCCCAACCTCATGCACTCTCTATATTTCTTTGGTGGGTTTTGTAACCTACGACAGTTCCCACTGGGTGGTGAATAATGAGCAAACCCGAGTGGGTTACCGGCCCCAGCTGTGGAGGAAGCGGCTGCGAGACTTACTTTCAAAATCCAAGAAAAAATGAGCGGCATTGTGGTCTAAGTCTCTGGTTAGCACCTTAATGAGATTACCCATGCCAGCCAAACCTAAAAATAAGAAATGGCAGTGTCATTCATTTCCAGTAAGAGAGACAGTTACAGCTTCCTCCCTCGCTCGTGGTTTCCTACGTGTGTGCGCACGTGGATGGAGCCAAGACTTGGGCTTCTAGTTCCTTGCAAGGAATCTGTTAATCGTGTTCTCAGGAAGGAGGGGAAAAAAAAAGTTATTACACAATATCTGACACAGGAATAGCAGAAGTCCTTGAACCAGATGTCCGAGCGCGGACTACGCCCGACCAATCCCCTGAACGACTTAAGGCTATGTTCACACGTTGCGTTTTTTTTGCTGCATTTTTAAAGGATCCCAAAGTTCAGTTTTGCTTCCACCACAGAAGCATGAACACAGGGCACCAGTGCAAGATGTGTGTGAAACCATTTTGGGGGGAAAAAAAGGGCAATTTTGATATTATTTAGTGGAAAAAGATTTTTATTTCTGAAAAAAATAGTGACTATTCTGAACAATAAAGTTCATGTAAAAAATATTCAATTACAAATGTAACAGCGGGAGGAGGTGAATTAGTTGGGAATAGTTTACCTAAGACACTGGCAGAGCATTGGGTTGGTAGGACACTGTTTACTTTCACACTTTGACTTGCTCAGGTATTGTAAAATTCCACACCTTGGTCGGACAATATTTACTTTACACACATCACTAATTTAATTAAACTGTACTAATCCTAACTGCCATCTCAGGTGAGGAGACCAAGATATTACAGTTTAAACTTGGGAAAAATCACAAAAATAAATGGGTTTCACAAACTGCTGTACCAGCTTTTTTTTCACTAAAAATGCAATAAAACCTGATACCTGTGTTTTCTGCAGTAATTTTTGCTGTGTTTTTGCACTTACTCATTGCTTTTTATGGGTGAAAAAAATGCTGCAAAAACGCTAAAAGAAACGTTGAAAGAAGTTTTCCAATTCAGTCAGGAAAAAAAGAAACAGTGTGTGTGCATGAGATTTCAAAATCGCATAGCTTTTGCTGGTACTGTAAAACGCAGCTTTAAATTTGCACAAAAAAAGACGCAGCAAAAACGCAGCGTGTGAACATAGCCTAAGGCAACGTTCACACCTAGTGGATTTGTTTGTGGTGCGTTAAAAAAAATAATAATAATGTAACCATGGATGCGGAATTCATATCTGTAGTGTGCTTATTCTTTTCTGGATTTTTATTGCAAATTTCACCCTTTTCAACGGAGAAGAGTGAAATCCGCAACACATGTGGATTGTGCCTGCAGATTCATTCCGAAATTTGTAACCAAATCGCCAGCGGAAATTGGCCTAAATGACAAAGTGCAGAATCCAAGATGATAAAGAAAAAGATCAAAATCATTGCGTGGCGTCCGATCAGTGAGATTCATCACAAAAAAGCAAGGGCAGCCGGCGCTACAGCCAAGGGCAGCCGGCGCTACAGCCAAGGGCAGCCGGCGCTACAGCCAAGGGCAGCCGGCGCTACAGCCAAGGGCAGCCGGAGCTACAGCCAAGGGCAGCCGGAGCTACAGCCAAGGGCAGCCGGAGCTACAGCCAAGGGCAGCCGGAGCTACAGCCAAGGGCAGCCGGAGCTACAGCCAAGGGCAGCCGGCATAGTTTGGAGGTTCACTGGTTAATTTTTAGTGACGATTGAGTTCTGTTGTTCTAATTACATGGAAACCATCAGCAAGCTGCTCTGACCTTCTCTATTATTCCTTTTGTGTGTCTTTGCTTAGTTTGAATACATAGTGCTCTGTTTAGATCGAAATTTAAAAAGGTTGTAGAGGATTAAAAAAAATAACATGGCTGCTTTTTTCTTTTTGCACAAAAAACAGCACACCCCCTGTCTGCAGGATGTGTGCGGTATTACAGTTTCAATGGAGCTGAGCTGCAATGACAGATACAACCCATGGACGGGTGTGACGCGGAGGCAGCCATCCCTTTATGGGTATGTCCGACAGCCTGCCCTCTAGTGGCCATGTGCTAATGCAGATAAATAATGAAGATGGGTCAGTTGCAGCATCGCCTGCTTGTTGACGGTTTCCAGATTTATTTTTTTCCAACACTATATTGGAAATGCACCTTTGAATATTCTGGCTCCTGGGGGAAAACAATTGAATTTTACACCAAAATTTGAACTCGTTTCTTTCTCAACGAGGAAATCTTAAAAAAAAAATTAAAAAAAAAAGTGGATGGGATAAAAATATCAGCGCCGTGAGAACTGGAGCACAGACGGGGGCTTTGATGATACCCTGTGCTGTTATAGCACCTGCCATCCCCCCAATATTCACACTGCCTGTATACTAGGAGGACACCTGCCGGAGCCGCCTCCTGATAACATCTCCTGTCATTATAGCGCGGCTGCGTGGTTATACGAGCACAAGAATGGGTTAATAGGTCAGTGAAGGATGGCGCCGTATTATTGGTGGGGGTACACATGCAAACTGTAACTTTTGGTAAAAAAAAAATAATAATAATAATTGCATTAGCAAGAAATTCTTAAAGCTATGGTCATGGCTGCTTGTGGTCACCACTAGGGGGAGCTCACTGCATACAGAACATTACAGCTTCCATTGAACTGAAAAGTAAACCTGTGCTCCCTCTAGTGGAGGGAGAAAAAAAATGCACCATTTACCCATCAGTCAGTCAATTGAGACCTCTACTGTTCTGATCGTTTGTTACAATGTATCAGTCCAGGCACAGAACATTGTCCACACTAGATACGACTGTAGCAATTCCCGAAACGGTTACTTGTGAACTTCTAGGTTTCCATTCACTGAAAGCAAGCAAGCTGAGCTGAGCTTATAGGTCAGTCATATTAACTATCGTCTAACTTTCCAAGAATTGGCAGAACGGTTTGATAAGACTGGATAACTTATTTTAAAAAAAAAAAAAAAAAAAAAAAAGGGAATACCCCTTTAACAAGTTTTTAAAGGGGGTCTTTTTATCTAAAAATTAGTCAAGATAATCCATCGCTTTATGATCGCTGGAGGCAGCACTGGGATGGGTTTGTATTGCAGTTCCCTGGAGAGCCTGGTGGCCGTGGGGGGCGCTATGCAGTAAATAAATCAAACCAGACCCCTGTCGATCATATAGTGATCCTAGTGATATGCCATCTCCTTTAAGAGTGAATATCAGGGAAGGGTTGACCTTTGCTATGTTGGGGGGGTCTGTGGTCAGTGGGAGGGGGGGGTCTTCTTCGGCAAGGGAGACTATCAAGGGAAAGAGTAGCAGGTTGTGGGAATGTGACCCGCCATTCAAGGACACAATGATAAACTTGACCTACTTCTCCGGAGTAAGACATACGGACCGCCACATCCTATTAGCATCACGTTGCCCGCCGCAGCCTTGTGGGGATGGATGACGACGGGCTCCATGTCAGGACCGGACAGGCGGAAAGCAGATACACGATCGGGAAACAAGCCTTGCACGCATGCCCTTCACGCTGCCAACATCTCAGAGTGATACCGGAGGGGGGGGGGGGGGGGGAGACGATGTTGCAGAAATGCAGGGACGGACGGCGTGCACTTGTCAGGGGCTTCACTGCCGCCATGGAGAGAGATGCCGGCGGTCAACTGGGCGTGAAATACCATAACAAGAAGGGAAACCGAGCCCTGATGGCTGGAGGCACCGCAAAGGCAATGAGTCGACCAGACGTGCAGTGCACAAGTGGTTAACCGGAGGCTGTAAGATGCTTAACGGTAGCAGAGCCCCCCACATCTCCACCACAAGGAGGCCATGGTGCACCATCACCCCTCCCAAAATCTTTTAGCCATAATGCCATTAAAAGGCTTGCTCATCTCAAAGAAATAGATGGCTGATACACATGGCATAATGATAGACATCTGGCCTTCATAAGGGAGTGGTCTTCACAAGGGGGTAATCTTTGGAGAGGTTTCATTGTACCTTGTGCAGAAAATGTGCAAAACTGATACAGCTATGGAAATCCCATCTGTGCTGTGTCCCACAGGGGAGCGACATGCTACCAGCAGAGGAGGAAGCCCCCCATGTGATGTGCGGTGGAGGGACGCTGACATCTAGTGGGGAGAAAAGAGAATACAGCGCGGGTACGCTGCAAATGTAAACGGCATAAAATGCTGCATTTACAGAGAAAATGGAACACGATTTCAGGTTTGGCTCCATTTATTATTATCTATAATTTTAATTTACAAATAAAAACAGAATTGATATTAAAGCTGAACTGTCTGACGCCCCCGGGGGCTGAAAGATGCGGAATTTACTCAGATAACCTTTAGAGTTCTGGACTAGAAGAAATTGCCGACTACTGGATGCTGGACACTGGGGCTGTAGATTATTGCAAATCTAAAAGGGAATATATCATGTTTTTACTTATTAAAAGTATACACTGAAGCATACTGTTATTATTGTAAGGGGCCCTGGTGGTCTAGAGCAAAGAAGGGGTTAATGTAAGTACTTTAAGGTTAGATTTCAGAAAGACAGATTTTAAGCGACTCAGAAAGAGAATAGAAGGGATCCAATGGCTGGATGTCCTTAAGGACAAAAATGTCCAGGAAGGATGGGAAATTTTTAAAAATGAGATTCTCAAAGCACAATCGTTAACAATCCCGAAAAGTAGGAAGAATGGGAAGCATTTAAGGAAACCAGGATGGATGAACACAGAACTTAAACACATGCTAAAAAGAAAGAAAGAAATGTTTATCAAATGGAAAGAGGGAGGCATATCTAAAGAAGATTATAATGCAGTCTGCAGAACCTGCAAGGCACGTATCAGGTTAGCTAAAGCTGACAATGAATTAAGGCTTGCAAGAGATGTCAAAAGCAATAAAAAAGGATTTTGGGGGTATGTCAAAAGTAAAAGAAAAGTCAAAGATGCTATAGGATTTTTACAGGATGAAAATGGTGAAATGGTAAGAAAGGATGTTGAGAAGGCCGAACTTTTTAATTCCTATTTTGCATCAGTTTTCTCTCAGAAAGAAAATGTAACATCAACTGATCTTCACTGTCCTTTTAGAGGAATAGAGGAATCCAAGTTATCTGTAAACAGAAAGATTGTGAGGGAACATTTATTAACATAAATGAGTTCAAGTCTCCAGGTCCAGATGAATTACACCCCAGAGTACTGAAGGAGATCGTAGGAGAAATTTTAGAACCACTCTCCATAATCTTTGAAAATTCTTGGAGAACAGGAGAAGTCCCAGAAGACTGGAGAAGAGCAAATGTTGTTCCCATCTTCAAAAAGGGGAAGAAGGTGGACTCAGGCAACTATAGGCCGGTGAGTCTGACTTCTATACCAGGAAAGATCTTTGAATAAATTATTAAACAACATGTATGTAAGTACATGGATAAGAATGAAGTGATTAACCAGAGTCAGCATGGGTTTGTAACTAACAAGTCATGTCAGACTAACTTAATTTCCTTCTATGACAGAATCACTGACTGGGTGGATCAGGGAAATGCTGTAGATATAGTATATCTTGACTTCAGCAAAGCATTTGACAAAGTATCTCACACCATCCTTATTGAAAAAATGACCAAGTATGGAATGGACCAGGCAACTGTTAGGTGGATTCATAACTGGCTTAGTGATCGGACTCAAAGGGTGGTTGTAAATGGCTTCACATCCAGCTGGATGAATGTCTCAAGTGGGGTACCACAGGGCTCTGTCCTGGGACCTGTATTGTTCAACATCTTTATCAATGATTTAGATGAAGGAATTGAGGGTAAACTGATTAAATTTGCTGATGACACAAAGCTAGGAGGGATAGCTAATACTAGAGAAGAGAGAGAGAGGATTCAAAAAGACCTAAATAAACTGGAGCAGTGGGCAGCAACCAACAGAATGGTTTTTAACAGGGAAAAATGCAAAGTACTACATCTGGGCAATAAAAATGAAAAAAGCATATACAGAATGGGAGGAATAGAGCTAAGCAACAGTACATGTGAAAAAGACTTAGGTATACTAATAGATCATAGACTAAACATGAGACAACAGTGTGATGCAGCAGCAAAAAAGGCAAATACAATTCTGGGATGTATTAACAGAAGCATACAGTCTAGATCACGTGAAGTCATTATCGCACTTTGAAGGGATATCGCACAACTGAATATGAGGAGACACAGATTAGATATTAGAAAAAACTTTTTGACAGTTAGGGTGATCAATGAGTGGAACAGGCGGCCACGAGAGGTGGTGAGTTCTCCTTCAATGGAAGTCTTCAAACAGAGGCTGGATAGACATCTATCTGAGATGATCTAGTGAATCCTGCATTGAGCAGGGGGTTGGACACGATGACCCTGGAGGTCCCTTCCAACTCTACCATTCTATGATACCCACTGGTGGTCTAATGCAATTAATGTAAGAATCTATGGTAGACTAGGAGTAGTCAACAGGTTAATGTAAAGATCTCTGGTGGTCTAGAACAGTAAAAGGTTTAATGTAAGAACCCCTGGTGGTCTGGAGCAAAAAAAAAAAAAAGTTGATGTAATGACCCTTGGTTGTCCAGAGGAATAAAGGGATTGATGTAAGCATAGTTAATAGGTAAATGTGAGGACTCCTGGTGGTACAGACTGGTAAAGGGGTTAATTTAACGATCCCTGATGGTCTAGAGCAGTAAATGGATTAATGTAAGAATTCCTGAAAGAAAAAAAAAGGACCCTTGGTGGTCTACCGTAAAAATAAGGGTTAATGTAAAAATCCCTGGTGGTCTAGAGCAGCAAAGGAGTTAACGTAAGGACAGCTTGAGGGAAAAAAAAAAAAAAAAAAAAAGGATGCTTGGCAATAAAATGGTTACTGTAAGGATCCCCTGTGGTCTAAGGCAGAACAGTGGTTAACAAAAGGATCCCAGGTTGTCCAGTGTATTAATGTGGTTAATGTTAGGACCCCTGGTGTTCTAGGGCAGTAAAGCGGTAAATTTAAGGCTCCTTGGTGGTCTAGGGTAGTAAAAGGGTTAATGAAAAAAACCCTGGTGGTCTAGAGAAAAAAAAGTTGAATCAACGTAAGGTTTCCTGATGGCTTTACACAATGAAGTGGCTAAAGAGGAATTCCAACCTCATACATTTTTTGATTTATGCAACAGCCTTCAAATGAGACCCGAATCCATCTCAGAAATAGAAATCCCATAAATTTATAGGGTAATTCTGACTACAACTCTACTGACAGCAGAGAGCGGAGGGGCCGAGTGTTAGAGATGGATGCAGGTCCCAATGGTGGAACTCAGGCCCATTATACAGTCATGGCGCAGTCTGGGGACATGCGATAAAGGTAAGACATAGGAATCGCCCTGTAATGTAAAGAAAGATTCTTGGAATTTTAAGGCAGTAAAGGAGTAACGTAACGATCCCCGGTGGTGTAGAGGAGTAACGTAACGATCCCCGGTGGTGTAGAGGAGTAACGTAACGATCCCCGGTGGTGTAGAGGAGTAACGTAACGATCCCCGGTGGTGTAGAGGAGTAACGTAACGATCCCCGGTGGTGTAGAGGAGTAATGTGTTGATCCCCGGTGGTGTAGAGGAGTAATGTGTTGATCCCCGGTGGTGTAGAGGAGTAATGTGTTGATCCCCGGTGGTGTAGAGGAGTAATGTGTTGATCCCCGGTGGTGTAGAGGAGTAATGTGTTGATCCCCGGT
This sequence comes from Phyllobates terribilis, assembly GCF_046119375.1. Classification (NCBI taxonomy): domain Eukaryota; kingdom Metazoa; phylum Chordata; class Amphibia; order Anura; family Dendrobatidae; genus Phyllobates; species Phyllobates terribilis. The sequence goes on from NW_027362764.1 coordinate 756,933,675, forward strand.
GGTGTAGAGGAGTAATGTGTTGATCCCCGGTGGTGTAGAGGAGTAATGTGTTGATCCCCGGTGGTGTAGAGGAGTAATGTGTTGATCCCCGGTGGTGTAGAGGAGTAATGTGTTGATCCCCGGTGGTGTAGAGGAGTAATGTGTTGATCCCCGGTGGTGTAGAGGAGTAATGTGTTGATCCCCGGTGGTGTAGAGGAGTAATGTAATGATCCCTGGTGGTGTAGAGGAGTAATGTAATGATCCCTGGTGGTGTAGAGGAGTAATGTAATGATCCCTGGTGGTGTAGAGGAGTAATGTAATGATCCCTGGTGGTGTAGAGGAGTAATGTAATGATCCCTGGTGGTGTAGAGGAGTAATGTAATGATCCCTGGTGGTGTAGAGGAGTAATGTAACGATCCCTGGTGGTGTAGAGGAGTAATGTAACGATCCCCGGTGGTGTAGAAGAGTAATGTAACGATCCCCGGTGGTGTAGAGGAGTAATGTAACGATCCCCGGTGGTGTAGAGGAGTAATGTAACGATCCCCGGTGGTGTAGAGGAGTAATGTAACGATCCCCGGTGGTGTAGAGGAGTAATGTAATGATCCCTGGTGGTGTAGAGGAGTAATGTAATGATCCCTGGTGGTGTAGAGGAGTAATGTAATGATCCCTGGTGGTGTAGAGGAGTAATGTAATGATCCCTGGTGGTGTAGAGGAGTAATGTAATGATCCCTGGTGGTGTAGAGGAGTAATGTAATGATCCCTGGTGGTGTAGAGGAGTAATGTAATGATCCCTGGTGGTGTAGAGGAGTAATGTAATGATCCCTGGTGGTGTAGAGGAGTAATGTAATGATCCCTGGTGGTGTAGAGGAGTAATGTAATGATCCCTGGTGGTGTAGAGGAGTAATGTAATGATCCCTGGTGGTGTAGAGGAGTAATGTAATGATCCCTGGTGGTGTAGAGGAGTAATGTAATGATCCCTGGTGGTGTAGAGGAGTAATGTAACGATCCCCGGTGGTGTAGAGGAGTAATGTAACGATCCCCGGTGGTGTAGAGGAGTAATGTAACGATCCCCGGTGGTGTAGAGGAGTAATGTAACGATCCCCGGTGGTGTAGAGGAGTAATGTAATGATCCCCGGTGGTGTAGAGGAGTAATGTAATGATCCCCGGTGGTGTAGAGGAGTAATGTAATGATCCCCGGTGGTGTAGAGGAGTAATGTAATGATCCCTGGTGGTGTAGAGGAGTAATGTAATGATCCCTGGTGGTGTAGAGGAGTAATGTAATGATCCCTGGTGGTGTAGAGGAGTAATGTAATGATCCCTGGTGGTGTAGAGGAGTAATGTAATGATCCCTGGTGGTGTAGAGGAGTAATGTAATGATCCCTGGTGGTGTAGAGGAGTAATGTAATGATCCCTGGTGGTGTAGAGGAGTAATGTAATGATCCCTGGTGGTGTAGAGGAGTAATGTAATGATCCCTGGTGGTGTAGAGGAGTAATGTAATGATCCCTGGTGGTGTAGAGGAGTAATGTAATGATCCCTGGTGGTGTAGAGGAGTAATGTAATGATCCCTGGTGGTGCAGAGGAGTAATGTAATGATCCCTGGTGGTGTAGAGGAGTAATGTAATGATCCCTGGTGGTGTAGAGGAGTAATGTAATGATCCCTGGTGGTGTAGAGGAGTAATGTAATGATCCCTGGTGGTGTAGAGGAGTAATGTAATGATCCCTGGTGGTGCAGAGGAGTAATGTAATGATCCCTGGTGGTGTAGAGGAGTAATGTAATGATCCCCGGTGGTGCAGAGGAGTAATGTAATGATCCCTGGTGGTGAAGGAAACTGATGAGTTTTCTGTAAAGATCCCTGGTTTTCTAGGGCACTAGAAAGATTAGGGCAAAACTTTCTAGTCTCTCCAGGCCCCAGGCCCCAGCAATGCCCGACTGCACAGTCACAGAGCATCTGTAACAGGACTGTAGCACAGTGCATTCTCTTATAGGGCAGAGCAATTTAGAGGCACTCTACCCGATCATTAGGGAGTTGTGCATGGAGCAGCACAGAGGGAATGGAGGCCGCAGTCAGGACACGGGGAGGCCGCATCCATGGGTCTCTCCCCTCTCACAGTAATAAGCCGATTGCCCCCTGGGCCATGTGACCGGGAGGTCAGCGGACTCCACACATCTGATTGCTGTCAGTGAATGGAAACATTATTATTCATTTATTCTTTTAAAGATCGGGAGACTGAAAACCAAAACGGATCTAATTCTTCATAGAGCTGCAGGTCTGCTACAATAATACTGTGTGACCGCAGACTGACACATTGTAACAAAGTATCAGTGCTGCAGATGTGATAACACAGAGGACTGTCTGCATGATACATTTGCATCCAGTCTGTAACCACTTCACAAAGACCTGTGAAAGCAGCGACGCTGATCTGACTGGTGACAGAAGGTGCAGGAAGGTGTCAGGGAGCGTCCACCACAAGAAGCCCCCGGCTGTGTATTCACCATAGGAGGGAAGGGCAAAATCACACAACACCCAAAATATGTATATAATACAAAAGCAATGTCATGTGACAGCCCAGAAATACACCGCATACCACCACCAACCTCATTACACAGGTTATATATAGAGTAATCTACAGAGCTGCACTCACTATTCTGCTGGTGCAGTCACTGTGTACATACATTACATTACTGATCCTGAGTTACATCCTGTATTATACTCCAGAGCTGCACTCACTATTCTGCTGGTACAGTCACTGTGTACATACATTACTGATCCGGAGTTACATCCTGTATTATACTCCAGAGCTGCACTCACTATTCTGCTGGTGCAGTCACTGTGTACATAAATTACATTACTGATCCTGAGTTACCTCCTGTATTATACTCCAGAGCTGCACTCACTATTCTGCTGGTGCAGTCACTATGTACATACATTACTGATCCTGCACTGATCCTAAGTTACATACTGTATTATACTCCAGAGCTGCACTCACTATTCTGCTGGTGCAGTCACTGTGTACATACATTACTGATCCTGAGTTAAATCCTGTATTATACTCCAGAGCTGCACTCACTATTCTGCTGGTGCAGTCACTATGTACATACATTACATTACTGATCCTGAGTTACATCCTGTATTATACTCCAGAGCGGCGCTCACTATTCTACTGGTGCAGTCACTGTGTACATACATTACATTACTGATCCTGTACTGATCCTGAGTTACCTCCTGTATTATACTGCAGAGCTGCACTCACTATTCTGCTGGTACAGTCACTGTGTACATACATTACTGATCCGGAGTTACATCCTGTATTATACTCCAGAGCTGCACTCACTATTCTGCTGGTGCAGTCACTGTGTACATACATTACATTACTGATCCTGAGTTACCTCCTGTATTATACTGCAGAGCTGCACTCACTATTCTGCTGGTACAGTCACTGTGTACATACATTACTGATCCTGAGTTACATTCTGTATTATACTCCAGAGCTGCACTCACTATTCTGCTGGTGCAGTCACTGTGTACATACATTACATTACTGATCCTGAGTTACCTCCTGTATTATACTCCAGAGCTGCACTCACTATTCTGCTGGTGCAGTCACTGTGTACATACATTACATTCCTGATCCTGTACTGATCCTGAGTTACATCTTGTATTATACTCCAGAGCTGCACTCACTATTCTGCTGGTACAGTCACTGTGTACATACATTACTGATGCTGAGTTACCTCCTGTATTATACCCCAGAGCTGCACTCACTATTCTGCTGGTGCAGTCACTGTGTACATACATTACATTACTGATCCTGTACTGATCCTGAGTTACATCCTGTATTATACCCCAGAGCTGCACTCATTCTGCTGGTGCAGTCACTGTGTACACACATTACATTACTGATCCTGAGCTACATCCTGTGTTATATTCCAGAGCTGCACTCACTATTCTGCTGGTGGAGTGACTGTGTACATACATTATATTACTGATCCTGAGTTACCTCCTGTATTATACTCCAGAGCTGCACTCACTATTCTGCTGGTGCAGTCACTGTGTACATACATTACATTACTGATCCTGTACTGATCCTGAGTTACATCCTGTATTATACCCCAGAGCTGTACTCATTCTGCTGGTGCAGTCACTGTGTACACACATTACATTACTGATCCTGAGCTACATCCTGTGTTATATTCCAGAGCTGCACTCACTATTCTGCTGGTGGAGTGACTGTGTACATACATTACATTACTGATCCTGTACTGATCCCGAGTTACATCCTGTATTATACTCCAGAGCTGCACTCACTATTCTGCTGGTGCAGTCACTGTGTGCATACATTACATTACTGATCCTGAGTTACCTCCTGTATTATACTCCAGAGCTGCACTCACTATTCTGCTGGTGCAGTCACTGTGTACATACATTAAATTACTGATCCTGTACTGATCCCGAGTTACATCCTGTATTATACTCCAGAGCTGCACTCACTATTCTGCTGGTGCAGTCACTGTGTGCATACATTACATTACTGATCCTGAGTTACCTCCTGTATTATACTCCAGAGCTGCACTCACTATTCTGCTGGTGCAGTCACTGTGTGCATACATTACATTACTGATCCTGTACTGATCCTGAGTTACATCCTGTATTATACTCCAGAGCTGCAATCACTATTCTGCTGGTGCAGTCACTGTGTACATACATTACATTACTGATCCTGAGTTACATCCTGTATTATAATCCAGAGCTGCACTCACTATTCTGCTGGTGCAGTCACTGTGTACATACATTACATTACTGATCCTGTACTGATCCTGAGTTACATCCTGTATTATAATCCAGAGCTGCACTCACTATTCTGCTGGTGCAGTCACTGTGTACAAACATTACATTACTGATCCTGTACTGATCCTGAGTTACATCCTGTATTATACTCCAGAGTTGCACTCACTATTCTGCTGGTACAGTCACTGTGTACATACATTACATTACTGATCCTGTACTGATCCTGAGTTACATCCTGTATTATACTCCAGAGTTGCACTCACTATTCTGCTGGTACAGTCACTGTGTGCATACATTACATTACTGATCCTGTACTGATCCTGAGTTACATCCTGTATTATACTCCAGAGCTGCAATCACTATTCTGCTGGTGCAGTCACTGTGTACATACATTACATTACTGATCCTGAGTTACATCCTGTATTATAATCCAGAGCTGCACTCACTATTCTGCTGGTGCAGTCACTGTGTACATACATTACATTACTGATCCTGTACTGATCCTGAGTTACATCCTGTATTATAATCCAGAGCTGCACTCACTATTCTGCTGGTGCAGTCACTGTGTACATACATTACATTACTGATCCTGTACTGATCCTGAGTTACATTCTGTATTATACTCCAGAGTTGCACTCACTATTCTGCTGGTACAGTCACTGTGTGCATACATTACATTACTGATCCTGTACTGATCCTGAGTTACATCCTGTATTATACTCCAGAGCTGCAATCACTATTCTGCTGGTGCAGTCACTGTGTACATACATTACATTACTGATCCTGAGTTACATCCTGTATTATAATCCAGAGCTGCACTCACTATTCTGCTGGTGCAGTCACTGTGTACATACATTACATTACTGATCCTGTACTGATCCTGAGTTACATCCTGTATTATAATCCAGAGCTGCACTCACTATTCTGCTGGTGCAGTCACTGTGTACATACATTACATTACTGATCCTGTACTGATCCTGAGTTACATCCTGTATTATACTCCAGAGCTGCACTCACTATTCTGCTGGTACAGTCACTGTGTACAAACATTACATTACTGATCCTGTACTGATCCTGAGTTACATCCTGTATTATACCCCAGAGCTGTACTCATTCTGCTGGTGCAGTCACTGTGTACACACATCACATTACTGATCCTGAGCTACATCCTGTGTTATATTCCAGAGCTGCACTCACTATTCTGCTGGTGGAGTGACTGTGTACATACATTATATTACTGATCCTGAGTTACCTCCTGTATTATACTCCAGAGCTGCACTCACTATTCTGCTGGTGCAGTCACTGTGTACATACATTAAATTACTGATCCTGTACTGATCCCGAGTTACATCCTGTATTATACTCCAGAGCTGCACTCACTATTCTGCTGGTGCAGTCACTGTGTGCATACATTACATTACTGATCCTGAGTTACCTCCTGTATTATACTCCAGAGCTGCACTCACTATTCTGCTGGTGCAGTCACTGTGTGCATACATTACATTACTGATCCTGTACTGATCCTGAGTTACATCCTGTATTATACTCCAGAGCTGCAATCACTATTCTGCTGGTGCAGTCACTGTGTACATACATTACATTACTGATCCTGAGTTACATCCTGTATTATAATCCTGAGCTGCACTCACTATTCTGCTGGTGCAGTCACTGTGTACATACATTACATTACTGATCCTGTACTGATCCTGAGTTACATCCTGTATTATAATCCAGAGCTGCACTCACTATTCTGCTGGTGCAGTCACTGTGTACAAACATTACATTACTGATCCTGTACTGATCCTGAGTTACATCCTGTATTATACTCCAGAGCTGCACTCACTATTCTGCTGGTACAGTCACTGTGTACATACATTACATTACTGATCCTGCACTGATCCTGAGTTACATCCTGTATTATACTCCAGAGCTGCACTCACTACTCTGCTGGTGCAGTCACTGTGTACATACATTACATTACTGATCCTGTACTGATCCTGAGTTACATCCTGTATTATACTCCAGAGCGGCACTCACTATTCTGCTTGTGGAGTCACTGTGTACATACATTACATTCCTGATCCTGTACTGATCCTGAGTTACATCTTGTATAATACTCCAGAGCTGCACTCACTATTCTGCTGGTACAGTCACTGTGTACATACATTACTGATCCTGAGTTACCTCCTGTATTATACCCCAGAGCTGCACTCACTATTCTGCTGGTGCAGTCACTGTGTAGATACATAACATTACTGATCCTGTACTGATCCTGAGTTACATCCTGTATTATACTCCAGAGCTGCACTCACTATGCTGCTGGTGCAGTCACTGTGTACATACATTACATTACTTATCCTGTACTGATCCTGAGTTACATCATGTATTATACTCCAGAGCTGCACTCACAATTCTGCTGGTGCAGTCACTGTGTACATACATTACATTACTGATCCTGTACTGATCCTGAGTTACCTCCTGTATTATACTCCAGAGCTGCACTCACTATTCTGCTGGTGCAGTCACTGTGTACATACATTACATTACTGATCCTGTACTGATCCTGAGTTACATCCTGTATTATACTCCAGAGTTGCACTCACTATTCTGCTGGTGCAGTCACTGTGTACATACATTACATTAATGATCCTGAGTTACATCCTGTATTATACTCCAGAGCTGCACTCACTATTCTGCTGGTGCAGTCACTGTGTACATATATTACATTACTGATCCTGAGTTACATCCTGTATTATACTCCAGAGCTGCACTCACTATTCTGCTTGTGCAGTCACTGTGTACATACATTACATTCCTGATCCTGTACTGATCCTGAGTTACATCTTGTATTATACTCCAGAGCTGCACTCACAATTCTGCTGGTACAGTCACTGTGTACATACATTACTGATCCTGAGTTACCTCCTGTATTATACCCCAGAGCTGCACTCACTATTCTGCTGGTGCAGTCACTGTGTACATACATTACATTACTATCCTGTACTGACCCTGAGTTACCTCCTATATTATACTCCAGAGCTGCACTCACTATTGTGCTGGTGCAGTCACTGTGTACATACATTACATTACTGATCCTGCACTGATCCTGAGTTACATACTGTATTATACTCCAGAGCGGCACTCACTATTCTACTGGTTCAGTCACTGTGTACATACATTACATTACTGATCCTGTACTGATCCGGAGTTACATCCTGTATAATACTCCAGAGCTGTACTCACTATTCTGCTGGTGCAGTCACTGTGTACATATATTACATTACTGATCCTGTACTGATCCTGAGTTACATCTTGCATTATACTCCAGAGCTGCACTCACTATTCTGCTGGTACAGTCACTGTGTACATACATTACTGATCCTGAGTTACCTCCTGTATTATACCCCAGAGCTGCACTCACTATTCTGCTGGTGCAGTCACTGTGTACATACATTACATTACTGATCCTGAGTTACATACTGTATTATACTCCAGAGCTGCACTCACTATGTACATACATTACATTACTGATCCTGTACTGATCCTGAGTTACATCCTGTATTATAATCCAGAGCTGCACTCACTATTCTGCTGGTGCAGTCACTGTACATACATTACACTACTGATCCTGTACTGATCCTGAGTTACATCCTGTATTATACTCCAGAGCTGCACTCACTACTCTGCTGGTGCAGTCACTGTGTACATACATTACATTACTGATCCTGCACTGATCCTGAGTTACATACTGTATTATACTCCAGAGCGGCACTCACTATTCTGCTTTTGCAGTCACTGTGTACATACATTACATTCCTGATCCTGTACTGATCCTGAGTTACATCTTGTATTATACTCCAGAGCTGCACTCACTATTCTGCTGGTACAGTCACTGTGTACATACATTACTGATCCTGAGTTACCTCCTGTATTATACCCCAGAGCTGCACTCACTATTCTGCTGGTGCAGTCACTGTGTACATACATTACATTACTGATCCTGAGTTACATCCTGTATTATACTCCAGAGCTGAACTCACTATTCTGCTGGTGCAGTCACTGTGTACATACATTACATTACTATCCTGTACTGATCCTGAGTTACATCCTTTATTATACCCCAGAGCTGTACTCACTATTCTGCTGGTGCAGTCACTGTGTACATACATTACATTACTCATCCTGTACTGATCCTGAGTTACATCCTGTATTATACTCTAGAGCGCACTCACTATTCTGCTGGTGCAGTCACTGTGTACATACATTACATTACTATCCTGTACTGATCCTGAGTTACATCCTGTATTATACTCCAGAGCTGCACTCACTACTCTGCTGGTGCAGTCACTGTGTACATACATTACATTACTGATCCTGAGTTACATCCTGTATTATACTCCAGAGCGGCTCTCACTATTCTGCTTGTGGAGTCACTGTGTACATACATTACATTCCTGATCCTGTACTGATCCTGAGTTACATCTTGTATAATACTCCAGAGCTGCACTCACTATTCTGCTGGTACAGTCACTGTGTACATACATTACTGATCCTGAGTTACCTCCTGTATTATACCCCAGAGCTGCACTCACTATTCTGCTGGTGCAGTCACTGTGTAGATACATAACATTACTGATCCTGTACTGATTCTGAGTTACATCCTGTATTATACTCCAGAGCTGCACTCACTATGCTGCTGGTGCAGTCACTGTGTACATACATTACATTACTTATCCTGTACTGATCCTGAGTTACATCATGTATTATACTCCAGAGCTGCACTCACAATTCTGCTGGTGCAGTCACTGTGTACATACATTACATTACTGATCCTGTACTGATCCTGAGTTACCTCCTGTATTATACTCCAGAGCTGCACTCACTATTCTGCTGGTGCAGTCACTGTGTACATACATTACATTACTGATCCTGTACTGATCCTGAGTTACATCCTGTATTATACTCCAGAGTTGCACTCACTATTCTGCTGGTGCAGTCACTGTGTACATACATTACATTAATGATCCTGAGTTACATCCTGTATTATACTCCAGAGCTGCACTCACTATTCTGCTGGTACAGTCACTGTGTACAAACATTACATTACTGATCCTGTACTGATCCTGAGTTACATCCTGTATTATACCCCAGAGCTGTACTCATTCTGCTGGTGCAGTCACTGTGTACACACATCACATTACTGATCCTGAGCTACATCCTGTGTTATATTCCAGAGCTGCACTCACTATTCTGCTGGTGGAGTGACTGTGTACATACATTATATTACTGATCCTGAGTTACCTCCTGTATTATACTCCAGAGCTGCACTCACTATTCTGCTGATGCAGTCACTGTGTACATACATTAAATTACTGATCCTGTACTGATCCCGAGTTACATCCTGTATTATACTCCAGAGCTGCACTCACTATTCTGCTGGTGCAGTCACTGTGTGCATACATTACATTACTGATCCTGAGTTACCTCCTGTATTATACTCCAGAGCTGCACTCACTATTCTGCTGGTGCAGTCACTGTGTGCATACATTACATTACTGATCCTGTACTGATCCTGAGTTACATCCTGTATTATACTCCAGAGCTGCAATCACTATTCTGCTGGTGCAGTCACTGTGTACATACATTACATTACTGATCCTGAGTTACATCCTGTATTATAATCCTGAGCTGCACTCACTATTCTGCTGGTGCAGTCACTGTGTACAAACATTACATTACTGATCCTGTACTGATCCTGAGTTACATCCTGTATTATACTCCAGAGCTGCACTCACTATTCTGCTGGTACAGTCACTGTGTACATACATTACATTACTGATCCTGCACTGATCCTGAGTTACATCCTGTATTATACTCCAGAGCTGCACTCACTACTCTGCTGGTGCAGTCACTGTGTACATACATTACATTACTGATCCTGTACTGATCCTGAGTTACATCCTGTATTATACTCCAGAGCGGCACTCACTATTCTGCTTGTGGAGTCACTGTGTACATACATTACATTCCTGATCCTGTACTGATCCTGAGTTACATCTTGTATAATACTCCAGAGCTGCACTCACTATTCTGCTGGTACAGTCACTGTGTACATACATTACTGATCCTGAGTTACCTCCTGTATTATACCCCAGAGCTGCACTCACTATTCTGCTGGTGCAGTCACTGTGTAGATACATAACATTACTGATCCTGTACTGATCCTGAGTTACATCCTGTATTATACTCCAGAGCTGCACTCACTATGCTGCTGGTGCAGTCACTGTGTACATACATTACATTACTTATCCTGTACTGATCCTGAGTTACATCATGTATTATACTCCAGAGCTGCACTCACAATTCTGCTGGTGCAGTCACTGTGTACATACATTACATTACTGATCCTGTACTGATCCTGAGTTACCTCCTGTATTATACTCCAGAGCTGCACTCACTATTCTGCTGGTGCAGTCACTGTGTACATACATTACATTACTGATCCTGTACTGATCCTGAGTTACATCCTGTATTATACTCCAGAGTTGCACTCACTATTCTGCTGGTGCAGTCACTGTGTACATACATTACATTACTGATCCTGTACTGATCCTGAGATACATCCTGTATTATACCCCAGAGCTGCACTCACTATTCTGCTGGTGCAGTCACTGTGTACATACATTACATTACTGATCCTGTACTGATCCTGAGTTACATCCTGTATTATACTCCAGAGCTGCACTCACTATTCTGCTGGTGCAGTCACTGTGTACATACATTACATTACTAATCCTGTACTGATCCTGAGTTACATCCTGTATTATACTCCAGAGCTGCACTCACTATTCTGCTGGTGCAGTCACTGTGTACATATATTACATTACTGATCCTGAGTTACATCCTGTATTATACTCCAGAGCTGCACTCACTATTCTGCTTGTGCAGTCACTGTGTACATACATTACATTCCTGATCCTGTACTGATCCTGAGTTACATCTTGTATTATACTCCAGAGCTGCACTCACAATTCTGCTGGTACAGTCACTGTGTACATACATTACTGATCCTGAGTTACCTCCTGTATTATACCCCAGAGCTGCTCTCACTATTCTGCTGGTGCAGTCACTGTGTACATACATTACATTACTATCCTGTACTGATCCTGAGTTACCTCCTATATTATACTCCAGAGCTGCACTCACTATTGTGCTGGTGCAGTCACTGTGTACATACATTACATTACTGATCCTGCACTGATCCTGAGTTACATACTGTATTATACTCCAGAGCGGCACTCACTATTCTACTGGTTCAGTCACTGTGTACATACATTACATTACTGATCCTGTACTGATCCGGAGTTACATCCTGTATAATACTCCAGAGCTGTACTCACTATTCTGCTGGTGCAGTCACTGTGTACATATATTACATTACTGATCCTGTACTGATCCTGAGTTACATCTTGCATTATACTCCAGAGCTGCACTCACTATTCTGCTGGTACAGTCACTGTGTACATACATTACTGATCCTGAGTTACCTCCTGTATTATACCCCAGAGCTGCACTCACTATTCTGCTGGTGCAGTCACTGTGTACATACATTACATTACTGATCCTGAGTTACATACTGTATTATACTCCAGAGCTGCACTCACTATGTACATACATTACATTACTGATCCTGTACTGATCCTGAGTTACATCCTGTATTATACTCCAGAGCTGCACTCACTATTCTGCTGGTGCAGTCACTGTGTACATACATTACATTACTGATCCTGTACTGATCCTGAGTTACATCCTGTATTATAATCCAGAGCTGCACTCACTATTCTGCTGGTGCAGTCACTGTACATACATTACACTACTGATCCTGTACTGATCCTGAGTTACATCCTGTATTATACTCCAGAGCTGCACTCACTACTCTGCTGGTGCAGTCACTGTGTACATACATTACATTACTGATCCTGCACTGATCCTGAGTTACATCCTGTATTATACTCCAGAGCGGCACTCACTATTCTGCTTTTGCAGTCACTGTGTACATACATTACATTCCTGATCCTGTACTGATCCTGAGTTACATCTTGTATTATACTCCAGAGCTGCACTCACTATTCTGCTGGTACAGTCACTGTGTACATACATTACTGATCCTGAGTTACCTCCTGTATTATACCCCAGAGCTGCACTCACTATTCTGCTGGTGCAGTCACTGTGTACATACATTACATTACTGATCCTGAGTTACATCCTGTATTATACTCCAGAGCTGAACTCACTATTCTGCTGGTGCAGTCACTGTGTACATACATTACATTACTATCCTGTACTGATCCTGAGTTACATCCTTTATTATACCCCAGAGCTGTACTCACTATTCTGCTGGTGCAGTCACTGTGTACATACATTACATTACTCATCCTGTACTGATCCTGAGTTACATCCTGTATTATACTCCAGAGCGCACTCACAATTCTGCTGGTGCAGTCACTGTGTACATACATTACATTACTATCCTGTACTGATCCTGAGTTACATCCTGTATTATACTCCAGAGCTGCACTCACTACTCTGCTGGTGCAGTCACTGTGTACATACATTACATTACTGATCCTGTACTGATCCTGAGTTACATCCTGTATTATACTCCAGAGCGGCACTCACTATTCTGCTTGTGGAGTCACTGTGTACATACATTACATTCCTGATCCTGTACTGATCCTGAGTTACATCTTGTATAATACTCCAGAGCTGCACTCACTATTCTGCTGGTACAGTCACTGTGTACATACATTACTGATCCTGAGTTACCTCCTGTATTATACCCCAGAGCTGCACTCACTATTCTGCTGGTGCAGTCACTGTGTACATACATTACATTACTTATCCTGTACTGATCCTGAGTTACATCATGTATTATACTCCAGAGCTGCACTCACAATTCTGCTGGTGCAGTCACTGTGTACATACATTACATTACTGATCCTGTACTGATCCTGAGTTACCTCCTGTATTATACTCCAGAGTTGCACTCACTATTCTGCTGGTGCAGTCACTGTGTACATACATTACATTAATGATCCTGAGTTACATCCTGTATTATACTCCAGAGCTGCACTCACTATTCTGCTGGTGCAGTCACTGTGTACATATATTACATTACTGATCCTGAGTTACATCCTGTATTATACTCCAGAGCTGCACTCACTATTCTGCTTGTGCAGTCACTGTGTACATACATTACATTCCTGATCCTGTACTGATCCTGAGTTACATCTTGTATTATACTCCAGAGCTGCACTCACAATTCTGCTGGTACAGTCACTGTGTACATACATTACTGATCCTGAGTTACCTCCTGTATTATACCCCAGAGCTGCACTCACTATTCTGCTGGTGCAGTCACTGTGTACATACATTACATTACTATCCTGTACTGATCCTGAGTTACCTCCTATATTATACTCCAGAGCTGCACTCACTATTGTGCTGGTGCAGTCACTGTGTACATACATTACATTACTGATCCTGCACTGATCCTGAGTTACATACTGTATTATACTCCAGAGCGGCACTCACTATTCTACTGGTTCAGTCACTGTGTACATACATTACATTACTGATCCTGTACTGATCCGGAGTTACATCCTGTATAATACTCCAGAGCTGTACTCACTATTCTGCTGGTGCAGTCACTGTGTACATATATTACATTACTGATCCTGTACTGATCCTGAGTTACATCTTGCATTATACTCCAGAGCTGCACTCACTATTCTGCTGGTACAGTCACTGTGTACATACATTACTGATCCTGAGTTACCTCCTGTATTATACCCCAGAGCTGCACTCACTATTCTGCTGGTGCAGTCACTGTGTACATACATTACATTACTGATCCGGAGTTACATACTGTATTATACTCCAGAGCTGCACTCACTATGTACATACATTACTGATCCTGTACTGATCCTGAGTTACATCCTGTATTATACTCCAGAGCTGCACTCACTATTCTGCTGGTGCAGTCACTGTGTACATACATTACATTACTGATCCTGCACTGATCCTGAGTTACATCCTGTATTATAATCCAGAGCTGCACTCACTATTCTGCTGGTGCAGTCACTGTACATACATTACACTACTGATCCTGTACTGATCCTGAGTTACATCCTGTATTATACTCCAGAGCTGCACTCACTACTCTGCTGGTGCAGTCACTGTGTACATACATTACATTACTGATCCTGCACTGATCCTGAGTTACATACTGTATTATACTCCAGAGCGGCACTCACTATTCTGCTTTTGCAGTCACTGTGTACATACATTACATTCCTGATCCTGTACTGATCCTGAGTTACATCTTGTATTATACTCCAGAGCTGCACTCACTATTCTGCTGGTACAGTCACTGTGTACATACATTACTGATCCTGAGTTACCTCCTGTATTATACCCCAGAGCTGCACTCACTATTCTGCTGGTGCAGTCACTGTGTACATACATTACATTACTGATCCTGAGTTACATCCTGTATTATACTCCAGAGCTGAACTCACTATTCTGCTGGTGCAGTCACTGTGTACATACATTACATTACTATCCTGTACTGATCCTGAGTTACATCCTTTATTATACCCCAGAGCTGTACTCACTATTCTGCTGGTGCAGTCACTGTGTACATACATTACATTACTCATCCTGTACTGATCCTGAGTTACATCCTGTATTATACTCCAGAGCTGCACTCACAATTCTGCTGGTGCAGTCACTGTGTACATACATTACATTACTGATCCTGTACTGATCCTGAGTTACCTCCTGTATTATACTGCAGAGCTGCACTCACTATTCTGCTGGTACAGTCACTGTGTACATACATTACATTACTGATCCTGTACTGATCCTGAGTTACATCCTGTATTATACTCCAGAGCTGCACTCACTATTCAGCTGGTGCAGTCACTGTGTACATACATTACATTACTGATCCTGAGTTACCTCCTGTATTATACCCCAGAGCTGCACTCACTATTCTGCTGGTGCAGTCACTGTGTACATACATTACATTAATGATCCTGAGTTACATCCTGTATTATACTCCAGAGCTGCACTCACTATGTACATACATTACATTACTGATCCTGTACTGATCCTGAGTTACATCCTGTATTATACTCCAGAGCTGCACTCACTATTCTGCTGGTGCAGTCACTATGTACATACATTACATTACTGATCCTGAGTTACCTCCTGTATTATACCCCAGAGCTGCACTCACTATTCTGCTGGTGCAGTCACTGTGTACATACATTACATTAATGATCCTGAGTTACATCCTGTATTATACTCCAGAGCTGCACTCACTATGTACATACATTACATTACTGATCCTGTACTGATCCTGAGTTACATCCTGTATTATACTCCAGAGCTGTACTCATTATTCTGCTGGTGCAGTCACTATGTACATACATAACATTACTGATCCTGAGCTACATCCTGTGTTATATTCCAGAGCTGCACTCACTATTCTGCTGGTGGAGTGACTGTGTACATACATTATATTACTGATCCTGAGTTACCTCCTGTATTATACTCCAGAGCTGCACTCACTATTCTGCTGGTGCAGTCACTGTGTACATACATTACATTACTGATCCTGTACTGATCCTGAGTTACATCCTGTATTATACTCCAGAGCTGCACTCACTATTCTGCTGGTGCAGTCACTGTGTACACACATTACATTACTGATCCTATACTGATCCTGAGTTACATCCTGTATTATACTCCAGAGCTGCACTCACTATTCTGCTGGTGCAGTCACTGTGTACATACATTACATTACTGATCCTGTACTGATCCTGAGTTACATCCTGTATTATAATCCAGAGCTGAACTCACTATTCTGCTGGTGCAGTCACTGTACATACATTACATTACTGATCCTGAGTTACATCCTGTATTATACTCCAGAGCTGCACTCACTATTCTGCTGGTGCAGTCACTGTGTACATACATTACATTACTGATCCTGTACTGATCCTGAGTTACCTCCTGTATTATACTCCAGAGCTGCACTCACTATTCTGCTGGTGCAGTCACTGTGTACATACATTACATTACTGATCCTGTACTGATCCTGAGTTACCTCCTGTATTATACTCTAGAGCTGCACTCACTATTCTGCTGGTGCAGTCACTATGTACATACATTACATTACTGATCCTGAGTTACATCCTGTATTATACTCCAGAGCTGCACTCACTATTCTGCTGGTGCAGTCACTGTGTACATACATTACATTACTGATCCTGTACTGATCCTGAGTTACATCCTGTATTATACTCCAGAGCTGCACTCACTATTCTGCTGGTGCAGTCACTGTACATACATTACATTACTGATCCTGTACAGATCCTGAGTTACATCCTGTATTATACTCCAGAGCTGCACTCACTACTCTGCTGGTGCAGTCACTGTGTACATACATTACATTACTGATCCTGAGTTACATCCTGTATTATACCCCAGAGCTGCACTCACTATTCTGCTGGTACAGTCACTGTACATACATTACATTACTGATCCTGTACTGATCCTGAGTTACATCCTGTATTATACTCCAGAGCTGCACTCACTATTCTGCTGGTGCAGTCACTGTGTACACACATTACATTACTGATCCTATACTGATCCTGAGTTACATCCTGTATTATACTCCAGAGCTGCACTCACTATTCTGCTGGTGCAGTCACTGTGTACATACATTACATTACTGATCCTGTACTGATCCTGAGTTACATCCTGTATTATAATCCAGAGCTGAACTCACTATTCTGCTGGTGCAGTCACTGTACATACATTACATTACTGATCCTGAGTTACATCCTGTATTATACTCCAGAGCTGCACTCACTATTCTGCTGGTGCAGTCACTGTGTACATACATTACATTACTGATCCTGTACTGATCCTGAGTTACACCCTATATTATACTCCAGAGCTGCACTCACTATTCTGCTGGTACAGTCACTGTACATACATTACATTACTGATCCGGAGTTACATCCTGTATTATACTCCAGAGCTGCACTCACTATTCTGCTGGTACAGTCACTGTACATACATTACATTACTGATCCTGCACTGATCCTGAGTTACCTCCTGTATTATACCCCAGAGCTGCACTCACTATTCTGCTGGTGCAGTCACTGTGTACATACATTACATTACTGATCCTGTACTGATCCTGAGTTACACCCTGTATTATACTCCAGAGCTGCACTCACTATTCTGCTGGTACAGTCACTGTACATACATTACATTACTGATCCTGCGTTACCTCCTGTATTATACCCCAGAGCTGCACTCACTATTCTGCTGGTACAGTCACTGTACATACATTACATTACTGATCCTGAGTTACATCCTGTATTATACTCCAGAGCTGCACTCACTATTCTGCTGCTGCAGTCACTGTGTACATACATTACATTACTGATCCTGCACTGATCCTGAGTTACATACTGTATTATACTCCAGAGCTGCACTCACTATTCTGCTGGTGCAGTCACTGTGTACATACATTACATTACTGATCCTGTACTGATCCTGAGTTACATCCTGTATTATACTCCAGAGCTGCACTCACTATTCTGCTGGTGCAGTCACTGTACATACATTACATTACTGATCCTGTACAGATCCTGAGTTACATCCTGTATTATACTCCAGAGCTGCACTCACTACTCTGCTGGTGCAGTCACTGTGTACATACATTACATTACTGATCCTGTACTGATCCTGAGTTACATCCTGTATTATACCCCAGAGCTGCACTCACTATTCTGCTGGTACAGTCACTGTACATACATTACATTACTGATCCTGCACTGATCCTGAGTTACCTCCTGTATTATACCCCAGAGCTGCACTCACTATTCTGCTGGTGCAGTCACTGTGTACATACATTACATTACTGATCCTGTACTGATCCTGAGTTACACCCTGTATTATACTCCAGAGCTGCGCTCACTATTCTGCTGGTACAGTCACTGTACATACATTACATTACTGATCCTGAGTTACATCCTGTATTATACTCCAGAGCTGCACTCACTATTCTGCTGGTACAGTCACTGTACATACATTACATTACTGATCCTGCACTGATCCTGAGTTACCTCCTGCATTATACCCCAGAGCTGCACTCACTATTCTGCTGGTGCAGTCACTGTGTACATACATTACATTACTGATCCTGTACTGATCCTGAGTTACACCCTGTATTATACTCCAGAGCTGCGCTCACTATTCTGCTGGTACAGTCACTGTACATACATTACATTACTGATCCGGAGTTACATCCTGTATTATACTCCAGAGCTGCACTCACTATTCTGCTGGTACAGTCACTGTACATACATTACATTACTGATCCTGCACTGATCCTGAGTTACCTCCTGTATTATACCCCAGAGCTGCACTCACTATTCTGCTGGTGCAGTCACTGTGTACATACATTACATTACTGATCCTGTACTGATCCTGAGTTACACCCTGTATTATACTCCAGAGCTGCACTCACTATTCTGCTGGTACAGTCACTGTACATACATTACATTACTGATCCTGCACTGATCCTGAGTTACCTCCTGTATTATACCCCAGAGCTGCACTCACTATTCTGCTGGTACAGTCACTGTACATACATTACATTACTGATCCTGAGTTACATCCTGTATTATACTCCAGAGCTGCACTCACTATTCTGCTGCTGCAGTCACTGTGTACATACATTACATTACTGATCCTGCACTGATCCTGAGTTACATACTGTATTATACTCCAGAGCTGCACTCACTATTCTGCTGGTGCAGTCACTGTGTACATACATTACATTACTGATCCTGTACTGATCCTGAGTTACATCCTGTATTATACTCCAGAGCTGCACTCACTATTCTGCTGGTGCAGTCACTGTGTACATACATTACATTACTGATACTGTACTGATCCTGAGTTACATCCTGTATTATACTCCAGAGCTGCACTCACTATTCTGCTGGTACAGTCACTGTACATACATTACATTACTGATCCTGTACTGATCCTGAGTTACATCCTGTATTATACTCCAGAGCTGCACTCACTATTCTGCTGGTGCAGTCTCTGTGTACAGACATTACATTACTGATCCTGTACTGATCCTGAGTTACATCCTGTATTATACTCCAGAGCTGCACTCACTATTCTGCTGGTGCAGTCACTGTGTACATACATTACATTACTGATCCTGTACTGATCCTGAGTTACATCCTGTATTATACTCCAGAGCTGCACTCACTATTCTGCTGGTACAGTCACTGTACATACATTACATTACTGATCCTGTACTGATCCTGAGTTACCTCCTGTATTATCCTCCAGAGCTGCACTCACTATTCTGCTGGTACAGTCACTGTGTACATACATTACATTACTGATCCTGTACTGATCCTGAGTTACATCCTGTATTATACTCCAGAGCTGCACTCACTATTCTGCTGGTGCAGTCACTGTGCACATACATTACATTACTGATCCTGAGTTACCTCCTGTATTATACTCCAGAGCTGCACTCACTATCCTGCTGGTGCAGTCACTGTGCACATACATTACATTACTGATCCTGAGTTACATCCTGTATTATACTCCAGAGCTGCACTCACTATTCTGCTGGTACAGTCACTGTACATACATTACATTACTGATCCTGTACTGATCCTGAGTTACCTCCTGTATTATCCTCCAGAGCTGCACTCACTATTCTGCTGGTACAGTCACTGTGTACATACATTACATTACTGATCCTGTACTGATCCTGAGTTACATCCTGTATTATACTCCAGAGCTGCACTCACTATTCTGCTGGTGCAGTCACAGTGTACATACATTACATTACTGATCCTGAGTTACATCCTCTATTATACTCCAGAGCTGCACTCACTATTCTGCTGGTGCAGTCACTGTGTACATACATTACATTACTGATCCTGTACTGATCCTGAGTTACATCCTGTATTATACTCCAGAGCTGCACTCACTATTCTGCTGGTGCAGTCACAGTGTACATACATTACATTACTGATCCTGAGTTACATCCTCTATTATACTCCAGAGCTGCACTCACTATTCTGCTGGTGGAGTCACGGTGTACATACATTACTGATCCTGAGTTGCATGCTGTGAACTAAATTAACGACCTGCATTCTTCAGAGCTGAAATCATCCTGCATTTCAGTTCCTGTTAGTTTAATCTGGGAAGTGAAGACATTATTCACTAACAAACCTGATGACCCTTTACAATAAGAGCAAGTAAAATATTGAGTGCAGCTCCGGACTATGTGTGTAGATTATTCTATATATGATCAGCACAATGGTGGTCGGCGGTGGGCAGCAGTGGGCAGAGGAGGTCGGAGGAGGGCAGAGGAGGTCGGAGGAGGGCAGAGGAGGTCGGAGGAGGGCAGAGGAGGTCGGAGGAGGGCAGAGGTGGTCGGAGGAGGGCAGAGGTGGTCGGAGGATGGCAGAGGTGGTCGGTGGCGGTCACACTCCTCACACATATACACGTATAGCATTACAGATGGACGGCGCTCACTTACTCCCAGTGTTGTGCTGATATATCGGCTCCCAACCTGCAAAACACAAAACACAACATTACCCGTAAGACAGAAGAATATGATGGCAGAAGTCAGAATGCAGCTCTGCTATGACGTCTATATCTTATACTCTAGAGCAGCATTCACAATTCTGCCGTTCAGTAACAGCATCAGTCAGACTTCTAACTTCATTGCAGTTTTCTTCTACCATATTTACATTATGGCAGCCAGTTCTGAGCGTGTAGTAACCAATAAAGACCACTAGGTGGCAGCAGAGCAGCAGAAGTAAACTCCATGGACCTGCAGCACCTGGTGTATGAGAAAGCGAGACTGTGCGCGATTACTGTCAGCGAGATATTGGTGAAAATGGCCGGCGCTTTGTCTCTAAAAGGGGGACTCACTAGTGGAAATAAGAGTTACCCCGAGCGATCAAACCAACTGTGATAACCACACAGATGACAATACCAAAAAAACTCATAAAGGCTCCTACTGATGCAGTATAAACCCTGCAGATAGGGGGCGTATGTGCATAATACAAGGAAAGGGCTTCCCACAAATCAACAAGCGGAATATTCAATGAGACGTTTTATAAACTGTAGTAGCAACTATGCGGCGTATAGTGTGAGATGTGACAAATGTCACCTGCAATATGGGGGGTGTACAACAAGGACCCTCAGAAAGCGCATCTGTGAGCCCATATAGGAGGCTCAGGACACGGCGCTGGACACGGCACTGGAGCGCTCAGGACAGCACTGGAGCGCTCAGGACAGCACTGGAGCGCTCAGGACAGCACTGGAGCGCTCAGGACAGCACTGGAGCGCTCAGGACAGCACTGGAGCGCTCAGGACAGCACTGGAGCGCTCAGGACAGCACTGGAGCGCTCAGGACAGCACTGGAGCGCTCAGGACAGCACAGGAGCGCTCAGGACAGCACAGGAGCGCTCAGGACAGCACAGGAGCGCTCAGGACAGCACAGGAGCGCTCAGGACAGCACTGGAGCGCTCAGGACAGCACAGGAGCGCTCAGGACAGCACAGGAGCGCTCAGGACAGCACAGGAGCGCTCAGGACAGCACTGGAGCGCTCAGGGGGCTTCACACCACTTTCCTAATTGCCACAAGGGCGATGTCATCTCTCTCAGGGTATGTGCACACCGTGCGGATTTGCTGCGGTTTTGACGCTGCAGAATTTCTGCACCATTTCCGCAACTAATATGCAAATTAAGTTACTTGCGGTTCTTGGTGCGATTTTTACATGCGGAATTGCCTTGCGTTTTTTAATGCATTGCAATAAGGCAATTCCGCTTGAGGAAATGCAAAATTAAATGACATGCTGCGGATTTTTGAGCGAATCAAAAACGCTGCGGGAAAATCCGCAGCATGTGCATAGAACATGCGGAATCCCCTTGGGGACCATGGGGTGCGGATTACCTAGCGTTTTACAAGCGTTTACGCTGCGGAAATTCCGCAGCATATACGCTTGAAAAACGCTACGTGGGCACACAGCCTTACCGCATGTGTTTTTTTATTGCATGCATTTTTTGATGCGTTTTTTTATTGCGTTTTTCACGTCTTCATGTTGAAATTAGAGAATGGTGTTTTTTTTTTTTTTTTAAAAAAACTAAATTTACTGACCATCATGCAGAGTTTTTTTGTGTGCATTTCTGCTGAGGAAACGCTATTGAAAACACACAAGCGGTCTTTACGCATGCGGATTTTCCTCAGTCTATGGGTATGTGCACACCGTGCAGATTTAGTGCGGTTTCGACGCTCTGTTTTTATGCAGCGTCAAAAGCGCAGCGGGCAGATGTTACAGCATAGAGGATGGGATTTCTAGAAATCCGCTGCCCACTAGGCGTCTTTGTGCGCCTGCAGAAACTGGCATGAGGCGCGTTTTTCAGATCCGCAGCACGTCTATTTCTCTTGCGGAAACGCATGCGGATTTTCCCCATAGACTTGCATTAGGTGAGGAAAATCCGCATGCAAATCCACAGCAGAAACGCTGCATGATGATCAGTAAAGTTTGTTTTAAAAAAAGAATATTCTCTAATTTAAATATAAAGACATGAAAAACACATGCATAAAAAAAAGCATAAAAAAACGGATGTAAAAAACGCACGAAAAACCGCAAGTAACCTAATTTGCATATTAGGTGCAGAAATGGTGCAGAAATTCTGCAGCGTCAAAACCGCACGGTGTGCACATACCCTTAACATATAGAGAGGCAGCATGGATTCTAAAGTTACATAGCCGCATTCCATACAGCAGGCAGATTATATATCTATTAGGTCACGTATTCTTCGGTCATACACTTGTATACCGCGCCTCTCCACGTCACTCGCTCACCTGATATTTAAACAGCACACATGGCGCTGATCTTCTGCAATACTAAGATTAAGGACCTTGTGTTCGGAACGCGGCAGTGTGCACACTTGATACGTTGCGCTTTTTAATATGGAATGATTTTAAAATAATTCTTCAATAAATGTTGTTTTTAATCTACAAATAATTTTTTGGGGGGGACTGATGGTGCTGGATCTCTTGTTCTATTTGGATTATAATACTTGTTACCAGCACGAGTCTACCGGATCCGTGCACCGCTGGAAAATCCTATCTACAAAGCACTGGGGAGCTGGAGGACAAGCCTTTTCTTTATTCAGTACCGCACACTGACACCAGAGGGCAGTGTAAGACCGAAGATTAGAGGACAGCGCCACATACAGGTGTGCGGTACAGCAGACTGGAGCTTAGATACACAGCTCAGCAGACGGTATCACACAGGGTAAGCTTAGATACACAGCTCAGCAGACCGTATCACACATGACAATCCCTTTAACTAGGGGGGTCTCCTACGGGGGGGGGGTTCATAGCCCCTTTAAACACATTTCCATGTGCGTCACCTGCAGCATGCATTTACTTATCCTCCTACAGAGGCCAAACACAGACGGGTGAGGGAAGCTCCGCAGGCAGGGAACAGGTAGAGGCGGACAAGTCCCATCCTGCCGTTCTGTGTACGCAGCCCCGCTGCTGCTGGTGAAGAGGGGACAGCTGAGCAAATATTTACCAGCAGATGAGAGGCTCTTCACGTGTTTCCGAGAATCACCAGGCTGGGAGGCGCAGCCGCTCGCTCCTGAGGGTCTGAAACAAAGCAAAACCAAAAGAATCATTAGACCCCGCCATCAAAGAAAAATACTTCCCGATAAGAAAAACAGGGAATAAACCGGTAAAAAAAGGAGCAGTGGTCAAAGGGTTAATAATAGTCAACTGGGAAAGCTGGGTGCCACAATGCTTTCCCGGTCACCTGAATGGCAATCTGCTTTTTTTCTCCACTTATGAGCCCCTTTTTTTTCCTTCATGCCTCCTGAACTCATCATCAATCTTGAAAAAAAAAAAACTGCTAAAATCTATCTTGGCCAAAGCAAGACGGACTGCCAGGTCACAGAGATCAGATTACAGCTGCCTGTTAAAGTGTATGAAGAGGGGCAGAGTGAGAGATGCAGAGAGACAATCACAGATTTTGCTGCTGCTTTCTGGTGTTTTTTCTCATCCTAGTGCTGGATGCACAGCTACACCACTCAGTACTGATGTATGATATCCTCCATGCTGCTGCTTCACATTTTATCTCATTTTAGTTCTTGACTCACAACTACACTGCTCAGTACTGCTGAACGATATCCTCCATGCGGCTGCTTTCTGGTATTTTATCTTATGCTAACGCTGGATTCACAGCTACACCACTTAGCACCTTTGCATATCATCCACTCTTCTGCTGCTACTTTATGGTTTTATCTCACTCTAGTGCTGGATTCACAGGTACACAGCTCAGTACTGCTGAATGATATCCTCCATGCTGCTTTCTTGTGTTTCATCTCATCCTAGTGCTGGAATTACAATCACACCACTTAATACAGCTGTAGGATAGTCTCCATGCTGCTGCTTTCTGGCGTTTTATCTCATCCTAGTATTTGATTCACAGCTACACCACTTAGTACTACTGTGACACCCATGTTGCTGCTTTTATCTCATCCTAGTGCTGGATTCACAGGTACACCCACTCACTACTGCAGCATGATATCTTTCATCCTGCTGTTGCTTTCTAGTAAGTGTTTATTTCTTCCCAGAGCTGGATTCACAGTTACACTCCTCTGAAGTGTTTCTGAAATGCAGGATACAAGTCATATAATAACGGCCATAAATACTGTTATTCCTCAGGTTCCTTGGACACGACGTAATGTTCTGAAAAGTCACCAGAAATAGAAATTACTAAGCTGTGTGCTTGTATCAGTTGCTCCACTGCAATAGTTACTTTGTTACTAATAGTGGAGGCTGAGGAGCCCCTATCACAGCATGTAGCTGATCTCTGAGCTTAAAGGGGTAATCCCATGTGCAAGATCCTATCCCAATAATGTAGTAAGTGTCATAATAATAATATTAACAAATGCCTGATTAGAAATGTAGTATAGTTCTTCTGATAAGCTATGTCACTTACCCCGTGTGCAGGGCATTGCAATAGCTTAGTTATACATAGTTACAACCACTCATGTAGTGACAGTTAATTAGTTAGTTCTTAGTGGTGGTAACCATGGATATCTAAGCTACTGCAATGCCCTGCACATAGGGTAAGCAACACAGCTAATCAGAAGAACTATACTACATTTCTAACAGAAGGTATTTGCTAATATTATTAATATTACACCTATTACATATTGGGATGGGATCTTGGAGATGGGAATGCCATTTTAATCTTTAAAAAGGAAAAAAAAAAGCTATTTTTCTACTCCTGGACATCCCATTTAAGTCTTGAGTTTGCAGGAGATGCTCTGCAGTGATGCAATTTGATCTTAGATTTTTTTTTTTATTATTTCCCCCCAGCAGATACCTAAAAAGTCACAAGTTCTGCTCTATTGGAGAAAGCAAAATAGGTAAAAAAAAATAAAAAAAAAAACTTATTGATGTACGTTTAATTTTTTTAAAAAAATTAAAAAAAATAACTCCACGTTGTAATTCGCCTTACTGTACGAAACCAGGTGACAGCTCCAGCAGAATAACCCGAGGATATGAAGAAACTGGAGAAAGTTATCCCAGTTATGAGGTAGAACCAGTTTTGGTCTGTAGGGCCTCCTCCCGCCACTCCCAAACTTTACCTGCAGGGGTCTGTTCTCAGCAATGACAAGGGCCCCTTTACACCATAACATCTAATTATCCAACATGCTACAGTTGCGGTCAAAAGATTTGAGACTGACACAAACTTTTCATAAAGTTTTGCTGCTTTAGTTTTTATAGCAACAATTTGCATTAATTCCAGACTGATTTTGCAAAATAAATTGTAAGATCATTCCAGTGGTTAGCTCAGTAGAAAGTGTTAACTAGGACAAGGCAGCGGATATTACTCTCAAGCTGATTACCTCAGAGGAAACAAGTGCAGTGATTAATGTTTTGCAACGAAAGGGCTTTACAGGCAAGGACATTGCTGCTTGTAAGATTGCGCCTAAATCAACTATTTATCAGATCAAGAACTTTAAAAGAGAGAGGTTCAATTGCTGTGAAGAAGGCTTGAAGGCACCCAAAGTCCAGCAAGTGCAAAGACCATCCCTTAAAGAGGATTCGGCTATGAGGTCGGTTCAAAATCAGTGCAGAGCTTGCTCCGAGGTGGCAGCAGGCAGGTGTCAGGGCATCTGCACGCACAGTGAGGTGAAGGCTTTTTGAGGCTGCCAAAATTAGTGCTGTCAAAAAATGGAAAGTCAGAATGGAGCGTTGGTCACATTCTTTAAAAATAGGGAAAATGTTGGGAAAAAAAGCTTTAAAGGGGTTGTTCAGAAAATAAAAAAAAGGCTTTGACAGAGTTAAAATATAAAAGTAGCAACACTAACGCTTGACACCCCCTTAAAACATCGATTCCAATGCTTATCTCGTTACCACGCTGGTCTCATGCCCTGTTAACCAACTGTCCACCCAGCAGCGATGGGTGAACGGGCATTTTGAGGCATGGCCGCCTGAGTGGGCTCAGGATAAGCTTTGAAATAAGAGCTGTGGGGGATCGGCGACATGAGCATTACATCTTTTCTTTCTTTCTCTGCTGAACAATGCCCCATAACAAATACGCATAAATGTGCGATCACTGGGGGTCCTAAAGGCCCCTGTGTGAGAGAAGCAGTAGTGCACAAGTGTGACCATCCCTCCCATTCAATTCAATGGGTGCGGTACTGAGTATGAAAGAACGCTGCTCCCATAGAGCGTACAAGGAGCACAGCGGGGGTCCCAGCGGTCAGATCGTACATTTATATAGGTGCTAAAAATTGTACCCCTTTTAGAAGTGACAATATAGATTAGTAAGTGGCATCCGGGCGCGCTTTAGTGGTTGGTAGATGGCGTGGCATGTTCCCACGCAACGGCACGTTCCTCTGCGGAGACTTCCGTTTTCTGAAATGTCATATATTGTGTATTCTCAGAGAAAGGGGAAGGCGGGGTGCGGTGCATGAGGAAGCGCTGGTACAACGCCTTCCTATAAATGCCGTGCAATTATCTCATGTCCCGTCCTGCGCGTCTGTGCGGAGCAATGTAACACCAGCACCGCTGGCAGGGAAAAGGTTACGATTATTTGCATTTGTACTATGCAAATACCCCGACGGGGAAGGTGACCAACATATGCAAAGCAGAACCAGACCAATTGTCAGGAGAAGTGATCGGATAGGAAACACTACCTTGTCGGCACACTGTGGCCGTTACTTTCTGCAATTCTTAAAAATCAGCCATGCACCATTTCGGACAATGTTCACACCTATTTCCATACACATATTGATGACCATCATCATCTAAGGCTGCATTCACACAGTGGCAGAAAACGAAAAAGAGCGCGCGTCCGGGGGCCTCCACCGGCGCGCGTCCGGGGGCCTCCACCAGCGCATTTTGCTTTAGAGTCGCTGAAAATTTCCGACTGTAAGGATTTTTCCTTAACTTCAGGTCACACTATAGTCAGCCCGAAATGGCTGATAACAGGGAGCAATACTGCAGTGTCTCCCCTTCGCTTCTGCAGGCGAAACTGCTGTTTCCCTGCAAGATAAAGTGATCGTGTGAGGCAGAGGTGAAAAGACGGCAAAGGAGATGAATGACTGCAATTTTCTGCCACAGTGTGAACAAAGCCTAAGACGATGGAACTTTTTGGAGAAGGCAGGGCCAGCCTACAGAACATCCAAGCGGGTTGGTCCCCTGACAGTTTGTACCAGGTCTGATGAGAATATAGCAGCAAAGTCTTGTGGAACTCGGCTGAACTATGATTTCTGCTCTGGAGTTCTGAGGTCACGACACAAAGCAAGCTCTTGGAGGTTCTCCCAACGCGACTATCATGCAGCAAAATGCTCAAGGAAGACATCACAAAGTCGGCAGTCTGTTGTGAGCAGCGAAACGCGGGTGCGTGGTCCTTAAAGGTGAAGTGCACACATATTTAAAGGGTTTTTTTCTATCTTTATTCAGATAATTCTAATATGCTTCGGAGTAGATTCCTAAACACTTTCTGAGCCTTATCTGACAAGAGGGTGTGGTCTATTGAAAAGGGGACAGTCTAAAGATGCATCAAACTTCTCCAACGGCGTAAACCACTTTGATCCATCTGGTCCAAGTTTGCACTTTGATAAACATGTGTTGCAATTATTCCTCATTTTCAAGATCTCTGCTTGCTGTCCATAAATCAGAATGTTCTTCATTAACATCCCAACAAGGTTGGAAATTCAGTAATAGTTGAGCCTCTCTCACAGCTGAGGGTTTGCTACAATTGTATCCAGACTGGACAAACCTGAATTCCTCCATATGAGCACCCGCAAAAATGTTAACCTTTTCAGCGAGAGGCGCAATTTTCATACACAGAGGGTTAAAAAAAATAAAAAAAATTAATAAAATTAAAAAAAAATTACAGTCCTCGCTCCCTGGGAATGAAAATCCCATCCGATTGGCTGTCCCCGATTCGTCAGCGTGGGGTCTCTGGTGTTTAATTAGCCATGTCCTCGGGGGGGGGGGGAGCTCAGCGCGCTCGCTGTTCATTAAGGCCGACTTCAAGGAGATGAAGCTCGTCAGCGATGGAAAATTAAATAAGCGCACGCATTAATGTCTTCCCTTTCATGCCCGATCCGGGAGGATATTTCTGAAGGTAGCGCTATTGGGGTCAGGCGTGCTGAGGTCACTGGGCAGTGACTGCGCCAAATCTGCAGGTGTAATAGGGTCCGCACTGTATGTCAGCGCCTACAAGACGTCAACGACGCAACGTTCGGCCGAGGGCTACGAGGAGGACATGGAGATTAGATCAGATTAGGAAATATTTAGGCCAACAAGTGCGGCGCTTGGACATTTCCTCTACGATCCCTTCCTGTGGCCTTTACCTTCATTCTCATGATGAATTTTTCCCCGGCTGCCGAATATAATCCTACAACTGCAGTGAAGACTGACGCAAATAGGAGCGGAAAATGGCTCTGCAATACAAGGCCGACGCATAGGCTGTGCAGGGTCTGTGAAGAGCTGGGTGGTGACCCCGATGAAGCTGCGCTTTCCACGGCGGACACTTCTCAATAAGAAACAATGGAGAAGTCAACGGGCTCTGCACAATAGAGCGGGGGGCCGGGGGGCCGTACTTAGGACATGTCACTTTCTAGGACTGACGAGCGGAGGTGTTCGGGAAAAGAGAAAGAGCCAAGAGAATAACGTCAGCGAGCAGAACATTGGCCTCCAGACATGAGCGTGCTGCGGCTCGCCACCGACCTGCGTGATCAGAGGCCCCGTCACCGAGAGATCACCGCCAGCACGAGTCTGCTATTCACACACCGCTGCAAACTACACGAGGGGCCCCGAGAGCCCCCGCACCGCTGCACAAGGGGCCCCGAAAAGAAGGAAAAAAGGAAGGGAGAGAAGGGGAAAAGGAAAAAAGGAAGGGAGGGGGGGGAGGGGAAAAGGAAGGAAGGAAGGGAGGGAAGGGGAAAAGGAAGGAAGGAAGGGAGGGGAGGGGAAAAGGAAGGAAGGAAGGGAGGGAAGGGGAAAAGGAAGGAAGGAAGGGAGGGAAGGGGAAAAGGAAGGAAGGAAGGGAGGGAAGGGGAAAAGGAAGGAAGGAAGGGAGGGAAGGGGAAAAGGAAGGAAGGAAGGGAGGGAAGGGGAAAAGGAAGGAAGGAAGGGAGGGAAGGGGAAAAGGAAGGAAGGAAGGGAGGGAAGGGGAAAAGGAAGGAAGGAAGGGAGGGAAGGGGAAAAGGAAGGAAGGAAGGGAAGGGGAAAAGGAAGGAAGGGAGGGAAGGGGAAAAGGAAGGAAGGGAGGGAAGGGGAAAAGGAAGGAAGGGAGGGAAGGGGAAAAGGAAGGAAGGGAGGGAAGGGGAAAAGGAAGGAAGGGAGGGAAGGGGAAAAGGAAGGAAGGAAGGGAGGGAAGGGGAAAAGGAAGGAAGGGAGGGAAGGGGAAAAGGAAGGAAGGAAGGGAGGGAAGGGGAAAAGGAAGGAAGGAAGGGAGGGAAGGGGAAAAGGAAGGAAGGAAGGGAGGGAAGGGGAAAAGGAAGGAAGGGAGGGAAGGGGAAAAGGAAGGAAGGGAGGGAAGGGGAAAAGGAAGGAAGGGAGGGAGGGAAGGGAGGGAAGGGGAAAAGGAAGGAAGGAAGGGAGGGAAGGGGAAAAGGAAGGAAGGAAGGGAGGGAAGGGGAAAAGGAAGGAAGAAAGGAAGGGAGGGAAGGGGAAAAGGAAGGAAGGAAGGGAGGGAAGGGGAAAAGGAAGGAAGGAAGGGGAAAAGGAAGGAAGGGAGGGAGGGAAGGGGAAAAGGAAGGAAGGGAGGGAGGGAAGGGGGAAAAGGAAGGAAGGGAGGGAGGGAAGGGGAAAAGGAAGGAAGGGAGGGAGGGAAGGGGAAAAGGAAGGAAGGGAGGGAGGGAAGGGGAAAAGGAAGGAAGGGAGGGAGGGAAGGGGAAAAGGAAGGAAGGGAGGGAGGGAAGGGGAAAAGGAAGGAAGGGAGGGAAGGGGAAAAGGAAGGAAGGGAGGGAAGGGGAAAAGGAAGGGAGGGGAGGGGAAAAGGAAGGGAGGGGAGGGGAAAAGGAAGGGAGGGAGGGGAAAAAGGAAGGAAGGGAGGGAGGGGAAAAAAGGAAGGAAGGGAGGGGAGGGAAAAGGAAGGAAGGGAGGGAGGGGAAAAGGAAGGAAGGGAGGGAAGGGGAAAAGGAGGAAGGAAGGGAGGGAAGGGGAAAAGGAAGGAAGGAAGGGAGGGAAGGGGAAAAGGAAGGAAGGAAGGGAGGGAAGGGGAAAAGGAAGGAAGGAAGGGAGGGAAGGGGAAAAGGAAGGAAGGAAGGGAGGGAAGGGGAAAGGAAGGAAGGGAGGGAAGGGGAAAAGGAAGGAAGGGAGGGAAGGGGAAAAGGAAGGAAGGAAGGGAGGGAAGGGAAAAGGAAGGAAGGAAGGGAGGGAAGGGGAAAAGGAAGGAAGGGGAAAAGGAAGGAAGGGAAGGGGAAAAGGAAGGAAGGGAGGGAGGGAAGGGGAAAAGGAAGGAAGGGAAGGGGAAAGGAGGAAGGGAGGGAGGGAAGGGGAAAAGGAAGGGAGGGAGGGAGGGAAGGGGAAAAGGAAGGAGGGAGGGAGGGAAGGGGAAAAGGAAGGGAGGGAGGGAGGAAGGGGAAAAGGAAGGGAGGGAGGGAGGGAAGGGGAAAAGGAAGGAGGGAGGGAGGGAAGGGGAAAAGGAAGGGAGGGAGGGAAGGGGAAAAGGAAGGGAGGGAGGGAAGGGAAAAGGAAGGGAGGGAGGGAAGGGGAAAAGGAAGGGAGGGAGGGAAGGGAAAAGGAAGGGAGGGAGAAGGGGAAAAGGAAGGGAGGGAGGGAGGGAAGAAGGAAGGGAGGGAGGAAGGGGAAAAGGAAGGGAGGGGAAAAGGAAGGGAGGGAGGGAAGGGGAAAAGAAAGAAGGGAGGGAAGGGGAAAAGAAAAGAAGGGAGGGAAGGAAAAGAAAGAAGGGAGGGAAGGAAAAGAAAGAAGGGAGGGAAGGAAAAGAAAGAAGGGAGGGAAGGAAAAGAAAGAAGGGAGGGAAAGGAAAGAAGGGAGGGAAGGAAAAGAAAGAAGGGAGGGAAGGAAAAGAAAGAAGGGAGGGAAGGAAAAGAAAGAAGGGAGGGAAGGAAAAGAAAGAAGGGAGGGAAGGAAAAGAAAGAAGGGAGGGAAGGAAAAGAAAGAAGGGAGGGAAGGAAAAGAAAGAAGGGAGGGAAGAAAAGAAAGAAGGGAGGGAAGGAAAAGAAAGAAGGGAGGGAAGGAAAAGAAAGAAGGGAGGGAAGGAAAAGAAAGAAGGGAGGGAAGGAAAAGAAAGAAGGGAGGGAAGGAAGGAAAAGAAAGAAGGGAGGGAAGGAAGGAAAAGAAAGAAGGGAGGGAAGGAAAAGAAAGAAGGGAGGGAAGGAAGGAAGGGAAGGAGGGAAAAGAAGGAAGGGAAGGAGGGAAAAGAAGGAAGGGAAGGAGGGAAAAGAAGGAAGGGAAGGAGGGAAAAGAAGGAAGCAAAGAGTAACAAGGAAAAAGAAGGAAGGAAGCTAAAAAGGAATAATGGAAGAAAAGAGGGAAGGAAATAAAAAAGCAAAATGGAAATAAGGAAAAAAGGAGGGCAGAGAGCGAGGAGAGAAGGTGCGGAGACAGAAGGAAAAACTAAGATAGGAAAGAGAAAAGGAGGGAAGGAAGAAGGGGAGGATGTATAGACAGAGTTGAGGCGCACTGCTGTGGTGCTTAGGCACGGTGGGTGCACGGTGGGGGCAGCTGGTGGGCACGGTGAGGACAGGCTGCTCTGAGTGATGCACAAAATGTGAAAAAGAAATACAGCGGAGAATTAAAATTCCAGAAGATGAATGCAAAAAAATGTAAAGGTTACCGCACAGAGGAGCATGGTAAATGGAGGAGAACTGAAGTAATTGCCTTCTGCTACGGTCAGTGACTGTAACCGCAGCTGTCAGCCGAAGGCCGGGAACATCCCAGAGGAAGGGGCCGTGCACATATACTGCAGTGTCAGTGCACAGGATCCGATATATAGCCACTACATCATCCACAATGCTGTGCAGCGGGACACCACAGAAATAACTAGGAACAGCACCACACTTTCCCGTGGCTTTGTCAGGTATTGCAGAATTCAGTGGTCAGCAAGTTATCCCCTATCGTAGCCAGTCCAGTCCCCAGATAAAACTCCGGATCTGCGGGGAAGGGGGACGCACTCAAGCCTCAGTCAAAAAAAAAAAAACACTGCAGAATTTTGAATGCAGCTCTGGAGGAGGTGGGAACACATCATGCTGACTGTAGGGAAAAAAAATAAATTCTACATTACAAAACATGATTAGAAAGTCATATGCCTCCTCTATGACCAGGCGTTCGGGATAAATCTGGGCACTGCCAGTCAGATGACAAGCATTCCCCTGCCACAACAGTGAGGGAGCAACAAACAGTAAACGGGGAAGAGCAGAGGATTGTTCGCCTGATACGACCTCTTCCATCCAGTGTCTATTAGCGGCACTAACACGTGGCCGACCTAATTAATCCCACCGCTCGTTATACACATCACTACATCAATACACTGCACCCAGGGATGGACGCCAGAGGCCGCGGGCGACTCCTGATCACCAGCATCACACAAAGGGTTACACGGATCAATAGCGCAACCTCGGAAGGAAACACCGGCACATGTACTGGGGTCAGCAGCGTAATGTAAGGTGTACACCGCACTCCAGAGAGGACCGGAAGCTCTACAGTAATTTAGGACAGATTTAACACCCCGCTGAAAGAAATAATTCAAAATATATTTTTCATAAAGACATCCAGGCCCT
Source organism: Phyllobates terribilis (assembly GCF_046119375.1). Taxonomy (NCBI): domain Eukaryota; kingdom Metazoa; phylum Chordata; class Amphibia; order Anura; family Dendrobatidae; genus Phyllobates; species Phyllobates terribilis. The sequence goes on from NW_027362764.1 coordinate 756,967,865, forward strand.
CCATGAATTTGTTTGAATCGACCATTACAACATGTTGTAGCAGAGAGCTCCATAGTCTCACTGCTCTTACAGTAAAGAATCCATAGTCTCACTACTCATAATGAATCCATGTCCTACCTGCTTGTACAGTAAAGAATCCATTGCCTAACTGCTCTTAAAGTAAATCCATAGTCTCACTGCTCTTACAGTAGAGAATACATAGTCTCAGTGATCAGAAAGTAACCATTGCCTCACTGCTCTTACGTCCATTGGTCACTGTTGCAGGCCTAGGTGAATACAGATCATTACACAGATCTCTGTACGGTTATTAGATCGCCCCCTAAATCTCAGCGTTTCTTAAACTGAATAACCCCAAGTCTGTTAACCTGTCTTGCATAGGCAGTCCATTCATACCTGAAAGTAAGTTTTGCTATGTAATCTCAGAGCAGCACAATGTAGGGGCAGAGACACTGACTCCTGAAATGTGTCACTGGGCAGCTTGCTGCAGTTTCGATTAAAATCCCTTATATCTCTGCTGCAGATCTAACAGAACTCAGAAAGCAGGGCTGGGTAAAACCCCGCCCACACCACTGATTGGCAGCTTCATGTGTATACTGTGTATAGGCAGAAAGCTACCAATCAGTGGCGAGGGCAGGACAATCCTCACAGTGGGAGTTTTTCATGGTGATGTTCTCACTTTACCACAATTTTACCACCACAAACTATGGCGCTCTACAGACTGCGCCACGCGAGGAAGGGGAGCGCCCCGCCCAGACTGCGGCTCGCGAGGAAGGGGAGCGCCCCGCCCAGACTGCGGCTCGCGAGGAAGGGGAGCGCCCCGCCCAGACTGCGGCTCGCGAGGAAGGGGAGCGCCCCGCCCAGACTGCGCCGCGCGAGGAAGGGGAGCGCCCCGCCCAGACTGCGCCGCGCGAGGAAGGGGAGCGCCCCGCCCAGACTGCGCCGCGCGAGGAAGGGGAGCGCCCCGCCCAGACTGCGCCGCGCGAGGAAGGGGAGCGCACCGCCCAGACTGCGGCTCGCGAGGAAGGGGAGAGCCCCGCCCAGACTGCGCCTCGCGAGGAAGGGGAGAGCCCCGCCCAGACTGCGCCTCGCGAGGAAGGGGAGAGCCCCGCCCAGACTGCGCGAGGAAGGGGAGCGCCCCGCCCAGACTGCGCGAGGAAGGGGAGCGCCCCGCCCAGACTGCGCGAGGAAGGGGAGCGCCCCGCCCAGACTGCGCGAGGAAGGGGAGCGCCCCGCCCAGACTGCGCGAGGAAGGGGAGCGCCCCGCCCAGACTGCGCGAGGAAGGGGAGCGCCCCGCCCAGACTGCGCGAGGAAGGGGAGCGCCCCGCCCAGACTGCGCGAGGAAGGGGAGCGCCCCGCCCAGACTGCGCGAGGAAGGGGAGCGCCCCGCCCAGACTGCGCGAGGAAGGGGAGCGCCCCGCCCAGACTGCGCGAGGAAGGGGAGCGCCCCGCCCAGACTGCGCGAGGAAGGGGAGCGCCCCGCCCAGACTGCGCGAGGAAGGGGAGCGCCCCGCCCAGACTGCGCGAGGAAGGGGAGCGCCCCGCCCAGACTGCGCGAGGAAGGGGAGCGCCCCGCCCAGACTGCGCGAGGAAGGGGAGCGCCCCGCCCAGACTGCGCGAGGAAGGGGAGCGCCCCGCCCAGACTGCGCGAGGAAGGGGAGCGCTTCACCTCTCACACCCGATCTGTGGCGCCACACATGGAAAACGCAGGAGTTGTTTGGTCACAGATATTTCTATGTTGTTGTGTAAAATGTATGACAATAAGTCTCCAGCGCTTATCTGGAAACAGTCAGCAAGCTGCTGACATCTATTATTATATAAACAGGTCAATACAGTTTTGCAGTCAGTGGTACAACCACATTTTTCTCAGTACAGGAGCCGCTTTGGGCATCGGGTATTCCCATTCACTGACAGCAAGTAAATTTCATTAGGGACGCTAGATGAACCAATATGGATCGGTCGGGGTTAATGGCTCAGGCTCCTCTTTCATATACAGTGATATGTAAAAGTTTGTGCACCCCTGGTCAGAATTACTGTTATTGTGAACAGTTAAGCAAGTTGTAGATGAAATGTTCTCTAAAAGGCCGAAAGTTACAGATGACACATTTCCTTTGTATTTTAAGCAAAATATATATTTTCTTCTTTTACATTCTAAAAATTACAAAAAGAAAAAAGGGCCGATGCAAAAGTTTGAACACCCTTGGAGATTTATTAGCCTGTTAGGGTTATGGCTTGTTCACTATCATCGTTAGGAAAGGCCGGTGATGCAAATTTCCCAGCTTTATAAAACCCAGCCTCCTCTAATCTTGTGCCAAAAAACAGCAGCCATGGGTTCTTCTAAGCAGCTGCCGAGCACTCTGAAAATGAAAATGGTGGAGGCCCACAAAGCAGGAGAAGACTATAAGAAGAGAGGAAAGCGTTTTCAAGTTGCCCTTTCCTCAGTTCTAAATGTAATTAAGAAATGGCAGTTACCAGGAACAGTGGAGGTCAAGATAAGGTCTGGAAGACCGAGCAAAATTTCAGTAGGAGCTGTTCATAGTATTGCTATAGAGGCAAATCAGATTTAGCAGACTCTAGAGTTGTTATACATTGCTCTGCTGTTCAGAGACACCTGCACAAATATGGCCTTCATGGAAGAGTCATCAGAAGAAAACCTCTCCTGCATTCTCACCATAAAATTCAGTGTCAGAAGTATGCAGAAGAACATCTAAACCAGCCTGATGCATTTTGGAAAGAAGTCCTTTGACCGATGAGGTAAAATAGAACTATTTGGCCACAATAATCAAAGGTATCGGGGAGAAAAAAGGGCACAGAATTTCAGGAAAAGAACATCTCACCAACCATTAACCCCTTTACCTCCGAGGGTGGTTTGCACATTAATGACCAGGCCAATTTTTTCAATTCTGACCACTGTCACTTTATGAGGTAATTACTCTGGAACGCTTCAATGGATCCCCCTGATTCTGAGATTGTTTTTTCGTGACATATTGTACTTCATGATTGTGGTAAAATTTCTTCGATATCACTTGCGTTTATTTGTGAAAAAAACGGAAATTTGGCGAAAATTTTGAAAATTTTGCAATTTTCAAAATTTGAATTTTTATGCCCTTAAATCAGAGAGATATGTCACACAAAATAGTTAATAAATAAAATTTCCCACATGTCTACTTTACATCAGCACAATTTTGGAACCAACATTTTTTTTTTTATTGGGGAGCTATAAGGGTTAAAAGTTGACCAGCGATTTCTCATTTTTCCAACCAAATTTACAAAACCATTTTTTTAGGGACCACATCACATTTGAAGTCACTTTGAGGGGTCTTTATGACAGAAAATACCCAAAAGTGACACCATTCTAAAAACTGCACCCCTCAAGGTGCTCAAAACCACATTCAAGAAGTTTATTAACCCTTCAGGTGCTTCACAGGAATTTTTGGAATGTGGAAGAAAAAAAATTAACATTTTACTTTTTTCACAAAAATGTTACTTTAGACTCAATTTTTTTTATTTTCGCAGAGGTAACAGGAAAAAATGGACCCCAAAATTTGTTGTGCGATTTCCCCTGGGCACGCAGATACCCCATATGTGGGGAAAAACACTGTTTGGCCGCACGGCAGGGCTCGGAAAGGAAGGAGCGCCATTTGACTTTTTGAATGTAAAATTTGCTTGAATAATTAGCAGACGCCATGTTGCGTTTGGAGAGTCCTTGATGTGCCTAAACAGTAGAAAACCCCGCACAAGTGACCCCATTTTGGAAACTAGACCCCTCAGGGAACTTATCTAGATGTGTGGTGAGCACCTTGAACCCCCAGGTGCTTCACAGAAGTTTATAACATGGAGCCGTAAAAATAAAATTTTCACATTTTTCCCACAAAAATGTTTTTCAGCCCCCACTTTTGCATTTTCATAAGGGTAACAGGAGAAATTGCACCATGCAGTTTGTTGTGCAATCTCTCCTGAGTAAACAGATACCACATATGTGGGGGAAAACCACTGTTTGGGCGCGCGGCAGGGTTCGGAAGGGAAGGAGCGCCATTAGACTTTTTGACTGTAAAAATTTGCTTGAATAATTAGCGGATGTACCCCTGATGTGCCTAAACAGTGGAAACCCCCCACAAGTGACACCATTTTGGAAACTAGACCCCTCAGGGAACTTATCTAGATGTGTGGTGAGCACCCTGAACCCCCAAGTGCTTTACAGACGTTTATAACAGGGAGCCGTGAAAATTTAAAAAAAATCAAACTTTTTCCACAAAAATGATGTTTTAGCCCCAATTTTTTTATTTTCACAAGGGTAAGGGTATGTGCACACGATGCAGAAATGAAGCAGAAAATTTCTGCATCATTTCTGCATCTCCCTGGCAGAAAAAACGCATGCAGATTGTGCATGCGTTTTTCCTGCGGAATACATGCGGATTCACATGCGTTTCCACATGCAGATTGACAAGCGCTTTCCAAGCGATTTTAGCATCACCTGGAAAGTGCTTGACAACTAGGTCACACTATATAAATCCATGCAAACAGCATGGATTTATATAGTGTGACCCGAGAGAGTGTATATACTTACCTCCGATGGCCCGCGCTGTCCTGCTTTACACTCCGTTCTCCCTCGCCGGCAACTTTGAATTGAAAGACCTGCCGACGTCAGCGTCACGTGACCCGTCACATGACTCTGACGTCAGCGCAGGTCCTTCAACTCACTGCAAAGTGCCGGGAAGCAAGCAGGAGCGGTGCGCGGGCCGACAGAAGGTAAGTATACATTTATTTTTTATTTTATTATAGCTTTTTTTAATGGTACCTGGGTGTGGATGAGACTCTCCTCTCCTCCACACTCGGGTACCATCCGCACATTAGAACGCGCCAATAGCGCAAGTACAAATGCAGTCTTGCGGAATTGGCGCGTTCTAATGCAAATCAATGGCGGTAAAACGCCGCGTTTACGCAAAATTAATTGACATGCTGCGGATTTTTGAGCGCATCATGGGCACAGCTCATGCGGATTTCAATTGGGGAACATTGCTGCCCTTCTACCATGCGTTTTTAATGCGTTTCCGCGGCGTTTACGCAACTGCAAAAACGCCGCGGAAACGCATTAAATATGCATCGTGTGAACTCAGCCTAAGAGGAGAAAATGGACCCCAAAAACCTTTGTGCAATTTCTCCTGAGTGTGCAGATACCCCATATGTGGGGAAAATACAGTGTTTGGGCGTACGGCAGAGTTCAGAAGGGATGGAGCACTGTGTGACTTTTTGAACGCAAAATCGGTTGGAATCGAGAGCGGACACCATGTTGCGTTTGGAAAGCCCCTGATGTGCCTAAATAGTAGAAACGCCATACAAGTGACTCCATTTTGGAAACTACACCCCTCAAGGATTTTATCAAGGTGTATAGTGAACATTTTGAACCCAGAGGTACAACACAGAATTTGATAACATTAGGTCATCATATTGAATAAGTTGTCATTAGTCTTGAGTGCAAGTGCTCGCTACTTGAGTTTGCATCGGGTACTCAGGTATGCACCATGTACAGCGTGTGCTCTAGTGACATGCTCGAGTCCCTGCCCCGCATGTTTCACGGTTATTAGACACCCAAAAAAAAACATGCGGGGATCGCTCGAGCATGACAGGCAATCCCTGGGGGAATTTTTTTGGCCGCGAGGCATATGGGGCGGAGACTCGAGCACCCGCGATACTCAGTGCATTCCCGAGCACCCGATGCAAACTCAAGTAGCGAGCACTTGCGCTCAACACTAGTCGCCATATCGTCATCTTTTTCCTTTTTTTTTTACTTTTGAAAAAAAAAACACAACTCTAGACCCAACCCTAGCCCTAACCCTAGCACAACCCCAACCCCAGCGTTTATTTTTTACACCGTTCCTCGTGCGGTATAAGTAATTAGATGACCTTATTCTTCGGTTCGGTGTGATTACAGAGATACCAGAATCATATGGGGTTTTTATGACTGACAGCTGTCACACACTAAAAGACACATTTTGTAAAATCTAGTTTTTGCATCGCCATATTTTGAGAGCTATAATTTTTCCAGATTTTGGCAGACAGTCATGTGATGGCTTGTTTTTTGTGGGATGAGTTGACGTTGTTATTGGTGCCATTTTCAGGCACGTGACATTTTTTGATCGCTTTCTATTCTGATTTTTGGGAGGCAGAACAAACAAAAACCAACAATTCAGGAATTGTTTTTTTTTTATTCTACTCTGCGTGTGGTAAAATTGATAAGGTAGCTTTATTCTTCGGGTCAGTATGTTTACAGCGGTACCACATTTATATCGCTTTTCTATGTTTTGGCGCTTTTACACAATAAAAGCCATTTTATAGAAAAAATTATTTTTTTGCTTCGCTTTATTCTGAGACCTATAACTTTTTTATTTTTCGGCTGATGGAGCTGTATGGCGGCTTGTTTTTTGCGGGACGAGATGACGTTTTCAGCGGTACCATTTTTATTTACATCCGTCTTTTTGATCGCGTGTTATTCCATTTCTTGTTTGCTGGTATGATGATAAAGCATTGTTTTTTGCTTTGTTTTTTATTTTTAGTTTTTTACCGTGTTCACTGAAGGGGTTAACTAGTGGGACAGTTTTATAGGTCAGGTTGTTCCGGACGCGGCGATACCAAATATGTGTACTTTTATTGTTTGTTTTTTCATAATAATATTTATTGATGGGTACATTATATTTTGATTTTTGGTGGATTATTTTTTTTTATTTATTTTTTAATATTGTTACAATTTTTTTTTTTTTTTTTTTCACTTTCAGATAGTTTTTTAGCTTTTTTACTTTGTCCCACTATGGGACTTTCACTTTTTTATTCTGATCGCCTGTATAGCACAGGAATGGAGCACCATCCCTGTGCCATGCAGGCTGTCAGCGCTGCACAGGGAGAAGATAGTTTGGTCATGTACTGCGCATGACCAAACGATCTTACTGCTGTCTGGTGACCCAGATGTTGACATGACGACATCAGGTCGTCATGGCAACACCCGGGAAGTCGCGGCAGATAGCGCTGGAGGCCAGAAGAGGAGGTGAGTATCCCGATCACCTCCCCTTAGCCACCGCAATGCTGCGATCGACTTCGATCGCAGCATTGCGGGGTTTAATGTGCAGGGAGAGGTGCGGGACCGCTCCCTGCACATAGTACCGGGTGTCAGCTGTGACAATCAGCTGACACCCGGCGGCGATCGTGCCCGCACAGCCCGTGTGCGCGCACGATCGCTATGACGTACTAATACGGGTCAGGCTCTTAAGTCCCAGGGCACAGACGCGTATTAGTACGTCATGGGCTGTAAAGGGGTTAAGCATGGTGGTGGATCAATCATGCTTTGGGGTTGTGTTGCAGCCAATGGCACGGGAAACATTTCACGGATAGAGGGAAGAATGGATTCAATGAAATTTCAACAAATTCTTGATGCAAACATAACACCATCTGTAAAAAAGCTGAAGCTGAAAAGAGGATGGCTTCTACAAATGGATAATGATCCTAAACACACGTCAAAATCCACAATAGACGACCTGAAAAGGCGCAAGCTGGAGGTTTTACAATGGCCCCCACAGTCCCCTGATCTGGACATCATTGAAAATCTGTGGCTAGACGTCAAAATAGCAGAGCATGCAAGACGCCGCAGGAACCTTACAAAACTGGAGGAATTTTCCAAGGAAGAATGGATGAAAATTAGTGATGAGCAAGCTAGCACGTTTAACCCTTTAAACGAGCGCGCTCAGGTACTCGCCGAGCATTTGCAGCGTGCTCGGCATCGATGAAAGTGTCGCCACGGCTGCATGTGTCACATCTGTCATTCACCTGTGACATATGCAGGGAGTGCCTGTTTGACATGTGTCAAAGCAGCATGTATCACAGGTGTATGACAGATGTGACATTTGTAGCCGCGGCGACACTTTCATCGATGCTGAGCACGACGCAAATGCTCGGCGAGTACCAAAGCATGCTCGTTTAAAGGGTTAAATGTGCTAGCTCACTCATCACTAATGAAAATCCCTCAAAGAGGAATGGAAAGACCATTGTTTGGCTACGAAAAGCATTTACAAGCTGTGATACTTGCAAAAGGGGGCGCTACTGGGTACTAACCAGGCAGGGGGCACAAACTTTTGCAAGCCATTGTAATTAACACTTTTCACCCCCTACACATCCAGCGCAGATAAGTCAAAGAATGTGTGCGGACAGTGCAGGGGTCCTTCAATGAACCTGTCTTTTCTCCTTGGTGGGACCCCCCCAACCTGCCTCATAATGCTGATCACTACACACAAAGGGTCTCCCAGAGTCTCCCATGATCAACATCTCACATAGCACTGCCCAAAGACCGAGGCCGGGGAGCAGCCGGTAGTCATAGTCAAACCGTCCACTTACACTGCGCCTTTCAATTTGTATTCATGGCACAGACTCAGACAGAGGCAGCCTGGCATTAGCCGACCAACCCGTAATTGGGCACCAAGACAGCCGAGACTAAGTGACCTGACCAACATCACACGGCACGTGGCCGAGCCTGGCATCACCGGCGGAACACTGCTAATCAGCGCCAGGGACAGAACGGATCAAAACACGTGATTGCCGCTCCCATGAACAAAAATATAATAACTACTATAATACGGTCCCCCATGTACAAGAAGAATATAATAACTACTATAATACTGCCCCCATGTACAAGAATATAACTACTATAATACTGCCCCCCATGTACAATAATATAACTACTATAATACTGCCCCATGTACAAGAATATAACTACTATAAGACTGCCCCATGTACAAGAATATAACTACTATAATACTGCCCCATGTACAAGAATATAACTACTATAATACTGCCCCTATGTACAAGAATATAACTACTATAATACTGCCCCTATGTACAAGAATATAACTACTATAATACTGCCCCTATGTACAAGAATATAACTGCTATAATACTGCTCCTATGTACAAGAATATAACTACTATAATACTGCTCCTATGTACAAGAATATAACTACTATAATACTGCTCCTATGTACAAGAATATAACTACTATAATACTGCTCCTATGTACAAGAATATAACTACTATAATACTGCCCCAGGTACAAGAATATAACTACTATAATACTGCTCCTATGTACAAGAATATAACTACTATAATACTGCTCTTATGTACAAGAATATAACTACTATAATACTGCCCCTATGTACAAGAATATAACTGCTATAATACTGCCCCTATGTACAAGAATATAACTGCTATAATACTGCTCCTATGTACAAGAATATAACTACTATAATACTGCTCCTATGTACAAGAATATAACTACTATAATACTGCCCCTATGTACAAGAATATAACGACTATAATACTGCTCCTATGTACAAGAATATAACTACTATAATACTGCTCCTATGTACAAGAATATAACTACTATAATACTGCCCCTATGTACAAGAATATAACGACTATAATACTGCTCCTATGTACAAGAATATAACTACTATAATACTGCTCTTATGTACAAGAATATAACTACTATAATACTGCCCCTATGTACAAGAATATAACTGCTATAATACTGCCCCTATGTACAAGAATATAACTGCTATAATACTGCTCCTATGTACAAGAATATAACTACTATAATACTGCTCCTATGTACAAGAATATAACTACTATAATACTGCCCCTATGTACAAGAATATAACGACTATAATACTGCTCCTATGTACAAGAATATAACTACTATAATACTGCTCCTATGTACAAGAATATAACTACTATAATACTGCCCCTATGTACAAGAATATAACTACTATAATACTGCCCCTATATACAAGAATATAACGACTATAATACTGCTCCTATGTACAAGAATATAACTACTATAATACTGCTCCTATGTACAAGAATATAACTACTATAATACTGCTCTTATGTACAAGAATATAACTACTATAATACTGCCCCTATGTACAAGAATATAACTGCTATAATACTGCCCCTATGTACAAGAATATAACTGCTATAATACTGCTCCTATGTACAAGAATATAACTACTATAATACTGCCCCTATGTACAAGAATATAACGACTATAATACTGCTCCTATGTACAAGAATATAACTACTATAATACTGCTCCTATGTACAAGAATATAACTACTATAATACTGCCCCTATGTACAAGAATATAACTACTATAATACTGCTCCTATGTACAAGAATATAACTACTATAATACTGCTCCTATATACTAGAATATAACTACTATAATACTGCTCCTATGTACAAGAATATAACTACTATAATACTGCCCCTATGTACAAGAATATAACTACTATAATACTGCTCCTATGTACAAGAATATAACTACTATAATATTGCTCCATGTGCAGCATCACAGAGTGGCCAAGGATAGAGAAGGCATTCTGTGGGGGCACAGCTCCTAACAAGGGGCAGATAAGCTGAGATCAGAGTAGGATGACATATTAACAAACAGGGGCAGCTGGGCATGAACTTGTAAGCAAAGTTATGGTGAAAGTGGCACATGGGGGCTCTGACAGGTGTGACCGTGCCAAGTGTGTGGTGAGGGATCAGTCAGGTCCGATGGCTAGATAAGGTGGCACCAGTGAGGCAGAAGGAGAATATGAAAACTTGTATCCAGAGAGCATTAGTGAATGGTACCAATGCCAGGACAGTGGCTGGAGGCAACGTGGCCAGATGTCCACGAGGACATCAGAGAAGAAAACCAGAGGTGGCATGGCGAGATCAGGGTGCCTGGTGCAGGGAGGCTGGTGAAAATGCAATGATTGGTAGGATGGCCTAGAGGACATCAGGGAAATAACAACAGCCAGAGTTGTGCACAGGGGGGGGGGGGGGGGTGAAGGAGTGTGACATTAAACTGGATGGCATGAAGGGGGGACGGCATGGAATATGGAGTTGGGGGAGAAGACGCCGCCCAGGATGGCGCACAAGGAGAATGGTAAATTGGCTGTTGAACACCGCTAGCAATGAAGCGCAGGGTGACCTGTAGATGCAAAGAAGGGCAAAGTGGCACATAGAGACTGGCGGCGATGGGCTGCCTAGCACGCAGGGGGGGGGGGGGGGGGGGCGACTCTGGTGGCGACGGGCTGCCTGGCACGTGGGGAGTCTGGCGGCGGTGGGCAGACTGGCACGCGGGGAGTCTGGCGGCGGTGGGCAGACTGGCACGCGGGGAGTCTCGCGGCGGTGGGCAGACTGGCACGCGGGGGATTGACGGCGACGGGAAGCCTGGCACGCGGGGGACTGACGGCGACGGGCAGACTGGCACGCGGGGGACCGACGGCGACGGGCAGACTGGCACGCGGGGGACCGACGGCGACGGGCAGACTGGCACGCGGGGGACTGACGGCGACGAGAAGCCTGGCACGCGGGGGACTGACGGCGACGGGCAGACTGGCACGCGGGGGACCGACGGCGACGGGCAGACTGGCACGCGGGGGACCGACGGCGACGGGAAGCCTGGCACGCGGGGGACTGACGGCGACAGGCAGACTGGCACGCGGGGGACTGACGGCGACAGGCAGACTGGCAAGCGGGGGACTGACGGCGACGGGCAGACTGGCACGCGGGGGCCTGACGGTGACGGGCAGACTGGCACATGGGGGCTGGTGACTGGCACACAGGGGTGATAACATGGAGGAAGGAGTACACAGGTGAGTATTGAGCAGGTGGCACACTGCACCAGGCTGCTGCCCGCTCTTCCTGGTCGGGGGGGTCCTCACCTGCTGCAGCTGGGGTAGGGACACAACAGGGAAGGACGCTCCTCGGGCCTACAGTCCCCGCTGCCGCATCTCCATTCACTGCTTCCTCCTCATTGAAGCTCCCGGCTCTGACACACTGCAGCAGCAGCGGCGGGGGCGGGAACAAGTCTAGACCCCGCCCCCTCCTCTGCCTGCCGGGGACACAGGCTTCCAACGAGAGCACCAAGATGGCGTCCGACTCATGACCATTTCCGGACACCTCCAGGCATCGCCCCGCCCCCTACTCTGCTGACTTCACATTAGAGGACAAAGATGGCGCCATCCTGTGACGACAACCGACAACCGCCATATTGTTACTGGCAAACGTCCAATTAAGCACTGGATAGCAACTTACAGGGGTCACTGATAATGAACAATTACTATCATTCCCATCATAGCAGTGAGACCCATTGCGTGTGTATCATGGAAAAGAAAACAATAAATTATATTATAATTAACCTTTTAAATTCCCTCACTGACTTTATTTTATGTTTGTAGTTTTTTTCTATAGTAGAATAAATAATATTTTTATAACTATCTATGGTCTTATAGCAATGGTGGATCCTGTGTTATCTACTGTATATAGAGGTGTTATCAGTCATTGTACAGGAGGAGGAGGTGAGCTGTGACATCACCTATTGTGAATGGTGGATCCTGTGTTATCTACTGTATATAGAGGTGTTATCAGTCATTGTACAGGAGGGGGAGGTGAGCTGTGATATCACCTATTGTGAATGGTGGATCCTGTGTTATCTACTGTATATAGAGGTGTTATCAGTCATTGTACAGGAGGAGGAGGTGAGCTGTGACATCACCTATTGTGAATGGTGGATCCTGTGTTATCTACTGTATATAGAGGTGTTATCAGTCATTGTACAGGAGGGGGAGGTGAGCTGTGATATCACCTATTGTGAATGGTGGATCCTGTGTTATCTACTGTATATAGAGGTGTTATCAGTCATTGTACAGGAGGAGGAGGTGAGCTGTGACATCACCTATTGTGAATGGTGGATCCTGTGTTATCTACTGTATATAGAGGTGTTATCAGTCATTGTACAGGAGGAGGAGGTGAGCTGTGACATCACCTATTGTGAATGGTGGATCCTGTGTTATCTACTGTATATAGAGGTGTTATCAGTCATTGTACAGGAGGAGGAGGTGAGCTTTGACATCACCTATTGTGAATGGTGGATCCTGTGTTATCTACTGTATATAGAGGTGTTATCAGTCATTGTACAGGAGGAGGAGGCGAGCTGTGACATCACCTATTGTGAATGGTGGATCCTGTGTTATCTACTGTATATAGAGGTGTTATCAGTCATTATACAGGAGGAGGAGGCGAGCTGTGACATCACCTATTGTGAATGGTGGATCCTGTGTTATCTACTGTATATAGAGGTGTTATCAGTCATTGTACAGGAGGAGGAGGTGAGCTGTGACATCACCTATTGTGAATGGTGGATCCTGTGTTATCTACTGTATATAGAGGTGTTATCAGTCATTGTACAGGAGGAGGAGGTGAGCTGTGACATCACCTATTGTGAATGGTGGATCCTGTGTTATCTACTGTATATAGAGGTGTTATCAGTCATTGTACAGGAGGAGGAGGTGAGCTGTGACATCACCTATTGTGAATGGTGGATCCTGTGTTATCTACTGTATATAGAGGTGTTATCAGTCATTGTACAGGAGGAGGAGGTGAGCTGTGATATCACCTATTGTGAATGGTGGATCCTGTGTTATCTACTGTATATAGAGGTGTTATCAGTCATTGTACAGGAGGAGGAGGTGAGCTGTGACATCACCTATTGTGAATGGTGGATCCTGTGTTATCTACTGTATATAGAGGTGTTATCAGTCATTGTACAGGAGGAGGAGGTGAGCTGTGACATCACCTATTGTGAATGGTGGATCCTGTGTTATCTACTGTATAAAAGAGGCATTATCAGTCATTGTACAGGAGGAGGAGGCGAGCTGTGACATCACCTATTGTGAATGGTGGATCCTGTGTTATCTACTGTATATAGAGGTGTTATCAGTCATTATACAGGAGGAGGAGGCGAGCTGTGACATCACCTATTGTGAATGGTGGATCCTGTGTTATCTACTGTATATAGAGGTGTTATCAGTCATTGTACAGGAGGAGGAGGTGAGCTGTGATATCACCTATTGTGAATGGTGGATCCTGTGTTATCTAAAGTATATAGAGGTGTTATCAGTCATTGTGCAGGGGGAGGAGGTGAGCTGTGACATCACCTATTGTGAATGGTGGATCCTGTGTTATCTACTATATAAAGAGGTGTTATCAGTCATTGTACAGGAGGAGAAGGTGAGCTGTGATATCACCTATTGTGAATGGTGGATCCTGTGTTATCTGCTGTATATAGAGGTGTTATCAGTCATTGTACCAGAGGAGGAGGAGGAGGTGAGCTGTGACATCACCTATTGTGAATGGTGGATCCTGTGTTATCTACTGTATATAAAGGTGTTATCAGTCATTGTACAGGAGGAGGAGGTGAGCTGTGACATCACCTATTGTGAATGGTGGATCCTGTGTTATCAGCTGTGTATAAGAGGTATTATCAGTCATTGTACAGGAGGAGGTGAGCTGTGATATCACCTATTGTGAATGGTGGATCCTGTGTTATCTGCTATATATAGAGGTGCTATCAGTCATTGTACAGGAGGAGGAGGTGAGCTGCGACATCACCTATTGTAAATGGTGGATCCTGTGTTATCTACTGTATATAAAGGTGTTATCAGTCATTATACCGGAGGAGGAGGAGGAGGTGAGCTGTGACATCACCTATTGTGAATGGTGGATCCTGTGCTATCAGCTGTGTATAAGAGGTGTTATCAGTCATTGTACAGGAGGAGGAGGTGAGCTGTGACATCACCTATTGTGAATGGTGGATCTTGTGTTATCTAAAGTATATAGAGGTGTTATCAGTCATTGTGCAGGGGGAGGAGGTGAGCTGTGACATCACCTATTGTGAATGGTGGATCCTGTGTTATCTACTATATAAAGAGGTGTTATCAGTCATTGTACAGGAGGAGGAGGAGGTGAGCTGTGATATCAACTATTGTGAACGGTGGATCCTGTGTTATCTACTGTACTGTATATAGAGGTGTTATCAGTCATTGTACAGGAGGAGGAGGAGGTGAGCTGTGTTATCACCTATTGTGAACGGTGGATCCTGTGTTATCTACTGTATATAGAGGTGTTATCAGTCATTGCAAAGGAGGAGGAGGAGGTGAGCTGCGACATCACCTATTGTGAATGGTGGATCCTGTGTTGTCTACTGTATATAGAGGTGTTATCAGTCATTGTACAGGAGGAGGAGGTGAGCTGTGACATCACCTATTGAAAATGGTGGATCCTGTGTTATCTACTGTAAATAGAGGTGTTATCAGTCATTGTACAGGAGAGGAAGGAAGTGAGCTGTGATATCAACTATTGTGAATGGCGGATCCTGTGTTATCTACTGTATATAGAGGTGTTATCAGTCATTGTACAGGAGGAGGAGGAGGTGAGTTGTGTTATCACCTATTGTGAATGGTGGATCCTGTGTTATCTACTGTATATAGAGGTGTTATCAGTCATTGTACAGGAGGAGGAGGAGGAGGAGGTGAGCTGTGATATCACCTATTGTGAATGGTGGATCCTGTGTTATCTGCTGTATATAGAGGTGTTATCAGTCATTGTACAGGAGGAGGAGGTGAGCTGCGACATCACCTATTGTAAATGGTGGATCCTGTGTTATTTACTGTATATAGAGGTGTTATCAGTCATTATACCAGAGGAGGAGGAGGTGAGCTGTGACATCACCTATTGTGAATGGTGGATCCTGTGTTATCAGCTGTGTATAAGAGGTGTTATCAGTCATTGTACAGGAGGAGGAGGTGAGCTGTGACATCACCTATTGTGAATGGTGGATCCTGTGTTATCTAAAGTATATAGAGGTGTTATCAGTCATTGTGCAGGGGGAGGAGGAGAGCTGTGACATCACCTATTGTGAATGGTGGATCCTGTGTTATCTACTATATAAAGAGGTGTTATCAGTCATTGTACAGGAGGAGAAGGTGAGCTGTGATATCACCTATTGTGAATGGTGGATCCTGTGTTATCTGCTGTATATAGAGGTGTTATCAGTCATTGTACCGGAGGAGGAGGTGAGCTGTGACATCACCTATTGTGAATGGTGGATCCTGTGTTATCTACTGTATATAAAGGTGTTATCAGTCATTGTACAGGAGGAGGAGGTGAGCTGTGACATCACCTATTGTGAATGGTGGATCCTGTGTTATCAGCTGTGTATAAGAGGTATTATCAGTCATTGTCAGGAGGAGGTGAGCTGTGATATCACCTATTGTGAATGGTGGATCCTGTGTTATCTGCTGTATATAGAGGTGTTATCAGTCATTGTACAGGAGGAGGAGGTGAGCTGCGACATCACCTATTGTAAATGGTGGATCCTGTGTTATCTACTGTATATAAAGGTGTTATCAGTCATTATACCGGAGGAGGAGGAGGAGGTGAGCTGTGACATCACCTATTGTGAATGGTGGATCCTGTGCTATCAGCTGTGTATAAGAGGTGTTATCAGTCATTGTACAGGAGGAGGAGGTGAGCTGTGATATCACCTATTGTGAATGGTGGATCCTATGTTATCTACTGTATATAGAGGTGTTATCAGTCATTGTACAGGAGGAGGTGAGCTGTGATATCACCTATTGTGAATGGTGGATCCTGTGTTATCTGCTGTATATAGAGGTGTTATCAGTCATTGTGCAGGGGGAGGAGGTGAGCTGTGACATCACCTATTGTGAATGGTGGATCCTGTGTTATCTACTATATAAAGAGGTGTTATCAGTCATTGTACAGGAGGAGAAGGTGAGCTGTGATATCACCTATTGTGAATGGTGGATCCTGTGTTATCTGCTGTATATAGAGGTGTTATCAGTCATTGTACCGGAGGAGGAGGAGGAGGTGAGCTGTGACATCACCTATTGTGAATGGTGGATCCTGTGTTATCTACTGTATATAAAGGTGTTATCAGTCATTGTACAGGAGGAGGAGGTGAGCTGTGACATCACCTATTGTGAATGGTGGATCCTGTGTTATCAGCTGTGTATAAGAGGTATTATCAGTCATTGTACAGGAGGAGGTGAGCTGTGATATCACCTATTGTGAATGGTGGATCCTGTGTTATCTGCTATATATAGAGGTGCTATCAGTCATTGTACAGGAGGAGGAGGTGAGCTGCGACATCACCTATTGTAAATGGTGGATCCTGTGTTATCTACTGTATATAAAGGTGTTATCAGTCATTATACCGGAGGAGGAGGAGGAGGTGAGCTGTGACATCACCTATTGTGAATGGTGGATCCTGTGCTATCAGCTGTGTATAAGAGGTGTTATCAGTCATTGTACAGGAGGAGGAGGTGAGCTGTGACATCACCTATTGTGAATGGTGGATCTTGTGTTATCTAAAGTATATAGAGGTGTTATCAGTCATTGTGCAGGGGGAGGAGGTGAGCTGTGACATCACCTATTGTGAATGGTGGATCCTGTGTTATCTACTATATAAAGCGGTGTTATCAGTCATTGTACAGGAGGAGAAGGTGAGCTGTGATATCACCTATTGTGAATGGTGGATCCTGTGTTATCTGCTGTATATAGAGGTGTTATCAGTCATTGTACCGGAGGAGGAGGAGGAGGAGGTGAGCTGTGACATCACCTATTGTGAATGGTGGATCCTGTGTTATCTACAGTATATAGAGGTGTTATCAGTCATTGTGCAGGGGGAGGAGGTGAGCTGTGACATCACCTATTGTGAATGGTGGATTCTGTGTTATCTACTGTATATAGAGGTGTTATCAGTCATTGTACAGGAGGAGGAGGTGAGCTGTGATATCACCTATTGTGAATGGTGAATCCTGTGTTATCTACTGTATATAGAGGTGTTATCAGTCATTGTACAGGAGGAGGAGGTGAGCTGCGACATCACCTATTGTAAATGGTGGATCCTGTGTTATCTACTGTATATAGAAGTGTTATCAGTCATTGTACAGGAGGAGGAGGAGGTGAGCTGTGATATCAACTATTGTGAACGGTGGATCCTGTGTTATCTACTGTACTGTATATAGAGGTGTTATCAGTCATTGTACAGGAGGAGGAGGAGGTGAGCTGTGTTATCACCTATTGTGAACGGTGGATCCTGTGTTATCTACTGTATATAGAGGTGTTATCAGTCATTGCAAAGGAGGAGGAGGAGGTGAGCTGCGACATCACCTATTGTGAATGGTGGATCCTGTGTTGTCTACTGTATATAGAGGTGTTATCAGTCATTGTACAGGAGGAGGAGGTGAGCTGTGACATCACCTATTGAAAATGGTGGATCCTGTGTTATCTACTGTAAATAGAGGTGTTATCAGTCATTGTATAGGAGAGGAAGGAAGTGAGCTGTGATATCAACTATTGTGAATGGCGGATCCTGTGTTATCTACTGTATATAGAGGTGTTATCAGTCATTGTACAGGAGGAGGAGGAGGTGAGTTGTGTTATCACCTATTGTGAATGGTGGATCCTGTGTTATCTACTGTATATAGAGGTGTTATCAGTCATTGTACAGGAGGAGGAGGTGAGCTGTGACATCACCTATTGTGAATGGTGGATCCTGTGTTATCTACTGTATATAGAGGTTTTATCAGTCATTGTACAGGAGGAGGTGAGCTGTGACATCACCTATTGTGAATGGTGGATCATGTGTTATCTACTGTATATTGAAGTGTTATCAGTCATTGTACAGGAGGAGGAGGAGGTGATCTGGGACATCACCTATTGTGAATGGTGGATCCTGTGTTATCTACTGTATACAGAGATTTTATCAGTCATTGTATAGGAGGAGGAGGAGGTGAGCTGCGACATCACCTATTGTGAATGGTGGATCATGTGTTATCTACTGTATATTGAGATGTTATCAGTCATTGTACAGGAGGAGGAGGAGAGCTGTGACATCACCTATTGTGAATTGTGGATCCTGTGTTATCTACTGTATATACTGTATACAGACTTCTCTATATTCACTGGAGATGACAGTTGGTGCTTTTACAATTCTATGGAGAGGGGAGGAGCTAGAGCAATACACGGACATTCTATGGAGAGGGGAGGAGCTAGAGTAATAGGCGGACATTCTATGGAGGGAGGAGCTAGAGGAATACACGGAGATTCTATGGAGAGGGGAGGAGCTAGAGGAATACACGGACATTCTATGGAGAGGGGAGGAGCTAGAGGAATACAAGGACATTCTATGGAGGGGAGGAGCTAGAGGAATACATGGACATTCTATGGAGAGGGGAGCAACTAGAGGAATACACAGACATTCTATGGAGAGGGGAGGAGCTAGAGGAATACACGGACATTCTATGGAGAGGGGAGGAGCTAGAGGAATACACGGACATTCTATGGAGAGGGGAGGAGCTAGAGGAATACACGGACACTATGGAGAGGAGAGGAG
This sequence comes from Phyllobates terribilis, assembly GCF_046119375.1. Taxonomy (NCBI): domain Eukaryota; kingdom Metazoa; phylum Chordata; class Amphibia; order Anura; family Dendrobatidae; genus Phyllobates; species Phyllobates terribilis. The sequence goes on from NW_027362764.1 coordinate 756,987,156, forward strand.
CTAGAGGAATACACGGACATTCTATGGAGAGGGGAGGAGCTAGAGGAATACATGGACATTCTATGGAGAGGGGAGGAGCTAGAGGAATACACAGACATTCTATGGAGAGGGGAGGAGCTAGAGGAATACACGGACATTCTATGGAGAGGGGAGGAGCTAGAGGAATACACGGACACTATGGAGAGGGGAGGAGCTAGAGGAATACACGGACATTCTATGGAGAGGGGAGCAACTAGAGGAATACACAGACATTCTATGGAGAGGGGAGGAGCTAGAGGAATACACGGACATTCTATGGAGAGGGGAGGAGCTAGAGGAATACACGGACATTCTATGCAGAGGGCAGGAGCTAGAGGAATACACGGACACTATGGAGAGGGGAGGAGCTAGAGGAATACACGGACATTCTATGGAGAGGGGAGGAGCTAGAGGAATACACGGACATTCTATGGAGAGGGGAGGAGCTAGAGGAATACACGGACATTCTATGGAGAGGGGAGGAGCTAGAGGAATACACGGATATTCTATGGAGAGGGGAGGAGCTAGAGGAATACCTGGACATTCTATGGAGAGGGGAGGAGCTAGAGGAATACATGGACATTCTATGGAGAGGGGAGGAGCTAGAGGAATACACGGACATTCTATGGAGAGGGGAGGAGCTAGAGGAATACACAGACATTCTATGGAGAGGGGAGGAGATAGAGGAATACCCGGACATTCTATGGAGAGGGGAGGAGCTAGAAGAATACACGGACACTCTATGGAGAGGGGAGGAGCTAGAGGAATACACGGACATTCTATGGAGAGGGGAGGAGCTAGAGGAATACATGGACATTCTATGGAGAGGGGAGGAGCTAGAGGAATACACAGACATTCTATGGAGAGGGGAGGAGCTAGAGGAATACACGGACATTCTATGGAGAGGGGAGGAGCTAGAGAAATACACGGACATTCTATGGAGAGGGGAGGAGCTAGAGGAATACATGGACATTCTATGGAGAGGGGAGGAGCTGGAGGAATACACAGACATTCTATGGAGAGGGGAACAGCAAGAGGAATACACAGACATTCTATGGAGAGGGGAGGAGCTAGAGGAATACACGGACACTCTATGGAGAGGGGAGGAGCTAGAGGAATACACAGACATTCTATGGAGAGGGGAGGAGCTAGAGGAATACCCGGACATTCTATGGAGAGGGGAGGAGCTAGAAGAATACACGGACACTCTATGGAGAGGGGAGGAGCTAGAGGAATACACGGACATTCTATGGAGAGGGAAGGAGCTAGAGGAATACATGGACATTCTGTGGAGAGGGGAGGAGCTAGAGGAATACACAGACATTCTATGGAGAGGGGAGGAGCTAGAGGAATACATGGACATTCTATGGAGAGGGGAGGAGCTAGAGGAATACATGGACATTCTATGGAGAGGGGAGGGGCTAGAGGAATACACAGACATTCTATGGAGAGGGGAGGAGCTAGAGGAATACACGGACATTCTATGGAGAGGGGAGGAGCTAGAGGAATACAAGGACATTCTATGGAGGGGGAGGAGCTAGAGGAATACAAGGACATTCTATGGAGAGGGGAGGAGCTAGAGGCAGACACAGACATTTTTCTGCAAGTTTTCCTGATACCACAGTTATAGTTCTCCATAGAACTTTATGAGCACCAACTGCTATCTCCAATCTTAGTAATGAGGAAATCTGAATTCACTGAATTACTCGTGAATGAGAACTTTGAGAATGAATGATCTGTAAAGGAGGAGAAAGAAGCAGATTTCTCTGATAAGACATATTACAAAGTTTCTTATTTTCATGTGGACTATTCATTTATGGGAAAAAAAAAAAATGACAATGCATGTATTCTGGGCTATAAATAAAACATTTTGCCATTCCGTTTTTCTGAAAATTTTACATAGTTTTGCATTTACAGGTTCTTTAAGTTTTCCTGCACATTCAACTTGTGGTCTGTGGTCATAAATCAGCTGAGAGGAGCTCAGAAAAAGACAGATAAAAGAGTTATAAATTCTTCCATTTAATCCTCAGAATAAGCTCACTGACGGAGTCTCAGTTAACTCATTCTGCTGCCAACAATAGGCATTGTAATACAGAGGATATAGAAGACAAACCGTGCAAAATTTGTAATAAAACCCAATTATAAAAATTACTTTTAGCCAAAAAGAGATAAATTTAAGTAAGAAACAAAAAATGGCGGCAACCCCTTATCCTGGTATAGTTAAATAAATGCAAAACCAAGGCAGGAGTAGAAAGCAGGGGACTTCCAAAAATCTCAAAAATGATGAAGAAATACGTCTGCGCCTACATGAAGACAGTAAGAAGGTGAAGGACAGCTCTGGAGGAAAAACTGCTGCTCTGATAAAACGCTCTGCAGGATCACTGATGTTTATGGAATTTAAAGGGGAAACTGTTGACCTTTTTTCGTTCTATTTTGCTGGCAGAAGAAATTTTGGGTGACACCAAGTAATTTTTTTCCTTGCCACGAGGACAGATAAAGTAATTCTACAGCATCAGGACCTGAGCAAACAGCTCCCCATATCTCAGCTTCCTGGACCATGTGGGAGTGTGAGATTAGGGGCTTTAAACATCCTCCAATATTCCAGAAATCTCAGAATGAAATGGTATTACAGTAAACCTATAAAACAAGAAGTAGAGAACGACCAAAAAAAACCCCCTCCGTGCTGCAGCTTTCTATTCCCCTGCACTTCCCTGACCTGTGAAATGTCTATATACGGTCACACGTAATAAAAGCTTTATTAAAGTTCTGGGGAAGCGGCCGTCACGGCTCTCTGCTCCCCCCTAATCTCTATCATAGAACCAGCCTCCATGGAAGATGGATATCGTAATAAGCCGCCGCTCCGCGTCCAACACCAGAAAACAACACCCAAACCAGCAAAAAAATAAAATACATAATAAAGAAATAAAGGTTTTATTCTGTTAAGGCATTAACAATTCATCATTTGCGTTTTCTTTTTTTTTTCTAATTCGGTTTCTTTTTTTGTCTTGTGGTTTTGTGCCATGCTCTTGAAAAAAAAAATGCTCATTATTTTCGCCTTTAACCTTTTATGCAACTTTTTAGCGAAAAAATATTATTTTTAGGGCACCATTGATTCCCGATGCTGTACATGAGAAAGGGTTACATACAGGATGCAAATATAAAACATGGTGAATAAATGAATCATGACAGACAGGTACAGAAAGTAGAGGGCCCTGCCCTCAGGGGGCTTACAGTGTTGTGGCAGCTCCGGTGGTGAGGTGACAGCTCCGGTGGTAATGAGGTGACAGCCCCGGTGGTGATGAGGTGACAGCCCCGGTGGTGGAGAGGTGGTAGCTTTGGTGGTGGTGAGGTGACAGCTTTGGAGGTGGTAAGGTAGCACTCCGGTGGTGGTGACGTGACAGCTCCGGTGGTGGTGACGTGACAGCTCGGGTGGTGGTGAGGTGGCAGCTCTGGTGGTGGAGAGGTGACAGCTCCGGTGATGATGAGATGACAGCTCCGGTGGTGGTGAGGTGGTAGCTTTGGTGGTGGTGAGGTGACAGCTCTGGTGGTGATGAGGTAGCACTCCAGTGGTGGTGAAGTGACAGCTCCGGTGGTGGTGAGGTGGCAGCTCTGGTGGTGGTGAGGTGACAGCTCTGGTGGTGGTGAGGTGGTAGCTTTGGTGGTGGTGAGGTGACAGCTTCGTGATGGTGAGGTGACAGCTCTGATGGTGGTGAGGTGACAGCTCCGATGGTGGTGAGGTGACAGCTCCGGTGGTGATGAGGTGGTAGCTTTGGTGGTGGTGAGGTGACAGCTCCGGTGGTGGTGACGTGACAGCTCCGGTGGTAGTTAGGTGACAGCTCTGGTGGTGGTGAGGTAGCAGCTCCGGTGGTGTTGAGGTGGCAGCTGTGGTGGTGGTGAAGTGGCAGCTCCGGTGGTGGTGAGGTGGCAGCTAATCTGGTAGTGATGAGGTGGCAGCTCCGGTGGTGGTGAGGTGGCAGCTCTGGTGGTGGTGAGGTAGCACTCCGGTGGTGGTGAGGTGGCAGCTGATCTGGTAGTGGTGAGGTGGCAGCTCTGGTGGTGGTGAGATGACAGCTCCGGTGGTGGTGAGGTTGCATCTTCGGTGGTGGTGACGTGACAGATACGGTAGTGGTGAGGTGACAGCTGATCTGGTAGTGGTGAGATGGCAGCTCCAATGGTGATGAGGTGGCAGCTCCGGTGGTGGTGAGGTGGCAGCTCTGGTGGTGATGAGGTGGCACTCCGGTGGTAGTGAGGTGGCAGCTGATCTGGTAGTGGTGAGGTGGCAGCTCCGATGGTGGTGAGGTGGCAGCTCCGGTAGTGGTGAGGTGACAGCTCCGGTGGTGGTGAGGTGGCAGCTCCGGGGGTGGTGAGGTGGCTTCTCCGGGGGTGATGAGGTGGCTGCCTTGGGGGTAGTGAGGTAGCAGCTTCGATGGTGGTGAGGTGGCAGCGCCGGTGCTGGTGAGGTGATAGTGGGGTCATTGCAGGCTGTAAGCTGTTCTGAAGAGGTGGGTTTTCAAGTTCCGTCTGAAGGATCCGATTGTGGCGGATAATCGGACGTGTTGAGAATTCCAGAGGATGGGGGATACTCGGGAGAAGTTTTGGAGGCGATTGGGTGAGGATGGGGGAGTATGGAGTGAGTATGGAAAAGAGAAGGAGGTTTTAGGAGGACTAGAGATTACATGTGGAAAGATATCAGGAGATTAGTTCGGAGATAAATGGACGAGAAAGGTTATGGACGGCTTTGTAGGTCAGTGTTAGTAGTTTGAACTGGATACGTTGTGGAATTGGGGGCAAATGAAGGGATTTGCAAAGGGAATAATTGGAGGAATAGCGAGGACAGAGGTGGACTTGTCGGACAGCAGAGTAAAGGACGGACTGGGGAGGTACGAGAGTGTTAGCAGGGAGGCCATTGAGGAGGATGTTGCAGTAGTCGAGGCGGGAGATGATGAGGGCGTGCACTAGCATTTTAGTAGATTGAGGGCTGAGGAAAGGACGGATTCTAGAAATATTTTTCACTTGGAGGCGGCAGGAGGTGTCAAGAGCTTGGATGTGCGGTTTGAAGGACAGGGCAGAGTCTAGGGTTACTCCAAGGCAGCGGAGCTTTAAGACGCAAGAGGATAAGAAGGAGGATATGAAAGATGGACACTCCGGGATTCTAGACAGCAGAGAGGTGACGTCTGGGCCAGAGTGGTAGAACTGAGTTTCATCAGTGTACAGATGGTACTGGAAGCCATGGGACTTTATGAGTTGTCCCAGGCCAAAGGTATAAGGAAGAGTAGGGGTCCCAGAAGAGAGCCTTGAGGAACACCGATAGACGGTGGGATGAAGAGGTGGTATGGAAATGGGAGATTCTAAATGTGCGGTTGGAGAGATATGAGAATAACCAGGAGAGGGCAAGGTCTTTGATGCCAATAGAAGAGAGGATCTGTAGTAGGAGGCAGTGGTCAACTGTGTCGAAGTCAGAAGACAAATCTAAAGAAGGAGTATAGAGAATTGTCTGTTAATTTGGCAGCAAGTAGGTTGTTAGTAATTTTGGTTAGGGCAGTTTCGGTGGAATGGTGGGGACAGGAGCCGGATTGTAGGTGGTCAAAGAGTGATTTGGATTAGAGGTGGGTGGAAAGTTCAGCATGGACATGCTGTTCGAGGAGTTTGGAGGCGAACGAGAGCAGCAATATGGGACAATATCTGGATGTAGAGGTCGGGTTGAGGAATCGTTTCTTCAGGATAGGTGTGATCGTGTCATGTTTTAAAGCAGAAGGAAAGGTACCAGAAGTTAGCGATAGGTTGAAGAGATAGGTTAGGGTTGGGATAAGCCTGGTGGTGAGGTTGGGGAGGAGGTGGGATGGGATTGGGGTCGAGTACGCAAGTGGTGAGGTGCGCTTTGGAGAGGAGATGAGTAAGCTCTCCATCAGTGATGGTGGGGAGGAATGTTACGGGGGAGGGGAAGTGGCCTGTTGTACATAGGGGTTGTGGTGGATGGGTAGTAAAGATTTGAAAAAAATTGCATGTTTCGCTAAAATGTTAGAAACATTTTTCAGTTTTGCAAAAAAAAATTCAGAGCATAAAATCATTCCATCTGGGGGGAGGTGGTTGGAGGACATTTAAGCAAAAAAAAAAAAAAGCAAAGAAACCCCAAACTCTTCCCACAATAACGAACATAAAAAAACAGGCAAAAACGTATAATATAGACTTAAAAGAAGACGCAGATCAAAAGAAGAATAAGATGCAAATGCAAAATAAGTGAAAAACACCAAAAACTAAACTAAATAAAAGCACAAATCCAATAATGAATGAGGTCCATGTCATAAGGGGGGCCCCATGGACGGGACCAACATAGGTGTAGTTTGATACTACGTTCTGCCTTTCTTTTGCCTTTGCTTCTTTCTGATGTACAATGTGTATACAGCCCATGTGAAGACTTATGTGTCACAGGTGTGTCAGAGGTGACAGACAGTCGCCCTGCTGTTGGTTGCAGGAGATCTCTACGTTTGGCATTACAGACATCTTTTTAGAGGCTGTCTCTAGGACCCAGCGGCTACCTCCCTCTGGCTAATTAACACCCTGCCTGGGTGTATAAATACCTGCTGTGTTTCAGAGGGAGGTGCCGGTGATATTCATTACTACTTGTGAAAGCTTTAGCAAGAGCAGTACTTCATCCTCTCTGGAGCTTGAGGACGTGTGCGCATTTGTCTGGAGTTTGTCTAAAGCTAAGCAATTTCCCCCTGTTTGTCCACCCCTGTTGTCTATAGTGTTTAGTGGAGATCGACTAGTGCTCATCTCCTCCCTTCCCTAGCTTTAGCCATAAGCCAGGGAAAGACAGGGCGAGGTACGCATGCGGAGATTGGTGAAGAGCCAATACAGGGACGTTAGGGGAGACAGGGTGACGCTAGATCAACCTAGGAGGTCTCCACTTCCCCTTTCCCTAGAGTCTGGGCTCCCTTTCCCTCTTCCCTTTGTGTTGCACTAACTCTTTCCCACACCTTGCGTGACATATGTGTCTCTATAGATCCTGCAGTCATGCTCCCTTTCCCACCTGCTCCCTACTTCTTGATATCTTACATTCAGGAAATTAGCAAGAAGAAGGGGACACAAAGATAAAGATTCAGACTACAATTTAACAAATATCATTTCAAAAATCTCTCGTTTTGTGTATACAGCATTTATGTATATCCATGGTAACGGACTACAAAAAAAAGCCTGCGTAGTCAGATCCTGAAGCCATTTTTCCTTACATCTTTGCCTTGTTTTTTGCTGCCTTTCCCTTAGTATATTGTGCTTTGCTGATAAATTAAATGTAGGTTAGAGAAAAGTATGGAAGATGACTGCAGGGTCAGACTACACAGGGTTTGTTTGTAGTCTGTAACCATAGAGACACATGGGTTTGTATAAGAGCTGTAGACACAAAACGGTAAAGTACTTTTCACCAAAACTATTTGCAAAGTTGCTTCATTTTTTATTTTAGATTCATCGAAGCAATACAAAAAGAAGAAGATATGTTTCTTTACGGCCATATAACGGTATACCTGAATACTAAAGCCGCTGTGACGGGAAGAGGTCCAGGAACTGATCACAATCCAAAGGCTTTACAGAGCTGTGAGGATATCCCCGAGCTCGTGGTATAAATCCAGTGTCATCAAAAAAGAATCTGGAAGAACAAGGAAAGATTTAATGCTCAGGCTGCAAATACCTTCATTATAAGAACAGGACATAATAGATATAGTATAGAGAAAGAGTGAGAGAGCTCATCAGTCCATCCAGCCTACTGAGCAGTGTGTGATCATAGCAGCAGCAGGGAGGAAGGATGTTGAGCCTCTGTCAATCTGTCTAGGTGGGCAGAAATTAAGCAGCAGGGAGGAGGAGCACTGAGGAGCTGTCAGTCAGTCTAGGTGGGCAGAGATTAAACAGCAGGGAGGAGGAGCACTGAGCTGTTAGTCAGTCTAGGTGGGCAGAGATTAAGCAGCAGGGAGGAGGAGCACTGAGGAGCTGTCAGTCAGTCTAAGTGGATGGAGATTTAGCAGCTGCAGAGCATGGTCACTGAGGAGTTGCTAATCAGGATAGATGGGTGGAATTTCAGCAGCAGTGGGGAGGAACACTGAGGTGCAGTTTATCAACCTAGGTGGGTAGAAATTAAGCAGCAGGGAGGAGAGACATTGAGAACTGTCAATCAGGCTAGGTGGGTGGAGATTCTTTAGCACAGGGAGTAGGGACACTGAGGAGCAGTCAGTCAGTCTAGATGGGTGGAGATTCAGCAGCACAGGAAGGAGGAACACTGAGGAGCTGTCAATCAGGTTAGCTGGGTGAAGATTCAGCAGCAGGGACTAGGGACATTCAGAAGCTGTCAATTAGTCTAGGTCGGTAGAGATTCTGCAGCACAGAGAGGAGGGATGCTGAGGAGCTGTCAGTCTAGATGGGTGGAGATTCAGCAGCACAGGAAGGAGGAACACTGAGGAGCTGTCAATCAGACTAGGTGGGTAGAGATTCTGCAGCATAGGGAGGAGGGACATTTAGAATCTGTCAATCAGGCCGGGTGGGTGGGGATTCAGCAGCATGGAAGAGGAACATTGATAAGCTGTCAATCAATCAAGGATTATACAGCCATTCTGACATGCATTTCCAAAGAAAGTACACCAGCCTCATCAGGTCTTAGAAATCTATTTAATAATATATGCAACTTATTTTGTGAAATCTGACGACAAATCAATTTAAAAATACCCGATAAAGTGCACCTCCAACCAAAAATAAAGAGGCAGCCGAAGACTCCCAAGTGAATGAGTGCAGTTACTCAGCTGTGTGACCCTCCTTCCTTCAGGGTGTAGGACAGGCCATTTTAGCTCTCATTAGATATCTCAATACATAGAGAAAATGTAGAAACTATTGTGTGGCCATGAATACAATATAAACCTACAAGGGACTACACAACAACAATATCCTCAATAAAATATATGTTTTACTGGTTATATAATTAAAACCAGAGAAAGGAATATAAGCAACAGGTGGGAGAAAACAACAAGGCAGGGGACAGATGTAAAGTGTGCCGTGGTGCTGCTTGCGGTAAGGATAAATGCTATAATATAAGAATACATATAAGAATACAATGCCAAAATACATATTACCTACATACAGGTGGAAGATGTACTTACTGCTGCACAAATAAATAGGGAAATATGGCAGTGCCAAACTATGAGTATAGGTAATGGTAGTTAGTAGATGACAAATAGAAAACTAAATAGAACGCAATTAGTGAATACCTAGGTACAGAGAAATATACCATTATGCAAGAAAGTGCCAATGTGCTGGTAAAGTGACAATGCATACGAAACGTTTGCAGCAGGCGAGTGCAAAAATGCCCTGTCAATGTAATCAGTGAATAGATGGAGAATGTGCCATCGTGCTATTAAAGTGGCAGTGCATATTACAGCAAAAGTATTGGCAAAGGTAGAAGTTAGCAGTAAAAAACGCAAATGTAAATGTTAGCGTAACCGAAGTGCACTGCTAAAGTGGCAGTGCATAGTACTATAGAAAGACATGTAAGTAGAAATAACAAAAAGTAATTTACATACCGCAGCAGACAGAAGTAACGGTGTCCACACAGCCTGGGTCCCGACGCGCGTTTCGCTGCCAAAAGAAGGGCTTTAACGAGGGATCCCTCATTTTGTTATTTCTACTTACATGCCTTTCTATCCTTACCGCAAACAGTACCACGGCACACTTTACATCAGTCCCCTGCCTTGTTGTTTTTTCCCACCTATTGCTTATATTCCTTTCTCTGGTTTTAATTATATAACCAATAAAACGTATATTTTATTGCGCATATTGTTTTTGTGTAGTCCCTTATAGGTTTATATACTCATTAGATATCTGTTTTAGTGACCTAGAGGATCTCTCCCTACCCTCTCTTAGCTCCTCTTGGTCGTCATTTATGGGGAGCCCTTTTCTCCCCACTTCTATTCTGGAACAAAAACTTCAAAAGCTGCAAAATCTTGCACAAAAATTTGTGACTTTTCTATCCCAATTTTCTATCTTAAAGTGATGTATTGTGCAGGATCTAAGGGGCGTAACATAACATAGGAATTCATTTTTGCTGTTCTTCTCCCTGGGTCATGCTCCGCTCCTTTAAGTGCTTCTCCAGTATACGAGGAGTCATAGACGAGTGTTATAAAAAGTTTTTGCTATGGTAACAATTTTCTATCGGTGGTGGTCCGAGAGCTGAGAGCTCTCCAATTGCTCTACCCTTTTGGATTTTTGGCTTTGACACAAACAAGATTCTTTGTAACCAAAAACAGCGCCACTCCTGTGCACAGGTGATGTGTGGCATTACAGTTCAGCCCCTTTAACTTCAATGGACTTGAGTTGCATTATCAAACACAATCGAGAAAGAAACAGCGCCACTTTTTCCCTTAGTCCGTGAGTGGTATGACAGCATTCTAGTTGTACTACCATTTGCATTCCAGTTTTTGTTGCATTCCAGTTGCAATACCAGATGCAGCCTATTCAGAAAGGTGGCACTGTTTCCTTTTCCTGATCCTGAGCAATCCTTAAAGGGGTTATCCAATATTAAAAGTTATACTCAGTCCATAGTGCAATCCTTGGATATCTCAAGGCAGTTCCATAAACAATGAATGGAGCAAATATATTCATGCATCCCTTAGGATACGCCCGTTCTTGGAAATGCTGGGGCTCAGCGGTCGGATCAGTAAATTATCCCCTCTCGAACTTTTCATACACACATTCATACATAAAAAACTAATATCATTGATTTAAAACCGGAATACCCCTTTAAGAATATCCTATAGCGTCCCGTATATACAGTAGGGATGGCTGAGCCCCCTGTTATAGGACCGTCTCTGTATATTATATTTACAATCTCTGATAACAATAATCCGCACCGCAGACCTGCGCTCTGAGTGTTTATCTCATTTTATTCAATTTTGCAGACGAGTTAATTGTGTCGAGGCGACAGACAGAGCGCAGCAGCCGTGCGTGGGAGCCGCCATCCATTCCCTCTGGATGCTGCTGCGCTCTGGAGCATCAGCACATACACAAGGAGCAGCAGTCTCGTTATTTACCCGAGAAATGGCAGCAATGCCAATCTGCAGAATCATCCAAGAATTGTGACACAGCCCAGATTATCCGCAGGTGCACAGATTAGCAGATTATTACAGATACATAGAGGAAACTCATCCGTGAATCTGAAGAAAATAAACCCATTGCCATCAGTCCCCCCCTAGTGCGGCTCACACCCTATACCACATTCATACCACATACTAGCACCTGACCAGTTGGGAACTAAAAGATCAGCCTTTGTACCCTGATCAACAGATCCCCCCTCCATAGTATGATGACCCCACAGTTCCCTAAAGAGTATAATGCTCCCACAACCCTCCCGCACACATACACTATGATGACCCCAAAGCCCTCCAAACAGCATTATGCCCTCAGAGCCCCCAACATAGTATGATAGTCCTCACAGCCCCCAACATAGTAAAATGGCCCCCATAGCTCCCAACACACAGTATAATGTCCTTACAGTAGTATGATGGTCCCTATAGGTCACCACACACAGTATGTTCTCCTTACAGTAGTGTAATGCCCCCCATAGCTCCCCATACACAGTATGATGTACTTACAGTAGTATGATGGCCCCCATAGCTCCCAACACACAGTATGATGTACTTACAGTAGTATAATGCTACCCATACCTACCCACACACAGTATGATGTCCTTACAGTAGTGTAATGCCCCCCATAGCTCCCCACACACAGTATGATGTCCTTACAGTAGTGTAATGCCCCCCATACCTCCCAACACACAGTATGATGTCCTTACAGTAGTATGATGGCCCTCATACCTCCCAACACACAGTATGATGTCCTTACAGTAGTATGATGGCCCCCATAGCTCCCTACACACAGTATGATGTTCTTACAGTAGTATGATGGCCCCCATAGCTCCCCACACCGTATGTCATTACAGTAGTATGATGGCTCCCTACACACCGTATGATGTTCTTACAGTAGCATGATGGCCCCCATAGCTCCCTACACACAGTATGATGTCATTACAGTAGTATGATGGCCCCTATAGCTCCCTACACACAGTATGATGTCCTTAAAGTAGTATGATGGCCTCCATAGCTCCCCACACACAGTATGATGTCCTTACAGTAGTATGATGGCCCCCATAGCTCACTACGCACAGTATGATGTCCTTACAGTAGTATGATGGCCCCCATAGCTCCCCACACACAGTATGATGTCCTTACAGTAGTATGATGGCCCCCATAGCTCCCCACACACAGTATGATGTCCTTACAGTAGTATGATGGCCCCCCATAGCTCCCCAAACACAGTATAATGTTCTTGCAGTAGTATGATAGCCCCCATTGCTCACCGCACACAGTATGATGTCTTTACAGTAGTATGATGGCCCCCATAGCTCCCCACACACAGTATGATGTCCTTACAGTAGTATTATGGTCCCCCTAGCTCCCCACACACAGTATGATGTTCTTACAGTAGTATGATGGCCCCCATAGCTTCCTACACACCGTATGATGTTCCTACAGTAGTATGATGGCCCCCATAGCTCCCCACACCGTATGATGTTCTTACAGTAGTATGATGGCTCTCTACACACCGTATGTTCTTACAGTAGTATGATGACCCCTATAGCTCCCTACACAAACTATGATGGCCTTACAGTAGTATGATGGCCTTACAGTAGTATGATGGCCCCTATAGCTCCCTACACACAGTATGATGTCCTTACAGTAGTATGATGGCCCCCATAGCTCCCCACGCACAGTATGATGTCATTAAAGTAGTATGATGGCCCCCATAGCTCCCCACCCCCAGTATGATGTCCTTACAGTAGTATGATGGCCCCCATAGCTCCCTACACACAGTATGATGTACTTACAGTAGTATGATGGCTCCCTACACACCGTATGATGTTCTTACAGTAGCATGATGGCCCTCATAGCTCCCTACACACAGTATGATGTCCTTACAGTAGTATGATGGCCCCTATAGCTCCCTACACTCAGTATGATGTCCTTACAGTAGTATGATGGCCCCCATAGCTCCCTACACACAGTATGATATCCTTACAGTAGTATGATGGCCCCTATAGCTCCCTACACTCAGTATGATGTCCTTACAGTAGTATGATGGCCCCCATAGCTCCCCACGCACAGTATAATGTCCTTACAGTAATATGATGGCCCTCATAGCTCCTCACACACAGTATGATGTCCTTAAAGTAGTATGATGGCCCCCATATCTCTCTACCACAGTATGATGTCCTTACAGTAGTATGATGGTCCCCATTGCTCCCCACACACAGTATGATGTCCTTACAGTAGTATAATGCCCCCCATACCTACCCACACACAGTATGCTGTCCATACAGTAGTATGATGGCCCCCAGAGCTCCCCACACACAATATGATATCCTTACAGTAGTATGATAGTCCCCATAGCTCCCCACACAGTATCATGTCCTTACAGTAGTATGATGGCCCCCATAGCTCCCCACGCACAGTATGATGTCATTAAAGTAGTATGATGGCCCCCATAGCTCCCCATCCCCAGTATGATGTCCTTACAGTAGTATGATGGCCCCCATAGCTCCCCACACACAGTATGATGTCCTTCAAGTAGTATGATGGCCCCCATAGCTCCCCACACACAGTATGATGTCCTTACAGTAGTATGATGGCCCCCATAGCTCCCTATGCACAGTATGATGTCCTTACAGTAGTATGATGGATCCCTACACACCGTAAGATGTTCTTACAGTAGCATGATGGCCCCTATAGCTCCCTACACACAGTATGATGTCCTTACAGTAGTATGATGGCCCCCATAGCTCCCCACGCACAGTATGTCCTTGAAGTAGTATGGTGGCCCCCATAGCTCTCTACACACAGTATGATGTCCTTACAGTAGTATGATGGCCCCTATAGCTCCCTACACACAGTATGATGTCCTTACAGGAGTATGATGGCCCCCATAGCTCCCCACGCACAGTATGTCCTTGAAGTAGTATGATGGCCCCCATAGCTCCCTACACACAGTATGATGTCCTTACAGTAGTATGATGGCCCCCATAGCTCCCTACACACAGTATGTTGTCTTTACAGTAGTATGATGGCCCCCATAGCTCCCCATACACAGTATGATGTCCTTACAGTAGTATGATGGCTCCCATAGCTCCCCACACACAGTATGATATCCTTAAAGTAGTATTATGGTCCCCCTAGCTCCCCACACACAGTATGATGTCCGTACAGTAGTATAATGCCCCCCATACCTACCCACACACAGTATGATGTCCTTACAGTAGTATAATGCCCCCCATAGCTCCCTACCACAGTATGATGTCCTTACAGTAGTATAATGCCCCCCATAGCTCCCTACCACAGTATGATGTCCTTACAGTAGTATGATGGCCCCCATAGCTCCCCTCCCCACACACAGTATGATGTCCTTATAGTAGTATGATGGCCCCTATAGCTTCCCACACACAGTATGATGACCTTACAGTACAGTCATGGCCAAAAGTTTTGAGAATGACACCAAAATGATATTTTCACATGATCTGCTGGCCTCTGGTTTTTATTAGTGTTTGTCTGATGTTTATATCACATACAGAAATATAATTGCAATCATATTATGAGTACCAATAGGTTATATTGACAGTTAGAATGAGTTAATGCAGCAAGTCAATATTTGCAGTGTTGCCCCTTCTTCTTCAAGACCTCTGTAATTCTCCCTGGCATGCTCTCAATCAACTTTTGGACCAAATCCTGACAAATAGCAGTCCATTCTTGCATAATCAATGCTTGCATTTTGCCAGAATTTGTTGGTTTTTGTTTGTCCACCCGTCTCTTGATGATTGACCACAAGTTCTCAATGGGATTAAGATCTGGGGAGTTTCCAGGCCATGGATCCAAAATCTCTATGTTTTGTTCCATGAGCCGTTTAGTTATCACCTTTGCTTTATGGCAAGGTGCTCCATCATGCTGGAAAAGGCATTGTTGGGCGCCAAACTGCTCTTGGACGGTTGGGAGAAGTTGCTCTTGGAGGACATTCTGGTACCATTCTTTATTCATGGCTGTGTTTTTAGGCAAGACTGTGAGTGAGCCGATTCCCTTGGCTGAGAAGCAACCCCACACATGAATGGTTTCACGATGCTTTACAGTTGGCATGAGACAAGACTGGTGGTAGCGCTCACCTCTTCTTCTCCGAATAAGCTGTTTTCCAGATGTCCCAAACAATCGAAAAGGGGATTCATCAGAGAAAATGACTTTGCCCCAGTCCTCAGCAGTCCACTCCCTGTACCTTTTGCAGAATATCAGTCGGTCCCTGATGTTTTTTCTGGAGAGAAGTGGCTTCTTTGCTGCCCTCCTTGAAACCAGCCCTTGCTCAAAGAGTCTCCGCCTCACAGTGCGTGCAGAAGCACTCACACCAGCCTGCTGCCATTCCTGAGCAAGCTCGGCACTGCTGGTAGTCCGATACCGCAGCTGAAACAGTTTTAAGATACGGTCCTGGCGCTTGCTGGTCTTTCTTGGGCGCCTTGGAGCCTTTTTGACAACAATGGAAGCTCTCTCCTTGAAGTTCTTGATGATGCGATAGATTGTTGACTGAGGTGCAATCTTTGTAGCTGCGATACTCTTCCCTGTTAGGCCATTTTTGTGCAGTGCAATGATGGCTGCATGTGTTTCTTTAGAGATAACCATGGTTAACTGAAGAGAAACAATGATACCAAGAACCAGCCTCCTTTTAAAGTGTCCAGTGATGTCATTCTTACTTAATCATGACTGATTGATCGCCAGCCCTGTCCTCATCAACACCCACACTTGTGTTAATGGATCAATCACTAAAACGATGTTAGCTGCTCCTTTTAAGGCACGACTGCAATGATGTTGAAATGTGTTTTGGGGGTTAAAGTTCATTTTCTGGGCAAATATTGACTTTGCAAGTACAGTAATTGCTGTTAAGCTGATCACTCTTTGACAGGAGTATATGCAAATTGCCATTACAAAAAATGAAGCAGTAAACTTTGGAAAAATTACTATTTGTCTCATTCTCAATACTTTTGGCCATGACTGTAGTATAATGCCCCCCATAGCTCCCTACCACAGTATGATGTACTTACAGTAGTATAATGCATCCCATAGCTCCCCATACACAGTATGATGTCCTTACAGTAGTATGATGGCCCCCATAGCTCCCCATACACATTATGATGTCCTTACAGTAGTATGATGGCTCCCATAGCTCCCCACACACAGTATGATGTCCTTACAGCCCCCCACAATTATGATGGTCCTCACAGCCCCCAACATAGTAAGATGCCCTCACAGTCCCCCAAACAATATGATGATCCCACAGCCCTCCAAACATTATCATGCCCTCACAGCCCTCCCCCTCTCACACACAATATGAATGTCCTCACAGCCCCCAACATAGTATGATGCCCCCCATAGCTCCCCACACACAGTATGATGTCTTCACGGTTTCCAGCACTTCAGCTATAAAGGTCCGCGGGCCAGACAGGAACAGCTAAAGAGCCGGATGGGGCCCACAGGCGGCACTTCTTGCCCAAGTCTGGTATAAGGGCAGCCTGTAACTCCTGGTGTCAATTAATGATGTAACCAAAATTCAGTATATTGGATTTTACCATTCCTAATCCTTTGGCCACCTTTGATGCTTATCTTCCAGTTCTACAGTGCTCAGCGAGAGAGTACATCTCTTTTGAAAACTAATATTTTAATTAATATCTCAATGAACATAAGAACAATTTCCAAAATGTTGACAAGACTGAGTTTCATAGAACATTTCTTTTTAACACATAACATGAAAGTAAGGTTAATCTTTAGCTTTACCCAAATTAGTTGATACAAAAATGAGTACACTCCATATCAAAAACTACTACATCCAGTATTTCGTACAGTATTTTGCATTGCCTCCAGGATTTTTAAGCACAGTCAAAGTCTGCTAGGCCGGAAATGATCAAGTTGGTGACACACTGCAACATCTATCTTTTTCTATTCTTCAAGAATGAGCTCTTTTACAGCCTGAATGCTGGATGGAGAGTGATGACAACTTGTCTATTCACAATTCCCCATAGGTGCTCGATTAGGTTCAGATCAGGAGACACTTGGCCACTGAGTCATGTTCACCCTAATCTTCTTCAGAAATGCAACAGAGTTTTGGATCATTTTTATGTTGGAGAAATGCTCGTCTACCAAGTGCATGGAGTGATGGCGGCATCTTGCCTCTCACTATAGAGCAGAACATCTGTGAATTCATAATATCATCAATGACATGTAGCCTCCGACACCAGCACGCATGCAGCCCCACATAAGGACACGGCACCACCATGTCTCACTGTAGGTATGAGGCATTTTTCTTTGTATTCCTCACCTTTGCGATGTCATACAATTTTGAAGCCATCAGTTACAAAAACATTTCTCTTGGTCTCATCTCTCCAGAGTTTGGAGTCCCCGTAGTGTCCATAGTTTTTGGCTTAGGCCCTGGCACGTTGTAGGAGGCATTTTTGTGCATGGGCTTAATGAGAGGCTTCCTTCATGAACAATGCATGTCGTTCCTCTGCAGTGTACGCTGTATTGTGTCACGGGAAACACTCACCCCAGTTTGGCTTTCTACTTCTTTAGCTAACGGTAATGAACTTGCATCTCCATTTTCTTTAACCTTTTTCATGAAAAGACGCTTTGGTTTAGGTGTTGCGTTCCTTGTTCGGACTAGATATCTCTGTGAGATGGTGGCACTTCCATCTTTGTTACATTTTTGTGTCACTTTTGCTCCAGAATCTGACTGATACTTAAAGCTTTGCTGATCTTTAAACTTCACCTTTCTTTTGTAAAGAAATAATTTTCTTTCTTTGGTCTTGTGACATTTCTCTTCCATGTGGTGCCATTGCTGACAGCACTAAATGGGAAGGGGATTTCTTTGTGAAGTACCAGGCTTTTATAGTTGCCTCTCTGCTATGTACCAGTGTAATAAATGATCAGATGTATCTGTGGTTGAATTATTGTTAATTAGAATTTTGTAGTCTAAACTTTAACCTTGCTTTTAAGTCCTTCATTGTGGTGTACTCATTTTGGCAATATGGTCTTGAATAAATTTGTTAGAAAAATTACTTTTTTGGGGTGCACAAAATAACAAATCTTGTTTGCAATCAATGCATAGAAAATGTTGATTCTAAAAAAAAAAAAAAACTAAAGGTTTTCCGACAAATTTGAGCAACATCATTGGGTTAAAGGCATCATTATTCAGGCTTTATGATTCATCTACTCGGATGTGGCAGATTTTAGTTGTTAGCCATTGTGTTTTAATGACCAATCACTGACAAATAATGACTTTGCTACAATCTTTTCCAGTATTGTAAGAAAATCATCTGTAGCCAATTGTCGTGATTTGTTAGCATTTTTCCATGGTCAGCGCTACAGGATATAATATCAGCATAATAAGTAGTTATATTCTTGTACATAGGAGCAGTATTATAGTAGTTATATTCTTGTATATAGGAGCAGTATTATAGTAGTTATATTCTTGTACATAGGGGCAATATTATAGTAGTTATATTCTTGTACATAGGGGGCAGTATTATAGTAGTTATATTCTTGTATATAGGAGCAGTATTATAGTAGTTATATTCTTGTATATAGGAGCAGTATTATAGTAGTTATATTCTTGTACATAGGGAGCAGTATTATAGTAGTTATATCCTTGTACATAGGAGCAGTAGTATAGTAGTTATATTCTTGTACATAGGAGCAGTATTATAGTAGTTATATTCTTGTATATAGGAGCAGTATTATAGTAGTTATATTCTTGTACATAGGGGCAATATTATAGTAGTTATATTCTTGTACATAGGGGGCAGTATTATAGTAGTTATATTCTTGTATATAGGAGCAGTATTATAGTAGTTATATTCTTGTATATAGGAGCAGTATTATAGTAGTTATATTCTTGTACATAGGGGGCAGTATTATAGTAGTTATATTCTTGTACACAGGAGCAGTATTAAAGTAGTTATATTCTTGTACATAGAGGGCAGTATTATAGTAGTTATATTCTTGTACATAGGGGGCAGTATTATAGTAGTTATATTCTTGTACATAGGAGCAGTATTATAGTAGTTATATTCTTGTACACAGGAGCAGTATTATAGTAGTAATATTCTTGTACATAGGGAGCAGTATTATAGTAGTTATATTCTTGTATATAGGAGCAGTATTATAGTAGTTATATTCTTGTACATAGGGGGCAGTATTATAGTAGTTATATTCTTGTATATAGGAGCAGTATTATAGTAGTTATATTCTTGTACATAGGGGGCAGTATTATAGTAGTTATATTCTTGTACATTGGAGGCAGTATTATAGTAGTTATATTCTTGTACATAGGGGGCAGTATTATAGTAGTTATATTCTTGCACTTAGGGGCAGTATTATAGTAGTTATATTCTTGTACATAGGGGGCAGTATTATAGTAGTTATATTCTTATACATAGGAGCAGTATTATAGTAGTTATATTCCTGTACATAGGGAGCAGTATTATAGTAGTTATATTATTGTACATAGGGGCAGTATTATAGTAGTTATATTCTTGTACATAGGAGCAGTATTATACTAGTTATATTCTTGTACATAGGAGCAGTATTATAGTAGTTATATTCTTGTACAAAGGAGCAGTATTATAGTAGTTATATTCTTGTACATAGGGGCAGTATTATAGTAGTTATATTCTTGTACATAGGGGGCAGTATTATAGTAGTTATATTCTTGTACACAGGGGCAGTATTATAGTAGTTATATTCTTGTACATAGGAGTAGTATTATAGTAGTTATATTCTAGTACATAGGGGCAGTATTATAGTAGTTATATTCTTGTACATAGGGGCAGTATTATAGTAGTTATATTCTTGTACATAGGGGCAGTATTATAGAAGTTATATTCTTGTACAAAGGGAGCAGTATTATAGTAGTTATATTCTTGTACATAGGGGACAGTATTATAGTAGTTATATTCTTGTACATAGGAGCAGTATTATAGTAGTTATATTGTGGAACATAGGGGACAGTATTATACTAGTTATATTCTTGTACATAGGGGGCAGTATTATAGTAGTTATTTTCTTGTACATAGGAGCAGTATTATAGTAGTTATATTCTTGTACATAGGGGGCAGTATATAGTAGTTATATTCTTGTACATAGGGGGCAGTTTTATAGTAGTTATATTCTTGTACTGTACATAGGAGCAGTATTATAGTAGTTATATTCTTGTACATAGGAGCAGTATTATAGTAGTTATATTCTTGTACATAGGATGCAGTATTATAGTAGTTATATTCTTGTACATAGGGAGCAGTATTATAGTAGTTATATTCTTGTATATAGGAGCAGTATTATAGTAGTTATATTCTTGTACATAGGGGGCAGTATTATAGTAGTTATATTCTTGTATATAGGAGCAGTATTATAGTAGTTATATTCTTGTACATAGGGGGCAGTATTATAGTAGTTATATTCTTGTACATTGGAGGCAGTATTATAGTAGTTATATTCTTGTACATAGGGGGCAGTATTATAGTAGTTATATTCTTGCACTTAGGGGCAGTATTATAGTAGTTATATTCTTGTACATAGGGGGCAGTATTATAGTAGTTATATTCTTATACATAGGAGCAGTATTATAGTAGTTATATTCCTGTACATAGGGAGCAGTATTATAGTAGTTATATTATTGTACATAGGGGCAGTATTATAGTAGTTATATTCTTGTACATAGGAGCAGTATTATACTAGTTATATTCTTGTACATAGGAGCAGTATTATAGTAGTTATATTCTTGTACAAAGGAGCAGTATTATAGTAGTTATATTCTTGTACGTAGGGGCAGTATTATAGTAGTTATATTCTTGTACATAGGGGGCAGTATTATAGTAGTTATATTCTTGTACACAGGGGCAGTATTATAGTAGTTATATTCTTGTACATAGGAGTAGTATTATAGTAGTTATATTCTAGTACATAGGGGCAGTATTATAGTAGTTATATTCTTGTACATAGGGGCAGTATTATAGTAGTTATATTCTTGTACATAGGGGCAGTATTATAGAAGTTATATTCTTGTACAAAGGGAGCAGTATTATAGTAGTTATATTCTTGTACATAGGGGACAGTATTATAGTAGTTATATTCTTCTACATAGGAGCAGTATTATAGTAGTTATATTGTGGAACATAGGGGACAGTATTATACTAGTTATATTCTTGTACATAGGGGGCAGTATTATAGTAGTTATTTTCTTGTACATAGGAGCAGTATTATAGTAGTTATATTCTTGTACATAGGGGGCAGTATATAGTAGTTATATTCTTGTACATAGGGGGCAGTTTTATAGTAGTTATATTCTTGTACTGTACATAGGAGCAGTATTATAGTAGTTATATTATTGTACATAGGGGCAGTATTATAGTAGTTATATTCTTGTACATAGGAGCAGTATTATACTAGTTATATTCTTGTACATAGGAGCAGTATTATACTAGTTATATTCTTGTACAAAGGAGCAGTATTATAGTAGTTATATTCTTGTACGTAGGGGCAGTATTATAGTAGTTATATTCTTGTACATAGGGGGCAGTATTATAGTAGTTATATTCTTGTACACAGGGGCAGTATTATAGTAGTTATATTCTTGTACATAGGAGTAGTATTATAGTAGTTATATTCTAGTACATAGGGGCAGTATTATAGTAGTTATATTCTTGTACATAGGGGCAGTATTATAGTAGTTATATTCTTGTACATAGGGGCAGTATTATAGAAGTTATATTCTTGTACAAAGGGAGCAGTATTATAGTAGTTATATTCTTGTACATAGGGGACAGTATTATAGTAGTTATATTCTTCTACATAGGAGCAGTATTATAGTAGTTATATTGTGGAACATAGGGGACAGTATTATACTAGTTATATTCTTGTACATAGGGGGCAGTATTATAGTAGTTATTTTCTTGTACATAGGAGCAGTATTATAGTAGTTATATTCTTGTACATAGGGGGCAGTATATAGTAGTTATATTCTTGTACATAGGGGGCAGTTTTATAGTAGTTATATTCTTGTACTGTACATAGGAGCAGTATTATAGTAGTTATATTCTTGTACATAGGAGCAGTATTATAGTAGTTATATTCTTGTACATAGGATGCAGTATTATAGTAGTTATATTCTTGTACATAGGGGCAGTATTATAGCAGTTATATTCTTGTATATAGGAGCAGTATTATAGTAGTTATATTCTTGTACATAGGAGCAGTATTATAGTAGTTATATTCTTGTACATAGGAGCAGTATTATAGTAGTTATATTCTTGTACATAGGGGACAGTATTATAGTAGTTATATTCTTGTACATAGGAGCAGTATTATAGTAGTTATATTCTTGTACATAGGAGCAGTATTATAGTAGTTATATTCTTGTGTATAGGGGCAGTATTATAGTAGCTATATTCTTGTATATAGGGAGCAGTATTATAGTAGTTATATTCTTGTACATAGAGGGCAGTATTATACTAGTTATATTCTTGTACATAGGAGCAGTATTATAGTAGTTATATTCTTGTATATAGGAGCAGTATTATAGTAGTTATATTCTTGTACATAGGGGGCAGTATTATAGTAGTTATATTCTTGTACATAGGGGGCAGTATTATAGTAGTTATATTCTTGTACATAGGGGGCAGTATTATAGTAGTTATATTCTTGTACATAGGAGCAGTATTATAGTAGTTATACTCTTGTACATAGGAGCAGTATTATAGTAGTTATATTCTTGTATATAGGATGCAGTATTATAGTAGTTATATTCTTGTACATAGGGGCAGTATTATAGCAGTTATATTCTTGTATATAGGAGCAGTATTATAGTAGTTATATTCTTGTACATAGGGGCAGTATTATAGCAGTTATATTCTTGTATATAGGAGCAGTATTATAGTAGTTATATTCTTGTACATAGGAGTAGTATTATAGTAGTTATATTCTTGTACATAGGAGCAGTATTATAGTAGTTATATTCTTGTACATAGGAGCAGTATTATAGTAGTTATATTCTAGTATATAGGAGCAGTATTATAGTAGTTATATTCTTGTACATAGGAGCAGTATTATAGTAGTTATATTCTTGTACATAGGGGACAGTATTATACTAGTTATATTCTTGTACATAGGAGCAGTATTATAGTAGTTATATTCTTGTACATAGGAGCAGTATTATAGTAGTTATATTCTTGTACATAGGGGGCAGTATTATAGTAGTTATATTCTTGTACATAGGGGGCAGTATTATAATAGTTATATTCTTGTACATAGGGGGCAGTATTATAGTAGTTATATTCTTGTACATAGGAGCAGTATTATAGTAGTTAAATTCTTGTATATAGGATGCAGTATTATAGTAGTTATATTCTTGTACATAGGGGCAGTATTATAGCAGTTATATTCTTGTATATAGGAGCAGTATTATAGTAGTTATATTCTTGTACACAGGAGCAGTATTATAGTAGTTATATTCTTGTACATAGGGAGCAGTATTATAGTAGTTATATTCTTGTATATAGGAGCAGTATTATAGTAGTTATATTCTTGTACATAGGGGGCAGTATTATAGTAGTTATATTCTTGTATATAGGAGCAGTATTATAGTAGTTATATTCTTGTACATAGGGGGCAGTAGTATAGTAGTTATATTCTTGTACATTGGAGGCAGTATTATAGTAGTTATATTCTTGTACATAGGGGGCAGTATTATAGTAGTTATATTCTTGCACTTAGGGGCAGTATTATAGTAGTTATATTCTTGTACATAGGGGGCAGTATTATAGTAGTTATATTCTTATACATAGGAGCAGTATTATAGTAGTTATATTCCTGTACATAGGGAGCAGTATTATAGTAGTTATATTATTGTACATAGGGGCAGTATTATAGTAGTTATATTCTTGTACATAGGAGCAGTATTATACTAGTTATATTCTTGTACATAGGAGCAGTATTATAGTAGTTATATTCTTGTACAAAGGAGCAGTATTATAGTAGTTATATTCTTGTACATAGGGGCAGTATTATAGTAGTTATATTCTTGTACATAGGGGGCAGTATTATAGTAGTTATATTCTTGTACACAGGGGCAGTATTATAGTAGTTATATTCTTGTACATAGTAGTAGTATTATAGTAGTTATATTCTAGTACATAGGGGCAGTATTATAGTAGTTATATTCTTGTACATAGGGGCAGTATTATAGTAGTTATATTCTTGTACATAGGGGCAGTATTATAGAAGTTATATTCTTGTACAAAGGGAGCAGTATTATAGTAGTTATATTCTTGTACATAGGGGACAGTATTATAGTAGTTATATTCTTGTACATAGGAGCAGTATTATAGTAGTTATATTGTGGAACATAGGGGACAGTATTATACTAGTTATATTCTTGTACATAGGGGGCAGTATTATAGTAGTTATTTTCTTGTACATAGGAGCAGTATTATAGTAGTTATATTCTTGTACATAGGGGGCAGTATATAGTAGTTATATTCTTGTACATAGGGGGCAGTTTTATAGTAGTTATATTCTTGTACTGTACATAGGAGCAGTATTATAGTAGTTATATTCTTGTACATAGGAGCAGTATTATAGTAGTTATATTCTTGTACATAGGATGCAGTATTATAGTAGTTATATTCTTGTACATAGGGAGCAGTATTATAGTAGTTATATTCTTGTATATAGGAGCAGTATTATAGTAGTTATATTCTTGTACATAGGGGGCAGTATTATAGTAGTTATATTCTTGTATATAGGAGCAGTATTATAGTAGTTATATTCTTGTACATAGGGGGCAGTATTATAGTAGTTATATTCTTGTACATTGGAGGCAGTATTATAGTAGTTATATTCTTGTACATAGGGGGCAGTATTATAGTAGTTATATTCTTGCACTTAGGGGCAGTATTATAGTAGTTATATTCTTGTACATAGGGGGCAGTATTATAGTAGTTATATTCTTATACATAGGAGCAGTATTATAGTAGTTATATTCCTGTACATAGGGAGCAGTATTATAGTAGTTATATTATTGTACATAGGGGCAGTATTATAGTAGTTATATTCTTGTACATAGGAGCAGTATTATACTAGTTATATTCTTGTACATAGGAGCAGTATTATAGTAGTTATATTCTTGTACAAAGGAGCAGTATTATAGTAGTTATATTCTTGTACGTAGGGGCAGTATTATAGTAGTTATATTCTTGTACATAGGGGGCAGTATTATAGTAGTTATATTCTTGTACACAGGGGCAGTATTATAGTAGTTATATTCTTGTACATAGGAGTAGTATTATAGTAGTTATATTCTAGTACATAGGGGCAGTATTATAGTAGTTATATTCTTGTACATAGGGGCAGTATTATAGTAGTTATATTCTTGTACATAGGGGCAGTATTATAGAAGTTATATTCTTGTACAAAGGGAGCAGTATTATAGTAGTTATATTCTTGTACATAGGGGACAGTATTATAGTAGTTATATTCTTCTACATAGGAGCAGTATTATAGTAGTTATATTGTGGAACATAGGGGACAGTATTATACTAGTTATATTCTTGTACATAGGGGGCAGTATTATAGTAGTTATTTTCTTGTACATAGGAGCAGTATTATAGTAGTTATATTCTTGTACATAGGGGGCAGTATATAGTAGTTATATTCTTGTACATAGGGGGCAGTTTTATAGTAGTTATATTCTTGTACTGTACATAGGAGCAGTATTATAGTAGTTATATTATTGTACATAGGGGCAGTATTATAGTAGTTATATTCTTGTACATAGGAGCAGTATTATACTAGTTATATTCTTGTACATAGGGGCAGTATTATAGCAGTTATATTCTTGTATATAGGAGCAGTATTATAGTAGTTATATTCTTGTACATAGGGGCAGTATTATAGCAGTTATATTCTTGTATATAGGAACAGTATTATAGTAGTTATATTCTTGTACATAGGAGCAGTATTATAGTAGTTACAGTTATATGAAAAAGTTTGGGCACCCCTATTAATCTTAAGCTTAATGTTTTATAAAAATTTGTGTTTTTGCAACAGTTATTTCAGTTTGATATATGTTATAACTGTTGGACACAGTAATGTTTCTGCCTTGAAATGCGGTTTATTGTACTAACAGAAAATGTGCAATCTGCATTCAAGCAAAATTTGACAAGTGCATAAGTATGGGCACCCTTATCATTTTCTTGTTTTACATACTCCTACCTACTTTTTACTGACTTACTAAAGCACTTTTTTTGGTTTTGTAACCTCATTGAGCTTTGAACTTCATAGCCAGGTGTATGCAATCATGAGAAAAGCTACTTAAAGTGGCTACTTGCAAGTTGTTCTCCTGTTTGAATCTCCTCTGAAGAGTGGCATCATGGGCTCCTGAAAACAATTGTCAAATAATCTGAAAACAAAGATTATTCAACATAGTTGTTCAGGGGAAGGATACAAAAAGCTGTCTCAGAGATTTAACCTGTCAGTTTCCACTGTGAGGA
The DNA here is from genome assembly GCF_046119375.1 of Phyllobates terribilis. Classification (NCBI taxonomy): domain Eukaryota; kingdom Metazoa; phylum Chordata; class Amphibia; order Anura; family Dendrobatidae; genus Phyllobates; species Phyllobates terribilis. Next base: position 757,013,827 of record NW_027362764.1, read on the forward strand.
ACATAGTAAGGAAATGGAAGAACACAGGGACAGTTCTTGTTAAGGCCAGAAGTGGCAGGCCAAGAAAAACATCAGAAAGGCAGAGAAGAAGAATGGTGAGATCAGTCAAGGACAATCCTCAGACCACCTCCAGAGAGCTGCAGCATCAACTTGCTGCAGATGGTGTCACTGTGCATCGGTCAACTATACAACGCACTTTGCACAAGGAGAAGCTGTATGGGAGAGAGATGCGAAAGAAGCCGTTTCTGCAAGCACGCCACAAACAGAGTCGGCTGAGGTATGCAAAAGCACATTTGGAGAAGCCAATTTCTTTTTGGAAGAAGGTCCCGTGGACTGATGAATCCAAGATTGAGTTGTTTGGTCATACAAAAAGGCGTTATGCATGGCGGCAAAAAAACACAGCATTCCAAGAAAAACACTTGCTACCCACAGTAAAATTTGGTGGAGGTTCCATCATGGTTTGGGGCTGTGTGGCCAATGCCGGAACTGGGAATCTTGTTAAAGTTGAGGGACGCATGGATTCCACTCAGTATCAGCAGATTCTTGACAATAATGTTCAAGAATCAGTGACAAAGTTGAAGTTACGCAGGGGATGGATCTTTCAGCAAGACAATGATCCAAAACACAGCTCCAAATCTACTCAGGCATTCATGCAGAGGAACAATTACAATGTTCTGGAACGGCCATCCCAGTCCCCAGACCTGAATATCATTGAACATCTGTGGGATCATTTGAAGAGGGCTGTCCATGCTCGGCGACCATCAAACTTAACTGAACTGGAATTGTTTTGTAAAGAGCAATGGTCAAAAATACCTTCATCCAGGATCCAGGAAATCATTAAAAGCTGCAGGAAGCGACAAGAGGCTGTTATTTTTGCAAAAGGAGGATCTACTAAATATTAATGTCACTTTTCGGGTGAGGTGCCCATACTTATGCACCTGTCAAATTTTGTTTGAATGCAGATTGCACATTTTCTGTTAGTACAATAAACCTCATTTCAAGGCAGAAACATTACTGTGTCCAACAGTTATTACATATATCAAACTGAAATAGCTGTTGCAAAAACACCAATTTTTATAAAACATTAAGCTTAAGATTAATAGGGGTGCCCAAACTTTTTCATATAACTGTATATTCTTGTACATAGGAGCAGTATTATAGTAGTTATATTCTTGTATATAGGAGCAGTATTATAGTAGTTATATTCTTGTACATAGGAGCAGTATTATACTAGTTATATTCTTGTACATAGGGGACAGTATTATACTAGTTATATTCTTGTACATAGGGGGCAGTATTATAGTAGTTAAATTCTTGTACATAGGGGGCAGTATTATAGCAGTTATATTCTTGTATATAGGAGCAGTATTATAGTAGTTATATTCTTGCACATAGGAGCAGTATTATAGTAGTTATATTCTTGTGCATAGGAGCAGTATTATAGTAGTTATATTCTTGTACATAGGAGCAGTATTATACTAGTTATATTCTTGTACAAAGGGAGCAGTATTATAGTAGTTATATTCTTGTATATAGGAGCAGTATTATAGTAGTTATATTCTTGTACATAGGGGACAGTATTATACTAGTTATATTCTTGTACATAGGGGGCAGTATTATAGTAGTTATATTCTTGTACATAGGGGGCAGTATTATAGTAGTTATATTCTTGTATATAGGAGCAGTATTATAGTAGTTATATTCTTGTACATAGGGGACAGTATTATACTAGTTATATTCTTGTATATAGGAGCAGTATTATAGTAGTTATATTCTTGTACATAGGAGCAGTATTATAGTAGTTATATTCTTGTACATAGGAGCAGTATTATAGTAGATAAATTCTTGTATATAGGATGCAGTATTATAATAGTTATATTCTTGTACATAGGGGCAGTATTATAGCAGTTATATTCTTGTATATAGGAGCAGTATTATAGTAGTTATATTCCTGTACATAGGGGCAGTATTATAGCAGTTATATTCTTGTATATAGGAGCAGAATTATAGTAGTTATATTCTTGTACATAGGAGTAGTATTATAGTAGTTATATTCTTGTACATAAGAGCAGTATTATAGTAGTTATATTCTTGTACATAGGAGCAGTATTATAGTAGTTATATTCTAGTATATAGGAGCAGTATTATAGTAGTTATATTCTTGTACATAGGAGCAGTATTATAGCAGTTATATTCTTGTATATAGGAACAGTATTATAGTAGTTATATTCTTGTACATAGGAGCAGTATTATAGTAGTTATATTCTTGTATATAGGAGCAGTATTATAGTAGTTATATTCTTGTACATAGGAGCAGTATTATAGTAGTTATATTCTTGTACATAGGGGACAGTATTATACTAGTTATATTCTTGTACATAGGGGCAGTATTATAGCAGTTATATTCTTGTATATAGGAGCAGTATTTTAGTAGTTATATTCTTGTACATAGGAGCAGTATTATAGTAGTTATATTCTTGTACATAGGGGACAGTATTATACTAGTTATATTCTTGTACATAGGAGCAGTATTATAGTAGTTATATTCTTGTATATAGGAGCAGTATTATAGTAGTTATATTCTTGTACATAGGGGGCAGTATTATAGTAGTTATATTCTTGTACATAGGGGGCAGTATTATAGTAGTTATATTCTTGTACATAGGGGGCAGTATTATAGTAGTTATATTCTTGTACATAGGAGCAGTATTATAGTAGTTATATTCTTGTACATAGGAGCAGTATTATAGTAGTTATATTCTTGTACATAGGGGGCAGTATTATAGTAGTTATATTCTTGTACATAGGAGCAGTATTATAGTAGATATATTCTTGTATATAGGATGCAGTATTATAATAGTTATATTCTTGTACATAGGGGCAGTATTATAGCAGTTATATTCTTGTATATAGGAGCAGTATTATAGTAGTTATATTCTTGTACATAGGGGCAGTATTATAGCAGTTATATTCTTGTATATAGGAGCAGTATTATAGTAGTTATATTCTTGTACATAGGAGTAGTATTATAGTAGTTATATTCTTGTACATAGGAGCAGTATTATAGTAGTTATATTCTTGTACATAGGAGCAGTATTATAGTAGTTATATTCTAGTATATAGGAGCAGTATTATAGTAGTTATATTCTTGTACATAGGAGCAGTATTATAGTAGTTATATTCTTGTACATAGGGGACAGTATTATACTAGTTATATTCTTGTACATAGGAGCAGTATTATAGTAGTTATATTCTTGTATATAGGAGCAGTATTATAGTAATTATATTCTTGTACATAGAAGCAGTATTATAGTAGTTATATTCTTGTATATAGGAGTAGTATTATAGTAGTTATATTCTTGTACATAGGGGGCAGTATTATACTAGTTATATTCTTGTACATAGGGGGTAGTATTATAGTAGTTATATTCTTGTATATAGGAGCAGTATTATAGTAATTATATTCTTGTACATAGGAGCAGTATTATAGTAGTTATATTCTTGTATATAGGAGCAGTATTATAGAAATTATATTCTTGTACATAGAAGCAGTATTATAGTAGTTATATTCTTGTACATAGGAGCAGTATTATAGTAGTTATATTCTTGTACATAGGGGACAGTATTATACTAGTTATATTCTTGTACATAGGAGCAGTATTATAGTAGTTATATTCTTGTATATAGGAGCAGTATTATAGTAATTATATTCTTGTACATAGGAGCAGTATTATAGTAGTTATATTCTTGTATATAGGAGTAGTATTATAGTAGTTATATTCTTGTACATAGGGGACAGTATTATACTAGTTATATTCTTGTACATAGGGGGTAGTATTATAGTAGTTATATTCTTGTACATAGGAGCAGTATTATAGTAGTTATATTCTTGTACATAGGAGCAGTATTATAGGAGTTATATTCTTGTACATAGGGGACAGTATTATAGTAGTTATATTCTTGTACATAGGAGCAGTATTATAGTAGCTATATTCTTGTACAGAGGGGACAGTATTATACTAGTTATATTCTTGTACATAGGGGACAGTATTATAGTAGTTATTTTCTTGTACATAGGAGCAGTATAATAGTAGTTATATTCTTGTACATAGGGGGCAGTATTATAGTAGTTATATTCTTGTACATAGGGAGCAGTATTATAGTAGTTATATTCTAGTACATAGGGAGCAGTATTATAGTAGTTATATTCTTGTACATAGGGGTCAGTATTATAGTAGTCATATTCCTGTATATAGGAGCAGTATTATAGTAGTTATATTCTTGTACATAGGAGCAGTATTATATTAGTTATATTCTTGTACATAGGAGCAGTATTATAGTAGTCATATTTCTGTATATAGGAGCAGTATTATAGTAGTTATATTCTTGTACATACAGTACAAACCAAAAGTTTGGACACACCTTCTCATTTAAAGATTTTTCTGTATTTTTATGACTATGAAAATTGTACATTCACACTGAAGGCATCAAAACTATGAATTAACACATGTGGAATTATATACTTAACAAAAAAGTGTGAAACAACTGAAAATATGTCTTATATTCTAGGTTCTTCAAAGTAGCCACCTTTTGCTTTGATGACTGCTTTGCACACTCTTGGCATTCTCTTGATGAGCTTCAAGAGGTAGTCACCGGAAATGGTCTTCCAACAATCTTGAAGGAGTTCCCAGAGATGCTTAGCACTTGTTGGCCCTTTTGCCTTCACTCTGCGGTCCAGCTCACCCCAAACCATCTCGATTGGGTTCAGGTCTGGTGACTGTGGAGGCCAGGTCATCTGGCGTAACACCCCATCACTCTCCTTCTTGGTCAAATAGCCCTTACACAGCCTGGAGGTGTGTTTGGGGTCACTGTCCTGTTGAAAAAGAAATGATGGTCCAACTAAACGCAAACCGGATGGAATAGCATGCCGCTGCAAGATGCTGTGGTAGCCATGCTGGTTCAGTATGCCTTCAATTTTGAATAAATCCCCAACAGTGTCACCAGCAAAGCCCCCCCACACCATCACACCTCCTCCTCCATGCTTCACGGTGGGAACCAGGCATGTAGAGTCCATCCGTTCACCTTTTCTGCGTCGCACAAAGACACGGTGGTTGGAACCAAAGATCTCAAATTTGGACTCATCAGACCAAAGCACAGATTTCCACTGGTCTAATGTCTATTCCTTGTGTTCTTTAGCCCAAACAAGTCTCTTCTGCTTGTTGCCTGTCCTTAGCAGTGGTTTCCTAGCAGCTATTTTACCATGAAGGCCTGCTGCACAAAGTCTCCTCTTAACAGTTGTTGAAGAGATGAGTCTGCTGCTAGAACTCTGTGTGGCATTGACCTGGTCTCTAATCTGAGCTGCTGTTAACCTGCGATTTCTGAGGCTGGTGACTCGGATAAACTTATCCTCAGAAGTAGAGGTGACTCTTGGTCTTCCTTTCCTGGGTGGTCCTCATGTGAGCCAGTTTCTTTGTAGCGCTTGATGGTTTTTGCAACTGCACTTGGGGACACTTTTTAAAGTTTTCCCAATTTTTCGGACTGACTGACCTTCATTTCTTAAATTAATGATGGCCACTCATTTTTCTTTACTTAGAATTTTTTTTCTTGCCATAATACAAATTCTAACAGTCTATTCAGTAGGACTATCAGCTGTGTATCCACCAGACTTCTGCACAACACAACTGATGGTCCCAACCCCATTTATAAGGCAAGAAATCCCACTTATTAAACCAGACAGGGCACACCTGTGAAGTGGAAACTATTTCCGGTGACTACCTCTTGAAGCTCATCAAGAGAATGCCAAGAGTGTGCAAAGCAGTCATCAAAGCAAAAGGTGGCTACTTTGAAGAACCTAGGATATAAGACATATGTTCACTTGTTTCACACTTTTTTGTTAAGTATATAATTCCACATGTGGTAATTCATAGTTTTGATGCCTTCAGTGTGAATGTACAATTTTCAAAGTCATGAAAATACAGAAACATCTTTAAATGAGAAGGTGTGTCCAAACTTTTGGTCTGTACAGTAGGAGCAGTATTATAGTAGTTATATTCCTGTACATAGGAACAGTATTATAGTAGTTATATTCTTGTACATAGGGGGCAGTATTATAGTAGTTATATTCTTGTACATAGGGGGCAGTATTATAGTAGTTATATTCTTTTACATAGGGGCAGTATTATAGCAGTTATATTATTGTACATAGGGGGCAGTATTATAGTAGTTACATTCTTGTACATAGAGAGCAGTATTATAGTAGTTATATTCTTGTACATAGGAGCAGTATTATAGTAGTTATATTCTTGTACATAGGGGCAGTATTATAGTAGTTATATTCTTGTACATAGGGGGCAGTATTATAGTAGTTATATTCTTGTACATAGGGAGCAGTATTATAGTAGTTATATTCTAGTACATAGGGAGCAGTATTATAGTAGTTATATTCTTGTACATAGGGGTCAGTATTATAGTAGTCATATTCCTGTATATAGGAGCAGTATTATAGTAGTTATATTCTTGTACATAGGAGCAGTATTATATTAGTTATATTCTTGTACATAGGAGCAGTATTATAGTAGTCATATTTCTGTATATAGGAGCAGTATTATAGTAGTTATATTCTTGTACATACAGTACAAACCAAAAGTTTGGACACACCTTCTCATTTAAAGATTTTTCTGTATTTTCATGACTATGAAAATTGTACATTCACATTGAAGGCATCAAAACTATGAATGAACACATGTGGAATTATATACTTAACAAAAAAGTGTGAAACAACTGAAAATATGTCTTATATTCTAGGTTCTTCAAAGTAGCCACCTTTTGCTTTGATGACTGCTTTGCACACTCTTGGCATTCTCTTGATGAGCTTCAAGAGGTAGTCACCGGAAATGGTCTTCCAACAATCTTGAAGGAGTTCCCAGAGATGCTTAGCACTTGTTGGCCCTTTTGCCTTCACTCTGCGGTCCAGCTCACCCCAAACCATCTCGATTGGGTTCAGGTCTGGTGACTGTGGAGGCCAGGTCATCTGGCGTAACACCCCATCACTCTCCTTCTTGGTCAAATAGCCCTTACACAGCCTGGAGGTGTGTTTGGGGTCATTGTCCTGTTGAAAAATAAATGATGGTCGAACTAAACGCAAACCGGATGGAATAGCATGCCGCTGCAAGATGCTGTGGTAGCCATGCTGGTTCAGTATGCCTTCAATTTTGAATAAATCCCCAACAGTGTCACCAGCAAAGCACCCCCACACCATCACACCTCCTCCTCCATGCTTCACGGTGGGAACCAGGCATGTAGAGTCCATCCGTTCACCTTTTCTGCGTCGCACAAAGACACGGTGGTTGGAACCAAAGATCTCAAATTTGGACTCATCAGACCAAAGCACAGATTTCCACTGGTCTAATGTCTATTCCTTGTGTTCTTTAGCCCAAACAAGTCTCTTCTGCTTGTTGCCTGTCCTTAGCAGTGGTTTCCTAGCAGCTATTTTACCATGAAGGCCTGCTGCACAAAGTCTCCTCTTAACAGTTGTTGAAGAGATGAGTCTGCTGCTAGAACTCTGTGTGGCATTGACCTGGTCTCTAATCTGAGCTGCTGTTAACCTGCGATTTCTGAGGCTGGTGACTCGGATAAACTTATCCTCAGAAGTAGAGGTGACTCTTGGTCTTCCTTTCCTGGGTGGTCCTCATGTGAGCCAGTTTCTTTGTAGCGCTTGATGGTTTTTGCAACTGCACTTGGGGACACTTTTTAAAGTTTTCCCAATTTTTCGGACTGACTGACCTTCATTTCTTAAATTAATGATGGCCACTCATTTTTCTTTACTTAGAATTTTTTTTCTTGCCATAATACAAATTCTAACAGTCTATTCAGTAGGACTATCAGCTGTGTATCCACCAGACTTCTGCACAACACAACTGATGGTCCCAACCCCATTTATAAGGCAAGAAATCCCACTTATTAAACCTGACAGGGCACACCTGTGAAGTGGAAACTATTTCCGGTGACTACCTCTTGAAGCTCATCAAGAGAATGCCAAGAGTGTGCAAAGCAGTCATCAAAGCAAAAGGTGGCTACTTTGAAGAACCTAGGATATAAGACATATGTTCACTTGTTTCACACTTTTTTGTTAAGTATATAATTCCACATGTAGTAATTCATAGTTTTGATGCCTTCAGTGTGAATGTACAATTTTCAAAGTCATGAAAATACAGAAACATCTTTAAATGAGAAGGTGTGTTCAAACTTTTGGTCTGTACTGTAGGAGCAGTATTATAGTAGTTATATTCCTGTACATAGGAACAGTATTATAGTAGTTATATTCTTGTACATAGGGGGCAGTATTATAGTAGTTATATTCTTGTACATAGGGCCAGTATTATTGTAGTTATATTCTTTTACATAGGGGCAGTATTATAGCAGTTATATTATTGTACATAGGGGGCAGTATTATAGTAGTTACATTCTTGTACATAGAGAGCAGTATTATAGTAGTTATATTCTTGTACATAAGAGCAGTATTATAGTAGTTATATTCTTGTACATAGGGGCAGTATTATAGTAGTTATATTCTTGTACATACGGGGCAGTATTATAGTAGTTATATTCTTGTACATATGAGCAGTATTATAGTAGTTATATTCTTGTACATAGGGGCAGTATTATAGTAGTTATATTCTTGTACATAGGGGCAGTGTTATAGTAGTTATATTCTTGTACATAGGGGGCAGTATTATAGTAGTTATATTCTTGTACATAGGGTCAGTATTATAGTAGTTATATTCTTGTACATACGGGGCAGTATTATAGTAGTTATATTCTTGTACATAGGAGCAGTATTATAGTAGTTATATTCTTGTACATAGGGGCAGTATTATAGTAGTTATATTCTTGTACATAGGGGCAGTGTTATAGTAGTTATATTCTTGTACATAGGGGCAGTATTATAGTAGTTATATTCTTGTACATAGGGGGTAGTATTATAGTAGTTATATTCTTGTACATAGGGAGCAGTATTATAGTAGTTATATTCTTGTACATAGGGGGCAGTATTATAGTAGTTATATTCTTGTACATAGAGGCAGTATTATAGTAGTTATATTCTTGTACATAGGGGGCAGTATTATAGTAGTTATATTCTTGTACATATGAGACAGCATTATAGTAGTTATATGCTTGTACATAGGGGCAGTATTCTAGTAGTTATATTCTTGTACATAGGGTCAGTATTATAGTAGTTATATTCTTGTACATAGGGGGAAGTATTATAGTAGTTATATTCTTGTACATAGGAGCAGTATTTTAGTAGTTATATTCTTGTACATAGGGGGTAGTATTATAGTAGTTATATTCTTGTACATAGGGAGCAGTATTATAGTAGTTATATTCTTGTACATAGGGGGCAGTATTATAGTAGTTATATTCTTTTACATAGGGGTCAGTATTATAGCAGTTATATTCTTATACATAGGGGCAGTATTATAGTAGTTATATTCTTGTACATAGGAGCAGTATTATAGTTGTCCTGTTGAAAAATAAATGATGGTCGAACTAAACGCAAACCGGATGGAATAGCATGCCGCTGCAAGATGCTGTGGTAGCCATGCTGGTTCAGTATGCCTTCAATTTTGAATAAATCCCCAACAGTGTCACCAGCAAAGCACCCCCACACCATCACACCTCCTCCTCCATGCTTCACGGTGGGAACCAGGCATGTAGAGTCCATCCGTTCACCTTTTCTGCGTCGCACAAAGACACGGTGGTTGGAACCAAAGATCTCAAATTTGGACTCATCAGACCAAAGCACAGATTTCCACTGGTCTAATGTCTATTCCTTGTGTTCTTTAGCCCAAACAAGTCTCTTCTGCTTGTTGCCTGTCCTTAGCAGTGGTTTCCTAGCAGCTATTTTACCATGAAGGCCTGCTGCACAAAGTCTCCTCTTAACAGTTGTTGAAGAGATGAGTCTGCTGCTAGAACTCTGTGTGGCATTGACCTGGTCTCTAATCTGAGCTGCTGTTAACCTGCGATTTCTGAGGCTGGTGACTCGGATAAACTTATCCTCAGAAGTAGAGGTGACTCTTGGTCTTCCTTTCCTGGGTGGTCCTCATGTGAGCCAGTTTCTTTGTAGCGCTTGATGGTTTTTGCAACTGCACTTGGGGACACTTTTTAAAGTTTTCCCAATTTTTCGGACTGACTGACCTTCATTTCTTAAATTAATGATGGCCACTCATTTTTCTTTACTTAGAATTTTTTTTCTTGCCATAATACAAATTCTAACAGTCTATTCAGTAGGACTATCAGCTGTGTATCCACCAGACTTCTGCACAACACAACTGATGGTCCCAACCCCATTTATAAGGCAAGAAATCCCACTTATTAAACCTGACAGGGCACACCTGTGAAGTGGAAACTATTTCCGGTGACTACCTCTTGAAGCTCATCAAGAGAATGCCAAGAGTGTGCAAAGCAGTCATCAAAGCAAAAGGTGGCTACTTTGAAGAACCTAGGATATAAGACATATGTTCACTTGTTTCACACTTTTTTGTTAAGTATATAATTCCACATGTGGTAATTCATAGTTTTGATGCCTTCAGTGTGAATGTACAATTTTCAAAGTCATGAAAATACAGAAACATCTTTAAATGAGAAGGTGTGTCCAAACTTTTGGTCTGTACTGTAGGAGCAGTATTATAGTAGTTATATTCCTGTACATAGGAACAGTATTATAGTAGTTATATTCTTGTACATAGGGGGCAGTATTATAGTAGTTATATTCTTGTACATAGGGCCAGTATTATTGTAGTTATATTCTTTTACATAGGGGCAGTATTATAGCAGTTATATTATTGTACATAGGGGGCAGTATTATAGTAGTTACATTCTTGTACATAGAGAGCAGTATTATAGTAGTTATATTCTTGTACATAGGAGCAGTATTATAGTAGTTATATTCTTGTACATAGGGGCAGTATTATAGTAGTTATATTCTTGTACATACGGGGCAGTATTATAGTAGTTATATTCTTGTACATAGGAGCAGTATTATAGTAGTTATATTCTTGTACATAGGGGCAGTATTATAGTAGTTATATTCTTGTACATAGGGGCAGTGTTATAGTAGTTATATTCTTGTACATAGGGGGCAGTATTATAGTAGTTATATTCTTGTACATAGGGTCAGTATTATAGTAGTTATATTCTTGTACATACGGGGCAGTATTATAGTAGTTATATTCTTGTACATAGGAGCAGTATTATAGTAGTTATATTCTTGTACATAGGGGCAGTATTATAGTAGTTATATTCTTGTACATAGGGGCAGTGTTATAGTAGTTATATTCTTGTACATAGGGGCAGTATTATAGTAGTTATATTCTTGTACATAGGGGGTAGTATTATAGTAGTTATATTCTTGTACATAGGGAGCAGTATTATAGTAGTTATATTCTTGTACATAGGGGGCAGTATTATAGTAGTTATATTCTTGTACATAGAGGCAGTATTATAGTAGTTATATTCTTGTACATAGGGGGCAGTATTATAGTAGTTATATTCTTGTACATATGAGACAGCATTATAGTAGTTATATGCTTGTACATAGGGGCAGTATTCTAGTAGTTATATTCTTGTACATAGGGTCAGTATTATAGTAGTTATATTCTTGTACATAGGGGGAAGTATTATAGTAGATATATTCTTGTACATAGGAGCAGTATTTTAGTAGTTATATTCTTGTACATAGGGGGTAGTATTATAGTAGTTATATTCTTGTACATAGGGAGCAGTATTATAGTAGTTATATTCTTGTACATAGGGGGCAGTATTATAGTAGTTATATTCTTTTACATAGGGGTCAGTATTATAGCAGTTATATTCTTATACATAGGGGCAGTATTATAGTAGTTATATTCTTGTACATAGGAGCAGTATTATAGTAGTTATATTCTTGTACATAGGGGGCAGTATTATAGTAGTTATATTCTTGTACATATGAGACAGCATTATAGTAGTTATATGCTTGTACATAGGGGCAGTATTCTAGTAGTTATATTCTTGTACATAGGGTCAGTATTATAGTAGTTATATTCTTGTACATAGGGGGAAGTATTATAGTAGTTATATTCTTGTACATAGGAGCAGTATTTTAGTAGTTATATTCTTGTACATAGGGGGTAGTATTATAGTAGTTATATTCTTGTACATAGGGAGCAGTATTATAGTAGTTATATTCTTGTACATAGGGGGCAGTATTATAGTAGTTATATTCTTTTACATAGGGGTCAGTATTATAGCAGTTATATTCTTATACATAGGGGCAGTATTATAGTAGTTATATTCTTGTACATAGGAGCAGTATTATAGTTGTCCTGTTGAAAAATAAATGATGGTCGAACTAAACGCAAACCGGATGGAATAGCATGCCGCTGCAAGATGCTGTGGTAGCCATGCTGGTTCAGTATGCCTTCAATTTTGAATAAATCCCCAACAGTGTCACCAGCAAAGCACCCCCACACCATCACACCTCCTCCTCCATGCTTCACGGTGGGAACCAGGCATGTAGAGTCCATCCGTTCACCTTTTCTGCGTCGCACAAAGACACGGTGGTTGGAACCAAAGATCTCAAATTTGGACTCATCAGACCAAAGCACAGATTTCCACTGGTCTAATGTCTATTCCTTGTGTTCTTTAGCCCAAACAAGTCTCTTCTGCTTGTTGCCTGTCCTTAGCAGTGGTTTCCTAGCAGCTATTTTACCATGAAGGCCTGCTGCACAAAGTCTCCTCTTAACAGTTGTTGAAGAGATGAGTCTGCTGCTAGAACTCTGTGTGGCATTGACCTGGTCTCTAATCTGAGCTGCTGTTAACCTGCGATTTCTGAGGCTGGTGACTCGGATAAACTTATCCTCAGAAGTAGAGGTGACTCTTGGTCTTCCTTTCCTGGGTGGTCCTCATGTGAGCCAGTTTCTTTGTAGCGCTTGATGGTTTTTGCAACTGCACTTGGGGACACTTTTTAAAGTTTTCCCAATTTTTCGGACTGACTGACCTTCATTTCTTAAATTAATGATGGCCACTCATTTTTCTTTACTTAGAATTTTTTTTCTTGCCATAATACAAATTCTAACAGTCTATTCAGTAGGACTATCAGCTGTGTATCCACCAGACTTCTGCACAACACAACTGATGGTCCCAACCCCATTTATAAGGCAAGAAATCCCACTTATTAAACCTGACAGGGCACACCTGTGAAGTGGAAACTATTTCCGGTGACTACCTCTTGAAGCTCATCAAGAGAATGCCAAGAGTGTGCAAAGCAGTCATCAAAGCAAAAGGTGGCTACTTTGAAGAACCTAGGATATAAGACATATGTTCACTTGTTTCACACTTTTTTGTTAAGTATATAATTCCACATGTGGTAATTCATAGTTTTGATACCTTCAGTGTGAATGTACAATTTTCAAAGTCATGAAAATACAGAAACATCTTTAAATGAGAAGGTGTGTCCAAACTTTTGGTCTGTACTGTAGGAGCAGTATTATAGTAGTTATATTCCTGTACATAGGAACAGTATTATAGTAGTTATACTCTTGTACATAGGGGGCAGTATTATAGTAGTTATATTCTTGTACATAGGGCCAGTATTATTGTAGTTATATTCTTTTACATAGGGGCAGTATTATAGCAGTTATATTATTGTACATAGGGGGCAGTATTATAGTAGTTACATTCTTGTACATAGAGAGCAGTATTATAGTAGTTATATTCTTGTACATAGGAGCAGTATTATAGTAGTTATATTCTTGTACATAGGGGCAGTATTATAGTAGTTATATTCTTGTACATACGGGGCAGTATTATAGTAGTTATATTCTTGTACATAGGAGCAGTATTATAGTAGTTATATTCTTGTACATAGGGGCAGTATTATAGTAGTTATATTCTTGTACATAGGGGCAGTGTTATAGCAGTTATATTCTTGTACATAGGGGGCAGTATTATAGTAGTTATATTCTTGTACATAGGGTCAGTATTATAGTAGTTATATTCTTGTACATACGGGGCAGTATTATAGTAGTTATATTCTTGTACATAGGAGCAGTATTATAGTAGTTATATTCTTGTACATAGGGGCAGTATTATAGTAGTTATATTCTTGTACATAGGGGCAGTGTTATAGTAGTTATATTCTTGTACATAGGGGCAGTATTATAGTAGTTATATTCTTGTACATAGGGGGTAGTATTATAGTAGTTATATTCTTGTACATAGAGAGCAGTATTATAGTAGTTATATTCTTGTACATAGGGGGCAGTATTATAGTAGTTATATTCTTGTACATAGAGGCAGTATTATAGTAGTTATATTCTTGTACATAGGGGGCAGTATTATAGTAGTTATATTCTTGTACATATGAGACAGCATTATAGTAGTTATATGCTTGTACATAGGGGCAGTATTCTAGTAGTTATATTCTTGTACATAGGGTCAGTATTATAGTAGTTATATTCTTGTACATAGGGGGAAGTATTATAGTAGATATATTCTTGTACATAGGAGCAGTATTTTAGTAGTTATATTCTTGTACATAGGGGGTAGTATTATAGTAGTTATATTCTTGTACATAGGGAGCAGTATTATAGTAGTTATATTCTTGTACATAGGGGGCAGTATTATAGTAGTTATATTCTTTTACATAGGGGTCAGTATTATAGCAGTTATATTCTTATACATAGGGGCAGTATTATAGTAGTTATATTCTTGTACATAGGAGCAGTATTATAGTAGTTATATTCTTGTACATAGGAGCAGTATTATAGTAGTTATATTCTTGTACATAGGGGCAGTATTATAGTAGTTATATTCTTGTATATAGGGGCAGTATTATAGTAGTTATATTCTTGTACATAGGAGCAGTATTATAGTAGTTATATTCTTGTAGATAGGGGACAGTATTATAGTAGTTATATTCTTGTACATAGGGGGCAGTATTATAACAGTTATATTCTTGTACATAGGAGCAGTATTATAGTAGTTATATTCTTGTACATAGGGGGCAGTATTTTAACAGTTATATTCTTGTACATAGGAGCAGTATTATAGCAGTTATATACTTGTACATAAGAGCAGTATTATAGTAGTTATATTCTTGTACATAGGGGGCAGTATTATAGTAGTTATATTATCGTACATAGGAGCAGTATTATAGTAGTTATATTCTTGTACATAGGAGCAGTATTATAGTAGTTATATTCTTATACATAGGAGGCAGTATTATAGTAGTTATATTCTTGTACATAGGAGCAGTATTATAGTAGTTATATTCTTGTACATAGGAGCAGTATTATAGTAGTTATATTATCGTACATACCGGGCAGTAAACAAAACGTAGAATAAGAAGGATCACAAACAGAATCCTAAGATTATTACAGAATGACATCAAGTTAAGTGAATCTGAAAATCTGAATGAAGAATGTAAATAGTAAATGAAGCACAACTTTTACACATGGATTGCTGCCACAAAAACTATAATGATGCACCCCAATAACAACCCTTACAAGACGTGACCTTTTCATAAAACATGTTATGAAGATAAACCTTTTTGAGAAACAAGACCTTTCACAGCAATTAATTCTTCACATTTTCAATCTCTTTATTTGCTGCCATTTATTGGAATCTTTATTATCTTCCCCTTTAATGATATTGATATTAAATAATGTTCTTAATGGGAAAGAAAGAGACTGAAATTCTGACAAAAGATCTCAATAGACAAAAAAAAAAAACTGTTTGTGAAAGTTCTGACAAGTCCATTGATTGACTCAGCGCCTGCGATCAATGTGTTTATTCAGTCCATGTACTTTCGGCACAGTGAATATCCCTGTTTGCTGGGTGCGCTTGGCACTAAGCTGAGCCTGCAAGCTCCTCTTAATTATTCATGTACGGCTCGACTTCAATAAGCTTCCATGACCCTCTCTGCTTTCTAATGATCTCTGCGAAAATCAATTTCTCTAGTCAAGAAAAAAAGCCAGAAAACAGACAGGGCACCCGATCCGCTTAAAGAGGCAGCGACTTCATAAAAGCGGCATTAAAGGAAACCTCCGCTTATGAACATTATAATACAGATTACATAAAAAAAGCTTCGTTCTCGTACTATTAAAAGTTCTGCAACTCTCTAAATTCGTTTGCATTGACGTCTTTTAAACATCGGAGGAGTATTCCCAGACGAAGCAGTTTTAGGATAACGCCAGCGACCGTTTTCTCGAAGCGGCTTCCGCTAGGAAGAATGAGCTTGGCACTTCTTCTAACCTCTTACAAGACTTCCAAAACCCCAAAGCGGATAAAAAAAAGTGATATAAGACAAAACATGCGCTCAGCGATGCCTTTATGACATTACCGTACACTATGTTCATTTTTTTGCAGCGCTTCTTCAGGTGGATTCCGGGCGGAACCCGGCTGAAAAATCTCCAGTGTGCACGTATCCTTATACATTATATTTTATATTTCAATGGTTATAAAATATAATGTAGAACTTTGGAAAAAGCTAATTTGGTTCATGTCACCATTTTCTAACATTTTTAATGATACATATGATGTTTTGATCACTTTTGCATTGCATTTAAGGGAGGAGAAATGTGGCAACTGAAAAGTGAAAAATGGCAGTCCTGGAGTTTTGACTTATTTTTCTTGTCGGCGTTTAATATACAGTTTAATAGCTTTTATGTTTTGATAGATCGGACTTTTACAGATACAATGATGTTTATTTTTATTTTTTTTACTTTTGAACCAAGAAAAAGGAGATATAAAATTTGGAATACTTTTTTATTGTTTATTTACTTAAAACTGTTTGTTTGATTTTTTTTTTTACTTTATTTGTTCATCCCCCTAGTGGATTTATACAATACTTAAGCATTGCAGCAAGTATGAATATTACTGATCACAATAGCCACAGACTTGGCTTTAGAAGAGGACCAAGATGAAATGTCAGCTCATTGGCTCCTTATTAAATTTCCCACACATTCATGTCCCAGCGTTCTCCAGGAAAATTGCGCAGGTGGCTGAGAATGCGCAGATTGGGATCTTGGCTCAATGACGAGCCGAGATCTCGATTGGCGCATGCGCCACCATTCTGCTGGAGACCGTAAGGTTAATCTGAGCATGCTCCGGCAATATTTTGCTGGAGACCCCCGGAGGTTAATCTGAGCATGCTCAGACAATATTTTGCTGGAGACCCCCAGAGGTTAATCTGAGCATGCTCAGCCAATATTTTGCTGGAGACCCCCGGAGGTTAATCTGAGCATGCTCAGACAATATTTTGCTGGAGACCCCCGGAGGTTAATCTGAGCAACCCCCGGAGGTTAATCTGAGCATGCTCAGCCAATATTTTGCTGGAGACCCCCGGAGGTTAATCTGAGCATGCTCAGCCAATATTTTGCTGGAGACCCCCGGAGGTTAATCTGAGCAACCCCCGGAGGTTAATCTGAGCATGCTCAGCCAATATTTTGCTGGAGACCCCCGGAGGTTAATCTGAGCATGCTCAGCCAATATTTTGCTGGAGACCCCCGGAGGTTAATCTGAGCATGCTCAGCCAATATTTTGCTGGAGACCCCCGGAGGTTAATCTGAGCATGCTCAGCCAATATTTTGCTGGAGACCCCCGGAGGTTAATCTGAGCATGCTCAGCCAATATTTTGCTGGAGACCCCCGGAGGTTAACCTGAGCATGCTCCGCCTCTGGCGCTATTCTGCTGGAGAATGCCGGGACAGGAATGTGCACAAGCGCCGCTCATTGCTAGGGCAGCGCTAGCTCGAAATTTAAAAAAGGAGGCTCATACAAATGCGGAGGGGCCACGGCAGAGCCGAAGACCCTTCCCCCAGCCCTGATGCATTAAGAAACTATAGCACCAAAACTTCTAAGGTGAATTAAATAAGAACCAGGTTATGGATATCACTACGGGTATCCATTAAATCAGTACATCATACGGCCATACCTTTACTTTAAAAGGTTAAATCCAAATGATAGGTTCTCTTTAAGATTTCCCATTTACATCATGGTCTGGATCTCAATTATGGTTATGTTTGTCAGAAACTATCAAAAAGGCTACCTCCAGCAGACTTGGTTCAAGCCACTCCACCTAGGAAACTCAAGAGGAACCACGCCCCAGACTTCACTCCTTAAACCTATACCAGGATCTGGATTTACCAGGGGCTCCTTGGTTTGCATCCACGGAGTAGCTGCTGGCCAGAGGAGATAGCCTGCTGCAAGGAAGGTCAAAGTCAGGTCAGAATCAGGAGAGATGTAGCATAGCACAGAAACTTTAGACAAGGAGAAACTAAGGTCAAATACCAGAAGGTCTGACAAGAGAGGAGTCAGACAAGTTGAGGTCAGAATCAGGAGGGATAATGGCTAAGAAAATATCAGTAAAAAGCAGAGAAAGAAAAGGATATCAAAAGGAATAGCAGCAAAAATGTCTGAGGATAAATGAGCACAATATCTAGCAGTTCCCAGGGGAAAGCCGGGAATAAAAGTAGGATGTGGTGCTGCCCCATAAACTACGGCAGAGCGCTATCTCTAATAGCACAATGTCTGTGCCGCCCAGGAACACTGACCATGAAGTCTTCATCACCAGCGCCGCAAGCAGAGTGAAGACAGCGACACCTGGCAATACAAGCTGATATCGCTGGTGCAGCTCCGGCTGGTGACAAGGCAATTTATATATGCCCTATAAACATAACTTGCATTACGTTAGCAACAACAGCCCAATCCACATAAAGATTTCCTGCAAATTTCATTTAAAGAGTAACTAAACTTTTTATTTTACCATCATTATTCTCTAAATATTGATTGAAAAGTTATGAATCCTTGTCATATATTTCATTACATTATTTTGCTTCCTTCTCTCCCAGACACCTTGCTGAGAGTTCTGTTTTAAATGCCTAGTTCTTGCTCTTTTAGATGCTGCTTTGAACTGCAGCTCTAGCAAAGAATACGGACTCAAGCACTATTTACAAACACTGTCTGGGAAAGGAGGCGGGGAGCAGAGATGCTCACACAGGGAAAGTGTTTGTAAATAGTGTTTGAGTTCAGATTCTTGCTAGAGTAGCAGTTCAAAGCAGCAACTGAAGGAGCAGTTGGGAGAGAAAAAAGCAAAATAAGATAATGGAGTATATTACAAAGATTCATAACTTTACAAAAGCGGTTGATCAGGTAAATTAAAAGAGAATTTTTTTTCTTTAGTAAAATTGCTGATACAAAGTCACCTCTAGCATAAACGTCATTCAACTGAGTATGGTGAAATCATATTTTATTTCCAAAGCCGTTCCTCTGGCGTCACTCATCTAAGGTAAAGGAGGACACATGTGCATCATTCACGCAGAATCCAGACGTCTACACGCTGTAGCTTTCTACATATCCAGCCCGCAGGAGTCCTTTGTCCTTACAGCCATCATGTTCTTATTTCTAAGTCTCATTGAATGAAATTTCCACGTAGATACAAAACATTTCGCTTTTATATCCTTCTTAAAAACCATTCTGAGTTCACGCTGAGATTCCTTCAAAGCTTCGTGTCTGCTGCGGATGCTCTCGCATTAACATAATATTACATCAGTCGGAGTGACCTGGATTCGATAACGAGTATCAAGTTCTACTGAAGGAAAATAAAGGATTCATAACAAGATATCAGTGAACGGACATATGAGCGAGAGTTAAAAAACAGTGGCAGATCTGGAGATCGCTGGGTCTTATAGGCGTGTTCATGTTTAACGTATTTGCAAAATTCTGCCCTGGCACAAGGCTTTTTAACTAACTGGGCCAAGATTCCCATGGAGGGTCTACAGGGCATAAGGCACTTATAGGACTATTGAGATTTTACCATGCTTTGAGGATATGTAGACAGGTACTAAATTCGTCATTTAGGATGTTTACATAATGAAGTGTCATATCTAATCTCACTGCGGACACTAAGAGGACCCAACAGATCCAACTAAACTACAATCGGTTCTCGGCGAACCAACAGACGCACCTAAGTGACAATCGGTTCTCAGGGACCCAAAAGACGCAACACAATTACAATTGGTTACCGAGGACCCAACTGATCCAACTAAATTACAATCGGTTCCCAAGGACCCATCTCAATTACAATAGGTTCCCGAGGACCCATCAGACGCAACTCAATTACAATCGGTTCCCGAGAACCAAGCAGATCCAACTGAATTACAATCGGTTCCCAAGGATCCAACACACCCATCTCAATTACAATCGGTTCCAAGGACCAAACACACCCATCTCAATTACAATAGGTTTCTGAGGACCCAACAGATCTAACTCAATTACAACTGGTCCCCAAGGATCCAACAGATCCAACTCAATTACAATCGGTTCCCAAGGACTCAACAAATCTAACTTAATTACAATTGGTCCCTGAGGATCCAACAGATCCAGCTCAATTACAATTGGTCCCTGAGGATTCAACAGATCCAACTCGATTCCAATCGGTTCCTGGGGATCCAACAGACCCATCTCAATTACAATCGGTTCCCAACTGTCCAACAGACGAAAGTCAATTACAATCAGTTCCTAAGGATACAGCAGACCCATCTCAATTACAATTGGTTCCCGAGGACTCAACAGACACAACTCAATTACAATCGGGTCTTACTGATGTGTCCAAAACTTTATAAACAACACCTATCATAGTCTTTATTGTAAGAAAAGCAGCCTCCAGTATAAAGCAATAGAAGATCACCAAAAAAAAATTATATATATATATACTGGAAGATACAAATATATAAATGCCGCCTCTATTGCAAAAAATACAATAAAAAAACACTAAAAATGCCAAGAGGAAAAACTATGTAAAAGGAGATAAAATCAGATTCTACCCATATGAAGGAGGAACTCAAAAAATGACAAAGTCATATATTTAGGGGTACCCCCCCAAAAAAAAACAGGAATAACTTTTTTGGTAGCATGGCCTGCTGCTAGGTGAGTGTTTGCGGAACCAGCTGGTCGGCTGAAGTTGTTGGGAAAGGTTCCGTTTGGCCAAACTGATTTTATTTTTTCCAACAAGTCGTTCAATCTTCCGCCTATTTTTTGATGGCTAATTCTCACAAATGTGTGGCTATGAAGTTTTGTTTCCTTTTGTGAAAAAAAAAAACCATCGGAAACAGTTGTTATAAAGGAGAACCCAAAAGAAACTGAATTCATTTATGATAAGTAGTGAATTTATTGGCACATTTTGAAACTTCAGTCGCCTTCAAAGTTCTCCCCCATTTGCAGCCAGCCGATTTTTATGCATAATGAAAAAAGGAAAGAGAAAAAATGGAGTTTAAATAAAACTAATAATTATGCTAAAAAACAATGAAAAACGCCGTATGAATAAATGTGTTTGATAAGGACGAATGTAAATTGCAGCAAATAATTAAGCATAAAATGAAGTGTGAACATGAATGAGAATTTGGGTGCATATGAATATTTTATAAGATAGAATCTGTAATGGAGGATGCAGTGTTATTGTTCTACTCAAAACTATGGACACCTTGTCGGAATAAGTCAATGGGTCCCCCAAGCGCTGGGGGTGTCAGTCATGCAACAGGATCCATCAGAGTATTATAATTTCCATTAAGATGGGAAAGATCAATGAAAAAGTGCACGTAGCCTAACTATGAGCCAAGCGTCCCAAGTGTTTCTAGTGTGTTAGGTATCCTCCTCCAATTTCATAAGTTCCCATTTACTTGTCTACTTTTCTTCCATAAATGTCCACAAACTCATCTTCAGTCATCTAATGTGTCTGGTTCACAACAGTAAATAGAAAAAAAAAGGGGAAGAGGGGGATGCAGCTGCAGCTTCTCACACCGTTTCAATATATAGAAGGTGAAAAGCATTAGCGGGACATCTGATTGGCTCAGACGCACACCAGTAAGTGCATCTGTAAAAACCTAGGAGGGAAGATGGTCTAAAATATGGAGATTCTGGCTGTAGTACATCTATGTGTACTTGTGAGGTCATGCCATCCCATACGGTACTGTTATATGGGGTTCCTGCCTGGAAGTTCCCATCTATTGGACAGGGCACTGTTGGACAAGGATGTGTCTCATATCATATGACTCCATTATTGGGAATCTGTATGTCTAGGGACAACTTCTGCTGGTTATCACAGTTCTTCGCGAAGGGGTTTCACATGCCATACCATTGTGTAGCCCATTAAGAACGGCTCTGCTATTAGGACTACGCCATGTATTATTTTTGCGATGTGTGATGTTGGTGGCACTGTGTAGCATTGATAGACAACTATAAGAACCTGTTAATTGGCCAACGTGGGGAAATGTTATCTTGGTCACCATATAGGTTGGCGTTTACAAGTAACCACTGCCAACCGAATATACAGGGCATCGACTGATGCAAATCCAACACCTGGGAGGACAACAAAAACGGCTTTAGAGGACCAAAAGTATTCGAAATAACACCAAGACTTGCGTCAATCCAAGAAAACGAAGAATATATCTCCAAATGTACATCAAGACCATTTCAGCCAATGATGAAAATCCGTGAGGATAACGTCATCTCCAATTGTCCTTCAAGAGATGGGTTCTTGAAGTTTTATCATCCTTAGAAGAAGAAAGAGCATTTCCGTCTGACAGAAGACTAGTTCTTTAGATGGGAGAAACGTAAATCTTATCTTATGGCTATAGAGGACTCCAGTCATGTACATTGTACTCTCTTTTATAAGCCATGTTAAGAGATGCATCACAGATCTTTGCTCTTCGTGGATCTGAGCTCTATCCGGCTCATTCTCCTCAAGGCTGGGGATCGAGGCTAAAACACTTTCCTATTGTCCTAATATACTAAGCAGGAACCAAAAAAAAAGGGACAAAAGGCAGCAGAACTTTGTCGAGCGCATCACATGGATTCAGCGGGGATGAAGGCGTGCGGGTGCTGAGCAGAATTCAATGCTTCTCTATCACAATATACAACAATATGGGAATGATAGAACGGAGGTTGTTTCAGGGCATGAAAAAGGTACATTGGAGCGGTGACCGGACTAGCGGCAAATAGGCAATGTACTACGCAGAGCTGCGCTCAGAGCCCTGGTGAAAAATTTCTACTAAGATACAAAATCCATCAGAGAAGATCATTCATTGTCCACTTGAGCTAAAATTAATTTCTGGGAACCTATATGGTCACCGCCACTGCTCCTCAGCATCCCACCTTTCCTGACCCAAGCTATGGACGTTACGATGGTTTTGTTTGGATCAGTTATAATTATTTTCTAGGAACCCTTGTGGTTACCTTCACAGCTCCTCTGCACCCCCCCCATCTTTTCTGACCTAAACCATACACATTTGACCATTAAAAATGCATTGAAACCTCAAGCTGGGGCAAGGGGGGGCATCTACCATATTAAGACATGTTGGAGCCACCAGTAGATTTGGTATGAAAATTAGGATTGGAAGGTGACAGTCACAATTTTGGGGGGTCACAGTCTAGTATTCAAAGAAGTATGTATGAAGATACTTTCAGAGAGAACAATGTATGGGGCAATATTGGGGGCAATGAATGGCGCTATCTTCTTAGTCACCATAACTCCATTTTGATGTGTTCATGCCCAATTTGGAGCTTTTATGGGTGGTCCCAGGAGGGGGGTGGTGCATTAAACATCCTTATTTTACCAACAAGCAAAGATGAGCAGATCGATTAGCGGAGGATCAACTTTGTGTCGAATTTCCTGAAATTCTAAGGTCTCAGTGAATTCGAACATTCTGCGATTTGCGAGAAGTGGCCAAAAAAAAAATGCCTGCTGCCATTTCACAAACTACTGAAGACTCAGAGAGCGAGCTAATTACGTCAGGTGAGGCCAGACGGGCTTCCCTATAATGCCCTGCAGTTATCAAATCACATGGTCTAGCCCAGCCAATCAGGGTGGACTATTACAACATGTATAATAAATGGGGGGGGCGATAATGGAGCACCACGTTAGGCTTTTCCCAGAGTAGGTATAGAAGGTCAAAGTATACAGCTCATTCTTTCACATAGGGATAGAACAAAGCCAAATCTGATCATGTTGTACTACTGCAGCACTGAAACATATTGAAAAGGGGAGTGATAGTCCCAGCCTGTGAATAATAATCCAAAGATTCAAGTGATAGGGAGGTGCTGAACCTGCAGAGTCAGTGTGACTGTAAACTGATTGACCTGAGATTTACTGAAGTAACATTATCTTAATGTTCCTTTTTTTTCAATGCTTCACACACTGCAAACAAAGAGGGCAATATTAAACCCCTCAGTGCTAATTTTGCTACTAAACCAAAATCATGAAACCAAGGCTTGTGTGTCACAGACAGTGTGCTTCCAGTATTGTAAGACAGCCAAGACATTTTTTTTTAAAGCCAGGAAAAAAAAATCTCCATAAGCTAGAAATTTCAACACAACTGTCAACCTTACAAACTATGCTCATTGTAATATATATATTATTTTTGCACACTTCTTTGCTGTAGTTATTAGACTCATACTGTACATGCCACCTAAATACAGCTGTTGCTTAGTATCTGGTTTCCCCGGTATTGGCTTTAAAAAAGCTCAAAACGGGTTCAAAACAGTTCTAAGTGATTTTACACATATTTTCCGGTCAACTAGAGGCTTTTCAGGGAAACGAGGAGGGGGGGGGGATTTGGAGAAACCGGCAAATTTTAATTTCAAATGATCTTGCCAACTTTATTTGTAAGCATCTATACTGGACAAATATCAAGGCCTCATATGTCACTATTCTCTGTAGCATCGGCGTCTCTGCCCCCTGACAGGCAGAGAGGCCGTCCCCCTTACCGCCGCGCTCCGGGCCCAGCGTCCTCCGGCCCTCCTGCTGCTGCTGCCAGCGCGCACAGCTTCCCGAGCACTGTGGTTAGGGCGCGCGCGCGCTCCCTCCCTCTTAAAGGGGCCGCGCGCGCCGTCCTAAGGAGTCCCTGGCCAATGGCCTGAGGACCTCTCATATAAAAGGCACCTCCTCCAAAATGGAGGTGCCCGAGCAATGTTGTAGCTCTGTGTTCTAAACTCAGCTTCAGCCCTCAGGTCCCGCTGCTAGCCTGACTACCAGTCCAGTCCGCCAGCCTGACTACCAGTCCAGTCCGCCAGCCTGACTACCAGTCCAGTCCGCCAGCCTGACTACCAGTCCAGTCCGCCAGCCTGACTACCAGTCCAGTCCGCCAGCCAGACTTCAAGTCCAGTCTGCCAGCCAGACTTCAAGTCTAGTCCGCCAGCCTGACTACCAGTCTAGTCCGCCAGCCTGACTACCAGTCCAGTCCGTCAGCCTACCAGTCCAGTCCGCCAGCCTGACTACCAGTCCAGTCCGCCAGCCTGACTACCAGTCCAGTCCGCCAGCCTGACTACCAGTCCAGTCTGCCAGCCTGTCTACCTGTGTCCGCCTGCCAAGTACACTCTCCAGCCCGTTGGTCTGCCTACGGTCCTAACCCGCCAGTCTGTCTATGGGCCAGGCTTGCCTGCCTACCCGGAGAATGTACCAGTTACCTGCCGTGCCTACCAGCCAGCCTACCTGGAGGCTCCTGCCAGTTACCCATGGTGTCTGCTAGTCCGTCTTCCCGGATCACCCGTCAGCCTGCCTGCCGTGCTCATCTGCTATACCGGTCAGTTCCTGCCTTCTGACCCGTGGGAGTCACCTGCTCTCATACAAGGACTGGTCCAGAGTAGCACCTGGTCCCTCTGCTCGGTCCTTCCCTGGTTCACGGAGTCGATTGAGCCGCCGTGCGACCTTGGTCAGTCTGAGTTGATACTTAGTCACGCCCCTCTGGTTCCTCCTTGCACCGCAGCACAGAGGTTCCACCACCCAGATCCGTAACATTCTCTTGTGGTATGAGGCACGATTGACAGAAAAAAATAATTATTTGCATAATAAGTAAAAAAGAAAAGTATTGAAAACAGAAGTAGAGACTCCAGAAAATAATTGCTGATAATACCGACGACAGCAAAAGAGTTTAAGCATTGGATACAGTAAATTGTTTTTAATATTGGATCCACTAAAAAGTGAGGAAATTCAGGTTCTTGTTGACGAAGTCTGGACAATTCAGAATGACCTAAATTTGTCAACTTTTTGAAAATCCTGGGTGAGAAACTCAATAAATGGGAGTTTGCGTATGAAGAGGGCCACCATGCTTCTCCAACCCAACCGGATACGGAATCCAAAGATTTCCAAGTCAAGAAATGAAGAGATTCGATGCAACAAAAGGAGGCCTCTTCGCACTAGAAATCATTCAGGATCACACCAAGACCTACCGATAATGTCTTTAAATCGATGCGAAGTCCTGGCTAAAGAAAGGTCTTGAAGCCTAAGTCATTGCCAACTGCTTAATCAACAGGCTGATACTTTTCACTGCCAGATATTAGACGGGTGTCACCTTGGAGAAGCACATTTTATGCCAATTATTGCCCAATTTTTGGCCAGAATTGTCTTAAATGTTTTGTATGAAAACATGCAATCTTTTTAAAGGCTGAATGGTCCATGTGGCCTGTAAATCATGGAGACCCACAAGTACAAACTTAAGTCCAATGTGTTGATGTTCCATCTCCTATTATTCCCCTCATCGCTTTCATATGCATTTGCATTCAGTTCTACAAAACCCGCCATGGCGCTTGTTTAATGAGCAACCGCTGTTCCGTTATATAATGATTCCCATCCCAGACTCATGGACGGGCTCCAAGCTCTTATCTTGATATCATTACCATAAATTTGCTACTGCTCAGTTTTCATCAAAGAAAAACAATGAACTAATGGGAACATTGTATCATTTACCACCAATTATTTTTTAGGGTTTGGAACTCAAGGCGGCCAAGACTTTTATTGCATTTATTGCTTAAAGGTTGTTAAAGTGATTTTTGCATCATTTTTCACTGCAAAAATGGCAGCAACTTCCACTATTTTTAACCAAATTATTGCATTTTTATAGCAATATTTTATTGCAAATGCCAAACAAATTTTTAATAAATTCCAATAAAACCTTATTTATGGTTGGGTAGGAGGAGAGAGGCAGAGACACACACACACAGTGCTGTTTTTAGTAAGCGTTTATCTCACCCCAGTGCAGGATTCACAACTACACTGCTCAGTACTGCAGTATTACTGAGTAAGTAAGTGATGAATCTTCACAAACGGTGGTTGAGTTTTGGCATTTCCTAACAGATGTGCATTCTCTACTATTGTGGCATTCTCGTTATGAGACGTCAGATAATGGGATATCCAGAGAAATGTGGTGCAAGACAAACAGAATGTAAGTGCAGGCGCGCTGGACACTTCTTCAAAAGCTTCAGAAAAAAGAGTAAATTCTTTAGAATTCAGCCATAAATAAGAGCGTGCATGGCGTCACTTGATACAACTGCACTCTGTAGCAGAACCAGCCCGGCTGTTTATCAGCGAGGTACATGGATCACATGCCGAAAATCTTTTGGTGTAGCGGATTCTGTCTAAAAACAAGCACAATATCTAGAACAAAATGATAATGTTTCTTAATAACATCTCATGCTGGGAGGAATGGTCAATCCCTTTTATGTTTTTGTAAAGTAGAGATGAATAAAAAATATTGTTAAAAAAAAAAGGTTTGAATCCAATGCAGAGAGAATCGGCAAGGAATAAAACAAGGATTCGTCTCTTGGTCGTTTTTGGATCATGATATTGGTATATTGGTTGGAAAAAGAGAAAGCTCATGATGGTATAAAACAGAACTTGGTAAAGTCATGAAGGTAAAACTGGTAAAATACAGTTAGGTCCATATATATTTGGACAGAGACAACATTTTTCTAATTTTGGTTCTTGACATTACCACAATGAATTTTAAAGAAAACAATTCAGATGCAGTTGAAGTTCAGACTTTCAGCTTTCATTTGAGGGTATCCACATTAAAATTGGATGAAGGGTTTAGGAGTTTCAGCTCCTTAACATGTGCCACCCTGTTTTTAAAGGGACCAAAAGTAATTGGACAATTGACTCCAAGGCTATTTCATGGACAGGTGTGGGCAATCCCTTCGTTATGTCATTCTCAATTAAGCAGATAAAAGGCCTGGAGTTGATTTGATTTGTGGTGCTTGCATTTGGAAGGTTTTGCTGTGAAGTAAACATGCGGTCAAAGGAGCTCTCCATGCAGGTGAAACAAGCCATCCTTAAGCTGCAAAAACAGAAAAAACCCATCCGAGAAATTGCTACAATATTAGAAGTGGCAAAATCTACAGTTTGGTACATCCTGAGAAAGAAAGCACTGGTGAACTCATCAATGCAAAAAGACCTGGCCGCCCACGGAAGACAACAGTGGTGGATGATCGCAGAATAATCTCCATGGTGAAGAGAAACCCCTTCACAACAGCCAACCAAGTGAACAACACTCTCCAGGAGGTAGGCGTATCAATATCCAAATCTACCATAAAGAGAAGACTGCATGAAAGTAAATACAGAGGGTTCACTGCACGGTGCAAGCCACTCATAAGCATCAAGAATAAAAAGGCTAGACTGGACTTTGCTAAAAAAAACATCTAAAAAAGCCGCACAGTTCTGGAAGAACATTCTTTGGACAGATGAAACCAAGATCAACCTCTACCAGAATCATGGAAAGAGAAAAGTATGGCGAAGGCGTGGTACAGCTCATGATCCAAAGCATACCACATCATCTGTAAAACACAGCGGAGGCAGTGTGATGGCTTGGGCATGCATGGCTGCCAGTGGCACTGGGTCACTAGTGTTTATTGATGATGTGACACAGGACAGAAGCAGCCGAATGAATTCTGATGTATTCAGAGCCATACTGTGTGCTCAGATCCAGCCAAATGCAGCCAAACTGATTGGTCGTCATTTCATACTACAGATGGACAATGACCCAAAACATAAAGCCAAAGCAACCCAGGAGTTTATTAAAGCAAAGAAGTGGAATATTCTTGAATGGCCAAGTCAGTCACCTGATCTCAACCCAATTGAGCATGCATTTCACTTGTTAAAGACTAAACTTCAGACAGAAAGGCCCACAAACAAACAGCAACTGAAAACCACCGCAGTGAAGGCCTGGCAGAGCATCAAAAAGGAGGAAACACAGCGTCTGGTGATGTCCATGAGTTCAAGACTTCAGGCAGTCATTGCCAACAAAGGGTTTTCAACCAAGTACTAGAAATGAACATTTTGTTTACAATTATTTAATCTGTCCAATTACTTTTGGTCCCTTTAAAAACAGGGTGGCACATGTTAAGGAGCTGAAACTCCTAAACCCTTCATCCAATTTTAATGTGGATACCCTCAAATGAAAGCTGAAAGCCTGAACTTCAACTGCATCTGAATTGTTTTGTTTAAAATTCAATGTGGTAATGTCTAGAACCAAAATTAGAAAAATGTTGTCTCTGTCCAAATATATATGGACCTAACTGTATAGACAATCCAAATGTGTCAATTATTGGAGACAAGTCGTAGAGAATACACAAAATGCCTACAAATTATCAGTTCTTTACATATTATTCTGTGCTAGATTGTGATCAAAACTGTAAAATTAAAGAATTATTTATAGGTGTCCAAAGAGATCAACTTTTACCCTTTTACATGGACACCTGTGTCTGGCTGTAAGGCAACTCCCTGCAGCAGGAGCCCTCTGCTATTGCTCTGTGTCCACTGGGAGGTCAGACAAACTAAGTGCCACCTTTTTGGAGATGTCCATTACTTCAGTTGTTTGTAAGATAAAAATGATGTCTATATGTGTCCCAGAAGATCAGCTGTTTCCCTCTACCAACAAATCTGTCTATGGCTCTGGCTGTAAGGCAACCGGCTGCAGCAGATACATAGATATCTTTTCAGTGTGCCAATGCAGTGATCAGGGGATGTTTGTGACTTCTAGGGTGTTCTATTGCAACTGTCTTGTATGGAAGGGTAAAGCTATGTGCATCTTTACATACTAGTAACTACAGATTGAGGAAAGGATTGAGAACGTCCGTGCCTGATCACCAATGTTTTGATGGGTCCATGCAATGCAGAGGTAAAAAGTCCAAAAGATTACAATGTGTTGCACATCTTACATCCAATGTAAGACAGATCCATAGGACATCGGGTTGTTAACTTCCATTGAGACCTTTAATATTTTCATGGGAGTTAGGACTGTCTTAAGAGTGATTTATTTAAGATCAAAGTTCCATAAGTTTTCTACAGTAGCTGATCCCAGGAAAAATTGTAATTAGACAAGCAGAAGATATGGACAAGTGTAAAGGTGGAGTCTTGTCAGATATGGGTAAATGAGGACAATGTTAGGCATTGGTCACTCTTACACCAATATGTGCTTCGCTTGACGGATACGTTGCGAGATACATCATGATGTACTCATTAAATGGATATCATTATAGCCTATGGTAGTCGAATGCCACAGTTATACTCTTGTGGATCATCCAACAGCAGAAAAGAGCAACACTGAAAAAGACTGAGTTTCTGGTTTCTCAAGTAAAGGACCCTAGGAGTGGCTCAGTGGTTAGCACTGTTGCTTTGCAGAGCTGGGGTCCTGGGTTCAAATCCCACCAAGGACGACATCTGCAAGGAGATGTTCTCCCCGTGTTGGCATGGGTTTCTTAAGGGTTCTCCGGTTTCCTCCAACACTCCAAAGACATACTGATAGGGGTTTTAGATTGTGAGCCCCAATGGGGACAGTGATGATGATGTCTGTACAGCGCTGCGGAATATGATGGCACTATATAAGCAATGCATAATAAATAAATCAGAAAAGATGATGAAGACGACTTGATAACGTGGATGAGTGGTTGTTACAGAATCCAAGACTTCGAAGAGATTTGCCAGCATCCATAAAACTTCACCTTATTGCCACCATTTAATTGATGATATGTATGGACCAACACATGCAACGTTTTCCATAGTATCTATGCAATGGTTCCAATAAATTGAATTTCTAGTAATTCTCTTTCTCTACTTGATTTGAGTCTAGAAGAAAAACTAGACTGATGGTCCATAAATCTTGCAAAGTCGTGTTGCGCCATCGCTGCTCATTTTCACACGTTTCGGTCATTACAGAATGTAAGTTCTCTAGCTTTGCTCTTCCAGATTCTGAAAGTCTTGTCTAGGACTCTCTTGTTGGTTTTCCTCCTCTTTTCCTATCACGTCTTCCAACCGTATTGGTCTTCTCCAATGGTTCCCAATTCAGGCAAAAAAAATATGGTTTGGACGGTTAAACTTTCAGATTTAGAAGCCAAAAGACCCAATATTGTTTTTGTCTTAAACTCTAATAAGCTCGGTCTCTCCAAAATACGTTAAAATTTCCATCTGGTCCCGAGAAGAAGTTCTTGATTTCTTGTATCTCCAAAAAGTTCAAGAGTCATCGAAGTGTTATTCCACCCATGTCCAACGCTCACTGGATTAAGTCAACCCATGCCTGAGCTTCTTCTCATTGAATAAAGCGGCGGCAAAATATGTAACCACCGTTTCCTGCATTGACCCGTTCGACTTCACATCCACTTCTGTAACGAGTCGAGAACAACGACGTCTAGAGCGGCCGGTATTTACGCTGCCAGAAAAAAGGGATTATAAATATTCATGAACTGTTTCTCCAGCAAATCCATAAAGCCGGCGAGGAGTCATGTTTAAATCATGCCGCTCGTATTCTGCGACTCGTCAGCTATAGATTACAAAACTATCAGCCTGGCCAGAAAGCGGGAAAATGATACTGGATACACATCAAGGGATCGACCCGCCGGCCAGAAGATTTATCTGCATGGTAAATACCCCTCGGCATCCTGGTTTTCAAGAGCGTTCTTCTTTCACAAGACGGTAATTACCGGCTAATAAATGAGCACACAAGATTTGGACGTAGTAAAAACACCAAATAATGAAAATTGCAGGCGGAAAAAGGTTAAATCAGGATTATGTTTGGTGCCATTTTTTCTTAAAGGGAATCTGTCACCAGGTTTTTGCCACCTAATTTGAGAGCAGTAAAGTGTAGATGCAAAGACCCTGATTCCAGCGATGTGTCACTCACTGGGCTGCTTGCTATAATTCTTATAATATTACTGTTTTATCAGAAGGAGATTATCACTAAAGGACTAATAAATCTGCTTTCATGTAGTCCTCCTTATTCATGAGCTCTCTGTAACTCCGCCCCCACCACTGATTGGCTGCTTTCTGTTTATGTAAACAAAAAGCTGCCAATCAGTGGTGTGGGGCGGGGTTATACAGCGCACAGCATTCAGAGAACTGTTTGATTTTTTCAAAACTGCAGCAAGCAGCCCAGTAAGTGACACATCGCTGGAATCAGGGTTTCTGCCCCTACATCATGCTGCTCTCAGATGGGGTAGCAAAAACCTGATGATAGATTCCCTTTTAAGTGACCTTGCATTTACTTAAAACATTTATTCTGCAATTAGAAGATGGAGCAACAAGATACTCCACCTACTAGTCCAAATCCTCCTAGCTGACAGAAAGTAGTGATGTTGTAGAAGTTGTAACCTTCAAAGAAAAAACCTCATTCACCATAATGCTGCCAAAACAGCTAGGAGATCCATCAGTTATTGCTATTTCTCACCTGGTAAAATGGATCCAGAGAAGCAGCTCTAATGCAGCAAGGACAGATGGAGCTGGTGCAGCAGGGTGAGTCAGTTGCAACAGCAGAGGCTGTTCATCAATGAGGAACCAGAGAGGCAGAGCTGAGTGACACAGGAGGTTTTGAAACAATAACATCCATTGGTATTGCAGGGGTTAACTCAGCGAAGTTGCAGAGTTGAGTTTGTCACAGAGTCAAAGCAGTGATGGCACTGTTTGGTATGGTTACACTGTGACAAAGCAGACCTGGGTTTGTCACAAACTACAGGCAGAACTGTCCAAAGGTGTAGCAGTAGCTGGCGAAAAAAACAGAGCTAGGTTTGCCACAGAGTCCAAGAACTAAGAAGCAGTCTCCGGTAAAAGCTTAGATGCTAAGTACCTGAAAAACTGGAGCATGTTCAGAGAAGAGGTACAAGGATGGTGAGCAGACTGCAAACTATGTCCTACGAGGAATGGTTAAAGGAGCTGGGAATGTTTAGCTTGCAAAAAAGAAGACTTAATAGCTGTCTACAAATATATGAAGGGCTGTCACAGAGTAGAGGGATCATCCTTAATCTCATCTGCACATGGAAACACGAGAAGCAATGGGATGAAACTGAAAGGGAGGAGACACAGATTAGATATTAGAAAAAACTTTTTGACAGTGAGGGTGATCAAGGAGTGGAACAGGCGGCCACGAGAGGTGGTGAGTTCCCCTTCAATGGACGTCTTCAAACAGAGGCTGGACAGATATCTGTCTGAGATGATTTAGTGAATCCTGCATTGAGCAGGGGGTTGGACACGATGACCCTGGAGGTCACTTCTAACTATAACATTCTATGATTCTATGAATATTGAGCCGGCGTGATATCACAGGAGCCCAGATTGCCATGTTAACCCGACGAGTAAAATAGAAGAGAGAGATGGCCAAAGCCGAGGTATGACCCAGAGCTCAGTGCTGGAGCCAGGACAGGCGAGTATCAGTTATTTTGCTTGCCAAGATCACAGCAAAGAGATCGTCTCAGTTGCAGCTGTTTACAGACAATCGTTTTCGA
The DNA here is from genome assembly GCF_046119375.1 of Phyllobates terribilis. Classification (NCBI taxonomy): domain Eukaryota; kingdom Metazoa; phylum Chordata; class Amphibia; order Anura; family Dendrobatidae; genus Phyllobates; species Phyllobates terribilis. Next base: position 757,047,405 of record NW_027362764.1, read on the forward strand.
CTCAGTTAAAAAAAAAAAAAGCCAATTGTAAGACTTGAAGGTTATGCATACACAACATAACAGCAGCCCAACATCACTGCAAAGGCAAAATGTGCAGATAATGATGTGACAATCAAAGGAAAGAGCTCACTTTTTTTCCATACCTGTAAAGACTTCATTGCTGATGGGTCTGCCAATAAGACAAAGAATATAACCTTCCTATTACATAAACCACAAAAGGGCTAAGATCACTGAAATTTTTTACAAAGCTTGTTCAATTCATAAAAAAATGTATTAAAAGCTTAATGGATTAGTAGGTCATACAACTAATTAATATGCTTCCGGTTTAAAAGGTGCCCTCCATCTTTATCTATAAGCATGAGCCCTTAGTACTAGCAGGTCCACTCCCACCTTGTTCCCGACACTGTCCAGGGTTTCGTGTGTCCAGCATGTTATCAGTGCTCTATGTGAAGGGGGCTGGCTGACTCATTTCAAAAGCTAAGCTAAACATCACCTGTGACAAAGAAGGGGGCGATGTTGCACAACTTTCCCGGGTATCCTGGGCTCCGCTTCCCTCCCCTTTGTCCGCTGCCCTGGGTTGTGCTCCATGTTGGGTTTTGCAAGCTACTCAGCGTGGATCAATGACATAATCTCCCTAGACCTATTTAAGAAGCATTGACACAAACACCTGTGTCTTGGGATTGAGACTCTGGACGTCTATGCTTGGTGTGTTCCACCTTCTGTACATACTGTGCTTTTACTTTCTTCCTTCTCTGCTGGGTTCCACTTCATCCATCCTGCTGCGCCTGAGATTGACGTGTGTGCCAAGCCCAAAAATGCTATCTGATTATATATATTGTAGTAGATCGCTCACTCAGCTGCACACGGAGGTAGACACAGGTACGCTGTCTCTTTAAAACTTCTGTTTCGTTTATTAAAATGCATAAACCAACACTGAGTCCATAACAGAAAATATGGCCCTTTGGGTAAAACAAAGCAAAATGGTAACACAAAAGCAAAGTCTTTGTGGTAGCAGGGATCCGCCTGCTTAGAGTTCAGCAACTCCACGTGGTTCAGGCTAGCTCCACACAAACAGATCTGGAGTTCCTTTCTCTAGACCTACTGAACACTGAATACCTCAGTTGGCCGAGCATTTAAACCCCAAACCACACCCTGAGGTGGAGATATGGTGAATGACCTCCCACCCTTCACAATGGTCATTCACAAAAACCATTCCCTTTAAAATGGAGGTTTAACCTTCTCAGCTTGCCCTGTATTCCCTGCAGTCAGAATTATATTCTTCTTTAGATATGCCCCCCTCATTCCATTTCCACTGCTGCTCTAAAAGACTGAAAAAATAAATAAATAAATAAATATATATATATATATATATATATATATCTACTATATAATTGTCTTATCCCATCTGTCTGTCTGTCTGTCTGTCTGTCTGTCCAGGAAATCCCGCGTTGCTCATTGGTCCGGCAGCGGCCAATCAGCGCCGCGGGATTTCAGAAAAAAGATGGCGGCCGTTAGCGGCTCATCTGCGGGACGGAGCTCAGCGGCGTTGCAGCCGGGAGATGAGCGCCGCGAGACGCTCATGTCCCGGCTGGTAGCAGCGGAAGGACCGCCGGCGTCGCTGACATCCATGCGGAAGGGAGGACCGGGGAGCGGCGCTGCGGGGCGGGATACTTCTGCTGCGAGCGCCCGCTCAGGTCCCGGGTTTTCGCAGCGGAAGTAGCTGCACAGGCACAGGCACAGCACAGGCATCGCCGCTCCCCGGTCCTCACCAAGACGATTCGATGATTGGTCGCGGTCTTCGGACCCGACCAATCACTGATCTTAGCGCAAAAGTTAAATACCGCTGTGCTGATTGGTCGCGGACGCTGCCCGCGACCAATCACCGATTTGGGTGCTAAATTTAAATATCGGCCGCGACCAATCAGCACAGTAGTGGTTAACTTTAGCCGCAAGATCAGTGATTGGTCGCGGGCCAAGATCGCGACCAATCACCGATTTGTGCGGCACATTTAAATAGCGGCCGCGACCAATTGGATGTCAGCGCCGCTCCCCGGTCCCCCCTTCACACCCTTGCCGCATGGATGTCAGCGGCGCTGCCTGTGCGGATACTTCCGCTGCGACAACCCGGGACATGAGCGGGCGCTCGCAGCAGAAGTATCCCGACCCGCAGCGCCGCTCCCCGGTCCTCCCTTCACACCCTAGCCGCTGATGTCCCCACAGTATCCGCATGGTGTTACAAAGATCCGGACATTTGTGTTAAAAATCGCTGATTGGTCGCTGGCGGTGCCCGCGGCCAATCACCGATTTGGGCGCCAAATTTAAATATCGGCCGCGACCAATCACCGATCTTGGCTCCACATTTAAACACCGCTGTACTGATTGGTCGCGGCCGCTATTTAAATGTGGCGCCCAAATCGGTGATTGGTCGCGGGCAGCGGCCGCAACCAATCAGCAGAGCGGTGTTTAACTTTAGCGCCAAGATCACTGATTGGTCGCGTGCGGAGAGCGCGACCAATCAGCGAATCGTATTAGTGAGGACCGGGGAGCGCCGCTGCCTGTGCGGCTACTTCCGCTGCGAGAAGCCGGGACATGAGCGACTGCTCGCAGCAGAAGTATCCCGACCCGCAGCGCCGCTCCCCGGTCCTCCCTTCACACCCTAGCCGCTGATGTCCCCACAGTATCCGCATGGTGTTACAAAGATCCCGACATTTGTGTTAAAAATCGCTGATTGGTCGCTGGCGCTGCCCGCGACCAATCACCGATTTGGGCGCCAAATTTAAATATCGGCCGCGACCAATCACCGATCTTGGCTCCACATTTAAACACCGCTCTGTATCGCTCTGCTGATTGGTCGGGGTCGGCGGCCGCGACCAATCAGCAGTATTGGCGCCAAATTTAAACACCGCTTTGCTGATTGGTCGCGGTTGCCTAACGCGACCAATCAGCTATTTGGGTGCCAAATTTAAACGCCGCTCTGCTAATTGCGCCCCGTCGGCCGCATACATATTCTAGAATACCCGATGCGTTCGAATCGGGCCACCATCTAGTATATACAGTGCTGGCCAAAAGTATTGGCACCCCTGCAATTCTGTCAGATAATACTCAGTTTCTTCCTGAAAATGATTGCAATCACAAATTCTTTGGAATTATTCTCTTCATTTAATTTGCTTGCAAGGAAAAAACACAAAAGAGAATGAAGCAAAAATTCAAATCATTGATCATTTCGCACAAAACTGCAAAAATGGGCCGGACAAAAGTATTGGCACCCTCAGCCTAATACTTGGTTGCACAACCTTTAGCCAAAATAACTGCGAACAACCGCTTCCGGTAACCATCAATGAGTTTCTTACAATGCTCTGCAGGAATTGTAGACCATTCTTCTTTGGCAAACTGCTCCAGGTCCCTGATATTTGAAGGGTGCCTTCTCCAAACTGCCATTTTGAGATCTCTCCACAGGTGTTCTATGGGATTCAGGTCTGGACTCATTGCTGGCCACCTTAGAAGTCTCCAGTGCTTTCTCTCAAACCATTTTATAGTGCTTTTGGAAGTGTGTTTTGGGTCATTGTCCTGCTGGTAGACCCATGACCTCTGAGGGAGACCCAGCTTTCTCACACTGGGCCCTACATTATGCTGCAAAATTTGTTGGTAATCTTCAGACTTCATAATGCCATGCACACGGTCAAGCAGTCCAGTGCCAGAGGCAGCAAAGCAACCCCAAAACATCAGGGAACCTCCGCCATGTTTGACTGTAGGGACCGTGTTCTTTTCTTTGAATGCCTCTTTTTTTTCCTGTACACTCTATGTTGATGCTTTTTCCCAAAAAGCTCTACTTTTGTCTCATGTGACCAGAGAACATTCTTCCAAAACGTTTTAGGCTTTCTCAGGTAAGTTTTGGCAAACTCCAGCCTGGATTTTTTATTTCTCGGAGTAAGAAGTGGGGTCTTCCTGGGTATCCTACCATACAGTCCCTTTTCATTCAGACTCCGACGGATAGTACGGGTTGACACTGTTGTACCATCGGACTGCAGGGCAGCTAGAGCTTGTTTGGATGTTAGTTGAGGTTCTTTATCCACCATCCGTACAATCTTGCGTTGAAATCTCTCGTCAATTTTTCTTTTCCGTCCACATCTAGGGAGGTTAGCCACAGTGCCATGGGCTTTACACTTCTTGATGACACTGCGCACGGAAGACACAGGAACATTCAGGTCTTTGGAGATGGACTTGTATCCTTGAGATTGCTCATGCTTCCTCACAATTTGGTTTCTCAAGTTCTTAGACAGTTCTTTGGTCTTCTTTCTTTTCTCCATGCTCAATGTGGTACACACAAGGACACAGGACAGAGGTTGAGTCAACTTTAATCCATGTTAACTGGCTGCAAGTGTGATTTAGTTATTGCCAACACCTGTTAGGTGCCACAGGTAAGTTACAGGTGCTGTTAATTACACCAATTAGAGAAGCATCACATGATTTTTCAAAGGGTGCCAATACTTTTGTCCACCCGCTTTTATAGGTTTGGTGAGGAATTATATCCAATTTGGCTTTAGGACAATTCTTTTTGTGTTTTTTTCATTGAAGACAAATTAAATGAAGAGAATAATACCAAAGAATTTGTGATTGCAATCAATTCAGGAAGAAACTGAGTATTATCTGACAGAATTGCAGGGGTGCCAATACTTTCGGCCACCACTGTATATAACGACACAATTCAAAATGTGTTCAAACAGAACAACCCCTTTAAAGGTTTAATCCTATCTTCCATGGATAGTGTTTGTAAATAAAAGCAATTTAGCAATTTATTGCTTATTAAAGTTTTCACCCATTCTTGAGATATTGACACTTATCTTTTGTTTACAACTCAGTGTTTTGGAGACCGACCACTGCTGCTAGACAGCAGAACATGTGCGGTGTTTATAAGCTCTATTAAGCTTGTAAGCGCCGTTTCGAAACTGGCCAGTATTACTGGAAGGCGCTGTTACCTCCTTATTTCGGCCAGCTTCAGTGTAGCGCTTACAATCTAGACAGCAGCGGTGGTCGGTCTCCAAGGCAACAAGCTGTGAACAAAAGAAAAGCATTAATATCTCAAGAACGGCTGAAAATTTTAAGAAGCAGTAAATCGCAAAAATGCTTGTTCTTACAAGCGCTATCCGAAAATATCCATCTGTGACGATGGAAATAATCCTTAAAGGACAATTTCTAATACGAAAAGGTAAACTTTTCGCATGTCACCACTTTGTCATTTCTCCTCTATACATCACTGTACTTCCTCACAAGACACCAAAATAGCAACATGACTAAAAGATGTCAAATGAAGAAGACAGATGACCTCAATTAAATGACTTCTCTTGTTAAGGGTAGTAAAAAATAGGTGATTAAAAAAAAAGAATATTAACTCCTGCCAGAACAGATAAGTTATCAAGAAAGAATTTAGTGGCCAGGTCTGGAGCTACACAGACAATGAGAAATAATAATCCCCTGTCCATTATTAAGGTAATCCTCCTTACTGGTGGCGATTTAGAAAGTGAGAAATTAAACCTCATACCGAAGTATGAGGAGGGGATGTCTACTAGAAAACCACAAAGAAAATAATAATTAAAAGTTTTCGTAAGTAAAACATTAAATTTCATGTGATTTGCTTCATAAGCAACAGATTCTAAAATAAAATAGAACTGAAGCAGCTCTCTCATCCTCCCTCCCAGCAGAAAGTCCCAGCAACACCTCCTGTACTAACAGCTGAATTTCAGCCAACCACAAAGCTACATGAAAACAGAGCACTGGAAAGTATCTCAACATTAATTATCAGCACCCAGAACAAACTACTGCATCTTAAACTAGGATATGTATTCGTCACACATACCAAGACCAGGGACCGACAGGAAAATTGTGACTTGAACGACAAGGCAAAGTTTCAAATGTTCAAAATGGTATGTACAACAAAAAGTTATTATTGCATATTAACTACTATAACACTGCCCCTATGTACAAGAATATAACTACTATAATACTGCTCCCTATGTACAAGGATATAACTACTATAATACTGCCCCTATGTACAAGAATATAACTACTACAATACTGCTACTATGTCCAAGAATATAACTATTATAATACTGCCCCCTATGTACAAGAAAATAACTACTATAATACTGCCCCTATGTACAAGAATATAACTACTACAATACTGCTACTATGTCCAAGAATATAACTACTATAATACTGCCCCCTATGTACAAGAAAATAACTACTATAATACTGCCCCTATGTACAAGAATATAACTACTATAACACTGCCCCTATGTACAAGAATATAACTACTATAATACTGCCCCTATGTACAAGAATATAACTACTATAACACTGCCCCTATGTACAAGGATATAACTACTATAATACTGCCCCTATGTACAAGAATATAACTACTATAACACTGCTCCTATGTACAAGAATATAACTACTATAATACTGCTCCTATATACAAGAATATAACTACTATAATACTGCTCCTATGTACAAGAATATAACTACTATAATACTGCTCCTATGTACAAGAATATAACTACTACAATACTGCTACTATGTCCAAGAATATAACTACTATAATACTGCCCCCTATGTACAAGAAAATAACTACTATAATACTGCCCCTATGTAAAAGAATATAACTACTATAACACTACCCCTATGTACAAGAATATAACTACTATAATACTGCCCCTATGTACAAGAATATAACTACTATAACACTGCCCCTATGTACAAGGATATAACTACTATAATACTGCCCCTATGTACAAGAATATAACTACTACAATACTGCTACTATGTCCAAGAATATAACTACTATAATACTGCCCCCTATGTACAAGAAAATAACTACTATAATACTGCCCCTATGTACAAGAATATAACTACTATAACACTGCCCCTATGTACAAGAATATAACTACTATAATACTGCCCCTATGTACAAGAATATAACTACTATAACACTGCCCCTATGTACAAGGATATAACTACTATAATACTGCCCCTATGTACAAGAATATAACTACTATAACACTGCTCCTATGTACAAGAATATAACTACTATAATACTGCTCCTATATACAAGAATATAACTACTATAATACTGCTCCTATGTACAAGAATATAACTACTATAATACTGCTCCTATGTACAAGAATATAACTACTATAATACTGCTCCTATGTACAAGAATATAACTACTATAATACTGCTCCTATGTACAAGAATATAACTACTATAATACTGCTCCTATGTACAAGAATATAACTACTATAATACTGCTCTTATGTACAAGAATATAACTACTATAATACTGCCCCCTATGTACAAGAATATAACTACTATAATACTGCTCCTATGTACAAGAATATAACTACTATAATACTGCTCCTATATACAAGAATATAACTACTATAATACTGCTCCTATGTACAACAATATAACTACTATAATACTGCTCTTATGTACAAGAATATAACTACTATAATACTGCTCCTATGTACAAGAATATAACTACTATAATACTGCCCCTATGTACAAGAATATAACTACTATAATACTGCCCCATGTACAAGAATATAACTACTATAATACTGCTCCTATGTACAAGAATATAACTGCTATAATACTGCCCCTATGTACAAGAATATAACTACTATAATACTACTCCTATATACAAGAATATAACTACTATAATACTGCCCCCTATGTACAAGAATATAACTACTATAATACTGCCCCTATGTACAAGAATATAACTACTATAATACTGCCCCTATGTACAAGAATATAACTACTATAATACTGCTCCTATATACAAGAATATAACTACTATAATACTGCTCCTATGTACAAGAATATAACTACTATAATACTGCTCCTATGTACAATAATATAACTACTATAATACTGCTCCTATGTACAAGAATATAACTACTATAATACTGCTCCTATGTACAAGAATATAACTACTATAATACTGCTACTATGTACAAGAATATAACTACTATAATACTGCTCCTATGTACAAGAATATAACTACTATAATACTGCCCCCTATGTACAAGAATATAACTACTATAATACTGCTCCTATATACAAGAATATAACTACTATAATACTGCTCCTATGTACAAGAATATAACTACTATAATACTGCTCCTATGTACAAGAATATAACTACTATAATACTGCTCCTATGTACAAGAATATAACTACTATAATACTGCCCCTATGTACAAGAATATAACTACTATAATACTGCCCCATGTACAAGAATATAACTACTATAATACTGCTCCTATGTACAAGAATATAACTGCTATAATACTGCCCCTATGTACAAGAATATAACTACTATAATACTACTCCTATATACAAGAATATAACTACTATAATACTGCCCCCTATGTACAAGAATATAACTACTATAATACTGCCCCTATGTACAAGAATATAACTACTATAATACTGCCCCTATGTACAAGAATATAACTACTATAACACTGCCCCTATGTACAAGGATATAACTACTATAATACTGCCCCTATGTACAAGAATATAACTACTATAACACTGCCTCTATGTACAAGAATATAACTACTATAATACTGCTCCTATGTACAAGAATATAACTACTATAATACTGCTCTAATATACAAGAATATAACTACTATAATAATGCTCCTATGTACAAGAATATAACTACTATAATACTGCTCCTATGTACAAGAATATAACTACTATAATACTGCTCCTATATACAAGAATATAACTACTATAATACTGCTCCTATGTACAAGAATATAACTACTATAATACTGCCCCCTATGTACAAGAATATAACTACTATAATACTGCTCCTATGTATAAGAATATAACTACTATAATACTGCCCCCTATGTACAGGAATATAACTACTATAATACTGCCCCCTATGTACAAGAATATAACTACTATAATACTGCCCCCTATGTACAAGAATATAACTACTATAATACTGCCCCCTATATACAAGAATATAACTACTATAATACTGCCCCTATGTACAAGAATATAACTACTATAATACTGCTCCCTATGTACAAGAATATAACTACTATAATACTGCCCCCTATGTACAAGAATATAACTACTATAATACTGCCCCTATGTACAAGAATATAACTACTATAATACTGCCTCCTATGTACAAGAATATAACTACTATAATACTGCCCCCTATATACAAGAATATAACTGCTATAATACTGCCCCTATGAACAAGAATATAACTACTATAATACTGCCTCCTATGTACAAGAATATAACTACTATAATACTGCCCCCTATGTACAAGAATATAACTACTATAATACTGCTCCTATGTACAAGAATATAACTACTATAATACTGCTCCTATGTACAAGAATATAACTACTATAATACTGCTCCTATGTACAAGAATATAACTACTATAATACTGCCCCCTATGTACAAGAATATAATTACTATAATACTGCTCCTATATACAAGAATATAACTACTATAATACTGCTCCTATGTACAAGAATATAACTACTATAATACTGCTCCTATGTACAAGAATATAACTACTATAATACTGCTCCTATATACAAGAATATAACTACTATAATACTGCTCCTATGTACAAGAATATAACTACTATAATACTGCCCCCTATGTACAAGAATATAATCACTATAATACTGCCCCCTATGTACAAGAATATAACTACTATAATACTGCTCCTATGTACAAGAATATAACTACTATAATACTGCCCCTATGTACAAAAATATAACTACTATAATACTGCCCCTATGTACAAGAATATAACTACTATAATACTGCTCCTATGTACAAGAATATAACTACTATAATACTGCTACTATGTACAAGAATATAACTACTATAATACTGCTCCTATGTACAAGAATATAACTACTATAATACTGCCCCCTATGTACAAGAATATAACTACTATAATACTGCTCCTATGTACAAGAATATAACTACTATAATACTGCTCCTATATACAAGAATATAACTACTATAATACTGCTCCTATGTACAAGAATATAACTACTATAATACTGCTCCTATGTACAAGAATATAACTACTATAATACTGCTCCTATGTACAAGAATATAACTACTATAATACTGCCCCTATGTACAAGAATATAACTACTATAATACTGCCCCATGTATAAGAATATAACTACTATAATACTGCTCCTATGTACAAGAATATAACTGCTATAATACTGCCCCTATGTACAAGAATATAACTACTATAATACTACTCCTATATACAAGAATATAACTACTATAATACTGCCCCCTATGTACAAGAATATAACTACTATAATACTGCCCCTATGTACAAGAATATAACTACTATAATACTGCCCCTATGTACAAGAATATAACTACTATAACACTGCCCCTATGTACAAGGATATAACTACTATAATACTGCCCCTATGTACAAGAATATAACTACTATAACACTGCCTCTATGTACAAGAATATAACTACTATAATACTGCTCCTATGTACAAGAATATAACTACTATAATACTGCTCCTATATACAAGAATATAACTACTATAATAATGCTCCTATGTACAAGAATATAACTACTATAATACTGCTCCTATGTACAAGAATATAACTACTATAATACTGCTCCTATATACAAGAATATAACTACTATAATACTGCTCCTATGTACAAGAATATAACTACTATAATACTGCCCCCTATGTACAAGAATATAACTACTATAATACTGCTCCTATGTACAAGAATATAACTACTATAATACTGCCCCCTATGTACAGGAATATAACTACTATAATACTGCCCCCTATGTACAAGAATATAACTACTATAATACTGCCCCCTATGTACAAGAATATAACTACTATAATACTGCCCCCTATATACAAGAATATAACTACTATAATACTGCCCCTATGTACAAGAATATAACTACTATAATACTGCTCCCTATGTACAAGAATATAACTACTATAATACTGCCCCCTATGTACAAGAATATAACTACTATAATACTGCCCCTATGTACAAGAATATAACTACTATAATACTGCCTCCTATGTACAAGAATATAACTACTATAATACTGCCCCCTATATACAAGAATATAACTACTATAATACTGCCCCTATGTACAAGAATATAACTACTATAATACTGCCTCCTATGTACAAGAATATAACTACTATAATACTGCCCCCTATGTACAAGAATATAACTACTATAATACTGCTCCTATGTACAAGAATATAACTACTATAATACTGCTCCTATGTACAAGAATATAACAACTATAATACTGCTCCTATGTACAAGAATATAACTACTATAATACTGCCCCCTATGTACAAGAATATAATTACTATAATACTGCTCCTATATACAAGAATATAACTACTATAATACTGCTCCTATGTACAAGAATATAACTACTATAATACTGCTCCTATGTACAAGAATATAACTACTATAATACTGCTCCTATATACAAGAATATAACTACTATAATACTGCTCCTATGTACAAGAATATAACTACTATAATACTGCCCCCTATGTACAAGAATATAATCACTATAATAATGCCCCCTATGTACAAGAATATAACTACTATAATACTGCTCCTATGTACAAGAATAAAACTACTATAATACTGCCCCTATGTACAAAAATATAACTACTATAATACTGCCCCTATGTACAAGAATATAACTACTATAATACTGCTCCTTATGTACAAGAATATAACTACTATAATACTGCTTGTAACATACCTGGCGGCGTCCTTGCATGGTGGTCCATCTCCCACTGTGCAAGAGAGCGCACTTGATCTCCTGTCCAGAGTGTCTCTCTGGCTTCCCTCCATGCTGTCTGTTTGTGTCTGTCTCTGCTGCTTAAGGGCGGCGCCCGATCACTTCCTGCTTTTTGTACCTGCTGTGGGTCACACCCCTTGTGCGTCCTCAGCCTATTGCTGTCTGACACTTGGTATATAGCTCAGCAGCTCCCTTCTATCCCTGCCTGAGCATAGTGTTTCATTCAGTGTGTGCTTGCACTCTGAAGGTGCCAGGTCCCGTTCTGTGTTCTCTTTTCTGCCTATCCTGGAGGCTGTATTTCCAGGCCTGTCTGAACACGCTCCTAGCCTGTTCCTCCTGCCTTCTAGGGGCCGATTTCCTAGACCCGTTCCTGTATCTTGTCTGACCTGTCTGAACACGCTCCTAGCCTGTTCCTCCCGCCTTCTAGGGGCCGATTACCTAGACCCGCTCCTGTATCTTGTCTGTCCTGTCTGAACACGCTCCTTGCCTGTTCGTCCTGCCTCTCTGGGGGCCGTATTCCCAGACCCGCTCCTGTATTCCGCTGCAGTGTCGGTCTCCTCCGTACACTCAGTTCCAGTCTGAACTCTCTCCTGTCCTTTACCTGTTTTGCCTCTATGTCCGTTCCCTTCCTTTTTCTGCAGAGTCTGAACTCGTACCTAACTCCTGCTTGTTGTCTCTGTACTCCCGTTCGTGAGTTTGTGGTCCACTCGCTACTTCACTGCAAGTACCCTGTGGGTGTCTGGCTCTGCCTTTCCCTTCCTGTCTGTTCCGTGTGAACAGAGCCCTGTCCCCCCTACTCAGCCTAGCCTGCTCTGACTCCTCTGCCCGCTGCTCCGGCAGTCCTGTCCTGCCCTGCTTCTGCCCGCTGCTCCGGCAGTCCTGTCCTGCCCTGCCTCTGCCCGCTGCTCCGGCAGTCCTGTCCTGCCCTGCTTCTGCCCGCTGCTCCGGCAGTCCTGTCCTGCCCTGCTTCTGCCCGCTGCTCCGGCAGTCCTGTCCTGCCCTGCTTCTGCCCGCTGCTCCGGCAGTCCTGTCCTGCCCTGCTTCTGCCCGCTGCTCCGGCAGTCCTGTCCTGCCCTGCTTCTGCCCGCTGCTCCGGCAGTCCTGTCCTGCCCTGCTTGTGCTCGCTGCTCCGGCAGTCCTGTCCTGCCCTGCTTGTGCTCGCTGCTCCTGCAGCCCCGTCCTGCTCTGTTCTTGCCCACCGCTTCGGGCGTTCCCTCTCTGCTGTGGTTGTCTACCGCATCTGCGGTTCTGTGACCCAGTCTGTACTGGGTCTTAACCTTTCTGTGCTCCAGCCCGTCCTTTCGGCCAGTACCTCCCTGCCTGCATACTCGCCTGTATCCACCCATCTGCATACCTGCCGTGTTTGCTTATATCCACCAGTCTGTGCCAGCCTAACCTGCCTGTTCCTGAGTCCCAGTGTGTACTGGGTCCTATCCCGCCTGTGTTCCTACCTGCTAGTGCCTCCCTGTCTGCACTCTAGCTGTGCTTGCCTTTACCCCCCTGCCTGCATACCCGCCTGCCTGCATACCAGTCGTGCCTGCCTATACCCTCCAGTCTGTGTGCCAGCCTACCAGCCTGTTCCTGTATTTCCCTGTGTGGGTCAACAGCCGTGTCCGGGGTCTGTCCTGGAGTAGCACCTGGTCCCTCTGCTCGGTTCCTCCTTGGTGCACTGGCGTCGTATGCCGTCGTGCGACCCTGGTCGGATCGGGTGAATACTTAGTCACGCCCCTCCAGGCATTCACTCTCCGGCACGGTCCAGTGGAATCACTACCAATCACACGCACACGCCGCTTAGCCCGGGCGTGTGCATAACAGCATGCTCAGGCCATGGTTCCCGTTGAGCCCCACGGCCTTCGCCCTCTGAGAAGTTTTCCAGCGAATATATGCATTAAAATAAATAAATAAATTTTTTTTTTCCCTTAGCTGAGTTCCAGGCGAATTACGCACCGTCCAGATGGATCTATCAGCTCTCGTTCCTGCGGATCCGCCACGTTACTATGGGGATCCAAGACAGTGTCGTGCATTTGTGGAGCAATGCATGCTACACTTTAAGGCCTACCCTCTTTATTTTCCTTCCGATTGGGCTAAAGTGGCCTTTATGATGTCTTACCTGGCGGGTGATGCCTTGGAATGGATCAACCCCCTATATGAAACACAGGATCCGATCCTCCGGGACCTAATGGCCTTCCTGGTGGCCTTTCTAATGGTCTTCGATGATCCTAACCCGGAGGCTCCTGCTGAAGCTTCACTTCCCAATATCCCGGAGCAGCCCCAATGGGTAATGTGTGTGGGTAGCGCAATAGTCCTCCAGCCCAATGAGACTACTGCCCACCCAGAATCCTCTCAGGGTGACTACGCTTTCCGGAATACTTCTCTCAACCTCAAGAGGCAGTCCAGACGTGCTAGACTTAGAGGCAAACCGTCACGCCAGGGCCTGTCCTCCCTGAGACCTCCTGACCCCAACCTTGAAGTCCCTACTGAAGCTTCATCTCCCTGTATCCCGGAGAAACCCCAATGGGTAGTGTGCGTGGGTAGTGCACCAGTTCTCCTGCCCGAAGAGACTTCTGCCCATCCAGACTCCACACAGGAGAACTTCCTGCACCCGGCATCAGATGCTTCTCTCTCTTTAACCGGTGTGCATGTCCAAGGATGCTCCAAAGCTGTGGTTACCTCTGAGTCTGTGCACCTCTACTACCTGGCGGAGGATCCCCTGTTGCCTCCTGAATCCTCCGGGATACCACTCGATGACAAATGGAGAGAGACTTCTCTACACCCGGTACTCAATACTTTGTCCGCTTCGTCCTGTGAGCCTGACAATGGGTACCCCAAAGTGGTAGTTACCTCCGAGTCTCAACACCCCTCCGACCAGGCGGAGGATCTCCAGTTGTCTCCTGAACCCTTCGGGGTGCTACCTGGTAGCGAAAGGACAGAGACTCTCCTATACTCTGTACCTGATACCTCGCTCGCTTCGTCCAGTGAGTCCAACCTAGTGTACTCCGAAGCAGAGGTTACTCCTGAGTCTCTACACCCCTCCGACCAGGCGGAGGACCTTCAGTTGTGTTCAGAATCCTTCGGGGTGCCACCTGGTGGTGAATGGACAGAGACTTTCCTATACTCTGTACCTGATACCTCGCTCGCTTCGTCCAGTGAGTCCAACCTAGTGTACTCCGAAGCAGTGGTTACTCCTGAGTCTCTACACCCCTCCGACCAGGCGGAGGACCTCCAGTTGTGTTCAGAATCCTTCGGGGTGCCACCTGGTGGTGAATGGACAGAGACTTTCCTATATCCTGTACCTGATACCTCGCTCGCTTCGTCCAGTGAGTCCAACCTAGTGTACTCCGAAGCAGAGGTTACTCCCGAGTCTCTACACCCCTCCGACCAGGCGGAGGACCTCCAGTTGTGTTCAGAACCCTTCGGGGTGCCACCTGGTGGTGAATGGACAGAGACTTTCCTATACTCGGTACCCGATACCTCGCCTGCTTCCTCCAGTGAGTCCGACCTAGTGTACTCTGAAGCAGTTGTTTTCTCTGAGCCTCTGCACTCTTCTGACCCGGCGGAGGACCTCCAGTTGTTTCCTGAATCCTCCGGGGTACCACCAGATAACAAAGAGACAGTGACTTTTCCTCATTATGTACCTGATAACCTGTCTATTTTTTCCTGTGAGCTTGACAAGATGTACCTCGAAGCAGAGATTACCCTCAAGTCTCTGTCCCCCTCCAACCCAGTGAACGACTGGTCCTCGAATTCCCTGCGGAAGATTCTGGCAGGCCTGAAGAAGAGGGGGCGTAAGGGGGGAGGTACTGTAACATACCTGGCGGCGTCCTTGCATGGTGGTCCATCTCCCACTGTGCAAGAGAGCGCACTTGATCTCCTGTCCAGAGTGTCTCTCTGGCTTCCCTCCATGCTGTCTGTTTGTGTCTGTCTCTGCTGCTTAAGGGCGGCGCCCGATCACTTCCTGCTTTTTGTACCTGCTGTGGGTCACACCCCTTGTGCGTCCTCAGCCTATTGCTGTCTGACACTTGGTATATAGCTCAGCAGCTCCCTTCTATCCCTGCCTGAGCATAGTGTTTCATTCAGTGTGTGCTTGCACTCTGAAGGTGCCAGGTCCCGTTCTGTGTTCTCTTTTCTGCCTATCCTGGAGGCTGTATTTCCAGGCCTGTCTGAACACGCTCCTAGCCTGTTCCTCCTGCCTTCTAGGGGCCGATTTCCTAGACCCGTTCCTGTATCTTGTCTGACCTGTCTGAACACGCTCCTAGCCTGTTCCTCCCGCCTTCTAGGGGCCGATTACCTAGACCCGCTCCTGTATCTTGTCTGTCCTGTCTGAACACGCTCCTTGCCTGTTCGTCCTGCCTCTCTGGGGGCCGTATTCCCAGACCCGCTCCTGTATTCCGCTGCAGTGTCGGTCTCCTCCGTACACTCAGTTCCAGTCTGAACTCTCTCCTGTCCTTTACCTGTTTTGCCTCTATGTCCGTTCCCTTCCTTTTTCTGCAGAGTCTGAACTCGTACCTAACTCCTGCTTGTTGTCTCTGTACTCCCGTTCGTGAGTTTGTGGTCCACTCGCTACTTCACTGCAAGTACCCTGTGGGTGTCTGGCTCTGCCTTTCCCTTCCTGTCTGTTCCGTGTGAACAGAGCCCTGTCCCCCCTACTCAGCCTAGCCTGCTCTGACTCCTCTGCCCGCTGCTCCGGCAGTCCTGTCCTGCCCTGCTTCTGCCCGCTGCTCCGGCAGTCCTGTCCTGCCCTGCCTCTGCCCGCTGCTCCGGCAGTCCTGTCCTGCCCTGCTTCTGCCCGCTGCTCCGGCAGTCCTGTCCTGCCCTGCTTCTGCCCGCTGCTCCGGCAGTCCTGTCCTGCCCTGCTTCTGCCCGCTGCTCCGGCAGTCCTGTCCTGCCCTGCTTCTGCCCGCTGCTCCGGCAGTCCTGTCCTGCCCTGCTTCTGCCCGCTGCTCCGGCAGTCCTGTCCTGCCCTGCTTCTGCCCGCTGCTCCGGCAGTCCTGTCCTGCCCTGCTTGTGCTCGCTGCTCCGGCAGTCCTGTCCTGCCCTGCTTGTGCTCGCTGCTCCTGCAGCCCCGTCCTGCTCTGTTCTTGCCCACCGCTTTGGGCGTTCCCTCTCTGCTGTGGTTGTCTACCGCATCTGCGGTTCTGTGACCCAGTCTGTACTGGGTCTTAACCTTTCTGTGCTCCAGCCCGTCCTTTCGGCCAGTACCTCCCTGCCTGCATACTCGCCTGTATCCACCCATCTGCATACCTGCTGTGTTTGCTTATATCCACCAGTCTGTGCCAGCCTAACCTGCCTGTTCCTGAGTCCCAGTGTGTACTGGGTCCTATCCCGCCTGTGTTCCTACCTGCTAGTGCCTCCCTGTCTGCACTCTAGCTGTGCTTGCCTGTACCCCTCTACCTGTATTGTTCCTGAGTCCCAGTGTGTACTGGGTCCTATCCCGCCTGTGTTCCTACCTGCTAGTGCCTCCCTGTCTGCACTCTAGCTGCGCTTGTCTTTACCCGCCTGCCTGCATACCAGTCGTGCCTTCCTATACCCTCCAGTCTGTGCGCCAGCCTAACCAGCCTGATCCAGTAATCCCTGTGTAAGTCAACCCCCGTGTCCGGAGTTTGAACTGGAGTAGCACCTGGTCCCTCTGCCCGGTTTCTCCCTGGTGCACTGGCGTCGTATGCCGTCGTGCCATCTTGGTCGGATCGGCCAGATACTTAGTCACGCCCCTCCAGGCACTCTCCGGTTCATGGTCCAGTGGAATCACTACAATCACACGCACACGCCGCTCAGCCCGGGCGTGTGCATAACAGCATGCTCAGGCCATGGTTCCCGTTGAGCCCCACGGCCTTCGCTCTCTGAGAAGTTTTCCAGCGAATATATGCATTAAAATAAATAAATAAATATTTTTTTTTTCCTTTAGCTGAGTTCCAGGCGAATTACGCACCCGTCCAGATGGATCTATCTGCTCTCGTTCCCGCGGATCCGCTACGTTATTATGGGGATCCTAGACAAAGTCGTGCATTTGTGGAGCAATGCATGCTACACTTCAAGTTCTACCCTCTATGTTTTCCCACCGATCGGGTTAAGGTGGCATTCATTATGTCTTACCTGGCGGGTGATGCCTTGGAATGGATCAACCCCCTATATGAAACACAGGATCCGATCCTCCTGGACCTAATGGCCTTCCTGGTGGCCTTTCTAATGGTCTTCGATGATCCTAACCCGGAGGCTCCTGCTGAAGCTTCACTTCCCAATATCCCGGAGCAGCCCCAATGGGTAATGTGTGTGGGTAGCGCAATAGTCCTCCAGCCCAATGAGACTACTGCCCACCCAGAATCCTCACAGGGTCACTACGCTTTCCGGAATACTTCTCCCAACCTCAAGAGGCAGTCCAGACGTGCTAGACGTAGAGGCAAGCCGTCACGCCAGGGTCTGTCCTCCCTGAGACCTCCTGACCCCAACCTTGAAGTCCCTACTGAAGCTTCATCTCCCTGTATCCCGGAGAAGCCCCAACGGGTAATGTGCGTGGGTAGTGCACCAGTTCTCCTGCCCGAAGAGACTTCTGCCCATCCAGACTCCACACAGGAGAACTTCCTGCACCCGGCATCAGATGCTTCACCCACTTTAACCGGTGTGCATGTCCAAGGATGCTCCAAAGCTGTGGTTACCTCAGAGTCTGTGCACCTCTACTACCTGGCGGAGGACCCCCTGTTGCCTCCTGAATCCTCCGGGATACCACTCGATGACAAATGGAGAGAGAATTCTCTACACCCGGTACTCGATACTTTGTCCGCTTCGTCCTGTGAGCCTGACAATGGGTACCCCAAAGTGGTAGTTACCCCCGAGTCTCTACACCCCTCCGACCAGGCGGAGGACCTCCAGTTGTCTCCTGAACCCTTCGGGGTGCCACCTGGTAGCGAAAGGACAGAGACTCTCCTATACTCTGTACCTGATACCTCGCTCGCTTCGTCCAGTGAGTCCAACCTAGTGTACTCCGAAGCAGAGGTTACTCCCGAGTCTCTACACCCCTCCGACCAGGCGGAGGACCTCCAGTTGTCTCCTGAACCCTTCGGGGTGCTACCTGGTAGCGAAAGGACAGAGACTCTCCTATACTCTGTACCTGATACCTCGCTCGCTTCGTCCAGTGAGTCCAACCTAGTGTACTCTGAAGCAGTGGTTACTCCCGAGTCTCTACACTCCTCTGACCAGGCGGAGGACCTCCAGTTGTCTCCAGAACCCTTCGGGGTGCCACCTGGTGGTAAATGGACAGAGACTTTCCTATATCCTGGATCTGATACCTCGCTTGCTTCGTCCAGTGAGTCCGACCTAGTGTATTCTGAAGCAGAGGTTACCCGTGAGTCTCTACACCCCTCTGACCAGGCGGAGGACCGCCAGTTGTCTCCAGAACCCTTCGGGGTGCCACCTGGTGGAGAATGGACAGAGACTTTCCTATACTCGGTACCCGATACCTCGCCTGCTTCGTCCAGTGAGTCCGACCTAGTGTACTCTGGAGCAGATGTTTTCTCTGAGCCTCTGCACTCTTCTGACCCGGCGGAGGACCTCCAGTTGTTTCCTGAATCCTCCGGGGTACCACCAGAAAACAAAGAGACAGTGACTTTTCCTCATTATGTACCTGATAACCCGTCTATTTCTTCCTGTGAGCTTGACAAGATGTACCTCGAAGCAGAGATTACCCCCAAGTCTCTGTCCCCCTCCAACCCGGTGGAGGACTTCCAGTTGTCTCCTGTACCCCCTGGGGTGCCACCTGAAAATATGTGGAGAGAGACTTCCTTGTGTGCTGTTCCTGGTACTCCACCCGTTTCGTCTGTTGCTAAGGGTGGCTGGATGGGAGGTAGCATCCTAGCTACCCAGAGGAGACCAGTTTTTCCGGTGGACAGGGGAAGTGATCTCTTCGAAGTGAAGAATTGGCCCTCGAATTCCCTGCGGAAGATTCTGGCAGGCCTGAAGAAGAGGGGGAGTAAGGGGGGGGGTACTGTAACATACCTGGCGGCGTCCTTGCATAGTGGTCCATCTCCCACTGTGCAAGAGCGCGCACTTGATCTCCTGTCCAGAATGTCTCTCTGGCTTCCCTCCATGCTGTCTGTTTGTGTCTGTTTCTGCTGCTTAAGGGCGGCGCCCGATCACTTCCTGCTTTTTGTACCTGCTGTGGGTCACACCCCTTGTGCGTCCTCAGCCTATTGCTGTCTGTCACCTGGTATATAGCTCAGCTGCTCCCATCTATTCCTGCCTGAGCATAGTGTTTCATTCAGTGTGTGCTTGCACTCTGAAGGTGCCAGGTCCCGTTCTGTGTTCTCTTGTCTGCCTATCCTGGAGGCTGTATTTCCAGGCCTGTCTGAACACGCTCCTAGCCTGTTCCTCCTGCCTTCTAGGGGCCGATTACCTAGACCCGTTCCGTATCTTGTCTGACCTGTCTGAACACGCTCCTAGCCTGTTCCTCCCGCCTTCTAGGGGCTGATTTCCTAGACCCGCTCCTGTATCTTGTCTGTCCTGTCTGAACACGCTCCTTGCCTGTTCGTCCTGCCTCTCTGGGGGCCGTATTCCCAGACCCGCTCCTGTATTCCGCTGCAGTGTCGGTCTCCTCCGTACACTCAGTTCCAGTCTGAACTCTCTCCTATCCTTTACCTGTTTTGCCTCTATGTCCGTTCCCTTCCTTTTTCTGCAGAGTCTGAACTCGTACCTAACTCCTGCTTGTTGTCTCTGTACTCCCGTTTGTGAGTTTGTGGTCCACTCGCTACTTCTCTGCTAGTACCCTGTGGGTGTCTGGCTCTGCCTTTCCCTTCCTGTCTGTTCCGTGTGAACAGAGCCCTGTCCCCCCTACTCAGCCTATCCTGCTCTGACTCCTTGCTCACTGCTCCGGCAGCTTTGCTCCGCTCTACCCTTTTGCTCTCTGCTCCGGCAGTCCTGTCCTGCCCTGCTTCTGCTCGCTGCTCCGGCAGTCCTGTCCTGCCCTGCTTCTGCTCGCTGCTCCGGCAGTCCTGTCCTGCCCTGCTTCTGCCCGCTGCTCCGGCAGTCCTGTCCTGCCCTGCTTCTGCCCGCTGCTCCGGCAGTCCTGTCCTGCCCTGCTTCTGCCCGCTGCTCCGGCAGTCCTGTCCTGCCCTGCTTCTGCCCGCTGCTCCTGCAGCCCCGTCCTGCTCTGTTCTTGCCCACCGCTTTGGGCGTTCCCTCTCTGCTGTGGTTGTCTACCGCATCTGTGGTTCTGTGACCCAGTCTGTACTGGGTCTTAACCTTTCTGTGCTCCAGCCCGTCCTTTCGGCCAGTACCTCCCTGCCTGCATACTCGCCTGTATCCACCCATCTGCATACCTGCTGTGTTTGCTTATATCCACCAGTCTGTGCCAGCCTAACCTGCCTGTTCCTGAGTCCCAGTGTGTACTGGGTCCTATCCCGCCTGTGTTCCTACCTGCTAGTGCCTCCCTGTCTGCACTCTAGCTGTGCTTGCCTGTACCCCTCTACCTGTATTGTTCCTGAGTCCCAGTGTGTACTGGGTCCTATCCCGCCTGTGTTCCTACCTGCTAGTGCCTCCCTGTCTGCACTCTAGCTGCGCTTGTCTTTACCCGCCTGCCTGCATACCAGTCGTGCCTTCCTATACCCTCCAGTCTGTGCGCCAGCCTAACCAGCCTGATCCAGTAATCCCTGTGTGGGTCAACCCCCGTGTCCGGAGTTTGACCTGGAGTAGCACCTGGTCCCTCTGCCCGGTTTCTCCCTGGTGCACTGGCGTCGTATGCCGTCGTGCCATCTTGGTCGGATCGGCCAGATACTTAGTCACGCCCCTCCAGGCACTCTCCGGTTCATGGTCCAGTGGAATCACTACAATCACACGCACACGCCGCTCAGCCCGGGCGTGTGCATAACAACTACTCCCTTTGTACAAGAATATAACTACTATAATACTGCTCCTATGTACAAGAATATAACTACTATAATACTGCTCCAATGTACAAGAATATAATTACTATAATACTGCTCCAATGTACAAGAATATAACTACTATAATACTGCTCCTATGCACAAGAACATAACTACTATAATACTGCTCCTATGTACAAGAATATAACTACTATAATACTGCTCCTATGCACAATAACATAACTACTATAATACTGCTCCTATGTACAAGAATATAACTACTATAATACTGCCCCTATGTGCAAGAATACAACTACTATAATAATGATCCCTATGTACAATAATATAACTACAATAATACTGCTCCTATGTGCAAGAATATAACTACTATCATACTGTCCCTATGTGCAAGAATACAACTACTATAATACTGCTCCCTATGTACAAGAATATAACTACTATAATACTGCCTCCTATGTACAAGAATATAACTACTATAATACTGCCCCTATGTACAAGAATATAACTACTATAATACTGCTCCTATGTACAAGAATATAACTACTATAATACTGTTCCTATGTACAAGAATATAACTACTATAATACTGCTTCTATGTACAATAATATAACTACTATAATACTGCTCCTATGTACAAGAATATAACTACTATAATACTGCTCCTATGTACAAGAATATAACTACTATAATACTGCCCCTATATACAAGAACATAACTACTATAATACTGCCCCCTATGTACAAGAATGTAACTACTATAATACTGCTCCTATGTACAAGAATATAACTACTATAATACTGCCCCTATGTACAGGAATATAACTACTATAATACTGCTCCTATATACAAGAACATAACTACTACAATACAACCTCCAATGTACAATAATGTAACTACTATAATACTGCTCCTCTGTACAAGAATATAACTACTATAATACAACTTCTATGTACAAGAATATAACAACTATAATACTGCCCCTATGTACAAGAATATAACTACTATAATACTACTCCTATGTACAAGAATATAACAACTATAATACTGCCTCCTATGTACAAGAATATAACTACTATAATACTGCTCCTATATTCAGGAATATAACTACTATAATACTGCTCCTATATTCAGGAATATAACTACTATAATACTGCTCCTATATACAAGAATATAACTACTATTATACTGCTCCTATGTACAGGAATATAACTACTATAATTCTGCTCCTATGTACAAGAATATAACTACTATAATACTGCCCCCTATGTACAAGAATATAACTATTATAATACTGCTCCTATGTACAAGAATATAACTACTATAATATTGCCCCTATGTACAAGAACATAACTACTATAATACTGCCCCCTATGTATAAGAATATAACTACTATAATACTGCCTCCTATGTACAAGAATATAACTACTATAATACTGCCCCTATGTACAAGAATATAACTACTATAATACTACTCCTATGTACAAGAATATAACTTCTATAATACTGCCCCCTATGTACAAGAATATAACTTCTATAATACTGCCTCCTATGTACAAGAATATAACTACTATAATACTACCCCTATGTACAAGAATATAACTACTATAATACTACTCCTATGTACAAGAATATAACTACTATAATACTACTCCTATGTACAAGAATATAACTTCTATAATACTGCCTCCTATGTACAAGAATATAACTACATAATACTGCTCCTATGTGCAAGAATATAACTACTATAATACTGCCCCTATGTACAAGAATATAACTACTATAATACTGCTCCCTATGTACAAGAATATAACTACTATAATACTACTCCTATGTACAAGAATATAACTACTATAATACTGCCCCTATGTACAAGAATATAACTTCTATAATACTGCCTCCTATGTACAAGAATATAACTACTATAATACTACCCCTATGTACAAGAATATAACTACTATAATACTACTCCTATGTACAAGAATATAACTACTATAATACTACTCCTATGTACAAGAATATAACTACTATAATACTGCCCCTATGTACAAGAATATAACTTCTATAATACTGCCTCCTATGTACAAGAATATAACTACTATAATACTACCCCTATGTACAAGAATATAACAACTATAATACTACCCCTATGGTCAAGAATATAACTACTATAATACTGCTCCTATATACAAGAATATAACTACTATAATACTGATCCTATATTCAGGAATATAACTACTATAATACTGCTCCTATATACAAGAATATAACTACTATTATACTGCTCCTATGTACAGGAATATAACTACAATAATTCTGCTCCTATCTACAAGAATATAACTACTATAATACTGCCCCCTATGTACAAGAATATAACTATTATAATACTGCTCCTATGTACAAGAATATAACTACTATAATATTGCCCCTATGTACAAGAATATAACTACTATAATACTGCCCCCTATGTATAAGAATATAACTACTATAATACTGCTCATATGTACAAGAATATAACTACTATAATACTGCTCCTATGTACAAGAATATAACTACTATTATACTGCTCCTATGTACAAGAATATAACTACTATAATACTGCTCCTATGTACAAGAATATAACTACTATAATACTGCTCCTATGTACAAGAATATAACTACTATAATACTGCTCCTATGTACAAGAATATAACTACTATAATACTGCTCCTATGTACAAGAATATAACTACTATAATACTGCTCCTATGTACAAGAATATAACTACTATAATACTGCCCCCTATGTACAAGAATATAACTACTATAATACTGCCCCTATGTACAAGAATATAACTACTATAATACTGCCCCTATGTACAAGAATATAACTACTATAATACTGCCCCCTATGTACAAGAATATAACTACTATAATACTGCTCCTATGTACAAGAATATAACTACTATAATACTGCTCCTATGTACAAGAATATAACTACTATAATACTGCCCCTATGTACAAGAATATAATCACTATAATACTGCCCCCTATGTACAAGAATATAACTACTATAATACTGCTCCTATGTACAAGAATATAACTACTATAATACTGCCCCTATGTACAAAAATATAACTACTATAATACTGCCCCTATGTACAAGAATATAACTACTATAATACTGCCCCTATGTACAAGAATATAACTACTATAATACTGCTCCTATGTACAAGAATATAACTACTATAATACTGCCCCTATGTACAAGAATATAACTACTATAATACTGCCCCTAAGTACAAGACTATAACTACTATAATACTGCCCCTATGTACAAGAATATAACTACTATAATACTGCCCCCTATGTACAAGAATATAACTACTATAATACTGCCCCTATGTACAAGAATATAACTACTGTAATACTGCCCCCTATGTACAAGAATATAACTACTATAATACTGCCCCTATATACAAGAATATAACTACTATAATACTGCTCCTATGTACAAGAATATAACTACTGTAATACTGCCCCTATGTACAAGAATATAACTACTATAATACTGCCCCCTATGTATAAGAATATAACTACTATAATACTGCCCCTATGTACAAGAATATAACTACTATAATACTGCCCCTATGTACAAGAATATAACTACTATAATACTACTCCCTATGTAAAAGAATATAACTACTATAATACTACTCCCTATGTAAAAGAATATAACTACTATAACACTGCCCCCTATGTACAAGAATATAACTACTATAATACTGCCACCTATGTACAAGAATATAACTACTATAATATTGCCCCCTATGTACAAGAATATAACTACTATAATACTGCCCCTATGTACAAGAATATAACTACTATAATACTGCCCCTATGTACAAGAATATAACTACTATAATACTACTCCCTATGTAAAAGAATATAACTACTATAATACTGCTCCTATGTACAAGAATATAACTACTATAATACTGCTTCTATGTACAAGAATATAACTACTATAATACTACTCCCTTTGTACAAGAATATAACTACTATAATACTGCTCCTATGTACAAGAATATAACTACTAAAAATACTGCTCCAATGTACAAGAATATAATTACTATAATACTGCTCCAATGTACAAGAATATAACTACTATAATACTGCTCCTATGCACAAGAACATAACTACTATAATACTGCTCCTATGTACAAGAATATAACTACTATAATACTGCTCCTATGCACAATAACATAACTACTATAATACTGCTCCTTTGTACAAGAATATAACTACTATAATACTGCCCCTATGTGCAAGAATACAACTACTATAATACTGATCCCTATGTACAATAATATAACTACTATAATACTGCTCCTATGTGCAAGAATATAACTACTATAATACTGTCCCTATGTGCAAGAATACAACTACTATAATACTGCTCCCTATGTACAAGAATATAACTACTATAATACTGCATCCTATGTACAAGAATATAACTACTATAATACTGCCCCTATGTACAAGAATATAACTACTATAATACTGCTCCTATGTACAAGAATATAACTACTATAATACTGTTCCTATGTACAAGAATATAACTACTATAATACTGCTTCTATGTACAATAATATAACTACTATAATACTGCTCCTATGTACAAGAATATAACTACTATAATACTGCTCCTATGTACAAGAATATAACTACTATAATACTGCCCCTATATACAAGAACATAACTACTATAATACTGCCCCCTATGTACAAGAATGTAACTACTATAATACTGCTCCTATGTACAAGAATATAACTACTATAATACTGCCCCTATGTACAGGAATATAACTACTATAATACTGCTCCTATATACAAGAACATAACTACTACAATACAACCCCCAATGTACAATAATGTAACTACTATAATACTGCTCCTTTGTACAAGAATATAACTACTATAATACAACTTCTATGTACAAGAATATAACTACTATAATACTACTCCTATGTACAAGAATATAACAACTATAATACTACCCCTATGGTCAAGAATATAACTACTATAATACTGCTCCTATATACAAGAATATAACTACTATAATACTGCTCCTATATTCAGGAATATAACTACTATAATACTGCTCCTATATACAAGAATATAACTACTATTATACTGCTCCTATGTACAGGAATATAACTACTATAATTCTGCTCCTATGTACAAGAATATAACTACTATAATACTGCCCCCTATGTACAAGAATATAACTATTATAATACTGCTCCTATGTACAAGAATATAACTACTATAATATTGCCCCTATGTACAAGAATATAACTACTACAATACTGCCCCCTATGTATAAGAATATAACTACTATAATACTGCCTCCTATGTACAAGAATATAACTACTATAATACTGCCCCTATGTACAAGAATATAACTACTATAATACTACTCCTATGTACAAGAATATAACTTCTATAATACTGCCCCCTATGTACAAGAATATAACTTCTATAATACTGCCTCCTATGTACAAGAATATAACTACTATAATACTACCCCTATGTACAAGAATGTAACTACTATAATACTACTCCTATGTACAAGAATATAACTTCTATAATACTGCCTCCTATGTACAAGAATATAACTACATAATACTGCTCCTATGTACAAGAATATAACTACTATAATACTGCCCCTATGTACAAGAATATAAGTACTATAATACTGCTCCCTATGTACAAGAATTTAACTACTATAATACTACTCCTATGTACAAGAATATAACTACTATAATACTGCCCCTATGTACAAGAATATAACTTCTATAATACTGCCTCCTATGTACAAGAATATAACTACTATAATACTACCCCTATGTACAAGAATATAACTACTATAATACTACTCCTATGTACAAGAATATAACTACTATAATACTACTCCTATGTACAAAAATATAACTACTATAATACTGCCCCTATGTACAAGAATATAACTTCTATAATACTGCCTCCTATGTACAAGAATATAACTACTATAATACTACCCCTATGTACAAGAATATAACAACTATAATACTACCCCTATGGTCAAGAATATAACTACTATAATACTGCTCCTATATACAAGAATATAACTACTATAATACTGATCCTATATTCAGGAATATAACTACTATAATACTGCTCCTATATACAAGAATATAACTACTATTATACTGCTCCTATGTACAGGAATATAACTACAATAATTCTGCTCCTATGTACAAGAATATAACTACTATAATACTGCCCCCTATGTACAAGAATATAACTATTATAATACTGCTCCTATGTACAAGAATATAACTACTATAATATTGCCCCTATGTACAAGAATATAACTACTATAATACTGCCCCCTATGTATAAGAATATAACTACTATAATACTGCCTCCTATGTACAAGAATATAACTACTATAATACTGCTCCTATGTACAAGAATATAACTACTATTATACTGCTCCTATGTACAAGAATATAACTACTATAATACTGCTCCTATGTACAAGAATATAACTACTATAATACTGCTCCTATGTACAAGAATATAACTACTATAATACTGCTCCTATGTACAAGAATATAACTACTATAATACTGCTCCTATGTACAAGAATATAACTACTATAATACTGCTCCTATGTACAAGAATATAACTACTATAATACTGCCCCCTATGTACAAGAATATAACTACTATAATACTGCCCCTATGTACAAGAATATAACTACTATAATACGGCCCCTATGTACAAGAATATAACTACTATAATACTGCCCCCTATGTACAAGAATATAACTACTATAATACTGCTCCTATGTACAAGAATATAATTACTATAATACTGCCCCTATGTACAAGAATATAACTACTATTATACTGCTCCTATGTACAAGAATATAACTACTATAATACTGCTCCTATGTACAAGAATATAACTACTATAATACTGCTCCTATGTACAAGAATATAACTACTATAATACTGCTCCTATGTACAAGAATATAACTACTATAATACTGCTCCTATGTACAAGAATATAACTACTATAATACTGCCCCTATGTACAAGAATATAATCACTATAATACTGCCCCCTATGTACAAGAATATAACTACTATAATACTGCTCTTATGTACAAGAATATAACTACTATAATACTGCCCCTATGTACAAAAATATAACTACTATAATACTGCCCCTATGTACAAGAATATAACTACTATAATACTGCCCCTATGTACAAGAATATAACTACTATAATACTGCTCCTGTGTACAAGAATATAACTACTATAATACTGCCCATATGTACAAGAATATAACTACTATAATACTGCCCCTATGTACAAGACTATAACTACTATAATACTGCCCCTATGTACAAGAATATAACTACTATAATACTGCCCCCTATGTACAAGAATATAACTACTATAATACTGCCCCTATGTACAAGAATATAACTACTGTAATACTGCCCCCTATGTACAAGAATATAACTACTATAATACTGCCCCTATATACAAGAATATAACTACTATAATACTGCTCCTATGTACAAGAATATAACTACTGTAATACTGCCCCTATGTACAAGAATATAACTACTATAATACTGCCCCCTATGTATAAGAATATAACTACTATAATACTGCCCCTATGTACAAGAATATAACTACTATAATACTGCCCCTATGTACAAGAATATAACTACTATAATACTACTCCCTATGTAAAAGAATATAACTACTATAATACTACTCCCTATGTAAAAGAATATAACTACTATAATACGGCCCCTATGTACAAGAATATAACTACTATAATACTGCCCCCTATGTACAAGAATATAACTACTATAATACTGCTCCTATGTACAAGAATATAATTACTATAATACTGCCCCTATGTACAAGAATATAACTACTATTATACTGCTCCTATGTACAAGAATATAACTACTATAATACTGCTCCTATGTACAAGAATATAACTACTATAATACTGCTCCTATGTACAAGAATATAACTACTATAATACTGCTCCTATGTACAAGAATATAACTACTATAATACTGCTCCTATGTACAAGAATATAACTACTATAATACTGCCCCTATGTACAAGAATATAATCACTATAATACTGCCCCCTATGTACAAGAATATAACTACTATAATACTGCTCTTATGTACAAGAATATAACTACTATAATACTGCCCCTATGTACAAAAATATAACTACTATAATACTGCCCCTATGTACAAGAATATAACTACTATAATACTGCCCCTATGTACAAGAATATAACTACTATAATACTGCTCCTGTGTACAAGAATATAACTACTATAATACTGCCCATATGTACAAGAATATAACTACTATAATACTGCCCCTATGTACAAGACTATAACTACTATAATACTGCCCCTATGTACAAGAATATAACTACTATAATACTGCCCCCTATGTACAAGAATATAACTACTATAATACTGCCCCTATGTACAAGAATATAACTACTGTAATACTGCCCCCTATGTACAAGAATATAACTACTATAATACTGCCCCTATATACAAGAATATAACTACTATAATACTACTCCCTATGTAAAAGAATATAACTACTATAATACTACTCCCTATGTAAAAGAATATAACTACTATAATACTGCCCCCTATGTACAAGAATATAACTACTATAATACTGCCACCTATGTACAAGAATATAACTACTATAATATTGCCCCCTATGTACAAGAATATAACTACTATAATACTGCCCCTATGTACAAGAATATAACTACTATAATACTGCCCCTATGTACAAGAATATAACTACTATAATACTACTCCCTATGTAAAAGAATATAACTACTATAATACTGCTCCTATGTACAAGAATATAACTACTATAATACTACTCCCTTTGTACAAGAATATAACTACTATAATACTGCTCCTATGTACAAGAATATAACTACTATAATACTGCTCCAATGTACAAGAATATAATTACTATAATACTGCTCCAATGTACAGGAATATAACTACTATAATACTGCTCCTATGCACAAGAACATAACTACTATAATACTGCTCCTATGTACAAGAATATAACTACTATAATACTGCTCCTATGCACAATAACATAACTACTATAATACTGCTCCTATGTACAAGAATATAACTACTATAATACTGCCCCTATGTGCAAGAATACAACTACTATAATACTGATCCCTATGTACAATAATATAACTACTATAATACTGTTCCTATGTGCAAGAATATAACTACTATAATACTGTCCCTATGTGCAAGAATACAACTACTATAATACTGCTCCCTATGTACAAGAATATAACTACTATAATACTGCCTCCTATGTACAAGAATATAACTACTATAATACTGCCCCTATGTACAAGAATATAACTACTATAATACTGCTCCTATGTACAAGAATATAACTACTATAATACTGTTCCTATGTACAAGAATATAACTACTATAATACTGCTTCTATGTACAATAATATAACTACTATAATACTGCTCCTATGTACAAGAATATAACTACTATAATACTGATCCTATGTACAAGAATATAACTACTATAATACTGCCCCTATATACAAGAACATAACTACTATAATACTGCCCCCTATGTACAAGAATGTAACTACTATAATACTGCTCCTATGTACAAGAATATAACTACTATAATACTGCCCCTATGTACAGGAATATAACTACTATAATACTGCTCCTATATACAAGAACATAACTACTACAATACAACCCCTAATGTACAATAATGTAACTACTATAATACTGCTCCTTTGTACAAGAATATAACTACTATAATACAACTTCTATGTACAAGAATATAACAACTATAATACTGCCCCTATGTACAAGAATATAACTACTATAATACTACTCCTATGTACAAGAATATAACAACTATAATACTACCCCTATGGTCAAGAATATAACTACTATAATACTGCTCCTATATACAAGAATATAACTACTATAATTCTGCTCCTATATTCAGGAATATAACTACTATAATACTGCTCCTATATACAAGAATATAACTACTATTATACTGCTCCTATGTACAGGAATATAACTACTATAATTCTGCTCCTATGTACAAGAATATAACTACTATAATACTGCCCCCTATGTACAAGAATATAACTATTATAATACTGCTCCTATGTACAAGAATATAACTACTATAATATTGCCCCTATGTACAAGAATATAACTACTATAATACTGCCCCCTATGTATAAGAATATAACTACTATAATACTGCCTCCTATGTACAAGAATATAACTACTATAATACTGCCCCTATGTACAAGAATATAACTACTATAATACTACTCCTATGTACAAGAATATAACTTCTATAATACTGCCCCCTATGTACAAGAATATAACTTCTATAATACTGCCTCCTATGTACAAGAATATAACTACTATAATACTACCCCTATGTACAAGAATATAACTACTATAATACTACTCCTATGTACAAGAATATAACTACTATAATACTACTCCTATGTACAAGAATATAACTTCTATAATACTGCCTCCTATGTACAAGAATATAACTATATAATACTGCTCCTATGTACAAGAATATAACTACTATAATACTGCCCCTATGTACAAGAATATAACTACTATAATACTGCTCCCTATGTACAAGAATATAACTACTATAATACTACTTCTATATACAAGAATATAACTACTATAATACTGCCCCTATGTACAAGAATATAACTTCTATAATACTGCCTCCTATGTACAAGAATATAACTACTATAATACTACCCCTATGTACAAGAATATAACTACTATAATACTACTCCTATGTACAAGAATATAACTACTATAATACTACTCCTATGTACAAGAATATAACTACTATAATACTGCCCCTATGTACAAGAATATAACTTCTATAATACTGCCTCCTATGTACAAGAATATAACTACTATAATACTACCCCTATGTACAAGAATATAACAACTATAATACTACCCCTATGGTCAAGAATATAACTACTATAATACTGCTCCTATATACAAGAATATAACTACTATAATACTGCTCCTATATTCAGGAATATAACTACTATAATACTGCTCCTATATACAAGAATATAACTACTATTATACTGCTCCTATGTACAGGAATATAACTACTATAATTCTGCTCCTATGTACAAGAATATACTGCCCCCTATGTACAAGAATAGAACTATTATAATACTGCTCCTATGTACAAGAATATAACTACTATAATATTGCCCCTATGTACAAGAATATAACTACTATAATACTGCCCCCTATGTATAAGAATATAACTACTATAATACTGCCTCCTATGTACAAGAATATAACTACTATAATACTGCTCCCCATGTATAAGAATATAACTACTATAATACTGCCCCCTATGTATAAGAATATAACTACTATAATACTGCTTCTTTGTACAAGAATATAACTACTATAATACTGCCCCCTATGTACAAGAATATAACAACTATAATACTGCTCCTATGTACAAGAATACAACTATTATAATACTGCTTCTTTGTACAAGAATATAACTACTATAATACTGCCCCCTATGTACAAGAATATAACAACTATAATACTGCTCCTATGTACAAGAATACAACTATTATAATACTGCTTCTTTGTACAAGAATATAACTACTATAGTATTGCCCCCTATGTACAAGAACATAACTACTATAATACTGCTCCTATGTACAAGAATATAACTACTATAATACTGCTCCTATGTACAAGAATATAACTACTATAATACTGCTCCTATGTACAAGAACTATTTACCGTATTGGTCGGACTATAAGACGCACTTTCTTCCTCCAAAATGGGAAAATGGGGGTGCGTCTTATAGTCCGAATGTTGGGGGGGGTGTATTTATATATATATATATATATATATATATATATATATATATATGGTGTGGGGGGGAGCGGTAGCGGTGGAGGAGCGGGGCACAGGAGGCAGCAACCGCCCACTGCAGCCTACACTGTCCCTGCTGCTAAAGAAAATGAATATTCACTGCTCCCCATGGGCATGGGGAGCACTGAATATTCATGCTCCTTAATAGCAGCACACAGTGTAGCCATGCTGCGGCTCCTGCTGCTGCCGGAATCGCCTGTGCCCGCTGTTAAAGGGCATGAATATTCAACCTCTCTCCACGCCCATGGGCGTGGGGAGGGGGTGAATATTCATGCCCTTTAATGAGCGAGCACACGAGATAGCCCGGCAGCAGCAGGAGCTGCACCGCGGCTCCGCTGTGTGCCGGCTATGAAGGAGAGTGAAGTCACTGCTCCCCGCGCACACGGTCCCGGCGTAGGAAGCAGTGACTTCCGGCAGCTGATCTCTCCATGTGAGCCGCCCATGGCAGTGACATCATGCGTGGCTCACATGGAGAGATCAGTGCAGGCAGACAGGACGCAGCGCTGGAGGAGAGAAGAAAGGTGAGTAGGGAGTGTTTACTTTTTTTTATGTGCAGCATGATGGGGATTAGGGCGACCATGCATACTAGGGTAAGGATGAGGGGGCCATACATACCAGGGTAAGGATGAGGGGTGCCATGCATACCAGGATAGGGATTAGGGGTGCCATGCATACTAGGATAGGGATTAGGGGTGCCATGCATAACAGGGTAAGGATGAGGGGTGCCATGCATACTAGGACAGGGATGAGGGGTGCCATGCATACCAGGATAGGGATGAGGGGTGCCGTGCACACCAGGATAGGGATGAGGGGTGCCATGCATACCAGGGTAAGGATGTGGGGTGCCATGCATACCAACATACGGATTAGGGGTGTCATGCATACCAGGACAGGGTTGAGGGGTGCCATGCACACCAGGACAGGGATGAGGGGTGCCATGCACACCAGGACAGGGATGAGGGGTGCCATGCACACCAGGACAGGGATGAGGGGTGCCATGCACACCAGGACAGGGATGAGGGGTGCCATGCATACCAGGACAGGGATGAGGGGTGCCATGCTCACCAGGACAGGGATGAGGGGTGCCATGCACATCAGGACAGGGATCAGGGGTGCCATGCATACCGTGACAGGGATGAGGGGTGCCATGCATACCAGGACAGGGATGAGGGGTGCCATGCACACCAGGACAGGGTTGAGGGGTGCCATGCATATCAGGACAGGGATGAGGGGAGCCATGCATTTCAGGTCAGGGATGAGGGGTGCCATGCATACCAGGACAGGGATGAGGGGTGCCATGCATACCAGGATAGGGATGAGGGGTGCTATGCATACCAGGATAGGGATGAGGGGTGCAATGCATACCAGGACAGGGATGAGGGGTGCCTGCATACCAGGACAGGGATGAGGGGTGCCATGCATACCAGGACAGGGATGAGGGGTGCCATGCATACCAGGACAGGCATGAGGGATGCCATGCATACCAGGATAGGGATGAGGGGTGCTATGCATACCAGGATAGGGATGAGGGGTGCCATGCATACCAGGATAGGGATGAGGGGAGCCATGCATACCAGGATAGGGATGAGGGGTGCCATGCATACCAGGATAGGGATGAGGGGTGCTATGCATACCAGGATAGGGATGAGGGGGCCATGCATACCAGGATGGAGGAGTTCCATGCATACCATAATGGAGGGATGCCAGGCATACCAGGATGGGGATGGGGACCACGTATAAAAGGAAGGGGGGAGGCATATATACCAGGATGGGGGATTGTCAGAATTTGGGGACATTACCCCTATACCAGTGTCAGAAGACCCCCTCCCCCTTAAAAGTGCATCATGACCACATTTTTTGCTTACATTTTTTTTTTTTCCTCCTCTAAAACCTAGGTGCGTCTTATAGTCCAAAAAATACGGTAATCAGCCCAATTAACTCTTTCCTCACCATTAAAAATAATCGGACTCTTGTCCATACCAATTACTATCTATAGGACTTTTGCTAACCTCTTGTGGCACCAGAGATAGCAGATCACTGTATACATCATTGATGTGCAGGTTTCAGGTAGAATTGTCATTTACAGACATGTGAAAGGGGAAGTGACTGGTTGTGACTTCCTCTTCTGTTGTTCCCCAGGTTCCACTACAGTCAAATATCATGTATTTTAGAGAAGCTGTCAAAGAAGTTTCCATTTTGTCTGAAACACTGAAATATGTTCAAATATGAAATAAAGTAATTCACAACAAGAGAAAAAAAAATAGGAGACAGAAGCAAAGAAAAACTGAAGAAAAAAAATCAGTGGAACCATTTATCCATAAGGGAAGCTATCACCAGATAATGATCTATTGTTAATCAGGTTTTTGTGTTAATGTGAAATTTAAAAAAAATGGCAATTTTTTGTTCATATCACTCTTTATTTAAAAAAATAAATAAATAAAAGAGTAATCTTGCAATTTTCGCTCTAGCCACTAGGGCTGTTTTGCGCCCATACTTCCTGTCCTTTCAGGGAGAGTTTTCAGAAGTTTCGGTATCATAAAAGGCTGGATTATCATGACTGATAACACCTCTATACACAACAGGTAAAACATTATTCACCAATCAAAATAGGTAATGGCACAGCTCACCTGCTCCTCCTCCCTTCACAATCATCTCTGTACAAACTCATTAGACACTTTGCTACAAAAGATAGTGTCGGGGCTTGACCATTGTGGCTAATGTACATATGTTGTTTCCTTAAGCAGGAAGTTAGCGTTTGAAAAAGACATAGATGCCATTGTGAAAATTGTAAAATTTTCAGTTTTTATTTTTAACACAGATTGTGATATGTAAAAAAAAAAAAAAGCGAAAACATTGTCAAATAATTAAAAAAAATAAATGTAATAATAATAGTTCATTTTCTGATGATCGGTTCCCTTTAAGGTGCCATAAATGGTGGCTAGTCATGGCACGCTATGCCGCGGTGAGCAGGTCTGTTTCCTCATTCCTTCTGTAATCCGCCTCACTGGTGGCTTAAAAGTGACATATAAATCATAGACAACCTTTGTTTCTACACCTCTCCTCCTCTGTCCGGTATGTTTTCATCCTGAGACTGCCAGCAGGATAATACGAGACTGCAAGACTTCCTGAAAGTGGAACTTAAAGGGGTTGTCTGGGACTTTAACATTAATGGCCCAATTTTAGGAGAGGTCCTCAATGCCTGATCGGTGGTGGTGCAACCCCTGGCACCCCCATCCGGCATCCCCACCGATCAGTTATTCATGGTGTCGGCCGCGGCCAGAACAACTCTGTCGACTGTGTAGTGGCCGTGGCCGTGGCCGGGTACTGCACATCCACTCCCTATTGATTTGAATAGGTGGCGGATGTGTAATACCCGGCCACAACCACTATACAGTAGACAAAGCTGTTCAGCTCCGTAACTGAGCAGTTCGAGACGCCGAAGACACCAGGAACAGCACCCCCCACTGGTGTCGTACTCCCACCAATCATATATTGATGACCTATCATAAGGGTAGGCTATAAATGTTAAAGTCCCGGGCAACCCTTTTAAAAAGTGGTTTGCACAAGATCGCAAGTTGTCTTGCATCCATAAGATAGCGATTATTTGCTGATTGTTGGGGGTTTGATCTCTGGAAACTCCAGTGACACTGAGAATGGGGCCCCAAAACCCTGAATGGAGCGGATATGCACATGCTCACAAACCCTGAATGGAGCGGATGTGCACAAACCCTGAATGGAGCAGATGTGCACATGCTCACAAACCCTGAATGGAGCGGATGTGCACAAACCCTGAATGGAGCAGATGTGCACATGCTCACAAACCCTGAATGGAGCGGATGTGCACATGCTCAAAAACCCTCAATGGAGCGGATGTGCACATGCTCACAAACCCTGAATGGAGCGGATGTGCACATGCTCACAAACCCTGAATGGAGCGGATGCACGTGCTCACAAACCCTGAATGGAGCGGATATGCACATGCTCACATACCCTGAATGGAGCGGATGTGCACATGCTCAAAAACACTGAATGGTGCGGATGTGCACATGCTCATAAACCCTGAATGGAGCAAATGTGCACATGCTCACAAACAGTGAATGGAGCGGATGTGTACATGCTCACAAACCCTGAATGGAGCAGATGCACATGCTCACAAACCCTGAATTGGGCGGATGTGCACATGCTTACAAACCCTGAATGGAGCGGATGTGTACATGCTCAAAAACACTGAATGGTGCGGATATGCACATGCTCATAAACACTGAATGGAGCGGATGTGCACATGCTCACAAACTCTGAATGGAGCGGATGCACATGCTCACAAACCCTGAATGGGGTGGATGTGCACAAACCCTGAATGGAGCGGATGTGCACATGCTCACAAACCCTGAATGGAGCGGATGTGCACATGCTCAAAAACACTGAATGGTGCGGATGTGCACATGCTCATAAACCCTGAATGGAGCGGATGTGCACATGCTCACAAACCCTGAATGGAGCGGATGTGCACATGCTCACAAACCCCGAATGGAGCGGATGTGCACATGCTCAAAAACACTGCACATGCTCACAAACCCTGAATGGGGCGGATGTGCACAAACCCTGAATGGAGCGGATGTGCACAAACGTTGAATGGAGCGGATGTGCACATGCTCACAAACCCTGAATGGAGCAGATGTGCACATGCTCACAAACCCTGAATGGGGCAGATGTGCACAAACCCTGAATGGAGCGGATGTGCACTTGCTCACAAACCCTAAATGGAGCAGATGTGCACATGCTCAAAAACACTGAATGGTGCGGATATGCACATGCTCACAAACAATGAATGGAGCGGATGTGCACATGCTCACAAACCCTGAATGGAGCGGATGCACGTGCTCACAAACCCTGAATGGGGCGGATGTGCACAAACCCTGAATGGAGCGGATGTGCACATTCTCACAAACCCTGAATGGAGCGGATGTGCACATGCTCATAAACCCTGAATGGAGCAGATGTGCACATGCTCACAAACAGTGAATGGAGCGGATGTGCACATGCTCACAAACCCTGAATGGGGCGGATGTGCACAAACCCTGAATGGTGCGGATGTGCACATGCTCACAAACCAAACCCTGAATGGAGCGGATGTGCACATGCTCAAAAACACCGATTGGTGCGGATGTGCACATGCTCATAAACTCTGAATGGAGCGGATGTGCACATGCTCACAAACAGTGAATGGAGCGGATGTGCACATGCTCACAAACCCTGAATGGTGCGGATATGCACATGCTCACAAACCCTGAATGGAGCGGATGTGCACATGCTCACAAACCCTGAATGGAGCGGATGTGGACATGCTCACAAACTCTGAATGGGGCGGATGTGCACAAACACTGAATGGAGCGGATGTGCACATGCTCACAAACCAAACCCCGAATGGAGCAGATGTGCACATGCTCAAAAACACTGAATGGTGCGGATATGCACATGCTCACAAACCCTGAATGGAGAGGATGTGCACATGCTCACAAACCCTGAATGGAGCAGATGTGCACATGCTCACAAACCCTGAATGGAGCGGATGTGCACAAACCCTGAATGCAGCAGATGTGCACATGCTCACAAACCCTGAATGGAGCGGATGTGCACATGGTCAAAAACACTGAATGGTGCAGATGTGCACATGATCAGCTTCCTTTCCATTCAATATCAATATGACTACCAGAAAGAGGGGAGAATTGTACTTGGCTTTCTCCGGGCCTTCCATAAACAATGAATGGAGCAGAAGCTCCCCCCATTCTCTGTACAGCACCGTTCTCGGGATCATAGCAGTATCTTCAACGATCAGCAACTTAATCTCCATCATATAGGTAGGACATAACTTGCAATTTTAGTAAAACATGTTTAAGTGTATGGGATGTAAATCAAGTCTGTGTAGCAAGCTAAGGAAGTCTATTCTATGGCAGAAAGAATGTCCTGTGAACCCTACTATGTTGAAGTGGTGGTGACAGGTGGAAATGTAGTTTTACGCCCATTTACTGTGTGGACGGCTGAAAGTCTGCCACTCATACAGAGCGTCTCTCTTTGCTGAAAGGAGTGTTGGACATCCTAAATTATGTACATATGTCCTAATAGGTAAACGGACAGGGCTTGGGTGACCCCCGAAAACAAGAATATTCCACCTGATCTTAAAAAGCAATATTCATGATCAGGAAAAATAGGACATTATTGTTCTTGCCTACAAAAACAGGTTCTGTTGGGTATGGCTTGTTTCTTTGTTGGCTTGGTTCTCTTTTTTTTTTTACCTTCCTCTTTGTTAGCTTTGCTCCTTTATTCTTACTCAATTGTCTATCGAAGTCTGAAGGAGAGTAGAAAAAAAACAACTCCTCATTCCCTTCCTCCTGATTTTACACTGGAGCTCTTCCTATTTAGATTGGCTCCTGTGTACAGAAGCTCAGCAGGAAGTCAGGAAGAAGGCTGGGCAAGGACAAAACTAGAAACTAGAAGCAACCAAACTATCAATGACAACTGATCATCCCATATATTGGGAGAAATATGAGCACAAATAAGCTGTGCACTATAAATATATATATGGTGTCAGAGTCACTGGTGTGATATATACGAGGTGAGGTATTTGTCACTCCGGCTGCTAGCCTGTGTGAACTGAAACCTACAAACTCTCTGCCAGCATGTTATATGCTGGGGGCTAACTCACTTAAAGGGTGTGAATGGCAAAGATGGTGGGAAGCCATTCACACTACCTCCACTCAGGGTGTGGCGGAGCAACTATAAATGCTCAGTCACTGTTTTTTCAGGAGTGTGTGGTCTGGAGAGTGAAGTCTCCAGGCAGTGTTTGGTGAAGCCAGAGAGCAACACCGAAGGACCGGTGTTTCGTGAAACTTCACTGTGCTACCCAGAGCGGGCGAAGCCTCGCTTGCTAATGGACTCTGTTATACTTTATCTTTTGTTTTTCCGTTACCCCGGAGAGAGCCTGTTTATTTTTGTGGAACCCTGCTGGAGCTTATGCCATCTAAATAAACCAGCAGGAAGTTAACCCGAGATGTGTGTCCTGTGTCTGCCGCAAAGTGAGAGCCGCAAACAGCTGATCAGCGGGGGTGTCGCTGTGCAACAATGTAGTATGGCGCCTAACCTCTGCGGCCACTGATTGGCAGCAGCGGTCACATGATGAATGCGTGTAAACAATCTATAGCGTCAACACCGAATCAGGTGGGGGTAGAAGAGGTCAGCATTGCTTATTTTTTTTCCCATTGTTTATTTCTTCTATTATATTTTTATCTCCTTTTACATACTTTTTGTGACACAAATTAAATATTGCAGCGACTCTGAGTAGTCCCAGAGACAATGAATGGAGCGGTGGCGTGCACACGCAGAAACCACTTTATTTCGACAAGCCAAATCAGAACCCCCTTCTTACGATCGGTTGGGGTCTCAGTGGTTGGACCCCCAACGATCAGCAAGTTTTCACCTATCCTGAGAATATTGTATATTCGGTAGGCACGTTCCATGCCCCCCAATGTCAGCACATTTCCTAATCTATGTCCAGCATGTGCAATGACCTCCCACTGACACAGCACACCGGAGGTATTACAAGACCCCGCAGTGTGTAATCTCTGGTGTATGGTGCACAGCCAGGAACGGACCAGTCATTCTGGGCAGCCTTACACAACACATCCTGCCCATCACAGACCAGTGTGAGCGCGGCTGTAGTGTCACATCTCACAATGTACCGAGGAAGTTTCTATATAAGCACACACCTCAGCTGCTGAGGAAGAGCGCCGCAGTAACCCTTTACCTCCTGCAGCGCATATGGGAAATAACGTGACCTATACTACTGTAATGACACACGGGAATAGGTTCTCCGCATAGATTTCTCTTATAACTCCATATTGTACAGTTTATATAGGATTAGGCCACATAAAAACTTACTTAGAAATACATTACTTATCCTGTACTATACTGCTCCTTCATTACACTCCAGAGCTGCACTCACTATTCTGCTGGTGCAGTCACTGTGTACATACATTACATTACTGATCCTGTACTAATCCTGAGTTACATCCTGTATTATACTCCAGAGCAGCACTCACTATTCTGCTGGTGCAGTCACTGTGTACATACATTTTTATACTCCAGAGCTGCACTCACTATTCGGCATGCTTTGGAACTGAAACCAGCCTACAAGCGATGTAAACATGAATAGGCTGCAGTGCTCACAGCCTATCACAGGAGTGCTGAGAATTCCCATCAATCTAACATTTATGGCTTCATTTAGGGATAAGTTGTCAATTTTAAGAGTCTGGAAGCCCCCACCGAGCAGCTGAATTCTATCCCTCTCAGCTCCTGCAGTCCCACCATTGTTCTGCGTTTGCCGTATACAGTGATAAATGAGCCGGCCTCTTTGGAATTTGCCCACATTACAGCGTTACGGTAACAATAGGCAGATTACCCAGAACCATCAGAGATCAGTTGTTATTTTTGGGTAAAAATATCAATAATTGTTCATGATCCCTGCAGCGCCACCACAGGGGAAAATAGGCATTACACAGTGTCCATTCACATTAATGGGTTGTGGGTATAAGGCAGGACAAGACAGGTCCCCCCCGAGAGAGAGACTTTCTAGCCGTTCTCCACTCTGGGGAAGACACGAGGCTCCTGAGCAGAGGACGCCCCCTCTAAGAACTCCATCAACTAATAGAATGTATGATACGTTTACTAACCAGGATGCAGGTAGTGTAGACATGTGAACTATGGAGGCGGACATGCTAATTCATCTCTGAACAGGGAGGTGCAGAGATCTCTGTGTTACATAAGGCGTCTCTGCTGTGCGGCAACACTGGGGGGTGGCATCAAACCTCAGCCGGGGGTCACGGTGCCACCTGCTACGTTCTGCCAGGATCTTCTCCTGCTTCTTCTAACAGAATCCAAAAATTATTCTGTTCCTATATATATGGGAGGAATATTGTATATACTCATATACTGGAGAGTATTCAATATATAAAACTAAAGGAAGCCAGAAAATCCTCCTCTACAGCCAATAATGCCAAAACATCACGCGTTTCAGTCCACTGCAGTCCTACAGACTGGAGCGGGGAGTTAACCTCTAGGCCACCAGGTATTAATCCTCATAACCTCTTTTTCCTATCATGAACATTGCGGGTAACCTCTACATTCAATTTTCATCATTTTTGTTTTTATCTCTTTTTCCAGGAGCCTTAAAGGAGTATTCCCATCTCCCAATATGTAGTAGGTGTAGTAATAATAATAATAATATTAGAAAATACCTCCAATTTGAAATGTAGTATAGTTCTTCTGATTCTCTATATCACTTACCCCATGTGCAGGGCATTGCAGTAGCTTAGGAATCCATGGTTAAAGCCACTCATATAGTGACAGCTGTTACTGGTTGTAACCATGGATGCCTAAGCTACTGCAATGTCCTGCACATGGGGTAAGTGACATAGCTAATCAGAAGAACTATACCACATCTCTAGTTTATGGTATTTTCTAATATCATCATTATTACACCTACTACATATTGGGATAGGGTCTTGGAGATGGGAATACCCTTTTAATTTTTTATTTTTCCATATGAGGTCTTTTTAATTTTTTGGAGGAACGAGTTTTGAATGACACCATTTACCAAATACTATATTGGAAGACGGAAAAAGAATCCAAATGGGAAAAAAAATTAGTTTTCTGCTTTTTTTTTTACCGTGTTGATTGTGCAGAAAAAGTGACGACACAAAGAATAGTACAATTATTTTTTACTTTTTTTTTTTCTATTTTCATTATGGCTTAAAAAAAATGTTTAACTTTGTAAAAAAAATTCCATAACTTTTTTTTTTTTTTTTTTACCGTTGATGGAGCTCTGTGAGGGCTTGTTTTTTTTTGTGTGCCGAGCTGTAGTTTTAAATGTTACCATTCTGGGGTCAGGCATTATTTTGATAATTTTTTATTGCATTTTTGGGCAAATGTGCAGTAATCGAAAAATTTTAGTATCTCCTAAGAAGCCAAGTCTGTGGCTTCACAGGAGTACCAAGATGGTAGTGATGGGGGCCTTCAGCAGGGTCCCAGCTGCCGTTGTTGTCCACCGGCAGCACAAGAAATCCCATATACTGTGAGATACAAACAGTGCTGTAGATATAAAAGGTGCAAAGGTTGCACTTGTTTGTGGGCCCCCAATATCTGAGGGGCCCCATGATATCATAAAACCATAGCGCTAAGTGTGATGGCATATTATAAAAATGCATAATAAAATAAGTGTATTTTTCCTCTTGCTAATGAAATATATACTGTACATAACTCATACACAGACCAAAGAAAAGATTTGGCACCGTGGCCCGAAGCCTTAAGCTACTCCTTTTGCTGCAAATATCTCCATATCAAAGATGCATTCCCTCAGTGTTTAAAGAAATGATGGTATCAGAGCAAAAGAAAATGGTATTTCTAAAGAGTGACTCCTCCTGTTGTACGAAGGGACTGGATTGTTGGAAAATACCATGGGATAGGAATCAAAATCTGGAAACTCCAGAAGGGACCTGACTAGGAAAGGGTAGAGATGTTTCTCTGGTCAGTTTGGGATCTCTGCCGCTTAGGTTTCGCAAGCAAGGTATCACTGAAAGCAGAAGAAAATGGATTTCTAAAGAGTGACTCGTCCTGTTGTTCGAAGGGACTGGGTAGTTTGAAAATAACATGGGTTAGGATCCAAAATCTGGGAACTCCAGCAAGGACCTGACTAGGAAAGGAGAGAATGATTCTCTGGTCAGTTTTGGATACCTGCCGCTTAGGTTTCGCAAGCAAGGTATCACTGAAAGCAGAAGAAAATGGATTTCTAAAGAGTGACTCCTCCTGTTGTTCGAAGAAAATGGGTAGTCTGAAAATAACATGGGTTAGGATCCAAATTCTGGGAACTCCAGCAAGGACCTGACTAGGAAAGGAGAGAATGATTCTCTGGTCAGTTTTGAATACCTGCCGCTTAGGTTTC
This sequence comes from Phyllobates terribilis, assembly GCF_046119375.1. NCBI lineage: Eukaryota > Metazoa > Chordata > Amphibia > Anura > Dendrobatidae > Phyllobates > Phyllobates terribilis. The sequence continues at coordinate 757,092,258 of NW_027362764.1, forward strand.
ACAAGCAAGGTATCACTGAAAGCAGAAGAAAATGGATTTCTAAAGAGTGACTCCTCCTGTTGTTCGAAGGGACTGGGTAGTCTGAAAATAACATGGGTTAGGATCCAAATTCTGGGAACTCCAGCAAGGACCCGACTAGGAAAGGAGAGAATGATTCTCTGGTCAGTTTTGGATACCTGCCGCTTAGGTTTCGCAAGCAAGGTATCACTGAAAGCAGAAGAAAATGGATTTCTAAAGAGTGACTCCTCCTGTTGTTTGAAGAAAATGGGTAGTCTGAAAATAACATGGGTTAGGATCCAAAATCTGGTAACTCCAGCAAGGACCTGACTAGGAAAGGAGAGAATGATTCTCTGGTCAGTTTTGGATACCTGCCGCTTAGGTTTCGCAAGCAAGGGATCACTGAGAGCAGAAGAAAATGGATTTCTAAAGAGTGACTCCTCCTGTTGTTTGAAGGGACTGGATAGTCTAAAAATGCCATGGGTTGGAATCCAAATTCTGGGAAGCCCAGCAGTGACCTTACCACGAAAGGGGAGGATGTTTCTCTTGTCAGTTTTGGATCCCTGCCGCTTTGGTCTCGTAAGCAAGGGAATAACTGGAGATCTATGTAAGCAAGGTGATGTCCAAATTATAGAGCCCAGTTAGAACGATACATCTACATCGCACAGTCATCAGTCATCCCAAAAAACAGTGTCTGTAGACAACCTATTGTCAAGTGATAGCTTCCAACCAATAAATATATCACTAATAAGTCTACACTATATAGGGATAGACATTAAAGGGTTATTTCTAACAGACATTTAATGCACATATCACATATCTATTATACAATTTATCCCTGGCTCCGGCAGAAGATACAACAGACACAACACAATGCAAGCGACACATTAGTACAGCATTGGAGTCTAAACAGTTAATAATTAGGACACTTAGCAACTGATGATAATGACAAAGGACAATTCAGTGATTATTATTTGCCAATTCCAGCTACGGTGCCGCATCCAAACAGGAAACAATCATCATGTTCAATGTCACAGAGGTCAACGAGATATCATGTGTGCCCCTATACATACTCATCAGAGACCACCATAATAATAATAAACTGCTACATTGTATCACAGGCTGGCAGTACCGTCATTCATATACAGCCTGGGGCATATGTACTGATACTATAGGCGCCATTCGCCGCACCAGCGTCCCTTTACCATGTATGATGATGAAGACATGTTCGTATGATGGTGCCAATTAATAAAAAAAAAGCCGCATTATCACTTTGCTAAGTATTGAAAAAATTGGGGCAATTGTTGAGGAAATTTGTGATTTAATGTGACCTGATACAAACATAGCAAAAGTCATAACAAGAAAATAACGTAACAAAGAAAGGAAATAATAAATAATAATTGCAACAATGTATCACAGGCTACAAACATCTCATATCACAGGATTGTTAGTGTTACATTGTATCCATCGGCTGACACATACAATACACATGTCCCCCCGCAGTACATGTCGCAGATACATCCCAAAATCCTCTTACTATTTTACAGTTTCCATGGTCGTCAACTGAGCGAGAGGAGACAAGAACCAGACGCCAGAGGGGTGAAGAGAAGGAGCGAAACACAAAGGAGATGATAGAAAATACTAATTGTTTACATCAACATCATTGTAATAGCTGTCTGCGTGTATGGTGTGTATGTGTATGTTCAGCAGTATGTATAGGAAGGCTTTTATGCGTATGCATGGATTCATCCAGCTGCTATTATATATTATGTCTGTATCTAGCTGCATGTAAATGCATATATGTATTTTTTAGGTGAGTGTATGTATCTAGCTGTGCATCTACCAGTATATATGCAAACCAATATATGCATCTAGGTGGTTTGTAAGAATGAATATAAGAGTGCAGATTTGTGTGCGCTTCTACGAAGGACTCAATGTATGCATCGAGCTTTACGTATGTATGTATGAATGAACGAATGCATGAATGAATATAAGAATCCAGCTGTATGTGTGTGTGTATGAATGAACTAATGCACGTTGCATCCAGTTGTGTATGAATGAATGTAAGTATCCAACTCAATGTGAGTATGTGTATGAATGAATGTAAGTATCCAACTCAATGTATGTGTATGAATGAATGCATTCAGCTTTGTGTTTGTGTCTGTGCACATGAATCAATATAAACATCCAGCTGTATGTGTATCTGTATAAGTATGAATGAATGCTTGAGTGAGTGTATGAATGAATGTAAGCATCCAGTTTTATTTATGTATGTGTATATGAATGAATTAATGCATCCAGTTGTGTGTGTATGGATGAATTAAGTATTGTGTGTATGAATGAATGCATTCAGCTTTGTGCGTGTGTCTGCGCGCATGTATGATTAGAAACATCCAGCTGTATGTGTATATGTATAAGTATGAATGAATGTTTGTGTGTGAGTGTATGTGTATGAATGAACGTAAGCATCCAGTTTTAGGTGTTTATGAATGAATGAATGTTTGCAATCAAATGTTCAAGTGTGTGTGTGTGTGTGTATGAATGAATATAATCATCCAGCTTTGAGTTTATTTTTATGTATGTGTATCTATGTGTTTAATTAGCTGTGTGGGTGTAGATAGCTTTGTGACTGTAACTGTCTATGTATGTAGAGTAAATATGTTATTAAAGGTGCTATTGAAATTCTCACAAGATGTCGGTGACAACTCATCCAATCCACACAGGCAAAGGAATCAAACCATAGATGTCCATAAATTAAGTTATGTGTAATAATGAGAAATGACACAGGGAAAAAGTATTGAACACATGAACAAAGAGAGATGCAAAAAGCCCTGGAAAGTCATGACACCAGCTGAAATCTATCAGTAATTAGAAAGCAATCCTGCCACTTAGTGAAAAATAATAGCAGCTGGTTCAACTGATGGCCTATAAAAAGGTGTCTCATTACTACTGTGCCACACAAGAAACATCTCATGATGAGTAAATCCAGTGAGCTGTCTCAAGACTGTCACAGCCTTATTGTTGCAAAACACACTGATAGGATTGGTTACAGAAGAATTTCTAAACTACAGAAGGTTCAAGTGAGCACTGTTGGGGCCATAATCCGGAAGTGGAAATAACATAATTTCACCATAACCAGGCCACGATCAGGTGCTCCCCGCAGAATTTCAGACTGAGGAGTGAAAAGAATTATCAGAAGAGTTGTCCAAGAGCCAAGGACACCTGTGGAGAGCTACAGAAAGACCTGGAATCAGCAGGTACAATTGTTTCAAAGAAAATAATAAGTAATGCACTCAACCTCCATGGCCTGTATGCACGCTCACCACACAACCTCCATGGCCTGTATGCACGCTCACAACGCAAGACTCCATTGCTGAACAAAAATCATGTTCAAGTTACATTTAGACAAGCTGTGAAATACTGGGAGAATATAGTCTGGTCAAATGAGACAAAATTGAACTCTTTGGATGCCATAATACACACCACGTTTGGAGTCCAAAAGGCACTGCATATCACTCCAAAAACACCACACCAACGTTGAAGTTTGGAGGTGGGAACATCATTGTGTAGGGCTGTTAGCATACCGCACTGGCAAACTTCATATAATTGAAGGATGAATGGACAAATGTAATGAGACATTCTTGATAAAAATCTGCTACCATCTACCAGGATGATGAAGATGAAGCAAGGGTGTAACATTTCAGCAAGACAATGATCCCAAACACACAGGCAAGAAAACTCTCAATTGGTTTCAGAGAAAGAAAATAAAGCTGCTTGAATGGCCGAGCCGATCACCCGACCTGAATCCAATACAAAATGTATGGAAGGAACTAAATCTCAGAGTTCACAGAAGAAGCCCAAGGACGTTTGTGTGGAAGAATCAGCCAAAATCACACCTGAGCAATGCCTGCAACTAGTTTCTCCATTCAGGAGGCATCTTGAAGCAGTCATCACCAACAAAGGCTTTTGTGCGAAGTATAAAATAAATTTCAGTAAGCGAGCTCAATACTTTTTCCCTGTGTCATTTCTCATTATTCCACATAACTTAATTTATGGACATCTATGGTGATTTCTTTGCCTGTGTGGATTGGATGGTTGGTCATCGACATCTGATGAGAACTTCATGTCAGTAGCACCTTTAGAAATATATTTACTTAAGAAATTGGTGGCGTGTTCAATACTTATTTCATTCGTTGTACGTACTGTATATGTGTATCTAGCTGTGTACATACGTACTGTATATGTGTATCTAGGTGTGTACATACGTACTGTATGTGTGTATCTAGGTGTGTATATGTACATCTAGGTGTGTACATAAGTACTGTATGTGTATATTTGTACCTTAAATATCTAGGTGTGTATATGTACTGTTTGTGTGTATCTAGGTGTGTATATGTACTGTATATGTATCTAGCTGTATATATGTACATCTAGGTGTGTACATACGTACTGTATGTGTGTATATATGTACTGTATGTATCTAGGTGTATATATGTACTGTATGTGTGTATAGGTGTATATATGCACTGTGTGTATACATTCCGTGTGTATCCAGGTCTATATACGTACAGTATATGTGTATGTAGGTGTGTATATATATACTGTATGTATCCATGTGTTGTATATTCTGGCTTTCTGATGAGCTATCTCTGGGGTGTATAAGACAGATATATATATATATATATATATATATATATATATATATTTTCTACTACCTGTGTGTACAGAGATATTTGCAGACAGGTTGCTGTCCCTGAGACGCCTCCTGCCATCCACACAGCACACACATCTCACACAGCAGGTGCCATAGCCCTGTATACACTGTATACTCTGCCCCCATCTATCTATCCTACCTGCAGGCTGCTCCCCTCCCCCTCCTCAGTGCAGTGCTGGATGCAGGGGTCATGTACCTGGGCTGGCCCCTCAGTGCAGGACCCTCAGGACCCTCAGTGCCGGCTCAGGGGGCTGCAGCTGCTCTCAGCTTCTCCTTCTTCTGATTTCTGGGTAAGGAGCTTCCGGGTTGGTGAATCTGAGCGTCAGAGGCAGAGAGAGATCTGCTGAGCAGCTTCTGAGAAATATCTCTATAAAAGGAAGAGACACATGATGGAGGAAGAGGAAGCTCACCTTCCCCAGCCTCACCCTCCTGCTGCAGGGGCTGCTGGCCACCCAGGGGTTAATGCCGGGCACCTGCAGGAGGACAGCAGGCAATGGCATGCATAGCAATTCCCCAATGTGGCCCCAAGTGTCAGGAATGGATGGCTTACTGATTGGGCATCTCAAAGGGGCCAGAGCTGTAAATCATAGCCAGTGATCCAGGGGGCAAGGAGGAGAAGCTGAAAACAGGTGTCAGGGGCATTGCTCAAAGGATGACAATTTATATAGGACACGTCCCCTGCCTGAAGCATTTGTATCACAAGTAGTGAATATGACCCTCCATACATACACAAATCAGTATACAGAATAAATCCGGACCTCAGTCCGAACCCCTAAACAATTATAGGTAAAAAGTAACCAACTAAAGCAAATACAGACTCCAAACCAGACCCCGAAACCAATACAGACGCCAAACCGGACCCCGAAACCAATACAGACTCCAAACCAGACCCCAAAATCAATACAAACTCCAAACCGGTCCCCGAAACCAATACAGACTCCAAACCAGACCCCGAAATCAACACAGACTCCAAACCAGACCCAGAAACCCATACAGACTCCAAACCAGACCTTGAAACCAATACAGACTCCAAACTGGACCCCAAAATCAATACAGACTCCAAACCGGACCCTGAAACCAATACGGACTCCAAACCAGAGCCCAAAAGCAATACAGACTCCAAACCAGACCCAGAAACCCATACAGACTCCAAACCAGACCCCGAAACCAATACAGACTCCAAACCGGACCCCGAAATCAATACAAACTCCAAACCAGACCCCGAAACCAATGCAGACTCCAAACCAGACCCCAAAACCAATACAGACTCCAAACCAGACCCCGAAATCAATACAGACTCCAAACCAGACCACGAAATCAATACAGACTCCAAACCAGACCCCGAAACCAATACAAACTCCAAACCAGACCCCGCAACCAATACAGACTCCAAACCAGACCCCGAAATCAATACAGACTCCAACCTGCTCACGAAACCAATACAGACCCCGAAATCAATACAGACTCCAAACCATACCCCAAAACCAATAGAAAAGAACAAACCTGACCCCGAAACCAATACAGACTCCAAACCAGACCCCAAAACCAATACAGACTCCAAACCAGACCCCGAAATCAATACAGACTCCAAACCAGACCCCGAAATCAATACAGACTCCAAACCAGACCTTGAAACCAATACAGACTCCAAACCAGACCCCGAAACCAATACAAACTCCAAACCAGACCCCAAAACCAATAAATAACCCAGATCAGATCCCTAAACTAATACAGACTCCAGATTAGATCACATAAACTAAAGTGCTGCTCACCATTATTGGCACCTCTTCATTTTTTTCATATACTGTACAATATCTTCAGAAATAAATGAAAAAGTACCAAAGTTATATCCTCAGGAATTTTTAATTAGTGGTCCAAAGTAATACAACAATAAAACATTGTTTTTCAACTTTCATGTTGCAATTTCAAAGAAGAAACAGAATATACAGCACGTGCAGCAATAAAGGCACCTCTAATTAATACTTGGTTGCACATCCTTTGCATTGCTGACAGCCTCCAGACATTTCTTGTAGCCATCTATAAGCTTCCTGCACTTCTCAGCTGGAATTTTCTCCCACTCTTCCTTTGCAGTTTGTTCAAGCTCTTGAATGTTTGCAGGGTTCTTTTTCCGAATGGCAGATTTCAGCTCACCCCAAATATTTTCAATGGGATCAAGGTCAGGACTCATTGCTGGCCATTTTAAAACAGTCCATTTTTTCTTTTTCAACCATTCCTGTGTACTTTTGTATGTGTGCTTTGGGTCATTGTCTTGCTGGAGGACCCATGATTTTCGACTCAAACCAAGTTTTCTTACACTGGGTAGGACATTTTGCTCTAAATCTTTTAATAATTCTCTGATTTCATGATTCCTGTGATATGGTCAAGGCCTCCAGTACCAGATGCAACAAAGCAACCTCACAGCATTATGGATCCTCCACCATGCTTAACTGTTGGTAAGGTGTTCTTTTCCTTATAAACTTCACTGTGCCGTCTGTAAACAAACTGTTGCTTTGCATTGCCTTAAAGCTCTATTTTTGTTTCATCTGTCCACAGAATATTTTCCCAGATGGATTGTGATTCGTCAAGGTACTCTTTGGCAAAGATCAGTCGTTCCTTTTTATGTCTTTTCTTCAGCAATGGTTTCTTCTTTGGCCTTTGCTCATAAAACTCTGCTTGGTTTAGTGTGCAGCGTATGGTACTTGTTGAAACCATGACCCCAGACTGTTCCAAGCTGGCCTTCAGATCTTTTTATGTTTGACGTTGTGTTTTTTTCCACCATCTGCACCAACCCTCAAAGACATCTCTCATCAATTTTCCTCTTTCCCCCAATTCCAGGGAGGTTCTTGATAGTTCCATGCTTGACAAACTTGTTAATAACTTTGTGCACTATTGAAACTAGGATACCAAGGTCTTCGGAGATGGCCTCATACCTTTTGTCTTGTTTTTGCTAATAATAGCAGTTCTGATGTCCTCAGACAGCTCCTTTGCCTTCACTATTGTGACAAAGGAACAGGGCCTACCATGTGGCTTTTTAAAACACTGAAGTCATCATTCATTGGCTAATTCATGTCACATGGGCACCGACAATTACTCACAGGAGAATCTCTTTTGTAATTTACCGCAGGCGAGTCAAAATGTCTTTCCATACTAAATTAAAGGGGATGTCCACTACTTTATATGATCCCCCAATGTATTCCTCCAGTGCCCATAAGTGTTTCTCTAAATACCTTGTGGTGCGTTTTCTGCCTGCGAGCGGCGCTATCACTGGCCGATCACAGGCATCACGTGACCCCCGGCTGCTGCCGGCTCTGACATCCGTTGATGTCATGTCAAGTTCTGGCTGCAGCAGGGGGTACTCACTTCTGTGTTCCACAGTAGATGCTGGGCTGTGGGCGGGGTTACCCCATGGGTCACATCCAGCATCCACCGTGGGGAGCGCGTCACGTGATGCCTCTGAGCAGCCGGCAACAGCGCCGCTCAGAGGCAGAAAAGGCACTGCAAGGTATTTACAAAAACACTTCTGGGCCCCGGGGGGATGCATTGGGGGGTTCATATAAAGTAGCGGACAACTTCTTTAATGTAAAGGGTGCCAATACCAGTGTCACACCAAGCTTTAGGTTTTTCTATTTTTCCCTCCCATTGTTTTTGTTTTAAATTATTCTTTATCATTTGCTCTCTTGTATTTAACACAAGTCTCTATAGGAAAAAACTGTTTCACTTGATTCACTTTTTTTTCAGGAGATATTCCACATTATGTACTTAAACTTCATGGGTGCCAATAATGACGAGCAGGACGGTAATGCAATCCCCAGATCAGACCCCAAATCAGTCCTCCAAAACTAATACAAACCCCAGATCAGACCTCTAAATTAATAGCCCTCCTAGACCCCTAAACTAGTGCAAAATGCAGACTCCTAAATGAATACAGACCCCAAAACTAATACAGAAACCAAACCAGACCCCCAAAACTAAAACAGACACCAAACCAGACCACTAACATAGGCCCGAGATTAGACCTCCTTAGCTAATACAGACCCTAGACCGAACCCCAGACCAGACCCCCTTAGCTAATACAGACCCTAGACCGGACCCCTTAGCTAATACAGACCCTAGACTGGACCCCCTTAGCTAATACAGACCCTAGACCGAACTCCAGACCAGACCCCCTTAGCTAATACAGACCCTAGACCAGACCCCCTTAGCTAATACAGATCTGAGATTAGACACAATGAACTAATACAGACCCTAAGCTAATACAGACGCCCTAATAAAGTACAGGTGCGGCCCCAGGAACTTCAAATATCCCCCCCCCCCCCCCCGATATCTTGTCTGCAGGAGTGATGAGATGTTTAGATACCAACAAAAATACAGTAAATCGCCCCCAGTCAGAACATTTAATGGCGGTACTTAAATAAGCAGGTAAAACACGAAACAGGGATTTTACTGCAGCTTTATCTTCTTTTTTCCAATAATTTGCAAAGGTTTCATTAAAATAGGATTTCCTATGAATTAACACTTAGTTTTATAGGGTATGTGGAATTTTGCATTTTCCACAATTCTTGTTGCCGGCAATTTCCAATAGGATGCAATTACTACACATACAGCTCCCACCAAATTCAAATAGTTCTTAAAGGGGTTTTCCATGCTTAAATGGTTATTCCAATGTTTAGAAGTTTTCACTTATCCATAGAATTCAGAGTACAGGGACTTGCTGGTCTGCACGGAGCAGTGGCCGGACATGAACACCTCCAATTACATGTCCAGAGGTATCAACAGATTAAGTCAGAGAGAAGTATGAAGAGGACAAATTGTAGTCTGGAGATTACATGTGGGGAGGTATTGGGAGATTAGGTCAGAGATGTGTGGAAAGGACAGGTTATTATAGTCTGGAGATTACATGTGAAAAGGTATTGGGAGATTAGATCAGAGATGTATGGAGAGGACAGGTTATAGTCTGGATATTATGACGCGCCCCCTGGGCCATGTTGTTAGGGATACCCGGAGCCGGATCAGATGGGGGTTGTAGTCTCCGAGTGGCTGTGACCCGGTCCGTGCCCAGGGTGTCAAACTCAGTGTGCGGCAGTCCTTATAGATGTTATTAGTGTCGACTACGCCACCCGTTGATTTGCGGTCAAAAGGCCGCCGCTGCAAGATGGTCCGCTGAGGCTGGTGGTGTGTATGCAGCTGCGGTAGTATAACCCCCAACGGGAGGGGTATAGCCTCAGGGGGTCAGCCGTGGAGGATGGTGGTTGTGAAGGTGCAGCAAAGAGACTCAGAGGCATAAAATGCAGTTCCAGGGTTTTACTTACTGGTGTTGCTCGGGTCACTGTGTACAGCAGTGACCACCCGAGCCGTGCTGCGTCCACCAGGTCCTGGACTCGGTCAACTCCCAGGCAACTCCGGAGTGTGGTCCTGAGCTCCTTTCTGACTCTCCCTTCTTCTGGCCGTTCCCACCAGGGATCCACCTAAGTCCGGCTCCCTCGGGCCTCTTGTTGGTAAACCCTTGTCTCTGGGTTCCCTGACCCTATTCTTGGTCTGCCTTCCGGGTGGATTTAGTGGGTGGTCGTGGCAGATCCTGCCCACGACCTCCGGTCTCTGGCTGAGGATTAGTGCTGTAGCCTCCACCAGCTTGGGATCCGGTACCCTGTTGCCGACCCTTCACCCTATTAGCTCTCTTATGGGCTCTTGGGGTCCCCTCTTCCTGCGCCTCTGGGTCCCTCTTCCTTCTCCTCTGCTCTGCTTCTCAGGCTCTCAGACAGACTGGCTGACTGACAACTGACTGACTGACTGACCCTGATCTAAGATGGTGCCCACCTTATATACTCCCTCTATGTGTGAGCTCAGGTGACCAGCACCCAATGAGCTCCTAGCTTTACCCAGGCTGCTCCCCCTATCTGCCCCTACACTACTGGGATGTTCCACCCCCCCTCCCACTCCAGCCAAGGACAGACTCGGTCATACCTGCACATTTATTAAGTGGGAGTACCGTCGGTCTGTCCCCCGGAAATGGGATGTGTGTAGTGCATGCAGCCTACTAGCTCAGTTCCACACTCCATCCTTACCCGGGAGTGGAATACCACACCTCTGGGTTGAGGTGCAATACCCCTGTAGCAGCCGAATCCTCAGGGTGCTACATTCCCTCCTGGTAAATCACAGCACGTCCTCGGGCTGTAAAAGAATAAACATCCAAAAACATACAAATTTTTTTTTTTTTTCATAAACATCAACATATAAAACATCATATATATTATCATCAGTAATAAACTTTTCATATAAAACTTTTCATAAATAACATTCTTGCTTCTGGTTCCTCCGGTCACTGTGCAACTTGTGACCGGGTAAAGTGCGACAGTCTCTCTTGGAAGAAAACAGTTTCCTATAAAACCGGTAGAGGGCGCCTTAGGAAGCGCAACTATATACAAATGGGATATGGCCGCTCTCAGTCCTCGACCAGTGGGATTAAGGACGGCTGTTCACAGTCCTCAGCCTGTTAAGGGATGGGGACACACGGGTACAGTTCACTCTTTTGTCCCAACGGGGAACATATTTTAAGCAGCAACAGTTTTTTTTTTGGTACCCCTACGGGCAACTATATACAGTCTCTTCTCTACCGTACTCAACGACGGCGTCCTCCTGCTCTTTCTTTGGATTCAGTTTCTGTTTCAGACCCGTCCGGGTCCTCTTGCACCTCCTCACACCGCAGCTCCTCCTCCGTCAGGCGATGCACATGGAGGGTGTAGGGTCCTTTGGCACACTTGTGCCGGGTGAAGGTGACCTCGTCCCCTAGATACAGGTCACGACCTCTGTGTCCCTCCGGCAGATGGCTTTCTACGTCTCTGCGGGTCACAAAGACGTCGCCGGGGGTATGATGGTCTCTAATGAAGCCCCACCCATGCTGCAGGTTGAACTTAATCACAGTCCCGATGGTGCGGGGACCATGAGCTGCACGGGGGTTCCTCCGGGTCCGGCTCTTCTGTTCAGCGCTCTGTATTTGCAGCCGCTGCTCACGGACCCGCCTCTCTCTCCTTTCCCTGTCAAAGACTTCCAACTGCTGGCGGCAGCACTCCGCACGCTCAGCTGCGGCTGCCCTTGTTTCCTGAGTGAACCCCATGAGGTCTCCTCCGGTGGGGTCCCACTCGAACTGCGCTTCTTCCAGCGGGAGCGGGGTCATCTTGACAGGCGCCGGAGGCGGTATCAGGGGCTCATCCAGAGGCCGTTCCCTCCGGAGTCGGGGATTGACGAACTCCGGAGGCCACACAAAGGGCTGCCCATCCGGGCACGTATGCTGGGCGAACAGGTCTTCACCCAGGTGCGGCGCTCTAGAGGTTGAGGGCGCTGTGGTGGTAGCGGCGCCCAGGTTTACCAGGCCTTGCGACCAGGCTTGGGGCACCCTGAATGTGAAGGGCACCGTGAAGACGGCGGCGCCCGGGTGTTCCTGGCCTTTCGACCAGGCCGGCGGCTCGGCAGAGGTGGAGGGCGCTGTTGGTACTGCGGCGCCCGGGGGCACTCGGCCTTGCGACCAGGCCGGTGGCTTCTCCTGCTTGGCCGCGCTCTGGATTGAGGCACGTGACATAGCAGGGGGCGTGGCCGCGGCTCCGGCCTCTTGAGGCCTAGCTTGGAGCGATGACGCAGCGGCTACGGGAACGGTGAGTGGGGCTTCGGGCTCTGCGACGGGGAGCTGGGGCAGGTTTACGGCTTCTGGGCACGGGATGCTGTCGTCCCCATTACCTGCCTTCATCTCTTCGGCTCCCTCCGCGGCGCCGTCTCCGGCCGTCGTCCCTCCTTCGCCGTCCTCAGAGGTGGACTTGCTCCCCGCTGCGGGTGGCATGCTTCGCTGGCGGGCTCCGGCTTGCTGGGCCATCTCTCGAGTCCACTCCGCCAGTGTTTCCTGCTGCACCCGGGCCATCCTCCGTGCTAGGCCCTCCAGCGCGGTCTGTGCACGCTCCCGATCTCCGGGGAGCTGCGCCAGGATCTCCAGCAGGCCTTCTGGAGTGGCGACCTGCAACAGGCTCCTGACCACTGGGTCGGTGCTGCCTGCCTCTCCCTCCATCTCCGGGTGTGTTCTCTCTGGACTCTCCTCCAGACTTCTTGTCTCCGGGTGCGCTCTCTCCAGACTGCTCCAGGCGACACCCATCTTTGTTCTCTTGTTCTGTCTCCGCCCACATTGAGGGTGGTCCCGGGGCAACTTAGTGATTGTCAGTTCCAGGGGCAGTTCTCTTACGCTGATGGACACTTCCAGCATCACAGTCTCTGTTGGTGGGCGCGGTTTCCGCTTTTGGCGCCATTCTTCGACCTGGCCCACGATGGGAGGTGGCCTCTTGCCACCCTCTGGCACGCCCATAATGGCGTCCGCTCTTCCAAGGCGGGAAATCTTTGGAAATGGCGGGAATCGTCTCCCAGTGGAGGGAAACTCCATGGATGGCGGGAAAAAGCTGCAAATGGCGGACAACCGGCGGGAAACGACCTGTGATGGGGTCCGTTGGCGGGGACCCTCCGGAACCGGCGGGAGACTTCTTTTTGAGGTAACGGTGAACTTTTCTTCAGGCACGCAGTACCCGGTTGTTGCGGGCACGTTATCCTGCCGACTACGCCAAAGTTGACGCGCCCCCTGGGCCATGTTGTTAGGGATACCCGGAGCCGGATCAGATGGGGGTTGTAGTCTCCGAGTGGCTGTGACCCGGTCCGTGCCCAGGGTGTCAAACTCAGTGTGCGGCAGTCCTTATAGATGTTATTAGTGTCGACTACGCCACCCGTTGATTTGCGGTCAAAAGGCCGCCGCTGCAAGATGGTCCGCTGAGGCTGGTGGTGTGTATGCAGCTGCGGTAGTATAACCCCCAACGGGAGGGGTATAACCTCAGGGGGTCAGCCGTGGAGGATGGTGGTTGTGAAGGTGCAGCAAAGAGACTCAGAGGCATAAAATGCAGTTCCAGGGTTTTACTTACTGGTGTTGCTCGGGTCACTGTGTACAGCAGTGACCACCCGAGCCGTGCTGCGTCCACCAGGTCCTGGACTCGGTCAACTCCCAGGCAACTCCGGAGTGTGGTCCTGAGCTCCTTTCTGACTCTCCCTTCTTCTGGCCGTTCCCACCAGGGATCCACCTAAGTCCGGCTCCCTCGGGCCTCTTGTTGGTAAACCCTTGTCTCTGGGTTCCCTGACCCTATTCTTGGTCTGCCTTCCGGGTGGATTTAGTGGGTGGTCGTGGCAGATCCTGCCCACGACCTCCGGTCTCTGGCTGAGGATTAGTGCTGTAGCCTCCACCAGCTTGGGATCCGGTACCCTGTTGCCGACCCTTCACCCTATTAGCTCTCTTATGGGCTCTTGGGGTCCCCTCTTCCTGCGCCTCTGGGTCCCTCTTCCTTCTCCTCTGCTCTGCTTCTCAGGCTCTCAGACAGACTGTCTGACTGGCTGACTGACAACTGACTGACTGACTGACCCTGATCTAAGATGGTGCCCACCTTATATACTCCCTCTATGTGTGAGCTCAGGTGACCAGCACCCAATGAGCTCCTAGCTTTACCCAGGCTGCTCCCCCTATCTGCCCCTACACTACTGGGATGTTCCACCCCCCCTCCCACTCCAGCCAAGGACAGACTCGGTCGTACCTGCACATTTATTAAGTGGGAGTACCGTCGGTCTGTCCCCCGGAAATGGGATGTGTGTAGTGCATGCAGCCTACTAGCTCAGTTCCACACTCCATCCTTACCCGGGAGTGGAATACCACACCTCTGGGTTGAGGTGCAATACCCCTGTAGCAGCCAAATCCTCAGGGTGCTACAATTACATGTGGGGAAGTATTGGGAGATTACATGTGGGGATGTATCAGGAGATTAGGTCAGAGATGTATGGAGAGGACATGTTATGGAATGGAGATTACATGTGGGGATGTATCAGGAGATTAGGTCAGAGATGTATGGAGAGGACAGGCTATAGTCTGGAGATTACATATGGGGAAGTATTGGGAGATTACATGTTGGGAATTATCAGGAGATTAGGTCAGAGATGTATGGAGAGGACAGGTTATGGAATGGAGATTACATGTGGGGAAGTATTGGGAGATTAGGTCAAAGATGTATGGAGAGGACGGGTTATAGACTAGAAATTACTAGTGATGAGCGAGCATTTCTGTTAACCCTTTCGGCGAGCATGCTCAGGTGCTCGCCGAATATCTTCAGCGTGCTCGGGTGTTATGTCTGAGTCACTCCATGTGCATGATTTGCGACTGTTTAACAGCTTTAATACATGTGAGGAAAGCCTAAGAAACAAGCATTCCTCACATGTATTAAAGCTGTCAAACAGTCGCAAATCATGAGCACAGAGTGACTCAAACATAACACTCAAGCACGCTGAAGAGATATCAGGAGATTAGGTCAGAAATGTATGGAAAGGACAGGTTATAGTCTGGAGATTACATTTGAGGAGGTATTGGGAGATTTGGTCAGAGATGTACGGAAAGGACAGGTAATAGTCTGGAGATTACATGTGGTGAGTTACCATGAGATTAGGTCAGGGATGTATGGAGAGGACAAGTTATGGAACGGAGATTACAACCGCACAGGTATCAGTAGGTTAGGGCAGGGGCATTGCTAGGTTCTTAAAAGAACAAGGAACCAAGCCCCAAGGGATATGTTTTCCCATACACTCTCTACCAATTAAAATAAAATTAAATTGTCAGGTATTCCACGGAGACGACACCGGGGAGATCACACAATACCTCACCGTTGCCGTCACTCTGCCAGGATTTCGTCAGGATTGAGCAGGGATTCTCGAGCACATGATCCCAATTACTCACTACTTAGGTATCGGCAAGCGAACAGTGAGCGTATGGCGTCACACCTCCAGATTCCAACTCATGGAATATGAGTATATGCCCTTATGGCGCCCCTGAGGGTTCGGTCGCCACAGAGGTATTGCATCTCACAGAGAGGTGTGGTATCTCACTCTCAGGTAAGGAAGGAGTATGGCTCAGGACCCTAACACTGCATTCACTACACCACATTTCCGGGGGACAGGGCGACAATGCTCCTAAGGGAGAGCACAACTGTCCCTGATCCCTGGCTGGAGTGGGGGGAACCACCTAGAGAGGGGGAACCATGTAGTGGATGGGTGGAGGAAGTAGTTAAGGGGATCACATAGTGAGAGATATATAAAAGAGAGTAGCCATCTTAGGACAGTGCACAGCGCAGTTCACCCAGTCAGTCAGACTGAGGGGCAGACAGGAGCAGGGGCTCTGTAGGAGCTCTGCTCCACGGGCAGGCCTATCCAGAAGGCCTGAGCCTGGGAGAGAGAGAAGGGGCAGGAAGGCTCCAGAAATCCAGAAGGGACCCTAGGGGTACGGGCCGGGCAGAAGGCCACCCGTACGCCCGCTGCTACCAGGAAGTGGAGGGGTCGAGGCCAGAATAGGGAACCGGATCCCTCAACTAGTGGAGAAACATTGAAGGCTCAGCTAGGAACCGGCGGTTACAGTGTCTAACGTGCTGTAACAATAATCCACACCAGTGGCCCTAAGAAGGTGCCCACATAGGACCAGGGGACGGAACATATGTCACCCGCTAAGGCCCGAGGGTACCGGATAGATGCGGCGCTGGGTGTGAAGTGCAGGAAGAGGCCAGAGGAAGGTACATTGAACGGGGTCCTGAGAAGTGCTCTGGAGTTATCTGAGGGTGGACTGAGCCCCTCACTGAGTACGCACAGCACGACGTGGGAAATTGCCTGGACGTCTGTAACTTGGAAGTAGATAACTGTGAGTAAAGACCCTGGGACTGCACCATCTTGTCTCCGTGTTTCTTACCGCGCCAGCACTAACTGTACTGGGACGCCCTGCACAACCACCATCATTTACACGCGCTGCCCTGAAGCTACACTCTTCCTGTGGGGAGTCATATTACACTTGCTGTGCACTCCACCAGCTTCAGCGGACTGCTCCGCAGCAGCGGTTAACAATAACCGCAATCCACAGGTGGCGTAGTCAGACGGTAACCTAAATACAGACAATACGCCCTTGGTTTGACCGCCCTGGGTCACGGACTGGGTCGCCGCCACGGTGACTACAACCCCCAACATCTACAACAGGCCCGGTTCTGGGCATCCCCACGGCCCAGGGGGCGCGTCACCCCGTACGGTCACTGTTAGCTTCGCGATAGCCCAATTATTAATATTATTCTCTGCCACCACCGTCCATTTTGAAATATAATATAGGCCTGGTCGGACGCCTGTGTTCTGGTAGCGTATATGGCTTCGGGGGAGGGAACGATTAGAGGACAAAAGAAACAGAAGTATTAAATGTTATATTTAATCCAAAAGAGAGGAAGTGTTATGAAAAATATACAAGATTTTACAAAAGGGGATAATACAATACATATGCAGTTACATACATAAAACAGGATAAAAGAAGAAACTTACTATACATTCACAGAGACGATTCAATATAGGTGGAGGGGAGACACTCCGCTTTGACTGTTATCGAGCAGGATTCGTTGCTATATTAAATATATACTCCCGGCAAATAATGCTCATCTATCCTCCGTGGACTCTTTTATGCCTAAGGGGAGACTGCCCACACACCCCCTGTGCTGAAATCACGGGGTTAGACTCTATACTGCACATTTTATTTAAGATATCTGGTTTTTGGGATAACTTATCGCTGATTGATCCGAGAAGCCCCAAAGTGATACCATATTTTCTATTATGATTTTACCTTCATTTAGAGACCACACATGGCGTAGTTGCGATCTGCTATTTTGTTGCTCTTGCGCTACAGTTCCCCAGAGGGGTTTACGGCTACGAAAAAATAAGCATCTTGTTCCTTGGCTAACCCTGCCACTAAAAATATGGGTCCCCTTATTATCAGAATTATGGAACTTGAGCTATTCCATATTTTGCATCGGTGCCGGGCGTCCTGGGACCCTCGATTAAATTTGCTTTTTCGTCCTGGGAAGCAAGTTTCAGCAACTACATGTAAATTGATTGAAAGCCAGCGTCTAATCATCTCCTGCCACTGCCAGGGAGAAAGACCCTCGCATTTTAATTAGGTTATAGCTTTACAAGTCACTTCTGCTGTAGGTGATAATTTGCAGAGAGACGGATCCTGGACTGTAAACTCTTCTCTTTTGACAAATGGTAGATAAGGGAGGGGTGAAGAGGGGCTTGGGAGAAATGGTTCATATTTTCTTAATATCTCCCTGACATATATACATTTACAATTATACACATTGTAGGGATTCCACTCTTTGTCAGAAGTTTAAGGTAGTCACAGGCACAAAGACTCTTTTTGTAAACGAAATAGATTTATTTCAGTCCAGAAATCTCTCCAACATAAAACAACAAATAGTCTTGACTCGGCACAAAGAAACAAAATGAAAATGAACAAAACAGTCCATATATGAGAACATAGGCTTTGCAGACCTAATCAGTTTCTTGCTGCGATCACCAGTACTTCAGCTGTGTTTCCATATCAACTCCCAGAACTAAATGAAGCAGGTGAACTGCTCCAAATCCTGGAACTGGAGGTAAGGGAACGGCCAGTCCCACCCAGCTTCTTCGCCGCTCCAAAAACCCGGACTCAAAAATCCGAACCCATTAAAAAATACCTCAGTCTGCTTCTCCGGATCCTACTTCACCTAGGCTTGCCACCTTGGTGACACATACCTCCTGTCCAGGACCTGTCCAGTTGCCACCTTACAACATACATGTTAATATTGTGGCTGCTATAGCTGTGCTAGATACCTACATACTGTTCTGGACAAAACACAGTATATTTGGCCAATATGAGAAAAATAAAACTATTAAAAGTTCCATGACAGTTGGGAGCCCTGATGAAGATTTTGCATTGGGGCCCATTAGCTTCAGCCGGACTGTATTATGTGCCAGATTCATCCTCTACTTTTATTATAAATTCCTTTTCTTTTTTTTTTTTTGTCTTTTTCGTGGTTGATAAATTTAGCATATAATGAAAAATGCACTCCATTTCTGTATTTAACTTTTTTTGCATCTTTTTTAGAGCAAAAAGTCGCATTTTCCACTAAAATGTCGGAAAATTTAGACAAAAATACAGAAATTATTACTCCAGTTGAGATGGAGGGGGGAGATGTGAATGAGCCGAAAACATTAAAAAAAAAACGACCAAAATGGCGAACATAAAAAACAACAACAGGCGAACACAAAAGGCACAAATTAAAAGAAGAATAAGGCAAAAAACATCAAAACCAAACAAAAAAGTGCAATGATGAACTGGGCCCTAGGTGTTGGTTGGTAACAGGAGATTAAGGTCAGAAATGGATGGATTGGTGGAAATTATACTCAATGGTTGTGAAGCACAATAGAGACCATAAGGATGTTGCTTCTATCGCATCCATTATTCACATATCAATTGAAAAAAAAATGACAAAGGAAACTGAATTGGAACTTTATTTTTGAAGATGTAAAAAAAAAACATATGGACTAGACACATAATACTGATAAAACAAAGTGCAGTACACATATCAGTCATTGGGCCTCTATGATCAAAAATGGCAGAAAGTAGGCCTCGTTGTCCATAGCAACCAGTCATTGAGAGGCTTTATTTTTTGCTCAGCAACTGAAAAAAAAAAATGAAAGCTCTGATTGATTTCTATAGTAAACAAGGCCAGTCCTTAGTAATTACTGCCAAAAAATACACTGCTCAAAAAAATAAAGGGAGCACTCAAATACCACATCCTAGATCTGAATGAATGAAATATTCTCATTGAATACTTTGTTCTGTACAAAGGTGAATGTGCTGACAGCAAAATCACACAAAAATCATCAATGGAAATCAAGTTTATTAACCAATGGAGGCCTGGATTTGGAGTCACCCCCAAAATTAAAGTGGAAAAACACAGGCTGATCCAACTTTGATGTAATGTCCTTAAAACAAGTCAGAATGCGGCTCAGTATTGTGTGTGGCCTCCACGTGCCTGTATGACCTCCCTACAACACCTGGGCATGCTCCTGATGAGGCTGAGTATTGTGTGTGGCCTCCACGTGCCTGTATGACCTCCCTACAACGCCTGGGCATGCTCCTGATGAGGCTGAGTATTGTGTGTGGCCTCCACGTGCCTGTATGACCTCCCTACAACGCCTGGGCATGCTCCTGATGAGGCTGAGTATTGTGTGTGGCCTCCACGTGCCTGTATGACCTCCCTACAACGCCTGGGCATGCTCCTGATGAGGCTCAGTATTGTGTGTGGCCTCCACGTGCCTGTATGACCTCCCGACAACGCCTGGGCATGCTCCTGATGAGGCTGAGTATTGTGTGTGGCCTCCACGTGCCTGTATGACCTCCCTACAACGCCTGGGCATGCTCCTGATGAGGCTGAGTATTGTATGTGGCCTCCACGTGCCTGTATGACCTCCCTACAATGCCTGGGCATGCTCCTGATGAGGCTGAGTATTGTGTGTGGCCTCCACGTGCCTGTATGACCTCCCTACAACGCCTGAGCATGCTCCTGATGAGGCTGAGTATTGTGTATGGCCTCCACGTGCCTGTATGACCTTCCTACAACGCCTGGGCATGCTCCTGATGAGGATCAGTATTGTGTGTGGCCTCCACGTGCCTGTATGACCTCCCTACAACGCCTGGGCATGCTCCTGATGAGGCTGAGTATTGTGTGTGGCCTCCACGTGCCTGTATGACCTCCCTACAACGCCTGGGCATGCTCCTGATGAGGCTGAGTATTGTGTGTGGCCTCCACGTGCCTGTATGACCTCCCTACAACGCCTGAGCATGCTCCTGATGAGGCTGAGTATTGTGTATGGCCTCCACGTGCCTGTATGACCTTCCTACAACGCCTGGGCATGCTCCTGATGAGGATCAGTATTGTGTGTGGCCTCCACGTGCCTGTATGACCTCCCTACAACGCCTGGGCATGCTCCTGATGAGGCTCAGTATTGTGTGTGGCCTCCACGTGCCTGTATGACCTCCCTACAACGCCTGGGCATGCTCCTGATGAGGCTGAGTATTGTGTGTGGCCTCCACGTGCCTGTATGACCTCCCTACAACGCCTGGGCATGCTCCTGATGAGGCTGAGTATTGTGTGTGGCCTCCACGTGCCTGTATGACCTCCCTACAATGCCTGGGCATGCTCCTGATGAGGCTGAGTATTGTGTGTGGCCTCCACGTGCCTGTATGACCTCCCTACAATGCCTGGGCATGCTCCTGATGAGGCTGAGTATTGTGTGTGGCCTCCACGTGCCTGTATGACCTCCCTACAATGCCTGGGCATGCTCCTGATGAGGCTGAGTATTGTGTGTGGCCTCCACGTGCCTGTATGACCTCCCTACAACGCCTGGGCATGCTCCTGATGAGGCTGAGTATTGTGTGTGGCCTCCACGTGCCTGTATGACCTCCCTACAACGCCTGAGCATGCTCCTGATGAGGCTGAGTATTGTGTATGGCCTCCACGTGCCTGTATGACCTTCCTACAACGCCTGGGCATGCTCCTGATGAGGATCAGTATTGTGTGTGGCCTCCACGTGCCTGTATGACCTCCCTACAACGCCTGGGCATGCTCCTGATGAGGCTCAGTATTGTGTGTGGCCTCCACGTGCCTGTATGACCTCCCTACAACGCCTGGGCATGCTCCTGATGAGGCTGAGTATTGTGTGTGGCCTCCACGTGCCTGTTTGACCTCCCTACAACGCCTGGGCATGCTCCTGATGAGGCTGAGTATTGTGTGTGGCCTCCACGTGCCTGTATGACCTCCCTACAATGCCTGGGCATGCTCCTGATGAGGCTGAGTATTGTGTGTGGCCTCCACGTGCCTGTATGACCTCCCTACAATGCCTGGGCATGCTCCTGATGAGTCTCAGTATTGTGTGTGGCCTCCACGTGCCTGTATGACCTCCCTACAACACCTGGGCATGCTCCTGATGAGTCTCAGTATTGTGTGTGGCCTCCACGTGCCTGTATGACCTCCCTACAACGCCTGGGCATGCTCCTGATGAGGTTGCGGATGGTCTCCTGTGGGATCTCCTCCCAGACCTGGACTAAAGCATCCGCCAACTCCTGGACAGTCTGTGGTGCAACGTGACGTTGGTGGATGGAGCGAGACATGATGTCCCAGATGTGCTCAATCGGATTCAGGTCTGGGGAACGGGCGGCCAGTCCATAGCTTCAATGCCTTCATCTTGCAGGAACTGCTGACACACTCCAGCCACATGAGGTCTGGCATTGTCCTGTATTAGGAGGAACCCAGGGCCAACCGCACCAGCATATGGTCTCACAAGGGGTCTGAGGATCTCATCTCGGTACCTAATGGCAGTCAGGCTACCTCTGGCGAGCACACGGAGGGCTGTGTGGACCTCCAAATAAATGCCACCTCACACCATTACTGACCCACTGCCAAACCGGTCATGCTGAAGGATGTTGCAGACAGCAGATCGCTTTCCACGGCGTCTCCAGACTCTGTCACGTCTGTCACATGTGCTCAGTGTGAACCTGCTTTCATCTGTGAAGAGCACAGGGTGCCAGTAGCGACTTTTCCAATCCTGGTGTTCTGTGGCAAATGCAAAGTGTTCTGCACGGTGTTGGGCTGTGAGCACAACCCCCATCTGTGGACGTCGGCTCTCATACCACCCTCATGGAGTCGGTTTCTAACCGTTTGGGCAGACACATGCACATTTGTGGCCTGCTGGAGGTCATTTTGCAGGGCTCTGACAGTGCTCCTCCTGTTCCTCCTTGCACAAAGGCGGAGGTAGCGGTCCTGCTGCTGGGTTGTTGCCCTCCTACGGCCGCCTCCACGTCTCCTGGGGTACTGGCCTGTCTCCTGGTAGCACCTCCAGCCTCTTGACACTAAGTTGACAGACACAGCAAACCTTCTTGCCACAGCTCGCATTGATGTGCCATCCTGGATGAGCTGCACTACCTGAGCAACTTCTGTGGGTTGTAGAGTCCGTCTCATGCTACCACGAGTGTGAAAGCACAACCAACATTCAAAAGTGACCAAAACATCAGCCAGAAAGCATTGGTACTGAGATGTGGTCCGTGGTCCCCACCTGCGGAACCACTCCTTTATTGAGGGTGTCTTGATAATTGCCAATAATTTCCATCTATTGTCTATTCCATTTGCACAACAGCATGTGAAATTGATTGTCAATCAGTGTTGCTTCCTAAGTGGACAGTTTGATTTCACAGAAGTTTGATCTACCTGGAGTTATATTCTGTTGTTTAAGTGTTCCCTTTATTTTTTTGAGCAGTGTATATATTTCTATGGAGTAACGTGGACACAATGGGGCATATTTATGTAGCTACCAAAAAAATGCGTCATGGTAACCAATCACAGAGCAACTTTCATTTTTTAAAAGCAGGATATGAAATGAAAGCTGCTCTGTGATTGGTTGCTAAGGGCAACATAGTTTTTATTTTAGACAGTTTCATAAATTTCCCCAATATTGAACTGTTTGTGTATTTTTCTAGTCTGATATGCTCCTTACACATATATGGGGGGGTTATATACAATTTTATAACCTAGGGTTGTATTGTGTTACACGCACGCCACTAGGTTCAGATAGGGCGAGACGAGTTTCATGAATTCTTTGGAATCCTGTGGCAACCGTTAGTCAGGGCGACCATAGGCTGCAGCTTCTCTCAGGCACACAATTGATTCAGTTGTTGACCAGACACATCTGACAAGAGTCTTTAAGAGTTTAACAGTGGAATTTAATCTGAAGCACGGCCTGTGCAATTCAGGGATATTACTGCACAATCTTCATTACAGTACAGTCTGAGTTTCTTGAGCAACCGGCTCCAGTAACAATACACTAGTTTCTTCACAAAGCACAGTATTACAGTCTCTTCAGTAGCATAATTCAGCATAGATTAGATCTCTTAGCAGCACACTTCTATACATACACAATCAAAGGCTTTTCCTTCACAGGGACACAATAGTACACAACATTCTTCATCCTGCATGGAGATGGAGGGGGGGAGGGTTTGATGCGGGAGATGATCCCTGTGACACAATTTGTTCCAGTCCTTATCTTTCTGCCCGATAATACTCTGTACTGTTAGTTCAGGGAGTTTATCTGACCTGTGTTTAGTTTCTCTCCTCATCTGAATCCTGTTCAGTTGCCTTCTGTCAGATCCAGATAACACACTACCTTTCTCTTCGGCTTCAGCCAGACAACAAGTTCCCCACACTCCCCCTGGAGCTCTGCTAAAACACTCCCTGTTTTCTGTGACTTTGTTAACTCCACTAGTTGCTGGATGCTTCTGAAGCACAACACTTCCTGTCTCCTGTGCTTGTTTTATTTGTAACAGTTGCTGGATGCTTTGGAAGCAACAGCACT
Source organism: Phyllobates terribilis (assembly GCF_046119375.1). Lineage (NCBI taxonomy): Eukaryota > Metazoa > Chordata > Amphibia > Anura > Dendrobatidae > Phyllobates > Phyllobates terribilis. Next base: position 757,116,271 of record NW_027362764.1, read on the forward strand.
ACTTCTGCATGTCACACTCTTACCTCCTTTTTGGATGTCGTCCTCGACATTCGCCTTAATTGGTCAATCTGACCAATTCTGAGACAGTGGTGAAAGCTTAGTAACTATATATATAAATTTGTCATTGTCAAATTGGTATAACATTTATAGACATTGATAGCCTATTCTTACGACCTTTTTCTTGTAGGACTGCTGTAAAAAATACACAATTAAAACAATCAGCATCTCTTCCTCTGGAGCTTTTCGTACATCTTCAACCAGCTCTCTCTCTCATTAGGCCAAAACAAGTCTTTCCATAAGGTAACATTGTCCATACTGTCTCTCGGTGGTGAATACCACTCAAGTGGGCTTACCTGGTCCGTAGGCAGAGAAACCTGTTTCTAATCGACAGTCCTTGACACTAGGCTTGGTTCACCAAGTGTTTCATACGTCAGCATCACAGGCCTCCTCACTTCTCGAGTCGACATCCTCCTGGTGGGTTGTTCCTCAGATGCCACGGGTTCCTCAGTTGCAGGAGTTTCTTCTGGTGCACTCATTTCTCATACTTCCTCACATGATCTTGGAACTGCCTCTGTAAGTTCCTGTGCTTCTCTTGAATCGTCCGTTTCCACCTGGTCTGGTAATTCTGCTACTCCTAAGTGTCGGTCTCTTCAATGACCGGTGTTCTATCGTCAGATCTGGATTGGACTTCATCTGTATTCCTTGGTACAAACTCTGGTGCTTCGGGACTTAGTTCACTCTCCTGAGGATGGTACATCCTTCTCTTTGCCAGTCCAAGAAATAGAACAGCGTGCTCTTCTTCATCCGAGCTCTCAAGGTCTCTATCCACCTCCAGAGCTTAAGCTGGTGATAGTACCTTAGTCAATCTCGGTTGATGGCGATCTGCTCCTGGGAAGTCTTGTTGTGGTGGGAGATAATCACAGGGTAGTAGTAAATTCCGATGGATTATTCTGGTTTTCTTGTCCCCTGTTTCCAATCAGATTTGATACACTGGACTATCATCGGCTTTCCTCTTCATGACCACATACACCTTGCTCTGCCCTTGCGTAACCACTTTGTACGCTATGTTGTATGCCTCTGCCATCCGTTCATTCCATTTCCGAACGTACTCCGGATACGTTCTGTAAGTTTCTGACACCGGAGTATCGAACATGATGTCGATTGGCAGTCTTGGCGATCGTCCATACAATAGGAAAAAGGGTGAGTAACCCGTTGCATCGCTCTTTGTACAGTTATAGGCATGTACACTTTTGACAGGGAACTCTTCCAGTCTTTCTTCTCATCAGCTGTTAAAGTGCGTAACATTGACAATAATGTCCGATTAAGACATTCCACTTGTCCATTACCCTCTGAGTGATAGGGTGTTGTGTGGAATCTCTGAATTCTACAGTACTTTCCTAGCTTGGCAAAGAGCTGGTTCTCAAATTCTCTTCCTTGGTCATGGTGTAACCTCATAGGGAACCCAAATTTCAAAGCAAAATCATTCAAGATCTTCTCTGCCGCTGTTCGACCAGATTTATTGGTGGTGGCATACGCTTGCGCAAATTGAGTAAAATGGTCCATCACCACCAAGATGTATTCATAACCGTCCTAGCATGTCTCAAGATGTAGAAAGTATATTGAGACCATCTCAAATGGATACGTAGTTTGGATGTTGCCCATAGATGCCCGGGTTGATGTGTTGGGACATTTATCTTTCAGACACCCACACTCCCTGGTCACGTACCTCTCAATATCTCTCTGCATGTACGGCCAGAAGAAGCGCTCATGGATCAAGTTTGTTGTCCTTTCCACTCCTAGGTGTTCCATGTTTTCATGGAGTTCTTTGAAGACCAACCTACGGAATGCTCTTGGTAGTAAAAACTGCTGGTTTTGTCCTCCTTTACGATACATGATACCGTCTTCACTGAGGTAGAGCTTTGCCCATTCTCTAAAACAGATACTGCTGGTGACTGATTATCTCTCTCCCATTTACTTGGAAACCGATTTTGGTCCACATAAGGTAGTATTCGGCCAATTATCTGATCTTCCCCTTGTGCTCTACGGATTTTTCCTTTTGGTAGTTGTTGAATGGACAGGGGGTGATCTTGTTCTCTGTCTTTTATGGTGGTTTCCACCGTCAACGGACACCACAATGGTGTGTCTTCCTCTTGATAAGCTTGAACTGTTTGGGTAGTGCTCTCAATTGCTTCCAGACTGACTTTCTCCGAGTATTCTTGCATGAACTCCTCAGGCTCTAGTGGCATTCTCTACAATCCGTCAGAACCCGCATTGCATTTTCCTGGCCTGTACTTGATGCTGAAATTGAAGTCAGCTAGTTCAGCGACCCATCTCTGACCCGTTGCATTCAGTTTGGCTGTAGAGAGGACATACTATAGGTCAAAGGGTTGTTCTCAGTGTATACCTAAAACTCTTAGCTGTAATAGAGATAATCTCTAAATCGTTCATAGATAGCCCATTTCAATGCCAGGAACCACAATTTTCCGGAATGTACATTGTAATTCTTCTCGGCGTCTGTCAAAGTTCTAGATCCGTAACCGATGACTCTCAATTTTCCATCTTGATGCTGATACAGGGTAGCTCCCAGTCCAACTTGAGAAGCGTCACAATGAAGAACAAATGGTAAGATGAAATCAGGATATCCCAAGATGGGTGGTTTTACCAGGTAGTCTACTAGTTCTTCCAATGCCTCCTGGAGGCCTGCTGTTCAGAGAATGGGCTGTTGGGACGAAACTGCGTTATTTTTTAAGCCCAGTCCTACCCACGTTCTTCTTTTTCTCCGTGGGTGTTGTTGTCTCTGTCTTCCCCCCCAAGAGGAGGTATAGCGGGGCGTCAATCCTGGAGAAGTTCCGAACGTAAGTACGATAGTAGGACAGGAATCCTAAGATCTGCCTCAACTCCCTGACAGTAGAGGGTCGCTTGTCTTTTAAGGCCAGTATCGGAGCGATTTCTGCTGAGTCCATGATATATCCTTCTCCGAACACAATTTTCCCTAGAAATCGGACTTGCCTTTTGTATAGTTCACACTTCTTTGGGGTCAACTTAACGCTGTGTTGTTGATACCATTGTAATACGGTGCTCACGTGTTCAACATGCTCCCGGAAGGTTTTGCTGTGTACCACATTCTCATCCAAGTACGGCGGGCAGATATCGTCCCTCAATCCTTCCAAACAGGTCAAACAGGTCTCCATGCTGCTCTGAAATTCTGCTGGAGCTGAACTGAGCCCAAACGATATGCGGATCCACTCATATAATCCCAACGTTTTGATGATTGCTGTCAAGGGTCTACTGGACTCTTCAACAAACCCTTGATGGTATGCTTTACCCTGATAGAGGACAGAGAACCAGATACTTCCTGATAGGCTATCCAGCATATCTTGAATCTTTGGTATCGGGTGCCGATCAGGTACTGACTTTCGGTTTAGTTCCCGGTAATCACAGCAGAGTCTCAACGTACCGTCCTTCTTCCTAACACAAACAATAGAAGAGGAATAAGACGCCTTTGACTTTTGGACCCAACCTCTGTTGATTAGATCTTGTAAATACTCTTTCACTTCATGGTGTAATGGTTTCGGCACAGACATGTAACTTCTGGTTACTGGGGTCGTGTCTTTCAAATTGATTTTCAATTGCAACAACGGGATACAGCCTATATCAGAGTCATCTTTAGAGAATGCATGACATTCTTCTTTCAGCATCTGTTTTGCTATCGCTATATCTTCAGCAGGGCCGGCTCCAGGTTTTTGTGGGCTCTGGGCGAAAGAGTTTCAGTGGCCCCTTTAACACATATGACGATTCATGATGCACAAATACCGCAGAAAAATATATATATAGTACAAGGCCAAAGATTTCACTTCTTACATTACATGAGCGATATCTATTGTATCTATTGTAAATTCTACAATAGCTCAGAAACCGGCGAATCCTCGCAGTGCACAGTGCAGACCGGACAATATAGTCCTCCATACAGTATTATGGGCACCACATAGTCCTCCATACAGTATTATGGGCCCCATATATTGCTCCATACAGAATAATGACCCCACATAGTCCTTAATACAGTATTATGGGCCCCATATATTGCTCCACACAGAATAATGGACCCCATATAACTCTCCATACAGGATTCTGGCCCCCATATAACACTCCATAGAGGATACTGGCCTCCATATAACACTCCATAGAGGATACTGGCCCCCATATAACACTCCATAGAGAATACTGGCCCTCATATAACGCTCCATAGAGGATACTGGCCCCCATATAACGCTCCATAGAGGATACTGGCCCCCTTATAATGCGCCATACAGAATACTGGTCCTCATATAACGCTCCAAACAGAATACTGGCACCCACATAATGCCCCATGCAGGCTGTGCCCCCACATAATGCCCCATGCAGGATTTCACTTCCCCCCCCATATAATGCCCCATGCAGGATTTCACTCCGCCCCCATATAATGCCCCATACAGGATGTCACCCCCCCCCCCCGGGTCCCCATATAATGCCTCATGCAGGATGTCATCCCTCCCCCCCATATAATGCCCCAAAAATCAAATACCTCACTTCTCACCTGCTGTCGCTGCTCCGGACCCCTCACCCGCACTGGCGTCTTCCCATTCTGCGCTGCCTGTGACGGCTCAGGAGAGAGCGCGGTGTAAAGACGTCACCGTGCCCTCTGACCTGAGACGTCACAGTGCAGAGCCACGGAAGAAACCGGAGCTGCTGCGGAGGAACGGGGAGAGGTAAGTATTGTGCCGCCGGCTGCTGGTGCCCTGAACAAGTTGGGGGGGCAAGCGCTGGCACCCCACCGAACCGCTCACCATCATTTAAAAGGCTCGCTTGGGCTCCTGTGTCCCACAGTGCTTTTACTAGGAGTCCATCTAGCTGGCACTGTATAAAGCGCCTTTCACCGATTAGGCTTCTTTACTGACTGAGGAATCCTCCTCCCAGGAGTACATCGTTTGACCTCCGCACTGGGCATTAAGTAACTGATGCCCTTGTCTCTCTTGCAGCTGTTGGAGACGGGAACACACTTGGGGATAGTATTGACGCAGCCGTTTCACCTCATGCGCCGTTCTGGGGTTTGGCGAGATTTGGGTTTGCTTCTGGGGCCTCCTCCATGTAGCGGTTACCAGTCGCCCCACACTGGTAACCTCCTGTCTTTTAACCCAAACGACCGTGACCATTGGCATTCCTTGGCATAATGTCCTTCCTCAACACATCTTAGACACTGGACACATACCGTACTCTGATTTGATGAACGGCACGCTTCACAAGCCCGGTATCTTCTGTTTTGGAACCCACTCCTGGGTCTGAGGGATACAAGTTCTGGCTTGGAATGAATCAACTTTTTCACCTCAATCAACTCGGCTCACAGTTTTCCTATTGCTTCCTCCCAGTCAGCGCAGGCAGTCTTCTCTCTTCTGTTGGTGATTTAAGGTTCCCTCTAGGAGGTGGCACTGGAGGGTCTGGCCACCGGGGGTCACCAACTTCAGCTGACTCATTTTGGTGATTTTAGGAGCAGAGCCTTTCTTTAACTTCTGTTTGCTCTCTGACTCCAAACTAGCTTCCTCATTCATTTTTTCAATTAGGACTTCGTCCAGAATGCCAGGATCTTCTACGTACTGTTTCAGCTGCAACTTGATGTCTTTGCTGATTAACCCCATTCCCAATGATCTCAAGAACTTCTTCTGGACTAGTCCAGCATCAAACTTCTCCTCCGCTTCTATATCTCTGGATGCAAACAACAGCCTATCCTTCAGTTCTATTGCTCTGAACAAGAAACTTTGGGGTGATTCATTATTTTTCTGTGAAAGGTTAATGAGTCGGTGGAACAATTCTGAAGTTCACTCTTCTTTATAGTGCCCTTTTAAAATCATGTTCAGCTGTTGCAAGGTCAATTGACTCTTCATTTCTAGCATGCTACGGAGGTTCAGTCCTGGGCTGATCGCTTTTACCACCCCCTCAACGACCTCAGCTGGCTGGTAGCCTTTCTGTAAGCCTACATCGAGCATCGATCTGGTGCAACAAGTTCATATAAGACAGTTTCTCTTTCCGTTCACACTCTCCATTCTGTCCCAGGATCTTGAATTCTTTCCTTATGGTGGTTTGTGGTGTTAGAGGACTGTCTTCCTGATTTATCTAACCCGAGCATGGTAAAGGTTCTGTCTGCGTCTGTCGCCTATTCAGAGGTTTTGGTCAATTCCTGCAGGGCTGTTGTTAGAGCTACATAGTTACATAGTTACATAGTTTATAAGGCCGAAAAAAGACAAGCGTCCGTCCAGTTCAGTCTATTTCTTGTGCACTGCAGCTATTCCGCAGCGTTGATCCAGGGGAAGGCAAGAAAAAACCATGCGGCATAGGCCAATTTACATCATTGAGGAAAAATTCACTTCCCGACACCAATCTGGCAGTCAGATTAAATCCCTGGATTAATTAACTAAGCATAAGATGTAATTTTATTGTTCTCAAGAAAGGCGTCCAGGCCTCTCTTGAACTCATTAAGTGAGTTGGACATCACCACTTCCTCTCCCAGAGAGTTCCAGAGTCTCACGGCTCTGACCGTAAAGAATCCCCTTCTATGCTGGTGCAGGAACCTCCTTTCCTCCAGACGCATAGTGTGCCCCCTCGTCTTTGTCACCATCCTTGGTATAAACAGGTCATGGGAGAGATCTCTGTACTGCCCCCTGATGTATTTATACATGTTTATGAGGTCTCCCCTAAGCCTTCTCTTTTCCAATGTAAATAGGCCTAATTTTGACAACCTCTCTGGGTATTCTAGTCCCTCCATTCCCTTTATTACCTTAGTCGCCCTCCTTTGTACCCTCTCTAGCTCCAATATGTCTTTCCTGAGCACCGGAGCCCAGAACTGTGCACAATATTCTAAGTGCGGCCTTACCAGCGCTTTATACAGAAGAAGAACAATGTTCTCATCATATGCCCCTATTCCTCTTCTGATGCATGCCATGACTCTATTTGCCTTCGCAGCTGCTGCCTGACACTGGGCACTCCAATTTAATTTGCTATTAACCAAGACGCCCAGGTCCTTCTCCATGTCAGATTTCCCCAACGGTTTCCCATTTAATATGTATGGGTGACTGCTGCTTTTCTTTCCCATGTGCATGACCTTACATTTATCGGCATTGAACCCCATTTGCCATTTTTTGGCCCAACTCCCCAATTTATCTAAATCCTCCTGTAGCTGTGCCCTATCCTCATCTGTATTAACTACTTTACAAAGTTTAGTATCATCTGCAAATATTGCTATTTTACTATGCAACCCTTCCACTAGATCATTAATAAATATATTAAATAATATAGGGCCCAAGACAGACCCTTGAGGCACCCCGCTAGTAACCCTGACACCCCCTGAGCTTACTCCATTGATAACCACCCTCTGCTTTCTATCACTCAGCCAGCTATTTACCCACTTGCACACATTATCCCCCAGACCAAGCATTCTCATTTTATATACCAACCTTTTGTGTGGCACGGTATCAAACGCTTTGGAGAAGTCAAGGTATACAACATCCACTGACTCTCCCCGGTCCAGCTGTGAGCTCACCTCCTCGTAGAAGGCCATCAGGAGCGATCCCTCATGAATCCATGTTGATATGGAGTTAGACAGTTATTATCATTAAGATATTCTACAATAGCATCTCTAAGAAATCCTTCAAACAATTTACCCACAACAGACGTTAAGCTGACTGGTCTATAGTTCCCAGGGTCACTTTTAGACCCCTTTTTGAATATTGGTACCACATTTGCTTGGCGCCAGTCTAGTGGGACAGTCCCTGTCCATAAAGAGTGCTTGAATATAAGATACAGCGGCCTGTCTATCACATTACTTAATTCTTTTAGTACCCGGGGGTGTATGCCATCTGGGCCTGGTGACTTGTCTATTTTGATATTATTTAGGCGTTTCTGAACTTCCTCCTGGGTTAGGTGGGTGATATTTAGCGGAGGGTTTACTTTATCACTCTGCATTTCCTCCGATAAATTGTTTTCTTTTGTGAAAACCGTGGAGAAGAAGCTATTGAGTAGGTTTGCTTTACCCTCATCGCCCTCTATGATTTTACCCAGGTTATTTTTCAATGGGCCAACGCCATCAGTTTTAATCCTTTTACTGTTTATATAGTTAAAGAACAGTTTGGGATTCGTTTTACTTTCCTTGGCAATTAGTCTCTCTGTCTCCTCTTTTGCTATTCTTATTTGTTTCTTACAGATTTTGTTTTTTTCCCTATAAGATATTAGCGCTTCCTCGCTGCCTTCTTGTTTAAGTTTACCGAAAGCCCTTTTTTTGTTTTTCATTGCCCTCTTGACTTCCTTATTTAGCCACATTGGCTTCCTCCTATTCCTCGCCCTTTTATTCCCATAAGGTATGTACCTTCTACAGTGACTATGTAGGACTGTTTTGAAAATTTCCCATTTTCTATCCGTGCTCCTATTACTGAAGGTACTATCCCAGTCTATAAGGTGAAGGGCATCTCTTAGCTGAATTTCAGTGTTTTTGTGACTCCCTTGCTGGGCACCTACTGAAGCACATGTGGAATTGTATAATGTTGTGGTCACTATTTCCCAGGTGCCCCCCGACCTGCACCTCAGTTATTCTGTCTGGCCTGTTAGTTAATATTAAGTCTAAAAGGGCCGTCCCTCTAGTTGGTTCCTGCACAAGTTGTGACAAATAATTGTCTTTGATAATTGACAGAAACCTGTTACCTTTCTGAGATCTACAGCTTTCGGTTTCCCAGTCTATATCGGGGTAGTTGAAGTCCCCCATAATAATCACCTCGTTATTTTTTGCTACTTCGTCTATTTGTCTCATTAATAGACTTTCCGTGGCTTCTGCTATATTTGGTGGTTTATAACAGACTCCTATGATAATTTTATTCTTGTTTTTTGCCCCATGTATCTCCACCCATAAGGACTCGACCTCCTCATTTCCCTCCCATACATCCTCCCATATTGTAGGCTTTAGACACGTCTTTACATATAGACAGACTCCACCCCCTTTCCGACTTCTTCGATCCCTTCTAAACAGACTGTAACCCTGTAAGTTAACTGCCCAGTCATAGCTTTCATCTAACCATGTCTCGGTTATTCCCACTATGTCATAGTTACCTGGAGATATTTCTGCTTCCAGTTCATCCATCTTGTTTGTCAGGCTCCTGGCATTTGCTAGTGACGCGCCCCCTGGGCCATATTCTTTAGGGGGAATATCCGGAGCCGGATCAGATGGGAGTTGTAGTCTTCCGAGTGGCTGTGACCCGGTCCGTGCCCAGGGTGTCAAACTCAGTTGTATGTGGCAGTCCTACAGATGTTATTAAGTTCTTTATTGTCGACTACGCCACCCGTTGTATTGCGGTCACTATGGCCGCCGCTGCAGCAGGGTCCGCTGAGGCTGATGGTGTAGGTGCAGCTTTTGGTGGTATAACCCCCAACGGGTGGGGTATAGCCTCAGGGGGTCAGGTGCAGAGGATGGGGGTTGTGGTGGTGCAGCATAGGTGTTAAAGGACGACAGAGTCGGGTTGTGCAGTTCAGGGTATTTACTCACTGCTGATGTTCCGGTCACTCCAGCTTCAAGTGACCTCCCGAGCCGTGCTGCGTCCACCAGGTCCTGGATCCAGCCAACCCCCAAGCGAGTCCGGAGCGTGACCCTGAGCTCTCCTTCTGTCCTTTCTCTGGCCGTCCCCACTATTGATCCACCCAGGTCCAGCTCCCTCGGGCCTTCTGTTGGGTGACCCTTGGCCTTGGGTTCCCTGACCCTCCACGTGGTATGCCTTCGTGGTGGATGTGGTGGGTGGCCGTGGCAGACGCTGCCCACGGCCTCCGGTCTCTGGCTGGGGTGTGTTTTTGCCCCCACCAGCTTGGGTTCCGGTACCCTAATGCCGACTCTTCACCCTTAGCTTGAATTTGGGCTCTCAGAGTCCTCTCTTTGTCCCCTCTCTGGGTCTTTCCTTCTTTCTCCTCTCTCTCTCTCTCCAGGGCTGCTCTGCTCCTCTTCCTCTGGCTCCTCACAGACTGACTGACTGTGGCTGACTGACCCTGATCTCTGATGGTGCCCACCTTATATACACCCTCTATGTGTGAGCTCAGGTGACCAGCACCCAATGAGCTCCTATCTTTACCCAGGCTGCTCCCCCTATCTACCCCTACACTACTTGGGATGTACCACCCCCCTCCCACTCCAGCCAGGAACAGACTCGGTCGTACCTGCACATTTCTAAGTGGGAGTACCGTCGGCCTGTTCCTCGGAAATGGGATGTGTGTAGTGCATGCAGCCTACCGAGCTCAGATCCACACTCCATCCTTACCCGGGAGTGGAATATCACACCTCTGGATTGAGGTGCAATACCCCTGTAGCAGCCGAATCCTCAGGGTGCTACACTAGCACGCAGTTTACACGATTTTGTTTTGTTCCAATCTTCTCCCTGTGGATTGTATTAGAAATTTTCTTACCTCCCTTCCAAGTATCTTGTCTTGGACCTTCTTTGTCGCACTTCATATCTTTCATTAGTATGTCCTCTGGTTGCATGTTCGTGTCCGGCGTTTTTCTTCCCATCCCCTCTTCTTCTAGTTTAACGCCCTCCTGATGAGTGTTGCGAGTCTCCTGGCGAATGTGTGTTTTCCGGGTTTGTTGAGGTGTAGTCCGTCTCTGGCAAGGAGTCCATCATAGAGGTAATTCACACCGTGGTCCAGGAATCCAAATCCTTGTTGTCTGCACCATCGTCTCAGCCAGTTGTTCACATCAAGGATCCTGTTCCATCTCCTGACGCCATGCCCGTCTACTGGAAGGATAGAAGAAAAAACTACCTGCACATCCAGTTCTTTTACTTTCTTCCCCAATGCTTCAAAGTCCTTGCAGATTGTCGGTAGGTCCTTCTTTGCCGTGTCATTGGTGCCAACATGTATCAGAAGAAATGGGTGGACATCCTTGGAACTGATGAGCTTCGGTATCCGATCGGTAACATCCTTGATCTTCGCCCCTGGGAGGCAGCATACTTCTCTTGCGATTATGTCCAGTCAGCTTTGAATTGTTCTTTCAATTCCTGTAGTTCTGTCTGTGGATGAGGATTCCTGCTTTTGGTAATTGGTGCCGCCCCTCCATCCTCCAACTTTAACCTGCTTAGAAACTGTGTTAGCTCCTGGAGGAACATCCCCATGACGTCTTCAGCTTATTTCTCCCCAGATCATTCATTTTTCATTAATGGCAGCTAACAGTTGCCTGCGGTTGTGTGCTTTAGAAATCTGTTCTTCTGACATCTTTATATGATCTGCTACTCTTCTCAATTCTTCACAGGTTAACTGAAGAAGCAGCTCACTAATTCTGTCAATTTGTATTTCCACATCCATTGCTGCTAGTGAACTGGTGTAGCAGAGTTGAATTGAGGTGCTGTGCTGCTGTGTTTTTCCAGACACTTTTCCTCTTCTCCCTCTACATGCTAATTCTTGCACAGGATTCCCCGTACGGGCCACCAATGTTACACGCACACTGCTAGGTTCAGAAAGGGCGAGACGGGTTTCATGAATTCTTTGGAATCCTGGGGGAACCGTTACTCAGGATGACCATAGGCTGCAGCTTCTCTCAGGCACACAATAGATTCAATTGTTGACTAGACACATCTGACAAGAGTCTTTTTCAACAGTTTAACAGTGGAATTTAATCTGAAGCACGGCCAGTGCAATACAGGGATATTACAGCAACAATCTTCATTACAGTACAGTCTGAGTTTCTTGAGCAACCGGCTCCAGTAACAATACATTAGTTTCTTCACAAGGCACAGTATTACAGCCTCTTCAGTAGCATAATTCAGCATAGATTAGATCTCTTAGCAGCACACTTCTGTGCATACACAACCACCTGCTTTTCCCTTCACAAGGTATACAGCATTCTTTATCCTGCATGGAGATGGAGGGGGGAGGGTTTGATGAGGGAGATGATCACTATGACACAATTCCTTCCAGTCCTTATCTTCCTGTCCGATAATACTCTGCACTGTTAGTTCATGGAGTTTATCTGACCTGTGTTTAGTTTCTCTCCTGATCTGAATCCTGTTCAGTTGCCTTCTGTCAGATCTAGATAACACACCACCTTTCTCTTTGGCTTCAGGCAGACTAAATAACAAGTTCCCCACAATCCCCCTAGGAGCTCTGCTAAAACACTCCCTGTCTCCTGTGACTGTGTTAACCCCTCTAGTTGCTGGATGCTTCAGAAGCACAACACTTCCTGTCTCCTGTGCTTGTGTTATTTGTAACAGTTGCTGGATGCTTTGGAAGCAACAGCACTACTTCTGCATGTCACAATTGCATATGTTTATCATTTGATGTTATACACGAAATCCCTTGGAAAACGCTTGAAAGAACCTTCTCAATCATTTCTATTGAAAAACGACTTGCTGTGCACATGTTCAGCCTTTTAAATAGTTTTTATCCCCTTTAAGCTTCCAAAAACATCAAGCGGTTAAAAGAAGTGATCATAGGATACTTCAAGTTTTTTCTGCTAGGAAGCTGCTTCATACTTTACATAGATATCAATGGGAAGGCTACAAAAAGTGTTTTGAGAGTATTTTGTAAGCATATTTGAGGCATTTTTGCTAGGAAAAAAATGCTAGTGTTTTTCTCATTGCTTAACAGAATTATAAAAAAAGAAGTGCAAAAAGCATCTAAAAAAAAAACAAAAACAACTGAAAACAGCTCAAAAAAGACCTTTCCATAAAACCTAAAGAAAAAGAAAAAAAAAAAAAAAAAGTAAAATAAAAATAAAATAAAAAAAATGAAAAAAAAAATTAACAAAAATTGCTTCAGAACAAAAAAAAAATGACAAGAAATACTGGGGCTTCCTAAAGCGGTTTCCGCTTAAAGAAACTCATTGTTTTTGACTGCTTAAAAAAAAAAAAAAAAGTGGCGTGTGAGCGTATCTTGACAGTCCATTTCATAAGCCACATTCGGTTTTCCGGTACTGTAGTTGGCGGTACATTTTTCAAAGTTGTGGCTACACGGCATATCAGCTGTGGTAGTCATCCATTCACCTGTGATCCCAGGACCGGCTCTGCGCTGCCTTTACAATGACAAACCAAAGGGCCTGTTCACACAGTGATGGGAAATTGTGAGTTATTACCACAATTAGGGCTTATTCAGACGTCAGTGACTTTTCTTATAGTGAACAGCGGAGCGATTTTTATCAGTGTTTTGGATCAGATTTTTTTTTCTCATTGCTAAAAAAAATAAATAGTTAATTACGGACACCACACACATTGCACACTGATGCCGTCCGTGATTTTTACAGACCCAGAGACTTGTATGGGTGATTTTGATCAGTGACTTGGATCAAAGACGGACATGTCTCCATGCTTTTTTGTTCAGACCACAAAAAAAAATAAAATAAATGAAGATGTGTGAATAGTTACATAAGCTGTAATGGTTACGGGTTCTATCCGTGAGAATCTCTGATAATACACGTATGTGAAAAACTAACGAAAGCTTCATTCAAAGAAAAACTAGAATTGAAAGATTGACGCCTGTTCTGTGTTTAGGAAACGCTCCTGGATTTGGCGTAGAAATACTGATGTGTGAACAAAGCCTTAAGACTCCGCAGCGACTTGTGAGATCACAGTTCAAAGCTGTTTGCAATATAAAGTAACATAGCGAGCGATATCACACATTATCACAATGCAAGTTACCTCGCACAAGGTATAAATGCTGAATAATAGGAGACTAAAAAACATTCTCATTTGCACAAGGAAAGACTAGAAGCAATGGGATGAAACTGAATGGGAGGAGACACAGATTAGATATTAGAAAAAACTTTTTGACAGTGAGGGTGATTAATGAGTGGAACAGGCTGCCACGAGAGGTGGTGAGTTCCCCTTCAATGGACGTCTTCAAACAGAGGCTGGACAGACATCTGTCTGAGATGATCTAGTGAATCGTGCTTTGAGCAGGGGGTTGGACCAGATGACCCAGGAGGTCCCTTCCAACTCTACCATTCTATGATTCTATGATTCTATGATGTAGAAAACCGTGAAGAAATTCTCTTATTAGGGTATATTCATACAGTTTTTGATTTATAAAAAAGTAAAAAATAAAAAAGTGACACTTTTTTATGTGTTATAGGCTGGGTACTCTTTACATTTGTGCCCAGTGTTGGTCAAATATGCTCCGGAGTTATGTGCCCGATGGTGGCCACAATCAGGGTGGACGTGTCGGCAAGCGGCTTCCATAGGGACCCTTTCTTAAGAAATCTATGGCATATGCTATGTGTTTCTTTGCAGTCTTCTGTGCTTCCCTATGCAGTTAAAGGGAACCTGTCATGTGAAAAAAATGCTATTAATCTGCTATTAATATCGTCCTGAGGCCGTGCGGCCGCTGCACTGACAGCTGGGTGCTGGGAGGAAATGAACTTTGTTCCTCCCAGCAGCCTCAGCCTTTGGGCTCGCTCACATGAGCGTATACATCGGCCGAGTACTCGTATGTGATATTTTATCAGATAGCAATCGGACCAATGTTATACTACGGAGCAGAGCAGATCTGCTTTTTTTTTTCTCTTGTTAATTCAGCATTTGAAAAAAATCACAGCATGCTGCAAGCTGCTGCGCAAATCGCGCACCCATTCAAGTCTATGGGTGCATGGAAAACACTGGATGTCATCCGAGTGCAGTCCGATTTCCGTGGACTCACACAATGGAGAAGATGGAGACATTTTGTGTTACAAATCTCTCATCCAAGAGAATCTGATCACACTAAGGCTATGTTCACACGTTGCGTTTTTGCTGCATTTTTTTTCTGCAGGCACCTTCACCCCTGGGCCATTTTCCGTTTTCATTTTTGCTCCCTTTGTTCCCAGAGCCTTACCTTTTTTGTTTTTCCATCAATATGGCCGTGTGAGGGCTTATTTTTTGCGGGACAAGTTGTACTTTTGAACAACATCATTGGTTTTACTATATCTTTTACTGGAAAAAGGGAAAAAAATTCCAAGTGCGATGAAATTGCAAAAAAGTGCAATTCCACAATTGTTTTTTGTTTTTTTTTTTTACCATGTTCACTAAATTCTAAAACTGACCTGCCATTATGACTTCCCAGGTTATTACGAATCCGTAGACACCAAACATGTATAGGTTCATTTTTATTTAAGTGGTGAAAAAAAATCCAAAGTTTGCTAAAAAAAAAAAATGGCGACATTTTCCGAGACCCGTAGTGTCTCCATTTTTTGGATCTGGGCCGGGTGAGGACATCATTTTTGCGTGCCGAGCTGACATTTTTATTGATACCATTTTGGGGTAGATCCGATGTTTTGATCGCCTGTTATTGCATTTTATTGCAATGTTGCGGTGACCAAAAAAAAGTAATTTTGGCGTTTTGAATTTTTTTCTCGTTACGCCGTTTACCGATCGGATTAATTCTTTTTTTATATTGATAGATTGGGTGATTCTGAACGCGGCGATACCAAATATGTGTATGTGGGGTTTGTTTTTTATTATTTTATTTTGAATGGGGCGAAAGGGGGTGATTTAAACTTTTATATATATTTTTTCTTTTAAGATTTTTAAAAACATTTTTTTTTTTACTTTTTGCATGCTTCTATAGTTTCCATGGGAGACGAGAAGCTGCAATTGTCAGATCGCCTGTGTGTAGCAGAAATGCACACTTGCTATGAGCGCCGACCGCTGGGTGGCACTCATAGCAATCTGGTAATGACAACCGCAGGGGTCTCCTGCAGCCCCCGGGTTGTCATAGCAGATTGGAAAAACGCAGTTTTCCTAATCAGGAAATAAAAACTAGGTGTGTGCATGAGATTTCTGAAATCTCTGAGCTTTTGCTGGCTCTGTAAAACGCAGATTAACATTTGCCTAAAAAAAAAAAAAACACAGAAAAAACGCAACGTGTCAACATAGCCTCAGGCTTTATTCACACATCAGTATTTTTGATCAGTATTTCATCAGTATTTGTATGCCAAAACCAGGAGTGTCTCCAAAACACAGAACAGGTGTCAATCTTTCAATATCAAAATAAATTTCCTCCCAGAAACCGTATGACCTCAGAACACTATTAACCTGCAAATTAACCCCAGTTCTGCTGGTTAATAGCATTTATTTAGCATGTTACTGCTTCCAGGTGGAAAAGAAACAGCCCCATGTGTACTATAGGCATCAATAATATTATTACTATAAGCTTATTCATGGAGTATTTGATGCAGTTTTTCATGTGATGTGGATTTTGAAGCAGAATCTGCTCCAAAATCCAAGTACAAAAAAAAAAACTTTGTGTGAACATACCCTAAATGTTCCCTAAGATTTAGCAAGAACCATAAGGTCTTATTCACATGTTACTTTCAAATTGTGCATTAGGCTGTGTGCCCACTATGCGTTTTTTAAGCGTTTCCGCAGCTGCAATTGCGCCCCAGAAACGCTTAAAAAACGCGTTCCAATGCAAGTCAATGGTGGCAATTACGCTGCGTGTCCGCAAAATTAATGGACATGCTGCGTATTTTTCCGCAATGATAATCCGCAGCGGAAATTTCGGCAGCATGTGCACAGCACATCCGGATTATCATTGGGGGACATGGCAGGCCTTCTACCATGCGTTTTTTAAGTGTTTCTGCAGCGTTTTTGCCGCTGTGGAAACGCTTAAAAGACGCTTCGTGGGCACACAGCCTTAGGGTTTATTCAGATTTTCAGGTGAAGATGAGATGATTATCACAAACACATTGAATTCACTTGATTTATGTCATTTTTTTTTGCAGTTTATAAATAGCAAAAATTGCAGAGTTTTTTTTATGTAAATTGTGAAAAAGAAAGATGTGAAACATTGCTGCAAAATCAATTCAAGTATATAACGCTTGTAGCGATGGGACGTAGAAGTGGTCACTTGGCACCATGATGGTATCCAGCAGAGAAGACCATGTAGTTCTGGAATATCAGACAGACCTTATCATGGAGCGAGATGCTGGTTGCATGTAATGGGTTAATGATACAAGGCTTAATTAGAAAATACCTGGACCTGTTCAGAACCAAATAGTATGCAGGTGAGGCAAGTCCAGGTGACATCATTGAGGCTTTATAATCCTGCTGAGAGTAGTTGTCCTCACCACACAAGGGCACAGGCAGGAGCTTTGTGAGGCTGAGGAGAGAGAAGAGGGCTAATGGCTGAGAAGGTGAAGACTCATCTGAATGTGGTCATCATTGGCCATGTGGACTCTGGGAAGTCCACCACCACTGGGCACCTCATCTACAAATGTGGGGGCTTTGACCCCAGGTCTCTGGAGAAGTTGGAGGCTGCAGCTGGCCAGGTTAGTATGGTGGTGGGCACCTCTTGGATGGATTGTGTGAGGTCTTCTGGTTTGGTGGGTTATTGAGCTGTGTGCTCCCGAAAAAAGGGTGCGTTAACTTGTCATTAACCTAAGTGTTTGGAAGCTGTACACATGGACCCCAGAATGATGTAGCTGAGCTGATGTGACCCTATAGTATATGCAGTTTTCCATCAAAGCTGGTGTGCATGAGATATCTTGCATCATTTTGCTGGTACAGCTTTCTCTGTATAAATGCTGCGTGTGAACATGGCCTAATGTAAAGCCACAATCCCATGTGTTGTAAATGAGCACTACACACCCAATATACTTGGTAATGCCTCTCTCCCAACGTTCTGCTTGCTATCATGTAATGAGACTCTTCAAAAATGGAAGGAAGCCATGAAATCTCCTAGTGAATGATGGCAAGGAGAGCTCTCGAGAAAATTGTCTTTCTAGTATGAATTTGTTACTATGATTTAGCATTGATCTATAAAGCCTATGCAGTGTTCCTGTAGTGCCACCATGGGAGAAACTGGGGATTACAGCTTCCTGCAATAGGTACCCTTCTATTCAATCTGGATTCCTACATTGTGTAGATGGAAGCCTAGTGGTGCTTTCTCTAGGCTCCTGCACTATTGTAGGAAAATTCATGTGCTCTAAGTTGCGTATATATACAATATCGAGGTATGAGGTCTTCTAATAGCTGTGGCCATTACTGTTTCTTCTTCATGTAGCTTGGCAAGAGCTCGTTCAAGTTTGCATGGATCTTGGATAAGTTGAAGGCTGAGAGGGAGCGAGGGATAACCATTGACATTTCCCTCTGGAAGTTCCAAACCAATAGGTTTACCATTACAATAATTGATGCCCCGGGACATAGAGACTTCATCAAGAACATGATCACCGGCACATCCCAGGTAGGTGCTCATTCCATGGGGTGGCCTAGACGCTAATGCTATGACTAAACATGCCAGATATAACTCTTGCCTTGTTGGCTTTCACCAGAAGGCTACCATATAACTTTGGTGCCACCTTGCTGTTCTGTTGCTGCTTCGTTTAATGAGTCGGCCTTTACATTCCATATTTGCTGATGGTCTGCCTTGATTTCAGGCTGATGTGGCTCTTCTAGTGGTCTCTGCAGCCACCGGTGAATTTGAAGCTGGGGTGTCCAGAAATGGTCAAACCAGGGAACATGCACTGCTGGCCTACACCATGGGTGTCAAGCAACTCATTGTATGTGTAAACAAAATGGACCTGACTGATCCACCATACAGCGAGAAGAGGTTTGATGAAGTGGGAAGGAATGTGACTATGTACCTGAAGAAGATTGGCTACAACCCAAATGGTATTCCCTTTGTACCAGTGTCGGGGTGGACTGGAGAAAACATCTCTTCTCCAAGCCAGAAGGTAAGTAAAGGTTGAAATTCTGAGATTTGTCTCAAAATGCCCTCCAGCTGCCACTTGAGCTTTGTCCAACACTAGGGACATGTTTGTTAGCCTATTAATTTGGTCTGGTTTATGTAAATCTGGGTCAAAGATGCATGTAAAGTAAGCCATTTGTGATGCCAAAGAATAGAACTTAAAGTCTCCTACGCTGTGACATGATAAAATTCCCCTCCGCATGCTTATGGGTTAACGAATATTCAGTTATTAAGGCTTCTGTATCCTCAACAGATGGGTTGGTTTAGAGGATGGAAAGTGAAACGAAAAGATGGCTTTAGTAAAGGACAATCTCTACTTGAAGTCATGGATAACCTTGTTCCTCCAGTCCGGCCCGCCAACAAACCTTTACGACTGCCACTGCAAGACGTATACAAGATAGGTGGTAGGTGGTTTGGTAATTTCTGGCACAGCTATGATACAATATGTAGACTGTGGGGAAGTTTGATCTAAAGTTCTATTAATTAAAATGGTGTTTCTGCTCGTCTAAGGGATTGGCACTGTGCCTGTGGGTAAAGTTGAGACTGGAATCCTTAAACCTGGTATGACCATATCCTTTGCGCCATCAAACTTCAGTGCTGAGGTGAAGTCTATAGAGATGCATCATGAGCCTCTCCAGACTGCGTTTCCAGGCTACAACATAGGCTTTAATGTCAAGAACATTGCTGTGAAGAATCTGAGACGTGGAAATGTTGCTGGAAATTCCAAGAGTGATCCTCCAACTGAGGCCACCAGCTTCACTGCCCAGGTATGTAATGTCCTCCAACTATCTTAAAATCGAGGTAGCACTTGTAGTTGGCTAAGTGGAAGTTTTTGTTTTGGTAGGTCATCATTCTGAACCATCCTGGCTTCATCAAAGCTGGCTACTCTCCAGTCATAGACTGCCATACTGCCCACATCACCTGCCAGTTCTCTGAGCTTCAGGAGAAGATCGATCGTCGGTCTGGCAAAAAGCTGGAGGACCGGCCATACCAACTGAAGTCTGGTGATGCAGCAATTGTAACCCTCAAGCCCATTAAACCCTTTGTTGTAGAGCGGTTCTTTGACTACCCGCCTCTAGGTAGGCTTATCTTATTACTTCATCCAGTAGAAGTTGTGTATGGTGGCCAATAACTGGTCATCATTCTTAGTATCCATTGGCTTAACCTTTCTGATTTTAGGACGCTTTGCTGCCCGGGATTTGAAGCAAACTGTTGCGGTGGGTGTGGTAAAATCAGTGGAAAGGAAACTGAGCAGCGTGGCCAGGAGACAAGTCCCAAAACCAATCCTGGTGAATTGAAGACCTTTCCGCCTTTGACTGTTAAGCATTTCTTTAGTTTCTGTTACAACAGTGAAATAAACTGTTGCTTTATGTTGAAAAGGCTTCCTAATAAAGATATTAAAAGCATGTAGACACTTGGGTATTGATGTATTGTCCTGCCCATGAGGGAACTGTGAAGATTGAAATGGGATCACTGGGCTAGTGTGAATGGCAGAATCTTCCCATTACTTGTATGACCAGAGATTTTGACCACCATGCATGGTGGTGTGAGTAAAGAAGGCTGTTTGGCTGTGTCATCTTAAGACCTTTTAACCAGACTCTATAGCATCTTTGGTCTAACCCTTCAGCTCCAAGAAGATTCCCAAAACGTGACTTATGATAAGCAAATCATTTTGGGTGTCTTCAGCTGGTCCTGCAGCAGCATAGCTACTGGGAGGTGGCAGAGGGTGCAGCTGCCACATGATCAAGGGGGCCCAAGCGGAGCTACACTACCCTTATATCTGTGTACACCACGCTGATATAGTTAAGCCAAGGCTGCACAGCATGTGGCTCACTGCCGGCTCCCTTTTTCCTCGTGCTCAGATGTATTCATGTCTCAAGACATGAATACATCTGGCAAACACTGCAGTGCTGGGAGGTAGGGGAGCGATGAGGTTGCTGTCATCACTGAGCCAGCAAGGATGCATTGTGCATGCACATTATGGGGGGGGGTGTGTGTGTGTGTGTGTGTGGACCACATGGAGAATTTTGGGGACAGGAGGGAGCATTGGGGCACAGTATTGATAAATTGGATTCATGTACTGACCATGGTCTTGATCGTGTATGACTGTACCCATCTATAACTGACCAGAGGTGGTCACCTTCCAGCCACTGGTACCCTACCATGGCTGCTTAACAGGGAAAGAGGACTGCCTTAGAGCCAAAGGTTATGGGGACTTTTATTGTATATGAGGGCTGTTACTGTGGAGGCACATTGTGTATACAGAGGCAGAAAAGTGATTCTAGTGCTTTTATGTACTGATGGTGGTTCTGGTGCTGCGTTCATGTACTGACTGGCTCTGTGTATAGGGGAGCTGTGGGCCACAATGCGGAGTATAGGTAAGCTGAGGGGACCTCATACTTTGTATAAGGGAGCTGTGGGTCCACTATACTGTGTATACAGGAGCTGTACACTGGCATAAACTGTCAATGGGGCACTCGGTATTGTAACCAAAGGGGGGGGGGGGGGGAATGAGGCTTTTTTTTTTTTCGCTCTATGGCAGTTGCACAGGACATTAATCTTTTCAAGGTAGCAATTTTACCATCTAGAGGGCATAAATGAGGCATTATTACTTTGTAAGGGGCACAGTGGAGGAGCAGCATTATGTGGGGCACTAAGAGCTCTGTTTTGTACCACACAGCAGGTGCAGTAATAGGGACACATACAGCAGCACCGGCTCAGAAGGATAAGGAGTCTGCAAGTAGGGAATAATGGGGACCGGGCTGTAAATGTGAAGGCAGAGGAGTTCTGCCTGGAGAAGTTGTCGTGTCTATCTGGGCCAGACTAGAAAATTAATTACAGCTGATGTTCTGATGGAGTCAGTTAATATAACTAATTACTTGTATAGTCTGGTATCTACGACTGTCACCATATGGCGATATCATCAAGAAACAGCCTGGTCATCTACTGAGGTTCCTCTACACCCACGATTGGGGTTCACCACTGTAGTTGAACCCCTAGCTATGCCTCTGCTGTTCTGCCTTGTTCCCCAGTCAGTCACCCATTTTATGAAGACAAGATCAATTTTCACAAAAACACCAGTATCTCTGGAACCATGACAGGTTTTTGGAAAAAACAAACCTGAACTCATGGGATTAAAAGGGCAAAAAACTAGTCCCATTTGATCTGGTGACTGGTCCATTACAGATCACACATCAGAAGCTCTTGCATATAACTAGGACCTCTGCCCCTGATGGTCATACAGCCGACTAGGAAATAAAGGTCCTCCTAATTCATTGTCCCAGGTCACAAACAAGTTAAAAGCAGAACATTTTGATTTTGTTCAAAAGTCATAAATGATTTTGAAAAATTTGGTGCAAAAAGAGTCAAATACCAAAGTAACAGGTTACAAAAATGAAGCAATGAATTGATCTCAAATGGTTTTATCCAAAAATTATGTTCTCAACAAAGTATGTCTTCCATTATTCATACAGTTGAAGGATCCTCCTACCCTCTAAAGGGAATTGCAGATTTTTGTGATGTAATCTGAGAGCAGCATGATCTAGTGTCAGAGACCCCAATTCCAGGGATGTGTTACTTACTAGGCTGTGTGCTGCTGTTTTGATTAAATCAGTGTTTTATCAGCAGGAGTTTA
This sequence comes from Phyllobates terribilis, assembly GCF_046119375.1. Lineage (NCBI taxonomy): Eukaryota > Metazoa > Chordata > Amphibia > Anura > Dendrobatidae > Phyllobates > Phyllobates terribilis. The sequence goes on from NW_027362764.1 coordinate 757,138,610, forward strand.
TCACTATAGGACTAGGTATTGTGTGTCTCCTGGTCCAACCACATCCCCAGCACTGATTGATTGGCAGCTTTCTGTCAATATAAAAATCAGTGGTGTGGGCAGGATTATACACCGCTCAGTTTTCTCCCCTGCAGATCTAGCAGAGCTCTATCACAACTGCTGCATTCAGTAAACTAAGTGATACATTGTTGGAATCAGGGTCTCAGCTCCTACATCATGCAGCTGTCAGATTCCCCTTAATGGCAGCCTGATCCAAAACAGATGAAAATAGGTTCTGCTCGGAGTCCTCAAGAACTGGACACATGGATCCATTTTTGAAACGGATGCAAGGATCAATGAAACCCTATGGGCTTTGTGTACAACTGATGTGTGAATGCAGCCTTATAAATGGCGCTTTGGTTATTTCTCCTCGCTGTAAATACATTCTACGTGTTGAGCTTATACAAGCTTTGTAAAGAATAAGGGACAAAACTCCAGTTGTAGGACTCCTAGCTGTAATTAAAAAGAAGCCGACCTTGTTATAGGCAGAGTAGACAAGAGGCCAAGGTTCTAAGACATGGCGATTGCTACACCACTGCACTAAAGACCCCTGATATTTCCACATCGGTGTGTAATAATTCCTTGTGGTAATTTGCCATTGTTAAAGAACAAATAAAATCTCCCAAAATTCTAATTTCCATGTAATAAATATTCAGATTTTAGGTGGTAAGAGAGCCCCCTTGTGGTGACATAACAGTTTGCAGCACAGGTGGATTCTAGTAGGTATAATTTCTCCTTTTTGCTTAAACAATTACAAAAACCTTAAATGTTGTTGTTGGTGGTGGTGGGCTTGACATACCATGCACAGAGCATCCTACCTTAAAGGGGGTGTCTAGGAGTAGAAAAACACTTCCACATTGTTGTGAACGGGGCCAAATTGCAGTGCCATACGCAACCTGTGATCTGGAGTGATGCTGTTTTAGGAAAATGAGGAAATGTTATCCCTGCCGTTTAAACAACCCCATACACTTTTAGGATAGGTAGAACTGTAGGATCGCCACCTTTTCTTGGATTTTAAGAATGGGTCGTATGATGCCTCTTGGAAAATCATATTGGTGGACATTTACAGCAAGAGAATGAAAAGTCCTGGAACTGGAGTGGCGCAAAGAGAATGAAAAGTCGTGGAGCTGGAGTGGCGCAAAGAGAAAGAAAAGTCCTGGAACTAGAGTGGCGCAAAGAGAATGAAAAGTCCTGGAACTGGAGTGGCGCAAAGAGAATGAAAAGTCCTGGAACTGGAGTGGCGCAAAGAGAATGAAAAGTCCTGGAACTGGAGTGGCGCAAAGAGAATGAAAAGTCCTGGAACTGGAGTGGCGCAAAGAGAATGAAAAGTCCTGGAACTGGAGTGGCGCAAAGAGAATGAAAAGTCCTGGAACTGGAGTGGCGCAAAGAGAATGAAAAGTTCTGGAACTGGAGTGGCGCAAAGAGAATGAAAAGTCCTGGAACGGGAGTGGCGCAAAGAGAATGAAAAGTTCTGGAGCTGGAGTGGCGCAAAGAAAATGAAAAGTCCTGGAGCTGGAGTGGCGCAAAGGGCCACATAAGATAACACCAATATTCTATATATAACTACAGTTGAGAAAAAGGCTTTGCAGGATCCGGTCCTGATCCAGTGGCCAAGTCAGTAGTCCACGACTGCTGGAACAGAATCCTGCAAACCTTTTCCTTCCTGCCGCCATCGCTGATGTGTCTCTGCAACATTATGCTGTGGCATGATGGGCCTACTAATCAGAAGAAGTATCGATGATGCTGCCTTGTAGAAAGTTTGCAGGATCCTGGTCAAGTGGCCATTGAGAAAGTTGTAGCCCCTGGACTTTAGTCCTGTGACCCTTTTCGCTAAACTCTGTGTATAACACATGGTAGATGTTACAGATTTCGATTTAGCGTCCATGAGTTTTAAGTTACACCTCTGGCTCTTCCCAAAAATCCAACTTTATTTTTCTTTTGTAGGTTAGGCCGTGTATCAAATTGTGCCAAAAACCTTTCCCCTTTATTTTGAGACATCCCATAAAAGTTTCCAGACTGATTCGATTTAAAAAACTTTTTAAAAGTAGCAGCCAAAATTTTGTGGAATTTATCTTTTTTTTTTTGCCTGTAAAGTTCATTTTCAGTTTTATTTCATATTTTAGGAAGAAAGGCTGATTTGAAGTATCTCTGATTTATTGCAAAGGATTTACAGTGGCCATAAAACAGCAGTCATGGGTTCTTCTAAGCTGCAGCCTAGCACTGAAAATGAAAATGGTGGAGGCCCACAAAGCAGAAGACTGTAAGAAGATAAAGCGTTTTCAATTTGCCCTTTCCTCAGTTTGAAATGCAATTAAGAAATGCCAGTTACCAGGAACAGTGGAGGTCAAGATGAGGTCTGGAAGACCAAGCAAAATTTCAGTGAGAGCTGCTTATAGGATTGCTAGAGAGGCAAATCAGAACCCTCGCTTGACTTCAAAAGACCTTCAGAAAGATTTAGCAGACTCTGGAGTTGTGGTATATTGTTCTACTGTTCAGAGACACCTGCACCAATATGGCCTTCATGGAAGAGTCATCAGAAGAAAAACTCTCCTGCGTCCTCACCATAAAATTCAGCATCAGAAGTATGCAGAAAAACATCTAAACAAGCCTGACGCATTTTGGAAACAAGTCCTGTGGACCGATGAGGGTAACATAGAACTCTGTGGCCACAATGATCACAGGTATGTGTGGAGAAAAAAGGGCACAGAATCTCAGGAAAAGAACATCTCATCAACCATTAAGCATGGGGGTGGATCAATCATGCTTTGGGGTTGTGTTGCAGCCAATGGCACAGGGAACATTTCACGGGTAGAGGGAAGAATGGATTCAATGAAATTTCAACAAATTCTTGATGCAAACATAACACCATCTGTAAAAAAACTTGAAGGTGAAAAGAGGATGATTCTACAAATGGATAATGATCCTAAACACACAATCTACAATTGACGACCTCAAAAGGCGCAAGATTAAGGTTTTATAATGGCCCTCACAGTCCCCTAATCTGATCATCAATGAAAATCTGTGTCTAGATTTCAAAATAGCAGAACATGCAAGACGCCCCAAGAATCTCACAGACCTGGAAGAATTTTCCAAGGAAGAATGGAAAAAAATCACTCAAACACGAATTGAAAGACTCTTGTCCGGCTACAAAAAGCGTTTACAAGCTGTGATACTTTCAGAAGGGGGCGCTACTAGGTCCTAACCATGCAGGGTGCCCAAACTTTTGCATCGGCCCATTTTCCTTTGTCATTTTTAAAATGTAAAAGATGAAAATATACACAGTACAGACCAAAAGTTTGGACACACCTTCTCATTTAAAGATTTTTCATGACTATGAAAATTGTACATTCACACTGAAGGCATCAAAATTATAAATTAACACATGTGGAATTATATACTTAACAAAAAAGTGTGAAACAACTGAAGATATGTCTTATATTCTAGGTTCTTCAAAGTAGCCACCTTTTGCTTTGATGACTGCTTTGCACACTCTTGGCATTCTCTTGATGAGCTTCAAGAGGTAGTCACCGGAAATGGTCTTCCAACAATCTTGAAGGAGTTCCCAGAGATGCCTAGCACTTGTTGGCCCTTTTGCCTTCACTCTGCGGTCCAGCTCACCCCAAACCATCTCGATTGGGTTCAGGTCTGGTGACTGTGGAGGCCAGGTCATCTGGCGTAGCACCCCATCACTCCCCTTCTTGGTCAAATAGCCCTTACACAGCCTGGAGGTGTGTTTGGGGTCATTGTCCTGTTGAAAAATAAATGATGGTCCAACTAAACGCAAACCGGATGGAATAGCATGCCGCTGCAAGATGCTGTGGTAGCCATGCTGGTTCAGTATGCCTTCAATTTTGAATAAATCCCCAACAGTGTCACCAGCAAAGCCCCCCCACACCATCACACCTCCTCCTCCATGCTTCACGGTGGGAACCAGGCATGTAGAGTCCATCCGTTCACCTTTTCTGCGTCGCACAAAGACACAGTGGTTGGAACCAAAGATCTCAAATTTGGACTCATCAGACCAAAGCACAGATTTCCACTGGTCTAATGTCCATTCCTTGTGTTCTTTAGCCCAAACAAGTCTCTTCTGCTTGTTGCCTGTCCTTAGCAGTGGTTTCCTAGCAGCTATTTTACCATGAAGGCCTGCTGCACAAAGTCTCCTCTTAACAGTTGTTGTAGAGATGTGTCTGCTGCTAGAACTCTGTGTGGCATTGACCTGGTCTCTAATCTGAGCTGCTGTTAACCTGCGATTTCTGAGGCTGGTGACTCGGATAAACTTATCCTCAGAAGCAGAGGTAATTCTTGGTCTTCCTTTCCTGGAGCGGTCCTCATGTGAACCAGTTTCTTTGTAGCGCTTGATGGTTTTTGCAACTGCACTTGGGGACACTTTCAAAGTTTGCCCAATTTTTCGGACTGACGGACCTTCATTTCTTAAAGTATTGATGGCCACTCGTTTTTCTTTACTTAGCTGCTTTTTTCTTGCCATAATACAAATTCTAACAGTCTATTCAGTAGGACTATCAGCTGTGTATCCACCAGACTTCTGCACAACACAACTGATGGTCCCAACCCCATTTATAAGGCAAGAAATCCCACTTATTAAACCTGACCGGGCACACCTGTGAAGTGAAGACCATTTCCGGTAACTACCTCTTAAAGCTCATCAAGAGAATGCCAAGAGTGTGCAAAGCAGTCATCAAAGCAAAAGGTGGCTACTTTGAAGAACCTAGAATATAAGACATATTTTCAGTTGTTTCACACTTTTTTGTTAAGTATATAATTCCACATGTGGTAATTCATAGTTTTGATGCCTTCAGTGTGAATGTACAATTTTCATAGTCATGAAAATACAGAAAAATCTTTAAATGAGGTGTGTCCAAACTTTTGGTCTGTACTGTGTATATATATATATATATATATATATATATATATATATATATATATATATATATATATATATATATATATAGTTCCCTAAAATACAAAGGAAATGTGTCATCTTTCACTTTAGGCCTTTTAGAGATCATTTCATCTTCAACTTGCGTAACTGTTCACAATGGCAGTAATTTTGACCAGGGGTGCACAAACTTTTACATGCCGCTGTATATTCCTTTATTTTCTTTATGAGCTTCTGAAATTTTAAATGTTTTATAATAAAAGAAAAAAACACAGCTTTTTCTACTTTTTATCACTTTAAACATTTTTATTAATTTAAAATATGGAATGATTAATAAAATGAGCTTGTGACTTTGCGTTAAAAACGGTATTACTGTACCATGTTCTTAAATTACTCTGCAAGGTAAACTCCACTCAGACGGGAGAGAAGAAGCTACGGTCCTACTAAGTCTCATTTCTTTCAGGTGGGGTCTTCCATGACGCGGCGGCTCTGAGGGTATTGCTGAAATACTTGAAAAATAATACTTTTTTTTTTAATCTTTTTTTTCCTCTCTCCATGCAAAGTTTGATCGACTTGATTACCACTACTGGAAGTCCTGCGGCCAAATTTATTTATTTTATTTTTTTTCCAACTAATTGTCAAATTAAAATTGCTTGAATATTTTGGCCAGGAAAAAAAACAAAAAAAAAAACAAAAAACAGTATAAATAAAATATTTGTACATGCAGAAAATATGTGCCTTTAAAATACCCCAAATAATGGTACATAAAATAAAATTTAAAAAATATTTTAGAAGTGCACGGAAAATAGAAAAAGTAAATTTAAAAAAAAAAAAAAAAAAAATCAATTTTTTTTTTCTAGGTACATTGTAAAAAAAAAAAAAAAAAAAAAAAAAAGACATAATAAAATGGAAACACTTCTACAGTATGTACATTTTTTTTTTATCTCTATCTATCTAAACAATCACCACAATGAACAAGTTCCAGTCCGTAACACAATGATCGGGTCAAGATAGGAGTCGTGCCGTCACCTTTAATGGGGGGGCGACAAGAGAGACCCCTCATCCCTCTGGCGTCTGCATTTAATACCTCCATGTTAAGGTTCGATTTGCTTCTATGTAGCTAATAATATACATTTAAGTCCATTTCACTTTTCATCTATGAATAATTTATGGTACAGTTTAAATAATAATAAAAAAAAAAAATTATACATAGGCATACATATTTATTTCCATAAGGCCCGTCGGCCACAAAGATTTGATCCGTATTTTTATTTAACGTAATACTGTCTATTTCAAATAGATCATTCTACTGGAAAAATATTTCCCCTTGATCCTCACAGCTACAGAACGACTTGGTCTACAACAAAGTATTTTTTTTTATTTTTTATTACAGGTTTCAAGTATTCTGGAGTTTTTTTTTTATGTGGTTTCGATAACGCATGCATACTGTAAACAGACTAATAATTGCTTCGCGGTCGTATGGATTGAAACGGAAATGTCGTTTTATTTTCAATATATATATTTATGTATATTATATATATATGTATATCATTTCTAATAAAAGAAGCCTTTAGATAGAAATATATCTTCTTCTTTTTTTTTTTCTTTACTACTTGCAGCAAAGTAACAGTTATGTTTGTTGCAAAAAAAAAAAAAAAAAGTCGAAAAACATAAAGGAACGGAGCACAGAAATACTTAGACTTTTTTTCATTATTTTTTTTTTTCAAAAACTATCCTGAAATTGCTCTATCCGTAATAAATACGCAGGGGGATTGCTTTGCGGGTGGAGCGGACTTAAGTCCTGTGTGTGATATTGGAATTGAAGCCGGACGTGTGATCAGGGAGCGAGTGCATATTAGATATATCTATATATTGTATCTATACGGACAAGACAGCTCTGGCAGGACATGACGTTTTGCCCAAAGGGGTAGAAGTACTGATATACCTAGGGGGGACCAGAGAGGCGAGCTGGTGGGGGCTGCCAAATCTCTGGCTCTAGTAATACTGGCGGAGGCAGGAAAACATAGCACATTTACGATACACAGAATGGAAGTACTGGATGACGGTAACAGGAGCTTATATACAGACAAGGGGACGAGCCCTAACACCGCGCACAATGCCGGCGACACTGCGCACAATGCCGGCGACACCGCGCACAATGCCGGCCCCCCTACACTTTACACATCCAGGTTCTATTCTGACAAGATGTGGACGAAAGACACAGGGAAGACTCCTTTTCGTTCTGGATTTCCTTCGATGTGACCGATCTAAAAAAAATGGGGAAATGCAAAAAGAAAAAAAATAAGAGTTCACAAGAAAAATCTGTTTTTCATTGCAACTTAAGTAATAACAGCAGTATCTCCTTCTCCTTCATTGTCACAGTAGATTTTTTCCTTCCCCATACGATACACACTGGTGTATCTACCACTTCCCAGTAGTTATAGCGGAGCCTGTGTTACCCCTATCAGTAACAGCAGGGTATTCCAAACTAACACAGTTACAGCAATGTCATCCGGTAGTCATGACCGGGCCTTAAGTTTCACACAGTAGTCACAGCGAGGCCTCCTATTACACCTGATAGTCACAGCAGAACTTCTTCCTTTCCCCCATTTGTCCTAGCAGTGCCTTCCCATTTCACCCAGTAATCCCAGCAGCAGAAATTTGGATTTACCCCAGTTGTTCCAACAGTACCTCTGATTTTTACCCAGGATCTCGCCCTTCCACCCAGCAGGGCCTCGCCCATCCACTCAGCAGGGCCTCGCCCATCCACCCAGCAGGGCCTCGCCCTTCCACCCAGCAGGGCCTCGCCCTTCCACCCAGCAGGGCCTCGCCCTTCCACCCAGCAGGGCCTCGCCCTTCCACCCAGCAGGGCCTCGCCCTTCCACCCAGCAGGGCCTCGCCCTTACACCAAGCAAACCAAGCAGGGTCTCTCCCTTACACCCTGCAGACGCAGTAGGGTCTCACTCTTAGGCACCAGTCAGACGGCCGTATAAATCGGACCGAGATCAGAACGCACTACATGGCTCTCCCAACTTGAGTGTGATGGCTTTATGTATTTTTATGCAGCTGTTGTGGTCGGATCGAGGGAGCCGTCGGCCAGCCCGGGCACTGCGTTCTGATCTTGGTCCGATTTATACGGCTTTCTGACTGCAACTTATACCCAGTAGTCCCAGCGTGGTCTCGTCCTTCCACCCAGCAGGGTCTCGTCCTTCCACCAAGTAGTCACAGCATGGCCTCACTATTCCCTTGCTGCAAGCCATTATCTATTTGCTGCATTAAGACACCAATGTTTCTACCTGTAGGATAAGGTTCCTTCGACTCACAGGTAATGCAAGGCTTTCTATTCCGGACACTCACCCACCACTCGTGGTCCTCTTCACCTGTCACTATGATCACCTCCCCCTCTGCGAACGTCAGCTCGTCATCATTGTCCGCTTGGCAATCGTATATCGTCTTCGCTCTCTTCAGCTTGGTTTTCCCCTTATAAAAATGTCAAAAATAAAATCATCAAATGATATAATGATATATACCCTATGTATGCAGCAACATCTGCTGCTCATCAGAAACGCGTGTTGTCGGTGGTGCAGAGTCAGGCTGGTTACACAGCCGGCATCTGCCTGTAACAGCAGCGATCAGAGCTTCCTCCAATTGCTGCTGTTTAATCAGTGACAGCGGCATTTAATTGGACTGGTTGACGGTGCGTCACTTTCACGATATACCGCAACAGAATTGCAGCATTTAGACAGAGCAATGTCGCCGGTTCAAGTTACCCAAAACGACTAAAAAAGTTTTTAAAACTATATATAAAAAAAAAGTTTCAATCACCTTCTTTTTCTTAGTTAAAAAAAAAATTAAACATTTAAAAAGAAGAATCTAAAATTAATTAATTGAAAAGGTAAAAAAAAATAGAAATGCCAAAATGGCTGTTTTTCCGTTGCAGCATCTCACCCCCCAAAAAAATCAATATGAAGCAATTAATTTTTGGGCACTGTAATAGAAAGAAAAAAAAGCATGTAAGTTTGGATCATGCTGACCTGGAGAAACAGGTTATTAGGTCATTTTTACCGTAAAAACAAAACCCAAAAAACAATGAAGGAATCGTGTCATTTTTTTCCCAACACATCAGCTCAATTGGATTTGTCCTGTACAAAATAAAAATTAAAAAGGTAACGGAGGAAAGAGGAAAAAACAAAAGTGCTAAAACATATATAAAAACGACGACCTTGTGGTTTAAACATAATTTAGGTAAAACTGGAAACCCCTTTTAAGGAAGAAACGGGAGGTTCTGTTATACGGAGACCATGCCAGCCATCTTTGCCATCTCGGTGGTAGGTGACACTTACTGTGTTGATTTTACGAGGCAGCGGCACCGGTGTTTCTGGAAGGGGTGGAGGACCATCGCTGGAAGCTTCGGAGCCCTGTTTTTGGACAGGTGTATGGTCGGTCGGCTGCGAGTTGTGAATCACCTCGGCAGGTGGCTGGGAATTCTGGTTTGCCTCTGGGGTTTGAGGTTTGGGGGCTGGCTCTGCTACGGGCGCTTTGGGCACCAGGTCTGCCAGGTTGGGTTTGGGTGGAAGATCCTTCAGCTGCGGCTTGGGAGGTAGATCTCCGAGTTGCGGCTTGGGCGGCAGGTCTCCTAGCTGAGGTTTAGGAGGCAGCTCTCCAGGCTTTGGTGGTAGATCTCCCATGTGTGGCTTTTGCGTGAATTCAGAAGGTTGCGGTTTTGGAGGAAGATCGGCAAGTTGTGGCTTGTGAGGCAAGTCTCCCGGCTGCGGCGACTTCTGGAAGATGTCCGACTGTGGGCTGTACTTGTCCATAGAGAGATGATGAGTGGTGTCTATTTTTCTAAGAGCCACTATGAACGGAAAACAAGTAGATGAGACATTACACTACGGATTACAGCCATCACGTAATGACCTTATAAACATCAATATAAGACATCAAGCAGCCCAAATGATTAAAGGGGCTCTCCACCTACCGGAATTTGTTCTAGGAAATCCGGGTTGTCCAAAATGGAAAAAAAAAAAAAAAGATGCTTCTCTATTGGAAACAGCGCCTCTTTGGCTCAATGGGCTAAAGTGGTATTACAGCTCATCCCCATTCAAGTTAACCCCTTAACGACCAGTGTTTTCATCCTAAATGACCAGAGCAATTCTGCACACAAGGTACTTTAAAAGTTCATTTTTTATTCTAGGGCAGATGCGATTATAACAGTTTGAATTGCATCCTGCCCCCCCCCAATGTAGAAATAAAGAAATGGAGTTAAAAAAACCCCACACATTTGGTTTCCTCACATCTGTCAAAGTCCAATTTATCAAAATTATTTTTACCTATACGAAAATCAAAGCATCAGAATTGCTGTTTTTTTGTTGTTGTTGCTGGCACCTCCCCACCCATAAGAAAACAAGACAAAGCGATCAAAACTTCGCAATGTGCCAGCAAAAAACTACAGCTGGTCGTGCAAAAAAAAACCTCACACAGCTCTAATGATGGAAAAATAAAGAAGTTAAGGGTCTCAGAAAATGGCGACACAAACCAATTTTTAATTTTTTACAAACTTCAAAACTTTTTATTAAGTTACTAAAGTTAAAAAAAAAAAATAAATAAATCTATATAAGTCTGGAATCATAAAAATCACGCTGGACCTGAAGTATCTTGTTACCAGGTCATATTTATCGTATAATGAACGCCGTAAAAACAAAACCACTAAAAACAACACCGGAATTACGTGTTTTCTCTGTTTCACTGCAGTTGCAATTTTTTTTCCAAGTGGTCCAAGGGGTAACATTTCTCCTTGCTGAGAGTGACATGTCAAGCCTGGCATGCCGAGGTGAGGAGACTTTTAAGCCGCAATGCTCCAAGTGGTAAATGAATGGAATGAAAACTACAAAAAAAAACAACAAAAAAAAAAAAATCTAATATGACGATGTCGAAGGGAAAACAAATAAGTTATGGCTCTGGGAATAAGAGGAGGAAGAAAAACCCAAGAGAGCAAAAACATGGCAGCGCCATTAAGGAGTTAAATTTGAACATGGACTGTAAAATTTTGATCTATCTATATACACTGCTCAAAAAAATAAAGGGAACACTCCAATACCCCATCCTAGATCTGAATGAATGAAATATTCTCATTGAATACTTTGTTCTGTACAAAGTTGAATGTGCTGACAACAAAATCACACAAAAATCATCAATGGAAATCAAATTTATTAACCAATGGAGGCCTGGATTTGGAGTCACCCCCAAAATTAAAGTGGAAAAACACACTACAGGCTGATCCAACTTTGATGTAATGTCCTTAAAACAAGTCAAAATTAGTCTCAGTATTGTGTGTGGCCTCCACGTGCCTGTATGACCTCCCTACAACGCCTGGGCATGCTCCTGATGAGGCTCAGTATTGTGTGTGGCCTCCACGTGCCTGTATGACCTCCCTACAACGCCTGGGCATGCTCCTGATGAGGCTGAGTATTGTGTGTGGCCTCCACGTGCCTGTATGACCTCCCTACAACGCCTGGGCATGCTCCTGATGAGGCTCAGTATTGTGTGTGGCCTCCACGTGCCTGTATGACCTCCCTACAACGCCTGGGCATGCTCCTGATGAGGTTGAGTATTGTGTGTGGCCTCCACGTGCCTGTATGACCTCCCTACAACACCTGGGCATGCTCCTGATGAGGCTCAGTATTGTGTGTGGCCTCCACGTGCCTGTATGACCTCCCTACAACGCCTGGGCATGCTCCTGATGAGGCTCAGTATTGTGTGTGGCCTCCACGTGCCTGTATGACCTCCCTACAACGCCTGGGCATGCTCCTGATGAGGCTCAGTATTGTGTGTGGCCTCCACGTGCCTGTATGACCTCCCTACAACGCCTGGGCATGCTCCTGATGAGGCTGAGTATTGTGTGTGGCCTCCACGTGCCTGTATGACCTCCCTACAACGCCTGGGCATGCTCCTGATGAGGCTGAGTATTGTGTGTGTCCTCCACGTGCCTGCATGACCTCCCTACAACGCCTGGGCATGCTCCTGATGAGGCTGAGTATTGTGTGTGGCCTCCACGTGCCTGTATGACCTCCCTACAATGCCTGGGCATGCTCCTGATGAGGCTGAGTATTGTGTATGGCCTCCACATGCCGGTATGACCTCCCTACAACGCCTGGGCATGCTCCTGATGAGGCTCAGTATTGTGTATGGCCTCCACGTGCCTGTATGACCTCCCTACAACGCCTGGGCATGCTCCTGATGAGGCTCAGTATTGTGTGTGGCCTCCACGTGCCTGTAAGACCTCCCTACAATGCCTGGGCATGCTCCTGATGAGGCTGAGTATTGTGTATGGCCTCCACATGCCGGTATGACCTCCCTACAACGCCTGGGCATGCTCCTGATGAGGCTCAGTATTGTGTATGGCCTCCACGTGCCTGTATGACCTCCCTACAACGCCTGGGCATGCTCCTGATGAGGCTCAGTATTGTGTGTGGCCTCCACGTGCCTGTATGACCTCCCTACAACGCCTGGGCATGCTCCTGATGAGGCTGAGTATTGTGTGTGTCCTCCACGTGCCTGCATGACCTCCCTACAACGCCTGGGCATGCTCCTGATGAGGCTGAGTATTGTGTGTGGCCTCCACGTGCCTGTATGACCTCCCTACAATGCCTGGGCATGCTCCTGATGAGGCTGAGTATTGTGTATGGCCTCCACATGCCGGTATGACCTCCCTACAACGCCTGGGCATGCTCCTGATGAGGCTCAGTATTGTGTATGGCCTCCACGTGCCTGTATGACCTCCCTACAACGCCTGGGCATGCTCCTGATGAGGCTCAGTATTGTGTGTGGCCTCCACGTGCCTGTAAGACCTCCCTACAATGCCTGGGCATGCTCCTGATGAGGCTGAGTATTGTGTATGGCCTCCACGTGCCTGTATGACCTCCCTACAATGCCTGGGCATGCTCCTGATGAGGCTGAGTATTGTGTATGGCCTCCACGTGCCTGTATGAACTCCCTACAACGCCTGGGCATGCTCCTGATGAGGTTGCGGATGGTTTCCTGTGGGATCTCCTCCCAGACCTGGACTAAAGCATCCACCAACTCCTGGACAGTCTGTGGTGCAACGTGACGTTGGTGGATGGAGCGAGACATGATGTCCCAGATGTGCTCAATCGGATTCAGGTCTGGGGAACAGGCGGGCCAGTCCAGAGCTTCAATGTCTTCATCTTGCAGGAACTGCTGACACACTCCAGCCACATGAGGTCTGGCATTGTCCTGCATTAGGAGGAACCCAGGGCCAACCGCACCAGCATATGGTCTCACAAGGGGTCTGAGGATCTCATCTCGGTACCTAATGGCAGTCAGGCTACCTCTGGCGAGCACATGGTGGGCTGTGCGTCCCTCCAAAGAAATGCCACCCCACACCATTACTGACCCACTGCCAAACCGGTCATGCTGAAGGATGTTGCAGGTAGCAGATCGCTCTCCACGGCGTCTCCAGACTCTGTCACGTCTGTCACATGTGCTCAGTGTGAACCTGCTTTCATCTGTGAAGACCACAGGACGCCAGTGGTGACTTTGCCAATCCTGGTGTTCTGTGGCAAATGCCAAGCGTCCTGCACGGTGTTGGGCTGTGAGCACAACCCCCATCTGTGGACGTCGGGCCCTCATAGAGTCGGTTTCTAACCGTTTGTGCAGACACATGCTCATTTGTGGCCTGCTGGAGGTCATTTTGCAGGGCTCTGGCAGTGCTCCTCCGGTTTCTCCTTGCACAAAGGCGGAGGTAGCGGTCCTGCTGCTGGGTTGTTGCCCTCCTACGGCCCCCTCCATGTCTCCTGGTGTACTGGCCTGTCTCCTGGTAGTGCCTCCAGCCTCTGGACGCTACGCTGACAGACACAGCAAACCTTCTTGCCACAGCTCGCATTGATGTGCCATCCTGGATGAGCTGCACTACGTGAGCAACTTCTGTGGGTTGTAGAGTCCGTCTCATGCTACCACGAGTGTGAAAGCACAACCAACATTCAAAAGTGACCAAAACATCAGCCAGAAAGCATTGGTACTGAGATGTGGTCTGTGGTCCCCACCTGCAGAACCACTCCTTTATTGAGAGTGTCTTGATAATTGCCAATAATTTCCATCTATTGTCTATTCCATTTGCACAACAGCATGTGAAATTGATTGTCAATCAGTGTTGCTTCCTAAGTGGACAGTTAGATTTCACAGAAGTTTGATTTACTTGGAGTTATATCCTGTTGTTTAAGTGTTCCCTTTATTTTTTTGAGCAGTGCAGATATATATATATTGTAGGGTTTGGTACTCACTCAGCCGCGTTAGAGGTAGACACAGGATACTGTTTCTTTAAAAATGTCCAAGGCAGGTTTATTATGCTGCATAAACCGCACTTTTAGAAGTAAACAAAAGACAGCCTTTTCCGGCACAGAGTAACAAAACAGAAAATAAACAGTCATACAATATGGTGGGTTCGCCCGCTCAAGCTCAGTGTCCTTTAGCACAAACACTCTGGAGGTCTCCACACCTCCAGCCACAGACACTGAATGAGACACTTGGTCTTCATTTTATACACACAACCTGGGGTGGGGATATGTGAGCAGCCAATCCCACCCGTCTCTTATGACTGCTCGTAAAACGCCCTATTAACCCTTCCAGCACTGTGTGTGCTGGAGCATGCTTTCCCGGTTTTACATCACTGAAGCTACCAACCTCAGCGATGCATATCTCCCCTCCAGCACGACATCTGTTTACATGCCCTGGTCTTAATTGGATGAAAGAGGCTGAGCTGTAATACCATAGATAAACGATGGACAAGGGGGGGCGATGTTCCTGGAAAAGAAGAATCTTTTTCTAACCCGTTTAATAAACAATGTGATCCGTATTGCTGCTGGGTGGAGTTGAGCGATTCTCCAGAAATTCGATTCGCATCATATAAATCTGAAATGAATTAAATCTGCCGGGAAGGACTTAAAAATTCCAATAAACTCTTACATTCGCCTCTCTTCATCCCCGCCCATACTGCCATGCCCGGTCCGATCGGCTCCTTTTCGGTGTTCTTCTCCTTACGGCCAGGTCTAGGATTAGGCCTCATACGGTCACATGAGGGCTAGTCAGCGGTAGCACCAGAACAGAGAAGACTCAGAAATGGCGGGGAGAAGGCGGCCGTAGAGGAGGCGATCGGAGGATCGGGCGGCAGTGGGACGGGTACGTGGAGGGCCCAAGGAGAAGCGAGTAGAAGCGTTTATTGTTCCTATACCTCAGAATACAGTAAAATTTTGGTCGATTGGCCACAAATTAACTCCCCCAAAAATCTGACTTCCTTAGAATACAAATTTTTGGGGACATTTGTAGTGAAATCGATGTGTTTAGCTCCGATCCACTCAGCTCTCCGCAGAGTGCCACCGACCAGTTGCTATGGATACGAGGCCTAGCTGCCTCCTCATTATTTTATGGCGTTGTCGGGTGCCATGTCCTTAGCAACCAGACTGTCTCAGGTTCCTCAGGAGTCCACAAGATCCCTCCATCCCTAAACGCCACAGTAACCAAATTGTAGATTACAACCAATAGACGCAGGCTGTGACTTACCTTTTTGAGGTAGTTTTGGCAAAACTCGGGGCCCTAATGCTGTTTTTGTCGTTCCGGTGCTAAATGAAAGTAAAAATTTTTTTTAAAAAAAAGAAATAAATAAAACAAAAAATTAGAAAAACAACAAAAAAATCTTCAACTCCACTACAGATTGCAAAAAACTCATGGGTTGCTATGGGCAAATGAAGGTCCCCCCCAGCCGCCATTTTGGTGTTTCTATGAAGCCTGTGGCTGGGGCTGCATAAGGGGTCAGTAGTTTTACTACATACTGCAATACTGTAGCATTTAATACAAGAGATGAAACAATCACAGGTTAGAATCACTAAAACAAAGCAAAAAATTATAAAAAAAAATAATGTTTTTAAACAATTTAAAAAAAAATATATATATATATACAGTACAGACCAAAAGTTTGGACACACCTTCTCATTTAAAGATTTTTCTGTATTTTCTTGACTTTGAAAATTGCACATTCACACTGAAGGCATCAAAACTATGAATTAACACATGTGGAATTATATACTTAACAAAAAAGTGTGAAACAACTGAAAATATGTCTTATATTCTAGGTTCTACAAAGTAGCCACCTTTTGCTTTGATGACGGCTTTGCACACTCTTGGCATTCTCTTGATGAGCTTCAAGAGGTAGTCACCGGAAATGGTCTTCCAACAATCTTGAAGGAGTTCCCAGAGATGCTTAGCACTTGTTGGCCCTTTTTCCTTCACTCTCCGGTCCAGCTCACCCCAAACCATCTCGATTGGGTTCAGGTCTGGTGACTGTGGAGGCCAGGTCATCTGGCGTAGCACCCCATCACTCTCCTCCTTGGTCAAATAGCCCTTACACAGTACCTGGAGGTGTGTTTGGGGTCATTGTCCTGTTGAAAAATAAATGATGGTCCAACTAAACGCAAACCGGATGGAATAGCATGCCACTGCAAGATGCTGTGGTAGCCATGCTAGTTCAGTATGCCTTCTATTTTGAATAAATCCCCAACAGTGTCACCAGCAAAGCACCCCCACACCATCACACCTCCTCCTCCATGCTTCACGGTGGGAACCAGGCGTGTAGAGTCCATTGTTCACCTTTTCTGCGTCGCACAAAGACACGGTGGTTGGAACCAAAGATCTCAAATTTGGACTCATCAGACCAAAGCACAGATTTCCACTGGTCTAATGTCCATTCCTTGTGTTCTTTAGCCCAAACAAGTCTCTTCTGCTTGTTGCCTGTCCTTAGCAGTGGTTTCCTAAAAGCTATTTTACCATGAAGGCCTGCTGCACAAAGTCTCCTCTTAACAGTTGTTGTAGAGATGTGTCTGTTGCTAGAACTCTGTGTGGCATTGACCTGGTCTCTAATCTGAGCTGCTGTTAACCTGTGATTTCTGAGGCTGGTGACTCGGATAAACTTATCCTCAGAAGCAGAGGTGACTCTTGGTCTTCCTTTCCTGGGGCGGTCCTCATGTGAGCCAGTTTCTTTGTAGCGCTTGATGGTTTTTGCAACTGCACTTGGGGACACTTTAAAAGTTTTCCCAATTTTTTGGACTGACTGACCTTCATTTCTTAAAATAGTGATGGCCACTCGTTTTTCTTTACTTAGCTGCTTTTTTCTTGCCATAATACAAATTCTAACAGTCTATTCAGTAGGACTATCAGCTGTGTATCCACCTGACTTCTGCACAACACAACTGATGGTCCCGACCCCATTTATAAGGCAAGAAATCCCACTTATTAAACCTGACAGGGCACACCTGTGAAGTGAAAACCATTTCCGGTGACTACCTCTTGAAGCTCATCAAGAGAATGCCAAGAGTGTGCAAAGCAGTCATCAAAGCAAAAGGTGGCTACTTTGAAGAACCTAGAATATAAGACATATTTTCAGTTGTTTCACACTTTTTTGTTCAGTATATAATTCCACATGTGTTAATTCATAGTTTTGATGCCTTCAGTGTGAATGTACAATTTTCATAGTCATGAAAATACAGAAAAATCTTAAAATGAGAAGGTGTGTCCAAACTTTTGGTCTGTACTGTATGTATATATATATATATATTTTTTTTTTATATTAAACACATTGGGTATCGCCACAGCTTTAAAAGTCAAAATATATAATAATTTACCTTGTAATTTTACCACTGAAAAAGAAAATCGTAACGTCTGGACTCACATTTTTCAGTTGCCGCACTCCCCCCCCCCCCCCCCCTCAAATACAATAAAAAGCGTTCAAAACATCGTATGTACCCCAAAAATGTATCAATAAAAACGACAGCTCTCTATACAAAAAAAAAAACAAGCCCTCACACGACTCCATTGTTGGAAAAATAAAAGGTTTATGATCTTAGAAAATAGCAACACAAACCAAATTTTTTCTGAATTTTTTTTTTCCACCACTTAAAAAAAGAAAAAAAAAAATCCAAGTGTGTTATCCCCCGTAATTGTACTGACCTGGAGAATAATTTTCTTTACTTTAAAATGAGAGGTGGAAAAATAAAAAACCCCCAAAAAACTATGGAGGAATTAAGTTTCTTTTTTTTTTTCCCACCATTTCATCTTACTTGTTATTTTTTTCCGGTTATTCAGAACATTATATGTTAAAAATAAATGGTGTCATTCAAAATTAAAAACAACAGATATGTGGATGGAAAAATAATAAAAAGTTGATACGCGGCGAAAAAAAAATGAAAGAGTAAAAATAAAAAATGTTTGCAGTGGGAATAGGTTAAGGGAATCTGCGCTGGCCCTTTAAGACACCCCCAAATTTTTTTTTTGATGACTTTCAGAATTTTTTCACTACTTAAAGAAAAAGTATCCGCACATGTTTGGTATCGCCGTAATCGGACAGACTTGGAGATTCATGCTGACATGTCATTTTTACGGCAAAATAAATACCGTAATAGCAAAACGCAAAAAGCAATGGCAGAAGTGCTTTTTTTTTTTTTTGCACAATTTCACCGCTCTTGGAATTTTTTTCCCGTTCCTTAGGGTAACATGAATGATGTCATGCAAAACTACAGCTTGACCTGCAAAAACCAGACACTCGTACGACTGTGGATGGAAAAGTAAAAAAAAAGTTATGGCTCTTGGAAGAAGAGGGGGGGCGCAAAAATGGAAAATTGCTCAGACGGGAAAGAGTTAAACCAAAGGTCATTTTTATTTTTTTTATTTTTATTTTTTTAAGTACAGGCGGTTGTCTTGCCCCAAAGTAACCTCTCCGCTAAAGAGCTCAAAACAGCAAATGCCCTCTGGTGGCCATTGTGAAAACTGCACTTTTAAAATAAATTTTTGGCATGTACCTGGCAGAATGAGTCAGTCTCTCGAACTTATTTAGGGACTTCTCTCCGGGGCTGTGGCCCGTGTCATTACCTGGTGAGGAAAACAGAGAGAAGTGAATATGATAAAACTGGCAGAGTCACATAATGGGACGGCATCAATATTCGAGAAGAACTGGAGCGGAACAGCTAGTAGGAAGCGAAGGAGAAGAGAAAACGCATAAAGAAGTGATGGCGGCAGCTTTCCCAGAACATTGCAAAAGTAATGGATCCCGTAAAGATATAAACCAGTGCATGTAATTTACAACCTGTCCACTAGGGGGACATAACGTAAGATCACAGCAGAGAATACTAAGGACAGAGCGGCAGAGAGGAGGAAGGGTTAATGCAGATCTCAGGCCTCTAGGACAGAAGTGGACAGGTTGGATCAGAAGCTCTGCCATGTACAGCCTTGTGCCTGCGCTAAACCAGAGGGAAGTCTAAAATTAAACTTTTTTTTTTATTATTCTTTTATAATGATTTTTCTACAGGATTGAGGCATTTTGGGTAAAATCTTGTAAGATCTGAGAACCTCTTTGGGTTCCTGGTTGCTATAGGCAAAGCTTTTATGTACAAATTATAAAAAACAAGACTCGACTTCCAGAAACAGCGCCACTCTTGCCTATGGGCTGTGTCTGGTATTGCAGTTAATCATCGTTTACAGTAGTTTTAAAAAAAAAAAAAAAAAAAATGTAGAAAAAAAACAAAAACAAACTATAGCTGCTCTCTCCCAGAAGCAGCACTAGGCTGTATCTGCTATTGAAGCATTTACATCAATCGGTATAAGCTGCAATACCAGGAACAACCTGTGTATATGAGTGGCGCTGTTTCTGGAAGGAAAGCAGCCAGTTTTTTTTTTTTTATCTAATGCAGATCCTTTAAAGGGGTTGGACCAAGTTTGAAAGTTATCCCCTATCTGAGTTTGTTGGGAATCTGACCCCTTGAACCCCAAATATACCCTGAAAATGGAGTAAAGGCCACAATAGCTGAGACATAGAGAGAATGAATAGAGTGAGCCCCCGCCCCATTCACACGAGGCGCTGCACAGCTCCATTCCTGGGATCTGGGAAGGTCCCTGCAGTCAGACCGCCAGCCATCAGTAAGGTGATAACTTCCAAACTTTATATAACTCCTTTAAATAAAAAAACAATTGGCACATAATAGGGGTCCTATGTATGCCCAACCTCCCAGATGAATATTGGCGCTGGCCCTTTAAACAGACCACTGAGAGTGCAGCCCACCAGACCCCCCCCACGAGGATCCACTAGAAGTATCTCCTTGGCTGTACAGGAGCAGGAAAGTAAGAAGTAACAGATATCCTTAGGGATCGGAAGTAAAGCTGAGAACAGAGACAGAGTCCAGGAATGGGGGGTCTGGACCCCTTCACCTTCATTTCACGACTCACCCCAGGAAGCCGAGCCCTTACTATGAGGTAGCGGGCTGGGCGGGTCGGAGAGCGTTCGTTTGTGTCCTGGGGGTGGGGGAGGAGCTTTCTTCTTGGATAAAGTGGAGTTTCCGCTAGGGGATTGGGTGCTTAAAGGGAGTGTGGACGTAGGACCGGATGAAGCTAGAAAAGCACACACAAAAACCGTGACTGACCGTCCGACAGCGCATGAGCCATCAGCAATACTGCCCTTATAAAAGCATAAACGAGCGCCAGCATTTATTTAATAAAGCAATAAGGCTCCGCGCCTCCATTTCTAGAATACGGAGCTAGTATTTTGCACCATTTGTCTTATACAAGCTCTTTTGTTTCGCCGCATAATGCTGTCAGTGCTCTCATTCTAAATTGGTATTTGTAACCCTTTTTTTTTTCCTGAGCTCCTCTGTGTTGATCATAAATCAGCACTGAGGAGCTCAGAAAAATACAGATGAAATAGTTCCGAACTCCCGGTCCCAACAAACTCGCTGACAGATTCTCACATACAGGTGTATCTCACTAAATTAGAATATCATCAAAAAGTTCATTTCATTTCTTCAATACAAAAAGTGAAACTCCTATATTATATAGAGTCATTACACACAGAGGGATCTATTATATAGAGTCATTACACACAGAGTGATCTATTATATAGTCATTACACACAGAGGGATCTATTATATAGAGTCATTACACACAGAGGGATCTATTATATAGAGTCATTACACACAGAGGGATCTATTATATAGAGTCATTACACACAGAGGGATCTATTATATAGAGTCATTACACACAGAGTGATCTATTATATAGAGTCATTACACACAGAGGGATCTATTATATAGAGTCATTACACACAGAGGGATCTATTATATAGAGTCATTACACACAGAGGGATCTATTATATAGTCATTACACACAGAGGGATCTATTATATAGAGTCATTACACACAGAGGGATCTATTATATAGTCATTACACACAGAGGGATCTATTATATAGAGTCATTACACACAGAGGGATCTATTATATAGAGTCATTACACACAGAGGGATCTATTATATAGAGTCATTACACACAGAGGGATCTATTATATAGAGTCATTACACACAGAGCGATCTATTATATAGAGTCATTACACACAGAGGGGTGTATTATATAGAGTCATTACACACAGAGGGATCTATTATATAGAGTCATTACACACAGAGGGATCTATTATATAGAGTCATTACAGACAGAGGGATCTATTATATAGAGTCATTACACACAGAGTGATCTATTATATAGAGTCATTACACACAGAGGGATCTATTATATAGAGTCATTACACACAGAGGGATCTATTATATAGAGTCATTACACACAGAGGGATCTATTATATAGAGTCATTACACACAGAGGGATCTATTATATAGTCATTACACACAGAGGGATCTATTATATAGAGTCATTACACACAGAGGGATCTATTATATAGAGTCATTACACACAGAGGGATCTATTATATAGAGTTATTACACACAGAGGGATCTATTATATAGAGTCATTACACACAGAGGGATCTATTATATAGAGTCATTACACACAGAGGGATCTATTATATAGAGTCATTACACACAGAGGGATCTATTATATAGAGTCATTACACACAGAGGGATCTATTATATAGAGTCATTACACACAGAGGGATCTATTATATAGAGTCATTACACACAGAGGGATCTATTATATAGAGTCATTACAGACAGAGTGATCTATTATATAGAGTCATTACACACAGAGTGATCTATTTCAAGTGTTTATTTCTGTTAATGTTGATGATTATGGCTTACAGCCAATGAAAACACAAAACTCATTATCTCAGTAAATTAAAATAATTAACGAAAAAACACCTGCAAAGGCTTCCTAAGCGTTTAAAAAGGTCTCTTAGTCTGTTTCAGTAGGCTCCACAATCATGGGGAAGACTGCTGACTTGACAGATGTCCAGAAGGCAGTCATTGACACACTCCACAAGGTCCCAGAGTCTGGAGGAAGAGTGGAGAGGCCACAATCCAAGCTGCTGGAGGTCTAGTGTGAAGTCTCCACAATCAGTGATGGTTTGGGGAGCCATGTCATCTGCGGGTGTAGGTCCACTGTGTTTTATCAAGACCAAAGTCAGCGCAGAGGTCTGCCAGGACATTTTACAGCACTTCATGCTTCCCTCTGCCGACAAGCTTTATGGAGATGGAAATGTCATTCTCCAGCAGGACTTGGCCCCTGTCCACACTGCCAAAAGTACCAATACCTGGTTTACACACAACAGTATCACTGTGCTTGATTGGCAGCAAACTCGCCTGACCTTAACCCCATAGAGAATCTATTATAGAGAATCTATGGGGTATTGTCAAGAGGAAGATGAGGGACACCAGACCCAACAATGCAGACGAGCTGAAGGCTGCTATCAAAGCCACCTGGGCTTCCATAACACCTCAGCAGTGCCACAGGCTGATCGCCTCCATGCCACATTGCCGCATTGATGCAGTAATTGATGCAAAAGGAGCCGCGACCAAGTATTGAGGCATTTACTGAACAGACATTTCAGTAGGACATTTTGGATTTT
The DNA here is from genome assembly GCF_046119375.1 of Phyllobates terribilis. Classification (NCBI taxonomy): domain Eukaryota; kingdom Metazoa; phylum Chordata; class Amphibia; order Anura; family Dendrobatidae; genus Phyllobates; species Phyllobates terribilis. The sequence continues at coordinate 757,161,444 of NW_027362764.1, forward strand.
AAACATTTTTCAAGCTGTTGTTATAAAGTATTCTAATTTACTGAGATAATGACTTTTGTGTTTTCATTGGCTGTAAGCCATAATCATCAACATTAACAGAAATAAACACTTGAAATAGATCCCTCTGTGTGTAATGACTCCATATAATAGATCCCTCTGTGTGTAATGACTCCATATAATAGATCCCTCTGTGTGGTAACGACTCTATATAATCGATCCCTCTGTGTGGTAACGACTCTATATAATCGATCCCTCTGTGTGTAACGACTCTATATAATCGATCCCTCTGTGTGTAACGACTCTATATAATCGATCCCTCTGTGTGTAACGACTCTATATAATCGATCCCTCTGTGTGTAACGACTCTATATAATCGATCCCTCTGTGTGTAACGACTCTATATAATCGATCCCTCTGTGTGTAACGACTCTATATAATCGATCCCTCTGTGTGTAACGACTCTATATAATCGATCCCTCTGTGTGTAACGACTCTATATAATCGATCCCTCTGTGTGTAACGACTCTATAGAATCGATCCCTCTGTGTGTAACGACTCTATAGAATAGATCCCTCTGTGTGTAACGACTCTATAGAATAGATCCCTCTGTGTGTAACGACTCTATAGAATAGATCCCTCTGTGTGTAACGACTCTATAGAATAGATCCCTCTGTGTGTAACGACTCTATAGAATAGATCTCTCTGTGTGTAACGACTCTATAGAATAGATCTCTCTGTGTGTAACGACTCTATAGAATAGATCCCTGTGTGTAACGACTCTATAGAATAGATCCCTCTGTGTGTAACGACTCTATAGAATAGATCCCTCTGTGTGTAACGACTCTATAGAATAGATCCCTCTGTGTGTAACGACTCTATAGAATAGATCCCTCTGTGTGTAACGACTCTATAGAATAGATCCCTCTGTGTGTAACGACTCTATAGAATAGATCCCTCTGTGTGTAACGACTCTATAGAATAGATCCCTCTGTGTGTAACGACTCTATATAATAGATCCCTCTGTGTGTAACGACTCTATATAATAGATCCCTCAGTGTGTAACGACTCTATATAATAGATCCCTCAGTGTGTAACGACTCTATATAATAGATCCCTCAGTGTGTAATGACTCTATATAATAGATCCCTCTGTGTGTAATGACTCTATATAATAGATCCCTCTGTGTGTAATGACTCTATATAATAGATCCCTCTGTGTGTAATGACTCTATATAATAGATCCCTCTGTGTGTAATGACTCTATATAATAGATCCCTCTGTGTGTAATGACTCTATATAATAGATCCCTGTGTGTGTAATGACTCTATATAATAGATCACTCTGTGTGTAATGACTCTATATAATAGATCTCTGTGTGTGTAATGACTCTGTATAATAGATCCCTGTGTGTGTAATGACTCTGTATAATAGATCCCTGTGTGTGTAATGACTCTATAGAATAGATCCCTCTGTGTGTAATGACTCTATAGAATAGATCCCTCTGTGTGTAATGACTCTATAGACTAGATCCCTTTGTGTGTAATGACTATATAATAGATTCCTGTGTGTAATGACTCTATAGAATAGATCCCTCTGCGTGTAATGACTCTATATAATAGATCCCTCTGTCTGTAATGACTCTATATAATAGATCCCTGTGTGTGTAATGACTCTATATAATAGATCACTCTGTGTGTAATGACTCTATATAATAGAGCTCTCTGTGTGTAATGACTCTATATAATAGATCCCTCTGTGTGTAATGACTCTATATAATAGATCACTCTGTGTGTAATGACTCTATATAATAGATCACTCAGTGTGTAATGACTCTATATAATAGATCACTCAGTGTGTAATGACTCTATATAATAGATCCCTCAGTGTGTAATGACTCTATATAATAGATCCCTCAGTGTGTAATGACTATATAATAGATCCCTCAGTGTGTAATGACTCTACATAATAGATCCCTCAGTGTGTAATGACTCTATATAATAGATCCCTCAGTGTGTAATGACTCTATATAATAGATCCCTCTGTGTGTAATGACTCTATATAATAGATCCCTCTGTGTGTAATGACTCTATATAATAGATCCCTCTGTGTGTAATGACTCTATATAATAGATCCCTCTGTGTGTAATGACTCTATATAATAGATCCCTCTGTGTGTAATGACTCTATATAATAGATCCCTCTGTGTGTAATGACTCTATATAATAGATCCCTCTGTGTGTAATGACTCTATATAATAGATCCCTCTGTGTGTAATGACTCTATATAATAGATCCCTCTGTGTGTAATGACTCTATATAATAGATCCCTCTGTGTGTAATGACTCTATATAATAGATCCCTCTGTGTGTAATGACTCTATATAATAGATCCCTCTGTGTGTAATGACTCTATATAATAGATCCCTCTGTGTGTAATGACTCTATATAATAGATCCCTCTGTGTGTAATGACTCTATATAATAGATCACTCTGTGTGTAATGACTTTATATAATAGATCCCTCTGTGTGTAATGGCTCTATATAATAGATCCCTCTGTGTGTAATGGCTCTATATAATAGATCCCTCTGTGTGTAATGACTCTATATAATAGATCCCTCTGTGTGTAATGACTCTATATAATAGATGAGTTTCACTTTTTGTATTGAAGAACTGAAATAAATTAACTTTTTGATGATATTCTAATTTACTGAGATGCACCTGTAGCTCATTCTGGAGTCTGTAAAAGCCAAACGGTGCAAAATTTTTAATGCAAAAATTGCATCAAAAAAAAAAAAAAAAAAAAAAAAAAAAGAAGAAGAAAAGTCCTGGAGATGTCCAGGTCTCTTAATAATATTAGTTATGAAAAATTACCAAGAAATACCAAAAACTTTTAAGAAATTAATATTTACATTTCTGCTCAGGTACTATGGGAACACCATAAAAAAATAAAAAAAACCTACACTTTCTCAGCTGAGGACATGAAGGTAAGGCCACGTTCAGTATTTGATCAGTATTTGTAAGCCAAAAGTGTATACAAAAGAAAAAAAAGGAAAGGTCGGCTCACCCATCAATGAAGATCTAATTGCAGAGGAAACTTGCAGTGCTGCAAAACTTAGGAGGGAGGAACATAATTCCAGCATCCAGGTCTTTATAATAAAAAACAAACAAACACTTTATTGTAAGTAAATTTAAAAAAGAAGCAAACGCGTTTCGGACGACTGTCCTTCGTCGTTGCCAATGTGGTCCGAAACGCATTTGCTTGTAAATTATCGGATTTTGGACTAGTGACTTTTTTAATTTTACTTACAATAAAGTGTTATTTTATGACGACCCGGAGGCTGGAATTTTTTTCCTCTCTCAAAACCAGGAGTGGGTGATAAATACAGAAGTGGTGACGTGTTTCTATTATACTTTTCCTCTGATTGTTCCACTCCTGGTTTTAGCTTACAAATACTGATGTAAAATACTGACCGAATACTGAACGTGTCCTAATAGTTGCAGCATCAGTGTGGAGACGAGGACTGGTGCTGCTGCGGAACCTCATCTACACAGATACAATGTAACAAATCATCAGCTGTGCAAGCACATCTCATTAAAGGAGTATAGCCATCTTATAAATATATCTCTAGCATATAACAAAACGACTTTTGGACACTGGGGACCCCCAATGATCCGAAGAATGAAGGGGCTGCAACGCTGATGTCCCCTTCAGAGCATGTCCTGGCCAGCTCACTCAAATGGACGCAAGGTTTTCTTCGATTCATAGGAGCCATGTTGGTAGAGCAAAGTTGCTGGGCCACCGTCTTGCCAACTTCCTTTTCCGGCCCTTTGATGCCTGCATCAAGGGGCACTTCTTCCAATTACTGGGTAACTTACAGGTCTCCTTTACGCAGCTGATGCTTCGTTTCATTGTATTAGTGTAGATCACTTGACCAATAAAAAACAGGATTCCGGCAGGAAAAAGAGAACATTAAGTGCAATAATAACCACTGACAAAAGTGACTGTAATAATCGTAAAAAAAAAACCACAAAACCCCCTGCAAAGACTAAAGTGGGCTCGCAGCACCACTCCCTATTGATTGCACCTCAACCGGTAGTAGAAGGATAACCCCGCGCCATCACCCATCTACTGTAGTGGTATTTGGGGAAACTTTATTTAATTTTTCTAAACAATTCCTATATCACTTGCTCACGTTTTTTAAGAACTCTGCTTGCCGTCATTCAATAGGAACCTCAAAAGTTGGAAACGGTCGCGCTGAGAGACACTACTGAATGACAGCAAGCAGAGATCTGGGCTGATGCCCCCTGAAGTGAAGACGTTCGCTTGTATTATCCACCGACGTACCTTTGCCTGCGTTCCTGGGGGGCAGCGGAGGTCCGTCAGTGATGGGGGACGTTGGCGAGTCAGTGCTGGTGGACATGAAGATGGTGTTGGAGAAGGCTCCGTACGACAGTCTCTGCTTATCTCGTGGAGTGCTGAAACCCGGCAGTGACAGCTTGTCTTGGGGGGAGATGCTGGAAGAGTGGCAGAAGCTCTGGGGTCTCGGGGAACGCTCCTTCTTGATTGGACTCGGCTTTTTTTTGGGAAGAAGAGGAAATATAGATAAATGATATGTAGTATTCCCAATCCTTCACTTCTGTGCCTGTCCAGATTGGTGTATGGTCAGTGACTGGACGGCTCCATTCACACACAGCCGGCGGAGATGTGGCCGCGTCACCTTGTCGTCTAAGTCGTCGTCACTCTCGTCGATCTCCTCCAGCCGCAGGTTCCAGTCGTACTCCACGTGGATGTGAGGATTCAATTTCCCGGCCATGGATTGTGAAAGCTGAAAGGACAGTAATCAGAAGGGAATGAAACTCCCATCGTCCGCACTCACTGCACAAACACTAGAGGTACAGTAGTGAGCCATCAAGAAACATACTGGAGAGTGTTACATGGAGACAACAGCCCCCCACAGACACCGCGACCACTCACCAGCTCCTCACACTGCGCCACCTTCAGTCTCCTCGCCATGTCATACGCTGTCTCACCCAGCTGGCTGACTGCAAGAGGAGGAGAGGGACAGATCTACACGTGTCTAGGAGTCAATCAGACCCTGCGTTATCTGCTGTATGTACAGGAGGGGGAGGAGGTGAGCTGTAACACCACCTGTTGTGAATGGTGGATCTTGTGTTATCTACTGTATATAGAGGTGTTATCAGTCATTGTACAGGAGGAGGAGGAGGTGAGCTGTGACATCACCTATTGTGAATGGTGGATCTTGTGTTATCTATTGTATATAGAGGTGTTATCAGTCATTGTACAGGAGGAGGAGGAGGTGAGCTGTGACACCACCTATTGTGAATGGTTTATCCTGTGTTATCTGCTGTATATAGAGGTGTTATCAGTCATTGTACAGGAGGAGGAGGTGAGCTGTGACACCACCTATTGTGAATGGTGGATCCTGTGTTATCTGCTGTATATACAGAAGGAGGAGAGATGTGATATCACCTATTGTGAATGGTGGATCCTGTTATCTACTGTATATATAGGAGGAGTAGGTGAGCTGTGACATCACGTACTGTGAATGGAGGACCCAATGTTATGTACTGTATATAGAGAAGAAGGATGAGGTGAGCTGTGACATCACCTATTGTGAATGCTGGATCCTGTTATCTACTGTATATATAGGAGGAGGAGGAGGAGAACTGTGACACCACCTATTGTAAAAGGTGGATCCTGTGTTATCTACTGTATATAGAGGTGTTATCAGTCATTGTACAGGAGGTGGAGGTGAGCTGTGACATCACCTATTGTGAATGGTGGATCCTGTGTTATCTACTGTATATAGAGGTGTTATCAGTCATTGTACAGGAGGTGGCGGTGAGCTGTGACACCACCTATAATGAATGGTGGATCCTGTGTGATCTGCTCTATATAGAGGTGTTATCAGTCATTGTACAGGAGGAGGAGGTGAGCTGCGACATCACCTATTGTGAATGGTGGATCCTGTGTTATCTACTGTATATAGAGGTGTTATCAGTCATTGTACAGGAGATGGAGGAGGTGAGCTGTGATATCAACTATTGTGAATGGTGGATCCTGTGTGATCTGCTGTATATAGAGGTGCTATCAGTCATTGTACAGGAGGTGGAGGAGGTGAGCTGTGACGCTGCGGATGTGGTCGCTCTCCTCACCCAGGTCAATAGTTGGTTTTCCCCTCAGAAGCAGCTTCAGACATTCAGGCTTGTTATAGATACAGCAGTAGTGCAGCGCCGTGTGGCCTTTTCCCGTTGGTTTATCTAAGTTTCCACTGTGGATGGAGACGTGAGAAAGTGAGAACAGCAACACCAGACATTGATCTACAGTGCTGAGGAAGATCCCTGGTCTGCAGCAGAAAATATAAAAAACCCAATAGAAAAACGCTCACTGGTTCTCAAGATCTCCGACTGCTGTCAGGAAACAGAAACATTCTTGTCTACATCCACCGGATACATGTTACCTGCACTGACACATTGTATCAGAATTCTGCTGCGGAACATCCAATGTAGCAAATCATCAGCTGTGAGACGTACAGGGTTTTCAGTTACCCAAAGCAATCATTTTTATTTGCCTCCACTGACAGAAAGCAAGTTGCTTTATGAAACTAAAGCTAATGTTCACTTTCACCCCTTCCCGAAGTTTGACAGGTATGAAGGTCAGGTGTGGTGCTGTTTTTGGAAGAAAACAAACTTGTTTTTTTATGCCCAGACTACTCCATCAAATTTCTATTTCCTAAATGGAAACATTTTGATTTCTGTCGTTTTCTGAGCAGACTTTGATTTAGAAAATTCTTAATTAGTGAGTTAATAGAGCGGACTCTATGAGCGGTGAGGGGTTGTAAGGAGTGTCTCTTTCTCTGGATGACCCGTCCTGTGTAACTCAGATAACCCATTGATATGAATGGACAGTGTAATACTTCATTTCTCCTGTGGGAGTGCTGTAGGAAAACTTAGCACTTGCTGCCAGGTTTCCATACATATCACAACCGTTCGCTGGGGTTCCCAGGCAGATCATGTTGCAGAAAAAAATAATACAAAACTAATCATAAAGGACAGTAAAATAATTCTCACCAGTTTTGTACTAAGAAGTCAACTAAGGGAAGGGACGTGTGGTCGGCAGTGCGCACTGCAAAGTGGAGAGCGGTCTCACCAGGCTCCTGCAAGACAGAAGACACGATCAGCAAACCTCTGAGGACAATCATCTCTGCCAAGAGAGCGCAGAGGAAAAGCCCCGGTATGGAGGGAGGAAGCCCCCGTATGGAGGGAGGAAGCCCCGGTATGGAGGGACCAGCCCCGGTATGGAGGGACCAGCCCCGGTATGGAGGGACCAGCCCCGGTATGGAGGGACCAGCCCCGGTATGGAGGGACCAGCCCCGGTATGGAGGGACCAGCCCCGGTATGGAGGCAGTATTGCAGTAGGTACTTCCGAAGAACAGTTCCTCAGGGGCGGTCCCATGATTAGAGAAGGGAGGAGATAAAACAATGACAACCCCTTTCTAGATAAAAGAATACAATCAAACTGCTACAAGAAACACGTTCCTCACCTGCCCTGATTCTAACAGTGGTTCTAGGATCTCGACTCCTTCTGCATAGACTTGGATTAGTGCAAGTAAGTCCCTTGATTTCACAGCCTCGAGCAGCTCGCTCTGCTTCTCCGCCCCTGAAGAGCACATCCTCCGGCAGAACTTGTGCTCCACATACTTTGCGGTAATGTATTCTTTACGTGCAGTCCTAGGATGAAGAGAGTAATCTATATTTATCCATATAACCAGATATACCATTCATGGCTTTTCTGACCTCCCATTCTACATCAATAGAGGTTAACATGGAGTCGCCCCTCTGCAGATATAACGGCTCTGCTCTTCTGAGAAGACTTTCTACAAGAGTTTGGAGGAGTCTATGAGAATTTTTGCCCCTTCATAAAGAAGAGCAGGTTGAGGATTGGACTCAGCCGTTCATGTTCTTCACCCAATCATGTCTGTATGGAGCTTGTGCACAGTCATGGGGAACAGAAGAGGGTCTTCCCCAAACTGTTCCCACAAAGCTGGAAGCTACAATTGTCCACAATGTCTTGTGCTGAAGAATTAAGATTTCCCTTCCTCTGGGACTAAGAGGCCACGGCCGCCCCCTGATAACAGCCCATAGCATTATCCTCCTCCACCATCTGTACAGTGGGCACAATGCAGTCAGGGGGTAACGTCCTCCTGGAATCACCAAACCCAGACTCCTCCATCAGACACCAGATAGAGAAGTGCGATCCATCACTGCACAGAACACGGCTCCTCCAGAGTCCAGTGGTGGCGGCTTTTACACCACTGTATCAGACGGCATTGTGCTTGGTGATGTACGGGTGCATGCAGCTGCTCGGCCATGAAGCTCCCGGCGGGGGCGCAGTGTTTGTGCAGATGTTAATACGAGAGGAGGTCTGAACTCTGCAGTTATGGGGTCAGCAGAGCGGTGGTGACTTTTCTTCCCTCTGCTCCTCAGCCCCCTGCTCTGTAACGTTACGGGGTCTCCACTTCGTAGCTGAGTTGCTGCGGTTCCTTCCTCCTCTCAGTGATATCACTCACAGGTGATGGGGAAGATTCAGGACGAAGAAATGTCATGAATGGACTTGTTACCCCGGTGGCTCCTATTACTGGACCGCGCTGGTATCAGTGAGCTATGGACCACCAGCCGATCTGTCACATGGTAGTAAAGGCAGACATCATGGGGGGCCGGATGTTGTACATTGGGGCAATGGGACCAAATTATAAACCTGAATTCAATGATGAAGCCGTGGTCCGATACGTCTCTGTATTGTGCGCTTCTGCAGAATGTATGACCATTATTCCGATATTACAGCTGGCAGTGTCATCTTATCATGTTACTTACATGTCGCTGGAAGAAGTAGGCTTTGGTGACGGAGAAGGTAGATTCCCTTCCATAATTTCATTGAAGCTATTGTTTCCTACATTCTTGGCCAGCTGTAAACAAGCACAACCCGAGCAGTGAGGGGCAGACATAAGCCGTGGCGTTACACACACAACATGGCAAAGACATCAATGCATTCAACATGTTAACAGGGTCCTCAACCTTGTAACGGACAAGGAAATCAGTCAGCTAGTACTGCGGCCACCGGAATTAAACAGTGAGCGGAGCCCAGCTCCATACAGTGCATAGGGGCTGATCCATGCTGTCCCCGAGGAGCGCTGACCGGCTCCATACACTGCATAGGGGCTGATCCGTGCTGATCGGCTCCATACAGTGCATAGGGGCTGATCCATGCTGTCCCCGAGGAGCGCTGACCGGCTCCATACACTGCATAGGGGCTGATCCGCGCTGACCAGCTCCATACACTGCATAGGGGCTGATCCGCGCTGACCGTCTCCATACACTGCATAGGGGCTGATCCATGCAGTCCCCGAGCGGCGCTGACCGGCTCCATGCAGTGCATAGGGGCTGATCCATGCTGTCCCCGAGGAGCGCTGACCAGCTCCATACACTGCATAGGGGCTGATCCGTGCTGACCGGCTCCATACAGTGCATAGGGGCTGATCCATGCTGTCCCCGAGGAGCGCTGACCGGCTCCATACAGTGCATAGGGGCTGATCCATGCTGTCCCCGAGGAGCGCTGACCAGCTCCATATACTGCATAGGGGCTGATCCGTGCTGACCGGCTCCATACAGTGCATAGGGGCTGATCCGCGCTGACCGTCTCCATACACTGCATAGGGGCTGATCCGTGCTGACCGGCTCCATACACTGCATAGGGGCTGATCCATGCTGTCCCCGAGGAGCGCTGACCGGCTCCATACAGTGCATAGGGGCTGATCCATGCTGTCCCCGAGGAGCGCTGACCGGCTCCATACAGTGCATAGGGGCTGATCCATGCTGTCCCCGAGGAGCGCTGACCAGCTCCATATACCGCATAGGGGCTGATCCGTGCTGACCGGCTCCATACACTGCATAGGGGCTGATCCGCGCTGACCAGCTCCATACACTGCATAGGGGCTGATCCGCGCTGACCGTCTCCATACACTGCATAGGGGCTGATCCATGCAGTCCCCGAGCGGCGCTGACCGGCTCCATGCAGTGCATAGGGGCTGATCCATGCTGTCCCCGAGGAGCGCTGACGAGCTCCATACACTGCATAGGGGCTGATCCGTGCTGACCGGCTCCATACAGTGCATAGGGGCTGATCCATGCTGTCCCCGAGGAGCGCTGACCGGCTCCATACAGTGCATAGGGGCTGATCCATGCTGTCCCCGAGGAGCGCTGACCAGCTCCATATACTGCATAGGGGCTGATCCGTGCTGACCGGCTCCATACAGTGCATAGGGGCTGATCCGCGCTGACCGTCTCCATACACTGCATAGGGGCTGATCCGTGCTGACCGGCTCCATACACTGCATAGGGGCTGATCCGTGCTGACCGGCTCCATACACTGCATAGGGGCTGATCCGTGCTGTCTTGGAGCGGTGCTGACCAGCTCTGTACAATGTATAGGGGTCGAGTTGTACAGTCCCAGATCGGTGCTGACCAGCTCTGTACACTGTATAAGGGTCGAGTTGTACTGTCCCGAAGCGGCGCTGACCGGCTCTGTACACTGTATAGAGGTCGAGATGTACTGTCCCGGAGCGGCGCTGACCGGCTCTGTAGACTGTATAGAGGCAGAGATGTACTGTCCCGGAGCGGTGCTGACCGGCTCTGTACACTGTATAAGGGTCGAGCTGTACTGTCCCGAAGCGGCGCTGACAGGCTCTGTACACTGTATAGAGGCCGAGCTGTACTGTCCCGGAGCGGTGCTGACCGGCTCTGTACACTGTATAGAGGCCGAGCTGTACTGTCCCGGAGCGGTGCTGACCGGCTCTGTACACTGTATAGAGGCCGAGATGTACTGTCCCGGAGCGGTGCTGACCGGCTCTGTACACTGTATAGAGGCCGAGATGTACTGTCCTGGAGCGGTGCTGACCGGCTCTGTACACTGTATAGAGGCCGAGATGTACTGTCCTGGAGCGGTGCTGACCGGCTCTGTACACTGTATACAGGCCGAGCTGTACTGTCCCGGAGCGGTGCTGACCGGCTCTGTACACTGTATAGAGGCCGAGCTGTACTGTCCGGAGCGGTGCTGACCGGCTCTGTACACTGTATAGAGGCCGAGATGTACTGTCTTGGAGCGGTGCTGACCGGCTCTGTACACTGTATAGAGGCCGAGATGTACTGTCCCGGAGCGGTGCTGACCGGCTCTGTACACTGTATAGAGGCCAAGATGTACTGTCCCAGAGCAGTGCTGACCGGCTCTGTACACTGTATAGAGGCTGAGATGTACTGTCCCAGAGCGGTGCTGACCGGCTCTGTACACTGTATAGGGGCCGAGCTGTACTGTCCCAGAGCGGTGCTGACCGGCTCTGTACACTGTATAGAGGCCGAGCTGTACTGTCCCGGAGCGGTGCTGACCGGCTCTGTATACTGTATAGGGGCTGAGCTGTACTGTCCCGGAGCGGAGCTGACCGGCTCTGTACACTGTATAGAGGCCGAGATGTACTGTCCCGGAGCGGTGCTGACCGGCTCTGTACACTGTATAGAGGCCGAGATGTACTGTCCCAGAGCGGTGCTGACCGGCTCTGTACACTGTATAGAGGCTGAGATGTACTGTCCCAGAGCGGTGCTGACCGGCTCTGTACACTGTATAGGGGCTGAGCTGTACTGTCCCAGAGCGGTGCTGACCGGCTCTGTAGACTGTATAGAGGCCGAGCTGTACTGTCCCGGAGCGGTGCTGACCGGCTCTGTATACTGTATAGGGGCTGAGCTGTACTGTCCCGGAGCGGAGCTGACCGGCTCTGTACACTGTATAGAGGCCGAGCTGTACTGTCCCGGAGCGGAGCTGACCGGCTCTGTACACTGTATAGAGGCCGAGATGTACTGTCCGGAGCGGTGCTGACCGGCTCTGTATACTGTATAGGGGCCGAGCTGTACTGTCCCGGAGCGGAGCTGACCGGCTCTGTACACTGTATAGAGGCCGAGCTGTACTGTCCCAGAGCGGTGTTGACCGGCTCTGTACACTGTATAGAGGCCGAGCTGTACTGTCCCAGAGCGGCGCTGACCGGCTCTGTACACTGTATAGAGGCCGAGCTGTACTGTACGGAGCGGTGCTGACCGGCTCTGTACACTGTATAGGGGCCGAGCTGTACTGTCCCGGAGCGGTGCTGACCGGCTCTGTACACTGTATAGAGGCCGAGCTGTACTGTCCCGGAGCGGTGCTGACCGGCTCTGTACACTGTATAGAGGCCAAGATGTACTGTCCCGGAGCGGTGCTGACCGGCTCCGTATACTGTATAGAGGCTGAGCTGTACTGTCCCGGAGCGGTGCTGACCGGCTCTGTATACTGTATAGAGGCTGAGCTGTACTGTCCTGGAGCAGTGCTGACCGGCTCTGTATACTGTATAGGGGCTGAGCTGTACTGTCCCGGAGCGGTGCTGACCGGCTCTGTACACTGTATAGGGGCTGAGCTGTACTGTCCGGAGCGGTGCTGACCGGCTCTGTACACTGGTCACTTCTCACTACTGGAAACAGCTTTTCATTAGGGATGTCGCGCCCCGCACGATCTGATATCTCAGCCTTGGACAATCCCTTTAAATGTTAGTACATTAGGAAACTGATAACAATTCGCAATCCTCTGATATACGCAACCTTCATACTACTAGGACCCCCATCATTCAAAGGTGTAAACGGCTACAAAGCAGCGACACAGATGTTGACGGCTGCCCACCAGGGCCCCAGCGAATGTCGCCCCACCATCAACAATACTCACCAAGAGTTCAGAAGTGCCTAACTTGTCTAGCTCCAGAGACTGGATCCTAGAGATGTGAACCCCCATTTCCCTGTGTATGCCAGAGCACTCTATACAGGTCAATATCCCCAGGTTGGTAGACAGCCAGGTTGGATCTGTAGGAAGAAACAGCCACAGCGGGTCACAATGGGATGGATATAATGAAAGCGCCAGTGCAGTGAGAAGGATGGCCAGTAAGATGGCTGTCTGATTAGAGAGTACAGCCCACGATTTGCCATCTGTTCTTTTTGAGAATGCACTTCATCTTCATCAGCCTTATGCCAGCACTATGGGTGCAGGAACTTTCTTTTGCTTCCCAGCATTGCCCTGAACTGAAAGCCCACCTATCTGCAGCCTGATAAACAGGAATGTATAAGCAGAAAGATAAGTACGTCCCCCGAATCTGGTAGAGAGACAAAGCCCCACCCCCACTTCCTGTAGAGACAAAGCCCCACCCCCACTTCCTGTAGAGACAAAGCCCCACCCCCACTTCCTGTAGAGACAAAGCCCCACCCCCACTTCCTGTAGAGACAAAGCCCCACCCCCACTTCCTGTAGAGACAAAGCCCCACCCCCACTTCCTGTAGAGACAAAGCCCCACCCCCACTTCCTGTAGAGACAAAGCCCCACCCCCACTTCCTGTAGAGACAAAGCCCCACTCCCACTTCCTGTAGAGACAAAGCCCCACTCCCACTTCCTGTAGAGACAAAGCCCCACCCCCACTTCCTGTAGAGACAAAGCCCCACCCCCACTTCCTGTAGAGACAAAGCCCCACCCCCACTTCCTGTAGAGACAAAGCCCCACCCCCACTTCCAGTAGAGAGACAAAAGCATTCTTGGCCTGTGTTGCTGACACCTGACAACTTGCAGTGGCAACATATTACATAGAAGGAAGACACCTAGTGGCCGGCACTATGGAGTGTCATTTTTTTGACAATCAGACAATATAATTTATATAAAACGTGATTTTGAGAGGGTCTCTTCATTATCACACCAGATCCCGCTGTGTGAGGGATTATCTGAATATCTTTGTGGGACACTAAACAGGAATGTTAGGACCCATATTTACTGCATCCCATGGCGGCAGCTGTGTGGAAATCTGGGGGTTTAGTTACTTGGTGTTTATATACAATAAATGTTTTTTTATGTTACTTATGCATGTATTTTAGGATAAAAATTGTTGCAATTGGGTTTATTAAACATTTTTCACTGTTTGTCTTTTACAGACTCTTTGTTTTCCTGAACATTCAACTTTGATGTGGTCCGTGGCCAAAAATCAGCCGAGAGGAGCTCAGAAAAGAAAGATAAGGGAGTTACAAACTCTACATCAGATCATGCTAGTGAGCTCACTGATGGGTTCTCAGATAACTCATTCTGCAGCCAGCAATAGACAGTGCAGCACAGCGGCTATAGGAGAACGGTGAATTATACCCAATTTCAAAAAATATTTTTAGCTCAAAATGTATTTAAGAAAAAAAAAAAGTCTAACTCTTCTAGCCTGAATCTCCCACGTAAACGTGGGCTTATAGACATCAGAAAAAAAAAGCAGAGCTGCAGTGTAAAGCAGATCTCAGCCTCAAAAATTCATTTTGTAAGCTTCACTTAACGAATGAGACACATACAGAGGAAGGGTGAATTGACACTCTACTTTTTCTCCCATTTAAAAAAAAAAAAAAAAATATTTGGTGATTAATGCAAAAAAAATCAGTCTTATAAGCCCTTAACTAATATCAGAATGAGATATGAAGGTGTTAGAAATACCGCAAGACAAAGCGCTAAAACATAAAAATCGGATGCTGATTAGACCCTTTTCATCCAGCAGGTGGCAGCAGACTCACAGCAAAGCCATTGAGCACCGGAGGCTTAGTCTATAAATGTGCACTTAAAGGGGTATTGAAAACATATAAGGAGGGTATGTTGTTAGGATCAAGATAGAAGGGACCCCCATCAATCCTAGAAATGAAGGGGACACAGGGCTGGTTAACCCCTTAATAGATCAATAATGCACACTGATGCTCCAGGCCACAAAAAGTACCAAAAAGACATCCGTCCCTTATGTCTCATGAAGGGTGGGGGTCTCGGAGGTGGTATCCATATCAATCATAATGCCGTTGGATATCATAGCCAAACCCTGAAGTAGTAGGTCAGAACGGGTACGGAATTGTCCCCCATTCACTGACAGCAAGCAGAGAGTTTGAAAATGGTGGGAAATCGCCACGGAAAGGATAATGGACTTGTAGCTTTCGATGACCCCATAAAGCTGCAGCCCCCGGCTATTCTCCTCCGTGCTATAAGCCGCGGTCCATATGAGTAAATGTGCCGGGCGCATTGTTACGTGGGGATAATTATATTCATTATGGTTATTACAGTACTAAGCTATAGAAAATTATACGGCCCCGGTGAAGAATGAGCGCCGCGCTCTCGTATTTATGGAACGCTCTAATTATCCTCGTGCGCGGCCGCGAGTCCTGGAACCTTCTATGTTGTGGAGAGAAAATGTGCAAATTATATAGGAGTTTCGGTCTCGGTAGGCGAGCCGGGTACCGCTCAGATTGCCGAGAGCTCGGAACAAAGGCGGCCATGATATCGCTAATTATATGGTAACTGGGCGCCACATGGGAGGAAAGCGAGAACTACAGAATATGGATGATCAGGCCCCTTCCATACACCCGATATTATTGAGGAGGGGTCTTCTGCTCAGGATCATCTCCAGTACAGCAGTTACACCCCTCGCTCTGGAGGACCCAACCTGCATTACACATTGATATGAATGGACACGGTGTAATACTTCATTTCTCCTGTGGTGGTGCTGTGGGGAAATTGAACACTTACTGCCAGGTTTCCTCGCCGATCACAGCTGATCGCAGGAAAAATATCAACCTACCGTTACGACAACCTTCATATTTGCTCTTGGGGTTTGTCCGTCTATTAACCTTTTTGGCACCGTATTATATATAGAACACCGAGAAAATAAAAAAACTTAAAAGGGTTTGCCACTTTAAAAGGGCGTGAAGTGATGTGTACTGGAATGGAAAGACCCCAAAGCTCCTCAATTCTTACCACCGATCCATGGTGTCAGCGGACAAATAGTGCCAGTGGTCGCTCTCAAGATGGCGGCAGTCAACTGATTTACCAATAAGACCACCTGCGTTGTCTTCTGCGCCCCTCTGAAAGAGTAATGTTCTGTATCGGCACAGTCACTTGACCACTGCCATCCGGACCATTAAGGACGGCGGCCCCGGAAATAAGGTGGGTTAGGGTCGGCCTTGCCACTACAAACCAGTTTATACTAATTTAGGTTTTTTTACATTTATAACCCGGTGTTTTTGCAGTTTTGATACTTTAGTTCTTTTTCTCCCCTTCTTCCAAGAGCCACTACTTTTTTTTAAACTTTTCCATTTCCACAGTCGTAGGAGGACCTGTTTTTTTTTTTTTGTCTAAGGGGTAACATTTTTTCCTTGTGAACAGTGACAAGCCAAGTCTGGCATGTCAGAGTGAGGAGACTTATAAGCCATGCAATGCTCCTCTGGGAAATTATATATGCAAATCGTCTCTTCGGAGATGAAAAGGACTAGAACTCTTGATCGCCGCTTCCAATAGGTGGCTCTAGAGTTCAAGTCAGGGTCGGTCTGGGCTGGCGGGATATCGGGAAATTTCCCGGTGGGCCCCGCCCCTGCTGCAGAGTAGAGGGGGGAGAAGAGAACAAAAAAAAATCCTGCGGTTTTAAGGGGCACGGGCCCTTTAAAAGCGCAGGCACAGTGTATGCAGGGACGCGCGCACGCAGCGTTCATTACCTGAACCACCGCGGCGCACGTCCCAGTGCAGCAGCTGAAGCTGCGTGTCTCCCTTCGCCGGCCGGCTTATGACGTCATCGTCATGCGCCTGCTGTGAAGGAGGCGCGCAACTCAGGAGAAGGAGGACACTGCACGGTATCACAGGAAGGTAAGAGGTGTGTGTGTGTGTAATGGTCTGGACACACAAGGCGGGGGCCAGCAGGACACACAAGGGGGGGCCCAGCTGGACAGACCCACAAGGGGGGGGCCCAGCTGGACAGACACACAAGGGGGGGCCCAGCTGGACAGACACACAAGGGGGGGGCCCAGCTGGACAGACACACAAGGGGGGGGCCCAGCTGGACAGACACACCATGGGGGGCCCAGCTGGACAGACACACAAGGGGGGGGCCCAGCTGGACAGACACACAAGGGGGGGCCCAGCTGGACAGACACACAAGGGGGGGCCAAGCTGGACAGACACACAAGGGGGGGCCAAGCTGGACAGACACACAAGGGGGGCCCAGCTGGACAGACACACGAGGGGGGGCCCAGCTGGACGGACACACGAGGGGGGGCCCAGCTGGACGGACACACGAGGGGGGGCCCAGCTGGACGGACACACGAGGGGGGGCCCAGCTGGACGGACACACGAGGGGGGACCCAGCTGGACGGACACACGAGGGGGGGCCCAGCTGGACGGACACACGAGGGGGGGCCCAGCTGGACACACGAGGGGGGGCCAAGCTGGACACACGAGGGGGGGCCAAGCTGGACACACGAGGGGGGAACCCTGGCTGGACACACGAGGGGGGAACCCTGGCTGGACACACGAGGGGGGAACCCTGGCTGGACACGCAAGGGGGGGGGCCCTGGCTGGACACGCAAGGGGGGGGGCCCTGGCTGGACACGCAAGGGGGGGGGCCCTGGCTGGACACGCAAGGGGGGGGGCCCTGGCTGGACACGCAAGGGGGAGAGCCCTGGCTGGACACGCAAGGGAGGGGAGCCCTGGCTGGACACACAAGGGGGAGCCCTGGCAGGACACACAAGGGGGAACCAAGGTGGACCCAGGCAAAGGGGGGTGGGCAGGATGGGTATATGGGGGGCAGGATGGATATATGGGGGGGCAAGATGGATATATGGAGGCCAGGATGGATATATGGGGGGGGGGGCAAGCTGGACTTATGGAGGCCAGGATGGATATATGGGGGGGGGGGGGCAGGCTGAACACATGGAGGCCAGGATGGATATATGGGGGGGGGGCTAGGATGAATATGTGGGGGGGCGGGCTCGATACACATGGGCTAGCATAAATATATGGAGGGGCACGCTGGATATATGGGGGGTGTCAGGATGGATATATGCAGGGGGTAAGGGCAGTATGGATATATGAGGGGAGAGGCTGGACACATGGAGGCCAGGATGAATATGTAGAGGGCAGGCTGGACACATGGAGGATATATGGGGGGGACATGTGGGGGCGCAGGCTGGAAACATGGAGGCAAGGATGGATATGTGGGGGGGCAGACTGGCACATGGGGGGGCTAGGATGGGTATATGGGAGGGGGCAGGCTCGATACATATGTGCTAGGATAAATATATGGAGGGGTCACACTAGACAAATGGTGGCCAGAAGGGACATATGGGGGTGCCTGGCTAGACAAGGGACTTAATTACTGTTTGGGAGCCAGATTGAGGAACATACTTTATTAGTTTATGGTGACCAGTGGGGAACATTATTACTTTAGATTCCAATTATTATTACATTATTACTTCTGTAATATAATTTACTTTTTAGGAAATTGTTTTCCATGGGATGGGACAAAAGAGAGGTCCTGTTACTGTGCAGGACCGCACTATGTTGCTTTTTTTCTTCAACTGGTGTAGTGTAGAGGTCGGGGGGGGAAAGTGGGAATATTCTCTAGAAGAGATCAGTTATTAATAACTGTGTGTTATTTTCTGCAGAGATGATTCCTGGCTGGAAGAAGTGATGGCTGTCTGTGCCAGATGAAGAAGAAAAGCGAAGATGAAGGACTTCACCTAGAGACGTCACTGGTGAGTCAGTGTATTACATGTACACTTACACTAGACACGTGGTCAAAATTGTTGGTACTCCTCGTTTAATGAAAGAAAAACCCACAATGGTCACAGAAATAACTTCAATCTGATAAATTACAAATTTTTGAAAATGAAGAGATGAGGGTCAGACATTAATTTTCTGCTTCCACAGAATTAAAAAAAAAATTAACCTCATGAAATAGGCCTGGACAGAAATGATGGTTCTCTTCTTAACTTAATATTTTGTTGAACCTTTTGAGGCAATCACTGCAATCAAACGATTCCTGTAACTGTCAATGAGACTTCTGCGCCTCTCGACAGGTATTTTGGCCGACTCCTCATGAGCAAACTGCTCCAGTTGTCTCGTGTTTGAAGGTTGCCTTTTCCAGAATGTTTCAGCTCTTTCCAAAGATGCTCCATAGGATTTAGGTCAGGGCTCATAGAAGCCACTTCAGAATAGTCCAATGTTTTCCTCTTAGCCATTCTTGGGTGTTTTTAGCTGTGTGTTTTGGGTCATTATCCTGTTGCTAGACCTGCGACTGAGACCAAGCTTTCTGAGACTGCGCAGCACATTTCTCTATAGAATCCCTTGATAGTCTTGAGATTTCATTGTACCCTGCACAGATTCAAGACACCCTGTGCCAGGTGCAGCAAAGCAGCCCCAGAACATAACAGAGCCTCCACCATGTTTCACAGTAGGGACAGTGTTCTTTTCTTGATATGCTTCATTTTTCCATCTGTGAACATAGAGCTGATGTGCCTTGCCAAAAACTTCCATTTTTGTCTCATCTGTCCATAGTACATTCTCCCAGAAGCTTTGTGGCTTGTCAACATGTAGATTGGCAAATTCCAGTCTGGCTTTTTTACTATTTTTTTTTTCAACAATGGTGTTCTCCTTGCTCGTCTTACATGAAGTTCACTTTGGATCAAACAACGGTGGATAGTACGATCTGACACTGATGTTCCTTGAGCTTGAAGTTCACCTTTAATCTCTTTAGAAGTTTTTCTGGGCTCTTTTGTTACCATTCATATTATCCGTCTCTTTGATTTGTCATCAATTTTCCTCCTGCACCCACGTCCAGGGAGGTTGGCTACAGTCCCATGGATCTTAAATTTCTGAATAATATGTGCACCTGTAGTCACAGAAACATCAAGCTGCTTGGAGATGGTCTTATAACCTTTACCTTTTAACATGCTTTTCTATAATTTTCTTTCTAATCTCCCGAGACAGCTCTTTCCTTTGCTTCTTCTGGTCCATGTTGAGTGTGGTACACACCATGTCACCAAACAACACAGTGAGTATCTGTAGCCCTATATACAAGCACAGTGAGTATCTGTAGCCCTATATACAAGCACAGTGAATATCTGTAACCCTATATACAGGCACAGTGAGTATCTGTAACTCTATATACAGGCACAGTGAGTATCTGTAACCCTATATACAGGCACAGTGAGTATCTGTAACCCTATATACAGGCACAGTGAGTATCTGTAACCCTATATACAGGCACAGTGAGTATCTGTAACCCTATATACAGGCACAGTGAGTATCTGTAACCCTATATACAGGCACAGTGAGTATCTGTAACCCTATATACAGGCACAGTGAGTATCTGTAACCCTATATACAGGCACAGTGAGTATCTGTAACTCTATATACAGGCACAGTGAATATCTGTAGCCCTATATACAAGCACAGTGAGCATCTGTAACCC
Organism: Phyllobates terribilis; assembly: GCF_046119375.1. Taxonomy (NCBI): domain Eukaryota; kingdom Metazoa; phylum Chordata; class Amphibia; order Anura; family Dendrobatidae; genus Phyllobates; species Phyllobates terribilis. The sequence continues at coordinate 757,181,817 of NW_027362764.1, forward strand.
TATATACAGGCACAGTGAATATCTGTAACTCTATATACAGGCACAGTGAGTATCTGTAACCCTATATACAGGCACAGTGAGTATCTGTAACTCTATATACAGGCACAGTGAATATCTGTAGCCCTATATACAAGCACAGTGAGCATCTGTAACCCTATATACAGGCACAGTGAATATCTGTAACTCTATATACAGGGACAGTGAGTATCTGCAGCCCTATATATAGCACAGTGAGTATCTGTAGCCCTATATACAGGCCCACTGACTGATTACAAGATTGTAGACACCTGTGATGCTAATTAGTGGACACAACTTTATTTAACATGTCCCTTTTGTCACATTATTTTCAGGGGTACCATCATTTCTGTCCAGGCCGATTTCATGAGTTTAATTTTTTTTTTAAATTCAGTGGAAGCAGAAAAGCAATGTCTGACTTTCATTTGTTCATTTTCCTAGATTTTTAATTTATTTTTACTTTTGTCAGATTCAAGTTATTTCTGTGACCATTGTGGGTTTTTCTTTCATTAAACGAGGGGTACCAACAATTCTGACCACGTGTGTATATAGTATATACAGAACTCCTGTGTATGTCACTGGTGATCACTATATTATGTATACACTATATACAGAGCTTCTGTGTATAATGTCACTTGTGACCACTGTATTACCTGTGCACTATATACAGAGCTCCAGTGTATAATGTCACTGGTGATCACTGTATTACCTGTACACTGACACTATATACAGAGCTCCTGTGTATAATGTCACTGGTGATCCCTGTATTACCTGTACACTATACACTATATACAGAGCTCCTGTGTATAATGTCACTGGTGACCACTGTATTACCTGTACACTATATACAGAGCTCCTGTGTATAATGTCACTGGTGACCACTGTATTATCTGTACACTATATACAGAGCTCCTGTGTATAATGTCACTGGTGACCACTGTATTACCTGTGCAATATATACAGAGCTCCTGTGTATAATGTCACTGGTGACCACTGTATTACCTGTACACTATATACAGAGCTCCTGTGTATAATGTCACTGGTGACCACTGTATTATCTGTACACTATATACAGAGCTCCTGTGTATAATGTCACTGGTGACCACTGTATTACCTGTGCACTATACACTATGTACAGAGCTCCTGTGTATAATGTCACTGGTGACCACTGTATTACCTGTACACTATATACAGAGCTCCTGTGTATAATGTCACTGGTGACCACTGTAATACCTGTACACTAAATACAGAGCTCTAGTGTATAATGTCACTGGTGATCACTGTATTACCTGTACACTGACACTCTATACAGAGCTCCTGTGTATAATGTCACTGGTGAACCCTGTATTACCTGTACACTGACACTATATACTGAGCTCCAGTGTATAATGTCACTGGTGGTCACTGTATTACCTGTACACTGTACACTATATACAGAGCTCCTGTGTATAATGTCACTGGTGATCCCTGTATTACCTGTACACTGACAATATATACAGAGCTCCTGTGTATAATGTCACTGGTGATCCCTGTATTACCTGTACACTGACACTATACACAGAGCTCCTGTGTATAATGTCACTGGTGGTAATAACAGTGTTGTTAGTATTGTGGTTTGTATTCATGATCAGTATTGTAGTATTTGGTCACTTTGGGGTGGTAATATGTGGTCTGGTCATGGTGTGGCCGTATTTGTTCCTTGTATGTAGTATTATTCGGTCACTATGTGGTGGTAATATGTGATCTAGTCATGGTGTGGCGATATTTGTCTCTTTTGTATGTGGTATTATTGGTGTTGATATAGTGGACTGTGTTGTGTATGGCAGTCATTTTGTTCTTGCTGATATTAACTAGGAAAAGATTTTTTTCCATTAGGCCACAGCCCCACCATCAGTATTCGGTCAGTATTTTTTCTCAGGAGTAGCTGCCAAAACCAGGAGTGGGTGATAAATACAGAATTGGTGACTTGTTTCTATTATACCTTTTCTCTGATTGTTCCTCACCTGGTTTTGGCTCCCACTCCTGAGAAAAATTACTAACCAAATACTGATAGTGGGGCCGCAGCCTTAGAGATTAAATACTTGGACCAGAGCGGCAGAGATGCACTTACAGGGGTTCTCTGGTGAAAACAAGTAATCACCTCTCCACAGGATCAGTGATGATATTGATTGGTGGGGGTCTGACTGCTGGGACACAATCGGCAGAATGTGGAGCTTTTCTCCCCATTAGACTGGAGCGGCATGTGAGATGCGACCACTCATCCAGTCATTCCCTCAGTGACTGTGAGCGCTGCTCTTTTTTGGAAGCTGCATTTTAAAATGGGGATAAGTGTCCTGTCAGGGATGAAACTTCCCCATTCTTCTGATAGGCGCCTTTTCCAATGTTCGGACCCAAACGATCAATAAGTGATCACCGATCCTGTGGATCCCATGGATCGGTGATAACTTGTTTTAACCAAAGAAGCCCTTTAATGCAAACTACCGTAATTGTACATCCCAGTTATAGTGGTGCACAGTAGATGTGCAGGAGCCGCCAGTCAATGCTCCACTATAACAGGGATAGCGGATAACAGATATTTGCATATGGCTGTAGGTGGGCCCCTAGAGTCAGTTCTCCCTGTGGGCCCCAGACACCCCAGTCCGACCCTGGTTCTAGTCCTCTTCCTCTCTGAAGAGAGAATTTGCATATTTTTCTTTCTTTTGTAGGATGAGTTGTCGCCATTCATCTTACCATATAGAAGGCTGAAAAAAAATGGGGAAAAAAATCCAAAAAGGGGCAAAATAATGAAAAAAAAACAAACAAAAAAAAACACCACCACAATTCGTAACGTTTTTATGGCGTTGACTGTGCAGGAAAAATGACCTGATCATCATACTGAGCTGAAGAATCATGATATGGCGATAATAAACTGATAAAAAAATGTTATTCTTATTTTGATGGTTACAATTTTTTCTTTTAAAAAAAGTTCAGAAAAGAGGGTAAATACCGATGCACGAGCGCATCGGCAACTAGCATCTTTAAATGCCGCTGTCAGTGATTGGCATCTAAATGGCTAAAGCGCAGCATTTGCCCGGTATTATGCGCACTCGGCTTCGGGGTGCACACGCAGACCCTGACGGGTGCGAGAAAGGGTTAAGTGACTACCCATGATATAAGGACTCTCAGGAAAAGTGTACGCAGCCCCTCTCCCCCATATTTCTGACCTTCTCATCATAAAGGTATATAGGATATGGGTATATGTCTGTGTGGGGGGCGTATTATAGGAGTATTAGGGGAGGGTGCACGCACCGGCTGACCCACAGTCGCAGCACGCCTCGTTCCCTGGCGTCTTCTGCACGTCCTCGATGATGGCCTTGCTCAGGTCCTCCAGGCTGCTCTCTCCAGTGCTCTGACCGTCATGGAAGGCCATGTTCAATGCTTCCTCTTTGCTGTTTGTTAGAACCGATATCCATCTGATAAAAGGAAGAAAAAAAGAAAAAAAAAAGTGGGGAAGATAAAGGGATGTTCCTGCTTTAATTTAAAGGGGCTTTGTTCAAAAAAGTGTGAGCGCTGCAGACCATCAGCAGCCAGCCGACAAGCTGCCGCGCTTACATGGCATAACAAGACATCTTTGGAACGGCCTCACTGCGGGAGGTGGGGATAAGGGATTTTTTTATTTTCTAAGAAGGGGTTGTCCAAGACTTCAAAATTGATCCCTAGGAGAAGTCATCAATGTCAGATCTGTGGGGGTCCGACATCCCGCTGATTGCAGCTCCAGTGTATATAGTCCATCAATGTCAGATCTATGGGGGTCCGACACCCAGCTGATAGCAGCTCCAGTGTATATAGTCCATCACTGTGAGATCTGTGGGGGTCCGACATCCCGCTGATTGCAGCTCCAGCGTATATAGTCCATCAAGGTGAGATCTCTGGGGGTCCGACATCCCGCTGACTGCAGCTCCCACTCCAGTGTATATAGTCCATCACTGTGAGATCTGTGGGGGTCCGACATCCCGCTGACTGCAGCTCCAGTGTATATAGTTCATTACTGTGAGATCTATGGGGGTCCGACATCCCGCTGATTGCAGCTCCTGCTCCAGTGAATATAGTCCATCAATGTCAGATCTATGGGGGTCCGACATCCCGCTGGTAGCAGCTCCAGTGTATATAGTCCATCACTGTGAGATCTGTGGGGGGTCCGACATCTCGCTGATAGCAGCTCCAGTGTATATAGTCCATCACTGTGAGATCTGTGGGGGTCCGACATCCCGCTGATTGCAGCTAGAGCTCCAGTGTATATAGTCCATCACTGTGTAATCTGTGGGGGTCTGACATCCCGCTGATTGCAGCTCCCGCTCCAGTGTATATAATCCATCACTGTGTAATCTGTGGGGGTCCGACATCCCGCTGATTCCAGCTCCCGCTCCAGTATATATAGTCCATCACTGTGTAATCTGTAGGGGTCCGACATCCCACTGATTGCAGCTCCCGTTCCAGTGTATATAGTCCATCACTGTGTAATCTGTGGGGGTCCGACATCCCGCTGATTGCAGCTCCCGCTCCAGTGTATATAGTCCATCACTGTGTAATCTGTGGGGGTCCGACATCCCGTTGATTCCAGCTCCCGCTCCAGTGTATATAGTCCATCACTGTGTAATCTGTGGGGGTCCGACATCCCGCTGATTGCAGCTCCCGCTCCAGTGTATATAGTCCATCACTGTGTAATCTGTGGGGGTCCGACATCCCGCTGATTGCAGCTCCCGCTCCAGTGTATATAGTCCATCACTGTGTAATCTGTGGGGGTCCGACATCCCGCTGATTCCAGCTCCCGCTCCAGTATATATAGTCCATCACTGTGTAATCTGTGGGGGTCCGACATCCCACTGATTGCAGCTCCCGCTCCAGTGTATATAGTCCATCACTGTGTAATCTGTGGGGGTCCGACATCCCGCTGATTGCAGCTCCTGCTCCAGTGTATATAGTCCATCACTGTGTAATCTGTGGGGGTCCGACATCCCGCTGATTCCAGCTCCCGCTCCAGTATATATAGTCCATCACTGTGTAATCTGTGGGGGTCAGACATCCCACTGATTGCAGCTCCCGCTCCAGTGTATATAGTCCATCACTGTGTGATCTGTGGGGGTCCGACATCCCGCTGATTCCAGCTCCCGCTCCAGTGTATATAGTCCATCACTGTGTAATCTGTGGGGGTCAGACATCCCACTGATTGCAGCTCCAGTGTATATAGTCCATCACTGTGTAATCTGTGGGGGTCAGACATCCCACTGATTGCAGCTCCCGCTCCAGTGTATATAGTCCATCACTGTGTAATCTGTGGGGGTCCGACATCCCGCTGATTGCAGCTCCCGCTCCAGTGTATATAGTCCATCACTGTGTAATCTGTGGGGGTCCGACATCCCGCTGATTGCAGCTCCCGCTCCAGTGTATATAGTCCATCACTGTGAGATCTGTGGGGGTCCGACATCCCGCTGATTGCAGCTAGAGCTCCAGTGTATATAGTCCATCACTGTGTAATCTGTGGGGGTCCGACATCCCGCTGATTGCAGCTCCCGCTCCAGTGTATATAGTCCATCACTGTGTAATCTGTGGGGGTCCGACATCCCGCTGATTCCAGCTCCCGCTCCAGTATATATAGTCCATCACTGTGTAATCTGTGGGGGTCAGACATCCCACTGATTGCAGCTCCAGTGTATATAGTCCATCACTGTGTAATCTGTGGGGGTCAGACATCCCACTGATTGCAGCTCCCGCTCCAGTGTATATAGTCCATCACTGTGTAATCTGTGGGGGTCCGACATCCCGCTGATTGCAGCTCCTGCTCCAGTGTATATAGTCCATCACTGTGTAATCTGTGGGGGTCCGACATCCCGCTGATTCCAGCTCCCGCTCCAGTATATATAGTCCATCACTGTGTAATCTGTGGGGGTCAGACATCCCACTGATTGCAGCTCCCGCTCCAGTGTATATAGTCCATCACTGTGTGATCTGTGGGGGTCCGACATCCCGCTGATTCCAGCTCCCGCTCCAGTGTATATAGTCCATCACTGTGTAATCTGTGGGGGTCCGACATCCCGCTGATTGCAGCTCCCGCTCCAGTGTATATAGTCCATCACTGTGTGATCTGTGGGGGTCCGACATCCTGCTGATTGCAGCTCCCGCTCCAGTGTATATAGTCCATCACTGTGTGATCTGTGAGGGTCCGACATCCCGCTGATTGCAGCTCCCGCTCCAGTGTATATAGTCCATCACTGTGTGATCTGTGGGGGTCCGACATCCCGCTGATTGCAGCTCCCGCTCCAGTGTATATGGTCGCGGCAGCACAGCGCCATACATTGTGTAGTGGCCATTCTTGGGTACCACAGCTAAGCTCACATTCACTTCAGTAGGAGCGGAGCCACAGTACACAAGGACGACTGTGCAGCGTAAGGAGCTGTGCCGCCCCTACTACATACACCTGAGCTGCAATAAGTGGGATGCCGGACCCCCACAGATCTGACATTTATGACTTTTATTAGCGCTCAATTTCAAGGTCCTGGACAACCCTGAATGTTTCTCCAACTACGTGACTCCATTTGAAAGACATTTCTAATTTTTTTTTGCTGCAACAGGAGAACCAGCAAATAAAGGGGTCCGTCTGGTGTAGAGACCGAGGGGCAGGCGATGAGGCTACAAGAGAGATCCCTGCGCCTTTCTCTGCCCCGTAGACTCTGCTCCAGGCATTACCCAGGGGTAAGTGTAAGGAGTATTCATCAACCCCCATAAGGGTCCTCAGTGCAGCGATGGAGGTGGCAGCGTTCTCTACCAGCACACGATGCAGCTGCAGCCCCTGCACTGACCCCAGGACCAGCAGACACTAGGAGGCGACAGAGGACATCGTGTAATACAGAATCTCCGGGGGCGACAGGGACAGAGGCAGGTCCTGCTCTGCGCTCATCACTGCGGGAAATCCACAAGACGGCCCAACATCAAACTAACTTACGCAATATAATCCTGCTCATCTTCAGCCTGAAAGTGGTACGTCCTGTTATCTGCGGGGTAAAGGAGGCGGATTACTGACATCATCATCATCATCATGTATATAAATCACCCTGTACTGTCCTAACATTACACAGAAGGGGCGACACAGAATGTAGTGATGTACACAGTGACTGCACCAGCAGAATAGTGAGTGCAGCTCTGGAGTATAATACAGGAGGTAACTCAGGATCAGTACAGGATCAGTAATGTAATGTATGTACAGTGACTGCAACAGCAGAATAGTGAGTGCAGCTCTGGAGTATAATACAGGATGTAACTCAGGATCAGTACAGGATCAGTAATGTAATGTATGTGCACAGTGACTGCACCAGCAGAAGAGTGAGTGCAGCTCTGGAGTATAATACAGGAGGTAACTCAGGATCAGTACAGGATCAGTAATGTAATGTATGTACACAGTGACTGCACCAGCAGAATAGTGAGTGCAGCTCTGGGGTATAATACAGGATGTAACTCAGGATCAGTAATGTAATGTATGTACACAGTGACTGCACCAGCAGAATAGTGAGTGCAGCTCTGGAGTATAATACAGGAGGTAACTCAGGATCAGTACAGGATCAGTAATGTAATGTATGTACACAGTGACTGCACCAGCAGAATAGTGAGTGCAGCTCTGGAGTATAATACAGGATGTAACTCAGGATCAGTAATGTAATGTATGTACACAGTGACTGCACCAGCAGAATAGTGAGTGCAGCTCTGGAGTATAATACAGGAGGTAACTCAGGATCAGTAATGTAATGTATGTACACAGTGACTCCACCAGCAGAATAGTGAGTGCAGCTCTGGAGTATAATACAGGATGTAACTCAGGATCAGTACAGGATCAGTAATGTAATGTATGTACACAGTGACTGCACCAGCAGAATAGTGAGTGCAGCTCTGGAGTATAATACAGGATGTAACTCAGGATCAGTAATGTAATGTATGTACACAGTGACTCCACCAGCAGAATAGTGAGTGCAGCTCTGGGGTATAATACAGGAGGTAACTCAGGATCAGTAATGTAATGTATGTACACAGTGACTGCACCAGCAGAATAGTGAGTGCAGCTCTGGAGTATAATACAGGAAGTAACTCAGGATCAGTAATGTAATGTATGTACACAGTGACTGCACCAGCAGAATAGGGAGTGCAGCTCTGGAGTATAATACAGGAGGTAACTCAGGATCAGTACAGGATCAGTAATGTAATGTATGTACGCACCAGCAGAATAGTGAGTGCAGCTCTGGAGTATAATACAGGATGTAACTCAGGATCAGTAATGTAATGTATGTACACAGTGACTGCACCAGCAGAATAGTGAGTGCAGCTCTGGAGTATAATACAGGAGGTAACTCAGGATCAGTACAGGATCAGTAATGTAATGTATGTACACAGTGACTGCACCAGCAGAATAGTGAGTGCAGCTCTGGGGTATAATACAGGATGTAACTCAGGATCAGTAATGTAATGTATGTACACAGTGACTGCACCAGCAGAATAGTGAGTGCAGCTCTGGAGTATAATACAGGAGGTAACTCAGGATCAGTACAGGATCAGTAATGTAATGTATGTACACAGGGACTACACCAGCAGAATAGTGAGTGCAGCTCTGGAGTATAATACAGGATGTAACTCAGGATCAGTACAGGATCAGTAATGTAATGTATGTACACAGTGACTCCACCAGCAGAATAGTGAGTGCAGCTCTGGGGTATAATACAGGAGGTAACTCAGGATCAGTAATGTAATGTATGTACACAGTGACTGCACCAGCAGAATAGTGAGTGCAGCTCTGGAGTATAATACAGGAAGTAACTCAGGATCAGTAATGTATGTACACAGTGACAGCACCAGCAGAATAGTGAGTGCAGCTCTGGGGTATAATACAGCATGTAACTCAGGATCAGTAATGTAATGTATGTACACAGTGACTGCACCAGCAGAATAGTGAGTGCAGCTCTGGAGTATAATACAGCATGTAACTCAGGATCAGTAATGTAATGTATGTACACAGTGACTCCACCAGCAGAATAGTGAGTGCAGCTCTGGAGTATAATACAGCATGTAACTCAGGATCAGTAATGTAATGTATGTACACAGTGACTCCACCAGCAGAATAGTGAGTGCAGCTCTGGAGTATAATACAGGATGTAACTCAGGATCAGTACAGGATCAGTAATGTAATGTACACAGTGACTGCACCAGCAGAATAGTGAGTGCAGCTCTGGGGTATAATACAGGATGCAACTCAGGATCAGTACAGGATCAGTAATGTAATGTATGTACACAGTGACTCCACCAGCAGAATAGTGAGTGCAGCTCTGGAGTATAATACAGGATGTAACTCAGGATTAGTACAGGATAAGTAAAATATATAACAGTTATTCCACTTTTTCTGTGTATTCTGTATACACCTTTTACTAACAAAATGTAGACAACAGTGGAGAGAGTGAACATACGTGATATCAGGTCGAAGCATTTCTTCTCATCAGCGTTGGGTTTCACTTGGCAGGTGAGCAGGTTCAGTTTTGCAGGTGGTCTGTTGGACTGGAAGAATGAACAGGTATCAAACAATGAGCCGACATTGGAGTGTGGTGCGGGGAGATCGGGGAGGGCAGGGACCTGCCGGATAGTAATGATACTGCTTACCAAAATGTCTCTAAGGATCAGAACTATCCGATAAAAATATAACAATTGTAAGGAGCACAGAACCAATCTAACCAGTTAGGACCAAGACATTTTCCCTGTTAACAACTAGGCATATTTTAACTTTTCCCCATAAGTTCATAAGGGTTTTAAAGTGATCACAGATTTTCTGGCTAGGTTTACACATGAAGTTTTATTTGTATCTTTTGGTACAAAAAAAAAAGCTTAATATTCGTTGCATTGCACAATTTTTACAGGGTAAATCAGGTGGAGTAATAACAATATTAATCAATTTGCTTCACTTAATTCCTACATTTTTGCTCCCTGTTATGAGCGGGCAGCGCATTATGGGGGCTCGGATAACGAGTATTTAGTAGTTAGGTTGGGCTCATGGGGAGTCGCACCTAAACCACGTGTAAAAGCCATGGTGAAAAATTAAGAGTTAGTAGGTGGCATTGCAGAAAACGGCTTCTTTTTAGAACACATTGTTTCCTGTGTAGATCAAAACAGTAACAGAAGATGGGGAGGTGGGGGAGATGAAGCTTCACAAAAGGGGAGGAGCAACAGCACACAGAAGCCATCTGATTGGCCAGAGCACAGCTCTGACATCACACCAGGAGAGCCCGCCAGTTTAGCAAGTTTAGAGATAAAATGTGAATATACAGAGACCGGCAGGTAGAAGGAAAACCCGATATAACTCAAGATCAGTACAAGATGAGTAAAGCAAAGTAATTACAAAGTGACTCCAGATTATATAAGGATTAAAACTGTCTGGTGCAGGATCGCTCGTCTCCCCATGTGCTACTTATTAGAACTAACCTCACTGTTTGCTTTGTGGAAAGTGATCCACGTAGTGACAGTCGTTACCGCTCTTTCCTGAATAGACGCCATAGCACAGGGTTCATCGACCCAGAACAATGGCAGAGCAAATATTGACGCACCACCGGTAGTCCTGTAGTATTCACCCAGTATAATAATATTATATGTCACCTATAATCCCCTCCATCGAGTAAAGGATTAGGAGTCATGGAACAACAGATTTCATCCCTGGAGGATAAAGATGACAGATAGGAGACGAGAGACGTGGAGAGATGTCCTGTTACCCCAAGGCTTCTCGGCACAATGTATTAGTATGAGCCTGGGCTCCGTGAACCATCACAGCAGACGTTAGTTATGTAGATAAATAATTCACTAGGCGGCTTCAATAAAGCCTTGTGCCATATGTCTGTCAGCAGGGACTTTGTGATACATTAGTGGAACCAGGGCAAGAAATGTACGAGACGCTTCTCTGCTACATCGGAAAGTAAGGGTTACAGCAACCACAATGGCTCCAAATGCTCCCATCAGAGCGGCAGCCTCGAATGGCACAATACAGCACCCATAATACGAGCCCCTACAGGTGCTACTGTTGCCTCAAGGATGTATCGCACAGCGGCCACCACAGATGTTTCTCATAGTAGCCATCATTGTTGGATTGCATGGTGGCCATAGCCAATGTTCCTCGTAGTACCCATCAATGTTGGCCATGGCCAATGTTCCTCATAGTACCCAGTGATGGACTGCATGGTGGTCATGGCCAATTTTCCTCATAGTACCCATCATTGATGGACTGCATGGTGGCCTTAGCCAATGTTCCTCATAATACCCATCATTGTTGGACTGCATGGTGGCCATGGCCAATGTTCCTTGTTGTACCCATCATTGCTGGACTGCATGGTGGCCATAGCCATTGTTCCTCATAATACCCATCATTGATGGACTGCATGGTGGCCATGGCCAATGTTCCTTGCTGTACCCATCATTGTTGGACTGCATTGTGGCCACAGCCAATGATCCGGATAGTACCCATCACTGATGGACGGCATGGTGGCCACAGCCAATGTTCCTCATAGTACCCATCACTGATGGACGGCATGGTGGCCACAGCCAATGTTCCTCATAGTACCCATCATTGATGGACTGCATGGTGGCCATGGCCAATGTTCCTCAAAGTACCCATCATTCATTGACTGCATAGTTGCTATGGCCAATGTTCCTCATACTACCCAACATTGATGGACTGTATGGCAGCCACCCCTGACGTACCGCATAATGATTACCGCTACAGATGTCCCATAGTGTACCCCAAGGATGGTCCACATAACAAGGCGTGTTTTAACACCCAGTGCTGGGCTACATCCCAATTCACCAACGTTACTCCCATGTCATCATGCCATGCACTGCTGCTTCACCACTTGAGGTGCCCCCGCCAGTCATTACTGGAAAGGAGCAGTCTCCCATGGTATGGACGGGCAAGCAAAATTCTGGATCCTGTTCAGTAATTGGGTCATAAGGAATAATATGGAGAGAGGACTGCAAGACAATCACCGGTAATAAAGTTGATTGTAACATATTTCATATTAACAACCAGAGTGGCGGCTGTAAAGCATCCGGCACTCCTGTCATGGTCGACAGAATACACACGTTCCCAATGGCGGTGCATTCTCTGAACTGTAAATTGCTTTTGTGCAGTGAGGTGGTCAGTAAAGTGAACATCCAGCCAAGAGTGAAAATCTACCTGTGATCCTGACTCTTTATGTGCATTAAAAAAGCAATCAAGCAATGTAATAAAATGGCTGGTTCGCACCTAAAGCAGCGCCACTCCTGTCCACAGGTTATGTGTGGAACTGCAGCTCAGCAGAAATCACTCCAATGGAGCAAAGTTGCAGTACCAGACTCAACCTATGGGTACATGTCAAGCTGTTTTTGGAAGGAAGCAGCCATATTTCTACTCCTACGCATCAGGCAGCATGTAGTCTCTTAAAGCTCAGCCATTAGCGCTCCAGACTTTTCTTCTGGCAAGTTTCTTGTCCGCCATAATAGTTCTCTCAGGGCTCATGCCTGTATCAGCAAGAAGGTCAGAACGTAATCTTCCTGACGTCTACTTTTCACTTCCTCTGTTAGCACTCATTGTCAACCATCAGTGTCCGGTAACCCTCCGTTAGCGCTCATTGTCAACCATCAGTGTCCGGTAACCCTCCGTTAGCGCTCATTGTCAACCAATTAGTGTCCGGTAACCTACTGTTAGCGCTCATTGTCAACCAATCAGTGTTCGGTAACCCTCTGTTAACGCTAATTGTCAACCATCAGTGTCCGGTAACCCTCTGTTAACGCTCATTGTCAACCAATCAGTGTCCGGTAACCCTATGTTAATGCTCATTGTCAACAAACCAGTGTCTGGTAACCCTCTGTTAGCGTTCATTGTCAACCAATCAGTGTTTGGTAACCCTTTGTTACTCATTTCTCACACTGTGCCAAGCTATGCCTCCCTACATTATGCCTGCAGCTATTAAGCTCAATGTTACAGATGTGATAGAACTACAAATACCAGTATGCCACACATCAGCTTCAGATCCAGATCCTGACTGATGATAGCCCGTTCTTGTCTCATCAGTGCCCGGAGTTTATTGTAATTTCTGTGTTTGTCACATTTTGAGGATTGACCACAGGTTCTCAATAAGATTGAGATATGTTAAGTTTGCTGGCCAAGGGCCCAAAATGTCAATGTTTTGCTCACTGAGCCACTTAGCTCTGACTTTTACCTTGTGACCTGGTCTCCATCCTGCTGGACAAAGCATCATCATCACAACATTGCTCCTGGGTTATGGGAGAAGTTGTTCTTGGAGGTTGGTTAGATCCCTTTCTTTATTCATGGCCGTGTTCTTAGGAAAGATTGTGAGTGATCCACCTCCATGAATGAGAAGCCCCCACAAATGAAAGGTCTCAGGAGGCTTTACTGTTGGCAGGACACAGGTCTCACAGTAGCGCTCACCTTTTCTTCTTTGGACAATTATTCTTCCAGTCTGAAGGGGGCTTCATCAGAGAAAATAACTTTACCGCCATCCTCAGCAGTCCGATCCCTGTACTTCATGCACAATGTCAGTCTGTCCTTGATGTTTCCTTTGGAGAAAAGTTGATTCTTTACTGCCCTTTGTCACCAGGCAGTCTCTTAAAAGATTTGCCTCACTTTACATGTAGATGCTTCAACACCTGCCTGCTGCCATCTCGGAGCAAGCTCTGAACTGGTGTTGAACCAATCTCATAGCTGACTCCTCTTATAGAAGGTTCTGTTGGACTTTCTTGGACGCCATGAAGTCTTCTTCACAGCAATTGAACCTCTCTCTTTAGAGTTCTTAATGATCTGATAGATGGTTGATTTAGTACCAATCTTACAAGCAGCAATGTCCTTGTCTGTAAAGCCCTATTTTATGCAAAACCATGGTCAACAGAAAATACAATAATTTCCATCAACCAGTTTGAATTATATGAGATCTCCTGAGCTAACAGGAAGATGACGGAAATGATTTCCGAGAGCCATTTTGTGGCAGGACTGAAAATGAATGAATAAGGCAAGGACTTACTGCAATTTTTTTAGCAATTTATCTGCTTCCTCTTCATAACAATCTAGACTTAAAGCAATTTGCCGCTATAAAAACAGGAGCAGTAAACTTTGTGAAAACCAAAATTTGTGTCAATCTCAAAACTTCTGACACTCCAATGATGTCCATGTACTAGACAGACAGGTACATACATATATTTGCAGGATCTGCTCGATCGGGTGAGTGCAGGGAAAGCCGTAAGACAAGACCCCTTTAAAATTTTTATTTCTATAAAAGCAAAATCCCCTCTTTAAGTCGTCTGATAGGATTCGTTCTTCGGGCTAGGGCAGCATTCTGAGCCAGGCGATATTGCCTTCACCGCACAGTGGGGACTTTTCAGGTGACAGGTACTTATTTAAATCCGTGGAAAAAACAAAATCAGAGCTCCGGCCGTTCCCTTAATTGTGTAATATGTCCCATTATCCCGGCGTGTAGTTAATGCATAATTAAAGGTAAGCTTCGGATGGCGCCGCGTGCGATTAGAGAGAAAAACAAAAATATGGTGTAAAAAGACGAGTAAACGAGAAGGCGGTAAAGTCCATTTGTGACCAACGTGAACCATTGCGAGGGCCCCATTACGGCCCCCTCCTCTTCCTGAGAACAAGTCACAGGACGGCAATTAAGCAGTATGGCACTAATTAACCAAGTGTAGGAGGAAATCCACAAAAACAGGTGGAAAGTAAAAAAAAAGTCCAAGCAAATATCTAGATTCTTTGCTGGATTTTGAATACATAGCTCCAACAGGTAATGTAGGGGTATACTTACTCCGTCGGTAGGATAGGTGATGGGCTCATGGAAAAAGGGACCACAGCTCATGTTGGAGCCCTCATAACAAAACAATTTTAGCAAACAGCCAGAGGACCATAATTCACTACAAGAGATCGGATGTGGAAAGGGGACAAAAACTGGCCGAGCTGTCCTCTTCTCCTTCGGCAATAATGGTGTATATAACATAATACATGAATGTGAATGTTTAAGGTTATTGGCACCTTTTTTAAAATTCATTTACTTCCTAATTGCAAACTACAACTTTCAAGATACTATTCATTAAAATGTTCTACCATTTTAAGGCTGAAGAGAAAATGAAATAAGAGCAGGATAGAAGCTGTGCTGACACATGAACTAAAGAAGACAGCAGCGCACTGGATACAAACAGAGCTCACACCCAGTCTATATTACAGGGAGCGACAATCAAACCTCACATCCAGTCTATATTACTAGGAGACGCAGTCAGATCACATATTCGGCCCATATTACAGGGAGATGCACTCAAACATCACATACAGTCTTATATTATAGTGAGAGGCACTCAGCCCTCACATCCAGCCTATATTACAGGGAGAGGCACACAAATCTCACATCCAGCCTATATTACAGAGAGAGGCACAAAAATCTCACATCCAACCTATATTACAGAGAAAGGCACTCAAATCTCACATCCAGCCTATATTACAGGGAGAGGCACTCAGATCTCACATCCAGCCTATATTACAGGTAGAGGCTCTCAGATCTCACATCCATCCTATATTACTGAGAGAGACAATCAAACCTCAAATCCAGCCTACATTACTGGGAAATACACTCCCACAAGAGAAAAACTTGGAATTTGGATCAGGCTGTAAACTGCATAATAGGTGGCCTGAAAATGAATGAAGGAATTAAGATTGCAGACAAATTACAATTTCATTAGTTAAAGTTAATTATTAACACACGTAAAAATATCAAAACAGATTACCGTATATATTTTATATAAAAATATAGCCACGAGAATAAATAGCATGCTACTTCCCAGTGCAAAAGCCACAAGAGACCCATGAGACTAATCCTTGTGTGGATCTGCGGCACCTCACGCTAGAGCTTGAATTTCTGGTAATTTTTCTCGGTATAAGGTCCTATATATACAGTTGTCCTCAAAAGTTTACATACCCCGGCAGAATTTTTCCTTTCTTGGCCTTGTTTCAGAGAATATGAATGATAACAAAAAACTTTTTCTCCACTCTTGGTTATTGGTTGGGTGAAGCCATTTATTGTCAAACTACTGTGTTTTCTCTTTTTAAATCTTAATGACAACCAAAAAAAAATCCAAATGACCCTGATCAAAAGTTCACATACCCCAGTTCTTAATACCGTGTATTGCCCCCTCTAACATCAATGACAGCTTGAAGTCTTTTGTGGTAGTTGTGGATGAGGTTCTTTATTTTCTCAGATAGTAAAGCTGCCCATTCTTCTTGGCAAAAAGCCTCCAGTTCCTGTAAATTCCTGGGCTGTCTAGCATGAACTGCGCGCTTGAGATCTCTCCAGAGTGGCTCAATGATATTGAGGTCAGGAGACTGAGATGACCACTCCAGAACCTTCACTTTGTTCTGCTGTAACCAATGACAGGTCGACTTGGCCTTGTGTTTTGGATCGTTGTCATGTTGGAACGTCCAAGTACGTCCCATGCGCAGCTTCAGGGCTGATGAGTGCAAATTTGCCTCCAGTATTTGCTGATAATGTGTTGCCTTCATCTTTCCTTCAACTTTTACCAAGTTTCCTGTGTCTTTGTAGCTCACATCCCCAAAACATCAGCTATCCACCTCCGTGCTTTACTGTAGGAATGGTGTTCCTTTCATCATAGGCCTTATTGATCTCTCTCCAAATGTAACATTTATGGTTGTGGCCAAAAAGTTAATTTTTGGTCTCATCACTCCAAATTATCTTGTTCCAGAAGTTTTGAGGCTTGTCTCTGTGCTGTTTGGCATATTGTAGGCGAGATACTTTGTGCCATTTGCGCAGTAATGGCTTTCTTCTGGCGACTCGACCATGCAGCCCATTTTTCTTCCAGTGCCTCCTTATTGTGCATCTTGAAACAGCCACACTGATAGCTTTCAGAGAGTCCTGAATTTCAGCTGATGGTATTTGTTGGTTTTTCTTTGCATCCTGAACAATTTACCTGGCAATTGTGGCCGAAATTTTTGTTGGTCTACCTGACCGTGGTTTGGTTTTTACAGAGCCCCTGATTTTCCATTTGTTAATCACAGTTTGAACGCTGCTGACTGGCATTATCAATTCCTTGGATATTTTTTTGTATCCCTTTCCTGTGTTATACAGTTCAACTACCTTTTCCCGTAGATCTGTTGACAATTCTTTTGCTTTCCCCATGACACACAATCCAGAAACGTCAGTGGCTGGATGAAAGATGCAAGAGTCTGTCTGGATCCCAGAAACTCACTCAGCTTTTATGCACACACACTGATTACAAGCAAACGGGTCACAGGTGAGGATGTTACCTTTAGTAGCCATTCAAACCCATTTGTGTCAAATTCTGTGCATGTTATCAGGCCAAAATCACCAGAGTATGTGAACTTTTGATCAGGGTCATTTGGATGTTTTGGTTGTCATTAAGATTTAAAAAGAGAAAACACAGTAGTTTGGCAATAAATGGCTTCACCCAACCAATAACCATGAGTGGAGAAAAAGTTTTTTTTTGTTATCATTCATATTCTCTGAAACAAGGCCAAGAAAGGAAAAATTCTGCCGGGGTAAGTAAATTTTTGAGCACAACTGTATATAGGTTACCCATATGGAGGCCTCCATTGCTCTAAGATCACTTTTTGTTCTGTGCCCAGGCAATGCAAAGTCCATATAATCCCAAACTGATGTACCAATGACTGGGACAACCCCTGAGGAAGCTATTGATGCGGTGGAGAACTTGGCTGCTACCTTGGCGCCCTGTGAGACATTGGCAAAAAAATGAATGTATAAGAGGGGTTATCAAGTCATGGGATGGGAGCAAACAAGAATGGAACAACGGCTATACCTTCTGACTCTCCCATACACATGCACACTCGACTCAACTGAGCGTGCATGAGTCCTCAATGCGGAGGGAGGAGTAAGTTGATGCTTAACACCAGAAGAAAGGATTGTGGCTTTAAAGAGAAATTACGGCATGAACCAGCCCCAATTTGGTGCCCCCTCACCTGTATGTCTGCCCCCTACAATATGGGCCCAAGAAATAGGAAACTGCATCAAAAGAACATAAGACCAAAAAACGAGCGTCAGGTATTACTCTCCTGTCTCCTCCCGCGCAGGTCGCTGTGTTAAGCATCAGGTGTAGGACAGAAAATGTAAATTGCATGTGGGTGTTAAGAATTCGTTTTCGCGCCCCCTCCACAGGTGAGATCTCAGGCTGTCACTGTCTGATTACTGCCGCGGCAGACAATGGCCCTGGCACATCAGCAGGACGACGGGACCCCGACGCATGCCATCCACCGGAGCAGCTGTTTGCCGAGAATGTATCAGTGTCCCGACTCATGCGACTGACTGGCTAATTGTTGTCAGGCCTGCCAGATCGCGTCAGCTGCTCATCCGTAATGGCAAGGAAACGCGGGGAAATAGATTTATATGGGACATGTGACACGTTCAGACAAGCAGATTTATTTGCAAAAATAAAACATGATTTGAAAATGTTTTCATTTGTTAAATTTTTTTCAAATGTAATTTTTGCTTATTTATTTTTAAATCTTAATGTTTTACATTACGTGTTTCATTAGTGTTAAATTCTCTCTCTCATATATATATATACATACACAAAAAAAAAAAACCACAGAATGTAAAACAAAAATCTAAAAAAAAAACAAAAACAAAAAAAAAAGGATAGAAGATGTGCTGGCATATAAGCTAATGAAGACAGCAGCATCCTGGATACTCAAACAGCCTATATTCCTGAGAGAGACAATCAGACCTCACATCCAACCTATACTACTGGTAGCGACACTCCAACAAAAGTAAAAAGCTTTTATTTTTATAAAAATGTGAAATAAGATAAAATACATTCTATATATATACTTCTTTCTATCTATCCATCTATAAGTATATCTTTTAGCTTTTTTACATTTTTGTTGTTTTCCATTTTTATACATCTGTCACGAATTTTATGGATAGCTGACAAAAATTATCACAACCCCTCTAATGATTTGAAGGGGTTTAAGCAATTGACCCCTTACGAACATCCGCTGTCCAGTGATGTGGACGGTGTGTCGATCGATGCTTTTGTTCCATTTTTATTGAGGAGAGGTGAAAAGGTCTTTTTGGAAGGAAAAAATAAACTTACAAAAAAAATTATTTATACATTTTTTCTTTTAACTTTCATGGTTTTCTTTCATTTGGGGAGATTTATTTTGGATTTCTTTCGCACAGGGTTACAGCGGTATTATCACAAAACAGCAGGATGGTTGTAATCAGCTTAATGTCAGGAGAAACCCTTCTGATAAAGAGAGACCGTACAATGGAAAGAACGTCGTTTAGACGGCTACTCACTGTGGCATGTGATATTGTGAGGATTCCATTTTTCACCATACACTTTCTTCTTTGCCAAACTTTTCTCAGACTGAAAAGAAAAAAAATATCCATAATCATCTACAGAGATCATAGAAACATCATCTACATCACAATGAGCTTCACTAGAACTCCCCCGTGTAAGCTGTCACATACAGCTGGAATGGTGAGTGCAGCTCTGGAGTATAATACAGGAGGTAACTCAGGATCAGTGCAGGATAAGTAATGTAATGTATGTACACAGTGACTGCACCAGCAGAATAGTGAGCGCAGCTCTGGAGTATAATACAGGATGTAACTCAGGATCAGTACAGGATCAGTAATGTAATGTATGTACACAGTGACTGCACCAGCAGAATAGTGAGTGCAGCTCTGGAGTATAATACAGGAGATAACTCAGGATCAGTACAGGATCAGTAATGTAATGTATGTACACAGTGACTGCACCAGCAGAATAGTGAGTGCAGCTCTGGAGTATAATAAAGGAGGTAACTCAGGATCAGTAATGTAATGTATGTACATAGTGACTGCACCAGCAGAATAGCGAGTGCAGCTCTGGAGTATAATACAGGAGGCAACCCAAGATCAGTACAGGATCAGTAATGTAATGTATGTACACAGTGACTGCACCAGCAGAATAGTGAGTGCAGCTCTGGAGTATAATACAGGATGTAACTCAGGATCAGTACAGGATCAGTAATTTAATGTATGTACACAGTGACTGCACCAGCAGAATAGTGAGTGCAGCTCTGGAGTATAATACAGGAGGTAACTCAGGATCAGTACAGGATCAGTAATGCAATGTATGTACACAGTGACTGCACCAGCAGAATAGTGAGTGCAGCTCTGGAGTATAATACAGGATGTAACTCAGGATCAGTAATGTATGTACACAGTGACTGCACCAGCAGAATAGTGAGTGCTGCTCTGGAGTATAATACAGGATGTAACTCAGGATCAGTACAGGATAAGTAATGTAATGTAATGTATGTACACAGTGACTGCACCAGCAGAATAGTGAGTGCTGCTCTGGAGTATAATACAGGATGTAACTCAGGATCAGTACAGGATAAGTAATGTAATGTATGTACACAGTGACTGCACCAACAGAATAGTGAGTGCAGCTCTGGGGTATAATACAGGATGTAACTCAGGATCAGTAATGTAATGTATGTACACAGTGACTGCACCAGCAGAATAGTGAGTGCAGCTCTGGAGTATAATACAGGCTGTAACTCAGGATCAGTAATGTAATGTATATACACAGTGACTGCACCAGCAGAATAGTGAGTGCAGCTCTGGAGTATAATACAGGATGTAACTCAGGATCAGTACAGGATCTGTAATGTAATGTATGTACACAGTGACTGCACCAGCAGAATAGTGAGTGCAGCTCTGGAGTATAATACAGGATGTAACTCAGGATCAGTAATGTAATGTATGTACACAGTGACTGCACCAGCAGTATAGTGAGTGCAGCTCTGGAGTATAATACAGCATGTAACTCAGGATCAATAATGTAATGTACAAAGCGACACAAACTTTTATATAAAACTTATAAGTAAAAAGGTAATCAATTATAAACATGCCAATTAACAACCGCACATTTCTACAACACTACAACACAGCGCTCCTCTCCTTTGTATGAGGATGTTTTTATCTTTTTCTAGGTCCGTCAGTTACATTCTGTAATACAGGACTAAATCCGCTGTAATTTGTATGTCTTTATCCACCACGAGAGGGAGAGGAGCGCTGCTCCATGAACATTCGGGGAATACTGACACTTCACACTATTACCCCTTCAGGGATATTAATGTATCCAGTTACGAGAAAGAAGCGATTGTGAATAAATTCCTTCAGCTTGGTGCAAATGAAAGTGACAACAGGAGCACTGGAGAGGAAGAGGAAGAGTACGACAACCTCCAAACCAAGAGAATGTGCAGGTGGTGGTGGCGGACACCGAAAATTTTAGTTTTTTGCTTGTACCTGACGTCCAATCAGACAGGACAACTAGTCCAGGCCTCCAGGACGGCACAACTATATGTGGCGGCAAAAGAAAACATACTTAGCTTCCCAGCACAGTCTCAAGAACATGGAGAAGGTTCACACTGAGCAGATGAGAGAGTCTGGAGAACCTCATGGTGCCTGCAACATCGTCCGCCATGTCTGATTTGGCCGTGGGTCAGCATTGGTCCTCTGAGGGTCCAAATGATAGTCACAGGCACCGAGACCCTCCGAACCGTCGTGAGACAACACAATGGTGCAGGGGGTGCTAAGTTCCGGCCGCCACGAAACATCGCCCGGCCTCAGGCGGTCAGAATGTGTGGGCCGACCATGGATGATGAAGCCATTGACTGGGACATTATGTAACAGGGCATCAGTTCTGGCCAAGTAAATGTTCCCTTCATTTTCTCGAGAAGTGAACACTGAATTTTGGAGCGGTTACAAATCTCAGGACTTCATTCAGTGCCTGCAGGTATCTATATAAACATATTGCCATGATAACAGGACCCAGCACAGATGAGGCTACATACTACACATGAAGGTGCTGGGGCCACTGCAAATCCATGGGGACCCACTAAAGCCCAAGATCCATCAGAAGTAAAGTCCTATCCTTACCCATCACTCTTCTTTAACAGGTAGCCTTTCTTCTCGCTGCCGTACTCCTTGTTCCCTTGGAGCTGGTGCATACTGTATCCTCCCTGCCTGCTCTGCGAGTCCTAGAAATAAAGAAAAATAACATTTATACTCAGAAGACAACATGTCAACATGACCAAAGGATCCAAAAAGATGTGCGGAGGAAAAACAATACCAGAAGAAAATTATCTCATCTACATAATTTTCTAATCCTATACATAGGGGGCAGTATTATAGTAGTGATATTCTTGTACATAGGGGGCAGTATTATAGTAGTTATATTCTTGCACATAGGGGCAGTATTATAGTAGTTATATTCTTGCACATAGGGACAGTATTATAGCAGTTATATTCTTGTACATAGGGGCAGTATTATAGTAGTTATATTCTTGCACATAGGGACAGTATTATAGCAGTTATATTCTTGAGCATAGGGGCAGTATTATAGTAGTGATATTCTTGTACATAGGGGCAGTATTATAGTAGTTATATTCTTATACATAGGGGGCAGTATTATAGTAGTTATATTCTTATACATAGGGGGCAGTATTATAGTAGTTATATTCTTGTACATAGGGGGCAGTATTATAGTAGTTATATTCTTGCACATAGGAGCAGTATTATAGTAGTTATATTCTTGTACATAGGAGCAGTATTATAGTAGTTATATTCTTGCACATAGGGACAGTATTATAGTAGTTATATTCTTGCACATAGGGACAGTATTATAGCAGTTATATTCTTGAGCATAGAGGCAGTATTATAGTAGTGATATTCTTGTACATAGGGGCAGTATTATAGTAGTTATATTCTTATACACAGGGGGCAGTATTATAGTAGTTATATTCTTATACATAGGGGGCAGTATTATAGTAGTTATATTCTTGAACATAGGGGGCAGTATTATAGTAGTTATATTCTTGCACATAGGAGCAGTATTATAGTAGTTATATTCCTGTACATAGGAGCAGTATTATAGTAGTTATATTCTTGTACATAGGGGGCAGTATTATAGTAGTTATATTCTTGTACATAGGAGCAGTATTATAGTAGTTATATTCTTGTACATAGGGGGCAGTATTATAGTAGTGATATTCTTGTACATAGGGGCAGTATTATAGTAGTTATATTCTTATACATAGGGGGCAGTATTATAGTAGTTATATTCTTGTACATAGGGGGCAGTATTATAGTAGTTATATTCTTGCACATAGGGACAGTATTATAGCAGTTATATTCTTGTACATAGGAGCAGTATTATAGTAGTTATATTCATGTACATAGGGGGCAGTATTATAGTAGTTATATTCTTGTATATAGGGGGCAGTATTATAGTAGTTATATTCATGTACATAGGAGCAGTATTATAGTAGTTATATTCTTGTACATAGGGGCAGTATTACAGTAGTTATAGTCTTGTACATAGGAGCAGTATTATAGTAGTTATATTCTTGTACATAGGAGCAGTATTATAGTAGTTATATTCTTGTACATAGGAGCAGTATTATAGTAGTTATATTCTTGTACATAGAGACAATATTATAGTAGTTATATTCTTGTACATAGGAGCAGTATTATAGTAGTTATATTCTTGTACATAGGAGCAGTATTATAGTAGTTATATTCTTGTACATAGGGGCAGTATTATAGTAGTTATATTCTTGTACATAGAGACAATATTATAGTAGTTATATTCTTGTACATAGGAGCAGTATTATAGTAGTTATATTCTTGTACATAGGGGCAGTATTATAGTAGTTATATTATTGTACATAGGGGACAGTGTTATAATAGTTATATTCTTGTACATAGGAGCAGTATTATAGTAGTTATATTCTTGTACATAGGGGCAGTATTATAGTAGTTATATTCTTGTACATAGGAGCAGTATTATAGTAGTTATATTCTTGTACATAGGGGCAGTATTATAGTAGTTATATTCTTGTACATAGGAGCAGTATTATAGTAGTTATATTCTTGTACATAGGAGCAGTATTATAGTAGTTATATTCTTGTACATAGGGGCAGTATTATAGTAGTTATATTCTTGTACATAGAGACAATATTATAGTAGTTATATTCTTGTACATAGGAGCAGTATTATAGTAGTTATATTCTTGTACATAGGGGCAGTATTATAGTAGTTATATTCTTGTACATAGGGGGCAGTATTATAGTAGTTATATTCTTGTACATAGGAGCAGTATTATAGTAGTTATATTCTTGTACATAGGGGCAGTATTATAGTAGTTATATTCTTGTACATAGGAGCAGTATTATAGTAGTTATATTCTTGTACATAGGGGACAGTGTTATAATAGTTATATTCTTGTACATAGGAGCAGTATTATAGTAGTTATATTCTTGTACATAGGGGCAGTATTATAGTAGTTATATTCTTATACAAAGCTGGCAGTATTATAGTAGTTATATTCTTGTACATAGGGGAAGTATTATAGTAGTTATATTCTTGTACATAGGGGGCAGTATTATAGTAGTTATATTCTTGTACATAGGGGCAGTATTATAGTAGTTATATTCTTGTACATAGGAGCAGTATTATAGTAGTTATATTCTTGTACATAGGGAGCAGTATTATAGTAGTTATATTCTTGTACATAGGAGCAGTATTATAGTAGTTATATTCTTGTACATAGGAGCAGTATTATAGTAGTTATATTCTTGTACATAGGAGCAGTATTATAGTAGTTATATTCTTGTACATAGGGAGTAGTATTATAGTAGTTATATTCTTGTACATAGGAGCAGTATTATAGTAGTGATATTCTTGTACATAGGGGCAGTATTATAGTAGTTATATTCTTATACATAGGGGGCAGTATTATAGTAGTTATATTCTTATACATAGGGGGCAGTATTATAGTAGTTATATTCTTGTACATAGGGGGCAGTATTATAGTAGTTATATTCTTGCACATAGGAGCAGTATTATAGTAGTTATATTCTTGTACATAGGAGCAGTATTATAGTAGTTATATTCTTGCACATAGGGACAGTATTATAGTAGTTATATTCTTGCACATAGGGACAGTATTATAGCAGTTATATTCTTGAGCATAGAGGCAGTATTATAGTAGTGATATTCTTGTACATAGGGGCAGTATTATAGTAGTTATATTCTTATACACAGGGGGCAGTATTATAGTAGTTATATTCTTATACATAGGGGGCAGTATTATAGTAGTTATATTCTTGAACATAGGGGGCAGTATTATAGTAGTTATATTCTTGCACATAGGAGCAGTATTATAGTAGTTATATTCCTGTACATAGGAGCAGTATTATAGTAGTTATATTCTTGTACATAGGGGGCAGTATTATAGTAGTTATATTCTTGTACATAGGAGCAGTATTATAGTAGTTATATTCTTGTACATAGGGGGCAGTATTATAGAAGTGATATTCTTGTACATAGGGGCAGTATTATAGTAGTTATATTCTTATACATAGGGGGCAGTATTATAGTAGTTATATTCTTGTACATAGGGGGCAGTATTATAGTAGTTATATTCTTGCACATAGGGACAGTATTATAGCAGTTATATTCTTGTACATAGGAGCAGTATTATAGTAGTTATATTCATGTACATAGGGGGCAGTATTATAGTAGTTATATTCTTGTATATAGGGGGCAGTATTATAGTAGTTATATTCATGTACATAGGAGCAGTATTATAGTAGTTATATTCTTGTACATAGGGGCAGTATTACAGTAGTTATAGTCTTGTACATAGGAGCAGTATTATAGTAGTTATATTCTTGTACATAGGAGCAGTATTATAGTAGTTATATTCTTGTACATAGGAGCAGTATTATAGTAGTTATATTCTTGTACATAGGGGCAGTATTATAGTAGTTATATTCTTGTACATAGAGACAATATTATAGTAGTTATATTCTTGTACATAGGAGCAGTATTATAGTAGTTATATTCTTGTACATAGGAGCAGTATTATAGTAGTTATATTCTTGTACATAGGGGCAGTATTATAGTAGTTATATTCTTGTACATAGAGACAATATTATAGTAGTTATATTCTTGTACATAGGAGCAGTATTATAGTAGTTATATTCCTGTACATAGGGGCAGTATTATAGTAGTTATATTCTTGTACATAGGGGACAGTGTTATAATAGTTATATTCTTGTACATAGGAGCAGTATTATAGTAGTTATATTCTTGTACATAGGGGCAGTATTATAGTAGTTATATTCTTGTACATAGGGGGCAGTATTATAGTAGTTATATTCTTGTACATAGGAGCAGTATTATAGTAGTTATATTCTTGTACATAGGGGCAGTATTATAGTAGTTATATTCTTGTACATAGGAGCAGTATTATAGTACTTATATTCTTGTACATAGGAGCAGTATTATAGTAGTTATATTCTTGTACATAGGGGCAGTATTATAGTAGTTATATTCTTATACAAAGCTGGCAGTATTATAGTAGTTATATTCTTGTACATAGGGGAAGTATTATAGTAGTTATATTCTTGTACATAGGGGGCAGTATTATAGTAGTTATATTCTTGTACATAGGGGCAGTATTATAGTAGTTATATTCTTGTACATAGGAGCAGTATTATAGTAGTTATATTCTTGTACATAGGGAGCAGTATTATAGTAGTTATATTTCTGTACATAGGAGCAGTATTATAGTACTTATATTCTTGTACATAGGGGCAGTATTATAGTAGTTATATTCTTGTACATAGGGAGCAGTATTATAGTAGTTATATTTCTGTACATAGGAGCAGTATTATAGTAGTTATATACTTGTACATGGGAGCAGTATTATAGTAGTTATATTCTTGTACATAGGGGGCAGTATTATAGTAGTTATATTCTTGTACATAGGAGCAGTATTATAGTAGTTATATTCTTGTACATAGGGAGCAGTATTATAGTAGTTATATTCTTGTACATAGGAGCAGTACTATAGTAGTTATATTCTTGTACATAGGAGCAGTACTATAGTAGTTATATTCTTGTACATAGGAGCAGTATTATAGTAGTTATATTTTTGTACATAGGAGCAGTATTATAGTAGTTATATTTTTGTACATAGGAGCAGTATTATAGTAGTTATATTCTTGTATATAGGGGGCAGTATTATAGTAGTTATATTCCTGTACATAGGGGGCAGTATTATAGTAGTTATATTCTTGTATATAGGGGGCAGTATTATAGTAGTTATATTCCTGTACATAGGGGGCAGTATTATAGTAGCTATATTCTTGTACATAGGAGCAGTATTATAGTAGTTATATTCTTGTACATAGGGAGCAGTATTATAGTAGTTATATTCTTGTACATAGGAGCAGTATTATAGTAGTTATATTCTTGTACATAGGAGCAGTATTATAGTAGTTATATTCTTGTACATAGGGAGCAGTATTATAGTAGTTATATTCTTGTACATAGGAGCAGTATTATAGTAGTTATATTCTTGTGCATGGGGACAGTATTATAGTAGTTATATTCTTGTACATAGGAACAGTATTATAGTAGTTATATTCTTGTACATAGGAGCAGTATTATAGTAGTTATATTCTTGTGCATAGGGGACAGTATAATAGTTATATTCTTGTACATAGGAGCAGTATTATAGTAGTTATATTCTTGTACATAGGGGCAGTATTATAACAGTTACATTCTTGTACATAGGAGCAGTATTATAGTAGTTATACTCTTGTACATAGGGGCAGTATTATAGTAGTTATATTCTTGTACATAGGAGCAGTATTATAGTAGTTATATTCTTGTACATAGGAGCAGTATTATAGTAGTTATATTCTTGTACATAGGAGCAGTATTATAGTAGTTATATTCTTGTACATAGGAGCAGTATTATAGTAGTTATATTCTTGTACATAGGGGCAGTATTATAGTAGTTACATTCTTGTACATAGAGGCAGTATTATAGTAGTTACATTCTTGTACATAGAGGCAGTATTATAGTAGTTATATTCTTGTACATAGGGAACAGTATTATAGTAGTTATATTCTTGTACATAGGGGCAGTATTATAGTAGTTATATTCTTGTACATAGGGGCAGTATTATAGTAGTTACATTCTTGTACATAGAGGCAGTATTATAGTAGTTATATTCTTTTCCATAAGGGGCAGTATTATAGTAGTTACATTCTTGTACATAGGGGCAGTATTATAGTAGTTATATTCTTGCACATAGGGAGCAGTATTATAGTAGTTATATTCTTGTACATAGGGGACAGTATTATAGTAGTTATATTCTTGTACATAGGAGCAGTATTATAGTAGTTATATTCTTGTGCATAGGAGCAGTATTATAGTAGTTATATTGTTGTACATAGGAGCAGTATTATAGTAGTTATATTCTTGTGCATAGGGGACAGTGTTATAATAGTTATATTCTTGTACATAGGAGCAGTATTATAGTAGTTATATTCTTGTACATAGGGGCAGTATTATAGTAGTTATATTCTTGTACATAGGGAGCAGTATTATAGTAGTTATATTTCTGTACATAGGAGCAGTATTATAGTAGTTATATACTTGTACATGGGAGCAGTATTATAGTAGTTATATTCTTGTACATAGGGGGCAGTATTATAGTAGTTATATTCTTGTACATAGGAGCAGTATTATAGTAGTTATATTCTTGTACATAGGGAGCAGTATTATAGTAGTTATATTCTTGTACATAGGAGCAGTACTATAGTAGTTATATTCTTGTACATAGGAGCAGTACTATAGTAGTTATATTCTTGTACATAGGAGCAGTATTATAGTAGTTATATTTTTGTACATAGGAGCAGTATTATAGTAGTTATATTTTTGTACATAGGAGCAGTATTATAGTAGTTATATTCTTGTATATAGGGGGCAGTATTATAGTAGTTATATTCCTGTACATAGGGGGCAGTATTATAGTAGTTATATTCTTGTATATAGGGGGCAGTATTATAGTAGTTATATTCCTGTACATAGGGGGCAGTATTATAGTAGCTATATTCTTGTACATAGGAGCAGTATTATAGTAGTTATATTCTTGTACATAGGGAGCAGTATTATAGTAGTTATATTCTTGTACATAGGAGCAGTATTATAGTAGTTATATTCTTGTACATAGGAGCAGTATTATAGTAGTTATATTCTTGTACATAGGGAGCAGTATTATAGTAGTTATATTCTTGTACATAGGGGGCAGTATTATAGTAGTTATATTCTTGTACATAGGGGAAGTATTATAGTAGTTATATTCTTGAACATAGGGGGCAGTATTATAGTAGTTATATTCTTGCACATAGGAGCAGTATTATAGTAGTTATATTCCTGTACATAGGAGCAGTATTATAGTAGTTATATTCTTGTACATAGGGGGCAGTATTATAGTAGTTATATTCTTGTACATAGGAGCAGTATTATAGTAGTTATATTCTTGTACATAGGGGGCAGTATTATAGTAGTGATATTCTTGTACATAGGGGCAGTATTATAGTAGTTATATTCTTATACATAGGGGGCAGTATTATAGTAGTTATATTCTTGTACATAGGGGGCAGTATTATAGTAGTTATATTCTTGCACATAGGGACAGTATTATAGCAGTTATATTCTTGTACATAGGAGCAGTATTATAGTAGTTATATTCATGTACATAGGGGGCAGTATTATAGTAGTTATATTCTTGTATATAGGGGGCAGTATTATAGTAGTTATATTCATGTACATAGGAGCAGTATTATAGTAGTTATATTCTTGTACATAGGGGCAGTATTACAGTAGTTATAGTCTTGTACATAGGAGCAGTATTATAGTAGTTATATTCTTGTACATAGGAGCAGTATTATAGTAGTTATATTCTTGTACATAGGAGCAGTATTATAGTAGTTATATTCTTGTACATAGAGACAATATTATAGTAGTTATATTCTTGTACATAGGAGCAGTATTATAGTAGTTATATTCTTGTACATAGGAGCAGTATTATAGTAGTTATATTCTTGTACATAGGGGCAGTATTATAGTAGTTATATTCTTGTACATAGAGACAATATTATAGTAGTTATATTCTTGTACATAGGAGCAGTATTATAGTAGTTATATTCTTGTACATAGGGGCAGTATTATAGTAGTTATATTATTGTACATAGGGGACAGTGTTATAATAGTTATATTCTTGTACATAGGAGCAGTATTATAGTAGTTATATTCTTGTACATAGGGGCAGTATTATAGTAGTTATATTCTTGTACATAGGAGCAGTATTATAGTAGTTATATTCTTGTACATAGGGGCAGTATTATAGTAGTTATATTCTTGTACATAGGAGCAGTATTATAGTAGTTATATTCTTGTACATAGGAGCAGTATTATAGTAGTTATATTCTTGTACATAGGGGCAGTATTATAGTAGTTATATTCTTGTACATAGAGACAATATTATAGTAGTTATATTCTTGTACATAGGAGCAGTATTATAGTAGTTATATTCTTGTACATAGGGGCAGTATTATAGTAGTTATATTCTTGTACATAGGGGGCAGTATTATAGTAGTTATATTCTTGTACATAGGAGCAGTATTATAGTAGTTATATTCTTGTACATAGGGGCAGTATTATAGTAGTTATATTCTTGTACATAGGAGCAGTATTATAGTAGTTATATTCTTGTACATAGGGGACAGTGTTATAATAGTTATATTCTTGTACATAGGAGCAGTATTATAGTAGTTATATTCTTGTACATAGGGGCAGTATTATAGTAGTTATATTCTTATACAAAGCTGGCAGTATTATAGTAGTTATATTCTTGTACATAGGGGAAGTATTATAGTAGTTATATTCTTGTACATAGGGGGCAGTATTATAGTAGTTATATTCTTGTACATAGGGGCAGTATTATAGTAGTTATATTCTTGTACATAGGAGCAGTATTATAGTAGTTATATTCTTGTACATAGGGAGCAGTATTATAGTAGTTATATTCTTGTACATAGGAGCAGTATTATAGTAGTTATATTCTTGTACATAGGAGCAGTATTATAGTAGTTATATTCTTGTACATAGGAGCAGTATTATAGTAGTTATATTCTTGTACATAGGGAGTAGTATTATAGTAGTTATATTCTTGTACATAGGAGCAGTATTATAGTAGTGATATTCTTGTACATAGGGGCAGTATTATAGTAGTTATATTCTTATACATAGGGGGCAGTATTATAGTAGTTATATTCTTATACATAGGGGGCAGTATTATAGTAGTTATATTCTTGTACATAGGGGGCAGTATTATAGTAGTTATATTCTTGCACATAGGAGCAGTATTATAGTAGTTATATTCTTGTACATAGGAGCAGTATTATAGTAGTTATATTCTTGCACATAGGGACAGTATTATAGTAGTTATATTCTTGCACATAGGGACAGTATTATAGCAGTTATATTCTTGAGCATAGAGGCAGTATTATAGTAGTGATATTCTTGTACATAGGGGCAGTATTATAGTAGTTATATTCTTATACACAGGGGGCAGTATTATAGTAGTTATATTCTTATACATAGGGGGCAGTATTATAGTAGTTATATTCTTGAACATAGGGGGCAGTATTATAGTAGTTATATTCTTGCACATAGGAGCAGTATTATAGTAGTTATATTCCTGTACATAGGAGCAGTATTATAGTAGTTATATTCTTGTACATAGGGGGCAGTATTATAGTAGTTATATTCTTGTACATAGGAGCAGTATTATAGTAGTTATATTCTTGTACATAGGGGGCAGTATTATAGAAGTGATATTCTTGTACATAGGGGCAGTATTATAGTAGTTATATTCTTATACATAGGGGGCAGTATTATAGTAGTTATATTCTTGTACATAGGGGGCAGTATTATAGTAGTTATATTCTTGCACATAGGGACAGTATTATAGCAGTTATATTCTTGTACATAGGAGCAGTATTATAGTAGTTATATTCATGTACATAGGGGGCAGTATTATAGTAGTTATATTCTTGTATATAGGGGGCAGTATTATAGTAGTTATATTCATGTACATAGGAGCAGTATTATAGTAGTTATATTCTTGTACATAGGGGCAGTATTACAGTAGTTATAGTCTTGTACATAGGAGCAGTATTATAGTAGTTATATTCTTGTACATAGGAGCAGTATTATAGTAGTTATATTCTTGTACATAGGAGCAGTATTATAGTAGTTATATTCTTGTACATAGGGGCAGTATTATAGTAGTTATATTCTTGTACATAGAGACAATATTATAGTAGTTATATTCTTGTACATAGGAGCAGTATTATAGTAGTTATATTCTTGTACATAGGAGCAGTATTATAGTAGTTATATTCTTGTACATAGGGGCAGTATTATAGTAGTTATATTCTTGTACATAGAGACAATATTATAGTAGTTATATTCTTGTACATAGGAGCAG
Organism: Phyllobates terribilis; assembly: GCF_046119375.1. Lineage (NCBI taxonomy): Eukaryota > Metazoa > Chordata > Amphibia > Anura > Dendrobatidae > Phyllobates > Phyllobates terribilis. The sequence continues at coordinate 757,214,333 of NW_027362764.1, forward strand.
TATTATAGTAGTTATATTCCTGTACATAGGGGCAGTATTATAGTAGTTATATTCTTGTACATAGGGGACAGTGTTATAATAGTTATATTCTTGTACATAGGAGCAGTATTATAGTAGTTATATTCTTGTACATAGGGGCAGTATTATAGTAGTTATATTCTTGTACATAGGGGGCAGTATTATAGTAGTTATATTCTTGTACATAGGAGCAGTATTATAGTAGTTATATTCTTGTACATAGGGGCAGTATTATAGTAGTTATATTCCTGTACATAGGAGCAGTATTATAGTACTTATATTCTTGTACATAGGAGCAGTATTATAGTAGTTATATTCTTGTACATAGGGGCAGTATTATAGTAGTTATATTCTTATACAAAGCTGGCAGTATTATAGTAGTTATATTCTTGTACATAGGGGAAGTATTATAGTAGTTATATTCTTGTACATAGGGGGCAGTATTATAGTAGTTATATTCTTGTACATAGGGGCAGTATTATAGTAGTTATATTCTTGTACATAGGAGCAGTATTATAGTAGTTATATTCTTGTACATAGGGAGCAGTATTATAGTAGTTATATTTCTGTACATAGGAGCAGTATTATAGTACTTATATTCTTGTACATAGGGGCAGTATTATAGTAGTTATATTCTTGTACATAGGGAGCAGTATTATAGTAGTTATATTTCTGTACATAGGAGCAGTATTATAGTAGTTATATACTTGTACATGGGAGCAGTATTATAGTAGTTATATTCTTGTACATAGGGGGCAGTATTATAGTAGTTATATTCTTGTACATAGGAGCAGTATTATAGTAGTTATATTCTTGTACATAGGGAGCAGTATTATAGTAGTTATATTCTTGTACATAGGAGCAGTACTATAGTAGTTATATTCTTGTACATAGGAGCAGTACTATAGTAGTTATATTCTTGTACATAGGAGCAGTATTATAGTAGTTATATTTTTGTACATAGGAGCAGTATTATAGTAGTTATATTTTTGTACATAGGAGCAGTATTATAGTAGTTATATTCTTGTATATAGGGGGCAGTATTATAGTAGTTATATTCCTGTACATAGGGGGCAGTATTATAGTAGTTATATTCTTGTATATAGGGGGCAGTATTATAGTAGTTATATTCCTGTACATAGGGGGCAGTATTATAGTAGCTATATTCTTGTACATAGGAGCAGTATTATAGTAGTTATATTCTTGTACATAGGGAGCAGTATTATAGTAGTTATATTCTTGTACATAGGAGCAGTATTATAGTAGTTATATTCTTGTACATAGGAGCAGTATTATAGTAGTTATATTCTTGTACATAGGGAGCAGTATTATAGTAGTTATATTCTTGTACATAGGAGCAGTATTATAGTAGTTATATTCTTGTGCATGGGGACAGTATTATAGTAGTTATATTCTTGTACATAGGAACAGTATTATAGTAGTTATATTCTTGTACATAGGAGCAGTATTATAGTAGTTATATTCTTGTGCATAGGGGACAGTATAATAGTTATATTCTTGTACATAGGAGCAGTATTATAGTAGTTATATTCTTGTACATAGGGGCAGTATTATAACAGTTACATTCTTGTACATAGGAGCAGTATTATAGTAGTTATACTCTTGTACATAGGGGCAGTATTATAGTAGTTATATTCTTGTACATAGGAGCAGTATTATAGTAGTTATATTCTTGTACATAGGAGCAGTATTATAGTAGTTATATTCTTGTACATAGGAGCAGTATTATAGTAGTTATATTCTTGTACATAGGAGCAGTATTATAGTAGTTATATTCTTGTACATAGGGGCAGTATTATAGTAGTTACATTCTTGTACATAGAGGCAGTATTATAGTAGTTACATTCTTGTACATAGAGGCAGTATTATAGTAGTTATATTCTTGTACATAGGGAACAGTATTATAGTAGTTATATTCTTGTACATAGGGGCAGTATTATAGTAGTTATATTCTTGTACATAGGGGCAGTATTATAGTAGTTACATTCTTGTACATAGAGGCAGTATTATAGTAGTTATATTCTTTTCCATAAGGGGCAGTATTATAGTAGTTACATTCTTGTACATAGGGGCAGTATTATAGTAGTTATATTCTTGCACATAGGGAGCAGTATTATAGTAGTTATATTCTTGTACATAGGGGACAGTATTATAGTAGTTATATTCTTGTACATAGGAGCAGTATTATAGTAGTTATATTCTTGTGCATAGGAGCAGTATTATAGTAGTTATATTGTTGTACATAGGAGCAGTATTATAGTAGTTATATTCTTGTGCATAGGGGACAGTGTTATAATAGTTATATTCTTGTACATAGGAGCAGTATTATAGTAGTTATATTCTTGTACATAGGGGCAGTATTATAGTAGTTATATTCTTGTACATAGGGAGCAGTATTATAGTAGTTATATTTCTGTACATAGGAGCAGTATTATAGTAGTTATATACTTGTACATGGGAGCAGTATTATAGTAGTTATATTCTTGTACATAGGGGGCAGTATTATAGTAGTTATATTCTTGTACATAGGAGCAGTATTATAGTAGTTATATTCTTGTACATAGGGAGCAGTATTATAGTAGTTATATTCTTGTACATAGGAGCAGTACTATAGTAGTTATATTCTTGTACATAGGAGCAGTACTATAGTAGTTATATTCTTGTACATAGGAGCAGTATTATAGTAGTTATATTTTTGTACATAGGAGCAGTATTATAGTAGTTATATTTTTGTACATAGGAGCAGTATTATAGTAGTTATATTCTTGTATATAGGGGGCAGTATTATAGTAGTTATATTCCTGTACATAGGGGGCAGTATTATAGTAGTTATATTCTTGTATATAGGGGGCAGTATTATAGTAGTTATATTCCTGTACATAGGGGGCAGTATTATAGTAGCTATATTCTTGTACATAGGAGCAGTATTATAGTAGTTATATTCTTGTACATAGGGAGCAGTATTATAGTAGTTATATTCTTGTACATAGGAGCAGTATTATAGTAGTTATATTCTTGTACATAGGAGCAGTATTATAGTAGTTATATTCTTGTACATAGGGAGCAGTATTATAGTAGTTATATTCTTGTACATAGGAGCAGTATTATAGTAGTTATATTCTTGTGCATGGGGACAGTATTATAGTAGTTATATTCTTGTACATAGGAACAGTATTATAGTAGTTATATTCTTGTACATAGGAGCAGTATTATAGTAGTTATATTCTTGTGCATAGGGGACAGTATAATAGTTATATTCTTGTACATAGGAGCAGTATTATAGTAGTTATATTCTTGTACATAGGGGCAGTATTATAGTAGTTATATACTTGTACATAGGAGCAGTATTATAGTAGTTATATTCTTGTACATAGGGGGCAGTATTATAGTAGTTATATTCTTGTACATAGGAGCAGTATTATAGCGGTTATATTCTTGTACATAGGGGCAGTATTATAGCAGTTATATTCTTGTACATAGGGAACAGTATTATAGTAGTTATATTCTTGTACATAGGGAGCAGTATTATAGTAGTTATATTCTTGTGCATAGAGGCAGTATTATAGTAGTTATATTCTTGTACATAGGAGCAGTATTATAGTAGTTATATTCTTGTACATAGGGGCAGTATTATAGTAGTTATATTCTTGTACATAGGAGCAGTATTATAGTAATTATATTCTTGTATATAGGGGCAGTATTATAGTAGTTATATACTTGTACATAGGAGCAGTATTATAGTAGTTCTATTCTTGTACATAGGGGGCAGTATTGTAGTTATATTCTTGTACATGGGGGCAGTATTATAGTAGTTCTATTCTTGTGCATAGGGGCAGTATTATAGTAGTTCTATTCTTGTGCATAGGGAGCAGTATTATAGTAGTTATATTCTTGTGCATAGGGGACAGTTTTATAGTAGTTATATTCTTGTACATAGGAGCAGTATTATAGTAGTTATATTCTTGTACATAGGGGCAGTATTATAGTAGTTATATACTTGTACATAGGAGCAGTATTATAGTAGTTATATTCTTGTACATAGGGGGCAGTATTATAGTAGTTATATTCTTGTACATAGGGGGCAGTATTATAGTAGTTATATTCTTGTACATAGGAGCAGTATTATAGTGGTTATATTCTTGTACATAGGGGCAGTATTATAGTAGTTATATTCTTGTACATAGGGAGCAGTATTATAGTAGTTATATTCTTGTACATAGGAGCAGTATTATAGTAGTTATATTCTTGTACATAGGGGCAGTATTATAGTAGTTATATTCTTGTACATAGGAGCAGTATTATAGTAGTTATATTCTTGTACATAGGGGCAGTATTATAGTAGTTATATACTTGTACATAGGAGCAGTATTATAGTAGTTATATTCTTGTACATAGGGGGCAGTATTATAGTAGTTATATTCTTGTACATAGGAGCAGTATTATAGTGGTTATATTCTTGTACATAGGGGCAGTATTATAGTAGTTATATTCTTGTACATAGGGAGCAGTATTATAGTAGTTATATTCTTGTACATAGGAGCAGTATTATAGTAGTTATATTCTTGTACATAGGGGCAGTATTATAGTAGTTATATTCTTGTATATAGGGGCAGTATTATAGCAGTTATACACTTGTACATAGGAGCAGTATTATAGTAGTTATATTCTTGTACATAGGGGGCAGTATTATAGTAGTTATATTCTTGTACATAGGAGCAGTATTATAGCGGTTATATTCTTGTACATAGGGGCAGTATTATAGCAGTTATATTCTTGTACATAGGGAACAGTATTATAGTAGTTATATTCTTGTACATAGGGAGCAGTATTATAGTAGTTATATTCTTGTGCATAGAGGCAGTATTATAGTAGTTATATTCTTGTACATAGGAGCAGTATTATAGTAGTTATATTCTTGTACATAGGGGCAGTATTATAGTAGTTATATTCTTGTACATAGGAGCAGTATTATAGTAATTATATTCTTGTATATAGGGGCAGTATTATAGTAGTTATATACTTGTACATAGGAGCAGAATTATTGTAGTTATATTCTTGTACATAGGGGGCAGTATTGTAGTTATATTCTTGTACATGGGGCAGTATTATAGTAGTTCTATTCTTGTGCATAGGGGCAGTATTATAGTAGTTATATTCTTGTACATAGGGAGCAGTATTATAGTAGTTATATTCTTGTGCATAGGGGACAGTTTTATAGTAGTTATATTCTTGTACATAGGAGCAGTATTATAATAGTTATATTCTTGTACAGAGGGGCAGTATTATAGTAGTTATATTCTTGTATATAGGGGCAGTATTATAGTAGTTATATACTTGTACATAGGAGCAGTATTATAGTAGTTATATTCTTGTACATAGGGGCAGTATTATAGTAGTTATATACTTGTACATAGGAGCAGTATTATAGTAGTTATATTCTTGTACATAGGGGGCAGTATTATAGTAGTTATATTCTTGTACATAGGAGCAGTATTATAGTGGTTATATTCTTGTACATAGGGGCAGTATTATAATAGTTATATTCTTGTACATAGGGAGCAGTATTATAGTAGTTATATTCTTGTACATAGGAGCAGTATTATAGTAGTTATATTCTTGTACATAGGAGCAGTATTATAGTAGTTATATTCTTGTACATAGGGGCAGTATTATAATAGTTATATTCTTGTACATAGGGAGCAGTATTATAGTAGTTATATTCTTGTACATAGGAGCAGTATTATAGTAGTTATATTCTTGTACATAGGAGCAGTATTATAGTAGTTATATTCTTGTACATAGGGGCAGTATTATAGTCGTTATATTCTTGTACATAGGGAGCAGTATTATAGTAGTTATATTCTTGTGCATAGGGGACAGTATTATAGTAGTTATATTCTTGTACATAGGGAGCAGTATTATAGTTATATTCTTGTACATAGGAGCAGTATTCTAGTAGTTATATTCTTGTACATAGGAGCAGTATTATAGTAGTTATATTCTTGTACATAGGAGCAGTATTATAGTAGTTATATTCTTGTACATAGGAGCAGTATTATAGTAGTTATATTCTTGTACATAGGGGCAGTATTATAGTAGTTATATTCTTGTACATAGGGGCAGTATTATAGTAGTTATGTTCTTGTACATAGGAGCAGTATTATAGTAGTTATATTCTTGTACATAGGGGCAGTATTATAGTAGTTATATTCTTGTACATAGGAGCAGTATTATAGTAGTTATATTCTTGTACATAGGGGCAGTATTATAGTAGTTATATTCTTGTACATAGGGAGCAGTATTATAGTAGTTATAGTCTTGTGCATAGGGGACAGTATTATTGTAGTTATATTCTTGTACATAGGAGCAGTATTATAATAGTTATATTCTTGTACAGAGGGGCAGTATTATAGTAGTTATATTCTTGTATATAGGGGCAGTATTATAGTAGTTATATACTTGTACATAGGAGCAGTATTATAGTAGTTATATTCTTGTACATAGGGGGCAGTATTATAGTAGTTATAATCTTGTACATGGGGGCAGTATTATAGTAGTTATATTCTTGTACATAGGGGGCAGTATTATAGTAGTTATATTCTTGTACATAGGGGGCAGTATTATAGTAGTTATAATCTTGTACATAGGGGGCAGTATTATAGTAGTTATAATCTTGTACATAGGGGGCAGTATTATAGTAGTTATATTCTTGTACATAGAGGCAGTATTATAGTAGTTATATTCTTGTATATAGGGGCAGTATTATAGTAGTTATATACTTGTACATAGGGGCAGTATTATAGTAGTTATATTCTTGTAAATAGGGAGCAGTATTATAGTAGTTATATTCTTGTACATGGGGGCAGTATTATAGTAGTTATATTCTTTTACATAGGGGTCAGTATTATAGCAGTTATATTCTTATACATAGGGGCAGTATTATAGTAGTTATACTCTTGTACATAGGGGCAGTATTATAGTAGTTATATTCTTGCACATAGGGGCAGTATTATAGTAGTTATATTCTCGTACATAGGAGCAGTATTATAGTAGTTATATTCTTTTACATAGGGGTCAGTATTATAGCAGTTATACTCTTGTACATAGGGGCAGTATTATAGTAGTTATATTCTTGCACATAGGGGCAGTATTATAGTAGTTATATTCTCGTACATAGGAGCAGTATTATAGTAGTTATATTCTTGTACACAGGAGGCAGTATTATAGTAGTTATATTCTTGTACATAGGGAGCAGTATTATAGTAGTTATATTCTTGTACATAAGGGCAGTATTATAGTGGTTATAATCCTGTACATAGGGGGCAGTATTATAGTAGTTATTTTCTTGTACATAGGGGCAGTATTATATTACGGTGGTTGTAAAATCCCTGTGAGCTGTTGTGGTGCTTTGTGGTCATTCACTTCAATAAGAAAATGGAGATGATAAATAGTGATCATGAGGGAATAGACTGACAAATGACAAAACTTACTCTCCTAGACTTCGATCATGTAAGGAAATGCAAGACAAGGACGAAAAAAGCAAAACACTAATTAAACAGAATCGAGTAAAACAACATCACACTTAGTCACTACTGCAGATATCGAGGAAATTAATCATGTGTTCACCACAAGATCAATCATTTCAAAGATATTTGAAATATATGCTTAAAATTTGAAGGGGCTGACATAGTGCACATACATTACTTAATATTCTGGTGCAGTCACTGTGTACATTCATTACATTACTGATCCAGAGTTACATCCTGTATTATACTCCAGAGCTGCACTCACTATTCTACTGGTGCAGTCACTGTGTACATACATTACATTACTGATCCTGAGTTACATCCTGTATTATACTCCAGAGCTGCACTCACTATTCTACTGGTGCAGTCACTGTGTACATACATTACATTACTGATCCTGAGTTACATCCTGTATTATACTCCAGAGCTGCACTCACTATTCTACTGGTGCAGTCACTGTGTACATACATTACATTACTGATCCTGAGTTACATCCTGTATTATACTCCAGAGCTGCACTCACTATTCTGCTGGTGCAGTCACTGTGTACATTCATTACATTACTGATCCAGAGTTACATCCTGTATTATACTCCAGAGCTGCACTCACTATTCTACTGGTGCAGTCACTGTGTACATACATTACATTACTGATCCTGAGTTACATCCTGTATTATACTCCAGAGCTGCACTCACTATTCTGCTGGAGCAGTCACTGTGTACATACATTACATTACTGATCCTGTACTGATCCTGAGTTACCTCCTGTATTATACTCCAGAGCTGCACTCCTATTCTGCTGGTGCAGTCACTGTGTACATACATTACATTACTGATCCTGAGTTACATCCTGTATTATACTCCAGAGCTGCACTCACTATTCTGCTGGTGCAGTCACTGTGTACATACATTACATTACTGATCCTGTACTGATCCTGAGTTACCTCCTGTATTATACTCCAGAGCTGCACTCACTATTCTGCTGGTGCAGTCACTGTGTACATACATTACATTACTGATCCTGTACTGATCCTGAGTTACCTCCTGTATTATACTCTAGAGCTGCACTCACTATTCTGCTGGTGCAGTCACTATGTACATACATTACATTACTGATCCTGAGTTACATCCTGTATTATACTCCAGAGCTGCACTCACTATTCTGCGGGTGCAGTCACTGTGTACATACATTAGATTACTAATCCGGAGTTCCATCCTGTATTATACTCCAGAGCTGCACTCACTATTCTGCTGGTGGAGTCACTGTGTACATACAGTGGTGTGGAAAAAGTGTTTGCCCCCTTCCTGATTTCTTATTCTTTTGTTACACTTAAATGTTTCAGATCACAAAACAAATTGAAATATTAGACAGAGCTAACACAAGGAAACACAGAATGCAGTTTTTAAATGAAGGTCTTTATTATTAAGGTAAAAAGAAATCCAAACCTACAGGGCCTGTGTGAAAAAATTATTCCTGCCCCTTGAAACATAAATTAATCGGAGTTTATCACATCTTTGGGAAGCTGAGTTCAATTTCCCTAGCCACACACAGACCTAATTACTGCCACACCTGTTCTCAATCAAGAAATCGCTTAAGTAGGACCTGCCTGACAAAGTGAAGTAGACATAAAGATCCTCAAAAGCTAGACATCATGCTGCGATCCAAAGACATTCAGGAACAAATGAGAAACAAAGTAATTGAGATCTATCAATCTGGAAAAGATTATAAAGCCATTTCTAAAGCTTTGGGACTCGAGCGTACCACAGTGAGAGCCATTATCCACAAATGGTGAAAACATGGACAAGTGGTGAACCTTCCCAAGAATGAGGTGGCCAACCAAAATTATCCCAAGAGCGCAGTGACGACGCATCCAAGAGGTCACAAAAGACCCCACAACAACATGAAAAGAACTGCAGACCTCACTTGCCTCAATTAAGGTCAGTGTTCATGACACCACAATAAGAAAAAGACTGGGCAAAAATGGCATGCATGGCAGAGTTCCAAGACGAAAACCACTGCTGAGCAAAACTTTTTGGAAGGTGTAGGTCCTATTACATCTGGTGTAGAAGTAACACAGCATTTCAGAAAAGGAACATCATACCAACAGTAAAATATGGTGGTGGTAGTGTGATGGTCTGGGGCTGTTTTGCTGCTTCAGGACCTGGAAGACTTCCTATGGTAAATGGAACCATGAAATCTGTGGTCTACCAAAAAATCCTGAAGGAGAATGTCCGGTCATCTGTTGGTAACCTCCAGCTGAAGCACACTTGGGTTATGTAGCAGGACAATGATCAAAACACACCAGCAAATCCACCTCTGAATGGCTTAAGAAAAGCAAAATTAAGACTTTGGAGTGGCCTAGTCAAAGTCCTGACCTTAATCCTATTGAGATACTGTGGCATGACCTTAAAAAGGCGGTTCATGCTGAGAAACCCCCAATGTGTCTGAATTACAACAATTTTGCAAAAACGAGTGGCCAAAATTCCTCCAGAGCGTTGTAAAAGACTCATTGCCAGTGATCACAAATGCTTGAGTGCAGTTGTTTCTGCTAAGGGTGGCCCAACCAGTTATTAGGTTTAGGGGGCAATCACTTTTTTACACAGGGCCCTGTAGGTTTGGATTTCTTTTTCCCTTAATAATAAAGACCTTCATTTAGAAACTGAATTTTTTGTTTAATTGTGTTATCTTTGTCTAATATTTAAAATGTATTTTGTGATCTGAAACATTTAAGGGTGACACACATGCAAAAGAATAAGAAATCAGGAAGGGGGGCAAACACTATTACACCACTGTACATTACTTACCCTGTACTGATCCTGTGCTATATATTGCATATGATCACAGAGCTACATTCACAATATTCCTGTCTGTCATTGTGAAGTCAACCACGTTGTTTCCACACACCACAAGCCTGATGTAAGTACAACCCTTCCCAAAAGGCAATTCAGCAGAAGAAGAAGCTCTGTGCAGTGAACCAGAAGGAAACAGTCAGCAAACTTGTTGATGGACACCCCTAAAAGCTGAGCTTTTACAAAGCAGTTGGTTTTTAGTGTTTGCTACAATAGATTACTCTTCACTTTCTTAAATGAATATATAGTCAGTCGTATCAAGACACTGAACAAGCAGGGGTTGCTGGGAGATCTCAGCTCTGCAGCATACACAATTATGAGTGCAGCTCTTAAGTGTGAAAACAAGGCTTACATTGGGAAGAAACTACTTAGGTCTTAAAGGGGTTGTCACCTTTCAGAAATGTTTTTCTTATTAGTAGTAGTAAAAAAAAAAAAAATACTTTACTCACCCTCTTCAGGTCCAGCAAAAAGTCTCTACAGCTGCTCCCAGTGTCTGCAGCACTACAGACAATAACAGAGATCAGCGAATCTGCCCAAGCAGCTGCATTGATACAACATTGAACCCAGGGAGGATGTTGACAGCACTTTTTTTTATTTTATTATTTTTACTATTATTGCTAATAAGAAAAACTTTTTTTTAAATGAGAGTACCCCTTTATGCTGGCTTTCGGTGACTTCAGAGTCCATGTTAGTCAGTGTCGGCGGCTTCTCGTTAAGCAGCAATGTTAAATTGCCTTATGGAGACGATTGTTTGCAGCCAGACATCACTCTTCCACAAAAAAGCAACAAAACAACCCACAATCAGGTATTGTCTCTGCCGCCTATTGTCCCACTGAGCACATTGCGTTCCCGATCTCCGTCAGACCTGACGCGCGTCGCACAGTGCGGAGAGAAAGTGTTGATGGAAAGTCTCTACAAGACTCTAGCAAAAGACGAGAGATATAAAGAAGAACGTGATGGATATTACACGTCTGCCTCCTGCCGGGATTTAGGATCAACAAGTCCTAGACATTCTGAAAAATAACAGTGCCGTGCGGAGGTAAAGAGTCTGCGTAAGGCGGCTGCGTTTTTCCCAGCGTGACTACATTATGGAGCGGTACGTAATATGTAAAGTAACACTGCAATTTCTGAGACGTTCTGTCAGATCCTTCTAGTGGGATGGAAATCACAAGTGACACAACAGTCCCTCCTTCCCACATGGATCCCTGCACAATGAAATTCTTTAGTCAGACAATCCCGAACGTCTAACACCTCACAACCCTAGTGGGTGCATATGTACCCCATAATAATGTCCCTTAAAGGAATCATAATCCTGCATTTTTCAACAATTTTCTCCTCTGCAGGCTCTAATTTTCAGTCGTCTCTGAGCTAGTGGATGGAGATGAGCTGCTATTGTGGCACCCCAGGGGTCTGGTTACCACAGTAATAGAAATATTATGTCAGAGAGCAAGTGGGAGGTTTCTCTGGTCAGGAGCCCTAAGCATGCAACATCGCCCACCCAGACCTGGGAGGGGAGGAATCTGCCCTTATAAACTGGGTCTGGGGCGGGATTAAGGGAGTCAGAGCCTGGAGACAGTTCCAGACACAGGGAAAGTGTCAGCAAGGAGCTCTGTAGGAGCAGGAGCGAGTGCCAGAGGCTGGAAGCTAGAAAGCTCGCCTTGGCTGAAGACATTAAGACCGGACACGGAGTCCGAGGCTGTGGGGACATCCAGGTCCAGCAGCAGAATCCAACCGGCAGGGGATTCCATGTCCTCTGGCCAGAGAAGCCCGGAGGCACGGTCACAAGCAAGGGACCAGCACTGCCATCGTGAAGCGGGGGCTAACAGAAAGCCCCAAGTCCCCAGCCATACGGGTGAGCACCACACAGTATACTCAGGGACGTGGGCTACTTCTACCCGCATACAGCAAGGTAGCCAGGAAAGAGTGCAGATAGACGGGGAGGCCTACAACTCCACCTGGCCAGGGGAGATCCTGCTTGCTCTCAGACTGACCAGGCCTCCATTGCTAGCCAGTACTCCCGGGAGGGTCTGCTTTACAACATCAGTAAAGACCCTGAACTGCACTGCACGGACTCTGAGTTATTCCTGCTGCGCTCGTGCACCATCACTCCCATCATCCACACTAACTGCCCTGAGGCTATACCCCTCCCGTGGGGAGTCATCCCGTTCTTAGCTGCACACACAACACCGGCCTCAGCGGTCTGCTTTGCAGCGGCGGTCCCCACTGACCGCAATCCACGGGTGGTGTAGTCGGACCATCATCATACCAATAACCCTGCCACTGATTTGACAACCCTGGGCACGGACCGGGTCATCGCCACGAGACTACAACCCCCAGCGATCCGGGTATTCCCCGCACACACGTGCATGCACAACACAGGCCCAGGGGGCGCGTCAACTTTGGCGTAGTCGGCAGGATTCAAACCAACCCGCCACCAACGGGTATTGCGTGCCTGAAAAAGACTTTTGCACTTACCTGAGAGAAGCTTCCCGCCATCCGCAGCCGTTTCCAGCCATCTGCAGCAGTCTTCCCGCCATCCGGAGTCGTTTGCCGCCATCTTCAGTTGGTTCCCGCCATCGGACACCATCTTCAGGACACCACGCGGGAAGAAGAGGGGCATGGACGCCGAAAGCGTGCGAGATCCGAAGCTCCGCCCCACGCTCCGACGCTGCGTAAGGTCCTGGAAGGGAGAGGGAGCGACGCTGACGTCACAGGAGCGCGACGCAAGGTCCTCAACCCCGACGATAGACTGCGGAGCCGCGGCCTACGGAAGAGGATCATCGCAAGGTAGGCCACGGTCCACTAGGGGGGAAGGAGGATGTCGGATACAGATGGAAGCTCCACCGCCATAGCTGCCGCCAGCGCAACCGCTGCTGCGGTCATGCCATTCACCATGCCCTATATCCCGGGGGCAACCTGGCTACCCCAGTACTCAGGGGAGTCACATACCCTTAGTGACTTTAGGGAAAGACTTGATAGCCTCTTCCAGGTGTACCCCCTCACGGAAGAGCAAAAAGTAAGCATCTTGGTGGCCCAGTTAATCGGGGCGGCCCAAAGGGAGGTAAAGTCCTGGCCACCTAGGAAGAAGAGGACTGTCAGAGAAATACTAGCCCGGCTGAAAGACACATTTGATACCCGAACCTCAGCCGAAATAAAACTCAGATTTTACGGGTGCAAACAACGGGCACACGAAAGTATAAGAGACTATGCTCTAAACCTACAAGAGGCCCTGGGAGCCATTAAGCAGGCAGACCCTGACAGCGTGGGGAATGAAGACAAGCTGCTGACCAAACAATTTATTGAGGGTCTACTGTGCAATGCCCACCGAACCCAGTTGCGGGCAATGGCCTTACAGGACCATGACCTGGACTTTGCACAGTTCAAGGACAGAGCCATCCGGGTGCTCCGAGAACCGGCACCAGGTGGCGCTGTGACCCACAGGCGCCCTGCTATCACTTATCACCAGGACGCGGCGCCCTTGTCTGCAGGGCCTGTGGGAGCTGATGCGCAGGCTTTGAACAATAACCCGGCTACAGACCTGCACCACCAGGTCCAAGAGCTGACTAAGAGAGTTGCCGCGCTAACCAGAACTGTGCAGTCTTTACAGGTCTCTTCTCCAGGAAAGATCCAGCTGGCATCCGGACCGGAGGACGTCCCGTGGCGCCGACTGAGGAGGACCCCACCGGCCAGAGGGAGACCCAGCGACAGGTACAACGAGGACGGACGACCCATCTGCCGCCGCTGCAATCAACCCGGACATATGGCAAGGTACTGTCATTTAAACGGGCTCAACCTGGGGTAGAGGGCCAACCCCCAGGCCTAAGATCATCAGGCCCATCAAACTGGCGTGACAAATACGTAGGGGGACGTCCGGTCTTGCCTGTGGTACTGGATGGCATTCCTATGAGTGCCCTACTAGACACTGGGTCACAGGTGACTACCATCCCATACATGCTCTTCAAGCGGTACTGGAATGACTCGGACATAACCCGCTACCCAGATGACGACCTGAGCATTATCGCCAGCAATGGTCAGCCCGTGCCACAGATAGGATTTAAAGAGGTGACCATCAAGGTCGGTAAGGTTGAACTGCCGGCACAAGGACTTATCATTGTGGACATTGAAAGTCGCGAGAGTCACCCAAAAATAACCCTAGGTACTAACGTAATCGAAAACTGTCTTGCAGAGGTGATTCTTATTTTGCAACAGGTTGCCAAGAACGCCAGTTCCAGCCAGCAGCGTGTGCTCCAAAAAGAGATCCGGGCACTGATGAAGCGGCAACAAGTGGAATTATCTGGTGGCGAGATAGGTAGCGTGAGAATGTGTGACCCGTTACCTATTGCCATGCCCCCGAAGAGTGAGATGATGATTTGGTGCCGGGCAGTTATTGGTCTGAGAGGTAGAGACTACCAAGCAATGGTAGAACCCGTCTACTCTGACAGTAGGCCCACCATTTTGACAGCACGGGGGGTGGTCGATGTACGCCATGGGAGGGTGCCCGTTCGCATCGTAAACATCGGGGAGAGAGAAGTACACCTGCCCCGGTATGCCACGCTAGCCAAATTGTTCACCATCAACCAGAACTCTGTACAGGCCGTGGAACCCTTGCCTCCATCTCAACCAGAGGAAGGTAACGGCTCTAAGAAACCAATGGAGCACTGGTGTCAGCAACTGCATTTGGGTACTGACTCCACTCCCTCACACCAAAAACAGGTAGTCTACCGGGTGGTTCAAGAGTACGAGAGAGTGTTTAGTAAACACCCGCTGGACTTCGGGCGAGTAAAGGGGGTAGAACATCACATCCCCACAGGAGACCATCCTCCCATAAAGGAGAGATACCGACCCGTACCCCCTGCACACTATCAACACGCCAAGGGGATGCTGAAAGACATGAAGGAGGCTGGGGTAATTAGGGACAGCTGTAGCCCCTGGGCAGCTCCACTAGTCCTAGTGAAAAAGAAGGACAACACCATGAGAATGTGTGTAGACTACAGGAAGGTCAACCGTATCACACACAAAGATGCGTACCCGTTACCAAGGATAGAAGAGTCCTTAGCTGCATTAAAATCTGCTAACTTCTTCTCTACTTTGGATCTCACTAGCGGGTACTGGCAGGTTCCTGTAGCAGAGGCGGACCGGGAGAAGACCGCATTCACCACCCCGATGGGACTCAGCGAATTTAACTGTATGCCGTTCGGGCTCTGCAACGCACCAGGAACCTTCCAACGGTTGATGGAATGCTGTCTGGGACACCGGAACTTCGAGACGGTCCTACTATACCTGGACGACGTCATCGTTTATTCCAAGACCTATGAGGACCATCTGGAACACCTGGCAGAAGTGTTTGAAGCCCTGGCAAACTATGGCCTAAAGGTAAAACCCTCAAAGTGTCATCTACTGAAGCCAAAGGTACAGTACCTGGGACACGTGGTGAGTGCTGACGGAGTAGCCCCCGACCCTGACAAGATCACCGTGATTAAGGACTGGCCAAGACCATCCAGCATAAAGGAAGTGCGGCAGTTCCTCGGGTTGGTAGGCTACTACCGAAGATTCATTCCCGGTTTTACCAAGAAGGCAGCTCCTATGCAGGACCTCCTGATAGGCCAGTCTAGGAAGGCCAAAAACCAGAAGCCACCCTTCAGATGGGAAAAGCTGGAAGAGGAGTCATTCCGCCAGCTGAAGATGGCCCTCACGGGGGATGAAATCCTGGCGTACCCTGATTACAGCCAGCCCTTTATCCTCCACACGGACGCAAGCAACATCGGGCTAGGAGCCGTACTGTCCCAGATCCAGCAGGGGAGAGAAAGGGTAATTGCTTACGCCAGCCGAAAACTGCGACCCACGGAAAGAAACCCTGAGAATTACAGCTCGTTCAAGCTAGAGTTCCTGGCAGTGGTGTGGGCAGTAACCGAACGTTTCAAGCATTACCTTGCCTCTTCCAGGTTCACCGTGTACATGGACAACAACCCGTTGACACACCTGGACACTGCAAGACTGGGTGCCCTGGAGCAGAGATGGATGGCTCGCCTGTCCAATTATGAGTTCACGATCAAATACCGAGCAGGACGCTCCAATACCAACGCGGATGCCCTGTCCAGGATGCCAAACCTACCGGACGGAGGGGGAAGATCCAGAAGAACTGGAAGAGGTCGAACTCCCTGCGTTCCACCGTCATGGGATTACCCAGTATTCCCACCGTGTGAGGGGCCAGCGATCCGCTACGTTCAACCCCTTACCCCACTACAACTGGGCGGAGATGCAAGACAGTGACGCCGCAGTCCGTCTGGTGAAGGAGATGCTGACCCAGGCTGACGCCCGCCTGGACCCAGACGCTCCGGAAAAGACCAAGCAACTGTGGACGGAAAAGAGCAGACTGTTTCTCTACAAGGAAAAGTTGTGCCGCAGAATGGTCAATTCCCGGACACATGAACTGATCTGGCAGGTTGTGGTACCGAGACGGGACGCAGCTATGGTGCTGGAGGCCTACCACAATGGGGCAGGGCACTTCGGATGGAAGAAGCTGGAGTTCCTGCTGCGTGAACGGTTCTACTGGATAGGCATGAGAGGAGCCATTGAGAGATGGTGTAGAGACTGTGGCCCGTGCAATCTAAGAAGGAGGGACCGTGCCAGCCAGAGGACTCCCCTGCAGCCCATCCTCACCAGGCAGCCGCTGGAACTGGTAGCCCTGGACCATGTGAAACTGGCTCCAAGCAGAAGCGGGTATGTCTACGCCCTAACCATCGTGGATCACTACTCCCGGTTCCAGGTGGTGGTCCCTGTCAAAGACTTGATGGCTCAGACAGCAGCCTGAGCCTTCCAGCTGCACTTCTGCCGCCCACAAGGGTACCCGGACCAAGTGCTGACGGACCAAGGACCAGCCTTCGAAGCGGAGGTCTTCCAGGAGTTCTGCAACCTGTATGGCTGCAAGAAGATAAGAACAACGCCCTATCACCCCCAAACCAATGGACTCTGCGAGAAGATGAACCAGGTGGTGATAGATCTGCTAAAAACATTGCCCCTGGAAGAACGCAGCCTGTGGCCTGAGAAACTGCCCGATCTGGTGGACCTGTATAACCACATCCCGGTAGGTTCCACCAACTGTACCCCGGCTTACCTAATGCGAGCAAGACCTGGTAAGCTGCCTGTTGACCTGGATATGGGAGTCCTGACACCCGAGGACACCTCGCCAGAGGCAGACTGGGATACAGAACGGCAGCAGCAGTACCGGAAAGTGCAGGAGAGCGTCGAGCGAAGTCTCTGTCAATCAAGAGAAAGGCAGGAGAGGACTTATAACCAACATGCTCCCGCTGTTCCCCTGGTACCTGGAGAGCAGGTCTTGAAAAGAAAAAGGCGGCTCCATAAGTTGGACGACCAGTGGGAAAAGGACCCGTACACCGTACTGCCCTCAAGCCACAATAATCCAAAGGTGTACGTCATCAGCAAGGATGGAGGAGAGACCACAGCCACGGTCTCCAGAGACCACCTGAAAAAGTACCCCGAGAAGTTGCAAAGCACGGATGAAGATCAGGAAAACCCTCAACCCGTAGAGGAAAAGGAGGAAATGATCAGCACCGTACTCGGAGACTTTCCCCGGTCCTGGACACAAGTAAACAACGCTATCGTGGTGCCCGTCCTCACCTTTCTCCAGCCAGCCCCTCAAGTGCCTACAGAAGACCAGGTAGAGCTGGAAGAGCAGCCGGCCCAGGCGGCAGAAGAGTCCACACCAGCAGCGCAGGAGGATAAACCCTCTGCTAGTAGTGAGCCTGCCGTGCCCCTAGTGAGCCAAAGAGTGCGCAGACAGCTGCCCAGCTTACCCATAACACCTCCTACACCCTGTAGTGCAGGACCAGTTAGTGAGCTCCGTAGGTCACTAGAGGTCAGATGCCCGCTCGCTGGAGAATATAAAGTAATGCACTGTAAATTTACCTGTTTCTTGAAAATGTTTACGGTTTTTGTTGTTGCCTGTTATTAATTATGTTTCTCAGTTACCCTGCAGATTTCTATGGACTAACAGGTTATGGACGCTGGATAACCGGAACAATCTTGTAGATAGTTGCACATTGTGCCTCTTGCGAAGACGGCCGCGGAAGAGAAAACCTGTCTGGCGTGGCCTCCTTGTGGCCCAAAGTAGTTAGCTTCAGCCTTGCAGCCACGCCCAAGGCCAACGCAAGGGGTTTTCTTTGGACAGGTCCCCTACCTCGCTTAAAACTTCACCTTGGGTGATATGGACACCCGGTTACGGACACGCCGTGACCACAAAATTTACTTTTTCATGTTGTCTTGTTATTGTTATACCCTGTATTTATGTTTCTTTAAAAAAAATATGTTTAGTCCCGGAGTACTAAAATTCACTAGGGGGGAATGTGGCACCCCAGGGGTCTGGTTACCACAGTAATAGAAATATTATGTCTGAGAGCAAGTGGGAGGTGTCTCTGGTCAGGAGCCCTAAGCATGCAACACCGCCAGCCCAGACCTGGGAGGGGAGGACTCTGCCCTTATAAACTGGGTCTGGGGCGGGATTAAGGGAGTCAGAGCCTGGAGACAGTTCCAGACACAGGGAAAGTGTCAGCAAGGAGCTCTGTAGGAGCAGGAGCGAGTGCCAGGGGCTGGAAGCTAGATAGCTCGCCCTGGCTGAAGACATTAAGACCGGACACGGAGTCCGAGGCTGTGGGGACATCCAGGTCCAGCAGCAGAATCCAACCGGCAGGGGATTCCATGTCCTCTGGCCAGAGAAGCCCGGAGGCACGGTCACAAGCAAGGGACCAGCACCGCCATCGTGAAGCGGGGGCTAACAGAAAGCCCCAAGTCCCCAGCCATACGGGTGAGCACCACACGGTATACTCAGGGACGTGGGCTACTTCTACCCGCACACAGCAAGGTAGCCAGGAAAGAGTGCAGATAGACGGGGAGGCCTACAACTCCACCTGGCCAAGGGAGATCCAGCTTGCTCTCAGACTGACCAGGCCTCCACTGCTAGCCAGTACTCCCGGGAGGGTCTGCTTTATAACATCAGTAAAGACCCTGAACTGCACTGCACGGACTCTGAGTTATTCCTGCTGCGCTCGTGCACCATCACTCCCATCATCCACACTAACTGCCCTGAGGCTATACTCCTCCCGTGGGGAGTCACCCCGTTCTTAGCTGCACACACAACACCGGCCTCAGCGGTCTGCTTTGCAGCGGCGGTCCCCACTGACCGCAATCCACGGGTGGCGTAGTCGGACCATCATCATACCAATAACCCTGCCACTGATTTGACCACCCTGGGCACGGACCGGGTCATCGCCACGGAGACTACAACCCCCAGCGATCCAGCTCTGGGTATTCCCCGCACACACGTGCATGCACAACACAGGCCCAGGGGGCGCGTCACTATGACTTCTCTCATACAGAGAACACACAGAGATGAGGGATTTGGACTCTCCTGTCTCTATGCAGCTCTTCTTCAGAAGAAGCAGCATGGAAGACATTATACCACGGTACTGAGCGGTGTAGTTGTAAATTCAGAACAAGGGAGAGATAAAACACTTGCTAGAAAGCAACAGCATGAGGACATTATAGAACAGTTCTGAGCAGTGTAGCTGTGAATCCAGTTCTGGGATAAGATAAAACACTTCCTAGAAAGCAGCAACATGGAGGACATTATAGAACAGTTCTGAGAAGTGTAACTGTGAATCCAGTTCTGGGATAAGATAAAACACTCCCTAGAAAGCAGCAACATGGAGGACATTATAGAACAGTTCTGAGCAGTGTAACTGTGAATCCAGTTCTGGGATAAGATAAAACACTCCCTAGAAAGCAGCAACATGGAGGACATTATAGAACAGCACTGAGCAGTGTAACTGTGAATCCAGTTCTGGTGTATGATAAAACACTTACTAGAAAGTAGCAGCACGAATGACATTACAGAACAATACTGAGCAGTGAAGTTGTAAATCCAGCACTAGGGTGAGATAAACACTTAAAATAAAATAGCAGCACTAACTGTGTGTGTCTGTGCCTCTTTCTCTCACTCTGCTCCACCCTCCTACTGCTCTCTTCGTAGACTCCAATAGACAGATGTATTCTGACATCTCAGTAAACTGACAATCCGTCTTACTTTGACTAAGATGCAGGTGATTGACAGGACTCTCCCATAATAAGACACCTGTCGATCACCTGGAGCTGCACTGAGAGATGCCGGCCGGGGGTGTCACCAGTCTAGTCTCTGGCTATGGCCCCCTGCTATATCTTTAAGGCATATTTTCCCTGCTATGTCTGGGTGGTTCAGATGAAAATATAACTGGCTGCAATTGTGCGGGGAGGCTCTAGATTCACTGATTCCTGCAGCATGAATCAGGTGACAGGTTCCCTCAAAGCAGCAGCTTTCGTCACAGAAGCATGAACACAGGTCACCAATGCAAGACATATGTGAAACCATAAAAGCATTTTGGAAAAAGGGCAATTTGATCAAATTATTTAGTGGAAAAAGATTTTTATGTCTGAAAAAATAGTGACTATGAGTTCATGAAAAAATACACAACTATAAATGTTACAGCGGGGGGGAGGTGAATTGGTTAGGAATAGTTTACCTAAGACATTGGCAGAGCATTGAGTTTGTAGGACAATGTTTACTTTTTACACTTTGGTCAGCCTTTGGTCAGGTATTGTTCAATTTCACACCTTGGTCAACCAATGTTTACTTTGCACATATCACTAATTAACTGTATTAATCCTAACTGCCATTCTCAGGTGAGTAGACCAAGACATTGTGGCTTAAACTTGGGAAAATCACTAAAATAAATGGGTTTCACAAACTGCTGTACCAGCTTTTTTTTTCAATAAAAACAAAGCAAAACCTGATACCTGCGTTTCGTTTTTGCACTTACTCATTGCTTTCTATGGGTGAAAAAAAGCTGCAAAAACGCTTAAAGAAGTGACATGCTGCCGTTTTCAAAAAAGCAGCAGTTTTCAAATTCAGTCAGAAAAAAAAACTCCATGTGTGAATGAGATTTCTGAAATCGCATATCTTTTACTGATACCGTAAAATGCAGATTAAAATTTGCATAAAAAAAAGCAGCGAAAACTCAACGTGTGAACATAGCCTTAAAGTGCAAAAAGTGAAATCCACAAAAAAAAGGGCAAAATGTGGATATCAAGTACACTCTGGAAATATTATCCCCTGTGTCTCCACTTACCCCATATATAACAAAGTAGCTGCCAAGTATTGACCCCTCTAAAGCTCTGTTCACATGTCCAGTTGTGATTCCTTTGAAATGGATCCAGTGTATATATAAAAAAAAAAACTACATCTGCTACAAACAGAGCAAAAATGGCCGTACATTTTAGTGTCCGTTTTGCATCTGTTTTTGATCCGTTTTTATTAGATTTGTCTGTGAGCGCCTCTAGTGTTCTAGTGCTTAAAAAACGGATCCATTAACGGATGATCATCCATTATTATCCATTTCCGATGCACTACTACGTAAAAAAAAAAATACAATTACAGATCCACATGCCATCCGTTTTTTAGGCTGGACAGAAAAATTCTGCAGACTATGCTTTTGATACAGTTAAAAAAAAGGATCTGGATTGATGAGTCCGGCAGTGGCATAGTCTTCTCTCCCCATAGAGAACACGTGAATCCTCAGCTGAGCCGAGTATTATTGTGTATGGGCGAGTCGGGAGAGAAAGCTGCAAGTCACTTACAGCTGGGGATGACTAAGAAAGGAGGATGAGGGTGGTTGTGCTTTATCTCAGGGTCATCAGGATAAAATTAGATTTGTAGGTGGAGTTCCCCTTTAATCGTCGCATTTCCCAAATAGCTACGCTATAACCCTTCATCTGTAGTCTAGCACTAAAATTCTGCTTTTTGAGGTCTGCCATGACACAGACGACCCGGTTTTATGCCTGTCACATTTTTCCCATGGAGAAACAGGAATTTCCTGACGTTTCACTTTCTAGGAGAAATCCCAGAGCGATCAGAAATATCCGCAGATTCCGAATTAGGACAAGATCTCCACCGTATAACATGTCTGTGTGTAACTCGTGCTATATCGCTCGGCATTGGTCTCCAATAGAAAGAAAAAGTTTTGGGCAGGTGTGGGGAAAAAATGCAACAAGACACAAGGTAGTTATACTGCATCATCAAGGTGTCTCCGAGGGAAAGATGTCACAGCAGACAGGGGTCTCCAGATGTGCTGCTGCTCAAGCTGTTTTGTAAAAGCACCAAAAAATAGGCAAAGTTGAGGACCGTATAAGCAGTGATCAACAAAGAAACAGAAGATGAAAAACACATCATTTGTACTTCCCTTGAAGAGGTTGTCCATTACTTTTACATTAATTGTCTATCCTTAGGATAGGTCATTAATGTCTGATCGGCTGGTGTCCCACTCCTGGCACCTCTGTCGATTGGTGTCCACCTGCCGGAAGTACTCACTTGCTGATTAGACATTGATGACCTATCCTAAGGATAGGCCATCAATGTTAAAGTAGTGGACAACCTCTTTAAAAATCGCTAGATGTCCAGCAGTGCCATCAGCTCAGAACTGCCATCAACCAGTGGGACACAGCTACACCCATCTACTGTGTCGGGAAGTCTGGCCAGATGTGGTCTTCATGGAAAAATTGCTGCCAAAAGTAATATCTTCAATATGAAAAAGAGGACAAGGTAAGAACTAAGGTGCAGAAAAATGTCAGCAGGTGCTCTGGACTGAGCAGTCACAATGTGAAATATTTGGCCGAACAGGAGGCAGTTTGTTCACCGAAAGACTGGGGAGCGGTATGACAATGAGGGTCTGCAGGAACAGTGATACGCAATGGCGGGTCCTGCAAGTTTGGGGCTGCATTTCGGCAAATGGTTTTAGGGATTTGTTCAGGATTAATGGTGATAAATACAGACAGATACTTATCCATCGTGTAATACCATCAGGAGGCGTTTGATTGGCTCCAGATTTATTCTGCAGTAGAACGACCCCCAACAACCAGCCAATGTCATTAAGAAGGAAGAGTCCTGGGAGTGATGATCTGACCCCACAGAGTCCTGATCTCACATCATCCAGTCTGTCTGGGATCACATGAAGACAAAGAAGGATTTATACAAGCGACATACACAGAAGATCTGGGGTCAGTTCTCCAAGATGTTTGGAACAATCTCCTGCTAAGTTCCTTCAAAAACTGTGAGCAAGAGACAAGAAGAAGTGATGAAGGAGACGGGCGGTCACCAAATATTGATGGGATTTAGATTTCTGTTTTGTTCGTTCACTTTGAACTTTGTTAACTGATAAAAAATAACCTACTAACACTTCTATTTTTGGAATCATTCTTACTTTGCAGCATTTTTCCACACCAGCCTAATACTTCGGCCCTGTCCTGTACATAGCGTAATAATGCGATATAATAGATCTTATTCTTAATAATGTATCTTAAGATACAGACAGGTGGTGGCTGGAAGGAGGGGAGGGCAGACACCAAAGATACTAATAATAAGAGACTACTAAGACTAATATTCATCTACCGCCTCCATTCTGGTGCCAGCATCACCCTTTCGGCCTCATATGACCACTGCAGTTCATCAGTGACCACTGATCGGTTGCAGCCCTGACATTCTGGCACCGGTACAGAACGTGAGATTTTTTTTTTTTTTTGCAACACTCAGGATCAAGTGACATTGATTAAAATAAAAGTAGCAGACAACCCCTTTAAATCTGCAGTGATATCATGATTTCCTGAAATACTCTGCACCCATTAGTTTACTTTGTTATGGGTCACTAACTCACAAGACTGCAGCAATATAAAATGGTCTGCAAACCCATGAAACACTTACAGCGGGGAAAATAAGTATTTGATACACTGCCGATTTTTCAAGTTTTCCCATCTACAAAGAATGGAGAGGTCGGTAATTTTTAGCACAGGTACATTTCACCTGTGAGAGACAGAATCTAAAAGTAAAATCCAGAAAATCACATTGTATGATTTTTACATAATTAATTTGCATTTTACTGCATGAAATAAGTATTTGATCATCTACCAACCAGATAGAATTCTGGCTCTCACAGAACTGTTAGTTTTTCTTTAAGAAGCCCTCCTACTCTGCACCCATTACTTGTATTAATTGCACCTGCTGGACTCATTACCTGTATAAAAGACACCTGTCCACACTCAATCAATCACACTCCAACCTCTACACCATGGGCAAGAGCAAAGAGCTGTCTAAGGACACCAGGGACAAAATTGTAGACCTGCACAAGGCTGGGATGGGCTACAGCACAATAGGGAGAAGGCAACAACTGTTGGCACAATAATTAGAAAATGGAAGAAACACAAGATGACTGTCAATCTTCTTCGGTCTGAGGCTCCGTGCAAGATCTCACCTTGTGTGGTAAGGATGATTCTGAGAAAGGTCAGGAATCAGCCCAGAACTACATGGGAGGACCTGGACAATGACCTGAAGAGAGCTGGGACCACAGTCTCAAAGATTACCGTTAGTAACACACTAAGAAGTCATGGAGTAAAATCCTGCAAGACACACAAGGTCCCCCTGCTCATGGCAGCATATGTCAAAGCCTATTTGAAGTTCGTCAATGACCATCTGGATGATCCAGAGGAGGCATGGGAAAAGGTCATGTGGTCAGATGAGACCAAAATATAACTTTTTGGGATCAACTTCACTCGCCGTGTTTGGAGGAAGAAGGAGGATGAATATAACAGTAAGAACACAGTCCCAACTGTGAAGCATGGTGGGGAAAACATCATACTCTGGGGGTGCTTATCTGCAAAGGGGACAGGATGACTGCACCGTATTGAAGGGAGGATGGATGGGGTCATGTATTGCGAGATTTTGACCAACAACCACCTTCCCTCAGACCATTGGGTTGTAGCTGGGTCTTCCAGCATGACACTGACCCGAAACACACAGCCAGGGCAACTAAGGAGTGGCTCTGTAAGAAGCATTTCAAGGTCCTGGAGTGGCCTAGCCAGTCTCCAGACCTAAACCCAATAGAAAATCTTTGGAGGAAGCAGAAACTCAATGTTGCCCAGCGACAGCCCCGAAACCTGAAAGATCTGGAGAAGATGTGTATGGAGGAGTGGGCCAAAATCCCTGCCGCAGTGTGTGCAAACCTGGTCAAGAACTGCAGGAAACGTCTGACCTC
Organism: Phyllobates terribilis; assembly: GCF_046119375.1. Taxonomy (NCBI): domain Eukaryota; kingdom Metazoa; phylum Chordata; class Amphibia; order Anura; family Dendrobatidae; genus Phyllobates; species Phyllobates terribilis. The sequence goes on from NW_027362764.1 coordinate 757,239,875, forward strand.
TGTAATTGCAAATGAAAATTTCTGTACAAAATATTAAGATGTTTTTCTATTGTTTCAAATACTTATATTCTTATTTGATACAATAAAATGCAAATTAATTATGTAGAAATCCTACAATGTGATTTTCTGTTTTTTATTTTTAGATTCTGTCTCTCACAGGTGACGTGTACCTGCGATAAAAATTACAGACCTCTCCATTCTTTGTAGGTGGGAAAACTTGCAAAATAAGCAGAGTATCAAATACTTATTTTCCCCACTGTGCATGAAGAAGAAGTAATCACAGGGGTCGTGCATGACAACTTCTTAAAGAACTTGGCAGTAACCGTTCGATTTTTCAGGACAAATTAAGTATTACACAGATTGCTTTCAGATCAATGTGCCGGGTCCTCCAGAGCGAAAAATTTCTGCAGCCGTGAGGGTCTTGAACCCCAAAAAGGGCATGTGAAAATTCATTTTTTTTTGTATTAGGCAATCCCTTAAATGACTTCATAATAAAAAAATATTCAGTTTTTTAATATACGTTTTCAAAGATCTTCGAAAGCCCAACAGTAACCCTAGTCCATATGCAGAAGCAACACAAAAAAACCACCTCAACCCTATGACAGTAAAGCAGTCCCAGCTCTCGTCACCATCTGAACTGCGTCAGCTCATACCGATGCCAGCGCCGAATGTACGTCCTGTCTACCCACGGCCCTATCCGGCACATAGACTGAGCAGCCAGGGTGGCACAACACTGGTTGCCAGGAACGAGTGTAATCACACTGGCTACCAGCATGGTACAGCACTGACGACTCCACCAAAGGAAAAAAAATCGGCATTGACTTGGAGAAAGAAAAAAAAAAAAAAAAAAGAGGAAAAACAGGTGCAATATAGAATAAAAAAAAATTGTGAAAAATCCCCAAAATATGCCACTAATTGCATGGCCCATTATTCTGGTCTAGAAATCTCCCCAGTCCAGTCGCTGGTCATGACCCTTGGTAATGACATAACCTATATTCAGACCTTACAGATAAGAAAGGGAACCGTTCCCAAGTCGGGGGGCGGTGGGGGGGTTTGGAATCACCGATCAGATTGAATTTGGAATTATTGTGTTTCCTTCCTAGAATACTTCTCAAAACGTCTTAAAGGGATGGTCTCTGCAAGTGATTAGGATACTTGTCTGATCAGTGGGGGTCCCCAAGAATGGGAGATTCCTGGATCCCCCGAGAAGCTGAAAGTGTCAACGACTTGTTATAAAGAAGAACTCACTAATCGGATTTCTCTTGTAAGATCTAAACATATAAAAGGGTAAAATAAAAAAAATAAAAAACTTTTCAGCTATTGAACCATTAACCAGTAGAAAAACGTCCATACATGCATGAAAGCATTACTCACGCCTCCAGCGCCCCCTATATATGACAAGAGGTAAATACAAGATGTTATAAGACAGGGACGTTATACCGCAAGTGGAGCTGAAATGACTGCTATATGGTCGCTCTAGGTTTTGGAGTCAAAGGGGCGATCCCAAAGATAATTAGTATGACAGGCCCCCACAACTCGCTATTAAATCTTTTCGATATAACAATCAGCTCTTCCTGCTTTATGGCATGCTGCAAAACATGCACCAAGATCAGAACTGTCTTCCCCCTTCGTTTCCCTTTATGTCACGGTGAAGACGCAATCTCCAGACATACTGAGAACTCCCTATATACCTACCTCCTTCTGATCCAGCTGAAGAGAAGACTTGATGAGGTCCCGCAGGGCAGTGAGCTGCTTCTTCTCCTCATCCTGCGTCTGTTTTATCTACGGAGAATAAATTATATATAAGATGGTGATAATAACAATACACAGAAAAACAATATATAACCCAAACATCTTCATCATATTGTACATAGGGGCAGTATTATAGTAGTTATATTCTTGTACATAGAGGGCAGTATTATAGTAGTTATATTCTTGTACATAGGAGCAGTATTATAGTAGTTATATTCTTGTACATAGGAGCAGTATTATAGTAGTTATATTCTTGTACATAGGGTCAGTATTATAGTAGTTATATTCTTGTACATAGGAGCAGTATTATAGTAGTTATATTCTTGTACATAGGAGCAGTATTATAGTAGTTATATTCTTGTACATAGGAGCAGTATTATAGTAGTTATATTCTTGTACATAGGGGGCAGTATTATAGTAGTTATATTCTTGTACATAGGAGTAGTATTATAGTAGTTATATTCTTGTACATAGGAGCAGTATTATAGTAGTTATATTCTTGTACATAGAGGGCAGTATTATAGTAGTTATATTCTTGTATATAGGGGGCAGTATTATAGTAGTTATATTCTTGTATATAGGAGCAGTATTATAGTAGTTATATTCTTGTACATAGAGAGCAGTATTATAGTAGTTATATTCTTGTACATAGGGGGCAGTATTATAGTAGTTATATTCTTGTATATAGGAGCAGTATTATAGTAGTTATATTCTTGTACATAGAGAGCAGTATTATAGTAGTTATATTCTTGTACATAGGGGGCAGTATTATAGTAGTTATATTCTGTACATAGGGGGCAGTGTTATAGTAGTTATATTCTTGTACATAGGAGCAGTATTATAGTAGTTATATTCTTGTACATAGGAGCAGTATTATAGTAGTTATATTCTTGTACATAGGGGCAGTATTATAGTAGTTATATTCTTGTACATAGGGGGCAGTATTATAGTAGTTATATTCTTGTATATAGGAGCAGTATTATAGTAGTTATATTCTTGTACATAGAGGGCAGTATTATAGTAGTTATATTCTTGTACATAGGAGCAGTATTATAGTAGTTATATTCTTGTACATAGAGGGCAGTATTATAGTAGTTATATTCTTGTACATAGAGGGCAGTATTATAGTAGTTATATTCTTGTACATAGGAGCAGTATTATAGTAGTTATATTCTTGTACATAGGAGCAGTATTATAGTAGTTATATTCTTGTACATAGAGGGCAGTATTATAGTAGTTATATTCTTGTACATAGGGGCAGTAGTATAGTAGTTATATTCTTGTACATAGGGGCAGTATTATAGTAGTTATATTCTTGTACATAGGGGCAGTATTATAGTAGTTATATTCTTGTACATAGGGGCAGTATTATAGTAGTTATATTCTTGTACATAGGAGCAGTATTATAGTAGTTATATTATTGTACATAGGGGGCAGTATTATAGTAGTTATATTCTTGTACATAGGAGCAGTATTATAGTAGTTATATTATTGTACATAGGGGGCAGTATTATAGTAGTTATATTCTTGTACATAGGAGCAGTGTTATAGTAGTTATATTCTTGTACATAGGGGGCAATATTATAGTAGTTATATTCTTGTACATAGTGGGCAGTATTATAGTAGTTATATTCTTGTACATAGTGGGCAGTATTATAGTAGTTATATTCTTGTACATAGGAGGCAGCATTATAGTAGTTATATTCTTGTACATAGGAGCAGTATTATAGTAGTTATATTCTTGTACATAGGAGCAGTATTATAGTAGTTATATTCTTGTACATAGGGGGCAGTATTATAGTAGTTATATTCTTGTACATAGGAGCAGTATTATAGTAGTTATATTCCTATACATAGGAGCAGTATTATAGTAGTTATATTCTTGTACATAGGAGCAGTATTATAGTAGTTATATTCTTGTATATAGGGGCAGTATTATAGTAGTTATATTCTTGTACATAAGGGGCAGTATTATAGTAGTTATATTCTTGTATTGAGGAATTCCTTCCTTGTTGCCAGATAAAACAATACGTAACACTGACTGTATAATAACAGGAACTTGTAGTAATCAATTGTTATGATTTATGAGCACTTCTCCAATTCCTGGGGATTATCACTAAATGTAGAATTGTATTGCTTTGTACGCAGTACATGATTCACGTGATGACTTATGGCAGATTGTGCGGTACACAACATTCTCACAAACAGTAAGTAGAAAAGCTATGTGACGACTGACGCTGCCCCCACTCCTCGCTGTCAGTGCGAATCAAGTGTTCTATATAAGTGAATGGGGCTGACCTGCAATACCACACACACCCTATGGACAGGTGTGGCGCAGTGTGTAGAAGAAAGCAGTCATGTCTTTCTAGATCTGGACAATCCCTTTAATAGCACCCCAGTACTTACATTGTAGAGATCGGCAGCCAGCTTCTCGATGTACTGCTTCAGTTTATCTGCAGTTTTCAGGCCGTCCTGGAAGAAACTGAGAAAGAAAGAGGCATGACGAGCTGCTCCATCACCGGACGGTGCCACGTGGGCTCCATACGTGCCCCCTGCCTCTCACATTAACCCCGTACTCACTTGCACTGCGCGTGGTAATACTTGATCAGATTCTGCAGCAGGTCCACGCCTTTCTTCGTCTTGATTTCATTAACTTTAATAAGATACTGTCAGAAGACAAAGACAGCGGTTAGGGTGTAATTGCAGGTTGTGCGGGTGTTGTATATGAAGGGGCCGAGCGGGTAATTAAATCATCATCCCGCTCGTGCTGCCGTATATTTATATTCAGCAGTCAACGGAAAATTCTACTCCTGGTGCCATTAGGTGTATTTACAAGTGCTGGGACCTTTACCACCTCAATACAGGAAATCTAGTGCTTTCGAAATAGCGCCATTATTCTGCACAGGCTGAGGCTGGTATTGCAGTACAGTCTCATTCACATAAAAATCAAGACCAGACCAAACCAATTCAATTTCTCCAGCTCTTCATAGTTTCTCTGATCGCGCTTATGGCATCGTACTCATTTTAAAATGCAAATCAAGATCTAAGACGGGTGCAGAAACACAATGTACGGGACAACTTGGGGGCAGTGACTGAGATGGCGCCACTCGGGGGGGGCGGCAGCGACAGACGGCGCCATTCGGGGGGGCGGCAGCGACAGACGGCGCCATTCGGGGGGGCGGCAGCGACAGACGGCGCCACTCGGGGGGGGGCGGCAGCGACAGACGGCGCCACTCGGGGGGGGCGGCAGCGACAGACGGCGCCACTCGGGGGGGGCGGCAGCGACAGACGGCAGCACTCGGGGGGGGCGGCAGCGACAGACGGCAGCACTCGGGGGGGGCGGCAGCGACAGACGGCAGCACTCGGGGGGGGCGGCAGCGACAGACGGCAGCACTCGGGGCGGCAGCGACAGACGGCAGCACTCGGGGCGGCAGCGACAGACGGCAGCACTCGGGGCGGCAGCGACAGACGGCAGCACTCGGGGCGGCAGCGACAGACGGCAGCACTCGGGGCGGCAGCGACAGACGGCAGCACTCGGGGCGGCAGCACTCGGGGCGGCAGCGACAGACGGCAGCACTCGGGGCGGCAGCGACAGACGGCAGCACTCGGGGCGGCAGCGACAGACGGCAGCACTCGGGGCGGCAGCGACAGACGGCAGCACTCGGGGCGGCAGCGACAGACGGCAGCACTCGGGGCGGCAGCGACAGACGGCAGCACTCGGGGGGGGCAGCGACAGACGGCAGCACTCGGGGGGGCAGCGACAGACGGCAGCACTCGGGGGGGGGGCAGCGACAGACGGCAGCACTCGGGGGGGCAGCGACAGACGGCAGCACTCGGGGGGGCAGCGACAGACGGCAGCACTCGGGGGGGCAGCGACAGACGGCAGCACTCGGGGGGGCAGCGACAGACGGCAGCACTCGGGGGGGCAGCGACAGACGGCAGCACTCGGGGGGGCAGCGACAGACGGCAGCACTCGGGGGGGCAGCGACAGACGGCAGCACTCGGGGGGGCAGCGACAGACGGCAGCACTCGGGGGGGCAGCGACAGACGGCAGCACTCGGGGGGGCAGCGACAGACGGCAGCACTCGGGGGGGCAGCGACAGACGGCAGCACTCGGGGGGGCAGCGACAGACGGCAGCACTCGGGGGGGCAGCGACAGACGGCAGCACTCGGGGGGGCAGCGACAGACGGCAGCACTCGGGGGGGCAGCGACAGACGGCAGCACTCGGGGGGGCAGCGACAGACGGCAGCACTCGGGGGGGGCAGCGACAGACGGCAGCACTCGGGGGGGCAGCGACAGACGGCAGCACTCGGGGGGGCAGCGACAGACGGCAGCACTCGGGGGGGGCAGCGACAGACGGCAGCACTCGGGGGGGGGCAGCGACAGACGGCAGCACTCGGGGGGGCAGCGACAGACGGCAGCACTCGGGGGGGCAGCGACAGACGGCAGCACTCGGGGGGGGGCAGCGACAGACGGCAGCACTCGGGGGGGGCAGCGACAGACGGCAGCACTCGGGGGAGGGCAGCGACAGACGGCAGCACTCGGGGGAGGGCAGCGACAGACGGCAGCACTCGGGGGGGCAGCGACAGACGGCAGCACTCGGGGGGGCAGCGACAGACGGCAGCACTCGGGGGGGCAGCGACAGACGGCAGCACTCGGGGGGGCAGCGACAGACGGCAGCACTCGGGGGGGCAGCGACAGACGGCAGCACTCGGGGGGGCAGCGACAGACGGCAGCACTCGGGGGGGCAGCGACAGACGGCAGCACTCGGGGGGGCAGCGACAGACGGCAGCACTCGGGGGGGCAGCGACAGACGGTAGCACTCTTCAGGGGCAGCGACAGACGGTAGCACTCTTCAGGGGCAGCGACAGATGGCGCCACTCGGGGGGGACAGCGACTGAGATGGCGCCACTCGGGGGGGGCAGCAACTGAGACGGCGCCACTCGGGGAGGCAGCAACTGACGGCAGCACTTGGGGGGGCAGCGACTGACGGCAGCACTCGGGGGGGCAGCGACTGACGGCAGCACTCTTCGGGGGCAGCGACAGACGGCAGCACTCGGCAGTAACAGTGTTAACATCATCCGGCAGCCGCGGCATAACCGTCAGCTTTAGAAGCGGCATCACTGACTACCAACAGGGAAACATGCAGACTCTCCAAGTGATTATACAATTTGTGCAACCATTGGGGCAAATAGATATCAGATTGTAGGGTGCCGCCTCTAAGGCCCCTCAGAAGAACGCCTGCAATGTTTCAGTGCACAATCATGTGCTTAAAGGGGTTTTCCGGCTCCGCAAACTTCTGGATTGGGAGGTGAAGGGAGTCTGTTACATCTGCAGACAACTGTGGGACATGTGTAAGATCCACAGGCAGCGTGCACCTGTCATATTCATTAAAACACGCACCGATCGCTCTCGCTTTCTGGCAGTGATCAGGAGACGTCACCGGTCCTGAAAGGACCTCAACCAACAATGAAGAAAAAGTCGGGAGCAAGACAGTATATTTCTCTAAGCTTCAGCGTATGAGTGTCGCCTGTCTCTGATCGGCACAGTGGCCTCTGCTCTGGAGGGATGGGGTACAGGTTGTTGGGGCCCCTGACTTGTGTTGTGCAGTATGTGTGCGGCTCCTGCAGATATTTCGCCCTCTGGTCCCAGCACCTGTAATATTCCCGGGGCCGGGTGTCAGCCCCTGCTAATTGGACATAAGAAAAGATGTGAAAATGGGAAGTGCTGCTCATAGCTGGGGCAGTGCTGATCCTCCCCCAAATCTACAGGGGGCGCTCACCTCACACATCTGTAACTGGAACAGTCTCCTCTCCTTTTCCATTTCCTCAGCGATCTCGGCCCCTGTGATCTCCGTCCGGATCATGCCATGCTGCTTCGCGTGCTCCCTCTTCTCCTTCTCAATTTTTGTGCTAAAATAAAAATAAATAAACAAAAATAATGCCAAGTGCGACCGTCCACGGATCCGCACCCCCAACAGACTCCGCACATCACTGTCATCATCCAGCCCCTCCGCAATCATGGCCGCACTTACAATTTGGTTTCATAATCTTTCCAGGCCTTGTCAAATGGCTTCTTGAGATCCTAGAAAGAGAAAACACCAAATAGTAAAAAAAAGATGCAATGAAGAGAGAAAATCATCACATGGAGCTGCACAAACTCTACTACTGCTTATTCAGTGTCTGCAAGAGTAATCTGATGTAGGAAAACCACCTGCACTACCAGCAGAAGAGTGAGTGCAGCTCTGGAGGATAATACAGGACGTAACTCAGGATCAGTAATGTATGTACACAGTGACTGCACCAGCGGAATAGTGAGTGCAGCTCTGGAGTATAATACAGGATGTAACTCAGGATCAGTATTGTATGTACACAGTGACTGCATCAGCAGAATAGTGAGTGCAGCTCTGGAGTATAATACAGGATGTAACTCAGGATCAGTAATGTAATGTATGTACACATTGACTGCACCAGCAGAATAGTGAGTGCAGCTCTGGAGTATAATACGGGAAGTAACTCAGGATCAGTACAGGATCAGTAATGTAATGTATGTACACAGTGACTGCACCAGCAGAATAGTGAGTGCAGCTCTGGGGTATAACACAGGAGGTAACTCAGGATCAGTAATGTACAGTGGGTACGGAAAGTATTCAGACCCCTTTAAAGTTTTCACGCTTTGTTTCATTGCATTTGATAAATTCTAAAAAGTTCATTTTTTTCTCATTAAAGTACACTCTGCACCCCATCTTGACTGAAAAAAAAAAAACAAATGTAGAAATTTTTGCAAATTTATTAAAAAAGAAAAACTGAAATATCACATGGTCATAAGTATTCAGACCCTTTGCTCAGACACTCATATTTAAGTCACATGCTGTCCATTTCCTTGTGATCCTCCTTGAGATGGTTCTACTCCTTCATTGGAGTCCGGCTGTGTTTAATTAAACTGATAGGACTTGATTTGGAAAGGCACACACCTGTCTATATAAGACTTCACAGCTCACAGTGCATGTCAGACCAAATGAGAATCATGAGCTCAAAAGGAACTGCCCAAGGAGCTCAGAGACAGAATTGTGGCAAGGCACAGATCTGGCCAAGGTTACAAAAGGATTTCTGCATTACTCAAGGTTCCAAAGAGCACAGTGGCCTCCATAATCCTTACATGGAAGAAGTTTGGGACCACCAGAAGTCTTCCTAGACCTGGCCGTCCAGCCAAACTGAGCAATCGTGGGAGAAGAGCCTTGGTGAGAGAGGTAAAGAAGAACCCCAAGATCACTGTGGCTGAGCTCCAGAGATGCAGTAGGGAGATGGGAGAAAGTTCCAAAGTCAGCTATCACTGCAGCCCTCCACCAGTCAAGCCTTTATGGCAGAGTGGCCCGACGGAAGTCTCTCCTCAGTGCAAGACATATGAAACTCGCATAGAGTCTGCTCAAAAACACATGAAGGACTCCCAGACTATAAGAAATAAGATTCTCTGGTCTGATGAGGCGAACATAGAACTTTTTGGTGATAATTCTAAGCGGTATGTGTGGAGAAAACCAGGCACTGCTCATCACCTGCCCAATACAATCCCAACAGTGAAACATGGTGGTGGCAGCATCATGCTATGAGGGTGTTTTTCAGCTGCAGGGACAGGACGACTGGTTGCCATTGAAGGAAACATGAATGCGGCCAAGTACAGAGATATCCTGGATGAAAACCTCTCCCAGAGTGCTCTGGACCTCAGACTTGGCCGAAGGTTCACCTTCCAACAAGACAATGACCCTAAGCACACAGCTAAAATAACAAAGGAGTGGCTTCAGAACAACTCTGTGACCATTCTTGACTGTCCCAGCCAGATCCCTGACCTAAACCCAATTGAGCATCGCTGGAGAGACCTGAAAATGGCTGTCCACCAACGTTCACCATCCAACCTGACGGAACTGGAGAGGATCTGCAAGGAAGAATGGCAGAGGACCCCCAAATCCAGGTGTGAAAAACTTGTTGCATCATTCCCAAGAAGACTCATGGCTGTACTAGCTCAAAAGGGGGCTTCTACTCAATGCAGAGCAAAGGGTCTGAATACTTATGACCATGTGATATTTCAGTTGTTTTTTTCCTCAATACATTTGCAAAAATTTCTACATTTCTGTTTTTTTTCAGTCAAGATGGGGTGCAGAGTGTACTTTAATGAGAAAAAAAATGAACTTTTTAGAATTTACCAAATGGCTGCAATGAAACAAAGAGTGAAAAATTTAAAGGGGTCTGAGTACTTTCCGTACAGACTGTATGAACACAGAGACTTGCACCAGCAGAATAGTGAGTGCAGCTCTTGGTGTGACTAGAGAAAATGTATTGCATCACATTAATTTGCTGAATAATGATGGAACGCAGCACATAAAGTGTAATAATATACTTTAATTTGATAACTTACCCCCTTCACTCCTTTCAAGTCACCTTTAAGAAGTGAATCCAGTGTAAAGATGACATTGTGGCTTAATCCCTGGAGCTGAAACAAAACCAGAAAGAAAACAAAATAAATAAAAATTATTTTTCTTCACAAAACATAAAACACATTCTGAAAAGTGACATCCAGATCTTGCGCCATGACACAGACGGACGATGGAAACTCTGCATGCCTACGTTCTCCCGCCATCCCCTGATTACCATTATTATACGGATACATTCTGCCACTTTATCGTCTGTGTTTCAATTCTTTAATTCGTTACTGTTTTCAATGTCTCTTCTTGCAGTCATTGAGTAGGATCCATCACTAGCCTCATGCAGAGACTGAACTTCTTACAAGGTAAGATGTGTTACTATCATATCCAGCCCAGACAAACCTCTGTGAACACTCAAGACTATGGACGGATACATTTTAATTGCACTGATACAATGTAACAAACTGATGATGTGTTCAGAGCACACTTAAACGGGGTTTTCCAATACACAATATAATTATTACCTATCCACAGTATAGTTGATAAGAAGACGGGTACATTAAGATTTTTTAGGAGTTTTTGGAGCAGAAAAGCACAAATCCGTCTTCAAAAACTCAGGATTTTGTGTTCAAAAACTCAGGGAAAAAAACCCGGCATGCACATAGCCTCGGTGTATGATCACTAGGGGTCCGACTCCTCTAATGCCGGACAATCCTGAGAATTCAGAGATGCTCACTGGAGGTGATGTAATGCAGCGGCTGCAGCACACCAGTGGGTATCGCCTGAATCTTCACCACTTTTCGTTTGGCTGGTGGTGAAATGCAGATTACCTCCTATTACTCATTGATAGTTTCTCCTTATCACATCTTACATTTATCTTGATAAAATGTATCATTGCTTGGGGTCAAATTGATCCAGAAAAAAAAGGGGTCCCTTAGTCCTCGGTGTGAACTAAGTAGCGTACTGCGAAAAAGTTGTACACCAAACCTGGCTCCCTGTAAGTACACAACTAACATATTTAAGACATGTCTCTTACCAGGTTCTTGAGCAGCGTGGACAGCTCCTTAGTGAGAGTGGAAAACTTCACAAACGCGGTGCCCAAATCTGCATTATCGCGGCTTAAGAAATTGCTCCCAAATTTGTCTAAAGCCTGTGCGTAGGTCTCCTCATTCTGGACATGATCTGTGGAAAAAGAAATCGTGATATCAGAAGGTAGACATAAGGAGCTTTCACTGCATCAGAAGAGGATTGCACTGGGGCTGCGTACAGAATACGAGGAAGACTTCTCAAGTCACGGCTGCTTTCGTCAAGAAACAGCGCCACATTGGTCTATAGGTCGTGTGCGGTACTGCAGCTCACCCTCATCAACTTCAAGAAGGCTGAGCTGCAATACCATAAGGAACCCAGGTCCCCAGCAGCACAGAGTATTTCAGAGAATGCGTTAGGAGGTGCACGCCGCCCTGTAATGTACCCCCGGCCACAATAAAGAATCTTGTCTTATTATTCAGACCTCTGTCCACATGCTCAGCCTCCTGTTCTCTGAGCATATGGCTTTCATCTATTATTTAACACATATTTTGGCGTCTGCCCAAGGTCTCCCGAGGAGCCAACAAGAACATGATTTTTTTTTTGGTATTTTTGCTGAATAATTACATTGTGAACGACTCGGAGCCTCTTATACAAAGCGTCTGTGATCACCCTGGTACTGTCATTGGGACTACACTGTCATATCCCAAACCTCCGCTGTGCACGGACAATGCAGGACCCTCCCAAGACATCTTATGAAATCTGCACATTTTACAGCACATTTGGCTGCGGTATTATTGAGCTATATAGTAAGATCAATCAAACAGGTTCACGTTCCCTATGGAGACTCAAACAAAATGAGATTTAATTAAAAAAAGTTTTCAAAAATGTAAAAAAAAATATATATATATATTCTCATCACCGCCCTTTACCCCATCCCCTAAAATAAATAAATAACAGATCGATCTATGATAGTGTTAAATACATTTTTTAATAATGGTGGGAAAATAATGGAAGAGCCTAAATTATTGTTTTTTTTGATGGTTTAATTTCCCCCCAAAAATGCAATAAAACGTACCCTAAAATGGTATCGGTGCTCAGAAAACAAGCCCTTACACAGCTCCCGATGATAGAATTTTTTTTATAGCGGATGGGGGTAAAGGGCGGTAATGATAAAAAAAAAAAAAATTATTTGTGAGTGGCATCACTCACAAATTATTTTTTTTTTTAGTTTTTTTTTTATCATTACGGCCCTTTACCCCCATCCCCTAAAAAATAGATAAAAAAAAAAACATATTCAATGTCACTGGGTTCATAAAAGCCTGATCTATGAGAATATTAAATTCATTATTTCATGCGGTAAGAATAATGGGAAATTAATGGAAAAGTCGGAATTATCATTTTTTTTGATCGTTGAATTTCTCCTGAAAAAAAAAAAATGCAATACAAGGCGATCAAAAGGCACCTTAAAATGGTGCTCAGAAAACAAGCCCTCTCACAGCTGCCGAAAATAGAAAAAAAAATGGTTTGAGAAAATTACATAAAAAAATATATATTTTTTTCTTTAGCAAGTTAAACTGTTTTTGAACTACTAAAAAAATAATAATAAAAAACAACTCTAGAAATTTTGGCATCACTGTAATTGCACTGACCAGAAAAATGGGGACAAAAAAAAAAAAAAAAAAAAAGTTATGGCTTTTTGGACGAAAAAGAAAAAAAAAATGAAAGCGCACAAAATTAAAAATTGCAGTGGTCCTGAAAAAAAAAATGCTTGTCCCACAGGAGATGCCACAAGTGTCCCACCATCAGTCAGTAGAGAGGTGGTCGCCCACGCTTGAATGCAGCTTGAGAAGTGACTGGAGAATCCATCAGGGAGCTCGCTATAATAGTCTTACGGAGTGTGGAACTCTTTTATCTGTCTTTTTCTGAGCTCCTCTCAGCTGATTTATGACCACAGACCGATGATCAGACCATGTTCCTGTACAGTCAGACACAGCCATTACACAGTACACAGCAGGGGCACATTTATAAGATTATCTCAGCACAGGAATATTTTTTTTAAACATCCAATTGTGGAAGTTAATTATTATTGTTCCAAAATCTATTAAATTAAAATGAACTTTGTTCACGGGAAAACACCTTTCATTCTTCGCTCAGGCCTGGCATTTATTGCAATTCCACAATAAATTCCTTTGTCTGCCCCTTGTTACCTACGCCGATATACTTTTGGATTTCCAGGTCCGTCCGTGTGCTGCGCAGCCTCAGAGATTACCTGGAGCACACACTGCAACTAATGAGCAAACAGCAGAGGAAAGCGCCTGCTCATCAGAAAACAGCTCCTGTACCAGAGCCAAGATCCACTGCAGGTCCTGCACGGAGGAGCACGGCTGGGAAACCAACCTCTTCTCAAGTGTTTAATGACCATCAATTGGCGGCTTCATACAGATAAGAAGGTGCCGGCGGTGATCCGCTTACCACCGCAATATGTACTGGCACCGATTACACACAGAATCGCACCGTCAACTAGAAAAGCACTATAGTGCAGCACAAAGCCTTCCCATATGCCCTATTAGGTGATAAGGCTGTCATAGACTGGTGGGGGGCAGTCCACAGCTCCTCTTTCTATCATAGCTGCAATGCTCTGCGTGCTGTGACACCTTTCTATCATAGCTGCGATGCTCTGCGTGTCCTGACACCTTACTATCATAGCTGCGATGCTCTGCATGTCCTGAACCCTTTCTATCATAGCTGTGATGCTCTGCGTGTCCTGACCCCTCTCTATCATAGCTGTGATGCTGTGTCCTGACCACTGTCTGTCATAGCTGCGATGCTCAGCGTGCTCTGACACCGTAGCTGTAAATGCTCTGCGTGTCCTGACACTTTTCTATCAAAGCTGTAATACCTTTCTATCATAGCTGCGATGCTCTGCATGTCCTGATACCTTTCTATCATAGCTGCGAAGCTCTTCGTGTCCTGACACCTTTCTATCATAGTTGCGATACTCTGTGTATCCTGACACCTTTCTATCATAGCTGCGATATTCTGTGTCCTGACATCTTTCTATCATAGGTGCAATGCTCTGCGTGCTATGACACCGTAGCTGTGAAGCTCTGCGTGTCCCGACATCCTTATCATAGCTGGGATGCTCTGCGTGCTGTGACATCTTTCTATCATAGCTGCAATGCTCTGCGTGTCCGGACACCTTTCTATCATAGCTGCAATGCTCTGCGTCTCCCGACACCTTTCTATCATAGCTGCGATGCACTGTGTCCTGACACCTTTCTATCATAGCTGCGATGCTCTGCGTGTCCTGATCCCTTTCTTTTATAGCAGCGATGCGCTTTTTCTCCTGACACCTTTCTATCATAGCTGTGATGCTCTGCGTGTTCTGACACCTATCATAGCTGTGATGCGCTGCATGTCCTGACACCTTTCTATCATAGCCGTGATACTCTGCGTGTCCTGACTCCTTTCTATCATAGCTGCGATGCTCTGCGTGTCCTGACTCCTTTCTATCATAGCTGCGATACGCTGTGTCCTGACACCTTTCTATCATAGCTGTGATGCTCTGCTTCTCCTGATACCTTTCTATCATAGCTGCGATGCTCTGCGTGCCCTGACACCTTTCTATCATAGCTGTGATGCTCTGCATGTCCTGACATCTTTCTATCATAGCTGCGATGCTCTGCGTGTCCTGACACCTTTCTATCATAGCTGCGATGCTCTGCCTGTCCTGTCCTGACACCTTTCTATCATACCTGCGATGCCCTGCCTGTCCTGACACCTTTCTATCATACGCTCTGCGTGTCCTGACACCTTTCTATCATAGCTGCGATGCTCTGCTTCTCCTCATATCTTTCTATCATAGCTGTGATGCTCTGCGTGTCCTGGCATCTTTCTATCATAGCTGCGATGCTCTGCGTGTCCTGACACCTTTCTATCATAGCTGTGATGCTACGCATATCCTGGCACCTTCCGATCATAGCTGCGATGCTCTGCCTTTCCCGACACCTTTCTATCATAGCTGTGATGTTCTGCCTGTCCTTACATCTTTCTATCATAGCTGTGATGCTCTGCTTCTCCTGATACCTTTCTATCATAGCTGCGATGCTCTGCGTTTCCTGGCATCTTTCTATCATAGCTGCGATGCTCAGCGTGTCCTGACACCTTTCTATCATAGCTGTGATGCTACGCATGTCCTGACACCTTTCTATCATAGCTGTGATGCTACGCATGTCCTGACACCTTTCTATCATAGCTGTGATGCTACGCATGTCCTGACACCTTTCTATCATAGCTGCGATGCTCTGCCTGTCCTGGCACCTTTCTATCATAGCTGCGATGCTCTGCCTATCCTGACACCTTTCTATCATAGCTGCGATGCTCTGCGTTCTCCTGACACCTTTCTATCATAGCAGAGATGCTCTGCATGTCCTGACACCTTTCTAGCATAGCTGCGATGCTCTGTGACCTGACACCTTTCTATCATAGCTGCGATGCTCTGCGTTACCAGATACCTTTCTACCATAACTGCGATGCTCTTCATGTCCTGACATCTTTTTATCATAGCTGCGATGCTCTGCATGTCCTGACACCTTTCTATCATAGCTGTGATGCTCTGCGTGTCCTGGCATATTTCTATCATAGCTGCGATGCGCTGTGTCCTGACACCTTTCTATCATAGCTGTGATGCTCTGCATGTCCTGACACCTTTCTATCATAGCTGTGATGCTCTGCGTGTCCTGGCATATTTCTATCATAGCTGCGATGCGCTGTGTCCTGACACCTTTCTATCATAGCTGCGATGCTCTGCGTGTCCTGACACCTTTCTATCATAGCTGTGATGCTCTGCGTGTCCTGACACCTTTCTATCATAGCTGTGATGCTCTGCGTGTCCTGACACCTTTCTATCATAGCTGTGATGCTCTGCATGTCCTGATACCTTTCTATCATAGCTGTGATGCTTAGCGTGTCTTGACACCTTTCTATCATAGCTGCAATGCTCTGCGTTCTCCTGATACCTTTCTATCATAGCTGCGATGCTCTGCGTTTCCGGACACCTTTCTATCATAGCTGTGAAGCTTAGTGTGTCCTGACACCTTTATATCATAGCTGCAATGCTCTGCGTTCTCCTGACACCTTTCTATCATAGCTGCGATGCTCTGCGCTCTCCTGATACCTTTCTATCATAGCTGCGATGCTCTGTGTGTCCTGACACCTTTCTATCATAGCTGCAATGCTCTGTGTCCTGACACTTTTCTATCATAGCTGCGATGCTCTGCGTGTCCTGACACCTTTCTACCATAGCTGCGATGCTCTGCGTGTCCTGACACCTTTCTATCACAGCTGCGATGCTCTGCGTGTCCTGACACCTTTCTATCATAGCTGCGATGCTCTGTGTCCTGACACTTTTCTATCATAGCTGCGATGCTCTGCGTGTCCTGACACCTTTCTACCATAGCTGCGATGCTCTGTGTCCTGACACCTTTCTATCATAGCTGCGATGCTCTGCATGTCCTGACACCTTTCTATCACAGCTGCGATGCTGTATTTTCTGCAGGAGACCCTGCCTGTGTGAACGTGGATCACAGACCAAACTCTTTATTTCTCGTCTTAGTTTATTTTCTGTATTCTTTTAGTGTCTGACATAAAACGCCTGCCCTGCAGTCATGAGATGACTCTGCTCCAGTCTATACAGTAAATCTGAAAAGTGCAGGAAACCGGAAATGTCATCCTATTGTGTTTGCTCCGGAGGTCGCCCGTCAAACACCGACATTAATAGAGAAAATCCTCAGTGTTCCATCAGGGATTTACAGACATTCCGTCATTGTCAATATCTCTGCTATCAGTGAATGGAAACATTCAGAAGATGGAAACCTAGTGCTTCTCACAGCTGAGGGTTTGCTACAATCGTATCCATTTCTGTGAGCTTAAACACCCTGGACTGGATTGTACCTGCACTGACACACTGTAGCAAACTACCACTGATGTACTTGCCTCACTTAGCCCAGGACCTGCCAAACACTCCACAGCGTCGCTCTGTTGTGGCTCTTCGAGCTGGAGACCCCCTCTTCTATTGGACAGGGGTAGTAATGATGCGCTGACCCCTTTAACCGCCCGGTCTACAATATCGGGATCTTCTGTCTCTTGGCCGTCATTCTCTACTTTTCGTTTTCATTAATACAGCAGTGACAGAGCGCGACCAGGAGCGGAGAGAACAGGCAGCGCAGCGGCCTCCAAATCCACCCCATCCAATCCAATTACTGATAAGCCCTACATTTCCATTATGTAACGCCAGAAATCCCACAAATATGGATTTAAAATCTGGTGCAAATAATACGAAATACTCCGTACATCCCACAAGATGAATTTATTGCTCTCCTGAAATACTCTGTGCTGCAGGGGAACCCCGGATTCACTATAACTCTCAATGAGAGACCTCCTACTTGTCCGCCTGCCTATCCCAACATCAGAATAAGTCCCTTGTCCAAATGCTGTCCTCACTAACATTGTGACATGATTACAAGACCAGTAGACGTCTCTCCTGAAATACTTTGCGCTGCTGGAAACCCCTGATTCTTCACTACATAAGCCTGACACCTTCCACTTGTCTCCATATCCTTCCTCATCAGGTCATAGACTCTATTAGGCAGGCCAGTCCTCACCATCACAGCTCCATACACACACACACAATCAATTCCTGAAATACTCTGCACTGCGAAGATTTAGGATTCTCCCATAGGAGAAACTGAAAACTGATGACAATGAGAATATTTGGTAAAGTCCTTAGCGAAACTTAAAAATAGCCTCCGCAAGTCAGCACTTACCTTGACCTGAATTATAAATGGCTTTTACAGATTTTTTCACTTTCTGCAGCGCAGTCCGATCCTGATCTAAGGCCTGAAAAACAGGAAGAGAACTCGTAAGAACACACAGTACTGCAAAAATACCCAAACTAGAGACATAGTGGACACCTAGAAACAAACAATCCAAGAGATGAAGAATCTAATGTAGCAGGCAGTGCTGGTGGACTAGCGGAATTTCTGGGTTACTGGAATTCTGCTGTATTTGCAAACTTGAAGCCTATTTTTTAATGCATACACGTTTAGAAATGAAGCAGATTTTCAATTGTTTTTTCTTAAAAAAAATTTTTGGACCATTTGGTTCGTAGAGCTTGCATGTAACAGTGCAAGCTGCGCAATCCAGTGCTGTCCTCAATCTGTCACTGACGGCTCAACTTTACAGCTTACCTTTGACAAATTCTTATATTAATCTAAAATCCTATTTGATTAACGTTTATTATTTTTTCTTTAGTTTTCAGCTTCAGGGAAGCTCAGAGAGAAGCTGCAGACTTGACAGTGATCCGACTGACAGAAAAGCATCATGCAGCCTGCACTGTAGTCTATTACCTGCAGGCCAAATGGTAGATTTTTTTTTTTTTTTAATAAAAAACAAATTCCAAATCGATTTTATTTGCAAATGTAAAAATTGGGTTTAAAGTTGAACATAAACGTTAAATAACACATGGTCTTCACATTCAAACATCAATTCTACACATTAGCGCTGCAGATACACAGAAATCCATAGCACTAACCATGTCACTGAAATCAATTCTAGTTACTCTGTTATCAGTCAGGATTTAGCACTGCAGATTAATGATCAATGGACTGGATTACAGAAGCCAATCAACCACAAAAAAATATCAAGAGATAAGAGAATACTGGGAAATATGGAGCACATTTTCTAAGCCAATGTCCACTCGAACACAATACGGATTAAAAAAAAAAAAAAATCTCTCCTGATTTATTTATTAGCAGACCTACTGCATAAAGAGGTCAGAGATTAGTTTTTTTCAGAAAGGACCTACTAATCACAATGGTATTATTTTATCTTCCTGCAGCCACCACTAGAGGGAGCTAAAGAGCTCACTGAATACTGACACTGCACTGAACTCAATAACTACACAGTATGCATTGGACTCCTGCAATATACGATAATTAAAAATGTATAGAACTTTTCGGCACAGTCATTCTACATGGTTCTATCGATAACTTTCAGTTGTCTCTGAGCTAGTGGGTGGACACTAGCAGCTATGATGTCTCACATACACAGCACACACACAAGTGAGGGATTCCTGCTCTCCTGTTTCTAAGTAGCCCACATTTAGAAGCAGCAGCATGTAGGACATAACACAGCAGCATTGAGCAGTGTAGCTGTAAATCCAGCTCTGGAAGAGATAATACACTTAAAGGGACTGTCTGGCCTAAGGCTACAAGTCTGCAGTAATTCTCTATGTGACTGCAGGCTTGAGTTTCCTCACATCGCACGTGCTGCACGCTGTGAGGATTCTCCGGTGTTGGTGCAGAGTACGGGCGGCCTTGTGACCACAAGTATGCGATTTGCATATTTTTGGCTACAATAGATGTGTTTGGTCTGCATTGAGCGAGGAAGTGCATGTCTAGTTGGCATGTGACCACATATATGCAAATCTCCATCTCTACGGTCAAGCACCTGCTGCTGCTGGTGCCGAACCTGGAGAATCCCCACAGTCCGTGCTATGTGAAGATTTACAAGTTGAAGGCTGGACAACCCTTTTACTCATCTCTTTGTCCTGCCTCTCTCTATAGACTTCAATAGGCAGCTGTAATCTGACACCTCAGTGAATTGGCAGTAGGCAGCTGTAATCTGACACCTCAGTGAATTGGCAGTCACTCTTTGTAGCAGTTTTTCAGAGTAAAGGTTGAGCCCAGTAGGTGAGGATAATGGAAGAAATGGCTCATTAGTTGATTAAGAAGCAGAATCCTCTGATAAGATACATTACAAAGTTTCTTATATCCGCTTGCACTATTGATTTGTGCAAAGTTTGTTCAATTGACAATGAAGGTGAAAGTCTGACTTATCTATGTAGGAAACGCTCCTTTAAAGTGTGTGTACAAGGCGTCCATACTTCTTGACGGGTCGCACGCCAGGTTCATTTCCCCGATACTATTGATTATGTGACGACTGCGATTTGTAAAGAGGGAGATAAGTAAATGACTGGTATGACTCGCATCAAAAAGGCCGAGGCTGCGAACGGTTAAGGCAATCAAGTGCTGCCATTGGTTAATGCCGTTTTGTTCTCTACAATGCAACGCGGTGAATGTAAAGCAATCCTTTCTGAATACGAGGCGTAATTAATGCTCCGGGAGAGGGAGAGCAGCGGTGCTCCTCTTTACACAATGCAGCATCACTTAACGTAATAAACAAGCTAATCACCATAATCAGAATTTCCATTCTCCGACTGCAGGCAAACAGCACATTACAACAGCCGGGAGGGAATAGAGGAGACAGACAGGGGATCTCTATCCCCACCCCGGGGACACATTACACCGCAAAAATCCGAGAAACGGGAGGGAAATATGCAGATATGTCACCAAAAAATATAAATTATCGTATAGGATTTTATATTAATGGTGTAACTCATCACCGTGTGGCCGGCTGCTGCAGCGACTTTGATGCAGCGCTCCCTGCAGCGACTTTGATGCAGCGCTCCCTGCAGCGACTTTGATGCAGCGCTCCCTGCAGCGACTTTGATGCAGCGCTCCCTGCAGCGACTTTGATGCAGCGCTCCCTGCAGCGACTTTGATGCAGCGCTCCCTGCAGCGACTTTGATGCAGCGCTCCCTGCAGCGACTTTGATGCAGCGCTCCCTGCAGCGACTTTGATGCAGCGCTCCCTGCAGCGACTTTGATGCAGCGCTCCCTGCAGCGACTTTGATGCAGCGCTCCCTGCAGCGACTTTGATGCAGCGCTCCCTGCAGCGACTTTGATGCAGCGCTCCCTGCAGCGCTCGCTGTAGTGACTTTGATGCAGCACCTGACATGTCCATGGTCATGTGGCTGTGCCTGGTACTGCAGCTCAGCCCTTTCACGAATATGGTGGCCATCCTACAGTTTACAGCTGAGGATTTGTTACAGTTGCATCCAGGCTGAGTGAAATAGACTGATGCATTTAGCCCATCTATCAAGAAGAGAAAGGGGACTGTCCGCTTGGGTAGAAATGCAAGAGACGCTTCGTTGTGAGAACTGTTGGGTCAGCACGAGCATTCGGTCTCTGAAAACTCACTGGCAGCAAGCAGTGATCTTGAAAACGGTGACAAATTTCAACACAAGTTGCATTATTCCCACCTTAGACATAATTAAAGGGATTGTCCCTAAAAATGGGTCTAGGGTGATCCTAAAATAGGAAAAAAAAAAATATCCACCAGACCCCGGGCCACTAATTGGTTGCAGTGGTCCCGTACCATATGGAATAAAGAGCTTGGAAACGGTTTCTGCTGGTAGAGACGGACCGTGACTGCTGCTGCCAATTTATAAAATCTAGTGAAAGTAAAATTTAGGAATTGCGGTCACAAACCGATCAGTTCATAGTTTTGTTTTCCAAAGAAAATAAGAAAAAAGTTGGAGAAATTTAAAGGGACACTCCGGGAAAAACTGAGAGGTGGAGCATGACTCATTCTCTTGTTGATTTGGTCTATAAAAAGCCCTCTTCTAATCTCGCCCACCAGGACCCATGGACTAGTAGTGACAATCCACTAGCGCTAGTAAACCTCCACCATCCTCTCCTCCTGAGGCGTCACCTGACTCCGCCCCCACCACTGATTGGTGGCTTTCTGCCTAAGCACAGGGCGTAACAAAGCAGCCAATGAGTGGTGTGGGGCGGGGTTACATAGAGATCAGCATTCAGAGCTCTGCTAGATCTGCAGCAGAGAAAACAGGGATTTTAATAAAAACTACAACAAGCAGCCCAGTAAGTGACACATCGCTGGAATCAGGGTCTCTGCTGCTAAATCAGATAGGGTAGCAAAAACCTGGTGATGGATGCCCTTTAATTTTTGGATATCATGCATCAACGCCTTC
The DNA here is from genome assembly GCF_046119375.1 of Phyllobates terribilis. Lineage (NCBI taxonomy): Eukaryota > Metazoa > Chordata > Amphibia > Anura > Dendrobatidae > Phyllobates > Phyllobates terribilis. Next base: position 757,261,966 of record NW_027362764.1, read on the forward strand.
GATTTCCCAAACTATAAATGTTTAATTTCTAAAAGACCCTCGACCTCCAGGTAAAATAAGATTTTATCCCAAAATTACCCTATACCACCATGGATAATGCACATTAATATTAACCATTTAAAGTGAGGAGTACAATAGTGGGGGTTGGCATTTTTTAAGCTTTATAACACCCCTGATAACTGATTTATATTTTTCGAGCCAATCCTGGGAATATTCAATAGGCGCAGTCATAGAGGGGCCCTGTCTGGCTCGTCTTTCCCCCATCGTCCTCCGTTTCTTCTTTGTCGTCCATATTTTTCAGGTCAACGGGTTTCATATTCATATGCAAATTTTGCAAAATTGCGGCGGCTCTTGGAATCTTTCGATCCGGCAGCTAGCACCCCAGAAGTGGGAGACGGGTTATTCTGCTGATGCTTTTTTTCCCCTACGGAGCAGAGTGAATCATCAGACATGGCAGCTCGGGGAAGGAAGGAGACGGAGCGGAGGCTGACAAATGCTCGTTAAGCCGAGCTGTGCAAGCTCTGCCGTATCACAAACCTTGGCAGCTCCGTGTCACATAACATATCGGCTCGCTTTGTTACACTACGCCAACAATTTGCAAGAGAGAAGCGGCAAAGGAGCGCCGCTTCTGATCCGACGCAGCGTCGGGAGGGTTGTTTTCAGCTGAGGCCGGGTACAGAGTCGTTCACTGTTGCAATGCAGAAGATCTGAACGCAGCAATGTGTCGTTATCAGAGCTGGATACAAGAATGGAACGCAGCGCCGCGGAATCAGACGGAAGCGCTCTCCTTAAAGGGACACCACCATCACAATGCAGCTCTTCTTTTTTAATCCATATTCTGCCTGCTTCTGAGGCATGCAGTAATCACATGGGTCTCCAGAAGAAAGAAGCAGCATTAATACTGATATTTCTAGTGCTCCAGCACCATGGGGGGAGATAAGGGAATGTACGGCAACGCGACCCGTTGGCGGAGCTGTATCTACCTGAATGTGTGAACAGACAATTTTCCATCCCCTAGCCGACATTTTGAGGGGTTATTAGAAGGAATCTATTAGTTGGTAAATATGAATACTAAATATATTCAAGGGGTTTTCCGGGACTTTAACTGATGACCTATTCATAAGATAGGTCTACAATATGGGATCCGACTCTCAGGAACCCACTGATCAGCTGATCGAAGTTACTGGAAGCACAACAGCGCCACACAGTGTGTAGTGGCCATGAGTGGTACTGCAAGTTCTCTCTTATGCACTTGCACAATTCAAGGCCAATACACAGTGTATAAAATTGTGCCATGGTACAGCAAGATCTCTCCCATGGAAGTGAACGGAAGACATCTTGTAGTACCATTTGAGACCAATAGAAAATATATGGGCAGTGCCAACAGCGCTTTGATCAATTGGGTGGGGGAGGGGATGCTAGCAGTTGGACCCTTTTCCCCAATTTAATTATAATGATCTAACTTAAAGGTCCAAAAAAATAAGTTATCCCCTAACTCAGCCGTCAGACCCCCAGCGATTTGCAGACCTCAGCCCCGGCTTGAATGGAGCAGCACTGAGCATGCTCGATCTCTGCTGCAATCATTGTGGATGGGACTGCCAGAAATAGTCTGCGCTCCGCAGAGCTCCGTTCTTGGGGGTCGCAGCGGTTGGACCCATAGGAATCAGCAAGCTAAGTCTTATCCTAAATAACCCTTTATAGACAGGTCATCCTAAAAAAAAAAAAAACAGTCTTTAAATAACTAAAAAGCTGTATAGTTGGAGGACTGGAGCGAGAATTATAAAAGTCCCAAAAAAGGAGTAAAAGCCATTCCAGGAAAAAAGAGAAGAAATATAAACTTTCCTAATCCATAGAGGCTGGCGGGGCCGTAACGTGCCGTCCGATAAGAGATTATCCGCTCACCTTGTCGTCCGGAGCCAAATCTCTGGCTTTAATATCTATTCCATGTGACACAACGCCAAAAATTCAGACAAAACCTCCATCGCCCTCTGCAAAACGATACATGACCTTGCTGGTCTCTCCTATTCATCGCCGTTTCTTCCGGCTCAGTCCTGGTAACATTTTATTCATTAGGGCGGATAATCTCCAACCTACGGGTTCTCCAGCTGCTGTGGAACTACAAATTCCAGCAGTAATCAGTGCATACTGGGAGTTGTAGTGAATGACTGCACTTCTGCTCCCTTTTTTTATTATTTTCAATGCACAATGCAATGATAAATCAAGCAGAAAGGCCAAAAAAGTAAAAAGGTAGCACCTGAAGCCGTTGGGAGGGCGAAACGTGTAGCGATAGTCGCACCAGAAGAAGGAAAAACTAACAACTAATGCAATGACAGGAGCTGAAAGGGCGAGCCGGAATGTTTTTTTTTGCCAGCAACGTGCCCAAGTCTTGGCGGTCGGTACATGAGTCTTCCTCTATCCAAGGGTTCATGTAGAAGTCCATACATTTCGGTCCGATCACAGACTGCTCGCGGGTCTCCCGGCCGTAGCGTGATGGCTTTAAAAATGTCTATAAGGTGGTGAGTTCGTGCATTGCACTTTCCGTACCCACTGTAGATGGTGAGGAGGTGCGGCGCTTTCAGCGGTCATCTTGTACATGTAATAAGCCCCACGCTGAGATTTTATTCTCCCCTTATTTCCGCGGAGGAAACAATCCAGAGCCATCAGCAAGAATATTTGCCGCACTCGATAAAATGAAGATACGGCAAAAAGTCTAAGTGTCCCTTCGACTAAAACTTGGAGCCGCCTGTCAGAAGCTCTGACAATCCCGCTGATTGCTAAATGGAAAGTGCGGACGACGTGCCAGAAAGAAATCATCTCGTCTAAAAGTAGATGCGCTGAGGATTGGATGATCCCTCGTCCGGAGACCTTGAAAAGTACTTGTGGAGGGATGTCGAGCGCAGGGTCCCGACACAAATCATCATCATCATCCGCATTCCTGGCGAGCGAACGATCGGACAGACGCGGGAGATTTTAATCAGCGTTTTACGCAGGGTGACGCCGGTGCGGGGGGAATTATATCCTGGAGAGGTGTCTTTAGGAAGCAATTAGAGGTGATTAAAGCGCAGGCTCGTCACCACGCTGCGGTGTAAAAATAACCCGAGGAGGATTACACCGCACACCTGCAACTGCCGCCCTCGCTGCGGGACGTCGCCCACCTGCTCCATGGAGGATGCATACTCCTTACTTCAGGAATCCACTAATCCACAGGATAAAACATCAGAGGTTGGGACCCAAATTTGGCAGCAAAATGAAGGGTTAGGTTTGGTTATTGCAGCAATTTTTTTTATCCCAATTTAATTAGAAGATTATAAAATGCCCATTAATGGTTAAACTAGTAGTAGAATACTGCGACCAGCATCCAGCTGAAAAGGACATTGTTATCTGTATATGTCACTCAGCTGCTTCCAGTCAATCAGAACAAATAGGAATGTTATGAACAATGCTGATTGGTCAAGAGCAAGTGACAGACAGGTCTCTAATCATAGTGGCCACTCCCAACTGTTCTTTTCAGTTGGATGCCAGGTACAATATACATTACCCTACCTTAAAGGGTAATTCTTTAGGATCACAAAGCTTCACTCGTGGTGATAACCGTTCAGGCTGGCTTCAAGGCTGTGCCGCTGGTCTGAACTGTGAGCAGAGAAAGCTTTGCCTTTGCACTGCAGCATAGGAGAAGTGAAGTGATCCGCTTACAAGCTCTATAGAAAAGAGCTTGCATGTGCGCACTCCTTGCCTAGAAAACTGGCCACCACTGACAAGACTGCAGAAGTGGCAAGCAACCGAGGCAACTGACAGTAAACTATAGAATTACAAATCCCTTGGAGAGTTGTTTTTTTGTTTAATAAGAAGTAAATTGCAAACTTTCTTCTTTTTACAAGCTCTTTTCACTGTCCTTTTCAGTTGGATGCCAGGTATAATATACTTCTTTCCACTTATTAGTTGTAAAACAAAGCTCAGCCTCAAACTCGAAATGTATAAAATTGCTCAATTAGAGTTCATCTAGTAGCCGCAGAACCAATATTGGGGGGGGGGGGAATACTCTGGTTGGCATCCAGCTGAAAAGGACACTTCGGAGGAGAATTTTTATTTACTACAAATCACTCAGCAGCTGCTCTTAGCCAATCAGAATGAACAGGAATGTTATAAAAAATTCTGATAGGTTTAATATGAATAGAGCTGTGTGTGCCAGTCTTTTCTTTTTTAGTTGGATGCTAGGTACAGTATATGGCTCTAAACTTACCTTTTATTGTAGCTGAGCAACGAAGTTCAGCCCTATTAAAGTTGAAGGATATAAAATAAAAAGGGTTAAACTAGTAGTTGCAGAATCAATGCTGGGTGGGACTGGCGACTATGACTGTCATCCAGCTGAAAAAGACCTTTTGGAGGCACATTGGTATGTCATTCACCTGCTCCTAGCCAATCACAATGAATAGGAATGCTCTCAACAACACTGATTGGCTGGAAGCTGCTGACAAACACTTCTTCCAGCTGTCCTTTTCAGCTGGATGCCAGGTATAACAAATATCCTTTAAATGTAATTTGTAAGATGGGAGCTCTTTTAAGGCGGCATCACACTACAGGAGATAAAGTTAGAGGCAGCATATCTGACCAGTAGGGTTTTCGGGAACCCCCTGGGTCAGATCTTATGCATCATACCAGATCAATCCATTCTAATCTGATAGCAGGGGCATTTTCCAGGCAGATCTGCTCGCATCATGTATATAAATATTTCCTATTTCCACGCAGATTATTTGTACTAACGCTCCCATCTGCTGCTTTTCGCAGGCGGCCGAGTAAATGTTCATTCAGATGCAGCTGAGAGCGGAGACACGGACAATGTAATACTCGATAATTACATCTCCCCCCATGCTAAACTCCGCTCATTAAAGTCTAAGCTCATCGCTGCCACAATTAGTGGGATTTCATTATCAAAACAAAAGAATGCACAAAAAAGGAAGTCCAAAAAGAGGGAAACAAAGCCTGTCTGTGTACGGCAGAATGCGGCCGCCCCATGTACAGCAAAAGACTGAGCCTAATGCTGCAGAAAAGGTACATGTATGACCCAGTGTGCCCTTATTGCGACAAAAATATCTGAAAATGGGTTTTAGAAAAAAAAAAAGGTTGCCATTTGGCTTTTAGAGGCTCTTTGTTTCGCTGCACATTCATCTTTGATGTGGTCATAAATCAGCACAAGAGTTTCAAACTCTCCTGTCATGCGGTCTGAATGAGCTCACTCACCGATTCTCAGTTAACTCATTCTGCAGCCAGCAATAACACAGAGGCTATGGAAGGTAAATGATGCAACATTTTTAATGAAAGCCAATTGAAAAAAATATTTTAAGCCTCAAGTGTCATTTTTAAGTAAAAAAAAGAAGTCCCCAAATGTGGACAACCCCTATGGCAGGTTTCAGCCATAACTTAATTATTTTTTATGTGCATAAAAATCCCAATATGGAGTGATAATGTGACACAGGCGTATAATCCAACATTTTCAAGCAGCACAGAGGATTTCAGATAACTGGTATTCTGCTTTTGCTAAAGTTTTGTTTGGTCTTTTGACATTTGGAAGAACATGCAGAGAGGTCCTCCGACTAATCTTTAAAAAAAAAAAAAAAAAAAAGGCACAATAAATTGGGTTTTGTCGCGTCGGACAGTCTGGTCACTATGTGTACACGGACTAGTAATCAGTCGGTCTCGGATCACTCAGCTCGAGCTGGAGGAGACAACTTGCTGATCACCATGTGTCCTCCTGCTGGAAACCTCAGCGATCAGCTATGATTTGCGAGTAAACCCAATAGTAAGTGTTGTATTTTTCTACAGCACCTCCGCAGGGGAAATGAGGTATTACAGAACGGGTCCTCCAGAGAGAGAGACATGCTCCAATGTGAGGGGGGCAACAACCAGGACAGTTATAAGACTAATATCTCCAAATATCCCCCTTCCCAGAGGGGCTGATGATACTGGACCCTCCACTTTATATCACGGGGTCTCGGGTGTATAAGTAGGGCAGGGATCGGCTCTGGTTCTGCTCCGCACAGTATCTAGATGTCCGGATTGCCGGTTCCTCTCGAAGAAAGCGCTCTAATTAAAAGCAGGGTCTAGCTCAGCGTCTCGGGGCCGCGCTCTGTGGTCTGCTGCCTAAATAGGAGCCAGATGTATCAGACGCAGAATGACGGATCCCATATCAATGGCATTACGTAACAGCAGTCACGAGATCACACAGTAATCCGTGCCATTCAGGAGGCTGGGAAAGTTGGGTGACCGCTTATATCTACCCACACATAGCTCTTTATTCCCTGTGAGAAATTATCAACAGGACAAGTAGAAAAGGTGGTATCCCTTTAAGGAGAAGGCGTCATTCTTTTTGACACGTCTGTAATAAGAAATACTTCTATTCCCCTGGAAAATTTCTGGAGCCTCTTTTCTTAGAGCTCAATATTATACAGCCCCTGCTATTCCTCCGGGAAACGTCTGAATTAATTGACAACTGGGTGTTACCATTCTCCTTCTCGTAGGGGGGCGTCACTGTTCAGTCTGACATTGTGAGAACTGATTGGTCATATCACCTCCACTCCCAACTGGTAACACCCATTGACACTGGGGAATTTCCAGGAGGAATAACAGAGGAACGTCACAATGTTGAGGGCTAGGCAAAAAAAACACCCTCCAGAATTGGTATTTCATGGGCAGTAAACATGTGGTGATAGGTGAAAAAGGGGGTTGTCATTAAAGGGGTTATGCAGTCTATCGATCCAATAGATAGAGGGGGTCTCAATTGTCACCTAATTGCCAGTATGGTTGACTTACTCCCCCCAATTGTCCACTGGCTGCAAAACTATGGCCGGGAGTTGAAAGGAGCAGCGGATTCTGCATGCTCCTGATGCTCCATCCAGTCTATGGTATGGAGCGCACAGATTAGATCATCGTCACTCCCAGTATGAACCAGTAGGGAGCATGTGTGGCTTCATAAATGTACCACGGACCTAGAACCCAGCAGCACAGACGTCCATTCAGCTCCATCTAATCACAACCTGGCAGTCAAGAGAGAAGCAAGGACATGAGGGTCCCCCTGTTATGGAAATTGGTGGGGGTCCCTGGACTGGAATACCCTTTAAGCAATGCAGGGGAAGAGGGGGGGGGGTTCACCATTAGTCCATTTAGTCAGGACTGGAGACAACAATCGTAAAATACTTAAATAAAAATGAAAACGACGGTTATGCTTTAATAAATTAATACCCACAGGAAAATTGGAAACTCTGTGATATATCTTATCAGAGGAATCTGCTTCTTTCTCCTCTTGGACTGATAATTCTCAATTCAGGGGTAAAATCTGTATTCGGTGTAGACAAATGTTCACATTACTGAGATATGATATGACAGTTGGTGCTCGTAAGATTCTACGGAGAAGGGGAGGAGCTAGAGGAATACACGGACATTCTATGGAGAAGGGGAGGGGCTAGAGGAATACACAGACATTCTACGGAGAGGGGAGGAGCTAGAAGAATACACGGACATTCTACGGAGAGGGGAGGAGCTAGAGGAATACACAGACATTCTACGGAGAGGCGAGGAGCTAGAGGAATACACGGACATTCTACGGAGAGGCGAGGAGCTAGAGGAATACACGGACATTCTACGGAGAGGGGAGGAGCTAGAGGAATACACGGACATTCTACGGAGAGGCGAGGAGCTAGAGGAATACACGGACATTCTACGGAGAGGGGAGGAGCTAGAGGAATACACGGACATTCTATGGAGAGGGGAGGAGCTAGAGGAATACACGGACATTCTACGGAGAGGGGAGGAGCTAGAGGAATACACAGACATTCTATGGAGAGGGGAGGAGCTAGAGGAATACACGGACATTCTATGGAGAGGGGAGGAGCTAGAGGAATACAAGGACATTCCATGGAGATGGGAGGAGCTAGAGGAATACACGGACATTCAGCTGCGAGTTCTCCATAGAACTTTATGAACCATCATCTATCTCAGTAATGGGAAAGTCTGTATTCACTGAAGACACATTTTACCTGTGAATTGAGAATTTTGGAAATGAATGAGCAGTCCAGGAGAAAGAAGCAGATTTCTCTAATAAGATATATGACAAAGTTTCTTATTATTTATGGGAAATAAATAAAATGATGGTTACTCTTTAAGGGCCTGGGTTTGGAGGGAAGCTGAATATATTGTGGGGTCTGGGGTGTACTGAATGCGCATAGGATAGGGTGCATTTTGGGAGTGTAGCATCCACAAATGGGAATACTCAATCCACTTTTTGGAATTTTCTTGATAAAAAGTAACAGAGTGTGTCTGTCATTTTGCACTATGTTTATTACTGCTGCTGCGTTTTATGCCGCGGGGTATACAGGGCACTATAGATATGACACCGTCGCTGCGTCCCCACCCTTTCTGGATTTGGTGATGTGTCTCGGTGATCCTACTTGTACGGGGTCTCCCCGCTCTCTCCGGCAGATGTCTGCAAGGGTGGATACACTTGGGTTCCTTCTGGCAAGGAGCCGACCAGCAGAGGGGTAGCGGTGCTGCCAGCTGGTACGTGTGCTGCAGATAATTGTGCTGCAGCTGAAGGAAATCCTCATGGAAGCGTCGGTCATTGACGCCTACACACAAAAAGTCCCCAAAATGGAGAAAATCATTGAAAGTTTTTAATAGACTTTGGGGTTTAATTCTGTTTGCTAGGAAGACCGAGCTGCTGCAGAGGCGAGCCACGCAAATTCTCCCCCCTTCCTACCCTCTCTGTGGTGAGACAATGGCAGCTAGATATCTGGGGTCCCCCCTCCCCTTATAAATTGGTGACTGGTTCTTTGAAAATGAATGCAGATATAAATATTCAATTTTGAAGGCAGAAATCCCCAAAGGGTTAAACAGCGGCAGTAATTAATAAAGAGTCGTCCCCGGGAGTTCAGACGCTGGAGACTGCGCCACTAATTATTTCTCCGTGCTCAGCTTTCTGTGCTATTAAGGACGCTGAGTAATTATAACTCATGATATGGTGCGGTGTGTGTCTGCCGACACCCAAAATATGGTTACACAGAAAGTGTGCAAACTAAAATTAATTGCTAATAATTACATATATATGCACTGATAGAACTACAGCTCCTCTGCAATTCAATGGGAGCTGAGCTGCAGTACCGGGAGCGGCCACTACACTGTGTATGGCACTGTGCTGTTCTGGCTCGGGCCCCTGCAGTTGTAGGACCCCCACCCCACCGATCTGATACTGGCTTGTCTGGACATCCCCTTTAAGTTTTTGTTTTTTTTCTAATATATTTTGAATTTCGATTGCAACTGTTTCCAAGACCTGCGGTTGCTGCAAGTGAATGGGAACAGTCCTGCTCTCATCCAAGGAAGGAAATCCAGTAATGATACTTTCTCACAATGGAGGATATGATACAACTGCATTGAAAGAAACGTACACTTTACCTGCACTGATACATTGTAGCAAACAGGACAGGAGAGAGTTGTGCGACTGCCACATTCAGCTGGGATGCACCAGATCTGCATCCGTGTCCAGCCCCTAAATGAATAAAAGGCTGTTCCCATTTACTGACAGCAAGCAGAGATCTTGAAACGATTGGAAACTGAAATACAATAGCAATGTGCTAACTACAAAGGGCCATAGATCTGTGATGGTGTCACTGAGGAAGAAGGTCCCAGCAGGGCAGTACCAAGACATGTCCACAGAAACGTGGCTTCATCCTGTCAGGGTGCAGGGTGGGAGTGGGGGGTCTCCATGCCATACTGTCACTGCAAGTTACAATGACATTTTGGCTGATTCATCTTCACGCCTCCAGTGAGTCTCAAACCGAACAGTAGAAAATGTCCACATTCAGGATGTTGCATGTTGTAAAGAGTTAAAGCTGCGGTTAACCACCCCTGAGCCTGGTTCCTCTCTCAATCTATTCCACTTTCCCTGAAAAAAGCTTTCCCTTTAATTGAAGTCTACAAAAAACTGTTTGATCCCCACAACTACACAAAAGATAATCACAGACTAAAAAAAGATCACTATATCTGATATCTACAGCTGGTGAAAATGCACCGGTAATATATGAGAAGTGACAGATATCCTCCACACATCAGTAAGATCTGCACTTCCTGCCAGACATCCCAGAGAGGAACAGAATCAGCCTCTCCCCAAACATCATTCCACAGAAAGAGGATCATGGGGTAGCAGATGGTCAACCAGAGCTGCACTCACTATTCTGCTGGTGCAGTCACTGTGTACATACATTACATTACTGATCCTGTACTGATCCTGAGTTACATCCTGTATTATACTTCAGAGCTGCACTCACTATTCTGCTGGTGCAGTCACTGTGTACATACATTACATTACTGATCCTGTACTGATCCTGAGTTACATCCTGTATTATACTCCAGAGCTGCACTCACTATTCTGCTGGTGGAGTCACTGTGTACATACATTACATTACTGATCCTGTACTGATCCTGAGTTACATCCTGTATTATACTGCAGAGCTGCACTCACTATTCTGCTGGTGCAGTCACTGTGTACATACATTACATTACTGATCCTGAGTTACATCCTGTATTATACTCCAGAGCTGCACTCACTATTCTGCTGGTGCAGTCACTGTGTACATACATTACATTACTGATCCTGTACTGATCCTGAGTTACATCCTGTATTATACTTCAGAGCTGCACTCACTATTCTGCTGGTGCAGTCACTGTGTACATACATTACATTACTGATCCTGAGTTACATCCTGTATTATACTCCAGAGCTGCACTCACTATTCTGCTGGTGGAGTCACTGTGTACATACATTACATTACTGATCCTGTACTGATCCTGAGTTACATCCTGTATTATACTCCAGAGCTGCACTCACTATTCTGCTGGTGCAGTCACTGTGTACATACATTACATTACTGATCCTGAGTTACATCCTGTATTATACTCCAGAGCTGCACTCACTATTCTGCTGGTGCAGTCACTGTGTACATACATTACATTACTGATCCTGTACTGATCCTGAGTTACATCCTGTATTATACTTCAGAGCTGCACTCACTATTCTGCTGGTGCAGTCACTGTGTACATACATTACATTACTGATCCTGTACTGATCCTGAGTTACATCCTGTATTATACTCCAGAGCTGCACTCACTATTCTGCTGGTGGAGTCACTGTGTACATACATTACATTACTGATCCTGTACTGATCCTGAGTTACATCCTGTATTATACTCCAGAGCTGCACTCACTATTCTGCTGGTGCAGTCACTGTGTACATACATTACATTACTGATCCTGAGTTACATCCTGTATTATACTTCAGAGCTGCACTCACTATTCTGCTGGTGCAGTCACTGTGTACATACATTACATTACTGATCCTGAGTTACATCCTGTATTATACTCCAGAGCTGCACTCACTATTCTGCTGGTGCAGTCACTGTGTACATACATTACATTACTGATCCTGTACTGATCCTGAGTTACATCCTGTATTATACTTCAGAGCTGCACTCACTATTCTGCTGGTGCAGTCACTGTGTACATACATTACATTACTGATCCTGTACTGATCCTGAGTTACATCCTGTATTATACTCCAGAGCTGCACTCACTATTCTGCTGGTGGAGTCACTCTGTACATACATTACATTACTGATCCTGTACTGATCCTGAGTTACATCCTGTATTATACTCCAGAGCTGCACTCACTATTCTGCTGGTGCAGTCACTGTGTACATACATTACATTACTGATCCTGAGTTACATCCTGTATTATACTCCAGAGCTGCACTCACTATTCTGCTGGTGCAGTCACCGTGTACATACATTACATTACTGATCCTGTACTGATCCTGAGTTACATCCTGTATTATACTTCAGAGCTGCACTCACTATTCTGCTGGTGCAGTCACTGTGTACATACATTACATTACTGATCCTGAGTTACATCCTGTATTATACTTCAGAGCTGCACTCACTATTCTGCTGGTGCAGTCACTGTGTACATACATTACATTACTGATCCTGTACTGATCCTGAGTTACATCCTGTATTATACTCCAGAGCTGCACTCACTATTCTGCTGGTGCAGTCACTGTGTACATACATTACATTACTGATCCTGAGTTACCTCCTGTATTATACTCCAGAGCTGCACTCACTATCCTGCTGGTGCAGTCACTGTGTACATACATTACATTACTGATCCTGAGTTACCTCCTGTATTATACTCCAGAGCTGCACTCTCTATTCTGCTGGTGCAGTCACTGTGTACATACATTACATTACTGATCCTGAGTTACCTCCTGTATTATACTGCAGAGCTGCACTCACTATTCTGCTGGAGCAGTCACTGTGTACATACATTACATTACTGATCCTGAGTTACCTCCTGTATTATACTCCAGAGCTGCACTCACTCTTCTGCTGGAGCAGTCACTGTGTACATACATTACATTCCTTATCCTGTACTGATCCTGAGTTACCTCCTGTATTATACTCCAGAGCTGCACTCTCTATTCTGCTGGTGCAGTCACTGTGTACATACATTACATTACTGATCCTGAGTTACCTCCTGTATTATACTCCAGAGCTGCACTCACTATTCTGCTGGAGCAGTCACTGTGTACATATACGTTGCGGTTTGGGAGTAGAGATGAGCAGATACTTCTGTGGCTGTTTATTTCCCTCAGGGTCTCTCACCCCAATAACCGGAGCCACCACTTGCTACCAATTGTCTATGGCCAGGAGGAGCGGACCCCCTGGACAGGAATCTCTTAATGAACCTTCTTACTGAAGTGACTTAACAGTTACAAAAAAAGGGAAAACTGATGTGAAACCGGAGGCTCCTCCACCCATGAAAAACTTAAAAAGAAAACCCGCAGCCGTGGAGCCGCTGACGGCGTGACAGGAAGCCTGATGCCAGGCGCGAGCACAATACCCAAGTCTTAATATTTCCGGCAAAACTTCCTCCTTTGTTTTTATCTAGTGTCGAGTATAAACGTAACAAGATGCGGCCAGGGCTTTACAAGGGGGAACAACGTCCCCCTGCTGGGGTCAGGACCGGCCCTTCCCATGTGGCAGCCTAAAGGGCATTTGCACATTTTGAAGGTCCGGGAACCTGCATAGTGCAACAGATGTGGACATGTAAGACCAATTAAAAGGGGTGTCCTATCAGACTCCATTATGACATTAGGGGTCCTCTGTACTCAGGGCCCCTTTATATGTTAGGTGAACATCAGCATGATTGGCTGACGCTTAATGTGTCTGAGGGTTTCCTATCTCTCTCCTCTGAATGCAGATATCAGAGGGCAGGATGGGGCATATCGGATGCCAACATGTCCACTCCTACCGTTATCAGAGCAGATAAACCACCACCACAGGTATCTGTCACTGGCAGAGTCAAGAGGGTACAAGTACGAGGTAAGAACAATATGCAGAACGAGCATTCGGCCATCATCACTCTAAAAAGCATGGCCACCTTAAAGGGGTATTCCAGCCTAAATAAGTTAATACTAGAGTCGTGATAACTATTAGATTAGTGTGGGCTCACCAACTGCCAGAAAGAAAATCTGTGTCCTTTTTCCTTCTCCAGGAGGAGTTATAGGATTAAATGGAACAGAAAGGCGCATGAACAATCTGCCATACCACTCCATTACTCCTCCTGGCTGCAGCCATGTGGCAGACGGAAGACATAAGTTCCTCCTGGATGAAGGAACCAATACCGATCTAAATCTGACCATAACATGAGATAGTAGAGGGTTGAATGCCAACGTGGCGGTCGGCCATCTCTCCCGACCCCTCCATACACATGAGTGCTCGGCTTAGGCAAGCGTTTATGTTTTCGACACCTCTGACAGCCTGAAACAAAAGGATCAAGCCTCGAAATGACATCTGCAAGATCTTTCCCTCCCCGTGACCTCATCTATGGAGGGAGAGTCGGAGTGCCACCATATACATCAGATGGTTGGTCATTCTCAACTAAATCGGCACCGTCCAGAGTTAGCACCCGGCACCGTATGGCTCCTCTGCTGTTCCATGGTTGTTTCCTTACACAGCGACACCATCAGCGCTGATTGTAAGGAAATACATAGCCTTACACAGCGACACCATCAGCGCTGATTGTAAGGAAATACATAGCCTTACACAGAGACACCATCAGCGCTGATTGTAAGGAAATACATAGCCTTACACAGCGACACCATCAGCGCTGATTGTAAGGAAATACATAGCCTTACACAGCGACACCATCAGCGCTGATTGTAAGGAAATACATAGCCTTACACAGCGACACCATCAGCGCTGATTGTAAGGAAATATATAGCCTTACACAGAGACACCATCAGCGCTGATTGTAAGGAAATACATAGCCTTACACAGCGACACCATCAGCGCTGATTGTAAGGAAATACATAGCCTTACACAGCGACACCATCAGCGCTGATTGTAAGGAAATACATAGCCTTACACAGCGACACCATCAGCGCTGATTGTAAGGAAATACATAGCCTTACACAGCGACACCATCAGCGCTGACTGTAAGGAAATACATAGCCTTACACAGCGACACCATCAGCGCTGATTGTAAGGAAATACATAGCCTTACACAGCGACACCATCAGCGCTGATTGTAAGGAAATACATAGCCTTACACAGCGACACCATCAGCGCTGATTGTAAGGAAATATATAGCCTTACACAGAGACACCATCAGCGCTGATTGTAAGGAAATACATAGCCTTACACAGAGACATCAGCGCTGACTGTAAGGAAATACATAGCCTTACACAGAGACACCATCAGCGCTGACTGTAAGGAAATACATAGCCTTACACAGCGACACCATCAGCGCTGATTGTAAGGAAATATATAGCCTTACACAGAGACACCATCAGCGCTGATTGTAAGGAAATACATAGCCTTACACAGAGACATCAGCGCTGACTGTAAGGAAATACATAGCCTTACACAGAGACACCATCAGCGCTGACTGTAAGGAAATACATAGCCTTACACAGAGACACCATCAGCGCTGATTGTAAGGAAATACATAGCCTTACACAGAGACACCATCAGCGCTGATTGTAAGGAAATATATAGCCTTACACAGAGACACCATCAGCGCTGATTGTAAGGAAATATATAGCCTTACACAGAGACACCATCAGCGCTGATTGTAAGGAAATACATAGCCTTACACAGAGACATCAGCGCTGACTGTAAGGAAATACATAGCCTTACACAGAGACACCATCAGCGCTGACTGTAAGGAAATACATAGCCTTACACAGCGACACCATCAGCGCTGATTGTAAGGAAATATATAGCCTTACACAGAGACACCATCAGCGCTGATTGTAAGGAAATACATAGCCTTACACAGAGACATCAGCGCTGACTGTAAGGAAATACATAGCCTTACACAGAGACACCATCAGCGCTGACTGTAAGGAAATACATAGCCTTACACAGAGACACCATCAGCGCTGATTGTAAGGAAATACATAGCCTTACACAGAGACACCATCAGCGCTGATTGTAAGGAAATATATAGCCTTACACAGAGACACCATCAGCGCTGATTGTAAGGAAATATATAGCCTTACACAGAGACACCATCAGCGCTGACTGTAAGGAAACGGTAACACTCAATTGTGGATTTAGTCATTAGATTTCCAGGAGGAACTGAACAAAGCAAAGCTCTAAGAAAAGATGACAAGGAATGAATGTATTTTCTAACATGAGGTGACCAGTACGGACCATGTGGATGGAGTCAGTCATTATACATTGCAGCCAGACCCTGCTCAACCTGATCTGGCTGATAACAGAGAGTGATAGATTCCAGCTATAATTTAGGACCATTTTTTTGGGCTTTTTCTGCTTTACTTGTCAGGTTAAATCGTAGCCGCTTGCGGTGTGAAGCCCCCGGGATGTAAAGTGCATTTCCGCTCGGCCCCAGAATGGCTATTTACGGAGAGGTAGAGTAAATGTTAATGTCTGCTGTTCTGACCGCAAATGCATCCGCTCCGGCGTGAGTGCACTTACCGAGGCCGGCACCGGGCCGCGCTAATCACGGCCTCCTTCTATTTTATTTCCTGTTATTGCTTTACTAAAATAGATGTAATTCAATTATCAGACGCCGCAGCATTAAAAACTGCAGGAGCGGCCAAACGATCCGAGGGACCTGCGATTTACTGGAATTAGTTTACCTAAAATCAGTGTGTTCTGCAAACCCCGAGCCGGGCGACCGTCCGGGGACACGCTCCAGTCCGGGGACACGCTCCAGCGGAGAGCACAGGTCATACATACTTTCTATATTTAAAGGATTAGGAAAACATGGCTGCTTTCTTTCAGAAGACAGCGCCACCCTGGACCATGAGTTAGGTCTGGTATTGCAACACTGAAACGAATGGAGGCAAGATGAAATACTATGGTCCGAGGGGGCTTCTTATGATATAAAGCAGCCATGTTATTCCAATTTTCGACATCCCCTTTAAAGAAGTGGTCGTTTCTAAACATTTTCTTCCCATATTCCCTTTATTAGGGATCCTTTTGAACCAATGCAGAGAATCCTCTGGATCTGCACATCCATGATGCATCATATTAGGCCACTAAATTGTGGGACGCAATTTTTAATGGGGTTCCCAGCATACAGTTGTGTGAATGCACCCCCGAGTCATGAAAATCTTCTGTCTGAGACCCCCAGTAGTCATGTATTACATGGGGTGGCCATCCATTTGTGTGTTTTAGCTCTATTCACATCACTAGGATTAAAAAATGATGCCGACATCTAACTTATATGGCCTCATGGTGTAAACGTGACCTGGCCTGCACTCCGATATCCTCCCTATAAACACCCTGTACAGACACCGCCGATCAGCCCTGATTGGGCGCCAATCGTGCCGGACGAGGAGCCATAAAGGTGTCAACTAGAATAAATCAGAGCGGCTCGTTATTAGGAAAAAACTGCCAACGGTGCAACCCTGCAAACATAGGATCAATGATATGAAGGAGACAGAGGACTCCAGGGTCTAAGGGCGAGGCCGAAAACCGGAGAGAGTGCAGTTATGTAATGCATGTTGGGTTCTCGTTATACACCGCTTTCCTGCGCACTCTGTCCTATCATAAAGGTGGTCCTAGATTTAGGACCCCTGTCAGACAAAAAAGTGTCTCATACCCTGGAAGAGCCTTGGACTACCTTTTAGGTAAATACAATTTTATGGCCTGCAGCCACCACTAGGGGGAGATGACGGAAGACAGATTTTTATAGTGCTCTCTATAGTAAACCTGTATGCAGTGAGCTTCCTCTAGTGGCAGCCACGATACTAACATTGATCTCTGTGGCTGTGTCTAGAGGATTTGGAGCTCTGGATTTAAATCTCCATACAGATAGATTCATTTCTTAATCAACACAAAATGCTGTATTTAAAAACAACATAAGTGTAAGAAAGTGGACAATCCCTTTAAGCATTATTAACATAGGGCTTAAAAGGGTATTCCCACCTCCAAGATCCTATCCCAATATGTAGTAGGTGTAATAATAATGGTATTAGCAAATACCTCCAATTAGAAATGTAGTATTGTTCTTCTGATTAGCTATGTCACTTACCCTATATGTGCAGTGCATTGTAGTAGCTTAGGTATCCATGAATACGACCACTCATATAGTGACTGATGGAAATCTAAGCTACTGCAATGCCCTGCACATGGGGCAAGCGACATAGCTTATCTGAAGAACTATACTATATTTCTAATTGGAGGTGTTTGCTAATATTATTACATCTACTACATATTGGGATAGGATCTTGGAAGTGGGAATACCCCTTTAACTCAGCATCCAGATTGTAACTGCCATGATACCAGCAGCAAATGCTTATTTTTGGTGCCGCGGTGGTGTCCTTTGTTGTGGGCATCATTGGGCAGGGTTCAATTAGTGACTCATACAGCTTCTGCTGTAATCATCGCCTGACACTGAAACAAAAAAGAGGGAAAAGAAAAAAAAACAAAAACCAAACCTCAGACGTCACCGGTTCATCCACAGCCGCTCGGCTCGGGGTGGTTACGTCGGAGTATAAATTGCAAAGACCGATGAGAATAGAAAATGACTAAGTTGCGCTCCATTTTGGGCTCAATTAAAAGGCCATGCACATGATGCTTAAGTACAAAGACACAGGCATTTTAATTGGTTTCAGGAGCGGGAACGGCTGATGTAGAAGGTATATTTATAAGGCGGCGGAGAGTCATTAGACCACTCACATGGCAGCTGGGTAATGTGCCTCCGATTCACAGAGGGGGATGAACGCCAGACCCCTCACTATATGAAATAAGGGGGAGCTGACAACCCTCGGGGGAACACAAAAGCCTCCAGAGTGGTTGTCACTTTCTTTAGTCTGAACAGATACTTCAACATTCCAGGCAAAACTGATACATTGTGTTACTTACACCTAGTGCAGAGTCCAGGGGGCGGAGCATGACTCTGGGATCTGGGTTATGCTCCACCCTCCACCATGGTCGCCCAGAATATCAAAGCTAATTTTGCAAGGGAAAAGTTTTTTTTTTTTTTTTAAAGACATTATGACTATGGCACAGATTTCACACTTTTATTTTAGTTTTTACACATTTGTTTTATTGTTTTTTTTTATAAGAGCTACAACTTTTTATTTTTTCATCGACATAGGCTTGTTTTTTTCAGGACGACTTGTAGTTTTTTATGACACCATTCAATTAACCATTCAATGTAACGTAAAATTAGGGAAAAATAATCCAAGTAGGGTGAAATGGAGAAAAATACTTGCCCATTGTTTTTTGGGGCTTCCTTTATACGGCGTTCATTGTGCTGTAAAGATGACCTGGCAATAGGATTCTCCAGATTAGTACAATTACAGCGATACCAAACTTGATTCATTTTTATTATTTAATTTTAGTGCTTTAAAAAAAAAAAAAAAAAAAATGAACCTATAATAACAAAAGTTAGTGTCACCATGTCTTGAGACCCGTAACTTTTTTATTTTTCCGCTGATACAGCTGTGTGGGGGCTTGTTTTTTTGCGCGGCGAGTTGCAGACCTTAATTCGGGTATCTATAATGTTTTGATCTTCTTGTACGGCATTTTTTGTGGGGAGGTGCGGAGACCAAATAACATTGATTCTAGAATTTAAAAAGTTTTTTTCTTTTTTATAGCATTTACCTTATAGGTGAAATAATTTATACTTTGGACTTTTTTTTTTTTTTAATTTACCCTTCACTGTAGGTTTTTAGTCTCCCTAGGGCACTGAAACCTGCGATCACTTGTACTACAATACAGCAATGCTTCATAGTACAAATATGGTCTCCTACGAAGTTTGCGCCTGTGGCTGGGCTTCACAGGAGCACTAAGATGGCAGGCGTGGGGGTCTTCAGGAGGCCCATCAGCACTGGGCTTCACAGGAGCACCAAGATGGCAGGCGTGGGGGTCTTCAGGAGGCCCATCAGCACCGGGCTTCACAGGAGCACTAAGATGGCAGGCGTGGGGGTCTTCAGGAGGCCCATCAGCACTGGGCTTCACAGGAGCACTAAGATGGCAGGCGTGGGGGTCTTCAGGAGGCCCATCAGCACTGGGCTTCACAGGAGCACTAAGATGGCAGGCGTGGGGGTCTTCAGGAGGCCCATCAGCACTGGGCTTCACAGGAGCACTAAGATGGCAGGCGTGGGGATCTTCAGGAGGCCCATCAGCACTGGGCTTCACAGGAGCACTGAGATGGCAGGTGTGGGGGTCTTCAGGAGGCCCATCAGCACTCGGCTTCACAGGAGCACCAAGATGGCAGGCGTGGGGGTCTTCAGGAGGCCCATCAGCACTCGGCTTCACAGGAGCACCAAGATGGCAGGCGTGGGGGTCTTCAGGAGGCCCATCAGCACTGAGCTTCACAGGAGCACTGAGATGGCAGGTGTGGGGGTCTTCAGGAGGCCCATCAGCACTGGGCTTCACAGGAGCACTAAGATGGCAGGCGTGGGTGTCTTCAGGAGGCCCATCAGCACTGGGCTTCACAGGAGCACCAAGATGGCAGGCGTGGGGGTCTTCAGGAGGCCCATCAGCACCGGGCTTCACAGGAGCACTAAGATGGCAGGCGTGGGGGTCTTCAGGAGGCCCATCAGCACTGAGCTTCACAGGAGCACTGAGATGGCAGGTGTGGGGGGTCTTCAGGAGGCCCATCAGCATTGGGCTTCACAGGAGCACTAAGATGGCAGGCGTGGGGGTCTTCAGGAGGCCCATCAGCACCGGGCTTCACAGGAGCACTAAGATGGCAGGCGTGGGGGTCTTCAGGAGGCCCATCAGCACTGAGCTTCACAGGAGCACTGAGATGGCAGGTGTGGGAGTCTTCAGGAGGCCCATCAGCATTGGGCTTCACAGGAGCACTAAGATGGCAGGCGTGGGTGTCTTCAGGAGGCCCATCAGCACTGGGCTTCACAGGAGCACCAAGATGGCAGGCATGGGGGTCTTCAGGAGGCCCATCAGCACCGGGCTTCACAGGAGCACTAAGATGGCAGGCGTGGGGGTCTTCAGGAGGCCCATCAGCACCGGGCTTCACAGGAGCACTAAGATGGCAGGCGTGGGGGTCTTCAGGAGGCCTATCAGCACTCGGCTTCACAGGAGCACTAAGATGGCAGGCGTGGGGGTCTTCAGGAGGCCCATCAGCACTGGGCTTCACAGGAGCACTAAGATCACATCCAAGGGGATCTTCAGGAGGCCCATCAGCACTGGGCTTCACAGGAGCACTGAGATGGCAGGCGTGGGGGTCTTCAGGAGGCCCATCAGCACTGGGCTTCACAGGAGCACCAAGATGGCAGGCGTGGGTGTCTTCAGGAGGCCCATCAGCACTGGGCTTCACAGGAGCACTAAGATGGCAGGTGTGGGGGTCTTCAGGAGGCCCATCAGCACTGGGCTTCACAGGAGCACCAAGATGGCAGCCTTGAAAGTCTTCAGGAGGCCCATCAGCACTGGGCTTCACAGTAGCACCAAGATGGCAGCCATGGGAGTCTTGAGGAGGCCCATCAGCACTGGGCTTCACAGGAGCACCAAGATGACATCCAAGGGGATCTTCAGGAAGCCCATCAGCACTGGGCTTCACAGGAGCACCAAGATGGCAGCCTTGGGGGTATTCAGGAGGCCCATCAGCACTGGGCTTCACAGGAGCACCAAGATGGCAGCCTTGGGGGTCTTCAGGAGGCCCATCAGCATTGGGCTTCACAGGAGCACCAAGATGACAGCCATGGGGGTCTGCAGGAGGCCCATCAGCCCTGGGCTTCACAGGAGCACCTAGATGGCAGCCATGGGGGTCTTCAGGAGGCCCATCAGCACTGGGCTTCACAGGAACACCAAGATGGCAGCCATGGGGGTCTTCAGGAGGCCCATCAGCACTGGGCTTCACAGAAGCACTAAGATGGCAGCCGTGGGGGTATTCAGGAGGCCCATCAGCACTGGGCTTCACAGGACCATTAGGATGGCAGCCATGGGGGTCTTCAGGAGGCCCATCAGCACTGGGCTTCACAGGAGCACCGAGATGGCAGCCATGGGGGTCTTCAGGAGGCCCATCAGCACTGGGCTTCACAGGAGCACTGAGATGGCAGGTGTGGGGGTCTTCAGGAGGCCCATCAGCACTGGGCTTCACAGGAGCACCAAGATGGCAGGCGTGGGGGTCTTCAGGAGGCCCATCAGCACTGAGCTTCACAGGAGCACTGAAATGGCAGGTGTGGGGGTCTTCAGGAGGCCCATCAGCACTGGGCTTCACAGGAGCACTAAGATGGCAGGCGTGGGTGTCTTCAGGAGGCCCATTAGCACTGGGCTTCACAGGAGCACCAAGATGGCAGGCGTGGCGGTCTTCAGGAGGCCCATCAGCACCGGGCTTCACAGGAGCACTAAGATGGCAGGCGTGGGGGTCTTCAGGAGGCCCATCAGCACTGAGCTTCACAGGAGCACTGAGATGGCAGGTGTGGGGGTCTTCAGGAGGCCCATCAGCATTGGGCTTCACAGGAGCACTAAGATGGCAGGCGTGGGTGTCTTCAGGAGGCCCATCAGCACTGGGCTTCACAGGAGCACCAAGATGGCAGGCATGGGGGTCTTCAGGAGGCCCATCAGCACCGGGCTTCACAGGAGCACTAAGATGGCAGGCGTGGGGGTCTTCAGGAGGCCCATCAGCACCGGGCTTCACAGGAGCACTAAGATGGCAGGCGTGGGGGTCTTCAGGAGGCCTATCAGCACTCGGCTTCACAGGAGCACTAAGATGGCAGGCGTGGGGGTCTTCAGGAGGCCCATCAGCACTGGGCTTCACAGGAGCACTAAGATCACATCCAAGGGGATCTTCAGGAGGCCCATCAGCACTGGGCTTCACAGGAGCACCGAGATGGCAGGCGTGGGGGTCTTCAGGAGGCCCATCAGCACTGGGCTTCACAGGAGCACCAAGATGGCAGGCGTGGGTGTCTTCAGGAGGCCCATCAGCACTGGGCTTCACAGGAGCACTAAGATGGCAGGCGTGGGGGTCTTCAGGAGGCCCATCAGCACTGGGCTTCACAGGAGCACCAAGATGGCAGCCTTGAAAGTCTTCAGGAGGCCCATCAGCACTGGGCTTCACAGTAGCACCAAGATGGCAGCCATGGGAGTCTTGAGGAGGCCCATCAGCACTGGGCTTCACAGGAGCACCAAGATGACATCCAAGGGGATCTTCAGGAAGCCCATCAGCACTGGGCTTCACAGGAGCACCAAGATGGCAGCCTTGGGGGTATTCAGGAGGCCCATCAGCACTGGGCTTCACAGGAGCACCAAGATGGCAGCCTTGGGGGTCTTCAGGAGGCCCATCAGCATTGGGCTTCACAGGAGCACCAAGATGACAGCCATGGGGGTCTGCAGGAGGCCCATCAGCCCTGGGCTTCACAGGAGCACCTAGATGGCAGCCATGGGGGTCTTCAGGAGGCCCATCAGCACTGGGCTTCACAGGAACACCAAGATGGCAGCCATGGGGGTCTTCAGGAGGCCCATCAGCACTGGGCTTCACAGAAGCACTAAGATGGCAGCCGTGGGGGTATTCAGGAGGCCCATCAGCACTGGGCTTCACAGGACCATTAGGATGGCAGCCATGGGGGTCTTCAGGAGGCCCATCAGCACTGGGCTTCACAGGAGCACCGAGATGGCAGCCATGGGGGTCTTCAGGAGGCCCATCAGCACTGGGCTTCACAGGAGCACTGAGATGGCAGGTGTGGGGGTCTTCAGGAGGCCCATCAGCACTGGGCTTCACAGGAGCACCAAGATGGCAGGCGTGGGGGTCTTCAGGAGGCCCATCAGCACTCGACTTCACAGGAGCACCAAGATGGCAGGCGTGGGGGTCTTCAGGAGGCCCATCAGCACTGAGCTTCACAGGAGCACTGAAATGGCAGGTGTGGGGGTCTTCAGGAGGCCCATCAGCACTGGGCTTCACAGGAGCACTAAGATGGCAGGCGTGGGTGTCTTCAGGAGGCCCATTAGCACTGGGCTTCACAGGAGCACCAAGATGGCAGGCGTGGGGGTCTTCAGGAGGCCCATCAGCACCGGGCTTCACAGGAGCACTAAGATGGCAGGCGTGGGGGTCTTCAGGAGGCCCATCAGCACTGAGCTTCACAGGAGCACTGAGATGGCAGGTGTGGGGGTCTTCAGGAGGCCCATCAGCATTGGGCTTCACAGGAGCACTAAGATGGCAGGTGTGGGGGTCTTCAGGAGGCCCATCAGCATTGGGCTTCACAGGAGCACTAAGATGGCAGGCGTGGGTGTCTTCAGGAGGCCCATCAGCACTGGGCTTCACAGAAGCACCAAGATGGCAGGCATGGGGGTCTTCAGGAGGCCCATCAGCACCGGGCTTCACAGGAGCACTAAGATGGCAGGCGTGGGGGTCTTCAGGAGGCCCATCAGCACCGGGCTTCACAGGAGCACTAAGATGGCAGGCGTGGGGGTCTTCAGGAGGCCTATCAGCACTCTGCTTCACAGGAGCACTAAGATGGCAGGCGTGGGGGTCTTCAGGAGGCCCATCAGCACTGGGCTTCACAGGAGCACTAAGATCACATCCAAGGGGATCTTCAGGAGGCCCATCAGCACTGGGCTTCACAGGAGCACTGAGATGGCAGGCGTGGGGGTCTTCAGGAGGCCCATCAGCACTGGGCTTCACAGGAGCACCAAGATGGCAGGCGTGGGTGTCTTCAGGAGGCCCATCAGCACTGGGCTTCACAGGAGCACTAAGATGGCAGGCGTGGGGGTCTTCAGGAGGCCCATCAGCACTGGGCTTCACAGGAGCACCAAGATGGCAGCCTTGAAAGTCTTCAGGAGGCCCATCAGCACTGGGCTTCACAGTAGCACCAAGATGGCAGCCATGGGAGTCTTGAGGAGGCCCATCAGCACTGGGCTTC
Organism: Phyllobates terribilis; assembly: GCF_046119375.1. Taxonomy (NCBI): domain Eukaryota; kingdom Metazoa; phylum Chordata; class Amphibia; order Anura; family Dendrobatidae; genus Phyllobates; species Phyllobates terribilis. The sequence continues at coordinate 757,286,371 of NW_027362764.1, forward strand.
ACAGGAGCACCAAGATGACATCCAAGGGGATCTTCAGGAAGCCCATCAGCACTGGGCTTCACAGGAGCACCAAGATGGCAGCCTTGGGGGTATTCAGGAGGCCCATCAGCACTGGGCTTCACAGGAGCACCAAGATGGCAGCCTTGGGGGTCTTCAGGAGGCCCATCAGCATTGGGCTTCACAGGAGCACCAAGATGACAGCCATGGGGGTCTGCAGGAGGCCCATCAGCCCTGGGCTTCACAGGAGCACCTAGATGGCAGCCATGGGGGTCTTCAGGAGGCCCATCAGCACTGGGCTTCACAGGAACACCAAGATGGCAGCCATGGGGGTCTTCAGGAGGCCCATCAGCACTGGGCTTCACAGGAACACCAAGATGGCAGCCATGGGGGTCTTCAGGAGGCCCATCAGCACTGGGCTTCACAGAAGCACTAAGATGGCAGCCGTGGGGGTATTCAGGAGGCCCATCAGCACTGGGCTTCACAGGACCATTAGGATGGCAGCCATGGGGGTCTTCAGGAGGCCCATCAGCACTGGGCTTCACAGGAGCACCGAGATGGCAGCCATGGGGGTCTTCAGGAGGCCCATCAGCACTGGGCTTCACAGGAGCACCAAGATGGCAGCCATGGGGGTCTTCAGGAGGCCCATCAGCACTGGGCTTCACAGGAGCACTAAGATGGCAGACAAGGGGATCTTCAGGAGGCCCGTCAGCACTGGGCTTCACAGGAGCAGCAAGATGGAAGCCATGGTTACCTCCAGCAGTCCCATCGGCACCTTGCAATCCCATCTTGGAGAACAAACACCCCACTTAAATACTGTAGCTAACAGAAGATGAAATCTTTTGAACGTTCTGACCTAATGCTATCCACAGCTGAAGGTTTGTTACACTTACATCTAGTCTAGAAGATCTAGTATCAAACCATCAAAAGAGGGGAGAGGCTCCTGCTGCAGAACAATGTCTACACTGGGCACAACTGTACCTGTAAGTAATATGGATACAGGATATAAATATGTCCACATTCACTGACAGCCGCAGAGTTCTTCAGAACTACTTTAGCACTACCTAACTAGAAACAGAAAGTTCCATATACTTGTAATCGTGAAGATAATGTAAAACCGTAATCTAGGAAACTTTGCTATGCAGAAGTAGACGCGACAAGTCGGTGGAAGTAGACCATAGGAGGAGGAGGAGGAAGACAAAACAGTAAATCTGCACACGTCAATCATTGGCAACTGGCACAGCGCCAGCACAACACCCTCTTATCACTGGCGCAGGAGAAACCAATAACCCAATTAGTCCTGTAATCCTCCACACTTCCCAATGCAAATGTTTACTCAAGATTGCATTGGTAAACAGCTGTGGGCTGCAGAGCAGGCGCTCAGTTATCAGAGCAGGCGCTCAGTTATCAGAGCAGGCGCTCAGTTATCAGGACAGGCACACTGTAAGCACATTCCATACATACACCCCAGAGGCTAGGCTGCTAATTCACACCAGGGCTATGCAGTGTCTACAAAGGCCCCCATAAGCCTTAGACTCATGTTGGATGAACCCAAAGATATCGGCCGATAATATAATGTGTATGACGGCCTCACGACCCTTCCCCAACAGATGATGTCAATTGAAAGAAGAATATGGCACCTCATATTTCCTTTAGTTCGCCAGGGGAACCGGCGGAAAGAGCGGCAGGGGAGGCGGCGGAAAGAGCGGCAGGGGAGGCGGCGGAAAGAGCGGCAGGGGAGGCGGCGGAAAGAGGGGCAGGGGAGGCGGCGGAAAGAGGGGCAGGGGAGGCGGCGGAAAGAGGGGCAGGGGAGGCGGCGGAAAGAGGGGCAGGGGAGGCGGCGGAAGGAGGGGCAGGGGAGGCGGCGGAAGGAGGGGCAGGGGAGGCGGCGGAAGGAGGGGCAGGGGAGGCGGCTGAAGGAGGGACAGGGGAGGCGGCTGAAGGAGGGACAGGGGAGGCGGCTGAAGGAGGGACAGGGGAGGCGGCTGAAGGAGGGACAGGGGAGGCGGCTGAAGGAGGGACAGGGGAGGCGGCTGAAGGAGGGACAGGGGAGGCGGCTGAAGGAGGGACAGGGGAGGCGGCTGAAGGAGGGACAGGGGAGGCGGCTGAAGGAGGGACAGGGGAGGCGGCTGAAGGAGGGACAGGGGAGGCGGCTGAAGGAGGGACAGGGGAGGCGGCTGAAGGAGGGACAGGGGAGGCGGCTGAAGGAGGGACAGGGGAGGCGGCTGAAGGAGGGACAGGGGAGGCGGCTGAAGGAGGGACAGGGGAGGCGGCTGAAGGAGGGACAGGGGAGGCGGCTGAAGGAGGGACAGGGGAGGCGGCTGAAGGAGGGACAGGGGAGGCGGCTGAAGGAGGGACAGGGGAGGCGGCTGAAGGAGGGACAGGGGAGGCGGCTGAAGGAGGGACAGGGGAGGCGGCTGAAGGAGGGACAGGGGAGGCGGCTGAAGGAGGGACAGGGGAGGCGGCTGAAGGAGGGACAGGGGAGGCGGCTGAAGGAGGGACAGGGGAGGCGGCTGAAGGAGGGACAGGGGAGGCGGCTGAAGGAGGGACAGGGGAGGCGGCTGAAGGAGGGACAGGGGAGGCGGCTGAAGGAGGGACAGGGGAGGCGGCTGAAGGAGGGACAGGGGAGGCGGCTGAAGGAGGGACAGGGGAGGCGGCTGAAGGAGGGACAGGGGAGGCGGCTGAAGGAGGGACAGGGGAGGCGGCTGAAGGAGGGACAGGGGAGGCGGCTGAAGGAGGGACAGGGGAGGCGGCTGAAGGAGGGACAGGGGAGGCGGCTGAAGGAGGGACAGGGGAGGCGGCTGAAGGAGGGACAGGGGAGGCGGCTGAAGGAGGGACAGGGGAGGCGGCTGAAGGAGGGACAGGGGAGGCGGCTGAAGGAGGGACAGGGGAGGCGGCTGAAGGAGGGACAGGGGAGGCGGCTGAAGGAGGGACAGGGGAGGCGGCTGAAGCAGGGACAGGGGAGGCCGCTGAAGCAGGGACAGGGGAGGCCGCTGAAGCAGGGACAGGGGAGGCCGCTGAAGCAGGGACAGGGGAGGCCGCTGAAGCAGGGACAGGGGAGGCCGCTGAAGCAGGGACAGGGGAGGCGGCTGAAGCAGGGACAGGGGAGGCCGCTGAAGCAGGGACAGGGGAGGCCGCTGAAGCAGGGACAGGGGAGGCCGCTGAAGCAGGGACAGGGGAGGCCGCTGAAGCAGGGACAGGGGAGGCCGCTGAAGCAGGGACAGGGGAGGCCGCTGAAGCAGGGACAGGGGAGGCCGCTGAAGCAGGGACAGGGGAGGCCGCTGAAGCAGGGACAGGGGAGGCCGCTGAAGCAGGGACAGGGGAGGCCGCTGAAGCAGGGACAGGGGAGGCCGCTGAAGCAGGGGAACAGATGAGCCTGCAGGAGGACAAAGGAGTCTCGTAGACCTGAGAGTTCCTGTGCGTGGAGAAAGCAGGAGAGATTGCAGCCAGCTAAATGATCCGCAGACGGCTGGATTTATTTACCACTGCAACCAAAATTTCTTTGCTGTGTTTCCATGGCAACAGACTACGACTCGGTGCTACCTGGTCCTGCAGTCACACATGCACAAAGTAAGAAACAGATGTTAGGACATAAAATTGCAGGATCCGACTACACAGGGCTTTTAGTCTGTTATAATAAAGACAAAAAGCCGGGCCGAGGAATGGGAGAAGGAAAACGAAAGGAAATTTTAATTAAGGTCTAACATAAAAAGACTTAGCTTACATTTTGAAGACATCGAGACAACAAAAAATGGTTGCGATTGTGGAAAAAGCATTTGAATATCTTGAGACATCGTCTCTATGAGCACAATGCTCAGTGAGAGGACTCAGATTCATCTGCGCTGAAAAAAATCAGTCTGATGTTCTTCCTAAAAAGTCGGACGAGTGTCATAGGAGCACAATGCGATTTTTCTCATCTAGTAGCTGTATGACATGAATTTACGAACATCAGCTTTGACATACAGAAATTCCCTATGTCATTTCAAGCTAGTTTTCTAACTAAGAAAGCAATCTTATTTACAGGAATCGATAAGATAGAATATAGCTAGATATATGGATACACATGAGATAGATAATATACGATAGATAAATATGGAGATATTAGATAGATAGATGTCATTGAGATATATAATCAGTGCAGGACGTGTGTAGTTTAGTGTACATGTATTTAGCTAATAAAAAAAAATTAAAGAAAATACTTTTTCTTAACCAGCTGAGGGGGAGCTAATGTTTATAGTCTGGAAAAGGGGTAATAAACATGGAACTACCCCATGCTGCTAGCGCTGATGTCTGTGAGGTGAACGGACTTCATCGGCTATAAACTCCACTCACCTCATTCACGTCACCACAAGGCACTGATTACTGCAGCTCAGTCTCTCTTCTGGATGCCAGGCTGAACGGTCTGCATCATGCCACTGTTTAGGAAGTCATTTAGATGTAGCAGGGTTGGACTCGTCACGGGACAAATGGATTTATCACCGGAAAGGTGAAGAATATGGTGTTTTATTATTTTGCATTTTTTAATAATAAATGGGTAAAAGAGGGTGGGGAGTATTTATTTTAAAAAAAGTAGTCTGTGTCTTTCTTTCAATTAAAGGACTTAATTCTGGCTGTGTATTTTTTACAATATGACTATGGGGTTAGTAATGGGACAGTCTCTCCATTACTAACCCCTGGGATTGATGTCAGCGGCCATAAAACAGCGGACATCAACACCAAACCTATTACCCCATTAGCCACTGCTCCAGGGCAAGTTGGAAGAGTGAGGCCAAGTGCCAGATTTGGTGCATCTTATGGATGCGCCATTTCTGAGGCTGAGGGCTGATGTTCTTGGACTCAGGATCAGTAATGTAATCTATGTACACAGTGACTGCACCAACAGAATAGTGAGTGCAGCTCTGGAGTATAATACAGGATGTAACTCAGGATCAGTACAGGATCAGTAATGTATGTACACAGTGACTGCAGCAGCAGAATAGTGAGTGCAGCTCTGGAGTATAATACAGGATGTAACTCAGGATCAGTACAGGATCAGTAATGTAATGTATGTACACAGTGACTGCACCAGCAGAATAGGAGTGCAGCTCTGGATTATAATACAGGATGTAACTCAGGATCAGTACAGGATCAGTAATGTAATGTTTGTACACAGTGACTGCACCAGCAGAATAGTGAGTGCAGCTCTGGGGTATAATACAGGATGTAACTCAGGATCAGTAATGTAATGTATGTACACAGTGACTGTACCAGCAGAATAGTGAGTGCAGCTCTGGAGTATAATACAGGATGTAACTCAGGATCAGAACAGGATCAGTAATGTAATGTATGTACACAGTGACTGCACCAGCAGAATAGTGAGTGCAGCTCTGGAGTATAATACAGGATGTAACTCAGGATCAGTACAGGATCAGTAATGTAATGTATGTACACAGTGACTGCACCAGCAGAATAGTGAGTGCAGCTCTGGAGTATAATACAGGAGGTAACTCAGGATCAGTACAGGATCAGGAATGTAATGTATGTACACAGTGACTCCACCAGCCGAATAGTGAGTGCAGCTCTGGAGTATAATACAGGATGTAACTCAGGATCAGTACAGGATCAGTAATGTAATGTATGTACACAGTGACTGCAGCAGCAGAATAGTGAGTGCAGCTCTGGAGTATAATACAGGATGTAACTCAGGATCAGTATAGGATCAGTAATGTAATGTATGTACACAGTGACTGCAGCAGCAGAATAGTGAGTGCAGCTCTGGAGTATAATACAGGATGTAACTCAGGATCAGTATAGGATCAGTAATGTAATGTATGTACACAGTGACTGCACCAGCAGAATAGTGAGTGCAGCTCTGGAGTATAATACAGGATGTAACTCAGGATCAGTACAGGATCAGTAATGTAATGTATGTACACAGTGACTGCAGCAGCAGAATAGGAGTGCAGCTCTGGAGTATAATACAGGATGTAACTCAGGATCAGTAATGTAATGTATGTACACAGTGACTACACCAGCAGAAGAGTGAGTGCAGCTCTGGAGTATAATACAGGATGTAACTCAGGATCAGTAATGTAATGTATGTACACAGTGACTGCAGCAGCAGAATAGTGAGTGCAGCTCTGGAGTATAATACAGGATGTAACTCAGGATCAGTACAGGATCAGTAATGTATGTACACAGTGACTGCAGCAGCAGAATAGTGAGTGCAGCTCTGGAGTATAATACAGGATGTAACTCAGGATCAGTACAGGATCAGTAATGTAATGTATGTACACAGTGACTGCAGCAGCAGAATAGGAGTGCAGCTCTGGATTATAATACAGGATGTAACTCAGGATCAGTACAGGATCAGTAATGTAATGTATGTACACAGTGACTGCACCAGCAGAATAGTGAGTGCAGCTCTGGGGTATAATACAGGATGTAACTCAGGATCAGTAATGTAATGTATGTACACAGTGACTGTACCAGCAGAATAGTGAGTGCAGCTCTGGAGTATAATACAGGATGTAACTCAGGATCAGAACAGGATCAGTAATGTAATGTATGTACACAGTGACTGCACCAGTAGAATAGTGAGTGCAGCTCTGGAGTATAATACAGGATGTAACTCAGGATCAGTACAGGATCAGTAATGTAATGTATGTACACAGTGACTGCACCAGCAGAATAGTGAGTGCAGCTCTGGAGTATAATACAGGAGGTAACTCAGGATCAGTACAGGATCAGGAATGTAATGTATGTACACAGTGACTCCACCAGCCGAATAGTGAGTGCAGCTCTGGAGTATAATACAGGATGTAACTCAGGATCAGTACAGGATCAGTAATGTAATGTATGTACACAGTGACTGCAGCAGCAGAATAGTGAGTGCAGCTCTGGAGTATAATACAGGATGTAACTCAGGATCAGTATAGGATCAGTAATGTAATGTATGTACACAGTGACTGCAGCAGCAGAATAGTGAGTGCAGCTCTGGAGTATAATACAGGATGTAACTCAGGATCAGTATAGGATCAGTAATGTAATGTATGTACACAGTGACTGCAGCAGCAGAATAGTGAGTGCAGCTCTGGAGTATAATACAGGATGTAACTCAGGATCAGTAATGTAATGTATGTACACAGTGACTACACCAGCAGAAGAGTGAGTGCAGCTCTGGAGTATAATACAGGATGTAACTCAGGATCAGTAATGTAATGTATGTACACAGTGACTGCAGCAGCAGAATAGTGAGTGCAGCTCTGGAGTATAATACAGGATGTAACTCAGGATCAGTAATGTAATGTATGTACACAGTGACTGCAGCAGCAGAATAGTGAGTGCAGCTCTGGGGTATAATACAGGATGTAACTCAGGATCAGTACAGGATCAGGAATGTAATGTATGTACACAGTGACTCCACCAGCCGAATAGTGAGTGCAGCTCTGGGGTATAATACAGGATGTAACTCAGGATCAGTAATGTAATGTATGTACACAGTGACTGCAGCAGCAGAATAGTGAGTGCAGCTCTGGGGTATAATACAGGATGTAACTCAGGATCAGTACAGGATTAGTAATGTATTTACACAGTGACTGCACCAGCAGAATAGTGAGTGCAGCTCTGGAGTGTAACTCAGGATCAGTACAGGATTAGTAATGTAATCTATGTACACAGTGACTGCACCAGCAGAATAGTGAGTGCAGCTCTGGGGTATAATACAGGATGTAACTCAGGATCAGTACAGGGTCAGTAATGTAATGTATGTACACAGTGACTGCACCAGCAGAATAGTGAGTGCAGCTCTGGAGTGTAATACAGGATGTAACTCAGGATCAGTACAGGATCAGTAATGTAATGTATGTACACAGTGACTGCACCAGCAGAATAGTGAGTGCAGCTCTGGGGTATAATACAGGATGTAACTCAGAATCAGTACTGTAATGTATGTACACAGTGACTGCAGCAGCAGAATAGTGAGTGCAGCTCTGGGGTATAATACAGGATGTAACTCAGAATCAGTACTGTAATGTATGTACACAGTGACTCCACCAGCAGAATATTGAGTGCAGCTCTGGGGTATAATACAGGATGTAACTCAGGATCAGTACAGGATCAGTAATGTATGTACACAGTGACTGCACCAGCAGAATAGTGAGTGCAGCTCTGGAGTATAATACAGGATGTAACTCAGGATCAGTACAGGATCAGTAATGTAATGTATGTACACAGTGACTGCAGCAGCAGAATAGTGAGTGCAGCTCTGGGGTATAATACAGGATGTAACTCAGGATCAGTACTGTAATGTATGTACACAGTAACTGCACCAGCAGAATAGTGAGTGCAGCTCTGGAGTGTAACTCAGGATCAGTACAGGATTAGTAATGTAATGTATGTACACAGTGACTGCACCAGCAGAATAGTGAGTGCAGCTCTGGGGTATAATACAGGATGTAACTCAGGATCAGTACTGTAATGTATGTACACAGTGACTGCAGCAGCAGAATAGTGAGTGCAGCTCTGGGGTATAATACAGGATGTAACTCAGGATCAGTACTGTAATGTATGTACACAGTAACTGCACCAGCAGAATAGTGAGTGCAGCTCTGGAGTGCAACTCAGGATCAGTACAGGATTAGTAATGTAATGTATGTACACAGTGACTGCACCAGCAGAATAGTGAGTGGAGCTCTGGGGTATAATACAGGATGTAACTCAGGATCACTACAGGGTCAGTAATGTAATGTATGTACACAGTGACTGCACCAGCAGAATAGTGAGTGCAGCTCTGGAGTGTAATACAGGATGTAACTCAGGATCAGTACAGGATCAGTAATGTAATGTATGTACACAGTGACTGCACCAGCAGAATAGTGAGTGCAGCTCTGGAGTATAATACAGGATGTAACTCAGGATCAGTAATGTATGTACACAGTGACTGCACCAGCAGAATAGTGAGGGCAGCTCTGGAGTATAATACAGGATGTAACTCAGGATCAGTAATGTAATGTATGTACACAGTGACTGCACCAGCAGAATAGTGAGTGCAGCTCTGGAGTATAATACAGGATGTAACTCAGGATCAGTACAGGATCAGTAATGTATGTACACAGTGACTGCACCAGCAGAATAGTGAGTGCAGCTCTGGAGTATAATACAGTATGTAACTCAGGATCAGTAATGTAATGTATGTACACAGTGACTGCACCAGCAGAATAGTGAGTGCAGCTCTGGGGTATAATACAGGATGTAACTCAGGATCAGTACAGGATCAGTAATGTAAGTACACAGTGACTGCACCAGCAGAATAGTGAGTGCAGCTCTGGGGTATAATACAGGATGTAACTCAGGATCAGTACAGGGTCAGTAATGTAATGTATGTACACAGTGACTGCACCAGCAGAATATTGAGTGCAGCTCTGGAGTGTAATACAGGATGTAACTCAGGATCAGTACAGGATCAGTAATGTATGTACACAGTGACTGCACCAGCAGAATAGTGAGTGCAGCTCTGGAGTATAATACAGTATGTAACTCAGGATCAGTAATGTAATGTATGTACACAGTGACTGCACCAGCAGAATAGTGAGTGCAGCTCTGGGGTATAATACAGGATGTAACTCAGGATCAGTACAGGATCAGTAATGTAATGTATGTACACAGTGACTGCACCAGCAGAATAGTGAGTGCAGCTCTGGAGTGTAATACAGGATATAACTCAGGATCAGTACAGGATCAGTAATGTAATGTATGTACACAGTGACTGCACCAGCAGAATAGTGAGTGCAGGTCTGGGGTATAATACAGGATGTAACTCCGGATCAGTAATGTAATGTATGTACACAGTGACTGCACCAGAAGAATAGTGAGTGCAGCTCTGGAGTATAATACAGGATGTAACTCAGGATCAGTACAGGATGAGTAATGTATGTACACAGTGACTGCGCCAGCAGAATAGTGAGTGCAGCTCTGGAGGATAATACAGGATGTAACTCAGGATCAGTAATGTAATGTATGTACACAGTGACTGCACCAGCAGAACAGTGAGTGCAGCTCTGGAGTATAATACAGGATGTAACTCGGGATCAGTAATGTAATGTATGTACACAGTGACTGCGCCAGCAGAATAGTGAGTGCAGCTCTGGAGTATAATACAGAAGGTAACTCAGGATCAGTACAGGATCAGTAATGTAATGTATGTACACAGTGACTGCGCCAGCAGAATAGTGAGTGTAGCTCTGGAGTATAATACAGGAGGTAACTCAGGATCAGTACAGGATCAGTAATGCAATGTATGTACACAGTGACTGCACCAGCAGAATAATGAGTGCAGCTCTGGAGTATAATACAGGATGTAACTCAGGATCAGTAATGCAATGTATGTACACAGTGACTGCCCCAGAAGAATAATGAGTGCAGCTCTGGAGTATAATACGGGATGTAACTCAGGATCAGTAATGTAATGTATGTACACAGTGACTGCACCAGCAGAATAGTGAGTACAGCTCTGGAGTATAATACAGGATATAACTCAGGATCAGTACAGGATCAGTAATGTATGTACACAGTGACTGCACCAGCAGAATAGTGAGTGCAGCTCTGGAGTATAATACAGGATGTAACTCAGGATCAGTACAGGATCAGTAATGCAATGTATGTACACAGTGACTGCACCAGCAGAATAATGAGTGCAGCTCTGGAGTATAATACAGGATGTAACTCAGGATCAGTAATGCAATGTATGTACACAGTGACTGCCCCAGAAGAATAATGAGTGCAGCTCTGGAGTATAATACGGGATGTAACTCAGGATCAGTAATGTAATGTATGTACACAGTGACTGCACCAGCAGAATAGTGAGTACAGCTCTGGAGTATAATACAGGATATAACTCAGGATCAGTACAGGATCAGTAATGTATGTACACAGTGACTGCACCAGCAGAATAGTGAGTGCAGCTCTGGAGTATAATACAGGATGTAACTCAGGATCAGTACAGGGTCAGTAATGTAATGTATGTACACAGTGACTCCACCAGCAGAATAATGAGTGCAGCTCTGGGGTATAATACAGGATATAACTCAGGATCAGTAATGTAATGTATGTTCACAGTGACTGCACCAGCAGAATAGTGAGTACAGCTCTGGAGTATAATACAGGATGTAACTCAGGATCAGTACAGGATCAGTAATGTAATGTATGTACACAGTGACTGCACCAGCAGAATAGTGAGTGCAGCTCTGGGGTATAATACAGGAGGTAACTCAGGATCAGTACAGGATCAGTAATGTAATGTATGTACACAGTGACTGTACCAGCAGAATAGTGAGTGCAGCTCTGGAGTATAATATAGGATGTAACTCAGGATCAGTAATGTAATGTATGTGCACAGTGACTGCACCAGCAGAATAGTGAGTGCAGCTCTGGAGTATAATACAGGATATAACTCAGGATCAGTAATGTAATGTATGTACACAGTGACTGCACCAGCAGAATAGTGAGTGCAGCTCTGGAGTATAATATAGGATGTAACTCAGGATCAGTAATGTAATGTATGTGCACAGTGACTGCACCAGCAGAATAGTGAGTGCAGCTCTGGAGTATAATACAGGATATAACTCAGGATCAGTAATGTAATGTATGTACACAGTGACTGCACCAGCAGAATAGTGAGTGCAGCTCTGGAGTATAATACAGGATATAACTCAGGATCAGTAATGTAATGTATGTACACAGTGACTGCACCAGCAGAATAGTGAGTACAGCTCTGGAGTATAATACAGGATATAACTCAGGATTAGTACAGGATCAGTAATGTAATGTATGTACACAGTGACTGCATCAGCAGAATAGTGAGTGCAGCTCTGGAGTATAATACAGGATATAACTCAGGATCAGTAATGTGATGTATGTACACAGTGACTGCAACAGAAAGTGGATGTTTCTTTAACGCACTTCACAAAGGCAGGAGACTCTGATTTGTGTTGGCAGATGACACATGGAGGGTAGACATCCAGTGGCCACCATTACTGCCCCTCCGTGGTTGTTCTGGGTAGCAGTGATCTGCCACCGTTGAGCTCTACGGTTATCATGGCCATTGCGGGTAAACAGACGTTCCGTCTATCAGCGGAGTACGCTGGCTGGTTGCGGAGGGCTAATCACGGTATATTCAGAGTATTCCTTCCTGCGCTCTACACTATCATTATTATCATTATTACGCCTCTCGACATTTCAAACGAGAATATAAATGGCTGTTTATACCCAGCAAACCTCCCACATAATGATCACCTCCGTCACGTGCAGGGGCGCGGCTTCTCCCCCCTGAGAGCGCTGCACCACCTGGAGGCATACAAGCTTTTACAGTGCTATGCAAAACTATTCAACCCTGGATCATTCCTAATTTTTTTTTTAACAAAATTTCACGATTTACAAAAAGGGTAAATATGAGCGAATACAGATTCTAAATTACCACATTTATTTAACCACTTTCTGACTGGCCAATTTTTTTATTTTTTTTTTACTCGTTCTTGCGCTTTCCTCCAAGGAACAGAACCTGAGTGGAGCGGGATCAGCTCCCGAGCCTGCAGCGGACGTGTAACACAAGTATACACTGCAAGTCACAAAGAGGTTACCGACCTACATTTTGAAAAATGTTTTCTTTCTTATATGTTGTAGCTTACGTGATGCACTGCTATTTTGTAGGGCTGTGGGTCCAAATAAAAAATAAATAAAAATATGTTATAAAGGTCCTTTACAATAAACTGATCACATCATTTTTTGCTGCAATCACCATCAATCAGGTGTGATCTGTGGGGAAGCAGCAGTAAGTGTTCAAAATCCCTGCATCGCCTCCGGTGGGCAAATTTGGAATTACACTTTTTTTTTTTGTTGTTTTAACAGGAGTGTTAGGTAATTGCTCATTAATAATGCAGAAGCTGTGGGGCTACTCAGGTTCCCTTTTGTCTAATATTTCATTTTGCGGGAAGGGGTCTTCCCATTTTATCCAGTGATGACCTACGGTCGGGATCCTGAGGGACCACAGTGCTGGTATAACTCTGCGTCCCTCCACAGCAGCACTCATGTGCAAGGATCTGCAACATAGGTCTTGGAAGCGAATGGGTGCAGAATGAAGTTTGCTGATGGTTTGCTACGATGTAGCCGTGCGGGTAGGTGTGTAATAGATAAGTGGATATTTTTTGGACTATCCTAAACCAGATATTATTCTAGATTATTGAGCTTTCTGAATCATCAGGGGCCAGATAGATATAATTTTACATTGCACTTGTGGACCATGGCCTGTAGGGACCCTAGAAATGAAGCGTTCCAGTTTCCTCCTGACTACAATACCCCCCCTCGCTGGGAATAGCTGCACATTTATTTTGCAGATGAGCGTGCCCGGACGCAGCATTCATTTTGGCAATCTTCCCCGACCATCTCCATTTCAGCATTGCCGGGGGGCAAACTTTCACCGTGCGCCTCTAACCTGTCTGCCGCCTCATCTGCAGAAGCCGACGCTCGCTGAGAATTTTAATGTGAAATTTGCACACAAAAAAAAAAAATAAATCTCAAAACTTAAAAAAAAAAAAAAGAAAAAAGACTTTGGCTATAGGAAGAAGGAGGGATTGTCAGGAGACGTCTTCATATTATTGCAAAATGGCTACGTGCCGTACCCAAACCCAAGGACGGATGCGTGGCTGCAGTATTTGCTGCAGCGTTGTCATCCTGCCAGCAGGAAGCGCAGACGGAGGACACAGAATAGGGGGAGAAGGTAGCAAAATTTATTATCTGCAACTTATGCAGAAACTCTGGAACTGGCTCGTAACCATTCGCGGGCCTTAGGATGCTGGGTGGAAAAACTAGTAAGCTGTGTATTGCATGATGCAAAATTCAGAGAGTTTATTTCTCACAATCTTCCTCCTTTAAAAAAAAAAAATGAAAAAAAATCTGTCTGAACTAGAGCAAAGCAATAAATTTGGGAGGGGAGGGTAGGAAGGAGATGCAGCTGCAGTTCCGTCTGACACTTATGCTGTGAGAGGGGAGGAGAGAAACACCTGATTGGACAGATTAGATCCTGCCCATTCAGCCAGGAGAGAAAGTGTATAACTAGAAGGGAGAAAGAAATGACCCGAAATGTGCAGATTACTCGCATGCACAGCTGTCATAGAGGGGATACAATGCCTTAAACCCCCTACTTATATCTTATGGGGGTTTTTTTTTTCAACATTTTTCTCTTTATTTTCCTTCCCTTTTCATCCACATTGATGGTATTTATTTAATCATCTCCTCCCATTTATCTTGTTTTACCCCAGCACTCATTAAGATTGATGGCGTGCCACACCAGGGTCGCCAGCAGCTGGGATCCATACAGTGCCGTGTTTTACAATCGCGGGTGCACCCGGTCATGCTGCCGCTCGTGGAGGGAACATTCGCATCACTGTTAGCGACTCTGCAGAACGCAACTTATCTGGGGCTCCTCACCAGCTCCACCATTGTGTGCATGGTCTCCTGCAAAATGCAACATTCCTGCTTAGAGCAATGGATCAGCGGGGGTCCGGCTGTTGGGATCTCCACTGATCGCTACAAGGTGGGACCCCACTTCTCTGTCCTTCCCCACCAGCACAATTATGTCTGCAGCCAGTCAAGCATGCGAGCTGCCACCCCACATCCAACCCTAGTGGACGGCAGCTCCTTGCCACAGTCTTGTTGGACGAAACGGACCGTAGTAAAGGATCCGTGATCCCGGCTGATTATTCCGCCAGGAAAGTCTGGATGGAAATTGCATTATGTATCAGCCTCTAAGGCTATTTTCACATGTAGGGGTTTTCCAGGCAGAAATAGACACGAAGTTTGGATTTTAAACCTACAGCAAGTCGAGGCTTTCGCTGCGCGTTTCACTTATAGCAAAAAAAAATTCCCCCCTGTCCCTTTACTTTATAATTCTGCTGGTATAACGTTATCAGGTGGCAAATTATTGTAGTAGCTCAGACGATGATAAGTGCAAAGAACTGAGCACCGATGTCAGACATTTATCTATGGAGATGAACCGCTGTTAACGAGGAGAAGAATTCAGAGCGCTGCTCTGGAGGTCTGGTGCAATGGCAGAGTCACATTTTTACGAGGAGAAATGACAGCAGCACCCCACTACCCCTCCTAAATGTCAGAGAGAAATATTCTGGGATATGAAAGGCTCGGGATTACAGAAATACCACCGCCACCAGCTATGCCCACACACCGGGAGAGCAGAGCTGCGGATCTTCAGAAGCTTCTATAAATACTGCGCCGTATAGTCGTGAAATATTATTAAACAGAGAGACGCGACATTTCGGGAACAGACGGCCTCGGCGAGGATCTGAATCCTGCGCTCACAGCCTTCTGTGATGAGTTTTCTTGTGAGACGTCGGCTGATTCTTGATTTCTCATCTTCAGCCTATACTTCTGATATTTCTCCCTTTGGTGTCAGTCTACACTGCAGTCCATGAAGCAGGATCAGGAAGAGCAAAGCTACAGGTCGTTCTGCAATGTGTGAACTGTGAGATGCCATTAATGCAGACCCGGGGACCACATCCGGACCTTCGTCTGTACCTATAGAGCCCATGGACTGGATACAGTAGAGTACGGCAACCCACGCACTCGCACCCCCCTCGTGTGCTGGATTACACAGAGACAGGAGAGCAGGAATCCCTCATGTCTGTGTGTGCTGTGTATAGGACATACCATAGCATCTCTTCTCCACCCACCAGCTTACAGACAACTGAAAATTTGAGAGAAAAGGGAAAAACTAGTGAAAAATACAGGATACAAGTCATATAATGGCCAGAAATAGTGTTATTCTTCATGTACACAAACATATATATTGTGCTTATTAATCAGCATGGATGATTCTGGAGAGAAGGATCGGGTCGTCTTATAGTCAGGCTTCTGTGCAGTTCATGTGACCGAGGAGCCACAGACAAAGAGAGGAAAATTCAAAATTGTATATAGAAGAATCTGCCAGGGAAACACCCGGCTCCGTCCAAGAATTCAAAACACTGGAAGATTTTAGTTTGAAAGTCGATCACAAAGTTCTAGAAGTTAAAGATGTCAGGACTAGATAAAATAGAGAGACAGAGAGCGAGCAAAAGAGGCAGGGAGCGCGAGCAAAAGAGGCAGGGAGCGCGAGCAAAAGAGGCAGGGAGCGCGAGCAAAAGAGGCAGGGAGCGCGAGCAAAAGAGGCAGGGAGCGCGAGCAAAAGAGGCAGGGAGCGCGAGCAAAAGAGGCAGGGAACGCGAGCAAAAGAGGCAGGGAGCGCGAGCAAAAGAGGCAAGGAGCGCGAGCAAAAGAGGCAGGGAGCGCGAGCAAAAGAGGCAGGGAGCGCGAGCAAAAGAGGCAGGGGGCGAGCAAAAGAGGCAGGGGGCGAGCAAAAGAGGCAGGGGGCGAGCAAAAGAGGCAGGGGGCGAGCAAAAGAGGCAGGGGGCGAGCAAAAGAGGCAGGGGGCGAGCAAAAGAGGCAGGGGGCGAGCAAAAGAGGCAGGGGGCGAGCAAAAGAGGCAGGGGGCGAGCAAAAGAGGCAGGGGGCGAGCAAAAGAGGCATCCATCTCTCTCTCTATCTATGGGATGGACAGAGGTCCTGATGAGTAATGCCTCGCTCTGTGATCTGGCCTCTTCTCTGCTGACATTGGTGAATATACAGTGAAATCCTCTATAATCGGCTCTTCTTGTTCGGATCGTTTCCTCCCCAGATTTTTCCCAGTAATCAGGATCCATATTCTGCAGGGGGGGGGGTCACATTTCTCGGACCTCTCAGGAGGTTTCTTCTCTGCTCGGCGGGGGGTTTCTTTCTTGTATTCCTCTCTCCTGTCAGGCTTTGGCGGCACGCCATCATTCATTCTCCTGGTAATCACAGTCCTCAGAGTCCATACACACAGACCATACGCCCCATGTAGATAGGTTTTATGTCGCTGTGTAATGTGGAGTAATTGCTAATACTTTTCTTATGCTGTAAGGATCTTGCATTGTGTGTTATGCTCTAGTCACATCCAGAGCTGCATCCAGTATTTTATTGGCTTCCAGTTTAGGTTCAGTTCACATTAATGCTAGACTCCGTTATGTTGGATCTCTCATTGCGTTTTTTAATTCCAGCAAGATTTTGACTGCAGCTTTGGATGTGAATAGAGGAGAACCTACAACAAACCACTTTACAATTAGTATAAAATAAGTAAAACATGTTTAAAGTTGCAGAGTTTCAAAGTGAGAAATCTGCCCGTCAAAAAGAAAGAAAAAAAGTATTCATGCCCCTCCACAAATGGATCACTTGCATGAAAAGCTCCGGCTGGAAAAAGAGAGAGAAAAAAATACTTTCCAGCAGTCGACAGATTTAATCCTCATCATCATGTGATGATCTTTCGCAGCGTCCAGCATATTTTGCTTTACCACCAGCGTGTCTGTCTTTTATTAAGCGCGGATCCTGCCAATGATTATCCTGGAGACGTATGCAAATGACGCGGCTCCACAATAAATGAGAAAAACAAAAGCCGGAGCGGCGGGGAAAGCGGAGCGAGCGCTGCCTCCCGGAGCACCGGGTCAGTCCTAGGGACGGGTCACACGAGAGTGCGAGCAGAGGCTCTGTACAGGGCCCCAATGCAAAATCTGCAGCAGGACCCCCCAACCTACCACGTGCCATAAATCAGCTGAGAAAAAGACAAATATGTGCTCACGTTAAATGACTTTTATATTGATGGCCTATCCTTAGAATAGGTCATAAATGTCTGCTGATCATCTGTTCCTGGTGCTGACCAGATGTGCTGCGTTGTGGAGCTACACCAAACAGCTCAGTCAACGGCATAGTGGCCGGGCCGGGTACTGCAGGTCAACTCCCTGTATTCGAATCAATAATGGGTGGCTGTGCAGTACCCGACAGCGGCCACTATGCAGTTGACGTAACTGCGCAGCTCCGCAACTCAGCACACTCGGCCGCCGGCTTCGGAAACAGCTGATCGGCGATCAGATATTGATGACCTATTCTAAGGATAAGCCATCAATACAAAAGTCCTGGACAACAAGTATATTTGGCAGAGATTTTTGCATCCAAAGCATGTCAAAACTTGCAAAAAAAAAAATGCTGCATAAAAAAAGTGTGTTTTTAATAATTTTTTTTTCACCCAGTCATTAGAATGTATTCAAAAAACTGAAAGAAATGACATGCTGCAAGGAACAAATAAGCAGCATGTGCATGAGATCTCAGAAATCTCATTTACTTTGCTGTGTTTTTCGTGCGGGGGGGGGGGGGAAGGGGGCTCACGCAAAAAAAGAGTTGAGTGTACAAACCCAAAATCCCTCCGTCAGAACCAGCTCACTGATGGATTCTCAGTTAAGGAGGGTATTTCACCAAATTGTTCATGTTTTTTCAGTGCCCCTCTCCCCACACGGACTCCTGCAGGAGGTCAGCCCAGATCAGACACTGGGAAATCTGCTCTAAGCTATGGGGGAACGTGTTCTTTTCCTATGAATGCTGCTGCTAGATTATGATTGGTCAGCATCATACAGGGGGAAGAAGAACACGCCCCCAGTGAAAACTGTCTGATAACACCCACTTGGACTTATAAAAAAGTTAACTCATTAGGTACCAAATACTTTGATTGCTAATATTCGCACGGAGAGCCGAAATTACAAAAAAAAAAAGTTTTATTCAGCTCTGCAGCCGCTATTATATCATGTGTTTGGTTTTACCCTAAAATACATTTATCGCCTATTCACATGTCTGATCAATCTGACCATCATCGATCGCTAGAATGATAGTACTAATCCTTCGCTTCCCCTTGGATATCTCCAGCAATCCCATAAACAATTGAACAGAGCAAAAGGACACCAGTAGCTAGGAAGTACGAAGGCTAAGGACCCAGGGGTGGGACCTCCAGAGAATAGACATTTATCCTCTATCCTGTGAGTTAACGAAAAATCCTACTTGAAAAAATAATGACATCCTAGGGTACAATTTTATATTTATATGTTTTAAAGAGGACCTTTCACCAAATTCTTCATGTTGAATTGGACACATTATATAAAAGAGGCTGCAGAGCGAAATATATATATTTTTATTTTGCCTTTCCGTTGCAGAGATATTAGCGATAAAAGTATTTGGTACCTAATGAGTTAACACTCACTTTGGCTTAAAAAAAAAGTTATCAGATAGTTTTCACTGGGGGCGTGTACTTCTTCTCCCTGTATGATGCTGACCAATCATAGGCAGGCAGGAACACTCAAAGGAAAGGAGAACACACCCTACTTGGACTTAAATTTATCGAAATTAAATCAGTGAAAACTATCTGATAACTTTTTTTTTTTAAGCCCAAGTGGGTGTTAACTAATTAGATGCCAAAAACTTTGCTTGCTAATAACGCTTCAACAGAGAAGTGAAATAATAGAAAAAAAAAAGTTTTATTCCGCTCTGCAGCGTGCGTCACATCCTGCATCCAGTTCAACATGAAAAATCTGGTGAAAGATCATCTTTAAATGCAAGAGTTCTGAGCTAAAAAAAAATCAGTTATTGCAATTAGGTTTCATTAAACATTTTTTCCTCCTACCGGTTCTTTGTTTCCCAGCACATTTCTGACTGCAGAATAAATTGACTGGGGATTTGTCAGTGAGCTCTTAGCTGTCGTTTTTTTTTGTAGTTCCTCTGTGTGGATCACAGATCACATCAAAGTTGAGCAGAACTTTGATGTGGTCATAAATTACCTAAGAAAATCTCTGAAAAAGACAGAGACAAATTCTTTTCTAGAACCAGCTCACTGATAGAATCTCAGTTGTCTCATTCTGCCCAGCAATATGCAGGGAAACCAAAATTTTTTTTTTAAATGAAATCCAATTGCAAAAAATATATATATTTTTAGCCAATAATTTTTCACATAGGAACGTCGGCCAAACCTGACTATTCTGGAGGAACAATCAGCCTTTTGCATCAGAAAAAAGAAGGATCAGGTGTGATGAATTTTAACCTTCATTTTTTTGTTTTTAATTAGGGGTCTCATAGTTTCTTATTCCTCGCTCCCCATTAAGAACACGTGCATGCTCAGCTGAGGCGAGCGTGCATGAATACTGAAGGGCTTTATGGCTCCTGGCTGTCAGCAGAGATGCATTTCATGCACCGCTTTGGGTGTGAGTGGAGTATAAAGTCTTATGATGAAGTGTAAATGTCCTCCCTGCTGTCACAATATTTGCAGGAGACAATGGCGGAGCTCACCGGTGACTGCGGCTTTCATGCAATCTGCGCGGTGACACAACTCTGAACAGAAAATGAGACGGATCCAATCTGGTTGGTTTTGTTAACACAACAACAACAACGCATTACCAGAAATGTGCGAGAAAGCTACAGAAGCGGAGAACAAATCCAAATGTTACGTATGATCAGGCAGAGCTTTCACACTTCTAGCCATGTGAGATAATATAATATCTGAAAAAAAAATTCTATCAGCACTCCAAATACTACAATTCTTCATTCTGAGAACACAGCTCCTATGCAGCTCTATGTGTCTCCATGCCAACAGACTACAAACAAACCGTTGTAGTCTGATCCTGCAGCCTTCTCTCCCTCTTTGCCCTAATGCAGGGGAGAATTGGAAAAACAAGGGGTTTTGTATGCAGTCTGTTGCATGGAGACACATAGGCCCGCACCGGAGCTGTATACACAAAACAAAGACTTTTACTATTCACTCTCCACTCCTCTAGGGGGCAAACAGAGGAAAGTACATGACAGCGAAATCAGACTACACCTGGTTTGTTTGTAGGCTGTAACCATGGAGACACGTAGATCGGCATAAGGGCTGTATACGCAAAACGGAGGCAGTTATTTTTTAAGCTTAAACTATTTGTAAAGTTGCTTTGTTTTTTTATTTTTTTCTTTTGTCTTGCACTGGAACAATTAAAATTTTCGTGTTCTGGGGAGCCGGGTGTCCTAAGATTCAGATGGGTGAGATAAAGAACAGGTATGGCCGCATTACTCGGATGATATACTGTCACAGCAGATACAAGACACAGGAGGAATGTGACCCCTCGCAGGTAAATAATCCAGACTCCATCCCGGGGTATCGCGCCGTCTATACATGCGAACCCGCAGCAGTATGCGCCATTCTACGCTGGCGTCCTACCTGTCGCCACGCAGCTGCAAAAATGTCTGGAAAGGCTAAAAAACAAATGGAATCATCCACTTAAAAGCAAAAAAAAAAAAAAGCTAATTTATGAAGGATTGAAGACGGCCTGGACCTCTCTCCATGGTCACATTCCTCGCCATGCAGCAGAGCCAAGAGATGTGTGGGAGAAGTGACACATGCTTCCTGCCATGTCTTCTGCTGCCTCTGTCCAGGGCGCCGGCGGTACACTGTGGCGGAGAGAGCCACGAGTTGCTTTTCTTGGCCACCGAGCTGGCAGATGATAAGCGTGGCTCAGGATACACATCCCCAGCGCCCGGGCTTCCTCCTCTATAAATAATTCATCGCTGTGCCAGTGCAAGGGTGACTTCTCTGCTACCTGCTCCACCCCCGGAGGGATCTAAAATTAACGCAACGGCCAATATTGTAATGAAGTCGCTCCAGATGGTCGGTGTACCATTGTGGGAGGACAGTGATGTTGCGAGTATTAGTCAATGGGATAAGAAAATATCCACAAAAAAACACAATGCTCCTTACCCCTTGCCTTGCTTTATCCTGAAGCTGCAGCATACTGTGCAGGCTGGGTGGGAAGGGCCTAAAACAAGTCTGTGCAGCATGGAGAGGCAGTGTACTGTATAGCACATAGACTTAAAGGTCTATTCCCATTTCAGTCATTCATGGCTGAGTTGGGAGTATCTGTTGCTGTGTGCCGGCCACAGGAGGATAGGGTCTCGGAAACAGCAGAGCGGGCTACGCTTATTCAGTTTCCACACATGCTGAGATCACACAATGTGCTACAGGTCGTTGCTAAGAATTCTCACCATCGTCTCAAGTCACAAGATTAGTTTCACCACAAGGACCAACTAGAGCTCCAGAGCACCAAACACAAGGCTGTCCATCCTCAGACCTCTCTACACAAGGACCAGCACCAGGATGACCCACAAAGAACCATCCCAAAATCCCCCCCACACACACACACGGACCAGCAACAGAGCGCCCCACAAAGAACTATCCCAAAATCCCTACCACACACACAAGGACCAGCAACACAGCGCCCCACAAAGAACCATCCCAAAATCCCCCCCCACACACACAAGGACCAGCAACAGAGCGCCCCACAAAGAACTATCCCAAAATCCCTACCACACACACACATGGACCAGCAACACAGCGCCCCACAAAGAACCATCCCAAAATCCCCCCCCCCACACACGGACCAGCAACAGAGCGCCCCACAAAGAACCATCCCAAAATCCCCCCCACACACACAAGGACCAGCAACAGAGCGCCCCACAAAGAACTATCCCAAAATCCCTACCACACACACACATGGACCAGCAACACAGTGCCCCACAAAGAACCATCCCAAAATCCCCCCCCACACACACGGACCAGCAACAGAGCGCCCCACAAAGAACCATCCCAAAATCCCCCCACACACACACAAGGACCAGCAACAGAGCGCCCCACAAATAACTATCCCAAAATCCCCCCCACACACACACATGGACCAGCAACACAGCGCCCCACAAAGAACCATCCCAAAATCCCACACACACAAGGACCAGCAACAGAACACCCCACAAAGAACCATCCCAAAATCCCACACACACAAGGACCAGCAACAGAGTGCCCCCCAAAGAACCATCCCAAAATCCCCCACACACAAGACCAGCAACAGAGCGCCCCACAAAGAACTATCCCAAAATCCCCCCCACACACACACATGGACCAGCAACACAGCGCCCCACAAAGAACTATCCCAAAATCCCCCACACACACACATGGACCAGCAACACAGCACCCCACAAAGAACCATCCCAAAATCCCACACACACAAGGACCAGCACCAGGATGACCCACAAAGAACCATCCCAAAATCCCCCCCCACACACACACACAGACCAGCAACAGAGCGCCCCACAAAGAACCATCCCAAAATCCCCCCCCACACACACAAGGACCAGCAACAGAGCGCCCCACAAAGAACTATCCCAACATCCCCCCCACACACACACACATGGACCAGCAACAGAACACCCCACAAAGAACCATCCCAAAATCCCACACACACAAGGACCAGCAACAGAGCGCCCCCCAAAGAACCATCCCAAAATCCCCCCCCACACACACACACGGACCAGCAACAGAGCGCCCCCCAAAGAACCATCCCAAAATCCCCCCCACACACACACATGGACCAGCAACACAGCGCCCCACAAAGAACCATCCCAAAATCCCACACACACAAGGACCAGCAACAGAACACCCCACAAAGAACCATCCCAAAATCCCACACACACAAGGACCAGCAACAGAGTGCCCCCCAAAGAACCATCCCAAAATCCCCCACACACAAGGACCAGCAACAGAGTGCCCCCCAAAGAACCATCCCAAAATCCCCCACACACAAGACCAGCAACAGAGCGCCCCACAAAGAACTATCCCAAAATCCCCCCCACACACACACATGGACCAGCAACACAGCGCCCCACAAAGAACTATCCCAAAATCCCCCACACACACACATGGACCAGCAACACAGCACCCCACAAAGAACCATCCCAAAATCCCACACACACAAGGACCAGCACCAGGATGACCCACAAAGAACCATCCCAAAATCCCCCCCCACACACACACACAGACCAGCAACAGAGCGCCCCACAAAGAACCATCCCAAAATCCCCCCCCACACACACAAGGACCAGCAACAGAGCGCCCCACAAAGAACTATCCCAACATCCCCCCCACACACACACACATGGACCAGCAACAGAACACCCCACAAAGAACCATCCCAAAATCCCACACACACAAGGACCAGCAACAGAGCGCCCCCCAAAGAACCATCCCAAAATCCCCCCCCACACACACACACGGACCAGCAACAGAGCGCCCCCCAAAGAACCATCCCAAAATCCCCCCCACACACACACATGGACCAGCAACACAGCGCCCCACAAAGAACCATCCCAAAATCCCACACACACAAGGACCAGCAACAGAACACCCCACAAAGAACCATCCCAAAATCCCACACACACAAGGACCAGCAACAGAGTGCCCCCCAAAGAACCATCCCAAAATCCCCCACACACAAGACCAGCAACAGAGCGCCCCACAAAGAACTATCCCAAAATCCCCCCCACACACACACATGGACCAGCAACACAGCGCCCCACAAAGAACTATCCCAAAATCCCCCACACACACACATGGACCAGCAACACAGCACCCCACAAAGAACCATCCGAAAATCCCACACACACAAGGACCAGCACCAGGATGACCCACAAAGAACCATCCCAAAATCCCCCCCCACACACACACACACAGACCAGCAACAGAGCGCCCCACAAAGAACTATCCCAACATCCCCCCCACACACACACACATGGACCAGCAACACAGCGCCCCACAAAGAACCATCCCAAAATCCCACACACACAAGGACCAGCAACAGAGCGCCCCCCAAAGAACTATCCCAACATCCCCCCCACACACACACACATGGACCAGCAACAGAGCGCCCCACAAAGAACTATCCCAAAATCCCCCCCACACACACACATGGACCAGCAACACAGCGCCCCACAAAGAACCATCCCAAAATCCCCCCCCACACACACACACGGACCAGCAACAGAGCGCCCCACAAAGAACCATCCCAAAATCCCCCCCCACACACACACGCGGACCAGCAACAGAGCGCCCCACAAAGAACCATCCCAAAATCCCCCCCCACACACATACACAGACCAGCAACAGAGCGCCCCACAAAGAACCATCCCAAAATCCCCCCCCACACACACACACAGACCAGCAACAGAGCGCCCCACAAAGAACCATCCCAAAATCCCCCCCCACACACACAAGGACCAGCAACAGAGCGCCCCACAAAGAACTATCCCAACATCCCCCCCACACACACACACATGGACCAGCAACAGAACACCCCACAAAGAACCATCCCAAAATCCCACACACACAAGGACCAGCAACAGAGCGCCCCCCAAAGAACCATCCCAAAATCCCCCCCCACACACACACACGGACCAGCAACAGAGCGCCCCCCAAAGAACCATCCCAAAATCCCCCCCACACACACACATGGACCAGCAACACAGCGCCCCACAAAGAACCATCCCAAAATCCCACACACACAAGGACCAGCAACAGAACACCCCACAAAGAACCATCCCAAAATCCCACACACACAAGGACCAGCAACAGAGTGCCCCCCAAAGAACCATCCCAAAATCCCCCACACACAAGGACCAGCAACAGAGTGCCCCCCAAAGAACCATCCCAAAATCCCCCACACACAAGACCAGCAACAGAGCGCCCCACAAAGAACTATCCCAAAATCCCCCCCACACACACACATGGACCAGCAACACAGCGCCCCACAAAGAACTATCCCAAAATCCCCCACACACACACATGGACCAGCAACACAGCACCCCACAAAGAACCATCCCAAAATCCCACACACACAAGGACCAGCACCAGGATGACCCACAAAGAACCATCCCAAAATCCCCCCCCACACACACACACAGACCAGCAACAGAGCGCCCCACAAAGAACCATCCCAAAATCCCCCCCCACACACACAAGGACCAGCAACAGAGCGCCCCACAAAGAACTATCCCAACATCCCCCCCACACACACACATGGACCAGCAACAGAACACCCCACAAAGAACCATCCCAAAATCCCCCCCACACATGGACCAGCAACAGAACACCCCACAAAGAACCATCCCAAAATCCCACACACACAAGGACCAGCAACAGAGCGCCCCCCAAAGAACCATCCCAAAATCCCCCCCCACACACACACACGGACCAGCAACAGAGCGCCCCCCAAAGAACCATCCCAAAATCCCCCCCACACACACACATGGACCAGCAACACAGCGCCCCACAAAGAACCATCCCAAAATCCCACACACACAAGGACCAGCAACAGAACACCCCACAAAGAACCATCCCAAAATCCCACACACACAAGGACCAGCAACAGAGTGCCCCCCAAAGAACCATCCCAAAATCCCCCACACACAAGACCAGCAACAGAGCGCCCCACAAAGAACTATCCCAAAATCCCCCCCACACACACACATGGACCAGCAACACAGCGCCCCACAAAGAACTATCCCAAAATCCCCCACACACACACATGGACCAGCAACACAGCACCCCACAAAGAACCATCCCAAAATCCCACACACACAAGGACCAGCACCAGGATGACCCACAAAGAACCATCCCAAAATCCCCCCCCACACACACAGACCAGCAACAGAGCGCCCCACAAAGAACCATCCCAAAATCCCCCCCCACACACACAAGGACCAGCAACAGAGCGCCCCACAAAGAACTATCCCAACATCCCCCCCACACACACACACATGGACCAGCAACACAGCGCCCCACAAAGAACCATCCCAAAATCCCACACACACAAGGACCAGCAACAGAGCGCCCCCCAAAGAACTATCCCAACATCCCCCCCCCACACACACACATGGACCAGCAACAGAGCGCCCCACAAAGAACTATCCCAAAATCCCCCCCACACACACACATGGACCAGCAACACAGCGCCCCACAAAGAACCATCCCAAAATCCCCCCCCCCACACACACACGGACCAGCAACAGAGCGCCCCACAAAGAACCATCCCAAAATCCCCCCCCACACACACACGCGGACCAGCAACAGAGCGCCCCACAAAGAACCATCCCAAAATCCCCCCCCACACACATACACAGACCAGCAACAGAGCGCCCCACAAAGAACCATCCCAAAATCCCCCCCCACACACACACATGGACCAGCAACAGAGCGCCCCACAAAGAACTATCCCAAAATCCCCCCCACACACACACATGGACCAGCAACACAGCGCCCCACAAAGAACCATCCCAAAATCCCACACACACAAGGACCAGCAACAGAACACCCCACAAAGAACCATCCCAAAATCCCCCCCACACAAGACCAGCAGCAGAATGCCCCACAAAGAACCATCCCAAAATCCCCCACACAAAAGGACCAGCAACAGAACACCCCACAAAGAACCATCCCAAAATCCCACACACACAAGACCAGCAACAGAGCGCCCCACAAAGAACCATCCCAAAATCCCACACACACAAGGACCAGCAACAGAACACCCCACAAAGAACCATCCCAAAATCCCACACACACAAGACCAGCAACAGAGCGCCCCACAAAGAACCATCCCAAAATCCCACACACACAAGGACCAGCAACAGAGCGCCCCACAAAGAACCATCCCAAAATCCCACACACACAAGGACCAGCAACAGAACACCCCACAAAGAACCATCCCAAAATCCCACACACACACACACACACACACACACACACACACACACACACACACACACGGACCAGCACCAGGACGCCCCACAAAGAATCATCCCAAAATCCCCCACACACACACACGCACACAAGGACCAGCACCAGGACGACCCACAAAGAATCATCCCAAAATCCCACACACACAAGGACCAGCAACAGAACACCCCACAAAGAACCATCCCAAAATCCCCCCCACACAAGGACCAGCAACAGAATGCCCCACAAAGAACCATCCCAAAATCCCCCACACAAAAGGACCAGCAACAGAACGCCCCACAAAGAACCATCCCAAAATCCCCCACACACAAGACCAGCAACAGAACACCCCACAAAGAACCATCCCAAAATCCCCCCCACACAAGGACCAGCAACAGAACGCCCCACAAAGAACCATCCCAAAATCCCCCACACAAAAGGACCAGCAACAGAACGCCCCACAAAGAACCATCCCAAAATCCCACACACACAAGGACCAGCAACAAAGCGCCCCCCAAAGAACCATCCCAAAATCCCACACACACAAGGACCAGCAACAGAACACCCCACAAAGAATCATCCCAAAACCAGCCCAAAAAAAAGCACACACATGCCCAAATCACAGTAGCACCACATAAGGACTAGCCAAACATATCTCCCAAAAAAGGACCAACATCTCCCAAACAGCGACCAACTAAAGTACCTCCCAAGGAGAAGTCCAATAGCCCCAAGTCCAAGATAGGCATATACAGAAATCAATACCAAAACCTCTACACAAGGACCTCAGGATGCCCCATAAAGAACTATCCCATAAAACCCACCTAAGTACTAGCCTTAGGACCTCCTCTCACACAAAGACAAGCCAAGAAAGGGGCACATGCATGCCTCGACCACAGTGCCTCATACAAGGACAGGCATCAGAGCACCACAAACAAGGTCAAAAAAACTCCCCATACACGGACTAGCCAAAGAAACACCCACAACCAAGGGACAGTCCTGGAACCACCATACGAGAACAAATCTAGAACTCTTATCTTCCTCGAAACTCGCCACATAAGGATCAGTATCAGTCCCAAAACCTTCATCCAAGGCCCATCCTAGAAACCAGACACAGGGATCAGCCAAAGATTCGTTCACGCATCAACCAACTGTAGAAGCTGCCACATATGGATCAGTTCCAGAATACCCAACACAATAGTCAGCTCCAGAACCTCACACACAAGGACCAGCTCCAGAACCTCACACACAAGGACCAGCCCCAGAATACCCAACACAAGGACCAGCCCCAGAATACCCAACACAAGGACCAGCCCCAGAATACCCAACACAAGGACCAGCCCCAGAATACCCAACACAAGGACCAGCCCCAGAATACCCAACACAAGGACCAGCCCCAGAATACCCAACACAAGGACCAGCCCCAGAATACCCAACACAAGGACCAGCCCCAGAATACCCAACACAAGGACCAGCACCAGAATAACCAACACAAGGACCAGCCACAGAATACCCAACACAAGGACCACCTCCAGATCCTCACACACAAGGACCTGCATAGAATACCCAACACAAGGGCCAGTCCATAATACCCAACACAGGGACCAGCTCTAGAACCTCATACACAAGGACCAACCCAGAATACCCAACACAAGGACCAGCCCCAGAATACCCAACACAAGGACCAGCCCCAGAATACCCAACACAAGGACCAGCTCAAGAACCTCTCACACATAAACCAGACACAGAATACCAAACACAAGAACCAAACTCAAAAGCTGACGCACATGGACCAGAAACAGTACCTTACACACATGGACTGGAAGCAGAAGTCCATAACAAACTGGCCATTGCGCGATCAAGATTGGCCTGTCACAGTAGCAGAGGTACCCAAGCCTTTGTATCTTGAGGGGTATAAAGGACCCTTCTACCACATGAGAAAATAAAAGTAATAAAATATAGATTTTGTACAAAGGCACAGAGTACAAAAGCCTCAAACTGCCCTCTCCCCCCACCTCCCACCATAGGGTCAGTATTTGCCATGATAAGACTAGCTAGAGATGCAAGATTGAGTATAGAAAGCATTCACTTCTACAAGGACTGTGGTGCCAGGGCTGCAGGTCGGGCACCACTGCTTTACACATAGCAGTACCCTTCCAATGTCTCCAATATTACAGCTGTCACTTTAAAGCCCCACGGGGTGAAAATAATGAAGCCTTAGGAACATATTAGCACAGGGACGGGTGTGACTGCTCATGAAATGTACACCATAGACATAAAGGAGGAATGCACAGATACCGTACACCCCCCACTCACGGAGTCCCTGGGGCAGCTAAGGATGACGCGCCGGCCCTAGTTTACCTGCCCGTAACACTGTGGCCTACATTCTGCACAAAGGCTTCGCTTCAAGATTGATTGTGGATGCTTTAATGAGGGGACAAAGACCAGAGCTGTAATCATTAAGAAGCCTCTGGTCCTACATAGAGAGGAAGAGAATACAGGGTGTACCCCCAGATCACTGCACGTAATGGAATGTAGCGTGAAAAAGTTTTAGGCTGGTGTGGAAAAAATGCTGCAAAGTAAGAATACTTCGGAAAATAAAAGTGTTAATAATAATAAATCAATTAATAAAATTCAAAGTGAAGGAACAAAAGGAAAAATAAAATTTAAATCCCATCAATATTTCGGCTTCACTTCTAGGTAATTGTCAATCGTTTTTGAAGGAACTCGGCAGGAGGTTGTTCCAAACATCTTGGAGAACTGACCCCAGATCTTTTGGGTGTCGTTTGTGGAAATCCTTCTGTGTCTTCATGTGATCCCAGACAGACTGGATGATGTGAGATCAGGGCTCTGTGGGGTCAGATCATCACTTCCAGGACCCCTCATTCTTATTGACATTAGCTGGATGTTTGGGGGTCTTTGTAAAATTAAAGCCTGTCAGACGCCTCCCTGAAGGGATTACATGATGGATAAAGCATCTGCCTGTGTTTCTCACCAAGAAATGGGCAACATTGAAGACTGTAGAAGTAGTGGTCGGCCAAGGAAACTTAGTGCAGCAGATGAAAGACACATCTTGCTTACTTTGTATCAAAATTAGAAGATGTCCAGCAGTGCCATCAACTCAGAACCGGCAACAACCAGTGGGACACAGCTACACCCATCTACTGCTCAGAGAAGTCTGGCTAGAAGTGGTCTTCATGGAAGAATTGCGGCCAAAGGCCATACCTTCTACATAGAAACAAGGACAAGTGGCTCAAATATTTTCAACATAGGAATCGGGGTGCAGAAAAATGGAAGCAGGTGATCTGGACTGAGGGGTCACAATGTGAAATATTTGGCTGTAATAGAAGCAGATTGTTCACGAAGGGCTGGAGAGCGGCACAGTAATGAGGGTCTGCAGGAACAGTGATGCAGGGCAGAGGATCCTGCAAGTTTGGGGCTGCATTTAAGCAAATGGAGTTGGAGATTTGGTCAGGATTAATGGTGAGAAATCCAGGCAGATACTTATCCATCATGTAATACCATCAGGGAAGCGTCTGATCGGTGACAAATTTATTCTGCAGGAAGAACGACCTCAAACATCCAACCAATGTCATTAAGAACGAGGAGTCCTGGAACTGATGATCCGACCCCACAGAGTCCTGATCTCACATCATCCTGTCTGTCTGAGATCACATGAGGAGACAGAATGATCTGCAGCAGTGAAGATCTGCGGTCAGCTCTCCAAGATGTTTGGAACAACCTCCTGTCGAGTTCCTTCAAAAACTGTGTACAAGAGACGAGAAGAAGTGATGGAGGCTAAGGGCGGTCACCAAGTATTCATGGGATTTATATTCCTCTTTTATTCATTCACTATACATTTTATTAATTGCTATAAATACCCTATTAATACTTCTAGTTTTGAAAGCTTCTTACTCTGCAGCATAACTTCCACATCTGGTTTAAACTTTTGTACAGTACTGTATGTACACAGTGACTGCACCAGCAGAATAGTGAGTGCAGCTCTGGAGTATAATACAGGATGTAACTCAGGATCAGTACAGGATCAGTAATGTAATGTATGTGCACAGTGACTGCACCAGCAGAATAGTGAGTGCAGCTCTGGAGTATAATACAAGATGTAACTAGGGATCAGTACAGGATCAGTAATGTAATGTATGTACACAGTGACTGCACCAGCAGAATAGTGAGTGCAGCTCTGGAGTATAATACAGGATGTAACTCAGGATCAGTAATGTAATGTATATACACAGTGACTGCACCAGCAGAATAGTGAGTGCAGCTCTGGAGTATAATACAGGATGTAACTCAGGATCAGTAATGTAATGTATGTACACAGTGACTGCACCAGCAGAATAGTGAGTGCAGCTCTGGAGTATAATATAGGAGGTAACTCAGGATCAGTAATGTAATGTATGTACAGTGACTCCACCAGCAGAATAGTGAGTGCAGCTCTGGAGTATAATACAGGATGTAACTCAGGATCAGTAATGTAATGTATGTACACAGTGACTCCACCAGCAGAACAGTGATTCCAGCTCTGGAGTATAGTACAGGATGTAACTCAGGATCAGTAATGTATGTGCACAGTGACTGCACCAGCAGAATAGTGAGTGCAGCTCTGGAGTATAATACAGGATGTAACTCAGGATCAGTAATGTAATGTATGTACACAGTGACTCCACCAGCAGAATAGTGAGTGCAGCTCTGGAGTATAATACAGGATGTAACTCAGGATCAGTAATGTAATGTATGTACACAGTGACTGCACCAGCAGAATAGTGAGTGCAGCTCTGGAGTATAATACAGGATGTAACTCAGGATCAGTGCAGGATCAATAATGTAATGTATGTACACAGTGACTGCACCAGCAGAATAGTGAGTGCAGCTCTGGGGTATAATACAGGAGGTAACTCAGGGTCAGTACAGGATCAGTAATGTAATGTATGTACACAGTGACTGCACCAGCAGAATAGTGAGCGCAGCTCTGGAGTATAATACAGGATGTAACTCAGGATCAGTACAGGATCAGTAATGTATGTACACAGTGACGGCACCAGCAGAATAGTGA
The DNA here is from genome assembly GCF_046119375.1 of Phyllobates terribilis. Lineage (NCBI taxonomy): Eukaryota > Metazoa > Chordata > Amphibia > Anura > Dendrobatidae > Phyllobates > Phyllobates terribilis. The sequence goes on from NW_027362764.1 coordinate 757,318,914, forward strand.
GCGCAGCTCTGGAGTATAATACAGGATGTAACTCAGGATCAGTACAGGATCAGTAATGTAATGTATGTACACAGTGACTCCACCAGCAGAAGAGTGAGTGCAGCTCTGGAGTATAATATAGGATGTAACTCAGGATCAGTACAGGATCAGTAATGTAATGTTTGTACACAGTGACTGCACCAGCAGAATAGTGAGTGCAGCTCTGGAGTATAATACAGCATGTAACTCAGGATCAGTAATGTAATCTATGTACACAGTGACTGCACCAGCAGAATAGTGATTCCAGCTCTGGAGTATAATACAGGATGTAACTCAGGATCAGTACAGGATCAGTACATGATAAGTAATGTAATGTATGTACACAGTGACTGCACCAGCAGAATAGTGAGTGCAGCTCTGGAGTATAATACAGGATGTAACTCAGGATCAGTACAGGATCAGTAATGTAATGTTTGTACACAGTGACTGCACCAGCAGAATAGTGAGTGCAGCTCTGGGGTATAATACAGGATGTAACTCAGGATCAGTACAGGATCAGTAATGTAATGTTTGTACACAGTGACTGCACCAGCAGAATAGTGAGTGCAGCTCTGGAGTATAATACAGCATGTAACTCAGGATCAGTAATGTAATCTATGTACACAGTGACTGCACCAGCAGAATAGTGATTCCAGCTCTGGAGTATAATACAGGATGTAACTCAGGATCAGTACAGGATCAGTAATGTAATGTATGTACACAGTGACTGCACCAGCAGAATAGTGAGTGCAGCTCTGGGGTATAATACAGGATGTAACTCAGGATCAGTACAGGATCAGTAATGTAATGTTTGTACACAGTGACTGCACCAGCAGAATAGTGAGTGCAGCTCTGGAGTATAATACAGCATGTAACTCAGGATCAGTAATGTAATCTATGTACACAGTGACTGCACCAGCAGAATAGTGATTCCAGCTCTGGAGTATAATACAGGATGTAACTCAGGATCAGTACAGGATCAGTAATGTAATGTATGTACACAGTGACTGCACCAGCAGAATAGTGAGTGCAGCTCTGGAGTATAATATAGGAGGTAACTCAGGATCAGTAATGTAATGTATGTACAGTGACTCCACCAGCAGAATAGTGAGTGCAGCTCTGGAGTATAATACAGGATGTAACTCAGGATCAGTAATGTAATGTATGTACACAGTGACTCCACCAGCAGAATAGTGATTCCAGCTCTGGAGTATAGTACAGGATGTAACTCAGGATCAGTACAGGATCAGTAATGTAATGTATGTACACAGTGACTGCACCAGCAGAATAGTGAGTGCAGCTCTGGAGTATAATACAGGATGTAACTCAGGATCAGTACAGGATCAGTAATGTAATGTATGTACACAGTGACTGCACCAGCAGAATAGTGAGTGCAGCTCTGGAGTATAATTCAGGATGTAACTCAGGATCAGTAATGTATGTGCACAGTGACTGCAGCAGCAGAATAGTGAGTGCAGCTCTGGAGTATAATACAGGATGTAACTCAGGATCAGTAATGTATGTATACAGTGACTGCACCAGCAGAATAGTGAGTGCAGCTCTGGAGTATAATACAGGATGTAACTCAGGATCAGTAATGTATGTACACAGTGACTGCACCAGCAGAATAGTGAGTGCAGCTCTGGAGTATAATACAGGATGTAACTCAGGATCAGTAATGTAATATATACCTCTATGGGTCGTCATAAAGCTTTTCATAGACCCCGAATCTATTGAGATTTTAGAGGAGCACTATAGCCCCTTTGCTCCATTTTGCCTATTTCCCTTTCTAGTGTCAGTCTATATCGTGATTCTAGCATTGCCCTCACAAAGCCTATGATGTCAGGAGGTAGAGATTCAGAAGAAGGAGGTATAATACCGTGCTGTGATGGAGGACAGAGTATAAATGGCACAGTGACAATCCTCAGGAAATAACGCTGCAATCTATAGGGTCGTCCTAAAATAGCAGTGTAATGGTGGTGCCCTGCTCGTAGCCTTTGATCTGTGGTGAAATAATCTGAAAGAGCAAACATCAGCGTAAAAAGCTGAACCCACAGCTGCAGCAAGGAGCTGTGCAAAGTGTAAGTGCCCTTAATGCAAAGCATCATTAACAAACACAAAAAGCGGCTAACCCGCTGCTCAACCGCTGCCCCCGGCACAACACTCCTACCTGGCCCACACATATCCTGTCGGCGCGGCCCTGCACAGCGACACGGGGCAAAGTCTCAGCGCATCTTGTGCTTCAATCCATCCTACATCCCCAATTATATGACTGATCAGACCCACATCAAATCCAAAAAGTGATCTGTACCCAAGGGGACACATAGGACTGTATAGGAGCTGTGTACACAGAACGGCAGAAAACTTTTAGGTGAGATTATTTGCAAAGTTGCTTCATTTTTTATTTTTTAGGTTAGATGAACTGAGATAATAAGAAAAGTTAGTTGCAAAGCCTTTTAGAGGTTAAAGAGAACCGGTCACTTGCCATAAATATATATATATTTACCTGGTGTAAATGCCGCCGTCCTCCGGATTCCGGCGCTGTTTTTCTTTTTTTCCTATAACTCTCTGTTCCCGAGATAAGACCCTCTCTTCACTGTATAGAAATCTAGTCCTGTTAACCAAGTGGGCGAGGTTATCAACTCCTCTGTGGGAGTCTTCTTTATGACCACACCCAGTTGGCTTAAAAAAAATGACTACAGGAAAGATGGGGGTCATATCTCAGGAATGGAGAGGCGTACAAACAAAAGAAAAACAGCGCCCGATTCAGGAGAACGGCGGCTTTAACAACACATAATTGTTTTTTTTTATATTTATGGCAAGTGAGGGGTCCTATTTAAAGGGGCTTCCCAAAATTGGGAACACATAAAAATATACATGTAATTCAGGGGTCTTACCATTTTTCTTCTTATATTCATATAAACTTAGGAATTAATAGGGCACTTACATTCCTTCTGCTTTTCCTAGCCTACTTATCCCGTCCCCAGCTGCTGTTCATGGAGCCGGGTGAGGGGCAGCAGCGTCATCAGCACTTGGTACAAGGATCCTGGATTTTCTCACGTAGATGAGCAGACGACTGGTAATATTACTGATGCGGGGTTAGGTGGGACAGACGGACAGCGCGCTGCTGTGTTACACCCCGGCGGCCACGGTCTTTACCTACTGAGCTTTATCCGGCTTATCTCCGCCGCCCCATAAACAACATTTGTCAGAGGAGTCACCTTGTGAGGAAATACTGCAGAAAAGACGTCACCGAGGGAAGAAATCCACACCGGAGGGTGACGGCCATCATGGGAAACACATTATTACACGGGCGCCTCACTATAAAGCTCAATGAACGAGAGATGGAAATGTTTATGGATATAAATTGTGTAAGTCTTATCAATGGAAACCAAAATCATCAACAAACCGAGGGCCGGACCCCAATTCATCACGAAAATCATCCCCGAAAATCAGCGCAGAAAAAAAACGGAAATCACAGGTGGATCAAATCTGCGGGAATATAATCACAACAACTCAAAATGTGATCAGTAGTGTACGGCCCCGCGTGTCTGTGTGCACTCCTGACATCCTAGAATATGATCAGTAGTGTATGGCCTCCGCGTGTCTGTGTGCACTCCTGACATCCTACAATGTGATCAGTAGTGTACGGCCTCCGCGTGTCTGTGTGCACTCCTGACATCCTATAATGTGATCAGTAGTGCACGGCCTCCACGTGTCTGTGTGCACTCCTGACATCCTATAATGTGATCAGTAGTGTACGGCCTCCGCGTGTCTGTGTGCACTCCTGACATCCTATAATGTGATCAGTAGTGTACGGCCTCCGCGTGTCTGTGTGCACTCCTGACATCCTATAATGTGATCAGTAGTGTACCGCCTCCGCGTGTCTGTGTGCACTCCTGACATCCTATAATGTGATCAGTAGTGTACGGCCTCCGCGTGTCTGTGTGCACTCCTGACATCCTATAATGTGATCAGCAGTGCACAGCCTCCGCGTGTCTGTGTGCACTCCTGACATCCTATAATGTGATCAGTAGTGTACCGCCTCCGCGTGTCTGTGTGCACTCCTGACATCCTATAATGTGATCAGTAGTGTACGGCCTCCGCGTGTCTGTGTACACTCCTGACATCCTATAATGTGATCAGTAGTGTACGGCCTCCGCGTGTCTGTGTGCACTCCTGACATCCTATAATATGATCAGTAGTGTACGGCCCCGCGTGTCTGTGTGCACTCCTGACATCCTATAATGTGATCAGCAGTGTACCGCCTCCGCGTGTCTGTGTACACTCCTGACATCCTATAATGTGATCAGTAGTGTACGGCCTCCGCGTGTCTGTGTGCACTCCTGACATCCTATAATGTGATCAGTAGTGCACGGCCCCGCGTGTCTGTGTGCACTCCTGACATCCTATAATGTGATCAGTAGTGTACGGCCTCCGCGTGTCTGTGTGCACTCCTGACATCCTATAATGTGATCAGTAGTGTACGGCCTCCGCGTGTCTGTGTGCACTCCTGACATCCTATAATGTGATCAGTAGTGTACGGCCTCCACGTGTCTGTGTGCACTCCTGACATCCTATAATGTGATCAGTAGTGTACGGCCTCCACGTGTCTGTGTGCACTCCTGACATCCTATAATGTGATCAGTAGTGTACGGCCTCCGCGTGTCTGTGTGCACTCCTGACATCCTATAATGTGATCAGTAGTGTACCGCCTCCGCGTGTCTGTGTGCACTCCTGACATCCTATAATGTGATCAGTAGTGTACGGCCTCCGCGTGTCTGTGTGCACTCCTGACATCCTATAATGTGATCAGCAGTGCACAGCCTCCGCGTGTCTGTGTGCACTCCTGACATCCTATAATGTGATCAGTAGTGTACCGCCTCCGCGTGTCTGTGTGCACTCCTGACATCCTATAATGTGATCAGTAGTGTACGGCCTCCGCGTGTCTGTGTACACTCCTGACATCCTATAATGTGATCAGTAGTGTACGGCCTCCGCGTGTCTGTGTGCACTCCTGACATCCTATAATATGATCAGTAGTGTACGGCCCCGCGTGTCTGTGTGCACTCCTGACATCCTATAATGTGATCAGCAGTGTAAGCCTCCCGCGTGTCTGTGTGCACTCCTGACATCCTATAATGTGATCAGCAGTGTACCGCCTCCGCGTGTCTGTGTACACTCCTGACATCCTATAATGTGATCAGTAGTGTACGGCCTCCGCGTGTCTGTGTGCACTCCTGACATCCTATAATGTGATCAGTAGTGCACGGCCCCGCGTGTCTGTGTGCACTCCTGACATCCTATAATGTGATCAGTAGTGTACGGCCTCCGCGTGTCTGTGTGCACTCCTGACATCCTATAATGTGATCAGTAGTGTACGGCCTCCGCGTGTCTGTGTGCACTCCTGACATCCTATAATGTGATCAGTAGTGTACGGCCTCCGCGTGTCGGTGTGCACTCCTGACATCCTATAATGTGATCAGCAGTGCACGGCCTCCGCGTGTCTGTGTGCACTCCTGACATCCTATAATGTGATCAGTAGTGTACGGCCTCCGCGTGTCGGTGTGCACTCCTGACATCCTATAATGTGATCAGTAGTGTACGGCCTCCGCATGTCTGTGTGCACTCCTGACATCCTATAATGTGATCAGCAGTGCACGGCCTCCGCGTGTCTGTGTGCACTCCTGACATCCTATAATGTGATCAGTAGTGTACGGCCTCCGCGTGTCTGTGTGCACTCCTGACATCCTATAATATGATCAGTAGTGTACGGCCCCGCGTGTCTGTGTGCACTCCTGACATCCTATAATGTGATCAGTAGTGCACGGTCCCACGTGTCTGTGTGCACTCCTGATATCCTATAATGTGATCAGTAGTGTACGGCCCCCGCTTGTCTGTGTGCACTCCTGACATCCTATAATGTGATCAGCAGTGCACGGCCTCCGCGTGTCTGTGTGCACTCCTGACACATCCTATAATGTGATCAGCAGTGCACGGCCTCCGCGTGTCTGTGTGCACTCCTGACACATCCTATAATGTGATCAGTAGTGCACGGTCCCACGTGTCTGTGTGCACTCCTGACATCCTATAATGTGATCAGTAGTGCACGGTCCCACGTGTCTGTGTGCACTCCTGACATCCTATAATATGATCAGTAGTGCACGGTCTCCGCGTGTCTGTGTGCACTCCTGACATCCTATAATGTGATCAGTAGTGCACGGCCTCCGCTTGTCTGTGTGCACTCCTGACATCGTATAATATGATCAGTAGTGTACGGCCCCCGCTTGTCTGTGTGCACTCCTGACATCCTATAATATGATCAGTAGTGTACGGCCCCCGCTTGTCTGTGTGCACTCCTGACATCCTATAATATGATCAGTAGTGCACGGTCTCCGCGTGTCTGTGTGCACTCCTGACATCCTATAATATGATCAGTAGTGCACGGTCTCCGCGTGTCTGTGTGCACTCCTGACATCCTATAATGTGATCAGCAGTGTAAGCCTCCCGCGTGTCTGTGTGCACTCCTGACATCCTATAATGTGATCAGCAGTGTACCGCCTCCGCGTGTCTGTGTACACTCCTGACATCCTATAATGTGATCAGTAGTGTACGGCCTCCGCGTGTCTGTGTGCACTCCTGACATCCTATAATGTGATCAGTAGTGCACGGCCCCGCGTGTCTGTGTGCACTCCTGACATCCTATAATGTGATCAGTAGTGTACGGCCTCCGCGTGTCTGTGTGCACTCCTGACATCCTATAATGTGATCAGTAGTGTACGGCCTCCGCGTGTCTGTGTGCACTCCTGACATCCTATAATGTGATCAGTAGTGTACGGCCTCCGCGTGTCGGTGTGCACTCCTGACATCCTATAATGTGATCAGCAGTGCACGGCCTCCGCGTGTCTGTGTGCACTCCTGACATCCTATAATGTGATCAGTAGTGTACGGCCTCCGCGTGTCGGTGTGCACTCCTGACATCCTATAATGTGATCAGTAGTGTACGGCCTCCGCATGTCTGTGTGCACTCCTGACATCCTATAATGTGATCAGCAGTGCACGGCCTCCGCGTGTCTGTGTGCACTCCTGACATCCTATAATGTGATCAGTAGTGTACGGCCTCCGCGTGTCTGTGTGCACTCCTGACATCCTATAATATGATCAGTAGTGTACGGCCCCGCGTGTCTGTGTGCACTCCTGACATCCTATAATGTGATCAGTAGTGCACGGTCCCACGTGTCTGTGTGCACTCCTGATATCCTATAATGTGATCAGTAGTGTACGGCCCCCGCTTGTCTGTGTGCACTCCTGACATCCTATAATGTGATCAGCAGTGCACGGCCTCCGCGTGTCTGTGTGCACTCCTGACACATCCTATAATGTGATCAGCAGTGCACGGCCTCCGCGTGTCTGTGTGCACTCCTGACACATCCTATAATGTGATCAGTAGTGCACGGTCCCACGTGTCTGTGTGCACTCCTGACATCCTATAATGTGATCAGTAGTGCACGGTCCCACGTGTCTGTGTGCACTCCTGACATCCTATAATATGATCAGTAGTGCACGGTCTCCGCGTGTCTGTGTGCACTCCTGACATCCTATAATGTGATCAGTAGTGCACGGCCTCCGCTTGTCTGTGTGCACTCCTGACATCGTATAATATGATCAGTAGTGTACGGCCCCCGCTTGTCTGTGTGCACTCCTGACATCCTATAATATGATCAGTAGTGTACGGCCCCCGCTTGTCTGTGTGCACTCCTGACATCCTATAATATGATCAGTAGTGCACGGTCTCCGCGTGTCTGTGTGCACTCCTGACATCCTATAATGTGATCAGTAGTGTACGGCTCCCGCGTGTCTGTGTGCCCTTCTGACATCGTATAATATGATCAGTAGTGTACGGCTCCCGCGTCACAGTCACAGGAGCGGTGACACCGAGGAACACGATAGGAAGCGAGGGTCATGAATTTCAGCAATTCTTTTGGGCCATGGGGGTGACACATTCTCAGGAGTCAGGACTCCACTCACCCAGGTCCTTGAGTATCACGTCTCAGATACGGGACGCCCCGCGGCAGCTTCTCAGCTCAGAAACCTGAAGCTCCACTGATGCCTCTATAGTCAGCAAATCTGTAGCTCACATCTTGTAATCGATCTTCAAGACCTTTTTACACATTCCCCCCATCCTATTTTTTTTTTAGGTTATTTTACACTTGGTGTATTGTGGGAAAAAAAGTGCTGCAATAAAATGGAAACCGTCAGCAAGCAGCTTTATATTCATTTTAACTGTGGTGAAAGAATTGGGGAATTGCAGCAATGTATTCAGCATCTACACAGTTTGGCTGCATTCACACACTGTGGGGTTTTTTCTCCCGGCGTCACTATGTTTGTGGAGCGATTTTCTAATCAGATGAAGCAGAGCTGCAGTATAAATCATGGCAGAAGTGACATAACAGCAGCCTGAGACCGTGAAAGACTTTGTACAAGATGCAGATTTCAGACTAAATCAGACGCCAACAGGAGAAAAGTTTAGGGATCGCAGCAGAACAAAAAATGTCAGTTTTGTCCACAGTACTTCCTTTAAGGGGTACTCCTGCTCCGCTCACTTCTGCCTCGTTATGGCCTCACAGATTCGCCAAGACGTGCACGATATCTGCCGAGTTTTGCAGCGCTTCGACAGGTCTGTGGGGCCGTAAAGTCGTAGACAACACCCACTTCCAGTGCGGGAGTCAATGGTGCCGGATGACCCCTTTAAAGAAGCCCTGTAATTCTTGTGCACTGGCTCCTGCTTTAATTGCAATGTATAGTGCCACCATCTTGTACAGCACAGCTTCAGGCTGCTGCTCTCTGCCTCCCCTATGATTTATACTGCAGCACAGCTTCAGGCTGCTGCTCTCTGCCTCCCCTATGATTTATACTGCAGCACAGCTTCAGGCTGCTGCTCTCTGCCTCCCCTATGATTTATACTGCAGCACAGCTTCAGGCTGCTGCTCTCTGCCTCCCCTATGATTTATACTGCAGCACAGCTTCAGGCTGCTGCTCTCTGCCTCCCCTATGATTTATACTGCAGCACAGCTTCAGGCTGCTGCTCCCTGCCTCCCCCTATGATTTATACTGCAGCACAGCTTCAGGCTGCTGCTCTCTGCCTCCCCTATGATTTATACTGCAGCACAGCTTCAGGCTGCTGCTCTCTGCCTCCCCTATGATTTATACTGCAGCACAGCTTCAGGCTGCTGCTCTCTGCCTCCCCTATGATTTATACTGCAGCACAGCTTCAGGCTGCTGCTCCCTGCCTCCCCCTATGATTTATACTGCAGCACAGCTTCAGGCTGCTGCTCTCTGCCTCCCCTATGATTTATACTGCAGCACAGCTTCAGGCTGCTGCTCTCTGCCTCCCCTATGATTTATACTGCAGCACAGCTTCAGGCTGCTGCTCCCTGCCTCCCCCTATGATTTATACTGCAGCACAGCTTCAGGCTGCTGCTCTCTGCCTCCCCCTATGATTTATACTGCAGCACAGCTTCAGGCTGCTGCTCTCTGCCTCCCCTATGATTTATACTGCAGCACAGCTTCAGGCTGCTGCTCTCTGCCTCCCCTATGATTTATACTGCAGCACAGCTTCAGGCTGCTGCTCCCTGCCTCCCCTATGATTTATACTGCAGCACAGCTTCAGGCTGCTGCTCTCTGCCTCCCCTATGATTTATACTGCAGCACAGCTTCAGGCTGCTGCTCTCTGCCTCCCCCTATGATTTATACTGCAGCACAGCTTCAGGCTGCTGCTCTCTGCCTCCCCTATGATTTATACTGCAGCACAGCTTCAGACTGCTGCTCTCTGCCTCCCCTATGATTTATACTGCAGCACAGCTTCAGGCTGCTGCTCTTTGCCTCCCCCTATGATTTATACTGCAGCACAGCTTCAGGCTGCTGCTCTCTGCCTCCCCTATGATTTATACTGCAGCACAGCTTCAGACTGCTGCTCTCTGCCTCCCCTATGATTTATACTGCAGCACAGCTTCAGGCTGCTGCTCTCCGCCTCCCCCTGTGATTTATACTGCAGCACAGCTTCAGGCTGCTGCTCTCTGCCTCCCCTATGATTTATACTGCAGCACAGCTTCAGGCTGCTGCGCTCTGCCTCCCCTATGATTTATACTGCAGCACAGCTTCAGGCTGCTGCTCTCTGCCTCCCCTATGATTTATACTGCAGCACAGCTTCAGGCTGCTGCTCTCTGCCTCCCCTATGATTTATACTGCAGCACAGCTTCAGGCTGCTGCTCTCTGCCTCCCCTATGATTTATACTGCAGCACAGCTTCAGGCTGCTGCTCTCTGCCTCCCCCTATGATTTATACTGCAGCACAGCTTCAGGCTGCTGCTCTCTGCCTCCCCTATGATTTATACTGCAGCACAGCTTCAGGCTGCTGCTCTCTGCCTCCCCCTATGATTTATACTGCAGCACAGCTTCAGGCTGCTGCTCTCTGCCTCCCCTATGATTTATACTGCAGCACAGCTTCAGGCTGCTGCTCTCTGCCTCCCCTATGATTTATACTGCAGCACAGCTTCAGGCTGCTGCTCTCTGCCTCCCCTATGATTTATACTGCAGCACAGCTTCAGGCTGCTGCTCTCTGCCTCCCCTATGATTTATACTGCAGCAGAAATAATAGTGGATGATGGGTCCTCTGCCCCAGTCGTTAGGCTGATGCACCCGCATCCATTACATCTACACGACGTAAGGAAATTCTAAAATCGGCTTGTCTGTCGTCCCCCGTGACGCAGCAGATCCTTTGGAGGCTCCTCCATCTCTAATTAGACTTTTAACAAGGATGTTAATCATCGCGCTGCTTTATAATTATACTAGATTCAGGCCATGCAGAGAAAGTGATAAAAGGGCATCACCGCTCCAAACTCCGCTATGTTACAAAGGTGAGGTTGTAGAAGACAGCTGCATGTTACAGATCATACACTATAGCAAGACTGAGGACAGCAACAAGATCCAAGGTAGTTATACTGCATCAGCAAGGTGTCTCCCAGGGAAAGGTTTCACAGTAAACTGGGGCTTCAAGATCAAGCTCCAAGAAATGCAATGTTGAGGACTGTAGAAGCAGTGGTTGGCCGAGGAACCTTAATGCAGCAGATGAAAGACACATCATACTTAATTTCCTTCAAAATTTGAAGATGTCCAGCAGTGGCACCAACTCAGAGGTGGCAGCAACAGTAGACACAATGGTTAGGCAAAGGAAACTTATGGGTCTTCATGGAAAATACACAGTGAAAAAAGCGTTACCATTCACATGGAGACAAGGTCAAGTGACTCAGCTATGACGTTCATTATTGTGTCGCTCCCCAGCCTTTCGGTGAACAAACTACCTTCTGTTACAGCCAAATATTTCACATTGTGACCCATCAGCCCCGAGCACCTGCTGCCATTTTCCTACGTTTTTATGCATAGCTTAGTCACTTCGGCTTGTTTGCATATTAAAGGGATGGAGATTGGCTGTAATTCTTCCATGAAGACCACTTCTGGCCAGTGTAGCTGGCTCCCATGGGTGGCTGCCAATTCTGAGTTGATGGCACTGCTGGACATCTTCCAATTTTGAAGGGAACTAAGCCTGATGTGTCTTTCACCTGCTGCACTAAGTTTCCTTGGCTGGCCACTGTGTCTACACTCTTCAACATTGCTCATTTCTTGGTGTTCAAAAGAGCTTCTGGAGACCTCAGTCTGTTTTGAAATCTTTCTCTGGGAGACACCTTGCTGATGAAGTATAACTACCTTGTGTCTTGTTGCTGTACTCAGTCTGTGAAATGAAATGGTCTTCCACAACCTCACCTTTGTAGCAGAGTTTGGCTGTTCCTCACCTGGTTTTAAGCCTCCTACATAGCCGCTTCTGTTACAGTTAAGACTGGTTCAATCTACATATGAAGATGATGATCGTTATCTCCTGACTGGTGTAATTTGTTATACTTACACAAAGTCAGAGATTATGTAGCATTATAATCAGATGCAAGTCAGAAGAATTGATGGGGTTTTGAAGACCAAAGGCGGACAATCAATATTAGATTTCTCTTTTGTTTGTTCACTTTTCAAATTGTTAATTGATAAAAATTAACTATTAACACTTCTATTTCTGAAACATTCTTAACTTGCAGCATTTTTCACTCCTGCCTAAAACATTTGCACAGTATTTTAGGTACCAGACCAATCAGAGAAGGATATAGACACGAGAGCCATCATACAGTGGTGGCCAAAAGTATTGGCACCCCTGCAATTGTCAGATAATACTCAGTTTCTTCCTGAAAATGATTGCAATCACAAATTCTTTGGAATTATTCTCTTCATTTAATTTGCTTGCAAGGAAAAAACACAAAAGAGAATGAAGCAAAAATCAAATCATTGATCATTTCACACAAAACTCCAAAAATGGGCCAGACAAAAGTATTGGCACCCTCAGCCTAATACTTGGTTGCACAACCTTTAGCCAAAATAACTGCGAACAACCGCTTCCGGTAACCATCAATGAGTTTCTTACAATGCTCTGCAGGAATTGTAGACCATTCTTCTTTGGCAAACTGCTCCAGGTCCCTGATATGTGAAGGGTGCCTTCTCCAAACTGCCATTTTGAGATCTCTCCACAGGTGTTCTATGGGATTCAGGTCTGGACTCATTGCTGGCCACCTTAGAAGTCTCCAGTGCTTTCTCTCAAACCATTTTATGGTGCTTTTGGGAGTGTGTTTTGGGTCATTGTCCTGCTGGAAGACCCATGACCTCTGAGGGAGACCCAGCTTTCTCACACTGGGCCCTACATTATGCTGCAAAATTTGTTGGTAATCTTCAGACTTCATAATGCCATGCACACGGTCAAGCAGTCCAGTGCCAGGGGCAGCAAAGCAACCCCAAAACATCAGGGAACCTCCGCCATGTTTGACTGTAGGGACCGTGTTCTTTTCTTTGACTGCCTCTTTTTTTTTTCCTGTACACTCTATGTTGATGCTTTTTCCCTAAAAGCTCTACTTTTGTCTCATCTGACCAGAGAACATTCTTCCAAAACGTTTTAGGCTTTCTCAGGTAAGTTTTGGCAAACTCCAGCCTGGCTTTTTTATGTCTTGGGGTAAGAAGTGGGGTCTTCCTGGGCATCCTACCATACAGTCCCTTTTCATTCAGACGCCGACGGATAGTACGGGTTGACACTGTTGTATCCTCGGACTGCAGGGCAGCTTGAACTTGTTTGGATGTTAGTCGAGGTTCTTTATCCACCATCCACACAATCTTGCATTGAAATCTCTCGTCAATTTTTCTTTTCCGTCCACATCTAGGGAGGTTAGCCACAGTGCCATGGGCTTTACACTTCTTGATGACACTGCGCACGGAAGACACAGGAACATTCAGGTCTTTGGAGATGGACTTGTAGCCTTGAGATTGCTCATGCTTCCTCACAATTTGGTTTCTCAAGTCCTCAGACAGTTCTTTGGTCTTCTTTCTTTTCTCCATGCTCAATGTGGTACACACAAGGACACAGGACAGAGGTTGAGTCAACTTTAATCCATGTTAACTGGCTGCAAGTATGATTTAGTTATTGCCAACACCTGTTAGGTGCCACAGGTAAGTTACAGGTGCTGTTAATTACACGAATTAGAGGAGCATCACATGATTTTTCAAACAGTGCCAATACTTTTGTCCACCCGCTTTTTTAGGTTTGGTGTGGAATTATATCCAATTTGGCTTTAGGACAATTCTTTTTGTGTTTTTTCATTGAAGACAAATTAAATGAAGATAATAATACCAAAGAATTTGTGATTGCAATCATTTTCAGGGAGAAACTGAGTATTATCTGACGGAATTGCAGTGGTGCCAATACTTTTGGCCACCACTGTAGAAACATATAAAGGTAAGAAACCAAACAAAGATATGTAGGTACCGGACACGCCCTACCGTCACGTATCGCCAGCGGACACGCCCTACCGTCACGTATCGCCAGCGGACACGCCCTACCGTCACGTATCGCCAGCGGACACGCCCTACCGTCACGTATCGCCAGCGGACACGCCCTACCGTCACGTATCGCCAGCGGACACGCCCTACCGTCACGTATCGCCAGCGGACACGCCCTACCGTCACGTATCGCCAGCGGACACGCCCTACCGTCACGTATCGCCAGCGGACACGCCCTACCGTCACGTATCGCCAGCGGACACGCCCTACCGTCACGTATCGCCAGCGGACACGCCCTACCGTCACGTATCGCCAGCGGACACGCCCTACCGTCACGTATCGCCAGCGGACACGCCCTACCGTCACGTATCGCCAGCGGACACGCCCTACCGTCACGTATCGCCAGCGGACACGCCCTACCGTCACGTATCGCCAGCGGACACGCCCTACCGTCACGCATCGCCAGCGGACACGCCCTACCGTCACGCATCGCCAGCGGACACGCCCTACCGTCACGTATCGCCAGCGGACACGCCCTACCGTCACGTATCGCCAGCGGACACGCCCTACCGTCACGTATCGCCAGCGGACACGCCCTACCGTCACGCATCGCCAGCGGACACGCCCTACCGTCAAGCATCGCCAGCGGACACGCCCTACCGTCAAGCATCGCCAGCGGACACGCCCTACCGTCAAGCATCGCCAGCGGACACGTCCTACCGTCAAGCATCGCCAGCGGACACGTCCTACCGTCAAGCATCGCCAGCGGACACGTCCTACCGTCAAGCATCGCCAGCGGACACGTCCTACCGTCAAGCATCGCCAGCGGACACGTCCTACCGTCAAGCATCGCCAGCGGACACGTCCTACCGTCAAGCATCGCCAGCGGACACGTCCTACGGTCACATATCGCCAGCGGACACGTCCTACGGTCACATATCGCCAGCGGACACGTCCTACCGTCACATATCGCCAGCGGACACGTCCTACCGTCACATATCGCCAGCGGACACGTCCTACCGTCACATATCGGCACCGGACGCGTCCTATAACACATTTCGGCACTGAACACGTCCTACATTCACATGTATGCATATATATATATATATATATATATATATATATATATATATATATATATATATATATATATATATATATATATATATATATATATATACAGTACAGACCAAAAGTTTGGACACACCTTCTCATTTAAAGATTTTTCTGTATTTTCATGACTATGAAAATTGTACATTCACACTGAAGGCATCAAAACTATGAATTAACACATGTGGAATTATATACTTAACAAAAAAGTATGAAACAACTGAAAATATGTCTTATATTCTAGGTTCTTCAAAGTAGCCACCTTTTGCTTTGATGACTGCTTTGCACACTCTTGGCATTCTCTTGATGAGCTTCAAGAGGTAGTCACCAGAAATGGTTTTCACTTCACAGGTGTACCCTGTCAGGTTTAATAAGTGGGATTTCTTGCCTTATAAATGGGGTTGGAACCATCAGTCGTGTTGTGCAGAAGTCAGGTGGATACACAGCTGATAGTCCTACTGAATAGACTGTTAGAATTTGTATTATGGCAAGAAAAAAGTAGCTAACTAAAGAAAAACGAGTGGCCATCTTTACTTTAAGAAATTAAGGTCAGTCAGTCCGAAAAATTGGGAAAACTTTGACAGTGTCCCCAAGTGCAGTTGCAAAAACCATCAAGCGCTACAAAGAAACTGGCTGACATGAGGATTGCCCCAGGAAAGGAAGACCAAGAGTCACCTCTGCTTCTGAGGATAAGTTTATCCGAGTCAACAGCCTCAGAAATCGCTGGTTAACAGCAGCTCAGATTAGAGACCCGGTCAATGCCACACAGAGTTCTAGCAGCAGACACATCTCTTCAACAACTGTTAAGAGGAGACTTTGTGCAGCAGGCCTTCATGGTAAAATAGCTGCTAGGAAACCACTGCTAAGGACAGACAACAAGCAGAAGAGACTTGTTTAGGCTAAAGAATACAAGGAATGGACATTAGACCAGTGGAAATCTGTGCTTTGGTCTGATGAGTCCAAATTTGAGATCTTTGGTTCCAACCACCGTGTCTTTGTGCGACGCAGAAAAGGTGAACGGACGGACTCTACATGTCTGGTTCCCACCGTGAAGCATGGAGGAGGAGGTGTGATGGTGTGGGGGTGCTTTGCTGGTGACACTGTTGGGGATTTATTCAAAATTGAAGGCATACTGAACCAGCATGGCTACCACAGCATCTTGCAGCGGCATGCTATTCCATCCGGTTTGCGTTTAGTTGGACCATCATTTATTTTTCAACAGGACAATGACCCCAAACACACCTCCAGGCTGTGTAAGGGCTATTTGACCAAGAGGGAGAGTGATGGGGTGCTGCGCCAGATGACCTGGCCTCCACAGTCACCAGACCTGAACCCAATCGAGATGGTTTGGGGTGAGCTGGACCGCAGAGTGAAGGCAAAAGGGCCAACAAGTGCTAAGCATCTCTGGGAACTCCTTCAAGATTGTTGGAAGACCATTTCCGGTGACTACCTCTTGAAGCTCATCAAGAGAATGCCAAGAGTGTACAAAGCAGTCATCAAAGCAAATGGTGGCTACTTTGAAGAACCTAGAATATAAGACATATTTTCAGTTGTTTCACACTTTTTTGTTAAGTATATAATTCCACATGTGTTAATTTATAATTTTGATGCCTTCAGTGTGAATGTACAATTTTCATAGTCATGAAAATACAGAAAAATCTTTAAATGAGAAGGTGTGTCCAAACTTTTGGTCTGTACTGTATATATATATATATATATATATATATATATATATATATATATATATACACGTATGATCACATGCACATTTAGGTATGCCAGAGGACACGTCTCTTACCTCTTCCAGCACAGTGATGGAGTTCCTGCAGCTCTGCAGTCTGGTGGTGAAGCTGGACGTAGTTGGGGAATTGTAATCCTCTGTGGTCTCGGAAATAAACTCTGACACCGAGATCTGATCCGGCATCCTAGCCATAGGGACACAGGGAAAAAAAAAACACAAGCAGATGAGGAAATGAGAAGGGAGAGAAGGTCCAGGAGGGGAGGGGAGCGAGCGAGGGACGGGAGGAGGCGGGGTGACCGAGCGATCCCTCCACAACATACTGTACACAGCAGAATCTGGGCAGCAGGGAGGGGGAGCAGACAATGACTATCCGCAACACAAAATCATACCGATAACAACACAACACAAAAATAACAGGGACGAGGCTGAAAACAACCAGCAACCCTGCACCCTGATGCAATGCACCACATCCTCAGCAGCGGCGCTGCCCCCACGGGGGGGACGCCGGGTGCATTACATACACACATCGAATGACAAATGCGACTATTCCTGGTGACGCTGCAACCGCAGCAAAAGGTCAGAGCAGGCCGGCAGCGGCGGGGAGCAAAGCAGGCGCCGGCAGCGGCGGGGAGCAAAGCAGGCGCCGGCAGTATGTATAGGACTGCAACTAAACCCAATCTCAGAGGTTTCCAACCGAGCTGGGTCTGTTCAATGTAATAGTGTAATGTTTGTCAAGGTTTTTCATAGGACTGCAGCTAATCTCAATCTCAGAGGTTTCTCAGCAGTCTGGAGTGAGATGTAACTGGGCCGGGTATATTGGATGTCACTGGGCAATGTCGTCTTTGAGATTGGGTTTTCCTGCAGTCCTATGTAACACTAACATGTGATAGCCTAGTGACACCTGATGTACCTGGTCCCTTCCCATCACACTGCAGCTCTTTCTATCATATCCACACTTTGATAAACCCAGCTCAGCTACAGCTGACTGACCCCAACCATCATTAAAATGATGAAAACCTGCCTGCAGTCCTATGTAACACTAAATAGGCAGACTGGATCTGCCATATAGAGCAGGGATATCTGTGATTTATCTAAGTGTTACATAGGACTGCAGGTAGATTCATTTCTTAGCATTTTAAGCATTTGTTGGGTTTGTCAATATATATGTACAATTTGGAAGGCAACGCAGCTGGGTTTGTCACATGTAGCAGTGCTAGGTTAGTCATTATTGTATTACAGGCATTACTGGGCTTAGTGGTGCATAGGATTGCAAGTAAAACCAATCACAGGTATGCAACAGCAGCCTGGGGTTACCAGATGTAGCAGAGTTGAGTTTGTCATTGATAGCAGAGTTACATGTGTCAAACTGAGGTGTTACATAGGACTGCAGATTAAGTTAAAGAGCAGGGTTGGGTTAGTCAAAGGCAGCAGAGATCCTTCTGTCCGATGTAGCAGAGTTATGTTTGCCCTTATTAAATCACCCTGTTGGGTTAATGGTAAACCTGGCTCTGCTCCATCATATGCAACTATAGCGGGATGCTCCCTGGCAGTGGAGGAGTTAACTCCGATCCTAATGTGCAGAGAATTCACATGGGTTCTTACATAGAGAAGGGCTGAGATAATGAAGGTCTGCACAATGGGGAGCGGGTAATGAATGGCCACAGCCGAACCCTTCATGCATCACATCTACGAGAGAGGGAGATGTCACCCCGAGCCCAGGGCGTCCAGAGCCCTGCACAATGCCCGTCATTTCATATCCAGCCTTTTTTTTAGGGGGTGCACTTGAAAATGCAGCATGCCAAGAGGGTGACTGAAGGGCGGGGAGTCTCTGAGCCGAGGTCCCCATCATCGGGGTCCAGAATGAAAAGGCCGTAAAATCCTAAACCCATTCAATGCATTTTGAAAAGAGTAATTCCCGAAATTGCAAGCCACCCTCTGTCCGTAGGAACATAGTTTCCTGGGAGCCGGAACGAGGGCTGCAGACCCCCATCCTTACTGGAGTAGGGGTGCACGAGCTTGGCCTGCAGACCCCCATCCTTACTGGAGTAGGGGTGCACGAGCTTGGCCTGCTGACCCCCATCCTTACTGGAGTAGGGGTGCACGAGCTTGGCCTGCAGACCCCCATCCTTACTGGAGTAGGGGTGCACGAGCTTGGCCTGCAGACCCCCATCCTTACTGGAGTAGGGGTGCACGAGCTTGGCCTGCAGACCCCCATCCTTACTGGAGTAGGGGTGAACAAGCTCTGCCTCCGCTCCCATTCACTGTCTATGAGACTGTGGACACAGTGGTTGCACTTGGCTTTCCCCGGGAGTCTCATAGACAATGAATGGAGCAGCGGCCGACGCTCCATACAAGATGGGCCTGCAGAGCTCCCTTCTCAGGAGATGCCTGCCATCCCTTTAAAGGATAGATGATAAATTAATGATCAATGGGTCCCCCCACTGATTACAACGACAGGGGTCCATTGCCCCTTTTCCCCCGTGGTGGCCACTCCATTCGCTATGTCAGTCAGTCCCATATTCTCCATTCAAATGGGGGGGGGAATAAAGGATCAGTGAGGGTCCTACATTCCAGTTTAACCACTTCAGACAAGTCCTTAAAGCGGTTTTCCCATAAGCTTATTCATGGGATAGATGATATATGTAGGATTGAGGGGGGTCTGGCTTCTGAGACCACTACTGATCTCATAAATGAGGGGCCCAAAGTCCTCCTTATGGATGAAGTGTTACTGAGCATGTGCGACCACTGATTATACACCTTTAATTATGAAAACCAGCTGCCAGACCGGCAATTTAGGAGGCTAGGAAACCCCTTGTGGCAGCCATATTGGTTGTCACCCAGCTTTTCCGGGAACCAGGGTCTGATTTCTGCATAGCTGACAGAAGAGGACAACTCAAGGACTTGCATTTCCTGACGGGGCGCACGCTCGGGATGGAGGCATAACGGGATATTATTTTTTATTCCCTGGAGGTCGGAGTGTAAGTGGCCGCACATTCCTGAGTGGCGCATCCGCCGGTGACACGCTCGCTCTGCTGAGATTTTTCTGCCACATCACATCCACAGCAGGATGCTACAGCCCGTACCCACACAGCGCACGTGCCCTGCAAAATATGCGGCACATCCATGCCAGAGGAATGCCTCGCTGACTGTCTAATCCCAGAAAATATTTAAAGAGCCCGAGTCATTCATTGTAAAGCCCACGTGACACGGCGTACATGGAAATGACATACGGCACAGGCAGTGAGATACTACAATGTCTCCAGTGTCACTGTCACAGGGCAGACTGACACATTGTAGCAACGCTCAGAACCCAAGAGCTGAGCCAATGCAAGCGTAGCAAACCCTCATCTGTTACAGGGTATATGGCTCCAGCACAAACATGTCTCAATTCACTGACAGCAAGCAAAGAACTGAAATAGAAAGAATATTACAAGGGGAAGAAGAGGAAGAGGAGAGGAGAGGCCTCGGAGGGGTCTATGCGATCAGACCCCACTGATCACAAATGGGACCAGGAGGACTCAGGGTAAAGGCCGGGCACGAAGAACATGCGTGACTGAAAGGAGACGGCCCAGAACCACCCGTGTG